>NW_026138207.1:0-5258323 GCF_025592945.1 Manacus candei | reverse complement strand
ATGGAAGAGCTTTTCCATGGGCATGTTTAGTGGCTTTGTAATGATTCCATGATTTGGTTATATTTGACTTTTTTTTAAGTGTAAAATTATTTCTCATGAAGTGGCCAACCCAAAAGCCCCCAAAATTATTATGAAATTATCAAGGGTAAAGTGTTGACTTCACTAAACCCAAGAACACCTATTGCATTTAAATCATTAGAACAGGATTTTTTTTGTCCGGGTACCTAAAATTTGCTCAGCAGCCAGCCAGGCTCCGTCTCTGAAAAATGTGCTCCCATGATGGGTAATACTTCTTCAAGGTATGACTGATCTGTGCTCCCCATTTTCTCCCTCATTGAATAAAAAAAGGCAGAAAATTTCCTACCTGCTCCTATGTACTCCCTGCTGTCCAGGGAAGTGGTGGAGTCACCATCCCTGGAGGCTTTTAAAAGATGCATGGACTTGGCTCTTAGGGACATGGTTTAGTGGTGGACTTGGCAGTGGGAGGTTTGTTGTTGGACTCCATGATGTAAAGATCTTTTCCTACCTAAATAGTTCATAGATTCTACGATGTTACCATCTCTGATTAGCAAGTGATTATTAACAAGTGAAATTCAGGAAGAACTTCTTCACAGAAAGGTTTGTTAAGCATTGGAATGGGCTGCCCAGGGAGGTGGTGGACTCACCATCCTTGGAGGTGTTCAAGAAACGACCGGACATGGCACTTAGTGCCATGGTCTAGTTAACAAAACGGTGATCAGTCACAGGTTGGGCTCAGTGCTCTTGGAGGTATTTTCCAACCTAGAATGATTCTATATGATTAGCAACAGCAAAGTTATATTTCATGTTGCATGCTCTCCCTGCATGTGCATTAATCAACATGAATATTAAAAGTTTTAATGATCATCTTTAAGAAGATATTCCTAATCTAGCTATACCTTGAGTGAAAATAAACAATCTAATACCACTGTGGGCCTATCCTGATCTATCATATAGATATCTATCGTATGATCTGTCATATCATCATTACTGTGCTCGTGCCATTTCTGGAGGTACAACAAGTCCTCAAATGTTTGTCTGTGTGTTTATTCACTGCTGTATGGATAAACACTAACCTGAACACACGTGAGAGAAAGAGGTTGGTGTCACCAGAGAACCACTGTGCAATTACTGTGCTCAGGTCGTCCCCAGCTCCAATCTTTCCATTGTGGCCATTAGGTGGTAACATTACCTAATGGAAAGGCAACCACTGACCTTTGCTCAGGAAGAATACTACAGATCTGCCATGCAAGGTGTGAAAAGGTACTAAACTTTAAAGCAAAAATCACTGCAGTCCTCTTTAGGAAAAAAAAAAAAAAGAAGAAGTTGGACACAAAGGTTTAAAATGGCAGATCTTGGGAGAGCAGGAGGTGAAAGACTTCTGTGTAGAAGTGGTAGAAGTGATTGAATTGCTCATCCCACCTTGAAGAATTATGTCTCAGAATTCCTCTTTCTGAAGCAGATTAACTTTCAGATTAAAGTGTATACCTAGTCTGGTCCAAAACTGAATGATTTGACCAAAAATGGGGCTATCTTACCCACCAGAGCATTTTTGATAGTGAGGAAACAACGTGCTGGAGATGAGTGGCAGTATATTAGCTCCTCTGTGCCATAGCCATTCTGCATGGCGAGAGTTCAGGGCATGAGCAATTATGCCGATGCCTAGAGGAGCTCGCAGGGACTTCAGAGACCTATCTACATTAACAAGTCCAGGCAGGTTCTTCTGTGTGGCTGATGGAGACGCCAGCTTGACTTCAGGACTCGTGGAGACTTGTAGCAGAGGGAAAGCTAATGGGCCCTGCTGTAAGCTGGGTCCATCCCCATGCTGGACTTCAGGATCAGAGCCCAGTAGCCTTCCCCTCCATTGCTCACCAAACAGGCCCAGGAGAGCAAAGAACTGAGGATGAAATATCCACCTTTCCAGGGGAGCTGTGTTTCTGTACAAGTGTTTTGTGATATCCAAGCATAGCATGGGATTTAACCTTTCTGAGATAAGTGGGACTCCATAGGGCTCTTGTGATTACAAACACATGTGTGCATGAATACTTGCAAGGCGGGTGCCTAAATGATCACAACAGGCAAAAAATCTCCCCTCAAATTCCCATACTCTGCAGCCACCTGCCCTTTGAAGTCACTGGCATCCAAAGACAGCTGGGTGCAGTGGGGCTTCACGAGGGAAGATTAAAGATGTCACGATCTCTTACTCAGAAGCAGCATGGAGAGAGTACAGAGAGTGCATTCTCCTGGAAACAAATTGAACTGTAAATCAGAGAGGTAATCCAACATCAGATGAGCAAAAGCACAGGCTTGTTCATAGATAGGGCTTAGGCAGGGCATTGGTGAAACTGGGAAGCACAGACATAAAGTGGAGCAGCCACAGAGCAGATCAAGAGAGGTGTAAGGTCACATGTGATAACATCGGGAAGACAAGTGAGATTTCTGCTCTGATAACCTGAGAATCATGCTCTGAGCTGGGATGCTCTGCCTGTTATTAAGGCTCTCAAGGGCTCATGTTTGACCCGAGGAGAGACGAGTTACCTGCTCTCTGCTGCAGGTGACTCTACCATATTTTGACTGTTTGGGCAGACGTTTTGCATGCTGTGGGCCTGCCTCAGGCAGGCTGGCAGTGCTGCTGAGAATTGCAGCCCATATGATTCCTACCTGCCTGAGAAGGCAGGCAGGGGAAAGCAGGTTGTTGTGTTTATGCTGAAAGTGCCTGGCATGCTTCAGGCAATATTCCAGCTCCTGTGCTTTGAAATGTGGGCTTCACACTGAGCCAGGGGTGGCAGCAGCTCTCTGGGATGCTTCTCTTTTCCTTCTCCATGAAAACACACCCACTTTCTCCCATTTCAAATAATAATAATAAAAAAACTTTAAAGCACATGCTCAGTAGGCACATGCTGTGTCCCTGCAGGTCTCTGGGGCTCATGGCCATGCTGGAGAGGTTGCAATGGAGATGTGCAGGGCACACCCTGCCACCCAGGCTATTGTGCATTGCTGCAGGGTCCTGGGACTGAGGGGACTGAGGCACAGAGAGAGAAACCTTGGGTAGATGTATGACAGATTAAACCTGTCACTGCCTCAAGCTCTTTGCTCCTCATCAAGCAAACTTTTTCTGCTAGTAAACTTTCCTGCACATGCAGAAATCCACTCTGAAGCATGCCCAAATTCAACTGGCATCTGAGTCATTGACAAGGGGTCATGAAGATACTGATTTGTCCTGCAGGGGACAGTTTTAGGCATTGTTAAAGCCTCAAACAGAAGATGGGAGAAGGAAGAAATCAGGTGGGATGGGATTTGTGTGGAGTCACATTGCCTCTCTCTGTGCAGTCACCTACTCTGGGGACAGTGCTTACCAAGCATCAAGTGAGCCCAACCCCTGGCTATTCCTCAGGGTATGGTGGACATAATACCCCCCTCCAGCAAAAAGGAAAAGTTCTGTTTCACCAGTTTCACCCCGTTCCCACTTCTGCACATACTCTCCCACTGCCTTCTTATTTGACTCTAGCTCTTTGAAACCACCTGCCTGAGCTATCACAGCTCTCTAGTCCTGATGGTAACAAACCCAGCAGACTGAATTGGCTTCAAAATGTACTGGAGCTGGTGAGGGTAGGGAGGATGAGGTGGCAAGGGGCAAAGAGACTTCCCCATCTGGGTGGTAGAACAACTGACTTCAGCTCTTGAATGTAAGGCAACAGCCATAGGAAGCACAATCTGGTTTCCTGCCATCCTCCAATTGGTGCTGGGCACTAAACTGTGGGCTGCAAAGGCTGGCTCCTATTTACAAAGGAAGAAGCTCATCTGTGAAGAGGTTTAGGGCTGCAGGTGGCAAGAGAAGGTATATTTCTCCAGCTGTGATTGAAGGTGCCCAAGTGCTTGTAGATGGCTGGGTTTGCAAGAAACTCATCTTCTCACAGCTGTCCCTGGTCTTGAGCGAGTTGCTGATGTGATGGTGCTGTGTCCCCAAACCAGCTTTCTGGTGAAGCTCAAGGGAGGAAATAATGCTGTCATGATGAGGGCCCCAGAAGACATAGCAGCCAGAACATGGCTTCTGGCATTGGTGTTGGACACTTTTCAGGGAAGGACTGGATGCCTGTAAATAGCACATGGTCACTGATGGCATGATGTAGCACAAGGTCATATAGATTTTTATATATTTATATGAATAATGCCCACCCCACCAGAAAGCCCAGAGTTTTGGGGAGGGAACAGAAATATAAATAAAAACCACAGAAACAGAAATAAAAACCACTAAGACAGCAATGATGTTTAGGAAAAGGGATGCTAAAACTAAATTGTTAAATTTAAGATTTTTCAGACTTTGCATTTCCTAATCTTTGAGTAGGTGCAGCCTGTTTGGTGGGTGGGTTTGAGGTTTACTGCTGGGTTTTTTTAAGTGTGTATGTGCATTGTGGATGTGAATGATAAAATAAAGTAATGACACAAGTAAAAAATAGCTCAGAGACAAGAGTTCAGAAAAAAATGCTTTGAAGAATAAAAAATAAGAATCCCAAGAGACAGCACTAAAAGAGAATGATTTTAATGAAATCAGGCCATGATAAAAAGACAGGTATTAATGTACTACAGTCTCTCTCCATCTCCCTTCCTGTTAAATCTGAAGCATGGATGTGCTATATACTTCCAGGTTTATCCTAAAAGGATACTGGAAGCAGTGGAAGAGAAAAAGGAGAAGGATTTCTTAGAGAGAGAATATTTTTATCCCTCTGTGGAAAGGAAGCAGCCATGATCAGATAACAGTGCCAAACTAATCTGCTTCTCACTGTGCTTATTATCAGAGTAATAAGTTTAATTCTGCAGCGAGGAGAGCAAAACACTACGAAAGGAGGAGGATGGACAGACCGACAGACACTATTTCTTATTTGACAGGCTCAGACAGATGCTGCAAAAAATATCAGCAGTAGCCAAGCACAGGGGAGAAAAAGAACCCCAACAACTTTATTTTAAGCTATTTTCTATGGAAAATATGAGCTCTAATATTTATTGCTAACATGGACCAAAGTAATGGTGCAACCAGTTGAGATGCAATGGCAGAAATGTGTCCCAAACCTTGCGTCAAGGTCAATGAGTCTCTCGAATAAACTTTGCCTAAAGAAAAAAGTGTTTGCCCTGGCACTTGGGACACTGTCAGGACATGTCTAGAGCAGTGGAAGAAATAGTATGAAACTCAAAATGTTTCGGAAAGAACTGACTGATGATTTAAATATTCTTCCTTCTGTTTGGAAGAAAAAAACTCATGCAGTTTTCTTGGAACAGGATGCATAAAACAATCTGGAGTGCCAAGTGCCTCTATCCTAAGGCTAGAGACCAGGCCAATATGGTTGGGAGATTTTGCAAAAACCCCAGTAGCAGAAAGTAATCATTTTCTGGGTGTTGGGAGTGCTGTTCAATGCTGCCATGTTCTTGATCAAATGGATAATTTTAATGGATTGTTAAAATCTACATGGTGCTTCTCTGCAGAAGATGAAGTGTCATCTCCTGCAATCCCTGGACAATTTCCAACTTATCTATTTGCCTACTAAGTTATGCTGATGTCAGGCCTGATTATTCTATCATAAGTCTCACTATATGAGACTTATGAGGGTCGTTCTTGGAAACCCAGACTTTGAAATCCTGTGATTATATAAGCATTTAATCTACAACATATTTAAGAACATTATTGTGTTGAAATGCTTGAAAATATGAAGCCTTATAAAGGAAGAAGGAAATAAACCAAGATCAATCTTCTTAATGCATTTTTTTGTGCTTGGAATTACTGAATATCCTTGAATAGCCATCACTGATACTATCTCTTACATTTTAATGAATATAACACAGTTCTCTCAACAGCTATTGTGATGAGATGCAAAAACAGAGGAATCTTCTTGTACTAAATTTTAGGCAAAATGTACAATAATAATAATAATAAAAATTCAGGATGTTTTGAGGCAGAGATTTCCTCTTTCTCCCCCCCCCCCCCCCCCAGTTAAACAGCCACACATACCCACATCACTTTAGGTACCTGCAGAAGCTGCTGGGCTTAAAACCACTATACATAAACTCAGAGATCACATAGATGAAATGGGGTAGCCCAAGCACTCACCAAACATGCAGCAAGTTGCAGAGCTATTTAACAAACCACCTAGAGTCTTCTTTACTTATCCCAAAAATTATACATCAAGTTCTGCAGGCTCCAAAGACAAAGCTGGCCAGCAGCAAACTCAGGTATCAGAATTTCTCTGTCTTCAGTGATCTCTACCTTGCTCCTGCCTGTAGTTTCTCAAGGTCAGGCTCAGAGTGGTTTCTGTTGGATTGCTCCCAAATTTTTGCCTCAGGCTTGCAAGACCATAGTCCTGTCTAGTTCCATGCTGGGAATGTGATGAAACTGCCAGCTCCAGCAGCCTGCTATCCTGCCACAGGCATTCCTCCCATTCATGGTTCCCATTATGCTATCAGGCTTGATGGAGTTTACACCATGTGTGAAGGGACCCTGCTCACTGCTCCTCATTCCAGAGCTGTCTGGGGAACAGTTTTGCTGACAGCGTTAATTAACATCTTTCAATAAAATTTCAGCACCAAGAGCCTACTATTGTCACCAGTGGTGATGAAAGACATTTAACTGAATGACATCATTAGTCCAGACTTGCTTACCTGGTGCCCTTGGGAATGCTGCCCAACCATCCTGGCAGACAGCTTTAAGCACTGGCATGCCAGTGGAGGCAAACCAAGCCCTAAGACAAGCCTTAAACTCATCCATGTTTTAAAGAAAGCAAAGTCACTGCTGATGGAGAGATCCTGGGAAAACACTGAATTATCCAAATTGCACACAGAGCAACTGTGTTTTTTCATGGTAAATAGCAGAAAGGGGTACCACAGGCCTGTCAATTGGATATTCACTTGGGGGTAAATAGTTCAAATGACAATGCAGTAGCTGCAAGCTCAGCAGAAAAAAATATGTCTTACTACAATGCCAGCACAACAGTGCCTTAGTCCTAAAAACAACCCTAAAAGAACTAAAGATTGCTACTGGGAAAATGCCAGTCACCTTTCACTCTTGCCTTTGAAAAGAAGTGGTGTTATATTTTTACACAGCTTCTTTACTTTATGTCAAAAACTTCTGTCCCTTGAACTGAGAAAGTGACCTCTTCTGGGGAGACACCGCACTCAGTTTAAACCTGAGTATTATAGCTTTCTGTCAATCACTTCTTCCATCACTAGAGCAATGATTTTCTACAATAACCTTGTACTTGAGTCAATCTATTCTCTGGGTTTCACCAGATTGCATTTCATCCCAGCAGCTTCTTGAGTGATATATTTGGTATCCAGAGGAGATTCTGTGTTTTGTATTCCAGTGGCCCAGAGGCAAAAAGAACCCGAAGTTCTGCACAGCCCCAGCTCCCACACAAGGCTTGTTATAAACCACCCAGCTGAACGAAACACCCTTTGCCATTACCAGTATAGCAGTAAACCATGAATATTCACGAATTATTGCCCTGGTTTTATAAATTATCTCCGTCATAGCTTTTACATGTGGCCTTGCATATGTGCTTCACTTCTGTCCCTTCCAGCTATATTCTGCAAATAACTATCCCAAAACCTCAGGTGGTTTTTGCAAACAGGCTGTCAACGTTAAGCTGATGAAAGAGTGCGTTGATTCAGAAGACGAGACGTTTGCTCCAACACATGGTGTTGTCTGCTGACACTTGAAGCATGGGGCTATAGGGAAAAATCACTCAGAAGCAATGACAGAAAAGACAAACACATTTTGATTCACGGTTGTGTGGGAGTTGAGCCGGGACCTCAGCTTCCTATAGGAGTGGTTCCATCACAGGGAGCTGGAAGGTGCTGCTACCTCCTGCTTTGCCTCCATGGAAAGATGTGGCTCCTGCAGAGAGCAAGAGGCACTTTGGCTGGAGCAACTGCATGGTTTTTCAAGATGTTGCTGTTGCCACTTCAACTGGGATCACAGAATCACAGCATCCATAGAATTGGGTTGGAAGCAACATTAAAGAGGATTTTGTTCCAACCTACCAGGGACACTTTCTGCTAGACCAGGTTGCTCGGAGCCCCATCCAACCTGGCCTTCCAGCGATGGGACATCCACAACTTCTCTGGGAAATCTGTTCCAGTGTCTCACCACTCTCACAGTAAAAAATTTCTTCCTAATATCTAATCTAAATCTACTCTCTTTCAGTCTGAAGCCATTCCCCTTGTCCTGTCACTACATGCCCTTCTAACAAGTCCTTATATGAAAGATGAGCAGAGAGGTTTGAGAATTAGCTCAAGGGTGCTGGGGAATGAAGGGCAGCAAGGGAAAAGCTTTGAGTGCAGGTCCAAATAATTTTTTCACAAGGGGAAAGATCCACTGGGCAAACAGGAGCGGTTGCATGAAGTAGCATTCAGGCTGAGACTGAGGCACTGCTGAGGGACCAGCCCATGCTGATGATTCTTCTGCATTTTATGGTGAGTGATAAAGCCAGCCATGGGGTCTGGTCCCACTCCCACAGTTAGCTGCATCTGAATAGCACTGACAGGTTACACATTTCATCACAGGGAGTTGCCACACCACTGCACAGCTCCCTCAGTGTGCACTCCTGTATCTGTATATATGCACACATACATATTCAATATACATATTTATATACGATTACACCATATACAGTATGCAAACTGTGTGTGTGTGTGTGTGTGTGTGTTTATTCAACTGCAACTGATCTGGAACTGATCCTTGTATCACAAAGCCAAGGCCTCAGCACTTGCCGGATTTCTCACAAGTAGTTTACAGAGAGAGCTCAGCTCTATCTTGTTCTACTCTGGCACGGGTTCAGCAGGAGGTGAGATGCTCATAACGGTCTCCTGGGTGTTGTGGGTCTCTGCTGTGAGGGAAGAGAGAGGTTTGTGTCTGAGGATGGGTAAGGAATTAACTAGGAATGCATCTGGGGTGTGTCTGGCATCTGCAAGGGAAGGAACTGAAAGATTAATTCACTGAGGGAAAGTTAAGTCTCAATTAGGAAAAGAGAGAGAAAGTTTAGGCATCAGTACAGTTATGAACCTCCTGAGCAAGGGCTTTTAGTTTGTGACTTTGCTTTTGGTCCCTGAGTTCTTACAATAAACTAAAACTGTCTATATGCAGAAAAAGAAATCAAAATTATTTGAAATGCATTGCGGTTTTCTGTGGGTTTGGGCGATGGGAGGAAGGGAGAGGAAAAAAATCCTGAACTAAGTCACCTTTGGTGGATTCTGATTAGTTTTTCCACCAGACAATCTCTCCATTTCCATCTGATTTTACAAGGAACAGACAAACTGAGTTTATATAGAGAGCAGTGTGAAACGACAGACTACAGCTATTTTTTTAACTCCCCTGTCAGAAAAGCCAGCATGAACCGCTGTCGGGTCTTTTCCATTCTCACTGGATTGATTACGTGTAACACCAAAAAAAGGCGTTGCTGGCAAGTGGCCGAGCACACGGGTGGGTGCCTGGTCCTGCCCAAACGAATCTCGCTGCACCTCCAAGCGCAGGGTGCACAATCCCACGGAAGTCCGCGGAACTCCACCCGACGCCGGGGAGCTACCGGGGCCAGGAGCGCTGTCTCTGGACCCGCCCTCCCCTCCCCGGTCCTGCCAGCTCCCCGCCCCTCCTCGTGGCGTCGGGCCTCCTCCCTCCGCTTCGGCTCCTCCGTCCCTGCCTCTATCTCCATCCTCTCCGTGTCCTCCCGCACAGGTGGGTCTCCTCGCCTCGCCGCCCCCGCCGCGATGCCGCCCCCGCGTCCCCTGCCCGGGCCGTCCCTGCTCCTCCTGCTGCTCCTCCTGCTCCCGCTGCTCTGCGCGGCCCCCGGTGAGTGAGAGCGGCGTGCGGGATGAGGGACAGAGGGAAAGCGTAACCCGGCGCGTCCTGGGGAGCGGGAAAAAGCCTTTTCCTGGCATTCCGCGTGGGTTAGCACCTTCGGACGCTCCAAAACTTGTGCAAGTTGGGCACCTTTTAAAAAAGGTGCTTGTTTGCCAGTGAACTAAAGCATTTCGGAGCAGCCGGGCGCTTGCAGGTCTCCTGTTGTGCTGCCGGACCGTGGGCTAATGCCTTGGGGATCAGCAGGATGACTGCTTCGATGTACTTTCGGGCAGACTGCCAGTCTGCCAGACAACTTTGGAGCAGTTAGCATGGCCCTCACCCAGTGACCAGGGTTTTGTGCCTCAGATGCTGGTACTGGCAACAGCTGTGGTATTCTGATGAAAAATATAATTTACTTGGTGAAGAAGGCCAGCATCAGGATTCTGTTACCAAGAAGAGCTGGGGAGGGGATGCTGGAGTGTCAGAAGCTTCCCTGCGGTGTGTGTTGCACTCAAATGTGGAAAAGGGAGTAAAGAGAAGCACTGGGAGAAGTTTCTCTCTTTTGCCTGTTGACCTGGAGCTATGACAAAAATACATCTGGTATTTTTTGAGAAATAATCTTTATGTTGTTATTTCCTTCTCAATAAATGCATGTGCTTTATTTTTATTTGTCTAGATGTTTCAAGGGGAAATAAGCTTAAACTGATGCTTCAGAAACGAGAAGGTAAGTAAGGAAGCAGCCAAATGCTTTCCTTTATTTTTCCTTTGAGTCAGTTGCTGTCAGTCGAGGCTGCTGCTGTGGTGTCCCTGTACCTCCAGCCCAAGGAGAACAGATGGAGCAGCAGGCTACAAGCACACAGCCACTTTCGCTACGTACCACACCAAAACCTCCTGCTTGGGCAGAGCCTGTGCCTGCATGCCTGTTTGGGACCTGGTATGGGCAAGGCTGCAGGCTCTGCTTACCACAGCCCACTCCAAAAACTGGGGTTCCCAACCTCAGGCAGCACCACTGCCTTTTCCTCTGTGCAGTGCATAGCACCTACCTTTTCCAGTGTATGCATGGCAGATGTGGCATTTATCTGGTTCATTCTGGGAAGTCAGAAGCTTTTCCGAGGAATTATAATGCATGGAAATTCTGCTGGCTCAGGCACAGAGAAGAAAATGTGCAAACCTGGCTTGCTTATGATGCCTTGACTTGTTCTTTTTGTCTTCTTGGTCCCACATGTACTTCCTTTTTGGAAGACTGCTTTCTTACAGGAGAGATGATGGGCCCAGCAGTCAGATGCACAGAATGGCTTGCTGGTTGAGGGAAGGATGTGGAAATCATGCCAACTGGGAACAAGCAGCAGATGAAATATCCCAGAAGTTTTGATCACCTCCCCTCAGTCTGCTTTGTCGCTGAACCAAAATATTTATACCGCCACAGAGGGGACTCCCACTTTCTGCAAGCCTGCCTGATTTCTCACTGGGTTTTTTCTGGCATCACCCAACATCTCTTACCTGCCCTAAAATATGTATCCCATCCACATCTGTTTTCCTTGTGTGCGGGTTCTCTACGTCACCATTCTGCAGTGTTTGTGTGCAGACAGGAGCAACCCACGCCCTCCCTGCACCCCAGCAACAGGCCACTTGTTTGTTCAGTTCCCCTGGGGAGAGGGACCACCAAAGGGGAGGCTTTTGGAGCACGCAGACAACATGGCTTAGACCAGGAAGAACTGCAAAGCCTTGAAGGAGGGAACATGTAGCCCCTGTAACTCCAGCCTCACTCCCCTTTTCTGGTTGGTTTCTAAAGTGAGCAGGCCAAGTGCACAGTACTGTTTCCCTTGCTGGCAGTGTCTCTTGTGTGAGGCTTATTCATGGGACATTTGCTCAGCTGTCCCTCTTCCCAGTAATAACACCCAGCTCACCCTGTTACCAGTTTCCAGCTCATCATCACAGGACAGCCTACTGTTTCCCACTCTTTCTGCAACAACTCATCTATCACTTCTATCTCTTGAATCACCTCCTCACTGCAGTCCTTTGTCTCCCTGACAGTCTGACCAGCTCCTACTTCAAAGGTTTCCACATCTCCCCTTGACTTCCCTCCCTGCCTGCCCTAGTCTCTTCCCTTGCAACCTCCAAAATTCAAAAATCTCCATCGACACCCATGTTCCTGATTTCTCCCTCATTCCAATGAACGCTCTGAAGCCAAGACATTTCTCCTACTCCCCCAAGTGTTTCTTGTTTCACAGGCAGATCAATACCAGGTTTTATCATTTCTGTATGTGGCTGGGGGCTGGCCAGTCATAGAATCATAGAATTGCTAAGGCTAGAAAAGATCTGTAAGATTGAGTCCAACCATTTACCCAGCACAGTCACGTTCACTACTAAACCATGTCTCCAAGTGCCACATCTATGTGTTTTTTGAACACTTCCAGGGATGGTGATTCCACCACTTCCCTGGGCAGCTTGTTCCAATGTCTGACCACCCTTTCAGTGAAGGAATTTTTCCTAACATCCTGTATAAACCTTGCATTATTTGAGGCCTTTTCTTCTTGTCCTGTTGTAGTCCTCACATCCATACCTTTTGGAGGTACATAAATTCCTCTAGCAGCCAGAGCAGATTGCCTGACTCTTGGCATGGAGCAAGCCAGACAGTCACATCTGAGTCTGGCAAGTTGAGGCCATTCCCATGCACCCACCATGCAATGTGCTATGAAAGCCTAATGGGCTTTCATTTTCAGGCATACAGGGCATTTAGTAGCACTCATTATTTCAAAGCTACTTTCTTACACAACAGATTTAGAAATCTATCTTTTCCTGTGTGCCTCTCTTCACCCTGAGAAGTTAGCAGTGTTTCTCCAGCTTCCTGAGGCTTCATTCCAATTTCTGCAACTGCAGCACAGAGAGACCAGTCTTCTGTTCTCTCCTCAAAGCACAAACACATTGTGTATGTGCTCTTTGGGTGTATACATTTAAATTCCTCACTAAGCTGCTGTCTGAGCTCAGAACAGCTTTTCAAAAATCCAGGAGAATGAGGGTAGCTGAGAAATCCTATTACTTCAGTGATTCTTGGGTTTATTACTGTACTCTGTGACAGTCATAGCACTGGCAAGCACAAAGGTGATGGCATGATGTGAGAAGCATTTTCTTACCTGCTGCAAGCAGTACACTCCAGGCTGACCAAATATTTCCTGGCATGCCTTTTGTGGGGGGAATTAATTTCAGCCCCTGTTGCTGCAAAGCCTGAGGTGTCAGTGAAGGAAATGGCAGCCAAGGAGTTCCTGAGCAGCCTGAGACGCCAGAGGCGCCAGCTGTGGGACAGAAGCCAGCCTGATGTACAGCAGTGGTACCAGCAGTTCCTGTACCTGGGATTCGATGAGGCGGTGAGTATATGAAATGGAGAGCAGCAGGAAGAAAAGAAGGCTCTGGGAAACATTATTGCAGTCTTTCAGTACTTACAGGGAGCTTATAAAAAAGAGGGAGAGCAGGTAGTGATTGGACAAGGAGGAATGGTTTTAAACTAAAAAAAGAAAAGATTTAGATTAGATATCTGGAAGAAATTATTTACTCACAATTATTTAGTTACTTGTGGTGAGGCACAAAGCAGGTTTCCCAGAGAAGTGCTGGCTGCCCTATCCCTCTAAGTGTTTAAGGCCAGGTTGGATGGGACTTTGAACAATCTGGTATAGTAGAAGGTGTCCCTGTCCACAGCAGGGGGGTTGGAACTAGATGATCTTTAACGTCCCTTCCAAGCCAAGCTTTTCTGTGATTCTATAAGGCTTGGGAGGGGTTCAGACTGAGCAGTGGTGAGTGAGGATGCACAGCCCCGGGGTTTCCAGGGAGAAGCTGCTTCTGTCCACCGAGACTGAGATTTCTTCTTTTAAAGTAGCAAATGTCACACGGAAATATTAGCTCTCTTACTTGTTAAAGATTTCTGCAAAATGTTATTAGTAGAAAAAAATTACATTAAGATTTTTGGTGGAGTTCCTGCCTGCTATTGAAGGTAAGCTTAATAAATTGCAATTGGACATATGAACAAAGTTTGCTTTGAGAAATAAATGGCCAGGCTCAAAGCAATCAATTGTATTTCAGGAAATTAATTTGTCAGCCTCAACCTAATCAGTTTGCTTTTAAACACGCTCAGAAATCCACACCAAACTGGTTATGATTGGCACTCATAACTCGATGAAATAGCACTGACATCATGTACCTAATGCACACATGTGCCTCCTTGGTGTGGGCAGCTCCTGACCACCACCAACACCAGCAGCTGTGACTCAACTCTAAATGTGAAAGGAAAACCATTTGATAATATTCAAAAGAGAAGGATACATTTTTTAAAAGCAGTTAATTTGTAAAAAGACTGGAGTGGAATCAAGCTCTGCACAAAGCTCTACTAAATAGATGCTGAAATAGGGCAAAAATAAGTGCATTTGGTTGCAGTCCAACATGTAGCATCATTTCTACTTTTAATAAGGGATAAAAATAGTTATAGATGTTGAATTCTTGGCTTCTGTCAGCTGCATGAATATGTTTAATAAAATTGCTTTGGAACAGGCAAGCTGGAGTACATTTTAGACCTTCATGCTATGTGAATTGCTTAGAAGATGAATGCACTCATTTTCAAAGCTGCAACAATTAGAAAAATAATCCTTTGCTTGAGCTGAAATAATGAAGGGTACTTTTTTTAATTCTCCTGGACATTATGTGGATATTTTTAACAGCATGGCTATATCCCCCTTCATCAATAGGAATAGAAAAAAATAGGAAAAGTGTTTCATACATCAGAAACTTAAGACTGGGGGCAAATACCAAAAGTAGTAAAGACAAGCCATGCAGAAAAAGTGAATTCTCCTCTGAGTTCCTGTGTGTATTTCAAAAACTGAAATGAGGCCTGTTGAGGGATACAATGAATCCACTTAGTAGGTTTTCTTGAGTATTAAGACACAGTTTTAACAATGAAATAACTGTTTGTTCCAGCAAAGGACTTGGGTCATACTTAGCCATTGTGTATTTTGCAAAATTTTTTTTTTCAAATCTCAGCCAAAAAATATTTCCAAAGAGTCATTCAGATGGAAAGGCTTTGGCTTGGCAAGTATTTGATATCCTTGCACACTGTTTTTCCTCTGCCGTTTTGAGCAGAATTGAACTGCTTATTGCATTTCCATAGCTAGAAGGCTGCACTGTCCCTTCATTTTTATCCATGGAAGGTGGGAATGAGAGATCACAGACAGAAAGCAAAAGCCTGTTGCACCCCAGTCATGGACATAACAACTAAAGGCACGGAACAACAGACAACTAAACCTTTACATTTTTAAGTGCAAAACATTAAAAAACATTAAAATGGTTACCACTGACAAGGTAATAGAGATATTAAAGGTGCTTAGTGGACATTTCAGTTGAAGGCATTCTCACTTTCAGCACTTTAGAGTGGGCAGAGAGTGTAGGAGTGGGTGCCGGGTGGGGTTGGAGAGGGACAATTCCTGCACTCAGGATCCTGATGATCCCATAGAGAAGGTAAAAGGTCTCAAAACCTCTTAGATCTAAAGATTTAATTTACGACAAATGTGTGAAGGATCCAAATTTTTGAAAGAGGCTCTTGCACCACTTCTGTTTCATCTCACTGTTGTAAAGTTTCAGGCTGGAAAGCAAATGTCCCCCCTTTTTTTTTTTTCATTTTCGACAGAAATTTGAAGATGACATCTCCTACTGGACAAACTTAGGGCGTGCTCGTAATGAATATTATGGTGGGTACTACCAGCACCACTACGATGAAGATTCTCCAATTGGCCCACGAGATCCACACAGCTTCAGGCACGGAGCAGGCGTCAACTATGACGATTACTAAAGTCATTTATCCTACTACAGCTGGTGCCTGTAGGGCTGCACTGGGCAAAAGTGAGTCCTCCCTTGGTCAGAATGACCCCGCTTTCTTTCTATTCATGTCAAACAGCAAGAGTAAAGGAACTGCCAGACTTTGATGAAAGCAACATGATTTTAACTACCATTACTTAGTAGTACACTTTATATAAAGTGTTTTAGAAATAAAGCTTTTTCGATAAAATAAGCAGGTTGCCATTATTCAGTAGAGTTCATAACAAGTTTAATTCCAACTGTATTACTACGGATTTCTTTTTAAAGGGCACTTTCATTTGCAAAATTACATTATATCATCTACTTTGGCATATAGAATATATAATATAAGCCAGTATACTTAAGATGTGCCTGCTCATTCAGATTTTTATCAACAAATAAATCCAATTATTCTTGTGGGAAAAGAGAAAAAATTCCTCTCAATTGAAGTGTTGCCTTGTTGCCTCCTCTGTTGTTTCCATACCTACTGCACACAGCCTGTATGACATGGCACTTCTGCACTCCTACTGGGTCAAGGACAGATATTCACAAAAGCTAAATTCAGTGCAGAGGAACTGGTCTACCTACAAAGCTTGTGAAAAGAGTCTCCAGGGAATGGGCTCAAGGCATGAACCTGACTTCAGAAGTAATTGCTGAGATGCAGAGCATCTAACCTGAGTGGCCCCAGCCCCTCCCAGGCACGATAACCCAAAGGTTATCTTTGGTGAATATTCCCCTTTTTGTCCATTCTACTAAGCGTCAAGCTTTCAGCTGAGCTCTAAACAACAAGCTAAGCTATTTAAAATGAAGTTAGTATCAGACAGCATCCAACACAGTCCCCTGACATAATTTCCTACTGTGAAGTTCCCTCTATCCCCAATTCAAACTGGAATGTATGCGCATTAGTCTGAGCATCAAAATATATCAGAGACTTGGCATCTGTCAAAGGGAGGGTTGTTGGTGGCATCATGTATGTTAAGAACCCTGAAATACAACCAACTTTTGTACCACAGCAATGTCAGCCAATATTGTAGAAAAGCACTTATGGAAATCTAAGCCTAGGAGGGAGATTTCGGTGGTCAGGGGCTTCAGGAGGAGCTCGGCAGGGGAAAGCCCTGCTGGTGCTTGACAAATGTAGAGGACTGGGAAGGGGCAGGTGAGGAAGGCTGGCTGCTCCTGAAGAATCAGGATAAAGAGAGATGAAATGGTTTCCTCCAGCCATAGCAGTTAGAGAAGACAGCATGGATGCTTTAGCTGTCTGTCATCTAAAGCTTACAAGAAATTTCCAAAGCATGGATCATGGCAACACCATTCTTTACACTTCACTTCTTTCTTAACTCTGAGTGTATTTCCTAATCTTTCAGTTAAAGCCCTCATTATGTTATGGACTGGTGTCTAGGAGAGGCAGCCCAGCACTATCCAGCTCCTTCCAGGAACACTTCCAGGGAGATAGCTCTTTGCTGAAGGAGTCAAATGGAAAAAACATATTAGTCACTTCTCTGCATGCACACATACACGCTAGCCTAACATGCTCCAAACCCTCAGCTTTCCCAAGGCTTGCTCTTAGCATCCTTGCCAGCATAATTGGTTTAAACTGCTGCGTTTTCTTCGTAGAAGAGCCTTTATTCCAAATAGAGAATAATCCCATTCTGAGTCAAGCAGACTCTTGCACAGCTGGAATACACCTATTCCTAGAAGAATACTTCCAGTTTGCATCCTACAAAAAAAGTGCACTGAATTTGGCAACGTTTGAAGCATGCTGATAATTTTCATCATTTCCCAGAATTTACAACAACTGGGAATTCAGACCTGCTGAATAAGGAAGAATTTAAAAAGTGCTGAAAATTAAGATCATCCCTCCCTAGGCCTTTGTAAGTTGTGTCCATTCCTGCAGGCTGACTCAGTCTAGCAGTTTTCTGTGCCTTGCAGGCTCACAACCAAGTCTATGATCTCTATCTTCTGAATTCTCTAAGAAAAAAAAAAAAAGAGAATCTTTACCATTATGTTGTGTTGTATGGTTAAGGACTGGGATAGAGTTAACTTTCTCCGTAACAACACGTATGATGCCACGATTTAGATTTGTGACTAAACCAGTGTAGGCAGAACACCAATGTTCTTGCTGTGGTTGAACAGCGCTTGCACAGCCTCAAGACTGCCCATCTCCCACACTGTCCCCTAGCAGGCAGGCTGGGGGTGGGGGAGAGGTTGGGAGGGGGTGTGAGTGGGACAGCTGATCCAAACTGGCCAATTCTGCCTGATAGAATGACTTGCTCAACACTCAAAGCTGGGAAGAAGAATAAGGGGTAGGGGTTTTGCCTTCCAGGGTAGCTGCTGCTAAGGGACAGGGTGAGCAATAGTCTTGCTTAGGGGAGATAGTGAGTAGCTTTTACATCACTTGCATATTTTTCTTCTTTGCTTCGGTCATTAAACTGCTCTTACCTCAATCCTCAAGTTTACTCATTTCTGATTTTCTAATTCTCTCCCGTGTCCCACTGGGGCAGGGAATGGCTGTAAGGGTACTTTGTTGCTGGCTGGGGTCACCCACCACAGGCAAGCTCTGAGGAGAGGGCACCCTCCTTCCTGCAGACGGGTGCACCTGGCTTGAAGTGCAGCAGTTGCAATGACAAGAAAGCAAGCAAGGATGAGCCATCACAGGTTTGGGCTGAAGGAGGAAGACTATCGAGGAAAAAAATTCATCAGATATGCATGGAGTGCTTCAAAGTTAATTTTCTTTGACTATCCCTGAACAGACAAAAACTGTGCTTCCCCTCCCAGCCTTTCCATTCTGCTGTGCAAACAGCACAGAGCACTTCACCTCATCACCACTCCCAGCCATCCCAGCACTGACATCACGTAACCTCACTCCACCAAGACAGAAGAGCAGCAATTGTTCATTGTGGCTCCCCACAGAACAGGAACAGCTTGGCCATACTCCAGCACTTCATATTTCAAAACCCAATGCCCCCAGTTTGTGGGTGTCAGCCAGGCAAATCCATCGGTCAGTCTGACAGGGCAGTCCCGCCTACTTTGCTGGCAATACCTGCCAGGAAATCCTTCTGCCAAAGCAAGGAAATATTACTGCTGTGTCCCCACAGCCACTCTCACACACATCCTCAAGTCTAGACCGAGATCTTTCTCTCCAAATCCAGTGTCTTCAGCAGCAATCTTATATACTTTTTTTTTCTTTTTTTTTTGAGGGGCGGACAGGCCTTCATTCCCTTTAAGTTATTTGTAACACAGACATTTTGAGAATGGGGGATTGGGCACTTCTATTCCAGGACTGTCTCCTGGGTGAAAGATGTAGCTTTCCTTGATCAAAACAGTGTTCTCTACAGTGGGGTGGACAGAGCCCAGATTGCTGTGCTTGGCTTTGACAGCACTTAAAGGCCACTGTTCCCTGTGGCTCCATGCTTTGGACCTTCCAGCTGCTTCAGCCATGGCATGAACCAAGGCATTCAGAGGATCCCTGTCCTTGCTGAAGAGCGTGTCAGAATCTAGGGAAAACACAGCAAGAATGACCAAGCTGTTGCTTGTTTCAGGCTGTAAATGGCAACAAATCAAGGTGGACAAAAAGTTGCCACTTTGCTATTATCAAACAGGCAAGTGAGACAAGGAAAGGGACTGGGAAAAGAGAACCGGAATCTGATTTTTTGGCAAGAAATATGAATTGTTTTTTCAGCAAAACCTCCCTGTTGATACAGAACTGCATTCAGGAACCTCCTGCCATACAGGAGTCCTGCTTTGCTTCAGAGCTATTGCTGCTCTTCCTGGTAGCTCTAGGGAGTCAGGGTCGCAAAGGAGGCATTCCCTTCTCCTGCCACCTGAGATCCCAGGACAAGGAAACATTCATAACAGAGCAACTATGGATTTGTGGCAGCTATGTTCCCAGCAATGTCAGGAAAGGGATGTGTGGTGGTTAGGGCTAGCAGGGTTGAGCACACAGTTCCCTTGTTGTTAACAAAGCATCTTGTTCCTGTGGACAGGTGGGCTCTGATCAGCCCCTAACAACCTTCAAGGACTTCTAAGCCTCAGGTAGCATTAAACTCAATACTAATAAGGCTATGGACTAGCTAAATGCATCAAACTAATTGAAGCCCCACTTTGCTCTCTGTAGCCTGTTCTCTAAGGCAATTATGCCTCTTTCAACTTTGAAACTCAGTTCAAACCCTGAGAAGTGCAAGTTTTTTCAAACATATTTCTTGAAAAAACAGATGATTAAAACACATTCATAGATGTCCAGAGGGCAGTGAACTCACTGGCTACTAAACCCACTGGCATCTATATAGGTTAGGAGAAGCTGCAGACACCTTGTACACAGGGAAACTGTCAGATCATTATTTCCCCATATAGCAAAAAAATCTAACCTAAAGACAGGCATGAGGCTTCTCTAGATTATACATTCATGGAACTACTTAAAATAAATTATGTCTGCAAGCCCCACTGTAGCTTGCCTGTAGACTAGCAATGTGGCTGACAATGCTCCTGAGCAGCTTACATAAAGAGGTACATAATGCTTGAAAAAAAAAAATAAAATCCAACTGTGGATCTCATGCTTTAATAACTTTCAGCAGCAAGAGTGGTCCTTCTTGTGAGGTTCAAGGAATCCACAGCAGTGGGTGCCTTGCACATCTCTCATTCTAGAAGGCTGATCTCATGCACCAGCACCAAGCTGGCCAGTTCGCTCTGCCACATTGTGTATTTCCTACTGAGAGTGGAGAACTTCCATCTAACACCAGCTGAGCTGCCCATTCATACACATCACTGTGACTAAATAGGCATCTCAGTTTGGTCATGTTAGTTCTACTTTGTGTGCCTGACCAGATGACAGCAGAAAATTCCAATTCTCAAATTTTTGGGAAAAAACCCACATCTCAGCTTAATTTATTCCCAAGTCCTGTATTTCTAAGCTTTCAGTGTTATATTCTTACTGCCCTCCATCAAAAATGGTTCTTCTGGAGAGGCAGCAGCTGTTTCTTACCTGTGTTTCCCAGCAAACTTGATGCCTCTTTCTTCTAGCTAGATATGTAACCCCAGATGGGAGCAGAGAGCACCAACAAAACTTCAAATTACCCCTGACTTTCAGTCCAAAGCACCATCAGACTCTGTTCTAAAATGATTCGTGCCTTTTAAATCAGCTAGAAGGCCAGTCACTGGCTTCAAAACCTAAGGACAACAGCTGCCTCAGCTGCTGTTTCTGGAGGATAGTATGTTGAAAGAATATAGGAGCTGAACCTGGAACTTCTGAAACAAAAACTAGGAACAGTACAAGGAAAGTAGGAAAACCACAGTCTTGTCACTCAGGCCCAGTGGGAAGCATGAGACACACACACAGATGGGTTGTACTGGTACCAGCCATTTGCCCTCTCTCGAATTTGCTCCTTTTATGAAGGAGCTGTGAAGTAACCTAAAAAGCTTTTAAATCCTTCTCTGTTGTATCTAAAGCTTCAGACTTCCCGGGGGATTTTTTTTTAGAAATGCATTTTGTGCTAGTCTCCAGAAGCATGCTTGTGCCTGTACAAGTTTACATATTTTGTACTGAAGTCACTGGATTAAATGAAAAACAGACCTGAAAGAAACAGCTGGTACCCACAGCTCCCACTTACTCTACATGACTGCTCTAAAAGCTGAACCAGGGCTGCACCCTTGTGTCCTACCTCTTCATAGATGCTTTGGCATCCAATGGCACAATTTGTATGAGGAGTGAAACATCTTCCCCCAAATATAATCTAGAGTTTAAGAGTTAAACCCACCATGCTGGGAACTGATTAACAGTTCTCTCCACAGAACTATTAAAGAAGGGGGCACTACTTTCACATAAATCCAGCTGTGGCTTTGAGCATAATGAGAGGCTATGCTTTGTGGGTGTATCAGTAATGACAGGTTAGACACATCTGGAGCACGCATACCATGGTGTACTTTGCAGGCAATTTAATATGGAATAAACGTCCAGATCAAGAAAAAGGTTTCAAACAAAAAAGCACATCCCAAGCTGCTCAGCTGTGAAAAGATGGAGGCAATGCATACTACCTAAATTCCACCTCTGAGGCAAGACAGGAAAATGCACCCTGGCTCTCCATCTTAGTTGTATGGCAGATTTCCAATGGACGAAAACGTGCGCTTGTGAGCAAGGAAAAACCCCTTTTGTTTTAAAAGGATCCCTGCAGCCCCACTCCAGGCAGGGCACACCAATGAACACAGCAGCCTCATCATTGCTGGAGTCACTGGGAACTTTACCAGACAGAGTGGATGGGCCTCCAATTCTTGAAAGCACCATGAGGCTCTGGTGGATGGCACACTCAGACAAAGGGGCCTAAAGCCACACTGCTCTCAGAGTCTTCTCTGGGTCTGGGCATAACCTCATCACTACAAGTTAATTCCCACTTTGACCACCAACCTAAAGATACTCAAAAGTTAATAAAACCATCAAGCTTTAATGAGATAAAGTCAAGTCACTTTGCTTGATGAGATTTAGGATTTTCAATTTTGAGTGGCACTAAGCCAAGACACCTTTTAAAAACTCTCTGCCAATCTCCCCTCCTAGATATTCAGTATTACATAATGAAAATAAAGGAGAACTATTGAAAATAAGGGGAATCAGAATTTTTTTGCTTGGCCTTTTTTTTTTTTTGTTAGGATGACAGGCAATGTTATCAAAGTTGAAAGCATTTACTGGCAATTCAGTAACTGCTTAAAATAGAAACACTTTCTCAGTGTTTCCTCAGGGAGGCTGAAGTTGAACTCCATGGTTTAAAGAAAATCTTATACTCCTGCATCACTATCAACTACCTGAAGTGGAATAAATCATGATGTTTTTGTCCAATCTATTTCAACAGACATCCTGCAGCCCTTACAATACATCTATTAAGAGACAAGCAATGAAAGACCAAAGTGACTAACTTTGAGCGAATTATTTACAGACTGTTACTTTATAATTAATACACAATAAATCCACAGATGTGCCCACAGTGAAACTTTGAAACTAGTAAATAGAAGTTTCAATATTTTATTAAAATAGCATATTCAACCACTGTAACCAATAATACATTAACTTTATTCCCAGAGTATGCACAACACAGTAGTGATTCAAAATATCCTTATCCATGGTAATCAATGAAAATATCTAAAATTCAAGTGTACAACTAAAACTAAACCTTTGAAAAAATCTCTCAAGAATACATAAAGCTCTCATAAAGAATTCTTTTAAACTCCTCTATATGCAGATGTCAGTGTCTCTCACCTGACAATACCATTAGCTTTTTTCATATGCATAGTAGAACATCTCATATTTTATAGTACCCATTTTATAAATAAATTGGCATTTTCCATCCCATTTGTGTTTATCATCAGCTTCACAAAGAAACCAGTAAATAAAACTGTCAAGGACAGTCACAACAAAATGATCTCACATCAAGATATAAAACTTGAAGATACTAAAAGATGCTTCTACTCTATTTTACATAAAAAGACAGATTTAAAAAGTGCAAGGCAAGATTTGCAGGGAAAGGGAATATTTGTTTGTTATTTTTAGGCACATCCACTTCTTTAAAGCAAGCTTCAGAATGAAATTCCAGTTCGTTCTTCATGATACCTGTTTCAAAGTCTCTCTCAAAAAAAAAAAAAAATTACATCCGTCAAATGTCAAGCAGGGAATTTCCTGTCCAACGAATAGTCTTCAGTTGTGTCTTGTTCTTCCTTTTTTCATCCTTGCAGGTTTTGGTTTGGGAATATACTGATTGTTCGCCTGGTACTCAAGTTCTTTACGGAAGTAATGAATTGCTTTATTCAAACCTTCTTCCAATGGGACCTGTTCCCAAAAGGGAGGAGAGAATCATATATCTCTAAGTTCACATCAGCTCATTTCTCAACAGTGTATTTTTAATACAGCTGTCACAAGGCAGACAGGGAGTCTCTTAGCCAATGTAAGTATTAACAGCACCACATACTGGTTACATCTCCACACTGCTGATGAATCTGAGCTTTTAAACAGCAGATATATTTTCTGACATAGTAAGTCGAAAACGCAACAATTTTAGATCTCGCACATACTTATGATTGGTCTGTTTAGTATCAAAACAGACATACATAATTCTCCTTTTAATTCCTAATACATTGAAAGAGACAAACACATAGCATTTAAGCCCCTTGTATTTTTAAGGATTAAAGATCCTCTTTCACAGAATGGTATCAAGCTGGCATCCAGTATCTCATTTGATATTCTTAAATCCTATACAAATAATTGTAATTCTACAAATTGTGATGTTTAAATATAGGCATAGAATATGGAGACAGGAACAACAGAAATACAAGTACTCCACTTTTCTCTGGAGCCATATGCTGGCATGCTTGCTGATACCATCCCCAATACAGGAGGATATAAACAGCAGCACAAAAAGCTGCTTGCCTTGCTGTACCAACACTGCACTGCTACTTCGCAGTAAGTTTTGTTACTGGCTGTGCCAAACACAGAAGGCCAGAAGTACAAAAGTCAACTGTTTTAAACTTTTTGTGATTGCAACCCTTGCCATCATCCTTGTGCTTTCAGGCATGGTCTATTAATATTGTGTGTCTCTGTGAATCCTTTCAGAAGAGTCTGGATCCACCTTTTTCCATAAGGTTTACATTTACTATGTAGGTTCACATATCCTGGAATGATTTTTGTCTGCAAAACAAACCACTGTGCTAGCTAGAATGGGGAGTTGGTTAAGAAAGTTACAGTTTTTCTGGGGATTAGGCAGACCTTACCTCCCCAAACCAACCAGCTCTTATCATCAGTGACAGGAATGAGGACTGCAGTAACAAGAGCAAACCCACTAGCTCTGGGTTTGGTAACATAGGTAACTATGTACCATGTATTTCAAAGGATAAAAGAAAGGTAAACATTTCATAATACACAAGTGAAAAAGTTAAAATGTGTATCCCAACAATGTTTCTTTTTCCTACTGAAGACTATTACAAATGCTAATGCTAATCTGCTCTTCTGGATGGCACAGGCCATACAATCTTACCAAGTAATTCCTGAATTGTGAGCTCGTGAGCTAGGGCAACAGATGAGGGACAGTCTTCTAAAAAACTGTCCAGGAGATTGTGTTAGGCAGATATTCTGATAAGGGAAATGTATCATTATCATGTAGCTCTCCCTCAGCGTCATCTGCCTCTCTGTGCTTTTGCACACAGCAACAGTAATTCATCTGTACATACCACAGGCTCCCAGCCAAGCAGTAACTTGGCTTTTCTGATGTCAGGTTTTCGTTTCTGAGGGTCATCTTGTGCTTCTGAGAGAAACTGGATTTCACTCCCACTGCCTATTAAACAAGAAACTGTGAATTAACATTTGCAATTCACTGTGCTTTGCATTTACATCTTGCCTACCAATTTCAGCAGTAGGTCTTTCTGCAGCTTTCTGCTTCGTGATTCTATCACCGAAATGCTTTGCACAGACACAGCTGCACTGCATGCAACAGCTGGGTGAACCACCTGTCCCACAGCAACATGGATTCACAAAGCATTTCATAAAGACTTCAGCATGGATTCACAAAAATTAAGTTATGCTTGACCAGTCTAATAACCTCCCGTGATGAAATGACTGCTTCAGTAGCAAAGGGCAGAGCAGTGGATATCATCTACCTTGACTTCAGGGAGGCTTTTGACACTGCCATAACATCCTCATTGAGGGTTGGATGAGCAGACAGTCAAGTGGACTGAAAACTGTCTGCACAGCCAGGCCCAGAGGGTCGTGATCAGTGGCACAAAGTCCAGTTAGAGATTGTAAACTAGTGGTGCACCCCAGGGGTCAACACTGGATTGACACTGATACACCAAGTACTGTGCTGCCATCCAGAGAGACCTCGAGAAAGGAGGCTAGAGAAAAGGCTGACAGAAACTTCATGAAGTTCAACAACAAGTGCAAAGTTTTGAATCTTGGGAGGTACAACCCCAGGCACCAGTACAGGATGGGGGCCAACTAGCCAGAAACCAGTTTGGAAGGAAACGCCGTGGGGGTCCTGGTGGACACAAAACTGAGTATGAGCCAGTCACGTGTGCTTGGCACAAAGAAGACAAATGGTACCCTGGGCTGCAGGAGGAAATGTGCTGTCAGCAAGAGGGAGATGATTTTTCCCACTATTCAGCACTGGTGAGATCCATATGGAAAGCTGGGCCCAGTTCTGGCTCCCCAGTACAAGAGAGACACAGACACATAGACAGAGTCCAACAAAGGGCCACAGAGATGGCGAAAGGGACTGGAGCACCGCTTCTATCGGGAGGGGCTGCAAGAGCTGGGGCCCCTCAGCCTGGAGAAGAGAAGGTTCAGGTACCTGATGGGGGGCAGTAAAGAAGAGGGAGACAGGCTGTTTTCAGTGGTGTCCAGTGACAGGACCAGAGGCAGTGGTCACAAACTGAAACAGAAGGCTCTCTGTGAACATCAGGAAACACTATTTTCCTGTGAGGGTGACCCAGAACTGGCACAGATTGCCCAGGGAGGATGTGAAGTCTCCACCCATCTGGACATGGTCCTGGGCCACTGCAGTAGGCTGCCCTACCTGAGCAGAAGGGTTGGACCAAATGGCCTTCAGAGGTCCTTTCCAACCTCAACCACTCTGTGATTCTGTCAGCACTTTGGCACTGCAAAAGAACTTCAGTTTCTCTTTGCCTATATTCTCCAATCTGATTTAAATAACCAACATAGCACTGGCTTTTCCTCATGACAATACATGGAAACAGAACAATTTCTCTAACCATATCTAGCAAATATTATACATGCCATGTTACTGTGGAATTTTATGGATGCAGAACTAAACTGCCTCTCTGGGTGGACTGGAACAGATCAAGGTGTTTGGGAAGAAACAGACAAATGGAGGTGATAATTAATCTATATACTTGATAGGTTTGGTGCTGTGATTTTTCAATTTCCTTCCTTGATCTGTGGATTCGCAGAAGTTTTCTGGAGGGAACAGTCCTCTCTTAGAAACACCAGATGCATCAGCTTCTGTACTGTATGTTTGAACTCAACTTCTTCACATCTATCAGAAGTACTTCTGGAATCTACAGACTAAAAACCTGTGGCTAATGGCAGCAGTATGTTTCATCTCATTGGGAAGCCATCCTAGAAGATGAAGCACAACCATTTGCTTCCATTCCTGAGAGCTCTGATTTGTTACAGGTATCAGAGCAAGAATGAAGAGGAAGCCACAGTGTTTTCTTTGCAGGTGTGTCAGAATCACTGTTAAATCAGTGAAACGCAGAGAAAGACTGTTGCCACAGCAAGAGATTTTTAATGGTAGTTGAAGGAGCAAAGCCTGCACAATTGTGAAGAACCACCTTGCTGAAGTATCCTTATTGCAGCTAAAGTGTTATGCAAGACATTTTTCATTCATGGGCTTTACATCTCACTTTTCGTGGCAAAACAAAGCTAAAAAATTATCTAAACATTATACAAATTAATGGGTATAGATTGCAGACACACAGAAAATGTATCCATTTGACTCTTCATGCAACATTTTACATGCAACTGAGAGGATCTGGATTTTATTTATATTTAATTATATGATCAGGATACAATAAATGCCTTTAATAAAATTATTAAGAAATACAAAGACCAGTTAGATTATCCACGTTACACACACTAATCAAGAAGTAATCATCTAACAACAATAAGTACTTCGTAAGCTTTACTAAGAATTATTTATCATACTCACCAACAAGTTTTTTAATTAACTGGGCAAACTCTAGGATAGTGTGCTCTTCTGGATTTCCCTACAAACAGAAGAGATATTCACTACAGTAACAATTAAACACCTTACAACATGCTAGACATGAGATGATTCTAGATGAGGCATGTTAAACTCTGAAAAAGCTAATTGTTAAGCTTTATTCCTACTTTGATGAAAAAAAAAGTAACTTTGACAAGCTCCATACACATTAGTAAAGTTACTCTCCATTGTATTTGCCTTGGTAATTCAGTGTATGTATGAAGATGCCCTCAAAAAATCAGTCAGTAAGGAATGGGCAAATGCACCTCAATCACAGCAAAGGCATAGGTCACTCAGCAGCCCACTCAACCACATTATCAGCTGGATTCTGCATCAAGGACTGAGCTGAGTTGAGGACAGATGATATAATGAAGAAGTATCCTAAATTCTCATTTCAGCCAAAGTTAAGAAATCAAACGAATTTAGCCGCAAACAATTGCTTCTGCATAGCTTACATATCAATGCATAAGGACTACTTGCTTTCCCATACCATATTCCTTTTCTTAACATTTTTTTAACCAGTTTGCACGTGAACTCCTGATCAACATTTCAGAACAAAATACTGAAAACCTCCTGCTATAGCATTAGCTGACCTTCACCAGACCCATTTCCCACCATTCCTAGCTCTCCTTGTTTCAAAACTCTTCTTTACTACATCTCATTTCACCTAAAGCTGAACATTCAGATACATATAGATTTAAACATGGAGTTTTCTAGAGACAAAATTTCTATCAGCATCTGGATAGAAACATAGAAATTAACTCACGGCCACAGTAGAAAAGGAAAATCTAGTGAACAACTGCCTTGCAGAGCTAAATATCTGATTTGGGAAAAAGTTGGCATACACAGAAATGACCTGGCATATGCATCCTTTTTCTATTCTTATATCCACTGCTGAGAGCAGGGTGACAACAAATGGAACAGAACAAAAATCCAAGCAATTTGCTAATCAATATTAAAAAACTATATCATAAAATACTATTCCATTTTCCTCTAATCAAGGCTAGTACGAAGTGGTTTATAATTATTTAGATCCAAGTATTCCTTCAGTGCTTTTTTCTATTAAAACCATTCTTTGATCATTTCCTTGTATTTTGCAGTAATTTCTTCCTTTGTATTCTAATTACATAAATCTTTTTGCTAAAACAAATTAAAAACTCCAGCAAGTTTATGTTGTTCTTGGAACTGTAAGATCCCAACATTTAGGGGCTTAATCTTATTTATAAATAGAATATATGGGAGAATACATTCTTCATAATGGAAAGACTTTTTTTGCTCCATTTATTTTTTCTAGAAATCAGTATCAGTGAAAAGGAAAAAAGTGGAGGTGATCTTGACCACTGCACAGTAACACAGCAGAGTGGAGCTCTCATACTCACCAAATTGACAGGACTGCTGACATTGCTGTTCATCAATGCCACCAACCCATTGACAAGATCACTGAAAAAAAAGGAAGAACAGACTGAGAGAATTTCCACTTCTCTATAAATAATATTAGTGTCAAAAAGGAGAGCTGCCTCCTCAGAACTTCAGTAAAGCAGATCAGACAGCTGAGGAATGCAGTAATCATATTTACTGCAATGGGTGCACATTTACTCAAGCCTTTGTTACTACTAAATGAATGTTTCCTCTTTCCTCCAGTACTCAAGCATATTTAGAGGCAGACTTCCAACACACTTCAAACAGAGTAGAGCAAGTTGCAATTCAGAGGCACATGACACCACCACCTGCTTTGCAGCCTGTTGTTTGAATTGTCTTTTCATTTTCAGAAATTCTTAAACCAAACTTCTTAAACCAAGTTTGTTAAAACCCAGTATTTTGGTGTTACCTTCCTCTAGCAAAATAACCCAAAGTTATTTTGGATTATCAGCAACAAACTTAGAAGTTTGGTCCTGACACAGAAACCCAGATCCCTTCCACTATGACTTATGATCAGGCTACTTTGTCCTGATGGGGTTTCTGCAACATCAATTATCACTGTTATTAATTTCAGCAGAGGAAAAGAATATTTCTAAGTGGAGAATGATTAAAACAACCCAGTAGCCCAGTCTGTTTTTTTTCATTTTCTTTTTAGTTTTTTTCTTCTTGTGTGCACAGTTTGCACATCAACCACAGCAGTCCCAAAGACACAAGGTGGCAGCACTGCATTAAAATGCAAGGAGTGACAAACTGCTCAGCATTTAAAACTTGCCTATCTGTTACTTGTGTCTTGAAGGGAAGAATGCATTAATATCTCAATTAAAAGTTCTAAACCAACTAATGTTTTATTTTTTCATACTTCTATAAATCTCTGTGTCTCTCTTCTGAAAGTAAAGCTGGTCTAAGAATGAACATAATCTTTTTGACTAAGATGAACACATACAAAGCTGGCCAACCTCTGAGAACCATAAAGTACAGTAAATTATCAGCCAGTACAAACAAGGCTTACCTGACATACTGGAAGGCTCTTGTCTGTGTTCCAGGTCCATAGACCTAAAATCATATGGAAAATAGAAAAGTTACATAAACACAGAAGTCCTCTCTAGTTCAATTATCTTTTCCTTACCATTCTAGAAAAACGTCCCAAGAAGAAACACCTGAGACACAAGCTCAGTGTTCCAGAAATATAACAAATTGTGCTTGCAGAGCCTTTGGCAAAGTATCAGTTCTTTCAAGGTCATCTTCCTCTTGGATCTGTCTACAGTAAACATATCCTTAGGCATTTTTTTAATCAGAACTCTGCATGAAGGAAATATTCTCAGGGGTGTAAGACAGAGTGATGCTTTGTCCTCTCCTGGAACACTGAAAGAGGGTTCAGCATGCACTCAGCCAGAAAAGGGCATCAAATATTTAAAGCAAACTTCACACTACTAAGATGTGGTTATGATGAGCAATTTTGATTCACTTGTTAACAACAGCCAGCTTCAGAGAGACCACTAAATGTCAGTGGTCTCTGAAAAATCTGTCAAGAGAAACAGCACTGTGTTTAAAGCAATCAGGCCAAAAAAAAAGTCATGTGGCTATAAAGTATGTAACTCCCACAGTCACCTGCATAGATTTGTATCAAAACCTTAAGAGAGAAAAAAAAGAAAAAGTTTTCTCAGGTTATGTGCTGGTACTTTGGAACAAGTTGTTTAAGTTCAAATGGACAATAAAGTATACTTAAATGCCATATACATAATGGCATTTGATACCATTATTTTTTTTCACAGTTTAACTGTGTGCAGTACTGAAATTCTGAAAGCTGCCAGTGGGCACATTTAAATGGTAAAAACATTTCAGTTTTAACTGGTGACGCACACATCCTACCATCAACCTGCTACAACAGAAAGGCTTTCTGGAAGGACAGAATAGAAAGCATGCTTGTTTTCTGAGAGGACAGAAAGGACAATACAATTGGTGTACAGGCCACCATCGGTCACTTGGTAAGCCTCGTGCTCTCTGAGGCTGACTCAGAGCCAGAAGGAATTCATAATGTAATGAGAAAGATCAGGCATCTAAGAGTTCACCAATAAATGATTTTGAGAGGAATGCACCAGGAGATTACACTGACAGCATGATGGTTTCCCAAATAAATAGGAAGCAGATTTTACGTATTTATTCCTGCTTGTTTACTTTTAGCTTGTGGGATAAGTTTTACAGAACAAAGTAATTTAAGAACTAAGTAATTTGTGTGTGATTTCTGCAAAGTCATTCATGTGGCTATCTTTCCCACCTGCAGGCAGTGGCTGGAAAATACAATATAGTTTCCACCTTCCAATATGGTGGAATAATACCTCCCTTAATATCTCCCAATTTCTCCTAATAAATCCTTCCTTTACAATAATATAAAGCAACAATTGTCATGTTCGCATCGGCTATAACTCTACAAATTTACAGTAGTTTTCTCAAGAGATTATTTGCTCCATTTGAACAATTACTTTGAACTAAGAGACTGAACACATTCAGTTTCGAAAGAGGTCAACACACTTGGTATTCCTTTCAGCCAAATTCTGTGATGATACAAGGGTGACATTTTTTTAGGTCTCAGCCACTACTTATTGCTCATAACTCATTTCATCTGACCTGGTCAGCTAAACAACTCTCTCCTTAGTTCTTTTCTCATATTAATTTTCAACATCAGCCACTTATTGCCTACAGAGCAGTGATGTTGGGTAAATATTCTAATTTAACCTCTATTACAAGTACATTCTTGCTAAACTTCACACAGTATAGCGGCTATAAAAATAAAATAAAAATAAAGCTTTCAGTATTCCCTCCCATAGAAAAGCACTGACTCCAGACTTCTCTTACTGATGTTCTGAAATATCCCATGGATTTTATGTTTCAAAGCAAGATAACTGTTTCATATTTAGTAAGGCTTCACAAAACTTCCAGTTAGTGTTCTTACTCTGTTCTTCTCATAAAAATTACAGTCCTACTGTCAATAAAAGTTGAGAAACTATGCAAGAATGAAAAAAAATTTGAGAGTCCAAGAATGGCACCTATATGCACTGGGGACCAAACCTAAAAAATGGGAGTACCTTCTGATCCTGTGTAAGCAAGGTAAATTTTCTAAACAGCATTTAGAGGCTCAGACTTTAATGCACAAAGAAGCCATCTTGGGAACATATGACACCGACAAGCCAGCATATGGTTACACTCATATTTTGATACCAGAAGGCCCTACAAGGATCAAAACAGTCAAAATAAGAAGCTCCATCCTCTTGTCTGCTTCTATTTGTTTAGTGTCTTGCAGGTTTGGGGAGATGCCTGGGTAAGAAAATTAAACTCTTTCTGCAGGAATTTAAGTGCCCTTATTTTATGTTCTGAATGGAAGAAAGCATTGAACCCCCACATTTGTGCAATTAGCCTACACAGAGCTGAAGAGACTCCTATCAGGGACTAGGCAAGCTGGGCTCACTGGTTTATTCAGCTACCTAAGACTAAGCCCTGGCATCTGCAGTCTTAATGCTGACATATGACAGATTAAATGTCATATGCCCTAGTAAACACTGGCTATTAAGTCACAGTCAGTATCACACAATTGCTACCACACACTGAGCACTGACAGTGCTTTCTACAAAACTAGTAAAACTCTGCAGAAAAAGCAAATCTTTAGGAGAAGTGGTGAACACAGCATTACTACATGCTTGTTACTCTGAAATAACCACAAGCCTAAACCAGAAATTTAGAAATGGCTAGGAACAACAAAGTAGATTCATTACTGATGAGATTAAAAACAGTATCGAATTGCCTAAGTTATCACTCACTGAAAAAAACAGCAAGCAAATTCTGACCTGCAGACAAGACCAATTTTTCAGAAGTTTCAGTGTACTTAAGTCAGATGATGTGCACTGTTTTGCAGAACATACAGAATTTGAACTCCTTTATTTTCCTTCTTCTGTAAAGAGTTCTGGATTTCACTCTGTCGGTAAGGTAGTATCTACTACCCAAGTTTTGCAGGGGATAGCCATACTTTGGCATATAATTTGAGAAAGACTGAAGTTAGGGGAGATCTACCACAGGACACCAAACTTTATCTTGCTTGGGTATGACTTATTCCCCTGGTCTATACTCTTCAATGCTCTGCCCAGTTTCAGATTTTGTTCTACAAGAATTACAGTAGTTGGAGTTGCCACAAAACTTTCATCCTTTTTCTTTTTGGATTGTCTGCTCCTTCTTAGAGAAATTCCTGACTGATCTATTTCATAATCTTCAACAGAACAAATGCTGTCTTAATCTCAAGATAGTTGCCCTGTGGAGGTACTTAGCAACACCTTTAGTTATTTGGCAGAAGCCATTGACTATGATTTCCTGGCACTTCACTCTTCTAACCTAAGCAATAGTAACAAATATTTGTATGATATTTCTGTTGTATGCCACATAAACTGTAAATGTTTCCATAAACTCATAACTGATCTCAGATTCCAAACTACTTCTCCCTATTTCAGGTCAGGCAGGGCCTGTACTGCTAAATTATCAGCAGCATCTTTGGCAGAGTATTGGCCTGTGCCAGCTCTGGCTCTCTCAGAGTTGTGACTTTGCTTAAGCATAATCAAGAGCCATTCACAGCAGTTGGATGTGGCAACTTGTTTTGGCAGGAAAATGTAGCTGTATAGAAGTGGATCATGCCACAACATTTTGTCAATGGTAACAAAAACCAGCCTTGGATGGTTTTATTTACTAATACGTGATGTAGCCTGAAGGCCTTTAACATTACAATACACATGGAAAATTTGGGCTGAACTCCAAGCTTGCAAAAAGACATTTAGATGCCTAGCTTCCAGAAAGGGTTTAGAATAAGTTCCTCTAGAGGAATAAGTACCAAAACAGGATTCTGTAAGCCTTGCCATGCCATGCCCCCATATAAGAGTTGTGAGACAGATAAATATTCAAGTTCAGGATGACTAAAATGCTTGTGCAGATTGCATCTGGTAGCCTTGTTTCTTTCTGGGAAAGGAACGTCAACACCATCAACAGAGCACATTGTCACATACATAATTCTATACATTTGGTACACTGAAAGACTAAATGTTTGAGGGGTTTTCTAAAATCTATCAGTGTTTTCTAAAATCTATCCTCGTTCACAGCACATGCAGACAGGATATAAAGATGAATGGTTCTTCCTATCAGCAAGAGTCATTACTTACTGTTAGTGGTTCTCCCTGGAGAGCTTGTAGGATAAAATTACTGACAACTCTTCCATCATTCATATGCATTCGAGGACCAAAGGTATTGAAAATTCTGGCAACCCTCACTTCAACTCCTTCCTGTAGGCAAAGAAAAAAGAATTCTTACTTCCTTAATAAATGTGTCTTTCTCCCTAAAAGTGAAAATTAACTCTTTCTTGTCCAAAAACTTTCTTAAGAATCCCTTTTTCAGCTTTAACATGCATTGTTTTCTAATCATGAAATACTTCTAATCCTGCTGAAAAAGGTAGTGCATACAGCAAGGTAATTTTACTAGTTCTCCGTATTTATAACGCAAATCTAAATCAGTGACAGAACAGCTCAAGAATTCAGCACATGCATTTGCTTCCAAGAAGAACTTGAAGATTTTTCAATAATACCCTTCCAATAACAAGTTAGTTCACCTGGGCCTTACCTACTTTTTTTTGCACATATGAAGTCTCACAAACACCAGATATAGTACCAAGGTAGCATTTCCATAGATTAGAAAAGTTGAATATGTCAGATAAGCATCATTAAGAAGGACATAAAATTAGTGTCTTTGTAACCACAGTCACAATGTTTCTTAGCATCCTTCTTATTAGGCTGTGTAAATGCATGCATTACAAGCCAAGTCTCTTAAATGGCTTGGTTTTTACCAAGAAACTTTTCTATCATTTCCAAAGTCTTTTCTACAGAATATTTTGCAAATCTTCAAAGCAAAATGCAACAAATATGTGAAATTTGAAACTTTCCAGATACAGCATTTTAACACTGAAAGTAATCTCTCTCTAGATAGTTTCTGTTTACTGACACATTCATTTGGACAAGCCGTGGTTCATGATAAAGCCTACAAGAAGGACGTTTGTGCCTTGTGAGCTACAACACGCACTTGGCTACTGCTGTGTTCAGAGCAACATGGTATCCTGTAAGAAGACAGATGCCAAAGACTGACAGTCACATGTCAGGGAGGAAGATGCCAACTTCAGCACGAGCCTAAGCATCCTCTTCATATTACCTGGTCCTCCCACCTCCCAGGAAAAGACATCCTTGTATCAGTTACAGGAAATAATTTTTTGAAGTGCTGATTCAACTTCATGTACAAGTGACACTTGAAGGAAAACGTGATCTTCTCTCTTGGGTCTCCAAGTGATTCATAAACAAATGAATCCTCAAAGATGCTTTGTGAAAGCAATAGCATTAGCTTTTCACAGGTGAGAGTGAGAGGCAAAAAGCACATTTAACACCTCAGCTATTATCTGGTGTTGAGAAAGTGGAAATACCAAGTAGTATAGCTAAAGCCCAACACCTCCCAGCATCGAGAAGGCCAAAGAACATTCAGTTCTGTTTAACTGCAGGTAAAGATTCGTCTGTCATTATCAAATGTTGTTTACACTTGCAACTAAATTGTAATCTAACAGTAACCAGGGAGGTAACTTGTGCCACAGGAAAAGCTACACTCCTTGCCACATAACAAGCTTGTATCCCCAACAGAGCCAAAAAACATAATCTCACAACATCCACTTGGCGCTGTTGAAACCCTGAAAAGATCAGAAGTCCTTTTCCATGCAAAATGCACCAAGTTGGGAACATACTCTTTATTTCCTGTTAGCTAAAAAACTACAGCAGTGTAACACTTCAAACATATACTTCTAGCAGCATATTACAGAGCCATTCTGCAAACCTTCACTGTATCTGGAAAGACATACTGTGATAGAGTGGCTCCTTCTTTTGTTTTACCCAGCACTCTATCTTAAATAGGACACTGACTCCTTCAGGAAGGGATTGTATTTCATGTGGGCTTTCCAGATATTGCCACTAATAACAGGTATAGAAAATAAGGCACTTAGACGCTAGTATTCAAGATAAAAATAACTCATTAAACAATGCTGACAAAAAAAGGCTCTCTTGTTCTGCACAAGCTATAGTAGCAGCCTTGTTTTCCAGTATTGGCTGGAAACTAGCAAAGGATGTAGAAAAGAAAAACAACACGTTCTCTATAGGCACTTACTCAGTCACAATTAATCCATTATTTCTTCTCCCTTCTATTTATTCTCCTCACTCCTCTGTAATGTTGTCTTTTAAAATCAGTATCTTTTTATTCATAGTGTCACCTGGCAAAGCTTTTCTCTGCAGCCTACTGCTTTGAAAAATCTATTTTCTATGCAGTTGAATTTTCATTTGTGCCTTTAAAACTGCGTTCTATCTTCTCAAAAGAAACTCTTGCACAGACAAAGAGATTTTGGAGCCAATTACTTAAAAATTGTCCTATATTTCCTTTAGACGTTTGATGAACACCTATCTCCTTTGCAGTGATCCTTTTAGTATGTTGAATAACTCTCCTCCTTTTTGTATTAATTGCCTGTGAATACTTATACTATGTTCTTACCTATGTCCAGTCACTCTGAGTATTAACAACATGTAACAATGACTACTTCCACAATATTCCCACTAGCAAAGTTACTCCTGGATGCAGCACTCCAGGTGGGGTCTCACCAGAGTGGAGTAGAGGGGCAATACATATATCCAAGGAAGACCTTAGTTGCATTCTGAAAACACTGAATATTTTGACAAATGGTGGTATGACCTTATCTAGTAAAACAGAAGTTCTGTAAAGGAGAAAAATCACTAGTTGTGCAATCATATCTCTTCCATACCAAGTCACACACCTGTATACAAAGTTTATGCAAAAAAGCACTTCAGAAGAACAGTGAAGGATCGGCGAGTAACAAAGCTAAGAGTGCAGAATGAAGGAAGCAAATAGATTGACAACCTGTTTTTTATGAGAGTTTCAATAGTATGGCTTCCATCTGGTTAAGGCAGTTGAGTGAACTGAACAAGGTTTTCCAGGAGGGAGTGCTAGCAAGCACTGAAAAAGATGAAGAGAAGGGAATTCTGCAGAAGTTTGAATCAGAGGTCGCAACTCAGTTCTCAGAAGAACAGGGCAAGGAAACTTGAGAAAAGTTCCAGAAGCAAGCACCTCCACTCACACTAAGGAGCAAGGCTGACCTAAGCTTCCATGTGAATTTATGAAGGAAGAGTTGCTCCCAGAAGCCTACAGTAAATATCCCCTTAAACTACATGCTCGAGTGCCTCACAGTGGATAAGATGGACTTGTGTATGTGCTTTGAATTTGTGAGTGCTGCATTTCTGCAGCAAATATTTCACTCCTCACCTCTCCTTGCAATCAGATGCTTAAATATTCCTGAATGCTACTACTACCCTCTGACTCTTTGATAACGACATACTTCCGGGTTTGTTTAAAGACAGCAGTTGTAAACAGGAGAGAAACAGTTGTAAACAGTAAAGAAATGCTTTATTCATAGGGTCAAAAGAAGTGAACAAAAGAACATTGCCAGCAGAAAAGAGTGCACCAAAAAGGTCTTGGTCAGGACAGGCTACTGAGGAACTCTGAGGAACTCTGATAACAGTGAATAGTCATCTTTGGGTAGATTCAAGAACTGCTCTGATTCAAACTGGCTGTCTGGAAGTATAAAGTAAAAGTTTAGTTGTACTTCATATTTTTTTGGAAACACTATTAGGTATTTAAGGTATCTAGCAATGTGCGTAATGATGGACATCTTTGGAAGACATGACAAAAATGCAAATTTAGTTTGCCCATTTCTTCTTTTTATTGAAGTTGGAAATATTTTAGCCTGAAATCCTGCAAATTCTACTGTTTTGGGCTATGTCACTCCTACTGAAAATCCTCTTAAAAGTACAATACCTACTTTCACAGAGGAAATCAGACCTTCCCACTAGCAAAAGGTGTCATTTCCTCCACCAGTAACAGCCTATCATCTAAACATTAACACCCCCCCACCAGCTCAACAGTGTTTCAGAATAAATCTGAACATGAGACAAGCTTGGGTAGACTTCCCTAACCCATAATAAAGTACAAGAAATATATCACAGAGCTGCCCCTAGGACAGAGAGTTCATTTGCATCATGAGTTTTTACTTAATGCATGTGGGCACTGCAGTTCCACCTTACAAATCTTTATTATCCGTTGTAAATCCTGCATAAAATTTATGAAATGCTATCATGACTCTTCCTGTGGTTTTAAGATACAGCCCATGATTTTCAAAATTACCTCCAGTCTTGCCCTTCTAAAAGAATACTGCAGTGTGTACCACAAACCTGTAAAAAATTCAGTGCGCCATAGCACAAGAATTTCTCATAAAAACTGCAATCTTCTTCAACTGCAAATGGATTTCCAGACTGACGAGGAATATTCTGTTACAGTGAAATATCAAAGATGTCATCCTGAACAAGAGCAGTACCACCATATTGGACCTTAAATGATTTAAAAAAGTACAGAGGAGACTGGAACCTCTGCCTTCTCTGTCTGGTAGAGGAGATTAGACAAAATCACTACAATCTCTGTGCTAAAATACCATCACTAAAGTCTTATCACTACAGCTTGATTCTCTTTTCAAGGTTTTTAAAAGTACTTAGTATTTTATAATTTAAACGTTTAAAATTCTACAGAATTTTAATTTTAGAATACTATTTTTGATTTATACTTTTGTATATTAAGGCTGCAAATCAACAAGAAATACTGATACAAGTTTCTTTAGTGTGCCACATTTTCTACTTGAATATCCCCCAGAGATTTTGCAGAACCACAATTAAGCAAGATTCATATACAGGTAAAGAGTCAATGCTGTGTTAGTTTATGATGAGTTTCTATCTGTTGATTATGAAACCCAGGGAAACTGGCACGTATCATTTCACAAATTTTAAACTGCATTTTTATCCTCATGTTACTGTATTTGTCTGAAAAAGCACATCAAATGGCTAAGTATTTATATCTTTCGTTAAGGTCTGTGTTTGTACCTACATGTTTTTACCACTAAAGTGTTTAAAAGTGTTGAAAGTACTTTTTAAAGAATTTCCTCATTTTTACCTGTATATTCTGATTTTGATTATGCTCATTAAATATTCCACATTTATCAGTAATGGCCCTATTCAGCCATATTCACTTCTCAACACAGTAAGGTCGCTTCAGTTTAATCTGTCTAAAAACTATTTATGATACTGAAAGACATATTACACCTATTAAGAAGACTAAAGCACATTTTCTTCAAGAGCACTGCTCATTTGAAAACACGCAACAGATGGGAGCAATAAAACCTTCCCACTAAAGAAAACAAATTTTGCAGCTATAGTATGTGTTCCTACTCAAGACATTCCCTATTGCCTGCCTACTCCTAAATACACATATTACAGTCTTGCCATACTCTAGCCTTCATTAATTACAGAAAAAACACTGAATCTGATACAAGTTTAATACCTGCTTCATGTATGCATAGCACATGGTCTCTGCAACCCGCTTTCCTTCGTCATAGCAGGCTCTTGGACCTATTGGATTCACGTGGCCCCAGTAATCCTCATTCTGAGGGTGAACTTCAGGATCTATGGGGAAAGAAAACCATCTTAAATGAAGATCTATAAAAAGGTGACTTTCAGTAGATCACTCGCGTTATACAATTCAACAGCTTCTCTCTGAACTATGCATTAAAAAGAATCTTACATTTCACACAATTCCTTAGAAGTGCATTCAATTTTGAAGTGTGAGAAGTACATCTGATAAAAAGGCAAGCTAAGACAGTGATGAAAATCTATCATTCCGACATCTGCCAAAATATTTGTAAATACCCTTATATACAGTCATATCTAAAAAGTTCTAAATGTTGTTTTATCCTTCTTACCTCCATATACCTCTGAGGTAGAGGCCAGTAGCAGCCGTGCTCCAACACGTTTAGCTAACCCTAAATTTTGGGCAATCGAGAAAGAAAAACACAATTAAGAGCAAGGGCAAGAATCTTTCAGTCACATTAGTTGGTTCAGTGTGATCCTGTTTTACATGTTTTTAAAGAGAATTTGATTTCACTGGACAGATCTAGCTGTAAATCACATCCATAGCTCACATTCCCAAACTAGAAAACTTAAGAAACAGCAGAGCAGCACCCACATGTGATGTGTTTGCTTCTGGGACTAAAAGTTGCAATGAATCAAGATCCAAGAACTTAATGTATTACAACCTAAATAAAGGTCAAGGAAGCATAAACCAATTAGGAAATTAGGATCTTGAAATAACACACTATATTATGATTGTTTATTATTGATTATTTCTTTACATAGCTTAAGATAAGCTATGTAAAGAAACTGATAGAGAATAACATATTATAGGACAAGAATCAATAATTTCTCTTCTATTATGTCCCTTCAAACTGCCTGGATGATCCTACCCATCACTTGAGATTATCCCTGCACTCTATTTCAATGACTTTCTGGTCTCCAAGTTGGCATGGCAAATCAAAGTATATGCCATTCACCTACGCCATTCTGGTACCTCAATAGCTTCTAAATCACTTAATTCTCTGAATTGTACACTTTGGAGTATCACTCAGATGAGAAACTCAGCTGAGCTAATGCCCAGGAGTTTTTTTGACTCATAACAGCTCTTAGGATCACTGACACACAGATCAAGCTGCAGCATATATCAAATGGATCAAAGATGGAAGGAAAAAGTAGCAAATGCTTGAGGTCTTCTTTTCATAGACCCATTCCCAGCATAAAACCTAACAGACAAAGTCGAAAACATTGCCTTGTAATTATCTAGCATGAAGCCAGACATTAAACATTCTTTCAGAATTTGCTAGCCAAGGCATGCACAAGAGGGTGCAGTTCCACCTAGTTCAACGTTTGCTGTGGCAGAAAGGAACAGTCACTCATGGCAACTATGGGAACATTCCACCGTCACCAAAGTGAAAAGTGCAGTCGTGAACAAAACCCTGCTATAAAATAACACGCTGTTAACTGTTCCTGGGACTTTTATAATTACTGCACACTCCATAGCCAAGTTACAGGCATGAAGTTCTTGTGCTTTGACAGCCAAGTTATCAGTGTTTATCTGTAGATATATTTAAAGGAAAAGTACAAAGACAGTAAAAATATCTCCAACCTTATTTTTCTTAAAGAAACAACTTTTTAAAATGTACAACTTATCTGCTCCATCCTCCCCTCTCCCCAGCAACTCTGTCCAGGTTATATTATTCTAATCAAGTTAAGTAAGAAAAAAAATTCCACTTACCCAGCATGTTTAATGTCCCAATAGTGTTGGTCTTTAATGTTTTTATAGGATTATACATGTAATTTGGAGGAGAAGCAGGAGATGCTAGATGATAGATCTGGTCCACTAGAGAAAAATGGAGGGGGGAGCATTATTATTTTCCCATTAACATATTAAAGGAGATAGCATTAAAGTCAAGAAACAATTAATCCTCTGCATTTCCTAGCACAGGAACTCAACACTTCCTGTATTGCTACCTACAGATAATATGTATAGAAACCTGTTGCAACCATTAGAAAGACTTAATTTTTAGTAAAACAGAACCTAAAGCATAATATATATCTCAACACTGCTGACAAGATACAGATGACTGTGTTGGTGTTCACACTTTCCACTTGTAAAAACTTTACTTATGAGTATGTCAGAAATGTTTAGAAGTTGCAAAACTATTTGCAACAATCTGTTACCCTCAAGTTTTTAAGTGACTACAAGCTTCAGAATATTTTCTGAAATGGAATTTGATGCAAAAAATGGTAGAAATATTTTTGTAATACCATGAGGAACCATTTGGAAAAATAAATATTGTATTTTTATTCCTAAACCATTTGTCAATGAAATATTAATGGGGTTTGTATCATATTTATATATTAAATATATATGGCAAGAAACAGGCATGTAACTTTTGTCCTTTTTTCCCTATGATGATGACCTATGTTCTATGCTATGCTTTGGATAATACAGCATTTTAGCTTTAATTAAGAAAACACACACACAAACCAGAAGCCAACACAGAGATTTCAGTGCCCCTCCACTCCCTGTTATGAAATATAATTAACCTACACAAGTCAAAATTCATTGTCTGAGATAGGAATGCAAAGGTTGAAGACACTACAGGGAAACAAGGATTTTTTGTTCAACTATAATGAAAACAAAGCAGTGAAAATTTTCACAGTATTCGACATTCAAAAGCTCAACCTGCAATCTGTTCATAACATGACTGTTGTAAATATGTAAATGTCTTTCTGTCCTCTATGTAACATGAATAACAGCCAGCCAGAACTATGTGAAAAAACAGCTATGGATAAGTGAATGCAAAGAAAAAAAATTACACATAAGATCAAATGAGATAGTGATGTTTAAGAAAAACAAATTCCCTACACCAAGGTCAACCAAGAAAAGCAATCAAAAGGTGATGAATTAGAATGGCAGGACAAAAGAGAGAGAAAATAATTCCTTCTCTGTATTTCAAAAGAAAAGTAGTGAGGTTTTTTTTTAAGAAGACTCAGCACTGTAACCTGACAGAACCCAGAAAAGTCAAGGCCAGGTGCTATTCTGACAGAAGAAAATACTGCATGGCATAAGGCTGTCTTGCCCTAGAACAGAACACCATTGGTCAAACAAATGTTTTTTCCTTTTAATTATTTCCTTAGGTGTTTTATTATTAACGAGCAGTAGCAAATCACAACATTAAAAAATAAAGCTGTATTTTGACCACATATTGATTTCTCTCATCCCTCTGTTGGGTTTAACTTTCACAGTATCTGTGACACAATGAATGTTTTTCTCCAGTTTTAAATGAATTTTACTACTAAAAACAGGGTAGAAGCATCCTTGACTTTCAAATGAACATTTTTTTTCTTTTTCTCCATTTAAATATAACTATACTTGCTTACACAACACAAGCTGTATATGAGTTACATCTAGTAGGAAAAAAACCCCAGAATGGTTTGGGTTGAAAGAGACCTTAAAGATCATCTAGTTCCAACTCCCCTGCCATGGGCAGGGACACTTTGCACTAGACCAGGTTGCTCAGAGCTCCATCTAGCCTGGCTTGAACTCTTCCAGGGATGGGATTCCCACAACTTCTCTGGGCAACCTGTTCCAGTGCCTCACTACCCTCACAGTAAAGAATTCCTTCCCTATCTCTAACCTAAACCTACCTTCTCTCAGTTTAAAGCCATTACCCCTCATCCTATCACTATATGAAAAAATAAAAAATCAAATACAAAGTTATCCCTGCTCACAACTGAGAACACTGAAATGTTAGAGAAATGTACTTCCTGTTGAAGACTTCCCTTCCTTCCTGATTCTCAAATTTCATTTGACAAAGTAAACACACAATCCTTTGCTTTCTGATCTCTCTCTCTAATATAAAACAAAGCACAGAATTACAGCAACAGCATATATAAGTGGCTTGATTTATCTATGTGAAAGGCACAGTTTTCAATAGTCTATTAAGCAATAAAAGAATTAAAATTAGTTAAAAGTCTTCAAAACACAAACCTCCTTCATATTAAAACATAACATCCTTTGTAAGATAAGCACATGTTCTGATAGTAATGCTTTAAAAATACTGGCTAAATTGGCATGGTAAAATATTTAACCTACTTTCTTTCTGAATCCTTAATGAAGTGTGCTTGCACATAATGTCAAGTTTTTCTAGATTAAGTGCTGTGTTTCAGCCTACTGGGCAAGCTCAGTTGCTGCCTTCTATGTAACATAGCTCAGATAAGTGCATACTAGCTTATCTGTAGCAAGCATGTCAAAGTTTACCCAATGCTGCAGCCCTGCATTATTGGCATCACATCAGAAATCTGGCAAAACAAATTATGATTAAATTTTATTCACTGGTTAAGTTTACAATATCAAGAGTGACCAAAACAAGGAGAAATTATTTCAAGTCAAACCTCACCCCAGAGAACAATTAACTACCAGCATAAATACAGGATGAGTTTCTAAGGCAATATGCATGACTCTCACTGCAAGTTTTACTGTCATGACAGAATAATAGTATTTGTCAGTATGCTCGAGTAGATGCCACAAAATGTATCTATCTCTTATATGCTGCTGTGCTGTCTTTGGTCTACAGGTGTTTACCTCTAGAGCAGAGATGAACAGCTGCCTAAAAGATGTCAAAACAGCCCAGAAAGCTAGAGAGATACAGTTTTGGCAGCTGTGTAACATTGGTGAGGATTTATTCTCACATAAAAAGGTGCAGAGAAGTACAATTTCATGCAGCAAATCTTCTGCTATTTGTTCTTGAATTAACAGAAAACAGTATTTCCAACCACTATCAACTTTGGTACGGCATCAAGAGAAAACTTGCCACACAAGGTACCTATAATAACAACATAAATAGCATCCAAAGACTGCCTGATGCAGCGAGACTTGGAGGAAGCAAGGTCTCAGCTCAGGCTTGATTCCAAGCCCTGCCTGCATTACTAATGCAACTGAAACTTTTAGGATTTCTGTCTGCAACTTGAAGCTAATTAATTGCTCTGCATGGTGAAGAATGACATGGAATAATTATTCCTTGCTTTGGTTCACTATTGATATTGTAAGCTTAAGCAGTGAATAAAATTGTAATCAATTTTTGTGCTGGGGAAATAAAGCAAAAATGTAGCACGGGGTAAAGTTTGACATGCCTCCTACAGATAAGCCCTGAATATGAATAACTTGACTGACTCAAGTTATGCCTCTGAATATAAGTATCCCCCTCCCACAGCATGGTACTGTCATGAAAGCAAAGAAAAGGGTAGACTGGAAGCTGGCAAAAGGAATGCTTAGTGAAGCCACTGAACGCTGTTCGCAGACAGCAGGTAATTCGAGAACGGTGGCTCAGAAAAATGAACAAAGCGATAGTTGAAGTCACTACAGTCAACTCAGAGTTGAACTCTGACCTGACTTTTATGCTGTTTCTACCTACCTATTCAACCATAACTTCTTCCAAATCTAGTTTTCAGCAAGCTGTGGTGAAATTTTTGCAAAGTGAAAATACAACTTCAAAAGCATTTTGGTCTGTCTGTCAGTAATTTACTGCCCAATCCTAGTCTGTTGAAGCAGTAGTGAACTCTTTCTTGCCTCCCTCTCCATCCACTTAATTTTTGGTTTTTTTTCAAATACTTGCTGAATTTTTGACAATCAGCAGCTCCTATAAGAGGGGTTCCTTTAATGGCATGTGACAATTCAGATAAACAGGGTGAAAAGCTACCTTCCTTTTTGCCACACAAGGATACAGCTAGGCCTGTGATCATATAAGTGGTCATATAACTGTTAGCTAGAAACAAATGCATATAAATACAAAGCCCCAAAAGTTTCTTATAATCTTCACGTTTATTTATTTATTTTTAAACAAAAAATCAAGTGTAATGAACAGTGTTGAAAAAAAAAGAAAGAAAAGTGAAAACACTCTTATCCCTTTAGTCCTTCATTTCTCCTTGTTTCCCAGCTAACGATTGCTTTAAATGAAATAAAGAGAAGGAGCTGGGGGAAAACCCAGGTTTTCCTTGCCAGAAGTACAGTCTTGGCTGTCTCAGTATGGTTTGCCTCAATGTACTTTTCCCATATGCACAAAGGCAAAAATAGAACCCTGTGCTGAAAAGGTTCAGCAAAAGCAGAACCAGCAGAGAGATGGAAGATGGGGCATTTGTCAAGTGTCAGATGGCCATCTTCTAGATCAAAGGGACAGGCAGACAAGCAGCTCCAGGACTTTCCCTCTTGCCCATTAAGGAATCTTTAGTACATCAAGCTTTGGACCAATGGAAAACATCACTGTTTTTCCAAAACATTTAGAGAATGCTGGACATTTCAGCAGGGTGAAAAGACAAATTTCTCCTGCAAACTTGTCACATTTGATCCATCAAACTGACGATGTTGAGACAAGAACAATTATTTCTCCTTCCACCTTCTCTCTATGAACTGTCAGGTCTAAAAAATATCTACTATTTTTTTGTCTCAGAATTTCATCAGGTCAGCCTACCTAGCTTGGCTAGCTTGGCTGACAACCTCGTGTGCTCTAGTACAAAGCTGACAGTTATTTAAGATAGCAGGAAACTTAACTCTGTTCCAGTCATAACTGTGGAAAGCTATCCTAGCTACAGCTTTTCACAGGCTTAACTGTTTGGGTGCCTGGGACAGTAGCTACTGGAGGACAGAAAGAAATGCATCTAGTTATTGACCTCCACACCTCTTCCTTATTACATAAGGTAAAGAAAAAAAGTTTTACAGCATTTAATTCTGCCCACCAAGAAGCCTTGAGCTAGCTTTGCAAATAAATCAGTGCATTATTTGAAAATAATTGTGTGAATGGTCATGCAAAGCTTTACATAGGTAAGTAAGGACCATAAAACAAGAACAAATGGTAACAATAAAATTCTGAAAGTTTTGTATGTAACTCATATTGGGCATTAGAACACTCTAAACCACTGGAACACAGTAGCAAGTAATTTACCAAGCACAGAATGGTAGACTAGTAATAAAGAAAGATTAAATAAATTTGTTATAATTTTGCTGGAAAAAAGGCAAAAAATTAAATTCATTTCAAAATAGCACAGACACAGAAGATGGCATAAACATTCAAGCCCGATACACAGTGGCAAATATAGAAATCTATGCTCAATATAAAGTTTAAGTAACATATTGGAAAATAAATAGCAACTAACACTTGTCAATTATGCCCTTTTCTAGGAGAAATGCTAAAAAAAAAAATCCCTAAAATTTAGCATACATGGAATCTGCAATACCTAAATCTGGACATGAATGTTCAGTCTTGTGTTTTCCTTAATGCTAAACAAAAACAATCAATATAAGCACTCACTTCTACAAAATACTGCAATTAAACTACCTTCCTTCATATCATCTTTCTTTATTTTCTAGCCATAATAATGCATGTGTTCTCTGTGTTTCCTAAGTGATTAGTAAGGGGGGAACCTACCACCTTTCCTATGCTAGGAAATGACCATCTTCAATTTCTGCCTTCAACACGTGTCATAGTCCCAGAAAGGACTAAACGGGTCACTAAGTCCACTAAGCACCTGCATCCATCACTGTATTTGCTAGTCAGGAAGTACTAAGCAGAAAAGCTTTGATCAGAAGTGCACAAACAAGTTTCTACAGCTTGAACATAAAAAGAGCTATGCCAATTCCATTACTGTAGGTCAGGTCAGAGACACTGACACAGTGAAGCGAGACATTTCTATTGCCCCGAACTAAAAAAGACTGCAAGTAAAAATAATTTCCCTGATGTCAAAAATGCTGTCTGTAACTTCAGACAAACTAGAATAACTTCATAAAGGTTTACCATATTGCTCATAGTGGAGGAGTTTTGGAGAGTTTCACTCCAGAGACTGAGGCACCAGTGCACTCAGCTCTGGACAAACAAAATTAAGCAGCAGATGTCCTCTGCCTTGCCGTAACATTCCCTAACTGAACAACCTAAAACCACTAAGTTAAATGTATTAAGTATCTGTCAGAGGGAACAAAGTCTAGGAAGGGAAAAATCCGGAAGTTCAGAAGAAAAAAGAATAAGGAATGTATTGAAGACACTCCCTGTGCCTCTATTTGTATGCTTTAAGTTACCTGTGAGATGCCTTGAAGATACTGAGAACATTGTTTAGTAAAATGTTATCATCCTGACTTCAGGAAGCTATAGACTATTTTTTTGACCAATTTTGTGAGACTGTTGGTTTTAGCCTTAAGGTCAACTCAGACCCACAAGCTAGCAAAGTACTGAAAACTAAAAGCTTTTTGTAGTCCCAGTCAAGCACATGATCTAATAAAGTTCTATAAAGTTATTTTATTTACCTATGCCTGTAACTAACAACTGCAACACCTCCTGCAAACTCTGAAAGCCCATCTCCTCATAACTATATATGCCACATACTTACAGCACTTCTCTCAACTTACAAAATATGTTTTTGTTCTATCATTTTGGAAGCTTTTCAGTGAAAGTCAGATGAGCCACAACTACCTTTGCATTCAAAACAGTCAGTGAAATTAGAGCCAACATTTAAGAACTGTTTTTCCAGAAATCAGACAGCTGGCATGAAGAATTAAAACAAAACAAGAAACCAAGATCAAAACCAAACAGCTTTATTTAATGCAAATAATTAAGATGAGTTAATTTCAGGACACAAGTGATAAAGCAGTTTATCCTTATCCACCACTTACACACACTTTTCTTCTCTGTCATTTCACTTTTCTGTCAGTTAGGCAGTGTACATGCATTTGTTGTAACAAGTCTTTGAACATCAGAATGGAACTACTCTTCACTACTCTGCCCAAAAAAGAAATAACCTGTTTTGCTTTCAGCTGCCACAGACAGCAATTTTAGAAGTGTTATACCAATATTTTTCAAAACGTCTGTGATTAGTGAAATGAAATCAGTTCAACTGAGTCAACTGATGTGGGGATTAAGTGCACCTTCAGTAAATATGCAGATGACACTAAGCTGGGTGGGAGTGTTGATCAGCTCGAGGGTAGGAAGGCTCTGCAGAGAGACCTGGGCAGGACAACTGCATAAGGTTCAATAAAGTGAAGTGCTGGGTCCTGCACTTGGGTCACAGCAACCCCATGCAGACTTGAGGAGTGGCTTAAGAGCTGTTCAACAAAAAGGGACTTTGGGGTGCTGTTTGACAGCTGGCTCAATAGGAGCCAACAGTGCACCAAGGAGGACCAACAGCATCCTGGCCTCTATCAAGAACAGATGAGGGAAGTGATTGTTACCCTGTACTTGGCACTGGTGAGGCTACACCTCAAGTACTGCATTCAGTTCTGGGCCCCTCACTTTAAAAAGGACATTGAGGTGCTGGAGCATGTCCAGAGAAAAGCAACAAGGCTCAAAGTGTCTAGAAAACATGTCTTACGAGGGAGCTGGGTTTGTTTAGTCTCAAGATGAAGAGGCTCAGGGGTGACCTCATCAACTCTCCACAGTTATCTGAAAGGAGGTTGTAGTTAGGTGGGGGACAGTCTGTCCTGCTATGCCCGCAGTGAGAGGACTAGAGGAAATGGCCTTAAGCTGAGACAAGGAAGCTTCAGAGTAGATACTACAAAAGAATTTTTCATTGTTACTGTGTCAGGCATTGGAAGAGGTTGCCTGGAGAGGTGGCTGAGTCACCATCCCTGGAGGTGTTTAAGAGGCATCTGGATCTGGTGCTGGGTGATATAGTTTAGTGGCTTAGGGGTTACAGTGGTAGTGCTGGGTTGACAGTTGGACTGGATGATCTTAAAGTTCTCTTTCAACTTTGATGGTTCTGCGATTCTAAGGGTTTTCACTGTTGACTGGAAAGCTGTGGCATTTTTAGGCCCATGTTTGTTTCAAATTTGTGAAAGGTGTGGCAAAACCAAACCAACAAACAAAAAACTCCACAAACAACCAAAAAGAAACCCAAGGCCTTAGTGTGTTTATGTGAACTGTGAAATAGTTCAGCTGAGGACATTTTTCAGGTGGGAGAGTTTTAAAGGGAATAGGCATCTATCACCTTATAGAATATTGTTTTAAGGCTTCCAAAGGTGGCTGAAGAAGTAAGAAGAAGAAACACCAGGGGGAGGAGGATATAGGCTATGCATACCTGTCTGAGGTTTTCTTTCACATTTATTCAACTGCTGGAGCTACTGCAGAAAAGGTGTGTGTGCCTAACGGCATTTGATAACCAGGCCTCAAGACCAAAAATTGAGAGACATTACTTGCTTTTTAGAAATCCAACTTGTAGAATGACTACCATCTTACTACATCACCTTGGAAGTGGCTTATATTTTTGTGTGTGTGTGTTTTGGGGAGTTTTGAGGGGTGTATGGTGTGGGGGTTTTTTTTAAGGTTTTTTGGTTGATTGGTTGCTTTTTTTCCCAGGGTGGAAGCATGTATGTGCTTTTGGGGTTGAAGTTGTTCTTTGGGAGATTGCATGGCAGTTTTCTCTTTTGTTTGTTTGGGTTTTTTGTTTTGGTTTGGTTTTTTTTGTTTATACACGTACTTAAGTATAACTATTTCACACTAAAAATACAGACTTCAGGGGCTTAAAATTATATAAAAACAAAACCTAATTTTTTCTACAAATACACAGTCAACTCTAATGCAAAGGTGGGTATAAACAAGACAGAACTAATTCTGAAGCCACTGTGTAAACCAAGTACATTACTTATGACCTACGTTTATTTAATCTAAAATTTCCTTTAGCATTTTTAATGCAATTTATTACCCTGAAGTGGAGTGGATCACAGTAACACCAGATCAAGCATCCATTCTCATTTGTTCTCCAAATAATATCTGTATGTCTTTACACTACGGTTAGTAGTAACATGTGTCACAGTGCTCACAAGTAACTATCTCAGGGAGATTGCAATCTGAAACAATGTAGAAAATGAGGCAGAATATAAGTAAAGGTGAATTTCTGCATTTTTTTTCTGATAATAGAAAAGAAGAGTAACAAGAGATTCTTTTCTTTACAGACCACTCTTCAGAAAAAAACCTGTCTTTCTGTATCAAAAAAATCCATTTATTAGTGTATTAAACCTCTATACAAGCATAAGGCTGAAATGAGAATAAAAACCTTAAGTATTTTAAAAATGCAGAATTCAACTAAAATAGGGAAAAAAAGGGTTAATATAACTATTTTAGAATTTATTTTTTTTACTATTTTCCATCTTTCAAGATTCCTAAACTACTTTCATTCCATTAAAGAATTCAGGGCCCTTGTTCTTCTGCTTGAAAAAGCCCAAGTGAAAGCTATGTTCTTGTGCCTTTTCCACTGACATTACCAAATGCTAAAGCAAAGGAAATCCTAGTAGAGGAGGAGAAAGACATTCAGCATTACAGTTAACCAGAGTTATCACAGGCCTAAGAAATAAAATGTGTGTTTAGGTGATCTATTATTTTCTCTGCCCAATCTAGACCAGGATTCAAGAATGAGTGCCACTCATGGATCAAAGATAATGACGCAGCCAAGGCAGACTGTGCGTAGGCACCACTGTGAAGCTCAAAGCTATGCATCTCGAGACTAAATTCACTTTTCCAAATCAAAAGTGAAATCACTGTTCTTTCTAGACCAGAAATGAGGTCTCTATCAGAAATAAAACACTGATTACTCTCTCTGGAATTCAACTGTCGAACAACCTTATATGACCTGGCTTAAACAGGATAGCAAATACGCAGAAATTCTCTAGATACAAACCTACTTTTTATCATGAGTTCACAGTCATTGCAACTTATATTGACAAGTAAAAAGGAGAAAATGGGACTAAGAAAAGAAGTATCTGATATGTATGCAAACTTGTTAATCTGTTGCAAAAACTATCCCCCACTGCCACTAAACTGGACTCTAAACTCTACAATGAAATCAAATTTTATCATGTTCTTATACCAGTGTATGAAAGTTAATTTTATTTTAACATATAGCCATGCCAGCTTCAATTTACACTGTTGGAGGATGAGAAGACATGCAATAAACTACTCACTGAATAACATGCTATAATTTGTTGTCAGCACAAATTGGGGAATTGGTGTCTTAATTACACAGAAGATGGAAAGGCAGCTGAAGGATTTCAGAATTCCCATTCATTAGTGCCTAGTTCATTGGGCAACAGTATTAGCAATGATGATAATTCTCTGAAAAGGTTTCAGGTGCTATCAGTCAGAAATAAGGTAATGCAGGTGAAAGGTTAGGAAAGCTGACAAATTGAACTGGTTGAAGTATAAGCTACCAACACCTGGAGTCAATTTATAAGATCCTTGTCCCATTATCCTGTCTGTAGAAGCAAAGGTTTGAAGTAAAATAACAGGAGTAACTAAACCAGTGCATTGTCAAAACAGAGCAGGAGCATGTGTTTATGCAGGACTGTTCCAGTAGTGCTGTCAGGAATTCATCATGAGCTATTACACAAGAGATGCAAGTGCTAGAGATTTTTTTTGTGAAATCCCATCCATTACATTTAGCAGGAATAAAAAAATACAACTGAGATTCATTTTTTTGTTTTAAATAATGAACAACTCTATTGCTACAGAGTTTTAAAGGGATGGAGCAAACTCACCAGAACTGCAGTGTAATTTGAGTAATCCTTTCATTGATTCATTATATACCTATATACTCCCATAGAAGTCTATAAATCCATGTATCTCAAATACAACTACCTTAATGCTATCTTACACTATGGCATAGTAGTTTGAGGTTTATGACAGTTTAGATGTTGAGCTACTACTTCGAAGCAGAATGTTTTTCTGTTTCTTTCCTTGTTTAGGATTGGTGGGTTTTTTTGTTTTTCTGTTGAAAACCAGGGAAATTTGGTGCTGCTGTTTTCCTATTCCACAGATTGTAGAATGCCTGTACCCAAAGCAGGAGCAATGTTTTCTACAGAAGACACTTTAGGGAACTAAGGGAAGTTAGCTTCCTCTTAACTGACCATACACAGTTGCAGGACGCAAGTCTAGGGTAACTGAAGCCCTGAATTAAACCATGCAGTTAATGAAATATCTGGACTGCAGACTCTGTGTGTGTAAGCCTGTGCAGGCACACAGGGAAATGGGACAATGAATGGAACAGACAGACTGACCCACTGCCATCTTGCCTTCTAACAAAATCAGTCACATCAGGAAATTTTTAAGATCTCCTTCCTCCCATCCACTCATGAAGAACAGATTTCAAAGACAAAAGCACTCTGAACCTCTCACTCCATAGTGGTCACAGAAAATAGACTAATAATAAACAAAGCACAGAGCTATTACATAGATCAATCCAGAATTTAGTGCATAAATTAAATTTCTGTACAGGCACACATACTTAGAAGGGTAAAGCACAACAAAGTGCAAATACTAAAGCAGAGACTACTTACCTTCAATGTACAGGGGCTCAACGACATCGTGATTTATCAGTTCGAAGTTCTCATGACCAATCCAGTGCTCCACATTTCTTTTCCTGCCCGTAAAGAAGTTGTCCACAACTGTAACCTCATGGCCATCCATCATTAGTTTGTCAGTAAGATGAGAACCCACAAACCCTGCTCCTCCAGTTATCTGCGTTAGGACAGTTGGTATAAATTTCTTTTTCTTTTTACAGAAACACTAGACAAAGTCTACAAACATGAAGACAGAACAGTAGCTTTCAGATCTTTGTTTACTCCAGGGAAAACAACTCCAACAACAACTCTATTTCCATACATCTTTTTGTTCCAAGATTTACAGCATTCAAAATTTCAAGAGACATATTTGACATGTTTCATCACTGTCAGGCTATAAGTTCAGCTACCTATTCACATCAACAAAATCTCTTTTTCAGATTACATTATTTTCCTTTTTTCTTTCAAATTGGATTGTGCCCTTTTATGCAACAGCGAAGCCTAAAGACACAAAAAGGTAATAGGAGAATTTTCTGCAAATTCCATTTCCCATAAAAAAAGAGATGACAGAACGCCAGGTTATTTTTGTGTCAGATTTATAATATCTGACATGTCAAATCTAGCTTTTGTCTTGTATAAATGGAAGACATGCTGGGTGTTCTAAGTAAGTACTGCAAGTTTTCACCCAGAAAGGAAATTCTTTGAAGACCTCTCATTTGAAATATCTGCTAAATCCAAAATCATTCCTTTTGTGTTTTAATGCATTCATAGCTCACATCATTCTGGACTGAAGAGGTCAGGCAGTTGGTCTAGATGATTTCTGCAGGTCCCTGACAACTGAAAAAGTTCTATATCATTAGCTCTGACATGCAGCATTTGCCTGTCTTGGAAATTTCTGATGTTTTATTGCAAAGAAACAAGCAGAAAAAAAATATTTAAAACCTCATACTCTTGTTCCACTGCAGATGTACAAGAAACAAGAAAGTTCATAATTTTTTCCCCTTTTGCACCTCAGACTTCAACAGTAAACAATCAAAAAAACCCCCAAAACTCAGTACTGAAGCAGTCAATGCAAGTAAGTATAACAGCAAGTTGTGTGACACATCCAGACAGATCTATCTATGGAAGCAATTATTTCCTCTGCATTTCATAATCTGTTTTCAGGAACAAAGACATGACAGATCACCAGTCTCAACAAATGGACTTGTAAAGCTCTGTGTGGCATCAGCTTTATTATATGACTGCCTGATCAAATTCACATTTTGAAAGTGATTCAGTTGTTTATGTCCATTCTTCAGCTGCAGCGACAACTAACTAAACAATAAAAGGACATGGTGTAATTGTCGAGCAGGAATCTAATGGTGTGCTACAACAACAAAGTACTTTGTGGAGAAGGAAGAGATGCCTGGAGTTCTTTCACTTTGGGTTAGTCAAAGGCTAAACATTTATCCTGCCCACTACCTTGAGATCCACTATTTTAAAAAGCCAGATCAGCAGATTTTTTTTTAAACTAGAAAAAAAGATAAAGGAAAACTACCAAAGACTGAAAAGGGAAAAAACCCCTAAAAAACTCCCATAAAAACTACATCTGTTTTCTTTTGTAAAAACTTGAATGTCCACTTCTTGCATTCTCACACTTGTTTTTCTTATTAAAAATTCAGGACGACCAGTGTTTCAAAGTAACCGTAAGTACCAGCTAATAAAAGAATCATTTAGTTGGCCTATTTAGTATTCTTCTGAGTTTGTCAGGGCTTCCTTGTAGCAGATTCAACATGTGATTCAGTTCCTTGACAAACCTGAAGGAGAAACAGTGTTTAGGAGAAGCCCTCTTTGAAAGAAAAAAAGGAATCTCAAGATTCCTACCACGCTGCAACAGAGAGGATGGAAGAACAGGTTTCTGGCAGAATACTGTGAACAAGGAAAGAAGAATAGTAACTGAGGCAGAACAGTCCTCTGCCATGTGCCACCACACGAGCCATGCATGGAAAACCTACTGCCATAAGCTTATCCTGTCTTGGAAGTATGTTGCAGCCTTCCTGAATGTTCCAAGGGTTTTGGCTTTTTTGTGGTGATGAGGACAAAACTTTTCTGTAGATGACCTGAACCTACTCCTTCAACCAAGGCCCAAGGAAATCTCCTGCTGCTACTTGTATTTCCAAGATTGCAGAGAAGGCAAACTCAATGCTTGCACTATATCTTTGGTGCAGTAAAACAAAGTGTCTTCTTCCCAATCTCCCTTTTGGAAAAAACCACAACAAAACCAAGCACTCCTTACAGCACTATGCTAAATGCAAGCAAACAAACAAACAAAAAGGAAAAAAGAAAAAAGCACAAACCAATTTTGTCTGGAAAGAAGTTTCCAATTACTTTAAACCTGCAAATAGTTTTTATGATAAATCTAAGTTAGCTTCATTAACATATCACTTCCATAGGTAGTAGACAAAGAAATAATTGAAAAAGGAGCTGAATTTCCCCTGGAAAAGTAAACAACTGTGTAAATGATGGGTTTTTTTCATTACTTGAGGTTACATTAAAAAAAATTATTTATCAGTGAAGTTCTTTGTATAACCTTCCTGTAATCACTCATAACAGCATAATTTCTAAATATGACTTCCTGCAAATCACAATGACATACTAATCTACACAATCATATATTGTGCATGAATCATCTCCATATCAGAACTGAAGTACCAGCACTTGGGGCTTCATAGGAACTAATAAAAATATTTAATTACTTAGTAGTGCAAATATGCTCGGTAACTTCAGCACTTACTAAAAGGCACAAATATTACTGATAATTATCTCCACTAGAGCCACTTCTAAGGTTCGACTATTTGTTACATGAGTTCATTTCTTCTGTCTGCAGTCAGATTCAAAACATGTCATGTATTACATGGAAATCATATTCATTTTTTATTTTCTGCTTTTATCAGTTTACTGTATTCAATTCAGAAAAAGCTCCACCCAACTGACTGAACAAATGCCAACGCTATCTTCCATAATATTAACGGAACTGCTTCTCTGGCATACAAAAGCCTGTGGCTCAGTCACTTCAGAGAGCTCAGGAAATGGATAAATCACACACAACAGGACGAAGACCTCTTTTCAATGAAAGTGACAGTGTCTCTAGTCCCAGCTGAAATACCATCATTACTAGCAAACATCTCCAAACATATGCAGTGTATAAAAAAATAATTGCTAGAACTGTTGTCTAGTCAAGTCAGTGCTGTGGGTATTTCCAGGCTGGAGCTGGAATAAATCAGAATTTAGGATGGATTCTAGAAAAATATGTACTATCAACAAAATACAAAGAAAATTATCTACTCAAGTTCACTTGGCTTGCCAAGTCCTGAGAAATTTTGAAGTGTCATGCAAGGTCTACATGTGACCTTTATATGTGGATTTCAGCTACTCAAAACATGGATTCTTGTTTCTCATAGGATTATGACAGCAACTCGTAACAGAACAGAACTGCCCACATGGGCAGGAGGCTTGTGAATGCCCATCCAAGTTGGCACCAAACTAATCCCTGACCATAACAGAGAAGAAACGACAGAACAACTTGCCATTCCTTTTGCCCAGTTTTCTCTTTAGAAATTTAAACTCTACAAAATATGCAGACCCCCCAACCAAAAAGCTGTTCACCTCCAGGTCAGCAGAAAACACTCCTATTTCAACTACTTGCCATCTCTGTTGAAATAACAGATTTCAACAAAACATCCAGGATTTTTCAGTGGCAAAGGCAAAGTGAACATTAAGAGCTCCACAGCCTGTTAGTAGCTTTCACTGACACTTTTCCTGAAAGCACCTACTCACTTACACGGAAAAAATGACATTAAGGTTACTTTATTACCCTTGCACATGAGGCACACAATTTAGGAATTTTCAGACTTAAACCTCTCTCTGCTGTTCTCTCAGCATATCTTCCATATTCAACAAGGGCACAGAGGTCTCCTTCCTTCAGACTGCCACAAAAATGACAGAACATCATTGCAGAATTCAAATAATTTGATGACACTTATTTTTTATGAAATTTTGCAAGAGCAATGAAGATTATTGCCTAACAATGCAGCAAAATCACAATTTTTTAATCTGCATATCTTCAGTGTTTTTCTTCAAAATTTTGAACTCAAAGCTTACCTGAAAGCATCAGGTAAGTTAGGTACTTTAGCAGGGTTTTGTCCTAGACTTTGCTTTTTACAACAGAGGCAGAAGTTCATACTCTACGTTTACACATCTCAAGTAGCTATACTTTCTCTGTCTTCAAAACATGGGAAAATTTTTTCCCAGTTGACAAGGAGAAAAAAGGAAAAATTTAGGTCACAGATAATGTCAAAAGTGTTTATAGACAGAACTGGAAAGCTGATGTTGCAGCACCATTCACTGAGTTTAAGAATGCCCTGGATTACTACTTGTCCTGACTTAACCTGCCACACCCTCTTCTACCCTCAAATGCTTATGATGTTTCAAAATAACAGAAACAACTGAGAAGATATCAGAGAGATGAACACTCCCCACAGAGCAGCTGTTTTTCCAGCCTTATGTCTAGATTTTGCACCATTCGGTCACACAAGCTTTCTGTCAAGATGTGCCTAAAAGTTTCCCAGGCTCTGCAAGTTTAAGCCATCTGGGGAACACACACAAAGATCCTTTGGTAATGCAATTTTACAATGTTACAGAGGAGTTTAATTGGCAAATCAAATCTCCAGAACAGAGTCCAAGTCTCATGTTCTCACACGCAGCATATGAACAATAACACAAAGTAAGTGAAGCACTACTCTGTGCAACATATATGACATACAAGGTAATTTACTTTATCCCTTTTCATGTTTTTAATTAATCCTACAAGACAGATTACATTTCACAGAATTATTTGGTATTTCCCAAAAACAACCCCCAAATAAACACCAACTTACCAGGATTCTTTTACGATCCTTCTCTGATAAAAATTTCACTGGTGGATATTTCTGGGTAAAACTACAGAACATTTCAAAACAAAGAAGAGAAACTAAGTAAGTTTCAGCCCTTCTGATTTTCTAGAATGAATCACTTGACTTCTATTTTTTAAGAGAAGAACCGATGCCAGGTATGATATCTCAAGAAAATAAAACAATAAAACACAAACAGCAATTGGACATTTTTTTTAAAAAGTTCTAAAAGATAAACAATCTTCTTGAAAGTTCTGGAAAAGAAAGCAAGTTTTGTGACTTACAGCATTGACTTGGAACACTTCTTAAAATTTCAATGAGAAACTTACAATATAAAGTTTTAAATCTCCTTAAAGTTTCACAACAATCAATTTAAAGTTTACAATCAGAATGTTGAAGAAACATCTCTTAAGATACTTCAACAATTTCTACCAGAGAGTTCATTCTGTATGAAAACTAATCCTAATTTGCTTCTCAGAATCATCTAGACTGCCATTGTTTTGATGGTCTTCAAGCTACTGCCACTTAATTTTTGCACCTTCCTTAGAGGACCTTAATCAAAACAAAACCATTGTAAAATAAAATTATGTGACATATAAATCTTAGGTGCTCTATCAAGCTCTTGATACTTAGAACCTTAGACAATTTCATGAATGTGAAATTACATCACTTTTCTCCTTCCCTAGCATATATTTTGCATACAGCAAAAGTCCTCTCAAAGAAGGTGTGAATTTTTATTTATTTATTTATTTATTTCAGTAATTAGCATCATAGTCTTGGCAATATTTTAATAGCTCAGGTGTTTCTTAATTAAGTACCAGTGTGACACTGCACGGAAATCAAATTATGGTTACCATTCTCCTCCAGTAAGTCCACATGACAGAGATGCAACTGGATGTATCACACAGGAGCCATATATACCAAGAGTTACATTTTCTCCTGCTCACAAACAGATGTTGACTGAACTGACCCTAAACCTCTGATCTTGAAGCACTTCCTCTGCTTCCAACCTGCAGTACTGGCTCAACAAGAATTTTTCAGAGGTAAAGCACAGATGCTTCTGTACTTTGTCAAATTTTCATCCCACTGTGAAAGCTGTTTTCAGTTTTGTTTCTTAGATAGGAGAAATATGGTGCTGGAACCTTCCAATGGTAGCCACACAGGGAGACTGAAGTAAGAAACTACTACCACTTGCCTTATATCCACTATACAGGTCATTAACAATTTCTTGAAGCTGAGGCAATGAAAAACAGCAGTGCATAAGCATAATGCAGAAAGTAAAACTCCTCCTTTCTGTGACAGAAAGGAAAATTCATCAATAACAAGAGATTTATGGAGGTCAAAAAAAGTTTAAGTGCCAAATAACTAGATGGAAGGCACAAGTCTGTCTTCTCCATTTCTAAGACCATTATTTTAAGGTCACATTAATCCAGCTCGGAGTCATATTGCTGCCAAAGGTACCTCACAATTACTTTTGCTCCTTCTATTACACCAATACTAGTTCAGAAGCAGTGGGATAGAGTCTGGCAGCCAAATGACGATCTTTTGGCAATAACATTGAGTTTATCTTGACCTAATGCTTGCCTTGGTGACTTGATGGCAATGCTTTTGCTGTGCAAGCTATTAATAAAAACTTTCCAGCTTTAGCTTCAGGTAAACAACCTCTTGTCATGAGACTAGCATTAAGGAATTCTTGTTTTTCCTGCTTCTCAAAAACATGACTATGGCTTGCTTTCACGTTTTATCAGCTTATGAGGTAAGAAAACATTGACACTAAAGTCGGCTTTGCAAGCAGGATCAGCCTTCAGGCATCTGACAGTGAGTAGTTATTTACTGTCACTTTACATAGACATAAAATTAAAATATTATTAATTGCAACAAGCCACATGCAGCTAATCAGCAGAGGCAAATGAATGCATTATTTGAAAAATCCAACAATAATAAAAGCCCACATTTTGTGAAAGTATAATTCCCAGACTGTCAGACTGCCTCACAGAGAGGTAAAAAATATTTTGATTCTTTTTCTTCTTTGCTAGAGATCTGAAACAAGACTCATCAATACACGCAAAAGAAAAGAGCATTTAGATGGCTCCTGGGAGAAGTTTTAACTCAGTGGTTCCACTCAACAACTCATTGCTCATTTGGAAAAATATAGTAATTATTTAAAAAAAAGAGCCAAAAGGAATGTGTTTCCACAAAGGTCCTCTGTGGATGGCAGAAGAAAATACCTGAATTGACAGCAACTGAAGCTGAAGATTGACTGGGTTATCAATAAAGATTAAATAAATCAACTGAACAGTTATAATTAGTATGGTAGTATCACACGCAACTGCTACAGGTAACACAGTCTGCAATTTGTTTTATGTTGCCAATACATGTCTAGTTCAATCATGAAGTTCCCATGCACATTAAGAGATGAGCAATCAAATCAGTATTCTCACTGAAACAAGTTGCATGTGGCAGGTCACTGAACCTTTCAAATCCATTGTAAAAAAACAACTGAAAATTTGTCTCTTTATTTTTCTTACAGCCCAGGACAGATGGGAGGAGGAGGGGCAACTGCTCACTGGAATGACAAAACTCAAAACACTAAAACACTCTGGGTTGTCAAGTAAACCTCTGGCCAAGAGCAATGGTATTTCTGCCCCCCTTTCAAGGGAACAGCACACAACCACCAGTATGCCATATGTAACCTCGTGGGCTTACTGGTACTGCTTGGACAAGTTGAGAATTTGCCCTCAGTAATGCAGCACTCTTGGCTGGCTGTTTGCTTGGGACACCAGCAGTGCCACCTGCAAAACAGTATCACTGTCAAGGCAACATATCCTTATCGGAGCTGACAATTCCCACCTCTGTTCCAGACCTTGTTTTGTGATGAAAAGAATCTGCCCATGAGGACACTCAAATCAGAGAACTGATCTGACAGAAAGGCAACTAGACTGTGAAGAGAAGGAGTTATTTGCAAACATACACTGAAATCCCTGGTTTCCACATCCAGCTTACTCAAATGGTTCTGATGGCATAAAAGTGAGGAAATGATCTCGCAGGGTGAACACAAGCAGCAAGGGAGAAATGGATGAGGCTTGGATTTTTATTTTTTTAACAACTATGTCTATTATATGCACTTGTGGATCTACAGTACATATTTAATATTTGCAGCTCATCAAAAAGCTTGTGTGCTTTTTCTCAATTGCATCATCCAGTTTAATCCAAGACAACACATTCCCTTACAAATCCCCAGAGAAGCAAGGCAGTCAGGCTCATCCAAAGCTCATACACAGACTACAATTCACAAGCAAATCACTGTAATTAGCTGAACCATGGTAACTGATCACAAACGTAGGAAAAATGAGGTTAAACATACTTTCAGTCTCTTGAAGTTGAAACCAGTACATGTTAACACACACCTTGGTTGGACTTTCTAAACCATGGTAATCCATTCATCAGATGGACTCCAAACAGTAAATTCCTCCACACGATTTGAACTTTACAAGAATTCAGCACTCCCAGTTTGCTTTAGTGGGATTAATCAGCCTGAATACTTTAAGCACGAGTATCTTTCAGCATTCAAGGCCCCATCCTCACTTACACATGATAACAACTCAAACATGCTGAGGGTATACACAAAACATTTCTCTCAAGTCTACAACTACAGAGTTGACAGCTACAGAACAGAAACTGTGCCTTTGAATTGCTTCCCAAATTTAGCAGAAGACATACCTTTTTTCTAGATCTTTGATTTTCTCCCTTAGAGGTGCAACAGCCTAAAATAAAGGAAAAACATTTAATCTTTGAATAAAACTCGACTCACGTCACAAAACACACATACAGGGAGCTACTATTGAGCAAAAATCATGGCAGTCTCCTATGAAGAGCTTTACTGAAGACACTCCAAGAAACTTGCATCTTAAAGCATCCTTTACATAAAAAGCCTTGAACCTTTTCCACCAAAAATCCAATCCCCTAGTACAGTGTGAAATGAAATCCCTTAGCTTACCACTGAAAACAAAACACTCTCTAGGGCTATACATAAGTTGAAAGCTATCAGAAGGCTGTCACTTGAAGTGGTACTATGTAGCAACACATCAACAACCAACATTAATTTGTTTTGTACAAATACTTCTAATTAGAACTAGACAATTCAAGAACTTCACAAACTGAAATATGCTGCATATTCACGTTAAGAGGAAATAATACGGTATTGTCATTTACATTTATTAAATATTTAGCTCTGAGGAGCAGCAAATAGCTCTTGAAACAGCTATTCTGATGGTTCGAGCTTTAAAAAGATCCAGAAATGCTCAACTTCTCAGACCTTACAGTAACTCTGCTCTACACATTGAATTGCAAGCATTTCATCATTCTTTAACAGCTGGAATTTTCACAATGCTTGTTGCTACACTTACCAGAATTAAAGAAAAAAAAAAAGGAAAGAAAAAAAGAGAAGAGAGGCATGGAAAAGACAAACTAAGAACACAATCTCTCCATTGATTTTAAACAATTTCAGTGGGCTCCTCATTGTGTTCAGAGGAACAATTGTTATATAAACCTGCTGGAATACAAGACATTAGACAGACCAGACTACACTAATACAGTCACTCATACCCACACAAGGGTAAGGGGTATTGACCTCAAGGGCTTCTGTATCTATTAGACGCTTTGCTTTATTGCTATTAGAAGTCTAGAACATCTGGAGAAAGAATTGTTGCACATATTCTTAATATCTCACAACAAACTGAGGTTGAAATTGAAATTCAGAGGTACTGGTACAGAAGTTCAGAACCACCATTTCCCATGCCTACTCCAGAAACTACTGGGCTCATGCTTAAAGCATTAGTACTGCACATCATCCCCAACCACAAACATTGCTATCTGTGTCCATTATTTAAGAACAAAGTAAAGCATTTTTGGGCAGCTTCAAGTTTCTAATGAGATATATATACTTCACATTTTGTAAGGGTGACAGAGGAAAGAATATGTGTATATCCTTTCAGTAACAAATTTAACAGTTCTCAGAAGGATTCTACCACAGTCTCTGCAGCAGATTTATTACTTTCAAGAAAGGTTTTGAGGAAAACAAAGCAGAGTTATGCATCCATGTTAGAAACTCAACTATAGCAAAGAACAGTTCAAAAACTGTACAGACACAAATCCAATGCTTTGAATGGTTTTAGCAGAATGGAGAGTAATGAGATAAAACTAAATGCACCTCTTCAACATGAAATCAGTGAAATGGAGTCCTCAAAACAAAACAGATTGCAAGTATTAGCAAACTAACCTCCTCTATTTTACTCTCCACCTTCTGATCCCCATTTTCTTGAAGAGTCCTGTTGGCAAGAAAAGAAAAAAACCATAATCCATACCTAAGCAATAGCTGCTCCACTGCACCTTAACCATGCTGTTAAAACAACACCTTCAAAGCATCTCAAGTTAGTATCATTTCAAAGACATACTCAGAACAAATTAAAGTGGGTGGTTCAATTCCCACTGAAATCAGTTAGCTTTACCACCAAGTTTGGCAGAAACTGAACCAGCCCACAGGAAAAAACAGTAACTATAAAAATGACATTAATTCTATACAGAAAATTAACTTCATTTTAGAAAAGCGTCTAATCACTGGTTTTGAGTGTAACTTTACTGTGCAAATGCCCAAAACTCTCTTTGAGGGTCTCTGTACACTGACAAAACATTTTCCCTTAATGCCACAACAGTATCAACCAAAGAGAGAAAAGGACAAATAGATCTCACTTTGAACTTTTTCAAACACAAGGGAAAAAAAGCCCTATACTAACATGTGTCTTAAGTGACCACCTCATGGGCAATACTGACTTCTCACACAAATGTTAGTCATTTGAAATGAAGTCAAGGATGATGCATGTTGTGGTAACTTTTGAAAACAGAGTACCATCTAAGAAGCTAATGTCTTGCACAAATCTGTGTGGTCTCACTTAGCATCTAATTGTGTAAAATATCTCAATGAGTTGTGTTCATTCTTGAGTAAACTTCTACAAGTGTAGAATATTTTACCCCCTGCATATAGTCTACGTAATTTTCCTTACATTTGCATAATTATATTTTTTCAATTAAACCTTCTGAAAGGGGAACTATTTATCTTCCAGTAGTAAGTTTTTGCATACTAGAGGATTCATAGGTATCCAACATAAAATGGAGTTCTTTCATAAATAAAAAAACAGAGCTCCTTTACTTGGGACTTGAACTCATTACACCTAGGGAAACAGAAGATCCTTTGTTAAGCAGATATATATATACACACCATACTGTTAGAAGTTAGAGCAACGATTCCCTTCATAACCCTCTGTAAAACTCTTACCTTTTAAAAGTCAGCTCAGTCTATTACTGAGGCAAAAACCTTAGTGGCCAGATTCATTTTGTGGTATCTGTTAAAAGTACAGTAAATTCCTACACAAAGACACACAGACCCTGAACCATCTTCTCAAATCAGATTGTCATTTATTGTATTAGTGGCAAATAACAACCCTCCAGTTAATATTGAATGAATTTACTATAAGGAAGCAACATTAAGCTATCCTGGTGGATTTTGGAAATGTTTTCCCAAATAACAGAAATTTACAAAAAGCTATGCAAACAACTGTGGAATATATAGCCTTTCCTATCTGATAAACGAGCCGGGAAAATTTGGAAAACCCCTCAGTATATTAAAAGGTCGCCTCAAAAATAGTTCCTACTAATTCTGGAACTGAAGGACTGTCACTGCAGTTTAGTATTTAACGAACTCTTCCTCCTAACAAAGACAATATTACTGGCTGAGGACCAACATCAGACATTCAGAAATAAAGTTTTCCCCCTCGATAGCTCTAAAAAGGACATCTCAAATAAGAAATATGCAGGTAGTGGTAGAATTTGTAATAACAGCTTATCAGGGAATAAACACACTGGATACTACATCCACCTGTCCTCCACCTACCCCTCTCTGAGGTTCTTGTCCTTCCTTAAGAAATGCTCAGCTGCTCATGTAACAGCTGCTAAGCTGCCATAGTTCCCTAGTCATGATAACAAGGTAATCTAAATGATATCTCCATCTGCAAGACAAAGCAGCTCAGCAGCTGTTTGCCTGACAGCTGAGCACTCTGTGCATCAAGGGTGGGAAACTCCAAGAGGAGTAAAGCGGACAGCTTGGGACAGGAACAGATCCCAGAGAAAGCTGTCCTGGGTCAATCAGAGCCCATAGAAAATTCATTATTTTTCTTAGTTTTTCCTCAAACTTTCCTTACTCTATGCTGCTAAGACTGGCATGGTAGAGTACCAAAACCCTTTAGCAGCAAAACAACATGGTGAAATATTTTGTCCTCTATACACAATGACTTTGTTATAGGGAACGGGCTGTACCCATGTTCTCTTCGATTTCTTTTGCAGCTGTGAATTTGCAGCTGGTGAATTTTCCTGGAGGACAAACTCACATGCAAGCAGAAATGATGTGAAAATCTGCATGTTTTGCATGCATATGCTAGGCCTTCCTATTTCTAAAGGAAAAAAATTCTAGGGAACAATGCAGGATTTTTTGCTTTTCATCAGTTAAAGCATCAGATTATCTCCCAATTAACTCGGGAAGAGGAAAAACTCTCCAAAGTATGTTTCTGATTCTAGGTACAGAAACGCAACTATGGCAAGCAGCAGAGAATCTGCTGCTCTTCAATATTTAAACCCATATTATCAGTGAGATACAGTCAAATCTGCACTGAGAAAAGGAGAATCCAAGCCTATGAAACCAGGTATGCCAACCAACTTGCCAAAACTGGAAGATAAATTTGTGTAAAGAAAGGTAGATGTTGAAGTGTGAGTAAGATCCTGGGTGAGATTTGCAGCACACACACAACCCTTTTTGAGACCGAAACTCTGGATTTAAAAAAATGGTATCATCTGCTTAGCAACCACCCAAACAACAGTGTGAGCTGCTGTTCTGTTTTCTCCCTACTTTATATATATTGACATGTTGATGGGAAAGGTAAGTTAATTTTATTTTGCATAAGAATATTCCATACAAAAATGATATACATTACCTCATATTGACAAAGTTTCCCCATACAGCTGAAAAATAAGAACACAGAAAACATTACAGTGTCATATAACAGTACATGAGGTAATTTTTCCTATTATCATCAGAAGGAATTTAGGACAATATTAAGTATGTTAATCACAAATTATCTAAATAAATTGCATGCACACACCCCTCCAAGTATCTATGACACAGTTTCAAAGCGCGGGAGGAATTCTGATGAGATTACATGAGACAATAAGGAAATGCACAGGAATTATCTAAACTATAATTTGCCACTGTACACAGATTAAATAAACCAGAACACTTGACTTGTTTACTGGGGACACTGAAAAAAATGACAAGAGCAAGAAAAGAACCCTGTAGACCTGAACCACACAAATTGGAAACTGCAGAGTAACAAGAATAAAGACTGGTCACTACAGGTGAGAGCTGAACCAGCCCGAAGAGATGCCACAAGAGTCCTGCATTAAAGGTAGCAAGTACTTGTGCACGTGTGTGTTCTTTCTCTAAACACATACACATTGTGATGGATACACAAAAGGTACCTAAGTAATATAACCAAATGCCTCAGTAAGCAAACAAAACCCATTTATTACACTGTTTGTATGGAAAAAGTTTTATAGAAAGATAAATCACAGTCTAGAATAGCACAGTAAAGACGCATCAGTTTCTGGGTTCACAAAAAAGATTCATCTGCCCAAATTATTTTCTACTAGAAAAAAAATCTTTAGAAACTTTTCAGGGTTTAAGTAATTATAGGAAGACTATCAGAACACTGTTTTTCCTTTCAACTAGGACACAGAATGTAGTTTAAAGTGAAAAACTGAGAAGCCATAAACCAAACTACACTGACAAGGAAGACCTGAAAACTTCAGATCATCAAGATAAACAAGGTTAACATGGAACAGTTAAGGGACCCTGCAGAACAAGCAACACAGCAAATATACCCCACATATCTCCAGAAAATCATTCTGCAGTTGCTCTTTAAGGATTGAAATGACACTGGGTCTTAAGAAGAAGAAGTTGTCTATATGCAGTATTTACATACATATAGAAAGCTTCTGAAGTGTCCTCAGTTTTTGTAAGCTATATTGCAGGTCTCTAGTAGCAGTTAGTGAAGTATTTTGCCTACATTTCGGCTTTCCAGATTCGTTTTCATCATTATTACTTTCTGAGTTCAAGCAGAGGATGAGGTGTTACAGAAACAAGAAAAAAAAAAAACCACTGCTACAATCACAGGCACCTTCCAGGCAGGAGGAAAAACGAAACATACCCAGGAACAAGGAATGGGAAGACACAACTGAGGATGCAGTAATGCAGTTGCTGTTCTACCCTTTAGGGGATGGCAAAGCTACTGAAGTGTTTGTAACTGCTGAGTGCTGCTGATTAATTCAAAGAGTAACTCAAGCGAATCCACGACAGACTATCAAACAAACTGTAGGAGGGCACTGTGATATCTCTGGTGGTATCATAAAGCCTCATGTCATCTTCTGGGAAAAAGATAGGGAAGCTTTATATTAGAATGAATGATCAATTAAATCCAACAGAATTTAAAAAAAACCTTGAATTTTATGTTAACTAGATAAAAGTAAATTTACTGTGGGGAAAAAGGGATACAGTGTTGAGCAGTAAGTTAAATTCCAGTTATTCACCCTCTGGCTAGGATTTCAACATTATTTATGATAATACTAATGGGAAAACTTTTTTTTTTTCAGTGAATGATGACCATCTCACAACTACAGGTACAGAATTCTCAAGTTAGATACTTCTCAGTAACACTTATAATGAATTATTTTCTTGGGCTACAGAAATGCATACAAATAATAAGTGTTGTTTATGCAGTGGCAGGAGGCATCTGGGCTTAGCTGGTGCAGCAGGAATTGATGAAAAAATGAGTTGCCAGCTGCAACACAAATACCATGCTGAAAAGACAGTGCAGATACACTGCATACAAGAAACTGGCTTCCTAAAGAAGACATGTTAATTGTGTGTTCTCAGTATTCACAGCAGGGAAGGGGAGCTCAAAAAGGCATTTGCATCCTTCGAAAATCACTATGGCTGCTTGATATTTCAGTCCTGTAGGGGTACACAACCTTACAATACGCTTCTAAGCAGCATATTTTTGTACCATTGTGGAGGAAAAAATAAAAAAGAAAAAAAGAGAGGAAAGGGGAAAGGGGAAGAAAAAGAAACTGCAAAATGAACCTCACAGGAACTACCATATTGAGGGATCTGAAGAACGCTGAAGTCTCTCTCACATGCAAAGAGGCATTGCAAGAAACTCGCTTCAACATCCTGCCCTCACAAAGGATTCTGAATGTACAATTCCAAGAAGGATCTCTTTAACTAATGGTGCTCACATAGAGCTCACATCAAGGTTTAAGGGATCAGATGTAAGATTTTGCACTACAGTGGAAATAAGGTTTGGTTTTGTTTCTTCCAAATGCACAATTGTTTATATAACAGGCTTACCCTGCTGCAGAACCAGCAATATGACTGGGCTTGGTGGCTGGCTGGGGTTAAACCACAACAAGGACTACGGCTCACAGAGGATTTCCTTGTCCTAAAGGTTATGCCAAGGCCAGTCTGCCATTCAGGCAAAAACAACTGAAACGTATTAAGGCAAGTGGGTCTAAATGCACAAGTAGAACGATCAGAATTACAAGCCTAAATTCAAGATGAAAATCCTCAAAGGCACCATAAAAACGCTTAACAGGCCCACCAAGTTCAGGCACCAAAACCTGCAAACAGGGATGGTTAAAAAAGTCTTCCACACCAGCGAGGTCACGAATCAGGCACTACACTACATATAAACCTAGTTTTCAAAAGCATGAGACTCCTAATGGACCCAATTTGAGCAAACACTAACATAACCAAGCACCTCACTGTAAAAGCCAGTCTTAAAAATCCAAATATAAAGCCAAATATTTTAAGCCAAAAAGTACTCATCCAGGATAACAGTCCTGTGCCAACTCTCAGACCTTAGAGATTTAACACCCTCATCCTCCACAGCCACACACAGTACATACTCTATGAAGAACTTACTAGTCATCCAACTAGAGAGCACTCAAACACAGAGGCTTCCTGCTGTCTACTGAAAATGTGCAAGGGAAGAATTCATGATTAATTGGACTAGACACAAGCATGACTTGTAACCAAACAATTAAGACACTCACCTACAAGACAGAAAGAGACAGAGGTTCTGCTTATTCTCTCAAAGACTAACTGTAAACCTCATCCAATGACTAAGGTAATAATAAGTTGCCATTAAGGTAATAGTAAGTTGCCATTAAGGTAATAGTAAGTTGCCATTAAGGTAATAGTAAGTTGCCATTAGGGAATCAATCAGAATATCTGGAATGTTCTAAGACACAAGAAAGCCTGGTTTAATGGCCTGTAGGAGAAAGGCCTGTAGTCCTATTATGACACTGTTTCTGAGATGTTTTTTCCCCTCTGCATCCCTTCCATGAAATAATAAGAGAAATAATTTTTATTGTAGCATTTTTACACAGATTAATTGCAATTACCATGAAGATTAAAAATATATCAGTCATTAATCCCTCCCACAGACATTACACGTTGAAGTGACAGCTTCCAGGGAAGAACAACGTGCCTCGGGCGTAGTGAGAAATAGCTGGTATTTTTAGAAAAGAGGAGATTTGTTTCTTAAAACTTTAATCACAGTATTGTTACTAAAGAGGTATTTACATTTTGCTGACTAAACATTAATCACCCAGGGGTTTCAGAAAACCCCAATCCTCTTTTTTGTTTGGTTTGTTGTCTGTTTCTGGGTTTTTTTTCCGCAGCCTCTGAGAGATCAAGCCCTAACTATTTGGCGAGCACAACCTTACAGTTTTACAAGATTTCTCAAAACTACCTTAAACAAAAGTCAGTCAATTAGATATGAGTAAAGAATGTGGGGGTTTTATCTACAGAATATAAGTTATATTCCTGGAAATTTAAAAGTTTAGTTTTTCTAGAGAAGCCCCTTTCTGAAATTATGCTGGATGCAGAGCACTGCAATGAGTGGGAGACTGTCAGCAAAGGAATATTCCAAGAGCTCTGCTTGGGATACAAGCCAACCCTGACTGCATTAAGTGAAAACAAACAAAACAAAATGAAACACACTACAAAATCTGTTAAATCACACTTGAAAAAGTACAACAGAAACCGCAAGCACCTTCCTGGGGTTTTGCTGAGCATCCACTATTAAATGGACACTTCTCTGTCACAGTCAGACTTCTAACTCTGACCAGCTGCACTTAAGAGCAGCCAAGAGTTATCCTTCTGGATCCTCCAAACATAGGAGCAGAATCAATGTTTTCATCTCAGTGTCCTTTCAGTCTGTCATCTGCAATAAAACTTATTATATAGGTTTCTATAGAACACAGATTACTATGCTAAGAGAACCCTGCATGCCTTAATTAATTCATCCAAATAGGTTGGGGAACCAAAATAATAACACTACCACAACTGAAGGTGGGGAAAAAAAAAAAAATCTCAAAAGAAGTCTGTACCTTTATCACAGGATGATTCCTTTTCTCTGAGTCTTTTTAAATGACATTAAAATCAAGTCATGCACTATTAAAGGGCATCAACAGTAATACTCACCCATAATCTGAAATTATTGGTGACAACATCAGTTTCAGCATAACACACATTTTAAAACAGATGTTTTAAAAAGCAAAACCATGATGTCCATAGAGATCCAACTGTACCAAAATCAGATGTAATCCCTTTTAAAACCATTTTTTTCCTAATTGCTTTGTTGGTTGCATTTCCAAGACAGTCAGTTAAACAAACTTTTACACAAACTTTTGTCTAAGTAGATTTAGGTGAAAACACAGGATTTTTTGCCCTGTATTGCCCTCTTTACAACTTCTGCTCCTCAGAATAATAGGACTACAAGATGACATTTGTTACAAGTAGATTTCACTATCAACAGAAACAGCATGCAGGAACAATATGAATATATAGGCATAACCTGAATTTCTAGAGCAAAATCATAAGCTCTGAACGTCCAGAGTGAATTGCTTCAGTCAAACTTTCCATTTCAGACAGATGCAACATCATTCAAAAAAGGGTGTATTTTTTTTTCTTTTCTTTAAATCTGAGTCTCCATAGTCACTCAGCAACTTCAGTCTCCCAGCAGAAAAATAAGGTTTACTTTCTCCAGAGGAAAATCTGAGAAAAGGGAAAGTACACAAAGGGAGCTTTTTATTTATTTAATTATATTTATATTTTATTTATTTATATTATTTAATAAAATGCTTTTTATTAAAGATGCATTGAAGTTTTAATTTAATTAAGTTACATATTTAACAATGTAGAGAAAACAATTCCTTTCTTTAGGAATATATTATTTCCCAAAAAACACCTTTCTCACTAAATTGGAGAAATACGGATTTGATGGATTACTCAATGGATAAGGATCTTGATAAATTAGAGGGCTGGACAATCACAAACCATATGAAGTTCAACAAGGGAAAAAGCAGGATTCTGCACCTGGGATGGGGCAACCCTGGATGTTCATACAGACTGGGGAATGAGATGGTGGAAAGCAGTGCCACGGAAAGGGACCTGGGGGTCCTGGTCAATGGCAAGTTGAATATGAGTCAGCAGTGCCCTGGCAGCCAGGAGGGTCAACCCTGTCCTGGGGGGCATCAGGCAAAGCATCGCCAGCCAGTCGAGGGAGGGGATTGTTCCGCTCTGCTCTGCACTGGTGTGGCCTCACCTTGAATATTGTGTGCAGTTTTGGGTGCCATAACGTAAGAAAAATTTAAAGCTCAAAAGAGGGATATAAAAAGCTCATAAGAGTCACAAAGGAGGGCAACAAAGATGGTGAAGGGCTTTGAGGGGAAGCTGTATAAGAAGCGGCTGAGAGCACTTGGTCTGCTCAGCCTGGAGGAGACTGACGGGAGACCTCATTGCAGTCTACAACTTCCTTGTGAGGGGAAGAAGAGGGGCAGACACTGATCTTTTCTCTGTGGTGACCAGAACCTGAGGGAATGGCCTGAAGTTGTGTTGGGGGGGTTCAGGTTGGATATTAGAAAAAGGTTCTTCAACCAGGGGGTGGTTGGGCCGGTAAAAACAGGCTCCCCAGGGAAGTGGTCCCAGCACCAAGTCTGACAGAGTTCAAGAAGCATTTGGATGATACTCTCAGGCACATGGTGTGACCCTTGGGGATGGTCCTGTGCAGGGCTGAGAGATGGACTCGATGACTCTTGGTGGATCCCTTCCAACTCAGCATATTCTGTGATTCTGTGAATTGGTTGGGTGGCTTCATCCAAAGAGTTCTGGTCAACGGCTCAATGTCCGAAGGGAGGTCAGTAACAAGTGATGTCCCTCAGGGGTGCATACTGGGACCAGAACTGCTCACTATCTTTATTAATGACACAGACATTGAGAGTACCCTCAGCAAGTTTGCAGGTGACACTGAGCTGAGAAGTGTCACTGAGGAAAGGGTTGCCATCCAGAGGGACAACGACAAGCTTAAAGAGTGGGCAAATATGAACCTCATAAAGTTCAACAAGGCAAAGTGCAAGGTCCTTCACCTGGATCAGGGCAACTACCAGTATCAGTACAGACTGGTTACAAACAGACTCAGAGCACCATTGTCAAAAAAGACTTGGGAGTACTGGTGGAAAAATAGGACATGAAATGGCAATGTGCACTTACAGCCCAGAAAGTAAATCATATTCTGCCCTCCATCAAAATAAGTGTGGTCACCACGTCAAGTGAGGTAATTCTCCCGCTCTATTCCACTCTCATGAAATACCACCTGCATCCAGTTTTAGGGCCCACCAGAACAAAAAAGACATTGACTTGTTAGAGAGGGTCCAAAGGGTTGTCACAGAAAAAGGTCAGAGTGATGAAACACCTCTCCTGTGAAGACAGTCTGAGAGAGTTTGGGGTTGTTCTGCCTGGAACAGCAAGCACTTACTGTGGCCTTTCAGTACTTAAAAGAGGCTTATAAGTCTACGCAGATTTCTGTATGGCAGGTAGTTCTTCCTATTATATTTCCTGAACTGCTGCCTTGCTCAACAGTAAAATTCCTGCTCCAAATCAAAGACAGCAGATAGGAACTGGAGCTTTTCCCACTGGGTTTTCACAGGAAAGGTGCTCTCTCTCCAATTTGGACACCATCACCACCACTCTCTGTCAATCCCTCAGCTAGTCATCAATTAGCAAAACAAAGGTAACATAGTCATCTGGACATTTTTGTACCTTCTCTTAAGAACTGTACTTTCCTACAGCTGTGAGATGTAACATTATGGAAATTTTCTGTCTTTACAAGAGTTAATGGAGTTTCGTACTGGATGGTAAGCTGACCAAGGATACTTTTTGTTACATTTCAATTAGCATCATCACTTCATGACTGAATTCTGTTCTTAGTTTCCCAGACGGCGAACTCTTTTCAAAATTTCTGTTAAGTCTTTTTTCCAGTTCTCTGTTCAGTGCCCCTACTCCTTCAACATATCATTCTTTACTGCTGCTCATCCACTGACACATCTGTTGACTGCTAAGACTGTTTTCAGTGGACACACAGAATGCTCCAATGGTCAGCACTGTAACTGAAACAAACTCCTTTTTCCCAGCTACCTTTCACAAACCTCTTCAGGTAAATTGATGCAGTAACCCCCATCTCTCCCTCCCTACAATCCATAAACAAGATGCTCAAAACTACCAGTTTCAACCGAACTCTGCTTTGGTCAACCAACCTTAGAGAAAAGAAACCGGCAATATAAATGACAGGGAAATGTTTCCCCTTTGCAAAAACAGAGGGTAAAGAAGATGAAAGTTCTAAGAGTGTTTGTCCTTGAGTAGAATGATGGCAGCACCACCTCCTGAACATGCTACAGAAAAAACAAATACTAAGTGGAAATAAAATATTACAGACAAACATTAAATCAAGATAAGATAGGATCTGTAAGCATTAATTTCTCCAGGATGCCAAAAAATTGGTTTAAAACATCCTGGCTAGCAAAGCATAGCCAGAGTATATCTATTCCTGACCAACTCAACTGAAGCATGAACGAATTTTCCTAAGCTACATGGCTTCAGCTAGTTGGAACCCTGATGAGCAGGGAACTGGAAGGTGTTGAAGACAGTGAACTCACTTGCATAAACCCACAAATGAAAGGTAGCTCTGCAAGACATGAAGCCAGCAAGCAAATGTTTTGGGTTTGATTATTTTTGGTGGAGAATCCATGGCATGCTAACACAAAAAGCAGGCGAGCCTGATGTCACATACAATCATTTCTAACTCTTCCATAGCTAGTCAATCCTGATGTCTGGTTGTAAAACAGCTGGGGAATCAAGATTTCTGGTATTCTCCACATCAGTGCTGAACAGCATTTGAGACAGTCTGAAGTAATAGTACAGGACCAAATTGACAGCTATTTTTCTATTATGAAAAGTGGAAGTAAAAGCTTATTACAACAAAATATTAAGTAGTTACCTTAATTTTGAACATACGCAAGACAAGCAACATGCAAGGGGCTGGTAAGATTCAAACCGAAAAGCTTACTCACACCTTGATATTCTGAGAAGAGAATACTACATTCTTCCTAGTTGATGGAAACCTAACAAAAACAAATGGCTAATCTTGTAAAACAAAGGATAACAACCACGGAAACTAACAATGCTGGGGGAAGTCAAGCCACTGTACTGCAGGATGTACCTCGCTCATGTTATTTTGATATTTCATTTTTAAGTTGTTTCAGTAGCCGTGCTGTAATTTATCTTATAAAGGAAACGAGGTCTTAAGCTTGGATCTCATGGCAGCACCCTACTATGACATTTTCCCCTGGGAAAAGGATCAAGGCTACTGATACACTTCCTGAGAACTATTTGATCTACAAATTAGTAAAGAGAACTGTTCTACTTTACCAGAAATAGAGCTCTTAACTTCTTCATTAAGAACATGCAACTTCCTTGTCATATCAAGACATCAGCAGGTTACTCACAGTAGCATCAAGACTAAAGCAAGCCATGGAGATTGAGGAGCTCTGGTCTTTAAATCCTGGCTACGAGTTTTTACACTGTTATTTCCAACAATTTAAATAAGGTCCTGATTCTACAAAGACAATCACACTAAAGCAGGTCAGAATGCTCACATAAAGCTGAATTAACATTTAAAATGTCCAAGGGAATGAGTTTAAGGTGTTTATGTATTGACATACCAACACACAAACAGGTGGGATTTTTAAAAGCAAAACTCTCAGCCTGCATAAAAGTTATTCATATTATGGTGACACTGAAGGTTTTTTATTTTATTGATTTACTTGGTTGCTCTTTTGTGATCTGTCTACATTTCTCATTGCGGACAACAAAAATCCACTTCACCTGTGTTTACAATCACCTCATGTTCTGAAGCTTCAATATGATGTAAGTTCCCTCCAGGACTGAAAGGATTAGTTTCAGTCCACCTCCACACATCCCTCCACCTCGCTTTGGTTAGCACTGCAGTCCTGCACTATCTTGCTGGCAGTTAAATCAGAGGAAAACCATAGTAGAAGACTTTGTCCTTTAAAAGGGCAATGCAAATGCAACCTCTGGGCAAAATTTCCCACGACATGTAGCATAGTACAGCCATGCAATGTTCACAAAAGACAGCCTTGCAAGTGAGCCAACTAAGCTAATTCTGAAGAGTATATAAAACAAAACTGAGCAGCATTCTAACAGATTACAGAGTGATTCAGACAGCTCGCTAGCTGTGGTACCTCCAGATTCATCACCTGGGTGATGGGGAACGTTACCTCTTTCATCCAAGGGCTCCAGAAGAGGTAAAGGTAAATGTTGAACTCTGTTCACTCCAGTTTTCCCAGGAAAGTGTTGCTTACGTTACAATAGCTTTTAACTGCGTGCTAAACAGAAATGTTCCCTTTGACACTTATTTTTATACACACAAAGCATGCACAGCACACAGTTTCAAGTGTACGATTTTTTAACATTAATATAGATTAGATTTCCAGAAATGAAGCATCAAATATTACTTTAATTCAAACCCAGATGTAAAGTAAGGATTTTTCTGACTCTAAGTACTACTAGGGAAACCAGCGAAGTCCATAAAAAGAGTTCTAAGGATCTTCAATGTGACCCTGACTGTGCACCTCCTGCCACAGTGGTTCTCAACCAAAGAAACAAGACTCTTTAGGTGAGACACTGCAAAGCATGTGATGGCAACACCGCCAACAGCACTCACAGTTGCCCATTTCACCACTGTGCATGACCTCCTGAAGCTGGGCCAAAACAGCTGTTGATTACCCACACTGCCAAATGGTTACAACACAGTTCCTTCATCTGGTGTACAGCACAGAAATTTAAGTCATTGTATGTGGTGTATGCTGGTGGGAAACAGATGTGGAGCAGAGATACCAGAGACAGCCTAGCCACCCAACACCTCGTGCTGTGAAACTACCAAGGGAGCCAATCACTGACTTTTGAGACTGCAATAGCCGAGAGCCTTTCAACAGCCTGCAAAAAGCTCTTCCTCTAGTTTGCAAACTCTCACAGAGAAGTTCTTCAGGCACATTTGTAACATATTTGCATTCAAAGGCAGAAGCTTTTTAAGAAATAAGACACTGTTCAAAGACACCTCCTACACATTTGCTCAGCTTCACACATAGACTGACAAAATGGCACTATCAAAAAAAGTCCTATCCTCCAGTTCACAATTCCCTGTAACGTGTGCTCCAAATCTGATTGCCAATGTACTAACACTGAATGGAAATTCATGGAAAGGAGCTGCACAGCCTAAAACCACTTAGTCATTCGGAGAGTACTTGAGAAGGAAGGAATGTAAGAAGCGCCAGCACATACACCTACACCAGCAGCTCAGTTTTCTCAGATTCTATGCTATTTTAGTCTGGCATTATCTGGCTGCAACCAGAGCACAGTGATGATTCAGTAATATTGCAAGGAGTACACTTTTAAGATAGAAGGATGGGATCATAATCACTTCCACAGAAAAGCAAACAAAAAATAGTCTCTATAGAATCTATTAGACCAGTGCATCTGCCAGCATATCATATTATTTTGATGACACCAGAGCCATACCTCAAAACTCCACTACTTTTGATCCGTAGTCAAAGATGGAAAAGCACAGCAACCTGACATGGTAGATTTTCAAAAAACACACTCCCATCAGACACCACCCTATTCCCTTTTCAAGCTACTTTTTGCCACATTGACCTGCAGTCCCTCTCCTCCTCCACCTTCTTCTGAATCCCAAAGAACAAGCAGCCAGAAGACTTCTCCTTAAGGCTAACTTTTACTCACAAAGCTAGAAAGCAAGCACCAACTAGGGTCCACAGAAACTAATCAACAGCCAGGTCCCAATGACCGTGTCAACTGCCACTCACATCCAGTATTTGTAACTTCTGTTCTGACAATTATCAATTTTTGGCAAAACATGCAGCCCTTTCAAAATAGGAACAGACATTCAGTAGTCAGTATGCATGGCACCTGAAGTCACTTGGACAAACAAACTGCCCAAAAAGTCAGAGCTGGCACACAACTTCAATGATTACAGCAGTTATCTAAACAGCCCTGTAAGCACAGTAACATATGGTAATAAAGGGAACTGCTGTGTTGTGTTTCTGTGGTAGGAAACACCCCCCCTTCTAACAAAATTACTGGTGTTGTACCTCTCCACCCTCCCAAATGCAAAGGGAGGATCCTAAATCTGATGCGCACACGCATACCCAAAGCTAGCTCACCTACATGTGCTTTGAAGCGCCAAGAGAATCACTTGTTCCCTAGCTAAGCTGACAAGGCATCGTTCAGTCTACATAAAACCTAGTACCTAAGCCTGAAAACAAAACAGACTAAGATAAAATAAATTAAAAATGCAACAGAAAAAAAAAAAAACAAGAAAGGGAAGAGAGCTGACAGGACAACGTTTTAAATCAGACTATTTGGCTCACACCTGGTAACTGAAGTCATAAACATCCCCGTCACTGGCTATTCTAAGATTTTCTCAAATACCTCTGTGCCTCTCTCCAGGCTCTTAAGACTCCAGCTACGCGCTGAGTTAATAAACAAACATTTATTTAGCCCCGCAAAGGATTTGGGAGGATTTTACAAAAAACAGACACGAGGCCTGCCCTGGAAAAACTTCCCTGCGGGCTGTTCACCTCACGCCGCTACGAGATCGCGATGGAGGCGGACAAAGTGCGGTCTGAGGAAAACATCCCCGAGCCACGTCCCTCGGGACGGGACAGGGGAGACACGGCTGATGGGTACGCCGGCACGGCCCAGCCGCACCCGGGGAAGTTCCAGCAGGGCAGGGAAAGGGGGGAACCCTCAGCCCCGCCGCGCAGAGCCCCGGGGAGCCCCCGCCCCGCCGGGGCCGGAGGGGCCGCGCTGCGGCGCCCCCGCAACCGGGCAGCGCAACGGGGCGCGGGAGAAGCCACCGCCGCCTCCTCCCTCGTGGCGGGCGGGGGGCACGGGGGGCGCCCTGCGAGCGGGCAATGAATGGCCGGGCCAGACCCGCCCCCCACCCCCGCTCACTCACAGGCGACGTAGGCGACGAAGGCGAGCCCCATGAGCAGCTTCATCCTCCTGCGGTTGATGGCGGTCAGCAGGCGCAGCAGCGGCCCCTTGCTCACCATGCCCCGCGGCAGCAGCACGCAGCAGCGCCGGGCGCCTGCACGGCCGCGGCCACCCCCCCGCTCCGCTTCCCCGCCCCGCTGCCCGCGAACCGCACGCGCAGGCGCAGCGGCAGCGACGGCGGTGCCCGCCCGCTCTCCCGCCCTCCCCTTCCTTCCCCGCCGTGGAGGCGGCCGGAGCCGTGCCCGCGCATGCGCGCGCTGTGCCGTCCTTCCTGCGTCCGTAACGCTCCCGGCCGGGGCCGGTGGAAGCGCGACCGCCTCCTTCAGAGCGTCCTTGCGGGAAAGCGGCGCGCCCGCAGTCTCCCCGCGGCCCTGCGCTTCCAAGGGGCTTCAGTGTCGGCGGGCTTGGTCACCTGTGGCCACCCGCTGTGGTGGCCCTTGGGTGGTGACTTGCTGAGACCGACACGGGCACACACGTAGATAACGTGTGTAACGTTGCGTCCTTCAGTGCCTGGTGTTTTAAAAGCACCATTTGCCTTGTCCCAAATGTGCTTTCCATATCTACGCGTTTTGCCGTGGTAAGAAGAACCGTCTGGACACGTTTCTGTGCAATCACAGAATCACAGAATATTCCAAATTGCAAGGGACACGCAAGGATCATCACGTCCGGCTCTTAGCCCTGCACAGGACCATCCGCAGGAGTCACACCATGTGCCTTGAGAGCGTTGTCCAAACACTTCTTGAAGTCTGTCAGGCTTGGTGCTGCAACCACTTCCCTGGGGAGCCTGTTCCAGTGCCCAACCACCCTCTGGGTGAAAAACCTTTTTCTAATATCCAACCTCAAACACAACTTCAGGCTGTTCCTCCAGGGTCCGTCACCGGTCACTACAGAGAAGTCACTCCTCTTCCCCTCACGAGGATGTTGTAGACTGTGATGTTCTCTCCCCTCAGTGTGCTCTAGGATGACCCTGCTTGGGCAGGAAACTTGAATGAGATGACCCACTGTGGTTCCTTCCAACCTTGCCCATTCTGTAATTCTGTAAATGAAAAATGTAAGCATTTTTCCCCTTCCTAAAGTAATAATTTATGAATTTGTCTCTGTTTAGGATAACAAGATTGCAATTATTTTAAAATGGCTTACATGTTAACTGCAGCTTCCATCCGAAGTCCTTGTGGCCAGTGTTACAAACTGCAGATTGGTATTTGGCTGGTATGGTAGGCATCTGCTTCATGTGTCAAATCTCCTACCAGTAAATACACCCACTTAATCTGAAGAGAAATCTCTTTGCACAACCTGACCTTGGCCCTGAATAGTATGACCTCCACACAGTTTCTAAGGAATATTCTTTCTCACACTCATCTCCCACAGGAGAAGACTAGAGAATAAGTGCTCCTCAATTAAATTACTAGATTCAATCATTTAATTTCAGTATAGAAATGCAGCTTGTTTACACCAAAGAAACTATGACCTCAGTCAAAGAGAGGCCAATGCAGTTTACAAGAATTAACCTTTTCTTATTACAAGGAGTAAAGTCAGTGAAATAAATGTGTGAGTCTCAGAAAGGTAAGTGCATTAAGATACTGTGCAGTGATTAAGAATATCCATCCCCTTATGGCTCACAGAAGTGACTTTTTCCAGGAAGCTTTGAAAATTGAAATTTCCTAACTCCTAACCCTTGGCTCTGATTATAAGTCCACTCCTTTTCTCTTGGCTTTAGTTTCCTTTGATTTACTTAGTTTGATATACTTAGTTTTCCTGATAATTACACGGTTAATAGCTATGTGGAGTAAAGGGAATACCATACCACCATTTAGAACATAACCTAGCACCAAATTCATCTGCATAGTAATCACTGAAAAGTAACAGAGTTTTATACCAGCAGTAAATTTGGCCATCAAAAAGCTTCAGCTGAACAGGGCTGCATGAAAGCTAGAGAATATTACAGGAGAATCATTCCCTCCCTGCACCACAAACTCCCATTGTTTTCAGCCAGGATTTTCTGTAATAGTATCCATATGTACAATACCAAATCTACAAGCCTTTAGGGGAAGGCAAGATGTTTTTAATGGTTGCCCTGCCCTAAGCCAGGCTGCACAATCTGTGTCTCAATCAAGCTGCCGGCATAAGGCACCTTGCTTGGCACCTCACTCACTGTTCAGGCCAATTTTGCTGCAGAAACATGTTGAGACAGGCTGCAATCCATGAAGATGGGAAAAGGAGAGCAAGGGAGCAAGAGATGTTATGGAATGTCATGGTGGAGGAGACTTGAACTCTGTGGGAGGCAGCCTGACGTGCTCTCTACAGGGCCAGCTGTTTTTCATGCATGACACCAGGGCCAGCTGTGACCATGTCACTCTCCAAGTGAGACAGAACATGTCTAACTTAACTGCAGGGGGGTGAGTGTAAGTCTAGCATATCTCAACTATATAGACATGTACCTTATAAAGTACTATAGAGTTCTTCAGACCCATGATTGCCAACAGCAGGGACACATTTCAGGGCACAGCTGGTCACATTCACAACCTTGTGCCAAGGACTGGCACCAATAGGAGAGGTTCTTGTATGTAGTGGCTGCTAAATGTGCCAGGAGAAAGGCAGAGGGATGATGCAGTTTTGAGTGCCGACTTTTAGTGCGCTATAAATCAGGTATCAGGCATCCATCTGCCTTCAGGTCATTATCTTAGACTGATCACATAACATCATCTAATGGCTAATGGCAGTCCTCACTGGGATGGTTTGCAGGCAGTATACACTGTCTCCCATCCTGCAGTTTTCAACTTTAGTTCTCAAAATGCTTTATGAGAGCATGTTCATATTTTTTGTTCACTAAATCACTGCCTATAAAATGATGGGGTTCTTTAAAAGATGGAATTTTTAAATAACTTTTTATAATGACTAAAAATGTGAATTTGCAGGTGTGTCTACCTGAACGACCAGTATGAACTTAGAATTCACAGCAGCCCTGCAATGTACTTTTCCTTGATACCAGATCAAAACTATGCAATTACGCAGCCGTTATTCCAGAATCAGGTTAAAATCCCCCACCAAACCAACTGCTACAATTTGCAGAATTTCCATGTGATGCCACTTGAGGGAGACTCTTGTGCCATGTGGAAATACAGGGAAAATCTTGGCTTTCTGTCCCAGTTATGTTTCTGCAAGAGATGACATTCCTCTGAATGATCTGGGAGACAGAAGTGGGCCCTGGGCACTGAGACCTGAGGAGAGAGAACTGCTGTGTAAGAGGTAACAACATGAGCTACAAAGCACTGAAAAAAAATCAAAAATAAAACCAAAACACCCTGCCACACTACTATCATCTCTTCTAACTTTGGTCTCTAAGTTAGTTCAGGCTAAATGTAGCCAAGAAAGTAACCCAGAGTTGCATAGAGTTACTCATACTCTTCCTCACCATTCAACTGCATCCTACGGCTACTGAGGCTTACCTGGGAGGAATTGTTCTGGTACCCTTTCGTCTAAAAAATCTAGAGATTCTGTGGAGTTACACTGTTGTACTGCACAGACACACCGATTCAGTCATACAAAGCCCTAGATAATCTTGAAAAACTAATGGCTTCATGTATGCAAAGAGTGTAAAAATGTGTTGTTCTTTTTTTTTAAAGATTGGAATGTGACTCTTTTTTTGGTTAGTTCTACTTTTAAGCACAGATCATAGTGGGGAAGGGAATTCCGACAAAATGAGTTAAAACTAGCAGTGTTTCTTTTCGGGGAAAGTTAGAAGTTTGAGGGTTTGTGTGGTGGTTTTTATAAAGGCTAATGAAAAGAGAACATGCAGTGCTGGGAACAAAGTCAATTCTTTTAATATTAACATCTTAAAAGGAAAAGAAAGCTGCTAAGTGCTTCAGACAGTTATTATTTATTATTTGGATGCTGATGGCAATAAACAGTTTCAAATACAACTGAATCACAACAGTCCTAAGTATTATATGAGCACAGAATTGAGAGAATCCCAGCCATTGAAAACACACAAATTATGAGACAGATCATCCAGTGAACGCAAGCAAACAAGCAATTGTCAAAGCATAATATGAAAGTTACTTATTAAATACAGATTTGTAGGAATTAGGTGACTCATTTAATGATTTAGACAGTTATTTGCAAAGAATAATTTATAACATATAAGGAAATAATTGTATTTCAAACTACAGTGCAGTCTAACGATTTTGTTAACCAGTTTTGTTCATGTAGTAGTCCCAAGATTTCATTCTGTAAAAGTTGAGGCTCTTTTTTTACATGAAGCACACAGAAACCCAAGACACAACACTACTCAGAAAAGTTGCTTCAGGCTCCAGGCTTGAAACTGATATACACTGACTAGATTAAAAAAAAGTCAAACAACATTCCAAATTGACTGGTACCATTACCTACCAGACTACTTGTTCTTCATGATGCATTTTTCCCCTGAGTTAACTGAAGGCAGCCCTGTACATTTTCAAAGTTGGAAAAAGATTTTAAGGTGCTCTATCTATTCTGAAAGTGCAGAATGCCACATGCATGATCCTCTCATAATCAGGTCAGAATGAAATAGCAGAGATAGTGACTAAATTAGTGACTATAAAAACTTGTAAGGAGCTAACACGCTGTTCCTCAAGATTCTTTTATCGTATATAGATGAAGCAAGTTTATTAGGCTGAGTCAACAAGTTACTCATTCACTGTTGTTTTACATTTCATGATTTCAAAAGCCCTTTGGAGCTTTTTAATTGACTCTACCCTAGAGCGCTTGGGAAGTAGCAACATTTTGGGTTGGATAAGTCCAGATCATGCTGGAATTAGTGACAAAGAAGCCCATGACTTCTTTGTATGATGGTATAGAGCAATCAAAACTGTATGTCCCTGTTTCCTTTTATATCACTGGCCCAGAAAGTGAACAAGAATAAACCTACCTTGGGGTGGGCTAGGGATATATATGCATATCGTATAAACATGATGTAGTGGCTGAGGGTTGCTCTCTGTTAAGGAAAGCCACTTGGGGCTTATCCTGGAAGTCTGTGCTGGCCACTGCCAGGAACAGGGAAAATATTTTCCTTCTGCATCTTTACTTGCAGTAATGTTAGCTGGATGTGACTTTAGCCGTTTTAGTGGTATGCTACATAAAAAGTCTGCCTCCTCTACCTTCCTCATGAAAACCTCAGGCATATGGTTTACAAACCGTCTCAGTGATAGTGTTTCTGTGTTACAACAATATGAGGATTGTCATGTTAATTGGGAATAAGGAACTGATGCTAAGTACCTGAAGGAACCGGACTGCAACATGCTGGAGAGCACATCTACTCTGCAGTCTAGATATCGCTATTGATGTTTTCTCCTTGAGGCAAGGAAAGTCTTTGCGCTGTTCAACTACTCTCACGCTGTCAATAAAGCAGAAAGTAAACAAGGTCATTAGAGGTGTTAGAGAATTTATACAGTTGAATGTAGATAAAGACATTACTGATAAGTGTCTTTATCACAACCCTGTTGAATTGTATTCGGAGTGCAAAACTTCCTACTGATGTGTAATATTATTACTCCTCCACAAATTTCCCCAGATGTAGTGTCAGAGAAGCTAGATGGATGACAGAGAGAGCACGTACACTCACGAATTTCTGGAAATGTAGCACAGAGCATTCTTAAGTTTATGTAGCCCATAGTTATGACAGTCCCTGCTCTTATGAAGAGGAGTCTAGGACAGCTGCAAAGAGAAGAGTCTCGTGTATCAGGCTCATCTGAGTGATGGGGCAAAGTGTACCCTTAGCATATTTGCAGATGCCACCAAACAGGAAGAAGAGGCTGACATGCCATAGGGCTGAGCTGCCATCCAGACAAACCTTGACAGGCTGGAGAAATGGGCTGGCAGGAACCTCACAAATTTCAACAAGGAAAAGCACAAAGCCCTGCACCTGGGGAGAAATAGCCCCAGGCACCAGTACAGGCTGGGGGCCAGCCAGCTGGAGGTCCTGGTAGACACCAAGTTGATCATGAGCCAGCCATGTGCCAATATGGAGAAGGTGGCTAATGGTATCTTGGGCTCATTAGGAGGAATGCTGCCAGCAGATGAAGGGAAGTGAGCTTTCCCCTCTACTCAGCACTAGTGAGGCCACACCTGGAGTATTGGGTCCAGTTCTGGGCTCCCCAAGAGAGACATAAATATACTGGAGAGAGCACAGTGAATGGCTAATGATTAATGGACTGGAAAATCTTTCATATGATGAGGAAAAGTTGAAAGTCCTGGGACTTTGCAGCCTGGAGAAGAGAAGGCTCAGGAGAGATCTCATCTATGCGTACAAAGACCTGAAGAAAAGAGTAAAAAGAAGATGGACCCAGTCTCTTTTCAGTGGTGCTCAGGACCAGAGACAGTGGGCACAAACTGGAAAACAGCAAGTTCCCTCTTGAACATCAATAAACACTTTTGTACTGTGAGGGTGACTGAGCACTGGCACAGGTTGCCCTGGAGATACTCAAAAGCCATCTGGACATGGACTTAGGCAACTGGCTATAGGTAGCCCTGCTTGAGCAGAAGAATTGAACCAAATTACTGCCACAAGTGTCTGACAATCTCAACCATTTTGTGATTTGGTGTTTACAAAACAAACAAAAGCACAGATCCATATTTTTCACTTTATTGTTTTCCAGGATACAGCTGAATAGGTACAAAACCAAGCAAGTGTCTATCTTTGTATAAATTTGCTTTAGTTATCTCAATAGAAATATTCATGTGAGTAAAGACACTAATGAACAGCCTTGTGTGTAAACTTACTCTTGTTTGCAATTACAGGCTTTAGAATTACAACCTATGGTCAAGGTAATTTACAGTATCAAATTTCTGTTTTGAAGTAAGGCAGATTAGGAATTTCCAGATAGGTTTTCAAGTAGTTAATGAGATTTAACCAAATAAACTTTCATTGTTGCCTTCCAAAGTTAAATTGTGGTCTTACCTAAATGGTAAATTCCCTCAGTGAATACCAGTTAAATGAATTTAGGAAATTGTTTTGCAGCCCAGCAACAAACTGGCCAAATGTAGCAAAGGAACCCTTGATTTTTCTCATTATACAGAGTATAAATTCACTGCTGATGAAAAGAATATCTCGTAGATTTCCAAATCATCTAAAAGCAATGTGAACTTTTGAGTATGAAACATATTCATAGAAAAAGTATGACAATTCTTATGTGCACACTTACCTTGTGCCTCTCATTGTACAGAAGATTTATTGCTGCAGTGCTTATTAAAAGCAATCAGCAAAAGAAAACAAAGGTCTAGTACATCCAGGATTTTCATTATTAGATCAAAAATAATTATCAGAAATTTATCTTTTCATGTTATGCCAGTGCTTCCATGGGAAGGTTTTATAAATAAGCAAGTTTACATTTATCACGGGCTTCACACCAGACATTTAAGCCAAGTTGATTAGGCCAGGCCTTGACTAAGCATATGACCTTACTGGCTCATGCAACCTTCTGCTTTTAGCTACGGAAACCATACTGTGAGGTGAATCATGAATCGAGGAACGCATGCAATGAAGACAAAGCTGAAACATACACCTGAACTACACTTGGGAAGTATTCCTACATCCTGAAGTTTCAACATGTGGATTACTTTGAAGCATTCTGCAAAAGGTTCTAGAAAAAAAATAATCCTATTGTCAGGAGATTACATCTGAAGTCAGGCTGTAGATCAAAAAGGTTTGGAAACCTTTCTTCTGTGCACATGTGATATGCTGACTAAGTAGGCAAAGGATCTCAAACTCTAGTGCACGTTAAAAGGAAAATCATTACATTGATTCAAGTCATTGGCAATTTCAACAAATATTGCTCAGGAGCTTGTACATACAAAAGCATTTCCCAACTTAGTTGTTCCAGATTCACTTCCAGACAGTGCAAATGGGCCTGCATAAAATATATTGGAAAAATTATTCTCTTACCAGGATAACTTAAACTAGTATCCTGAAAAGAATCAAGCAATATCAGTAAGATGAGCTGTTAGTGTACATTTTACCCTAATGTCTGTGCTGGTAATGGCTGTGATTTGTTTAGCCTGGGTACATACTGTATAAATGTATGTACACATTCCTATGTCTCTTTATGTCTCTCTCCCTGTCTTTCTGGTCCCTCAGTAATTTTTTAATCACCAGCTGGTTACATCTGAAATAGCATAGGTCTTAGAGATGTTAATTTCCCTATGCATATCTTGGTGGTAGGCAGGTAGAAAATATATAGGTTATGCTTAAGTCTTACCAAGCAGCGAGGAGTCCATGCAGGAGAAAGACATTTGAACACTTTGACTATGAGAGTTTCAGTCAGAGCTCACAATTTGTTGGATATTAAACATTCCAACAGCAAAACACAAATGCTTTGCAGACCAGGGTTAATTAGCTTTTCTGTTTCTGGAGTTACTAATTCCTGTAGCAAAACTTAAGAGCAAAGTCTGCAGTGACAGCTTCCTGGCAGAAAGGAATGGGACCCCAGGAGAAGAGAAACCTACAGGAGAAAATGAAAAGTAGTATGAAAAGGGGGAAAGGAGTGGAAAGTAATCTGCTGAAACTAAGAAGCTGTGCCCAAATATTTTGAAATAAAAGTTTTAATTATCCATGTTTCTCTCAGGAATTTTGAGAACCATACTAGACGATAACAATCTAAAGTAGATTTCTGATCCTTTTTTCTCCCCACACACAGTACTCCATGGCATTTACAAAAAAAAGAGTTTGTATGAGGAGAGAAGAATGAAGGGTGTCATGAACAGCACTTGCGTAGCATGCCTTGGCTCAGCCCACCCACTCTCACCCAAAATGAACTTGGATGTAGAAACTCCAATTACTTATGCATCTCATGCAGCCTTCATTTGCTAAATCCAGCCAACTGGAGAGCAAGCGCAAGTAAAACCAGTTTTGTATTCCATCTATCAGGCCATTCATTTGTCTTCTGTATGATTTTGTCACATGTCAATGGACATTTCAAAGCAAAATCCATTTGGAAGGCATTATTTTCCATTTTTGTTTTTTAAAGAAAATTACTACACTGAAATACCATATCCGGAAACTTTGTCTAGAAATTAATGTGCTCTTCCAGAGAAGTTCCAACAAGACATTTCTGACTAGCTTCATAATTTATTTCAGTATTTATAACCAGGTAGACTTATGGTTTATAGCACTTAAATTAGTCTTGTTAGATTATAAAATCTGGAATACTCTTAGAGGTGCCACCCTTCACATTTGTCTAAGCTCTAGTAAAGGCTGTGCTCATACATTTATGGGCTAAGGTACTCTGTGTGGTTGCTGAATGAAATACCTATGCCTGAACAAAAACTATATTGAAACACCAGCTATTAAGGACCTCTGATGCCTTTCAACATGGTCATGCATTTTGGGAAATAGTTAACAGTTTATTACTAGGGGCAAAGACACCTCTCTTTTTAGCAGTAGTTGCTGTCTATATTTCATCCTGCAATTAATTGAGATGCTGTCTGTAGGATTATTGTCCTTCCCTGGGAGCTGAAGGACAACCTAGCACCAAATTCCTGATGTTGCTCACTGTTTTGGTCTCAGATCACCCATAAAAGCATCATTAGAGTGTAACAGCTGTTACAACAGCCCCAAAATCTTTGTGTTTCCCAGCTTTCACGTCCTGTCTAGTACATCCCCCTGCTACTCTTGATGGCTTCTGTGGGTTCAAATGCTCACAGCTCTATATAGAGAGCTGCCAAGTGCTAGTCCTGGGGACACCATAGTCAAACAGTAGGGAATGGCAATAGTCAGAGATGTACACCTGATGTAAATTTTCATCTTCTGTACACAAAGCTAACCTAAGATATTGGACAAAGTGAGTAAAAAGAAAGACTCTTTACATAAGAGAGAGATGCAGAACTGGTGTGGTGTTGTGGGCTAACCACCGAAGGTATCTCAGCCCCATGCAGCTGCTCATTCACTGGACCCCTCACGCCCCACCTTTGGGAAATGGGGAGAATCAGAAAGATAAAAGTGGGAAAACTCATAGGTCGAGATAACGACACTTCAATAGGTAAAGCAAAAACTGCATAAGCAAAGCAGCATAAGGAATTCATTCAACATTTCCCATGGTCAGGCGTGTGTTCAGCCATGCTCCATCACAGCAATGGTTACTTGGGAAGATAAACACCATGACTCCAAATATTCCTTCTTCTCTCTTCTTCCCCCAGCTTTTATTGCTGAGCACAGTGTCATATGATATGGGATATCCCTTGGGTCAGTTGGGGTCAGATGTCCCAGCTGTATCCCCTCCCAACTCCCTGTGCACCCCCAGTCCCCTCACCCATGTGGTGCGGTGAGAATCAGAAGAGGCCTTGACACTCTGCGAACCTTGCTCAATGATAGCTAAAACATCCCTGAGTTACCAACACTCTTTCAGTCACAAATACAAAACACATCACCATATGAACTGCCATGAAGAAAATTAAGTCTGTGCCAGCCCAAACCAGTACACATATGCAAACAAGTGAGTGAGGAAGGGCCGTGGAAAGGTGTGGGACATCAACTGGGTTAGTAGCGTAGGCATCATGGCCCGGCACATTCCATGTGACCAGACCACCGAGAGAAAGGGGCTGCAAAAGCATGCTCTGTTGTCTTGAGCATGGCTTTTCAGCTGGGGTTTGTACACACACATGTATTGCAGACATAGCTACAGCATCTGACTGTTGGTTCACTTGGCCTGGAAAATCAGAAGGTCATTGATATTCACTAAATGAATAGGAAAAATGCAGGCTGAAAGCAGAGGGAGAGGATACTGGGAAGTGTTTTATTGCAATAGCTTTTTATACCTTCAATTTTTTATTTTCAATGACTTTGTCTGCAAAATACTATTTTTAGCACCAAGACTGACCCTGGGTATTTCTTCTGCTTAAGATAATTTTTATTTTTTTACTCTTCAGTTTTTCATACATTAATTTTCTCCCGAACACACAGACACTTCCTTCCTCAAACACCTTTTTTTTTTATACTCCTGAACAATATAGAAAGGTAGAACTGTGAATATAGTGAAGTAACCTATGCAGAATTTATGCATCCTTGCAGTAAGGCCAGAGCAAGCACTCTCTCTATAGCACATATCTTTGATTTACCCATTGATATACTTTGCCTTGAACCTGCTCAGGTTTACTATTGGAAATCAATCACTAAAAGGGAGGCAGTTAAGGGATTTTTTCATCCTTTTGGTATTCAACTGATCATCCCAGTTTACAGATGAGAAAATTTCAAGAAGGTAAGTAAAGTCTTTAGAACAATTAATGCAAGACACTGAGAAAGTGTTCATGCCTGCATTTTTTTTTAGACTTCAGTAGCTTAATTGCCTCTTGAGCCTGATGAAGTGTTGGTCTCTGCTAGATTGCAATAGCTAAACCTTCTCTGGCAATAATTTAGAAATGGAAATAGGGTAATTATCATTTGAGCATCCAGTTTTCCAAACAAAGCCTAGAGAAATGTTATTTAAAACCTCTTCCATCAGCAGAAGTGATCATATAGTTTATATAATTCTACTTCAATGTGATAAAATTAATAAAAGCTTATTTATGATCTGGGGCCCCCCTGGTGGTCTAGTGGTTAGGATGCAGCACTCTCACCGCTACGGCCCAGGTTTGATTCCCAGTCAGGGAACTCCTCCAGGCAGATGGAGCTCGTCAGCCCTGTAAGGCCATCCATCTAAGAGAAGGTCACTCTAAACAAACCTACGTCCTGAGGACCTCGCTGCCACCATCCGAGCTCGCTCGGCCCCGGCAGATGAACCTCAGGATTAAAGGGTGGGCTCAGTTCAGCGCACACTGTGTCTCACCTAAAAAATCCACTGCGCAGGCTCGAAGGGTAAAGACCTTTCCCAAATCTTCGTTCACGAAGACTGACCATGATGATGATGATTTATGATCTACCTACTCACTGATTGGTTTGGAAAGAAGCATAATTTTTTATTTATGTGGCATCATGTCAGTCCAATCCTGCAGGAGTAAATTAGCTCAGGGAGAGGGCAGACAGGAGCTAAGGGGCTGCTACTCAGTCAGAGACTTCAATATTCAATATATGTTAATGTGTTACCCCTCTTCCAAAATACGCTTTTTAACAGTCCTTCAACTCCCCGTGAATTTAATGGGAGCTGCACATACAAAACATACCTTTATGAGTGTTGGTCACTGACAAATCCGTAAAGGACCTTATACATGAAACCAGGTGAATTCCTTGAGATACAAGTTAAAAGCAAGGAAAGTAAATTTCAAAAGGGTGAATCACTAAGTGATTTTGTATACACACTGTGCTAAGCCATATCTTAGAATTATAGAATCACTTAGGTTGGAAAAGACCCTTAAGATACCAAATCACATCATGAACCTAACACTGCCAAGTCCACCACTAAACCATGTCCCTAAGTGCCTCATCCACATATTTTTTGAACACTTCCAAGGTAGTGATTCCATCCTTTTCGTGAGCAAACTGTTCCAACTCTTCTGGTGAAGAAATTTTTCCTAATATCCAGTCTAAACCTCCCATGACTCAACTTGAGGCCATTTCATCTTGTCCTATCACTTTTTACTTGAGAAAAGAGACCAACCTCCACCTTGCTACAGTGTCCTTTTGGGTAGTTTAGCCAGCATTGCAGTCTCTTGTTAGCCTCCTTTTCTCCAGGACAAATAACCACAGTTCTTTCAGCTGCTTATCATAGGGCTTGTGTTCTAGACCCTTCACCAGCTTTGTTGCTCCTCTTTGGATGCAGTGTAGATCCCAAACTAAACTCTAGACTGAGAGATTCATAACAAAAGGTCCATGAATGCCAAAGCAGATTTTTGTCTGACTGTTCTAAGGAAAACTGCATCACTTCTGTGCAGACCTTTTCCTGTTGTTCGAAATAAACATTAAAACACCAATTCCACTACCAAAAATTAATTCCAGAAACCTCTAGTCTTGTTGAATGATAGTTGATCCTGTTTCCTAAATGCTGTATCTGAAATTCATATATATGTATGTAACTGTGTTACATTCTTTGTGAACCCACTTTAGCTGTAACTGTTCATTAACTGTGTAGCAGGAGCTAATGACATCTACCAAACTGAAAAATATGAGTGGAATCTTCACCCACCCAACATCACTATAGCAAAATGGTCTGTATAATATAGGGAACTCCTTGACAGCCCTGAATCTACTAGGAACAGAACTTACCTGATGCCAGGACCACAGAAACCACTTTATAGTTCATTGTTTAAATGGATTTGACCTGGTGCTAGCTGATTCTTCTCATACATTCTGCAAAGAACTCAAGGCACAGGGGTATAGCTTCAGTTTTGGGGTCAGATGTCTAAGCATTAGACAATTGTGGGATTTAATTTTTAGGTGATTAAGTTCTTCATGAACTCTAGCTCAAAATGCCTACCAGGTTCCCACAGGAACTAGTTCTCTTTTGAACATCCTTCATTCTGGCTCTTGGTTATAATCACGGGATTAGATCAAACCTAAAAAAAGGAAAACAGTGGAACAACCTAAAATACCCTGGGGATGCAAGTGGGAGTGCTTGCACAAGAGCTAGCAAAATCAGTATTACATGATTTAAATAACAAAGGTGGTCTCTTTAAGCTTGGAGGAATGCACACTTTACCAATTAATGGGGATTTTATAAAGAACTTCATAACAAGTCTCTTGTCTCAGTCTTTCACAGATTTTTCCATCTAAATTAATTCAGTAGTTCAGCTGTTATCCTGTATTTCCACTAAGCATACTCAGCTAGCTATCTAACTATAATTTCATATTTTGATTCAATGCTTTTCATTGACAAGGAGTCTGCTTGGTTTCAACACCACTAATAAAGTCTTGTCTGGGTTTGATTGTGTGAATATATATTCTTTTTACATCTGTCACAGAGAAATAGGATGGATGTCACCTAAAATACAACAATCTCTGTCCATTTTTAAACACAGCCAGATGGCAGTTTATTTTTCCATTTTTCTTAGACTGAGTATACTATGTGATTTACAAGTCTTCTTACAGCCACATCTCTTTTGACCATAGAGCACTCAGATTTGCTCTTAAAGTATATTACAGTCTTTCTAAAAATATGTAATTCCGCTTGAGCTCTGTTCTCATTTCTTCCAAGAGATCATCACCATTTAGAAGGAGAACCTATACTGAGTGCTGATTTTGGATGTCCAGAGGGTATCAGCACATTTCCCTCCCCTCCTGGGAGTCTGCCTGCCTGGGGTTGGTGCCAAGGGCTTATCTGTCTGTATTCAAGGCTGGCTCATTGGGAAGAGCTCTTGTGAAGAAAAAGCTGGAAGATGCCTTGTCTAAGGATCCCCTCTAATGTTTTAGGCTGAGTCTCTTGCCCTTGTCCCCACCTTGCAGTTATGCCACAGTCATACCCATCCCCAGCCTTGCACGCTGTTACCAGACTGTGATCTTGACATGTTAGTTTGACTCCAATACTTGATCAGACTGCTTGTCTTTATGATCATCTGGTCATCTGAACTCTCAGCCTAAGCTGAGACCTTCTCTGGTTACCTCACTCAGGTACTGTGGAACTCGACCCTTGCTGACATGGCCCCTCTGCTGCCAGCTGCTTCCTCATGCTTTGTTTCCCACTGCCTTTTCCCTATAGCACAGTTGGACCTTGCTGCTCCCTGACAGGGAGATTCATGGCAGTAGGCATGGTTTGTTAGCAATACCCTTGGCATCATACTGTGCAATGCCTACTTGAAGAAAGAAAAGGCATTTGATAGTTGAAGAGGGTTCTCTTGCAGGACAAAGAATAGTCATGCTAAGACCTTGTCTATACCTGAAAATTTTTCCTCCTGTAATTGTGACAGAAATAAAGTTCTATCTTCCCCCATCATCCACCCACTGAGATATACTCATAGCACTATAGTAATGTTACTATTGGGCTTGTTTTGCAAGGCTGAGGGTTGTGTTCTGGACTGCCTGAAATACATGACACCTATAATTATCTAACCTGGCAAAAAAAAAATCATACATCCTCACACCACTGAACTTAAAAAACGCAAAACTTTAAATGTGCATTAGACTCCAATTTTTATTTTTGATATGGTTTTGCTGGTATTTGAGTTACCCAAGCAGTGTAACTGTGCTCCTTATCAGAAAAGTCAAATCCAGGCAGGTGAGAAAGTTTGTCCTATACACCCTATGCAAAGATGCTTGAAGGTACATACAGGACCTCTTTTTTTTGTCTTTCTCTAAGCAGTTTTCAGTCATACTTGTCTTTACACTGCATGAATACAACTACTGAACATGCAGGTCACACTGGAGCCATTGTGATGGAGGGATAAATGTGGGCTACGTATCTGAAGATAAGTAAATAGTTGTGGTTTTACATCAGCCTGCAAGGCTATTTTCTACCTTTTTGGATGACTTCTATATGACCTTGACTACCACATGTGGGATTGACACATTTTTGCCTTTTAGATGTTTGTAGGCTTCTCCTATAGCTTTCTTCCCTTTAAATTCTTTCTACCACTGCATGTTTTTTCCACTTTAAAAAACTTGTTCTTACTAATACCTTCTTAAAGCCAAGAAAGACTCTAGCACATGCTATGTACTCCTCACTCCCCAAAGACTAGATGGCTGTTTTCAAAAACAGTTTAACTGCCTAGGGCTAAATCTATGTCAGACCTTGTCTGGAAAAGTCATATTAGTGATCCATCAGCAGTTACTGGATTGGATTACAGTTACAGTATTGGATTATATTTATACACAAAATTATTCACAAAGAAAGAGTTTTGCTGCAGCAACTTCACAGCAATATCCAGAATTCATATAGACCACATTGTCACAGTAACAAAGTACTGTAAGCAAAACAACTCCATGGAGCAGAACTTTTGCTGTCAGACATCCACTCTAAATTATGCACTATTTAGACATTCTGCATAGGGAGCTGGTCTCAACCAGGGGAAAATAAAAGCATTAATATATTTGAGGCAAAACCAGAAAGATAGAAACTGCATTATGTGGAAGGAAAGAGACGTCTTCCTTCACTTTATTTGTTCTGCAAACAGTGTAATTTTTACAAGTTTTTACAAGACTACCCAGCAAGCTCACTTATATATTGCAACCCTTCCCCATCTGCCAAGAGGCTTCTACCTCTGGGACTGTATTACTCTAGGGTTTCGGCATACTTAGTGTTTACATTTATCTGGAGGGTCTCCTAGCTCACTACTCTCATAACTACTGCTAATAATGTGTCTTCACAGCAGAGTTAACTCAATTGTAAACATAGTGAAAATATGATATCAGACCACTCAGGTAAACAGTATAAGTCTGGAGGTCTTCATCCTCAGGATGCTGTAGTCCAGACCTGTGTGACTGTGTCCATCGAAACACTGTCCCAGGCCAAGTGCATTAAAAAGGACTGTTCAATGAACTCATTCACAAGGTACTTTCTCATCTGCCCAGAGATGCTGTCTATGGCATCGACATGAAAACAATGCTTTATGTAAGAAGCTTCTAAGCAGTTATTCATTATTAATGCAGACAGTTCTGACAGCAAAAGCCAACAGCATTTGGCAGCAAGGACTTAATAAGAATGTCATTAAGGAATTCAGTCTGCCAACCAGCAATTGCTTTCTAGTGCAGTGAGCTGTCTTCCCTGCCTCTGCCTCTTTTTTGTGGCTGCTAAACATAAAAATGTCATTGTAAGTATATTTTCCCTCTTGATGTGTTTTACTGGTGCCATACCACTGTTTACCAGAAGATTGATGTCAGTTCCTGGTAATCTGTATTCTCTGTCAGTCTCTCAGAGACGGAACAGAAATAAATGAAAAATGCAGAACAAGGGAGAAATAGAGCAAAGCAGTACAAGCCTGGTAATACAGGGGTTGGAACTGGAGAACTAGCAGTGTCAACATTTAGTTTATCTACATATTCATTGAATATGCATTTGCAAACATATTGAAATGTATTTGCAAACACAGACTATTATTTGTGTAGGTGCTTTGCAGAATATTAACAGGTGGCAACGAATAGCTGATAAAAATGATTCCTGAGGAAAACACTTGATATTTGCCTTACTCATGCTTACTCAGTGTCACAGAAATAAAATATGATTAAGATTAAATGAACTAAGTAATTTTTAAAACCCCATGGCTCTATCTTGACCTAGAAAAAGTAAAACATTTTTATCAAATGGCTGGAACAAATTGATGCATTAGTTGCTTTGGAAAGGTTAATCAACAAAATTGGCATGTGGCACTGAGTCTTGGCATGCCAAAACCCCTCCTATGTGGCTGAGCAGAGAGAAAATATAATGTAGTGCTCTGGTATTTGTCCAGATTCAGCTGTCTTTGGATCAACAAATGAGCATGTATCTACTATTTCACTATAGGGGATCTGCAAAGAAGTTTATCAGTTCTCTTAAAAAAATTAAAAGTGCAGAACCATGACAGGCCTCATGTTTGGAGAATGAGCAGCACTTTCCAGACATTCTTCCTGCTTCATTTTCTAATGTTAGAAATATCAGGAACAGAAATCTTGTCCCTTCTACCTTTGCTGAAAGATTTATTCAGAAATTAGTTAAAAGAGCAGAAGTGTTGAGTGATTCACACAGATAGTATTTCTTGTGAATAGTTTAATTAAATGAATGTAAACTATCTCTAATAAAACCACAACAAATTTCACAATTGAGGTGTTTCAATGTGTTTCAATGTTTCAGTGATCTCATTTACTTTACTTGATTAGTCTGAGTTCCTTGGTATGTGTCACAGCCCTACAATTTCTCTATCTCTCCACTGAGACTCTAGGGGAAAACAAACCTTGAAAGTGTTTATTTTTTTTACAACACCAATATTTAAAACTAAAATCCTTTTTCTTCCCCAGAAGTCTTTCAGAACACCAACATTTTTATAATTTAACCCTCCTGTCTAGAAATTATGTCAACTTGTATTCATAAGATTGTTATCAACTACCTCTATTTGAAGTACAAAAAGATAACTTTCAAGACCAGAAATTGTTAGCTTTTTTTACAATCACACTTTCTGATCAATATATATGCAATTAAGGTAAAGGAGCTGAAATGAGTAAGCACGGCACACAGAACAACTAGGGAGTCGAGAGCTTGAATGTCTCTGAAAGTATTCTTAAAAGCTGAATAGGTAACTGCTCCTGTTATATTTTGTATTCTCATGAGACTGAGGGGGTTTTTTATAGTTACAGAAATAAAAATCATAGTACTTTGACCCTGAGAGAATTTGAGGTTTGGTGGTCATGATGTGTGTGCCTTTGCATTTTACTAGATGAAGAATTCAACTCTACTCCTCACCATCATTATACCACAGGATATATATTTTAGAATGTGACCTGTCCTGGATGAAGAATTTCTAAAATGAGCTCAAAATCTGGTTGTTTTTTTTTTTTAGGCAGATACTATCTGTAAAGATCTCTAGCTAGATCAAGAACATAGTTTTAGTAGGGACCTCTTTTGAGTTGATTGTGGTGTAGCAGAATTCCTCTTAAAACAATATCCAGATGTATATTCAGGTTTGTCCTGCGTGTTTCCCTTTATCAAACCATCCAGCTTGGCTGGACTTATTTTGCACTGGTGCCAATGATTTTGCAAGCTGCCTCAGATGCTGAACCCCCACACTGGCAACCTACAGCAAGCTCCACAGAAAAGGAAACTGCTTTTATTTCAATTTTACGAGTAGAGGACTGAATCAATAGCCTACTTCTCTGTGTAGGATACTGAGTATTTCCTTCCATTATGGCTCTCTCTGACTACTCACCAGATACTCAGCTCAAGTAAGGGAGGCAAAGCATGTCTGTAAGTATGTAATGCACATACCTAGCCAGCCTTGAAGAGCTGAGCTCCTTTATTTTTGTTGTATACTCTAAGGCACCATACATGTGCTGAAAAAAGCAACACCGTTTTTTGTGCAACTGCAGTGAACCAGACTGGGAACTGATCAGGTTGAAATCAAACATTTTTTTATTGTGTTATAAAGTCACATTGACAGACAGCTGGGGTGATTATTCTGATGGAGGGGCTGCCTTATGTAGAGGATACTGTAACATCTTCCAGGGATAGGCATAACCAGATCAATATCAGTTGTGCTGATTCATCTGCTTTCTGTTCTTATTCTTCTACATAACATTTCAGCAAACAGTCTATATTCATAAAAACTCTTCTTCAAAACCTATGAGTGCATCAGAATTGTGAACTTCCATGGTTCCATGATTTTAGTTCTATATATGTTTTTATGCCTGCATGTTGAACAGTTAGATTAATAATAGGTAATTTATTACAGTTTAGGTGATCAAGGACCAATTAGTTGAGAGAAGATACATGTTTTCTTCTGGATTATCCTGCCTATGCTGTTGTTTTAGATGCTTTAACTGAGCTAACTTTCAAAGATTCCTTATGGGCAACTGAATTCTAACAATGTGAATTGGAAGTAACTGCTATGAGTACCTTTGACACTTGACACATATTCTCTGAGGGTTTTTCTTCCCTATTGCTGAAAAGGTAAGATTCTTATTAATAAACTCCCTTTGTTTGTTTGTTTGTCTCTAGTCCTTCCTTCAGTGAATTTCCCATCTTTGAAATCAGTGTAGTTTCAAGAACTTTCAATTACTAACCCAGTTCCAATCCCACCAAAGGGTAGAGTGACTGTAGGAAAGCAGTGCTATCTATACTAATAAGCTTTGGTGACACTCAGGAAAACTGGGTGTTCTGAGTAGACTCCGCATGTTGCCAGTTCTCTCTGCCATTCAGCACCAATGACAGAGCTGATGACCTTGCTGCAGCTAGCAGATGCTGCAGATAAGGTTGCAAGGCTATTAAATTAGTAACAGAAATACAGTACATTAAGACTAATTGAGCGTGCTGGATCCTGTTGCGTGCGACTGATGTTGCTGGTTTGATAATGACACCTCTGCTGAGAGTTTCTGAAGCCTTCCAAAGTTCTGGCATAGGGGCAGATGAAAATTTCAGAGTAGCAGCAATTTCTGAAGTAGTGTTAATGGCAGCACTGACAGTTCTAGTGACAATCAAACAGAAAAGAACAGCCTGCTATGGATTACCAAAATCCCCAGGTCTGCTCCACTATGGAGAATGCTGGATTGCTGTCAGAGGAGTGTTGCCAAGTGAATTGGAAGGAGCTTTCAGGATTCAACTGCCCACTTGCTCTACCCTGAATTTCTGGGAATTATTTGCTCAGCAGACAATGGGGGCTCTTCAAGCTCTAAGGCAGTTTATTGAATTGCTGCACTAGTCCCATTCCTTCAATGGAAGGGGAAATCTATAGCTCCAGGATGTTTGATTCTCCAAAGTACTTTTTATTTCTGCACCAAATTACATCAGGAAAAGCAAGGTTTCCCTTGAACTAGATGCTTTCCATAAAACTTGCTTTTTGGGGAGGAAGGATTTATTCAGAAGCTTCAGGAATGGCAGTGATTCCATCCCTCAAAACTTCTGCTCTTTTAACTAAATTTCAATAAGTTGCAACTAGGACAGCACAGCTGAGCTCATGACATCTTGTAGTACTACGTTTTTGAAATGAAGAAGAAAAAATTACAAACCCTGCAAGTCTCTAGTGGCAAGAATTTTGGGGAGGAGGAATTGTTCTCTTTCAAACCTATATGAGTTTTGTTGCAGTTGAAGAACTGAAAGCTGCATCCTCTCTCCATACTCTGTTTTACGGGCAAGTTATGAATATTCAATTGCTAGGAAGTACTCAATTGCCAAAAGGCATAGTCAGTTAAACTCAGAGATCTCCAGGACCATGGCAAAAAAATTACTTAGCACACCATGACTCTTCTCTGCCCTCTGCCTTCTCCTGAGGCCTCTCTCATAGACATCTAGAACATAGGCAGCTGCTGCATGTATTGCAGCTTGACAATTATTTCTTTATTACTGACTTTGACCAGTCATTACAGTCTTGAGAATGACTCACTGTTGGGTGGCACTTGAGTAAGTCTTGTCTTTTTCAAAATTGGTTGTCTTACAGCAATTATTTTGATATTACAAATTATCTACAAGAGGCATTTACTCTTTCTTTAAAAAGTGAACAAAGATTATTTTTTAACAAATTTTACCAGCGCAGGGAAGCATATATGTGATTTACAGGTTGCAGCTCTGTATTTCTCAAAACTTTTCAAACTTCAGCATGAATGAAGTGGACAAGGTAGTAAAAAGTGATGGAGAAGATAACAGTAAAAAATTCAGTAGCTACATCCTTTTACAGATTGTCCACCACCTCTTCTCCATAATGAGGCACTTTCCCCAGTAGATGTCTTCTCCTTCCAGCCACAATGATAGGAAGTGTACTGCATGTGTCAACAAATCTTGTGGCAGGCTCTGGAGTTACCAGAATTTAAGGTACTGCCTTCACAACAGCAGAGAAGGGAATATTTGTCAAGGAAAATGGTTCTTGTGCTGCAGAACATGCCCATTGTTCATTTGCTGTTTTGTCTCTTTAAACTCCATTATGAAACTATATCCCTGAAAGCTAGAAACATGGTCAATTAACTTCTCCAGGAATGATGAGTGTCTACTTGATACTGTGAACTAAATGACTTCTTAAGAACCCCTAACTCTGTGTTTTTATCATTTTACACCAATTTTTAATTTTTTTGCTTTTACTTACAGAGGAATTAGACAAAAATTCAGAAATTCAAAAATCCTTAAAAAAATGTCTAAAATTACCTCAGAGGTACCCACAGGAACTGTTGTTTGGGTTTCTCATGGCATGCTTTTCTGTATAGGTGAGGGTCCTTGATTCAAATAAAGCCCCAGCTGTGTTTTCTGGTTTCCCATCTTGATAAAGCATCTGAGGCTACACCGAGAGTACTCACATAAAATTCATATTGGCAAATTGAATCATGCTTGGGATTTTGTCCTAAGGAAAACAAGGACACTTAAGACAATGAATTCTCATGAGGTTTTACACTAGGACTTTTTAAATAAGGTTCTTCTGATTTCTGAAAAACTTTGTTTCTCAAAAAATAAATTCTTTTTTACTTTTCAGGTTTGTTGTTTTCTGGGGTTTTTTTAGGGGAAAAAAGGTGAGATTTGCTGCTGTTCATGATTTTGAAAACTGAATAGAAAAATTTAAAAGTTGGTTTTGTTCAAAATTTTCATGCAGTTCTTTTAACCAGTAGAAAGTATGTGTGATGATTAGAGCACTGATCTTTAATGTTTCTTAGAATATTGTGTTCCCTGCTTCTATGATCTTAATAAAAGTGTGATGATAAGCAATGTTGACTCTTCCTGTAGTCCATTAGTTAAACTGAAAGGTTATCTCACATTCATAGATAGATAGTTGGAGAACATGTTGACAAAGAAAAAACTTGAAAAAATCATAACATTTGATTTTTCAAATAGTGATAAGAAAAAAAAATATACTGAAGCAAAGACTTACTGCTCAGTCATTATTTTCCAATTTCCACCTTTCCACTTTGACATTTGATTTGTCTTTAGTTGCTCAGCATATTTGACCATGCTGATTCAGAAAACAATAAATTCCTATTCTGTTCAGTTTTTCCAGGCAGTGTTCAATCCACTGCTTACAAAGCAATTTTATTCTGGGACTTTGCAGATAATGATGAAGTAAGTTTAAATACATATTTTAAGCTGTAGTTATGTGTGACTGATTACTCAAATTGAAGCAGAAGTTATGAAACCAGGTATGCATGTGTTTAAATCCACTACTGTTAAGACCAAAATTAATGGGTTTTCTATACAACCTAAAAAGGCCACAAAGTCATATGATAAATACAAAGGGCAATGTGACTCCACAAGTCTAATAATACATTCTGATCCCAAATTCATACAAAACCCCCCAAATTTGAACTTTGAAATCCTGTCTCTAACAACAAAACAGAAATTCTGAAAATCAAGAAATTTTATTTTATTCATTTATTATCTTTAATGCACAACAACTCTCCAGAAGTGACCCAGGAGAAGTTAAACATGAACATACTTTGTAGAATCAGTAACAGGAAGAGTGGATCACAGTTTGGATTTTGTTTCCAAGCTGAGAACACATTGTGGAGACAGAAAGTTCAGCCTAGAAAAAGTTCTCATATGGTGGAAAAGTGATTTATTTCTTTTTTAATGTGACAGACAAAACTGATGACAGGCACAACAAATAACCTCTAAAGCTTTTCAACCCAGAAAACAAATGACTGAAGAATTATGCAGTTTTCACAGATTCAGTTTATTCTGCTTTTTAAAAAAATTCTGGTAAGTTGAGTTTTTATCCAGTATGACTTACATATGATTTCATGTCTGTCCAAAAATCAGTGTGAAATCATAAAATCGTATTAGTGGTATTGTGATTTTTAATTGAAGTAGTGGGATTCATCTCCACAGTCCCCTCCTCCTCCCAAAAGCTCCTTATTTTTACAAATATTTAACATGCCTACCAAATTTGAAAAAAGACAAATGTTCACATCTAAAAGTTATGTTTCTTCCATCTCCAATTTTCCAATGGTTCCATACTAATTCTTCTGATTTAAAGACAAGCAGGTCATATGAGACATGACTTGCTGTTTGCTGGAGTATATTACGGGGATCTATAGCTGCATCTGCGTTATACTTCGCTTTGAGACACTACTGAAGCCATGTAGTGAACTCTAATTGTCTCTAGCTGTGCACTGGCTGCTTTGGCTTATAGAGTAGTTGGATGTATGCAAACCCAATATTCCTTTGATGAATTTTAAACCAGAATCAGTGTTCCTGCTGTGAATTGAGTGCACTCCAGCCCTTAAGAGACCTAAGGGTCTAAATCAATCATGGACCTTTGGACAAGTTTAATCCACAGCCAGAAGGATGGAAAAATAAAAGTTCTGTTCCATGTTGTACAGCTATATTTCTTTGAGAACATTATTACAAAGGGAGATTACTCATGGACCTTAACACACTGTGCATTGCAGTGTAGCAAAAGCATAACAAAGGCATAATTGAGGAAATGTTATTAAATGTTAATATGCTTGAAATAGAACTGCAGCAAGCCTTCATTTCTGCCCTGGACTGGATTTTGTTTACAAGTCACTCATAAAGTTGCTGTGGTTTGTGTAAGAGTGTTGTTAGACTTTTTGCACTGGTTTTGCTTCAATCTCCTTCCTCCATTGTGTTTTTTAGATTATGAGATGGTGTAATTAGATGTTAAAAATTTACATGAGTTCAAGACAGGGCTGGATGAATGGCCAGAAGATATGTGAGAAGTGGAGTGATCGTTCAAAGGTATTGTACCTGCTCAGTCTGCTCTTGTCCAGGCTCAGGAACCTGCCTCTCATCACCCAGGATGACTTCAGATGCCTTTGCCATCTGTGGATGCCCTAGTTGGCTTGACAGCAGTGGACTCTGCCAGTGGTTATCAGCTGCAGTTCCAGGTCTCTAAGCTTCCTCACAAGGTGAGTCAGTGACTTTTTTACTCCCTTTCCATCCTTCAGAGTATCTCTAGGGAAACCTTTCTATCCTTGACCCAAATCTTTAGAAGCAGATAAACAAAATCCCTTTAGGGAAGAGATATTTCTTGGACAAGAGGAGGTGGCCTAAATTTAGTAGTGGATGACTGATTTTTAAATTATGTGCTGTGTGGTACCAGCCACAGCACATTCTGGTACTGATACAGCCCAGCGATGGACAAAGTTGCTTTGCAAGTTTTAGACTGGTCTTGCAGTAATAACTGTAAAAAGAGGGGAGTATTTTCAGATATGCTGAGACCTTCTTGCTCTAGGGATTTAGAAATGTGCTGAAGTTAGAAGAAAACTCTTCCCTCCTGCTGTGTTGAAATGTAAAAAAAGCAAATAAACAATAAACAAGCCTAAAAAACCTCCAAAGCTCTCACTGATTTTAGTGCGAGACCAAGCTAAAAATGCTGACTACAAATCCATACAGAGTACATGCACAATTTTTTGAAGCAGAGTTTGTGTCTTTTCCTTGTTTGGTCCTTGGGGGGAAATGAGAACCCATAGCCCTGAGTACAGATGTTGGGATGGCTGTGGTAGCCAATCAGTTGCTTCACTAAGTGTTTGTTGTCCTCCTGATCACCAGCAAGAAACAGGAGTTTCTGAGAGCATTGCCTGCCTGTACTGAGTACACTGATCTGACACCAGTCTGCTCGTAGTATGAGTTAGAAGAATCACAAGACCCACAAAACAGTAATCTTCTCAGCTAGCTTTAACAGTCCACAAGTGAAATGTCTAATCTTTTTTTCCAAGTTCCCCTTGAAGACCAGGGAATCAACACATCCAGCTGGGAATATATTCCACCAAAATGTGCCTCTTTCCTTCTGCTTGCACAAAAGGGACCAGAAGGACTGCTTTCCGTGCTAAAGAAATTCCCACCAATCCCAGTGATGGGAGAAATGTTCACCCTCATTAAACTGAGGGGGCAATACTTTGGGTCAACCTCATTCCAGAGGTGTTTAGGACAATCCTATTATTACTGTGGTGGCAGCTGTGTAGCTGCAGTCACATCCCCTCAGTTTGGGTGCTCACTTTAGACATGCCAGCTAGTATGATGCCAATTCAAGAACTTGAGATCCATCTGACCCCTGTTGTCTGGCAGTGCCAGGCCCTACTACTCTGTGAAGAGAATCAGCTGCTAATGTACATATCTGAAAACAACCATTTCTGTAATCTCAGAAGCACCCAGAATAACTCCAGGATTTCTTTGGAAAAATAGTTGAGTTCAGTGATACAACATCCACATTCAAACTTAACACTGTCAAGAGTTTTGGGGCTCAGCTCGTCTGCAGATTGAGTAATTTGTCCTCATGTAAGCAAAATGCCTCAGAAAGAGCTCAAAACCCATGGGATTTCCTAACCTAGCTAGTTCTTTGCTAAATCAGTGCAACACCTTCATATATTGACAGCTTGTTCAGAAAATTTGCGTTTGAATTAACTGGAACAATATTACCATAATCTCCCGGACAGAAGCAGACGATTTCATAGTGTTTTACGAATCTACTTTTAATAACCAGGCTGATTTAGAGGGAGTGCAGTAATTTAGGATTTACTTAGTGCGTTAATGCTGAGCGAAATCAATGTGGCATATTTATTCCCTTTAATCATATCAGTATTATCTTGAAAATTAACCTTAGATGATTCAAAAACCTTTTGAAATAACTAGTGGCACTATAATTCTATATTTAGATCTAATTAAAGCTCTTGTTCTGAATATGATTTTCCCTTTAATGCCAATTGTATTACTATATGTGTTACAGATGCAACCATATAATTGAATGGGTTTGAAGTAGTAGCTTAAAAATAACAAATGGACAGTCTCAGGAAAAAATGAAATGGTAATTAGTTGACTAGCACAGTACTTCTGTATTATTTTATGAGGAGGAGAATGTTGACACATTTCGTATTTTATTTTCATGTCACCTCTGGCTTTTGCTATTTATAGACCTTTGCTCATTGAACTAGATCTAGGTCTTAATCTATTTTTTTTTTCCAAAAGAAGATTTTTAAATGCATATTACTGCCACTCTCCTTAGAGTACAAGTGATTGCTGGGTTGGAGCTAGTTTTAATTAAAAGTAATGGAATGCTCACTTTGGGGGCAGTATTTTCAAGATATGCAGAAGGCTTAGCTATTATTCTGAATTGTTACTATTTTTAATTGTTTGCTGTGTTCTAATCTTATCAATTATCTTTTTTGTTTATTTTAATGAGGCAAATTCAATTCAATGACTAAATTTAACAATATGGTTCGTTTACATATTGTTTGTATTTATACCCATGTAAAAACCACATGCATACCTATTTATACACCTCCACTCCTACCTCCATGCCCTGTAATCTACATCATGAGCAAATGAATGCTTTATCTGGTAGCTATAAATTATAGTGGCTGTAGGATATTTTTTGAATGTATGTTCTTTGGCCAATATTAGCAAAAATAATATTGGAATGTGCATTCTGTAGCAAACATCAGCACCCACATTTCATTTAATAGAACTAGGATAACAGCAAACTAACAGAGAAGTCACTTCAATTTAATTCCTTCTCTCTCTCAGGCCGTGGAGGGGCGGGGACAAGGAGGGATGGAGGAGGTGGAGGTGGCTTGATTTGAGTGCCTTCCCCTACCAAAGCTATTAGCACCCGAGTAAAAATGGCAGACAAGTGATAGGGGAACCAAGGCAGAGTGGTGATGTAGTGAAAGGGTGTTTCCTTTCACTTCAATGGGCAAGGGACTGAGTCAGTTACCATAAAGATGAGAAGTCATTTCACACTTCTTTATATGTAGTGTATGACTTTCTCCATATTGATGCTGTCACATTCTGTGTCTTCTGTACAGATTTGGTAGTTGCAGATAGGGAATTACTGCCTGGGAACGGTACCCCAAAGGAGGACTAAGTAATTCTGGTGGTTTTGAGTGGGGACTGACTGGGATTTGTAAGATCAACTACGCAACTGGAAGGGGCAAGTGTTCCTGGCGTTGCCAGGAAGGCTGCCCAGCTGTGTTTCTAAGCAGACTACAATGAATTTGTCTCATTAATAACTCTATATTTCCAAGGGAGGCAGAGTTTTTGTAGAGCAGAGGAATGAGGAGAACTACTTTTCAGTCACCATCTTAATTCTATGATTCTTCTCCCAATATACTGTTCAACCTTCAACATCAGTCACAAAAATCTGCCTGATGCATGTAGTAATTCACACTGTGCTTAAGTTCTTTAAATATATTTTATGAAAACCTGTTGCATAAGAAGTGCTAGAGTGAATTCTGGCTAAAGATTTTGGTTTTCTCCTATTAATAATTTTTAATTTATTGACTTTTCCAAATGAATCAGTTTACAATCTGTAGGGTGAAACTTAAGTCTTGCTTGAGTATTTATGGTTGATTTGAATGTGTATTATTTTAAGGAGTTTGCACAGTATCCTCAAATCTGTGAAAAGTACTTTATAACCCAGCAACATATCATCAAAATTTTTTTTTCCTGAGCTCTTGAGTGCATTTTCAAAATCTTTACTCCAGTCAATAAGTTGCAATCACCCAGAGTACACATGAATGATTGATTTTGACATCTGAAATGGCAAGATTAATATAATACAGAGTAAAGCACCTGTGCCATTTCTGCCTTGAATGGCTGTTAGAGTAATAACATAAAGTAATGAACTGTCTAGCACAAATAATGAGAACAGTCAAGCTTTCACAGTCTAAACAGAGTGCTTTGTGAGGAGCAAGATTTATAAAAAGCTTGTTTCCAAGGTATAACACCATCATCCCATATGAAGATCGATGTAATCATGATTCTTACTTTCAGCTCGCAGTACACAGCATTGCATTTTGCATAATTAAGGTAGCATAGGCTGCTATTTAGTGCTCCTCAGCTGGCATAAATACTAATTAATGAAAAACTTGGTATAACAAGAGTCTCAATGTTTGATATTTCCATAAATATCAAAAAGAAAGTGGTTCAAATTCTTGAGCATAAACGGAGCTGGTCAAGTCAGTGGCACTGTACCCCACTGATCTCAGTTCAGCATATAACCCATCACATTAGTACTCCTGATAAATATCAATAAAGTAGCAATTATGTTTTTCTGAAAAGTATGACAGTGTTTTTAGCAAGTGAATCAAACATTTTCAGAATTCTGATTCTTTTTTTTCTTGACTTACTAGAAAACTGGATATATTTTTTGATGGTTTTGTAAGTCTCTATCTTATGATTAGGGAAAAACAGTTCTAGAGTTTATAATGATTTTTTCTGTTCATTTATAGCTCCTCAAATTCCCAGAGTAAATCTGGAAATACAAAAGCATATGTTCTATATCAGATTAATTCCACTTGTTTCCCTTGTTATCTTTGTCCTTAGGTGTTAGAGCAACATCATGCTGGGCTTATATTTACAGTCGACTGCAGCTTAGTTCATTTTTCACATCCCTGCCTGGTCTTTCCGTATGTGACAGAAAGAACTGCTTTCCATGATGAGGCTTTTCAACAGCAAAATGTCAGTAACAAAACCAACATACTGTTAACCCGTTCAAAAGGGTATGTTAAAAACACCAGCATTCTCACGGGAGAAAGTCCCCACATTGCAACCAAAATACTTGTAGCCCTGCAGATACCTTAACAAATATACTGAATTGGTGTAACACTTCTCAATTAGACTTGTTTCTGGACACTATCTTCATGTTCATGTGTCTGTATACTACAGCTTTCTATTTTTACTCAGAGTACTTTTTCATTGCTAAAACCACATACTAGTCTAGAAATGTATAAATAATAAATTGCATATGTCAGGCTTGACTTTTCCTTCCAACACCCTGTCACTGAGGGGAAGCAATATAATGTACATTTCCATTTTCCTACCTCTATATATTTCATTATCACCATTTCCACCCCCAACCCAAGAAAACCCCAAAGCCCTGCATCTTTGCTATTTTAAGTTATATGTTCTCTCATTATTACTTAATGGATTAGAAAGGGTATATGAACAATCTTTCTTATGGATCTACATGAAGTGAGAATGAAGGAGCAGTATGTGGCCACATTGGGTGAGGTGATCAATAAGTGCCTCCCACGAGGTAATGATATCAATAAAACCCATCTGTTTGGTGTATACAAGGCTGGTCAGTAAAAATGAATTAAATTCCATTTTACACAAATTATGTATAGGCAAACTCCATGTGTCTGGATTTCTTTCAACCAAAACATGGGATTTCCTGCTTGACCCCAAGGTCTTTTTCTACCTAATAGATGGTGCAACAGAAAGAGTGACCAGGTTAAACTTAATATTTTAATTTGTAGTGATTCATTTTACTTTGAGCTGTTGGCACAAGGATTTTTTTTCATACCTGTTTAAATTATGCTGATGAAAATACTGAGAGAATATCTGGCCTATCCAGTTACGTTTCGTACCAAGCTATTTTAGAATGCAACTTATAGGACTTTTAAAACTCTTATTTATAAAACCATACTAGACAGGGACTTTATAAACCTCTGGTTTAGATTCTGAAATCAAAACAGGACTGCAAATTTCTTTTAACTATAAAAGTGTTCAGAAAATTCTTGCTGCTCACTTTTTTTGCTAATAGACAAACCCAAGACCAATGTCTTGGCAGCTAATGGAGGTCGTAGGTGAAGCTGCTGTTTTCCTTTGTCATTTGCTCTAAACTCCTCATTTCAGCTATACTCAGGTACCCTCTTTCAAGGTAAGAGCCAATTACCCAAATTTTATTAAATTGTTCTTTCGCAGAAGGATTACTGATCTTGACAATATGACATGTTACGCTAAATCCTAAATGAAGCCAAACTATCAGCAGGACACTGTTCTCCCAAGGACTGGTCAGCGCATGATGCCCACATCAAAAGTATAGCAGACCTTTCTAGATTAAGCTTTTGTCCTCTTAAAAAGGTTCTTTGAGCCTTGTGATGAAAATTCATTTATAGACTTCAATACATTTATCAGAGACATAAAATTTTTCTATTGCTTATAATAGATGGATTGAAGTAGCAGAAATGGTGTATTAATTGAGGTCCTGCCACAGTCATGTAATTTAGTGTATACATTTTATTTCCTTTTAAAAATGTGTAGATCATTAATACTTATGCTTTTTGAAACAAATTGTGAAATGACAAATCGACAACTAACTTGTTTGGTTTCATCTTATCCATAGTGACTCTGTGCCCGTGATTCTCATTCCTCATCCTGCTATTCTGTTTTCACTGATGAAAACGATTCATGATCAGCTTTCAAATGGAGCAGTAATGCCAAGTACAGTGAGGAGAAGAGCTGAATGCCATGAAGAACATAGTTGTTGAGCTGTTTTCAGCTTGATCTATGCGTGTTTCTCCTCTGTAGTTCATTTGGATTTTAAAAAAATGTTTGGGTACCTCCTGGAACTGGAGAGTGTCTATTGGGGCTACATGAGCTGCTGATATGCTTTTGAGTATCTGTGCCTCAGAGGCACGGAATATGAAGGAAAAGAGGTATTCCAGGATAACTCCCCTCTTATCCTAGTGCCAGAAGAGCTGAGCTGAAAAAGAGCATGATACAGTTCTAAAAACACTGTCTACCTAAGGGTTCCCAAAGCTGTTAACAAAGATGGAGTTTAAAGAACAGTAACAACAAAGGGCAACTTTTGGTCCATTTCTCCCCATGGTTAGCAAGGTTACTGTGAAAACTCATCAAAAACAAACATAAAAGCCATGCCTGGGCTTTTCTGCCTGAGACTTCAGTACCAGGAAGGTCACACAAACTGAGCACTTGCTGCAGCACAGGGAACATAATTAAAATGCAAAATGACAGCAGGCAATATTACTGTCAGTGAAAAGTTCATCTGACTGATGCCTGGATCACTTCTGAAATGGTGACATCAATGTGAATGCTCCCAGCAGCAAGAGCCACTGTGGAAAATATTTAGAACTTTGCCTAATTTCTGACAGTTAATGAGACCTACAGGGAGTATTCACAGAGCAAAAAGCACCTTGTTTTGGCTTGTTTGCTTTCTAATGCAGAATATTTATTGGTCTCCAGTCACTCCCTGATGACACGTCCCTCTTTCAATCTTTGGCCTGTGCCATTCAGGATATAAATAAGTAAGAAGAAAGAGACTTTGCAAACCCTTTTAAAAAACTGATTCTTTGCATTTCCCCTGTGGGACCTCTTTGCTTCTGTTTGTTAAGTATTTGAAGCTGTTCACCTTCCTGGCCTCTGGCCCAGAAAAACCAGGGCTGGAGTCCTGAACCAGCTTCTCCAGCTTCCATGCAGGAAAGGCCTTAGGTCCGTGCCTTTGCTGATACACCCTGGCATGTACATGGACTCTTGTACCAAGGTGACATTGTGGTGCCTGGGGCAGGATGCAAGGTTGATGAATCTGCCTCATAATTTTGTTTGAAAGAAAGACTGTGGAGCCCATTGTGCAAACACAGATTAAGGAGGAAGATTTTGTTCTGTAAATATTGTTTGTCCTTTTTTACCATCTTCTCAGGACACACATCTTCCTCAGGCTGCCCAGGCTATGGCATGTACATACAGAGACTGCCTGTGGCACAAAGTCTCATACACACAAGCAGTTACCAAAAAAACTGGGGGTCCCATGGGGTAGGATGACCACCCCCATGGGTGCTCAGAAGTAAGGACAGTAGATCTGAAGTAAGGACAGTAGATCTGAGGAGACATGCAAGGCTGGAATCTCTCCTTGCTCAACAAGGAGTGAATGCAACAGAAGCCGTTTTGCTCAAAGTTTAAACAATGATTTCTCTTGGTTTAGAGTCATGACAGTGATCTGTCTGGAGGCAAATGTCATACACTGTCTGTCGAGGGATAAACCTGTCAAAAGGATAAGTGGTGTATATGAAAATTCTTGTATCTACCTACAGTACTGCAGCTAGTGAGCGCTGGTGCTCAGTGTCCCTTCCATTGCTTCAAACAAAGAGGAGAGGAACTACTCTGTTGCAATGAAGATCATAAATGCTAATGCAGGTTATTGGCTTGAACAGTAGAAATCTCTACAAAGGTCAGTGTGACTTCACCTGCCTGGTACTACCTTCAGTTTTCTCAGTTGGTTGTGAAGGCTTGAGCATACAAAAAAAAAAAAAGGTCTGATATAAGATTGGTTGGCTTTTATAATAGATATACTTAAACTGCTGAAAAAAGAACCATGTTGGACACAGTCTTATTTAGATGAGAAAGCAGATGGTAACTGCGATTAGTAAAGGTTGGAAGGGAATGGTTGGGTAGTGAAACAAATAGGAGTTAAAAGATTTAGGTTCTTGTCTGCAGTGGGAAGGAGTAAGAGAGGAAAGTGAAGAGAGTTGTGAAGCTGGATGTTACAGTAGGTCAGTACTATGTGTGTGTGAAGGCACAGCAAAGGGAAAAAAAATCCTTCAAATTTCCCCATTTGTTTGAAATTTTTGTAGTCATCAAATTAAGTTTTATACTTCCATTTTAATTAGTTCTACTATGTCTAAATTCATTCCTTAAATAATACTGGTGTGGTTCACTATTTTGTTTATTTTGCAGATCAGATGCTTAGCAAATCTTAAAGAAAACAGCATGATGCTCTAGGGATACAAGGTCAATAGGCCTTCACAAAGCTGTGTACAATTTTAGCAGTTTCAGTTGGCTACAATTTCTTGAATGTTTTTTGTTCTTTATCTAAATTATTTAAGTTAGAAAACAGTTTTCTTCCTGATGGAGAATTTTAGAGGAAAGTTCTTTGCAAATTTCTCTTTTGACAGATTTAGTTTAAAAATTTATTAAAACACTGGTGGTATTTTGATTCTAAACTCAAGTTCTGGTGTTTTTATTCCAAAGTTACTCTATACTAAACTAAGCTTACTTTTTTGTTTGTAAAGCTCTGCAAAACACTTGGGAGGAAAGACTTGAAGTCTGAAGTGAAATGGATGTTGTTTGGCTTTGGATTGCTTTGTAAAAGCTTTTCTTATCCTGTAAAAGCTTCTTCTCCATAGAGAATAGCTTTTCATTCCTCTCAATTGTTAAAAGCTTTTCAGTTGTGTTTGCTTCATAAAATCTTGAGTATAATGTGAAATTCTGTATTCCATCTTTATTAAATTATTATCTAAAAAGCAAGCATATTCAAGAAGCACATGTGTTTTAAACTAAATAGGTACCTCTCTTACTGGAGCTATTTCATGTCTTGCTTACTTTGGGGGTGCAGAGGAAGATAAACCTGATTCATTGAGTACCAGAGGCTACAGAAAATCAGTAGGATTTGGACTAATTCTGTAACACATAGAGGACATTCAGATTTTCTAATAGGATCAGATATGATAAGACTCTGGCATATTTTTCCATCCCCTATTTTGGTAGATTGCAAATGTCCTCAGATGGTTTTACTACAGCTTATTCATCTTTTGTGGACACTCCTGAGGAAAAGAAGAAATTACTTATAATACAAGTGACATAAATGAGTTTTCTGAGGGCATTTCCACTTCCAGATTAGAATATTTCTTCCTGCTTTGTATGCAGCAGTGTTACAGATACAGTAAGAAATATACAACAAATCTGCAAAGAACTTTTTTTTCTATATGGAAATGCATAGCTCTATAGGTCTCCAAAAACTATATATATCACAAGAGAAGACATCTAATCATCTGGACCATCAAATCATGGAATTATTCAGGTTACAATAAAGCTCGGGGGGTTGTTAGTCCAACAACTTTCTCAAAGCAGGTTCATTATCTGATAAGACCAGATTTGTTAGGACTTAGTAGTCAGATCTTGAAAACCTCTAAGGACAGAGATTTTACAACCTCTGCCACACTTCAGGGTATTTCTCCATTGGAAATTGCAGTAGAAATACCCAAGAAGGCATGCAGACAGCTTTGTCATATAGCACAGGAAGTGATTATTCCCTTTTACTTCGTCCATGTTGCATCCGACCTGCATCTAGTTTTCAGCCCCTGGTGAAAGAAAGATTATTCTGATCACACTGACAATTTTATTACTTTATTTCAAATGTCTTTGCTTATCTAGATCAAACAACCTCAGAAATACACTGGGGAAACTGAGCAGAATTTTTTTGATGATGGACTTTTTTTCTCAAATTGTATAATCTCAGGCACTATAAATAGCTTAAACTTTCAGGTTTTGTTTTTATGAGATACTTTTGTCTAAAGCATATGTTTTCCCAGTTTCTCCAAGACAAAGTATTTTCATTAATGAGGAGACTGGATTTTCGTTAAGCTGTACATTCTTGAGCAGTGTATTCTTTTATATAACTGTTGTGTGTGTAAACAGTTGGGGTTTTCTGCATAAAAAAATTGAATTCATGTGAAGACACCAGCTTCATAAATAGATTCTCTAGGATGTTAATTCTGCAAATTCTAAAGTTGTATGACAGTTCCAGTATCCTGGGCTGAATTGTGAAGGGTACTATCAGCAGACTTAGGGAGCTGATTCTTCCCCTCTACTTGACACTGATGCAACACATCAGGAATTCTGGGTTCAGTTCTGGGCTCCCTGGTAAAAGAAATACATGGACTGGAGCGTGTCCACTTAGGGCCACTAAGATGATTAAGGTACTGGAGCATGTCTTGTATGAGGAGAGGCTGAGAGAACTGGGATTATTCAGCCTGGAAAAGAGAAGGCTCAAGGAGATCTTATTCAAGTGTATAAATATTTGAGGGCAAGAGTAAAGCAGTTTGAGCCAGAGTCTGCTAAGTGATGGCCAGTGACAGGGCAGGAGGCAATGGATAAAAAGTAAATACAGGAAATTACAATTAAGTATAAGTTTGGGAATTTTTTTCAGCGGAGGTTATCAAACACTGGCACAAGTTGTTCTGAGAGGTTCTGGAGCCTCCATCATTGGAGATATCCAAACCTTTCCTGGTCAGTGTTCAGCATTGCTTTAGTTGACCCTGCTTTGAGTAGAGGATTGGACTAGAGGGTCTGCAGTGTTGCCTTCCAGCCTCAACAATTCTGTGGTTGTGTATTCATGTTCTTTAACCTAACCCATTATTATAATTTTCTACATTTCATATTTGTTATAAAAGAAGCACTTGCTGTGAGCAGACTATACTCTAAACACTGCTCTATCTATGGATGTTTAGCACACCTATGTGTGCTAAACTATATGGATCTATGGATGTGCAAAACAAGATAAAGCAGGTGAGGTGCTGGCATAGGCTAAAGCCATGTAATTACTTCTATTCAGCAGAATGTTTCAGAACAAGCCTATCTTCAGGCGTTGTCCAACATGATGTATTGAACTGTGTTCAAAGAACATAATTTAGAGTGTGGAACTTCCACTGACATTAAGAGTGAAAGATCAAACCCTTGATTATTAGATTGCTACTTTTCAGTTTATGGCATTCTATCTTGGTTCCAGTCCAACAATAGATTGTTTTAAAAAAGCATGACTAATGTCAACTTTTTTTTAATTAAGAAGGGAGTGGAAAATTTAATTTCCCCCTCTAGCATAAAAATATTGTTTTAGCTGTCTTTTGGCAGCCATAAATGAAATACAGTCAAATTTTGAAGATGAAACTTGGTGTACAAAACAAGTTCAAGTTTCTTTCTTTAATAGTGATAGAAATACAGCCATGGCTAGATCAATAATCATGAGAACTACTGCAGCCACAAAATCATAAATCTGTCATTGTAACTTTTGCATGAGCTTTTGGTTTTCTTCTGACTGATTGCTTAACATTTCTGTTCAATTTCAATATAGCAGCTTTTGGTATTTGTTGGAAACATATGACTGGGAGGTATCTGGCCCATTGCATAGACAAATCTGAATATAACTTATTTGCAACTATCTCGTTTATATTTTAAATCCTTCTTCTTTGATTCTTTTTTTCATGGGTTATGTAATAGGAAGTAAAAAATTACTTATACCTTCCAAGTCCATTCTTATCTCAAAGCATCTATGAACAGAGATGGAAACATCCTTTACACTCAGATCAGTTTATAAATTTTAAGGGTAAGTCCTCCCGTTTTAGGAATAGAATGCTTTGAATACAGCCACACAATTTTTATGAGCTCCTTCGGACTAATTAATGAGATCTGGCCCATGTCCTTTAGGCTGGGGCTGAATCCTCAAGGGGGAGCAATTGGAGCTTGGTGTCTAAGAGCTAGTATGGACACAGATCCTGGCACTCTAGCTGCCCATACTAGGACTAAACTAGGGATCAAGCCAAACTCATGGTGTATATGCACCCTCTGATGGTTGTTTCAATGTACCTTTTAATTTTTATTTTTTTAGAGAGAAAGGACAATAAGAGAGTTGTGATAATGAGTTCTTAATCTATTATATCCTTGAAAATTGAACTATAATGTTTTCCAAGCACAGCTTTCCTTGAAAATCAGACTAAATTACCTTTTCTTTATAAATGTGAATTGAATGTACTGCAGCTATTGCTGATTATCTGTACGTGGGGACATACTGTTCCAGAGTCATATGCCTGTTTGTGTTTCTGTTCATTCATTCTGAAAAGAAAAGGTCAGAAAGGACAAGATACAGTGTAAAGGAGTGGAATTGATTTGAAATGGTAACATAAAATGTTGAGATAGGAGAAGTGCTAAAACCAGCAAAACCAGCTAAAAGGGTAGAGGCATTTGTAAAAGCACAATGTACAAAGTGTGAAAAGAGACAAAAGAAACCATGTCTGGCTGTTCCTGTCACGGTGCTTTTATGGTCACCAATGTCTGTGTTGTAAACCCCACCAAAGTATAATGTGTGCGAACTCAACTGTTCCTTCTGGTGGGGGAGGCTTTTGTCTTGTTGAGCTCAGCTGTTTCTTTCTGCCCACCAATACATCTGCAAATTTTACAAATTTTTTTATGCTTCTGGGATATTCTACAGTGGGAACAGTAATTTTTTTAGTAAAAATTTGTTAAAATAAGGAAATTAATATTTCCTTAATAAACTTGCTCTTAAAAATGAATCTACTCTACTACCTGATATGGGTGGCCAAGCCACATCTGTCCTGTGAGTGCTAGCTGAATGTAACTTTCATGTTAGTTTTGCCAAAAATAAACAAATTCTGCCTGCTTATTTTTGTTGACTAAAATAATTAAGAACTTCAGTGCAAAAAGCTACACTGAATATAGTAATTAATAATCATAGCCTGCAAGCCCACAAATCTGCAGAATATTTGCCTGTGTTCAAGACAAAGAAGTATTTACTTTGTGAATACTGTGTCAGAATAGCATTCAACAGCTCGTTAAACACACAATCAAATAGAAATGCTATAATGCTTCCAAACCCCTTAACTTACTGTGCAATTTCCATGCATATATTAGCATCAATTATAAAAATCATCCTTCACTGCCATTTTCCTGAAGAGTCCACTGTTTGTTTACAGAAAGCACATATTCACTGTCCATAGCTCTAAAGTGCAGATGTAGATGCTGAGAAACAAACACATGAGAGATAAATGAAAACATCCTCCCTGGCTCCCTGAGTGAGGGGTAGCTCTATTTTGAATGCTATTACTGCATCAAAATTACTTCTTCAGCTGTTGGGACTCAGCTGAGCAGTGATGTCTTTAATAATCCGTTCACCAGCATTACTCACAGTGTGTTCTGCCTTGCAGTGGTTTAAGTCACAAATTTCTAGCAGGCAGCACTTAGTTTCTTTGTCATCTCAGAATTTCCCCAAACTCAGGAAAACTAACGCAAGAGTAACATTACTAGAGCAAAATGCTCACCCAAGTTCAGAACTCATTATCCCAATTCAGCTCTTGGATAATGAGCTAAAGAGGTTTGCTTATATCCCTACTGGAAGCCAAAGCCCAGTTGGGTGTCCTTCCTAAATGGAAAACCTGAAATTTCCTTGTAAACTCCTACATAGCTGGTTTCAGCTTGTGGACATCTTCTTCAGGAAATACATTTTAATCATTCCATGTCTCTATGGCAGATGGGAACACGTACCTTGTGAGGAAACACAGCTTATGAGTTAAGATTGCAAGATGTGTAAATCTGTTTGTATATTCATATGTAAAATGTAGTTGGCGTGTGAAGTGGAGTTTTGGAATGATCAATGAATCAAGGAGACAACTGGTAAAAAATGATCTTCATGATCTGTAAATAAGCAGACTCCCTCTCTTGAGTGGAGGTGAGGGGCCTGTTTATATACATTTAGTCTGGTAAATACATAGTAATTTTAATTAGCTAAATGAGCGTTACAGGAATTATAAGTATTTGCTACACACTGTAAGCATTCACTTTTGGGGACTTACCACAAGTCAGCTTTTGTGGGTTTCGTGGCAAAGGGCCTTTCGTGGAAAACATATGTGACTGTCTCATATTCAACTTAGTGACCACCAGGACCTCCAGGTCCTTTTTTGCATATCTTCTTTTCAGCACTGGGAGGCCCTCATGATGTAATGGTGCCTGGGGTTGTTCCTCCCCAGGTAGATGGTGGATGTGACCTAGTTACAGTAACTCCTTTGTATGTATTCTTTTCTATTTCAGCTGCGTCTATCTTTTTTTAAATAAACTTCATTATCCTGTAGATGTCTAAGAGAAGAAAATAGCTCTGTGAGTCACAGCAGAGATTTCATCTGACCACTCAATGTGAAAAGCCCCCAACTTGGGGCTGTGCCTCAGTAATTGTGCCCAGACAAGAGGGAGAGACGAGCACCAGAGAAGAACACTGGACTCCAGGGTCATGAGTCAATTCCAGCCTTAGTAACAGGAGTTACTAACAAAATGCATGCTAGCTTATCAACATGGAACTAGTCTAAGAGTGTTAGAAATCTGCTGTGTTTTGAAAGGGGAATGATATGTAACGCAAATTAAGGTAGTTATTATATACTAGCAGGAATGAATAACAAAATCACAGGCAGTCTGTTGAAGAATTTTCCTTTGTGTGTCTCCTAAGATTTACTTGGTTTCAAGCAAATGTGCAGCATGAAGTATGCCATAGGATACTATTGACTGCAGTGTTATCCATCTGGGAAGTAGGGGTCAGTTCTGGACTATGCTCAACTCTGTGCCACTGAAGCCTGGATTTGTGGCCATAGTAGTGCCAAAATCATTAGGAAACTCCAGTAACTATGTCAAAGATTGGGACTTACACGTTACCTTCACATGTTGCTTCAGATTTTCTTGTGCAGCAGCCTGGATGCTGACCTGTGTTAACCACTGTCACTGGGATAGAAAGTGAACTCTATGAGCCCTGCCTCAGTTGCAGAAGGAGGAAGTTTGTCAGCACATTGTTTATCACAAAAGGATTCGGATCTTCGGAATATATATGAAGCACACTGCATCAGGATAAGTCCAGTGAAGAGGTGGCAGAGACTTTTGTCCTCTCCTGGTAAAATGCCATTGTCAATTAATTGACATTTTAAATGAAAATTTTTTGCTCATTTGTCTTCTGTTTCACAAGGACAGCATCTTTTGTTTATTTCTTCTATTGGTTCTGCAACTATTTATGTAGTTTACTGATTCAGTCACAGCATTGCAAACAAAAGTCTCCTTTCCTCTGACATTTTATTATCAATTATTTTCTGCCAGCAGGGGTCACACAGTGACTGCAGCATTTCATCACCACTGCTGCTGCCCCAGTCACTAAAGCCAGAACATCACTTCTGGCTAAGAGACACTTGGAAACACCTCTCAGAGATACTGAAAATATAGCCGGGAATTTCCATCTTATTATATATTTTCCGGGTTATTATAATAATATATATAATCTTTTCGGGAAAGGATACAATCTTATCTCTAGTGGGTTTTTTTTGGAAGCTCAGACATTTTTTTGTAATGGTCATATTATTAGTACTAAGTGTCATAATAGTTCAGATATATATGCCCATTAGGCACTTCATTGTGTTTGCAGGCTGTTACTGCTCTCCCACTGTTAAACTTGACTCACCGATCTCTGCTACAAATGAGTAGAAAACTTCCTCTAGGAAAGGAAAAAATGAAACGTTTGGCTGTTGGAACCCCACTAGGAAAAGCAAATTGAGCATCAGGATTTGAAAGAAAAACATTAATCTTTTATGCTTTCATTTCTGATATACATAGTAGAATTATCTCCTTGGTGAATTTTGCTTCAAGGAAGAAAAAGTCAGCAAAGAAGAGAGAAAAATGAAAGGCTGCTATAGCATTTGAAAAAATCATTAGTGAAATGTAGTGTGAAGCCTTCAGTTCACATGTGCATAGTATTGGTATTTCAACTGAAAAAAAAAATAAGGATTCTACTGAGGAACCAGGGCTCCCTCACACAAGGCACTTTGCACAAAAATACCAGAGGGATAGTTTTTTCCCAAGACAACCAGAATAGAAACAGTGGCTAAAAATATTTTTCCTGCCACTGTTAGCTGCTTAAGAGATTCACAGCTGTCTCTCTTACAAAGATGTTGATACCCCTGGATGTTACCTGCAGGCTGACCAGCAATGCACACAGGCTCCAGAGGACACAAAGTGCTGCTCTGACCTCTCTCTGTATCTTGCATCATGAAATCTGTGAGAACAACACACTCGACAACTGTGCTGAAGTTTGGGGTTAAATTTTCAGGGAGAAATGGTTCAAGCTGTGGCTGTGGGAATACTGCAGAGAAAGGCAGGGCTTATGGGAGAGCATTATCTTGCCATGCTAGGAGAGCTCCATGTCTTTGTTCTCCAACTTCGGTCAGGGAATCTGGGCTCACATGCAGGTCTGGGCTACAGGTGGGTTAGTGGCACTAGGAACAACCTTTGCTCTGTCATCACATTTCTGCAGGTTGCTGGATATGTCTGAAGCTGATTTCCAGCCCTTAGCTGCATAATAACTTACTTAGATATAGTTTCAAATTAACATCATGCAAATGTCTTACAATGGAAAAGGGAAATCCAAAAAAATTTCCAGTTTATGATTGTGACAATAATAGTCTAAACTGTAATTTCTATTACTTGATTGCCCTTGATCTTATATTTTGTAGTGAACTGAAGTGATTAACTTCAAAAACTGCCAGGAGAAGAAATATCAGAATTGTCAAAGGGCCAGAGTCTTTTAGCCAATTTGAAAAAAGGACAAGAAATGAGAGGATGAGTCTGCAGACCTGAAAAGAAATAATAGAAGAGGGCTCAGATAGACATGGTCATGATGACAATACTAATTAGAGATGCAACAACCTGTCTGTAACAGAGAGAATGGGCTCACTAAATCAAGTTAAGGGTAAAACTTGCCTTACTTTATCTGCGTACAGCCCTACTTCTTCAGAAGAATTTCAAATAAGTAAAACACTACCGTATTAGACCAAGAGTTTTAAATCAGATGTTAAAATTAGTTTCTTCATTTCTATGAAAGTTTTCATAGCCTTGAATTATTCCCATGCAAATGGCCTGACAGCTATTAAAACAGAAAGAGAGATGCATTCAACAGCTCTCATTTTAAGACTCTGAAGTTCCATATATTATCTATTGCAAATCCTGAGACACTGAAGTAAGACCAACTGGTGAGCCTTAAACATTAGATCAGAAATTGTAAGAGGAGTGTAACTAGAGAACTGATACCTAGAGAGCTCATTATCTAGCCTCCTAAGATCTTACTCATGTTATTAATTTCTTTCTGTCAAATAGGCAAAGATAATGTGAGATGTTCAATGATCAAGTCATTCTGAGAAGAAATAATTAAACATATCCCGCTGCAAGTGTTTCTTCTTTTTATGACAAATGATGGCCTTTTCATGGCACAAAATTACACTACAAATCATGTGAGATGTGTTCTAATTCTGTCACAAGCTGCAGGATATCTGTGTTGAAAAAATTATCCATTTATCCAGAAGGATTATGCAGTGCATAACCTAAAAAAAAAAGTGTAGTCAAACACCCTCCCAAAGGAGGTGCTGTGAATCCTTTTCTACCTGATGAGAAGTCTCAAGTAGGAGGTCTATCCAGATGAGATTGTGAGGAAAAACCTCATAAGCACCAGAAGTGTAGCACCTCAGAAGATACCAGGAAAAAGAGATGCAAGGGATGAAAATGATGCTGGGTGGCAAGTCTCAGAGAAGTATTTTCTACCAGTTGTGCTCTTACCCAGATTCAGATGGAGATAAAACTATTCCTCTTGCAGAAAGCCTCAATGTGGCGACATCTCAGAGATGCTGAGTAACACAGAGTGAGCAAGAAGGACAAATTATGTCATCTCTTCACCGCTGTTTTTATGGCAGGACCCTTAAAAGGCCTTTTACAAAAAAAGTGGAAATAGGAATTAGAGTGGCTGGGTTCTTTAAGTGCTCTGAAAGAAGTGATGGTTCTGGAGATGAGCTGAAACTGGTAATGTGGCCAAACTGTTCAGCACTGTGCAGCACCATGTGTTTATAATATAATATCAACTAGTATCATTCAGTTCATAAACCAGCTTCTCAGATTCTAGATCTGTGTCCAGCTCTGGGCCCCTCAGTTCAGGAAGGATATTGAGGTGCTGGAGCAGGTCCAGAGAAGAGCAACAAGGCTGGTGAAGGGACTTGAGCACAAGTCCGATGAGGAGAGGCTGAGAAAGCTGTGGTTGTTTAGCCTGGAGAAGAGGAGGTTCAGGGGAGACCTCATCACTCTCTACAGGAGGTTGTAGCCAGATGGGAGTTGGCCTCTTCTCCCAGGCAACCAGCAGTATGACAAGACGGCATGGTCTTGAGCTCTGCAGAGGATGTTTAGGTTGAATATTAGGAAGAAATTTTTTATGGAGTGTCTCAGTTTAAAGAGACTGGAGTGTTTTGCTTAGGAGGATGAGCTATGAGGTAGACCAAACTCCTCTCTCTCAGCAATTGTAAATCCAAAATTAAGAGGCTCCAATCAAGGAAGTATGGAAAAAGGAAGAAATAACAACCCTTTATTAAAGGATATATGTATATTGGCAAAAACAGTAACAGAACACAAAAACAACTAAGCAATAATCCTGTACCCAACAGTCCCCTTCAGAAAGGAAACAGTCTGATACTTCTCTGTCCTCTGTTGCGATTCCAGTCCCGGTTGGCAGGGGCGCTGTTGGATCACTGGAGGAGCAGAGCCTGCAGTGCTCAGTGTTGGTCAGCAGGGGGTGATGTTGGGCTTTGGCGGCCACCGCGTGGGGCCCCGGATCACGGGAGAAGCCGAAATGGAGATCTCCCCCCACCAAGGAGGGGAAGGGGAAAAGGGGAAAGAGGGGCAGTTTCTTTCCCATGAAACTCACTTTGTCTGCAGCTGGCTGCGGTCGAGACTCTTCCCTTTCCCCGACGAGCACAAGCTCTCCAATGAATTCTGAGCAGATTCAGGCTGGAGACAGGGCAGCGTCCAGACAAGCTGAGGAGAGCAACCAGATGACCAGGTCGAGAGCAAAACAGCTTCAAAACTTTTCTGACACACACCCCCCTTGCCTCCCTTAAAGCAAAAAGTGAAGTGCTGCTTTCCAAGGAGAGAAGGGGAGAAAAACTCCCCACTCCCTACCCAGCCCTAGAGAGGGCTATCAGGCTGGAATGTAGTTTTGCCAGCCAACTCCTTTGTGTAGATAATCACCCAAGGCAGAAAACTGTCCTCTCCATTCAATATCCCTCCCCCACAAGCAGCAGGGGAAAGAAAAATTCCTGTTTGGTTTTTTAGAACAAGTAAACCAGTGACAGGGAGACAGTAATCAGACATTGGAATGGGCTGCCCAGGGAGTTGGTGGAGTCACCATCCCTGGAGGTTTTTAAGATGAGACTGGATGTGGCACTTGGTGCCATGGTCTAGTAACCATGGTGGTGTTGGATCAAGGGTTGGACTTGGTGATCTCAGAGGTCTTTTCCAACCCAGTTGATTCTACGATTAAATTATCTCAAGCTGCCTCTTGGGCCCCAGCATCTACTGCATTACACCCCACAGATCTGTCCCCACTTTCTTGCACTCTTTTCACCTCCTATTATGGCCTCTAGAGAGGCTGATAAAAAGTTAAGTATGTGACAGACATCCTCAGGTAGCTGGTGTCTATAAATGTCTGAGACCCACCATCTCTGAGACCACCCAACCTCCTGAAAAGTTTTGTGGCAGCTTCATTCCTATGAAGTTTCCAAATTCTTGACAAAAAGCTGTGAAAGCAGAGAGTAAAAAAACATTCTGTGCCCCAGAAATTTTGAGTAAGTTTTCCTCTTTTCTTGCTTTGGAGAATTTCTTATGGATGTGGTGAACTCAAAGGTCATTTAGAGGCTAAGTGGGTGGTGATAATGATCTCTTAAAGGTTTTGTCATGTTCCTAATGGATCATTAGTGTTTAGCCACCACTTGGGGGAATGCTTTATGTGTCTGTAAACATCACTATCCAGAAGATGCTGAGATGATAGTACTTCTAGGCAAATTCTTTTCGAAAGTGGATGAAATTGCCTAGGGAATTGTATTGTGGGGCAATGATGTTAATCCTACTAGGCACAATAATGTCTTTGTTGCTCATGTCATATATTGAAAGAGGAGGTCTTCAGACCTCTGTTGTTTTGGGGTTATTTTTAGCCCTCTACTTTCCTTTTTCTATTCTGAGAAGGAAATTAGCCCCAACACTTTGTGTTGAATAGAGCTTCTTAACTGTCATAAATGCTTACCCAGACTGACAATGCTCATTATGAAGTTCAAAAATTGATTAATTTTTCTCTTCCTGTTGTAAAAATAGTCAGATATACAACCCAGTCTTTTAAACATCTGACAGACACTTTGCAAGTCTTCCACAACAGCAACATCTATTGAGAAGATTTATTGGCTGCCAATGGGAAAAGGGTTGAGCCTGTTTTAACTACTGAAATGCACTGTGCATCTGCAAGGTTATAGCCTAAAGAAGGTAATGGAAATAAATACTAATCAGTTCTTCATAATGTAGATCCACAATCAAGCATCTTGACTAATTTTACAGTATACAGCAGAGTAGAATTATAATTTCTATATCACTATGACAATAATTCAGTGAAATGTAAAGCATTTTTTTGCATATCAAATACACATTTTTATAATCATTGTAATTTCCTTGAGAAAAACAGGATTGTGAAAATATTGCAGAGATATAAGGTTTCAGAATACAGTGTATACCATCTAGTGTGGCTCATCCTACTACGTTTTACAAGCCACAAGGAAACATCAGGACATTACAGCAGGTACAGCAGGTACAGCGTCGCCTTTTGTGCTTGTTTATAGGTATGAACAGCATGTTTTTAAGAAATCTAATAGCATCAGTTCTCATTCTGTTGAAAGAAATGAACAACTGATAATTACTATCAAGATCTCTATTAATTTCTGAAAAGTTTGTTTTATTCCAGGAAAAAAACAAACAACCTAAAATTAAATGACCCTCCTACTCAGGTTTGAAATATCAGCTTTCACAGATACACATACTCTGGTAAAAAAGGAAACATTAAGTGCACCCGATGAAGACAAAAACAGCAGATGGGAACACATTATATGACACTACAGGTAAATTAGATGAATGATAGTTCACAGACTAGCAGCACAGGAATAAAATTATACCTGAAAAAATCCCTTTATCAAAAATGGCACCACTACAAAGTTTTATGTGCATGAACAAAGTTAACACCACTGTTTTAGGACAGTGAATATATTTATATGTTATTAACATACATCTGACACTACTGGCACCAACCCACTTTACGGAAAAATCTAAGACACTTGACATTTTGCTGCAGATCCATAAATCATGTACAAGCAGTGTCCAGTCCTGCATCTTGTAGTGTCCTGACGTCTATTGTACTGAGAATTAACAGAGGAGGAAAAGGATTAATTGGGTTGACTAACCAAATTAATCTTTTGTTCCCCTGCTTTGAGTCCAGTGTTTGGTTTTATCTCACAGTTTATTAAACTCCAGGCATAAAACTTTAAGGAAGATACAGGTCATGGTTTAATTGTGTGGTGGCTTTGACATGAGAACCACCATCTCAATTCCTACTCCTTCTGTCCAGCCATGGACAGTTTTTTTCTGCACAGTGGCTGAGAGGATGGTTTCTTATGGTAAGAGTAACAACAGTGGCAGATTGATGGGGGTCTTTATCCACCCTTATTAATAAAATAATGGAAAACAATTTTGCAGTCTTTCCATTTGGAAGTGACATAAAACAAATGTGGTTTCCTGGGAAAAAATATTTTCCATTTCTAAGGCAGTCCATTATTTATAAATCTTTTTCTCTTCCTGAACAGAAGAAAGCCATTCCTTAATGTTCTGTGTGAAAAAAAAACTTCTTCACAGGTCATTTAAAGATATCATATTCTTTCAACTCTTCTGAGTTTTTTAGGTTTTCATTCAGTGCTGACAGTTAGAGTGTCTTGAGGGGGTGAGTGAACCTTTTCAATTTAGATACCTAAATGTGAGATGAACAGTCCTGAGAAGTATTTATCTGTTCCTGATGACTCTAGGAAGGTAGCTCAATTCACATATGTAATTTTAAAGTGGTTAAAGTCATCAGAGAGGAAACTCAGTCCTTGGTATAATTTGGTAAGAACTATGGGATGTCATAAACTCAGACAGAAGTCTTTTGAAGAAAGAATACATGTGTAGTTGTCTCATGGCCTGGAATGAAGAAGTTTTCTGTTTTACTTCTTGTTTCCTTTTTTTTCAATCCAGTTTTCTGTGGAAAAACATTGGTTGGTCACAAAGAAATTTAGATTTTCCAATGGCAAATATATAACAAGCAAAACACAATTATTTTGGTAAGCTTAGTTAGACTTAATGGTGTACCAGAAGAAAATATGTCAGATTAAACAGCTGGAGAGAAAGGGAGGAGTTCATTATTATTATTTTGCTGTTTGGGGTGGCGCCCAAAGTAAAGGAAAGTGCTTAGCAAAGCACTTTTCAAGCAAAAGAAAACATGATCTTTGATGTCTGCAGTTCACAGTAAACTATTTATATATAGTTTTATATATAATATATGTATGATACAGTGTGTGTACACCAACTACAGATAAACCAAAAAGCCCATTGTCTAGTGCATTTCATAGACACAGAAAAATAACCACACTTAAATAAGTGTCTTCTAAACTACTGTACCTAATTAAAGTGAAACAATGATTGTTCAGGTGAATAAAAAAACGTAAGACGTGAAAATCTGGAAAAAGAAGTGTGTTTATGCCATTTTCATCCATCACCCCAGTTTCCTTGTGATATGATTTTCCTTTCTTCTCAGTGTATTATGAATTTTAAAAGGAAAGACATGTAATGAATAGTCTCAAAAAAGTAGAGGTAGCAAGACCCTGGCAGAGGGAAATCAGAAATCACATTGAGAGAAGATCAATTACTTCCCTGAGAATTCTGTTAGTTAAAAAAAAAAAAATGTGTGGAAGAAGACTAGGAAAAAAAAAACCACGAAAAAACCCCCCCACCAAAACAAAAAGGAGAGAGAAAGAATTCTGTTAAGAATACAGAATTATCTGGAAGAATTTTGCTCAACTAAGGTTAAAAGAGAGAAGAAAGGCCCTGAAATATTATGAAAAGGCTTTCTAGAACAATAGGTTAACTACATCTGTCTTCAGTGACAGGAGATAATGTAAATCATAAATTCTTCAAGGTAAATCCATCTAAAAAGTTCATGCTCCGGCTTCTGTATGAATCAGAGATTTTTTTTTTCACTTTAAAAGTCAGACACTTCAGATGAGAGAGATAGGGGAACACCGAGGTAGAAGGTAGACTAGGATGGGAATGTGAATGCCTCTCAATCCTCTTTTCCCAAAAGGCTGGCTTTGGAGCAAACAAATGCATTAGGGTTACAGTGACTCATGTCTGATCCATTGAGTATCATGCTACATAAGTACCTCATGGGCTTACTTCAGGCTGTTGATAGTTTGGTGGCAGAAGCACACTGGCAGGAGGCAAATGCCTTTCTGTTCCCCAACTTCTGGACAATTGTCAGCTTACCTATAACCAGGAAATTTCCTTTGTATCCTGCAGTGTTACAGATGATCTACTTAAAGAATGAGTCTATTGTTGGTCATTACCTTATGAGTTTTAGTTCCCAGCTTGGTTTTGGTTGATATTTGTAACTAGTAAACTTAATTCCTTCTTGAGGAATACTTCACTAGACAGACAGCTTTCCTAATGTAAAAAAAAAGCAAAATCTTTAAAATGTCTAGCTTTGAAGTTACATTGAAATACCTGCAGCACTTCTATGGGTTTCTGGCTTATTAGAACACATTCTGGCTTATTAACACATTTTTAGCTCTCATTATTGTTGGATAAATTCAACCTCAGTGTAACTGTTTTTGTTCGGAAGAATTCGTAAAGGGAAAGCTAGAAACTCTTTTCACTTAGGAAGGCTTTCTGCCTAGAAGCCTTTTTTCTCAAAGGCAGTTTCAATGCTTTCTCCCCACCTCTGCATAGCAAGAGAAGTTCTCAGCCTCTCTCTCTGATATGTGAGAGGAGAGAGAGAACATTTGTAGAAATGTTACAGGGTCATTGTGGCCCAGGGGGAGTCAGAGTGGGGGGGAGACAGTGATGACAAAGCCTGGGAGTGAACAGGAAGTTTGCCTTTTGCTCTCTGAGGCGTGGTACTGCCTGGAGTGCCAAGAAGTTTGTAAGTTTTAAGTCTTTGCCTCCAAAATAAACCCATTTTGAACCCTTTCCACTGCCTTGGCATTTTGGGGAAGATACCTGTGTATGTTTTGCCTTACATTTTGACTTAAAGAAACGTTTCCCAAGAATGCCTTTAAGCCTACATGTCTCTCTGTATGGCTAAGGTTTTCTGTAGGAAGCTTGAGAGTGATTCATCAAAAATCTAGAGACAGAAGAACTTCTATTTTGCTTTTACATGCTCGTAAGCCTTTTAGTCTTAAATTCAGTGCACTCACACAGCTCTTATATGAACTATTACCAGTTTTACAGCTTATATGGTTTGCTGAGCCATATCTGGTGTCAGAAAGTTTTCTACAACCCAACAGACTAAATTTATGGAACAAATTGTATTATCTTATCTGTGCAAGCAATGGTCATGATTGGCTCTTTTCTCCATCTTTGTCTTCCCCCCATTATAAATTCATAATTTATAATGCTTTCATAAAGTAGGCCTCTAGTCATGCACTGGTAATCTTTTAATTGTTCTTGAGAGAGGAGAAACAGCTAGTAAGCATGTTCAGTCATTATGTTGAGCACCATATAGCACTGATAAATAATATGGTCAATGATTAGATAACTGTATGGCACACTTGCAACCTTTGTGCTACTGTTTCTGAGTGGAATTCATTGTTACACTCTTCTGTTAGGAGAAAAAGAAAATCAAGAAACCACCAACTTTCTCAATATTTTTTAGACCACAATTGTAAATATGTATGCAAAATCCATCTACGAATGTATATCGATAAATGAAGTGTTATTTAGGAATCCATTTACCTTCATATTTATGTTTCTGTGTGTGTGAATTACAGTAGTATAACAAAACCACTGCAAAAGTATGTAGTCCTAATTATGAATAATATAGCAGCATCTGGGAAGCTTGGGTAGTTGCCAACATAAAAACCAATGTCATTTTGGCTTTAAAAGCTGGAAAAGTGGTTTCTGAATACAGAACATCTTTCTTGCATGTATTATAGCCCTGGGACCTAGCTATGTCAAACCCATTCAAAGCTTACAACTTGCATAAATGTTCATGGCATGAACTGAAAGGTAAGATTTTTAGGAATCTGTTTAAACTTAATTAGGTTAGATATCTCATAGAGGACCTTCAGCAATAAAAGAATAGAGGCGGTTTGGTGACAGAAAGAACACAATCAGAAAAGACAGACTGTTGTCAGAGTGGTGGATCAAAGTGATTCTGAACAATCATATCAACTAGCTTGGTCTTTGCCAGGAAAAATTTCAATCTTGATCATAGCTAAACCAAACAGTAATCTAACCCTATTCTAATTGCAGAAAAAGTTACATTTACTAATGAAAGATCTTTGAATGTCTTTTTTTTTTTTTGCAACCTAGTCTGAGAGAAATAATAAAAATGGAGAATTATCAAGGAAGTGAATATAGTTTTATACTGATTTTGTTGAAACAACAACCCACTAGCCTCATCATACATTATCCATTTCATAAAACTTAGTTTTATGAGGCGTATGAATTTCCAGGGATATACACAGATATTGTAACTCTTTAATAGTTAAAAAAACATGCCTGGACATAGAGATGAGAACTCCCAACAATCTGTATGTCTGTGTAGTTTTGAAATAGTAACAGAAAGCAAAACATAGTGCAGCATATATAAATTGGTTACAGATTATGATGTGAAACAGTGAAAGCCAAGTCAAACTGTTGTTCATGCTTCCTGTAAATAAGAGATGTGTCTTCCCTTCTGTGCACCTAATGGAAAACAGTGATCTGTTAATGGTGTTACTTCTGGGGAAGTCCCACCCCTCCATGTCCTTCCTCAGCCTTCATCACTCAACTAAGCTATGTTAAATCTGTGCCTGAAAGGACTTGGAGAACATGCATCCTTCTCATCTGGCACTTTCTACATAGAAGAAAAATATTTCCTTTCCAACCAGGGTGTGATGTCAACAGCAGAGAAAGGAGGGCACACATCCTCTTCATGCCCAATCACACAGTCACAGTCCTGGAGGGATTTGTGCTGGGTGAAGAGCACATAGGGGCTGATATTGCTTGGGGAGCATCACAGGAAGGCAGACACAAAGTGATGGCAGGGATACTCCCCACAGTCCTTACGAGCTGCAACCTGTGCAGTGAACACAGAAGATTTGGGTGGGTATTGTGCTATTTGTCTGTCCCTCAACAGGGCTGACTGCTTTCACTGCAGTGGAGGTAACAACAATGATGGAAGGTATAATGTACCTATTAGTAAAAATAATAGTTTTAGAAAATTGCATGAGAAAGGATAAGTAGAAATTCTGAGTACTTTGCAAAGAGCTTAACATACAGCATCAGTAATAGTATTTTATTCCTTTCAGTATTACTAAACCAGTGCCATCAGAGTCAAAAATCATATTGTATTCTTAGAGATACTGAACTGTGCAAGAATGTAAAATATAATTTTTCTTTAAATTATTTCAGTTCTGACAATATATAGGCCAAAAATAGCACAGCTTGACTTTCTAATCCTGTCCTGAGTTTGTAGGGTTGGAATTTGGAAAGCAGATTTGTACTTGTAAACTGTGTAGAATTGCTAAGAAATCATTGAAAATATTTAAAAAAAAACCCAAAAGGAATATTTTGGCTTGTGCTTTTCTGGCTAGAATCTTATTTTTATTCAACTGTTTTTATTATGATCTTTCCATAAAATTAAGCTAACTCCCCTCTCTGTCTTCATACCAGTAGACATCTTTTTTAGCCCCACTCAAAATATTTTGGCCCCACATTTCATCTTCACATAGAGTAAATGCTGCAATCTGTAAACTTAAACAATGACTTTTTTAACAGCCAAAAAAAGTTAAACACTGTTTAAAAAAAAAGAGTGGCAGGAGGGAATCATAACTGGAATGTAATTATAATAATTAATTAAATCAAGTTCAAGGAGCATTTAGCTTTGACTTTTGGTAGCTGCCATCTCAGGCTAAAACACACTCCTGCAGAGAAACTTAAACTAATAAAATCAGCTCTAAGTTATTTTCCCTCTAACTCAATTATAGTGACTCCTTCTGAATTCTGGCCATATTGTTCCTGAGGATAAGCACAAGGCTTCTGCTCACAGTGAAGGGGATTCCAGAGACACAGCTGGGAAAAATTTAGTTTTCCAAAAATTCAAAAATTATATATTGTCAATTGAAAATGTACTCTATTTGTACCTGCTGACAAATGTAACATAGTGAAATGAAGAAATTTATTTGTCTAGGCACAGTACAGATGAAGTATAGAACACAAATGACCCAACTGATAGGTAATATTAATTTTCTTAATATTAATAAAAATATGAATTAGACTCTACTCCCTCACCACATTCTCTCTTCTTTTTCCTACTGCCAGAGGCATCAAATAGAAATGCTACACATTTAATTATAATTATAATTATAAAAACTACACATTTAATTATAAGATAAAATTATATATAGGATTTCATATCATACAGAAGTCTGCATAGAGTAGAGGGTGAGGAATCTTATTAAAGAAGATTAATAAGATTTCTAAATAGGTAAATTCTGTATCTGCAATCAAAATAATCTTCTAAACAATTTTTAATCAAGAAATATTGGCCAAATGCCCCATAAGACAAGGAAGCTTCTTAGATACTCTATTACCACCTTTACCAGAAGATGCAGCCCATTCAAAAGAAAGCTGTAGTGTTCATTATTTGATCATGAGACAACTACTATATATTTCATTATGAAACAACAAAAAATGTAGTCATTCTTGAAAAAAATAGTCATCGTGATTTTCTGAAGTTGGTAAAGGAGTTCAGCTTTTCTTGAATTACATGTTTGTATTATTTTTAGTTTGTATGTGTGTGTGTGTGTAACAGCAATATTACTCTCACTTCTTGCTTAGAATTTCCTCCTTACTTTGAGAACAGTTGCTGAATTACCATTGTTCTTACTGTGTTTATGTCCAAGACACCAAAATCTCTGTGGATCAGGGATAGCACAGAGCTACAAGCAAGCATGAGAACAGAAATCAGTGTGTAGAGACTGAAGTTATCCTAGAGGCTTTGTACGTCTTTTCAAATACAAAATAATTTCTGTGTAGAAGCATGACAGTTCATGACTAATTAAAATGCATCCTGCAGTCCCCTAGAGTGTTTATCTGTCAGTTTACTTACCCACCTCCAAATTAAGAGCTGCTAAAGATATGACCTCCAAATGGATTTTTAAAGTCAACAATATTCAAGATTTGTATTTTTCTGATTACCTTAAAAACCTCCTGACATCTCATGAAACTGGAGACTGCTAATTATACAATCAGGGATGTCTTATAACACTCTTATAGTTTGGGTAAAGCACCCAATGAAGACATTTGTAGTGTGAATGGAAAACTGAAGACCTAATCATTTGTATTTGTACTTGCAAGGGGAAAAAAAGTCAGATCATACCCTGTTAAATAATGTGCACATATATAATTCATAATGTGGTTTTAAATGCTACACATATTATAAATTTATTTTTTGAACTTAAAAGCACAATTGGATAAATTAAACTCCTAGTCAAATTAAAGAGATACAGGAAAGATGGGAAGGAGGCAGAAATAAGAGCAGACAGAAGAAAACAACACTCAGGGTACTTTTGTAAGAAACTGTTATGCTCCGAACGCATGATGAGTCCATTTGTCAGGGAAGTCCTGCTGCTTTGCTGTTGCCAACCAGGATGGAGGGAGCCACCCCACTCTGGTGTCCTGGCTCAGGTTCAAGCTCAGGTATGGCAGTAAGGAGGGTAGAGGAAGGAGAACTGTTCCTGCATGACCACCACCAGGTTATCAAGCTGAAAAGAGAAACCTGAAGCCAAGGAAAGGTTTATCCCAAGTGTGAACATTGCTAATGATGGAGGGCTGAGGCATGCAGAAGAGGGAGAATTAGGAATGGGAAATGCTTGCTGAAGGGAAGCTTGTGCATCCGTCCTGTCACTAGCATATGCCACAGTTGCTATGTTCTCTTGCATCCTTAGACAACTGCTGTCCTACAGGACCTCAGAAAGTAGAATGAACATATGCTGGGAGAGTTCCCATCTGAGTTGGCAAAGTGCTATTTTGGTTCTTTGCAGTCAGAGGAGGAAAAAAAATGCATGCAATCTGTAAGGCTGTCTCTTTATATTGCTTCTCTCTTTTCCTCTTCTTGGAGACATCTCAGTGCTGTATTTGCAGGCAACAAAGCTGTCTTTTCCAGGTGTTGAAATGATTTACAGAAATGCCACCACTCACCGCAGCAACTGCATGACCAAAGAGGATGCCTGCAGTGAGGACAGAACACCATGGATGTTTAGTGAAGGAAAAAACAGACTCAGTGTAGATTTTATCTTCTGCAGTGAATAAATAGCCCTTTCAGGAGCAAAATTTTATCAGTTCATGGAGCCTCCACAGGAACAGGCCTTCCTTTTAGCATAAGATGCAGATTTGACCCTGTAGATGGATTTTTTCACTTTATATCTGATTCATCTTATTTCCAGTTCTTCTGTTTGCTATTACAGACATCTCTTGCAAATGTCATGACTTTAACATCAACTTTTAAATTTGTAAGAATACTTTTGCTCTACATTGGTAGTTTCAAGCCAGATACAGAAATTTTTCAGATATTTGGATGGTGAAGCAGCCCTCTCTGGAATCCACAGAAGGTCCCTTGTTGGCTACAACAGACTTAGATGTTGACATTTTAGATGGGATTCACTCACTTACTTGAAAAGCAGGCTGCTCTTACAAGACGGTCATCTAGAGAAAGGCTACTTTGCAAAATAATTCATCCCATCCTAAGACAAGCAGCTGAAGCTGGAAGTGGTGTCTTTCCAACTACTATGAAGGTAGGTGGATTGTTAAATGGAGCTGAGCATATGTCAGATGGTTAAAGACAACCGAGATAAAAGCCTCCCTTTAAGTGCAAAACTGTCCAGATTCAGAAATGTAGGCAGGACACTGAAACTCAGCCTCCTACTGAATTAATTCTTTCATGCTGTGTGGTTTTATGTCTTTTCCTGTAACCACAAACCCCACAAAACCTCAGTGTGTTAAAGTATCAGATCAAAAGACATCCAACTCTAACACACTAGGATGAGCAATGCAACAACTGGCACATCTGCCTTATTTTAGAGCTGCACTGGTTTCCACTTGGAGCTTTGTAGGGCAAGCTGCACAAGATTAAGATGTTTAATTTTCTGTCTTCTGCAGGGAAGCAACTCAGATGAAATTATGGTGTCATATTCTCTAGGATAAAAGCCATCCTCCTGCCTTTTAAAACCATTAGTATAGTTCTTGTATTAATGTCAATGTGAACAATATCTCATGGATTCAGCAGTTCCTCCATTCTACTCACCACTTTGTGCTATAAGTCTCTGATCCTGTGCACATGGAGACTGGAGGAAGGCTACTTGAGAACAAAGAAAACGCTGTATCTTCCCCAGACTTCATCGAGTTTGCTTAGTAGAGCTGAATAAACAGGAAATGCCATATTCTTCTGGAAAAAAAAATTTTCTTTTTAAAGGAAATTTGAGGTATTTCATGCTTCTGCCCTCCAACAATATTATTAGATCTGGACCAGCGCAGTGGGTGCCTCTGACTCTGTTGGGTAGCTCCTTAAAAAAGAGGGTAACTGCGCTTTGCTCTGCATCATCCTTGGTGGGAATGGGGTTGATTCTCCTTTTGCCCCACAGATCCCCTCCTGATGCCTGCCTGTCCCATTCCTGCCCATGTTTCTCCTGACCATGTGAAAGCTTTCACATCCCTTGGGACAAGGTCAGCTGGCACTCTTTCTACCAGGGCCTCCCTGAGGAAGGGCCAGCTGATGCTTCCTTGCTCCTCTGGGGGTGGGAGCACCTCATCCCCATCTAGCCCTCTGGGGACTCTCAGAGACTGCAATGTTTCTGCTGGCATCATTTCCAGGAAGCAGGATAACCTTAATGGTCTTTGACCGTGATGGAGAGGTAAGCATGGAACATACAGGCTTTGGAGGAACATGTCATCTTTAATCTTATGCCTCACTGTGCTGTTGAGCTTGATGATGTCTGAACCTTAGGCAAGGAAGATGGAGCTGGTTGAGAACACGCTGGAACTGCTTCTGAAAGTAGCCTGTAGAGCAGAAAACACAGTGTTTATAGGATGAGAAAAATAAGAAGTTTATTTATTCAGGCAGGAGTTTTATTATACCTCAGGTAATGATAAGAACTTGAATAAAATAACACTGTTTCTATTCAGTGGACTGTTAACATTGTTCATGTTTTCTCACTGATATGTGAAAAATAGCTTATTTCTATTGAAATGGTTTTATGTGTTCTTTTATGAAATGAATAATCATGTTTATTTTCCAATTTGTTTTCCACATAAGGAAAAAATTTCTAAGAATTTATTTACCAACAAGCCACAATAAACTGTCACTGCATGCTGGAATCAGGAAGAGATGGAAAACAAGCTGAGTCCTTTGACAAGAATTTCATAGCAGAGACTATATTTTTGCTAGTTAAGAAGTCCATTAACCTGGGAGAGCTTCAGGGAGGTTTGTTTTGGCTTTTGGAAGATGGCTTTACTTTCAGAGCAAATGAAAGAATCAAAGCAATTACAGTAGGGACTGTGTAAGAGTGGCTATTCATATAGCAAAGCCTGAAGGATTGCTGAGCCAGAGGGTTCCATCGGTCGGCAAGATAATATTTTCTCAAAAGATAATAAGTTCTGTATTTTTGAATACTCTTACAAATGAAGACCACAGCTCTTCTATCAACAGCAAGCAATTTGCTGAGTTTTGGATTTAGACTGAGCTGTTTCCATAGCATCCAGGCACTCCAATCAAGACAGTCACCTCATTATTTGGTGTCGTACACACATAGACCAAGAATGAGAATGAAAATTGATGGGGAATTAGGCACCCAGAGAAAACGAGGTGTTAGCACAATGGAGTCCTCCTACCAGATTTGGTAATTTGGATTGCTGTCTCATACATTTTTTCTTCTTGTATGGGACACTGTATTTGGTATTGATCTTAACTGATTTCTGCTGTCCCATTGCATCCTGCTCTCTATTCTCACCATTACAAAGTTATGTTCTCCCTTCATGGGCCACTGACAATGCCCAAACACAGAAACTGCTGCCTGTCTACACAAGGTAGGACTGATGGTACATGTATAAAGGATCCCTCACCCTTAGGGGCTGGATCAGCTGTCCAAGAGATTGTTGTTTGCACACGTAACTACATGGGAAATGAGCCAAGGCTTTTAACCTCTGAGATGATTCAGAGTGGGGCATTCAATGTAAACATTATAAACCATGTGGGTTTGTTTTCTTTCTCAGTGAATTCCCAAAAACTGCCTGCATGCTATAATCCTTATCAGCCTTAAAATGCTGATAGTGATTGTTCCCATGGAAAACCAAGTGTGAAGTATTTGATAATTTTATGAAAAGTGAAATATAGGAATATTGCATTTGGATACTAATTTCAAAATGCTCTTCTCGTGGAGGCACCACTCCTTTCCTAGACTAACATCCATTTGCAATTAGAATGAGAAGTCGGAAACACAAACAAATGCTCCTAAACTCAGCACTCCTAAATTCAGCATACTTTTATCATGACTGAAATATATTATATATATAACATATATATATTATGTGTATATATATATATATATACACATAATCTTGTGGTTCACACACTTTTATAGGATCTGGATCAAAAAGTATTACATAAATTAAGCCTTAGAATATTGACATCATAGAACTGGACAAATGCATTATGGGCTTATCCCATCAAATGTAGGCCCCCAAAGCAGGAGGATTATAGACAATGTTTATAGAAGTGCTCTTAGACAGAGAGGAAATAAATCCTTTGACTGTTAAAGTGTGCAGCACTGTTTCATTGGGTTTTTTCTGAACTTCACAGACTTGTGATTTGCAATTGAAATATGCTTGACAGCACTTGTACTGAGAGGTCAAAGGAGACCATCACCAAAGTTGGTCATGTTTCTTATATGTTTTGTGGAGGACTTTTTTTTTGGTCCTGATTGCATGGAAATACTGAGCAGAATAGGAAACTCCATGTCATGGGCTGACTTTCTATTTATTTAATTCATCATTCACCGTTTATAAAAACTTACTTTCAATATTTTTATAAAATTCATAATGCCAGGTGTTGATGGTGGCAGCTTGTAATCTTCAAACATGTGAAAGCTAATCTAATATTTAATGTTTTATTTCACTAAGTGCCATTATGATTATACGTAAAAACATGCTACTGGTCTGTATAAACATGCTATTGTACTGTATAAAATAGCATCCACGTTCCATCACTGCACTTCTTCAGTGTTTTCTCTTTTCCTAGTTAATACTTGTATCATGCATGGCAAATGAAATGGAAAGCTATATGAGAATGAACACACTAAAAATTTACTTCCAGAGCCTAGAATCACATATTTCATCCTGACCACAGCTGTATGCAGTTGATTGCACTTCTAGTATCAGCAGAACTAGAAAAGTCAAGTAAATTCCCTTGTGCCTCACAGCCGAATAGTTTATCTCAAGGTATAAAGGTAAGAAGCCTGAAGTAGTGATAAAAGTTGAAAACAGCTGTTAAATGACATAACTTCTGCACTAGCGTGACTTCCAAAGTACTGCATCACATCTCTGCCTAGTGCCACTGCTGGGACAGCCAGGGGACACAGCACATCACAGGATGGATGTGACTTGTGCAGTTATGGGACTGTGCTGTCCCAGCTCAAACCATAACTGTATCACAGTTCTACAGAGACCCCTTTGGTAGGGCTGGTTTGAGATTAATACATTTGTCTGTAATAACCTCTGTGCAGGGCACCTGCAAGCTCATTGTTTTGGATCTCTCTTTACAGGTAATGGAGATCTGGTCAATCCAGCACAACTCAATTCATCCTGAAGTAGACATCTCATGTTTAGTCACATGATGTCTTCTCCATTGACTCTATTTGTTAGGGTCTTAGTTTGTTGGCCACATATAGGAACCTAGAGTCATCAAAGATGCCTTAGGGTCTGACACGGAAAGTCTATGCTCTTCTAGATTGGTAACCATGGCATGAAATAGCCATAGAAGCCATCAAAAGCAACCAAAACAATCCCCTAGTATGCCACAGATATCACTTGTATAGTCCTGGGTTAAGTTTAAACCTTGATTAATTTATTGTCTCAGGAAAAATAGCATGTCAACAGCTGATGACCCTACATTGCTTCTGCTTTCCCCACTTGATAACTGAAGCAACACACAAGAACCTTCAAAGGAAACATGCATTTTATGCTGAGAATGCTTATGATGCCTACAAATGCCTACAGTGGAGCAGCCTAGAGAGAAGCAGAGAGATGGGGTTGTGCTTTCAGGGCAGCATACATACCCCATAAGGATCAGCAACTTAGTAGACACTATGGGTGGATTCAGAAGGTGAACTCAGTTTGGCATGTGCCTTGTATGTCAGTATGTGAAGAAACAAAAACACTGCTCTCCCACAGCTACTGGTAGTAGATATTCAATCTAGGAATCAATGTGCTCAGTTTTATTGTGTTCAACTTGATGAAAACTGATTTCTCTTTCTTTGTCCCGAAAAACTACCAATGCTCTGTAAAGCTTAAAAGATAAGGAGAGGCAATAAAATCTTAAAATATTGCTTGTTTCATCTGGGTAACCAGTCAAAACACACATTTAGTTTTAAGATTGAAAGCCAGTGGTGGCTTCAGCAGATGAAAGATATGCATATGAAGATATATACAGCTGATGAATAACCTCTGAAACAAATGAACCATAAGAGAATGCCAGGCAGTTGGTCTGTTACTGATATTTGCATCAAAACAATTAGTACTTAAGTAAATAGATCTTTTTCTACACAGATGTCCTCTACCTGATAGGCTTTCAAATGTATAAAACAGGATAAACAATTGTTTATAAACTGGGGTGTAATAACAATAATATCTCCAACACTTTCTGCAGTTGCAGTCATTGTAGATGACAGATGCATTACAGCAGCGATGTTCCAAGGGAGTAATACATTACCCATTTATGGCTGTGCAGGAAATTGCTCAGGTAATTATTGTCTAGCTAATTAATCCAGGCTTTGGGAAAAGAAAAAAAACAAAACCCAAACCCAAAACTAAAGGGCAAAATATGGTACAGTTGGGACAGGGAAAATTGTATTATATTCTTGTATATTGAGTTTTCCTCCAGCACTCCCTAGTGGCTCATTAGAATGTATCCATACTTTCGCTGTTGCATACTAATGAAATAAGCATTTATGATCTCTGAGTAGTTTTAGTAGTTTTCTGATACAACTGTATATCATTAGGAAACATGGGGTGATGTATAACCATGGCACATCTGTTTCCTTTTCTTCCCAGTCCCTTTCCCTGACAAGATCCTCATGGATATGCTTTTAGGTTTAATTCACTTCAAAGTGTCTGAGAGTTGAAATTATAAGGCATAAACTTTTCTTTTTCTAATTCCATTACGTTATAAGAAACATTATAACTAACCAAGCATGGGTAATAAAAATGCAGCCTTATTTTGAAAGTGTTACAGAGGATTTTTTAATGTAATATCCATCAAATGCAGCTGGTTTTATCTAAGCAGTTTTAAACAGAATTGCCTCCAAATGTGCCATAAGAGCACATGAGCAGTAACAACAGATTAAATTTTTCTATACCTCAGGGAATGTGTATGCATATAGCGTAGCTCACACAAGCAGGAGGCTATCACAGCAGTGCACCGGCCAACAAAGAAGTGTTCTACCCCCAGATCTTGCTGCTAACCCTGCTGAGCAGGTATCTTTCTCCCCACCTCCTGTAAACCCAATTATGACAAGACCTGGCTCTGGGCTGTGCTCTGTTCCCATGAACCAAACCATATTTGAACAGCTCAGTACAAGGGAAGAGGGAAAATCTGCCTTTGGAAGAAAGAAATCTCAGTTCCTTTAAAAAAGAGAAAGGGTGAATTTTGTCATTTTAACTGTCACGATTATTAAGGGGAGGATGTGTGTAACTGCAGTAACCAGGAGAGTGATGGAGACGGGCACTCTATGGAGCCCGGAGCCGGCAGATTCATTATATCATGCACCCCTTGGGGAATCAGCCCTCTATTGCAGTCTGTCTGTGGTCAAATCTATTTCCCTGTGTCAGGACCTGGGAGCAGAGTCAGGGCTCTGGCACACACTTGCCTCTGTGCACAGCTAGAGAACATTTTTTATGATCTCTGCAGCTCCAGGATTGCTATTTTGGGATGAGCATTATGGAAACTTGGCAATGAGAGTATGCAAGAAATTTTTTTTCAAGTACCACCTTACCTCCAGTTTCTTGGACCTAATCAGGCTTTTTCTGTGACTACAACACCAAGATGGCAGGTTTTCTACAGGATGTCTGAGACTAATTTAGTGCCTCAAGTTTCAGTACTACTGTAATTTATTTGCTTCAGGTTTCTGCATTTCTTGTCTGAGAAAATCAGTGCATTTTCAGGATGATTTCTCATCCTGCTATACTGATGTTCTACCAAGAGCTGGCTCAAGCAAGAACATTTCTTGAATAGTTTCAAGAAATGGAAACTATTCATCCCATAACATTTCAGGAAGCCCACAGAAGCACTAAATACTGTACAATTTGGCAGTGCAAAGGTGACCAAAGTGGCAACTTTGGTTCCCAGTTGGGTATTTTACAGATACATATCCCTCCATCTGTGGTGCATGGTGTTTGACAACATTTTAGGGACAGGCCTCCTGACACCACCAATAGGTATTGAAGGTCTTCAACCTCTCTCTTTGCCTCCAATTAATTCTACATCTTTTAAGGCAGAACTATAATGAGTATATCCCTCGCAGCACATTCCTAAATGGAACAAGCACATGCACACAAACAACCTCTTGCAGATATTTGTCTCTAGTCGTTGATGGAATGCCTTGCCATTGACATGCAGTGTTTTTTCAGGCACTGTGCACATCGTCAGGTTGCATCACGTTGTGTCTGCCTATGACAAAATAAAGTGTGTGAGGGGAGTTGAAAATACATTAATTGTGGATTTTTTTAGTTTTTTAAAGCAAAAGGGCACTGAATTTGGTGATATTTGGTCTCAGCTTTTCAGAGTTTTCTTCAATTGCTAGCCAGGTTACATCTAAGACAGACAGGTTCTCTATCCAGTCTGTTGGCCCATTATTGCTGTGTCTGTGGTTTATCCTACATGTCTCATTAACTCCCTTGTAATAATGACATTTTCTTTGTTCATCTCATGAACCTTGCTTTTTTTATAGCAGAGAAAAAACCTGTTTTATCTCTGCATCAGTTCCTGTATATTTAAAATGAATTAATGTTCTGACACAAAATAGCTCTTTAAGAGAAGTCTGATGTAATCCACATCTTGGTATTAATTCAGCAGAAATTAAATGCACAGGCTATGTCCTGTTCAACAGCAGAAGAGGATATTAAAAAAGGACCTCAGGTCCTGCCTTAAGTATCTGTTGCATGCATAGAAAAAATCTTTTTTTCTTCCAGCTACAGTAGACCATAAATCATCTAGGAGAACAACCTGAGTCACCAGTCTCTTTTATGGGATAAGAATGAAGCTATTTATAATTTTTTTTCTACATTTTAATCTCAGACAGATGATTTTCTTCAGCCTGGTGGTGGGTTCCAAGGATGGGGCCATTTTCACAAACATGAGACACACATCCTCACAGTAAGATGCAAAGGTTTTTGGACCTAGTGTGGGAGTATGTTATTTTATGGCAGAATATATGCCAATAATCTTCTCAGAATAGGTTGGAAAGCCAAGGCTTGCCTATTTTTAAGAGATGTAAGATTGTTTGCAATAGAATCTGAAGGCCCCATGACTGGACACTGGAATGACAATGGCCAGATGCAAATGCCCAGACACAACCAGATTCTCTCTTCAGAGTATCAGGAATTGCTTGCACAACTGGTGGCTGTTGGTCCTGATTTGCTTTCATGACCCTTCTGTAACTCTTTGAATATTGTCTGTATATCAGTAGTAAGTATTTCCTTAACTATTACTTACTCTTTTCTTCCCTCCTGAAACTGACAATGAAAATCCCAGAGTCCACCAAAATTAGCTGTATCTCAAAAACGGAGTGAGAGGGTTTAGTCTTGTTTAGCTTTAAGCATTCACAACATAGTTGTGAAACGGTTGTTAAAAAGAGTATGAAATATCATAGCTTCTGTGCCTAGGCTCCTTCCATCATTAGTTCATAGGAAAGACACTCAGACCTATTTTAAATGTTTACCATAGGACAAGAAGTTTTGTGTCCAGAAGGGCCTCATTCTGTCAACGAGTGTGAAGGGAATCTATGGTGAATGAAGATAATTTTGACTTCTAAATAGAAGAAACTGAACAAACTGACATTTCTTTCACCAGTAGCTTTAATAAATGGTATCTCTGACCATGATAATGGTCAGTCAATGATAAACAATAATTTCACTGTTTTTAATCCCAGTGTGAGTCCTCCACTGAATTTTATTCAGTCATGGAATTCACTGTTCTTCTATTGTGTTAGTCAGTTAGCAACTTTCACATTATTTGGTCAATCAAGACCATTTTTTTGGTGACATATGATGATCTGTTTACCTGGTATCCCAGTTTGGTGGTTTTCTTAATGTTAATGAAAGAAACAGTGGCATGTTGCTAAACATTCACTACTTCCCATACTTCTGCCAGTCTCTGGGCATGGGGTTTGATGGTCCACTGCTGCAGATCACTCAGGGCACTAGATCAAAATATCATCTCCACAGGTTTATTTCCTGCAGTATGAAGAGACTGCAGCATTCTGGTCCACTCTCTGGGGATGCCAACTCTGTATTTTGCTGGTCAGGCTTCCATAGCTGACCATTCCCACAAGCTGCCAAGCCTATGCAGGAATCAGTGTCTTAACTAACCCTCTCCCTGCTCAGTTTGTCTCATTGGTCACATGGTATTTGTTTGGCCACTCAGTTGTTTATACTTATGTTCCCTGCTGGGAATCTAATCTAGTTCTCTCCTTTTTTATTATATCTCTCATAACGACTTGCAGCTCGTTGTTACACCTTGTATCTTTATATTATTCTGCACAGCACAACCTGCACTGAAACATCAATGCAAATACAGCCTACATTTCATTACATTAACTATGTTCATTGCTAGCTACAGAAACAACAATCTCATTACAGGTGACTGTTTCTTATTATGTTGTTTAGTTCAGCAGTAAAACACTGAAATATACTTGACAGCCATATTCACATCTTGTTTTAAGATTGTAGGTGTAGAATCAAATGGCAGAGTGCATGTTAAGGTTGTGGTTTTATTAGTACATAAAATACAGCATGGGAACAGACTGGGATCCGTGATGTCTCCAAGAACTAATTTATTAATTCCTTGTGCGTTAAATGTAGGCAGGTGTCCTACAGTATACTTGAAGGATTTCATCTTTATGTTAGAATAGGATTCACATTACCTCTGTATGAACAGCAGCTCTACAGTCATAATAATAACAGAATCTGACTGAAGCAGTACATTTTCAATATTGACATCTAAGTTACCTGATCTCATAGATGCCTTCTCATGAAGCTTGGTAATAGGATAATTCTGTTACCTGTTATGCACACTTTCCAACATAATCAAGTGTTGCTAAGTCATGCTTTTATTGCTAAATAATACCTGTAGTCCAAGAATATTAATCTTATTCTCATTTCTCTCACAAGAAAGCTGCCATTTTTTATATTCTTTAGAATTGAAATATATATACTATCCAAGATAGATTTCTATATACTTTTACTCTATACATTTCTATAACTGTAACTTAAACACCCCTGATTAGGCAGATCCCTCAGCCACTAACCTGCAGCTACATCCATGTTTAAGAGTGCTTTAAAGGTTAACAAATGCAATGGGTTCCTTTTACATGTCACACATGACTTGATTTTCTGTCTCCCCAGAGTCTGTTCTCAAATAGTAACTGCTAATTTGCCCTCTTGGGTATAATTTTAGGACTCCATAGAAACTGGTAAACATCTTCAGATGTCTAAAGTTGTTCTCGTAGAGCACAAAAATCACCCTTTTTCTGGACATTCCATGCCCTTAGTGCTGCTTCCTGACATATTGATCAGCCGATTTTCATTGTCGGCAAAACAAGGTTTTGAAAGAACTCTTAAGTTTTAACCTGTAGGCCTTGCCTTCAGCTTGTATCCACATACCAGCCTGTTTAATAGCCTGTTACTCTCAATTGCAGATTTTAATTCACATGTGTTTCTCCCTCTGCCTGAGAGTAATCTTTCTCACATTTCTCTCACAAAAAGCTCTATTGCTTATATTCTTCTGAATTTAAATACTTTCCAATTTTCACATGAAGCATGATGACATTTGGTAAGTATATTTTAACAAGAGTCTTTGTTTCCATGAGAAAGCTCACAATGTTCTTGTTTTAGATAACACATATTTTTTCCAAAACTAGTTCAAACTCATTGCTTTATAAAACATACCTAATGGTGAAATGGTCCAGGATGAAAATAAATTTCAACTAGGCAGTTATATCTTTCTGAAGTCCTTTCCCAAGGACCATGTAGTTCCATAGTAATATGAGGAAGTATTTAGTCTTTATTTTACATATGGTATACATATAGTATAAATAAATTAAACAGCTGCCTACCTCTGTAAGAAAGCATAACCTTTACAATTTTTACAATATATGATAGCAGTGGAACAAGTATGACACAAGTATGTCAAGAGCAAAAATGAGTTCATGCAAGTATCTGACAGATTTGGGTTTGTGTTGCCAGGTTTTGGTAGCAGGAGGACTACAGGGGTGGCTTTTGTAAGAAGCTGTCAGAAACTTCCCCCATGACCTGCAGAGCCAATGTCAGCTGGCTCCAGGACAGACAGGCCACTGGCCAAGACCAAGCGAATCGGGGATGATAGCAACACCTCTATGATAACAGATTTAAGAAGGAGGAAAAAAGTTGTCAGACAGATGAAAATTGCAGCCAGAGAAGAGCCGAGTGATAACATATGAACAACTCTGCAGACACCATGGTGAGTGCAGAAGGAGGGGGAAGAGGTGCTCCAGGTGCCGGAGCTGAGGTTTCCCTGCAGTCCGTGGTGCAGCCCAAGGTGAGGCAGCTGTAGCCCTGCAGCCCATGGAGGACCACAGGGATGCAGAAATCCACCTGCAGCCTGCAGAGAAGCCCATGCTGGTGCAGGTGAATGCTTGAAGGAGGCTGTGGGAGGTCCATGATGGAGCAGGGTCCTGCAAAGGATCTGCTGACTCGTGAACAGAGGAGCCCATGCTGGAGCAGGTTTTCCTGGTAGGACTTGTGGCCCTGTGAGGGACCCACACTGGAGCAGCCTGTGTCTGAAGGACTGCACCCCATGGAAAAGTAACTCATGTTGCAGCAGTTTGTGAAAAATTGTCACCCATGGGATGGACTCACATTGGAGAAATTCATGAAGGACTGTTTCCCATGAGAGCGACTCCACGCTGGATAAAGAAAAGAATTTCCCTCTCTGAGCAGTGGCAGGAACAACAACTGACTGCAGCCCCCATTGCCCGTCCCCCTGCACCACTGGGGGGGAGGAGGTAGAACTTGTGAAGGAACGAGGGGTGGGGAAGGATGTTTTTAAGATTTATTTTACTTCTCATTCTCCTGCTTTGATTCTGTTAGCAATAAATTTAATCAACATCCCCACTTTGAGTCTGTTTTGCCCATGATGGTGATCAGTGAGTGATCTCCCCCAGTCCTTGTCTCAACCCATGAGCCCTTTGTTATATTTTCTCTCCTCTGTCCAGTGGCAGAGGGGAGCGAGAGCAACCTTAGCTGGTACCTGGTGTCCAACCAGGGTCGACCCACTACATGGATACAGGCTTATACTTGCTAAACATCTTTTCCTGAACAATTCTGGTCAATCAGTGAGTAAATTGATCTGCTTCTACTGACAAGGCCTAGCCCAAAGCACCTCACTACTATTTAAAATGTTCAGGGTCTTCCCTTTTTTTTCTACATGAGCACTGACAAAGAATCAGGCAGAAATCCAGTTCTGGCTTTTACTAGCAGATTTGTATGTTGGCTCAGCAAAGGGAAGTCTGGTATAGAGTAAAATTTCCATTGATACTTTTCTTTTAGTAAACATTTTATAAAAGCAGAAAAAAAACTCAGAAGGTTTTACAGAATAAAGATAACAGTCAATTTGAGGAAAAAACTTTTTAGAGTACGTCTCAAATAGCCAATATAAATTATCTTGCAATTATTTTTTTTAATAGCCTCAGTACAAGGGACCTGGAAAATTATGGTGGTCATATATGAGAAGCTAATACAAGAGTGTACAGAAACACATTCAAAGTACTTTATTTCCATTTCCATAGGAACACAAGGCATGGAAGAATGTGTTCATCCCTCAGATTAATTATACAAGCAGAGGTAAGATCATGTCTCACAAATCTTAAAAAACATGTTCTACTAAAAGTTTTGGGCTGGAGTTCCTGTGGCAACCAGGCTGCAGACGAAATGTGTAGAAGGTGGTGGACACATTTGTGGGCAATGGTTGTGTCACCTGTGTCAGCAGAGTGGTGTAGTTTTTCTGTGTTAGCACAGGCAGGACACGATAGGAACTGTCTCTGGTTCCTTTTGCAAGTAATTCACTGTAAGAAAGTGGTTGCAAAGTGTGAAGGAATCACCCCGCGGCAGTGGAAAAAGATGTACAGTGACTGAACGGACTTTATGATGCAGACTTTATAGTAATTATGTACACACGCATTGTATACTCCCCTGTTTCTCTGCTGACTGGCTGGAGGAGCTGCAGGGAGGAAACAACCTCCACTCGCCCCTTCTCTCCCCGGTTCCTCCCACGTTCCTCTCTCTTTCTCCTGTGCTCCTATCCTGATTTGCTCCCCCGTTTGTCTGTCTGATACCCCACCGTATGTTCTGGGCTTTTCCCTACCTGAACGGATAAGAATCTGGCGCACTCCTGAATAAACGACTCTGCTTGCACCCTTCCTCGTGTCCCGTCCCCCCTTCGGACCGCGGCAGCAAAGCCTGTTCAGCTGGATTCTGTTAATAATTTCTGCCTCACTTAGCCTGGCCTGATTGATCTACTGTTGAGAAAAGGCTGGACAAAAAAAGGAAGGAGTGGCTGCTTATGAGTGGTTGCTTCAGGTTTCAGGTTATCCATTTAATTCACAGTTTTTAACCAAGTGATGAATTTGTTTCTGGAAAGTGCTTCGGGCTCATATTTTTCTTGGGGAACCACTGTTCCGAAGTTCAAACCCTGCAATTGCTTACAGGTACTGCTGTTGCTGAACTCATTTCTTTTTGTCTCCACAGCCTTTATCACACAAGGATGCATTTTAGACACTAACAGAAACTGTGGCTATAGCCTGCCTCATTCAGCGCCTAAGGCACCACTTAATGACTAAACTGAGATGGCAGGTACTGACCTCTTGTCTAAACCAAAATCTTTCAGTGTTAAAAAATTGCCCTCCTCAGAAACCAGGAAGTAACTAAAACGAAGGCACCTGAGCGGTTTTGTGTACTCTGTGGTTATGAGTTCCTCTGAGGAGCACTCAGGAGCTGTTGAGTGTAAGCCAAGTGGCTCGAATGTGTTCCTTTTAGAGCTTCTTATCACACCAATTTTCAAATTATTCACTGAACCCACTGACCCTTTTAAACCGTGCTCCACTTTCAGTTTTAAACAAGGTAGCTAGACAGCAGCAGAGACCAGCAGTGTAAGAATGTAATTTGGATGCTGTGAACGCACACCTTTGTGCTATCAAGCTGATGCACCGAGGCATAACCGAATTCTGTGTTTAAAAGCAAACTAAATGAAAAGTATATTTTTCTTCAAAAATGCAGCATTTATGTCAGCCCTTCTTTAGATCTGGCTGAGCTGAGCACTGTGAAACCTCATTGCTATGAATGTACTACATACGTTCCGTGATTATGTTATGAACATTTGCCATGATACATTTTTAACATTTTCTTCACAATGCAAGGGACTCAAAGTGTGTCTGCATAAGTGACATTCATTTTGTCACAGCATTATATGAAGATATTTGGTTGCCATAACAATTGTATTCTCAAGAAACAACCAGCATTTTTTACCTCTTTCTAAGTTTTTCTACTCACTTGTGGCAGCAGCAGAGTTTTGACAACACAGGCTTTGGCCATTTGAACTTACAGAGGCTGCATTTAAATTGTGGACCTTGGAATACACTCAAATGGCCATCTTCTAGCTGTTGCTTGACTTCTAGCCAACTAGGTCCAAGCCATGTCCCATGGACTTCAGAAATTTGTCTGAATCTCTTCTTTTCACTTGAGGGAAAAAAAAAAGGCAAAGCTAATACTGTTCACTTTTAAGGAGAAGTCCCATTTTGTGAATGCAGTCAGATAGTCAGATGGACACTGTGATCCTACTAGGGTCTTTAAGCTTCTTAAATGTTATAGACATCTTTGACCTAGTTATTTTAAGCATCACGTGTTCTAAACACCTAAGTTTTAGGGGAATGCTCCTATGGGATTTTATCCATGTAGTCCTTTGTTAGCAGTTGTAAAAATACCGGAAAAGAGGGCTCCAGAGTGCTGCCTTCTAGATAGGAAAAGGTGGGCGGTTTTGACAATTATTTCCTAGTGAGGGCTTTCTCTTTTAAGAGTACTAGATCTCCAAGCATTTGCCAAAATAAATACTGTGCAAATCTCCCTAAATTAGACACAGAATTGTGCAGTATAAATTTAACAGTTCAAACCAAGATACTAATTCAATAGAAAACACAGCAAGATTTCCACTCTGCAGTACTTTGCAACCTGAGGTCTAAAATTTGTGCCAATCATGGAGGATGAAAGAGAAGTATGAATTAAAGATTCTGCAAATATGCAGGGATGAACTTAAGATGAGCTCAGCACAAATGCCTTATCAAATGTCATACTCTACAACTTCAAAGATTAGGTTTTAAAGACTTAAAGGTCAACATTTGTTTAAAACCTGCAAAAAACAACCCCAACTCCCTCAACTGCTCCTCATACGACTTGTGCTCCAGACCCTTTACCGGGTCTGGTGCCCTTCTCTGGATATGCTCCATCATCTCAGTGTCTTTCTTGTAGTGAGGGGCCCCAAATGTGAACAAAGAATTCAAGGTGCAACCTCACCAGTGCTGAGTACAGGGGGAAGATCACCACCCTGGTCCTGCTGGCCACAGTATTCCTGTTACAGACCAGGGTGCCATGGGCCTTCTTGGCCACCTGGGCACACTGCTGGCTCATTTTCAACCACTGTCAGCCAACACCAAGTTGCTCCTGACTTCAGGTTTCCACTCACCAGTCTGACTTTCTTCCTCAAACAGCACTCAAGTACCCACAAAACTACCTAGAAATAAAGAATACAAGTTCTTTTTAAATGAAAGTATATAGTGCTCTTTTTATCAGAGACTGTAATGGAAGGGCAAAACTTTTACATATGTCATTTAACTCGTTCCAAGGCTCGCAGGCTTTGGCATGCAAAAACAGGGGAGGAAAGAAATGGAAAACAAATGTACCCAGAAGGTACTGGAATTTTTTTGGAGACTGGAAAATGATACCATAGTAGGGCTTTTTAAATGAAGAAACATAAGAGAAACATACAAATGAAAGATAATAAATGCTAGTAATGAGAGAGCTACTGTCTGTGAAATTAATTGGTAGAAAAAGCTAAGTTGAAAATATTATAGTACGGCAAGTTTTTCCTTGTGGAATATTTCAGGTTTTAGCAGGGAAATTGAAATACAATACTGTGTTTGGATAAGTGAACTCCACCTCAAGGTGTTTGAGTTTACTGAGTTTTGAGAACAGGAACCACAGCACCTCTGGGAAATAGTACTTGGAAAGCTGGCTTCTGGGCAGACTTAGTTCTCAACTTCATGTCATGCTCTCTCCTCTCTGATGGTACAGAATGGAAATGCTGGTAATTCAGGCAGCATGTTCTGTAGGAACATAAAGTGAAGAATTCCATGTAAAAGCTTTGCTTTCACAATGCTCACCATGTTTTCTTTCATGAGGCTCTCCTACCATGTGGGAGTTAGAGAAAAATTTTAACCATTTAAATTTAAAATTAGTTTGTTAATATTTGGATTGTATTTAATTTTCATTGTCAGAACTTCCAAAAGTGAAATTATAAGTTTCAGTCAAGACTAATCACAAATGTATGGCAAAGCACCCTGTGGAAACATTTTGTACTGTCAAAACAAGACTCTGACATTGTCAGATTAAACATGTCCATAGCAGATCTGGCACGGGTAGTGGCAAGGAAGCACACCATGCTTGCTTTTCTCTGCTGTCATTCTGGAGGGTGACAGCCGTGAAAAGGCAGCCTACTCTTATTTCTTAGCCCTTCACAGAAGCTGCCATTAAGACATCAGTTTCTGAGGAGGGAGGTTGATGCAGACCCTGTGCAAAGAACTGTTAGGAAGACTCTTAAATAAATTATGAAAGTGGGCAATTTCTAATTGCTATTGACAAACTATTGATGTTAGTTGGTACAAGATAATACATTAATCAGTTAATCCATTAATCCAAAGCATAATTTAAATGTCATGGGAACCACAGCACAGGAGGGCGGATACATCAGCAGTACCAGCAGTACCTTCCACCAATGAGGAGTGAAAGGGTGGATTTTGCTTGATAATAAAATATTATAAGAAATCATTATTCTCAAGATGGGCTTTTTGGTCACTCTCTGCCTATAACTCATTTTCTCCATTTTAAATAAGAAAAATTTAAATAAGGAAAAAGATCATTGAAACAAGGTTAAGACTCATGTCACTCTCATAGTTACTCTCAGTAACTATAGTGGGAACATCTCAGTTCATCAAGTACCATCTTCTGTGTTCAGTTTGGGCGAAATGTGCTAAAGTAGGTCCCTCTGAATGACAGAAAGAGACGCTGAATATCTAGCTACTGCCCAACACAAGGTTCAGTGCAAAACAGTGTGTGAGTATGTAATTAAGGACTTGTACTGGTTCATATGTAGAAGGGGCCATAAGGACACTTAGGAAATTTCTGAAGTGTTTAGCTTCGCAGCTTGCACATTTCTAACACAGTTCTTTTTTTTCAAGTTATCTTGAATTTCAGCACAGCAGCAGAGAAAGCAAATGAGCAAATGCTGCTCCTGACAAAATTGTCCATCTGGCATAGTTTTTCCATGTAATAGTGTTAGGAAATGTCAGCTGTCACTTGTAAGTAAATGTGTCCAAGTTCAGCTGCCTAAATTTATCATGGTGGGTGACAGACCTAGAGAAATCCATCCAAGGCTTTGTTTCCAACAGCGGACACAGCTTAGGATGCAGCATCTATCCTTCATGCGACTCACTCACAAAATTACAAATTACAAAGCATGATTAGGCAGCAACTAAATTTTAGCCAGCTCCACTGGCATAGTGCAGTTCTCCTCAGCCAACTGGGCAATGCCCCTTTGTACTAGTTTGCACTGCAGCTCTCAGCAATGCCTTTTGGCCTGGCCTGACCAGTAAGGCAGCCTAGTAACAACCAGCCATTTACAGGACACATCCAGAGCCATGTCCTTGTTTTTCTGTGCTTCTGTGTAGGCGACTCAAGGTTGCGGTGTTGGGCCTCCTGGGAGAGGGGGTGAGAGAGCTGGGGGAGGCAGTCTCACAATGCTGTCTGCTCTCTCACATATTTGTTTTTAACAGACACCAAGGTCCAGGGACATCTGCAGCCACATCACAACAGTCTCACTGCTCTTGGCTGTGGAGCAGTCACTGGTGTGAGTATGGGTTCTACTGGTCCTAGGGGTGCCACTGGGGTGTAGTCCCATCTTGCCCAGCCCATGCTTCAGCTCCTCGGGGATGATCATCCTTCTTGATGCCTCTCTCGTCTTTCTCTCCTCTTTTCTGACAGCTAGGTGTGGGAAGCATGAACTTACTTTTCCTGAGGTGCTGCACTACAAAGAGCAGGTTGCTTGCTGGAATCATCCCACTGCCCTGCACAGGACAGGGCACACAGCTAGGGGAGAGCTGCTGAGCCCGGGTTAAATGCAGGCAGCATCTGCACCACAGGATTAGGGGCTAGCAGGTCTGCCCCAGTTCATACCATGGCAGTGCTGACCTTACTAGTACAGCTGATGAGGTTGCTGCTGGCAGGCAGGGTAAGATGTCACTCTGGGAGGAGTGGGGCAGAGATACTCTCCCAGAAGCAGCCATCATGATAGTTCACGTTTTGAAGATGCAGCATATGTTGATCTTGAGACAAGTGTTGAAATAGTATTGATTAAGACGATAAATAGAAAAAACAACGGACCCTGCCACTTTGAAGAGGACTCTAAATGTATTTAAACACATTGCATGAATCCACAGCCTTAAGGTTGGTACAAAACCTTACTCACAAGAAGCCTGAGACCAAGGTGTAAATAAAATAAGCACACAAGCATGGAGAAAAGGAACAAAGTAAAAATAATATCTACCTCAGAATATGTTTTATTATTACTTCAAATTAAAAGCTGCAACTCTTTGGGCATATAATATCTGCCCTTATTCTGAGAAACATCTTCCTTATTGAGTGCACAGATAAATCTAATAGCAAATTCAACAATATGGTAATTCCTGTATTCCATAGCATCATTAAGCATTTATTACAGTATTCAACAGAATTCTGCCCCTGAGGGCCACTGAATCTTCATTGCAGACATTTATCCAACAACATCCTGCTTTGCTTAATAGCTCACACAAAGCGAGTTGCATTACAGCCTTTCTGAGGAGGGAGCTGTGGGGGTTAATGAACACAAACAAATCAAAAAGGAAACCCCAGGTTTCTTCCTGATAGTTTGCACAAGTGCCACCAGAAGAAAAAATAGAAAATTAGCTCTTTCTTAATAATATCGCCTAGATATACACGTGATTCTCATCACAGAATTACTTGAGCAAAAAGACCTCAAGTGTATTCCTACAAGAAGATTTCTTGCTGCACAGGTGTAATAGAAATAGCATATTTTTGGAACTGGGTTTTTGACTGGACATAATCTGTTTCACATGGTGTTAAGATTAGGGGACAAATTAAAGATCCTAGGAAATGCAAAGCACTGATAGAGTAAGTTATGTTTGTCTCTTTGAACCAGAGCAGTCTAAAAAGCAGAATGTAGTGCAAAAACTTGGGATTGCAGAATATGAACTGTGTAAACTTGTTATTTCTTTAGTTACATCTGATTTTTCTTCAAAACCAAAATATACTGATATCCCTGAGCAGCACTGGGAAGCAGGAAATGATAGTTACATGGAAGAAATTCCAGTTCTGGATGTATCAGACAGTGGAATAATAAATATTAAACAAGAACTCTCAAAAATATCTTGGAATGTTAAATAAACAGCTACTGAATAAAAACCCTCAAAAACTGAGCAGACACATCAGCACTTTGAAGTCCCTACCATGTCAGACAGTGTTCCTAATGTAGATGATGGCTGACTGTGCATTGTTTCATTTACAGGTGCTTAGGAGTTCTCAATGTGCATGTATACATACACAATTTTCATGTGTATATATTCACCTGAGAGAAAGAGGCAAGACATGGTACAGAAAGAGGGTGGGTTTTTTTGGTGAAAACATCTGACAATCAGAAGGGGGCATGCTGAGAATTTCAGGCATCAAACCCCTTTTGTTGGTCTGCTTATGGACGAACTCTGCCCTTAAGGGCCACCACACACCTCAGTGCAAAGCCAGAAACTTTGTAATAGCACTGAGAGCCCAACTGTGCTCTCTGAGATGGCAGTTTTCCAACTTACATCAGTAACAAGGCAAATTGGAACCAGCAAATTTATTATATGGGTTAGTAAAGCCTTGTTATGTGTGATAACTTTCCCACAGGAACAGCTTTTGAGATAACTGCCAAATGAAAATTGAATGCCATGATATCACGTTTATTTATGCATCTGTTATCACTGCTCTTATTTACATGATCCTGGTAAACTTTTATGTGTTTTATAATGCAGACACATTTTTATTGCATGTTTGAAGCATTAAGTTCATATTGATGGAGACAAATGGTAAAAAAGCCTTCTGTTCAGCCCTTTTGAACAGAATACGTGTGTTCACACGTTTCTTACAGGACGTGAGAGTTCATACAACTTCAGAAGCTTTGGGTATTCTTCTGGTCTCATTTCAGATATCAGTTTTGTGAAATTCCATTCTGATTCCCACCCATATCTACAGCCATATTCCACCTCTGTGTGGTGCCAGGAAGGTGAATGTTAGTGAGATATAAAAGCTATCATGTCAATACTGCAAGTTGTTTATGCTGAAAACTTGAAAACTCTTGAAAAGATGTTATGTCAAAAGAACATGGCAGAAATTAATCTGACGAGCAATAGTACCAGCGGAAAGACATATTAGGTCAGGCACAGCAAACCACGAATGCATCTGTATTTCTCTTAGGTTCCAGCAGTTCAATCTTTGTCGTAAAGAGTTTGTGCATTTATTTACAGCAATTGGCTCTGGAAGTCATCCATGATAAACTCCACTGAAGGAACAGACATCCATAGTTTATACAGTTTAGCAAAGAAAAGGCTGAGGAGGGCTACAATTGTTCTGTTAAACTACTTCAGTGGGGTAGATATTATGGAAAGATAAAATATTTATGTAAAAGAGGAAACCTGGCATAAGATCAAGAGCACAGATGCCTAGTCATGAAGTCTATTCAGCCTTTTGAAAAGGTTAAAACAGTTTGAAGATAGAGTTATACCAGATTATGAGAGAGTCTAAAATAATAGGTTTTCTGATGAAAGCAGGAAATGGAACCTATTAGGTTGTTAAATCCTTCTAGAACAATATTTTCAGATGGTTCTGGCACTGGCAATTAATTTTATTTGTCTCTCCAGCATTATTTAACATCTTGCATTCTAAATGGTTTTCCACAGTTTAGCGGGAAAATATGACTCAATTAAGGAAGGCTTGATTTAAACAAAAGAAATGAATAGCAGTATTGCACTGGTTAATAAAACCAAAGTAACACATCTTTTTGGCTCCAACACAGAAGAGAAAAATATCTACAGTCTATCAGATTTTCAAAGGTGCATGGTTTTTTACTGTGTTTTAGATCAAAAAGGCATACAAGTTTAGCATATATTATTTTAACTAGTACCTATGAGATTGACTGTTTAGATTAAGATAACCTGGAAGTGCAAAGACCAAATAGGGTTCCTAATAGATGTTTGCCTTTTCTGTTTCATCATGAAAAATCCCAAATCTTAGTTTGGGATTTTGGATAAAACTTCGGCTGCTGAAGTCCATTATGCACCAGAGGACTGGTTCCTACACAGATTGTACTCCATGTACTCTTGATTTGAGAATTTTCCAGAATTTCTCAGTATGAAAGTATTTGCAACATTTTTTTTTTTGTATTTTTAAGGGTTATAAATGTTTCTCATGCAGGGTTAGCTCCAGCAGAATCTAGGTGTGAAGTCCCTGTCTAGTACCTGTTTCACCCACAGAATGGGTGTAGTGGGTTTCTGTGGCTAGGTTTTGGGAGTGGGGAAGGCTACAGGGCTGACTTCTGTTAGAAGCTGCTAGAAGATTCAGCGGAGCCAATGCCTGCCAGCTCCAGGACAGCTTCCTGCCACTGTCCAAGGCCAAGCCAATCCAGAGTGATAGCAATGCCTCCGTGATAACATATTTAAGAATAGAAAGGTGTCGCGCGGTGAAAATTCCAGCCAGAGAAGAGCGAAGTGAGAACATGGGAAAAACAAGGTAGACACCAGGGTCAGTGCAGAAGGAGGGGGAAGAGTGCTCCAGACTCCAGAGCTGAGGTTCCTGCAGCCCGTGGTCCAGACCATGATGGAGTAGCTGCGCCCCTGCAACCCATGAAGGACCATCAGGGTGCAGAGACCCACCTGCAGCCCATGGAGGAGCCCACGCTGGAGCAGGTGGATATCTGAAGGAGGCTGTGACCCTGTGGGAGGCCCAAGATGGAGCAGGGTTCTGCCAGGGACCTGCAGCCTGTGGAGAAAGGAGTCCATACTGGAGTAGGTTTTTCCTGGGTAGGACTTGTGGCCCCTGTGGGGGACTCACATCTGTACAGCTCATTCGTGAAGGACTGCACCCCATGAAGGAGTGACCCACGGGACAGTAGTTTGTGAAGAACTGTTGCATAAGGGATGGACTCACACCGGGGAGGTCCATCAAGGACTGTCTCTCATGGGAGGGACCCCACGGGAGCAGAGAAAGGACTCCTCTCTCTGAGCAGTGGCAGAAACAACTGACCGTAACCTCCATTCTCTGTCCCCCTGCACCGCTGGGGGGAGGAGGGAAAACGTGGAAGGAAGGGTGGGGGGAAGGTGTTTTTTAAGGTTATTTTACTTCTCACTCTTTTGCTCTGGTCCTGTTAGTAATAAATTTAAGTAATATCCCCACTTTGAGTCTGTTTGGATGATGGTGATCAGTAAGTGACCTCTCCAAGCTCTTAACTCATGAATCCTTCACTGGTTTTTTTCTCTCCTCTGTCCAGTTGAAGAGGGAGAGTAAGTACCTGGTCCCCAGCCAGGGTCAACTTGCTGCAACAGTGAAGAGCTGGGTGGTGGGAGAGGCTGAGCTCTTCAGGTGTCCAGGTCAGGGCTGAGAGCAGGGAGGTTTGGTTTTGTGTTAGCAAGGACAAGGATAAGAGTCCTGCAGAATGAAACAGCTGGATTTGAGTATCTTATTTTCACATCATTTGCATTTTGGGGGGCTACTGTGGACTAGGCATGCTAGGTGTGCTCTGGCTGTGTGTCTTTCGATTTCATATCATCTGTGAGAGTTCTTTTTGAGAGATCTCCCTGCAATGTAAACTGAAGTACAGTTAAGTAGTAACAATTGAGGTAATTCCTCAAAAGCACGCCCCTGATGTGAAATGGGACACAAACACAGATCTCCTGCACGCTGGCGTCCACTGCTGGCACCCATTTTAGGAATCTAAAATTTAATTTTCAAATTTAGAAAAGAGTTGGTATTCCTTTTCTCTTTGCCCTGTATTCCGTGAGTTACCCATATTCTAAATGTCCATATGATGCCAGAGGTGTGGAGGTTTGCAAGTAGCAGTACATGTTTCCATGTTATGCCTTGGAGTGAGCATCAAGCATATAGCAGAGCACCTGGCAGAGACTGTTTTTTTACAGTGGCAGGATGCTGCCAAATAGGTGTCATTGCCAGCAGGGCATGAAGTGACATGAAAGCATGCCATTTTGCTTCTGGCAGAAGCAGCAGCTACAGCTCATGCAAGAAAAAGGTGGTAGTATGGACCTAGGAATCTTTTCCATTTGCTTCTGGCATGACCTCTTTCAATTGTACTTATCAAAAAGAAATCACAGGGGAGGTGTGAGAAGCTCCAGTTTAACACAACACTTGCAGTTGAGCCCTCCACCAGCAAGGAAGCTGATTAACAACTACCATATCATGCATCTCCACCTTCCCACTGAAACTGTGCTGAGGGAATACAGGGAGTATGGCATGTGAAGAGGAGGCGCTTGAAGGGTCCACATTTCATGGAGGAGGAGCTTGAGATTCTGCTTTTGTTTTAAACAATACTCCATTCAATGTAAATGGCAAAGATGCCCTCAAGGATGAATTCAGGAATCGAGGGATGGCTCCAGCTTGGATGAAGACTCCTCCAGGTGAGTTTATTCATGTGAGAACAACTATCTTGTACTGAGGTAAATGGGATTTGGCTTCTATGTGATTGTCTTCATTGCAGTGAGGAGTGAACAGGGCTGACAAACTCAGCAATGCTAATATGGTAATGATAGTGCAGCTGGTGTGATACCTTGGATATCTCAGTCCTGCTCTTCATTGCATTCTGCACAGACTGCTACCTTCTGAGACATCAGCTGGTGTGAACCACTCACTGTTTGACTGGCACCATTCTGGATGTATGCAGAAACAGAGACAGAGATGGACTGAGAAACTTCCCATCAACACATTTGGAAACCTGATTTTGGTGGATATGGAGTAAAGGTTCATGCATTTGGCTGTTACAGCCCAAGTCCTGCCAGGCCTTTCTTTGGATGGAAACCTTGAGTTTTTAAAAGCATAATCAATTTCCCCCATCCAATTCAATGGAAGTTTTAGCAACAACTCCAACAGAGGCTCGGAGGAACAAAGTGCTTCTGGAGGAGAATACTGATTGTTACAGGAGACTGAGCTCACCCAGCTCTGCTGCCACCACCACTTTTAATTAGCAGCTGGAGTCACAAAAAATCAGGAGTACATCCGACTAATTTAAAAATTTGTCTTAATAGAAATGTATGACTGAATCCATGTAATTAGGTTTAATGCCCATTTTAGCTGTACTGCTAATGCAAGTACTGTGAGGAAAGCTAAATGCAGAGAGACAGCAAAAGAAAATGTAATGTCCTGCTAATCAGATGAGGTTTAGCAACCTATGGTAGGTTTTTACTAGCTTTTATTTTTCAATCACTTAACTAGAGCAGTATTCTTTCACTTTTTATTAGGAACTGCAGACATTTTTCTGACAGTTGTTTTGAGAAGACGAAGAGAAAGCAGTTATTATTCTTCATGATAAATGGAGATCTTGGAAATCTTGTCCTTGATGGATATTCAGACTGCTACTGAAGTCAGTAGAATTTTCAGGCAGAATTGTAACACTTTTTTTTTGGTGGTCCAATATAATTAGGGATGAAGTAATAGAGAAACAAACACAAACAGTGAAATTCTGTAATACCCAGGGCACCCTGTACTCTGATTTTCACACAAATAAAAGATGGCTTGGTTTCTGTTCTAGTGGTGAAAACACTCTAGCTGCAATAGGCTGCAAATGAGGAACAAACTGTGTGAGCATTGAAAATCTGGATTAAATCTTCTGACTGTCACGATTTTTTAGAACTGTCTGTCATTTTTCTCCAGAAGTTCTGAGGCTGTATACGTAAGTATTTGTAAAATAGAAGCACATGTGAAAAAAAGACCCATTGAAACATATACTATAAAACTTTAAGAATGAAAAAAACTGCCTCCAACTAGTTTTTTTTTCCAGATAGAAGAAAATCAGGTTCTTCAATCAACACCTGAGTGACACAAAAACCGAGAAAGGAGAGGTTAGTTTATTCATTTTTGATTTGCTTTGGTGTTGGACTTGGAATTACACTTAAAAATACCAAGGTTTTTGGATAAATGGCATTTTTTTAGGACTTTAGGTCCCAATCAAAATAATATAACACAATGTATATATATATTTTTATATTTATATTTATACACACACACACACAACACACATGGGGCACAAAACTGTGACACAGAAAAATACTTCAGAATAATTTTATTTTCTTTTTTTTTGGCTTCTCAGATTGCTGCCAGGCCAATAGGTCCTAGGGAAAGACTCCCAATAACTATGCGTGTATAAATATTGAATCAAATTGCATCAAGTGTTCTCCATGGACTCTGGTGTGATCCATATTCAGGAAAGGGTGGAATTAGATTACAAACAGAATAAAAATCACATTCCTCAGTCTTCAGAAAGAATAATGTGTTTCTTCAGCTTTGCAGCAAGTGGTGGATCCACAGCTTTACTTTTTTGCCAACCATTTGTGGCTGGAGATTGGATGATCCTAACGTTCAGCTTCAATTCCATTCCTACTGGAGGCTCTGGCTGGCCAAATGGACGGACTCATTATGCTCACTGCCCACAAACTAATCTCTAAACAATATTTTCTGAGTTGAGAATTATGTTCAAATGGATTAACTCATTCTGAGTGCCAAGACCTTATTTTCACTGAGACTGTTATTTCAGTGTTACTGACACGGCTACTCTTGGATTTACTTTGACAGTTAAAAGTAGCCAAATTAAAAGCAATGGATGGCTTAGAAAAATGCCTAACATATCTTTGTTTGAATTTGATTTATTAACCCTTTTGGAACTCATAATCTTTCTTATTTTTCCTGGCATCCCCTCAGCAGCCCACAGCCAGAAGAGTACTTAAGTTCACATGGTCAAAGCTCTTGTGCACCAGTGACTTTATTCTCTTTTGCCTCAAAGACAAGTGAGGGGGTGGTCAGGTCCCCCCAAAGAGTAAAAAGCAGATGATCATCTCATCTTGGCTAGGTCACAGGGATGAGGATTTCTTCTGCTTCTCAGGGTATCAGTTGTTCACACCATTGGTCCCATCTGCCTTAATTCTTTTCAGTTTCCCTATAATGAATATGTAACAATCATGTAAACTCGAGCAAGTTTTACAGATTTTAGGGGTTGAACAGCCTCTTACACACAGTGCTCATTTTTATTGAAGTTCAGCCATCAATAAAGTATGAAGAACCTTTCTGGTATCACAGAATATCCTGAGTTGGGAGAGACTCACAAAAATCATAGAAGTCCAACTACTGGCCCTGCACAGGACAGCCCCAAGAGTCACACCATGTGCCTGAGAACATTGTTCAAACACTTCCTGAACTCTGTCAGCCTTGGTGCCAGTGCCTGTTCCAGTGTTCGTCCACTCTCTGTGTGAAGAACCTTTTCCTAATAATCAACCTAAAGTTCCCCTGACCCAGGTTCATGCTATTCCTTGGGTGGTTCATCAGAGACAAGAGATCAGTGCCTCCTCCTCCACTTCCTGTCACAATGATGTTGTATACTGCTATGAGGTCTCCCTTCAGCCTCCTCTTCTCAAGGTTAAAGCGACCAAGATAAGTGGTGTGACCTATCTTTGTAGCATCTTGTAAAATGATTTCCTGAAAAGCTTAAAACCCATTGCTGTTTAGTGCAAGCAACTTTAGCTGGTCTCTCATGCTCAAACTGGATTAGCTAACAATCTTTAAACTTCCACAGAATAACTTTGTTCTCCAGTGCAAAACAGCCTGCCATTTGTTTAAAGCCGAAAACATTTCTTCCCAGCTACAGTGTTAAAAGATGATGAAAACCATCAAACCAAAGGACCTACTGCATGGTGCTGCTGACAGCTTTTTGCTCACAGTCCCTGTGGAGACTCTGTAGTGATAGTGATGGATAATATACGGTTTTTAAGTTCCTTGAACAGTTTTCATCCAAGTGCTGTTGCTGCGAGTGCAGACACATGCTCACATGTGCAGAAAGTGGGCACTGGTGCATTGATCCAACAGCAGCAAATGCAGACATATACCAAGCATCCAAGATGAAGTATTCAGCACACAACATCAGGGCTGCATTTACAAATTGAAATTTCAGCCTTCTAATTAGGCTGATAGGCTTCAAAATACCAGCCGGTACCCAGAAGGCTTTTCAAGCCTAAGGGCATACAGACAACAGACTTAAGAAGAATGTTTTCTGTCCCTTCATCTGAATTACCCAAGTGACTGGGAAAGGTTTTAAGACTAAGTGTCAGCAGTGTTATACCTATTGCGCACTAATACCCTTAAATCCAGGTACACTTAAAGAAGAGTATGTATTCCAGGCATTGATTAGCTTGTTTACCCACATGAGATTGCAAGATATCATCTGGAAATTAACTGCAAGCACTTTAGCAAAACCATTAGTGTTGATAAACTTGGGAGGGGGGGAACCTAAAAAAAATGGAAAATAAGAGAGTCCATTATTTTTTTACAAATTAAGATATAAACAACCTGATGTTTTTAATAGTGTCAGCTAAGCTACCTATTTTGTAAAGCTACTTGCAAGTTTTTGAGCTCCCTTTATAATGTGGTCTAGAATCAAAGGCAATTATGTGCTCAAACTATTGGTACATCATGAGTCACTTCAGGCTGGGGTTTCAAATGTGTTTCACACCTGCAGGGGTGTTTTGTGGTATTTGTAAAAATGTCTACAGATATCCAAGAAGAAGGGTGCCAAGAGGGCACCTGTTAAGAAGCCAAATAATTCTATTGGCCTCACTTTATACATATTTGTGACTGAAATAATGCTGATCTGCATCTCACAGGAAGGGAAAGTTTGCTGGAAATGATTATTAAACAACAACAAAAAATCTATATACATTTCCCAGCAGAGAAAAGTCTTATGAAGTTGTCAAAATTTTCCACATTTCTCTTTTCCCTTGTCCAAAATCAACAAGACTGAATTTCAAGACTTACTACTGCTGTGAGTTGATGGGTACCACAAAGGTATGCAGAAAATAAATCATATTCCAATCTCCCAAAACAATGGTTAAAGTTTTGAGTAAAACTACTGAAAAATATGATAGCAATTATTCTTACAGTATAAACACATTTTGATATGGTTTATATTCAGGAAGGATTATAATGAAATTCTGGAATTCTGACTACTCCATTAGAAGTTGCATTTTATTTTTGCTTCCTCTCAGGGAGGGTTGAATTGCAGCCTGTGAATAGACCCAAGGCTCACACCCCGATGCTGAGTAAAATACTGCCATCTTTTGGCTGCACTCGACAGAACGGGTGAAAAACAACTACCAAGACTTTTATCTTCAGGAGGACAAGCAACAGTTGCTACTTCCGCAGTATTTGCTCCTAAGGTGTTGTTATTGGCTATAACCCCGTTATCCTTCTCTTCCGTTGTGGACTGTAACTCCACAGGTGCTGAAAAAAAAGTGGTCCTGTGTCCAGATAATGAAAAAAAGCAAAGCAAACCAAAAACCCCATCAACAAAACCAAAGAATACGAGAGAGAGGTACAATCAGATGTGGAAGGACAGCAAACCTGTGAAGCAAAGACATAGAGAGAACAGGCAGTGGTTTCAGAATACCTGCAAGGTTGACAGAAGGTTTCTAAATGTGTTCTCTTAGCTCTAAAACTAAGCTTCATGGGGCTTTCTTTCTCATGGCCTTAAAAAATGCCAAAATTAAATAAACGGTGGAAGGTGTTTTTCAAGAAAATCACAAACTGAAATTCTAAAACTTCTTACTTCTTGCTTTACAGGTAAAGTAAGACCAGCACAGACATGGGCTTTGCCTTGAACATGCCTTAAAAGTGATGTTTTTCCCCTCCCAAAGACATCAGGAAGACTGAGGTGTGGGACCACTAAAGGGAGGTCCCTGCCCAGGGCTGTTTCTGCAGGTGAAGTCACCCATGTGCACTTTCCCTTGTGAAATAAGTAATTTACCTTTCCTTCCTCAGGAAAATACCTGTTTCTGCTACTTTGTAGGCAGAAACTACTGCTACCTGTAATTCTGCTACCTTAATTCAAATGACATACTAACACCTGGAAAATCCATCTAATGGCAGAAAATCCTAGGATACAAGCAAACATGCAAGGCTGTTTTTCCTCTCCTTATGTTCTGGAATTCAACGTTTTTGTCTTTTACATTAAGTAAGGCTTTCCTACCATACTCAAGTGACACCTCTCTCTCAGAGATCTGCAGCATGCTATTACAAAAATATTATTTCAGAACACAATAATCCTTAAATCCAGATGATGATTAAGCACTACCATTCAAATATTTGTTATCCTTTTGCACAGTAATGAATAGAAAAAATTGTAATTGTCTGTTCTTTTGTTAAAAAGTAATTGCCAGTTGTACAGCCAGCAGCAGTTAACATCTGCCCAGCTCATAAATATTTCTCAACTTTCCTTTCACGTTCTAATACTGTCAAGGGACTCACTCTGTCAGAAGAACTAACGCCTATGCTTTGCAAGGAATTATTGCTTATTAGGTTAAGGATTATTCTTGCATGTGTACACCTGTATTCAAGGTTTTTGCAGAATTTAGCTTGCTAGTGGTTGGGTTGTATGCATTAGGCATTTGAAAATTATCACTGATTTGTCTCCTGCAAGCATGCAGGGATTCTTTAAGGTAGGCTGATACTTCTTGGGACAAATTCAAAACAACATCCACCTGGAAAATACTCATATCAAATGTGCATAGCTCAAATTAATACAGGCATTATTCCACAGCTATATATTTGCCTTATTCATATTTTTACCAAGCTCAGCTTATCTTAATCATAAAGGCTAAAACTTCCCTTTCCCACCACTGAATCTGTAATTCAGAGACAGATGTTCCCTCTCAGCCCATAGGAGTAGTGACATCCAAGGAATGACTTGTTCCAGGAGGAAACAGATACTGTGCTGTGCTCCCATATTCCTGGCAGAAACATGGCTGAGAGAAGCTATTCTTCCTTCGAGCCCCAGAGCCTGATCCTCTGTCCTTCCCCTAGCACAGCTCAGTTTCTAGGGTAACAGCAAAGAGGAAATAAACTCAATTCTGGGAGAATGAATCTAAATCAAACTCCAAAGAAATCTTTTCTCTTTGATTCTCAGAGTCCAAAGACATCAACATTTTAATGCTCTGCTGCAATCAAGTCATGTAATGGAAATGTATCATAGAAGATGTAGTGGTTGGCATAGTAGTAACACCTGCCTCTTGCATAGTCCTGTTCTCTCAGTCTCTATAGCTCATTCACTCACAAGAGTTGATCTTCACCACAGGCAGAACACAAGAAAGCAATATAAGCAGAGCTGACTCTCAGAAACCAGAGAGTCCCAAACCCAGGGGCTTAAGTACCTATTAACGCTTGCAATCTGGATCACTGCTCTGGACTGGGAGGGGAACTTGTGTCTGAGTGATCCTGCCATCCCATCTTGCAGCAGATCCCAGTGCAACGGATGCAGGTCCTGGCCTCCCAGTGAGTCACTGAGGAGAGAAGGAAGGAAATGCTGTGCATTTCACATGGTGTTTACCACACAGGTATTCATGTGGCTGATTTCCTATCAGACAGCCAAATCTACTGTGGATTTGTTGGTTGTTGTTAAAGTTATTACACAGGCCTGGTAGCCACTTGACTGAGTTATCTGTTCTTGTTTTCAGAAGGTGGTGATGCTAACTATGGAACATGACAAATTGGTTTTTGCAGAATTTGAATGTTGAACGCCTCATTCAATTATGTTTTTGGCCAGGATTGTCGTAAGGCTTTCAAAGTGTTCTCTTAGGGATTTGTAATGACTAATGCCAAGAAAAAACAGCTGCTATCTTGCTAAAAAAGTCTAGTCAATTTTGTAAAAAACCTTGGTCTTATATAATATGGCTGCTCTTGTTGTCAGCGTGTAGTACATCTCCTGCTAAATCTATCATCAGATCTAAAATGGGAAATAGAAAACAAATAAATATTTTACAAACGATCCCTACTAAAACATGTTTCTGAATGTGTAACACTTTGAAATCACTGTAACATGGTTATTAATTTTTTTCCTGTAATTATAAGCACAAATTATGCCTTGGGTACATTTGAGAGTCAGATGTGAACTGTGTGGGCAAATGTTGATGAATGATTAATGTCAAAAGATGAACTTAATGTATAGATATATTTTTTGTGAAGAAGGAAAACTAGTGTTAGTTTTGTAGGCATTTAATAAAATGCCTACTATAGATTCCTAATTCTGGAATCAAAGAAATGATAGCTCTCTCAATTTCTCATAGAATAAAAGGCATGCTTAGCAATCACTTTTAATTTAATTAAAATAAAGAGACCATCGTTTTCACTGCTCAGCAAGTCTCCACAGACCAGTTGCAGAGCTATCATCCACTACAGCTTCACAAAAAAAGGATTCAGAAGTATGCCAAACATTGCTTTTCCTGAGTGGTGGAAAATGTCATGGAGCTGTTAATTTTGTGGGACATCGTCTGATACATTTTTCTCAGAGAAATATTCTGAGAATGAAACCATCTTCCTTCTCCATTTCCACTGACTTTACTTTTTAACCACTAAACTTTCAGAGAAAGAAACCTTAAAAAAAATTCTTTTAATTAAGCTAGACTGTAATTTTATCCTGAAAATTGAAATTCAAAATTTAGACCCACTCCATCATGACAGCCTTAGAAGATTTGAGATTTTACCTGAAGATGGGTTACACAGGAAGATGAAAAAAAGTTTGGGAGAGATGCTAGGGAAAAAAAAAAGTGGAGCTAAAGAAACTGAAAGACATATGACAGATGCATTTTCATCTTTCACTTATATTTTTGACATGAATGGAACCTGGCTCCAGCTAGTACAAATTTTTCTAGCAAAGAAACATTTTACTGGAGGGATTTGTAAGCCAAGCAGGAAGATTTCCATAGGATTTCATTTTTCCATAAGGGTAGACTGGAGTGCTAAGTATATAGATTAGAAGTGATCAGAATAAGGTCAACTGTGGAATTGAAAATATTCTTTTTAAATTCTCTGAGATACCAGCTCATAAGAAGTTCAGTTTGTGTTGCATGGGAAATCTTGTTACTGTGTTTTGTCAGACTGTGCTTTGCTTTAAAATAAATGGAAATAATTTTCATCCTCTTGAAAACAGAATGTGTTGATGGAAAAACTACTCCTCCAGGACCAACTGCTAAGAAAGAGGTGAAAATGGTACAGCACTTTAGAAATATAGATTCTGCTCCTGGCTTATATAGGAAAATTTAGTAGCTAGTAATTTTGAGTCCCTGGCCAGATTCTTTGGATATTAATGAAATTCTCAGAATGACATAAAATGTGTCTTTTTATATATAAATCAAATATAAACACTGTTGGGTTTGTTGCACATTATTCCATTTTAAAGTCAATAATTACTTCAAATTCATTTAACTTCTGAGTCTTCCAGACTTACATTATTTGACTTTTTCTTTAGTTAGCTTTTTAAAAAAAAGAGCATAGTATATACAACCATAGCTTTGAAGTTGTTTTTCTGAACTTTTCATGGGTCACTTTTAACTTTTAACTAGGTCATGTTTGAAACATCTTTAAATAAGTGAAAGCTTTTATAAATGAAATTTTTGATTGTCACAGAACCAAATTAATGTAGATACAAGAGATTTAGGTAGGCAAAAAAAAAAAAGAAAGAGAAAAAGCTCAACAATAAGCCTCTTGTTGTACTGAGGAAAACATGATAAAAAAGTATAGTACTCATCATCAAAAACACAAGGAATATAAGGAAAAAAGTTGTACTTCTACTCCAATTTGAGCCCTGATAATGGACATGACCATTTATATCACTCAGATAATAAGCAATAATAGCAGCTGATAAATTCTTAGGTGCAGATCCCAAACCCTTTATGTCCTTGATCCCACCATCTCTATTACTACTCAGTCATGGTGTTGACATGCATTAGCCTACATGTCAGCTAATCACTGCTTGCTTTGTCGCTCCTGGTTGTCTACCTCAGGGATGTGGTGGTGTAATTCAGGACAAGCAGCTGATTTATATGCTCAGTTCTCCTCTTAAACCAAGGTACAGGAGAAGTCAGCTATGGTCTTGGGAGGATCTTGATTGGATTTATGACTTAAGCAAGTTTACACTCTTGGACATGACAGCATGGAAGGTCTCTGCATCAGTTGGCGGCTGGTCACTAGTGGTGTCCCCCAGGGATCAGTGTTGGGCCCAGTTCTGTTTAATATCTTTACTGATGATTTAGATGAGGGGATTGAGTCCATCATCAGCAAATTTGCAGATGACACTAAGCTGGGGGGGAGTGTCGATCAGCTGGAAGGCAGGAACACTCTCCAGAGGGTCCTGGATAGGTTGGAGGGTTGGGCTGATTCCAACAGGATGAGGTTCAACAAGGCCAAGTGCCAGGTCCTGCACTTTGGCCACCACAATTCCATGCAGTGCTACAGGCTGGGAACAGAGTCGTTGGAGAGCAGCCAGACAGAGAGGGACCTGGGAGTTTGGATTGACAGGAAGCTGAACACGAGCCAGCAGTGTGCCCAGGTGGCCAGGAAGGCCAATGGCATCCTGATCTGGATCAGGAACAGTGTGGCCAGCAGGTCCAAGGAAGTGATTCTTCCCCTGGACTCAGTGCTGGTGAGGCCACACCTGGAGTACTGTGTCCAGTTCTGGGCCCCTCAGTTCAGGAAGGATATTGAGGTGCTGGAGCAGGTCCAGAGAAGAGCAACAAGGCCGGTGAAGGGACTTGAGCACAAGTCCTATGAGGAGAGGCTGAGGGAGCTGGGGCTGTTCAACCTGGAGAAGAGGAGGCTCAGGGGAGACCTCATCACTCTCTACAACTCCCTGACAGGAGGTTGTAGCCAGGGGAGGGTTGGTCTCTTTTCCCAGGCAACTATCAGCAAGACAAGAGGGCATGGTCTTAAGCTGTGCCAGGGGAGGTTTAGGTTAGATACTAGAAAGAATTTCTTTACAGACAGGGTGGTCAGACATTGGAATGGGCTGCCCAGGGAAGTAGTGGATTCTCCATCTCTGGAGATTTTTAAAAAGAGACTGGATGTGGCACTGAGTGCCATGGCCTAGTAACCGCAGCGGTAGTGGATCAAGGGTTGGACTTGATGATCTCGAAGGTGATCATCTTCCAACCCAGCTGATTCTATGATTCTATGATTCTATGATCAAACACTGTCCTAGTCCTGCTGGTCACATAGTTTCTGATACAAGACAGAAAGACATTGGCCTTCTTGGCCACCTGGGCACACCGCTGGCTCCTGTTCAGCTGGCTGTCATCCAGGAAGTCAACAAAGTGCTAAGCTACAGGAAGAATGGTTTAAATTTACTATAACCTTCAGAAAGAAAGCTACTGTAAATAGAAAAATTCTAGTCCTGTCTAGATTTGCTGTGTGGTACCCCTGATGTAGGAGTAACCCTCAGCCATAGCAAGAGGAAGAGCACTGGAACTGGTCAGAGAAAGAAGAGACATGACCACAACTATTGTTCACACACTATGGAGTCAGGGAGCAGCTAGGATCTGCTGCCTAGATCCAGACCCTGGGAAAGGATTTTTTTGTCTCACAACTTAGACAAATCTTTAGAATCTGTAAATAAATTAAATACAAGTTGAATGTGGTTTGGAAATCCAGATAAAGTCAAAAAATGAGAAAGAAATTCATGTAGGCATTCAGAGCCTCATAGAAGCTAAGCAAAATCATCCCCCAGAAATAAGACACCAGCTGAAAGAACTGGCTCACTGAATGATCACTTTGCTCTTGTTGTTCTAGTCAAAAGGCAGGCAAGACAAGGTTTCTAGACAGAGGTAGCATCTTTTATTAGGCCTGATAGTATACTTGAAAAATTAGATAAGCCTTATGCACACAACTTCTAGCCTCTAATACAGATAATGTCTTTTTTTAGACCACATTTTGGAGATCCACACTCCTCTGGTTTAGCAGGAAAAGGTTGGATGGGATTTTCAAGGATGTCTCAAAACACATTAGATACCTCTGTGTGGGTAACTGAACCTAAAGATTGTTTTTAGGTAAAGCTAATTAGCGTTGACTCACAAATGCTCTCCGTTTGCATGAAATTATCTTTCTCCACACTGTTCTGAAGGCTTTTCAAAATCTTTTGACAGTGGTTTTATTATGATGTAACATGCTCTTATCTCTTAATTCCAAAACAGAAATGACTATATTTTTGTATAAAACCCTAAATTTTAGTAGCTGCTTTCAGTCTTGTATTCATATGCTTTGTGCAGAATAAGGAGATTATTAACAATTTCAGTCTTGGACTCCAATCAACTGTTCTCTCTCCAGATTCACAAACTGTGGAATCTGTGCCATCCAAAACATCTAAACATGGAATCCAGGCCAATGCACTTGATATCTCCTGCCATTCTTTATAAGCGATCAAAGAGCTCAATTTCAAGGTGTAGGCTATAAGATACTGTGAAAAATCTGAGGATATTTCGGGTTTGCTTCCAATATTCACTGTTAAATGTCACTGCAGTAAGGATTTTAAGAATTATTAGTGTTTGCAGCTGTGGACAGGCAGAAGGGAAGAGTTTCCCTCTCTTTCCCTGCAATTTCTCCTTATTTTGTTACTGTCATGCAAACCAAAATGTGTTATTGCAGCAAATACTTGGTGAAACCACGTGATGGACCACCACTCTTTAGTATCTTGAGCTATGTCACTGAGCTCAGCAACCACTCTGAAAGTAGAAAATAACCAGCATAGGGAGACAATCTCAACTTCCCACATGAATCCTCATCCCTTATCTGTTCACCTGGTTTACATGTAAGTGTACACACATTGATTCTCCTTGCTATACATCTCCAGTTGCTGCAGCCAAGGAACTGGGTACTTCTGTGAAGAACTGTACAGATGCAGCTATTGATTGCTGCACTGGGGGAGCACAACAGCAGGTGTTCCCAGTGTTACTCCCATTTGATTAATTTCCTGTCTCTTCTTCTGTATGATATTTGAGACTTTACTAAAAGTCACAACATTTTTTGGAAGCAAGAAGAAAGCAGCAAATGCATGGGAAATACTGGAATTCTCTATAAACTTCTATTTTTTTATTTTAAAAAACAAGGAACTCAAACCAAATGGTCCAGCCTAATTTCTGAAGCACCATCAGGACTTTAGAATTACAATCCCAAAGCGACACCATCCAGAACATGGCAGCCTGCCTGTTCTTCACTGACACAGCCTGGCAATTATTAATGCTGCCAAACTGCTCTGAATTGTAATCTGTGAAACAGAAGGAGATTCAATGAATCAGGTGTGTAAACAGCCTGATGATTTGTTTGTGTTGACAAGGGGTTTTTTTGCTGGTACAACCCACTTTTTCAATTCTTCTAAGTTCATAAGAGGTAAGCGAATTTCAAATCACTTTTTAACCCAGCTATTTTTAGTAAGTGGTTTCATCTGACTTTGTACAGGTAATGAAGTTGAATTTAACACTTACAGAAGCACATTTTCATGCTGTTGAAAAATTATCATAAGTATGAGCATCTGGTAACTGTGGTTGTTTTTTTAATTGGATGCCACACTGGAGAATTTCAGAGGTACACATTATACAAATAACATTGAAAAAATGAACCTTTTCATTTTCATTTTTAGTTAGGCATCTTTAAAGGAGGTACACTCCTGCTGTCCCTCTGAATATGACATTAGCACATTATTTTGGAGGTTTTTTTTGTGCTCTGGGAGAAACAAGTTCTTAGTCTAATCAGCAAAATTGTGATATAGTGTTTTTTCTGAAGATGATGGTATTAGATATAGTCCTGATTGATTTCTTCAGAAAAATCTTATTTAATGAAATAGTTAAGCTGAATTTTGGAACAAAATCTTTTTATGAATTTAACAAGTAATACCTGCGAGGTCTGCTTTAGCTTCCACTGGCAAAAGATTTTATGAACAGACTCCACTTTCATTTTACTGGGCTGATTTTCTATAACAATAGGTGCATTGGTTTGTCTGTCTCTATGCCTGAGAAGGTGGAAAACTTTCAACTGTGATCAGATAAGAGGTTAAATCTAGCTTAGATGGAATAACATGACCATGATGATCACTTTACAGGCTTTTAACTGTGATCTACAAATTTTAAAAACTCATTAGAAATTCATCCAGAATCAGAGATGAGAGATGTTCAACAGAGCAAGGTATACTCTGGCATACTTTTTCTCTAGTGTTTTTATCCAGAAATTCATTCTCCATGGCCTTTTTTTTCTCCTGTAGAAAGAACAGAGCAGTATAAGTCTAAAAGAGTAGTAGTAGGGAGTAGTAGAAAGACACAGTACTACATTGTTTTTCAAGCCATATGCTATTTCTGCGATGCATACATATTTCTGAAAGCACTAATTTTAGCACACAGCAACCATAGTGCTTGTTCAGTCTGTAAATGCTTAAAGTGTAAAGAGAAGTGGAAAATACAGACAAAGCTAATGACCAATAAATTACACACAAGATATGTCTGGGTTTGGTTTTGTCAAGTCAGAATCCCCTCATTTTGAGAAGTGTTTAAACCGCATTCTTGACCGCTGCTGAACAGCTATTTATTTACACACACTTCCTTACAAAACCCCAAAATGTCTTTCACAGTAATATGCGTGTGAAGAGGGCACAGCGCAACCTCGCCGTGGAGACATGCACCAGCAGCAGGGATGCCCTGGCGGGAGCACCCCTACAGCAGGGAGGGAGCAGCCCGACGGGCTCCCAAAACGCGGGGCGCTGGATGCGGGGTGCGGGTCCCGGGGGGCGGCGCAGGCTGTGGCCGTGGCAGTGCCCCGGCGCGGGCGGAGCTGCGGGGGGAGCGGGGCGAGCCGCGCCTGGGCGCTCCTGTTTCTTCATTTAGTAAAAAAAGCTGTTTGCTCTCCCCGGCCCGGCCGAAGTTGGATGTCTTCTCAGCCCCCCGGGGAGGGGAGAAGGAGGTGGGCTGGCAGGGCGAGCCCGGCGCATCCATCCCGCGGAGAGTGAGCGCCCTGCCGGCTCCGCGGGGGATCCGCGGGCGGGGGCAGGCGCCGGGCTGTTCCCGGCTGCCGAGACCATCGCCCAGGAGAGCAGCCTGGGGGGTACTGGTGCCGGGAGTCCTGCGCTGCCGCTCAGGACGCGTTTGCCGGAGATTTGAGTGGCTGTTTTCCCTTGGGCTGCTGCGGATGAGAGATATACAGGTGGGTTTTTCTTCCAGTGTTCTGTGCCACCCCCCTCCCAAACAAGTGTAAAAAAGTTTGTGAAGGACGACTCATAAGGTGAGGTTGGTTGAAGAGGCTTTTGCTTGGTGCAGTGTAGAAGCCTGGGGAGAGTCGGTGTGTTGGGGAGGTGCTCTCAGTGCCCGCTGCTGCAGCCGTCCGAGAGGCGCTTCTCATGGCTTCAGCCCAGCTCAGGAGAGGATCTGTCTCATTTACTCTTAGCACAGACATTTCTGTGCAAAAACTTCCTCTTTGCATGGAAGAGGGGTGGGCTTAACTTTTAATATACTAGATAAAAGTAGCTTTTGTTTCAAAAGCAGTGGGTTTACCACACTAGATTTTCCCCTCGAGTAAATAGCATGGCATTCAAACGTGGGTTTCATGACCTGTTCTGCACTTACGTTGTTCTCGTTTTGATATCTGTCTTTCTCATGATCGTGAACTCCTAAAAGTGAGTCTGTTGCTCTGCATACAAAAGGCTCTCCTATGGAAGAGGCTGGGAGGTACCTAAACATGTGAACCACAGAACCTCCTCTCAGACTTCTAGCTTAGTTGTAAAGACGTATATCTGGGTCTCTTGAAACCTTGAAGTGTGGCTTAGGGAATGGAAAAATAGTTCAGAACAGACGGCAATTTTGATTTCAGTGTTGTGGAGTCCCATGCAGTCTCCCAACTTTCAGCTGTGTTTGAAACAATTATTTCAGATGATACTTCTGGTTTTGGATGCTTTCTGTTAAAAAATAATTCAGTTTCTCATCTGGAAGATAAGGTTAAGTGTATGTCAACTTAAAAATTTACTATTTCTGTCATAATTCTGTCATAAGGTCAAAAAATTGATTCTTCCTTCATGAAATTTCATCTGGGATTGTTTTTGAAATGTTATGTGGGTTTTTTTTGTTAGGTGGTGATGTTTGTTTTTTTTTTAATTTAACTTTTCAGTAGAAAGCTAAGTTCTTAAATGAAGGAAAAATCACTGTTTCAAAATTGATTTTTATATGAACTGAACAGCAGGTTGATTTAGGCTGTGTGGATATGTGAATATAAGGGGTTTTTTATAGCTCCTTTATATTAGAAGTGAATAATGTAGATATAATGGAAGAGGGTAATGTAAGTTTTTTAGTAATATGACTTTGAAGTTTGATTTTATTTATTTATGCATTTCCCTCAGCTTTTAAACGTTGAAAGTGAGTTAAGCATCATCTTTGGTATGTTGCACAACTTTGCAAGGGAAGATGGTAAACAATCTGTCATTTAGGAATAGTGAATGAGTTCATTTAAGAAAAAAAACCAAAACAATTCTAAACACTTAAAGCTAATATGTTCAGTAAGTTACTGGGGGGCAAAGTGAGAAAGAAAAAACAGCCTCACTGTTGTAGGATACTGCTCAAATTAATGTGTGGGGGTCAAGTGCAAAAAGAAGCCTTACACACTCAGTATTAAAGCCTGTGCTCCCAGAAGCTGATTTAACATCTTCTGAAACCCTATTTTTTTCCAACAGACTGCTTCAGAGAAAATACAAGCAGTGATGGGTGTGTGTTTTGCTGTATCTTTAGACTTCTCCTGTCAGAACCAGTTAACAGATGAAGCATTTAATAACTGGTGATGTTAAATGAACTTTTGGCCCATTTCACCTGGCCATATATTTTGTATCACCTTGGGTATGTTTCCCACTCCATGTCAACTCAAACAAATCCAGGGGGACAAACTGGATGCTCATTTGTTTGTCTTGGATACAATCTCAGGTTTTATTGTTTTGGGGTTTTTTAACGTTTTTTGAGAAGCAGAATTGACAGAATTAGATAGAGTTCAATCCTGCAAGCTCCTGAGTTTACTAGGATTTAGGAGGGTTCAGGCTGTCCTGCTAGATCATGGAGACTTGGGGAATGCAGTGTCACCTGTAAGACAGGGCTATCAGAGTTACGAAGTAATTCCTATTAAAACAAGCTATCTGTCTAAAGAAAAAAAAATCAAGTGAACCTTTCAGCACAGAAGCTCATTTGCAAGTGTTTTTCAGCAATAATGTGTATTATTCAGTAAAGTGCTAACTAGGTAAAAATTGGACCCATTCTTCAAGGGATTATTATGGGAGTTTAGAAGCTTTTTTGAAATCTGAATTTGGCTTATACTGCATCTGAAGGTGTGAGAAACTTAGCACTTTATGCATCAACTACTGAAAAGAGACTTACTCCCCGGATAGCCCACATCTTGAGATGTCTTCCTCTGAAGGCCTCTGTCTCTTGCATTCACCCGAAACTTTTTGAAGTACATCTTTTTGTGTCCTACTTGTCATCTTTTGATATCAAATGGCCACATGGCTTGACCTTCACAGTGTCCGTAATACCATTTTAAAATATATCTTACACCGATTTTTCAGGGCCTGCTCCTCTTGCATGGGCATTAAGGTATCTTTCTCCAACACACCAGGGCAGAACTCATCCTGCTAAAGCTGGGTGACTTGTGGTCAGTAGAGAAATTACCTGAGCACTGGTCTGTGCCTTCACACCTAGCGTCAGACTGCTAAATTTTAGTCAGCTGAGTCCCATCCAGGGAGTAAATGCCCTTTTATAAGCACTATAAATATGAAATCTTGATATATCTTTAGGAATGCAGGATGTATGTGACTGTGTATAATAGAGCTACATTTTATTATTTATATTTTGAGCTTAATAGAATCATAGGAGTTTGTGTTGGAACAGACATGTAAAGGTCATCTAGTCCAAGTCCCCTGCAATGAGCAGGGCCGTCTTCAACTCACTCAAGTTGTTCAGAGCCTTGTCCAACCTTACCTTGAACATTTTCAGGGATAGGGCATCTATCACGTCTGTGGGTAACCTGTTCCAGCATTTCACCACCCTTGTTGTAAAAAACTTCATTATATCTAAACTGACTTTCCTTTAGTTTAAAACTGTAACCCCCTGTCCTATTGCTGCAGGCCCTGCTTAGAAGTTTCTCCCCATCTTTCTTAAAATCCCCATTAAGTACTGAAAGGCTGCAACAAGGTCTCTCTGGAGCCTTCTGTTCTCCAGGCTGAACAAGCCCAACTCTCTCAGCCTGTCTTCAAAGGAGGGGTGCTCCAGGCCAGTGGCCATTTTGTGGCCCTCCTCTGGATTTGTTTTAAGAGGTCCATGTCTTTTTTGTAAGATAGAGATACGTACAGAGAGTGCGTCACATTTCCTAGAGGGATTATAAATTTTGACTTTGTCTAACACAAAAGCTGTTTTAACAATGTTTTAACAATACTGATGATATTATTTAGAAGCTTTGCCTGTAGTTATTCTTGTAAAGTTAATTTCCACATAGAAATATTTATGATGGCATTCTAAAATTTTTGCTACAGATTATCTAAGAGTAACAGTTCATCCTGGGGGGGGTGGGGGGTTGGGGGGGTGGGAGAGGCATCAGTAGCTGAAATAGTCTGCATGTAAATAATTTTCAGTGTATTCAGATTTTGAAGCCAAATTCTGCAATATGCTTTGCAGAATGGAGGAGCAGGTAGGAATGACCTTAACTGTATTCTGCAATAAACAGTCATGTGCAAACAGATGAGATAAAACTGTCTTTGAACCAATGGCAAAAGAATAGATTAGTTTATAAAAGCTGAACTGTAATCAGAATTATTAAAAAAAATATTATTCTATGATTGAGTTTATTTCACTGTACATCTTGTGTCCCTGTGAATTCTTTCTGAAGCTCTCCTTTGGCACAGCACCACCATGCTTTTTTTGCTACCAGAAAAAAAAGTTCACTAGTTACAGTTAGTGATTGTGAAATGCTCGGTATTGTATTTTTTAGTCTGTTGCTGTTGCATTTGGGTTTTCTTCCACTACATTTTAACTCTGTTCATTTTAACACAATTATGAGTAAATTTTAAGTATATTGATGGTTAGACCCAGTTAGTTTCCTTCTATAACCTTCAACCAGAATTGGACAAGCGATAATTTTTTTTCAAGTTGGTAGAAAGAGGATTTCAAAAGTTGTTTCTCTTAGATATGCTACCTGAGGTCCTTACCAACCTAAATTACCGTGTACCTCCTGAAGGGGGAGAACAAAGCAGAAAGCATCAGTGTTTCAGATTCTCAATGACCTAACAGTAGAAGGGCTGTGAAGTGTACATGATTTACTCACCAGAAAAGAATGTAAAGACAGACTGTATATGTTAGAGTTCAAAATCACTGCAATAATGAGATATATTTAGCGCAGTGAGTTTGTGAAGGTAGGGAAATAGATGAAATACTTGTTCTAAAAGTTCACCATGACAGAGATATGATAAAAGAAAAAAGCAAACAACTTCTGCATCTTCAGTAAACTCTGAACTATCATTTTTCCAGGTGTTAAACATATATTTTTCTACAAGACAATTTCCAGAAAGCAATGGTTAGGAGTAATATAGAAGATGCCCCATTTAAAAATGCACGTAATCATTCTAGGAGTACATGACACCTGAAAGAGAAGCTTTAATATTTTTTAGTTCAGCAATTTATGACTATTGTGCGTTTTGCACTGAGGAGTGTCAAATTCCTACATAAATGTATATATGCATATATATGCATCCATCTCCATTTTTATGGAAAATTCTGTGCCGAATTTGTCTGGAACCACATAGAGGACTGGCAAAGCAGTTGTGTCTCCACATTAAGCACTATTGCTTCACAAAATACACATACAGTGTGTGCAGGTAAATTCATGTTTGTGGTGGGAGAAGCATCTGAGACTTGGGGTGTCTGGCTGCTTTATAAATAATGAAGGAAGACATCTGTCCACTGGTAAATATGGCAAGAGAGAAATTGATATCACATATCTGCCACCCTTTGTAAGCATACAAATCACAGAATCACAGGATATGTCAAGTTGGAAGAGATCCACAATGATCATTAAGTCCAGTTCCTGGCCCTGCACAGGACCATTCCCAAGAGTAACACCATGTGCCTGCGAGTATCATCCAAACAGTCCTTGAACTCTGTCAGGCTTGGTGCTGTGACCACTTCCCTGGGGAGCCTGTTCCAGTGCCCAGCCACCCTCTGGGTGAAGAACCTTTTTCTATTATCCAACCTAAAGCTCCCCTGACACAACATCAGGCCATTCCCTCAGGTTCTGTCACTGATCACCACAGAGAAGAGATCAGTACCTGCCCTTCCTCTTCCCCTCACAAGAAAATTGTAGACTGTGATGAGGTCTCTCCTCAGTCTCATCTTCTCCAGGCTGAACAGACCAAGTACCCTCAGCTGCTCCTCAAGGCCCTTCACCATCTTTGCTGCCCTCCTTTGGACACTCTCTAATGGCTTAATATCTTTCTTACATTGTGATGCCCAAAACTGCCACAATATTCAAGGTGAGGCCACACCAGTGCAGTGCAGTCTCCTCCCTCAACCATCTGGCGATGCTTTGCGTGATGTCCCCCAGGACACAGTTGGCCCTCCTGGCTACCAGGGCACTGCTGACTCATATTCAACTTGCCATTGACCAGAACCCCTAGGTCCCTTTCCATGCCACTGCCTTCTAGTGTCTCATTCCCTAGTCTGTACATGCATCTGGGATTGCCCCATCCCAGGTGCAGAATCTTGCACTTCCCCTTGTTGAACTTCATATAATTGGTGATTGCCCAGTCCTGTAATTTGTTGAGGTCTCTCTGCAGGGCCTCCCTGCCTTTGGGGGAGTCAACAGCTCCTCTGAGTTTTGTGTCATCTGCAGACTTGCTTAGTATCCCTTCCATTCCTGCATCCAAGTCATTTATGAAGATGATGAGACAGGAGAGCTTGAGGGACTACACTTGAAATTATTCTTTCTGTGTAAAGAAATACTTTCTCCTTCTTCTGAATTTTTCATCATTTTAATTAAGGTCTAGCCAAGACTGAAGCTTCACTTGGTGTGGATTGGCTTAATGTGGAGGAAGACAACGTTCTTCCTCTGGAAAGCTGCTACAAAAGACATGTCTTACCATGCATTTTCTCACCTGAGGAAGTTTGCTAGGAATGTGCAAATAACCACCTCCATGCTAAACTGTGAGCTAGGGAAAAACTTCTTAGAGCAACCAAGGACATATTAAAAAGCTGTTTTTTCTGCTAAAATCAGAGTGAAAAATGAAAAGACTGAGCGATATTTGTTACAGTTCAAAAAGGGAGGAACTGTTAGTAAATTATGTACCTATGTTTTGGTCTTCGTATGGACTTGTTTTGTTTTTACTATTTCTTTTTTTCTGTATTTTCAGAAAGACACCCATTGTCAGAGGAAACAAGTGCAGCTGCCATTGATAGGGCTGTCCGTTTACTCTGAAAGAGGACACCATGCTGAAGCATCTTTTTAATATACCTTCCATTCTGAGCATCAGAAAAGATCATCTAACATGATCCTAGGTTTAAATAACAAAGATGAATTTGACGTGACTTTTTGCTTGATTTTGCTGCCCTGGAATTACTGCAGAGCAGACCACTGGAAAGACACAGTGCAGGAATATACTCTTGTGCTGAAATACAGTATTTCACACCTGCATAACCATGTAAAAGGTATCTTATCTGAGCAAAGGTCAGAAGACTTCTGAGATGGCTTGACCTGTGATGGAACAGCTCTTCTAGGAAACTGCTGGAGTACTTCAGCAACAGGCACCCAGCATCTGTGCCCCAACTGATCTGTGTCAAAGTCCAAAATGAACCACACTTGGACATACAACTTGAGCTTTGGTGCGCCTGCAGATCCTGTTGAGCCAAGGGCTGGACTCACAAGAAGTGGGCACACAGTAGTGGCTGTTTTTCTTGGATTCATCTTTTTTTTTGGTTTCTTGAATAACTTAATTGTCCTCATCCTCTTCTGCAAATTTAAAACCCTTCGTAACCCAGTCAACATGCTCCTCCTGAACATCAGTATCAGCGACATGTTAGTGTGCATCTCAGGCACTACCCTCAGTTTTGCATCTAACATTCGTGGCAAGTGGATTGGAGGGGAGCATGCTTGTAGGTGGTATGGCTTTGTCAATTCCTGCTTTGGTAAGAGTTCAATGATAATTCTTTACTCTCTTTTTCTTAATACTGGTGCATGAAGCAACTTGATCAGTGAGCTCAATGCTGGTCTGTGCTGAACAGAAGGTTACTTTGATTGCCGTGTTATGGTCAAACACAGCTGAAATCCATCTTTTAAAACATTTTAAAAGACTTAAGGAGAGAGTAGCAGAGATCTAATAAATATTTCCTAACATATCCCATTCTTTGAAATTACTTATGTTTTAAGGGTTAAAAATGTAATATAGAAAGAGGCAAGCCACTGGAAAGAGTTTAACTGTATGAATGCATATGATACTTCTCTCTTTTTCAGGAATATCTCTGCTATTGCAGAACTACAGGTCTCTCAGTGTGTTTCTGCCATAAACAAAGCCACCTGAAAGTACTCTATTTACCATTTGTAATTATCTATCAATCTATATCTATCTATAATATGAATTTCTCGTGTCTTGGATAATGAGTTTTCATTATTAGATGCTTTCTGTTCTCCTGCAAAGCAAAATTTTTATTTTAAAATACATCCTTGCAGATTCAATAGCAAACTAAGTCTTAGGAATAGATTTGTCAGAAGTGACGGTAAAAGTATTCAGTATTCTTATCTTGATCAGACAAAACATTTTTGCAGCCAGCTTTTTTACTGCTGGATATAAATGTTTTAACTGGAAATTATTTTAATTGTTAAAAAAGATAAAGGGCAAAGGGAAGCCTTTGTCCTCCAAGGTGGCCTGTCTGTTTAGGATATGTGTCACCAAGCAGTCGTCCTTTCTTCGTTTATTCCTACATTCAAAAAATGTAGGAAAAAATGTATTAAAGCATAAACTGGCCTGTTGGTGCATGTCTAGACATGATCCTTATCTCACCCAGACCGGGTGACTCAGTACAGCTCCCTCTTACTGTACATCCTTGTTTTGGTGCCTCCAGGCCACCAGGACAGGACGAGTGCAAGCCTGGCTCTTCTCCCATCCTGGATTGCAGTGCATCTCCTGCAGGCATTTGGCCCACAGCTCTTGATGTAGAAGCAGGTGGTGGATCCAAATGCATGTTTTCTACCTGAATTATAAGCTCTTACTGTTTCCAGTGGTGTGGTCACTGGTATGTTTTGATCAACATAACTGGTCTACTCTGGCCTCCAATCAGGAGGTCTGGAGACACACTATCTATACCGCTGCTGATGCTTTTGAGAAAGCAGGATCACTCTCGACGAGAAAAGACAAAGCAGAAAGAATCATACCTTGCAGAATATACCACCTAAGCAGTCTTTCTGCTGTGCCTTTTGCAACCGGGCATTCCTATCTCGAATTGGCCTTTTTAGCCACCAGCACGCTTATAACAAACGTGGGTAGAGCCCTCCCCAGATCTTCGTTCGCAAAGCTGAGCCATGCAGTCTCTGGTACCTGTCACTTTCTCAAACGTGTGCTGCACTGATGACCATTAACTCAGCCTGGCAACTTCCCCTGGGAAACTGCTGCTTTGCCCAAAGTGAAGTCTTGGGAGTTAGCAATGTTGTGTAACATAAGAGCACTTACTTTGGGCATCCAAAAGTAGACCCCATCAACAATACCTTGGCTTGTTTTGATGAGTTATTTTTGGTTTGGTCTGTGCAAAGCAGAATGACAGGTCTTCTTCCAGGTTTCATTTCCATTTTTGTGACTTTTATGAGTTCGAGTATTTCTGTACTTGGTCTTCTCAGGAAGAAAGAAGTTAAGACTGCTTTTTCTCCCTTACTTGATTTAGCCTCTTTTTTATTATTTAACAGTGGGATGGGTGAATAACATTTGAAGGGAGGGGTGGAAAAGGTGTTTTTTAAGGGATTAGGAAAAAGGTATGTTAATGGTGCCCTTTGAGCCTGTTGACTGATGTCAGGATACATGTGAGTTACCACCTGTCGTGGGTTGAGGTGGCTGGGTTTTTTGGTAGCAGGGGAGGGCTACATAGGGTGGCTTTGGTTAGAAGGTGCTAGAAGTTTCCCCCTCAATGAAGCCAATGATAGCTGTCTACAGGAGGGACTTCCTGCTGCTGGCCAAGGGAGAGCCAATAATTACGCCTCTGTGATAGCATATTTAAGAACAAGTTTGTTGCGTAGAAGAATTTTCGAGCCGGGGGAGAGCTGACTGGGCTGCCCTGCTGCCTTGCCTGCCGGGGCTGGAGGGGAGGGGCAGCAGCAGCCCAGCCCGGGCCTCTCGGCACCCAGCCCGGAGCAGGCAGTGGTACCCTCAAGCCCCCTGTGCTGCTCTTGGCAATGCTGGCCAAACCGAGCGGCGGCCCCTGCAAAGGGAGGCCGGGGGTGTGCGGCCCCGCGGAGAGTGGCCCTGCAGCCCCCGGGCCTGCCCCGTGAGCAGCCCGTGCTGGAACCCGTCCTGGAGCCCGTCCTGCCCAAGGAACCGAACAGCACCGACAGCGCCAAAGCCCCCAAGGTGAACTGCGAGGCGGGGGGGAGGGGGTGCCCTGTGGGCTAGGACAGGGCGGCAGAGTGGCCTCTGTCAATGGGTGCTGCCCTCCCTTCTCCCTTGACCAAGTCAAGCCGGGCTGGCCAGAGTGGCCTGCCATGGTGCATCCAAGCCCATGCTGGAGTAGATGGATGTATGGAAGAGGACTGTTACCCCCCGTGGAAGGCCCAGGATGGAGCGGAGTCCTTCAAGAGACTTGTGGCCTGTGGAGAGGAAAATCCATACCGGAGCAGGTTATTCCTGCGTAGGACTCATGGTCCTGTGGAGGATCCACGTTGGTACAGCTCACCTTATGAAGAACTTCATCCTATGAAGGACCATCGGGGTGCAGAGATTCCCCCTGCACCCCATGGAGAAGTGACCCTCGGGACAGTAGATATTGAAGAACTACTGCCTGGGTGGACCCACGTTGGAGAGGTCCATCAAGGGCTGTTACCTGTGGGAGGGACCCCAGAGAGCAGGGGAAGGACTCAGAACTGTGACCCCCCCTGTAACTCCTGGTGAGGACCATGGTGAAGCAGGCTGTCCCCCTGCAGCCCATGGAAGAGTGACCTACGGGACAGCAGATTTGGAAGACCTGTTGCCCGAGGGGTGGACTTGTCTCTCTGCACTGCTGTGGTGGGAGGAGGGAGAACATGGAAGGAAGGAGGGGTGGGTGGAAAGTGTGTTTAAAACTGTTTTGTTTCTCACTCTTTAGATCTTATCCTGTTAGTAATAAATTTTAATATTAACCCCACATTGAGTCTGTTTTGCCTGTGTGACCCCTCCCAGCTCAGAGCGACTTTAGTGGGTACCTAGAGTCTGGCCAAGGTCAACCCACGACACCACCCCAGTGACTGTGGAATTAAACCTTCAAATGGGGAAGTTTCTCCTAGGGTGACCTGCTTGTGGAATAATTCTTGAAAGTCAGATCTGTATAAATTGGATGGATGGCCAGAGTGCAGATTTCTGTGCTAACCTGTTTTCACGTGAGTTTCTGCTATAACTGTTAAAATGGATTAGATCATCAAGGAACACACAAGCAAACAAAACAACAAAACCCAGAATGTCAAAGGTGACCTCAGCTCCTCTGAGTGATGTTGGCCCCGTCAGCAGGGTGTCCTGGGCAGCTGAGGCAGCCTAAGTGCAGGTAGCACACAGTTCTTGTGACAGTCTTGCAGTGCTCACACTTTCTTTCATTAGTAGGTATAAGGGGCATGCATACTGAAGAAATTTGTTTGCAGAGTTACAATTAAAAGATGTTCACTTACATCTTTACATACAGAAAAACATGCATAAAGGAACTAGTAGTAGCAGGCTGCCTAACATTTATATGTCCATAAACAGATGATATCTGTTGATAAATACCATTATTCATCAGGTGTTATGACTTTTTGTACTCCAGAATGTGCTAAAAAAGAGCTACTGTAGGTGTGCAGCTCACTGATGGCTTTTTCATGTCTTCATGGCACTTGAAAACAAAATGTCTTTTTTTTTCCGATTTTTAACATTCAGTGTGTGCTGTAAACATTATAGACTGAGCAAGGATCCACTGAGTGGAATGGTTAAATTGTTTTGTGGCTATTGGAAAGTAACATGAGAGAGTTGTGAGGGTCTTATTGAGACTTGCAGGTATTATTGCTAAAACAAAAAACAAATACCATCTCAGTAATTGTAGGATTATTTTCCTTGTCTTCTGTGGACTTCGGAAAATTTGTAAAAAACTTACTGAAGTGATTAAAAAACTGAAGACGTGGAAAATCAAGTATATTCTGTGTCATAAACGTGGTTTAAGACTCACTGATTGGTTCATTGTAGTTACTGAGGATAATCACAGAGTCATAGAATGGTTAGGTTGGAAGGGACTTAAAAAACCATCTAGTTCCAACTCAAATTCTAACTGTTAAAATATTTTTAAATACAGTTCATTATTAAGAGGCTTCTGAAAGGACTGTATTTTAGTACGGGGTTTTTATTCCCTCTCAGTTTGTTTTGTGATACTGTGAAAGCCTCCTTTTAGTTCTGTACCGAATTGAGAGTGAAGGTGTTATCCTCCAGGTTTGTGGCTTGGATGAAACCTGAGACAATGAAAGCAAGAAGCTGAGATTTGTTTAAAACATAAATGCGCAGTAGATTAACTTTTTTTTTTTATCTCCAAAGTGTCTTACCTTTTTTAAAATCACATGACTGTTGCCCTGGAAGGTGATCTTGAAAGCAGAGCTGATTCTTCTCCCAACAGTATTGACAGTGCAATGTACATTGTTGTCACTTAGTGTGAAATCAAGTAAGTTATTTACTGAGCAATCCATTGCCTACCCCAGGCACTTAAAAATCATGACTCAAGAACCAGCACCAGGGGATTGCCATGGGCACAAGGGAAAAAAATTATGGACAAAGTGAAGGTTTTTTGGTTAAATTTCTTGTTGCTTTCCCCATGTCTGCTTTGTGATTTCAAACGATTCACAAAAAGCAGAAGGTTTTAAAGCTATCAGGAAGTGCAGATGCTGATCAATAAACATGTAGTCAGGATTTTATGTAGAAATTTAAATATCATGAGAGCTGCTATGGAAGTAGCAGTCGTTGGGTCTTGATCTGGGGGAGCATTAGGAATGGAGCTAGAGGAGAAACAGCGTGGTCTGTTTGCAGCATAAATGATTTTATTCTGGTGCTTGTGCATGTTTGCAGCTCAGTAGGTCACTGCAGTGGAAACTGCACGTGTCACTGAGTTGGGGAAATGGATGGATTTTTTAAATTTGCTCCCGTTACCCACCAGTTAGTCATGGTTTGACAAGCTCATGGTTATACATTTAAACAAACATGAAAAGGGACACAGGGACAGGATCCATTTTCCCAGCTGAACTCAGAGTAAACTTTGCAAGCAAGGTGAAAGAAGGACAGTTAAATATATTTATCATGAAATTATTAAATATCAGATGCTAATTTAGGAAAAATATATTGTTTAGTAAAGTAATCCCATAGAGACCATATATACATGAAGTGATATGCCATCCTAAGATTAAGTTTGTCTTGCAGTTCTGTCCATCTCAGCGTAGTCTCAATAGTGCCTTTTTAAACACTACAAATCTCTGGACAGATGAAAATTTTCAGAAACTTTCCCTTAATGTAGACTTCCCAAATATGTAGGATAAGCAGAATTTGGGCCCAGATGAATTCTGGAGTTCATTTTCAGAATCACTACTATACGTCATATCATGATTAACTATTAAGTAGATTAATACATGTGGGAAAGACAAAGAGCTTTCTCTGGCTCCAGAAATCCAATGCTAGATTCTAATGCTGGAAAAGTTTCAAGGTACATTACTAACAGGGATATATCTGTGACTGTTGACCTCTTAGCTCTTGTTTTCAGGTGTCTGCTGGTTGTTTTCTCTTTCTTAACCTTCATGGTTGTTAGAATACCTGGAAGTTTGACTCAGAAGTTGCTTCCAAAATTTCATTGTTAAAAATGAATTGAGATTACAGGACCCAGAGATGCCTATGCCATGTGAAAGCTGTGTGACTCGAGGCTGTGTCTTCCTGCACAACATCCCGTCTGTCCTGGATGCTGGGGAGGGCTACGTTCCTAAACCTGTTTGTACTGAAGTAGGGCATGTAGACATGTCTTTATGTCTGTTGATAAACCAAGGTCATATCTAAATGAGGACTTCAAAGTTAATCTTTTTAGAAATCCTGTAGCACTCAACTCTATGGGTAGATAATCTTCTTAGTCATATTAAATCAGTTATTGAATTATTCCCTTGTAAACTGGCAGAGAAGACACAGAATAGGAAATGGAACTGCTCATGATTTTTCTTTAAAGTTCAACTGCCTTGAACAAATGCCTTAAAAACAATTCTCTTCTTAATATTTTATCTTGATTTCATATGCTCTGTTTTAGGCTCACTGCACTAAACTAATATACTTATTTTAGAGTACAGACTTCTAACATACTGGAAACTCCCTGTTTATGAGATGCAGTTGAGACTTCAGATGTAAAAAATGACTCTCCTGTGAAAAGACACATTTATTTCCATGAGTAAAGACATAATCTCCTTGGGCTTGATCCTGCAAGAGTTCAAAGTTTTCTGAGCCTTTATGCAGCAAGTTCTCATCTCTCAGTGCAAAGCCACACTTAGCAGCTCCTCACCTGGATGCAGACCATGGATAGCTCCTGTTGCAGTGGTCTTGGGATGGGATTATAGGTGATATATCTATAAATAAAACTGATAGCAAGAACAACTAATCAGTAATGTTTGGGGAAACATAGTTCTTCAGACAGACCTTAGAAATGTTCTCTATTTGAAGTGCATAGACTCTGTTATGCCTGCAGTCAATCTGACCTGTGCAAGCTTTCATCGGTGGTTGGTCAGTAGCAGAAATACTCTGCTGGATCAAAGAGGGGGGTAGAAAAAAAGGTGCCTGACTCATGGAATTAGGTCAAAGGTGCTTATAGTTCCTTCATCTAAAAGAGAAGAAACATCTTTACCTAGAGGGCTTTAGTTATTTTAATACAGTGTTACAACTGATAGTTTGTCCTGAATTTTTCCACAAAATTTCAAGCACTCGATATGTATTAGATTGTATAGTAAATGGAAACAGGAAAATATTTATTCAAAAGATATGTAATCTGAATTCCTCTTTGGCATCTCCTCTCTAGAAAAACTGAAGTTAGCCTGCTATACTTTTTATTTAAATAATTAATCAGTGAGGTAGTGGTATATTATTAATTACACCTTTCAGGGCCATATTTACATGGAAAAATGAAATGCTCTTAGAGAAAAATGTAATGCTCTCCCCTTAGAGACAGATGGAATCGTGTGACTAAAACCATTTTCCAATCCCAAAGGCTTCTTTTATAATCAATAGAAAACCAAATTTGTATTGCCAGCATGCAAACTGTCTGATGCATTTGAGACATTCTCTTCAGGATGATATGAGCTGTGCCCTACAAGAATCCCTCTATTTCCACTGGCTATGAAAGGAGCCCAAGCTCAGGGGTAGATACTTGCTCTGTACCTCTCTGGAGTCATGAGACAACCCTCACAAATAGGGTGCTTATTGCTCCTTTATTCTTTCTGTAATTTTCTTACTTTTGCTTATAATTCCCTCCCCACTTCAGTATCCTCTTCTGGGATGTTTGGTTTATTTCCATTTCCTATAGGCATTAAACACTGCACAAAGCTGAAATCACTTAGAATAGTTGTTCAAGAGTGAGTATTTTTAAGACATCTATTGTATTTTCATGAAGAGGTGCCCAAGTCCTCTTTTCTGATCTTAAGATCTCAAATTCATCATGTAGGGAAAATGCTGTCTGCTCCTCCTACAAGCAAATTGTAGAGCATAAATACTGGGCTTCTCTGTTCAGTTTAAATGCTTGAAGTAGGGAGACAACCTGGGAGAAAGTTTTGGAAAATGCGATAAAGGAGAAACCATGCCATGCAGAGAAAGTGGAAATGGAAGACCTTATGTTGTACTTTAAGTGTTATTCCTGAAATCAGAGACTTCAGTCTGGTAGGTGCTTGAACGCTGGTTTAGGATAAGAGAAGGTTTTACCTTCATTATGACAGAGCATCATCGAAGATGTCGTTCAATTTGCCCATGTTTATAAGGCATTACAGATTATGGGTGTTGATGCCCAAGGGTGTTAGGTCAGATCCTGTGGTGTGCAGTTGGTGTCTGTATTACCAGGCATGGTTAATTCTCCCTTCCCTGGTCTGGGCAGCTCCAGCTGAGCCCCATCTCCACACCATACTGCAGTAGGACTGTGGAGTGCTCCAGAACCTCAACATTTTCCTCCTTCTCCCCTCTCTCAGCTTTCAGCACAGCAGAAATTCAAGCACATGGCTTAAACACGAACTAGAGTGTGCTCTGATCACTGATCCTCAGGTGCCCTCAGCTTTCAGCAGCAGCCAGGTGAAGGTGGAGACATATTTTCTCTTAGCTGCCATCCTTAATGTTTTCTGACGAATTTTGTTGTATGATAATGTAGAATCTGTTTTCCTAATGCCTGTACAAAAGAAAACAGCAAAAAACATGCAGAGATATCAACAGCTTGTGTATGTGTCCCTGGACAGAGGGTCAGAAGAACAGTAGAATTCTGTAAGGGAGTGAGTAACTTTGGCATTTTTTGTGCATAGTTGTTGGCTGTCAATGTAAAACAATGTTCAGCCCATGCCCAAAGTCTGTTTCCATGCATGTTCAAGTGACTACAGATTTCTGTCTATGTTTGATGCTTCCTTATTGGGCAGCCACGCCTGCAGTTTGGTTGCACAGTTTTGGTTCTATGTTATGAATCATGTTGCAGAACACTAGGGACTTTATGCAAGGAAGTACACAAATAACATCAATTCACATGGACACTGTGAATAGGAGCTTAAAGGCAAAGACCACATTGGATTTCTTGAAAAATTATCCTGATGGTGAATTGAATCCAAAAGGTCATGTCTGTAAGCTCTGTTGGAGATGATGGAACAGCATTTCTGTCGGAGTTCAGGTTTAATCATTGACATTTGCAGGCCCTTTTCCCTTATCCTGGGTCATGGCAGTAATGCAGGCAATGCAATATGCCTGATGTCAGTTTTCTGTTAATTTAAGAAAAAGCAGAAACCAGCTCTGCTGGTAGTCAAGTCACACAGACGTGAAGAAATATGTCATGAAATTGTAGCTGGCTTTTTGGTCGTTCAGTGGGTATAATGAAATAAACTAGAGCCCAGTAAATAAGCAACATTCAATCCAAAAAAAGTGTTTAATGGACTTTGCTTGTGAAAGACAGATCGTATTATTTTTAACTCTGTGTGTAATAATCTCTAGGAATTGTTTAGACCATCTGCATGCTGACACATCGGGACAGAATTGAGTAATTTTTGGAAAATTTTTAAGCTTCCCTTGTAGGCCCTGAGGTATACCAGGGAGTGGATATTATCTTTGGCTGTTTAAATTGAAGTTATATACCCAGTGACATTTTCTTAACTGATGACATTAATTTTCTATGTTTTTTTTTTTTTTTTTTAGGAAGCATTTAAGCTGAATCTTCTGGTCTAGTAAGCAAATTAAACTTACAGGCTTTTCAGTGATAAAAGGGATACAGAACCATTGGCATAGTTCCAAATAACAACACAATAATGGGTGATGACTACTACTTTCATTTCCCCCTCCCCTATTTTCTCAGCTGTGGCAAATACTTCATACGTAAAGTAATTACTAGGGTTGGGTTCTTTTTTTTTGGTTGTTTTTTTTCAATGTTAGTGTTTCTGCCACTTTTCTAATTAGAAAAGTCTATTAAGTGAGAAAATAATTTGTTAAAAGAGTGTGTTCGCATGGAAAAATAAATTTCTTTGAAAGCTGGAGTTATCCTGTTTACATTTTTGTTTTTCTACACATCAACACTAGCTGAAAAACTGCTTCTGGAACCAAAGATGCAGTAATGTCTAATAATAAACTACAGCCTGTATTGATTCGCAGACCACTTACTGCTTCTGTGGATTTCTCAGCTAACATGATTCACTACTTAAAAAATATAAATGCCTCCTATTACTGGAAGATTTGTGGATTTGGTTTTGTTATGAGTTGTTTGGGGTTTTTTAAATACTAACTAAAAATTACCTCTGTCTGCTCCAAATTTTTCCATAATTGATGCAGACAGGAGGAGTATTTGATATCTGCAGACAGCAAATGCAACGGAGCATCACTCCAAGTAGGCATTTCCTCCCCCTAGCATCCCACCATCCCATTTCTGTGAGATTTCCCTGTACTTTGACTCCTGAGCAGCTCAGGACCTGGTTGCCCCTCTCTCCTCCGTGCTGTGCTGGCCCAGTGTGGATCAAGGGATGCAGATGGGTGAGCATTCACCCCCTACATGGGTGAAGTCTCAGGGTCCCTGGAGGCTGCTTGACTCCCCTCTCATCTGGTCCAGATGGTAATGCCTCTAATCAAGGTCACCTAGGTACCATCTTTTAAACCACCATGTTATAACAATGCCAGACTTCTCTTGCTTCAGCTGAAGGTTTCTCATGCCAGCTATCAGCATCGGGCTCGGTTGCTCTGGGCTATTTCAGCCAACAAGTCTTTCCAAAATGTGGTAAAACTATGTTACTTTTCCTGTTTGCAGTTTCTTAAACCTGTTTTACAGACAGATGCCAATAAATTGGAAGTACAATCTCATCCTATGGCCAGATACAGAATTCTACTGTTCCTTTTGAAAATATAGCAGCCACAATGCAGAAGGTTAGCGACTTGCTGGGGTAAGCTGGAAATCTACATATATTTCACAGTTTTTTATTAGAGGCAGGCAGTCACTATCTGCTAATTTTCTAGTGTGTTTTGCAATTATATCTTGTATTGTTTCTTTCCCCTTCACATTTTCCATTGTTTCTATTTGTTTCACTAATGCAATCAAGTGCAGAAAAATAGTAGATAACTATGGCAAGAAGGAATCAAAGTGAACAGGCTTCAGATGAGTCAATAGGTGGAAACTGTTTTATTCTGAATTATTTTTGAGGAGACTTATAACAGTAGAAATTTGTTCAGGACCAAATAATTATCAGAAAAAAAAGGCATCAAAAAAGCAGACTTGATTGTGAAAATTTTTCATAAGGACTGATAATCTTGAAAACAGCAATGTAAAACTTTGCTTAGATTAGAACTCTGGCAATTTCCAAGTTTCAAAACCATTAGTTAATTCATATGTATGACGTTTTATTGCTTAATTTCTAAGTGTTGTCCAAGTCTAGTACAGACCTCTGAGACAGTACTGGAATAGCACTTTGACCTAAGAAATGGTATGAATTTTACAAAAACATATATCCCCTTTAACTTCTCCTTATGAAAATTTTAGGACATGCAATGGTTGATTACAGTTGGGTCTGCATTGGACTTAATTCTTATGTGCATGTGCATGCTGAAGCATTATTGTTTGCCAAATTTACAGTTTGTGGGTTATTTCTGTTCCGGCCTCAGGCTGTTTGTGGTGTTACTGACACATTTAATCACCCTAATGAAATTAGGTGAACTGTTTAGGGTGCTGTGCAGCAGGCAGCCCAAGGCAGAGCAGGTCAGGCTGCACCGCCTTTCCTTTCATTGCTGGCAGCAGAACAAGCACTTCATGGGATGGTCATGTCTGTGGCTGATCTGTTTGCCTTAGTGTAAGTTCAGCAGGAGTTAATTAGAAGCAGTTCTAGGGCAGGAATTAATATGGTGGGCATGAGGAGTTATGATTTCTGCCTCTTTATGAAAGGGTGGAGTATGTACGTGGTGTTTGTGCGTATATTATGTATATGTTCTGTACACTGACTGTAATGCACTAAGCAATTCTTCTCTATGCAAGTTTTTGTAACAAATCCTAGTAGTTTGCCCTAATTTATTCAAACTGACAACTTTTGCTCTGTTTTTGAACTGCTTGGTTTTCACAGAAAGAATGTGTGGCCGCCCAAGAGGGCCGAGGACCAGCAGGGGCTGCATGAGGTTGTTGGGGATTGCTTTACTGTGTGTACTTCTTAAAAGTGAAAATGTATTTCTATGTAATATCCTTGTGAGAAGCAAAGACTGCATCACAGGAATAGGATGAAAGGCTGCCAGATAAATATGCCAGTCAGGATTTAAATAGGCTTTTTCTAATGGGTAGAAAGCAGGTTATGAGGCAAGACAAAGCCAGAGCTTAATATTCTTTGAGATAACAGTGGTAGATGTACCACCATCTGGTTTCCTCAATGTAACAGTTTTTCTCTATAGGTCAGTGCACCAAGGGGTGTTTAACAAGGATGAGTATGAGTAGGAGTTTTAAAAGTGTTATTATCTTTTCTAGGGCTGTGGGCACTCAGACCTTTGGTAAAGAAATATTAATAGCAGATAGAAGCAGGTAATGGCCTCTTACTCTGCTGCAATTGTTCCATCTTATCATTTCAATAACTAAATAATAGTTGTGCTTTGCAAAGAGTTGTATATACGTACTAAGTATTTGCCATTCAAAGTACTTTGCCTAGCTATACTTCTAGAATACTAAACTTAAAGTTAGTATAACTATCAGCATCCAGTGGTATTTTTCCACTATGTAGTCCCAGCAGCCTGTGATTTGTGGTGTAGAGATGTCTTTCCTGAAATAGTACTTTTGATTCTAATAGGTCTTCCTGCATTTATCTTCCATGCTGTTTGCTTTTAGGAAACCTGCAAAATTTTGGTATGCACAATATAATATGTCAAGGAATTCCACTTCTTCCTTACCAAAGAGAAGTACCTTCTACTGTTTGTTAATTCTGAGTCTGCAACCTGATGATTTCAATTGAAAACCCAGTTATTGTATTATGAGAAACACTAAATAATCTTCCTTCATCCACCTTTTCAAATCACCTCTCCCTCTCCTCCCCTCCCCTCCCTTCTTTTTTTCCTTTTCTAGTAAGCCCTGTTTGCTTTTCTAAATGCTGCTGAGCATTGCTTCTTAGTGGAAGTGGTTTGTGTAAAGCTGTCTATCATAACTCTCTTTGCAGAGCAGTAAGTCAGTCAGAAATAATCACTGTGTATTTAAAGCTAGGTCTGTTTTTCTCCACATATGGCAGTTTACATCAGTATTGCATTTCATCTGCTCAATGGCTCAGTTTCATACAGTTGTTCTGCAGTACTTTGCAGTCAGTTTTTGTTGATTTTGAGTTATTCAGCATACTGTAATAAGCAAACTTCACTCTTTACCATCTTTTCCGGATCATTTATTAATGTGCTGAATAGCCCAGGGCCTAGCACAGATCCGTGGGGAACTTCTGGCTACAATTTCCACTAAAAAACTAATTATTTTCTCCTGTTCTTTATTTCCTGCCCCTACTCAATTAGTTATTCATGTCAAGATTTCTGTTATTGCAAGGCAGCTTACTATCCTTAAGAGCCTTTAGGCTTGTCAAAGTGGTTTGAAAATCCAAGTAGGCTTTATCAATTGCTTTATCAACCTGTCTGCATGGCACTGTCAAAGACTTCTAATGAAGTAGTAAGGTCTGGATTCCCCCCATGGTAGCAACTCTGGCTTGTTGAAGTATGTCATACCTCCTTATACACCCACTGCTTGCTCTCTAGTGCAATTTCCATCAATCTATCCAGTGGTGCAGATTAGACTCATTAACTGGATGAAATGTACTGCAAAGGATTTCTGTCTGCATTGGTTACAACTAATTTCTTAATGAATGTAGCAAAAGATCTCCTCTTTGAGGTCATTCTGAGGGGCTAAGGGATGGAGCTTACCACTTCTCACTGCACATCCTTTAGCCAACAAAGCGATCTTGGAAAAAGATAGTAGCAGCCTTCTCCGGTGTTTCATCTCACCTCCATAATATGTGAGGTTGTTGGGTCGCAAGACTGAACAAGAAATTCTTGGTTCAATGGCAGTATAAAGACTTGTCAACATATATTGAGACTGCATTCATAGTATCAGACAAAATATTTATTGACCAGTTAATACCTAGTCGGTATAAAAACCAGTTTGACCACTAGACTTTATGACAGAAACTTGACTCAGAATTCTGAGTTAATATTTGTAGTGTGTTCCACTTCTAGGAAGGGCAACTGCTGAAAAAATGCTGGATTATGGAAAATCTCTAGAATCAGAGAGTATTCTGAGTTGGAAGGGACCCACAAGGATCATCGAGTCCAACTGCTAAGTGAATGGCCCATACAGGGATTGAACCCACAGCCTTGGCATTATTAGCACCATATACTCTTATTATTAAAAATGAGCAACTGTATTCAGTGAGAAAGCAGAGGCTCGTCAAAAGGAAGTTACTTAAGTGTGCTCTGGTGGACACTTGCCTCTTTAGCTGGTAGATGATAATAGACTGTAATTTCACCTCTTAGCTTACTTGGTGCTATATCCCGCGTGTAGAAGACCCTTGAGACTACAAGTTGTCTGTGCAGTTCCTCAGCGTGAAAGAAGATCCCGGAGATGCCCCCACATTTCAAAAGGAGCAGTCCTGTCAGGGAATCGGGATCTTGTAGGACAGCGTGGGCATGGGAATGCTGCAGTGAACCTGACTGCCCTGAGAGCATCCTCCTGCTATGCTAGCACTGTATATCCATCTTTGCTTTTCAGGTGCAGACAAACCCTAAAGATTTCTCCTGAGATGTTGCTGTACAGGAGCTCCATCTAGTGCTGACATTATTTCTTATTCTGATTCCCTAAGGCAGCAGAATAAATATACTGATACGGAGGCAGCCAATTTAGGAAGCTGAATTTGCAGGTGCTAGCCTGCTTTCCAGAACGCAAAGGGATCCTGCCTAACATATGGAAAGTGAGCCAGAAATTAGTGTTCGAGGTTATTTTTGTGCTATGCTGGTACCACTGAGATGCAAAAGGGAATTCTTCGCTATATTTATGCCTCTGGGAGTTGGTTGGTTGGTTGATGAATAGGCATATTAATAACATAGTAGATAAGTATAGTAGTACTGAGTGATACATTAAATCACCAGATACAGCGAAAGACCACCCTTAAAGCACAACGTGTACAGGTTTAAAAATTCAGCCAAGGAGGGACGAAGAAAGAAAAAACCCCTAGATAATTTTTTGCCATTCAAAGTAATACATGCTGTCTGTATTGAGGTATCACCAAACACGAAGGGTGTGTTGTACAAAGGATGAAAATAGGAATGAATATTGAGTGAAAAGAGCACAAAAGATTTACTGAACAGGACTGGTAATGTTTATTGTCAGATTTGTTCTAGCAGGCTTGGATCCAACAGTGATTTCTCAGTGATTTCTTTCAAGCACACAGTTAAACTGCGATTCCCATTAGAGTTAAGCAGGAAGATAATTCTTTGGAGAAAGGAATGATTGCCTGCTCTAATGGACTCATGATTCCAAGACATCTTAGCAAACAAAACCAAATAATTACAGGCATTAGATAAACAGCAATTGGCACATTTATTTCTATTTAAAGAGAACTGTTAATATCTGAGGTCACCTGTATTTTGAAAGCATTTAGAAACTATTTGTAATTGCTAATGTGTAACAAATGAATGTGGGAAATATTTTCTCAATTTTAAATATGTAGAAGTGCTTCTAACGCCTTAAAAATCAAAAGGAAATAGTGATCTCATCACTAATATATGGAAACATTCTACTAGAATTAGAGTCATTAAAGGCAAGAATATTTGATTTTTTGGACCATTTATTCTGTGCTTATCATATAAATATTTAATAGGCATATCCAAATACAACCAGTAATGTTTTGGAAGCACATCCAATTCTCAGCTACTTCTGTCAGTTATTGAGGCATCCATGCTGACCTCTGCAGTTCATATCATCTATATTAGCACTGAACTTATCAGGAGTTGTTATATTCACATTGTGGTTTTGCTATATCATAAAGCAATCTGTTGTGATTTGTTTATTCACTAAAGTCTAGATACTGAACCGTAAATATCAGGCAAGTCAGGCTGGTTGGTTGTCCACAAAGACCAGTGCTCACTTTGGGTCTATTCATCTTAACTCTGAAATGTCTTCTAGGTTCATCAGGCTTTCTTTTTAACTCTGGAAGCGTTGGGTCTTCTGCCAAAATCTGCTGGCAGCTCATAAAATATGAGCTCCTCTTCTGGGGAGGGAAAAGGAAAAAGTGGATAATATTCTGGGGGTTAGCAAGGAAGGAACAGTAACCACAAATGTCTGCCACTTCAGACCTGTTTACATCCCTTCTGAACATTTGTTTGTGCTTCTCATCTCAAAAAATAGAAAAACCCACTCAAAAAACCCCAATCACCCCCAACAAAAACCAAAACCCTTGATAATAATATTTTTGTGAAATCCCATATTCACAATCTCTCATTTGTTTCTCTCTCAGATTTGCTGGTTTGATGTTACCTTCTCAGTAGCCCTCGTGGCTGTAAAAGTTGCTAGCTAACTTAACTGTGTTTTATTAATTTAACTGAATTTGTTTCATTCTGGGCTGCCTATCCCAGATTTTGCAGGCCAGTCAACATTCTCAGTGCCACTTTTTGGCAATCCCCGTATCATGCAAGACTCTCACTGGAGACTGTATATGACACAGGTTTTTCTCTATCTTCACTATAGCAATGAAATGTATGTTACGAGACTCAGAGCTAGAAAGCAAAATAGAATTTTTTTTTTTCAGAATTAAGAGTTTTGTTCTTTCTTCCTCTGTGATGTTGTGACTGAATAGTTTTTGATGCTTTACTGAAGTGCACATGCTGTGAGAAAGTCAGGTCAACAAATCAGCTTTTGGAAGTTTCTGCTTTTATTGTTATAATATTCTTATATACTCACCTGCAAGGCAGTCTCCGATGGCAGCAACTACATCAGTGGTGATCACTGTATTTTTGTGGAAGAAATGCATTGACTTTAAGGGAAACAGAGCCCACTAGTTTTACTTATCAATATTAACATTAACATTAAATCCATACATAACAAATGGAAGTTAAACTGATGATAGAATGGATTGCTCTGTGTGCACCCACATAAAATCTTTGATACTGTGGCAGTTGTTAGTAAGGTAGTTTGGCCCAGAGCTAACAAAATTTCTCCTGAAGATTAAGCAACCATTAGCAAAAGGTATTGTTGCTTTTTTTTACCTCTTTCTTCTTTCAAACCTCTCTTGTGAATACCAGATCTTCCAATTTGTATTTCATGCACAGTCCCTGATGGACTGTGATAGATGGACACATACAATAGGATATGTTTTCAGAAAGACTTCTATGGAGATATATAAATATAAATATGTTGGAAAGGTCATGACTTACGTTGCTTAAATTGTTTATGTTTCATTTACATGTATGGAGTGTTTTATTTCTGTAGAGAACTAACAGAAATACTCTCATTTAAATTCAGGAAAGTTATTTCCCTTGAAAACAGCCCTGAGTCACTGACCAAACTAGTTTTGTATAACTCAGTAACATATTTATGTAATACCATTCAGTAGGACAACTTGGAATTAAACTTAAAACCTTAAAATTGAGGTATTAAGAGCCTTCATTTGAAGAGGGTTGTTTCTTAGTGCTGTTTCTTAGTCTCTGTTTACATTTAAGTCCTTAGACAAGAACAGTCAACGACGTTGTCAAGAAGAAACAGCAGAATACCTCAGCACAGGATTCCCTAATATTCTCAACTTGAGGTGCACCTACATCTTATCTCCATCTCATACTGCCACAGAGCTTTTCAGCATATTATGCAGCTAATGGAAGAGTAGATTTAGCAGCTGAAAACTGAGGGTCTAGAAGGAAGGGAACATAGTTGTGTTAGGACACAGTGTTCCTGAGAAACCTACCTATTGCGTGTGTTAGGTATTTACCAACACAGCATTTCGAAGTGGAGACCAGAGCATGCTTCTTCCATCCCTGCTAATGTCCTTACAGCACTGTGCACTTTCTTGCTTGATGCCTCTCCGAGTTCACTGTTCATGACTGCACAGTGGCCTGACTGCACAAGCAAAGGTGAAACTTTTGGTGAGTCCCAACCTGCCAGCTGCTGGTTCACGCTCCTCTTCCACTTCCAGGTGCATGATGTTCTTCCCAGAATATTATGTTAGAGCTGCCTCGCAGGAATAGGTGTTACATGCACACACATATATGAATGGAGTCTCATAAATGTATAAAACATCACCATTTTCTCTTCCTTCAGCAACACATTTAAGCAGTGATGGCTGGACTTGCGTTTGGTTAACTTCTACCACTGGCAGGCCCTCCTGGGGTTAGCACAGGGTCCTGTAGGTGCCATGTGGGAACCCCAGCATTTACTATCCTCTTGACTTCCCCTCTGCATTTGGTACTTGGCTGGCAGATGGTCTGTTGTGCACTGGGGGGTGCTCAGCTGGCACCATCCTGCCATGGGTCTCAGCAGCAGAACAGCCAGGCATGCTCTGTTTCCCTGCCTTGCACCAGTGTCAGCTGCATTTTGCCCTGTCTCGGTCTCGGCAGCTGGGTTTAGGCTGGCCACAGGCTACAGTGGTACTGGGAGATGTATCGACTTGCTTTGGAGTTACCAAGGTTGGTACAGATGATTCATGAAGCGAAAGGTGTGTAAACACCTGAACACAGCATAGAAGAGTGAGAACAGCCTGTGCAGGTAATGAAGAACGCTGTTCCCAGCAGTAAAACCAAGCACATATTTTGACTCAGACAAGCCTGAAGGACTGTGTGCTGATAAGAACAGAGCATGACAACTCATCAGCGGGGGATCCTGCACCCTACTGAGAGGAGCATGACATCAAGGGTACAGCATGGTACACCTGCCATTTCTTTCCCTGGTAGCTCACCATGAAAGACATGGGGCCTGTGCAAGTGAGTGCATTCCAGGCAAGCGTGTTTTCCAGATGAAGAAATGCAAACAGGGAGCAGCAGTCTCACCTGAGACATACAAGGTTCGTAAGGGCAGGATTCATAAGCAATGGACGATTTCATAATGACAGTGGACTCCTGAAGTGTATAAAAGCTCTATCCAAAACCCAGCTTTTTTGCCAGATAGCTGTAAGCAAGGGGTTTGACAAACTGATAGGTGGGGTCTGCTGTTCTCTCTGTTGCACAAGAGAGATCCTGTACAGACTTCTTCAGCACAGACCATTGTACTTGTGGGTTTGTGGGTGTGAGAGTGTGAGTGAATGAAAGCTGTGAGAGAATGCCTGTGAGTGGGTAAAATCCACCTGCGTTGAGATTGGATGCGGTAAATCTATCTTGGGTTTTTGCAAGCCCTTGGATTTAGTTTTGCTCGATTAGTTCCTTGCTGAAGAAGGTGCTATTACATTCCTCCAAGTTCAGTCTGCCTAAGGTTACCTGTGGCTTCTTTTCATTGCCCCTGGTCCTTGATAACACAGGGCAGGGTATACATTACATCATACAACCACAATGCTCCAGAACTCTAACCATCATGTAGGATAATGACCTTCAGGAGATTTTAGAGGACAAATATACCTAAATTAGTAATCAAAACATTGACCCAGTGTAGGCTGACTCTATGTGATTCTCAGTTTTTCATAACCTACAGACCATGGGTGAGCTGTGTCCCCTTTCCAATTACTACATCAGTGAGCAGCATAAACCAACAAGAACTGATAAGAAAATGTAACACTTTTAGCTGGGACTCATGGGAACAAAGCATAACAATTTGCTGTGCCTTTCACAGCATACTCTGTGCTGTACTGCCAGGGAGAAATGTACAGATCCTTAAATAAAGTAAATAGTAGATAATGTCTCAGATGATAGTCCTATAAATAGATGCCTGTCCTGGTTTATGACTTGAAATTTAATTTCTTGCACTCTCTGCAACTAATTGCCGTGTAGAAAAACCTCATGCCCCACTTCCAAGTTGTCTTAAAGTCATCTATTTCTATGGTTAACTTTCGAATAATTATCTATTCCTGTAATGAAACCTACAGTGGATTTTTTGTCATCTTTCGGTGAGAACCTCATCTTTGTTCCTGTATATGCATGAAATGTTGGGGGAGCAAATTACATTTCTCACTGTGATTGACTCCTGTGAAGTTATTTGGCTAGGTACCAGCTTGAGGTCCTAAATATTTGTTGGAATCAAATTCTATTTAGATTTGCAATTCATGAACCTAATTTTATTGCAGTTTTAGAAAAAATTATTCATGTGAAATTAATATATACAGTCTACACAGTCATAAATGTTGCTGCACAATAAGAGTGAAATGTTGGCATAAAGCATTATGATTAACTTTAAAATTATAATTGTTTTCTTCTTTTTATAACTTACATTAATTTTTTTAATTTGATTTCTGGTTATTAAGAGCATGTAGATTGCATTCAAGTCTTTTCCTCAAGTCTTTTCCTCAGAGAGAATTCTAAAGTATTTAATTGTTTTTTTGTTTTAAAGCTGAGATTCTCACTAATTCCTCTGACTGCAATATATAGGGCATGAAATAGAATACCAGATAACTGCAGGATTTCTGGCAAAGGTCACAACAGTTAAATGCACGTGGCATTAAGGAAACGCTTGAGGCAAAGCTAGGAGGCACAATGAAAAGTGAGAAGCTTTATTCTACTTTAGCCAAACCAGATTACAAGAAGGGCAATGAGGGAAGACGAAGGAAACTACAAGCCTGTTAGTCTAAAATCAGTACCTGGAAAAATTATGGAGAGGATCATACTGGGTTCTATTGAAAAGCATATAAAGGACAAGGCAATCATCATTTTTTTGCTGGCAGCCTATTCACTGTTACACACCTGATGTCTGTATTTTACTTCCAGCCAGTGTTAAACTAAAACACAAAACGTGGTTTTGTCTTTGTTGTGAAATTATGTTGTTTCAGTCCATCAAATTAGGCTGGTGTATCCATTATAATTGATCAAATGATAGTGGTATATTTCTAGGATTCAGCTATTAAACTAATAAAAGAGTGAGATTAAAAAAAAAAAAAAAGGTATTTTTTGGGGGGGTTGTTTGTTTGTTTGTTTTAATTAAAAGGCTGACGATATTCTTACCGATCAGGGATATTAGAGCTGATCTACCACAACATTGGAACAAGATTATTGCTTGATGTGCATCCTGGTTTGGTTTTGAACACTCTTGGCTTCTGTGTTAAGGTGAAAGGCCCTCCATCAGGAAGGTTGGATGGAGCTGCAGTGTTGCAGTATAGAGGGTCAGGGCACATTTTGTGACTTTGTATATGCTGCACAGGGCCACACAAAGTAGACTGAGAGGGTTACCATGGCCTCTGTTGTTCCCATTTCTTCCTCACCTGGGTGATAGATGTTTTCATTACAGCCAATTCAGCTGAATGTATCTTACGGTTGGAAAAAGCTACTTGTTTAATTTTTATTTTGATTTAGACTCTTAATTTCATCCCTTTTTGTCTTTCAAAGCACCTGTTCTGTTCTTTGAAAGTAATTGTAATTTTTCTAAAAAGTTAGCTGGCCTTAGTAAATTAAACCACATGCAGAGTGCTGAATTCTTTTATTATCTCTTATGAACTACCCCTTCAGTGTGTTCTTCATTTTCCCTTTCTGTCTTGAAAGTATTAGAAGTCAATTCACAGTGGTATTAATTTTAGTGCTATTAAAAAGTTCAGACCTTGAAGTCTTACTGTGCCAAAAAGAAAAATATTGGATTTTTTTCTGAACTTTTGTGATCTGGGATTCCATGTGTCACAGTTCCTGTCCTCCAGAGAAAAGTACAGTTTGTGTCATGTCAGTGGAACTCAATAATAAAAGGTGAGTGAAGATGAATTGGCTCCTGCCAACATGTGCAATCAAGAGTCTCTAATTTTCTTCTGTATAGAGAAGAAAAATTATTTTCTATAATTTAAAGGCAGCTTTTGTGGTTTTGTCTGAGTGCTAATATTTGATTTATTCTTCACTGACATCACCACGATCCTAATTCAATATCTGAGCATTAATTCTATGCCAGTGTAAGACAGGTCTTTTCTACATCCCAAAGCAATTAATCCTGCATTCATGGTCAGTTGTCCTCAGATCAGCTCCATAAAGCCATCCATGAGAAAAGCCCAACATGTCCCTTGTATTAGGCAATAGGTGAAAATAAGAGGAAGTGTAAATGAATGCCATAAATCATGACAATACGCACCAGGAGAAGCTACTGGGCAGTAGCACAGCCACAGGGATGAGCTGGCAGAGCTGTCAGCCAGACTTGACCAGAGAGCCCAGTGGTGAAAGCAGCCATCCAGGAAGCAGGGCCCTGAGCTAGGGAAGTTTGAACACCCCATCTGGGTTTTCTAGGGAACACCACATATGCAGGAATGTAGGGTATTCTCAACAAAAGTGCATCTCATCGAAGTAGGGAAAATGTGGCCTCAATTGCCATCAGAGGTGCAGCAAGAACAATAGATCCTTTCTGTAGAGCACTCAGGTGGGAGGAGAGAGATTTCTTGTTCCCAGAGTTTTCTGTTAGTCCATGATTGTCTAATCTAAAATAGAAAAACAGATCTTTATCATCTTACTGAGGCCTGGATTTTTGCCTTAGGTACCTACATGAGCTAAATGTTTTTGATAGCGAGAAGCTTTTTAGTCAAGCAGATAAAGCATGGAAAAGAGGCATTGCTAAGAAAGTAACGATAAATAAGTGTGGGCTGAAAGCAAGAAGAGAGCAGTAGATTCTTTGTTCTTGAGTCCAAGGACTTTTAAGAGCAGTGTTTTGTAGGAAATAAGATTAAATGAGGGACGATCAGAATGTCTCCGCTGCCTCTAAAATAGCCTAGCCTTAAAACAGATCAGTTTGTCAGTTGGATTTAGTGGGCCTGTTACAGCTGTAAATGCATCTACTTTTTAGGATTGACTTCCAAGTAGTATGCAGAAAACAATTTAGTAGACTCTTGTAACAAGAAACATGTTTTCTTCTTCAAAAGTTACCTTTTCCTCACACCCTTTTGCCTTCTCTTCCCCTGAGAAATAAAGCATCCTATTGCAGCGAGCAGTGCTTGCATTCCCCTCGGGTCCTTTGCCATACCCAGCTCTCACAAAGTAACTGCAAATTGTTGTCAGGATGACAGAAATAGCTGTGCCTGCATCCAGCTAAGTCTGAAATGAGTCCTTGAACTGTAAGGAAAAGAGGAGCAGAATGCTGTGCCTTGGGAAGAATATCCCACTGTGCCCTGTGTGGGTATATGTGGGGGATGTTTTGCCCAGGTAGAGTAGTGCTATTCCCAGAGGAATCTCTGACTCACTTCCATTCTATGCTACAGGGGAAGCTGACAGTTAAATGGGGAAAATGGATTACAGCTGTGGATTCCCCTGAAGATGACGTTTTCTATTAATGGATTTGTTGGGAGTAGGTACTGCTCAAAATTTTGGCAGGCTACGTATCTCAATGCTACTGTATAGTTCGTGGTTACTAATAGCAAAGATCAAGAAAACAGTGCTGGAAGGAACTGGGCTGACATAGATCTACTCAGGTTTTTCATCTTACAGGACGAAAAGAAGGGGACTGGAAACCATTGGAAAAGATGGTTTTAAATGTCTTCAAACAAGTTCCTTCTCTCACAAATCCTGGAAGTGGTATGCAGTGTTGTGTCTCCAAGAACTGTAAGGAAGCTTCAAGGAGAACAAAAACACAGCAAATAGCAAAAGCCATTCAATTGAGTCATGGCTAAGAACCTGCCATGGAAAACCATAAAGCTTTGTAGAGGGGATTAGGATCTTGAACTTTGAAAAAGAGAATGGAAATGTCCTACAAACCCGATTTTTAAGTCTTCTGGAAGACTGATATGACACCTAGGGCTCAATATTAATCTAAGTCACTGTTTAGATTGATTATATTAGATGTGATATAATTGTAAATAATGTTGCAACCTGCCATATCACAGTCATGATGTGGTTGTCTGATATTTCCAAATGAGTGATCATAACTGAAGGTACAGCTAGCTGATGGGGCAGAGCAAAAGAAGCAAAAGCTTCTTTCATTATGGGGCTCCAAGTCTCGAATATACAGCTATTTTTGCATGTGTAAAAGTCAATACAATATTTGAAAATGCTCATGGATGCTAAAACTGGAATCATTCTTACCAAGAGAATCTTTCACCATTTTATTAGCTCAGGCAGAAAATCTATTTACCCTGGGTAATACTATAATAGATAAAGCTGAAAACCTGACTGGAAGATGAATATCTCTCAAGTATAAAAATCTTCCAATATAAGATAAATCTGAGTTAAACAAAATTTGACACCATGGACAGAGCAACCAGGTCTGGTGAGGATTAAGGCAAAGAGAATAATGGAAATAGTTTCCACTGCTGCTTCAAATACGTCATAACCAAAAGACCATCTCATTTCTTGGGATTTGGAATGGATACCATGCAAAATAATGAAATAAGCATTTATATTGCTTGGTTCATTGCAGGAATCGTGTCCCTGATCTCCCTGGCCGTCCTGTCCTACGAGCGCTACAGCACTCTCACCCTGTGCAACAAGCGCAGCGATGACTACCGGAAGGCATTGCTGGCAGTTGGAGGTTCATGGATTTATTCCCTGATCTGGACTGTGCCACCTCTGATCGGTTGGAGCAGTTATGGGGTGGAAGGTGCAGGTACAAGCTGTTCAGTACGCTGGTCCTCAGAGTCAGCTGAGTCCACATCCTATATCATCTGTCTCTTCATATTCTGCTTGGTCGTCCCTGTGATGGTCATGATGTACTGCTACGGTCGCCTCCTTTATGCAGTTAAACAGGTAAGCAGTTGTGTGCTGTCTATAGTGCAAACTGCTCTGAGGCATCTGTTGCATTTCTCTTTTATCAAATTTGGACGTACTGATGACAGAGAGCAAATCAGCAAACCAAAATGAAATTGAAAAGACCACCTCAAGGAAGGTGCATGAGGTCTTAAATCCTTTTAATTCTCCTGAAGCTTCAGTCAAAACAACCAGATAAGATCCATATAGATACTGATTTTGTGATTGGTAATACTGTGTTCTATGAAAAACAGCATATTGGAGTGAAGGTTGCATTTGTAATGAAGCAAATGCATATGTTTACCTGTTTATAAATAAGACATCCATACAAATATTTCTTCTTGGTTTTGGATGATGACAGTTTAATAATTTCTGCTTCCTAATCTGTGGAATCTCAACTCTACAGTAATGCAGTTCTACCGTGGTTTACGGAGTTATCCGTAAATCAAAATAAAGGATTAGCTTCTCCTTGTAATTCCAGACCACATTTCAAAGCTTCCTTGTAACTACAACCACCATTACTGCTACTCCTCCTACTACTACAATGGTGGTTCTCACAGTGACTTAATGTGCAATGCAGATATTCCAAAATGAATGTTCTGGAAGACCCTGCCAGGGGTGTGGTATTATGAAGCGTGAATACTCTTGGTACAGTAATGAAATGGTTTAATGACGAATGACGAGAGAGGAATGAATGTATAGGTGTTCTCTAAAAAGCAATTCTCTAAAATGTTCAGATGAATTAACTGAAAGTGTTAAATAGGAAAAAAAAAAGGCAGTGAATCTCTGAATAGAGGTTCTTGTACAGAATTAAATTGAATGTAGTTTGCTTTTGATTAGTCATAAGGAATTAAGGTTGCTTGGTTTATGTGATTTGTCAAAACTTTGAGAACACTTAAAGCCCAAATGGAAAAGCTTTTCCTGGTTGAGTGCTGAGTGGGCCAGTAAAATCCCTTTGATAAGAATCATACATTAGTATTCCTCTTAATGCTATGCAATATTAAGATGGAAAAAATCTCCTTTGATTGTAAACCATTAAAGTAAAGTTGCAGTTCATATCTGATTCCTGGGCAGCAGTTTCCTTTCCCATCACCTTAAAGAAAGGGGCGGGATCTTGGAACATGTGATACTAATAATATGGAGAAGATACACCTTACTTAAAATTTTATGTCTTCTTTCCTTCAGCCCTCACTGCCCTTCCTGACAACAAGAATCACCCACAACATGTATGGATGAAGCTTCTGTAGCATGTGCTTTAGCTTCTAGTGCTGAGGCTGAGGCTGAGAATAACTTGTGTTATTCTAGTCACTTTTTTAAAATTTAAATTGAGTTGTATTAAAAGTAGTCATAATCTCACTGATCTGCTGTGAAAAACATGCTGAGGGAACAAAGTATCACAGAAGCGATATATGCACTCTGTAGCCATTTTTTATTTAGACATGAAGACTGGGTAGACTGGATGGAAGATTAGGTCGATTGATTAATCAATAATTTTGAAAGGAAGGAAAAACCACGGGAGAAGGAATAGCATCTTCCACAATCCTCTCTCCTCCATCCTCCTTGTGCCTTCCAGAATGACCAGTGAGCTTCTGGGGTGCTGAGGTTAGAGGATCCTGAGAAATTTTGTAAATGGTGGAAGTGAAAGAGAATCAAACCTAATCTTGTATAACCTGTTGGAGAGACAGGCCTTAGGGAACTAACTCTTGTTAAATGCAAAGGAACTCTAGTGAGGATTAAATCATATCTCCTCTTTAAAGTTGTTATGACTAAGGGTCATAAGAGCTGCCTGAGCATTTGAGAAGTCTTGAATAGCTAAACCCTAAATTTTTACACAAAATATCTTACGTTTTCCTGGTGTTTGTAAGATTTCCTGGATGAGTTATATTTCACCAAAAAGAATCTCAATCAGAAAACTCATCAGTCCTAAGCTTTCCATGATGTACCAGAAACTGTTTCCGGTACCATAATCCTGAAATCTTGCATTTCATAAATTTCTTGTGACATATATATAAATTTCCAAAGAACATATCGTGACAAATCACTGAAACACAGCCTTTTTCCCCCTTGGTCTGAGGTCCTCTAACTGTTCTGTAGTAAATGGGATAGTTTATGAAATGCTTAAGTATGTCATGTTTCAAATTAGAGAAAAAGATGAGCAATATGTAAATGAAAATATAGGAATTCTTACATAAAAGTACAAAGAGTAGGTAGAATAACAAAAAAAAAAGGTTAAGAGAGGTTACAGCATTCATTATAATGCTGTAACTTTCTGGAGTGGGCAAAAAAATTAATTATCTAGCTATTTTCTGGCCTCGTAGATTTAAGTCCTTCTGTGACTCTTTGTGTTATGTATTAGAAGTAATATGGGAACATTGTAAACATAATAAGTGCATTATCCCAACTTCAGCCTCTTGGTAATTTTTCTAAATATGCATTTCATAATTTTGCCAGATCTATGGAAGTTTTTATGTTAGAGCATTGTAGCATTAATGGTGTTGCACCCTGAAATCAAGAGCACGGGAGTTACGCCATTAATAATAGTAAAATGCAAATTAATTGAGGTGAAGAAATGTCTTAATAGATTTGTGATAGTTAATGCAAGAATTGGCACAGTGCCTGGATTTCCTCTTTTGAGCAACAGTGATTATAGGTCTGCTTTTCTCTTTTTGTTCTCTATATTTAGTCAGGTGCTGTAGCATTCTGTCACTTGAGGCATTAATAGATCCCACAAAGTCATCTGCAGTCTTTGTAGTGGTAAAAAGCTCAAGGATTTCAGTAATACAGGTTATATGAAAGATCATCTTTTCAAGGAATTACGAGTCAGTAGCATCCTTGTGTGAATAATGTTAACAGTAAATGCCATTAAACAGTATTACAATACAACTGCATTATTATCTCAGAGCTCTTACCATTTATCAAGCTCAAAGATCCTTAGGAATTACTCACATTATTTTCTTTAAAGGTATGGGTTTTTTTCCCCAGGCTAGCTTTATCTGGACAGTTGAGGTTGATCAAATGGGCAAAGTTTTCTCCCTCACAAAATATTATTCACGTGTATTTTATTCTTGCACATTCTACAGCATAAGGAAAGGAAACTGTGGATGTTTTATTTTTCCTTATGCAATTCCATTACTTTTTCCCAGTTTTTGACTTACGATGCTTCTCTGTGACTCTATCATTGCATTCCCTCTGGAAAAATGTTCTTTGTGAAACCAGTGTCAGTTGTTTACACTTTAAAAAGTGTGCTCCCAAATGTGGAATTACAGAGATTAGCATTGTGATCACTGTGTAGCACAAAAGACACAATGTGATTAAAATCCTCCAGTGAGGGGCCCAGAGAACTCATGTCAACCAATCTAATGAAAATTAGTAAAACTTTTAAAAGAGATCTCTTCGGTCTGCACTGTCTCCCACTTACATGCAGAAATCCTGCCCAAGGACAAGAAGAGTCCCAGAAGATTGTTTCAAGAAGTTTTCAGCTTGGTTTTATGGAGACTCTCATATCATTGCCAATCTTCTTTCGTCAAAAGCTGTGCCTGAACAAAGTTCAGCAGCTCTTTATGGAATGTAGCTAGTACATGGAAAACAATAGAAAGAACTGTATGCAGAGCACGAAGACTTAAATATATAGTGTAATACCTGTCTGACTGTGTGGTTTTTGCTCAGTGCAACAGACTGTGTGTTAAAATGGGCAAAGGGCCAGTGGTCACACTGTCTCATGGGGTTCTGGAGTAGATGGACTTGTTACATGAATTGATATTCCTAAAGTGTTTGTGGGTTTTTTTGAGTGTTTTCTTTTTCTTTTTTTTTTTTTTTTTGTCAGGGATTTTTTTTTTAAACTTGAGAATAGTGAGGAAAAAGTAGCGCTGAAAAAAATTTATTGTGTCCTTTCACGTTGTTACTCCACCTGTACTTTGACTTCGTCTTTGACAAAAAAAAAGGCAAGAAGAAATATTCAGGGAAAATTTTAAGACTAGCCCATATGAGGCAGAAGTTAGCCTTACCAGTATGTCTTGTCTTCTAGCCTGTGGTTCACATACTAATGCTTAATTGCTCATAAACTGCTATTTTTGACTAGTGACCAAAATGTGAGTCCAGGTAGTGGAATCACCCAACTATTTCCCGTTACAGCAACTTTTGTTTTGTTTCTTTTGAAAAGTGCCACATGATTTCTGACTTCTAGATTTCACAGGAGAACCAAATCACCTTTCTTTTATCCCATCCCCTGACCTTTATGAGTCTTGTGAACTTGTAGGGGAAGGGGACAGTCAAGGTTATGCAGTAAAGAGCTGGCTGGTCCTCTTTCTTACTCCTCCTCCAAACTTCAACTTCAAAGTACCAAATTTAGTGGAGGAAAAGTGATTCTGTCTCTTATTTAAGAAGTAATGCCCCAGAGCGAAATTATGACTCGATTATAAACCCAAGGAAACTAATTTTTAGTTCTGAACTATGAGATTTTGACTCTATGTTATTTTTTAAAGATTTGGATATAAACAACAGTGTTGGTTTTGAAATCTTCCGTGCCCACAAAGGAAGTCTTAGAGAAAAAGGAAAGAAGAGGTGTAAATTTTTATGACTTCTGATTCCTTCGTCCTTTTTTAATGTCTGTTCTATTTGGAAAATTAAGAAGTATCTGTAAAAACAATTATGGCATCATTGTTCATTAAAGTAGTTAGGGAAGGACAATAAAGTAGAAGGATTGCTCCTGTGAATCTTTCTAGTTTTCCATCTCATTTGGAAGTGACTGTTTGGAGAAAGACAGCAGATTAGGGCAGAACGCTCCATGATTTAAACTGAAATCTTTTTCACATAATACAGAAAGTAGGATGGAAGTGTAATTATTGTTCCATCATTCCTTGATATGCTTCATATGCTATTTATAGAGAAACTCAATTTTCCAAAACTTTATCTTTGATGGCACTGAAATTAGGATTTATGTTGAGAAAACTGATAAAGCAATTATAGACCATTAAATCTTAACTTCTTAAAACCATAAATAAAACCAGGTTTGTAGTCATAGGCCTTCTTTTAGGAGTAAAGTTCAAAATCTTTCTAGTTATTTAATTAAACAAATAAGTCCTAAGAAATGTGATTCAGATGAAGATGATCCTAGACCTAGTTGTATGGCTCCCGTAGATCATCCCTATCAAATGTGATTAAGTACATTTGGGATTCAACTGAATTTCAAGTATGTTTACCTTAACTGCATCTAAGCTCAAACAAGAAGCTATACTCATTAGATAACCATATCTTGTTGGTTTTTACCATATGTTTGTAAATTTTACTTCTTCCCTTCGGATCTTCATGTATACTTTCTCTCTTTAGCTTCTGGTGGTATAGAGGAAGAATAGTTTTGCCTTTCATTTTTAAACCTTGCCATAAGTATATAATAATGACATCTCATTCAAAGCAAAAAGAGATTCAGTTTGCAAATTAATTAATAAATGTTTTCTGTCACTTCATCATGAAGATATGGGAACTTAATTAAAATAGAAATCTCATGTTAGGCTGAGAGAATTGGAATAAATTTAGCAAAATGTAACAAAAGAGTTCTGCTGGATTATCAAATGCTATAAAGTAATATAGCCTAAAGCCATCATCTAAAAAAATAATAAAAATAAATATTTTCAAATTTTCTGTACAGCCTTCAAGAGGCACATAGCACTCAATAGTCAACATCTCCTTATTGGTCAGTTTGACCTTTGCCAAATTCTTCGTGTACAAGCCACTACACAGCTAGAACACAAAGCTGGCAACAGGCCATTTTTTGGATTCTGTGATAACAGATACTCAGGCTATACCCTTTTATTGTTTGATTCTATTTGCTATAAGAATGAGCTTTAAATTATGAGAGCAGTTTACATTCTTGTATAATACTGTATTTTGTCTGAATTTCTAGATAATTTCTCCAGTAGAAAATCTGACTTCTTTTTGTTGTTTCAAAGCAGAAGAACACTGAAATACATTAGGCTGCTTTTGGTATGTATTAGTTACCAGTTCTTTGAAGATCTGATTATTTCCAAATCTTCTTGGCTTCTAATATGATCAAATTTATCAGAATTCTGTAGGTGAGGTGATATCCGGAACAGCTTTTTTGAAAGTTATTAATAAAAAAGCCATGGAATACTTTGACAAAAAAAGACAAGAAATCATATTTCACTATTTCTCAGTAAGTTAATAATTCTGTTGAATATGTAATTTATGTAGGATCAGATTGCAATCTGTAGATGATATTACATAAATAAATAACCTTAGCATATCAACTCTTTTTGTTTAAAAATTTGCTGATAATATTTGTATCCACTCTCAACTTTCACAGCCCATGTCCCATGGGCTTTCCCACCTTTACTCTGACACCATTCTATTTCATATAGATCTCCTCCTTCCTTCTTTCAGTGATTTCCATAATTTTTTCCTTTGATTGTTTGAAAATTATATAAACATACACAGATTTTCCAGTGCTTTGTAAAGCTGATACTACTATTCCTACTGTACAGAAGGAAAGCACATGGTACTGAGGAGTTAACTGTGAGAATTCAAGGCATTTTAAGAATCTATCTACCCCGAATTTTTTTCTCTATGTTTTCTCTGTAATCAGAGAAAGAAAATCACATCCAAGGAGGTTATTCTCAAAACTAGAAGCTTTGGCAAGCTGCTGACATGAGTCCCATTAAAAGAAGCAAATTGTTTTATAACAAAACAAGGAAGCACTTTCACCTTGAGAAGAGGATACAATGTATCTTTTTTTTAAAAAAATAGTACCCGTTTTAAATTATTTTCAAAACAATGGTATGATAGTTAAATTATTATACCATTTTACCATTGTTATTTAATGCCAGGTCATAATATAAAGTACAAACATAGCATAACTTTGCAAACAAAATGTGTAACATTTTGACACTGACTTTTGGCATTCATACTTTTATAAACAGCAATTTTCAGATGCCAGCATTTCATGTTTCAAACAGTTCTATCCTTATATTTCTGTTCAAAGATATTACAGTGAAGCAAGTGGTGATTATTCCTATTGGCTGACTTCTTTTTTTTCTTCATTTTATTTTAATGAGAAACCTGCTTGAATAAAAAGCTGCTTTCATTAGCTAGGAGGAAGATTTACTAGTGTGCTTAATTTTTAAAGAGCCAACATAATCTTGTACTCTTTCATAACGATTAGGGTTTGCCCAGGAGGTTAGATGATTGTTATGTAGCTATCATGAAGACACTACAAATATAGCATTGACTTTTGGGGTTCACTGTTCAACTGTAAGAAGATTTCAGTTTTGTGCACTATAGTTAGACCAGTTTTTATTAAAGGTGTCTGTCCCAAGGGAATAAAATTCAATATTTTCTGTAACACTGGAGAAAAATGTCAAATCCTGAGAAATAAAGGAGATAGCTAACATTTTCTTTATTTTGTGTATAGCTTCAAGGTTTGTAAGTTCGCCATCTCAGCTTTTAAGTGTGTAAAGGTGTGGTGAGTCAATCCATTGTAAATACCATTCAAAGTGTCTAGAGACTTCAGCTGCTGTGCTTGCATAGACACATGTCTAACTCATAAATGGCAGTTATGTTCACTCAGGGTTGTTCTCAGTATTTCTGATTAAAAAGTGTCGACCGACTGTTGAAGCACATGTCATCAGATTAGTGTTCATTTTTTGAGGTCTGATCATGCTGGAAGGGAAACAGGCATGAGAAAACATTATGATCTTGTTTCCCCTGTGCTTTCAGAAGTGTAAGTCTTTACTTAATTGTATTTGCAGAGAAACAGTTATGCGAGTTTGGTGTAAATCGAGCACTGTACGAATTCATTGTAAATCAAGTTAATGGCTGGTCAGAAAACAGGAATTCATTGAGTTTGCCACTTTTCATTCTTTATATAAACTAGGGAGGAAATAAGCCTGTCATAGTGTTTAATAACAATCTAATAGAAGTTTAGGATCTTATGCATTAATCTCTGGGTGCTTTATGTCCGTAAAAAATAGGCTGTAGTTTCATGAGTCTTTCAGTTTACAGCAAATGGTGTACATCAATACTAAGCACTCATGACAGTTCAGGGTATGAGTTAGGAAAGGTTTTTCCTGACAGGAAAAAGTATAAGATTTTTTTGTTTGCTCACCAGTTATAAAACTGGAAAGGTTAAATGTACAGAAGTGTGTTTTGCAGGGTAAAGAGTGTGGTTTTGTGTACTTACATTTTAGCATGGAGAACTGAGCCACACTTACTCTCCTGTAGTTTAACTCCACTTCAGAGACCAACTTGTGACCTCAGGCAAAATCCCTACTGGAAGGCTTGGAGCAAAATTAATTGTCTTATGTGTAGCAGCACCATGGCATTGTCCCCTAGAGAAACACCTCTGAGGGTATATCTGCAAAGGGACGCTGCTGTGCAGCAAAAATATAGCAAATGTGCAATGCCCAAGGGCTTCCTTCTCTGGTACCACCATACATTTGATATCACATTAACTGTACCATTGTGTGAGAGTCCACAGGCCAGTCCCCAGCCAATGTTATCTGGGTGGGAGGTTAAAGCAGAGGGTGGGAAGCCAAAGCAGACAGCCTTGGTTCACTGCACATAAAACAAAGACTTCAGTCACAATTGTAGGATCACTGAATGGTTTGGTTTGTAAAAGACATTAAAGACCATCTAGTTCCAACCCCCCTGCTGTGGACAGGGACACGTTCCACTAGACCAGATTACTCAGAGCCCCATCCAAGAAGGCCTTGAACACTTTCAGGAATGGGGCATCCACAACTTCTCTGGGCAACCTGTTCCAGTGCCTGATGACCCTCACAGTAAAGAATTTCTTCCTAATATCCAATCTAAACGTGCCTTCTTTCAATTTGAAGTCATTCCCCTTGTCCTATCACTACATCCCCTTGTAAAAAGTCCCTCTCCAGCTTTCCTGTAGGTCACCTTTAGTTACTGGGAGGTGCTATGAGGTCTCCCATGAGCCAAAATGTAATTCTGCTTTTTCCTGGTGGTGCAGAGTTAACAAGGATGTTTGTTTTTACTTTGTCAATCCTTGTTCTATCTTATCATTAGTCCTGTGTGACTCCAAGGTTTGGGCACAAACATTTGTAATATCTATTGCTATTCATTGGTTCCATGATTTAGCCCCACTTCCACTGCTGAAAATTCTGAAAGCTCAAGATGCAGTGCCTGAGGCAGCATAGTTTGGCAGTAATAGAGGGAAATAATTTTACTTGAGAAGTTATCATGTAGTGAAGAACAATGGCATGACAAATCCATATGCTGCAGAGATATGAAATGGATGCAAATGATTATGTGCTTATGGAATGAAAATCAAAAGCATATAAAAGAAAAAAGGTAAATATGTAAAATCTAGAACAAACATTGTTTCAAAATTTCTAATCCAGTATTTCATTAGTTTGTAATCCTACTGACTAGGTAGATTTTTTTTTGCTATCTCAGTTGAATCTTACACGTCTGCATGAGAAGCTCTGCATAAACACAAATTGAAGGTTTATAGCCAGAGTTGTCACGCTTATATTATCTTAATAACAGAAATGTATTAAGTAATGTAAATTTATGAGATTGATCATACTGTTTTACCACAAATAAAATAAGTTAAAATTTGGATTCTTTGTTTACTTGGCACTAAAGCTGTTTCATCCAAAAACAAAAGGTGAAAAAACCCAGTTTATCGGTCTTACATCTCCAATGTTTTTTGATGTTTTTCAGTTTTCAGTGTTTTGAGCTTACCTGGACTAAGGATAAGGTGGTCTAACCTGCTTTTAATAGAAATTAATTTGGTCATGATTACTCATATTGTAATATTTTTATAATTATTAGATTTTTATAATTTATTATAAGTATCAAGTGTATTATTATATTTATTATTAATAATAATTTTTAATGGTGAATATTATACCCTGCTAGACATTAGAATGAAATGTCATGTATGCTTCCTTAATGAAACCTGCATTTATTTTCTGCGGAGGCAAACCTAGGTGTAATATGAATCTATCAGATTAAATACAACATTTTGGAAGTGATGCAAGGTTATGTTGAAACTTAACATTTATGTGAAGTGGGCAGGTCACTCTTTCAAAGCATACAAAATCTAGAAGCAGAACAATTTTTTTTGTTTTATTTGTGTGGAGTCTGCATGCAAGAACATGCATGAAGATAACTGCATATGCAATGTCGACATGTTCCTACATGGTCAGGAATGTTCCTTGGCCTTGAGGCAAACAGTACAATCTGCTGATGTCCATACTACACAGTGTTTGGCCTTGAGCATTCTCTGGTTGTTACATGACCCTATGGCCCTCAAACTTAGAAGTTCATATTTTCTTTATTTACCCAAATTAAAGTGTCTAAAATCAGATGAGAGTTGACTTTGAACTCAATAGAGTTGTGAGCTCTTCTAGTGTGGAGCCAAAAGTTGATACACTGCACCCTGATCTATACAGCAGAGGTGTGGGTGAGTACAAGCCTGTGGCACAAGTTGGAGGACTGTGTAGAAAGGATGGAGCCAAACCTGGTGCAGCCTTGTCCATGCCACCTACTGGGAGTTGTCACTGATACTTTTGGGCATCTGCTTAGGGAGCACTGGGGCAAATCTGCACAGGGGATCCAAGCACGCTGACAGTTAAGCAGGGTGGATGATCAGGATCAGGATCTTTATCTCACATTGTGGAGTGGTTTTGTGTAGTAGTATGGACATAACCATTCATGGTTTTAAAGATATGCACCCATACCATGTCTTTTCCAAGGAGAATTAGCTTTAAATTGTATGTGTTTATGTGCACGCTAAAAAAATTGGAGTTTTCTTTTCTTCTTTAAAGGCAGCTTGTTCTATGAGAAAGTGCTATGTGGGCACATGAATGTCTCAGTTTTTGCTTTCTTCCTTGGCTTCAGACAATTTTGGGTACTATTTTAAATAGACCAGGTTGGGAAATAGATTTTCTGGTCTTTTTCCAGTTTGAGGTTTTTGATGGAGAGATTTCTTGTCTTGAATAAGGGGGGCACACACGCACACAAATCTTAACCTCACTGTTTTTCACTGATCAGCAGTTCATCAGTATTTTATTTTTACATAATCCTCCACTGGAACATTTAGATGTTAAAAATAAAATAATCTCCTCTTGACCCTGAAACCATTCAGAGTCCTACTACCTTTGTACAGCAGTAGCTTAGGCAAAGCAACGTGGAGCAAAAGGGCCTGCAAATCCTTGGAGCTGGTGACCTAAAATGCCTGTGAGATCAGCGTCCTGAATAAAATAGCTCTGTGAGGTAACTAGGCACCCAAAGACCTGGCATTTTCAGTCCTATCAGGCATATTGTCAAGGAACAAAAGAGAAGCCCAGGGAAACATGGGTACTACCAGAAATGTCTCAAATTTGAATGTTCCCACAGGATGTTTTCATTTTTGTGAATCAGTTTCCCAGTGCAAAAAATGTCATACTAGGAATAATTTTGACCTTAGCTGATGTATAAGTTGCCTCTTTGCCAATAAAAGAGTTCTGTTGCAGTGCAGCTGGCTTATACAATGCTAAGTGTTTCTGTGTCTCTACCTTTTCCCACCTTGTCCATCTTCACACCTTGCTTAGTATGCACATGCGATATTATAATAAATGTGCAGCTCTCACATTCACATAATAGTTCATTTCTCTTGGGGTTTAAGAAGGATAAAGCTGCAAACACTGGTATTCAGCTCAGTGAGCCTCATCGATATGGTAAAGAAGTGTTGAAAACACACTAATTTTGATGTTCTAATTATGTGTTCTCTTATGTTCATGCAGTCAATCCAAATCTGTATTATTACAAGTTTTTTTGTGAGGTTTATAGGTTTATACGTGTCTTTTTTTCTTTATTAAAATAAACAGACAGGATATTTTATGGAATTCTCCCCTTTATTAAATTGTTACTGCTTTGCACACTACTTGTCTTTGTCTCATGGTGAATCAGTGGAAATAGGCTTGTGTTTTCTGTAGTAGATTAAAACTGGCGTCATATTTCAATTTACAAGTATCTTACTATACAGCTGGCTCTACTTATTTCAGTGTGCCTGATGGTAAATTGAGAACCACTGCAACAAATGAAAAATGGCAGAAATAGGGCCAATAATATTTTAAACACAGACTTATATTTCAGGCAGCATTTTATTAATTGGAGTCAATAAAAATTGATTGCCAATACTCTGAGTGCGTTTAATTGCTAGCCCTGATAGAATATAATCCTACACCACTCAATACTCAGTGTAACTCAGTCAGATTAAACACTGGGGAATCAGCTGGCTAAATATTAATCCTTTTTTTTTGTTGTTGTTTTAAAGGCATGGCAGGGGAATAAGGTGGGAAGGTAAGGCTGGAGAGGGAGGAAGGGAGGGGTCTGTGGTCAAAGCCACTGCCTTGAATACAGCAGAGAATCAGAGCAGTTTGTGGGGGCCAGGTGGCTGCACCTGGGCAAGTCTGGGGAAAACACACTCCAATGGAATTCCAGCAGAACGAGACCTGTCCTTGTGAAGCATGTAGAGTAGAGGCTTCAGAGGCTTTTAAAAATTAAGTACTAACATATGGCTCTTCAAAACATCTGCTCTTGCTGGAAGAAAAAAGCTACTGTTCAGCCACTTTGCAGTTTACATCTGACACTTGTTTTACAGGGAGCCTCCTTTGCTGAAGGACTGCTTGTCCAAACCTTCTCAGGAGAAATGACGCCCATCTATCACACCACAAAGAGAGTTTTATATTTCTTCTTATTTTGCACATGTTTCATTTGAATTTCACTTCACTAGTAATGGAGTTAGATGAACTCTCCAGCTGCTTAATTATAGAGACCTTCAACTTAAAAAGCTCAGGAATCCTTATGCAGTAAATCAATATCTCTCTGGACAGGTAAAGGATAGAAAATAAAAAGATAAGGTTTAAGTAGCCAATGTTTCCTTCAGAGAAATATGTATAAGATGTATTACTCTATTTTTCACGTTATTTTTGAGATGATGATGCTTAGTCCATTGACTCTCCAACTTTTCTATTTCATGCAGTTTTCATTGTAGCTTGACCACTGACCCGTTTTTGGTCTTAATTCTTTCTTCCTTTGTTATTTCAAGATATAAAACTAAAAATAATGAACATTCACTCTTAATTTATACTATTGAGAGGCCTGAGGCTTCACTTTCCTGTTTGTTAAGCATCTTTTTTCCCCTATGGTTTTTCTTTTAAAATGTCTACACCACATGAATCTTAAAACAATGAACAACCGTCTCTGGCTTGAGGTAGTCATCTGGGCTTACAGTGAATGGGTGATTATTTGACTTTTTAGTAGTACAACTGACATCTGCTAAGCAGCTAAATTAATCACATGTGAGTATGTGCTATAGGGTTGCCTTAGGGTATATTCCAAACCTTCTGTTGTACTTAACAGTGGTAATCTGAATTCAAATGAGAGCTCTGTCAACTAAACAGCTTCTCAAGTAATAAAAAGCATGTAAGGTGTTTACTAAGGGGATCTCAGTAGTATTGGACTGTTGTATTTCTAGTCACATACAAATAAAGAATTTGTTCCTAATATCTACTCTCAAACTGCCCTCTTTCAGTTTAAAACCATTTAAAACCTTTTCCTGTCACTATCTGACCATATAAAAAGTCCCTCTCCCTCCCTTTTATAAGCCTCTCTAAGGTCCTGAAAGGCCACAATGAGTTTTCCCCAGAGCCTTCTCTTTTCTGGGCTGAACAACCCCAAGCCTGTCTTCGAAGGAGTTGTGCTGTAGCCCTCTGGTCATCTACATGGTCCTCTTCTGGACATGCTCTAACAGGTCCACATCTTTCTTGTGTTGAGTACTCCAGAGCTGATGCAGTACTCTAGGTGGGCTCTCATGAGGGCAAAGTAGAGGGACAGGTTCACCTCCCTTGACTCGCTGCCCACTCCTCTTTTGATGCAGCCCAGGATGCATTTGAACCTTTTGGGCTGTGAGCATGCTCTGTTGGTTCACATCCAGCTTTGCATCCAGCAGAACCCTGAAGACCTTTTCTGCAGGGATGCTGTCAATGAAATCTCCCAGTCTGTAGTCATATCTGAGATTGCCTCAACCCAGCACCTTGCACTTGGACTTGTTGAAATTCATGAACTTCCAAAACTTAGCGTTTGGATAATGCTGTCAGTCACAAGGCGGAAAAGGGACAACACTGCAGTGTTTCAGAAGGCTGTAATATGAATTTTGTTTGGTAACATAACACTCCACTTGAAACTGTCCCAAACATGTAAAAATTAGCATTCTGTTTAGCTAAGATCTTGCTACTTACATCTGGTCTATTAAGGATTAAATATAAACAAAGTGTGAATAAAGGCAACCTGCGCAGAAGGAGAAAAGGACAAAATTAATAAATATTCTGAGCCTAAACTAAAAAAAAAAATTGAACTAAGCATCCCATAGATGCTTTCACTGCCTGGCAAACACTGAAGTATGTGCATTTTTTATTCCCATTGTCAGTCCCATTGAATGTACTTAAAGGTTGGTTATCCATCTGTAAAACACTGCATACAAGTCATTGCCTTGCACAGAAAATAGAATTAGTATTGCCACTATTTACATGTTGTATCTGTCCCCGATTAAACACCAGTAGCATTCTGCTCTGCTCTGATGTCTTCAGCATTGAGCTGAGCATTTAAAAACACCTATCTCTGGGAAAGTTCCCTCACCTAATTCACTTATTTTCCTCTATTGTTATGGCTTGCAAGAGCTGATTAGAAGTCTTTAAAGGCCTTACCCAATACTGTTCTCTCTCTCATTTCCTGAGCAACTTCAGGATATTAGTTCAGTCTAAATGACAGGTTGAAAGAACTGACTCTCACATTGTTCAAGTGTGGCTGTTCTGCATCGATCTTTAAGATCTTTCTGAAAAAAAATTGTAACTGTGGTTGGCAGTCTGGCCTTGGCCTTTTATTAATTGCAGGCTACTCCTGGGAGTAATTTCTTTTTGTATATTTTCTTTCACTATTCTGTAGTGAAAAAGCTTTTCTGCCATGCTCGTGCTTCCAAGCTCCAGGATTGTCAAGGCTCGGTAGGTGCTTAGTCATGTCAGCCTGGCACATTTTGGATTTTCTCAATATAAAATTAAATGAATTTGCTTTGGGCTCCATTGCTTGCCGAGTAAGTTCAGGATGTTAATTCAGTCTAAATGTCAAGTGAAAAGAAATATGACTCCAGCCTGCTGAATCACCTTGTTAACTCAGTCTTCTTTTTACTTTGACCTTTCCTCATCAAAGTACAGGTATTGCTCGAATAGTTTCAGTCTTTCCAGAAGAATGGTGGAATTTTATAAAACTTCATCATCTTTTTCTCTCTGAAGTTATAAATTCACACTGGACAGGCTTCATACTGGCTCTAACTATATCAATCCCTACTTACTCACTGCACTGTGAAAAATAATGCTGTCACAAAACTCAGAAATGAAAGTATTGCTCAAAAGTGAGCTGAATTTCCAATATCTATATTTAACAAATATCGACTTGAAGAGGGTTGGGCTTGTTAGTGAATTATTGCTAGAATAGTTTGTATCTTGATATTAATTGTCCCTGACATGTGTTGGCCCTGTTGAAATTGGAATTAGAAGGAATCCTAGAGAATTATTTAAAATATCTCTGTTTCTGGCTGTAATTGTCAAAAAAGCATATATAGAGCAAAATTATGCTGTGAAAGAATATTATCCTAGACCTAACCTCTTCCTTGAAAAATAAAGGTCACATTTGGAAGTAATATTAATTTGCAGATTGAGAGAGTAAAACAAGGATCTAACCACTTGTCATGTGCATGGATGCAGAATTTCCATCCTCAGTGTGTGACATCCCAGATAGCTTTGTTTCAGCTACAGTAAGTATCCATGGAGATCACCAGCTGTGATGTGAGTGCAGTTGATTAGGAAAGGAGGGGACAATGGCCAATAACAATTGTCTGAAGCAGAAAACCTTGGAACAAGGGGAGTGAGTTGCTTAGTCAGTGGTGTCAGAGACCAGGGGTGGGGTGGGCAACACTGGCCATGGTTCTGCTGGAGGAAAAGAGCAGACTTTGCAAAGTCTATGAGAGCAGTAAGTGATAATAGTACCTGAGGTACCGTTACATGCGCAGAGAAAAGTAACTCTATCATTCATCCTACATATACATACATCTATGATGGAGGGTTCTCAGTTATCACTCTTCAAAAGAGATCACAGAGTTGGTTTGAGTCATTTAATGAAAAATTCTGTTCAGGAAAATCAAAATAAAAAGATGTTAGAAATTACTAGGAAGGGGATTGAGAGAGGCATTCCAAAAGCAGAGCATCAGCTCTGAATTTCCGTATATGCCTCCATAAGTGAGCAAGAGCTGACTGTATCACCCTGAATCTTTCCTTCCCCTACCCTTTTCCTTTCCTTTTCTTCTCTTCCTCCCCCTCTATTTTTCACTCCTCTTCCATCCTCTCCTGTCCTTTTCTCTCCTCATTCCAGTTAGTCAACAAGAAGCTTGCTGATAACAATTGTTTTCATCTAAATTAAAGCACACATTAAGTTATAGCTACCTGATCATGTTTGCTGAACCATTCTAATCTTTAACTCCTGTATTAGATTACTCTTAGATTGCTCCTGAACAAAATCTGCAGCTGTATGAACTGATGCCTTCTTGGACACAATCAGTGTCCAAGCAGAACCCTGAAGTCCTTTTCTGCAGGGATGCTGTCAATGAAATCTTCTTCCAGTCTGTAGTCATATCTGAGATTGCCTCAACCCAGCACCTTGCACTTGGACTTGTTGAAATTCATGAACTTCCAAAACTTAGCGTTTGGATAATGCTATCAGTCACAAGATGTGATTCTTGAGGTTGTCCTGTGCAGGGGCAGGAGTTGGAATTTGATGATCCTTGTGGGTCCCTTCCAACTCAGAATATTCTATTCTATTCTATTCTATTCTATTCTATTCTATTCTATTCTATTCTATTCTATTCTATTCTATTCTATCCTATCCTATCCTATCCTATCCTATCATTTCACACAGGTTTTTCTGGGCCCACTTTTCAAGTTCCTCTGGATCCCTCTGAATGGCATCTCATCCTTCCATTTTGTCAACTGCACCACTCAGCTTTGTGTCATCTTCAAACTTGCTGGGCATGCACCTGATCTCATTGTCTGTGTCATCGTTGAAGTTACTGAAAAGCACGTGTCCCAAGACAGAGCCCTGAGGGACACCACTCAACCTCCACCTAGACATAGAGCCATTGACCACAATTCTCTGGCTGAGCCCACCCAGCCAGCTCCTTATCACTGAATAGTTTGCCCATTAAATCCATGTCTCTGCAATTTGGAGATAGGAATGTGATCATATACAATATGCATGCTTAAATCAGCTACCAGGGCTGATGGCTCTTCAGTGTTACAGTGATGCTGTTTCACCTTATTTTCTGGCTGTGTATTTCCCATACCAGAAAGAGCAGGTCCAGCTGCTGTGGGCAGCCGCTCGTTTCTGTCCATCCCAGCTACTGTAGGGATAGGGACACTTTGCCTGTACTCCAGGCTGGTGAGATGCAAGGCAGCTGCAGACCTCCCATGTCTGTGTTGGCCCAGTGCTGGGCTCAGGGCACGGGCTGACTCATGGGCAGGCTGAGCTTGTTACCCACAGCTGAGTGCAGTGCATGTTCAGCTCTTACACTGGAATTGGCTTGGGCCAACTCTGTGCATGGGAAACCCACACTGATGCTTTTGTAACTATTGTTGTTGCTGGGCAGGTCTGTAGCTTCCCACTTGGGGAAGATAGGAGTATTTGATGTACTTTTCTTTCTAAAACCAAACCGTTACTGCAAACCAAATGATAGCTATGCGTATACACCTTTAATCTTCCCATGCACACTAGTTCTAGAAATCACACATTGAGTAAAAAAGGTCAGGATAAAACATGAGTTGTCGATGGAAGTGACACCATGAGCTCCTTATTTAGTGTATGGGAATATATTCACTGTGTTAGACAAGTTGCTGCTAAAAGCCCCTTAGATAGTGCAGTGGAAAAAATCCTGCATCTAAGAGGATTATAGTGTTCCTTAAGTTTACAATAGGACTTCGTGGATTTTAGCAGCAATGGCAATTATGCTTCAAGGACAGTTTATAAAGCCATGAATTTTGTATTTAAAGCATCACTTCACCTTGAGGCATTAAGACATCTATTTCCCATTTCAGTAACAAAAATTCCCAATAAAGTCAGTCTTCAGCTGATAAAATATCCTTCCTATGAACTTCAAATCCTAAACTTAACAGTGACATTAAAATAATTAGCTATATGGCCCCTTGTGTGGTTTTATGGCTTCCACCTGCTGTATTTGTTGCTATTAACTCATGTGGCTCCAACTGAACAAAATGCTCACGTGCATATATGTGTAAATGCTTTGTAAAGTCAAGGCCCATTGGATTCTAAGGTGACCCAAAACAGATGTTTCTGTTCAGTCTCTGTTTCCACAGAGACAATACATCTCTTCAGTGTTCACTTATTTGAATTTAGCCACCTAAATACTGATAAAGGAGGCATTTATTTTTAAGCCAGTGAGCCCTCTTTTTCCATGATTGTCTATTTTAAACAATAATGTATTTCATCCATCCTACTGTTAATCCATAATAGTTCTGGGGTAGCTCACACTAAAAAGTGGATTACTTGAAGTGTCTGTTTCCTACAGCCTTTTAGAGCTTTTCATGCTTTGGAGGGCTTTTTTCCCGCCTTTTCCCCTTGCTTTTCCTTGAGAACAGAACCCGTAGAGATGGGAGAGGAGAAACCTCATAACTGACATTCCAATCGCTGCTTAGTTTGACTGTAAGGTTTAGTAGAGAGTTATTCATACCAATAAATGGAGACCATTTCTGAATTTCTTTTGTTAGGAACATAACAGAGAACAGTCTTACTTGTCTGGTTCTTCTGAAGGAAGAAGACTGATCTTTTTCCAGTTTTTTTCCTATACTGCAGCTTTTGCCTAGAAAGTCTAGATCCCTTCTGTTCATTTCAAGAAGCTGTAGTAGACTAAATGTTCAAAGATTGGCAGACTGCCTTCAGATGATTATAAATATTTCATTTGTCTCTGGTTTTGGTAGCACTGTTGAATACTTGATTATGTCAAAACAAGCACTTATAGCTGATACTGAAAGATGCTGGCAACAAACACTGCTGCTCATAAATAACCTTCTCTTTACTGTGCAGTTTTGAAGTCTTGAAGTAAATATGGTTATTTGAGTGTAAAAAGACAGATCTAGGAATAATGTATCAGCTGTGATGAAAAAAGCACTTTGTGCCCTTATTTCCATATTGCTTGTTTAGAGTTAGCTACAAAAAGGATGTTTACAGCATGCACTATTTAGATGCACAGAGTAAAATAACGTGATATTATTTTCCATCTTAATAAATAGTTGAAGAAAGAGAAACTGACTTGAAGGACAAAATCAGGCCTCCTGATTTCTAAGATGCTATCACATACATGTCCCCTACTTGAAGTGGTTCTGGATGCTGGATAGTCTCTCCATTTAGTGGTTATATGGATGGGATGCCATGTATTCTTCGTAACCTTTTAAAATGTTTACAGCTGAAAATGGGTGCAGGTAAAATATGAAGGAAATTCTTTATGAGAAAAAGCACATAGCTACATTAAGTAAGGAGGAGAGACTAGGGTAAGTGCAAAAAAACCAAAACACAGGGGAATTCAATTAAAACATGTTAGATCTTCATCACTGAAGCTCCTTCTTAATAGCTAATATTAGCCCAACTCCCTTGCCATACATATATTAACCAGCTTGCCGTGTGTGATAGGAATATGCACAGTTGTACATTTTAATGCCTTACAGAGGTGACTGGATATGTGCCTCTGTCACTGTGGGTCTCACAGTTGTCTTGCCATCTCTGCGTACAACCCTCTCTCAGGTTTTCCTGGCGCCTGTGCCTTGTTCCGAGCAGGTGAAATGCCACCAGTATTCCCTTGGTCCTGCAACTGGCCCGCTAAATCCAGAAAGAAGTGAGCAGAGGCTGCAGTAAGTCAAACTTTTGGCTCTGGAGCATAGGAAGGGGAAGGCTGTCCCCTTGGGCAGGGCACTGTTCAGGCCTCTTCTCCCATACAAAGCCATGTGGTGGCTAAGAAAAATACTTAAAGCAGTAAATCCCACCCCAGATGCAGGTAGCTACTGTCTTCTTTTTTTTCTTGGCTGCACACTGCTCTAGTTATCTAAGTAGTGGTGTTTTATGTGTCAGATTGACTGGAAAAAGAAGTGTTGGGTGTGTCCATGAGATGCAGTGTGGCTACAGGGCAAATCCAGACTAGAACTAATTGTGCCAGTCTTATGCTCAGTGCCTGAGATCAGACAAGCTTGACTGTCACTGCCTCCAGCTGAGTTCTGAAAAATCAAAACACTTCTGCTAGTTCCCAGAATGAAAGTAGGGGAGAAACACTGTTTTCTCATTAAAAATCCCTCAACGACCAATCCTCCAGCCTTCTTCTTTTCTTTAAATATAGGGCTTTCCCTACATTTATACTACCAAATTTGGCAGGAGATGATCTTTATCCCAGAGAAAACAGCTGAGTTTACAGCAAAGACATGTGTTTTCCAGCCATCCTACCTAAGTTCCATCTGATCCCAGTGGGCCAGTATTGCTTGTGCCATTTTTAAATCTGGTTTAGATCTCCTATGTATTTTAAAAGTATATATATACATATCCTATATTTTCACATTTAGATTGAGCTGTACAAGCTCAGCTATTCTAAAACATTATTTGAATCTATTTTTTCTCATCGCTATCTGATGCTCTTCTATGAGCTGGATATCCAGGGAGGCATTTCCATTTGACTACTGAAAATACAGTGTAGCAATTGTGTTAAAATGTCCAGTAGTTTTAAAATAAGAAATAGAATTATTTAATGTTAAAATGTCTACTGCTTTTTCACGTGCAGAAGTGTTATCTTTCTGTAGGCTACATGAACTTGAGCTGTATTTTGCTGGAGGTCTTCCAGCATCTATAAACAGAAAATTTTTAAAGATAACACCTTCTAAAGGTAGGCTACAAAGCTGCAAAGGCAATGCAGCCTTTCATCAAAAGTGTATGGATAAATATAGTACATGATTTCAAAACTTCCCCTCCTAAGGAAACAATCTAAAGATGTGAAAACAGAAGGATATGTGCCAAAATCACACCATAGTCACTCCACTTTTAAACATCTTTCCTTCCTTTTTTATGATCTATATTTTATGTGTGCAGAGGGTAAACTCTTGCAAACTCCTCAAGACAGAGATATTATCTAAACACAGAGCAAAAATGTGTTGCCTGATGCTTCTGTGTATATTGAAGATCTTTAGCTGTGGATGCCATGGTTAACTGGGGCTTTGCATTCCTTGATTAATATTTAACTTGTAGCATAGCTGCAGCTCACATGGAATCCTGAATTCTTCAGTCAGAGAAATTTCCCATTAGTCATGAAAAATTTAGTTCAAATAAGCAATACAGGATTGGACCATTATCTATTATTAATCCTTTTCTCAAGCTAAAGTAATTATGAAATAAACAGGTTCCATTCTTAAAAAAAAAAATAGTCCCAAGTCTTTTCATAAAGGATGGATTTTATTTTGCAATTGCCATTTTGCAGAAAACCATTACAAAATTAGACAGGAAAAATACTTCTTTTTTTGGGGCAGACTGGGTTTATGTTTGTTTTATTTACTTTTAACAGGAACATTTCCACTGAAACTCTGGATAGAACCAACCATTCTAGAAGCCTAGAGTCATAGTTAACTAAAGAGTGTCACCATGTTATTTTGCCTTCATATGTACTTTGCACAGTAACTATATGTGTTTTTAACTCACAGTCTGATACATAACACATACATTATGCAAAAATACCTATACTACTAAGAGGTAGGTAAAGCTCTGACTATTTCCACTGCATTAGCATGTGCATGTTATGTGTCAGGCAACAGATGACATTTGACTGGGGTGGTTGGTTCCACCTTTAACTGTGTTCTATTCATTTACAGAATTGTGCACATCAGTGTTCTTCTTCATCAGCCTAAACCTATTCATTTAAACCTTTGTTTTTATTTTTTTTAGGTAAGGTGAGGTAAGGTTTGTGTGCATTCCATTAGAGGAAGCTGTCTTTTTGCTTATTTATGTTTGTAGTTTTACATGGATTTAGTTCCCTTGGGGCATTGTTTACTCTCAAGTACTGCATTCCAGAGGCAAAGAGACCTTAAAGTGGACATAAATTATACTTGGCTGAGTACAAGACTCAGTCAATATAATTTAAACTTTTGAATAGTGCCTGAAATTCTGCTGGTACATCTGGATTTGCTAAACACACGCTGGGGGAAAGTTGAGGAATCAACCATAACCTCACGAGACCAAGTGTGCTGAGTCTCCATCTAGAGTCAGTGGACAGAGGCTGACTCCAAGATGAACCTCCCTGCAGATTTTGCTTTTTTCTTTGTTGGCTGCAAAGATGCTTAGGGAGAACCAGCTTTGCTATTCTGGAGTTAATATTCCCGAATGTTTCCTAAGAACTTTTTAATAATCCCTATAAAATAAGGCTAAGTACCCAAACGTTATCTATTCCCCACCCAATCTTATGCTGACTTCCATGTCCTTTCGATCAAACTTAATGTCCATCTCACAGAGCTACCACATGGGAAGCTTGCTTTTAAATAATGCTTGTGTGTAGTACTGAATGTGCATTCTGTGTAGGGAATGAAGCTTGTTCCTCACTGTTACCACCAGTGTGCTCAGCCATACAAACACACTGGAAGAGTGTTCCATAGCTGTCTGCAGAAAAATGTATTCACACCAAAGCTTAAAAATAAAAATTGGCTGTTATTTTAGCGTTTGCTCCAACCTCCACTGGGATTCTGGTTTTTACTGGTATGCAGTGTGGTCTCTGCAGGTCTTCCCCTAGTGCCTGATGGAGATGAGGGAAGTCTTCCCACTGCATTCGATCACTTTCAGGTTTGTGTTTGTTCTGCTTCTGGAACAACAGTGTTGATTGTCATTGCTGATCCAAGACCAATAGTCCCAGGTTGTTGATGCAGTCAATCCAACAGCTCAGCTTCTTAAATTCTATCTTTTTTCATCTTCCCCTAGGTTGGAAAAATCCACAAGAATGCTGCCCGCAAAAGAGAATACCACGTACTGTTCATGGTGATCACTACAGTTATTTGTTATCTTGTGTGCTGGATTCCCTATGGAGTTATAGCATTACTTGCAACATTTGGTAAGCCAGGTGTTGTGACTCCAGTTACAAGCATCATACCTTCCATCCTAGCAAAAAGCAGCACTGTTTGCAATCCCATTATCTACATACTTATGAATAAGCAGGTAAGACATATATTTCTTCTAAATTGTATTTTCTTCAGGGTCTATCAGGCATTCTTGACCGTTGTGACTACCAGTCCTAGAGATGTGTCTTTACAAGAAAGACATTCAAAGCTTGTCCAAGCAATACTACTGGAGTCTTGGGGTGGAAGTGTTTGCAAATAACAACATATTGCTAGATAGGAAGAACAGAAAAATGCTTGCTTATTGAACTTGCTTGTGTTCTTTTGAAGGCACAAGGGGTATTAATTTGTGTGCTTCAGTGTTAGTTGCCAAAGGTATTTACAAGAAGAATACTCAAACATTTGGTGCAGTTGAGAAGTGAGAGAAAAGATAGACAAGAAGATGATGGGATTTCATGAACTTGAAAAAAAATAAAGGAAGACGCCATTTGCAAATACCATTTTCATGATAGATCCCCTTGAAAACAAATGTTCATTGCAGTTTCTGTTTTTGTGGACTTCTGCATTCTTACTGTTAAATTCCCAGTTCAGTTACATGCCAAAATAGATAATGAATTTTGTCTCATGAGGACCAAGGCAAATTCTAAAATGCCTAGATCCAGTTCAGGTCCTTCATTTCTGTAAATGTCATTTTCAGTACTCAAAATGAGCTTCTTAATGCTTCTGTGTTGATAATTCTGACTCTAAAGTTTGATAATGGCAGTCCTGGAAGTTTTAAAAGTGTTTTGCAGTAGGAAATCTGAAAAATATGTATAGTTTATGAAAACACCTTTTTTAAAATTAAAATACATGTTAGAGGTTGTTCTCAGTTTTCTTTTGTCATTATATCCATTACACTATTACAAAGCAAAGAAATACCCTTTATCTTTTCTTGCCCAGTGTATGCTGGAGCTTAACTTAATATTTATCAACATTATATTATGGAGTTGAGGCAAGGGAGAAGTTGAATATAACGGCCAAATATATTCCAGTTTTGCCACAGCCTGAGATCATTCTTGGTGTGCTTCCTCTAACCCAAAGTTCTTAAACAACAAAAGAATCTATGCCTGGAGTTTGAGGGAAAGATCACAAGCAAGCTGTGAAACCTCCCTGAAGTCAGAAGGAAAAAGTACTATTGCCTTCCCCAAGACCAGGACTTCATTTTCAAAGTCTGGTCTGAGCTGATGTTGAAACAGATAGAGCATTCCATTTGAAAAATACTAATGCAGAAGCAAACCAGTAACTTTTTCTCCTTCACCTTATCTTTTATAATTTTTATGGAAACTTCTCAACAGCATCTGTCTTGCTTCTTTATTCTCTGAGCACTTTGAGAACCTTGACTTCCAGGAGATCATCTGATTGCACTGTGATCACTGGAGCAGGCTATAACATTGATCACAGGTACATTTTGGCATTGTCTTTACACATGGAGATGTGACAATCCTGTCTTGAGGAGGGGAGCTTGATCAGAGTTGGGATAAATACTTTTCACTAATAAAACCAAAATGATAGCTAATGTCCAGCATTAACCTGCAGCTCTCCTCTGCTTTGCCACTGTGTATTAGCAGTAAAAATAATTGGTTTGAACTGACACTGAGAAATGTGCTTCACTCAGAAAGGGTGAAACATCCCTTCATCTGTTCCTTTCAGAACAGGAACAATAGTAACACCCTCATCCAATGTGTCAGTGGTGCTTTTGGCACCTCAGCTACTCTGTAGTTGTTCTCACTCCTTTTTTTTTGTAAATTTAACACCTCAGCAAAAGAAGTTGTTAATCTTCCCAGTTCTCAGCTTTCCTGGTCTTCATACTTAGCTGAGAATTGTCACAGGAAACTGGTGTCTCCCAGCACAGAAATTATCTGGTCTGCATTTTTCCCAGCCCTCTCTTTGCAGATGTGAGATACCCACAGTAGGCTATTTAGTCCTGCATCTTATAAATATACTGAGAGCATTTGGCATAATTTTTAGCTCTCTATGCGTAAGCTAACTTTTCTGCTCTGGGACATGCCCTCAAGACTGCAAATGACATTGTTTGACTGCATCTGTAGTGTTAGCTTCCAGCTATTATAAATCTGTGAGGAGTATTGTGGAACTATCAGCCTCTGAGTCAGCCTCAAAACTCATCCTGCAGAGCACATAGTTAAATTAATTCTCAAGAAGTCCCTGAGTCTCTTGCATGGTCCTGGAACTCCAGATAAAAAGTTTTGTCTTTGCCATTGCCTACTGCAATGACCTGAGGTGATAAATTGCTTAGGAAAATTATAAATTTCTTTCCAGCTACAGGAACTCCCTCAGGTGGGGTGGCATGAGGTGTCCTTCTTCATCTGCTGTTCTCCAGAAGGACAGAGATGCACTGTTTAAGCTGAAAACCACTGGTCAGATTACAAGTCACAATCTTTGCTGATGTAAAATAGACTTGCTTCACTGCTGCTCATGAGCTTTTCACTAATTACTTTCTTATTTTTAGTAGTGCACCTAAGTTTCCCTGGACTACTGAAACTCAGGCTAGCACATCTAGCACTCTTTTGCATATTACAATTGGGAAGAAGTCCACCCAAACCATGTGATCAGCAATGTGCTATTTCTGGTGTCAGAAAGTGCCTCTGAGCAAAAGTAAGGAGGGAGAGTGTGAAGGAAGGGATGTATTAGATGTGAGTATAAGTCCATAATTAGTGATTTGATTCCTAGTCTCTGTCTTCTTGCATTAAAATCATTGCAGTTTTATAAATAGAAGGTGACCCTGTCATTTTCCCCAAGGATTTGGAGAAGTGATGCCGAAAAGAATATACACACTCACATGAAAGTCATTAATACTGTGCCCTTTCCAAATTTATCATGTATTGAGGGATGCTGGGTGAGGGAAAAATTATATAGAAAGAATGGCAAAACAAAGCCAAATACAAAGACTTAAATAATAATAGTGATGTATGTAAAGAGTGTTCCTCAGTGGGACCTGGGCCCAGCATCACACCCATCAGACACCTCCCAGGCACCTCCATGGTGGCTGTGATGGTCCCCAGGGAAGCTATACCACCACCACCTGCCTGTCAACTAATGAATGGCTTGCTACTTGGGGCAGCCCCCTCTTCCAGGGCCTTTGTGGAACTTCCCTGCCACCACATGAGGAACGAGGAGTCCTTCTTTCTTTAATGGTAATCTATTTGTTCTCTGTATATGCAGTTTTATACCAACCCTTTTCAGTCCTTCTTTATCTTACCTGATGCACTGAGCAGGGAGAAATGCACATGTGCTTTGGGAGAGATATATATGTGACAGTGATAAAAAAAATAAATAATGGTAACATTTATCCACTAGCTGTATAACAGCTATATTTTCAACCAATTTTCATGTGGTATTGTGTAGTTTTCAGTTTTTCCAACAAAATTAAAATTAACTTATTGTTAAAGCTGGAGGAATATGTAGGTAATTTAACATTGTATTTAATCCAGAAAGACAGTATACAATGCAGGGACAATTGTGCCAAACCTCATTTTATACATAAATTGGAACACACCTATTAAGTCCTAGAAAGAGACTCTGTTTGCTTCTAGAGGTTTTGCTTCTTTACCATAAGAATCATTATCCTGTTATAATTTTTCATTAAAATTCACACAGGTGTCAATACTCATAATCTGGGTGTTTTTTATCTCTTCACTGGTAGCTTGGCTGACTTTGGGTAATTAATAGTCCAAATAGAATGGCACACCCAAGCTCTTAAGTCAAAAATGGGTCAAGTCAAAATGATCTTTTACTGCAAAATACTCTACACTAAGTATGATACTGTAGTACATTTCAGAAATGTTTTGACTTTATTTCTCTGCCAACACGTAGCGTTATGACTTTTTAAAGTTGAGGGGCAAAGAGAAAAAAAGTCTCAAGGGCACCTTTGCTGCTATCATAAGGCATAATTATATTTCACACAATAAGTTCAAAATTACTTTAGGAATTTCTCTCTCAGCTCATGAGAAAAAGATCAATTCAGGTAAATGACTTGGGCATTTAACTAGGGTCCCAAGCAGCCCCAGCCAGCCTTCATGCTGCCCCAGGCTACATCCTTGGTAGAACCTGTCTGAGTATGTTGACATGAGCTTAGCCTTGTCCTGCCTGTCCTGTGGATGCTCGGGGCAGGGACTGGACTGGCTTCAACATCACAGAAGGTTTAGAACTTGCTTCTTCAAGACCCAGGGCACAAGTAGGAAGCAGGCAGCCAGACCACCTCTCATGCAAGCAAAATACTGAATAAAGTTGGAAACTAATACACGTGAATGAACACAAACACAGGATAAGCACATGTGTTTTAAATTATATAATGATTTACGATTTATGGCTAGGGAATGCACTAATGCAAATTGCATCCAGTTAAAAGATCCTACTTTCTGGAAGACATAGAAAGTGAAGGGCAGCAATATCTCTTTATATATAATTTCAAACAGCATCTAATATATTGATGTCACTTCCTGCATTCCTCTTTCCATAGCACCAAAGAAATGTGAGGATTCATGAAAGTGGGAAGAGACGTCCACATTAGACAAAGGAAATGAATGGGTCATTAAGAGATCATATCCATTCTAGTGCATTTTCCTTGAGATTAGCTTAGAAAAGAAGGACCATTGTCTCAACTGTTTCCTGACAACCTTGCAGGCAATTCTGGTCAATAGAAAGGGTAATAGTCATACTTATCCTAGAGGAGATAGGGAAATCAGTGTTAACCGCAGTGATTGAATGATATGAGGTTAACATTGCTGCCTGTTTGGGAGGTAGCAAGGAAATATCTGTAGATGAGATTTGACATCTAATATCACTGCCATCATACAAAAGGCAATAAAACAACAAACTGTTTAAGGATTCAAAGAATTTGTAGGGTTGCACATCTCAAATTTTCTCCAGTACAGGGAAAACAGCTTCAGTCAAATTGTTTGCACTTGCCTATAGTGATCAGCCTATAGTTGTGCTGGCAGTTTCAGAACATCATTTACAATCAGCTGTTTTTCATACACTTCCATCTGTAATATTATACCTGCAGGGTAGATTGATAGATAACAGAAGTTTCCAGTATCCAGAGCTTACTACAGAGCAAGGAATGTGGTATGTTCACGGCTAAATAAAAGATGTTCGGATTTTTGTAAGCAAGGCCCCTTGGTAGCCTGTTTGTCCTTGCAAGTAGACATCAGCAGAAACTCAACCAAAGTGGTATTTCTTTGCTGTCTTCACCTACACATCTATCTGCAAGGGAGAGTCTGGATGGTCAAGAGCTCAGTCAGTCCTAAGAGAAATGCAGGGAAAAAATGGATGAAGTATTAATGATTGGGCTGTTTCTCACTTGCCACTACTTTGGTGTGATCTAGAAGTTGTGTGAAAGTACTTGGCATTTGGGTTTTCTTTCCTGAATTAACTTCCAAGTTTGGTGTGGGCAGCTAAGGTCCTACCAAGGCATACGTGAACAACAGGCAGTCTGAACTTGAGCTACTCTTCAAAATGGCATTGCCAAGCCACACTGAACAGATGTCACGGGATCTTCTGTTGCAGTGACCTCAGCTGCAATGCCAGATCAGGGATCAGACTGAATTTTAGCCCATGCCTTGGTTTGGTTAAGGTCAAGCATTAATTTAGCCTCAGAATTCTAATACATTAGAATTGAATTGAGATATGTTTTTCTATAACATGTCCATGTTTTATAAGTAGGACTCCAGATTTGTACTTGCTACAATTTACCATTTCAAAGCTGAATGCAAGCATAGGTCCTCTGAAGAAAACAGAATGCAACATTCTCTAATACTATGCAACCTATTAGATAAAGAATTTAGTTGCTGTATGAGGACAATCAAATTCAACAGATGAAAAAGATTTGAAAAAGTAAGCATAACCCTGGAGGTGACAGAACCTCTAATTTTCCACTCCTGTTCAATAATTGAGTAATCTCTTGTCTTGTGGCAGTGGCATAATACTAAAATCTTAGCCAGAGCAGGATGTTTTTCTACATATTGTGGCAGTTAAGTTTACTTCTCAGAGTTTTACTGTGTGTACCGGGCATATCTTTGCAGTCATGTATCTAGCTAACAATTCAAGCAACAATCTTTTCAGATTAGATGGATGGAGAAAAAACAAAATGAGTTTTCCTAGACAGAGAATATTTTTCAGCCTTCATGTAACCTCCCCTAAACAAATACTTTTAATTGAGTTAATCCTCAGTATCCTTGCAAAGCAGATGATTATCATCATCCTAGTCTTACGGCAGGAGAAATTTGAGGATTAAAGGTTAGATTAGTGCTCAAACCCTCCTGGACTTGCTTGGCAATTCTAATTCAGATCTGTAGAACTTTATTTTATGATTTAATCCTGATGTCCTTCTACCTTCAGGGCAAAAAAGCTGCTGTATTCAAAGAAATAATGGTTGCCACAGTAGGGAAAATACAATATAAAACTGTACTGGGCCTCTAGTTCATTAGAATAATTCCCTTTTCGTTATAAACTGCATTATTTAGTGCAATTGAGAAATTTGGCTGTGTCCAAATGAACATACATTTGAGGTTCACTGTCTTTTGAAGTAGAAGCTGCTACAGAGCTTTGTTCCTCTGATGTTTAGTATAGTAACTGCTGTCAAACTAAATTTATTTGTAGACAGTTTATAAACCTTTATTTCTCAAAGAGTCCTTCTTCTTTGGTAGTTGTCTTTTCTTCATACTGGGACACCATAAACACTTCACTTTCTGTCCCCATATTGCTAGCATGAACTAGTTTAGTTTCATAATCTCATGCTCGAAACAACTATTCAAATTATAAGCCTTTTGGTAATCATGCTTGGGACTGTGTATTTCATCTGGGAAACCTTTTAGGCATTCACTGGATGTTAGTAGAGGACCAATAGTTCAATGTAGTAGGAGTTATTCTTGTTTTGAGTTCAAATTCTGAAGATAATAATAATAGAATTAAACACTGCAAACCAGACAGAAACAAGAAATATCAGCTCTACAGTAACTTCTTAAATCCTTTATCTAAATAAGAATCAGACTTTCAGAAATGGGTTTTATAGAAATATGCAGGGGTCCACTACAGTGGACAATACAGTACAGCTATTGTATACAGAGTACTTATTATGGATGGCCTTGCTTCAGATGTAATGTTCTAACCTTTTAGGGAAAATACTCAAGACCTTACAACTCATCTAAGGCTTTTGTAGTACTTCTGTGTTTGCTGGCTTTAGGCCAATAGGAATGCACTACAAGTAGGATCCAAAGGTTAACCAAAAACTTTCTACCTTCACCACCCTTTCTCATGGTGAGCATCAACTTCAAAATCAAGGAATTTCTATGTGAGTCAGAAAACAAGAACCAGACACTTTTGTGACTTGTTAGTCAATTTCCCAGTAAAGGATGTTCTTAGTGTAAAATGTGGCTCCTGCAATATTAGAACCTGTTAATTTTGCCAATTTTATTTTCAGCGGGGGAAAAAGAAAGACATTTCAGGCCACATCTCCATGCTTAAGCCTCTAAACCTTGGTTCCTTTCAAATGTATCTTCAGTGAGAAACACTGTCCTTCACCCAGGCAGATCAAGCTCTCTTACCAGACTTCATCCCTCATGCACCAGTACAGAAACAGCAGTGGCTCAGAAAGGGGGAGGACAGGCAGCAAAATGTAGCCCAGCCCAGAGATCTAGGGGAACGGTCAGATGCATAGGGGAACAGTAAAAATGAAGCTGAACTATACTTCCTTGAAGTCATCTACTTGTAATGGGATATTTTGACAGTCCGGTGTTTTGTTTGGAATTTTTTGATAATTTGTTTTGGTTTTGTCTAATATAAAGTAGAAGAATTAAAAATTCTGTCAGAGCAGAAATTCTGATTTCTCAACCTAGTGGGTTCTACTGTTGCGTTACTTACACATGAAGCCAAACAACTGCTACCAAAACACAGCCACAAATCAAACTGCTCTCAGTAATTTCTAATTCTGTCTTGGATAAAATCAATACCTAATAGGCTGCAAACCAAGATAAAGGTAAAAAGCAAGAAAGACTCAGTTCCCATCCCTTATATCCACCACTTACCACACTGCATCTCTAATTGGCTGGAAAAGTGTGAGCTGTATAACAAGAGCCCTCACCCACCAGCAGGATGCTTATCTGGTAATTAAAAGGTTGTTCCACCATTCCTGTATCAGAAAACTTCCTGTATAGAATACATAGAAATTGATGGAAATATCATTTTGGACAACAAAAGCTGTAGCAACAAGGCGAGTGGTATGGGAATGTGGGGGAAGAGAGGACTTGTAAGAACATATGTTTTAGCCAGACGCATAATTAAATAATGCCAAGGAAGGCTCAGTTAGTAAAATAGCCAAGAGCCGCTCAAGTTTTGGGGGGTGTGTGACTGTTGGCAGAATGTATGAGTGACAAACCCTCAAGCAAAAAGAGTAATTCACAAGGGAACACAGCCAGTGGTATTCTACTACAAAAATAACCTTTTGGAAATATGGCTTTGGATTTCCTTGTGCAGTGTCCTGGGTCTCAGCCTTCATGAAACTCTGTGAGGAACATCTGGAAGATCTGTTTTCCCTAAACATGCATTATCTGCATAGCTAAGGATAGGCAGCTCATAACCTACCACAAAAAAAACCAACCAACCAAAAAGACCACTAAGATCACATTTCTATTTATTAATGTACTACATTCATAGCAGGATTGGGGCATAAACCCATCGTAGTCAGCTGGAGCCTTTCTTTTAATCCTTGTGAGTTGATCTAGAGTTCATGAGTCAAGAACTGCCAATACAGCAAGAAACTCCAAATACAGCATACTGACTATGACTAAATAAACACATGCTTTTCAGGTGTCAAAATACTTCTTGTTTCTTACGTTTTGAACTTTTAGCAAAATGGGAGTTCTTTCAAAATTATCTGGAATCACTCATCCCGTATTACAGTAATAATAGAGCTGTCATTTCTCCTCATGAAATAAAATGTTACTGTAGGGACTGGTAAAATTGCTCCTGCCTCTGTTAGTGAGGATCCATCAATCACACTGCAAAGCCCGAAACAATTCTAACTTAAGAAATTGGGAATAGGAAACAAAGGCAGGATCCATTTCCTATTCACTCAGATTCTTTGCCTGTTCTTATTCCTCATGTTGCTTTACGAAACTCTTCTGAAGTTTCTTTTAGGTAGGAGCAATTAACTTCAGGTATACTACTTCTTCTGTATACTGTATGGGATTTAGTAGCTCTGTTCAAGGCCAGAGAAAAGTATGTGTGAGATAAATATGACAGCTGGTCTATTTTTCCTGCAATGACAAACCCAGTTAAAAGCAACAGTGCTGTCTTAAACCAATGTGCATTGAAGATGCAGTAGCATTGTTAGTATTTGCTTTCATGTGCATAACCAATCCCTTTGAAGCTGAGCAGCCATGCCGTTCACAATAAAGTATGGGCAAAGAAAAGTTTCTCTCCATTTCCTCTAACAAAATAACAATCCTCACTTTATAATCCCTTCAGCTTTCATCTCTCACTTTGTGAACTTTATATGAGAGAACATGTTTCATGAGGACTTAGAAAGAGTACTTTAAAAGAATTATCTGATAGTATGCTATAACTGTGAAAATAAGGTAATATTTCTCAGACATTGGTATATGCTCTGTTGTTTCTGCTTTCCTTGCTCTTCTACTATGGAGCAACTTTGCTAGTATTATTTTGGTAACAGCTGTTTTCTTCTCATCTCTACTTCTTGGGATGCTCATTAAAATACTTAATGGCCTGATAGCTACATTCAGCCCCATGCATTTGTAAAGTCTAAATTAGGTCCACCAGATAGTTTATAGTTTCATTTCTTTGGAAGAAAAGAAGCATTGGAAGTAATTGAAAAAAACCCTAAACCAACACTTCCAGAGAGGAGTATTGCTAGGGAAGAAAAGTAATGTTGCTTGATCCAGTTGGAAGTATCAGCAAACACTCCTGTCCCTTCTTCTGAAAAAGCAGACTCAGAAACAGGTCCAGAGCAGAACTTTCCCCACTTTTCTTTTCTGGTCCTCTGCCTGTACATCTGTTCTCCTCATGCTCAGGATATGGCATCTTATATGAACCTCCTGGCTCACATGCCTCATGGGCAGTAAGGCTGGGCCTAAGGGTAGACCTCTGGCATTTTTAGCTTCCACAAGATGCATATTGCATGTTTCTTGACATAACTTGCCAAAAATTTTTTATGCTGTCCTTGTCTTAATCCAAGCTAGATACTTTGGATCAGGAATGCCACCTAGTCTACAAAAGATCAGAAGTCCTGAACTCTGACTTCTTGAGGCATGTTCACGTTATGTTTCCTTGAACTGCTATCACTAAACTATGCTTAAAAGATAAAAAATGTCTTCTAGATTTGTAAAAAACAAAACAATCCAGAATAACCCAATCCTCTTCCATTATCAACACTCTGCTCATCCCAGCCCCAGGACCTCACCTGCACAGGGCACATACCTGCTACAATCTGCAGCAGCAGTGCAGGATGCAGCCAGTACACCATATCCATCAGTACTCCAGGACTGAAGGTGTAAAAAACCTACTATTTAGAAGGTGGACTAGCAAAATATTTTAATCAGGAAGCTCAGTTGCAGTCAGACAACTGTCTGGGAGCAAGGTAATTTACAGCAGCTGACACAGCCTGGAGTCAGCACTGGTAGCAATTTTCCCCTCTGGCTGCTTCCATAAAATCAAGGCAGCTGTGATGCCTATTGCCTGCCCTCCTGATCCCCTCGGGGTTTCTGGAGTCTTCTCACAAGCATATAAGGAGTTGTTGCTACAGTAATTATCCCTTATCTATCAGCATCCTGTAATCAAGAGGGTATTTGATATGTATTTGTCTATGTACAGACACAGGTCACCAAAAGAAATCGGTTTTCTTATTTCAGTTATCATACAGATGACTATAGGCACATAGAGGAGGTTGTTCACTTTAATTTATGAGGTTCATATGTTCACAAAGAAGCTGAGCCCAAGCAGAAGTGTTCTTAACTTTACCATAGTTCTTCACTGGAAGATCACATCCCAGCAACTAAACCTGACAGCAGCAATATGAGCACCAACAGATGAGGTGGGCTTCTCTCCAAATGCACAGGAAAAAAATAAGAAAACAAAATGCCAAAACCAAGTAAGCGACTATTAGGAAAAACCAGCATTTCTACCCATCTGTTATGGTACATGCCCATCTTCTAGCTGTTTCTTTCTATTTCCTTGGTGTCTTTCGTAATACCTTGTCTCTCCCCCTTCTTTCCAATGGACCTCGTTCTTTACTTTTTTAATTTTTAAGGATCCAGCAATCACACCAGCAATGATTCCTTCTGTGATTTGTCATAACCTACTATGCCAGTTTTCTGATGTCTAATCTGCCTCCAGTTTAAAAAACCATATTGTATTACTGCATTATAGTTGGTTCCCTGTCAGTTTAATATATTCAGTTAATATTTCCATCAAACTTAGTAAGTATTTACTTAGCATATTTTTAGAAAAAAAGAAATAACAGAGCATGCACTTCTAAGTTGCCTTGGTTATCAAGGCATGAAGATCAGGGGTCAGACTATACTAAACTTTCACAAAAATGCTGTAGTTTCTTTGAAGTGTGCTCTCCAGAGTAACTCACTGGTGTAAGAAAGTAGAATCTAAATGTTAAAAACAAGGAAGGATAACTATATGAAGTAAATTTTGAGGTGCAGCAGATAAAACCATGCTATTCTGATGAAACAATCAAATTATATACTTGCCAACCCAGAAAGATCAAGACACCAGGAGAGCTAGAAGTCCAGCCAAACCACAAGTGTTAGTGCACTGCTGATGCTGATTGATGTAGTTCCACAGTAAGACACTGCTTAATGACTGCTGCAGGTGCAGTTATCTGCAGAAGATGGTGGATGTGATTTCAGTTAAAAACTAGCTCCCTCCTTGTCTAGCTGTTCTTATCATAGAATCACAGAATGGTTTGGGTTGGAAGGCACCTTTAAAGGTCATCTAGTCCAACTCCCCTGCAATGAGCAGGGCCATCTTCAACTCGATCAAGTTGCTCACAGTCCCATCCAATCTGACCTTGAATGTTTCCAGGGATGGGGCATCTAACATCTCTCTGGGCAACCCGTTCCAGTGTTCCACCACTCATTGTAAAAAATTTCTTCCTTATATCTAGTCAAAATCTACCCTCTTTTAGATGAAAACCATTACTCCTTGTCCTGCTGCTACAGGCCCTACTAAAAAGCCTGTCCCATCTTTCTTGTAAGGCCACTTTAAATACTGAAAGGCCACAATAAGGCCTCCCCAGAGCCTTCTCTTTTCCAGGCTGAACAACTGTAACTCTCTCAGCCCTTTCTCAGAGGTGCTCAAGCCCTTTGACCACTTCATGGTCCTCCTCTGGATTTGCTCCAACAGGCCCACATCCTAATTACATCCTTATGTTAGAGGTCCCAGATCTGGATGCATTACTTCCAAGTGGGGTTTCACCAGAGCACAGTAGAGGGGGAGAATCACAGGTTCATGCTGCAGTCAAGACAGTAAGTCGAATTAATCATCCTGAGACATGTCTTTCAGCTGGATCACAACAGGCAAGCTAATAATGCAGATAAACAGACCAAAATACCAGTATTAAGTTTGACCTGTCAGTAGAATTATGCCCCTAAGAACTGCTCAAGTGAAACACAGCTGGTTTCTATGCATAAAATGATAAAAGATCCCTCCATCAAAGGCATGTTGTTCAGACCAAGGCAGCTCAATTTCAGGAATAAACCTGAAAGTGAGTTGCCTCCAAGGCTCCCTATCAGAAAGGTAGTGTCACATCTCCTATAGCTGTCACTGCTAAAGAATAGTGAGTACAGCAAGATGTTCCCTGTACCCCACACAATATAGTTCAAGGATGTCAACCTCCTACTGAAGTACAGGTTTGAATGGAGTGAGACAAGAATGTCCTCTCTTGTTATAGACAGTGAAGTTGACTGAGCATTTTAATAGATGGAACACAGTGATGATGTTTTGTTGTTGTTTTTTAAATGAAAAAAAACCAGTAAAACCAAAGTTGATGGATTTGAAAAGCATCAATCAGTTGCTCTGTTCATGCATCCCAGCATTCCGTTTATCCCCTAGTGTAGCTCATTGTTCTGAGTTTTCTGAGAGGTGTTACTTGCATATTATGACATACAGTAATTATCCCCTCAACACTGCCTGCCAGGACATGGTGTAATACATAGGATGAGCTGCACGATTACTGGCTGCCAGGAGCATACACAATGGCAATCCAACTTTTATCATTTCACTAATGTGTAACTAGCTTTATTGTCAGCATGGACTCAAGGTGACTCCCTGGGATGAAAACACTGACTAGCACCTCCATTGGCCCAGCTCTGGCCACTGCATAGTTGAAAGACTACCAAAAGTAGCAGAATGCCTCACATTTAACATATGTAAGCAGACTTGTAGTGGTTGAATTATATGGTATCATCCCAGACTGAATGACAAGTTACATTTTCCCTTTGTTAAGTTGGTTTTCATTTTAATGAATAATTTATTAATAAGTCTGTTCTTTTCTCTTATGAGAATGGATTCCTTGAATGGGTGGCACAGCCATTTAGCTGAAGTTTACCAGCATTTCAAGTATAGCATCAAATCATTGGAGCGTGACCTCCTTAAATAGGTCTTGACTACCATAAGAAATCTACTGCCAAATATAGAGCAGTAGGGTGAATATATTCTCCCAGGGAATCCTAGTGCACCTGCTCAGGTACATATGTTCATTTTAGAATAAAGCTGGCTTTACAATATTCGCCACTTTTCTGTAGTTTACTGATAGCTACTTGTCAGCCTCGCTGTCCATTTCCATTTGAGATTTCACTGAAATTGTGGGCAGAACTGACAGGCACCTTCCCTCTTTTGTTCCACGAGCAGTTCAGTGTCATTCCTTTAAGGCAATATGGAAACACCAGCACTCGTAAACAAATGAAAACAAATATTTTATTTACAGGAAAAAATCTGTACACTGTGCATACATAAAAATATACAAAATCATAATAGAAAATATAAAAAGTGTTAAAATGTATACAAACACTGCTTAAAAATGTGACTCCTGTAAAATCTTAAGCTTTGTTATTAGAGTACACATTCATTTAAAAAAATCATCATATAAAATAAGTCTCAAAGCTATTAAAAAAGTACACAGTCTATATTTGAATAGTTCAATGACTACATATTATAAGAGTGATGAGATGATATAAAGAAAAGTAAGGCTTTTACACACAACTCTTATTTCAAGAACAAAATTCTGAATCTGATCACTAAGCCAGAGAGAAGACATCTACAGTGTCAAAATTCATTCAATGATGCAGGTATGCCCAGACATGGGCTACATTAAATTTCAAACAATTAAATCAGGTATCTGCTTTGTGCTGGGAAAGATTCAGTTGCTTTCTAGTGACAGGCTTCTGAATTACCTACTTGAAAGAACAATTTCATTTATTCAATACAGATCAACTTTAGAGAGCATGAAGGGAAAAACAGTAGCCATTTATCTTTGCAGTCAATTCATTTAACATTCCTTTCATGGTACATTTGTGTCACTGTCCGAGTGGCATTTTCCATCCTTAAAAATTGCTGAAGAAAAAGGAAATTAAACCCCCCACTATGGATTGGTCTACACGTGTGTTTAAATTTCTGTTTAAGTAAATCAGTCTCTAAAATGACTGTATTCAGTCTGTACAAGAGTGTGAATGTAGACACTTGTCTTCATTTAAGAAAAAAAACTGTCTTGGTTTTCCTGACATTGGCAACTTATAGCAAAAAATTCAGAATTTGGATCTCTTCACCAAAGAAAGTGTCCTGACTAAAGACAAGCAATGCTTAACTTAAATTTGTACAGTAGTAATGTAGATTAGAGTGTTTATATCACCCTCCTTCCTCTCCAAAGGTACATTATTTCTTATATAATGTTAATGTCAGTGAATTTACCAGAGTTTCCATGGCATAAAACTGCACAGCAAGCTAAAAGAAGATGTAGTAGTTTAATCCAAGGAATGACTGACTGAACTGTGAGTTTATGCTGTAGTAACCTTTAGAACTGTAGAGAAATAGAACAATATAATGTTTTTTTCTAGCAAAAAGATTTTGGCCCAAAATGAAGCAAAAGATTTTTTTTTTCTTGAATAAACAGAAGAATACCTTGATTTAACCATCCAAAGGCTGAATGCATAAAATGATAGAGCACCACAAGTTAGAAAAGCTATAGAATTCACAGTGGGGAAAAAGGAGCATAATGAAATTCAGCATAAACTCAGCACATTTCCTTAAGCTGCTGCTGTGTTTCTGGTTTGTTTCAGCTAACTTCAGCTGTTGTCCAGAGCACCAGGGCACAGCAATGAGGCTCCACAGTGTTTGAAGGCAACTTGTTCCTACTTGTCAGTAAAACTCCATACATTTAAAACCTGCAACAGGTTGAAGGGAGCTGAGGGGTCCAATAGCAGAGGCAATTGCTTGGCTGATGATGCACCTCACAAGCTGGGTTTGTGCAAACCTCTCTTGTTTACAGTGCTGTTCTACTCTGTTAGTGTGTGACAACCACGCTGGAGAGCTACAAAGCCATGCCTGTATATTTTCCCCAAAAAGCCCCATGATCTTGGTGAGAAAATGCACTTCCTCTAACATTCCTGCATTTATTATATAGATATAAAAGCAGCACTCTTCTATTATTTTTAAAAGATACACAGTTCACGCTCATTGTTTTAAATTTACTGAACACAATTCTTTGTAAAGATCTCTCTTCCCTCACAAGGGATGGGAACATGCCCATTAATGCAGAAATACTTGGTGGGCTCTTATAAAAGCAGCAATGCCACTGTGACAGAGCCTAAGCAGTGGTGGGGGGAGCACCTCCACAGGTCCTTTATGTTTCCCCTTTATTTCTGCCCCTTCTCCCCTTGCAGCAAGTGGAGGTGAGTGGAGGTGAGCCCTCAGTTAGCAGTTCAAACACAGATTTTTTTGCAGGCATTACAATTTCTCTGGGATATAGTCTTTCAAACACTATGTAAAAAATGCTGATATCCTCTTCTTTTTGTCAGAAAACTCTCTCTACTGTCTTAACAACAATAACTTGTGAACTTGCACTTGTGCCAAAAACCAGAGGACAAGAAAAGGTAGGAGACAAAATGCTCTTTAAGCAACTACAAGGTGTTTGACCAGGTAGACCAGTGAAACATCACAGTGGAAACCAGTGCTGGGAAGCCCCACCAGGGATGCTTATTTTTTAAAGATGGCACCCCAAGTTGGTCTTCCTCCTCTGTGAGCAAGCATTTGCAGCACAGCTCTGCGGCATCTTCTGAGGTGATGGTGCTGCAGCACCCACATTTGCACTTGTGGAAGGAGGACTGACTGCCATACAATAAGGATATGGCAAAGAAAAGATTTTGGCTGTGAGGGCTTGAATGTGCAGTCCAGTAAATTAAAAATATATAGTTCATCTTGTAACATCTCATACCTGGTTCTGCATTGGTATATAAATGTAATAAGTAGGTATGCTTAGCACTTGTTAGATGAAACTTTATAATTTTCCTTGTTCTGTACAACAGCTATGTTGATTATTCTGACAAATTTTTGAGGGAGTAATACTACATAATCCTGCTGTGAGTAGTTGAGCAATGCAGTTAGTATTTTTCTTTGCGAAAATCAAAGTTAAAAGTTAGTGGTTGCAGGCCAAAGTGATATTCATTTTTTTCCTTTGGAACTTGAGAACTTCCTGCTTATTGAAAAGTAGCATATTCACTAGTCTTAGAAAGCTAATCAACTCCCTTCTTTTACAAACATGTCATAGCTAACAGTGTACAGCAGAGAGAGAGACCTGTTTGATTGCACTGTTCAGACTTTGAATGTTTTGCAAACAGGGTACCAAACATATGGAAAAATAGATTAGTTCTATGTAGGTTATCTATTCCCCACACATTAAGTAACAATGTTATTAACTTTAAGAATAAAAGTTGCCACCATATATAACATTAAAAAGAAATTGGTATGTAATATATCCAGAGTCTAAGGCTAATATAAGTAAAATCTATTCATTTTGACATGTACCAAAATGACTTATGGACATAACAATCCATACAGCACAGAAGTACAGTTATTAGATCATCTGGACATAATTTTTGTCAGCAAGAATCTTAAGATCATCATAAAGCCCCAAAAGAAGGTTAAGTCCTATGTAAAACACACATTCTTTGTTTTAAAAGAAGGAAAATAATGCTTCCCAAAGAGCAGACTGAGAGAAAAAGGATTTTGTGATTATACTTACATTACAATTGAAGATGAAATAGTCATTAATGTTGTTTGCATTCTTTTGCCTTTCTGGCAAAAGTCTTTTTGTTTAAGTCAAAACACAAAAAATACTTTCCACCACAACCACTCAGCTATTCTTTTCAATGTTTCTTTGAGCTGTCTGCTTTTTTACTGAATGGATATGAGTAGGATATAGCTGTGCTTTTGTGTACACACGTTCCTGCTAAACTTACTCTAAAAGAAAGAGTACAGATGCGTGGGAAAAAAACAAAACAAAAAACTGAAAAAAACCCAAAACCAACATTTACATGCTGCTACTTAGAAAATCTGAAACAGAAGTCTCGGAAAATAAGGAAAATAATGTTTTAAATATATTAGCAATCGAGCATATTTTTAGAAATGCCTTAGAGAATATTCTCATTGTGTGTTTTGAGTGAAAATATCAAACTATCTCCATATGCAATCTGTAGTCAGGCTTTTTTGAGGCATTACAGCTTCTCTGGGGTATAGTCTTTCAAACATTAAGTGAAAAATACTGATATTGTCTTCTTTGTGTCAGAATGCAATAAATTGTGATTAAGTGACTTTGATTCAGATACCAGTGAAATACTTAACAAATAATGTCTGTATTCCTGTATACTATCTTTGTTGCAGAAAGGTGACCCCCTCTATGCTTGCTTTCAGTGTGATGTGTGAGGGCTGCACAGCCTCCCTTGGCTTTCTCTGGATATTCTGTATTGTGCAGACTGGGGGAAGGCAGCATGCCCATCTCACACCTTCCTGATAATCCTTTAGTTTCTCTTCCTAAATGGGTTACAAATACGTTTGTTTTTATCTAAAGAAATGAGACATTTCTCTCTTCCCTCTGCAGACAGTGTGAGCATGGGAGTCTGGCATGAGAAGTACATCCAGTAGTTCAATGGGTTTGGCTGTGTGTACAGCCACCTCTGACTGCACTGACTTCACAGTGACTGTAAGGCCCCTGTACAGCTGGAGGCCTGTAACTGAGCCTGCATATGAGCAGGCATTAAAGTCTACTCCAGTTAATGACTGCACAGCTTGGAGTAGCAATTACTTCATTCTGGGAGAGTCTGAAAATCTTACAAAGCCATGGGAAACACTGCATTGTTCAACTGGCCGTTCTGTACATACATGAACAATAGAGGCTGTTTCACAATGTCAGGTTTGACAGTTAAATAAGTTCATTAAAAAAAATTACAGTCTAGCATATGTGGCATAAGAGACCACCGACAAATTCTGACACTCACACCAACAACGATACATTATATTTCTGCCTAAGTATGTCTTTTGCACCTTCATGAGCTAAGCCTTTGCTTTTTTTCCTGTAACTATTTGCAAAGCAGTAATAAATACTCAGGCTCAGAAAAGAAGTATTTCTCATGCCTGCTACTTAATTACAATTTATAGACTCAAGACTAGATTGGTCTAAGATACGTTTTTTCAAGTATTCTCTTCTTGTTTATAGTACGACAGTAGTACCTTATTGCACATTGTTTCTGAAGGACTTACTTCTATAAGTGTGAGAAATTTCTTTTGGGGCACTTGACAGCTTTGAACCCTGGCAAAATGACTTTCCCCTTCCGATACAGATCATCCTGCAAACCTTTGTTCATCCTTTGCACCAAGAGCTTCTCATAGAGCAGTGGATGGTAGGCCCCTAAGGTACAAGCTGCATCGTAGTAGAGTTCGTGGTAGTGACATAGGTCGGTCTGCCGGACTGAAGGGATGTATTCGTACACGTGTACTTCATTACACATGGACATCATGATGAGGATACCTGGAGCAAGAAGTGAAAACAAAAGTGAACCCCAGGTTTCATTTTCCTTGCGGAATTTTTCCTGCAGTCATCCAATCTCCTTTTTCTTTCCCACTTTCCTTTGTTGTTGCACACCTTAAGTACTAACTCTGTAAAATCATTAAGAGAAGCAATAGTTCCTTTTATTAGAGCGGCTTTCACTTGTTCCTGATACATAAAGATTTTGATCCCTAAAGAAAGAGTGAAAAGCCTATATAGATTTGCATTTTACCATCAGCCTCCTGAGTGAGAAGACTGCTTTTTCCCACCTCCCCCCATTTACCTTATGTACTGTCCACAAAACATCCCCCACAAGAATCCTTGAAACATCTCCACCTTATTACAATGTTGGTCTTTCTTAGTCTGAACTTGAATCAATTTCACTTTTCCATCCACTTACTTCTCTCTAAGCAGGAACACATGGCCAAGAAGGAAGCCTACATACATGCAGAAGGGCATATGAAGAAACATCACCCATACAGTGGTGGCACAGAAGCCCACAGCTTCTGACAATTCTGTGAAAAGTATCATGGAGAGATAGCAAAGGTGGCGAATTTCTACTCAGAGCAGTGTTGTCACAACGAAAAACCCCTGACCACCTCCTGCTCAGCAAGGAGAAATCCACAAAATGACAGCACATATTTATTTCCTGCCACATGTCAATGGCCAAGTATCATCAGCGCTGTCAACTGTGGTCTTATAGCTTTGAAACAAGAGAAATTTTACTATTACAGCTGCACATTTTCAAAGGGACTAATACCAGATACTGATCAACAGCACTGCCTAAACTTCAATACTTTCACATCAATCATAGCTTCTGGAAGCCTTTTCTGTTTCACATAGCCATATGAAAGGAAAATAACATAAAGTAAGTCTTGGACACCATTTATTTTTTTAAAGATTTCACTTAAAAAATAAATTTGTGTAGAAAATGTATTGAAACACTTGTTGCTTTACTGGTATCCCTATCTGCTGAATATGAGTGTCAGCTCTCAGAGGAGGTAGTTGTATAATTCTGCTCACTTGGCACTTACAGATGAGAACTGATGTAACTCATTATATCAGAGGTGTTTTGGGTAGATCACAGAATATGCTGAGTTGGAAGGGACCCACAAGGATCATCGAGTCCAACTCTTAGCCCTGCACAGGACCATGCCCAAGAGTCACACCATGTGCCTGAGAGTATCATCCAAACACTTGAACTCTCTCAGGCTTGGTGCTGTGACCACTTCCCTGGGGAGCCTGTTTCAGTGCCCAACCACCCTCTGGGTGAAGAACCTTTTTCCAATATCCAACCTAAAGCTCCCCTGACACAACTTCAAGCCATTCCCTTGGATCCTGCCACTGGTCACCACAGAGAAGAGATCAGTGCCTGCTCCTCTTCTTCCCCTCTTCTCCAGGCTGAACAGACCAAGTGGCCTCAGCCTCTCCTCATATGACTTCCCCTCAAGGCCCTTCACATCTTCAGTGCCCTCCTCTGGACACTCTCTAATAGCTTAATATCTTATATTGTGGTGCCCCAAACTGCCACAATATTCAAGGTGAGGCTGCACCGGTGAAGAGCAGAGCAGGGCAATCACCTCCCTCTAACAGCTGGGGATGCTTTGCCTGATGGTCCCCAGGACAGGGTTGGCCCTCCTGGCTGCCAGGGCACTGCTGACTCATATTCAACTTGCCATCGACCAGGACCCCCAGGTCCCTTTCTGTGGCACTGCTTTCCAGCATCTCATTCCCCAGTCTGTCTGTACACACAGGGTTGCCCCATCCCAGGTGCAGAACCTGGCACTTTCCTTTGTTGAACTTCATCTGGTTGGTGATTGCCCAGTCCTCTAATTTCTTGAGGTCTCTCTGCAGGGCCTCTCTCCCTTTGAAGGAGCCAAGAGCTCCTCCCAGTTTTGTGTCATCTGCAAACTTGCTTAGTATGCCTTCCAGTCCTGCATCCAAGTAATTTATGAAGATGTTGAAGAGCACAGGGCCCAAGATGGAGCCCTGTATTACCCCACTAGTGACTGGTCACCAGACTGACATTACCCCATTCACAGTTACCCTCTGTGCTTGACCTGTGAGCCAATTGCTCATCCACTGCATGATGTGTTTATCTCAGAAGTGAAATGAATTAAAAAAAATCATTCTGGTTCATTAATTAAGCAGAGTCATTTTCTGAAGTTTAGTCTGCAGTTTGGGAACACAGAGAATTTCAATGGCTTCCTAATGAAAAGAACCCTATGTTCTCCCTGCTGTGTATCATTAGATTATCCAAATTGATTTTTTCCCTGCCTGATGTGTGAAGTAACCATAAACCAATTACTTCTGTGATTAAATCTTCTTTTATCATAAACTAAAGGTTCTGAAAATCTTTTATATTGTTCTACAGCTTTACCCTTTACAGAATCTATGGTCTTAGAAGAGCTAAGTGTATCAATTTTAAAGAATTTAACAAATTTAACTGAACTTCAGTCTTAAGCAGCAAGAAACACATATTCATGATGAAAAAATATTTAACCCCTATTTGAGAAAAAGATACAAGCTTAATAAACCATGTTTCCTTGCCCTGAAGGTGTTATAGAAATGCTATGAATTGTAGCCTGCCAAGCACCTATGTCTTGAATTGTTTTTTTGTTGTTTCAGTTTTACAAATGCTTTCGTCAGCTTTTCCACTGCCAATCTCCTTCCTCCACTAATGGAGAGCCCACCTGCCACTCCAAGGTAACTGTCATCCAGCTGAATCAAAGGATGGATGGCGGAAATGTGTGCAACAATGAACCATATCCAGAAAGAGACAGTAAAGTGACTTCTCTCCTGCACTCAGAGCCAAGCCTGGAGCCAATTTCAAAAGCTATACCACCACAGTCTTAGGAAAATTGGCTCTGATGGAAGGTACAAGCCTTAACCAAAGTGTGTTTTATTTCACTGCCACATCACTAAGCTTACTTTAAAAGTAATAAAGGAAGTTGCCATTTGTGAGATTGGAAAACTGTCAAGAACAAAAATTGTGACTCTTTCATAATCTCCTTAATAACAGTAAAGACAGACACATAACTGCCAGGTATGGTTCCATGATGACAAAATTTTAAACAGTATCATTGGCTTTCCTGTAAATTAATTAAAGGAGGACTTACAAGTGGTAGAGTTTTAGTTTTTAATGATCTTTGGTTCAGTGCCCTCCAGAATCAATCTAAAAGGCATGTTGGGCTATCTAGTTTAGCTCCTTACCTTTCCTGCCTTCTTCCATCTAGTGCATATCTTGAGATTTCAGATTACACTGCTCATAAATAACTGTAACTTCTGACAGTCCACTCACATTTTCACTCACGCTGGACAGTGATGTTTGGCAGGAGGAGAGACAGTGACTTGACAAGCTAGTTTCTGAGTGGTAACAGCTAACTTATCGCACATTCTTGTGTTGAAGTCTAGGGTCAGCAAACTGAAAGATGAGCTACAACAACATGTAGAGATTACCACATTCAGCAGTGTCCCTGTGCTGGAGGCTTATCTGTCCTGGTGGAAACAGGAACACTCTTGATACTTCCAGACCTCATGCACACATCAAATGCTCAAACCCTACTCTGGGGAAAAATGGTGGTCAGTGCCAGAGACTTTTTCCTTTAGCCCCTCTAACACCAATGACCTCCAGCCAAGGAGACCAAGTGTGGTACAGCCAACCATCCAAACCAGCCATCTTCTTTGTATGAATATAGTCCTCTCTAAAAACAGGAAAGAAATGGGTTAATTTCTGTCTCATGCCTTGAAGGATGTGAATCCGCCTCCACATAGGACAGTCTTAGTATTGTAGAGCTATTACTGCAAACTCAGTTCACAAAAAAAACATTAATTGAACATCTTTAAAAGAATAGCACCAGTTTAGACATTAGGACATTTACATTAGTCCATGTACTAGGATATATTCAGTTTTTATTCTGTTTTCTTTCTAATGTGATGTCTAGCTTGTTTTTCGTAATTCCCTAAGACAGGGCTGGCAACAGAGCTCCCCAGACTACAGGTCTCACATTCCATCCCATGTTTTTTAATACCACTCTTCAACTCAGTTTCTCTCTGCTTGGTTTTAACAACATCACGGTGATTTACTGACACCTGTATCCAGCAAGTATAAGTGTGCCAAGCTGTCTATATTTTCATCTACCTCACAACTCATTTTTCCCATCTTCCCTTCTCTCCTCAAGATCACCTTCAGTGATCTTAAGAATTTTTTAAATTGCCAATAGCTTCTTGGCACTTAAATAACCCCAAATTTTTTTTTACATGATGTTCGAACTTTTATGTGTTGGATGCAGTCTCAAAGATAAAGAAGAGGTATGTGCCTGACTGCTTACTGACTTAATCTTGGTTCTGTTAACCCGTTTTGCTTGGCCATCTATTCTGAGAAGTCCTGTGTTGCTTTCTATTTGTTATCTGTACACATCTCTTTCTGTACTATTGCTTCCTAGGTTTCTCTTCTGTGGCTGAATTTCTTAGCATTTTCTCCCACAGGTATTAACCTGTAGTGTCCAAGTGTGCCTTGTTTTATTTCCTTTCCCTATACTGCCCATGGAGTACGTATCTATATACTTATTTCTTCTGTCTGTGTACTTTCACATCAATTTAACCTCATCTAGGAGTTTGTTTCATATCTCAACACTCCTTCAGGATTATCAGTATGAAGGAGAACGGCATTGTTTGATAGCCTGTAGCGTGAACAATTTCCATATTTCCATTTCCACTTCAATATTTGCCTTTGTTAACAGTCCTTATGTTAATTTTCAGTCAATGCACAATTACTAAATACAAAAAGGCACAGACTGGCTTACACATGACCTAAGGAACTATTAGTAATCAGGATGAGACAGTCACTGTCCCAACATCATATAGAGTCTGAACAGAATTAATCTTACTGAAATGTTCATGCCCATCTCTGACCTTGCTATCTAAAGCATTCTTTACGGACAATGCAGGAGACAGGTATTTCTAGGGCAGAACTCAGACTTATTTTAGACGTCTCCTTTAGGATGGGATGAATTGTTCACTTACAGGGAACTTTGTGACTAGACAGAAACTGAAAATAAGAGTCTGGAGCTTCGCTATCAAGAACCTTCTCCTCTACTCTCCTATGTAAGTAGCTTTTGGAACTTTGTGAAAAAGTACTATAATGGGCTTTTCCAGGAGCACTGTAAGAAGAAATGAAAACAAGGTGTGACGAAATGTGCCACTGGTGCAGTTACCCACACCTGAGATAGGTATCACAAGCTCCTTTGCTGAAGCAGAAGAATACCACACTGTGAAAAAAAAAGGATTGTGAGCACAGAATACTCGTTAAAAAATACTAAAAAATGTGTTATTCCTAAGAAATTATGTGGTTGTCAGAGAAACAGTCAAATGGCAGCTTTGTTATAACAGTACAATATTAGATGCTAATACAGTATTATGTATTTCAAAATATTATATATTAGTATTTCAAAATTCTTAGAAAGATGTGTTACTTTTTTTCCAATTTGGCGGATATCTATAGTGTTAGGAAGTATGGTATGGTTTAAACTCAGTCCAACTGGCACAAATAAACTGAGCTTTTACAATCTGCACTGAGAACATTTAAACCAGAATTAAATGACAAATTCCTTGCATGGATGACTTATATAAATGAACATATACTATGGATTCTAATCAAAAGGAGAAAATGTTTTTCAATTTGTTCTTGGCAATTTGAATAACTCCAAAGGTTTTGATTTTCCAACACAAATCTTGTATAGTACAATTAGGCTTTGTGCTTAGCACACTGATTTAAAAAAGAATGTTCTCTAGTTTACAAATAAATAAAATACAGTTTAATACACCTGACTCAACAGATGCTGTATGAAAGCATCTGGACTAATAAGTGTAATTCAAGCATTCAGGAAGAATGCAGAATCATTTTAACAAAATGTAAGAGATGCTGAAAACATTTAGATACACATAATCTGATTATTATATTGTGTCTCATTTCATGAATACCACAGAGTAGTTACAGAAAAGAATTTAGCTAGACACACTAGTAAATTTGTGTTTGCTAATCTATGCACTTGAAAGCATTACAAATAAACATAGAGCATTTAGAATGTATAGGTTTCTATATGTTACTCTACTTCTGTAGTCTCTCTTGACTGGATTGCAGGTATGACAGGAAAATATATCACTCCTTGAAACTGGGCCAAATGTGCCTGAGTTATTCTTTGGAACATGTAGTAAAAGTAGTTCTGGCTTTTTAAAATACTGTGTTTCTAAAATAAGGGTTCCTTCACCTCTGTTTAGTTCATGAACTATGTGACAAATACTAAACACAAGAAAACCAAATTATTTATTGAAAAACTGTCACCAAATGGCCCTGTGTCTAAGCTTAATAAATTGTGCAAGACTTGTCATCTTTGCTGTATAAATAATTGCATTGCATAGTAGACCTAGAAAATTACATATTTATCACTTAATGGTGAATGCAAAAAGCCGTACATTAATCACAATAATATACTCTGTAATATGAGCATACACTGGAAAATGCTGACCAATGATATCATATAATTTTAAATGTATTATTCAATTTTGGGTGATACACTAGAATAGTAAAGATTTTTTTATGTGATTTAAGAGGAGAGTTTGCTCTTTTATGTCTGTATTTTGGGAAGTGGGAGATACTCAAATTTCAGTGTGCTTTTTGTTAGAGTAAAGAATAATTTAAAGCTTATGTATTGGAGGTATTATTTATTGTGTGCTAATACTTGAACAACACTGAGCTGGAAAGAGTAAGCACTATCCTGTTCCTTCACCAACTGCTGATAAAACAGCCAAGTAACAGCAATAAAGGCAACTCTTACTATGTCTAATTGTTTCTTTCAGTTCATGCAAGTGTATTTTCTTCTAAGCAGAGCTGGAGATCAGCTGCATACTTCTGTTCAACATGCTCTCTAAAGCCATTTTAAATTTAAGTTCTTAGTCATACAATGATCTGATAATGCTGCAGTGTAATGATAGCCTTGCTTGTACTATTGTCTTGATGCATGCAAATGAAGATTAATGTTATCAGCTATTAATGACATGTAACTGTTAAAACTATAATGTCAGCTGTAAAGCCTCAAACAACACTTCCTTTCTCCCAACAATAAAGTAATCTGGTCTTAGTTACTTTGTGTTCAGTGGATTGTATATTACGCTAAAAGCTATAATACATAAAAAAGACTACCACTTAACACAGACTACCTAAAATGTAAAAATCTAAGAAATCCATGTTTTGATTTGGGAGTAAAAGAAAAAAAAAGAGCCAAACAAATCTAGACATATTAAAAAGCCCCCAACCTTCTGAATGCTAAAATACCATCCCACCCAAGACGAGATGTAAACATATCAATACTCATTTAGCAAACCCATTTTTCAGCCAAACATGAACCAACAACTTTAACTGCGAAAAGCCACCATGGTAATGGCCTAATGCTAATGCAAGAATGGGTTCTCAAAGCTCTTATAGGATTAGATTAGGAAGAAAAAGAGTAAATAATGTATAATGAGGAGGACATTAGCTATGACATGCCACATAAGGCAAAGTTACAAGCTAGCAAAAGTCCAAATTGGTGTCTCAGAAAGTAAACCAAAAAAAACCAAAAAAGACTCTCAGATTAAAATAAACAGTTCGGTTTATCCTGTTGGAACCTGTTTGATTTTTTTTTTGTTACCCACAAAAAAAACAACCTACCCCACAACCAGTCCTGCTCTGTGCCATATTTCTCTCCCCATCCTCTCCTCTCCCCTCTACAGATGGACATGCACTGTGCTTCCCTCACCCCAACCACCAGCTACCACAATGCTATTGCCTCTCCTCAGCAACATGCTGATGCAGAGCTGATTAGTAGGGTTTTGGGAAGTCAGAGGTTCCAGGCAGAACTTTTGCAAATACAAGGCATCCCATACCTCAGAGGAAATGCAAAAAACCCATTATTTTCCCTAGCTCCCACATGGTGAAGAAACCAGGGAAAAAGTCCTACCTCTACTCTTTCTCTCATTCCTCTAAAGTCAAAGCATATGAGAGACTACCTCTTCCCCACAGATAACCCACTAGCCCCTTTTCCAAGAGACTTAATAATGTTGTGACTCAAGTACTGTAATACAGTTATTAACAACATTAAGAGATTCCCCTGACATCAGTCAATGTTGAAGGATGCCGACTCATTGCTACAGAAGAACACCGTGAGCACACATTCCACCAAGTATCCTCCCTTTGGGAAGATTCAGTTTCTTAAAAATAGTGCTAAGAGGCAGAAATACATACAATTGTCAGGTGAAAAATGTAATTACTGAAGAAACCATGTAAGACCAAGCTAAAGCATGCTTCACATTCCTGAAAAACATAAAATGTGTTATTCCATGTTTTAATTGATATAATTTGTCCAATTTTGTAAACTAGGTCTACTGGAGGCTAAAAAGCTTGAAAGAAAAGTGTCTCACTTAATTCAGAACTTTTTTTATAACCTTTTCTGTGATATTAGGATCATTATGGTCCATGCTATAAATTGCTTAGATTCAGGAATGCATATCTCTGTCTGTGAAAATTCATACCCTCTATTAAACAGCAGCCTATTTTCCTTCATGTAGTTGTTCTAAGTACAGGTTAATTTATTAGTGTAGTCATTTAATAAACAATTTTCCCTTCTTGAAATTAAGATACATTTTATGATGACCATCACGTACCCAATCTTTCTATTAATTCTATAGGAATTAATTTTATAGATTTTATAAGAATTAGGTAGAAGCTCAGTATTCAGGATACCCCTTTCATACAGGTGCACTCAGTTGTGTCTGCTAGCTTCAGTTCCAACTGGATTATTTGCTGCATGAGTGATTGAGAGATACCTGACCTGAAGACTAACGTGACTTTTCAGATTTCTGCCCAGCTGCATTATATTTTCTATGCTTTATCCTGCCCTTTATGTCCACTCTTGACAATACACAGTTGCTGTTTCTGTGCCACCTCTGAGTTTAGATTATGTTACATGTACAATGCATACATCACAATTCAATATGGTAACCAAAATAGGAAGCCTCTCCCTAATAAAATATTTAAAATGCATCTATCATAACAGTAGCTAGTTATCACAGGAGGTGGATATAACTACCAACAAGTTTGTCTTACTGCCTTGTATTTTTGAAAGTTAGTGACAGCATTTCCAAAAAAGCATTGCCCCTTGGAAATGAACAATATAACTAAAATTCCCACTAGAGAAGGAGGCGAATTTGCATCTGTACACACCAGAGTATTTTTATCTATACAGCTTTTGCTGTTAATGCTTTTGCTTGTTTAATGGTTGATATTTTCAAAGCTTTCTCTGCTTGATGGATATTTTCTTGTCAGTAACATTTAGATTTGGGATTGAAGATTACTGTTCTGTTCTTACAGTGAAATTAACTCCATTTCTTCAAAGAAGTTTTTGAAGTGTTTTTTATGTATGGTGGAAGTACGGATTGACAGCAGTGATCCTCTTCACTATTCTTATGATCAGCAGCTGTTAACCTATTTTTATCAACAACTTCATTGCTCCAAGAAACATTTCTGCAAAATGTGAATGCAGCTGGTGAGATCATTCCATGTGAGCAGTCTTCTCCCTATGAATGTTCACAAGCAGGTTTCCAAAAGAAAAAAAATCATCTCACTTCAAGAAGTAACCAGTTGCCAAGCCACCCTCCTACATCACACAAGGCCTCTTTTTCTTTCCACTCATGTTCCAGGTATGCACAACCCACTCAGGTCACAGATGGGCATCTCCCAGACACCTTCATGTCATCCCTCTGAGAGCTTCAGCATCCTCTCTTAAGGCCTTTGGTATGTTCCACAATATCCTAGGATGCCACTACTGCATACAGAACCCAAAATAAATGCTCAAAAATGGTATTCCCTTATCAGATGCAATCTCAGGTGTCTTTGCTTTCAGATTCAGATAAAAAGTATAAAAAGAACATTTTCTGACTGCAGCAAACACATAGACCGATATCACAACGTCAGTGAGGAAAGGATGGAGTTTCTAAAGTGGAAGAGGGTATTCGAAGCTCTACTGCCCTCTGTGTCTCTAGTAGCAGGCGCAAGAATGACTGACTCAGCCTTGCTACTCCACTAGAATCCTTTAGACATTCATGATCGGCACCTGCCGAGCATCAGATAAGTTGTTCTGCTGTATGAATTGTGGGCACAGTGTCAAATTATCCCCAAGAAATATTAAGGAAGGACCAAAAAATACAGCGAAACTCTACTGCTTTAAGAGAAGAAGAGAAGTGCTCAGAATGAGCACTGGAAACCATGACAGGGCATGAGAAATCCCAATACTTGGCTTGTGTAGGGAATACAGCTTGGCCTGCCACTGATTTCATCCTCTATGATCTGCCATCTGCTTTCTCTTGTTGTCTGATGCATCCCTGCTTTATGATCCCAACAAAGAACTTCAGAATTTATAGGTGCTCAACACATAAATTAATATGGAATAATACAAATTTCTTACAGATATATGAATGTTTTAGAGATATGGTATGCATACTATGGATGTGAAGGGCAAGAAAGCAGAACATCAATTCACTCAACTATTTTCTAGTTCTCATACTCTGTGTTTTTGCTAGTCATTGTTTCCATAGAGAGCGCCAAGAACAAACAGTACACATGTATGTACTTGATCCTCATGCAATGCACACATTTTTAATTTTTTAAAAATCTAACATGTCTACTGGGATCATCTTTGATACACCTACCAATAAACCCCGAGGAAGGAGGGTTGGGCTGTATCTTCTCTTTAGTGTTCTCCTGAATGATGTCCCAGAGCTGCCATATAAACTTTGGATGGAGGATGTAAAACGGCTGGGTTGGATTCTTCCTACGATGCTGGACATAGGGAGTGAACAGATTGTAGTCTGGCTTCTTATACCACTGGAAGGAAAAAAGTAAGATGTTTTTTAATCTAATAGTATCAAATGTGTTTTGAACACTACATGTACAATAACATAAACGGGCTTCATTTGGATTCTGCAGAACAGAAGCAAAGGTACAAAAGCAGCCTGCACTGGTAGATGTTTTTGCTAGAAAGGCATTCCTCACTCTGGGCTATTCTGTTTTCTCTCTTCATAGACTCCCAATAAATAATTGAGTGCTGTGGGATAAGCCAACCCTATCTCCCCCTCACAGATCCACATTAAAAAAGGGGTTCAAAGAGCCCTGACGTGAGATCTGGGCCTGAGGGTGAATCTTCCTCTGAAAGTGTCCCTGTCCCTGCCGGAGGCAGCAGCAGCACGAGGCAGACTGATGGCAGCCTGCGTAGGAGGCAGGCAGCCTCTAGCATCTGTTGCTAAGGGAGTTCAGCAGATGAAGGCTTGGTTTCTACTTTGCAGCCTGCTCAGTTCCAAGCTCCCTGTGCCAAAAGCCATCAGATCAACTTGTCTACTGGAGCTGCAGCAACAGCCAAAGCAGAGACTCCCCCAGTGACAACCAGGTGGACATATGCTGCTCTCGGTGAGGGGGTGGATGGCAGGGCACAGATGGCTGTGTGACAGTGGACATAAAGGGAAGACTGGTGGAGGATGAGGCCTTAGAAAGGGGGAAGAGATTTTCACTAGGATGTATTTTGTTTGGGAAGGCAGAAGGGAAGGTGGGGAAAAATGGATGCAATTTTTCACCTTTCCTGATAAAACCTCCTTCTGAAATCTAGCGATGTTCCCTCCTTGGCAAGCACACAGAAAACTCACTGTTATGTGAAAATAACAATGCTTTTTCAAACAAACGCCATCATCCATCTATCCTAGCATCTCAGAACAGTGCATTCTAGGACAAATGCTACAGAAAAGTTTTTGACCAATAAACCAGCTTTGACCAATTCATGAAGAAATAGCATTCTCCACTCAGATGAAGACAGACCCTGGGGTTCATCATGAAAAGTGAGAACAAGGAGACTATAGTGGTAAATACATTCATTTTTTCCACTGTTTTCAACTGATTGGGAAGAAAGGTCTAAGCGGACATCTTACCACATTCAGGTTTGCGGAGTAGGGAGCAGGATCCCAGGCAACTAAGACAACATCTTTATACAAGGAGCTGTCAACAAAGTGATGGTTTGGATTGGTGAGAATCTGCAAACATAGATGCAAAGAATTGGACACCATTAAAAGCATGTGGGATCCAGAAAAATGCAAAATCCTTATCTAAAATAAACAGTCCTACCCAGGTTGCTATTTGTTCTGCTTTAGTTCTGGTGGATTTTAAGCATCTTGTTTTGTTAAGAAAACATAAAAAAAGAGCTTAACCATAAACAGCAGTCATGACAGTTTGAATTGGCAGTATGCTGAATTACTCTCCATCTGTGAGGGATGCGATGGGACCACTTGAGATGCTGCATAATTGTATATCAACATTACCTTGTATTCTGGAACTTGAAAATGAAAGGTACATTATTTTAAGACCGCCTGCAGGATCCTCTTAGACACAGAGCAGCTTTCTTTGAAGGGCTACAGCCCCCAAGGGTAATGTCTTTCCTGCTGCCCACCCCCTACCAACTTTGTGGTCGCTTTCTCATTTTAACAGCAAGTCAGTCTCATTTCAAGTAACTCCAGAAAGGCAAATTAGACCATGACTGTACAGGCTTGGTATACCTAAAAAAACAGTTCCAACAGCAGGCACACAATAGGGCTATATTTAAAGTAACTGTCATTTTGCTCAAATTGACTGCTCTCATATAACTCCTTCCTGCATCTCCTGGTACTCTGCCTGATCCTCCTACCCCACTGGAAGTTTACTCTTCGCTCCTGCTGGCTCACCCCTTCCAGAACCCTCCATGTGTAACCAGATCTCTTTGATCCCTGGTACCTCCAATGTCAGGCAGGTTCAAGCTGAATGACTTCAGCACTAGTCGAAACAGCATGAATTTGGTTCCAGCTGTTAAACTAATCAACATTCCAGACAAATAAATTCATATTAATTTTCATTTCCCTTTAGGATCCAATGAGTCGTATTTGATTATGCATATTTTTCTTCAGAAAAACAATATTGTTGCCATAGCAATATTTTCCCTACCATAAACTTTGAGCTTAATGATTTCCATCAGCCTTCTACAACAAGAACAGAATTAGTCATATTGCTATCAGCATCCCCAACTCCATTTCTCAGAGCAGTTTTCACCTCAGAATGTAAACTCCTTTTATGAGAGAACAGAGTAAACAGACCAAAAGGTCAAGATTTTAAAAGCTCAGTTCCAGAGTTACCACACAAAGGAGCTCTTACTTGCCTTTCAGGAAGCAAGAGCCCTTTGGAGGTAGCGTTCACACAAATTTCGCTCTCAGTGAGTCTGCATTCATATGTATGAGTTTTTTCCTGCAATAACAATATATGTTGTGGCTGCATAGTCTTCTTTCATGTCCTTTGAGCTTTGACAGCAGAGAATATGAGGGAAGTGGGCCACAGCAGTCTTTTTATCAAGTGAATATAGGAATTTTCAACATCAAGGAGGAAAGGAGGGTCAGTAAACCTGTATAGGTAACCCAGCTTCAGTACTGGTAGGGAAAGTCACTTTCATCACGTGGTCTGTGCAGATTTCACTCTCAGAGAGGACAACACTAGTTTCTCAGCAGGTGGCCAGAGTATCACCGGTGGCTTCTGACCTCTCTGAAGGTGCAGAAAGGTGGTGGGAATACAAGCACTTGTGAGGAAGCCGTGTGAGCTGACCCAGCAAGAACTTAAGCATGCCCTCTGTTTTCTGTTTCTTATGGGGAGTAAGCCTTATACAGTGCAGAAGAGAAGACCATGGGACCCTCCATTACCACTCCAGTGGCAGCATACTGCAGCAGCTCTGGGAGCCAGGAGGACCCCAGTCTGCCCTGCCCTGAGCAGTGGAGAGCAGCTAGTTTAACTATTTAATGTCTCAGAATTCGCTGGAGAGCTAACAAAGCTCAGATCACTCCCTGAGAGCATTTCTCTCTTCTGCTACAGGGAGCCTACTGAGTCTAGTCAATTGTAAGAATTTTCTAAACTCTTCTCCTTGCCTGGCACAAGTTCAGGCATGGTCAGCACCAGGACATTTTGGCAAACACTAAAACAGAGAACCATCAAGGAAAGGAAAAAAAACAACAAAACCCAAAAAAGTAAAATCATTTACATGAAAATCCATGTTCTCTGATACACCAATTTCAGCACTAAAGCCAGAATAAGATATTTCTGCTTTCTTCCCCAAACAAAAGAAAGGGGGCATATTTAATCCAGATCACGATGGCAAAGAACATGAGTTTATACGCACAAAGAACACACTCACCTAAAGAGGAAGAAAAAAATGAACTCATAAGAATCACAGTAACTGAAAATTTTGTTATCCTTCAGCAAGAATCAGTATGCACAGAGCATGCTTACATGGCCAACCATACTATTGGTGTTGACTAAGTAAACATTTCAATATGTCATAAAATTTCACAGTAATTCTGTTGTTGCTTTTTGTCTGCATTTCATGAAGAGAAAAGAGGTTTGGTTTGCCCAAGACTGGAATTCAGGCAATAGCTTTTTCAAAATTGAAAAACTACTCTCAACCATAAGGTGTCACTGTAGCTCAATGCACGGTTATTTGTTGACACCCATATGCAGAAAATCCCATTTTCTGTTTCCATTCAGATGAACAAACTCGCCTAATGTGTAATAATTAGTGTACATTAAAGTTCTTTACTAGTTCATTCTAAATTTTTGAAGAATGATGACTTAAGTTACACATTAAGACAACTCAGTTTCCATTTCTTTTGCCTTCCAGCAAGAAAATAATTGGAGAACTGGAAAATATGAGAAAAGAGCTTTGGGGTCACCACAGCCCAGATTTTGTGAAGATCCTGCAGACAGTGTGGCAAAGGTCTTCTATACTGACAGCTCTGGCATCCTGCAGAGCCTTTGCAGATGCAGGACACATGAGAAACTTTACAAACCACTTCTTGAAATGAGGCTATCAAGTAACTACCACAATCACTCTACACTGACAGCAGTGTGAACATCCCTGTAAGGGAAAACTTTTACCTTCTCTACATCATGACTGTTGAATCACTAGCAGCTTCACAGATTACCCAACACTTTCTCAGAGGTTATTAATTTAATGTCATATTGTACAGAAGTGACATTGACTTGAATTCACAGAAGGAAGATCTTACCTGAGAGTTAATGATCCGCATGGTTGTTTTATTTCCAACATCTTTTTCATAGCCACGTGTTGGAGCAGAATTAAATCTTAAAACGGCATCATGAGAATCTAGGAGCATAAATGAGGGGGTAACTTGTTTTTCTTAGTAAATAGAACAGTAAAATAAAACAAATTATCTAAACCAGTGCAAAATTTACACCTTTCTCCTAATCTTGATATGTTAAGGATGATAAACATTCTACTATGCGCAAACAAAGTCCTCTTGCATCTGCCATATGTTATTAACATAAAATCCAGTGAAAAACAAGTTCAGAACCGCCTATTAATTTAGCTTGCAATACTTAAATACTTCTCTTAATTGGATAACTTAATGTGGGAAGATTATTAGTACACCCAGTACAGACAATTGCTCACTACTTCTGTCACAAAATTTACAAAGAATTATTCTATGCAAAAGCATGTACACTACAAAGATATCTAATTGCACATTTGAATGAATAACAATGCTTAACCATAAGCTTGTGTTTCACAGTATTTTGTAATACCTGAAAATCCCAGACTACCCCAAGCCTATTAATCATACCATGTACTTATTCTCAAACTCAGTCTTAAAGAGCCTCTGTAGGGAAGCCAGCCCACATATCTGCTCACACACAAAAACCATTTTAAAGATCTTAGAAGTTTGGGGTTTGATCACAGATCCCTGTTACTTCCCAATGATGCCAAAATAACTGGTTCTCTCATTAAACAGCATGATCACGATGGGAGTGTGTGTTATACTTGCACAGTATTTCCATACCTACTTTCATTTAGGAAGAAATTCTTTACAGAGAGGGTAATCAGGCATTGGAATGGGCTGCCCAGGGAAGCGGTGGATTCTCTTTCACTGGAGGTTTTTAGGATGAGACTGGATGTGGCACTCAGTGCCATGGTCTAGTAACCACAGCGGTATTGGATCAAGGGTTGGACTTGATGATCTTGGAGGTCCCTTCCAACCCAGCTGATTCTATGATTTAAAAATAGTCGGAGAGGTGGGGGAAAGGAGGGCAAAAGGTGGAAAATAAATTAACATTTTTGCTTGTGTTGCTAATAGGAACACAGAAGAGGGAGCTAAAGGCCTATGAAGGGAAGAGTCCTTTGCTGCTGCTTTCTTATGCCTTTTTTCCCCTTTGGAGAGTAAATCACAGAATGGTTTGGGTTGGGAGGGACCTTAAAGATCATCTGGTTCCAATCCCACTGCCATGGGCAGGGACACCTTGCACTAGACCAGGTTGCTTGGAGCTCCATCCAGCCTGGCCTTGAACTTTTCCAGGCATGGGGCATCCACAACTTCTTTGGGCAATCTGTTCCAGTGCGTCATCACCCTCATAGTAAAGAATTTCTCCCTAACATCTAATCTAAGTTTCCCCTCTTCTAGCTTAAAACCACTCCCCCTTGTTCTGTCACTATCAGGGGCCTGCATAAAAAGGCCCCTCTCCATCTGTTTTTTGTAAACCCATCTTAAGTTCTGAAAGTAAGGACTTTTGGCTGTAGCAATGTCATCAACCAAGGCTGTACAGCCCTAAACCCAGAAGTCATGTATGGAGTGTTCTCCCCACTGTTGCTGACTTTGCCGTGCCTATGTGGACACGGAGGTGCTCAGCAGGAATGGCAGGCTGAGTCCACAGAGCAGCACCTCTGGTGCCTCCAAACTGTCAGGTTCACTTGCATTTTCAACCAAGAGCTGGTAGCACTCGTGCCAGGTCTGGGAGAGGGCAGTCTTCCCCTACAGCTGTGCATGCACAGGGATAAAGAGCATTCTTAACTTTTTCTCTGTGGTCAGACTATCACTTTTTCAAGGATTAGAGAGAAGGTGGAAAGGCACGGTCAAGAGCTCAGCTGTAACACACACTATCTGGACTCTGCAGGGGGAATTAAAACTTCAATAATACAAACATGCTGGAGCTTCCGTTTTCCATTTTAAGTGGGAAACACTGGCATGACATGGACCTGTTGTAACAAGTCCAGAGAAGGGTCACTAAGATGATCAGACAGGGCTGGAGTACCTCTCCTATGAAGACAGGCTGAATTAAGGTTGTTCAGACTGGAGAGGAGAAGGCTCCAGGGAGACCTTATAGTAGTTTCCAGTACCTAAAGAAGACCTACAGAAAAGCTGGAGAGGGACTTCTTATGAAGATGTGTAGGGGCAATGTAGGGGCAATGTCTTTAAACTGAAAGAGTGCAAGTTTAGATTAGATATAAGGAAGAAATTCTGTACTGTGAGTGTTGTGAGGTGTGGGAGAATGTAAATACTACGAATCCTGGAAAGAACGACTTTAGAAGTGGGTCCATCACAACAGCAACTCTCCGGGATCGAGTGGAGTGGAAAAACACCGACGATTCACGTTTTTATTGCATGGTTTTCCCTGGACTATGTAATTCCCCTACCCCCACGGCCCCTGCCCACACAGCGCCATGTTCTCTCCCCTCCCCGAACCGGTCCCCACCCCTGCACAAGCATTATTGGTTGTCTCATCCGCTTCTCCCCAATCCCTGGCTTGTTATTGAACTTTGGTCCTCCTGTATCCCCCATTGTTTAGCAGAGCCCTCAAGCCACTCCCTTTTCCCCAGACCTTGGCCCAATCACATTCCTCCTTCTAAGCCCTCCCCCAGAGACCTTAAAAGCCCACGGGAGTTTCAAATAAACCACTTTTCGCCCCTGGAATCCAAAGAGGAGACTTGGTGGCTCTTTCCTTCTTCTGAAGGGGGATCACGCCACTGAGACCCTCTCCGAGAAACCACGAGCGAGGAGTCGCTCAAATAAACTCTGTTAGTGAGGCACTGGAACAGGTTACCCAGAGAAGTTATGGATGCCTCATCCCTGGAACTGTTCAAGGCCAGGTTTGATGGGGCCCTGAGCAACCTGATTTAGTGGATCTAGTGTAGACCTTATCAAAACCCATCTCCTCCCTTTAGGCAGCATCAGATGAAAATTTCCCAATTAAATCAAAAGCCCTTCTGTAGAAAATGGCATAAGCTTCTGTGCCCAGAATCTTCCTAAGAAAATGGGTACACACAGGAGTGAGCAGAGCCCAGGTACTATGTCAAGCATCAAAGTCCATACCTGGGCTGCACCTGAATGTGCAAATATGACATGAAGCATGCTGTAATACAAAATTATGTAAATATGTCACAACGTGCTATGGATTCTCCAGTACAGCACTAATCCATACTACTGTAAACTGGGTACCAGGGAACACTGACAGAAGATTCTGTTTCACACAAGGATAACATGTTGGAGAAGGGAGGAACTGTTAAGCTTTTTCACCTCAAAGATTTCTAAATTAGTGAATTTAGAATTTCACATTCTTCATGTGAAATTGGGGGTTACCCAGGTGTGATTTTAGCTGCAGGCCAGCCGGGCACCTCTGCTGTGCTGGAAGCATAATAGTTTGATAACACTAGCAGATCTAACATATCCCAGAGATTTAAAGGAAACCTGTATGAAACCCATCTGTGTCATAGAGATGATACCATGTGATAAAGTTCTGTGATGTGAAGTCCTGGAACATGCAAGGATTAATGAGTGAACACCAAAAGGTTTTTATAAAGAGCTGAAGGAGATAACTCTTCTTGTTCCAGAAACAAGTTTTAGACATACATTTCCTCCTTCTTTCAACCCATTTAGCATACTGCACATGTTCTACTAAAATGAAGACCTACTAAGACGATAACACAGTAGCGTAGTAGCATTCATTTTTAAAAAGAAAAAATAAAACTGACCTGAATTAGTTTTATGGCCCCACAATCCTTTTCTGAATAGCTACCACAAAACTCCCACCCTGAGGTGGGACATCTCAGCAAACCTGCAAGCTCACTGACTCAGTGCAGCAATGGAAAAACAACAGGTGAAGGTACTTGAACTCATTTAAATTCAGTCTCAGAAAAGAGGTCCGGGGACTTGATCTCAGTGCATGAAGCTACACAAGGGTGTGAATTCTTTATGTCTGTGAACTCTAAACATGCAAGAGATGAAGAAGACACTCTACTGCTTTTTGTCATAGAGACAAAGTTCAGTTTGGGACAGTAATATAACAGCAATTCCTCTATGAGCCACTGCAAAATAAAGACCAGTACAACACCGCTCTGCAGAATAAAACCTGAATAAGACTTTGATCTGCTAAAAATAAACGCATGTTGCAGAAAAATGTTGAATACAGCAGACCTGATGAAACCAGTGCCTCCTTCATACTGCAGGCTGTAATATGACAAGAAAGCATAATTGTTTTTTTAAAATTAAATTATGACTTCAGGCCTGATTTTGTTTTCAGTTATATTGTCCTGAAAAGGAACAGCTTCACTAAGTCCATAAGTTTGCATTCAATGCAACTCTGGGGAGAGAGAACAACCAGACTTTACAGATCTATGCTTGAGGAGAATGAACCTTTTGAAAGATGAACACGAACACACACATATACATATATATACATGTGAACAGATGCATTTCACCCACCTATTTCATCTCCTAGAGAGGAGTTCAGTATTGCACCAGCAGACATAACTACTGCACAGCTCCCAAAGCCATGTGTATATAATTTGCCCAGTGGAATTTGGGGAACGTGCTTTTCCCATCCAAGAGTGGAGAATGGAGCCTCCTTGCCATCTATTGTTTTCACATTCACTCTTTCTTTTAGCTCACAGAATAGCTGGTCTCCTGTCAACTTGGAGTTTCGTTTCCCCTTGAACCGCACCCCATGCTTATTGGTACTCAAATAATCTTTCATCGCCTTCTGCAGTCGAGGGTTTAGCATTTTGGATGAGACATCCCCCTTCCAAAGCTTGTAAAGAAAGGATTTCGACATTGTAGAATACAGCCCATCCCAGTCATCAGATTCATCAAGCATCTGGCTTCTCCTATGCTTTATGCTCCTTCTCCTCATTCTTCTCTGATGGCTCCAGTTGTTCTGCAAAATATTTACTTCTGCATTATTCACATCAGCTGAGATGAATTTTTCTATCTCTTGAAGGTGGTTGTGTGACCGAGGCTGACCAGCAGCAAATAAATAATCATCATTCACTTGGTAATCACTTTTTGATTTTCTTCCTAACTGGGATGGAAAAAATTCATCTTCATTTCTAAAGGCATCTTCCAATACAGTCCATTTCTTAGAACTTCCAGTCCCTGATTTAAATGTACCTAAGAGATCTTCATTAAGAAGTACCTCATTCCCATCAATGGTTTCAGAGAATGATGGATCATGAATGGCTCCCATGATGACTCTCTGCTTGCCTTGAAGGGGCAGAAGTCTCTTAGTTTCAATGTAAGAAAAGGAACTTGGAACTGGTTCAGCAGTGTTGCTATCTGTAAAATAGATGAACATCACCAGAAAAAGAAGACCCCATGCAAAGATACCAAACAGCATGAGTTGTTTCCATTGCTTCAAGTTAGGTTTCATGGCAATGCCTTTACCAGCTCCTCTGTGCCTTGAAGTATTGGTGAAGGAAAATGAAACCTGTAGAAAACATCAAGTACTATTAAAAATTGTTCTAAAAATAGATACAATTCAGAAATATTTTAACACACATTGATAGAAGGTGCAGAATTAATCTCCAAGCTGCAGCAAGAAGATTCAGTAGCAGAAACAAACTCCAGAGCCTGCAGACACTGTAGGAGTGACAGGCTTTGGCTGTAACCACACCGTGACAGCTGCTAGCTACAAAAGCTGGTGGCCAGTTTCTACAGTAACACTGGATCCTGCCTTCAGGGAGATCATGTGCCTGCCTGCTTCTGATATACCCAGTGTAGCATTAAGAGAGCAAAAGCAAAACCTATGCCTGGCTGCATGCACAGTGGGAACAATATTAGCTGTCTTCTCTTTTGCCATTGAAAGTCCTAATGTAGTGGAACTGTGAGCAAGGCTGTCCCCAGAGGGACTAGGCAGGGACAAACTTTAAGCTGGCAGCCATCCTCTGCCCACAGCCTGGAAAGGATGGTGCTCTGTGGATATCATCAGGGGGCATAAGGGGGCATTCTACCAGAGGGGAACCTTTTCCTCAGCTGGTATGAACTGGCACATCACAAGTGGCTATTTGTTGCCCAGTACCAGACTCAAGTAAGAATGACTGCTGTACCTCTGCCATGGATGCTTGGATGCTGCATACCCACTGAGTTGGAATGAAGGAGTTCTGCACATCAGGGTCTGAGGGGTTTGTATTTTCCAAAAAGGAGAATGGATGGCACAACTATCTAAACACATTCCTTTAGGATAATATAGAGATTTACATAAAGGGGGCGGGTAGAGAATGCCAGAACCTGGAAATCTGTGCTCTACTAATATCTGGGGGTTTTGGACAGCTTGTGCATTAGTGCAGGCATGCATGGTCCAAATGAAATAAAGTCTGACCGAGGGGGCTGTATTCCAAGGAAAATACACTAACACACTGCTGGACCATCAAGCACGCTAAGCCCTTACATGAACCCACTTTCTTAATCAAGTGGTGTGGGCATCGGTTACAAAGCTGACTGAAGAAAGTACAGCCCTTCCCTATCATAAATCTTTACCATTCACCTCCCTGCACCATAGTCATCATCAGCCTCAGTTGCTACACTTCAGTGTAAATCAGTGTGCTAATTAGAGACAGATCACTTAACTGATCTGAATGTAAAAAGAAGCCCCTTCTTCTGAAGTTTTCTTTCTAACCCTATTTGTTTCAAGAGCCACTTAATGGTGGGACTTAAGAGTCACTTGTACCAGCCAGATGCGATTAGGAAAGGAAAAGGGGCGTAGGGGCAGGCTTGGCTTTCATTACCAGCCTGTGCCTCAGGAGCCACCACCTCATCAGATCACATCTGAACAGCACACACAGCTTACACACCTCTGATATCACACTGCCTGCCCACACCTGACCATCACGAGGGACCAAACCCAGTCACCATACGCTGTCACCTTTCTGCAAGCTGCTGAAGTACATCAAAGCTAAGTGCAAAGTTTAGATCAAAGCTATAACTAAAGCTGTGTTTTCACATAAAAAACCCCCCAGTAATAACACCAGTATAAGATGTTCCCCGCTCTGTCCCATATTCCTGCAATGTGCCTCTGCTGCTGGCAATACCCCTGTGTACAGGGCTGGCATATTACAAACTGAACCAGTAAACTGATACAGCAGAGGAGTTTTTTTTGTTTTAGCTTTGTTTTGTTTTGTTGGGTTTTTTTTAAACTGGGTCAGCCCCTTTATCCACCACAGTGTGGTCACACAGCCAGTTGTTTCAGCACAAACAGGGAAATCGCCTACCACAATGCAGAAGCGAGAACAAACTGCAGGTTTTGTATTAACAGGGATAATTCAGGCTAGCATTTCTGCTGACCTCCTGAGAATGTGAGACTGCAGTATTACATTTCCAAACACAGTCTATTTTAACGATCTAGAAAAAGCCTAGAACATTTGGCTCAAGGCAATGTCCAAACAGAGAGAGAATTCATAAAGTTACACTTGGATGACACAATTTTATTGCAAACACATTCATTTCTAATACACTGAAAAAAAAAATCATGACTGTGATAACCCAGTGCTCCACACACATTTGGCTTGGCTCACAGAAACCACATGGGAGAAAGCTATTACTCCAACTAACCCATTTCCTACTTGCACTCTGCTGCTGCAAGATTTTTCTCTGCAGTACCTCGACACTCCCCCCTCTTCTAATTTTAAATCACTGCAGGTGATGTCCTGTGGGAGTTGCCTTACAATATATGGCTGTTGTGCAAGTGAGGTCTACCCTGAACTTACTGCAACCTGCCCACTCATCAGTGTTCAGATGGTTTGCATTTTTAAATCAGCATTCTTCACCCATCTGAACTGCTTCCATCCCTTGTTATCATTTTCCCTGATATGTTTCCCAAGCACTTTTCAACACGTGGCTTCCAAACCACTGTGTAAGTTAGCCTTTGCTCAGTCAGATGTTTCTCCTGCTGAATATACATTTCTTACAGGATTGCAGTGGTAGCATCTTGCATAATCTTTTTAACAGATAAGCTTGCAGGAAGTCAAAGTTATAAAGGAAGAGGTCACTAAAATTTTTCTGAGTTATTGAGTCACGTAACAAGTCCAGCCACAATTTAAAGATAATCCATAACAAAATCTCATGTTTTTCTCATTTTTTTCCCAAGCTTTGTTGTATCTTATAAACAGAATGTTTTGATAAGAAACCAAAAGGTTTAGTCTTACTTCAGGTGCGAGACTACAAAACTTTCTAATTGTCTGTGATCGCATGTGTTTGGTGCAGCAGACTGCCTCAGCATAAAAAATTAGTCAGGACTCCTAAATTCAATATTCAGGTTAAAATCTGACAAAGGACTGAGATGCATTATTAATTATTTTTAAATTAAGGTAAACTAATTTCCGTCCCCCACCCTCAACACTTAGGTCATGAAAGCACACTCATCTTGGTCAGCATGGACATATAAGCATGCATGATTACCTTCTTTGTGCAGAAAAAAATCATCTGTGTAAAATAAAAAAACAGCATACAACAGGATATTTGTCAACGCTGCAAGCAAAAGGAGAGGGACCAATGAGAATAAATCCAAAAACTTTACACATTAGCCACCACAGAAGCTTATCTGCAATTCCTCGTTGCAAGTGGGGCCTCAAAAAGGATACTCAAATCTCTTGAAGACCAGAGCTATGCAGGCAAATCTCTGTGCTGCTTTAATGTTTTTTTGCTCACAAGAAATGCCTTGTCCTCCAGCAGTACAGCTGAGCTGGAAATGAATTCAAGGTCATTACTGTATTAGTTGCAAGAGGACTTCTACAACCTCACAGGATCTTGAAAGCTGTGTGTGGAAAGCTGCACTAAGTCCAGAGAAATATCAGTTTATCTTATCTCCCTCTACTATAAACATCCAGTCCTCTCCCCCTCAGCCCCTGCAGCTTCTCACACCTCACAGTCTCTGACTTTGAGAACGTCTGGGAGGAGAGGGCAGTCCTTTCGCATGCTCCCCACCACCCTCCTGCTGGCAGCAGACCCCTGCGCTGCTCACAGGGGTATATTCCTCTTTACCACCTGGGGATGCACTTGGATTCTTGCCCTGTGCTGCTGAAGGCAGCACATCTCAATAGAAAAGAAAAAACATTTGTGTAGGACACCAGAAATGATGATTGCAATGAATTACACTGGCCAAATAAATAAAAACAGGTGGCTTCATGGGTGCAATTACTGAAATTCACTGGATGCTTCAGGAATAAACTTCCATCTCTCTCTTATTTACGCTCATCATACAGCTTCCAAACTGTTAAAGCAATTCTACACAAGTTTTTAAATTATCATTAATGTTTCTCATTCCAGCTTCACCATCCCTGCCATAATAATCCTCTCTACTTACAGACAATGGAGACTGCTGGAGTCAAAGCTCTTGCTAAGGAGGACCAAAGGAATAAGTCTACCCCTGGGGGAAACACCCAAGACTTAACCCAACCCAGCTTCCTCTTCAGCAGAAATAATAAGCCTGTTTGCCCCAGAGGCTGAAGATTTCATTTTCTTACATATCTCCCTTCTGATGGGCTCTTTCAATCATTAACTGATTTCAGTTCCAACTACCATATGGAGAACAGCTTTTTTCTTATCCAGTCTGGCTGTTTGCACAAAAGCCACGGAAAACATTAGACAAGGTACGAACCAGTGAAGTGGGCAGAAAGAGGAGACTTATTTGCTTAAGAGAAATACTAGCAGCAGCTATGAAAAAGAAAGGCAAACCCTAGTGGTATCTTTGATGCATCCCAGGAAATAAAGACAATTCCCCAGTGAAAATTAAAGGCTGATTTTCAAGAAACGGCACCCACTTGTGGGAAATTTCATTTTGCTATGCTAAGATGCAAGAAACCAATGAGTTCTCTCTCCCTTTATAAAGCCCATTGTTTTGCAACAAGGAGCACTTTTCATTTTTCTGAAGTAGGCCTCCTGACTATTTCTTAAATGAGAAGAGATGGATGAGGGAGATTTTTTTTATTCCTTTGAAACATTCCTTCCTTTCAACACTGTCTATTGTTAAAATTAATTTGTACAGACCCTGGCAGCTCAGAGGTCAGGATGGTTCAAGTTGATGTGCTAAGATGTGCACTGTTATGTTAAACAGGGTTTTTCTTGGCTGCAGCTTTACAGCGAGAAGGTCACCTCAGGGTTATTTGGGGTAGCAAATGTTAGCCGTGGGCAACCATTCCCAAAGGGCTGAGAATCAGACCAAGGTTTACTTGATGGAAAGCTTAGGCGGCCTGAACAGACAGCAAATGCTCCTTTAGTTTGCTTCATCTCTCAGTCAGCTAATTCCAGTGTATTAAGAAACCTCTGGCATAGGGCAAGACGGCTGGAGGCTGCATTTCCAGGGTGGGGAATACACTCGTCCTCTCATGTAGGGAGTGCCAAATTGGTTTTAGTGTTATCGCATCATTTCTGCGGTGGAAGCCACACAGTAGTCAGCAACAGACAGGCAAGACTGCGGGGAGTGGTGACTGCCAAACGGTGTATATTAGTCTGTGGATGGCCTGGGTATTTGTCTTATTGGCTGTGGTTATGCCTCCTAATTAATAAATCTCTTTTGGACAACTTCCTTCTTAGTCCCGATAAATCTGGCTCTTTCCTTCAACATTATTCAGAGGAGTCAAGCTGCATATAGTATTATTTGTGGCAACCTAAAACAATGTCTTCTGAAGTGAAGAAAAAACACCCAAAACCAAAGAAGCGGGATTTTTTTTTCCAGTATTGCCTTTTAAACCTATTTTAGTTATATACTTAGGAAAAATTAGGCATTCAAATGATGGTATCGCTAACTTGAATCACCACTAAACGAGGCATCCCAAGCTAGGACATTTGGAAAGCGCAGTCTCAGGTTCTTGCTTTTGAGGATGCAGGCAGACAGTGTGCCTGTTCTCAGGTCCCCTAATAAAGCCTAGGATTTCAAGTAAAAGGGGAGGTGGTGGAGTGACTTTTTTTTTTATTATTATTTTTACTAATGACCCACTTCCAGGAGCTTAGGCTGTAAGAAAATTGCCAAATATAGTGAAACTTGCAGTAAAACTCACTTGAGCTGGCAACCTGGCAGCTGGAGAAATGCTCAGTGGAGTTTCTGTCAAGGAACGTGTCCTAGATTATTCTGCAGGAGACTAGGGGCTTAGATGCATCAATCTCCGGGGTTTAGTGGGAGGTCAAAGTTATCTTCTATGCATCTGATATCTACTCTCCACCCTCCACCATAAAGTTCAAGCTGCCTAGCATCAAAGCCAGCTATCACTTTCCCACAGCCCACAATGCCACCTGCACAGTCCAGAGACCATAACAGGTTATCTGAGTGTGGGCTGACAGAAGGGAAGTAAAAATAGCTGTACCAGCTCTTAGCCTTCACATATAGACTTTCCCACCACCAATGGAAACGTTCAACATGGCAGCAATGGTCAGAGAAAACCTGGCTTCGCAGTGACTGACTGCACCTCGGGGGACAACCTCCACCTACTCAACTTGCAGCAGCTTCTCTCAGGAGCCATGACAGCAGCTCTCACTCTGACATTCCCTGAGATTCACCACTGCAGCCAGGATCTCCTCCCAGATTTCAAGTCAGGGGAGACAACTCAACCTCTTTGTCTCTTCCAGACTGGTTATGAGCCAATCACAGTCTTGTTATTCTAACTGAAGGTTTCTACAGAAATGTACTACATACCACTTCATGTGAAATTCAGTACAACTTCAGTGTAAATTACTTCCAGGCTCTTTAATTAAAATTACAAAGGGGCAGCAGCGTCACAGAGTTATTCTGAAAACAAGTAATTTTCACAACATAACTCAAATCACCCCCCACGGCCTCTCAAGGAGGCCCTCACATAGCCACATACTACCTGCACTCAGCCTTTTCTATTTCTGACCCCTGTTTTTGCCATTTGCACTTGCCATACCTTTGTCATGTCCTGGCCCTGTTCACAGCAGGACACAAAGGTTCAAGGCTGCTTCAAGTTATTGCAAATGCCAGTGGAGCTTGGTTCCACCATGGACAGGGGTGCAGAAATCACCACTTAGGCCACAGTCCCTAGCATACCCTCACACACAGTAAAGAAGCAGATGAAGTATCTTTTCTACCCTTGCAGGCCTACCAGTGTGTTTTGGATGGGTTTTGCTCACATTTCAGCTGCCAGAGCACTGCCTTTTGATCCAAACAGCGGGAGGGGGGAGGGGGAATCAACTCATCTACATCAGTATAAAACCACCGCAGATATCCAAAGACAGTGCAAGTCACTTTTCCAAAGCAAAATTCAGTATGCCACTGCACAGTTATGGCATACTGAATACAATCCAGCTTTGTACAAACACCATCCTAGCTGGTTCCACTCTAACACCTCAGCAGTTCTCTTGCAGAACAAACCACAGAGCCGCACGTGGTTTTTCTGTGCTACCTTTGTGCAGCTCCCTCACATAAACTGCAGCTTGCAGAGGAACTGCAGTTGTTCCCAGAGGATCTGATCATCATTAAGGTCCTGCGAAGCCAAACTCTGTGCAGGCTGAAACATCAAGCTAGCTGAAGATATAAGCCAGGTGTGTAAACAAGGTGACCAGACTAATGGTCATCACTTACTTGTGCATCCTGCATTTATACATAACCACCTTATTGAGGTATTTAGTTTTATTGCTGCAGTGAGGTCAATGAGGAGAAAGTTAGTAGCACAACACAGGAAGGAAGAAGCAAGGCCTGAGGGAGGCTGTGGCACTGGGCTGGATGGGAAGAAAGTCTGCCTGTAGGGCAGCATAGAGGATAGAAAGGCAGAGAGACTAAAATAAACTATGCTTATAGTGCTAGTGGAAGAGCAAAACAATACCTGCCAGAAACAGGGACACCTCAGCACCATGGGGGTGAGAACTTGAAGTGAAAACTTCCTTTCACTGGAAGGATCACATCCTTCCCTTTGGGGAAGCACCAGGAGAGCCTTCTACTGCTGAGGGCAGGCTCTGGACCTGAGCATCCTACCCTGTTTCTCCCAATCAACAAATGGGAAAGAGGCCACCATGTTCCTTCAGCAGGTGGGAGGTCTGCCTGAGCGGCAGGACCTGCGCTGTGTCTTTCCCTCTTATGCTGGACAGTCCATCCCAGTTTAATGTGCTGCTTCCTGCCAACCCTGTGCTTGGGAAAGGGGACTCTTGAGCACTGACCCTGTTCCTTGTAGATGGAGCACAGCCCTTGCACCAGAGCACCCTTGGACTGAGCTTTGCAATGAATTAGCACCCAAAACATCTGCACATATTTTCCCCTGTGAATGTTACTTCAAACCCCACACAGAGATGCTCCAAAATACAGGCACAGATGGTGCCTTAGGACCCACAACACAAGCAGGGGTTTATGCCCATCTTCAGCACAGCCTGGCTTTCTGTGGGACTTATTCTTCCCTGCCCAAAGAATAAGATTTTAATCCCATTCCCCTTAGCAAGAGTTCAGAAGCAGCCTGTGCTTATGTTCTGTTGTCATGTGTAACTAAACAGGATGGCAAGAACATCTTAATGCCCCAAAACAAGACAGAGAGATGCAGAGAAATTGATAGTACTACTCAGTGTCTAATAAAACATAAGAAATAAAAACCCAGCCAACAAACATAACTGTATTTGGTCCCTTCCTCTTTTTAAGGGACAGCTTTTGATACCATACTTGCAAAAACACATAATTCAAAAAAGGAAGGAAGTGCTCTGAGGGTTTTTTATTTAAAGCTTGACAGGATAAACAAATCACAGTCTCATTAAATCACACAAATCTCAGGCTGCACACAAGACTAAACCACGAGAAATAGGACGTTACAAATCCTCATGCAGTTCTACACTTCCAGCACAACAGCTCATTTTATTTCTGCTCTTGGCAAGGTTAGAATAAAAGGCTTCTTTTCTTTGCTCCATAAATGTTTTTAGATGCTATATCACTTGAACTTAACACAGCAGTAATTGCACTGAAAAAGGGCAATCTGAATTGCATCCTGAAAGAAGGAAACATTTATGCTAACGCACACATGAACAGAGAGCACAGTTACAAAAGGTCTGTTTCAATTCTATCACAAAAAACTTGACCAAATTCGCTAACTCTTCCAGGCAGAAGTGCTTGGAGAATTTTCATTTTCTATTCTAAAGTAACATTTCTGAGATATACTGATTATCCAGATCTCAATATAGCAGTATATTTTACATCTGCCAGTATGTTCTTACTGTATGTTTCTAAGCCTGTAGGCAGAGTTTTGCTTTCCTTTTTATTACTAACTTCTTTATTAGACTGTAGTTTGTCTTTTTACATTTGTTCCAGAAAGCAAGCAAGCCTGCCCTTGTTTAAAAACTCTAAAATAGGACAAATTGTAACAAATTGCTACTTATTTCTCAGCTGTATCTCAGTGCGAATTTCTATTTCTTTTATGTTAGCAAAATAATTGTAGGAGGCCGTTTAGAAAATCATCATTGTTAACATCTCATTTCTATGTACTTACATACATACATACAAACAACATGCCTTCTATGCACTTATTTGCCTTAGGCTAAAAGCTTGAATAAAAAATTCACCCTGGAAGAAGGCCTGCCAAACTGAAGTATGAAGTCAGTTTTGCCCTTGTTACATTACAATCTAAAAATGAAGTTTCCTGGACTGAAATAATTTCGCCCCCCTTTTTGTATATTTTAATATTTAACATGACTATACTGATAATAAGCCAACTTACACTAGCTGGGATGTTTTGTTTGGCTTCATAAAGCAAAATAAAGTGGTATTAGTATTTTTTTTCTTTTTTTCTCTCTGTTCTGGCACTGTTTTATGCATGGCTCTGGGCAATATTAGCTTAAACTATGACTAGATCAACAGAAATCTCTTCTGTAGGGGATACAGCTGTTTGTAATCTGACACGAACCACTGGAACCTGAATTCTACCTGCCTGGAAATTTTGCAGAGAAACAGGATCTTTAACAACTACCATTGTGAAACCAGTATGAGCAATAGTTACAAAGCAAGGTTGTTGGTTGGATTTTTCATAGCCTTTTCTCCCAGCACTTGCCATTCATGCCCTACAAATACAACTGGCTTAACAAGGTGGAAGTAGCAGAAAAAACATTAGGGTCTCTGAAATCTCTGACACCATTAAAACAGTGAGAAACTGAGGTGAGAAGGGAGACAGCTGGCTAGTTCTCAAGATTATTTGCATTCGTTGTTTTTGTTATAAAAGTTGAAATGATGGGATAAGATTCCGAGACCATCCTCACTGGATGTAACTATGGAATTACCATTTGATGGTCATTTTCACCATCATAAAAGACAAAAAAATCTGAAACCTTGTGTTTTGAGATCTACTATAGATGAATCTGTGGAAGAGTAAATACTTTTCTTTCCAAGATACTTGGCAGAGGTTTCTGTCATGCCTTTAAAGTCAAGTCTCAATTTAAATACTGACTTTGAAACCTGAAGCTAACCAGTATACATGCAATATATTCCTTTCCTTCAATTGTTCAACAGATGGGATTGTCAAAATTTTCATTAAAATATTGCCTAGTATTTCAATTGATGGCTATGTCTCTTCTTGGTTTTCAGCCAACAGGCAGGCCTTTGAATTATTCCTGATTTCATTAAAAGAATACCCTTTCAAGATTGCCTTTAAGTAGCCGAGACATGTAAACCCTTGCCTGTCTTTTGCACACTCTGCTTAGAAGATGCAGATAAAGTGCATCCTCTTGCCCTGCACAGAGCATAGCTGTCCTCTCAGGAAGATGTCACAAACATCTGAAAGTTGTTTTCTTCCTCTCCTCTCCTCTCCTCTTCCCCCTTGCTGCACACTGACAATTCAGCATCCATGGGAACACCCCCTCTCAGCTGTGGCAAGGAGTAGCTGAGGTCTGCCCACACTCCCCTAGCACACCCACCTACTTGCTTTCCCAGGGAGCGTCTTCTGAGACAGTGCTTGCTTCTCTTCAGGTTTGTGGCATTCCCAGGGAACATGAGTTCATAGTGGTACTGTCTGCCATTTAGAAAAGCTATTGGTAACATTCAAGCCAACCATTTGGAGAATCAGGAAAAAAAAGTTCCCAAGGGTGGAGACGAATGTTTATGTGATTTTCCTCCTTGCCTAGGATAATACAGCCCCAACCCTTGTCTGCATCTTTTAAGTGCTTAAGGCACAGGGCAAGTAATAAAGTGAAGCCAATTCACTGCCCTAAATCAATCAGACGAAGGTTGTCTCTGCCAACATGAAAAGAGACTGTTCTGAAAAAGAAATCTTCGTTTTAACATAGACTGATTTCTCAGCAAGACCCAATCCTGTCAAATCTATTCTGCTGATGGGGTTTAGTCTTACTACAATCCCATTCAGATACTAAATAAATGGGGGGAAAAAAATTAGTCTGATGTAAAAACTAATGCTTAATGTTTCTAACATTTTCACGATTCTTGCTTTTATTTCCTGATTTACATCTATATTTCTAGTCACTATGTTAGTAGAGATGTTTTAATAACAGTTAAAACTTCTATAGCAGATACAGAGTATACTACACAGGATGACTGCAAGCAAAGCAAAATTTTCCTACTTTCATCAGGTTGGGAAGGTTTTTTAACTGTTGGAGAAACAGTTGGAGAAAAATGCATTGAAGTTCATGCTAAAGATGGGTATAAAAATGCAAACAGATATACTAGCAGCAATCATAAATGATGCCGAGCAGTGACGAGACTCCTTTTCTGGAGCTTAGCTATGTTCAATCTACTCCAAACTCTTCAAATTTTTCAGTATCTGTGCAAAATATTCTGTTGTGCCTGCTCTGCTCTAGTAAAAGAGTAAAATTCTTATCTATCAATGTTAGGACACGAGGCAGTACAGCAAAGTGCTGGTAATCCACAGTCACTGGTAGGAAACTCGCTACTACTAGTAAACCCATCAATCACCAAACCCAGTCTGATGAATTGATTAAACCAAATTCTCCATTCCAATAAAGCAGAAGGAACTCTATATGGGAACAGTATATATGTTTTAATCCATTTTAATGCATCACACAATTTCATAGTACTTCCAGTAACTACAGTGAGTTTATTATATAAGCCCCCAAATATGAAACCTGATATTATATCTAACAGATGCTGGAGGGTCATGAGAGACACCAGCCTCTTTCCAGGGAGTAATGGCTCTGGGTGCTCCCATTACCCCATCCATTGATGCAAAGGTTTCTCCTGTAGCACCTCACAATCCTGAAGTGACATTTAGGTAGAGGGATTTAAAGATTTTAAGATAAACTTACAAGCAGTGGTATACTGGTCTACTTACAAACCACATTATTTCAAGCATATCCTGTACCTCAGATTCTGCTTTTTCACTTAGAGAGCCCAAATCTCTGAACAGTAGCAGCCAAATAAGCTGGGTTTTCTGACTTCAGAATAAGAAAATGAGCACCACTGAGCTTTTCTTAAACAAGCAGGCAGACAACATGTTATGCCCTACAAGAATCAAGAGAAATATTATTTAAAGTTAGTTGGGGAAAGAGTAACAACGTCCACAGACCTGGGGTCCAGCTCTGGACCCAGAACTCCACTGATGGCATTTGCACACAAGCACTGGCTGCAAGCACACACTCCGAGATCCTACTGCAAATCAGGAAGCTGGATATCGCCACAGTTTAGTCTCAAGATGCTGTGCTATTACAGATTTTCTTCTATTTTAACTACTTTTTTAGATTTCTATATCTCTTCAGATTGCTCCAAAAGCAGCAGAAATTATTAACAGTGAACTAATTTATGATGAAATGGACTTATCATACTAACTACTGATAATTTTTTTAAGCTTTAATTGTTTGAATTTGATACAGCTCTTTAAGAATCCTATCCAATGTGCTTTCACAATTGCTTTCACAATTCTCAGTGGATAGTATTTATCTGACTTATTTACTAATTACTTTCAAATTACAAATGTCCCTCAGGTCTGAATCATTTTTGATGAAAGAACGAGCAGACTTACATTGGTTTATACCATGAGGGAAGAGAAATTAAAAAAGACGAATTTGTATTGCTCCAATCAGGCTAATGGGGAGTTTGATTTCTTTAAAGTGTTTCTAACTTTATCACCACATGCAGTGAACAATTTGTAGCTGCTAAGTCTTCTATGCAATCGCCATGCCTAGGTCTTCTAGGTTTTTTTTTTTAGTAAAAGGAGATAATTGCTAAAAGGTATGGCAAAAGCAGTATTCCAGACTGCAGATACCATAAAAGTCACTGTCTCCATAAAGAAACTGAGCATGGACAAGTGCATGAGGAACAATCACATATTTTCAAGACACTTAAACAGAACATGCCCAAGGGCACACTGTAGAGGAGCCCATGTTTCCATCAGCGAATAACGTATAGAGTTTCCATTCCAGGAGTTGAAGAATCCAAGCTTATGTGAATTCTAATATATCACTTTTCTGCCAAGCACACTGTTGTAAGAAAGGCACATTGGTGTCTTTAGTTTAAAATCAATTTCACTTGGCTTGGGTATCAGAGAATTGGGGAAAAAATAGACTTTTAGTATAAGACATGAGCTTTCTAAAAACACGGTCTTTCTTGGAAAATGTAACATTGTAAACGTAATACATACTTTATGTAGTCTATGTACTTTCACTACTGCTACTATTTCTCCAGCATTTCAGCCAGTGATTGATGACTCCAGACTACAGTCGCACGTCTCCTCCAGCATTACTATATCACTACAACCACCTCTTGATTTCCAAAACCTCAGAAGTGGTACTCCTATTCTGAATTGTCTCCAAGACCTATGAACCAGTCACCATTGCTGCAAGTCTTGCCCAATTTGTCTTTCTCTTGATGACACTTTTATGTAGCATGCCTGTTTCCAAGTCACTTGACATTTTCCCTAAGTACTTTTCATACATGGGACTTGCAACTTCTTCTTTTGTAACTTCACTTCAGATGGATGGAAAACAAATGAGAGGAATCTCTGCCTTAAAAAGAACAAAACCATAACTTTTTTGTTTAGCAAATTCGATTTCAGTTTATATCCCTAAACCACAGTGGAACTGATGTGGTATTGAATATTACTTTCTGAGAAACTTGGACAGTAGAGTAATGAGCAACTCTCCTATTGCTCTGCTGTTACTGCCCATACTTTATAACCAATTTCAAACAACTGGGGGGAGATATCACATATAAAGAGGCTGACTTTAACTCAGTGGTAAGGAAGGAAGACTTAATACTCTATCACATATACTTACTGGGTAGATTCAGCACTCACAATATAGTTTTGAGTCACAAATCTCCAGTATTGTCCATCTAACAGCTTTTTTGCATTTGCATGGCTGTATTATTGCCTGGCTCATTTACTTAAAATGTTAAAAGCCAGTAAATAAGGAACTAATATCAAGGATTTAAGGGGGTTATTTTAATTATTTTAGTGTCATACTTTTAAAACTGTTCTTTAGAAAATAAGTGAGCAAATTCAGAAACAGGGTTAAAGTGTGTCAATCAAAAAGCAAACTACTGTGGAAAGACACCTTTACTTTCTTGAGCTGGATCAGACGTCTATCTTAGTCATGCTGAATTTCTCAATTCATAGTCAAGGCTATGAATTACTATTGGTTGTTTGTATGATTAACCATGGTGCTGGTATGCCTGAGACCTTCCAAATACAGCAGGATTATTTGCAGCAATAGACGATACTATAATATTGCAGTATTACAGGCTCTGCAGTTTTCTATCCCTTCTCTCAGCTTGTGCAACGGGTTTATGAGACTCCTTGGAAATTTTAACCTGGAAGCATAGGATGGAGTAGCACCAGCAGTAACTCAGTACTTTGCAGCTCTGCAGCCTGAAGAGTGCAGACATACTATTTCTAGAAATGCCAAGAAGATAAAAATTCTTTGAGGTGATCATCTCCATTGGGGCCCTGCTTACTGAAGAAATCATATAGGGAGTCTTTGTGCAGACACTCCAGTGCCATGCAGTGACGTCTGAGCTAACTCAGGAATCAAGAGATGCCTCCTCATATCTACATAGTCTGCTTTTAATTTCCTCTTTGATAGTTATGGTTTTTGTGCTATCGCTATGTGAAGAATCCTGGACTTTCAACCGCAACTAGCAAGTTTGACAAAAATAAAGATCCTAGCATCATATGACAGAAGTCCCATGTATACAGCACGCTCTGTCTAGTTAGTGCTAGTGTCCCTACTTATCTCATGACAACCTTGCAAGAGCAATATCTATTCCAGAGACTGCAAGGCTTAATTATTTTAATTCCATGGTCTGGGAGTTTTCAGCAGGGTTACTCTCCTGCTTGCAGCTTCTGCAGACTGTAGTGGTATATCTGATCACTGGTTTAAGTAGCTGTGATCACATTATCTGCACCCTTCTCAGTGGCTCCCTATATAGTGGCACATTGATTTTTAGGTGACTCTCTTGGTCTTTTTAGTTCTCCTAATAACAAAACACCTAAGCAAACAGAAAACCTACTCATCGGTATTTTACACGGACACCCTTTTTCAGGAATTAAACCATAATAATCTGCTGTAACTTGGAAGATAATTTTATGTTTCGTGTGGGGTATGTTAGGCAAGAAGCAGTAACATCCCTCTGCTACACCTGCTAGCCAGCAGCAGTACAGATGGCAAACAGGACAAAGACTGTCTTGCACAGACACAGAGCACCTCCTGGCCTCATTGACTGCAGAGTTCAGCAGGTGTTCAGTGATCCTGCCTGAAAGAGAGCCCTACCAAAAAGCGATGCAGAGCACCCTGTCTCTTCAGGAGCCTCCTGACTTCTGCTTAGTCTCTCCTGGGGAGCCCCAGAGAGAAAAATACAGATGAGCATCGACTTCAAACACTCTCAGCCCCTGCCTCAGGGTGAGGGCTCATTCCAGCTTGACATCTGTTCCTGCCCTGCTTGCTCTGTCTGTAAAGTGACTCAGTCAAACTAATTCAGTGTCTTGAAATACAGCATATTAAAGCTCATTTGACTCCATCTAACAGTAGTACGTACATGCAATGGCATGCTTTGGTCTTCACATCATTCAGAAAATAGCATTCAGAGCAGAGGAAAGGGCAGGCGCACAACCAGGTCCCACTCCTCTACAGAATTCAGTCATGCTAAGGTGCCTCTAACTTGAAAAATTAAAGGCACCTCCAGGACCACAAATATTTTCTATCTGTTTTCTAATACCTATCTGAAGTATTGCAATTTTGGAAGCTAGACATTTCAGGCTACAGATGTTTAGATACAATGAAGAGCAGTTCAAGAGCACACATGGAGAACACTGATCCCCGTCTTAGGCTATTGCCACCTTCATGGCTTCCTACAGGAGGAGCTGCCATTAGGGAAACGCTGAATGACAAGCTGGACATCAACCAGAAGCATTTTTTGCCTGGAGGAGAGAGTATAACTAGGCCAGAGACATTTTCTTTTACCAAGTGGAGAGGGAAAAGCAGTACTAAATAGTGATCTCTCAAACCAGACACTCCTTAAAGCTCTCCAGTTATAGTATTGTGGGAGTAGGACTCCAACTGTAAATTCTTCTCCAGCAGTTACAGGGCTAATGCTTCTGCCTTACCACGTATGCCTAGAGCCAGCCATGCACAATTTGGTTCCAAGCCATAGTGCTCTGAATTTATCCTTTAAAAATAAGAATCTGAAATAAATAGCAAAATTACAATCAACCTCAACAAGCAGTGAACAATTACAATGGAATGAATATCAACTACGCAGAAATATTTCTAATGGAGAGATTAGCCTTCTATTACAAACTCTGGGTTTAACCTTCATAGCTTCAACAAAATAAAACACAGTCACATGAAATTTCAGAGTCATGGGCTTGTGCCAAGGAAAGCTTCTCTGGAAAGTTTGAGGTAGATCGGCCAAGGCATCTTGGAGATATGAGAGTTCCTGAAAAGTGAGGTGTTCTTCATTTCTTGGACTGTTCCCTAATTTTTTTTGGCTCAACATAACTTAAAAATGGTTGGCTTAGACATTCCAAATTTGCCTGGCTACTACTGGTGCCTTTGACTACTTGCAGGCTATTTTATTACTAAATGTGGGTTTGTGCAAATTTTGAGCAGTGTAGTTGTTAACACCACATGTTGGCTTGTGCATACTGTAGGCAAGCCAGCCTGGATCACTGCAGACTCCTCGATCACCTCATCAGCTGTGCTCAGGAGGCAGCACCAAAGCCCAGGACCCTTCCCTCAGGTCCAATGGGGTGTAAGAACTTGGCTGGACTTTATAGAGTCCATGGAGAGACATTTTGTCAGGATGAAGAGAAATGGTCCTGGTGTGCTTCCAAGCCTTGCCAGTACCAAAGTGCCTCTCTTGGAAAGCTAAGCACACACGAGGTATAGATGGTTTCCTCCTCATACTTACTATTGTCCTCTTCCTATTCCTTCAGTCCATACCCCCTGATGTACCCAAAGAATTTTCCCAGTGAACATCCACATAACTCCCAAGTACCCTCTCCTCCATGGATTACTGATCCAATCTATTTTACATTTTCATGGTGATTGCAAAATCCATGCTGGGGTCTGGGTGCTCCTAGTGCAGGTGATTCTGCATCTCTGCTTCCATCTCTCCAAGGCCCTCTTCTAGACTAGGAGCTTTGTACACATAGACACAACATAGGGCATTAGACTTCTGGTCAGGAGCATCTGGGGAAAGACTTCAGCCCTCAAGAAACAAATTTCCCCCGAGAAAACTTGTAGTTTGTTTGATGAACCCAGGAAAGACTGTGGGTAAGGAATTCACTCCTGATGGGGACTGCTCTGTTCACAATCTTGATTTTGATAACGGATACTATGGCAACCTCATGTATCACTTGACACAGCCTTGAGCATGGTCAACTACTCTAAACAATTCTCCTTAATCTGTAATATTTCCTTTGACAATAATTATGACCTGACAAGTTGCCAAGAAAAAAGCAGTGCACAGTTGATCAGTGGTGGAAAACATTAGGACATTAAAACACTTTTCGGTGAAGTATGTTCCTACACATAAAGTTCCTCAGTTACAAGGAAACCTATTCTTTTTGAGATGCACACATGCATGACTCCCATTCACAGGAGCTACGTGAGTGAATCCAAAGTAAAATAGGCTTGAAAGTGTCTACATTTACCAAACACTGATCCCACACAGAAAATGCCTTTTAAGAATGACATATCCTTTGACCTACTGCATCTTACTTTTGCTCTTCAGAAACAAAAGACTTTGTAACGACCATGTCACTTACATTAAAATCCAAAACCAGTGCTGTAAGTACTAAAAAAAAACCCCACAAAATAGAAATGATCTACCTAGTAGACAGTAAGAACAGAAAGTTTTTTCCATATTTCTTATCCAATTGGAGATTTATCAGAGCTCTTTTATTTGTACCGACTTCAACTATCTGTTCTGTCACCTTTAAAATGCAGATAATCTACCTGAGAGGTTTGCTCTTCTCAGGAGAGACCACACAAAGCTCAACCAAGTTTTACAAAATACATAGCCCTGTGCTGGGTCGGCACGAACCTGCAGAGCACCAAGGAAAAGCTTTGGGAAAGGTGCTACCCAGCTCCAGCCCGCCTGCCACTCCGTGAGCTAATGAAAAGAGTATGAGAAGGGTCTGCAGGCACTTCCCTCTCCCTCTCAATCCACAGAGGGCAAGTCACAGTCTGACCCTAACTTAACACTCAGGCTGTAAAGTTACTTAACACTTGTAGAAGAATTTATTTTTTTCAAATATACTGATGGCAGCATATGGCCCATCGACAGGTTTATTATTATAAGACACTTTTTCCATCAGGTTATAGTCTTTTTTATAAACATATGTTTCAGCACATAATAAAACCCTTAAGAACTGTTTCTGAAATGTGCAGGCACAGAAACCACTTTTCAAGGTTTGTCAAGACAATGAAAGAAATAATCTTTAAAGGGACTTGATTTTTCTAAAGGTCTTTTTCTAAATGTCTTTTAAATCTAGAGGTACTGAGACTTATGCATGTTCAATAAAATGAAAGAAATAAAAAGTGAGGTCTCTTGTAAATGCCATGTTCTTCTCCATTTCATCAAAGCAATTATTTTTATACTTAGTAAAACTTCTCCTTCCACTAAGTAGACATTTTAACTATGCTTTAAATCAGAATATGTGGTTTATGGGTGAATGATAAGCTTCTGAAAATAAGGTGGCATATTATAAAGAAAATGTCAATGCCACACCACTAAAGTCACATGAACTCATCAGTGCAAAGCCACCCTTGATATTCTGTGCCCTTCAGCTGCGCTAATAAAGGTCTGCGTGTGGAGTCAAGGTGCTTTGATCACAAACTTCCATCCACCTGCACGACTGCATCCAAGCTATATATCTAAAAACATATCACTGCTTTATTTTCCGATAGACCACATTTGTGTTCTTAAGAAAAAAGGCTTCTTGTCTATGCATCTAATGCAATTTCTGTGCTAGCACCACATCACATAGTGTACACTGCCTTATTCAAAAAATTCCTACACTCCTCCTGTTCTTAATGCTTTCTCCCTGACATCTCATATATTTAGCCCAAGCAGATTTGGTTTTAAAAGCGGCTTCTTCAATACATCAAAATATGACTCAACTCAGATACGTTTGCTAGGAGCTTCGTTTCCTACCACACAAGTTCACAGTCTCCTGTTGAAAGGAGCCTGCAGCTGGAAAACAAACTAGGACTCACTGGGGTCTAGACCCTAAGCCCACTTTAAGGCAATACAAGACCTTTCACTGATTTTATGGGACTAGATATTAGGCCTGTGCTTCACTGAAACAATAGAGGCCTTGCAGACTGTATGATACAATACATTAAATACTCCTTAACCACTTGAAAAGATTTTTGCAACCACTTTGAACATTGCATTGGAATTTAGGGTATTTTGGGGAAGAAAGAGCATTTCTTTTCAACGTATATTTGTTCCCCTCCCTTAATGACACTCCCCACACAACACAGATGTTTTAAGACAACGGAAAAATAATCACACAACAGCAGATTTGAAGCTTGAAGAATAAAAATGCCTAATTTTATCATAGCCATATTGTTATAATTGGCATGCATGAGCTTGCATTCAAAGAAAAGTAATTTGTTAAAATTAATACTGACTTCTCGGCCAATTTGTCAGTTAATTACTACCATGCCATTCCACCCGAAGTCTGGAAACATGGGGGTCATGCACTCCATGCCAAATTTCACAAGTTTGTGGTGCGCTGTTGGGAACCAGGCGAACTACCGTCAGACCTTCGTGATGCAGTCATCATCACTTTGTATAAGAAGAAAGGAATTAAATCAGACTGTTCAAATTACCATGGTATTACTCTGCTCTCCATTGCTGGCAAAATCCTGGCAAGAATACTCTTGAACAGACTAATACCCACTATAGCAGAGGAACTTCTACCTGAAAGTCAGTGTGGTTTCAGAGCCAACAGGAGTACCACAGACATGGTATTTGTTCTCAGACAACTGCAAAAGAAGTGCAGAGAACAGAACAAAGATCTCTATGTAACCTTTGTTGACCTCACCAAGGCTTTCGATACTGTGAGCAGAAAAGGTCTGTGGTAGATTTTGGAACGTTTAGGTTGTCCCCCCAAGTTCCTTAAAATGATCATCTCACTCCATGAGGATCAGCACGGACAAGTCAGATATGGCAATGCACTTTCTGAGCCCTTTCTAATATTCAATGGTGTGAAACAAGGCTGCGTTCTAGCACCAACCCTATTCACAGTCTTTTTCAGCATGATGCTCCAAAGGGCCACGGCAGACCTCGATGACCAGGACGGTATCTACACATCTAATACCGTACTGATGGAAGCCTATTCAACCTTAGGTGACTGAAGGCCCACACTAAGGCCTTAAATTATCTTGTCCGGGAGCTGCTTTATGCTGATGACGCCGCCCTTGTTGCACACACAGAAGCAGCTCTGCAGCGTTTAACATCCTGCTTTGCAGAGGCTGCTGAGCTCTTTGGGCTGGAACTCAGCTTAAAGAAGACAGAAGTTCTCTATCAACCAGCACCTCAGGAAGTCTTCCATCATCCCCATATCACCATTGGTCAATCAGAGCTCAAATCAGTCCAGCAGTTCAATTACCTAGGCAGCCTCATCTCCTCGGATGGTAAGATTGACAGAGAGATAGACAACAGGTTAGTGAAGGCTTACAGTGCCTTCGGAAGGCTTTATAAAAGAGTTTGGCGTAATAAACACTTGAAGTACCAAGTACTCAGTGTTTACAGAGCCATAGTGCTGTCTACTCTCTTATGTGGATCCGAATCATGGGTCATCTACTGCCACCACCTGCGACTCCTAGAATGCTTCCATCAACATTGCCTCCGTACAATCCTAAACATTCACCAGTCAGATTATGTGACTATCAGGTCTGTTCTAGAACAAGCAGCAGTCACAAGTATTGAGGCCATGTTACTGAGAACACAGCTGCACTGGGCAGGGCACGTCTCAAGGATGAAGGACCAACACCTCCCTAAGATCTTGCTTTATGGTGAACTTGCCACCAGCTGCCACAGGAGAGGAGCCCCGAAGAGGAGATACAAGGACTCTCTGAAACAACATCTCAGCCTCGGCCACATTGATCAACATAACTGGTCTACTCTGGCCTCCAATCGGGAGGTCTGGAGACACACCATCTATAACGCTGCTGATGCTTTTGAGAAAGCACACAGGATCACCCTTGAGGAGAAAAGACAATGCAGGAAGAATTGTGCCTTGCAGAATATACCACCTAAGGAGTCTTTCTGCTGTGCCTTTTGCAAGTGGACGTGCCTATCTCAAATTGGCCTCTTTAGCCACCAGTGTGCTTGTAACAAATGTGGGTAGAGTCCTTCCCAAATCTTCGTTCACGAAGCCTGGCCAAGATGATGATGACTACCATTCCTGGACATGATCAGTTAGCTTCACTGGGAGATATAGGGTGCCCTCTATAATGCTTCCACAGGATGAAACCCTAAACCCAGTCAATCTTTTGAACATTTTGCAAGCAATTTACTCACAAGGAGCCAGGAGTTCATGGATGCTGCTACAGGTTCTACTTTTTTCTGCTTTTACAGATTAAGCCTTTCTAGGAGAGACAGGCCAAAACCTTCTACACTACAGCACGCTCTTTCTCCATCAGCAGACAGAGCACCATTAGCAATCACAGGTCCCTGCTCTGTGTTTGGAAACACTTAACTAGCGGGATCGGTTTGAGGCTAAGATGAGGCACGATGTACGAGTCTTCTGACAAGGGGGCTGGTTCCGCTCATTTAATTGCGGTTGCTGCTCCTATGATGTGGAAACCTGTCTATTAGAAAACACATTTCACAGGTGACTAAACAGCCATCAGATGGTAACAACTTTCATTTGTTACTGACCTCCCTTCCCTGCCTGTAAGGCACACTGTAAGGGTGAACGGCTTGATATCCCATTGTCAGTCCAGAGGACAACGCCTCCTGCTTTGCACAGTGAATTATAAAATACCTCCAACATTTTTCAGATTGTTTTGAAACAGCACTTTTAACTAGCATTTTCTCATCTAGGCATCAGTCTCATAGAAGAATGTCAAATTTTCACTACTCAATTATGTAATGTTTGAGGGCATTTTGGACCATGACTGTAAAGCACATCACTACGTCTTTATACACAGAAGGTTTTACTTAGGTCCCCATCCTTCAAACAGAACATCATGGGCCAAAGAGACTTGGTATTTCATAGAGATAGGACCACAACCTTTGCTGAGAAACTGATATAACAGTGACTAGACTAAAACTAGTCCTTCCAGTGATGGACTGAAAGGCAACTCCGCTACCAAAATCAAATACAGAATTGAGCAGAGCTACTTTAAACTGAGGATCCTATAAAGAGACCTCATCAAATTTTATACCCTCCCAGACCTTTGGCTCCACCAATGACAGAACAAATTCAGAAAGCCACACAACAAACCCATCTCACTAAGCCCTCTCCATCTGGTTGGCCACATATCTTCCAGCCAGACAGATCCATATCACATGGGAAGAAGAAACTTTCCACAGTGAACCATTTGGTTGTTATAAAGATTTTGTGTTCAGTCCTCAGAGCACTCACAGTCATTTCACAACCCTAGCTATAGAACACCTTACTGTTGGATAGCATTCATACAATCTAATACAATAAACAGTGGAGTGTACAAAACCTGTGGTGAATCTTATTCTGATGACAATCGCAGAACTATGCAATGAATAACATTAACTTTTCACTTACATTTAGATTTCTTAAATGCAACCTTCCAGAAAGCACAGTAACACACACACGACCAGCTGCACAGCCACATCTCCAACAAAATATAACAGCAATCCAGGCCACCACACCTCAGAGCCTAGCTCTGTGACACTTCCCCAGCCTCTAGCCAACTCCAGCAGCATGGGAGAACTGGCCTCTCCAAAGTGACTGCTGTCAAAGAGGGCTTTGAAGGTCTGTAGACCAACAAGGTCTGTCACAGCATCTGTCAGGAGTAAGTTCCCAAGGTCAAGGACCCTCATCAAGAATACTGACAACAGCTCCCTACATTTAACCCTTAAAGCGTTTATCCTTCTGGAAAGAGACAATCTCTGAAAAAAAGCATACAGCAAGCAGAATGATTTTGGCATACTTTCCCCTCAAGGCCAACTACTGAAGCACTCTTTCTAGTCTATGTAAAATTTTCAGACCAGATAAAAATAAGTTTGAATATCTTTGCAAGATTGCTTTTTTCAGAAGTGTTACTGATCAAGCAAATCAGTTTTCTATGGTTGCTCCTTAGAAAAGACTGGATCTAAAATACAAAATGTTCATAAATCCAATAACAAATATCAAGGTTTTTGTATTATTTTCAGCTATAATATGGTAGTTGTAGTCAGCTTTTCATACGATCTTGCACTCTAAATATGTCACTGTGAGTTCTACTGGAGGAAGATGGCATTTAATATGAAATTAGTATATGTGATTAAGGACATGAAGAGGGGTTTGCTGTATCTGAACCCTTTATTGTAAATTCTTTGTGGCACAAATTTCATCCTGTGCCACTCCTTTTACATTCTTAGCATCATTTTCAAGACATACAGTCTCACTGAAAAAAATACTCTTAACTTCAGTAACCAATTAAAAACCTTCAGAAAAAAAATATTAAAACTTTCCTATTTGTGTCATGGATTGGTTGGTACCTAAATACAAATATGAATTACAAAATTTTAAGGAAGCTCAAAACAAATTAACATATGAATGGTATGCAGAACAATTGCTCTGAATTACTACCAGCAAAATCAAAACTCAACTGCTTTTAGTTATGCAAATTGGAAATGTAGTGGCAGGACTGCAAAGGAGAGCCTAAGAACTGCAAAGTTCAGGGAAAAGCCATGCACGCAGCTGCTCCGAAAATAACCATGGTCAGATAAAAGTCTGAAAGCAGTTATTTGGGGTGAATATTGTACACAGGCCACTGCACTAAGCTTCTATAATTAAACAAGGCAAAAGTTCAGATGGTGCCTAATAAGCCATTTACTACATTAATTATATTCAAGTGTGGCAGTCTAATGCTTGGTAATAATTAACAACAAGGGAAATAATTTAAAGAAAGTATCTGATGATGTAAATTTCTTTCTTTTTCATTCATCAGTACCAGTGTTGCCAGTCAGCCTTTCTAACACACTTCAAACACATGAAAGGGATACTGCTTAATGTCAGGAAGAGCTATTTAAGGGTTGTAAACCTTTATGCTGAGGAAACAGGCTTACTCAACAAAAATGATTTCTACACTGCAAAAGTAGCAGCAAAATCAGACTTTCCATTCCTTGAAGCAAGTCCCAAAGTTCCAGTGCCACAGGGGCAACCAATTTCTTTTTTTTAGCAACAACAGCATCTCAACAGACCTTCACAGATCAACAGATTTCCCACTGACCCTATTTCCTGGATTTGCCTTCACACTGATCGCAAAGCCTTTGTACGCATCTGTGATTTTAATAGTATTTGCAGCAATTTCTTAACAAGATAATTAATATTAGAGAGGTATTTAATATATTTTGGCTTCTTTTAATGCCATTAGTAGCTAAATACATGAAAAATGAGCCTATACCATATGCCCAAGTACTTCTCTGTAGACCACTAGCCAATTCCTTAGCAAATACAGAGAAGTTTCCAAAACGCAATCTGAAATTTACTGCAGAGAGATTTGCTTACTATTTCTGATGGACCAGTAGCATTCCAACAACTTATGCCAAATCAAGCATGCTCCAATAGTATATGCAGTAACTAGCACACACAGCATCAATTTACAATGCAATTGTTAGGATGCTACCAACAGGATACTGTTCTATCTCATTTCACTAATCTGCAATAGAAAAATATCATTCTGAAGTGTTACAATTATTTTCTATTTCGTTTTCTTAATATTAAATCAGGAAACAGTCTCTCCAGATTTTATTTATGCACAACTCTATGATTAACCTAAGAGTGCATAGAACAATCATTTTTCAGATTTCAAAAGACAAGCGATAAGGTGAGCATACAACTTTATCCATGATGTCTTTCTACTGGGATGTTTACATATGCAACTCTAACATCCCTTTAGGCTACTTTTATAAACTTTTTCTAACACTTTCCCTATTGTTTGGCCTTTCTTTTCATTTCCTCTGTAGAAAATACATCACAAAACATAGATGCAGAGGTCTGTAACCTTGCAACAAACCTCTAATACTTTGTATACATCCTCCAACTCTGAACGTGCAGTGTGGACAATGCTGGGAAATCCTGTCCTCTGCCCAGATGAAGCACAGAACAGAAAAGAGTTCTCTGACTAGCACACCAGGAGTTGTAGAGGTCCTAAATACCATCAGAGAAGACTTCTGTCTACAAATAGTTTGAAGACTTCACTTGCAAGATCTCAAATCGAGCACTTCCACAGCAAATTGCAAGAGGAGCCCTGCCTCCTACAGCAGAGGTGTCTGCAAAGACATCTCTTTGTTGTCGGCTGCAGAAATCAGTGCTGAATGTCCTTGGGTTTGAATACACAGACAGGACCTCACCTCCAGACCCTTTATCACAGCTTCTCATTCAGCAAATATAGCACATCTTTTCCCAATAGTGCAGCATTTGGTCTTAGCAAGCCACACACAAAACCATTAGGCAGCTATGGCAGGATTTCAAGCAGTATTTTAATCAGAAATGCACATGAAAGAAAAATACCTCTACACTATAGTTCGAATTTATAAAAAAAATAAATCCCCCCTTAAAAAAAAAAACAACCCACTGCAAGAACTTCATCTTTAAATGGAAAAAATGTAGTAATTCTTTCCCCATATCCAACAGTCCCACATTATCAAAACCAGCTGAATTACTTTCACATGAGTTTTCCAAACAACAAAAGATGCATACATACATATATAAGTATTAAAATTACCTGGATGCAAACACCACACCTGAAAAGTTTCATTGCAAAAGGGTTAAAGTTCAGAAAGTTTGCAAGACTGAAAAAGGAAAATCAGATTGAAAAATGTGCGAAAACCATAACCTTGAGCTTTGTCGCTGCCTCCTGCCTTAACAGTTCACTACACGTGAAGAAAAGAGATGACTAAACCTTACTCCAAGAGATCATCTAAATTACTTGAATGAGTAACCCAATCAAATTTTTTCTAGTACCAAATGAAACACATTGCCATGACAAAATAAGATACAAATGGTACAGCTGAGTACTAGAGATGACAACATTACTGATAAAATATAGAAACAGACCACAAAAGTGATCTACACCGCTTATTAGAAGTGAATTTGCCGAGACTTTTTTTTTCTTCTGAGAATACTGATTTTTATATGCTAACACAGCTGCCTAGCCATTGATAAGAGCAATCGGCAAGAGCAAATATAGAACTAACAGAACAGCCTTGAAAAGCAACCACAGAAAAGGGTCTCATTTAAATTCCTGGAAAGCACTGCTTCTCTAAACGTATCTATTCAAGCCCTCTTGAGAAGGCGAACCCTCCTAAAACACACCCCGCACACTCCCCGCCTGAAATCTGTAAAGGCAAGAAGCCACTAAGCTATGCCACTGAGAACCCATGTGGCTTCACCGACAGGATTTTCCTCCCCGTAAACGCTGCACAGTAGAAATCCTCCCCTTCACCACCACCACCGGCCGCCCCCCGCCAAAAAAAAAAAAAAGAAGTGCTCTCGGCCCGGGGGTGCCACTACGTACCGCCGGGCGCTCAGGGCTCTCTGGGGGCGCTGCCCCCCGAGGTGCAGCAGCCGGGGCGGCGCGGGCGCTCCGCCTCGCCGCGTCCCACGCGGTGCCGCTCCCCCCGCATGGTGGTGGCCGCCGCACGCACAAAGCGCAGGGCGCGGGCACCGCCGGGGGCGGGCGGCACCGCGGCTGCCTCCGGATCGCAAGCGGCACCGGCACCGGCGCCGGGAGGTGACACGGGCAGCTCGCAGCAGCTCAGCGCGGCGCAGCTCGGCTCGGCTCGGCTCGGCTCGGCACCGCCCCGCCCCCGCCCCGCGGGCGCTGCCCTCCCCCGGGAGCCACCGCCCGCCGGGGCCGCCCCCCACACGCGGCCGAGCGTCCCCCGCGCCGCCGCCCGGCCCCTCCCGGGATGGGGGTGCCCCCGCCCCCGGTACCTCGCGGGCGGGGCCGGGCCCTACGACAGCGGGGCGGGAGCTTGCGCGGGTTGACGGGCGGAGGGGGCCGGGGCCGCGGAGGGGCGGGCATGCCGGGGCTGCCCCGGGGCCGTGCCGCGCTCTCCCGGCTCATTGTTCGAGAAGGGCAGCGGCGGCCGGGGCGGCCCCGGCGGGAGGGGCGGGCGCTGCGGCGGGAGGGGGTCACCCGGGCGGCGGGGGGAGCGCCGCACCTTCCTCCGCACGGCAGGGGTTTGGCGGCAGCGCTGCATCTTCCCCCTGTGCGGGAGTGTGTGGGGCCGGCGGCGGCGGGGCATCTTCCCCCGCGCCGGCCGGAGGCGGGTGGGATGCGCGGAGATGGGGCGCTGGCGTTGCGTCTTCCCCCGCTATGGTGTGGCGGGGCCGGGGGACCGCGCTGCACCTTCAGGGCCCTGTGCTGGAGAAGTTCAAAGCGGCACGGGAGGGTGGGAGGTGCGTGGGCTGGGGCCGGGCCGGCAGCCTCCTCGCCTTGTCCCCGTGTCCCTGGCCTGCCGAGCGCGGGGAGCGCCGCGGGGCTTCGGCATCGGGACCCCGGCAGGTCTGGCCGGGGGTGCGAGGGTTCTCTGTGGCCGTTCCGGAAAGTTGAAGACATGGTCCTTTATTCAGCCCTTCCTCGTGAGCCGGGGCGGTGGGACTCCCGCAGCTATACAGTGTGGAAGCGCCGCAGCCGGCTTTGGCTTTTTAAGATTAGGCTCCGTTAATTAAAGAAATATTTTAAGCTTAAAGGTCTCCTGAGAAGAAACACATTAACTCGCTCATCAAGCGGGTAGAAAAACAATGTGATGTAGGGCTGTTGGATCAGCGATCACAAAGGAAAGGAGAGATCAGAGATGCTACCGGAGCTGCAGTAAATGCTCCCTCCCGCCACCGGACCCGTACGGCACTAATCGATCCAGTGTCTGTCCAGCGGCACAAGAAAAGAGAAATGTTTGCAGTGCAGTCGTTGTTATCCTTTCTAAGCTTGCCGAACGGCTAAAAGTACCTTAAAGCATATTTTACTCTTTGTTCAAATTTAATTGTTGTTTACTTTGCAAATAGTATAAGTAAGTCTTCGCTTACAAATTATTGGGGTAATGACAGATGACCTTTATTTTGTGCTGAATCTATGCTCTAAGATAAGCATCTGTGTAAATGCATCTGAGACTGTAGTTTCTTTGTGCCCATATTTGTAAAGTGTAACATGATCGGAACAGCATGCCTGCAAAAGGCACGCCTTCAAAGCTGTGAAACAAGTGTCGAAATAAAAGCCATTATAGCTAGAGGAAAAAAGGTGCAATTTGCTAAATTAAGATGTAACATCACAAGGATGTGAAAGACAAAACACAATCAAGAATAGGTTAACAGTTTAAAAACTATGATTGTTGTGATAACACTTCATACCGAAAGCAAATAATTATTGTAAATCCCAGAGTTCATCTACTTACTTCCCTTTTATTGAGGAGTTTCATGAATTGCAAAGCAATTAATGAATAAAAATAGCATATTTTCCCCTAAGTCTAGGACATTGCAAAAATAAATTTCAAATCTAGAGCTAATTTCAAAAATATAAAAATCCTCATTTATCAGTGTGATACGATGTGATGCAAATGGGTTGTCTTACATACATAAAGACAACAAAAATTCTATTGAGATATATATATATCCACAAATTGGTTCTATGGGAACACTGCTGCTTGAGGGGTAGTCCTGTATAGCATTCATTCAAAAATCTACACTTATAAACATAATTAGCAATTAAGGGATGGATATTTTCCCAGTTTTTTTTTTTGGCCCAGACTTACTGTCTATAAAATGATATTATATTATACGCTGGCTCATACAATAAGCACATGTTTGAAGAAGCAAAGTGAAAGGTGGATACTGCTAATTCAATTTTTAAAAATTATTTAATTAAGTTTAAAGTAAGAATCTAAATCTGTACAACTCTACAGACACCATCTGTGCTGTTCTTTAGTAGGTTTATTTTAATATACCAGTGAAATAGATCTTCCATTTGGACTAAGAAGTAAATGAATAGCATAAATTAAGTGAATATTACGGGGAACCTGGTAACACTAATATATTCTACGTGGGAATCTGAGATAGTTTAAACACAATATCAGGAAAGCTTGTCACCTGAAGACTTTCCTTTTTTTCAGCAAAGCACTTACAGAATGGGCAGTTGGATTGGTGACAAATAACATTGGTTGAGCACAATTTTTATTGACTGCAGTGGGAGTCTCCCCTACACATGTAAATGTAAAATTTATCTGCAGAAGGCAGGAGGAGTTAGTCTGCAATCCAATAAGGTTTGCTTCAGCCTTTTACATTCTGCATTTGGCTTAGACTCTGAACTCCATAATGGAAGAACTCTGCATCCTGTTTATTTCCAACCATTGGCCTGATTCTGCCTTCAATTTCAGCGGAGTAATAAAGAACAGCTTCTCTGGAGGCCAGAAAGTAAATTGGGATAAGGTCTGTGAGATCAACATTAGGCCCCCATGATGTGAGAGCAGCCTGGGGAAGGATTTGAGATCAGAGGACAAAGTAATTGCTGGCGAGTCCAGAATGGTAAAGAATGTACTTTCACACATTCACAGCTTGAAGAATTTGTCTTTTATATAAATTGATAGCAATAGGGTAAAGTTACACACAGTAGCTGTTGCTTTGTTATTGAGTTTGACGACTGATATAGATGCATCTGTCACTTTGGTTTGTTACTGTGTTAGAGCAGTGCATATAAATAAAGGGGATAAATAACCTAATTTACTATGAGCAAGAGTCACAGTATATTAAAAATGGTGACACAGGGAAAGCTCTCGCCTCTCCTGGAAAAAGTTTTATAACAGATCTTTGTAGTCATCATTTAAACTGGCAGCTACAGCACACAAAGATCCTTAAAGCCCAAACACAAGCTTATTTAACCTTTTCAAAATATATTCTTGGCTAATATGACTCCACTGATGGAAAGGGGAATTTTTCCATTGACTTTACCAAAGCCAAATTTCATCCAACTAATTGCAATTTTATTTCAGAACTATTTTGGTTTTGAACAAAAGAAGTGCTATTAAGCTTACATGAATGAGTAAGCATGGGTTACCTGCAAATTGAGCATCTCCTACTACTTATGGTTCCCTGAGATATTTTTCTGCTATTACTCCTGAAGGGAACATGTTGGGTGGATTACCACTGTCTTTCTGCAAACCCTCAAACTTTCTGCAAACCCCTCAAAGCATGGGGAAGTGTGCTTTCCCTGCTTGGGGCAGGGAAAGAAGGAGAATGCTTCAGCCTAGTGCCTTCAGCACCTTGTGAGGCAGTGTATCTTCTGGTTCTTCAGCAGTGCTGCCTCTTGGTAAAGCTCTTTTGGCTGGGCATTCCTGTCCTGCTGCATCCAGAGGGACCTGCAGCTACAACCTGCCATGGTTCTCATTAGTGCTGATCTGCCTTTTGTTTCTAGTCATCAAGCAGATTTTTAATAAGCTTTATTAAAGCTTTTATTTAAGCTAGAGATACTGTTGTTGGTTCTGCACACATCAGATGCATTTCAGTGTCGCAGTTCTTCAGTTGCTGATATGGATTTAGGATTGGAGCCTATAGACCTCAATTAACAGCTCTCCCCTAGGAGAGAGACTGACCTGGTTTCTTTTTCTCATACCTTCTCATGGCAGACGATTGGCAGAACTACCTTCTCTCCAAAGTCAGATGTGTCTCTTCCCTTCAGAAACATCTTGACGAAATTCTCCTGGATTCAGTGGTGAGGTGGTTTAGTTTCAGATGCCTATGCAGATTTGACTGGGCTCACAGGGCTTGTTGCATCCTGGCTGACAGGTACTGGTGTGTGTGTGTGTACAAAGAGTTTCCAAGGACTCTTTTTGCTTGCACAGAACTGACAGGGGAAAAAAGAAGAATGTTTGTCAGCATGGCATTGATAGTCTCAGGAAGAATTCCGTGTGTATCCTGTTCCATGTGTGTCTGAAGAGCCAGCCCAGTTGCTGTCTAGTGTTAGTTGTGTCTTGGCAAGGTGCAGTAGGAGACACAATGAATTATGAATCCAGAGTGTGCACCTTGTGTGAGCTGTACTGCCTCTGAAGCAGCCCCGGGACTCAAAGATATAATGGACACAATTTCTTTGTAGTTTTCTCTGGTCTTGTGGGAAAGTGCTAACTTACTGCTGACCTGACCTGTGTTAATAAGTGATTCTTATTCTTCAGTGCTGTCTTAAATGTGAAACCTGATAAGCAGAGTCACAACCTATTCTTTGCTTTCCTCTCCCTAATATTTGCCTTAGGAAGGAAGCATGGAGTTCCACATCTATAGCATGAACTTTGAACCACACCCAGGTCACCTGTCCATTTACTCCCTTGCACATGCAAGTCTCCTCATGATCCTTGTCAAGAATTCAGATTCATGAGAAATAGTAAAGTGCTGCAAGGAGAAGACAAAGGTATAGGATCTACTTCAGCTTGGATTTTTCTGCCAGTTGTCATATTACTGCAGAAGTCATCCTCAAGCTGTGAAAAAGGATGGTCTTCAGCTGCATTTGTAAAACACATGAGTAACAGGGCCAGGACTTCAACATGAGCAGGGCTGGGAGCTCCTTTCTGTTCCCTCTGGTGCTCCATCCCACTGACCTCAGTAGTCATCCTCCATCCAGTGTTTTCATGGCACTGCACAAGCATTATAGGCAGAGTCACACAGTAAGGTCACAAGCATCATAAATCTGAGTTCTTCACATTAACAAGATCACAAAGCCTACACAAGCAAAAGACTAGGACCCTAAGGACATGGGCAGTAAAACATTTCTAAAAACTGGCTGCTTTGATGAACTTGAAAACTATTCTCATCCGCTTTCCTGCTGAAGCACTGGAAGTTTCTGTCCATTTTGCCCTCTGTTATATATTACTACTAGCATCACTCATTGGGTGCTAGGTGCCTTGACTCCTTGTCAAATTCTAACAGAAGCTGAAGTGCTAAAGTAATTCACAGCTTTTGGGGAATTTTTATTAAAAATCAGTCAGTGCCAGACTTCACTGGAATTCAAAACCTAAATATTCTGATATGTAAATAAACTTCTAGAGATAGATGAGTTTTGGAGCAAATTTTATACACAAAATTGCTTTGAATTAATCTCTGCCTGCTCTCTGCACAGTTGTGATATATGGAGGCATTACTGATGAGCTGCAGTGAGCTGGCTCTTCGGTTGAAAAGGTTAACTGAAATAAACAGGGGTTTATGTGGCAGGTTTTTGAAGAAAAAAAAATGTGCCTCATCTGCTGAATCATCAAGATGGGAGAATGGAGAAAAAATTGGCTTTGGAATGACAGTCTTCTCAATGTATGGTGGGATACTTCCTCCCAAAGAGGAAATATATATTTGGCAGGACAGTGTTATCAGCAGGGAGACAAATACGTATTTACTCCCCGAAACCTTCGCAAGCAGAGAGCCTGTTCTGCCCAACCTGCTCAATGCAGCACATGCTGGCTGAGAAGCAGCCCAGCCTGTGCAGAGAGCGAGACCAGGGCAGCATGCAAGGCCAGGATTAACCTCTTCAGTCCAGGCAGCATATGGCACCACAGTGAGATGTATACCTTCATGGATGAGAAGAGGCATCTCCTGTTTTGCCATCTCTTCCCCTTCTCTGACCTTCCATTGACTGCTGTGGAAGTCTGATTTAGGGCCCCTGTACCTGAAGGGATCTAGAAGATCCTTCCATCTGGAAGGCTGATTGCCATGCCCAGCCTTCACCTCTCTAGATTAAGGGTTTATAACCAAAAAGTCAAAAAAGAGTGGCCTAATACCATTTGATAGGAAAGCTCTCCAAAATTCATCCTTAGTGCTTTCTCCTACCGCAAGTGTCTCTCATAGTGTTGTCTGGCCAACAACGTTTGCCGTTCAAGGGCAATGTGCAATGTTCCTGATGGTAGGATTCATAACCTGAAGCAGGATTGCAGCTTTGCAGAAGTCACATACACTGGTTTCACCTGGTTAGGAACTGCCGAAGAAAGCTAGTTTTCTGACAGGAATGACTTCATGCTTTGAAAATGGGTCATCATTTTCTTCTTGATTTAAAATGCAAGGGAGCTTTCCCAGGAATAACTTGGTTGCTGGTTATTCATTGCTTCAGAGCTGGTTATTACTAGTACACTGTTTCATGTAACTTTGTATCTGTCTTGGAAAATGCTGCCTTGCTTTCTGCTGCCATACATAGACCGAAAAAATGCCGCGGCTCCATCTCCTCTGCAGGGGAGTGCAGATAGTTCAGTGTAGCAAAGCTGCTCTCATCGTGCATACTTTCCAAATGCTTTATGACAAGTAAAGAAATATGAACAGTGCTGTGGTTTAATGGCAGTTTGCTTACATACAGGCAATGTATCATACTTCAAATATGCAGATACTTTTTTTTAAGACAGTTAAAATTGCAATTAAATTATGGGGAGGTTTAGCCAGATACTGTCACAAAGTAAGTCAGCAATTTTTACCCTCCACTGTTAATAGGAAGAGTTGGCAAAACCTGTTCCGATCTTGTTTTGGTATTTTCAGTTCAGAACTTTACAGTGCAAACATTACCTGGGTTTTTTAAACAATAAAGGTGGGAGTTCTGATGTCAATATGGGAAAACAATTCTTAGGCTGGTTGATTTTGTGTTCCACACCTTTTTGGAAACACCAAATGTACAATAGAATTTTATTCTACTTTAAAAGACTCTTGAATGTGTTGCATTTACTTTTGCAAAGATGTTAAATATGTTGCTAAAGTTGGTTGAATAGAATTTGTTATATGAAAAATGAGAAAGTAAATAGAGACATATAAGAAAAACTGTGTTTTGAAATGGTGTCAGTTTTCTTCAAGGAATAGACATTGAGAAGACAACTTTAATTAAAGTCTTTATTTTCCAGCACATTTCACATTTTAAAGATAGTAAACAGTAAGCACTGTTTCCCATTTGGTGATAAAATTTACTATTTTCCTGAAAAAAAACCAAAATTAAGGCAATTTTGTGAGGGAACATTCTGCTCCTATATATACCAGCAGGTATAAACAGGAGAAGGATTGTCCTGTTGTCAGGAGGTAGGTGGCATTTGAACACCTGTTACCACTGCTGTAAACACATGTCCCTTTTCCTGATTCTCTTGCTCCAGCTGAGGTTGCCTAAGTCCTTGTCTTACCCAGGTCTTCCTGCACAGAAGTGAACTTTACTGTTTCTGTTTTCTATGCTCTTGTTGAAGGAAATGGGTACCTTTCTCTCTCTTTCCATCCCCCCATTCAAACCCACCCCTTTTCTGTTCCAAAATTTTCTGCAGCTTTCTTCCTGTGGCAGTACCCTTCTCAAATTTGCAGTTTGCTCCAAGACAGAAATATCTCTTTTTGTGGCAAGAGGTGGATCAAGTTGTTAAAATCTTACTGAAAATATTTGAGAAGCATTGTTTTATTTTACCTGATGTTTATGAGGAAATGGCTCGAGTGGATGCACTTGTGGCTCCAGTGTATAGGGCTTCATCTATCTCCCAAATATTTATTTTAGCCACACAGAAAAGGTGACAGAGAGTTGGGAAAAGAGAATTACTGTTAGACTCGGCTTGAAAATAGAATTTTGGTTTGAAAAGAAGAGAAGAAAGTAAAAGGAAAATGTCAAGACTTTGTTCTTAATTGAAGTGAAACAGAAGCTTTTTGAATAAGTTCAAGGTAAAATATGTTTCCAGAAGAGCCAGTCATCAGTGTACTTCTCTGGGTTGTGGAAGATTTCGGGTGTATATTCTTACGCTTCCTCACGAGGAGCAGATATTTGAAACCCGTATCCCAGTTGGGCACCCTGTGGCTTCTGGCTTGTCTCTAGTAAATGCTTTTCTTTCTCTCTGGATTTTGAACAAGAGTCTTGAACTGCAAATGGGAATTTCATCAAAACTGAGGTGTTTCTATATGCATTAAATGGTAATTTTCTGGCAAAAATAACAGTTTGAAAAATTATTGGCAAGGTCAACTGACAGAGCATATAGCTCTCAAAACAGAGAATATGCTAAAGACAATTACTTGGGTCCAAACTTTGTTCTCAGCTTCAGAGGCAAAATATGGGTGCAGCTGAGGGCATGTGCCCTTTGATTTGCCTGAGAAATAAAGCATTTCTCCAAACAAGTGAATTGAATATTGTGTCCTTTCTAGTGCAGGGATGATTACACAACCCTGTTTATTCTCTGGGGTTTTTTTCATCTCATCCATCATTCACAGCTCAGATTTCTACAGCGACTTCACCAAGTTGGTTTGCTGTATGATGCAAAATGAAAGTCAAGTTAATTTCGCGCTCTACCCACCTCAGTCTGATTAACTCAAATTAAATTTTGTGCTAATAAGTCTGAGTGTGTGACCATAATTGGAAAGCCTTGAGTTCCTCTGACTGCAGGGAAAGTGCTGTTTTTCCCTTCATCATAAAAACATTTGAATCATAATATCTGGGAAATTTGCAACAAACAATGGTATCAATTTGGGGCCTCCATATAAAGTTTTTTATGTTTCTCATCAGGGACTATGAATACATATCTATATCACATTGCAGCTCTTGGAACATTTGGCCCATCTGCCCACCAGAGGAAAACTAAAAGAGCAGTGACATACACCTAATAATGGGAAACTGCTGAACATCTGTGTTTCTCCATTACATGGAAATCCTCTTAGACTAATAACTGGCTGCTATACCTTAAATAACTGGACAATTACTTAAATTTGTTGCCAAGGTCTGAGCAGTTCAAGTTAGTGGGAAGACTACCTCAGGTTGCAATCATTCACCGGCCATTTGGAGAAAGAAGAAGAAAAAAACAAAGTGAGAACTGAAAGACTGGTGGGAAGGGAAGGGAAGGGAAGGGAAGGGAAGGGAAGGGAAGGGAAGGGAAGGGAAGGGAAGGGAAGGGAAGGGAAGGGAAGGGAAGGGAAGGGAAGGGAAGGGAAGGGAAGGGAAGGGAAGGGAAGGGAAGGGAAGGGAAGGGAAGGGAAGGGAAGGGAAGGGAAGGGAAGGGAAGGGAAGGGAAGGGAAGGGAAGGGAAGGGAAGGGAAGGGAAGGGAAGGGAAGGGAAGGGAAGGGAAGGGAAGGGAAGGGAAGGGAAGGAAAAAGGTTTTGATCTAAAGATAAAGAATGCTTCAGAATGGCACAGAAAGAATATGGTGAATGTGAGTTTGAGTTTGTAGTCCTATTCCATTTAGATCTATATCTTTGTTGTATTTGCTAGCTCAAAGAGTTACTGTTTTCCTTAACTCCAGCAATGACCTCTTGCTCCAACTATCACCTGCTTCCAGAAGAAGAAAATCATAAAACCTAAGTAAAACTACAGCAGGTAGAGTTTGGGAAAAGGTAACTTTATGTTCTGTGAATATCAGTGAAGGCATGCACCTGTGTAAGACCAAGGAAACGTGCCCAAGTACCTGGTGCCAGAGATGATGCAGGAGCATACTGAGATTTCAGTAGTGTAGAAGCACATAAATCCTGTTGGATTACAAACAGAGAAGCCTAGTAAATGTCAGACAGGATGGAAGTAGTTGTAAATACATATACATGCATTATAATGGAGCATCTACACTTCCTGACGGGAATTCATGGGGGTGTATATCATCCATAGGCTATCTCCCTTAGCAGCAGGAACATCATGATTGCATAGCGAGTTTATTAAGTATGAAACAAGTCAGCAAACCCTTTAAAAAGCAAAGTCTCTTGCAGCATACCATCCTAATGAAGGGTTTGAGAGTCAGAAATGTCAGCACTCACCAGAGAGCGGTTCAGCAGGTGTTTTGAAGTTAAGCCCTGCTCTCTAACCTTTGGATCATTGGGTATTCACTGTTATTTTCTATAGAGGTAGGATCAAATGCAGAGGCATGATGAAACATCTAACTGGAAGGACTGTGGCACCACTTTTGTGTGTCTCTATCAGATTGGAATTTAGTTTTAGCAATACAAAATGGGCTTTTCCTACTTGTCCTCTGTCCCTCCGACAAACAGCCTTATAAACAAATCATTCACAAAACAGAAAGAACAGATTGTACATGGCTATAAAAACAACATGCTTTTTGGTCTGACTGCCCCATAATATAGGAAAATAAGAGTACAAAAGAACTGCAAACAAGATAAGGGTCTGAGCACAAGCTAGCCTACCTGTACATCATTTCTACTGCAAAATTAGCAATGACATCTAGGCTTGTGTAGCAAATAGCCCTAAATTTCTTTCGTCCCTGCTGCTATGGGAATTTAATTTAGCCAGGGAGTATTGTCTGTATGTGACATCATCTTGAAACAACAGCTTTAAAAGTGGAGACAGGTAATATTTCCCATTAATTATATTCCACATCTGTAAAGCACATACATTGCACTGTGGATAAACAGAACAAGGTTTGGCAGGGAGTTTCCTGAATATCTGTAGCCAGATTTCTCATTTACAGTTTTCTCATTGTTTTGTACAATGGGAGCACATTGGTCTCTAGCAGTGGCTGGGGAAGGGTAGGATTTTAATGAGGTGTGAGTGTTAAACAAATGAAGGGCACTTCATCTCCTAGTACTGTGCACTGCCACCACTTCAGTGGAAGTCAGCTGTAAAACCTGATGTTTGAACACCAAATATACACCAATGTGTCAACACTCATGATGACATCTTTTTTTCCTTTTTTTTATACTAGGTATGGGGAGTATTTTTTTTTTTTTAAATAAAACATATGAATCGAGGTTCCAAGGATGGAGTTGCAATATCAGTAGTTGTGTATTGACATATAGTTGAGATTTGGTTTAGGTGCCTGATAAGTCCTCATTTTAACACTTATGTTTGGCTGCAACAGAACAAAGGCACAGGGAAATCTCTTCAAGAGTAAAGATCTCACCTGAACCATGGGAAACCTTGAAAGCATAGAGATTTTTTTCTGGCAAAATGGATAAAATAGCATACAATGTTCTCCTATTGATCTTAGTGGTTACTGTTGTTAGCAGCTTGCTACAAGCTGGTGATGCTGTCTCAGAGCCTGCCAACCTGTACCAAGTGTGTGCTCTCTCCCACATCCACACTGGCTAGAGAGGAGACTCCAAGTCACGCTGCTCTGCTCTCTTCCAAGTGCTCCCATTCTCTAACTCCTCACACTCTTTATGCTAAAGCCAGAGGATGAGGCAGGGATAGACTTCAACCCACTTAGGTTGTGGTATGCTTTTGAGTGGTTTGTTTGGCCTCAATAGATAAGTCGCAAATTTTCTTGTCATTGTGACTGGCTCTTGCTATATTATCAGCTTGAATGTTGCTGAGGGGTTTTTGAACTGGGGATGTGACTGGGCTCTTAACAGCCTCTGACATATGGGAATATGCACTAAGCCATTGAGAATATTTCATCACAAAGGAGCTGTTGAAAGAACACGTCATATACACCTGCCAAGACGCATCTCAAATAATTGAGTTGATGATAGTGGAACGAGTAAAGTGTTTGTGAGAGAATGACACCACATCCAGCACACAGAGGACTAGCATTATAATTAATTAATGCTCATAGATATTTCCTTAGCACAGATGCTATGCTTTGTACTTCATCTTTGACAAGGGAATGCAGGAGAAGTGAAAATACTCTGTCATTTTTGTCATGTCTTCCCTCTTGTTAATGCCTCACACAATTGGTGATCTCAAGGTCACTTTATTTACTGACAATTCTCTTTCATCAGCAATGCCAATTTTATGCTAAAACGAATCAAAATATGTTTATTGTAACATCTCCTCTGGATTCCCTACCTCCTCCCCATTCCTAACAGTGGTAAAATAACAATAAGATTAATCATACAAAATTAAAATTTTCTGAGAGTATATATTTTTGAACCATGGTGTTTAATGACAATCCACATTATTCAAATAGGAATAAAAATATTTATAGATGGTTTTTTCAGATGGTTTTGCAATAAAGCCAGCGTGGATAAGATATTCCACAATCACTTTTCTCCCGTACACATATTGATGGAAACCCTCAGCTGAACACGATTGCATATATCTCTTTTTTCAATCTGTGTGTATGTTATTACCGTAGAGGTGGAAAAGCTGCATACATAACCCACCCACTGCCCTACCTGCAGTAACAAAGCCACGAGTCATTGCTTGGATGCATCCATCTGAATTTTTATTATTTACATCATTTGATGAAGGTGGATTCCTGCCAGCATCCCACTGGAATGCAATGGTCAACAGATCTGAGTGTTACCAAGACTTCCAAAGAGTAAGGTAAAAAATTGGCAAGATAACTTGCAATCTCTAATATTTTTTTAAGTTGAACATGTAACAACAGTGGTATATCTTGGCTGAAATAATAGGATGAAAAGATTTTACTCTGATTATAACACTTGTTCCTTTCTTATGTGTCTGCAGCATGATGATGATTTGTGTCATGTTGTATCCTGGCAGCCAAAGTTCTCAGGATTTTAGTACAGGAATGGCAGTTTCATACAACCTGAATAATTGGGTCCATATGTGCTTGTGCATGAAGTGTGCTTATGGACACACTTAACTGGTGTCTTACTGACAAGATGACGTTGGTTCTGATGTGGTCTTTCCTTAACTTTCTTATTCTCTAAGGCAGCATCTCTGGTTTCTTTGCTACCTATGCATTTTTTTTTTTTTTTGCATTGCTCTCATTTCAAAGAGTGATTTTTCTTTTACTCTGGCAGCATAATTTCTTGTGACAGTGACACACTGAGTTTGTGGGTTCTCATTCATTTGCCACAGACTTTCCCTTCATTTACAGGTGTATAACCTCCACATAAGATGCAAACAGTGACAATTGTGTTTGATTGTGAAATGGATTTTATAGTACTTGCATCATCCCAATAGTTTTAGCATTATTTTTTGCTTGATTTCAGTCAGCTTGCATTAATTCCTATTGATTTTCTCAAATATTGCCTAGTATTGGATTAATTTCATCCCTGTAAATAAACACAGAATCCTTCATTAGTAAACCTATCATAAACCATTCCGTGAGTTCATTTTGGATCTTGTACCAAGTCAGTAAATTCATGGCTTGACAATACTGGAGTAGCTTTTTGGAGAGAACTGTTTAGATATTCAGCTAATATCTAGCCAAGCACTATCCTTGTTCCTCCCTCTTTTTTCTACTCGGGTTAACAAAAAAATGTACAGTTCCTTATTTATTGTGACCTTCAGTGAAGTGCAAACCAAGCTTTGTCTGTTGCTTGAAGTCCTATTGCTTGTCAGAAGAGCTGTCTTTCTGTTCTTTACCTACAGTCGGCATGGACTCCAGAGTACTCTGTCTTCTCAAGGAGTGTCCTGTCCTTTGGCTTATGTTAAGTCTTATCATAAGTTGCCCTAGACTGAGATTTGGAAATTATGACTCTGTAAAATGGGGATTATGGCAGTGCAAGGTGCTGTAAAATGTGTTTTTGGAAAGTGCATATACGAGACTGATTTAGCTATTTGCTTTATTGTATGTAGGTATCATAAAGAAGGGCAGTGAAGTCAAAACAAAGAAGTAACAATTACAGTATAGCAAGAGAATATACTATAAATTTCCTTACCAATTTTACTGCACATTCTTGTGACAAAGTACCGTCTCAGCATCATTAATGAATTTTGCTTCTGGGGATATCCTGTAGGCAGCAGCTGTGCCTTTAAAACCAAGATCCAGTGAGAAGTACAGCACCATTTTCCTGCTGATCTGCTCAGCTCTCAAGCATAATGAGTAAAAATAAGGATATTAAAAAGAACTGAGCAGACCTCGTAAAATGATTTACAGTTGTGTCATGGGGTGACTCCTAATGATGTCACAAACTGAGCATATGGTAATTGTTCACATCTTACTGTAAGCTTTCAGATATAAACTAAAAGAGAAACAAACAAACGAAAGCATGATATTGTTCTAGCCAATAATTATAAGTTCAGCAGTGTATTAGGACATTAGCATATTAATTACATGGTAATCAGTGTAACAACAAGTAATTACCAACTTTGGATAACATTTTGATAGGGGCCTTCATGCTTTAGGAACCAAAGCCAAGATAATGTGAGCACCTACACCTCACTGAAAGTTACTTAAGAAATTTTGAGAATCCTACATCACACTTCCCTTACCCTAAAAGCACCCTTGATCCTGATGTTACCTTTTTATGTGTTATTACTGATGCTGTAGTTTTAAATGACATTATTAGTTGGTTTCTCATGAGTTTTCAAATGTGTCTGGTAATCTATCACAGACTGCAAAGCCCTACAGAAGTTCCCAGGATTGGCACTGTCCTGTGGCATGGTCCATCCATATTTCCTGGAGTGCTCAGGTTGATGTCCGATGTCTAAGCCATTGGGTACAGATTCACCACTAGATGGGAGCATCGATTGTTTAGCCTTTGCTTTGAAGTGGTGCTCTTTCAGCCTTGGAAAATCATATTCCCTCTTGTCTCTTGTTTCAAACTTGTGGGAGGCCTGAATGTCCTCCCATCCCTGTGTGGCACATTCCAGAAACACTGGCTAACGCTGATCCCTAGAGGACATCCCTCTTGGCTGATGCCCTGAATGACCAGCATTCAAAGTGGTCCCTACTGTTTAGTATGGAGGCACTCAGTTACTCCCCAAGACTTCAGGGGCGTATTGGGAATTGCAAGAATGTTCCAGTAATCTTGTTTTATGGCTTATTGTTTCATTGGGAAATGGAGTATCTGTATTTTGCTGATTGTCCTAAAATCACTCTGGTCACTAGAGAAAAGTGAAGGTAAAAGAAAAGATAGACTTGACTTTCTGATTAAAAAAACAGGGGTGGAGCTGCTACATTTCCAGACAGATGCAGAGAAAGAAAAGAAAACTTTAGGCTATTCTAGCTCCAGGACAACTGCTCCAACCCCTGCAGCTGCTGGGATGCTTCCACAACTCTTTCAGGTGAGATCCAATGTTTAAACAAGGCCATTGTCCAGTGCATGTCCCTAACCAAAAGAATCTCCACCTAGGGGCATGTCCCTCCTCCTATGCCTCTGCTTCTTAAAGTGTGTGTTAAGTTAAAATATCCCCTTCCTACACCAAGGTATGTTTGCAACGCTTGAATTTGATAAAGATACTCCTTCCACATGAGCACTGCCTGCCCTTGCCTTGCTGCTCCTTGAATAGGAAGATGGCAGAGAGTTATCCAAGTTGTTCCTGGGCTCAGTTTAATTATAAACAAGTTGTTCATCCATTATGAGGGAAATGCTTCTTACAGAAGTAAGATGGACTGCAGACCTCAATGCACAACTTCTTTTTTGAGTTGAGAAATGCAGTGTCTTCACATGTGCATAATTGACAATGACACTTCACTGGAACAACTAAGAGAAATAATGTATGTGGACCATCACTAACTCAGGACTGAGACTCGGCATGAGTGCAGCCAAAACGCTGCTGGATGGTAGAGGGTTCATTGTGTGCCTCCTGCTCTGGGCTATGAGGGTTATGAAAAACAGGATCTGCAGCGGTCAATCCATCAGCTCTCTCCCAGGCAGCCATTTTTGTCTGAGAAGGAAATATGGGAAAGGACATGTGGCCAAGATCTTTCTTGGAAGACAGTTTTAGCCTCTGCAGCTAGGAGGAACCTCCTTAAAGGAGGAAAACTGCTATGCCTTCAAGACCCTGAAAACAGAAGGCAAATGGCAAACACAGAACTTGGGGAAAAATTTACTTTTAACAAGGTTGTGATTTTCTCTGGGCACGACATTTTGGATGGTGGATGAGAGGCTTGACACTAACCAGCAATGTGCAATTGCCTCCCAGAAAGCCAGTCATATCCTGGGCTGCATCAAAAGCAGTGTGGCCAGGAGGCTGAGGGAGGTGATTCTGCCCCTCTACTCTGCTCTGGTGAGACTCCATCTGCAGTGCTGCATCCAGCTCTGGGGTCCTCAGCACAGGAAGGACATCAGCCTGCTGGACATCAGCCAAAGCAGGACCATGAAGACAATTAGAGGGATGTTAGTACCTCTCCTATGAGGAAAGGCTAAGAAAATTGGGATTGTTCCATTTGGAAAAGAAAAGGCTTCAAAGTGACCTAATTGCAGCCTTCGAGTACCTGAAGGGAGCCTATGAGAAACGTGGAGAGAGACTATTCACAAGGGCATGCAGTGACAGGACAAGAGAGAATGATTTTAAACTGAAAGAAGGTAGATTTAGATTAGATATTAGGAGGAATTCTTAGCTGTGAGGATGTTGATGCACTGGAAAAGGTTACCCACTGGAACAGTTGCCCAGAGACCTTGTGGATGCCCCATTCCTGGTAGTGTTCAAGGCCATGTTGGATGGGGCTTTGAGCAACCTGGTCTAGTGGAAGGTGTCCCTGCCCGTGGCAGGAGGATTGGAACTAGATGATCTTTAAGGCCTCCTCCAACCCAATCCAGGCCATTCTAAGATTTTTTTCATGTCTAAAGTAGACATTACCACAGGTACCCTTCTACTGGACTGTGCAGGGGCTCAAGCTAAAAGTGTCCCATTATCTTAGACTGTAATAATTCAAGTCTCCTAGCTGTATCCTGCTTTTCTGAGGGGTGACACAGAACCATGTTCCTCACCAGCGGCCAGCAGCAGAGATGAAGGCACACTCTGAAGTCTGGGATGTGTGAGGAATTGTATTTCCTCCGCATTAGCATTCATGGAGGTTCAGTGTGCCTTCCAGGTCATGATGCACACAGCACAAACTTGCTAGTCCTACAGGAGCCCATAGCCCTGTGCAGTAATGCACAGATACTATGTTGAAACCAACTAGTTTTTCACAGAATCATTCAATTTGTCTGCAGCCTCAAAGGAGATTACAGTTTATTGACCAAGTGAGTAGCGAAGTGGCTGAGTATCACATTCCATCAGACTTATGTAGGTTCAACTAGGAGTAAAATCTGTCTTCAGGTTAGTTTCTACGCAAGACTGTGATGTGACTAACACTGAGATCAGATTTCATTGGCAAATCAAACAGAAAGCAAAGTGAGGTGCAGAGAATTCATTTAAAATCACAGCTGAAATAATACCAAACATGCAAGTGAAAAATATTACTGACAAAGTTAATTGCTTTTCTTAAATACTAAAATAGTTCTGAGTTTGTTCTAGCGTGAAAATCACTTGCAAAGACTCTAGGGCATTAAAATTAGGTTTTCTTCCTTTGATTTAGTCCAGGAATTAGCTGCATGAGAAACTTAGGCAGGGACACCAGCTTGAAGAAAATCAGAACAGTCAAAGATATGGGATCTGGCAAAGCTTTCAAAGGCAGTATACTGACAATTAAGTTTCTCACTAATCCCCATGATGCATGTAGAAAAGCCTATGGAAATTGTGTTTGATTCTTTCTTTTTTTTTTTTTTCTAAATTAATAGCTTATTTCTCCAGATTTTCATTAAACCTCTCCTCTCCGAACCTCTCCTCTCCGAACCTCTCCTCTCCAAACCTCTCCAAACCTCTCCAAACCTCTCCGAACCTCTCCGAACCTCTCCAAACCTCTCCTCTCCGAACCTCTCCTCTCTGAACCTCTCCTCAGTTAACTTGCTTTGTTTGAATACAGATTTTCTGTAAGGTGAGCAGCAGCTTAAGCAGCTATGTTTAGGACTCTGAAAATGTTTAAGTATGCACAATTTGGAACTGTAAATCTTTTGTACCAGGATTTGCTTTTAGCAGCTGGATTGATCTTTATGAATATCAGAACTAAACAACTAGTTTTTATAACACATAGACCAAATTTCACCTGATTCATAAATATGCAAGTTCACTTAAATTAATAAGGTTGCACAGGTAGTATAGCTACTACTTTGTAAGTAAGAGCCCAGCCTGGATTCTGTTTATTCAAGAACTCATTAAAACCCTTTAAAGCATTCAAATCTCTAACTGCTTAAAATGCAACTCATGGGATTGATAAATATGCTTGGCTCAGGAGGAAAAATACCACTTTTACAAAGATGCCTATCAGCATTAAGTACAGAATTTAAGAACTCATAAAAATGTTGGCTTGACAGAGGAAGATGTAACATCCACTCTCTTCCTTTGAGGCTAGGTAACTTCATTAATGTTCAGCTTAGAGTGTGTAGATTGCCTCTTTCACCACTCACAGTTTCCTTCTTCCAAAGGGCACAGTCTTCCTTTATAAGCAAAGGCTCAAATGTGGGATGCAGTGCTCCTGACCAGCAAGAGCTCCACAGAAACATTTAAAGAAACAACTGTTGTATCTTGCTAACACATACTGAACTTCTGCTCATTACTCTGCTCAGTGTCGGTATTGTGAATATTCCTGAAAAGCAACTTGGTCCAACATTGAAAAATAGTATTGTCTGATGCCTGAAAAATCACAGGAGACGATCAGCTTTGCCAATTCTCCTTATTTACACCAAAATAGCTGAAATCACTTATAGAAATTTGTTGCTTCAAAGTCAAGTTTTCATTTCCTATGAAGAAAGATGAAGACATGCTTGAATAAGATGTAATAAAGGCAAGATGTCAAAATCAAAGCTGAAACCAAACATTACAATTAACATTACAATATGTGAAAGCTTTCAGAGAATTTGCTTGGGCTATTGTTTCAAACAAATGGTTGAAGTAACATTTTTTAAAACCTGATTTGGGATAGAAAAGTGCTCTTTATATTAAAACCTCTTGTAGGGCAAAATGCATAGAGAACTTTGTCTCCATCCCAGAGCAAACAAATGACCACAGTGAACTCAAAGGAATGTGGCCTGACCTAATGCTGGAGACCTACTCCTTTGGATCTTAGAAAGCAAAACTCACCTGTCCTTTCAAAAGGAACAAAGGTCTTTGCTCAGGTAACCTTAAAAAAAAAGATAATTAAGGGAGCTGTATAGAAAGAAATGTAGAGATATGCTTGTCTTTGGCAATGGAAATAAGTAAGAATCACCTGTGTATGGGAGAAGTCATCTAGGTTTTTCATGTGACTCAAGTGAGCTTACCAAGTCTCATCTGGAAGGGACTTCTGGTCTGGCCTTATGCTGAAAGCAGGACCTCTGCTTATTAGGCTACCCAGGGCCCTGTCTTGTTTACAATGAAGGAGATTCTACCACTTATCTGCACAGCCCTGTCCAGACTTCTAATTGTTTCATGGTGAAACATTTTTTTTCTTATATCCAAATGGAATTTCTCCTGAAGAAACTATGTGAATCACTGCAAGGACATACCTCCATCCACTCTGTAACTGCATGTCAGGTGTTGGAAGACTGTAACTACATCCCCTAGAACCTTTCCTTCTCTAGGACAAGCAAACCCAATTTCTTCAACATTTCTTCATGTCACATTCTGCATTACTCTCATCATCTTCATGGCCCCTCTCGGGTCCTCTCCAGTTTTTCAAAGTTTATCTCAAACTGGGGTACAGTGTTCTAGCTGTGGCCTAACAAGTGCCAAGTACTATGACATAATCACTTTCCTTGATCTGCTGGCTGTACTCTTGCTGATACAGCCTTGGATATGGCTTGTTGCAAGGACAGAATCCTGGCTAGTGTTTGGTCTGCTCCTCATTAGGACCCCCAGCTTCTTTTCAGCAGAGCTGAACCTCCCCAGTCTGTATCCTCAAATGATAACTCAAATTCTGTTTAGAGCATCTCAGATTCCTTCACAACAAAGGGCACTTTTCATTTCTGCATCTTTCTGCACCAGCTCCGTTCAGTATAGTCCTTCTGCTGATCAAGGTTACTTTAGTACCAGATGAGTTAAAAAAAGAAGGGGTCCAAGTGGGTTCTGAACAGGATGGGATTCATCCTCCTACATAGTTCCTGTCTGAAATGTGAACTGCTGGGACTGGTATTATTCTAGCAGCAGAAATCTGCTTGCGTAAAGGAGCTTGTCAGTATATGACCAACAAGTCTGAAAGGTTTTGTTTTATGTGGCCACTCACATGTGGATCAGCCAGAAGGTAGTGAGCTCCTGCTACTCTGAAGACATGCCAAAGGGACTTCTTTTGGGCAGCAAAAGGAGGAAATATGACACACCAAGGCAGATGCCGATGCCTCAGGAAGAGAAGTGCAAGAGAAGGAAGCACATTATCTGAGTCAAACTGCTCAGGTCCTGGTGCAGTACACTGAGAGAGCCCTAGCAGTCTCCTTTGCACCTCTGTTACATGGGAGCACCTTCTTCTTAGTGGTATGTTCCTACCTCTTAAAAAAAAAAATCATATTTTTCCATATGGCTTTATTTATCTTGTCCATTCCCAGTTAGTATTTTTGATTTTGTCCAGTTTGTTTTTCAGATGGTCAAAGCAAGGGATCTTCCGTCAGTTCCTAGAATTCAGTGATCTATCTCTTGCTTACAAGGATGTTACAAAAAGCTTCCAAGAGTTTTGTCTACATTTCCTTTGATCAATGCCATTCTTTTGTTACTAGCTGTTCCTTAAATCATTTTAAACAAGGTTTCTCCATTTCTTTGCACCTGCAGATGCTTTTATGGAGTTCTCCTATTCCCCTTAAGTCACTTAGCGATACTGAACTAAATTTTATTTCTTTAATCTTCTCTAGAAATTAATCCCTTGAGTCCTTTAAACATTTTTGTTGCCCTTTTCCGAAATTCCTTCAGTTTGTTGGAGCCTTTCTGGCAGAGATGTGCTGAGACTGGGGAGCAGTATTCTACGTAACGCTTCTTTGTTTGCTTCTCTCTGCACCTTGTCTCTGCGTTCTCAACTCTCCAGCTGGGGAATCAGTGGTGTGGCCCTCAGCAGTCTTTGAAAAATGTAGCAGTAGACTGATATAAACTCCATCAGCTCTAATGATGTTGGAGCTGAGCCCTCTGAATATTGTTTGGCTGAGTCAGAGAAACATAGCTGCTGCCAGTCCTGAGAAAGCTGCAGCCCTCCTGAGATGTGTTTCCAAAGCTTTGCATCTTTACATAAGATATAAATCAGAGTGCTTTGTAACTGAAAGTATATATATGTGCGTCTGTAGTAGGCAGATGGAGGTAGTGATCACATGCCAAAATGTAATTTTGTGCAAAAAAGAATTAAAGAAAATTCATAATGCATGTTCTCAGCCAAAGTGAAATCCCTCTTAATATAGGAGCACAGGTTGGGAGTTAGGGGACACAAAGCTTGCATTGCAGTTTTCACTTTCTGAGTAAGGTTACATAGAAATTCAAATCCCAGCATGAGTTTTAACACACACCTTCCAACAGCTGTTGAGTATCACATAAGGAATAAGCAAGTCTGTGGCAGCAGCTGCAGCTTGCCACATCCGTGGCAGTACCACAGAGCTGTAAGAGATGAAGGTGATGCAAGTACTTTTGAGAGGCATTGCTCACTTGGGTTGTACTGAAACAGAGCAGCTGTGGTGACAGAAGACATTCAAAATGCCCTGTTTTACTTTCCCCAATAGAGTTAAAAGAAGATTTTTTAATTTTTTTCGGTCTACAAAACAGTGAGCAATCTATGGTGCCATATACACTAAATCAAAATAGAAGGTTTTGATCGTCAGAAGAAAAAATACGTTTTGAAGTCAGAGACTTCCTATTTCATGCATGGTCACATGATTTTAGAGGCAGAGATATAAATTACACTTGCAGTGTAATAATTTCAGATGCTTTATTTGCATTTGTCCATCCCCAAAACTGAACACCTTAATCTGAAGAAATGGATGCCCATTCTGACACCTCTGAAAAATTCACATGTTGTTTCCATCTCTGTTAGTGGGGAAAGGATGCAGCCACGATGCAGCAGTAGTCTAGGCAGGCTTTTATTCAAAACTGGATCAAAGAATAGCGGTCAACTGTAGCTGTTCCATGACATTCATTTCAGTCATACTGTTGGGCATTTGAGCTAAACTTGAAAAATATACTTGAAAAACCTTAGATACAATGTTCATGTCTATATAACTGAGCTTCTCAGTCCTGGAGCTTCCTTTCTTTTCTCAGATATCTTAAATCTGTGCCCACCACAATGTTGGTTTTGTTGCCGTGGGAGTTAGGTGCTGAAAACATCTCCGGAGCAGTTAATTAGGGGTGAGATAAGAAAGAGTTTATTATGCCAAGGCAAAGATGTTACAAGATGCCAGCGCCGGCCGTGCCTGAGATGTTACATTTTATAATACCATCTATCCAATCCCAGATGTGTCCACCCTGTGGCCTTTACTCTGGACCGCCCCAGGTCCACCCCCTGAGAAATGGGTCTGGGGGCTTTTTGGGACCCTCTGTTCATCCCATCTTCATCTTTATCGGAGCACAAAGGGTACATAGTCACCCAGTTTTTGACTGTGTTCTGTGGTTTAGGCCCTGATATACTGTTCTGCCAACAATCTAGGCCTTGCCTTGACAAAAGACTAAACATTTCTGCTGTATTTGGGGTAGGGGTGATATAGGGAGCATAGAATGGGGTAAGAGGGTTAAGGAATGTGTAAACAAGGGTGCTAGAGGGAAAGGGATGCTGCTTTTAGAGTCTACTTCCACTACTTATAAAACTTATAAGTATTAGAAAAATAAAAACCATTGGGGCTTAAGGCATCAGTTTCTTAACTCCTGCAGTAATTTTGAATCTCTCCAGCATCCAAAAGAGTAAGCAAATTAATACTGTCTCTGATAAGCATCAGTAAAAGTGCCTACAATTGCTGTATTCAGTTTGATTTGACCATGTACTTATCTCCTTCTCTACCTCTGTATACTCATTGGAGTTAGGAAAGGGATTCAGCTGAGCAGCTAATAGGCATTTATTTCAGGATGAGATAAACCTCTCCACGTGTTATACCAGTATATTGACTAGCTCCCCATTGAGCACGAAGGCTCACAGAACCCAAACCCTCAAACTCAAACTCTGAGAAAGTGAAGGAGATGTCAGAGCGTGTCTTAGACTGGCCAAGTACGTGTAGCACTGACCTGTTCCTATCCAAGCCCTCAGGCACCATACACATATCAAAAAAGAATGTAAAAATAAATCAAGCAAAAAGAACCTGAAAGCAGAAAAGGCCATAAGAAAGGCATCATTCTACCCAAGAAAAGTTCTTCTTATGTAATTAGGTTTGCTCCATTTAAAGTAAATACTCTCCTGTCTGTTCTCTTTATGCTGAGGTGCTGTGCACTTGACAAGGCTCTAGTTGAAACAGTGTCCTTCAGAATGTGGGGAGACAATTTTCCAGTGGTTATAAGCAGCAGAAGAGTGTGTACAGTGGTCTGGGGGACTGTGGAGGGAGCTTTGTGCTGAAATAGGGCTGGCAAGCTCAGGCCATGCTTGCAGAACAAACTTATTTCCAGGCAGAACCCCATGGCCTTATTCACACATGTTCACTGTAACCAAGCTGGTTAAAAATAAACCATTGTTACATATCCTGACAACCCATTACTTTGGAACTCACAAAGAAAGCAGATGTAGTTTTATTTTCTGGTTCCAATTAAGTCCTTGCATGTGGACATGCACAGTTTATGACCCCTTGATTTTCAGTCCTGTCTCCCTTGCTGCACTCCATGTTGCAGGGAAGGACCTGGGAAAGCTGGGATTGTTTTGGATGGAAACAGCTAGAGTGGGAAAAGTGCATCTGAAGACTTGTTTACACTAACAAGTCTTGCAGCTTTAACTGCACCAGTAAAGAAACCATTCTCACTTCCCCGAGTCCCAGTGCAATCATACCAGTTAAATGTTCTTCTAGTAGTAGAACTTATTCTGCTTCCTGCTGCAAAATGAGTTCCTCTATTACAAATGATACTTTCAAACCAATATAACCACACATTAACTGCAGCTTCCAGAAATAGATGTAAAACAAACACTCATACACACACAAAAAGTACCTGTATCATTGTGTGTTAGTGAAAATAACTATAGCAGGATAAAGCCTCTCTAACATGGACCATGCCTAAAGGACAGGCAAAGACTGGTATTCTGAATGGAAATGACACAGAGAGACTTGTGTAAACGGCAAGCTCTAGTCAAGGTATGCAAAATATCTCTGCCCCACATTTCTTCTATATTTAGCCTATCATGTGCATCATCAGGAGAAGGAATTCACTGGGTAATTTATGCTGAAACTCATTCACCTCATTCATTTAGATAGCTATGTTAAACCTTTCTGTAGATTTTTCATAACACATAATGCAGTGTGATTGATTTATTCCCCCTGGTTTCTTCTTTCTGCATATATCAGTACTGTTTTTGAGCATCCATGCCTTTGAGTCCTGTACAGCATAAGCTACACACTTCCAATCTCTGTCCCACATAAGTAAAAAATGCCCTACAGTGGTACTCAAGATTTTTTTGTTGCTCTTACAGATTCAAGTGTTCCCTTGCATGAGGCTTCCCCAGACTGTTCGGAGCCTGCTGCTCACTTAACCTATTCACCAGGGAAGAACTGACACTATGAACCACAATTTGGAGTTGGCAGAGCTGCCCCTGTGCAGGACAGTCTTCCAGCTGACTTCCTCTTCCTGAAGCTGCAGAAAAATGAGCCAATAATAACATGGTACTGCAGTGTGCCATGACAAAGAGAAATTATAGATAAATTTAGGTAATTTCCCTGCTTCTGCTATGAACAGTGTAGGCTGCTTTAGCATAGCATTCCGTGGACCCAGCCTTAGGGAGTGTGGCTCGTCTTGTTTGCATGCTGCAGGTGACTCTTCAGTATTTAGAAGACTTTAAATACTCTTCAGTATTTAGAATTCGTCTCACTCTAAGCCTTAAATCACTCTTTTGTCCCCCAAAGTGCTGGGGATTGAGTGTGCATAGAACAGTAACAGACTGAGGGTTTAGATGGTGCAAGACAAGGTGCTAACACTGTCACCTCTGAGTATGCCCAGGTCTTACATGCAGCAGATAAGCAAGTTTGCTTACCATTTAATATATCCATAATAAACACTCCTTTTACTCCACTATTCAAAACAGGGTTGGAAAATAGGTACTGGCTGAGGGGGATTCATGGCTTACCCTAATGACAGGGTAGAATTTAGAAGGAAAGAGAAAGACAAGGGGATAGGGCTGCAAACCCTGGGGCAAAGCTGCCTGGGGGTATGACAACTACAGTACACAAATCTCTTTGACACAGAAGGTCAAAGTGAACAAGCATAAGATTTGCACTGATTTGTATATGGAGCCTGTGCAGTCACAGAAGTAATAATTACTCTTGGTTAAAAGCCTTGGTCCTGGCCTCCCAGGAGAAGTCAGCCTGTGGAGATGTTTCATACCAACCAGGAATGTCCTTCTAATTTTAAATATAGAAAGTCCTTCAACAGCTCTATAGTTCAAGCCTACATTTGATTGAAGTTCCACCATGTGGCATAATAGCTGGCATCTGATTTTCAAAGCACAAGTATACTCTTTAAAAAATCAACCAAATGAAACCAACTGACACAGTAATTTAAGTAGAAATGGTGTTTAGTTGCCTTTTCCTGTATCACTTCTAAAAATAGATGCTGCATACACTCTCTGTATTTGCATACATATATGGGTACATATGGTGGCTGCCAATCACTTTGTAAAAAGTGTACAGGTTGAAATGGAAGTGTTTGCAACTTAGGAAACGGGAGAAATAATATCACCAAACAATTTGAAGATGAGTCTGCCTGAATGATCATATAGTCCTTAACGTTAAGAGCAGACATTTCTTTTCCCTCACAGAATATCTGCCTCTTTCAGGGGCACTGAGCAGCCCTGGGTGATGAGGATCAGGACTTTGCAGTGGGGGCATCGGTTAGCTGTATGACACCTGTCTTACTTATCAAACTTTACCCCCAGCATAAAAAATTTTAGTTCAGATGGTTGTGACTTCTGCTATTTAATGACCAGATAGTTTTAAGTCTTACAATGGCTAGTATTAAGAATTCCTTTTGTAAGCTGTGAAGCTGCTGGTCTCTCTGATAAAAGAAAAAGCCTATTCTTTCAGGATTTGTGGTTCTTTACCTTTTGAGCAGAGCTGAATAGAGACTAACTTCATTGGTTACTTCTTCCTTTCTGCTAGAGGTCTCATTCAGACTTTTCACAGTTTTTCACACAGCAACCTTACAACCAGAACAAATGTTCATAGACACAAGCCATGACAAAGAGCAGTTAAGGATTCCAAAATCTATTAACAAAAAGGGGAAAAGAAAATACATTTGAGAACCACTCAAGATGTTTTACCATTCTTCCTCAGAACTCCTGTCCCACCATATCTGTTGCTTAATTTTTGCCGCAAGAAATAAACTGGAACACAATCAGTAAATTTTAAAGGAAGACATTTATAGCTCTGTCATACCTCCACTAGTCATTTTGAAGTTTGACATAAGAAGATCAGCTGCAAAGGAAATGTTTACAAACATGATTTTTTTAAACAATTGATGACCACATGCCAAACCATAAATGTTGAGTAATTAATTATCCAGAGTGCCTTGTGAATCATAAAGGTAATTCATCTTTGTGTTTTGGTGAGTCCTATTGCAGGACATTATCAAAGCTGTATAAGCCAAATAAGCAAGAAGGGAAATATGTTCCCAAGCAATCTTAAGTAATAAGACAACTGAAAAAAATAAAACAACAAACCCTGAAACAAATTCATATAACTTTAATCAAAATCTAAGTTATTCTTTCATGTATTAATTAATTCCTAAATTATATATCTGTTATAATATCTAGGCATGCATGCAATTTACTGCTTCTGACACCCTTCTGCACACATAATTCCTCTTGCAATCAGTGAGATTTTAACATAGAGGTGTAAGAAAGTTTTCCTCTTTGTTATCTGGACATGTTTGATAGCAGAAGGACTGTCTCTATAAGATACAAGCTCCCAAATGAAGAAAATTGGGCTTCCAGCTCAAGACTTCTCATTTAACACTTATGCAAAGGTCTTCAAGTCATCAGCTACCTTTATATCAAAACTGCCATTAAAACTTTCTTATGTCCCACATCTCTTGTGAGGATAAAACCACTAGTAATAACTAGGTTACAGGTCTAAGGGTGGTGAGGGCAATCTAAGTAAAACTACATTTCATGCACACAAATAGGTCAAAACCTCCATCTTGGATTTACAGATACATTTCAATGGGAATGAAATTGCCTTTACAGAAATCAGGCTAAGTTCACTGGAAGATTTCACCAATATAATTGGCAGCAGCTTCCTAGGGAGATGAACTGCTGAAGGGATTGGGTACTGGGGGCAAAGGGACATTAAACACACTCTGTCAGCTGCAGACTGCAGTTGGTGCAGTAGAACTCCCACAGAGAGGTAATGGATGATGAAGAGACACAGCCAAAATGTCTCTGCAATGCTCACGAGCCCTGGCTGTGCTCAGGGAGAGACTTCTTCCTGGAAATCCAAAATCTTGAACCCTCCTCCCATGGAGCAGAGAAAGAAGGAAGAGCAGAGAAGGAAACTGCTTTGAATAAAAACCATATGCACAATGTGTGCAAGGGGGACTTGGCCAAGGGAGGTATGTTTTATACTTTATGGAAGTGGCCCCTGGGAAACTTCTCTTTGGATGGTTTGTGAATGTAATATTTATTCTACCATGTGCTCAGCCATTTAATCTCTGAGGGCTCCATGCTGCAGAATATAGCCACGAACAGAGTGGTGTGCTCTTGCAAAGCTTCACTGACTCAATGGGATTCTCACCAGTGCACAGGCTTCATGTGGCCTAAAATAAAAATCCAAAGGAGTTGGACTGTGTGCACATCTTGTGCACACAAGACTTTGCATGCTGCCGTATTGAATCTGTCTGTAGGTGGTGTTAAACTTAGAGTGTGGGCTGTCGTTTGGAATACCAGTGCACCAAAAAGACATTGGCAGGAAGATATTGTCTAGGAATATAAATGCCATGTGTTAAGTGCATATTTTATTTGAAAGCTAGGGGGGAAAATTATTTGGTTATTGGCTGGGTTTTGTTTGCTTGTGTTATTTCAGAGATGCGGCATTTGGTGTATTGCACTCCAGCAAGTTTGGAGCAATATGGTAGGAATCCTGGGAGCTCTCTTATCACAGTAAACCACTGCACATTCAGAAAATCTGTCTATCATTTGAGTGTTACTATAGCAACAACCTAGTTCCAACTGGAAAATATTGGTCCACTTCTGCCTGCATACTCTGCTCTACAGGCTTGCTTTCTCCCATGGAGCAGCAGCGCAATGTCTTTTAGCAATAGAGGCGTAAAATAACACTTAGGAAAGGGAACTCCACGGAAAGGACACTGCCCTACCCTCCTGGCATGCACTAGGAAGCAACTTATTTACTTCCAGATGAATAAAATATTGTATCTCTGAATCAAATCCCTGATAATTATTTCCAATTTTGTTGCTGAACTCGTCTATATTAAGAAAAGCAATTTTGCAGCTTTTTAACCAATTAAGCACTTTCTTAGTATTGCTATAAATCAAGACACTGTTTTTGTGGTAGTTATCATCAGTTCTTCTCCAACTATTGGAAGTGGTGTGCACTAGCTCATAAGATATAGTGAATACAAACGATCTCCAGATGGTACCATGGCAGGCCAAAACAACGGTTTTATTTAGGTCCAAATGCTTATCTTCTCAGTCACAAATAAGGAATTCTTTCAAAATGTGCCTAAAGTTTCCCAGGAGGGAAGAGGGGGTGCCTCTTGTGCCCTGTGTGGACTCAGGAAGGACTGCTCCTGTGCTGGCCCCAAAGTCAGGTCACCATTGTGTTGGTGACACAGAATGCTTCAGCAGCATGGGATGTTTCTTTAGGGCAATGTGACCCAGCTCTCTCAATTGTCAGACATGAAGACAGTGGGCTGGTAACATGCTGGTAACAACAATGAAGAACACAATTGCAATTTTAACAGTGAAGTTTGTCTTCTGCCCCCTTCAGTTCAGGCTGGCAGAGTGTTGAGGCTCAAACTATTGAACCGCCTCATTATTACCATGATGCAGAGGTAGCTGCTAAACAAATCTCATCTTCAAATGATGCACCAAGGAATAGAGGGACTATTAATGCAATTGGTTTTGCAGTCTGCGTTGGAATGCAGCAGGCTTCACTACTCTCTCCTTTGTTCATTGATTCTCTCTGGAGATGTCTCTCCTGAAAACAGCCCAATGCAACTTGATTGGAACTTGGGCATTGTGGGGGCAGCCAGATCAACAGGCTACAATAGGAAGATCTTGCATGGAAGAGTTTGCCCAGAGAGGCTGAAGCTGGTCAAAACATCTGGAGCACCAACTGTGCATGGGATTCTGTTCTCTTCACTTAAGGTTCCTAGTATTTAGGATGGAAAACACTTGAAGTCTCAATGCTTTTCTCAGAACAATATTCTGCTTTCAGCTCAGGTAGTGCATCTATTTTATGCTTAGAATCCTTGAACTGTTATACACTGTAACATCTTTTCTCTTTCCTAGTACCCTCATGCATTTCACCCATACCAAAATAATTAGGATCATTTATGAAGTTAATACAATGCACAGTAGCCTTAACTTCTTAGTAATTTTTCTGTTTCTTTTGTCATTTATCCACCAATGCATGTGGTCTTTAGAGATGGGTATGCTTCCTTTGTGGGGAAGGGCAGGAGATACACCTTCTATTAATGGTGCAAGCTACTATTTAATTTGTTTTTTAATGTGATTTGTGAGGCAGCATGGCCAAGAACTTATCTTTCTGGTTGAAAGAAACAATCATTCTTTCACAGCTGTTAGGATCCTTTCTAAATTAATTTAAGCAATCACACTTTTAAAAATATATCCTATTGAAGACTGACTTCTTGTCCCACTGTGGATATGGGGTTTATTCTTCCAACATGCTGTTTTGCCATTCATTCATCCCTTTCTGAGCCTGGCTGGCCTGAGAATCCAACCTATCCCTTGCATGTCAAATTGCGAAGCTCTAACTGTAGCCCAAGGGAACAGTGTTGAACAACATGATTTTTTAATGAGCACACTCAGTGTGGGTTGCTCTTGTTTAACATAAAAGAAAAACATAATCCCTGCTCCAAGCCATTTGCAGTCTAAGGGCTGGATTGTGGCTCTAAGCCACATCCAGCAGTGGGGGGAAGGTGCAGAGGGAGTGACTCCTGAAGGCATTTTTATGAAGTCTGTGGGAGCTCAAAGAGTAGCAACTGCTGTTACTCTCATGTATAAACATGGGGAATATGACTGACACAAATTGGTAGCTCAGCTCTCACTCGGGGAGAGGCACGAAGCTTTCCTTTTTGTCTGAATGCCAGCAATGAAGCAGAGAGGAAAAGGGTCCTTGTCCCCGCCCCATCTTTTTCACGTGTGCAGGATTACAGCAGAAGGAGGTAAAGGTTTGTTATATGAGTTTGCAGCAGAACAGACACATCTTTCTCCACAGCTTTTTACCACAAACATTGAAAAGGCAACCAAAACAATTGTCTTCCTGGGAAAACAGGTTGTAGTTGTCTAAACTGGAAGGGCAAATAGACTTTCGTTTTCAACCAAAAAACTTTCATTTTCAGCCAAGAACAGCTGGGGCCAAGAACAGCTGGGACCAAGAACAGCTGGGACCAAGAAAGATACTTTCCAGCCACTGCTGTGATATGGTTTGAAGCTGGCTCCCTGCCAAGTCTCCAAACCTTATCACAAGATTCCCCCCCCTCAGCCTCAGGGAGAAGAGGGAGAAAAACAACCAAGAAAACCGAACCGAGAGAGAGAGCTAAAGCAATATATATATGTAAATATATTTACAACTATGTTACAGTTATATACAATTGAAATATATATACAATTTCACAAGGGAAAGGGAAGGGGGAAGGGAAAAGGAACAAAACCAAAATAATATATATATATATATCCTGATTAGTAGCCCAATATCTAGCACTAAAAGAGTTAGCAAAGAAATATCTCACTACTCTCCTTGGGACAACCGAGAGTCGCTCCGGAACGATCACCGGCAACCTCTGTCTCCCAAGGTCAGCAACCTCCGCCTCCCAAGGTCGGCAAGGCCTAACCAGGCCTCGCTCCCCAACACGACAGACTCAACAGCAGGGAACCTGCACCTCCAAGCCGCCGGAAGGAAAGAGAGCGAAGGCCTCTCCTCCTTTCTTCTTGTAATCTGGCTTACGTAAAAATTGTAGGGAATTGTAGGTAAATCTGGGCCCTTCCTTGGTTACAAACTGGTCGCCAAGGAAGGCCTAGACCAAACTACCACAGGCTGCTTACACAAATTAATCACCTGCTTTTGGAGCTAGTAACTCACAGAGCACCTGAATCTGAAACTTTTAAAGAAATGGACTTCTTAAGTCAGTACCGTTTCAGTTCTTCACAGGAAAAAGAACTTGCCCAGCCAAGGAAGGAAAGCTCTTATTGCTACACACAAAGAGCATCTGTTCCTAAACAACCAGCCATCTCTTAACAACTCCTTTCTGCAGGATATAAAACCAGGGAAAAAAAAGTTCAAGTCCTCAGACTGACAGACAAAACCTTCCAGGTAAGAATTGATACTATAGATTGAGAGATTTTATTTTCTTCTTGACGTCAGAGAGGCCTTTTGACAAGAAAGAGGCAATTAGAAGTAGGGTGTTAAGGAAGTATTTGGGGAAGACATCGCAAAACATGGAAATCTTCCAGGTGTCAAAGGAATAGCTGTCTAGGGAATGAGAATAGGAAGAAAGAAATAGAGAATGGGAAGGAGTCAGGAAGATTCAGGATACTCCCTACACTTCCATATCTGTATATAGTGAAGACAAAACTAGTGGAAAGAAGATTCGTGGAGATAACAGCAGATGAAATGAAGCTGACAGAAAAAATGGAACATTTTTAGACTGAAGGAAGAAACCAGTGGAAAACAAATGTCAACTAACATCAAATTAGCAAACTTGACCTTTTGCAAGTGTGTATGACCTCAGAGTCCTATTCTAACAACAGAAATGTGCATTTGTTCTTTAAAAATCCCAGATGCTGTACATCAAAGGGACAGACACAAAAACTGAACCGTTGCAACTCTGAAGTCTATAAAAGATATTAGGAATGCATCATTTTGATAAGTCTGATGTAGTCAAAGAGGTACAATATCTCAGTATGGACAAAATTGTCAGTATAATTTCCTTTGTACATGGAATTTATACAACTAAGAACTCTTTAGCCTAACATAGTTGTGCATACAGTAAGAATTATACCAGTAATACTATCTAAAAAAAAGAAAATAAATAATTCAATGAATTTAAGACAATGTAAAACCTGTGTTCAGATTAGGTTAAATCAGGACTTACAGACAGCTCAATCAATCCTAATTTTCCAGTATACCCATACTTTGGGAAGAGAACCTGAGAACCTGCAATGGCACCTAAACTGAGACCACAAATTGCAGCACTGAAAACCATCCACAGCCCAGAAGTCCCCAGTCTGGGATATGCTTGAAAAAAGTCAGCAAAATCTAGCAGATGCCTAAATAAAAATGTCAGTGTATGTAAGGACAGAAGACTGGTGAGCTGGATATCTTGTCCCCAGACAAAGGCAGAGCCTTCTCTTTAAGACTTACGGTCAGACATGTCCAGCAGGCATATCATAGAATCAGAGAATGGTTTAGGTTGGAAGGAACCTTACAGATCATTTAGTTCTAACACTCCTGCCATGGACACAGACACCTTCTACTAGACCAGATTGCTCAAAGCCCTATCCATCCTGGGCTTGAACACTTGCAAGTGTGGGGCATTTTCAGCATGTACCTCATGTGCATGGACAGCAGTGCATCCAGGCTCATTTCAAAATACCTTTCAGAAAGGCAAGTTCCTCTTTTCTGGTACAGTGGTCAAAGCCTTCATAGAAGATAAGAAGGAGTTGCTTCTTTCACCCCATCAAGCGCAAAAATATGCAGACCCACATGTCTGTCTCCGTAAGTGCCACACAAAATAGACTGAAGAGGAGGATGAAAGCGTCACTGTCCAACTCTCCTGTTGAACTGGAGGGGTGGCCCAGCCAGGGAAGTACAAGTCACAGGTACATAATCCAAATAGGTCAAGGAGTGCCTGATCTAGCCTCATGCTAGGGCAGAATTGCCTTTTCAGATGGATATTTTAGCATTAAATGCAACCTCCCTGAAGCTGTATGGACAGTACAAGAATGTAACCTTTTGATGAGAAGCATATGCACCATGGATAACCTTATCAGACCTGAACACAGGCAACACACAGGTTGAAAAACATTTGGCATGACAACAAAGATTTTTCTCACAGCCTTGCCAAGCATATCTGAGCCAATTCAATCAAACACAACAATTATTATTGTTAAGTAATGAGTTTCCTAAAAAGGGCCAAGCTCTGAGTTATGCCTCATAGGAATGACTGTGTGAGTGGTCCTTTTGTGCACAAGTTAATACAATTTGAAACCAACATCACTTTCATTTGGCTGTAGTTTCTTCCCAAGAGAAAGCTGGTTATGATTTTGCAAGAGTAAATAGGGAACTGTTCAGATTTTCAAGCTTGGGTATTTTTAATTACTGGTGCAGACATACAGGCACATGAAATATCTGATGAGAGACGGGAACCACACTTCCAAAAAACTCATTCCACCTCCCTGTCATTGAAGACAGTCACATCTCACAGAATTATTAAAGTATTTTTGTCCAAACCAATTATGCTTATGTTAAGAATTATACTCTATATTAAAAAAAATTAAATCTTTGACCTAAATAATAAATAAGAATAAATGAAGCTCAGTCTGACATTCTTCCTGCTAGAGCCCTGAGATTTCTCTTGCAGTTCTGGTAGTGGAGGCTTTGGTGACTCTGCACAATGGGCCATATACACAGATGGCATGTAGGGAACATTCTACTGTTGGCTTTCATGTATTGTCCTGCCGATACAGCGACATGTTTTCAACACCTTATAGCTGCCGCTGGAACCTTCTGCAAGACACAGTGTAAGAGTTGTTTGTTCATACTATCCCACCTGGAATTCTGCTATGGGACTTTGATGTTGTTTAAACAGTGGCTGGAAGTTTTGTTCTTGTTTCTGGTCTGTCTTTGATCAGCATGAAGTAGACCTCAGAGAAGTCTCCTGCTGCCTGTCTTCTTGCAATTCTCAGCCTTTCTCTGCCCCAAGGACCAGAGCACCTTCTCTGTTTGTTCTGTTGCAGTGAGCTCAGGGCACAGTTAACTGTAAATAAATTAGTAATTTCAAAACTCACACATACATTGAGAGCCATTATGCAAGGTTTAAATACAAACCATAGGCCAGATGAAGTCTGCAGAGATATGCCATTTTACACTGTCAGGGAAATAGGTCCCATCATTTGTTATTTCATTTATGAGGCTGTGAATGCTTGCCATATTATCTTTCATCTTCCCATCTAACAGTTTTTTTCCTTGAAGGAATGAGGTCATAGAAAAACAAAGAATGTGGGAGAATGGGTAGAAGTGACTCATGGAAACACTTCATAAGGCTTGTCTGTATAGTGGTCGCAAGTACTCTCCTGATGCACACACAGGTTGGGGCTGTGCAAGAAGCTTGAGCCCTCTAATGCTTATGAACAATCAAGCCCTCAGGTCAGATCAGCAGTTCACAGATTCACAAAATGGGTTAGGTTGGAAGAGACCACAGTGGATCATCTGGTCCAATCTTCCTGCTCAAGCAGTCACCCCAGAGCAAATGGCACAGGACTGTGTCTGGAGAGTTCTTGAATATCTCCACTGAGGGAGACTCCACAACCTCTCTGGGCAATCTGTTCCAGTGCTCAGTCACCCTCACAGGAAAGAAGTTCTTCCTCATGTTCAAGCAGATCTTCCTGCATCAGTTCAGGCATCAGTTTCTGCCTGTTGCCTCTCGTCCTATTGCTTGGCACCAGTGAGAAGAGCCTGACTGCATCCTCTTGACACCCTCTCTTTATATACTTATTGATGAAGTCCCCTCTCAGCCACCTCTTCTCGAGGCTGAACAGGCCCAGCTCCCTCAGCCTTTCCTCATAAGAGAGATGCTCCAGTCCCCTCATCATCTTTGTCACCCCCTGCTGGGCCTGATCCAGGATCTCCATATCTCTCTTGTACTGAAGAGCCCAGAATTAGACACAGCACTCCAGATGTGGCCTCACTAGGGCTGAGTAGAGGGGCAGGAACACCTCCTTCAACCTGCTGGCAGTGATCTTCATCCAAGTAGTTGTTTCATTGTAGAAGGCAATCAGGTTGGTCAAGCATGATTTACCTTTAGTGAACCCATCTGACTACTACTGGTCACCATCTTGTCATCCATGTGGATACAGATGGCCTCCAGAATGAGGTGCTCCATCACCTTTCCAGGGATTGAGGTGAGGCTGTCTGGCCTGTAGTTCCCTCAGTCCTCCTTCTTTCCCTTTTTGAAGACTGGGCTGACATTTGATTTCTTCCAGTCCTCAGGCACCTCTCTGTATCACCATGACCTTTCAAAGATGATTGTGAGTAGTCTTACTACAGTGTCCTGTAGCTCTCTCAGCACTCATGAGTGCATCTTATCAAGGTCGACTGACTTGTGGATATCAGTTTTCTTAGGTGTTTTCTAACCTATTCCTTCTTGATCAAGGGAAAGTCTTCCTTTCAGTTGCCCAATACTGTCTTTGGAGTCTTCTCCAAGAGACAATGGAGCCTCGGAAATTGTTTTGTCCATCTTTGTTGAGGCTTCAAGATATGTTAGCAATACTTCAGGGTCAGTGATATCCATCAGCACTACAAAGAATCAGTGAAGGCTCTTGATACCCATCTGAAGAAAAGGAAGCTAGAGACAGTCCCTACTTTTGCAGTGTCTGAAACTAACTTGAGTATGACCTACACAGCTACAGGTCAGGACTTTGGTATCTATGACATTACACCTAACCTCAAACTTTGGAGAAGTTTTCTGATTAACAATGTTGTTGTTGTTGTTATTATTACCTACTTATTGCATGATAAAACATACAAACAAAAGAAAAGAAAAAGTGAACAGAAGGCATACAGAAGTAAATTCACAGTTAATGGAAACCTCCACCATGCCAATTGTACTGCCTTCAGCCTAGGTGTGACAGTTCAGTGTAGAATCTGGTTCATAGTGCTGAAGGATTCTGACACATATTTAACAGTCATAATCATAACCTCTTCCCTCTGTAACCCTGTCCCAAAACATTTAATTTCTAGTTCAGTAATACAGAAGTTGTTTTAAACGCATCTAATGGTTAAAAAAATAAGTATTTTCAATCACAGATACATTCCCTAAAATAGAAACATTTTAGGGATGACACTCGGTGAACAGGTAATTGCCAGACACATGGCCATTAGCACTCTTAGACACCTCACTTTTCATGCCAGATCATCCACACAGCAAAAACTGTGGCCCAGTTTCCTAGTGCTACCAGTTTTCTTTCACATGGGAACACTGAGAACTCCATTTCATGCTTTCAGGCACTAAATAAGTGGGAGTCTGCAAGCCATCAGAGCTGCGACTGAGCTAAAACCCCTAAGTGTAAGAGCTGGGTATTCTTTTTGTTTTAAAAAAATCCTAAACCAAACTTAGCTTTATTCAACTATAATCCAGGGCTACCACATTCTGGCTATCTAGTCCATCTATAGAGACAAGTAATTATGGTCTGTCCAGGGGGTATGTGACTCAGATATCAAGAACCCTTCTCCCAATTAATTCTTTAAAGATTTGATGTCTGGTAGCCCTGGACAGTAGGACATGGGAATCACTACTTTTTTTCTTGATCTTAAGCAGCACTGTGTTCCCAATTTTAATGGCAAAATTAGAAATCATTTTTATTCAAATAAGATGCTTTCTCAACTAGCAAGAAAATAATTTCATGAGTGCTACTTTTTTGTATAGTTATGCTTAAAGGCATGCAGCAACTGCCTTTCACATGAAATAATTCTCAGACATTTACATTTGAAAAACGGTAATGTAAATAATGAGCTTGAATACCTCAGGGAGTAAGGATGTAAAAACTTAGCTTTCAAAAGTAAGTAATTTTTAAAGCTAAGCATGGTCATAACCTCTTTCAATAGGTTGAAGGGTTTCCTAAAAAAAAAAGAAACAAAAAATCCCCACATTTTATCACCTCTCTAGTTTTGAAGTGTGACTGATGGTTTTTAAAACAAAAATTCAAAGAAATTTTTTTCTGTGGTTTTGAATGGCAAGTTTCATCCCTGAAACTTGTGAAATGACTGAGACATAAATCCTGCAAAAGAAATGTTTAGAATAAGCACAATAATTCAAACCTAACTGCGTGATCATAAATAGGATTCCTTAATATATAATAGGGTCCAAAGTTTCATAACTCTCATAATAAATCTTGTTTTGTTCTGGAGAAAATGGCAGGGTCATGCTCAGATTTGCTCATTTAGATTTATAATTTCTTTTAGCCTGGTTCATAATAACCTAGCCTCAATATCATTAGTGAGCTTTGTAGGCATTATAAATCTTGGTCAGAGTTTTTGCAGAAGGCTAGTAATTTGTTCTAAAAACTTATAGTTATATTGAACCATTTTCTCACATCCTTAAATTAAGTTTGTTTTCTCTCCAAGTCTATAAAATCCTTTATCACAACATTCTAGGCATTTCAACCCTGCATGGAAAATAGCCATGTAGAGGGATTTCACATTAAGTGACAGTAGCATTAATACCAAAACGGGAAAAACAAAACAAAACAAATCCAAGGCTCCAGTCCCATGTTCACTATGTATCATCAGTAAAAATCAGATATACTGATCAGTGAAGCAATTTGTAGGCAGGACTCAGGGAGTGAGAGAGCCTGGGATTTCCTGCCAGCTGCATCACAGAGTTCCTGTGAGATGCTGGGCTCATCATTCAGCTCTTGCAATGCTGCCAAGCCACAATATGCAAATTAATTAACCAACTCTTCCCTTCATCAGCCTTCAATACTAAAAAAAATGATTGCAGGTACTTCTTGTTTCTTTACTTTACAGGCTAGTGGGAGTCTTGTTTTTCAGGTTCTCACCACTGCCTTCCAGAACTGCACATATACCCCATTTTATTCCTGAAAGAATTTATATTCTCACAAAACCTCTTGGCTCCAGAAGCTGGAGTGTTCACAAGAAATATATCATGAGGTCTGCAGTGGAACTAGGAATTTGTAACTACTGTCCTTGGTGGCTTTACATGGATTTACAAAGACTTTGTTCATGTTTGCAGATCTCTGAACTGCTCAGGAGAAAGGTGCAGTATCCATGCTGTGCACAAAATGAGGTAACATCTAGCTTTGAAGTCTGTTCAACTGTTGGCCAGACAGCTGATGAGACTTATCCAATTTCTAGAGCCCTTCATCTGCTCTATGAAATGAAAAATAGCTGTATTTATGTAAATAGTAGATGAACTGCCAGGAGGTGGCACTTGAAAATATTTACTAGGTTTCCTGTGCTTTATTTGGGCCAATGAAAACATGTTACTGTGTACTGCAAATAGTTTCCACTATACAGCTCTTCACATCAGCTTGTAACAAGAGGGGGTTCAGTTCTTGTGCTCGGTTATATTGGTGACTGTCAGTGTAACCCCACCTCACTTGCTGGAGTGGTGGTAGTGCCAAAGAAGAGTCACGTTCAGCCCTTGTGTCTGTCTTCTGCATGTGACTCCCTCTGGGCTCCAATAATTCCCCTTAACCTTCACACAGAGCAAGCACCTGGCTTTGTGAGTAGTGGCTTGCAGTGGAGATACATTTTTTTGGTAAGGTTGGCTTTCTATATTTTTATTCTTGCAAGATTTAACTGCATACAAAACAACTGTTAATAAGGTCTCCTTTGATCTTTGCAGACTTCCATGCTTATTTTATTTTACTGCACTTTGAAGTAATTGTAAATCGTGATATGGAAATATAGAAGAAAATCTCTCTAGAGAAGCATGGGGAAATTACTGCAGTTGGAGAACCATAGAAAACAGAGCTACAAGGGATCATGAGAGGTTGTACTCTGAAAACATTTGATTTATCATGAATTTTGGAAGATTACTACAGCACAGCAACGTCAAATCAATTTAAAATCGTTCTCTGCAGCAGTACTGTGTTAAAAGGAAGGATACTTGTTTCTGAAGGTCTGGTGAAATAAATTAAGTTCAACATTTCCTATTTCAAAATAGTTTTCAACACGTTAACTTTGCCTTTCTCCCCACTAGTCGCATGTCATGGCAGTGCAACTTCAAAGAGGTATTGCACTTGTAGCTAGTGACCTCGTCTCAAAAATGCCAGAGAGTAGAATCAGATATGGCATACCACAACATTTTATGCATTTTGTAATGAGAGAAACAATACTTCTTTAAGTAGAGAGGGAAAATGGTCCTCTGGTGTGCTTTTCTACAGCAACCAGGAAAAACTAGCAATATGGTAGAAAGTAATTTTATGTTTTGACCTCTCAAATTCCCTCCAAAATGCTTTCATGTGCTACAAGAACTGAGCTGTCACCCTTTTATCAATTATTTGAATTCTCTAATCTCTTTCCCTCTCTGCCAAATCTGAGTTTCTTAATCCTTTCCCTTATTGGAGGGGAAAATCTGTCCTGCACCCACAGAGATTCAAGTGATATTAAATGGCTGAGGAGAGAAACCTTTCAGCAAGGAATAAATCGTAAAAGCAGGAAACTGCCTCTTACTGCTAAGGAAGAGAAAGAAGATGTGACATGGGGAGTAAGTCTGATTTTGTGCTCCCTGTTGTAGTCCATAGGTAATTCTGCTGAAGTGGCAGTCATGCAGGGTCAGTGCCACTGAGAGCAGAGTTAGGCCACTTCAGCATATCTTGTCTCTATCACAACAGACACACATGAGGACAATTACATTTTACTGCCATTGCAGATGTGCTACTCTACCTACACTACTTAGAGTAAACCAGTAAAGATCTTACAGTGCAGTAGCAAAACAAGAGAAGCAAGAAGTAACTCAGCCATTAAAGCATATATCCCATTTGTAAGATGATGCAGAGATTTTAACCATTTTCTTATTTTTCTGAAGTGCTCTTTAAGCACTCAGGAACTGCCATGACAAACTATAGCACTTGGGACCTCTCATTCTTCTGGAAACCCAGGAGAGCAAAGCTTCCTGTCTCGGCAAAAAAATGAACAAAAAACCTGTTCTTTCATCTGGAGGAAAAGATCACTGCAAACCAACTCCTGTAGCCAGGAGAGGTCCCTCTGTGGACAACAGGTTTTCTGATTCATTGGCAAGGTTAAGAGGGACCCCACTGCACTTTTTTTAGGAAAAGATACAGGTAAACATGAAGTAACCTCTGTGAACCAGTAGAGGCTATTAAGTTCTGAAAATGGAAAAGTTAATTATTACAGACATAGCTGTATTGGAAACTGTGTAAGAGTTTATGAAAAACAAGAACAAGAGTCTTTTTTAATAACAACAGGCAAGTTGAAAGAAATAATACCTGGATTCCCATAGTGAACAGAAGTCTCTCAGAGATTAAAAATGGGCTACTTCCTCTAGCCAGGGCTTCCGGACCACAGTACATCAGGCACTTCAAACTGGACCATGCCAAAACAGGACTTGTCTCCATTAGCAGTGGTTTGGTTGTCAGACTTGCCCTCTGCCACTGCCAATGGCTCCTGACCAATGCAAAGCTGACTGTGAGCTCTGTGTCCACCCATAGATGGGCTCTGGCAGGACTTCCTTTGCTCTGAAGCTGCAAATGCAGATGCTAGTTCCTCAGCTGAAAAATACAGACATTAGCCCTCTTCCTCCCCTTCCCTCATTTCCATTGTGTTTTCCTGCTTTTTGATACTGTAATCACAGAGAGCCTGCAGCACAACTGGAGATCTGGGCTAAAATACTCACACTGATCTGAACAAGACTCAGGGTACATGATGAGGCTTTTTGGGAAACTGGATTGGATGCTTTAATATGCACAATAAAAAAATCAGAGTTGCACTAGGGCTTACATTACAGTCCTATAGTATGTGAGTTATTGGATTTGCAACTGCAGTGCCACAGTCATTTTATATAGTTGCAGACACATTCATTCCAATTCTAAAAAAGGAACCATTTTGCCTTATTTTTCAGCACAGGGAACAGATAATCCAATACCACAGCTTTCACTGACTGACATACCAAATCCTCATTCATACAGGCAAATTACCTTTAAAGGTTACTCATTAGGTGAATGGTTGTAGGATCAGACCCACAGAAAGCACTTGTTGAATTAACATGCTTTTGCATTGTGTTTAGTCTGTCCTGATATCACTACTGAAACTGCAGCAGGCATCCTGTTTGACTAAAGTCCATGTATTTTTGTCTCCAAAAATACTTGTCCTGTAAGAGGACAAGTCATGAACATTTTGCTGTCAATAAAGCAGTATAGTCTCAGTGAGCAATGTGCCAGTGGCAATACACCAAAATATTGAAACCGAAAGTGCATCAGGTATATAGATTTTGACAGAAAATTAAATTATAGTAGACAGTTCTATTTCCTTGCCCCTTCAATTACTTCTGCAGTTATATATTCAGATCAATAAAACTATGTTAAGTAACATAGAAAAAGAAATTGCATCAGCTGTGTTTGGAACCTATTCCTGAATCTTTCAAATTGCTTTCCTTAAATGAAATAATAAGCTTTTGCCAGCTCTCTTGGGGATAAAATTTTCCTTTTTCAGAAAAAAATCAGATGAACTGTGTAGTAGGGTGCTGCTGTTTTCAGGGACATTTTACTCCACCTATATGAATGTAAATACTGCTATGACAGCCATTCCTGCTTTAACCACATTTTCCTTGGCAGCAATCCTCTCTTTGTCTCCATATCTATCATGTATCGATGTGACTTGCCTTTACTCTTCACTGCCTAGCAATACCTGCCTGTGATAACTACCACTTTTCATGTTCATAATAATTACATCACTGTCACCCTCTACCACTTTGTTTTGTTTGCATTCAGGTTATGTTTCTGAGCTTATCATAAAAAAAAGCTGCTCAGTCCAGGACCGTCTATCTGAGAAGTCATCAAATAACACAAAGAACAACACACCCTTCCTCATATTGGCAGAATGGCAAAGCGACATCCCACATCACTAGCAACACCACTGTGGAAGCTAATGTTACTGCAGTGCAAACAATATTCATCTCAACCCTCATTTGAGTTTCACTCAAATTTTCTACAGAGATTGCTCTTGTAGGAGTACGTCTCAGGTCCCTAAATAACAAGAGTATCTGCTGCAGGTAGCACTGACTCTGACTGATCCCTTTTGTGCAGGGTTGGAAGTTGTGTGAGCAACAGCAGTTCCAGGGGCAGATTTCAGAAGGTGTGGGGTTGACTATAATTTAATTGCCTGGTGTTCAGAGTCCTGGTAATGAACATGTGTCTCCATTTCTATAGGATCTTTTCAACATGTCTGGGCATGTGTATTATTTGCCTAGTAATCTCCAAGTAGGTGTGAATTTACTGATGTGGATTTACCAGTGACAGGAGATGAGATGGGACAAAAGGAGATGAAAGGCTAAGGGGGTTGTTTTTCCTCTATCAACACTGGTTGTTTCAAGGCAGATAATGTGGAAGTGGGGTCACAAGGCAGTGCTGCCCTTCCCTTCAGGCTCAGGCTGGAGCTGAATTTATTGCTGCTGAAAGGAAAGGCTAATATTGCAGTGATCCAGATTCAGCATTGAAGGTGGTTTCTCCAGGAAGTGTTACAGTCCCGTGTTACAGCAAATTGATTGTGAAAGTCCTCACACATTTTCATTGCAGTGTTTTTGTCCTGTAGCCACCACCCTTCCATATGCTGTGTTGTAACACTGATCTGCATTCAGTGGCAGGGTCTTGAGTTTGTGCAAAAGTTTTGCAAATATACTGAGAAAGCTCCAGATAAAGTTCAAAAGAGGCAGATGATAATCACTAGCATGTCAATTCAGTAAACCAATGCCTTTATTCATTCTTGGCCATGAAAATTAGCTGGATGTTTCTCTTCTGACACTCAGCAGTACAAATCCAGTGCTTTCAGAATCAAGTTGCTCTGAAGTTAGCAATTTTTATTTTATTACCAATTGTTTTGACTGACACAGTCTTCTGAGCAGCCTATTCTGACCTCACCTGACCTGACCTGCTCTTCTTTTCCAAAACAATTTGATATTTTTACAAACCTAAAAACTTGGTTTCCAATTTTGTTATCTCATTGTGAAATTAGATATATGTCCTTCAATCTTCCAAGCAGAGTAAAATTCTCTCCATTATGATTCAGTGCTGAAATATTGCAATGAGTATTGTCCAGACCCTGTAACAACTCTGATGCTTTTGAGGAAGGAACAGAAAAGAGATGCTAGACTATCTTCTCATTTGATTTCTTTTCCCACCACAGTTACCAAAACTGCAGGGAGGAAAGAAGTAGGGAGTGGAGGGGCAAAGCAGAGCTTTGCCTATCGTTGTTCTGCTTTTCTGCTCCAGAAGGGGCTTTACTGAGGAAGTCTGGGAAGATCAAAAAGAAATCAAGCCCTTAAAATTTCACAGTTTCAGCAATGTTGTCATAAGAACAGTCTATTCTTTTGGTAGTATCAGAATGATGTGGTTCACTTCCCCTGGTGTCACTGCAGGAGATTCATCCACTTAATTTTTTGTGTCTTGCTTATCTGTAAGCAGCTGGGGAAAAAGTCCTCTGATGAAAGTGCTTCAGTTAGCTGCATTGTCAATGGAGAGATATAAGACTCTGAGGACCTCTGGAGAAAGGCCCTACTCTGACATGTTTATTTCAGTGGAACGGATTCTCCTTGGCCTGGGTTCCTCTTCAGTAGTTCTGTGTCAGGCCCATCTTCAGCCTCAGAGCCACCCTTTGCATTTTGTTCAGAGTCAGTGCTTCTTGGTGTACCCTTAGTAACACTGGCCATATTCTTAAAACATTGCTCCTTGGTGTCTGTGACTCCCATTTCTTCCTCAGTTCTTCTTTTACCCTGGCTTGTGCGGCCAACCTAACACCAGCTAAATCTTGTAGGCTGGACACGTGGGCACAGTAGGGCATAGCTTCTGTGACAGGGAGTGGAGTTTACTGAGGGGTTAATTATCAGCTGGATCCATTGAATGGGACTGCACAACTTGGACATGGACCCTTTCCCCCTCCTGCCCTAAGATGAACTGCAGCTATGGAGGTGGAGGGAAGTGCACTCATCTCTAGAGCCAGCGCAGACAATGGTGGTGTCCACTCTGGCTGATTCCCAATCAGACCTTTGGAGAGCAGCTGTGCACAGAGCCCTGCATGCTACCTCCTATTACCAAGCTCCTGCTTCGGAATGGGTGGTTTTTTTACTTGTGTTAGTATCATTTGTAAGTGTATTTGTCTCCTTGCCTTGAATAGTATCTTCTTGGGTCAGGTCAATCACAGAACATCATGCCGTGTAAAGTGTGAAGTGTGGGAATATGACAATATTAATTGAATTTTTTTTATGAGCTCCAGAGAGAAGACAATCATTCTATAAGGAAAAACTAAAATTAAAACTAAATTAAAAAAAAATAAGTGTGTTTCATGTCCTCCTAGTAGATGCATTTGAAAGTCTGGTTGCTGTCTATTATAGATGTTATAACTCAGCCTGCAACTTTTAAATAGGGTGAAGTTAACTGAACAGGTCTTTTTTCTGTCTTACAATACCCAAGCCCATTTCATGTCTCCAGTTTAAGACAAGTTCTGTCCTGACAGAGATCAATACCTGAACTGAGGTCAGTACAGGATTAGGCCTCCGTCAGTGGTATCAGCACATATGAATTTTAGGGTAGAACTTTTCCAAAGGCTAGAGGTGAGGAACAGTTATTCCATGATTGGGTATTATGCCTATCTGCTGACATCAAATGCCTTTTCATATCAATAATTTTCCTGGATAGGTCGGAAGTTTAGGGGTCCTAATCAATAATTAAAACAAACAACATTACAAGCACCAGAAATAAAAAGCAATAACAATCGCACAAAAGAATTTCTATTGCACACCTGATGGCTACTGTACGGATTATAATAGTCTTACAACTTAAACCTTTGTTTACAAAGCCTCTGAGCACTGGCTAGAATGAAGGCTCAACAGTCTTAGAATGTTAATTCCTCATCTTTTTTATAACACAAAATTATTTGGAAATTTTAGTTTTGGATACACTAGTTAGTGATAACTTCTTATTTAAAAAATAGTTACAGAGTTTCTGACTTATATATACTGGCACCTGTTTAGTAGGGGTTTTTTTGACAAAAAACATTCCTCCTCTTGTATTCAAAAGTGCCTAATGAACAATGGTGTTGCCAGAAAAAAAGAGTAAACTATTATAAAACTAAAATTTAACAGTAGCACTGGAGAAATAGGATAACAATGAGAAAAAATTTCAGGCAAACTAGCTGCACTATTGGTGCAAACTGGAGTAATCCCTTGGGCTTTACAGAGTTGTGATGAACTACTTCAGCTGACAAGCTGTGCACATTAAATTTCCTTCCCACTCTCTCCCAACACCTATGTAAGAGAGTAAAAAGAAGAAATAAATAAGAAACCCAAACCATTGTTCTGAGAGATGAAAAAGAACAAAACTCTGATGTTCTGATAAGTCCAAACACATATTTTGTCCCCTTAACCTAGAAACCAAGGAATTAAACAACAGAAAGTTGGACCATATTTTCCTATATGTACACCTGATATTTTATATAAGGGGAGAAAATATCTTTAAGAAGATGGACTTTAACACTGAAAACAGCAGGAAAATCTTGTCCCTGAAGGGCAAGAATAAACTAAACTTACTTTGCAGGTGAAAGAGAAAAAATAGTAGCCAACAACACAAGGGTATACCAGATTTATCTATCTGACCCAGCACAGGTGTAGCAACCACAGCTGCTTGGGAATGGAAACTTACCATCCTGAACTAATTTCAGGAAAAAAAGGCCCAAACAAGCTGGCAGTTCTCCTCTGTGATACCCTGTTTGAAAAACATTTAACACAATGCTTGTCTCAACTATTCAATTTTCGCACAAAAGCAGCACAGTAGACAGCATTGCTTCTTGCAAAGGAACAGGCAGCTGTCCTTGTAGAAGGTTAGATACTCAACCTCATGTAGTTGAAGCACAAATGGCAGCTCTGTCCCATTGCCTTACAATCCTGATGCTGATAAATGGGGCAGATATACTCAGAAAGAAGAGGCCAAGGATGAAGCTCAGATCAAAATCTACTTTGACTCATACCACAAAGCAAGCTCAATGGGCCTTTCACTGTGAGCATAGAACAATCTCAGTTTGGAGTAATTTTTTTTTGTTTATAAGTCAGGTGGGTCTGAGAAGAAGAAGACAAATCACATCAGTCAGCTATGCAAAAAGTGTAAGCAAAACTTCTGGTCCATTTGTTCATGTGTGTTTGACTACAACAGAATGCCTGATATTCTTGATGGAATTCAAAGGATCCCCAGATGATAGTGATCCCCCCTTCAACCAAAACCAAAGGATCTCAAGCCCAGAGGATCATCTACTGACTGACTTTGCAACAGAAAAGTCTGTGAGTGTTCACAATCACCAGAACAAATGTCTTAGCTGTGGGAACAGTAACAAAGAACTGAAGGTTGTAGCTGCTCCACTTGGATCTGCATGAGCATTTCGGTCCCTGAGATGCAACATCTGTGAATAATCTGGGCCTAGGATGTCATTGATCATAATATCCTTCCCTGAGCAAAGGATAAGAGGAAAACAGAAAACGGTGAAGAACAAGTCAAGAACCACAGAATACATGTCCACATATATTCTTCCCTTCCCCTGGGAAGGGGACATGGTTAAACAAGAGGCAAAAGATTTGAATTTGTGGACCTGTTGGACTAAGACCCATATAGTGGATTGCATTCTAGGTGAAGAAGATCTACTTTGTCTGGCTCTGCAAAACTTCATGAGCCAAAATAGCCAAGGCTAGTCTGGTGCTTGGTGCTCAACCAAATGTGGGTTGATTTCATTGCTTGATTTCACTGGAAGTTCCCTTCCCATACTCCTTAATTAATTTAAGGTTATGTGAGGTACTTCCGAAGTCATTCTGCAGGTTGGGCAGTCCTAAGATAAGAGTCACTTTGGAAGACTTTCCAGGGCATTTAGACAGTGCCAAGCCCTACTGAAATTCTAGTTTTTGTGGTGTCACTGACAGACTTGCAGTGTACAGCATCATCATGAACAACCATCAGGAGATGATCAGGATGGGTATTTTACCCTTGACATCAAATTCAGAATCTTTTTTCTAAATTGTTTCCCTCTTTTCTTAGTAGCAAATTAAGGATGAATGCATATAGTTGAATATTAAATAATTAGTTAATATGACTTAAAAGAAGTAAGTTTTCTCTTTACTTAAAATTTATTATTTAATTTTGAAAAATGTCTGCTTGATATCTGCAGTTTCAGGGAAGGCTGTTCAAATTTGGAGAAATTGTTTGCCTCACTGTACTATCTACCTTCATAAAGCCAGCTTTGTAGCTGCAATTCAAGGCACATTTTTCTTCCTTTCTTTGAAATATCTAGTTAGAAAGGAAGTTACTCAGGAAGGAATGCAACAAAAAGATTAATTATAGCAGAGAACTTATAATGTAACGGTAAGAATTGTGCTGGCCCTGTTGGATATTGATATGATTGGGAAGAAGAACGATCAAGAGACCCACAGTGTTTCTCTGGGATCAGAGGCAGTGCTCATCAAAGTATGACCTCATCTGTACAAAGATACCCCATGTACTTCGTCACTGGCTTTTCTATGAAGACCCCAAACCTCACAGTGTGAAATGATCTCATTATATTGGATGTTGCTAATACTTGTGAGGGGCATTAACACAAAGGCTTAGCTAGACTGCAGAAAACCACACAGATCGGACTCATAAGGATGAGACAAAGACACTGTAAAAACTATTATATTCTTGAATACTTTACTCTGTAAATGCCAACAGAGTGTGACATCAATTCCTAGCTCTTAACTAGCTGTATCTGCGGTAGGAGAGGCAAAGGAGAGTAATGAAGGACAGTGAGGGGGATGTGGAATATTGATCAGTGAGGATTTGAGTAAACTTGAGATCTGCTCTAAAGATATTAAGTCCTGTTTAATACTAGATCAATAAAACATTCTGGGGAAGAAAAAAAAAGTAAAAATTTTTTATAGCTACCTGGAAGCTGAGCAGAGAAACTGGTAGAATGAGTAACAAAAATATACTCTTACAAGAGCAAAATGCATGGATAGGATACAAAAAGAAAACTCAACAGGTGGATTATCCTGTGTTTCTTCTCTGTTTTTATTGGTTTATAATCTAGAGTGCCATTTTTCTCAAAGCCAAACTTCACTTCAAAATGACATAATGTGCTTTTCACAGATCTGGATATTTGGAATTGCAGAGTAAAGAGAGTACCACTGGAATGCTTGCAAAAGGTGTATAAACAGTTCCACACTGTGCAAGGAGATTAGGCAGTCTTTATCCACAACAATGAAATATCAAAACATCTCTTTCTGCTCTACAGCACAGGTGTGACAACCAAAGAATCTGAATTATTCTGCCCTCCAGTTTCTTCTGTCACACTCTTTTTGACACTTTGCACAAAGTAGATGGATCAGAGTTGAGAAGAGTTCTGCGATATTGCAGAAACAAAGGTATTTGTTGAAATACAATTCCTCAAATAACTTTGTAGTAGGTTGACCTTCAGGGCAACAGGTGCCCACTGAAGTGGCCCTGTCGCTCCCCTCCTCAGCTGGACAAAGGAGAGAAAATATAACAAAGAGCTCATGATTTGAGACACAAACAGAGATCAATCACTCACCAGTTACTGTCCCAGTCAAAATAGACTTGGCTCAGGGAAATTAACTGAATTTATTACCAAGCAAATCAGAGTGTGATAATGAGAAGTAAAACCAAATCTTAAAATACCTTCCCCCTGCCCCCCCCCCTTCTTCCTGTTCTCAACTTTGCTCCCAATATTCTTAAACTTCTTCCCCCGCCCATGGTCCTCCCTGAATTCTGCAATGTGAATCCTTCCCATGGGCTGCATTTCTTCATGAACTGCTCCAGCATGGGTCAGTCCTTTCCACAGTCCTTCAGGAGCAGGCTGCTTCAGTGTGGGTCCCCTGTAGGGTCACAAGTCCTGCCAGCAAACCTGGTCCAGTGTGGGCTCCTCTCTCCACATGTCCACAGGTCCTGCAAGGAGCCTGCTCCAGTGCAGGCTTCCCATGGGGTCACAGCCTCCTTCAGGTATCCACTTGCTCCAATGTGGGGTGCTCCATGAGCTGCAGGTGAATATCTTCTCCACCGCGGACTTCCATGGGCCAGAGGGGGACACCCTGCCCCACCACGGTCTTCATCATGGACTGCAGGGGAATCTCTGCTCCAGTGCCTGGAGCTCCTCCTCCCTTCCTTCTTCACTGACCTTGGTGTCTGCAGGGCTGCTGCTCTCACATGTACTTACTTCTCTCTCTGTCTGCAGTTGCTGTTGTGCAGTAACTTTCCCCCTTCTTAAATTTGTTATCCCAGAGGCACTACCACTGTCACTGCTGGGCTTGGCCTTGGCCAGCGGGGGGTCTGTCTAGGAGCCAGCTGCTATTGGCTGCATTGGACATGGGGAAGCATCAAGCAGCTTCTCACAGATGTCTGTAACCGCTCCCACTGCCAAAACCTGGCCAAGCAAACCCAACACAAATATGTGGCACTCTTTTTCTCAGAGGGCATATGCCAGATGCTAACACGTCATCCCACAAGCAACTAGACACTGTAAGCAGGTGTTGAGACAACATGGTAGATGATTTTATTTTACTTATAGCAATTTAGTTGCCTGAAGTAGGTCATTTCTGCCAAAGGAAGACCATGATGTTCAAATGAGGGAAAGCTGATCATTACTGGTAATTTGTTTTATCTGTATGAATATAGAATTATAATGGGAGGTGTATACACTTTAGCTTGCCAAGGAAGACTAATATTGACTGATATTGATTAAGTGGGATGAAATCCTTTTTTAATTTTTTCTCTGAAGGAGAAAGCAAATTGGTTCATTCATTAAATAACACACAGAAATTAGGCCTGTTCCCAGACCATGTACTGCTCAGATATCAATACTTCCTCCTTCTTTTTGTGTTTTTCTTCTTTTGATGAAACTGCTTCCCCAAAGAAAAGCACTGATGGGAGAGAATTTTAGAACCTCACTCACGATATTTATAAAAAGAGTGGGCTGCGTTGGGCTGTTCATCAGAATCAGTTGTTCAGTGTCCTGATGTAGTCTCTGCAAACCCATTCTCCTGGTGCAAGAACTGCAGTCCCAGGAAAGACAATCAGCTAAGACACTGACTTGCTAATTAGCAAGTGCTACTTCAGGCTTATTCGTTTGAAAGGAAGAGTCATAAAGTCAATTAAACCAGACCTTAAGATCATATTGGGTTTTTTTTGTTTCTAGGTAGTAAGCCCTTCTAATCCTCTAAGATCTTATTATCTAATACATTAAATTTCAGTCTTCTAAAACAGGTCCCTTAACTGTCAGAAAATCTGAGTGTGGTGATCTTTTTCCCTTATTGATGATTTAGATATGGGAGCCCACAGAAGTAGAATGGGCCTAATGACTTCAGAATAGTATTTATCCATCTTCCTAGCTCATCAGAGGATGATCCAGCTCAAAACTACCTGATATATAGAGCAGCAACCTGTAAATCTCATTTCCAAGAGAAGACAGTTTTGCGTCTCCAAAAAATGTTTCGAATGCAGCCGCATTGATACTGCCAGGAGTAATTCCAGATAACTCTTCCTTGTGTCCCAGCATTTGGTGCTCTTATTCCATCATATTTTTTTCCAGGAAAAATTTTAGGATGGATGGACCTTTTCAGAATATCATGATTTATTTTGGAACAAAGTGTTCACTGGTAAGACAATGCCATGCAATTTCTATGCATTGACAATCCTATTTATTTTCAATTTAACAAGGAGATATTGCTTTAGGAGGGAAGTTTTCCAAGTAATCCCTATTTTTAAATGAACTTTGATTTTATTCCTTGACAGTTCAGTGTGAAGAAGTAGCCTGTTTCTGCAGCTGAAAAAATGTGTTGACAGTTATATTTGAAAACTGTTAACAGAAGTTTGGAGGTCACACATAGGGCTGAAAAAGTAAGAACATCTTTAATGGATAAAGTGCAGGAACACTCAGGGAAGTGAATACACTCAAAATTTGTATTCCACTGGAGACTGATATTACTTCCTTACTGCTTCCAGAGTATTGAGGTTGCATGGCTGTACAACATGGATTCGTGATAAGTCCTTCTGAGTGCTGCAAATTCTGTGTGCTTTGTTCAAAGGATGGTACTTTGTATAGAAGTTTTTTTCACTCCTGCATGCAAGTGGATCTTTAAAAAAAAACACAACATGTTTTGCATATTAATCAAATTAAAATCTGATAAAAGTATTGGGGTTTTTTTTCTGTCAAATGCATCTTGAAACAGGTACTTCTGAAAGGACACAACTAGTATTCATTTAGATTTGGTACAGTCTTGGGGAAGAGTGGCTGAAAAGCTGCCTGGTGGAAAAGAACCTTGGGGTTGCTGTTTGACAGCTGGCTGGCAGTGTGCCCAGGTCGCCAAGGCCAATGGCATCATGGCTTGTATCAGAAATAGTGTGTCCAGCAGGACTAGGGAAGTGATCTGTACACCCTGTACTCAGCACTGGTGAGGCCGCATCTCAGATCATGTGTTCAGTTTTGGGCCCGTCACTACAAGAAACACATTGAGGTGCTGAAGTGTGTTCAGAAAAGGGCAACAGAGCCGGTGAAGAGTCTGAAGCACAAGTCCTCTGAGGAGCAGCTGAGAGAGCTGGGGTTGTTTAGCCTGGAGAAAAGGAGGCTTAGGGGGACCTTATCACTCTACAGCTACCTGAAAGGAGGTTGTAGCAAGGTGGGGATTGGTCTCTTGTCCCAAGTAACAAGCAGTAGGACGAGAGGAAACAGCCTCAAGTTGTGCCAGGGGAGGTTTATATTGGAAATTGCTATAGCTTTCTTCCCTGAAAGGGTTATTAAGCATTGGAATAGGCTGTCCAGGGAAGTGGTGGAGTCACCATTCCTAGTGGTATTTAAAAGACATGTAGGTGTAGCACTTAGGGACATGGTTTCGTGGTGGACTTGGCAGTGCTAGGTTAACGGTTGGACTTCGTGATCAATTCTATGATTCTAAGTACCAGAGAAGAGCAAGAGTATCGAATTATAGGAATCATTTTTTATACTGTGACATTTTATTATCTTTTCATATTTGCTTTTGTCTGTCTATCTCATGGTAATATCCAGAGATTTTTGCTGTTACACAGATTCTTAGAAAGGCATATGATTCTCAGTAAGAGTAATGGAAGTGACAGCAACAGAAGAAATTATGAAAGTGTTGCCTTAAAAAGATAAAAGAAAACCCTACACAGGAAGATTCTTCTACTGAGTTAGGCATATTATCTGCTGTCATTAAAATAACTATACTTTATCCATTTGTAATGTGACCAAAACCAGGCTAAGTTAAAAGTAAAGTATGATGACACACAGAAAATGGGGTTTTCTGATGTGTTCTCTGTGGTTTGAGTGAGGAGTTTTGATAATTCCAAGTAATTCCTAATGGATGCTGAAATAAACCTAAAAGCTGTAATAAATGAGTTCTTTTCTCACCACATTCTCTCACAACCACACTACACCTGTGTTTCTGTAAGTGATGAGTGATTTTGAGACAGCTGAGCTTTTTGCTTTAGAGAGTGAATGCTAAATGTATGCCTGATACCAGCAGAAGAAGTTAATAGGAGAAAGAATGACACCCAAAAGTCCCTCTTGTTTCTGAAAACATGACTCTGAATGAACAAGCATAGTTTGCAGCTCAGCCTGCACCCAAGTAGTGTTGCCTAGGGATTTTTCCCGCCAAGATGTGTGGAACATCATAAAGAATTCCTTTTAAATTCTCCTTAAAACACATTTCCTCAAAGAAAATCTACAGATTGCCCTTCAGGACCTCCAGCATCTGCTTTGCTCTAAATTTTGCTTTTAAACTTTCTCTTCAATTGTTCTTCCTGCCGCACCATAAGAGCTTTTCCTGTTCAGCTATTGCATGCATCCTCACATTTCTGAGCCATGCCATGTCTCCTATTGAATCTGCTGGGCAGTAACTGGTGCAAACCAACTCTCATTCCTGGGTTGGTTTTAGATCACCACAAAACCCAGTCACTTTCATAACTGGTTGCCAGACCCTTCTGTGAAGGTTTGGAGTTATTTTTGTGCATTGGGAGTGCACAGACTCTGTCTGCCTTGTTGTTGATCTCCATACTTGTGAGCTGGTGTTTGCCTGGAGAGTTTTTTTGCCTGAGAAATGATTAGTCATTTCACTAATTTGTTAGAATCTTTACACTTAAATAGGGGGTTTTAGGTGTTTGAGATTTTTTTTGTTGGTGGTTTTTGTTTGTTTGTTTTTCCCTGTGGTTCATAAAGTCTTTCTTTTCCCTCTCCCTGTTAACAACAGCCATCAGATTTGCCCTTGGCATTTTCTTTCCTCTCTGCTCCGCAGGTGTGTGAATGCAAGCAGAGCCGGGTGGGGACCAAATGTGATAAAGGAGGTGGGTGCCCAAGAACTGTAGGTGGAATTAAGGCAGCTGTCACAAAACATTGACCCAGAACCTCTGCTGATCTTCACTCCTCTGGTCTGTACCTCCTGGGATGTATCGAACATGCAAGCCTCCGGGTTTTACATTTAGCATTCAACCAGTTTCTGTGCAAAATGTGGTTATGGCTGCCACTTTCTCCTTAAACATAACAGGAAAATGAGAATCCTCCACCTCTTCCCTCTTGTATAATATCCCACTGGGTCAGAGTGCTTGCCCAGAAGTGACAGAATCAGGCCACTTATCTTGTCTACCTGAGACCATCTACATTCAAAGTCTATTTCTGCAGTTATATAGTGAGGTCTCCCATCAGTGAGAAGGGCAAACTGCTTTCCAGGGCCTGCCTTGAAACCCTCATCTGTGTTCGCATTGCACAGATGCAGAGGCCATGCCTTTCCTGTGCCAGTAGCCCAGTGTTCAGAGTGCTGTGTCAGTGGGTGCCATCATACATCCCTGGGCAGCTTAGCAGTGCCATGTTCTCCAGCACAGCACAGGCTGTCTGGGGCTCAGCATCCTGCTTTGAAGGGAGGGCTGTCACAGACCGGTGCATAGCAGTGCCTCTTTTGAGGTGTCCAAAGTCTTTATAGGCAAAAAGAAGGAAGCTACAGAAGAACAACTGTCTGACTCCCTTTCACACTGACATCCAATGAGATGGACCACCAGAAGCTAATTCTTGCTCTTGGGTGAAGTTAATCATAAATTAATAGGTCAAATTGATTCAATTAAATTCAAGATTAGACAGTAGCAGTACTGTGTTGTTTGCATACTGGGTATCTCGTGGGACTATGGTATGGGTGGAATCATGCTTCTCCTCATTCCCCAACTGTTGTCCTTTTGTGAGTTATATATTTCTCTGCCTCCTTCACCATGTCTGCAATTTCTCAGCAATAATTTCTGAAACAACTCTTATGTTCTTTTTCCTAGTTTTGTATGTTTGCTTGTTTGTGTGCTCAGAGGTTTTGATGTTTATCCTCAGTTGGAAATTATTCTTGTTTCCGGTAGCCCAGAGTGAGGATTTTTAGTCATTCCTGTTAAAAGGGAAATTGAGTTAAAAAATGAAGAGTTTTTCTTATACACTTTCAATACTGAAATATCAGCAAGGAACTCCGGATGCAGAAAACATTAAATAAAAGGATCACTTTCAAAGGCACAAAACATAGCCTATTTAAGGCTTTAGTTAAGTTCTTATCCAGAAAGAGATGTCATCTTCTCTGCTCTGAAAGATAACAGCCTCCCTCTGATGGCACTGTAAAGGAAGGGCCTGGTCCAAGGTGTGTTGCGGAGACATAAGCCATAAAGGTGGAAACAAGTGATTATTTTAACAGACCTTCCCAATACAATCATCTGCATCCACCTCTGGCTTTCTACTCGCATTTCACAAGAGAAATGCTTCAATGCTCTGCCTGTGAGTGAAAGGCTTATGTTTCAGAAAGTATATCTAGTCACTGTTATGAGCAGAAATAATAAAGGTGACAGGCTTTCCCATACAAAGACACTTGCAGGTTTTTATAATCATTACTTTACTTAAAAAGGAAAAATCATCCTCCTGCCACTCAGTACGATTGCTTGTATTAAAAGCTGCATTATTCATTTAGGTTTTTTCCTCACCTCTTCTAACATGAAACCTACACAGGACTCTGAATTTAGAAAAACAAAACGCTGTAGTAAATTAAAGATGACCTTTTATTCTTTTCATTAAAAACCACGTTGGACACCTGCATTCACAGTCCATTTTAGGCTCAGGAAGAGCAGCTGCCCTGCATGGGGAAGCAGCTGCTTAGGCTGGAGCTCGGATACAGGAGTCAGTTCATGATGTACCCTTAATGTGACTGTACCTAATTTTCCCATGGTGAAGTTTTCCTGTCCAGGTACACAGGGGAGAGCTTCCCCAGGGTAGAAGTGCCACAGTCCTGCCCTTGCTCTACATGCCCATTACTGATCAGCAGAGCCAGTCTCTGCTGTTTTTTTTCTCCTGCTTCTTTTAGTGCAGACTCAAAGCCAGCTGGATTGGTGGAGACATTGCCATGGCTTCAGGGAGCTTAGGTCTGGCTCTGCACAGGTGGAGGCAGAATTCCCTGCCACGACTTTTATTATTATTATTGTTATGAAACACAGGTTTTTTAGTTTATTTGTCTGGCAGAACTCTGCTGGGGTGGCAAAGGTCTGCCATTCAGCCCTTATTTCTGTGGTCAGCAGAAGCCCTTGCTGCATGACCTAGTCCTTGCTATTCTTCCTGTCATTGCTTATTTATTTACTTGTTTTTACCCCAGGATGAAGGTGTGTAAGAATAATCAAATATTCGCCAACGATGGACACTACTCCTGCAGGAAGATGAACTGCTTTCTTAGAAGAAAAAGGAGGATATTGCATGTCAAAGAACATGTTGAAAGGGGGATTTGTAATGAGAGCAAATGCTCCCCATCTCCATTTCATCAATCTTTATGTGTGTGTATGAGAGGCTGAGACCAGCCACCTGCTCTGTGCTGGTGCAACTAAGAGTAGCAGGGGGTCAGCCCAGCTATTTCCTTGGCTGAAATGGATTCTGCCACAGCGTTAGCAAGGTGGAAAAAGGTTTGACCTCTGTCCTGTCTCCTTCAGCCTCACCAATTGGAAGCTCCTCTCAGGCTGCAGTGGAGCCAGGGAAAGAGCCAGAGCCATGTGGAGCGGCTGGGGTGGAAGAACAGGGCTTTCCTACAGGTTCCCGTTCCTACCTTCCCACAGACTGAAGTAATTCACAAAGAGACATCTGATTTTGTACCTCTGCCTACCCATGAAGTATTCTCCATAAATCAGTTCTGATTAAAAAATTAAAAGAACTACTTTCATTAAGTGTTAGAGAAATACTTCGTTACTGCTGACACGCAGATAATTGAAGCCATTTGGAATGTACAACATATTTTAAATAAAGGTACTATTGGTTAAAAGAAACATCTCCTATTCCCCACACACTCTCCCCCTTACCTGAGATGATGCAGTGGTGGCTTCAAAAGCATGTCTCCTTCTTTTCCTATCGTGAAAATACCTGAATACAGAAGTTTTTCCTTACCATGAACAGACACAGTCAGATTGCTTGTTGGCTACCTACATTCTCTATTAACACATAAATGAGCCAGAGTCCAGAAAGTTTATCTGCAGTCAAAGCCCTACATCTTTAACAGTCCCACCCTTTTTTAAAATTCTCAGCATTTTTACTCTGCTTTGCATAAAATGGCCTAAAATTTTACTTGGCTGGCACCCAGCTTACGCCTGCTAAAGAGTACAGTTCTATTTCTGACATTCAGACTGCTCTGTGATATCACCTTCAAAGCAAATAAGAAAAAAATGTTACTCCCTTGAGCAGGAGGTACAAGCAATATGAAGTAAATAAGACAAGTTAACCAGGTTTAGATTTGCTAAGCTATAAGAGAAAATCTCACTGTCTGTCTGCCTAGCTATCCAATCATCTCATTCTCAGTATTTTGAGGCATTTGGATTTTACTTTGCTAAACCAAACCCAGATCAGTGTTGCAAAATTAAATGTAAGGAAATAAATATAAGAAACTTAAATAAAGGGAATGCTACACAGTTTGAGCTGGGGGGGGAAAAAGTAGATGAAAAACTGTAAGGTTAAATGCAAAAAAAAGTATCTAAAATAATTTCAAAGGAGATGTTTTAAAATTGCCATGACAACAGACTTTCAACTGTGTGCTGAAGAAACAGGAAAGTTACTAATGATGCTCCCGATATTTCTGCTCTCACCATCTAGAGTTCTGGCTTTGACTTCAAAGGGAATGATGCTCACACCTTCTATTTGCAATGTAAAGCTCTCTTCATGCTCGATCTACAAAGCAACAGGTAGTGATGCTCTTTCATGTGGACGAGAAGATATGCAAAGGAAAACTTCCCACTGAGATGAGCTCAGCTCAGATTCCTCTACCCAGGCAGGGGAAGGCTCTTTTCTGGATGTCTGTGCAGCTGCTGCATACAAAGCTGCTCATTGAAGCCGTGGCTGGGAGCACACTGATGTGCTCTCAGCATGCCGGCTGTTAGGTTGGTATGAACGGCCGAATATCCCTGACATCAGCGGAGATTCAGCCATTTACCCCAGCAGAGGAGTTGAACTAACATACTTGTTCCTGCCCGAGGAGGGTGTAAGGTGGCTAGTCCAGTCAAATCTGCACTCACTTTAAGTTCCCTCATCACAGTAATTATAGAGATAAAACTCTTAATGCATTACCCAGCTGTTTGGTACACAGCATCTGTGGGAGAGTGGTAACTCACTGAGACGAGTAACAGTGGTAGTGTGGTGTGGGCACCAGCATCAGCTCAGCAGCTGATGTCTGTTCCCTCCCTGGGATCTGTACTGGCATGGTTATGCTCCTGTGTGCCTGAGCTTGATGCTGGCTCAGGGGTACTGCACAAGTCTCTGCCTGCTTTCAACTGCTCAGCGACCCCAGGGTTGTGATATCTTCTGTGAGAGCATTTGGCCATCAGGTAGGAGTGCTATATAACACACCCACCCATTTTAAACCTGAAAGACCATATTTATGCAATCAATGGAGATGATGTAAAGAGAGAAATCTGTGAAAAAACATTTTTTTTTGCTGAATTTCTGTTTCCCTATAAGCAAAAGTTACTGTAAAATTGCAGTAGTTCTGGGAAATTGTCTCCCACTCAAAAAACTCTAAATAATATTTTTTTTTTCAGTTTCATGTGAGATGTTTTCATGGAAAAGTTTGAAGCAGAGAGATAGTCATGTTTTCTGGCTGCATTTTTATTCCAGTTGGGTAATTATTAATCACATGGTCTAGCTTACAGTTCTCTGATTCTCTTACATTAAGAAGAAACTGTGCTGACTTTAATTTCCACAAGGGTATGTTACATTGTGAATCTATCTTCTAGATAACAAGGTGGTAATTAACTCATCTATTTCGAATAGTCAAAGCAAAAGTGGGACCTGACTGCTGTGATTCACAATTAACAGTATATTTCTTTTCATTATCAATACACACTAGGTGTATATTGATGCACACTAGGTGTGTTTGATAGGTGAGTATCTGATGTGTCACATTTGCGTAACATATTCCTTTACTTTGTCAATAGCTATGTCCCTGCATTTTCCCATCTCTGAGGTGTGCGTGCTGCACATTTCAGTATTTTAACTGCCCCCCTTGCTTTAATCTGACAAGGCTGCCTTTCCCTGAGAGTGCTTTCATTACCCTCTTTCTCCTTTGTGTGGCAAATTCCTAAGACTGAGCACCAAGTGTAACTTCTCACTGAGCACCGGCACCTCCTCGTGCCACACAGAGGAGTATTTTCTGCACCAGGATTTGCTGCATTGTCAGGAGAGGAAAGACATCCTGCATTTTCAGACAGTTATAGATATCAAACGATGCACAGACAGGTGCAGAGGAAGCAGATGTAACATCAGATGCCTACCTTTCTGCAAAAATGTCCCAGAAATGCCAAAAACTGTAGGGTGTAGATGCACATTGCAAAGAAATCCTTGGTCACATACAACTATGAATAACAAACTACTTGGGATTATGGATTCCTGTTGAGTTCAGAGATTGGAAAGTGCCACTTGCAAAGCTGCTGCTACAAAAAAGATCTTTCAGGTTTCCAGGAGAGGTTCCAGGCAAAGAAACAGGTATTTCAGATTGATCTTGTGTGACAGCATGGCTGGGGGATCTCTGAGATGCAGGTATGAATGGCTTCCCTGAAATGCTCCAGTCTTGCCCATCCCTGCTGGAAATATTGGTACATTGTATGTTTTTTTATGACTCTGAGCATATTGAAGACAAGGCCTTGTGCACACACACTAAAACTTGCAGGAATGAATCTGGACTGTTTGGCACATGCTTGGTGTGTGCTGAAAATGTGAAGTTAAGAGACCTTCTCTTTTCTTCAGTTACAATAAATGCTGAATACAACCTCCATCAGTGGGGTATGACACAAGTCTACAAAAGCATAGCTAATAGCCCTGTGGTCAGGATGCTCACATGGGAGATAGGAAGCCCATATCCACATCTGTGGTCTAAGTCAGGCCGAGGAAGGATCCCACATATTCACTGATGATTTAAACTACCAGGTTACTGTTGAGAATCTTCCTTGATTCTGAAAAGGTACTTTTCCAGTTCCTTATGGTACTGCCAAGATACTCCCACCCACGTGAGAATGAAGTACACACATATGCACAGATCTTATGGCACTAAAGATGACATAAAAGGTGGCAGAAAAGCATTCAGCATCTGTCAGTCAGTCAACATCCTTCATTTGAGCAGTAACATCAGATTTTGTAGAAAGCAAGCTGTCGAGTACATAGAGTGGAGGCTGCTGGATCTTCCTGGGCCTAAATCAGCAGCATGCTAGTGAGGAAGGGTTTGCTCGTGTCCACAGAACACTGAATACACTGACTGATTAAACTGAAAGATGCTGCTTTTCTTTTCATGCTCTTGGTCTTCAGAGTCCAAATGCATGGTTTTTTATACTAAAAAAATACCTTTATATCCAGTTCCTATTGATTATTTTCCCATCATACTTCATATTATATCACACACTAGATTTTTCTGGAATAGATATATATTTAATCCCTTCTTTCACAAAGTTTGAGTTTTTACTCTCCATCTTCTTCCTTGCAAGAATATAGCTGTCTTTTTCTTACTTCTCCCCATCTACTTCATAGATGCAGAGACAAAGGACCAATTTTTGGAAATAGTGGACTGTCTAGAGAATATTTTTTTTGTCAATAAATTATTTTTTCCTTCTCAAAGAACATTTCTATATCTCTTACTGACCTCTTGCTCCTGGTATGCTTGAAACATTTATTCATTCTCTCACCATTCTCCCTCTCTATGATCTTTGAGATTTTCCACTTGATTTCTTGTGTTCTTTCTTCATTTTATTCTTACTATCTTTGTCCTCTCTAGCCAGACATCGGTGCTGTTTGTGGCCAATAGACGAGGTCACCAGCTAAATGTCTATATTTGGCAGAATTGATATATATGTCTCTATTTTTGCTACAGTGATATCAGGGAGAGATCAGAGCTCCAAAGTTTTGCCATAACTTCATCTCCACTACTTGCCCTGCAGAGGGTAGGGGCTGAATAAACAAAGAGTGGCACCATATGCACAATATTCAACTTTTCTTTACTTTTCTTTACTGGAGTAATTTTTAGCCTAAGCATGAAGGAAAGTCAGATAAATATTTTTCAACTTGATTTTTATCTAAAGCAAAACATATACTTATGTATTTGTTATTGGGACCATAGTAATATAAACAGCATGATGGCACACACACACTACAGATCTGGCTCAGGAAATGTTTGATTTAATCTATTTAGGGAAAAGTACTATTGCATTTTGGCAAATATGGCACATCTTAAGTCCTAACCGTACCTTCATGTAAAGCTGCAAAACTAAAAAGTCTGTCTTAGCCATTCTCAGGGGCAGTAAGTACAAATATTCACACAAGGATGAACCTTCAAGAGGAAGAAAATGCACATAACTACATCAGATGCTCAAAATGAAAAATCTGACATTTTATTACTTGGCCTGCAGTAAAGAGAAGCTAATAGTAATTTTGCAGAAGTGTCTCAAATCACGAAGCATTTCTGTTGCTAATGATTTCTGTACTATTATATTTTTTTATATGCAATTTGTTAGCATTACCTTTTTCCATACAATCATAAACTTTCTGACAAGAAAATAGTTGAATCTTGCTCTTGCAAAAGGAAAAAAAGAAGAGAATTGGTCAAAGGTTATCACAGTGTTAAAGTTTAAGAGATACCAAAAGATCTGTTTTAATATCAGGAAAGGACATATATTTTGCTTGTTTTAGTGCTCCTCTCTGGAATGCTCCAACAAGCATAACAACCAAATGTTGCCAATGCCAACAAAACTGGCAAGGTCAATATCTATATTTAGGAGGCTTTGCGCAAAATACAGGAAGGTTTGAAAGTCCTGATAAAACTGTCCCAGAGGCCAGCACCCACTCCTTGGTTTCGCCGCCAGGATCCTGGAATTCATTCCAGTGATATTTTTCCAGTTTGGGGCAGAAAACAGAGCCAAGTTTACCCTTCTAACAAACCAGACTCAGCTCTACGTGTGCTGCTGCTGTAGTCTGGCAGAACACTTTCACCAGCAGGTTTTTCACACTGAAAAAGCCCATTGTGTTTCCTATTCACTGCACCATAGGCTTCGTTTAACCTTAGTAAGGAAACAGCATGGTTACACAGCCATCCATTTACCCTGCTTCTCTGGGTCCTGGCAAGCCAAGATACCCTGTACCATTTGAAAAGTGACTGTAACCTGAATTGGGAGAAAACGATAAAGAATGCAGTTGGAATCACTATGCAGAATCATGCAAAAATATATAAAAAAATATCGTTTGTCTGCCTATCATTTTAATGAAATGCAAAATGGTGGTTTTGTGCAGCTATTTTCACATAACTGGAAAATGATTTTCATTGTTTTCAAGTGTTGGTGTTTCACAAGGGGAGAACACTAGTATTCATGAATTGCAAAATAGAAAAAAAAATCCTGGGGTATTTTGATTGAGTGATACACTGGAAAGGAGAGGCATGATGAACAATGCTGGTAACCAATAATGTGCTAGGATAATAAATTGCATAAATAGAAGAATACATTTTAAACTCTGAGAAGCCACAGGAAGGGTCATGAGTAGAATAGCTATGTACAGTTTAGAGAGGTTAGGATTTAGCGAGAAAGGATATGCATAATAATTTGAAAACACGGTTTATTTTATAATCATCTCAAAAAAAAACCCAAAAGAACTGCCTGTCTAGCTTAATCTAGCCTTTTCTCCATAACATCTGAGTAAGTCTGTCATTTGAGTAGTGAAGATTTTACTGTGATTTTCTGGTGCACATACAACTGAACGTACAAAGACCTGAAGCAAGAAGTTATCTGCTCTTTTATACTGCAAGGGAGAAATAAGAGAAAGAAATCAAATCTGTACAATAGAAAAAGGACAAGATATCTAAAGGGATTTTTATCCTGTTTCTCTAAGGAAACGAGGTTTATCTGACTATGTTATTTTGTGTCTGTCAGCCTGACTTATAACTTTAGAATGTGTTGACTAATTTCAACTTAATGGACAGAAAGGTAAAATTATTAAATATATTGTATTCCTACTAGTACCAGAGGTAGAGAATTTGGAGAACCACCCAGTGAAAGCAAGTTCGTTTGCTCACAGTGCTTCTGAAAGTGTGACACTTCTTTCCTGAACTTGAAGCAAAAAGATGGTTCTGCCTCAAAATGGAATCCACAATGCATACAAGCTTCCTGGGTAGCAAGAAAACCACAGATAAGAAGGTTGGAGGTTTATACTTTCCATTTGCAGTGTTTGAGATCATCTTTTAGGATGCTCAGTTTGCTTCTCCAGGTAATTCTGGGGATAAACTAGTGAAGGAGAAATGGAGATAATGGACAGCTATATATTCTGGCTGAAAAGAGAAAGATAAAAACTAGGATCACGGAAGAAGGGGAAGTAGCATGAAAGTGTGACATATGGCTGTTTCACAGAGACACACCTGAAGGGTTTATAACAAAGATGATCCCACGTAAGAGGGCACCAGTCAGCAAAGTAAAATAGACAGCAGTGAAATTTAGGAACATCAGTTACTCTGCCACATTTGAATGTTTTTATGCCTACTTTATATTTCCTTATGAGGAAGGAAAGTATTAAAATTGATCCTGAGATGTAGAAGCAAAGATCGTTAAAAATGTAAAGTTTTAAATAAAAAATAACGCATCACTCGGGATTTTCCTTGTAGCTATCAGAAAGGATAGCTATCAGAAAGTGACCTTCCTTGGCAAACTTCCTGTGTATTTCCTACCCTGCACTGTTGAGAACTGTGTTTTAGCAGGTTCAGAGTTCAGAGGAAAAAGATGAGGAGCACCCGACCAGATGATGGCCTCCATCCAAATGGAGGTGCGTGAAAGGAAAATTAAGTGGTGCCCATTAGAGGGAGGAGAAATAGCTCTAGTACTGCCATAAAAAGACCTCCCTAAACTCAGTTAATAGGTACCACTCCTCAAAGGCAGGTCATTGGACTTTCAAAATTTGTCCCAGACACAATGTAACAAGAAGACATCCAGTGTGGAGGCTGATGTACACGGGGTACGCATAGGAGTTCCAGACAGCAGCATTTTTCTGAAGGATGAGGTTAAATTTTCTATGGCAATTGTAGGAAAACCAAATGACAACACAGCTGAACTATAAATCTTATCAAAGTCACTATCAAAAAAGGGGAAATGACTGATCCATTTTCGTAAATCAGAATTGAGCTTCATTGCTTTCTTACCCTCAGGAGCTCGTTAGTTGCTATGGAGAGCTTCTACACAAATATAACATTGAACATCACAAATGAGCACCTAGCTGACAAAAAGGTCTAGGAAAACACAAACATACGTTTCACAGGAGGTTAGAAAGAATTGTTAATTTAGGTGAATAATGACTGCTATAAATATGTAGTGTAGCTTTTAAAAAAAAGGGTATGATTTATTAAAAAGTGACAGTTGCAGATAATAGATTTGGTTTGTAAGGTAAGGCTGCCATTCATATAACTTTTTGCCATTAATCACAGCTGCAATAAAACAACATATAACACAAATAATATTTAAAAAATAACTGTATCAGCTTCAGTAAAAGTATTAATTATTATTTTGTATCTAACACTAGAACAATTTGATTATCCATTTTTTAAGACTCAAAGATATGTTTTTAATAAATCATCAAAAAGCACATTCTTAGTTCAGAGAAATAACCCTCTAAGAATAGAATTATCCAGAGTGTTTCTTCCCTTTCCATTACCATAGTGTTCTTTCTGATTTCCATCATGATTAATGTGAGCCAAGATTATTGTTATCATAAAGTGTTTTCAGCTTTTCCTGGAAGGCAAGTGTGTGGAATATTGTATTTTCATCACCTGGTAGTAAAAACTGTGGATAATTCAGGTCTGGAACCTCAACAGAACAGTTACATTAAGCAAAGAATTGATTAATAAATAATTGTTTAATAAATCGAATAATGACTGGACAAGAAATCTTTGTGGAATGTTAATCATTTTCATAGTCACTAATATGAGGATGAAGGGTAAAGGTTTCACATGAAACTAACATTAGTTACTTATGAGTGAGGAACAGTTTAATTTTAAAAGCTTGGAATAATTATTAACTAGAAGAATATAGCAATCACCTGGCTTTTTCAAAGATCATCTGCAGATAGCACAAGAAGAAACGCAGGACAAAATGGTACAGATGGCACATAGTTCAGATGTAGTTACTCCACTCAAAATCAAATCATCAAAATATTTCTTACCCGTGAATTTCTCTACAGATACAAAGTGAACAACCCCACAAGGAATATCTTCATTAGCCAGTCTGCTGGGCAATATTGTAACCAAAATATTGCCTAAACTGGAGCTGTATGAGTGACATTTTTCACGGCAGGCGTATTCTGCCTGTTTTCAAACACTGCTTTTTTGTCTTCTCTGTTTTGCTGTGGAGTTCAAATTCAGCAAATCTGATCTCCTGAGCATGGCCTGATAGCAAGTGGGATGGCCCTGTGCTTTCTATGCATTTGCTCACACAAGCAGCTTCTGCTGAACGACAGATGCACCATTTAGATTGCCAAGCAGCCCCTTGAGCGCACATACTCTCAGGGTCTCACCTACTTTATGTGGTGAAACAGTTAATAACTGAGGATAATGGTTATGATGAGTGGCTATAAGAATAGCAGCACTTGTTAGACAAAAGGTCTTTTTAGCCTGATATTTCAATAGTGACCAGGAGTGGATGCTTAGAAAGAATATAGAAGTAAGCATACGCTTATCCTTCTCCAAGCACCAGGACCCTGAAGTGATATATGAAGATATATGAAGCAATTTGAATCAAGACCAGAAACAGATCTGAAAAATTTTAGAAGGACCTTGGGAAAGGGGATGATGAGGGAATGTGATAATGACTGACACGCTGCTGTTCTCAAATGCCGGGTAAGGGGCACTGAAGGTGATCACCTAAACCAGAGACTTGCTGCTGGGTTATGCCCTAGGTATAACTGTGTAAGTAACAGACATGGACATCATTATGGAAAATCTAGTTAATCTCAAAAGGTTTATCCTGTCAAAAAGGAAAGCCAAATAGAAGGTTGTGGATAAATGGGATAATGAACCTATGCATGTAGAGAAGTTTATTTCATTTAAATTAATAATATAAATCTAGTGATCTAGTGAATATGAACTAATAAAGTAATCTGATTTATAAGTTTAATGAGATTTCTGAATCTATATATTCCTCATATTTCTATGCTTGTTTCAAGGACTTTTCATAGCACAAACTTTGGATTTAATCTGTAATGAAATTGTTAAAGTTACAACGATGTCAGTGTGCTCAAGGGGATCCTGGCAGCCCAATAGTCAAGGAGATGGTTTTTAATTTTTAGGAGAAGTAGAAAGAAAAAATATAATGAAGTTCTATAATGCTTTTGAATTGCTCAGATATCATATATTTTCAAAAGGCAAAAAAAAAAAGAGAAAAGATGTTGACATAAAATACCTAATATAACAAAAAGAAGGATAAAAATAGGATTTCTAGTATTCAAAAATGAATTTAAAAGAATATGAATATCTGCAGTGGTGATAAGGGACTTGGTTAGTACCAGACAGTGTGTGTGTACCAACATAATGGAATTAGGTTTTTTTCTAGGATAGGCATAAACACAATGACATGGAAGTTGCCCTACATCAGAGAAAATAACTCCATGTTGAAAAAGCAGAAAAAGAAACTAGTAAATTATAGTCTTAATGCCAATGCAACAGTTGGTACAAGATTTATCAGTTCTAAAAAGAATAATATAAAAGAAAAATAAGATTTTTTTCTGTCAGACCGATATACATATAAAATCAAAAAGCAAAATGAAATTAGGACGTATTTTAATTTCTAAAAACTCACAGGTACCCTCCATTTTGGAGACATAGTGATTTTGTCTCTAGTCCTCTGACCAGCTAAAAGTAAAAGATACTTTCAGAATGATGTTTCCCCACTGCTATTTTCCATGGTTCCAGTGTTTCTACTGCCACTGAAGGGAGCAACTGAATTTAAAAGAAGAGAAACCAGAACAGTTCCCAGTTTGACTTACACCAGCGGTCCACAGAGCTGCACCTGCAACCAGTGCCACACTGGTGCAACCAGTTGCACTTGAAGCTGGTGCAACCTGGCGTACCATGTGAGGACTTGGGAGCATTACTGAAACCTGTGCTGCCACAGAAAAAATTGTCTGAGCAGCCTTACTTGTGATTGCTCAGGGACTCTTCCTGAGCTCGGTTAAAAACTGCTGGTTATCCTTCACTTTCTGTGCCTCTAAGCACATGCTGTGCCAGCGTGGACAGGCTGAGCACCAGGACTGAGTCACATGAAGCCTCACAATAAGACACCTGGTAAAATTGCATTCAGGCTTAGCTATGGACATTGAGAAGACCTCAGTCCAAGCAGTCTGAAACATGCAATGTCTCTAACTGTGCACTTGCTAATTTGCAGTCAGCTTCCCTTTTCATAAGCGAGCATACAATTTCTTCAGTATGGCTGGCTACTGTCCATCCAGTGGGTGTGTGACAACAGGAGCATTGCTAAACTTTCTGTTTGCTTACAGAAAGGGGTTTGCAGCCTCCCCTTGGTTTTGCTTCAATGTCCTTCCATGCCCCTTGAAGTGGGCATGACAAGCTCTATGCTTGGTGTGTGGTGCTGATATCTGCTGGCTGAAATTCAACACACTTCCAGAGTGTGAGTGTTTGTCATTCACACCCTTTATTCCTACTGCATGACACAGGGCTCTTCTGCAGTTATTTCAGATCTGCTTACCTTTAGTTTATTTAGCTCAAGAGCTGAAGGTAAAGATTTTTTTATTTGTCTACTCACCTCTGAAACCGATTAGCTCAGAAAAAAAGTTATATAAGGGGTGTTAGACTCCCTCACCGTGGATTCAAGTATTCAAGATGCAAAGTTTTTAATTCAGACTGTACCATCATGGCCTCAGGGTAATCAGGAATTAAACATGATATCGTTGCCTCTCTGATGTGTTTTCCCTGAGTGTACTGTACCTTGGTACCTTATCTCCAGCATTACTGCTTGTGCCTGGACAGACTTCTGTTCAGGCTCCTTTCTGTGACCAGCACCAGACAATGTGAGCTCAGCTCTATTCAGCATCCCATGCGGATTTTGTGCCACATTACTGACCTTTTATCATATCCTATTGTGGCAATCTCTTTTCTAGTAAAATATCCCATTACACGAAACTATTTAATCTCCATAATCCCAAGGCCTTTTGTATTATCAGTGGTGCTCAGGCTACTTCTTGTTAGCCTCAGTTTAAGATAATTCTTTCAAGCTGCTGTGAAGTTGGGTCATTTTACATTTCTTGCTCGAACTTGTCAAATTTTGTAACAGTAATAGGTAGCACTTAAATCACATTTACTTCAAACCGTTCTTCCTGCAGCTTCTTCCTTTCAGTGTTTATCAGCACTCCTAAAATCATGTCTAATATAAAAAGCTCTTTACTGGGATTGTATTTCAGTTTAATGAGGATTTTTGCAATTTCATGATCATTTTCTGAAGTCTAGATAGTCCTTTACACAATGATTTTTGTAATAGGACTTCTGAAGTTTTATGGGCTGTATCTCCTCTGACCTATTTCTCTTTATAAACATACTTATGCAACTCCTCATAAACAAAAATATTTGGTGTCTATTTTCCAGGCTGGGAATTTCATTTTTGTGTTACAGCTAGTGAGTGTTTCAGAAGAAGACACAGCCACTAAAAAGGGCAGGATATGCTGGCTACAGGCTGGATTTGGATTTTTTTGACTCCATACAAGTGGGAAGGGTCAGCTGCCACTGCCTCCAATGGGTTGTTTAACCTCCTGGCTAGTTGCTAGAGACTTTTCCTGCTCCCTACCTTGCCCAGTGTCCCTGTGGCTTTTAGGTGACTTTTTGCATGGTCTACCCTTTTTAAGGTTTTGGATTCTCAAGAGGGAGTGTCTTGCTCAGTTCAACTCACTATCGAGCTGCTGCATTTTGTAAACCATTTTAGAAGCTATGCCCCTCTGTGCACCACATTCCAGCCCACAGTGCTATAATAAATATGTGATAATTAGAAGCTGATACTGCAGCTAATACCAATTAATTCATGAGGGAAGTAAAAAAGCCAATGTTAATATATATTAACTGCCACCTTCATACTTCACATTCCCTTGACAAGGCTTTAATTGGCTGAAACTGTAACTCCTGCAGTGCCATGAGCAGCAGGATGTTGTGTATGATTTGGGGCAGAGACATCTACTCAGAGAGCAGCAAAAATGGTTTGCAACCGACAGACCACACCAAGAAATGCGTGAGATTTCAAATGTCAGGCAGTAAGCTGTTTTGGGTGCTTCTGTGTACGCATTTTTAAAGGCTACGTAACACAATTTCAGAATGCAGACCTGGGGAGATACCTCTTCATATGGTAAATTGATTTTCTTATCAAATTATATCAGACTGTACTTCTAACATCACTTACTTTTCTTGGCTTAATCAGCTGAAACCATGAATTTATTTTGCTTCTGCACAAGAATTACAAAATGCTTGTGTAGTATCAGACTAGAAATCAAGATTTCAAATCAAATGAATGTTAGAAAGGGGTTTGCAAATGGCCTAATATGGATAGCAGCTTGTCATAAGAACAAAATAATTCCTCCCTCCTCAAGTTCAATGACAGCAAAAATCATGCTTTCAGTAGAAGAAAAGTTGTAGTTCACACAACATTAGGCGCATTCGGAGTAAATTTCATTTGCTACTTTACCCTTGCACAAACCAGTGTGAAATCTGTCCATCCTATAAATAATCAAAGGAAATGCAAATATGTTTAGAGTAATTTAGGCTTGGAAGTTTCTTGCAGCAGCAAAGCCTCTATGAGTCAGCCAGATGTTCCAGAATGAATTATTTAGAAAAGGATTTTCAAGTTAATTCTGTGAAATTACTTTTTCATATTTTGTATGAAATAAAAAAGGTGTTGCGTTTGTGAAGGCAAAAAGAAACCATCCAAACTTTCTATTCTTTGTACATATAGGAAACTAAGTCTATCTCTTCAATTCAAAACTTACAGATGGGTAGGAAAATATTTTGAGTTATTTATATGCCTCCAGCATGCTAACAGCCACAGTAAAGATTTTAAAATATTCCTGTTCCCAGAGAAATGCAAAACAACCCCTGTGATTGGAATGCCCAGTAAAAAGTAACTTAGTCCTTCAAAAACACCATAGAGTCATAGAATTGTTTAGGCTGGTAAAGACCTCCTAGATCATTGAATCAAATCATTAACCCAGTATTTCCAAATCCAGCATTAAACCACATCCCCAAGTGCCACATCTACATATCTTTTAAATACCTCCAGGGGTGATGATTCCTGGGCAGGCTGTTCCAGTGGTTGACAACCATTTCAGTGAATAAATTTTTCCTAATATCCAATGTAAACCTCCTCTGGTGTAACTGGGGACCTTTTCCCCTCTGTCTATTGCTTGTTATTTGTGAGAAGAGGCTGACCCCTGCCTGGCTACAACCTCCTTTCAGGTAGTTGTAGAGAGAGTGATAAGGTTCACCCTGAGCCTCATTTTATCCAGGTGAATTAACTCCAGCTCCCTCAGCTGCTCATCACAGAGCTTATGCTCCAGATCCTTCACCAGCTCTGTTGTCCTCTGGACACACTCCAGCATCTCAATATCTTTCCCATAGCGAGGGGCCCAAAACTGAGCCCAGGATTGGAGGTGCTGCCTCACCAATACCAAGTACAGAGGGACAATCACTGCCCTGGTCCTGCTGGCCACACCATTTCTGATACAAGACAGGATGCCATTGGCCTTCTTGGTCACCTGGGCACACTGCTGGCTCATGTTCATCTGGCCGTCAACCAGCACCTCCAGGTCCTTTTCTGCTGGGCAGCTTTTCAGCCACTGATCCCTAAAACTGTAGCACTGCATGGGGTTGTTATGACCCAAGTAAAGGATCCGACACTTGGCCTTGAACCTCATACCAGTCACAGTATGTGTAAAGGAATCTAATCCTTCTGTGTTCCCCATACAAATTTAAGAGCAGAGATTCATTTTGATGTCAGGGGTTTTTCATCCATATTTTAAATGAATTTTATGCACAATCTCTATCACAGAATGGGATTAAAAATCCACAGTGATAGATGGATTATCTTGAGATATAAAGTAAGCATTTGGGTTTCACTAGGCTGATTTGCTTTGGAAAGGAGTTGACTACTTCAGAGTCTTGTATCCTTCATAAATCTTTCTCTTTCAAAATTCTGGATTAGTGTCCTTGATGCAGAAAATGCTTTTTTTTTTCCCCCCAAGGAAAATTGCAGACAGTATCTGATGTAAAATATGTTGAAAATAATGTATGTTTGTAATTTTAAAGTGTTTAATTGTTCCCATCACACATTTTACAAAAAATCCAACATTAGAACTCCTTCAGGACAAATTGCTGACTATTAAAATGTCAGCTAAACAAATAATTGAAATAAAATAGGAGAAAGAAAAAAAAAGCTGTGGTTAATAAGTCACCTTAAAAGTTAAGTTCAGAATTTGGACCACAGCAAAACAAGGGAAAATAGTACCACTACTTCAGAAAAATTTGGAAGGTTGTTTTTTTTTTTATAAGAGCAATGTGAGTCAGATCTTCTCAAAAATGAGAGGAGGGAAAATCAGAGAGCAGAAAAATAATCTGGGAAGGGTTGTGGAGGATAGGACACTGCTCTGTGGAAGCTCAGGATCCTGTAATAACACTGCAATATTGAAGAGCAGCTTCTCCCTTCATACAAGCACCAATATGCCAGAAAATAAAGGCAAAATGTTGAAGAGGTCAACTGGAGAAGCAGAGAGATGTTTGATTGTGATGCATAACAAGAGATCATCCAGAGGATCAGTTCTGGAGGTGGGATGGACTGAAACACTGAAGGTTTATTATTTACTGTTTTACCAGAGACAGAAGAGTTTCACACTATTTGTAGTCCAAATACATAGTGTTTGTATAGTTAAAGCAGAGGGCGTATTATCGCCTCCATGGTTTCCTTCATGTCATGCTTGTCAACTCTACAAACTTTCCGAGTTTGTTTACAAAGCTTCCACCATTCCACATTTGTATCCTCTTTGTAGCAGTGGGTTTTTACTTAAAACAAAATCCTATCCTCATTGTCTTATTTTGGCTTCCCTTAATCTTTGACTGACCTTGGTAAAGGGACATCTTAGGGCCAAGACACTGCGCTGTAATGTCATGCCACAATTCCACATGGATATCAATATGGTAGAAGTAACAATGGCAGAGATTTTCATTTCCCATGAAAATCAAGAATAGGAAGAGCACCCCAATAACAAAAGGAGAGAATTCAGAAAGGATCTAGCCTGAAATCTGCATTCCTGGAAGGCTCCTCTTGCCTTCACAGAAGAAAAAGCTTTCAAGGTTGGGGTACCTGCCACAGACAAGGAGAAGTGGGAACAAAGCTGAACTGGAATTCCACCAACTCAGAGTGGGTCTGCTTCTGAAGTTCAGATGGAATTGAAAATGTAAGGTCGATCAAAAGTGGTTATGTCTGAAAAAAACTGTTTATTCAGAGTAAAAGGGTTAAGTTTCATAAATATGAAACTGCATTAGCACCTGCCCATTCCTACCTCTGTTTCAACCCGTAGTTAGTGCTATGCTTCTTGTGTTTTCAATTGACAATATGGGCTGTTTAGGCTCTATTCAGGAGGAGCACAGTCAGACTCAGGATTTCACATTATTCATTCTTTTGCTTGATAAGTTGAGTTACTTTGCTTTGTTTAGTTACATACAGACCATATTCATTAGTCATTTTCATTCATGACATGGATGAATTCATTAGTTTCTGATGATGATTTAGATTCATAACTATCACTTACAATTAATTGCTAATGAAGGCTATTAGTGTCTAGCTGGCATTTTTCCCTTCTCTGCTAAATGCTAACAAGTTTGAGCACAGGAAAAGGGACTTGTCTTAGACAAGAATTGACTAATTTTAACAAATAAGCCTTAACAGTGCACTGAACACTGCCTTATAAAAAGTAAAATAGTAAAATCAAGGCTGCAAAAAGAGCTATTTTGTTTTTTACAGTTGTTTGCAAATACATTCATCTTTCCCCTTAATCTTCCTCCTATACAGACATACATTAGACACAGAGAAGTATTTCTAGTGCATTTATACACTGGTAAGGAAAGGTGGTGAGGCATCAAGGGAAATCTGGCCTCTGCTGCTTGAAAGATGAAATCTTTCAGTGATGCCACAGGAGCTATTCCAAATTGGAGCTGGTGTACATAACTTCTGAAGTCCTACTTTCTGCATTTCCATTTGCCTTATACAGAAGGCCAACTGCAAAGAGCAGTTGCAGATAGACACCATGAGTCTGAAAGCAACATGGTGTGCAAACAAGAGGGAGCCTTATGCCCCATGTCGACCTTTGGGAAGGCAATTCTTCCCCATATAATTTATTGGTTGAACAGGTGAAACATCAAGAAAATGGCCCAAATGAATGCATTTCAACTGGGGTATGGTAGTTACAGTCTTCTTTCTCCTTTATATTTACCTTGCCATCCCCTAGTCACTCAAAGGGGGACTTATGGATACTGCAGTAATACTCACCATGTCCTTTCAACCTTGTTAGGAGTCCTCAGTGGGATGAAGCAGGAAGACAGAAAGCCAAGATACCAAATATTTTTCTCCAGGCTCTTTCTGGTGATTTTTCCAGCTTTTTTTTGTGGGACCACTCTCAAAAGGGATTTATGAAGAGGCCCATGCTAAGGAATCCAATGTGGACCTGGAAACAGAACAGGCACAGCAGATGGAAAAGCCAATATAATTTGTGGAACCTTGGGCAGATGCTGTGAATTTGGCATTTCATGGTTTTGGTTTATAGAAAAGCCCTCATTAATTACTCATGTAATTTAATATTAATCAAAAGAATCTACTAATTCCAATACTTTATAAAAGCTCTTTTCAGTGGGATTTTTGTAATAAATATTATATTCTACTTAGCATTAGAGACTGACTAAAGCTTTAAACTGAGATATCAACATGCCTAAAAACAGTCAGGGAAATCTTAAAGCAAAAAATGACTACAGCAAATCTGAAGAATGTTAAGACAATGGTAAATTACTCACAAAAGGTAGCTTTCCAAACCAGTGGGAAATCAGAATGTTTATCTATTATGGGATATATGTACCTGGCATTTGTAATTTTATATTACATCTTCCTACCTCTTCTAATCATAACTGTCCTCATGGGCTCAGATATTTCATTTTCGCTTAACTCAAGTGTGTACAGAACCTCAATAAACCTAGTTTCCATGTATGCTTTCTCAAACTTGTTATTCATAAAATCTCACTGACACAGACACTGATAATAGCCAGACTCTGTGAGTGGAGTCTAACTGTTGCCATCCACTCTTTCTGCCCCAGTATCCCCAGATTTCATTCTGTTTGCCACTTTGTGTGGACTGTTCTCCAATTAATCAAAAGGTTAAAACAGAAAGGTAATGGGAAAATGGAAAGGCAAGGGAAAAAGGAGAAGCTTCAGGACAAAGTGATAGGGTGTGTATTCCCAATAAACACAAAAGACACTTGGTTGTGAATAATGCATTTTGCTGATGAAGATCAGTGATGTGCAGCTGAATACTACTATCTGTAACTGATAGTTCACCTTGGAGGTATGGATAGATTGTGTAGATCATTGAGTTGAGAGAATGTCTGGAGCCTGACTCAGAGGCGATTTTTTTTGGTATTTTAAGGGGATGTGTTATATCAAAGCTGATTTACTGATAGTGAATAAATAAGACACATATGAAGAACAAACCGTGCAGAGACCACAGAGAAGAGTCGTGTGTCTAGTGTTCACCATTCAGTGCTCTGTTTTGCCATGTCTTTTTCTATCATTAGCTGTGGCAGGTCAGATGACAGGGCAGGAAGTCCTAAATTGTGGCTGCTCTTTATGTATGCTACAAATCACATTCTCCATGAGTGCTGGAAGATCTGGGGCTAGACCTTTACCAGTAATGTGACCATGAATCAAAATTTAGTGGAAGTCAGTGGAAAAGTTTGCACAGATTTCTATAAACTTTGGATCAAATGCCATACAAAGTTAAGAAAAGAAGAATATGCATGTAGTGTGCTCTACCCTGTTTTGCAATGCCTCAATTTTACAATGCTAAAACAACAATATATTTCCCCCCTTGTCTGCTGCATTCTTATCAGAGGTTAATAGCACACATTCTTTGTCAAAATAAAAATAACAAAAGCTGTAATTTGGCAACAGCAAGAGTGACAAAACAAATAAGAGAAGCAATTTTTTGTGAAAGAACATCAGTACTGCTTAGGATCCATGGATTATAATTAAACATAGCATTAATATTCAGTGTGGCTTTTTAAAAAAAGATTCCATTCAGAAGCTGATATATTAAGAAAAAAACAAATCTCATAATAGATGTGATGGTTCTGCTGTATTTCAAATTTATAAAATAAAGATGAAAATCTCTTATTCATAGAGTGCACTCTATTTACCCATGAACCACAGTTGCCTCTGGATTTACAAATATCTAGTTAACTATAACACTAATTGATTTAATGTGATCCAGGAGTAAAGGCCATCCTTGCAAATGTGGCTTCTAGTAAACATTCTTCCCAGATGTTTCCTTGTCAGATTCTACTTTTAAAACTATTAAAATCTAAATTATTGGCATTCTTTCTTTGTATTTATTCTTTATTCTCTTCCTTTTTTTTTTTCTTAATCTTTGAAGTCAGTTCTCCCTGAAAAATTCTCTGCCAAAGCCAGGTGAAATTGAGCTTCTCTCATAGTAGTGGTAGTCTTCTTCAATGCTCTAATTTGCAGTATCTTATAACTTTCTCTTGTCTAAATTACCTTTGTGCTGACACTTCTAGTACTTGTGGGTTTTGCTCAGAGGTAATTTGGGAGCATAAGTTTGGAGGAATTCTACTTAGCCAGTTCAGCTATCCACATATGATTGTAACATATTTACCCCACTTACTTTCTGGATGCTAGCATCCACACACACACACACATCTGTACACATCTATACACTGTAATGGATGCCCACATGCCCAACTCTCAGTGAAATGGAAATACTCAAACATGTCATTATGGATTAAATCTCCAGATGGGCTAAATCAGGTTAATGTAATTTTGATGCTCTCTTACAGAGATATGGCCCTGTTTTTGCTTCAGTAAGGAACATGTTGTAAGGAGTTAAAGAGCACAGTTGTCTGTCTCAAACACTGTTAAGGCCATAGAAGGACTTTGCTATTTGAGATAAGCACAGAAGGGAGTGACAGGATGGCACAAACTCCAGGCCTGGTGGAGGCAAGGTTAGCATATCTGGTTAGCATATCCTGGGTAATGCATCCAGATGAAAGTTGCCACTGTGGTAAACTGCATAAAGAAGCAACTGCTACATACATCTAACTGGTCAAACAACGATCACCCCAAGTTTGGGACAGATGGCATCTGTGACCACAATGACCACGGAAGCCCCACCCCCAAATATACCTCTTTGGATACTTGAAACTTGGACTGCAAGTTAAACCATCACAGCAGAAACTTGAGATCAGATAAAGGTGGTATTGTTGTCCAAGTGTTATCTCAGACCTAGGGGGAGATTAACAAATCTGGGGGAAAAGAACGTATCTCTGATAATGGACACAAAGAATGCAGAATCTATGGGCCACAAGGAAAGCCGATTCAGCAACTGTGTAGCTCTGACTGGGCAAAAGGTAATTCTGACAGAGGGAGATCGTGACCACTGACTCATGGACCACTGACCCAATAAACCTAGCAAATCAAAAGAAGAGAAAGACTGAGCATGTGGACTAATTAGCACTAGAGGCAAGGGAACCATTTAACCAATAGCTGAAGAGAACAATGTAGCCAATGAGCAATAATTTCTTTGATTGCTAAAATATATAAATGGTGAAAAGTTTCGATTTACCTTGGTACCCCCACTACCGAGAAGCCCAAGGTGAAGAAGGACCAGTGGGATTCTGTGGATCCCCAGGTGGTGACTACTTCTGTTTGACCTCTCTCTCTCTCCCACATCTCTTTTCCATTTCTTTCTATCTCTCCATCTAAAATTCATTGTTAAATAAAATCCATACTATTGACTTTGGCATATGATCTCTTTTGCACCTTAATTTGGCAATTGAGAGGGCACCTCTCAATAATTGGATCTTTGTACCTGTGCTTTTCTGGAGTAGGAGAAAAAAAAGTGTTGGGTAGATGCAAAAATAACACATTTTAAATGTTCTGGTCATTGTTTCTCAGTGTGACTTAAATATATCCCTTCAAATTTTTTCTGTCTTCCATACTCTGAAAAGGAACATAATAGACCCAAAATCTTCTTCCAGAGAGAGCGGATTTACAAAGCCCTGGACAGCTGAACTAGTGATCATGACCTATGACTGTGTTGCTCAAACAGCAGCTGATAATGCACCACTTGGCTGTACAAGAGATACAAAAGAAGTTTATCTGCCAAATAATGGCATTTAATAAAAAATCATTATATGACATACATGGAGATTTTTTTGCTTTCAAAAAAAGGAAATGTACAAAATGGGGGAAAAATGGTTAATATTGAAAGTGTAATCGGCTTTCCATTCATAAATATGACAGACTGTGGTGACACCTCATGAGATGGTCCATAAAGTTTTTTCCAAAATGGTAGTCAAACTTTGGATTTTTTTTTTTCTGAGGAAGTTTGATAGTCCTTTGCTAAGTATAGCCTAGGGAATACAGCTTAACCAGTCTCAGCACTAATGGAACAGACCAGGGCTCTGAGTCTGGTGACTTTAAAGAGAATCAGGGAGATGAGGGAGGAGAAAGATGAGGAAGGAGATGCGGAAGTTGCAGTCACTTCCCCAAAAGTTTTTAGACTAATGCTCCTCTTTAGCATGTACGTCTGAAAAGTTGAAATCATTATGTGGTTAAAGTAATCCACCCTTGACTTCTGTGGGAGTCTTGACTGTCTCCACAACAGTCAAGAAAATGAATTTGTCACAGCTCATAAGAACAACTGCTTATTGAAGTGGAAGAAATGTCTCCAGGTATGATGGGAAAATGTAACAGTATCTCTCTAATCACAGCAGAAGCGAAACTGGTACATATAAGACAAAACATTAAATTAAATATCTTTCAAAGAGCGGATACAGACTTCTCTTCTGGGGATACAGACTCAAGAAAAGATTTGTTTAGCTATCAGGTGAATGTGAGATCTCAGAAAAATGCAGGAAGCAAAGGTGATTTAGTCTGAAGACTGTGTAAACCGAGGGATGTGGAGTGGAAGCAGAGAGGGTTTTTTACTGCTGTTTTGAACTATAGCAGGGAAATGGCTTGTAGTACATTGCGGGTGGCTGCAATACTTGTAGTTCAAAGGCAGAAACAATAGTTGCTAGAGAAGAAAGCCAGCATGACTAAATGATTGGAAATTGTCCTGTAGAGTGAAACATGACAGGAGTAAAATCTATTTCACTTCTCAGAGAGAAGCTTAAAGAAGGTTTAATTGCAATCTGAAAGAAGGTGGAGTAACAGCAGCCAAAGGCTGGAAGCTAAAGTTCAGCAAACTCAGAACTCAAGCAGGGTGCACATTTCAAATTATGGTGACAATTAGTCTTTGAGGCATTTAAGTAATTGTTAACAAAGATCTGAAATTTTAAAATCAAAACAGATTTATTCCTCCCCTCACCCCACCTAACCCCCACCTCCAAGGAATAGGTTCAGGCTAAACCAGAAGAATATTCAGATAAACTCTTTGAACAATTTTATGTTCAAGATCAAGCCTAATGGTCTGGTAAACTAATACTCTTTTCTACCCATCAATCTTCCTGCCTAACTTGTAGGTTATAAGCTGAACCTGTGGAAGGTATGTTTCTTCTGTAGAGTTCTCAACATATCTCTGATAGTCTAGTAGACTGCTGGGAAGGTCTCTTTCTCTCTCAGCTACATTCTCCATTTCTCCACATTTCCAACTGTCTGTAGTCCCACTCTGAGCTGGAAATCCCCTGGTGCATTAGTTCTGTGCAGGTAATTGTGTGATTTGATGCATGCACCATGAGCCTGGATCCTCTCCAAACCCTGGGAAGTAATGCTATTCCAGTAGGTCACCTTCAGTTCTCCAACTCTACTGGAGCACCTTTCTGTTTCAGCAGGGTCACAATGCAGTAATGGTTGATACAGAAATCAAACCACTGCATTCACCTGTATTTAAAAACTGTTTTTGAAAGAACAATAAATATCAAAGAAACATATCAGAAATATCAGAAGTATAGTTACACCTTACTAAACACATAAGCGGATTCCCTTAAGAGGAATCCTTAAGGCAAGCAAGAACAACATTGGTGTGGATAAATGTAGAATATATGTGACCCACTGCTGTTTTTACAAAGTAGCTCCTTCCCTGAAGTACTGAATGCCCTCTGCTTCAAAATGAAAAAGGAAAATACTGCACAGCATATGTTCTGCAGCCTCAGAGTGATTCACGTGACTCTGTATTTAAACACATGGGCCAGGTTTCTCCCACCTGTAACTTTGGGCACTGACCAATCCATATAGTGTTGCCACTGTATTTTGGTGCTGAAAAAATCTCCAGGAGCAGTTAATTAGGGGTGAGATAAGAAAGGGTTTATTTGCCAAGGCAGTAGATGGTATACGACGCGCATGCCGGCCGTGCCTGAGATGTTACATTTTATAATACCATCCATCCAATCCCAGATGTGTCCACCCTGTGGCCTTTACTCTGGTCCACCCCGGGTCCGTCCACTTAAAATGAGTCTGGGGTGTATTTTGGGACCCCCCATTCATCCCATCTTCCCCATCATCAGAGCACAAAGGGTACATAGTTACCTAATACTTGACCGTATTCTGTGGTTTAGGCCCTGATATGCTGTTCTGCCAACAATCTAGGCCTTGCCTTGACAAAAGACTAAACATTTCTATTGGATTTGGGGCTATGAGTGATATAGGGAGCATAGAATGGGGTAAGAGGGTTAAGGAATGTATAAACAAGGATGCTAGAGAGAGGGAAAGGAACAAGGGACAAAAAGGGGGGGGGAGGTTGCTGCTTTTAAAATCTACTTCCACTACTTATAAAACTTACAAGTCTTAAAAATATTAGAAAAATAAAAAAAACATTAGGGGCTTAAGGCATCAATAGTCATGAGAGAAAGGAAAGATCATCTTGTTAAGTGGCTAAAGTACATTAGGCTGTATGTAGAGCTAAAAGTAACTATGTTCTCAACTTTGGATTTTATATGCCTTAAATGAGGAAAGAAGATGAAAAGAATTTGAATTTAGCATTGCACAATAACATTTATTTAAGAGGATACAAAATATCACTGAAATATTATCACAGACCCATTTCTTACTCTTCCTTATTGCTGTTTAATTCCTACTTTTTCTCTTCCTTCTATTCTTTTACTTACGCTAGCTACTTGATCCATATTTGTTTTCTATGTGATGTAAGAAAATCTTTTTCACCATAAAAATACATACCAACAGTATTTTCATATTCTTTCACAATCCCACACTCTTATCTGCCCTGTTGGCCAGATGGGCAAGCCTGCCTTTCCACATCAGTTTCTACATATGGACAAATACTTTGGTGTCAGCCACTGACTACCTGGGAAAAAAAAATGTTACAAAACTCTATCACTGCTGTATATCCATTTTGGACAGCATCATCACCAGACCCAACCCAGAGACATGCTGGTGCAAGGAAGAAGGAAATCCAGCTGTGAATGCAAGTGAAAGAAAAGATGATGTAGAAATGAAGAGTGATATTTCTACACATGCTCTTTCAGTCATAATGCTATGTTAACGGAAGTTTTGCACTTAATTATCATTAATCATGGACTGATCTCCATACAAATTGTAGTAAGCGTGAATCTGATCTGCCACAGAATACTTTGTGAGCCCTACTGCATAAACCAATCCTGAAAGCACATTCAGGTTACTTGAGCTCCTATGTGATTTTTTAAAAGAAAATCTAGACTGTTAGCACTTCTACACACATCTGGCACTTCAGTAGTGCCCATGCTTGCATCAATTCTGCTCTGATTTAAAAAATAAAAAAGGCTACTGCTTCGAAAAATTGCACAGGTTTCAATGATGTCATCGTGTGTAGCATTGTTATAAGGGTTTCCATCAGAAGGGATACAGCTGGTGGGTTCTCCCCTGCCATTGTCAACTTAACAGGAGGATTTTCAGTAAGGTTGTTACACTATAAACCTGAACATGAAAGCAAGGACACTTGTCATAACTGATTGACAGCAGCAGTGGGAGGCATATATAATCATCAGTTGAGTGCTGTATATATGTGATAATGGGTATGTTACAAAATTGCTGTATATATTATTATAGTGGAGCTAAAAACCTGATCAGGTAGCTTTAACACATACCCTTATACTCCAAAAAGAAGAATACTGCTCTATGATTAAACATTGCTGAAGGAGTAAATTTTACAGAAATTGACTTAAAGTCTGGAAGACTGATGAATATGCAGGTAGTCTGAAGCTATTAAGTTATTTTTTTTCTTTCTGATGTTTTGGCTGGGACTGTAATTCTGGATCCCTGGCTAAGTGCTGTTTGTGGCTGTCTCACACTTCTTTGTTGTAAAATCAATCCCAAGAATTTCATTAATATTTTTCCCGAATCATGTGGACAAGCTCAGATCAGGCCTTAAGGCTTCACTGGCCTTCCATACATCTCTTCTTCATGGATTTAAGCTATTTATTCCCCAGCTTTTCTGCTGAAAGACCTCTTTGTTCTTTCCAAAATGAAAACCTCAGGAAGCAGATTTGGGCCTTCCTTTCCTGGAAGAACGTCTATAACTACATCTGTATAAGCAAACTAAAAAAAATTGAAGCATAGGACAAAGTACTGTCCCTTGACTGTCTGTGCTATTGGTAAAGCTGTAGGAACAGTTTTGGCACGGGTCAGAAAGTGTAGTTTGAAACCAAAGGCTGTTTGTTTGCATACAGTTTTTCAGTTATGGAGGAAAAGAGCAGTGCCCCCGCACTGTGCTAAATGACCTAGTCTCAGAGTCCAAGATCCTTTTATCACAGTTTTCAACCCATTTATTCATACCCAGTGGTATGGTCCTGCAGAGAAGGATTTGGGGGTACTGGTGGATGAAAAACTGAATATGACCCAACAATGTGCTCTTGCAGCCCAGAAAGCCAACCATATCACGGGCTGCATCAAAAGAAGCACTGCCAGAAGGCTGAGAGAGTTGCTTTGATGACACAGAGCGGGTAGGAGTGGTCAATATGCCGAAGTGCCCTGCAGCCCTTCAGAAGGACCTCAACAGGTTGGAGAGACGGGCAGAGAAAAACTGTCTGAAATTCAGCAAAGGCAAATTCAGAGTCCTGCACCTGAGGAGGAATAACGGGTTGGGGGCTGACCTGCTGGAAAGAAGATATGTGGAGAAGGATCTGGGGATCCTGGTGGACAACAAGCTGCCCATAAGCCTGCAGTGTACCCTTTTGGCCCAGAAGGCTGGTGGTATCCTGAGGTCCATTAGGAAAACCATTGCCAGAAGGTTGAGGGAGACAATCCTGCCCCTCTACTCAGCCCTGTGAGGACACATCTGGAGTGCTGTGTCCAGTTCTGGGCTCCTCAGGACAAGAGAAACATGTAGCTCCTGGAGTAGGTTCAGCAGTGGTGACAAAGATGATGAGGGGACTGGGGCATCTCTCTTATGAGGAAAGTCTGAGGGAGTTGGGCCTGTTCAGCCTTGAGAAGAGACAACTGAGAGGGGACCTCATCAAGTACTTGAAGGGAAGATGCCAAGACGATGCAGTCAGGCTCTTCTCAGTGGTCCCAAGCAACAGGACAAGAGGCAACAGGCAGAAACTGAATCACAGGAAGTTCCACCTGGATATAGGGAAAAACTTCTTTAGTGTGCAGGGGACTGAGCACTGGAACAGGTTGCCCAGAGAGGTGAGCAACCCTTGAATATCCCTCAGTGGAGATATTCAAGAACCATCTGGATGCTATTCTGTGCACTGTGCTTCAGGATGACCCTGCTTGAGCAGGGAGGTTGGACCAGATGACTCACAGTGGTCCCTTCCAACCTGACCCATTCTATGGTTCTGTGAGTCTGATTCTGTGTCTCTATGCTGCTCTTGGTGTACTGTGTCCAGCTGTAGGTTCCTCACAGGAAAGACATGGACCTATCGGAGCAGGACCAGAGGAAGGCCATGAAGATGATTAGAGGGATGGAGCACCTCTCCTACTAAGACAGGTTAAATGAATTGAGGTTATTTTGCCTAGAGGAAGGAAGGCTCCGGGAACACCTTATAGCAATTTCCAGTTCATAAAGGGGACCGGCAAGAGAAATGGGTAGAGATATTTTTCTGATGGTAACAATTTTAAACTAAAAGGAGGTAGATTTAAATTAGATATAATGAAGAAATTCTTTACTGTGAGGGTGATGAGGCACTGGGAAAAGTTGCCTGGGGAAATTGTGAATTCCCAATCCTTAGAATTGTTTAAGTCCAGGTTTGGATGAGGCTACGAACAACTTTGGCTAGTAGAAGATGTCCCTGGCCATGGCAAGGGAGTTGGAACTAGATGATCTATAAGGTCATTTCCAACCCAAACCATTCTTTGATTCTATGATTCTATGGTAATATTAAAAATACAGTGGCATTGGTGGCAGTTTGAAGACAGTGTTTTAGAAAGCACAGTGACTGGCAAAGTGTATATAAATATGTATTTATGTGTTTATACTGAGTGTTTATTTTATGTGTGTTGCACATTAAGTGTTTAGATTTTCATTTTAATACCACTCATCTGTTCATGCTTTTTTTTACACTTGAAGTTTTTATCAAATAAGGAATTGGAACAGAACATTTAGAAGTATTTAAGTAAAATAAAAACTTCTGAACTCTACAAAATTAAAATGCTTTAATTCCACAGGTATGCTTTCAGACTATTTTCATTTTAGAGCAGAAGCCACATTTTTTAGTGTCTTGTTCTTATGAATTACATTTTCCTCCTTGAATTGTCAGCATTTCCAAAGAAACAGCAATTTCAGTTCCTGGTTAGCTGTGCACAATGAGTTTATGAGCTTCTCTGCTTTGCAGAACTTGCTATGTCATGAACTTGAATTAATGATAACTATTCCATTTGGACACATCTTCTATTCATGATTTTCTTCAGAACAGCAATGATCTTCAGTGTATTTGAACAGTGATACAAGATGAAAGAAAAATCCAGGCTTTTGGAAGAAAAAAGAGACTCTCAGGAACTCTTTGTCAAAGCCCATAACCATGACCTTTCCTCTGCCAAAATAATCCTGCTGTGAAAGGCTTTGAGAGTTACCCATTAGTACAGAGATTTGCCATCCCTTGTGCTGTTTGGGATAATAGCTGAAATAAAGACCAGTAAGTATATTCTTCATGCGTACAGACACCATCTGGAATTTGCTATTAAACTATCGTTCCGTTAAAGACCTTTTCTAGAACCCGTAGATTGAAAACTTAAGTAAGACCTGAAAGTTCTCAGGAAACATATATGACCCTTTATCCTCTTCTTGTAAAAAAAAGGAAAAGAAAATCTTGTTTCAAACTAGTTATCCAACTAGTACTTTTTTCCCAGCTTGAGGCAAAAAAGACTTAAGGAGTAAAATAAATCAAAACTGTCTTCTGTAAATAGCACAGACTGAGGACTGTTAATACAGAATTAATATTCATGAAGAAAATTACGGGCTTTGGGTGCCAAATTTCAAATCTTCAACATGCAGCAGTCAGAAGAAATCCTCCCGTAAGTCAGAGCAAACTCAGTTCCAACAACCTGAAATTCTTCCTCCAAAAATGCAACCTGTAAACATTCTGTTAAACTGGCTATACACACCAATGTAAAAACTGGCACTAATTTAAAACTATAATAAGAATATAATACTACCAAAGACCTTTCTTTGAGGATTATACCTTGAGTGAAAATGAATGCACAACCTATTCATTACAAGTGGTATCTGTAAGAACTCTGTGCCCATAATTTATAGAGATTTACAAGGGATGGTCCAGTGCCACATAATTTCAAAGCAATATGCTGCTATTTAGGGCAAATACCTGGCCTTGGTGCAGTCAGTGAAGTTTTCACAACATCAGGAAAGGATTAAACATTTCAAGTTTTTCAGAACTATGTATATTCTTTCAACCTCACTGTCCTGTTCTGTCGACAGTCCTGTGAACTTTTACCATTTTCATTCTATTTAGTAGTTAGTAATAGGTAGATTATTAAAACAGTTAGTAATAATAATTTCTAAGAGTATTTATATTAGTTTTTCTAAATCCAGCTCCTCTCTGCCTACACTTTTTGAGTGAGAGCTTCCTGATTCTCATTCACATTGAGATTTTTTTGCAGCACACAAAACAGGGAGATGAAATAGTATTCTCTGAGGCCCAAGAAGGAATGGATGAACTTATGAGCTATGAAACAAAAATAAATAAAATAAAATAATAAAATAAATAAGAAGTTGCTGAAGAAAAACATAGCCAGGTCAAATACTGCCATGAGGACTTGGGAAAAGAGCTTGCACATCTACTATTGTCACAGTTCCCCTTTCCATACATGGCTGGCTCTTTTTTCATAAACCTTATCTGCTCACAGGGGATTCTTCAAATGACCTGCCTTAAAACAGAGGTGACCCTTAGCACTCTAAATTAGTTTTAGACTTACTTGTGTGCCTGTGAAGCAATGGCTGAGCTTGCAATAAGTAAAGGGGCATGGAGAAGTGATTTACAAGGAGTCTACAAGACCTCTAGTTCCTGTGTTGGTTCTACAAGCAGGAAAACCATGTAAAAAGTTAGAAGATAATATAGCAAAACTCCTGTACTTTACAGGACCATCAACATAGAGGCAGAAACAGAAGAAACAAATTAGACAAGAAAGCCAAATTCTTCCATAGAGACAAGAAGTAGGAATTCTTCACAAAAAGTTACTGGCCATTTACCAAGGTAAAACCTATCCCACCTGCACAAGGGTCATGTGTCAGGTGCACACCTGCCTGTCCATGCTACAGGAGAAACAGAGACATAAAATGAAGCACAGGAGGACAGGAGTCTCTGTTCCTTAGACTGCTGACACTACCTGTGTGCTGAGAGACATAACACACACCAATCCATCGCCTGGGACAGCAAACACACATATCCTAAAATATGTTCCAACTTTCACCGACTCTCAGATGGTGAAAAAGACAGAAGGAGCTGCTACTGGGCTGAAGAGAAAAGTTTTGGAAAATCTAACCACTGTTGAAGTCCAAGACATAATGGTTATGGACAAATGCCAAATGACAAGTAGAATGCACTTCTTGTTATCAGGTCATGTCTCGCTATTCCTCTCCTAGATTTCTCTATTTTATCATTCTGATAATAACCTGCATTAGTGTGTTGCTGATTTTGACTAATATTTTGATTACAAAGGAAACAAATAAAAAGGTAACACTTCCAAAACCACAGCATGTTGTACTACTGCAGAAATTTTAGTGCTTCAAAATTCCCCAGAGCTATGCTAGTGCTGAAAACCTGACTGCCTACTGCGTATTTTATAAATTCAGAAGCATACACTGGATGATGTATTTCTGTTGCAAAACAAAATGAAAAGGGGCAGAAATTGGAGAGCAGTTTGAGTTTGGCAGAGGAGACTGAGTGGTAAAAAAAATCCTGTGAAATCAATGATGAAGTTGACTGTCTTAAACACTCATTTGCAGTCATTCATCTCTGGCAGAAGATGTGAGCTATTATTCTAGGTGTCAGGAGTAAACCAAAATACCAAGTCTATATGCATCTCCTGTGAGCAGAATGTTATGTACTGGTGAGCACCTCCTTGCGCCTGCACAAATCCAGTTCCTAAATCATGTTGCTCAGAATGGATCCAGAATGACACAAATTCCCCATAATTATTTGTATTTTAATTGAATCCAAGGCAAAGAGTATTTATGGGTTTGGGGTTTCTTTGTGGTTTTTGGGGTTTTTTTGTTTGGGTTTTGGTGATTTGTTTTTTGGGTTTTTTTGTCATTTGTTTGTTTTTGAATTCCAGAGAGTGAGTTTTTGTAGGTTTGGACTTCATATTTTTCTGTTAAATTTTTTGAAACAGTAAAAATAGGTTGCTTGGTTTGTTTCCGTGAAAATCTGTACCACATTACCCCTTTCATTTTGGGAACTCTGTTTTTTGGTTTCTTTCTAAATGCAACAAATATCTCTCAAGAAAGTTTCTGTATTAGTGACAGAAGTTTCTAATACCTATAAGAATTATTTTTTCTAAAGAAAAAAAACAGTGGTCAGTTTTTGGACAGTTTTTCTGAAATGAAGATCATTTATTATCAGCAAAGGTGGTATCACTTTAGGAGTGAAACTCCTTGTTTGTATTTTAGCCTTCTGTCACCCAAACGAGATCACCATTCTTTTCTGCTTTACATAGAGATAAAGCTGTTTTGTTGCCTCAGATAACTATTTCTTATGGGTTTCAAATAAAGTATTGATAAAAGAAAGTAAATTATGGACTCAAAGTAAGCATTTACACTTTAAGACCTGGAATACTGATTGAACCATGTACTTGACTCCTATTCAAAACACTGTATTCCTTTTCTTTCAAACATATTACAGATGGTTATGCTGCAGAAAAAAAATATTGTTTATACTGTCTTTCAAGATTTGTTCATACAAAAAAAAAAAAGTCTGTTGTTTTCCTGCTAGCCAGAATATCAGGGATCACTAGAAAGAGCAGCTCTGCATATGTCTCCCTTATTGAGGTTGCAATGACTGGTGCAAACTGGATGGAGGATCCAGGTGATCCTGTTTCAGCATTGCTATTTCTCTGTGCTGACTCACACAGTAAGTGAATGTCTTCAAAGGAAGTAGGAAGACAGAACTTAAAATATCTTCGATAAGCTTCTTGGAGATGCATTAAAATATTTCTGTTATGTGTATTATTCTACACAGAAAACTCAACACTAAATAGGAGATCTCTGGTTCACTTCCATGTTTTCTTGCTATCATCACCTCTAAGATCTTTATTGCATGAACCGAAGTGGAAACAAGAAAAAAATTACATATGTCAGAGACAAACCCCTTCAAAAATCCATCACAGTTGAAGCCACACCAGCCATCTCATAATACCATTTACATTTTCTCCATCTCAAAGCCAAATCATCTCCTTTCCAAGGGAAAACAGAACACTCTGACTTAAGATACTCAGGTGTCTGACTGATGAGGGCCATTATATTACTTAGAGAAAAAGATGATGAACTCAGGATTGAGGATTTGGTTGTATAGATGAGACTTAAACCCCCACATTTCTGTGGGACAACTTTTATCTTTCTGATATAGAAATCATCCTTTTACAGCTGCTCAAAGAGATCTTAGAGTCAAAATGGCAGGATGTTTTCCTCATGAAATTCAATAGAGGGAAAAATAACAAAAATACATGAGAAGTAATTATGCTTTTCATAGTCATCTCCAAAATATGTTACAACTTGTGTTGAGATTTGCTTCCCAATAGCTTTATAAACACAGAATCATAGAATCATAGAATCATGCAATGATAAGATACACAGTATTTTAGGTTTCAGAACATATCTTCTGAGAGTTTTTATCAAATAAAGTAATGTATTAAAGAATATTTTAATAAAACAACTTTCTTGTGGTAAAATCAAGGGAAAATAACTTATGGTAGTTCTTTGAGATATTACTCACTTTTTATTGAGGACTAGCTCTTTGTGACTATAGGTATAAATCATTTATCATTTGTTATCTCAGACACTCTGCCAGCAATCCTTGCTTTAGAAATGTATTTTATCACAGAACTGTCCAGCTAAATGGATGGTATTTCTCAATGTTAAATTTATGACTCAATTAAAGTCAATCTTAGCCTATCAGCTTCCAAAGTGTGTATACAATTAATACAAATAAAATGGAAAGCCATCATTTCTCATGTCATGGTTTTCAAAACAGAAAAAATTTAAATCAGTGCTCTCTTTACAGGTAATGGAATTTAGCATATATCTGTAGGCTGTGCTACTTTCACCTGAGCTGATAAAATACAGGCAGTGCTTTTCTTCCCTGCAAACCAGTAATTTATTCATGTTCCGTAGGCTTAAGGCTGACATCCACATAAAAGCTTGCACAAATTAAAGATTTAGAAGTGGTGTTGTTGGGAGGGTGTTTGTTTTACCCTCCAAAGCATGCTCATGAAGGCTTTTCAAAACCTACAGAACACTACTTGTTGTCACTGTGCTTTATATGAAGCAATGAAATGGTCAGGACATGACAGGGACCAAACAAACAGTGGAGTCACTGCTCTGTCTCAGTACTGAAGGATGGAGGAGTCCAGCCACTGCCTGAGGACAACCCAGGTACCAAATGGACTGCAGCCTGCACATTCAGAGAATGCAGGACTCAAAAATATTTTTTAACAATTTTCTATGTGGAAAAAAAATACCATTGCACCATGTATGTTATCAGAAAATGGATTAGATATAATTATATTTTGCAAGTGTTTTCATTAAGGTTTAGGGAAAAACCATCATAAATTTTTTAATGTCAGTGCTTCAGTTAACAACTCACTGGCCTTCAGCCCTTCTATTTTTATACAGATCTGTGTCAGGTAAACCATGTGCAGTTGTAAGTAAATCCTGTCAACACATTTAGCTGCATTAAAAAAAATAAATCTGAATATGCGATATCAGGATTATAAAAGATCTACAGAGGGTATTGTTATGTTTGATCATCCCGTGGACCAGCAAATATCTGAGCTGCATAGCAAAATATTTTCTTTTTTATTTTCCTTTTTTTTTAAGAACAATGGTGTGTCAGTTTATCTTGGCAACATTGCACATCATTCAGTACTAAAGGTCACCTCGATACCTCACCACAAACTCATCTCCAGATGTGCTTGCTCCTAATCTATACAATTCTACAGAGCTAGCAACAACAGGAGGAACTATTTATAATACATTGATAAACCTTTTTGCCATTCAGCCAATTGATTCCCTATTTGTGCCTGCTGCTTGGTTTAACATGATTTTCTCAATGAAATGTTAATATGCTTCACTAAAACACTGACACTCACAAGTCATATTGAGGTCATCAAATACACAATCCAACATGCAGCATTGTACACCAGAGTAGAATAACAATTAAATCCTTCCTCTGAGGATTAAGAGGGTTATTCTGACAGACTTCTACAAGCCTGGGCTTCCTTGCATGGCACAGAGAAGTGCAATTTGAAGACAAGGAGGCGGTGTAGCGGCTCAAGGCAGCATCAGTACCGTGCAATGCCCCAAGTTGAGTTTGCTGGGAGAGAGCCAGGATCTGCACTCTACATCTCTCCAGGTTGTGCCCAAGAACTCACTCAGGGTGACCCTCACACCTCAGCTGGGCATAGGCAGGGCTGAAGGGGTGTCTGTGTGGGAGAAGACCCAGGACTGACAATGCCAGAGCAGGGACACCGTCAGAGATTGAAGCCATGGGTGACCCATGCTGGGGATGGGATACCCCGAAACAAATAGCAGCCAAGAAAAATCAGCAAGAATCAGATATCAGCAGAAAAAAAAACAATGCACATGGAGAGACAGACACAAACCATCATGCCCACAACCACAAACCTCCTGTGCCTCACAGACAGAGTTGAGACAGAGTGAGTATAACTTGTGCTGAAAATAGGGGAATTTGAGAATAGGAAGCAGAATGAGAAGTATTCTAAGTGTTTGTATTCTCTTTCTTTTTCTTCTCTCAATACCTGAATGAATTATCAGAAGTTTGTATTGTCAATAAATTACATTATTTTAAAAATTTTAAACTGTAACAGCACCCTGATAGCTGCTCACTTTTCTCACTTCTTAGCTCAGATTGCATAATTGCATTGGGTTTGCATGGCCAGGTTTTGACAACAGGGGAACTATAGAGGTGGCTTCTGTGAGAAGCTGCCAGTAGCTTCTCCCATGTCCAACAGAGCAAATGCCAGCTGGCTCCAAGACGGATCCACTGCTGGCTAAGGTCAAGCCCATCAGTGACAGTAGTAGTACTTCTGGGATAACAAATTTAGGAAGCATGAAAGTTACTGTGCAACAGGAACAGCAGATGGAGAGAGAATATGTGAAAACAAGAAGCCCTGAAGGTTAGAGAAGAGGGGGAGGAGGTGCTTCAGACACCTGAGCAGAGTTTCCCCTGCAGCCTGTGGTGAAGACTGTGGTGGGGCACGCTGTCCTTCTGCAGCCCATGTGTCAGAGACTGAAACGGTTAATGATTTATGCATCCTAGGATTGCCAAGGGACTTTGCAGGCTTCTGCAGGACTTTAGCATTATACCTCTGATGGCCCATCAAAGCCCATCCCCCTCTCTGCCAATCTTGAAGGGCGGGAGCCAGGCCGCACACAGAAACGCTGTGCAGGCCTAGGAGAGGCTGGAGGCTCGAGGCATGGCCCGTGACACTAACCATGGATATAACAACTCATAACTTCTTGGAGTGTGGGGGCTTCTCTCCTTCACCCCCAGCAGACCAAGGCCACCACTTCAACTGACAGACATGGAAGCGGCAACTACCAAGTTTCATCCCTGGACCCCGTGGGCGGTGACTATGGACATCTGTCCACTCTCAGCTTTTCTTTCCCTTACTCTCCCTTAGCCTTATCCTGTCTTTCCTTTCTCTCCCTTATGCATTTCCCCCCAGGGGTTATCCCTATGATAGATAATATAGATTACAACACCCAAAATGCTAACATATCTGTTAAAACAAAAATGTTAAAATAAACCCTACCTATATATGTTTTCAGACACTGATTATTCAGTGTAGTTTCACTCTAATCCACACCAAGGGAATTATTGATAAAAACCTGGGTTACCCCCCTCCCCTTTTTCTGGGGCAGGTTGTAACACCATGGAGGTCCATAGTGGAGCACATATGCACATGCATCTCCTGGAGGATCCCACACCGGAGCAGGTAGATGCCTGAAGGAGGCTGTGACCCCATTGGAAGCCCATGCTGGAGCAGAGTCCTGGTAGGACCTGTGGATATGTGGAGAGAGGAGCCCACACTGTAGCAGGTTTGCTGACAGGACTCGTGACCCCAGAGGGGACCCACACTGGAACTGCCTGTTCCTCAAGTACTACACCCCATGAAAGGGACCCGCACGGGTGCAGTTTGTGGACACCTGCAGCCGTGGGAAGGACTCACGTTGGAGGACTGTCTTCCATAGGGAGGTACCCCATGTGGGAGCAGAAAAAGAATGTGAGGAGCTCTCCCTCTGAGGAGGAAGGAGCAGCAGAGAATTGTGAATAAAGTTAAGCCATGGAAGAAGGGAGAGGTAGCAGGAAGGTGGTTTTAAGATTGGGGTTTACTTCTCATTATCCTACTCTGATGTTATTGGTAATAAATTAAACTAGATTTGCCAAGTGGAATATGTTTTCCATGATTGTCATTGGTGAGTGATCTCTCCCTGTCCTTACCTTGACCACAAGCCTTTTGCTGTATTTTCTCTCCCCTGCCCAGCTGAGGAGGGGTGTGGCACAGAAGCTTTGGTGAGCACCTGGCATCTATCCAGGGTCAACCCACCACAGTAATCAAAATATTCTTTTATGTCCCTAACATATCCAAAAAGTCTTCCTCTTATAGTCCTCCATTTAATCATGGTCTGATCCCTCTTTTTCCTACCATGATACTTTATGCACTGGTTTCTTCCCATAACATTTTTCCTTTCCCAGCACCCATTGGAGGCTTTCTTCTCACCACCAAGTTTCTGCTGAGGCCCAGTTCATCATCAGTCAGGCTTCCCAGCTTCTCTTTCCAGGATACTGACACTCACTGTTTCTTTGAGTTACCACAACCAGCCTGCGGCTTTGAATATCTTCCCAGTCATATGTTGGTCTGACAGAAGGAAGACCTTGGCATAGGTAAAGATATATGTAGATAAACCTGTGGATGAATGGATTAAGGGCAGCTCCTCAAATGCAAACTTGATGTTGCTCATAGGAGGAGGCTTAAAACTGATTAGTTCATTACATCTGAGTGTAATGGCTCTAAAGCAGCCAGGTGTAAGATGATTCCAACATGATCCATACCAACAAACATAGAAATAAATACAGAATCGTGCTGGTAAAAGTACAACAAGCAGTTAGGAGCAGTGGTAAAGAATGAAAATGATGGGTTACTAGTACAGAGTTGTCTGAGTTAACTGGTAAATCCATTGATGTATTTCCCTGTAGTTACATATAAAAAAAGATAGTTGGATAAAGAGAAAGAGTTGGTCAGTTCTGGGAAGCAGAGGTGCTGCAAAAATCTTTAGATTATCAAAGATAATCATCAGAATACAATTTTTTGGTAGTTTGCTGACCCTGTACACCCTACTAAGGAAGTAGCTCATGTAAAACACGTTAAACACAGAAAGAAGACGGCTGAAAGGATTAATGCTGTTCTTCCATGGATAAACAGAAGAATATTAATCGAGAATAGAAAGGTCACATTACCTCTGTAAGTACACTGAAGGGATTGCCTGTTCTGAAACTTAATGAATCTTTGAATATATAAATCTGAATACTTTTCTCAAGTCATGTTACAAAGAATCTACAAGGATTGCATATTGCTGTTCCTCTAGATCCTATCAATTCTTCCCTTTCACTGCATCAGTCCTCATGCTCTTGCCTGGCAGTGAGCATGCAGAGCTATGTCTGATCTCTACACTGAAGTGAGAGAACAATCAGACTCGTGCTTAGACCAGTAGTTAAGACAGCCATCTGTTTCTTGTGTTTATTTATTTGAAATAACAGAAAATATGTGATAGTAGATTTTAGGCTGACCACCATAACACTAATCTGGTCTATATCACAATAGAGATCAAGGCTTATAATTTTCATTATTGGTAGGATTAAGACCTAGAAGAGGGTTAATTTTTTTAATTCAATGCCAATGAGGATCATTTCTTTTGACTTCTTGTTGCCAAGATTTACAGAATCATATTGTGCATCTAACTGTCTTCATAGGGATCATTGTTTATTATAGTGGAGACAAAATTTCAGGTCTTGACAACTGACTTTTACATAAAGCATTATGTATTAAATTTGTAGGTAAATTTTCAAAATCTCACCTCATGAACTGGTAATTGCATTTGGTACAAAAAAGGCCCTGTTCATAGGTGTAGTTCTCAATTTCATCTGTGCAGATGTGAGTGTGTAGTTTTATTATCCGTAGATCTCAGGTTGGTCCTCAGGTTCTGAAAGCATACTTAAAAAATGAGTAAGTTTTCCCAGGAAAAACATCTCTCTTCTCTAGGAGTAATACTTTTCTTACTTCTTGCTCTCACCTTTGGGACAGTACATTGTTAAAATTCCATTCAAGAAATTCCGCATTGTAATTTTACCCATACTTTGGGAAAAAAGTATTGAAAAGCTTCTGCAGTGTCTCAAGTTTCTACTAAGATCATGCTGATATGACCTATGCTGCTCAAGGGACATAAGTGGTCTGTATTCATCTTCACTCAGGAGCGAAATCCATTAATTTACCCATCCATAAATATATATAAGAAATGGAAAAGACAGTCTTCCAAATGGAAGCTAACAGCATGTTTCTAGTCAGATATAAAGCATTTAAAATCGTTCTCCACCTCCCACTTCTCTAAAAGCAGAGTTATCACTAGAATAAGATGTTGATCTTTATAATATCAGCAGTACTTTGCATTTTAAGCGTTGGCATAGAATGGGGACTTGGAAGCATCTCAAGATATAAAGAACTACAGACTCTTACACTGACAGGAGAAGCAAAGACAGGCAATGGGGCAGAGACAGAAGTCCCTGCAGTTCTACAGGGAAATGCAATCTCAATGGGGATGACGCAGGTAACCATGGTAAGACCCTGAAGATTTAGGAGTTTGAGCAGTACTTCAAAGACTCAGCTTTCTCTGTATCTTTGTGAAAACCTCCATGGAAATGTCTAGTCTTTGGAGGTGACCTGGATTCTACCTTTGTGCTTCAACTGTCATTATAATTCCAAATCACAAAATGATTTTAACAAAATTGCTATGTGTAAATTCCTATGTTTATAAACAAGCACTCACTTGAGCAACTCCTACCACTAGTCACGTATCAAAGAAATAATGGCAAGTCTTTAATTCATTACATCTTACTAAGAGTGACACTGAGAAATGGTTTTTCAAATGTCACCCCCTAATATCTCAGTCTCCTAAAATAATGTTCCGTAGCAATTGTATAATGTACTTTAGTATTCCATAAATAATCCCACTCATTTAAAAAAAAAAAACAAAAAACAACACAAACACAAACAAAAGAAAATCCCTGCCTCAGCCTCTAACTGAGTGTTTCCTGCAACAGGTAGAAAAATCTATGCATTTTGACATTATTTTCTTTGGGACAAGGAGAGTGGTGGATAATGGTTCCAAATATCAAATTATAAATCCAGTAGAAGAGTAATCCTTATTTCTGTAGGTAAATAAAACACACTATTGATTCATTTAAGTGATAGCTTCTTGAGTTAAGAATAGTCTACCATGTTTTTCTAAGACTTACAGAAATTAAAACTGTAGCAGCTAATATGGGGATGAAAAATTTTACTAAATTAGGAGACAACAAAAATTTAAGTGTGACCTCTATGTTATGGACATGGTCAAAGTAACACATTTAAACAGTAACAGGGCAGCTCAAGCAAACATTTTGCAGTGAATGTATTAAGTTTATGCATGGCTGCATGAACACATGTTTATGGGCTACTTCTATACTAACTGTAGTGGTGAATGCATCTGCATTTTAATGAAGATAAACATTTCCACAAGCAGCTAATCTCAGATGGGTAAATAAAAGAGATTACCTAAATAAACTACTCTGGAGCACTGGATTGCTCTGTACTGCATTTGTTGGTCAGTGTAATCTTGTGTTTCTATTTAGTTCTGATAGCTAAGGAAATACATGGTTTAATGGATAATAACCTGTACTTTCAAAATTAAATCAGAAAAAAAAAGGAGAGAAAAGAAAAGGTATGATTTCTAACACAAATTGCAGCATCTAAACATTTTTTCTTTATATAAAGAAAAAGCAAAGTACCTGCCTTTTGAAGGTCTTGCTAATTATATGTCTCCAGTCTCACAAGACTTCTATTGTTTATCATCTCAAGTGAACTTATCTTACGTATGGACTTGTCTTATTACTTCTACCTTCCCACAGGTTATTCTGAACTATTTCCAGTTCTCTTCTCCACCACTTCTTTCTTACCCATCCATGACTTCTGGTTTCTTCTGCTCTCCTTCTTTGCTGTTCATATCTCACATAGCTCCAAAGCTCTTTCTCTTCCCCTTATGACCAAATTCTTGCTGTTTGCTTATCTGAGCTCTTTCTATCCCCTTTTTTGCAGATCTGTAGATCCTGTCTTTTCCCTTTTACATCCTTTTCTGCAAGTACTGATCTCTGATTTTACTGGGTGCTAGGAGCATACAACTTGCTTAAAACCAAAGCAACCAAAACCAACATATGCTTCCTTCCCCAGAGCAGTCCCAGTGGCATCTCAAGGATGGTTTTTCATCACCCGTGGAAATAGGATTATTCTACTGAACTCATTTAGGTATTTTTGTAATAGCCTTTTGGGTCAGTATGTTTGCCACAAACATTTCTCAATGAAAACTCTCATAACTCTGTCCCGGTGGAATGTCCACCTTCAATTCTGATCAGTAAAAATCCCATTAGAGAAGAACTCTCCATGAGTTAAAACCTGCAGTAGGACCTTGGATGAGATTCTAAGGGGAAGTCAATAGCTTTCAGTCTAAAAGCTTGAGTTTATACAATAACTGGCAGCCTCTGCTCTCTGGGAAAAAAAAAAATAGACACATGTGTAAAGTATTTAAATCTTCACCTGGTAAGATTCAGCTAATATTGCCTTGGGCATGAAAGCACTTAGCAGAGTACACTCACTGATAGTCTCCTCCATCCAGTAATTATACTTTCCCCTCCATTTTATGAGTACTTTATTTTTTCAAGAGTAGGTCAGACCCAAATAGGGGGGAAAGTTGTCTGTTAGAAACTGAAGGATTTACACACAGTAGAATTAATTTGTCAATGTTCGGTGCTTTATTAATGATCTAGTGGTGCTAGCTAAGGCTACTAGGGCTATATTCAGTTGAAATGGGACTTTGGAATGAGGATTTGATAGGGTTTAAACCTTCAGTTTGAATGATCTCAATAGAGACCGTTCTGAGTAGAGAACAATTTCATCAAGTCAAAAGATAACTCTTCAGTTTGACCCGGCTGTTCTCTAGGGAATGCTGATTTACTCTCCTGTGCTGTCATCTGTCTACACAAGTTAACTACCTGTATGTCAACAACTCCTGGAAAACTGTGTTAGAGTGATGTTGAGGGTCTGGCTTGATCTCTACACACAAGTAAACCTCCGTATGGTGCTATGTTACCTTACCTGGCTGAAGAGTAAGGCATTAATTGCAAAGCAAGCTATAAATTTTGAAAGACTTCAGAAATTCTGAAGAAAAATAGCACGATTTAAAGAAGGAAAGGTAGGCTTAACTCTGAATTTTCCCAGCTTTTGTGGATATAAATCAAACCCTTTGTTATTTTAACTATTTGAGGTGTGATATTTTCTTGGTCTTTCAGATATCTCTCCTTTAGGTTTTCTGTTGCACTTACAATCATATAAAATCCATTGCTGTTATATAGGATTGTGGTTAACACTGAGGTCATTGAGTCTGCAAAACACTATTAGGGAACCTATTTAGACCCAACCGTATTTTTCACATCATGGTGAAGAATTCATTCAGAATCCATGCCTGGATTGGTCTTGTACAATATTCTTGGCATTACGGATCAAGCCTCTTCGCATAATACAACAAGCCAAATTTTTCGGATGTGTGGGTTACCCATGCTCCAAAGAATTCTAGAGGTGATGCAAGACCTCACCAGCTCTTCAAATAATCAGTGTACACTTGAAATGTACTAAATTCAAAAAAACCACTTACATATTTGAAAACTAAAATCTGAGTTACAGTCTCTAATGGTATGAAACAACATGAGATAAGCAAAGAGGGATTGTCAACTATTACTTCCAGTTCTTTACACTCAGGTATTAGGGGCATCAAATTAGGTCACAGAATCATAGAGTATGGTGAGTTGGAAGGGACCCACAAGGATCATGGAGTCCAGCTCCTGGCCCTGCACAGGACCATGCCCAAGAGTCGCATTATGTGCCTGAGAGTATCATCCAAATGCTTCTTGAACTCTGTCAGGCTTGATGCTGTGATCTCTTCCCTGAGGAGCCTGTTCCAGTACCCAACCATCCTCTGGGTGAAGAACCTTTTCCCAATATCCAACCTGAACCTCCCCTGACACAACTTCAGGCCGTTCCCTCAAGTCCTGTCACTGGTCACCATAGAAAAGAGATCAGTGCCTGCCTCCCCTCTTCCCCTCATGAGAAAGTTGTACACTGCAACAAGTCTCCTCTTTCTCCTCAGTGTCCTCTTTCCGGGCCGAACAGACCAAGTGACCTCAGCCACTCCTCATACACCTTCCCTTCAAGGCCCTTCATCATCTCTGTTGCCCTCCTTTGGATGCTCTCTAAGAGCTTAATATCTTCTTACGTTGTAGTGCCCAAAACTGCACAGAGTATTTGAGGTGAGGCTGCATCAGTGCAAAGCAGAATGGAACAGCCACCTCCCTGGACCGGCTGGCAATACTTTGCCTGATGCCCCCCAAGACACGGTTGGCCCTCCTCTCTGCCAGGGCACTGCTGACTCATATTCAACTTGCCATCAACCAGGACCCCCAGGTCCCTTTCCATGGCACTGCTTTTCAGCATCTCATTCCCTAGTCTGTACGTGCATCCAGGGTTGCCCCATCCCAGGTGTGGAATCCGGCACTTCCCCTTGTTGAACTTCATATGTTTGGTGATTGCCCATCCCTCTAATCGGTCGAGGTCTCTCTGCAGGGCCTCCCTGCCTTCAAAGGAGTCAACAGCTCCTCCCAGTTTTGTGTCATCTACTAATTTGCTTCCATTCCTGCATCCAAGTCATTCATGAAGATGTTGAAGAGCACAGGACCCAAGATGGAGCCCTGTATTACACCACTAGTGACAGGGTACCAGTCTGATGTTACCCCATTCGCTATTACCCTCTGTGCTCAACCTGTGAGCCAATTGCTCACCCACTGCATGATGTATTTATCCAGTTGTGTTCTGGTCATTTTGTCCAGAAGGATCCTGTGAGAGACAGTATCAAAAGCTTTACTAAAATCCAAAAAGATTACATCAACTGTCTTACCTTGATCAACTAGATGGGTTACCTTGTCATAAAAGGAAATCAGGTTTGATAAGCAGGACTTTTCTCTCATGAAGCCGTGCTGGCTGCGACCGATGCCTGTGTTGTCTTTCAGGTGTTTTTCAATACCTGCCAGAACAATCTTCTCCACAACTTTACCTTGCACTGAAGTGACACTGACAGGCCTGTATTTTCTGGGGTCCTCCTTCCTGCCCTTCTTGAACATCAAGATAACGTCTGCTAGCTTCCAGTCAACTGGGACTTCTCCGGATTCCCCTTTCAGAAATCATTGATAGAGGTTTGCAGTGACATCAGCCAGTTTTTGAGGATTCTTAGGTGAATTCTATCAGGCCCCATAGATTTGTAGGGATCCAGCTGGAGAAGCATATCCTGCACAATTTCAGGGTCAACTGGGAGTTGATAATTCTTACAGAAAGAGGAGTTTTACAGAATACTATAGCTCAAAAGAAGATTAACACCTACTGATATTATAGACAAGTTTCCCAAATTCATCTCAGACTTGTACCTGCACAATTCAGGGACATGTCTTGCTCATATATTTTAAGGGAAGTTCTGTCCATTTTCTTAATCAGGACTGAAGATTAAAAATTTCAGAGAACAATGATTATATATTGGGACCAAGTTCAAGTCAACGCATTATTTTCTAACTGTATTTTACAGTGATTACAATGTTTTCTGGTGTAATTTTAATTTTGCGTTTCTGATCTTTAGACTATTAAACAATGAAACGCTATTAGTGCTTATCCTCTTTAAGCTCCTGATACAAATGAAAAACTTTAAATCAAGAATAAGAAGCATTTTTCATATCTGGGAATGCAGAAAGTGATTCACTGTGCTATTTTCATGACAACACTATATTTGTTATGGCACAGCCAATTACTACTGTAGGCTTAGTTCAGGCTTGGGTTTGGGTTTGTTTTTTGGGTTTTTTTGCTTGAGAAGGAAGCAAGGATACTAACACTCACAAAAATATATTTCTATTAATTTTGATTTGTGATTTATTGGTAGTGATAAAGAAAATCTTAGCAGAATTTAAGTTTCTACCTCCAAGAGAAAAATGTCCATCGCTTTTGTAACTAAAAAATACTCATCTCTTTTTCTCTTTGAGGTTTTCTGTATTTTCTTATAAATTATTCATTGTTTTACATTATGATTCTTGAGCTTATTCTCAGATCTATTAAATCCCTGTATATGTAAGTTTTATGAACACTGTTTGTAAAGATCATGTAGAGTCTAAGTGCATTAGTGACAGAGGTCATGAAATATTGAAAGACTTAACCACATCTGTGAGAAAAATAAGTATTTATCTCAGAGGCCTAAGAAGTGGTCTGTTCACCTACAACACAAAGCCCAGTGCAATATTGACACATGATATCCTGCTATTTGGAATTAATCCATAAAATAACACTAGCTCCTGTATCAGAGGTACTACAGGTAATACAACCATCCCAGAACCTCAGGGGGATCCAGGGAGATGATTTATCCTTGCAGCAGTCATAGAGAGAAGGGAAGGAAATTAAAACGAAGAATAAAATATTCTTAAATACACAAAAGGGGTTTTTTTAGTTAAAGTTAATTGACTGGTAAAATCTCCTTTTTTTTTATTTCCCCAGTCAAGTTCACAGCAGAATATCAATGAGGTTTGTTGAAATGGAAACTTTTCAGTGTGCATAATTAGAGCAAATGAAATGTGCATCCATTCTCAATGTGCTTCTTTTATTTCTGTAAAATTTATCTTCTTTAAGAATGGAGACAGGAAATAAATGGGATGAATGTCAACTTACATGAGAATGGTTTGAAAATTTCAAGGCCAGCTCAAGAGCAATGATTGGGATCAGAAATCTATTTCTGTGATAGGGGCAGACACTTCTTAGCTTTGGTTTTGCCTGTGAAAAGCAGGTACCATTAACAAGAATTAAGTAAATGGAGGCAACGAAGAAGCAGAGTGCATTTCCTCTCAGTGTGCTGCTGGAGTAGCCTGACCTGAAAACCTTGTGATCTGTGTCAGACCTGAAAGAGAGCCATGCTCACTTCACATCAGTCTGTGCCAGAGATGGGAATGAGGTTTTGGTGGGTCTGATCCTGGAAGTAGGGACCAGTTAGGTTAAAGCACTGGGGCTGTAACAAACTGTAACTCTTTCCATCTCAGCAGTGACCCCACCAATGCTACACCTATTAAACCCCAACAGGAGGATGGGCCACCAAGACAGACAGAGAAAACAGGCAGGAAAGGAAGAAAGAAAATTATGTAATCCTCTTTTGTAGGTGGGGAGATGGGGCAGGTGTCCTTTATCTAAGGACACATAAAAAGACTGGGCAGAGGCTAGGGCTGTGCTTTGAGCATCACCTAGATGTTCTTGGAGCTGTTCTCTCAAGGAGTGGTCTACCCACTCCACTTGCCAGCTGAGCCTTCACCACCTACTGCTGTGCCAGTGCTCCTCTCCCACCCCAGCTGATGAGTAACAGTGGCTGAAGCACCACCATGGTGTTCACTGAGAGCAGGTTTTCTTTTGCTCTTGTGACAAGCTGGGAATGTGTGTATGGTTATGGGGTAGCAGAGCACAGATGATATATAGCAGCCTCCACTGGTCACTCTCCCTCAGATGGGGTGCTGTGGGTCAGTCATGCTCCTGGGAATGCACTTCTTGTCTCAAACCAGCCTTTTACTGGCTTAAATACCTGCAAGGCTCAGTGGTTGGGGGAAAGTGTATGTGTGGAGCAGGAGAAGCAGTTAAATGCATTTCTGTGTAATTAAACCCCTCGTGAGGGACTTTTCAGTGTGATTGAGCAGTCCATGAAAGCCCTCTGGATGCAACCAAGCACAGTATACTTCTGGTGTGCTTTGTGGATGCCATCAGGATCACTGGAGAACCCAGCGTAACAGAAAAAGTTTACCTTGTCAGACACATTACACTGAGCTTCCAACCACGAAAGGTAAAAAAAGGCCGGAGTCAATGCCTACTTCACTGGGTATGGCCAGTTTTCCTCATTTTATTGTCACTGGATTTGTAAATGTCAGAAGTTGAGACACAAAACAACAGAGGATGTTTTGTTAGAATGGCTGTTCACACTCTGTAGTTCTCTGCATTGAGGTGCCTCTTGCTATAAAACTTGAAGCTTACCAAGCCCAAAGCAAGTCTTTGCTGCTATTATTCACTTATTACTGCAGAATTGCTTAGCAGTCTCACAGGACATCCAGGGCACTGTTACAACTGACACTATGTGAGCAGGCTGCAAGAAACAGAGAAGCTGCCAGCCTGAGCAGATAGTCCTGTCCCAGGCAGGATGGAGAGCTGGCCAGCTGCCTGCTCGGAGGAGACAGAGCACAGTGAGGGCTAGCCGGACACCGGGTACAGCTGCCAAATTGTCTGCTGGGCAGATCATCCTGACTTTTGGAGTTTTCTCAGTTCCCTGGAAATAATTGCTTATTGGACATGCCCATATCTCTTAAGTAGTTTCAGGGAGATGACTAACTTTATGAGGATAGAGGCTACTGAGATGAGTCCCAAAGTGACATACTCAGTATTGCACAGGAAACCTGACAAGGCTTGAGTGTGGAGGGGTTTTGTGTTCTGGTTTACCACCTCTTCTGCAAAAGCACCTTTCTTCTCCAGTTCAAATGTTCACAACTCACTTTAGGAGGAAGAGAGTTGGTACACAGCATTCCTCATTCTATCCTCCAGCTCTTCCACTTCTTTGTACAAAGCACAACCTTATTTTCTAGAAACACTGTCCTCTTTCTTTTGTCCTCTGAAAAACGCTACTCTTGCACTTTTATTTTTCATGTCCTATGAGTAAACATATCAATTAATGAGATATACGTAGCAGTCAGACCAGAAAATGTAAAACATATTGCTATTAATTTGGGTCACATAAATCTTTGTCACAGAAAATGAAATCAACTAATTTTAGAAAACAGTAATTCCGTTATTTCGTTTGACAAGCATTTCCAATCTGAATCTCAGAGAAAATTTTTTACTTTCAGACATGCATGCGATGAGGGGGATCAGGTGTATGGCAAACAAGTGAGTCTTCTGTGCAGGATATTCAAATTCCTCCAGTATTACTTCACTTTCCCTCCCAAAGCACAAACAGTGGTAGCTATACCTTAAAGACTGAGCCTAGACCTGACTTAGCTGTGCTTAAGGAGAAACTATGTTCTGTCTTTGTGCATTCTTTTTTCTTTATGATTCCTCTGTCAGACTTTTTACCCTGCTGACCCTGAGCAAATTTGTCAAGACAAGATGGACATCTAGTTTTACAGGCTTGGGCAAAGTAAGCAACATGAGAATAGAAACAGAAAAGCAGACCACTGGACTATAATTTGCAAAATCCCAGAAGCTAAACTCAAGGAGGGGCAGAAATTGAAACACTAACACAATATGAAAAGACACATACCATTTAAATCAGCAATGTAAAGGGTCAGTCTGCTATGGCAACATGGGAATTTTTGCCAGCTACTCTCTTTTTCACCTTGTCTTTAAAGGGCTTTTTTTCTCTGTGATGAGAAAATTGCATGCTTTCTTGAATAAAATTCCTTGATACGATGGTATTCCAGTTACTGCCCTGAAAGTAAAGTTTGTACTACGGGGTAAGTAAATTACAGTGAAGAAACTGAAGCAATCTGGGCCATATAGTAGGTGTATAGGAACCATTTCTTCCTGAATAATAATATTTTTTGTCCAAGGCATGTTTCAAAGCTTATGTCCACAGCAAGATAACAATGCTGCAAATTTAGTAGGTCTCATATCTAATCTCCAGCTGAAGTGACAACCAAAAACAAAAAAAAATTATCCCTGACAACAGGCTGACACTACTGGTACATTAGTCAGCTCTGATATGCTGATCACAGGGCCCTCTGGTTTCAGTATCCTGCAAGGATGATGTATTTGTACTAAACCACTCAAATATGCTCTTTTCTCTCTGCACAAGCTACTGTTAGGGAGTAGCTTCTCTTCCCCAGTCCCTCTCCTCCTCAAGAAATATCTGACATGCAGAGGTGCATAGGGCCTGGTCTGCTTGTCACTTCTCCTTATATCCTGGTGCTAGGGCCATCATGAGAGGAACTCATCTGGAAGAGATTACTCTTCAGGCACTGTTGGGTTTTGCATTGTCTTGAATTGCTAGGGTAAATATGCTTGAATACTGCTGTTCCTGTGGTGTGTCTGAGCTCCGTGTACCTTATTTAGGGTACCATTAGCAGTGCTGACTAAGTAAGCATGAAGTGTAGCATCTGCTTTGCTCTCTGGAGAAGTGTAGTCCTGAACAGGCTCCTCCTCCATGACAAAGCATTAGGGAAAGCTGGGGTTGCCTGAACTAAGACTCCTGGAGCTGCCTCAGGGCAACTGCTTCTTGTGGTGGAATTGCTGTCTATACATAGTGTGTATTGTCTGAGAAAGTTTCCTGCCCTGACAGCACACACCAGAATAAATATTTAATACAAATTAATACAAGTATATAGATTTGAAATAAGAGCTTTAAAGGACAATGAGCAACTTAAGTATAGCCAAGTCAATGTATTTCAGATTACTTTTAATAAGAAGCAGAGAGACAGGAACTTTTGTGAGGATTAAGGAGTGAATCATAGAATCATTAAGATTCAAAAAAAGATAAATTTTTTTATATAAATTGAATTACATGGAAGAACAAACTGTGTAACTTAGAAATCCTGCAACGTTAGAAAGTACCACATAAAACTACATAAAACATTCTGATCAATTGTAGTGTACCCTCCTGTATGTTACAGAGGAGCCCAACATGAGTTGGATCATCTCTTCAGCACAGCATTGAGGGAAAACAAATTGTGATCCTCTGGGCTCCTTTTATATCCCAATTTGTACTTTTCCTCATTCCTTCCATTATCTCCACCTTATATTTTTATTTTCACCTGTTTTCACCCATCCTTCATGTTTCAAATAATTTCTGTTTGACAAGTTAAGAGAAAACTAGATAGGCTGATTACATCCTAGGTTTTCAGTAGGTGGATTTTATGCACCATCCTCTGAAATACCTAATCCTGGTTTCTAGGAGAAACAAGATGTTAGGCATCCAGGGCATTGGTACATATCTGGTACGACCATTTTTATATTGATTGTGCCCTCTTGCTTTTGTATTGCCCATTCCCTTGAATTCTTGTCTCCTCTGCTTCCATCCAGTCTTATGTAATTCCTCTCCTTTTTCTACCTCCCTCAACTCAGTTCAGTTTAATTTCTCACTTCCTGTTTTTTTTCCTCTATTCCATCTTTCAAATACACACAATGCTTATGTTTTTGCTGCTAAGACCAACAGTCTATTGATGATTAACTTGGTTCCAGATGTATCATTGGATGTAATTTTCATCATGCTGTTGAAAGAAGTGAATGCAAGTGCATTCTCATAATCTCAGCCCACAAGCAGAGAAGAGCACTTCAGGAGTCAATGCTTGTCCCAGGCACATATTTCTTCAAACATCCATTTCCTGACAGAACCCATATATTATCAGCTTTCAGGGCATAAGTGTCTCTTCAAGCCTCCAATTGCCTGGCATAATAGTGATGGTATATCTTCAAAGTTCAACATTTCCTTAGAGCTGATGGCATAGCTATATCCTGAGTTACCCTGTGTTACCTCCGTGTTTTACCTCAGTCTGAGGCAGTTGCCTCAGACTGCCACTGAATGAGTTATTCTGGTGCAATTCAGACACTTAGAGCACAGCTGTTCATGTCTAAGCAGGTCACCCAAGGTTCTTGCTGTCAAAATTCTAGCATATAAGTCATCTCATCCCAGTTCAGACATCTGAAAAATAGAATGAATACACCCTGAAAGTGTTCTTCTGAGCTGAGATACAAGAGGAATTCCACTCATCAACTGAAACAGAATAGGACAAGGAAGCTGATGCCTTTCACTTCAGCTAAGCATAAAACACACGACTGTCCTTTATGAAGACAGACATTCATCCTGCATGTTGGCATTCAACTACTATCCAAAATGAAAGGACATGCATGGCACATGATGGATGAGACGATTTCGGCCAGTTACAGGTTTACGTTGACAGGAGGCAATGAGAAGTTGGAAGAATGCGTGAAACACAGCCTGGGCAAGCACTGGGAATATGGCCGAAGGGACAGGTATGATGGGGAGGTGTTTTGGACTGAATGGCTGAATAAAAAAATCTTGGGAATTTGGTCGCATTTCTGTGTTGTTCTACCTCTGCTTTTCTGAAGTAAACAGAACTTTGTGAGCTAAATACACGGGCTCACATCAAAGACCGGACTGATTCCACCTAATTTTTCTCCCCCAATGGAACATCATCCAGGGTTTTACCTAGCATTTTGAGCCATTAGGGTCACCACTGCAACTATGTGGTTCCCTTCAGTACTGATCTTTCAGATCTTGAAGCATCAGTGGGCCCTGCCATTTGTCTGACATCATAGGAGAAGATCAGGCTTTACTGAAAATCTTTGCTTTCACTTTGTGAGCATCAAATATTTATTAACAACATTCTAGTATTTCAGATTACCGGTTTTTACACATGTTCTATACACTGACAAACAACTAAGTCCTCCTCATGGTAATTATTCTGGGACAAAACCACCTTGTCTTCTAAACTATATTTTCTCAGCCTTTATCAACGTTTGGGAAGTTGAAAATCACATTGCTTTTAATAAATGAAGGACACAGTTTCTTTTGTTTGTTGATGAATGTGAAGGATACAGAAGTTCTTATGTCTTCTACTGCCCAAACTACCGTGTAGCTCAACCTGAAGGTCAGGATTGTGGAAGGAAAATAGCACATGACTGGAAGGAAAAGAGCACAAAAATAGCATCAGGAGAAAGCTTTTCAGTTTACATTTTCTTAGGCTGTATAAGTCTCTGGTAAATAGAAGTGGCACAGTGGCAGACAGCTCGGACTCACTGTGGCCAGCCAAACAGAAATTAATAAGAAATGCTTTATTGAGTAAGGATATTGAGAAAATCACCCTGTGCATATAGGAACTGCAGAACCAAGAGAAAGTAAGAGAAAGGCAGCTCATAGGCCCCAGATTAACATATCTCAGGTAGGTTACATATGAATCAGTCGAGGCAGAGCATACAGATGTTGTTCAAGAAAGAAGACAACATGTCTGAGGAAATGGAGTTGAAAATGCCCTACTGGGAGACCACAGCTGGGAGCAATGGGAATATCTTGGGAATGCTCCCCAGTACACAGGGCCCAAATGTGCAACACTGACACACAGGGATGCAAACCAAGACAGATCCAAGCAAGTATCCAAATGGTGCTCAAACATCACTGGACCTCTCAGGGGAGAAGTCTGTACATCACTTAACTACAAGCTCCTACCTGACATGACTTCCTAGGCTCTACGTGCAGACAAATGAGTATTTCTCCTCTGAAAAGCAATATAACCTAAAAAGGATATTCTGAACTTTTCCATGGGCATTCTAGGAAGAACAGGGAAACTTATATCCCAGTGTAGGCATCTGTATAACTACAAACAGTTTTAACATACCCTATTCCTTACTGAGTCCTATTTGGGGACCATAGGGGCACAACTGTCCAGCCTCTGGTTGCCCTACTTAACTTGTTGCTTCATGAGTCAGCAGATATTGTCACGTAGATGCACCAGTATCTTCTGGGGGATACCAGCACTGCTCTGCTGCTGTTGCACATTACACAAGGCTGTTTGACATTTTTTTCCCCAAAACTTGGCCAATCTTGTTCCATTTTCTTTCTAGTCTAAAGAATTATGTCCAGATTTAGACAGGGTTTTTTGTCAGATATGTGACAATGTGTCATATGTCACAATGTGTGACGGTCTGCCTTCTGCTTGCTAGTTTTATGGGTCTCTTTCAGAAACACTCAGTGAAAAAAAGTATGTGTAGGCATAGTGCAATAGAATATATTGACTAATGTAGATTGGGGCTTTTTTTCTTTACAGAAAATTAATGATTTACAGGAACAGTCATACTACCTGAAGACCTGTGATTGGTTTATTTGTGACTACGTGGATAATGAAAGAGATGCATAATAACATGGAAAACTCTTGTGTGGTTGCACTGTCAACTATATTATGCCATTTTTTTGATATTCCTACGCTTAAAAGTCATGAGGATCACACCATATTGATATCATACCATATTTTTTTGGCTGCAGCTTTTCAGAAAACCTGTTACTATAACATGCCTTGCAGTTTGCACTGTATACTTAAAGAGTAAGGGTTCGTTACCTGTAAGAATGCTCTCTGAACAGAAAAAAAAAGGTTACCTCATGGTCACCTCACTTACAAAAAGCATTTTTGCTCTTCATAACTCTTACATGTTCAGTATTTTAACTAAAAACTACCATGCTAAAATGTGGCATCTTGTCACCTATTTTTCATGAAAATTCTTCTCTCACAGTTCAAGGTCAAGAAAGACATTACTGCCAATGACTGAAAAAGAACAGTATAAACATGCACACTGATTTAGGTTTTCAAAATTGATTAGCTGTTCTAGACTGTGACAACACTTTATGTGACATTTCCAGTTTACTAGAAGTTAAAATTGATTAGTACTTTTTGAAAAAGTACCATGCTAATCAAGGTAAACTAATTAATGAAATTACTTGATTACTAGACAATTTGGCATTTTAGTGACTCTTTAAATAAAACTAGTTTGGGAAATATTTTCTGGCAGCAGATCAGCTAAAGCTATTACTTGGACTGGGAGAAGATAAGGTTTTCTTTCATGCTTTTTGTAATTTTTCATATCTTTTTAGTAAATAGCAATCCTAGTCTGAATTGTTCTATGGGATGGGTTTTTTCCCTTTCTTTCACCTTCTACTTCAACACTTGATTACATTCATCCTGATAAACAATTACATGTGCTACCACCCTTCCTGTTACTCCTGTACAATATGGCAGAATAATGGACTACAATCTGAAAACCTAAGCCTGCCAGAAATAGTTCCAACAGGAATGATAGTCTAACAAATCTAACTTCAAACTCCCATCTGAGTGTGTATATTATGTTCTAGAGATAGGTATATAGTTTTAATGGGAAAGACCCCTGAACATTATTCACACTTAAGGGTGAAATTCAGATACGCATAAAAAATGTATGAAGTCAAACTAAATGAATTTTAAATTATTCCATAAGAGGTGATGGAGATGAAATCAAATCTTCATTGTCTGTGAGAGTGCTTCAACTCTGATGGTGGCGAGTGAGATCTACCTTAAGCACTGGACCTGTGGCCCCTTCAACAGCTTCTACTTCCAGCCAGCCCATATCCATTTGGGAAGGGGATCATGTGAGGTCAAGTTACCTCTGAGGGCATGCAGCTGCATAGATTAAGGTATCACTGCTCAGTTATGCACACACACTGGAGATGCTGAGCTGAAATCTGCTTCATCTTTTACTCAGTTCCTCACCTTCGGAAAAAAATTCTGCATAAATAAGGTATGGAACAGGGAATTGCATGAACAAACCATGTGTCAGGCCAGAGCTCTTTACATGACAACATAAATCCTGGTCTGCAACCATGACACCTCCAAGAACAGAGACTACCATTCCTGCCAAACCCCTCCTAGCAATACTGGCACCGGTGCTGTTTAAACCAGATGCTTCCTATTTAAGAAAGCTATTGGAAACATATAGGTCTAAGAAACTAATGTTATCTATGTTCACATCTGGCCAAGCTGTACAGAGCTCAAGGCTGGTTTACTTTAGGATTGGGCTGGAATTCCTGATTTTCTGACAGAGATCGTATAGTGAACTTAGGGGAGTATAGTTAATTTAGTGGAGGAGATGTGGCTCTGAGATTGTTCATCGAGTGGAACTTTTTCAGGGTGATGTGACACTTGAGTGAAAGTCTCCTGACTGAAAGGACAAAGCAGAATTCACATGTAGAAGGAAGGAGGATACAAATGGATAAGAAATTAATTTTAATCCTGAAGTATTTATGTATTTCCATTTGTATATGACCTAATATGCTTATGCACAATGGTTCAGATATCATTAAACATATGTAGATCTATGCAAATCTGCAGTCACCTGGCTGTTGTTCTGCCAGTAATGCAGATAGCTTGGTTAGAAAAGTCAAAACCTAGTAGCAGTAGTTCTGTGTGTCCATGATTCCTACATTTCTGCTTTCTTTTCCTCTGCCCTCCTGTTTTTGAAAGGCTGCCTGACTTGTCTGTCTTTTTCAGACTGTTTTCATTTCCAGTGAGGATCTGCCTAGTGTGAGAATCCTACCTCTGATTTCACATCCCCTCTGCCCTCCACAGTATTAACAGTGTTGATCTGTTTTTGGCAAGATACAAGATTTTTTTTCTCCAGACTGTCTCTCTTTCCCTTGAGAAGCCTTCCAGCCTAAAAAAATATGTATTCCTTAAAAAAAACCCCAAAACACAAAAAAACCCCAATGAAACCTTGAGAATTAGAGTTCAGGAAAGTAAAAATTATGCAGTGTGATAACTAAGCATTGGCAGCCACACTGTGTGGCAGAGACTGCAAGCTGGATGATTTTTTCATGTTCATATTGACTGTAGCTATCTCTCCAGTTTCTCACACTTGCCTCATAAATTATATACTCTTGCAAACCGTGCCACCTGGCATTTAGAATTTACCCCTTTACCACTGGGATACACGGAACAAATAATGAATCAGTGACGTGTGCTTCCTCCCTTCCTGCAGAGGTGGGAGACAGGGACAAAACTCATCCAATGTGGATGCATTACTCAGTTACTAATACCTCCATGTGAAATTCCTCAGGCTTAGGTCTGAAAGCAGAGCAACAGGTATTAATATTCCATTTCAAAATGATTTTATTAAAAAAGGAGGTAAAATAGGACGGTGAAGAAGCCATGCCCCTCTCCAGTTCCCCTGGGTGACAAGCGTAAACAAGGGCTTTTGCTGCTCTCTGTTTTTCATTGCAGCCATGCTCCAGAGCCACACGCTCTGTGCTGTTGTAAATACACTGCTTCAAATGTCAGACCTGATTTACTCCATTCTTTGGAAAGAGAACAAAGGAAGTCAATTTTTGAACCCAATAATGACAATAAACAGCAGGACAAAAATAGCCCAGACAAGGCTGGGCTGTATAGAGTGCTGTTTCTGCAGTTAACTATTATCCATACTATTCCTACTAGCTGCTATTCATAGTGTAAGCACTTTCATGGGCATTAACAGTACCACAACTTGTCAAAAATAGTCATACGAGCCAAGCCTTGATTAACAAAACATTTGCGTGTCCTAAATTTCCACTGTAGTGACAATAAGTGTTGTGGTTTAACCCCAGAGGGTAAAAAAGCACCACACTGCTGCTCACTCACACAACCTCCTCCCCACCCACAGAGGGGAGAACAATTGGAAAGGAAAGGTAAACCTTGTGGGTTGAGATAAGAACAACTTAATAACTGAAACAAAATTTAATTGTAATTATAAACATACTAATAATATTATTAATAATAATAATTTTAATTACAAGGAGAGGGAGAGAAAGTGAAAGGGCCCAAGAAAAACAAGTGATGGACCATGGAGTTGCTCAGCACCTGCTGACCGATACCCACCCCAGCCCTGAGCAGAGATTGGTTCCTTCCCAATAATTCCCCCAGGTTAGATACTGGGCATAATGTTCTATGATATGGAATACCCTTTTGGCCAGTTTGGGTCAGCTGTCCAAACTACATTCTCTCCTGGCTTTTTTGTGCAGCTCCTCGCTAATATGAGACTGATATGAAATCCTTGACTTGGGGTAAGTACTACTAGCAACTGCCAAAACATCACTGTGTTATCAGCATTATCCTCGTACTGAATCCAAAACCCAGCACTGTACCAGCGACTATGAAGTAAGCAAATCGTCCCAGCCAAAAGTAGAACAATAAGAAATGGGATTATCCTCAAACACACATGTTAAACTAAACATGATCTGCTAACTTGGATGTCACATTTTCAAGTAGAGTTTGTTTGAATGCATATGTGTGGCATAACACAGGGCTGTGTAAAGGTATGCAGGCTAGTGTGTACCCCGGAAGCAGAATGGTGCTGTTCAGAGTCTCCACCCAGACGAATGTACCTCCTAATGCAGCTGTGTTATTGTCAGCAACTCAATATTGCACCTTATTTGGAAACCTAGAAAACTTTATTTAGATTTAAGTAGTTTTATATATATATATATCCAATATAGGTGCCTCTCAGAAGTCTGTGTTTGGATTCCTGTTTTTGAAAACTTTGCCAACAACAGTCCTTTGGCACAAAAAAATTGCACACTAATCAAACTATTCTATTTAAATATGCTAAACCAGCCATACTCCTGCAAATCTGCAAGACATTATGCAACTTAATGTTTTCAAACAGATTACATCCTATCTAAAAAGGGGGACTCTAAAAAAATGTGAAGAAACTGTAATACATTAAAGTGAGAGTGAAATGCTATCTAAATTCTTATATGCAGAGCTGCTTCATGCTTTACCTCGCTGCATCTCATTCTTCTGTGCTTATTCAAAGCTTGTACCTCTCTAGGAATGAAAACATCAGCCTCAAAACTGGAAATTTCATGAAAACAACATTAATAGTGACATCTTCTGAGTGCCTTCTTGCCACCAACAGGATACATGTTTTTTCATGTGGTGTGTACATAATTTTCTACAGTGTCTAAACAAGGCAGCACAGTTGACAATCTTGTTCCTGTTAATTGCCAATTCTTCACTTTCAGGGCTGCGTAAATCTTCTCAATAAAAGATCACAGCTCATGCTGTCAGATCAAGAATCTCACAGCACGATTTTGGGGCCAAGTCAAACGCAAATTCCCCAGGGATCACACTTTTGGTTTTTTTTGTTTTAGATCTGTGGCATAACAGCTTCAAATTTGTTCTGATGTGTTAGTGTTTGCTGCATGTGCGGGTCTGTAAATTTCTGAAACACTTGGCTTGAGAAATTGTGCTGTGAGTAAGGTCCCTTTTCTTGCTTCTGGTCCTTGACTCACTTCTGCCTGGACTCCAGGTGCTGCACACCAAAATATCACCAATGACACCACAAGAAAATTAGTTTCTCTTTGGTAGCTCTTTCTTTGCTAAACAACAGTAAAACTAACCTCACTGTACCACCTTTTCATACATATGGGTTCTGTGTTTTCTACAAAAATTCTATTTCCTTTAGTTTGAAGTTACCCCTGGTTGCCTGGCCCAAAGCACTGCATGGGTTCTGTTGCAGCCCGATTGTCCCAGACAGGCATGGCAAGCCAAATCACGTCCATCCTCATAATTTTTACCCCCAGGAATTAACCCCTCAGATACAAACTTTCCTTGTGTCTCAGTAGGTCTGGTAAATTCACTGGTAACAAAGATCTTGCTTCCTACAGTTCTAGAGGCATGTCTGTCATGTCAGCTGATGCCATAGCTTTCAGCTGATGCTTATTGCAAACCCCAGCCTGTGAAACACAATGCCTTATTTCACCTGCACTGCCAAGCCCCGTGGCATGAGGTGGGAGTCAGACAGAACAGTTGCCTCCTGCTTTGCTCTACTGGGTGGTCTTGGTCCGATGGAACTGTCAGCTTCTGCTGCTGCAAAAGGGAGCCTGAATATTGAGTAGGACCCCATCACTACCCATAGGTAACAAATAGCCCTTCAGACGCTCTTTAAGGCAATAAGAAAAATGGAAAAACCAGAATCAAGGCAATTAAGTGTAGCTTGATGCTGCCTTCAGTGTTCCTGTGGCTCAGATAGGTGTTTCGCCATGCCACAGAACCAAGGTCTTCTGTCCCATGGCAGCTTGTGTTAGCATCAGTCCTAGCTGGACCAGTCCTCTGTCCCTGTAAAACCACCAGACTCTCAGCAAGACACTGCCCCTGGCTCTTGGTGTGGGTGTCATGTACACATAGCCTTCATAGATTCTGGCTTCAGCAGCCTCCAGGGACCTGATGTGTTTAAAACAGTACTGGGAACTTGGCAAGACATTGGGCTGATGGTTCAACTGCGCAGAGTTGATCTCATCTCATTGTGTGCCAGTCTGCCAACTGAACAAATAGCGCCAAAAGTACCTCATGAGTTTTATTTAGTTTTAATGCTCAAGCTTATCCTCTAGATCCTTTGAATTATGAAGGAATTGTGGAGCTCTAAAGAACTTCACGTATCATGGAATCTTTAAGAGTGTCTTTCCAGGCACCATCCATGGCAGTCTGTCTAGAGATAAAGCCCCACACCAAGATGCATCTTCAAGTAACAGATATTCCCAAGCTTCTTTTTTTTTTTTTTAATAAGGTCTATCAGAATGCTCCAGTGACCCTTTCTGAGCTTCTACTGCTGGAGATATTTGCCAAGGGAAAAAATGGACCTGAAGAAGCTGCCACTCCTATTTGTTTTTCTTTCATTTGAGGCAGAGGGAGAGAAACGGTGCTTTTGTGCACTTCTTTTTATCTTCTATCTCCCTGGAGGTGTAGCATCTGTTCCCACAATTTATTTTGGCTGAGGTTTCTTTGCAGTTGTTTTCCAAAATCTAACAAATTAGACAGACTTTGGTCTTTCTCTCTGATAAATTTCATATGAAAATGGCTCAAGTGTCTTTGATGTATTTGCGCCTGGAGTTTGTAAATATCTTTCTGAAGAGCATTAGGGTTCTTTGGGGTTTTTTCTGTTCGAGTTTTGTTCTTTTTTTCATTTCATTTCATTTCAAATTGTTAAAATATTATTAACTGTAGGCTTTTCATAGGAAGTTTTTTCTCACCTAAACTGAGGTAGGTAGATCTAATGTTTTTTAGTTACTTGGACAAATTGGCCTCCATTGAGTCATAGGTAGTGAGTGTCTGGGGATAGTCCCAATACATTAGTTAATCAATGGAAACACAGAGATTTGAACTAGTAGAACTAATAGTTTTACAAGCATCAGGGCATTACCTCAACTCCATGTTCAAATGAATGGTGTTGGCACTGCAGGATGACAGTTGAAGTTAGTATTGTTTTTTTCCCTAAATTCCCCTAAAAATCCTTTTTTTCCCCCTGAGAGTAGAAGGCTCTGATTTTCCATGGATCTTTTCTATGATCTCTGATGTGTTCATATGATATTGCAGCTGAAACAAGGGCAGTAGATAAAGCTTGGGAGTATTGTATACCAGTGTGCCATTGTGGCTCTAAATGGATCACTAAATACAAAGGGATTGCTTGCTGCCAAAAACAAAATAAAAGAATCATTTTGTCACTAAAAATAAGTAGAAGTTTCCCATACATTGCTATAGCCCAGGGTTGCTTTCTGTCATACGCTCACTTTTTTCCAGTTGGACAACTGGACAACTGGTTCATCTTTGTTCATTCCAAGACAAATCTCCTTCTCCAGCCTTCTTCAAACCACCAAAAAGAAACTCCAAGTTTGGCTGAAAATCCAGATGGAAGATTACAAAATCTACATATCTTAAATGAGACAGATGAGTAATACAGCTTACTTGTCTAAATCACTTAGCAATCCAAATTACATGCCACATGTTACTCCTTAAGCCAGTCAAGACCAGTTCTCTCTCTCTTTTTTTTTTTTTAATTAATTCAATCTAAATGCCTTTAATAACTTCAGAGCTGAGAAGAAAGAGTACTGCTGTAAACAGCATTTTGATTTCATCTGACCCATGCATTATGAGATCAGCTATTAAGATACATTATCTGGAAATGCGATGGTCCTTAATTTTTTCCTCAGACATACCTGGAAGCATGATATTGAGCTAGAAAAATATGCTCAGGAAATTCAAAGAGGACCTTTGGTGAAAGTAAGGCAGTACATTGTATTTGTATTTCTCTCTGTAGTGCTTTGGAAAGCGTATTTCAATGGTGCTTTCCAATGAGCAAAGCAGAATAAATGCTTGCCTGCTTTGCATGCCATTCTCATAAAGAAATCAGTTTTTCATTTTTGAATATAACATTGCACCTACTTCAATTTCTAAGGCTTGTTCTTCAGTTTGATGGTACTGATTCTATAAACTTCAGCAACATCAGGCAACATCTGTAGGGAATTCAATCAATAAATAAGCTCTCTCTTTTCTGTTGTTGAGCAATTTTGCCATCAAATGACTTTGTTTAGTGCTATGAAAGTGGCCAACCATACTGTGCCACTCAAGAGAAAAATACATTTGCAATCTAACACAGCCTGTTTCAGCCAAATGAACTGAATTTTGTTTGGGAAAGAAATGCATCAGCATTGTGGGCTGTTGCTTTGATTGTTTTATGCTGAAGCTGCCAACTGTCTGTGATGTGAGTGGTTTCTGGTCAGAGAGAAAATTCTGCAAGAATATACATACATACACCTTGTTGGGGCACTTATCAGCTCACCACTAGACCTTACCTAGTCAACTGCCAGAAACAAACACTTATGTAGAGAGTTCTGTGCAGCTGATAGAACTGTCAAAAAAATTGGCATTTCTCAGTATTCTTGATATCATTGCCACATCCATTCCCAGACACTGATTCCAGAAATGGAATGCTAAGTCTTTTCTTCAGACACTTGGATAAGGAGATTTTATTATTTGTTGAGAGAACCAACAGCAGATGGGGGAACCAAAGTTCTCTGGGACTACAACACCAGTCCTGGAAGGAGTTTGGAGCCTGCAGGTGCTTCTAGGTTCAATAGTCTCTAGGGAAATGCGCCCCAGCATCACTGGCACCATCCAGTTGTCTGAGGCTGATATCAAGAGTATCAGTTAATGGTAAGTGGGGAAAATTCTTACGCAGGAGCACCTACAGGCTGCAGCCAAGGTCTGTGTAGGTGCTGACTGTGTAGCTATTGTGTATATAAGGCACAACCTCTGCCCTCAGTATGCTGTATAAGCAGAGAAGACAGATGAAGGCTGGTGAAGGGACTCAAGCACAAGTCCTATGAGGAGAGGCTGAGGGAGGTGGGGCTGTTCAGCCTGGAGAAGAGGAGGCTCAGGGGAGACCTCATCACTCTCTACAACTACCTGAGAGGAGGTTGTAGGCAGGTGGGGGTTGGTCTCTTCTCCCAGGCAGCTCTCAGTAAGTCAAGAGGGCATGGTCTTAAACTGTGCCGGGGAGGTTTAGGTTAGATATTAGAAAGAATTTCTTTACAGAGGGGGTAATCAGACATTGGACTGGGCTACCCAGGGAAGTGATGGATTCTCTGTCCCTGGAGGTTTTTAAGACAAGACTGGATGTGGCACTCAGTGCCATGGTCTGGGAACCACAGCGTTAGTGGATCAAGGGTTGGACTTGATGACCTTGGAGGTCCCTTCCAACCCAGCTGATTCTATGATTCTATGATATATGGAAGAGGAGGTAGAAACATTATCTCTCTTTTGTAGATGAGGAACCATACAATCACACAGTCTGAATGCTAGCAACTGAACATCAGGCTCAGATTCCTGAAAAATGAAGTTTACTAATATTTTCCATTTTCAAGTAACATATTTTAAGACATTCGGGAAGAGAAAGGAATGGTGTTGCATTTGAATGAAAATCCCTAGGTGTTGTGGCAATGTATTAAAACATAACACATCTGAGTTCTTGTCAAGTACAATATACAAGTTGCTAATGCTACAGTCAAATGCATTTTTCCAAAGAATCAGCTGCTTTCTTATTGCATTTATCAAATATATCTCCATGGAATTATATTTTCTGAGACATGAATCAACACAACATATGTTATAGTGCTTCAGTTTTGTTTCCATAATGAAAAGAAGCTGCTTTAATAGCATCTGTTGTAATGTTAGGAATGTATCCTGCCACAGATTCTCAGTGAAAAAACCACCAATTTCAAGTCGCAGAACTTGGATCCAGGGTGATCCAAATGAATGGGAAGGCTAGTTGTGATTATGCCTGTTATTAGCCAGTTATCTATTCTGTTTCCCTCTCCTTTCTTTAATTATTTAGCAGAATTAACATAAAAGCACAGTAAAGGAAACACTCAAACTCAGTATCATTTCTGGATACAGATATTTTTCTTTTAGCCAGCAACAAATTTTGACAACAAAGTCCTAATCAAGTAATTTTTTTTTTCATTTAGGTTTGTGGCTTTCCTATGTTGCAGTTGTCTTCTAAAATATACATTGTAGAAAGAATAGTCAAAGGAAAACTTGCTGCACTGGGACTTGGTAAACTACCTCTAATCTAATCTATATTACAGGGCACCAATTATTGGGGAATTCATATGCTACTAAATGTCACTTCCACTCTTTTCTAACAATGACAAAAACAATTCGTAAGTCATTCTAATCACTTACATGAGCATGCCATGCTGAAAAATCTCCTTGTTGTTCCTTCACAATTCCCTGATAACTGCAAGATTATGGCTTTCCAAGATCTTTTTGCCCTTACCGCTGCCTGTCAGCAGAAGGAGGTAGCAGATGTTTTCATTTTGAGTCCTTTCTCCAGGGCCAGAAACAAAAAGTTATTGACAAGTGGTTTGAATAGGTCTTTTTCCTTTTCACCCTGCTAAGGTGCAAGGAGTTACACAAAAAGGAGCAGTTATGATCAGGATATTGCATTAGCTTTTTATAAACCCTAAATATTCTAGCTATGGTTAATATTTCGTATTTCCATGTAACGTGGTAGACATAAAGGTGTGTAATGAGTGGAGATGTGGCACCTGTTCCAAAGAACTTCAGTCTAAGTCATACCCCCAGGGATTTCACAGGAAAAGGGGAAAGTTGAAAGATGTCTGAGTACAACAGTGAGGGCTTTTAGGGCAATAAACTGTGAATTCCACTAGTCTCTGCTTCCTTGGTTTGGTTTTGCTATTCTTGTATCAGAACTATTGTCAAGTTATGCAAACTGCCAGTCCTGGCACGGGGAATACACTTTGAAAATGCCTGTTTATTCAGTAGACAAGACCTTTATGCTTTAGTGATGAGTATTGAAATGTCTGGATTGACACTTTTTGCTATATATAGAAATAGATTTGGGAAGTAGAAAGCTTTGACATATAAAAGGATGATAAACTAGAAATATAATTTAAAAGAACTCTACCAGTGCTTGAGTGTCTGGCACTTTCTGCTTCACGAATTGTAACCTTTGATGGCAGGGGGGAGAGTTCATTGCAAGTCAGAGAAGTAACAGAGAGAATTTTTGATGAAAACCCCGGTTGGCTTGAAGGTATGTTTAGATCTCTCTGGATTACACTGGCAAGGTCTGAAGATGTGTTTATCAGCAAGATCTTAGGATTGTGCCTGGTCATCCTCCAGGAATAACTCCCCTGGGGCTGGTAGGGTGGATGGAGTAAGCCACTGCCTGGAGACACACGCTGACTCCATGCTAACAGTCAGACCAGCCCAAGAACAGGCAACATCTCCTGCCCACCACTTACCAGGATATCTACTGCTATATGGATTTGTGGGTACACAATCACAAGTAGGGTGGTCTTGTCTGTCAGATGCATGTAATCCCTTCCATAGGAAGTCACAAGTGGTTCCTACCTCATCACCTTCCTGTGAGAAGGGAGGGGAGGTAGATTTCTTGTGACATGGGTGTGGCTCTGAAAAGCATACTCTGCCCAAGACAAACACAGATTTTGCCTATCAGCAAAGAGGCTTTCCTAGTTTCTTTTTCTTGTGCTGGGTTGCATCATCCTTACAAGCACACTTTCACTAGACAGAAAGGTCATGGAATCTGGCCTCTGGTGTACAGCCCCCAGCATTTTTCTACCATCAAGACCTGATATTAAGATGCTTTGAGAACATCCTGCCATGCTGATAGCAATCAGATTTTCATCTGATTGTCAGCAGAGTCCACTTACTAAAGTGAGTGTGGTTAAGGCTGAATTTGATGTGGCACAGAGCTGAATAGAGCTACCTGTTCCTGCTCCTCTTTGCATTGGAATTCTTCTACTTGAGGCGTTTCGTCTCTTTCATATATCCACACATGATGAAAGCAAAACAAATTTAGAAAAGACAGCACTGAGTTGTATTCAAGAGTATTCTAGCAACAAAGTTACATAGTTGATGGACACAAATACAAAAAAACCTTGCAACAAAACCCTAAACATGTTCTTTGCTACAGCTTTTTTTCCCCTGGAAATTATTATTCTCTATATTGCACCCAGCATTATACTTAATGCACTAAGCATCCCAGGTAATGATGCAATTTTGATATTTTAATTTACTGATGAAGTAATGATGACTGAGAACCTGGAATGCAAGACAAATTCTACTTGTAATTTCCATTGCTTGATGTTATATAAACTCACTTATCAATCCCCTAGTCATCTGCACCCCTCACCATGATTTCCCTCTCAGCATAATAAAAAATGACTGAGTTTCAGGAAGCAATACCTATTCTGTGCTTGGTTGTAAATCTGATCTCTGTTCTAATATTTGCTTGAAAGTTATCCCTTAATAAACATTGAAGTCTTTTGAAAGGGGAAAAAAATGTCAGTCTCTTCTTTTTGACCTGTAGAAGAGATGTAAATTTACTCACACTAACTAGAAAGCAACTGTTGCAGACCTAAAACCTAATCCTTTGAGCTATCATGTTTGCTCAGTATAGCAAAGAAAATGATGTCTAGGGACACTGAGCAGCAGTTTCACATCATGAGTGTATGTTTTCTAAATATAAGGAGCAGCTTTCCTCCTCATAGTTATAAATACAGCTGTGTCACCTATATGTGATCTGACAGACAGCTGTAGCCAACAGAGGTGTGGACTGGACTGACAGTAACAGATGAGCCAGTGGCCCCATGCCCTGATAGTCAGGCAGTCTTCTCTTCTAGATTGGATTTATTAATCAGGAGAGTAGCTGTGGGTTCAGTTAGGAGGCAGTTATTCTGTTAATGCTCTGTATTGCTAGACAATAACCTCTGGCCTGTCCCTGGAGTAACTCCTTCATATGTTTTGAATCAAAACACAGTCAGGTTGAGAGTACTGGGACCCTCAGATGTCAGCACCTTTCCAGCCTCTTGTTTCAAATGCCACTGCTCCACTGGGACAAGGAGAGTTGTGACCTGACCTCTCCAGTGGCCTCTATAATTTTCTGCTGAGTCAATGAACTTGACTCAAAGATCAAAGTAAACAAGAAGAGTGTCTGTCTGGGAGTGCTTTTTGCCATGTATACTGAAAGGAGCTACCTAGAGAGTGCCACTTGTCAGGTATATGACTAATAAAACATGATACAAGTGCAGACATTGGCATCTTGAGCAGAAAATGTGCATCCCAGCTTTTCAGACTTTTTCTGAACCTGGTAAGTGCATACAATCAATACCAGAAACATGGACAAGAATGTAAATTCAAATAAAAAGCATATGTTATCTCCCCTATACCTTCAGCTCTCATCCCTCTTCTGATAAAAGTTCTACATTTCAAATGTCATCAGCCTGCAGGAAGGTACAGTTTCTTCTTTCTGAGCCTATTAACACAGTCAGCACAATAAAGGCAGGGGGGAAGGAAAACAGGAGAAAAATGATAGCAGTAAACAGAACAAAACAACACAAAACCACTCCTCTTGCAGTTCTGAGAAGCATTTACTAATCTCATCTCCTGCAGAAAAATTCTGTTCTGTTTCAGGTGCTCCTGAATGTACTTAACATTGAACACTCAAAACATTCCTTGTGATTGCCTTTGCATCCCAGCAATCCACAAATTTTACACATTTATCACAGAAAATCCTTGAAATCTAATAGATCTTATCTGTGCACAGGCTCTGAGTGTCCCCACAGCTCCCTGCCACCCCCCTCCTGCCTTTGACTGAGTTAATCGGCAGCTCTGCCGGCTGAGGGGACTTACCAAGGGCTTTTTGATGGAAGGATGCTGTTAGGCGCTCGCACACATTGGAATAGCTGCTACCCAGTAATGAAGCAGGAACTGAGAAGTCTCACTCTTTCAGTAGCTATTCAGGTAGTGCTGCCAGCTTTCTCTAGCTCTCTGCATACACACACAGGGTGGGAGTGTGGGGGGAAGGGAGGGGTGGACAGGAAGGGGGGTAGAGAGGGAGAGACACAATAAACTCTGACTATAATTATGAGACCTCCTTTCTACAAATTGTAAGAGATCCCTTCAGCAGTTTTTTTAGCATGATCTCTTCAAAAAGGAGTTCCTCTGAAAAAAACTGTATCCTTCCTACTCTCTTCCTCCGTAAGAAAAATAAAAGCCAGCTCTCTCAAAGATTTAGTCATTGATGTGTAATAGGGAGGTTATTGTTGTTCAGAGTCTTTATTTTTTTCTTTTTATGATGAAAGTTTTATTATGAAATCTAGCCTAGTTTGCAGCCAAAAAAAGACCCGACTCTGCTCTCTATAGGAAACAATCTCCCAGGAAAGCAGTTTAGATCAATAATTTCATACCTTTAATGACTGTATTTATGAAAGAAAGCATTTGGGCTAAGTGATTCACTAACTGGAAAGGTAACAGTTTAGTAAATACATATCACTGCTTGTTTGTACCTGCATACACCATTAAAGAAAAAATTGAATACCATGTGTAAATTAATAGGACAATTTATAATGGAATATTATTGCATTTGGCAAAGGAATAAAAAGAATTTAAAAAAGCTAAATCTCCAAGACAGATCCTTTCTTTATAATTCTTCAGAATCTTATTCTTTAGAATCCTTGCTCTCTGAAGCCTTAAAATTATTTATCCTTTCATTACTTTTGATGTCACCTTTGATAAAAATCCGATAAAATATACCCTCTTCCTAGGCAAAAGAGGAAAGTGTTCTGGAAGATTTCTCTCCATCAGTCCATCTGTCTTTCTTACACATGGTCACCCATACATCCACCTACACACAACACGATACCGAAAGCAACAACTAGGGGGAAAATCATCAATTTCCTTCAATTCTGTTCCCCAGATAGCAGTGGCTTTGCCCAGATCTTGGTACAACTCCAATAACCACAGGGTGATAGGTAAACCAGATGAAAAAAAGGATGAAAAAAATTAAGCATGACATATGAATCTGGCTTTGTCCCCATGAGCAATGCAGGGAACATCTGGGAGCCAGCTCAGCAGAACCCCAATGTGACAATGACTTAAAGGACTGTTGTTTGGTATCACCATTCAGAGGCATGAGGAGACCTTGTAACAAAGACTAAAATGGGGAGAAAAGAAGAGTAAATAATTAATAGAAGCCTACTAAAAAAGTAGTCACAATTGAGAGTTGCCTTATTAGTTGCCTTATTCATTAGCAGTCTGCAACACTCCATGACACCCTTGTGCAGTCTGCTAACATTTGGCAGGGGATATTTTCACACACAGCTGTCCAGTTGTTAATCTGCAAAACATGTACTTAGTATTTAATTACTCTTAATCAGAGACAAATATTGTCAGGGCCTTGACAAGTCTATTAGAAAGTCATAAAATATGAAGTGTTCAGACAGAAGTTCTTTCTGAGTCTTTGAGTTGTCTCAGCAGCAGAAGAAATCTTGAAAAGACTGATATTTCTGTACCTCATTGCTCCTGCCTTCCTCCTGCTCAGAGTAGTTGAGACAGTGGGTGGTAAATACAAACTTGTGTTTAAACTGAAGACCAACCCTGGCACATTTTGTTCCTAAAGAAGCCCCAGTGCAGATGGGCTCAGAAGGCATCTATAGTCATTGGAGGGCATGGGCAGTAGCAGCTGTGACTTTCAAGACCTTGTTTTCTTGGTATAAAAAGCAGGAACTATTAGTGGCTATAGCCCACACATTACAACACCCCACTGTTAGCATAACTTGTTGTGGAAGTTCACTTCTTCTCTCTATTTGGCCCCTGGAGAGGTTAGCTGGGAGATTGTTGAGCTGCACTGCTTGGATTGCCAGAAAACTGCTCCCAAGGTCAGAGCTGCTCTTTCAGCACTATTGGGGCTTCCCATCAGTACCTTCTTTCCCATCACAAACACCCCTACTGCAGGACCATGAGGGTCTTAAACTTCCTCACTACACTCCCACAGCTGGCATGTCTGTAATACCACAGCAGGGTAGAACATGGCTTGAGGAAGAGCTGCAGGTATCTGTCTTAGGTAGAGCTTCCCTGCCTTGCAAGCTGTACTAGCTGAGGTTGCTGTTTTTTAAAAGCTTGTTTCTAGAAATTAGAAATAGGCAGTGGAAATGTGTTTACATCATGAGGGCAACCTGAACAGCTGACATTTGACATCTGTTTGCATTAAAAGCAAACTATCCAGCCCTTTAGTTATTCCTCCATCTGGGCTTGCTAAAAGAAGGCTTTGCAGAAAAGAATGGAGAAAAAGGGTTCAAAGAATGCCTATTACCTTTAGAATGATAGGAGGGCTCTGTTCTTAGGGGGTGATGTTAATTCAGTCAGATCTGTGGGTTGTCACTTGAGAGGACATGCAACTTACACTTTAATAAAAAAGATTCTTTTTTGTAGTGCAGGTAAACAGTTCTGGAGAGCTCTCTCATAAATTACAGCTCTACAACTTGGAAAGAACTAACAAATCATCTGTGACCTGTGAATCTAATTTTACTGCGCAAAGAACTTTTCCTCCAGGGCTCTTTCCCTGGTACATGTATCTATTTGCCATTCTTCGTTGACACAAACCAATTTCTGCGGTTTGCCTGTCAATAACTATACTTAACTTTTAATGAGTAATAGTAAAGCCATTAACCTCCAGTAGCAGCAGTTTCTTAAAGAAACAGCTCTCATTTTCTCTGTGATGAGCAAGATTTTTCTTGAAATACACCTCTTGACTGAAAAGTGCATTTAATATACTAGGGGATGAGGGCAATATACTGGGAGTATACTGTTTCTTGTGTGGATGCTACTCTCCATCAATATCAACTACAAGTTTTATACACTGGTATCTTGCTTACTGTCTGAAAATAGTAAGACTTATCTAATATGGCTTACTGTATCCTTTGGCAGTCAGTGTGGAGTGGGTACTGGCTGGTGCAAGGTAGTCCTAATGATGTTTTTTCCTCTGTCTCTTCATTTTCTAACTCTCTTCACACATGACTGAGTGACCAGAAATGTTACACTAAGGAATCAGTGCATGTGTTATAATGATACCAAAATTATCCCAGTGTCAGTATTATTAACACAGGCGAATATCAGTTTTACAATTATTAGAAAGCTGAATGATCTGAGATATGAAAACTCGTAATTCATACATGCAAACAACCTCTGCCCTGTGAGTGACACCACACTAGTTTAGATAAAACTGATTTCTGAAGACATAACTATCCCCTCTCCCTCCTTTCTCACAAAATTCTAATCATTTTATAGTGCAAAGATACAAACACAGCCTATCTTTCAGACAGTGATTTTTATGTGTGCTAGACTGCAAGAATTAGGTATGTACATCTTAATGTCACAGGCGCAAGATTTTACTCCACTGATTAAAGGAAACAATTCCTTGATTCATGGAAAACTCATGGAAGCGTGTAGCAGACTTTTTATTGTAATAATTATATTCTGTTCTCATTTACATTCAGGTAAACTAATTTCAATGTAGTTACTACTGATTTGCATCCATACTAACTTTAGTTTGCAACACAAAATTAGTCAAGCTAGTGCTGTAACTCCAGTATAGTATGTAAAAACCCACAAACGCTGTCTGACTCATACAGATTTTGAACCTGTAAATATTGACTTGTGGGTTTTTAAGTTGCAAAAAATCAGCAGGAACTTCTTCAATGTCATTACAGAACCCAAACCTCAAGATCAAACTATATTACCTTCAAGGTTTCCAGGCCACTGGAATTTTGAATGCATTATTCTGAATGAGCTGTTTCTCCTTAAATAGAAGAAGTTAATGGCAAAATACATTGCTTGTGTCAACTGTGATGTAATTCACAGTAGTATTTATTAACTAATTAGGATTGCATAATATTTTGCAATCCAGGATAAGGTAGTGCCGTAGTTTGAGAGTCCCAAAATCCAATCCTCAAGTCCAAGCCCCCTCCCACAACTCAGAGCAGTGTGAAATGGGTTTTCCAGACACAAACATGAGACTCAGTATGGGGGGAAAGGGAATTATATTGCAAACACTGTACAAATAAATATTATAATACATCATATACAGTCTTAACTATCTCTCCTATACTAAATCCGTATTTACAATGGATCAATCTCTTCTCCCTTCAATAAAAGTCCAGAAGGGAAAATGAAAGATCCTTTCCACTCTCAGAGCAGCAGTCTCTCTAGGGCAGTAGTCCCCCTTCCTCCATGCAGCAGCTGTAGCTGGATCTCTTTTCATTACACACGAGGGGGGTCTCCAAGCCCCTCTCGGCCCTTCGACTCCAAGCGAGGGTCTTTCTCTTCCACGGGTTGCATTCACCAGGACAAAGGTCACTTCATCATGTCATATTCACGAAGTGCAAGAGTCTTTGTGACGGTCCCTATCCTCAGGGGATTCAAGCTCTCTTGCAGAGCTCCCATGCTCTGTTATCAGGCTGCTAGCTTAGCAGCAGCAGCAGGGGGGCAAAGCCCTCCTCCACATTCCTTCTGGCCATCCCAGTCCAGCTTTCCAGGATACCTGACCTTCTTAGCTCTTCTCTGTCTCTCTGGTGCTGCATTTTAGGACTCCTTTCAAGTGGGAGTCCACCACCCCTCCTCTCTAGGAGAGGTCTCCAAGGAGTTTGGGGAGTTTGTTTCAGTTCTTACTCAAACTCTCTCTCTCTGTAGAGCTTAGTCCTGCTCTGTCTCCATCAGACATTTCTCTGTGTCTCTCTTCCTTGGCTGCAATGCCGGCTTTGCTGCTTCTTCAGTTCTTATCTCTTGGCTTTCAGCCATAGCCTCCGTTCACTGCTGTTTCTGTCGCTGCTTCTGCTGCTGCTTACAGTGGAGAAACATCCCCCAGCTCTTAGCTACAGATACTTAGCCCAATCTAACACTGTCCCAAGTCCCTGTAGCCCCCCAACTGGGGCTGGGTGGGGGGCCAGCCCCCAGTGGGGCTCTGGGCCCCTTCTCCTCGTGGCCTCAGAACACAGCCACCTCTCCAACAACTACTACAACATCCCCTTCTTTTCCAGTCTGGTTGTTGATATGTTTATATTTTGCAGGAGCGCTCATTGGTTCAACCCCAAGGGTCACCACCCCCTTGGGGTTACCATTTTATAACTCCAGAGGGAAAATGTTTTTCCCCCACCACAGGTAGGAAGGGAGAAAACTATAAAGGCTTTGTATTTGTTTTTTTCTGCGTTTAAAAGAAAACAAAGAAGTTAATCTTGATGTACTTCAATAAAACCTGAGCTATTGAGTTGAAAATATGCTCAATTGTGGGGTTGTTTGAGGTGTTTACAGTAATGAAGATTTTATATCCATTCAGAAGCTCAGTCTCACTCACTGTCCCGTAGCGGACGGCTTCTATCCCCACATTGCCTGACCTTGCAGATTGAAAGAAAGACAGATGAAGTATGACACTGCACAGGCCCTCAGCATATGTAAAACTGACTGTTTCTGCTACAAAAACCCAAAGTTGAGTTAGGCAACCCAAGTGGTAGCTCACGAGTTACTAAAGAAAATCTTAAACTGGCTTTACACTTTCTTATTTGCATTTGGGGAATTTTAATGGCCCCCACTGCCTATTGAAATCTGAGGAGACAAAAAACAGTTTGCATAATAATTGCCATTGAGTGGACATATTAAAACACCAAGAAGTAAAAAAGAAGGACTTAGGAAAGTAAGTACTAAACTAATACCAAGGGAAGAGCTGTCTTTAGGGAGGTGGCAGCTAGCAAAACGCCTCTGCGAAACATGCAGAAACAGCAGCCCAAATAAGTGAGGTGGGTGTAAAAGTGGTGGCTGCTGAGTCCAGTATTTTTTCAGTGAGTCTTTATCTCCCCATGCTTTGATCTACCAGGAAGTCATCATACAGCTTGACTTTCTTTACCACTCTGTGCATTTTGAATGTACTGGAAAATTTCATTCATGGTCATTACAGCAGTTGTACTAGCACTACACTTGATGTGGCAGCAGGTCTGATTAGGTTGCCTCTCTACCCCCATCAAGGTGTTGCGGCAGTAAGTCCTAAGTGATCTAAAGGAGACTGTTTCCCTCTCCTGGCTCTGGGTGGTTTTAGTGGTGGCTTACAAGCATGTGTATGTGTTGCTGCTATGCTTGATGGAGAACAAACATATAAGTGTGACAGGAAAAGAAAGCTGAAAATATAGCTTGTACCATTTGCTTTGAAAGTGCTGAAATGTGTTGTTGAGCTGATGCCTTCCAGACCTGAGTGCCATAACTGTGGGGCAATCACTAAAGTGTCTGAGATGTGCCTAATAGTGTATGGTTTCACAATACGGCATGAGATGAATTATCAGCTTGCCTTTGCCAAAAGGGACATTCTGGTTGTCCCCTCACACCTCCTTATCTCAGCTTTGATTTTTGTGGCATATCTTGAGCCAGAGCTGGGTCTCATCTAAATGCACAAAAAGAGGTTCAACTCATTAAATGGCAGAAAATTTGCTCAGTATATAACGTGGGTGATATGTCTCTGAGATAGTGATCAGAAGGGGTTTACTCCAAGTACAACGGTGTGAGCACAGAACTGGATAAGGGAGGAGCAGTGTGTGGGAAGGGGTGTCAGATTCTCCTTTTCAGCAACAGGAAAACATTAGCCCAGCACAGCCTATTGTAAAATCATACATGAGTATGCCTCTGAGTTAGTGTACTGCTTTACAAGCATCTGCAGTCACAAATGCCTATAAAATTGAGTTTACATTAAACATTGCCCTATACAAGTTTAATCAGCAAGGAACAACGTATTTCACTATCAGAAAATGAAGTACCTCTACAAGAAACTGGATTTGAAACATCCCAGGGCGGTTCCTTTAGATTATCAGAAAGAAACAATCAACAACCTCCTCAGTGTTAATTTTTCTGTTTCCTAGAGAAAGGAAACCAGGATTTTACTGTTCACTTTTGTGTGAAGGGTTACTGCTTATCCCAGTTCTTATCAAAGATAATGTGGTTAACAGCATGAAGAAGGAGAAAAGGTAAACTGAAAAGGGAAAAGGGACAGAACTCCTCATTTCAGTCTTAACCTAAGTTCACAGGAAAACAACACAAAGACCTGGATTATGCACAGAGCATTACCCACCATATCACCCAAGTGGAGGTCAGTAAACCAAGGAAAGCAAAGTTCATATAACGTGGGGAGCAGAAAAGCAATTGGCATGTTCATGCAGTGGTTGTACTTGGAGGAGAAGTTATCTACCATGTAGGCAATGCTGCAGCTTCTGTCCATGTGCTCACCTTTGTGCAGAAAGTAGAGCATGGAGGAAGAGGATGTTGCCTAGATTTGCACCTATGCCCAGAAGCTCAGTCATGCTCCTAGACATAGAAGGATGTGCACAGCCAACATGAATGTAATTTGGCTGAGAAAGTGGTCATTGAAAAAAGAAGACAACATAGACAAGATTAGGTTCATGTCAAACAACACCTATTCTTTTTAGGAAAAGTACAAATAAATTTCATACAAATAACCTGACATCCTAGGTTGGCTTTGTTGCAGAACACAAATCCAGGCTGATGTCTGGTAATATTCTGTGACTCCCCACTTCCTTCTTAGGCATAAAAAACTCTTCTGGGCCATAACAGATGAGCTGTGCTGCCTCTGCCTCATAATGCCCTGGCACACTGCAAAGAGCTGAGTGGAAGGAATACCAGGAGGAGGTGAGGGTAGCTGAGGGAACCAGGGTCTATCTCAGCACTACTGGGGCAATAATTGCATCTTGTCATGCCTTGGTGAATAGTTGTCCCAATGGAAGAGAAGCCTTTGTCTTTGAACCAAGCCTTGTATTGTTAGTCAACATACAACCCACAGTAGCACAAGGTCATCTGATGAAACCTACAGCAAGGGAGAGAACATGATTAGCAGCCTCCAGAAAAAGAGCTAACAGGCATCAAAATCCTACACTGGCTGCCATGGCAGCTGGTTTACCAGATAAAAGTCAAACAGAATCAGTGGATACAAAAACTGGGGAAGAAAATTAACGTTAGCTATTTTTATGGTATCCCTGAGGGAAAGGAATGAGAAGAAAGAATGCCAAAAGCATAAGAACAGCTGATAAAGGTTTACTCAGCTCAGAAAATCCCACTCTAACATTTTTTAGCCTCGGAAATATAAACTAAACCATTACTACTTAAGGGCATTTTGATTTTTGAATAAGTACAAATCTAAATACATTCTACTTGGTGTCTGAAAACCTTGAAAGCCTGAGAACACTTGAGATTATCCCAGCTACACAAATAGGGCATTGTAGGAAATGTCCTCCTTTATCGCTTACTCAGTCCTAGGTAAAAAAGTGCAAAGTTGCTCCTTGTATGAAGAGAACATACACACAGTCAAAACATTTGGAGTAGATCTTTAGCTAAAAATGGAAAAAATGGAATTAGTGCTGTTAACACCAGCAAGGAATCTATGAATTTGAGAGAAGTATAGCAGTAGAACAAAATACTGCTAAATCAGTTTACTCCTTTTGTTTTCAGTTAATTCCCCCAACAATTCCTGTGCATGCTCTAGGCATTTTTGTAAAGATTTGGATTAAATTCAGGGTGTTGCTAAACACTTAACTGAGAGGTTATATTTTTGTTCAAAGAATTCATGTGTAGGGTTGTTTTTGTCAGATGTGAGTCCGCAGAAGAATAAAAGGCCTAGAAAGATCAGATAATAAGAGCATTTAGAAAACAATGATAAATCCTCAGAAATATAATTGAATATGTTGCAAATTTTAAATATTATATATGCTTGATCCTTTCCTCCTTCTTCTCTAGATAAGTTCACAGTACTGAAGAAGTACTGTGATACTGATACTAGCTGGGCATAAGAAGAATATGACACTCTCCTGGGTGCTCAGCACCTGCAGAGGTGCAACAAGGCTTAATATAAGGCACTTCAGAAAGCCAAATTTAAGTTCCTAAGAGCAAATATTCTGCTTAACATTTTTCACAAACAATGAGCCCCCTGAGGAAAGACAGGGCAGGATTTTGCTTCAGGATAAGCAGCCATACAAGAAAGGAGAAAAAACCTGCCTGCAGCAGTCTATGTGGTCCGGATGTGGCTATACTGCTTTTTGTACTGCACAAGAGTGAAGTGAGGCAAAGACAGCCATCTCCTGTGGTGGAACACAGATTCTGCTGCAGCAGGCATGATAGGATAGGTTGGTATCCGTGCACACCTTCCTTGAGGATATCAGCCTAAGGGGGCATGAAATCTGATGATCAGGGTAATCCAACTACACACAATTTATGAACTCTGGCTGACACATGGAAGATGCTTTGAAAAGGCTGCTGCAGGGGGAGTTGGACTCCTTGGCTTTCTGAGTGACTAGGGAGGATAGAGAGATAGCCTTCATAATTTGGGCCAGACAAGCCAGCAGCTGTCTGGAACCTTGGAAGACTAGCTGTATTTAAACATTATTACCAGCAAATTCATTTTCCGCCCTACCGGCTGTGTGTGCGCACATATGTTATTGACTCTAGATTTGAAGTGCCCTTAAAGATGTATCCAATGGACTGAGAGTGCCCGTGAGTTGAAGGTAACATTGAACTTGAAGATGTCAATAAGAAAGGACTATGCTGGCCTAGGGCAGGGAACTCAGGAACTCACATGCTCCAGTATTTCATTTCCCTGAAGAAGTGATCAAAAACAGTCTGTGCCCAGGAAGTGTGCAAAAAACCCCCACAAAACATAGAAAATGAAAAACAGTGCATGAGTAATGGGAAACTTGAGAAACTGCAAGCTGAACAGGTTGGGATCCAGTGCAGCAGCATAGAGAGTATTCATATAGGAGCTGGGGAGTTGTCCTCTTAAGCCTGTAGCATTTCTATATTTTCCTTATTGACATCAGCCAAAACAGGTCTGGATGCTGATGGAGAACTTCTGGATGGCATTCAGACTTTGTGTCTCCACAAAGAGTCAGCACACAAATGATAATAATTATCATCTTCATGTTTACAATACTGGCAGATTGCAGATTTACCAAAGAACATAGAGGTGGAAGAGAGAACAAAAAAACCAGTGGCTAAAGAGTGAATTTTTTTGTGATTATTGCAATTTTTTCTTGGGTATTTATTAGTTCCACTTAGATGCCACCTATACTACACTTTTTGAAAGAGGATTTAAGCCCACTCCTGTAGAGAGCACTGAATGCCAGAAGGAGGAAGCAGGAGGAGGAAGATAGGTCAGTCAGATGAAGACTGACCTGGGAAGATCCCAGGTCACACAGCAGAGCACCTCACATGGTAGAAGAAGCCTGTTTTTAGGCACCTGAATCTCACCTTCAGTGTTTTAGACTCTAGAGAAGTAGCTCTGGTAAGGCCAATACCTTCTTACAACAAAATCAATGCACAGATTAGTGACAATTAACAACTACTCATCCTCAGCCTTATACCGTCTAAGCATGCAAGGTAATATGTCTCTGTTCGGAGATAGGATGAGTCTACATGACCTATGAGACCACCACATGATATGCGGCTGTTTACAAGAGGTGATAGCTCACTAAGAAATCACCATCTTTCAGCAAAATACCAGGTGCAAGGAAAGAATCCATCTCCTTCATTAACATGATAGTGTCACATATGTACCTGTGTTTCATCCCAGAGTTAATTAATTTAATTAAACTGTTCTGTGAAAAGCTTTCTTCATAGTATGTGTTAAACTTCCGTAAAAATAATCACATTGATCTTGGATTTTACCTTTAGCACACTTAACTTCTGGATCTGCACTAATCTGACACACTTTCTCTAACTATGAGAAAAATTTGCCCTTTTTGACAACAGCAGCACTGATTGATTCTGTGCTTACAGATGGATTTTGTTTTATGGGCTTTTTTTTCACTCATGCTTCAGAAATGTATTGGTTGGTTGTATTCCCACAACTGAAATAAACTGGTGGCACAGGAGAAAACTGCCACATTTGCTGAAATGCCACAGACAAATTGCTATTCCTTTAGCTAACCTTGTTTTTTTTATTTCCCAAGAAGTGTGCTACACTTCTAAAGAGAACCATTTCAAAAAAACGAAACACTCTGCCTTTACAAAATAAAATGAGATAACATGGGGGTGGGGAGACAGTAAAAATATTTCTGGTTATTTTGAAAGTTTTTATTCTTTCCCAGTAAAACATTATTAGGAAAGTATCCAAAGTTCACAGATGTTGTGTTTTTCTAAAATACCTGCAGACTGAACTCATTATTCAGGTGAGTGGTCCAGAGAGGTCAGTAGGTCCATTCCAATATTTAGCAAATAGTTGCAGGATGAAAAATTAAAACACCAGTTCTTTAAGTTGCCTCATGCTGTCAGGTGTCTGCTGTATCTTTAAGAATGGGTACAGGATTCCATTCAGGCAATGACATTCTGTGTAAATAGGCATTTTTTTAAATGTCATAGCACACTGGTTGTGCTTTGAGATATGTTCATATGGATGAGGTAAAGAATGGTAAGGCTGAGTGTACACAGAAGTCAGTGAAAGACAGTAGCTGTCTAACTTTAGCCTTGTTCATCTGGGGAAAAGGTCCTTACACTTTGGGGCTTTTCAGTTAAAGTGCTTTGCCATTATCTGTAGCTCTAATTTTCTTGCAGACTTTCCCAGAGAATAGAGAAAGGAATGGACATATTAGAGGGATCAGACAGCTGTGAGTACAGAATCTATTGTGCAGTTAGAGTCAAATTGTTGTGGGTCTGATCCTGGGGCATGCCCAGAATCTACAACACTTACTAAAGTCAGACTGAGGAGCCCTCAGCATCTCGCAGCTACAGGTTACACCAAAATAAGGACTCATCCATACCATTGCTAACATTGTCAGAATTTTTAGACCTAAAGTCATAAGAGATTTAACATCCTAAACCCACAATTCCCAAAGCACTTTGCCAGCTGTCTATCCCAACAGATATTTATATTAAACTGTATGCCTACATCTCAACCACTGCACATGCAATTATTGCTGAACTGTTTGACACTTTCTAAAATATCTTGACTTTGGAGGAAGGCTTTTCCTTAATACAACCTCATCAGGCAAATAGCTGTTTTCATAAATGTGGTCTCTACACAATAAGGATAAATTTGGTATAAGAGAGTAGGAATGCAGTTTCTAGTGAAGTTGCAAAACTTGCAATTGAATTGTTAAGTAGCCTAGTTTGAGCAGCATTCAGATCTGGTTCAGGTCCACTTCCTGGGTGGCGAAAGGTCTACTCACCTTTTAAAAATTTTTGATACCTTTGTTGGAATGGCAATACCAATCACAACACAAAAAAATTCTGAGATTTGATGATTACGTAGGTTTGGTTACATGGTTGGGGCAAAGAGTAATACTAATGCTATAATACAATGACTGTGATACAAACATAATCAGCTATTCCAGATATAGGTATATTGCTTTCTTCTGCATATTTCTGGTCCTCAGCTTAAAATTAATGGACAAGTGTATTATGTTGACAAATTCACTAGAAGTTTCCAGATACCCAGCATGGTAATTGAATGATTATGCAGACTGAAAGACACAAGAAAAGATACCTGTAATAGCAAAAAGAGGTTTCCTGGGATGGTAAGGAAACCAAACCAACATCTTGAGAGTAATAGCTCTAGTCCCAGTTGTACATACATTTATGACAGACAGTACTTTTTATTTTCAGGGTTACCAACATGCAAACTGTTCTAAACATGAAGTATAATAGTGTGTAGGAGGATTTATGTTTTAGCCAGGCCTGTAAAAATGCTGACAGAGGATGGAGATGCGACTGAAAGGTGTCAAGACACCTTTTATCAACAGATGGGCAACTAAAGAGGGTTGAGCCTTGAGGGCAATGCTGTCCTCAAATACTAAGGAGGAATTTGTCTTAGTCTGATTTATGAGTAGTGAATTATTGTATGTGGTCAGTGTGGATCGCATCTGAAGCTGAAGGGAGCCTTTCTTCCCAGTATGAATCTCTTCTGCCTATTTCAAAACCAAGATACCAGTCCTGGAGATTTTCTCGTTTCTTCCTCTTTCTTCCTCCCATCAGTGACTGGAAGGTGAGGTGGTGGTTGTAAATTCAGCAAAATTATTATTGCTCCAAATTGCACCTCTCATTCTCTATTTCTGTGATTTTTTTCACACCTGTGGTTTGTTTTTTTCTCTCATGTTTTGATGTTCTCTTCCTCTTCTTCATTGTATAGGCTTTGCTATGCAATAGCATACCCTAAACCCACTTCTGTTTTCATTCCTAAATATCTCTGTTTGTGTCCCTCTTTCTCTCTCTCTCCCTCTTCTGCTTTTTCCAATTTCCTTACCCTCTTAAATTCTCTTTTCAAAACCTTTGTCTGGCAAGGGCTGCCACAGTATGAGAGGGAACTGGTATGCCATCTATTGCACTTTAGGCTCTCACACACTCAAGCATGCACCCTCCTGGGTCACCACGCTTTTCTCTACTGGGAACAGAGAGATACATCCCACCAGCATAGCTCATCAATATTTACTGATACAGAAAAGTATTCTGTGGGAATGTATGATAGGGAACTCTTCTTCCAGTGATTGGCTACTAATAATGAATGACGAACACTTTTAGTTCTAGACTGAAAGATGTTTTGATGGATACATTTTCATTTGCCACCCTGTTTCGCATAGTGCCAACTTCACAGAGTCATGGTGATGACTGGTGTAAAAAACCCAAAAATTTGGCCATTTAAACTTGGATTGACCTCCTGCCATCATCATTAAAGAAAAATATACCATGTTAAGTTCTTTTCTAATTGATTTTTTTTTCTAAACATCAATTTACTTCACTAGGTTTTCAGACAACATTGATTTGAGCAAGCAAACTAATGCAGAAATATTAGGGAAGGCATAATTAGCATGCTTTCCCCCCGTTTTCAAAACTGACTTAAGATACTTCGGTGACAGTATTTTTTTTCTGTTGATAACCAAATATTACCCACTTATGACATTTATCCCATCCTACTTAAACAAGAGATGGTTTTTTTAGTGCAACTGCAGATGCATTGTTGCTTTTGAATACAGACTTATATCCAAAGTAGGACATTTCCTGGTCAAATTTGCAAAGCTGTGACAACATTTTCCCTACACGACTTCATTAGATGCTATCTGTGAAGCATTTATGAATGCAATTCCCTTCTAACAATATATTCTCTTTTTCCACCCTTGCCTCCGACTTAATTTTGTGTAACTGTTTGCTTATAGATACAAAGAGTAAGACCTTCCCATCACTGGAAATGAAACAGATTGATTTATCTCTCACTAGTGTAATTATGTCACAGTAATCACTTTGCTCCACTGACGACCCTCACCTTAGTTCCCTGGATGGAGTTATTAATTTGGTTTCTTTGCCAACTAAGATCCTCATTCATCTCATGAAGTTACTCTAAGTTAATCTGCAGGGGATTGTTGTATTGCTTTTGTCTGCAGGCTGGACAGAGAGGCAGAATTGTCTACAGTATTCACCTAAAGTGCTATTAAGGATGAAAATAAGAGTTTACATAAATGGGAAGAGAAGTCTCTCTAAAATTTCCACTTTCACAGAAAAATGTCATGTCATTTACAATGAGGGGAATAGTTATGGAAGTGAAATTTATCAGGAGCGTGTGGAATAGAACATTAACCAATGCAATTAACTGTGGATTATAGACTTGCTGAAAAATAGGTTTCAATTTGTTAAAAGTTTGACATTGACACAGAGTTTACTTATACATGTGTATCTTGAGTGAAAGATCATAAAAGCCTTCTCCTTTCCCCAGTTACCCAGCTGGTAAAATGAAGAAATATTTAAGTGCATGACCTTTTCCATAAATGAGAATGCTGTGAGCACATAAAAGTTTGCCATTGGATATGTAAAGGTTCTGTCTTTATTTTCGGTAATCTCCCTTGGGTTACTGCTTTTCTCCTTTTATAATTTCTGTAATGTTTTCATTTCTTCCCCAACTACCTCAGTTTGAAATGCTTTCAATAGTCACTTGCAGTATCATTTCCACAGTATGTATTATTTATTTAGATGTTGCTAATAGTACAATATTTCAGCTGTCAAGAAACCTGATGTCTAGACTTTCTCCCACTTCCTTTCATTTGAATGACAAATAAATTGTACCTCCTGGGTATATTTCTTAATGCTAAACAAGAAATTTAATTTTCCCTAGCTTTGCAGACCTAAGACAGAGGAAGAACTAAGTTTTGCTGAAGGAACAACCTCTTTCTAATGTTTGTACAAAGGGTATCACATATGTATTTTCTCAGGTCCTCAACTCAAGCATTTTTAGTTGCAAAGTAATAGAACAATATTAATTACTCTTCAAATGCAAATTTTGAAAGTCTCAAACTTGACTGGGAAGCACTTACTTCCATCTCTTCTTGTCCTTCAGAGCAATGACCTTCAACATTTCTTACCCAGTGGAAAGCCCAATGAAGTCAAAATTAAAGGTACCACATACTTCTGTATGTATGACTTCTGTAGTGTCAAGTCTCAGCTGAAGCTGTAAATGAATGGATCAAATAAAAATATGGAAAGATCTGTTCAGCTTTCAGGGAAGAAATCTTTGTAGGTCTAATCTTGCCCTGGTAGTCTACCATCGTTGCAGAAAACCTTTACAGGTTAAGCAACCAAAGCAATCATACTGTTCAAGTTGCTCATGTAAGTAGTATCTGTTTGTTGTATAAGCCTCTGTTTTTTCATTTTAATTCTGAAAACATAAGTAGCATCAAGGCTTCTCACTGGCAACTTCCCTTCTGTCAATCAGCATCTACAGATCACTGTATTCTGGCTTCCCATTCTAAATTAAGTCCACAAGTGCCCTGGAGAAAGAATGATATAATCCTGAACTACCGTTATTGCTTCAGCTGCATTTCAAAGTGTTTCAATACAACTCTTGGAAAAATTGTTATAGGACAGTCTGCAAATACATCACATTGCCCCTTGGAGGTTTCAAAAGTAGTTGACTTCTCAAGTGTGTAGTATAAGTGTCCTCTGTTGACTTGGGATCTAAAGGAATCCATCTAATCAAGAGGTCATGAAAACCTCCAAACTGACCAAGCAAAAGAATACACTCTCCAGTGGTTCTTAATTTATTGTACAAGAAACCTAGACAACAAGAGAGTCCTGTTATGAATGACACAGTTGCAAGTGTTCGATAGTTCTCCAGGGAATTTTACTTAAGCTTCTCTGGATATAAATTCTATATTCTAGGATTATTTTCTTGCTGTGAAAATACCAGAGAACATCAGTGCAAAACTTATCTGCTGACACACTAAAAGACCAGAAAATTATTTCACTGTACCTTAGCTCATCCTAATTAAATTGACTTCGATTTTTAAAGTTCTCTTGACAGATTGTGCCAGCTCTTGTTCCTTGTCATCATTTAAGTTTAGCTACTCAATAAATGTATCTTCCCTCATAAGAAATAACACCAACAGTTTGTTACTTTGCTTGAAATGGCAATTTTCTCTCTCAAAATTGCGATTTATGGTGAAAGGTTAAATTACAGCTACGTATCTCAGGCTGTGTTTCCTATTACAAGCCTTTTCAATTATATTTTGACTCCTCTGGAATCTCTTTTTAGAAACTAATGCTTTTTCTTAGATCACAAGGAATTTGAGAAAAAAAAATAAGATCTAGTTATGATCTTGAACATATCTATGAAATTATGACTATAAACACACATGCATATGCATATATATAGAAAGACAATTCAAAGACAATTGTCTATATGTGTATATGTATTACATGTGTGTATGCCTGTTATATGGAGAGAGAGAGATAAGATTCAGATGACTAGAAGTTGAAATAGCAAATACAATATTTGAGTATTTGGTATGTTAGCAGAAGCAGTTTTTCTTGTTTGCTTTATGTGTTACCTGAGTCACTGTTTCAAAGAAAAAAAATATTCAAAATATAAGAAACAGCTTGGTTATAAAGTGATGCTGGATGGTGGATAAAGCTTAAAGACATACACATTACCGAGGCAACTGCATTGTTGTACACAAAACCAGAAAAAATTTCCAATAACATCTTGTTCTGAAAATATGGTGATGTAAGAAGTGTTTCTTGGAGACTTACAATGCCAGCTTTGAGAATTTGAGATGTTGTACAGAAACGTTTGGAATGCTTTCCCAGATGAAAGTACATCACAACTGAAATGTATCAGTCTTTTGTTTCCAGCAGAAGCATTAGGTAAGAGGTGTTTCTTACCATAAAATTTCGCTCACACTCGCATATTTTCAGTTAAATACTGGGCAACCTCTTTGCTTAGCAGTAGTGAGTTTGTACCACAATCATTTACTATTCAAGTAGCATTATTGTCAACATTAGTAAAAACACCATATCTTTTCTGTGCATAATACTATTCTTAGATGAATTATTTCTGATTTGAAACAAGACAGAGAGACTGTTGGTGACATAGTCACCTAAAAGACATTTTCATGCCCTGTAAATGAGGGAGATTCTGTGTATTGTCAAAGTCACAGCTATCAAATTAAAGAGGTTGCAGCAGCAGTCATGAAAAGGTTGTATGGATGTTCTGAACATTATCCTTGTGTGACAAGAATATGCCCATCCTATCAGCCACTACATAGCCAATCCAGTTTGATCACTAGGGAACTGTGACTTAAGTTGCAGGAAGATGAGGGAATTGACATTAGTTCTTTCAAGGCATAACTTAGTTTATATATTTTCTCAAAGATGGTAATTTTTTTTCAGTAGCCTTTTTCCCCGAAGGTTTTGATTGCAGCAAAAAATGTCTTTTCATCCCATTTTCTTATAGCTCTTTCATCCCATTTTCTTATAGACTTGCTTTCCTGTCATGATTTGTCTTCATGTTTTCTGTATACCCTTTTCATCCAAAAATTTATTGAAATTGCCTTATAATTCAGTAAAATTAACCCCTACTTATTGAATAGGGCTTGAAAGACATGCTGAAAAGAATGTCTGAATACTTGCTGTTCCTATGAGACCTAATTAAGAGAATGTAAATTTCATTTTTCAAGTCCTGATTTCAAAATGATGATAAATAAAATCATTGCCGCCAATCCCAAACTGTTGGGCTGTGAAATAGGAGCTATGTTTTGGGTACGGTGATATATGTGTATGCATTTGTGTATACACAACTACACTTATTGCTAAATTTGGAATCTTCAAGTTCACAAATAATCTTTCCAGGTTGAGCTGAAAAAGCACAATCATTCTTGTGAGACTTATTTTGGGTTAAACATTAAAAATATATTTTGTTGCATTTCTTTCTTCCATCTTATGCCAATTCCCATATATTTAAAAATAGTTTTTGAAGTCATTGCAGGAACAAAGCCTAAATCAAACAGCAGATTAGTTGCCAAGAAAGAAGAGGGCTTCTTTTATCTTTTATTGTCCCAGGCAGACAGTCATCCTCTTTTCCTGCCAGCCTAAACTACCTAGGCACACACAAAGATGCATTGCAGAAAAGTGCTACTCTCTGACACCATCTGCTCTGAGCTTCTCCTTACTGCAACTGTCAATATGTGAACACATTAAAGACTTCTCTTCTTTTGATACGTGAGCATTGCCTTGGGATGTGTTGGTCATATCATTTTCTCTCAGTAGATAATGATTTTCCATCTTCTATCTTGTCCTGAGTTGGGATTTGTGGGGCAGAGAAAGGCTTGTCCTGTTGCCTTTAAAAACCAGTTTTCTGGGGCTTGTGATGTATCTTTCATCAAAAGGGAATATGAGAAACCTATTGAATATAATCTAAAAATATCTCTCCTGTCTTTCAAGGGCCTCCAACCCATAAAGCCTCTCTTTATGTGAAATGCATGTGAAATGTTGTTCTCAAGCTCATTTTCAGCATTTTTTTACACATATTTTTCAGCATTCTTTTGACACATATTTTTCAGCAATCTTCCTATTCCATCATGAAAAATGCTTTATCATTGGCAGGAGACTGTGAAAATGAGCACTCAAGTGTTATGATCTTCCAGATAGCCAAAATCTTATAGTAATTCAAGATATAATTCAGGGTACTACTGGTGGTAACAAGAAGGCAGAAGGTCACAGCGGAACTCCCAAGTGACTCTTCCACAACAGCCTGAATCATTTCACTTCCACCAAGGGATATGTGTGACAATTTGGTGCTATGACAAGATGTTGCCAGATATTGCAACCACAGGCATACCTGGGGGACAGGTATACATAAGAAATATGAGACATACATAAGAGACATGCTTGAGTACTTCTCTATAGCTACCCTGAAGAAATTGTCATGACCACCTGCCCAGCATTGCAGGACCTATATGACACTGTGAAGTATTCCTCCTTGTCAAGTTATGAACTCTTTAAACTGACATTTAAATTGCATTCAGAAACAATTTATCCTATCTCTAATGCAGATGGGGTTTTGAAGAGGTATCTGTTGGAAAGGCTTACACTGACCTCCTATAAAAGTCAAGTCCATTCCGTTCAGTACCACTTGGGAGGGAGAAACAGTGCAAGCCTCTAAAGGAGGCGATGTTGGCTGAAATGCAGCCAAGAGATTTCAGGGAGCCTCCTCTAAAATACAGTACCCCAGAGCAAGTACACTATTTACCACTGCCTGACTTCCCCTAAATAGGCTCTGGGGTGCTAATGTCCTCAGAACCCTAAAAGGGTACCTCTAGGAATGAGAATAGGTGAACTGTCATACTGCATTCCCTAGTTACTGCTACCTGCAAGTATTTTACCCCTCACCTCTCAGTTATATTAGTCAACTAATTTATTGGGATAAATGTTGGATGACTGTGAACTCTAGTCAGCACCCTCATCGTTCTGTTGTAACTCAGACTGTGGAAGGAGAAAAAAATGTGAGGAACTATTGACCTTCTTGTTATTTGAACAATTTCTTCAGTCTGCATATTTTGCAATCCATAGAGGGGAGAAGAAGTAAAGCCTGTATTTCTGATCTCACTGTAGCAGTACCCTAACCGTACCTCATCTGTTTTCCTGCCGAGAAAATATGCTGCTGTTCTACATGGAAAGACTGAAGATTTATATGTCTTGACTTTGTGCTGCGCACATAAATTCTAGCTCTTGGCTTCAATAGCTACACCATTTAGACCCCTTTGAAATTGTCAGCTGGAGGCTGCAAATATTCCCAGGTTCAATCAGACAGGAGCATCTTGGGTCTCCAGTGTGACTTCCTCCATCCATGCTGTGCTGCTAAACAAATTCATTTATGAATTGGACATAGCTGATCCTCCCCTGTTCCACACTAGCTATGCTTCTAATCTACTGAGAGATCGGGTGTCTCACATGAAACTAGAAGTTGACTTGCAGATAGACATTGTCTATGGTGCAATGACAGTCCTGCCACTTAATTCTGATCAAACTATGCCTTTTTTAAAGAGAACAGAAACAATTTAGCTAGCAAAAAGCAAGTTCTTCACAGAATACTCTGTTGTCTGTATTCCCATTTTTATGCCAATGATTTGATAATCAGTCTTTTTGTTCTAAAACACTTTCTCATGCAAAAACGTGCAATCAATCATTTTTGTTTCCATTGCACACTGACATTTATTGGTAGTTCTAATACGCAGTTTCCATGAATAGTGTTATAGCCAGATGAAGAGAAGAGCTTACTTGAACTTCTAGCTCACTAATTCTTCGCAGATTAGCGCTGTCAGCACTGACGGATGAAGGGAGAGATCTATCAGAATGGATGTGAGGAGTTTCACTCCTGCTTTGTAACTCATGCAGGAAATCCCAGTGTAAACTAAGTCTCTGCCTCTCACAAATGTTAAAACATCACAAGTAGAGCAGTAACCCCCCAGTTAAATTGGCTTTTTGTTGCTGATGATCAAATTTCTTATAATCCTTCCCACTTGTTCTGTCTAGTGTTGCATTAGTGATGAAAGGCCTTCAAATTTATTAAAAGAATATAAAAGCAGAACAAAGCAAATTAAAACAGCCCAGAAACACATGAGCAGGGAAAAGTACATAATGCCTTTTTGTGTGATCCCGTTGGTTATCACATTTCCCATGGAAGTCATGTGGGTGCAGAGCTATGCAACAGTCTCTAGGAGTGACCCTGTTTTTTTCAACTGAACACAAAAAAACCTGAGCAGTGATATGAAGCACTTTGGAGTATCTTTCCTAGGAAAAATTATCTATTTCCTTCCTTGTTAAAGTAAAAGGAAAGTATTTTTTTTATGTCTTTGACCCAGGAAAAACAGCAAGTGGAACACTGGTGGTTTGCGGAGTGTGAATGTGTCTTTTTTTATTATTATTATTTTTAATTAAGTGATCTCTCTTAACTCCCATGGTTGCAGACCTGTGTTCTTACAGGTTTTTCCCCTTGGTATTACTTCAGGGTGGGTGCCTTACCTCTAGGGGCACAGGCATCCAACCTCTAAATTGAAGCTGACCGATGTATTTTTTGAGACTACCTCCTATAGCTATATAATTTTTACCTAATATAAGAGTTAGTTTCATCTTCTGAGAGGTTTTCTTCTCCCTGAGGCAATAATGTGTTCACCTACAATGAGACAGCTGGGTCAAGCTACATTTTGTAAAAATTTTTCATTAAAAAATAGTATAGATGTATTAGAAATATCCATGCATTCTCCTTATCCATTAGAAGAAATCAGAAGGACTCTGGCCTTCCATTCAGTAGATCCTAAGCACTGACAGACATATCACAGTTTTGCTTTAAAGACACTATCAAATGCTGATTGTTGGCTTTTATGACTTGTAGTTTCAGTAATTTCTAGTGAGATTGATAAAAGAAGGCAAAGAAGAGGTGAAAGAAAGACCTTGGTTATTTAAGCCAGCCAGGGAAAGCTTGGAGAAGAGATAATTTCCTCTGTGAATAATATCTGAGTAAATAAGAAACACAGATCACTGAATAAGCTTCCCCTTGGGAAGAAGAAAAGCTCTTTAAGCACAATAACTGGCTCTGAATAAATTTAGACTGGAAATAGTAAGTCTTCTACCACTAGGTCAGTGGTATTCTATAATGAGCTTCCAGCTGGAGCTGAAAGAGTAAGTGAGCCAAGTAATTCATGGGACATATCTAGATGATTGCTTTATGAAGGCATTATCTACTACATAGCCAGTGCTGATTCAGGGACTGGCACTAAAGAGGGTCCTTCCAGTCCCATGTTCTTAGGAGCAGTGCCCTAAAACGAGAGCTGTCTCTGCTCGAAAGGACATTTCTCGTTTAGTCCTTTTAGGTCAGACCACTTAGTATGAAGTGCAACTGAGTCCAAAACTCTCTGGGTAAAATAAAACAGGAGGTGGGTTGCACTTTCTCTTACCAAGCCTAATTTTGTTTCAGAGAATTATGACAGATTTTGATGAAATCCCTCCTTGTCTGAGGATGTATTATTGAAAAAAATTCTATACTAAAGGATATTAGAGCTTTACTATTGTCCTAAAAGTAATCTAGAAAGGAGACAGTGGAAGAATTAACATCTAAATTCTCTCATTTTTAATAGTTGTCTCCCTTTACAACTTTCATGAATTGCTCTTCAAGTATTTTTGGCTTAGGTTTCTTCTAATTGCCCCTTGAAAATTCAAGGACATCTGGCTGCATTCATTTTTAAAATGCCACTGGTCCTGTATTATGTGCATATAACTCATGGTGCAAAGAGGGAAGCAAATTTCAGTGTGTCTTATGAGTGTGCACTGTTATGTCTTTTCTTGATGATCCGTTGATAAGGTTTGCTACTGGTTGAATGGTTTATTAAATGCCTTTCAGCCCATCAGCACATCACTCATTACAGACACTTCAGGTGTCATCAACTCTACAAACTGGGTCAGAGTAATGAAGACCCTCCTGGCGTGAATACAGAGAAAGGGAAATCATCATTCAGGCTCTTTTTCCAGCAAGATGATGGAACTTGACTTGCTTGTCATCTTGGTTACTGAGAGTTTTTAGACGGGAAGCTTATTACTTAGCTTTGTCTTACAATATAGGTGTGGTTAAAGTGTGGGGCTAAAAGCTCTGTGGGCATAAAGACATCTGTCCCAAAGCCACAGTCAGCATCTGATAAAGAGAGTTAATCATAGAATCACAGAATTGCTAAGGTTGGAGAAGACCAACCATTAACCCAGCACCACCATATTCACCACTAAACCAAATCCCTAAATACCCCATCCACATGGCTTTTGAACACTTCCAGAGATGATGATTCCACCAATTCCCAGGACAGCCTGTTCCAGTGCCTAACTACACTTTAAGTGAAGAAATTTTTCCTAATAGCCAATCCAAACTTTCCCCAGTGCAACTTCAGGCCATTTCCTCTTATCCTATTAATAGAGGACATCATAGTTCTTTCAAACCCAGTTTTCCTCACAAAAGGCACAGAGGTGGTACATACAAAATTCTCCCCTGGATCAGTGCACACTGGGACCAAGGTATGCAACCTTGACACACAGGCAGAAGGGTACAGAATAGATAGTGTAGACCCAACCAGTATCACCATGGAGATCTCACGTTTGTTTCCATGACATTTATTGGCATTTTCAGTTCTTCATAAGTGGTGAATAGGAGTGAAAAAAGCAGCCATTCTACTTTACAGAAAGAGAAAATGGAAACATCCAGCACACTTTAAATTCACTGTTTAAGAGATTGCTTTTAAACCTTTACATTAGCTGTACAATAGCTTTTTGTCAAGCAGTGAATCTCTTCAACCGTGCATTTTTGTATCGTCTGTTACTGTCCTGTGACTGCACCTAATAATAAATATTAGCAGGAGTTTTATTCAGGTTTTAGTTACATACTAAATCAATTAAATTGGATTTAAACATAAGAAAAATCTGTTTTACTATGAGGGTGATCAAACACTGGAGCATGTTGCCCAGAGGAATAGTGGAGCAGCCAACTCTGGAAATGTTCAAATCCTTACTGGATATGATCCTGGGTAACTGGCACTAGTGGACTCTGCTTGATCAGGGGGTTGGACTAGAAGATCTCCAGAAGTGCCTTCCAGCCCCAGCAGTTCTGTGATTGTGTGATATCAAAGCAGACACACAAGAAGACATACCACCAGAGGCTAACCTACAAAAGTACCAGGATTTGTTTCTGCTGACATGAATGTGAATTGAATAAGATCATGGGTGGTATGCAGCTTTGCCAGGAAATCTAAGATGTGACTTGTTATAAGTATAGCGCTAATAAAAGCATCCTTTCTGTGATATCTATTTTTATTTTCAATAACTAAGGGGCACTGCTTGCCTTTTATATTGAATTGCACACATTTTCTGTTATTGCTGTCCTCCATATTTTTCTGTAACACCAAGATGTACCAATAAATAGTGTTGTCTAAAAGAAACAACAGCTTTTATCACTTAGATAAAAAGGAGAGGAGTTTTTTTCTTAGAGGAGAAACAAGTACAAGAGACAGTGGTACATGATACATAATAAGTTGATTTTCTAAAATAATTAATAGAAGACTCAGAACATATATTTGTGGCAATGTATCAGTATTAGAGTTTTACATTTTCCCAACTTCTTTCTTTCTCAGTGGATTGTCCACTGCATCAGCAAATAAACATAAAAAGTGCTTGAATAAATAGCTAATCAAAACTTAGTCTTATAAGAAATATTAGTTTGCTGCAATATTTTTTTGCCAGAAAGCTGAAGTGTAGGGTATGTGTTGTTCTACTCTCTGCTACCTAAGAAAGAAAATTCTTTTATTGTTTATTAGTCAGATCTTTAAAATGGTTCACAAAACATGCTTGATGAATAATGATAGCTTCTGGGGGAAAAAAAATTAGACTTGACACATTGCTGGTTTTAAAATCACAGCGTATTAGAATAAGACTTTTGGTATAATTGCTTTGTGAGAGTGGTTTCCTTCTCTTTTGGAGCTCTCCTAAGCTATTTTAGCTGGTATTAAGTTGTTCTTTTTAGAATTCAAAGCAAATTTCAAAGATATTTAAATCAAACTCAGATCCTGGCTATTAATTCTGTTTCATACCATTCAAACACTGTAATAACTAGTATTGAATGGGTCTTGCACAGGTGGAACATGGGTTTGAGAGAGATTTGAACACTTACATTTCCTACTGAAATTCTTGCATTTTTGATAGGCTGTTCAAGATCAAAGAATAGTCAAAAAGTTACAAAAGCATTTTAAGTTCTGTTAAAACCCAACAGCAGTAAAATGTTTTCGTATAGACAGATTAATTTACAGTGATGCTTATGAGTACTGAGATGTTACGGACAGAACTGTACAAGGAGGTTCTGCACATAGATATTACCATGGCTTGGTATTGCTTCATATTGTTTCCAGTTTTAAAAATATTTTCAAGTTTCTGTGCACTGGTACAGCACCACACTCTATTGCATATCATGCCATATCATGACCCTGGCCAAGAATAAAGCATTCATTTCCATAGCAACTGTAAATGAAATAACAGATACTTTGCATATGACTTGGACTATGTTATGTCAGTGCTCTGTCAATGTCTTAAAATTCTCTAGTGATGAATTCATTGTCTCCAAGTATTTCACACTGTAAGGGCACAGTCAGGCCCTGTGATTTTAGGTTCTCCTAGGGTGTTTTCAAGAAGTGATGGCTACAACTCAGAAGTTTTGATAGACTAGGAAGGTTTAAATAAACATCCTGATGATTTCTTGAACCACCTCAATCTTTTAAGTCTACAAAACCAGACTGAAAAGTTTTCAAGGAATAACTTGATTTGTAAAGTTTGCATAATTTCTACCTTTTCTTACAAATTCTGCTTCCATATCCTTAGGCATAAAATGTCTTCTTGGAGGCACTGGAATGGCAAAGGTAAAAGCAAGGAATGATTTAAAGGCACAGACTTGATCTGTAATTGGAAATTCCAATAAGTGATATTTAATTTTTTTTATTTGACATTTTAAAACTTTCTGATGGACTCAATTGTTGCACTAGGTTGTGCAAGGCTCTTCTCCTCTAAGGCACCCAGAGATTAGACAGCAGTGGAGTGCAGTGTGATAGGGCAGCTGAAGAAATGGCTGAAATTGATGAAAAGATATCACTGTATTTGTTTATATTTTGACTAGAACAAACCAAAGAGGAATCCAGCTCAGGGAAAAAAAAAATAGAGGGGCTCTTCTCCCTATTTCTCATGCATGTAAATATTACTCTGAGAGCCCAAACGTAGTCATATCCTCAGTTTCTTCCTTTTGAAAACACATGCCAGCAGCTTGTTGATGATTTGCTAGAACTCCAGATTTTGCATATGCACAGATATTGTCCCCCTAGAAAATGTCAGATGCAATCTGTGTCAAATGCTCCTGCTGATACCTCTGCACAGAACCATGACATTACTGTCTTTCCAAATCTATTGACCAGACCCAAAATGTCTATTGACCACAGACCAGAGAATTTCCTCCCCCACCCCAAAAAACCCACATCAAAACATTAGCAAAGTTATCCAGCAATGCAAAAGCTTGAAGAACGAAATAGTACAATGAATGACAATCAGTACAGGATATATGCTTTCATTCTAATTATTTCTTCATTGATATAATTAACCACAGATCAGTATACTTGGGACTTTTTTGGGTAAATAAATCAAGTGGTAAAGTGCCAGCTGCACCTTTATTCAAGAATGTAAGTAAATTTCACACTCATTACATGAATCTTTTAACATCCTGCAAATAGTTTTGTGTAAAATCCGAAACACATCACCAACATTTTTTTTAGGGAATAATGTGTAATTTGTTTCCTGCACAGTCCTTGCATGCAGATACTGATACTATGCATAAATTTCACCTCTTTTAGGAGAAAAGCTTATTACCTCCTAATATAGCCATTATTAATATATTATGAAAATAATAACAGGCTAGCTGTTACAGTCATCTAAAAAGTACCTGCTGGAAAGGTAGAATAAAGCTATGACAAACATTTTAAGAGGTGCCTGCAAATTACTTGCAAGGTTCTGATAGTGTTACTAAAAGCCTAAAACTAAAGAATTGAAAATAAAAATTCTAGCACTCTGCAGTACAAGCTCATCTCTCTGAGTGATTATCTGTGATTTCAATCTCTATTTCATCAGTTGAAAGAGCCACCCAGGGCTCCCTGAATACTGACTCCTTGTAAATTATCCCATTCCATAGCAGGTGACAAGAGAAATAAAACCACAGTCCCCTTTGTCTCATCTTTATTATTCAAATCAGATAATTCTTTTTTTTGTATATATCACTACAGAGTTCCAGTAAGAGAATATTCTGATGTCAGCAAACGGTTCCTAAATGGAGATCTGATAAGCACTCTATTTGTACGATTTGTACGTAAATGGTGCCATTTCTCAAGTGCCATACAGTGCACTCTACTTAATTGGGATGTGCTTAATCAGAAAAATCATTTAATGGGACATTGTTTGGGGATCCATTTTAAGCCCAGTGATAATTAATAGCAATGAGTGCTGATTAATGGTATCACTAATTCTGCATACCAGGACACTCTAATTATTTAGTCTTGATGATGCCTTTTGTGTCTCACTCTCCTGGCAATTTGCTCAGTTTGCTTCTCTAAGAACTGCTTTCAGTCTCTGCAGTGGCAACAGAAGGATCAGCAACCATCTCACTCCTGTCTGTTCCCAGTAGTCAATGGGTTCCTTAGAAGTAAAGTTTCCGATTTCTCACTGAGGGGTAACACTGTAATACCGATTCCAAGGTTGTTTGAAAAAACGTTCTAGCTAAATGATACTTGGGTTTACCTCTTACTGATTAGTGGTGGTCTGAAAGGATAAGTAGGGCAAGGTTTGTTGGGAAAATAGATTATTTTCATGAGAAACAATGCAATAAAGAAGATACTGAAATTCGGCATTTACAGCAGGGACGATGCGACTTAAAAATTGACAAAACTGAGACACCTTCATCCATCCATTTAACAAAAGCTAGTGCTCTTCCCTACAAATCTTTCATCATTTTCTGCTTAGTAGGAGTCTGCAAGGGAAAGAACAAACTCTGCAGAAACACAGGACAGCTAAGCTAAGCTTTCCTTTGTTCTGTGATATTCTATCTGGTCACGTGTAATCACCATAGTATTTTCCAACATGGAAAAGCTGTCCCAGACAGCCCAAAAGACTACCTGAAAGTTTCATCATGTGCGGCAGTGTTGATCCCTTTGTCATGACAGCATTTTTTTTTTTTTTAGTTTATTCCCTTCTACATTTCTAACTGAAAAAAAAAAAAACCGACAAAAATTCACTTGTTTAAAAATAAGTTACTCTAGTTATTACTGCAGCTTCAGAAACTGCATGAGAAAAACCTCTTTCCATGCTGTAAACTGCTGTGAGTTTCTTCAGCTCATCTGCATAGTTCACTTCTGATTTTCAGCATCCACTGTGCAATTTCAAAATCACACAATACACAGAGACAACAGTGTCCATCCACCAATCAATTAATGAGAGATGTTGTAGGATTAGGCCTCATATATGCTGAATATAAAAAAATACACAATTTTTGAGCATTATCTGAAAAGAGAAAGAAGGTGTTGGGTTCATTTTATTAAATAAAGATGCCAACACTGAACTGATACATATGAATTGATCACTGAAGGCACCTTGTATAGCCAGCAGAGAGAAGGAGGCAGTGGCATGCTGTTCATTACAAAAAGAATTAAGGCAACTTAAATTATTGTGTTATCCCAATACGTCGAACAGCATGAAAATTCATCTAAGAAAAGAGGCTTTACTGTAGCACCTGAAGACAGTAACAGAAATTGTATTTGCTGTGTTTCAACTATACTGATTGTAACATAGACAGTGATAGAATTTGGGGTCCTCACTAAAAGTTGCCTGTTAAATTTGTCAGCTCCTATAGCAGAAGTTTTCATACCACAGCAGCCACTGATCAGCACCTAAGTTTGTCAGACCTTATAAAAATACCTACACTAGCACTACCTCTAAGGTGAAACCCCAAGCTAACAGAAATGAAGTCAAGAAACACACTAAAAAATTACATTATGCAACAGGAGTGCCAAAGCTAATGGTGACCCTATGCCACCAGAAAGTCTTGTTTTACAGTTTAATTCTGGGTTCTTGTCCTGATTGCCCAGAGTACAGGGACTTCAGCTCGTTCCCAAGCTCCTAATTGAATCTCTGGCCAAAACAAACCTTGATATGATTCTGGGAATTGCTGTGTCCAGGAATGCATTCTACCAGGCATTAAGGCTGAGACTGCTCTGTGTTTGACTATCTCAGTCATGTCTGGGTATGCAACTCAGGTTCATGCCAAAAACTACTTGTCTGTTGGGCTGCAAAGCATTCCTCATGTTATTAGTTGAAAGAGTGCCTAAGAGTAATATTTATGTTGATGGGGAAGGAGATGCAAGGTTGAAAGCTCTGTAGTGATGGGGTTGAATGAGGCCAGCCAGCTCTAGAGAAGTGAGAACCCAAGCTACCCTGCACATCTTGGCCTGGGGTTCAGAAGTAATGCCCCAGAAAATCTCCACTAAGTCTGGCACTGCAATATTTTCTTCAGACATCTAGTAAACCAATAGTAACCTACAAAAGAGTATAGGCTTCAGTGGAGATGCGGAACTTAATTTATTGGTTTTGCAGATCTTATTCTCCCCTACCCTACCACCTCCATCCCTGCCCCCCCCCACAGAAGACAACTGATGTGAACCTGCAGTCCTTATTTTAGTGACTCTTTAAGTATGGTAGCAAAAAGCCATCAGGTTTCAAGAACTAACTCCTGAAAAAATCCAAAATGAAGATTCCTAAGACAGAGAGAAATGATGAAAACATGTATAAGGATCTTGAACAACTTCTAAAGAAAATACAAAGAATATTTTTTTTCTTTAGCTAAGGAAATTAGTATGGGGAAACAGTAGTGATTAAGGGTTTCTCGATGTTGTTTTATTAACTTTGGGTGAAATATTTGCTTTAGTAAAACAAAAGAATATTTGCTGTTGACTGCAAGGGAGGCAGGACCTCACCCTTTCTATCCTTCAGCAATAGACAAGCTTTTAAAGGGTAAGAATCATCTTAACCAATATTTATGTTTGAGCTAAATTCCATCTACTGTTAAGTCACAGATATAACAGTTTTTAGAATGAAATCAATATGATCTATTTTAGATGTCTATTTTGAGATGTCTATCTTTAAAAAGGATTAATCACATCCTAGCATTTTTCCCCTTTCTTCCTATTTACAATAAAAGGAATATAAAGTGCTATCATCTACATGTAACCAGATGAATCCCACTCCAGCATATTTGTCTCAATATATTTCCAGTTTTTTTACTGTTGAGTATGCAGTAAAGTAAATTCTGGTCAAATTAAACTTTGTATTTTTATAGTTGACTATACATATCTTTTAGTCTGATATTCTTATTTTACCTTAATAGTCACAAGCAGAATGTGAAAAAATTTTTTAACGTGTTTTATAAATTCTGCATACATAAGTATATTCAATAGTTATATTATTACATTATAATTAATACACTGTACATTCAATAAACCAATACCATAACACAAAACTGTTCAAAATTGTGGGAATATATGAAAACACCAAAATAGAAATATTAATGTGTTTACTGGTGTCAGGATGTGTACTCACAGTTACTACATTTTCTATGCAGTATCTTGAATGCCTGTGTTTTACAGACCTAGTTAACCTACAGTTCACTTTGTCGAAAACTCTATTCTCTCCATGAAATATTTTACGTGGTAAAGAGCTTTAAAGTTCTGTTAAATGTACACTTAATAAAAACTGTAAAGATGAATAAAGGCAGAAAGTTTTGCTTTGCTTTATAGTAAATATAAAGTCACAGTAGAGTTATGTTTGACTAGCTGAACTACACTTCTGTTTTCTACAGTTTTGGTATAGAAATGTTCCATACTTACATAGAAATATTCCATACTTACAGTAAGGGAAGCAAAGAAGGAAGGACTGACTTGTTGCTGGAAGAAGTGCATTTTCCTCACTGGGCTGTAGGATAGGCTTCCTAATAAATGTATTGCAAATTATTAATAGAGCAATTGCATTACTGAATGCAATTGATTCCATTGCCTCTTTTGGCCTCCTCTTGCATACATAATGCTGACCCTGGTGCATTCCAAATTAATTGCTAGAGTTACTACTCATTGATATTGTCTCCAAACAAATGTCAATGAGGAATTCTGTTCTTACTTTCCTGTGGGAATTTCAATTAAATTATTTACAGAAAAAAATCCATTTTTAAAAAAAAGTAGTTACCTTATCAGTAGTTTCCCTCAGATGCCTACCAGTTGTATTCTTTCTAGTAGAAGAATAAAAAGTCTTTTATAGAAGCAAGAGTGAAAAAAGGGCTTGCTCTTTAACATATTTACATTTGGAATTTCATCATTCTTCAAGTTGTTAATTTGTTTGAGTCCCTTTCATATTACCTCACTGCAAGATTTTCCATACAGAAATTACCAGTTTGGAAGGAACAATTTTAAGATCTCCAGTACTTTATGTGACAAACTCTAAACGCAGTGTAAATTCAGATGATTGACAAAGAGAAGAGGGAGCAAAGAGAAGTATTACTGTTCTACAGTGCTGCCAAAGCCTCTCTGAATTACAAAGGCAAAAGTGTTTTTGAAAAACTCTTTAAAATTCTCTTGGAAGGCTCTTTTGTTTCTGAAAGCTGTCAAGACTGCAAAAAAGATATTTCTGGAGTAACAACTAAAAAAAAAAAAAAAAAGAAAACATTTTTTAAGGCTGGAGCTTTGTAAACTTTTAAAAAACAAGACCTGAAAATTTTCCATTGCAAGTTCTAGTTCGTTTTAACAACGGTCTTTATACACAGTTATACAGGATGTAGCAGCAGAAAACAGCTCTGCCCGCAGTTCGGCCTCAGTTGTCCAGTGGAAGAGAAGTTGGAGTAGTGTCTGTTGCAGGAGGAGAACTGTGAAGGCCAGGAGACCACATCCATGAGGACTACTGTGAGGGGGTCTTGAAGACTGGTCATGTCTGCTGTACACTGGAGAGTATGCAGGTGCATGACAGAGCAGAAGGGTTTCATCAGGAGACCCAGCAGCTGCAGCATCACCCACAGATCATTGTCTATGGAACTTAATACCTTATGGAAAATTCTTCCTTCAGAGTGATAAGGATGAGTTTCTCGTGCACCTAGGCACACAGTAAAATACCAAGAGAATTTGATATACTTCCCCTTTCCTCATAAAAATCCCAATTTTTATTAAAACCGCATCCCACTACCTCTTAAGTACTGGAAATGGGAGCCTCCCTTCCAAGCCAGCTCAAGTCTCTATGATGGTAACAGGACATCTGCCTGGCACCCAGGTGGGGGCACAGGAACACATGAAGCAACACAGAGGACTATTCCTGTACTATTAATTGATCTTCATTAGTGTAGCTCTGGTGGGAGCAGAAGCATGGAAAAAAAAGCCTTTGTCAATCCAATGGAAGGGGTAGCCAGACTCCCAGTAATAAAACATGTAATGACAAGAGTTTACACTGTGGCTGAAGCATGTGATGGTGCATAAGAGCTCTATTGCTTCTGCTAAAAATACCAGGGAGGAGTTGATTAATTTTATATTAAGGCCTTCAATAGTTACCAGCTGAATATAACTCCCTGAGGATAGAATACTGTTTTGCGTTGTTTGGGGTTTTTTGCTGTTTGGTTGGGGTTTTTTTAATATGGAATTAACCATTCTTTTAATTGTTAACCTTGAAAGTAGCAGTGAAGTGCTTCCATAATCAGAGTCCAGTTGTGTAAGTTACACTTTGACTACCAAAACAGAGCTTGTAATATGGGGTAAAACAAAGAAACAAAATCATATACAGCAAGAAGGTGGGGTTTTTAATCTACAGGCAGCATTTGTCTTCCAGTCTAGGCGAAATGTAAAAGTCCAACTTTCTGCTAATGAGATGCTGATCTATAACAGTCTTGCGAAGGGGCAAAAACTCATGCTCTAGTTACTGCCAAAGCAGTTAGCTCCCCTAAAACAGGTGAGGGTCTCTGCATCATCTGAAGTAATCAGTCTGAGTAACAAGAGGTACCTGCCTTCCTCAGTTCAGCCATACCCAGGGTGTCCTCTCCTCTGTAAAAATAATGGTACCATGAATCTGCTTCTCCAAAGCAGTCAAGCAGCTGATAAGCCATTTGAAAAAAATGGCCTTAAGACAGCCCTGGATGCATCCAGCAGAGCCTGCTTTTCCCTACTGAGGAGTGGTAGAGGTGAGCAACTATGACCCAGAATCATGAAGATTTTCCTGACTGAAAGGTTTATACGATGATGGAGAAGGGGAAGCTCACCAAAGACTGAGTGAATACTTTGCTTGCCTTCCTTCAGAGACAGGGAACCTGCTGGTGTGGCAATTTGCCTGTTCCTGTATCTAAACTGTTCCATAAAAATTTACTCTCTTTGAGCCTACTGTAATATATGCACTCGGCAGAGCTCAAATCTCCCTGGAAACACTCTGGATTTTCCTGGCCCGTAGCCAAGAGCAGTATGTGCACAGGGGGACAAATTATTAGAAGATATTGGAAAAAATCCTTCAGAATTATGTATGTCTGTTTGAAAACTTGACAGATACCTCTCCTCCGGTAGCTAAATAGAAAGGGCAGAGTTCAGGAGCAGAGATAAGCAGCAGGAGACACAAAGTTACCACAAAACAAGCAATGAGAGTTCCTGTTATTTTTCAGAAACCTTTTAGATGACCTCCTTGAGACTTACCAACAGGCTTTTCCTAGGCCCTGCAGCCAGTGCCTTCTGCCCCATGACCCAGAAAGTGAAAGTTGTCTGAGGTCCTTGGAAAAGCCCAAGCCCCATTTCTCAACTCAATGAGGGCAGTGAAATCTATGTGGGTGTCTTTTTTTGCATTTCAAACCATGGCATATTTTTTGCAGTTTATCAAGCATGTAAGGAGCAGAAGACCATACTACTCAGCTCTGTACCACAGTCATCTTGGTACAGCTGATGCCTGTGTCAGGAAAATGTTTATCTTTCACTCCTCCTGTTTACCTGTCAAGAAGGAACAAAAAAATATTCTTGACAGAGTATGGAGCACCCAGGCCCTGAAAGGGAGAGTCGTGCCCTGGCTTAGCCTGTGAACATAAACCAGCCCCACAGAGACGTAATTAGGTTTTGGGAGCTCAGCAGACTGTGCATAATTATACTTTGAGGAGGATTACTGCCTTGTATGAATAATACCATGATGCAATGGCAAGTGCAGAGTATATGCATCAAACCTACAATCCAGGCTGGATGACAGACCCCTCCTGGACCACCCTGCCTGCTGGACAGATTAGCTGTCCCCATGGGAAGAATGCCCTGCATGAATCAGTTTCCTAGACAGACCTCACTTGTTCAGAGATAGGTAACAAATGTAGTTCTACTCCATCCAGGAGACTTGCTAATCAGAGAAATAGGATTTTGATTGGGAAAAGGAGAAATACTTTACTCACACTGCCTGCAGCTTAACCTGGACTCAGTCAAAAAAAACCATTCCAGTTTCTCCTTTCCCAACAGCTTCTCAACCAAGAGACCTACACGATGGTTCTATGATTCACAACAGCTTTCTGCTAAACCTGACACACCAAACAAGCACCTTAACGTTGCACAACCTGTGCATGGGTGCAGCACACAAAGCTGAAATCCCGGGCATTGGCAGTTATGTATGAGACTATTCAGGGCTTCCCTGTCTCTTCTTGTTCCCTTCCCCCTTCTCAGGGAAATTCAACAAAGCCTCTTGCACCACCTGCCCACCTGCCAAGAATCACACAGAAATCTGTCAAGAAGGTGATCTTTCTGTGTGCTATGGAGTGAAAAGGTCTTTTGATAGAGATTATCCTAGCCTATGGGGAGATCCCTTTGACTCAATTAAATCCAGTGGTAAGGCAGTAATGGGCTTGTTTGCCCTGTTTAGCTGCTGGTTTGCTTTGGACTCCAGCCCCCCCTTCGCAGCCAGGTTTCTCAGTTGTTGAGATTACCAACATCTAGTTACCTGTCCCCTATCCCACTTTCTCTGCTTGTTATTTGGCTTTTGAAAGCTTCAAGCTTATAGTGTAAAGAGATCCTGACTAGTAGCTCTGACTTTCATGCCATGATAGAGGGCAGGTAGCTCTGGGCAGATGACTCCCCACTGACATCCCAGCCTCAGCTACCCTGGTGGCCTGTCATCTGTTGGTGCCTACAATATTCTTTCTAATATATTGTGAAAAATGTCCCATTGTACACGAAGTCTTCTCAGCATCTGAAAAGCCTGGTGGCGCTTGAAGTGCTTTTGGGAACAGATATGAGATCTAAGCACAGAGACATGGCAGTAGTCTCAGAAAGGCATTTTCTCTCTTTAACAATTCTTACCTTCTATCAGTTTGTCCTTTGCCTCCTAACAGTTTATTAGGACTCCTTAGTCATATGGTTTAGGTTTAGGTAGTTGTGCAATGAGCAGGAAGCTGGACTTGGTGATCCTTATGGATCTCTTCCAACTTAAGATATCCTATGATTCCTTACCTATTCTACTAGACTTGAGGGAAGATGACCCAAAAGAGGAAAGAGTCAAGTACAGAACATCCAGAAAGTCTTTCCTTTCCCTTAGCAAACAAAAAAAAGAACCAAAGATATGAGGTATGTGATCCTTTGCTTGTGCTCTGGCAATCTGCGTAAAACTAGAAGTTTGAACTGAAAAAGACAGGAAGATTGTGATGGATGTGCCTAAACCACACAGGACATCACACAAAATTACAGGATCATTGCGTTTGGAAGGCACTTGTGGAAATCACCTAGTCCAGGCCCCCGCTCAAAACCAGGGTCAATTATAGAAGATTTCTTAGGACTGCTGCCAGGCAGGTTTTGAATATCTCAAAGACTGTACAACATCCTCAGGCAGCCCATTCCAGTCTTGCCTTACAGTAAAAAATATTTATGTTAGGAGAGAATTACCCATATTTTAATTTGTGCCCATTGTCTCCTGTCCTACCAGTGGACTCTGTTGAGAAGAGCCTGGTTCTGTTTTCTTTACACTCTCCTAAGAGTTATGTACACACACTGCTAAGGTACCCCTGAGCCTTTTCTTCTCCAGACTGAACAGTCCTCAATGCAGCCAGCCCTGGCCAGCTGGCTGATCAGCTGCTCCAGCTCTTAGGCAGCAACCTTCAAGCAACCCCTCTGTTGTGGGTGTTTGTATAAAATACTGGCTTAGTTTTCAATAAACATGTTTTCAGGGAGAAGTTATGGGCAAGCTTTCGACAAAAAAAAAGTAGAAACTACTGTCAAAGTAGCCCTTTGACAGATGAGTTGGGTAATCAAAGAAGACAGGTGCCTGAAGTGGAAGGGTGGGGGCTAAGTGCCAAAAAGTAAATGGAAATATGAATGGCAAAGTGTGGATGACATATAAGTTTTAATGAATGCTGTGTTTAGTAAAACATCTAGATGGACATCAAAAAAACCCACTCTTTGCCCAGTCAGTGTGTATCATATGCCTTATAGCAGATTCAGGTGTGTCAGACCACTGGCAAAACAAAAAACAGGCAATCAATAACACAAAAAAAATGTTGTTACTTGCTTAGGTTTATAACTATAAGCATGGTAAAAGTCTAATCTCACGGAGAATAGTTTTGCTTCTAAAAAGAAAAAGAAATAAGAGGAACCATTACAGTTCCTGGCATGTCTCAGCAAAATGATTAAACCAACAGGTATACCACACATACGCTGCATTTTAGATATTTGTTGCAACCATAAGCATTTCAGGACACAGATCTTCACTGTTGTTTAGGCACTGCTTGGGAAGCATAAATTTAGACCACTTGTGTCTATAAACATTTTAAAATGTAATAGTTTGCATATGCTGCAATGATAGACTGCAGCAACTGCTGGACAAGTATTGGAAAGTTTTTTTTACACTGAATAATTCTACACTGTGAAAATGTTCAGAATGAAATCATTGCTGAAAGTGAGAAGGAAGCAGAAATTCTGAGTGCCTGATGCACATCTATTCCAGCCAGCCATTAATGGATAAATAAGTCTCTCCCAATGACTAACGCTCATTTAAGCATAATGATATGTTATACTGGTGATCTGTGATAAATTCTCCCATGTTTTTAAATTAATAAATCAAAAGAAGAAAATATAAATTCCAATTTCTAAAAAAAAAATAAAATTAATAGCTTGCCCAGATTATCCTGGCTTGTGTATGTGAAAAAAAAAAAGTGAGAATGGATCTATACAAATATATAAGGTAGCTGCTGACTTCGTAAGTAATGTGACAGTTCCATAGTATTAAAAAAATAAATAAATGCTAAAAAAAAAGTGAGAAAATGGGCTATCACTTCATACTGTACTGTTAATAGAAGTATTGAACCATATTACAGCTTCAGTCAGTACCTCCCAGCAGGGGTTAAGGAATTTCCTTTAAATATGAGTTGTGTTTCCTTCATTTACTTCAGATAAATTCAGTTCAGTGTTTTGTCAAAAACATTTTTAAAGAACCAAAGTTAAATAGAAAACTGGTAATTCAGAGAATGTCACTGAACTATGGCTTTCTTCAACTTTGGAAAGTGTCTTGGAATAAAAAGAAGACATCCCCTCGAACAGCTATTTTGGAAATAAAGGCTAGATCCTTTAAGTTACTGTTGACTCATCATGTTTCAGTGGCTTTCACAGATACTTAGTGTCTCTGAGGCTTGGGCCCAAAAGCATGGCTGGTCCCCTAGTTCGTGTTAAGGAATCAGAGCAGTAGCTTTTCATGAGTGTTTGCTTGACATCAACTTTTCTCCTTAGGATGCAATTTGTGCAATTGCATTTTATCTGCAACGAGCCTTAAAACCCACTCAAAGTAGAAGCTCTGGAGCAGAGGGAGAGTTAAGAGGGAAAAAGCAATTAGATTAAGAAGAAAATCTTTTGTTAGTTGTGCAAGAAAGAATTCAGTCCCCTACACTCTCATTGTTGTTCCAGTGGTGACAAGGGAGCTGTCAAATTAAAGCTGTTCAGAGTCACCCTTTCTTTTTGTAGCATCTTTCCCCATTAAACGAGTGATACGGCATCTGAGAGCTGCAGGGCTAATGCTTGGGTTTTACTGTTACAATATACCTACTTTGTGCTACATCCCAGTCAAATTTCCCATATAAAGTCATTTTATTTGGCTCAGAAAGAACACCATAATGTAAGGGGAAATTGTGGCAGTTCAACAGAAATGGGAATGCCTGTACCCCTGTCCTTCTGCTCACTGCTGGCATTTGGGGCAGAAAATGGCCAAGGGGAAAGACCAAGGCTTGTATGGGGCACATGCTTCAGCAATCACCACCCTGTGCTTCGGTAACTGTAAGGCTACCAACCAGCAAAGCAAAGTCAAAACACCTCTGTTTATCACAGGTTCCTGCCTTGAAAAGGCGTGCCTTATGCCGGGGGCATTACTAAAGAAGAACATGCTCATTCCCCTAATACGTCTTGTCCAGTGAACGTGTGAGGATTTCATTCAAGAGATTCATACGCAGCCACAAGCAGCATTTCATCTATTAGCATTATAGTGCTGGTTCTAAATAGCTTCTGTTGCTTACAGATGGGCTGTCAAGACTGTCACTATTGTATGACTATTTTTAATAGAGGTATAATCAATTAAATTGAATACATGTGTTCAAAACTTCCATGAGAAGCCTATTTTACAAATACAGAATATCAGAAAAATCCCTTTACAGAGGTACGCACAGAGAACCAAAATAAATTACAGAGTACCATGTGCCATGAGGACATTATTCATTCATGACAACATGACTTTGTCTTCCATGAACCCTACACTGTACAAAGGGAGACACTGAAAAGTTACATGTGGCAGCACAGTAGGGACTGGTGCCGACAGTAAAAATATAGTAACCGCTAAAAAGTATCTCAACTGCAACTGCATCTGTCACACACAGCCTTAGTGGGACTGGGGGAAACTCTAGGAGAATGAAAATAGTTTGGCTTTACTAAACCATCTGTGGGAGCCATGTGTTTTCCAATAGCTGATTTTCAGTCGGTCAGAAATCACTGTCAAGTACAAGTGCTCAGAGACAACACAGCAACTCTGGGATTTATATCACAGAGTAACATGGTGCAGCTAGAATATGCTCTACTGAGACTCCTAGTGCCCAGATATGTGCGATGTTTTCAGGTGGTATCAGAAACCCTTTCTTCTCCATTGTGACCAGACATTTTATATCTTGATTTAGATCCTATTGGCTTTTTTTCTCCAAACGGGTGGGTGGGTTAAGTGATAAGCTAAAAAAAAACCCAAAATACCAATATATGAGGGACAGATTAGAGTAATATACATTTAAAACCTCAATTTAAACCCTAATTAGACAAAACTTAGGTGTTGTCTCACTCACGGGGAGGGGGCAGAAACTAACTAAGAAGCTGACTGGAACATCCCTTTCATAACATTCCCTTCCAAAGAAAGGGTAGATGTGCAGGGGAAGGATGGAATAAAGGAGTAGCACACATGAAGAGTTTGCCCTTGGTCCCAGAGTATGTTGATACCTGTAGTCAAGCCTACAGTCCCTTGCTGCAGAGACCCTCCAGTCTATACACAAAACCCCTCTCCCCACTGCTCTGCCACCAAGGAAACCATGATTTTCTATGTGCCCGACTGCCCCTTGCTCTTCCTGAAGAGCAAGGAATTTATAATGGGCACATCATTTGTCACAAATTGCTGCTGTGAAGGTACCTAGCAGATACTTACTCTGCAGGCCAGAAGCTGCTGAAAGCACACAGTATGATTTTTCTTGGTATGCTGTCATTGAAAATCAGCTAGGAAATCTGATAGCTCTGCATCTGTGACTATTTTATGAGTGGTTCATAGTGAATGTTTTAAATTCAACACATTTGTATTTAATTTTTAACTGTCTACCGACGGCATGATATTTTCTGACCCTTGAATTGTCAAGCAGGGCTCTTTGAAGCTCTTTGCATGCACCAGACCTTACTAATACATGCCCCTTTTCCTTTATTAGTCTGAAAGGCTCACTTAGAACATGGTGGTTCTGGACTAACTCCCATCACTAATTTTAATTACTGAAATATCTGAGACATGCAAACACATCCTGCAAAGATTATGGAAATGGACTTGCCTTGTAAACTAAACAAATCTTCATGGGAAGTCTCAAGTGTCCCCTCAGATGTGGATGCAAACATGGTCTCCAAGGTTCAACATTCTCCAGAGTATCCCACAGATCATGTGCCCGCTTTGCTATCAAATAAGCCACATCACAAGGGTTATATTTAAAGAGTAGTCAACATGGAGGTCCCAGACACTATGCTTAGTAAAGATGACAAAAATAGATCTTGCATCATGTGCTAAAAATGGCCAAAACTTTACCTTCAGAAAATCAAATTAAGGGAAAACATTACTAAAGTATATTGATTCTGTCATATATATGCACCTGCCAGTAATCACCTCCTCTCTTTTACTTGGATGTAGACCAAGACATCTATCTTTCATCCAGAATATAGAGGTAATGGAATGGAAATTAGAAAAGCTCCCTTAATGTAGGCTAGAGTAATTTTTATAATGTGTTCCTTTGCACCTAATGTAGGGAGATATAAAATGTCAGAATAATTGTTTAATTGTAAGAGAGGAGTCCAGACTTAATTCCAGACAGGATAATAACTAAATCTTATAGACACATGTGAATGCAGAAAAGAGATTATATCAGTTATGCATATGAGTAATTTAATATGGAACAAAATATGTGAGCAAACAATTGTGGGGAAGATGAAAAGTCACATTGCATAAAAGTGCCCAGCATTATTTTGTGAATTAGCAATGCTGTGTGTCATTCAACTGTCGGAAAGAATCAAGAATGTCACTGTGACAAATTCTTCATATGGCATTACAGAAGGTTCTGCTGCACTTGAGATTAATTCAGCTGGTTTCTAGTGAGCATTAGCAATACAGCAGCAAGAGGTTTGCAGGAAAGGCTCATTCGGAAATTTACATTTAATACAAAATAACTATTCCAGTGCAGAATCCTGGACATGAATAATGCTAAACCTTTGTCAACAAGCCTGGATTTTATGGCAAATAATTAAAATGTGCAAAATTCATACATTTTCAATTCTGTGTTGCTTTTTTTCATTTCAATAAGCACTATATAATGGTAGGAGTAAAACAAATCAAGAAGTCCCACTGCTCAGTAGTATGAGAGAAGTAAAGGTGCTTTCTTACTGAGATTATGAAATGTGTATAAGTGGGGGCACATATGAAATATGTTAAATTTTTCTCCTGAAACCTTTGCTTCCTATCATGTGAAGAATGAAAATTGAAAGAATTGTTGTAGTACTAAACCAGAGAATATTATCAGAGTTAAAAATATGCCATCCCAAATTTACAAGCATAGAAAACTCTCAGTTGCTTTCAACTGTTGACAAAAGATGGAGGGGAATTATTGAGGGTGTTTTAGGGTTTTTTTCCCAACCATTTCTACTCTAAGTGTTTTCAACCATGAACTGAAATGGAAGCTCACAGAAGCCCTGTAAAAATTTTATTAATAAAATTCAATTACTTTGTGGAGGAGATCTATCTGAATTAAGTAAGACACACACTAAGAGAGCAAACCCTGACCTAGGAGATTTGAATAACTTTATAAGTATTCTGGGAAGCAAGGTATTGGAAACATCAGCTGTCTACACTAAGGCATGACTTTTGGCATCATAGTATATCATTATCCATTGCCTCTGAGACAGTCCAGAAATGGAAGTTAATGATAATTCATTAAAATAAACTGACAAAGGTGTGTACAAGAGTGGAAAATATCTTGAAGTGAATGCACCCTCTTAAAGTTGTTCAGCTTGATTTCTCCATGGTAAATATAAAGATCAAGGGGTAGTTTAAGCACTTGCACTTACTGGGAGTGTTTTCTGCCATATATAGTCTCAATGCTTATCAAATATGTATAGAGGTGGTAGATTCCAGATGAAGTGGAATTTGTCTGGAGTGATTACCAGTGCATCTGTTCCCTAAAGCAAGTCAATCAATTTTTTAAATGTGAGTGACTTTTTAATCTCAAATTTATTTGTTATCTGTTCAGGCACAAGGACAGAAGAATGTTTTTATTTTTATTTGTCCTGTTATCCAACTAATGCCTTTATTCATTTGTAAATGTCAGTCATGACCAACTCTTTCACTGATGAGACTAATCAAGGATACAGTCACTAACCAAGATGATCTTGCTGATCTGTGTTGTCTGGTTACATTACAGCTCAAAATGCAGTTTAGTTTTGGAGTTTGTGTTAGGGATAAATCACAACAGAACAGCAGCTGTCATTTTGAACTATAGTTTTACAAGAGGTCTTTATCTAGCATTTGTTTAAGTAGGCATAATAAGAAAAGCAGTGAATTTGCCACTACAGTTAGGGGAATTGCTGAGTCTACAAAAATAGAAACTGGGGGGTATGGTGTGATGTTATTAATCAGAGTGTCTTTCCTTAAACTCTCCAAGGCAGAATGAGACATTTCCTTAATAACCACTTATGATTTTCATAAAAATTTTCCTACTGTGTTTTTCGGGGCTCTATCAGGCCTGTGTCCACTGATAAAATCCTATCTCATGTAGAACTAATTTCATTGTAGACTCTTTGAAAAGTATCTATCTTATTGAGCACAATATTTTTTGTGAAATACAGAGGGGTGCTTGAAATAAATCCATTCTAGCAGTTACAGTTTTGTCTACTAATGAAGAGGATTATGACCATATGGTGCATCCAGATTGTATGTGGAAACAGTATTAATTCCAGAAAATCGATGTTATGCTCCCGATCACTGTAACTGTAAGAAAAAGTAATATATACATGCATAAATTTACAGAAGTTGTAGGAAGCAGTTTCCCAGTTGCTGAGTAAAAGATATGATGTGCTTATTTCAGAAAGGGGAAGATGAACAGTCCTCTTGTTAATCAAAAGTGAAATCAGGGTGTTTCTGGCCACTTGCTATTTCTGATTCACAAATCAAGTAGAATTATGCCTGGTTTCAATATTCTGTGGGAGCAGTCAAAGCTGTTAACTTTTAGAAGTCTCCCTGTTAATTGTTACGAACACTAATTTTTCTTGGTAATACTAGGCTGAACTGTGTGTTGGCAAGGAATGATCCCTTTTTAGAGTTGCAATAGGTAGGCAAGACCCTTATTTTACTGATGCTATGAAGATGGACACTACTTGATGGGTAACACGAGCATGTAGTGCCCATTTCCTCGACAGAGCTACTGTACATACTGAAAAAGAAAAGACACTGGACTCATCTCTGTGAAATTTTTGTGCATACAGGAACACCTCAAAATGTACATTTTGACCATCACAGAGAGGCCTCTTGGATCTGTCTGAAAGAAAGGGGTGGTGACAAAGTCATGCAACTGCTTCACTGTATACCCGAGCCATTGGTATCATGCAGACAATTCTGCTGAATACTTAGGGGATTCATCAGCATCAGAATGAACTCTTTGTCCCTAAAAAGGAGAGTATTTCCTGGCAATCCTGATAGCAACATTATTCAAAGTTGGTACATTCATGTCTGCAGGCTGACTTAATGGGGCCAGACACAGAGACAAAAGCTAGCTAATGTTAGAATAAATTTTCCACTATTTTCCTCCTCATGTTGCCAGACTGAAAGTGCAGAAATTGAGTGGAAAGGAGAGGGAGAGTTTGAAGGGACCATCTGGCTCAGAGTCTTGGCCTCCAAAATTGCTCTGTGGAAGACACTTAATGCAAAACCAAAGGCATGAAGTTTGTTCCATATTCCTACTCAGAATCACAGAATACGGTGAGTTGGAAAGGACCCACAAGGATCACTGAGTCTAACTCCTGACCTGCAGAGGACCATCCCCCAAGAATCACACCCAAGAGTCGTACCACGTGCCCAAGAGTATCATCCAAATGCCTCTTGAACCGTCAGGCTCGGTGCTGTGACCACTTCCCTGGGGAGACTGTTCTGGTGCTGAACCACCCTCATTTTTGGCAATTTATTTTAAGTTTCTTTCAAGGTCTACCTCAGTTCTTTTATGTTTTCTTTTCTGTACCTTTTAACTACAAAAATATATTTTTTTTGCTAATCCATTCCTTTTCTATGTTTTTTTTCAGGGGAATTGTATTTCTTAGTTACTTTGTGCATCTTAGTAAAACCTCAAAGTATTGCAGTGCAGACCTAAAGCAATTTACCACCTTTCTAGTGAAAACTTTTAGTTTAATTCCCATCAGTCTTACAAATTAACTTCCTCTGTTTCTTTATATTTATGCCTAGAAAGTCATACACTGTTTTGTCCAAATTTTTCTGTATTTCAGTTAAAAAAAAATCTTTCACATTTACTCAATCCAGGATTATTTGCTATGAGCATTTATTCTATGTTTTTGGCTGCTCATGAAATCCAAATCTAAAATAGCATTACTGTTTCACTGACTATTCATCAAAAAGTTTGCTAAATATAATATCCCACATGTCTGGGTCTTATCATATTTGGTACTTTGTGTGGTTTGGGGGGGGGGGGGTTGTGGGTTTTGTTTTACTCCCCAGCATGTATTTGAGAAGCTGAAATTTCCTTTCTCTCACTCTCTCTCTCTCTCTGTCTCTCTCTATATATGCCCTTGTTTTGTGTGTGATTATTATCTAGGTCCATATCCAGCTCTGAAAAGTCTGTAATAGTGTTTTTATCTTCCTTTTTAGGGGTAATCTTTACAAGAAAAGATTTCATTTCTTTCTTGCTGCCACTGTGCACTTCATTCCATCATCTACTTAACAGATACGAAAGACAACCACCTCCCTCATTTTTCTGTTCTGAATGTATGAATACTTTCATTCCAGTTAAGCCTTCCTTTCCTCCATTTTCTCACTTTTCCAGCAATGTCTCCTCATATGGGCCAATCTCTTGACAGTTGGACTCTTGTGGGTCTCTTCTAACTCAGAATATTCTGTGATTCTGACCTCTCTCTCCCTTGTCTGGTTTCACAACCTTCCCAAGAATTTCAGTCTCTTTGCAAACATAAAACAAACCTTTCAGTTGTTCTCACCAACTCAGTTCTAAGTTCTCAGATAGAATATGTATGCTCTTGTTTGTTCCGTAACTCACAGCTGAATCTTTGATATAAAATCATGCAACCACAGCATGTAGATAGTTTCAGGTGGTGATGGTGTTTTACAGGGAGTAGAGGTTATCTGCAACTCTCAGCATTCTGTGGCAGTTGTCTCCCTTATACCATTTTGGAAAACTAATGTCAAAAGGTAGCATAGTGGTGAATGTAATGTCTGAATACACAATAATCACCAAGAAATATCTTATTGCTCTTCAAACTCTTGAATTCTTTTAATCTGTTTTTCTGGACAGGAATAATCCTCAAGACTTGCATTCTCGGGCTAGACTTCCTCATCAAACAGTTTGTTGTCTATGGCAAGAACCTGGTTGCCTGCTCTCATGTGAAGACCAACTAGTGGCCTTTTCCACCTTTCAGTCATCTTCCTCTTCAGTCCTGAGTCTACCTAATGTGCTCTTGCTCCTCAATAGACAGTACATTTTTGATAATTTTTGATAACATTCCTGCTTACTCCTCTGAGTAAGGAGGCTCTAGTGATGAGCTGGCATTAATAACAGACTTGCCTATTTCTCTTTGGTATTCTTTCTTTTGCTCATTTTTCTTCTTACACTTCATCCTGCTTTTAACTGTCTCCAGAGCATTCTCCTATTGTTCCTGGACACTGCCTCTAAAAGCTTTTATTTTCTCATTATCTGCTTACTGTAGACTAGACAGAGAGGCCCTGCAGAAGGCAGAGAGGCCCTGCAGAGAGACCTAGACAAATTAGAGGGCTAGACAATCACCAACTGTGAAAAGTTTAACAAAAAAACAAGTGCTGGATTCTGAACCTGGGATGGGGCAACCCCATATGTACAGACAGACTGGGGAATGAAATGCTGGAAAGCAGTGCCACCGAAAGTGACCTGAGAGTCCTGGTCAATGGCAAGTTGACTATGAGTCAGCAGTGCCCTGACAGCCAGGAAGGGCAACCCTGTCCTGGGGGGCATCAGGCAAAGCATCACCAGCCGGTCCAGGGAGGGGATTGTCCTGCTCTGCTCTGCACTGGTGGAGCCTCACCACGAGCACTGTGCGCAGTTTTGGGTGCCACAATACAAGAAGGATATAAAGCTGTTAGAGAGTGTCCAAAGGAGGACCACGAAGATGCTGAAGGCTCTAGAGGGGAAGTTGTACAAGGAGCAACTGAAGTCACTTGGTCTGTTCAGCCTGGAGAAGAAGAGACTGAGGGAAGACTTCATTGCAATCTACAATGTCCTCATGAGGGGAAGAGGAGAGGCAGGCACTAATCTCTTCTCTCTGGTGATCATTGATAGGACCCGAGTGAACAGCATGATATTTTCCTTTCTAGTGCTCTTGACACCCTCTCCATCTGCTTTAAAATTTCCTGATATAATAAAATCCAAATCCCATCTCTCTCTGTGATTCTCCTAACTCATAAGCAAACTGATGGCTGTTGCCCTGTTGACAGATTATTCTGTATGCATTATTTTAAAGCTTTCTAATGAGTCAGTCCTGCCCTTAATTTATGTGAGCAAGGATGAGCTTTTTATTCCTTCAGTTTCTGCAAGCTCAAAAAAAGACAAAAAATAAATAATCACTTACTCTCCCATGATCATCATCAAAATGTTCCAAAAAATAGAAACTCAAATCAAATGTCAAATTAAACTGTCACTAAACAAAATCTTCCCCAACAACAAAATTAGAGGCTTATGTGACAAAATTTGTGGCAATTAGCCATGACATTGCATTTATTTCCTTCTGATAGTAGTTACATGTTATGGGAAGACTAATGCCAACTATAAAAAAGAGTAGACTTATATCAATTTAGAGTTTAAGAGTATTTCATCAATGTAACAGTAGGAAAATTATTCCTTTAAGATTGAGGCTTCAGTTAAATACTGAATATCAAGCTTTTGTCTTTCAAGATTTAATGGGGAAAATCCACTTATCCCTTTGATCAGTCATGGATGCTTTAGTCTTTTTCTGTTGAAGTCTTTGAAAATCCATCTGTACAACTTCCATTATGTTGTTAATACCTTGCAGACTTTAAATAGATTGTGGAAAAAAGAAGGAAGACTTCTTTCAGTCCTCAATGCCATCAAATGCACTGTATTGTTTAATATGAATCACAGTCAAATAACACAACGGTAATATATTTTTACATTATAATAAGTTAAATATTTGTCATCTTGCAATTTTCATTATATTGTTTTAGAATGATATAGAAAGATCTCTTCTCTGTTTAAAAGATTAGAGCTTTAAAGTTTTTACTACTGTGATCCAAGGATAGTTAGGATGACAACACAGCTGGCTTTGCAGGTCTTCAGTTTACTTTTTTTCCTTCTAGGCTATGAGATAGGGAATTTGATAACAAATTTTGACCACAGAAGCACTCTTAAACCTAAGATGGTTTGAATTTTTCCTAAATAAAAAAATTTAAATCTTTATCAAATAGTTGGCATTTTTAGGGCAGCTGAAAATAAAAGACAACTTCAGAAAGGAGAAGTTAGGCAACAAAACTTATCACAAGTAAGGGAATATGACCTATCCAGTGTCATTTTTCAAGCATAATTGCAAAACATGGACTTTACTGCGTGTGTCTGTCTGCAGCCCTGACAGACAGTGAATAGGCTTTGTGAAAAACTACCTATTGTGATATTGAATCTTAAAGATATACTGATGTGCTAACTAATTAAATTAAAGCTAACTCAGATACATATGAAATGATACCAGGAGTCCTCAAATGACAGTGTTGATATGTCCTAGATTAAGAAATAAAACAAGTGGGACTAATTCAGTATTATATAAGTGCAATGATATTTGGACATTCAAGCTCTGTTGAGGGAAACTAGTACAGTGACCTGGCAAAACCAGACCTGTGTAAAAAAAGTGCATATGGAAAATCTCTTAACAGACAATGTGCCTTAAAAATAATAAGCTGACTAAAAGGTGGCTATGAAAACTGTAAGACCCAAGACCACAGCCTTCAAATCGGATATTAAAACAAAGATGAAAAAGAAACTACCTGAGGAGTAAAAATATTTCTTTAATGGTAAATTGTGACAACACTTGCAGCCCCTGATTGCCTTAAACTCACTCTTTCTTTTCATGAGGAATTTGTCAATGCGGGAACTAAGTGGGAACTTGAGTAAAGACCTTGAGACATGGCCTGTGGAAAAGACAATATCGGTGCTAGCAGATGTGAGTGAATTATCCGCTGCTAAACGGAGATGAAGGACTTTATCTGCTTATTATGGGCAAGTGCTGATAAATGATTGTGTAATTAAAATGGAAATTGAGTCTTGAGCTACACTGACTGGGGTGTGAGCAGGCATTCTGAGGTGGTGCCAGTCCTCACACTCCAGTGACAGGCACAAGGTTAGACATCTGTTCCCAGCACTCAGTATCTGAGTGAGTCATCTGCTCACCCTCCCCTCCATAAATTCCTCCATTACATGCTTTGAGACCTACATGCAGTCAAAGAGCAAAGTGTTACCAGCAACAAGAGGTTTGCTAGGTGGCCCTAAAGTCTTAATTCAGTTACCCTGCTGTAGTGACAGATAGCAGCACTAATTCTGGTGAACCCATTTCAGATTTATCTCAGGAGCACAGACAGTGACCATTTGTGTACTAAAACTAAAAAGGAAAATTGAAGTTTGAGCAGAAATTTATGGTAAAATAAAATTATTCACATTAAAGTAAGTGCCTGATATAAAGAACAGTAATGTTGTTATAATAGTGACAGGCTAAGCATATAAACCAAACTAGGTTTACAGAGAGAAGTAATAGCTTTTACTGGACTGGTGATGTCACTGGAAAAAAACCCCAGACAGCGTTTCAAGCCCTTCTTCACTTTGGAGTGTGATAATTGCCATGCAAACTGAACCATTGCAAAAATAATTAAACTAGTTATGTTTGGGAAATTGGTCTCATCAATCATTAACAAGAGTTACAAAAAATACACACACTTCATGGGTAGGAAGAAGGGAAGCTGTAGAAATCTTTTATCACTGCTTAGAAGCTGCTCATGCACTCCAGAAATCCTCAATAACCAAATTGATTTAAAATCCAAATTCATCCCAGCTGAAAGACTGGTGTGTAAAGCTGAATAAATAACACTAGAAATATTTCTACGTATTTTTATAAAGTTTCCACACATGTGAATTACTCAGTCACTTTCTGTCATATGAAGAATATCACAGGTTATTGCTTTACTCAGCTCTCAGTCAGCCATTACCTTTTCTATTTCTCTCAGCTGGACCAAAGAAAGTGAATTACTAATACTGAGAAGCAATCAGACTTCATCAGGTTGGCAGCTGAATGCCAGAACCTAAAAACAGAGCTCACAGGGATGCTAAAAAGTAGGATGTGGAACACGAACTGAGGAAGAGGCGTGTAGTTGTGAAATCTCTTTATGGATGGAATAAAATGGGACAGTGGGGGAAGATAAAGAGACTGGAAATGTGGATTCAGAGAATATCTGCCCTGAGTAACGGGCTACCATGCCGAGAGCTATCACAGATCAGAGCAGCTGGATCTGGGTAGCATGCAGAAACACTTGGTTCTGACAGTGGTCTAGGGGGCTTTATGAGACCATGGTTTCCAGGCTAATAAGTCTTGCCAGTCAGCTCATCACTGCCCTTTCCTAAGCTACTGTGGTTTCCACTATCCAAAATGTTACACTACAGATTTCCAGTAGACATCCTTTAAAGATACTTATCTAGAAATTAGTATTAAAGAGTTAAGAAGGGATTGTTTTGGAAATACAGACTGCTCAGAAGTACAATGTTTATTCTGTATCCCACATGATCTCTACAGGAAAAAGATAGCTAACTTTATCCTCCTTCCTTTCCATGCTCTTACCTCTTTCCTCACCTACAGGTCCAAGATGTCTATGGGAAACTCTGTACTGAGGAACTTTATCGATGCTGAAGTTTTTAGTGCTTGCTATTTATGCCTTTAAAAAAAACCTGTCCCTTTGCAGGAAGGAGGGCAGAACATTCCGTAGCTAGAGCTGAAACTGAATATGGTAGAGATGTATCACTGGAAACAGCTGAGCAGTTCTCTTTGGTTTGTACTCTTTTGCTGCAGGGGAGGCAATCAATGGAATTTGCATATCTAATAAGACCAAAAGACTAGCTTTTCACCTCTGGCATCCTATAGTTCAGAGCTCTTTCTGGTGACACTTGCAGCTGTGTTGAAGAGTTTTCATTTCCAATGGACACCTATCTATTTCACAAAGCCACCCTTCAGTTAAAGCATAACTGGGAAAGTCAGCAGTTTGGAGTGATAACTAGTAGCAGGAATCATGCGGATCAGATTCTCTATAAAACCTGTGAAAAAAACCCTTACTGTGCACTAAGTCTGTATCTTGACACCACTGGATGAAGCACATTAGCAACAACAGCGAGGTGGTTATGAAAAAATTCATTGAGATATTTGTCTGCAGCACCAAATAGCTTAAAAAACTAGTCAGCCCCAGTGAAGTCACCACTGCTGAACATGAGATTTATTGCATGGTTCATGCATCTAATCAACTTGCATATATCATTTAATGATATGCAATCACTGCTCTTTGTCAGATGGGTTTGGATATGTCTGAAGAAAGCAAATGATACTTTCCTGACTTTTGCTGTGCTCCTCAGATCTGCTGTGGTATTTCACTGCACTGTGTAAGAACACAGCAAAATTTCTCATTGTACAATCTCTTTCTCAACAAGCAGAGTGAGATGAAAGCAACACAGGAAGAATCTAAGAGAGGTTCATGGTGAGGTGCTCTGTGTCTCTGTTTCATGAGGTGTGGAGTGGCTGATCACTTAGAGGGTAGAGACTCAATTTTCTCTCTCAAACTGGTAAAGAACTTTCAGTGATCAAAGTGAGGGAACAAAAGTGATAGTGAAGGAGTGTTAATTTTCAGCTATATGGAAATAAATAATAAAAATCCACTCCAATGCATAGCTGTGCTGGGAGGAAGAGTATTGACTGACTTCTGATCATTTGCTTGTTTTACTCTGTGTGTTAAAAGCATTTTCTTGACCTGCCTCAGTGGAACAACAGACAGATTTGTTTGATCCTTTTTTCTATCATTTCCAGTGTCAGTGCAGCCTAATGTTACAATTAACCTAGATCTCATCAATTGGTAGGGTGATTTCTCAGCTAAAAAACTCATTGAAATGTGAAATTTAAGCCTTTATGTTAGATTGGAATTAAGCCTTTATGTTAGATTGGAATTATCCTAGATTTAGGGAAATAGAGACTGCTTAAAGAAGAGTGATTTTTTTTTTATTTAAATAATGTTTGTCACATGAACAATGTTGGTACAGCGCCAAGATATGTCAGCATTAGTGTCAGGCACATCCATGGGAAACTGAAACCTGCATAACATTATGAAGTTGTAAACTGACAGGAGAAGTTTCATAGTCTCTGTTTAGAACACTTTCATATTTCTTGACTCAAAAATGAGTTTTGGAAAATTAAAAACTTGTAGCAAATGTTTGCCAAATATTGCACTAGGATGTAAATGGCCTGTTGTACTGTATACTGGTGAGTCACGTAGAGTAACAACAACCTGATGCAAAACTATTCTGATGAAATGCCTCTAAGAAGACTTTGACATTTTTTGTATGCTTTTCATCTTGCAGAAGCCACAGATAACGGTGCCTACAAATTATTTTTTCACACATTTTTATTGCTACTGTGTCTGGAAGTGTGTTAATATTTTTTAATAACTTTCATTTAATCTTAGCTGGTTTACCCATATTGAATGTGCAAAATGCTATAAGAAGTGCCTGGGGCGAGGATTGAGACTGTAAGGGCTAGGGCCTTTTGTTGTGCAAATGACCTGTGAAGAATATAATTCCTACCAGAAGGTGTATACATTAGCTCCAGATTAGTTTTTCAATAATGGATACAAAATAAATACTGCAAAATAAATAAATAAATGGAAAATCCTTTACTTACTCTGCACTCCTACAATATGTGTCTGAGTACAACTGTTTTCTAAAGCCCACTAAAGAAGCAGAGATGAGGGAAAGAGGGGAAAGCAAACAGCTTTGAGTTTCCTTAGACCATAAATCAGATCTTGTTCCACAAAAGTTACTGCTTCTCCTGAAGGCAATGCAGGTGTGCTGGTGGTGTTCCCTGGTCCAAAAGGAAACAGGATCAATTCACCCTGAAAGCTTATGGTAACCCATGTGCAACTGTGGCGAAACAGAAAAATCTCCTGGGAAATGAACCCTATGAGGAACTGCTGGCATTCACACTGTGCCTGGGATCTATTTACTGCTATCATTGTTGAGGTATTATAAAAGATGTTCAGAAATTTTTTACATTCTGAAACAGGCTCTCAGCCACAGTTCAGCCATCAACTGCTTCCCTGGCACCACTGCTGTTTCCTCTACTGCTGTCTCAAGTCCTTCCAGTGACCCATGTGGGTCACTTGCTTCTCTGTTTTCACCAATATTATTTCTAATGACACCACCGACCTCCTTTTCCACCCTGGGAACACGTGAGGTTCTCCAGTGGCACTACATGTCAAATCTTTTTGTCAGCACCACTATCTGCTGACAAACTCATAATCAGGGTTCTTGGTAAGAGAATAGAGATATTTCCCTGACCTTCAAACTATGCCAGGCTGTGGCTGGCCATGAGTGCCAAGCACTGTTCAAGAAGCCGTGCCTTGGAAATATGAACACTCAGGGAAGGCCCTGGGTTTCCCAGGGAAAGAAGAGATACCTGGAGGCAGAAGAGTTCAGTTACCAACTTCTGAAGACATGGCCACCACCTTGAAGGAAAGCAACTGCACAGGAGGCATAGTGCTGCTTCCCAGAAATGCTACCATGTCAAAGTGATTGGATGCAGGTGACTGTCTGAGGAGAACAACTGGGCTTAACTGTTTTTAAAGTTCTTATAAAATCTGAGTTCTTCAGACATCTCCATTCATGCCTTCATGCAATCCGACAGATAAAATCCTCCAGTAACTAGAGTTGTAATCTTTTTTGAATGCACTTCTATATTTTAAATCAAGACAATGAGAAGAACAGGATATTTAAGTCCCTGCTCAGTTTAGCCTCACATTCTTGTTACTTCTGATATTGGTTATACTTTTGCCAGGTTGTTTTAACTTTCACCTTCTTAACGAATATAAAATTACAGTCAAAATAGCTGAAATCACTCAAAGGATTCTATGTTGACAAACAAATAAAAACAAATTCAAAAAGAGGGGAAAAAAATCTTAACTGCTGTATGTTTCCATGTGTATATCATTTCGACGCATGAAAAATATAATGCAAAATATGACTTTTCACCTGATGTATCTTTTCCTCCATTTTGGTCTGCAACCCCTATATATGTGACCTATTTATTTGGCTACCTTGGTATTTGTAATAGGAAAAGTTCTTCGGAACCTCTGAATTGTTTTTAGGTTTTGTCCTTGTGTGGTGTCAGTTCTTGTTGTTAAACTAGATTTACACAGAGACTGTGACAGTAACAGCAGCAGCTTGTAATCTGTCAAGTCTGTCTGAAACATCCTTCAGTTGCCTTTGTAAAGTTAGCACATCTGTATAAAGTCCCTTGATGTGTAAAATGTATATTCTGGTTTTGATCAAGTCCTCCATATGCTCACAGCAAATTTCAAGACATTTCTGGTAGCTGTATGCAAATGCAGAGACAGACTCAAGGCTCTCCGATATATCTCTTTGTGCCTTTTTGCTGCTGCAGTTATTGCTTTACATTTTTCATTTTTTGTGGTATATTGATGATAATGTTAACATGGGAAAAGATTGTAACTTTCTTGGTTTCTACCGTTTGGGTTCCTTTTACAGCATAATCACCAACTGGTCCTTTTTGTTTGTTTTTTTTCTTTTTTGAAGATTGTTCTATATTCAGTTTTTAGTTTTATAGCTCAACATCTACTTTTCTGGAAAACTTGGGTCAGAGATTTAAATAACCAGATAACACAAAATTCATTCAAAAATGTCTCCCTGTAACATTAATTGCTTCCATATCCTATTCTCCTATTTCAAGCATCTGAGGACATGACAGAAGGGAATTATCCAGGTTTTGCCTTTCTGAAATAATTGTACACTGTTTTCCATAAAGCTAAGAAATTTTGGCTTGCTGTCCACCGTCCATTAAGTAGAATGACTCCCAGCAAAGTACCTTGCTCTCTGCTGGTTTGTCCACCCTCCTAATATCTGATACGTATCTTACTTCAAGGGAACACACTTAGCACATTGCTGAATAAGGAGCTACCACCAAAAGGTTCTAGATAGACATAAATATACAGGACAAAACCCATCTTCTTGTCTTCAGGATTCACCTCTTGAAGTTGGAGTTAGACACAAAACCCTTTTTTTTTATATATAAAATGCAGTTGGGTAAGGTAGCAGTGACACTTCCTGCTTGTACTCTTCTGCTGAAGAGTTAAGAATATTCCTCTTGCATGTATCAAGGACTGGTTACACACCTCTGACTCTGGAAAGTGCAGTTGACAAGCAGCTACTTCCAGTTTCCAAGAGAGTTCTCCACTGTCATGCAAAACACATCTTTGCACAGGCCTTCCATTTTTTCTGTTGAAACTGCTCTGTTTGCTATAATACATTCACAGTAGCCTGAGGCCTCTTCTGGAGGAGTTCCAGGCTGTAATCCCAGTCTCACCTGTGTTTTAAGACCCTATGTGATAGGTATACTCCCTAAACCCCTACAGGATTGGTTTACATATGGAAATCACAGGATTAAGTAGCTTTTGAATTCCAGCAGGTTTGATGAGCCTTATACATGACTTGTGGAAGACACTGACAAAATCCACTCTTATCAATGTCTCAGAGGAGGTGCAACAGCCTCCACTATTCACTGTCTTCATAGACAGAAAAGCTACCTTAGGGTAAGTCAGGCATTTTGCTGCCCCCTGCCCTCCAGGACTGCAATTTACGACCCCTTCACTGGCTAGTTATTAAGATCGTACAGCTCTCTATTAGCAAAGTATCAAACACACCGAGTTTGTGATGTCTCCAGAGAAACGTAGCAGCTGAACAGGGTATTTCTAAATTTTGTATTTGCAGGAGGACGTACTTGGCCTGATATGTAAGTAAACTATCTGGATCCATTTTTTGGATCCATTCCGGTCCGCTTTTGGATCCATTCTGAGCTTTTCATCTCTTCTTCAGTTTTGAGTATGCAAGTAAGAAACACATATTCTCATTCTCAGTAAGTAATATTAAGTATGTGTGTGTGGTATTTCTCACCAATCATTGATTACAGCAAAAAGCAACCGTGCATGGAGCCAACACCGAAAAATATCAATGAGACAGCCTATCATGCTTACACTGCATTGGAGCCCTTATGTTTGCTTATGTCCCCAAAACCCCAGAGCAGTTATGATGCCAAGTGAGTCCATCCAGTTTGGGCATTGTTTGGTAAGTCCTTTTCTCCTCTGAGAAATCCGCTGGCCTTCTCTTGTTTCTAGGTTTTCAGGATGGCTAAGATTTCCATTCACAGCCTGAAACAAAAGCATCATGTTTTGATATCAAAATCATTAGAAATCTCTCATTTGCTGTCATAAATGTGAAGAGTAACATTTATTTCCCCCCTAAAAAGTAAAAACGAAACTCTGTATCCTACAAAATCTTCTAGGTAAGAGCTACAATACTTTTTGTAGTCCTATTGGTAAATGATGAAAAATACCAATATCTATAAATATCACAGAAGCATACACACTAAAATTAGAAAGGACATACCAGATCAATTAGGTAATCTTCTTGCAAATGAAGTTCTACTGCACCATGCAATATAATTTATGCTTTCTAATTCTCATTTACAACAACTATTCAAATGTACAGAAGAAATTAATTGCTTTAATGACTGGGATACCTTTTTGAATGACTGAATTTTTGGGGAAGTTAAATAGTATGCAATCTACAGAAAACAGAGCTGTCAAATCTGCGTGGGCAATCACATGGTAATCAGGAGTTACTATAACAGGTGTCTTTTAAATGGGCATGTTGGAATCCGAAATGGAAATTCCACAGCTTTTATATATAAGACATTTAAACTGCAAAATTCCCAGCAAACTGTGCTCCCCTGTGGATATTGAAGGGTTACAAGCTTATGTAAGTCAAAATACAGTTGATGTTGAAATTACAGTAGCCTAGTAACAAGAGAAATGTACTGATGATGGAATGAACCCAGAAATGACTGATGTTAAATTAGCCTGGTAAATGGGCAATTAGTACAGATGTGGTGTGAACAAATATGCCTCAGGTATTACCATGCTAATTACTCAGAGGCTTTGCTATTCACACCTTTCCTACCTTTTGTCTTTTTCCTTCAGTTTGTAGGTACATGTCACATTGCAGCTAAATTTTATTGTGGAAAAGAAAAGGGTATAACAGATTTCATTCATAACCACTGTGTGAAATCCTCACGTTGTTCGTCATTGCCCTTCCCTTGGTGCAGTGTATGTGGACAGCTAATGCTTTTGATCTAGACAGGCAAGAGTTGTGTTGAGGTGGGGCAGCAAGAATAGATATAGCCCTGGTGAAAATCAGCATGTTACATCTGGCTGATTAAGCTACACCATCCATTCATAGATATCTATCTCTTGCAGCAACTATGGAGTAGAATTTAAAAAAAAAAAAAGAAGAAAGATGGTCTGATCTGTCAGGACCATTAGACTTCTGAGAAATTTTCTGAAGCTGAGATGGATCATTAATGAGTGGTTTCAAACCACTATAGTAATTTCATCTTTATGGATTTCCATTATTCGAACAGTGGCAGAAATATATTAATTAATTTTTCAATTATGCATCTAAGTAGCCTTTACACACAGCAGACAACTAAAACCAACAGTGAAATCATGGTTTAATTATTTACCTAGCAACAACTTAGAATCAATACAACATCTCTTACTGACTGCAAGAACTTAATCTCCTTTCTGTTCTCTTCCTTTTACGTGATTATTATGCAATCAGAAGAAAAAAAATGATGGAATTTTGCTCACATAATTATAGCTCATCAAAACAACCTTCATGAACAATTCGTTCATCAGATTTGACCTGCTGGAGAATTATCTGAGAATTATCTGTGAACTGATTATGGCTTTTATTATTTCGTTTATGAAGAGCTATTTCCAAACATATCTGACTGTAACAAGTACTTCTTCAAGTGTTTGTTATTTAGAGTTCTCTGGCTGGATGTCAGCTCTCTTGTATAGTATAATTTTTTTTTACTGTTTGATTAAATAGACATTTTTTGCAAAGTGGAGATATACTTAAAAAAATACTAGGGTGCTGAAGCTTTTCTAGGGAGAAAAGTGAATATACTATGGAGAGTTACCAGGAAATGTTAAGGCCTGAAGTCACAAAGTGTAGGTATAACACAAAATAGGGATAACAACTTACTGCTGTGCTTCACCATTTTCTATCTCATTGCTGAAACGCTGTCAAGCCTTCAAAAATTTTAGGACTTTTTAGAAATTATTCAACATTAAACATCGAGGCTGTTACACATAACACTTGATACCAAGGTCTTAATAGTTTTCAGACAAGGTAAAAAGGAAGCATTCTCATTGTTCTCCAGAAAAAAAATAATGCTCAGAGCAAAGACTGTAAATGGTGTAACACACCATAAATACCACTACAAGTGGCTTTCATGCAACTCTGAGAGAATAGATCTACTTATGCTAGTCCTAAAAATTCCCCTCCTTTTACCATTCTTAGTTCTGTTGCAGATCTCTGGTAAATAGAAAATGTCAGATTTTATAATTTCATATATGTGCACCGATTTAATTTTTTTCTCCAGTTTCTCCAGGACAATTTCTCAGTCATTACAGAATGGTGATATTGACTGCTGTGGTCTACCTGGGATTTTGACACTTACCAAGAAAAGCCTAGTGCTCTCCCTCCTCTCTCCTCTAACCCATAAACCCATTATTCTCTTAAGATAAGGAATACTCTCTGACTTGTTCAATAAAATAAGTAGCACTGAACTAAAATACTTTACAAGAGGATTTTGGAATAGATAAAGCTGGAATTATACTCTCATCCCTAACCAAAGTGCTGTAAATTTTTGGAAAGTGTTCTCATATATTGTGCATTTTTGTGTATTATGTGTTTTGTCTGTCAGTCACCAAACCTCTAACTTGTAAATTTGTTTCATTGCTACCCATCTGTCAGTGTGCTCTGATTAACTCGGCTCTCAAAGAGAAAATGTGTGTGGAACCTGAAAAGCTTTTTCCCAAATGTAATCTTCCAACACATTTGCGTAAGCACTTACAAAGTAATGACTATCCTTTACAACAGTCCTTTCAGTGGTTTTATCTCACCGAACTCTTGTAGAGACAAATAGTACTCAAGATAAAGTGCATGTCACATCCCATTGCTGCTTCCCTTCTCTGCTGCATCAAACAAAATCAAACTGGTGCCATCTAACGTGGACAAGTGACACAGATTGAATGATTCATTTCAAATCAAGGGAAGCAAAATAAAAAAGTATGAAAAGTGCTCTAAAAAAGAAAACACATCGTGTATTTTACCCTACAATAAACTGTGTCTCAACTTTTTGTGAAGAAATCCTCTGTCCTCTGAGTGCAGGGTCCAGTTCAGGTTAGTTTCTCAAGCCAGACTGGGGTTTCTGGTGGGAACTTTTCTACACCAAGACAGTGATAAAGCGTCATTCATTAACTTACAGATTTTCCCCTGTTTGAGGATGTGACATGTAATGCCTTTCCTTGGTCAGGATAGTTCAAAGACATCTCTCTACTCCCCTGCAGCTAAATTTCATTAAAGATATAAAAATTTCACATTTTTGAGGTTTCCTTTCTCCCCCCACCCCTTAACTGAAATCAGCCATGAAGTTTGAAAGTTACAGAGAAGATGAAGGCAAACAAAATTGGGCTCACAGATAACGTCTCCTTAGAAAATGGGGGGAGGAGAAATAGCTGGGTTCTGTCAGAAAAAGACATGAAACATACATCTTAGATGGGCATCTTAGATGCTCAGGTAGCTGTAGGAAGGTTCTCATGGAGTGGTAGGGTGGTGAGAAGAATGGGGGAAAATGATATTTGTTAAGAAGCCAAACTCTGCAAGTTGAGCACCAGAGCAGTGATATTCCCTACCGCTCTCCTATGCCTCCCAGACCCCTCAGGGAGCACTCTACGTATCCTACACATTCCCTTTTGCTACCCCCAGATATTTTCCCCACCCCTTCCTGCCAACCAGCTGTGGATGGATACGTGTGCACTGTGGGCCCTCATACAATCCTTCATGCAGGGTCAGGCTGCTGAGCTGGGCAGCTCGGAGAAGCAGTGAGTGCTGCCTGTCCTCAGCTCAGTGAGAGCAGTAGTCGTAGGAGTCTCTTCTCCAAGTAGCCCCTCACCTTGAACAGCTTTGCAGATCATTATTATGCCTGAGACATATCTGCCTCTATGGAATGATGGATTTAAAGGAAAGGTTGTTGTCATATGCACCAGAGGAACATGTACACATTTCCTTAGGAAATCAGACCAAAAAGAATGCCAGTCTCAGGAACTCATCTTTGACATAAGAGGCATATTTACTCAAACAAGAGATGTGGCAGCCTACAGCTCTGGTCAAAGCATTATTATAACTATCGTATGAGCAGAAGATTTTTTTTTAATGTATATTATTGTTGTGATATTTTTTACCTAGCATATTTAATTCACACACACACACACAGACACACACACACATATACACAGAGTCTCTCCAACAGTTTGCATCTGGATATTTAAAACAAATAGAAAACTCTGTTGGTGTGCATGCATATAATTACAGGTATTTAGAAGTTTGAGGGGGGTGCCTCCTGTTTGCTGACATTTTATTATACATCCTTCATGGATTGGAAAACAAAGACAGCAGATTACAGCTTCCAAACATCACTTTAGGGAGGACAAAAAACTTAAGCCATGATCTCAAGGAGACTGAGTTGCTATATGCTCTTTTTATCTAGAAAGATTTTTAATATTATTAAGCTCATTTTTCCATCAATACTGCATTGTTGCCTTATCTCTCCCCTACACAGTTGTCAGTGCAGACCAAATAATTAATTTCAAATGCCAGTGCAAAGAACATGAGCCTAATTTGTGTTTGTGGATGGTAAAGGTCATACAAATTTAATATTCTTTTTTTGGCACTTCTAAATGCAAGGTTAGGAAAATACGGCACATCGGTGCAAGTGTAGGAAAGAGGCATGAAGTTTGGAAGGAAAATAACATTTACTAACTTATATAACCTGTTCAGATATCCAGATCAGGATGATGACATAAGGCAAATAAGCAAATTAATTGCTTAATATAAGACATGCTCTATATTAACTCAAAACCCAAGTCTGGTTGTTTTACCACTTGAACGGTAGATTTGTTTTGATGTGTTGTTTTATGATTTAATCAGACCTTGCCTGTAGGTAATTGAAGAGAAGTAGGTGGAGGAAGAGTAAAGGCAGAGTTTTGTACCGAGGGATGTGAATTTTGCTATGTGTTCAAAGCAGAAACAGAAGTCAAGTAGCACAACTCCCACCAGTACCCTAAGGATTAAAAAAATGGAGCAACATTTAAGTGTTTTCAAGCAGTAGGCACTTAATCCCAGGCCCCTCAGAGCCTCTTCAGAGGGTCTGAAGCTCTTTGCCTTTCCCTGCCCTAAGGCACCAGGAAGAGGGTGCGTTAGAAGTCCCTTTGTCCCCTCTGCCCTTCATGCTGGTCCATACAGATGATCATTGGTACTTCCCACTGTCACACAGCACTGACATGGCTCCAGTCGGTCACTCAGACATTATTTTATTTTTATTCACCTTGGGGATGATTCTCTGCAGAAAAAATTGGATATCTTTTCTTATCCCAACCAAATGCTTTCTTTGGGCAGCCCAAGGGGCTGAGGAAGAACAGGAAAAGGCCATCCAAATGTGCAGCAAAATCCACCATGTTCTCCAGGGAGCCCTTCATGAGGATGACCAGATTTGGTCCTGTACGTTATGTACATTGCTGTGCTAAAAATACATGTTGTTATAAGGCTTTAGAGAAGATTCCATGAATTTCCACTGGTCAGCAAAAATTGTTTTTTTCCCTTCACTGACTGTCTCTCCAATCTGTGATGGTCTGGACAGTTTTCTCTGGTGAGCAAATTTTCTTCAAAGAAAGGTTTCTAGGGGTGCAAATCAAGTAAGGGATTAGTTAGGGTCAACTGAGAAACCCCCAGGAAAAATATAGAGACTGTCTTCTGGATCCATATAAACTCCTTGTCTCTTCCTGGTTGAATTGCTGTCGTACTCCCAGATAAAGCGCTTGAATCAGTAGTTGGCAGCTGGTCAGCATGTCTTCCTATCCAAAAGGTGAAAGGCAGGGAATCTGTGAGCTTTTCAGAGCAAGTCAGTGATGTGTTTGCTCAGTAGAGATTGAATTTCTGGTGAACAGCTTGCTACAGCTTTTGTCTGTCAATGTTATCATTTTGTCTATCCATCCTTTGTTCCTCCTGATTTCCGCTCACACTAACACGGAATGACAGGCTTGCCCATTTAACTCTGCAGGCTAAACTTCAGCTTCATTACTATATATTAGACCTATTTTCACCCCAATTTAGCATTAATAGAGTAATTTGCAGAGTTCTTAACTGAACCACAAATCTCTTAAATTACCATTTTACTTCCTTTGTATAGATTCAGCTTAATATTCAACATTCTTTTCTAATTTAGTGTTTATGCAAATGTCACACTTTTGCTCCTCCTTTTTGCTTCCTACTTGCATCCCGGCTTAGAGGGCATCATAGTCATAGCTTTACTGCTGTCTGCTTCCATTAGACTGATCTAAGGAATCAGCCATGACCACCAGTGACCACCACAGTTTAATGCTGTTGGACCAGGTTACAGCCTGTGACAATGCTAAGCAATAATCTTTTAGAGTAATTTCTTTATCGTTTGCAGACTAATGGTCCAATGGCTTCTTTGTCACCCTGGCTCTGAAAACATTGCCCTTTTCTTAAGGATGCTACATTTTCTATCTCTAACTTGTGACTTCACTTACAAGAAGGAATGTCAGCTTGAGGACCCCATGGGCTGGTGCTTTTAACCTATGCCTATAAGCAGCCTGGAAGTGTTTCCAATGAATTTAGGAACAGTTCAGTTTAAGAAATCTGCTGGTTGTGGCATACAACATGTTCATACCTGCCTGCGCTGGATTTTCTTGTCCTTGTAAGTAAATTAAGGCCCTTTATGAGGAGTTGAGAGAAACTTCATCTCTGTCCCTTTAGAGCTTTCTGGGTCTTGGACTTGGGCTTTTAACACAGGCTTCATAACATAGCTGGTAAGTCTATTCTTGAGAAGGGGCTCTGAGGAGTCTAACCATACACAGAGGTCCAGTGGTCTTAATTTAACAGTGAGTTTTCTTGATCTGACAGTCTGAATTCAACTGAATAGTTTTATTGGAAAAAACTGTTGTTTCTGTTCCTGACCTTTTCAACATCTGAAATGATGCTGAGGCTTAAATATTTCAACAGACGGGTGGGGTGGGGCTGTATGTTTGGACTTCATTTTGTTCTGTTTTTTGCCAGTGAATGTGTGCCCTTTTTCTGACAATGTTAGTAATGTGATTTAATGGTAACATTGCAATATCTCATGGTTCTCATCAAAACTGGAGCCTAATGTATCAAGAGATACATTATGATTCAACCTCTGTGCTTTACCTCTCCATGTTTAGGCAAACCAGGCATGATTGCCTTGCCAGAAGCCAGGTTCCAGGGCCAGACAGTCCTATATTCTTGGCTTTCTCTCAGGTGCCCCATCCGTGACTGGATGTCATAAATTTCACTCAAAACATCTGTTAATGGCAACAGACATTACCTTGTCAAGAAGGTTAAAATGCCTGAGAGCTTTCTTACCCTTTTAAGAAATAACTTGGCATACTATTTTAAAAATACAATAGATAAGAGAGAGCTGACACAGTCAAAATCTTTTTATGGCAGTTTAGGGGCTTTTGGGGGTGAACGTTCCACTTTATTTTTGCCTTTCTGAGCAGAAGAGCCTTAGGATTCAATGTCTGCCACCAGTCAGTTTGTGAAATTGCATTTTATATGACCGAAAAGGGGCTCTAAAAAAAGCTGAGAAAAGGGACATGAAGGGAACAAAACTCTGTTAGAAGATAAAACAGCTTCAGAAGAGTAAAAGTTCACACATCGGCAGCTGGAATCTACTCTCACAGTGCCTGTTGCTGATGAACTTTGATATTGCAAAGCACAACACCCTTCCTTCGGAATATTTTTAAAAACATCAACCACCAAAAATTGCTAAAGGTGGGAATAGTGTTCCTGGAGTGCATTGTAGAAATAAGACCCACTGCTGTCATTAAGGGTTTATATATCTGTTTGCTACAGTATTCCTCTCTGAAGTCTTTCCTGTTGTGAGAGAGAAAAGGTAGGATAGAGGAACTGATAAAATGCTTCCAGAGTCCTATGACAAACATATATATCTTCTTGTCCTTTCAGTCAGTATTGCTCCTGTTCAGTTTACTGAATCTTTTTCTTCAGAAAATGAAGCACTGTTCATTTGATCTTTTCTATCACAAACACAAGGAACCTTATTCGTATGGGTGGTACCAAGAACTGTTTTCATAAAAAAGGAGTATCTTCAAAAAAAGGAGTATCTTCTTTTTACACATTTTAAATGCAGTGATGCTGTACCTGTAAGCTTCATCCACAATGAAAAATGTTGAGTTTATGCAGTCACAGGAACCAGCATCAAGATGACTGGTGTCATTGAGAGGAAGTAGTTTTCTTAGTAGAGAAGAGTATCATAGACTCATGGAGCAGCTCAGTTTGTAAAAGTCCTTGAGAGGTCACCTGGTTCCAGCCACTCAAGATAGGCCCAGCTTAGATCAGAACATTGGTCTCTGTCAAATCCAGACAGTTTCATCACCCAGAAGTCTTTTATATTTACATTTATCTACAATGACCAGTGCTCAGACAGAGCTCAGATTATTTTAAAGGAAATACATCATTTCTTTAGAATAGGAACTGACACTTTCCAAGCACTCACCACTGTAAGCAAAATTGGAATACTGAAGAATGAAAAAGAAGATAACCTTCATTATAGACAGTAATTTAATTAATCTGGAAGCTGAGTCATATTAGAGTCTGCCACTCTCACAGAAGTTTGAGTTCTGTTAAAATCTGCTGATTAGAAGATGAATTCTCCTAACTAGAAAGCTACAAAGGAGAGAAACCTGGGATGCTATTTTTGCCAACTTGACACATTCTCAAAGTAAAAGCACTAACTACGTACAATCTTTCATTAAATGAGCTCAGCAAAAACACAGGGGAAGTATCTGCAGTACTGCCGCTAGTGGTTAAACTTGATGTACAAAGAACACATTTTCTAAACAAAGTTAAACTGTTCAGGCAGTTCTGACCTCAAGATAATTCTCTGTTTTGAGAGAAAACTGAAGTGACTCTTTAAGTATGGAAAGAAATATCTTCTGCACATTGTTGGGCTCTGTACTTGTTGTCAAGAAACCACATGTTGATTCCCAATATATTTGGCCTCAGTCTCCAGAAAAAGAGTGGCTGAGGCAACCATGGGGCTTAAAGAGTAGGGAAAAGGGCAGGAGGAGAAAAATTAGAGTGCCAAACACAACTTCTAAACTAACTGGGTATATTCCTTCTCATTTTTGTGCCTCAGACTTTCCACCACAAAACAGTATTAAAACTACTTTTTGAAAAAAATCACACAGGCATAGGGAAGAAGGGGCCTAGTGCAATTTTTCAGAAGTCAGTAATATCAAAGTGCTTTCCTTGACGTGTTCAAGACAGGTGTACTTTATGTGGTGGAACTGAGTTCTGTTTTTAAACTAGTATGCTTCAGGGCACATGATTTCCTTTCCAATCTTTTTTCACAATTCTGTGAGCACAATGACAATGTAAACACTAAAAACCTGAGATTGGCAATGTTTCCTGGACAGTCAGGAGTAAAATGACAGATATTTAGAAACCTACAATTATTTAGAGAGGGGAGAAAATAACCTTTTTTGAATGGCAGCGAAACACCAGCTACCTTCTATTTTTTAAATCATATGTTTATTAGTCAAAGATAAAATCAGTTAGACTTACTGAAAAACAATTGCCAGTCTGAGGAGTGGGGGAGAAAAATTTATCCCTTTTTTCTGTAAATGGTAGCACAGGCCTAAATAACAGCGGGAATATAGTGTGTGCACAATGTGTGAAAGGGATATGGAAAGAGGCATGATGATAGGATCACCCAGGCATCCCCTAAGTGGTCTCAAAGTCCCCTGAGCACTGTTCAAGGTGTGTAATTGTCTCTTTGGCTTCAGCAGGAGAATTTCCTTGCTTCATAAGGGAGCATATGAGCATATGATATGAGCATTTTTCTTAGATGGAGCTTAACTGTGCCCCAATGCACATTGATGTGTGCTGAGAGGGTGTAGTGGGAGCTGGGCAGAACAACATCAGGACGGGAAAGAACAGAGGTGGTTATGCAGAGAGGTACTTGAAGTAGAAAGAGGAGGGATAAGTGTATGTAGTGAAAAAGCAGGAAGATTTACTATTACATTAAATTCCAATATTAATTAAAATGTAAGTGTGCTTTGAATTATGGGACTATCGCTCCATTTTGGAATACTTGTGTCTCTCCTAACTGCTGGAGACTCATTTTTGAGGTTTACGATGCTGCCACAAGCCTTTGATAAAATTGCATTTCTGTAATTCACAGTGCTTGTTAAATTATTATATACAGAACCACATGTATTATAAATTAAAGCCTGTGATAGGTTTTAGGGCCAGTGACTACACTGAAAAAATATTCAACCCATTATTTATTTGATCTGTTTTCTCAATTATATTTGAATAAATTATTCAGTGAAGAGTAATTGACCAGGTAGAGACACGGTCAAAACTTACCAGAAATATTTGCAAATTTGAATATTTACAATATTCAACAACAGAAAAGGTGAAATTTGATGAGCTTTTTGCTGAGGTATATAAAAGAACATTTGCTTCTTCAACATATTTCAGTATAAAACATCTAATGATTCATTTTTTTCTCAACATTTCTTCAAATTTCAAACATATTTTCTTTCCTCAGTCCATTTTGAGAGGAGAGCTGAAATCTTTCATATTGTTTCACAGGATGCAAGAGATTTGGGGAGATATGTTTACACTTAGCCATTCCTGACAATGGAGTAGTGTTATACTTCAATATTATGCTATTCAAACCAGGACCTTCTTAAGCAAAGAAGGAGTTTGTACCCCCATATACTCTGCTGCAAAAATATTAATATACTGGGGTTTTTTTTAAGCTTGATGATGCATAAGTGGAAATACACAACATCTTCAGAGAAGGGAAATGTCCCCCGTTAGGCACTGCTTTTGCAAGGAAGTTTGACACTGCAAATTACTGCCACAGTAGCCCAGGGAATGCTCTAAAATAGCACAGAAATTAAAGTAAAGGCACACAAAAGTTTGTTATTTTGATTGACCTTTGTAATCTCTTGCTTTATCTACATTGAAAAACAAACACATTAAAAATCATTATAAATTCTCTGAAATACATGATTTAAGCCCCTCTTGATAGGATAACCCATAAAACAGAGGAGGAAGCAGCAAAAAATTTGCTTTTGATACTGGGAAATCTCCAGGAGTTATGAATGAAGTTGGGAGCTAAAAAAGGTCGAGTTTATGATCTTAGGTCCATGTAGGACTGATAACTAAAGGTGAAGTGCCAGAGGAGACAAAGAAGACTTTGGCCTCAATTAAGAGAATTTAGAATCACATATCACACTGTTTGGGGCCCAAACCCAGCATGATGGTGAATATCGATTGGTAAGCATCTGCAAGGCTCTGACCACTACACTAATAAGTGATGCCAGGACAAACATGTAACAATAAAACCAGCCCTTATAATTTTCCACTGTGTTTAGTTGATCTATTTTTTTAGTTAATTATGTTACTGGAAGGTTTACTTGGGTAAGATATACCTAAGCATTTAATTGTCTATCCTAAAATTGGAGATAAATTCTGTCTTCTTCCTTTTTGTAGAACACCCATGAACATTAATCAGAGTTACCTTATAAAAGGATCAAAAGCAGCAGCTTTATCATTACAGACTATAACTCCCTGCTGGCTGATGGAAAAATAGATTTTTGAAGGGAGTAAAAGGGATAGAAGCACATGTAAAAGGTGGTATAACAAAATAAAAGGAGTAACCAGATTTGTAGAGAGGGGAGAGGAAAAAATGCAAACTACATTTAACATTAAACCTTAATGACGTCCAAAGCTATAATTCTTTCTGGGTTTCTCATAACCTGAACAAGTCACTACACCTTAATAAACAGTGCTGATGACGCATATATCTATATAATATATCTGAATTTTGTATGTGCAGGCTGATCAGTTAGTAGATATCAGAGTAATGATCAATATTTTGCACTCACAATGGATTTGTCGTTGTAGTGTCTAAGAATCACTCAACTGCTATTACGATTACACTCAAACTTCAATGTAAATGTGGGGTTGTAACTTACTTCTTGTATATGTACATATGTGGGGGGTTCCCTGGTGGTCTAGTGGTTAGGATGCGGCGCTCTCACCGCCCCGGCCCGGGTTTGATTCCTGGTCAGGGAACTTCTCTGGGCAGATGGAGTTCGTCAGCCCTGTAAGGCCATCCATCTAAGAGAAGGTCACTCTAAACAAACCTACACCCTGAGGACCTCGTTGCCACTGTCCGAGCTCGCTCGGCCCTGGCAGATGAACCTTAGGATTAAAGGGTGGGCTCAGTTCAGCGCACACTGTGTCTCACCTAAAAAATCCACTGCGCAGGCTCAAAGGGTAAAGACCTTTCCCAAATCTTCGTTTGCGAAGACTGGCCATGATGTACATATGTGCACATTAATTTGACAGTTGCTGCTGTGGTGGTTTAACCCCAGGCAATAAATAAGTACCACACAGCTGTTTGTTCACTCTGCTCCCCACCCCATGGGATGGGGAAGAGAATCAGATAAAAAGGTAAAACTCATGAGTTCAGATAAGAACAATTTAATAATTGAAATAAAGTAAAATATACTCCTAATAGTAATAATGCTAATGATAACAACAACAATATTAAAAATAATAATGAAGAAAAGGAGAGAGAGAGGTTTAAAACCCAAGAAAAACAAGTGATGCATGGTATAATTGCTCACCAATCGATGCTCAGCTAGTCTACAAAAACTGATGAGCGTCTGCCAGACAACTCCCTTCTGTTTATATTCTGGGCATGGTGTTCTGTGGCATGGACTATCCCTTTGGCCAATTTGAATCAGCTGTCCCGACTGTGCTCCATCTTGGCTTCTTGAGCAGTTCCTCACTGGCAGAGCATGGGAAATTGAATAGTCCTTAACTTAAGGTAAGCACTGCATAGTAACATCAGTGTTACACACATCAGTGTGTTCTCAATAATATTCTCATACTGAATCCAAAACACAGCACTGTACTGGCTACTATGAAAACAAACTCTATCCCAGCTGAAACCAGGACAGTTGCCTAAGAGACAGATGATATTCTGCCTCCACATGGTGCAGAATTTAGTAACTAGTTGACCAGACTGATTGACACCACCTGAAGAACCGAGTCCTGGAAGCTCTGTTTGCATTTGGTTTATTTTCTGTATTCAAAACCAGAATATTTTATTTTTACCTATTTATTTTATTTATTTTACAGCATGTCTCAATAATTCTCCAGAATGATAATTCTCCAGGTATAATACTTGATTCTTGACTTCTCACAGAAGTAAAAATTATTCCTTGAAGTAATTTTTAAAAGTTCTTAAGCTAGACTCTTACAGGTTAGAGAATATAAAAAGCAATAATTAAACCCACAAGATATATTAGGATAATTACACTGGTGCACTGTTATGGCCTAAATTATTAAGAATGGAGCCTGTGTGTTAGAGAAAACTTGGAAAAAACATGTATTGAAGTATTCAATATTCCACAAAGTGCGAATTAAAAATTAAGACTAAATCATGGAAAATATTGCTTTGAATGTTACTTATATCATAAGAATAAGAAGGAGCTGGAGGATGATAGTATCTTTGTCCTATGCAGGATTTACTTGCTCAGACCTACCAATAATATCAGTGGAAAGCCTTTGGCTAAATTTTTATGAACTCTGCTCAAAATGAATCTCAAAAAGAGTGACACTGTAAGATACCTAGGCATCAACCAGTGGAATACCTTGAATGCCACATAATTACTGGGTATTACTCAAAACACAAATAAATGCTGATGATCCAGTTAAAATACTCCTATTCTTTCTCATTAGCTTTCTATGAGCCTGAATCTTCCCAGTATAAAATAAATGAGAATACTTTGGGGAAAGCAAATAGCTCTTCAGTGTCATCAAAAGTTCACAATCAATTTGGGCTGTTATTACAATTTTTAAAAAAATAAATAAAAATTAAAAACTCATAATAATTTTTAAAAGGCATATCTTACAGAATAGCATTTATTCTAGCTATCTCTCCTCTGTCTGAGAGATCAGCTCTCATGTATATCTGTGAAAGCCTCATGTGCACACCAAGGCACTATGCTGCCCAAGTTGCATGACAATGTTATAATATTTGGATTAACATGATGGTTGCTCATTATTGTACTGGAGAACTGGAGATACATAGCAGCTGTCATAGGCTGTAGAAATATTTTATAAGTAATCATCCAACACATGAAGTCCTTACTCAATTATTATTTGGGAAAAATTCTTTTATTCTTATAAATAAAGCTGAATTTGACCCCAAACCACTTATTCTACAGAACTGTTATTAGAAAACAATCACTGCAAATGCAATTATTTTCAGGACAGCACAGCAAAGAATGCCATATTCCCCAAGCAGAGATCAAACCCAATAATTAGGAAAGAACACTCCAGAATGATTTGGTGAATAATGAAAAGCAACAGAAAACACAATCTATGCCAGTGTTGATTATTCCGATTCAAACACAACAGCAAAATGAAATACAAAAACAAAGACAAGGCAGACAGGGATATATAAGTTGTGTCTTATTGTTAGTCTGTATAAGAAATCAGTGGAAAAAGGCAGAATATGTAAATACATATCTTTTAAAAGCTGAAAGAATGAAAGTGAAAATAGCATGGCATTCCATGGGCTGTTTCTGTCAGTATGAAATTTTCATTAAGACATTTTATATAATCTGCTTTTGAGAGAATTTTTCTTTTTCAAATTTTGGCTATGATAATGCTTCAATCAATTCATATCAAGCCACAAGGATTCTGTGAACAATCTGTTCTTACTGGAGATCCCTCTATGACAAGTACTTGTTCTTGAAACCATTTATTTATTGCAGTATTCTGTACTAGGTCCTCCCTGCCTGTTCATTAAGGGCCCACCTTAATAAGTTGTCACCATGAAGTTACCATAAATATCTACTTTAAATATCAGACATGGAAAATGGCTAATGACTCAGATACCATTGTGTGTAAACACTTAAAAATCAGCCTGTAGCACGGATACCTGGCCAAAAAAAACCCAGTCTTTGGGATTTGCTGTGAATTTCCTCCTCTTTCATTTGGTTCAATTCCCAGCTGAACACCTGGGAGGGGGGATGACCATTAAAGCTAAAGGGTGACATTTGTAGAAAAATGAATTAGACTTCAACAAAGCTAGGAGGAAAGGAGAAGCAAAAATGTGCCCTATAGGAGTATGCTGTTCTGGAGTAAGCTCCTCTGCTGGGTTTAACTGACAGGTTTAGGTAGCAGAGTCTGCAGTGCCTGTGTGGGAGGGAAGGCTGAGAACTTCCTGGAATGTTCACGTTGGGTTCAGCCAGCTCTGACATTGATTTGAGAGGTGCCAGGGCAAGGACATCCCCAAGGGAGGGCAGTCTTTTGTGACCCACAACAGAATAGAAGAAAGCCACTAAGAAGCAGAAGTTAGGAAAGAGAAACTAATATGCATGGAGCAGCAGGCCAAAGCCATTATGCACACAATCCAAACATCCTGTGCTACCTATCCCTTCACAGAAGACATTGGGAACATCTGCATGTAACCACAGTGAAAATAAGGGAATTTGACATGGATTGGAGGGAAGTGTTTGGCTCAAGTTGAGCCTGGGAACAAAAAGCTTTTATTTAAACATTTGATTGTATTATTTTTTCTTTCTTTTTTAATGCCAAAACCAGTGACCAGAAGCTTGCGTTATTGCGTCAAAAAGATTAAACTAAGTACAAATTGCCCAAGAGAAGACTCTTTTGCCTACAATGGCTCCCAGTAGCAGCAGTGGGACCAGAGAACATGTGTTGGAACCAAGTGTGCACCTGCAGCGTGAAAAGCTCATACAAAGAAGTTCCTGATGTCATCTGCCAAGCTGAGTCTTATCTGCAGGGTAAGCAAACTTGGAGGTTGCTGATCAGGAATGAGGGCCTAGGACCAGCACAAGGCTGGGTCTTAATGTGCCAGAAGGGAAGAAATCACTGGAAGGAAAGCCCTGGAGAGTTTGGCTTGCTGCCTTTGCCCCTGTTGAGAAACAAAAAGTGTAAAGGTGCAACCTCTTCTTCTGCAAGATACTGTAGCAGTAGCCCCTGTGCCAAATATTTTAATTCCATTTGTTGATGACAGCAAGTGCACTGGAAACCAGTCTGGCTTTCTAAGCCATTGACATGGGTAAAACCATCAGCAGGACTGCGTCCCCTTTGCTACACTGCACTCCTGTCATTAAATGGCATGGTTTTCTGTGACAGCAAGGCAGCAGACTTGGTGATAGAGAATTTCACTTCTAATTCTGCTTGCTCTATGTCTGTGAACAGGTTACAATTGCTGGTAACCACATACTAATCTTCTTATGGTGGTATTATCAGTCAGTAAGAACTTACTAATAGAACCAAAATCTGCTTCAGGATAAATGTTGAATCTTTCTTAAGAAATTTCTCTATCTTTTGGGGCAAAGAAACTCATCCAGGCTAATGCAGATTGCTGCTCCTTGAAGTGCGTGGGGAAGCAGTCACTGTTTTGCAGGTGGGCTTTTGCTGTATTCCAGTGTTTTCATGTATGCAGCAAAGTCCCATGGTAATGCACACAAAGAAATTCCTTCTCAGAGTGAATATAAAAGAAAGTGTCAGCCTCCAAAGGAGCAGCCAGCAACATGCCAGAAGCTGACTGACCTCAATGGCAGGGTAGTGTGAAAGTGATAAAAATGGGATTAACCAAATTAGTATCTAAGGCCACTCTATATGGCATCACCTAACTTGCATTAAACAGGAGGTATGAATGTTCCCTGACCTTTCAGGGGACAGGTAATACTTTCAGCATTTTGCCAAAGGTTCAGTAGAACCATGTGAATTGCCTTAGTCACATGGGTCTCCCAAAAAATAAGTTAGCCAGCTTTTAACAAAGGCTGGACACTAACAAAGTCAGATGCCCATGAGCTTTAGGCATAGTGAAGCAATGCTGGAAACAACAAAGTCATTTTACTGCATCCTAAAGGTATGTGTGGAAGTATCTGCCATTTCTGTAAAAGTGAGAAGTTTGCATGCATGAAACACAGGTCCACTGCTCTGAGCTTTGTTTGATGGCAGTTTGGATGCCAAAAGAAATCTTTGCATTCCTGAGTACCTTGGACCCTGGATGTTTTTCAAAGCACTTTTCCCCCATAAGCCCTATCCTCACTGCAGTATTCTTACTGACAGACTATAGGCTTCATATCTGAGAGGAGAACAAGGGAAATGTTACCAGAAAGAGCTGGGATTGCTCCTGTAACGTTGTGAAGATCCAGACTGCTGACTTTCACCTGCCTCTCTGCATATCTGCCTTATATTTATGTCTCAGTCTTTCTCATAGCATTCTCTCATCAGCCTGCCTTATTCTCAAATTTCTATTTGACTTCTAATTGTATCACCATATCTTAATTATCACCCCATATTTCTATACTGCCACTCTAAGCCTGCAAGTATAGCCTAAGGGGCTAGCTTCCCACATGAAAACATGCAGCACAGTATTCCTTACAAGAAGTAAAAAATTGTTTTTTAGGTTTTAGTCTTGGATACAAGGAGATATTGATATGATCTATTATGACGGAGATTTAATTTTCACTACTGTCAATTAAAAGCACCACTCTTAATAAATCAGAGACGAAGATTCTTAATAAACAGTAAGATAAAAAAAAAGACTTATCATGTCTTTCATTTTGATGTATGTACTTAATATTCTCTTTCATCACTGCAAGAAGATAGTGATCTTGCCAAAAGCTAGAGCAGCAAGAGGGAGTGAAACTGATAAACAGCCACTACTCTACAGCTAACTGAGGAGTTTCTTTAGCTGCAAGATGTTATTAAAACTGTACCTTGAGCATCTAAAAAATTTAATCTGGGTGCCTCTTGGGGAGAGGCAAGCAAACACTGAGCAATGGGCTGTTGTTTTTCTTTCACTCCCACAGCATAAAAGAGTGAAACCAATTAGATCTCTCATGCAAAATGTCAGCAGTGACTGCTCTGTGGCGGGCTCCATGGCCGACTTGGCAAGGATGGGATGGCAAGAACTTGGCAGTGCTGAGACTCAGGTTTAGCTTGAAGAAAAAAAATGGTAATATTCATCTTGAAGATATCCTTGGGGCATGGATGGCTGGAGAGAATGGATGAAGTTGCTGGTTGAAGTCTGACCTACTTTTGTAATGACCAAGCAGCTTGGTGGATGTTTCGTATGATCTATTATGTTCCTATCATGTCCAAACTATTATGCAAACTGCAAGTAAATGGAGATACCCTGAACTTTTGATTGGTTTGATCTTCATAGCAGAAGCTCTGATTCTTCAACTGAACAGTTTTCTTCTATGAATTGGTTCAAACGAGCTCCTCTGTAACAGGATTTATGCAACAATTGCTCTTATGATGATTATAACTTCAAAATACTGACACTGTAATTGTGATTGAAAATGCACTTTCAAGTCCTTGACTTCAAATACTGATGTCATGAGGAAAAAGACATCCAATCTTGTAAAAAAAGCTTTTATTGTTATTTACCACTTTCTAAATATCACAGCTTGACCAACATGCCGTCAGGGAGCAGTGAGGGATGGCTGCTCCCAAAGAACCAGGGAGCTGAGCTGACAGCGCAGTAGGATACTCCTGCAGCACCCAAGGGAGGTGAGCATGGCAGGTCCAGAGAGAGCAGCCAGCTTCAACCAAGAGTCTGGATCATCAGACAGGTTGTGGTGATAAAGCAGGTACATGGCCAAGCTGGGAAGTCAATCAAAAGATTGAGGTTGGGTCTGAAAACAGAGTAAGACACAGACCAGTCATCTCCCAGGCAAGTCCATAGTGACCAAAACATTCCTATCTCAAACTGGGATGTCAACCCATAGGTCAGAGTCCAGATCAGCAGGTCCCATGGCCAGGCAGAGGCATAACTGTGGCTTAGCTAGAGACCACTGCTCCTGTGACACAGTGGGCAGAGAATGGGTGCCCAAGGCTTTACAAAACTGGCTCCTGGGCCCAGGTGCAGGGGAGGGGATGGAAGGCCCAAGTGAGTTGATCAGGTCTCAGCAAGACATATTAGTGTCCTCAAGGCCCTGACAGACTTTTCACCATGCTCTCAAACAAACAACAAAATCAGTATTACAGCCATTGTCTTGCCCATTTGTATTTTTGCAACATATGTCACAACAAACAAAAATAATCTCCTTAAGAAGCCTATCTCCCCTACAAAGAATTTTTCAATCTGACACACATGTATCTAGTTAATTGTGTTTTGCTCTTATTTATTCATTCTGTAATGTCCTTTATCTATTAACCAATAATAGATGAAAGATTATAGTGCATCTGATCAGGGATCATCTTCCATTATGATACTTTGACTCCCATGAATAACTATCTGAAACCAGCGGAGTAATAAAACTATCTAGACCCAACAATTCAGCTACTGCACATCAATGCACATCTGCACCACAGGGAAGGGACACTTCAAATCAGGTATGTAGTAGTGCAGTAATAGTGCAGTAGTAGTGATGCCACATCAAGTCTACAAGCAAACTAGTTGCTTTGGTGTGTTATAGCTCTCCTACTTCCAGTTGCATTCTGGAGACCTCTGCATCATCTTAGAACCATATTCCACTGAGCATTGTTTCAACTAAAAAACACCAAGAGTTTTTTTTCTTAGTTTGGTTTTGGTTTGAATACCGAGTTTGTTTACCCATTGTGAATACCATCTAAAATTCAGTGCTTTTCCAATCAACAACTTTGTTTACTATGAATTTAAAATTAAGCTCTTTTTCATAAAAAATTTACCTCAGCTATCTATGCTATACTTTCTGTAAAATGGCTATCATCCAGAGTCTGTAGAGGCTTGTATTTTATATATAGTGCTTACAAGTACAGAAATCCAAACGTTTTAATGTGTCAGTCTTTAATGGATAAGCGGTAGGGCATTATATCCAATGCCATCTCCAAAGTTAAAAGATATCACCCAATTTTTGTGAAACAGATGAAAAATCTATTTTAGCTTAGTGTTAGCAATGTTAAACACTGTCCTTCAGGACACAACTGAATGTTTATCTTTCTGCCTTTGCTTGAGACAAGATGACTGGGTAAGTCATAGCACTAAGAAGGAGTTTGGGATTTGTGGAAGTGTTTGATGGGAACTTTTGTCAGTCCAATGCTACAGTCTTCCTCTTTTTAACTGCAGCATGTGGAACCATGTATTCAGACAAGCCAGTTGTCATTAGTTTAGATGTAAATTTCTTAAAAAATTGAATAGCTGAACAGTGAAAATTAATGGCACAAAAGTTAGTGTTCATATGTACAAGAGGGTTTGAATTATAGCTCTTGGAGGAAAAATAGCTCTAAATCTTACACTCAGACAGAAATATTTACTGATTTGTTTTAGTTTCAATTGCAGTGTATATTTCTTTTATGAAAGAGAAAAGTCTAATAAGTCAGTGATGAACAACTGCACAGATACAGCTTTTTTGCCACTGTGCTTAGTTCTATGCCAGGATAACTAGATTTATTTACAATAAATTTCTAACTGAAAAAGATAGTTACTGCCCATAAAAATAAATTGCCTAATATTTTCTGTTAAAAAATATTTTTGGAGCATTTTCTAGAGAAACTCTTACTGCTGACTTTAGGCAAACCTTTCCAAACCAGCAGGAAATACCTTGTGAAATTCTTCCCAGGTTAAGCTAGCACTTAATATTTTTTAAAAAATCCAATTCTCATGTTTGCATTGTGAGTCCAACTCATGCCAAAGAGTAGATGGACATAAACATTTCAGTCTCATTGAGGGTCTGCAGAGCCACAGAAAAAGCGAGGTGAGGCAGCAGAACACTGTACAAGGCATGCTTTCAGGGAGCAGGTGTCTCAGCAGCCCAACATGGGGCAGGGTGACAGTTCCTCCTTGAGTTAGTCTTTGCATCAGGTGGCAGCAGTTTATTTGGAAAGTTCAAATTCAGGTGGTGATATACCCTGATATGTTGCTCGGCTTCCTATTGCCTCCTACTAAAACAACAGGGGGAATTATGCTAAACCCAAACCCTCACAGCGAAAGAACTCTTCAGCATAAGTTACCAAATAAGTTACCAACTTGGAAAACGGCAAATGCCAAGCATAGTTTTCATGCTATATTTCTCTATCTACAATACAGTCTTCATTGCTTTGTAACATCCCATGTTTCCAAAGACACCTGCTTCATTCAACACATATACCAAGGTATTCATATGTAATTGTGCAGTGAATGCTGCTATTAGGAGGTTTGTTGAGAGCAAAGTAAAAGACTTTGGAAATTAAAGAAAAGTACTAGTGTTAATAAAGGTGTCCTGATATTAAAATTATCTGTATTTTCTCTATGTCACAGTTATTGTCAGACTTTTGGAAAAAACAAAACAAATCACACCAAAATATGAACAGCCAGAAAAAGGTCTGAGTTCCTCTGTGGGTCTACTTGACTCTGGATCGGTAGTAGTGGCTAGGAACAGAGCTACCATTTTTTATTGCAGCACACACCTACAATATGGCTGTTCAGAGTCTCTGACAATAGGCACATGCAGACTAGGTGCAGAAGCAAAGAGCTGTCAATGGGAAGGTTCTATCATTATTCCACAGGGGCAACAATTATTCTAAGGAATGAGAACAGGCTGTGGGACACCTGACAAACTGGTTCTTGTACTCTACTTGAATACTCTGAGAGGCTTTGGAGAACATCATAGCTCATTTCAAGCCTGAACAATTGTTTGCCACTGGGTGCTGAGCAATACTAAGTGGAAAGGTTTGTATGCCCCTGGACCTCATCCCATCATGGAGCTGAACCTTGGCTAGAGCAGACACCAAAATCCATGATCTGGGAGCATTCCAAAGCTACAGAAGGTGATCATCATCTGAATGAGTGAAGAGCCTTTAATCTGTGTTTGCTTGCTTATAAATAAGGATATTTATTGGCACAATTAACGGTCATGAAAATAGGACATCCAGGAGTGGACCCACAAAGGGCATGTGGAGAAGACAGGGTTTTGAAACAGACAAGTCACCCCACTGTGGGAGAAGGCCAGAATACACCAGCACAATGAACTGTGGTTGCAAGTAGCACATCAGTCTGCATTGCCTTTCCACACTGGCCTTGGTGTTACATAGGAAAAGAACATCAGTGAAAAGCACTGGCAGACAAAAGGGTGAAGAAAATGAAGAAAATGAAGGGTGAAGAAAATGAAGCACTGATGAAGAGCAGAATAGGAAGATGATGTAAAAGTGACAGAGAACATATCTGATTTCCCCTCTCTTTCTATTCCATCAACCAGACAAAGTCCTGTGTCTTTTCATGTACAGGTTCTGATCACCTTCCAGTTCATAATGTTCACTTTGTTCCTGCTTTCCCCACCATGACAAAGCAAAAGCCATAGCATTGCTAGAATACTAAACAGAAGCATCAAACTGGGGCCAAAGCAACATCAAAGACCCACTTGACAGATTCTTGTAGTGTCAGAATAAAACCATACCCTTGGCTGGTGAGTGCTTAGCTATGTACACAGTACCCTACAAATAGAAGAGTTGACAAAAAGAAACCAAAACCAAAACAAAACCAAACATAACAATGACCAACCAACAACAAACTAAACAAATCGGTATATATGTATAGTATAAATTTACATAACTCCACACAGATTTTGCTTCTTAACTGTATTAATTTGCACTAGATGCCTATCAGCCTGAAACCTTTCTACCTGAAGTTTCCAGATGAAAATCCTCAATCTGCATTTCTTGCATTCCTGGAATTCACATTCAATTAAGAATTCATGAAAGGAAGACTTAAAGTGTAAATTAAACCATTAATTCTCTCTTGTGCTAACAGATCACAGCAGATTAGAGAGGAAGGAAAAGGAAAAGAAGGAGATTATTTTTGTGAAACACTAATTATCTTTGACTATACACTCCTTGGGAGGTGGGAAAGATCATCATTGATTGTTTATTAAAGTCGTTGAGTGTGGAAGTCCTGGAACAAAGACTAACGGTAAAACCTCTGTTGTTTTTGTCTCTTATTATTAAATCATCAATAACATGTAACCTGAACAGCATCTCAGGGAAAGAACTATATGTCCAAAATTTCTATAATTTTTCTAACTGTGTTAATTGTTCTAATAAAGGATATTATTATCTTCCCATTGACCTTCCTCAGTAAGAAGCACACTGCATGTGCATATATATGTTATTAGTTATCTTAGTAGTCTTGCTGGAGCTGTAATCTTGCCTTACAAGAAAAGTCTGCAGAGCAGCTCAGCAATGGCTAGGAGGAGAAAGTGGGGAAAGGAGTGTGAAAAAGGAGGGATGGAGACTGGATGTATTTTGGATCTGTTAGCAAAAACGAAACTGAAAATCTACAAAAGATTGTGGAAGGAGTGGGAATATACCTAAGCTAGTCAGATGACACGTTTGTAGTCAAAAGAGATAAAATGGTACTATTAGCACTCAACTCATGTGAGCTATTCTAGACACCTGTAGTGTGGTGAATCATACTTTGAAAGTGGCTATTCTTACTGTTGCCTCTAAAGGAAATTCAATTTGGTGTAATGTTTCTATGTTTGGTGAAGTGAACCTAACCTTTCCAGCCCATCTTCTTAGTCATTTGAAGTAAAATATGTCAGATATGTATGTGGAGTAAAAGAGCAGTCCTGTAGCCATCCCCTTCAGTCACAGATTGCATTTCCTCAACTTAATCATATGAGACAGCCCAGTCATTTTGATTATGCTTTTTACCTGACTGAAATGGCTGATTTGTTTGCATGTAACCACAAGCTCTGCAGCTGGAACCAACAGCTCAGCAGACATTATACAGGTGCCTGTACCCATTATAAAAGGAAAGTTTTCAATCATTTAAGCTGTGTGGTTAAAATTGTATCTGAAAAAGTATTGCCTAATTGCTCTGCATAAGCATGCCACTCATCTGCTCAGAGCCCAATTAAAGTACACAATGGAGGACTATTAATGAACAATGCCTTGAATGCTGAGCAGAACACTTATGGCTTGATAAATAGTCACATTTTATTGGGCACACTTTTAAATACACTGTCTGAATATAGATAAAAAGCAGAGCTAGTTAACTTGCAGATGTTGCTTCATTAATGGATTAATGTGATGTGTAATAGATTATACTGATTGCCATTAAATCAAACTTCAATTGATTAGCTGGCATATTTCACAAACTTAGTAATTTTCTATGCAATGATGACAAGATGACTCATCAGTATGACACTTCATAGACAAAAGTAGCATTTTCGTGCACTGGAAGACAGTTGGCTCCTGTATCACCTCTACAGCTTGACTTTACTTCAAGGTTTGCTGGCTAATGTTATTTCGTCTTGTCCAGTGTAACAACAGTGACCCGAAGCAAGGGGAACGTGGACTTAGAAGCCTTCTATTCCTGAGATTCCCTCCACACTGTCCTCAGAGACAGTCACCTCTGTCTGCCTCTGGGTATAACCACTTGAACCTCCCTGAAGAAATGTAGCTCAAGGCCAAATTCAACACAAGATTTTTTAAGTCTTTATTACTGGCATCAGTGCAATATATCAGCAGGAAGACCAAGAATCTTTTAAGAGGTTGATGCTGAGGTACAAACATGAAAGGTAACTTTGAAAAAACTAGAAGAGATAAACTGTTTTTAAAAGGTTGTTTGTGCTATTTTCCACAGTTTATTTTTCTTAAGTGGTCCGGTGCTCTTTTTCACTCGCTTCCCTTAAAATTTCAGTATGCAAGCTGAGAAATACTATGTGATTTTCCAGTATGATTTTGCCTTGTGTACTGACTACAGGGACAAAGCAGAAAAGTGTATACCATAGGTTTGTTCAAAGAGTAGATGTCCTTGAACAAAGTATTTCTGTCTTAAGGGAAATACACTGATGAGATGAAGCTGCATTATAAATAAATATTTATGTATGATGAGACTTTGGAGATAGTTTCAGCATGCTCCTAGATACAGCCTAATACATTATTTTAAAGGACAAAATCTCCTAAGGTTCATGGTAGGCATCGTCTGTTATCATCCTGAACATCCATCTCACCACTGCAACACAGCATTAATAAATATGAACTACCTTCATTTTGCACTCTAAAGGATCACCAGTGATATCCCTTTCACAAGAAGATCTGAGATAAAACCATTTAGACAAAAGATACATTTTGAAGGGAGGCAAGAGCCTTTCAAACCTTTTCATCTAACAGTTTATGAAATACCTTCAAAAGAAGAAACTGTATCATAAGGGTACCTTAAATTTTCACAGGTGAACTTGCAAAAGAAAGGAGACAGTAAAACTATGGCAATTTTGTACATTTGTAGATTTCTATGAGTTAATTTCATTTTAATCTCAGGCTATTTTACAGTAGATACCTGCACATGTATTTCTGCAGCTGTGGTACAAATACAAATTGGGGATTTACAAATAGATTTGTTATTGGGCCCAGCTCATCTTCCACAGATATATGCAGGCATGCAGATGCAGCATGGACAAAGTGGCTTTTTCCAGGTAACATAAAACACACCATCCAACATCTATACACGGTCATGAGGTTATATCTCCTGCTTACTAAACATTTCCCATCTTCCTTCAAAGTAAATCTTCATCTCCTATTTGTCATCCACTTCACTAAGACAAGGTTCACAAAAACACTGAGCACTTCTGAAAATCTTGGCCCAGAGGAAAATGTTGTATTTTGATATCTCAAAGTGAGCATCAGTGGGGACTGAAAATTCATCAGGCTGCCTTTTTAGTGTCCTTCTAGATCCATTTTAAAAAACAGAATCTTCCAGTTTATTTCATTTGTTCAGAAAAAAGTTAAATGTGAAAATGTCATCTCTGAGACTTTCCTTATTCTATGGAGACAGTGTTTTTGATTTCATTCTGTTAATACCCTGATCAGTGTGCTTTATGTTCATGAGAGCATCCCAATGGGCTAGAAACAGGTAGCGAATGGCTTGGCAAGCCTTGTGTCCTTCACCCCATGCTTGTCGAGATATTAAATATTCTTCATATCCCCAGTGCATCAACCATTAGTTTGAAGGTATATTTTAAAGCTTTTATTCACAGAGGCTTAAATCTTGATCAAAAATTGTCTGAAATCATCAAGATCCCTGCTGTTTGTCTAGCCCCTTCAGAAAATGCTCTTGTCAGCATGGTCTGACTCATTAGTCTATTCTCACATTGATGGTTTATTAGAAAAAAACAAACCAAAGAACAATGCAATAAGATGGGCCTGGCAAGTCAAGATTTGATAGCCAGCATGTGTTCTGCATGTAACACTAACTCATTGAAACTGGACAGAAAATCCCTCCTTCCTTTTTTTCCAGGCAAATGGAAATTCTCTATTCTAATTCTGCCTCTCTTTCTAGTCTCCCAGTTGACATCTGGTGGCAAAGATTACCAGACAGACCTTGATGCAGGAGGTCAGTCAGGGGCACTGCTGAAGTCTTCAGAAGTGCAAAGGAGCTGCAAAATCCCCTTTGCTGGCAAACCCTCAGCTGGCTAAACCTGTGCAAAGAATGAGCTGTCCGCTGAGGGATGGCGTCAAAAGGATAAACAGGAGATGTGCTGATTATTCTCTCAGCAGCATCTACTTAGCACATCTTTTATGATGAGCTTGGCAGGGTCTGTATGTGCTTCATTAAGTCACCCTATCTTATAAAGTCTAACAGAAGAAACCAAGAGCTGAATGAACCTTACCTACCCTTCCATCTCCACAAGCAGCCTCCAAGGAGTAGCATTTGGAGGGATGACCTGGATGAGGCCAGACTCATTGCACAAAAACTGTGTTTATCCTCCAGCTTGGTCAATTTTCCAGTTGGGTGAAATTCACAGAGTGTTTTAAGAAGAAAAAAAGAAGTTAAACCATCTAATAAAAAATATTATTTTCTTACATTGCTCATATTAATAATAAATACATCAGCAGCATTGCTGTGTAACCGATCTTTGTTGTCAGAAGGGGTAGGTACACTGAACTTTAGAAGAAGGACCTGCAGTACATAGGTGAAACTGGCATCCTCTTGTTGAGAAAGGGATCCAAAATCAGTAGGGACAAAAGAGAACACAATCCCACAGTCCAGACCTGGGAGAACTACAGTTACACCATGTAAGAAAAGATGGTGAGACCTGACTGGAGAACTTTGCTATTATCCAGTTTCTAACATATGTTGAGTTCTCTTCCTAAAACAGAAAAATATTCACCAAGAGTGATGAACATAGATTTTTGAAAGATTTAAAACATATAGATTTATTAAAGGCAGGATTTTTTCCTTAAATTCCTTGTACAGTCTTCTGGATCGCAAACAATAAACAAGGACCTATGCCTTCATACTTCCTAAACCCCTGGGAAAAAATAGGTAATCCATTACAGAATTGTCCATCAAAAATGAAATCACAAAGTAAACATGTGATTTCCTGAGAAAAGTGTGTACTTTTCAATGAATATGTGCTTTTAAAAGGGCAATTTATCAATCAAAAACCACTCTAAACTATCTATGTGTTCTTATGCAGAAGAAAGACCATAAAAACTTCACAAAACCTGTGATACAATGACATACACAGAGGAGATGCCATTTCTTCCTTGCTGATTTTCTGATTCTTAGGCAACATTCTCTGCTTATGACAGGATGCTTTTTGTATTTTTGGCTCATTAAATTTACCAGAGAAAAGGCACCACTTTGTATGAGGTTCTCTGTATCATTCTGAAGTTGATAAAAAAATTGGTATGACTTATGCAGGTATTTGTTTGCTCAAAGAGAGAACATGTAACAGTATATACTGTAACACATATGATCCAAGTTTGATTGTAAGGAAATTTTTATTTGTATACCCAATGCCAAACTTTACATATCTCTGCACGCACTCTTCCACTGCTAGCAACCATTACAAGAAAGGAGTGACGCACAATATCAGGACATATTGTCACATTACGTGTGAGGACATGGCATATCAGTGCACGTTATGACAGTGTTTTGGGTTAGAAATATATTCAAGAAAAATATTAAGCAGTCCTATTACTTTGTGTCTCTTGGCTGATGTGAAATCAGACATGGGTTATGGATCTTTCTATTACATCAGCTGTTTGTGTCAAGCTTGGGGCGGTCGCAGCAATTAACATGAGTAATATGCATCATCCTTGCAACTCACCATCAGCTCTGGCAACCACTCACACAAATGACCCGAAAGACAAAGTCTGCCTTAGATGGCTTAAAAAGCCTTGGTCAAACCAAAAGCCTGGTCTTCCAGCTGAATCCACATGAATCATAAGCTCACGAAAAATTCAATCAAATCAATTTTAGGAAAAACAGTTTTTCTAATCATAGAATCATACAGTCACGTAATGGTTTAGGCTGGAAGGGACCCTTAAAGGTCATCTAGCCCAACTCCCCTGCCACGGACATCTTCAACTTAATCATGTTGCTCAGAGGCCTGTCCAACCTGGCCTAGAATGTTTCCAGGGATGTAGCATTTGTCACCTCTCTGGGTAACTTAGTACCTGTTCGTAAAAAATTTCTTCCTTATATGTATTGTGAATAGACCATTCTTCAGTCTAAAACCATTACCCCTTGTCCTATCAAAACAGGCCCTGCTAAAATGTTTGTCCTCATTTTTCTTATGTAAAGAAAGCACTTAAAGTACTGAAAAACCACAAAGAGGTCTCCTAGGTCTCTTCTCCAGGCTGAACAACCCCAGCTCACTCAGCCTTTCCTCACAGGAGAAATTCCCTCTGATCATTTTTGTGGTCCCCCTGGACACACTCCAACAGATTCATGTCCACCCTCTGTTGAGGATCCCAGGGCTGGATGCACTGCTCCAGGTGAGGTGTCATGAGAGCAGAGTACAGGAGGAGAATGCCCTCCCTTGACCTTCTGTCCCTGCTGCTTTTGTTACAGCCCAGGATACAATTGGCTTTCTGAGCTGCAAACACACACTGTTGGCTCATATGCAGCTTTTCATCCACCAGTACCCCCAGGTCCTTCTTGAGTAGGGCTGCTCTCAATCTATTCATCCCCAAGCCCATATTGATACCAGGGTTTGCCCCAGCCCAGACACAGGACCTTGCACTTGGCCTCATCGAACCTCATGAGGTTCACACGAGCCCACTTGAGAAACAAAGCAATGATGGATAAAGAAGCAGGAGTGCAATAGGATCTAATCAGGGGATGGTTTCATATCAAAGTTAAAATATTGAGATTAAAAAAACCCTGGTAACATAGGCTGTCCACCTGTCTAACTATTCTCCTGTGGCCATTTTTTCTGGAGCCCTCACAGTGAATTTGGGGTTTATTGTCGGCGGGGCAGAATCCTTTTGCAGGAAGAATTGGAAAAACAAAGGAAAGAGTAAGTACTGTAAGTGATCTAAGATTAAGAAAGTAATGAAGTCCCTTAATGAATCAGGAAGATTTTTCTTTCTTTGTTTAAAGAAAAGTTCAATTCACCCATATTCTGTATACCAAGGAATATTTCACCTGCCATGCACAGCGCTGCACAGTTCCTTGTGTACTGCTGTAAATGAAAAGATAAACATATCATCTTCTCAAAGGCACACTGAACAGCTGTGTATTGAGAATATCCATTAAACAGATATCTAAAGCAGAATTAATTTTTGTTCATTATAAATTCATAATGGGCAAGCCTGTACGTTTCATGCTGACTCTAGTTTTATGCTGTCAGAGCTTTTTAACTATGCTACATTGCCTCAGCATTTCATTTTACTGCAGACTGAATATATTTCTCAGCTGGTTCTAAAACTGAAAAAAATCATCCCGTGGTAACAAAACAAATAAGTCTTATGGCTTTATTTTTTTCCTCAAAGTAAGTGAAAAAAAATAAAAAAAATCTTTTGAAGGCAGCTAGTTTTTGCAAGATTTTGTGTGCCTGTTTGTCTGTGTTTGTTCCCCACTGGTTTACTCTACCTTTCCATGGAGGAAAAAATAGGCAAAAATTTCTTCTTCTAAACAAAGACTGATCAACCAAAAGGTTTTATCCTTAAAGTAGTATTCACAGCATGAACATGATTGTAATACATAAAGTCTTGAATCTGTCAAGATTTCCATGTTTCACTTTAAAGAGATTAAAATAAGATTATTTTAATACTTTTTTATTTTGAGTTTTAGAGTCCCTGTTGATTGTCTACATTTCCTGTGGAGGACTCTAAGGGATATTCCTGTTCACATGTTAAGAAGAACATTTGGTCCTTGAAATGTCCCCTGGTGTGATTCAACAAACATGTTTAAGAGTATCATATGCTTGAAAAACATTGCAGAAGCCATTATATAGCCCAAACAGCAGTGGACCATAGCCCATATCCCTTCCTCTTCTACCCCAGTGTACACGTTCACTCATGTTTGGCACATCTCTTCAAAAAAAGTCTCTGTTTATCTGGTGTGCCCCACAATGCAAACATCCAGTGACCTTGACTGCTGCCTTGGCTTACCCCTGTGCCTCGTGGTGGTCCTCAGGTGTGTGTCTCAGCCCTCAATCAGCATTTAGAAACGAATTATATTCACCCAAGCCCAACTGCAGTTAGGATGTAGAGCTACAGGATGTTAGGAGGTTTAGGATGTTAGGTAAGATCCCACCTCAATTCAATGTGAACAATTTTATAGTTCAGTTACTCAGTCAGTGAGCTTCTCCTATTGATTTGCTTTTCTTGCATGGACATTACAGGTGTGAGTCTAAAGTTTTCTATAGGAATATTCAGTTTCAAAATAGCTGCAGGAAGGTTTTGGCAGACACAAAGGCACGCATCCTGGCTAACAATTTTTCTTCAGAGCCCCATTGCAGAAACCAAAGATAATTAGAGGTAGTTAGGAGCTGAAAAATATTGTTTCGGAAAGCAATGTGTAATTAGAGCTCAGAGCTCAGTTCAATGATTGAACTGCCTTTGAAAAGATCCAGTCTACCCCCAGGCCTCAATCTTTTGGGTTGAACATATTTGTCAACAGCCTACCAGCACTTTCTAGGTGGCATTTGGTGCCTCTCAGAATTAGGTGTAAGAGCCATATGTGTGGCAATGATATATTGCATTTATCAAGTCAAATTACTCTTCCAGTAAAGTTACAATGATATGTGACAACACGTTTCCCTGACTTAAGCATATTTAGCAATTCTGTGCGCACATTGCTGTGTTGGATAGGCTTGTCTGGTCACAGACTTTCATTTTCAAAGGTATTTCAGCTTACATATGGGAAGCGCAATCTGGACTCACAACCTCAAAAGTTGCACCCATTTAAAATAAAAGAGGTAGAGCAAGGAGTATTTCTGAATGTCTTCTGCTGTCTAGACCATGAATGAAAGACACTAAAATACTTTGGGGAGTGCTTTTTTTGCAGCCTTCTGACCTATCTTATTGGCCAGGTAACCTTCATCTGAGCTCAGAAACTTTATTTGAGAGTCTTGTGTAAGATATCTTAGATAATTTCTTTAGATTCAACCAATCCAAAAAATAGCCTAAGTATTTTTCCCAAGATTTATATAAACCTCCATATTTTCAATAACCTTAAGTCTCCTTTGCCAGTATGGAAAGTTGCCATGATACTTAGATATATCTTTATAATCAAAATTTCATCATCTTTCAGCAGAGAAATTTTTTCACTTTTTTAGAGGGTGTGTGCAGTGAAACAAAGTCTATCTGCAGTACATACAAGACAGTTCCCCATGAAGGATGAGTAGCAGGAAAACAGGAAGAAGGCAATGGAGATCCATAAAGCACTTTCTACAACTAATGTTCTAGAATAATTACTAATGATCCTTGATTACACTGAGGGGAAGTCCAAGATAAAGTGATGGTCACTTTTGCCAAACAGAAGTTGTCAGAGAGAACAAGCAGATTTATGCAGTCAGCTAAATTAGCTAAAGGAATTAAGTGCAAATATGGATTTTTCTCCTCTCCCTGAATTTATAATATTGAATAGAAACCAAGCTGGCATACTTCTTGCTATTCTGCTTAGAATGTTTTTGTCTGCTGCAAGTTTTGCAAACTATATTGAACAGGGAGCATAAATATAATGACCGCCAACTAAGCATCATTCCCTTGTTTCTACCTCATATTCCCTTTGCACGGGTTTTCCTCTGGCTGCTGTCTTTTCACCTTAAATAAGAGCACACACATGAGTAAGAGCAAGGAATACAACAAAGGCAACTTCACTTGGCCAGTGATCCATATTCAAGACTATGAAGCATGGTCTCTGAAAATGCCAATGAGATGTAAATACGCCAATAAAAGAGCAAGTTCTCACATGCCTGCCCTCCAGTCCCCTGCCTCTGCAGAATGGTGGTTACCACAACTGTGTAGAGTTTGCAAGGAGATTCTTCCTTCACGACTGACTATGTGTTTGTTTATTTAAGTCAAACTTCCTTCAGCTGTTCCATGGCCTCAGGGAAGAGAGGAAAGGTGGTCACAAAAAATTAGATCTTTGCCTTGAGCAAGCATGAACCATACATGTGTAGTTTAAGGAAAGGAAATCAGGGTGACAGTGCACTGTACAATTAAGACTGTCCAGGTGCCAGCATCTGAAGTGGCTCATCTGTTTATCCCACTTCTACATACAGATGCAATAAGCTGCAAAATGAAATCCCTTACGCCAGGAGAAGGTTGTCAGAATTCCCCTCTCTACATGTAGCAGATAAAAGAGGGTGTCAATTATATACCAGTACAAAATTGAGAGGAGATCTAAGAGGAAAATAATCTAATGAAAAGTTAACAGTACAAAGGAGATCCTCTACTTTAGAGTACACTTTCTTAAATTCACCAGTCAGAGACTGAACTCCCTTCTGCTCTCTAGTATATAATTTACTGCTCCCTTATTCCGGTATTCTGATCTTATAATATCTATCAGCCTGGGTCAAATTCTGATTTCAGCAATTCAAGTGAAAATTTAAAGCCTCCCGAAGTACTTCTGCAAAGAGTAATGGATTTCTTGTGGATGCATAAGGTTGTAAATTAAATACAGTTTTGGTAAATAGCCGATGCCTGACATCCATCTGTTCTAGGATCTCAAACTGCAAGTCTTTCTCTAGAATCCATCCAGTTTCATGATTAGCATTATTTTTATTGTGCTAAGACTGAAAATATTCTGGGTGCTTTTCAGACCAGCAGAAAATATAGTGTTTCTCCTGCAGAATGTACAGCGTAAAGTAAAAGAGACAAAAGATGATGGAAAGAAACATAATACATAAAGCAAGGAATATCTGTAATAAATAGAGTCTTATCAGAAAGGTATTTGCCTGTTTTAATTATATATTTTAAGCTTATTTTCTTAAGGAATTGTAGCACAGCTCATTATCTTAATAGTCAAGCAGGGAAAGTGTGGAGAGATTTTTGGTCTTAGTTCTTACCTTGCTAGGCATGAGTGACTCCAGTCAGGTAGTGTCCCCTATGTAGTTTCACCAAGGTCTTAAAAGGGTTGAGTTCATGTTACAGCCTTGGTATTATTTAATTAAAAAGTCAATCAACCATTAGACATACACTCATTGGAAAGCAGGCTTCATTAATTCTGAAACTGATATTCATAAACAATTTGATCTTCTCTGGTTTTCTTTCCATGGATCAGTTCTTATGTCCTTCTGACCATCCACACCAATAAATCAACTTTACATGCAGTAATCCCTCCTCTCCTCTTTTTAGTATATTTGAGCCTTAGTTTCAAAGCCACTTTTGGACCTGGTTAGTTAAATATCAAAACTAAGGGTTTGAGCACTGTAAAGAAAAGCCCCATCTCAGCAACTCCCCATTGCAATCCTGACTGTAGATTCACTGTGTTGGTGCCAAACAGACATGCTCTGGGGCAGTTTACTCTCTCATTTTGCAGAATGAAAGTTGTGCCTTGCCTTAGCTTTATAAATAGCTCTACTTGTGCAAATTTCCTTATGATAGACAGGCCTTGGAGATAAAGATATGCAGTCTCTGGACACCCTGAGAACTAGCAGGGTCCACTGAGCTAGACTGTTCTGTGTCCAGGAAAGGGACTTTCTTGATTACAGGTTTTACGGTGAGTTTATGCTGCAGCCAAAGACATGAGCTCAGCATAGCCTAAGCATATTCATGTCTACCTTATAATAGTAAAGTTGGCAATGCAGTGTGGACTTCTACAGCAATTTGTGGATTAGTGCAGGCTGTAAGTCAATTTGAGACTAGAGGAAAGTGCTTGGAAAGCTAATATCAGTATTCAAAAGCTTGGTAGGCCAAGCTTTGGTATTTACAAAACTTTTCGTCATCTCTTTGACTGCAACATCGACAGATTTTAGAGTCCCTGAGCAGAAGTACTCAAGGAGTCTCTGCACAGTAAATGTAAAACACATTTGACTAATTCTGTTGTTCTGATGTTGATCAAAGACTTCTAGAGAAGCAATTCCAGGGTATAACCCTGCATGCTATAAAAACTTGTATTTCCAGATCTCAGTCATTAAAGTATCAAAGTTTGAGGGCATTTTGGTCAGAATATGTCCCACAGGTCAGATTAAAATTGAATAGTTCTATTGATCTTCTCTAAAGCAGCTGTGTTCCACTCTCAATCTGTCAGACAGTTTTCGATATTAACAATTTCTTGGCATGGCAGCCACCTATAAACTACATCTCTCTGTGGAACATAGCTTTAAATTGACTAATATTTCATTAAAGTCTTCTTGAGGTAATAGTTACTAATAGTATCCAAAACGAGGATGCAATAGAAGATGCTGAACCCTTCCCTCAAAAAAGAGAAAGAGTTGTGGTTATGGTCAATTAATAACACTTTGTATATGCCATTCCTTCCTTCTCATGCTGTTTCCCTGCTCCAGTATGGAGTCCGTCTCACAGGATACAGTTCTTTACAATTTTCTCTGATATGGGTCTTTCCCATAGGATGCAGTTCTTAAAGAATTTCTCCAGCTTGGGTTCTTTTGACAGAGTTTTTCAGGTATGTCCCTGGTCCCTCATGGGTCATAGGTCCTGCCTGAAAACCTGTTCCTGCACAGAGTTCTCTCCACAGGCTGCAGCTCCAGCATAGTCTCTCTGGAGGTTTCAGCTTTCTCCAAAACATCTCCACTGGCTCTGGCATGAGGTCCTCCGTGGTCACTGCTGTGTTCAGTTTTGGGCAGTGGCTAGTCCACCTTAGAGCTGTCCAGAACTGGTACTGTGTGACATGGGGCAGGCAGCTCCTGGTGTCTTTTCACAGCAACCACCTCTGCAGCCCACCCACAACTAAAACCTTGCCAATACAAAAGGACAGCACTTCTTGTCACTGCAAAATAATTCAATGGGTTTGTAAAAATTTCTTCAGCTCTAGTTGTGACAAAGTGCAAATGCTTTCAGCAGCCAAAGAAAGAGGAAAGATTGATCCAGTCTGCTGCAGTGCCCTTGTGAGAGGGAAAGTCACAGAGGGAAAGCTCTGTCCTGCTGCAGGCTGGTGAAAAGAGATAGATGGAGTCTTCAGCCTTAACTCAGAGAGATGCTCCCATGATGAGGCTGTAGTGTTGGCTAACAGGCAGCTTGAAGAAGGCTAGCTTTCAGGCTGAAGGCAGGTTAGCAGCTCCATCCGTCAAAGGAGATAAATGAGCAAGCCCCTTACCCTTTTGGTATCTGAGAGAAAATCTCTGAGGGGTCTTCTAGGAGCCTGGGAGGGGTCCCAGTCACTGCTGCCATGTGTGCATCCTCTGCAACAGTGTGGGGGCACCATAGCAGGTCCCCTTGCAGTGTGTTTTGAACACACATGAACACAAATATATATCCATACATAGGTATATGCATATATTATATATATATATATACATACTCACACACACATATACTTGCATCCTGAGACTGAAATATTCAAGCCCTCTTATGCCAGTCCATGTCCCGACACATCTGTGCCAGCAAGCTGTCAAAGGTAGCAGGATTACTACTCAGTGGACAGACTGATGGCAAAAGTAGTGGGAAGAGATGACTAGAAGAAAATAGCTGTTTGCTGACATCAATGACAATGAGGGTGACACCTGAAATGTCGTCCCCTGAGTCATAAAAACAGATGGTGTTGAACAACACATGATATATACAGCCAGATTTCTTGGGCTCACCTCTGAACACTCAGGGCAACTTGAGAAAAATAATTAGAAAATGAATTCTCAAAAATAAGGCACACTGCTTTGCAGGGTGAGTCAGCAGAAAGCAGTTGTCAGCTGATTTTAAGTGTGTCTGCTGCTTTCTTAAATGACCAACTACAGAAAAGCATTTTCTATGTGCAATCCACACATCAAGAAAAACTTTGCTTTCACTTTATTTGTTTCAGGGCAGCAGAAAATACCAAATACGTGTACTCTATCAACAGTAGTGAGTACAGAAAGAATTGTGTCTTAGCCAAAATGTTTAGCCTAAGAGTCATAATATGCGATTATGTCAAATTTTGGTAGCCATTTGCTACAAAAGGAATGAACTTATTGAATGTCTCTTTTCAAAATATGACTTAGGTACATGCATGGCTCAGCCCAAACTGTAAAATTTAAATACTTGCAGTAAAAAGGTTTTGCAGTGCACCTTCTATGAGTTATTTTAGGCCTCAAATTCAGCAAAATAAATGAAAACTCTCAAGGAAACCCATTTTTTCTCTATTCCATCTTAAGGTATTTCAACATGACTGCTGGGGATAGGTGGTGGGAAGTTGAGTTACAAAAGAGAATCAGGTGGGTTAAAAAGACCTCTAAAGAGCTTCAAGACCAACTCACCATGAGAATATCTACCTTAATCCCCCAACATATGAAATATGGTGTGATTTATAGGTGTTGACCAGCTTAATGTTATTTCATCTGCAGAAAATATCCACAGGAAAGAAATACAAATAAGCAGTGAGCTCTTCTCTCTCTACAGGCTCTGGTCTCATAGCTACTGTTATGCCTTATAAAATTCAACCTGTCCCCATTGGCTACAACAAGCACTGGTCTTCCACGGCACCAAGTTGGCAGTCCTCCTCCCACTGCCTGCTGCTCACCCACTCTGGCTGACTTTGAGTCTCACCAAATAAAGCCCTGATAACATGGCCTAACAGTGCCAATACTAACATCCATTTTCAGTAAGTCCAGTATAACTCCTTGTCTTAGCAGAAAAGTGCAAGTATTTCTTTTCATGTGCTCCTCCTGTCAATGGGAATCAAAAATACATGTTTCATAATTAGCCAGTACTTCAACTCTTTGGGATTTGAAGAATTTTTGCTTTTAGCACACAGTAGAAGTAAGAATATAAAGTTGTCTGTCTTTGGTGTGTAGGGGGGGGTTGGGTTTGGATTTTTTTTTTTTTTAATAAAGCTTTCTCTCTTCTCAATGACTTCTGACATAGGAGTTGCTCTGGGTAGCTGAAGCCACTGTATCAACACATTTGCTTCTTAGTGGTACAGTTGGACTTTCCTTTGGGTAAAGACGTGAACGGTACAATCTTTCAGGATCCTTTCTGAGTCTGTCTGCTGCTACACAGAGAATATTTTATGCCACTGAAGCATGAGGAGAGTAAAGGTATTTGGATTTATGTTTCAACCTGAAAAATATTGGTGTACCTGAAAACTTCTCTGCCCTTTTTCTAACTAAATCAAATTGTCTAATAAAGGACATAGCCTTCCCTTGTAATCTTTATCATGATAAAGCCTAAATTTTATTAGAGTCCTGAAAATAACAGCTTTTTCTTGCAGAAATATTACTCTTTTTGCTGGAATTTCACATGAGCAGGGGTGAACATCAAATATTACCAGAAGGTCAACATTTCTGACTGTTGAGAACTCTCTCCTGCTGTTCTTGAACACTTCGCTGATTTCTTATTTAAAGTACAAAGTAGCTGGTCACTCCATGCTTTCCTGAAATTCTCACTGCAAGTGCTGAACTACCTTGGTCTGGTGTAGTTAATGAACTACTTATGGGCTGAAACCAAAGCAGTCTTCAAAGAAGCAGATGTAGAAATCACTGTTGCATAACACTGCTTTGCATAACAATATACAGAGAAAGCACACACAGATGTCTCTATAATGATATAGGTGAAGCTCAAGCATGGTGACATGATAGTAAAATTCAATAGGTTGTGAAAAGTTCAATCCTGCGTATTGACCATGAACATTACAAGGAGTAAAGCAAGATTTGCAGCTGGGAGATTATTTTTCTTTCCTGTATGAGTTTTATCTAGATATTGAGTAGAAGTAATTTGTATGAGGCTTGATCCACCTCTCAGAAACTAGTCTTGGTAGACCTAATAAATAATTACATTTACACCAAAGAATTGAAAGAATCTGTGGAATAGCCATAAGGAAATGACGACATTTTCTATCATGGAAAGCCTCTTAAAATTCAGAATATTTTCTTTATGTTTAGGAGCACTTTACTAAGATAAACCTTAAAGAGAGATACAGAAGCTGCATTCAAATCTGTGAAAATCAATTAATAATGTAGGGTTCCTTTCTGGTTTCCTACAGAAAAGCATAGCAAGGATATGATTATGTATTACAAAGGATGGTTGTATTCTTAAAAATTATGACTCTAATAAATGTCTTAGGACTCTAAAAAAAGGGTAGAATGGATTACAGTTAGCAGGAAACCTCACTGCTGGAAGACTCATACTTGTGCTAGATGCACTGGAGGGTGTCAGGGGTTCTCAGGCTAATGTTCAAGAACATTTAATTTAGTTTAAAATACATGGAAGATGACTGAAAATAAATGGACTTTTGCTATATATATGTGTGTGTGTGTTTGTGTATGTATATATATATATATATATATATATAAATATCTATCTATCTCATATAAGTGAGTGCCCTCTGTAATAGTAGAAAGTAAATGCCACTATTAATATCTTGGTGATCATGTGAGCTGAAAGTTCATTACAAGGCTCTAGCATGAAAATAAATTTCTCTAGCCTGTCTGCAAAGGGGACTTTGTAATATCTACCTTATGCATAATTCATTGGAAAGCAACTACAGTCACATATATAAAGGAACATGGTCACTAGAGAGACATTCTTGTGAAATAAAGAATCACCCGATTAACAGCTATCATTTATGACAATACTATTCAGATCTTTATAACTACTGACATCTCTTTAGCAAACCCATTGGCCCTTCTAGCATAGGCTACAGCAATAGCTAAAAGCAACTCTTTTAAATACACAGGTGTACTTAACAAATGTTATGGAAGTGGGCTACTTCAATCCCACTCTCCACGACCACGACCTAATTGGACTACTACTCTGCTTCTCTTTTCCTACACTTTCTTCAGTTCTCCATGTCCAGGGTCCAGGTTCAGGAAACCAGAGAGTATTGGGAGTTGTAAGAGAAGCTTGAAAATTCTCCTAACATTCTGGATCTTTGTCTGACTCTGCCTAGGAAGGAAACTTGTGAAGACCAATGCAAGTAGCATCAGAGAATTAACTTGCCACAGTGAGACTAATGTGATTTGTAGCCCTGTGGCTTTAACATAACAACCCCTCAAAAGGCTTTTTTTTCAAAGCATATCACCAGTTTTCACATCTCATGAGAAAGAAAGTACTATTCCAGCTCTAATAATCTTAAAAGTATACAGCCGAAAGAAATGAAAATCCATGGAAATATCCTTGGGCTGTCAGTTGACTCTTGTATTGAGTGCTTCTCAGTCTCAAGTTGGAACTATTCTTGGCACTGTTCTTGCCATTGTGCAGCAGAGCCCAGGTCTAAGTGGGACTAATTGTAAACTGAACTGTCTCCTTTGCAGGAATATCATCCAAACTGAGCCTAAAAGAAACTGCAAATAAAGAAGAAAAAACTTACAGTGAATTCTGCATTACCTTTCTTTCTCTCCAAAATTATTTCCTTATGGACTCATTCATAATCCATTCCAATCTGCAAATTATCGAAAGTTTTTATTTTTCTTAGCCCTGTAACATTTTGGAAGGTTCCTTTGGAACTTTTCTGCCTTGATGTCTAGAAATCTTATAGCCTCCAGCCCCTGTCAATTCATAATTGTCTGCTCCTGGTCTTTCAATGTCAAATGTTCAGGTACTATGCTTCAGTTTGTAGTATTTTCTTTCCAGTTTCAACAATGGAGATTATCTACTATCACAGTATCTGCTGACTTCAATCAATTTATTAAGCTAGTGTCTTCCTTTGGGATAATCACCTTTGAGCCAACTGAGAATAACCTCCTCCCACCTTTGACTTGGAAGTGCCACGTAAGGGCATTTTAAGCCAGTGCTGGCAGTCAGCTGGAGTTCAAAAGAAGCGGTGCACCTCTTCCCAACGCCCCTGCTTCTCTCTACCAGAAGATGAGTTCATTGTCCTGAAAACATGATTAGATTACTTATTGATCAAGCTCTAAAAAATATTTGCACTACTGTTATCAATGTAGTCTGAGTGTCACTTCAGTTTGGCAGTGATGACTACCATTTTCCTGTCCTCATTCTGACTGCTCTGTCTCTACAGGTCATTGACCTTGCATCCCTGCTTACCACTGGGGCATATGTTATCAAGGATAAACCAAGAACAGTCCTAACTGTTTTCCACGTATCTATATTACATTATTGTCCATTTCTCTTCTTGATGTCCCTATCTGATAGCTGAATAATCTTCTATTTCTTCCTTTAAGATTATAAACTAAACATAACTTGTCTCCACCATGGCAAATTCCTGCAATATAAATATACTACCTGATTTCAGCTGTCTTTGGTCATGTACAGACTTACCTGAAGTTTGTTCGGGGATGCTGATCCTGCAGTGATTCAGTAAGCAGAGTCCATTTGGAGGGAGAAGAAGGGACAGGATTTGGGATACATCAGAAGCATATACCCAGACCAAGGAATTTGGAAGTGCTCCCGGACAAGTAATACAGTCATAACCTGAGCTGATCTAGCTTTTTGCACTCCTTCCAAGGTCTCAGCTTCTTCCTAATACCTTGCTTGGGAAGGAGGGAGAGATTACTTAAGCAAGGAAGCCTGCAGCTTGCTTGTCATGCACATTACTGACTGATTTTTGTAACTTTTATCTGAATAAATCTTAAATAACTTTAGCATTTTAGTCTCTGGTTTCTGAGGTCACTTGAATTTCCTAATCACTATTCCTAATTTACCAAAGTTTGCTCTCTTTAGAAAAAGCCGTTGTCACTTAATCCAAGACTATCCACCTTCTATGACATTCTCATGACTCTTGAAAACGGCATATAAAATAACACTGCCTCAACTCTTCCAGTGATTGTTTAGTGAATAAATATATCAGATATCATACTCAGGAATATGTAGCACTTGGCCCCATGTACGCATCTATCTAGGGTACAGAGGTCTTTTGTGCCACTGCTAGTTCCAGTACAGATCATAAATACAAATGCTCTGTCTTTGCTTTCCTTGCAAAAAGCCAGTGCGGGTGTGCAGGAATGTTGCTATTCTAAGTGAATGTTCTAGGTGGATTCTAGATGATACTGCAGCAGTCTCAGATGACTATGACTATGACTAATATGAGCTGGCCTCGCTGATCAAGGATAGCTTATCTGGCAATCAGTTATGTGTGTGAACATAAAAGCCAAGGTAGTCCTTAAAAGAATGATCTTTAAAACTAGACCAAAATAAAGAAATAGTCTCAGAAGTCTCCTGTGAAAAAGGGGTGGACTTCTATTTTAAAAGAAAAGCCAAACCAAAGCAAATCTTTTTCTGAGCTTTTTTAGTTTTCCAGTGGGACAACTATCTAGTTACTACGTCCTAACTGCTACTTGTGGCCTGACTGATTGATGTACCCTACTGCCAATTTGCTTCTTTTGGGAAGGATTGTAGCTTTCTCATACTTCATATTATCACCATGCTTGTACTAGACCACAGTTAAGTAGATTATCTTCCCCTTCCAGTTCCTTGATGAGAATACTCCTGTCCGTGTTGCCCTTACAACTGAAGCAAACTGCAAGATTCACCTACTCAGGAGTTCTGCCTGTCCGAGGAGGTCTCCCATGACAGTTCTCACTCCAGGGAGGTATGGGTGGCATCACATGTGTCTCTCCCTCCACAGCCCTTCGATGAGTTTACTGTTTGAAAGGGAGAGAAATGGGTGGTTCTCAGCATGGAATAAGAACTACCTGTATGCTTTCTTCAGTAAGGTAATGTTTCTTCTAAAAGAAGTTACTTGAGCCAAGAGAAGAGATTAGGGACCACTGCCATAACTGGTTAGATTGAGCATTCTGCTGTTGGCCTCAAGATGATTAAGAGAGGGGTTCTGTTCTCTGCAGAGAGAATAGAGAAGAGGAGATGAACTAAGGAAGGGGTTTTAGATGGAGAGTCTGTGGACAAGGCAGAGACTCCACAGTGTTTGTGTAACATGTATTGCACTGCACTTACATGCACTTACATGCAGATGGATTTTACACTGTCCTTTCCTTCCCCAGAGGGTGCTATTGGTTAAGCAATCCATCAAATTTGCCTAAGGCTAGGTGGGATCCAGTGGACCGCCTGGCCTACCTTCAGCCACATCAGTCTCTAGCAGCATGTGAAATGTGTAGCAGGCCACGGTGATAATGTTGCTCTTCACTCTGCCAACAAGTTGATCTCACAGACGGACTTGAGCTGCCCAAACACATAGCTGATGAACTCCTGGCAAGGATGCCTGGATCAGACATCATCTGTTACTGCACAAGAATAATAATTACATGTTGTAATAAGAGGAAGATTCCAGATTTCTAAAATAAATTTACCACTACTTTTAGCAAGGCTTTGGTCCTTCAGAATTATAAATCACTGTGACCTTCAACTCCACTTCCTCCTCCTTTACAACAGGGTCAGACTGTTTCCTTTATAAAAATCCCAGCAGACTGGAGCAAGATGCTCTTAAATGATGCCCAGAATGTTGTGGAACACATTGACCAAGATGTGGCACATGATGTTGTGTATCTCATTGCAATGAGACACACAGTGGACTCAACAAAGGTAAACCACTGGGCACATGCTAGAAATAATGGAGCCTGGCCAGCCTCTTGAGAAGCTTATTCACCCAATACTGGAACAGATAAAGACCTTGGCTGCTCCACAGTCAGTGTTGACTCACTGCAGTGGCTCTACTCCTCCAGAACCTCATCTTGCTGCACAGCAGCTTGTAGCTGGAGCACAGCGTGGCTCAGGACAGGATTGCTGGTACTGTGCATTCAAGATCGGCAGGACTCAGCAGGCCTTCACCAGTCATCCATAACCCCACGACATTTGTACCACCCTGCAAAAGATGTTCATCTGTGGCAACTGGGATAAGGTAGTCAGTATTCCAGTCTCTTACTGCTGCTTCTTCTTCTTCCTCTTGTTTATGGTTCTGAGACTGTCAGTTTCTCTCTTGCCAGCTTTATTTCAAACAAATTGCGTCATCCTCCCATGGTGAAAAGATTAGAAGGGCAACAGAGGCTGCAATCGTTAAATGTATGAAAGGGGCACAAGAGCTTCTTGGAAACATGGAGTTAGCAGCTTGTTGCGTCCAAGTTACAAAATTGCTTGCTTGAATTCTCACTGATTTGTTATGCCTAAAGTCTTTTTATGGGCAAAATGAACACATTGTATAGGCAAAGACAATAATTCATTGTTACTCTAATTAGTCTTAACAGTCTAGTCAAAGAATTGTCAGTCCAGTTATGATGATACTAACACTAACAGTTCAAATTATATAGCATTAAATGATATACACACAGACTTTTAAACATCTACCCCTCTTTGGTACCCATCCTTCCACTGCCTCAAGGGCCCTGACATTTTTGGCTTCTGGGGATGTGCAAGCAAGTCCTTCTCCAGTTGGAATGCAACACTGATAATTCCTTCTTTCTCATCCTTGGAATGTTTGGGGTAATTTCTGCATGTTTCTCAAGAACCGTCAACTACTTCTCATTCTTCATTGATCTGCAAGTCCATGTTATGTCCAAATTTACTATCAATACCAAAATTTACAGATGTCAGATAAAAGTCACTTCCAAAACCATTTTACCCATCTCTAAGGGTTGCACTTCTCTGATGACTAGTAACTGACCACTGGTGGGCTACTTAGAGCTCTGGGATCATATCCTTTGCCTATGCTTTCAAGGCTGTCTGCTATGTTCCCAGCTCTGTAGTCCTCCAAATTGTATTTCTTTCTGGGATCAAATATCACTCTGCATGAAAAATTCATTTGTTTTTACTATTAGTAGATGATATTATAAGTATGCATATAGCATAAAATGTTATGCCAAAGATCTGTACCATGCTAAGCAAAAGCCAAAAAAAGTAAGTTATTTTAATAGTTGCTGTTATTAACTAAAATAAATTTCCAGGGAGGCCAAGCAAAGTGCAGATAAAGCATGAGAAGTCATGGGACCCATGTTGTTAGTTAACAGGAAGTCTGCACTCTGTTCCAGGCAATGGAATGCTATATTTACTGGGTTAATATGCTGTGGTAGACCTTCCCAGGGTTTCTCCAGAGCAGTGAACTGTAAAGGATGGTCCTATAATGCAGATGAGAAATGAGTACTTAACTGTGGGAGAGCTGCCTAACAAAATTTGTGTTCAAGGCTTTTAGTTCAAAGTACTAAGCACAGCTTAAGATATAGTTCAGTTCCCAGCCCAGTCACTGCTTCTTGTGAATTTTCTAAAATAGTGCTTAATATGGGCTTTGTCTCAGTCTCTTGTTGATAAATGAGAGGAGTGGAGAGGAGTGACTATCTCAATTACTAGCAGTGAGAAGTTAAAGGAGCAGGCAGAAGGGTATGAATTCTTAGTGAGCTAAATATATTTATGTGAAATTTTTGAATCTCATAGCCTACATAAGCAGGAAATATTTTTGTCCTCACCTGAAAATTCTACTTTTAGATGTTATTTCTCCTTTTTTGTTAGCAGTTGAACTGATTTGTTGCCACTGTCAACTGCCTCCAACTGGCATAAAAATAAGTGGTGTTTTGATGAGGATATTTACATATCATTTGGACAGGGATTCTTACCGATGAAGTAGTCTTCCCATCTCCATCCCCACTCATACAAAAGGACAGCACAGAAACAAGAAGATCCATCACCCACTGAGGCATGGCAGTCATGTTCCCTGATATATGGTCAGATGGATAGGGTTGGGCACCAAGCTCAGCACTGGCTGAGCAAACATCCTAAAGGGGACAGAGGTGTCATCACTTGTGCTGCAGATGAGAAAATTATGTCCTGGAAACATTGTCTGGAAACATTGTCTGTGCTTGCTTAATGCAAAAAGATGGTTCCAATTTATATTTAGCATCCCCTTTATTAGCAGCCTGTATTTTTGTATCCCAACCTGTATCCCTAGAGAGAGTCTTCAGTATGAAGGGTAAATGAATGCCTTGAACTATAGAGTATTTATTTTTAGTTTACATGACTGTACTAGTTTTTAATACTATTGAGGTGAGAGAGGGAGTGGATGCTCAGTAATTAATGGGCACTGCTCTCTTTAGCCAGCTCTTGTCCTATTGCTTTTGGGCATCAGGGTCTCATGCTGATTCTGTTTGGTGAATTTTACCATTGACCTCAAAACTAGAAGTCTCCAGTTCTTATTTTGTCTGCTGTGTTAAAATGCATTCCAAAGACACAGCTTGTTCCAGTACAAATAATTGTTATCTAGAGTAAGCAGGGAGAAATCATGACAAATAGCTGATAAATACGAACGGCTCTATTGGTAGTCTCAGTGGAAAGAGGTTAAGGAGTGAGAAGCTGGATGTCATTACTGGCACAGGAAAAACCTCAGAGAAGGTACACTGAGAATACAAGTTTGTCTCAGCAAGAGGTAAGAGCATAAGATTTCTTTGCTGAGAAAGAAACAAAAAACCCCATAACATTCTACCTACAGTCAGCATCTATCTTTGGACATTCTAAAAGAAAATGGAACAAAAAGCCCATTGCACCGATACATATCCAACTCGTGTCATAACAGCCTTGAAGGAAATCCATGTGAGAAGAATGTCAGTCCTCTGCAGAGATGCATTGCTGGAGATGAAAGAGGGAGATGGAGCCAGCAAGGACGGTGGAGCTCAAGCACTGCTTTGCAGTGCCTTCTTCAATGAATTTTGTAGCCCACTAACTGAAGAACCTGGAACAATATATCAGTGGGAGCACACATCTTCCTCAGTTCATTCAGAAGGAGTAAATGAGCACCTTCTTCGGCACAGAATGTGCTCATTTACTGTATTGCAAGGCATTTCAAAAAACAGTACCTTAATTCTACTGAAGTGACTCTTCAGACCTAAGCCACCATAATTCAAAGGGAAATTTCAGTGTGGAGAAGAAATTTCCGTCTTCTCCTACGTATGTGTTTCCCATGCAGGAAAGCCTTGGAAGAAATTTCCATTTTCTTTTACCTACATGTTTCCTGTGTAGAAAAGTCTTGGAACAGCCTACAAAGAAACCTATTCTCTCAGCTTCTGAAATCAAATGACCTCACACTTAGGCCCTCTCATTTTCTTTCCATTTCTCCCCAATAGTTTAGGGGTTTTTTTCCAAAATGTGTCACATTCTGCTTTAAACAAGTAGGATGTTTACTACTTCCTCCAATGAGAACATTATTATACCAATAATTAAACACCTTTGAAAGTGTCACTGGTACTTTCTTCTTTACTATCCTGATATTTGTATTTCACCATCATGATCATCTCGTACAAAATTTCTGCTGACAGTTACATTAATCTTTGATTTCCCTGAGGTACCCTTAAGCAGGAGATGCATCATAAGATATCAAAACTAATGCTCACGTTCATTAAAAGAAAACTGAGAACTGGTGAAATCTGTATAGCCACCCACCTACCAGTCATGGTGGCTGAGTCTCGATTACTCTGTAGCCTGTAGAAAGAGCTATGCAGAATGATACTGGGGAGCTGATAGGAATACCATAATGGTACTTCTTTTACATTTATTATTTTAATCTTCTTTCCGTCAAAATCTGGAACTGTCAAAAATCCATTTTCAAAAAATTTCCTGATAATAATTTTGCAATAGTTACTGTGGAGAAATTAAAAAAGAAAATGTCTTGACATTTTTATTTTGGAAAGTCTACAGATTTCAACATTCTAAATGTTAATGTTTAATATTATGACTTTGAGCTGGTTTGACTTGTATATATTTATATAATTTTTAGTGTACTTGATTTTGCATTTTTCATGATGCATTTTACATTATACATTTCAAACTCTGACATGGAGAACATCGTAGCTAAATAAAAACATTGATTTAATTTTTAAGAGCAGCAGTTGCTTAAGTATTGCCTGGCACTCTACATGGGTAGAGTAGAGTACTATTTCAGGTGCTATATGTCTAGAGTATATGAAAAATCCCCTCATAGTCAGGTCAGAGAAACTAGGCACTGTCAAAGTATATTCCATCTACTTTGTTTTAGACCTTAAGCTTAGGACAAGAAGAAATGCACTCCATGAAGGTCTCATTCAGTCAATGATATAGGCATTCTTTGTCACCTGAGGTATACAAGGGTATCTAAGACATCCCTATGGAGATCTGTTTCCCACTGGAGTGGCAGAGCAGGTGGGACAGTCTGATCATCTCAGATAGCATAGGACTACAGAAGTGAATTCAAGGTGTCTGATACTTTTTTGTTGAGTAGAAAAGAAGATTAAAAAAATACTCAGTTATCATAGACACCTGGAATGGATTCAGCTGACTAAATTTAGATATCTACTGCCATGTGAAACATTTTAGGGATCTCACTTGCCCTCCAGTTGTCTTTCCAATGTGGCCTGAGTTACCTCTGTGTCTTTTGTTGTATCTGCTTGCTCCATGAGGTTGTCTTAGATATGCCAGAACAGCTCACACAGCACAAGGTGCCTAAACTTAAGTAGGAAGATCACACCCTCACTTCCAGATTAAGACACCTAAATTTAAGTTTCTATATGTGCACCAAATATCCAAGTTGCCAAAGGATTCAATGCAGGTAACAGAGCCTGGAGATCAATCCCAGTGGCTAAAAGTAGCAGCTTTGGTCAGTTTTAATCACAGAATCATTAAGGTAGGAAAAGACCTCCAAGATCATTGAATCCAACCTGGGGTCTCCCAGCTGACATGGACTGCTACTTCACAACTGCCCAGCTCTCCCCTAGGTATTGTCAGGCAGTCCCCACTGCCTGACCTGTGAAGATTGCTCAAGTACCCCAGGGGACCAGATACCACAGGGTGGGCAGCGTCTGGAGCTCTGCAATGTACATATTGACACTGCTGACAGGACATGTAGGTATTGTGATGTGAAACTAATGACTACCCCTATAGCTGGGGAAATAAAAACCATACTTTTGTCAAGTTACTCACTACTGAGTAGATAAGATCTTTAGATCTAGGTAAAAAAAAACAAATGGGGGGTATTAATTACAGCTCTTCTCAACATTTATAAAATAAGAAAAAAATGCAGCAACTTTAATAATACAGAGGCAGTAGTAAAAAGACACTGAATTAAGGAAAACCAGAACAATTTCAATATATCTTGCTCTGTGAAAGACCTCAAAAATTATTTCTTTTCATTTTTGTAATGAGAAATTCTAGAACATGCCTTCAGCTCAGCATCTGAAAAGCCTGTGGATTTCAGGCTAGTCTTCCCGAGGGGGCCTGCCCTCTCTTCACAACTGCACACCCCTTCTGAGAGCCACCTTAACACACAGCACACAGTGATGTCATCCCTAACCTGTTTTCACTGGAGACACCTTCATAAAAATCTGGACTATTCAAGTCTGAAAAATGACTTCTCAATTATTTTGACTCAGCCAGAGGCACTAGATCTTTCTTAGACTTTGCTGAATCAAGCAGGTTCTGGGCTTATACACTGTAATTTTGGAGGTACACTTGTTCTCCAAAACATTTTTTCCAAAGACTGAAGTCCTGAATTTTTTTCAAGCTACAGCTCCTAATAAATGGCTGACTTTCTCTATGACTTTTTTCAAGATATGGTTTGCTAGAAAAATACATGTGTGAAATTTTGGACAGATTGCTTGAGTTTGGGGAAAACTAGCAAAGGAGAAAATCGATCTTAGTTACACAAATGCTACTGTGTACAGAAACTCCTGTCTCTGCAACAGGAACAAGAAATGGTGGTTTAAGATCCTGAAAGAACTGCAGAAGGAGAAGCTAATGAAATGTGGATTTGGAACATTTACTCATTCTAAACCTGCTGGAAAGAAAATGAAATGAAAGGACCTGTATTTTACACAATCAGTTGGAAATATCATTCTCCCACAAGAGAAAAGCTTATGGATCAGGCATTGTATACTCACAGAACTGTGGTTATCCAGAAAAAATACAAGCATTTTTTAAATTTGATATATTTCATAACTGGAGCTCTGAGGAAACTTTGGTACAGAATGAGAAAAACTGCATGTAAAATTAATGGAAAATGAAGATTTGTTAGATCCCATTAACCTGCTCGCTGCCAGTAAGTGGCTCATACCAAAGACTTGCCGATGACTTTGGCCTCCAGTCTGGAAATAACAAATCAAAGAACTTTGGTTATCTGCTCATTATTCCAGAAGGTAAAAAAAAAAAATTAAAGATGAAGCTCATTTACCATTTTACATTCCTAATGTCTCATCTGTTTTTTCCATTTCTTAGCCCCATTTACCTTCTTTAGGCATCTACTGCCTTTAAGCAGTTGCCACCTTTCTTTCCTTCTCTTCTCTGGTTTTTCATTGCTTCATTAAATTAAATGCCTGAAATGTTTCTATATCCTTTGTTTCTGCTTCCTAAAACTTGTTGGCATCCTTCTCCTCTTAGGATGCATGAGTTGGGCACGATAGCTTGAAGACACTGCACAAGAGTACAAAGCTAGTCATATTGTGTGCTGTGTACCAAGCATTTGCATACACAGCATCAATTTGTACTAGCATTTTTGGCTGCCATCTCTTTTCAAATTCATGCATGCTGTTTTCTGTCATCTTTCTGCACCTTTCAGCATTTTTCCTCTCATTTTTTATTTTTTTTTATCCTGAATGTATGTTAGATTACTAGGGGTAATCTTCAGTTGAATCCAGCTTTCAAATCTCTCTAAATCCCTTTTATTCTATCTCTACCTATCCTTATGGCAGTAAGCTAGTACTTGATTGGGTTATTATAGTACAAATTTATGTGCACTATGACCTGCAGGCTTTCAATTATGTGCTGTTTACTTTCTCATTAATAAGGTGACCAGTTTGAGAGGAAGTTCTTTTATCCAGAGTGATTTCAGATTTTTTTTCCAGATAATACCTTGTGAAATAGGATGATTAATACTAAAGTAAATTTAAAAATATCTGTTGAATTGCTTCAAGCAAAGAAAACTTTCTGGCCAGTATTTGGTCTTCAGCAGTTCATGTATCGTCTAGTATGGGGATCACTGGAACTGTATTTCGATTAATTCACTGACTTCTCAAAATGTTTTATTCCACAATTTGCTGGAAGAAAAGCAAAAAGATCAACTAAAATGAAGTTTTACTCATGAATTAAAAGGGGTAGAATCTGTTTCTTACATGATTTTTTTTTCCTTCCCTTAATTCCTAAAAGGTTCTTTTTCACAGAGTATTTCCAAAGAGTATTCGTTCCTTGTCTGAAGGTCATGGTAGCATTTATTTTTATTAACTTGTTAAGTAATTTACTTTTATCCTAGTTTTACCCTAGCTATTTATACCTCTCAACTTACACTAATATTTTAGTTTACCTGAGACAAATTTTGAATCTACTTATGTCAAAGTGAAATATGCCACTCTTTAACTGGAATAAGAGCACCTGCTTTTTTGCTTTCGTTTCTGTAAATTGGCTTTATGTTGCTAGTGAAAGCAACAGACATTACTTAGTGGAAAGCACACAGGGCCAGTTACCATGGTTCAGCTGGCATGAAGTAACGTGCTTACCTGCAGTAATTCAATCATGCTCAATTATAGGGCCACATCATCAATTTTATTGCTAGGACTTTCAAGAATAGATGAAGCCTACAGCTTGTGTAACTCTAGGAGGTGATTGCCATAAGATATGATCAAGATCAGCTGGATTGTATGCATTCATATTTTCAAATGTATTTGCGTAGTTTTTCTCTGTACCTAATATTTCAAATTTTTTGATGTATATTCTTACTGATGACAGGATTGATACCACTGTAAGTTATCTCAGTTGACTTTTGAAACATTATTAATTTCATGTCTTCCTTATTTATGAATAGACCTGTTTTCTTCTCTCTGGTAAGCTTCTAAAAATTGTTGTACTGCTTTTGTATCTCTGGCACATATTAACTCATTTTGATGTTTTGCTCACAAATATCAATTTTTCACTGCAAACCTGCAAAATTCATCACCAATCCACTGAAAATCTGATAACATTTTCAGGAGAGATAAGATCCTGTTTTCAGTGACTCAGCTCCCATAGGATGTCATATTATCAAAACATAAACAGTTACAATTAGTAGTACAAATTCAGTTTCTTCCCTGAGATCAGGAGAGCTAAGAGTCTAGTCTGCTAAGTTCTGATGAAGCCTTTAATTTCTATTGGGTTTCTATGCAAAAGTAAGCAATGGTGTTGATTTTTTTCCATAGAATCATAGAATATCTCAAGTTGAAATAGACCCATAAGGATCATTGAGTCCAACTCCCTATTCCTCACAGGGCTAAGCTTCTTCTGTAATTTTTTTAGGAGTGCTCGAATACCATTCTGAAAAGAAAGCCTCTAAGAGAATGCTTACCTGATGAACAGGGTGATATTTCTTCTCATATCTGAAATGATGCTTCCTGCAAAACTGTACTCATTTTTATAAGGGTTATAGGTTCTCAGTCATATTCCTTTACATTTGTTGGTGATGACCATCACCTTATGTGACTCAGTGCAGATGCTGAAGGGTTTCAGGGGATCTTGGTGATCATGTTGGCTATTCAGAAGGACTGGAGAGGCTTCAAAATTTCCCTCAAACTCCCTCTGAAAATATTAGGAAGTCCCTGTCCCACATATAGAGCAATACACATAATTTGGGTACTTTTAACTTCCTCTTAAGCCCGTGATGTGTATGCCTGTTCTAAACCACTTTTCTCTGCCAGAAGGGAGACTCATCAACTCTGAAATTTTTACAGGTAGCAGGAAGAAACTGGAAGGTTCAGAAATGGCAAGAACAGGAACAGGTATTATTATTTTCCAAAATGCACTTACGGGAGGTCAAGGCTTCAGATAGACCCCATCCCTAGGCTTAGGCTTCAGCTTATGGTTGCAGAAAATGTTCAGCAACACCACCACAGGTGCTGGTGCTCCACAGCACTGAGCTCGTCCTGACTTCCAGACAAAAAAGGACAAACAGGAATGAACTTATTCCACCCATATCTTCTGCCATGCAGCCTGTATCCCATTGATTTGGACTGTCAAGCAGTGCTAAATGGTTTGGAGCTGATCTTCCAGCTTGACGCTCCCTGTCAATACAAGTCCATTGATGCTGAGGCACAAAACAACAGGTTTCATCCTATGTCTGCAGTCTGCTTTGTGTACTGAGAACTCATTTGTGGTTGGTTTTGGTTGGTTGGTTGGTTGGCTGATTGGGTTGGGGTTTTTTGTTTGCTTTTGATTTGGCTTTGTTGGGAGGTTTGGAGTTGGTTGGTTGGTTGGTTGGTTTTGGGGAGGAATGCAAAACCTTTATTTCTATTTACTTCTCCTGCAGATTGTAATTCGGGGGATCAATGTGGTTAAAAAAGCAAGGAGATAACTGAGTTATCATTCTTTGACTAAGGAGTTTCCATTCAGTTTGCACTGAAGATTATTGTAATATAATTACAGTGGGGTTTGCGTCTCAAGAGAGCTTGACAAGTACCTTTTTAAGTCAAAATTTATCAAGGCTAGCAACAGGAATTTAAAGTTCAACTATGAAAAATTTTTAAAGTCGGTTACTGAGGGACACATACATATTGCCTCTGTTGTCAATTCACTGAGTGAATTGAAGCTTTTCTGTCTTCTGAAGTGGAATCTTAGAAAGAGATTCTAGACTGGAATTAATTTTTTTTAAACATAATTTGTTCATAATGGTGTGATTAGACTTTTTACTTTTAATTTAAACATAACAAAAATTCTTGCTAGTAGTTAAGTAGCTTTACATTAACAGCTTCACTTGTGGGAAAAATACAATTTCATTAATTTAGTATTTCACCCAGAAAAAAAAGTCCAAGTGGGTGAGATAATTTCCCTAGAGTCTTTGTCCTGTTGTATGTACTGTAGGCTGAAATATTTTCCTGTTTTCTATTGTTGCCCATCATTTGATATTTGGCCCAGAGGCATGCCAAGCTTAGTGCCTGTCTTCAAACCCTGTGGAGAGATAACTGCTGTATCATACTCTTTTGAAGCTGAGTACATACCCTTCCTAACAAATAGAACTGCTGTATACCAGCCAGATGGTCCTGGGTATTACCCAGACATGATGAAATTTGTCTCTTTCTCAGGTTATGCCTTTTCCTCCCAGACACATTTGTCTTACTCCAGTGATACACAAGCTGCTTTACCAACTGCATTGACTGAGATGGTGTTTGGATACACAGATGAGAAGCTTGGCCAAAGGGCTTCCTGCTTCTCTGAGCAGAGCCACTTATGGGAAAAATTCCTTCACTGGTGGAACTTGGACTTTTCCAGGGAATTGAAATAACATCAGAAATGTGTGCTCTAAGACCACTTCTTCCTGGCTTTTGCTGTGGTCTTGCCATGCTTTTCACCTTTCTTTTATTTCTTCATTGTTTCCACTGTTATCCATCTTCTCTTCCATTCCCTCCCCAGTCATAGTAGTTCAATCATGCTAAAATAAGGCTCACAGCTTAATTGAAGTTCACAGCTGCCTTTCATTGTAAGACAATGTGGTCTTACTACTGAGTATGGTAGGACCCCAAAGCCACTTCTCCAGAGAGGGTAGGTAAAAGTAAATCAAAGTATCATCAACCTATCATTATTAAATTGATAGTTTCCTTCCCAGGTGATAATATATCTATAGCTTCTGTCAGTCCTTCTGTCTTTCAGTCCTCTAGAGAGGACTGAAGAGGGGTTATATTCCTCCAGAGGGGTTATAGCTTTGATGGAAAAGAGTCAATTCAGGTTCATCACCAAACTAGGAAGGTTTTTTTGTTTACCTATGAAGCGAGGACAACCCTGTGAAACATATCAAAACACCCAAATGGGAAGATTTCTATTGTGATTGTTCTCTATTAGGACATGGACATTATCAGACTCTTTCTTTGCCCTCTATCTCCTCGACCTTTCAGCAGCCTGTCTGGAAGCCTCCTTTGTATACATACCCTTAGATATACATATCTTTAGGACTCTGTGAGGAATCTTCATTCTCTCTTAAAGGTTATTTTAGACATTTTTTTCTTCATTTCCAAGTTAGAATAAAAGCAAATATCTGAGCACCTGAGTGTTCCAAACCCTCTTTCTGCTTAATTCTAATACTGGCAGTTTGAAGGTGATTAATAAATTGTTGGAGCTCTCCCAGAAATTGATATACATAGCAGCATATGGATGAGTCTATATTACCATCATCTCCCTTTATAGTCAATAAAGAGAAATAGGCACTTTTGGCTTATGATTCATCTGATCTTTTCCAGCGGTCCCCTTAGGAAGAGATGGCTTGTACCCTGTAAGTGCTTATTTCTCTCTGCTGAGAAGGCATAAAATCTAGGCAACTGTCTCAGACTTTAATGCATTTACTGTAGGCATCCATGGAGAAGAGTGATGAACGCCAAAGGAATAGGACTCTGATAAGTTTCTGGAGGAGAACCTCTTGTGGACAGCACATCAGTCCTGGAAAAAAACAAAGAACTGGTATAAAATTGCTTCTTATTTTTCAGCAAGTCCTTACATAATGAATCTGCTCCAAAGAAAGTAGACTGACTTCTGTTTGCCTTTTGTAACCAATTTCTTACATAGGCATTTTTGGAGGAAGATTTCCAGTTATTTTCTGAGACTTGACATGATTCTTGGCTTATTACACCTAAAACCTGCCCTTCTTTTGAACTTAGATCCTGTTGTCCTGGTTTTAGCTGATATAGAGTTCATTTTCTTCCTAGCAGCTGGTACAGCAGTGTGTTTTGGATTCAGTATGAGAATAATGTTGATAACACTCTAATGTTTTGGTTGTTGCTAAGTAGTGTTTACCCTAAGTCAAGGACTTTTCAGTTTCCCATGCTCTGTCAGTGAGGAGCTGCACAAGCTGCACAAGTTGCCTTGAGCACAGCTGAGACAGCTGACCCAAATTAGCCAAAGGAATATTCCATACCATGGAATGTCTTGCTCAGTATACAAACTGTGGGGACTTGGTCAGGAGGCGATGATCGCTGCTTGGAGACAGGCTGGGCATTGGTCAGTGAGTGGTAAGCAACTGTATTTTGCATCACTTTTGATGGGTTTTTGGGTTTTATTTCTCACTCTCTCTTCTCATTTTTTATTATTATTAATTAATATTAGTATAATTTTACTTACTTTCAATTATTAAACTGCTGTACCTCAAGCCATGAGTTTGGGATTTTTTTATTTTTTTTTCTAATTCTCCTTCCTATCCCACCATGGGGGAGGGTGTGAAGAAGTAGATGATGGTATTTAGTTGTGGGCTGGAGTTAAACCAAGATATGTATCTATCACAACACAGAGGGATCCTTAGGCAAACTCATGCAATTGAAAGCATTATATCCACTTGCTTTCTCATTACCTCTATAAAAATCATAAATGAAAAAGTAGACGTCCATTGCTTGTCCTTCCTGCTGACAACCTCAATACCCTCAAACTGTTCTCCTCTCACTTATATTTTTTTGTACTTTTCCACCACGTCCTCCGTTTCAGCTAGGTTCCAAACCATCACACCATTGCAAATGCTCCCCACCAGCTCCCCACCACCATTAGCGTGGCCCATTGTCCTTAAAGAATCAGATTCATGTGGCTGATCTATTCCAAAGACATACCTTACCCACCCCAATTATAAAGATTCAGTTTCTTAGTCTGACATCTGTCATTTCACCCATATTTTTGGCCACAGCTGAGATATATGCCAGTCTGGCCATTATGAATCTGATGAACCTAAGAAATATGATTTCCTGTAACCATGATATCCCTGAGAGGGTACATGATTTGGGGGTAATAAGTGCCACACTAGTTTCAATACATATAGTGGCATTTGGTACCAGTGGAGGCTCGGTCAACATTCTTTTCAGCACAGGATGAGGCATGCCTCATTTAAAAAACAGCTAAGATAGCTGACTCGGTTTTGATTAATTCTTCTCATTTTCTCCTTTTTTTCTTGTCAGTTTACCTGAGACTGAACACATCTATTTCTGTCTTTCCATAGCATAGAGTTACTCCTCTCTACTGCCACCAACATCCCCCCTCCCCCACCCTGTCCTCCACCCCTGATTTATTTCAGTGCGAAAAGGCAACATGATCTCTCTTTGACATGGAAATTGTTCTCATAGTTATTTTTATTGATTAACTGAATAGACAAGAACATGAAGCCCACATATGCCCAGCGCCTGACAATCTCTTACTATTCCAGTCACAGAAAACAGTAGCAATCTAAGATATAATGACTCCAACTACCTTATCTCCCTCTAAGTTGCACCAGAAAAAGCCCTCTCATTTAAAAACTAATGCAGGACTGGGAAGAGTTTTTTTCCTCCACTGTGTAGGGCAATGTGCAATGTGTGACTCATACTCCAGTGTTGCAACGAAAGCTTTGCACAACAGAAGTAACTTGTGCACAACTTTCAGCAAATGGGTAACCTCCCACAGATCCTATATGGAGTTTTCGTGATTCATGTAGGTATTTGAATGAGTACGACTGGAATAGAGGAGTACCCTGAGACACTGCTCCCAGAAGTGTTTTCACATTTCTGTGTTGAGAGGGGATCTTATCAACGTATAGAACTGTCTGAAAGTAGGGTGTGAAGGATGGAGCCAGGCTCTTCTCAGTGATGCCAAGCAATAGGACAAGAGGCAACAGGCAGAAATTGATGCACAGGAAGTTCCACCTGAATACAAGGATGAACTTTTTTCTGTGTGGGTGACCACACACTGGAACACATTGTCAAGAGAAGTTGTGGAGTCTCCCTCACTGGAGATATTCAAGAACTACCTGAATGCAATTCTGTGTGATGTGTTCTGGGATGATCCTGCTTGAGCAGGGATGCTGGACCAGATGACCCACTGTTGTGCCTTCTAACCTTATCCATTCTGTGATTCTCTTTAAAACCTAGTGGCCCAAGCATAGGGCCAGAAGCACACTGAGAAGAGTAATTGTGATTCCTCCCACCACCCACAGGCTAAAGAGTCAGTCTGTGTCTTCCTCAGGCCATCAGGCCCTGCCTATGGTTCAGTTCCAGTTTTATGATTACTATGACACATTCAAAAGGTGTGAATATAGTACCTATCTTCTTGGGCTTGAAATGGGGATATTCTATGTCCTGGGCATGTGCTCCAGACCACTGACCTAAAGGTAGCTGCTAAACTGACCCTTGTAAAAGTACCTTATCAACAAGAAAGGTATTTCAGAGAACATGATTCAGGCTGACCACGGTATATATATATCAGGACAAGTCAATGTGGCAACTGGACCCGCATGGAGGTACTGATTGATGTGAGACTTCTCAAAGGCATGTAAGAGCAGGGGAGATTCTGGACAGCTTGCTCAGGCTCAGAGACATAAAATGTTACAATTGCAAATTTTAAGGAGAATTTAGCCCAGCTGTATACACCACCTTTAAAGCTTGAGGTAATTTCTGTGTACTGTGGCTGTTATATTGCAACCTATTTCACTTATATTCCGTTCACCAGCTAAAGAATACATTGCATAGAAACTTTCCCTCTTACTTGAAGAATAAGACTCCAGTTCCGGTCTCTGGTTAGGACTTTGTTCCAGATCCCACATACCTTTGCTTTCAGTAAATAATGCCATTAACAATGTGAATTTGTAAGCCTTTCATTCCTGTCACTGATACTTGCAAAGTCTCTTCTCAGCTATACAAAAGACCCCTTTCGTTTTTTCTCCACGTGAGGGTACTTATATACTGTAATCAAACCACGTCTTGGTTTTCTTTTTGATAGCTAAACAGATTGAGCTCTTAAAGCCCTTTATGTTGACAGAAAAAGTATATTTTTCTGTGCACTGGTTGTTCCCATGTGGCACTCTCAAATCTAAGGACAGTCCACGCCTAAAACTGACAAAGCAGCGTGTTCAGAATATTTTGGGCAGTCATCTACTTTTGGTTCTCTGTCTTCTCTTATAAACAGGTAGGTAAATAAAAAGACATTTTAAATTAAAACATATTTTGAAGTCCTTGTGTCTTCTGGCAGGCAGCAGCGAAGCTACTGCTTTATTTGAATGTTTTTTAAATAGTTTTACACCTCTATCAGTCATTTCTACTCAAATGAGATGAAAGTAATCTGTCTCAAATTCTGATTTCAGTCAATGCTGCATTCATTTGTAACACACTGCTGATGCAATGTTAGAAAATGAGCCTTTTCATTTATTTATTCCACCTTGTTCATTTCAGCATATATTGCAAGAATTTGACAGGCTGTATTCTAAAACTAGAATTTTTAAAGTGGAGCCAAGATTAGGTCACTTGAAAGCTGCTGCCATTTCAGGATATCTTCCAGGTTTCTCTTCCTATTAGTATGTGTATGTTTCATATCTGGGTTTTTGGTTTGGTTTTGGTTTTTTTATCTTTAATATATTAGTCAGCACATTTTTGGGGGTTAAGGCTCCTCTTACTTTATCCCTACATTTCCAACATCTGGTTTGGGTTGGTCTCAAATTCCTCTGTTCAATATCTTTCAGTTCTTTATCTCAGAGCATAATGAATTGTGGTTTACCCTTTCACCTCAATAATACAACCTGATCTCTACTGATGGCAAATGATAGTCATACCTTCTATAAAGCTCCAACACCAGTCTCACTTAAAAGAGAAGTTACTTTAAAAAAATTAAAGTCTAATGCAAGTATGATTTTGCAGCCAGCTTTATTTCTATTTCAAACTTTCTAAGAGACCATTAGTTTTGGTAATATTTAGTCAAAGATTTTCAAGAAAAATCTGATCTGCTGAGACACTGAGACAGTGAAATGTAACACCAGGAGTCAAGAAAGTGCAACAAAATCATTTTTGCTAAAGCGCGTCTGAATGTAAAAGAAAACGTGAAGTATTACTCTACCACATGGTAAGCTGAAGTTGTAGGTTGAGTTTGTATGCCCTGTCAGCATGGTTAAATACTCTAACCTGACCTAGAATTCCCTCTAGCCCAGTTTTCTGGTCATTGAAAGTTCTCAGAAACTGAAAATATTGCCAATATAGTAAAAATAAAATATATTCTCTCATTCTTGTTCTATGAGGGTAACAACAGTTAGTCTGTTTTATAATTTTTTTCCATCAGTGACAATAAAAACTTTTATTGTTTTTCAGCTCATTCTGGGCACAAAGTTCCCGACTGGGGAGCCAAATAATAAAATCCTTCCATCCTGGCTTGGGGGCTCAGTTGGAAATGGCTGGGCAAGAATCCCTGGATGTGGCTTAATATTAGACAGCTGTAGATGACCACCCTAAATGGAAAGAAGTTTAAAGTAGCAGTCACATTGTCCATGGAAAGATGTCGAATCTTCATCCTACAGAGGCATATGTTTCTGTAGACTGCAGGAAAAGAAATTGCTCCTGTCTGGTTAATTAAAATGGTTGAGGGTTCGTTGGAGTTTTTTTTACAGCTGGGGTAGCCATCTGAATTCCCTTTCCATGATTCATGGGAGTTGTAACAATGTCTTTGAGGACTGATCAGTGGCAGTGACATTCTCTGTGTCAGTATTGCTGCAATTTTTTTAAATGAGCAACATTTTCTGGTGAAATATAAATGCAAATATGCTGTTTCCTTTTTTTGTGCTCTAGATGTAAAAGAATCACTTAATTAAGCTAATTAGGATGAATAAATCCCTAGACCATGAGTGTGCTCTCAGTTCAATTCCTTAGGAAACTGCAAGGTAACTGAGACAGGTTAACATGGTCACTATTTAGTATAATGCTGCAGAGAAGTGAGAGCAATGGAAAAAACCTCCCAGGACAGCATCTCACATGAATTAGACTGGAATTATTTCAAGAAAAACTCCCCATAATGATCAAACAGAGTTGATTTGCACTCATATTTTCTTCTTCTTGTGCTTGCATATTAGTGCCTTTCCTATTATTGCTTTGGTTTGATTTCTGTCCATCTTTTATTGTATGATGATTGCTTTTCCAATAAATCTTATCTGCATGAAGGTCTGAAGCTACCAAAGTACTTATAAAAGACCACAAGCTACTAGGTAAACAAAAGTCTACAGCAAAATACCCCTGAACTCTGGGAAGAAGTTTGTTGTTACCTTGCACTGAGCTTTGGCAAATGACTTTATTTTCTCCTCTTCTCTCCACTTTCATGCATGCTGCTTGGAGTCCTTGGTTTCCTGGACTATGTTACTCCATACAGCTTCTGTAAATGAGATGGAGTTCGTAGAAGGAGGAACTTCAGGCAGATCCACAATCACATTACTTCAGCAGCACAGCTTGATGTACTCAGCAAATGAAATATAGTCTTCGCTGGTGGTAGAAGACAAAACTTAGCTTCCACCAAAATGCCGTAATTTGCCCTAATGTTCTTTCGTCTCGGTCTTCCTAGTGATCAGTAGACTAGCCGTCAAGGATCCATGCTGTGTCGAAAGGAAGCATACAGAGTTCAAAGCTCTTTAGCCTTAATGCAAAGCTCTCATTAAGAAACAAATGCACTATTTGATATTGTAAAGTTATGGGCAATGCCAAAATGCAATAGCTATGAGAAATACCACAGATAAAAAAACCTTGTCCTTCCAACAGTCTAAATTTAAATCCTACTTTGGTGTCTCCAAGAAAGATCCCAAATATTGGTGAAAAACATGTACTCGCTTCTCAGGTACAAAAGGCAGAAGGGCCAGGATGGACATCTTTCTTAAGGTCAGATTTTGTTGTGTTTGTACAGGCAGGTTTGCATTATAATTTCTATTCAGTCTTACAGATTTCCCAAGGAAAATTTCAGGAGTGGAAGGTAACTGATAGAAGAGAAATAGGTTTTATTGACAAGGTCTAATTAAAACCACAGACAAATGAACACACAAGTTCACAGAAAGAGAATTGACTTTTGACACTTGTACGAGGGACAGTAGCTGGGTTTCATTTTGCCTTTTGTCCTTTGTCTGCTGGAAGCTTCATTAGAACATTTAAGGTGCTGCAACCTGTTTCATTTCAGTATCATATTTCATCTCTTGGTAAAGTATTTATACTAATTTAATGAAGAACAGAAAAGACAGGTAATGATAAACATGAACCTATTTCAAGTGGGTCTTTTGTATGAATTTCCCCCAAAATGTTCACCTTTAATAATTGCCCTTAGTTATCCGTACGGTAACAGTACCCTTATGTCTGATGAGCTATTGTGGCAAATGACAATCATTCAGCTTCATTTTGTCTTCCTAGTTTAAATCTCTTTGAATTTAACTCACTGAAGAATCACTCCAAAGATTTTAATCATCCCCAGAATCTACATATTAGCCAAATGGTTCCATATAACTTTAACTTTGCAAAAATTAGAAAATGTATTCCCAGGACTATGCAATGACCTACAGTTGATTGTTTCCTTGGATATACAATTTTTAAGCTTGGGGTCATTTTTCATCAAAAAAACCCCAACAAAAACACAGGACAGTGGATGGATTGTTGTAAGATTTTTCCTTTTTTGTGTGAATCTACAGATTCACCAGTCTCTTTCATTAAACTAATAGAATTGACACACATCTACAGAAAGGGCACAGAATGAGTTAAGGGAGAGTTTTACATCGTTTCTCCAAATATCAAAACGTTTAAGTCAGCTGCAATGAAACATTGTTAAATCTCAGGTCATTTGAATGTTAAAGTAAAATATTCCCTTTAGAAATTTCACAGTTATTAGCCTTGAGTTACCAGTGATGAATGTTTCTGGAGCTGTAAAATTTCTTCAGACCCAAGAGCACATTTTAGCCTAGTTTATTGTGGTCTTTCTGTCTCCTTGAAGAGGGACGATCATTACTGATTAGCTGCGCTAATGCAGTGCAGTGTAATAACTACATACACCAGTGTCCACTTTGCTCAGATCTGAATTTGGAAAAAAAAGTGTTATTTCATACTACCAGATCCTGAGTGGATATAAAACTTGAGAGACTGATGGAAATAGGCTTTCAAAAGCAAATACAAGCTGTTCTCAATTCTGCTTTAGCATTCAACATGTTTGTATGGATGAACATACCGGGTCCATGGATACATTTCTCCTTTCTTGATTGCAGAATGCAAATAATTTTCGTGTCATTGGGATTACACTAAAGCTTCTAGTTGGGTTTACACAGTAAGTAATTCCTTTACACATTGTCATAGATGTTATTAACTGGCTTGAGAAAGGTTTTAATTCCTTTTAATGTTGCCATAGTCTCTCATAGCTGGAGAAAGGTCCTTTTTCCTCTCAGAAATATGTTCTTGTTTGGGCAGAGGATTACGATATTTCTCATGACGTTTTATTAAGATATTTATGTTCTCACAGGTCTGCTCTAACATACTTGATCTGTCCCACCTTTCATGTCCTCACTCTACCTGGCTATTTAGACCATTTCCAACCCCAGACATTTTCTCCTCTACAGCAGTTAGCAGATTATTTCTCATCACGTTAGCTAAAAATCACAACCACTTCTCCTCCTCACAAGCATGTCAGCCACACCCTTCCTTTGCAAAACATAAGTTCTGGGAGCCCTTTATCCCTGTGTTGTTCAAGTGAATATACTGAGTGACAAAGTGGCTACTCTGCTGTACCTTACTTAGCTGCTTCCAATTCCCAACAGTTTTACTTAATAGCTCATCTACAATCTCTGTTGGAAGCACTGGAGTAATGCGATATCCATGTGTCTGCCATAGCACTCTAAATCATAATGAAAAACATAATATTAATAGAAAAGGAAGGTTTTCAACTGTAATTGATTTCCATTACAATACTTACATGATCAAAACACAGGATGTGGTGCGAGCTTACTTGAAAATTATGACAAAGGCAGGATAGAACTAATATTTCTCAGTGGAAGAAAAGCCAGTAGCTCTCCATACATAATACCTGGTATTTTCATGTCCATGTAGGCATATGTTACATGGACACTGACAATAGACAGGTACTAGATACTTTTCCCTTGTTTTCTCTGGAAAGATAAATCTAGGCAGGTTGGCAGATTTATTTATTGTTATTTTTCTGTTGTCTAACAATGGTGATATCGTGGCTATAATGTGACATTACTCAAATGTAGAGAATAAATGAACATGAAGAGATCATTGCAGATCTCATCTGCAAACAGAAGGAGCCTGGAAAAGCTTAATACGTTATCGAGTAGCAAGCGGTGGAATCACAGAGCCAGCAGATGTAAAAGATTCATTGTACGAGATCCTCATCTCTTGGATGTGGCATGCTCTTGAAACCAAATAAAAACATTAGTATGCAAAAATGGTGATGAAAATCTAAACAAAACTGTGCTCAAAACAAACTTGATTTGGGATTATACCTTTCCACAGAGATTTTATTTGTTTGTTTGTGTTAGTGGCACTTGAATACTTTTAGTACATTTAATTTAGATTTATTAATATATTTAATTCATACAAAATAAATACTTATAACTGAGACCATATTTCTCCATAACAATAAAACAGAAAAAAATAAAACCAAAATACAGTCGGCTAAAGTGAAACATTGCTAAAGTGGAATTATTTCATTATATATTAAGATACATTTTTTAAATCAGAGGGGTATATGCTTTCACATGCAGGCTCTAAATTTGCTTAGTCATGCATAGCCAAAAGTATGTGTGGGCAAATTTGTACCTACAAATTGTTTAGGTAGCCCTCTGATTAGCCAGCTTCTACAGACAAAAGCATGCAGCTTGCACTAATTCACTTGCTCTATAATTGTTCCCTTGAAAATTTGTCCAAGTAGCCATCAAATCATATTTATCAGGCCTTAAATAATTCATATTTACCAACTGTTATCTCATTAACAATTAACAAACATTTACTAAATGCAAATTATATTGTAGCTTGGATTATGGATTCAAAACAAGTAGTTTAATTATGATGATTGGGCAAGTTTTTTTCAGCAATAAGTGAACAGGAAAGTCCCATTCTCTTTTGCACATCTCTGGGTAAGCGTGTTGCTGCTGATTTTCAGCTACCTGCTATTTAATCTGTAACTCTCCAGAGAGTTCTTTCTATTATTACAAGAGAGTCACTTAACATCATGTGAGGTAGCAGATGAGTACTGAAGAATCTGTGAAGGAAATGTCCAGGAATATGTGAGAAATGAAGGAATAGGAAGCATTGCTTATAAATGGAAAGCTAGGAATTGGAGATAATTTTGGACAGAAAGTAGCACATAACACAGTCAATAAGTGTATTTCAAAGTGATCATCTTTACAGCAGCATGAGCATATTGCCTACACAGGGCCTCATCTTGGTGTTGTTAGCCCTAAGGTAGCAGAGCGTTTTGAAATGCAAGGTTTTACTTCATCCTTAATCTACAGTTGAAGGTCCACACAAGGAAAGGCGGCTCTTGTGCCACTATCCAACTCCCTCTTTGTACTGCTCTAGTACTGCCCAACACTCTCCTGAGCCACTTCAGCAAACTAAGTGAATTTTTGAGATGGTTTTCTGCTGGAATAGCATACATGATTTGCTCTGTAAAGGAACAGACAGGACCAGAAGCAACAGTACAATAGGAGAACTTGCAGAGTTAATAGTTAAATAGATGGAGGTCACAAAACAACCTAAGCCAAATTCTCAGCTTCCACTCAAAAAGGTGTTTCTGCCCTATCCCATTTCCAATCACACATCCCCAGCACTTCACCAATGTGAACATGACTTATATGCTGCAGTGCTAAAACCCAATCCAACAACAGCAGCAAACAATTAATTTCCAGCCAGCTCAGCATTCTGGCAGACATTTTCTTGGAAGATATCGAACTGCTTGTAACATTTCTCCTGCTACCGTTAGTGTTAAATGTTAAGGAGGTGACAAGGTGAGGTTACATAGGTCCAAAATTCAGATCTACAGAGATGAGAGCAGCCCTGTCAGCAGCAATACAGATTTAGACTCCAATCATAAAAAAACCCAAACCCAACATTAGGGTCAGAAGTGCCAGAGATCAAGCTTAGAATTGTAGTCACTGAAATGAACAGTTGAACCAGGTCAAGGCCCTGGCCCAGACACAGAAGCAGTTTGAACCCAGGCTTTCAGATTGTGCTGCCAATTTATGCACAGTGAAGGTATGGGTGTACATGATTCACCCATTGAAAATAACTCTACAAAATAGATTTTGCACTTAATCTGTAATAACCTGCCTATTACAGTATCAATCAACGGAAGAGATATTTTGCATTTCAGTTATTTGTTCCACCTTTCCGTTTTAGCCTAACAACCTGCATGTACACTTACATCATCCTCTGACCTGCAGCCACAGGGAGGCAAATCACCAAGTGTCAACTAGATGCTAGAATTTGATTTCCATGTGAAATCCCGTATTATGATATGAACCCATAAAATACTCATGAAATTAAGAAAAAAAAAAACCAAATCTTTATTTCGAAAATACTAAAATGATCATTTGTTTCAAATTAAACTTCTCAGAGCTGCTGCATCAGATGCTGTCTTTCAGCTTTGTCAAGCCATCTAGGAATGATCATGACTTATAACAAAAATCTAAATTGAGACAGTTTAGCTTAGAAAGAGGAGCCTGAGGGAGGATGTGACAAAAATTTTCAGACAGAAAAGGTTACTGAAAGGGTGAAGAACCAGTGCTCTGTGACCATAGTAGGCAAGACAAGAAGTCTGATGTAATACCATAGGAACATGTGTCCGTTCTAGGAACAGGTTAAAAATGGACTCACCTGTTTGGGGAAGCTTGAGGTTCTTTATGAACATAGGAGATGAACATCTGTCAGTAAGTATCACTGATGTGCCTATGACAAAGAGATTGCACTAGCTGAGCCAGCAAAGTCTCTTCCAGACATATGAATTTGCTCAACAATGAACTGAACCCATCTGAGCTGCTTGGTGCGCAGCAGGAATTAGTGCTCTGTGGGATGGCGGTACTCTGGACAGGGTCCCTGGCTGCCTAGCAGTGCCATCCCCATGATGGAAATCCACTGAAGGAAGCATTGGGTTGGACAGCAAAGAGAGGTGTGAGGCATCCTAAGTGGAATAATTCAGTGAAATTACAATCTCCATTCAAAACCCAATAACACCCTCAGACAGTGAGTTCTCACCCAGTTTGGTCTATGTTGTGTGTCACTTTGAAAATCTAGTTTTTCAGACTAAAGTACTTTTTTTTTTTTGTCACAAGGTCCAAAGGTTAAACTATTTACATTTTAATTGACCAGTATTCCACAATGGCATCAATAAGGCTGAGAGGTGTTTGTTCTAGCAGAAAAGTGGATAGCAACCAGAGCCTCCTACAATGCAAGGACACACACTCTGCCACTGATGCTGGCCCTGGAAGCATTCAGTTTCTGAAAGTCATTGAAAGACTGTTTTTGGAAGTGAATGGGAGTTCAGTCTTGTTTAAAAAGAGTCTTTCCAGCTGAGAGATTATGTCATTCTTGTGAAGGATGGTGTGTTGCTCTGACAACATGTACTTGCAGGAATAAGCTGAGAATCGTAGCAAAAGAGAGCTCATCACAGCCTCTTATCTCTGCAGAGGTGCCAATGCAGTTCAAGCACAGTTTGCGTAGCTTGGTTTCTCCTGCTGTTCCCAAGTTTAGGGTGCAAAGTTACGACAAAAAACACCATTGAGACTTTATGTACTTCAGGGAGAAGTGTCCCAAATTTGTTATCCAGTAGATTAGCTGGTGTGTTGATTTAACTGACGCAATACAGCAGTTGAAATTTCCATTTGCATTGGAATGCCAGTGGGATCAATCTGGGGCATGCGTTGCCTTTGGGTTTCTTGGGAGAGAGATGTGAAAGCTCTGTGCTGCTGGGAATGCTGTGGCCAATGAAAAGATGAAAAAGAAAACAAAAGCTATTTTCTACACTTATTTCCATGATTGAGGTTGGGGTGAAGAGATATGTCCTTCTGTTTTCCATCACTAAGTTTACTAGCTGACAAGAATTAAGTGATTTCCACCATTTTCTGCACTTCTTTCACTTGGAATAGGCCTCTGACTAACTCTTACCTCCACATTCATCATGTTTGAAGGAAGGTGCTTTCCTTTGACAGGAGGTGCATTTCTTTGCTGCAGTTTGAGGTAAGAAGGTCAAATAATGGAACAAGACTGTCATTCTTTCAGCTGAAAGGCTGCTGAGAATTGCCCTTGAACGGACAGAAAGGAATATTGTTTTCTTCTTCAGAAGATGTATGCAAGAAGTTTATGATGTTCTTTTTGCAGCATACCTTTCCATTTTGTTTTTTTTCTGCACCACCCTTTCCTCAACTAACAGTAGTGTTGCGTGTTTGACTGTGGTGATGCATGTCCACCCCACTAAGATTAGGGGAAATATATGTCTTTATTATTTTGCCTCATTCTTTCTGGCTCAGTAGACATGCTCCCTTCTTCCTTCAGCATTCTCCATGTCTATATTAAGATTTCTCATTTAGAATACACGAGGGCAGAAATTAATTGGGGGTTACAGGTGATTTGTTCAGTGAGTAATTCCTAAAAGCCTACTAGCAGTTAAAGTGGCCCTCATTATACTAACATGAGTGTTGCAGCTAGGAGAATCTATTTCCATTTAGGAAAGATAGGTCTAAATCCAAATCCTCTTGGAAGCTTTCCAAAGTTTATAATGAAAAGTTGTGTGCAGAGACAAAAAGGAAATTGATGCCTTAGCCGAAAATGTCCAGGAAATATGCCAACCTTTGTTGCCTTATTTCTTGACACTTTCAGAAAATCCACTTATCTAGGAGGCTGTTTCCCTGTCCTGAAGCAGTTCTGCTTTTCAGAACATTGACTTTCTATCGAGGTGGTGTTCTCTGTCCTAGAGCCTCCAGGATTACCCTCAGAAATATTTCAAAGGATACAAGCCCCTTATGTGCTAACCAGATTTAACGAGGTGTCATATTTGTGAGAATAGGCAAGTAGTTCCAACTTCTTCTCTCATTTTTTCTGTTTTGTGACTTTTTCAGTAGCACAAGATACTGATACATAAAACAAAAGATACCTTGATGTATTGGGTTGACCAGCATGGATGCCAGGTACCCGCTAAGGCCGCTGTCTCACTCCCCTCTGCAACTGGACGGAGGAGAGAAAATACAACAAAGGGTCCATGAGTTTAGATAAGGACTAGGAGAGATGACTCACCAATTACCATCACAGGCAAAACAGACTCAAAGTGGGGATATTAATTAAATTTATTAGTAACAGAATCAGAGTAGGATAATGAGAAGTAAAATAAATCTTAAAAACACCTTCCCCCCTTCCACTCACTCCTTCCCAAGTTCTAACTCCTCTCCCCAGATGGCACCAGGAGATAGGGAATGGGAGTTATGGTCAGTTCACCACAGATCGTTCCTGTTGCTGCTCAGAGAGAAGAGTCCTTCCCCTGTTCCCTGTGGGGTCCCTTCCACAGGAGGCAGTCCTTCACCAACTTGTCTAGCATGAGTCTATCCCATGGACAACAGACCTTCACAAACTGCTGCTACGTGGGTCGCTTTTCCACGGGGTGCAGTTCTTCAGGCACAGGCTGCTCCAATGTGGGTCCCCCACAGGGTCACAAGTCCTACCATGAAAACCTGCTCCAGCATGGGCTCCTTTCTCTACAGGTCAGTAGGTCCCTGCCAGGACCCTGCTCCATCTTGGGCCTCCCACAGGGTCACAGCTTCCTTCAGGCATCCACCTGCTCCAGCATGGGTCTCCTCCATGAGCTGCAGGTGTGTCTCTGCATCCCCATGGTCCTCCATGGGCTGTAGGGGCACAGCTGCTCCACCATGGTCTGCTCCACAGGCTACAGGGGGACCTCAGCTCTGGTGCCTGAAGCACCTCCTCCTTCTCCTCCTGTACTGACCTTGGTGTCTGCAGAGTTGTTTATGTCCTCACTCTGCTCTTCCCTGGCTGCAATTTCATCTGCCCAATAATTTTTTTTTCCCTCCTAAATATGTTGTTACGGAGCCATTACTGTAATTCCCAGTTGGCTTGGCCTTGGCCAACGGTAGGTCCATCCTGGAGCTGCTTGGCATCGGTTCTATCAGATATAGGGGAAGTTTTTGGCATGTTCTTGCAGAAGCCACCTCTGTAACCCTCCTGCTACCAAAACTTGGCCACACACACCCAATACAGTTGCTTATAATTATAGCTATTTCAAAAAAACAGATTAAAATCACCTGTTCTTATATATTGTTGCAAATATTTTTCACAGATCTCATGTCAACATATTAATTCTATTTGCCTGTTTCTGAAAGTCCATGAACTGCTCACAGGGAGGAACAGAAATGTGTCATGACCAGTTTGATGCTGTCTGAACAAGTGCACAGCAGGAGCTCTCCACTTTTAAGCTCATGGTGTAATACTTCTGAGGCACATTATTTTAGGATGTCTGCTCCTTCATGCAACCACTTTCCATGAAGTGTGTCAAATTTGACTATCTTTGAGACATCTTTGTAAAAGATAATTGAAATTATGCCAGCAGATTTGAAAGATATTAGAAGACGATAAGCAGACAAATGGATGGAGAAAATTATTCCTTAAGCCTTTTTTCCTAAGGAAATTAGGCTAAAATCAGGCTATTTTCTTTAATTTGGCAAAATAAAGTCATATTTTAATCTCAATAACTACTTTAGAAAAACTTGGCAAAGTCTGAAATGTCCATGTAGACTTATCTTCATGTGACAGTGTTTGGAGTCGTGACTACTGTCTATGTAAGGATTTATCTCACAGTGTGTAAAAGTTGTCATGGCAACAGTTCTCTGCAAATAATTATATGAATAATAAATGAAAGATTTTATGAGCATACATTAGGGCTGTAGTTCTCATATAGCCATCTTTTGCTGCACAGATTGAAGAAAAGGGTCACACAGTTTTTCTTGGTGTGTATATTTATTTGCCTTGCTCAAGCAATTAGGATCTTTGCTTTAGGAGGTGAATACTAAAAATTACTAATCCAAAAGATAAACATTGGCCAAACCCCATCGAAGAAATAATAAAATTTATGTTTCTTAAAGCCAGAGGTCAAAAGCACTGGTTCTGAGTCTTTCCTAAAACCATGAAGCAAATTAAAAGCTGCCTTAATAAGACTCCTGGGATTCCACCTGTACAGACAAATTCCCAGGTGAAGAACCACCAGAGAGCTGCCTTAATGTCTTTCTTTATACCCCAGACAGAGACCATGACCAATGAAAAGGTTGCACAACTAATGAATTTGCCCTCCTTGATCTCTGGCTATCTTAATCCAGCACATGCTGGTTAAAGCTACTATAAATTAACTCGCTCCCCACCTTGTTCTGATCTTTCTTCAAGTACAGATCTCTGCTCTTACAAGAGTGAATCTGAGTAATAATGCATATATATTTCACATATTCTCAGGGCCATGTCCTGGAGAGATTCTCCACACAGAGCTCTGATTGAACATGTGCAGGTTTGCCTACAAAAGCCCTGAGGAACCAAGTGTTTTATGTTTTCATCAGAAGGTACTAAAGTCTCTTCATTCGAACTATGGGGGTTTTTGTGTGTAGGAGTGCTCTTTAAAACTGAGAAACGAAATGAGTGCTTTGGTAGGAGGGGCAAGCAGAAAACTATTGTTCATCATTTAAAACTAGTGAGGAAGAAAATGTGCATACGTTTATGGGTCATCAGTGATTTTCAGCAGTCTTGGTGAATCATGAGGCATTATTTTCATGTGCAGCCTGACTGGCTAACATTATTCTGTATTATCCTTAGTATTTTGGGTTAATGAAGACATAAACACAAAGCTTGACTCATCAGTTCAACATTTCAGGCAATTTTTAAACATGCTTTCCCTAACTGATTCTTTAAGTCTATCTATAATTATGATAAAGCCTGTTATATTAAATAGGTGGATCACATTTTTGTGTACATACATGTATATTTATACATATATCTATATTTTATATATCTATAATGTCTATATAGAATATATATAAAATGCACAATTAATAGAAACAAAGATTGATCCAGCCAGACTCAGTTATGAATGTCAAATCATATTGATTAAAGTATCTTCTGCTAATGTTCTGAGATTTTTTTTAGACTCCTCTGCGTAAAAATAAAGATCTGCTTTTCAACATGATTTTAAGGTACATGATTTTAAGGTACTAAAGCTGAAAGTGAGTTCTGAGCCAGGATTTTCATAAGCACTGTCCTGAAACCAGTGCCCTCTTTTAAGCCAGGAGACCAACAGCCTAAATATCTCCGTAAAACAAAGTTGGCTGTCTGTCAGAAAAGCAAAATCCCAAAATGCAGGAAGACTGAATTCAGCAGTGTATCTAATTTTAACACATGAAGAATCTCACTGACCTTATATTGTTAGTCTGAACAAACATATGATGGTCCTTTCAAAAACAAGCAGGAGACAATCCAGACTGTTAAGCATTGCTGCAATAACTCTGCCTAGGAAATGGTGGATAATTGCTTTTCTAGTTCAGACTTTTAAATTAAGGAGTTTAAGTGGTCAACCAAGACAGAAAATCATAGCTGACACTAGTAAAGTCTGTATTTTAAACAAACACGTATATCTGATTATCTATAGTCTCCGAAGCTGTGTTCTTTCAGGTGAGCAGCATCCAAAAGTGTAAACCCTTTTAATTAATCACCTTATAATTTCTTCTGGAAGATTCTCAAAACATTCCACCAATGAAGGGTCTAATTCTGTTTGCTATATTTGCTTTGCTGTGTCATATGACAATAAGAGGCCACCTGGATCACGATCCAGGTGGCCCCAAATCAAAAGATATCAAACCCTCCTTGCCCCCATGGAACAATTTTCATCCCTTTAGAACAATGACTAGAATTTCACAAAATACCTGCCTGCAGGATGAGAGGACTTCCAACTGAGAAATATGGTGATATTTCTGGAGTGAAAATGACCAGATGATCCTAGGAAGTGAACCATAATACAGAAGGCAAAAAACACAAATCAACAGTTCTTGATGGTATAATGGGCAAAAAAGTCCTTCTTGTGTCCAATAAAAAAATTGTTTTGTAGGGCATACATAAGACTCACATCACTGACCATAAGACAGTTTACTGTTGCTACAAGCAGATGCTCATGTAATGTCTCTTTGCTAGCTGTGGCTAGCTTTCAGTCCTCCAAAGGAAGTAAATCACCTAATTCTTCTCCATCCTTCCTCAAAGCCAAGTTATATATCTGCAGTAAAACAAACAAACAAACAAATTTCTTCCTGTGCCCTGCAGATGGTCAAGAACCCTCAAATATATTTTCAGTTAAAAGCACTAACAATATGTGGAACAAGCATACATGACCACATCTCTTCAAACTTCACTTGCATCTACGAGCAAAGTCAGCATTGGAAACCTTAATCACAGGCTTGAATTACAGGCCCTGGAATTAAGCTCACCTTATAATAGAAATATTATAATCCATTTTATATTTTGACCCCATTCTCTTCTAACTGGAAACCTGTCCCAGAAATGTGCTCCTTCAATGCTTATAAACTTTCTTCATCTTTGCTTATCCTTTCTTAGCAAGAATCTGCTAGATCCAAAGGTCAGACCAGTATGGTGATCAATGTGCAACAAGGCACAAAGCAAACACAGTAAGTCTTGTCTGAATAGTGATTTGTGTATTTTTGTACTATTCTGAACTGGATTTTTGGGAGGTTACTGCAGCATGAAGCTGCAGCACACTATTTCCCCAGCTCAGTCTCCTGGGCTGGCCTAGCTGGCCATTGAAACTACAATACATAGCAAAAACCCCTCCAGATTCTATCAGTACATTCCCTAAAAACACCACATTGTGAACAAAAATATGTAAACTTCAGAATGAATACCATAGAGTTAATTTTAGCATAAAAATTGCTTCCAGATCCTTTGCTACTTTTCAAATTTCAACTGCTCTAACCTCTGCTAAAATATTGTTGTCGAGTAGGGGTGATACCCTCTGCTAACTGACAGCTCACTTGTCCTCTGGAGAAAGAAAAACTGTGCATGCTACATGTTAGAAGGAAAACATAACATAACCTGGAGTCCAGAGTAGCTTGAATTTCATCAAATCCACTAGGAAACAAGCTTAAATGCAATACTGAGGAGCTGACCTAGGTCTCTTGTGCTCCGTCTGACATTTTCTTAAACTGATCAAGTGTCTTTATTTTTGACAGTTTACTCTGTCCAGCACTTTTCCTCATCTATTGCTGGTTCATATACCTTTGGCTCCGCAATGCAAATAAAAATCCTAATACTCTGCTTTAGAGTAGATTCCATTTCTCAAAGAAGATGTCTCAAAGAGAATCTTGCACAATGAATGGCAGCATGAAATTATTTCTTCTCTCAGATTTTCTTCTTTTTATTTGTGGTGGTCCAGCTTAGTGCTTCTTTCACAACATCCAGCTAACAACACTCATGAAACCCATACAGATCAGATAAACTTTTACAAGTCTAGATTGAACAGTAGCAGGATGTCAAACAGCACTACTAAAAAAAAAAAAAAAGAAGGAAAAAAACAAACAAACAAAACTCCCAACAGTGGATTTTCTTTCCTTAAGATGAAAAATTCAGATTTCATATGTATGCAGCAACCCAACAACAAACACATCTACACACTTTCAGTTTACTGAATAGTACCGCATTTGATGAAGTTGTTTTAAAATATCTTTACATATGTTCCTTTACACATCAGGTTGCCCAGCAGCTGTGGTTTCCCACATAGCTGGATCTGGCACTGGGACTCTGGTCATTGCTGTCCCTGATGTCTCAAAGGGACAATAATATTGTATGTCTGAATTACAGTGGAAAACACACCCTAAATCCAGTCATTTTTTGCGCTGTCATGAATGCTGCACATTTCCAATGCTGTATTCAAAAAGAAAAGATGCCTGTGGAGAATTTCCTACATTGTCTGACATTGCAGACTGAGTTCTGTCCTTGTAATATTACATTTCAGAAGAGATAAAATCCAAAGGTAAGAAAAGCTCATTCTTTATAATCATTTCTAACCTCTTCTCTGGCTATCTAATCCTCAGACCACTATGTATTATTTTCAATTTTGATGCTACTGACTGCAATAAGGGAAATATAGAATAGTGAATTTGTCAAGTGTAAAAGAAGGGAAAAGATCCTCCAGCTGTGTACTTTTCATTTTATGCTTGTTGTAACTATAAACACTAAACACTAAGCAAATAACCACCTTAGGACTTACACACCAGGCATAGGCAAATCAATAGGTTGAAAGTTGTCAAGCTACTCTAGAGTTGAAGTTGCCCAGAAATCTGGCTTGTGAGCTCCTCCAGGGGGCAAGCAGAACTGGAGGCACCCGTCCATGAGAACTCCATGTGGAGGGGCAGCTCCAGCCCTGTGCAGGGATGGCGAAATGTCACTCCCCTTCTGTGATGACGACACCCAAGCAAATCAGCTTTGGTACTCCTCCCACAGCTGGTGTTTGTGCCTTGGTTGAGGACAAGATCTCAGCCATGATGGTCTGGATTTGTTATAAATTATTTGTAAAGCTCCTTTTAATGAACAATCTCTCTTTCTTCTCTCTACAACTCAGTCTTCGAGGCTTAGAGAGAGCTGAAGGGATATATTTGAAAGATGTTATTTTGTCTTCTTAAAACAGTCCCTGCAATCGTGAGCTGATTAAACAGCTGAAAATATACTCAGTGTTAAGGGCAATTCATTTGCATGAGCTGTACTCGCTAGATAGTCACAGTCCCGTTTTGGACTCTTTGTACAACCAGAACACACTTTCCGAAAGACATAAGTATTCTGAAAACCAGCTGAAGAGCCAGGGATGAGCCTCATTCTGAAAAGCAGGTTTTATTTAAATTTTCATCCTGCATTTAGCACCTGTTTCTGATCTACACCTGTTTCTGGTCTTTACACTGAAATGATAGTGCATGTAATCTACAGATAGAGATTCCAAATTAGCTCTTGTCATGGCATGGAAGGTATTTACTTGAAATGGGTCAGCACACATTTGAAAGTCTGCAGTCAGCACACATTTGAAAGTCTGCAGAGCACACTGAGCCCATATCTTTTATTCGTTAGACTTCCATAGGGTGTTTAGTCTGTGTCAGGAGGGAGGTATATGACTGACTTGAATAATACCGAGCGATAACTGGCACACCTCTGGGTTAAAGACCTGCTTGAAGAACTGCTCCTCATTGCACTCAAAAACTGCGAAGAGTCACAACACATGTGCCGCAACACTGCAAGGGGCTGCTCAGTGCCACCAGGAATCCACAAATACCCCACAGTTAGAGAGCAAAGAGTTCTCCAGAGGTGTCAGTTATGCCACTGTTGCTCCATTCTTACCACTCCTGTCTCGCAAGGGGCTGCAGTTTAGATGGAAAACCCTCAATCAAGGCTTCCCTCTCCTTCCCTTCCTGCTGTCGGGCTGTACAGTAAATAAAGATGCTAAGGCTGCTATTAGGCTGGACCTCCCCTTCCTTCCTTTCTATCTCTGTGACTGGAAAGGGACTACTCACTCTCTGTGCCACTGGATACTCACAGCAGGGTGCTTGCTGAAGTGCAGACACATTGACTTACCTCCAGGCAGCTCAAGAAAGCTGAGATAATTTGTCCCAGCATAGAATCTGACCCTATATTTACAATTCATGCCATCCCAAGCACTCATGAAATATTAGTTACGTGAGTTATGCCAAGAACAGAACAGAAGCTGAATAACTGGTTGAAAATACATGTAAGCCGATGTGTCCCCAAAAGTTCCTGAATAAACCAAGTGTGCTTTCCCATCACAATTAAATGAGAGCTAGGGCTCAGTATTATTTAAGGCAAAAAAGGTGATTTATCTGTGCAGCCTTGGATCGGGTTTTCTCTATTGTCAGGAGCAGCAGCTAACAGTAGTGTTTGAATGCTGGTGAAGGAGAGGGGAAAGCAGCTTCAGGCCTTTACTTTCCTGCCAGTGGAAACACTTTTTCAAGGTGTACTGGCACAATCTGTCCTGAACCATAACCCAAATGCAAGAACCAGTGTTATTGTTAAAAACACAACTCCTGTCTTCAGTAGTTTTCTTGAGCAAACACACAATGTTAATAAGAGCGGTTGTTGACCTTTGCCCAGCACTTACCATTCAGGTTTTCCTGCCCTACTGGAGCAGATCAAATAAGGAAAAGAAAATCTTGATTTCCTTGCCAATGGATTGGAACTTTTTCTGAACATTTCCTGACTGATTCTCTGCCAGCTTGTCCTGATAGCTGGAGCCTAACTCTGCAGCAGGAAGCCTGGCAACTTCAAAGCCCCCATCAACCTGGGAAGAAAATCAAGGCAGGTAAAGGCTTCCAGATGCTGGGATTCTTAGTAGCTCTGCAGCCAGACAGCTGGAGAACCCAAGCAGATCCAGGAATCTTGTCAGTTATGGTTAGGATTGTTTTGACAGGTTATAGCATTTTCAGGTATTGAGACAAATTAGAGATGTCTTCCCATGCAATAAGAAATTCCACTTTGCTGGATCTTGCTCTGATGTAAAATTGTTTGGGGCGGGGGGGCAGGACTTTCTGGAGCTCAGGGATTCCGGGCTTTGCCTTCCTTTATCAGGCAAGAACCTGAAGTCTGCTGTCTTAGACACTTTTCAGCTTCCTGAAAATTGTGCAAGGTGTTAAACACTTGGTTTGTTCACCCTAGAGAAAAGGAGACTGAGGGGAGACCTCATTTCACTCTTCAGCACCTTCATGATGGGAAGCAGAGGCTCAGGTACTGATCTCTTCACTCATGACCAGTGACAGGACTCGAGGAAATGCATGAAGCTGAGTCAGGGGAGGTTTAGGTCAGATATTAAGAAAAAGCTTTTCATCCAGAGGGTGATTGAGCACTGGAACAGGTTCCCCAGGGAAGTGGTCACAGCACCAAGCCTGCCAGAGTTCGAGAAGCATTCGGACAATACTCTCAGGCACATGGTGTGATTCTTGGGGTGTCCTGCTCAGGGCCAGGAGTTGGACTCAATGATCCTGATGGGTTCCCTTCCAACTCAGAATACTCTATGATTCTACGATTCTATGAACATGTCTTCGATCACTAAAACATATTAATACACTAGTTTTAGGGACCAAAACTATTTTTCTTCAATTCAGCTCCCCTTTACGCTCCTTTGTGTGTAATTGTTTGGCAGCTATTTACTGATAAAGCAGAAACTCTGTAACATAAACTGCATTTAGGTGCTAATGCCATGATTTTAAAAGTAAGAGTATCTGGTCATGAGGAATGAGAATATTTCCTCTTTCAAACAATGGAAAATAAGCCTTTAAAAGTTTCAGACTAAATTCCTGCATTTAGGTTATTTTCAGTGTTATATCCTGCAGTTGGAATGAATCCATTTTTGCTCTCCTTGAAAACGCATAGCCCCATGCTGACTTGCATATTGTTTAGACAAGCCTAGTGCTCTATCCCTCGTCTGGTCTATTTGAAGAAAATCAATCAGCATTCCTCTGATGAACTTTGTAGGCACTGGTGTTAGGCACTTGCTTAGACTTGCCTGCTTAATGGAACGTGTTTTCACTCCAAACACCTTTTTTTAAGTAATAGTGAGACAACTGTGAGTTTACCAAGAAGGGGTCACAGGTGAATGACAATTACTGGGCAGGATCAAAATCCTTTTTAGGCAGTTAGTGATTGCAGGTAGGAATTCCTTTCAAGGTTGAGCAATTGTCTTAAGCACCTACCCTTGTACACACACTGGATTAGCTATGCACCAGACAAAGAAAAGGAAACATACGCTGAAGAAAAATAAAGAAAAAAAGGAGGAGAGAGGCAGACAAAAACTATAAGGACAATGAATGTTAATCTGAGATGTTTGTGAAATGATTGGGTTAAAAGTAATGCCTTAATTCACCTTTTGAATCTGGACTGAGCTACATGTCTCCTAGCTTCCCCTCCCTAACTTTTTGTCCATCTGTCCACCTTTGATTGCAACTCCTGTGGGTGAGAAATCCACCTTTTTATCTGTCTGGAAACTGCCTGGATTTAATTTAATCTCTAAAACCTCAAGTCCGGACAAAGTAAATCAATGCAGATAATATGAGGTCTCAGACCTTTTGGATGAAGAAACTCACTTCTTGTAAATTGGCTCATTGAGAATAAACAATAAAGTGGCTGCATTTGTCTGTTTGTTGATTAGGAGTGTTTGCTGGCTCACACAGCATGGGATGTGCTGTATATGATACTATCCATACATCTCTGCATTACTATACTTTAACACTATCCGGTACTTGCATGAATTTCCAAAGGAGAAACATTTCTGCTTTGAAGTCAGAGGCAATTAATTTTGCCTATAACTTTCCTTTCCTTCCATTTGTTTTCCATTGGGAAAAAAAAAGATAAGCAAGAAAACCCCAACTAACTCCTCAAGAAAAAATAGCCTGTGGGCAAACTCACCCCCAGTGACATCAAAGGATGAACGTTAGTTAATTTCTGTAATAAGGTTTCTGCCTTTCCTTAAGTAGCGCACTCTCCATTTCTAATGGTCCTTTAAAACCCTCTCCTTATGCCAGCCATCTTCACACCTGTCAGTTGTGCTAGAGACCATAGGTGAAAGAAATTGTCTGGGGACAGCATTCGAGCAGTGGTGCAGTCTGAGCCGTCACACTCTTCTGTGCAGAAGGATAGCAGCAGAGCCATCAGCCAACAGTGCCCACTGCTTCCAGCACAGCTCAGCTGTAGCTGGGGATTGGGACTGATCTCTCCACAATACTGAGGGTGAAGATAAATAAATCTTCAGAGATAGAGTTATCCAACTGTATTAGTCTAACAGCTGGACTCTCTCCCTCTCACAGACCCACAGCCACTGTATTCACACACACTGTGTGAGAGTTGATAACACAGTGAGAGGTTTGTCATGTCACCTCTAATACCCACGTTTCCTATGCACTGCAAGTTACTGCAATCATGACATGAGCTAAGCCATCAGTAAATGAGAAGACTATTGTCTCAACTACCTCTCCCTTCTAGTGGATCTTCATAGGCTTTGCCTTTGGGGAGGAAATGACAATAAAATTTTGATTTTACTTTCAAACTGAATATCAGCGAAAGGAAATTAATATTAAGGTAACTGCTGTTCAAAAAAGGTTACATGTCTCTAAAACGCTATTGGGCCACTACGTGGCAGTCCATGAAAAGACCATCAGCCAAGTCCCTTCTTAAGCACCAGGAAACAGTGAATATAGTGACCATTTGAGGAGTTTTTGCATATTTTCTTTGAGGATGATGTTGGGTGATAATCCATTAGATTTACATAAACTGAAGATGGTAGAGTTGTAACATCCTAAGTTTCTTCTAAGAGCAGAAATCGAACACTGAAAGTCATCCTGACCAGGTGTTCCTGACATCTAGCTGTAATATCTTTGCTTGGACATTTTACTAGGTTGTACCTGCATGTACATGGAACATGGCAACAAAAAAACTCAAACAAACAAACAACAGAATAACAACAACAAAAAAAATAGGAAAAAAAAGCTAAAATAAACTGCTCTGTGTTGACTGGATTAATTTCCCTTTCAGCATTCACAGGATGCACATACCTCTGTCCCAAAATGGTAATTATGCCATGCAGCAGTGGACTTTTCTAAAATCAATCTATTGATCTATTTATCCAACTTCAGCAAAGATTTTCATATCTTTTATTCAGTGCTCTGAGTCAGGCTTGCTCAGTGCTCCCATCATGCAGAATGGACTTTCTGGCATGGATGCACGGGAACCAGTCAAGAATAGACTGGGTGATCTTCAGGTGGGTCCAGTGTCTCAAAACCAGAACATCTTAGTACAGAGAGCACAATGCTGGAGGAGATGTTGTGGGTTGGTTTGAGCAGAAGTCAGTCCCAGGCCCTGTTTGAAGTCTACATCCATCTACAAGGTAATGCAGCTGAACCACTTGGGAGTGTTCAAGGCCAGGTTGGACAGGGCTTTGAGCAACCTGACCTAGTGGAAGGGAGTTTGGAACTAGATGATCTTTAAGGTTCCTTCCAAAACAAACCATTTTATGATTCTTTGAGTAAAATAAATACACAGCATGAGAAGGTTGTAGGGTCAAGAATTTCTTTGAGAGGGACTGGGAAAAAAAAATTGAAGACAGAAGTGTAGGGGAAATAGAAAAAATGAAAATGGGCAAATAAAATGAAAACTGTGGGAGGAGCAAAAGACAAAAAAGGTACATGAAAGGAAAAGGGCAAGAAATCTCTATGAACGGGTCGCCTCCATCCTGTCCTCAGCTACCAGTCATTCTTGATCAATATTCTGTGCCTGACAACAGCCTAGGGCAAGGGCTTTAAGCCAAGGTGAAAGCCACCTGTAATGAGCTATAGCATTGTGATACAACTAAAGGGAAGTTTCTTTTTCACTTCAGGGAGCTATTTGACTACAAATGACTTGTTTTCCTTATAAATTTGATCCTAACAAGTATAACTGAATGATATTCATCTTGCTCACCTATCTGTGTCTAATCCTTTTTAGCCTTCTGCAAAGTGTTTTTCTTGAGTGATATCTGTCCTGGGGTTACAGAACTGAATTATATATTCTGGTTTCAAGTGCTAGTTTTTAAATGTTTCCTTTTCCAATTGATTTTTTTTCTTTTTACCTCCTGCATCCAACATATCTTCCCATTTATTTTAGATGACAATTTAATATCACCTTATACATTTCCTCTCTAGACTAGTCATAACAGTAGGTAGCCAGAAAAAAACCTCAACGTTTGCATAAGTAGTATCTGTTAAAATATTCCTCTTTTTGAAAAAAAAATTAAAAATATTTTTTTTAGCTTTCATCCTAATATCACATAGAAGGTTTTCACACCAGTAATCACTTCACTACTCTACCTGGACTATAGTTTTACCTTTTAGTGACAGGAATGACCAAAACTGCATAAGATATAATATGTGAAGGCAGCAGTGACCCACAAACTGTTTTCAAACCCTGATATATGCAGTATCTTCTAACTATCTGGTTTTATATTGCTTCTCTGCATGGGGCTGACATTTTCTTGATATCTAAAGACATACTTTTTCCTTGCTATTTGGATGGAAAATTAAAAGGAAAAAAAATAAAAATAAAATAAAACAAACAAACAAAAAAAACACCACTTGATGAAAAGTGTTAATATTTCATGTCAGTATGAGTTACCTTCTACTCCAGCTTACATTTGTCACTATTCCCATTACTCATCTAACTCTGGTAGGTCCCTCTAACTTTCATCTGAAACTGCTGCTTTGGTCATTAATAGCATTGACAACACTGTCACACAATGGTTACTTACAATCGAGGAAAGAAGATAACAGCTGTTTTAGCAGAGTGATTATAACATTGTTTATTTTAATTAAAAAGGGAGAGCTAGACTATATCTTTTGCAAAAGAAAGGAAAAGTATTCTGAAGAAAAATATTAAATCAGTGGAATTCGAAAGCAGGATTAGCTGGGAAAGCAAATATGCCCTATCAGGAAGTACTTTTCTCTGTGGTGGATGCAATCTGAGACAGAAAAAATGCAGAGAGACAAAATCTCTAAGCAGGTAGACTGAGGAATGTCTACAGCAAATCAGCCAGCAGTGAGGTGAGAGAAACCCCTTGGTTTAAATTAAATAGAATAAGTATGTTCTTTTCTTTCATTTCTTGACCCATGTCTTTTATAAACATTGGCAGCTGTGTTGTCAATTTTACCTAAGTAAATCCACTCTTTCCAGTCTCTCCCCCAACACTTTAACTTGGCCTGAATTAAGAGCAATTTTGGCTGACAGCAAAACATTCCTTCCCTGGGGGTTTATATGAATTTGCAGACCAGGGTAGTGGGACACCTTAACCAAATACCTCACTCTCTACCCCCAGCACATTTCTCAGCCTACCCAGTGGGTCAAGAACCCCCCAAAACTTAAGCCAGTACATGACCTGGTCTCATGGGGTCAGGAGAGACACTAACAGGGGTAAGCCAAGAGACCTTTCTAGCATGCACCAAGATGTCAAAGAATGTGCCAGAACCAAGTCAGCTCCACGTGATACCTCTGTAAACCGGAAGTGGAACATCCAGTGCCACTGTCAGTTCCTTAAATTCACACTTAAGCTCTTGAAAGGAAATACTTTAATGCCTGAGCATCCAAATTCAGAACAGAGCACTCTCTATCTGTATCTTATTGGGAAAATATCCAGGATCTGCTCCCAGATACGCACAAGAGCCGTTATAGCATTCCTTGTTACCAAAGGCACCCACAAAGATTTAATGGAAGCACAGAGGCCCGTAAGGAAATAGCCTTTTTTTAAGACAAAAATCTATAAGTAGTTTATTAGGCACAGTCTCAGACAGACTTGTGTTTCATATCTGTTGAAGGGACTGTGCCCAAAATGTATTTGTGTTGCCCAACCTGGTTCACTGCTCTGATCGAAGTTATTACATCTCCCTATAAACCTGCACTCACACATATCCTGAGACCATCACATCTATCGAAACAGTAATTATTACCTGCCTCCAGACAGACAGACCAGGAATTTATATGTTTAGACTCGAGTAGAGAATAACTCCATTTTTAGGAAGAAATACGTGTTTTGTTTTTATTCCCATTTGGACAAAAAAAAATATTTCTGTTTAAAGAAAAAAGTCGGGAGAAGAAAGAACAGTACCCCACACAGCTCTGGGAACAACACCTCACTTGGCTGGCCTCCTCCAAGTCCGTCCCAGTCCGTCCCTGGCATCTAAGGCTGTTTGATGTCCAGGCACCCACCTCCCCTCTGAGCCAGAGGAAACACATCCAGTGTGTAGAAAGGCAGCTGGCACACTTCTGGTCAAGTGCAACCAGGAGGCTGGTAAATCACTACCAAAATTGGACAGACTGCCAATGGTAGGTTTCAACAACCTTCTATTTTATTTAAAAAGAAAATATTTCATTTTTTGTTGTGTCTGACCAGGTTGTATCATATAGGCTGAATAAAGATAAATCTTTGCAATACGTCAGTTTGAATAATGCTCTGAAGCCAAACATCTGGAAATTCATATTTTATCAGTGTAGCCTATGTCAGACAAGCTAATGTTGATACTTTAACTGTTCCTACTCTTTTTTCCAAGACCTGGATCATGTTATGGGAATTGCAGTGTTCATGGCAAAATGACTGATATGAAACTGCAGGAATTTTAAGCCCTTGGGGGTAATGGTATGCTTTAGTAATCTGATGCAGAACTGAACTTCATGCTGATTAAGCGGAGTGGCCATCTTAAATTGATTTCCAGAAAACATTTAGCTTCTAAAATGCTTTCTGTTACAAGAACTTTGTGGAGGGAGCACAGGTTCTGCTACTGGCATGAATTAACAGGGAATTGGTTGGTGTGTTAACAAAGGCACCCTCTTTGTCCCTCCTTTTGGGTATCCCTAATATAAATGCATCATTAACTAGAATGCCCTTTTTGATAACGTAAAGAGGTTCTAACTTGAGATTATTTTGCATTTCAGTGTTACCCTTCCATCTCTCTTTCTTTTCGGGGAAGACTAATTATTGCTGCTATTACATCTTGACAACAAAAGGATGTTTTTACTATTTCTGTTCAGGTTAGAGAACTGGATCTTCCACTGGAGAGGTGGGGAACCAGACCCCTCTCTCAATGGTAGCCTATTCAAGCATCCTGAACAAGGGTCCTACACCACCATATATTTAATATATCCTGCAGTTCAATGAATGCAGAGACGAATGAGAATTTCAATAAGTCCTACAGGTAGCAAGTTAAATGATCCAAGCAAAACGTACCAGCCTTTTAGATAGGAAGACACACTTTTTCATGTAATGAATGTACCACTAGTGTCTCACTAAGCAGAATATGATTTTCTACTAGTAATCCAATAGCCCACTCCTAAAGAACATTTTAGGACTATGTATTTCAAATCTTGATCAGTGGGAAATCCTGAGTCTTGGCACAAACATAAACACTGACAATAAATTAGACACAAGCAGGGTGTAACTTTTCAAGATCCAGGCTCTGTAGACAGAAATTTAGACATTTACAGGCTGTTTGCTGAGACTTTGTGACTAATGGTAGCATAAAGTATTTCAGTCAACAGGAAAGTGAGGACTCAGAATGACTGAGAAGTTCTGTAACTGGCTGCTCTGATTAACAGTGAGTAAATTACTGTTAATACTGGTAATAAAAGTCATTAGCAGTAATTCACTGAATAGCCCTCCATAGGCTCCAATCATGACAAAGTTTATCTAGAAACAATGACTGACTATTCTTGGCAAGCTCCAGGCTTTGCTGTGCTTCCTGGTGGCTAGTTGAAGGTGTTGCAGGTTGCAGTGGGCTGTGCACACTCGTGCCTTGAGAAGGATTGGAATGGCTTTCTTATCAGCTATTGCTCTTTCCTTCAGCTGGATGATACTTGCAATATATTTATGTTTGAAAACAAACTATGTTCCTCTGCTGCCTCCAGTGAGATGAGTTGCCACAGGACCTGGGGACCCGGCACTACAGCAGACTTCTGTGCTTTGCTGTGAATTTGACCCTTCAGGGGAAAAACAGTATGGAGCCTAATGGAATTTTCTGGATCCCCTAAAGGGTTACCTTCTCCTGCCTGCCCTCCCATTCCCACTCCCCCACCCTTGCCCCCCATGAAGCATCTTCTTCATGTTTCCACCAGTGTAACAATATACAATTGTGTCACTATTTACCAACTGAGCACATCAAACTCTGGCAGTGAATGGATCCATCCTATTGTTTATGTCTAATATGCCCTTATGTGAAGCACAAAGGCAATGGTACTATGCTTTATTGTAATGAGGGAGGCATTATTCTCATAAGTTATGGTGAGGGATATTATGCAGTAAACTTGCAATTTTAATTATTATATTTAACAATCCATAGTGACATAAACTATAACAGAGGTCACTACACTACATAGCATCTTTACTGGAACCTCAAGTATTTGTTTAAATTAATTCCATCATACTCTCTCACAGTAATATGACAAAAAAGGGTATTACCTTCTTATATGCATGCAAATTTGGGATGAATTTCATAATAATGTATTGTTTCAGCTCAGCATGTCTGGTGCTGAATTTCAATTACAAAATGTTGCCTCACTGCTTTCCTAGTCCTGGGCATTTCTAGCACATATTTTGGCATGTGACTTGATACAGTTCTGGGTTTTGGTACTTTGAGATGCATGTGGAACAAATATGCTGAACTTGACTCATTGAATTATCCAACTTGATTCAGACTCACTGAGGAGGGAATATGGCAATATGTACCCAAAGGTTATGTGACTTTTTAATCAGTAAACAAAGCTGGGTCCAACACGAGGATTTGGTAAAATGCATTTTCCTCATGAGAAATGAGGTGATCATTTGCTCAGTCAACCTAATGAACCTGCTGTTCACATACACGCACAAACAGACATTTCTGCTAACACGGCTCTAATAAAGCAGCATATGAAACATCAGACATTTGACCAAGTCATTTCTAGAACTGGCAGAATATTGATCTTTCAGAATATTCAGATATTGAATAGCAGTGAGCTGTCAGTTAAAGCTTCAGGATAACAGTAACAAGGAGTCTGCTTGGACAACGGGGAGATTTGTTTCACAGACATGAGATGGATGGATACTGTCAGCACTCTGTGCATAAATGATGAAACAAGAAGTGGAAGTACTCAAAGAAGCACACACAACCCTGGAAAAATAATATAGTAATTATTTTAACCTATTAGGCATACATTCCAACAAAACTAAAATGGCATTTTATTCCCAGACTGGTAGCATTGTATTCATTCATGCTGGTAGTATTTCCTGTTTTCATTAGAGGAGAACCAGTGTGCATGCAAGTCATTACAAATAAAACTTCGAGCTCCTAAAATATGTTTATCTTGCAAAAAGATGCTGTTAGATACTGTAGTCTGCTATACATGAAATAGATACAACACATTCTTAATTTGATAGTTTGCCATGTGATGCATTTTCAGTAATACATTTTCACTAAATTTTACTGTTTCCACTATCTGAAGTAAGTGTGCAGAATTCACAGAGTCAGTGAATCACAGAATCAACCAGGCTGGAAAAGAACTCTGAGATTGAGTCCAACCCTCGACCCAACACCACCCTGCCAACTAGACCATGGCACTAAGTGCCACATCCATATGAGACATCTGATTTTCTCCTCAGAGCTGAACAACAAAAAATTACTTAGACAGGGGGCTTTTCTATAGGTCTTGAAATGATATTTTGAAAAGATAGCTGATGGTCCAGCTTGCTCCTCTACCAAAATCTCATTCTTTATAGGAACATTCACACGTCTCTTATATTTGCAAATCCTTTTTCCTGTCTCACTTATCAGCCCTCAACTGTTTAATGAACTTTACTCCTCCACAGACAGCCTGGTAGTCTGCCCCACATGGATTCACATCTTCCCTGCCACAAAGGCTTTTCATGTGAGTAGCCAAATCTTTTTGTTCCTGCTCCCAAGCAATTTGTAAAACACATTAGGACTTACTGGGATTCAGTCATGGTTTGTCATGCTCTTCAGTCTAATCTCAGAAAAGTATCTTATATGCCTAATGCAAATATTTTTTGTTTTACAGATGCATGTCAGATGATTTCATTGAAGAAAAGCTGCACTTTCCTACTGTGTAAGTAATGGTTTTGGGGGTTTTTTAAGGTTGTTTAAAACACCTTTTCCATTACTGTAAAGCTATGGCAAAACATAAAGAAATAATAGCCAACAAATTACAGTTCCACAGACAAATAAGCTCTTACAACAAAGGTTTTACTGGAATAAGACTTTTTCCTATAAGGGTTGCTGCTAGGTCTCTGACATCCTCTAAGCAAATGCAAAGAGAGAGTGAAGTTGTCACAGAACCACATGACCAAACCATCTCATGGCCTCATCAAGTGTTTTAGCATGGACAGTCATTAGATAGACACGGGTAGGGAGGATGGAAAAAGCTGGAGCCTTGCCTGCTTCTGCTGTTAGAGAACTAGCTGTGAGCCCAAGAGCAATGCTATTTTGGGTTGCTTTAGTTGTCATTTCGATGTATCTTCTGGTTTATAGACTGTCTCTCTGCTGCAAGACACTAAATAAGAGTTTGTGTTTGGAGCAGTAAGTGGATCTACTTTGGGTCCCTCAGATACAATATATAGGTTACAAAAACCATGTCATGGATATAAGATGGGTTTCTGGGGCATTTCTAAAAATTAGGACCTGGTCTGTTTTCAGGAAGGTATTGTGTTGGAACCTAGTTAACAAGTTTTCTGTGGTATTTCTTGATGCCTCTGTAAATGCAGTTTTAATTGAAGAAAAAGAGAACAGCTGAATGGAAGGCATAAAGTTTACAGTTTCTGTTTACATCAATTCCCGTGTAGGAACATGCTAATATGTTTATCAGAATAAGTTACTATATTGGGTCAGTAAAATTTTCAAATGCTTCGTTTAAGAATTCTTTTTTTCTGGGATTTTTTCTGTTAAAAATGGAGGAGGAAAAGGACATTTACATAAAGTGACTTTTGGTGTAAGAAAATTAAAGAATCAGCATCTTTATTTTTAAGATCTGCTCAGTAATTATAATCAATGCGACTTGAAAGATAGGATTTGAGGTGTCTTTGTTTAAAAGTCAAGGAAAAATAGATTTTTGGACTTATGCATTCCTGTGCTACTCTGCTCTACTAATGCATGAGAAAAAAATTAATTGCATAGCCTGAGAAATGGATTGCTTGGATCTAAAGTACTAGCTGAATGATGTTAAAATTAGGGCTTTCACTCTTCATTGCCCTGAGTATTGTGTGTTCAGTTACTCTTAAACCAAGTGGGTGTAAAATGTCACTGCTGCTATTGTGTATTCTGATTAGGTACACTTATTATAAATTATTTTGAGGTAGTTGCAAACATCAAAGGATGCTTTATGTTCAGGTCCTATTAACATATATATGTATATTTATTTGATGCATATTACATAAAATATTACCATGCCCTCTTGCGTAAAGTATGAGCAGGAAATAGGTTGAGCTGAGGAGCTAACAAGAACTCAGGTATAGGTATTTTCAAAATTGAAAGACAAAACTGTTGTAAGCACTGTAATGCCCTGTAATGTCCTACTTTGAAAAGAGATACTTTCCAGGCTCTTTGCCTGAAAAGCAAAGCTAAGAGAGAAATTAGCAGAAGTAAAGTAATCCTTCTCTTGCTGGGCCTAAAATCACAGGTGACAACCCTCACACAGTGTCCATAGTAATGTAAATTCAAAACCTACCCCCAAAAAGAGAACTGAAGCATGAAATTCAAACCCTACCCCCAAAAAGAGAGATGAAGCATGAATATGTGAATGCGCCTACTTATCTCTCATGTACAGCCACCATGGTCTTTTATTTCATGCTCAGCTAATACAAATCTGCATATCAAAGAAACCAATAAAACTTCATAAACCACAGAATTTTCTTTCTTTAAAATTAACACAGTTGCCTTTTTATAGTTTCCACTAAATCTATTAAAATCACATAGAATGACCTCTTACAAAGAGAGCAATTACTTGAAAAAGTAACTTACCATGACAATACGTGGCTGTACACACTTTTGAGAAGCGACACTTTTTCAGGCAGAAAGCATTTGTCATATCAAAACAGCTATTATCAGACAATCTGCTATGGACCCCTTAACATGGAAAGGGAGGGAGAAAACTTCCCACTTGCTTTTTGACAGCATCTGGTTTGCAGGGGATAAAGTGTAGCTTCCCAACCATATTTTTTTCTTTGGAAAAAGCCTGCCTAGGCCAACCACAGCCCTTGGCAATCTTGTCAACAAAAATGACATTTAGAAGAAAAAAGTGCTATATTTGCATGATGTGGATCCTTTTTTTTCAAAATATAAACCTTTAAATTCTTCATATAATATCTCAGGAGGTAGACTGATAAAGAGAGAAATAAATGAGCAACTCCACTTGATACTGAAGTCCAAGCCTCACCCTCTTTGATTCCTAACTGTTTTTCATAGAGCTCAGTGTAGTTATCTGCATGCCTCCTAAATGGGAGCGAAATACTGCTAAATTAAACTTCCCCATTAATTTCCCCTACTTGCTGTTTCTATATCTACTTTACAAATGTAGAATGCACTGCACAAGAGATACTTCATACAGATACATTAGTGGTGATTTCTGAGCTGTCTGCAGCTTTCCTATGAGTTTCTATATTTGCCTGCTGGACCTTGTCATGTTGCCTCCTCCAGAAAAGGAGGCTTCCAGTGAAGGTGGTTGACTGTCCCTGATCACTTCACATTGCTACAGAGGTTTGGCAGTTTCCTCACTGAAGAAAATGCATAACTCTTCCAAAGGACATGTGGGATGGACTTGGTGGCTTCTCTGAGGACTACTTTGGAGAACTAAGTGTAAGCTACATGAGCATTACATGGTACTCAATTAACTCTCAAGTACACTGTGCTCTGTGGATGGTAGTTATGGGGGACATCAGTGCTCCTCCCTGAATGAGGAAGAAGTACTGCTGCTCAGAGAGGTTCTAAGCACTTATCCGGAAGCTGGTGATGGTCAACTCCTTACTGAGATGCCACCTTCCAGGACAGCAGCACATGGGGGAATATCAGTTACACGCTCAGAGCCATCTTAAGGACTTGGTCTTGGGCCATCCATATTGCAAAGCAACACTCAGAAGATACCACTTCGGCTTCAAAAGGATTGCTGTGTGAGGTCACAGCTGATAGGGGTCTGTCACAGAGGACTCAACAGCACATATGCAGCAATGTCAGACACTGTCTCTGCTTGTGCATGTGCCAAGGGCATCCCTGCACCATCCCTGCTACTGCTTGAAGGGGATCTACATATGCTGACAGACCATTTGGCATGTCAAATGTAGATATAAAACCATTTTCTGCTAAAGAAAAATGAGACCAAATAGGAAACACACTCCTGAATTCCTACTTCAGTCCATGCAAATGTGTTTAGCAATAAATAGACACAATCAGAGATGCCTGTAAAATCCCATCCATTTTTGTAAGGTCCTTTAGAGCTAACAGCTGGAGTCCTGAATGTGTATGGATGGATTTTCGGTAAAGGTTGGACTTTGCTGGGGTTTCAGTTGGCCATGTAAATGTTCTAAAGTTTATATTAACTTCAGTTTGCTACACTGTGGTAGAGGAGGTGTTAAATCTTCCAGGTGACCAGTGACAGAATCCACATTATTGAGTTTGCTGTGATCTCTGCAAAGACTTAAACACCAAAGCCATAGCCTTGTACTGTCAGTATACTGACTAGAAGAAAATCTATTTGCATTTATTAGTTGAAAAACTGAGACCAAAACTCAGCAAGTAACAGACAAGTTGTGATGCAGTTAGGATCAGGTTAGTTTACAATCTGTCTACCATTTGCTGCTTTGGTTTCACCTAGTTAATGCTAAGCCATCCAAAGGAGGGATGTCTTCACACATGTCCATTGATTGTTTTTTCCAGTATCCCAGTTCATTCAGGACAACAAGTTTACCTAAGATGTCACAGAAGACTGAGGTGATTGCTATACCAGAAATGTTTTTGTCCAGTTAACTATCAGATGACGTAACTTCTGAGCTCTTTTACAAATTCCTAGGGCAACAAACCTCTGGGAAGTGCAATGTCTGGGCCAAACCTAGACTCCAGGCCCTCTGTAGGTTGGGCTGCTTCCTCACCTCTTCTATCTCATATCCTCTCCTCTCTGAGGTGCAGGGAAAGCTCACAGACTGTCCCACAGTGCTGCCTTCTGCTGCTTCAGCCAAACACCTTCTGTGGTGTTGTCCATCAACAAACTACTTCAGTTCCCCTTTGCCTGGAAAAACTACCTCTTTGCAGCACTTCAGTAAAGATTACTACAGTAACATTATGAAGTGTAGTAGATTTCTTTTCAAACTATAGCAAGTTGAAAATTCAAGATTTCTGGTACAGAAAACATCATAACTTCAGCTTCTTTAGCCACCAGATCAATTTTCCATTTAATGTGGAATAACTTATGTCACTTGATGATCTCCAGGGACCTTTTCATAATAAACCACTTGACAAGTGAGGCAAGTAAGGTTTGCAAGATTTATAATTGATCACTGGTGCTATTGTAGACATGATGGAAATACCATATATAACATAAATACGTTTTAGTAAGAAAATATTATTGCTTCATAATCAGGTGTAGGTGTTAGTCTCTGATTTGGCATCTCTTTGGCATAATGAGCCTATGGTTCTGCATCTACAGAATATAAAAATAATGATGTTTTTATAAGGGTGCCAGACATCTTGCCTGTATATGAAATGTAAATACTGTATTCAAGCTGTAGGCCTTGAAATTGGGTGTGAAGGAGGGATTCTGTTTGGGCCTAAACACAGGCAAAGCTTTATTTGTGGGCTATATTCCTATGGAAGTGCAGCTGTTCAAATGCTCTTAATACCCAACAAAGAGAGCATTGTTCTGTAAATGCATTTGCTGGAGTTGTTGGGGCTCTGGCCAGCTGTAGGTGGGACGACTGCAACAGCAAGAGCCTGTCACTCAGCAGCCCAGTAAACGATGCCTGGTGGCTTCTCATAGCGATGACGGACTGCGTCTGGCTGGGGCTGTGAACAACAGGGCAAGAAATACCTTGCTCAGACACAGTGTGCGGTGCACTTGCACTTTCACTCATGCAGTCAGCAGAGGAAAGCTTGCTGTGATTCTAGCTAGAATATGTGACTAGTGTGGCCTTTTAGGCCAAAAGGACAATTACAAGGTATAGTCCACCTTGCTCTGTTTGTATTCATACATCAATTCCACAAAACAAACCATAGGAAGGAAAAGTTGTAGGAGTCCCAACCTAGCTGTCAAACCCTGGTCTCTGAGAAGCTGTACTGCCTGGAGAATTGCCTATAACCACAAACAGAGACAACAGAACAGACAGAAAACATCATCTGTTGCATGCCATTTCACCATAAAATTTGCAATCATGAAGCATTTTCTGAATTATTTAATTGTCACTAAAATACTAAGAAGCTGTGCAACAATATTATGTGGTGGCACAGCTATAACTGTTGGAAATTTCACTAGAGAACTATAAATCCTCCTGTTTGAAGGCATAGGGCTAATACTAATAAAGGTGAATGAATAGATTATTGCAAAATCCTAACAAGGATTTCTTGACCATTTATCGTAAATATTCAGCATTTTCTGAAAAATAATATCAGGCTAGATGGATCATTAATAGAATCTGTGGTGATAACAGTCATGTACTGGCACAAAAAAAAAATGCTTTCCTTGAGGATAACATTTGATTGCCAAGGAAGTCTTCCTTTGTGTTCACTTGTACAGTTATCATGTCGGCACCAGGAGAACATCAAACCTAACAGCATTTTCCGTAGCTCGGCTAAGGCTATATTACAACAGTAGTCTGTAAGAATGCTAGTTGGGAGGTTTTGTTTCTCTGATTGATTATTTGTTTGTTTTCCAGAGACACTTGGAGCAATGCACTCTAACACAGTCCCTCTGTCTTTCTTCCAGGAATGGTTAAACTTCAGCTGGAGTTTTGAATCTCCTACTGTCTTTGAAGTAATTGATTTATTCTTTCAGTTCAGTTGGCTCATACTGTCACTTTGAGATCCTGAATGCAACCCCTATTTGCAGCCCAGACAAACCTGCTACCAGATTGGCAACATGAGAAAAAATTTGTAGTAGGAGAGAAGTAGAGGAGGCAGAAGCAAATTAATTTGATTCCACTCTTTAAAATGATAACATTTACACAGAAGTATCTTATGCAGAGGATTGCTTGAACACGATGCCCTCTTCAGTGCTTCACGTGCAAGTTCCCCTGGGGATTGACTTGCTATAGCCAAGGGTAGAGAGGGTATCTCCCCTTCTGGCTGCAGCTATCCCAGAATCATATCCAGAGGCTAAGCCACATGACTCAGCTCCCTCCCTCCCATTTTTATTTCTCTCTTTCTGATCATATTTTCATTATAGAAAATGACAAGAGAACACTGCAAGGTCAGTCCTCTCTGCTGACATTTGTTGCAACACCTATAGGGATGGAAATACAGAATGAAGTCTAGTTTTTCAATTTTCCATATCTCCTATTAGTTTCAGTCAAGATTAACCATAACATCTTTAATAATATCAAGGTACAAAGTTGAACATACATGCTGGTGTTTTAAATATATTTAAGGCTTATTTTACTAGTTTGGACTGCCTGTGGTTCTGAAAATTTCCTTAGTTCTTTTCATTGACAAATCTGTAGATAAACCAATTGGTCTTAAACTGTCCTCTGCTAGGATGCCTCATGGTTTTTTTAGAAATGATGTGATCAACCCTGTGAAACTCACAACCTATCTCTAATTTTTTTGAGCTAAAATTAGATTTAGTGGTTTAAAATTTGTGAGTTTGGAACAATATGACCTAGCTATTTTAAAAAAAAATGAAAGATATGAGAAACAAGATTATTCTCACGCAAACATAAATTAATAGGACTAACATTTCAATGGGCTTATGAATAAAAGTGATTCCCCAATTTTTTGAAGTTTTGTCCCAGCAGTTACTTTCTTTAGCACTAAGACCACCTCTGTTCACCTGCTGCATACCCTGAATTTTTTTCATAGTGGGTTAACTCAATCTCTCTACAGCATTTTTATCCTCTTCCAAAGTGACATCCTGCCCCTGTTGCAATCAGTGTCTTTCTAGGAGTCTTGATTTTCATTCCCTATGTATACCAAAACTGTACTGGTGAGTTGTCATCAGCAGGGAAACAATTCACTGGAGAAAGGCATCTCTGTGGAACTTCAGTAGTGGTCCTGGCTGAAAGTAGTGTCACTGAGCTGGGGCACGATGGAGAAACAAGTCATTTCTGAATGCTCCATGGTGTCTGTGTCTGCTGAGACCAACCAGAGCACCTGCTATATCCATGAGCTCCTTCAGCCAGTACCAGCCAGCTGAGCAACCAAAGGGTTGCCCTTTCCTCCCTCCCTGCTCACTGCCCTCACTCTCTCTCACCCTTCAGCAAGAACAAAGGCAGGGTACCAGAATAAGAATCTGCTCTGGGTTAATTTTAATACAGAGCTGGCTATCTGCTCTGATGTGCTTTGCAGCCGACACAACCACACTAGCTGGGGACAGGACAAAGAAGTGGGCTTGGGAGACTGGAGCAGGAGGAGTATGTGTGGAAGGGAGGATTTCTCCTTTCCACAGCACATCCCTCACACCACCTGAAAACACACAATGACAGTGGGAAGAACTCGCTACCGCTTCACAGTACATCTAAAATATTACACTTAAGTAAGGCAAACTTATTCCCATCTTTTATTATTTTACATCAGAGAGTGTTTTACTTATGAAAGGAATGTATAATTTAAAAACTAAAAAAAACATGTTACCACATCTTAATGCAAGACAACAATTAGCTTGCTTTAACTTTGAAATTTTGTTCCTCACACTACCTAGATAAATCAAGTATCAGATGAAGATTTAGGTATTTGTTACACAGGATTGTTCCATGAGGAACTTGGGACCACAGTGCAGCTGCATTGCCATGACCCTAGTTCTGCAATCAGACACCACTGTGGTTCTGTGTAAGAGTTTACCCAAGTGGAACTGATTGCAGATTTAAAACTTAAATTTACCCATTAGAGTTTGTAGCAGTGGTCAAACCATATTTCTCTGAATTTTCTGATTAAATAAGAACATTTTGGATTTAGGTTGATTATAAAATTTATTGCAAAAATAATTTTCCTCTCATGAAAAGTCAAGGTTCTACTGATGATGTACTTGTATACTAACTTTTTTTGGTTTTTTGTTTTTTTGTGGGTTTTTTGTCCCTTCCAGTTAGCTCTTTTCGGCCTTCAAGAGTTTTTATTTTCGCAAATAAAAGCCCTAAAGTTCTAAAGAGTGATTAGTTTGTCACTTTCAGGTAAGTAGAGAAAAGTGCATTAAGCTCATGGAGAGGCTGATGTTCTCTCACCAGATCTCATATGGGTGTCTCGTACGTGGTGGTATTTTGGTCTAACTGCTATTAGGTTTAAAGGTTTTAATTAAAAATTATCTCTCAGAAAGACAGGGGCACATCCAAGACTTGCAGCAAATGTACCTGTGATCAAAAGTCACTGCACTGTGTGCCTAAAGAGTAGAGCAGGTAGCACAAAGTGAGATGGGCAGGAGGGAGGCAGCTTGTCTTCTGCTTGTCAAAAAACTCTCTGTAGGTGATTCCTTTGGAAATAAAGAAGTTGCAAAGAGATAGCTTTTGCAAGAAAAGAGTCATTTTTTCTAAGCAGACAGAAGCTGAAGTGGTTTCCTGATGGACACCACCACAGAGGGTGTTTTGCTGGAGCAGCAGAGAGCAGCATCATGGGATGGTCTGTGAGCTCTTTCTGCACCTCAGAGAGGGGAGAATATGCGATAGCAGAGGTAAGCAAGTAGCCCAGCCTGCAGAGACTCTGGGAAGCACATTCAGGAGACAGCAACCATGACCACAATGACTGGTGGTATAGTCTCCTCTCTGGTGGATAAGGATGAAGTTTCAGACTGCCCTGTTACATCCTATATGTGTTGGATATAATAAGGGGAATTTTATTTGATACATGGACAGCATTGTTGATTATCATTGGCTTTCCATTCTTCACCTTCAATAATGTGTTCTTTGTTTTATAGACTTGGTGCTTTTACAGACTAAACTTGGTGTTTGCTAGGAGGAAGTATTACATGACAAAAGCATTTAGTTTCCCAGGGACCTGGTTGAAAAATCAATCTAATACTCTTTGTTATTAATACAAGAAAGAATCCCTAGAAAATTAAATAGGCCTTTTTTTTCTTGCCACTAGTATCTGGAAAAAAAAGAGTTACAAAAGGGTTGTTCTCATTCATTTCCCAGTGGAAAGATACTTTATTATTGCTTTTGTTAACATAATTATCATCATACAACCTGAATAATTACAACAATAAACTTCAGCAAACTACAAAAGTACTGAAAGGACTTAAGTGTAAAAAAATCTAGAGAGCATATTTTCCTTTGCATAATGTGAAAGAAAGTTATATGAATGACATCTATTTACTTTTCCAATCCAGCTTCTATTAGTATACAAAAAAAGCTGGAGAAGTTGCTTCACAGATATTTTTCTCAACCAATCACCCAAATGTCATAAAATGATCCAATCATAAAATGACAAGTCTGCATGAGGTTCATTATCCGATCCACTGATTTTTCACAAGAATCAGCTTATTTATAGGCTGGTACAGCATATCAGCTGCATACAGTAGTATTAAACTACTTTTACAGAAAAAGCCACCATTTTGTATCACATTAGTGAGATTCCATTTGAGTGTGTTCACGACAAATGGCTCCCCTGCAGTTGTCTCAGCATTTAGTTTCCAGACAAGACCCATTTATTGCTTCATTTATTGATGTGCAACACAAGTTATAGAATAAATATCATATCAGTGAATCTAAAGCAGTAATTCACACTGTTCTTAGAGACATGATGTCTGGAGAGTCTAAAACTAAACTAACTCCAGGAGATGTTTATGAGTATTGTGAATGAAGGATAAAAAAAGCAACACCCAAGAGTGATAACTTGATGATGGGACTTTAATTTAATTTGAAGTAATGCAACCAAACTGCATGAGGAAGGAATGGAAGGAACAATCAAGTCTCGTAACCAACACTATTTTATCCTGCCATTAAATTGTTATAATTATCCAGTATTTGACCAGATGGTAAGTCATTTCTAAAGTCAGACCAGGTGTTCAAGATGCAGAGATAATCACAAAGCTGATGACTGTGGTGAAACTAATTAAAAAGTGTGTTGCAGTGGCACAGTGGTGCTGTGGAGAGAGAGCGACCAAAAATAACACAGTAGAAAAATTCTGAAATAGTATAACAAAGTGAGTTGGAAAATAATAAGCAAAAACAAACAGAATTTAATTCATTTAAATTATCAAGTTCAGAGGAGTGCTCTAATAAACTATTAGATAATATAACCCATTGGGACTTTCTGGGATTTTGTTGCTGTTTTCTAACACAAATAGGAAGATAGAAGTGAAAGACAGAACTAATAAAGATGAAAACTGTCAACATGATCAGAAGGGCAAAATACGGGCACAGATGCACATCAAAATGAAATATGGGCACAGAAAGTCCTTTTCATGCGGATGAACGCTGATTACATGGCCACAGCTGGAAATTATAGAAAGCTTTATTCATTAAAGACTGACTATCTTCAATTAGGCTTTGCATTCATGACAAAACAACTGAGTAGCAAAGAAATGAATTGCCATGCTGTGCCTGCAGCTCCCACGAACACGCTGCCCTGCAGCCAGCACGCTTCTGCTTAATAGACACCTTCACCTTCCTGGGACCAAAAATCAATTCAGACATAAGGGAAAATGCATTTAACTGGAGGCGGATGTTGGGAGGGTGAGGGGGAAAGCAAACTTCCAAAAAAACACCAATACCTAAACACCCCACAATGAGAGAAATCAAAATGTCTTGTTGCCAACTTGGTGCATGCTGGTCTACCCTGCCAGCTCTGTACTCTGTGATCATCTCTGGCAGTCTGCTCTAAAAATGTAAGTGTGAATGCTCATGCTGTGCCCATGGCCCTGAGGAGATCACTAATAGGCTTCGTGCTATGTCCACACACGAAGCCTGATGTTAAGGGTTCCTGGGCACAAGTAAAAGCTGAGACCTATTAAAGACATCTCTCTATGTGGTTTTTCAGCAGCTGGACATCACTGGCAGAACGATTGCTCCTCTCTGTGCTCTTGCAACCTGCACCAAAGCCTGCGACACCCAGAGGGATGGGAGCTGAAACATCCACAGGCTGATTAGAGTTTATAAGTCTTCATCTTCAGTGAGCAATTTTCCATTAAAGAATGATGAAAATTATGTGCACGCCTTCACCCTGTGCTGCCACATTGTGCTGATGATGTATTTTGGCACAGTTGCTTTTGCTAGTAATAGCAATTAGGAGAGTCATTCTGTTCCTTGCCTTCTATCTCTGGGGGAAGTTTCAGCTGCGTGAGCTGACCACACTTTGTGCAAGGATGCTAGTAGTAGTGTTTGCAGTCTCACCCAGCTCTCCATCATTAGGGAGAGTTTCTCCTTGTTGCAGTTGTCTTTGTCTGCAGAAAGGTGGAGATTTCTTGGTGCAGAGGCATTATGATTTGAAAAAGGAATAGGTAGCAGACGAAGTTGATGTCTGTTGGTAATCTGATTAATTCTGCCAGTAAAAATTTTGCACTTACATTAGTTCTAGCAGTAACGTATTGTTGGCCTCTCTCTTGATTAAGGCTACAGATTGCAAGAACCTTGCAGCTGCAATCTAATGTTTCTTCATACTTTCTCCAGGAAGCAAAATGGGTCACAAGGTATATTAATGGCTGTGAACAACTGATATCTGTTGTACCTTACTTAGCCATTGATGTCCAGACTGTTAAAACATTATCTCCCTATTGTTTTTATCAGTTCTCCAGCTGGCTCAAAACCAGAAGATTTATTTTTTTATCTATTCCTCTTTTTTTTTTTATTTTTTGACCTCATATTTTGGAACTTTTCAGTCAACTTTGGTTGTGACATGGACATTGGGAATACACTTCCCTCACTGGAATGAGAAAAATAAGGACCCATAATTGGAAACAGGAGTGCAGACTCCAGATAATGGTGCAAGTCTACGGAAAAGAGTTTACCCAGTTGAAAATGCAGCTGCATTCATTCCAGCAGTGCTTCCTCACCACAGAACATACACTGCAGGGTACGAGGCTTTCCAAGTATTTTTAACCTCTTAGGCAACTGGGATTGTAGTATAAATGTCTCAAGGTATTTCATATTCAGTGCTTTGCAGTTTCTAATGGATATTTTTCTAGGGACGAATGTGAGCAAACAGCCCATGGACTGCAGCTTCTGTGGAAGCTGATTCAGGCACAGTATCTTTTACTATTACGGTTATTTTTAACCAGTGCATAATCTCCTGCACCAAGTGTTGTTTCTGACTGTCTTCTTGCTGCCATACTTGCCCCATGTTTAAACAAGCAGGGAGTTTCCTGTTTTTTGGAATCAGTCAAATAAAGATAGGTTAAAGGAACTTGGAAATAAAAGCTTGTATATGAATTCAATAAGAACACCACAGGATTGATGTAAACACACTGCTAAGAGAGGGAAGAAGAAGAAAGTTTCCTGATAAACTACAGATTTTTTAATGAGAGCCTGCATACTTGGTCCTGTGTCTGAGTTTACAGTGACCTGCAGAGGTCTTTAAGGACTATGTGATCAAATTTTCAGCATTCAGTAGGCCTTGCCACCTGCTCACCTTTGCATGAAGAATTGAGGGAAAGGCCCTTTTTCCCCCTGACCCTGCCATACAATGATCTCTGCTGGTTAATGGCAGGTGACATTCCACAAAAGGAAGGAAGAGTGTAGGAGCCCTTCTTGTTACCTTTCACAGCCAGATTCAGCCTCAGATGGGCTTTGGCTTTCCAAACCCCATCCCTATGTAAGGACCCAAGAAGCATTCCCCATCCTGGGTGTTTGGCTGGAGGGGCTCATGGCCAGCTCAGAGCTGGTATAACCAAGGAAAGTCCCCAGCCTATTGTGACAGTGTATGTTATCTCTCCTGGGTTTTTTTGTCCCTGCTTCCCCATTCTGTACAGTTTGTTTTTGTGTCCATGTTCCATCAGGATCTCTTTGTTCGTCTGCCAGGCCTACTGCCACCATTACTTGATTTCTTCTATGTCAGAATGGACCATGCTTGGAAACTGAGGACTGAAAATCAACCAGCTCTCCTGGATCTCTCTTCTGTCCAGGGCCATATCCCATGAGACTCTTCCAAACAAACTTTTGAACAGGCCAAAGACTATCCCAAACAGGTAATATAGAGGTTCTAAGAAATCTCTTCAGTCTTCACGGTTACTGCATGACAGACATGAGGTCCTCAGACATTCACTCAACCTAAAGTAGCCTTGAGAGTCATCTGTCCCTGAGCTCATGGGCATGGTTTTAAGATAACACTTACTTCAGTGATGACTTTACATCATTTGCCTCAGTATCTGCTTTGTATTTCCCCTTTCAAAATAAACAACTAAACAAAATTCATCTTTTGAACAGTACAATAAACATTTTTCCCATCATGAAGACTAGAGGGTCCGTGCTGCTCCCATGCAGGTTTCACAAACATTCACCCACACTAGCTTTGTAAATGGCTTCAGTCCTGCAAACGTGTTTAGATGTGACAATTCTGTGTTATTTAAAATTTAATGCATGATCAAGGACCTCAAAAATCAGGCTCCACATGAGATTAAGCTCAGTCCAAGTAGATATAACCTACTGTAATATTTACATATGTTAATTCTGTCATAGAATGACTACAACCATCTCAGTAATAAGTATAGTCATGCTAATAAAACCAAGGTGTCTAGAGAGGATAATTACTCTATGACCTTACTGCTTTACAGTGAATGACCTTGTAAGGCTGGGGAGTAGAGGTGGCTGAAAATGTTCTGATAGAATGTTTTTCCTTTGGAGAATGATTCCAGAACTGGGACATTGCACAAGAACATATATATTGTCCTGAAGATTTTGACACAAAATCATCAATGTTGTTTTAATAATTCTGCAGTTCATAGCTTGATGTGATCACAAAGCTGTTTGAACTAGTGTATCAGGATTTGAAATGCATAAGGTACAATATAAAGTTCAAAGTAAGAAACTAAGTATGAAGTCTTTCAATAAATTCATGACAATGTTTTTCACCCTTTTTAATTTGCTCCATGAAGTTTTTTTCATTCACAACATGAAGAAGGAATGAAAGGTACAATGTTTCTGATTTTTTAACTTAAAGGACTAAAAGCAGTGTATTACCAAGGCAAAAGGCAGTCCACTGTCTCCTATATAGGGGGGAAAAAAGACATTGTCTTAATTATTTTGGACTTCTTTTCAATTTATATAGTTAAGGCACTCAAATGATAGCAGTGTTCTCATGGTTTGGGAAGAAATACCTGCATTCTGCAGAGAAAACAGATGTTTTTTCAAACTCTGAAGATAATCAGCATATTTACATACACACTTTTATGTTTAACTGCCAATTTCTGTTTCCCAATTAAAGTGGTTTATTTGACTGTTATCTTTAGCTAATTAGTACTTATTTTAGGGAGTGAATACAGAGTAGGTTTCATGGGAAAGTAAACTCATTGGCTTCAAGTAGGGGGAATAGCTGGATGGCTGAAAGAGAATTGCCCCAGATAATGAATTCCTGTGTGTTTTGTAATGTAACCTAATGCCTCATGCAGCTACTAAACTCCCAGATGGCCCAGCAGAGGCACATACTCATCAGGTGACATATTAGTCAATTCAAAAGATAATTAGTAAGCACTCCTCTTTCTGTAGTCTTTAAGCATTAGAAAGATTCACATTCCACTCTTTCATGTATTGGCCTCCAATTCAAAACATATGGAGCAATTCCTCTTTTTTTTTCCTAGAGGTGCTGCTCTCCTGCTGCTGCCACTGACTTCAGCACATACTTTTTTGCTAAAGATGCTATTGTACATTTTTGCTCATGCATCTTTGATTTTCCAAGCCTCTTCACTGTCAGGGTATCTGCTATTGCAGATGCCTCTTCCAGGTTTCAGAGTAGGGGCAATTTACTTTTATCTTTCCTATATCAACAGCCCTGATGCTTTACTTCACCAAGAAGGATATGATTCAGTTACTGGAGGATGTCAGTGCTGTGTATGTGTTGGCAATAGGACAGGCAAAAATTTGGTAAAATTATTTACCAAAAACAGAAGGCAGATGAGGGATGTGCAGGAAATGGGTCCAGAGTCTGGTGTGGTTCTGAACTATAGTATGGATCTGGCTCCTCTTGGTTTCTATCTCTTTAGACAAGTATCTTAAAACTATTAGCCCCAACAAACTGAGTGTGTAAATGTGTATATAGCTGAGTCTAGCTCTCCCTTAGGATTTAAGTTGGACAGGCTCTGAGCCAAAGGGCACAGCTGTTCTATTCTGGTATTCAGTAGATCACTAGATTCCTCTCCCTATAACATTCTAGCCTGATTTCTTTCAGCAGCAAACGGTGCATTCAGCAGCAAACAATGAAAAGTGTGAAGTCTTGGGCCAAGTCTTGGGAAGCATGTGCTGGGACCTGACCCTTCACAGTCTGAATTTCAGACAATTTGGCCTGGATCTGTTTTGCATCCCTCAGGTGCCCACCCTGCAGTTAATTTCTCCACAGAATATCCTTATCCATTCTATCAGGTGTTCATAACTTGAAGGGATTTTAAGTATACATATGTATACTTGAACATATAAGTCAGCATACATAGAATAGTTGCATATACTGGACTCAGTTGTCTGTCAAATAATCTGTTTAAATCTTTTGATCACAGTTGTTCTTTCCTCCATTTTTTTATCCAATTGCTTTTTAATCATAAATTTCAGGATTTTTTGTGTTTGCTCATACCTCAGTCTCAATTTTCTACCATTAAAAACTTGACATGACAACTTATATAGGTATTATAAACTGGGAATTCCACTTGAATAAATTGTCATGCACCTACCAGTTAGTTTCATATAAGTGCTTAAGCAGCAGTGGCAAGTAGCAAAATCCTGAGCCTACTTCTAGATCTGTAATTGTTTTATGTTATTCCTTTATATATTATTTGGGCAAACCCTCAGACCTCTCTGCCCATGTGCTCTGTAGCATATGGTTCCTGCCAAGTTCAGTGATGAATAGGAAGAGCAGATAGCGATCCCACTCCTCTCCCCACATTCAGGACCTGGGGTTTTTGTTGCACTTCTCGATCGTTTGGTCTCCACCCCAGGCAAGGATGACACTGGAGGGGGTTATTTTTCCAGGCTGTGGCAGGGATGGCATCCAGTTGATCATCCTGGGTGTTTCTATGGCTTGCCATTGCTTCTCTCCTTTGTTATATTACATTCGTTGATATAGAGCAATTCCTTCTCAGCTCTCAAAGCTGCTCTTCTCCAACAGCCAGTAACTGTTTGTGATGGAGCTGTTTACAGATATGCAGCCTTTTTTTACAACCTGTGCCCCAACTTTCAAGTTCTTTGCTGTCATTCCACACTTAAACCACACTCCAAACACAAGGGCTTCTGGTGCCAGACTCCATTTCACACAGCAGACTCCCACAGAGAGATGGTAACAAGCCTGGTAGGATAGGACAGGGCCTGGCAGTGTAAGGCAGAGTTAGCAGAAGGCTACTCTTACTGGGTTTCCTACCTCTCATAAATGCTTATAAAGTCTAAGGAAAATTTTCCGTCACAGTGATGTACCAATTATACATCTCCCCAGTCATCATGAGAGGATTCATAGGCTCTGCCCTTTACAAACTCTGCCCTTTACAAACTCTTCATTTTGTTGCTGCTCATTGTTGCTGCTGATGTGCAGTGGCTCTTTTTTACCAGTAGGAAAAGTAGGAAAAATGGTAAAAAGTTCCCTTCCCCATCTTCAGAAGGACCAAACTTGTTCAGACCTAGTAAATTGCAATGTACTGGAAAGGAGCTACCACTGAAATTTCTGTCTCTGTGTCTTCTCTTGGAATAGTTCCCATCTCAAATCACATAGGCGTCTGATGTGGATTGCAGGAATATGGATAAATATCTGGATTTCATAAGTTGCTTCTTCTGCACTCCTTCAAATTAAGGAGAACCATACAGACTTCTGTAAAACATTGTCAGGAAAAAAAGCTCTGAAACTTAGAGGTGAAATTTGTTACAGCTGTGGATATACACAAAGCCAAGTGTTAAAACCTTGAAGAAGAGATTAAATGTGTAAACAAGAGGAATTTTGGAGCAACAGAAGTTTGAACCATAAAAATTAGGAATATTATGTAAAAGTACTGTTCTGAAAGAGGAACTTATATGTTCCTGTGAATGGGACAAAATTTAAACCATACTTAGTCAGACTAGCAATTTTGCCTATTGAAAATACATTGTTTATAAAAACTGTTTTATACCAAGAGTATTATGTCTATGAAACTCTAATGATCACAGAATCAATGTCTTAAATTTTGGGAAGCAAAGGTTTAACTGTGTTGGAGACCACATAATAATTATTGGACTTATATGGTTTGTTCTTAGATATCTGTAACATTCCGCGTGAAGAGTCTCATAGAAGTCTTTGCTGTCTTTAATATCTTCAGGTATCTGCCAGCGAAATGTACTTCAAAGAGCAAAATTATCTCTCCCTGAAATCAACAGAGACACCCATACTGACTTCAATAGGAGCTGCATCAGGCACTGGTGACCAGCTTTAAAGTTCAAAAACATTTCAACAATTTTCAGCTAGGGAAAAGGTGTTCACTGGGACACAGCTCAGGCCTGTAAATGCATTTACATCTGATTGATGAATAATGAATAATGAATAATTCTATAATATATAATTTGTGCTACAATATTTATGAGTTTGTGTGGAAGGAACTTATAAAGCATGTAGTAATGAAGTTACCAGAAGTAATTTTCAGTGCATTTCAAAAAGTAAGTTGAGATCTGTACAAAGTACTCTTTTAAGATGGCAACTATTATGCATAACTTCTAGGGAATGATAGAATCATAGAATGGTTTGGGTTGGAAAGGACCTTGAAGATCACCTAGTTCCAGCTCCCCTGTCATGGACAGGGATACCTTCAACTAGACCAGGATGCTCAGAGCTCCATCCAACCTGGCCTTTAACATCTCCAGGGACAGGGCATCCATAGCTGCTCTAAGCAACTTGTTTCCATGCCTCACCACCCTCACAGTAAAGAATTTCTTCCTAATATCTAACCTAAATCTCTCTTCTTTCAGTTTAAAGCCATTCCCCCTCACCCTATCATTGCATACCCTTGTAAAAAGTCCCTCTCCAGCTCCCATTTGCTCCCTTTAGGGACTGGAAGGTGCCATAAGGCTGAACAGCCACAACTCTCTCAGCTGTCTTCATAGGAGAGGTGCTCCAACCCTCTGGATCATCTTCATGGCCCTCCTCTAGACTCCCTTGAACAAGTCCATCTTACGCCAGGGTCCACAGAGCTGGATGCAGTACTTCAGATGGGGTCTCACCAGAGTGGAGTAGAGGGGCAGAATCACCTCCCTAGACCTGCTGGCCACTCTGCTTTTGATGCAGCCCCAGGACACAGTTGACTTTCAAGGCTGCAAGCCCCCACATTGCTGGGTCATGTTGAGCTTCTTGTCAACAAACACTGCAAGTCTCTCTCCTCAGGGCTGCTCTTGATCCATTCTCTGACCAGCCTGCCTTTGTGCTTTGCATTGCCCTGACCCAGGTGCAGGATCTTACACTTAGCCTTGCTGAACTTCATGAGGTTCTCATGGGCCCACCTGCCAAAATTCCTCTGGATACCACCCCCTCCATCCAGTATGTTGACAACATCACTCAGCTTGGTGTCATTGGCAAACTGAGGGTGCACTCAATCCCATTGTCCATGTTGCCAATGTTACATAGCACTGGTTCCAGTTATGACCTCTGAGGAATGCCACTTGGCACCAGTCTGCACTCAGACATCAATTGTTAAACACAACTCTTTGAGTGTGACCGTCCAGCCTATTCCTTATCTACTGAGTGGTCTATCCATGAAATCCATGTCTCTCCAGCTTAGAGACAGGGATGCTGTGCAGTGTTGAAGCCATGTTGGCTGTCTCAAATCACCTCCTTATTTTTCATGTGCATATAATTATATTCATTAAATTAATGGATGAAATCTTATATATTGCAGGAGTCTCCTCCTACTTATCGTTCCTACGAATTTTAAATCACATTCAATATAGTGTGACTCCATAGAGAAGACAGTATCCTTAATCTTCAGATGAACTTCAAGCCTATGACTTCATTAATCAGAAGATGAGTTCTTTTAAATGTTTTAAATCTTTGAAAAAGAAAAACTACACATTTTAATTAGAGTAAATGTGAGCTTTATTCCCTAGAACTCCTACAATGAAGAAACAGAAACATTTTGCACAGTCCTATATAACAAAACTGTTTAGAAAGGAAAAGGAATGTAAATTTGCATTCTGGCTCTAATTTAAGATTCAGAAGTTAGAGATGCTTTCGACTCAAGACAGTCCAAGAGCTTTAATAGTTTTGATTTTGAGCAAAAGTAAGAGAAAATCATTTTAATTCCAAATCTTAGATAAAGGCAAGTTTGGGCTTGATTCTGTTGTTTAGTGACAAAATATACCATTTCTTCACGTTCTTCTGTTGTTCCTTCATGGTTGCAACTAATGATGTAAGATTAGCTGAGTTTCTATACAAGACTGTGTCGAACTGAGACTAGATTTTAAAAGGTGACACTTAGGCAAAATTTTCTGCATTGTGCAAGGCAATAAGGCCCTTCATGTTCCAGAACTGAGTTGTAATTATAACTGTAGGCTCATATTTAAGTCAAATGATTCAGTATGAAGTACTTAAATTTTGAAGAGACTGTACATTGAGATTCCATTACTCAGTCCTGCTCCCCTCTCCCCATTCCCGTACACAGAAGTGCTTTACAACCATTTTATTATTATTTTCCATTATGAGTGGTGCTTTTCTGGTCTCCTTTCCCTTTTCCTCTCATAACCCCTGAATGTATTGCTTTGTTCAGACATAAAAAACTGCAAGTATTATAATAAAATTGCTTAAAAGCATTGGAAAAAAGCACTGGAGCACAAAACTTTGCATTTCAGATCGTTAACCCAACACAAATAATTTAGTTCAAATTGGGAGGACTGTAACTCACTGTTCACCAGAGGGGTCTGCTGCTGATCCATATTTTACAGAATGTACATTTTTAATGAATAAGGAACAGCTTTCCATTTTGAAATGGAATGAAATACTGATTGTTCTGTAATTTAAAAAGAAAAAAAAAAGGAAATATCTCACTGCTCCTGGCTGCAATGACAGACTTGATTGCTCATCTTCCTCATAGGTCAGTTCTATTGTCTCATTTTTCCCCCTCCCCCAAAAAACATGGTGCAACCTCTCATTTTTCCCTTCTCTTTCCTCTTAATCCCCCCTCTCCCGACCCCTTTTCCACTGGTACCATTCCAAGATTATTGCTCCTTCCCCCTGAACTGCCCACAGTTGCTCACAGTGCTCCCCAGTGGGGTGTTGCCACCACATCCACAGTGGTGGAATGGATTTTCCATCTCAACACCCAAAAGGGCCAACCACATCCTGGGATGCATCAGGCACAACATCGTCAGCCAGCTGAGTGAGGGGGTTGTCTCTGGTGCAGCCTCACCTCGAGCAGCCTCACCTCTGCACTGGTGCAGCCTCACCTCGAGCACGGTGTACTGTTTTGGGCACCACAACATAAGAGAGATATTAAGCCATTAGAGAGTGTCTGAAGGCAGGCAATAAAGATGGTGAAGGGCCTTGAGGGCAAGCTGTATGAAGAGTGGCTGAGGGCACTTGGTCTGTTCAGCCTGGAGAAGAGGAGACTGAGGGGAGACCTCATTGCATTTACAGCTTCCTCACAAGGGGAAGACAAGGGGTAGGCACTGATCTCTTCTCTCTGGTGACTCGTGACAGGACCCAAGGGAATGGCATGAAACTGAGTGGGTTTCATGGAAAAGGAAAAGGTTTTTCACCCAGAGGATGGCTGGGCACTGGAACCGGTTCCCCAGGGAATCGGTCCCAGCACCAAGCCTTCCAGAGTTCAAGAAGTGTTTGGATGATACTCTTAGGCACATGTGTGGCTCTTAGGGCTGTCTGTGCAGGGCCAGAAGTTGGACTCAATGATCCTTGTGGGTCACTTTCAACTCAGGATATTCTATGATTCTATGATTTGGCCATCTGTGCTGGACACCTCTACAATTTCACTCCCTGAACAGGGGCATTATTCAGAAACCAGGATGCCCTTCCATAAATCCACGTGCTCTTCTTTGCCCAGACCCCTTTAGGCAGGGCAGTCTAAAGAGATGATTTTTACCCTGGGGCTGGAACAAGTGTGGTTTGTGCTGCGAGCTTCATCTGTCGTTGTGGGTTTATTTTGGTTTAAGGTAGCTACTCCACTGTTCTCAGATTGCCTTTCACTCTTATAAAGGGGGGTGTAGATTGATGGCATTGGCAAAACAACACAAAGAAAGGCAAACTGCAGATGCCAGCTCCCTGCCTGGCCTGAAGAGAAACTTTCTCCTTTCACAAGCACCGTACAAATGCCCAGTCATCCATTCCGTAGCAAGAATAAGGGAGAAATTATCCTAGCATTTGGCACACTGCCAGCATGCTACAAAGATCCATATACTATACATAGTGGTACTGCACTTTGTATATTTTGATTCTAAAACGTTTCTGCGAGAGCCTCAGCTGGGTCTCTTTTATCAGTCAAGGGCCCTTGCAAAAGGGTGGGGGAGGATTTAGAAGGCCGGTTAACAAGGAGGCTTCTCGCAGAAGAAAACCTTTCCAGGGGCTAAAACTAAATGAAACAAAACTCTAAGCTGCTACTCTGCCTCCCTCTAGTGAAGCGGCAGCACCCGGGAAGGGCGGCCACTGCCTCCTCCTGCCCCACTTCTCTGCATCTTCAAGCATCGACCACAGCTGGTTTTCTTTTCTTTTTTAGCCTCATTGCACACATTGCCATACTCTCTCTCAAAAACCAACGAACAAACAAACAAACCAAAGACCTGCACAGCACACAAAACTTTTGTATGTGGGTTTTACTCTGTTGTTCTTCTTACACTTTTCTTTCAGCTCACAGAAGGAGGGATGACTAAGCCTTTCCTGGTGATTGCAAAACTCCAGGTGTTTGAAAAAGAAAAATCCCTCCAGTTAGTTCTCCTAACAAACTGTAAGCAAGATGAATGAATTAAGAAATTCTGATGACAACATCTAGGCAGCTGTTATCATTCCTGTATTAAGTCTGACTAGTAAATGGGATATGGTTATTCCACTTTAAAGACTATCTTGGGGGATGTTTAGATCAGGTCTCTCTGTCAGCTACATCTCAATTATTTTTGTGTTACAGAAAGTAGTAGTATGGAGTCCTACAGCCAATGTAATTATTTACATCCTCCTGACATGATCTTCTAGTGAAACAGCATGTCAAAAATAGTTATTCGCATTACATGTTATAAACCTTCTCTTTGAAATGCAGACAGTGTATGTATATGGTCATGCAGCACCCTAAAACAGACTTTTGTAGTCCTAGTGGTTTAAAGCCAGTTACTTTAAAATTAATTTAAAGCTTCATATCTGACTAGCAAGTACAGCATATGACATGTTTTCCATCCTGCACCAATAAAACACTCATTATAATCTCCAGGTCCATATTCTTTTCTGACTGCAAAGTCAAAAGCAGAATCTAACTCCTCGCATTTGGTGAATGTTCTTGCTGAAGCAGGAAAGTAAGAAGCCAACTTGCAAACTCCACAGCTGCTGCAAGGCCCAGACACCTATTTTGGACTGATCCTTCCTTCATGCAGTGAGCTGCCAATTGTTCACTCTAAGGGTCAGTCACATTTCAACACTGAGGAAAATTTGGTTCCATCTTTACATCCTACAAAAGAGTAGTATTTTTCTAAGACAATAATTTGAAATCAAGAGGGAACACTTAGCCATTTCTACAAGGTGGTATCTCTCTCTCCCATCCAATGTGTGATTAACATACAGCAGGTGAGAAAGTGAGTCCCAAGAGGGTGATTGAGAAGACTAATGCTACCTTTACATTATGGTAACCTGTAGCAAGAATCCATTCAATCCTGGGAATTTGTCGAGCCTTTTCAATTGTACATTTATTCAGCTACAGATTGATTTGAAAATATGTTATCTGGATCTTTCGAGGACAAGTGGTGCTTCTAATCAGTTCCTCCCCAAAATTAGATACTGTTTACACACTACAACCACAAACATCCTAGACTTCTGGAGATTTGTATTCTACATACCTCTGTTGTGTTTTTTCTTCTGGTACTGTTACGGCATTGTAGAAGCAGAAGATTCAACTGCCCACATTAGTGATCTTTTTCTTTTTTTTACCGTTTCTTTCTGCTTTGTGTATGTCTGATATGGACTGGATTTGTTAGAAATATGCTCACTTATTGGTGTTGCTAGTTTGCTCTGCTGCAGAGTGTTCTGCAAGAATGTACATTTTAGAGAGAAAAAGGAAATCAATTACTTCCTTGCAGTCTGTACAGTTTTCAGATATCTTCTACCTGACATCCTATTCAGTATCCCACAGGAGACAAGAAACTGGGTAAAGAATCTGTGAAAATAATGTTACTAATTGCAATACTACACGTTACATATATTGTGTTTGCATAATATGTATACAGAGAGAGTTTTAAATACATATAACTCCTTGGCTCCTCTTTCTTCCAGAACCGCAGCATGGCAGCAGATTCCTGCAGATGGTTTTGCCAATGTCATAATAGGGCTTGGAGCAAGCTCAAAACCCTAGTATGAGGCAGCGTCTGCCCCAGGCAAAGGACACAAATTTAAATAAAAATCCCAAAGATGCAAAACGGTGCTACTTGGATTTCCAAATTGTGTCAATAGACAAGGTCATGAGTCAAGTCAGGTGAGACCTGCAGAAAATTCAACCAGCTGTAGTGGTATGTTGGACAGTGCTTGAAAGGAGACAGAAAATCAGTAGTTTATTACCTGAGTTCAAATTTCAGCTTCTAAAAGTGTCAGCTTTCTGGGGGTTGTGACACTTGCCTAATAAACACTGTGTCTCACTTTTCCATTCTGGGGCATTGGGTTAGCTCTGACTCACAAGAAAAAAATCCTCCTATTAGGTAATGAACGTCGTGCCTGCAACTCTCAGCGCCTCTTAGTCCCAAGAAAAATGTCACCTTAAGAGCTATATTATTTATTTCTGCAACCATCAGTAGAATAGACAGGACAGCAGGTTTCGCATGTAATATATCTGAGCTGATTGCTTTTATGTCTGTGGCTAATTAGGAAACCAGGAAACCTCTGATACTAATCTATTAACCTTGAGAGAAAATCACTGCAGGAGAAGACATTACAGTAATGAAACCCCCTTTTTATACAACAGTGATTGCTGATGGGTATGGACAGCAGTCAGACCAATGCTGCTGGTCTCCCTCTGCCTCGCGCAGGTAAACGCACAGAATCGCAGACGGAAACCTTACCCATCTCTTTTTCAGGAGCAATTCGCTTAATTGTTTGGCCGGCAGATGGAACCCTCCTACTTCTTATTCTCCTATAGCTTCACTCGAAATCAAGAGAAAGGTAGCTCCAGTCTTTTTGTCAGCTCGGCTTTCCCGGTGGGGCAGCCCAGGCTTCCCAGTGCCCTGCTCGCTCTCCTCATCTCTGCTTTCACTGTCACTGCCACCAGGAGGAGTATATGACCTTTCCAAAAAAAGGGGAGATAAACTTGCTTCCTGTGGGCTGCGTTTCACTGCCTGACCACAAATGAAACTCTGAAATACTATGAAAACAGAACATGCCTTTAAGCTTTTCTGACAAATGTATGTTAGTTTTCCCCCACAAGGGGGCCTACAAGAAAGCTGGTATGGGACTTTTAGGGTGAAGGGGTAATGGCTTTAAACTGAAAGAGGGTAGGTTTAGATTAGCTATAACGAAGAGATTCAAAGGAGTATTTGGTCAAAGAGCTCTAGGACACCAATTAAAGCTTTAGCCTTTAAAGCCTGAGAAATCAACACTTTTCACACAGAGATCCTTATTTAAGCACAGCTTTAGACTACTGGTTTTTCAATATTGTTTCTTTACTAATACTTTGTTTTCTTACTCTCTTTTTCCATGTTTCACACAGAAATTGACTTACTTTTCTCCCTTCGAACATATCACATTATCAGAATATTCATTCTCTTTGTCACTATAAAAATATTTGATTGGTTAATATAAAGTAATAAGCAGTTCTTTCCCCTGCTGATTTCACCTGTCAATTAATTGCTAATTGTTACCTCCATTGAGCCCTGTCTTTAGTCAAAGTGAATTATTTTTCTTATTTTAAAAGTTTAATACAAATCAGTCTCACCTCTGGAGTTATTCTAACCATGTGTAACCAGCAAGGCCTCGAGCAGTAGAGTCATGTGTGAAGAATGCTGCTGCTTCTCAGCAGCTGATATGTGTCCTCACATCCCCCCTGTTCCCTCCATCCAGCTGCAAGTTCTACCAGCCTTTTCTTCTTAAGCGATATTGCATTGCAAATGTTTATCTCTACATCCTCTTTGCTTTTAGCACTACTGCTTCAGAGATTTTTTCCTTGCCATTGACATATGTGTCAGCTTATTTTTTCTCCAGATGGATTAGCTTCGTGTTTCCAAGTTCAGCATCACTCCTTCCCCAAGAGTACTTGCAATCACTCCCTAGTCTCCTTTCTGTGAACCTTTATCACTCCTAAGGGCTTCACTGTTTAACACTCCTACTCCTCTTTTTAGGTTTAAATTTCTTCTCTGAGACAGATTTGTCTTTTCCTGGCTTGCCTCAAAAGAACAGACAATGCAAAGAATGAGAGACACAAGTTTTAAGATCTCCTGGAATTTTTGCTTCATATTAGCTCATTGTTCTTCATGAGCTAATAGTTTATTTTCATATATCAAAGTTCCAGTTGCCTCCACAACTACACTAAACACATACAGAATGTATGTGTATTTTACATAGTCTTATATCAAAATTCTCATTTTCTCCTTAAATATTTAGCTTACTACGTTTTTTTTTTCTACTTTGTCACTGCAAATTACTTTATGTTTTATTATAGTATGTTATTGTTTATACCTTGATAAAATGTATTTATATTTTCTCCTAAACCAAACAGAATAGACAGCACACCTAACTTCATACTACTCTGACAATCTTCCCTTTTTTTATGTCCCCAACTTCTTAAAAAACTTTGAAATCTGAAGGAATAATGCTATATGTTCATCATTTGGTGAGGAAAGTGTTACAGATGAGATTTTTATCTTCCAATCTCTGTTGTCTTCTGACTGACCAATGGCTGGAGCTAAATTCCCACTGTATTTCAAGAGAGACTCTTAAGAAACTCATGTTAACAATATTACTCAAGTGAAAAAGTATTTTTTGTGGAGAAATGTACATTCATGTTTATATATTCAATGAAATGTGATGTGTATTCCATGAAAAAAATATATTCAACACATGTAAGAGTTGTACCATCATTCCTTTGAAATTATTAAATTCTGGCAAGCTAGAAATCCTCCACTATCCTCTACTCCAAATGACTTCAAGTCTCTGAGCATGATCATAGCCAGGTCTCCTGCCTTCTTGGCTTCCAGATGTTTGTTGATGCAGCCAGCTCTGGCCCTCTATCTATTTTATTTCTTTTGGTATTTCTGTGAGTTTTCACCTTCTAGAATCTCTCTAACTGGCAGCATGAGAAATGGGAAACCTGTACTTGTTCATATAACAAGCCTAGCACAAGTGGCAGCATCAGTGCTGCTCTGATGCTGCCTCTGTTACAGAAAGAGCAGATCTGGTGCCCCCCTCTTCTATGACAACACATAAATCATCTCACCCCGACAGGGAGATGCACCATGTAAACAAACAAAAACAGAGCCCACTATTACAACAGAAAATATATATCCTTAGAATATGTCAATAAATAATGATGTCTCTGCTTGAAGGTGAAATCCCTTACCAGAGAAAGGGAAAGCCTCACATGACAGACGGCAGGCACATAATTTTGGTTATGAGCACAAGAATAAGATACACTGCAAGAAGTAATACATTGATTTGTAATATGTCATTTCTGTTGTGGTAACTGCTTGTGTTTACCACAAGATAATTGAGACGCAGCTTATCTTTAATGAAACTAAGATAAAGCTGCCCAATGCTTACAAATGAAGCTGGATATGTCAACAGGCAATAGCAATAGAATAGCCAATGGCAAATCCACTCCCTCCTGAATGTGGTGGCCATGGGTGTAAAGATCTTCTGAGGTACGTACAAAGTCCTTGAGGATTACGATGCATGAGAGTCTAACTGGAAGTAAGTGACCATCTTCAATAGCTAGTTCTGGATATAGTTTTGCTCTGAGGTCAGTGAAGATTTAGGCTGAGAGCATCAGCTTATACATAGCAGCCACACAATGTTTGCAAGAAGTCAATACCTTCTCCCTGTGCTAGGTCTGAATTGTGAATTGGAAGCAAAACAATTTTTCCCAGATTGTCCCTTGTTTTTCACTAGTTTATTTGGGCATAAACAGTTGTTTTCTGTGATTAGGTTTGGAGGCAGGGACAATGTAAACAGTGTTGTTCTGTCTTTTTTCCTTTTCTACCTGTGAATATAGAATATATTTGGTGAGATCCAAAACTGTTATTCATGGAGGCGATGAAAGGCTGGATCTGTAGTTAGTAAAGCTAGATATCTCACTGAGGCACTTTTGCACAGCAACCAAGAGTTCTGGGCACCTTCAGAACAACTGCAGAAACACTAGCAGTGTTGATGGTTCCTGCTCAGTGCTAGAAGAAAGCTGATCTACTTTCTATGGTGTGTTTTCACACATATTTATGAACTCCCAATGAAGATTTTGTCCTGGAGAGAAATAAGCCTCAGAAATAGAAATCATTCCTATTACGGCCATTCCCAAGAACGCCCACTCCCAGAAGTGGACACCTGCTGGCTGCTGGGCCCAGCTGCAGCAACATGCAGGACTCCTGAGAAGAGCTGGGTTGCAGCTGCATAAGACATCAATGCTTTCCAGTTTGGAAGCACATTTAACACAATGAGGACTAGAGAAGGAAATATAGGTCTGAGGGAGATGGTAACCTCTTCAGATTGTAAACTTTCAGGTGTGGACAATCTGGTTGTGCTTTTACAGTGCTGTTGCTGCCATGAACCTTGCCCACTGCCTGGGGAAAGGAAGTCAAATGCTGAGGAGAGTGGCAAGTGTTTTGTTTCCCCACCAGCTCTGTTGGAGGTTGTCACTGTGTGACACTGCAAGAACAGCTCCCATTCCCTGAGCTGTGGGTGCTGCTTGGTGAGTAATTATCTTCTCTAATTCCAGGATTTTCACACTTCAGCAGATATTGTACACTTGACTGTAACCTTTACTAGTCTCAAATGGCTCTTCTCACATGAAACATCTGGAATCACAGTATCTTTAAATTGATTCTTTCTTCCTCTACTCCTAGAGGAGTTTGAGATGCAGATGGATGTAGCTTTGCTTTGTGTTCCTCAGTAAGGGACCCACTGTGACCCCTGGCTCAATTCTATAGATGCAGAGATAACCTCTGCAGACATCATCCTGCAACACCACTTCCAAATAATAGAGTACACAAAACCTCTTCCAACCTGTTGGACTCATGGAAATCTTTGGGTCCAGAATGCAAGCCAGAAGCAGGATGAAAGGACCTGTGATAGCATATCTTGTTGCATCTGCTTGCCTCCAGTGCCTCCAGTATCTTACTGCTTCACCATGCAGGACCTTACCTGCAAGTATTTGTGGCAAATCCAATAGAATTATCTCAGATAATGTGTGGAAATATAGTAATTTGCAACCACAGTATAACTCCCCAAAAGTATGCCCGAAACACAGAAATATTTTTAAATAAAATGGACAGACATAAAAGTAATTATAGCAGTACAACCCTTTCACCCTTCCTCTGCTTTAACTAAATTTCACTACCTCAAAGTCAACATCAAATGACTTATTACTCAGTTCTGTTACTGCAGGAGACTGGCATTTCTAAAATACTGAAAAATCAATGCTCTATTTTAAAAACACCACAACATCAGGATTCTTGAGCCAAAACTTGGCTCTTTGTCATGAATAAAATACCTAATAGATTGTACAACAGGGTATTTTTTCAGGAAAACTTTTTGTAAGAAACATGAACAAATGAATCATTCTGCAAGGCAAAATGTCATTGACTGATTAGATAGACAAAGCCAGGCTGGATGGGGCTTTGAGCAACCTGTTCTAGTGGTGTCGCAACCCATGGCAGGGGGATTGGAACTAGATAATCTTTACAGTCCCTTCCAACACAAGCCATTCCATGCTTCTAGGCTTCTATCTGTAGGGAAAAAAAATTAAAATAACTTTGCCTTCCTGTGTGAAATAAAAGCTGAAGAAATCACCAGGTATCTACAAGAAAATTTTTTTCCAGAAATTTTGGGGTTTGTCAAAGCAGCTGAATTATCCCAGTGGAGTCTGGAAGGTACCTACATTCACTGAGCTGGGAACTAATCACAAGTCTCTTAGCAGCTTCCCACCTCCATTAATATAAAACAGATATACAATCAGATCCAGTGTCGCACACTACTTGTGCTTCTCACAATCTCCAAGGTCTGAAACTCCATTAGGAATTCATTTTATGATACTGAGACACTAATTCTCACCTATGATGAGCATTGCATGTCCCCGACAGAAAAGCAGCAAGGATTTTTGGGGAGATGAGATCACACCTATTAACAGGCAGGCAGGTCCCTAATGGGGTGCCGGTAAATAAAGTATCTCGGCAGCCTACTCAGGGAAGCAGGTGGTAGAAAGTGATGAGGAACTCTTCTGTTTGAGGCAATGGCAGGTTAAATGAGGCAGAGGCATTTAAGGCAGACAAAATGAGGGCAGAGGGAAGCAGTCCTGCCTGGGTCAGGAAATTAAAATTGGGAGCATATGGCTGTAGGGGCACAGGGAAGGAGTGGCAGGTGGGTAGGGAAGTCAGCCTCCCAACAAACTCTGCTCTGTGCCTCCATTCCTGTGCTGCCGGGTAGAGCTTTCCCTGACAATTCCTATTACCACCAGGTGATTTATAGTCATCTCTCTCTCAAATGAACCAAAACAAGTCTCTTCTGATAGACTGTGTTCTGCAAAGCATGAGGGTTTGCAATACAGCTGCTATGTGTTATCCCACACAGCAAATGTGGGAATATTTATATGTTTTTTTAATACAACAAATATATTTCCCCAGATGCTCTTGACTGAACATATTGCTAATAGGAGTGTGTTCAGCTTTTCAGAATAAAATGCCTTTAGAAAAAAGAGAAAATATTAAAAAACTGAAGAACCAAAAGTGATTTTTTTAAAACTAAAACAAGATTTCATCTGCATTTATGATTTTTTTCTTCTCAGAACTACTCTAAAATCTACATTACAATATTTCTTATTAGCTCCTTCTTCTTAAAAAATGGCATTACCCAGAGGGGATGGGTCACATTAGCTGGGTAGGTTTAGCACAGCAATGGAAAGCAAGCAATGCCATACTGTATGAGCAGGAATTCTGTATGCTAAGGGTTGAATATAAGCCCTTCTAATGAACAGAAAACTAAGTCAAATATCTAACAAAACAAGTTCTAACACTCAGGTGTTGGATGAAAACTTTGCTCTATTTATTTCAAAGATTATATGAGTATGCTACTTAAATTTCCAGAAGACCACTTCCAGTTGTACAGCTTATTTACTTAGAAGTGTTAACAGATGCCAGGAAGTCAGACCATTTATTGTGAGATGCATCTCCTTATATTTCTTATTTTGGAATTATAATTATTCCTGGATATATGACTTGATACATGTTCCTATTGATTCTCAGTCCCCCTGAAATGAAGGAAGCATATTTCATCATGAAGAATAAGATATCTCAAAGAATTTGAGAATCACCAAGTATGTCTTAAACACTTTAGAGCAAGCGCTTTCTTGACAGTCCATTTAAGAAATGACCCTCTTTCACATTTCTGAGTGATTGAACAATTATAACTTGTCAATTTTTTTCATGATCCACAGTTACTTGAGCCTTCCTGACATAATCTCCAGGTAAAGGTTTTTTTGGTTTTTTTGGTTTTTTTTTATTTTGTAATGTGTGTTCTCAACATGCAGACTACTTCTCCCATGGTTCACAACTCTGCTTTACCACAGAATTAAATCTAAAGGACACATATTTTTTTCTCTTGTGCTCAGCCCACTAAACCACTCTCCCATGAATTTTTATTTTAGTGACATGAGACTACTCCTACTTAACTTCTTGTGAGATCTGTAATACTTTCAAGGCCTAGAGAGTATATCTAGAATAAAAACATCTAGCTACTAAATATAAAATAGCAGCTTTTTTGAAATGTATGTATGTGCTACTAAAAAACATCCTTCTCAAACATTTAATAGAAAGTGCAGCAAATACCCATGTATGGCACTTTATGCTCTTAACAAATACTTTTAAATAGAAAAAAACTTAAAATTTCTCAGGTTTCATGGTAACGTTCTTTTAATTAACTTCTCTACTGAGCTATCTTGCAATAACTTCTATGCTTCACTGAAAACAATGGGAAAATTGACACTGAATTTAGTAGAGAAACTACATCTGTCCTTAGTTTTTAGCCGTATATACTGAGAAACACAAAATATATTTAAAAAAGGAGAAAAAAAGAAAGACAATTATAAACCAATATCTATAAACCAAGTTATATAGATATTCAATACAGTTGCAAAAGGAAAATCACCATTCAAAAAATATTAAAACAAGACTACAGACTGAAATACTGAAGTAATTCACCTTATATACTCAGCTCTGAAGATAGTAACCTTACTGGAGGATTTCATTTTGGTTTAGGCACAAAACTGTGAGGAATATAAAGGTCAGGTTGGATGGGGCCTTGAGCAGCCTGGTCTCGTGGAAGGTGTCCCTGCCCATGGCAGGGGCATTGGAAATAGAGGATCTATAAGGTCCCTTTCAACCCAAACCATTCTATGATTCTATGAATTTTTAAACTTATGGATGCCAGGAACTCAATATCAAAGAGCATATTTTTAAGATTTCCTAATCAATACGGTGATCAGCTGCTATTAAATTTTACCATATCTATGTATTAAATATCCTCAAAAAAAAAACCAGATCTAAGAGGTATTTAAACATATTTGAAGAGATTTTTTTAAAATTTTTGTTGTTGTTGTTAAGAGAAATTCCTGCTAATTTAGAAGCTAAAGGCCAAACCAGAATAGAAAACAGTTTAAATGGCATCTTGGAGTGCCTTCTTGTAAATATTCCTTTACAAGTAAGAATACACTGTACACTTTGTATGCTTTCTTTCGCTGTGTGGTGCTTGCTCCTGATACCTTCACATGCTGCAGGAAAGTTTGTATTTCCAAGGCTATGTTCATATCTTGAACAGAAAAAGGTTTTCAACTCCATACTTTATTTTCATGTCTTCACAATCACTAAACTGAGTACAAAGAACCCAAACTTCAGGCAATGTACATCAACAAAGTACCGTGATTGTCATGGAAGCATGGTAATTCAGAGCAGTGGAAGATCTAGTCTTAAACTAGTTGAATGGGGAAAAAGGGCTCTGCTGAGATTTAAAAATCTTGCACAGAGGAATAGGGTTACTGATTTTGTTTAGTATTTTAGTATTTTATAGCTATGAATGAAAGTCCTTCTATAAACAAATCTATTTGATATGAATTATGTCATGATTAATATCTCCACTACAAATTTATTTGCATCTCATATTTTGAGAGTGATGATCATTTGTGTTACTGCCACAGTCTCTGTTTGCTCAACTGATTGCTTTGTTGTTGTTTTTCTGTCTACTCATCTATACAAGTGAAATGATCTTGTCCTTTTCTCTTTCCTGCCTGTTTTCTCAGATCATTTAACAATGAGCTACACTTTCCATTGTAGCCCTTCGTGATGAAAAGGGGGGAAAAGTATGGGGGGAGGGACAGAGCACTGAAGTCAGTGTCAGATTCATACAAAGTGATTTCCTTGCTGACAGCAACTTTGCTTTCCAAAAATCTTTTTCTTTTCAAAAATTGTTGTGTTTGAGGTTACACGCATTTCATTTTTTTCCATGGGGTCATACTTCGATGGTTCAGTACCAAAATCTAGTTTTATTTGAATCTGGAAATTCTGAGATTGTGTTTCTCTTTGGAATAAAAAAATAAATAAAGATAAAGCAAACCGAATTTTTATTGTAGTTACCATTAAAAGGCACAGAAAGTTACAAAAATTTTTTAAAAAATCGTTTAATTCCCTCTTTTTTGACTCTTTTAAAAAATATTAGTTACAATTGTATTGCCATCTTATTCCTGAATAACCAAAATTGTTTACAATAGACTTTAGCAAGGGCCCTCTTGAACTCTGCTACTGGGTGTGTGCTGGATTGTAGTCCAGACCACATCCCTGCTCAGGCAGTGCTCATCATTTGGTATCACCTCAAGATACCACAGGTTGAGATGCTGGGCTCAGTGGTTGCTGTTGACCCCTCCTACTAATGGAAAAAGTGGGTAAGGGATTGGGATGTACATGACACCAACTATCAAGGCATGTTATGTCTGCTTTTTATCTAGCCTAATAGCATATGGGAGTTAAGCCAGAACTAAAGCAGAAGTATGCCTGTCTGAGGAGAGATTCCTTCCCTTCACCATGCCCCACAATGGCACTCATGCATCGGCCCTGACCCAAGGGAGCTTTCATGCTCACCGTCTGACATGTAAGGTATGAGCCCCACAGGCTTAAACAAATAATAAGTATCCAGTGATAACATATTAGCCTGTAAATTATCTACAGAGGGGAGAGGAAGAGAGAGGAGGGGAGGGGAGGACCTGCTCCATGATCCTTGATGTCCTCAGGTGGGTCTAAATTCTGTTTGCAAGAACTGCAGAAGTGCTCTAGGAGACTGGAAATGCCACAACGACTTCCTTATGATGAGGAATACTTTTCAGTATTAAATGTGAAATTTATTAATAGATCAAGTGGAACAGTGTTTTTTCTCCATTTGCAAAAAAAAGGAAATAAATTTTTAAAAATCCATGTTTCTTGTACTTTGTACCATTATCAAATTTCCAGTTTCAAGATTACCATAGATACGAGTAAATTGTCTACCACTCTGGCACCATAAATGAGTATTCCTTACTATGGCAACATGGCAAAATCTACTCATTGCAACACAAGATATAATCCTTTCTACACCCATAAATGTTTTTCTTTACCTAGAAAGATTTTGGTAGTGGGTGGACAATCAAAATCTGATGACATCAGAGAAGCTGATGATTACATCAGAGAAACTGCCCTCTGAAAATTATAGCAATTACATGGCCTCCTTTCTGGCATACCAAGAGTTCAGAAAACAGCTTTGACCTCTTCAATCTCATTGTGATTTACTGAGATAATTTTTCATTCACTCCATAATTTGGATGGAGAGGCACTGAGAGAGGATGAGAAGAAGTCCATACCACATAACTCTGGCAGTAAGTGAAGATGCCTATAGAAAGAGCTTAAAAATGTAAAATTTCCCAGCAGAGTAAGGAAGACAGATAGATCTCAGTAGATGCTCCAGTTCCAGTCCAGTCTCTCTCTTCCTTGGCTGCATACATAGTCTAGGGAAGAATCAACTTTTGGCTCAAGTAGCTCTATCAGATGCCTAAAATTGGATAGACTATTTTCAGCTTTTACCTCCAGTCTTTATCAGTCATCCACCACATTAGATGAGTTTAGAGTATCTTTCCTATTTCCTGAAGCAGAACTGTTTCTTCAGCTATCTGCGGACCCAAGAGGACAATACTGCATTAATTTTTTTCTGTATTTGATTTCCATTGGACTGATAGGAAGAAGAGATTTCATTCAAGGCAGACCCCAAATACAGAAGAGGGAGTTTTAGATACTTTTCCTTTAATCACCTGATCTTGTAATGTAAACTTTATCTCCATCTTTTCACTCTGCTTTTCTGTATCAATACCTAAATAAAAAACAATTTTAAAAAGGCAGTTGAATTGAAACATACTTTTCAGCTTTCAATGTCTCTTGAGTAATTTCACTTGTTTTGGTTGAAATTTTTAGTAGTAGTGATGTTGAAAAATGAAATAAGTATAACCAGCATCCAAGATAGTGAGGAGAATGTGAAGCTAAATTAGTTATGGTCTCATATAAAATACTCTTGGCAAAGGCTTATATTTGAGGTATAAAATGCATACAGAGGGAGTTTAATCTGTAGACTTTTGTCATTAGGTTGTATTTCAGTATGAGTGGAAGTATTTGAACAAGTCAGATACTATCTATCATCTGACAGCACATCCTACAGGCAAATGAGGTGTTGTGTGGAGCTTCCCAGCAGCCTCCCCACCCCCAGATATTTAATCTTCCCAAAGACATTGGCATTTCTTGATTCTTGCCCAGTTGCTTGCACTCTACTTAGTGGCAGTGTTTGAGGGGTCAGTCTGGATAAAAACATGCATCTGGAGTAGTTATGTCTTCTAAAGCAGTTACCTTTTTAAGCAGTGTTCCTTTTTAACCACTGGAAAAAAAAATAAGACCAAAGTTTGCCTTGTCCTTAGCAGATGTCTCCAAAGTTTCAGGTGACCTGCACCTTTCACTTCAAGTGAACACACACTTCACTGACCATGAAGGGAATCTAGAGTGACTAGTTCACATGAAGATGTCTACAACGTTGTTGTCTGAAGTCAGGTAAGAAGGTTTCTTTTTTTTTTTTGGTTAATATTGCGACACTTGAACCACAGACGCTATCTACTGCCACCACAGTACCTGGTTTTGATATAGGCTTTCAACTCACCTAATGGAAAATGTAATTATTTCCCAAGTCATTCTTGACTCAGATCAGAATAGTGAGAAATTAATGCCATTGACAGAATGTTGATGTTTTATTTGGGGCTTTTTAAATTAATGCAGCGTCACATACCACATATGCTTTCACAATTCTGTTGTGTGGGAATCTATCCAACCTCCCAGGGAGACTTTCCAGTATTGATCTCCACAAGAAGGGAGGAAGAGAACAAAATAGTCTCTTAATTTGACTATTAGCTATCTAGTCCATAATAACTTAAAGGTTGTTATCTAAAAGGTAAGAGGGCCATAATTAATATTGCTTAGATCATTATTTTCAAATATGGGTACTTCATTGTGTTTTAAGAGTATCTGAAATATGCCTCACACTATCTTAAAAAACCAAAACCAAACCAAGCAAAATAAACAAAAAAAACCCCACAACAAACAAACAAACAAACAAAAGCTCCAAGGGAAAATAAACTCCTCAAAGAGTTAACGGTGTCAAAGTAGTTTATAGAGCTGACAAAGCATGATTTACTTCATTTTTCATTGCAATGTGTTTACTAAGGTCTTGGAACTTACGAGACCTTCACGCACTGTAATCTTTCTCTTCTCGCTCCCAACGCGCTGGTTATTTGGGTGACTGAAGCTGATCTATGACTCCAGTGACAGGCTCTGCTGCAGGTTAAGATGTGTTTCAGGCAGTCAGTCCTTCGGGAGGCTTTAGAGTCGCACGGGTGGAGGGGTGGGTGTCTCGTGTGCCGCTGAACAACCACCAGCCACCGTGGCTTCTGTCCATGGTGCTGATCACCCCGGGCTCCTGCCTGGTTCCTGTTCCGTAAACAGGTGGGGGAAGTAAAAATAATAGTTTTATTAGAAAGTCAGTGAAACATTGGGGTTTAAAATGCGTAAATTAATTTAATTAATCTATATTCATTCTTATATTATAAATATAAGAATTTACAATTACTACACCACTTAATAATTATTGTGATAATATAAATACCCACATAATTCCTTGTGCCAGTTTATGTGTCTTGGAATTACAGCACAAAACCAGTCTACAAATTACAAAAATATGTTAAAAAATCAGAAAAATTCATAATCGAAGAAGAGTATGTGCCTCTGGCTATTTTTTTTCCCATGTGTTGATATTTTTAATTAAATAAAAGCAGAGAAGGAGAGCCTGGTTAAACCAGTACATAACCATAAATACTGGTTAAGCCTATACATAAGCATAAACCCCATATACTGAAGCACTAAGTCAGAGTTGGAAGGCAAATAGGAAGGACTACTGAGTTTCTGGAGAGCCTCTCATTTGTTAAGTTTCATCAGTTTTGTATATAAATCCCTTTCTTTTATATTGTTTGAAAGTTACTCCAGATTTGCTATCTTATACTAAAGCACACAAGGTCTTTTTCTTGTTCTCATTATGTCTAACAGCTGCAGGATGGATAGCCTGTATACCACAGAGCGTGTAATAAATAATGAATCACTTTGAAGCACTGCTTTCATGAAAAGTCACATACAAATATGATGTTTACTTGTAATTTGTTTAAGTTATAAAAACACTAGCTGAAAGGGTGACTTCTCAATAAATCTGCTAGAGTACTGGGTAATGGAGCCTCGTTTCTTTTCTTTTCTTATCTTTTAATTTTTCACCTCAGCTAATTTATGAACCCTTTCCAAAATTATTCTCTAAAGTGCATTTTTAGAAAATTCCCCAAGTGAAATGCATCTATGAAATACTAAATTTTCTTCAATTTCAATGAACAGCTTTAAGTTAAATGAACAACAAATCATAGAAAAATACCAGCTTTCATGCTGTTTACATTTGCTTCCCAAATGTGTCAAAGCACTAATACCATAAGGATTAGTTCACAAATGTGAGCTCAGTTATTTACATTTTTTTCATAAATAAAGCAATAGAAGTAATTATTCTAATAAAAAATTGGATTAACCAAAACTGCTACAGAAAATGATTGTGACAGTGTCAGTTTCACCAGTGCTTTAGTAACAGTGATGTATTTTAAACTAGAGACTTATGCTTCTTACATATCCACAAACTAGTTTAGCAACAACATGCAAGCTTCCTTCTTCCTTGACCCGCTAGACCCAGGCCTGCAGGAACCACAGATCTTGAAAGGTCACCTGCTCCATTCCTTGAGTACATCAAGATTAGCAACAGACAGCAAGTATGACTATGAATTGTGGGGGTTTTTGACTCACAGAGAACCTAGAATGCCTTGCAAACAGCACCAAGAGCCCAAGAATTAGCTGTAGATACAAGGTGTTCTGGTTAACATTGGCCATTCCAATCTCAAACTCTCCTTTCAAAATCCTTCTTATTATGATCAGATGCTCTTTTGTCAAGTATCTCTGTCTCACAACCTAGAATATTTTACACTCTGTTTTGCAGGCTAAGATTCCTGTTATAAATCTATGGCATTTGGGGACTCTATTTTATTTCTGTAATTCACCATTTTTTTACGTACTGATACAAGTTTCACTGAAGTCAGTTACAGTCATTCTGTCAAGCAGTGAAGCAGCCTTCTTGAATTGGGATCATACACTTACTGATATACAGAAGATACAAAAGATATTGTTTGTAATTTTATCAAAATAGATTTGTGTACTAAGTGTTCTCTTACTGCATGTAAAGTATAAACACTAAGATCAGGAAGCGCAGAAATAAAATGGTGGGTTTTGGATGAAAGCATTCAAATGAAATAAGACATCTCAAAGGAGATAAGACATTTTTGTCCACGGTCAAAAACTTTTCAGTGCAAGTATTTTTCAGCTTTGATGGATCACTTTCAAGACACCTGTAGGTACTGAGATTCAGATTTAAAGCAGTTTGTTAACCTGTTAGTGGAAGCACTGAAATCCACAGGATTAGCCTGATGAGCAAGTAGTTATCCATCGGGGGAACCTGAATTGCTGAAAGCAGAGCCCAATCACTAAACAGTGATGCAATCACTAAATACTGATAACAACAAACATCAAAACACAGAAATATTCTCTGTTTTAAATAGATGACATTACAGATACAGTAAACAAGGTATTTCTATCTACGCAGCACTGACTGAAGCAAATAACAAAGTGATAAACACAAAAGAAAAACGATGCTTTTTACATTTGTGTACAAGGGCCTACAGAATGCCCAGATCTTTGAACAAATATTTTTATACTGTATCTTTACAAGGGTCAAGATTATCCTGTTAATCCAGTTGTCTTTTCTTTCTGTTCCAAATCCTATGAAACGCTGTATGATTTCAAAAGGAAGATTTTAAAAAAGAAGATTTTTCAAAAGGAGGAAGTTAGAGGTGCTTTTTTAATCTCATCAATTTCAACAAACTTGTTCTAAAACAAGAAGAAATACTCCAGTCAGCTTCAACTAAGTATTATAGTACTGTGTTCAATAACATTTCTGAATGTGCATTAGTAAATTTAAAAAAAAACAAACAAACAAACAACTAACTAATCTACTACTCCTGTGAAGTTTGAAACCATTTACAGTCATAAAGTAATAACTTGTGACTAGAAAGGTCTGTTCTGGTGAAACTAGACAGTATTTCAGACCAGAAGTATTGGCTTTGTAAACCTCATGTGCATGTTTTCCAATTTGACAATGTTACATAAATTCAGGACATTTTTAATGAGCTTTAACTAATATAGAGTTTGCAGTTAAACAGGATCTTTATAAACTCCAGAATACTCTGTCTAAGTCTATACTAAACAAAAAAAAAAGCAAACAAACAAATAAAAACCTAAACAAACAAAAAAAACCCAAAACCAAACAAAAAACCACAAACATTTCTTTCACATTCCTCCAAGGATATATTTACTGTGATACTATTTTCCCGCACTAATTATAAACATTGTTTACAAATTCCTGGTAGCAGTAGATGTGCTTATAAAATTACCTCTTATCAGTTGACACTGATGAGAAGAATTACTTCAAAGGGGATAAAATCAGAATAATTTTACCATTTGCTTTCAATTTGGCTGCAAATGCTATTTCAAGTTGTCTGACTTAACAGTAGTGAAATAATACATTTTCCATTTTTATTTAGACAGGTTATTTAATTTGAAAATGCCAAATTGCATTTCTCATAGATCACTTATAAATTAAATCACGGAATTCAGAAACAGCTCTGAAATTCTCCCTGATGGCTGTATGCAGCTTGTTGGCTGCTGAGAACCTGACATATTTTTTTTTTAGTATTACTGGTTTTTATAGTAAGGATTTCTATTTTGGTTCTCTTCTATTCACTTTGTCTTGTGTGTGCTCTTTAACACAACAGTAAGTAGGTACAGACTTTTCCTGAATAGATGGAATGGTGGAGCAAGAGAATTGAAATAGACATTTGAAGAGATACTGGGCAACTTCAAAGACAGAATTTAAAATCTCTGCAGAATACAGATCTCATGATTACTCTGAAAGCTTTAGAAGTGTGAACAAGGATGGAAATATCATTGTTTAATGGGTTACTACCTGTCAGTGACTGACCATCTTCATATGCCTCATTTTCATTGTTTAACTTTCTTTGTGAAAAGAATCATGCTAGCTTGAATCACATTCTATGTGACTTTCACAACAAGCTAAGTGGATGTAGACTTTAATCACACTTCTGTAACTAGTATATAGATCTAGAAATTGTTCTGTCTAGGGGTCTGTTGGAAAGTAGTTTAAAACTGATACATGTTTCTTCTTTCTCAAGATTTTGAAATTCACTGACACTAGTTTCAACCTTTTCATTATTACAGACCATTCACATAGTAACAGATGAATTCATTGCCCAAACAGGGTCATCCGACTTACGCTGTATGGACATTTCAGCTATAAATAAATAAATAAGTAAAATTTTAGAAAAGGTTTGATTTATCTAATAATAAAATCCTCACATAATCCAATCAATTTTTCAGCTTTTTTCCTCAAGAAATCATTGATTCTTTAGCCAAAGTGTATGGACATGAGTGAAGAGAAATTGAGTCCAAACAGCAACAGTTTTTGATACATCAATTTGCCCAGTGCCACAGAGAAAATGAATTTATATTGTTTAGGATTAGTTATTGATAGTGATACCTGGAAGGCCAGTTTTTCACATTGCTCTCACTAGATATTTCTAAGGAAATTGCCATGGTTAAATCATAATGGGATTTTCTTCAAATTTTTTTTTTAGTTCTTACTTGGTCAAAATTATGCACTGAAAATTACCAGGTTTATTTAACCATGTTCATGATAAGAACACGAGCACCATACCTCTTAATAATAGTAAGATAAAGTTCATATAATATCTTTGAATCATAGTTAACAAAATACAATTTCTGTGTGGTTTTGTTTAGTGCATAAGATTTTTATTGTGTTTTTTGGTTTTAATTCAGTTTGCTTTCTGATTTCTTACTAGAAGGTGGTATCCATGGATCTATAAGAGTTATATTATTCATCTGAAGTTTATCATGAGAAAGAACCAGAGGCTTTACCAAAATTCTTCATCAGTTTTATCTTAAGACTGAAGTCTGAGCAAAGATTGAAACGGCATGGTGCTGGGTGGGGTGGGTTTTTGGTGAAGGTACAGAAGCACGTTTTTCTAAACAGTCCTGAGACTGCTGTTGTAAATAATCTCTTCCATGATATCACCAGAAAAAAATCCTTCATAAACTAAATTTGAAAACTGAAAGTTCTTGAAATGCTTTCTCAATTTCTACATATCTTTTCCCAATACAGCAACAGGAAATTGTCTAGTAAATAATGGACTATTTGAATCCAGACAGATTAACATCAAGCCGTCATGACTGGCACTGCAGGGCCAAGTGGAAGAATGTAAACAGCAGAGCGGGAATTTAATTCATCTGCTAGTTGTTGTATTTTCTTGCATCTCTTTCAGTTCAGTCCCAAAATGACTACAGTTGTCTTCACCACGGCTTAAGAATGTTCATATAGCTAGTAATGGCTCCAAGATTTGTTCAGAAACTGCTTTCTCTCCTTTGCTTTCTCCCTGTGTTCTGTGCTCTCTCTTATGATATGGCACTTGATTGTTTCCAAAGTTTGCAAACAGATCTGTGGTCCACCTCTGCATCAGTTCCCTCATGACGTCATGACTTGATTTGCTGGGGTGAGGCTCTGGCACCCTCCATTCGCCACACTTCTCTTTCAGCTTTGGCTTATATTTGGTTTTCTGTTTTCTGTGTGGATGGGAGTACTACTGTGGTTTCAAGATCATAATGAGCATGTAGTCATGCTCATTGCTTTCTTGGGTATGTGACTGGTCACTGACACACAGTAAATTGTCATCCAACGTGAATGCTAGAAATGCCAGTCTAGCTGAGGGTGTTTCTATGCCAACTGTCCACCAGTTCAAAGGCCCTTTGCTGTAAGCTTGATAAATGGTGAGTCTCCATTCAGACAGATATATTGCTCAGGGAGAGATTTCCCCAGAAATCCAATAAGCATTTCAATCAGCTTGATCTCATTTAGTTCAAGGCATTCAAAGAAAGGTGGATCCCTGGTTTACCTATTCCCCTTTACTGATCCTAATTCACTGTCTTTTCAAAAAAATCAAAATAATAACAAGCATTACTTCCAAATAGATTGTCAAATAGCTATTTTGCATTATTTCTTATATTAAGAATCTCTAATTTGTATTATTGTCCTATTTTGTTACAGTTATTTTGCTTACTTCTCATGTTATTCAGTGATGCTGATCAACAATGCAGAAAAACCTGCAGGAAAAGTGAGGGTTTTCACTTTATAATATGTTTGCATAGCCCTTATTGCAACAGAGTTTTAATGTCACTGGCTTCTGGCAACAACTGTCAATATCAATATTCAATAATTATAATAATGCACAACATCCTTACTTGTTTCATTTTAATCAGTACAGTTTACCATAAAGCAGTTCTTTGATTTACACTAATTATTTACACTAAAGTAAAACAGGAATAATGCAATACAGACAGTGCCAGAGAATGAAAAAAATGAACATGCTCTATTTTCTCTTTCAATCCCTTAATTTCAATTTTTTATGACAGCTTTCTTGCAACAAGTGTTCAAAAGCTGATTCAGTTCAGGTTGCCTGAAATTTCACATAATAAAATGCTTACTTTTAATTGCATACAACTTTGCCAGGCACCAGGATATACAGGCTGAAATTTTTCATGCTACATGTCTGACTTAGATTGAATATTGATTTTCTTTTCTTTAGAATTTCAGGGAGGAAAAAAAAAGGAAAGAAAAAAACCCCAACTAGTTGCTTCTTAGGTTTGCATAAAGCAGTAACAGAAATTGACTGGAGCTATATTTTAAATATATAAAAATATGTAAAGCTGTACAAAAATGCCACCTATTCCCTTATGTGCTCTGTAGATAAAATTATCTGTATTTGTGAAGCACTAATACTTTACACCACAAAAATACCTAGAGAAAATCACCAGTTTTGTTTTCTTTGAAATTTGAATAAAGTGTAGTTGTAAGGCCACATAATTAATGAGGAATATAAACAGAAAAAGTGAAGATTAACTCTTATTGAAGAGACAGGTATCTCAAGGAAAAATTAGCACATGATCATGCAGGTAAAGACTCAAAAAGTACATGGATAAGAAGAGTGTATTAAGATTTCATGCACAGTCTCAACTCTGCTTTTTTTATGCTTTTAAGTACTAATCTTTAGATTCTTCACTGTTTTACTTTGAATTTCTGTTTGTTTTATACCACAAACTTACAGGAAGTATGTAAAGCACAGTATTAAAAATTATGTCACACGTAACATTTGCCACAATAGGAAAAAAAGAGCTGTTTCTTTCACACTTTTTCTAGTTTACTATGAAACGAGCCACATCAGTGATCTACACCATCTGGAACCCTAAAAGCTCAGAACTGCAGCCTTTTGTTTCTGCAAGATAACCAGAGACTGTTAATACCTATCAAATATATCTTCCAAAAGAGTTCTCATCTGGATGGGGGTTTTTTGAGCTGTTGAGCATCAATCATTTCTTTGGGGACTCCATGGTTAATAGAGAAATTGCAGAAAGAATCTAAGATGGATACTACCCCAAAAACTACAAATTGATCGAGAGGCCCTTTTTTTAGAATAATTCTACCACAAACTTTTCTGTAGCATCAGTCTCAAGAAAGTTTTTAGTATAGGCCTTAAACTAACCTGTAGTAAAAGCTTTTTTGTTAAGGGCGCAACATCAAAACACTGGGTTTGTTTTTGTTGTTGTTAGTTGGTTGGTTTTCTTCTTAAGAAAGCTAGTGTGATTTTAAGCAACTCTGTAATCCAGTCTCATAAAATGCATAAATTACACATTGAAAATTTTAAACATAGAAATCTATGAGAAATTAGAATTTTACCTCAAAGGTAAAATATATAAGTAAATATATACATAAAATATCTCTATAGCCATAAACATATTTATTGCTTAGATGTTCTACATCATGACTTAAACCTGTGTTTAATACTGTGAATTACAGTCCTTCGCATAAATGTTCATTGGGATTAGGCTTCATTGTGCCCCTTACATTTCCTATTGTTCAAACTCCTCTGAGACACCAACTAGCAGGAGGCATTAGAAAAAAAGAAACTGGATGACAGTTTAGGCTACCTGTCTCTAAACAAATATCTTTATCAACTCCATGAGTTGTATCCCGGGTGACCTTTTTCTAAGTAAAGTCTCAGTGATAAACATAGGTTTAAAAATGCAAAAATATTTACTGTTACTCAGAGGGAGCCCAAATAATCATATGTAGGCTCAATAAATTTTTGGACATACTGTAATATCTTTGTTTAAAAGACAAGTACTGCACATGAAAGCTAATTTCCACTCTTTCCACAAAACACTCCTTGAGAGCTGTATAAAGAAATGTGATTAATGCACGCATCCATGCCAGTTTTCATAGAATCATAGAATGGTTTGGTTAGAAGGGACCTGAAGATCATTCAGTTTAATTCCCCTGCCATGGGCAGGGACACCTTCCACTGGAAAGTGTGTCCTTTCTTAAATATAAACAAAACTAAGTTTCAGGATTTCTTTTTGAAGATGTATTTTCAATCTATGCCCTTTAAAAAAAGAAAATTATATTCAAATAAAGAACAATTATTTTAGAAGCCACAAATTGCCAATTAACTACTTCTTTCCTGGAAAAGATGACCTCAGTTCTAAGCGTTTCAACAGCAGTTCTCTTTGGAAATGGAGTCAGTCCAAATGGAGTTTGGACTCTGTCTTGCAGTTGCATATAGTATCTCTGGCACCAAAGCAGATCTTTTCCCAAGAACCATAAAATTTACTGGTACTCATCTGTGCACACCTTCAGATATCATGAGAAATGAGCTTTGTGTACGGCTGTGGGTGATGGATGCTGCTGGGGTGCAGATGGCAAAATGCACGCAGGCATCCAGTTTAGCAGGGTTCTTTCCCAAAAGAAAGCATTAGAAAACTACCTGATACAGTAGTAGTGGACGAGCAAAGAAGGGATAGTAAATTAATAAATCAAATATTCACTAAAATAATTGTATCAGACCTTCTCAGCTACATCCAGGGGAAGATGATTTCATAACCGAAGGCCTTATCAACTCAAGGAACCTATAGTTTAAGTGGATATCTCATGAGAGAATGTATGATTTAACTTATTTGTAGTTAAGTAACTACAGGAGCAGAGTACACATGTAAGGTAAAACTTGGTCAGCACAATTGACTTGTTGGGTGGAAGGTTGCAAACCACTCTTGAGTATCAAAGAGACAAAACTTGTCCAAAGAGGCTACACAAATTAAAAATAATAGACATTCAGGATTAGTTTTGATTAATTAATTCAAAATATAATTAATTTAAAATTAATTCTTTTCTAGAAATAATTATTTTTAAAAAGTAGTTTCCCCACTCCAGTGCCATAAACAAGTGTTAATATGACCTACTAAGGACACAAGAAATTAATTATAGTCTTCAGTGAAGATCAAAGTTGGAATTTAATCTAAGAAAGGATTCTTTTCCATAGGTCAACATTTTTGAATTTGCCTCAGACAGACTTGAGCCATGCTTTGTGCTGTCATGACTTCTTTCTTAATTAAAACTTTATGTGAATTTAATTTAACATCCATTTTAGCCTCCAAGCATTTTCTATCACATTTTAATTGCTGAAACTTGTTTGTTTATTTCTAATTGAGACACCCTCAACATCGTTTCCAAGGTGTGTGACTTCTACTCTTTATTTACATTATGGTGTTTGCTTATGACAGGAATTCTGTTTAGGTGATGCCTTTATGCTCACCTGTGTCTAAAGTGTCTCAGTTGCCTTTTACTGGGAGGAGGTTTCTACTGTGCTCTCCCAAAGCAAACATTGCATCACTGGCATCACTTAACAAACTACAAGTTTGGCTGACAAAAATAGTAACATTTCTAACCTTTAATGCTTTGGCCACCTTTATTTGGGCTCCTTCAACTGACCCCAGACTTGAAAGTAGTCTTATGCGCACAATCAATTTATGAGTATGCAATCATAATTTATTGTGCATGATGCACGTAATAAATGGCTGGGGCCAACGTGGTGTGATGTGCTCAGCAGTTCGTGACCAGGCAGATGAAGCCGCTCTGCCAGCCAGGTTGGCCAGGCAGTCGGCAAATATGCAGGAAAGTGCCAGCCCTTGGGTTGTTTCTTGCAGTGGGCTGAGCTTTCCTGAATTGCCACCTTCCTCCTCTCTGATTTTACATCTTCCCATACTATGGTTTTCCTCTTGAGTCTAACATGACTTCATATTTTCTGCTTTAAATTAGTTCTTTTGTCAATAGCAATTTTGTACTCCTGTGGGCTTCTCATTTCTGCTTTTCAACTTGCATGAGCCAATGGCCCATGTTAACTGCCTCTTAAGAGCTGAGACTGCTACAGCTCAGCATGATCTTCCCGTCATAAAAACTGGGGCAAGGGCACATACGGGTCTTCTTTGCACATGTACTTAGAGGCTCATTGTCCAGCATCATTTGGAGACAGAGAGCAAGAGTCCTATAAGAGGAAAGCTCGTATTACTGTAGCTCTGCAGGTGACATTTACGACAGGCATGGCAAAAAAATGGAGACTCCCCAAGAACTAGCTGTCCTGCATGTGGGAAAAGACGGTGCATGTTTAACCATGTTTGAAAGGGAGCTGTGAGGAAAGATGGTCCTGACCAGCCTCTCATAGACATGCCTTGGCTTGGTACTTGCTCAATGCTAGGCCCAGGCATGGAGCGACAAGGGTGCCAGGGAGGGCAAAGAGAGCACAGAGCTCACCTTCCCTCTCCGTACCTCCACTCTCTCCCCTTCCTTCACCTCTCTTTTCAGTATATCTCTTTAGATCAGCCCTTTCTCTTCTTCCTCTTTCCCATTGGTTTGGCATGATCCTGTTCCCTCCTGTCTCCCCTCATTCTCTTTTGTTTTCTTACCCCAGTTCCACTTCCTAACCCTGCTTCCCTGCCATGACACGACAATCAGTCTCCCTTGAGTCATCCTTACTTCCCCCCAGCGTCCCCTAGCACTCTGACGTCTTTCCCCCTTCCTCCCCCTAGCTCTGACGGACACGGTCCTCTCACCCCACTGAACCCTCCTCCTTTATAAAGGGATTTTTCCTCTTTTTAATCCACGAGCCCCCTGTCGCAGCCTCAGCACTCGGCGCACCGCCCCACCGGAGGGGAAAGAGACGATCCTGCCTTTGCTCCTTCCCTGCCCCCGCAAGCGGGAAAACCCCGGGGGGGGGCAAAGCGCCCAGCGGCTCGTCCCCGACACCGCCCCGCGGGATGCGCGGCCGTGCCCCGCGGGGTGCCGGGCAGCGCGGCGGCGGAGCGCAGGTGGGCGGCGGGCGCGGACACCCTTCCCTGCCCGACGGCGGGGGCGGCGGGCGGGGCGGGCGGTCCTGCCGCGGGCGCGGGGCGGGATGCGCGGCCGCGCACGAGGGCGCGGCACCTCCGCGGAGCGCCCCGGCAGGTAGGGATGGTCCGCGGGATCCGTCGGGAGCGTGGACGGGTCTCGCCGGCGCGGCCCTGCGGGAGCGACCGCGGAGCGGCGAGCCGAGGTTGGGAGGGGGTTCTGGGAGAGGCTGGTTCGGGGCAGCCGCTGTCCGCGTCGCTCGGGAGTTCTCCCCCGCTGTAGTTCGTATACCTCGACATTTCTGCCGTCCGACAGCTTGTAAGCTCTCCGTTTGCTTCTCAGATTGCGAGAGAGAATAGACTGATACTTTTCATGCTGGACAATTGAATGTTGCAAAAAAGAAAGTGCAGATTTTAAAATACGGGAGATGATAGAGGGGGGGAAAGACTCAGCATTCCAACACAAAGACGTAAAAGATGTATTTTGCTGTTGTAGCTATTACTTATCCATAGTTCTTATATAATTTAAAGCAGTTTTGTGGCTTGTCTTCAAGCTAGAGACTTTTGTATTAGTCCATATGACCAAGTTCTTCTATTCCCTGTACCAAAGTATTCCTTGACTGAAGAGTTCCCAGATACTGAGAACTTGGTGACACTAAAAAAAACCGGTGCCCAGTAACTGATTTCTAAGAATAGTGTAGCTTTCAGCCATATCATTCATTCCACTTTGTAATCAGAGGCTACAACCAGTGGTTGTTGCTCCACAGGCATTTTAATTCATATGTAACATTAATCTCAATTACACCTGAAATTGTCATTTCATAAATTCACTGGAATAACCATCTGAGGGGGTTTTGTACACTGATTCTAAAAGTCAGGTTTGTTAAAAGCAGACCTATTATTGTATTCTCTCCAGAGGTCTTAATGAAATTGCAATAAAAGAAACAGTTGGGACTTCAATATGGCTTTCCATGTGGAGGGACTGGTGGCCATAGTTGTCTTCTACCTGGCTATCCTGGCAGTAGGGATATGGGCTGCTTGGAAAACCAAGAACACTAGCAGTGAAGGAGACCGCAGCGAAGCTATTATAGTCGGTGGAAGAGACATTGGCTTGCTAGTTGGTGGATTTACAATGACCGGTATGTAAAAAACACTCCTTTTTTTTTTTCTTAGCCAGTGTATAACTTGTCAGTTTTCCATCTGAATGAAGTGTAACCTGCATTTTGAATAATGCAAAATGGAGAAAATACATATACTTTTTATCTAATTGTTTAATGAACAGCCAAATGTAGCATCTGTACAAAACAACAAATATTTGTAAATCATACAGGAAGAATATATTAGTATTAGTGTTCATTGCTTCCGTATTTATCTGTGGATCAGATATGTTCAGGACAGAAGTATGGAATTTGTATAGATTAATAAGTATTAAATTATTGTTGTTAAAGCCATCCAAATTTGTGCGTTATTTTTGGTTTTGTTTAATCTGAGTAACACCAAGTTTATAGGGAAAAAGACTGGGGGGGTGGGGAGGAGGGTGTGCAACATCAATCAACTTTCTAAAAGAAAATTGTTGTGATTCCAAACTCATAATTCTACACATTTCAGCAAACTTACTTTGTGGATTCTTTCAGCTTCTTTTGCCGCAATTTGAAAAAATAATACATTACTATCAATAGTAGTATCAGTAAGAAAAGCCTAGGTGAATGAAGAGTTCTTCACTAATTTTGTGAACAGTGCTGTCTGGCTTCCCAGAGCCAGTCAAACCAGCTGCCTTCCCTGGGTAAATAAGATGTTCACAATGCAGTCCAAAATCTCAAAACTTACATTATGGTTTTGGAACAAAAATGTATTATAAGAACAGTAAATTAGCACACTATTTTTATTTAGGCTATTGAATTTTTAATCATGTCTTTTTTTTTTTTTTTTTATCTAAATCCTATGCAGGCAAAGCCCTTTCAATTGTCAAATTGAATTTATCAAGTTGTATTTATGTTTTGCAGTTTTTCCCTACTCTGCTTTCAGAGTTATTTAATAAGGAAGAGCCACGTAAAACTTGGGCCAAAATTCTGCGTTCTTTAATCTAGATAAATTCTCATCCTTTTGCAGGGGCATTTCGCTCATTCAAAGACTGAATATTAGATATTGAGTAAAGAATGCTTGTAAAAGTCAATAAAGTTTGAATACAGTCAGTTCTACTTTTTGCACTTTCCTATAATTTACTGTATCACGTATCCATCAGCTGCTGAAGCATAAGATATGATGAGATTACTCCTAACAAGAACAGATCAGACTGCTTTCCGCTGAATGAAATATTCTCAAGAGCACTGAAACAAAAATATTTTGCAGAAATATTGGTTTTCACAAAACAGTAAACATTAGATCGAGGGAGCAGAGATAAAACAAGGCACGCCCCACAGAAGTGGTTATAACTAATGGTTTTGCATGAAGAATACACAAATTCTGGTCTCCTTAATCCTATTTTACAAGAGCACTTTGCGTAACGGCTGAAGCACAGATGAGACTTGAACTGAGGCTTCCTATTTGCAGGCAATTACTACAGCCACCACAATTCACATCCACACATGCTAGTTCTGTTTTGTGGAAGCTCTAGGGATGGTATAGTATCTCATCTCTGCAGTAGAACGTCCGACTTATCCCAAAGCCTTTGTGTAGCTAAAACTGTCATGGATTTTATACTGTCAGGGTTGACACACTTTCTCTCCTATGCCTTCATTAAATATGGCAATTAAAGCTTGAAATGGCAACCAAACTGCACTTTCAGTTGCAGGGAGCCACGCCTGGCACATGAAGCTAGACGTGGGCACAAATCTCCTGAACCAGGAGTTAGTCCGAGTTTTGTTTCAGTGAGGGTGTTTGGGACACTCAATTTGTAAAGTCATAATAAAACAATTATGAAAGTAAGCTGATCAAAATATGCAATATTTTTTACAGATTTATAATTTTTACAAAATGGTCACATTATTCAAGAGTATACTTTGCTCCTTAAAAAATGATAGATGCAGAATGGCACCTTGCAAACAAAGATACAGGAGTATCCCAACATTGTCTTTATATTCTACTGGTTTAATCATCTAAATATGAACTAAAAAGCAAAACCCACCCTGAAAGAGGAAAACAAGACTTTTTTTTTAAAGATCCCCAGAAAGAATATTGTTTATATGGACGTGAAGCACCTTGAGATAAGGCCTAATTCTGTCTTTCCTGAGACAAACACTACAATGTTCCATGGATATTGGCTACAGAAGCAGTAAAGGTTTCCAGGACTATTTGGTTGGGAGGATGACAGCACTTAGCCTATAAATTTGAAATACAATTCGGAGCATAAGCATCAAACTCAAGATTCCTGAGTAATTGTAGTTGATTCTCTAAACAGCATTGAAAAATCTTAAAGCACTACCTATGAGTAACAGCTATGGATATATTTAAATATACTCTATGATCCTGAAGAAGTAGCTGTATCAACTAGCTACTGAAATACTGAACACAAAGCCTGTTGAAAGTTGAGTGTGTCTGCAACTATGAAAATAGAAAGAGCGAAAAGGTTGAATTGTGGATGGATCACAGCAGCTCATATTAAAATGAACTAACACCTCACCATAGAAGATATGCATTTAATGTGTATGATTTTTACATAATTATAGATAAAATGTTGCATGAAATATTAGGTTTCCTTATTTTGTGAATTAAATTCTTAAGAAGAATTAAGACTACAACAAACTTGAGTCTACTTTGATTTTGGTGATTGAGTTTAAAACCCAAAGGAAATATTTGACATAACGTGACCAAATGCTCACAAACATGACCCAAAAGGTAATAATCTATTGATGTAATTTTTTCATTTTAGTTGGATAAACCTATGTATCTTTCCACAAGAAAAAAAAATAAACGTTACAGCATTATATTTTGTTGTAATCCTTGGGTCAGGATTTTCGTTTTACAGAACTTGATGAGTTTATGAAATAATTTGAGTGGTCAGACGATCGGTGGATCATTCCCAAAGAAGTGCCAAAATATCTGGTTTTCTAATATATATCAATATATGTAAAGAAGTCTGAGATCAACTTTTGTGTGCCTCATAAGAACTAGGAGCAGAATTGCACTTCACATCCTCAGTATTTGTCTGATAGGGTGCATGTTTTAAATGGATGTTGGTATTTGCTGTGTTTTTTGGTTCTTCAGATGGCAGACAAAGAGAAGATTAAAATAGATTACCACTTGAATGCTTCCACAGATTACTAAACATTATATTCCTTTTGTCCAATTTATGATAAAAAAATGAATTTCACCAAAAATAAAGGTATTAAACTAACTTTAAATTGTGGCTTAGCAAACTGAGTATCAAAATATTAATATCCCAGGTTGAAATCCCATCCCATTATTCTACTTCTAATGTATTTATTTATGTCAATATATGTGCTGACTACCCATTCACCCCCTCAGAAGAAGACATATAGAACCTTTGTAGAGCTCTGTGGTCCTTGACAGATGTTTCAATACAGTCGTGTGCACAGAAAAATTGATCAGCAGCTATTTTTCAAACTCCAATCCAGAAATCAAGAAATTAAAAATAAAGGCTGAATTCTCCATGCCACCTTATGTAATATCTGCCTGCAGGACACTGTTCCTGTCCCCAGCCAGGGGAGAGCACTGACCTCTGCAACATCACACAGAAGGGAATTGACTTTTTCTTCTCCAAAAGAAAATGAGGCAGCTAGGCATAGCATCCAAGTGCACTTGACAAAACAACTACCACCTCTGTAGCAAGCCCAAATCATTGCTGGAACTTGAAGCACCCTTGCACCCCAGCTGCAGCAATGCTGGACATCTGTTGTTGACTATGGGATATTATTGCCCATTTATAACTGAGTACCATTTATGTAGAATTCGTGCTCATGCATTTTCAGGGAAGGAGACAAATATAATTCCTAAGTATTTACTTTTAATATTGTATAGAGGTGTTTACCGCCTATGCCATAAGACTGTGCTGCTTGAGACACAGTAGGCATCCCAAGTAGTCACAGACTTAACATTCAACAACTCAGTGTCCAGGTGGAGATCAGTAGCAAGTGGTGGTCCTCAGTGGTTCCTACAGGGACCAGTGCTATTCAGCATCTTTGTCGGGGACACAGACAGTGGGATTGAGTGCACCCTCAGCAAGATTTCAGATGACACTAAGATGAGTGCTGTGGTTGATAATCTAGAGGGAAGGGATGCCATGCAGAGGGATCTGGACAGGCTTTTGAAGATGGGCCTGTGATAGGCCGAGTCTAAGGTGCTCCACCTGGATTGGGGCAAACCCAAACATGCTTACAGGCTGGTTGATGAGTGGATTAAGAACAATCCTGTTGAGAATAACTTGATACTGGTAAATGAAATGAATATGAGCCAACAACGTGCACTCACCACTCAAAAAGCTCATCACATCCTGGGCTGCACCAAAAGAAGTGTGGCCAGCAGGTCCTTCTGCTCTTCTCTGATGAGACCCCACCTGGGTTAACATGTTCAGTTCTGGGGTCTCCAGCATAAGAAAGATTTGGACCTGTGGAAATGAGTCCAGAGAAGGGCCACAAAGATGATCACAGGGCTGAAGCACCCTCTGTAAGAGGACAGGCTGAGAGAATTGGGGTTGTTTAGCCCAGAGAAGAGAGAGATCTGTGCAGACCTCATAGCAGCCTTGCAGTACCTAAAGGGGTCTTACAAGAAAGATGGAGAGGGACTTTTTATCAGGGCATGTAGTGATAGGATGAGGGGTAACGGTTTTAAATGGAAGGAGAATAGATTTAAATAGATATTAGGAAGAAATTCTTTAGTGTGAGGGTGGTGAAGCACTGGAACAGGTTGCCCAGGAAAGTTGTGAATGCCCCATCCCTAGAGATCTTTGTTTCTAAAGCCATGGTGAAATTCAGCAAAATACCCTCTGGTATTACTTGGGAAATATCACAGTTAAGTGGAAAAGAGTGGTAATTTAGATTTTAATTACATTTCTGAGGGATTTTCATTTAATTTTCTTCATTTGTGTTTCTGTCCAATTTTTTGTCTTAAACACAAAATCAAGTTTGCTTGTTTGATGGTGGATGATGGGAAAATTGTGAAGAATGTTTAAGGAAAATACATTTCTAAAAATTGTGACTATTTACAAAGAAAGTCTGAGCTACTTTTATATGAGAAAGTAAAGGTTTCTGACACAAATCAAAACAGAATTACAGAAAGCTAGGACTTGTAATGATCTGTCTGCCTTTGTTCAAACTACAAACCTAGATTCTTAAAACTTACCAGTATACATTAGACATTATCAAAAATTTTTGCATGGAATCTGCAAACAGGAAGAGATAAACCTTATTATGTGGTTTGTTATGAAATATTTTTGCAGATGTAATTGCAATACATTTCTATGTTGGAGTTTTTCTCTCATACATATTGTAGATCCCAAATTGTCAAGTATAGAAACTTCCCTTAAAGGCAAAGAATCAATTCATTAAGTGTCAGTGATTGGTATATTAAAAAGACTGCTTTTTAGAGAGAGAGAGAAAATCAGAAATATTGCAGATAGCATGAATATGTCTTCAGGAAGAACAAAAATAAATTACTCACTGTTTAGAATTTACAGAGCAACAAAAAAGCAATACAACCCTCTAGAGAAATATTTAGACATCTCAGAGTTTACTGAATGTACTTCATGTAACAACAATTTTAATATTCAGCAAGGTTTTAAGGGCAATTTTTTTTTCATGAAGGGCCAAATAAATTACACATTCATTAAACTCTTGCCTAATTTAAATTCTTTGAGTTTTTCTAGCTGGGATGACTTTTTCACTGTGTGTTTATTGTTCTTCTTCAGATTCCCCCTTACATCTCTCCTTCATTTGGACTAACACAGAGAGAATAGTAATGGAAAATAAATAGTGGGGGACTCAGCCCTCACACCTTCACTGACTATACAGAGACTTAGTCACTTTGATGATTGTCTCAGTTCCATCTGACTTCTTTTTTCATATGCTTAAGCTGTAAGTTCAAATTAGGGCTGCCTTTTATAGAATGATGCTGTGCCTGGCACTTGTACAGTACAAGTAATAAAAAATAACAGTATTATAAGTAATGACAATTTCATTATACAGTGTGTGAGCTTTTCTTTCTTTGTGTACATTAAAGACTTTTCCATCTCTTCCTTTTCAGCCACATGGGTAGGAGGTGGTTACATCAATGGAACAGCAGAAGCTGTGTATGTCCCAGGCTACGGTCTAGCTTGGGCTCAGGCACCTATTGGATATTCCCTTAGCCTGATTTTAGGTAAGCAAAGACTAAAATTAATAGTTTCTCAGTTTAAACAGTTCTGATGAAAAGTTCATTATGTCAAATGAAACAACTAGGGTCTGATAAAAGGATGCTGACGTAAACTGGATCCCTTCTGCCAGTACATTCAGCTATTGCAAAGAAAACAGAAGATAGCTATAAATAGTTTGATATCTTAAGTCTCCTGGACTCCTTGTCAAGACCTATTTGATTATTACAACCATATTGTCCTTGGGGGGGAGGGAGTATTTAAATTACATATACAAAGTTTTATATATTTGGGTTTTCTTTGAATGCCTACATGATCTGTATCATGACCTAGGTGCCCAGGAATCAGGGCACCTATAATCTTGGAATTCAAGAAAGACAGATATGCTTTCAGGTTAGGAAAGTGCTTATACAGATCTTCACCAAGAACCTATGTAACTTTTTTAATTTTGTGTAGGAAGTCTGTAGTATAACCAGATTATTTCCTTAAAATTGGACCATGCGTCCTCTTAATTGCAGTACAAAACTCCAAATCAAAATGCAAATACACAATCCTGCCACATGCAAGGTCAGAGTGTAAAACACAGACAGCATTATAATTTTTAATGCTGCAGTAATGATGCAAGTGTTTAAAAAGCATGTTGTTACAAAAAAGATTCTTTTTTTTGTGTTGCTTTAATGTGCCCAATGTACTAGCTTTTCCAATATTACTTGACCTCTCAGTCTATTCTGAGTCTTTTCTCATGGTTTTCCCACCTAATCTGTCCCTTTATTTCCTTTGGTTGCTTATCCAGATCTTCTTTCACAGTATTTTTTTTTCTTCCTATACGCTTGTTTTTCTTCCTCATTCTTTTTTTTCCCTTGAAAATGCTTTCCAATGGCCTGTCCTGGTTATCCTTTCTTCCCAGGCAGAAGCTTTACCCATCGTAGATGTTCCTCTCTGGCATGTGTACGCCAGCTCCAGTTCTGATAGTGGTTCCCATCCCTGAGACCAGCTCTATTTCCTGTAAAGAAAATAATAACAGTGGTTGTCTGGCCAGAGACCAGTTTATGTCATTATGAGGTCATGATGGTCATGATCCGTCGATGTCATTAACTGGTTGTTAGGATTGTAGTCACAAGCATCTTGCTGACTCTCAGCCTTTGTAGAATTGACACAAATTAATAGTAGTCCAGATGGGGTTGAGTTAGCCTCTCTGCTCATTTCCGGCTGGTTTTAGATATCCAGACTTGTTTTCCTGGAAATTACAATAGCCACTGCAGAGTAAAGAAGTCTGTATCATGGGACCATAGATCTCTCTGCTGAGCACAGAGAGGAAAGCGTTTCTGTAGGCATGAGCTGTACGTGAAGTTTTGAGTGGAGGATTACTTATTCTTCTTTAGAAAAATAAATAATCAAAATTATAAATAAAATTCTAGGAGAAATATTATTGCTTCAGACTGTAAGGATTTAAAATTGATATAATCTCCCTGTTTGTTCAGTGTTGTTCTCCATACCACTTTTCCTAATTATTCAATCAATTTAGTTTAAAAAGTTGCAATATCTCCTATTTCTTTTGACAGGTGTTTGAACACCGTAATAGATTATAATACCAGTGACTCTTTGTTTTTCTTTTTAATTGTCTATTGTAATTATGGCATAACAAGTAGAATAGCAAAGGGATCCATTACTAATCCAAGTATAGTAAAAAATGGTGGAGAGTTTCTGCATCTTTCCACCTAAAGGCAGTATTCACATAAGCAGTATAAATTACGATTGTTAAGCCAGTACCTTCTGTTCAGGGAACCTAATGTAATGAAGAAATATGAGTGATAAAAGGCAATACATAGAAATGTGGAAAATCTTCTGCACAGTAGAATGAATACATTACATATCTTGTGATAAAGAACCTAATTAAGGGTTGCCAAATAATATACAGTAGATTTTATTGGGAACTGACTGGTTTACCATTTTTTTTATTGTACCTTATATAGCAGTTTTACTGTGGTAGAAGTCTACTTAGTTATAGTCATGCAGATCTCAATTAAACAGGTTTCCATACAAGTGATCTTTCAGCTTTACTGAGGTATGTCCTTTTTTTTTTCCCAAGCCAGAAAGAATTTTAGGAGGGGAGGCCTTTGCACATTTATGTACATATCCAGCCAATATACAAGCCAGGTGGAGCAGAATTGTGATACAGCAAAATTCCTGAACATACATAAGTGAAATAAGCATATGACAAATATTCAGGAAAACTGACATCTGCAGAGCCCAGACCACCTCTGACCTACCCTGAAGGTGTAATAAGGTTGTTTTAAGCATACATAATAAATTTGAATTGTCCTGAAAGAATCAGTTTTGCTATATATACACTAAACCACATGTGAACTTGTACTTCTGATCCAGGAATCTCAGACAGTTTTATTTTTAGAGTAGGGCTATATGAAAATTCATGCTGGATTCTGCTCTAAGAATCAACAGGATTAGGTAGAAAGGCATTACCTTAGGCTGATGCAAAATGAGACAAAACTCCGACAGCATCCATAATGGCAGATTACATAAACTGAACCAGACAAAATAAGAAAAAAATTTATTTTTTATTATCAGACTATAGGTATTAATGGGCAGGAAGGGTGTGTTTAAGTAACTCTGTAGACAGTTGCAAGGTAAGAGTTCCCAAGGATATTTTAACTGTACTTTTTACTTAAAAAAAAAAAACAAAGAAAGAAACAAAAAAAAACACTATTGCTGATATTTTTGTACCCTTAACTGACAATGAATGTTTTATGCCTTAATAGCAATGCATTTCTAAACTGCAGCTGGTGTCTTATACTGTTTTTCTTTGCAGGTGGTCTTTTTTTTGCAAAACCCATGCGATCCAGAGGCTATGTGACAATGCTAGACCCTTTTCAGCAGCTTTATGGAAAAAGGATGGGAGGACTACTGTTTATTCCAGCTTTAATGGGAGAAATGTTTTGGGCTGCTGCCATCTTCTCTGCCTTAGGTAAGGAATAAGCAGTATAAATATTAATTTATCACAGGTAGAAAATATTAGGAATATCAGAAATGCATTAAAATTCTAGCTTCAAATGCTAACTATTCAAGCCAAATGATTCAGAGTGTGACAGTTCTAAGACCCATGCTAACTAGTAATTAAATCCAGTAATGGTACCCCATTAATTATTTTGATAATGGAAAGACGTGCAAGATATCTAATTGTTTTCACATACCTTTAAGTTGTCTCTCTTCAAAGAGCATGAAAAGATTTAGCAAAAAATTTCCTTTGATTGTGCGAGTGATGTGAGTGAATCCAAGTGCCCCTTTTGTATTATCTGACCCAGCTTTTCTTTTACACCACTGGCATCACAGAAGCCAGTCAAAATTTCCCTTAAGAATGTGTAACATCATTGCCAATGCATCTAAACAAAATAATCCTTTGCATATAGATCTACATATACAGAACTTTCCATAACACAAATAATAGAAATAAACCAGGTGCTGATCAATAAATTGAAGAATTCTTCAATTCTAAATGCCTTTCTTCTTAACAAAATGAAGAAAATACTTGGGATTCAAGAAAGGATTCAGAGAATTAGTGAAATTATGACTCAATAGAAAATCACCCAACTACTCATCCAGTCCTGAAAAAAAATCAACTTCCAGGGGTTTTAATTATATTTCAGGCCTGAATTTAGCAATCCCTTCAAGAACTGAGAAAGCCCTTGAGTTGAAGCACCAGTAATTGACTTTCACCAGCTAATCATACTAATAATGCACATGCATGTGGTAATGCTTTCTAGCATATGCTATTTTAAACAAAAAATAAACTTTGAAGGTACTCTCCAACTGCGCTGTGATGAACTGCAAAGCAATAGGGGAGCTTGTTTACCACAATTTCATCACAAAACCCTTAAAAGACTAAGAACAAACTGCATACTGAGGTGATAGGACTTGAATAACTTGAAGAACACTCAGAATGTTTGCAATATTTTTGACTGAGGACAAGCCATTCTGTTTTATTTCATTGCAAGTGGTGTGCCTTTCTAGATTTATATTAACAGCTGACAGTTAAGGATTATGAAGGTCATTGAAGATTTTGATTTAACTATTCTGTGACTAATTTTTATGTCTCCTGATTTGCACACCTATCCTCATTGATGAATGTTTAATCCCAGTGCTCTTCACTACTCGATCTTCATTATGACTCCTTGCTTGGCAGAGCTGTAGAAGGGAAGCAGGTCTTACGACTTGTGAAAGAGGTCTGAGCTTGTTATCCTTAAGCACGTGAACTTTGAAGTCTCACTGTACAGCAAAAACCACACCTGTCAGCTCCCAGAAACTCTAATATATATTACACATCATGTTTTCTTCTGTAGCCAGAACTCTTCCAAATATGTGCTCCAGAATATCCATCTACAATAATTGCAAGGCCTAAAAGTTGTTGCAAGAGGTTTCATTTAAATCATCCTAATTAGAAGCAGAGGAATTTTTTAGCATGGTTTTAAAACATTGCAATCACTTGAAATAGTTAATACATCTAAGAGAGATGTATAACCATTCTGATAGCTGCTGCAAGGGCAATGCAGGAGGACACAAGCTATTCAGGAGGTTTGTTCAGTGCACTAACAGCTTCCTCACACAAATGATCAGGGAGCTGATGAAGGAAGGTGCTCTGTTGCACCTGTTACCTACAGACAAGGAAGAACTCGTTAAGGGTGTGAAGGTCAGAGGCGGAGTTGGCTGCAGTGTTCATGAGATGGTGAAGTTCATGGTCCTGAAAAAGGAGAACAAGGCAAAAATCAAGACTGCAAGAATGGACTTCAGGAGAGTAGAGCTTGGACTCTCCAGTATTCTGCTTGAAAGAATCCCATGGGAGATGGTCCTGGAGAGGAGTCCAGAAGAGCTGTTTGCTATTCAACCATTACCTCCTCCAAGCTCAAGAACAGTCCATCCTGACAAGTGGGAAAATGTGGACTGTTGTTGAATGGGATGGGGCACTTGGTAGCAAAGGGTGTGGAAAAGGCTGAGGTACTCAGTGCCTTCTCTGCTTAATTCTTTGCTGGTAAGACTAGCCTTCAGGAATTCCAGGACCCTAAGAAGCCTAGGAAAGTCCAGTGCAAGGAAGATTTGCTGGAGGAGAATCAAGTTAGGAAACATTCAGATACACTGGACAGACAGTTTCATGGGACCTCATGGGATGCATGCCATGAGTGCTGTGGGAGCTGACTGATAACATTGCAAGAACACTCTCAGTAATCTTCTGAAGACTGTGGTCTTCAGAACACGTATGTTCCTGAAGACTGGAAGAAAACAAATATCACTCCCATCTTCAAGAAGGGCAAGAAGCAAGACACCAATAACTAAAGGCTGGTCAGCCTCACCTCAGTCCCTGGGAAGGTGATGGAGAAAATACTCCTGGAAGCTACTTTCAAACCAATGAAGGTCAAGAAGGGGACTGAGAATAGTCAGCATGGATTTATGAAAAGGAAATAATTCCTGACCACCCTGAGGTCTCACATGATGAGCTGACTGGCTTGGTAAACAAAGGGAGAACAGGGCATGTTGAGGATTTCAAAAAAGGCATTTTATGCCATGTCCTATAACATCCTCATAGACAAACAGGTGAAGTACAGACTAGAAGAGGAGTGGACAGTGAGGAGGAGATTGAGGATTGAGAACTGGCTGAACTCCTGGGCTCAGCAGGCTGTGACCAGCAGCATGGCTGCCACCAGGTGGCCGGTCACCAATTGTCCATCCCAGAGGTCCATACTGACTCCTACATTATGCAATGTTTTCATTAATGACCTTGCTGGTGGGGCCAATTGCACCCTTGGCTAGTTTGAAGAAAATAAAAAATGGTGAGGAGTTGCTGATAGGCCTGATAGTTGTAATGCCTTTCAGAAGGATCTCAAAAAGCTGCAGAATTGGGCCAACAGGAACCTCATGAAGTTCAACAAAAAGAAATGGTAAATCATGTACCTGGGGAGGTAAAACCTGATGTTCCGGTATGGGCTGGGGGTTAACCAGCTGGAAACCATGTTTGTAGCCAGGACCTGGAAGTCTTAGAAGGCAATGAAGCTGACCATTATCCAGCAATGTGAACTTGTGTCAGAGAAAGCCAATGCCATACTGGGCTGCATTGGAAGGACCGCTGCCAGCAGGTTGAGAGCACATTTGGAATACTGGATCCAGTGCTCCGTGATACAAGAGATGTGGCCATACCAGAGAGACACTACTGAAGAGCAACAAAGATTATTAAGGGACTGGGATATCTGGTGTACAAAGAAAGACTGGAGAGGTGGAGCTGTTCAGCCTGTAAAAGGCAAGGCCCAGGGGGAACTTATCCATCTGCATAAATACCTGATATTATATTTATTTATTTGGGATAAAAAAGCTGGAGACAGGCTCATATCTGTGTTGCCCAAAGATAGGACAAGAGGAAATAGGCACAAAAAGAACTACATGACATTCTGTTTAAATTTAAAGAAACTTTCTTTTTTTTTAACAATGTGAGAGATCAGCCACTGTCACAGACTGCACAGAGAAGCTGTGGAGTCTCCACCCTTATGGATAGTCAAGACCTGACTGAACGTGATCTGAGCAACCTGCTTCATCTGACACTGCTTGCGTGGGGACTTGGAAGAGACAATCCTTACAGGTGTTCTTCAGTGTCAGCAACTCTTTGATTCTGTGAGCTGTTTTGTGGTCAGCTCAACATTGTGATTTGCTTTCTACAAATGAAATCTGCTTGATAATGCTTGGGAAAGTTCTTGATTTCTGGGTCAACAGCGGAGGATGGATTTTGCAGTTTGCAAAGAAACTTTGTCCCAGATAAAAAACTTATTTGTCCCAGATAAAAAATTCAAGAGCACTTTAGAAATGTCAGTGGACATTTTAGCAGATGCCTCCTCTACCGTTCCTTCCTTGGCCAAAAGGAGCTAGCTCACAGCATAAATGGGATGTAGCAGACATCCCCAAGAAAAGCTTTTACTGCAAAGATACACTTGCTCCCATGTGGCTGCTACTCACCCAGGGAAGCTTCAGCTGTCTGTGCATAGCTGCTTTTCCCCAGGCAGAACAAGAGAGTGTAGTCCCTACAAAGCTTGAGCACTGTAAGGAAGGGCTGTCGGGAGCCTTCTGTCCTCATTTTCTTAAGAACCTGAAAAATGACAGATGCTAAACTTGGACCACCAGGAGCATCCCTTTTACCACTCCCTTCAAAGGTGCAGAAGGGGTGTGCAGAGGGGGGAATATATTAAATGTCTCCCAAATCTTCGTTCGCGAAGCCTAGCCATGAGTATTAAGTGTCAGACCAGCACCTATATATGCAACTTAACAAAGGTGTACCTTCTCATCAGACTTACACTAACACACAGTACTTTGGTTTTCTCCTTAGGTGCAACTATAAGTGTGATCATTGACATTAACGTCAATATTTCAGTTATTATTTCTGCCCTGATTGCAACTATGTACACACTTGTGGGTGGGCTTTATTCTGTGGCCTACACTGATGTAGTTCAACTCTTCTGCATCTTCCTGGGACTGGTAAGTTTGGTGCTTTTTTTCCTTTTTTTGTTGAGAATTTTGCCCTGAGCATTAAGATTATTGCTGAGACCTATTGCTCAGTTTTAGGTTTGGAACTTTCTTCACTGAAAGCATGGAAAAGGAATATCTCCACTCATAGTGGAGACTGACTTTAAGAGTCTGCATTTGCCTTAAGGTACAATCTGTGCTTCAAAAATAATGTTGTCCAAGAGGTCTGTTTCTTTGGCTTTTTTTTCCTACAAATAAGACTGTAGCTGACTCCTTCCCTGTCTGTCCATGGGACTGTGACACAGGCACTGGAAGAAAGCATTAGACATAGGAAGCAGTCCTATGCCTGAAATACTGGCATTGGACCTGCAGAGCTGATACTCTCCTGCCTCTCTTTTCTCTGGTTGTTACCTACTCATGCAGCTTAGTTAACCTCCTGTTAACTTAGCTAACTTTCTTGGGTTTTTCCTCATTTCCCCCCACCATCTTTGGTGACCATAACACAGGAGGTTTTACCGGATGTCTTGGCTGTTTTAATGTGGTAGTATGAATATCCCCTCATCAGCTGCTAACGATAGTGGGCAGCCTTTTATTTAGTGCTGTTCTTTAAGACCCACACTGAAAAACACCAATGTAACAGTACCCAGATCACTAGGGTGCAATCAAAGCAGCTGCTGTCTTTGTTTGCCAGTGGCAGTAATATATAGTCACAGGTGTGCAGAGAACTGAGAGAGCCTAAAATAAATGAGGTGGCTCAGTGTGGAGGAGCCAAACGGCACTTTGGGGACTTGAAGTTCTTTCTGTACTTTCAGCAGAGCTCTTGTGCAGCTCTAGGGAAATTGGTTTACCCAGTGCTCGCACAGGTGGTCACTAACCAGCTCTGTGTGTGTCCTCACTCTGTGGTATCTTACTGTGAGGGCTAGGGCCTTACTTGCAGAAATGCTGAGTGTTCCCTCTTGTACCTGACTTAATGGAAATGGTGCTAAATACTCTGAAAAAGCAAATCAAAGTTCCAGCTGGCAAAGTCAAATGAGAAGTTATTCCAGATCTTCTTTCCTCATACCTCTGTTCTTCACCTATATAGTAAGGAAAATACTGTCTCCTTCCCTAACATGAAGGTTAATATTTGTGAAACATTCATTTTCTACCGATGGAATGCATTACAAAAATTCCCAACATTTTAGATAAATCAAAATGCTTCTTCAGTGAGATCAACCTCTGAACTGCTAAAGACGCTGATCCCATGGGAATAACAACATTAAAATCAGCATGAAACTGACAGACAGGAAAAAGCAAATGAAGGTTGTATAGCAGTCTTCTAAATGGTTGGATCTGTAGCTTTATGGTGTTCTTTCAGTTCAGGTTGGGCTCTTTATGTAATTTCCCATTTGAAATAATCAATAATAATACAACTGTAGAATAAACCACATTCATGAACTTGAGAGTGTCATCAGTGAGGCTGGAAGACTTGGTATCTAAATGGTCAGGCAGTTTTAGATGAGATGGAATACTTTCACAGGAGATGTCACAGCAGAAGATGGCACAGTTACACTTACCCAGCTTCTCCTGCAGGCCCTGGAGCAGTTTTTATTCCCACTGGTGCAGAGCTTTACTGCTGATTCCTCTAACGTCTGGTTTCTCTCCTGCTCCTTACCCAGGAGGAAACACTTGTTATAATCACTTCTGTTCCCTACCCTGACTCCTCATTTCAGACACAGCTTCTTCCTTATGTTTCAATAACCTCTACCCCAGCCATATGTACATCCTTGGTTTTCTCTTTACAATCTCATGTAGTGTCTCTTCTACCTTCCTCACTCTCTTGTATCCACATCTAGAGTTCTCATCTCTTTGTCTTTATCTTGCCTGGTGAGACTTTCCTTGACTGTATCCTCACTATTTACTACTTCATCTCATCTGTATTATTAATTCCCCATTCTGTACTCTCTATTTTCCCAGATAATTCCCAGAAACAGTTGAGGTTTGTCATTTTTGCCAGGAAAAGGAGTCTAAATGTATGGATGTAAACCATGACATGCCAGTGAACTGCAGGGCCAGAGAAAGTGTCTTGATTTGTTTTATTTACTACTGTAAAGGTAGTCCTCGAGACCACAAAAGGCTAGGTTACTGTCAGGAACTGGAATGGCTTACAAAAGCTCATAATGCATTTGCAATACAGTACCTACTGAATCCTGGGTTGTGGCATGCAGAGTCCAGATAAACTTTCAGAGATTTACCCCACTGAAAATCCCAGTGGAGTATGGTCAAACTACAGCTGTTCAGAAGCTCATTAGTCGAACATGTTTGAGATTCAGAAACGAGAATAAAAAAATCCTTTGACATCCTTGTTCCCCATTAATTTCTCAGTAAGAACAGTATTAATATCCATTAATTTTGAAAGTATATTTATTTTTCCCTCAAAATATCTTGGAGACAGTTGAAACATTTTGGTGAACTTTCACAGAAAAGCTCAAGCATGGAGTGAGAAGGGAATCTTTCTGCCCAACTGCTTAAATTGAAGTTTAACATGTAGCAGAACAGAATCCTATGGTATGTGTTAAACTGTCAGAATAACAGGCAGTGCTGCAAAATATTCTTCATACACTATTGCAGTAACTGTGCAACAAATTAGAGAAAGATGTTTGATTTTTCCCTTCCTTGCTCCTGTTGACCCCATATACTTAACTGTGATCAGTTGAATTGTAGCAATCTGTGTGGTTTTGGATATCATTGGATCCTTAAGGATGCTATGCTTGTGATGGTCTAGCCCATATAGCACAAAGCCTGATTTTCATCTCAGTAGGAGCTGCTGATTTTCTCCTCCATAGAAAGGGAGTTATACCATTGCAAAACGAGTTGGCAAGTAAATGCACAAAAAGTCAGTTGGAGAAGGAAATGGACCTTCTGGCAGAAACTGTCTCTGGGAAAGGTTTTTTTGGCATAGATAAAAAAAGAGAGAGACTGAAAATGGTCAGGAGATCCCAAGAAAACACCCTCAAGGCAGAAAAGTGATGTAACCCTTGGGCTAATGAGAGTTTTGGAGGAAGACAGTTGGGGTTGCACCAACATCACTACTCTCTTGTCGTGATATAGTTTTGTACTGAATTACAAACAAACTCCCAAGCCTTGAGGTGTGATGTCTCATGCTTGTAAACTGGCAAATCCTGATGCTATTACATGCAAGTTTATATGTAAATATTTCTCTACTGTCTGGTCCAGGAAAGAGCGTAAAGAATATATGAGGAGTTCAGGGAAAATAAAACGAAGATGTATAATTTTGTCTTCCCTGCTGATTTTGTGATTTACATTGATTAATTCTCTTCTCACAGTCTCCAGGAGAGACGTAAGCTGTCCACTACCAAGCTCTCTGGATTTCAGAGATGTTCCTCCAGCACATAACTCGATTTTACTGCAAGTCAATGTGGCAGTTTGGCTAGATCCAGGTTAATATCAACATTTCACAAATTTAGAATGTCTTCTTTAGACATGAACAGTGTTTCTCTTTGGTTGCAGTGGATCAGTGTCCCCTTTGCGATGTCCCATCCTGCAGTAACCGACATTGGGCTCACAGCTGTGCACCAGGTGTACCAAACACCTTGGCTTGGATCTATCAACTCACTTGACATTTACACATGGTTGGACAATTTCTTTTTACTGGTAAGTGGTGACTTGTATGAAGGAATGAAGCATTTATACATTCACACTGTGTTACTCTGACAACTGGAAGTAATAGAGCTTAATTAAGAGTTTCCAGCAAACTGAAACCCTCTTGACTCCTGCTCAATCTTTCTGCACATTTGAATGATTTCAGTGACATATCAGTCATCATTGCCAGGAATGCAATTTAGATATCATCAGGCTGAAAGAGTTGACATGTTAAAATTAAATAAAAGTGTGCAGCTAATACTTAACTGATGTCATTGTTGGCAGAGGAATTTATATATTGCAGAAGGCAATAAATATGTTATACAAATGATCAAATATGCCTTAGATATAGGTGAAGTAGAAAAAGCTGTGCAGAGATGGATGGCAGGATGGATGAATTCATACATGCACACATCCCAGAATGAACCAAGGGCTTTTGTTATTTAATAACTATGTATTACACGTGGGATCAGTGGTTATTAAGTACTTTCCATTAGAAGATCTAGAAACACATGCTAACATTTTCCATTCTCAGTGTCCCTATGCAAATCTGAACTGGTTTTATTATCATATTGTACTTTGGGATTACCTTCTCTGTCTTTTTTTTAAATCATCTCAATAAAAAAATCTTTAGGGTTTTCTGATAATTGGGCTATTAAAATACATTATTTTATCCAGCTTTCTCTAAGAGATTCAAAGTATGGCATTAGCTCAAGTGGCTGTATTCTCTCTGGTAAGCCTGAAGGTTTCATCTCTGTTGATGACCAAAGAAAAGCTCTGATGTTGCCAAATTGTGACACATTTTCTTTTCATCTTGTTTGTTTCATTATAGCTCAAGAAATTTGCACATCCTTGGAAAGCTTTGTTAAAGGATTATTAAGTCAGCAAAGGAAAACAGTCATAAATAGCAAGTCAAAACCAGATTTGTCTCTGAAACATTGTTAGTCCCTATATGTGCATGAAACATACATGAAACACCTGTATACACAATATTTGCTCCAAATGCCTCCTACCTCATTTAGTGTGTAGAACTGGACAGTGTCCAGTTAGTGAGCACTTTGCTGGGTTTTCTTTCCATGCTGTTTAGTAACAGACACTTTTTTATTTAGTGGAGACTGTTCAAATCCTACTCTCAAGGCAGAATTGTAAGCACTTGGTTTTTTAACCTTTGCTAATACTCTCCTGTGTTGTATTTTGCAGAAATAATTTTGTCTCATCAAGATCTTCACTGTTATATAACGAAATAAAAGATAAGGGTTTCTACCATAAAGGAAAACTTGCTTTTACTACTCTGTCTTCAATTTCTATTTTTATTGTATTTGCTTAAGGCAGTGGGAGAATAATTTTTCAGATTCTTGAGTTCGCTGTATACAGAACATCTTGCCTTGTTCAAATGACCACATGCATTCACAAAGGAAGATAAACTCTTGCTTTCAAATCCTATCTGAGAGTCCAATGTAATTTTGATGGGAGAAGGGTATTGGAGGCAAATTCTTCAAATATGAAATACGACAATAGTATCTTATAACTTTTTGTAAGACTTTATTAAGTATTTGGGGGTTACAGAGACTATGTAAGCACAAAGTGTTGCTTCTAATCGTACAAAAAAATAACTTGTCTAAAAGAATGGAATTAAAGTGGACTTAAATTGACATTTCTTGTGAGAATGAAAGTTGCAGTTATTACTGGCTAAATAAATTAAAAAGTAGCAACATGGCTTTCAGCATTCAAGTGATGCTTCTACATGCTTTCTATATGGTGATAGCAAAAAAATCCATTTAGCTCCCAATGACAGCATTCTGCCTGTTGTGTTTGCAGACATTAGGAGGAATACCATGGCAAGCATATTTCCAGCGAGTTCTTTCCTCATCTTCTGCCACATATGCTCAAGTTCTGTCATTCCTGGCTGCTTTTGGCTGTCTTGTGATGGCTATTCCTGCAGTACTCATTGGTGCAATTGGAGCATCTACAGGTAAATGATTAAAAATCAGTAGTAAAATAAATGTAAAATGAATAGTGCAATAAGTTTGAGAAAACAAAGCTTATGTTAGATATAGGTGACATATAGGTTAGATAGTCAGGTGGCACTGTTAATCAACTCATGAATTCTTTATGGGAAGGAAACTACACATAAAAATAACATTATAGAATATTTCTCCAAAAGGAAAGTACTCTTACCCCAGTGGGTGAAATGAAATCATTTTGCACATTATAGATATCTACAGACATAATATCTCTATTCAATGTTTGAGTTAGATTGTGGTACTTTTATTTGGTCCTAACAGTAATAATGGTGAGTGACTGAAGGAGCTGGGATTGTTTAGACTGCAGAAAAGGAGTCTGAGGGGAGACCATATTGCTCTCTAGAACTACCTGAAAGGAGGCTGTAATGAAGTGCAGGTTGGTCTCTTCTCCCAAGTAACAAGTGACAGGATGAGAAGAAATGGCCTTGAGTTGCACCAGGGGAGGTGTAGATTGGATATCAGGAAAAATTTCTTCACCAAATGGTTTGTCAAGCAGGCTTGTTTGGAGCAGGCTGCACAGGGTGTATTCATCATCCCTGGAGGTATTTAAAAGACATGTAGATATGGCATTTGGGATCATGATTTAGCGGTGGTCTTTGCAGTGCTAGGGTGACGGTTGGACTCAATGATCTCAAAGGTCTTTTCCAACATAAATGATTCTATGATTTATCAGGAATTTCTTATCTTGACCAAGATATCCTTGTCAAGACCTTTGTCATAGTAAAAGTTGTCCCCATCACAGTGACCTTGTAGCTAAACTGATAGAAATGTTTAACACATGGCTTTGAGCCCTGTCTGTAATCCAGGAGGGTAGTTAAACACATCACTAAGGAACATGGACACCAGATTTGTTTTGAAGAAAATTACATTTACAAGCATTGCAAAGTTTTAATATTAAAATTTCTTCTGGATAACCCCAGGCTGTGGTGAGACTTATTTTAGAGATAAGAAAAAATGCTGAGCAGAATTAAATCTGCCTAACAGAAATCAGTGGGATGCTGTCTCTCTGAAAAGTGTTGTTCTGGTCCTGGTAACAGTTTGGGTATTGAATGTGAATGAACGTGTGGCAATATGAATAGCTCACTAGAAATGAATTCAAGCGATGCTGTAGCCGATGACCACTAATGTTACTAATAACATACCTGTGTCCATATTGTAGCTTGGAACCAGACTGATTATGGTGTCCCTGACCCCAAGAGTAAAAAAGAAGCAGATATGATTTTACCGATCGTGCTCCAGTACCTTTGCCCAGTCTATATCTCATTCTTTGGCCTCGGTGCTGTGTCTGCTGCAGTGATGTCCTCAGCTGATTCTTCAATTTTATCAGCAAGTTCTATGTTTGCTCGGAACATTTACCAGCTTTCCTTTCGGCAAAATGTGAGATAACATTTTTGTTTCTATTTTTAGAGAAAATTTTAGGTGATTGACTGTGGTGTAATTTCCTAATGAAACACCTCTTTCATGTTCCTCCCTAGGAAAAGGATGTCATTTAATTCCTAACAGTTTATTGAACAAACTGAAAGTCATAAAAATATTTATGGTTGTGACCGATGATGGAGGTAAAAAGCCAGCTTGGGAAGAGCAGCTTTCAAGAGTTTTCATGGCACTGCAGTTTATCCAAAGAGCTAATTACTATCACTGCATCATAAGTTTTACTTAAATCCTTAACAAAATGAGACATTTTTTCTAATTATTCATTTATCAGGAAGTCATTTGATAACAAAATGGTCTAGTGAGTTGGAGTTTTTCTTAGGAAATGGAGAAGAAGAAATTCTGATGCTGACAGTTATTTTCCTAGTTGAGCCATATTGTGTTTCTTTCTAATGGTTATTTCTAACACTTTTGCTTTTTCTCTTTGACACATTCTCAAATTTTCCCTTGTGTTCAAAAATTAATGACTTTTGGAATGGCAACCATAACCCTTGGGGTTTTTTTTCCTGAGTTTGAGGTGGAGATAGAGATATGACTTTGTAAATATTATAGAATGAATCATGCAAAATTTCCTCTTACAATGCAGCGTCTTATATTAACTGTGCATAAATGTAGGCATACATGTCTCATCATGAAAAAAACCACCTAACACTGCCCTTCTTTTGCAGGCTTCAGACAGGGAAATTGTGTGGGTCATGAGAATCACTGTTCTTCTGTTTGGAGCATCAGCAACAGCAATGGCACTGCTGGCTTCATCAGTGTACGGCCTGTGGTACCTCAGCTCTGACCTCGTATATATCATCATATTCCCTCAGCTCCTGTGTGTGTTATTTATTAAAGGAACCAACACCTATGGTGCCATTGCAGGATACTTATTTGGCCTTGTTCTCAGAATAACTGGAGGAGAACCGTACCTCTACCTTCAGCCCTTGATCTACTATCCTGGCTGGTATCAAGATGATAATAATATCTATGTCCAGCGATTCCCATTTAAAACACTTGCTATGCTCACCTCCTTCCTTACTAATGTTATGGTCTCTTACTTAGCCAAATACTTATTTGAAAGTGGGACTTTGCCACCAAAGCTGGACTTCCTTGATGCTGTTGTTGCCAGGTACAGTAGAGAACACATGGACAAAGCGACTCTTGTAAAAAGTGACAATATTGTACTAAATGAACTTGCACCTGTGAATCCACGACACAGTCTAACTTTGAGCTCAACTTTCACGAACAAGGAAGCCTTCAACTACGTTGATTCAAGTCCAGAGCTGTCCAACACTGAAGATAATTAAAAAAATCTGGTAGCCACAGGCAAAATAACGAGAAATAGGATATTCTACAAAGAACAGTAAGAGGCATTTTATCGGAAGAAAAGGAAGAATTGGGAATAAAATACCGCTGCACATTCAAGTTGTTTCTAGGAGCAGGAGCATGAGAGAAACTCTTTTCTGTTATTATCTAACATGTTGGATTAGTTCATAGAGCTTTTACCAAAATATACACTCAGATCCCATTCTTTGCACCCAGAACTATATACTGTGCAATTAAAAAAATATTTACAATTGAAAATACATGTAGCAGAAAATGTGCAACAGCTATTTAGCTAGGATATCATATGAAGAGATTATAATACAGTCACTCTGAAATATTATCAGTCAACATTTTATTGGTACTAAGTGAAAATATATTGTCACAGCTGGAAGTGATTTATCACTAAAGAGCTAGTTGCTTGAGCAAAGACAGATAGATAACTTCCTTGGAGTTTTGATCTGGTCATTTTTTTTCTCATAAAGAAATTTAAATAACACAATCTAGTATTTTATTATTTGTATGAGACAGCAAAATGCACAAATAGTAATAAATACCGTACGGGAGTGCTAAACATCATATATTAATTTAAAAAAAGTTAAAATTAATTCACCAGTTTAAAATTCTGTTGTACCTAATGCAAGACAACCTTAAGCAAAGTGTGTTAATATAGGTGTTCTTTGTTTTCTTGTGGTTAGTGGCTGTCTCAAAAATTCTTAAAGCAATAATTGGAGTTGAAATTCAGCTTGTTAAAAATGATTCTTATAAAAAACCCCTGATAAACTAGATAGAATTTTTCAATGTTGAGAAAAGAAGTCTTATCTTGAGTTATCATCAAAATGAACACTGAGCAAAGCACTCTGACATGAAGCAACTGCACCAATGGAATAAATATTGAAAAGTAAGGAGAGTCAAGAAGGCTTGAAAAGACATTTTCACATACTGAAAAAAGTCTTCTCTAAGTTATCGAAAAGTCTTTTGGTGTGGTCTTGCTGGGATTACTCTGGAAAGTGTAGATTTTCCATAGAAAATCACTCTTTCTCAAAAATATTTCAAAACACAGGCTTGTTGGACAGTTTTCCACATCTGTAAGTGTCTGCCTCTAAAAGCAGCTTGGAGAGGAAGTCAGAGGAAAGCTGAAACCACAAGCATAGCGAAAGTCACAGTGGTGTCTTCCACTAAATGCTGGACTCCTTCATTACTGTCTGTCCTCCTGGCCACCACAGTAATGCTGCGGAGCATCAGCAGTGGCCGGATGCTGACAAGACTTCTCTCATGAATGGCCAGAGGCAGCAAAGCAGGGAGATGAGGCCTCTCCTGTCTTTGCCCTGGCTGGCAGGGAACACGCAACATCGTTTCCATTTGCCCACGGCCAAGATGATTGTGTCTGTCCCCATTGGTATGTGCCTTTCACAGTGGGAGCTCTAGTAGCTAGATTTCTGTACAGTTAAGAGTTATGCTCCAATAATTCTTTTTAAACTCTGCGCATGACACAAAATGTTCCATTGAAATCCAGACATCCTCGTGTTGCTGGTCACTGCTGAAATGTCTTTTTTTAACACTCACAGCACGAGGAGCTATACTAGAGGGTAGTAGATGTAAGAATAGGTTTTGCTGCTAAAGGAAGAAGCCATCAACTTGTGCATTCAGTGTTGACATAAGCTTTCACAAGGCTGAATTCTTAGGTATGTTTTTGCTCCTTTTGTGGAGTCTTAACAGCATATATATATTTTATATGTAGAAAAAATTAATTTTAGATATGTTGATTATTTTTCCTTGCACTGCATTTAAAAATAACACTGCATCTCAGTTCTGAATATGCATTGTGACCTGCAGTACTACTGTGCTAACAAATATTGAGTGTGCTCTGGGTGGAGGGAATCAAAATCAGAATCTGCACTAAAAACCCACAAGAGCCAATATAGCAAAGAAACTAGTAATTCCTGCAAGGTGAGTGAACAAGCCAACTACAAAATTCAGGGTGCTGGGTATCACAAACCAAACATAAGCCCAGCAGTATTCCTTCCCCCATGAACTACAGCAGAGAGATGAGAAAAGAGATTGTATAGGAAAAGGAGGGGGAGAACAGAGCCACTGCTGAATTATTGTCCATTTCCTACCCAAATCCTCTAGCCTAAATCCCTTCTTACAAGAAGATATCAATCCACGGCTTTGCCTGCTTACATAGCCAATGCCTTACGCTGCAGTTCCAAGTTAAGTTAGAGAATTCCATTTTACAGTCACCTCTAGGTCTTCCTAAAAAAATATTCTCTTACCTAAGTTTTGTCCAGGAATTGCTAGAATTTAACTATGAGAAACTGCATAGTGACCAGATGCTTTGAATACTGCAACATTTTTATATTGAGACATTTTGATGGAAAAATAAAAATCTTTTTCTTTTATATTCCCTTGTTGCGATAAAAATGTAAATGTTTCTATAATGCTCAAAAAAAGTAAGTGAAAAAAATAAAGGTGTTAGTCCAAAAATTTCAACCCAGATGCTTTCAACATTATTACAATATTTTACATTTTTATCCTACAGAAAATTTTTTAAATTGGTGTGGTTTTGCACACTATTCCTGCCCAGATAGAACTACGCATTCCCTGTGTGAAAAATGGTTCCAATAAAGTTTTTCAGTACTCTCTGCAGAGACTGAAGTTATTGCACTTTTTCATATAGCATACCATGGAAGCTTTATCATGCAAAGGAGAGAAGTGATCTGTTTATCCTGTGACCATATACCAATCCTGCTTTCCACATACCAATTCTGTGTGTGTGTCTTTGTGCAAGTCCAACAATGTCTGCCATGGTTGCGGTGGTGGGCTGTATAGTGGATGGGATGACTACAAAAGCTAATCTAAATAGCCCCATGCAAAGTCTTTTTATAGGTTTTATTTGCCTTAGTTCAGCTTTCCTACCATTAAATTTGTACAGAGCTGTTCATATAACCAAAGGTTACATCTGTGATTGATAGATGTGGGTTTAAAAAAAAAAAAAAAGGAACAAAATACAACTAAGTTACTTCCACAAGAAAAATGCCAACAGAATGTGTTTCTTCAAGTAGATTTTATTTTCAGAGGAATTATCAGACACTCCTTCTTCACTTTTACAGTTTGTAGACAGTAGTACTGTGCAGTAAATTGGATCTATAATCAGTGAAGCAAACAGCTCATTTTCAGGCACTGAGGTGGTTGTTTCTGAGCCTTCAATGTCTAGATAAAATATTCATATCACAATCATGCATTTTAATTTCATGTTCTTAGCATTTGTGAATAACATTTCTTTGACAGGGATTTTTACCTCTTTTGCATGAGATGTTTTCATAAAATCAAGGTTAAAAACATAGCTGATATGTCAAAAAAGTTATGATTTCATCTATATTTGTGCAAATGGGATGGTATATGTATTATAAATAAAAAATACTTTTGTGAACCTAAACTGAATGTAAACATTAAGTGGATCAAATAAAGTAAAAGTCAGATTTAGTCTTTTATTTTCATATAGTACAACAATTTAGGATTTCAAATAAAAGTATCATAGGAAAAAAACTGTTATTAATTTTTCCTTCTGCCCTTCAACTGTATTGATCAAGTTCCATGTGCAGTTAGTAAGTTATTGTAAGTCTGCTATTAATCAGGGCAGTATTTGTGGCTGTTGTTAAAAAAAGGTATATTTTTGTCCGTGTCAGAAATGTTATATTAAGACTATACTTAATGAAGCAGATAGGAAGCATAATATAGATATATATGTTTTGACTTCATTTGTGTTGTATTCAATAGTGCCCATGCATTTCAGGAAAATACTGTCTGGTTTTGGGTCTGTTTTGTCCATCTATTAAAAATAAAGATTTTATTTTATTATCACTCAGCATCATCTGAAGTTCTGTCTCACAGGCATAGCCCCACAGAGATTAGGTAGTCCTGGCAGAGTGGGATCTAGCCCTCACCTAAGGGATCAGCATGGTCACCATGGTTACAGCCCTACCACAAAAGCTGGCTCCCATATTGGAAATAGAGCTCTCATTTTAGTAAACTCCTCCTTGTCTTCACAGTCACAAAAAATAGGAGAAGCCCTTGAGCTCCAGGAAAATCTACGTCCAGTGGCACTCCCTCCTACAGACTCCCTTGCCAGGGATCTTTTAATTGGGGGTGTTGTAATGGGACAGGGGCTGTGAGTTTGGCGAGGAGCACAAAATGCACAACGGGAGCAGGAACTCACACGCCCAGAGATTGCAGCTGTGATTCATCTTGGCATTGAATGTGTTATAAATACAATTATTTAGAAATAAAAAATGTAGCAGACTGAAAACTGAATCTACGCTTTTATACTCCTATTAAGAGCTTGATCATCAAAGGAAAGATACTAATGGGTGGCTATCCAAATGCTATTATAATGACACATGCCAAGTATGCAGAGTATTTATGCCCTAGATGCTCTGAAAAAATGCATGGGCAATACTGTCTACTCATGGATGGGAAAAATAAGGCACACTGGTTTGTTTTGCAGGGCGCTGAGATGCTTCCTCATGGGATAAAGCACAGTCTGGGGTTTTCAAACAGTGCCAAATAGTTTAGACATTTCGTTGAGTCCCTAATGCTCTGGTCACTTGCAATTAGGAGTTTCATTCCCACCCACACCTTTGATACACCAAAGCAGGTTTTAAGACATGAGCCCTGATATCCTGTAACTTCTAACTCAGAATGAAAGCAAGTCCATAATCCTGCAGATTCAAAAATGCAAGAAAAAGCATAAAGTAATGGTGCACTGACGATTGCTGTGGAAGCATTAATGAACTGTTTCGCCATATGACATGATAGATAAAAATGCCTTGTGCAGGCCAACTGTGGCCAAAACCACAGCAAAACCCTGCTTAGGAAACTCTACTTAGGGACTTCGGGGCTTTACTTTCAGGAAGTGTTCCCAGAAAGAGCTCAGTTCTCAGGGGAGGGTTTGCACCTGACTGTCTGGAGCATTGACCTTCAGCAACCAGGGCTACAAAAATAGATAAATCATCCGTCTAGGTTACAGGAGACATCTTGAGTCTGAGAGACATATGCTATCTCAACAACTACTGTTAACAAATAAAAGGTAAAAAATGTAAATGAGGCTGTAGTCAGATACAAGGCTATACTAGAGAATAAGATAGTGGACAGCAGGGGGGAAAAAGAAAGCATGGCCGTGGAGGAAAGAATTGATTAGGTTGGCTAAATTTAATTGACTTAAAAACACTGTGAGGTCAGAAGGGAAAAATTGTTTGTGGACTTATGCAGGAAACGTGGGTAATGAGATGGAAGAGCTAGAACTATGGAAGCAAGATGTGAAAACTTCTCATGCAGAGTAGAGGAAGGATGATAGGATATCTATAAGACAGAAAAGGATTTTAAAAGACCATTTTCTGAGGTTATGTAGGCCTAAAGAATTTAACATGAATGTGGACAAACGCAGTTATTAATATTTTTAGTGAAAGAAATCCTGCTTCAAACTGTATGATCCTGTAAACATTTGAAATCTGGCAGAGACCAGGAAAGCAAAAATTCTTGCAATGGCAAAAAATTAGTGGATAATAGATTCTTCCTCAAGCAGTCAAAGCTCAGAAAAACAGGGGTGCTATTTCAACTTTGTACTTAGTGCATAACGAAATATTTGGTAGTAGAAAATCACTTTGTATAGGAAGCTAAGAGTGATTAGATTATCTACATATACAAAGAGCGATGATAGGAGATACTTCAGATAGAAACATACTATTAAAAGACATATGGGTATACAATACATTAGAGTAGATTTTCAGTGGGAATCACAGGCAGATTTCTCATCACATAATTGAATTTCTGAAATAACTGGAATATTGTAGGCAAAAAGCAAAAGTAGTGCTAAAATACTACTGTGGATGAAACAGCAATGATGGTCAGGTCCTGCATGTCTCAGACCTACATTTCACGTTGCTCCTGGTCCTAATATACATCATCCGAGGAGTCTAACCTCATTTGAATTAAGTTTGAGTGGCATCCTTCAATTTATAATGGCATTCAGCCATTTGTTAATTCTTCCAAGTAAGAGTTTTCTATGGTTATAGCTGAAGCACTAAATTTCATTTACTTATTTGGAAATGGCCAAGGTCATATTTTGACAAGCTAATGAATTTCATTGCAAGCAAAAGGAATTGAATATATCCTGCCAATTTACTAATGGAATATAATTATTGTCTATGTATTAATAACAGAGATTAGAGAGCTGAACTGCAGTTTGTGCTACTCAGCAGTTCATATCCATCAAAACATTGGACAGAATTTTCAAAAGGACTTCAAGGGAAAGGTGCTCCAAAAAAACTTGATGTGTCACTGAGGGCATGCTATTCAAGGAATGGGACAGCTCCAGTTACATAGCTTCCTGTGATTTCAGCATGAACTTGCATATAGCCTATCAACAGTCAGTCAGTAATGGGAGAGAGCCATCTTTAAAAACCATATCATCCCACAGAATCACACGGAAAAAAAATAATCAATGAAGTTCTACTGGGTTCAATTGCATGTTATACTGAGCAATTCCACATTGCTTGTGGAGCTGCTCAGTATAATATACAATTGTTCCTTTAACAATGTTAAGGTTTCCTTCTTTTACTCTCATATACACCACTACCTTTGAAATCCAGAGTATCTTAATTTGACTTCTTCTACAATGTGGTTTTCCCACTCCAGTAACGATCAACAGCTGCTTTTGTCATCACACGATGATGTAGGAGACAAGGAGAGAAAGATTTAGACCCAATGAGTTAAAATTCAAATCATCCAGATATTTTGTAGTGGTTACTACCAATACTGATTGGTATTCCTCTACTGTGTAAGGTAATATGATATTTGTATAGTATCTGATGTTTGTTTATGCACTCATTACAGCAGCTATGCACGTAAGAAGTCCATGTTGAGGAGCAAGCACAGTTATCCAATTTTAGGATTGAGAAGCAAATTCGTATTTTCCATCAGTCTAAAATCCATTTTTCTACTCCTGGTGAAGTGTCCTCAAGGATTTCACTTAATCAAAACTGCTTATAACATAATGGAAATATCATTTTAGCAGCATAACATAACATTTGAATAAGAAAATAAAGAAGTTATGTTTTCATAAAGAGCTTATTTCCCTGCAAAAAAGGAAAGACGGAGCTTTCATTCCTGAACAAAACCTCTCACAGGATTCCAATGATAACATTTTAAGGGGACCTAATTTTTAAAAAGAGTTGAATGACTGCTCCTGCAATACCATATCTCCTTAACCTACTTCAAAGAAGAAATACAAACTTAAGAAAATCTGGGTCACACAAACAGTTCAGTCCTACAACTGATGAACTGACTACAACATATGTTTAACTTATCTTGCATGAAGGCTTCCTTCAAAACTTGGGATACTCAGCACTGCCCTTTTATAACTAATTTTCATTCATAAGCCATTTCTATTCAGATACACTACGGGAAAAATACATACACCATTAGCAAGGTAAAACCAGAAATTAATTGTCTTGTAGCCCATGCATTCAGAAAGAAGGGCTTTGTCTGAAGGATCTCTTATGTCATTCCCTTTTACTTTACCTAGTAAAGCATTTACAACTGCATCACTCATCCTGTAGATTTACGTCGTTTTCCAGCAACCTAAGGAATACTGAAAAGACTAGAGAAACTGTCAGTAAAAAGATATTTTTCACAATATTTTTTTTCATTTAAAAATGAGCACATAAAAATGCAGAGGTCTCACAGCAATTACAGTATCTGCAGTCATGAGAAGAAATGTCAGAGAAAATAGACATTTGGCAATACAACACTGAATGGCAATACCAGGACAGTGCAGAGCATTTCCATTACTCAGTTTAGTAATGACAGCTAATGGTCCTGCCTCTGCTGTCACTGTATGCCAGAGTAGTCCTGGAAAAAACAGTGGGTGTGCAATTAAAGAGTTACAAACTGTAATGGAATATTCAAAAGAAAAAAAGTCACATTAATAATAAATTCTTGTTAATCACACAACAAGCCATTGTGACAGACAGTATCAGTGCAGATTTACCGATACATTTGAAACACATAGTCTGGGATGGTTTCCAGTCACGCAGGACATTGTAGGGTAACAAAGGCCTGTATCAAGAGCAAAAAAAAAATATTAGGCTTTACTAAACAGTATATGTATGGAGGCAAAGCAAGTTGGGAATAACGATAGCCACTAATGACAAGTTAACTTTCATTTCTAAATCAAGACATTTCCAACAAATGAAGATGGGAATGGATAGATTAGATGTGTTTGTGCTACACCCCATCTCACCTATGCAGTAGCCAGCAATGGCCTCTATATAAATATTTTGTATGGAGAGGCACTAAAGTTCTAGATAAGTAGTGGAGTCCCTGTAACTAATAGTCATTAAGACATCAAGAAATTGCTTTTCTAAGTGCAAATCCACCATGTTATATATATGCAGCTGGAACTGAGGGTCTGTGACAAGGAGGACAAGAACAGAACTCATATAGGTAGTATCATTTGGATTGCACTAGAGGATACATTAGAGAGGGCTGAAGTAGGCCTTGGAAGTATATGACTTTTCTAGAGTCTTCACACTTGTTCTGTCCCATCTTTTTGTTCCCAAGCTGTCACTAAGGGTGGGAGATAATGGAAGGGTTTGGATCATGTATATTTGTTTATTCTACCATAACAAAGTTTTACACTGCAGTATTCTTCTGGATTTGTCTCATTTCTCCTTATGTAATTTCTCCTTATGATTTTATGTTGGTTTTGACAATTATTGCAAAGGCCAAATGCCTGCAGTTTCACTGTGCTGCAGAAAAACACAAATATATAGGGAGACAGTCCCTGTTAGTGAGAGTTACTCACATACACCTGAAGAAGAGAATATATATAAAGCTACAAGGAATAGAATGGCAAGACAAGGGCAAACATTCATACAAACTAGCTAAACACAAGTTTGGCTTATATTCATTTATTAAAAATAATAAATGGCAAATCATGTTACATACCTCTTAAGTGTCCCATTTTATAACCTAACAGGAGCAATGGGCCCAGGAAAGGAATGTCATTTTCTGCAGTACCAGAGAACCAGACAGGTGGCAGATTCATCCAAAGGGGCCTTTGGTGTCCTAGGCCATCTTGGGCACTTTTACAGAATGGGTGTTTGATGCTACTGTTCTACATCAGGTCAGATGGGCAAGCAGCCAGAGCAGGAGCAGGTGAAAGTGGGCGAACACAAAGGAAACGAACCTGACTTGTCGTCCTATCACTCCCATGTTGCCTGGCCAGAACAAAGTCACTGTACTTCTTTGATTTTTGTCATCTTGTTTATTTTGTTTGAAATGCATGGTCACACAGTGATCACACAGCATCTACAGGACAGACAGGGGATCAGATCCAGCCAACCTGGGTTTTGGAGGGAGAGGTCCTGCCTGACCAATCTGATCTCCTTTTATGACCAGGTGACCTGCCTGGTGGATGAGGGGAAGGCTGTGGATGTGGTCTGTCTGGACTTCAGCAAAGCCTTTGACACTGTTTCCCACAGCATACTCCTAGAAAAGCTAGCAGCTCATGGCTTGGGCAGGAGCACTCTGTGCTGGGTTAGGAACTGGCAGATGGCTGGGCCCAGAGAGTGGTGGTGAATGGTGCTGCATCCAGCTGGAGGCCGATCACTAGTGGTGTCCCCCAGGGATCAGTGTTGGGCCCAGTTCCTGTTTAATATCTTTATTGATGATCTGGACAAGGGGACTGAGTCCACCATCAGCAAATTTGCAGATGACACCAAGTTGGGGAGGAGTGTCAGTCTGCTGGAGGGTAGAAGGGTTCTGCAGAGGGACATGGACAGGTTGGAAAAATGGGCTGAATCCAATGGTATGATGTTTAACAAGACTGAACATTGGGTCCTGCACTTTGGTCACAACAACCCCATGCAACCCTACAGGGGACAGAGTGGCTGGAGAGTAACCAGGTGGAGAGGGACCTGGGGTTCTAATCAACAGGAAGCTGAACATGAGCCAGCAGTGTGCCCAGGTGGTCAAGAAGGCCAATGGCATCCTGGCCTCTATCAGGAACAGTGGGGCCAACAGCTCCAGGGCAGTGATTCTGTCCCTGTACTCAGCACTAGTTAGGCTGCACCTTGAGTTCTGTGTCCAGTTTTGGGCCCCTCAGTTTAGGAAGGACATTGAGGTGCTGGAAGGTCCAGCAACAGGGATGGTGAAGGGACTGGAGCACAGGCCCTGTGAGGAGAGGCTGAGGGAGCGGGGGTTGTTTAGACTGGAGAAGAGAAGGCTCAGGGGAGACCTTCATCACTCTCTAGAACCACCTGAAAGGAGGTTGGAGAGAGGTGGGAGTCAGTCTCTTCTCCCAGGCAACCAGCAGTAGGACAAGAGGGCATGGTCTTAAGCTGGGCCAGGGGAGGTTTAGGTCAGACATTAGAAAGAAATTCTTTACAGAGAGAGTGATGAGACATTGGAATGGGCTGCCCAGGGAGGTGATGGATTCACCATGCCTGGAGGTATTTATGAAGAGACTGGATGTGACACTTAGTGCCATGGTTGACAGGGTGGTGTTGGGTCATGGGTTGGACTTGATGATCTCAGAGGTCTTCTCCAACCTGGTGGATTCTGGGATTCTGTGATTTTGCTTTAAGGTCTCTAAGGCAACATCTTTTCCTATGTGGCTGCAATATGCCTAAGGAGGCCTAAATTTTTCTAGAATATTTACATTCTGTTTTAATATAAATAATGTTAGAAATAATAAATATATCCCTAGTCTTCTGCTTCGACAGCCATTTCCCCAGTACAATATTATTAGCACAATTAATTCAAAAGCTGGCTTTTCTTTGGTTCTCATTTATTCTGAGTAATGTGTGACAAGTTTTATATGACCTTGTGAGTGCAATATGGTGTTAACAATTTGATGTGCAGAACTATTTCCTGTAGTAGATTTATAAAACTGTCAAGTTGCTATGCAAAGATGCCCTCTTCCAGTCAAATATTGTATTTGGCACAGTATTTACCGCTAAATTAACAATTGCTAATTGTTTACAATAATGTTATTGTTTAAAGAGGCATTTAATTTCACATGAGCTGCCTACCCTTTTCCAACATTCCTGTAAAACACCTTAGAGGCTTATAAGTTCAGCGCTCTGCTTCAATGCCTAAAATGATCTCCTCTTTAATGAAATGTGAATCCTGTAGGATTAGCAGGTAATGAACTTTGTAGTTTTTCATTTCTCCAGTCTGTTTTTAAGGTCTGCACTATTGCTTTTATAATTTATCTATCCTTTCATTATCTAAGACTTGGAGGTTTACTGTGTATACCTGATCTAGTAGACATTTGAATTCCATTGCCGGCACATTCAGAATAAACAACTGTCCTCCCTTTCAAATACTGAAATGTTTCTTTGAAGCCAATTATTAAAGAAACCCTGGAGTAATAACACATGCCCTAGACAGCCTGTTAAATGTATGCCACCAATATCATATATTTATACTAATCCTGTGATAGAAAACAACCATTCCTTGAATTCCACAGTGCATAACTTTAATGTTAATTAGATTTTTCATCCCTGTGTAAGTAATTTTCTGAAGGGCTTTAACCTGTAAGCACTTTAAACTAGGACTTATGTTTATACTTGTCTCCTGGTTTTGACTGAGTATTTAAAAAAAACCCAAACCCTAAATACAATAGCATTTTTTGCATGGTCCACAGATTAGCTACTCAACTAGCTAACTAATATTTAATGTCTCCCCTTTTTAGACCTTGCTTTAGTTTTTCTGGTGGATACAGTATAATATCTAGAACATCGAAGTAATTTTAAGAGAAGTGCAGAGAGAGTGGTAAACTAATTGTACACACAAATGTAAGTTTGTAAGTACATATACAGGAAAAGGACTTAATAAGAATAATTAGAACTCATATATTTTAAGTAATCTTTAAAAGACTTGAAACATGAAATTTTTGAAATATATTGACTTGTAATAACAGAACACAAATATTTCATTCATAGCCTTTTTGTACCATAGTTCCATGCCTTGTAGGTTTTTAAAATTATCTCAAGAGCAATAAATGTAAGTGAAATGTCAGAGGGACCTTCTAAACAACTATCAGGAATTCCACAGGAAATGTACTGTGTTCAAATATACACAGAATTAAAACATTTATTTCATTTTTGCAATATCCTCTGCTTCCAAAATCGTATGAATGATACATGTATTTCTTTTAGAGCAAAAGCTCCTAGAACAAAAGCTTAGAGTAAAAGGTCCCAGAGACTAATAATTTGTCTTCACTCTCCAAGACCCAACTGAATAAGAAACACTTTGCAAGTCAATAATCTTGTATAGACACTAAAATGGAATCAAGAGGGAGAGTAAAGTGTAAATCACCACCATCAATTCTGATCCTGTCGCAGTCAAAAGTTCCAATGCAAGGTCATTATAGAGGGAAATGAAAAACTTTAGATATTGAAGATCTTTCTTCCAATCAATAAAATTCCCAGATATATATTGGTCCCTTTCCACTGTTACTTGTAATGACTGGCATATTACATTACTGCCACCAGCAGTCCACAAAGGATTTTGAGGGATAGTTTAGGTTCTGCAGTGCTTTTTTCTGACCATACTAATATTAACCAGTTCTGACAAACCTTAGCATCTCAAGCAGGTCAAACTTAAGCTTGTTTCTGAAAAAAAAATCCCAAAATAATTCTGAACAATACAGTGATGATTGAAATTGCCACTGAAGTAAGGAAGGGTGCCAACAGAACATCTACCTGGGACTTGCAAAGGAAGGCTTTGGCCTGCTTAAGATGCTGGATGAGAGAGTTCCTTGGGAGGCAGACATGAAGGGCAAAGGAGTCCAGGAAGGCTGGAAATTCTCCAAGAAAAAAATCTTAAAGGCACAGGAGCAGCCCATCCCCATACGCCGAAAGACAAGCCAGCAGGGAAGACCAGCCTGGCTGAACAGGGAGCTTTGGCTGGAACTCAGGAAACAAAAAGAAACTTTATGATCTTTGAAGGGAAGGGCAGGCAACTCAGGATGACATGCAAGGATGTCATGAAGTTATGCAGGGAGAAAATTAGGAAGGCTAAAGACCAACTAGAACTTAATCCGGCTACTGCCATAAAAGACAGCCAAGAAGGTTTCTATAAATACATCAGAAACAAAAGGAGGGCTAAGGAGATCTTCATCCTTTATTGGATGTGGGAAGAACCATAGGGACAAAGGCTGAGGAAAAGACTGAGGTTTAATAATAAATAATATAATTTAATAATTTTAATTATTAAATAATAATTAAATAATAATTGTCTGAGTACCCAGCCCCTGGAGACGGAATAGTGATAGAGAGCAGAATGAAGCCCCCATAATCCAAGAAGAAATTATCAGATGCCTACTACACCACTTAGACACACACAAGTATGCGGGGCCAGATGGGATCCACCCAAGGGTGCTGAGGAAGCTGGTGGAAGTGCTCACCAAGCCACTTTCTATCATTTACCAGCAGTCCTGGTAAGTGGGGAGGTCCCAGGTGACTGGAAGTTGGCAAATGTGACGCCCATCTACAAGAAGGGCCAGAAGAAGGATCCAGGGAACTACAGGCCAAACAGCCTGACCTTGGTGGAAGGGAAGATTATGGAACATTTAACTGCCATCACACAGTATGTGCAGAACAACCAACGGATCGGGCCCAGTCAGCAGGGGTTTGTGAAAGGCAAGTCCTGCTCTGCCAACCTGATCTTTCATGACAAGTTGACTTGCTTAGTGGTTGAGGGAAAGGTTGCAGATACTGTCTTCCTAGATTTTAGTAAATCCTTTGGCACCATTTCCCATAGCATTATCCCAGAAAAACTGACTGCCTGTGGCTTGGACAGGTGCACTGTTTACTGGGTTAAAAAAACCATCTGGATGGCTGGGCCTAGAGAGTGGTGATGGATGGAGTTACTTCCAGATGGCAGCCAGTCACAGTGGTGTTCTTTGGGGCTCACTACTGGGGCCAGTCCTGTTTACTGTCTTTATCAATGATTTGAATAAGGGGATTGAGTGCACCCTCAGTCTCTTTGCAAATAACACTAAATCAGGCAGGAGTGTTGATTGGCTGGAAGGTAGGAAGGCTGTGCAGAGGGATCTGGACAGGTTGGATTGCTGAGCTGGGGATAATTGTGTGAGGTTCTGAGGTGCTTGTTGTTGCACGAACCCCACTACTCGCACTAGGGAGTGCGAGAGCAGAATTAAATTTTATTACAAAGGGCATCAGTTTAAATACAGTGCTTAAAACGTGTTACATGATCTTTCAACCAATGACATTAAAGTATTTCATTGAGCATGTATGAGAGCCCAGAAAACTACAAGTCCTAAAATCCTTTGCTACATTCTTCCTGCTACAAGGTTCAACAAGGTGAAGTTCTGGGTCCTGCACTTGGGTCACAACAACCTGTGGAGAGCTACAGGCTTGGGGCAAAGTGGTTGGAAAGCTGCCCTGAGGAAAAGGACCTGGGAGTGCTGGTTAACAGCAGCTGAACATGAGCCAGCAGTGTGCCCAGTTGGCCAAGAAGGCCAATGGCATCCTGGCCTGTATCAGAAATGGTATGGCCAGCAAGACCAGATTAGTGGTCTTCACCCTGTACTTGGCAGTGGTGAAGCCTCACCTCGAATTCTGTGCTCAGTTTTGGGCCCCTCACTACAAGAAAAACATTGAGATTCTGGAGCATGTCCAGAGAAGAGCAACAGAGCTGGTGAAGGGCAACAGAGCTGACTTGTCTGGAGCACAACTCTTATGAGGAGTGGTTGAAAAAGATGGGGTTGTTTAGCCTGGAAAAAAGGAGTCAGAGGGGAGATGTTGTCACTCTATACAACTACATTAAAGGAGGCTGTAGCAAGATGGGGGTCAGTCTCTTCTTGCAAGTGACAAGTGACAGGACAAGAGGAATTGGTCTCCATTTGCACCAGAGGAGGTTTAGATTGGATATCAGGAAACATTTCTTCACAGAGAAGGTGGTTAAGCATTGAAACAGGCTGCCTAGGGAAGTGGTGAACTCACCATCCCTGGATGTATTTAAAAGACATGTAGATGTGGGGGGGCACATGGTTTAGTGGTGGACTGGGTAGTGTTAGTTCAAGAGTTAGACTCTATGATCTTAAGGGTCTTTTCCAACATTAATGGTTGTCAGACTCTATGAAATAGATCGGAAGGAACTTAATACAGTAGTCTTATGTTTAAAGAAGGTGGAAATGTATGTTTAAATAAAGCACTGAGGAAAGGTGAAGCTATATTACAGCTCTGGATATGCCCTGTAGTGAAGGGTAAAGAGGATGGAGGCTTTCAGGGTAAAGGCCTGGCTTGACACTGGTATCATATTGCCCCTTTTAGGTACCCTTTTAGGTTCTAGACTATAAAAGTACTGTGATGTCAGTATTTATGTAGGACAGCAAAACAGATATAAGATCACATCACATTCATGTAACTAAATAGTAATAAATCAGAAGATAAAAAACAAAAATTGTCATAGTCATTTGAGCTTTGTTAGTTGGAAGGATATTTAATATCTGAGTGTTTTTAAGGCACCTTGAGGCAATGCACAGATATCAGTACACAAAAGAAATAAAGCAATTTACAGGTCCATCCTTCTTTACATACTCTGTCATTTATATAGCTTGCGCAGAGATTCATCACAGATCTGAAAAAAGGCTACTGAGTGAATAACTAAAATTAAACAAAGAGCAGTATGAACCTATTCATTATGCAAAATGGGACAGAATGATTTCATTAGCTGACCATAGGCAGAGCTGCAAAAGTGAGCTGTTGGAAAGCTCAGTGAAGGAGATACTGTGAAGCACATCTGCAGAACTACAGAACAGAATGTGTGGTATCTACAGAGGTAACTACAGAGAATGTGTGGTATCAGAAATTCAATAATTAGATGAGGGTTGCCATGTTGCATAAAAAAAATGTTATTATTTGTAGCACATACTTGAGACCTTTGTTTTCAACACAGGTAAATAATGCAGCTTACCTTTCCCCATCAGTGGATGCCAGTAGAGGTATCTTCCTACAGGCCAGTCCTGTAGGGAGCAAAGGCAAGCTGCCTAAAACTTTGACAAAGCCATTTTAATGCTAGCTAAGTGCTTCTTTCACATTCAGGGGAAAGTTACACTCTCACAACCTTCTTTAACATCAGTCCTTGTATCTGCATCTTCTGATCCTCTACAGCCTGGGATATATTGCTCACTTTAAACAGCTGTTCTGTTCCAACTCTGTGGTGAGACACTTTCAAATCCCTTTTTTGTGCTTTTAAATCCCTCAACATAAAAAAGTCCTGGACACTACCATTAATAACAGGAAGATAGAATGCTTCTTGCATAAAGTTATCTCTTTATTTTTTTTAGTTAGCTTTCTGTCTTTGTTTTTTTTGAAAAGTGCATATTCTCTAACTGAAAATATCATCTGCTACAGAAGACTGCACTAATTAGGCAGTTTAATTATCAAAATGCAATACTATGACACAAAATACTTGGCATTTATGAGCCTTGTGCACCACTTTAAAATGATGGCAGAACTGTGTCCAGAACTTCTATTGCAGCTAAAAGTTATCTTCATTTTCTCCTACAAAGTGTCCTGCCAAATACTTGTGTTGCTGGCATTTTCCAAGACGGTTTCTGATTTCAGATATTTTATTCTCATGAGACCAATTCTCTAAGCCACTCTCCATCCCTCCTTACAACTGCTCTTCATGGGTGATCTGCACGTGCGAACACTGGTTTCACCATGCCCTTAGCTTGCAAGCAAATTTCACAAGACGACAACTGAAAGCACAATTTTTTTAAAGCAAATAAACTTTCATGCAACCAAAAGTGGTTATATTGTTAAAAGTTCTAAACATTTGTTTGATTTCCAAAGCTGATTCACTAACTTACATTAACCCTCCACGTGTTATAAATCCAAACTATTGATACTATGATGAAGGCTGAATGACGACATTGCAACAAATTTTTGCAGTTACAGACTTTAAACACAGAATGGCAAACAGACAAGTGTCTCCCTGAGGGGCTTTTAAGAAGCAGAAGTCTTAATGAGCTCATCACTTATAAAAACTGAATACCTGCCTGGGGACAGACAGTGAATGGTAGAGGAATTGTGCGGTTATGTTCCTCTTCAAGCTTAGCATCCAGCTAAGCACATCTTATGTCTGTTGCCACACAATGCAACCTGCACCGAAGCAAGACTGATCAAGACAGGTTGTATTAACCCAAAGTGACATTCTATTTTCTAGTCATTCCTGTAAAGGATGAGAAACTCTTCAGACAAAATAGGTTTTCTGCTTCTTTTGCAGTTATTTATCCTATTTAGTTTTTAACTGCAAATATGGCTTTTAGAAATCTTAGGTGCTTCTTCCAGAGCTGAGCAAGTGGGTAGTGTTTGGTTTGTAAAATTTCATCATGGCTACTCAGAAATACAACATCCACTAAACCACTGACTTTTATCACCTCTCAAACCCTATAAATGTACAATATTTTCATTTCAGAGCTTGATTCTTCATCAAACTGAAGTTATTTTTTTTTTTTATTGGCTTCTGGGAAGTATTTATAAGCCATTAAACATATACCACTAAAGATATGCACGAGTGTCTCTCTGTTAAAGAACTTAGTAAATGTCTGTGACAAAAACTGTCACAGACTGTTTTAATCTGGAATATTTCAGGTGTCCTCCAGTTTTTCCTTACAAATTCAGTTATTCTCACAAATAGAAGATGTTTTATAGCTTGTTCTGTGAGCATCAAGCTAAATCTTTTAAGGGTCTAGAGAGAAGTTACTCAGAGGGTCAGTTTAGACTATAGGACGTGAATTGGTTTTGTTTTCCTTTCTTTTTAATTTCTGCTCAGCTATTCAGGGATTCAATAAATCACCTTCTCCATGAGATATTCCAGATGGTATACTAATCCTGGGTAATTGTTAAATTGAGATATGAGGGAAGGAATGTTTTTTCTTCTGGTAAATAGAATCAGGAAAGGGAAGACTGTGTCCTACAAAAAACAGGGGAAGGTATTATGACTTCAGTGCAAAAATATCAGTTGTATTCAGCCCCTAGGCCAGGCCAAAAAAGGGGATTGGCCCTTGCCCAAGTCGGTATGCCCAAGTTCCTTAAAATGTTCATCTCACTCCATGAGGTTCAACACGGCCAAGTTAGATATGGCGATGCACTTTCTGAGCTCTTTCTAATAACCAGGGGTGTGAAACAAGGCTGCATTCTTGCACCAACCCTATTCACAATCTTTTTCAGCATGATGCTCCAAAGGGCCACAGCAGACCTCGATGATCAGGACGGTATCTACATTCGATATCGTACCGATGGAAGCCTTTTCAACCTAAGGCGACTGAAGACCCACACTAAGACCTTAAACCATCTTGTCTGGGAGCTGCTTTATGCTGATGACGCCGCCCTTGTTGCACACACAGAAGCAGCTCTGCAGCGTTTAACATCCTGCTTTACAGAGGCTGCTGAGCTCTTTGGGCTGGAAGTCAGATTAAAGAAGACAGAAGTTCTCTATCAACCTGCACCTCAGGAAGTCTTCTATCATCCCCATATCACCATTGGCCAATCAGAGCTCAAATTAGTCCAGCAGTTTAATTACCTAGGTAGCCTCATCTCCTCAGATAGTAAGATTGACAGAGAGATAGACAACAGGTTAGCAAAGGCATATAGTGCCTTTGGAAAGCTTCGTGAAAGAGTTTGGCGAAACAAACACCTGAAGAAAAGTACCAAGATCAGTGTTTACAGAGCCATAGTGTTGTCTACTCTCTAATATGGATCTGAATCATGGGTCATCTACCGCCACCACCTGCGTCTCCTAGAACGCTTCCATCAACGCTGTCTCCATACAATCCTAAACATCCACTGGTCAGATTATGTGACCAATACATCTGTTCTAGAACAAGCAGCAGTCACAAGTATTGAGGCCATGTTACTGAGAACACAGCTTGCGTTGGGCAGGGCACGTCTCAAGGATGAAGGACCAACACCTCCCTAAGATCTTGCTTTGCAGTGAACTTGCCACCGGCTGCCACATGAGAGGAGCCCCAAAGAGAAGATACAAGGACTCCCTGAAACAACATCTCAGCCTTGGCCATATTGATCATCATAACTGGTCTACTCTGGCCTCCAATCGGGAGGTCTGGAGACACACCATCTATAATGCTGCTGATGCATTTGAGAACGCACGCAGGATCACTCTTGAGGAGAAAAGACAACACAGAAAGAATCGTGCCTTGCAGAATATACCACCTAAGGAGTCTTTCTGCTGTGCCTTTTGCAACCGGACGTGTCTATCTCGTATTGGCCTTTTTAGCCACCAGCGCACTTGTAACAAACATGAGTAGAGACCTTCCCAAATCTTCGTTCATGAAGCCCAGCCATGATGATAACTGCACAGAGAATGTCTTTGAGAACACCTCTTGTGGCCTAGTAAAATTGTATGCCTGGCTCTTTTCTTTCTTCAGCATCACTTACACATGGATAATATAGCAAAGCCAGGACAGACCCATAGCTCAGGATTCAGAGACCAAAATCCTTTTCATTTTATTTTCATGCTATACTGGTAGCATGTCCTGCGATCTACTGGCCTCCTTTCATAATAAAGTCCTAGTCTGGCATCTCACCACTACTCAGCCTCGCTGTGTGATTCCTACCCTCCTTGAGTGCTGACATTAGCCCAAAAAGCAGATGGTCACTGGCTTCCCAGTTTCATGATGGGTGATGCAGGAGCACTCTAGGGATGGATAGGCTATAGTCCATAGATATGGTCAAGTGTCCTGCAGAGAGATAAACATTCTGGGGTTTTCATAACATTGTCATGAGGTTATATGGTATTTCAAATTCTGTCTACAGAATTTGGATTCTGTCTACAAAGAGAACCAAGTCTGTTGATTAAAAAATTAAAAAAAAAAAAAGAAAAAGATACATGGAAGGAGGCAGTATACCAAATGAGCACATTAACAACACTGTAGGCTCAAACATGCATTTCAGAGGAAAAAAAACCAAACCAAAACAAAACAAAAAACCAACCAAACAACAAAAACACAAAAACAAAAAAATAAAAGTATTGGTTTGTATTAGTGCTTTTATCTCTATTTTTTCAGCTGATTTCTTTGTGACTTCTTGGATTTCCAGCAATATTGCATGTAGCCTTTTTTTTACACCCCCCCCATCTTTCCTACTCTCTTAGCCTTCAGACATTTTACAACCATTTCAAATATGTGCTCCAGCTGGAGACCTGAGCTATCAATGACTAACAACCATGGGAGCTGACTTCACAGGAAAAAGTCCAGCATGTGCCTCAGAAGAAGTCATCCTGCCAGAGTTCATGACCTGCAGGAGCCCACTGTGTCTCTGCTACTTGTTCCTGCAGCTCTTCAGTCATTATAGGGCTGAAGGCTGTACTCTAGTACAGGGTAAATTGGCTGAAGCTTGTTTCCCTTCATCCTACTTAGAGCTAAATGGAATAAACCAGCACAGCAGGAGTAAATGAACCATGGCAAAACTGATCTTAACCTCCATCCCCCTGATTTGGCAGCCAGGCACTAAGGCAGGAGACAAGATAATTCCTGTCAGCTCCAGCGGGCTCCATAATGCAATTTGACAAATGGAATTGATAGCTTTTGTTAACATAATTAAATGAATTATTGCAAATAGGAGAAGTGGACATTGATCTGTCTTCATATATGCATTCTGTTTTGGAGGAAGGGAGATTGGCTTTAAATTCAAGCCGCTGCTGCCTGAGGTAGGAAGTCTCTAATGAATCTGTTCTGCAGTTTCCATATCCCAAAACTGCCCATTTAACACCAACAATGATAAAGATAAAAGGGAAATACAGAAGAGTACTATGGATACAGAGCTATCAATACTCATACTTGGACATTCAAGTGAATATTCCGGGCCAGACTTTCCTAAATATGAATGTCTGCTTTGACTTTTTTGATGATGGAGTGGGACTAACAAAACTATGTATCTGTTGCCTGATGAAAGACAAGGATGCTGTGACTACATTCTGCAATAGTAGCTCTTCCTACATAAACTGCTTAAATAATATATTTCCCAGCACACAGAGCAAATACACAGATAACTTCCTCAATGAAAGCATCCAAGTCCATGTCTCTAAAATCAGGCAAATAAATTCAGAGTCTGAAGAAACACTAATATTCCTGCCATGTTACCAGGGCTCTGATGGAGGAACCTAGATATTTGATTGGAAAATGTACTTTCTTATGTTTTCATATTCTCTAAAGTTAGATCTGAGAAAGCTGGAGGGTGGTTCATGTTCTTCCTCTCCTTTCCTCTTTGTACCCAGAGCTAAAAATCTCACCTGGCAGAGGCCAAGCATACCTGTGATGGCTGAAGCATAGCATGAAAAACCTTCCAGTAATGGAAAAACTAAACAAAATAATATAAGCATAGTAAAAACTGATTTAGCATGCAGTAGAGGAAGTCTTCTTGGAACTATATAATGTGACAGACTTCTGGGAAAGCAATATGAAGCAACTCTTGCTTCATATAGTTATTACTTTCAAGATAGGACTAGCAACATATCTTGCTGAGCCACTGAGCTGAACATGTCAGGTTCTCTTCAGTGTTTTAGCTAGGATGGTTCAGCTTTCTACATCCTAGAAACCAGTGATGTATTTTCTTTTTTCTCCATTCAATAAAACACTTTCCTTGTTCAGCTATGCAAAAATATCTGGGTTTGAAATTTTGAGGTTTTCTGGGGTTTTTTTATTCTTACCAAAACAGAGAGTTTAATTTTTATTATTATTATCATTTAGTTAATTCGGCTAACAGTGAGTAATTGATTTAAAGTACTTCTGGTAATTTTTATAGTATTTGTTCAAGGCTTTTTAAAAACCATTCTTCTAACATCATAGTGAAAGTATGTTAGTGCAGACTACATGCCACATACAAACAAAATCAATGTCTCACAAGTATTAGGGGAAAAGTATGACTGGGAGTGCAATATTAGCTTAGACTTCTTTTACTAGAAGTGTTTGATTTGAAGGTATGTCATGGATCAGCTCATCGTCACAAAGACAATCTGTCTATATACCAGAACATAAACCCACATTTTCACCAGTTTGGGAAGTTCTGGACAACAAGGGCACACCCAGAGATTTTCCACTGCTTTTTCCCAGTGTCAGTGCCCCCTTTTAAAGACAGAAATCCTGATTTCAGAGACAGGGGACAACACAGCTGTCAGAAAAGCACATCCTTTCAGTCCAAAGAGACCTTTGGTACTACTGACAGTCTCCATCAGTCTGCAGTTTGCAGGTAATTTCATAGGAAGTTGTGTAGAAAGCATACAAAGCAGATAGGTCTCTAAGAAGAAAGCATTAGTTTCCCTCTCTCTTTTTCTGTCTTTCTGTGGAAGGATATTACAATGAACACTAAAATACAGACATTTTCAGGACTACAATGTGACAGAATTTCTCAAAGTGGGTCTGTGAAACGAACTTTAGGGTTGTCCTGCTTCCCCCGTTTGCATTTATGATACAGGGGTAATAGTTCTGTCGCTTAGGTAAAAGTACACTCTCCTAGTTTTGAGAAAAATGTGACCATTACCTTTGCAATTGCAGCTATCTTTTGCAGAATGAGTTATTGATATCTGTTTGCTGATCCAATATACCAGGCTATTATACACCAGAGACCTTGGATTACTTCTGACTTCATCTCTGCTTTATGTTCAATAAAGATGCCTGTTCCCTCAACAACCAGTGTTTACAGTCCTTCCAAAAATATTGCTGGGCAAATTGTACAACCTCCCAGATTTAATTAACTGTTCAATTCAGCATATCTCAAATTAGTTTCTAAAATGGACCTGGGGCAAACACTGAAGCAGATGAATCACAGTGTTGCTTACTGCAGTAAGTCATCAGTGTGTATAGATAAAAAAATCCATGCTCAGGCTGATGGTAGAGTAGAAGTTCACTAATCCTAGGAAGGGTATGAAGGAAAAATAAGAAAAAAGAAATCTGAATGTAGCCTCCAATTCAGAAATTACACTAATTGTGGTGTAGACAGGCTATGGCAGAGGAAGGATCTGTATGTCTCACATCAACATGCATCAGCTTGCAGGTCACCACTGTCAGAAACAGATCTGTCTTTAAGTATTCTACATGTGTGTGCATGTGCATGTATATATGTATATGTATGTATCTGTATATACTTAACATGGAAGAAAATAAACTAATGCATCTGACTTGGGCTAAGAAACATTGTTAAAAATAAAAATAAAAAAAGCTTTACAACGCAAGAAGATCCAGAGGATCTAAAATGTGTCCTGAGAATGAAATTCTCCTTCCTCTTAGAGAAGACAGATCATCTGAGGAAGCAGTCCCCACACCTGTACCAGAGAAAGTTAAAAATTACCATGATTATTATAAATCAAACCCCTAAAACTCAAATCTCTCAAAACTCAGTCTCTTCTCTGCATCATTTCTTTATGTTTTCTGCTTCTTTTCTTTGGGCAACAGGACAAGTTAACTTATTCAAATACAGTATCTCTTAGTTTTAATTAAATCAAAATATATATTGGCCCCCATTTTTTTCACCTTGTAACCCTGGAACTTTCAGATCAGCTGGGAGAGTGAGATCCTGCCATGGTAGCTGCAAACCAATAAGACAGACACATACAAGCCCTTCTGTTTCTGCCTATCAGTTTTTGTTGCTGCCTGAGCAGTAAAGTATGGTGTGGAAGTAGCACATAGTAAACTTCCACTTCAGGCAAGGTTAGAATACAAAGCCTAGTGCCTCTGTCTTCTTGCTGGTCCTGTCTCAGGTTTTTCTCAAATGTTTATTTTTCCTAAAAGTTTAGTAAATCGTGCTATCTTCTCTCCATACAGAATTACATCAACCAGAGGTTTTTTCTTCTCTTTTTTTTTTTATTTGTAAACTAAGACTCTAGAGAAATGAGACAACCCATTCTCAGTGGTTGGTCAGTCCCAAATATCTCAACCTTCCTTTTTTTTGTCACTCCATTGTATTCTTCAGCTGGTCTCCCCTCTCGCTTTGTCCACCACTTCCTAGATTTCACCACATGTGATCATTTCAGCAATGCTTTTGGGTATAGACTGCACTTCAAAGACTGTGTTTATTCACAGAAAAATAACCTCTGCAAAACTGAGTCCATTCTTTCCTTCTAAGCTCTTTCTATACCAAATGCTTCACAAATAACCTATTTCAGCCTGTCTGTATTTGAGATGTCTCCCAGTCTTGAGGTCTGATTTTTATGAGACTTTATACTAAAGCAAGAATTAAGCTTTGAAATGAAGGCACCTACTCTGGGTGCCTAAGATGTTTACATTTGTCCTCCACTAATGGAGTCATGAGGTAGAGTGAAATCTCACCAGACAGAGCATGTGATACCTCAACCACTATTACTGTTCATTGTGGAAACAGAAATAAAACTATGGATTCATCCCCTTCCATCATGATTTCCTTTTGGAGAGCTGCCATTTTATGCACAGAGGCCAGGATTTTTGAGTATCTTCATGTTTTGGAAGAATGATGAGCAACCATTGAGCAAGACCATAGAGAGAGGGAGTTCCAGCAGTGCTTATTCTAAAACCTAAGTGATGAAGTTTGCTAGAGCTGGCTTTGACTAAGAAATCCAACAGAACACTCATAGTACAGAGATATTTCACATTCCCAAGTGCTGGAAGATAAGAAAGCAGTAAGGCTTTGTCTTAACTGGGGATTGCATCTGAGTAAAGAGAGTTAGGTGCTGTCTGCTTTGAGCTTTGTCTAATACAGGAACATGACAGCATGAAAGAATAGATAAACTGGATCTGCAAGACTTTAGGTACCTTTCTGATTTATGGAGACAGGAGATTACTTTCTGATGCATTTACAGTGTTTTGTGGCACTGAATCATTTGAGTTCTTCCTTGTGCTACTCAGTTAAATAAAGGAGTTCTGATTTTACACTGCATGGTCTGGACGGATTATTTTTTTTTCCTGATACCAAAAACATTGTTTCAGCAATAACTTTTGAGGAAGACAGTAGTTTTGTTCATTCGTTTACTTGGAAAATCACTAAATCGAACACCTAAAATTTTACTGGTCCTCAATGCTAAGGTCAGACTGAAACAGCCAAAGGAATTGTGCTGGCTTTTATTAGCAATCTTTATTGCTCAAAGCACAAGAAATTGGGAGGGGAGAGGAGAGAAGCAATGATCTGTATTTTCATTGGTTTAGAGGTTCCCTCGGGATGAAAGTATGCATGTGTATTTTCAGTGAAACTCCAGCACTGAGCTCATTGCTGTGCCTATGGAGACAGCATCTGAATAGCATTTTTCCACTGTGTTCATTCCTCTTGCTCATTTTTCCCCCCTGTAAATAGCATTCTCCATAAAAGCTTGCATTTTACATTTGTCTTTTTGGTTTATGTTTTACTATGTATAACTAATAGTTTACTTAGGAATTATAGCATATTACTCTTAATATTTAAGATTCTGGTCGTGTTGGTTGTCTTACTTAATGGGTTTGGGAACTCTTCCAACCATCTGTGCTCTGCTGTCTGTGCCCTTATTGACTCCAAATATCTGTAAAAGTACAACTCAGGCACACAACCTTCTTACCCTCCACAGTGCATGGTTTCCACAGAGAGAAAAGCAAATTTCTCAGGATTGGCAAGTGCCATGGCATACCCTTGTCCAAGTCCCATTCCAGATGGCTGAGGACCCTGTACTCTGGGATGTACTTCAATGCATAGCCACCATTCAGTCATAGTGAGGAAAATAATGTGTTCGTTGGCTTTAAGCCAAATAGCACATCTTTAAACAATATGTCCTTTAAAGTCTGGGAAATTTGATTTCCTTTAGTACTTGTAGCCATTTTATGGCTTCCAAAAACTTTTGGAGGGTCAACTGGTGATGTGTCAGGCCTTCTATCTTTGAATATTTCTTCTGACTGAACTGAAAGTACCAACTATGTCCAGTACCTCTCAGTCTCTCAGATCTTAGCAAAACCACTCTCAGTAAACTAAAGGATAATGAGCATTGCACTTGTTTGGTTTGTCCTGACAGCCATAGCTCTTTGACCATTGTAACCATGAGTTTCACTCCATACCAGAACTACCTCATAGCTTTCCAACTAGTCAGGCAGTCTGGTGAGCAGCAAAGCATTAATGTATTGTTGTCCAAATCAATGAGATCCAGCTGAAATCCAAGGTTAGAAATACAAAGTCCTTTTTCTACCAAGAAAAAAAAAGAAAAAAACCCTAATATGTTCTACTGTGCATTCACTAATTACCTTAAGAGTTTGTGAGTTTCACACAGACATATATAAAACTTCTCACATATGCTGGACCAGTATCCTTTTAACAACCTGGAACTTTGCTCACTTAAAAGTATTTTCATGGAAATTTGTAGGTGTGATTTGGGGCTAGAAATGCTGAGGGGTTCTGATTTCTGTTAGGCACATCAAACATGACAGGGACAGTATTTTACCATAGTACAGGACCTGTCAGCAGAAGATGGCACTTTCTCTATGAGCTGTCATGTATAATTTTTGCAATTAAAGGTCTGAGGCTATTTAGAAATATATAGGGCTCTTCATGGGAGACAAGTCTGTTGTCTACATTTCCTGTCCTGCAGAAAAAAAGACATCTGAGAGGAAAGGAGTAGTCAGAGATTTGGATCTCCATGGTACAGAGCTCAAGAGAGACCATGTAGATGAAGAGAGCAGCTTAGAAAAGCTGTTATTTTCCATTATTAGGGTGAAACAGGCAAGCCAGAGGTTGTTTCAGTGTGAGAAAAACTAGCATAACTTCTGGTACTGTTTTGATCTAAATGCTGCCCTGGGAATCTTAGAATGAGCATGAGATCATATAGAAGCAGAAACAGAGCCAGCAGAGAGGAGCATCCAAATAATTCACTCTAGATAACCAGAAAAAGTGATGCGTGCTGCATTGACCACAACATGTTTGTCAAGAAGAGTACTGTCATTACAGCAGGCACTTGTTTTGCCTCAGCTTCCAAAAAGCAACACAAACAGCTCCAAGGAAAGCCAAGACCTCTCAGTGCAGCTCCATTAGGTGAGATACCTGAGAAAAATGAGGAACAGAAGTGTTGATCTCTTTTTTGCCTACATTTCTGTGCCTGGAATTATGTTGGTGAGGTAGTCACCAGCTAGGAGAGCCTTAAAACATTTTAGTGTCTGTACCAAATAAACAAACAGAATTATATCCTTGAGCAAAATTTTTCCACTCATCTACCTTCAAAACTGCTGGCATCACTCCCAAGGGGAAGTCTAGACACAGGTCTGGAAATAGCCCTTCAATTGTACTGTATTGTTGGGAACATGAGATCATCTTTATACTCTAACAAAGCTTCACCAACACCTGTTGCTTTGAATAAGCCTATTTTGAACAATGTGAGGATATGTAGAGATAGTACAGATGGTCTAAACAAACAGGTGTGGTAACTGAAGCAATCTAGATGTACCTGCGCAGCCATAATCCAAGCTAACTAAATCTGTTGTTGGAGTAAGGTTGCTTTCAGCAGTCTTGCTACCTCTAAATCAAATCTCCCTCTGTTATCCCCAGAGACAAAACAAGGGCTGTTACCAAAGAAGTGAGACTGTGGTTAGGCAGGGGACAAGGACCCACAGGAGAAATTGTGAGGTGGAGCAGATCAGATGGTTGAGTGGGCCAGTAGAACTGCACACACGCAGCAGGCAAAAAAAGTCTCATGAGAGACTTATGAGTGTCTCATAAGTGTTACTCTGCAATACTGAGACTTAAGGTGTAGATATACCAGTTAGGTCATAGAACCACAGAATCATAGAAAAGTTTGGATTGGAGGGGACCTCTAAAGGCCACCTAGTCCAACCCCATTGCAATGATCAGGGGCACCTTCAACTTGATCAGGTTGTTCAGAGCCCCATCCAACCTGACCTTGAATGTTGCCAGGGATGGGGCATCTGCCACCTTTCTGGATAACCTGTTCCACTATTTCACCACCTTCATAGTGAAAAATTTCTTCCTTATATCTATTGCCTTGGGTTTCTTTCAAACCCAGTTGAGGGAGAGGCTGGCTCGATAAGGTGAGGGTTAATGCTGATTCACAAGAGCTCATCACTCAAAGGCTGGAATTCTGAATGTTATTGTCTCTCTGATTCATTCTGTTGGACAAAATACATTCCTCATTACACAGACATTGTGCAACCACCTCAGGATCATCAGCTCAGAATAAAAAGCCTGGAGGATGGAAACATTAAAGTAAAAAATCAGTCCTTATAAAGAGAACATTATGATAAAACTGCGTGTTTAAAGTAGAGCAAATGTATTTGAGAGCACAGAAAAATTCAATTGCGATCGGTCAGGGGAAATATTTATACTGGGACAAGGACACTTCAGTGGACTATGGCTGCTACCTCCCTCACACGTGGTATCTGCAGTTCATCACACTAAATTAATTTACAGACTTAATGGACAGCACCATTGCCATCGATACACATGGCTGAGTGAAAGGAATACAAATCTGAGAGGGTCCAACAAGTGCTTTAAACAGATATTCTTCTGAAATGCAATAAATAGAGCATAACAAGAGTGGAAGTAATCTTTTATTTGTTGCTCCTTGGACTGATTTTCTTTTACTGGGTCCACTCTTGAATATGTGTGAGAGGATGAAGGAAGGGAAAAAGGGTTGGTTTATAAAGGCCATGTGTTAGTAATTCATTCCCAGGATCCTTAATATAATGAGGTGCCAACTCTCAGGCTTTCATGTCATCCTATCTTGTTTTCCCCTAGGCTTAAACTCCTGAAGCATTAAGTAGCCTGCATATACCACTCACTTCAAATTAAGGATTCCTCTTGGCATGTACGCTTCTCAGAATACTAGGATTAACTTCATCGTCAGTGTTCAAAAGTCAAATGCTTTTCCAAAAGCCTGTATGAGCCACCCTTACTGAAACAGGGTTATGTAAACCCTATAGCATCCCATAGTTCTGTCAGATTGAGCAGAAGGGATTAGATACACTCATTTGATAGCATCCATCCAACCAATACAATAATGCCATTTATCATGCTGTAGTACAAAGCTCCTGAATTACTCCAGAATCCACAGTCACAACTCACAAGGGAAAAATTTATAAAAGAATTTTACCTTTACCTCTTGCTATCCGCTTTCCATTTGCTTTACACTAAGGTTTATATCCTCTTTTACAAAGAACTATGTCCAGTGTATCTTTGTAATAAATAATCTAATCCAAAACACAACATCAACAGACAACACTATTGTAATGTGGAGAATACAATATTTCTCAAGCTTATCATGCTAAAATTCCGGTTTCTGTGCAGTCATAATGGTGAAATTATTTCTTAAACAAATACATGTCTCCCAAATATTCATGAAGCTATATTTCATCTTTAGTATCAAACACATCTGAGACATCCAGCTGGGATTTTCCTTGAAAATAAAGATGTCTAAGATTTCTTGCAGTCATCTTACAGGGTTATTTTTCATACTAAGTGTTTTATCCCATTTCTAATTAGCAATTTGTCTCTCACATCAGCTTATCTGAAGGTCAAACATTAAAAATAAAAATAATCCTTAATCCTGATAACATTTAAATATTTGCAGATAATCACCATATTTCTCCAGATCCCAGTATTATTTTCCAAGCTACCAATGTCTAACTCTCTGGTTTTGCCTCAAATTCAATACTTCTTGTCCTCAACTAGAAACTTCAATTCCACTAAAATACTTCTCTCAGTATTTCAATCCAAAATGGCATCACTGAGGTTAATGCTATCATTAGTTATAGAAATAAGGAATTTCTTCATATTTCATTCATAGTCAAAACAGAATTTCATATTATATCATATTCTCCCTTGTCATAAAACCGTGGGACTTCATCAATTCATATCCTTTAAGGACCACTATAGTTTTTCTATTTTCTTACTAAAAGAAATGTGGCAACTACTGAATATTCTAGATTGGAAAAGCACAATCCAGTTCTGTTTGCTGTGTGTATTACCATTAACATGAATGAATCCGATCCCGTGTAGAAAATAAATTACTAATGTTTATTTCAAAAATCAATTATGTGGTTTGATATATAGTTTTTATACATATATGTATGTACACACATATGTGTATGCCCACACATATACACATATGATCCTCTTCCTGCAATTTTCCTCTGTGTGAATAATTCACTCGACACTGATTAGCAGGCTTTTGTGCTCTGGTAGCAACAGCTCCTGTCATTAAGATTTAGGTTGCATGGGGCACTTGTAATGGAATTATAAAATCTATTTCTAAAAGAATGACTGATTCAATTCTTTGCCAGCTTTCAGTATAAAATAAAAACTTTCTAAACCCTAGAAGAAAAAAGTCATGAGGCAAATCCACGTGATAATAAATCACCTGTATAAATGTTAACAAAGTGGACTCAAGATGCAAAATTCACTCTGCATGGCCACAGTGAATACTTTATAAATAAAACATATTTTCTTTTTCACTAAGTAACAATTCAAGGAGTTAAAATAATTCAGTGTAGCTGAAAATAGGTAAAAGCTGGCTGTAGCAGAGTGCACAGTAAAGGTCTTTATTGACTGATTAGCAATTTGTTTCTACAAACACTGCACAGCAGTTGCCCTACTTTGCAGCAGGCTATTAGAGCCTAATGAAAAATGTGCATTTTCATTAGAGTTAATGGTCTTGAACAGAAGCCCTTTGCTTCTATGAGGTCTTATTCTGTACTTAAATTATGGATTCATGTCTGTGATTATAGCTGTTGTCCCTTGTTTGTACAATATATGTGCATTGCATAGTTTCGTATTAATGGTGTGATTCCAGTGAACATGAGGAACAAAACCTGTCACTCTTGGATGGTGAAGGCACTGTCCTGTGAGACCAAGCAGCAAGACTCTGTCAGTAAATGGGCTGAGGCCTGAATGGCAAAAAGCAGAAACGTTTTTTCCTATAGCTGAGTGTTTCCTCCTTTTAACATTTCAGACTCTCACTGGACTGAAAAACTTCAATGCAGGCAGTACATGCAGCTGAAGTTATAAGGAATCGCAGAGTAGATGAAGTTCTGGATTAATTAGAAACCAGGGCATGGGCTGAGGATTCTGCTGCCTGGGAGAGCACAGAGCTGTGCAAGGTGCAGGCACCACAGCGGGGAGAACAAGGCAGTGCTGTCACCAGGCAGAGAGTGCAGATGACAGCACAGCTGACAGCAGGCTCTTTTGTACAAGTCCACAGCAACAAAAAGATAACATAAATAGGCAAGCAAAACAAAAGAGGTACAATTTACTCTTTAACAGATAATAACAGAGGCACAGAGGCCACAGCTAAGCAATCTTCCCAAATCTTATCTGAGCTATCCATAATACTTTCTTCTTCTAGCCTAATACTACTACCCTATTTAATACAGTTCTCTTTTCTGTAATACTAGGGAGCATGTCTTGCACTCTACATCCATTTAAAGCTTGCAAATCAGCACATCTTTTTTGCAATACAGTCATATATGCACTAGCAGCAAGATGCTTCTCACAGTCTTTGGCATCTACATTTTCTGCATCCGCAATTGCCTATGTCCAGGTATGCCTTAGTAAGCATACACTGGGCTGATTTTTGTGTGGAGCTGCATGTTTTCCCTCATATGCTGTTTCCTACCTAATGTGGGGCTAGTGGATCCAGATGAAACTTTGTGTTTGTCTGAGTATGTGAACACATATATGTATGTGTACACACATTTTATGGTTTGTGATTACAGCCAGTGATTTACCTGGTTTGGTTTCATGTGCATTGGAGCCATTTTTCCCAGACATCTTTGGTCTATATACTTGTATATATGCCTGACTTTGAGACTGGTTTTCATTTTCCTTACGCTTTTCTTAAATCCCTGAAATCTACAATGCCTATTCCTTATCCAGTTCTGATTCTTAGTTAAAGTGGAATTCCAGGAACCTATTATCCTAAATCATAACAGAACTGTTTTCCTCCATTTCTCCCTTCTGATCATCCTTAGGCTTGACTTTGGGACAGTTCTTTATTTTCTTCTCCTCTGTTTATTCTTCATTTTGCTATCCACTTTTTCAGCTGAAACAGGGCTTGTGATGATAATGACAGTAACAACAGTAGAATTGAATTTGGTGATTTTTTTTGTGCTTTTAAGATTTTGCTTCCTGCAAAAAATTGCTATTGATTGTTCATCAAGTTCTCTGCCACAGCCCATTATTTATATCCACTCCAGTGAGAGACTTTTGGGAGAGAATTACATGGCTGATGATGTGTTGTGTATATGGAATGTTATTTTTTGATTGCTAAGCTTCCTAGAAGAAAATCTATTATTAACTTTAATTTTTGTGCTTTTTGATAATAATCAAAAACTTCTGAAGTTAATGAAATAAACAGATTTAAATAAAAAAACATATACAAGGAAGAGCATTTTCTCTCCCTGTCTGAATGCACCAAGCACCTCTAACAGTTTCACAACTACCATCACATAGTTAATTATAGGCCCGTAAACAGAGTCCATATAGTCTTCAGTTTGCATATTACAGAACAAATAGCAACACCTGTTGATATCACATCTCCTTTAGCCCTTGGGTGTGTGGAAATATCCAAAACATCCATTTAGACTAAAATTTTCTCAAGCCTCCAACTGAAAGTGATGAATACTGGCAGCTAAACTGTGGCCAGATGATTGGTAGTCCAATGACTACTAATAAGGTATACTGAGTAGTGTAATGTAGCAACTTGTCAGCTCTCCATCAGTGAACCACAAGTGTTTTGCAGGATTTATGATGACCTGTTGGCCTGGGAACTTATGCTTCAGAGCCAGGTCATTCATACTGAACACAAAAAAACCTGGACCAAACCACTGCACACTGAAAATACAACCCCCTTAGATCTCTCTATAGGCACTGTTCATTGGCAGTACAGCAGTACTGCTTCATTTCACATTTTGATACACTATTCATAATGAACAAAATGGAGCAAATCTTCCTCTGAAGCTAGGAGACCTAAAAGTCTCAAATCTCCAGACTTCTCATCCTGCTGCTATGCATGTTACCACTGCTCGGTTCCTCTCAAGGCTGTAAAGACTTTTCTGTTTTTCAGCAAGAGCCTATGCAAATGGGACGTCTTAAAAAAAATACTACAGGCAGTTCACAGAAAATCACAATAACTTAGAATATAAATTACATTGAGAGAATTGATTCACTCATTTTGATTGCCAAAGTATAACCTAGCACAGTGCTTCTCAATCTCTTAATCTCTTTTAATTAGAAGGACAACTGATCCTTATGAAAATTGCTTAGGCCAGCTTATGCTGTGCTGTCTCTGTATAGGTTGTTTTTATTTACAACCAAATGGAAATTAAATTTAAATTTTAAAGGTCATATGTTGCCTACATTTGCTAGTTTGCTTGTATGTAAGAGTCCACATATGGAAACGTATATCATTTCATTGCTTCAGGTATGTTGCAAACTGCCTGACTGTCTCACGCAATTTATTAAACACTAACCTATGGTATTCAAAGGTATGAATAAAAAATCAGTTACTGGTTCAAATTATTTGTGATATTAACACAGGCACAAAGTTCTGACATATCAATAGGACTATAAGACAGAACACATAGTTGCAAGTTAAGTCATGCACATAGGCAGGAGCATGAGTCAACATCTTAATTTGGGACAGGCAGGAGTTAGGATATGACTAAGGCATGTCAGTTCTCAATGAGTTTTAACATGAGTTGGGAAGGTACAGTCTTTTCTTGCCCACTCCTACCTTACCAGGCTGAATCTAGTCCCACCCTTGCAAAAAGGGATCCTTTGGTTTGATTGGGAAGTGTGTTTTATTACTCCAAAAAGAACATAAATTCTGTTTTTTTACATAGTCCCTTTTGGGATAAAGGGAGTAAATATTTTCCACTTCCTGGTAATAATATCCAATGTTAAAATTGTATCTAAATTCTTAAAGAGAAATTGGGTGTACTCCTCTTTGCCATCTCTCTCTTTAATGCCTGTTCAGAGTACTTCTAAAGCTTAGTTTGCCCAAGCCACCAGGCTTAGCCTTCTATGCCCAGGGAATTCTGTATTTCAACAAATTTTGCAATTTAAAAAATAATATTAAAGGTCTTTTTATTTTTCTGCCCAATAATTCTCTCAAGAGAATTTGTACATTTTAAAACACAGCTTTATATTGTCTTAAACTCATTGTGATTTTTATGCTTCTTGGAGGAGAAGCTCTTCAGCTCTACAATACCTGTTCTTTCAGGGACACATTACCCTCCACACTGACAGCACATTAAATTTATTGGAAGCTGCACATCCCAGAGAAAACTGACATGATAAATACAACTGCCCTTTCTGAGAATGTAGATATTTTCTTTGCTTATAAGCTCTATTATTTTATAAAAAGTGAGATGGAGAAAAGGCTGTTACTCTATTTTAACCCATTACATTTCCAGAAACTGAAATCTGGTTTCATGTTTTCCTGAAAGAACAAGAGTCACAGAATAATCTCCCCAGCTGGGCTGATTTTCCGCAGTGAACTTGGTTGACCTTAAAAGAAAAAGAAAATTACATTATTCCAGACAGAGTCCAGATGCCCTGCCTTGTTCCACTACAACTCTTGTATATAGAAGCTTAAGGATATGAGGCTGTTAAAAGAAAAGCTAGAGACATTACAGGACATAGGATCCTAGGTAAAATCTTAAAATACAGAGGAGGAATGAACCCATTGTGATTTTTTTTAAAAACATATCTGCTGCTCAGTTGATATTGCCATAGTCCATCTTAAATTACTACCATTAATTTAGTGCATTAGTCATCAACTATTTACAGCTAGACACAGAAACATTTCTCATAAACATCAGAAGAAGAGAAGAAAAATGGCTTTTCCTAATATTCTTGTGTGTTTAATTTTACCATATAATGTGACCTAAGCCATTAGTCACTGATGTATTTCTTTCTGGACAGGAAAAAAGATCAGATAGAGTTGCTCAACAAAATTATAAAATATGCTTATTTTCTGCCATATAACGCAAGCTGACAGTCATAACAGGAGATGCTGTCTCGCCCACTGAAACAGTAAATTTTACTAGAAGACCAGAAAAGCCTGCTTCCTCTAATGTGGTCCTTTTCCCTCTCTTCTGCCTTGTCTTCTCCGGGATGAACATTCCCAGGTCTCTCAGCCTCTCCTCATAGAAATGATGCTCCGATGTTTTAGACATCTTTTTGACTCTTTGCTGGACTAAGTTCAGTACGGTCAAGTCTCTCTCATCCTGGAGCCAGCACTCCAGGTTTGGCCTCACTAGCGCTAAGGATCCCCACCATCAGCCTGCTGGCCATGCTCTTTTGAATGCAGCCCAGGATAGCGTCGGCTTTCTTTGCCACAAGGGCACATTGCTGGACCACCGTCAACTTCACCGCCCTGCAGGACTCCCAGGTCCTTCTGCAAAGCTGATATTTAGGTAAATGTACATGACTGTCTTACTGCGTACCTTTTTATTCCACATGTACATGGAAACCAATTTAGAAACAAGAGAAAAATTGCCATGGGAGGCACAGGATTCTTACAATATTCACAAACCTAGTAGGTGCTTTATGTCATACACAGTTTATTGCCTTCACTGTGGAAAAAACCCAACAAATAAATGCTTTCTCATGAACACATTTTGTTAGGACCCAAGCTCAGTGCCCGTGGGTAAAGCTGGATGGGGCTCTTTCATCTCTCAGTTAGCAATTTACAATGAGGCATGAGTGGTAATTTGCTAACTTAAATAAACAAATAGGCGAGTGATGACTGTGGAAACGGGGTACGCAAGTCACAGTTTGCCTGAAGGGATTTAATTTCTCCACTGAACATTCTCATTCAGCATCTGAGCATTGCAGCCCGGTGATTAATCTTCCTGAACACCAGACTGTTTGTAACAGGTCCTGGAGGTTCCTATCTGGAGTGTACAGCACTGCTAATTAGTGAATTCACAGAACGCCTGATATGTGTGGTCCTAATGAGCCTAATTTATTAAGTATATTTATTAATGTATTTTGCATTCAGATACACAGAAAGATTACATGTAAAGCTATTAGATGCACCTAGCAAGAATAATTAATCTTGTAAATAACCCAGGAGAGAGTGGGATATAAATCAAGGCATCTGCTACCTTATGTCATTTAAGTGTAAGGGGACACTTTGGATTTTTTCCTGTACAAGCTTCCCAGAATACACCACTGATGAACCTAGAACTAGGTTCTGGTCAAATTCACAGGCATGCTCTGACTCTGATGGAAGACAACTGCAGTTGTGAGCTCGTATATGTTAATGCCCCAGGATAAAAACTCGAATTGGCCCAAATGGAAATACCTCTTGCTTTTCTTTTGAGACAAAAGCAGCTGGCATCTGTTGGCTAGTGAAGGCCATAAAGGACCAAGCTACTTGTCAGCAGTGCAAGATGGCTGTGAATGTCACTGTTTATACTAAAGCTTTATAAAAAACCCACTGTGATGTTTTTCAGAAACACTCTGAGGAGTGCCTGAATTCTCACTGTCAGTGAGAACATGAGCTTTGCTTTAAAGTGCAAAAAGCATGTGCTGTCTGCTGAAATCCAAGAAGGACACAGCTTTCCAGCGCAGAGGCTGCCAGTGCCACTCCTGCCTCTCTGCAAGGAGACCATACAGACCCATATCACTGATAAAAAGGCACTTGCTTACTTTGGTTGCTTTAAACCAGTAAGCTTTCCTTGCACCCTGTGTGGGGACAGAGTCCAAGAAGACCGCATGCTGGTCTGGGCTTCTTCTCACAACAGCATAACTCATGCTGTGCTCTTAAGCAGCTCATATCATCAGCTTATGGGCTTTTTTATCTTTGGCACAGAGATAGAAGAATAAGACGATCTTCAGAACAAAACCTAAGCCCTCTCTACCTCCAGTCATATCCGTTAGGACTAAACTGGACTAACCTCTAGGGTAGTAATAAGTGGGGATATGAATAATCTGAGACTAACTAGAATTTCAAGTATGATTTAGGTATTTCTTTCTGGGAACTTTTTCTTCATTCTTACTTATCTGTCAAGTTCATATATTTCATAGTTTTCTTTTAATATAGTCAGCTGAAATGAATGTTCTGCATTAATACTTTATCTAGAAAACAAGGCAGTAACTGTTAATTCTTACAGTCAGGACCTACGCTAAAAGTGTTAAATAACATCTATGCAGTTATTTTAAATTTTTTAAACAGTGCCTCATAGAGTTAAAACATTCTAAGTATTATTAGATTAAATAATTATTAACAATAAATATTCCAGGGATCACTCTATGCAGGCTTTAGAAGAGAGAAATGATTTGTTAATCCAGTTCAGTAGAGGATTTCTAGACCTTTACAGTGGAAGGATGTACTTTCTCCTTCACAGTCTAGGCCACAGCTTCTTAGTGAAATGCAATGACAATTTCTGCTCAGGACACTCTGCATGTTGTCCACTAGATCTTCCATTTGCAATTAAACAGTATCTGTGGTACCAACTGCATATGCATAGTTGGTAAATAAAAACTCGTTAAAGATCTTTAGATAGGAATGAAGGCACCAAACCACCCACCTTCTTCCTATTAAGGCACAAGAACTCCTTAGTAAAACACTAAGAGACAGAAACACTGGTCAGGACTGGTTGTAAACAATTTTGAGTGGACTGCATTTCCTTTCCACTATTCTGGAGCTACACCTTCAGCACAGATGTGAAACCTTTCCCATCCAGGCCTCTCCTAGGTCCAGCTCCAGCAAACCATTCTGTCATATCAGCAGCTTTCTGCTCGACCACCCACAGGAGTCTCCCAGCACAGATGAGGAGTCTCAGGGAAGTTCATGTACCAACCTACTCTCAGCAGGGATAGGGTCTGAGAGGCAGCAAAGATATTGTCCCAGTAGCCCCATGCAATGAGAAGTTTCCAGGAGTGCCTCCTCTTTGAGAGGTGGATTGCACAATGTCTCCAAGCTTGACTTTGCTCTCTTTCAATGTCAGTATTTCACATCCTGTACTCTTCAGCTACTCTGTATGTGTTTTATGTGATGCTGTCACATTAAAATGGGGCAGAAAAGATGAATTTTCTGTCCAACCTGTATTAATTTATTTTTTTGTCTATCAGTGTCCCCTTTGATCAGGAGATCAAAGCCTTTTAATGTCCAAAACAGTCTGTTAGCATCTCACCTAATGAGACCCTTCGCTTAACAGATTTGCTGAGATGGACAGGACATTTGATACTTTTTATATAGGGACTGCACTTAACAGCGATAGAAAAACCCCTCAGTGGGTTTCTCCTATGAGTTATTTCGCTGTTAATGAAACTGTCAGCACCTAAAAACGGACTCAGTTCGTGAAGTAACACATTTATTAATAAAAATTTGTGACAATTTATGGGATTCATTGTGTCTGGAGTAGAGTCTAATTGCAAAAAACACACTTAAACTATGTTGTAGTGATAAAGTAAAGTGTAGGCATACACTCTAAGGCAAAACAACTTACACAGAATACTAATACCACAAAACCTAAGCAAAAACTCTAAAACAAAAGCAAAAAACCTAAGCACACACTCTAAAGCAAAAGCAATTTAAAAAGAATAAGTAAAAACGTTAAAGTACTATGAAGCCAAAGTAAAATTAGTTTATATGTATATATATATGTATATGTATATGTATATATACATATATACATATATATATATATATATATATATATATATATATATATATGTATAAAGCAATTGCTCACCCCAAGGCATCCCAAGAGGGTGGAGGTAGAAAAGGTATCTCATCAGTTACCTCCACAGAGTTGATGAAATTTCTCCTCAATTTTTACTTAGGTCTAATCTCTTTTTATACCTTTTTTCTTCAAGCATTTTGAGCAGCTATAGTCAATAAACTAATTTTGGGGTGATAGACAGATGACAGAAGCCCAAGTGTAATTTTCCTGCGTTCCCATCTGTCAGAATACTTTCGAAAAAAGGTCGTGTTATCTCCATATCACTCCTTTCTTCATTTAATCCCCTTCTTAGTTTCTAGGAATGTCTCCCCAGGTGCTGGGGTCTTCCAGGAAGCCATCAGGTGTTTTTTTTTATTCCTATTGTGTAGCCTTTCCATCACCTTACAGATGCTAATTTGAACAAGAATTTCTTGAAGTGAGGACATAGCACACAAAGTTCTGTGGGACTTTCCTTGGAACTCAGCGTAATTGATGTTTGATTTAAAAAGTTGGCTTTCTACATCTTTAACAGAGCCTGTGTTACAGGTTAGATCCACAGCAGAAGTCTAAGCACTTCTCACTTGTGCAGTGCAACTCAGAAGAACAAGTTTAGACATCCTGGCATTCTCAGATAATTAATGGAGAGAATTAGGCACAATTCCAAAGGGCAATCAAAAAATATCACATGCACAATGCAGAACACCAAGAAATTATCACCTTCTTCCTAGAGATTCAACCTGGTTCCTTTGCAATATTGAATGAGGTGTCCTCTCCTAACGAAAAGTACCTTGAAATGCCCTCAGGAAGAGGAAGTCTTAGGTCCTGAACCATGTTAAAAATCATGTTTCTGAGAGCAGGTCATTCCCATCTGTCTATACAATGTTCTGAGTGAGAAAACCATCCATGAAGAGTGAGAAAACCATCCATGCAGTCTCTGCAGCTCAGCAGCCAAGAAGATCAGAGCCTTCAAGGTTGAGAAAAGAAATGTAAATATCTTACCTTGTAGCCTATGGATTATAACATTGACTTGGAGGATAGACAGTCTGTGCTCTGGTTTACAGGGTGGATAATTCACAGTGGTCTTGCCAAGTAATCTCGGACTGTCTGGCCTATAGAAATTTTGTAGGACAGAGTAAACTAAAAAGAAGATAAATGTTCTGTGAATTTTCACAACACCAGCAGGAAAGATTTCTGCCACTCTAAACCACATCTGATGCTCTGAAAATACCTTAAAATTCAATGATATCCCACTGGGGAGAAGTAAACTTGATCATTATAGTGCAAATATTATGGCATTCCACTAAGGTAGCATAAAAATACTACCTCTACATCTCCTTTCCAAAGCAATGCTGCAATAGGCTTTACAAACTGAAATACTTTCTTGATATATGACATAAAAATTAAATATCTGTATTACTGTCATCCTTACCAGATGTAAGGAGAAAGATGGGTATTTGGACAGGATCAATTTATTATACTACCAGTAAGAAAACCTGAAATTAGAAAGCAATAACTGGCTTTCACAGTAGCTTCAACCTCTTGAGCTAAATTAGTTCTCAGTTAAGTCTGTTGCATTCTTTTGGTGAGCAGGTTAAACTTTCAGACAAAGCACTTAAAAAAAAATGATACTGCTGAAAGAGCTGATGTTCTCTCTGCTTGCAAGAGCAGTGAAAAACTAGTTCATGGGTAGGCTGCAAAACATATTTTAAATTATCCCTACAGAGGCTAGTAAAGCAGTATTTTTCAGAAAAAGTAAATTTACATGAATTCAAAACCACAAAAATACTGAAGCTTGTTGTTTTCCTTTTCTCTGCAACCGTCATTGATTTTTTATGTGTATATTAGCAGTATCATGCAGGACACTTTTTATCTTTTTCTGTCTGGCTTTGCAAAAGCATCTGCACTCCTTAAATCTCTTCTTCATTCCAGTGTACTCTTCTCTAAGGCAAGAAAACAGCCTGTAAAATGTTTTGAAAGTGAATTTTGAAACAGGACCAGAATGGCTCTTAAAAGCAAGCCTGTACTATAAAATCCTGCTTCCAGCTACAATTTGCTGAGGTCTAATGGCCATCTGACAATTAGACAGTCTGTATCCATATATGAAAGAAAGTGGATATACAAAGAACTCTCAATATTTTCTATATCCCAGCTAGCAATAGCTCCAGTTCAAAATGTAGCTCTCCAAGCATATGTCAAAGAATGGAGAGGATGGGTCAGAGGGGCAGTTGTTTGCGTCACCACAGCTTTCACTAGACAGAATGCATTAAGAATATTTATGAGTTGGACGAGCAGAGTCGACCATAATGCAATTGCAGCTCATTTAATTGAAAAAAGGGAATGAAAAATGCTTACCTCAACATGTCTGCTTAAGCCATCATCTGATTTACTCCATTTGTATCAATACAGGAAGTCAAACAGGCAAATTGAATTTATGGACGAGAGGAAGATAAACCAATTTTCTCTGGAGAAACCCAAGTAACATAGCTCATACCTAAGCTTCCTTATCTGTTTTCCCATCGGTCACCGTACACGGCATTTTACAAAGCAGTAAACCAATTTAAATGATCCATATGTGTCAGCTATTCTACTGCAGTCTCTACAGTAAAACCTTGCTCTTTGTAGGACAACTCACCATCTCAGCCCTCTTCTTAGGGTGAGGGTCCCAGCTCAGACATCCACACTCATCTCAGGTCTTGCTGGCTTTGGCAGGGATGTGCCAAGATCCTGGGCCCTCCTGATCCCCTCTTTTCATGCTCACTTGCAAAATGGTGCCCAGCTGTTAGAACTAAAAAGTGCTCACAGCCTAGTACCAATATAATGACAATCTTGCCCCACCACCACACACAGTCTTTTTGTTATGGTTAATATAAAAACGTGTGCCTTTCAGGACTACTTATTCTAAGCAGCTTTTTCAATTATCTCAGTTAATTCTAGCTGAAAAACAACAGTATGTTAAAGACAAAGTTTTAACGTAAATAGGCATGTATTTGAAAATACAGTTGACATGGCAGAAGTTTTTCTAGACTTTGCATTTTTCTGACAGAAAATGACAGACTTATCAGAGCTGAAATGTTCTCAGGAATATGTTGACAAAACATTCGACTGATTTAAGGATGGTTCCCATGGAAATCTGCTTGGTCGCTGGCCCTTTTGCCCTCTCCTCTTTCCTCCCCTCATCTTTCCAATGACCAACATGGCAGGGAGTCATCAAGCCAGGAGTGAAACAGTAAGCAGCTCCAGAGTCAAGGAGCTGGATTCCTAGGGAGCGCATGAAGTCTGTTCTGCTTTCGAAACAGTTTTTGAAAGACTGTATTTTGCAGTGATCCAGGATAGGAATCTAACCCAGGACCTTCATACCCACAGAAGCTTCCTCCCTTTTGAGACGGATGCAGAGGACTTTGAGATGCTCAGCTTCTACTACGTTTACTGAAAGCATGGCCTTCTGTGGTGCATCTTCCCACACACCTCAGTATAACTTGTCTTATAGTAAGTAGCCTCTTGGATGAAATACTGCACCATTTGAAAGTAATGGACCCAGACAACAAGCTACCTCCTTTGAAGTAAGTATTTTGCTGGCAGGGAAGGTTATCTTGATGACAAGGTCGCCTAACAGGCATCTGCTGTAACCAAAACAAAGGTAATCATAAAGTTGCTTCAGGGACTGGAAAACTTACAAGGTCCACGCTCTTTCCTCTTGTTTTGGCCTGTTTTCCTTAGAAAGGGAAATGAGACAGGCTTAATACACATAAGAGTGCACTGAAACTCAGACATTAGGAGGACATCTGTGGATCTGAGCCAGTCCCTTGTGTTTTTGTTCTTTGAAGGGGATGCTAAACTGGAGTTTGGGCCAAGTTCCCTAAGAGCTGCTTGGTGACTTAAAAAAGACTAATTTACCAAGGTCACCTCTAAGCAGACTGAACTAAGCTGCTTTGCAGATGTAGTGTGGACTTTCTAGTGGGTGCTTAGCTGACCTTTGGCTGTCAGATGACATTCTGTTTTAGGATGCAAATTCTGATATTGCCTGTGTCTGAAGTCAGGCAGAGAGCATCCCATCCATAGCACCAAGCAATTCAATATACACAGTATAAACTGGGTTTTTTCCACATGGACACAAGATCTTTCTGTCCTTGGTATAGCCTGGAAAGGTTCCACCAAATTCATTTCAGGGGGGTGATTACATGTGATTCTCACTGTGCTTACTTTCATTTTTTTCCTTAGTCCAGATCAGGCATGCAGAATGGTTATTTTCCTATTTAATAAAGTGCCTTCAGATCATTCTGGGAGGAGAGCTAAATGCCATCTCCTTGCCCTCAGGAAATTGTGTCTGCCTTGCCTGAACCATAATGATACACAGGAGTCTTAAGCAGTACAAGTCTAACCAACGATGATTAGTCTAACCAACAAGTTAGAAAATGTGTGTTTGTACACTAGATTCTAGTCCTTTAAATACAGAATAACAAATTGCAAAGGGCACATGATTATGTTTGGTGCTCAGGGCTTAGTTCCAGGATAAATTACTAAACAACTGAATTTTACCACCATCAAAATATAAGCTCAGGAACAGTAAGAAGTGTTAAGACACACAGCTTTCTTGAGTTCACGATTAATGTTGAAGCACAAGGGGTCTAGGCTGATTTAACTTGGCCTGCATCTTGAGAGACATTAACAAAGAAGGCGGTTTCTTTTCTGATTTTTTTTGAGGGGGTGGTAGTATAATTATATAAAGTTTTAATTCAATAAACTAGAACTACCAAACTCAGCAATAGAAATAAGATGTGACATGTAGAAGTTAGAGAAGAAGGATGCAAAACTCATTAAGGCTGTAGCTGTATCATTTATAAGAACAACATAGCCTGAAGGAAGATTGTGTATATTTTAAGAGGGTGATCCCAGAAACCAGACTTACACAGAATTAACAAACGAGTGTAATCTATTGCTTGTGACAGGTAACAAACCAACAGCCTTGGCAACAGAGTTGTTTATCCCGGGACCATGGACAGCCTGGACAACACCACCAGCAATAAACTATTTCCCACTTCACAGAGAGCTGTCCACAGCCCTAATGGGAAAAGATTACATTCAAAAACAGATAACATGACTGTGTTTCTGTGGTCCTTCTTTCTTGGATACTCATCAGTTGACGACCAAGCTTACTAAAATAAAATTTTTGTCTTTCCACACAGTCCCCATTACCACTGAAGTCCAAATCCAGACTTATCTTATTCTTCATCCATAAGCTCTCCACTAAATATTTGGATTCCTCATTTGGGAAATTCAAAACTGGCAAAGACAACTTCTGTATTCTAAACAGAGATACATATACTCCTCTTCTTCTGTGACACAGTCATTTTCTTTTTGTAGATCTCAGAGATGTCCCATCTTTGAGGTTCCCTTTGCTTAGATCTGCCTTTGTAGTAGATTTGACAAACTGTTGTCCTTCACATGCCCTTCTTTTTGACATTTTTCATGAAACTGGTGTCTTGGGGTTTCTTCTTATCCTTTGGAGTTTTACTTTCTATTGAAGACTTCGAAGGACACTTTTTCACATACTTTTGGTAAGAAGTCCTGGCCTTGGCCAGTTGATAGCTGGGAGGCTCTGTATCAGAAAAACAGGGAGACAGTAGATCTGTAAAGAGTTATTCTGCTCAATAAAACAGCCCTTGAGAAAAAAGTAATCTGCTGCTCTGCTCTTGCACACCTCCCAAACATGCCAAAATAAGTGAGAAAGACATGCTGCTCTCATTCTGCAGAGCAATCCAGGTAGGGTTCTTGGATCTCTGAGAGGACACAGTCCCAGAGTAGATATACATGGAAACATAAAAAAATATAATGAAAAATCGAAATAATGTAAAAAATTAAAATAATGTAAAAAAATAAAATAATATAAACTATAAAATTTCTAACCCAGTTAAACTAATTTCAGCAACTTCTCATATTCTTTTGTTTCCTTCAAAGTAGCTTGAGTTGTTACATGAAACTTTAGTCAGATGAACTGATAGATGGCAACTTAAATCAAAATCACACTGCCTTTCACAAATGCCACCCTAAACATGGTTCCACCATAAAGTCCTCCCACTGATAACAAATACTCTTTTGTTCACAGCCTCTGGATTTTGGTCTTTTTTGGATTATATTTACAAGCAGACTCAATATTTCTGAAAAACTGCCAGTCCAAAATTTTCCTTTCCCTCTGTTTTGGTTGTGTAAAAGGACTTCATATGTTTGGCTCATTAACTTTGTGCTGTCTGGGAAGTGAAGGCAAAAGCTCTGCTTCTAGGCATAATTTGCATGTAGCTGACTGCAGCAGTTCATCAGGTTCTTGGACCTTAATATATCCCAGAATCTGGGGCTCAGTTTAATTTCTAAATTAAGTAAATCTTTAAAGCTATAATCAGACAGTATTTTCTAAAAAAAAAAAAAATCTTATTAGTTAAGATGTTATAATTGTCAAGGTATCATTGCATTATGCAGACTATAAGCAGGGCTATATTCATCTAAAATCATAAAAGCCTCATTGCTGAAAGGCAACCTGTGACAGAATAATATGTATAGCCAAATATACAAATATTCAACCTCTGATATCAGACCTCAAAATCTACCTGGGGGGAAGTTTGGGATTTCTCATTTGTAGGATACTGTTAAGAAGACAATTAAAAAATTCTATACTATATGAACATTTAAAATTACATGTCTTGGTTTACCAATCTTATACTACTACTTTGCACTCTGTATAAGCAATCTGTCTTTAAAAACAAGGTTGAAACCACCTCAATTGAAGTTTTACTTGCTGCTCAAACAAGCAGTCATAGAATGTGTTTTCAGTGTTTTGAAGACCATGGTCTTAAATTGAAATAAAATTGTAAAATCCAGTAACTCTTTTGCTCGCTGTATGTAGTTGCCCCATATTTCAGCCATCTTTCAGGAAATTTCCCAAATTAACTTGGAATGAATATTTCTATATCGTACACTGGGCTAATTACTACAATGAAGCTACTGTCATTGCAGAAACTTGATTTGTTTAATAAATGAATATCATCTTTTTCTCCATGTCTCACTCTTTTGTGATTTATTTGTGCATTATGCGTGGTAACCTTTCAAGTGAAGCTTTCCATAATAGTTCACACACTAACCTTCCAGAAATCTAGACTCAACAATGAAAAACAAAAAAAGGAAGAGAAAGCAAACCTGATGAAAGGAAACTGTTAATCACAGAAGCACACATTTTTTTGCTTTGCTGAGTCAAATCAGTCCTTTAAGCTATCCAGATGCTACAGTTTCAGAGGAGCAGTAGAGTAGAAAACACAAAACTACTCTGATTAAATTTAGAAGGGTTGGTGTATGCAGCAGTTGAGTTAGTGGGTTTTTTTTAAATGTGAACAGGTCTCAACCATACCAAATCATGCTTGGTTTTTCCTTAAGTAACTGCACTACAGTTATAAATTCACTCTTCTTATGCTTTCTGCTTGGTAGCATGCCAAAAAGGTCCCCTCTTCATCTACACTGCAATGTTCCTGTTTCCTTCTGTTATGCCTCAGTAACTTCAGAACTTGCCATCTAGGTACACACACAACCACAGATGCATATAACTACACCCTTTACAGAAAAACATCTGTCTCCAAGGTAAAAATAGTACAGATTGATGGGATCAGTATTAAAATGGTTCCCTCTAATGAGTTAAAGACTCTCATCTGTTTCATATACTAAAATGTGGTTGAAGCCTGCAAGAAAAAAAAAAAAGATCAATACAAATTTATGTGCTCTTCATAAGCATTAAATTAAGAGCAAGAGAAATGCAGGGTTCTGTGGAAGTGATGCTCATGATGTTCCAGTGAGGCTTATAAAGCTAACTGAGCACAAAATTATGTGATTATGGCGTTAAATAAGACTTCTAGAGTAAAGTACCTAGAGGATAAAAAAAAATAAATGTTTGCTACAGCCTTGGCAATTGAAAAAGTCTTTTCAAAAGGAAATCTGCACCATCAGTCTATCTGTCAGGGATCAGCCATCCCCTTGCTCTCTCCCTTTCTGCCTTTCCAGTTTCTCTTTTTAATCCTTCAGCATTTCCAACTCCCCCATCTAAGGCCCTGCTGCCCCTGTGTGTTTCCCCAGATCTTTACTTCATCAAGGTATAATCTTTTGGTGCACAGAGTCAAAGGTTTGCTATTTTCCCCTTTGGGACTTTTGACCTCTTTCAAAGATGCTTTTATAGTCCTAATGATTTACTCTCTCCTCCTGCTGTTAAGTCAGACAGTTCCTTCTGAACTGCAAAGTAAAAATGGTATGTATTGAACCTACTGACATGTAAAAAAAATATCAAGCAAACAAACTAAAAAAACGTTCAACTCCTGCTGAACCAAACCAAAGTTAATTAAAAAGGGACACCATAGTCACTTCTTGTATGTTATAAAAAAAATATGTACTCATGGCTGCATTTTGCAAAATGTCTTTGGGAACATACTATGAGTTTGATAAAAAAGCTTATTAGATAAAGCCCTTTGGAGGAATACAGGCAGAATAATGACTCTTTTCCATCTCCCAGCTGGTCACCTCTGAAGTCTCTGTCCTGATGAGCCTGGGCAGTAATGAAGATGTGAAGAATTGACAGACAGCACAGCAGCCATGGCAGATTACTAGGCAGTGGAACAGGATTTTCAGGATCTAAATGCATTCTCAATCTGCCTCTAGTCAGCAAAAAAAGTACACTGTACCGCAATAGTCTTTCATGCCAATGAGTCAGAAATACTTTTGTGAATATAGCTTCACATAGTGCTCCTAAGTGTCAAGGGCATAAATAGAATTTTAAATATCAATACGTATAATTAGAATGTTTTCAGGAGTCAGTATTTTCCTTGCTTTTACAGAACTACATAACACAAAAGGACTACATTTCATGTGAAGTCACAGCAACAAACTTGGAAAAAAACATTCCTTTTTGGAGATCATATAAATTTAGGGACAGGTTTTATTTTCTGTTTCTTAGCAAGCTGCTGATAAATAGCGCCAGCCTTTACTGTAGTCTAGTTACCTTTGACACTGAAGAGTGACACACATTAAAATCAACAAAGTAAGCATCAACTATGTATCTAAAATTTGAATGTGAAGGAAGGCAGTTTCTCTAAATTTGGAACAAAGCAGTGCTTAGTTGTCATTTGTTGCAGTTTGGTGAATTTTTGAAGTTGGTGCTGCCTACAGAGGTGGCAGAATGGCTGTGGCTTGATTTGTACCAAGACCTTTTCTAAAAGCAGGTTTGGGGCTTTTCAATGGAATCAATTTCTTTTCCCCTTATTTGCTTTGCAAGAAAGTACTAGGGAGAGTTATCTATTCTTTCAGGTTTTCAGATTGCAGAGGGAAAAAAAATATATATATATCCAGCTCCAACAAGATCCCTAGAGTTATTCCTGCAAACAATCTACATTAAATGTGTAGAAGTCAGAGGAGGAATTCACAAAGAGTGTTGAATAAGTAACACAAAACCTCTAAGGACATCAGAAAAACACTCTTGGTAAGCCTCAGTGTCCAGAAGTCTTTCATCCTTTCAGATGCTGCACATGTATAAGGTTCAGTCTGGCTAAGAATCACCATTACTTATATGAGAAGAAGGTTTTCCAACATTTGTCAGGTGTACACTAGTGTCCTGTGGTCACATGCAGTCTAAGGTTTTTCTGCTGCTAAAAGATGACAAGTGAACGAGTCCTGGTGAGAGAGGTACAGGGGAAAGTGGAAAGTTTCCATATGGTATTATGAGCCATTACAGGCATCAGTATTTCCACTACAAGTAATGACTCAGAGCCAAAGGAGATAACTGCAAAACATAAAATCAAAATCAAATTACAAGGTGAATATAATTTGTTTCTGGGTATGCACATAATTGTTACATTCTGCTTTAGTGGGAGGCTCTCTGAATCAAGGAATCCAGACTCTACATTGAGATTAATTAAAATCTTGAGTAAGTTTTGATATTTACAGATCTTTGACCATGTTCAGAAAAGATTTCCATGTGTTTATTTAAGTTTATAAAACTTAGGGAAGAGCCCTGGCAAGGTAACTGCATAGTATGAAGGCAACCCTCCTCACTCACGAGCAAAGGACACTGGCTTTCATTCTGAGATGAAATTCAATGCCAGGAAAAAGAAGTTCCTGTAACTCTGCTGGTAGGTGCAATCAGAATGGAATATCATTTTCTGAACTCAAATAAGCTTGGCACTACTGTCAGTCTCCTTGCAATCTTTGCCCATTAATTCTGGTAAAGCTGTTCCCATAGCTGAAATCCTATATCCCTAGCCTTGTTCAGATCTTCTCAGCTGGGCAAGATCTGAGCCTGACTTTGAGCAAGATCTGACTTTGAATCAGGTTAGCAGGCTGCACACCAGCCCAGCAGAGAAGCTCTGAGTGCTGCATCCAAGCAGGTTCTTCCTGAAAGCACAACTCATTCCAACCTGAATTAAAGGTCTTCCTCCTTCCAGGAAGACTGTTTTATATGCATGCATCTACCTGCTTGTATTGTTAAGTTTTAGGAATGTTCCAACTCCTTTTGTTAGGTCTTGTCACCCCATTACAATTACTGAATAATAACAGAGTTATGAGGTGCTAAACAAGCTGTTTTGCATACTAGCTTCAGGAGTGTTGCACAGACTAGTCCTTGGCTGCCTGGTTCTCTTGTGCTTCCACCTAAGCCTCCCCCCATTCCCTCTCAAGAGAGCTGAACTCAGCTCTCTGCACAGTATTTTCACTACAGTTTGCCTCTTTGCCCCTTCCCAACCTTATGGCAGCAATCTTCTTTTTCCTTGTGAAGCCATCAGAGCAGAGCTGGTGAACAAGAAGGGAAATGTATGGGTGGGTGAGAGGGATAGCTAATGGGGATGCATTCTAAAGCTGCCATGCTTTAGGTCACTGATGGAGATGGACAAAGTCCTGCTGTCATTCTGCTCCACCACGGGGAGTTTCTATCAGGAAATGCCTATGGCCCCTCTCACCATCCAAATTAGATAGAGGGGTGACTGAGACTAAAAAAGGGCAGAGGATCCTGTCCCAAGTCATGCATATGAAAGTGTGCAGATTCCTTGGCCAAAAGGTCTAATAATACTGACATACTGTACCATTTTTAGCGCACTCAATGATGCTGAGAGTATCCCACTTCATTAACAAAGGACAGTTTTAAAGCCTCATCAGTCCTTGATCCAGAAGGGACCATTAATCTTGTAGTCTAAACCCTGGGACTAGAACTTCACCTAATGTACTCCATATTATCCCTGAACTTGGGCTGAATCTGAATGAAGTATTTCAGAAACATGTCCAGCCAGGTTTCTTAAACTTCTCACAATGGGAATACACCACATCTATCTTGAATTGCTTCAGGAGATAGGCATATTCACCACTTAAAATATCTGCAACTTGTTTAAAATCTTTGTTCACCTAGCTATGTTCCCAGTCTTGAGCTTTCTGTTGTTGCATTAAAGAGCTGTTGGTTTTCTGAAGCTTTTCTTACATCTAGATGTCTGTAGGCAATGAGGAAATCACATCTGCAACATTAATAGTTTGAAGTAATTGGTTCAGGTTTCTACCCGTTTTTCAGGTTTTTACCTGCTTTCCAGATGACAGCTTAGACTCTTCCAAAACTTTTTCAATTTTTTCAGAAGAATTCTCAAAATTAGGACCTCAGAGCTGAAGTGCTCCAGTGATGGCCTTGCTAGCAGTGACATAGATGGCCCTGCCTCTCCTCCTACCCATGCCTTTGCTGATACCTCCCCAGGTCACATTAGCTCTTTGGCTAACCATCTCAATGGAAGTGCCCATCCCGCTAGTCGTGTACCTTTTTTTTAAGATCTTTTTGATGTCAGCGTAACAGTATGCTATCTCAAAAGCGGGAACCACATTCTGTGTTTCAAAATCCAGTCTTCAATTCAGTTGTCTTTAAAAGCCCACAACTCAGATCAACTCACTTTACAGAATAAACCAACTTACTCCGTATGGTTAGTTAGCTTGTCACCTCTCTTTATTTCCTTATCCAGTAGCTTGAAGTCATCTGCAAATTTTTCAAGCAATGATTTTCTATTTTCTCCCAGCTGATTGATACAGTTACAAAGAATGCCTTTAATTTATTCACAGTATACATGTAATCTCCTGTGAGATAAAGGTTCTGGATCTTAGTGAAAGAAGAATCATAGAAGTAACTCTACTAACGTTTCTTCTTTCGTCATTAAGAACGTCTTTTCCAGTTATTGTTGCCAGACATTTTTATCTTGAGCCCAAATTGCAATAGAACTCACTTGCAAAACTCGGTAGTTTGGCAACAGCCTCTGAAATAAAATGGATTAATCGTGACATTCACCTTGCAGGCTACTGAGGGTCTTTTTCTATCACTGCTGAGTTTTCATTCAATAAGACAAAGCACATTTACAGAGAAGATTTGCAGGAAGAAAGACTGACATCTATCTGTAATCCAAACCAGCATTTTGACGCTCAGTGCACATGAGAGAGGATCAACAAAGAATAGAGCACACCCTTTTGTTTATGCTTCGTACAGACCCTCCCATTCAGATACTTACAACATCAGAACCTTTTAAATTTTCAGTCCCTGTACCCCCCACGCATAACTCCTCTACAGCAGTCCCTCATTCAGAACTAGCTTTTTGTCTTCACAAGCTACATCTTCTTATTCTTTCTCTAAGTGAGAAAACGCCAGTTTCAAATCAGCAGCTCAATTCCATCTTCTTTAAACATAATGGAAACTTTCCAGATAGTGCAGTAGATACAAGATGAAATTCCTGAGATACTTGACTCTTAATTGTAATTTTCCAAATGTATGTTTATAAAGTGTGTACTAAGTTCAAAGTTTCAAAGTTGATTGCTCAAGCAGGACAATTTTAATGTTTCTGGTCCCAGGCAGAGTTCCTCATGAGACTTTCACAAGTTTAAAGCAAGAAAAAATATACAGATAAATTCAGTCAGCTAAGCTGTCATTCTTACTGTTATGTTCAAGTAGTACACAGAAAACTTGAAAAGCAGTTGGCCAGATCGAACGGATCAGCTCCAAAAGCAACAAGTGACTGCCACCTTTTGCACCCAGACTCACAGAGCTAAACATGCTGACCGCTGAAGGGCAGCCCAAAAGTGATCAGCCCTTGAAAAAATCCTCTTTCAGTCTGCCACCCTCCATATTTGTCCATGGGGCAAGTCAGCATCTGTTGGATTATCCTGAAAGTAAAACTACAAACATGGCAATGACTGAGGCATGTTGATGCAGAAACACATGATTCTTTCCTGAAGGGAGAAAACACACTCCAAACTTATAAAACAAGCAAGCTGCTTCTCTCATGGACTTGTAAAAAGAGGAATAGAGGGATCAAAAGAAACTTCAGCAGATGTTCGGTGCCACAAAGAGATAAATTGTGAGGCAGTTTTTTTCTGCTAGAAGAATATACTCTACACTATACAGCAGAATCACAGTATACTACTGTTCACCATCAAAAGAAATCAGCTAGCCCATCAAAACCCTCTTCCCTGAGCTGAAAGTGTGCAAAACATTTTCTTTCCTCCCTGACCAAGTTTTGCATAAATATTCACAAAGGACCTGAGGAAAAATATGAAAAGTTATAGAAATGTTTTAAGCAAATAAAACAGTGAAATGGATGATCCTTGCAGTGAATAGCAGGGAGGTTAGAATGAAGATGGAACGTAAAAATTACTGGAATACTGGTAAACAGAAGGAAATACTTCTGATTAAAAAGTGAAAAGGACTCCGAGTAGCACACATAGTAATAAAACCATTTATAGATTACTAAGAAAACATTCCCTGCCATAATTGGGGGCATCTATCATTTTGTGGGTGCAAAATTTGGAATATCTGCAGCAAAACCTTAAGGGAGCAGAGTTCAACCTCTTTCTAGTGAATGCGGTGTCAAAGTACCACAGGTTCTTGTAATAAGTTGCTTGGAAAGCGAAGAACACATTGCAAGCTTTCTCTCTTCCAAGAGAAAGAATGGTTCATTCATGGTCCGTAAATCTCTATTTTGAAATCCTATAATTAAAGTAAATAAGTAATAGTTTCTCAGGTTTATATTTCTACTCTCCTGGTATTTATTATAGATTTGTATTTGGAGTGAAAAGTGGGGCTTGGGCTTGCATATTTTTAAGATCATTATTTTACACAGTCTTGTCTCTGCAACACGTGATAGCTCTGGTCTTCAGTAGTCTGATGTTCCTATCACACGTATGTTCAGATACTGATAGAAAATTGCCAGGCTGTGTGTGGGAAAGAGGGTTAAGCCACTCATTACCCTATATAGCAGGAGATAAAATTTATAATCTGGAGTTGCTAGGATCACTAGATGTTCTAAACATAAAGCATAGGTTCCTCCATTCCTCCTAGAGATATTATTTTTACATATATGAGTGGGAATTGTGGGAACTCCATTTGAACATCAAGCATAGGATTTGGTCAGCCAACCTCATCTCCCTTGCTTAACTTTTAGAAATCACCTGTGATTAAGACCCATTTTTACAGAGACGTGGGAGCCGCTGTTTATGATCTTGCTCTGAAGCAACTCCATTTCCAGCATGAGTTTCTACCTCAAAGGTGTTGTAGCAATTGCAAGTGTCAGAAGTTTGAGCTGACACAGAAAAAAAATTCATTAAGTAATTTTCCATTTATTAATCTGTCATAGATGAGAACAGCAATGACACATTTGCTGAATACTATATAGCTGAGACATTCTTCTCTCAACTGCTTTACTACAAAAAGGTTGAAAGCAAGTTAAAGAAAGAAATACATACTAACAGAGAAATGTTTTAATCAGAGATTGCAAAACAAAACAGAACGCCAGATGAACCAGGTCTTGTTTATCTGTAAGGGCCATAGTTATGCCATTAGCTTTTCCTCAGTACAATTTGTTCAGGGCAGTGGGAAGTTTCATGTAAAAAAATCAATGGTTCGATCTGGCCCTGTAAACATCAGATAGTGTAGCCATCTAAAGCATTCTGGTAGACTCAGGACAAGATGGATCAGATTCTTTCTTTGAAATTTGCTCTCTGAAAGTAGAAAAATGACCAGAGGGTGGCATACTAAAAAGATCACAGTCTTAAAAAAAATAGTTGCCTAGGATGATTAGAAAAATCAAGTAAATTGTTTACTTTTTCCTAATGCAAAGTGATAGCCACTCCCCAGTGTAACTTGTATCATCCACACCCAAAGAATCAAGTAAAGCAACTACTGTGACCTACACGACTTCCACAGCACAGATGTGCTGCCTCATAGTAACACCCACCATGGCAGCTCTTTGCAAGCAAATTTCAATCCTCTGGCTTCCTTTACAGGCCCTTCCTAAGGAACTCAGGCAGATCATCATATGAGCAGGTATAGACTGCATGGTAGAAAAAGAGACCATGGAATTGGTTTGAGTGTTTAAGCACTGACTATCCCTCCACTCTTACCGAAATGTGGAAACCCCTGAAGAAGTCACTGATTGCTCTAGGGACATTATGAGAGCTCTGGACATCTCTGTGTGACATCCTCTCATACTAGTAACAAGGTGCAGGAAGTGTTAAGTCTCAGTTAAACTCACATTTAGGTGGAAAAGAGGGTGATGACCCCAGCTCTAGTGTGATTGGTTTATCAAATCTTCTCAGAGATAAATCCTTTTTAAACTGTGATCCTTCCCTCATAGCCTATAGATGATAAGTGGTCCTCTGCCTGTTACATCCTCATTGTCTAAGATGTTCTATATAGTTGCTTCAAATTTATTTACATAGAGATAATGGATTACAACTCTGTAGCCACTCTCCCCCTTCTCTTTCTATTTATTTTCTAAACATGTAATAAAATACGTTTCCAATTTAATTAAGAAAAAAAAGGGAAGGAAAAAGTTACTGTTGCTCAAACTGCATAGCATATTACTGCATAATTTATGTGCTCACAGCAAACTGCAGATTCATTTATAAATGGCACACACAATGGCATTTTTCTGATAATACAAAACTTCAGGATGTGACTCACAATTAAGTCATGGCTCATAGACATAAGAGAAATGCTTAAATGCCTTCTCTGGTGCTCAGAAATGTGCTGCAGTCATGGTGCTCAGTGCACCAACAATGTCATATAGTTTGCAGCCAAACAGGCGGATTGTAGAGTGCCTGAAACAGCAGCTGTACTCTCTTCTCACTCTAGGCAATGGAAGAGGAATCTTCCAAAATAGCGTTGCCCTCCAGGCTGCTGTATCCAGAGGTCAATCCAAAATCATGAACTTAGGGCCATTGCATCTTTTATTTTGGCCTTGTCAGTCACTTACTTGAATACTCCATGAAGGTATTGCCCAAAATCAGTTGTGACTCAAAGCCATATGTGGTTTAGATGTCCATGGGAATTCTGTGTAGGGGACGAACAAGTAAGAAGTGTGAGATTTGATCCTTTATGGAGTAACAGAGTGAAGCAGAGATGAGTCAGCCTGTAAGGAACTGATACAACTCTGCATTCAAGGTCACCATAATGAAATTACAGTGTATATTTGAAAGTAATCAGAAGGCCACTCCAATGTTCATTTGGCACAAGACACTCTCTTATCAAAAGAATCAAATTTTGAGAGCCCTAAATAGACTTCTCACATTTCTGTGCAGCTCTAGTTTTTAATCCTCTAAATTGCTCATGCTTGCCCCACAATGGCAAATGTAATCAAATAAATTAAGATTATCCTCTAATGTAATTTGCCAAAAACCAAGTTCCATAACAGCTTCTGCACTACAAGAGTATCAAGTACACAAGAATACCTAGTTCTACAGAAGGCTTTCCATGTTGTGGAAACACTCTTCTAGACTGGACATTTAACGTGGAGCCAGGTGAAAGAGAGGAGCACAGAAGTTACATGCACATGCTGGTTATTTTTCTAAGCAACCCATATTGTACTTTCTTCGGAAGGACAGATCTTCTTTCCTGCATAGGAGATGTAATAATTAAGCCTGTAGATCTGAACTAGAACTCCATAAGGTAAATATCTGCCTGATTTGATCTTCTGAAATCTAAAATACATGATTAATCTCATTTAGACCTTAACTATATAGGTCTAAGTGAGTCATCTCCATCTCCTTATGCTTTACATAACAAGAGAGAGGCACAAAGAAATGGTGGCTTTACTTGCTGTTGTGGTTTAACCCCAGCCAGGATTTCAGCCCCCACCTCTGCTGTGGGTTGGATGAGAGAATCAGAAGAGCAAAAAAGAGAAAACTCATTAATTGAGATAAAGACAGTTTAACAGGGAGCCTTCTCTGAAGATTTTGTGTCTTCCTTGGGTAATGAAGAGATAAAGAAAAAGCTACACATCTAAAATGAGTACAAAGGAACACCAGTTGATGACTCGGAAGGTGTCCTGCACACATTAACTGACCTATCAGGTATAGTCACTAGGAAAGCAAGTGCCTTCATTGTGAAACCTGTAACAGAAAAGGCAAATTCCCTCTTCAGATTAATTTGAATTTAGTCATGTTTGACTTATGTTTTAGGTAGTATTCTGCATGCAGATGTGAAAAGAATAAGATTACTGTTACTTTAAAAAGCCATAATTTTTACTTAAGACTAGGTATTGGCATGTAGTTTAGCATTGTTTATCATGTTGTTCCCTGGAATATGTTTATATAAAGAAATGGATTGATTTTTTTTTTTTTTTTTTTGAGTAATGCTGCTTTGACTTTCCAGTTTGGCACTTTATTTCAGAAAAATGACACTTCACTTTCACTGATATCTTTTTGTAAGGATGCCAATAAAACAAACAGACAAAAAAATGTGCATTACGTCTCAAATGCAAATGCATTTAACCCCCTGTGACTTTCTTGTCTGGAGATAGAAAGTCCTGGGGGAAACCTAATAGCAATCTTCCAACAGTTAAGGGAAGATAACTGAGACAGAGCCAGGTCTTTTAATGAGGGAACGTGGAAGAACAGACAGTAGTCACAAACAGAAACAGGGAAGGAGCCAGTTGGATATAAGGGAAAAAAACCTAAAAATCTACAATGACATTTCAAGCTTTCAGTCACTACAGAATACCATGTTTGAACGCCCTAATGACAAAGAGGTCTTGAAATTCTCATTCAGGTAGAGGTGTTTTCTGGCTAACCGCTAGCTGAAAACCACATATTCTCTTCCTCCATTCATGGATCTTCTCGTAGGAAGGTTTAAAACATATCACAAGAATTTATTATTATATTTAGAAGTGTGTGATGACTTTTTTCTGCTAAGAAGAAGAAGAAGAAGAAGAAGAAAACTGTTGTTTCCACAATACAATTACTCTTCCTTTAAAGGGAAAATCCCATATAAAATAAAACCTGCTCTGGAACCCAGTTAACTTGATGATAAAAATGCCTTCACTCATGAGTAAATGCCTAAAGGAGTACAGCAGGCTATCTGCAACTTTTATTGATTTTGGGCTTTGCTGTGCACTGTCTAGCTTGCACACAGAGGCAGCATTTCACTTTATCGTTTCTCTGTGCTAATCTAGTGGAAGTCATTGTACAAATTAGAACTGAGCTCCTTAAGATTAAGATTCATAGTTATGGGCTTTGTCAGTGTCTTTAAGTAATTTAATAACGCAGTGTATCTGTTGGATTGAATGGACAGTGTTCAGATAAGTTCAGCTTTTGAAGATAGATGAGACTAATTTCTCCAGTGAAGACCACATGCTGCACAGAAAAAAAGAAAGAAAAAAAGGAAAGAAAAGAGAAGGAAAAAAAATAAAATTCATAAATGATTCAGAAGTCAAAAATTTGAGAAGAGATGTGAGAGGGCATTACGGTGAGGGAAGTTTATTTTCCATTCCCTTTCTTTAAAAAGTCCTGGTAATTGAAAGATACATTTCCTTTTTCCTTTTTTTTCCTAATCTATCTCTTCCACTTACCTGAAAGCACATAATATTTCTTTTGTGTTCCTTTACTGGCAGCAGAGGAGGACAAATGGAGCACTCAGCACTATCCCTCAGCATAGTTCATAGGAAGTTTTGTTACACCAAGACTGGCCCAAGAGAAGAGTCATAACTTGGAGGCCCAGCAGTCCAATAGTAGTATTTTGACCTTTCCCGTCTTCCACACCTTTGGTAAGAGAGAGCACAGAAGAAATTGTCAAAGGTCTATAGAAAGATGCCTTCTCACATGCCTTCTCACATGCATGACTGATTCCTTGTTAATCAAGATTTTGATTTTCTTATAACAACCCCATCGGTTCAGAAAATTAAACACTTACTCTAAAAAATCTCCATACTAACACAGTTATTATGAGCACTGCAAAGAAAACATTTAAGTCAAAATAGGGGATTAAAACAAAACTAATCATAGCTTGTGGGAAAAGGCATTGTAAATGCATTAGTTGCAGGTCTGTTGGTACAGCATATCTGTAACACATTCCAGAGTAGATGTAATAGACAGCAGACAGTGTTTTCTTGAACTGACATCTTAAAGTTGCAAACATTCAGTTGCTGCTTAAAAACTCAGAAAACAGTTCTTCTCGAAAGTTTTGCCAATATTTTATTATCTTTTTAGACTATGATATACTTTCAGCACCAGCACATGGCAAAATTCTTGCAGCAATTAAAAGGATCTTGCATGATCATAGAATAGGTATAACTATAACTATATTCTTGTATGTCCACTGAGGCTCCACTGTGTCATGTCACACAACTTCATTTAGACAAGTGAAAGTACACCATTCTGATTTTAACAATATATGGCATTTATCGACTTATCATAAACGAAGATGAGTTTGTCCCTGTCAGGTTAGAACAAATATAAAGAATGACATTACTCACCGTTTATCACCATGAGAAATGTTATAGATGATAGAAACTATTTTGATAATGATTCATTGTGCTAATTTAATTATTGATTATTCCCACTTCCTTTTAAAGGAAGAAAATACCAGCTTTCTGGCAATGAGTAGAGAAATAATAAATTGTGGAAATAATATTAATAAGAACACACTAAAATCTTGGCCAGCATTTCTAAGTCCAGATATCTACAAGTGGATAAAGTCACATCCAACACCTCTGCAGAGGTACAGGAAGAACCTGCATTTCCTCTCTACTCCATTGGCTTTTGGTAACAAATCAGCATGCCTGAAAATTAGGCCTTTCTGTATGCAAGTATCATCTCAGATATAAGTGACTGATTTTAGGAATATGGTTATAGCATGTTTCTTCTCCTCTCACTGGAAGACAAGTTCTGTCTGGACAATACCAAGGTTTCTGCAGCATCTATAGGCCTAGTCTTCAGAGTCTTGGGTAACATATTGGTTGTTTCTCCTTTGGAGATAGGCTAGATATGCTACAATTCTTCAGACTGGAACATGTGTCTCTGGGAGGAGGGGGGTCAGATGGGATAAAAAGTCATGAAAAACATGGGAAAGTGGAAAAATAAATAGAAAATAGTTATTTCCTATTCCTTGTAACAAAAGAACTATGAAATGTTCATTAAATGTTCAAACATGAGGTTTCAAACAAAGACATTGGTTACAATGAAATTGGTTGTTTAGTCTGGAGAAGAGGAGGCTCAGGGGGAGACCTCACCACTCTCTACAACATACTGAAAGGAGGTTGTAGCCAGGTGGGGGTTGGTCTCTTCTCCCAGGCAACTATCAGTAAGACAAGAGGGCATGGTCTTAAGCTGTGCCAGGGGAGGTTTGGGTTAGATACTAGGAAGAAATTCTTTACAGAGGGGGTAATCAGGCATTGGAATGGGCTGCCCAGGGAAGTGATAGATTCTCTGTCCCTGGAGGATTTTAAGATGAGACTGGATGTGGCACTTACTGCCATGGTCTAGTAACCGCATAGTTACCGGTAGTGGATCAAGGGTTGGACTTGATGATCTCAGAGGTCCTTTCCAACGCAGCTGATTCTACGATTCTATGAATTTGTCACAGTACGTAAATGTATTTTGACTGCCAAATAAAATTGAAGTAGGAGCAAAAATGGTTGAACTAGTTGAAGAAAGATTAATCCACTGGGAGATTTTAAATATAAACAGCCTTCAGACCAATAAATCCCACTATGACCTGTGCTCAGAATGTGAAAGACAATACTACAAGAGTCATAGAATCATAGAATCATATCATATTCTGAGTTGGAAGGGATCTACAAGGATCATTGAAGTTCAGCTCCTGGCCCTGCACAGGACAACCCCAAGAACCACACCATGTGCCTGAGAGTGTTGTCCAAACACTTCTTCGATTCTATCAGGCTTCGTGTTGTGAGCACTTCCCTGGGAAGCCTGTTCCTGTGTCTGACCACCCTCTGGGTGACAAACCATTTCCTAGCATCCAACCTAAACCTCTCCTGACACAACTTCAGGCCATTCCCTCAGGTCCTGTCCCTGGTCACCACAGAGAAGAGATCAGTGCCTGCCCCTCATCTACCCCTCACAAGGAAGTTGTAACTGCACTGAGGTCTCCCCTCAGTCTCCTCTTCCCCAGGCTGAACAGACCAAGTGCCCTCAGTTGCTCCTCATACGACTTCCCCTCAAGGCCCTTCACCATCTTCCTTGCCCTCCTTTGGATAATCGCTAATAGCTTAATATCTTGCTTATATTGTGGTGCCCAAAACTGCACACAGTATTCCAGGTGAGGCTGCACCAGTGCAGAGCAGAGGGACAATGCCCTCACTTGACTGGCTGGCGATGCTTTACCTGATGCCCCCTAGGACAGGGTTGGCCCTCCTGGCTGCCAGGGCACTGCTGACTCATATTCAACTTGCCATTGACAAAGAAAGCTTGCTGCTTCCCATCACATTTTCCTAAGCATTTCTAATTGGGTATAATGGTGGAGATTTAATCATAGATATTTAGTCTGACCCAATTCTTTTACTCCATCTTGAGATCAAGAGACTAAAAAAAGGAAAAATGGTTAAACAAATGAAAGTGCAGGCAGTTGCAGCCTTCAGTGCTCATTGACCTCCTCATGGCCCTGAATTTTGTCCTGATTTGTATGCAAAAATTTTTCATCTGAAATTTTGCAAAATGTTCCAAAATGGAATGCAATTACTTTAAAAGGATCAATAATGTTGTAAGACATCTCGCCTAAAATAAATTCTTCTTTTTTGGAGGGAAAGAGATTTGGAATAAGCTTGTGCGTATGTTCAGAAAATATTAAAGATGTCCCTGAATTAGATTAAGTGCTAGCTCTTTGGGCCCTAATATCTTGGCATGCTGCCAGATAGCAATCTTAGTGATTGAGTCATTTTGTACAGGGAGACGTTCCTCGGATAATGCCCAAGTGAGTCATGAGATCTAATTCCATTAAAAAGAGTCATGAGGCCCACAATATTAATTAAATTTGTGCTACTAAGCAGAGGAATGCTTAATGGAAGAGGACAAGAATAATTCATTTTAAGTCCCTTCCAATGGAACCAGAATAGAAGGAGCATTGCCCATACCTGAAATATAAATTTGTCTCTGTGTGGTCTTCCAGTTATGAGCTCCATAAGTGCTGGAACAGTTACGATACTATTAGTGAGATTAGAAACATGGGGTGTGGGGTACGGAAGATGCTAGAAGGGATGGTCTGGTGCTTCCCAGAGATTGTAACCTCTGCCTATCTCTCCATACATGAAATTCTCTTAGATACGTTCACATGACAAGATAAAACAATTTAATGACTGCTAAGTCTAGATAAATATAGACTCAGGCAGTACTTCCATTATTCAGACAGTCAGAATCCATGTTTCCCTGTACTAATCAGAGTGGCCTTGTTTTCTGTGTCAGCTGAATGTAACAGAGATGGAGTTTTACTCACACAACATAAGGACAGCATTGTATTGTACAGCCTGTAGCCTCTCTAAAAATGCAATTTCTAAAAATGCAATTTTTAGAAGAGTCGACTCACACTTTCATGGTTTTTTTAATACTTTGACTAAACAGCTATTCAAAGATTGGCACCAGTTGAAGCCAAAATAAAGATACATTTTCAAATACTTTCGCTAACTTTTCTGCTGTGGTCCAAAAAGGAGGATTATTAATCTGTATATTTTTTAGTAATCAAATCTTTATTCTGGGGTTCCTGAGTTTAATGTCTGATGGGCAAATTTCATTCTGCACCCTTCCTTTTTGCTTTCATTTGTGAGTACCCCAAAGGAGGTAAAAAAAATTCTGCCAACACACTATACACTTACAGCATATATAATATAGACACATATAGGATATACCACACTAACCCACTTGACTTGCAGCCAGTCAAACCACCTGTCACGTATGGCAGGAGCTCTGCTCCATCTGCACCAGTAAGCAGCACAGCACTGCACCAGGACTGTAGAGAGGTTGCTGAGGAGCTCCCTTTTTGTGTCAGGGGTGCTTTGGGCTGCTGTGGCTCAAGGACCCAGAAGCCCAGGAGCAGCCAGAGCTCACTGAGTGTGCTCCTGCAGCACAGCTTCTGGTGACATTCCACCAAAAGGACTGCAGCATTCGTAGATCCCTTGAAAAGTAGTGACCTGAGGGACAAATCTTCAGTTAGCACTTCCATTAGTTGTAAAGTGAATATTTTAATCTCTAAACTCCTCAATTACAATGTTTAACATAATTTCTTCACTGCTTCTTTCTGCAACTAATTAAAAATATTCATCATTAAAATCTGATAAAACATATTTCAGTTACTTCTTCATACCTTGTCTTGACTGAAAAGGTGGTTTAATGCCTTGACATAACTAAATTGGTTGTAAGTTCCAGACTGCTGAAGCAAGCTTCCTATAACAAGATGATCTGTCTTCAAGTCATTTTTGTCTTGGCAGTTGCAGACAATGATTTCATCAAGTCTAACAAAAAATGCCATATTTGCTTCTCAAACAAATCCTAATCTTGTAATCCAGGGGGGAAAATGAAGCATGAAAAGGCAGCACTTCAATCAGTGAATTTTAAAAGGCTTCAACATACAGTCTTTATTTTGGTTCAAACCAATTATGTTGTAAAAAAAGCACAGTAAATGATGAAAGAGATTGTTACTTAAGTCATTAATATCAGGTGAAAAATCATCTTCAGTAATTTTAGTTTCTTCAAATTGGATTTAACTTTTACATACCACTCTGGAAAATATGCACAGATTCATATTTTATTTTCTTTGTGCCTCTTGAGCCACAGGCTCAACATAAAACCAAATAATAATTCAAACTACTGATGTAAGCAGGCCTCTCTATTTATTACTTGATCACTTGGTGCTTACTTGTGCAGTTGACTTCAACCTAACAAAGATAAAAATAGAAAAATAAAAAAAGAATATACTTGCCTAAGGATGCCCAAATGTATCACTTACCTCATGCAATTAATTACAATTGTTTGAAAAAATACTTTCTGAAATAGTTAGGAACATTTACACACTATTTTATTTCTCAAATTGTTGGACTAGATCTTCAGTTCTATCTTTATCTTTTCAGATAGATATTCTAGTGGCACAGAAGGTCAGAAAGCCCCTTTTGCAGAAGAAAACAAAGTAAATACAATCTAAAAACCTTAAGAACAATCCACTAATTCCACCCTCACTTGGGTTATTCACTGTACTCCTGCTTAAAGCTCTGTTGTACCTCTACTATGACCTTTGCAGGACATCAGAGCAGTGACCTGCCACAAACACAGCCACAATGTGCTTAAAGAAACAAGGTAGAGGAAGCAGTTGAAAATCTGGGTAAGCATCCTACAGAAATACCATCCTGAAGCTGCAGTGCTATTTTGTTCTCTCCTCCAACACGGTTCTTGCTGAACAGTAAATCGTCCTAATGAATTCATAAGATAAATGGTCATTGGTCAATCAAAGTACAACTCAATCCTTCTTGGCAATTCACAAGAAAAAAGTAACAAGAATGCAAAGGGCTTAAAGATTAATAAGAATAAAAGAAATAATTAAAAATCTTGTAAGAGAAATCTCTCTAAACAACCTTCATTTTGGTCTGCTCCAGCATATCCATTTTTAAAACTAGCTATTAAAATATAAACCACCCAGTGAAATATTTTCATTGTCTCCTCACAGTCCCTTTCTGAATTTGTGCCAGCAGAGCTATTAGCAGTGATTGAAGGTGAGACAGACAAGACAAAATTCTCCAGAGAACAAGGCAAGAGACACCTTTCTGCCCTCAGCCCATCAACTATAATGAAGGATAGGCACAGTGCATGACAGGGACTGAAATAGGAGACTGTGACAAAGACAGGCTTAGGAGTGCTTCAGAATAATTCATTCAGTTGCATTTGGCAGCAGCAGATCATAATATTTTTTGTGTAGCAACGCTGTCAATGGAAAAAAATAAAACACAGAATCACATTTGCATGCTGATTCTATTACAGTCAGAAAGAAAGGAGTAGTGAGTTAATCAAATGTTTAAGTTATATTCTCCCTCCTGTTTTCTGCTGCCCATAAGCACACAGAGCAGTATGAGACAGATGCATGGGGCTGAGTGGGGAGTAAGGCCTAATCCACAATGTATTGATTACAGCTGCTTCTCCTCTCTCCCTCAAGTGACGGTCCATGCTAGAAAAACCCACTGCTTTATTCATCAGCTGTGTTTGGAGTCTCTTTGCTGAAAAAAGAGTTGGAAACATGGTAACATGGTATTGCTCTTCAAGAGAGGAAAGGAATCAGGGAGAAACTCAGAGAGAGATCCAGTCTTGATTTGGAAAACAGACTTCAAGAAGAAAAATTTCAACCCTAGCCACCACCTTACAACTGTCATCACATCACAGTGACTCTCTGTCCATGCTTTACTGCCGAAATCAGTGACCCCAGGACCACAGTGCCTCTGTGTCCACACAAGCTCACAAGCACAGTGACTTGTCACAGCCGGGCAGAGCTCCATTGAACGAACCCGTAGTTCCAGCCTGAATTCAAGAAAGCCATGTAACGTGGTTGGTAGAGGACTTCCGTAAGGTGCCACTCCTGGGGGTGGTAGTGGCAGACAGCACTGGCATATTCAAAAGAACTCAGATCAAAAAATGGACCCTGAAAGCAGGGTTACACTTTAACATCCCTAACACAGCCACTTCAGACAGCCAGGAGCCTGAGGAGAGGGAACTCTGGGAGACCAAGTGCTCAGCCCAAGCCCTGGGTCCAAGACAGGGCCCCATGACCCCTGTCCAACACGGCAGGATATTTCCTATGTTCTTTGGGTTATTCTCCATCTCTGATGGATTTAAGCTATCAGAAATGCACCAAAAATGCCTATTTCATTATGTCCAGTGCAGAAGCTACACAAATTCCCTACAGTCTACCTATAGCAACCAAAGCATTCATCTAGGATATAGAAAAATAAATATAATCACTTATTCAATTATGTAAACAGGTACAGTCTTTATACAGGAGGTATAAAATGTTTTTATGGCAGAGACTGGTACAGTCAATGGGCTATGCAGGGACTTTCCTTAAAGATGGAAGACACGGTTTTGAATTCCCATCAGGCAGGAGAGGGGACTGATCTTCTGTCTATCACTTCACAGATGACTGCCCTGAACACTGAGCTTACTGTTGGGGAGGAGGAAGGACACTTCTCTGGTGGTAGTATACAGCCATGACCCCTTACTCTACTTAGAATAAAAATGAGCACGGGTACCTACTTTCAGGAGTTTTGTTCAAGGAGTCCCCAGTGGAGAAAGGCACTTTTCTGAGGCAGAGAACAGGCTGGCTCAGCAGGTTGCTTGCCAGTCTCCTCGTTGCGGGGTTATTCAGGATCCCCATCCTCTGCACAGAGGTTGTCACCATTCAAACTGAGGGCTGATGACCATTTTAGGAGCTCAGCACCTAGCTGTCTCCCAGGACATTGTTTCCAGTCCAAGCTGTGATGCCCTGAGGGTGATAACTAACACAAAATCCTTCCTTCAGCACACTAACACACAAACTGGGACAATCTGCAACCTCCTTTGTTCTAAGTAAAAAGATAAATGATGATGAATCACAACAGGTGATTTACTAGCTTTTTTAGCATGTTCAGTTCTGTCTAAAGCAAAGACCTGGCTCCACTGAATTCAGTAGCAAAACTTCCATTTCTTTTACAAGGATTCCCAGTAAAGAAATAATACAATACTAAGGCATCAAAATAAGACTATCGGTTAATTGCAGTATAAATATTCTTACTGGAAAACTGATTAGGTGAGTGCAGTGAGGATGTATTACAGAGCCTGATGTAAAATTAAATGTACTTATCATTTGGTGACAGCATGAAGCAGTTAATATCTTCTTTCACTAACATTTCATGCCCACAACAGAAACACAGATAGGTCTGAATCATGCTAGTGTTAAGAATTAGAAATTTGCCTGTACTACATACTGTGGGAAAGCAAATGACTGAGTTCATTCCCCCAGCTAAGCCCACTACCTCACCTCAGGATGGATAGAACATGAATATGTGGAAATGTATGGTAAATATTTACCTTTCTGCAACAACTACTGCTCCTTCCAAACTAGCCAAATTTCCTCACACAGATGATACTGCCCAGGAAGCAAGTAAGAAATCTTTCCAAACCTGGAGGGTTACGTCCTCCTGCAAGAAGTCTTACCGTTTTCAGGGGGATTATTTGGGAAGAAGGGAGCTGCAATTCCAAGCATTAGGAAGAAAGTCAGATGTGAACAAAATGAAGACAGATGTTTACAAGCATGTGAGTGTAACACTGAGCGTAGTGAGATACAGCAGTCACTATGACTGGCTACCCAAAGAGTTTGGCCAAGTTAACCCACCAGGAGCCAGACTACAGGTACAGTTCAGTTTAAGATGAAGGTACTTAAATTTAGGCTTTTGCATGTAAATGCAAAGGATTTGAAGCAGCAATTTGAGTAGGTTGAGACCTGGAGCTTGATTCAGCTGCCCAAACTCTATGCCTTTTAGAAATCCTTGCTACTGAGATCTCCCTGGGGAACCTGGTAAATGCAGTGGGCACAGGACAGGTCAGAGACCCCCTGCCCTCCAGGGCAGCCACTTGAGGCCATCAGAATAACTGGGGCATCTCACCCCTTGGGTACCAGAACCATGCCCTCGATTCACATGTGAAAAACCTCCCACCAGTACCTAAATGTAAGTATGTTAGTCTGGAGCTGATTAAGATTGATTAGGACCTACCCATGGCACCTCTGCATTGAAAGGACACTCCTGCCATCCCTTCTTCTGTGTGCATATAGGACACAAGACACGAAAGCAAAACTGTTCCTGTGTCAACAGGTGCTGATATCTGTATGACACACCTCTGTCACTATTTATTCACAGGAATACTAACTTCAGGCAGAAGAAAAAACAGTCTTAATTCAAGAATCCTAACAATAATGACAATTTCTTCTACGTATACATCACATTTTTTTTTTCCAGAAGATAAATTAACAGGTATCCACAATGTGTATGCAAGCTACTCATCTCCTAATAAAACACACCCTTGTATTTTTCAATACCTAGCATTTTAAAAGGCTTGACGAATCTAACAGCATTTTTACAGGCAGAAAAAATAAAAAGCTTTTTAATATACAAAACTGAAATAAGCATCTCATTTTGTGTATTGATTCCTCTCAAAACCCTTTGAGGCTCTCAGGGAGCTTGAATAAGAAATTCTTATGAATGTCTTTTGTCATTCTCCTCTCAAAAACAAAACAGCATAAATAAAATAAATAGCAAAGCAGTCTCTTTCTACTGCATGACACACAAGCAAAAATGGCATAAATCATCTTTAAGATGTCCGTGGGCAAAGTGTGTTCAGAGCTGTTTGCCTATCAGTTTACAAATGAGAGTTTAATCTTTGCGTGTCAAAGGTAACAAGCAGGACATGGGAAAGATTTATTAAAAGTCATGATTGTTTTGCTTCAGATCTAGACAATAACCTGCTTCTTGGAAACCTGTCGAATGAAGGCCCAGCTGTTTCATTTCAAGCCTAACCAGAGTGACCCTGAACACAGCCTAATTGGCTCCTCCATTTTTACCAGTTCCATTTGTGGCTTGCTGTTGCAGCAGGGCAGAGAAAACGTTCTCAGGCTTAGCACACCCAGATGTCTTTTATTTATAAGCCAAAATCTGAATTTTATCAGTGTCTAATACTTGATTTTGAGACTATTACACCAGCTAATGCCGTTTTTTTGGTCTAAACTACTCCTATGTAGCCTCAACCTTAACTGCATGCTGATATGATTTATATCTTGTAAACTGTCAGAGGACTGAATTTTTATTGCAGATGTGATGACTGAAACAAACGTGTGACTCATTGCCACATCTTTTATTGATGGGGCTGGGGGTTACACTGCACGACATTAGCAGAGGAGGAAAGATGATTTGCAAATAAAACACTGTGAAAAGGGTAGCATCTTGTAGGAGACTATGGCCAGGAATTAGTTTCCTCGTAGGGGGTTGGTCTTTTAGAATCATATTCTTACTGATTTAGCATTTTTCAATCTTTGGTCTGATTTTATTTCTTAGTCACAGTCAATTCTTTTTCCCTTTGCCTAGCCATGTTCTCATTGCTGTTTGCCAAAACGAAACCAGTTAAATACAAAACACACAGTGGTAGACAATTCACTATTTGTCTTTCCTTGAAAGCCTTCTCACATATGGTCAGTCAATGCAGAAGTAAATTACTGCTCCCGAATCTCTCTTCTCTAAACGCCTAGATAGCCTGATTTTCTCAACTATTTTGTTTTTCTTTCCCAGTTTTCTAAACCAAACCAACATCCAGGCACTACCTCCAGCCAAATTCTCACAGAACAGATATTACTTTCTTTCTGTGAAATAGCAATAAACAAACCCAGAGCCTGATGAAGACCAAGGGTTTGACAAAGACCATGCATTTCTCATGAAGTAACAAGATCTTTCTCAGCTCCCCGTAAAGCTACTCACCCCTAAATTTCCACACAGCAAACAACAATAAATGAACAGAGCCAAGTAGACTTACAGTTTAAGTTGGCAACCTACAATTATCTCAGGTGGGGTTTCACGCACCTAAGAGGAGAAAGGGCTGCAGATAATTGTAAACTATACATGCCCCCTTCCAGTGTCAAGATGCTGCAGGAACAGTGGGATACTGAAGAGTCAATTATAGAAGTTGCTGTTCTGGCCTTTGGCTAAGAAGATTTATTTATGAGAGGTGTTGTCAGAAGGTCTTTCAGCAGTGCATGAAGATAGTTAATTGGAGGGGATCAAGGATGGGACAGAATCACAGAATCACAGAATAAATTAGGTTGGAAAAGACCTCTGAAATCAAGTCTATGCCCACTAGATCATGGCACTCAGTACCACATCCAGACTTTCCTTAAACACCTCCAGGGACAGTGACTCCACCACCTCCCTGGGCAGCCCATTTCAATGTCTAATCACCCTTTCTGTGAAGAATTTCTTCCTAATGTCAAACTAAACCTGCCTGATGCAACATAAGACTGTGTCCTCTCGTCCCAATGCTAGTAGCCTAGAAGAAGAGACCAACGCCCACCTGGCTACAACCTCCCTTCAGGTAGTTGTAGAGAGTGATGAGGTCCCCCGTGAACCTCCTTTTCTCCAGGCTGAACAACCCCAGTTCCCTCAGCCACTTCTCACAGGACTTGTGCCCCATATTCTTCACCAGCTTTGTTGCCCTTCTCTGGATGCTTCAGCACCTCAATGTCCTTCCTGAATTGAGGGGCTCAGAACTGGATACAGTACTTGAGGTGTGGCCTCACCAAGTACAGGGGAAGAATCACTTCACTAGTCCTGCTGGCCACATTATTTCTGATACAGGCTAAGATGCCATTGGTCTTCTTGGTCACCTGGACACACAGAAGAACTAGGAACTCCATTTATAAACAGTGTGTATACTGAGCTAAGGAAAAAAGAAAACAAAAGTAATTGGAGAGTGTTACAAACTTCTCCCCAGAAAAGAAAGAGTGAGGTATGAGAATTATCCAGGACAGCTGGGAAGGCACCTTTATTAAAGACAAACTATAACATCAAATGCAGCAATCTTACCATGGGCTACAGCTACAACAGAACGAATGATCCTACCAATCTGCCGGGAAGACATCATGCGATGTATCACTGTATACCTGTTGAGGTTTCTCTTTGTTTTGTTTTCTCCAGTTATTTCCCATTTTGTTTACTCTTTTATTGACGTATTGGAAATCACAATCTGGGCAGAGTTAGTATACCTTTCACTAACTGATCATAGGCAACCTCTTGAATAGAGTGAAAGAAATTACTTCAATAAAAGACATCAAACTGAAAATATTTTTTCATCCATTAATTTTTTCTATCATCCCAGTAATTTATGCAGTCGAGGAGTCCACTTGCTCCTCACCATGATGATGATGTTCCTATTCATGCATCTACATCTTCCTTACCAGGAATAATGAAATATTAGCTAAATTGAGCTTTAGTGTTATTGGGAGGAAAATGTCTAACACAAGTATGTGTCAGTATCTGTGTGCATGCTTTGCAAATACATATATATACAGATTTGTGGACTGCAGGGATGGAGGAGGTAGTTAAAATCTCAAACTTTGAGATTAAATGAGTGTTCATCTAGGAGGGAATGAAGTAGCTTGCAAACTGCTGCAGATAAGCACCCCTGTGTTTCAGAATGTGTGTTAGCAATGCCTGTGAAGTAAACTTGCCCTTCAGGTCCCTTTCAGCTGACAGGTGGGTCTGTTACTGCTTTTCTCAATCTGTTATGGCCATCAGTAGTTGTTGGCAACAGAAGAGATCTGAACATCTCCATATTTTGAATCCAACAAGAAACTAAACAAATATTTATCATCTAGCTCTCTTGCACAACTAATCTATCACTTCCAAAATTTTGTTTCTGCTAAAGAAATAAGAAATATTTTTGCTCACAGTCAGTAGAATTATAATTTTTTCCTTAAAAAATACTTATGAAAGCAGGGTTGGTAATAGACTCAGCTACATTTGTTCTGTACCTCCTCTGACACTGTTAGAGGGTGTATTGGGTTTGCATGGCCAGGTTTTGGTGGGGGGGGGAATACAGGGGTGGTTTCTGTAAGAAGCTGCCAGAAGTTTCTCCCGTGTCCAATGGAGCCAATACCAGTCTGCTCCAAGACAGACCCACCGCCGGCCAAGGCCGAGCCTGTCAGTGACAGTGGTAGGGCCTCTGGGATAACAGGTTTAAGAAGGGGGAAAGTTACTGTGCAACAGCATTCAGAGAAGAGTGAGAATATATGAGAGCAACAGCCCTGCAGACACCAAGGTAAGTGAAGAAGGAGGGGGAGAAGATGCTTGAGGCACAGGAGCAGAGATTCCCCTGCAGTCCATGTGTTACAACCCAGTTTAGAAGCTCCATGGCTGTTACACTTGTAATTCTGGCTTCAAGAGACACCTATGCAAACTTTTGCAAAGCCTTTTGATTCTTTGGTACCTTGAGTTCATGTCCAGAGAAAAACTACACATTTTTCTCTAGGAGATTTCTTTTAAGCTGGTGAGAAAATAAGCATTTTGGCAAAAAAAGTTCTACAGAAATAACATGCAACTTTCCAAAAGCATTACAAGAGATTATGAGACTAGCAAGCATTGTTATAGTAAGGGAACCTTCATTACACCCAGCAAACACAAAACCTTATACAACTTAAGAGAGAAACTTGCAACTGCAGTAAAATACAGAAAATACCTGTTTCAGTTACCCACAAGAGTAAAGGAAGAGAGATTAAGAGAAGAATAAAGAGAGAAAGAGAGGAGAGAGATGTATTTACCACTCTAGATGTCACATGTTGACAGATCAGGACAGAGGCCAAGGGAAAATGGAGGCCTTGTGTGTGCATTTGTAGACTGGCTATTGTGGTCACAAAATATATACTCAGTGTCATGAGTATTCTGAGACCAGACAAGGATCCAGAGATCAAATAGGCAAAAAAACTCATGTAGACCCCAAGGCAATTGTCAGGACTTTTTGGAGACATCATATAGGCTACTGCTTTGGAAAGACCAGACACATCTTGATCTTATCTAGGAATGGTCTTCTTTCACTTGCAGAAAATGATCCCACAGGTCCCATCTTGCAAGTATCTTAATCAGAATTAATTATACTAGTTAAAACCATCCTCAGCTTCACTCAGTGCTCACAAAGCAACAAATACTGTGCCTGGCTGCCAGATTTGCAGCTCTTTAAAAATGACAATATTGAATTTTCCCATTTCTTTATTGTTTGTTGGTTATTTATCTTGGGGTTTATTAGCATATTTTTTAAAAGTTTGAGGAATTTTGCATAGTTGACCTTTCATTGCATAGGTGAAGTTTTGATAAATGCATAATTACTTTGCCAGTATATACTCATGTCCAGAAAAGATCACAACCGCCTCCACTAAATAATGAGCATACTGAATGTCTCCAGTAACTGAGTTGCTAGTGACCCAAATGCTGTATTTAAAAGGCAGAACAAGCAAGTTTTAAGCAGAGGTACTCAAAAAAAAAAAAAAAAAAAAAGAAAAAAAAAGAGAAAAGGAAGAAGAAGAAGAAGAAGAAGACATTATTTAACATGGATTATTCTGGCTATGCCTGACTGAGCATGCAGAGCTAACCACCTGAGGCCATCACTAGGTTTAAGCATGTGCTGACATCACCACTCAGCCTGTTCAATGCAGTGCTACAGTTAGCTTGATTTTGGAAAAAAGTGGTTTGCCCGATGCCTTTAGCAGCTGTGGCTGAGTTAACAGCTTGTCAAAGTAGTGGCACAATAGACTGTCTTCCAGGACAATGAGATACTTCTATTTTTTGAAAACAAAAGTGAAAAACGTGGCTCTGAGGAATACATAAGGCATTTCCTGCTATAAAAGCTATTCTAATAAAGACTATCTTCCTCTCAATTGAGAGTATGTGGCAGATTAAATGTATGTTTGAGGAACACACCGGGAGCCCCACTGAAACCCAACCAGCCTATAAATGACATGCAACCTTCTATTTTTTTTTCTGATGCTGCCAATGTACCTCTCTTTGAAAGCTTTTTAAAGAACTATTATTTCAGCCTACAAAGGGTTTTTGCTGTTGTTAGCTTCCATAAACACTGCACAAAGAAAGAATAAACCCATTACACTCATTTTTTCTGCTTTTATCCTTTGATGAGCTTTGGGAGGAGAAAAAGAGAAAGAAATATCTCCCACAGGCAGCAAGTATACCTAATAACCGTGCTCCTGTTCCTCTAACAGGAACAATTCACTCTCAATTTTAATGATAGTTACTTCTCACGTGCCTGTTATTCTCACAATTTTATATTAGATTTCAGTGCTTACTGCAATGAGACCACAAGTCCTTACCAGTGCACAAAACCCAGATGTGAGAAAATTTAAATTATTCCACAGCTTCCTTTGCTGAATGGCATGACAGTGAGCCATGTTTTATTCATCAACCACAAGCCTGACTTTTTAAAAAAATTCTTCCCCACTGTTTAAAACAGCAAAAAGAGCATTTGTGTCAGTCATTTGTTCTATAAACTGAAGCTCTGGGGCAGACTTTGGCTTGGACGAGTGCATCTTTATGCAAGTCAATGTAGACATCATATCAGAAAGCTGCTGCAAGCCTATGTTCAGAAACAGCATGACAATGTCTATGCTCTCCGCACAGAGGATGCAGTTTTATGTTCTCCACACACACATTCATTTCATCTTGTACCCTACACTCTCCTATGACTGCGTACACTTGGGTTTCCTCTTCTTATGAACGTGTCCAAAGGCTTCTGTGGTAAAGGCAGTGTTGCAAATGTCTTTTGGCATCATCGCTACAAGTTACTTTGTTAAATGTACCATGGTGAGTTGAACAAAAAATATGGACTTTGTACACTTTTGCAACAAAGAACCAAGAAATGCAACAGTGAGAGAAAACAGCTCATCTCTACTAGGCTGAGTGGTCAAGAATGGACCTGAGAATGCAACCAAACACCTAAGAAAGGTGTCTTAAGCAGTCAAAGCTTGTATCTCAAGGCTCACTGATGGCATAATGGTATTTTGATTACTGCTATCCTATGTGTGCAATAAATCTATACCTGTGCAATTACCCCTGACATACTTATTCTGTTTATTGGCAAAGACTAAGGAAGACAGACATAAGATATGCTTCTGATGTATTTGCACAAGTAACTGCATCCAAGGGTTATAAGACAGGGAAGGTAGAAAGACTTACTTTGATCCTTTGTCATTCCTGTGTGCATGGACTGCATGCAAGTCACAATCTATCAGTTGGAAACTATGAGAATTGACATTTAAGGATGAAAAACAATTCTGTGCATATTTTCATATTCACCACTCAGGATGTATCTAAGACAAAACCAAATTGTGCCTAATTACTACCTGCAGAGCCACAGAAGTGCCTCTTATCTTAGTTAACAGCAGCCACAGATGGACAATCAAGAATAAAATTTGGCCAGCAGTCAGGATGAAAACCTGTGGAGAAGTTATGCTTACCACATCACAGGCAATACAGTAGGGTTAAAAACAGTAACCTTCATCAATAATTTAGCCACCAGGTAGATTCACTTCTGCATCAGAAAACTCCAGCAGGACAAATCAAATTCATACTCTTTAATCTGGCATTCAACAATGTTTACTACTTTATTAGAAATGGCAATAGGAAAGTGTTTCCCCTTTTTCATCTCACACTCTTTCATAAGGAATAAACTGGAACACTCACCAGCTGGTTGCAAATTACTGGTCATTAGTGCTGACTAGGACTGAATTATAAACTACAAATTTTCTAAGCTCCTTTAGTTCCAGCATCATTTTGCAATGTCTACATCCTATCCAAGAAGGTGAGAGTATGTAGCTCTCTTGGTTGTAATGTTTAAGGGGTTTGTTTATTTTTCATGGAACTATGAATAGTCTGCCTCAGCCAGCTCTGCTAACAAAGTTGTGAAGTGCTTCAGTTTGCTGAGGAAAACCAAACTTCCCTATCAGCACTTTTCAGAGTATCTCAAGTACCTGGCAAATGGCTGAAAGAAACAACAGTCATATAGCCACCAGCTGTTGGTGGATTATCCTGCACAGGCATACACAGTACTGGACACAGTGGCATTCATGGAGACCCTGTGAGCCTGGTGAACACTCTACTGCAGCTACAGTTCGTTCATGTTTCAGTTCTTGCATTTGACTTTTTATTCTTTCCCCTTACACAGTTAAATCTTCTGGTGTTTTGTGCAACAAACCAAGAGCTGGGGTTTTATAAGTGATTCCAGTAAGGATAAGCCAGTGAACCAGTTAGCCATCATTGGTATAACTTTTTGTTTAGAAGAATGCCCAAAGAAAAAGAAAAAAATTCTTTGGGTTTCTGTTTTTGTCTTTCCTCCTTTACATAAATCACATGGAGCTGACTATATTATATTCTAAATATTCTTTCCTTATAAATAATACGGCTACTTGCATTGTGTCCTAACTTTAACTCTCTCATTTCAAGGTCCAAAGCAGATGACACATAATGTCTCCACTCTGCTGGCTGCGAGAACCAGAAAAACAGTAACTAATTCAACTTCTTCCTTCCTCTGAAACTTGCCTGCCAGCAGTGTATGATTCAAGGGCCTTATCCCTGCAGAGTGGCAAAGTCAGGGGAAAGACTTCCATCAAACGTGATTAAAGTCCTTCATGGGCTACTGAAAACTATTCATCAAACAGTCGAGCAGTGATTAACGTGTGACAGTCAGGCTGCTCAGCAGCAGCTTCAGAGGAGCAGCCCATCCTCGAACAGCTTTCCTGATGCTGGTTACTCCTGATTAAGCACCTCACTGGCTCAGCCCCAGTATGAGTTCTCTCTCTCTCTCTCCACCCCTGAACTTTGGCATGTTGTTGCCAGGGCAACTTCTTCTGCAGAGGTTTTAGATTCAAATTCCAATATTTACCTGACCAGTGCACATAACTCCTTGTTATTGTCTCTCCCCTCACTAGGATTTCCTCAGTAAACCCATCTGCTAGGTATTTACCAAACCCCTAGGTAAAAGGAACATGACCATGGGTGAGAAGACTTTTTTTTCTAAACCAGAAGAGAGCTGTGGAAAATTAATGCAGTCAGCCACAAAGCGTCAGGCTGCTCATCTCATGTCTGGTGCTCCGTATCCTCAAACCCACCACTACTGCCCTTACAGCTGGTCCCAACCAAGCTGGGTTATTTTGTGGTTTTCTGGGACAGGACAGTTTGGATACACAATGAATATCAGCACAAACATGGTCATTATATGCATGAAAAATTGAGCTACAAAAGTATACAGGTTATAAAAAAGCATTTGAGCCCTGGATAAAAAGGGCCAAGGCCACCAGTATCCTATTGAACAGATGTGATGTTCTACTTCATGCAAAACCCAGGGAACATGAGGTTATTTTGTAATTTGTACGTTCACAGTGATGTACAACATCAAACCTCCTGAATGTCAGGTGGACTTAACACTGAAGGTTTTTTTCCACTTTTTCAGTCCAGTACCTCAATACCGTATACATTGCTGTCCTGACCACACACAGATACTCTATAATATTGTGATTTTTTTCTTTATCATTTAGTGTTATTTTCTCATCCACAAACCCTATACTGCCAAAATAATAGATAGACCCAGCTCATCCACACATATCACTTACACTTCCAAGCTGCCTTGCACTGTCTCTACTTGGGGCTGAAATGTATGCCCTGGTTCTTCATACAGCTATCTTAAATGAAGGATCTACTCATTTCAACAAAATTTAACCCGGTCTATAATTATATAACCTACTCTGTCAAGCAATTAACACATTTTGAATGGTCAAACTGCACTTGAAACTTGCTCATTCTAAAGAAGACTGGTTTCTGACCTTAATTAAATAATTCACACCTGCTAGCACAACTATAATTGTAGCCTAGTAGCTCTGAAAGTGCTTGTTCCAGAATGAATATCTGATGCTTATTCTTAAGCCCAGAGGCAAACACATTTATTACATTTTGCAATTGGCAATCACAGACATAAGAATTAAAGTCTTTTTTGAAGAAAACCCTTTTGAGATTCACCTGTTTGTCTGGGAAATAAAATTTTTAAAGAGGAAGGAAGAAGAATGACAAAAGAAAGACATCTGTGTTAGGCATGTTTCAGAACTACAGTGAAGGAGCACTTAAAACGTATCCTGCTGTTCAATTAAGGAGTAGAAGAAAAGAAAGTACCTATAGGTTTTAAAATGTCATGACATTCTTGTACAGAAAAAAAGTAAGAACAGGGTGCCCAGAAAGGTCTTTGTTTTCAATTTCAGGCAAAATTGTAGCAGACCTTACAAATTTAGACAAGTAAACATTTAATGAAATTGATGATCAGAATTTCTACCAAATATTGAAAAGGAGTGGAAGGTGGGGTTTGCCTTGCCTCTTTATGATGCATAAATTTCAGCCCTGCATTAAACACATTTTATAAAGTGCATTACATTGTGAGTCTGGTCAATGGAGGCTGTGTCTTGATTGGTAGAGTACTCTATTCCCCAGTGGCACTGGCTGCCTTTTTACATCGAATTTCTAAGCCATCCTTTATTGCAGCATATATCTGTGAAAGCATTCAGTCGTGCAAACAATAAAAAAGCACAAACAAAGGGTGTTTGTATTTTAAGCCACACATTGTAAATACAGAAAAGATGACCTCAAACTACTTACCAGAGTAGAAAATGGCAGTGGACAATATTCACGTTTACTTGTCTGAAATTTTGCTTTTAGGGAATTGTTTGCCTGGGGAAAGAGGTGGGGGAGAATCTAGTGTTTCCTGGTCCCTGGCTGGCCTTAGTTTGGGTTTTTTGAAGGGTGACACACAGCACAGTAAACCAGCTGTTTTATGTATTTGGAAAACACCAACTCAAATTCCCACTGAAAGTTTTAAAAATAGAAATGTTGCAGGAACAAAGACTGCCCAGTGAAGCCTATTTCTCCTGAGCTTTTAGAAAGCTCTAGGAAAAAAGTGTCTGGGTTATTTTTTTCCTCATGCTCATGTTTACTTCCCCTACAGCTCAGAGGTAGGGAGGGCATCCAGAGTTTCCCTCCCTGGAATCAGAGTAAGGCCAGTTCAATAGCCAAAGCCAGCAGTCAAAAAGTGTTCCCAGATCCAAAAACTGTCCCTGTTTTTCACCAGAAAAGAGTGGTGTGGTTAAAGCACCAAACTTCAGAAGGGAACTCACGAATAAAAATAGGAAATAAAAACAGAAAAGGAGCTTTGTCCACTACAAACATTGACACCAAGTCCAATCTGACACCAAAGTCCTCTCATTCAAGGACAGAGGATTTTTTTAGGCACTAAGATACCTGAAACTTAAATTTTCCAATCCCCGAGGTCCTTTGTAAAGCGAGATTTTAGGTCCCTGCTTCCCTTTGTGAAAGTAAAACAGCAGCACATACACACACGAGGGTGGACTCAGCCCTCAGCAAAGACACAGTCTCTCCAAAGCACTTCACAAGGCATCGGAAAGGGACACTTCTTATCGCTGACACTAGCAGCAGATTTTTCTGTAGCTTGACAAAGTGAACGTTGAATTTGCCGAAAACCAAAATGGGGAGAGGGAAGAGATACAACGAAGCGAAGAGGGGGAAAGAGTTACTATGAAGCGAAGCAACAGGTACAAGCAGCAGCCAGCAAATCACAGCAGCGGGAACCGATTATTTTTCCTCGCTAGCAATCTCTTGGAAGGACGCAAACGCCTTCCCCGCCGGCCTGAGGGCGGCTGGGGACGGTTCAGTGCCACCCCCGAGCTCCGCAGCGGGCAGCGCCGCGGGGCCGCGGCAGCAGCAGGAGCCGGAGCATCCCGAGGCGTCGCTGGCGCCGGCTCAAATTATTCAGAGCAGTGCCATCTACCGGAGCCAGCTGAGGGATGAAGCCTTTCCCGGAGGCCTGCTCTTTGTTTTTTTGTTCCTGCCTTTAATTAACTTGCGTGTTTTGATAGGCGAGGCGACGGCTGACGGATGCTGAAGATTTTAGAAGTACCCTTTGTATATCATTAAAATGCCTCACAAAATGTCTTCTAAAGGTCAAAATTCTCTGTATGGTGCTCGGTTTCTTTAGATGTTTTGAATCATGAGGGAGAAAAGGGACTTTTTTTTTTTTGATTGATACTCTCCAGCACAATAAAAGCTCAATCAGTAAAGCACTTAAGCAAATCCTCACCTTTAAGCATCTAAGTGGTTTCTCTGATGGCAGAAGTAATTGCATGTCCTCAAAGTCCTGTAGAGCAAGGCATGAGACCAGAGTAAAAAAGAATATACTTCTTAAAGTATCTGTCTTTTATCTATCAAGGAAAAAGTATCTGTCTCTTATTTACCAAAGAATTATTCAGACATATTCTGGATTCAGAATCGTGCATAAAAAAAGAAAAAAGAATAACTATGAGAAGAGTATATAAAGTAAAAATTTAGTTCTTGTATGTAGAAAATATGTATATTGTAAAATCGCTCCATTGTTTGAATTAGAACTAATATAAAATGGGGTATTTAGAGTCATTAACAAGTTGATATTCACAAGTTCAAAAATTCTTATCTTTTAAAATTATTTGTAGACTTTGCAGAACTGGTGCTTATAACCTCAAATGCTTCCTGGATGTTTTAATATACTAAAAATCTCTCCCTACTTATGTGTCTAAGAGCATCAGGAACAATAACAATTCTAATTTTACAGCGTCTGTATTAGCTCTAGTTTTACGCTTGAGAAACTCAGATACAGAGCTAGAATTTAAGCTGTGCTAATCAATCCTGAATAACCTACCTGAATTATTGAGGGAGTCTGCAGGAGATATAAAAGATGGTTGCCTTATCACTTTATGGACTATACAAAGAAGCTGATGAGGAAATAATTTTTAGAAGAAAAATAAAGGACCTCTAGTGAAAGTATCCTGGTTATATTTTTAAAGAAAAAATTCTTAGAACAACTTGTAATTAAATTGTGGGCTTCGGTGCTATGTTTTATTATGGATATTAGAAGTACAAAAATATGTTCCTAAAGGATTATTGACTTTTATGGATGATAACTCCATCGAAGAGTTATAGTGCTATATCTTTGTTTTCCAGAACTACCTTTTTATGGTCTTATGTATATTCAAAGCACATTTTCAATCAGCTCCTGCATCAGTTGTGAGCATGTTTAGTACCATCACAAACCTTTCCCTAGATCTTTCACACTGTTCTCCAGGCAATGTGATGCACATCATTAGTGGCCAGCTGTGATCATTTTGTCTTGGAGCTTACTGCCACATCTACAGAAAGGTTTTGAGCACCCATGTGTAGTGTCATGGCCTGTGTTGGCAGCTAGGAAGTCTCCAAAGAGCCAGTCAGATCCTTCAGAGCAGTGGAATCCCTGGAGCTTAAATCCCTTATATGCAATTTTTGCCAGAACACTTGCCTAAACCCTATTGGGATGGGATTTCCTTAAATAATGGTGATCCCTCAAACCTCTAATCCAACAGAGAGAATCAGAGCATGTTTCTAGGAGAAGCTTCAAGCTCAGGGTAAACTGTTGCTTTGGAAGAAAAACAAACTTCTAAAATTAGGTTGGTTGGTTCAGGGCTTGATGAATGGGTATAGCTGTCATGGGAAGCTGTACAAAGTGAGGGAGGTAAGGAGCATCTAATATCTGCCCTGGCTGCAAACAGGCCCACAAACCCCCATATCCAGCCACGTAAGAGTCACCCAAAAGCTCTTGTTATCTGTACCAGATCCAGCAGGTCCTGTTGAAGCATTGCAGTTTTGGGGATTGCAAGCTTTCATTTCTTTATCAAGTTCCTACATCAATTCTCCCAGCATCTTTAGAAGCTCTTATTTAAGAGCTTTTAAAGGAGGAATGTGGGTAAAGTTAAGCTGGCAGCACCTGCATTCAGTCAATTGGAATCAAAAGGGAGTGTTTCGGCCTTGGAGCTGAGAAGGAGTGTGTGAATCAAAACACTGAGTTTGCAAAAAGTCCTGGGAATTCTAATTAGCTGAATGACTACACTAGGTACTGTTTACCAAAGAACCCTAATAAAGGGGAAACGCAGGGAGAGCTCTGTGGAGAATCCTGAAAACCGAATCATGGTGTGTGTGCAGCCTCATTTCGTCATTGTCTGTATTTGGTGATCCCTATGTGATGTGCGTTACAGGAGTTTTCGACAACCATGACCCAGCAGTGGTAATGGAGTTCGTTCTGCCGGGAAAAAGTCTGTCTCCACTTGAATTCATTCACCGTAGAGGGAAGCAGAGGCTTGTAAACACAAAAGGCTGAATTTCATGATGAAATAGAAAAGTATTGAAAGCACCTCCATGGTTATGAAAGCATCTAGCATAAGCTAGAAGACTCTGGCAGAAAAGCAGAGAGAGACAGACAAGCTTTGGAGACCAGTCAGTCTTTTTTACTTATATCGCTCCCATACTCCATTTGCACTGGATTTTGAGTGGGCATACAATCAAAATTCAACATAAATGTAGCAAGAAAATCTGCTTATGGATTTAACATCACCTATCCAACTGTGATATACTACAGAATCCTAGTTTCAGCAGCCTGCAGTTGGGTTAGCTTCTTGCAGACACCAGGGATAAAAGGTAGCTGGTGGGTGCCCAGGTCACTGTAGATGAGGTGAGATGGAGTCCTCAGATTTGATGTAGACAGAATGCTTCCTCCTGGAACAGTTGTCCTGAGGGTGTTCCAATCCACTGCTGATATGTGGTAGATACTAGAGACACAGTAGGAATGTTAATAAAGTAGTGCTGTCAGCTTTTACGTGCTAAAAAAGGAAACAAGTAGTATATAATCATAGAATCAGGTTGGAAAGGACCTCTGAGATCATCAAGTCCAACCCTTGATCCACCACCACCATGGTTACTAGATAATGGCACTGAGTGCCACATCCAGTCTCATCTCAAAAACCTCCAGGGATGGAGAATCCACCACTTCCCTGGGCAGCCCATTCCAATGCCTGATTACCCTCTCTGTAAAGAATTTCTTCCTAATATCTAACCCAAACCTCCCCTGGCACAGCCTAATACCATGCCCTCTTGTCCTGCTGCTGGTTGCCTGGGAGAAGAGACCAACCCCACCTGGCTACAACCTCCTCTCAGGTAGTTGTAGAGAGTGATGAGGTCTCCCCTGAGACTCCTCTTTCCCAGGCTGAACAGCCCCAGCTCCCTCAGTCTCTCCTCACAGGACTTGTGCTCAAGTCCCTTCACCAGCCTTATTGCTCTTCTTTGGACCTGCTCCAGCACCTCAATATCCTTCCTGAACTGAGGGGCCCAGAACTGGACACAGTACTCCAGGTGTGGCCTCACCAGTGCCGAGTACAGGGGAAGAATCACTTCCCTGGACTTGTTGGCCACACTGTTCCTGATCCAGGCCAGGATGCCATTGGCCTTCTTGGCCACCTGGGCACACTGCTGGCTCATGTTCAGCTTCTTGTCAATCCAAACTCCCAGATCCCTTTCTGCCTGGCTGCTCTCCAGCCACTCTGTCCCCAGCCTGTAGCACTGCAGGGGGCTGTTGTGGCCAAAGTGCAGGACTCGGCACTTGGCCTTGTTGAACCTCATCCCGTTGGAGTCAGCCCAACTCTCCAACCTATCCAGGTCCCTCTGCAGAGCCCTCCTGACTTCCAGCTGATCAACATTCCCCCCCAGCTTAGTGTCATTTGCAAATTTGCTAATGGTGGACTCAATCCCTTCATCTAAATCATCAATAAAGATATTAAACAGAACTGGGCCCAACACTACACAGTCCTGCTGTATGGCAACAAATTGCCTATAAAAATGCTGGTGGAAGCCTTGGCAACACCAGTTGCTTAAATAGAGGAGAACGTTGGATTCAAATTTTGAGGGAGTGTTAATACAGGAAAAAAAAAATCTTCATTTCTGACTCACTTCTGCACTTGTATCATGAAATGCTCACAGTTCTGGCAAGGGCGAGAAGGCTCCTCATATGAGTGTTTCCTGACCTGACTTTCTAAGTTAGATTTGCTAAGTGTTGGCTGTCAGCTGGTAAATGAGAAGTGAAACCAGGCATTGGTTCCTGCACTGGCTGTTCTGGGACAGCAGCTTCAGGTACTAAGTCTTGAGATTGGTTCCCTGCAGCTTTTGAAGACAATGGAAGGAGTTTAATATATTTTATGTCTATAACTTTAACACATAATTGCATTTCCTACATGCATTGGGATGTATCCACTGTCTTTGCAGACTAAGGGATCACTGAGTTACTTACACAGAGTCCTTCAAACAAGTCAGGTGCTAATTTAGCATATTTCCAAGACATTTGCCCATGGCTGACAGATATGACCCATAGGAGATTTCTCTCCCTCTGGAGATGCAACGGGGGGACAGATGGAAGTGTCCAAGGTGATTAGATTCCTATTGCTTAGGCAATGAAATCCACATAGCCCTTATGCTATGTGGTCCCAGATTAGCCCATCTCTACACCCCAGGACTACATGATGGTGTACAGCCCCTCCAGAGCTTCACCACCAACCACAAAATTCCCTGAAGCCAGCAGCAGCTGCCTCCTTCAAACAGCAATGCCACCCTTACTGAAACACAGGAAATTCCTTTAAATAAATCTCAGAACTTGCCATTTTGTTACAAAGTTTACAGCATAGACAGCATTAGGAGAGCACAATGAACATGCCAAAAAAAGTAATTCAAGTGATGATAAACAAGATAAAGAGGTAGCTGCAGTTATGTAGAGGTATGTCTTTGTGGTTTACAAAAATGAATACTTTTTAATAGAAAGGTGTGATTATTGGTCATGTTCAGCATGAAAGTTTTATTAAAACTCACAGTTAGGTTATGCAACAAATAAAAAAATGAATAGCTTATTTTGAGGGAAAAAATGAGGTTTAGTCTCAAACTTTTGATCCCAAAACAACAAAACACTTAGACAAATGTTTGACTTCAATCATACGCTGAAGTTCCCAAAATCAGCAAAATAAAATGTAATGGGATTTCAGAGTGTTTTGAATCAGCCACAAACTTAATTTCCCTGAAGAGTTCTGTTTCAGTTATATTTCATCATAAAATCTGAAGGTCATGGGGGGAGAGCTCTTAACTGCTTTTGGTATTTCTAAATATATTTCTGAATCAGCCAACTTGTAAAATATGGGTTTGCAGAATTCCCTAAACTTAGTGGCCAGTAAAAGTCACAAACTTTCTGGTATTACAAAATCACAACTCAGCATGTTGGCAAACTCCAGGTCCAGTTTTTGTATTGTTTATGTTAGGGGGTTTTAATAGTTTACTTGAGCTAAGAGATTCTGCTTTCCTTCGAATAACTTAGAAAATCTGTGTAGCTGACTGTACAGGAAGGGTTAAAAAGGCATAGTCAGTCTTACAAAAAACCTGGAAATAAGCATAGGAACATGTAAAGAGCAAGTAGATTATTTCACTATTTTAATTCGCCAAATTTTAAATTTGGCATATATGTTAGTACTTACCTTGTAACTAGTAGCTAGTAGTACAGTAGAAAGAATAAAATTAATGTTGAACCTGCAGAAAATCACCTTCATAGGGTCGCCATTTAGCCATCAAAACCCAGCAGTGATCATGGCTCATTGGTTAAAAGCCATGTCATTAAGGTTCAACTCAAAAAATGTTTAGAAGCATTCTTACATGTGAAAACAACACACCTGAAGAAACAGTGCTGTCAGGTAGGTTACAGTAACATGAAATGTTCAGAACACCGAGACGTGGGCAGGAACTCCAATCTCAGAGCTCCACTGTCACATGATAAAAATGATTGATATTCCACAAGTTGCACTTTGAACATCATGTGCAAAGATGGCCTCAAAAATTCAAAGCTTAGACAAGCGTCTTTGCATGTTGATTGATGGCCTTGTGTCACTCTGGTTTATGGGTTATGACCACTGGAGACTTCAAAATGAACTAAGCCAAACATAACAGCATCCTTGCTCAGTGAAGCAAGGATGCAGGACTCAGAAACCAAACTGTTCTGTCAAAAAAAGAAAATACTTAGCTCAAAAAATCTGTCAAACTTTCAACACTTTTGACAGTTTCCATATTCAATGCATACAAAAGAGAGTATGATGAATGCAGTCAAAGCATCCAGAATGTTTCTTTGACATTAAAATACCTAATCTGGTATACTACCCCTAAATAATTCACACATCTCTTTTATGTAGGTTTCCCTGTCTTGGTTGTTCTATGGAAGAAACATCTTCATTAAAGTAAACAAAAACTACTCTGTTTTAAAGCTGTCCTTACACAGCATGAAAGTATGAAAATACTTTAATATACTGGTGAATAGCATATATTAACTGCAATCCTTCAAGCATACAAATATCAAGTGTATTTATCCTGTATTAGGGCTGTAATTTCTTGTGACAGGAGGAATTTTTCTCAGCATGTAAAATGAAATGTATATAAGTGGCCATGATTACCCAATCGTTCAAATTCAGCCATAGTTGTCATAAGGACATCACTTTCTAAGATATTTGTGGTTAATTTGCTATCTTCTGTTCTTTATTTTGTTAGGAATCCTCACATCTCACATAATTCTTGTTGAAAAAGAAAAATCACATAAAACTGGATTATTAATATATTGCTGAACTTTTCACAATTTAGAAAGCTGCAAACAGGATAGAGTTTATGAACTCTCACCAAATTCAACAGAAGAGTTTTAGATCAGACAAGAGACACTTATCCAAAATGATAAAAGGATGTGGCCATAATTTTCTTAATTTTGTACTGAAGGCACACATGAAAGATTTTAACTGAGATTTAATGCTCGATAGTGACTTTCCAGGAGATATTTTTCGAGACAATTAGAAGACTAAAGACTGAACATTGTTAAAAGATAAGAAATTTCTAACAAACCATGCTCTCACACTTTTGTCATTCATACAGTTTAGATCAAGGACAAGCACCTGATAGGTAATTTTTTATTCTTATAGCATTCTCACTTCATATCTGTTTTGGCCTTAAACTCTACCTTTCTGACAGATAGATGCTGTACTTCTCTCTTGCAGGTGACGTGCAACTGCATAGTTCAGTATTCCAAAGAACAAGGCTGGAGCTACAGGAATAGAGAGTATGACACAAAGTACACAGAGAACCAGAACCTCATGTGCCTCCTTTACAACCTCTGGACAAGAGGATTGCTCTCTATGAGATACACTTTTAAGCAGAGCAGGAAAAATATCTGTTTAGTGCAGAATTTTTAGATGCTTGTAAGATTTTTTAAAGTCTTACAAATTACAATAGTTTTTAAGTCTCCACCATCACAAACTAGCTCTTCTCCCATTAAATTCATAGATACACCACCCTACATTTTTATGGAAGCAGGACTCTAGCCACACACTTTAGAAATGAGGCTATTTATGCAGGGGTTTTTTTTGAGACCTTCTGTTCAACACTTGGAGAACAAAGATTTAGACTAAAGAATTTTCTTTATTTCTATATGTACATATATTTATATATGGGTTACTATTCTTCATATATGGATTTGTGGGTGAGATTACTTAAAGTGTGCAGTTCCAAATCCATTATATTGATAGTCATAGTTGAATCTCTATCTAGCTTGCCTAACTTCAGGAACTTGAAAGGGTGCCTACATCAGAATTCTGGTTGCTTTAGCTGCCACACTTGTCAATGAAGAGAGGTAGACAATTCAATGAAGGCAATTCAGCTGCATCTGAGACTGCGGATATCATGCATGTGGAGTTTTACACACACAAAGGGAGACCTTACACGTGGCAAAGCAACCAGGAGCTACTACTATATGGAGAAAAGTCCTGTCCAACATGTCTTGATCAGTTACTACAAATTATAACTGTGTGATACTCCATCCTGATAGTCCATGATAGCTGTCTCACAGCTGTAATACCCTGATGTGAAAAGACAGCTTGTCAGACTTGACCAATACAAACTGGCTGTCAGAAAAGGTTTTCCTAATCATATTTCCACTATATGAGGGTTACACCAGAAGAAATGCAGCCCATGGGCTGTGTAAATATAGCATGCAACACCACAGTTGCCATTGTATCTTGACGGAAAGGTAAGCCCAAAATTTTAAGCCCAAAATTACGTCTTAAAAGCATGAGAATTTCTTCCCCCTTAAAGCTGCCACAAGGAATAGCGTAGTCCTTAGCCTGTAGTGTAACACTGAAACACAAGTACTGTGTTTCAGAACTGTGTTAATTCTCCAGAAAATGTGAACACTGCTATTTGTTTCTATGCCAGTGACCTGAAGGAAACAGGTTAACTGATTTGTTGACCTATGGGAAGAAAAATTCATAGCAACCTCAACAGACTTATGAATTCTACGTCAACTACTCTCCTCCTGTTTTATACTGGTGCAATTCCATTGATGTGAATGACGAAGTCCCTTTCTAGAAGAGTGCCCATATGAGAGGTGAAACACATCCATTAAACTCTGAGCAGATTTTTATCTATAAGATGAAAAAATCTAAAAGAATATTTAAAAGGGGAGAGGAAAAAATCCCACTTAAATATTCTTACCTGCATCAGTTCCACTAACATCACAACAGGCAAGTTCAGCAGGACAGTGAGGCATCTGGGCTCCAGCAGTCTCTAACATCAGGTGTAAGACCTCAAGTCTTGAGCTATGAGCTCACCAAAGGGTTTTACTTTAAAAATACACGAGGCACCAACAGTATTTGCCTTCCGAATATATTAGGAGAGCCCTCAGTTCTTTTGACACCTTAAGAGAGAGCACAAAGGAGAAGCTGCACACGTTTTGTCAGGAGGTACTTTACTAGTAAACTTTAAGAAATAAGAATACTTGGCAAAAGTTTAAAGGGTAACATTCAACCAAAATAAAGCATTCCCCAAAGCATGGACTTAGTGCATGCCTCAGGAAACTAGCAGGGATTGAGGTATGGGATAGAACATTGCCTCACCTCTGTGAAATTTGACGTATCCCTTCTCCACACACACACACTTGAGTTGATCTGAGCCAATAATTAATATGATAAGCCACACCAGATAACCTCATCCTGGTACTCATCCACAGATTTTGAAGTGGTCTTTTGTGATAGGACTAGGAAGGGGTGCAGATTTCAATCTGTTTCAACTTAAGCTCTGTGAATTTTCAACCACACAAATGTCTTTGTGATTGAAAATGTGAACAGACTTTTAAAAATAAATACATAAAAGACCTTTAAAATATCAACCATTAAGGATCCACCACTCTAAATTAAAGCTGGCTTCCTGGATCAAAACACGCAGGCAAGTGAGACATATAGACTTCTTTACCTCTGAAGAGTGTCAGATTTTATGTTGGTAATTAATGTTTTTCATAAAATGTTGGTGGTAATAATTTAAATTTTATACTCACCAGAAAACCTACTAATAATTTTTACAGCTTTGCTTTCCTTCACTGCACTTTGTTTAACTGAGTAGGGTCTTTTTACAACCATGCATAATGACAGACATTGCCAAGAGAGAAATTTTTATAAGCCTTATTGGTAAGAGTTTCTTGTAGCTCAAGTATTTAATATATAATGTTCTTTCTGCTACCTAATAAGAATTGTGACACAAAGACCTATGGTACTGAAAACAATGATAGAATATACATTTGAATTTTTCTTGTTTGCAGCATCTGGATTCCTTTCTTTAAGTAAAGAAGTAGTCATATAAGGATGTCCTAGAACCAAGCAGCACAAGGCTGAAGAAGTAAGATTGTTGGGCTTACAGAATTTCAGAGAGGAATTTGGTTAATGATCACAAGCTCAACATAACATGAAAATTTCTGAAGCTGCTTTCTGAAGCTTCACATCCAAAGGGATTTTCCTGTCTACAAACAGATGTTTCTAAAAACTAAACTGGAGTTATAATTTGGTTGGATAAGCAAATGGCTTCTGAACTGGGAAAGGCAGTCTTCATGCAATGAAGTCCCAGCTTGAACAGCAGATGTGCCACTTAAACAAAACTCCCTTTAATTGTTCCAGATAAAGGTCAAGATGTTTTAGTGCCTAAGGTATTACAGGGTAGCACTTGAGCATCCTGCTATACCACCACTAATGCCAAGAATTAAATTTTCCATCTCTAGGCTTCATCTGTAATGAAGAAGTGCATGTTCTTCTCAGGAAATAATTGCAAAAAATAATTGTGCAAGTCTGGTTGAGTTTTGCTCTAACCTACCTTCTTATTTTCATATAGCCTCAGAAGCAGGCTGCAGTTTGCAGTAGCCCCAAGGGATCCACATGAAATAGTAAATCCAAGGCAGTGAAGCTATTTTGTCTCAATCACATCCTTGTCTAAAGGGGTATAGAAGATGTATAGGTGTATATAGGGTCTTAAGAGCAAATGCATTTTCCCTGGCTTACAGGCATTTTGCTCTGCTGCTGAGATTCAAATACTCACTAAATGGTCAAATTGGAGCCTCAGAAAGAAATGCCAGTTGAAAGAGGACAGATATGAAATTATGTCAGTTTACACAGTCCCCTTCAAAGAAGTTTTGATCACATCCTTAAAGAAGGGTCAATAAAGAGATCATGCAAATAGCCTGTTGCATAACTTCACTTAATGCGAGTTGAGGTATCCACAAGAAGCTGTGCTACAAAGCAAATGTTCAGCTTGAATGGAAATATTTTCACATCAGTTCATCAAGACAGTTGCTAAAAAAACCGCCACTATTACTGTGGCTTGAAGCTTGCATGTGGATCCTAAATGCAACACATGACAACTTACTCTGTTTAGGAGAACTAGAATATTGGATCCAGCTTTAAGAATAAGGGTCATCTGTTGATACAAAGAAATCAACACAGAGCTGTGGACAATGTGTATTATTTTTGTAGTGCGTATTTTAAAAGCATTTCTTTCCTGCTGTAATTTGGCAGTTGCAGGGTGATAGGAAAGGATGGAGAAAACAAATTATATCTCAACTTAGTGGTGCTCTGAGGAAAAGGACCAGAGGTACTCAGTTAGCACTTGTTCATCAATTCATGCATGCCTGAAAACTTGGACACATACCCTTCACCTGCAATCTACAGGCTCTTCAGTTACATTTGCTCTTAGTCCACTTCTGTCTTCACCTCTGGTTGCTCATCAGCATGAACTAAGCATTGGGGCACCAGTCCCACAAAGCATCTGGCACAAATTCTGTGGTTTCCTTTGGGAAGAAACAAGGACACAGTTGTGCCAAGCACCTAAAACTAAGCAGTGCTCCCAAGTTCTCTAAGGTAGACTTTTGTCACACTGATGTTCAAGTTTAAGCTTGAGAACATGAACAGCTTCTACCTCATCTCTGTCGAGTAATGCTGCCTGCACTAGTATTGTCCACACTGAGCTTGCTAGCAAAGAGGAGTCTGCAACCAACTGAATCAGGTATCATCATGTGAATTAATATTTTAAACTACACTCCATAATTTATTATATACAAAAGGCACCAAGCTCCGTAAATGTTTATTGAAAATTTCTGTTTTCCTTCCCCTGGCTCTAAACCAAATCTCATTTACAAGTGGGAACGTATTATGTTACTCTGCATAGTGAATACCTGATCTTTTATTTCTACAAAAGAATTTCCAGAAACAATGCCAAAAGCATGCAGTGCCACTGATAGGGTGACACTGCAGTACTTTATATGCATATTTTCTTGGGAAAAGTATTTAGAAAAAGCTGCAGGATTTCAATTAAACTTATTCACCTGACTATGCATGCCCACCATAACAAGATTATATATTAATATGAATGTGACCCCAACACATACAGAGCTGGTCAGAGTTATACACACTGGGGGCTCCAGCACTTCCTCCAGTAGGAAACTCTGCTGGAGTGAGGATACTTAAAGCAAAGAAATTTCTCAAGTGTGATGGTAATGGAATATAAGTGCTTTACTGATAGAGACTGTGCTTAAATGTCTCGCTGATTTAAATCCTTAGGACTTTTCATTCCATGTTTACACTTAACATTTCCTTAGTACTTACTTTGCTATTACATAAGTATACCTGTGACAATTATCTCACCTGTACCTGGCTGCAACCCAGACATTCATTAAATAACCATCACAAGATTGGTAGTACTGTTCCTGTTTTACAGATACCTGCAGGATGGTTCTCAACAGCATATGGGCTGTAACAGCCATGAGTCTATGACAGGATATGGTTTGTGATAACTCCAGGTGCATCCCACAGCACAAAAAGCTTTCGTTACTTAAGGTTGCTCACCGACTCATAGTCAGGTCAAGCTTAAATCACTCACAAAGAGATGAATGCAGCTTTAAAATTCAAGAAGCCTCAAAGTGAAACCTAGGTCTTTCCAGAGAGCCTTTTCATTTCTCCTAAGTACGCATTTTTCTGAATGAAGAATACAGGTTAGTATCTAAGGATTTCAATAGCTTTAAAATGTAATGCTAAATTCAAAATATTTTAACATCTTTTGGAATAAAGACTGTGTTTTGTCCAGCAGAGGGAGATTAGAGTTTTAAAGAAATGTAATATAATCATTAAGTATAATAAGGAAAAAAATTCACTCAAATGTATCAGATATAGATTTTAATATAGAGTTTAATTTATAAGACATAGTATTCTATATTATCAAGACAGGTAAATATAGGCAAAACCTGATGAAAATCAGACTTAAAATCATATCATAGGGCTTGATACTGATGTAGGATTTGTAACCTTCATTCTATTTCAAGCCTGATCCTGTGCAAGTAACAAAACACAGCAAAGCTAAAATCAAATCAAATAATAAAATAAAATTAAATAAACATGGTGTGTTTTACATGAGGAAATACCTGCCAGCAGTTTGCACTCAGGAAAAGGTTAATGGAAACCTGGAGGAAGCTTTCTGCAGAGTGCCCGGTCTTTTTTTAAAGGAGCCCTGTAAATCATAATCCCAGACCAGAAATCCAGTCCCTGGCCCAGTGAGTTTAATTCTCATCTCCCTGCGGGTTTTGACCTCACTGTAGCTTATCTGGTAGAGTGCACTGTTCAAAGGCTACTGAGATTCACAGCTGCAATAAAAGAGTCATTCAATAAGCAGTTCTTGGGTTTTCTTTGTTCATACCAGCTGATATGCTTTGAGGATTACTGCATTATCAACACGGTTGCATAACTGAAAGGGTGGTGAATAACATTACAAAACAGCAAATGAACTGCCAGGTGCAGGTATGAGAAACACAAATAGAACCAGCATGGGTTTAGCACAGAGAGGAAAATGGCAAATCTTCCCATGACAGAACTTGAAAGTAGAAAGAAGAAATATTAAACCTTAACCATATATTCTCTAGTGGTATCATCCTTCAGAAGAAAAACCTGATGTCAGAGCCAGAAAAAGATCAAGTGGTTGACCAAAGACCAAAGGCATATTTCATACCACAAGACACCTTCTCAGCAATAAAAGCTAAGAGGAAGGAGAAGGAAGAAGGGCAATCATGATATACAACATTTACCTTTTGGAACAACCACTATATGTGTTGAAGCCCTGCTTCCTAGGAAGTGGCCGGACATCACCTATTGATGGTAAGTAGAGAGTAAAATCTCCTTGGCTGATGTAGTTGCCAAGCCACTCTCCATGATATTTGAAAAGTCATGGCAGTCACATGAAGTCCCAGGTGACTGGAAAAAAAGGAAAAATTGTACCCATCTTTAAAAAAGAGTAGAAAGCAGGACCCTGGGAACTACTGACCTGTCAGCCTCACCTCTGTGCCTGGAAAGACCGTGGAACAGATCCTCCTAGAAGCAATGCTAAGGCACATGGAAGACAGAGAGGTGATTCAGGACAACCAGCACAGCTTCACACAGGGCAAGTCCTGCCTGACCAAACCTAATGGCCTTCTTGATGGAGTGAATATGTCAGGGGACAAGGGAAGTGTTACAGACAATATTTATCTGGACTTCTGTAAAGCCTTTGACATAGTCCCCCACAACATCCTTCTCTCTAAATTGGAGAGAGATGGATTTGGTGGGTGGACTGTTAGATGGTAAAGAAATTGGTTGGATGGTCTGATCCAGAGGGTAGTGATCAATGGCTCAGAATCCTGATGGACAGCAGTGGCAAGGGATCTGTACTGGGACAAGTGTTATTTAATAATCTCCATTAATGACATAGACAAAGGGATCGAGTGCACCCTCAGCAAGTTTGCAGATGGCACCAAGCTGAGTGGTACAATTGTCACACTTGAAAGACAGGATGCCATCCAGAGGGACCCAGACAGGCTCAAGAAGTGGCCCCATGAGAATCTCATGAGGTTTAACAGAACCAAGAGCAAGGTGCTGCACCTGGGCCAGGGAAACTCCAAGCATCAATACAGGTCGGGGGATGAACAGATCAAGACCAACTCTGCCCAGAAGGATTTGGGGGTGCTGGCAGATGAGAGGCAATGAGAGGAGATGAGCTGGTAATGTGCACTTGCAGCCCAGAAAACCAACTGTATTCTGGGCTGCATCAAAAGCAGTGTGGCCAGCAGATCAAGTGAGGTGAATCTGCCCCTCTGCTCTGGTGAGACCTCACCTGAAGTACTGTTTCCAGCTCTGGGGGCTCCAGGACAGGAAGGACATCAGCCTAGTGGAGCAAGTCCAGAGGAGGGCCACATAGATGGAGAGATGGAGCACTTTTCCTGTAAGGAAAGACTGAGAGAATTGGGATTATTCAACCTGGAGAAGAGAAGGCTTTGAGGTGACCTAATTGTGGCCTTCCAGTACCTGAAGGGAGCCTACAAGAAACATGGAGAGGGTCTTCTCACAAGGGCATGTAGTGGCAGGACAACAGGGAATGGTTTCCAACTGAAAGAGAGTAGGTTTACACTAGTTGTTAGGAAGAAATTCTTTACTGTGAGGGTAGTGAGACACTGGATAGAACAGATTGTCCAGAGAAGTTGTGAATGCCACATCCACAAGATGGAGATAATTTCCCCTTAAAAGCCCTCACAGTGCTAGTAATTATGAGTGCAGTGGGCTTGCATAGAGCAACTCCTATGTAGGCTGAACCCCTGCTTCCTGGGCAGTGGCTGGACACCACCTGATAGTGGGAAGTACAGAATAAAATCTTTTGGGTTTTTTTTCCTTTGCTTGTGCACATGTGACTTTTGCAATTTAGTTAGATATTAGGAAAAAAATTAATTATTCCAAGACTGTTGACAATGACAGAGATGAATTAAAGTAATCTTGCTGGAGCTACTGACCAACATTTAATGTTGTTGCCAGTAATGAATCATACTTTAGATAAGAATTCAAAGTATTTTTCTTTCACAGGATTAGAAAGGATTTCACAAAAAAGGATTTCACTCTAGAAAAACTGCTCAGCTATTGGCTGCTGCTGCACTTCCTCCTTCACTCTCCTCACACTGATAGGAACAATGGAATCTCCACCCACCCAAGCTTTCGTCCTACTTATACCTGAAGATCTAACTTGCTGTGTAGTTGTCCATACAGCCAAGGACTGAAGACACCTAAGCAGAAAAAATTCTCTGCCAAGTTTCTTCCTTTTTTTTTTTTTAATTTCTTGATTCATTGCCCAGCCACCAATCAAACATCTTGCTTTGCTCAACCGAATCTCTGTGAAATTGCTGTAAGTAAACAAGAAAATGAAAGGAAATAGTCTAGCAATGTTTGCGATTAGGATGGAAATGTCTTTTCTCTTTTCTGGCTGATATTTTTAATTGAGATTAGTTCTATAGCCTCCCCTTAAGCAGAGCTTTCCTCTGACCAGATTTGGAGCTCTGAAAGTTATGGCTAAGAAGGGGCCTCCTTAAAAGAAATTCAAAAATCAATAACTAGTTACTCTAAAACAGATTGATTTAAGTAATTAAAGCCTAACAACCTTTAGTTAATGATCTATTTATTTCAGGTTATTTATATGCAATAAACTTCAAAATACAGCAGAGAATTCCGTGAGTGAAAAGATCCAGGAACAAAAGACAGAAAAGGTCTGTAAATATTTTCGTGAGTATGAAGCACAAAGGGTATTAGTAGGAATTTCTATTTATTTTCTCTGCAGAGGAAGGATTGGGTCCTGTATGCTGATTTCATTGCCAAATGTTATGCTCTGCTTTCTTTTGAATCACACCTCTTTTTCTTGCCTTTCAAAGCCTTCATATCTAGTCACAATTTTACATAAATATGTTTGGTATGGGAATAATAGCTTTTTAATTTTTTTCTATCTGAGTAAACAGAGTGATTTTTAGGGACACGGAGAACTATTGGTAATATACCAAGCATTTCTGAAAATGAAATCCAGCTTTAAGGAGTCTATATATGAATCCAGATAGGCCAAATCATGGCCAAAGAAATCAGAGGACATGAAATTCAGTCAACAAGAGAGACCTCAAGAATGGATGAGTAAATTTACGGTTTTTTTCAGAGCAACCATGTTAATTCCAAGCCTTTCTTTCTTCATGCAGTGCTCAACAGTCGTGGATAAAATGAAAGATTTGAGTCTGAAAGACACAATTACCCGAAGTGAGTTATTTGACATAGAAGGTGTTCCTCTCATAAAACCAATGGGCATCACATGGGATCAAGTACAAAAGTTCAAAGCCAGACCTGACGATGTGTTCATTGCAACCTATGCAAAAGCAGGTTGGTGCATGTAGGAAAGAGAATAGAAAAGTTTGGGCTAATGTTTATTGTTGAAATTGAAAACTGGTTTTTTTCTGTTGTGACTGATATTTGTATAATTGCAAACCAGACACATTTTAAAGACATGAAGCCTTGTCACCTGTGACTAGTAACTTCTGACTTCTTTGGCAGAAATAACAACAATCTGTTACTACTGAAGTACAGATGGTCAAAGTCGAATGACCTATACTTAAACGTTTCCTTTACTTGAGATTACATACATTTATATTAATGACAACAATGGAAGTTTTCCACCAATATGTAATGATTTAACAATGCCTAGAAAAATGTCATCATTACTAAGAAGTAATAGAAACGGACTGACATGATTATGGAATGAATAATATTTGGGGAATTACTTGGTGTGTAAACGAAACGAAACCACTTGGTGTGTGGTTTCTGAAAATAGATTAATTATTTTAAGGAAATAACCGAAATCACTTAATAATTTCAGCCAATAAAATTAAATACTCACCATTAATATTAGTTATCTGACATTTTATTCAGTGGCTGGCTGCTATTGCTCCCCTTCATCAGACCCTTTATACTTACTACACAGAAAAACTGAATAACAAGCATCAATATTAATCCCGCATGAATAAAAACATGTACAGTTTAGGAAATTCAGGAACAGATATGGGAACACTTGATGATCATAAAAAAATAATTACTAGAATTAACAACAATATTTAAGGATGGGTTTGTTGTTTTTTTTTCAGTAGGGGAAAAAACACCAAAAAACCCCCCACCATTAGTTTTGTAGAACCTGAAAGCTTTTAATTTATTGTCTGCATACTGAAAACAAAACCACGCTATTTTAGCCAGTCTGGATTAAAACCTCTCGGTCATTGAACTGAGAAAAAGTTGGCAGTCCATTTGACGTTATGTCATATTTGCCAGAGATGCTCAATTCAAGCATCTCAACAGCTGAATTTCCTGCCCACATTGCTTTCCAAGTTATACCTCAGCCTGTTCTCTAGCTGACCTGCCACGATAGCTCAGAGGAGATGTGGTTAACACAGTGATCACAGCTATAAAAGAAAAGAGGCATAAGATACACAACACTGTGACACAAGATTTTGCAGTTGCTCAGGCAGATGAAGTGTTATGTACTGATCTTCATTAAAGTGGTTCAAACAGAAACTTTGCAAATACTGCCACTGTCTTATATTTTCAAACTGTACGAAATTTTTACTCGCTTGAAGTTCAGCTATTACATTTTTTCACTCAAATTTAGAATAAAAACAAAAGTTGAAATACCTGAATTTTTGTGAGGTATGAAAATTGGAATGAGGGAGTTTCATTTCATCTCTGCAAATAATACAACCTCCAAATAATAGTGAGTTTATCCCAGAGCTTTTTTTCAGTACTGGTGTGGGGTTGGGGGCTATTTCTTTTGGCATGAAGAAGCCTGTTGTAAAATGGAATCCCTGAAACTATGCTTTGGGAATTACCTTTGTATTCCTAATTAGGCATTTTCCCCCCATTATCCTCTCTTTCCACTTTGTCCATTATCTTCTCTGCTGTTCCTTCCTCCTTTAATGTAGAGTCCATCCTTCTGGCTTTCAGTTCCCTAGAAGAAGAGACTCCTGGCTATCCTGGAGAGAAATATCTAAACACTTGACATTTTCAGGTACCACATGGACACAGGAGATAGTGGATATGATTCAAGAAAATGGAGATACTGAGAAATGTAGACGTGAAACGACTTACAAACGCCACCCTTTCCTTGAGTGGTTTGTTGCAGAGCCTCCATCTGAACGTTACTCAGGTGAATATTACATAAATAGGTTTGTATTTTAGACAAAATGAAACAAAACAAGAACTTGATGTTGATGTGGTAAGTTTCCTGAGAAAGATCCCACTTACTTTGTTACTGAACTATACTCATAGCTACTAAAAATCCAGTCATTCCCCTAGTTTCTTTTTACATGCGATCCAGAAAGTCTAGTCAGCTAGTCATATTCCTGTATTCTAGAAAGGAGCAAAAATTTCTTACCTGTACAAGTGGGAGGAGATCACTAAATATTGCAAAGGAAAAGCTTTGGTTGGGTAAATATAAATCAGTATTCATCATTATCCCTTAGAATGCACGAGTCAGATGTGGGCCCAAGAAAGCAAGAAGAAGATATGAACCAGTATTTCCCCTTTTAACTTGAATATATAGGCAAAAACTTCCCTAGAAACACTAAAGATGCTTATGTAATGTTGCTTATGTTACACTGTTATGTAACTGCTTTGGAGATGAATGATTGGTGCAAGATGTACTGCTAAAAATCATGGTCAAAATCACATGTATGAGAATAACAAAGAATTGCTAGTGCAATTGAGAGAACAACTCATATCTCATAATTAAATATCCCACAGGTGTAGAGTTAGCTAATGCCATGCCATCTCCAAGAACAATAAAAATTCATCTGCCTGTGCAGCTGGTGCCTCCCTCCATCTGGGAACAAAACTGTAAGGTAAGGCTGAGGAGGTTGGACTCAACTCTACTTCATGGGCAAAGAAAGTGACATAAACTAGGACAGAATACATTTTCCAGAGTGTCCACAAAACCTAAATGTCCCCACACATATTTTCCCTTTAATGTGCAAAGTCTGTGAAAATCTAAAGAAGTCATGACTAAGTTACCTGAGCTGGATTTTAGAAAATGCCAGCTTCAAAGCAATATCTCCTAAAACACTGTCATCAGGGTCCAAGACAAAACTTTAGGATATGCTCAATATCTATATAATCATGTGCAAGTTAATTTTTTTTTCTCTCTCTCTTTTCAAATCAATAAAGATAATCTATGTGGCAAGAAATGCAAAAGACAATATGGTGTCATACTACCACTTCCACAGAATGAACAAGGCTATGCCTGAGCCAGGAACCTGGGAGGAGTTTGTGGAGAAATTCATGTCTGGACAAGGTGATGAACTGAAATCAATTATATAAGTGATTTTGTTAATTTTAAAAATGCATTGTAATGATTTATTTATTTCAGCTGTTGATATCTAGTGCTGATTTCACTCTGTGGAATGATATCTACTGAAGATGTTTCAGTCATAATTTATCTTCATTCACAGGTTTTTATTAGTACCTAAGGGATTATTAAATCTATCTTTACACTCCCATTTGGGGAAAAAAACACCCAACCACTACTCTTTATTCTGTGATCTTTCAGAAACCTATATGATGATTTTCAGTCTTAATTTCTTCTCTCTGACTTTAAAACAAGTCAGCTGAAAAGGAACGGCGGTTTAATTAGGTTTATTCTAACACGATATACAAGAAACTAAGGGTTAATTTTGTTAGAAATGTGCAGTGGGAATTTTAGATACAGAAGTATTTTTACATAAATTAATCTATCTAAAAATAGGGCATATGAAGAAAAGACAGTTATCTTACCAAGGGCAAGCAACCCCAGAAGCTGATTCTTCCTTTTCTAAAAGAGATGCCCATATCACAGAATATCCAAGAATGGTCAAGTGAGTGGTAGTTTACAGTTTGGGTCATTAAAACTTCCTTAGGTCCTTAATATTTTTGCCACCATGTAGGCCTAGAAATAGCACTGTCTGGACCAGCATGAGAGTTTCATGTCTAAACACAATCACCTTGTGTCTGGTGTTTGACAAGCTCAGCTTGAGAGCCATTTGTCCCAGTGCAGACATCTAGAAGACTGATTAGCTACCTCTGTCCTAGCTGATCATCTTGATACTTGCTGGAGAGAAACAGGCACTTCTGATAGAATACCAAATATTTAAACCAATTAGAATCACAGAATAATACAAGCTGGAAGGCACTTTCAGTGTCCATCTGGTCCAAACCCTTGCTCAAAGTAGGGCCAGTCAAGACCAGCCTTGTCCAGCTGATGAGATGAATCACTGGAAATGTCTGTTTCTTTCCACTGACTGCAAAGGCAGCCTGGATTTTTCATTCAGGAGTAAGAATCTGCATTTGTTGCCCTCTAAAGTTACACATGGATCCTGCTCTGAGCATCCACACACTAGAAGGATTAATAGCACAAATGCTGTGATAAGCACAGAGCACAGCAGTCATAGCCACAGTAATTTAAAACCAGATGGTAAATTCCCAGGCATTGGTCATAAGGGAACCATGTATGCCACGTATGTTAAAGACAGTTAGGGCATTTATAGCTGCTGTTGATGTTACTTCTTTTTCAGTGCTCTGGGGTTCCTGGTATGACCACGTAAAAGGATGGTGGAAGGCCAAAGATAAGCACCGTATTCTCTACCTCTTCTATGAAGATATGAAGGAGGTAAAAGGCATGTTTATAGAGCTCTGAAATCCAGAAGTCTAGTAGATACTGCCTACAAGATAGTTTTGTATTATAATGACAGCTGTATCAGTAAACCTTATGACGACCTGATCTTTTCAGTCTGAGAATTGCAGCTTTAACACTATGTTTGACTTCTTTTCTTTTCCTGGCTCTATATCTTATCCCACGTCATTGTCTCTGCAGAATCCAAAGCGAGAAATTCAGAAGATTGCGAAGTTCCTGGAGAAGGACTTGAGTCAGGAGGTTCTAAACAAGATAGTCCATAATACCTCGTTTGAGGTAATGAAGGAAAATCCCATGGCAAACTACACTAAAGATTTTCAGGGAATAATGGATCACTCCATTTCCCCATTCATGAGAAAAGGTACTGAGGTTTGTTACTTAAATCAACTCTTTTTGGTTTTCATTCTGTTTTGAAATAAACCTTGAAGTACAAGTATCTAGTGAATTGTGGATAATTGGCTTCAGGAAATACTGGTAAATTAATCATTTTTCTTTTTTTGCTTTGCTGTTTCTTAGGGGTTGTTGCAGACTGGAAGAATCATTTCACTGTGGCACAGAATGAGAAATTTGATGAAGATTATAAGAGGAAAATGTCTGATACCTCTCTTGTTTTCCGCATGGAATTGTGATTATTTGCAATGGGAATTAATGATCTTCAGCCTTTTCCATGTTATATATTTTGCCTTCACAAAATGCCAGTGTCCCTAGGATTTCCATCTCTCTTCACACTCCACTGATTATGCCAAAGTTTAAGTCTCCCTGAAAAAAATAATTCCACTGGATACTTCTTATTCATTCCTCCCACAGTAACTTTCAGCATTAATAAAAATATTTCACACATGCTTTGAACTTCTGTCTTTATAAAACTGCAGCTGAAATTGCTGGCATTTTCAAATCAAACTCTAACAGAAACTAGGAACCAATAGGAAAAAAGGGTGCTAAAAGAGCGCACCAGATTGTACAAACATTAATCAACAAATAAAAACAAACAAATTTAAAGGTGATCACTTATAAAGAGGGCAACAGAACAGCATAAAGTAGAATAAATTTCCTTTTCTCTCATTTTAAGGTGGACATCATAAATGCTGTTGAGATGAAAGCAACGTCTCCAAAAACAGCGAACACCCCTTACTTCCTTTGATCAAATTGGCTAAAGGGCTACATAGAGGCATTTATTTACAACCCAGCTGTAGAGACAGCAGCCCTTACTGCATTAAGAGAAGAGGCTTTTCTCACATTTGCCTTCTCAACTGGATATCATATTCTTCTGCTAACATTCAGAGAATTCTGAAAGTTGGTACAAACCAGGTCAAGAGTCAGTGCTGCATATAACATCTCCATCTTCACTGTTGTATCACATTATTTCCTCCTCCTTTAGTCCACTCTTAATCAAATATAGAAACATCCCATTGGGGGTTCTTAGTTGCAATAGGACCTGATTGATATTAGGAAATAAAAACCAGTTCTCTTTAGCATTAGTACCACCACTATATACATGCTTTGAGCTTGTGCAAAATTAACTAAAGCAGTTCATAACCCAGTTAATTATAAACAACTGTTACCAATCCACTTTTGGTTTTAAAGTGCCACCATTGAGCTTGGCACATAAGAAAGGCCCCAAACAGTTCCCGCTTAACTGGGTTTGCACTCTGAATGTCAGAGGGAACACAATGTAGACTACAGAATCTGAAGGAAAATATTCTCTTAGTCTCATTTAGTCTAGTTTAACACAAAAAATGCTTGCTGGGGATATTTTCTCTTTGGCCCATGTCAACATGCACAATCCATTTCAGGCAACCTGCTTAATCCAAATATCTAAAATAAACGCAGTCCTCTAAAGGGCAGCAATAATCTTGCATCAAGTTTGAGAACAAACGAAAGGCTTCACGTTAAATGCGGAAGTTACATTGGCAGTTCCCTCCTCACTGAGTTTCCCCCAAAAATGAAGGAATTACTGAAACCAGAAACACGCATTTAATACATTAGCACAAATTTTACTTCTTTTTTTTTAAAGCCTTTAGGTCAACAGATTCCTGCCCACAAACAAAGGATGTCTCTTTAAAATGACTACATGAGAAAAAAATTACCTGTCAGAGGCACTGCTGTTCATCACAGCAAGGCTAAATACCAGCCTGAGAAGCTTTCTGCTACTTGTTTGTTTTTTGTTTAAGATTAACTTGATTTACTATCTCACTATTGCCAGTATGAGGAAAAGGCGTTGCCTCATGGAGCAATCCAGGAGATATACCCATTCTCCTGGATTGCTCTGTGAAACCACGAGTCAGCACACTTTGTCAATCTAATCCTCATTCAGTGCCACAAGAGATATCAGTAAATGGAAAACATGCTTAACTCAGTATCTTGGTGACATTTTATGAGCAGTTCTGTACAAAAGGTCACACAGAAGACATATTTGTTCCTCCTTTAAAATTTCTGAATCTATCAGAAGTGCAAAATGCTGACAGCAGCTGAAGCCTGATCTGAAAGGGAGCTGCACAGCCACCACAAGGGTAGAGGTACCATATAATAAGGGCTTTGTATCACATTGGAAAGTCACCTTTGCTCCCTCACTTGCTTAGGTGACTCTTGACCCAGCTGCAATTCAGCTGCTATGAACAATAGACAAAAAGTAACACAGGTCAGAGTGCAGTCCTAGAATAAAAAAGGGGGGAAACAAACACTTGATGCATGGCTACATGAAAACTGGCTTTTCTTATGGTACTAATATTCTCCTTCTATATATTCAAAGACAGAAATGTTAACATTCTTGACAAAATATAGCTGGCAGGGGGATAGAAAACTGGGGTGTTTCTGCTTTTTATGCCGTCTCAAGCCACCACAGCTGATAGAGATCAACTTAAGGGTTCAGCCATGAGTTGCAAAATGTTCTTCATTGTATCAGTGTAAAACAACAGGGAATAGTGAATTGTTACCAGGGAAAATTATTTGATCTGTAGTTACCAGGAAAATTTGGAAAAGAGATTAATGGGCTGTATGCATTCCCCAAATGGGCCTAGAGACTACTGTGGTTTGGTGTCTATTTTGACAGTATGTCAGTAGGGATGTGCACGTGCTTCTGGAGGGTGCCCTCACCTAGAGTGCCTTTAACTTCCATATGTTTAGGTCTGTCAGTTGTTATGTACAGAAGAGCTTTAAATTATGTGTTGGTATATGGAGATTGTTTACTAATACCAACAAAAGTTGGTAAGAGATTTAATGTACTTTTACATAAGATACTGTAAATCAATCAAGATATTGTAAACCTTCAGAAGGAGATTTCAGGTGTTCAGTCAAATTACTTGAAATCAATTAAACTATTGTCAAGCTTCTGGTGCAAACAAAGGACTGTGGAGATAGAACTCTGTACAGAACTATGTTAGACATATGTCCTGAATATACATCTACACTTTATATTCATCCAGTTACCTAGATGCACAATTTTACTAACCTTCTCAGGTGCAACATCATCTATGTCAGTTTAGCTAATGCAATCCCTCAGCAACTTCTTCAATGCTGCTTGTGTCTTCTTTTATAAGAGAGTGTACATGCAGAGTTTTGATAGTGAAGAAACCATTTGCAAAACAGAATGGAAGAAGCACCAAGCTTCAAAAAATTAAAGAAAGAAACGAGCTGCCACAGACCCGCCAAGGTAAGCGCTATGTGCTCACCATGGTGGAAGCAACCACTGGATGGTTAGAGACTTTTCTGGTGTCTCACACAACTGCCCAAAACATCATTCTGGGTCTTGAAAACAAGTACTCTGGCGACACAGCACCCCAGAGCTAATTGAGTCAGACAATGGGACTCATTTCAAAAACAGTTTAGTTACTACTTGGGAAAGGGAACATGGCATTGAGTGGGTATATCACATCCCATATCATGCACCAGCTGCTGGAAAAGTTGAGCGGTGTAACGGATTGCTGAAAACTACTCTGAAGGCATTGGGTGGGGGAACTTTCAAAAATTGGGATCAGCACCTAGCAAAGGCTACATGGCTAGTCAACACTAAAGGCTCCATCAATTGAGCTGGCCCTGCCCAATCAGAGTCCCTTCACACTGTGGATGGAGACAGTCCCAGTAACTCGAGAGGTATGTTAGGTAAAGCAGTTTGGGTTAACCCTCCCTCGAGCAAAGGGGCAAACCCATTCATCGGATTGTCTTTGCTCAAGGACCAGGATGTATCTGGTGGATAGTGAGAGAAGATGGAGAAACCCAGTGTGTACGTCAAAGAGATTTAACCTTGGGGAAAAACTAATTTGTATTCTGAGTTGTATGTTGCAGGAAATGAGTAACCAGACGAGGAAGACCCGAACTAAGCTGAAGGGAGCTGTTTTATCTTCCTAGCTAGCATTCAAAGACAGAGGGACACAGCTTTCCTTTCCACTAATTTAACTGTAGATAATCTGTTTCACGCTTGGATTGAAAGTCACTGTTTGTCCAGTTAGGAAAACAGACTGTGTACAGGAAGAAGCTTTTATTTAATTTGTCTTATCTGTATAGGATATGGCTATATACCCTATAACATATACTTTGTAAGTTTTTTATAATGATTTGTGACAATATTTTCACAAAAAGTGTTATCTTTACATCAAAGTTAATTATTAATTCTGCCATTTTCCAGAGGTACATTAACATATTTTAAGCCTGGACTGAATCTTCCATATTCCCTCACATCCTCAATGAACGTTGCAAGGTCTGTCTCACTGTAGGTGAGCCCGGAGGCACACTGAAAACGAAAGTTAAGGCCTTCATACTGATAGGTTGCAACCAAACTGTGCTGCCAGACTGGAAGTCATGGGCTTAGGCTTGGATAACAAGGCTCTGTGCCCTCCAGACCAAGAACAGACTTAGGCACTGTGTAGCTAGATCAGGAATGCTGTCATGCAGCAATATCCCATGGTTAATGTTGAAGAGGTAAATTATTCATGGACTATTTTGCAGAAGGGCTTTGGCATAGTCTGCTGCAAGGGCAGTTGATACTTATCTGCAGTGCGAGCTCACACTGCCTTTAGAACTGTGTGAAGGCTCACAGTTGAAGTTGAAGCCATCTACCATGACATGGAGACAGAGGGATTATGTCAAAAGCAAGCTACACTGGGTCCTGCTCTGGTACAGTCCATATAGGTAGAGTCTTAGGTTAGGCACCTAAAAATGAAGGTAACTAATTTTTTTTTTAATTGTTAAAATTGGGCCTCTTGATTCACAGTAATTTTTGTACCAATAACCTTCACTCATTGTCTAATTGCTACTACCTCTGTGTGCAGTTAAAAGGGCTTTTGTGTTCTATTAACAACTGAACAGGCTTTCACAGCCAGACCCAACCCCAAGTGCATGAAAAAAATTGTTCCTTGTTTCAGTTTCACTCTAATTATTCAACAGGCTTTTGCTGATAAGAACACCAAACTACTCACCTGTTTCCTATTGCAGTTTAAGACCAGAATTAAGGCCTCTGTATACAATTTTGATTTTTTAACACCTAATCAAATCCTTCACACACAAATTAGTACTGAGATTAATAACTTTTAACTTTTTTCACTTTACCATTACACCAACCCAACCCAACAAAATGGCCATAGTCAGCCAAATAATATACAGTTCATTTGCACAGAGTAGGGGGAACACTTTAAGTTTCCAAACAGAGAAGAATAGTTAACATACTGCAAATTCATATGTTGCTTTCCTTTATACTAATGTGGCATATAAAAAAGCCACAGAAGTAGCTCAAAGCAAGAACTCTGGCCCAGCATGGGTCACAAGCAGGAGTTTGCAATCTTCACAATCTGTTGCAAAGGCAGATTCTACAGTGGCAAGTATTTAAAGTATCAGCTCTTGTATGCTGAAAACACATTCCTCAGCTGCAAAATTACAGTAATTTTCTCATTCTGTGCTCTTTAGAAAATTCTTGCAGGTCTAATAATTCCAATGATAGTGAACAAGCATTTGCACCCTGCCTTGATGTAAGGGCTAATCACAGCCTCGTGGGACTTAGCTTCCCAATGAAAGCAGGATTGAAAGTTTGTTATGCTCTGCCCCAACACATCTCTTAAATGTCCTGACAATCTTGTTTCACATAAACGATGCTATTTTAAAAGATTAACTAATTCTCTTTTACAAAGATAATAAAATCACAGGATATAGGGAGCATGTAAATTATTCTAGTTTTTCTCACTTATCTTGTTTCAAATTAGATGCATGAATTATTATGTATCAACTTACTGGCTCCTTCTAGATATGTAAGACATGCAATTCATAAACTGTTCAAGAAAACTATGTAAGACTATTGCAGGTACAAATTGACACGTTTTCCCCACAAAATATGGAGCAATGTATAGTTTATTGTAACAAACCGAAACAATCAAAGTCAAAATTCTCAATCTTTTTTCTTCTAGTTATTCTAGAAACTTTTTTTAATTTTTGTACCATTCCCTAATCAGGATGCTTTGCACTTGCTTTTGCAATTCAGGACCAGAACAAAAGACTGTCAAGACAATCTCAAACATTAAATATACATAAATTTTATTGCACAAAATGGAGGGGGGTGGGAGGGGAGAACTGGCCTGTCTCTGTCAAGTACTTGTCTCACAGGAACAGGGAACGGTGGGGATGAGTAGTGCCCAGTCAGAATCCCCAAAAAGCCTGGGATGAGTGAGCCAGTCTTCAGTACAAATACATCTGAAAACTCTTTTCTCTCTGCCTTGGATTGTCTCCAAAATCAATTTCTTTATAGGCTAAGACATGAGATGACCCAAGAGCTGGATTATAATACATATTTTCTGAGGACAGATGGAAGGAGCAAATTTGCATGAAACATTGTTTTCTCTAGGGTTTTCCATAGTTTGGTAGAAAAGCTTTAGCTAAGAATGGGTTTGGAAGGACTGTATCTAGAAACAGTCTTCTTGAAATTGTGTCAAACAGCCATGTTAGATCATGGCAGCACAGGTGTAGGTACTCGGTTCAGAGTATCCCAAAGGGGAAGGGGAAAGGAAGAATTAACCTGTTCAATGCCCTATGAAGCTTCTAAAAAGTGTAACAGAAGTAATGAAAAAACAGCTTCTTGCTGTTTGGTTAGGGACACCTGTTCCTCGCCAGCAACCTGTGTGACCATGGAACCATATGTTCCTGGCACAGTTGTGTACCTGCATAGATTACAATACACAGTAAATATATATAATGTACAGTGAATGCATTGGAGGGGGAAAAGAAAAAAGGAAACAATTTCTGAGGTATATGTGAAAAACCTTTCTGTCTTTTGGCATTAGTTGCCATTTGAAATTTAAAAGAATGACTGTAAGCGGACTTGGAAAAATGTAAATTCTTCTTCTGAGAGCAGCACTTTGACTAACATGACTCTCATTTTTTAAATTAAAATAGATATTCTCTCATGACATTATAATTAATTTGGTGATATTCAGTATTTATCCAGTGAACCATAAATATGCCTAAATTGTTTCTCTCAGGCAACTTCTCATTAAAAATCAATTACTTATCATGAAATGTGAAAAATAATTCAGGCACTACCAAAGTGCATGCATGATTACAATGAAAAATGTGCACCCTTTAAAGTAGTTATCAATTCCCTCAAATACCTACCAAAACTGGCATAAGAAATGTCTCTTAAAAAACACTTAACTACAAGCCATAATATCTGGCTTCTGCTAATTGCTCTGGAAGTCCTTCACCTTCGTTTTTAAATTTACAGAATGACAGAACACAGTGTTGGAAGGGACCTCTGGGGATCATCTAATCTAACCTTCCTGCAAAGGCAGGGTCACCTAGAACAGGTTATACAGGAACACATCCCAGTGGGTTTGGAATGCCTTCAAAGGAGGAGACTCCACAACCTCCCTGGGCAGCCTATTCCAGTGCTCTGCCACCCTCAGTGTAAAGTTCTTCCTCATGTTGAGGTGAAACTTCTTGTATTTTAGTTTCTGGCCATTGCTCCTTGTCCTGTGGCTGGGCACCACCGAAAAGAGTCTGGTACCATCCTCTTGTCACCCGCCGCATTTACTTGATAAACAACTTAATCACTCTGTGCTTCCATCAAGATATTAAAAACAGGGTCTTGAATCGTCAAGCTTCTGCCTGAGCACTTCGCTCTTCACGTCATGTTCTCCCGACGGTGACAGCGAGAGACACTCCCGTCTGCAGCACCGTGTTCCCCTCAGGAGCCCTTCAGGAACAGGGAAGGGCGAGTTACAGTGGTGGTGTAGCCGTATCCCCGTGCCGCTTTTATGAGGCGGAGAACATGATCTCGCCAGCGTTACCTGCGCTTCCCAGTTCACGTCCGGCCGCCAGGGCACCCAGCCATGCACAGCCGTGCCCCGGCACAGCACCAGCCCCAGCTCGGGCCCCCGCCCGCCCCCGGGGCGGTGCTCGGTGACGGACGCGGAGCGCAGCGGGCCGGGAGCCGCGTTCCCGGCGTGCCGGGATGACGGAGGCGGAAGCGGGCCGGGGAGGATGTAGCGGCGCTGACAGCGGCTGCAGCGCCGCGACCTGCCCGCTCCTGCCGCCGGCCGGCCCCGCCATGGAGGTAACGCGGCTGGGGGAGAGGGGGCGCGGGGCCCTCGGGGGGGAACGGGAGCCGGAGCGGGTGGGGAGGGGGGCCGTGTGTGACCTTGGGGTGCAGCGCGGCGGGGCCGGGGAGGGTGAGGACCAGCCCCTTCTCCTCCGCCTCCCCCTCCACGGGGTCCCTGCCCGCAGTGACGGGCGGGGAAGCCCGTGGGCCCTTGCTTCGCCTCCTCGCTGCCCCAGTGGGCGGCAGCTGTGCGGGGCCCGCCCGGGCCAGGGTGGGAAGGGGCGCTCCGGCCCTGCCCTGCGGAAATGCGAGCGCCGGTGCGGGCTACAAGGGGTTGCTCAGTGCCCCTCCTGCTTACGGGGTGGGGACGTCGCGCTGTTGTCCGGGTCGGGGGAGAGCAGGCGGTGCTGGCTCCAGGGCAGTGACGCTCAGTGACACGGCGGGTGCGCCGAGTGTTTGCTCTGTGAGAGCACCCGCGGGCCAACAGGGGCTCCTGTTCCACTGCGGTGACCCGGTGTGTTAACACTACCTCAGCGGTGAAATACCTACCAACACAAGCAAATAAATCACTGAAGCGTCTGTATCTAGTGTAGCTTTCATAAACACCCAGGCAAATCCAAATACAGCACAGAAAAGTTTAAAGTTCATGCATTAAATTGACTCTACTGGTAATATCCAAGCTGCTCACGTTCTAATGGAGGTTCAGTGCCGCTGTTGAAGCAATCACAATTCAAAAAGTGTTTCGATGTGACTTGGTATGCTTAGAGTTGGTGATGCTTAGTATTTGTACACTGCTCAGAAAATTGCTGTTTGTAATGGTCATTACTGCCACAGTTCACAGCAAAGACTAATATATTGCATTTATGCATTGGTTAGGCTTTCTAAGGCTTTTTTTCTGTGTTAAGCTATTGCAAAAGTGAGGGACAGATAGCAGTTAAAATACATAGAACATGTTGAAGTGTGGCATGGAAACAGCTTAGAGTAGATCAAGTAGGCTTGAAATAAAAAAAAAAGAATGTAGATAGATAGATAGATATCAGTAAAGTATGGAAGCATACCCTGGTTTCAGAATAGTGGACTAGAAACTTAAAAATCCTTGCAGGATTCAGTGTTGGGCTTAAAAGAGTACTTACTGTCTGCTGACTTGCAGCTTGGATGCACCTAATCAATGAGAAGTTTAGGGTCTTTTAGCAGTTCATCTTCCTTGTTGTTCTGTTTCAAATGGGTGAAGCCCTTTACGTGAACTGCTTCTGGGTTCTGTTACCAGAACAGCAAAACTGGATGTGTTGTTTTACACAATATATGGTTCTGCCTCTGTATGTATTAGCTTAAAGAAGAGTAAAAATATTGTGAGAAAAAATTCATCTGACCTTGCTGTAGTATGGAGAGACATGAGCTGTTATTTTCTAAACAGCACATGTGGTTTGCTATACTTAATTATGCTGTCTAGTGACAGTGACTGCTTGTAGTGACAGTGTTTTGCTAATTGCACTGCTGAAATATTGAGTGTAACTATTAACAAAGTTTTATATACCAAGAGAATATGAAACTTAAACCTTATAGCTTTTTTTAGTGCTGTATTTATATTTAATGGGCACATTATTTTTTAATAAGTTTGCTTTTGCCATCTGAAAAAAAAACCCCTTTTGGCCCATGTGATACATACATCACATGTATAACTGCCTTTGTCCTTGGCCTGTACTTGAACTTATATTTCTAATGATGATCCTTTTTATTATCTGTATCACCTCTTCCCCCTAAATTGTTAGTGATTCTCCATTCTCATAGTGTTCAGATCCAGTTTAGTTTTTCCTTAGTTTCTACTATAAGGGTTTTGGTTTTTTTGGCAGAATAAAGAAAATAGCAAAATAAAAGTGAAGGTGTGTGTGTACACGTACACACACACACAAACATGTAGATATGTAAAAATACAAATATTTATATATATACATATGCCTCTTCACTTTCATACTCATGCACATATGATAGTATGAAGGAAGAAGCAGGGTAAAGATCAAAACTTGGAAATGCTACCCTTAATATATTGGAAGTGTCTGTTCCATTTTCTTTCGCACCATCATGGCTATATATGTTTCTTCATGTTGTTGATCATATGCAAACGTATCTCATATAAATCACAGTAAAATAACAGAGTCCCACAGATTAGATCTGTGGAAGTTTACAGTAGAAGGCATTATGAATTTGTTAGGAATAGGGAGCCCAGAATTAGTGAGCTTTTTCAGATACATTTGTCAGGCCAGCAATTCTAGCAGTAACTAGTATGTTTAAAAACAGAAACAAAAGGGGGAGTTATAATTCGGGGTTTAAAAGAGTCCTAACTTTGCAGAGTCTTTTCAAATGTAATTTGTTAGGCCAACAATTTTAGCAATAACCAATGTGTTTAAGAAACAAAATAAAATATTAGGACTTTATGTGGTTCAAAACTTCCCAAAGTTTGATTTAACTGCAGCCCCTCTACAAGTTTTTTTTTGTTCATGCCTTTTTTTTAATGTCTCTTTTAAGAATGAGATAGTGAGTCACACTTTTTAAGCTACTTGTAAATAAAATTATTTTTCAGTGCTGTATCAACTCTAGATGTCAATTCAGTAATGGAATCATTAGATCATAGCGGTTTGCACATCGAGATTTTTCTATTCTGCTGTTCTAGTAATCGTGGTATCTCTTTTCCATTATGCTTCTGACTAGTCCTACAAATATATATTGGTTTTAAATTTTATTTTAATTTTTTTCTTGTGCTCTCACTATATTCAGTTATTCTCAGTGTTTGAAGACTTTCAATTAGCTCCTTAAGTAATTTTACATTAAAAAGTTAGTTACTGCAGATTGTACTTTATTTTTTATAGGTTCAAGATGCTGGGCCGGAGATGGTGGCGTCTTCTGGCACACCAGGATCAGGCAAATCAAAGGTAATCAGTCCTCAAAAATTTAATTTATTTGGATAGCAATAGTTGAAAGAGTTACAGCTTAGCATGCAAGCTGTGACTTACGAAGACATAAAGGTATTTTTAACGTTTCCTGTCTTCTAGACAGGAAAAATTGATTTATAAACACTAGGATAAGGTGTCTTGGAAAACACGAGGAAAAAAATCTCTTCTTTATATGTTCCTGTCATGGTTTGAGATAGCCCCAAAATCCAATTCCCTAGCTCCATTCCCTAGCTCCCTTCTGTTATATTTGATAAATTATTAATAACATCCAGTTTTGGCAGTAGTCTGTTTCACAATGGTCACACACATCTTAGCATATGTTGGAAGTAAATTTAAAAAATGGCAATATTAGGACAGCATGCTATTTTCAAAATATTATTCAAATTATATTACTGAATTGTAATCCTTCCCAACTGAGTTTTCCTCTCTAACTGATGCTGCCCGATTCTGTGCTCCAGAATTATTTCAGAAAAGTATACAATTAGGAGTAGTTTCTGTTATTGCACTTAGAATAACAGAATTGGATGACAGAACGGCAGTAACTTGGACTGTTACTCTTCTTGCATATGCATGGTAAGAGTTTCTTGCCCTAAAATTCAGCTTCTTGGAAGTCAAATGTTAAAATGCCCTGTTTCTGTTAATGTCTGGGTTAGAGAAAACTGATTTCTCTAATATGTACTTTTTTACAGCTGGACACATTGCCCAAAGAAGACCTCATTAAGTTTGCAAAAAAGCAGATGATGCTTATGCAGAAAGTGAAGTCAAGATGTACAGGTACCTTACTGGAAAGAGAACAATTTCTGCCTTAATGCTTGGTACTATCTTACCTTTTCTAATATCACTGCATGTTTTTTATAGGTAGATTTAAATTCTAGACAAATATCCTAGATTTTTTTTTCTGCAGTTTCACTGTTTATTGTGGATGAGTAGAGTCTGAAGTCCTTTGAGTAAGAATGGGAAGAAAAAGAAGCATTGCTTTTGTCAGATATTAAATTAATTTTGATCTGGCAGTATGGACATGATGGAACAGTGTAGCTTGTGTAAAAGTTGCAGTAGGACATGTCATTGTCTGTTCCCCATATTGGTTCAGGGATAAATAGCTGTTGCTTTTCAGGAAGCACATGGAAGGGGAAATGTCTGTGATAGTTTTTTGCATAATTAGTACTGTTGTAGAGCACAATGGCTTCTTTAAGATAGTTAGCTACTTTATATTTAATCAGGTTTAGGTTAGATATTAGGAAGAAATTTTTTACAGAGAGAGTAATCAGGCACTGGAATGGGCTGCCCAGGGAAGTGGTGGATTCTCTGTCCCTGGAGGTTTTTAAGATGAGACTGGATGTGGCACTTAGTACCATAGTCTAGTAACCACAGTGGTAGTGGATCAAGGGTTGGACTTGATGATCTCAGAGGTCCCATCCAACCTGGCTGATTCTATGATTCTATGATCTGCTGCTATAACAAGAAATTTAAACCACACAAATCAAAATATTATGTTAACCATCTAAAAGTATCCTGTGTAAATCTGTACTGTCATGTGCTGCCCTTCTCTGCTCTGCTGTCCCCTTTCCTCCAGTGGTCCACTACTCAGACTCGTGTCACTTCCCCTTGTTTGGAATTACAATTAATTAATTATGCTGACTGCTGGTAGCTGCCCAGTGAAACAATAAGGATATAGGGATGGGCTATACCAGGCTTTTCCTCAGTGGGGTTATTCATAAGATCTTGTTTTTCTGCCTGCTGCCATGTTCAGAGAACCAGTAGGTACTGAGTATCTTTCCTCTGGCTTAAATTGATCATGAAATAGAAGGTAAGATGAAGAAAAAGAATTTCTGTCTGTTGTCCCTCTGTCCAAACAAGGAAGTTCCACTTCCTCAGAAAACAATGCTCAGTGTCAGAACTGGAGAAGTAATACTGAATATTTGTTCTCTTTCCATTAGTCCTTTCTATCACTCAGTAACAAATAAAAATTGATGAAGTAAAAGATATCTCTGATTTGAACAGAAGTGTTGTTAGGCACTAGATTTACTAGGATTTCCTAGAGATTTGCTACTGTGATGGAGCATCAATTCATGCTGTGAAATTTCTTTGCTTTTTTGAGAACTGGAGAAAGAGATTGAAGAACTCAGATCTAAAGCAGCTACTGCAGGAGCTGATGATATTATTCAGGTAGGAATATGTAATGGGTTTCTACTGTATTACATAAAGTTAGCTGAAATAAATCCACAGAAATAATTTGGTAAATAGCTTTAAAACTGTTATTTAAATTGCATGGAATCAATTTTCAGGAATATAAGACACTTCCTAAAACCTTTTTTTTTTTTTTTCCCTCCTCCCCCCAAGTCCTTCCTCCACTTGTCATAAATCCTATTGGCTCTGTGAGGAATTATACAGAATAGTACAATTTCCAGGGAGAACTTATCATGGCCCTTCAGTACTTGAAGGGGGCTTATAAGATGGGGACAAACTTTTCAGCAGGGCCTTTTGTGATAGGACAAGAGGCAATGGTTTTAAACAAAAGGAGGGTCAATTTAGATTAGATACAAGGAAGAAGCTTTTTGCAGGGAGGTTGGTGAAACACTGGAAAAGGTTGCCCAGAGAGGTGGCAGATGCCCCATCTCTGGAAACATTCAAAGTCAGGTTGGACAAGGCTCTGAGCAACCTGATGGAGTTGAAGATACTCCCTGCTTATTGCAGCGGGTTTGGACTGGATCACCTTTGAAGGTCCCTTCCCACCCAAACAATTCTGTAAATGTCCCCAGCAAGACTTTTTCCTTGTGTAGCTGGTTAGACAGGCTTTTGTTTATTTTGGAGTGATCATTGCAGAAAGACTTCAGCCATTTAGAAAACTTCTGGGCCAGTCATTTGATGAGATTAGAAATACATAATTAAAGTTGCATGTCACAAGAAGTACTTTTAGGACAGTAACTCAAATAGTTTTGATGTGGCAAGAACATGTCATTTTCAATGTAAGGGTCATAGCTTACAAAAGTAAAAATTGGTAGTGAGGAGGACTTTATCAGTTGGAGAATCGTTTTGAATAATTTGGAGGGACATTTCTACAGAAGGCAAACTTCCCCACCACCACCTGGTGATTAGCTGATCACAAGTAGGATTTTTAACAGAACCAACATCATTGTTTTAGTCTACCTATTTCATATCAGTCTTATTTGGGCTGAAAGTAATTTTTAAAATCAGACTGATGTGTTTAACTGACAAAAGGGGTCATAATCAATATGTGAGTTCCTACATTTTTCAGAAATCATTGTTTCCATTGTTAACAAACCCCTCTTTCAGTGATGTTTCTCTTTTAATATTAGGCTCTCACAGAAAGACTGGACGTTGTACTTCTGGAAAAAGCTGAAAGTCAGCAGCAGTGCATTGCTCTGAGAAAAGAAAATATTCAAATAAAGCAAGAAGGGGAGGTACTGAAATGAGCCATGGAATATTACAAAAATATTTCAGAATTCTGTTTATTTTCTAGGTTTGCTTGTTGTGTTTTTTTAATTTTGACCTTTTTCTTCACTTACCTGTGTTCGATCTTTTAAAAAATCTAAAAAGATCTAAAGGCTTCGTATATTAAAGCATATTTTCTCTGTACCCCCTAATCTGTAGTAATAAATATGAAATTCATATATACATCGTCTAGATCCACACCTGCAAAAAGAATTCAGTCTCTGCATTAGCAGCCTACATATGTTATGGCTTCAATCATTCAGCTCTGTCTTTCCATGGGAGATATGAGGTTTACATTTAGATATTCATGAGAAGGAGCCTGTCAGCCAAGGCACCTATCTTATATCAATAATCTCAATTAGTAATAAAATGAAGAGTGAATTGCATGCGATTGATGAAGAATGTTATATTCCAGATACTTGAATTTGATGTACTAAAAGTAATTTGATCTTTAATATGTTATCAGGATAATTGCTAAAGCTGAAGTCTGTTCTGAACATTTTGTGAAATTATTCTGGTAAACATGATTTAGGATGTAGTTTTCCTTTCTCATTCTGCAAATGTTCTTGTACTCTGTAGTGTTTGAATTGTCTTAATATAGTTAGATATTTAAAAACTATAGCAATTTTTAAGACTAAGGACTCCTATATTTTCTAATTTGTTATTGTAAACAGTTCATTTGAAAATTCTGTATGCTAAATAACCAGTATTTAATAACTTCTTTGTTTGTTCAGGCTGCAGTGGCTAAGACAGAAGAATTGCAGAAAATACTGGAACAATCAAGTATTGACTCTCTGGAAGAAATAAAAGCTTTGAAGTGTGAATTAGCAAATGCACAATGCAAGCACAATGAGGATTTAAAAAAGCTGAAAATGGAATTAGATGAACAAGTGAAAAAACAAATGGAGCTGATGGAACAGGTTGAACGTCATAGTGACAGTCAAAAAGAAGTTACAAGATTACAAGATGATGTCCAGAGAATGAAATCTACCTATGAGGAGCAAATTTTGTGTCTGAGCAAGCAGTTGGAAACTGTGAGTGAAGACAAAACCAAAGAAGTGACAAGTCTGCAAGAAACTATTAAAAACAACTCTCAATGTTACCATAATGAAATAAAAAATCTGAATGAAGAACTTAAAAAATTAAAAATTGCCCATCAGGAAGAGGTGTCAGAATTGATGCATCGGATTGAAATATCATCTAAAGAAAATGAAGAAAAGCAAAATGAAATAAATGAGTTACAGCACAATTTGGCAGAGAAAAATGCAAAGGATGAAATGCATTGTCATACTGACCAGCGCGAATACGACTTGGAGCAGCTGAGAGAAGTCTTAAATAAAAATGTAGAAAACAAGATAGATATTGCAGATACACCAGAAGAACCTTATGTAGAAGCAAAAATGGAAGCAAAGGTTAGGTACCTGGAGCATAGTTTAGAAGAACTCCAGTCCCAACATAGTATATTAAAGGATGAGTTAACTTACATGAGCAATGTCAAACTAAAGCTGGAGGAGGAAATCCATCGCATAAAGGATGAGTACTTTCACGAGCGGGAAGATTTGGACTTTAAGATAAATGAATTGCAGCTTGCTAAAGAAGATTACTGCTGTGTAATAGAAAAACTAAAATTGGAGCTTAAAGCAGCAAGACAGCACTATGAAGCTGATGTAGAAGAGCATAAATTAGAGATTCAAACTCTGAAAGAGCAACACAAGACAGAAATTTCTGAATTAAATGAAACTTTATTATCTAGTTCTGAAAAAGAAAAGATGGTATTAGTTTTTGAAATACAGGAACTTAGAGAACAACTTAAAAAGCTAACTCAGGAGAAAGAAGAAGCAGTGTCCAATTACAATAGCCTGAGAGAAACAATGGAAACTCTCCAGGCTGAGCTAGGCGAATCTGCTGGAAAGATCAGCCAGGAGTTTGAATCAATGAAACAACAGCAAGCTTCTGATGTCAGTCAACTGCAACAGAAACTCCGAGCTGCTTTCAATGAAAGGGATGTTCTTCTTGAAACTGTAAATCGCCTCCAGGAAGAAATAGAAAAATTGCCATCTAATCAGCTAGAGATAGAAGAACTTAAATGCAAAATTGTTAGTCTTCAGGAGGACAATAACGCAATAAGAAGCTCCATCAACCAAAAAGAGATTACTGTAAAAGAACTGGAAGAGAAGATAGTTGCTCTTACTGATCAAAACAAGGATATTTTAAATGATGTAAAATGTTTGGGTGAAGAGAGAGAAACCCTTCAGGAAAGGTGCAAGCAAGAACAAGTTAAAATTCAGGAACTTCAGCAAGAAGTAGATGTTGCTAACCAGAATAATAATGACCTGACAAAAAAGGTAGAGGAATTAACAGAGAGACTGAATGAAGCTTTAACTACAAAGACTGAAAATGCTCAAATGCTAGAGCAACTGGAAAAACAGATTGAATCTCTGGTACATGATAGAGAGCAGCTTTCATCTGAAGTGTATACTCTTCATGAGGAAAATAAGAAAATCATTCAGGAAAAAGGTGAATTAAGTGAAGAGCTGGGAAAGATTACATCTGAAAAAGATGGTTGGTCAGTGTTGAAAGAGCAGTCTGAAAACTTAGAAAAGAAACTACAAATGATGACTGCAGAAAAAGACCATGTATCAACATTACTTGAAAATGAACAAAGGCACACGTCCCTTGTAAGAACTCAGCTGTACCACCTAGTTGAGAAAATGGGGTCCGACATTTCAGATTCTAATGAAGAATATGATTCTTTAAACTTGTTAAAAATTGCAAATGAATGCCTGTCAAAAATTAAAGAAAAGCAGTGCCTTGCTCTACAAAATGAGGAGGAAGTAATTCATTTGCAGCGGGAAGTTGAGAGACTAGAGGAAGAACATGCTGCTCAATATAGAGAACACAGATCCCTGATTCAGGATTTTGAAAAAGAAAAGGCTCTCTTGAGAGAGGAACTGGAAGGAGTATTGTCTGAAAAGGAAGCTCTTCAGCATGATATTCAGGAGCTGAAGAATGCCAGTGAGAAAACAAGGATTGAAAATCAAGATCTTTTAGCTAATATTGAAGAGATCACTCAAAAACTTGCTTTTTATGAAAGTCCAATGCAAGAACAGGAAAAAGGATCAGAAAAAAAAGACGACTTAAGTTGCATTCTGGAACAAAAGGAAACTGAACTTAGAAATGTGAAAGACGAACTGAGTTCTCTAAAGGTTATATTTTGTTATTGAAGTATACAGACTAAACCTCTAAAGTCTTCAGAATTAAGGTTCAAAAAATACTTTCAATTCTCTCTTTTCTTCTTTTATTTTTTTTCCCCTTGGCCTGAAAGTGAGTTCCCCTTCTGGAAAGCCCATCTAGCACCTCAAAGTCACCTCCCTCCCCCTGAAAAAAAAAAAAAAGAAACAAAACCAATCATAATTTTTTTTTTGACAAAAGTTACTTGTACTTGAACCTTTGTTCCTATCAATAGCCCTCAAAGCGATCATTTGACTAGATGGACTAACTGACTTCATCATTTTTCACCTCTTACTTTCTATGACTCCATCTCAAACAAAACTTCTGCTTGATCTGCATTAGATACTCCTAACTTCAGGTCATGGGAATTGCTGGCTGTGTAAAACTGACAGCTGCAGAGTTAATGGTCTCCCATTTTTTGTCCTTGGACAGAATGGAAAGCAACTGTTAAAATGTTGGAATGTTTTGCTTTCAAGTAACTATGCTTTCAACAAAATTTCTCTTAAAGACTTTCTTGGTAGTATGAATGTAGACAGTTTTAGCTGTAGCTGGAACTTCTGATGGCTTGTTAGGGAAAAAAGAGATATCACAAAGAAATTTTTGTAATACTTTTTATGTCTTTGTTTATAATACAGAATTTGATGGAGACAATGACTGAGAAAACTGATCAACAGTCTTCAGTAGCAGAACTTCAAGAAAAAATTGGTATCTTTCTCACTGTTCTCTTATATAAATGGTTTGGGTTCTTTGGATTGTTAGTTTTTCTTTTCATAATTGTCCTGTATTTCCTACAAGCCAAGGAAGATGGGGAAGTACATATCAGTGCAGCTTCCTACTAGGAAGCTATTCCTTCCACTAGAGATTTAAAATATTGTTAGCAATTTTAAGTTGGATACGATATGATATTTCTTAAGGCTTTTTCTTCCTGTGTACGTCTGGCTATAAACAGTGTAGTGGATTTAATCTTTATTTTTTAAATATGAGAAGTGTGTGAATAAGAATTCCTAAGGCTGCCAAGAGGAGAAGGAAACAATACTTCACGAAAACTACTCTTGCCTCACTGCAGTTATCCCAACACATTAGCAAGAAAATGGTCCTGAGTTGTTAAAATTTATGTAGAAGTAGACAGGAATATGGCTCTTAATGTTAACTGTGATGGAAAGCCTCTGAAACAGGGAAAGATTGTCCCTAAGCTGTCTGTGTCCATGTTTTAGCTTGAAATTAAATTTAAATGTTTAACTGAATCAAACACTTGAACATCTCCCCTTTATATTTTGTTTGGTTTTAAATTCATGCTGATATTTTTGTTCTAATTGAATTTCATTTCTTTTCATTTCTTGGGAAGAAATAGAAAGGTGTATTTTTTTAATTTTCTTATTTATTTATTTTAGGGAGGCTGGAAAAAGAATCTGCAGAAAAAGGAGAGAAGCTAAATAAAATTAAGGTGGTTGCTGTGAAAGCAAAAAAGGAATTAGATGCCAGCCGAAAAGAGGTACCCTAACTGTTTCCTAATATGAAGAACATTCTGCATGTGGGGTTCTGTTTTAATGACACAGCTTCTTTTTAATAAGATGCAAGCTCTGAACGAAGAATTGGAGTTGGTTCGATCAGAAAAAGATCAGTTGTCTGCTTCAATGAAAGACGTTATTCAAGGAGCTGAAAGCTATAAGGTAAGAATAGTACTGCATTTGCAAGACAGTTAACTGTAAGAAAATACTTTGGTGTTGAAGCCTAGCCTGGATATTTATTGCTATTTATTTGCACAACTATGTTTGGCAAAAGAAATTGTGTCAGTGCAGTTGGATACCAAAATCAAGAAATGTAAGGTTCTAGTAATGGACTTGACTGCTGTCAGAAGAAAAGAAGGCACTTGCTTTCTACTGGAATGCTGTTTCTAAACCTTTTGAATCTAGCATCATACATCAGACATCAGACATTAAGCAATGTGTTGCTGAGGCAAAACATAAATCCTGACAAATTCTTCAAAGTACATAAAGTTGAAGATCAGTTTGAAAATCCTTAAGTGATAAAGACGTGAACTAATGTTTCTCTGGGAGCATATCTCTGGGCACATGAAGCAGAAGCAGGTGACAGTCAGCATTGCTTCAACAAGAGAAAGCTGTTCCTCGTAAGACTTATGAGGAGGAACATAATAGGAGCCTTCCAGTACCTCCAAAGACATTATCAAGGACAGAGAATCAGGTTATAAATGGTAGTGCAGGATAAGACAGTAGTCCTAAATTGAAATGAGAGCTGGATACATGGATAAACATTTTTAGCCTGTGAGATGCTTGAGCTTTAGAACAAGTTGCCCAGAGGACTGATGCCATCTCCATCCTTGGAAAGACCTGGTTGGACTAAAGTCTGAGTTACAGGTTTGATCTCACTGCTGACCCTACTTTAAGCAGAAGGTCAAATGTAGACCTGCTGAGGTCTCTTCCAACCTGAACTATTCCAGAATTTCATTGCCTGAAAAGGGTTTTTCCCAGAGTTTGTAGTGGAATAATAGCATTAATTTCATTGTGATGTTTCTGGTGTTGCAGTAAGACGACTCATACACTGAAATATCAGGAAGATGAGTAGGCCTCTGAGATGAATGTGCTTATGCAATATGTGTATTGTAAAAAATATTTGATTTTGTGTTTGTATGTGTTAAGAATCTTTTGATGGAATATGATAAGCAAGGAGAACAGCTGGATTCTGAAAAAGGCAGAGCAAATAATCTTGAACGTCAGATAGATGACCTCACAAGACAGCTACAGGTGTCATCCCAGCAGGTCAGTTCTGTATGTGGGTCTGATCCATTGATGATTACTGTAAAAATCCTATCTATTGAGTGTAAGTTTTAATCATGTCCTTGTTAGCACTGTTTCGTAGCCTAAGTCCATTTTGAATAGTGACTTGTAATTCAGGGTGGTTTGTTTGTTCTTTTTCAACATCTGATATCTTACCTGGGCCATGACAAAGGTAAATATATCTAGGGTGTTTGGCTTTGTCAGTAGAAAGAGTTTAATCTGCTCCAGGTCAACTTACAGGAAAGAGCAAGTGTTTATCTCTGGGTTTGTTTAAACATAAAACTCTTCTGCAAGTATCAAACTTGCACTATTTCTCTGATTGCACAGCTACACTTCTCATGAAGTGCAGTAACCTTTATCTGAGAAATGTTTTTCTTCTGTTTCTCCAACAAAATGTGGGTTTGGGTATTTTTTCTCTTTTTTTTTTATTTATTTAATCAACAGAATATTTGAACATACTAAATTAATTATGGTGTTTTGCATTTTTCACAAGGATGAGACTTTAGGATGCATTGTAGAGTACCATAGTATCATTCAGAAGAGTCTAAGATGGTAATTAAGCAGCTGTGAGACACATTTTTGCAAGGGTGGCTGCAATGGGTTTAGTATTTAGGATTTAAATTCCAGGCCCCATACACTGAAGATTTAGCTAGGCCACCATTTCCTTATAAATACAAACCAGTAGTGAGAAACATAGGAAGATATAAGAAATTATATTCTGCCTGATTATGCAGGCATTGAATTTTTCAAGTTTGTTAAGAAGTAACAGTTCTTACTATGTACTGATATGATCTCTTGGAAGACTTGGTGGTTCAATCAAGGCTTGCAGTTCAATCTTTTTAGGTGTTAGTAGTATGATCATTTGTTTATAAATACAGCACCTGTATCTGGAGTGGGACAATAAGTATTGAAACGTTGTATTATTGCCAGAGGAAGGTGATTCTTGCAGAAAGCATAAATTTGGAGATATTTTTTTCTGATTTCTTTTAATTCTAGCCATCATACAGAAAGCTGGGCAAATTAACTCTGAACAAAATAATCAAAATGTGCTAGTGACTTTAATTTAGCCTAGTTTTAGCCTGTTTCTTAATCTGATTTAACACAATTAAGCTGGACAAGAGCTGTAGGAGTGTATATCTTATCTGACAAAATCACACACAAATTCAGCTATGTTTTTTATCTTTTCATGATTACAATTTCAGCATGATCAATTACGCTCTGCTAATGAAGACCTCCTGGCTCGTGTTGAAACACTGCAAAATAATGCTAAGCTGCTGGAAACTCAGATATTGGAGATGCAAAGAGCCAAGGCAAAGGCTGACAAAGAACTAGAAGCTGAAAGGCTTTTAAGAGAACAGAAAACAAAGGTAGTACTTTGTCGAGATAGTGAATGGGCTGAAGCGTTACTTTCACTGGATGTGATTTCTGTTAGACCTTGGTAACTTGTGTTTTTATAGATCAAGTTCCATTTGTGTTCCTTGACTGTGTTTATTGAAAACTATTTTGAATTTTTCTCTGGTTCCTAGTAATTTCCTAAAAAAAAGGAAGAATTATCTTTATACAACCTAAGTGTGTATGTGTGTCTATAAGTATAAACAGATGCTGACATGTATTTTGAAATTGGACTGTATAACTGAGAAGTATTTAAATTTCAGGAACATAGTGGTGCTCTCCGAGAAATGGAGGAGCTTCAGATGCAACTTCAGAAGGAAAAGAAACATCTGCAGAAAACTATGTTAGAACTAGAGCTGGCCAGAAAGGTAGGGCTGGTGTCTTTGTTAGTGCTTAGTGGACTACCAAAGATTTTGGCCTATCTTGCTGTGTTGAATGTCCTCCCATTCTGTTCTGAGGATTTTAAAGCCTGAGGTGTGTAAAAGGGAAAACGTGAGAGCTTTTGCCCCTGGTTTTGTACTGGAGAGCTGACGTGTACTTTTGGGTTTGGTTTTGATGGGTTTATTTTTTATTTTTGTTTGTTTGTTTTAACTTGGGTTATGTGACCTGTCTTGGGTAGAAATAGGAAGCGAATTTAGATGTCTGGGGTACATGTATAGTGCTTTATTCAGAAACTGCCCTTGTTTTAATGACTGACACTGACAGAAACTAATATCTACAAAATACCTACTGATAAAACTTAAAAGATAGAAACAGGTTTTTCAAAGCTTCTGGTTACTGTCTGAAAACAGATTATTTGCTGAGGATATGGAAACACGATGGATGGGTGGTGTTGCTTGTGGATATGGATAGTGAAAAAATTTTTGTGAAAAAATATAGATGTGCAATATAGTTTTTTATATAATTAAAAAGCCTTAGCAGACAAAGCAAGTTGTAAGCTCTACCTTCATCATGTGTAACTTGCAGGATGCTCAAAAGAGTACACTAATGGATATGGAAATAGCTGATTATGAAAGGCTGGTAAAAGAACTTAATCAGAAGATTACTGATAAAGACAGTAAAATAGAAGATCTTGAGCAAGAAACGAGTATTCAGAAACAGAAGCAAGAGACCCTACAGGAAGAAATAAGTGAGTAAACTATAAACAGCAAGAGTCACTATGGTACAGTAATGGTAAAAAATGAAATTCAGAAACAACTTTTCAAGTCAATGAGTGAGTTAGGTTTGCAGGGAATACTAAACAGTTATACTGGAAAAGTAATTTTGACTTTAAGGAAACTTTACTAGCTTATCATCCAGTATTCAGCAGTTAAAAGCCAATTTGCCTGCCTGATATACTGTTTCCTACCTGATTAAGTTAATCATAAGTTCTGAATGTTGGTGATGGGTTTCATCCTAATATATCACATTCATAAAACTTGACTAGAAATTAAGATTTAATTTCTTCCTATCCTTAAATATAAGTCTTAGAACCATTTCATTTATTTGAAGATCTTTATGATAACTTAGACAAAGCTTACTGTAAGCTACTTGTTTGCAGCTCTTAAGGAATCTGTCAGAATTTGCTTAAATATTTTTCAGTATTTTTAAGGAAATGCAGGAGGGGAAGTTTCCTTTGCATAAAACTGTTGTTTTCTGCATTAGAATTCCTTCAGTCAACTATGCAACAGGATGAGGAAAGAAATGCCAAGATAAAACAACTCCTAGTAAAAACCAAAAAAGAACTGGCTGATTCAAAACAAGCTGTAAGTCCCGATGTTCATGACTGTGTGTTCCATTTTTAAACTAACTTTAAAAAACAGGCTGGTAGCTGAATTAAGTTGCTGAGGTTTGTGTAATTTTATCTTGCAGGAAAATGATCATCTAATGTTGCAGGAATCCTTGAAAGGGGAATTGGAAGCCACTCAACAGCAAGTGGAAGCCTATAAGGCAAGAAACTTCACTTTTTTTTAGTGTAAGGTTTTCTCATTTAAGTAATAAGTGTGTGATTTTTACAGGCACATGGAATATAGGCTGAAGAACAAAAAGGTGTTATTTTTACTATTAGGTTATCATTTCTTAAATTAGTTTTGTCTCTTTGTTGCTTTCCCCAGATATTTTCCCTGTGGCTTTCTTTAAACAGATTTGCAGTCTTTTTCCTCTTTCCCTTTCCAGCAAAGGAGAGGACTATGGAGTTTGAAGCTTGCAACTGGGATATGTTTTTAAATGATTCTTTAAAAATGGAAGTTATTCAGTTTAAAAACAAAATAACATAACATATAGCAAAAATCTCAAGTGTTGTCTGACTGTATAAATTTTGTCAGTTGGGCAGAATAGGAATTGAATGTAATGAAAGTAGCAGGGAAGTGAGAGAGGCTGGCTTTCTTAAATGCTGCCACACCACCATCATAATTTTATCTTGAATTGTCTCTTTAAGCGACATAATTTTATTAAAAATTATTACATGGTAAGCCATGTCTATTTTTTATTCTATTTTTATTGGATTTTAATTTTCACCAATTCTGTGCAGGAATTACTGTAGTAGATCCTATGGTCTTAGTGGCATGTCCCCTTGGAGAAGAAAACTTTTTGTTATAGTTCAGTTTGCAATTGACTTTTTCAGATTCAAGTGGCTGTGCTGACATCAGAAAAGCATAAAGTTCAGGAACAGCTGCGAACGTCTTCGGAGCAACACCAGCGTATGATGAGTGCTTGCCAGCAAAAAATTGCAACCCTGCAAGAAGAGTGCAGAGCAGCCCAGGTACTCTAGTGGGAGAAGTAATCTTAGAGGCTTTAGAAGGGAGGTTTACTGCACTCACTGTCTGCTTCTCTAAAAATACTTTGCAGACCTTACTCTTCTCCTTTTGTCTGTCAAGAATTGGGAATTATCCCACTGCTTAAGGTATTGAGTGGTGGTATAAAGGACTGTGTCCTGGTTGTCATGTATCACTTGTGGAACATCTGGACTGCACATGTATATTTCCAGTAGGGAAAACCTTGTAGTCATAGTGAGGAGTTGAAGTTTATTTAAGATGATCAGCAAGTACATGTTCAGGGAAAAGAGAAGTCTAAAGAAAAGGGGAGAACAAAAAAAAAGGAATATAATTTGCTTCATATAAAACCAGCTAACACAGATACTACTTCAAGAAATAAAAAAAAAGCTGTGAAAAATGTATTTGCCAGCACCTTTTAATATGCTGAAATCTGAGCAGCTTCTTAATTGGCAGCTGAACTACATGCAAAACTTACACTATTGCTGAGGGTTTTTTATTATTTATGGGGGGTTTTGTACATATGGCACTGTGTTAAATGTTCCTAGAATGTAGTGTTTGCATTGGAGACAGATTCAAAATATAGTAGGACAGCTATGTTCAGACTGCCTTTATGGAGATTACTGTACTACTTTATGGTCTCTGGTGTATGGTAGGTGTGCAACCTGCAGGTCAGTAATAGCTGAACTTTCCAAAATCCTCCTTTTGAAGGTGAGAGCATTTTAGTTATCTTGGGGATGACTACTGAATCCATGAGCTTGTCCTAAGATCCAAGAAAGAAAATGTGCATCTGTGGCCTTTCTAGATTAATACAACATGAGTACTTGAAAGATGGGAATAATTCTTGCTGTATAGTGTACAGTCAAGAATAAAGCTACTATGTTGTGACACAATTTTCTGAAACTCATGTATCAGCTGAATTTAGAAGACAAGACAGACCAAACACCTTTACAATCAACTAAAATATTATATCTTGTGCTTTGTAATACCACTGCAAGACTGATTTAACTCCTCAGAATTATGCAAAACTTTAAAGCATATTAGATTTTTGTCACCTCAGCAGTATAAGAGGGAAACGGAATTATCTGCCCTTTTTTTCCTTCACATTTGCCTTCATTTAAAGCTGTTGATAGAACCCTTCCTTTGAATCTCTCAGTTGAATGCAGTTTTTGAATGTCCAGGTATTCTTTCTTTTCTTTAATACTAGTATGTTGAAAATTAGTGTCTCAAGTTTCACATTTTGTGAGACTCAAAGTCTAAAGAAACATGATCTGTTATGGTAGTCACCGTTTTAATTATCCATTTAAAAGAAGAAAATGCAGCACGTGGTTTTAATTTTTTTTCCCCATGTGAAATGCATTTCATTTTACAGAAATAAGGGAGCAATACTCAAAAGCATAACTGGTTAAGAGTTTGTTTTCTATGTGATAGGCTGAACAAGCGTCTGTTACGTCAGAATTTGAGAGCTACAAAGTCCGTGTTCATAATGTTCTAAAACAGCAAAAGAATAAATCTGCTGCTCGGACAGAGTCTGAAGGAGCCAAACAAGAGAGGTAAAACTAAAATTTCTATATGCCTACAGAAAAATACGGACACTCAAAGTTATTGAGCTTGCCTTTGCTAATTTCTGACCTACAAGGGAATTCCACTGATTAGCTCTTTGCTTCAATATGGAAAATATCAGAAGGGTGGCAGTGTGCTTCCCCAGTTACTTTGGTTTGAATTTTTTTTGTTTGGTTGGTTTGTTTTTTTTTTTTTAATCTAACTGTGGCTCTGCCAAGCTGAACAGAAGAAATATCATCCATTTCTACCATGGTGGTACTCTGTTAGTTTCTAATGCCTGGATTTATCTTTTTAACCATTACTTTTGTGTAACCTGTCATTACAGCCAGAGGGGAAGTAAGGTGTTAGGAAGTTTCATAGGAATCTCATGAGCAGAAATTAGCCAGCATATTCTGTGGAGACTTGACATGTCATTTTCTCAGTCATGAAGTATTGTAGCCAAGTGCCATTTGCAACTAAGAAGGAAAGAGCAGGTTGGTACAGTTCAGCTGAGTTCACTTTGAACTTTTTCAGGAATGAATGGTTTAGTGTAGGTAAAGTTCTGGCTGCCAATTCAGTCATCAGTTCTAGCAGATTTATGAAATACTGTTGTCGAATCAGCTGCTGCATGAGGAAAGACTTGGAGGAAAAAGTTACACTTCCAAAAGGTCTCTGAAAATCCTTTTAATTATAGTAATAAGACAGGTAAATTCAAATTAATTTTGGAAAGTGTCTCAATTGACTGTAAAATTCGATCAATTTCTGTAAGTTACTAAGTCATTGATGGCTGCCCTTGGTGACAGACTGGGCGTTTCTTTGTGAGATGTCAAAATTCGTTTCTGACCATCTTCAAACAGTACCTACAATTGCAGCCAAAAATCCACCAGAGGGCGACTTGTGCTTTGTTAGAGGACTTTGGTTTTGCAGTTGGTTTGGGGTTTTTAAAAAAAACTTCCTGTCTTTGAAGCAAGTAAACTGCAACAGTTGCATTTCTGTGTGTCTCCTTTCTGAAGAATTTTAATAAGTTTTAATATTGTTATTTTTTTGTGAGAGAGAGTCACCTTGGAAACAAATTGGTCAAGCAATAAACAGATGAGAAATGGTTCCAAAGAAATTATTTATAAGTATCAACTCTAAGATTAATGAGATATACAATTTATAAGATAATGCAGATGTCTGCATATATAAATACAGAAAGCATAAAAAGAGAATGTATGTCACTTAAGACTCTTTCTTCCTTGTGTATCTAATTTTGATTTGTTTCTGACCAACTGAGTTTATCTGTTTTTATAAATTTGATCTTGCTTCCTAGTACTTTGCTCAAAATATACTCCAACCATTTGTCCCCTGTATTTGGTCTCATTGAACTGATGTGCATTTACTAAACAAACAAAAAAAAAGCCTCTACCACTTCTAAGAAGAAATCTTTTCTCCCAGCTGAATCCCACATATTATTGTCCTTCTGTCTTGTCCCCCCAAATCAGCTTGAAGTAGAAAGTGATATCAGTCACTCTTTCTACCCCAATAGTTGCATTCCCAGCGGTTCAGATGGGATGTGGTAAACCTATTTGTTCCTATATTGAGACAGGATCAGAACTTTGCTAATTGCTTCTTCCATAGTCACATTCTAAGATATTTTGGTCATGGTGCTGTATTGATTTAATTAATAAATAAGCAATTGGGATCAGCTATCTATTATGTTGTTTCTATAGTATAGGTTCTTAATTATTCTGTAATTATTTTAAAATGTATGTCGTGTATTTCTTTTTTTTCCACGTGCAGAGAACAGTTGGAAATGGTGATAGATGAACTTAAAGTTAAGCTGCAAGATGCTCAGCATAACTCACAGATGAATGCATCTGAACTCCAGGCACTGCAGTCTGAACACGACACCCTGCTGGAAAGACATAATAAGATGCTGCAAGAGACTGTTGCAAAAGAAGCAGAACTCCGTGAAAAGTATGTTCTGCTGATGAATAGACACAGATATTTTATTTTGTGTGAACTTTAAGAACTGGACATGTAGTGGTGTGTAACTGTATTTCTCCAAGAAAGGGCATATTATTGAGAAAGTTAAAGGAATTTTCAAAAGGATTGTTTGCTATTTTTCATGAGCCATCAGAAGTTTCAATAATGAAAATGAAATAGTAGCAGGGAATTTGAGACTTCTGCAAGCTTTCTACCTCTTAACTATCAGATTTAAAAATTAACATTTTTTTAAGCACATTGACTATTTTAAAGTCCAGTGCTCAGCACTACATTTGTGTTGTACTGCTCAACTAAATTACAGGGATGTTTCCTATTAAAAAAATAGGCAGAGCAAACAATTTCACTGACAAAATACCCAGTCCTGTGTTCACCAACTGCCTTTCTTGCAGAAAGTATTAGATTTTAAGTCTGTGCTTGCCACAGTCTTAATTTGCTGTTTCTTTCAAAACGAAAGGAATCTGTTTAATCTGTATGACATCACATGAGTACCTAGTACTTGAGCTCCTCACAAAGGGTCTTTCCCTTGTCTGTAGAGGGTACAAAGAAGTTTACATGAAATATTCATTAAAAATTACAGCTTGGTATTAGGAACTGTTGACTTCTTGTCACCATCTTTGTACAGTTTTATCTGTTCCTGGTAGCCAGATGATGGCTCACTATAATCAACCAAATTACGTCCTGCATTTTTCTGGAAACAACCCACTTTACCATAGGTTCCCTTTATACCTAGAGAGACTGCTCTTTGACATGCTGGCTCTATTTAAGTCTTTAGGCTTACAAGGGCAAGTCCTGTGCTTAGTCTTTCCATACATGCACTTGTTTAATTGCTTGTGACAATTTTGTTGTGCTTCTGGAGTACCTCCAAACCAGAAAAAAAACCCAACAATTGGCGAGTTACTGACATTTTTCTTGCTAACAGCTACACTTTTCTGCCCTCTTCTGCACTGAAAGTTGAGGCTTAAAAAATTAAACTTAGCTTCTTAGAAACCTGGGATTTCAGAAGCTCTGCATAAGTATTTCGTAAATAAATGTTATAAGAAGTGAAGTAGAAGGTAAGTGACATGCCCTGTATGACACTATAAACACAGTCATGTTGCAATTCTAGAATTTAAGAAGGTTTACAGCACCATGTCTCTAATACTTATTTTTTTTTTCCGCAAAGGTGTCTGAATTTTGTGTTCTAAAATAGAAATCGAGAGTTTATATAGCACAGTGCATCCAAATGATAGGTAATCAGCATAATGTCTTCAGTCTTAGATTTTCCCTGTAGAAAGAGGAATTTAAATGGAAAAAACTTGCGTGGTCATTCTAAGATAATCATACACATAAAAATTGAAAGCTGCTTCAAACTCTAAAAATTTTGAAATTAAAAATTACAGAGTTTTGCTGTGTGTTTCTTACTGTTTGTGTGTATGCTGTTTTCAGACTCTGCACAATACAGTCTGAGAACATGGTCATGAAAACAGAGCACGCCCAGATGTTGAGTCAGCTGACAGCCCAGAATGAAGCTCTTCGGAACAGTTTCAGAGATCAAGTCAGGAACCTGCAAGAAGAGCACAGGAAAACAGTAGAGACACTTCAGCAGCAACTCTCCAGAGTAGAAGCTCAGCTCTTCCAACTCAAGAGTGAACCAAGTACTAGAGGTAACAGTACCAGGGTTTCTTGAGTTAGTTACAAATTTGTGCACCTGAGTCTGAATCTAAAACCTGCTTACACTGTGTGATTCTGTAAATTACCAGAAACCTTTTCTGGAGACACTGCAGCGTGCTGTATCAGTCCACAGATACCAAGTAAGGAACGTGTCTTTGTTATTACTTACTGTCCCTTCAGAATCTTAAGGTCCTTGAATACATCCACGGGAGGGCAGCAAAGCTGCTGAAAGAGATGGAAAGACTGTCTTGTGAAGAGTGGTAAAGAACTCTGGGTTTGTCTAGTCTGGAGAAAAGGAGGGAGGGGCAACCTCATCACTGTCTTAGAGATTCCCGAGGAGGGGAAGCGAAGAGGCAAATGCTGAGCTCTTCTCACTGGTACCCACTGATAGGATGTGTGGGAATGGTTCAGATCTGCCTGGGGGAGATTCAGACTGGACGTTAGGAAGTATCTCCTTACTAAGAGAGTGGTCAAACCCTAAAACAGCCTTCCTAGCAAGGTGGTTGATGCCCCAAGCCTGTCAATGTCTAAGAGGCATTTGAACAATGCTCTTGATACCTTTTGGTCAGCCCTAAAGTGGTCAGGCGGTTGGACTAGATGATCATTGTAGGTGCCTTCCAGTCTGCATCCCTGTTATCTATTCTGCAGTGTCTGCATTGTCAGACAGATGAAGGGAAATTACTTAGGTTGTCTCAGGTTTTGGACTATACCAGACATCCGCCTCAAGTACGAGAGGTGAAGCTAAAGAAAAGTGTATTGAAAGCTGTTTCAAGAATGTTTGTTACTGGTATACTTGCCATTTGATCCCTCTTCTAATTTAAGATTTTACTGTCTTCAGGCTCAAGTGTTATTTTTGTATCTGTAAAGTTACTAACCAGGATGTAGTTGGACATTTGCCAAGCAGCAGTAACAGTTTAAGAAGTTAGTCTATTACTGAAGCAGAAGGGTCCTGCACACAGTATTAAAACAGAAGACTTTATGCCTCCCACAGGACTGGTTGAAATAAAAGCTGATTCTGTTACGCCTTAAAAATATTTGTCACTCTGATCATAGCTACAACCTATCTTCAGGGAGAGTTGCATGAAGATTTCATAGTCACTGAAATAAAAATTGCCAATAAATTTTAGGTTTAGAAACAGGCTTTGATTGTAATGATCATTTGGAGGTGAAAGGCTGTATTTTTCTATTATAAATGTTATGTATCTGGCTTTCTCTTTTTTCTTCACCTGCATTTTGAAGACTAGTTTGTGTACTGTCCTCAGTCTGAGACAGTCACATCTGTGAAACAGCCCTCCTGATTTCATGCTGATGACAAACATCAGGAAGTATCTTTCAGGTCCAGCTGTTTCAAATCCAGGAACGAAGAACTTGAGAGAACGGCGAAACACTGACCTTCCTGTTCTCGATGTGCACACTGTAGCTAGGGAAGAGGGAGAAGGTATGGAAACAACAGACACAGAGTCTGTCTCTTCAGCCAGCACCTATATACAATCCTTGGAACAACTTCTGAACTCATCAGAAGCAAAACCTGGTAGGTAGAACGTGGCTTTTAGAAGCACTTGCCTACATAAGTTGCAGAAGTTTCTTCCCTCATATTTTCATGCTTTTAGGTGCAAGACACAAGTCTCCTTAGGTGTCACTGAGTTTACACTGTCCTGAATTTCTGTAGGAGTTTTATTCTTGAATAAGGACTAAACTTGCTACTGTAAAATAAAACATTACTACTGGTTTTAGTAATTTAAAAATGTCATATTTCTGAGTTTCTAAAGGGAAAAGACTGGATGAGCAAGCAAGTGAATAGTTGGCAGAATTTTTGTATTCTGAATGAGTCTATACTAGGGACAATTAAGTGCTGATTTAAGCTGATTAATGAAAGGATAAAATTTCTGTTCTTCTCAATGAGGCTAATTAGAGCAGGAATTTATTCATAGGTTTCTTTCTAGGAAAATGAAAGCCATCATGAAGAACAATGTTCTAAAAATACCCCCAAAGCCAGAAAAATACATGGTAGCATTTAATCATGATTAAAAAATCTACTGAACACTTTGTAGATAACTGTTGAAAATCTCTGTCTAGGGGTAGGAAACAACAGATAATTAAAACTATATATCTTGATGTATTCTAGAACTGTTTTGCCAGTCCCCTTCTAATATATAAACAAAAATAGATTAGAAAATAAGCATGCAGCAGCAGTATTGATGCCTGTTAAGTCTGCAGTCTGACTTTGCATGAATTCTGTTTATAAGGAACTACATTAATCAAGTCCTGACGTTAAGTTAGTATGAGGTAGATGCAAGTGCTTTTTCCTTCTCTTAGTTTTCTTTTCCAATTAATTGCAGAACCATCTCAGTGGCAAGCAGAACTGACCAAGGATGAACTGATTCAGAAACTAAACACAACAGCGAAGAGTGCTGATCACTTAAATGAATTACTTCGTGAATCAGAAGCAACCAATGCAATCCTAATGGAACAAATAAAGGTTAGCAGACATGCAAGACATGTGAGGACAGCTCTAATTTCCACGGTCTGTTTCTTAGACCAAATGTTTAACACCCAATATGTTTCAGAAAATCCCAGTCTGTAAAATTTTGGTGATGCAAAATTTAATTCTGGAGGAGCTTTTATTGCACAGGTCTAATTAGTGCTTCCAGAGCTGACTTCAGTTTTTTGGTTTGGATGGGGTTTTTTTTCCACCACAGTTTCTACTTGGGTGGAAAGGCGGGGTGGGGGGAGGGGGAGAGGAGTGTGGAGTAAAACTTTCTACAAAAAAACCTCAAGAGTTTGTAAGTTTAATGTTTAGTAAAGGGTCTCTACCGTTTTCACTTAGGGAAAAGCAGTAAACCCCAAGGGAAGCATTGTCTGGTTTCTCTTCCTTTTAGCTGTCTTATGTTAAAAGAAGATATGTGTACTATTGTATGAGTTTGGTTTGATTTGATTGCACCTCCCTGAGGCTTTCTTTTCTAAAATGTTTCCTAATGAATGATAGCATCAGTTCTCTTGATATATTTAACTGTTCCACTCTTACTACTCTTTATCGCTGAAATTGTTATAGCTACTGCACAAATTTTATCAAAAAAGGTTATTTTTGATCAATAATAAGTTATTTCTGTACAATATTATCACATGTTCAATTTTCACTGGATTCTTGTTCTGAATACATTGTATGCACACATTCTTTTTGAAGCAATATGTGCAATTAATTTATTAGGTCTTCAAAAGACCTTTGTTCAGTTGCTCGTTGTATGAAGCAAACAATATTGCATATTTTTCCCCTCATCTGCAGCTTCTTAAGAATGAAATAAGAAGACTGGAAAGAAATCAAGAGAGAGAAAAGTCTGTGGCTAATTTAGAATACTTGAAGAATGTTCTACTGCAGTTCATATTTCTAAAATCAGGAAGCGAGAAAGAGCGGCTGCTCCCAGTAATAGACACCATGTTGCAGCTCAGCCCTGAAGAGAAGGGGAAGCTGGTTGCAATTGCCCAAGGTATGTGGTGTTCAAAATATTGTCACAAAAAAAAGGAGAAGTGGATATAAAGGCAACTGGAGTTCTATGCTTTCTGTTGTGTAGACCTTTGAGGGAAAACAAAACTTAGCAACGGTATGCTAGCAAGCTAGTCATAAAACCATTTTGCTTTGTTGGGAAGTTACTATTCAGTGTTCAGGAAACAGAACAAATACCCTAAAATATAAATAAAATTAAGGTGAAATATAATTTCTTCTGAAATATGCACATTTTAGGAAGAATATATAGTATGTTCTATAAATTTATTGTGTTCATGTTTTGAGTAGAGTTAAAAAAATTTTTGTCAAAATAGAGGTTAATATAATTGAAATACTTTCTTGGCAGATGTTCCAAACAGGTAACTAAAGTGGTCCTCTCAAGGCAGTACTGCAGATCTAATATTAGTTTCTATATATTAACTGTAAAAATAACTTAAAGAAAATATGTTTTTTGTTCAAGAAATTAAGGAACTAGGGAAGGAAATAAAAAGAGTTAAGCATTCGCAAGAAATAAACCCAGGAGCTATGTGTATAATAATGTTCTGGCTCTGCTTCAAATACTCCCCTTAAAACGCTCTTTAAAGTATTGTTTGTCACTTCTCAAAAGCAATAACTGTAGCTTCCTGTACATCATTAACAACAGACCTATACTTTATTTAAAAATTAATATAAAGAGTAAGCACCATGTGTCTATATTACTTTAAGCACTTACAAGTTATGAACAAAATCACATTAAAAAGAGAAGCGTTTCATGCATTCCGTGATAGGCTGTGCATTTGGAAAAATTAGATGTTTTGATGTTGTTCTGGCCCTCTAATGAAGACTGATTGAATTTTTGTGGAGAAAGGTGATATGGCCTTTTTTCAAACATCCTTAAGTACCCAAAGTGGACTTGGTGATAAAATCTATGAACATATCTGTGGCAGCCCAAGAGCGAGTTCCCTCCTCAACAAGTTTGAGGACAGCATTTGAAAAAGGATTGAGGTGGGGAGGGGGGGCAAGGTCATGTAACCAAATAATGCAATGTTGCAATGTCTAACATAATAAACTGAAATGTTTTTCTTCCTCCTTCAGGTGAGGAAGAGAGTACCTCACGGCCCTCTGGGTGGGCTTCGTACCTCCACAGCTGGTCAGGACTTCGATAAAACAGTGGAAACACTGAATCTTTAAACACATTCCACAACTGCAAAAAAGAGAAATCTTATTGTAGAAAATCTGTTGGTGTTGTAGCGTTGAACTAAAGGGTTTTATTTTTGTGTGTAACTTTCAGTTTTCTAGGCTCTTCTAAGAAAGAAGCCTGCAGTAGCCCTGAAAGATGGTTCTACATTATGCTCTGGCAACAGTGAACTATTTTTCTTGTAAATGTTAAAGGTGATGATAAGAACTATGAGAAATGACAAATTAATTGCAAATTGCCTGGCAACAGAATTTAACAAAACTGTAATGGCTCTTTTGATATAAATTCAAAAACTTGATCTAATATATGAACTGGAATAACTAGACTTTAGATTTAAAGCATTTTAAAGGGTTTACAGTTGCTTTCACGTATTGTTGTCAGTTAGCTAATCTATATGGTTAGTGTTATACTCTGCATGTTTTAGAAATTTGAAATTATTTCCTCACTGGTGATGGTTACAAAATATAAGATAATTAAGAAACAGAAAGGGCATTTTCTGAACTAAAGTTTTAGTCTTTGTTAAATTATTTTTTTTTGCAAAAGCTAGATTGAAATATCAAGGCGATGGTTCACAAAATGTAGCGGGTGCATAAATCTCTATGAAATACAATGCTTGGCTCATCTGGGCATGGTACTGTAGTAGAGATTAATGACATTTATGGAGGTCTTAGGATATACTCCAAGATCAGAGGTCTTAAGTGAGCTGAAGCTTTTGGAGAAAGGGCTTAAGCTATGGCTTTTTAACCTGAAGTCGGAAGTTTGTGGAAAAGACTAGGAAGAAATGTTCCATTACTATAGCGATGTCCATACTTAGATGAAAAGACTACCCATACTGACTATTTGAAGACACTAAAGAAAGAATCTGAGTCCATAGGTCAGACTTCTAGCATTAACTTCTAAGAGAACAGGATGGAGCTTTTCTCAATAGGTGCATTTTTTTAAATGGTCTGATGACTGAAGGTATTACACCTTTCTCTCACTTATCTGTGTGTGCACATGTTATTCACACAGATCTTTTGCACAGATGAGATAATCTCTGTTCTGGATTACTCAACAGAATGTTATGGTTTTTTCTGAGAAAAATAAATCTTTACCATCTCTACTTCTTTTATCAACACAGCACCTTTTTTTACTTTCAATTCTCTTCTCCCCTTTACAGTCCATACTACCTTTCACCATCTTAATTTATTTGTAAGTTATTAAAATGCATACATATATGTTTATATCCTGTTTATGTTTCAACTAGAGTCTTTCCATACTTTTCACTCATATTTTCATGCTCTCTGTGCTATTTTGCAGAGAATCATTCTGCAGTACACATACCAATACTAAATAGCATTCTTCCTTTCCTACCTCTCTTGGTTGAGGCTCTGAGGAAATGATGCTTGTTCCTTTAATATTGCCTTATTTAGGGCTGAGATTAATCTGGACATATGAACAGCAGAAAGTCAACACATTGAGAATAAACTGTTCAGTTAGTGTACTTTTGGTTTAATTTTTTGTTTCTTGTATATATTTCAGTACACAATCAACAAAGCTAATGGGCTTTATTTAGGTATTTTAATTCCTTTCCATCTTAGGCATTTTTTTTTTTTTTACTTCCCCTCCAATATATGTTTTAACTGGAACCCTTGTGGTTTGTGCTACCGGGGAAAACATTCTCTGTGGACTTTCAGATCACAGAACTGATGGTAAGTAGTAGTGTGAGGGATGAGTCTTTTAGATGTCTGTAAGTATCAAACATGAGGTTACATTTAGTCTTTCTTGCATTGGCCTTCGGAAGGATTTACCATCTTTAGCATTCACAATTTGCACCAGATCTCAGATGTTGAGTTCTAACGCTGTTCATAGCTGGGTTTGGTTAATGTCACTCAAAGGAATGCCAAAACACAGTGACGGGAGAGATTTGAAGTATGTATAAAAATAAGTGCAAGTCATTCTCCTGCTGTGATTTCAACAATGGAAGCACATAAGTAGAAGAGTACAGCTTTTTCTTACTTAGTTCACACTCCATTTGCAGCTGATCTGATTTAGTCTCTGCTATTGCTGAAGAGCTGTGACAAGTTCCTCTTAAAATGCACATATTTCAGAACTGTAAATTATTTAACGTTGTAAGCTGTGAATAAATGTATGCAAGTAACATATATCACTGGTTGTATTAAATACCGGTTGCTTATTGACTTCTTTCAAGTCTGAGTTGCATGCTCACTGTTTTTAGTAAAACTTGAGTACTGTACTTATGAATGTAGTGAACAACTTGCATTACTTTTTTTTTTTACAATGGAAGATTGAAATTCTAATTAATGTAAAAGTATTTTAATAACAGTTACTAAACTGTGTTCTGTTGCTGAGATTGCCAGGACTTACTTTTGTGGTAAGCAAATAAATCAGAGTTTAATAGACATTTGCAGTAAATGGCATAGAAGAATGTGAACTGGAAGCAGGATTATTTTGCATAGAAAACTTTTTATATGTCATATATTTGCATTTGTAATGTACAGCATTGTAGCTGTGATTTGCTTTCAAAAAGCAGTTTGAAGTAACTAGTACTGCTGCTTCTTGATATTCTGTGGTGCTCATCTTTTGGAAGAGCACTGTGCTAACTTTGCTTTCTGGTTCTTTTTGTTTTCTTTACAGTGCCGTGTTTGTTAGAATGTTTCCTAGAAAATGTCACCCTTGCCCAAAGAGTTTATAAGCTTAGGACCAATTTTTATCTTCTATCAGCCTGCCTTCAGCCCAAGCCTAAGGAGGGCATAATAATAATAATAATAATAATAATAATAATAATAATAATAATAATAAAGATTCTGCTGTCACTATGCAGAGTATATTTATTAATTAAAAACCAAAAATGGGAGTAATTCAGAATTCCCAGACCTACGTGTGCACTGCGGCTGAATTTTTAACTACCTAATGCTGACTTAGAAACAGGTTGTATACCCTTCATGTTCCCTTTACCCAAGAGAGAGACTCATCTGTGCAAGCAAAAGTGCTCCAGCTGAAAGACAGGAAGACCAGAGCTTGTCAGGCTGTTGTGTAGATGTGGCCAGTTGTAGTTGGGGTTCAGGATGGCCAAAGGGAACCATGGTAGAAATGATACACGGAAAAGTAGAGTTGCTTTTTTCTTTCGTGACCCTCCCTCCCCAAAGTACAACTGAGAATACAGGGTTAGATAATTTTCTAAATTTACATTTTCCCTTGGCTATCTCCCTCCATCCCTTTGCTTTGATAGCAGATGATATATCATGAAATTGTGGAGGAACGCTTAAAAACTCTCCTTAGTTTGTACTAAGTGGCTTTGAACCACCTATGCTTCATTTGACTTATGCCTTGGCTTCACCCAGTGCACCAATACTTCCTCAACTACCTGCTACTTCCATTATTACTGGTACTGTAAAAATATGTCCCTTAGGAGCCTTGTGAATAGCAGTCACCACCCACAAGCTGAGAAACCAAATGTATGAAGAGGTTAAAATATATTTGTTGTAGTAATTTCAGAACTGGTAGTCTGGATAGATAAGTGTTTTGGTTGGAAATAATGTTTTTGATGGTCTTTTCATGTGGCCATCACTTCAATAAAATTCATCTTTACTCAACAGAGTGCCTTTCTTTTTACCTGAATGCCTATTCTTACCTGAGAAAATGTTACAGGTGCAAGGTAGAAAACAAGGGGATGATTACCAATGTATTAAAGATATTTTATGGATCTAGTATAGTATCCACAGCTTTTACTTTAGAAGATGATAAGAGCAATGGAGTCATCTGGATGAATGGAAAAGAAATTGTTTTGTTATGGGTGGGGTTTTTTTATAATTTTTTTTTTTAAAAAAAGGCTCATTTCAATTACTTCAAATGTGTTGCTAGATTGTTACCAGCAATCTGACAATATCTGACATGAAGGAGAGGAGGGATGCAGAAGCTAATAATGTCTGTGTTAAAAGGATTGCACTTAGTATGTTTATTTTAAGTACGAGAGACCTAATAAATCAGCACCCCCTTCTAATAGCAGTCAACTTTGAATGACCTCTTCCCTAATTCCCTGTGATAATTTTTCTTGATCTGCATAGTTGTCCTAGTGCAAAGATTAGATCTTCTATGGATGAAGAAGGAGGTGGTTGGTTTGTTTGCTTGATTTAAGGGAGTTTGGTGTGTTTATCTTCTTACCAACCATTTTTCTTAAGTTGTGCATATTATACAAATACATGGTCAGGGAGGGGGATCATAAGCTGCAAAAAGAAAACATAATAAATGGATATAAGAGTCAAAAAGAAGCCTGATACAGTCAACTTCTAACAGCTTTCACATAAACATATATGCTACAGGGAAGGGAAATAATAATCTGATTGCTTTTAAAACTGAATTTGATTAAAATTTGTCATATGGTTGTGCAAGGTTGAGAAGGTATGTCTTAGATTCAAGAGATTTCTTACTGTCCTGTGTTCTTCAGGCTCATCCTGAGGATCAAGGCTGGATTGAATAATTAAAACTGAGGATAGTAAAACAAAGAGTGGAAATGTGCATCAGTTACTGCTCCAACAATTCAGTACACCTTGGTATTAGCAAATCGTTTATTTTTTGCTGTCAGTTAAATGCCTGAAGGCTTCTTACGAATCCAAGGTGAATGTAATCAGTGTAAAAAACAGTATGCTCTTTTGGGCCTGGGCACACTCCCCGTCCTCTTAAAATGGCCTTTGAAAGTGTTTTAAATTCACAGACATTGGATAGCAGCTGTATATGAGTATAGGATTTAAGCCCAGTTTATTGTTTCATTGCTTGAAAATCGAAGCTTGTTCTGAGAGCATTCAGACTGTTTCCGGAGGGGAGGTACATATCAGCTCTTGGATCTCGCCCTTTGCACCATGCAGAGCATCTCAAATATAAAAACCATAGAAACCATTACAGAGCTCCAGACAAAAGCTTTTACTTAAATACTGCTTTACTGTTGTTATTGCCCTTTGTGGAGTTACATTGCTGATGCTCAGTGTTAGTCTCGCCAAGGGAGAATGCCAATCCTATCAGTTTGGCTTTAGCACCCAAATATTTATACAGACTCGGTAAATCCCCTCTCACTAGTAGTCACAGCATTTACTTAGCCCTGCAGCTGCAGCAATCCCGGTGAAGCTGCCTTTGCAGGGGGACAGGTGGGTGGTCCCTTCACTCCACGGGCAGAGGGCTACAGCCTATGGAACAGTGGGAAGAAAAGCATCTGGTGGTGATAAACACTTAAAACAGCTCTTGTTGTTGATGTGGCGGCTTTCTGTCCCTGCCCGAACATTCCCCACCAACCTTTCTCTTGGAAACCGGTTAAACCAGTTGTTTGCAGAGTGGTGGGAGATTGTGGATATATGAAATGTATCTTGCAGGTGGGGGATTTTCAGAAAACACAGAAAAGCTAACAACAGTTTTTATAACGTTCTGAGAAGGATAGGAATTGCAGTGACAAAAAGCTTAAAATAGAAAAATGACACACTTAAATGAAAAATATGAGAATAATACCATGATAGCCAAAAGTCATTAAGTTATTTCTTAAGGGACATGTTTTGTGGTGCTGCTATCAGCTTTTCCTTTAGCCATTATTGTGCCTGTCCAATTACTGACCTTGTCACAAAGCAGAAATTTATGCTGCTAACTATGGAATTTTAATGATCAATTTTGCAGGGGGTTGAGATTGGTCTATAAAAGTAATATCCCTGTTCTTGCACAGTCTCCTTCCCTCTTTCAAGAAATGGTGACAACAAATATACTATGTGTGTCTAAAATGCATGAAGCAGAAATCTGACTGCTTTTATAAAAATAATTTGTTACTTGTGAATTCCTTAACAGCTTTGCTAGGAATATTTAGCTGGACACCCTGTGTTCAAAAATTATTCATACTTACCCGGTCAAAGTTTCCTTCATTGCTGCTTTAACTTCCTATCTTTGGAGGTGTGACATGAAGAACACTGACCCAGTTTACAATTTAATTCCATTGATTGTACTAAGATAAACAACCATGGGACTGCTCTGCTAATAGGCACTCGGAGTCAGGGTAGGCTTAAGATTGAATATTAGAAAGAAATTCTTAACTGTGAGGGTAGTGAGGTACAGGAACAGGTTGCTGTCATTTGTAGTCACAGAATCAATTGTTTTGGAGAAGACCTCAAAGATCATTGAGTCCCACTGTTAACCTGGCATTGCCAAGTCTACCTCTAAACCATGTCCCTAAGTGCCACTGCCAGCTGCAATACAATAAGTTTGGAATTTCAACAGTGATGGAAGATGTAAACATGTTCTGGAAACAGAACATCAAAAGCATATGGCTACTTAAAATTGCATTTTATGCTAGTCTAGCAGGGAGAGATGGAAGGCAAAAAAAAGATGGATTAATTTTGTGATTAATGTGCTGGTCGGGAGACATGGAGTCCAAATTCTCTGCTTTGCCACATGCTTCCTTTGTGAATTTAATTTCGGTTTGTCTGTCTCTGTATCCTGGCTTGTCTGCTGGGGATAATGGCACTTCTCCACCTGATGCCAAGTAAATTAGCAGCATAAAGTTAAACTTTGTGAGGGCTTTGTAAGCAGAAATAAGGAGGCAGATTACCATTTTTTTTTAAACTGCGTAGGAAGAAAATGGTCGTAGCCTTCATTATACTAGAATGGAAGGGGTTATCTTTTTCTTTTAAGTTTGTGGTGTGTGTTTGTGAATCCTATTAACCTATTTGCCTGAGTATTCTGGACTGAATTTTACAAGATAATTAGAATGCCAGCATGCTCTAATACTAGGTAATGGACAATTAATAACAATTAAGAATTGTTATTTCTGTTGTACAGCAAGACACAACAAAAATTTAAATCAGACCCCAAGGTGCAAACTTGCTACAAAGTGCACAGAGCCTGGGGCAGCAATCTATGAAACTGAATTCCTGGTTTTTCTTCGTACAGTGTTTCCGAAAGCTGCTGCTACTTAGTGTTTGGCATAAGTACATGTTTGGGGGATGCTCTCCAGCTCTCTATAGAATGCCTTTGCTACTTTAAGATTATATTACTAGCAGACTGGGCTCTAGGGATTTCATTTTTAAAAGCTCTGGAAAACTGCACATGGTGCAATTCGCTTGCCGTTAAATCTATTAATGTGCTCTCCAAAGGAAGTGCCGTAACGGCTGCAGTAGTTGGCTGGCACTGCCTGTTAATTATTTCCAGAATTTACTGTTTTGGAGTTTGCTGCCCTGGTAGTCATATGCCTGCCCAGCCACCTCCCCCCCAGTTTCAGGCTGTGCTGGTCAGAGGTGCTGCTCCTCAGCTGGGCTCAGCAGCCAGGGACAACCGTCTTGTCCAGCTCCCCAGGAGGACTTGCAATGGGAGAGGCCCTGAAATCCATGCAGAAGAACTGAGGTTAATTAAAGACATTCATAGAAGCTGTCTACAAGTAATGGCAGACTGCCCAAAGCTGATTAGAAAAAAACCAAAAGGGTTGTATTACTTTCATCTGGCACAGAATGAGTACTTACTTATTTAGATGCTATAAGAAAGCTCTGCTGACAGACTCATTAAAATGAGTGGGTGGTTTGGGTTTGTTTTTGGTTTGGTTTTTTTGGGTTGAGGGGTTTTTTTTGAGGGGGGGGTTGTTTTTTAATATAATTACAGAATGGTTGAGGTTTGTAGGTACCTCTGGAGGTCACTTGTCCAACCTCCCTGCTCAAGCAGGGCCTCCTACAGCCAGATTCCCAGGACAGTGTCCAGACAGCTACAGGATATCTTCAAGGATGGAAACTCCACAGCCTCCACAAGCAACCTGTGCTGGTGCTCAGTCACTCTCACAGTGAAAATTTTCTCCCTGATATTCAGAGAGAATCTCCTGTGTTGCAGTTTCTGCCCATTGCCTCTGGTCCTGTCAGTGGGCACCACTGAAAAGAGACTGGTTCTGTCCTCTGTGTACCCTCCCTTTTCCGGTATTTTTATTAATTTATAAGATCCCTCTAAGCCTTTCTTCTCTAGGTAGAGCAGTCCCAGCTCTTTCGGTCTCCTCATAGTAGAGGTGCTCCAGTCCCTTAGTCGTCTTAGTAGCCATTCATTGGACTCTTTCCAGTATGTCCACGTATCTCTCGCACCTGGAAGTTCAGAACTGGACCCAGCCCTCCAGGTGTGGCTTCACCAGTGCTGAGTAAAGAGGAGGGGATCACCTCCCTCTCTTTTGGCATACTATCCCTTCCCTTTCCAACTGTGTACTTTATTTCCCTCTTTGTGCAGAAATGTATTCTCTGTGATGCTAAAGTTTTGCTACGTTTGATTCCTAAAGTTGGCAAGCAAAACTGAACCCTGCCAAGAAGCAAAATAACAAATAAACAAACAACAGTCCTCCAGACTGTCTGATGTTTTTGTGTTTTTACAGTGGTAGTTCTCTCTAGAACCATGCTCGTGGCCCAGCCATCAAATATCTTTTCTGCATTATAGTCCTCAAAATTTACATTCTTTTCCTGGTTCTAATGGATGTACTTCATGTACACGTATTTTGAATTATTCTTTCTCATGCATGTTTACTCATACCTGTCCATGCTGATTTTGACTGGATTAACATATTCCCTGAGTTATCGTCTTCTTGGAGCCATATAGAGACTTCCTCAATCCTGGCAGGCAAATATTTGCATTTTTCATTCCACCACACCACTTCCTTCTTCTGATATTAAAGATGGCAATGAGTGGTGATACAGACACCTTAATAAATCCCACATTTTCTATTATGCTCCTCTCAATTGTTCATTTGTCTATACATCCCTGAAACTGGTATGGTTTGGAACGAGATAGTTTCTCTCCAAGAAAAGCAGGAGGTTTGGCCCCAGGTTTGGCAGCGCTGGTGTTGAAGGTAACTTTCATTTACTTTCTAAACACGGGGTAGCTGAGCCTAACCAACGTGCTGGCCTTTCCCCACGCCATTGCTTATTGGTACTGTTACATTTTTAAATAATATTGATTAAAAACGTACTCTTGCTCCAGCAAACTCTCACCTAACCACATCTGGTGCCCTAAGGTGAGGCGACAGCTCTTTTGCTACAAATAATTCTGTACTATGCAACCACACACAGGAAACAGTGAAAATATTTGGAACTGTTTTGACAGCAATTTTCTGTTCTGGAAAACAAATAATTAAAATAACAGCAGCAGACGCTCCCAGGAGGCACCTACTTCACGTAACTTTGCGGGGCGTTCTGGCCGCCGCCGCGCCTCCGGCTGGGCTGGCAGAGGAGGCGAGCGATCCGACGCCGCAGGGATGTTGGGAAGCCTCTGGGGGCGGCGGGACCCTAAGTTTTGTCGGGGACGTCCCTCCCTTCCCGGTGCGGGGGCGGTGAGGGCGGTGAGGGCGGTGAGGGCGGTGAGGGCGCCGCGGGCCGAGCGGGGCCGGGGCACGGGCACGGCCGGGGCGGGTCCCGGCGGCGGCGCGGTCGGAGCGCGCCCCCCGGCGGCGGGCGGGGGGTGCCGGCGGGGCGGGCGCCCAGCGCCATTACCGCCGCCCGCGCTGGCTCCTCCCGCCGCCGCCGGAGAGCGCTTGGCGGGAGCGGCGGGATGCTGGGGGTGGCGGCGGCGGCTGCGGCGGCCGGGATGAACTGTAACAGGTAGGAGAGCCGCGGGGGCCGCCCGCCCCGTCCCGTCCCGCCTCCCGCGGCGGGCGGCTGCCGAGGGCGGCGCTTTGTCTCGGCCGGGCCGCTGTCACCGGCTGCCGCCCGGGAAAGACGCTTCCCCGCTGCTCCGCCGGGCAGAGGGCGGCGGCGGCGCCGGGCCGGGCTGGGATCCCGCCGGGGAGGCTGGGCGTCCGCAGCCGTGCACGTGTGCCTGCTGCTCGCCCCGGGAAACTCCCCTTCCACGGGGAAACTTTCACCTCTCCCACGGCGTTCCCAGGAGCAGCAGCGGGGGGCACTGCAGGAATCCCTTCTCCCCACGATCCCCCTTTCGGCGTTACGCGCACGGACGGAGCAATGGGGTGGCTCCGGTGTCCTTGTTACAGAGAACTGGGCATAACCCCCAAAACTCGGGGATCGCACGTCCCGACCGTGCCGTGAGCGGGGTTTGATGCCCAGTGCGCTAAAACGCGCCCTGTGCTGGGAGGGAGGTCGCTTTAAAAGCATCGTACTGAATAACCTCGATGTCGTGCGATTGGTACAGTTTTATGCATATCCCGCAATTACTGGGCAGTACTATCTTAGGGACAGGTTTATAGTGATGGATTACGGAAGGCAAAGGCTGCTCTACTCGTCGCTCAGCTTTTCGAAGACTCGCCTGGTGCAGTTGCTTCTTGGGAAGAAATGACCGTAATTAAAGTGCTTAATTAAGTGACCCTAATTAAAGGGAAGTGTTGTGCTAGTATGTCAAAAGCTGGAGCTGAAGAAAGGAAAAGGAGTGATTTTATAGCTGCCTTGGGCTGCAGGTTCAGGATGGCTGCTGGCACACAGACTTTAGCCTGGTAAAGACTGCCTTATCTTTTCCTTGTCCGACTTCTACTGCAAACTCCTCCAGCTCTGCACCACACCTTTGCAGAAAAGCTGTGGCAGCTACAAAGTCAGGCAGAGTTGGGGCTACCGTGATGGCATGTGGTATCCTGGTGAGCCAGCTCTGCTCCCAGGGTCAGTACCCTGATGCCCTGGGCAAGATCTCTCCATGCAGCCACATGCTTAGAAAAACGCGATAATGTGATTCAGATGTCTGTATGTATTGAGGTAACTATTTTTTCTTCAGTCGTTCCAGAAGTCACTTGATTTTGTAGCGGGTGGTGGACGCTTCCAGGCCAGGCTTCTTTCTGCATTCCTGAAAATGGCTGAGTATTTGTGCTGCCAGTGTCAGACTTGCAACTGCGAGTAGCTGTGTATCACTCAGCCCCACACAGGTGTTTCGGCTCCTGTGCAGAGCCCGCCTCTTTGGCCAGGTAAACAGAGCAATTACGTATTTGGCATCTGTTCTGCTGAAGTTGTCAGGGAGCAGGCCAGCTGCCCTGCTGGTACACGCTTCCCAGGATATGAACTAGGCTACACCCCTGGCACAGCAAAGCAATTTTGGGACAAAGTCAGACTAGAGCCCACACTTGCAGAAACTTGCAGAGATGAAGTAGCAGAGCACTCTGATGGGAGCTTACCTAGAGCGGATGTGCAGGTGGCTGGTCAAAATAAAACAAAGGGGCAAGGCTCTTGAAACATATACTTTGATTTGGTAAAATGCAAGAAGGGATAATTAAAAATTGGTGTGATTTCTTGTTTTGACTCTTTGGGTAAGAAACACTAAAAATGCATGTTTCATTCAAACCCACCTTTTAACAAAATAAAAGGTGACCTCAAAGGCTTCTGTAGGCTGTGATTCCTGAAAGATTTTAGATCTTGACTTTTTGCTTTAATTTAGGGAGTTTAAATAATCAGAGTTTTTGGGAAGAAAACAAAAAAGGAAAGAATTACTTGAGGTCTCTCCAGATTTGAGACACAGAAGAGCAGCAGACATCTGGTCAGCAGGTATGCACAAGGAAATACTCTTCTTTTTAACTTTTTTTTTTTCTCTCCATTTTGTGAACTCGAATCACGTTTGTGGCTTTTGTTTTGCAACTACAGGAACTTGCAGGCTGGCGCTGTCAGCTGTACACCCATCACCGAGGCACAGCCCTCTCTCTTAGCATCATACTGAGAGACCAGACTGCCCTGGAGGAGAGGGATTTGGGCAGGGAGGGACGTGCAGTGTCCGCTGTTGTTGGGTAGTGGTGGGCCATTCAGGATTGCTGGGCATGCTGCCTGGGGCTGATAGCTTGTCACTAGACCTGCTTGCTTTATAAGTGTCCTCTAAATTTTGTGGGCAGCTTTTCCAGCTGGTTGTGCTGAACTCATCTTGGTGTGTTATTATTGGAATAAGTTTCTTGTGCGGTTCAGAGAAAAACATTACCTTGCAATTCAGAACCATTATTGTCTTAAGCTCTTGTACTTTCCTAGCACAAACTAAGTTTTTCTTTGTAGCAAGAAATACGGGCCAGCATGCAGCAAAATAAAAAGCAAGCTCCTCTTTATTCAAAGCATAACTACGTTTGAAAAGTTGCCATAGACTCATTGGATTTACAGTTCTTTGCTGTAGACTGTGAAGCTCAAAAACATGGTTACTTCATGGTCTTACTGGCTTTGATAGGGACTCTGTAAATAAGCTAAATGTGGTGCTGTAGTTTAGTCTCAGTTGTAATGCACAGTTATTTTTCTTAGAACTGGCTCCATACAGTTACTGCAGTGGAACCATTAATGACCTGCAATATATGGAGAGTATTTGCACGGTTAACAAATTCTTTTTCAAGTTGCAATGAAATATTTATTATTGGAGCACTTAAGGCAGGCTTTTCAGCTCCTGGAATTGTGGCTTCATGCTAAGTGTGTTAGATTACACATCCTGATTTGTCTGTGTTTTGTTCTCCTCCAAAGCCCAGTTCAAAAGTTTTTCACTCTGTAACATAATGCAGTCTCTTATTGCTTTTCAATATAGGGAGGCTTTAATCGCTGGCTGTGGTAAAAGCGGCACGATAGTCAGTGGGGGAATTATTCATATCAGGTCTTTCCATGATGGCAAGTGCTGATGACAAGAAAAATGAAACTGACAGTCACGTTTTTATAGCCAAAGCCTTCCCTTGTATTAGCTGTCCCTAGTGTGAACCAAGCAGCCATGTACGTGGTCTGCTGTCCTCGTCGTGTTAGTGATGTGTTACAGTGCACGTCACCCTTACAGCTTGTGCAGAAGTGCTACTGTTGAGACAGAAAGGGGGAAAGGATGGAAAGGTACTAATTCAGTCTAACAATTAGGGAAAACATAGCAGGAGACTGTGCCCTGGGGTTAATACTTCAAATTGGGACACTCCTTTGCAATTACTTCAGCATTTCCCTTCCTGCATGTGTAAGTCTTTATGAAAATGCTTACTTCTGGTTTTTTAAGCAGATAGAAGGGAAAAAAAAAAAGTCAAGATACTGTCATTTTCTCAGCTGTTTTTGTGTATCCTAATAACCCTTTATACCAGATATTTGTCTCCATACCTGGAGACTGTCAGTGAGGTCCCAGGGGGCAGAAGCTGATGGTGTGGCCAGTGACAAACTATTTATGAGCAAAGTGGACCTCTTGTCTGCAGCCTAAAACCACATTCCAGGGCCAAAATGGCATAGTCTGGAGCACCCTAGGCTGTAAGAAAAATAGCATTACAGCATGGCTGGCACCCGGGAGGAGGTTTTATGCTCTGTATTTTTCATATTTATTGCTTTTCTTTGTGTTTTGAATGAGAAGTCCTTGAATTCCAGCTCTGATGATCCTTCTTTTTGTCACTTTTTTAGTCACTAAAAAAAACTCACCAGTCACTTATACAGAATTCAATAAGAAAGTGGGACCTTAGTAACTTGGTGCACTTAGGGTTATTTCAAACACTGCTTGCATTAAACAGTTTGAAGAACTGAGAACACACTAGTGGATGGGCTGTTGATTGAGTAAAACCTAAACTGGTGTGAACAGTAGAGTTGAAACCCTTTATTGCTCACGTCATGGGTGGGGAGCTGATTTGGATCATTTGAGAAGCTAAGGCATTATAATGAATTGATGAACATTTCCTGGGTGGCCAGAGCAGCATGGGGTAGGTGCTCTGCTCAGAATTAAAAGGGTTTTCTGTTTTAATGTATTGTTTTATTGTAGTTGGGGGCACTGAGAAAGACCACAGCAAAGCAATGCAGTAATGCCAGCAAATATTTGGGAGGCAATGACATGGCAAAGTGGCTCCAGTCCAGACCCCACGCTGACGTGCAGCAGCTGTGAGATTGATGTGGGGAAAGGAAACTGCACAAAGAATTAGTTTCAAATGCACCCTGGGAGGGGAAAAGAGGACCTCAGTGCTTTGCAAGGACTCTTTGTGGGGGCTTGGCCATCCTCACTGGGGCTGGGTGCTGCCTGGCAGGGGCAAGGGGCCGCCTGTCAGCCTCCTACCATGCGGAACCGCAGCATCCCTGAGTCCTCCTTCAGTGTCTGCTGGCATGCTCCACCTCTGATTTCAGAATGAAAAATACAGCTTGGCAGGTGGGGAGGCAGGGCTGCCCACCAGCACTGCCAGGGGAAGGTGGTCTCTGTGGATTCGGGGCTGAATTGGCACAGCAGCTTCTGCTTGCAAACCTCTCTATTTTTTGAGGCAATGCTTGCAAATAGGTGCGTGTTTCTGTAGCTTTGCAGATGAGCACCATGCACTTCTGAACTGTGTTGGTAGCAGGACAGACTGGTGTTTCATGGCAGAGACAGACATATGTGCTGTACTAAGTGACTTATTTTTGCCAGGCTATGGTGGTAAGTGGGCTGAGATTCACTTTGCAGCAACCATCTCCCAGACCCAGCTCTATGGGCCAATGTTACAAATCAGGACAGACCATCTGTGGGCCATGTCAGGGCAGCTGCTCTTCCCACAGGCAGCAATTACAGAGCCATTTTAGTTAAGAATGTGGTTGTGTTGCAGCCAGCCGGGTTGACCCACACACTCCTGTCCCCCAGCATCTCTCATGCCAACACCAGGGACCTGACCCAGCTGAAAATGCATGGTGAGGGAGATTGTTAAATACATAGATTTAAGACTAGGTTTGTCTCAGTCTGGATTGATTCCTTGGTCTTATGGGTGTCAGTGATGTTGAAGGGAAAGCACGTGGGAAAGATGGAAATATCCATTTCAGCAGAATCGTGGATTTGTGCCTGGGTCATGTAGCTGTGGCCTGGAGAGCAGCTTTGAGATCCTTTGAGGAGATGCTGGGGATCTAAAGAAGGAGGGAGCAATGTTTGGTGGTGCTCTGGGTTGGGTCTGTGGACTGCTTGTTGCTGCCCTGGGTGCAGTGTCAGAATTGGACACATCCATGCTCTGTTGCATGGGAAGAGGGATCACGTGCCTGCAGGTTGTTGCAGAAGGATTACCTGGACAATTTTGCTTTCTGCTGTTGAAAATACACTTGAGAATGTTCTCTCTGCAGCTTGTTGTCTCCTCCTAGAGCCCTACTTGAAGGCAAACCACACCAGCAGTGGTTATGTCATGGTTGTCACAGAATTGGTTTGCAGAAATTCACTTTCAGAGGATTCAGAGGAAGGAAAGCCCATGTCCTCTCCCCCGACACATATAGGTTATGGTTAGAAAGGCCGTGGAGAATAACAACACATCAATGCCTGTTTAAATCTACCTGACATTGGTTGGCATGACACAACTTCATGATCTGACGGTGATGATGGGCTTTCTTCACCCATTGCTTTCAGGTCCCAGAGGAACTGGGTACTGCTTGTAAAAAAAAAAAAATGGAGCAAGAGATGCTGTGAGGTTTTGCAGGCTGAGTGCCACCATACAGAGACAGAGCTGTGGGACAGCCACTGCACAGTTGGCTGCTGGCTCGTTCTTCTCAACCCCTGTGCCATGCAGACAAGGCAAGCTGTGGGAGAGGGGGCTTGGTGGGAGGTGTCGGTGAGCTTCACTGGAGCTGAAAGGAGAAGGGCAGGCACGTCTCTAGTGAGGTGTTTCTGTAGAACTTTAAACATCCCAGAAAGCAATATTTTTTTTCTTCCTTCTGTGAGTATACGCAGTTGCAAGAGAGGGGCAATATTCTAATTATATGAAAAATTATTTGAAGTGGAGCATTTTAAAGCTGCTGCTGTTAAGAAAAAGCTGACTTTTGAAATCTTTGTTCCTTCATTCACATTTTTTTCCTTTTTGTTAGCCAGCCTCAGGAAATGAGAACATTCTTTTGGCTTTCCGTGCCTGAGTCACATCTTATATATATATGTATATAAATAAGTAAAAACATCTGGAGATGTTTGTTTCAGAGAGGTACTTGTTTTCTATTAGGGTATCTGAGCTTTAAATGTTTATACACAGTCGGATGTTTCCAGAGTTTCCCATACTTCTCTGGTTACAAGCACATGTATATTGCTGTCAGAAAAGCCAAGGGAAATGTACTGATAACCTAGGGAATATACAAACAAGTAAAAGTAAAGCCTTTCAAGAAAGTGAGAATTTGGTATTTAAAAAAAAAAAATAAACTATCGAAGCAGTTGTTTAGTGTGAGTTGCATCCAAATATGTAGTTCTTTAATGTTTGCTAAGTATGTATTTAAAAATAAAAAAACTGTGAGGAGGAAAATCAGAAAATATCAGTAGCTCTTCCCTTGTTCTCTTTTTTCAGAAAAGGAAAGGAAGTATTTAAAAGCTCATTACACCCATGTCTGCCCTTCAGTGGGCTGACACTCACTGGGCTCCGGCAGTGCTCTGAGTGCACTGTGGGGTCTCCCTGCCTCCCTCTGTCCTCCCACCAGGGTCACATGGGGGTCGTGAGACCGCTCTAAAAGGAAAAACAAAAATGCATTTAGTTTAACTGAAGGCCAAATATTTAACGTGGGCGGGGAAGGTGGTGGGGTTTAGGAGAACAAGTCGAGTTTCCACCCTTGGTTGTTTAACGTAGCTGCACTGAAAATGATGGGAGATGCATTGATGGTGTGCTGTGCACGGAGGGATGCAGGGATGGCAGTGGGGCATGAAGGGAGGATTGCCCTAGGGGGCTAGATCTGCCATGACCACACAGCCTCCAGGTGTTCACGGTGGCTTCTCCTCCGACAGCTTCCACTGAAATGCCCTTGAGTTTATGGCTTGAATAAGAAACCTCTCACTGATCAAATATTTTGATTGCATCCTGGCCTTCCTGTTAGTTTCTTTGATCTTTTCTCCTCAGTGGATTATAGCAGACTTTCAAAAGTCTTGTTTGTTGAAATAGTTGTATAAATATGGTCCTTAGGGTAGGTGTTAATTTAGACAAGTACTTATTTCCCAGAAAAAAATCTACCTCCTTTTGCCCCTTCAGTGGGCTCATTTGCCATTGTGCATCAAAGAAGTGTGAGTTCTATAATTATATCATAGAATAGCAGCTTATTTTTAATTGTTTGAAATAATCTAGAAGCCTGTAGGGCTTATTCTTTTGGCTGATTTCCTGCTCACTGAAACAATATACAACTGTTTCAAGTTCACATTTAAAAAAAAAAAAAAAGAAATCCACATAGCCAGAACAGTCTCTGGAGGAAACTGATGGGCTTGCAGCCCCAGGATGAATCCCTCTCCATTGAATTCGCTCACAGTTACAATTTCTCTCTTTTCAAAGAGAAAAGGCTCCCCTCTCCCTGCCCAAGTGACGTCCCCTCTGAAATGGCATTGCACAACCCCATTTCATGCCATGCTGGAAGCCTGATGTCTTCAGGTGGTGGCACAGAGCCGTTTGGTCACCAGGCTGGGTTTAGCGTTGGGCAGCAGAGGGATGAGTTGTGCCACAGCTTTGCAGTCAGATGAAGCAAGGGAGGAGGAATAGCTGGTGGCTATGTATGGTGTAAGCTCAAAGATCTAGGTTTCCAGACTTTTTCCTGAGACTGAAAGCTGCATTTTCCTTACTGTCACATGCAAGATAGGAATTATTAAACTGACCTCTCCAGCGGAACGTGGAAAGGGTTTTCCGTGGTGGTGGTGGGTGTTCAATGTGTCCAGCTCTTTTCTCAAGGGAAGGCATGATGCTGCTTTGTGTCAGCCCACATTTAAGGCAAATCTCATCTTTCAGCTGCTGCTCTTCAGACCCGTCTGACTGAGTTGATGTCCCTGCCCAAGGCAGAGGGGTTGGTCTAGATGACCTTTAAAGGTCCCTTCCAACCTAAACCATTCCATGATCCCTTCCATAGCCTGCATTAAATCTACTGCTGGACCAGGGCTTCATTTTGAAAAGTACAGAGAAATTGAAGTGCTGTTTTCAGTGTCAGGTATCAACAATGCTGTTTCATTTTGATGTGAGCAAAGCTCTTTGTGCTTGTGATTGCTTAGCTGATGCACTTCAAGGGCGAAATAATTTGGACTTCTTGTGTCAAATTGCATCTGAGTCACAAATGTGAAAATCAATATTTTTATCATTACCATGCAGAGATGGGCAAACAGTACAGTTAAGAGGATCCTTGACATCACCCTTGGGAAAATTACTAGACCATGATAAAATGGCAAAGAATCCAGGAACAGTAATGTTGCATTACTACTTGGGTTTCATCAGAAAGCTTTCTGCTCACCTTGGGCTATTTATTCATTTGTGAATAGCTTTGTGAACTTGTACTGAAAAAAGAGATTCAAGAAGTTTAATGCTGTTACATGATACTGATGGCTTTTCAGAGCAGTTTAAGCATGGACAGATTCCCAAGGTAGGTAGAATTATGGAATGAATGTTTTGTGTCATCTGAGGTAAAAGTGGTCTGAGCATTTTTACCTGATGGGTTTTGATAATGTTTTAACTGTGTAGTGGCTTGATTTCCATAAGGGATTTTGTGTTAAGCCCAAAAACACAGTTAAAATGTGCCGCAGCGTTACTTCCATGCGCATACAAAAGTCCACTGAAAGGAAGGGCAGGGGCAGATGCTCATTTGTAAGTCGCTGTGTGCCCAGCAGAGCAGCCATAGCCATGGGAACCATCACTAGGATGGTTGAGGAGGTGACAGCATGGTGTAGGAGGTCTGCTTGGAGAAGAAGGGCTTTGTCCTCCCCGAGGAGGAACTACACCACTGAAAACTCTCTTCTGGTGTCCAGCCTGTGTGGGTATGAAGGATGTTGATGGTACAAATGTCAAGCAGAGGATTTTTCTCTTTTGTGTTGAGTAATGCTCCTTGCTTGGTTTGCATTGCCAGATATTTGCCGGTTCTCCCTGCCGCAGTGGGAGAAGAATATAGTGAAAAACTGCTGAGTCCAGATTTTCTAACATATCATTAATCCCTTTTCATGAAAGCGTATGGAAAATAAGCAGGGCCTGAGTTCCAGATCAAGAGGTTTTCCATCAAACTTGGGAAAAATAAGTTATCCATTCCAAGTTAATGGTTTAAACAGTAATGTTCTTGGAGCTGGTCTTGGGGATGCAAGGAAGGGAGGGTCTACCTGAATTAATTGTAAGGAAATTGATAGTTTGTCACAGTAAAAATACATTTTTTTTATACCACAGAGATATTGTAAAGTTCATGTTGATTTAAAGTTTAATCAGCCAAAAGCATGTGTGCCATCAGTATCCAATATTTCAGATTTTAGTGCTGAATTCACGCTTGAGTGGAAATGTTGCAAGGGTATTAACAGAATTACTGAAAACTTTTTCTTATGCTCTTCTCCTTATGATAATAACAGAAATCTGGGGAACGAGGAGCTCATATTTGTTTCAAGTATTCTTATCTTAAAGCCAGCATTAAAAATGTATTGAAAGGATATACCTGATTTTCAGAAATTGATACACAGTGGAATGTATCTAAGTAAAAATAATTAGATTAATTTATTTAGTCTGAAGATAATATAGTCCTGCTCATGCAGAGCACTTAAGTTAAATTCCTAAGTTCACTTGGGTCAAGTTGTGGGTTTAAATTGTAATTTCCTTGAAGCCAAGAACTCAGTTGCGTGGAGTTGGCACAACATGTCCCCAGTTAAGAGGATCTGGGTTCACCCTCACTGTCTGTGGTTCACATGAGGGTTAAATGCATCTATGTTCTCTATTCTCTTTATAAGCTTTCTTGGAAGATACCTCTGACTCAGGACATGAAGTATTTAAATCAACCAAATAGGTAAGAAGAGTGGCAGGAGAAAATGTAGGTTGTTTTGTTTGTTGGGGTTTTTTAAGTGATTCTGCCATAAATTATTCCATAACTGTTCATTGTGTACAAGCAGGTGTTGCAGTAGGATGTTGTCTCCAAATTATTATTAGCAATTTCCTGGTCAGGTATATTAATAAACACAGGATGCCCCTTCTGAAGTTTTTCTTCCAAAACAAGAAATATGCATCAACAAGAATTGCTAATATATTAAAATATCAGTCAGTAGCTGATGGTGCGACATTAAAACTGTTTTGGCAAGGAGTGCTTTGGTTCTGCCTGTTGCCATGGTCTGCCTGACCACGGGTGGTTATGGCTGGCGTTTTTCTCCCTGGATAGGGGGATGTTGTGGCTGCCCCTTGGTAGGGTGCTGTGCCCATACATGAGGAGAAGCTGGTGGTGTGGCATGGCAAAGCACAGCTGGGGGAGGAATCCCAGATGGCTGTTCTGTGGGTGATGAAGGTTACAGACCTTCCCACGAGGTCTGTCCTCGTGGACTTCATGCACTGAAATTTGAAATTGCCTCTGTGTAAGTAACAAAGGAGTTGAGGGAAACAGTGGCAGCATCTGGGGGCATCCAAACACAAGGCAGTAGTTGGCAGCCTGCGTAGTAGCATAGGTGTGGGAGCCCTCCTGGCCACCTTGCTGCGCAGTGATTCTGCCTTTCCTGTCTTTTCTCAATACCAAAAGAATTTTTTTCTTATGTACTTTGTCATTTTTTATTACCTTATCACAGCATACTAGGATGTTTAATTTTCTAATAGCTCAGGTGTATCCTGTTTCTTTGCTTCTGTAAATACGCATTTTCTGCACTAAGCAATGTGTGCTTTTACAGGGGATGGATGTCTTCAGTGCTTCATCAACCTGCACTGCAGCAGTGGCTTTTGCTTCCTCTTCATCAGGGAGACACGATGCTGTGTTATGAACTGATTGCACTCATAACTTATGTTTAGGGAGGGAGAAGACAGGGAACTGCATCTGAAGTCAGGAATTGTTTGCTTATTCATTAGTTAAGAAGAGCCAAACTGAGGTCAGTTATAGCTGGCTGACCAGCATGCTACTGCTTGCTTCTCTTGAGCTCTCTGTCACCATCTGCATCACCCCTTACTCAGAATCAAGTTCCTTTCAAATCTACAGGGGTCTGTCATCAACTTCAATAAAAATAGATTAGTGGAGCTTTGTGACAATTCCTCAAGACTGTATGCATATAAATAGAGAATTCTGCACTGGTCTGATTATCTTCTACATGTTGTTAGGAACACAGAAATACCTCAAGCCATATATGTGATCTCTCATTGTTTAATGTTTCTGATAACGTGCAAGTTCTAGAGGTTAGTGTGTTAAACTGATACAATTGAGAGAACAAGTCTTTCCCGATTCTCCTCAAAGCCAGTTGAAATTCCACTGCTCGGTTTAATGGGGCTTTAATTAATCCCGAGGGTCCCTAAGTGGGAGATCAGTGGCCAGATAAGACAAAATACCTGCTAATACTTGGAAACTAGTTCTGTCAGCTTTGAAACCTTGCTTTTTTGTCTGAGGTATAGGAACAAAACTATCACTGTTTTGAGTTAGTTTTGTTCAAATGGTACAGTAAGGGCAGCCTCATAACAGGAAGATATTTTCCTAGTCTATTATTTCTCATATTTAAAGAAGAGCAGCTGCTTGTTAGACATATGAGTCTAGCATGCCTGGCCACTGTCACATCCCTGTGCCCACAGATAAATGGCTTCAGTTGAAGTTGTCACAGGTTGGATTTTACACCTAGCAAAGTATATTTTGTATAATTTATATCTTGTTTATAAGAAGTAATTAAGGCTGTTTCAGCTTTTTTTTTCCTTCATACAAAAGACCTGACTTTAATTACAAAGGGATCACTTTACTATATATGTGACCCTATAGTTTTACTTACAGTATTTTTCAACAGTTCTCGGCAAAACCTTTTTGTTGCTGTATTTGGGTTCACATAGTTTGGCAAACCGTCATGCAAATGTAAATGTGTGAAAGAAAACAGAAATCTGGATCTGAAGGCTATGAAAAGCAAGTCAGCACAGGTCTGCTTGCTCAGAGGGTCGGAGCCCAAATGACAGTTTGGTTTCAGTCTTAAGCAGTGGAGTGTTAAGAAGTTATGTATTAACCCAGTGTTCTGCTAAGTGGTATAATTTAATTTACATTTTTAGCCCAGTAGCCACTTGACTGATGACCTGCACGTCCTTCCTTTGGCTTTGGTGCGAACAAAATGATTACAGATGAGTACGCAAGTAGGAGGTTCCTGTTCACAGGAGCTTTTGTGGGTCCTCAGTCACACCCCTTTGGGGTGTGAATTTTACATCAAGTGTGTTGTGTTCGTGAAAGGGAGGCGAGGTTTGGGTGGGCAGTGGAGTTACTGCTGCAAGTTAGTAGGAGTTGGAGTGGGGTTGGAGCCTGTGGAACTGTGGGCTGTGGGGCTCCTGGTGACCTGCCTGAGAGCCAGGCTCTGCCTCTGGCAGAGGTGAGGGCCAGGGGATCTCCTGGGCACTCGTGGGTCCCATCTGAGGTGTGGCTGCCTGTGCCACAGGCTGGTGATGTTCTGCAGTCATTACATTTTGACAAAGTGAGAACATGTTTTCAATAAAGTGAGAGCAGGGAAGAGAAGCTGTTCCTCATAGCAGTGGTTAGTGAATGATACACATGAATAAAAGAGCAGTAGGGAAGTTGACATTTATACATCAGCTTGGTCAAGGGTATTTTAAGCACTTACGATGCATCGCACGAACAGCAGGGCTTTGAAATGCCTGTGGCCAGGCAGTTCGGTACTGAAGAGGTTAAAGAAGAAAGGAAGGTGAAGATAACACTTACAATATCTAAGTCACTGTGGTTTCTAAGGTGGTTTCTAAGTATTTGTATTGGTTGCTCAATGTTTCTCGCTTTACTTGACATTATACTAGTACTTTTCAATGACATTAGAAACAGCATATTGGGATTTAATGGTAAAAACAGGATTTCTGTTCATTTGGTATCATTCCCCACTCCCCCATGAATTTGATTTTGATAATTTATCCATTAAGTTGCCGAAATCAGAGTCTATGTGAGTGTTGTGTTGTGTTTGCATTCCTAATTAATTTATGCTGGTGCTGAGCACCCACTTGGGCTGCTCAGAGCTATCTGCTATTATATCCTTTATAAATGCTTGTGGAAGAGCCAACTTCTGAAGGGGATAGTTCCAAGGCAATATTAGTTAGAACACGTTTGCTGCCCTGGCAGCAACAGTGTCAGCCAAATGTGGTATTAAAAAGATGCTTGGACTACTTTTGCTTTCACTCTGCAGCATTCCTGTCATAGCATCCCAAAAGGCAAGGGGGTGGGAGAGAGAATGCTTTGATTGCAAGGATTGCTAAAAGCCAATAAAATGAATAGGATGACTCTGCTGCAAGGGGATTTTTAGAAAGAGCTCCTTTCCCCTGGCTTGTTCTGTGGCCATGCAGTCTTCAGCAGGAGCAGGGCAATGAAGTGCCTTGGTCCATCTTGATATCTGCTCTTAGCTTGACCCTGCTGTCTCAAAAGGGGCAGTGGTAGGTCCAGACTCTGCATTTGGCTGCTCTTGCTGTCCAGCCTCACAGGTGTGGTGGCAGCAGCAAGCTTTAGCTATGGGAGCAGAGGAAGAAAGGATCTTCCAAAAAAATTACTTGACCCAGCTTTGAGTCACTGTGTTGGTCAGTGTTTCACCTGCATCGCTAGTGTTCCACCTGGGTTGGGTGGAAACCCAGGAGCTCCTTGATGCTCTTCTGGAAGAATGCCAGATCTCACTCAGTCTCTTCCCAAGCACTCACAAAGAGTGAAAGATGACTGCCTTGCTTCATATATATTACAAATTATCCGTTCTCTAAATCTTTTTCTGAGGAAGGGTTATAGTGGTGATTTCTTCATTGTGTCATCTAGGCGTGAATCCAGACTTAAATTTCGAGAGCATGTTGCACACGGCCTTGACATTTTAGTCATTGCCATAAGAGTATAGGCTAGTGTTTTTAGATATGTTTAGGTATAACAGTAGTGGCAGATGTCACTTATGCTATAAGGAACTCTGATTCCTATCCCAGTTTCTGAAAGAAAAAATTGTTGGTGGTGTTCAAGGTCACACGTGTAAGTTAAATTCAGCTTAGGGCTAGGCTTACACCTATGTACGATGCCACATGGGACAAACATGGTCAAACAGGCATAAATGGTGTCTGTGTTTAACTAGGCAGAGCACACAGCACAGAATTTATGCCAGCTCTTGGAATACTGAAGGTAACTTCATGTTATTAGGTTTTATAGCAGGACAGGTCACCTGCCAATATTTTATTTTTTTTCTTTTAGTATCTGATCTGGGTAGGAGAGTTTCTAGTGGATTGGTACTCAACATCATGCAGCACCTTTGAGACCACCTGAAAGGCTGTGAAATAGGCTGTGCATAAATTGTGTCTCTGAACTGTGATTTCAAGGAGATGGCAGCTTGCTGAAGGTCAGAGGGCAGACCAGGAACGGTGTATAGGTTTTGTTGTTTGTGTGGGAAAAAGAAAGCTTAAAAGCAAACACACACAACCAGCAAACAAAGGAAGCCTTTGCTTTCCCAAATGTGTTGCTCTTAAGAACATCATCAATTAGGTGCTCTTGAAGTGGCATTCCATCTCCTGCCTTATGGGGGGGAAAACAACCCCTGTTGTCCTTAGTGATGTCTGGTTTACAAATCCTTTGTTTTTATACTCTCAGTTACAGGTTATTGGACTGATTATTCTGTGTTTGGGAAGGTTCTTTTAAGCAATCTAAGCATACATTAATGATTGGCCAGAGGATAAAGAACGTGCTCCCTGAGTAGAGGGTGTTGCTCTGAACCTAAAAACATGGTGTTCTCCTCCAGCTCCTATTTGGAAGGCAGTCCCTGCAGTAATGCTCATCCCTCCCTTTGGGCAGGTATGTGCTAATTGGCATGGTTGGCCTATCTTAATTCTTTAGAATTTAATAAAAACATGCATTGCTATTGTACTTTATCCATGCACAAATAATGTATTAATCAAGATCTCTGTAGCTGAAAGCAAAACAGTGGGAAATCCTGTGGCTGATCTGACCTCAAGCAAACTTGATCTTCATTTCTCTTTATTCCCTTTTGCCTCTTACTTCCAGTATATAGTTGTTGTTCCATGGTTCCTGGCGCTAGTGGTTAAAGCTGAGGGCTGATTTAATTTCTAATTTTATTTTTATATCTTTTGACATCTATAGGCTGAAAGTCATGGACATGGAAAAAGCAGGATTTAAAGGAACTTTGGGCCACTTGGAGCATGTTTTTTATGGAAATCAGATTTAATTTCAAGTTTTAGGCACAGAATACTTCAAGATAATTTCAGTGGGGATAATTAAAAAGCTACTTTTCTATAATGATCCCAGGAAAAGAAGGCACTGAGTTACAAATCCTGTTTTGAGAACTGCTGAGCATCTGAAGCTGTTCTCATTCATTTCATCAGAAGTACAGAAGCATTTCCCCAAACATTTTTTTCAAAGTGCTCCCCTTGGTCTCACATTTCACATAATGTATTTCCTGCAATACTGGTGTATATCATCTTCTCTGGCTTTATTACTGTCTTGAATCCATTTACTGGAATTCTGTGCTTTCTTTTTAAGCATCTACTGCTAACCACTAATACATCTGGAATATATTGTGACTTGGTGGAATGCTGGGCTTTCCAGGATGAAACTTCATTGTTTCCCATTACAGGCTGTGGCTTGCAATTGCCTTCCCCCTCCCTCCCACCGTCCATCATTTGAAGTCCTCTCATACCCCTTCAGCTTTTTGTACCCAGGCTGCCCTGCCTATTCTGCCTTTGTCCCTTCCTGCAGTGGGGCGGAAGACTCCCTACATGGGCTTCTGCAAATCCCATCTGAACCGCTTCGTCCACAGTGACTGAAAGAAGTTTTAAGTAACTTGAAACAGCTCAAAAGAGCAGCCAGGGACCCAGCCTGAAAGATAAGATTAAAAATTAATTAGAGTACATGCCCCACATCACATCTCTTACTGAAATTTTGTTTTCATTTGGGTTTTTTGTTGGTTTTCTTTTTTTGTTTCATTTTAAGCATTTAGGATGGTTAGTGTCTTTTCACATTTCTGTAACTGCCCAGTATATTTTGAAGCTCTTACGTAATCAAAATTATGTCCCTTAAATCACAGAGTTGTTAGGGTTGGAATGTTAGATGATCTTCTGAAGATCATCTAGTCCAACCCCCCTACCAAGGCAGAGTCACCTAGAGCAGGTGACACAGGAATGTGTCCACGTGGGCTTTGAATGTCTCCAGGGCAGGAAACTCCACAACCTCCCTGGGCAGGCTATTTCAGTGCTCTGCCACCCTTACTGTAAAGAAGTTCTTCCTCATGTCCAGGTGGAACTTCTGGTGTTTTAAATCCCTAGTTGTGGAAGACACCAGTGGGTTTCATAGTAAATAGTGGGTTTCTTAGGCTACAGTCTGGCCAACTGTCTCTTCCTGGGTTTTATGTTTGCAGTCATGGGTGAACTAAAAATAACAAAAAGCAGTTTTTCTCCTGATTGCCCCTGCTCACAGGTCACAGCATGGCAGAGCCATAACACCCTGGAAGCGATGGGGTGGTACACAGGGCGAGACAGGGAGCCTGGCACACGGGAGATGCTGCGGGGATGGGAGGAACTGGACTGCCATGGCCAAGCTCCTAGCTACCAAGCGTGGGTTTGACTTGGGTTAGTTTTGGGTAGTTTGTGTGGTTTGGGAGGTTTTTTTGGTTTTGATTTTTTGGGGTTTTGTTTTGTTTTTAAATAAAAACTTCCTCTGCATTTTTTTCACCTGAAGTTGAGGGAATCCAAATTGGTTTTCCATATGTGGTTTCAGATGAAAATGCTTTTCTTCCTCTTTTTCTTTCTGTCAAAAGAACTAGTGGAATTTTTTTTGAGTAATATTAAAAGACCTTTTTTTTTTTTTTTTTTCCCCCTCAGCCTTACTCTTTACTTTGGACTGATGCCTCATTTTTTAGTAGCAGATCAGAGCTACCAAGAGAGGGGTCTGATAGACAAGCAAAGTAACTTTAAAAAATTAATTTGGTACTCTCTTCCTGCATCAAGATTGATAATTGCATGTTATTGGCCTTGGCGTGATCTAAAAATGGTAGTAAAATAAAGACGATTTGGGCTGGCACTTTTTTGCCGTCTTGAATGAATTCTGTTATGGACTGTGTTCAGAATAACTTGGCATCCTTGCAGCTCTGTATTGCTTAGAGAGCAGGAAAGTAAATTTTATAAGTAACTTCTTTCTGCCATTGGAATATCTAGTTCACAGAATTCGCGTTTACTTTTTGTTAGGCACAACATCTGAGGATTTCCATTTTTTCTGCTAAATCTTATGCTCAAATTAAGGTAGTGATGGTTATTCTGAAAGATGTACATTGGGGTTTTTTGAGCTGTATGGCAGCAGTATTTTCAAATGAGTTCAGAAGTTTTGAGTATCTAGGGAAGTCCCAGGTTAAACCATATTTCTGTCTAGGACTTGTATTTTCCTTATTTATTCCAGTCATTATTATAAATGTGTAACTTACCATAAGGGAATTAGTGAAGGGGGAAAAAAGCATATAATTCTAATACTAGGTTGATTACTGCCCTTATTCTTCTACATTTGCTCTATTTTCCATACAAATAAAAATGACCTGTACCTTACCTCACACCCAAAGTTGATCTTTTTTTTTGTTTATGCTATTATTATTATTATGCTCTTTGGTGTACTTCATGACTTGCTATTTTTATAGCAGTTAGAAGGAAATAGAAGTTGAAAAGGGAATGCCTGCTGTCAGAGAAAGCACAAATGATGTGCCAAAAACCCACTGCAGATTAGTACTGACTTCAGACCTCTGTTTTTAACTGCTTGTTAAGGGTAATTCTTTATCTGAACATGATTATTTATATGCATAACACACTTCATATGTAACCCATATTTAGATTGCTTTTGGGATCTCTGTGAATGCTCCTTCTTCACATTCTTTTGTGAAGGGTGTGTATCCACAGAGGCTTTAAAAATTACTTCTAAGGGAAAAAAACTTCTGAGAAATACCACACCCTCTTGCTCCAAAGAAGCCTTGTGCTGTTTTCCTTTTGGTTATGTTTTTTTTTGTTTTCTTTTTCCTTCCTGAGACTCATGTTACCTGAAAGTTGCCCTGAAGTCTTTGGTGGTACTGGCATAAGAGTCTGCGTGATGGCCCGATACCAGGGAGCAGATGACAGTCAATGTAACTGACTCTTAAACCCCTGCAGTCTCTTTGAGTGATGTAGTAATTACATGCACATAATTTATAAATAAATAAATGTACATATATTGGGGATACAGTATCTTAAATTTTTTTTGCTGGGAGATGTACGCAATCAAAATAATTTGGAGATCACAGCTCTAGTAGATGGAAAATCAGTTTTCTTTTTTTCCCCTTATTTTCCATCAGATTATGGCCCTGCTAAATTCAGTGCTCTGCAAACACACCCTCCTCCCAGCTTTCCCGACACTGTGTGAATCCCCCAGGTAATTCGGCTTAATACACCACCCCTTCTCCAACAGAAGACTTAAATGAAGGGGTCTGGTTTAAAGGGAAGCATTCCTGCAGCTTGCCTCTCCAGTGCAATTAGTTGAAATGCATCCACGTGATCTCTTCCCTTTGATTTGAATGGGAGCTGGCTGGTTTCCCGGTGCAGGCCAAAGAGCTGTTTTCTTCTCTTGAAGTGAAATGCCTGTCTCTGATGCCCCATTTACCGTGGACGGTTAAGGAAGGGGAAGGGGCACAGCCAGCCAGCAGAGTGACTGAGGCCGAGGGGTAGTGAATGTGGTGCCAAAATTGGCGCAGCTGGCAGGGTGCAGCAAATGTGGAGGTGAGGCAATTCAGGTGGCATTCCCACTGATTCGCCCCGCTGTGCCTCCAGGCCTGGATTCCGTCTGTCCCGCTGCTCCTTTTTTCTTAGAGAAATGCTTCCCTGCCCTCTCCAAAAACAAAAATGCAGGAGCCTGCCAAGAGGGTTTGGAGGATGGCCTCCAGTGGGCCACAGGAGCGTGGTCTTGCTCCTGATGGAGCTGAACAATCTTCAGGTGGACCCACAATTTCACCCCATTTGGGGTAATGAACGTGGATTTGTGCTAATGGCCACCACATAGGCAGCCAAGTGGGCAGCCAGCACAAGGGAAATGATTCTCCCTCTTTGGCCTGCTTAGTGTAAAAAAACTCAGGCAAAGGAGTAGGGGGAAAAGAGTGGGACAGACAGACAGATGGACATCCCCTGTCTACTTGTGTACCCAGCCAGCACTTTCAGAGCTGGCTCTTAAATGCCAGAGACCCTGAGCCCAGTGAGCAAACTGTCTGTAACTCCAACGCTGGGGTGGGACTGTACTGCTAATGAGGCCTTTGCTCAGGAGCCTGAGAGCCCTGAAATCCTTCCCTTTTGTTTAAGTTAAACTATTTTGGTTTTTCACCTTTCTTTTTAACTAAGCAGCCTTTCTGCTAGAGCATATGTCCACACTCCCTGTGGTCACAGGGAGGTGAGGATGCAAGCAAGCCCAGAGCAGGATTTATTTGGTCCCCCGTGCTGCACCATCTTCTCCTCCTGGATCTTTGACAAGTAGTGTTGCCTCTGTCACAGCTTCAGGGCTCTCAGCTGAGCCCCACACCACCTCACTGTCTTACAGGAGTGCTTCAGGACAAATAGTTTAAGGACCATGAGATGCTGAAACACTATAGAGTCAGATCTGTACATTATTGAGGGAAGCAGCTAGTGGAGGACTGATAGGTAAAGAAGTTAGTCATCTGGGGAGTGCATCCCTGCCTTGACACTCCCTTCTGCCTACCTAAAATAAGCAACATCAGGTAAAACTGCAAGAGGAATACTATTTTGGGACTACAGTGGGCTTAATATTCCACAGGTGGAATTGCAAGCAAAAGTGCTGATGTTGAATTAGCTCATTGTAATTTATTATTCAGTAGGATGATTGAATATGATCTATGATGAAAGTATTTTTGTTTCCTCTTGATGATCACTTTTGTTACAGCCAGTAGAATGCAGTAGTACCTTAGTTTTATCCTGCAGATATTACTTTCCTGCTTTGCTGTAAGGTGTCCCTATTTTTCAGGGGGAAAAAAAGAACAAAATGATGGTCTTGGCTTGGAAGGTTATTGCATAGCTACTGTCACATAAAGCAGAATTGATTGCAAGAGCTTTTAAATATGTGAAGTATGTGTACTGACTTTCTGCAAACTGGCATTCTTTGCAATTCCTGGTAGTAATTACACCAAAGTTTATGCTTATAAGGTCAAACACAAGGCTTTTGTAGTGAATGATTAGACAAGTCACTTTGGTTTTATCTTCTGAAAGGTATCCTTTTGCTCCTTACCAATTTTAGCAAAGAGCACACACTTTGGCCTCTCTGTTGCTGCATGCAGGGCTGCACCTTCCTGCTGAGCTACTGTAAAAGCACTGATATGGGAAGTCCCTGGATAAGCCACTTGGTGAGAGGAGGAGGAGGATGTGTCACTAGCAATCTGCCTGGGTGACAGAAAGGGAGCTGTGTGATATACAGGGATGATTTCTGCAGATCCATGACCCCACTGCTCTTGACCTGAACAGGTGGGATAGTTCTTGAGGGTTACTGCACTGACAGACAAGATAGACATGTGGACTAGGAAGGGCTTACTGTGAATAAAAGTACTTCAAGCTATTATGATCTTCAGAAAGCAATGTTGCATGCATTTCTAGTTGCTTAGAAAATCCCTCTGCTTGGAGAAGATGAAGTCATACAAGTCTTTGCACTCTTCATGTTCTCTGTCTCCCAAAATAGGTGGGAGAAGGGCAGGAGAGGAAAGCAGCATAGTGGGTGAGGTGGGAGGGCAAATAGGAAGAAGTTGTCAGTGCTACATGGACATGGTAATAATATCTGTTTCTTGAGCAGTATGGAAATAGGTTAACCAGTATGTAATAAAAAACTTGGAAGGCAGTTTCATGTTAAAACATGGATATATTCAAACTGGGGACCCAGCTGATAATGTGAAGGAAGCTTAATAATCAAAACACTTATTCATAGGTAGGATACTTGAATCAGAAAGCCTGCAGTCTCTTTCTGAGTCTGTTAAGTACTTTGCAGTCTTGTGAGAGATTGTACTGAGAACACTTAAAATTTTAAAGGGTGAGTCACTGTATTTTCCCCTCCAAACAATTAAGCTGTTTCGCTGAGCTCATCTTTACTGGTATGATATGTAATAACTTGTTTTTCCCTCTGCTGCTACCTAAATGTATTCCTCTGGTAGTGTTCTGAGTTACTAACAACTGTAGCATTAAAAAAAAGTCATAAAAAAGTTTTACATTTAAGAAGTTCATAGCTGCGCAGAGGATTGCCACAGGTAACATAGTTCTGTGCAGCTTTTTAGTCTGAGCATCGAGTAGGTGGCACTTGAAAGAAATCCAGTCTTTGCAGCAATTATGTTTTTCTGAGTTTTCACTCAGGTTGGGGCAGGCATTTGTGCCCCAACTCTCCCTTCTGCTCTGTGGTCCAGCCCTGACCAGGTGGGCAAGTCCAGACAGGCGTTACCTTGGCTGATCCTTCATCCAGAGAATCCTGAGTCGGCTCTGAGATTTAAAGACAAAGTTAATGTCCACTGATGCCGTGGGTGCCTGGGCTTCCTTCACGAGCTGAGGCACTGCCGTCATCTTGCGAAGGCTGGGGAGCGGGACAAGCCCTGAAGTGCTCTGGTGAGACTCTGAAGCACAAGTTATTTGGTATCACTGGGACAAGAGGGGGAAAGAAATTAATTATATCCCTGACTCCTGATGGATGAAATGGCGAGCGGCAAAAGGAAGAGAGGTGAGACAGGAGGGAGGTAGGGCAGCCAGCAGCAGCCAGCTGGCCCAGGGTTGATGGCAGCATGCCTGGGAGGGAGATCCCTGGGCCCCTGCCAGTGAGTTTGAGAGGAAAGCAGCTACCGATGGTGTTAGTCAGAGTGTGAGTGCTGAGTGCTGTTCAAAGGGCTGGAGCACTTTGAACGGATTGGACTTTATCTCATTTCCTCTTTCACATAACCCCAGGGACAAGGGAGAACATTAATGAAACCCTGGAGGTGAATGGAGCCAGGTCCAGGCTGAAATGTGTAAAGAATTTCTCACAAGAGATTTGTCTTTTTGGTCCTTTTGTACCACTCCACAGGCATAACCTTCCTGTTTTCATGTTGTTTATTTTCCTCTGGCTGTCACTGTTCCTGTTTAATCCTTAAAGATAATAATATGCGTTGATAATGTTGAGGAAGAATGTTTTTGTTAACATTAATGTCAAACAGTGCAATAGAGTTTCTGTAATATTTGGGCTTAATACTATGCACGTGGTGCCAGCAGTAGTACTGAATGGGTCGGAGACTGCTGTGATGCCTATTAGGGATGGTTTTTCAGAGCTTGTGTAAGAGGCCCCAGAAGACATGCAGAAGAGTGACCACAGTTTTATATTTGAAAATGGTGGCAAAAATAGGCTGCTGGAGAATTAATGCTCAGTCAGCTTAACTTTGAACCCTAGCAAGGCATGAATGCAACTAACAGTCAATATACAAGTGTTTATTGAATAATACAGCATTAGAAAAGCCACATGGATTTCTGAGAACAGATTGTTTCAAAGCAGTCAATTTTCCAGCTCTGGCAGATAAGCATGCCTCATAGACAGAAAGCAGGGAATAAATGAGTTGTATCTGCTGATGCTATCTTGCACAAAATTTCATAAGGAAACAAGAGAAAGAGGCATTAGAGTTAGAATCATGGTGATTAACTTTGTTGAGCACAAGCTTTGCAAATTCTCTTCCTCTATATATCCACCCATCCACTCTTGCCACTGGTTTGTTGCTGTCTTAGACCAGTCACAGAAGCGCTGCTAATAGCTCTTCCTGTTCCCTCATCATCCCTTTGGAAGGTTGTATTGGTTTGGACTCAGTGCTTACTTTCACTGCTGTTGACCTTGTTCAAGAGAAGCACATAGCGGTGTGGAAATGACAGTCTAGGTAAAATTGCCAAAGGGAGGTGTGCAACTGCTTGAAAAAAAGCATTTGGGCAGAAATTCTTGTTTTGACACAGAGCCACCAATAGGACTTCCCCCTACCAGGACCTGCCTGACAGCACCTTGCAGGAGTTCCGTCCTCTCCCACTTGTATTCATTAACTTGATTAGTGACCTGGATGCTGCAGCTCAAAGTTGGCTTATGAAGTTTGTGGGTGTCCTTAACTTGGAGGAACATCTAGAGGTACAGGAGATGAATTAAAAATGATCTTGGCAAACTGGAGAGAGGCTCCATGATCAAGAAGTTGAAATTTCATGAAGAGAAGTGTGAGGAGTTGTACTCAGGAAGGAGAATTCAAATGGCTGTGGGCTGGGCCATTTGGAGGATGCATTTATATGGTGTCTTATAATGTGCATGCAGATTAAAACAGATCTTATTTTGGAAATGCTGTGTGCAAAATATAAAGAAAGGTCGACCTAGATTATTTTGAAGAGACTGTGTATTCATTACTGAAGAAGCCTGAGAGCTGTTGTCCTGCCAGAGGAGGATAACAAAGAGGCGTTGTTAAAGCAACAAAGCACTTGAAGATTGGAAAGTGTGCAGAAGCCATCGGCTGGTATATGCTGCTTTACTGAAATCTAGGAACAGAGTTGTATCCATGGATAGCAAATCTATTTTGGTGGTGACTTAGTGCATCTGTAGTCTCTGTAAGTGAAATAGGAGGAATATGATAGCCCTCCACAGGAATTAGAATAATTTTTTTCTCCAAAGCATTTCCACTTTGCGTGAGCTCTTCTACCAGAAAGGAGATGGGTACAGCAGGATAGGCAGATGAAGTCAGAGGTCCTGAAATGGGACCCATGCTCTGACGTATCTTTGATGAGTTTGTGTCAGTTTGGCATGAGAAGTGCCCACAGTTGTGCTAGCTGTGCAGCAGGGTGTGTGCATGTCAGCATGCAGCCTTCATGGACCCTTCCAGCTGTTATGGGCAATATGTAGTCCTCTTGTTTGTCTTCCTCTGGCTATGGAGGTCCTGGGGTTAGGATCTGGTCCGTGTGGCTTTGGACTCTCCAGATGAAATAACAGTGACAAGGACCACAGGCAGACTCAAAGTAGATGAACATTAATGTGTTTGGGATTCATGAAGTAACCAGTGAGTAGTGTTTATTGGTTTTGGACCAAATTCTATTGTTTAACTAGTGAAGAAGAGAAATGCCGCTTTTACTTCTTACAGTAGTACTCCTGTGGAAAGGTCAAGCCTTTATCCTGTTATTCCTAAGCATGTTAGAGGAGAGGAAGCTTTTGACAGCTCCCAACATCAAATACTTCCTCCGATCAACTGCTGTGACTCCAGTCCTGCAGCGCTGGGTGTGCCATCTGCTTGTGCCTGACACTTGGGTCCCTGCAGCCTGCTCCTGCTCCAGTTAGTGTGCTGCTGGACCCAGGAGAGGACAATCAGTAAGGAGAGTGGGCTTAGTGTTGAAATTGGTGTTTCCCATCGCTTCTTGGTGAGGGACCCTCAGCCGAGCAGCATGGTTCATCCCAGGGCATTGCTCCAGGACTGTCTCAGGTGTAGCAGTCAAAAGCTGTATTTAAATATTGCATCGTGAGTTCAAGAGAAGAGAAATGACTGACTGTCCTCTTGTCAGTTGAGAGCAGGAGATTACTTTTTTGGTGCCATTTCACAGAATCATAGAATGGTTTGGGTTGGAAAGGACCTTTAGAGGCCATCTAGTCCAACCCCCCTGTAATGAGCAGGGACATCAACTCCGTCAGGTTGCTCAGAGCTCTGTCCACTGTGACCTTGAATATTTCCAGGTATAGGGCATCTACCACCTCTCTGGGCAACCTGTTCCAGTGTTTCACCTCCATCATAGTGAAAAATTTCTTACTTGAACGGCTGCAGTGGTGATTTTTTTTGCCTGAACCTGAGTCAGGCTGGCTCGGAGGTCCGGCTTTAAGTCAATTTGCTGTTAGCCTTTGATGGCCTGGGGTCAGATGTTCTGAACGGCAGCCGTGATGACACTGAAAGGAAGGACTGCAAGGGGACTTCCAGGGGCTTTTTTGGCTTTTCCCCCCCCTTTCCTTGTTTTGAACATGCTTCGCCTTTTCAGCCTGGCCATGAGGGGCGGGTGGCGGCGGGAAGGGCAGGACCGGGCCAGGCGGGAGGCGCTGCGGGGAGGCAGAGCCCGCTGCGGGAGGGTGTTGTGGAGAGGCGCCTGCTCGGGTCGGACCGCGGCTCTCCGGCTCCTCCTGCCGATGGGAGCGGGGCCGGGCCGGGCAGCCCACGGCATGGTGCCGGGCAGCCCACGGCATGGTGCCGGGCAGCCCACGGCATGGTGCCGGGCAGCCCACGGCATGGTGCCGGGCAGCCCACGGCATGGTGCCGGGCACGGCCCTGGGGCGGCGGGCGGCTGCAGGCGGGGGTCCTCCTGCAGGTCGGTGCCCTCCGGCTGTCGGGCAGGGATACAACTACGGATATAAATATAGTTTTCACAAAGATCCCCAGTTCCAGTGTACCCGTGACCGTGGCCGGCTGCCCCCCACCACCATCCCGCTGCCCTCCCTCCTCCCCAACTCTCAGGGTTCCCCGCACATCTGGAAGGAGCGATTTGTCTGCCAGGGAACATGCCCTATGCCACCCTATGCCACCCTATGCCAGTGCACAGGATCACAGAATGTTTTGGGTTGAGAGGGACCTTAAAGACCATCTAGTTCCCATGGGCAGGGATACTTTCCATTAGACCAGGTTACTCAAAGCACTATGCAACCTAGCCTTGAACACTTCCAGGGATGGGGCATCCACAACAGATTGAGGGGCCCACACTGAGGGAACATCTCACTCTTTGCTGAGATGGACGGATGCTTCCTTTATCTTGCTCCTTTGTGCTGGGTATGGTGCCCATTGGTCCTTGACCCTGCAGCAGCTGCTTACACTAACATCCCTCCCTCCCCACCCAGTCTTCTCTTGGTTTGGCGCCTTGGAGAGGCTGGTAGCGGGCTCTTGGGAGAGCAAGAGATGGGCTAAAGGAGGGTGCTGCTCCTTGTGGTTGGGGTGGAGGTGAGGGAGGAACAAGTGTGTAGGGAGGGGGAAGGAAGAGCAGCAGAAGGAGAAAAAAGGAACTCGACTTGTTAGTGAGCTCCTAGATCAGTTCAGCCATCTCCTGTAAACGCCCTCAGCCAACTGGAACAGCTGAGGCATGAGTACATGTTTCCTTCTGCTTATTTTGCTTCAGGGTTGGTGATTTCAGGGGGTGACGAGGCAGGCAGCTGCAGGGTGTGACTGTCTGGCTTCTTGGTCAGCTCCTGGCAATGCATGCACATCCAGGGTCTCCTTGCAGAGGGTTACCCTCATTGCCCAAAGCAGAGAGGACACAGATTTGATGAGGAACTGCAATGCTAAGCATCCTGGAGCAGCTCTGGCTGTTTGCCTCTGCCTGTGTTTTGCTGTTCTGGTTCATGGTGGCCTGCTAGAGGAGCAAAGAAAAATACTGTGTGTCCATTGAAATGTGGGTCTGAACTAATGCTTCCCTCCTGTAGTCAACTTTTGCTTGTAGAACAACTTTTTGGTCTAATTTCATGCTTAGCCCAGGTCCATCCCTCACTCTGTTACCTCAGGACCTTCATTGTCACTGCAGAGCCACAGCTGCAGGACCCTGGTGTGAGGACCCAGCTGATGGGCTTGGCTGGACCGTGTGACTTTGTCTAGAGCTGTTCCTGTGACTCTGCCCTGCACTTCCTCTAACACGTGGTCTGGGCAACCACAGACCACAGTGTTCTGGCACTGCTTATTAGTGTTGTCTCTGTGAGGCTGGCCTTGCCCTGCTCTCACTGGCAATAACTTTCTTAACAAGTTTTCTTTTAGCATAGCCCTTTTGGATAATGGTTGGTGATACAGTATAGCCAACAATTGCAAAGTGAACAAAACTCAAAAAACTGAAAAAAGTGGCATAGCCAGGCCAAACTGCTAATGAATTAGTCAAACGTGGTTTTTAACACTTTAAAGTGTTAATTGAGGAGTTAATACTTGTTCTCCTAGTTCCCTTTTAACAGATGCTTATTCACATTCTCCATGAAGTGTTGCAGCTTTTGCCCTTATCGTGAATCAACAAACTGTCCTTGCCTTCCTATAGAAGAGGAACTGCTGGAATAGGAATAATATGTGAAATAACAGTGCGTTGCAGTAGTAACTGAGGCCTCTTATTCTGTACAACTGGTTTGTTGTGATTTTCTTCATCCTCGAGAACAAAATCCTCTTACCTTGACATTTGCCACATTATTTTGAGAGAAAAAGCTGTAGTGCATTCTTTCTCCTAGGATAGTAACTGTCCAGTGATAAGTTTAACAAAACTTTGCAGCTGCTTTTGTACTTGAAGGGCCTTTGCAGGAATAGATAAGAAGTTCCAATGAGGAAGCACTATGTGGTGGTATGGGAAACAGCAGCCTGGAAAGATAATTTGCATTGTTAATTTGTTCACAGAAAAGGGTTGGCGATAATGTTAAGTGGCCTGAAGACAGAAATAGGAGCAAGAAACAGGATGTAGATAGACATGAAGGGAAAGCAAAATGAGGCTCTGTTGCTACAGCATAGCATTATTTTTTGTATATGGTGAAAGCAAGTCTTTAGGAAACTTTCCTGTCTGTCCGTTCAGGAGGCACTCTGGCAGTCACACTTCCACCATCAGAAACTTTAACTGCTAGGACTGAAGCCTGAAGCTGTGCTGCTGTACAAACAGAGCTGGGGACAAGATCTTCCTGGAGGCATACCGTGATGGCCCCAGCAGAAATCAGGTTGTGGCCTCCTTTCTTTGTCACAGATGGTGAGCAAGGTTTCAGGCTCCACTTGTTACAACTCTGTGTAGCAAGTGGCGGTGGAACATTTTTGATCCTGAGGATATTGCCTCTTTAACCTGCAAAGGATTGCAGAGGACCTTTGAGTCGTGCCAGGAATTCAGACTGCTTTAAGAAAACTTAGTTTGAGCCTCTGTCCTTACAAGAGACACAGCTTAACTCTTGTTTGGCTGTGCAATCTGCTGACCCTGACCTGCCCTAGGAGGTGATGGTTATTTTCTGTTCCCAGTTAGTCCTTGTCCTCAGCTGAGGTTGTCAGAGATGGCAAAGGTCTCCCAGGAGATGGTGTGTGAAACTATTTTCTGTCATCTCAGAAAAGAAGAAAATCAGAGGGTATTCCTGTTTCTCATTAGGTGGGAAGGTGAGGAGACAGGGTCTTGCCCTTCCCCTTAGTATTGACAGAGGTGCTTGTGATGGAGTGAGGTGGACCTGGGTGACTGTTCACTTCTTGGTGATTCCAGGGGTTGCCCTTTTATATAGGGACCTGGAACCCTGTCCCACTGTTCCCTCTCCAGATTTTGTACTTCTGTACCATACACTGGTGGTATAACTAAAGCTGTACCCTTTTCTGTGAGGTGGAAGATTTGCTTTCTTCTCTATCTTTTTTGTTTTTGAGATGGAGAATTGGCGTGACACAATTTGTGGAGCCGAACTGTGAATTTTGATACATTTATCCTCTTCTTTTCAGTTTTAAGTTGGGTGACAGGGTGAAAGAAGGAAGTGGTTTACTGAGTCACTTCAATTTATTTTTTTAATTTTATCACAACTGCCAGTAGTAACCACAGGGAGAACATGCAAACAGTGGGTATTTGACGTAAAGCTATCTATAGGAAAGGCTGCTCATTGAGAACCTGCTGCCAGCGAGGCTACAGGCTGCCAGTAAGTGTCCACGGGGTCGCTTGGGCTGAGGATCTGGCTGTGGCATCTGCCTCCCAAACCTACAGCCTGGCTATGAATTGTATGGTCTTTTAGTCATTTGCAGAGAAATTCTTGGGAGTAGGAGCTGTGCATGGGAATGGTGATAAATGGATTTAGGAAGAGGACAGATAATAGTTTTGCTTGATGGGTTTTGTTACTCCTGAAAGCAAGCGGCATGGTAACAGAGCTTTGAGCAAAGTCCTCTGTTGTTCTTGAAATGCACAGAGGTATCCTAGTATTCCCAGTAGTTTATTATCCCTTGCTCATCATGAGTGTTTTTAGGGACACTATTTTGTCCCCACCCAGAACAGAGCATTTGTGGTCTGTTTGAAGATCCCATTGCTGATGGGTTTTCTTTGAGCAATGAGTTAACTGGCAGTGACTAAGGAAGAGGACACTGTGACGGAGTAGCTGAACCTAAAACTGTAATTCCAGTGGAAGGAATAGATTTGTCGCACTGATACAGAAATTGTATCACTTCTCATATGGTTTGAGGGAGTCTTTATGTTCAGAAATCAGACACTTTTCCAGCAAAACAAGGCTTGTACGGTAGGGTAACTGTGCTTTTTTGGTTTAAGGCTTTGCTCTAATTTAGGAATTTTAAGTGTGTTTTTCGTGTGCTTTAAAATATTATGAAAAATCCATAATAAATCATATTTTTATGTTTTATGCTGAATCTAAAAATAATTTTTACTTCATTAAGGGAAGGGAGAGCGGCATTTCCGTTTTACATTATCCTGAATGTCTAGGATTAATTACTTTCATTTCTTTTGTATTGTGAATTTTTTCTCAGTATGGATTTTTCTGCTTGGATACAGATTGCAAGTTCTAATAATTTTGAAACCAAAGTGTATATATTTAAAAATTAAGATTTGTTTGAGTCACTAAAAACTGAACCTTGCTTGTGATTTTTAAGTGTGTACATGTATTCAGCTTTATTTTTTGTAGATATGTGATCTACCTTTTATACTTTGGTTTAGGGAGTACATTAGTTCTTATGCTAGAAACCATCATCATACTGCAGGTTTCAGAGCTTTTAGAGATGATAATCACTGTTTTCTACCTTTCTTGGAAATGCTGGTCAGAGTGTAGGACCAATTTTCAGTATGTATGACCTCCTATGCTATCCCAAGTGTTTTCTCTGTGCTCCCGCTGCCTCCTCCCCTTTCCTCTGTGTTTTCCCTGCCTTGTTTTTTTGGGCAGTAGAGACTGTGTGAGGTGGTTGTATGGTGTGTTCACAGGCATGTGGCTGGGGTCGTTGCTTCTTCTGGGCTGCTAAATTGACCATTCCTTGCCATTCGGCTCATCACTCTTATAACCATCAGCATTCAAAGGCTCTGGAGCTCAGGGTTGGATTGTCCTTCTAAAACGGCAGCACTTGAAGCCATAAAGTAGTGTCACATACTACTTTGATGATTGTATTTGGTTGTGTGCCAGGAGGTGGTGGTGCATTCAAGCATGTGCACATTTCCAGCGTCACCAGCGCCTCTTTTGTCCTTCTCAGAGGGAATGTACTGTATTTTTTCCTTGGCAGTCTAATGTCATTTCAGTGTAAGGAACACAAAACCTTGATGAGAAGCTTTTCTTTCTCTGCTTGTAATGTAGCATTAATCATTTGAAAATTATTCATGAGATGGAAAACAAAGGGGCCAGGAGAATAATTGCTGGGCAGTCAACAGTGAAAGCAGTTCATAGGCTGCTGTAGTTTTGTTTGCATTTTTTTAATCCTGATGAGTGATGTTTTGGAGAAAAATTAAGATTGCCTAATACTCCTATTCCTTCACTGAAAGGGTAAAGTCAGTTTGGGACCTGTTTTGAGATCTCCCACTAGCTCTCCAGCCATACCAAGTCTCAGCAATTGCCCATCTGAAATGGCTTAGTTTACCTTTCTGCACCCCTGGAAGGGCTTACTGGCTTTCAGGGCACAAACCTGGCCATCAGAGCAGGTAATTCCTTGGGATATCTGAGGCAGCAGCTCCCTAGGCAATTTCCTTCATTTGCCACCCATTTTTAAGTTCTTCTGTCTTGTTTGTTTGTTTGTCTGTTTGGAGATTGTTGTTGTTTTGTTTGATTTGGGAGTTATTTTGGGGTTTTTGTTTTGTTTTCAACTTGGAGGCTTCTTCAGTCTTTTGTAGTATCTACTAGGAAACCTCTACTGTGAAAAGTAGAAGCCCCAGCACCTGGGGCTTGTCCTCATGTCTAAAGACGTTTTATCCCACCACAGCAGAATAAAGTAAACCTTCCGGACAATATCTACAGTAGTAGAATGCAAGTAGAAGTCAACTTGTTTAAAGATAAGACTTTTAAGTCTTCTTTTTTCAGGCTTAGGATCTTCAGGCATCATAAACAGGGGTGCTTAAGTGTGAAAGGTGTATTTCTGACTGAGTTTGAAAATCTGTTGGGAAGAGGCTTTTAATTCCAAGACAGTAATGGAATGGAAGGTCCTGGATCTAGAAAGTGCAGATCAGTAATTGCTTGTGTTTTTCCACATGCTCTAGGCTATGACAATAAATATAAATGGTGAATTTATTGGATATCCCTTCCTCCTCTTTTTGGTGTGGTTTCTTTTCTTTCTCTTTTTGAGTTTGTTAGCCTATGGAATACAGGGTCAATATGAGTAGCTGCACCCATCTTAAAGCTTCAACTGCTTGCCAGCTTGTTTATAACTTTTTTTAAAGAGGCAAAAATGGCAGGACAAAACTAATTCATGCTGTGTCATATGGTTTCTTCTTTACACACCTACTCATGCACGGATCATCCACTGATTAACAGTGTAAATTGCTAGCTGTAATGCTAACCTGCATCTTCAGCCGCTGGTCTGTCATTCCTCTCAGCTCTCAGTTTGGTCCCGGTCTGAATTATTAAAGCATATGTGGGTTAATCTGTACCTCCTACCGACTGTAGAGAGAAATACTGGCACAGAGAAAAAAGGCAGCATTTTCCCAGTAGAGGGAGGTATTGTAAAGCTCAGACAAAGTAGGTTTGTGCTTGCTGGAGAAGTGTGCCTTTTTGCAGGGTTTTTTTTCTGTTGAATTTAGGAATTCATGGGGTAGCACATCCAGAGAGCTTGGAGAAAGAAGGTAAAGGACCTAGCTTCACGTTCAGGCAGACAGAATATATTCTCATATTTTCTTTTATGTTTTTTTGTTGTCATTGGAATAGGATAGTTGGAGTAAAAGGAGGGATCTCTGCCTCGCTTCACTGAAACCTTGTGGGCCATCAGCAGTGAAGGTGGAGATGTTTTTGGTACTGACAGGTTGAGAAAGGATCCCCATGCTTACCGTAACAGCCCCCCTGCCTTTGCTTTACCCTCTCGAATCCCAAAAGACTTCAGTGGGTTGAGTGCATCACTGCTCTGGAGAGTGTTGAGCACACAACAGAATCATAAAATGGTTTGGTTGGAAGGGATCTTAGAGATCATCTAGTTGCAACCCCCACACCATGGGCAGGGACACCTTCCATTAGACCAGGCTGCAACGGTCATGTAGTTTTTTATTCTACATTGTATGGCAGGGACAGCCATCCATAGAAGAGATTTAGCAAAAACTAGCAACTGCTGTTAAATTGCAACAAACGTGCTTGGTCAGCTGGATCATGGACATAAATGCAAAGATCTGCTTTGTAGTGTCCACAATTTAGTTCAGTGCCTCATTACTAGTCCAGAAATTAAATATGCATGCTTCAGGGTTGATCAGTCACTAAGTGGAACCAAGCAAGAAACATCAAAACAGATGTTGGAGTCACATTAGACAAGGAAGAAAACATGTAATTAGTTAATTATTTAACTCTTTGAATCAACAATTAAGTCTCTCATGAAGTTTAGAAATTTTAGTTTCAAGGTGTATGTCCTTAGATTTGTGGCTTGATATTCTCTTCGGGCATTTCATTTTATCACTGCCTACCCTAACAGGAGCCCATGGTACAGTATGCTATTCCTTGACACCCAAACCAACCTGCAGGGTCTCACCTCACAGATTACTTCAGAGAGGCACGAAGCTTCATTTGCACCGGTGCATCAGCTGGGTGCTTCAGGGGTTCTTGCAAAACTGCTAGAACAGTTATTGCCACCTTCCTTCACGTGCTCCAGTGAGTCTTTCACTGATGTACAAACCTTTTCCTTCACTTTAAAGTGTGCTTTTCTTCCAAACCTTGTGAAAAATAGTAGAAAACCATCACTCTTGGACTCATTCATCTGGAAACTCATTCCAGTGATAAGCTGGCTTAGCAATGAGGGGATGGAGGAACATCCTCCCCTTTTAACATGCAGCCACCTTTGAACTGTGTGCGCCCTACAGGCATTCCTATATTTTTCTTTTAACACTCTTCTGATTATTTTTTTGCCTGTTTATGCTGTCCTGACAACAGTTTTTTCTATCGCTTTGAAAATCTTCAACTAAATTTCATTGAAATTTGGAAGTTTCTTCAAAGTTTGAAAAAAAAATAAAACCAAGAACCACCAGAAAAAAAACCAGTGCACTAGAGCAAATAAAAGATCAAACACATTGATAAAGAGTTTTCTGTGTGGAATGAGAGACCTAAAACTTCGTCTTTTCTGGTTAACATAGTTAATGTGCATTCTCTGTAATACAGGCTCATGAAGAAATGTATTGAATTTGAAGTACTTGGCAGTATTTTTGTTATTCCTCGATTCAGCTACATGTTTTCCAACATCATGAATTACTGTTCACATCCTTTTGAACATAGCATAAAGTAACCAGACATAACTTGTCCATCTTAAAAGGTTTTTAAATTGGAAAATTCTGCTGAATACCTACAGTCACCAGAACAGCAGTACTTTCACAGAAATATAAGGAGTGCTGCAGGCCTGGTATATCAAGATAAATGCTCTGCAGGACTGCAGTGAAAAGTCAACTGTGAGCATTGTCCCATGTAATAAAAAGTCATTCTTGCTTGTGATGAATGAAGGACTACATACTTCCGTCTTGGTTCCACCTTTAGCTTTTTCTGTGGTCATGAGGAAGGTCAGTTGCATGAGGGAAGAGTCACGCACTGGAAAATGAAGAGTAAACTTTCAAAGTACAGGACATACAAAAGAAGGCTGCGTGTTACTGGTAAAAAGAAAAACTGTGGTAACTTGGCCAGTCCTCAAAAATTCTGGTGGAATGTGAAAGGTCCAAATGGCCCCGTCCCACGCGAGAAGAATGTAATCTCTCAAAAAAGGAATTATAAACAGCAGATCAGGCCTGGAAGGTAAAAAGGGGTGTGGGGAGCAGGAGGCACTCTCAGGGAAAGTTCTTCCTGCAGAGCCAGGTCCATCCAAGTTGTTTTCTGGCAGTCTTTAAGCAACTCAGTGGAGAAATGTCATTTGTGTTTTGCAGCATCTCTCAGAAAAACCTCCCTTATAACTTATATTTGATACTCAGAAGTTAAGATTTGACTGTTTGGGTAAATTCAGATTTGAAACCTTGTCTCTTGTGAGTATTGGTGGACAAACCCACAGGGCATTTCTCCTTGTAGAAAGCTTTTAGCTTGTTCTCAAGTCCTCCAAGAAAGTATTTTCTAAATCATCTTAGACCCCTGTTGAAGTTTGCTGGAGAAGCCCGTGAAATAATAATGCTATGGAGCTGACTCCCCGGTCTTATTTTAAAAACCTAACCATCTTGCCCTCCTTTATATTGAAGTGGATTTGATCTGTATAACAACTCATTTTTGTCTGTGAACTCCTTGTATTCCTTCAATTTTCATACTCTGTCTGGTGCTATTAGTTGTAAATTGATACTAGTTTGGAGCAGCTCTGGTTTTCAAGGGCATTTGAGTAAAAGCTGTTGTTCCATAGGCTGTCCAAGCACAGCGCTTGCTCATGCAAATAAACGTAAGTTTTAATGTGATGTGCTTCACACTAATGCAACCTGCAGCAAAGCGGGTGAAGCTTTGTCCTTTAATTTTTTATAGGCTTATGTTGTGTTTAATACAAAAGTATTCAGTATTTGCTGAACAGTCTTATTCACTGTAGTGAATAAGAATCTATGAACACACATGTAGGTAAGAGTTCAATTTCAGTAGCTTACAAAGAGCTTTTTCACAGAAAAAAATCTACTCTGTCATCACTTTTTAGATTATTATTATCTAAAATAGATCATTTGGACAAAGATAAATCATTGGTACACAGATATTTAAAACAGAAAATAAACTGTAGTGTATAAAAGCTGCTGTGCCATGAGCATGTCATGTGCTGTCCTTAACCTCCACTCATAACAGTGTTAACTTTTCATTGAATCACTGATTAATTGACTGCTGAGAATTGGCATTTAATTAGGTTTAAGCTTATCCTACTGCATATGGAGAAACAATTTTAAATATTTCATTTAATACTGGAATGCAGCATGTTTAGGCAAATACTGTGATTTTTCCCTTTTATTTTCTGAAGACAGGAGCTCAGATGTATCCTTCTTGTTCGGTGCACGCAACCTTCTAACATCATATAAATCACTTCGAATTTTTGCAACCATTATCTATTTGGCATGTTATGTGATTACTTTTCCAAAACAATTTCTGTTATTTTTCCATTGTGTGATGTTTAATATTGTATGTTGATGACATTCTAGACTGAAGCACATTGATAGTATTATATAAATTACCGTGTTTGTGTTCGGTCTGGTAATCTTAACAAAATTGGTGTCAAGTGATATACCCAGTATTACCTATGTAACACTTTTTTTTTTTGTTACAGGAGTTGAAAAATACTCTTACACGTATTCTGCTACAAAATAAACACTTTAATAATGAACTGTGTAATTCATACCACGTAGAACTTGTTTCCTATCCTAGTCAAAACAGTCCTTGCAAATTATTAGGTTTCTTGGCTTTTATTAAATGCAAGCTCATTGAAAAAACACTCTGAATTAAGTTTTTGTTTATATATGTCAAGCATAATGTCAAAGACATTGTAAAAATTTTTCAAGAAGCAATAAGCTGTTTGAAGCCTCCTGAAATGAAGCGTTTTATTTATTATTAGAAAATTACTAAGTGAGGATGAGGCACAGAGCTTGCAAAATTCCCTGCTAACTACCTTCCTGCCTTGCAGGAAACCTTAAGCACTTCCATTCCTGTTTTATAATTACACGGGACACTCCATCACTATGAGATGTGACAAATGGTTGCAGCAGTGGTGTTTTGATAGCTGAGAGTAGAAAGAAAATTACATTGTGGTTTTCTTCTTATTTCTGAGGTGGGTGGAAAAGAGGAATTTCTGACAAGCACGGTGCTGTTGTGTTTCCAAAAGAATATTTTAATGCTGGTTACTGAAGTTACTTTGTGGCACACTTTTCTGCCTTAACCTCCCCGACAGAGTTTGCCAACGTGTTTGAGTAACTGGGAATTTTCATAAGTCTATTGACTTTCCTTTTGTCATAAATTATAGCGGGAAAGAGTTAACAGCTCATTGCAGTCCTGGAGATGTGTAGCTTCTTGCCGAGGCGCTGGGAGAGCCGAGGCTCTGGGAGAGCTGCCTGCTTTGCCCAGCACAGGACAGGGTCATGCCTGTCAGAGCAGGGAGAGTTTGAGGAAAGCTGGAGGGAAGGGGGTGAGCTTGTCGCAGGCATCCCTTAGGTGTGATCCACTGATAAAGGAAATGTGGTGCCCTTTGGGAGGGTGTGTACCTATGAGAAACAGGAAGCTCAGCGGCGGCTGCCTGCCTGCCCTGCCTGCAGAGGTTGGTCGCTCCGGCGGGCGCAGGTGTGCCGACACACCGCCCAGCCACTTCTCTCCAGGCATCTTGGCAGCCACACTCCTCGGCAGCAACATCTGGAAGAGGCGGGGGGAAAGAAACCCAACCCAAAGCCAAAACACCCCCCCACCTTTAAAAAAAACAACAACCCTTCAGGTAGAGGAATATGACGGCCTTGCAGCTGAAAGAGTTGTCACATTCAGGTCTGTACAGGAGGAGACGGGATCGCCCCGATAGTGCCCTGCCCGGGTCACAGGAAGAGAATCTCAGGTGAGTGTGAATGGCTGGGGCACTGAGCCCTTCTCTGCTGCCCGCTTTTTTCGGTAGTTTTAACAAACAAAATGCAAACACAGCTCTGGAAAGTCACTGCAAAACACATGCTTTGAGAAGCAGTCCCGAAGCACTACAGGAAAAACCTTGAAGGAGAGATAACAGGAGCCATACAGCGACCTTGTGCATACTGGCAGTGGTATGACAGCTTTCCCTGACTCTGTGAAGGGGAAATGTTAGCCAGTGTTTGCTTCTGGATCCCTTCTGACAGCTAACATTGCAAGTAAATAAACTTTTCAGAGCCTGGCAACTTTGCTTGGTCTGCTTTGAAGCTAGTTCTTGGTCAGCCAGGTGCTGTGGGTTGTACTGCTTCTTGGGAGTCTTGGCGTAGTCCCTGTGCCAGGCTGGTCTTGTGGAGCTGGGGTGGCTGCTGGGCTCCGACTTTCTTCATGGGGGGTTCTTTGTTGCGGAAAGGGCTTTAGACAAAAGAATGCAGCAGGACCACTTAGCCTGACCTTACTCAGGAAGGGTGACCAAAAATCGGAAAGCCATTTAATGTCTGGGATTTTCTTCCTGATGCTATGAACCTTTTGAAAAGAGTAAGAGTGAATTTGCAAAGAGCCGCTGTTTAGAGCAGGAAGATTAAAGAATTGTTTGTAACCTAAGAGCAGACACCCCAAAAAAAAGTAAAAATGCAAAGGTGTTTTTATAAGTGCACTTGGAGTGAAAGCAATCTGTTTCCACTTCAAGCTCCTCAGAAAAGGAATCTTGTGTGTCTGCTAACAAAAGCCTCGGTGGAGAGGAAGTACTTCCTATCTCCTAATGCCTGTCTCATTGTATTTTTAGATTATTTTTCCTTGGTGGTTGTTCTGCATCAGTTTGGAGTGCTGTACAAGTTAAAAAGTTTTTGTTATTGCGTTTTTGTTAACTGAGTGAGCAATTTCAGGAGAATGGTAATTCAGATCTGAGAGACTTGCCCTTTGGTTATAACTAAGCACCCTAATTAAAAATTATTGTGGCAAAATGCATGATTGTAACGTACTAAGATTATTTGCCATGAGATACCAGAAATATCAGATCACTTCTAGGAACGTGTTAACTTGCAGGTTTTATATGTGTACTTGGTATCTATCTGTAGTATTAATTCGGAATTGATTTCCTAGATGGATTTCCATGAGGAGTATGTATTATTTTCACATGACTGTAGATAAAAGACTAACCAGACTAAATAGAGTAAGAGATGTACAGAGATTCTTGACTTCCTTATATTTAGTTTCTTTTATACAAAACTAGCCATGAGGAAGAATAGCTCTATTAAGGGGGGAGAAGCTGCTTTTTAAAGCATATACATAAAAACGAGTACTAGCTCTCTGTGGTTGTGTTGCTGTTATTAGTATGCACATCCAAGATGGGAATAACATCATTTTTGGGCTGGATAGGAGGAAGGGGTGGGTTGTCTGCACCAGTATAAGTCTAGATGTTTTGATCTCCTAAGCTGATCATCCTAAGAGATGAGAAATATGTGAAACAGGGATCAGTCTAGAGAAATAAAATCCAAACTGGAGGAAATAGCAAATCAGAGGACTTGTGAATCAACTCAGGGCAGGGTGTTAGAGGTACAAGAGGGTGAATAGAGCATGGTCAGATGATGCTCCTAGAGCAGGGGTCAACATGTACCTACAGACAGAGCTTATCTTGTATTTGCTAATAGCTTAAGCTGGTTCTTATTTAAACTAAACCTTGCTCCTTCCTAATCCATTTTGTGATATTTCAGTGTGTTGCCAGGCAGCCTTATTTGTCAGTTTTACTTCATTCTCCATGACAAAAGGTTATGGCATTATAAATACAAAATAATGACATAACAACAGGGCAAAGAGCTGTTGGGAACAAAGAGAAAAAGCTCGTTAGTTTTCTAAAACTGGAAACCTTTAGCTTTTTCCATGTATTCTCCCCAGTGACACTTAGATGCCTGTCCTTAGCAAATACTTTCAGGGTATCTAAAGTCCACAAGGAATACACGAGGTTTCTTCAATGTCTACTGCATATAGGTTGTCATCCATGGCTTTGCAATGCCCTCCCATAGTGTCTCTCTCCAGTTCTTTGTTCTAATGCCTTTGTGTTTTGTTTTACATACATATTAACCCACGTGTTAAATAATATTAGCCCTTGAGCAACAGTTAACTGAAAGCTGCTTTCTTGGTTCAAGTACCCTACTTTTCTAATCCTGAACCAATATGTACTCGAGATGCCAATTTCCTCAGGATACCCTGTGAGAATTTCTGTATTGGGGGAAAAAAATAAGATTTAAATCATCCTTTGTTAAGGTCATACATGGTATTTGCCAGTTTTCATTTTAGAGCCTTTTACACCTTACCACGGTATGAGATTTCTCTCTCCAGCCTTTTTTGGGGTACGTGTCTTCTTTGGTGGTGGTTTCCTAGGATCCATTCTGGGCTGTTGCTCTGGTAAGGCAAAAAGAGCAGTACGTAACCCATCAGACAGCTGCTTACACCCTTTTCCTTGGCTGCAGGGTGTCTTGGGCTGCCTTCACTCTGCTGCTGCAAGTACCACTGTAGTTGCAGTTCCTGGGTCTGGCCATGGCAGCAGGAACTGGATGCTGCTCCTTGGGATGGGGACTTGTGTTGCCCACAAACTGCAACTGAGACATAGCCAAATGTTGGCACTATCAGTGCTGCAAAGCAGCTCGGTGGGGCTTGGTGTCAAAATTCTCCTTTGCTCTTTCCTGGGAACATCAGTGTCATTTGTACTTAAAACACCTGAGATTACTAATGATTAGGGCACTGTGAAGCAACGTACTGAAACTCCTAAATGTACACCAGAACATAGATTTATCACATACATTTAATTTTCCAGAAGCCAAAATTTCTTGAAACAATTGTCTTTACAGTATAAAAATAATTTTCTGTGTTGATACAGCTTCTTGATAGGTTGTGCGCCAAAGGGCTTTGGGCTCTGCAACAGGATGCTGAGCTTTAGCTTCTGCATCTGTGTCCACTGATGTCGCTGCACCCAAACTTTGACCCTCATCATCATCTTCCAGATCTGCTATTCAGTTTATGATGAGTCAGTCTCTTTGCAGGAAAGACTGCAGGAGTATAATTTGGCTCTTTCCATTAAGTTTTATAGCTTGTCAGATTTCCCTTTACAATAAAAGCTCCTAAGTGAATGTTGAAATTTAACAGAGGCTCTCCAAACACCTCTTGCTCTAGCAAATAGGTGCCAGGTCATCTTGAGGGGAACTCATCTCAGGCAGCTGTAGCTATCTGTGAGGCTCAATTTACGAGCAGCAGAGCTTGTTTTAGTGCATGGGTTTGCTCTTTTTGCCCATGCACTTGCTGTGATTGCATTGCATTGCTTTTGCTGCCCTGCTGCAGTTTGCAGGCTGGGGCTTGGGGATAGCTCAGAATCTGCCCCAGGTACCTCAGTGTTTTAGGTGGTACAATGTGGTGGCCAAGCAGCTGAGCTGTCCCACTGGCAGCAGTGAGGACCTGAGGGGGCTGGGAAGGACTACCAGAGTCCATCCAGTGCAGGAGAATGAGGACATTTCAAGGGAAACCACCAACAGCTGTAAATAGCAAGCCCTAAACTCAACCAAGATCAGGACCAGGGTGGGAGGGTAGGACTCATCCCCCTCTTTTAGTAAGCTAGCCTAGGATGGAGTGTGTTGTCCCTCTCGTCCTCTCCACCCCACTTTCTCCTGGCATAACCCATGTCCAGGTTATGCCATTGGCTGCGGTGAAGTGAGAGAAGTCCCAGCCCTTGTCCTGACAGGACAAGCACATTAATGGGGATGGGAAATTTGGCTTCTCTTTCTACCTCTACCTACCCACTCCATTCATCACTTAACAAACCCCATAAGCTCTCTGTCAGTCTTTTAATCTGGTACTGTAGATACAACTGGTGCTTTACTGACCTTATAGGGAACTGGAAGATACAAGGACTCCCTGAAACATCTCAACCTTGGCCATATTGATCAACATAACTGGTCTACTCTGGCCTCCAATCAGGAGGTCTGGAGACACACCATCTATAACACTGCTGATGCCTTTGAGAACGCACGCAGGATCACTCTTGAGGAGAAAAGACAATGCAGAAAGAATTGTGCCTTGCAGAATATACCACCTAAGGAGTCTTTCTGCTGTGCCTTTGGCAACCGGACGTGTCTATCTCCTATTGGCCTTTTTAGCCACCAACATGCTTGTAACAAACGTGGGTAGAGCCCTCCCCAAATCTTCGTTCACAAAGCCCAGCCATGATGATGAGGAGAGAGCTGGAGCCTGCCAACCCCATATAAAGGTGGTCTGGATAGCTCATCCTTTTCTTGAATTTGCACAGTACAAAAATGTTCTTGGTTTAGACCTCCACTGAGAAAGGGATGCTGAATGCAGACTTCTCTTCCCCTGCTTGAGCTGGACTCACCAGCTCATAGACCTTAATTATGAAGGATGCTCCCCAGGCACAGAGTTCAAGGTACAGGGGGTTGCCTGGCACCTTCCTCTCCACCCTGTCTGCAACAGATGCAGCAGTCACTGAACTAAGTGCAGCCTGAGAAATCTACTTTTCAGAACGGAGGGGAAGACTTGTTCTTTTCCAGCTTTTGGGAGGAAAAGATTTTGGGGGAAAAAGATGACGTCTCTGATAGATCTTGCCTTGCCTCATCTTTGGAAACGGTGTGTAAAAAATTCTGTGTGCTGATCTATTCTTTCTTGCTTTTCTATGCAAACAGGATGCAAAGGAAAGTGTATACATACGTTTATGATTAATCATTAGGAGTCAGCAGCAGTATGCTTGCTATTTTTGCTCTTTCCCCTTCTCATCCCATGGCCTTTGTAAAAATAAAATGATTCCTCTGAAAAAATTGATACTGTTAATTCACAAAGCTCAGCATAAAGTACTGGCAAAAGCAGCAGCAATTCTCTTCAGTTTTTATTTTGACAATTAACAATTAAAATAAATTTGATAACAGTTGTCTGTAGCCCTTTTTTCTAAGTCCATATGCATTCAAAGGCCATTAAAAATATAAACAAGAGTCTCAAGTTTTTTACCAAACAGTAAATATCAGCATTTACAATAAATAATCATTGGCAAGCTTCCATCAGTGGATGTCAGTTACTTGGGTAGTTCACTGCTCTATTCCCCTGTGCAGAAAGCACTGTAGATGTTTTCCACATTAATAGGTCTAAAGTATCTGCATTCCCTGTGCTCTCTGCTGCTGAAACTGATGGGGGTACATCTGCGTGAGTAGGTGCAGGCAATCTTCTGCTGGATCTGTTCAGGCTCCCGCCTGCCTTGCACATTGACTCCAGGCTGGAAGGCATGTGGATGTGCCCCAAAATTTCATGCACAAAGACTCCCTTGCAGATGAAGCAAGATACATAAGCACATTCTTCTGTCCCACTGAGCCTTAGGGGATAGGCTCTGCACAGCAAAGCTCGTAGGTGAGTATAAGAAGAAACAAATGAATAAAATCCCCCCATCAGCAATGTGGTAGGGCTGAGTGTCTCTTTCTTTATGAGATACGGCATTTGGGAGTTGTGTGAGGTCACAAATCTCCTCAGCCTGCCATCAGAAACCCCATGTGTAGCAGACAGACAAGGTGTGCAGCTGTTTCCAGCCATACATCTGTCCTGCTCTTCCTAGGAGGAAGGAAAGGAGATGCTGGTCAGGGACTGTCTGGTAAACCAGGGACCCTGTTGAGATTTCAGATGCCTTAGGATACTGAGAATAGGATAAGGAGGAAAGAAAAGATCTGTCTGCAGCTGGAAACATTCTTAGATTTGATTTCTGTTGGTAATATTTCTTAATACAGTCACCAGTGTCAATATTTATATTGCCACTTCCTGTGAGTAGATGTTTCACTTACTCATAGTGCCAGTGTCGGCAGGTGAAGCAGTAATTATTCCATACATTAGTAAAAAAAGTCATTAATTTATTAAAGCAGAAAAAATTTGAAAATCAGTGTTAAGACAAAAAAATTATGTTTCTTCATTTGCTCTGGTTAAAAACTCTGCTGGAATAGTGGAGAGCTGGGAGCTACAAATACTCATTTGAATCAGATGCTTGGGAACTCTGGATTAAGAAACACTTTGGCATGTCTGGGAACTGCTTTAATTGAAGAAGGGATTTGTCCATGTAAATATAACATGGAATTGTTGATTATAGTAACATCCAGCCAGCAAAAATATGCTTCATGATTATATTTTAATATTGGGATACTTTAAATTTGTGTTGAGCCTTAGTTTGAGATAATCAAATGACTAGAGGCTTTACTTTTCATTTGTGCTGTACTTTTCATTGCTCTAGGGGTTAAAATAACTCCCGAGGAACACACCCTTTTTTGCTTGCCTTCTCTCTCACCTCTTGTCTCCTGCATTGCATAACAACTCCTAAGCAATTTTGTTTGACTTGCTCACCCTGATTATCACCTCCCTGTGACTCCAAATGACTAGAGACAGCTGTTTGAGTAACAGCAACCCAAGCAGAAAGTACTGTTCCTCTTTAATCTATCATTTTAGTAAATTTTTTAAGGTTCAATGATTATAACTATTAGGATTTTCATTGCTCTTATTTGCAACATTAGCTGACTAAAAGTAAGTTGTAGGTTTCTTTTGCTTTCATTTTCATGAGTTCTGATGATGGCTAATCAGAGGTGTTCTCTAAAGAAAATGGGCTGTGATTGCTCATTATTTTTCATTATAATTAAGCTGTCCTTGGAATGCAGTCTGTCACACTGAAGTGAATTTACACACAGAAGAGAAAAGCTAAATTATTCCAGCATTACCACTTAGTAAAAATTACCAATTTGCAGGCACCGGGAAGAACAAGTTTAAAGGTTGTAAGGTTGGGTTCCCTTTCTTTTCATTTTGTTTTTCTGAGGTCTTTGAGCTGTTCTAGGAAATGCAAAGCTAACAGACATGGTGACAGGGGGATCCCAACAGCTGACTGTACTGGAAGCTGAAGTGAGCTTGACTGGGAATGAATGACAAAACCAACCCATTGTGACTGGCCCAGAGGCCCCATGCATCCTTGGCATAGATTACCTCAGGAGAGGGTATTTCAAGGACCCAAAAGGGCATAACTGAGCTTTTGGGATAGTTGCTATAGAGACAGAGGAAATTAGACAGCTGAATACCTTGCCTGTCTCTCAGAATACCCTTCTGCTGTGAGACTGCTGAGGATCAAAGAATAACAGGTACCAATCACTACCACAACAATGCACCATCTACGATATCACACCAAGACTCCATGATTCCCATCCCTGAGATGATTCAGGAATTGGAGAGCCAGGGAGTGGTCAGCAAGACTCACTCACCCTTTAATAGCCTTATTTGGCCAGTGCGTAAGTCCAGTGGAGACTGACGGTATCGTGGCCTGAACGAAGTCATGTGGGGGTGCCTGGAACGATGGGAAAAGACCAAATCGGCAGTGCTGGGGGAAACCCACCTGGGCTGCTGATTTGTGGCAAGACGTCACTGCCGAGGTAAAGAAATTGGCTGCAAAAGCCCGTTATGTAGATGCACATGTACCCAAGAGTTGGGCTACTGAAGAACTTTGCAACAACGGACAGGTGGACCAAGCTGCCAAGATTGAAGTGTCTCAGGTGGATCTAGACAGAGTGAATTATCTCTGGTTTGGTGGGCCCATGACACCTCAGGTCACCAGGGAAGAGATGCAACATACAGATGGGCTTGTGACTGAGGGGTGGACTTAACCATGGACACTGTCTCCCAGGTTATCCATAACTGAAACATGCACTGCAATCAAGCAGGCCAAGCAGGTGAAGCCTCTGTGGTGTTGTGGACAATGGTCGAAATACAAATATGGGAAGGCCTGGCAGATTGATTACATCACACTGCTGTAAACCCACCAAGGCAAGCGCTACATGCCGACAATGGTGAAGACTACCACTGGATGGCTGGAGATGCAGCCTGTGCCTCACATCACTGCCCAGAATACCATCTTGGGCCTTGACAAGCAAGTCCTGTTGCAACATGGCACTCCAGAGGGAATTGAGTTGGACATCGGGACTGATTTCAAAAATAGCTCCATAGACATGTGGGCTAGAGAGCACAGGATTGAGTGGGTATATCATATTCCCTATCACGCACCAGCCTCTGGGAAAATTGAATGGGAGAGAAAAGCAAGCGGGGGAGTGGAGGGGTGGAGGTGACATTAAATTAATGCCATGACAGGGTGGAAACCGTTACTGTAAAAAAACTTGGTAATAGTAACCAAAACCTTCCCTTAGCAAAATGCACGGAAGTCTTGCTTCGCTTGAACTGCTGCTAAAATTCATTCCTGCTTGACAGGCCTGCTACCAGGCAGTACAAGATGAAGTACAAGATGAAGTACAAGATGAAGACTTTCAGTTTGTATTACCCTAAATGTTAAGAACATCATAATAAAGTAGGAAAACAATGCTATTTTGTATTAGCTTTATTTGTTGATACATTACTCATCTTAGGAACATAAATGGCATCTGCTTTTTCTCGACTGTTGAATATTAGAGCCATTATTTAATTCTACAGTGTTAACTGAAGATGGCTCAGCTGTCTGCCATCCTCTACTGATTTTTAAAGCCTGGTGATGCTGTAGTGAATGTAGGAAGAGAAAAATAAAACCAAAACCTAGAGTGACTAATAATTGCAATTTAATATGTGTGCAAGAGAAGAGGAGCAGCTGAGGACATGTTTTCTTTAACACATTCTAGTTCTGCTCAAAACAAATTAATTCAGGAAATGAAGAACTTCGCAATTCCTTATATAGAATAGGCACAAACTAATGAAGGTGAGAAATAGTTATGTTACTGGAAGTGTAGAGTAATAGTAATAAAATAATAATAAAAGATGTATGTGAAAGTGATGTGCTGGTTAGTAAAGCTGAGGGTCAGTCCTCAGCGTGGTGTCTCCAGTGGAAATGTAACTATAATAATGTTGCTGTGAGCTGGGAAGCCTGGTGTTGCAGTTCTCTGCCTTAGAAGAAGCTGCATGGACATACTGGAAGTCTCACCTGATAGCTGGTGTGTTATGTTGAGTCATAGTATTAATTATAGCTCCCAGATGAACCACTCAGGTCATGGTGTTCAGCTTATCAAAACATCAGTTGCACACAGTGCAGGCAGATGGCTCAGGCAGAATCAAAGCCTAGCATTTGCCTTTACACTAAGGATCAGTGGAGGGTTTTTGGTGGATTTCAGTGACAGATGGCATGAACTGAATATTGATGGTATGAAACTTACTCGAGATATAAGATACTGCAGCATTTTAGAGTCATAGAATCATTTAGGTTGGAAAAGACCTCTAAGATCATCGAGTCCAGTTGATAACCCAACACTGCCAAATCCACCACTAAACCATGTCCCCAAGTGCCATATCTACACAACTTTTAAATACCTCTAGGAGTGGTGACTCCACCGCTTCCCTGGGTAGCCTGCTCCAATGCTTGATGCCCATTTCAGTGAATAAATTTTTCCTAATGTACAATCTAAACCTCCCTTGATGCAATTTGAGGCCATTTCCTCTTGTCCTGTCACTTTTTTGGGGCATAGTGGGCCTGATCTTGTCTCTTTGGGCTTGAAAATATCATTCTTTTCAGGATGAGTGTCTCAGAGACATTTGATCTGCAGCCCATAGTATTGAGTAGCCAAAATTTTTTCTTATTCTTAAATTGGAAATAGGGCTATAAATGTTGTTAAAGGAACTGCATCAGTGTAAATGCATCTTTAAAATGTATAGAGTTGGAAGAATTTGGATATGATATATTTACCATAGTCAAGTATACGTTACAGTCAACTACACAGGGTGCAGATTTTAAGAATAACCAAGAGTACACTGTGTCTCATGCAACACATAGAAAGATCATGAGCTTCTCATACATGATACTGTGTCTTTCTGTTGTTTTGTTTTTCCCATCTGCATAGGATTAAAAAAAGTAGTAGTGGGGGAGGAAGAGATGATTGTTTTAAAGAGTACCAGTTGTTTTAAAGAGTACTCAGAAGAAGTCATTACTTGGTTACATAAAACATGGCTTCATTTGGTAAGGTTTGTAACCAGCAGGAAGAAAACACAATAGTTTTTTTGAAATATTACTTACAACAGGAAAGTCTTACACTCACATATTGCTCTCCCTTTCTACAAATTCCATCAGAGGCTGATTTTTCACTGTGCTTGAATGGATGGTAAAACATCGTGTGGGAAGGTGCTGCTTACCTGTCTATTCCAGTTATATTTACTTCCTTATGGAGAGATGGAATGTGAACCTTCTCTGTTTGTGGAGGCCAAAGCATTTTTTGGACATGTTTATACTAGAATAAACTTATATTGAAGTATATGAAACATCCAGAGTTACCTTTTTGTTTACCCTATTTAAACGCCCACCACATAAGCTTAATTATGCTTTTCGTGGTGAAGACTAAAGGGTGAAACTTTTAGGAGCACTCAAAATTCACTGACTTTTTATTGCAGTGGTTTCAAGACAGCTTTCTGTCATTTTTAATAAAAACAGAAGTTAGAGCAGTGCTGGGCACATGTGAAAATCCTACCTATAATGTGCACTTTTATTGTAGAAAAGATTTATACCTTCTTTCAAACTGTCTTAGGAGACCAGCTTAACATGGAAAGTATTTTATTGCTTAAGAGATAAACAATTGCAGCAACCAGAACCCAAGAGTGTTTTTAATCTCAATTAAAAAAAGACACAAAAGGTCAATTAGTGCTTTCAAATGTTGGTGCAGAAATCAGAGCAGGCCACTGTGAGCCCACACATATTTTGCAGCCAGATTTCTGTTCTAGTAGTTCTGTATTTTGCGTGTGAGAGCCATTGCACAGCATCTGTTAATGTATTGTTGAAATGAAATCACAGTCACACCTACCGACTGGGGAAGTGGAGGCAGGCACTGTCATTACTCCTCCCCCCTCCCCCGCACGTCCTGATGGGCCGTTTGGCCTCTCGACAGCCCCGGTGATGCAGTGATATTTCACAGTGGCACGAGAGGGTTGCCAAGCAGCAGCTGCTTTTGCCAAGCACCTTGTTTGGAGCCGTGACTGCTCACCATGTCTATTTGTGGCATGTAGTGAAATGCTCAGCGGGCCTGGCCAGCCACGAGCCTTCTGTGTAAGAGTCCCCATCTGCCTCTGGCAGCCACCAGCACAGGCAGCCAGATCTGAAAACTCCAGAGAAAGCAGGGTCGAGTGAGGTGGCAGTTATCCTTCAGCAGTGATTAGGCAGTGCGGCTATTTTTGCTATTGTTTTCCAAAGCCCTTCTTCATAACCACAGTGAGATGCTTCTTCATTCGTCTGCCATTTCTTTCAGCACCTTCCCTACCATGAATTTTGATTTCTGATAAAATCCTCAGTGTGCCAGGGAGGACTCTCTGTCTTATTCCTTCCTACATACCTTTTCCACTTAAACACTCAACTTCCCCCTTTTCTCCATAACATTGTGTCCTTAACAACAGGCTGGTAGGTTTTGTCCCAGACCCCTTGGGAAGCTGCTGCTGCAAATCAACAACCCCTTACATGCTTCTGACTCCCTGTGGATGGTTTCACCTCAGGGTAACCTAGAATTCCCTAATGAAAATTCAGTGTATTTTTAACTAAATATTTCAGATCTTGGCAGCATGCCTCCTGCAAAATGACAGAAAAGAGAAAGACGGCCAACTGCACTGGATTTGTGGATTACCAAACCTTCACAGTAGCAACTGTGTTTTCCACCAATAGCAGAAAGGCCCTTTTTAAACTCCTGTCAAACTCCTTTCTTGATTAATGGAAGACATTGGGAGTCATTCTACCAGCAGCAAAGGTAATATGCCTGGAGAACCAGGCAGCTTATTGCACATATGGAGTTCTATTACCTTGTAGGACTGCCTCTTGGAAAAAACCAGGAAAATTAAAACAGGATTTTTGGATGGACATCTTACTGCACTGACTCGCCATACTACTTGCGTTGCTACAGCCACGCAGAAGACGGCTCAACAGCAGCTGAAGAAGCAAGCAAATATTTTCCTGTTGACAACAGAGGACACAAGGCAGCACAAGTGGCTTCCAGTTACCTGGGTCACATGTGGATTTCAGGTTACTACTGCAAGGACTGTAGACGTCCACCAGGAGAAAAACAGAACTGTCTTGATTTGCAGCAGCAGCCTCCCAGCAGAATTGCAAGTGATCTGGGACAAAACCCAGGAAAACAGTTGAGAAATTGTTGAGAAACAGCAATAAGGGGAAGAGACAGACCGACTTGCTGTTTCTTATCTTAGTGGCTTGGTACACCTACACTAATCCTGGATGAATCAGCATGTTTAGTCCATTGCAGTCTGTCTCGCTGGAGTTTTTTATACCCACAGAAGCTTAGCACTGGCCTGTGCAGAAAATGTTTGAGAGGCAAGATGGAGAAGAAGAGCCAGCATCAGTATGCCTGCATATCTGTTGGCAAACACTGCTCGTTTTCACTGGTGCTCCAGTGGACGCAGAAACCTTTTGTTCCAGGACTGTTTCCTGCAGCGGTGCTCTGGCAAGATCTTTGTGGTCTACGGCTACAACCTGAGCATCTCTTGCCCCGTGACAGATAAAAATAGGGCTTGAGCTGCAGCCAAGCTGTGTCAGTGGTGTGGGTGCAGCCTCCTTAGCCTGTTACAGCTTGTAACTCTTGGTAGCTCTGATGCAGGATGCATAAGCACACCTAGAGATGGATAAATAAGCAGGGTCATGCTGCCTGGGTCCCACCTACCCAAGCAGTAGCTTGCCTGGGGGTTGCTCCTTGTTGAAGGGAAGTGAAGGAAAGATGCCTGACCAAACCCATCCCACAAATTTGGCAGCAGCAGCAGTGTAGGGCTGTGTTGGCCAGGCTGTGGGAAGACAGCTACATGCGAGTTCAGGCCTGCATGGAGAGGGGCGTGTGGGCTGCTGTATGCTGACTGAGCAGTCTGTCCCAACCAGTGCTGAGAGATACAGCCAAAACACATCATCAACCAGACCCTCAGGTCCTAGGAAGGTGAAGGTATATTAAGAAGTTTTAGCCTTGATTGGACCTTCTGTCATATCCTGTGACAGGACAAGAGGAAACGGCCTCAAGTTGTGCTGTGGGAGGTTTAGATTGGAGATAAGGACAAATTTCTTCATGGAAAGGGTTGTCAAGCACTGGAACAGACTGCCCAGGGAAGTGGTGGAGTCACCAACCCTGGAGGTATTTAAAAGGTGTGTACTCAGTGGTCTTGAAGTCTTATCCAAAAATGATTGTTTGATTCTCTGATCTTCAAGTCCTAATTTCTCTGCTTGTTCCCTCTGCTCATCTCCTTGTCATCCTCTGCTTTCTCCTCCTCCTCCTCAAAGACTAGCAGATTCTTCAGATACCAAGGTATTGTGTGTCAGGAGCACAAAGTGCATGCGGTTCTGCAGTTCAACTGATTACAAACAAGGCTGAGCCAGTCCAACGCAAGAGGTAGTTACTCAAGAGAGTTTTCCAAAAGCCTGCCTTTTCTGCAGTTAAAAGTTGTGGGAAACCAAGTATCTCACGTCTGCCACAGGCACTGTGCTTCAAGTAGGGAAAGCTTGCAGTAGTGTAGTTATTAGCTAGAGATCTGCAGCTAATCAGCCCCGGCTTCCCTCGTAAGTGGTGCACAACAGGTTTTTTAAATAGAATATGAACATAAAATAATTACAACATTAGGAGGGCATTCTGTGGTGAAGGAATAATTGTTTTTCATTCTTTCTTCCTAGTCTTGCTTTCTCAGTTCTTTAATATCCACAGTAAATTCCTTCAGTAAATGTTCTTATGTGCAATTGATCTAAATGCAGCACATCACTGGAAATAAAGCTTTAGTTTTCCTCCTTCATATATTACCCATTATAGCATATGTGGCAGTTTGGTTAGTGGCCTGTGAAGCACAACATAAATGTAACTATCCATCTGTACCTGTCCCTTCTCCAAAGTGCTGACACAAAGAAAGATGCCTATGGATAAATTCAGAGCATAGGACAGCAGAAGACACAAGTGAAACATTAAAGGCATTTTTTTCACCATAATTAATATACTGTAGCATTAAAGCAATATTTACCTAGTGACAGGATTCTTCTCTTTGTACTTCCCACTGCTGGTTTGCCCATGATAAAACATTGTTTGAATCTACCTCCATTCCCCCCTCAGCAGAAAGTAGCTGTGGACAAGTTTGTTGGTGAACATATTTGCTCACATACACTACTCACAGCTCTCCTGGGCAGCTTCTGTCAGTAGCCAGCAGCAAAGACCCTTTCCAGCATCCGAGTTTACATGAGGGCCTAACACGAAAATTTGCTCCTCTCTGCACAGCCAGCCTCAGTAAATCACAGTGTGACAGGCTCACCGCCCCGCCACTGAACTTTTAACTTGAAGCTCTAGCAGGGCACTGAGTAGCTCTGGCTACATGACACGGAACTGTGAAAGTAAATCACTTCGCTGGGAACAAGGGGAAGTCCAGCATACTGTTTTGCAGGCTTTGCCTACAGCTTCTTTGCAGTATAAGCATAGAATATATACACCCAGGAAGGCAATCAGAGAGAGATGGACTTCCAGCACAGAGCTCACCCGTACCCCATCCCAGAGGATGAAGAGGTTGCATACAAGGTTGCTCCTGATGCTCACAACTCTGCGGGAAATGAAGGAGAGAAACCAGTGTCAAAATTGCAACGTAGGCACAGTGAAATAAAACTCTACAAAGAGTTCTGTGACTTCTATGCAAAATTGTAAGTTCATTCTGTTCAGCTTTGGAGTGTAGCTGCAGTGACATTGCATGTGTATTGTACTTATGTATTTTATTATCTGAGATTTGTGCAAGATGTTCTCTTACCCAACCTTTGCCACTGTTCTGCTTGAAACATTGCCAGTGGTAACTGCCAACTAAAATTGGAGTTGTTGCTTTAAATTTCATCATTAATTGCATCAGAAATTTTTATCAGCAGTTAAAATGGGGTTGGAATTTGTCAGGTAGTCTCTCTGCCTTCAGGTTGTTTGCGTGTTATCTTGGGCAAATGGATAAACTGCTTCATCAGTGCAGAAGTATTACATATATCACTGATTTTGCATATATGATGTGTTTCAAAGTGAAGCACTTTTGTGTACTGAGGAGGAAAACTTAGTGTTTTCATTTGATTTTGAACTTTGTTTCATGTTTTTGCTTGGATTATACTTTATGTATGCCAGCGCTTAACATCCTTAGTGCTCGAGCACTGTTGAAGTGATGATGAAAGGTCCCAGTTTCTGTTGTGATTATTCCTCACTTAGATTGATAAAAAGGATGGGGAAGTTGACTGAGGTCTTCCCCCACGGAAAGCGTATACAATCCATGGAGACCATCAGCAAGCTGTGTACTTAATCACAGTTCGGATGTATAGTCACTGCAGTTTGTCCATAGGTCTGTCTGTTACATATGGGTGAGACCATCCTCCCCGTCTGATCTTCGAGTGAAATTTGCCTACTTTTGTTTCACTGGAACAGCAATGAATATTTAGATAGCAGTTACTGTTTTTCTCTTCTACAAAGATCTTTAGAGAGAGAAAAAAGTGCCAGCTAATAATAACTGGTCAGATTTGACCTTGCATAGGGCTCTTCTGTGAGACAGTGTAAGAAATAGATAAAACACATTCCATTTTGAACCACGTGCTAGGTGTTTGCTTGCTCCTTTGGATGGTGTGCGTGGAATGAATTCAATTCCTATTGAACCTGGTGGGAGCCAAGAGGTCTTATCCCCTTGTGGGGTAAAAAGGAAGTCTTGGCATCTTGCAGAGGACTAAGGGCTCTGCACTTACAAGTACAGCATGACAGCTGTACCAAAATGTGTGCATGTGTGCATATGTGTTTAAAATAATGTCACTTGTCTAATAATCTTCCAAATAGATGTTTTGAGTCAGTGATTTTGTCAGCTGAGGTCAGATTGTAATGAAACTAGACCATTGCTCTATATTTGCTCTCTGCTATCACATGGTATTAGGGCAGAGAGGTGATCTTGAAAGGCATAGCTTTGAGAGTCTAGATAAGAGTAATAAAATATTTGCAAAGGAAAAATCAAGAGAGCCTTTTCCTGGCGTTAATTAACTGAAACACAGCTGTAGTGTCTTCTGCAGATGTGGACATGAACCCAGTGAAGTAGCTAATTCCTCTAATGTTTTGCAACTACCACACTGCCGTTTTTTGGTTCTGTGCCTTTGAGAAGCAACCAAGGTTGCTATTTGAGTATATTTTTGCATCTCTGGTATGGGTTTATGACTTTGTGTTGGGCTGCATGTGGGTTGCTGTGGGGCAGCTGGAGCATTCCCATCCTCTAGCATGGCCCTGGAGTGGGCTCTGAGTTTGCACATTGTGATCTGAGCTCTCTGAGATGAACCTTCACAAACCAATCAAAAATCCCATGACTTCAAAGTCAATTTGTAAAATGACCTCAAGCTATGCAGAGCTTGTATAAGGGATAATTGTTTACCTACTCTGATTGTTGTTAATATCTACCAGACTAGATACTGCACACTCTTTCACATTGTTTATTTAGAACTTTGAACTAAGGCTGTTACATATATATTTTAGAATTAGGAATTCTTTAGAATTAATCATTTATGTTTTCCTTTGTGGTGCTAGTCCTCAATTATTGTTAATATTTGCCCTTGTTTTCTGTAATTCTAATATATTTCATAATTTGCCCTTGTTTTTTGTAATTCTAATGTATTTAACAATTTTTGTAGTACTTTGAATTGCCTGTCTTTTCGCATCATAAAAAGCCTGTAAATTTATAACAACATTTTTGTTGTAACAACATTTCTGTTTGGTTTTTTAATTAATTAGAGTTCGTCATGAGGATTTTGTTTCTAAAGAGTTTAGGAGCAGGGAGAAGTGGTAGTTTTATTTCTGAGGGGATACTACAAGCCATGAAGTCCATCGAAAAACTTGTATTGAGCAGCCTTGCATTAGGCGGATGCAGTTTGGCCTTGGGGGAAAAAAAAGACCTACAACCAGTGTTGTTGCCTATTTAAGCTAATTTTCTTTCTATTTCTTTTTGTGGTTTGTTTTTTTATTAACAGCAACATGGCGAACGCGCTTGCAAATGCCATCTGCGAGCGCTGCAGGGGCGGCTTTGCCCCTGCTGAGAAAATAGTCAACAGCAACGGTGAGCTGTACCACGAGCAGTGCTTCGTCTGTGCCCAGTGCTTTCAGCAGTTCCCTGAAGGGCTCTTCTACGAGGTAAGCGGGGCACAGTGCCCCTCTCACCCCCAACCTTTGTCTTGTGCCTTCTTTCCCATACCAGGATTAGCTACAGGCAGATCCATGGCTTAGAAAGTCCCATGGTCAGAACTGGGCTCTGGAACGGTATGCCCAGTAAAGGGAGAAAAAAACCAGGAAGCATTTCTATGCTAATTTGAAGGACAACAGTATATATAACCTTATTTAAATATGGAGCCTAATGTTATCAAAGCTGAGAAAAAACTGCTGGAGATTCCTTTTTCAGTGCAGATTTTTTTCCCTGCAGTTTGTGAATCTGATGTATCATACCAAAAATACAGAGAAAGCATACTTCTTAGAGGAGAAAGTCATATAGAGGGAAATCTCAGCATCCTGTGGGCCCTAGGAGGTTTATTGCTGACTTGAGTGAGGCCAGCTCGGCATGTGAAAAGAGATGACCTGTAAGTCAGCATGCTGAGATCAGGATGTATGTAGAAGCCAAACCAGGCAGGGCCTGTGTAGGGTCGACTCTAACGCACCAGAGCATCTAAAATTACCGGTTCTTAACACACTTTCAAAGGTTAAAACCTGTTCCCATTCACATTTCTCATCTCTAGGTCAATTGCCCTCAGCTCAGATGGGTATTTTGGTATCAGTGTTATTTTCTTTTACACTCCCCTATTATGGGGATTCAGGAGAAAATGCAGGTAAAAAGTGGCTTTATTGAAAGCTTTAGACTGGTTCATAAAATACAAAGTGATTGGTATAAGGAACAATAGATGGCATGAGCTGGGGAATTAATGTCTGAGAGATAAGATCCCTGCTCAAGTAGCTTATAGTCCAACTTAGGGTAGCAGTTACAGGACTTAAGTCATACTATGATCTGAAAAAGCAGGTGAGCAGTGTTTTAAAAGCACGAGTCCGTGCTCTGACAGACAGTTGTGCTCCTTATGGCAAGAGCACAACAGTTTATCTTCCAAAGGATCATTTCTAACTTTACAGAACCATGTTATGGGGTGATGAGGAGAGGCTGGGAGAGGAGTGTGAATAGGAAAAGAGACTGTCGAAAGGGATTCCTGGGGATTTGCTTTCTCTCGCCTTGTCAAAAGACTTTTCCATGCACCAGGGATAGTCTTGCAGAAATTGTGGTAAATGACTAATATTCCATGAGACATCAAAAGGTGAACTGCAAGGTAGAATTAATTAAATAAAAACAGAAGAACAACCCCATGATATTAACACATTGATTTACAATTGTTAATATATACTGATCTGCTACCTGCTTGCAGGCACAGTAAAGAGTCCATCCTGGCGTGTTAAGACCTGAGGCAAACGTAAAGTGATATGGATGTTTCAAAACTAAAATATTTGTAATTGTGTTAAAACTGTCTTAAACCAATAAAATGTATTTTCTCTAAATAGTGAGTACTTTATTCATACTTTTTCTGACTCAAAAAGCAATGAGACATTCCGGGGACTTCTTTCAGAATGTTGAATAGTCTTTTGTTAAAGATAAGTTTGAGGAAATTGTGCTTTAGGCAGCCTGTGTCTCCTAGGGGAGGGACAAGGACTGCAGTGGAAGGAAAGTCTTCCTTTGGGGCCTAGGTCAGGAACATTACAAACTCCCTGTTGCTCTGGGTGCTTCTAGGTGCCCATACCTGAATCTGTAGCAGAGGCAAGGATCTTAGATATATTGGATGTAAGCGTTTTCATTCCTATTGCTACCTTGTTAACATTCATATTCATGACAATTGGTCTTTGAGCACTCTTACTGAAACATGCTGCTCTCAAAGACAGTAAGTCAGAAGTGAGTGCCAATAGATTGTCCTGGGAATGAAAATATCACCATGTATTAAATGTGTTTTGGCTAATGTTGCTACGGGTTTTTTCAGGCCGGATAGCCTGAGAAATGTTATGTAGAAAGTGGAAAGTTTCAGTTAAGCATAGACACTTCTTGCCACAACTATTACAGAAGTAAAATAACATCAGATAGGCTGAGGGAGCTAGGCCTGTTCAGACTCAAGAAGAGACAACTGAGTAGTAGTAGTATACTATTATCAGTGTATATAATTATCTGAAGGGAAGGTGTCAAAAGGATGGAACCAGGCTCTTCTCAGTGGTGTCAAGCAATAGGAGAGGAGGCAACAGACAGAAATTGATGCACAAGAAGTTTCATCTGATTATAAAGAAAAACTTTAGTGTGTGGGTGACCACACACTGGAACAGATTGCCCAGAGATGTTGTTGAGTCTCTGTCACTGGAGATATTCAAGAACTGTCTGGGCACAGTCCTGTGCAATGTACTCTAGGCTGACCCTGCTTGATCAGGAGGTTGGACCAGATGACCCACTGTGGTCCCTTCCAACCTTGCCCATTCTGTGATTCTGTGAGAAGAAGGGACAGCCCTAAGCAGGCAAAAGGTGGGCTTAGGTTGGCCATTGCGCAGGAGTGGCTGACAGTGCCCTGAGGACTTGAGATAATCTGTATCACTGTCAAGAAAAAATGAGTGGAGAAGACAGGCATAAAGGGTGTCTTCCTCAGATTGCCTTAATGCAGTCTTCAAGAAGATGGAAGTGTTTGCAGGTGTGGCCAGGTAATGTGTCTTTCTGAACATGTTCCCTATGGGTAGACGCGGGCATTGTTGGTTGCCCAGCATGAGTTTGTGTTTATTCTGTGCCTGGTTTAGCTAAGCTAGTGTTTCTTGGAAATGATTTCTAGCTCTTAGCAATTGGGAAGGCAAATATTGTTACCCTGCCTATTACAAGACTTGCAGAGTTCCTCCAGTTAGTCATTAAGCTGCTTATCACATTTGCCGTCAAACGCTGCCATGATAAGCTTTCACTCTGTGTTCCGTGGGTGGGGGTTGAACTGGTCAGAGAGATGCAGGTCTCCTTTGCTGCGGGACATGTCTCCAGGCTGCCTTGCAGGGACCCTGATCAGCACAGCTTGCTGTGGTCTGGCACTGGAGCCAAGTCACTTGCTGTCACAAGTGGTACCACACCAGAGCAGTGCCCCTCCACCGCTTGGAGTCAGCACAGCACAGCAGGAGTTTTATAGATGTCCTCATGAACCTATGTTAGAAATGGTAATTTGGATTCCTGAGAACTGTATGCCTAATATTGCACATAAACTGTGGGTTTAGGACCTGCAAGGGTATAATTGTGTTCCAGTTTGCTCAGCAGCATCATTTTAGCAAGTTTTCTTATGCACTCGACCTAAACAAAGCTTAGCACAAGCACATGCCAGCAGAATTTCCAAACTTGCTCTGCTCTGATGTCAGGTGTGAAGTGGTAGCAATTCTGGTCTACTTTTACTCCACCACCTGGGAGATGTGTATTCCCTAGAGCAGCTGCTGCAGAGTCTCAGTGCAGGTAGCACTGCAGGTAGCAGTACAGACGGCTTGAGTGGAGACCTTCAGTCGCAGCTGGCAGTGCACTCAGAGGGACAGGGTGGCCCCACTGTAATCAGTCAGTGGGCATTTCCTCCAACCCACATTACTCTCAGGTCATAGAATGGCTCCTTCCTTCTAGAGGTTGCCCATGTCTCCCACTGGGGAGTGTGGACACCTCACCTTCAGACGGGGGAGGTTAGATGAGAGAAGTTGTACCTCTGGTCTGGGTGTTCGTTTAGAGCCTTGTGCTGTTTGTTTTCAGAAGCATCCTAGCCTGCACTGTACTGTGCTGAGATGGAGGAGAGGGAAGGGCTTAGAGAGGTGCTTCCCAGAACAGAAGAAATACAGCAAAATCTTTATGGACTACTCAGAACGGCCATAACTGGGAAATATATATTACTATTATTATTGTTGGTGTTGTTTTATCATAATAATGAAATAATATGGAATAGCATGTGACTTTTGTCTCTTGAGAGGAGGTTTCTTTCAGTTCGGTTCTTTTTTTCTAAAATGTTCGTAGTAACCTTTAAGAAGATTAAAGGAAGGTGCAGTTGCAATGCACTTGTCAGATTTGTTTCTATTCCAGTTGCACCTTGTGTGTTTTCCTAAAAGAAAGAGTGTTTTCCTGCCAGAAACTACCTTAGAGAGAGAATCTTTAAAGACTCAGGTTTTGTACATGTCTTTCCACTAAGTTAGCTAAAAACACACAGATAAACTGGTGGCTGTGTAACAGTAAGATGTTCTATGCAGAGCCATTTAACTCATGGACCTCCAGCATACAACAGTGAAACTATCTTGCTTTTGAAATATGTGCCGTGAGATTTGTTACAGAAACTCAAGGCTTTCTCTGATGGATAACTGCTAGGTCATCTACAAGAGCAGCACAAATGAGTCAAGAAGATTGAAAAAAATACAAAGAAGACTGAATGGGAACCAACCCACCTGACATAAACCAGATGGGAAGAAAACCTGTTTGGTCCGTCCAGATCAACATGTGGTGGCTTTAAAATCCTGCAAACCTAAGCATCCCCCATTGGACCACCTGTTTACACAGAACAGGAAGCTTTTGAATTTTTTTCAGTTTGAAAAGGATTTTATCTGGCAGGAAGCAAGCACAATTCACAATGAACAAATAATTTCCATTACTCCTTGAGAACGTAATAGCCCTCTGCCTCTCAATTACTATTTTTTTAAAAAGCTGAAATTAAAAAAAATAATCTGTTTTACAGTATTACACTGAAATAGCACTTGATAAATTCCTAGCAGAGACTTCTGACAGAGTCTGTATTGAGCTCAAGTCTTTCTGTTCCTAATAGGTGCAATTCAGGTTGGGCAGAGGAGTTTTCTAATCTCAAGTACCCAGTGACTTTGAGAGTATTCTGTTAGATTCCCACCCTGCCAGTTGCAAGAGTATTTATTATATTTATATTGTATTTGATCCTTGCAATTTCATAGTATAAAACAGGTAATCTTGAAACACATTGCTGTATTTTCTGTCCAGGCACAAAAACTTACTTTGTGGGTAGTATTTTATGCTATTTAATTTGTTTTGTATTAGACACGGTAAAATGAAAGGAGCGAGGTTTCCTGCTGTCCTCATTTTTCCACTGTTTTAAACTGAGACATTCAAATCCAAACATTTTACAGTATACCTAATATTGTCTATCTGGTTTTGACATGCCAGTTGGCATTTGTATCTGGTAATAGTGGTGCCTGAAGGTATCTAAACATTTTCCTTCATCTCAGCACATACTTGCCTACATGTTTTTACATATTCTTTGGCTAAGCTACTAATGCAATGCTGTTGAATTTTTTTTAATTCCATATGGGTTTTTTTATATGAGAGCTTGAACTGTAGCTGAACTCATCTAGCCTGTGGTAAAATTCAGATCCAAGTCCAAATCCCTTAAGATCAGATCTCAATTTAATCTGATCGATGTAGTGAACTTTGTTCCTTAATATTTGGACTTGATTATCTTAAGGGTCTTTTCCAACCTAAATGATTTCTGTGATTCTATGAAATAAGCATCACAAAGGAAAAGGCTTATTTTGCTTCATGTTTTGGCTGTACTACTCCATAAAGTCAAAGATTTCTGTCCCTGGATGTTCTTCCTCTCCCTACCCCCATCATACTTACTGCCTCCAGTATGCTGGGTCATTCTTGCAGGAAATGTAGAGTCAGGAAGACATCAAATGGGTTCAGGGAAAATGCTTTCCCTGTCCCACTGCCCAAGGGTTTTTGTTAGCTAATTTCCTGCTCAGAATGTGCTCTGTTGCATCAGAGTTTCAGCAGTCCATCAAAATTCAGAAATCAGATGTCTCTTGTGATATAAATTGATGACGGAAGATGCCTTAGACTCTTGGCAGCATTGGAGGAATGGTGTGATATTAACACTACATGCTAACTAGTAGATGAATAAAGATGGGTGGATGTAATGCCTAGCACGTATAGCTCATGGTCTGGGTTTTTTTGTGCAGCCCCTCATGTTTTACTACCTAATTGTATCTGGAAACACACCAGGGTGTTACAGTATTTATGTTAAGAGCGTGTTCTTCATTCCTCTAACACTCAGATCTTTTTCCATTTGCAGTTTGAAGGGAGGAAGTACTGCGAACATGATTTTCAAATGCTTTTTGCCCCTTGCTGCCATCAATGTGGTAAGTTTTAAATCAAGGTGAACCACTTGATCACAAATGGGAGTGTCACTGGGGGAAGAAAGGCGACCCCTTGTGTGTGTTCTCAGGGAAGTGGCCCTGTGAACTTGCAGAATGTACTAAACTTCAGAGAATTTGGGGAGCTGCTTTTTCTAAAGGTCAGCAAACAACAGTATTTTTTAAAAAAAGTTTGCATTATTTGAGTAGGTAGTTTAGCTGTTGAGTCAGTGATCCAATGAGCAGACCATTCATAAATTTCTGATTATATACACCATTCATGACTCTTGATTCCATATCTCTGTATTTCTGCATATGCTCATATTTGGCCCTTCTCATGTATCTGAAACCCTGCAACAAGGCTTTGTCATCTGCTTTGACTATTGTAACCCACCTGTGCTGTCCTACTCCACAGAAGCTGGGACAGTCATCATTAGCTGGTGATATAATCAAGTGATGGTCAGCTGGGCCCCTGTTGATTTTATTGAAACAAATACCTTTAGGGCTTCAGCGTCTAATATCTACCCTATGTAATTCTGAGGGCTGCTTTTTTTATTCGCCACTGTTAATGCAAATGCTTGTGCGCCTACTGTGCTATAATCATTTGCATGTTTTCTTTTTTCCCCTGTGTGTGACGTATTTTGCTGGGGCATGGCTGGGAAGTCATTATTTGACTATTGCTTAAACCAGTCTGGAAGCTCTTGTGTTTCTATGGCACCCTGGCAAGGCAGTATGGCTTTCACTTATCTCAGTGAGGCCTTTCCTTGTTTGGAGGGAGGGGTTGAACACCAAGGGAGGGGGAAGCAGATGTTATAGAACTTTGCATTTAAAGATGTGAACAAGCAGGGAAAGAGGAAGAAGTGGGTTGGCAGTGATTCCTGAGGAGCTACACTCCCTATCTCCAGGATTTCTCCTGCCCAGCCGGCACACACCCCCCCCTTCTGTCCTGGCTCCATGTAGTGCCAACTCCCTTAAAACCTCATCAAGGTTCTGCACAGAGCTGGGCTTTCCCACTGCTTGTACTTAGTAAGCAGAGCCACAATCAATGGGACTGTTGTCACAATGACACCTCAAGCATTCCTCACATTTCTGGAGTCCATCAGGTTTTGTTCCTAGATGTTCCTTTGTTACCTGCCTGATCCTTCCCCTTTGAGTCGAGTTGTTCTCCAAAGCCAGGACTCAGCCTCCCACAGCCCTGGGAAGCTGAGCTCCCAAACACAATTTAGGCCAAGCCTTTACACTGCTCAGGGGCCTTGGCTACACCCCGAGGGTTAGAAGCTGTGTGTGTGTGTACAGCATCACTGCAGCTTTGCATTTGGACTCCATGGGAGGTTTTTTTTGCAGGAGGTCCACAGCCACCCAAGCTCAGTGCTATTGTGCTTTGAATATAGAGCCCCATCAAGGCTTGGTCCTAGTGGAGTAGAAACCAGTGCTATGTACATGACAAGTTAAGATTGTCAAAGAAAAGAAGGAGAAGGATGATTAGGACACAAGAAAGCCATATTATATGAAGTACTCCATAAATTTCTTAACAGCTTGAGAACAGATAAGTAAAAACAGGGAAGACACTGAAAAAAGATTATTGCAGAGGGAAGGTGGAGTGTGCATGAAAAGGACTTGTGTGTAAAGAGCAGAATGTTCTCCATCAGCAAGGGCATCTTCTTCTGACCCATAGCAAAAAACAATGAAAAAACCCAAATTACAGAGTTTGGAATCAGAACCATGATACTGCAAGCAATGTGTCCTACCAGATTTTGGGGAGAGGAAACGGCTGATGATGTCATTGCAGTGCTTTTAACTTTGTCTGGAATGGTATTTTATATCCTGGTGTTGTGTTTCTTACAGGTGAGTTCATTATTGGTCGTGTTATTAAAGCCATGAACAATAGCTGGCATCCAGAGTGCTTCTGCTGCGATATCTGCCAAGTAGTATTGGCTGATATTGGATTTGTCAAGAATGCTGGCAGGTAGATCTCCACTCTTCCTTTTATTAACTGGTCATAAATTAACTAATAGGGGGGACTGAGAGATTTTGGTTCCTGAAGCTTTCCAGCTCAGATGGAGCAACTGAAGCATCTTCTGTGGGGAAGAGATCTAAGAGTGCATCACAGAACTAAGAATGGGTACCTTAAAATATTAACATTGTACCTATTTCAACAGTAGGTTTCTTGGCAAACATGCTCTACCCAGTGACATTTTGGGGCCATTGTTATATGTAAAAAGAGAGAAAACATTCAGATACAGAAGTACTGTCTTTATTTTTTTAAAAAAACATTTTTACTTTCTTTTTCCAACGGGCTCTCCAATTTTGGTCTAGTTTGGCATCTTATTTATTAATATTCCTTTATGTTCGGTGGGACCCTTCATGGAGTCGGATATTTTTACCAGCTATGATCAGAAGAATGTTTCACGTGAATTCTATGGCCATTGCCTTCATATGTATAATATAACATACAGAATTATCTACAGAATTACGATTTGTGTAGTCATCCAGCTTCCAATCTAAATTTCTAAGATTTTGAAAGTGAAACATTCAGCAACAACAATCTGTAGCAAACTTTGTTTTCTGTGTTTCAACATAGCTTAAACTCAGCTGAAGAAATGATACTCCTGTGGAGACGGAAAATAAAATGATCACCCTGAACTTAGGAGAGATAATTTTGCTGCTCTGAACTTGGTTTGCCTAGCAAAGAAATTGTTTTAAAGATTACTTCCCCCCCCAAAAGGACTGATTGAAATGAAGTTTGGATAGATTTTTGCGGTGTAGTACTTGGTACTAGTACTTACCTCTCTTTTTTTATGTTGTTTCAGACATCTCTGCCGTCCTTGCCATAACAGGGAAAAAGCCAGAGGCCTGGGAAAGTACATTTGCCAGAAGTGTCATGCCATTATTGATGAACAGCCTCTCATATTCAAAAATGACCCTTATCACCCTGATCATTTCAACTGTGCAAACTGCGGGTAACTTGAGTTCTGCAAAGGAAAACAGGAAAATGCTGGGCTTATTTGATTCATGGATTTACATCTTAAAGTGAAAACTTGTCCTGTGCAGCTGGCAAGAGGGAATGGGGTTTGGATGTCTTGTGGCCAAATGTGTGCTACTGCTTTTGTCATGGTAGCATTTGAACAACAGCTGAACTGTTGGAGAGTAAAGAAAGATTGGACTCTGCAGGACAAGGTGGTACCTTACAAAATACGAAGTATGGACATAGATACAGCAAAACGATAGTTCTTTATTCTGCTAGGAGAAGAAGAAAAATGGTCCTCTTTTCCTGCTTGAATTACTATCTTTCCTATGTTATTTTTTTTTAGTTGAGTGGTATGCAAACTTTGTTCTCTCTTTTTAAAGGCTATCCTTTTTAGGAGCTTTCTCCCACCTCATTTTGTCAGCTTCTGCTGCTGCAGCATTTGAAACTGCACATTTCTACATCCTGCACTGATGCACGGACCATGGGGCATTGTAGGACATAGCAAAGGAAGCTACTATTTCAGTGCCATACCAAAGGCTGATTTGAATAACAATATGTAGTGTTCTGTCAGTGGCAACCAGTTGAGAGTATTAGTGGTTATGGTCACTTTTAAAGTTTTTCTGTTCTCAGTATCTAACCATGCAATTTACTGAAAAGTAGAGTGTATGAGATTCTGCAATTGGAAATGAATAAACCTAGCTCGTTTGGGTCTGTAGATTTCTTTCAAGGAAAATGTACCTCGACGTAGAGGACGACATTTACTTTCAGCTACAGTTATGCAAATCTGAAATAAACTGGTAGTGAGTGCCAGTATATGAACCAAACATCTGCAGCTTTCACACGCACATTTGTGCTGCGTAAGCAGAATGACAATGGTTTAGTAGCTGTTTCCAAGAGACTTAGTGCACCTCACTTAGCAGCCTGCTCTCAGTTTACTGTGATCAGTCTTGAACTCTGTTGAACTATGTTATATTTGATGCTGCCGCATCACTGTAGTATAAATATAATTTCTAAAAAAATGCTAAAAATTATTTTTTTTTCATAAACTCTCAAGAGTCGACATCATTCAGTGCCTTCATTCATGCTCTCAATTCATTAATTTCTGAATAGGAAGGAACTTACTGCTGATGCTCGTGAGCTGAAGGGAGAACTCTACTGCTTACCCTGCCATGACAAAATGGGTGTCCCCATCTGTGGGGCATGTAGAAGACCAATTGAAGGCCGTGTGGTGAACGCTATGGGAAAACAATGGCATGTGGAGGTAAATATCAGATGATACATAATGTCTTTTACAAATGTAAACATTAACATATTTACTGTTAAAAAATCTGTGATTTTGCTGATCAGTTTCAATGAAAGGATTATCGAAGTTTGCAACAAGAATTATAGATATTTTCTCTGAATCCCTCTTCAGCTTTATTATGGCTAGTCTTCCACTGTGGAATAGGAGTAATTTCCTATCTTACAGGGAGCTTTGACTGTGAAACTAAGATCAGTAATCAAAGGAAGCATGGTGAGGTCCTTACAAAAGAAAATTTCAGAGTGTAAAACCGTGCATGTACGATCTGTGGTAATCATGTTACTGAGCATCATAATACCCTTAGGTCTTCCATAGTCACCTGCCATATACATATCTCTTTTAACAGTTCATGTGAGAGTTCTTATTTCAAGGCCATCTACAAGATTGAGTTCCACATCTTCCATTTAGTTTAGAAAATTTAGAAAATCTCCTCTAGGAAACGCTTCCTTCACTAGAGTGTAATGATGGTGCAGATTATTTAATAACTCCTAATTCTGTTCATTGATAAAAAAATGAGAATCCTTTGCTTGATTTTTTTTTTTTTTGGTAACTTCTGGATTGAAATTTTGAAGACATTAAAAGAAATATTATTTTAGTAGTCTAAATGTAGTTTAACTTTGCTTTTGGAGATGGCACAGCTAGCTCAGTAGACTTCAGTCATGTTCAGTAGTGGACTTGGTTGGTTTGCTTTCCAGAAAAAATAACGTTACTTCCAAAAAATAAAAAAATTTATGTGTCATTTTCTTGGTAGCATTTTGTTTGTGCAAAGTGTGAAAAACCATTCCTGGGTCATCGTCATTATGAGAGAAAGGGCTTGGCGTATTGTGAAACTCACTACAATCAGGTAAGGTTGCATATTTTTAAAAATGCCATTAATTGGTAAACTCACAAATTGATTTTATTAGAGATGTAAAACATGGTCATTCTTCTGTTTTGTTGAAGGCATCTGTGGGTGTAATGCCAATTAGGACGTGTTCTGTTGCAGTTAATTTATACAGATTTCTCTATTCATCATTCTTGCATAGAGAAAGAAACCTGCAGGTATTTCACAGGACAATCAGTATCAAGATGTTCTTCAAGCTTAGTCTACTTAAGTAGAGCTGTTACAGGCTGTGAGATCAGAACAGCTGGTGACACCCAGTCTTTACAAGAAGTTAAAGAAGATTTGCCACTCAGTAACTGCAGTTGAAGACTAGGCTATAGTGAGTAGCCTAGGTTTTCCTACTGCTGTTAACTCTTAGGATGACTGTATGGTCACATAGCTGCATCACCCCCTCAGTCATTAAGTTGATGAAGACCTCGAAGACTTAAATTTGTCAGAAGACACCACCTAGTGACCACTTGCATTTATACAGAAGTTATATATTGCAGTTCCCTCTCTCCAGACTCCCCTGGTTGTAGAGTCCAGCTCCATGATGTACAGACCTTTTTTATTTGGAAGCCATATCTGCGTTGTGTCACATTCACCTCCTTGCTTACATAAACACAAGAGCAGGGATTAACATCTGGGAGTTGTAAGGCACCTACTAATTACAGAGGGAGTCTTAATTTGTCGGTGGTGAAGGGCAGATGATTGTTGCTGGCTTACTTGTAGACTATAAATGCCATGATGTTAGTAGTAATAGTGTTGCAGCTGTGATGGGGCAAATACATATACCAGACAAGAGCTGTATGTAGAGTGGATGTCTTTTACTAGGTTAACTACTGCAGTTAGAAAAAAATACACGAAATTTTGGGCACTTCTTAATTGTTATATTATGGACAAATGTTAAGCCTGGAAAAAGAATGAATAATTTTTGTCCTAAAGTTTCCTTTTCGTTTTTTTTAAACTAAAAATAATGTTTCCTTACAGTTTTTGCCAGAAACAGCAATATGTCATTCTAATCATGCGTGTAAGTCCAGATGTTCAATTATTTGGTTAGTAACAGTGTGTATGTGACACCAACTGCTGTATTTCAAATGTTCAGGATTAGAGAAATGTTAAAAGAAAACAAAATCTGATTTACAGAGGATCAAATAAAGGTAAACAAATGCGTATCTTAAATATTATAAAGACCTTTTGTGATAAGATGATGCAAAACGTACTTGGAAAACCAAACCAGACTTGCCAGCATTCTCCTTATTTTACTGGAACAAATAGGAAAACAACTGTGCCCATCAGCTGAAATACAGTTATTTTGTTAGTTTGAGAAGTTACCCTCGATAAAATCATCGCAATAAAAATCCCTTACTTCTCTTTCCTCTTCAGCTATTTGGTGATGTTTGTTTCCATTGCAACCGTGTGATTGAAGGAGATGGTAAGCACTTTTCTGTTTCCTTAATGTTCCCTTCTGATGGAAGTTCTCTTTAAAAGTGACAGTAAGGGGAAAACAGCCCTGTGTTGAGTCCTTGATTGTTCTCATTAAAAAAACCCAGCCATTCTCTTGATCAGTAATTAAATTAGAGCTAATTAATCAGAGACTAAATGGTAAGAAAACCTTATAGCAAGCATTTCATGATGGTAGAAGACCACCCAGTGGCTGAAGAAAACCGTGAAACCCCTTAGTGACATGTAAAGGCCAGGAATGCTGGAAGATGCTCAGGAGCGGCTTCCTGCCCCACCAGCTTCAAAAAGAACACATGCAAGGGTGAGAATGACCACACAGACATCTCCTCAAAAGAGGATCATGAACCAAATTTGAAAAAATATTTAGATACTGAAAGACGTAGGTGAGCACTTATAGGAATTTTTATAAAGTGCCTTATTCCCATTATGCCAGTGGTTCCTGGAGATATTTACCTATCTATCATAGGCACCTGTCTTTTGAAAATCTAGGCTAATATTAATGTCACAAAACCAGGAATGATAATACTTGGAAATATGTGTCCTGTAAAGGCAGAACTAATAGTGATTTGTTTGTTTTGTTATTGTTTGATTGGGGGTTTGGTTTTTTTTTTTGGAGGGAGGGTGGTTTTGAGAGGCTTTTTGGGTAACCAGCTCTGATAAAATGCCAAAAGCAAATTATTCTGCCTGAAATAATGCGACATTATGTGCCTATTTACCCCTACCCAAAGTAAATACTATAATACCAATGCTAACCCCACCTAAGCCGAAGCCATTAGCAAAGTAGGAGGAAGCCTCTAACGTGCAAAACGAGACATATACTCATTTTAGTCATGTAACTATAGGATAAAACATACATTCCAGAGATGTGCTTTCCACACATTTTCTGGACTGGACTATAACTACAGAATGACAATCCAAAATGCTTTAAAGGAAACAGAGTCCTCCTTTTCATTAAAATTCTACTAGAATGAGCAGAACTGGAACTTGTTGGAGGACTACTTCTTTGTATGATTGCAAGCTTTCACTATATAATCTGACACCTATAGTGTATGTTTTGGTCTCTGAACTGAAGAGAATATAGTACTGAACAGAATATAGTAATTTCTTTATTTTCAATGTATGTGTTTGATTACATTTTGTCTTTCATTTCTGTGCACAAATTTGACACTTTTTTGTTGTCGCAAATTATAAGAATCCAATATTTTGCTGGATTTCTCTTCAGCTGGAAACGTTTCCTGATTAAATTGGAAACACGGCCTCATAGAATGGTTGCCTGAGATCAGCATGGTGTATGATGAGGTGGAAGCAAAAATAGGAGGCAAAAACAGGTTAAGCCAGTCTTGCCTCAGAGACTTTATCAATGCTTCACAGTTCTGCTACGCTACACTCTACATTTGCCTCCCTAGTCCTGCCACATAATTATTATGGTCCTTAATACCTGATACAAGGATCAGTGACTGTTCTTCACACCTCATGAATATGTGAGGTTAAAATTTTTGTAATACCTTTTTTTTTTTTGGCAATGCTAATGATTTCTTGGTTTTCACATCTCCCTAGTTGTGTCTGCTCTGAATAAGGCATGGTGCGTGAACTGTTTCGCTTGTTCAACTTGCAACACTAAGTTAACACTCAAGTAAGTGTATCAATAAGTGTGATGCCTTCAAAACATATCAGTAGTTCTCTTCAAAGTGTAAATATTGCTACAGTGTAGCTGTAACTGTATGAAGAACATCTAAGCAGCATTGAGGAAATATGTGCATCTTTCTTTCTCTTGCTCCACTTACTACTTTATGTCTCTGTCAGTTGTCTGTTCAGGTCTTCCTTCAGTTAGGCTTCCTAACTCTTCTCCTTTTCTGTCCTTTATTTTTCTGTGTTTAACTCTAAAGGGATAAGTTTGTTGAAATTGATCTAAAACCTGTCTGCAAACACTGTTATGAGAAAATGCCAGATGAATTTAAGCGACGGCTTGCCAAACGGGAACGTGAAGCAAAGGATAAAGAGAAGCAGAAAAAGAAAAAGCCAATCTGTTTGTAAACTTTTTTCCTTCTTACCACCATCCCTGCTGTTTTCTTCTTTGGTTAGTGCTAAGGATGCTTTTTTAAGCTTCTGCATGAATTTATGGCAATCAAAACCAAAATATTTTTTATGCAACTGCAACTTAAATATTGACTTATGATTCCATTATCTTATGTTTAGTCTCTTTATCTGTACAATTAGGTTCGAAAGGCTTTTTAAATTACATGGTTAATGAAAACAGACATCTGGGTAAAAACTGTGTAGATTACTCAACAGGGTACTGTAATCACTGTCTACAGTGTATATAACTTTGTAAAAGTAACTTAACATATATGTATAAATTGGAGGTTTAATTTTTTGCTTGTGCACATTTAATAGGAGATTTTTTTTTAATTCCTTTTTTCACAATCTCATCTGCTAAAAATTTGGGGTTTGCTTTGTTGTTTTAGGAATAAATTCGTTGAGTTTGATATGAAGCCTGTCTGCAAAAAGTGTTATGAGAAGTTTCCTCTAGAGCTGAAGAAAAGACTGAAGAAACTAGCTGAAACTTTGGGAAGGAAGTAAAGACTTCATCTGCTCTCCCCTTCCTTTGCAAAAATCTTAGAGATATTACTTGGTGGGGTGAGGTGGGGGACAGGCTGTGGGCTGCTTTGATGCTGCAGTCAGACAACAAATGATGATGTATGCCTTCTATCAAACCAAAATATCATAAGATTCTCTGTTCTCTTTACATGTATACTTATTTGTTGATAAACAGACAGTACTTCCAGACTAAATTAAATAGCAGCTCACCTGAAAGGTTTCTGACCAATAATGTAGTTGTACTGATGCAGGAGACCCATTCTGTACACTAATCTCTGTGGAATTTTACAGAGAGAAAATTTGCTTGTGAGCACCTGTGAAAACAAACTGTGCAAATGTGCCCAACTTTAGGGGCATGAATTGTCACTTATGTTAATGAAAATATTAACCTTCATATTAAGCATGCAGACAAAACTTGTTCAACTCATGTTGTGATTTGGGCAAGAAACCAATGTACTTTGCCTCATAGAAAAATTCATGCTTGGATTTCAGGCTGAGAAGTTTCATTAAGGAGCCTTGTTTCAGATGGTTTGAAAACTATCAGATTTCTAAATAAAGTCACTGTACAAATTACCTACTTCAGATAGATTATGCTTACATGATGAATGTTTGTACATCAGGCTTAGCATGAGATACCTATATAAAAATGTATTCCTATTGCAAGAAATGAGCATACTCAGAACTACTTGAATTTTGCTATATTCCACTTAAAATAACACATTAACTTTTATATATGCTTTAGCATTTTATTTACTTTTTGTGCCTTATTCTGCTGGACCATACGTAACAGTGTTCCATTAAACATATATAGTTTTATTTTTTATTTCATATTTTTATGCAAAAACTATATAGAAGGTATTTTCAAAAGATAACATACTTTGCCTTAATTATAAAGGATGTGAGAAGCATTTTATTTCAAATGTGAACATCTGAATTTAAAACGTAGCTTCTAGACTGCAGTAATTTTCAGAAAAATACTGAAAATGCATATTTCAATTAACTGGCAATATTACTTTTACACCTGTGAGTGTAAATATGCAAGGTTCGATCCTGCTAGGATCTACTTCTTTAGCCATCCTCATGGACTGAGCTTACAAATAATCAAAATTCCTTATAACATACATTTAATTCTTTTATACTGTTGACTTCTGTCCATGCAAATTTGTTTTATTTTTCCCTTCTTATAGAAAATACAGTTACTTAGGACTTCTTGATGGTACTACATTATGAAGTACACAAACTTTTTTTTAACTTTTTTTTATATTAGTGATTTAAACAGATTTTATGTAATTACATAATAGGAAGTAAAATTTTCTTTCCTGTTTATGAAAAATAAACATCTGCTTTCCACTGTCATCAATAAAGGTCATGTTATTAAACCTTGTATCACCTCTCTGAAATGAGTGCTTGAGAAGGGTGGGAAAGCAGTAAGGCTCTCTTGGTTCCGTGGGCTTTTACCTTGAATAAGTAAATACTTCCTTATTATCCTGTTTTAAAGGAGACATATATCTTTCCTAAAGGCATATGTCTGTAGTTAGTTCTAAGGTTCATAAAAGAAACCACAGTTTGTTTCATAAAGAACAACTCGATTCTTCTAGATATTTTCTGAATAGGCACAGTCACTTGGTTTTCCTAAAGAAGGTATCTTGTCTGAGTTTAAAACATACACCTTCCTATTAACTTTTTTGTCTCCTTTCACTGTAATGAACCTGTCACCCCAAACTTCCAGTTTAGTGCTAGGTAGGATATTTTTTGACTATTTTATCTTACATAATTATTGAATGCCATAACATTTATAAATGCAGTCCTGACTGCGTTGAAGACTACAAAAGCTTAAAATGTCCCCCAAAAGCATTTACATAACTAGCATGGCAGCCCTGTTGGACTCTGCCATGGATTCAGCAGACCAAACTCAGCAGTGCTTCCCCTTGAAGTTGTAATTGACTTCTAGGTTTTTCACGTTACACTGGCTGCACATCTTTTCCTTCAGCCTACGTGTGCCCAGCCTTACCGCTCAGAGTCGGGAAGGGTCCCTAACCTTGAGGCTAAACGGCAAGACCTGGATCACATCCCTTTGCTTGGGGTTACATCCACCTACAGCACAGTGGCCTTAGGTCTGCTCTCCACTCTGGCAGCCCTGGGCCTTGACACAGGGTTTTCCATTTCCAAGTTCCTGATGGTGAACACTGTGCTACCGTTCACCAAGGCAGTGGTTTCTGTTTCATGAACACAAGCAGGTGTATCTCAGATCCCACAATGTAGCACTGAGAGCATCTGGAGTACTCAAAGGTTGAAAGCCTGATGAAGCATGGAATAATATTCATTGGAAGGGACTACTAGAGATCAGTTAGCCCAGGCATCTGCTCAGAGTTGGATCAGTACAGAAGCCAAGCCTGTGAGTGTTGCCACAGAAGGAGATTTCTCAGGCCTTTGTGGATAGTATGTTTCAGTGCTTCATCACCCTCATAGTGAAAATGTTTTTGTTTTTATTGGGGTCCTATCTCAAGTGGAGAATTCCCTAAATCCATACAGCTCTCCTGAGAGCTGTCTATGGTGTGAACTGTCATTAGAATAATACCTCTGGACATTTTCATGAAGAGGATTAATTAAAAGAAGTTGCAAAGCAGAGCCAGGGAGCAAGGTAGCAATTAGACAGCCTGAACAATTATACATCTGGTGTTGAAACTCATTTCCTGTCCTGGCCCATCAGTATTATAAATATTTGGCATAGCTGCGCATAATTTCCTGAAAGAGGCAAGATCTATTATGCCCCTACAAAGTCTCTCAAAGACGCTGTGAGTCTGGGATTTGGGAATGGTTGCCTCAGAAGCTTTGCCCCTTTCTGCTCCATCAATCAATCGTGTGGTCGAGAGATTCCTTTAGAAGCCCCTGCTTAGGCTAACAGTAGGGAGCACTCCAGAAAGCCCAATGGATGTTGCTGTAGGGGGAAGAAGCTGAGCCTAAGCCATTTTGCTGCTTGCAGTGGCAAGCCTTGTGCTCTGTTCCCACGGATAGGTAGTGACCTGAGCTGAGCACAGTCTGGTTGCACGGACAGCACTAGAGTCAATGCTGTCCTGCCCGATGTTGTGACCACCAGGGACAACACGGGGGTGCCACTTCCACAGGGATGGGCAAAACAGTGACCAGTGTGGAAGTACTGGACCTGGTCTGTATGAAGGCAATTGCCCATGCCTCCCTATCAGCTGAAGAGCAGTAATGTTCTCCAGTGAGACAACTGAGTAAACTCCAGTGTAGTCCCCTGTACCAGCATGAAGACTTTTATTACTTAACCTGGCAGGTGCAGATAATAAACTGGTTAGTAACCCCAGCTGTAGACACATCATTAAAAAGTACAGAGAAAAAAAATGATCTTTTTTTAGGAATTAAATCCAATGGCTAAATCACCATTAATAGAAGAAATAATAAAAGAGAGGCTCAATTTGTTCAGCCAAGTTGTTACATGGATGCTAGTGGTCTTCTTACAAAAACAAGTTGGCTATGTTTCCTTATTTTTCCTGCAAAGAGGGTAAGATGTGGGGCCATAGGTATTTTTTAGATGTAGCAGGAATCATATGGCTGTCAATGGGTTGTCTGAGATTGAGAACTGGAGGGATTTTTAATTATACTTCTTCAGAAACAGAGCCCAGTGGTCTCATTTTGACCAAAGTGTCTGAATTGGCAGGAGAGATGGATAATTCCAGCGAGTAGAATCTGAGGCTGCCTGCTGGGAATTTCACCAGGGGACCACTATCCTCAAGCCACCAAACTCGTACAACTACAACTTGCAAATCTGTCCTGCCTTGAGGGTTGCTGATCTTGTCATCTTCTGGTCCATGTTCCCAGATGTACTTTAGAGCTTAATTGTTTAATTGTACTATTCACAGTGCCTGAAAAATAAGTTTCTCACCACAGCTGCTACAGTATTTGGAGACTCATTTTCTAGAGCATCGGGTCTCGGTGATAAGGCTCTCATGCTTACAGATTAAATTTATAGCTGCTGTGAATGACCCAATATAGAATTACAGAATGTTAAAGATTGGAAGGGAACTTAAAGATCATCTAGTCCCAACCCCCATTGCCATGTGCAGGGAAACCTCCCATGAGACCAGGTTGCTCAAGGCTTTATCCAACCTGGTCTTGAACACTGCCAGGGTTGGGGCATCCACAACTTCCCTGGGCAATCTGTTCCAGTGTCTTACCACCCTCACAGTAAAGGATTTCTTCCTAAAATTCGGACCTAAATTTCCTTTCTTTAAATTTGAACCCGATACTCCTTGTCCTATCACTATAGTACCTGACAAAGAGTCCCTCTCAGGCTTCCCTGTGGCCTCCCTTCAGACACTGGAAGGTTGAAATGAGGTCTCCAAACATCCTTCTCTTCTCCAGGCAGAACAGCCTCAACTTCCTCAGCCTGTCTTTGTAGGAGAGGTGCTCCAGCCCTCTTGTCAACTTCTTGGCCCTCCTCTGGACTTGTTCCAGCAGTTCTGTGTCCTCCTTATGTCAGGAGCACCAGAATTGTTACAAAGTTTTAGGTAAGAGTTTATTTTATATACATATATATATAGAGAGAGAGTATATTTCTGCTGTGCCTTTTGCAACCGGTCTTGTCTATCTCGCATTGGCTTTTTTAGCCACCAGCGCGCTTGTAGCAAATGTGGGTAAAGCCCTTCCCAAACCTTCGTTCGCGAAGCCTGGCCATGAATGAATGAGTTATTTAGCTGATAAATATATTATCACCTAATACATTATTATATATTATTTGGATGAGAGTTACACAGTTTTAGGTGAGAGTTTATTACAGCTGCAGGTGAGCAAACGCTACAGCCCGGCCTCACGCACCCGATGATTTACCGTGACAGATTTCCCCGCCCCGCCCTCAGCAGCTGCGCGCTCCCGCCCCGCCCCCTTGCGCATGCGCAGTCCCGGCCGACCCCGCCCCCCCACGGCCGTTGATAGGGGCGGGGGCGGTCCCCGCCCACTCGTCGGGGCTGCGCGCGCCGCACGGTGCGCGGGAACTTGCGTAACGAGCGGCGGCCGCGTCGCTGCTGCGCTTCCTCCGGCGCTTCCTGCCTGCCTCTCCCTGCACTCCTGCTCCTGCCCCTCCGCGGCGCCGGGCCGTGCCCACCGGCCGGCCGGGAACCGCGCTCCGCCGGGAGGCAGCCCGGGCGCGGCCTCCGCCGCCGCGGCGGCGCCATGATGAGGCGCACGAAGCCCGAGGTGGAGCGCTACGTCGCCTCCGTGCAGGCCGCGACTTCGTCCCCCAGAGAGGTGAGTGCGGCCTCGCCTTCCCCGCTCGCACCGGGCCCGGGGGGCGCTGCGGCCGCTCCGTCGAGCTCATCTGGAGCACTTCCCACACTCGCCTCGCGTGGGGCGGCAGCGGCGGCCCTGCCTCGCGTCCTGACGGGCGGCCCTCCTCCCCCAGCGCCGCCGGGAGGCCTCGCTGCCCGGCTGGGCCGGGGGGCGGCTGCTCTCGCTGCCTCTGCCCTGCCGGGGTGCGGGGCGGCCGCGCTCCGCCGACTCCCGCGCCGGACCCGGAGCCTCGGTGCTGGGGCTCGGTCTGCTCCGCCCGTCCGCGTCCATGGCGGTAAGAGGAAAAAGGATTCCTCTCTGGAGACACTCAGACCCCACCTAGACGTGGTCCTGTGTCACCTGCTCTAGGTGACCTTGCTTTGGCAGCGGAGTTGGACTAGGTGATCTCCATAGGTCCCTTCCAACCCGAAGTATTCTGAGATTCGGCGAGTTACGGTGTCTCTGTAAGAATCTCTGAGTCCTGATTTACTCAGGATCTCTGTAAGTCGAGAGAGCTAGGGGAAGCTGCTGAGAGCAAGGGTCGTGGGGTTTCCCTTACCGGAGGTGCTTTCCCTAACTGGGAGCAATGGTTTACCAGAGCTGCGCAGCTGGTTTTTACACCTGGTAAGTTAAAGAGTCTACCAGTTCTCTGAGTACTGAGTTCTTCAGTTTTGTGGTAGTTTAGTTCCTGAGTTTCTGGAGTTTCTCTTTCTTGGGAAGAGAATTGAAACAAGGAAGATGTGAGACACTTTCAGTTTCTTTTTATGTGCCACGTGATTAATATTCTTGTCTGTATAGCACTATTAAAAGAGGAGGAACTGGGAAAAAATAATCTTCCTATTGTATTTTAGTAACTAGACAGGACGATGAGGAATTCTGCATGACTTTTTACCATTTTTCATTATATCTGGAAAATGGTATACAGGTCTGATGCAATTCATGGCAGTTATTCCTGAAAGATCCTGTTCTGCTGCTCTGAATTGATTTTATTGTGGAATTACAATATTCAGCACTGTTGTATAGCGTGAATGCATCCATGTTCATCGTTATGCAGAGGGACCTTTAGCAGGGCCAGTGTGGGTCCTCATGATTTGTACTTCTTTTCCAACAGTAACAAAGTTGTTCTGTGGATCGTGTAATTGACTTGAGTGCTGTTTGGAGCAGACCGTGTCAAGGACATCACTGTCAGAATCATGGGTGCTTTTTAATATTTTTGATTTTCCTAGTGAAGTCAGCAACAAAATAAATCCTTTTCTCCTCTTATACTTAAGACCTACTGGTGCATATTTAGTTTGTTGTCTTTTTTTTTTTTTATAAGTAATGTTTACAACTAATTGTATAAGCACAGTCAGTGGTCGAAAATGTTACTGGTGTTCTTATTGTGTTGATTTTAGGAGGAGGGTGCTTATAAGACTGCAAAGCATTTATTTTGAGGTTTCTTTTCATCCATGTTTAAAAGGAGATGCCAAATGTGACTCCACTCTGACAAATTTCAGTGTTGTCTTTTTATAACAGACTTCAAAAATACAGGCTGAAAACTCGAAGTATCTTGGGAGGCCTGCTTTTATTTTTAATGACTTTTTAAAATTTTGCATGAATAGTGCTGGTAATAGAGGGAGGGAGACTAGTAATTCAAATGTATTCAAAATGTACACACTTGTTTGGAATCATAGATGTAACTAGTTCCAGTACTTTTTTGTTTAAAAGCGAAATCTACTTTTGAACTGATATTGGGAGTTGAAGCTGTAAATTTGTCTGGTTTAGCTCTACCTTGAGGTTTTTTCTTGTAACTTTATCAGTTCTTTAGCCCATTCCTTTCACTCCTTTCCTCCTATTTATGCTTCTGACATCTTGCCCTCTGCCAGCTCTCTGTGTTTCTTTTTCTTTTGCCCTTGTTATTTCCTTATTCTGCCTCCCCAAAATACCTTTGGAGGTGTTTCACCTTTTGCCTGTATAATGTACATGTTCAAATTATTTTAGTCAGAAATAAACTACTGCATAAATACATTTCTTGCCCAAACTGAGAATGACTTAAAAATTCCTTTTTCCTTAAGTATATTTAAACAGCAGTGTCTGATGACAGTATATTACAGCAGGGCTAAATGACAGATATCTCTTGGTTGGTAGGATTTTTTTTTCCTTGCTACATTGCAATGAAATAAATTAAATGTAGCAGACCCTATTCTTCCACTCTCTTTAGTGCGTAGTGTACGAAATACCACATGTATAAAGGCTTGTTGCTTCTTCAGTTGTAATCTCTATTTTGCCTAGTAGCTTTTGCCAATTATAGCAAAACCTTTTACTCTTCATTCTTAAACCTACATCTTTCAAAAACAAACCCATAAGTATGACGAGTGGATTTGAGCTGATAACTAGTTGTCAAATTCAGTCATCTGAGTATTAGGCATTGCTGAAAAGAAAGGTCACACTATGGAATTACTTTTGAAGTACTATGTGTCTAAAGTATGTTTGTCATGGTTTTTCTCCTTCAGAAATCGATGAAAGGATTCCTCTTTGCTAAGCTGTATTTTGAAATAAAAGAATATGAACTTGCTAAAAGGTAACATGTGTTGATGTATGTTTGGTTTTTTGTTCTTTAAAATGTAAAAGAAAAGCTAAGTTAATGTGAAGTAGACCAGAGAAAGCAAGATCAATATCATGCTGCTTTAAGGTAACAGTAAATGTGGATATTGAGTGCTATTTAAATATTTGTAAAACAATAACTTAAAAGAAGGATAGTTATGTGGTACTGGAAAACTTACCAGGCTGAAGTGGCTTTTTTTCCCCCTTCATTGTATTGAGTAGTTCTTACCATTTCTGCAAACTTCTGCTTTGTTGGGTTTTTTTTGTTGTGGTTTTTTGGGGTTTTGGTTTTGTTTTTTTTTTTTAATAAACAGAAATGGTGGCGAGTAAGTAGCATTAGTACATGTATAAGCTGTGTTGCTGCTAACTTAAAGGTCTGGCCAAAGTATCTAGAACAGAACATGTCTATACTTCCTGTATGGTCTGGCCAAAGTATCTAGAACGAAATACATCTGTACTTCCTGTGTGGCAGATTAAGTTGCCATTATAGCTCAAGGTGGGAGGGGAAGCCTTAATGAAAAATACTGGTCAAGTAACTGACTTTTTTTCCCCCTTCATAGATACATATCTACATACCTCAATGTACAAGAGAGAGATCCCAAAGCACACAGATTTCTTGGACAGATTTATGAAGCTGAGGATAACATAGAAAAAGCTTTTGGGTGTTACAAGGTAAGTATTACACTGACCCCTAATATCCTGCTTTATTTCTTCTAAATGGACTTCTAAAATCCTTCTGTGCTGAACATTCTCAAACCTATAGAAGAAAGCTTACTCCTGGGAAAACTATTACATTTGACAATGGAAGCACATGAAGCACTGCAGAGAAGATTCTTGACTCGATATCACTTGCTTCAGTAGTATATTTTTAAGTCGCTTCTTTGTTTTTTGTTCTAGTCTTGATCTTTGTGCTGCCTGCTGTTAAATTCTCCCCTTGTCATACATTGCAAACTGTGATAACAACTGGAGTCTAGTTGCTGCTGTAAGACTGTAGACTTAGTGTGTTTTTTGGTTGGTTGATTTTGGAGGGGCAGAAAAGAAGGGCAAATCTGATTTTGATTAGGCAAGCAAATTCTCAGTCAAAATGCCTTTGTTCTGGTTTTGGAGAGAGAGACTGTGTGCTCAGAAGTCTGACCAGTACAGCTTTATGAAGTGGTATCACACTTCTTAAACTCTGTCTTTAATTTTTCTTTTTGAAGTTTCTATGCCTGGCTAGACTAGAGGTCCTTATAGTCCTAATGCCCATATATAGGAGTAGCTAGTGGCAGATGCAATGGAACTGGCTTTTGCATTATTTCTCTTAATGCTCTTCTGGATTCCAGCAGTTGCATCTGGGTGCTGTAAACTACTAGTGGCATTTGGAAAGGCTTTTCTTATATATTCTGTATTTATAGGTCTAATTCATTAGAATAGAATGTTTTTGGAGGTATAACTCTTACCTGTTCTGTATGGATCATAAGATCAAGTTGCCTTTTTATTTTTTTTCCTCTTGTATGGGGAAAACTAGCGATCCGTGGAGTTGAACCCAACACAGAAAGATCTTGTATTGAAGATTGCAGAGTTACTATGCAATAATGACATTACTGATGGAAGAGCAAAATACTGGGTTGATAGAGCTGCTAAGCTCTTCCCTGGGAGTCCTGCTATTTACAGGTTGAAGGTAAGTTCAAAATTACCTCTGGCTTTAAGAAACTTTTTGCATCTGACCAGAGTGCTTTTTGCATGGCACCTCAAGCAAAACTCTTCCTGGCTAAATTGTTTTAGAATCATTAATATTAAAATTATTAGATGTTACATTCTTTGTAGTTTGACATTTTTGTCTAGCTTTCAAGAAAGCTACAACTACGAGCTTTCATACACTATTTAATGTTTCAAGGTTAATCCTCTTCAAAAATGCTGAGAAATTTTGTTAGTTATCACAGTCAGAAAGTTAAGACTGGATAAGCACTACTTATTCTTTCTATTGTGTCACTTGCAGGAAGGTTCCAGGCCTGTGAACTTGAACTTTCTTGGTTTACACTGCTTTTATGTTTTTAAATAAATATTATGATCAGCTTTGTGGAATATGAGAAATGCTGTAGTTCTCAAATGCCATGTAAATGCTTTCAGCCATGCAATATCTCTTTTGCACAAGTATATTAATTTTGTATAGCTAGTCAGCAGCCACATTGAAGTCTCAAGATGTTTGGGTTTTTTAAGTGAGGTAGTCTATGGCAAGGTATGCTGTCATTGAACCAAGTGGTTTGAGAAGCATTTCTTGCCCTGGGTAAGAGGTAAATTCTTCTGAAGATTTTCTTCTGTGATAGTTATATACATGTTTAACTATATGAATATTTAATCAAACTTTATATAAAAGCTGAAAACTATTATGAGTAGTGTAGCTTAAGTAAGATGGTCTTTGTAGTGAAGACTGTTACTGTAGTTGCTTAGGAGACTCATGTGGTAAATTAAGTATTAACACATTGCCTTCACGTGTTAACAGGAGCAGTTACTGGATTGTAAAGGTGAAGATGGGTGGAACCAGCTTTTTGACTTGATTCAAGCAGAACTTTATGCAAGACCAGATGACGTCTACATAAACATCCGACTAGTTGCACTCTACCGTTCAAATAATAGATTAAAAGATGCTGTGCTCCACTGTCAGGAGGCAGAGAAGAAAATACCTTTGCAGTCAAGCTTGGAATGGTGTTCCTGTGTTGTAGAGACATTTGAGGTGTTTAATCATATTTTGATCCTGTGATAGTCTTCCATATCTTTTTATCTGGTCTGTTTCTCTTAGTGTCATTACTCTGACAGCTATTTCTCAAGGGATTTAACTCCTTCAAATGCAAGTCTGCTGAAACCAGTGGAATTACAAAATACTTCCTGTGGTGGTTTTTTTAATTGGAATTTCCTCTCTAAAATTAAGCTTTATAGAGCTATTGAGTTTCTAACTACAAAAGCAGAGTTAGATACAGCAGTTCCATTAGGGATAAAATTACTCAAGCAAATAGTTCCCTGGAACTTTGCTGCTGAAGAATATGTTAAGATCTCACCTGTGAAACTGGATTATGCAGTAAATGCTACTAGTGTGTTTTGGAGAAGTACTGCCCTTGCCTTCATGGAAGGATGACTGTTCCTTATCCTGTGATGAACTTTCTTCTTTAGGAATATCTGGAATCTTTACAAGACTTGGAATCTGATAAAAATAACTGGAGAACTATCAAGAAAGATCATCTGCTGGCCTATTCCAGCTTTGTCAAACTCACACTTTCTTCTAGAGATGTTCAGGAATGCAGAGAGGCACTTGAAAGGTACTGCTTAAACTTTCCCGTAATTAAAAAAAAATAACAACCTCTTGGAATAGTTCGGGGTTTTTTTGTTTCTGGGTTACAGAACATCTGCCAAGCTTCTGTTTCACATATTTGTGGATGGGAGAGGTGATTCTCTGTACTGACCACTAAGAACGGTTCTTATATAGGGTGTGAACCCCAGGCTGTCTTTTGACTGAGATACAAGCCTTGTTTGAACGGTCAGCACACAGCCATGGAGAAGACTCATTAATATCCTGGGTCAATTAACTTTGTACCTTCTTTCCCTTCAATAAGAAAGTATTGTTCTGTGCTTCAGCAATTGACTAATCCAGATTTTCTAGACAATTTGAAAAAAAACACACACCTAAAAAACTCAGAACAATCCAAACAAATCCACAATATAACCCTCAAAGTGGAAAACCGAACCCACCTCTTGTATATCAGCTTTGTCCTGGTTATTTTATTGTAAATTAACACAACACACTGGAATAGTTGGGAACTTTGTTCTTACTGCAGATGGTTTCCTCCCTTCACACTCTCCTTCAGATAAAACTAGTGGTATTACAGCTTACTTCAAGGTTTACCATCTGTGGTGCACCTAGAATAGTACAAAACAATGTAGTCAATATATTAAGGTCTGTGTTTTTCTTGCCATTATCTTCCCTTTCTTACTGGCTTTTACTGATTTATATTTGTTCCTAAGTTGTGTAATGGCTATTATATTGCCTTTTGTAAAAATGTTCTTCAGTTTGTTAATCTTCGATGAGTATTTGAAGCAATACAGACAATGGATGAGGAATATTTAATACTGAAGTATATTTTATTTATTTTTCTCCTTTGACATTGACTTTCTGGGTTTTCTGCTGCTGATTTATTAGAGCTTTTCAAAGTGTTTACATGTGAAGCACTTCCAGGTCATGGCAATGCTAACAGCCAGTATAGTTTTGCCCAGTAATTGAAAGAGTTTATAATTGTTTTCTGGAAAGCCTCTCTTGAGTGGGGATTGTATACTTGTCTACAGCTACTAGAATTTCTGCAGTGCCTTATGTTTTTGAAGAGCCTGTACAGAGTATTTTGGACTTTTCTGATAAACGAAGGAAAAGAAAGAGTAGAGTGAATAGTGCCTTCTGCAAGTCTCTACATCTGCATTAGTGAACAAGTTTATCTACTTGGTTCAGGAGAATAGTTTTGAAAGTAGCTGTGAAAAAATGTGCTGAAAAAGATTATAAATATGTAGATAATGTTTAGTGTGTTTACTTTCTAGTAAGCAATAGAAACATTACTGACCACTTTCTGGTTTAAGCAATAGAAACATTACTGACCATTGACTCACAAATTTACTCAATTCACAGTTAAATAACATGAACCAATAATCACCTGCTATAGCTTTTACCAGGACTCTGTTTTGAATGAGTCTTCTCTACATTTTAGTTTTGACCGAGCACTTCAGTCCATGAAACCATATGTGAATGGGGCTGATGAGTTGTATCGTACCTATGTGGAAATGAAAGGACAGCTGTACATGCATGCTGGAACTTTGCTGCTGAAAATGGCCCAACACAATGAGGCACAGTGGAGAGCTGTATGTGAACTAGCAGCATTGTGTTATCTCATAAGTTTCCAGGTAAGTGATTTTTCAGTTTATGCCTTTAGTTGATGCAGTTCCTGAAATGTTCTTCCTGTGCACATGTTGAACTCCTGTTTTCCTGAGATGAACTGAGTGCTTGTCTACCTAAAGGAGGACTCTGTCCTCACTCACATTTGTTTAAAAGGTTTCAAATGACATGAATAGGGTAAAAGTATACCTTCAGCTGTTTCCCTTGTCAGAGTAACCTGATTCTTAAAGGTTAGTGCAATTATTTTCTGCAGTATATTCCCTTTTCCGTAGTACAGCTGAATACTCACGTTGAGTGTTATTGCTATAGGGAGGGAAGGAGAGGAATTCAGTAGTTCCCATATACCTTTTGTGTAGGCAGCAAAATTAAAAATATCAAGCTCCTTTGCATATGAATTCTTTGCCTTGATCATCCTTTTTATGCCATTGCTTGTATTCCAGGTATTACTTGCTCTTGTGTACACTTAATATTACTTTTAGTAGTTGTAATTGCACACCTATGGGCTTCGGGTGGATTCTCTGCTCTCTTCACCCACCCCACACCAGAACAGAACCCCATCCCTGGATATGTGATGCAGTACCTTCAGAATGAATGATGTCTGTTTTCCTTTGGTTTCCTAATGCTAAAAAGACACTAGTTTCTTAATTTCTAAGATTATATTTAGTTGTTCTGCTCCTACTGTGAAAAAGCTGTAACAATTTTCTTCTTACTTCACCAGGTTCCTCAACCAAAGTCAAAACTAATAAAGGGGGATCAAACTGGACAAGATGTGCTAGAAATGATGGCCTGTGATCGAAAAAGCCAGTCTGGTAATAAAAATAGCTGCATAGTTCCATTTTAGTGTTAGAGTTACTGTAAAAGATAAGTAATTTGTTAAAGAACACATTGTAATCTTATAATGTTACCACCACAATACGCAATAAAACTCTAGATTCTGACTACATGTGTAAATAAAAATACTAGTTTGGTTCTGACACCAAAAGTGTTTTTTTTCCCCTCTTAAGCATGCTGGTAATGTGGTTTGGTTTTTTTTTTCCCCAAGAGTGGTGGAGGTTTTTTCCACATTCTTGACTCTCCAGCACACTAAGGTAGAACTTAACTTTTATGGTCTCTTGATCAACTTGAAATATCTTTTGCCTATTGATACTATTTTACAAGCATTGTTAACCCCAAGAGGAAAAGAAAACATTACTATTTTTTTCCCCAATCTTTTCATCTCGTTTTTCAGCTTTGTTCTTTTTGCTGCTAAGTACAGACAGTTTTTCAGTCTACAAAATTCTTACAGGACCTAAATGAAAACAAATGAACCCATTAAACATCAGGTTCAGTTATTTCAGAATGGATTTCGTTAACACAAGCTTCTGCTTCTATTATAGCTACTTATTTTAAGGTCAGTTGCAATGCCCCTAGAATAGTAATGGTAGGATGGCTTTGTTTTCTGAAAGAGCTGGATTTGCAAATGCCTTGGCATTGTTGTCACTTCGAGCTTGGAAAGCCTATGTGCTGATACACAGACCTAATTACAAGGAGAGCATATCTTAGCAGTCTGTAGGTTTCATAAGGGGAAATCCTGATTCCTGCCAAGCCTTCAGTAGCAAAGAACAGTCCAGTGTAGCAAATGTTACTTTCCTCATGTCCACTGCTTTGTTAATGTGAAGTGTATTTCTGTTTTCTAGGTCATATGCTGCTGAACTTAAGCCATGGCAAGCAAGACTTCTTCAAAGAGATTGTGGAATCATTTGCAAACAAGAGTGGTTCATTTACATTGTTTGATAGCCTGTTTGAGAGTGGAGCTTCAAGGGAGAGATCTTTTATTGGCACAGATGATATTGGAAATGTCAGTACACAAGCACCAGTGCAAGTGGAACTCAATAAATACGATATTGGTAAGAGGTGTTACTTTCTGAAACTCAACACAACTTCGTGTGTTGGAAGTTCTTCTACAAATACTTCATATTGCAATGAAAGACAAATACCTGGCATAGCTGTCCAAAGTTGCCCTAATGTCCTAGGAAAAACTTGTACTTTGTTGCAAAGTAGAGAAGTGCTTCTTGAATAACTCCTTTAAGATTTCTGGAGAAGGAAATAGGTTGGCTAAAATTAGTTACCTGTTGGACTGAATAAACTGAGGATGGAAATGGAGGAAATCTGAGAGTCACTCTGTCAGAAGCTCAAGGGTTTGATGTCTGTGAACACTTAGATGAACGTGATATGTTTGGCTAATCTGAAGTTTGTAATCCTTCATAAGTGAAAGCTGGAATCTTGATGTGTATCGATCTGTAACGTATCTTTGGCTGCTATGACAGAGGGAATGTGAAACCCAGCTTTGATCAGATACAAGTCTTGATGACTTGTAGGAAGCTGACATTTGTGTCCAACCTTGGTTTTGCACAGGTGCTGTTCGAATGCACAGTGGCAGTCTCCAGCACCTCGTGTGGCTTGGCTTGCAGTGGAACTCTATGTCAGTCTTACCCCCGATGCGCAAGTGGTTAAAACAGCTTTTCCACTTGCCTCAGGAAACATCAAGACTTGAGACAGATGCTCCTGAATCCATTTGTTTGTTAGACCTTGAAGTACGTAAACTTTCCAAGTTTTTTAATGTACGATACAAATTAAGGGTTTTTTTTGTTTGTTGGTTTAATCCTTTTTTATTTTTTTAAATAAAAATAGGTATTCCTACTTGGGGTGGTATTCACTAGCAACCTGCAATTGCAAGAGAAGTTTAATTCTCACTACAGTGCACATCAACCTCAATTCTTACCATTGCCAGTGTGCAAACAACTCTATACTGAAGACCAAAGATCCTGGTGGGATGCTGTTCGTACCCTTCTTCAGAGAAAATCAATGTAAGGCTTTTTCAGTTTGGATATATTTGATCAAGCTCCATAAAGGGAGCTCGAGCACCTTTGATTGGTCCCAATGGATTCTTGAAAAATTAAGTATTTTGGAAATTGAAGCTTTGTTCTAGTAGGGACTTGATACGTTTGAAAGACTTGTAAAAATAGAATTTTAATTTCTAACAATACATTTTTAAACAAGGCAGGTTAGAACTAAAAACCATGGGATGTATTCATCAAGTAAATGCTATGTGTACAGATGAGAAACATTAAATGCTAATGAAGAAATGTTTCTTCTGATATTCAGACCAGGGACAGCAGCAAAACTGAGGCTTACTGTACAGCATGGCATAAGTACTCTGCGGACACTGGAGAAGCATGGCCTGCAACCTGCCTTAATCATACACTGGGCAAAAAGCTTGCAAAAAACAGTAAGCTGAGATTGTTTGTTTGGTTTTAAATATGTAGAAGTGTTTTTCTGTTTTCCAAACTATGAACAGACTTGGGTGACAAGGGATCAGATGAGTATGTAATATTGAGAACAGCTGTTAATTTTATTAGGCAAATTTGTTGCTCTAGTCACTCTATAATAGTCACTCTATAAAGTACTGGTTTGAACTGCAATGTTATTTTCTACGTGTATGTTACCTTACATAGCTACTTTGTTTAGTGTCAGAGAAGGACTCTTGAAACTTTTAAAGAAAATAGGAGAAGGATTTGTATGAATAGCATTTTGACTTGAACTTTTTGAAATAACATGTGCTTCTATTCCCTTTTCTTCACCAGGGAATTAACCGGAACTCTTTCTATGACCAGAAGGAATACATTGGACGAAGTGTTTATTACTGGAAGAAAGTTTTGCCTATGCTGGAAATTATCAAAAAGAAGAGGAGTATTTCTGAACCTACTGATCCTCTCTTCAAACACTTCCATAGTGTAGACATTCAGGTACAGATTGATTAAGCCAAGGCTGAAGTAAGAGAAGGTCTATGTCAGAAACGTACATGGTTGAGGGATTTTTGTCTACATCGTGCAACTCATGTTATTACCAGGAAACTATTAATGATGAGATTCGGTAATATCAGCGTTTGATAAAGGGGAAAAATCCTCTCCTTACAACTTCAGTCTTACCTTTAAAATCATGTTTACGATTGGAAGGCACTGAACACCTTTAGTACAAACTTTCTTGAAAAAGAATTCTCCCTGTATTATAAGAAAAAATGTCATTCCGTTGTTAGGTATGAGTTGTCCTTCACTTTATTTGTAGGTCTTTCAGGTTGCAGCATATGAAGAAGAGGCACATATAGCATTTGCCATGTTGGATGCAGTTGATGGCAAAACTGATGATGCTTTGTTAGCATTTGAAGCTATTGAGAATGTGGTTTCATACTGGAATCTTGCCATGGTAAGTTTGTAAGTTACATTACTCTGAAATGCTTTCCTTTATTCAGTTGCCTTCTGACTGATACTAATTAATCTGCATCCTGTTCTTTAGATTTTCCAAAGGAAGGCAGAAGAGATCGAAAATGATGCCATGCTGCCAGAAGAACACGAGGAGCACAAAACTTATCTTCTTAAAGCCAGGTATTATCTAATGAAGATCATTGCGGAAAGCTCCTCAGATATGTCAGTAGCTGAGAAAGTAAGTAATTCTTGCTTTAAGAACTTTTTTCAAGACATGCAGTGGCTTAGGTTACTGTTTCAAAATGAAACTGTTTGCATTTAGGTTACATTTTTAGACTAGTCCTTGCATTAAAGCAGGTTAAACTCTGGGTAACTTCTGTAACCTACAGATCATGTATTATCCTGGTTACTCTGTGGATGAAAGTTTTAATGTAAAGAAATAGCTTTTGCCACTGCCTTTTTATAGAAGTTGATAGTTTGAAAAAATATAATTGCTTGTGAATTGTTTTCTTATGTGAATCTTAACAGATTTAGAGCTTTTCTGAAAAAGAAATCAGTATTTGTATAATGAAAGCCTTGTGAATTGTTCAGCCAGAATTCTGAATGTAATCTGTCTTGCTCTGAGGGAGAATTGCAGTCATGACTCATGTTTCAAATAACTTTCTAGCTGCCAGTGTCTATTGAAACTGTGAGGGAAGTGCTAGATACAGTGATCCAGGAACTTGGTGAGAATGTTGAAGAGGGAAGTCTTGCCTTCAGAAATGGTCTGTCACGAACTGTAGATTCAGCAGTGAAACATTCCACTCCATCACCAACTAAGTTCTCTCTTTCTCCAACTAAGAGCTACAAGGTATGTTGGCCAGTTATTATTTTAGGGAATTATTATGTCTGAAGAAAAATTCACAAGATTCAATAAATTTTTTTTTCCTAGTTTTCTCCTAAAACTCCTCCTCAGTGGGCAGAAGATCACAAATCTATACTTCAAATGATTTGTCAGCAAGTGGAAGCTTTGAAGGTAAAAATTTTGTCACCATATTCAGTGAAAAACAGTTGGCCTTTGAGCACAAAAGTATATCTATTGTTTGAAACTCCTCTTTGGGACTTAGGCAGGTTTGCTGATGCACCCCATCTGGGGACTGTATGTGCAGAGTTCTGCTTTTATCAGTTTGGTTCTCATCCATTTGGCTCTTTTTTTTTTTTTTTAACTGGCTTGTTCTGGCTTTGGAACACAATGTTAGTACTTTGTACTGCATGGGCAGATCCTGCATGATTCTGGCAAGTACTTCTTGGGGATTTCTTAAATTACTGCCACCACTGAGCTTGAAAATGTGTTTAAATAGCAAAAGGGTAGGGATCATGTTTTATTCTATAAATACCTGTGTGATACATACTTACACTCTTGCTTGGAACGCTACCTTGACAGAATGAAATGCAAGAAATGAAACTTAACAATTCCAACACAAATGCATCTTCTCGCTGGTCTGAAAACTATGGAACAGATACAATGCCAGACGGTTATCAGAGAGCACAAAATCTTCATGAAGCACCATTAACAGGCAAGTTCCTGCAGAATTCGTACCTAGATGCTTAGCTAAATTTTTGAAAATAATGCCAAAATATTTTAATGATTCACAATTAAAAACTCATTGCTATGGAGAGTCCATTCAAAACAACAACAAAGAATGATCAAGTGTAAACTTTGTTTTCCTGGTGTTCCTTTTTAGTTGCTACCACTGGTCCATCTGTGTTCTACAGCCAGTCTCCTGCCTATAACTCTCAGTATCTTCTCGGAACTGCCGCAACCAATGTAACACCAACAAAGGTGAGAAAAATCTACTCTCTTCAGCTGCTTTCAGTGATCTCCTGAAAAATGACTGCTTTTGATTCTATACATAGTTGGATGTAATTCCAGTTCCTTATGCAGAATTTGGTGAACTTGGACTGCTAGTCCAAGACTAATTTGTCTTTCTGCCTAATTTTTGGGATGTGGAGTCTGGGAGGAAAAGCCAGCGAAATATCTGCTGTATGTTAGTACATTTCTCCTACAGAGTATGTATGATAGCACTTAACTATCCCCCCCTCCAAGTAGTATGGCAAAAGAAAATGGGGGTTTCAAGGCTTTTTTCCATAAAAAAGCAACCCACTCACATTGTGCCCCTTTTTCAATGCTTGTTTTCAAATGCCCTTCAAGGTTTAATCAGTTTAAACTAAGGTAAAATTAGTTTAGATTTAAAGTTGTATGAAAGTATGCCCTCCTTTTAAGAGTACATGTTATGCGGGCTTCAGCACAAGTAGGATTTCATCCTCTGTGTTATCACAGTAAGCAAAGCACTTGTTTTCTGCTTTTTCTTTAGCCTCCCGTCTATGGCATGAACCGACTTACGCCTCAGCCACATATATATTCCTATCAACCACCAATGCATACACCACCTCTGCAGAACACTTCTGGTTGTATGTTTTCCCAAGAAATGTACGGCCCCCCTCTACGTTTTGATTCTCCTGGTACTGCGCTCATTTCTCCTCGTGCGGGTGATGACTATTACAATTACAGTGTTCCACAGGCAAGCACAAATCCAACATTGCCTAAACCAGGCTATTTCACAAACCGTTCAGTCACGCCACCAACTTTAAAGCCCGCAGAACCAAAAGTGATGCCTAAATTTGGACAGCCGGGAACAACTGAAGGATCAAAAACACCTTTGCCAACACCAGCACAACCAAGTCAGACACCAACTTTTAAATTTAAACCTAACTTCAAGTCTAATGATGGAGACTTCACCTTTTCTTCTCCCCCTCAAGTAGCACCACAGCCTCTTAATGCACCTTATAATAGCAGAGAAAGCCTCTTGGATCTTCTGACATCTGATAAACCTTTACAGGATGATAGATACGTTGAACAAAAGCCAGTTAATGATCACACGAATAGTTCAAGAAATATCTTCAATTTTAGCAATAAGCATATTCCAGGCATCTCTCTTAGAGAGAACATGGGACAAAATGCACACAAAAATCTGGCTTTTGAGAAGAATGATACATTTAGTGTTCAAGAACCAAGCAAACCTGTATTTATGACTTCAAATTCAGATTTGGCCAATAGAAGTCATGAAACAGAGGGAGGAAGCACCCATGGTGGAGATGAGGATGATGATGGTCCTCATTTTGATCCTGTGGTGCCGCTCCCTGATAAGATTGAAGTAAAGACAGGTGAGGAAGATGAAGAAGAATTCTTCTGCAACAGAGCCAAGCTCTTTCGTTTTGATGCAGAATCTAAAGAATGGAAAGAAAGGGGAATTGGAAATGTGAAAATACTGAAACATAAAGTATCTGGCAAATTTCGTCTCTTAATGAGACGAGACCAAGTGCTGAAAATCTGTGCAAATCACTACATAAATACTGATATGAAATTAACTCCAAATGCTACATCAGATAAGTCATTCGTATGGCATGCTTTAGATTATGCAGACGAGTTGCCAAAACCAGAGCAGCTCGCAATTAGATTTAAAACGCCCGAGGAAGCAATGCTTTTCAAAAAAAAGTTTGAGGAGGCCCAGAATATTTTAAAATCCCTGGGATCAAATGCTGACACATCTGTGACTCAGAATAGTGGAACCGCAAAAGAAACGACAAATCAGGACATCAAGGAGCCTAGCACATCCATTTCTGGAACCCTGAATTTGAGCTTTCAGTTCCCGAAAGATGGGGTGAGCAGTGAATCTGACAGCAAAAGCAGCCTTACAGCTACATCAACTGCATCTGGCCCTACTATTTCATTTGGAAAGGATGCTCAGCAAACCTATTCTTCTGGTGGGTTTGGGCAGCATCTCGTGAAGAAGGATCAGTGGGAGTGCAAAGTATGTTTAGTTCCAAATGAAGCAACTGCAAAGAATTGTGTATCGTGTCAAAATCCAAATGAAGATACGTGGGAAACACGTGATGCCCCATTAACTGGCTCTGTAAGTTTCAAAGCCAGTGGTAACACAGTGCAGGACAAATTTGGATCTGCTTTTGCTAAAAAGGAAGGTCAATGGGACTGCAGTTTCTGTTCAGTAAGAAATGAACCCACTGCCTCCAAGTGTGTTGCCTGCCAGAATCCAAACAAAAGTAATACAGGAGTATCTAGTCAACAAACTTCTGCTAAGTTTGGCCAAGCAATTGCTCCAAAGGCTATTCAAAATGACTTGAGTACTGCTTTTTCTAAAAAAGAAGGTCAGTGGGACTGCTCTGTATGCCTAGTCCGAAACGAAGCAAAAAATGTGAACTGCTGTTCTTGTCAGAGTCCTAACCCTCAAAATCAACCAAATATGCCTATACCTACTGTTCAGGCATCCCCTGCTCCTGGGTTTGGTTCCATTGCTGATACAAGTAAGCCACAGAAAAATGGGTTTGAAGGGCTTTTTACTAAAAAAGAAGGGCAGTGGGATTGTAGTACTTGTCTTGTGAGGAATGAAGGTTCTTCACCAGCCTGTGTAGCCTGCCAGACACCAAATCCATCTGGTAAGCCTGCTGGTGATGCTTCATCAGCTCCTCCTTTTGGCTTGAAAAGTAAATTACCTGAACTTGATGGAGGACAGTTGGGAACAGGCTTTAAGTTTGGTCTTGAGCAAGGCAAGACGCCATCGTTTACATTTCAGATTTCTTCTGATACTGAATCTAAGTCTGCAAAGGAAGGATTTAACTTTTCAATGCAAGTGCCTGCAGGTGGATTTAAGTTTGGGATACAGGAATCTAGTAAAAATACCACTAAGAAAGATGAGCCATCCAAAGAGTGTACAACTGGCTTCTTAAAAAGCACTGATGAAAAAGACAAAAAGGAACTGCCTTCAGATAGTAGAATTGGATTCCAATTTCAAGAAACAGCAGACAAGGAGAAAGGTGACTTTGTTTTTGGGCAAAATAGCACTTCTACTTTTGCTGAGCTTGCAAAAAGTACTCCTAAGGAAGGCTTTCAATTTGGCAAAAAGGACCCTAACTTCAAAGGCTTTTCAGGTGCAGGTGAAAAGCTGTTTTCTACACAGAATTCTAAAATGGATCACAAAGCAAACACATCTGCTGACCTCGGTGAGAAGGATGATGATGTGTATAAGACAGAGGACAGTGATGATATCCATTTTGAACCTATAGTTCAGATGCCTGAAAAAATAGAACCATTTACAGGAGAGGAAGATGAGAAAGTGTTATACTCCCAAAGAGTAAAGTTGTTCAGGTTTGATCCAGAAACAAGCCAGTGGAAAGAACGTGGGGTGGGCAACCTGAAGATTCTTAAAAATGAAGTTAACGGGAAAGTAAGAATATTGATGCGTCGTGAGCAGGTACTGAAGGTGTGTGCAAATCACTGGATAACAACAACAATGAACTTGAAACAGCTCTCTGGCTCAGACAAAGCATGGATGTGGATGGCCAATGACTTCTCTGATGGTGATGCAAAGCTGGAACATCTGGCAGCAAAATTCAAGACACCAGAGCAGGCTGAGGAGTTCAAACAGAAGTTTGAAGAATGTCAGAGGCTACTGCTAGACATACCACTGCAGACACCCCATAAACTAGTTGATACAGGTAGGACAGCTCAGCTTATACAGAAAGCGGAAGAAATGAAGTGTGGCTTAAAAGATCTCAAAACTTTTTTGACAGATGACAAAACTAAACTGTCAGAAGAGGAAAATGTCAACTCTGTTAGTGCCAGCAATACTTCTGATCTGGTTATAAAGCCACATGCTGAAAGTACTGGCCCTACTCTGGAATGGGATAACTATGACTTGCGTGGAGAAGCATTGGATGATAGTGTAAGTAGTTCTGTATATGCAACACCTCTTGCAAGTAGCCCTGTAAGGAAAAATCTGTTTAGATTTGGAGAGTCTACCACTGGTTTTAGCTTCAGCTTTAAATCTGCCTTGAGCCCGTGCAAATCTCCTGCCAAACAGAATCAAAGTAGAACATCAGTAGGCACAGATGAAGATTCTGATGTTACTCAAGAAGAAGAGAGAGATGGACAGTACTTTGAACCTGTGGTGCCTCTGCCTGATCTTGTGGAAGTGACTAGTGGTGAGGAAAATGAGCAAGTTGTCTTCAGTCACAGAGCTAAGCTCTACAGATATGACAAAGATGCAAATCAGTGGAAAGAGAGAGGTATTGGGGATATCAAGATATTACAGAACTATGACAACAAACAAGTGCGTATAGTAATGAGAAGGGACCAGGTGCTAAAACTCTGTGCCAATCATAGAATAACACCAGATATGAATTTGCAGCAGATGAAAGGATCTGATAGAGCATGGGTGTGGACTGCATGTGACTTTGCAGACGGGGAAAGGAAAGTAGAACTTCTAGCTGTGCGATTTAAACTGCAAGATGTTGCAGACTCATTTAAGCAAACTTTTGATGAAGCTAAGCATGCCCAAGAGAGAGAGACACTGATAACACCTCTTTCTTCTCGTGCCAATACACCTAAGGAATCTCCATGTGGTAAAAACGCTGTAGCTGTGCTAGAAGAAACGACCAGAGAAAGAACTGACCTCAGCCATGGTGATGGTACTTCTGATGTAACTGTAGAGGCTGCAGAGGTGTCAAACACTTCTGAAACACCAACAAAAACAGTGGTTTCTCCTCCAAAGTTTGTATTTGGATCTGAATCTGTCAAGAGCATTTTCAGTAATGAAAAGTCAAAGACATTCACGTTTGGAAATACTTCAGCCACTGGTTCGCTCTTTGGCTTCAGTTTTAATCCTCCAAAAAAAAGTGAAAACCATATTCCAGCATCTCAGAACACAGCACAAAAAGAACCAGAAGTCTCCGAACCACCGAAAAGCTCTAACGCTGCTCAGAAGCCTGTAGATAGCAAGGTAGATGACTTTCCTACTACAACACAAGATGGTCCCTCTAACTTCTCTTTTAGAATTCTGGAAAAAGGTGAGTGTCAATTGAAGTAGTAATTTATTCAACTACACGACTTATTAAGCAGCTAGCTCTGTGCTATTCATTACTCTTTATTTTCTCAAGAATACAGTTTCTTTCAGTTCTAATGCAGGTATCTATATGTTCTCCAGAGTTTCAACTAAATGAGAGAATTTTAAGCCATAAGTATTTTTGTATAAAAATGAAAGTGTGTGATGCATGATGGAGTTTTGTTTACTGATAACAGGGATTTCAGGTAGGGAGCTGTAACTCTGAAGTGCTGTATCTGAATCTTGGACTTAAATGCTCAAAGTATCTGTGGACTCACTTTGTGAGACTTAAATAGATGGCTGATTTGTAGGTACCTGAGCCTTTGCCCTGAGTCATAAAGTGCGAGAACAGCTAATGTATGCTTCAGTTACAATTTTAATTATCCCCATGATTGAACAGATGGCTATTCTAAAATACTGTGTACCTTTGTTTCAAGTCTTAAATATTGGCCTCAGCAATTTCAGTTTTGTAGCTTAAAACCAGATATTAGTCTGCTTCCGTAGCCTGAGAAGAGATTGTGTGATTGATTGCACCCTCAGTTACACAGTTTGTCACAGTCTGAAAAAGATGTGCTTACAGAAGTTGTGGCTGTGACGTGACCATTATCATGTGCTGAAGTGTCTTTGTGGGAAGGATGGGATGTCTCAGAATTATGAACACATACCGTCTGTTTATTAGCTACAGTGTAATAAAGTGAAGATGGTGGAAGATGGTAGCTGCAAGTCTATTCACACGGGTTGGATAAGCTTGTGTAGAACTAACAGATGAAATTTCCTGCTGGGAAGTATGACTGTGGAATACTTAGAGAATGTAGATAAGTCTGTTTTATCCTTTGAAAATTCCAGGTAAACACTTATATACAAACAATTTATTTTTTTAGGATTTAATTTTAGCCTTTTTAAATCTAATCCAATGGCCTTTTGGACAAGCACATCCTCCTTGCAACCTGATAGTAAAGGTATTTACATACTGCACTGAATGTGTGATAAAAACACTCTAGCGGGCATGGACAGTAACCCAGCTGTGTCAAAGCAGTTGGCTCAGTAATCTTTATAATTAACATGCATGCTGAAGGAGAGTACTTAAAATTGTGTGTCTGGCTACTGTATTTGTCCTGTAAAAGAATGTCTTTAGCCCTTACTATGTTTACATGAGCCAGCACAATGGATGGCCCTGTTCAAGCTTTTGGCTTCTGTTTGCCTTATTTTCTGAGGGTAGCTGCCTTGCACTTCTCCATCACACTTTTGCTAAGTGTACACACTGAATCTGTTAAATGGCTCTTTTTTAGAGAAATGATATTGTGGGGTTGTCAGAGAATGTCTCATAGTGCCTGAGGTCTTGTACTCCACATCAGTGAAATACGCCTGAAGATCTTGAGATAGGTTTTCCAATAAAACACTTGACTGTATTTAGCCTCTATGGAAATGTTCAGTTCAATTTCCTGATTATCAGTGTTAACTGCTGCAGTTAACACTAACAGCGTTAAGTGTCTTAAAAACAAGGAGTGCACAGAAATGAGAAGGCTAACTCCTTAGCTACTGCTTATGTGTTTATTAAATATATAATTTGAAGTCCACCTTAGCTGGTTAGAAAACTCTTGCTGAGTAACTGATTTGTTTACATTCAGGACCTGTAAACAAAACCATTACAGCTTATAGTTTGATTATAAGTCATTGTAAGACGTTGCTAATGGTGCTTCTTGCAAGTGTGCTTACTGTAAGCATGCTCAGCTTATGCAGTTCAACAGTATTTTAATTTTAAATAGCAAATTTTTAGTCTTAAGACACTCTTCTAATGGTAGTGTATTGCATTGTTTAAAAGTTTCAAAACGTCATTCCAAACACCATTTTTCCCAGAGTTGTATTTCTGGAGAAGCTGTTCTTATTTAAACGCTGAACTCCTGTTCTGTATGCACTATCTAAAAACCACCTGTTCTGTATTTTTTAGGCATCCCTGTGCTGTCTGTGCATCATTTATTAACAATTCAATTCTATTTTCATCATTTGATGTATGTAATGTGAAGTGATTAGGCATTCTATGCCAATGCATACATGCAAGAGCTATTCCTACCTCAAATTGATCTTGGTTTTCTATTGGGGGTGTATAGTGGGGGGGGGGGATGTGTTTAAAGGAACAAAAAAAGTATGTCTCTCTGGTGCTTCAGGCTGTTCTTTACTTTTACTCTTCTGATAATTAGGTTATGATTATATATTTAGTGATTTATTTACAGTTGATAATTGTCTTCGGTGTAAGTTCTTGGCAGCGTTGTTTTGATTTCTGACTTAGTAGTAAAAGATTTTGAGAAGTCCTTTCTAAATTAGGTTTTCAAGGCTACCCAATACAAATGTAGTATGAGGCTTTCTCATGGCGCACGTCTTTTGGGGAGAGGCTTCTGCGTTGTGCTAGAGCAACACTCAAAAAAAATTTAACCTCAGAGTAGTTCTGCACCTCCATGCAAAAGCATTTGTTTTTCTCAGGTCAGATCATGAGCTTTTTATAAGTGCTTGTCCTGGTTTCAGCTAGCATAGAGTTAATTTCTTCTCAAGAGCTGGTACAGTGCTGTGTTTTGGATTCACTGTGAGAATAATGCTGATAACACTGTTTTGGCTGCTGCTATGTAGTGCTTACTCTAAGTCAAGGATTCTTTTTGTGTCATGCTGTGCCAGTGAGGAGGTGCACAAAAAAAGCTGGGAGGAGCATTGCTGACACAGGTGACTCAAACTGCCCAAAGGGATATTCTGCACCACAGAACATCATGCCTAGTATATAAACTAGGGGAGTTACCTGCAATGTTAGGGTGTGGGGATGGGCTCTGGCATGAGTCAGCAGGTGGTGAGCAGAGGTATTGTGCATCACTTGTTTTTCCTTGGGTTTTGTCTTTTATTATTATTATTTACTGTTACTGTATTTTACTTCTGTTTCAATTTTTAAAGTGTTCTTAACCTACAAGTTCTACTTTTGATTCTCCTCCCCTTTCTACCATGGTGGGGGGTGTGATCCTTAGTTGCCAGCTGGGGTTAAACCACAACAGTGCTTTACAAGTTTGAGTCGTGTTAGTTGCATGTTACTGTAGCTGCTACATGCATTAGGGTTTAACTCTGGCACTTTTTTCTTATAGCCAGAAGATATTCACTGATAAATGCATGAGAAAAAATATCACTATTGTGACTAGCTAGAGACATTTAGGCCTACCTGGTCTTAATGTCAGTTAAAATAAAAGCAAAAATACACAGTTGAAAATTTTTGTGCATGATATTGCCTTTAATTTTGTTTCTTTCACGTGCTAATGATGTTTTGTGTGGATTTTTTTCCCCAAAGTAGAAAGTTCTATTATCCTAAAACCAACAGTCTTTTCAGAATATGTTGTAGGTATGCATGGCTCTTTGTTTTCACAGCTGCCTGTGAAGATGTATTTAAGCTGTTTGCAGCAGTAATCTTTGTTGAACTCTTGTCACTTTGAGTGGATGTTTGGAACAGTAGAATCTTAGTCTAGTGTTTGATAGATCAGTTTCATGGAGAACTTAACAGTTAATCTGAAGTGACTTTTTAATATATTTCTCTTATTCAGCTATTTGCACAAAGGCTATTGAAAGAGACTGCATGATAGCTCTTTGAGAATGCTGTTTGTCAAACGGGATGAGCAATGAGGGTGGTAAAACACTGGAACAGAATCATCTGTTGCTAGGGTCTTCTAGGTAGCTTTCTACTGCTCACGTTAAAGGAAACACACACTTCTACTGTCTACCTGGCTGACTTGGAAGAAGTTGTTTGTTGTCAAAAATAAATTTTTGAAAATTCTCTAATCCTAAGGAAACCTGGTTTTTTGCTGCAGGACTAAATGCTCCACACTTAAACTTCTAGTGACGTTGGTGCAAATTTACTCAGTCCCATTAAGACACTTGCTTAACTAATCTGAGAGAATAAAACACATGATAATATGCAAGATACGTCCATATCTTTATAACATGTACTACATGTACTTAATTCTTAAATCAGCTAGGGTGAGTTTTTTGTATAACGTTCTGAGAAAATGTATGAAAATATCTATAGCCTGCCGTTGTGATATGAACATAAAAATTTGCTGTTCAAGAGTTTTATCATGTATCTGCTTTCTACAGGCTCAGAAAGGCCTATAGATCTAAAAAAAAAAGTGAGTAAAAAGGATTACTTTACAAGGCTGTATGTCCTGGTAATGGGTTTGAGCTACAGTCTGGTGTATTAAAATGCCTGAAATGATTAATTTTCTAATTAAAGGGAGAGTCAGTTGGGGCAAAGTCAGTGCCCACTGAGTCAGTGGAGGGAATACTTTGAAAAAAGACATAAGTTTGAATCAGTACTTCGGATCTTGCTCTTACTTTACTATTCTTTATATTGCTCTTAATCTACTGGCAGATACTAGTGAGACAACTGCTTTTAAAAAGCAGACTTATTTTAGTGTGTCAGTTGCATCAGAGGATTAAGGGACATGTCTGTAAACATTACAAATCTCTTCTGTCCTTGTCTACTCCTGCAATGATGATTGTGAAATTGTATGCTCAGGAAAATCAGTGTTTTTCAGGAACTGATTTCTAGCTTAAGATTTAGGTTTCCACTGACTACATTGTGCCACAAACTTATCAAATATTTTTTAATGAAAAGCACAGTGAGCTTTTGAGACCACTTTTTTTTTATTCTGCTGACTGGTTTAACTCAAATCTGAATAACATGAACAAATAGGCTGAGGTACTAAAGCAATCAGATTGTTCTTAGAAACAGCTGATGTGTGGCTACTGATGTGCTTCTGGGGTAATTCTTATAAACAAATTTTGTTTTTCACACCTTTATCCCCAAACTCACCATCTCGAAACAACGCTAAAACCTAAACAAACAGAAGCCCAACCAAACCATAGATAATATTTAAATTGGTATATCCTCCCTCTTTGCTTCCATTCTCTCATAATAAACTCAAATATTTTTTTCCACAGCTGTCTGCTTGTCCTTATAGCTTATGTTTATCTGCAGTTTGCTCTAGACTTTACTTTCAGCTTTAACCTTTGATCATGCACTGTTCTCAATACCAGTGGGATGGGCACTTTATTGTAGAAGGAGAGAGGATAAAAAGCTATAGTGATATTTGTCCTTGCTAGAAAAGCTAGCTAAATAGGCTGAAAGCAATATTTTTTTGTTGTTCAACAAGGTGAAACTAAAAATTACATTACTTTTGTAACAAAAAAAGTTTCAGCAACAGCTATTATGGTAAATTGAGATTAGCTAATAAAAAGCATAGATTTCCCACAGGTAACCTGAAATAAGTTCTATTCAGTTGCTGTTTAATATTTTCTAGAACTTAACTCACTTTTAAGCAATGCAATTTGACATGTACACAACTTCACTTTTTCTTTTCTCAGGTCTGAAGTTTACGTATTTACCTCTATGTAACACCTCTGTCCCTTTTCTCCATTGCCGTATTTTATGTGATATGAGAACTTCATTAAATAATCTTTATAACAATATAAAGATGCAGAAATATTTCTGTTCCAATACTTGAATTCCAAAGGCAATAGAAGAGGATGTAGTTGGGCATGCATGTTAAGCTTTCTTGAGTTTTAACAGGATGATCTGTCCTAGCATCCTGGAACTTAGATTTTGTTTCCTGTGGATCAACAGAAAATATGTAGGCACTTAGAATTAATTCAGTTCTGTAATAATGGGGGGTTAATGTTATTTCCTGCTCTGAAATTATTCAGTTTTAATGGTTTGTTCAATTTCTGTAAAAGCTGAGAAGACAACAGTGTCAGAAGACAATCTTTCATCTGATGATGTTATAATAGTTTATGAGTTAACACCTACCCCTGAACAGAGAGCTCTCGCTGACTTTCTCAAGCTCCCTTCAACATTCTTCTGTTACAAGAATAAGCCTGGATATGTGAGTGACGAGGATGATGGTAAGAAGTGCCAAAGTTTACTTTTGTATTACCTTTTTGTGAGGAAAGGGTGTAATACACTGCACTGGTGCAACCCAACCGTGAGCTTTGCGTGCAGTTTCGGGTGCCTCAGTGTAAGAAGGACATCAGACTGTTGGAGGGGTGAGACCAAAATGGGGAAAGGCCTTTCACCCAGATTTAGGAAAAGTAGCTGATGTCACTTGGTTTGTTCATCTTGGAGAAGACAAGGCTTGAGGGGTGACCTCATCACAATCTACAACTTCCTTAGGGATGGCAGTAGAGGAGGAAGTGCTGATCTGTCTCTGGTGACCAGTGATGGGACATAAGGAAATAGAATAAAGCTGTCAGGGGAGTGCTGTCGGGCACTGGAACAGGCTCCTCAGGACACCAAGCCCGTCATAGTTCAAGCAGCATCTGGACAATTTGCTTAGTCATATGGCTTGGTTTTAGGCAGTCCTGCAAGGAGCAGAGAGCTGCAGCTGGTGATCCTTATGTATCCCTTCCAACTTGGGATACTTCGTGAATGCTGTTGGAACCATTAGACACTCAAATACTTTTGTTTGGACCAATGGGAATCAATCCTGTCAACATCCTTATGGCCAAAGATGTACATTCAAGTCTTCAAGACAGAATAGTACAATGGAGGCCCAGGAGTGACTAAAGAGAATTTGTCTTGGTGTATTGTGGCTGTTGATGAGTGTCAACAAGGCAGTTGGTTAGGTAAGACTGAATAATCAGATACTTGAGACTTACTGAAGTAAGTATTTTGAGTCTTTATTAAAAACTAACAAGCTCAGGTTCCCTAAATATTAGACTGATGGCTTTTCTTCTAAAGCATATTCCAAATTCTAAACGTGAACTTCTTTTATGTCAAATCTTATCAAATGCAACTAAATTACTCTTAATTTATTCAGCAGCAAATATGTTAAATGGAAGTTCTGAAGCACTGTATTCAACAGAAAATTGGAGAAGACAAACCTGCTTTCACAAATACCTGAGCTTGCAAGTTTTTATGTAAAAGATCTTCAGTCTTCTTTCCCAAATACGTGTAGTGGTACTCGTAATAAAATCACTGTCAGAAATGTGTTTTCTGAAAACAAAACCTGTGCCATGTATCTGTAACAGTCTAGACTGAGAAAAAGTGTTACAGCACACTCAAGCACATGCATGGAAAACTAGAAGTGAAAGCTTACCTGTTATTTTGTGGAACTCTTAAAACATAAGCAAAAATTACGCATGCTTGCTAGGCTTATGAATTGAAAGGGCTTAGGAGACTTCTCTGACCTAGAGGGTGCCTGAGAACTTATGCTTGTTTCCTGTGTTTAAGATGAAGACTATGAAACAGCTGTTAAGAAACTTAACGGAAGACTGTATCCCAGTGATTCAGAAGAGAAAAAGAAACAGCAAGATCCTGTAAAAGGTATGTCTTAAGAAATTTTAAGTATTGTGCTTTATGTACTGAAACATAAACTGAATCTGAAGGCCACGTGGGCAGAGATTAATTTTGTTTCCTGAGATAGTTTTTAGAAGCACTGATGCTGGGAGCAGAAAAGTTGCATATCAAAGTACAGCTTTTAAGCTCACTATGTGAAACTGTTAGTTAGCAGTAAAGTGGTACCTGAATGAGAAATGTTCATTTCAGGTGATCTCTAAACAAGAACATCAAAGTCTTTTCCTACCTTGAGGTTCTTCTGAATATGAAAAATTCAGCTTGGCATGATACTGTTCAAGACAAAAATTCTCTACATCTTTGAATATTTGCTTCTTCTGCAGATAGTCAATTAAGCTTATGAGTTAATGTTGCTCAAAAAAAAATTAGACTTTATACTAAAAGTACAGGTGTAGAAAACTTGCTTATATTTATGTCAGCTTTGGCTGTGCCTCAGACTTCAGTGTTGCGTGACTGAAAATCTGAGCAGATACTTCTAGAAGTGAAGTTTGGGGATTTTTGGGGAGGGATATGTGCTACAAGGGTGTAAATATTGAGCCATCTGAAATATGAAGGAATGTTGAAGTTATTCATGGCAGCTGCAAGATTGAACTCTTCATCACTGCGTGGAAATTCCCTGGTAGCAATAGAGAATTACTTATGTTTCCAATTCTAGTCACCCCAAGTTAAGTTAGGTAGTCTTCACTTCCACTGTTTAAACAGTAATGCTGTTTGAAAAACTCTCGAGGTCTGTCTTCAAGTTGCCCTGGCTATCATGAGGTTAATTTACAGTATAGGTGCTAGAAATTAAAATAAATAGCAGCTAAATACTGAAATATTTTCCACTAATTTTTACTCTTTGCAGTAGGCATTGCAGGAAAAAGCGAATTCAGCAGTGAAAGAAAATGTGCTGCTACATGGGAAAAGAAACCAAATCCTGAGGAGAAAGCTGAAGCAGAAGCTCAACAGGTTCCTTCTACATCTGTCTGTAGTGTCAGCAGTGATACTGAACATAACAGTCCAGAAGACTTAAAATCAGAAGCTAAAATTCAAGAAACAAAAGTAAGAACTAAATCTTTACTAAATTTCTTGCTATTAAACTTGTACAGTTACCTCATATATGCATAAGACATTACAGTTTTCCCCTTGTGAGAACTAAAATATCTAATGGGGAAAAATTATTTGAGTCTTTTGTGGCTGTGCCTGATGCCAGCACTGAAACAGAAAGCTTAGAGCTTAAATTCTTTCAAAAGAGAAAGAATGTTCAGGTGTTCTCATAAACTGCTTTGGCTAGTAATATTGCTCCTACTGTATACAGAGGAACTAATTGATTTCAGGAAGTCACAGTATTCTTTTTCAAGTTTACTACTTCCCAGATACCTCAGTCTCCTGTCAAGTTAACCTCCTTGGATGTTAAGCATCATGACAAACTCCAGAAAGCTTACAACAACTTTTCTTGGTGTTCTTTTTTTATTTTCTCAAACATCTGTGCTTAGTCTCTGCAGAGATGGTTCATGCCCTAGGCTCTTCTAGCTTACTTGCTATTATGTTATTTTTTTATTAATTGCAGGAGAATGAGGTTGCATGCTCAAGTGACTTAGTCTGTACCAGTAAGGAAGAAATGCTTCCTGCATCAAATGATGAGGTGACAGTATTTGTCCAGTCAGCTACCAGCAATGAAGAAACAGATTCCAGCACAGAAACAGTGCAAGTATTGCAGACTTCATCCCGAGCTGATGACACACCTGTAGACCTGTCAACTAAAAAGAGTGATTCAGACTGTTCGGAGTCAACACAAGGTAAGGTCAGAGGTACGTTCTGGGACTTTTTTGTAGCATGATTTTCTGTAGATTAATTTATGTAATTTAGTTGCTCCCTTGGGAAGAAGTAGTACCAATGCTGAATTAGAAGCTGTCATGGTTTGAAAAGTACCAATCTAGCAAAAACGTGTCTAGGGATTAAAATAATTTTATCAAATTTTTTTGTGTTCAAATTCACTACTACAGAGCAGTGCTAGTGTCTGCTGTGTAATTTATGAGATGTACTTTCATTAGTTCATGAAATACCACATGAATACTTAGTAGAGCTCTGTGGATTTGCACAGAAGTAGAATGCTGAAAATCTGTCTTGAGCCCTTATTTTAAACCATAATAAACTGTCATTATGACATACTTCACACAAACTGAAATTTATTGGATGATAAAAATACTGTAGACACTTCTCCAGTATATTCTTGTGTGACTTCATAAATGCATTTTCTTTAAGAAAGTAAGAGAAGAACTTTTGACTTTCCCCTCTTATTTGACAGAAAACAGAGTCATCTCATTTGGTTTTGGCAATACTGCAGGCCTGTCATTTGCAGATCTGGCTTCCAAAAGCTCTGGAGATTTCGCTTTTGGCTCAAAAGGTGAGTTGGACTAGTCTCCAAGGCAGACCTCAGCTGGACTTCTGCTTCATACAATAAAACTTTTATGTACCATATTTCTACTGATTTGTAGAAACAACAATTTTTTGCAAGTTTTTATCAGGAAGAAAAAAATGACACAAAGTTTAAAATGTAACTCTCCTAATTGTAGATAAAAACTTCAAATGGGCAAATACAGGAGCAGCTGTGTTTGGAGACACTGCCCGTAAAGCAGATGAAGATGAAGGTGGTAGTGATGATGAGGTGGTACACAGTGATGATATCCATTTTGAGCCAATTGTGTCTTTACCAGAGGTAAGATGACTTCTGGAATATAAAACAACATTAAGATAAGCAAAACATTTTTTAAAAACTTGTTATGTTAGCAGACATGCTTAACTTTGCTTTCTGTGTTGTGTGCACCTTGTTCTGCATGTTACACTGGCTGTGTAGAAACACCTGCTGTTTTAAGTCCTAGTACAGTGTAGCACTGGGGAAGGGTCTGGTGCCTCAGTTAAAATCTTAAACATTGATTTCTCTATACCTCGGCTGAGTGTTGATCAGAATGCAAATTTGTACACGTAACTTAGAAAAACTAAAACATTATATATAGCACAGCTGAAGAACAGGAAGGAGAACTGGATAACTGCTAGTGCCAATACAATTCAGCTGTGGCTTTGTATCAAGGCTTGTAGATTCAGTTCTGTGGAAGCCATAGCAACTTACAATTTTTACTCTAAGGTAGGCAAGATATTTCTTAGGATCCCTAAGCAAAAAGATACATAGCTAAGTTCACCTGAAGGCTAAGGGAACTAACTTTGTTACTTGGAAAATAAATTGTTTTTCAAGAAGTAGAACCTTCAACTTTGAAGGTAGGCTTACGACTTGTGGAGTGAGGCTTCACACAGTTATGTCTTGATTTGGTGTTTATCCATAGTGTACCTAATAACCATTTCTGACTCTTTTGATGCTAGTCATAATGTCTAGCCTTTCTGTTAATAATATAATTCAACTATAGATTAGTAAAATTATTAATCAAGGCAAATAGAGCATAAATAAACAGCATGCAGCATTCTTTAATTTGAACAGTATTAATCTGATTTATTTTGTAACATGCTTTCAACCACCTTCTTCAAAATTCAGTATGGTTTTGCTCATCTGTGTGTCGTATTATGACTTCTGTAATGTTTTTCATCACATATTTCTCCAGTTCTCTCAAGTGTTCCTTATCTTTGGAAGATGTGCTAACGAAAGGAGGTTAGAGGCCATAATATGCATATATAAAGGGAGATATATCTGTCAGGCCTGTTTGTTGGACTTGGTGTTTATTCTCTTCAAATGCAAATATCAAGTTCTTAAACAATGTTCAAAAGAACTCCTGCAATTGTAATAATACTGTGTCTTCCCTTCTCAGTATGCACATCATGCAGCAGACATGAAACTTTCCTGGGAAACTTGCCAAAACCATATGCAGCATGGTGAAGGAGTATTGCAGTGCTATAATTAATCTCAAACAGTGGAATTTGCTGGGCTTTTCAATTCTGAAAAGGCTAAATGTCACACTCGCTTTAGTGTAATGAATGTTGTGTTGGAGAAGGGACCACACTGAATAATTTTCCACTGTAATGTGTCAGAATCATCATAACTGTATGTAATAACTATTTAATATCTCTCCTAGGAAATCACAGGTAGTCATTCTACTGTGTTGGTTTTCTAGGTGGAGGTAAAATCTGGAGAAGAAGACGAAGAGATTCTCTTCAAAGAGAGGGCAAAACTCTACAGATGGGACAGGGATGCTACTCAGTGGAAGGAGCGTGGTGTTGGAGAGATCAAGATCCTCTTCCATACACAGAAGAAATACTATAGAGTCCTAATGAGAAGAGACCAAGTACTTAAGGTCTGTGCAAACCATGTCATCACCAAAGAAATGAACTTAGTGCCCTCTGATACATCAAACAATGCTTTAATTTGGACAGCCACAGATTATGCTGGTGAGTCTTTCAGGTGGTTTTTGTTGTTTTTCCTAAGTGGTCTGTAGTTTTTGTGCCTTTGTTTTTCCCAGGAAATGATTATAAGATAAAACTAAAGAAACCCTCTTTCTGGATTTATTTTTCAGATGGTGAAGTAAAAGTTGAGCAACTTGCAGTCCGATTTAAAAGCCAAGAAATGGCTAATTCTTTCAAGAGGAGGTTTGAAGAATGCCAGCTAAGCTTGTCAGAACTACAGAAGGGGCACTTATCTCTGGCAGCAGGACTGTCAAAGGACACCAACCCTGTTGTGTATTTTGAAGTTTCTGCTGATGATGAACCTTTAGGACACATAACCATGGAGCTGTTTTCAAATATTGTCCCAAGAACTGCTGAAAATTTCAGAGCCCTGTGCACAGGAGAGAAAGGATTTGGATTCAAGAACTCCCGCTTTCACAGAATAGTCACCGACTTTGTGTGTCAGGTAAGCATAACAGGAAGACTCTTAGAGAGAATGAGAATGCATCTTGACTAAAGATGGCGCTTCAAAAAACACTTCTGCAGGATAGCACATACGTGTTGGCAGCATGGATCCACTGTGCAGGATACTCTTATCTGCCCTTTCCCTACAAGGAGATGAGAAATGGTGCAAGCAGCACCTGCTTCCCTAAGCCAGATGCTTACCTGTGTCTGCCAGCTCCTCATGATTCAGTGTTACCTAGCGGTGTCATGTGGAAATAAAAAGTGGAGATAAAGAAATCCTCTTAGAAAGGGCAAGGGGCCTGTTGCTGAACAGGAACACCAAGGAAAGTAAGTGTTCCCATAACTACCATTCATTTTTCTCTCTGTACAGAGAAGAGCTCCTGTATGCTCACCTGCTAAGAACACTTACTTTCCAGGATTCTCTTACAGTTTAAGGTACACTTTGTATTTCAGGTAGCGTGTACTCGAAGACTGATATTCCCGGTATTTAGATGTTCAGGTTTCCATCTAAAAGAAGTCTTCTAGATCTGATTGTCATGCAGTGGCCTGTTCTTAAAATACTCAAATTTTGCACCAAGAGTATCAGCCTGCAGTACATCCGAACCCCCATGTACACAGTGGTGGTTTTAAACCTTGGTGTGCGTTCAGTAGCACTAGCAAGTTCTTCATGAATGCTGAAGGCTTAGGAGATAAATCATAGACCTTTCCTTTCCTAGAACTCTAATCAAGAATTCATTGAGTTTTAGTGACTTATAATGTGCAGAATGAACCAACTTCCATATACACTATGCTAATGTTCAGGATGTCACTACATCACTGAAGCTGAGTTATGTAGACAGCCTTCTATAAACTCAAAATTAGACAGTAATATATGAATGGCTTCTAACCAGAATAAAATGTTACCCTGTCTCTTGATTAGGTATCACCTGTGCCTGAAGTATGCACTTTAGGTGCCAAGTTTTTGCAAAAGAGACATTTCTGATAAGGAAAGCATCATTAGGTCTTTTAGAGCTTAAGCTTGTTTCAAGGTATTCCACATCCTATAAGGAGCAGACTTTCTTTTAAAATGGTTATCTGCACCATATATGTGTGACAAAGTGAGATTTTATCACATGAAATTAGTATATTGTAAATTTGGTCTGCTTTGCCTAAATTTTCTCCAGGTACAGTGAGAAGTTTTTCAATTAGAACTAAAGCTTTCCTTCAAAGATAGGATAGCATACAGTATCACTTCTGTGTGTATAGACACACTTCTGGGAGCCAGAAACTCACTGCCTTCCAGAAAAATAAAAAGGAAGTAAAATTGTTCGTTTGTGTTTTGGGACTTGTCAGTTAATGCTATGCCCCCTTTTGTTTTGTTTGTTTTTGTTTTTTTTAAGGGAGGAGATATAACTAACCATGATGGAACAGGTGGACAGTCAATTTATGGAACAGCATTTGAAGATGAGAATTTTGAAGTGAAACACACTGGTCCTGGATTGTTGTCAATGGCAAATAAGGGCAGGGATACAAATAATTCTCAGTTCTTCATAACACTTAAAAAAGCAGAACACTTGGACTTCAAGCATGTTGTATTTGGGTTTGTGAAAGATGGAATGGATGTCGTGAAAAAGATTGAATCCTTCGGTTCTCCTAAAGGGCTAGTAAATGCAAGAATTGTCATTACAGACTGTGGGCAAATATAGAATTATTTCTTTCAGTAAACAAATGTTTTAGCGGTATAAATCAGTACTTAGATGTTATTGACTAATTATTTCAACTTCTTAAAATGGACACTTCTGATGTATAAATGTAAAATTACAGGTTATAGTTGGATTTTTTTATGTGTTCTAATTGATTTTTTTGCATGTTAAATAAAGTTCAGGCACTGGCATATTTCAGGTGTATTTGTGTTATCCTGACATATTTGTATTAAGTGTCAAATTTTAAAAATAAAATCCTAGTCTTGTTAAAATAAATGTCTTCAGTTTGTTTAAAAAAAAAAAACTTGCATAATTTGGCTTCCTACTCTCATGAAGCTCTTTTGAATGTGCAGATTATAGATGCAAATTGCTGGACAGTGCACTGAAGTCCTTTGAAATTAATGGACGTTTCAATGTGCAGAATGCAAGCTGAGGCAGCTGGATGCTTGTTCATGGTCTCTGGAGTCTCCCAGTATCACCTCAGTAGATTTAAGAGAGCATAGTTATTAAATGTATTGATCAATGTTTTGCTAGAGAAGTACACCAACTTTTTTTTTTTTGTACTTAAAATATTTCTAAAAGACTTGGTTTAACAAAAAACATCTACTAAACATTGAGATTTTACCTGAAATGCTGTAGTAGAACCCACTGCTACTGCTCTGATGCTGCTCTCCTGGCTCTGCTCAGTGTTTATTTGCTGTTTTAAACTTCTCAGACCTCACTGCAGGCTCTAAGTACCAGTATCTTGAAAAATTTTGCCTCTCAAGAGTGAGTATGCATGGATAAATGCGGGATTTATTTAAACTGATACTCTACAGTTCAGTGCTGGCATTATCAAGAGTTTTTTTTCCCAAGGTAACTAAGTTGTTATGATCTGTAAATTGGAAATATGTGACTTGAATATTCAACTTTAAGTTTATTTGGATTTGTATTTATTTATTTTTACAGGATAGTAGTAGTACTTCTTCACGGATGACTTTATCACTGTCAACAACTACCTGAGGGGAGGTTGTAGCCAGGTGGGGGTCGACCTCTTCTTCCAGGCACGGAGTGACAGGATGAGAGGACATAAAGTCTTAAGGTGCACCAGGGGAGGCTTAGGTTGGACTTTAATTCTACACAGAAAGGGTGATTAAACATTGGAATAGGCTGCCCAGGGAGGTGGTGGAGTCATCCTTCCTTAAGCGTTTAAGGAAAGACTGGATGTGTCACTTAGTGCCATGGGCGAGTTGACGTGGTGGTGTTCGGTCAGATGTCCGACTCGACGATCAGAGGTCTTGTCCAGCCTTTAGTGACTCTGATTCCCTAAAGGTCCCGCAAAACCATTAGACTGTAAAGAACCACTGGTGCTGTGCCCGTCCCCCGCAGCCCCGTGAGGGGCGTGCCTCGGCCCTGCCCTTCCCGCCCGCCCGGGGCCGCCTCTGCCCCTCGTCCCCAGCTGGGGCGGGGGGCGCGTCTGCGCGTGCGCGTGCGGCGGCGGTTCGTTCGAGCGCGGCGGTGCCGCCATGGCGGGAGGGGCAGCCCCGAGCTCCGCCCGGCTCCTGCAGCCGCGCTACTCGCGGGGGCCCGCGGGGGTGAGACGGCGGGGCCGGGGATGGGCGGCCGGGGGGAGGGAGAGGAGGAAATCCGTTTCTCCTCGTCGCGTTCCCGAGGGGCTTGGAGGAGGGGGCTGTAGCGGGGGCTGTGTTCCCTCCCTAGGGTTCTTTGTGAACACCGCGGTGTTGCATATCCCTGCACCGAGGGACAAAAGTGGGGTTTAAACAGACTTGGGGAGGTTATGTGTTCTTTCTTGTCCTACCCCCGTGCTCTAACTGCCTTACAGTAGAAGTGTGGAAGAGTCATCCTTGCCTGATGTGGAAATGTCCCTGATAATTACAATTCCAAATTTTATGCATTACTAAGACACTTATTTGTTGCCTAAAACCTTCTGGTGCCTTCCACTTGAGTGAGATCATATGTGTAAATGGTCTTAAAAGTAGCCTACTAAGCATGTATGAAATATATATAATAGGATAAGTAATTTCTCTCTTATCCTCTTCAGCCCCAGCAATTGGCAGCCTTCCTTAGAATGCCTTAGGAGTGTTTGTGATTTTTTTTGTGAAGCCTAGTGATTAGCTCTGTTGTCAGAGAGCAGGAAAGTGTTCCATACCTAGTCAATCGGAGGAGAATCAAACCCGTTGTTCATAAGAGACTGCTGCGCTGACCAGGCAGCACATTATGATGGGTATCATTCCCTTGCCAAAGTACAGCAATATTATTTTACACCAGAGAATGCTAGGTTCTTTGCACTGATATGAATGAGGGAACTGGACTGTGGTTCTTCTGTTTCCTTGTGCTCACATAAACATTTATGGCTTTGCACAGTGGATTGGAAAACTGATCTGCTTAAAAATCCAGCAGCAAAGACCCCTCCCCCCTGCTAGTGTTTCAAAAGCCTTTGATAATTCATAGAAGGAATACTTGCTGGCCAGGAACCTTTGTTTTGCCTGAATTCTGTTTGTCTTTCACTGAAACAAATTCAAACTCATGCTGCAAAGGATGTTGGGAAATATCCATGAGCAACCAGAGATTGGGAGAGATTGAAAGCTGGGTTTGAGCTAGACACATAGTTGTATTGGGATATCAGGTTGGTCCTGGGAATCATCAAATGACTGCAAAACCCAGCCTTTTTTTTCTGAGGAAGTGTGACTTGCCATTTTAGGATCCGCAACTGTCCCAAATGTGATGTGAAGATTTGGGTTCTTTCACAGCTAAAATCAGGCTGTATGCCGTTAGTTTCTGCAGAAGGATTTACAACATGACTAGCATTTTATGGTGCTCTAGATTCTGTGTTTTTCTTGGGGAATATTCTGCTTGAATTACAGAACTGTGCTTCAAGAGAAAATAATTTTGAAAACTTATATTTAAAAGACTGTCACTGAGACTATAAAGTGTAATGCTTGCAAGGAAGAAAATGTTGCATTTGTGGGTTATTTCATTAGAAAGTGGGAATTTAAGTACAAGAAATTACAGCAGTTGATCACTTGATTTAGAACACAGCAGAGAGATGCAGTGAAACAATTAAGATGATGAGAACTACCTTGAGTCTGATATTTTCAATATCTTCTAATGTACATTTAATTGATTTTACTTGTAGCATAAAACCTCTGTCATTCACTTTGTTAGTATGTAGTTACAAGATAGTAAGAAAAAATAGAACAGGAAACTTTGGCATAAAAAGCCTATGTATGAAGGTAGATGGCACTGTTTCTGTGATTACCTAGTTCTACTTTCATGCCTTTATTTTATGTTACCATCTTCATTGTGCTTTATATGCTCAAATTTTAGGCTCAAATATTCTAACATATAACACTATGAATATTTCATTATTAGACTGTAGGGAATGTATTTGCCTCTTTACATTAGTATGAGGGCTATGTTTATATATTGAAGAAAAACCTACTTCCTTTTCAAAGCTAGTGGTTTGTAGTAAGAATTCTGTCACAAGGAGTTGTAACTGTTAAACAACTAAGTTGTAACATATATTTTCCCTGAAAATTCTTACTAGATTACAGTGGTTTTGTGTTTTCTTGTAGGATTGCCTCTTGGGAGCACTGCATACCAAATGTAAAAGTGGAAGCTCCTTAGTATACAAAGGTAATACCAAGCAATGGTGCTTTGATCTTTTTCAGGGAAAATACATACTAGAGCTGTATGGTTCCTAAACTTATTATTTTGCATTTCAAATAGGTAGATATTCTTGATGAGGGGGTTGTGATACTTGGGAGCCAACCTGGGAATGTTAACATTGGAGTAAAGAACACAAAGGATTCTTTAGAACAGCCTGTTTGTGTTTAAGGCCTGCTTGACGTAGTTGGTAGCAGTCCACCTCATAATGCATATATTTAGCTTTAATTTAAAGATACATAAATGTTTAATATTTAGAATGTATTTGGGCTTCTTGAGAAACACATTGCTGGTGCATGTGGACAGCAGACTAAAACAATTTATTTTTCAGACTTCGGTTACAGAAAAACTAGTATATGCAGGCAAGCTCTAAAACTTCAGAAAGACAAATCTGGTGTGAATGCTAAATAATTCTTACTATAGTTTAAGCTTTTATAATTCTTAATTTGTCAGGCTGCATCAGTAGTGGTTTTGGTTCTTAAACTTACATGATTACGTGGCAAGCACTCCTAATAGGCCCTTGTTGATTTCTTAATGTCAACTTCTCAAATGCAAAATAAAATTATAAAAATTTTATGTATTGCAGGTGACATGGACAGCTCACTGGAAAACACAGCTATTTCTCTGTCAAGTTGTTCTTTAGAGTCAGAATTTACTGCAACTGGAAGAGAGAACAGCATCAGATCTAGTGATTTCCTAAAAGGTTTTAAAGACCGGGATTGGTAGTAGGTGTTTTCAATTCCTCTCATCATCCAGATAAACCATGAGTAAACAATATATTTGGACTGTGCAAAAGTTAAGGTTCTTGTATTCTTGAGTAAAGAATTGTTTGTGGCCAACTTATGAGATAATGTGGATGTTGATTTTTATGAGCAGTACTGTCTCATTTTTTAGTCTGATGTGTGCATGTTGAAATTGCTAATGGGATACAGGGATGATAAAAACTGAACTAGGTGATAAAAAATTAACTAGGAGGAAAGCAAATAGCCCAGACTGATAAGTAGATTTTTTTTTTTGAGAGAGATAATTTGATTCCAAAAGCCAAAAAATTACTTCTCAGAGCTTTTTTACACCAAATATGAAAAATATAATATAAAAATGGGGCAAGTATTTTTAATTTTCCAGAAATTTGGTTGTTTGTGATGAGAGAAGAGTAATGTTTTTACCTGTCATATACATGTTCTTACAACATGAAAATCCTAGTTATTGCTACTACTTTTAAGTCAGCAACACTACTAATTGCTGTGGTTAGTCTTGCAAGTAATAATGCCTTCCATCCAAATGATTTAACTCTGCTATTTGTTATTAGTCAAATATCGAAGTCGTACATTGAGCAATGTTTGCCTTTTTATGCAGCCTTCTCTCAGTGCTCAGTTATGTAGCATGTTAGAAAGGAACTGAGTAATTTAAAATTATTGCTTTTTTGTATTTTTAGTTTTGGTGATGAGCAGGATTCTTTTTGTGATTCAAATGATCTAGAAATAGAAGAAAAGTCCATTATTTGCTCTGAAACTGATGCAATTCAAAATACAGCTATATACATGGAAACAGGTAATAAATATTTAATTTTACATATTCTTGCAACTCTGTGTGAAGTAACATGTAATTTTAAAAACTTTCTAGTAAATATATTTCTATTCAATTCAGAAATACAACAATCAACTAAAATGTATTTTAGGTGGGGGGATTTAACCTTTCACGTAAATATGAGTAACTCCTTTAGACTTATTTTAGGAGGTCCAGATGCACTTGAAGCAATACTAACATAAATTTTTAAAAAAAGAGATCAACCTTTTATGAAACTGGTTGCCAACTGACGTTATAATATAAATGAAGAAACAAGTTGGGTTTTGGATTTTTGTTTGTGTTTGTTTTGCTTTATTTTGTTTTAAGTAACTAGCTACATTAACAGATACTACAACTCTGTTAGTTAGATGTTTTTCGTCAGTCTAAGGATGGAAAAACTAGCAATGGGTAATGTTGCCTTTTGTTCAGCTAACCCAGGAAATTCTAGCTACAATCTTGTAGCAGGGACCAAGTGGCATTCATTCACTGAAAATGTTTGAAAATGCAAGTAGAGGAGTTTGCGAATCAGTGTAGCCCTCTCTTGTGGAGAGTTTTAGGTTTAGAAGAGCATTGATGTGTTCTTGTGAAAGAGTGGAGACAGGCAGACAACCAACTCCAAAGTGGCTAAAAGGAATCTCAGAAGCCAGGCAGAACAGATCATTGGAGCTGTCAGTGGAGACACTTTAATAGGTAAAGCAAAAGCCACGCACTCCAGCAAAGCAGAACAAGGAATTCATCCACCATTTCCCATGGGCAGGCAGGTGTTCAGCCACCTGCAGGAAGGCCGGCCTCTACCACCTGTAATGGTGACTTGGGAAGACAAACACTGAATGTCCCTGCCTTCCTCCTTCTTTCCTTAGTTTTATGTGCTGAGCATGACACTATATGGTGTTGGGGTCAGCTGTCCTTTCTTTGTCCCGACTCCTTGTGCACCCTTAACCCCCTTACTGGTGGGGTGTGATGGGGTGAGAGGCAGAAAAGGCCTTTATGCTGTGCAAGCCCTGCTCAGCAATAGCTAAAACATCCCTGAGTTATCAATACTGTTTCCAGCACAAATCCAAAGCTCCACACTGACTGCTATGAAGAAAATTGCCTCTATCCCAGCCAACAATCAGCAAAGTACCAAGTTAGTATTTCTGATACTGTGGTAATCTTATCCTGATGTGGTACTTAGGTGCAGTTGACCTTGCAAGATGTCTCTCCCCAAAAAGATCCCAATACTTCCCTTCAGTTATCTGTGAACTTTGTCCATTTGACTATTTGTGAAATCCAACCATTCTTCATTGTGCCATCTGCATCTTTCATCAGCTCCTTACACTGTAATCTGTCACGTCGAACAGTTTCTCATGTGGTGTCCAGTAGTTTCTTAAGTCTTCTGCTGTTAACTTAGGTGTCAGCCTAAGGTCTAGTCAGCAGGAAATCACTTGCCTGAAGCCCTTACAAAAATAATAGGAGATTTTGGTGACAAAATGACTCCATCTGTGCATAGATTCTATACAGATATCTCTAGGATTTCTGTATTGCAGTGGAGGGCATAGTTTTACTTATAAAACTCCATTGATTCCTGATCAGTTCAAACAAATTGTGTAACACTGCTTTGAGCAATTCTCCGTAATTCTGTAGATTACTTTCACATTTTGATACATCTTGCTTCATACTTATTACTCTGAATTCCTAAAATACATTTTCTATGGTTTTATACAACAGTCATATAATTATTTAGCTAGGACTAATTTTTTAAATGTAAAATGTTTTTGTTCCTGTCCACAGGCCATACCTTACCATCTCATTTGGCTGCAAATACACAAGAAAATAGCGACCAAAATATTGGTAGTGGCTTGTTAAAGAAAATTGTGAGGGGAACTGATGCTCAGGCATGCAATAGCCAAGGCTTAATACCACCTCACATCAGTCAAATTTATGATGAATTATTTGTCATACATCAGAAACTCCAGGTAGGAACTCAGCCTTAAAATTTTTGTTGAATAATGTTATGAAGATTCTTACTTTTGATAAAGAAATGAGAAATTATGTACATAGTAAAACTTGCCTGTGTATTAAAGCTATTACTTAGTGCTATTACTTTATACTAAGCACAATTAATTATATACTAAAGCTCTGTCTTCATATGCCTCTTTCCCTAAATTAGTTCACTGAGTGGGTAATGGTGCTTTGACTTGGATTATGGGTCGGTCAGGTAGGTGGGTAGATTCAGCTTGAGGGAGTTTGAACACAGTGCTTCTACTGTCTTGTAACACACTATGGACATGGAGGGAAGCACCCACAACTGTTGCTTCTCTTGAGAGCATCTAAAACTGTTCTTCTGACTCTACACATTCCAGGGCACTTGCCTTCATGACCTCCTGCAAAAACCCTCAATTCATCCCACCAGTCCATCTCCAGCAGGCCTAAGCTACTAACAGAAGAACCTCCTATGTGGTTTTACTCTGTAAGAGTTCCTAAGCTTCTGCTAGATTCCTTGATGTGACTGTCTTTTGCACCATATGAGATAAAAATAATTTTGTATCTCTTTATCCCTCACCACTTTTTCAGGGATGCTTCCCACTAATTGAAGAAACAATAAATCTAGTATTCAGCATAGACAGTCACATCAGGCTCTCTTCTGTCTTACAGTTAATACTGTTATCCAAACATTTTGGAAGCAAAAGCCAAAGTTTAATTGTCTAGATTTGTACTTGAGCAACAATATAGAGTTGAATTTTGTATTTTGGGAGGCCGAGCCATCCCAACGCGCATCAGTCATTTGGGTTAACATGTGAGGAAACTGAACATAGATGGCCATCAGGATACTTTGTATTAGTAAGCTCTTATGTAACACTATAATTTCACAAAAAGCTAAGCATATCTCTGGGCCAAAATTTCAAATGCAGTATAATTTGTGACAACTTCTTGGGTTTTTAAAGTAGTTTCAACATTTTTTTCTTGATACAGAGAGAAAGTTCAGCACAGCAGGAGTATGCTCTCCAACTCCAGAAACAAGAGCGTTGTCTAACAGAACGAGAAGCATTGCTTTTTAAACATGAAGCAGCTTTGGCTAAAATAAGAGGTGTTGAAAAAGAAGTTCACACAAAATTTGGAGCTATAAAACAGGTAAAAAATATATTTGATGATAGATACTGCTCTACATACCATATAATTTGTTTATAGTTCTCTTAAACCATCACATGTTTGCTGGAAATACTGCTTATTTCTTAAAGTGATTAAAGGAAAGATTTATATAGAAAGTACTGAACAATACTATTAGGATTTTTGTATGACTCCTGTTTCAGAATGGTGCATTTAGTTGTCTGATGTATTAGTACATGTTACTGTTACAAGTTAGAAAAAAGAGGTCACTTATTTCTAAAGTAGTGACAGCTATATGACCAGTATTAGAGAAAAAATTTTGGTCTATCTGTAATTGTACGTACGTTAAATGAGTATTTTTGCATTAACTGTAGTTGAAAGGGATTTCCTTGCGAAGGCTTTAAGACACATTGAGACCTTATGACATAACACCTATTGCAGAGGGCATTAGCAACCAAAGGCTCAAAAAGTTCAGAGGAAGATCAACCTAACTTTGGGGGTGTGGAAAGAAATGAAATGGTATAATTTTGCTGTAAGAAGAGGTACTTATTATTAATAACACTGTTCTTGAGAGTGTTTGCTATTGAATTTAAGTCTTGTTAAAAGTTTTAGTTACTATCCAGGAGGTCTCCAAGAGAAATCCTTAAACGTGTACTTTGTGTCAAAACCAGCAGCTGAGAAATTAAATTTCTTTGAAGTGTGCAAGTAAACCTTTCCCACAAGCTGTTGAGGGAGGATAAACTACATGTTAAAAAGGAGGAAGGGGTGCCAGAGGGTAGATCTGAAAAAAGTATACTGTTCACAAGGCCTGAGTGTACAGTATTGTATTTGAATAGAAATATCAGCAACAGAAACAGAGGATGATAAGTGGGTGCATGGGCTAAACATGCAGAATGAATTGAGAGTGACCGTGCCAGTCTTCAGCTACAAAAAAGGCTGAAAAACTAGATGTAACAAAAGCAGTTAAGCATATGAACAGGGAGATTGGCAAGACTGTGGTGTTCCTAGTATTGGATAACTTAAGAACAGGGGAGACAAGCATCTGGCAGGAGTGAAATGGTATAGCTGGTTAAAATACAGATGACACCACCTGATTTGATTATGGAAGTGGGTGGGTTAGACATCCTGGCATCACCTGCAACCCTATGGCTTAACAACTGTTGAATTGGTTATGAACTTCAAGTAAAGCTGTTAACTGTGTATGTAGAAAACAGAAGTGAAACATTCCTTAAGATTCCATAAGATAGGGTGCATTATATGTTGGCAGCATCTGTATGTTTATTGGTATGGAAAGGGGATCTGTCATTTCATACAGATGAGAGGACAAAAGGAAACAACCTCAAATTGCACCAGGGAAGGTTTACATTGCATATTAGGAATAATTTCTTCACCTAGGGGATTTTCAAGCATTGGAACAGGCTGCCCAGAGAAGTGATGAGTCACCATCTCTGGAGGTATGAAAAGATGACTTAGGGGCATAGTTTAGTGGTGGACTTGGCAGTGTTAGGTTAATGGTTGGACTCACTCTTCCAACCTAAATGATTCTATGATTCTGTGTCTTCTTAGGCAAATATGTGTAGGTGCTTTAGACAAGAATGTCATGCCCACAGCTGTTCTGATCCTATTGGCTGAAGAGCAACATTTGAGGAAAGAGGATCTGTAGATGGTTCTCTGTGCAGCTGGAATGGAAATTACTAATTTTCCAAGCAGAAATGCAGAGGTGGATCTCTTCAGGACTTACATCCTTTAAATTTCTACAGTCCTTTATTTTTGTCATTTGCACATGTAGGGAGAGAGGATATGACTGGAAATGGAAAAGTAGAGATCAAGTAAGTGAATGAAGAATAGTGAACTCATGGAAGGAGAGAAATGAAAGATAGTGTGTATATATAGCTGGAATATTTTCAGTAAAATAAAACCATGCTGTTTTATCAAATCTGAGGTACTCAGAGGTGCACTGGTGTCCAGAGAAGATTAAATCTAAAACAAGTTTCAGGGGAAAGAGAAGAATAGCAGTGGATATGCAAGTTGTATGTTGTAAACCCGAGTGTTAGTCTACAAGGCATAGGGTTAGTTTCTTGCTCTGCATGATTGAGAGTGAGCAAAGCCAAAAAAGTGGTTGAAACCTCAAAACACAATCACAACTTTTTGTAATTGAGTGAACTGTAAATAAAAGCTTTTTCATTTATTTTAGTTCACAAACATTTCCCACATCTGAACTGTCTGAGAAATATACATATATATATAGTCTGGTTTTGGTAGAATCTGGAAAGAATAGGAGCTATAGTCTTTGCACATTGCTCTCTGTTTCTATATAGATCCTTCGTAACACGCAGTACAGATCTTGTTTTTCTCACTATTTGACCATGCAGAATGACAAACTTGGTATTTGAAAGTCTGTCCTATTATTTTAACACTAAAATGGAGCTTGGTGTTTTTAGAATAGTGTCTTTTAAATCATGTTTTTAAATTTGATACTTCTCTAGCGACATGAGGCAGAAGTTAAACAGCTGACAGAAGACTTGAGAGAAATAACTAAAGAAAATAGGAGGCTGAAGTCGTCATTTGACACCTTGAAGGAAATGAATGACTCTTTGAGGAAACAGGTAAAATTAATTATTTCCTGCTACAGAAAATTTTACAAGTTATAGTCAATAATTGTGAATGTTCGAGCAGCTTTAGTTTGCAAAATTGCTGATTTTTTGTTTCTGTAAGACAAGAATTGTATGAGTGACTGAAAGTACTTCCTGCATGTTTTTCTAGCACGTGAAATTTAACCTTTCTGATCTTTTACAGTATAAAAAATATTGAACTTATTCCTCTGACCCACTAGGAACAGCTAATTGTTAGGAAGGGCAAATCCATATCTTCTGAAGCAGATTGAGGGTGGATGGAGAGAAAATATTTTATGACTTAATAGAATCCACCCTGTGCTGATTGGCTGTGCTGATTCTATTAAAAAAAAAATTTCTAACTCCATGTTTGCTCAGTATTTTTAGTTATTTTTGCAAATTAAGGCAGTATTTTCTCAGTTCTTATATTGAGATAGTGTTTCATAGTAATACACAGAGTAGGAATTTGTTTCACTTGACTGTCAAGTCTGACCTAAAATGCTGACGTGCAAATTGCTATCTAAACTGTTTGATCATTGTTTATTCATTGAATTAATACCTGTTCTGATAGATTGAAGGACAGTAAAAATCTACAGCAGGGCCTTATTCTTTCCATTAGAGAAGGTCAGACCTAACTCCTAGGACGTTGATGGTTCTGGTGCAACACATCTGTCTTGTTATTTCCTCTCACTGCTAAATCTTTGCATTTCTGTGCAAAGTGAGGGCTTCTGTGATAATTATGCTTGTATGCATAGGGCATGTTTCTTATGTTTAAATGGTGGTTACGCTTTCCCTCATCTTTTCTCACCGAGCAAACTGTTTCTGTAGTATGTTAGTAACTGTCTCATTCTGCAGAGAAAAAAAATTTCACCTTCCCCATTAACAAGACAATTGTACTGTTCTTGAAATATGTACTCCATTTTTATGTCACTTCTTCATGAAAAGATGTGAAGTACCTGTAAACCTAGGATGATATTGTAGTGCTTATTCTTCCCCTTCACCCTGAAAGGTTGGGCTGCAGGTCAATAGAGAGCTACTGCTGCTGTCTTATCAGGTTGCCCAGAGTGGTGTTAGAATCTCAAACCTTGGAGATGTTCAATAGCTATCTGACATAGTCCTGGCCAACCATCTTGGTGGCCTAGCTTGAGCTGGGGGGTTGGACCAGATGTCCTCCAGAAGTGCTCTTGAGCCTCAGCCAATCTGTGATTCTGTGATTTGTTGAGGGAGGTGTATGATGATTTTGTTTCTCTCACTTTACATGCTGAGAAGAAAAAAATTGAACTTAAATAATTTAGCTACTCAACAGCAGTATCAAATTGTTTCATTGTGATAATTAGGTGAAGAATTCAGTTTTGAATTTACAGATACTTTAATATTTTCTGATTCTTTCAGTTAAGTGATGTAACTGAACTGAACAAGAAGTTGGAAGGTCAAGCACGAAAAGTACAAGCACGTTTAGAAAACCTACAGGTAAGGTTTGTTCTTACATATACCTGCTGCTTTTATAGGTAATCAGTGAAATGTAATTTATTGTTATATTTTGTTGTAGAGGAAGCATGAATTTTCAACAGTACGGAAGTCTGACAATATATGTCAAGTGATGCAACAAAGCAAACCTGTGAAACAGGAAAAAGTGATGGTAACATCAAAAATGGCTAAGGTAAGAATTGAGCAAAAGTCTTGACTGTTTTCATTCGAAAGGCATTAGGAAGTGTAACATTCTCTGTGTATCTGCTGGAAATTAGAAAATGTAGCTTCCAATTTTGTTTTACGAGTAAATTAATTATAATAAGAGAAGAAACATTATATGGGGAGAAAACACAGTTAACAAAGAATGAAGTTTGTTGCTAAAAATGTGTCTTGGATTTCATATTGCGTATGTCAATAGTATATGTGTATATTTTTATTTATATGGTATGCTTTCCACTTGCTGTCATGTCATCTTTCATCTGCCAATTAGAATTATAACCTGCTTCCACTTTAACAGATTTCTTTTGCTGTGTCAGAGAAAATTTTAAACTTCTTCTGCTTACTGCTGCCGTACAGCACAGCACTGTCCTTATGAATAACACCAGGCAAAAAGTAGTCAGTCAGAAGTATCTGATAAAGAATCTTAATCTTCTCGACAAAATGTTATTTTTTTGAGAAATAATCTTTAATGGGGAAAGAGAGTAAATACAGTGTTCATACACAGTTCCAAAACAATCACCTTTGTTTCCTTAAAAAATCTTCTTATAACGCTTCATTAAATGCTTTCTTTCTCCATGTAGTTCCATTTAGTAGCAAGTGAACTGTGAAATGAAAAAGATATGTTCACACCATCCTACTTAACTGATCTGCATTGGGTGCCTTTAAAACTCAGCTGTATATATACAGCCAACAAATTCTCTTTACATAGGTTTTAACATACTTTGGTTGCAGGTGTAATACAAATAGTATCAGTAATTACAGTTCTGATAGAAGAGGAAAACAGTTATCTGAAAGTAGATAGAAGAAAACTTTTGAAGTCTTTATAGAACTGTTTGTGCAGCCCATCTTCAGTTATCTCTGGATGTCTTTCATAGAGTATTTCATTGCAGTGTAGTACAACCAGAATGACAATTTCAAAATGTCTTTGTTGTTTTTTTAAACAATGCTAGTTGCTCAGTTAAATTTTAACAACAGTAAATTGTGTGAAATAAAGCAAAGTAGGTATAGTGCATTGAGATAAGAATTTCCCCATGCAAAGGACATTACAGACCTGCTTTCTCCTGTAGTTCATTTGTCCAGAATTATAAAATAGAGTGATTTTTTATGTGAATTTTTTTCCAAGGTGTTTTACTACCATTTGTCCAAATGTAAAATAAATGTTTTTTTTACACCCAGAAACGATCACGAATAGCGCCTGTCCTGCACTGGGGAGGGAGGTGTGAGAGAGAGAGAAAAACACTGCAGGATTCCTTCTGGGTCTCTGGAAGAAAGGCCTGACAACAAATGGCTTAATTAAAAGGCTATTTTAATAAGATAGAGTAAGAGGAGGAATAAAGAAAGCAAGTAAATCTTGTGTCCCTTCAGATGCTGGGAACCCTGTGTTTGAGCAGCATCAGGTAGAGCTTGGGTGGATTTTTCCCAGGGCATGCCGAGCTGCTCCTGTCCATTGAGAGAAACTCCTCCTCTTTGGCCATTCAAGATATTACATAATTTTCTTGCAAAAAACCAGCTCTATTCGTGGAGGATGTTCACAGGAGAAGAACTTGTTGCCTTTTTAGACAAGGGCAAGGCCAGGCAGGAGGCATGATCAGCAGTTCCACTTGGGAGCTACCTGATTTTATCCTGCAACCAAGCACAGGATAAACTGTGCATTTGATTGATCTGTGGAGCACAGCTCAGGCTGCACCTACTCAGGTTAACTGTGATGTTTTCTTTGACTCTTTTATGTACAGTAGTATCCCAGTCAGGATTGCCACCTTCCAACCCTTACATACACATCCACATACAGTTCACCTTTCCCAGTGATATTGTAAGTTATATATTAATAATATGCAGGCTTCTCAAACCCTAGGTACAAGGCCCAGCAGAGCACACATGGCCTGTTCACTGTCTACTTGAATATGTTTTCCATGGGCTCCCTATACAGTAACTTACCTCCCAGATTTTATCAGGCATAAAATTGTCATCCTTTATATTATGCATAATATTTCATAACAAATGTACTCTCATGTGTTTCAGTCTGTTACTATTTTGGCTTAAAAAAATCATTAACTTAGAAGCTGAAATATCTGATGTTATGGATGTATTACAGCTACCATTGAATTCACAAGTTTATGAGCTCTTAAGTTTTCTTATGGATTGGATATCAGACCAGCATCTTAGCAAAATAAAAACACAAGAAGAAAGAGAGGACAGTTATAAACTTACGGTTACCCAGAGCTCAGATAAACCTTCTACTCGGCAAAAGTGTATGAAGGTAAAGGGGTTTGGATAGTTTGCTTGTGTTAACATGTTTCAGATTTCTGGGGGGGGGGGGCTGTTAAATGATTCTTAAAGTATAACAGGTCAGCATGTAATTAGAACAAAATCACTGTTAATAAGTCAGTATTCATTCCAGCAGTGAGATAGAATAGATACATTGTCAATTGTAAAGCATACAGTTAATTTTTAATAAAACGTGTGGTGTTCAGTCTCAAGATGAGAGTTTCAACATTTTATTTCTAGTCACTTCTTTCAGTTGATACTTCTTTTTTTATGTGTGATACTTTACATAATTCCTCTGTTTCAAGGAGATTAACAGGTCAAATTTAAAACATTTTTATGCCTATTTAGATATTAATGTTTCAATTTATGACATATGTAATCTGTTAGATTACAAGAGAAAACTCAAAAAAAAAGTTAAGAAATCTGTTCATTTGGTTTTCACTTGCAGTTAGCTTATAGAGTAGTTTTATATACTGCATACTGCATATATACTACTTTTGTGTATTTTTACAGCTTTTGCCTATAGCTACTGAGCAACTCCAGTGGATGCCATATGTGAATTCTAAACTGCACATGCCTGTAATTAAATTTATTTACTGGTCTGTAAGACACCTAGACACTGATATACAGGTAAAACAAGTAGTCCTCTTGCAGTATGTTTTTTTAATAACTAAATTCACAGAAGGTATTAATGGATTTTGCATTTTAAATATATATGAAAAGCAGAAGTTTTCAGGCCATATATAGAAAAGAAACTGCTGTAAAGTATAAATTCTTAGTCTTTAACACAGATAGATGCCAAATCAAAAAAAATCAATTTAAATTTGGCATTGTGTATCTAAATACAGTGTTCGTAAGTATGTGATCTCTGTTGTGATTTCTAAGCACATCAGAAATTACATTTTTGCATCTGTAGTTAACAAACTTGCACTAGAAAAGGCAGTACTTTCAGATGCACTTTATGCATGAGATTTGTTGAAATTGATTGAAGTGTGTGGCAAAGCAGTGAAGAAATTTTGTTTGTTTCTGTTCTCTGCTTGGTTTCTAAACACAAGACATTCCTTGCACTCTTTGACTAGAGTGCTATAAGAAAATATGTAGCAGTATAATAAAGAAAAAGATAGTAGCCACACTGTAAAGACTCAGCATAGTGCTGTCAGTAGTGCTTTTGCTGAATCAAAAGATAGAAACTTTGTAAATATCCTGAGTTTAAATTCAATAGAATACTAAGCTGTTGTGTTTGGTGCTAATAAGTAACTGTATTTTAAATGAGCATATTTTGAAGTTTGATTCTGAAGTAGTATTTCTTTATGACGAAAAGTCTAATAGATATTACCTGTACAGTATTCTTAAGGTTCATATTTAGACCTTGAATTCTGTGAATGGTTTTACAGGATGTAACTTCAGGCAACCTTACAAAATAGAATTGACTGAAACTGAACTTTTTCTGGAACCAGAGGCAACTTAAATAATGTCAGCATATCCAAAGCCCTCACTAATTAGTCTCTTGATTAACTATGTGTTGATACGGCACCGTGGTAGTGTTGTTCAGCTGCTTTTGGAACACAAAGCAGAATTGTCTCTACAGATTATATTCCAATATGTGATCAAACAATTTGCTACTTAATATTTAATCACATGGGGAACATATATCTCACTGTATAGTACACAGGATTTCAATGTGTTTTAATGTTTACACTAACTCTATGCACTGTTTGAAACAGCAGGCAACAATGAGATCAACAATGAGGAGACTGGGCGAAGATATTTTCAAAGGCGTAGTGAGCAAGGGAAACTCACATGGTTCTTCTGAACAGTCTGTAGAGAGTAAATCAAAATCAGCAGCTTTTTTTAAGAGTTCCTGTATGCCTTTGAGATTTGTGTCAACTTTAATTGTGCTTAAAACAGTGACACAAGGTAAATTAAGATTTTTTTTAATTTTAATTTATTTATTTCAGTCATGTGCCTGGATAAAAACCATTTCAATGATACTATAGAGTCTGTTAAGCTTTATTAGTGAAAAGTGGTTTTTACTTGAGTTTGGCTACCTTGTGAAGCAAAATATGTATGAATCTTGCTATTATTCATTTCATGTTTGAGTTTATGTGTTCCTTTTAATATGATGACTTGTTAGATCAGTCAGCATTTCTGAAGAAGGGGAAAAGAGACATTGATAATTCTGTCAAACTGTTTTCCTTCTTTGTCCTTTTGACATAGAGAGTGGTGTTCACTTTTGTGAGAAGAAAAACCTTCAATCAGTCTGATTTATCAAGATATTTTAAAAATAACTTACAGATTAACTTTGGTTATTTAAACAAATTCTTCCCCATTTCTAGATTATATATATATATATGTATGCCTTCTTCAAACACTTCAACATAATCTGAATTATGCTTGAAGGTTCTTCATTCATGTATGTGCAGATGTGATGAGTAATCCAAAAGAATGTTTTATTTTGACTTCTATTATTAGGTTTCTCTTTGACTTAGTGTTTTAATTCAGTAATGGCCTCAGTGATTGCTATGAACCTATGCAAAAGGAGTCCATCAGCATAAAAGCAGCAGAGTTGATAGGTCCCCTCTGAATCCTGAATGCAATGTAATTGCTACTTATTGTCAAGTTGAGTTTCTGAATATATTAACGCTTGATTTTTTTGTGTGTGTTTATTTCTTTGGGAAAAAAAAGATCATATATTCTCTTAAACTATATAGTCCATACAGCCTCCAATGCCTGTTAGGGGATTATTCTATCTGAAACAGCTACATCACTTTCAGCTCTTTCTTCTGCCTTTTGTTAACCAGAAAGGATCAGGAGGGTTGTGTAGGGGGGCATCACAGGGTGAGTGACTCTTACCTTTCAGTGTGAGATTTTTTTCTGTTTCCTTTGTTCCCAGGACCCTTCCACCTTTTACACTGGCAGATATGTATAACAGTAAAGTAGAATTTTCTACTTAAAACCTATATAATTTGGTGTTGGCAAAGAAATAGAGGAAACTGGGTCTTCCTTGCCTTATGGGAGAGGGAGAAGATAAAGGTTTCAAAGTAGACACTACAGGATTACACAAATCAGATTGTATCTAGACAGTGTGACAAAAAGTGTGGAAAATATAACTCAAAGACTAGAGTAACTGTTTTCCCAGCTGATTTGTTAACAACTGCCTTTCAGTTATGAAGTCTTTTCTCTCTTCAAGGGAAATAGATAACAAGAGGTGTTGCAGATCTTTTTATGGAAGTTAGGCAGACAAGTAATTATATACCATCAAGAGCAGGTGTAAGATGCAATTGCTGCTTACCTGCAACAACCTAGCAGTACTGTGGTGCTGCATAACTGGGATTTTCTGCAAGAATACGTTTTACAAGGAGAGCATAAGAATGAATGTATTTATAACTCTTTTCCTACTCTTTGTGATATTAACCACTTATTTTTCCCTTTTCAAAGACATTTTAAAAGCACAGATAATTTTGATAGCAAGTAATTGTTCTGTGGGGCTACAACTGAACAATCTAACCTAACCTCAGAAATGGTCCTGCTTTAGGCTGGAAGGTTAGATTCCAACTAAATTGTTCCATGATTCTATGCTACCTTTGATTTCCGTGACCTTTTATTCTCTGAATGGTTTCTGTTTTAAAATGCCATTACTAGTAACACATTTATTCTGCTAATAACACAAAGAGATTCAGATAGGTTACAGAGATGTTAATTATCAAGGTACTCCTGAAAAACCATACCAGAATGTCCAAATCAGATGCCTGCTTTGTCATCTGATTTTTTTTAGCCTCTTGCGTGAAATATTTTGTGAATATTAGGCCAGTTCCTTAGACAACAGAGATCCATATCACAAAATTGCTGCAATCTCTGGCACCCTGATAGACACTAAATTGGGAGGCCAAGATTTTAAATGCATAGATAATGAATAGTGTTCTTTTTCATGGAAGTTGTGCTTCTGGATTAGACAGTTAAGAAGATTAGTTTGTCTTTATGCTTAACAACCTGTTCAGGATTTATGTTGAGAGTATTTACAGTAAATACAGGATTTAAACATGATGGAAGACCCCCCTGACATCATTAATGAACTAACACAGTGTTTCAGCTGTTGGAGGAAACTATTTCAGTCAAGACATTTTGGTGAAGCATGATAATTATTCTTAAATTGCAACTCACATTTCTAGAAATGTTTGATAAAAGCAATGCGAGAAGAATTGCAATACCAAAACTAGTCATTGCCGAGACTGATTTACCCTAAGCAGATGAACAATCTTGATTAGAATGAACCAGTTTAGCCTCTCATGGTTCCCTTTTACATGAAAAATATGATCTGATGTTAAACATATGTCAGATATCACTGTGTATGAATTTTGATCGCTCTGACCACATGGCACTAATGATCTAGTGATAAAGTAGCACGTTTGAACATACATCTTCTTTCCCTTAAATGTCAGTATCCAGCAGATGGCACCACAGTTAAACTTTTGCGGCAGGATAAATTGTTTCCTTCTACTTAATTTTCTGCACTCCAGATGATCAATGAGAGTCCAAGATACTGAGGACAATTTGACATCAGGAAATTAAGAAATTAGATTGGTTCACTTAATCTGCATTCTTAGTAGAATTTAATGGACTCTACAATGAATGAGAATATAAAATGTGTGTGCTGAAACTACTGCTTTTTACAGAAGGAATGGGAATAGTTGCTCTGGTGAAAGTAATTGCTCCTACTCAGACAAATCAGCCATTGACTCCTTTAATAGAGGTTTCCCAGATGTTGAAACTTGACATTGTCTCAAACTATGCCAGCTTACATTTTCTTTCCTCTTAAACAAAATATTTGCAGGACTTTACATTTGTAAATATATTTTTCTTAAACATAGTAGATAATGTCTTTCTCTACTCAGAATAAATTGTTAAGGAATAAAAACAGACAAGTAAATTTAATATTTTCACCATTTAGCTTTTAAGTATATGTCTGCAATGGAAACTGTCAAACAGTTGTTCACATTGCTTAATGAAATTATGGTTATAGAAGTCTTATTGCCTGTATTCTGGTATCTTTCAGTGGATTACCTGGCTCAGGCATTTGATTCACTTCGCATAGACTTGAAGACAGATGAAGGGAAGGCCTTATTTTTGGAATACCAATGTGTGCCTGTTGTATTAAGTCACTTAAAAGTATCCAGTAGAGGTCTGCTTTCCAGTGCTCTTGAAGGATTACTTCAGATGACCATGGAATCTGGTAAATTGGGGTAATTAAAAAAAAATAAAAAAATTAAAAATCAGGATAAGAACAGGTGAGGTAAGCATAAATACAATGCAAAACAGCACGATTCTTATGTATAAATGATCTACCATAGTGTTAACCTTCATTTGTATCATGTACATTCATTAGAGACATAAAACGTACATTTGAATTTTCTCTGTCATCTTGTGTTTTCTGCTCCCTCTCAGCGCCTATGTTTTATATTTTGTTCTGGTTACTTTCTTATTTATTGCTGTGAATTTTTTGTTGCTCTTTTTTGGTTTGGCATTTCAGTTTATTCCACTGTATTATTTTGACGATATTTTTCTTTGTAGTCAGTCTGTTCCAGGGAAGCCAAATCATGAAAAACTGCCAGAAGGTGGAAATAAAACAAAGGTTGTATTTAAATTCTTTTCCTAGTTTGAATGAACAGATCATCCACAATCATTTTTCAGTTTCTAATAATTGAAAATGGCATTTCTAAAAGAGATGGTTATGTTTTGCTGAATTTTACTGTGCCAAGATGGTCGTTTTGCTGAATTTTACTGTGCTTTGGTCCTAGAAGTGTGTTAATAATCCTATTTGTCCCAGCATTTTCCAAGTGATCCAGACTAAGGATCAGTTGATAACCAACTGGATAAACATGAAGGTAGAGAGGCATTCCAGTGCCACATTGAATAAACTTTGTGGTTGTTTTTTTTTTAAAGATGAAAATCACTCACTGCTTTGTAGAACAGAAGTGTTTGTTATTTTGGAAGGGTTTTGTTACCATGCATTGTACTGATTAAAATACAAAACATGTTTGACTTGGGATGGTATAGCATTGAGTAAACAGCAACTTTGTAGCAATGTAAGTGTAGAAATATTTAACTAACATTCTATTCTTCCTTGCAGACTCTTTTTCTGATCATGTAGTTAATGCAGTCTTACACTAAGGTATTCTTTCTAATAGTCATGACTGTGGTTGATAAAATGATTGGGAAAGAATTAATTGAATGCACAAAGGTCACAACCTAAGCAAAGTGGGTGGTGTCTGGTATTATTTTGGGTAATGTCAATAACAGTACATCTTCTGTTACCTCTCTGTAGTCAATCTGATACACTAGAGGCCTGCAGTTTGAAGAATAATGAAGATATATTTTGAGAGACTCAAATTTTTGCTTTCTCGCTTCTCAGAGAAGTTGTACGTATGTGAAATCAGGGAAGTAAGAGTACTGTTTAATGGAATTGACATTTGATTGAGAATTATTTCTTGGCAACTGGATATAAAGCCTTATGCAGAGCCTTTCTCTTTGGTAGAATAAATTGCCAGTACAGAAGTTATAGGCATGTTCTGCTTTTTTCCAATACGTAGTTGGTGTTTTGCAAGAAGTTGTTAACCATGAGAAGTAGGATTGTTGATGGGAAACTGTGTTTTCATTGCTTTGTAAGTTTCTTATTAAAAAGTCATTAAAAGACAAACTATAGAAGATGGCAGTGAATATTCAGAGGACCCTCTGTGTTAGAGTAAAACAAGAATTTATGCTCACAGTATGCTTACGGTTTTAAAGCTGTATTCATGTGCAGCCTTAAACGTAAAGTCATAGGTAGCTGGCCATATACTCAAATACAGAATTGTATTACCCAAAAAGACAGTATCTAGCCAACAGAAGGCAAAGTCTAGACTTTTATTTTTTGCTGTAATCCTAACCGTTCTTTCAATTTGCTACAACAATTTTCTGTCTCTGTTTGTTAAAAAATAATACGTTTAGAGAGGAAGTGATTAGAAATTAAGTTGGGGAAAAAAAGTGGGTTTATTTCTTCTTATTCTTCATTAATTTTTAAGTTTTAATTTTTTCATGAAGTATTTTTACAGATTTAAATTTTAGTTGTTCAGACTGAAAAATGTTAATCAGATGTGAAATAGCTACTATGTTTCAATAGTCCTCCCTGTAACTGCATGTACTTTTTCTACAGTAAGCAATGAATGCTAATGTTTCTGTGCAGTTCAGGCCTCTCTAAGGTCCTTATGTAGGCTGTCTGCTGTGTAAGAAATTATCTTCCTCATGTTACAGAAATGAAGCCTAGGTTTCCCTCATATGTTAAGGAAAATTACTTAAACTGCATATGAAGAAGGTACATACTAATCTAAGATGGATATTTCTGTTGATAGAAATTAGAACAAGGGAGTCTGCAGTATTGAGTAAGCAGATTTCGTTTTGGTATGCACGCTCTCAGATTTTGGATCAGTATCATTGCTTTTGGCTTCACAATGTGTCTGGTACAGTCGGTCCAGAATCCAAGTTTCCATTGCAAGTTCATACATTGACAGTGCCGGTAAGGCATTCACTTACTAAAAACATGATGTCAAATGCAACAGCTGAGGTATTAGTATCATCTTTTCCTATCTATGTACAAGACCTTAATGGCAAATTTAAATTAATGTTCTTACTGTTATGCATCCTACTGGCACACAGCCCTCCATGCACTCCATCTCCATCTCTCCTCAGGAGTTTCACATCAAGAATCTGGGAGAGTCCTAGCACCACCATTTCAATGGAAAATGGTGGAGGTCTGAAAGGTAACATTCCTCAGTACTTTTTTACTCTGTGTACTTATGATTTCACTATTATATGTTCAGCAGTCTTGGCCAGCTCAGGATATGCATTCACACACAATATCTTTTACTGTTCTGATTGTTGCCTTCTTCTCTTAGATCTTTTTTCACAAGGAAGAGAAGTATCAGCAGACAGAGATGGAGGAATAATTAATTCTAGAGTGATTTACTTGTCTGAGAAGACTTACTATATCACAAGGTGGTCCAGAGGGTGGCTTGAGGCATTTCAAAACCTGAAAAAAATGCATAAGGTCGTGATTCTTCAGTTCCTTCTGGAAACTGTGACCAGAAAGCCAAATAGTGTTGTGTTAATGTTCTGTACTCTTTTTTTCTTTTTTTTGCCTGGTATACTGGGAATAACATTTAACAAGGAATATTTTGGTAGTAGAACTGCAGCATAATTTTTTTGGCATTTTAGAGATGCCATGATTCATTCTAGGGCTTTCTTTGCACTAGTCAGCATCCCATAGCTACTGTTTAGGAAAAATGAAAGCAATACGGATCCCTCAAAATAGTCTAGTTTAAAAGAAAAAAAAAAGGCAGTAAACCAGAGTTTCAGGATTTGACAAGGTCTACTTCTCTGCCATTCTCTGCCATGTTTGTTAACACCATTTGCTTCTGTAAAGGTAAGGCTAACTTTAATAAAACAGAGTGTCTATTTGTAAAAAGTCTCTCACAGTGCAGTGGGAAGAAGTATATGGTTAGTTATGGTAGAAGTATATGGTTAGAGGCATAACGTTAGTTATGCCTCTATATGGTGAGAGGCAGCTGATAGTCAAGATCTCTGTGTATCATGCTAACTGGTATGCAGTGTGCCTGCACATGTTTTTATGTTTGGGCACATCCATGCCCTAAAGACTGTGGCTGATAAAGATAACTATCAGGAGTTCAAGCCACAAAAAATACTCCGTTTAAAGATCAATTCCCCTTCACTTCAAAGGCTAATGAAACTTTGCTCATTGAGAATTTGGAGCTCCCCTGGTTTCAGTGAGCTTCTGTGTTCCAGTCTGAAGGAAGAAGCAGATGATGTTCTCTGCACTGCACAACTCAGTTGTGTGAAGTACAAAGGAGAGCGCATAGGTTACTACACTAAATGAGCCCTATACAACTTCTAGTGACAGACTTTCTTTTTGGAAACCTCACTTGGAATCCCCATGTCTAGTAAGAGCAAAAAAATATGAGCAGCAAATATCACAGATAGTTTCACTGAGTTTTTTACTCTTGCATTACTTTTTGCATCATGCCTTTCCCGAAAAAAGGGCACCATTTTTGAACATTGAAAACACGAGATTGGCTCCTTTGAGTGGAATGCATGCATGGATCATATACACTTTGCAAATGGTAGGTAGCTGTGTGTGTCTCTCTATATATGTATGTATATGTGCATGTTTATATTCACATATGTGGCACCAGAAGAGTCATCCTTCAGTACTCAGACATTAGGGAGGACGTTACTGCTGAGCAACATCTGAATGTTCACTCAGATGACAGGAAAGAGGAAAATGTAACCTTAGGGATTAGGCATTTCATTTCTACTCCAAAGACAAAAGGGGAGTATCAACTTATTTTGACCCCCTTTGTGTCAAGAGGCCTATCCATTTGCATTCTTAATGGTAAAATCATTTGTCATCCTTTCCTCGTTAGAGCCACAAGATGAACTATGAGCCGTCAAGGTGGTCTTTTTGGTTCATCTCTTACTTCAGATTCCAGGTTGGAACTTTTTCGGTCAGTACTAGGATCAGGGTTTACTCTTTAATCATTTTGATTCTCAGTTAGAGAGATCTTACCATATTCCACAGAAATAATATCAGTCTAGTAAATCTCATAAAACAAGTTTGAAGCTCATTTAAAACTGTAAATAAAAATGCACCTGAGGTCCACAGCTTCATGAAAAATTTGTCTGAGTTGACATCTTTTCTGTACAAGAGTAGATAACACCAGTGTACCTGTCCAGCTAGGCCATAGGAGCACAGTGGTCTTAACACCACAGGAATTCTGTGAAGAAATAGTTAAGACTTTTGGTACCCTTGGGAAGCTAATTTGTATGTGTTTCTTGAAACTTAGTTACATCACCATAGCCTACAACATCCAGAGACCACAAGTATACAATACTGTCACATTACTTCTTGGATGGATTCACCTTATATGTATTTATCAAACTGGAATCTCAAATTGTATGCATGTCACCAACTACATTATGGTTTAGGTATCAAAACTTGGATAGCGTTCCAACTATTGGTATACTGGAACTGGTATTTCCCAGACATCTGTGACTTTTCATGCCATTGTATAAATCTGAAGTGTAGTGCCAGCCAAAAATAATCTCACCATTTTATCCCAGTGTGGTGGGTTGACCTTGGTTGACCAAGCTGTTCTATCATGCCCCTCCTCAGCAGGACAGGGGAGAAAGTAAGATGGAAAAAAAAAATCATGGGTCAAGATAAAATCAGTTTAATAAAGCAAAAGCAAAGTCCACACATGGAAGCAAAGGAAATCAAAATATTTTATTCTCTGCTTCCCATCAGCAGGTGGTGTCCAGCCACTTCCTGGGAAGTGAGACTTCAGCATGCATAGAGGTTGGTCTGGAAGGCAACGTCATGAATAACAAATGCCTCCTTCCCTTCCAATTCACCCTTCCCTCTTCTCCTTACTCTTAGCTTTTATTGTTGAGCAGATATCATATGGTATGGGAGTCAGTTTGAGTCAGCTATCCTGGCTGTATCCCCTCCCCTCCCAAGATCTTGCCCAACCCCAGCCTACTGGTGAGGGAGAGTGTTGGAGAGACAGTGCTGATGCTGTGCCAGCATTGCCTGGCAGTAGCCAAGCACTGGTGTGTTACCAGCACCCTTCTAGCCACCAATACAAAGCACAGCACTTTGAGGGCTGCTGTGGGGAAAATTAACTCTGTCTCAGCCAGACCCAATAACACCCAATCATTAATGGTTTTGAAACTTAAGCAGTGTGTCAGAGATACAGAATATATACATATATATGTGTGTGCCAATCTTGTTTGCCTCACCTCTTTTACAAAGACGTTAAAGCCTAAGGCAGAGGTAAAATATTATACTGATCACTTTTCTTCTAATATACAAAACATTCAAAGCTGGAACAAAGGCTGACTTTTGAATGTCAGGGGTGAAAAAAGTTGAGGTTAGTTTTGGCCAGCTCTTCAGGGCATAAGAGTGAGAGTCTGCTAAAGATATTATGCAGTAATTTCAGACAGTTTACTTTGTGTCAAGAGAAGTTCAGTTTCAGTTTACTTTCATGCTCTAATAGTGTTGGGATTTTTTCATATTCCAGTACTTCTGTGAATTCTGTTCACTACTTTTACTGTTAGTGGACTTGAGGACAGAAACTTTGCAACTGAGTCCTTACATAACCATTTGCATTCTGTTAGCAAATTGCTTCATTTAGCCTATGCTAGGAACTTAATAAGCAGCTGAAATGAAGTTGTGGATAATTGTTAGTATAAACAATATAATGTTAAATAATTTATGTTGTATTTCATGTTCTTTGCGTGATGGAGAAATTATTTTTCTTCAGATGAGCTCAGTGGCCTAAGTTGAAGTCTGATTGGTTTAGTCAGCTGTCTTCAGTGGATTAGGTTGCTTCTGAATTTCACAGTTGTGAGAGTTAACAGCTTGTTGTGAACCTGACAGTAGAAAATCAACTCCACAAAGTTATTTTATCCCTTTTCTTACTACGTTCTGTTAATATTTTTGTCTAAAAATGTCCATAATGGTACATAAATTGGTACATTTCAACCTGTTCAGTCTTCTAAGTGTACTTTCTGATAGCAGATACATGAGAACACAGAACCAAAGCAACACTGTAGCTACCATGTTTGGCTTTTAGTCCCATCTCTAAGCTGTGAACCCTTCTGAAGATAGAACTAAGAACAAAATCTTCTCTGATAGCATTGTAATAGAAAGTAGATTTAATGTCTTGATAAATTCCCAATGTGCTTGATGATAGATTTCTACAAATGCAGTGCTCTGACTGCCTTTGGAGCAAAATGTATTAACTGCTTCATGCTGATGTTTCAGTTTAGTCAAGTGGCATATAATGTATTTATTGCTTAACATAGCTCTTACCATTTCTCATTTAAATTACTATTAAAATTAATGTTTAAAAATTGAAGTAATAGTTACTTTTAATCATTAAAATTGTTATACTATGAACCAGTGACTTCTGGGGCACCTTCATACCCCAAAGTTCCCTCCCTAAGACTACAAATTTCTTAGCAGATCTTGTTTCTAGGACAGTGGGTGCAACACACTGTTCAAGAGAGTTCCTGTCTGTCAGACATGAAACACTTTCTGGAAACCATCTAGTAATAAGTAACATGAGCTCATCAAGAAAATTTATTCTATAGGTGTTGAAGAACGTCACATCATTAGTATTAAATCACCCTGTAGTTGAATACTTGTCATATACAATCTTGTCGAATACTGTTCTTCCTGTCTTCTCCCTTCTCAAGCAGCTTACTATGGTTTTTTTACTTGTGAATCAATTAAAAGGGTTTCAAAGGATGTAGTGAGCTTGTTAATTGTAGTCTGATTCATGCTTGATTTAAATCTGCTGTTAGCAGAGAGCTGCCTGCCTCAGTTTCACCCTTTGCACTTTTATACAAAGACATTATATGTCTTAAATTTTTCCTGCAGTGATAACTGACTTCTGTCATGTAGATTAATAAGTTCCCCTTTCTCAACCTTAAGTTCATTCAATGAAATCAAAACTTACCTGCTCATTGGACATTAAAAACCGCTGGCCTTTGCTTTCAATAAAACTTACATTTTCTTTGTCTTCAAGCCTATTTCTGTTTTGCAGAGAGTATATTTTGCATTAGTGTGTACTTATTCACAAATTGAGATAAGTGCATATTCAAAAAATCATCTCAGAATTATTCTGTCATGTGTTTACTGTAAGTTAAGGCACATTGTGGTTGGGCTTAACTGTGATTTCTTAACCATATTAACATCACTGAAGATTTTTAGTAACTTCAAAAGTGGGCTGTATTTACACATGCACCGAGCCTTACTTCTAATTTCATTTTTTTTTAAAGAAAATATTATGGTCATGGATAACCAAGTCTGTGTCCAGATGTATTCATCTCATAAGTTAATCAAGCCAGTGAAGATAAAAAGATTGTCTCCATAGTAAGAAGCTGTGCTTATTTACATGTAAACTGAATCTTTTTAGATGGACTACCTGTGTGGACACTTTCTCTTTTCCTTTGTATTGGAATGCTTCCATAACTGATGCACTGTGCACTGTTCTACAGGTACTTCTAGAATGTCAGTGGTCAGAATCTGTCAAGGAAACTCAAACCTGCCCCTTTATGGTTTCTCTTGAGTCTTAGCATTTTGAGACTTTACAGACTACAAGCAGTAGTAAAGCATGGAGTAAAAAATGCCTGTATGCTTAAACAGATTAAAATTTAACTTTTTCCATCATATTATGTTTACTGGTAACTGGTAACTTTGCAGGATTGTAACTTTTCAAGTGAGCTTATTCTGCAGCACTGAAAGGTAAAATTGTCAAGTTTGTGAATACCAAACTAAGATAGGATTCCCCCTTACCTTTGTGAAAGGCAGATGTGACAATTCTCCTGAGGAATTGTTTGAAACTATAGCGAAAAAAATTATTTAAGCTTATGTGAGATGAACGTTGAAATACAAACCATTTAAAAGGAAATCCTTCCTCTGTTATCCTATAATTTTTATTCATTTTTCTAAAAACAGTGAATAATTATGTTAGATTAATAGATGTTTTAGTTTAAGATTTTAACCACAATAAGTATCTCTAACTCTGTTAAATGCAGCCTAGATAATGTTAGGACCAACCTGTATATGTTGAAAGCAAGCAAGTACACCAAAATTCTGTACATATTTTTGTTAATTAATTGCAAGCTTAGTTTAAATATTTTGATTTTCATGAAATTAATTTAGTATGAAGTATCAGAAGCCTTCTGTCTAATAACAAATAATGTCTGTCATTATTTTCTCCTTGTTCTAGTAACAGTCATGTTATGCTTAGCCATTCTGAATTTTAGACCTCTGCGTCATTCACTCCAAAGTAAGAAATAGAAGGGGCCATTAAATATAAAGTTATGTAGAGCCAAGTAGCCACCTCAGAAGTAAACCTTCACTGTTCATTTAGGGCACTGCTCTAGTTCATAAGCAGCATGCAATTTTGAAGGGAGATGTGAATGCTAAGTTTTTTAAAGTATTTCATGTAAAAAAGAGTTGTTTATGTCAGTATGTGGATATACACATCCCTTTTCCAGTTAATTTAAGTTGTGAAATCTTTAGAACACTAAAGTTTATTCAAGTAGGATCTTGTTTGCTCTTATTTACTAAACTTGCATTTCATTAATAAACAGTTTACAGTTTTATCGCTTTCCATAAAATGGTTTAATTTAAAACTACGTATGATTTAATTAGGAAAAAATATTTTATACACATTGTATTTTGTATTTGACTAGCAAACATGTGTACTGTACTTTTTAACCAGCTGTTTTTAGAGCAATGTCATAATTCAAATTTCATAAAGAAGGGCTGTTTTGTGAAGTCAATAGTAAAAAATTTTGCAGTTTGTGTAACATCTGCGCATTCTCAAGGTTCAGATTTTATTTACCTGCTCACTTGCAATCTGATGTTAACAGAATTACAGGTCATGCCAGGTAATATTTGTTTATGTAAAGGCTTCCTTATTTGCATTTGAGATTGTGTTTGAAATACTGTGCTTCATTCTGAGCTAGTTATTACAGGAGCTAAGATATGGGAGTAGGGGAAACAAGGCAGTCAAGCTCTGACAGAAAAAGTGTTGGAATAAAACTCCTTTAGATGTTCTCTGTAAGAGAAGTTACAGTTCCTTTTGTGATTCTGGTAGTTCATTAGACCTTTTATTGAACAAAGTAACCCATAATAGTTTATAGCTTCGATTTGAAATGCTGTCTAGATTATTTGTAAAATGTTTTTTTCTCTCAGGCCTCATTAGAATCAGTCTCTAATGGTTAGACCATGTTGATTGCTCATAGACATACTGAATTCAATCAGCACACCAAAAGTTTTCATCCTCTGATGTTTCTAATCAATGATTTTCCAAGAAAAATGTTTGTTTTTTCTTAATGTATCATCTTTATGCTTCTGCTATTCTAGCAAGTAAGATAATTCTGTTTTCCATGTATTTTATACCTGTTGCATTCTAAATTGGCAGTTCCAGCATAGGATTTCATTAGACTATTCCTATCTGCACACCATAGTCATTAACTAATACACCAAATAAGCACAATTGCAAAAATCAGTATTTAAAACTGAAGTTCATTTTTAGCCAATTCCTTACACTATATGACCTAGAAGGACCTTCCAGTCATTCTTCTAACCCCCATCTTCTCCAGTATAATATTACATGTGTTGCTTTATCAAATGATATTGAAGTCTAGATGAATTATAATTGCTGTAGAATTTCTTTACTAGAAAAGTATGTGACTATTCTGTGTCAACATACCTATAGTTCCTATACACATACTTACAGATAAACCTATAGTACATTTTATTTCCTTTTTTATTTGTCTGCTTTAACTCCTGAAAATATCTTTACTTTATTACAAAAGGGCGCATATGTTCAGTTTGCTATTTTTTTAGTCCAAATCCAACATATATATTCCACTGACTGTTCTCTCTTCGTGAAGTGCTGCTTCCTGACTTGTTTTTTACCAGACATCAAACAGTGCCCACATCCACTCCACAAGTGGCCAGTTTCTTCAGCAGAATGCTGTGGGAAACAGTGTCAAAGGCTTTACTAAAGTCCAGGTAACAACATCCACAGTCTTTCCCTCATCCACCAAGTGGGGCACTTTGTCATAGATGGAGATCAGGTTGGTCAAGCTGGACCTGCTTTTCTAAAATCCATGCTGACTGGGCCTGCTGTGTGATGGCACTCAAGATGATCTGCTCCATGACCTTCCCTGGCACCACGGTCAGGCTGGTCAGCCTGGATCCTCCTTCTGGCCCTTCTTGTAGATGGATGTCACATTTCCCAACCTCTAGTCAATCGGGACCTCACTACTTAGCCAGGACTGCTGGTAAATGATGGGAAGTGGCTTGGTGAGCACTTACCCCAACTCCCTCAGTACCCTTGAGTGGATCTCCTCTGACCCTGTAAACTTGCGTGTGTCTAAGTGGAAGAGAACTGGTCTTGCTATGAGACGGTAAAGGCATTAAGGCAGCTCAGCCTTTTCCTCATCCCTTGTCACTGTGTTTTCATCCCACATCCAGTAAAAGATGGAAAAATTCCTTAGCCCTCCTTTTGTTACTAATGTATCCATAGAAACATTTTTATTGTCTATTACAGCAATAGCCAGACTAAATTCTATTTGGGCTTTGGCCCTTCTAGTTTTCCCCCTGCAGAACTTCAGAACTTGTAGTCCTCCTGAGGTGTCTGCCCCTTCTTCCAAAGGCCATAAACTCTTTTTTTTTTTCCTGAGTTCCAGCCAAACCTCTTTGTTTAGCCAGGCTGGTCTGCTTCCCTACCAACTTGTCCTTTGGCACGTTGGGACAGCCTGTCGTGTGCCTTTAAAATTTCCTTCTTGAAGAATGTCCAACCTTCCTGGCTGGACTCCTTTGCCTCTCAGTACTGCCTCTCAAGGGACTCTCTCAACCAGTCTCCTAAAAGGTGAAAGTCTGCCCCTCTGGAAGTCCCAGTTAGTAGTTCTGCTGGCCCCCTTCCTTACTTGTCCAAGAAACAAAAACTCTTATCATTTTGTCATCTCTGTGCCTAAGATGACCTCCAACAACCACATCACCCATGAGTCCTTCTGTTTTCATGAACAGCAGGTCCAATGGGACATCTTCCCTGGTTGTCTCCTTCATCAAGCTGTGTCAGGAAGCTATTATCTTCCACAATCCAGGAACATCCTGTACTGTTTCCCGTCTGCTGTATTGTATTTCCAGCAGATATCTGGTAAATTGAAGTCTCCCATGAGAACGATTAGCAGTTATGAGATGTCTCGCAGATTCTTATATACTGTTTCCTCTGCTTTTTCATCCTGGTTGGGTGGTCTATAACAGACTCCAAACAGAATATCTGCCTTGGCCTTTCCTCTGATTCTTAACCACAGACACTCCACCCTGTCATCACCATCATCATCTAGACAGTCAAAACACTCCCTAACATATGGGGCTACCCCACCACCTCTCCTTCCCTGCCTGTCCCTTCTGAACCATCCAGCACTCCAGTTGTGTGAGTCATCCAGTATGTCTCCGTGATGGCAACAATGTCATGGTTTTCCTGCTGTGCAATGGCTTCCAGCTCCTCCTCTATGTTGCCCACGCTGCATGCATTGATGTAGATGCACTTCAGATATACTATTGACCTTGTAACTATTTTTTGATGAGAAGCCCTAATTTTGAAGACCTCCAGACCAGAGGACCTCACACGGTTCCTCAAACATTGGCGTGCTGCCCTAAGTCTTATATTTAGTGGGCCTGGTTAGTGAGATGACCCCACTACCGCTTTTTTGTTCTATTTTTACTTAAATATCTGGGAAAACTTTTTTTTTCTTAAGAAACATAACTTTTTCTGACTTAACTTGACTTTTCATAGTATTCTTTTTATAGTTTTTGACCTCCAAGGCATAGCTTTCTTTTCTGACCTTTTTTCTTTTCTTTATAGGCTTCTTTTCATTCCAAGCATCTCTTGTGGCATAAATATTGCTGCTAATTTTTTAACCTTTTCTATTACAATTTTTTTTCTGGATGTAACCTCCAGTTGCCATTTGAGAATGATATTGGTCTCTTATACATCCTGTCTCATGTCTGTGTAAACGTCTTCACAGCCTAGAAAACTGAGGAGCAATTCAGATCATGCTGAGATCAACACATACTGGGTGACCAGCTGAAGTTGTCGCTTGGGCTCTGTTAACTCAGTGTCACCTATGTGAGCATCTACACTGAGCTTTAAGCACCGACACTTAACAGTCCTGGCTACTGATTACAGGAGAAAATGGTAAATTCAGCAAATGGTTGAAATCTTACAGATGACTGTGCTATAGACAGTTGGATATAAGCCAGTGATATTGCTGTTTCCTTTGAAGTGTTCCTACTGTGGTGCATAGTTAACTTTTGTGTTAGTTAACTTTTCCACACTAGTAGACAGTGGTCCATCGTTCACTTGCTTTGCTGTCACGTGGTCCCCTTTCTCCCAGCAGATCCTCACACAATTAGAAGTGTTACAAAACTGTAATCATTAATTTCTTAAAACATGAACTTAGAGTTGTCATTTTAATTTTCTGAAGTGTCATAGCTTTATGTATGAAACAATTTTCTGGATAACTATAGCTGGTGAGATTTTGTGCTGTGAGTGACTGATTACTTTGAGGGTAAATTTCAGATGAATTCTGTCAACAGTGATAAATTGCTCATTGTTCATTGCAGTCTACCAGTCAAGCTAAGTTAATGCAACTACAACATCCTGCAATTTTTTTAAGCATACCAGTGGACACTTTTGTAGGTATTTTAAATTGTGACAAAGTCCTGCCAGGATGAATTCCAATTTAGTTTTTCTAAAATAGTGAAATAAAAGCAAAATCAATGCAGATCTAAGCCACCAAAATATTTTAAAAGGTGAAGCTTATATTCTTTTAGTAATCAGCTAGAGTTGCATTTAAATTATATGTTTTGTTCATTTTCTGATTACTGAGAATATATTCTACAAAAACTTACCTGAAGTGAGTATACAAGCAGTTTACAGAAAGTACATTTAAACATCTGCTTTTATCAGTTTGCTTTCATTTGATTGAACTTTATGAACTTTTAGAAATTATTTCCACTTTGGCCCTTCTGTTTTATGGGAAAAATCCTCTTATCTTAAAAGTAATGCTGTCTTTTACATTAATTTGTAAACTTCACAGTCAAAACCATTCTTAGAGGATGTATATGTGTGTGTGTGTGTTTGTATATATATATATATAATTTTTTTTTAATGTAATATACTTAAGGAACCAGTAAGAGCAAGGCAGCAAAGAAATGTCCAGGTCAGCAGAATATGGTATTTGTTTACCCTGCAGAAAAGGAATTGAAAGCATTTTATGGCTATTTAAGGATATGTATAGGAATAAATTGTAGGATTGCCTTGTTCATCGAAGCAGTCTTTGTTAACCTTCAGATCTCATGAATCAGAGTTCAACAGAGTCAGAAGTCATGTTAAATGAGAGTTTTATAAAACCATTTGTTGTTTTAACAGTCAGTAGAAAGAAGATAAACCCTCCTTCTCAATTTACTTCTTGAATGTCAATATTGTCACATGTTTACTTATACTTTTCTTACTTTCTGATAGGCATCTTTGCTAAGTAAGAGATGCTTAGTTTCAAGTTTTTGTTGTTAAAACAGACTTCAGCAGTGGTGCAGTGCAAGTTGATAGGACCATTTCTGTTTCTTGGGAATAGGCAGTCATTTGTGGGAACTTTAGCAAATTTTAGAATAATTTCTATAAAACTGTAGTTCTGTAGAATTTCTATAAAGTTATGGACTATGTAATTTGTAGTCCTAGGTTTTTCTTGCTTTAGAGAAGGTTATCTCTTTTTGCTATCTGTATAGAAATTTTACTTCAAACAATCTTAAGTGATAGAAATATTTTGTCAGGAAGTACTTTTGAGGTGGTAGATTGTGTTCATTGTGGTTTACTTACTTGCTGTTTCTATTCATGGTTTTTTCACCTCTTCTCCTGGATTTTAACAACTTAGACTCCCTAGGGATTTACACCATCATACTAGAAATGAATCCTGGGTTAAATTATTTTTCCAGGTTTAAGACACTGCTGTATATACTTAATAACCTCAAAGTTCTGTCACAGAGAGCAGTAGCTCAGTAAAGAGCACTGAATCTTGAGTGTCTGTCAGTCATGTGTCACTGAATGTAGCACTTATGGTGAACTCGTCTAAGGATTTTCTGTTTGCTGTAATTGACAGATAGCCGTGAGGGTTTTTATATGACAGTTTCTGAAAAATAATACCTTCTACAGCGAAAGTACAGAAATAGTAAAGGAAATATTAGAAGTGGTATGCCTTGAAGACCATAAGGTAAAATGAAACAAGAAATAGAATCTTGATTTATCTTTTTTTTCAGTATATTTTTTACTGATTAGTGCTTATTTTTATTCTTTACTTTCATTCGGGTTTTATGTTTATTGCTATTACAATTTTGAGACTGAAAATTGTAACTGGAAAAAGTACTAAAAGTGAGAGAACAGTATACATAGGTGGATTGAACATGTAGAAAAAATGCAAGAAACATGGGAGTAGATGTAAACATAAAACCAGATTAATTCATAATGATTTATGCCTCAGTAATGTATATCTCTTTGAATAATTAAGGTTTTTTTTTGCTTTGGGTAGAGAACAGAGGAAACTTCAGCTATGGAAACCACAAAACATCTGCCTGCCTTTTCCAAACTTCATAATGCATCAGTTGTCATCTTGCTTTTTATTGCTGCAAGGTTGTCCTCTTGCTTCCAAACTCTGTTAATATCCTCCATCTGTATGGTTTCCATCCACACATCCTATTATTTTGTTGAATCCAGCATTTTAAATCAGTTTACCAAAACCACCTCTATTGAAAAGAGGGGAAAGATTACACATGGCCATAGTTTCCCTGATCTATGCTAAAGGCATTTGATGTTTCTCAGTCTCTTGATCTGAGAGTATAAAGCAGCAAAAGCCCACGTTTCATGAGTTCACCGTATCAAGGAGGTGGCACTTGGTCATTTGTTGGAATAGGAATTACTGGATCCTTATTGAATATTCAGTATAAATGCTCAGCTATGAGAAAATTAGTTGTTTGGGCTTTCAGGCTGACTTTAAATGCCAAGTCAACTTCTTTTTTAAGCCCTACTCCGAATACTTTTCTGTAGCATTTCTTCTGATGTTGTATCAGTAAAACTTCTGAAATAAATTAAAACCTTGAATTCACTCCAAGGCTACTTGTTATATTCAATAAGTTGTATGTCCTTGGACAAGGAGAAGGAAAATTTTGACCAAAGCATGCATCCAGTCCTTTTTGTACTGATAAAAGCATCTTGACATCCTATTTTTAAGTTACAGTATTCAGCGTATGTGCAGAGAATTTTTTTAATGTCTTGTTTATTGATTTATGCTATAATTTGCATATTGCAGTTTCTTTTTAAGTGGAACACACTAAATATTTTAACATTATGTGAACATGAAAGTATTTTCTTCATATCTGTATTCTACTAATGCAAATACCCTATGCTGTATGAAAGACTATTAATTTTAAGGAAAAACAAATTGTCCATGTTTGTGCTATAAATTAACCTGTAATATCAGAACCAAGACTGAGATAATGAAGGAACAGATTTAATCTTATTCTGAAGTGATTAGATATTGGGAAACAGGGTACAGGGAAATGTTATACAGTGTGATATAAAATCTCATCCACTATTTTAAGGGAGTTTTGTTGGTATTTAATTGTTCTCCAGCACTTTCTTTTGCTTCTCAATTATTATGTTGCCTGTCTTGAAACAGAGTACGGGAACAATATTTCGATAATGAAAGGCTGTCAGGTCTCACACAATCTCTTACATGTGCTATCCCTGTCCATGTGATTTGCAGCAGCTTAAAATATTCTTTCTGAGTGTCCTGGTTCCAGTCAGGACAAGGTCAATTTTTGTAGCAGCCAGGAGGGGTCATAGCCAGGACCCAGAGGTTATTCTGTACCACCTCACCTCATAGGTGGGGGTGGGGAAGGGAGAAGGGGTTCCTTCTGACTGAGGGGTTCCTTCTGACTGGGAGGAGCGGTGGGTAACGCTGGCTCCGAGCCAGAGGGAGCGGTTGGGGTGGCGTGGCTGTGATTGGGTTGAGCTGAGCTCCACAGTGAGTATTTTTTGCATGTGAATCATTCTCTTTCTTGTGTACACTTCTGTTATTAATATTGTAGCTGTTAACTGTTTTCTTATCTCATTGCTGTTTCCATTAAATTGTTCTTATCTCAACGGGAGCACAGTTTGGAGAGTCTCAGTGGAAGCACCAAGCTGGGGAGCACCATTCCTAAACCATGACACTGAGTCTTTTTGTGTGGCTTAATGTTCCACTCATGTCATCAAAAGGAAAGAATCATGATAAATGAGCATTGAATAAACATGTCCAATATAAGAATTTTTATTTGAGTTTTAAATTGTTCTGTTTCCTGTTTTCCATTGTTCTCAAGGGAATAGATGTTGTTTTAGTACAAGGATCAGTAGTGTCAGAACTCTTAGGAACTTGCATTTTTTCAGTTTCTAGTTTTACCTGACTTTTGTATCACATGCGCAGCATAAACTGAATTATTTTATTTTTCTAGTAATTGCACAACATGAAGCATTTAAAACCTTCTAAAGGTTCTCAGTAGCTGTTGTACTTTTCCCTGCACTGAACTCTGTGATACAGTTTTTAAATTATTTCCTTTTACAGATTCCTTACAACCTTTCCTGGAAGCGTGCAGTAATGAACCCTTCTTCCAGACTTGTTCTGTATTGCTTCGAAGTTCTAAGCTGGATGTTCCAGTTTTGGAAAAGCTCTGTGTTATACTGCAAAAACTCTCCAGAATAAAGTAATTCTTTATTACCATTCTTCTGTTAGTTATTGTTAGATCAGTAAACTTGGGGACTTGGACTCTCTGACGTTCAGTTTTACTTGGATACTTGGTAGTAATCTCCTTTGAAAATTTAGTCGCATCTGTGATTTGCATTCTAGTGTCATCAGTTTTCATTTCCTTCAAAAACGAAATTTGAAGTTTTGAGCCGTTTAAGCCCTTTTGGAAATGTTAATCTTTTAAAAATATGTTCCCATTGCTTACTGGTTATTGGTTTATTGTAACAGAGGTCATCAAATCAGTGGTAATATGCTGCTGATCTCCATTGGTGCGTTTCTTAATGTTGAGTTGTTTCATTTACGAAAGTCAGTATCTAAACTGAGTAGTTTTTTACAGTAGACTTAAAGCTGTTGACAGAACTGAGATTTTCATTTTTATAAGGAATAAAATTGAACTCTAGGGAAAAAAAAGGTTTCCTATAAAACAATCTAATATAAATCATAACTGACATTAGAAATACAGTAAAAGCAAAATTGGCTCAGAAATCCTAATTATTTTAAATTTTTTATTTATTGTCTCTGGAATCTTATTTCACATGAGTGAAAAACCCTGTTACAGTCTTTCCTTGAGCTTTCATTATACTACATCTACATACCACTACGTACCAAAATGATAATTTTTGGTAATTTTTGCCAAGATTTTGCTTACAATACATTGATAACCTTCTGCTTAGAAATACTGTATGCAACATAGAAGAATTATATGAAACTCCCAATATAGTGCACATTTTTCTTCATTAAAAATTAATTTTCTATAGCATCTTTAATGTTTAAATGAAACCTCTCAATTTTCAGTTGACAGTTACTTTATTTCAAATCTTTTGCAGAAGCAATAAGAAGATGTTTGAATTGTTTGCTCTTCACCAAATGATTCAAGAGTTGCATAGGACTACAAATCCAGATCACACCTTCCTCTTTATAAACCTCAATTCAATTCTGCTGAATTTGGGATTGTTGAGGGGTAACTCTCTTGCCTCTAGTCTAAGCACAAGTCACTAGCACTATCTTTCAATCTAATAATTATTCTGTTTAATTTATACAACTGTCTATGTTACTTGAAATTTGACTTTTTTTTTACTGATTTTTATAAATAAATTAAGCAGAACTCCAGGATTGTATAATTGACTGTGTATTGTGTGGATTCTCATTGATAAAAGAGATTCTCATTCATTAAAAGGAAAATGAAAAATTGTGTAATATGCTAAGTGGCTTTCTTCAATACTTTTTAACAAAGTGAAATAATGCTACTGTTCTGAGTAACTCATGCAATCTATGGAATTGGATCCTTTGAGTAAACAGATCAGAAATACCAGCCTTTCCTTACAGGTATGAGTCTTAGTTACCTTTGACTCTTCAGAAAACTGTATAAATTTTAGGGTTGATAAATAACAGATAGGTATCTTACCAAATTACCTTTTGAGATAATTACAGTTTTAATGATTAAAACCAGATTTTGATTTAACATAACTAGATGTATTGAATGAGAATTTTTGTTGGTTTCATTTCAGAATATCTTAGTGTTTGTATGATCATTTCCTGTATTTAAGTGACATTTAGTATTTTATCCTGCTTTGTACAAATTTCTAGTGCAACTTTGGATTGTAATGTCTCTGCAAATGTAAGTAAAAGCATTTCTTAAAATGCCTGGCAATAGTAATCCCTATTGTAAAATTATTGTATTTTATTGTTTCTGATATGTTTTGTATTAATTTGCAATACAATCCTCGTAGTACCCACATTTCTTTTCTGCGTATGGATGTATTTTTTGTCTGCCACAGATCAGTCTTCAGAAGTTCTTATACTTTTTAAAAATACTTCTAAAAATTCAAATTAGTCTTCCATTTCTGATTTGTACTGTAATTACTGAAACTCTTTATTTGTAAAATTCAAAATGCAGTTAAAGCTTAAAGATCTGCTGTATTTCAGTCTTTGATTAACACTGACGTCAGTATAAAACTTCAGAGGTTTATTTCTCCTTTTCATACTTTTTTTTGTATTTTTTTTGCCAGAAGTCATTGAACTGCTTTTGAAGTTTAATTCTAACTGCAAATATTTTTCTAGCAATTTGACTTAATACTTCTGACAAGGTTTTCTATGAAAGGAGTCTACACTAGATTTGGCACCAAGTATGTCCAGAAGAGAGAGCAAGCACTGTGTATTGGGCAGGAAACCAATTCTAGGTAATTTTTAAATAACACTAATCATAGCTAAAAACATTTGCTTACAATCAGGTATGTTTTGAACTAAGTATTTCTTCATCAGTAGTTTCGGTCTTCTGTCAAATTAACCAGCAGTGCAAAAGCTTGCACTGTGGCTGGAGTACATCTGGCTGGAGACAAAATCCTCTTATTTAGGAAGAGTGTTCCCAGTGCTCATGTAATTCTCCATCTACTACCATTTAAAAATACTACAAAATTAGTAACCAGTAAAACCTGTAGAGAGTTGTTAGCTTTCTTACACCCACAAGAATGTTGATTGTGCTCTTAATTTTCAGCCTTCATTGCTGTTGTTTGTTAATCTACTAGTCTTCCTTGTGGTCCCAGTTTAACACAAGGTGGTTGTCTAATGATGGCAAAGGCAGTGCAGTACAAAGAGATACTGGTGTAGCTTTTAGTATTGGCCCTTTGTGATTTATGTGCAGGTTTATATTACAGTCTGGAAAGTTAAATCACAGTTGATTTCAAATTTGTATGGTCTGAATGTTAGGTTTCTGGTTAAAATGCAAAAAAAGAAAAAAGTATGGTTTAATCTGTTAAATATTAATGCAATTAAATTGCTGACCCAAGGGTGAGACTGATGTTAGATGGGGCATTCAGCAACCTGGTCGAGTGGGAGCTGTCCTTGCCCACAGCAGGTGGATTGGAACTAGATGATCTTTAAGGTCCCTTCCAATCCAAACCATTCTGTGACTGTGATTCTATAGTAAAGTTTCAAAATGTGCATGTGATTTTTGACTCTGTAATAATTCTTAGGTAAACAACTAATATCACAAACACACTCTGGTAGGCTTATATGGAGGCTGGACTTCTGAATGGTAGAAGTGAATTTTTGTGAAGCCAGTTGTTAACAGATAATTTATAGTAGTTAGTACATTGTCATAAACTTTGCAGTGAAGATCTTTAAAGAATATAAACCATGCCATGATTTTTTTCTCAAATTTATTACTAATCAATCCTCTTAATGCAGAAATGTTTATGAAGCCTCCTAATATCTAGAAAGCTAAAACAATGATGAATTTGGGATTGGTTTTATTTACCATCAGATTCCAGTTTGCATTGCATTGCATCTTCAAACGTGCATGGCTTTATAGCACATGCAGCCTATAAATACAAGTGAAAAATTTGTCTTGCAACTTCAAGGAAAGTAAAATGTCAGTCTATCAAAAATGGATCAAATGATCAAAAATAATAAATAGAAATGGAGATTTCATATTTATTCTGTTTCAATTTGTAACTGATTATATAGAGTAATGAAGCTAACTAATAAAGTTGTCTGCACTAGAAGCACAGATAACCTAGCTGGCCTTTGTCATTAACAGGCAGAGGTAGGTACTAGGATAATATTATACCTAACCCACCGGTATTTCTGCTTCTGTTTGGTGTGTCAAATTTTGTAAACACCTGCTTGTTGAACTGCCTTGAACATCAGTCTTGTGAGCCAGCCCACCCCAGGTGCCCACCCCAGGTGCTCACCCCAGTCCTTGTCATGGCCTTGCTCAAGCATCCCCATCCTGTTGGCCCCTGACTGACCTTGGCAGTCTCTATAGGGAATGGGAACAGAGGAAGTCAGTTGCATTCTCTGCTGTCTTTTGTGGATTTGGTTTGGGTTGGGTTTTGGAAAGGATAGATTTCTCTCAAATTGGCCACATTTTGGGCCTGTCTTTGTATTGTCTTGCCTTTGCAGATGGAATCTAGAATTTTCTGGGGTTTTTTTCTGCTTTTGTAGCATTTAGATACTATAATATGAGTATGAATTTCTTCTTTATCTTTCTCGCAGAAAACTATCTACAACAAGGGACATTTGAAAAAAGTTAACCGTAGCTATAGCTATTTCCCTATGGAAACCTGATTTATGTGATCACTGTTTATCGGGTTTTCTGCAAAGGGATATGCTATTTTAATATGCAGGACACCTCTGGCAAGATGTGAATTATTATTCACTGAGAGAATATTAATTTTCAGCCATTTTTTGAGAGAGAATTTGCTGGGAAGTGAGAGACCTGATGAGTACTTGCACTTAAAAGAAGGGCAGGAACTCCCACACTTTCTGGGAGCTGATCAGTCGGAACACATACCTTCAAGATAGCTACAATCTGCCATATCTTGCTTTTGTGTAGGTCTCCAGAAGTGATCAACTTCCATCACTGGCATGAAACAAAGAAAATTTCTTGTAGTCACAACCTATTACTTTAAGGAAAGATAAAGAATTAACACACAATATTGTCTTGCTCATTTTTTGAACAACTGTGAGAGTCCTCATTGAGAAAACCAACAAGAATATTGCATCTCTTCATGTTAGGATAGTTTTCATACCAGAAAAGGCTACCAAACATGATGAAATATAGCTTTTTTTTTTTGTTTTACAAACCCATCTATTGTAGAATTGTATGATTACAATTCACCCTTGCTCTTTATCAAAGGTTTCCTATCGATAAATAAGCAAGACAGTGTTTCAGACCTGATCTACAAAGCCTAGATGTGGCAAATCTGTAAGAAAGATTATTCCCTGGACAGGGAAGAGTTGTATTTGCAGAAGCTTGGTAGAGCTAAATAAAATAGGCTAACACTACCCAGCCTGCACAGTTGTGCTCTGTTTCTTCGTATTTATGACTTTCACCATCTGTAAAATCTGTCTCTTGAAGTGTGATTTCACAGTTATCTTCCAGTTCTCCTGAACATGACTGGCTTGCATCTCTTCCTGATGTTATATAGCTGAACTTAATATATTATAGGGAAAGATTTCTTGTAGCAGATAAATTTACCTGGAAGGTGAAAGTATAGTGAAGGCAACATATTTTTTGAGAACTTCTATTCATGATCAGCATCAATGTCAAAAATGAATGATTTAACTTACCAGACCAGGTTTAAAAGGAGCTGTAAGTCGAGCTCATAATTCAGAACTGTTACACTGGATCCTTTAATTATATACTGAATTTTTCACCTAAAACTTACATGGCTTTAGAGATTGATGGCCTGATAGAAAACATTTATCTTCAGGATGGCGTATTTAAATGTAGTCCAGAAAGCTGGAAAGTTTGATCTATGAAACAGTTTGGTAATATTGCACTTGCCAAATGGTTAGAGGAACTGTGGTGGTAAAGCAGTGACCCCTTGTGCTCCTCTTAATGATGTAATGCTCACATGTTTTTAAAACTCACAAAAATTATTGTAAAAGTAATAGTGCTGTGCAGTGTTGTGATCCTACCTTAGACGTCTCTCTGAGGAATGTTGTTATGGGCAAAGACACCTTTGTGTCTCTGACTCTTGTAGTCTGCTGTGTCAAAACCATCACTGTCCATCATCAGAAACAGATGAAACCCTTGAATGCCATCTTCTGATCATCCTTGTTTGTTAGACTTGTGTTTTTCACACAAGTTTGTAAGCGTCTTGTATGACTACTTGATCACTACTAGAAGAGATAACTTTGAACAAAACCATGTACTGTTTACTTGCTTGTAGCTATGTTTTTTGAGTGGTCCTGAGTTGAAATTTAACAAGATATAATGCACAAGACATTCTGGTCTCCGAAGTCAGACTGAGAGAATTAACTGGGAAAAAAAGATCTGAGAATCCATATATATATATTTTTTTTTCCAAAACCAATTCTATCTGTGCCCGTTACTCAAGGGTATTTAGACTGGACCTAAGGAATATTTCCCTGAATATAGCTGTGCTGGTTTAAAAGTTAACCAGCAGGGGGAATGAACCCAACTCAAAGGAGAGATTATAAGTCAGAATAACAATTTATTAAAATAATACAGTAAGTACAATAATACAAACAAACAATTGGTCTCAACCCACAAAAACCCAAATGTGTAACCCAGTACCCTGGGGCCTGAACAAAGTGGTGTTCCTTGGGCCCTGTTTGAGTCCAAAGTAAAGGGAGAGGGGAAGAACCTGCTGGTGGGAGAGCTGCTGCAGTCTGGCCAGAACTGGTGATCGCAGTCCAGTGGTGGTCTAAGTCTGGTTGAGAGCGATGAGATGCAGCCGTCCTCTGGATCCCACGAGTGGGTTGAAAAATGTTCCAAAACTCCAAGATTATATATCCTCCAGTTCAGGCAGGAATGCTTGGTACTCCCCTCAGGGCGGGGAGTTCACAAAGGGTGTGAGGACAGAAACATCCTTCTATCTCACAGGCCTCTTAACACCTAGTTTATAGCCTGAGGAGTCAGGCTCTATGGGTAGAGGGTGCGAATAGTCTATTGACAACAATAGTCTAGTTTCTGGGAAATGACATGGAAGGCTATAGAATACAGTTTTGGGTTACACCCACCATGCTCTATGGGCAGAGGGTGCGAATAGTCTATTGACAACAATAGTCTAGTTTCTGGGAAATGACATGGAAGGCTATAGAATACAGTTTTAGGTTACACCCACCATGATGAACTGATCTCAGCTGTCCTAACTAGGACATTATCCACCCCTTATTCTATGCCATCCATGTCATGCCCAAATTAACCCCCTTTAAAAACTATATCCCTTTAAAACTATATACATCTATCTATCTATCTATCTATATATATATATACAATGAAACATTACAGACCATTCTCACTCAAAATTAGGTCCCCTTGTGGTACACAACGTGTCTCCCCATCTTTTTGCATTACCCACCACGTGGAACCAGGTCCCTGAGCAAAAACAATCCCTCGGATGGGTTTGCCTTTGCTTGAGGTGGGACTAATCCAAACAGTCTTCCCTAACATTCCTCTCATATGTACCACGGGGACTTTATCTCCATCTACAGTATGCAAAAGTTCTGATTGGGCAGGGCCAGCTCGATTGATGGAACCTCGGGTGTTGACCAACCAGGTGGCCTTTGCTAAATGCAGCTCCCAGTGTTTGAGAGTCTCCCCACACAGTGCCTTCAGAGTGGTTTTCAGCAGTCCGTTGCACCGCTCAACTTTTCCAGCAGCTGGTGCATGGTAGGGGATATGATACACCCACTCAATGCCGTGCTCTTTGGCCCAGGTGTCTATAAGGCCATTCTTGAAATGGGTCCCATTATCAGACTCAATTCTCTCCGGGGTGCCGTGTCGCCACAGGACTTGTTTTTCAAGGCCCAGGATGGTATTCCGGGCAGTGGCATGAGGCACGGGGTATGTCTCCAACCATCCAGTGCTTCCTTCTACCATGGTCAGTACGTAGTGCTTGCCTTGGCGGGTTTTGGGGAGCGTGATGTAGTCAACTTGCCAGGCTTCCCCATACCTGTACTTTGACCACCGTCCACCATACCATAGAGGCTTCACCCGCTTGGCCTGCTTGATGGCAGCACATGTCTCACAGTCATGGATGACCTGTGAGACAATGTCCTTGGTTAAGTCCACCCCTCGGTCACGAGCCCATCTGTATGTTGCATCTCTCCCCTGGTGACCGGAGGCGTCATGGGCCCATCGAGCCAGAAATAATTCTCCTTTGTGCTGCCAATCCAGATCTACCTGAGAGACTTTAATCCTGGCAGCTCGGTCCGCCTGCTCGTTGTTACGATGCTCCTCATTAGCCCGTTTCTTGCCTACATGAGCGTCTACGTGACGGACCTTCACACTCAGCTTCTCTACCCGGCCAGCGATGTCCTGCCACATCTCCGCCGCCCAGATGGGTTTCCCTTGGCGCTGCCAGTTGGCCTTTTTCCATCGCTCCAGCCATCCCCACAGAGCATTGGCCACCATCCATGAGTCAGTGTAGAGATAGAGTCTTGGCCACTTCTCTCGTTCAGCTATATCCAAAGCCAACTGAACGGCTTTAAGCTCTGCAAACTGACTTGACCCACCTTGTCCTTCGGTCGCTTCTGCAACTCGCCGTGTGGGACTCCATACAGCTGCCTTCCATTTTCGGTTTGTCCCTACAATGCGGCAGGAGCCATCCGTGAAGAGCACATATCGCCTTTCATCTGCTGGTAGCTTGTCATATGGTGGGGCCTCCTCAGCACGTGTCACCTTCTCCTCCTCTTCTTCAGAGGATAGTCCGAAACTCTCACCTTCAGGCCAATTGGTGATAATTTCCAGAATCCCAGGGCGATTAGGATTCCCTATCCGGGTTCGCTGCGTGATCAGAGCCATCCACTTACTCCATGTGGCATCGGTGGCATGATGTGTGGAAGGAACTCTTCCCTTGAACATCCAGCCCAGCACTGGTAGTCGGGGTGCCAGGAGGAGCTGCGCTTCGGTGCCGATTACTTCTGAGGCAGCTCGAACTCCTTCATAGGCAGCCAGGATCTCTTTCTCAGTTGGTGTATAGCTGGCTTCAGATCCTTTGTATCCCCGACTCCAGAATCCCAGCGGTCGTCCTCGGGTCTCCCCAGGCACTTTCTGCCAGAGGCTCCAAGAAGGGCCATTCTCCCCGGCTGCGGTGTAGAGCACGTTCTTCACGTCCTGTCCTGTCCTTACTGGCCCAAGGGCTACTGCATGGACAATCTCCTGTTTAATTTGTTCAAAGGCTTGTTGTTGTTCGGGGCCCCACTGGAAATCATTTTTCTTCCGTGTCACAAGGTAGAGAGGGCTTACAATCTGACTATACTCGGGGATATGCATCCTCCAAAAGCCCACAGCGCCTAGGAAAGCCTGTGTTTCCTTCTTGCTGGTTGGTGGGGACATGGTTGCTATTTTGTTAATCACCTCCATTGGAATTAGACGGCGTCCATCTTGCCACTTCACTCCTAGGAACTGAATTTCCTGAGCAGGTCCCTTGACCTTACTCCGTTTAATGGCAAAACCGGCTCTTAGGAGAATCTGGATTATCTTCTCTCCTTTCTCGAAGACTTCGCCCGCTGTGTTCCCCCATACAATGATGTCATCAATGTACTGTAGGTGCTCTGGAGCCTCACCCTTTTCCAGTGCAGTCTGGATCAGCCCATGGCAAATGCTGGGACTGTGTTTCCACCCCTGAGGCAGTCGATTCCAGGTGTACTGCACACCTCTCCAAGTGAAAGCAAATTGTGGCCTGCACTCCGCTGCCAAAGGAATGGAGAAAAAGGCATTGGCTATGTCAATGGTGGCATACCACTTGGCTTCCTTGGACTCCAGCTCGTACTGGAGCTCCAGCATGTCCGGCACAGCAGCACTCAGGGGTGGTGTGACTTCATTGAGTCCACGGTAATCCACCGTCAGCCTCCACTCTCCGCTGGACTTACGCACTGGCCATATAGGGCTATTAAAGGGTGAGCGAGTCTTGCTGACCACCCCCTGGGTCTCCAGTTCACGGATCATCTTTTGTATAGGGGTCACAGAGTCTCGGTCGGTGCGGTATTGCCGACGGTGCACTGTTGCTGTGGCTATCGGTACCAATTGTTCTTCAACCTTCAGTAGTCCCACAGCAGAGGGGTCCTCTGAGAGACCAGGCAAGGTGTTCAACTGTCTGATTTCCTCTGTCTCCACAGCAGCTATGCCAAAAGCCCAACGAAGTCCTTTTGGGTCTTTGAAATACCCACTCCTCAGGTAATCTATGCCAAGGATACACGGGGCCTCTGGACCAGTCACGATGGGGTGTCTGTGCCATTCCTTCCCAGTCAGGCTCACTTCAGCTTCCAGTACAGTCAGCTGTTGGGATCCCCCTGTCACCCCAGAAATAGAGATGGATTCTGCCCCTACGTATCTTGATGGCATTAATGTACATTGTGCGCCAGTGTCCACTAAAGCCTTATATCTTTGTGGCTCTGATGTGCCAGGCCACCGAATCCACACAGTCCAATAGACTCGATTGTCCCTCTCCTCTACCTGGCTAGAGGCAGGGCACCCCTAGTCCTGGTCATGGTACTCATTGTGCTCTTCTTGTGGGTATGACCTGGAGGTCCCTTCGAGAGGATCAGACGTATCATCATTCCTGTACCGTCTGGAGTCTTGCCCACGAGAGACTGGAGCAACGTTTACCCTTGAAGAGTTCTTTATGGTATTTGTTCCTCTTTTCAGTTCACGTACCCGGGCTGCTAAGGAAGAGGTGGGTTTCCCATCCCACTTCCTCATATCTTCTCCATGCTCACGGAGGTAAAACCATAGATCGCTACGTGGAGTGTACCTTCTCTCCTTAGCTGGGGGACGCTGGCTCCTGATAGCAGAGACTCTTGTTCGTCCTGGCGAGATATGGAAAATCCCTTCCTTAATTTCTTCTCTTAGCTTCTGGTGTCCCTCTTCAATTTTCTCTTCTAGGCTTCGGACGTGTTCAGCCAGTTTGGTTTCCACAGATGAGACGTGGGCTCGTAATGGGGCGGTGACAGTGTCTTCATAAATCCTGAGTTTGCTAACCAATGCTCCCACCTTGTCCTCTCCCTCCCTCCATTGCAGCGTTGCTAAGTAGCGGGAATACATTTCTGGCCCGAGTCGTGCAAACTTTAACCACATTTGGGAGGTGCACTGTACGCCATCTGGACTCTTAGGGAATCTTTCATCCTCTGAAAAGATTATCTCCAGTACAGCTAACTCCCTTAAGCACCGGATACCTTGTTCCATCGTGTTCCACTGTCCTTGCTGTACGTGGAGGTCCTCCTTGCAAAGGTATCTCTCCCTCACACTGGACAACAGTCGCCGCCAGAGGCTGAGAGTTTCCTGCCTCCTTCCAATCCCCTGATCAATGACTACATCTCGAGACAGGGATCCCAGCTGTCTGGCTTCACTCCCATCTAGGATCGTATCGTTAGCTGCGGCATCCCAGATTCGGAGCAGCCAGGTCAGAATGGACTCGTTCGCCTGTCGTGTGAACTCTCTCCGGAGCTCACGTAGCTCACCCAGGGATAGGGACCGAGTGATTATTTCTGGCTCTGTCTCCTCCGGTGGATGTGAAGGTCCCGCCTCTTCGTCATCATTTGCTATGCGAACTGATTTAGTCTTTGATTTCCTTTTCTGGACAGGGGCGACTGCTATTGGTTTTGCTTGTTCTTCTGGCTCCTCGATGGTTTGTGTGGACACGGTGCCGGTTGGTTTATTTCTTTCTCCCTCTGACTCAGCTGTGGTTTGGGTGGACGTGGTGTCTGCGGATTTGGTCCTTCTCTCCTCGCCCTGACAGTGCTGTATCATGTCAAGCAGTGCCCGGTAGGCAGTGGCCAGGGCCCAGCAGGTTGCTGTGAGCTGGCCATCTCTGGAGCTGCCAGAGCATTTTTCCTTCACCAGTCTTATCATGCTAACAGGATCCTGCAGTTGTTCAGGGGTGAATTTCCAGATCATTGGAGGAGAAAACTTTTCCAAATACTGGCTGATGTCCTCCCACTTCCCGTGCCACTCAGCATTATCTGCTCCCAGGGCAGGTGTCCAACCAACCTCCCTAAAAGGCACTTTTCTGACCCTAAACATGGTGTACACAGTACAGAGCAGACAGAGCAACACTAACAATAACATTATGCTGTCCTTAACATCAAAAGGGAACTCAATATTTTCAAAAACTGTTTTAGCAGGTCTGAAGGGGAAGAAGGAGGTGGGAGGCTGGAAACCATCCACCCCTGTTCCCCCAAAAAGCTGGGTACGATTTTTAATGAGGCCCCAGAGGTAGCAACCCAAACCAGGACAGGCAAACAGGACTGAATACACATTTACAATGAAACTCATTGCTTCTGATGTTAGAATGACATAAACATAATATACTAATAAAGCAATTTGGATCCCTCTCCCTGGTCTTAAAGAGAGCATCAAAACAGGCAAATAATACGCCATCTGTGGAAATATGAACAGGCTCAAATACAACATCCATGTGAGTGCATCAAACAACATGGTGATCAGGGAGTTTCTATATTCAAATAGACAAATGCTTCAAATGAAATTGTGATTCTGACTTCTCTCTCTCTGCCCCACGTTGGGCGCCAAAATGTGCTGGTTTAAAAGTTAACCAGCAGGGGGAATGAACCCAACTCAAAGGAGAGATTATAAGTCAGAATAACAATTTATTAAAATAATACAGTAAGTACAATAATACAAACAAACAATTGGTCTCAACCCACAAAAACCCAAATGTGTAACCCAGTACCCTGGGGCCTGAACAAAGTGGTGTTCCTTGGGCCCTGTTTGAGTCCAAAGTAAAGGGAGAGGGGAAGAACCTGCTGGTGGGAGAGCTGCTGCAGTCTGGCCAGAACTGGTGATCGCAGTCCAGTGGTGGTCTAAGTCTGGTTGAGAGCGATGAGATGCAGCCGTCCTCTGGATCCCACGAGTGGGTTGAAAAATGTTCCAAAACTCCAAGATTATATATCCTCCAGTTCAGGCAGGAATGCTTGGTACTCCCCTCAGGGCGGGGAGTTCACAAAGGGTGTGAGGACAGAAACATCCTTCTATCTCACAGGCCTCTTAACACCTAGTTTATAGCCTGAGGAGTCAGGCTCTATGGGTAGAGGGTGCGAATAGTCTATTGACAACAATAGTCTAGTTTCTGGGAAATGACATGGAAGGCTATAGAATACAGTTTTGGGTTACACCCACCATGCTCTATGGGCAGAGGGTGCGAATAGTCTATTGACAACAATAGTCTAGTTTCTGGGAAATGACATGGAAGGCTATAGAATACAGTTTTAGGTTACACCCACCATGATGAACTGATCTCAGCTGTCCTAACTAGGACAATAGCACATGTCTCTGATCACTGCAGCTTAATGGTAAGTTATTTCTCTGATAGATGGGCACAAACTAGGGCTGCAAACTCAGTGGCCAGGACACTGCTAACAATAGTTGAAAAGTCAGCATAGGATAACATTCCTAATAATAAGTTTACTTTAAGATCATCTTCAGCTCCATAAAATGGCAGACTTGGTGCAGTTAATTATGAAGAAAATAAATAAAAATAATCTATCCAGACTCAGGGAAAAAATGTATCCCATGGTACAGGATACATTGTGAACAGGAGCATAATATCCCACCTACACATCAGCTTTTTGGAAAAGTAGAAGACCTTTGAAGAAGGCTGGAGATAACTAGTGTTGCCAGACTGGTTTTGTGCTTCAGAAGAAGGAATTAGTGAATTAGGAATCTAATTCCTTCAGAAGAAGGAATTAGAAGAAATAGTGTGTGGATTCAAGAGAGATTTATATAAGAAATGCAATTAAACATACTTTTTATGTACATGATCCTCCCCACAGTGTAGCAGTTTTATGTCCTCTTGATTTGTCCTCCTCCATGTTGAAGTGTGAGAAAGTGTGAGGAATGATTTTTTTTCACAGCAGCCTTGCACATCGAGGCTGAATTTCAGAAACAGATACTGAACTCTGCTTTCTTCTGGATTCAGTTCTCTTTCTACTAATCAGTCTTTGGTGTTACCTCCTCCTGATTTTTTGTTTACTTCTACATGTTGGATTAAATTGGAAAATAATTCCTGAATTGTCTTGTGATGCTAACTTGAATCCTATTACAAGCTTACTTTTAAAGCAACCTCAACTGTTAAAAAACAAAAGAAAACAAACAAAAAAAATCTTTTTTTTTAAAGGAGATGAACAACTGAAATGCCTGTGTGTGATCTGTATAACAGCTAATCACTGATGTCTTCTGCAGCAGTGCATGCAAAAGCTTCTTGCCATTCTTCAATAGGTATTCAAACAGTCTAGTTTCACAGAGCACTGGCAAAAAGGAATCAGCATTTTTCTGTCCTTGAAGAGTGGTTGATAGTGATAAATTAATGCCTGAGGTAAGAGGTGCTATACATTATAAATCATATAACAATAAATAATCAAAAGAGCTTATTTGAATGGGAGGGATAAAATACATATGCAATATTATGTGTCTAAAACTAGATATAGCCTGAGACAGTGCATTCTTCTCCTCTTTATGTTAATATATTTAATGGAATGTGCAGCAAGAAGCCTACCCAATACATAAGGGCATGGTCTCCATTTGCTTTTCATTATCACAGAGGAATATAGAAGTTGCTTGCAGAAGAATGACTTCTGCATACAGGAGTCATTGTTTTACCTCTGGGTCATGATTTTCACCTACATCAGGAAGGATTTTTCTGTTAAACACACCCTGTTTATAACAAAGCAGGACTTCTAAACGCATGAGGCTTTGAGTTTGACAAGGAGAATTGGAACCGGCATGTCTTTTCAGCTCATCCTCCAAACCATGCTGCTGGACACATTATCTTTTTGTTCATGAATAATGGATTAATGATCCCAAATTATAGAATATGGAGGCAGTCAGCTGGTGTTGCTTTATTCTGCAAAGCAGAGACCTATCCTTTTCAGCCCACCTTACCTCTGTTCTTTTGATTAATGTCATCAGACCAGGACCATCAGATATCAAACACTATGTAGAGGGCAGTTCCTGACTGCAGCCAGAAATCCAGCAAGTTTCTCTACGGAAAAACTGGGACAGTATTGGTCAGGCTAGAGAGCCGAGATTAGGTGGTAAAGGTCTTACAAGGTAGTAAGTACCTTCAGTCTGGGGGAAATCCAAATTGGTGCTCTCTGTTTTTTCCAGAAGCTAGCAGTTTTTCCGGGAGTCTCACCTGTGCAGCCTAGGATTACATGAACCCAATTATCCTGTAATGCAGCAAAAGCTTCCAGTTAAGATTTCTGGTAACGTGGTGTAGTACTGGTAATTTAGAAATGGAGAATGAAGACATGTTAACGAGAGAGTATTGTTACTGTGAGATTATTCTTCTGTGTCACAGTCTGTACCAGTTCTCAGTAATAGAAAAAAGCTTACAGTTTCTCTGAGGAATAGCAAGGTGTTTGGTATTTTCACAGTACCAATGAGGTGAAATACTGAACCCAAACTCGCTTGACAAAATGGTTGCTGCTGCAAAAGTTTCCTAATTGTGATACAGAGAAGCAGTATCCTACAAGAATGCAAAGATTCCTCCATGTATGTTACAAAGACACTCCCATACCACAGGAATGTGCCTGCTAGCCCTTGGCTAAATCATTTACTTACAGATTTATAAGGCAAAGAAATGGCTAATACAACTGTGTTTGACCTCTTTATTTTATTAGCATATTTTATGTTCATACTTTACAATAAAATAAGTTATATATACAGCGTTAAACAAGTTATTAGAAAGTAAGCTTTGGCAAGATCTACAGGATTCTTTTCATTCCTGCACATCTTTTGTGTAACAATAAAAATACTGTATACTAAATAAAATAATGTTAAATAGTCTGTATTCACATTGGCACGATTGATTTCAAAACCCTATCTTTTCATGGCCCAATAAACATAGAAAAGAGGATTCTTGTATCTTCTTTATCTTGTATCTTCTAAATGATGTATAGTATTAAATGACACACTTAAGAGGCAGTCCACTGAATAACACTGTAGTTACACACTGGCACAAGAAAAATAGGTTCTTCACGTTTTTTTTTTTCTTTCCCCCTTTTATTTTTTTATGCTAGTAGCAACAGTAAAAACTGCAGATTCAGGATCTTGAAAATCTTGAAGATTGCTGAGTTGTCAGCAAATCTAGAAATCTTATTGAAGCCTGTATGAATTTGTCATTAATTTCAAGATGCCGAGAATTTCACTCCTAAATTCAATATCAGTCAACTAATTAAATGTTCAAATAAATGCAGCTTGCTGCTTTGTTAAGAGTTAAAATTCTCATCAAATTTTGCATATGCAAATTAATGAAGAGTGTTTTGTGATGCGAAAGAAAGGGGGGAACAATAATAATGGCAGGGATAGGTTTTATGTTGCTGTATGTACTTCCTCTGCTATACAAATCAAGTGCTGAAAAGATGCTAAATATAGATGTTACAAGGTGATACTAAATGTTCTGCACAATTATAATACTATAATAGGTAAGATCTAGTTACTAAGCGATGGAACACTGGTTGTTAAATTCAGGGTAATAGTTAATATTTTTAATAGCATTTTGTTCAGTCATGCACTTTGGAACTTAAGAAGTATTGCTTTGGAATTGACAGGTCTCTTAATTTAGTTATTGCACTCAGTGAAATCTGCCATCACTATTTTAGCTATAAATTAGGCAAATAGGCTTGGTAACAGATATTGACTTGTGGTCTGGATGAGTTTTAGAGAATTTTTAGCCATGAAAACCAGAGATTTAGTTAAAAGGAAAAAAGTTAGCTGAACTTTTGTTATACACAAACTCACAATAATGCTTACCTTCCACATGAATTTGTTTTCACAGGTAGATTCTGTGCTTATGGTCTAGGCTTACAAGAGTATAGCATTTAAAAAACATTTTTCCTCTGCACTTCAAGTGTCTCTAAAGAAATCTGCTCTTTATGCTCATATTGTCACATGTGCACTGTTGTCTGAATTTCCTCTTCTTGGAATATAATTTGATGTGTACATGTCACTACCTGAAAAGTACATTTTTCATGGTAGTGGACAAGGTGCATTTTTTTCTCGTTTGTTTGGGGTTCTGGTTTTATTTTTGTAATAGCAAAGAAGAAAAGAACTTGTTCTCAACTCACAAGGAGTGACTGACAAATTTTGCTGTCCACTTGCCTAATCGGCTTGTCCTCAGCAAGTCAGCAGTTTGAATTTATAATTTCTGAAATGTCAGTATGGACCAAGAGTGCATTAACGTGCATTATGTACATTGTTTTGAAGCACTTCAATCTGTAAGTTATGGTGACTCTTTTTTCATATAGTATAGTTAGTAAATCTGAGGACATACTTCTAGATTCAACAAACCCATAGTAAGTGTAGAAAATGAAATTGGTTGGAGCAGATAGAAATGTACGTGCCTCACGTGTATTAATTGACACTGTAGCTGTGGTACTGCTTCTGACTGTAACTATTACACCATTACACCATTGAATGAAGTCCTAAGAGACAGGAATATTTTCAGAGAGCTATTCAATGCCTTTCTTGAAGGCCAGGCAGGAAGGGTATCAGCAGGGTTATTTGCCCTTATACTCATAATACAGACTGCAAAATGGATGTTTGTGTGTCCACTTGTTATCAGTAACTGGTTAATATAATAATTTTGTTTATTGACATGTTTCATACCAAGGTTCTTGGGAGATTTCTGCTCTTATTTTTATAAATGTGCAACTTCACTTTTTTTTAGAAGTCAAAGAGAAGAGCTTCCCATTGGCTATCAGGAGCAATTATGTAGAAGAAACATCAATGGTCTTTTGTCCATAGTCTTTGTGTGCTTGCCGAAATCGTGCTTCTTTGGGGTGATGTAGAAGTGCAGGTCCCAGGCAGGCATGTCAGGATGTCCCTGCTGGTTCAGGAGCTGGCATTGCTTGCGCCCACTCCAGAATATCTGCACACAAGGATTCAACAGCATCCAACCGCTCAATTTGTACCAGTTTGGTTAGCAGTTCTGGGATACTGTAACCTGCCGTGCTGATGCGGTCAAACAGCTGCATGCCGTCTGTCATACCGCCTATCTCATCCCTCTTCAGTCCAAAGCTCTCGGCAAGGTGGCGCCACGTTTTCACTATGGCTTTTTCTGTGTTGTAGGTCGAGCTGAGCATTCGGCTGGTCTTCTCCAGGCAATCAAATGGCAGCTCTGTAGGGCTCAAACCTGTAAAGGGAGGTGTGTACTGTCAGGTGGGTCTGGGCACGAGTGTTGACATTTAAGTACTAGAGATTATACTGTTAGCAATGAGTACAGCTAAAATCTTTAAGTGATAGTCCATGACAGGTATGTCTAGCTCCAAAGGTATTACTGTATATTATCAAATTAATTCTTCCTAGTGACAGTAGGGTACAATAGTTAGGGTAAACAGTTGCCTGGGAAAGAAGTATTAGATGTCTTGTGTGAATTCCCATGACTCTGCCTCTTCCTTCAACAATTTACTAGCTGTTAGAAACAGTATATTGTAACTGTATCCCTAGTGAGCAGACCCATTAATACACCTCTGCACGTCAGGCACAGTGTTTGAGCCTGAGAGACAGCTTTGACCCTTCTCCAGGACTGTCACCAGCAGCTGCTGAAACATGTCTGTAATTGAAAGTTGCCCTTGTGGGAAAGCCAGAAGTGAAGTGAAGTAATGATACCAAATGCAAGCATAAAAGTCCCTGCAAGTGCTCCACTGTCATTACTGTCACTGAATCCCTAGAGAGGATTTAACATTCATCCTGTGGGGAAAAAGCTATTTTTTCATGGACATATATTCTGTGTATTCATGGTCAGAGAACAGAGGAGAGAATCAGCTACGGCATTTTTCCCAAACCAGTTTTTTGCTTCTGTAGTTTTCCTACTTCTTACTCAACAGCAGTAATTTGGTGGGAGACAGAGCTCACTGAACCACAGAATACTCATACATGTGCACATGAAGTGTGTGTGTGTGGTGGGAAGTAAATGCAGTCGTGTCTCCTGTTCTAGAGGGAATTTAATTCATGTTGCTTCTGCTAGAACAGTTCAGACAGTCAAGTGCTAAACATGGTTAAAACACTTAAAACTTGGAAACTCCACTTTTTGTTGTGAGAGGTGGGACACCATTTAAAGAAGCAGAGTGTCTTACCCTCAGTCCTGACCCTCCCCAAATCACACTTCCATATTTGGAACTATTTTCTATCTGTTATCCAAAGAACTAACTAAATAAATCAAACATGTTTCCTTTAGATGGGGAATGCAAAAGGCTTCTTCACAACTTGGTCTGCGTGTGTGTCCCAACACAGCCCAACACAACTCTTCCTGCTCTCCATAGGAAGGAACCCTGTGCACATGACTGGAGACAAGTTGTGACATCCTCCAGCGCAAGACCAGGGCCTAGATAGCTCTGGGGTCAGGGCATCCTGGCAAGTACAAATCTGGCTACGGTGTCTTTTCTGGATTGGGACCGTTTCCGTAGAAAAGCAGAGGCCTTTCTTATAGCAAACACTTGTGATCTAATTTCATGCTGTTCATATAGGTGCAAGTTCTGTGCACTCACCTTCTGCAACGTCGCATACGTTAGCATACACATCGAGTATCTTTTTCCTTCGACTTTGAATCTAAATGAGAAAAGTTTGATTTCATTAATTTTTCAGTCATAAGAGTAAATAGCTAGCAGACAGAAGTGGAAAATCTGTGGGACGTTCATTTCATGGTGCTAGGGGTTATCCTCAAGGGTCCCTTTTGAAGACTCAAAAAAAATGACACAACCATTATTCCATGAAGCATAAATGTACTTCTGATTTCACTTACTACTGCTAGAGATCTTTCCAACTTCTAGTCTTTTTTGAGAGCAATTGCCTTTCTGCTTCAAGTGTTTGTCTATTTTATTTTGCTTTCAGACCAAAGCAAACTCCTGAGAATGAGGACAAATCCAGTATCATGCATGCAGACAATTAATGTAGGGATGTCCAGGTAAACCAGGTCAGGACTGGCTGCAGAGAACTAAATTCAGACTGAAATTGCCTTCTTCCAGTGGTCTAAGAGGACTCTAGAGGAGGAGATCTTCCTTTCTGTCATTTGACGTAGAACTACTTAGTTAATTACTAATTAACTATATTTTCTTTGATTATACATTGTCTTCATAAATCTGAAACATTTTAGAGATAGATTAAAAAAAATAAATCAGTGAATCTTTGAAAAGGAAAAATCAGAGGTCCAGGGTGCTCTGGTAATTTTTGACAAGAAAGAATCTCAGAATGAAAACCTGACATTTTTAAAGTCAAAAATGGACATTTTTATATCGTTTCATTTAGCAAAAGTCAGTTTGGCTTTCGATTCAATGTGAGTGAAAACAAATGTCAAAATGTCATGAGTTCGCAGGTACTGGAATTTTCTTCCCTGTGCCAGCTCTCATTAGGACTGAGATTTCTGAAAAGCTGTCTTTTTGACAGGATTCTAGCATTATCTCCACAAATTTGTCACTTTTCAGTGCAAACCAGGCTAGAAAAAAAAAAAGCTCTGCTTTCAGTATTTAGTTTTGTGGAAAGATTTTCCTCATTTTATTTGGGTTCTAAAGGGCAAGGCACATCAATGACTTGGATTAATAGACTTGCAGATGGAGACCATACCGCTGCTCCACCTGAAGCCTGTCATGTATTGCAGGGCAATGCAATCCAGACACTGAGTGTTGTTCACATATTCTTAGTTTAATTTACATGTGCTTAATAGGTCATGTTGCTACTGTAGGCTTGGATTAGCTGTTTTAGAACCTTGTAAAGAGGAAATTTTCTTTTAATAGGATTTATTAAAACTCCTTCTAGGAAAACTATTGGATCCTTTTTTTCATTCTCCCCTCACTTTTAGGGTAAAGAGGGAGGTTAAGTAATTCCACGCCCATGAAGAATTGTGCAGGATGCTCTTTTTACCAGAGCCAGAAGACAAAGGATTTGTAAACTTTATGCTGAAAGTAAACAGGTGACATTTAGCCTGATGATCCTCTGTGTGGTAGCTATTCGCAAATGGATTTTGTTTTAACTAGGAAGAAGCAGACTTGGTTAACAGCAAGACTATTTTTATCCATGTCCAATGGCTACTGAACACTCTTTCCTGTGCTAGTCATGTTACTTAATCTCCAGCCTAAAGCAAATTACTGCTTTTCTAACTTATGGCAAGTGGCTTAATTCTGACATCTTGGGTATGGAGTGGAGGATCTTGACGCAATCTGCACTTTCATTGAAAAGTCTGTCTTCAGTCTGTGAGAAGTATGTTTCCTCCAGAAGGTTTGGAAGAAGCAGTTCATGCTTCAGGTGTGCTTATGAGATATCTACCTAAATGACTCTGGAGAATGTGTCTAATATATATAGTCTTTAGAAGTTAAGATGCTTCTTATTAAATGTTCCGATTTCATGCCTACCCAAGGTGTGTTGTCCTATTTCAAGCCAGCGCTTATGGCAGTATCATGAAGTTGGATATTTTTAGAGACCTCAGAAACCTGAATTTTAAAATGTGAGCATTGGAGTAGGAAGTTATTTTCAGATGGTCATAACAGTTTACAACTACAAAACCATTTCGCTTGTGTTGAGACTTTGTGTCTGGACTAAGCTGAAAAGCAAGCTGGTTTAGAAATTTTGAGCTGAACCATCCCAGCAATTTAAAACATGCAAACATGAAAAGAAGCATTTTCAAACTTCTTTATTCCTAAGTGATATTGGATGTTTGATATTAATTATGCGATTTTGTACTAGGTATTGCCAGTTTTTGAAGTACTAAAAAGATATCTGAGCACACACTTTCTTTTTAAGGACAGTTTCATGTTAACACAAACAGAAAAGTTGTGTGGGTGAGGTGTGGCCTTAACTATGCCTTAAAATACTCCAAGTGAGATAAAAAGCCCTGAGCAGTACACACTAAGCAGGAAGAAGCAAAGACCTTCCACAGGAAAACAAACAGTGGTTTACAGTGTCCTTCAGAGCAATGGCCTTCAAAACATTTGTGTGTTTTTCAAAATTACGCATGAAAACCAAGCACAACACCGGATATTATTGAGAAGTCTGTGCTGTGGAAATACCAATGCAGCTGGGTCAAGGTACTCAGATGCTACACTGTCAGCTGAATCCAGCCATGCTGCTACATTATTTTATTGTCTGGGATCTTTCACAGTAAATGTAGCATTTGGGATAGTTTTATTAGCATTAGCCATAGCACGGGGTTGCTGGTTTTGTTGTTTCTTTCTTTAGACTACAACATTTAATACACGGAGAAGTGAAACTATTACTCTGGTTGGAAATTTGGGTTTCATACCTGAACAATATATATGTACATTTTTGTCACTGTGCAAAGATGATTCTATAAACAATTTGTCTGGAGAAGCTCTTGTAAATCAGTCTGATCTACACTACAATGCATTTGGGGAGGGTGATAGTTTGTATATTTTTTCCCTTCAAAAAAATATAGAAAAATGCTCTCGATTTTTAAATCTCAAAATAGCCTTACCCCAGTTGATTTATTGCTTGTAGAAGATTTATCTCTGGCCAAATGCACTAAAGATAATAAGCATCTCTCTGGGGTCCCTTGCTTGTCAACTGCAGCTTCTTCATCACTATCCATACTACGGCTTAAAAGTCGTTCATTCTCAGAAGATGCATCGTTTTCACTGTAAAATGAAGGATATGGTTATCTTAGCAAAGCCTATCATGGATTGACTCCAGCCATCTCCTTTTTGCTATCTGAGAGTTAATTGAATAAAAGTGTCTTCCATTTTTTAAAATGCCTTTCCTCTGAAATCCTGTTAAAGTAATGGCATTCACCAACCCAGGGTGTATGTACAGTGCCCACCAAGTAACGCAGTCACACATAGCTGGCAATAATCCTTTTATAGAGGGATTTTCCAACTGAGGACAGTGTTTAGCCCACCATAATCGTGTTACCCGGGCAGGTTTGGCTGCCAGGCAGAGACAAGGTGAGGAAAACCACCACACTGTGCCATCCAGATGATGCCACAGAAAAGGCCTGTTACAGCTGTTTTTACTTTTCCTGCCTAGAAGGGAAGGGGAACCTTACTAAGGCCATGTGAGTGAGAGCTGCACTCAGATCCCAGAAATGAACCTCTCAAAAGTTGACATAGAGACCCAAGAGCTAATGAGTTGGTCACAGAGGGAGTGAGGAGGGCGCAGGTTTCTCTTTGGTGACGTCTGCCATTGTCCAAAAAACTGGAGAAGGAAAAGCCTGCTAAGGCACCTAGTCTTTTCCCTGCTGCAGCAACCTACCCATCAAGTTTGTTCTTTATGTGTTCAACTGTACCAGGATGGATGGTGACCATGTCCCTCCCCCACTTCAATTAAACTGGCAGTATGTTTATCTTTTACCCACCTTTTGACAGCCTTAGCTGGAGTTGCTGTAAGTTTTTCAAACTCTTCTTTCTCAGAGAATATCACAACATTATCTGTAGATAAATAATTAGAGAAATTTAAATAGGCAAGGAGTTTCCAAAACAGTGCTTTGTGTCAGGAGCTGGTTCTGCTGCCAACCTTACTGCAAACATAAATCTCTCTGCTACTTTTTAAGTGCTATCAGAGGATTAATTGACATTCTGGTAGTACGAAAAACTATTATAGACAATTCTTTAGTAAACTGATGTGGGTTTTATACAATTCAAAGGAGAAATTGTAATTAAGAGAAATGTATTAAGAGCATTTAAGCCCAATGTTGTCTTAGATAGAAAAAGCACAACTAAAAAAATGTATACCTTGCACTTCTTTCTTCTCTTCTTGTGTGTTAGCCTGAGCTTCAACATTTTTTACTGAGTGGCTCTTGCAACAGGCTAGAATATAAAAATAAAACACTAATTATTCTCAGAAGCTATCCAAAATCAGCATTTGCAGCTGAAATTTCACCTGCTGAACAATTACCTTGAGCAGAAGGTTTTGTTTTCACAATGTAAAACATGATGATGAGGACAATGGCAATAGCCATTATGAAGATGGTAGACATGGCAATTATAAGAGCTGTAGCCAGATGTCCTTGTCCTGAAAGATCTGCTGGAATAAATTAAAAGAATACTTTCTTAAAGGAGCAACTCTTAGGATCAGAGAGTAGTTAATAGTTTGCAGTCTGCTCTCACACATATTTTGCTTACTCGTTTAGTTGATCTGAGTCTTGGTTACTTATTAAGAATTGAAAAACTTAGTGCTGCATCTCAAAAGCAAACCAATTAACAGTTTTTCAATACTTTTTTATTTATGCACTAGCCAGCTAACAATATTCATTAAAATATTTGATGGCATGATCCATCAGATACGTGTATGAAATTGTATTATCTGCTATACATAAGCAAGAGTAGCAGCTTTTCTAACACTATTCTGGGAATCAGGATTGAAAAGACAAAAAAATAAGGTAAATATGCAAAGGGAATAAGAGCTAAAACAACTGTTGATAAGTGTGGCTGCCTCAAAAGCTCTGCAGTTAAAAGGAGAACACAATGCACATGTACAGGAACTGATGTTTTTCTAACAGATACTTTAAACACAGCACAGCTAGAAGGTGAATTTAAAATAAGCTATGTGAAAAGGTATTCAGAAATGGCACTTGGATGTGAAAGACTAGAATCGAAAAGCCACAAAAGGATGCAGAAAATTACAGATATGCTAGAATGCATGAAAACTTCAATTTTCTGAAAACATGATCTTCCCAACCAGGTTTTCAGACAATACCAATAAGATCAGCATTGTCAGTGCCTTGTTAACTGCATCTTTCTTGTTGTGTCTTTTCAGGTTCACATATATTAAAAACCTAACAATCATGCTGGAGAACTGTTTATGTTAGCTCAATAAGAGACTGACCATATTTGTGCATTGAATTCTTCTAAGCTAAGCTTTTGATGAGGCAGAGTGCCATTTCTGTATAGCTACAAATAATGAGCTAAATTCACTGCTGGCATTACTGAGTACAATTCAAATCCATTTAATGTTCAGCTAACTAAAGCAACAGTTTTGATTAACCAAGAAATAAAAGTGAATTCTGAATTATTTCTAACAGCAGTTTTAGAAGTCCAGAAATAGTGGCAATGAAAACCACAATAAATATTTTCAGATATTTGGTTGCACTTTGTTGATGCCCTTTTCAAAACAAACAGATCCTGAATTAACTTTGTGAGTGCATTCCTACCTTTGTGAGCATGCTGGTAAGGTGAGAAAGTGCTTGTGCCAGAGGTACTTGGAAAAATGGCTGAAATGCCAGAGTTAGCCCCTGCACCTGCAATATAAACAGAAATGCCATAAACTTCCGTGGTTACTTTGTCCAGTCAAAGGAATATGTTGGCTCAAGTAAAAGGAGCTTTTCATTCTCTTGGTTGCATTCCCCATTTATTAGCAAAGAACCCATGAACTGGTCATTTTTTGAAATGTCACTAATATCAATATGCATTACTGGCATGCTGAAAGTTGCCAACTGACTTTTTTGACTACATTTGACTACATTTTTGCATAGTGTCTAGAGGGAGTGGAAGAAATCAAAGATCCTGAACAGCTATGAACTGAGAAGACACTGAAGCATCTTCAGACACAGGCAGGGCCAACCATTATAAATAGATTCCCATGTTACAGATCTGTCCTGGGTATCAGAAAGTTTTCCAGATCCAGCTGATGATTCAAACCATTTACAACCCCCTGCTCCATTATTTGCAACTGCAGACTCTGAGACTCAGCTCAGAGTCAGCTCATGTAGATTCATCAGACTAGCGCTTCTCACAGGCATCCGTCATTAGCAGCGTCATTGTGAAGCTGTGGTAGTATACAAACCCTTGTGACCCCACAGCAAAACCAAGCAAAGGTGACAATTAGCAGTGCTGAATGCTTTTCTGTTCCATGGAGATGTACTGTCACAAAAGGAAGTATTTAAATTTCCTGTAATGTAACCGGGCAGTATGTTTCTTGTGATTGTCACTGTCAGTCCAAATATATATTCTGAGGAGAGGGAAAATCCACTAAAACAGTAAAGTGAAGAACTTATAAGAATACTTTATACTGTCAGATGGGTGAGATTGTCCAATTGGGGTTTTCATGTCTAAATTCTACAATTAAGGTTAAAAGTTAATTTTTCAGTTGGTGTCATAAGCCAAGTTTTCAAAGCATTAAACCAAGTCACAAATTAACATATTTTGACAATATCAGACCATACTGCATATTATTTGGAATAAGTCTTTCACACAGAATGGTGGTGGCATAGTATTCCAAATCAGAACACAAATATTAGGGTTGGGCATAAACATTCTCTTAATTCTCAAATAAACTTTAATGCCACTGCTAAGCAGGTAATGCAAACAGATGCTGTCAACAGACACTGAAAAACATTTTCTGTCTTGGAAGGGGTATGAAATCCCTCCTGCTTTATATTAGCTGTCTACGGAAAAAAGTCCATTGATAATTATATTCAGCAGACTTAAAGGCAAAAAATTGTCCCAGCCATCTGGTAAGATGTGCACAGCACATGGCTTCACAAGCTAATTTGGGAACTAGAGTAGATGAGAGCTCACTGTGCCATTCTTTTGACCAAGTAAATATTTGAAGAAACCAAATCCATCAGGTAAACTTGACAGGAAATTAAGTGCTCTGGAATGGTCTGAGAAATGTTCCATGGTTAAGAACACAGCAATATACACATTCTTCAAATTAAGAGAAATGGCTTTTTAAAAAAGAAAAAAAAAGTATTACCCAACATAAAACATGGCTGCATGTAGTGAATGAGAAATGTACACTTAAAGTGGCCACAAAGTATGAGTTGCAGATGTCTTCAAAAGAAATTTTCTCTAACAATGATAAAACTTCTTTCAAACATCATTTGTTGGAAGGAAATGGATTAATTTATTAAAACTGGGATTTTTTCAAACTGAATAAGTGTTTTCATAAAGTTTTAAATATACTACTTTATTAATTCAGATGCTTTTCATATTATGCAAATGACAGCCAGATTACATAAATCTTCTCTGTGGTCCTTTCTCTGTGACAGACTTCCTTCTAAGAAGAATTAGTTAGGAGCTCCAGGAACTGCAGTGTAGCAGTAGACCATCTAGGGATCAGTAAATGAAGATGTCATCTGCAGGTAGTGGATATTGAGGACAGGTAATTTGTAAAACTTTCAGCAATTCTTCACAAAACTGAAGTGAATCATCCTTGGTTGTGACCTCTGTGTTTACTCATCATGGCTGGACAACAGAGGAAATTTAGTAAATAGCTGGTGCTGTAGCCTGATACTTTCCTTCATGTCCACAGCTACCAGGCCTACGCCTGTTCTTGCATCCCCCCTGGCAAATCCAATTACAGCCAATTGTGATTCTGCGTGGTCCTTGCAAGCTGCAACAAGTCAACAATAGCTCCTCTTATGCTGTCTCTTGGTGAACACAGGCAAGCTGTGCTGCTTTGTCTGCCTGCAGTTTAGCCAACAAACTCCAGCTCATCTCCCCCATGAGGGAATTTTGTCAAACTTGCCTCTTTTTCCTTCACTTGAAGTATGTAGTCACTGAAGTATTTCTGCCTAATCAATCTTTTAGTCACTTGGTATTGTTAACCTTGTGCTTTCCATCCATCTGTGAAAGGAAGTAGAGCCTTTCAAGATGGGAAGTCACACAGTAGCACACAGAACAGGAATGGTAAGGAGGAAAGTCATCCATTCTTCATTCACCGTCATCGTCACACTTCACTCAGCTCTCCCCCACATGTTCTCCATACCAGGCACACACATGCACACATGCACACAAGCCTCGCCTGTGCACAAGAGTGAGCACCTTCAGCTCCTGAGCCTACGTGCAGAATTGTCTTTGCATGGGAACAGAGCCACCTCGTTTGTTCTGCAGTCCCTATCCTGGAAAAATCAAGGCTGGTGCTAGAATGTGATGGCCTTTTACATATGCCTAGGTGGGAGTTAGTCATTATGCATATTTTAGGCCTATTGTCAAATTTTGGCATATCCATTATGAGCCAAGATTTCTCTTTAGATGTGGCTTAGAATAAAGTGCCAATTTGCGCACCTGCATTGCAAGAGGAACCAAAAATGCCAGCTTCTGTGGAATTTTGGTTTATATCACTTTTGTGTAAGCAAAAAGAACTCATAGCAGCTGCTTTTTCCCAGTCCAGCACCACGCCATGACTGCAACGTCAGTTGTTTCTGTGCACATCCAGTTTTGCATCCCAATCGCATTATTAATTCTGGTTCTAATATAGATGAAACATAATCTATAAAGACTTAGATACAGCTCAGACAGAGACATCCTAAAGTGCTACAGCACAACATATGGAAACAACTCTATTTAGAAAAAAAAAAGACCAATGGCTGTAATATAGCTGTGAGAAAGAGTGGTTTATATTCCTGGACACCTATAAGTAATACTGTAGGAATGTGAAGAAGACATTAGGAAAGAAGTTTATCATTGATGGTTGGTCAACTTTTGCATTATAAATGTTTTTATTCAAAAAATTCTGATTTAGTTGTAACTTTCTTGGAGTCTAAATACAGTTTCAATTAAAAAACCCTCCATACTTATTGTTTAAAAGAACAATTGAATCTGTATTCACATTTGAATTTGGGGGTTTAACTCAAAAGATATTTAATTTAAATTGCTATGCAGGGGCCTTTTGTCCTTATAGGTAACAAATGCTGGGCAATAAAATAATTTTTGTTGTTGTTTCAATGAACCTTTCTGCTTTATGTAACAGACTATTAGAGTTGTTCTTGTACCTTGAGACAGACTTACAATGAGAAGTGACAAACCAAACTACCAGATTTGTGAGAGGAAGAGGAGGGCACAGGGAAAGGAGGTCTTACCAACGTGCCCCCTTGCAAGTGTTTGTGAGTGAAAAAAATCTGGTGCAGTAGGAGACCATATGTGCTCCTGACATAAGTTGCTGTAGGTATCAGCTTACTGGTCCATGCAAAGGACTGCTGCTCATAGTTAGCAACAGCTTTTTTTTTTTTTTTAGTTTATTTAATACCTAATAACATATTATAAAAATCCCCAAAGTGTGTACAAAACGAACTATCAGAGTGATCTTCAAATAAACATTTAAAAAATCTGTATCTATATATGTATCTATTTCTTGCCATTGAGTGTGGCTTGCTTTCTCCTCATGCATCCCTCTTCTCACAGCCATGGTGCAGTTATGAATGGCACAGCCGACCTGTGAGTGCCATCATCGAGACTGTTTTATGGACATGAAGTAAGATAAAGCACACATGCAAATAAATAATTAGCAGCCTTAAATATGAGATGAAAAATAAATTATACTGAATTGAAATTCAATAAAGATGGAAAGTTTATGTTTTACAAAGCAGTTGAAAACTGGATTTTAACTAAGTCTGGTCATAACTAAAGACCTAGATATGTAGAAAGCAGAGGTCAGAATTTTCAAATTAATGTCAATCTGTATTCAGGTACTTACATGAAAGGTTTGTTTTCAAACTTAAGGAAACAGCACTTCAGATGGAATGCCTGTGCACTTGGAAAGTCATGGAAGCTAAAGCAGCTGTCAAAGCCAAGCTGCTTTCTGAGGTGCTTACATTGTGACTTCAGTAACCAAATATAAACCAATCCTGAAAATACTGCAAATCACCAATAACAGAGCATATCCTGGGCAATGACTGCTCTTTATTTTACTGTCTTTGCAGGGTACATACAGAATACTATAAAGTAAGTGACTCTACTATTTTCTGGAGCCACAGGTAGATTCTTCATTTAGTGTAGATAATTATTACACTAGGAAGAGCATGAAGTAAATTAATTCCTGAGATTTAAACTTCTAAAAAAGGTGATAAGAAAGTTCCCCCAGACTTTTATTTTCAATACGGTCAATCTCACTGTAAGCAACCAGAACACATAAAAGGAAATATTTTATGCTGTTGTGCTCTCTGTAATGTCTTTCACTGTTTTATTTCTCTCTCCTTTTATTTTGCCAGGGCAGAGAAGCAGTGACAATTATAGGCCATGTGGTCTTAGTCTGATGATCTGGATTCACCAGGAGCTGTAATCATTGCACAGCACTGGAAGGTCACAGGCACACATGAACTAAGCCTATGTTCAGCGATTCCGTACTATCACCTATTTCTCTGTGCAACATGAAGGGGATAACTGCTCTTTAAACCTTACTATCACGACTTCACAGCATCAAAAGGAAGAGAACAGACCCACCAGGAACCAAGCTTCCATTTCTCTATTGTCCTGGTGGCCAGCCCATCTGTATGGGTGGTAGAAAGCTGCAGTTCTGCAGGTTTAGCAGCTCCTGAGCCCAGTCAGAGCAATGCTGCAGAGACCTGCAATGTCTTCCATGGGCAGGTGATGCTCACCGTGGGAGCTGCAGCTCCAGCACCAGTGAAAACATCAAAGTCATTGGAGTAACCACCAGGACCAGACACTCTCCTGAGTGATACCCTGGCCCAGCTTTCCCAGCAGCTGAGGACAGCAAATTTTGTATTTTCTTCTCTGATCCCTCCCCTTGAAGCTGAGGCTGGCTGATTTTGTCACAAGGTGAGGTTCCTTCCCTCATACGGACAAACCATAAGGGGAGGAGAATCAGGCCATACCATTGGTGAATAATAAAGCACAGCCTTTAACATTTCGTTCACATTACACACGTGAAGAAGAAAGGGGTGTTCAGAGACCAAACAAGTCAAAAAAAAAAAAAAAAAGAGAGAAAGACAAGTTTGTTAGCTCCAGCTAACAAGCCTATTCATTTGTATGTGTAATTTGACACAAAAAAAGTCCTGATGTTGATCATATTACAAAAAACAAAACTGGCAAGGAAAGGAAAATAGTGATATTACAAAGAATGGAGAGTTAAAATAAAAATCTCTCACAGAATTATTTTCACTCATACAAGTGGTTTTGGCATTAGGCTTGTTTGTTTTAAGCACTTCGATTAAGGAGGCTGAGTTCTCAGTCTTCAGTACACAGGTATGGATGTGCTCCCCTGACTACAGTTCATCACATAAAGCCATCAATTGTTTAGTTATTTTTGAAGTTCTAATGATTCAAGAATAAAAATTACCTTTTTTGTTTCTAGATGTCATTTGCTCTCTGGTAATTAAAAAATAACTTGACCATATGTTTTCCTCTATTGTTTTTCTTTTTTTCTTCTTCCTTTTTTTTTAATTTTCCCAAGTCATCATTGGTAGGTGTGAGACTTAAAAACTTACACAGGTTTGTAATTGTATCTGTTTTCATATATGAAACCAGCAAAAACGGTGAAATAAACCAACATAGAGTATTTTATGCCCATACACACTTATGAATATATGCAGTAGATTAAAAAAAAAACCTTAATCAATTGCTGAAGTTCCTTAGATCTGTAAATGCAAAAAAATTGGCATATTTGATGTAATTGTGTAAATCCAACTTCAAAAAAAATGTTCTTAAAGTTTTTATAACAGGGTTTGATTTTGTTTTCCTTCAGCATTTTTGAACTGAAGTGGCAGATATTAAAGTTTGAAAAGAAAGAGGGAGTTAATATACATAAACTCATTGAGAGTTTCTGCTGCTAAAAGACAAAATCTCTTCCAGGAGTAACTACCTCTCTGCCAGAGAAACTTCGTGTATGGCTAAACCTTCTGTCTTTTACATATGCTTTTACACTGGATAAAAGAAAAAAAAAAACAAATCAAAAACACCCTACATAGTCAGCGGCCTGAAGTGACTCCAATTCCAGAGGTGCTGACAGACAATTCAGCACCATTAACTATGGGAAGCCACATCTTAGAGTGGTTTGGTGCTCATTACCTTAATTCTTTGATTTGCATGGGAAAGCTGCCTCCCCTGCCTCTTGCAGTGCTTTTATTTATCACAAAGGTATCATATCCCAATTTAGTGTCAACAAGGGGGACTGATGGCTCATGATCTGCTTCATGCACAGCTGAAGGTCTCGCACCTTTGACATTTTGGCATTGTGCTCCTCTGTGCTTAGCATGGAGGTTCCTACACAGGAGACTTGAGGGAACTGTATGCTGAGAGGCCAGAAATCTTACAGGTGTTTCACAGTGCACAAGATAGGAAAAACTGTAGTCTTTATGGTGACGTTTACCTTTTTCCCAGTAAGAAAAAGTTTTCCTGCTCCACAACACACATCCTTATGCTTATTATGCACAGCCTCTTCCCTGTATGTGCCCACAAGCTGCTGTTGAAGCTTGTTATTCCTCCCAGGCTGCAGAACTGTTGCTCCCATCCTTCAATCCAGTGCCTCAATTAAACCTCTCACTTCTGAGAAGTATCTCCCTTTCCTTCCCCTCCTTTCCATGCTATTTTGTGCTACTTATGTCTCAAAAAAAAAAAAAAAAAGGTGACACGGGTCCATCAAGGAATTTCTTTCTCATTCCCAGTCATTTTTTCACTAATATTTCCAGATGCTGGGGCATGGAGTGTTCACCTTGCTTCCTCTGCCATTTCAAGTTTTACTGACTGTATATGAGATGAAAGTTGCACAGCACTCTCTTGGAGTTAAAAGACATTTTTTTACCCCTTGATCAAACCCAAATACTTTTTTTGCCAGATAAAATGTATCACCAGGCAAATTCTCTGAGGAAGTTTCCATGTAAGGGTATGCACCCCCCAGAGCTGGCCCTCTGTAACACACAGACCAGGCACTTCCCCAGCAAGGAATGTTTTCACCACTGTTCTCCAGCACTAACAAAGGCCTGAAACAGGATTTATCTGCCCTCATTTTTCTGTCTAGAAGTGCAAAGCCAGAGCTTGTCACCCTAAGCTTCCTATTTTTAAGTAATTTGCCATTCTCATTTCCTTGTGACCCACTGGGTCACCTTTCTCCAGTGGTGTGCTGTGCGCAGCAGTGCCTGAAGAATAAGATCTCTGGGGGAGAGGCAACCCTTTAGTTTGGGGTTTAAGCTCCCAAATGCTGTTCAATGCTATTCTGAACTCTCAAGAAAGGAACGGAAGATTCCTGGGCCATTTTGAGTTTTCATTCTGGTTCCTCCATCATGACAGCCAGCCAACAAGCAGAGGTCATTCTGCACAAAGGAACTATTCCTACCAAAAAGCTGGTAGGAATATGACAGAAACCATGTGCTTGTGTTAAGGTTATGTGCTCAAAGCGCACGTAACATGAGTTTGGAATTTGCAAAACTCAGAAAATTCCACAGCTGTGTATTACTGACATGTCACCTCTTCTTTGCTCTGACTGCTATAATCTGATGATAGTGAAATGTGTGAAAAAGACCATCTACTAATACCAGATTTTACACTGCTTGCCACAGCAAAAAGTGAGCTGTTCAAGAGGTTCCTGCAGCAAGGCTGATTTTCCATCTGGAGTACAAATTAATAGCTATGAATTGGGAAGCTGCCATTCCAAACGGGGTCCAGAGGTTTAGACATCATAAGCCAAATTACCTGAGTTTAGTGATTTGAGAGATTTGGATTTTAAGACGCTTTCCGGCTTTTTTAACACTTGTAGTCAAATGGTTGGTTTCATGGAGTTGATTAAAATGGAAATCTTTAGTCTTTCTATTCCTAATGTTTTCTTCTACCTCAATACCCAGTCAATTTGTCAGTTTATGCACCTGCCTAAATTCCTCCCAAAGATAATATATATTTATTCTGTGTTTGTCAAGCTAAAAATTGCATGTGGTTAATCAGTTGTGCCATTCATCTTTCCTTACAGAAGCACATCACATATCGTATCTGTCAGATATCCTACAAAAGACAAAGATTTTTTTTTTTTAATTGAGTAATAGCCATAAATCTTCAGGTACTTCCTTGCCAAATCATTAAGTTACAACATGTCTAATACTAGTAAAACCCCATTTCAGAATGTGTTTGAGAGAGACCATCAGAGCTGAGGAAAATTCCCAGCTATGGGCTAGCAGCAGGCAGGGTTCTGTTCCCACCAATGGGGCAGCCAGGTGCATCTGCATCCTCTTACCATATACCCTCAACTCCCACCAAGACTCCCTGTGCTGGGTTTGGCTGGGATACAGACAATTTTCTTAATAGTAGCTAGTATGGGGCTGTGGTTTGGATTTGTGACCAAAAAGGTGTTGATAATTCAGGGATGCTTTCATCATGGCTCAGCAGCACTTCCACAGCACCTTTTCTGCCTCTTACACCTCATCCCACCAGTGAGTGGGCTGGGTGTACACAAGGAGCCAGGACAGTTGATCCCAACTGACCTGAGGGACATCCCACACCATATGTGTCATGCTCAGCATATAAAGCTGGGGGAAGAAGGAGGAAGGGTGGCACATTCAAAAAGTGATGGTGTTTGTGTTCCCAACTCACCATTATGTGTGATGTAGCCCTGCTTTCCTGGGGATGGCTGGATACCTGCCTGCCTGTGGGAAGTGGGGAATGAATTCCTTGTACTGCATTGCTGATGTGCATGGCTTTTGCTTTACCTATTAGACTGTTTTTGTCTCAACCCATTAGTTTTCTCACTTTTACCCTTCCGATTCTCTTTCCTAGCCAATGGGTGGAGTGAGTGGCTGTGTGAGGCTGGACTGTCAGCTGGAGTTAAACCACGACATTCCTACCCTTGTGTTTTCACTTACCTCTCCACCTTCTTCCCATATCTCACATCTGGGTCCTCCCTGGCACCCCTACCTCACCTCCTAATACAGATGTTATCGCATCAAAATCACACTCACCCTGCCCTCACCCACTCCCGCTGTCTCGGGACAGGTTGGGTTACTGCAGCCAAGTGGGGTGAGCAGCTGTACAACAGACCCACCACTTTGCATGCAGAGAGCTTGGGGAGATATCTCCTTCTAGACTGCTACCACTCACCAGGAGCTCTGTGAGGTGGTGATTATGCCCTGGCTCCTCCAAGCTCTTGCACTTTAGGAAAGGTGGTAGCTGTTCATGACCTATCGTCCTTTGAAGTGACCAGCAGATCACCAATGATACACAGTTCAGCAGCATCTGAACAAAATAATTGCTATTTATGTACACAAAAATAAATGCTCAGGGACTTTCATGTCAACTCCTCCTTTCAAATCAAGCAGGCAAAATATTACTTTTCATGACAAGGGCTTCTAAAAGAACAGAACATGGACAGGATTTTGGGTTTAGATGCATTAGGTTTCTCAAGGGAACTACTCAGCTTTGTTTTTTTTGTTTGTTTGGGTTTTTGGTTTGATCTTTTTTAAAGCTTTTTCTCCTGATCTTCTCCAGATTCTCTGAGGGGGTGTGGAAGTAATTTGGTCATTCAGAGAGAACCTTTTTTTTTTTTTCTTTTTCTCACTTTCTTTGCCCCCTAAAGGAGTGGTTTTCTGGGGGGTTGCCTCTGCATAACAGTGCTGGTGCGGGGCGGTCCCTCCTCCTCATGGCATAAGGATGGATAAGCCATTACACATGCACATGGTATGCAAAGGAACAGGTACCTCTAGGGTGTCACACACATACACACATGATTTTTTTCAATTAGCAAACTACAGGTTCTTTGTCAATGAAATCTACAGAATTAACTCATCAGTGCTGACCACTGCACAGCAATATCAACTCTTGAATCACTTTGAAGCCAAAGGATACGAAAAGGTGAGATGCACTTTTTACTTGATCTACAAATTGTCCCATGTTTTCTTCTCAAGAGAACTGAAACTCAATAAAAAAAATACACAGATATAGGATTTCCTGTACCTTCTGGTTAAGTAAGCCTAGTAAGTCCTGCATGGGATGTCTTAACAGACGAAAACTGGAGCACAAATGAACAACAGCAGGTCTTAAATTGAAGGTTCTGATCTCTCCTCAAATGATCAGCATTCCCTCCCTTTGTTGGCAAGGCTAGTTGGAAGAAGAAATTGCTTTACTGGAGCTGGGCTTATTGTTTGAACATAATAATCATCACTGAAAGACTTCACGTTGAGCTTGCAGATGACTGTAAGTCAAAACCAGATGATTTAAAGTCAAAACCAGATGAAATGCACAGAAATGGCAGAACACTTACATTCCTTGGTGTTAGGAGGTGCCAACAAGCACGAGTAGCAAACCATCCCGTAGATATTGCGAGGTCTGTTTTCCAGCATGTAGTAACTGCAATGAAGGGCAAGATGAGGCAAAACAGTGTAAATTAATATGCTACAACTGAGCATGGTTCAGCAGCAACCAATTATACAGAGATAAAATCATTAAAAAAAACCCCTTTTATAAGCAATGTGATACAAAGATTCTTCTTCTTTTTTTTTTTTTTTCAGTTGTCCAAATAGAGACAATTCTTCCTTTCCTCCTAAAAGGTAATTAATCAAACATCGAGACATGACAAGAAGTGGTAACACTGCCCAAAACAACATTATTCTCCCTGCTGAATTCAAGCTGCAATTTACAGCATGCCCTGAAAAGAGATTTTTCAAAATATGGGAATGCTATTTTTTGAAGCAGTAATCTTTCAAGCAAGACCACCAGTTGGATATGGTTGGCTGATTTTATTCACAAACATCATATGAATAATCTCCATAATGTTAGAACCAAACCTGAGCCAAATCATAATAAAAAATACAGGAAAACACCACTCTTACAAGGCAAAGCAGATTAGCTTTTGTAGGTTTGGTTTGGGATTTTTTACCTCCTTGCTGTATTGTTTATAAGTTAGTCCTTGATAGTGGAATTACAGTGTGAAGGAATTTGAACTTCATGATTTGAACTTCTGGGCTGATAATAAAGTTAATGTTGGAATAAGGTAATTGGTTATGCAAGAGTTGGATCCACATGCACCTTAATGAGTAAATTACATCAGAATCATACATATATTGATGTAACATCACACAGTTGATGTTATGGATATGTCTTTACAAATCACTTGTAAATCACTACAGATCTTAATGAAGAGATGAATAAATTCATAATCCATTCTGTGTAGACAGGTGCTCAACATTACAAACACTTTATACAATGGGGAATTTGTTTCCTGCTCTTATGTACCTGTCTATGCACGTGCAATATAGTTTTGTTTTGGTTTTTTTTCTGGAAATGTATGTATTGTTAGGAAATCACTGCTGAAACTTCATCAAAATCAGTTGGTGTACTAATTAATGATCCAGCCTACAAATAAGGGATATAGCACCAGGAAATGGAGTACACAGAGATGCAAGGGGGAGACAGGGACTCAGAGGAGGAACCTCAGAGAGCCAGTGAACTGAACATGGTTCATTTCTTATTGGTTTTAAAAGATGCACCTTCACTCCTCCCTACAAATGTCTCTTGTGCCCCATCTGCCACTCTACCCTTCTCTCAGGAGCAAAACTTCATCTTTCTTCTCTTATGAGGGCCTATGTAATATCAGTTTGTAAAGCAGCTAATGAATAAGAAGGAAAGATTGCCAAACCACAAAACAAAAGAGTGGAAGGCCAAAGATACATATAAATATATGAAGAAAAATACAGGACAGTTAGGATCCATAGTCTAATAACTGTGGTGGTTTAGGAAAGACAAACAATCCTTCTGACAGTTAATTAAATCAAGCTGGTGGAATAATTCTTGGTTTTCGACACAATGCAGAATGGTGGAGCACATACAAAGAAAACCGAAGAGGATGATCATGGCAGGCAACTGTTGACCCATTTGAGTAGGAAACTCTGCAGCTGCAAACATTAGTGATTCACCCCCATGAAGCACTGGCAACAGACTTGTGTTTCAGGTTAATTTCCAATGCACCAAATATTTAAGGCAGAGTTGGAAATATCTGATCCCTTTATGTCAATAACTATGGAGAAGAAGTGGCCCAGTAATGAAATAATGAATTTTCACAGTATTAGTCTTCCACCATGAGACTCATTCTTTCTTTCCTTGGCACCTGCCAGGCTCAGGTTTGAAAGTGTTACGGACAAAATCTGAGATTAAAAGCTAGACTGAAATATGGACTTATTTTCCTGCTTAACAGCTTGGTGGTTTATCTTGGGCTAACCTTGGTGGTGCCATGTCACACTCAGGGACTTGGACCCAGGTCAGGTCTGCTGTCCTGCAGGGACCAGGGCACCGGGGACTGGGGCAGGAGGTGGAGGGGGGCAGGGTAGTGCCATTCTCTGCAGGGGACAGTCTGCAGAAAGGCAGCAAGAAGTTGGTGAGCACATGGGTGGAGGCACCAGCTGCCTTATTCACAATGGGGTGTGGGGGTGTGTGTGTGTGGGGGGTCTTTATTTTATTAAAAATTCACTGACTAAACCTTTTCATCCAGAAAACAAATGAGAGTTCACTGCTTCTCTTAAAATGTCTCAGAGAAGAGAACTGAATGTGGATTTGCTGGAACTACGGAACACATGAAAAGGGGAAGCCTCAGTAGTAGAGGCATTTCTGACTACATTTAAAAAGAAAATTATCCCATTGCAATTCTACATTGTGAGGAGACTGGGGACTTAATTCAAGATGAAAATAGGTGCTGGGGCAGCATAAGGGATATGTATCTTATATACTTGGCCTGTTCTTACTCCTCCATGGGTTTCCACTAATGGCCACTACTGAAAGAAGACATATGACCAGGCTAGAGGGACCCTTGCTCTGACCCACTGTGGCTGCTTGTAGTTAGCTGTGATCTCAATTACACTCCAGGAACACCTAATGGATCACCCCACTGAGGGAAATAGTCTGACTCACACCTAATTTCCACATTCTTGACCTGTCCTGTTTGGCATGATGGAAGAGCTTCTGGGCAGGAGCAGAGAACAAAGCCTGCAGTGTCCCAGGAGGTTCAGTCTAGGTACCTCTAGAGTTCACTGGCAACTGGACTTTGGTTTTGAGGATCACAGCTTCAGAGCTAAAATCTTTCCTGGCCACAGTCTTGCATCCTTCTTGTATGTGTGACAGTGCTATTTTTATTTTATATTGGAGGGAAGACAGAGAGGCAGTGGATGACCCCTTCTCTTGCACCAAAGGTCTCTTTCTTCCCTAAAATTGATAATAAGAGTGAAAAAAAATAGAAGGAAAATATATAATTATCCAGCGCTTATTTTAAGATGAAGTATAAAGGACAACACTTGTAGCCACTGGAAAAGGCTGCGAGTTCAGTGGTTTTTTGTCTGAAAACTTCCGCTCAGAATGTGCCATATGTTCATCTTTTCCTCGCACTGCTTTACTGAGCTGGTGAAAAATAGCAAAGGGATGAGATGTCCCTAAATGGAGATGTGAGCTGTTACTTCGGGAAGATGAGTAGCATGTTATGGAAGCAGTCCTCTGAAAATGGAAACCTTATTTTTTCCCCTTATATTGACTGAGGGGCTCTTTTAGGTTTACTGCCTAGGCAAGGCAGCACTGTGACAGCTGCCACTCACCTTGGTGCCTGGCTGTCCCTGTGACACCGGGGGCAGTAACGAGATCAGCCTGAGCTACTCACCAGCTCTCTGCTCTGACACAGGGGGTCTGCATCTCCCCCACCCTCGCAAAAGGAGCAAACTCTGAGGACTCTAAGTAGCACGAGAAGTCAGGGCAGGTTCAGAGCTGGTTTTAGCCCATGTTTAGTTTATCTTGAGAGTTCCATCTATTCAAGCTTGGACTAAGAAGGTGTTTCTTCTTAACTGCTGGTTTTGCCAAACAATCCCGGGACCTGAGAGTTGCACAGGAGTGGCACACAGCCAAATTCCGGCAGGCCAGTTTCTGCTACAGGCTACACCTGTGCAAACACGATGCTTTGAGAGTTCTCCCCAAGCACCAGCTGTGCAAGCTGATTATTTTCAGCCAGCACCCTTCTCCCACCTGGGTGACCTCATCAGTCCTGACAAAAATTGCAAAATAGCAACTGTGGCCACTATTTAAGTTTCTTGCTCTTTATAATGTATGAGGGGAAGTCAAGAGGGAGCTCTTTTCAAATCACATCATCAGTCTGTTTGGCTGGCAGCTAGACAAGTCCTTCATTTTATTTGTAAACTGTGAAAATTTCACACAGACTCACTGATATAATAAACCTGGAAGACTGCAGGGCCTCTTTAACAGGGTTCTCTGTACTGTAAGCAGTGTAGGTTATACAGTATCTGCAAACTGCACAAAAGCCAAAAGTCAACAGAATTACTCTTTAAACCAAAGTGGCACAGTGGTAGAAACTGAAAAGGTATGTAAGGTGATGTTGTGTTTTAGAGTATTTACTCACCCTACAAAAAAAATGTTGAGAGTGCATAGGTATGCTTTGGTTTGCAGCCTTTCAAATGTAATACAGACGAGAATATACTGCTAACATACCCAATGTAGCAATATCTTTCTCACTATTACTATCATTATATTATTATACTGAGCATAAGAGACCATTACAAAGATGGACTTAGAAAACATTATTTATTTTAAGCCCCTTCAGTCAGCCCTGAAACTTGTTTTGACTCTGAACAACAGCAACCCCCCCACACATTAGCAGCTCCTTAGACCCTTTTCTGTTGGCTAGAAAGGACCCTAAGAGACTAAAATGCCTTGGTAAATCTCACCTAACAGATATGTTAGCTAATGCTGTCAACTACTGACAAATGTGCCAGCTGCTCACATCTGGAGAAGATATTTTATGCTCCCAAACATGCCACAGTGCCTCCATAGACCCTACAGGGTATCCAAGGCATTTTCATGCAGTTCATTTGTAGGATGCAGGATGTAGGACTTAGCAGATGGCTCTCTGAAGCTACGGATTGAGTCCAAGCTGGATTTCTTAGAGCATTTAAAATGGCACTGCACACATATGCTTATTCTCTTTCCACTTCTAGCAAGAGAAAAAAGTTTTCTAGTTGGTCCAAACAACTACTTCTTCAGTGAGGTTTCAGTAAGATTAACGACATCTTCTTTAGGGTCCCTTCCAACCCTAACCATTCTATGATTCTATGATTTATTAAACTCATCAATGCTTTTGAAACATTTAAATGTATTGGTTTAGCAGAGACAAAAAAGCATAATTCACCATAATTTCCCCTACAGTCAGCTAGGACATGAAGAAAGGCTGTCAGAGACTTTGACATCAAGGAAGTATTTTCCAGTGCCTTGGGTAGAGCAAAGGTCTGTGGAAAAGTCCTTACCCTGGGAGACAAGGACCACATTCTGCATCATTCTCCTGATCACCAGGTGTCATGACTGTGGCTCGAAAAAAACCCTCACAGTCTTTGTGCCGTCTGCATATCTGGTAACCTCCTCTGGAAAACTTCTCTGAAGGGCAGGGGATGCAGCCATAGTCCTCGTCTTTGGTGCCATATCCACATGTCTGCAACAACACAAAGTCACTGAAAAGCAGTCTTGTGCTGCACACCAACTTCTAGCAAAAGAGAATGTTCAGAGCCTGGTTCATTGGCTTTGCAGCACAAAGGGAAAGAAGTCTGCCGTTTGGCCCATTAATGTCTGTCCTAAAAAGGCCATGTAGGGCTATAAGGATGCAGCATGCTGCGTGCTGGAGAGGGAGAACTGGAGCATCATACTCCTTGTAAGTGGCCCCCCACAGCTACTTCTATCATAGTCCAGCAAATCGTGGAAGTGACTTTCAGCTGCTACTTAGATAGAAAGCAAACTGAAAATGGAAGAGTAGAGGAGACTACTACAGGAGAAACACAGCTGCAGTAGGGCTATCAGCAGCTTTCATGCTAGGAGAGCCCAGAGGGAACATCACAAAAGGCAATGTTTGGATGGGATTCTGTAACCTCTGAACTCACATGTCTCAGATGAACATTATGTTTAGATTAAATAAAACTAAACCCAACTGGTTATTATTCAAACGTCCTTGTTCAGGACTACCAACTGTGTGAAATGTTTGCACTAGGATGTTTATCCCATTAAAACCAAACAGGATTTCAAGAATTTATTTTTTTTAATAAGCAACAATTATCTGTTGTAAATCAAATGGTTACTTAGGAACTATAATTTAAAATGTTGCAGAAACATCCAAGTTCCTCTAGTGCCAAAATATCTCAGTGGGAGAGCAAAACTAAATTGTTGGTGTGGGGGGCCAGCAAGCACACCAGACTAACCAATTTATCACACCATGCCAGAACAGCAGCATCAGATTTTAAACAACTGTTGAGAAGAGAACAGACTGGCAGAGACTCTGCGTGGAACTTTTACTTTTCAACTTTTACAGTATCACTTTTAACCGGCTGCTCCTGAGATGTGGATTAGTGGCATGCATGCATGATGCCTTTCTCCCACTTCACACTTGCAAGTGTGAGCGCTCCTGCTTAAGCACCCCTGTCCTTCCCCGTTTTCTTTCCTATCCATATATTACCACCAGGTAGCAAAGCATTCGTTTTTCACATTTGGTGCTTGATATGTCCCCCACCAGCAGAGGAAGCTGAAATTACCATGTAAGGTTCTTCACCCGGCTCGCACTTGGGGCAGTCATGGCACATGCCAGTGGTCTGGTTGTAGTATTCATTCTCGCCGCAGTTGGAGTATTCAGCACTGGCAGAGTACACCAGGGAGACCTGTCACCAGAGAGCATCCCAGAGCACTGTCACTTCCACGGCTTTCCTTATCCATGCCTCACCCCCTCCCCTTGCCCAGCTGCTTAGCAGACAGCAGGGCCAGCATTGCAGTGTGAAACACCTCTAAAGCTCAGAAGCAGAAGTGGTAATACTACGTGGAATGGAAGAAGATGCATTTTTCAGCAACCTGGTCCCTCTAAGAGCTTCTCAGAGCGCTGATGTTCATGCTTGTTGGCACAGCCACTCATTAAAATACTGAAAGCTGTGGTTCCTGACCTATTAACTCTCATGCTCTCCTGCACAAGGAAATGTCTGAGTTTGCACCCTCATGCTTCCCAGTTCTAATGAGCCTTCATAAAAGTGACTGCAATGGACAACTATATCAACCCAAGATAATGCACTGCCTTGGGCCTCAACCATGATAAGGCTGTGCTTCATGTGACACACAAGCTAATCAGTGCTTCCATTGCCTTCTGTCTCTGCTCCATCCTGAGTCCTCCTCTTTCCCCCTCCTCTCTAGCAGCCACAGTTCAAGCAGCATATGCCCAAGTGTTTTATTAAATGAAAACTGATCACTGCATCAGGCTTCAGTCCCTAGGTCATCTGTGGTTCTGCCATGACGATTCACAGATGGTTGTGAAGAACGCAAGCAGAACCCTGTTATATTTGCACACCAGAGAGACATGTACATACATAAATACCTACCACCAGGAAAGGGAACACATGAGTCCATTTACGTTCACTCAGGTGAGCCATGCTCTCTTGATGTTTTACCTGAAAAGATAGAATTGGTGATTGTTTACAAACACGAGTAAATATTTGTGTGTGTTGCCAAAATAAGAACAGAAGGGCTCATAAGCAGAACAAAGGTTACATGGGAGTGATGCCCAGAGATCTAAACAGAGGGGGAGATGTGCACGTGCGCGCACACACACATGCTACACACCCTTACTGCACATCTCTTTCCTCTCTTTGAGAAGACCAATGGCATGAGGGATTTGCCATATTGACAAAAATCTGTGAAAGATGAGGAGCCAAGTCTGAGTTCTGACAGTTCTTGGCTTGCTGAGAAATCCTCCCAGAGGAACTGGGAACTACATCTTGACAACTAAATGAAAGAGGGCTGGGGATCAGTAGCCTGGCTTATGTCCACACCACTTAGTGCTTGACCACACTAGATCAGGTTTGCCTAGGAAAGATCTGGATGGAGGAGCCAAAGCAGAGCCAGGGAGTGAACCGATGGTAAGCAGTGTAGGCAATCAGCACACCAGGGCTGCACTTTCCTTGATGGCTCCTGTGGATCCACTGAGAAAGCCAAGAAGTGCCTTCTGTGGGAAGCGTCAGCTGCTTTTTGTTCTTGATAAGCAAACTGCAGATTTAACAAGTTAAACACAATGAAGGAGCCAAACTTTATATCTGAATTGCCATTAAAATGGTTGGGGAAAAGAAAGGCTGCAATCAATGTTACAAACACACATGTTAATTTATTTAGTTTCTTAAAATAAGTAATTTTGAATAAGAGCTAATATTACATATTCATGTACTGGATATCTTTATAAGGTGAAAAAAGAGACTGGAAAAGGAGGCACAGATTGTTTTGTTAGCCTGATACAACATATTTAATGATACTGTTACAGCACATAATATGCCCTAGGGATTTTAGAGCTTCCAATTGCAAATGTTTGAGATACAGTCGCAACACTTTGGTCCTAGCAGATGTAAACCACTCTTTCAATTTTCCAGGTCTCAGACACTGGGAGACTTTTAGTCTCCCACAAGAGTACAATTACTGCTTTGTGCCACATTTGGGTATACAACCTACATGAGGGCAGTGCTTCAGTATTTGTGATAGCTGCTAACATTTACATTTTTAAACACTAAGTAGATTAAGCAAAGATTATATCGCTTCAGCATCAAGCTATGAAGTTGCTTTATACGTTCCTTCCAGCAATTGGGCTAGCTGAGACAGGTAACTGGGTGGGTGGGTGGACAACATGAATTATGAGTATATTCATTTCTGCAGGAAATTGCACTTTGAAACCTAGAAACAAAAGAGAATCAGAGATAAATTGTCCTAAATCTGGAGGTAAGAGATGGAAAATAGTCATGCAATTGTACAAAGTGTCAAACATGTAAGTTGGATGAAGGCTTTGTCTATGGCAGTGCAGTTGCTTGGAAAGGTTCCAAGGATATAGTCTTAATGCATATGTCTGTTAAACTGTACCCTAATTATAAAAGAGTTTGTTAGACCATAGATATTAATATTATTAAGGCTGTGTCCCCACTGATACTGAAAAATTATCATATTTATTATAAATCCGGTCTGAGGCTGCTCAGAACCAACAATTTCAACACTAAATCTTGAATCTGTAATTTTACAGTAAGAATATGTTTTACAGCAAAATCACACTCCAGTTGTTTTCAAGCCCCCCAGATGTTTGCTGTTTGAGGTACTTGAGTGCAATCATAGCCAGATTTGGAAAATGGAACTGAAGAAGTGTAGCCCACTAATGTATAATACAGTATTCTCCATTTGGCATTTATTTACACAAAATGTTGAAAATGTCAAGTTATACATAGATAAATAAAATATTTTTCTGCCTCTTAATATAAATATGCATGTGGGATATGTTTTGCACGTAAACATTTTTTTTTCTTTGCATTCCATCATTATATGCAGCAATATGTCAAGCATATGGGAAATACTTTTTTAACTGGAAAAAGCCATTTCAAAGTGCTAAATATGGCCAAACTAGAACTACAGGGGAGACTTTTTCTCCAAATTGGAATACCAAAAAAGTTAAATTTAAGTATTCATTCTCCTATTCAAGTACACTGGTATAAGTTGGCTGTGCTATTTTCTGCTGGTTTCTTTTTGGTTTTGTTTATTTGTTTGTTCTTGTTTGTTTGTTGGGGGGTGGTTGTGGTTTTGTTTTGTTTTGTTTTTTCCTCCTTTGGAGTTAAAGCTCAAAAAACTTACTTTCATTTTATAACACAGGAGGTGGGGGAAGGTAGATGGGCCACAGGTAGTTACTCAGCTTGGTGATACCTGAAGGTATCTGCCAAGAAATGCCAGGCTGCTCGTGGGCTTGTTTTCAGTTTTCAGGCATGTTAAGTTATATCTGCACCATGCTATTTGTCACTCATTAATCCTATCCACACAACAATGGATCTTCTAGTGCCAAGATCCCCTTTTTGTCTAGCTGACATCTATGAAGACATGGACAACCAGACAGTTTCTGACAAAAAGCAGGAAGAAGAGTGACCAGTTATTATAGCCCCTAACCATTAAAAGAAATTAGTTCTTAATTAATTATTCCACTTTGACTGAAGCAAATGACTGTGGGATGGCTCTCCTGTGGGATGGCATGAAGCAGGGAGCGGAAAGGAGCTGGACATGTATTTTTTGCTGGGACTATGCTATCACTTCTAAGGAATTTGGGATCTCTGGCAGCTTGTCTGCTGAGCCCTCCACAGATCCTGATTTGTGTTTTTGTTTGGGACGTGTGGGTGTCTCCTGAGAGGAGGTGTAAAACACAGACCTGTATCTTTGTGGATCAGGTGTGCAACACACAGCAAGCCTCGTCATGACTAGCGGGGGTTGCTAATTACAGCTATATTTGTCTTTTGGGCATATTCGTTAATAGCTGGCAAGAATATACACATAAGCTGACAGGAAAGGGAAGACTATTCTCCCAGTGGCAACCACAGAAAGAAATGCTAGAGACTCCTTGTCTCAGCTACTCTCCCACAGAATGTAAGGTGGAAATTTGGGGAACAGGAAAAGAGATGACTGGGAACCTATTGCTCAAATATTTCTCCTCTCAGACAAAAAGGTGTTGCATACAGTCCTTGTGGTTTCTCACCAAGAACTGGCAGATACAAACAAACAAATAAATAAATAAATAAATAAATAAATCGACAGGTAGAAAATGCTTAGTTCATGCTGTCTAAAAGAGGAAAAGCAACATTCATTGCAGTTAACCTTTAAATCTCACAATTTACTTAATTTATAAGGTAGCACTGCCATGATATTTAGACGATCCATGAGTACAGTCGGAGTAAATATATGAAATGTGCAAACAATGAGGTTACTACAGCTAGTGGTCTGAGCTAAACCTCACAGCTTTTGATGGATGACCTTAGACATTTTTTTAATTCCCTGGCTTCAGTAAGTAATACAGTGCAAAAATAATTTGCTGTCATAGACTTTTTTGTTCTTTAAAATACAGTTGAAAAGAGAAGGAAAACAAACACATGGATTGAACTATAGAAGTATGTTTCTTAATGTTGTTAGAGAGATGGGGGCTTTTTGGTGTCTCTATATTTCTTTAGTTTCATCACTGACATAGATATACTTCAAGGACATAAAACTTAATCTTGTGAGAGGGAAAGGCACAAACACCATCTTAAACAACTTTGCCAATTCTGATATTTCTATATGCACCTCTTTTCTGGGGTTTCCTAAGCAGTTTGGTTATCAGGCCTGTGGCTATGAATGTAATACCTAAGTAGCTGGGAAATCTGAATTGATCATAAATCCACATCCAAGATCTCTACAAAAACAGCAGAATGTGAGACAAATGCTTTCACACAAATAAAGGTAGGCATGTTGTATGTACTTCACAAGGACCACCAGCAAATCCAGAACTTGTCCTGAGTTTCTAGGTTTTATGGGAGGAACCTCCCAAACCACCTTTTCCAAAGATTACCACAGTTTTTTGCATGAGCTCAGTAGATAATCTCTGTATGCTCCTAATGCTGCTAAATCCTTTTTAACTGAGATAAGCACATAATCCTCACTGCAGGGCCTCACAGGTTTCAGAGTTCAGCAGCAGAGCTCAGTCTAGCTCCAGACGTGGGAAAAAAGAGACAGTTTGAGTTTTACTTTCAGGAGGGGAAAAGGTTCTCTGAGCCCATCACTGAATGACAATGATGGCACTGCAAGCTTGGGGACAGAATAAACTTAGAGAAGTATAAGTAAGTAAAAACACAGAAATTATGGAAAAAACCTATTTCATAATCCTGATTATAGTTTGTATTGTTGTGAAAAAGTACTGCATGGAGCATTATTACACTTGTAGGACAACACCAACTACACTGTTTCCCACTGTTTCTTTATCACTTTGACCTTGCAAATACCTTAAGAACTACCTTACAGAGATGTCAAAAGTGCTAAAATGATACAACTCCATTTTTCCATTTCACCTGAAACATCAAAAGAAAGTGAGAACAGCTCAAGCTACACATAATACTTTCATTGCCCCTGTGATCTGGAAACTCTCTCAGAGAAATAATTGATTGGGCACAGAAACAAGACTTTTTCCAGTGGGAACTGCATTAACAAGAGGAGACATCAAAGATTTTTTAATTTATTAATGGGGGCAAGATGTGCTGAGGACCTGAGGACAGTCAAGCTTCTTACAGACCCATTTATTTGGAAACTACGTCTGGAAGTCTGTATTTGAACCTGCTTTCTCACCTTACATAAAGACACGTGTTGGCTCTCATGTAGGTGGGCCATCAGCTATCTGAAAAGGTCTTCAGGGAAAAAAAAAAAAAAGACTACCATGAAGGAACAAAGCAAAAGCAGCAAAGAAGGGAAGGCTGTTTTCAAACACTTTGCATGGCTGGCATACCTTTCTATGGAAAGGGGGCACTAACAAGGCACAGGGCCCAAATTATTCCTTCTGGTTTGCTTGCTTACATTTATGTATTCAGAGGGCTCAGGCTTTTCTTTTAAGAAACATTGGCAATGGTGGGGGTGGTAGCAGCATGCTGGAGATATGTTAGGGCTGTGCCCCATTCTCCCTCCACCAGAGCTCCTTCTTCACTGCCCAGGTGAGCTTGCCCTGCTGCCAGCTCACAGCTGCCAGAGGGCATCTGAGTTTTCCACGGAAACAGTGGGAAGATGGATCTTACATTGCCATGAAAAATTGCAAATGAACACATTAGATTACTCAGCCTAATAATTCTAGGGAAAGAATTAATGAGCAGCAATACAATCGTCCACTGTATACCAGATTGTCCCAGTACCTATCAGCTCAGTGCTTTCTCCATCACCACTTCCTAACAAGTTTCCCCATCTACCCCTGCCTGAGGGAGAGGAAATCTGTGTTTGGCATTTTGCTTCCAGAGGCAAGGAAAAATTTCTGATATGAAAACAACTCAATTTAGATTCAGAAGCTCTCCTGAGACATGTATTGCTTTCCATTCAGAGCAGAAAATTAAAAGCTTATTAGGAAAATACAAACCACCAAAGCAATGATGGTGCTTCTCTAACATGTTTTCCTTTTTACCATGCTTTATGCATTTTAGATGACAGATAACATAGTAAGAACAGCCTGAGTCTTGTCTCGCATTTTTAAGACCAATATGGATTTGAACTCACACTTTGCTTCTGTTTCTCAGGGTCTATTCCTGGGAGCTGCTGAGTACCTTCGAAGCTCACGATATTTGGGAAGCAGAGGAATTTTAGTATGGTGCAGAGACTGTCATCCTTTAAAAACATAACAGTTGATGGATAGGAAAGAGGTGGAGTAATTTAGAAATACTTTACAGGAAGGAACTGAGGTGAAATCCTGCAGTGACCATTGAAAGAATTTATTGAAATTGTAAATAGAATAGAAATCCCATGGTGACCATTCAACAAATAATGTCTGCTCTTAGCTCTGCAGCACATTTGCATTTCTTAGCTAAAAGCCAGAATATTGTTAGAGGTCAACACACAGTGATGTTTTTTCCATGGTTTACATGAAAACATCTGAATTACTGCATCTTACAGGCACAGTGAATAGCAGTTGGGTTGCAGTGGGAGGGAACTGTAGCACAGCATGCTGGTACCTCTGAAGGTACCCCTGAGCAGGTCCCTGCATAGGGCAGGATGTCATCAGGAGGATCCTGCCCACAAACTCTTTACTTTTACAAGTGCAAAACAACATTACAGCAGTTTCACTGTTTGGCAAATGTAATGGAGCCAGTATTAGGTAGTGGCCATGTATACTTTGGTACTTGATGTTAGAGTCCCAGAAAAGACTCTTGTTTGTCAACAGACCTCTGTCTTACAGACAAAGGGATACGTACGCTGCCAACAAACATTAGGTTTTTTATTATTCTATTTTTTACATAACTGTGTTTGAAGGGAATTTATTATTTTTGTAAACTAAAGGCTGGCTGCATTTAAATTCAAAACTACATCCCAAGCTGCCCCGGACACCATTGTTGGGAAGAGCAGGGAGAGGAAGAAGAGAGAGGGGAAGGTCTCTGCTGGGAACAGGGACCACACAGCAAGCAGGCACCGTGCCGGGGGTGCCCAAGGGGAGAGGTGGCTGTGGGGCATGGCACAGGGAGCCTGCAGCACCAGATGAGGCTTGTGGGCCCCTGTGCCCCAAGCAGGATGTTGAGGGGTGGTCCACTGAGCAGACCCCGATGTGTCCCATCCACCTACCCATCTCATGGGCATGGGCACCTCTGGGGCACCAGCGAGGCTATGGGATGAAGTGGGCAAAAAATATAGCTCCCAGTGCCAATGCCAGGCAGAGGAACATGCCTGAGCAACCAAATCTCCCATATCTGTGGGTAGTTGCAAGCTATGACCTGCTAAGGCTGCTGTACATGCCAACCACCTCACACACAGCTGAGAGAAGGAAGACCCACCACCTTGGCTGAGAACGACTGAAGTTACAACCCATCATATGGCCATGCCTATAGGAATTGCATGTTTAGAGGCACATGTACACAAACACATCTATTTATACCCACATGCCCTCAGAGAGGCTGTCTGTCCCTCCCATCTCTGGTCAGCCTGGATGACCAATCTCAGATAATGTCCTAGTGAAGTGGAATGTCTATGCTTAACATGCTGTGTAGGGTTGCAATTGCAAAGCACGTTGCCTCTGCTCCTAGGGAAGGAGGAAGAAATGGCTTTCTCTGTTGGAATACTTTCTCTTTCGACTCAATAATAATAAAATCTTTTCATAATTTCTCTGAGGCCCTCATTTCTTTTTTAATGAAGGTGTTTACATTCCTAATTAAGGAGCACGTTAAGCCTAGTGGTACCTTATCTGATAAACTCATTAGTAGGCTATGTCAAGCTGAGCCTTTCAAGGTAGCAAGATAGTTTTAAAAACTGGTTATCCTCTGGGCTGGAAATATGCAAGCCAAGGGCTCACAATTAACTTGGGTTAATTACAAAATACCAGAAATGTAATAATGTATTTAAAAATACAACACAGGTGTTAATGACTATTTTCTGTTTTCTCCCCCATCCTCCTTTTTTCCCCTCTGTAGGAGCTCTCCTTTTTTCCCCTCTGTAGGAGCTTATGGCCTGTCACTTTGCTCCCAGGTAACACCCTCCCATGCTCCACTTTTTTGTCTCATGTGGAGGAATTCATTAGCATAGCAAGATTGATTCAAGTGTTCTTGTTTTTGCCTTGCAGTTAGCATGGGTTTTACTGCTTCTTGCTGGGCCTGAAGGAATTAGGCTTGAGATGTTTATTTTTTTCTAGGTCTACCAGCTGGTTTAATAAAAGACATCACTTGACTCTCCATGCCCGTTCTATCACCACCACCCTCATGTACAACATGAAAACTTTGAGACACCACCACCAGCAAAGCCATGCAAGGTATAAGCTTGTGTGAGTAACCATTTGACCTCCTTTCTACAAAGTTACAGCCTTGTGACTGCACCCTGGACATTTCAGCAAGGCTATTGCCTTCCAAAATGTCATGATCAGCCAGTTCTGATTGCAACTTGCAGCCCAACACACTTAAATAAGATTGCTTTTGAGAGACCAGGCAGGAGCCTTCAATAATTGCTCTTTTGATGTGACCTGTTGGACCTATCTCATGTTACTTATGCATATGAGTGTCAAAGGTTTTATTGAAGCCCAAGCAGTCCATGGTACCTGCTTTATTTAGGAATTAAAACTTCCTATCATGGAGACAGTACCAGGAGCCTGGTACTACCTATCAGGTCATGCTGCACATCTAATCTGTTCAGCATCTCTGTTTCTTCTATAATTTTACAGAAGGGGAATAAGCTTTACAGGAGAGGGAATAGGCTACCAGCACCCATCTTGAGAGAAGGGGTGAGTGGTGTCCAGGGGCTGCTCACTGCAGGTAGCAAACTTCTTGTCAGGTCAGTTGCCCCAGGGCAGGCATGGGGCTGCCTTCCATGGCTCTCACTAGTGCCTCAGCCTGGATACCTATGGCCTGGGAACTGGGGCAACTGGAAACCATTGCACATGCTGCTGGCCACCCCACAATGCCTGAAGGCCAGGTTTTGGCACCAGCTGACCTGACAGCAAGCACCCCAGAAAGCACAGGTCAAGGGGACAGTTCAGGCTGGCACACTAATGACCTGGAAGGCAAGCCTATGGGGTGTTCAGCAAATATATATATGCAGGAAGTTATACTCCTGTTTGTGCTATGGCAGATGCTGCTTTTCCCATGTGCACTGCAAGCTTGTTTATAACCATCTCCCCCAGTCACCTGGGAAGGGCTGCTGCCTGCTTCTGGCTTGAGTACTGCGAAGCCTAGCCTACATGTTCTCTTAAAATATACAGTATTTCACATCAGCTTTATATTTCTTCCTCTCTCCCCTCCATTAATTGGTAATCTAGCTGATTCAGATGTCTTTTATGGTGCTACAACCCAACTAAGCTGCTGAGCAGAAGAAATATTTTTATCACTCGTGTGCACATCTACTGTCTCATCCCATTCCAGTGACACAGGTACAAGAAAACATAGAGATCTGGTTTCAGAAGCAGTACCTTGTCCTGACACAGAGGTTATGTGATGGAAATGTGGCTCAGTATTGTGGGAAAAATGAAGAGGATAACACCAGAGAATAATTGATGCAATTGCAAATACCACATGGTCTTATGGTCTTGATTTCTACCATCTAGATGTTTAAATTTATAGCCATCTAAATCTGCTTTTTGATAAAAGAGTCTTTGGACATGCCAAGAGCCTGACTGTAACTGTGAACCTAACCTCAGGTTTTATAGTACTCTTTGTTGCTGTAGGGAAAACTAAATGATGATAGGAAAGGGACCTCTGTGAAGTAATGACAGTCCTAAGAAGTCTGGAAGACAAGGAGCCAGTTATCTCCAGAAACATTCAATATGATCAAATGAACACAATCTTTTCTGTTACAAACCAGGAAGTGACACATTTTCCTAGTGGACGATGAGGGATGTTGTAGTGAGCAAATGCAGCTCCTTCCAGCTGCTTTAATGGTTATGTCTATCACCTTGTCAGCCTCAAGACATTTTACACTTAGCTATCCTTTAAAAATGAGAACTTCCTATAGCTCCTCTTAGAATCTCTGAAATGTGAAGCATCATGCATAAGCAAGTGAAGACCTTCTGCTCCCTCTGACTGCAGCACTTGCTGAGAAAAGAGATATTCTGGGGCAGCATTATCTTGCACTGAAAAATTAAGATCGGACGTGAATCATTCTCCCCATTAAACATATTTGAATAGATTTAACACTGCCCCACCAGTGGTTAATGTTTTGATTTAACATGTGTCCCGTGAGTGTTTTCTTTTCGCACTTTACAAGAGAAGTTTAGCAAAAGCTCGATCTCCTGAACCAGAGCCCGACTCCACTGGGGGGCAGTGCATTAGCACATATATTACTGCACTTACCTTCTGAGAAAGCAAGTTTTCCCAGAGAAATTTTTAGCTACCGTGAGAGGTTCTGCTTAATGGAACAAATATGCACTCATATCTCTTCTATATGTGCTGTTAGATTACTGACTTGCTAGCTAAACAACCAATGCTAACCTGAAGGTGAAACCAAGTCTGAGTACAGAGGCAGTTTAAAGATAAACTATTTATTGGCACCAGGATCAACAAATTCTAAATTAGCTACAAAGCTGCAGGGAATAACGACATGTGAAATCAGTTTTGTTGGGTTTGTTGGGTTTTTTTTTTTTGTTGTTGTTCTTTTTGTTTTGTGTTGGTTTTTTTTTTTCTTTTAATTTCTTTTTTTTTCCCCTTTTTTTCTAACTCTTAGTCCCTCAGGAGATTTGGGATGGTTTGATGTTCATCTGGAGGCTTGTCAAAATTCTATAGAAACTTAATAGCCTGCCAACATGGGTGGTTGCTGCTTGGAGGCATTTCGACATGGCAAAGGTCCTGTCTGCACGCTGCAAACCTGTATCCGTCAAAGGCTGCTTGGAATGGCATGAAAACAGGAGCTGTGTGGTGTCAGAACACCGTGTGCAAGATTGCAGGGGTAATGTATGCACATCCCAGCTCTCCCGGGGCGGCCAAGCTGTGGGAGGAATCCATCTGGCTCCTTAATTATTCTGAGCACTGCCTAAGAGTTAAACCCCACAAGGTGCTGCCACACCTATATATCAGGATTTGGGTGGGATGGGGCTCCCTGCTCTCTGGTTAGAAGAGAAATGAAGATCAGAGGGCAGCTGGGGAGGAGTGATCAAGCTGGGCAGAAGCAGAAACCAGGGAAAAAGTCTTGGCATGGAGAGCTGGTATCCAGACCAGGAGGCTGGGCTGGAGAAAGGGCACTGAGGGTGGAGACAGGAATGGAGAACATGACATAGCTGGAAGGCAGCAGAGCCAAGGACAGGCTGTGGTTGCCCTTTGGCAGGGTCCTGCCTGCTAATGGCTCCACAGCCAATTGAGTCACCTGGTGGGGTCTGGGTTACATGACTAGAAAATGAAATGGGGCCTCCAGGGCTAGAGGCAATCACAATGCATAGTGCCTCCAGATTGGAAGCAATTGCAAAATGATGGAATGGCATAGGTTGCTGAGGCTTCAGGAAGCAGAACTGGAGCCATCCTGTGCCAAGCAGTGGGATGGGGAAGATGATGATGCTTAAACTATTTTTGTGATGAGGCTCAAGCTCCTATTTGCGGGCATGAGAGAAGACTGCTTGAAGGAAAGCAGGGATGCCTGCCCCACGGCAGCACAGAGAGACCTGCTCGCACTTCCCCCAGAGCTCTGCTGCATTTTGCCAAGCGCCTGGGGATGGTGACAAGAGTTAGAGTGAAGAATTAGTTGATAGGACAAAACTTAGTTATACATGACCCTGAAGGGAGACATTTGGATATTCTGACCTAAACCCAGGAGCTGGAAAACTGAGGGATACATAGACACAGAGCAGCTACTGTAGGTGAAACACTGGAATTACATGGTAGGAGGGAAGGCACTTGGGCAGGTCATGCCTTTCTGAGTGAAGCCCTCGCCCTGAGCAGTGCACGTGGAGGAACCGGTTAGCTCAGAGGAGCCTGCGCTGGCAGGCAGCTTGGGACTGCCCAAGACATGTCTCTGGGAGAGATGTGCTTTCTGCAGCTCAATCACCCTGCTAGAGTAAATCCTCTCTCACCAGGGCCCTCATAATGGTTTTGATGTTGCATAGCTGTACCCTCTGAGAGGAGATGGGTGCTTCTCTGTGTCTTATTTCAGACTGCAGAGAAATGTAAACTGTATAATCACCCCTCATTACGAGAAAGACATTGAGGTGCTGGAGCCTGTCCAAAGAAGGGCAATGAAGCTGGTGAAGGATCTGGAGCATAAGTTTTACAAGGACTGGCTGAGGGAGCAGGGGTCATTTAGCCTGGAGAAAACAAAATAAAGGATTTTGTCATTCTCCACAACTACCTGAAATGAGGTTGTAGACAGGTGGGAGTCTGTCTGTTCTCCCCAGCGAAAAGCAATAGAAGAGGAAATGGCCTCAAGTTGCATCAGGGGAGATTCAGATTGTATATCCTGAAAAATTTATTCACTGAAAGGGTGGTCAAGCATTGGAACAGACTACCCAGGGAAGTTACTGGCTCTGGAAGACTTCAAAAAATATGTGGATGTGGCACCTGGCGACATGGTTTAGTGGTGGACTTGGCAATGCTGGGTTAATGGTTGGACTTGATGACCTTAGAGGTATTTCCCAACCTTAAAGATTTTATGATACTTGCACCAGGACTATACATGTGTCTGATCACTTGCACTAGTCCCAGTCACTGCTCTTGTTCCCCTTTGGGTACACTCAAACAGGTTTCGCAGAAGAGCTGGGCAGAAGTGTTAGAGCTATTTAGGATCCCTCTAGGCTAGGAAGAGGCAGAACTTGCTGTAAGTTTGTGCTTACTCATCAGTCCTTGGATTTTAGAGCTTGTGGAGGAGGAGATTCTCACTGGGCTTTGTGTTTTGTTTTGCTTTGCTTTCCTTTGCTTTGCTTTGCCTTGCTTTGCTTTGTTTTTTTGGTTTTTTTTTTCAGGGCTGGACATGCCATGGATGGCTTTGTCTGAGGGCCTTACGGCCAAGAATGCAGATTTACCTCACTACAGTTTGGTGGATCACATCTAGACTTTATAAGGAAGAGAAAAAGTGTCTGAGAATGCACCCAGAGAAATGTCCTTACTAGGTTCCATGCAGCTGATAGCTGATAATTATGGCCATGGGAGGATGAGGGGTGAAGTTGGCTACATCAGGCTCTGGATAGGAGAGATGGGCTGTTGGGAAGCAGTGTAGTAGGTCCCTGACAGAGGGAAAACACTACATGCCTGGTTGGAGGTATGTCACTCCACTCAGGTTGTGGATAGCAGAGATGTGCAAGACAGAAAGCAGAGCTGACTAAAACTAGCTAAGATAATTCTAAGAAGATTAAAAATAATTTTGGTAATTAATGGATAATTCATATTTATCAGGATTATAAGAAAGAAGAATAGCTTACAGATGTAAATTCAAGTACTTTTTTTACTGTCTTGGCACTTAAGAACTCACTGTAATTGCAGCAATGGGAGGCTGAAGGCTCTCCTTGGATTACACTTGCCTACAATTCAGATGATACTGCAAACACTTCTTCAGTTCACATGGATCTTTACTGGAAAACTTGGATCATAGATGCTTACTGGTTTGAATATTGCATCTCCATCTTATGACCTTCATGCAGTTTATTACTAAACATGGAAGAAATTAATTCTCCCTATATTTCATTTCTATCACATCTGACAGCTTTCTAGTTTGTGTCTATGTGCATGATATTTGTGGCCAAGTATTTTAACATAAAAATTCCTTTTGAAAGGCCAGTATGGATGTTTTTCCTATACTTCATCTCTCTATTTTTTGAGGGATTTTGATGATGAAGTAACTTTAACAGAATAAAGCTTATACTGAAATGAATCTCAGAGCTACATTAAATTAGCCTAATTAAAACAAGATGGTTGCAGCTTCTTCTTCTTCTCAGATGTACTTTCTTTAAAAGTCTATGTACCTCCAAGACACACCAAAACCACTAGAATATAAAGCCATCAGACTTTACAGAGAATTATACAGATCTTCGTTAATTCAATCTATCAGTACAGTAAAATGCATCCTGTCAGGAAGAAAAAGAACAAAAAAACGATGATTCTGTAAAATCTGTGATAAAAGCTTATTATATAATTAACAGTTATGAAATAATTCAATCATCAAAAAACTAGGACCAGATGGGAACTCAAGACGTTATCTAAGTCTAGCCTTCTGATTCACACTAAGAGAATCATTCTCCGTCACACCAAAAAATTTTTATCTAACTGGGTATTGGGAACCTGCAGTGACAGAGATGACACAGTTTTCCCTTTTCTATTTAATCCAGTGCTTTGCCGTTCTTGCTATTAGGCACCACCTCTTCACATCTCATCTATATCTCTCTTCATTCCCTTGGAGCTGCTGCTGTTTGTCTTACCTACTACGGACATGAAGAACAGATTATTTCCTTCTGCTCTGCAGTGGTGTCCTAGGTATTTGTGTCTGACCTCATCTTTCAACTTGGTCATGTTTTTATGCTTAACAGTCCTGATTCACCCTGTCTTGCACCATTAAGCCATGATTTCTAGAGCAATGGTTGTTTGTGCTTCTACCTGGATTTTCTCCACCTTGACCTCATCTTTTTTGAGGTGAATGTCTAAAGCTGAACAGAGTAATTATATGAAATCCTGGGCCACCCTTCAAAGCATTGCATTGAAGAGTTTATAAGCTCTTTTTTTTCCCATCCCCAGATGAGACTGTGAGACAATAAAGGTCCTGCAGTCAGCTAGGGATCTACTAGAGACTATAAAATCTCATTTATTAAGCTACTACATGTTTGAAGCTGGTAGGTTTTCTGACTTGCTCTTCTACTTCCTTCCCCATAATCTATGTCGGCATTACTACCAAGATGAGAAAAAATATCTTGCATCTGTAAGACATATATCAGTTTTGTAGTGTTGCTATTTATGCAGCAGCAAATACATTCCAGTTGTGCCTAACAACTGCCCTGGGTTTTTCATTCTTCTGGAGTAAACTCGACCAAATTTGCTGTTCTGCTAGTGATGCCATAGCAACACATTTCCATTCTTCATGCTCCTTGCTTTGCCAGGCTGGTGAAGGGGTTGTTGAGACTGCCATGGTAAGAATGTTTTCATCTGGAGAACAAAAGCAATCTGCACCATCAGAAAGTTGTCATCATATCTCCTGCAGACTGCTGAGCCATGCCAGCTCAAATATCTTCACTGTGATGCTGGATGAATCCAGTGACTTCAGCATCATGAGCTGCTATTTTGAGTTGAATGCTCAAGTTGCTGAAAAAGATTTTTCTGGCAGAACATCTTTGCAATATTTCCACTACAAAAATCTGCTTTCATCCTCAAATTCTAACATCTCTTTCTTGAGGACTGAATGTATTACCGGCAAAAACACTTGTGTGGTCAGGAGAGAATCCAGTTGTGAGGGCTGGCAAGAACAGTTCTGTTTTAAACAGAACAAAGAAATTGCTCCCCTTTGTCTATTAACCTCTCTGAGTATCTCCTGTGTCAGTTGGTGGCCAACTTGAAGCTCAAACTACTTGAGGATGCCTTAATAGATAATATCTTTTTAACAAAACAACACAAAACTATAGACCTCAGTAAAAACACATTGCAGATATTTCTCTTTGATCAACCATGTTAAAATTAGGTAAACTAATTGCATTTAACTGATGTCCTGAGCATAAAAACAAAGCAGAGTGATATGTAATATGTAGAGTCTAGGAGGTGCTATAGTGAAACTTATGTCTTGTCTTTTTGGAGTACATCTGCAAGGGATTAGTGTTGACTGTATTTTTTTCTCAGTGTGGAAGACTGAAAGATGGGTTTCACTTGGAGACACTGAGCTTCTCAGAAGCTTTGTTTAATATAAAGCAGTGACTGCTCCTGCAGAGCCAGCACCTCTGAACTTTGAAGATCAACAACTTAGAAGAAATATGGGAAGCTTCAATTTCATACAAACCCTAGGATTTCCCCATTATTAACACTATGTGACCCCTAGTAAACAGAAAGGGTGTTCAGAGAGTGAAATTTCCATGTTGCTACAGGTGGTAAAGTTTTAAAGAACCCCATCTTACAGGTTGCAGTAAAATCAGGCCCCAAGGACAAAAGAGACGGATGATGAAAATATATGTTTTTAGCTTTCTACCTTTTTTTTTTAGTCTCCTCAAAAGACAGTGCATTAAAAATACACCAGAGTGCCTTGCAGGTGTATTATTGCTTGCTTGACTTCACAAGCACTTGCTTGAATCAAGTATCTACTTTGAAAAGGGTCTAACAAACAGGTCAAAGCTCTACTTACACTGTCACATGAGCAAGCCAGTGCTAACAGAACATTTTTGGAGAATTACAGGAAGGGGGAAGACTGTGTATTTGATCTGCCAGCTATTCTCAATCCTAGCTGTTGGGAGGGGATCACACTGTTTTGAGTTTATCCTGAATAGAAAGCTTGTGTGTACATCAAAGCCAGCTCTAGTCTGTTGAATTTATCTGAAATAAAGGAAGCCTTCTCTTTGTCTGGATCAGCTCACACAAAACTAGCTCATACTGGAGTACCTCCTTCAGTACTTTCTGGAGCACCTTGCAGTGCTGCTTAGAGCTAGTTGACCTAGCCAACCTCCCCTCCGGAACAAGACAGATTGTGAGATCTACCTCCCAAATCATTTTGATATATTTTGATTAGTTATGTTTTCTGTTAAAAAGATGTGTGTGTTGCTTCTGCAGGGCAAGTTGGAAAAAACGTTATGCACAGCAAAGCGATGCCTCCACATCTGATCTGTGATCTGTGATGGGACAGGCATTTATAGCAGTGGGGAGGGGAGAAGGGGGGCAGAGATAAGGCACATGTGGGCAAGATAAACATCCCGAACAGGACATGACACTAATGCTGGGTGCTCTTGGGCTCCATGTGGGCTCAAGAGGAGCTGGTGTTGCTGTCTGCACAGAGCTCAGTGTCCAGGCGGTAGGAGGAGACAGGAGGCAAAGCAGGACATGCAGTGAACCCAGTGTCTTAGAGCTGAGAGTGGCAAATCAAATAGCTGCTTGAAGAGCCAGAAGCAGAAATACATTGTTTACTCCTTAAAGCCTAAAATGTTATATAATTTGGAAACGGAATAGATGAGACTTTGTAGAATGACAAAGTTTGGGGTTTTGTTCCTTTTCTTTTATAAACAGCTTTGCTCACTGGTGGCTGGCAGGACAGCCAGACACTAACCTGTTCTAGCCATTTCTTTTGTCTTTTGTAGAGCTGGGAAGGATGTTGGTGGTAATCTCACCCTAAATTTATCTTAGTCTAAATAAACATATTTCTAGGATGCAGATCTCAGCTCCTTTTTTGTGGCAAGATCTATCGACCTCCCTGAAATCATGGCTACTGCTGCTGCTGGATTACCATGTCTCCTCAGTTTCTTCTACCTTCACTACACTGTACATTGCAAGTCACACTAACAAATTTGCTATACCTAGGGGTATTGTTTTCAACCCTATAGGCTAATAGTGATAGTTCCAGAGTTCTTGCAAACAGGTCCATGATTTCTTGGGTCCAAAAGCATATACAGTAAAGTATTTTATGCTGCTAGTGAATCCACCTAGCCCAAATTTGTGGTAGGTGATATTTCTAAGCTAAAAATTTAAACATGGTGGTGATTCCTTATTGGTCACAAATAAAATTTAAAGTATACTACCCATCCTTCAGGTTAAAATGTCTGCAGGTATCAGTACGGAAATAATCCAGACACAGACAGTCCTGGATCACACAGTTGACTGTGGTGTTCAGTGGATGTAAATAACAAGGGACTATCCTTCTTGGAGAAACTGTTTTGGTAAATTTAGGTCGAAGCTTGAAGCAAGCAAAACATAAATTTTGGGCCTTTCCTGTCAAACACGATGTCTCGTTCCACTGGTTTGGAGAAGAACAGTTGTTTCACTTAGAATGGTATGAACGCCTTGGGGAAAATGAAATTGGTGAGAGATTCAGTATGCAAAATATATAGTGTAGAACACTGAAGAAATCTCAGTCGGAGCATGAAGAATCTCCCTTGTCATGAGTTGGTGGGATTTTTATCCCTCATTTACACAAAACTGAATTTTGAGGATTGATCAGTGTGTCTCCTAGGTGAGCTGTCTACTGGCTGTGTGATGCTGTGCTGAACAGCTGATCCCTAAACTCCAGGTGCAGATATGTTGAGGAAATCAAGTGCATAGGGATGTGTGCCTCTGTAAAGCAAGATGTTGTTAATTAGTCCATTGCTGGAAAATATAATTTGAAGAATTTTTGGAAGAGGAAATGACAAGTTTCTAGTTAAACTTGTTGAGTATCTCTGGCAAACTTGAATAAGAAACTTTCTCTGGAGAGACTATAAAAATAACTGTTCAAACCAAGTAAACAATGTATTCAATGTGACAACTTTTGTCATTGTGTCAACTGTGATTTTCACATATTATGATGAATGCATGAGCAAAAAGCTAAAATAACACTAAAGGCTTGTAAACGTGGGGGGAGCCTGAGAGAGGACCTGAACTGGAAGAACGAACTAAACTCATGAAGTTAAAGCACATTAAACCTCTAGGGCTTCTTCTGAAGGTGGCTGTTAGAGCATTCTCAATCTGTTTACTTAACGAAATTAATATCCATCATGAAAAAACCTGGAACAATCTGAGAGTTACATCACTATGCACCTAAGAAAGCAGTGTGAGGGCCACATATTTAATGGCTCTCATGCTTCACATAGTTGCCACTGACATCCTGTGCTTAAGGTCTGAATGTTGGCAGCACTTCTATCTGCAACTCTTGAGATGTATCCATATGAAACTCACTGACTCTGCTGCAGCTGGAAAGGAGTCTCCTCTCATAGGGAAACAACATCTTTCCATAGGTATATGAAAAACTGCTCTACAGCATCAGAAAAGGCTAATGCTGTCTTTCCAACTCAAAGAAGGCACAGGCAGACCTCAGATGCATATTCTTAGGTAGCTCAAACACAGTGTGGCAATCCATTGTGCAGCACTGCTGCTGTTTCTGTTCTTGGCCTCACATCACGGAAGGTTATCCTAGGAGAAGGGAGGCTATCCTGGAAGTACACTGCAGTAATGGAGGCTAAAGCACGAACGGCACAGGTAAGTAGACTAGCAGAATTTGTTGTGTTGCATAGTAAGAGTATGCTTTAAAGGGAGGGGCTGAAACACAGAACAATAATTCCCATGATAGACTGACTGCTGTAGATTAGTTTGGAAGCAGCAAATATGGGAAACATTTGCTCTATGTAAACATGTTTATTTCTGTAAAGCCTTGGACCTGTCTTAGGAGGGTGAGCTCATGTGCAGCTGAGTAGACTTTAGTTATCTTGCCATGGATCAGTTTGATGAACTGCCATAGATGCTTCAGATAGCTTAGAAAACCTGTAACCATTACTATACCCTGCCTGTGCGCCTCTGTGGTCCACTGGAGCCCTTATAGTTGGATACAAGTCAAAGCAGCCCTCAGGCTACTTTAATGTATTTTGGGGCTAAGCCAGGAGAGGCAGAGCCCAAAGCATGCATCAGGCTCTGTGCTGAGACTGTTGTCACACTGATATATTTCTTCTGCTGTGCTAACTCCATGGTGGGCAAGCGGTAGCTTCTGGTCACACATTGTATGGTGCTTGTTTGCTCTGAGAAAAACAAATACAGTCAGCCCAGCCTTGTTTTCTTGGTAGGGTTTTTTCCCTTGTCCTTTAGAGATTTTTCTATTGTATTAGAGATCTAAAACCTGTCCTCTCCAGCAGTGTTTACTGGGATGCACAGAGAGACATGGCTGTGTCTCTGTGAACAGTTCCACACACCAGCTTCCGTCTGGTGGAGTACAGTGGTCACTGAAGTGCCTAACTCCAGACCTGTGAGGGACAGAGACACGGTCCCTAGACTAGGAGGGGCTTAGACACTTGAGAAGACGTGGGTTGTCTGAACAACCCTGGTTCAAAGGTACAACCTGGCATTTGAGGATGAACATGACTGCCTCCTCCCTTGGGTGAAGCATCAGGCACAGCTGTGCAGGTTAAATCCCACTGAAGTCTGCGGTAAAGTTCTCAGTGATCCTGGCGGCATCTGGATTTGAGCCATGACACACAAAGAGCACATTCTATACAGCAGTTGACAGAATTAATAAAAGATGATCATGTAGACAGAACCAGTGTGTGTTCACTGCACTCAAAGGAACTAGTCGTATAATTTCCCTATCAAAACAATACCACTATAAGCACCAGAGACCTACCCTAACATAAACCCATACTTAGCAGCCTGATCAAAAACTTTAAAAGTCTTGTGAAAATAGGTAAATTCGAGCTCAGAGTCTGAAATGCAACACTCTATATATTCCAAGTAATGGAATAATGACTAGTACATTAACAAGTAATCAACAATCACAATTAGTGAAAATATGAGAAATGCTGTAGCCTTTGCTGCACCAATGGGTTTATTTGCAGTCTGTTGCTTGCATCCAAATGACATGTTACAGTAAGATGAAGGGAACCTGTCACAGCCCATTTGAAAAGTCACTTTTTCTAAACAAGGCTGTCTGCTTTCATCCCTCTTTGCATTATCAGCTGAACTGCTGGCACCAGATATTCAAGGAATTTCAGAGGGAAGGAGGAGTACACAGTATTTCCTTGTCACTGTGATAGATTTGACAGACCATTTGGGCAATACATCTAGCATCCTGTCACACAAATTGAAATCTTTGGAAAGCCAATAGGCTTTAAGAACAATACTCAGCTTACTCTACCACTAGGATATTCAGTGATGACTAGTGCCTGTTTTGCACATGAATCACGCACTTTCATCCTTTAAATGTGTTCAGAGAAATGGAGGTTGGGATAATTCTGCTACAGACTACCTAGTTTGGTAATTAAAGTGCTCACATCCACTCTCATTTGTTCCCATATACCTGCAACTCAGGGAACAGGTTTTCTCCGCTAAAGACAGAGCTACTCCTCAGGCTCTTGTACATCTCAGAGACAACTAATCATGTTTGCAAAGGCAACCATGTTTGCGTGGCGTGTGGTCAGTGGGCATGGCTTTAGGTGAGATCCTGGGCTTCACCAAAGGGGCAGGTTTGGCACTGGTGATTGGAAACGAGACAAATAGAAACACCAGCTGCCATGCCAAGTGACCATGTGTCATGCCATGTGGGCACCCTTCCTCCAGGGAACTGGCACCCAGCCAGCAGCCTAGCATGGTCTTTGAAGTATCAAGCTGCTGACAGTGTTATTTAAGATCAGAAAACAGGCATCTGTTTAAACTGTGGTTAGGGAAGGATCCTTGATGCCTAGGAAAGGGAATGTCATCAAGCTCGAGTCTGGGGAGTGCAGGCCTGCAAAGAACCACCTCCCTCCCTGCAGAGTGGCCATGCAACCAAAGCCCCACTGCTCTTTCTAGATAAAATGCCTGAGCCTCCTTCACGTGGCAAAGTTCAGAGCCCATTTTCATAAAACCTAAAACATTACTACTCTAGTCACATGTTCCAAACCCAAATGGAAAGTATTGCTGAGGACACACAGTGCTGTGTTTTCTACCATGTCATGAAGCCAGAGGCATGCTCCTATGAACGAGCCTTTTCTTATACACAATTTGTATATCCTTTCATAAAATCCTTCTATGTGTTTTGGAATTGAGGTTATTATATGAATAAGACCGAAAAATATGGTCCTATCTATTATCTTCCCTCTGTTTTAATGACTTCTCACCATCCCCACTGCATGCTGTTTCTCAGTAGTACAGTATGAAGTGTTGGACATGTATAAACCTTGGGCTTCTGCACTTCAATGACATCCCAAGTGAACTCAAAGGACCCTTTAAACAGTACTCTGACTTTGATTTTATCGCAGGCAGACATGCATGGTCCTCAGTTCTAAAAGTTTAATTCTTCCTCTTTTCCACTGCCCCTTCCTAAGGCACAGCTTGCAAACTGCTCCTAACCCTCTCATACTCTGCCCATTTTTTTTTTCAAGTTGGATTTTATTTTCAAGTGTGTATTCCCCAGCAAAGACCACTTCCATGCCAGCTCCAAGCTTTCAAACTGCATCCATTTTCCTGTGTCTTTGCCCAAGGAAGTGACACTTTAGAGAGGGCAAGATGGTTTCTCACTTGCTTGAAAATCAGAGAGCTCATTTTTCCCAATCTTTTCCTCATACAGTTTATATTCTGGGGAGAGATCCAATAGGGACAACTTGTGGGAACCTTTTTCTTGGTGTTAATTAGGATGCATGCAAAGTGGCCAGGTGCAACTAACCATATATTTAGGCTCCCAATAAGAATAAAGTAGACCCCTGACTTGCTTCATAAACTTGTTCTCCTCTACGTAGAGGGAACATTTTAATTTCTCTTGGCTGTTTTGGAGGAGTACTGCATAGCAAAGGGCTTCTTTCTTTTTTTGTTATACAGGATCAAGTTTCCTGATGATTTCAAAGAAAGTATCCAAACTTGCAGGATCAAGCTTGCCATGCTGTACCTGCTTGGGCCATTTATCCTGTGCTGTGCAAAGATTCAAACCAGAGACTTTCACAGATATCACTGGAAATACAAGGAGGAAGCAAAACATGAAACTGTGTCCAAATGAGTCTTTTATAAGAGGATTAATTTAAAACCATATACTTTGCTCACTTAAATTTTTTCTTTTTTTTTTTTTTTTTTCAAGGAAGCATAAACCACCACTGTAATTGTACTTTGGCCTGTGGGAATAATATCTCAGAAATAACATTCCTTCTTAAAGTCTAGTAGCTTAAGATCTCTGTGGGGCTGCTTCTTTCACTGCAAGACCTATAATTAGCCATCCATTATGGTGCTGAGCAGTGATCCTGACGAAGCCCATATTTTCCCCCAAGCACCCTACCCAGACACGCCAGAGAGCAGGTAGGCAATACTCTGCAGTTCACTTTCCTGCTTGATCCAGGCAGCTCAGGGGGTGGGAGACCCTCCTGGGGCTCCTTGAAGGGCTCTTCAGTAGGGACACCCTGCGGGTACCTCACCACTCTCGGGTGCCTGGTACTGTGTCTCACACTGTGAACACTGGGACTGCTACGCTCTGGGTTCTAAAGCTAGGGTGGTGTGATTTGGGCTGCTTTTTCCCTCTTCTTTTTGCTTTGGTGTGAGCAAAGAAAGCAGCTTTCCAGTTAGGAAGGATGGGAAGCCACTAAGCCAAGCACTCCTTTCCTCTGGGAGGGGAAAATCTCCTCAGCCTTTGGACCAAACATGCCTGCTTTGGGAATGGCTTGCTGGTGCTGCAACAGGTCTGGCAGTCTGTGCCTCCAGGCAGCTAATGTTTTCCCGGCACAATTGGAGGGCATATTTCCAAGGAACTTCACTGGTCAAATTGAGGACTGAGTTCAGATGGTATGAAATGGTGCATACAAAGAAGATCTGGCTGGTGGTGTTTCCTCGTGGTTTTGGAAAAGATTTTAGCTCTCTTTAAAATAAATAAGCAATTTTATCAGATAAAATGTCATAAACATATAAACTGTTTCACTTAGAAAATCCTACATTTGAATTGGTTTGTATTTTCCAAAGCCTTTTCCCAGTTTTATTGTCTAAAACTCTTTTCTGAATTAGAACTGAATTTATTAATGGTTTAAGTTGCTTAGAAACAGTGTTAGCAGGGTTTGCGTGTGTGTATGTGAACAAATTACTGGCTGAAAAGGCTGCTCCTCTCTGTGTGTAACCTTTATTAACATTAATGCAAACTCCTCTGTGAAACTGGTCTGGAGAACTCTGTGGTGGTGGATACAGAAGACCAGTCCTCATCTTGACACAAGGCACTGAGATAGACAGTCCTTGGATGTGCCAGACTTCATCCCTCATACAGCTTCCCCTGTACTACCAGCTGGCCTAAACTTATATTTAGAAAAGACATTAAATCCTTGAGTGTGAAAGCTCCACTCTGGCTTCTGATGGCAATTGCCAAGAAGACAGGCTCTCCAAGGCTCAGCAGCAATATTGTTTCAGGACAGCTCTTGCACTCTTCTAGCATTGAGTGCAAGGTAAAGTAAACAAGGTTTTTAAAAACATTTCATTACTACAGATCAATGCCATCACACACTCAAATTTGCTTTTCCCAGATTCAATGTAATGGGGACAAGGACAGTTTCTATAAAGTGCCAAAAGTCTGGGGCAAAGGCAAGAAGGAATGCTGGAGGGGTAGTTCTCTTCTAGACTTTTAAATGTGATTATTCCTCACAAGCAATATTGTATGTTGACCCTGAACAGCCTACTACCACTACAAGAAACAAATCCGCATCCTTCCTCAGATGCAGATATACTTTAACTTCACTTTGTCATGTGTCTTTAATAAAGAAATGGATCCAGAGGAAAGCAAGTCTTGACTAAAAGAAGAGGTTGAGCTTTTCTGAAATTGCCAATGATCTTCCTTTACATGATAACACTAAGTCGAAGGTTTGAACAAAGTATTAGAATAAATCTCTAGACACTGCAATAGGTCAGGCTTGAAAAAAGCAACTTATGTTACCAGATAGGTGCAATTTCTTTATCTAGCAGTTGTATCTGTTAAAGTATACATGATATTACTTGTTCAGTAATTTCAAGGCCTGATCTTTTTCCTTTGGAAAGAGGGCAATTTTCACAAGGCACAGGAAATTTATAATAATTTAAAAAAATTAGAGTGAGCTCACTTTTTGGACATCCAATGTTATTGGAGCTAAAACTCAAAAAAATCCTGCTTTAACCCTATCCCTTAGCCAATTTTTTATATTTTGTTCTCTGATTTTCCTAAAAGTTTGTTAAGAGTTAATATTATGTTCATATTTGTGATATTAAAGTATCTCTATAATTTTTAAACCTTACTAGGGTGTCGTAAAGGGGACCATATTTACATTCAAGGTATGCAGTGACAAGCATAAAGTTGTGTTTACTTGGATAGCTGGGAACCCCCATGAGAGCAAGGAAGAAGAAATGTATGATGTCCTTGGGGAAAAAGAAGCTGTCTGATGACACGGTAGAGGATCTGAAGCTGTTAACTAAGCAATTCTTCTCATTGCTGGACTCAAAAAGTGCTCAACAGAGCTGCCCATGTACAGGTGTCTGGTAGCATCTCAGATGTCCTATGGCACCCTGCCTGACCCCAGTGTGCCACTCCAAAAGGCAGTAGGTCCCCTCAAGGTCCTGTATCAGACCTGCCAGCCTCACATGGACATCTTATGTAGCAAAGTTTAAAAGGCAGTAGCCACACACAGGCAGGCAAATGAATACAGCTCTTCAGAAGCATCTTTTACTCTTTTAAAATCACAGGCAGAAAAAAAGCAACACTAAAAGATCTCATCTTTGAGACCACATAAAAGCAAGATGCAGTATGATTTTCTGATTTCAGGTTATAATGGTAGTCAGGAAAAGAAAACATATATAAACTTCTCATGGCTGGTGCCCATGCAGTTACTTATTTCTGAATGAACTGAGGGTGAAAATACTATTTTTTTGACTTACTTCATGATCTAGCAAGTCACCAGAAAAAAGAACCACATCATATGAAAAAGTGTCAAGAGTCAAACTAGCTGTGTTTTTACCTATAAACTGAACATATAAGTATGGTGTAATAAACAAAAGTCATCAAAGGCATTGCTCCTTCGACCTTAAAGCAGGCCTGAATTTTGAGGGCAGGATCAAAAATCTAGGGCCTCACACAGTAGATCTGCTGGATAAATGGGGACAGGCTGGAGAGGTAAAGAAAAACCCAAACCCACTTCATTTCCCTGAGCAAACAGAGCCTGTTAAGTGTGAGCATGGTGACTGCAGCTTCTTTAGAGCTCTCCAGCTCCTCCTGAGAACATCCTCATCAAAATGTTTTCATGATGATGGCTGTGATTAATGTACAAGTTGCACTGAACAGAAAGAAGCTAAGGCACAGAACTGTCATTGCACAGACAACCTTGGTTGTGTACTAACCAAGGCTCTATTGGAGGCTCTCTGAAATCTTCTGGGCACTCCATGTTCTATCACTTCATTTTGAACAAAAAATTACAGTTTGTTCATGCTGTTTCTCACTCCCTTTTTAATAGTTAGAAATTAACACCCTTGACACGCTCTTAAACCACACTGTTTGGCAACTCTTTTACAGTGTAGGCAAACATGTGAGTTTAGTGTTAAATATGTGGGTGCTGTACAGTACACAAATAAAGACTGTCTCTTTCTCAGAGATCTTACAGTCTGAAAGATAAGAAGATGAAAGAGTGCTTAGAAAGATGAGTAACGGGGGGGACTGTGGGAGAGGTTCACCTCAGTTAAAACATAAAAATCTGGAACTCATTCAAAGAACATAAAGATTTTGGTACTGGAGATGTGCATTTTTAGTGTAGAACAGTTTTGCAATTAAGAGCAAAAGCTGAAGCCATTGACATTTTCTTGTGCCTGGTTTTGCTGGGACTGAGGTAGCATGTTGCTGCTAATTCTCCTGGCACCCCCAAGCCACCCTGCTTCAGCTGGTCTCTGCACAAAGCACAATGCTCTCGCTCAAATCAGTGGTCCTGCTCTGAGGGTACACTCAGCAGCATACTGGGCTTTGACCTTGAGAGGGGATAGAGGAAGAGCTTTGGAGACCAGATGTCTGTTTTATATGATGGATAAGTTTTCATTTAAGTACAAGAAATTATCAGCCCTTTTTTGCTTGCATATACTCGGGAAGGTTATGAGTCACAAAGTAAACTGAAATAAATGTGATGTAATCAGCATCTGCAACTTTCCATGTTTCAGTTTTGCAAACATTTCTTCAAATCAAACCTATCTATCTATCTTCAGACATCAAGCATGGGTTAAACTCAAGTGCCCTCAGTCACAAGGGCACCAGGTCACTCTCTCCTTGGGAAGGAGTAGCTGGGGCACAGGCTGCTGAGGCACAGCAGCAAGCTACTCAGCACTGCCCTGCAACCCAACCCTTGCTCATATTTGCCTCCAAGTGTCTAGAAGCACAGTTTTTTGGTACTGGAGATGAAGGGACTCAGCATCAGGTGGGACTCAGCATCAGGTGGGACATCTATCGTGTGGTGGACATCCTTAGGTTGTAATTTCTTCATATGTCACAACCCACGTGACACTTGTATCCCACAAAGAAAGGACAAAGATTAATTCTTTCATTCATAGCATGGTTCAGTACACATCAGATGGTGCCTCTACTGGTTTTGGGATCACACCAGGATAGCTTGTTCCTCAAACAATGTCTGAGATCAGATTTATCGAAGATCACACAGATGACAGACATGATTTTGCTTTAGCAATGACAGAAGAGCTCTGATAGTGATAGGAATGCTGTAGGTGTAGTTTTGTTTTTTTTTTAGAGCTAGTGAAGTGCCAGCAAAATATCACATACATACGAAAAAAGTGATCCCTGGTGTAATGAAATTGTGTGCCCATTGTAAAGGCAAAGTGTCCAGGGAAGTGGTCACAGCACCAAGCCTGTCCAGTTCAGGAAGCATTTGGACATGGTGTGATTATTGGATTGTCCAGTGCAGGGCCAGGAGTTAGACTCAATGGTTCCGATGGGTCCCTTCTAACTCAGAATATCCTATGATTCTGTAATCTGAGTGTCACATTTGGAGCCATCTGAATTTTGACAAGCCAGCGAAAACCAGATTTTCTTTTTGCTAGAGTAGCTGGAAGTTTGATGGAGTGGGAGGCAGCTAGTGCCAAGGTAAAACTATGCATGTTTCTTGTCATATGTCTTCAAGTGATACATTCCAGTGTTGTTCTTTATTTAATCATCCAGAGATAAATAAGCTACTACTTATTACAAACTAATTATGTTTTAAGCAGCACAAATAAAAGATAATCTGCACTACAGAATTCCTAGTGGCAAAACATCCAGGATTTTTTTACATGTAAAATCATGAAACTGCTGAGATGCTTTTGAAGTTTTAACACACACATGCATTTGCTTGAAAACTACTATGCAAGCAATAAACCCCCTTGTTTGGGTCTGATCCTTCAAGGTGCAACACAGGTAGCTTGTGTTAACTTTGTGGGCTCAGTCCATGAGTCTGCCATAGCTGATAACATTTTTGAATTATATGTTTATAAATCAATGCAATTAGGAAAAAAAGAGAACTGTGGTTTTAGTATCAATTAATCTCCTCCCCAGAAATTATGTTCCCAGCTAGAGCACTGAAGAGAGGTGCACAGGAAAGAGGCTTAAAAAAGACACTTTGAAGGGAAAATACCCCAACACAATGCCTTTTTCTTTTTCTTCTCTAATTGTTGCAGATGTCGTGCAGTTGCACCTATGAAAAGTTAAATATTATGTCTCTGTAACATTTTTTATCTTCATTAATTATAGCTCAGAAAACCTTGCAAAAAGCAGTCTGCTTCTTTAATACAAATAAGATTAATTGCATGGTTGTTCAGAAAATGAACCACCAGTAGTTAAACAAAAAATATTTGTCTTTAAGCAGCCCTTGAATGATTTTTTTTAAACTGTTACAGGAAGTGAAGAGGCTGCCAAATTACCATGCCCGTGAGCCCCACTCTCATTATCAGCCTAAACGAACTCACACACCCCGCCACTTTCATCCTCTTCCAGGTCCAAGAAAAAGAAAAAGGAGGCATAAAAAAATAAAACCAACCTTCCACACAAAGAGGTGTCTCTGAAGTCTGGAATGCACCCTGGCTGTTTGAAGACAAGATTTATACCTGACACCCTCCTTTAAGCTCATTGTTGAGACTCGCCTGTGTTCAAATTAACCGCAGACTGACTGCTGCAGGTACTTCATCTTACAACGACCACATCATCTAAGATAAATGCACTAGGAATTGCTATCACTTTGAGGCAAAAAAAGAAAGGGGAGAAAAAGAAAAATCAAACCCCTGATGCAGGTAGTGGGTGGAGGAAAAGACAGACGGGCATGAACAAGTGCGTGAGGGTGCGCCCAGGGAAGGAGCCAGCGACAGCCAGCAGCCTGCGGCATGGGGTGCAAGGATGAAATGTGTTTGGCTGCCAGTGTGGGCACCTGTGTTTTAGCCCAGCCTTTCCTCACCTTTGGAGCCAAGCTGTGGGACCAGGCGCTGGGCGGAATGCTTAAGCCACCGTTGCTGCAAGGGAAGCAGTAACCTGCTGGCTGCCTGTAAAGGATGGAAAGGAGGTTTCTGACTTGGTGGGAGACGATGAGGAGGACTATGGCATCAGTTTATATCATGCCCATATTTTCTGAGGAAAGGCTAGTTTCCTCATTTTAGGTATATCCATCCTCTCTCTAAAGTCAATTTCATTCAGCATCTTAAATTCCTCTGGAAGGAAAACCTGGGTAGTGAAGACTTAATTTTACACTGAACCCATGTGATGGGAGGCAAAGCCATAGAGCACTGAGATATATGAAGCAAACAATAGGAGAGAAAGAAGAGTGCGCTCAGGACAGTGTCAGGACATAGAAAAACACAGATGAACGTCCCAGAGCTCAGGCTGCTGAAACTCTAGCATTAGCAGGAGTTGAGCTAATTACTGAAGGCTTTGTAGTGACATGGGCAAAAAATGTCTGTCATAAAGAGAGAATAACACCTGGCAATTTGCAGAGATACTTATTGTCCATATCATAGTATCACTCAAAGCCCCAATAAAAGCTGGGGAGTAAGGATGCAATTTGTGGTGCAGAACCAGTTAAGGGGCGTTTCCCAGGGTGAAAAATTACCATGGCACTTACATTAATCCATGGCACTCAAAAACAGTTCTGAGGAGATATTCTGAAATTACACTGATAGAGGAAAGAAGGCAGAAAAAAAAAGATAACATAGGTGGTTAATGTAAAACTTAAAAGCTAAAAAAACATGCCCTTCTGAAGCATTTCATAATAGTTATCTTGGATTCTGAGATGAAAAAGCAATACGGGATTAGCAACAAAACTAAGATCCTTAAGGAATATTCTAGCGTCCCAGATTTGCCCTGCTTTTGGGGAGAACCCATCAGCATATTCTGGATTTAACCCAACAGAAAGCTCTGATTCTTCTTTTTCAAGCAGTTCAGAGCCTGGCCTTTACAGGACTTCTTACAAAATTTCTGAGTTGACAGGGATGTCTCAGATGTTGAGATCTGGGAAAAAGGAGCTAGTTTAATCCATTTCAGTTAGAGAACACTTTCTATATTTAGGATTTTAAATTATGTTTCATTAAGAATGCAAATTAGGAGCACTTCTAGGACTCCAGGTACTTGCATGTCCCAGCTAGCAAACAAACCTCATGCCATTACAAATCTGAATAAAGCAGGTTAAGTTTGCAGCAGATTTAAAACAGGGCAAAAGCAAAGGCGGGAAGAGACCCTGAACAACACATCCAACACCTACCCTCTTGGGAGGGAGGAGAAACATCTATGCTAGCACTGAACTGATACAACTGCATGTGAAGCTATGGCAGCAATCAGCTTGGCCACAGGTATCCTGTTCTATTTTTTTGCATTTGAAAGATTTACCATTTATCCTTTTTTTTTTTCTTTTTCATGTGAGCTGTTTTTTTGTTTTGTTTTTTTTGTTTTTGTTTTTCCTTGAGGGATGATGTCTTCTATCTGGTGCCAGCAGAAGGTTCTCAGAGAAATCAGTTTCATGAACCCATGTCCAATGTACTGAAAAATGGAGCATGGCTCCACCTCAGCAATCACAAGAGTACGTTGCGGACACTTAGCCTGGAGCCTCCATAATTTCCGACACCAAGCATCTGAGGAAATAGCATTCAGTATTTCATTCTGACATTTCAGCTCTTGACAGCGCTACAGATTGCTGCTTGAACCTAAAGTCAAATGCAATAAACTGTGCACAGCTTTGCAAAAAAAAAAAAAAAGTGTAAGCAAGGCCAGTTCAGCTTACCCTATCTCACAGGGAGCCACAAGAGTGAGAAACAAATACAAGGCTCTAAGCAGCTGCTCCATTGCTGCCTGCCTGTTAGAAATAACTTGGAATTTTCAAGAAGCGCTATCAGGGCCTTCTGGCTTAAGCACAGAATCGTAGAACTATTTAGCTAGGAAAAGAGCTTTTAGATCATCAAGGTCAGCTATTAACCCAGCACTGTTAAGTTCACAACTGTGTAGAATCATTGGATTCTTCCTTTCCCAAATGGATCTTCAGCATCTACCAAAAAAAGGCTGCAATAGACAGTGAGGAAAGACCATCAAAAGATAAAAATATGGGTATGGATAACAAGCTTATGTATTAACGGAGATTTTTCACATAATTGTTTGTGATTAACTACTTGGCCAGAGTATAAATGTTTTCTGTAGGTGCATGCACTGCGCATCTTTAGCTGTTGTTGAATAGATCTTACTGCAGTAACATGCTGAGAAGGCTGCGGGGAGCTTGATAATCACTGGGACTTTTAAAATTACTTCTGAGCTAATGAAAAATGTGAATACTTATTTATATGTTATATGTACACATGTACGCAGGGCTACATGGTAAATCCATAGACACATTTTAAGTTCGAGTTAAGTTTAAGTTTTCTGCACCCTATGAAATTTTTTTGTACTTTCTCCCTCTTCTGTGTTTCTGACCAAACAAATCACTTTACTGTTCTGAAAATGGAACTTCAAAACCATAAAGTTTGGTGCTCATTAGAGTGAGAGCACCAGCAATTAATGAGACAGCAAATGCCCTGGATTCCCAAGCAATTCCTTCTCCAGTACCCAGAGAGATACCACCTTCCTCTCTGTCCTCCAAACATTTTCTGTTTTTGTCCCCATTCAGTCTTGTGCCTCCTACTAACTCAGTTTCTTCCTCAACACAGATGCTTTGTGGTTCTGATGACTCCTTCTCTTTAACTCTGTATGACTCCTCTTGCTGCCATTCCTCACTCCTCTGCAGCTCGAGCAGGTGCCTGTTCTGCTCCCTGGTCTGGGGTAGGTCTCAGAAGATGGCTTAGTCTGACTGAATGTGTTGCCTTATGTAAGCAGTGGAAAAATTACATTGTACCTGTAGCAATGTATTCTACAGCAAAAACCTGTTACAGAAAATTATTTATTTCCATGACCATTTGCTTGAAATAAATAAAGGGTTATAAAAACAGCATTTCTGGAAGATACAACTACCAAGTGTACCACAACAACTCAGGAACTACATTTATTTTACTACATGTATAATGTGTCACCTTGCAGAGACCTGAGGGCATTTTATAATGATGTACTTTAAAACAATGAAAGCTAATTCTTCTCCAAAAAAGGCAAACAGGAAACTTGTTTAAAGGACGAAGCTTTCAGTGGATAGCAAGTGCTTGTGTTCACATGTGTGCTCAGGTTGCTTTAAGAGCTGGTTTTTGGCTGCCTTGGCTCTGCCTCCGAAGACATCTCCAAAAACTCATGTACATGCCTAAGTGACATATGTGTACACTGCATCTCAGCCACTTCCACAACAAATGACAGTGAATTAAAACCATGCATTAGAGAGCTCATCCTTTCACGACAAGTGATGGTATTGACAGATGAGTTATTTTTACATCAAGCTCAAATCTCAACCCACAAGTGTGCAGCAGAAAGGGTAGCATTTTTGTTTGTTACTAATAAACTGTGTTTGCTATTTTTCTTCTGCACTATTCACATGTAATGAAAAGTGACCCAAACTCACATACATTATATGCCAATTAAAACCCTTTCACTTTTGTTGTCATGTCATGACATACTGGGCATACAAGTTTGTAAAAAAAAAAAAAAAAGCCATAAGACTGTCCCGTCTCTTAGGACCTCATCGTGATGTAAGCTGAAAGCCTTAAGGAAACAATGAATGAGTTTGCCTGTTTGCATGGAGTCAGTTCTTTACGTTTTTCTTGCTCGGACTGTTACATATATAAAGCTCCTCACGTGAATCCCTGAGGTCCTGTTTCTCTCTCATAGACAGATTCTTCTTGTAGGAAGAAGTCAAAGCTGTATACAGAGCTACAAAATGGTTCTCCCTAATTAATGTGGCCAATAAAACAAACTTCTCCAAAAGGGAATAACTTCAGTCTTCAAAACAAAAAGATCAGATCATGCTGCTCCTGCTCCCAAAGCAGAATCAACAGCTGAGTGGGCCTACTACAAGAAAAGTGCATTAGCTCAACTGGCAAAGTCTCCCAAATAAAAGCTAATTAGGGTACAATAAAAATAGTTTTTTTGAAATCTATCTTCAGTGTTCAGAAAATATTATAGTTACTGTAGAATTTAACTCCAAAGCCACTCAAAATCCTGGAAATGAAGACCTAAGATGACCATATTCATACCACCTCTGACCCCTTCACTGAAGTTTACCCCTGCGACATCTCACTCCTAAATCTCTGCTGTGCTATCTGCTTGCACTCTGAATAGCTGTTCTTCAACAGATTAAAAAGTATTGCTACACCTTTAGTAAGGACTAAAAACTTGCATATAGAGTATGGTTAGCACATTTCAGAGGAGTATATAGTTTCCACAGATCAATTTATTAGTGCAGGTGTATGACACACTGAGTAAAATGTTTAATTTGGAACAGGGAGCTGAATTTTCAACACCTGTCTCTCAAGAGAGTGCCAAAATCATGGGGTTATTGGGTGTTTGCAAGAGGGCTACTTTGTTGACTTTTTTGTGGGTTTTTGTTTGTTTTCAGTTTTGTTTTGTGTGCTTTTTTTCTTTTTAACTAGATATATTTACCCAAATTTTAAGTGGATTCCAAAGCAAATGGTGCTTGTGTGGCCATGATGCAATTACCCACAAACTTCCACAAGGCTTGTACATCCCAAGCCCCTCTCCCCAGGAGTCCCCAGAGGTGTCATGGTGCAAGTGGCTGGGCCAGGGCTCCTGGTGCACTATAGCATGGGAGGAGGCTGACCTGTGAGCCACTGAAAAATGCACATGGTAGCAAGGTCTTTGCAAATGTCCCGGTGGGGAGAGCTTCAGTTGCAGCTGACTATTGGCCACAAGACACTGATCCATCAGAAATCAACCTTCATGCCTGATGATGTTCCTGGAGCTACTTGCCTCTTAGCCACATCTGATTTAACTAGCCTAGGCTAATATCTAGCATATTTTTCCTAAGAAAGTTTTCTACTTCACTGGGGGTCAGGCCAGATTCCCAACAGGAGCAGTACCATGATGGACTCAGCACTCCATGTAAGACACAGAAGGTGGCAGCATCCTTGCAACAGCCAGAGTTTGGAAAGAGTGAGATGCCTTGAAAAACAAATCATCAAAATACCTTGCCCAGGACCCTGGCAGGGCTTAGGAACCTGGCAAGGCTTTGCTATTCAGGTCTCTAGACTCCCACCAAAATCCAGCCTACAGAACCCCTCCTATCACTGCTTCCTATCTTTGTACTTAATAACCCTGTCACCTATGGGGCATCGCAAGACCAAATGCCTGACAGCATTCTTCTTTGTTTGAATAAATTTTGGAAATCTTCCCTCTAAGAGGCTGGAGGCATGCTGGGTGGGCTCATGGAGAGGGAACAGTCAGGGCCCCTGGCTGGGCAGCATGGCTGCAGGGGTTCTCTCACAGGATTGTCCAGCTCCCTCCTCTTGAAGCTTTTCTGTTTTGCATGAGTCAGTTTTGTTTTATTTTTCACTCAGACACTCCCAAACCTAGTGACTGGGGCACCACCTGGGACAGGGTTTGGAAACTAGGCTTCAGTTCTTACTCTGAACAAAATTTAAATATCTTATATTGAGTATTGCCCAGAGCCCACATTTCCATACAGCCTGGCAAGTACCCTAGCCACCACGCAGCAGCATTATTCTTCTTTTGCTCTCCAAATAATCACTTATGCCTAGGAAAATGTAACAGTTAAAAACCAAGAAGGATAGACAGAAGCCTGTCAGAACACACAAGAGCTGAGGCTGGGGACACTGTTGTGAGTCAAACAGCTAAAGTCTCCCTATGCCGAAAGGAAGATCAAGTCCAGATCTCCCACCTGAACTCCCTAAGCATGGGCTAAATATACCAGTGTGACCATTCTCATAGGGAGAACTTAATGTGTTGCATGTGGATCTGTTCATCCAGCACAGACCAATTCAGGTAAAGAGTGTCCAAAAGCACATGTTCAGGCACGCAAGGAACTTGGTGGATGTAAACGTAGGTGTTAAGGTATGTAGGCACCTCTGGGGTGAAGAGGCAGGCAAGCAAGGTTTCTTAGGATCTAAATTTTAGACCTAGCATGTGAAGTGACTTGTCCGTTAGGCATCCAAGTTCCTCCTTGGGATTAAGTCCATGGAGATGATATAACAGAAAGTAGTTGCTTCTCACCTCAGAGTGCTCCCAAATCAAAGATTCAGAGACTGCCTGCTATTCTATGCACTTTTCACACACTCACCACTAATTGCTCTTCTGTGATTAAGGAAAAGTGTTTCATCTATATGTACGAAAAAGGCTGAAAACTCCAGATGAAAACTATTCCAAAGTTAAACAGTACTGCTTATTAGTTTTCATCTCTTCTGCAAAAATGTACATGTCAATGAAGTTAAGCAAAGGTCTGTGTGCACTGCTTGCTAAATTAATCCAGCCAGCATCAGTAATGATAGGGAAAATACCACAGATAGCAGCTTTGCTTCTGTATGTGTTTCAGGGAACTTGAGCTGTTAGCAATGCCTTTGAACTTGACTTTGCAAGAGGAAAAGCAGATGTCTTTCTCTTTCATTCATTTTGATTAAACAAATACAGCTTGTGCAGCAATTGCACCTTTAAGTTTTAGTCCATCTCTGTCATAGGCACAGGCAACAGCAGATGAAAGTACAACATCAGCAGTTTATTAAAAGAAACAGCAAAAACACCTATGCATCAGGACTGAGGGAGCACCTCAAATCATTTCACGCAAGTCTTTCTGCTAAACTTGTTTAAAAAGGGATGAACAGAAAGTCCTGAAAGGACAAAACAAATCCAGACTACATACTTCCCTCTCATTTTCTTTGCTTCTGTGTTTTAGAATTCCAGAAGAAAAAGGTATGCACACATAGGAAATATTACTTACTTTAGCTGCTAAACACATGTATCATCTGACTGCTTTTGTCTTATTTTTGTCACATATATTTTAAGAAGTAACTTTGTGACGCTTCTTATGTGCATCTCTGAAATTCTCCACAGATCCTTGTATATTTAGGAAGATCTTACTGAATTAATAAGACAGAGCACCTTGGAAAAGGCATTAAAATAATGTAAGTTACAACTCAGATACAACCAAGGTGTGCTGTGGGTGAGCAACATGTGGAGTTGAGCTCGACTGCAATGTTTTGTTGAAGGCAAACACTCCCTTCCAAAGCAGACAGCGGCTCTATCAGCTGTAAGCCCATCACTTCGCAGTCACAGATTCTTACAGTGATGCCGTACAAAGCCTTTTGAGCCGCTACAAACCACAACAAGTTCAAGACCTGACTCATGTCTAGAACTTCAACTCTCTCGCTGCTGCTGGCTTAGTCATTGCCAGCAGCCCTACATGCATCTGCTAATCCTGCGGTATCCTCAGCACCGTTCCCTCCTGTGGGAAAGCCCTGGTTAGTCAGCCTTGCAGAAAGGTAGGGTATTGATGTATTTCTCTTACCGTTGTGCTGCTTTGTTCTTGTTGTATTCCCATCTTAATGACCGTGCAAGCTGCTGGCCTTCCACACTTTCTTTGTGTCTATGTAAATTCAGTGTTTGATGCCGAAGAGGCGGAGATGATTTCTAAGTCAAGGGGCAGGTGTGAGTGAAAGGAGCAACCCAACAGCCAAACTATTTGAAAAAGAAACCTTTAATGTCTCATCAGCTCAGCACTGGAAAAAAAAAAAAGCCTTCATAACTTGCCTTGAAAACTGGAAAAACAGGGTGTCCTAGCTATAATTTAAGACATTAATAACAAGAAGATATTGCAGTTCCCTGACATATTTTGACTTTTGCACAGCAAAATGCTATCTTAAAAACTAGGTCTGATTATTAAAATGTGAAACACTGTCAGTGACAAAGAAATTACAGATAGGTTTAGCCCAGGCTAAATTTTAGAGCACACCTGAAAAAATGGTTCTTTCCCTTTCTTGAATGGACATACTGACAAGTATTTTGGCATGACCAAAAATTTTTTACTGTAACAACTTTACAGTACTGACCATGGTCTTCTGAGGTATTCAGTGGCTAGTGTGAGCAAGCCCAAAACTGCAGCGTTGGGATGTGACACCCTGAATTAACAAACAAGTTTCAGCAAAAAGTATTTTTCACCCACAAGAGTGAGTATACACTTTTTCAGTCTGGAAGTCTGCACAGAAAACACAGCAAAGCAAGAACAAACACATATTGTCATATAGGAACAGAGGACAGTACAAGGCATCTAAATTCCCACAATTTATTTTTATTTCCCTTGTCCAGAAAATACTTTCAAGCATGGAGTTAAAGCTTAAGAACATGAGTAGCTTACTCACCTGCTGTGGGACCGTTTGACAATTTGAAGTTGTGTATGTGCTTATAAGCTCCACCACTGTAAGTCATGATTTACAGAAAACAAGCATATACAGCCTCCTCTGCACAAGCATCTTTACAGTCACTATGGAAATCTCAACAAGAACCCAAAAGTCAAATTTCCTATTGGATTACTTCCTTCTGCTGAAATAATCAATTTTCTACATGGTTGCTTCATCTAGAAAATTTTTATGAAGGTAGTAGATAGATGGGCAAATGCAAGCATCCTGCTCCTTGTGGCTTCAAAGCTATACGTAAAGATAACAGTGTTTTCTTTTAATCTTTTTTTCATTACTGAATATTACACTTACAACAATCCCGCTTTGCTACAGATGGTTTCCTGTTGTTTCTGCCAAATGTGAAATAGCTATAAAACTTGAAAAGGTTCTGATGCTGTCACTGCATGAAAAATTGCATCTACAAGGGAAAATTAAATATGAGCCTTAGCCTTTAATTGCTTTAATCTTACTTAGTAAGTGAACTTTTTTACTCCCACCCCCAACTCAAAGCTTCCGATAACATGACCTGAAGGGAAAAATACAGCTACATATTTTAGTCAGGTATAAAGCCTTCATTAACAAAAACAAAAAAAAAGAGGAAGGGGAAGTAGATAATTCTCATGTCCAGACTAACCAAACAGCCACCAACTCCAGCTAACAAGAGCACTGCCTTTGGCTCAGTTTCATATAATATGTAAAGTCATTTCTGTTAGAAGACAGTAAAGTTCCTGTTTTCAGTGCTATAATAAGTAAATCTGTCACCTGAGCAGACAAATTACTAGAAAATGGCTTGTGTAATCCCAAGGGGACAGAGTCTTTGCTCCTTGTGCAGGCAAACCTCGGTGAACTCAGTGACAGCTTTACTTGAACGCAAAAGGGGTGTTCAGAAGTACTTCAAAGAAAAATTGAATTTAAACATATGATGAAGAAAACTCTTGATGCTCTGATCCTCTCTATAGGCATAGATTCAGTGTTATATGGGAGAAGGGCTAGGGAAAAGGTATTTTACCAGCAAAAGCATGGGACAGGTACATGATTACGAGTGGAGTATCAATGAACAAGCGAGTTTCACAGGCTCCTTCAAATTTCTGTCAGTATTTTGACTGGCACTACATCAACATACTCATTTTCTAGAAAAAAAAAAAATCAGTGACCATTTAACCACATCCTTCTATCAACAAGATAAGGCTGTGCTCATTGCCATGGATCTGCCTGTACAAGCAATGGGGGTAGAGGCAGAGAGTAAATATGAGAATTTGTTCCAACATTTTGAGTGCATTTGTCTGTCTTTTGCCTTATATAGAAGGTCTGATATTTAGGGCTCTGCAGCACAAGAAACAAGTGCTCTCTGTTACATTGGAAATTTGGCAAGCACCCATTTCTGCAGGAAGAAGGCATTTAATTGTAATCTCACCCAAACAAGACATCAGACCTCAACTTTCCAGCTGCTCAGACCTCTATTGTTCATTCTAGGGGATGGATCCGATAGTCATTTGCTATAAGAAGAGATTTGCTCTTGCTTGGAAAGAGAAGTTGGTGGGATATTAGTTTCTTTCAACTTGTGCTGCCTTTCCCTGCTCCGGAGGCTGGAATTTAAAAGCTGAGGTAGAGGTGACATTGTGGGCAGGAGTGAGTGGAAAATGTGTACATGCATCAAACTGCAACCAGATGTCTCATCTGCATGTGGATGCGCCTCTCCCATGTGCTGTACCCCCAAGGGCACCACTCACTGCCTCCTCAAAGTGCTCCTGGTGTTTCCCCATGCAGAGGTACTTGCAGCAGAGAGATCTGTTTGTTTAGTCTGACTTTCACCAAAGCTAAATTAGAAACAACCTTATGCAAGCTCTGGAAGACTGCATCTCCCAGCTATGGACAAACCCCTGTAGTTCAGCCCAGATGTGGCTCCTGGTTCCTTTAAAGATATCCATGCTGGGGAGAGCAGGACTGTAAGGGCTGCTTGGCACCTATGGGGCTGACATGCTAGACCTGCTGCTTTTCTCTGAGTGACCCTGCACAGTGCCTGACTTTGATGTCTGAAAACCACTGACTGATCACTTGGACCACAAAAGCATTCACAGAAAAGCACCCTTTATTTCTCTTTTGTGGTGTAGCCTGTGTATATAGGATCTTGGATGAAAATCAGAAATGGGCATGCAGGCTGGATATCTGCTGACATTACTCCTGTTGACTTTACTGGGAAGCATATTGAGCTCCTATACGGTCATTTTATCAAATCATTTTTTTATTTATTTCCAATTTTATCGTTTGGTCACCAGGTGAACTATTTGCACCCTTCACATCCAATTAAATACCACAAAGTGCTAGTGCTGGGTTTTTCTCACAAACAGAAACCATGATAAAAAACACAACCCTGCCACATCAGAGATGTTCTTCGTGTACTGTACAATATTTGCATCTAGGTTTCCTTGTTGCTAGCCAGTGCCATCTGTTATCTGTTTTGGTCCGTTTATAAGAAATGGCAATTTTTGAAAATTGAGAGCAAGAAAAGAACAATGGCTTTTTCCTTTGTATTTTATGTCCCTAAGAAACCAACTAGATCTACACATGCACAGAAAAATATACCCCTCCAACTGGCAATATGTTAGCACATGCTTTTTCTGTATGGAAAATTTAAAGAGACAAGCCTCATCATGGGGAAGTATTTGAATGTAATAAAATAAATCTGTGCCCCACAATGCCTCAATACTCGGTTTTGCTTTTGTCTCTCTTGGAGCGTGCTGACACTCAGACTTGGTGATGGAATAAATGCTGGCAGCTGAGATACTTACTGCCATCAGCTGTGTGCTCTGCCCCTCTTTTGGAAATTATTGCTCTCCTGCAGCCGGCTCAACTGAATGCTTTGTGAAACCAGCTTCAGACTGCCAGTCTTCACGCCAGCCTCAGCTTAAGCAGATCTGCCAGCCCATAAACTCCTGTGCGTTGGAGGTGAGCCCACAAGCCATTGAGCCATGCCTGATGTGCAGGTGGAAAAGACTCAGAGAGAAAGAGGATGGCCAGTTGAAGGTGGTGCTGCTTTGCTTTCCCCCCTGTCATGGGCCGCTGGATGGGTGGTAACCCACAGATCATTCTTTCCTATTTGTGGAAATACAAACACATCTAACTCAGGGGACTCATTGTCACCAGCTACCCACCAAGAGAAGAAATGGCAAAATCTCAAGGGACAAAAACAGAACATGTCCCCAGCCTTTTCTCTTTAATTGACTCTGATAGGAAGAGAAATGTTACTTTAGGATGGTAATTTCAAGCTCCTCTGTTATAAGTGACAAATCCCTGTCTGAGGATGCTGTCTGTTTCATAGGTCCTAACTAGAGCAGTCTATAAACCAGCACCAGGTATTTTAACAGATTCTGCCTATTTTAGCCTTTGATATCATCTGTTCCTCATGTTTTTGCAGTCCCAGTGTTTCTCTTCCAAGATTTGTGATTCTGGATGCACAGGATCTTTTAGTCTTCTTCTTTCAAATGACAGAAGTCAATTTCTAGAAAACCTCAGTTTATCAGCTATTACTATACAGATCTCTTTCCCTCCTGGGTCCATCTCCCAAGCAATGGAGAGTGCATACAGTTGTGAAAGAAAAATGGAGCACATCATAGGAATGCATCCTTTTACCCTCGGTAATTAGAAATATCTAATCCTGAACTATTAAAATGATTCTTGCTTAAAATGAAAAGAAAAATCCTGACATTCAATCTGCAAATAATTGTATGCTGCTTAACTGGCACTTCAGTAGTTTTTGTTTGTGATATATCCAAAGGAAGAGATGGATGAACTGTCAGAACTAAAAGCTCTCTCAGCACTTGGCCATATGTTTCTGCTTTGGTCCCCAGCCTGTTACATGGCTGAACAGAGGATAAAGGCTGGTCTTCATGTACAACACAACCTCCAGGGGAGGTGGAAAAAAGAGTGAATCTTTCCAGGGTTCCTTCTTACCAAAGAGTTGGCTTGGATTTAGATGCAGCCAAGTTTTGCAGCACCAGGTGCTGGCTATAAAGCCCAATGAACCAGAGATTCATTACCATGATCTGCAGGGGATATACATCCACCAGCACTTGCACAGCGGAGATAAAGTCAGAAACTGGAGCTCATGTATCTTTCTATGCCAGGTTTCAGTAGAAGATTGGTTGGGAAGGGCTGGATGCTGGAGGTTAGCAACTACGTTGATCTTGGCCTAAAAATCAAAAGGGTCTCAGGTCTATCAACACTGTAGGATGCCACAAGTGTAGTCAAGCTAAATGTTATAAACTCTTTTGCTTTTCCTCCCCAATTTCCAAGTAGCCATTGATCGCACCTAAGTAACATTCTCAAAACACAATTTACCCCACACATGTTTATTATCAGAGCAGGCCCCTGGACAGCTGGGTCATCGAGACCCTCCTAGCCTCCTATGCTCCACTCAGGCAAGGGTCAGCTGAGATACCACCAACTGCTGGAGAGGCTTCCTGTGGGACAGGGAATGGGGCAACATCAATCTCCTCAAAAAGTCTTCCTGCTGTAAAACTCACATAGCTCTGGCAGTCCCTTCGGCCACATAAAATCTTACTAGTCATTCCCTCCCAGAAAGGAAACAGGAAGAATTTAAGGCACTGAATCAAAAAAAAACTCAGCTCTGCAGAACCGAGTCTAAAAAAGAACAAATGCCAGAAACTATGAAGTCTACCAGGGACTTTGCTATTGATTTTGCACTGCAGACAGTCAGACGTTATGCTAATGTGCAACGTGTCAATGTAAAACCTGTTGCTAGATTCATGGAGGGTGATTCAGCTCAAGCATTGCAGCTTAACTTCACAGAACGCCACTTCTGACAGTTCAAAACCAGCACTCACTAATGTCAGATCAGGAGGATGTGGCTCTGACTCCATCTCTGCAGAGATTTGAAAATCCACTGGCAAAGCTTTAACTTCTTCAAAAGACAATAGTACATAATGCTTTTAAGTAGTCTTTGTTTGTCTTTTATTCTTTTGTTTCTAATGGATGTCTAAATTTGAAAAGTTCCTCTCTATTTTTGTTCCGATTTCCCTGGTGGGAAGAAACTGAAAAATCTGATCTATGTCAAGTCAGAAGAAATGTGTGCAAAGCTAACATGGTTCAGGAAACAGTGTTTGATTACTGAATGTTGCCACAGAGTCAGCAAGAGCTGGACACACCACCCTTGTGGGAGTTCTGCCATTGACTGAATGGGTGCAGCATCTCAGTTCATTTGTTGTAGACCTGGATGAGCGATAAATCAAACAAAAGAACAAGTTACTTGGCCTCCAAATAATCTTTAGATGTTCTAGTCTTCTGCTGTATGAAGGTAGGTTCTTAGTTTTCTGGTAAAATTATAGCCAAACATTTTGTCCACGCAGTGACCTTTGGCATAGGTCAATTATACTTACCTAGGTGGACAGTCTTACATGTCACAATCTCATCCTTGTTCAGTAATATCTAATTCTTTATAGGGTGTACCTTCTTGGAATATACATGGCAAGAAAGTGTCTCTGTTTTTGCTAATAACTCCCTGCCCTATTGACACACTGGCCAGAACTTTTCTACATATTAGGAAAGAAGGGTTTTCCCCAACAAGAGCTGCCTCTTCAGGAGCTGTGGGATAAAAAGAGGCACCTGTTATCTTCTACTACATCATAAAAAATATATTGGGTCTTGAGGGTCATGAGGGCACCAGAAGGCAGTAAAGGCCTGGTTTCAGAATAACCAGAGGGAGAAATGAGATATCTTTTACAGGAGTGAATAGAAAGGCTGATCTACACTCAGCTCCTCACCAATGACTCATGTAGGGTGGGGCCATGCTGGCACCTCTCTGGTTATTCTGCTATAGGCACTAGCTCTCATTGCAATTTATCTACTCTTTAGTGAAAAAGAGAGGCAGAATAGATATCATCTGAGACCCAGTTCCATCCTACCATGGTTAAAGGAAACAACTATGTTGAGGATATTAGAGGGGAATTCCTCCACTGATGACAACATGAGAAAAACATTATCTTAATATTAATCTAATCTTCAAAAGTTTATGCTGCTATTTTTTGAAAACTGAGACTTGGACAATTTATCTAGCACAGCTATATGGGTTCAGTTAGAAATTGTAGACTCTGTTAAAACATTCCAGTCCTCCAAGAAATGTCACCTTTACACATAAAGTTGAAATGTTTCATGTGAAGCCATTTTCAGAAAAATTCTAAACACCTCTATGGTAAAACTGCATTCAGTTTTTTCTGTGAGATGATTTCCATGGCATACAATTCAGTACGATGCCTTGAAAATTAAAACATCACATGTTTTCCATCTAGCTGCAATAGAGAAAAAGCAGCCTATTTATGCCAGCAGTTTTCTGTAAAAGCTATCTATCTATTAAGGAAAAAAAAGCCTGCTGGCTTTTTCTGGGCACATTCTCATCTGAGCTCTTTGTTGTGGCCAGACTACATTATTGCAAACAGCAACACAACTACGCTGTACCCTACAAACCAGAAGAGCTGGGCCAAGCTCTGGTAACAGCTTCAGTCTCATCAGTCATGCCCAGTGAAATTTTCCTCACAGGAGCTTACTTGAAGGTGAAATTGTTCCCACTGAGTGGTGTGGAGCCAAACAGGGTGCTGCTGAACACATTTCCTTTATTTGTCTCTTCTTGTCTTTTTTAATTTCAAAATTAATTTCTTATCAGTGTTGCTCATTGATAGAGGATGCCTAAACTTTTTTCTTTTCACTTTCTACATCTTAGAAATTTCTGAGAGAAAAGAACAAAGAACTGAGCAATCCAGGTCACAGTGAAGGGGTTTAACCCTACTCTGCACTATCACATTAATTTCCTTTTAAAATTTGTGATCTCCCATGATTTTTCTTATAGAGTTGCCAGAGATTTCCACCACTTGCCAAAACATTTCACGATCTATAATTCAAAACTCCAGTGTACAACATCATCTCCCACTTCTGCTCTAGAGGAGTGGCAGCAGTAGCCATCGGCCTTGTCTAGTGGAACGAATGGCAGCCAGAGGTGTGAAAGCTTTCCCTGTAGCTTAAGGCATATAAAGAGGTTTGGGGTGGTACCCTAAGGACGCAGTGATCACTAAGCTCCTTGGCATTGTTGTACTATTGATGAGGATCTCACCTGTCATCCCATGGTGACAGATCCAAAGTGCCATCCAGTGCCCCTTCATATAATATCTAAAGCTCCACTGGTTAAAAGAACGAAACCACCTTTCCTCTAAGGCAAACTGACTAGCTGCACTTTTTCTAATCCACAGTATCAGTGCTGTAGCTGTGGCAGCAGCAGCTAAAAACACCATGCTCAGTACCAATGACAATCTTTCATAGTCATACAAGGCTCACACAGGCCACTTCAGTGTTGGAGCAAGTTTTGCAGTCCTGGTTGAGCTCTCTGCTCCCCCAGATGTAGCTGAGCTGGACATTTCAAAGCTACTTTGGCACTACTTATGGCTATAGTGTACTGTGCTTAGAGCACATATGCAATGCCACTGCTGCCCAGATACTCCTCAGTGTGGGCAGCAGCCCGCTTTCCTCTCTGGACCTCAGTCCCACAGTATCCTTTTCCAACAAGATTGTGGAAGCAGGGAAAATTAAAATTGGCAAGCTACGAACATGTGTTCACATGCATATGGAGTCAGCCACAACACTACCAACGCTGTGATATCTTACGGAGTTGGTTGTGATTTCAAGAATATAGTAGCAGTGTAAAAAAGTACAGGCAAATTAGCTTGCAATGTTAACACAAACCCCAAAACAACAGTTCCACTATCCTCTGGAGAAATATGTACTTCTACTGAAATAAAAAAACGCACTGGATCCTCTAGAGTTTGGGAACTGGTCAGAACATCAGTACTTCTAATAATAAAAAAGTCTACAACACATTCTATGTGTAGAAACTTTTTAACTTCTAATCAAGGAGACTGACAGGAACTGTAGTTACTTTCTAGCATTCACAGAAAAAAAGCGGCTCTTTAGTCCAATGCCAGGAACAGAGAAATCCACTGAACGGAAGAACTCGTTCAAACTAAACCTAAACCCAATACAATTTCCAGACACAGCCCTCAGTGACATCCTCATGACGGAGTGGATCCCCTACCGGAGCCAGGCTGGCTCTGGGGAGAGGCAGTAGCCATGAGCCTACCTTGCGCCGATGGTCACCACCTCCGAAGCCCGGAGCAGAGTTCCTCCGGCGGGCACAGGGCGCGGGGTACCCGCCTGCTCGGGCTCTCACAGGTGCCGAGGCTCAGGCGCAGCGACCGCGCGTCTCCTCCGCTCGCAGAGCTTGTCATTAATGTTCCCAGTTGGGTCTCAGGGAGCCCAAACTCCCCGGAGCCGCCAGCCGACGGCCCCGCGCCCCCTTCGCAGGCTCGGAGGGGCTCCCCAATAACTTCTCCTTCCCTTCGCTGTCTTCTGCGAAGTTTGGTAGAGCCGCGGGCGCCGGAGCGGGCTCTGCTCTCTGCGGAAACTCGCCTACCCCACCTAGAGGAGCACGGCAGGATGAGGAGTCCCACGTCCATGCCCGCTACGGCAGAGCTCGGATTTTGCTGGTGAACGGGAGGAGAAGGTTTTTATCTGGTTTGGCTGGGAAAAGGGGAGCCAGATCCTGGGGCACGGAGCAGGGGAATGCTTCTGGGAAACTCCTGGGAGTAGAAGGAACCAGGGTGAAGTTTGACGATTGAACTGGTTCAGTTCAGCGAATGATGGTATGGCAAAATGAAACTATTCTGCACAAATAGCTGGATTTTTAGGTAATTTGGGTTGGCTCCTCTGAAGCCTGTCTCAGTTTTCTACTCTGAAGTCGCATGTTTGGGGACCCCCTGGACCTCCCACGGGACTTTATCAGAGAGGGACAGCATGGGAGATATCAAGAATCACTGGGTCCCTGGAACCACACACAACTCTCTGTGACTTTTAGCAAATTCTAAAGGAATAACTTAGATTTTTTTCAAGTTGAAAATGTCATGGCTACCTTTCTGAACTTCTTTTCTTCCCAAGCAAAACTGAAATATTCTTATACTGTTGTACTTTCTAAAGGTTGCAAATTCTGGTTATCAGCTAACTCTGCTGGAGGGGATTGCTGGTATTTCTGCAAAGGCACTGTTCCTTGAAATCGGAAAATGTGAAATAATCTACTCAGATAGCATTATTTATCACTGAATGAAATACAAAAAAACCAGCACACCTGCAAATGGCTTGAGTGCAGCTAGAGCAGTTAACTCAAGAGACCATAAAGGAAAAACATATCAAGACTACAACTCCTTTTGTGAGCATCCAATATGTAGTATGAAAACCTGACAATGCTTGATCAGTGGAAAATGTTTCTCAGAGGAGGCCCTTCAGCCTTGTAGGGATACAGGATTCATAAAATCTGTATTCTGGTGTATGCTGTACTTGTAACTCCACGGCTGACCTGACCCTCCCCATCCCACTGGGCAAAGGTGTGCTTCAGTTCTTATTTAGCACGTACCAGACTCAATGTTATGAATCAACATTAAAATATAACTGGACATTTTTTCATTTTAATAAGAAGCATATTCAATTCAATGGTTCCAGTTGTCAAAAGCTGACCCTGGGCTACACAGCAAGTTGCTTCCTTCTTGCTTGCAGAGAAGAAAGGATCATGGCTGGTATCACTACAACACAGACAAAACAAGGTCTTTGGACCTTTCTCCTTTTGTAGTGAAAAATCATCTGGTTTATACCTAAAGTTGAGCTGTTTAAAGACCTCTATTGTCTCTTAGAAGTAGTAATGTTCATTTTGTTACAAAACTGAGGTCTTAGAGAGAAAAGTACTGTAAGAAGGAAAAGTGAAATAATTCAGCAGAATCTCCTAGAAATGAAAAGGCAGCACTTCTGGGTGTATGCTTGATAAAGGACCCCTTTCCCAGAGTTTACATTTGTTTCCCAAAATACAAAATTACAAGCACACAACTGCAAAGGGCTTCCATCTTCCATTAGCATCCCACCCATTCACTGATGTCAAACTGATGACTGCACGAGTGTGCTCATCCGTGGCTTCTAACCCTCTTCCTTCCATCATAACCCACCCCATCCCCTCAGTCGGGTTTGTTGCAACACCTACCACTACCCTCAGCCCTTGTCCCTCAACACTTTATACCTCCATGTGGTTGCCCTTCACCGGTTCTCTTCTAAGAACTACAGCACTCCTTTCAGCTGCTGCACTTTTCATTAGGCCAGAGAAAGCACATATGGGTGCTGGCTTGTGTAAAGACTAGTCCGATAAAGGTTTTCAACAGCCAGAAAGGTTTGATTTATTTCATATGGTATCTCTCAGTAATTCCTCAAATTTTCCTGACTCACTTCTCCAGCTGACTCTAGCCTGCTTACAAGCCTCCAGTCTCACAAATACCTGAGAACTGAAGCTGATTACCAAGTCACAAAACCCTATTTAGCAATTGGAGAACTTCTTCCAAATCATTAGATAGACTGTCCCAGGCTAGCCCATTTAAATATATTTTTGATTTTCAGAATTATGTCTTTCACAAGGAAGGCAGCAAGCATCTGAAAATTACAAAGCAATTAGCTTAGCTCAAACACCTACAGTAACCATGCTCTTGTGTTTGCAATATATATTTGAAATAATTAGCAACATGTTTCTGTGTCTTCTAGGACATCTTGCAGAGGACCTTGCAGAGACTTCAGTGGCAGCCAACAAAAGAGCTTATCACTCTGTCAGGCCTATTGTGCATCTCTTGGGAAGCAGGATAATAAGGCAGGGAGCCCCTGAGTTTCCAGAGGAGCATTCAGCTGCCTGAAATGCTCAAACATTCCTTCTTCTGCATCTCTTTGTCTTACTTTTGTTTATATGTTGCAGCAGAGTAGGCAAAGTCTAGTAAAAAGCATAGTACATCAGCATATAATCAAACAGAATATTGTACTTTGTACTTGTAAAGTAATTTGAGTAAGTCCTTAAATTCTGATTCATATGTCTAATTCTGTCTTATGATGTGTAACCCCTGTGTAATCCCTGCCAGTCAGGCAAAGTTAGCCTACAGCTCTGCCATACTTGCTTGGTGACTTTCTATACTCAGTTTGCACACAAACCACTTTTTATGGATCAGGCTGCATCCCTTAGAACTTATCTGAAGCTTGACCACAGCAAGCTCTGTCACCTGGCAAGTGCAGTAGTCACCAGCATACTAAAGCATGTATTTCACTGTTGCAGTCATGAGGAGATATGTAAGGGAATTCTTTAGTTAGCAGTTATCCTCTTCAAATAGCTACAGGATGCTAAGGCCATTTAGTCACCTAAAAAGTGAAATAACTTGTGCGAATTATTTGTAGATGTTTCAAGCGTGTCCTGAGCCTGTAAATGCCTTGCTTTTGGCATAGAACAGCAGGCTTTCAGCTTGGAATCTGTTTTGCTCTGTTGTATGTAAACATTGGAGTATTCTGACTTGGAGGAATCACTTAGAAAGGGTAACTAGAGCAGTGTTTTAAGCATTTGTTATAATTTTGATTGTCATAGGGTGTTTTGATATAAAATACATGATCATCACCTGACTTCAATGTAATAAAAAAGTATAAACAGAGCTTGAATGGTATTGAGTTTATAAGCATCTTTTAAAATGAGACTTCTAAATTGATGGTGATTTGAGCCATTGGTTCAACCCAAAATCTAATTGAAATTTGCATCATAAAATTATAGGTAGAACTAACCAGAGTGATGTCACAATTTGTCACTTAAGTGGTGGAAAAAAAATCAAAAAGGCTTAGGTCACAAGTCTGACCAAAACAAATTTCAAAGTCTAATTGAATAACCCATTCCATTCACTATGCAACCAGTGTCCATGCTCTTTCTCCAGAGTGGCAGGAGAGTTTAAATTCACACCTCTAAGAGTCAATTGCACTTTTATTACTCTTAATATATGTAATACATCTTTAAACTTGGACACTTGTATTAAGAGGAAGCATTCAGAATGCTTTTCAAATAATGCCCCTAGTACATTTTTCAAACATATTGCAATGAATTTCCATTCTAACTTCTTCCTTGGCAGATTACTTGCCTTCACTAATGCAGATGGTTTGCAGATTTGATTAATATTTTAATACGGTATTGTATCACCTGCAATATATGACTGTGGTATATTACTAACCTTCAAAATACACAATAAATTCAAGCTGTCAGCTGGGTAAATAGACCAAACCCAGCCTTGCAATAATATTCCGTACAAGTGCAGGTGATTCAAGGTTAGCAGGTAGTCAGGAGGCATGAGTGACACCAACATCTGCATCGTTTACTACCCACTGGCACACTATTCTCCAGATATCCTTCTTGTTTCCATCTTAAAGCTGAACTGTAAGGCCATGTGCTTGCTTAGAGGTAGGAAGCAGTTCTGCTTGTCATGAAGCAGTTCATCACTTCTCTTAGGCCAGAACACATCTTCCCTACTTTACCTTTAATTCCTGCAATATATCAACTGAGCTGCTTGGGATCCTCTCCCAAAAGAAATCCAAAGCTTTTTCAGGATTATTTTAAAATGCTAATTCCTAGGTAAATATCTTCAGGATAGAGGGTATATGTAGGTGTGTAAGAGGCATGTGTATTTATTTGCCTTTCCAGCATAGCTAACAACACAGTATTCAAAGTACTCCCCTGGTATGTAGGGCCTGAATTAAACTGGGGGCTCTACACTAAGACCTCCACCAAGCATTTTCACTGCTCGCTGGTTAAAAGCTTTCATCTTCTTAATTTTTTCTTTTAAACTAAATAATGGTTTCATATTTTTAATTATTTTTCTTTTAAACTAATGGGTGGAGATGGAGAAAACTGGATCAGGGTGTTGGCAACAGCCAAAGATTTTGTTTTAAACTCATGCATTTTTCTAAGTGTTCTTTGGCCTGTGGTATTGATTGCTCTGGGCAAGACTCCTCAGTAACATCAGTGAGCATACAAATAGTATCCATGAAGTCAATAAGCTACTGTTGGAGTAACTACTGTTCAACAACAGTGGAAAACATCTCTGAGGCCTGCACAGATGTCTTAAGATCCTGTGACTGTAGAGAAAGATATGGGAGGCAGTCTGATTGAATTGACTTTGCAAATATATTCACAAAATGTTAAACTTGTGAAGACAGAATGAGGGTTGTGAGGTCATACCTGGTGCACAGTGACATAGGCTGGACTGATGGATCTCGCTTGTGGCACTCACTTCAGCATCCACACTGGCTGATTTACCTTCATACTGACTTCTCACCATGTAAATACTGATTAAACTGTTCCAAGGGTCTCCTTTGGATGTTTTATTTCTACAGCTTGTGCAGGGTGTGAAATGTATCCCTTAAAATTAGAAAGCAGTATTTTTCTGTTAATGATCTGAATTAATTTCTCTGGATGCAATACACTCCTTTCTTTCTTTCCTGTGTCCTTCGCCTTCCCGTTGACATACTACCCAGATGTTTTACTCTGTTAACCACAAAGATCAACAGGTCAAATGAATTGTTTGCTGGCCAAGTATTATGCAGGTCTACCTAGAAGTTCACAAGATATCTGGACTATTTGCGTTCCTAATGGCTCTACCTATACTGCCATATTCACTTGAGGCTCAAACTTGCACTTAAGCCCAATTCCCCCCATTATCTTAGTGTTTTATATCCTGATCCACATCATGACTTACATCCAGAGCAAGTAAGTTGCCCACCAGCCAACCAAGTGCTCAGAGACACAGGGAGGCAGAGGGCATCAATAAATTGTATGGATACAAGAGGCTTAAGCCATGGCAAACTCACATGAGCACTTTGGCACACCTGACGAAGACCTTAAGACAGATGAAGAGACTACATAAAGTGCAGGGAGAGAGCAGCAGGAACAGAGAGACTGGCCGGGATGTGCTGCCAAGACACCTCACCCTACACACCCACAACAACAGCATGGCCTGGTCTGCAAAAACACAAACTTGTCTGTAAAATTACAAATAATTGAAGACTTTGTAAACTTTTTTCCCTCACCCCTGCTAATACCACTTTTGCTTCTATAATGCATCCAGATGATCTTAATTTGTAATTTAGGAGAGACTTAATTACTGTAATTGTTAAGAAAAGTTAATTTAAATGCTTAGCAGAGTCAGTGACCCAACATGCTTGCTGAACTGCTAAGGTTGGGCACAGAAGAATGTAATCTTAATGTACTGAATTTGTTTCCTTCGGGCAAATACAGGGCCAAATGTTCAAAGCTGCTTCTTAAATTGCACATGCAACATCTGAGGAGACATCTGCCTACGTGTAAGAAACATGATTTGCATGCACAAATACATCATTTAATTTAAACATATCTATACATTATGTTTGCACTAAGAGAGCATGCAAAAGAATACCCAGGTAAACACCGCAGGCAATTTTCTATGCTCCTTTCACATGAATAAAAATACTAAATATTGTACCATAATATTTCTGAGCTAGTCCTTCAGATTACCCAATGAAATGAGAACTCTGGCTTCTGCATCTACCTCTGCAGCTTGTGATCTGCTGGCTTGATGGAGCCTATGCTTTCCTTCCAGCAGCACTGTTAGGCTTAGTTAATGACTGGCATATTTTGAGATTCTTGATGAACAGCCACTCTAGGAATACTAGGAAGATAGTTCCTCTTTTGAATACAGTTACAAATCACTCACAGTCTGTTCCTTTTCTAAAAATCTTAGGAACTTCTTTGCTCCTGGGCTTTTTGGTCTTCCTGCCCATTTTTCTACTCTCTTTCTTTAAACCTCTCCTGGGCACCATACTTCAAATCCCATTCTCTAGGTAGGTAATAAGAACAGTAGTGTTCCAGCACTGGAAGACCATGCTCAGCAGATTCAACAACCTTGCCAGTCCTTGGGAAGCCTAGAAAAAGGATGATTTGAATTTGGAGTGGGCAAGGGGTAGGCATGTAAATCTCATTAGGAGAAAAACCTGGTTAGGAAACATTGGAGTCCGAAAAGGGAGAGAAAAACTGCAACTAGGAGATGGATAGCAAGACTGGTAATGGAAGCTGTGAAGCAAGATGGAAACTGAATTAGATTTTAGTGGAGGGGACATGGGGAAAGACAGTAGATGCAGGTACTCACTAGAGTGAGAGTGGGTGGGAGACTGAGGGGGTGCATGGGCTTGGGAAGCAGTGCAGAGGGCTCTGCTGAACGGTGCAATGAAATAAATCATTCACATAATGACTGCAAACAGTGCCAAAAGAGGGAGAACTGAAGTGGCACTGGGAACTGTAATGCTGGCCCAGCATCAATAAAGAGTTCACAGCAGAATGGGTTTTGCTGTGTAGGTTTTATCCATGTATTATCAGATGCAAAAGTGTTATAAGATATAAAAAACCCCTAGAAGTTCTAGTTTATATTGTGAGCAGTTTGAACTGCCCTTAACATCTCTACTTTATCAGAGTAATACTGTAGTACAACAAGCTGAAATGTAAACAGTCTGGATATAACTAGCAATGATTAATTAGTAATTTTTCTCAGAAATTCCTCATCCAAATAGGACCAGCTGTACTTCTGTTAAATCTACAAAGAAATCTACTCTTCATTACAAAAGGTGCACTTTCCATCAGGCTCCCTGAATTTCCCTCCAGAAGCTTTAAACATCTTCCCCTTGCCTCACATCACAAATGCAGCAGACACAGGTGCTCCAAGGAAATTCATGAACCATCAGAGGACTTTCCAAGAAAATCAGTTTGGTAAAAGCAAGACCGGTCAGGGCTACCAAGGGCCTGGGTCAGGCTGAGTGGCTGTGAAGGTGTTCCAACACCCCAGGGCTGTACCAGGCAGTCAAAAGTGGGATGGCAGAGCCTACACTCTGGCAGTAGATCAGCTTCTGTGTAGTAGGACTTTGACACACAGGTATAGCCACCTGGAGTGGTGAGGAGACTTCTCCTGCCTGGAAAGTAGTAGACATTTAAGACATGACTTAAAGAAAATTTCCAAACACAATGTATTTTCCTTAGTTAATATTAATTGACATCAGCTAGGCTCCTATCTTCAAATAGGCAGAAAGGAAAGCTAGCATCATCCCCTTTTCTCTCTGGTCACTGATGGGTCAGTCTTTTGAGCCTCTGCAAATTCCTACCTGTTCTTATCATCTTTTGACCACTATTCCCACCACATTTTTTTCAATGTGAGGTTACCACAATCAGCAATTCTTAATTTATTCCCTTTACCACACAAAGGTAAATAGACTGATAAATAGACAGTCCTGCATGAAGTCCCCGATCCACATGGGCTGATGACTAAAACTCTCTTGGGACCTATCCCAGTGACCAAAACACCTGGGTCCTTTGACAGGCACTGGATTAAATTGTGAAGCTCAATAACTCCTCAGGAAAAAAAAAATTACTAACACATAATGAGTCTAGAGTCATTTCAGATGCTGCCATGCCCCCCTGCCTTCAGCTGCTATTGCATGAAGGAGAAGACCTCTCACAAGTCTTGTATCATAACAACCAGCCCCAGTCAGATGCCCCAGATATTGATGGCATGTCAAATGGCAGTAAGCACCTATGATTAGACAAAATAAACCCACAATCAATCTCGTTTTTTTCTTGTGAACTTATGGTAAATTTAAATATGCAAAGATTTTATAGACTTACAATTCCACAGTGAGTGCTGGAGGCAAAGTCTGGCCCACACATACACACATTAAGTCACTGTGACCGATCTGTATTTGTGAAGATGAAAATGTCAATTAGATTTTGTATCTAAAGGAATGCAGATGTTTTACTGCTAAGTGGTTAAAAGTCAAGGTTCTGTGAAATATCTGAAAATTTGCAGTACTTTGAATTGGTCTTTTCATCATATGACATTAACTTCGTCTGTAAATGTTCTGGTCTGTTGGTAGATATGTTGCCCTTTTTTGCTTGGTGTGATTTATTTATTCCCTCCCCAGACCCTAATTACATCTAATTCTAATTCCACCTTTATATAATGTGTTTGAACTCTTTCCCTGTAGACTTAAGCTGCAAGATCTAGGGACATAAAACTTAACCATTTTTGATAATTATATGATGGTACCTCTGAAAATTAAGTTAGAGCAGGCGCCAAACGTGAAACAACGAGACATATCTATATTATAGTCCTGATGATATCTTGTGGGGACCTTACAATATACTTTATTGACCTTCTCTGGGGTACTGCAATAGTACACCCTATGTTAGATCTACATCACTATAATTGAATTTTAGGGAATTTCTGTGATGACTCAAAAATTGAATCTGCTCCCTGGTGCCTTTTCTTTCAATAAAATCTAAATCTTTTTTTCATTTCCCCTTTTAATTATGAAGGTGGGGAGACTAGGGAGAAGTGTTATGAGTCTTCCTTGGCCTAGAGCCCTTTGCTTATGCTAACATTTTCCCATCAGAGACCAAACGGTGACTACATTTTGCTCAGGATGGGCTCAGGAAGTTTTCTACTATTTTACATATGGCAGACAAGAGATTGGCACTAGCACACTCTTAATCTCAGCATTCAAACCCCAGCACTGCACTATAGTATCCAATTGCCCATCCCTAGCTGGACTCCACTGTGCCTTTTGTACCTCATTCCAGCGAGTAGACACAGACTGTCATCCTCCATGTGCAATGCCCAGCTGAGCGGGGTGGGCTAGTGAGAAGATAGATCTGACTTCCACAGTGAGGGCAACTCTCCCCTGGCATACCTCAGCCCAGGTGCAACTCTATGAATCAACTTTAGACATTCCTAGTGCACTTGGAATATATCAAAGCTTTTGGGATGGCCTGTTAATACATCTTCAGTTTTTGCACATCTCTACTGACTTCGAGAAAGGTCATAGTGATGTTTGAACCTGGTGGCGTTTTGCATATGATTGCTGTAGCTTACTCTCTTTTCATCCCAGGGTACTTGTTCATGTATTTTGTAAATGAGTACAGACACAAAGAAATCAAGAGGAAGCCATCTTCAAGAACCCAGTTGACCAGAGTTCACTCCAAAAGATGCAGCCAAACTACTTTCTCCAAGCTAATGATGGCCTTCAAAAACAGTGAGTGAGAATGCACACACTGAGTACACAGCATTTCTCCTGCTGGCACAAGTTAGATCTCTTTCTCTGGAGACTCCATCTTCTATTGTGTTCCCACCTATGCTGGATTTCTCCTAGCCTCTCCACATTGAAATGTATTTATAAAATGACTTTTCTTGATAGGAAGAAATTGCCTCAGTAGGATATGGAGCAAATGTGTTACCAGTCTTACTCATTACCAGTCCCCTATGCAGTGAAATCTTTTGAAGGCACAAGCTCTCCCTCCTTCCCTCTGCATGAAATCCTCCCCAAAGGACAGTGCCACTGCCTGTGGCACTTTCAAGTGCCTCCACTAGAAACCATTTAATTCTGGTGTCAAACACAACAGATCTAGATAGAGTAAAGTATAAGGAGACCATTTCTTAATATGGTGGGTTATTGGGCCTTGATTTGCCCTGTTGTGTCCTGATGCAGTTGTTCCACGGTCTATTTTGTACCTATCCATGTCAAATCAATGTCCAATGGTCCCATGAATTCCCATATATGCTCAGTAACTCTCTGGCCACAAGTTAGTCAACTCCCTTATCTCTCCTCTCAAATGGAGAGTGGCAGAACTGTGTAATGAAACCTTTAAAACTGGATCTGGTTGAATTAATTTGCAATGATGCTGAAGTGAAACTAAAGAGTCCTCCTCTTGCTGCCTCTCTGATTTTTCCTTCCTTCTGGAACTGTCATGAAAAATAATACTAAAATCTGTCACTTCATGTAAATTTTCTACATGATACAGAACCACAATGAAAATGCTGAGGGCAGAAAAGAATTTCTCTATTTAAAACAATTCTATCTTTGCACTCTTGGGCATTTCTGATCCTCTGTAGACTACTTTTCCTCAGTCCTCCGGTTCCCTTTTTTGTTGCTAAAATGCAAAACGTAAAAGTCTTTGTCACCTCTGCCTTTGAAGTAAAAGATCCCGTTTCTGAGAAGACAAGCTAATTTTGTAGCTGAGCAAAGCACAGCTATGTCTAGACCAGAGTTGGAAACAGCAGCTGACAAAGAAAACCAGAAAGGGCATGGCAAGTTTATAGCAAACACAGAAAATACAGGCCAAAAAATGCACACAGTGTGTCATTATCATTAAAATAATTTTATTTTAAAAATATTTTCACTTCATTCTCATCCTGTACAGCTGGTGATATCTGTAAGTATATTGTAACTATAAACATATACACTATGCCAATCTGTATGGCTAAAGTAAATGTTTAGTGCATTTGATGAAATCACACACTTGGAGTAACTGCTGGTTTTCCACTGTGAAAAGCACATTTTTACATATTCCAGAAACTAAGTAAATACTTCATTCCATAAATACTTCAGTGAGTCTTACACTGAAGTTTGCCCACAGGAGAGCTGGCGTTGCCTCTGGTGCTAAAATGGCTGATAAAGAACTTAAAATAAATAAATCATTGATGAAGGGTGGATAATCAATCTTCAAACTAGAAATCAAATTAAATGGACTATTTCTAAATGAGTTCATTTTACTGTTGCGTTACGTATAAGGCAGCAATTATAGCCCTATAATCTATTTTCATTTTCTTGACCTTTTATCCAGGACAAATCAAGAGAAGTTAATGTGTTAGATAATGTGCTTCAGTAATATGGCTTGGTTGGTTTGGTTTTAATTGGTCTGTCAATACCTTCCAGAGGCTAAGGATTCTGGAGGTATAAAATATGCATGTTGTGCAATTCAGGTATGCATTTTGTTAAGATGTAGACCTGAAAATTTAGTAGGTTTAGAAATTAAGATTTAGAGAATAATGTGTTCATGTGACCTAAAGGCTTGTATTATTACAAAGACATAGGACTGCAATGTTGGTATATGTATTGTGTTATGTTAAACAGTGACAAGTTCTGTGGCACCCATACTAGACGACTTCCACATCATCACAGAGCCTGCAGAATGGGCAGAAATGTGGGGCAGGCTAAAGGACAGGCTTTTTGGTTGGACTAGCTGTCCAAAACCCTAATCCTAAGTGGTTTTAGGGTTAGGAACCGCTCCAGGGGAAAAGGGTGTGGATACACACTGTGGATGCTGTGTCATTCCTCTGAACCCTATCACATGAGAAGTTGCCCTGTGTGCCAGGGTGAAAACAGCCCCCCTCTCCAGCACAACATGAGCTATACATCCTCTGCTGTTGTCAAGACACTTCCGTGCACAAAAGGTGATATGGGAAAGTGAAGTGTGGCTGGTGCTCAGATGCAACTTTTTCCCCCATTCTTTAGGATGTTTCCATGGTCTTTCAGCTGTTTTCTTTAACCATAACACACCATAATAATATGGTAGAGTAATGTGTTTTTCCAATTTCATGGATTACTTTTTGTGAAAACTGGTTCCATAGGTGCAGAGATGGGCTGAAACTGCTCTGCCAAATCCAATGCCCTGGGTGATGGGAAAGATGAATTTTGGTCTAGCTCTCACACTCATAATTCAGGTCACCTCTCATTAACCAAATGAAATGAAGAAAACAGGAATGCTGGGAGAAGGCAACACTATTGTGTTATATCCTTCAGTAATAAGATGCAAAACAGCTTGGTAGCCAAACTAAAAATTTCTATGGCCCCAAGGAGGGAATATTTGCTATTGCAAAGTTCTCTGGTTGCACACATGGACTGCCATGCTGGAGTGCAGGATTTGGGTCCATACCACAAGCTTGGTACTTGCTCATGATCCTTTCTCAGTATGTCTTTTGAGAGGGAAATGGGTTCACTTTCATTTGTTTAATTTTAATGAAAGAGATGGCTGTGGAAAAAAACAAGGCTTATTCTTTAATAGTAATAAAAGTAATTATCTTTAACAGCTTATTCTTTAAGCTTATTCTTTAAGCTTATTCTTTAAGTTGTTTTTGTGATGCCTGATTAAAATACTACCTAACAACCCATTTCTATAAATAATTAATATCTTGACTTCAGCAGAGTCTGTGGATGAGGAAAAAAATCTCCAGGATTTGGCCCTGAGAGTGCATTTTCTCCAGGTTAACATTTTTGGTGGGGTTTAGGGTTTTTGTGTTGTTGTTGTTGTTTCTTGGGGGTTTTGTGTGGTTTTGTTTTGTTCTTTTTTTTCTTTAATAAATAGCTGTATTACCTAGATTACTGCCTTTCAGGTCTAGTCTATGTAAACAACTCATAATAATGATTTTGCCTATCATAATGTTTTTCTCCCTAGAATAGTGTTATTAAAAGGCAGATGAAGTACATTAGAAATCTCATTACATTTCCTGTAAAGCTAGCATTATATATCAGATATGGAGACATAGGTAGCGATACAAATTGCTAAGGGTAGCATCAGTAAGATTTTGCTGAATCTGGCCCTCTCTTCGGAGAGCTCTGCCTGCACAGCAGCAACCATACATGAGGACTGCCACTCAAAAGTCTGTTCCTTCTGCAATTAGATTTTTTTACCTTGTAATTTCTATTCTTATAACATTAATTGGAAAGGCATTCATTGTGGATAACAAGGTGTAATTAGTTATCTTCAATAAATCTTCATTACCTCCCATAAATCTAGTATATTCAAGTCTTCTGAAACCATTAGTTTTTTTTAAAGAGGTCAATGTATTTATTAATTTCCTGTGTATGAGCCTGTGAATGATAAAATAGGAAACCAGACGTACAAATTCTACATTCTTCAGATGATGTTGTGATTCTTCTTTTCTTGATGAACTCTAGGGGTTTTAGAATAGAAAGTACATATGAAAAGGAGTGTGGCAGGCTTTTGAACTGAAAAGTACAGAAATTTCCTGATTCTCATAAAAAGCATACCTTTCATTAAGAATTTTTTTAATCTTATCAATAACTTTCAATAATTAAGCTTTTTAATTACCTCATCCAACCATGAGAATATTTTGTGTTAAATTAATAAACTCCTTCTATGGATGTTAATTTAGGCTCCTTTACTAAATGCAATACCCAGCTACGGAAAAGGGTGGACCATAATTTGAAAAGTAAAAAATGTATTAATGCCACTAATTCTATTTCAGGAGATACTAAAGTCAGAATGGATTACTGAAAGAAATAACTTTAAAGGAAAGAAGACTTATTATAATTTAAATTGTGAAAAATTCTTAATGCCACTAATTCCCTCTCAATTTCTTTTTGTGTAACAAGCCATTTATCTTTAGGATCATTTCAGTCAGTTGTGGTGATAAATGGGTGCTGATTAAATAAGTGGATAAATCAAGGCTTCTAGTACTGGATGTAAGAACAGTACTAAAACCTGTACCTCTATTTTCCTTTTGAGTTCTGCAGCAAAAATTGGTGTCCTTTTTTTCTTAGATATTAGTTCCCTGAACATGTGTTAGTCTGAAGTCTCCTGGCAAACACAGGTCTCTCATGCAAACTCAGTGACTCTTTTCACCAGTGGTGTGTACTCTGTGTCTGCACTTCTAGATGCTGTTTAATCCTACTGGAGGATATATTTTTATACATAAGGAATACCTAAGCACCGTCTCCTACTTAAGAAGAGATGGAACAGTTAATTATTTTCTATTGTTTGTATCATATCAACAATAGGAATTTCTTTTTTTTTTTTTTGTCTAAAAGCCAGGGATGGATAGGGCTTTGCCATTTACAGGCTCCAGCCCATGAAGGTTAAGTTCCCTTCACAAAGCTGCAGACTCAGTAAGTGACAGAAAGTAAGCACATCTCTGAAAGATGTGTGGCCTATTTCTCTTCTCTCAAAATAAAATGAAGGAGACCTACACAAGCTCATTTTCCTGAAGTTTGGCATCTGATGGAATCCTCTGAGTCTGAAAGGAGAGGGGCTTGTCAAGGCTCAGCTATTACGAGCATTGAGAGCTTTTTTGAACTACTCTGAGCTTTCAGGTTTGTTCATCATCAAAGAGCTCCACATTCCTCCTAGCCACTTCTCACAGCAAAAGCTTCAAAAAGAAAGGGAGAATTACTGGAGACAGGTCTGGGATATTCTGATACCTGCAAGAGGAGTTCATGCTATTTTGCTGCTTCTCTGCATCATCATTTCACCTAATATTGTTCCCTTCTGGGTGTCCATGTGTAAGGCACAAAGAGGAACTCCTTTCTATAATCTAAATTACTAATTCATCACCAGCTGTTTCCTACACACATTTTTCTCTGAGGTGGTGGGAGAGAGGGCACAGACATGCCCTTGATGGTGTAATGCTCTCAGGTGAGACATTAGCAGGTGAATCTACATCAGAATTTTAACCCAGACCAGGAACGTAGGTTTGAAGTGATGGTCCTCGTGGTCCCCACTCACTGCAGCGTAGGTTGTGTCACAGCAAAGCCAACAGGTGTGTGAAGGGGATTCCCTGAAGGAGATTAAACCAGATGTGTCTCAGCTGCACACCTAACATGCCCCAGTGTGGATCTGGGGATCAGACTAGCAGTTATCACCCTTAAATTGTGTCGTGTCAATGGCAGGTCCCCAGCATCAGTGGTTTTGTTCTACAAAATCTGTGTTTATTGAGTTTGTTACTTATTAAAGCAGACATAGTCTGTCCAGTTCACATACTGATCATTATGACAGCTTGTGATCTGTGGTCAGAAAGGTGTCATCCTGCTGGATGGTTTGGCAGGGAGGATCAGAGTATGTCCCTCATTCACAACACAGACCACGATATACCTTGAAGCATCCATGGGATATCCTGTGACTGCAAGAATTGGAAATGTTCTGAATTTCTCCTAATTTTTCCTCTGCTGCATTAAAAGTATCACAATTGGTCTTTTCCTGGCACGAAAAATGGCCCTTTGATTGAAGTCTATGTTGCAGTCAATGGGCACTGGATTCAGTGATCCTGCAGATTCCATCCAACCCTGATCTCCTCTGCTGCCACCTGTACAAATGCCAGAGAAGAATAGATGAAAACAACCTTGGAGTCAGGACTAATGTTGATGCAGGGTGCTGGACTTGCTTTTTCACAAACTTCTTAGTATGGTGGTCTTCAGCTACCTTAGAAAGCAGAGACTGCTGACATAAACACTGTTTTGCTGACATTGTAAGGAAGCTGATCTTGAGACAAAATCTATGTCCATCTCCCAAGTGCTCAGGGCATTAACAATTTTGTAGCTGAGCAATTTCCATGAATTTTGTCCAAGTCTTTAAAAAATGTCACTCTGACTCAGTGTTGCTGGTTTGCTATGAGAGGGAAAATGCCTCTCTTCAGTCTCGCTATTTTCAGCAGCCCCATATAATATATCATAAAGAGACTTCTTTTATTCCTAGAAAAGATACTTCTGGAATTTATCTCTCCTGACAAAACGATGCCCAAAGCCAGTAGCATTTCTAGTGTTATGAAGTGGCTTTCCCTCCACACTTTTTGAAAGTGGAAAAGAGTTCTGTCTCCATCAACTGCAATTACTTCATTTCTCTCTTCCTTAACAGAAGCCTTGTTTCCCCATCAAAGCACAATTGTATTTTATGCGACAGGACAAAACATATCAATGAATCTGAAGTGACAATATAATGCAGCTAGAAATTTGCTAAGATCTTTTGTAGTTACCTAACTTTGGAGAATGATAGAAATTACAGTTCGTTACAGATGTCCCTCAAACCACTTTCAGCTATGAAGGTGCCAGTCAGCTATGGGATGTCCCTGTGAGCCCCTTGCAGTACCCAGACATACTCTGAGCATCCCTGGAGGTGCCCAGCTGCCTCAGGAGATACCCATCCCACCTAGTTTGTCCCCAGGTGCAGCCCTGCTCAGACTCTCTTGACTCTGGCTCTGACACTACTTATATTGTGATATATCCATCCTGGCAGGCTCAATTTCTCTTTACAAATCACTCTTGCAGGTTGGGAAATTGAGAAGGGGCCATTTAGAACAACCTTCTGGTGACTGGCAACCCAAGGATAATTTTACATCTTCCAGTTCCTCCCACTGCTTTTGCAGTAGGCATGTGTGGGTCTACCACTAAGATGTAGAGCTGTGGTGATTTCTTTGCAAAACTCTTTGTTTTCATCTAATAGTTGCATGTTGCCTGTTATGCAGTGAGTTATTCTCCAGTCTGACCACAAATGAGCTCCTCTCATCTAGAGCAGACCATCCTGTCCACTTGCATGATGAACAGGTCTCTTAAATGCAGTGCAATGGCAGAATATCGTCCTCTTCTTTCTATTTGCCTCTGTTTCTGTTAGTGCAAACTCACTCTTATTTCCTTAGTATTTCTCTCGGAAATATTCCTTTGAACAACTGCCATCTAGTTTCCTTGTACTCTCCTCAGACCTGTGAATATTATAAACTTTCCAAATTCTACTACTTCATTATTTAGCTGGGTATTAACACAGAAAATACAGAAAACAAGACCAGACTAGGCCCTGGGAGGTGATCCAGTCCATCAGTCTGCCTGAGGCAGGATGACCTGTACTTATGTCATTCCTGGCCTATATTTGTCTAACCTGTTCTTAAAGGAAACTTTTAGCCTTCCTGGGAGCTTAGGAATCTCCCATATGGGAGATTGCCAGCAGGGATATAACCCTGCCTATATACAGCTCTGTGGTATGTTGACAAATGCATTCATTTCCCCTTCCTGAGAGCAACCAGACCCTGAAACGCAGGTGAACGTAAGACACCTATGACATCACCATGCTTTTGCCTGTTTTGTTTGGGCTGTGGAAAGAGCTAGGTTGAAAGCTGTGTTCTTCTCCATCTGGACTGTGCTGTGCTCTTTTCCTCCCTGTTAGATGTTCCTCTCCTTTTGTCTGCCATTTAAAAATGGTGGTAAATTTAGCTTTGAGGAGTCAAATAATCACAGAACCAGAGAATATGCCAAGTTGTAAGGGATCCACAAGGATCATCAAGTCCAACTCCTGGCCCTCCACAGGACCATCCCCAAGAGTCACACCATGTACCTGAGAGTATTGTCCAAAAACATTTTGAACTCTGGCAGGCTTGGTGCTGTGACCACTTCCTTAAGGAGCCTGTTTCAGATTCCAACTACCCTCTGGGTGAAGAATTTCTTTCTAATCTCTAACCTAAAGCTCCCCTGACACAAATTCAGGCCATTCCCTTGGGTCCTGTCACTGGTCACCACAGAGAAGAGATCAGTGCTTGCCCCTCATCTTCCCCTCACAAGGAAGTTGTAGACTGCAGGGTGGTCTCTTCTCAGTCTCCTCTTCTCCAGGTTGAACAGACCACGTGACCTCAGCCACTCCTCATACTGCTTCCCCTCAAGGCCCTTCACTATCTTCGTTGACCTCATTTGGACACTCTCTAATAATCTTATATTGTCATGCCCAAAACTGCCACAATATTCAAGGTGAGGCCGCACCAGTGCAGAGCAGAGTGGGACAATCCCCTCCCTCGACCGGCTGGTGATGCTCTGCCTGATGCCCCCCAGGACAGGGTTGGCCCTCCTGGCTGCCAGGGCACTGCTGACTCATATTCAACTTGCCATCAACCAGGACCCCCAGGTCTCTTTCCGTGGCACTGCTTTCCAACATCTCATCCCCCAGTCTGTCTGTATATCCGGGGTTGCCCCATCCCAGGTGCAGAATCTGGCACTTTCCCTTGTTGGACTTCATATGGTTGGTGATTGCCCAGTCCTCTAATTTGTCGAGGTCCCTCTGCAGGGCCTTCCTGCCCTTGAGGGAGTCAACAGCTCCTCCCAGTTTTGTGTCATCTACAAACTTGCTTAGTATCCCTTCTATTCCTGCATTTATGAAGATGTTGAAGAGCACAGAACCCAAGATGGAGCCCTGTGTTACCCCACTAGTGACTGGTCACCAGTCTGATGTTACTCCATTCACTATTACCTTCTGTGCTCAACCTGTGAGCCAATTGCTCACCCACCACATGATGTGTTTATCCAGCTGTATGATGGACATTTTGATGGCAGCGTCACCAATAACAGTCCATGCTGTTATTCAACACTTCTCCACAGCTAAGGATTCATGTTCGGGTGCCTGCTATGGCAAAAATGGCTTGCTGGTTTTACCCAGTCAGCATTTCAGATGTACACTGATAGCTATGTGAGCATAAACAAGACTGGAATAACTGCATGCTTGAAATGTCTCCTTTTCATCTGTGCTTCTAAAGGTTTCTGCCAGCAGCTCCTGAGATCTCTTTTAGCTACTGTAGTTCATAGAATCACAGAACTGCAAAGTTGTTTGGGTTGAAAGGGACCTTAAAGACCACCTAGTTCCAACACCCATGCCAGGGGCAAGGATACCTTCCACTAGATCAGGTTGCTCAAAGCCCCATTCAAGCCCCTTTGCATGTTCTCTCACATGCCTGGAGATCATCAACATCTTAATAAACACATATCTGGGCACTGCATCTTGAAGTCCCAGTCTTTGACAGAAAACTCAGTCTCCTGCCTCTTACAGAGAGCAGAGGGGACACCTTTGTATTTCAAGCTCTGCATTTTGGCATATTATTAACATTTTTTAGCATATTGAAGTAAAAGTAAAAGCAGGAAGCAGTAAAGCTTTATCTCTTTTCCCAGCTCATTTTGTCAGAAATATTTATAGTAGTTTGGCCCATAGTATTAATATTACAGGGCTTGGCTGATGCATTTGCATAAACAGGCAGCATGAAGTCATTAAATCAGTCTTGGTCCCACTGTCATGGACATCACATTACATTGCCTTTCCACCTTTTTTGTTGTGTGACTTCTTAAAAAAAGTATGTGATAGTATTGCTCCTCAATAGCAACCTGACTTTTGGCTAAAGTGTATAATTTTTTGTTAGTATTTATTAATTGCTATTACTTACATGGCTATTGCAAACTAGTGTTTCATTATAAAAACAGTATGACCTGCATTAACCCAGCATAGGTGAGTTCCCAGACAATTTTTTTTGAGAAAACAGTTTATGATATGTTTTGCCTGGAGAAAAAAAATCTGCTCTTAAAGTTATTTGCACCAGTATTTCTTCTGTGTGCAGATTTTTACAATGCACAGTAGCACCATCATCATGCAAGTGTGGTCTGGAAAGGCAACATTGTAGAGTCTGTAGTTTTATTGATTATGTTCAGTTTTAAATTATGGGGTGAAAAACCCAATGTGCAATACCCTGGACTATATAATTTATGCTCTGCAAATGAGGTATAAATGCTGCTCTGCTGGGCCCCATTAATGATTTTTGCACAAGGGTGAATTATTACAGAAGGGGCAAGACATTATGAATTGCCCTTCCTGTTATAGGCTATTATAATTTGGTTTCTCAGTTGTGAAATAAAGAGAGGAAAATTAACAGAGCAGAAATAATTTTTTTTCTGTGTGTGTGTGAATAGAAACTGGGTACATAGGGAACATTTCTGCAAATGAAAGAAAATGTGCTTTGGTTATATTCAAGACCTTTTTATGTTTCTTTCCCATAAGTGATCTAGCAAATAAGTGCTTTGATTGTAATGTTCATGAGGAAGGTAAATCCCAGAGAAGTGTATGAAGAGTGCATGCTGATTTGCAAAGGGGTAGTCATACAGAAAACCCTGTATGAATGATCACTCTTCTCTATCCAGAATACATTGATGCCTCCATGTAAATGTCACCCATAAGAAAATCACCCTGAATGCTGGGCACTGATATTTGATTAATTACTGTTTTACAGGCAATGCATTTTTTACATAATTTCTCCACTAAATATTTCTGATTAAAAAGAAACAGGATTTTTAAGGTTTTGCTATGAGTGCCTTTGGGAGCATAATGCACTGTCAAAGAAACCTGAAAAACCTTCAAATGTATTCCGGATTGTGGTTGGAAAAAAATTGTAATATTTCAACTTGGGGAATCATGTGAAGCTTAACAATGATATCTAAATGGGTATCAAAACTAATTTAAAGTTATAAAAATACACATAGGACACACGAACAGCAGTGGAAGATTTTGGTGTCTGTTTTGCTGAATCCTACAAATCTCAAGATCTGCAATTGTGTTTCCTGTAGAAGCAAAAGCTAAAGATATCTGAAAATAAAGATCTGAAATAGCTCCTAATATGTTTTCTCTATACAGAGACTGATGTGCACCCCTCCTATTTACTGAGGCCAGAGCTGATCTGGAGCTGCCACAACAAAGTACCTCCTCCTCTGGCAGCTCTCCGTGAGGCGAGAAGTGGAGGCTGCACCAAAACATAACTTTGAGATTGTCTTTGGCTCCTTGTCCTCTGCAAAATGTGTAGGCAGCATCTCACTACCACTGAGGGTGAATTCCTATTCAGGGTTTAAGTGCATATTGGGGGGTAGCTATTAATCCACAGGGAATTGCATTGCACTGGTCTCTACTAGGGAAAAACCCCTCCTTCTTTCATGCTGTTGAGATGGTTCAAGTCAATTTACTATTTCCTTGAGAGACACTGTGCTATTTCACCATGTGATTAATTTCCTCTGCTATTTTGGTAGAGTATGTAGACTTTTATAACTTCATTTATAAAAGCAGGCAGTGACCACAATTTGCAGTTGACCTCAGGAGGAGCCATTAAGTGTTCAGAATTTCTAAAAAAAAACCCAAAACCAATGCAGGTAATTAGAGCACAATATGAGGATGGCTTGTGTCTTTGCCACCAAATTTTGACTGCAAAGGGAGGTGTCAAGCTGGGTTATCATATTAGGCTGAGTATACATTAATTCTGAGTAGACTACTTTGCTTAAAAGAGCCAATCAGCCTGTTAAATTTTGTATGCATCCAGAGAAGCTGGTAATTAGTAAATTATAAGTAAAGAAGTAATTTTGTACGTAGACTACATTTGGAAAAAGTGTTTCTTCAGAAAACTTGGTAAACTATAAAAGAGGATTCTTTTCTTTCTTTCTTTCTTTCCTCTCCTCCTAGTTCCACCTGGTGTTTCTGTGCGGTATTGTTTTCCTTAGCTACCTTCAATGTTAAATAATTCATAAGTTATATCTCTGGTGCTAGATACTTACAGGCCTCCCCTCAAACCAATTTTCTCTCAATATTTCAGACCGATTTTTTCAATCCATGCTGCTAGAAAATATGAGTTAGTCTGTAGAAGTGCCTAACATAGGAGCATGTTGAGTAAGATCAGCATGAAGAGGATTGGGGCACAAGGTTCCCTAGGAAGGTGAACTCTGGTGTGAACTGCAAACATTACAGCATTTCTTGAGCCAGGTATTTCCAAGCTGATGGAAGACAGAATACCATTTATGCTTTTTTTTTTTTAATCTCACATAGTGCAATAAATAACCTGACAGCACTTCTTTATATACCGAATTTTGTCTTTTCCACCTTTTCAATGTCTGCGTATTGAAAATGCAGTGTTGATGTGCTGGAACTGTTATTATCAGGCACTTACAGAATGCAAGTACTTCAGCTTTTCTAGAGATGAGTCTGAATTTTAAAGATAAATATATACAGGAGAAGGATAAAAAGCATAGGAAGAAGCTAAATACCATTTTTCCTATTCCTCTTTGCAGGCACCAGGGAACCAATTATGCTAAATGACAGAAGGGAATTACTATAGCTCCTATAGTGAGCGCAATTTTGAAAGCTCCTCTGTAGGACATATTTCTCCATGTGCCTTGGCTAATTCCTTCTCTTCCTTGATGTGACATTAAAGTCAAGAAACCACAAAACTGGTTTTAGTCACATCAAATCAGCCATTGGAGAGGGGATAAGAAAAAATAAAGCCATGCCTTCTGTTTTTCCAAGAAATAAGTTCTGTACAAATCCTTTTAGCCCTGGATTGGAGGCTGACCAATACTCATTCTAGAAATCAAGTCCTCATAAGGTGTTCAAATACTGCCTATGAACAAAACATGAAAAGATGTCTCCCTATGTAACAGACCACTCTATAATCTTGACAAGTGTGCCCTTATTAGAGCAGAACTTACCTCTTTATTTATTATTCATGAGTACAATATAGTGTCTTCAGAAATATTTTCTGCAGCAGGTAATCTAGCATGGAGAAACAAAAACACGTATGTCTAATTATAAGTGACATTGTAAAGATCCTGTAGCAGCATACTTCCTTGGCACGGGCAAGGTACTGCATTATAGATTAAAACAACACAAACATATTACAGTTTGTATAGTGTTTCACTGTCATTGGATGTATGTTGCTAAGAAACAAAACTGAAACATCTCTTTTGAACCTGAAGCCTCTTGTGTGTGTGGTATTGCATACGTAGTAAATGTTTTTCACTTTAGGAAGGATTAAATGCTAGGCCAAGAGAAGTAGGGAGGGTTCATTAGTCTTGCATATTTTCCGATCTACTGCCAATGAACCCAACTATTACAGTAGTGAAAACTATGTAAGGAGCTTCAGCATGTTCTAGGATGAAGTGCTGACAGCTGTTTGTTTGAATACTAATAAAGTCTATTGAGTTACTCCCTGCCTGTATTGTCTGTAGCTTGATACTGTGAAGACTTCTCTCTGTATCGAGTCTTTATGTTTCTAAGTACTTGCCTGTCTGCAAAGATGGTACTCATTTCATTCCTAGAGATAGCATGCCTCATTATAGAGAAAATTACAACCTTGTGCTCCATTAAACATTTATTTTGGCAGCATTATTGGTTGTCATTTTCCCTCTTTGATTTAAAGAAGTCAATGTTGATTGAAAGAGCACGTGTCTTCTCTCACATATGGTAATTAATTCTCATTCTTCCAAACTTCTGTAAACAAAAGTCAAAGTTATTCTTTGACCACATGCTAGAAAAGTTAACTCTCCTTTAAAAAAGAATAAAAATTATCAAGTCAGAAGCATGATACAGAAATGAAGAATTTTACAGTGCACAGTATTTTTTTTTGTGTGTTAACTGCAGATGGTTTGTTAACTTGAACATGCGTCAATTAGCTGATGGTGAAGCAGCAGTTTCTGCTGACTGGATGTGCTGGTTAAAGTTTGAGAAAAACATTGATAACACAATGGTTCAGGCCCTGCTGGGGAGGGGAGACCTAGCGTTTTCATTTGCAGAGATGAGAACCAGCCACCCAAGGACATGAACACAAGTTCTGTGCCTATACAGTACTGGGCAGATAGGTGCAAGATGGGCCTCCAGAAAAAAACTGGGCTCCAGGCAAATCAGGTTTTTTGCCTGATTGTTCTAAGTGGAGTAATTGAATAACTCTGACTAAAATTGGAAGCATTAACCATCCCCTGCTGAACATGGTCCAGTCTCTATGAGGGCACACAAATGCAAGAAATACAGATGTTAAGTGTAAGTTTACTGGCAACTTGGCCTTTGAAAGCAGTTGCAACACAGCTAATTTTAAATTCTTAAAAATCTGGAAATTTGAAATGTATGGGTTAACCATAGCAATCTCTTCTTATTCCCCACAAAGGATTTCTCTAAAACAACTGGACAGGTTTTTCATTAGTGGTAGGACAGTGATGAAATACTTCGTCCACTTTTTCTTGTGACAAGAAAATCATAACAGAGGAATAACCATGATACTGTACCTGAGCCTCTGCTAGTTGGTTGGTCTGACTGCAGCCATGTAGCTTTACCAACTGAGGCATGTTCTCCTTGCAGCTGTGCTGTATCTGCAGTGAAGTACCACAAGAAGGGACTGCGGTGGGACACCTGGATGCCAGGTGTCCACCAAAGCTGTGCTGTCAATCTCCTCCTTAACTGGACAGGGCAGAGAAAATATAATGAAAGTTTCATGGGTCGAGATAAGGGCAGGAAGAGATCACTCACCAGTTACCATCATGGACAAAACAGACTCGACTTGGGGAAATTAATTGAATCTATTACCAATCAAATCAGAGTAGGATAATGAGAAATAAAATCAAATCTTAAAACCACCTTCCCCTCACCTTTCCCTTCTTCTGTGCTTTAACTTCATCCCCTATTTTCTACCTCCCCTCTTCCAGTGGTGCAGGGGACAGGGAATGGAGGCTGCAGTCATTTCATCACACATTGTCTTTGCTGCTCCTTCCTCCTCAGAGGAAGGACTCCTCATGCTCTTCCTTGATCCAGTGTGAGGTCAGTGCCACAAGAGACAGTCCTCATGAATTTCTCCAATGTGAGTCCTTCTCATGGGCTGGAGTTCTCTCCAAACTGCTCCAGCATGGGTCTCTTCCATGGGGTGCAGTCCTTCAGGAAAAGACTGCTCCAGCATGGGGCTCCCATGGGGTCACAAGTCCTTGCAGCTAGCCTGCTTCAGTGTGGACTCCTCTCTCCACAGGTCCTGCCAGGAGCCTGCTCCAGCACAGGCTTCTCATGGGTTCACAGCCTCTTTCGGGCATCCACCTGTTCTGGTGTGGGGTCCTCCAGGGGCTGTAAGTGGATATCTTCTCCACTGTGGACCTCCATGGACTGCAGGGGGACAGCCTATCTCTCCATGGTCTTCACTACAGGCTGCAGGGGAATCTCAGCTCTGGCACCTGGAGCACCTCTTGCCCCTCCTTCTTCACTGACCTTTGTGTCTGCAGGGCTGTACCTCTCACATACTCTCAACCTTCTATCCATATGTAGTTGCCCAGGGTTCCCCCCTCACCCCCTTCTTAAATACGTTATCCCAAAGGTGCTACCGCCCTCACCTTGGTCAGCAGCAGGTTCATCTTGGAGCCAGCTGACATTAAAAAAGCCAGCTTCATGAGACACAGGGGAAGCTTCTAGCAGCCTCTCACAGAAGCCACATTTGTAGCCCCACTGCTACCAAAATCTGGCCATACAAACCCAATATAGAGACTCTGTCAGATATCCTCAGAATGCTGTCAATTTTATGTGTGAATTAGTGGGAAGAAATCAACTAACTGGAAAAAGCATTTTGATAAATGGAGTAAATTAATTAATCATTAATTGAATTATCTTTTTCTCAATTTTTAAGAAAAATCTGCCTTGCCAAGTGAAGAAAATGTAATCAAATTTATGATCCATGAAGAAGATAAAAGAAATAGAATGTGTGTTTTTATCATCTTACAAAACTGTAACTGACTCCTAGAGAGAGCATGACCTGAAGAAGTTCCTCAGGACTAGAATAGTATTCCTCTTCAGCCTTTGATGCCATCAAGCTTATTTCCACGAAAATTAAAAGCTCCTTGCATCATTTATGTCAAATCTACTGCAAAGAAGGTAGTCTCATAAATGCTCAAGGTCCTAAAAAAAAGTTACAGTTAAAAGCTGAAGTTTTAATTCTATAAAAGCCCAAGATGCACCTTGAAAGCCATGTCAAAGGAATGTTCTACAATCCCACTGGAAGGGCAGTGGCCTTGCCAGAAGGGCTGGATGTGTAGTAAGAGCTGTGCAACAGACAACATCTGGTCTGCCTCTGTCCAAATCTTAAAAAAAAATCCCAAACTACCAGGAATGTGATAAAACTTGTCAGAAAACTGCAGTGGTTTGATAGGCTGTCATGCCGAGACTGGCAACAAACAGCATGTATTCTTAGAGGAAGTGCCATTTTAATTCATAAATTAAGTGAAACAAAACCACAATATAATACAGTAATTTTCCTAATGTATAGAGTTTTAACATTTATCTGTCATTTTTATGGTCAAAATTTTTTGTTTACTTTTTTTCCCTGGGTTCTTTTTTTGCCTGGATGAGTTTTATAAAGACACACTGATTATATAGGCAAGGTGCAAGGGAGGGGACAGAAGAGCCAGCCAGGGCTGTTAGGGAAGATAAGGGAGGACAGCTGCAAGGCCTGCCTGAACATTTGCTCCCATTCCACTGCACTATTAAACACATACCTTTCTGACCTGTGACCTACACGACCAGCATGCACTTAAAGAGATAGCAGAGGTACCTGCATGTCCTCCTCTCTTTCCTGGTTTCAATATTGTTGTTAAACACAAAGTGAGCAAATATTTTCTCCTCAATGTTAAAATACTGTCAAGAGAAATTCAACTAACATGTCCTTCTTAACTAATCTTCTAACTTGGCATTGAAAAAAATCCAGAGTTCAAATGAATGGATTTTCTGTGACTGTCTTATATGGGGGAATCTCAGATGCACTCTCCAGACCTTGATGGGTAGGCTGTCACACATATGTTGCCAGGACAGGTATTGTAACAGCCTATGTACTTTGGGGCAGTGGTCTTGCTGTTGCTTCCATAAGAATTTTCAGTCACTGATTCTGAACAATCTGTTTTTTGCCAGGTAACAGAGAGGTTACCCTCTCCATGCACGAGAAAAAACCCCTAAGTGGAGTTATTGCTAGGTTCCTACAATGGAGGTAAATGTTTATGCAGATAGATGGATGGATGAATAGAGAGATAGATCTTGATCCAAAATTTCATCTCCGGTCCAAGGAGCAGAGAGAGGATCCCATCGTCAAACTTGTCCATTTTGAACAAGTATTACCATGGTCTGAAATCTGATATTTTTTGCTAGATGTACCAGATTGTTTAGGTCAAATAAAAGGAAGAAAAGACAGAGCTGACAAGTTCCCCTCCTTCCCTTTGTTTATTATTAATATAACTCACTTCAGAAGTCCAAGAATGCTTTAATTTTTTGAATCTAAATGTAAATAGAGTAAGTAATGGAAGCATAACTGAATGATCATTTAAACATACAGAGAAAATGCAATAGTAAAAGTGAACTGCTGTGCATTGCACCACAAGTTTAAATATGTTGAATTGTTATAAAATAATAATGCCTACCACTCTTATAATGCTTTCCAGGTTTGGAAAGAATCATACAAATAAGATGTATTCATTGTTATTTAGTAGGCAAATGTTTCCTAGCTGTGCAAACTGAATAGCTATTGTGCTGTAGACCCTTAAAAGCGAAGCAAGCATAGAGGGAAGAATTGAGAATAATTTCTGTATAATCAAACCCCATTTGGTAGAAGACTGCTAAAGAGTTAGGCATTTTCAAGAGGAGCATGCAAATACATGAAGGCAAAGCTGAAGGTGTAATGTCCACATACTGTCCCCAGAAAATGCCTTTGAAACCAACATAGATAAAGCTACAGACAGCAAAATCTGTCAGTCTCTCCTGATCTGAACTAAATAGCAAGCAGAATCATGCAGGGAAAAGAATCAGGAAAACAGAAGACACTTTTTTATTTTTAATTGAGACACTAGTACATTATTGTAATTTAAGGACAACTAGAAATGAAGTCTTGGAATGCTTCAGTATCACTCTACTCTCCTGCAACAATATTTCACTTTTTGAGTGTCTTCTTGTCTCCAGGTACCCTTCGCTGTTTTCATCCACCATGCAAGGGAAGCCACTTCCACAGCCTGAAACAGAAGTTGCCGATCAGCTACGTCCTCAAACACATTCACCAAGGAATGTGTGGCAAAATGTGCAGCCACATCCCTGTGTGTAAAGCAATCTGTAGCTGGATGTTTTGGCAGATGAGACAGGGAAATTAATAAAACTCACATTTGTTTAAAGTAAAGCAAAACCTGTTACATCATCTTTATCTTTTTCTATTCCTTTCCATGTGTTTTATCTCAGGCTTCTGACCATTTCATCTTTTTTTTTATTTCCAAACTTAATACTCTGAGTATTTCCTAGTATTTAATGTGATATTTCCCATGATCTCTTTGGCAAGAAGAAAAGCATGTGTGATGATTTTTTTCTTTCATTTCCTTCAGGCCTGGCCTAATTCTCATTTAGGCCCAGGTACAAGGAGGCACACAAACTCACACTGAACTTTTAAGTGTGAAAATATTTCTCCTGACACCAAAGGCTCTTCAAACACTCAGGAGGTTTTTTTCCTAGTTGGAGCCCAAATCACAAGTCTGTCCCTCCTTTTCTTAGAAGTGTGCTTTTATTGTGTCTAGTTTGTTTTCTAGTCCTCTGTGTAATTTCTGTGTAAACCTTTTCCTCTCTTAATCTTTGCCTCCCTTCCTTTTTCATCACCGCTTTTACTTCTCATGTCCCCTTTTCCCTCTTGTTCTCTAGTTCCCCATTTCCTCCATCTTCCTCAGTGTCTCTCAGCAACTCCCTCCCTCACCTCTGGTCCTCTAGGGTGGTTTGAGAGCTCCCTCACCTCCTTGCCCTTGCAAGGATATGCTGTAGTTTTGCTTCTGCTTCTCTGTGGTGGCAACCAGCTCCTGCTTAAGAAGGTGTTTAAGAGGGTGCTTTCCATGTAGATTACAGCACACTCTAATTTTGTGTCAGCGATTTCTTCTATTGAATAATAAATGCTTTGCACATCTGTACCTTTTTTAAGCTGTCTCAGTATCAAGGCACCCTCACATCATTTTTGGATGCTGGCTCTCCAGAGTGTTTCTCCTGGTTTGGGAATGTGTAATTAGGCAACTCTGGGAAACCTGGTGACAGGTGGTTTGGTTGTAAACCCTGGAGCAACCAGAAGGCAAGAGGCATGAAATGTGCTGCCCCTCTAGTCAGTGGAGGCATACTGGTGTGTAACAGAGCACTTTTGGCTTATATGTTTTGACAGTGATATTTAAGTTTTCCCCTCTGAAGGAAGGAATCTGAGGTGTTGAAACAATTATACCTTTCATTTCAGATTTTGCAGCATTTCCCTGTCCTTGCTGAAGCAATGCCTTTTATCATTAAAGGTTCTCCACTATTCCTTTTTCTTAAATTAAGTTTTACTCCAGAGAAAGGTCCTTGATACTGTATTCCACATTTCTCCAGGCATTGGTATAATTTATAGTTTAAAACTATCGAGTTTGGTATTTCTTTCTGAAAGGGCATAGGTTAGATTACTGGACATTACTCAGCAACAAATAATGATCTGAGCTCTGCATCAGGAGCTTTTCTTTGGCTTTGCACTTATTCCTTCTCTTCTAGACTAACACAAGCAGCAAGAGATTCATGGCTTTTCACATGCTGAAATTTAGTAAATTTTCCTATACAGTGTCTAGATTACCTTTATCACAACAGGTTTATCTTGCTGTATGCATTGGAAAAGTCATAAATCTGACAGAAAGATTTTGTGCAACCATCCTGACACGGCTCTCACAAAAAGCCAATTTGAAAAGTGTCACTTAAGAGAATAATAGGAGGGCGTCTGCAAGCACTTGGATTGCAAACCCCAGTTCCAAAAGTGCTCAGGCACAGGAATATAAGAAAGCTTGGGTTAGGAGTTGGACCACAAATGAAAAATCTCTTCAGTAAGATTACGATGTATTTCAGTTGTAGTTTCTAGCTTAAACAGGGCCCTTAATCATATTAATGGTCAAATTTAGCCAAAAAGGGAGTATTCAAATGAAATTTATATGAAGAATAGGGCTTCTCCTGCAGCTTCTCTAAGGGAAAGATCTGTGCATAGTCCACATGTGCAAGTGGCTGCATCTCATAGTTTTAAATCTCTCGTGGTTAGTATACACCACGGATGTGTAACTCCAAAATGCCAGGGTCTCGCCCCTTCCAGCAGGGCCTGAACACCAGCTCACACGGGACCCGGGCGCATCCTGCTGTATCTTTCGGGACGCAGGTACCGGCTGCAGATTGGACGCACGGGACATCCGGCCGGCAGAGGAGGCGCGACACTCGCTCCTATTTTCACCTCTCCATCTCCCGCAGGGGTTGAGTATGATACAATAACGATTACACGATACAATATACGATCATTTGGGGACGCCCCGAAGTACCCGGGTGGGATGGGGGGGGTGATGCGCCGTGTCCCCGCGTCCGCCAGGGGGCGCCGCGCCGCCAGAGATGGCGGGTCCGCGAACCCGGGTCGGCTCCCGGCCCGCGGGACGAGCGGCGCTGCCGCGGGGATGCCGAGCCCGCCGGCCCCCGCCCGCCCGGACACCGCCGCCGCTCCCCGCGGCGCGCCCGGACAGGCCCCCAGGGGCTCCCCTCCGCTCCCGCCAGCGTGTCCTTGGCTTCTCCGAGGAGTCTCCTCCGCCTGCCCCCGCCTGTCCGGGAGCCTCCACCGGGAGGAGGAGGAGGGAGTAGCGGCTGCGGCGGAAAGCGGGCTGCGAGCCCTGCTGGGTCGGGTTACAGGGAGCCACGGAGCGGCGGCGAGGCGGCGGGGCGGGCGGGGACCGCCTGCGGGGCGGCCGCCGAGCCGCCGGCGCCCCCCCGGGGCTCCCCGTCGCTCCCCGCCCCGCGCGGAGGCGCGGCGGGCGCCTCGCCGGGCCCCGCTGCAGCTGCCGAGCCGCGCCGGACAGCGGGAGAGGGCGCGGGCAGGCAGGTGCCCTCCTCCCGAACCGCTCCGCTTCCCGCCGCTGGCATCCCCGCCGCGCCGCACGGCGCTGGGCAGCGTCGCCCAGGCAGCTCCCGGGGTCGCCGCCGCCGCCCGCCGCCGGGGGCAGCCCCGCCGCCCCGATGGCCCCCGCCGCCCCGCCGCCGCCCCTCCCTCGCCGCCGCCGGCCGCGGCGGCCCTAGGGGCGTCGGGGCCCTGCGCTGCCCCGCGGAGGGGAGGCGGAGGCGGCGGCGGCGGCGGCGGGGCGGGGGCGGAGGCGGAGGCGAGGGGGCGGTGGAGCGGTAGCGGAGCGGCGGCGGAGCGGGAGCCGGCGGCGGCGATGGACGAGTCGTCGCTGCTGGACCTGCTGGAGTGCTCCGTGTGCCTAGAGCGTCTGGACACCACGGCCAAGGTGCTGCCGTGCCAGCACACCTTCTGCCGCCGCTGTCTGGAGAGCATCGTCAGCTCCCGCCACGAGCTGCGCTGCCCCGAGTGCCGCATCCTGGTGGGCTGCGGCGTGGACGAGCTACCCGCTAACATCCTCCTCGTCCGCCTCCTAGACGGCATCCGGCAGCGGCCCCGCGCCGCCGGGGGCGCCAGCGGCAGCCCCAGCACCGCGGCCCCCACGTACCCCCAGCCCGCCGCCGCTCCCAGCGCCGTCGCCGCCGCCGCCGCCTCGGCCGCCGCCAGCCTGCGGGAGCTGGCTGCCGCCAGCCGCAGCGCCCTGCTGGGAAAGGTGGGTGCCGGGCCGGGGCCGGGCGTGCCGGGGGAGCGCGGCCGGGCGTGCGCGGGTTCCCGGTGTGCCGGCGGGACGTCCTGCGGGCGGCGGGGGCTGTGTGCCCGCGGGGCTCCGGACGGGCGCCGCCCCTCGGACTTGCGACCGGCGATTGCGGTCCCCCCCTCGATCTAACGATGGGAGGCTCGGCCGGGGATGTCCTCAAAGTGCTCCGGGCGGCCGCTGGCGGCGAGAGTGGCCGGGACAGCTGCCGCACCGACGGGCCCCAGGGCCGCTCCCGGTGTAGCAGAGCTGGACTTGCTCTCGGTGTTATGAACCAGAGTGCCTCTGAAGCGCTTTTATCCGGCGTGTCGGGCTGCGCCAGGTGCCTGTCAGGTGCGAGCAGGAGCTGGCTCCCACCCTCGCGCAGCCTGGAGAGGGGAAGGTGGTAAGAACGCTCGGCCGATCCCGTCCCGGCGCGTTCCTCGCACTCTCGAGTTTCCCCCTCCGCTCCTGGGGCTCTGCCGGTGCGGTCAGAGCCACACAGAGCCCTCCTTGGAACGGAGTGGGGTTTGAAGCTGAAACTTCCCCTCCCAAGGGAACATAATTTCGTTTTTATGTATAAGGTGTGTGATTTATCGAAGGCAACTACTGCAGCATATGCATTTTATTTTTTTAACTCTGCAGTCGAGTGCCCGATCTAGCGCCCTTTAAAATCCGTGGCAGGGGTTTCATTGGCTCAGAGGGGACAAGATCGGTTTCTCCCAGTGTTCTGTATTACCGTTTAATTCGATCTGATAAAATTTACTATTAGACCCCTTCAGGAGAATTTGCAATGGAGATACTTAAGACTGTGGACTTCATCGTACTTCTAATGTCATATATATACTGGATATGTTTAGTTGCCTTTGATCTTTCACGAAATCCGCTTGAGCTGTAGTTTAGTTTACAGGCTTTTGATTTGGAAAGGTCAATGCAAAGATTCCTTGTGAGGTTGTACTGCTATAGTAAATTTTTCAATTAATTTTTTTTTCTGAGAGAAATGAATAGACCTGTACCAGTGTTTTGAAATTTTGCCTACAGGAAATGATGGCAAATGCCATACATTGTTCCATAAAATTCAGTTTTGGAGTCTGAAGTGAAATATACTTGGCAATATTTCTGGAAGGGTAGATCCTTTATTGTTGAGCTGTAGTCTTCAATGAGCATCAGGTATTTCATAATGATTTGTCCAATTTAAAGAAGAGAGGCAATGGGATTCTGCCCTCTGCTTTTTTGGTTGTTTTTCAGCTAAACTTCGTGCTGCAGCTTCATCACAGCAGACAACTCCTGTCTTTTTGACTTTCTGCACTACAAAAAGGGAAGTTTGCACTCAATAGGTAGTTTAAAGTACAATGTCCCACAGTCTGGTTTGAAGTTCAGGTAGGTCTTCTCCTGTGGGAGGCAGGCTCTGCTTATTACACCTGCGGTGTTCATGTTGCTGGGGCAGGGTCTTGCACCCTGACCAGGCTTTTGTGATCATCCAACAAGAAGACAATCTCTGGTTATCAAGTCTTTAAATCCTAGTCAAGCTTGGATATTACAGGAGGGTGCGAATGAAAGGAAATGCTTGATGCGGAAAGTTATTTGCAAATTTTTAGGGAAGTTGAGTTTTCATTATTTTACCATAAATTGGCAGGCTTTTAAGAAGTCACTTCCCTACCCATTATTGCAGATATCATGTAGTAAGTAAAAGCACGTTGCATTCTATAATTTTCTGGCTTTGATTGAATAGCACTTTGGTGAACATGGTCAGTTCTGTTTCTGTGAGGGTTGTTACCCATCTGAATTTGACGGAAAGCAAAGTTCCATGACCTGAGAATTACATTTTGGCTTTTATGGTTAACAACTGCAATTCCTTTCTCTTTCTGGGGTTAATGGGTGATTCTGGGATGGTGGGTCTGCTGGGACAGTGGGTCTGTGAAACTGTTTGCTTGGCCTTTTGACTGATGGCACAATTTTATCCTGGAAATCAATGCAATGTGCTTGATCCTTACAAGGTTCATTACAGTGAAAGAACGTCTGAACTAATCTGCTTTTAAAAAAAACAGCAGGGGAGAATAATCCTCCTTGGAGCTGCTGATACAGCTGATTGCTGAGCAGTCCTGGAGACAAGAGTGCAGAACCTCTCTTTGAACTAAACAATAGATGGTAAAATCCAGGCTAGAATCAGGCTTTTTGAGGTTGATACGGAAGAGCAGAATTGCATCCCTTTCTCTCTTACACTGGTCTTTGACAGCTCAGCTGCTTTGAAGAGAGTGGAAGTGATTCTTTCTAATACACACACACACACATATATATATATATATAAATTTCAGAAATTGCTGTAGATTTGCTGCCTGGGGCTTAAATGCAAATTACACTATTTTACTAATTAATACCTTTCATTTTAGGTAATGCAGTATGTAAAGTGGGACATACCATTATGAGCTTTCTGGTTAGGAAGGAAACTGCTAATTGTGAAGTGTAATGGCAGAGAGCCAAGGTCACTTCTATCAGACTTTCAGTCTTGCCGAGATCCTTGGGCTGATATGTTGGAATCACACCGGGGATCTGTTTCTGCGAGAGTTTTAATTAACCGTAGAAGACAGAGCAGGGTCAGCCCCTGTGTTGCTATTACGCCTGTGTTTTGCTTTTGCACCTTATACTTTGGGGAAGTCTTCTTTGCATAGATGGCATTTTCTAAAATCAGCAAATGTTGTTTATCACTTTGGAAAAACTCTGGGGGGTTTGTATTTCTTTATTAGGTCTCTGGTTTTTCTTTTCCTGTAGTTTATCACAGACTTGGTTTATTCAGAGTGCTAAAAGTCAGTATGAGAGGGTCTGAGCTGGGAGTGAACTGGCACTGGTGCTACTCGTAAAGTTGTCCAAGACTGTCCTTCAGAAATACTACTGAAATCCTGGAGGTGTTTTAAGATATGTGGTATACATCTTCAGTATGAGAGATCTGGAAGTGGTGCGTACCTACTAATACATGCTTTGACAATGTTTGGGATTCTGTTGATATATAATGGTATGTGACCTTTGGTAAGCCAGTTAGTGACCCAGTGCCTCTGTTTTAGCCTGTAAAAAACAGTCATTTTCTGAATGGTATAGCATATTTTGAGATGTTCACATTAAAGCTGCTGTGTAAATGCAGAGTATGGTATTAGACATTATAAAAGGGTCCGAGTGCTGAAAGAGCACACTGGAAGAATGAAGGAAAGGAAATCCAACAACTGTGTGCTCCCCTCAGGGAATAGAGCAGGAGGCTAAGAGTGGTTTATAATGGTAGGCGCATTACACACAAGGTTATAATTTATTGGCTCCTCTGTTTCCATTACCACTGTCGAATTGCTTGGGGAATTCAGGTTCTGTCAAAGTAAATGGCTGCTTTAGATTGTTGGGGCATTATGGTAAATCCACCTTCTTTACTGAGTGTGGTGTTTGGGTTTTTATTTAACAATTATTGCAGTTTATAACTTTGTTTTTCAGCAATTCGCAAGATCTAATAGCCAGCTAAATGCATGCAAGTCTTTAGTAATTTCCTCCTGAACCAGGCGTCTTAAACTCCAGATGCGGTGCTTATTACTTGCTTGCTCGTAATACAAACTGAGAACTACATTTGCATGAAAAAGAAACAACCTAGAAAAACAAAACATGTCTCTCCTTTTTCCCAGAGGAGAAAACATGGCCAAAGTAATGGATAGACATGTGGTATGTTATCAGATGGGGTTATAGGTAACAGTGGAGAGTAAGATGTGCACATAAGGAAAATGATGTGTCAGCATGCTTGAGTGCAGTGACGGATGGGCTGCGCTCCCCTGTGTTGCACTGGATGCTTCTCCCATGTATCAGCTTTGCAGAGCTATTTCAGTGTTTCAGGTGGAAAGCTGCCATTTGCTAGCCCTTGGCTTCACGTAAGTTTTGCAAGCAGAGGGAGCAATGCTAATTTGCTATATAGGCTTTTCAACTGCTCTGTTTGTAGAAATTCTCCAAAAGAGACATTTCTTACATTTTTTGTAAGAATCTTGCCTTATCCTAGACTGGTTACAGTGGATTAAACATGAGTAGATCTAGCAGTTTTTCTCCACCACTGTGTTTCTTTCCTTCTTGGATACTTGTCTATCAGGTAAAGATCCCACCCTGAGCTACACAAGAGGAAGCAGATGGAGTCTGGTGTTTATATGCATTTATGTATATTACAGTAGCAGTGGATTGTGTAGGGGACACATTTTGGCAGAGGAGACTCTTCAACTTGGCTTTTTAATGGTTGAATTTGCACAGACAGGAGTGCCATTCAGCAGCATGCCATGTACATAGACCCATGGATTTACCTTACTTTTGTTCATTCTTGCTGATTTATTTGCTTCTGATGCCGTAGTTTGGCTGGTCAGTGCCTGAACTTTGTCATAAAGCCATGCAAAAAAGAGTGATGTTCCATATGTCAAAGGTTCTGATCTTGAGGATTTTTTTTTTTTGTCTGGCAGATGGCTAAAAATGTGTTTTGACACAGGAGATTAACTACCATACTAAAGGGTATTGTGAAAAATATAACTAAGAGTATTTAAAACCCCAGCAATTGAAGCTGTCTTCACAGAAGTGAGTGAGCGTAGGAGAGGGGATTGCTGAGGGGCTGCATCAGAAAAATTCATCATTCTGAACTCTTACAATTTTCAGAAAATGTGCTATTTGCAGGTATTATCTTCATGTCCATTATATTTTCCAGAAAACGAGTATTTTCACTCATCTTTGGGTGATGATGTTACCTTCTTGCTTGCAAACTAGAAAATTGCATGATGGACCTAATGTGACCAAAGCATGCCAGTATTGACAGTGAACTACTACTTCTGGATTGAGATGGCCAGCAGTGACTCAGTCACACCTGAAAAAGTCATGAGGCAGTGGAGAGGGCTTTGTGCCACTAACCCTACACCCTCCCTGTTAGTTTGTGTCAGTGTGACATGCCTCTGTGGGACTCCTCTTGATGTCAAATGTGAATGCTAAGTTTAATCCCTGCACGTCATCCTTCTGAATGATTCATGATGAAAGCTGGTAATGCTTAGGATATGCCCATGTTTGGTAGCTGGTTACTCAAAGGCAGATGGATAGGCTTGCTCGACTCAGCCCTAAAAATCTTGTGCACATTTTAACCCTGGCAATTTTTGCCCACCTCCCCTGAATCTCTGCTGTTTGCTCTTTGGAAAGATGGTGCTGCTGTGGTTTTAAGGCACATGCAGAACATGCTGACAAACTGAATGAACTTTCCAAGCTTCACATTTCCCAGCTGAAAACTTGTCCCAGTAGTGCTCACCCACCCTCAGGTGCTTCTCAATCTTCAAAGGATGCTGCCCTACAAACACAGATTTATTACTAAAGAGGTAGGGATTTGGGGAGATTAAAAAGCACCGCTTGTATACGCTGAAGCTACGACGGTTGTTTTCTACCATTGAATAGAGTTTGGCAGAGATGCTGCACTTTATTTGCAGGGAGCGTTGGTGCAGGGATGCAGTGATGTGTGCTGTGTATGGGCTGTAACAGTACACTGTATTCCTTGTTTCTAATCTTATCAGTTCATGTTCGGGCAGACTCCTGGTGCTGGCTGGGTGCCCAACAGGTCAGACTGGCTTCAGGCACTGGCTGTTAATGCTGGGTGCCTGTACTTGCAGGTCAGGGGGAGGCTACGCGTACTCTTTCTAGACAAAGCTGTGTCCATGCGATCAATAAGCTGCCACATAAAATGCTACAACAATATTTTATTTATGCCATGGAGGATTTTTTTCTCTAGGAAGGTATTTTCTTACAGTATAGAGTTATTTTTGTCTGCTGTCTCATAACTTTAGGTTAACAATCCCATTAGAGTTTCAAGTTGAAAAGTTTGTCTGGGTACTTCTTGAGTTTTGCCCTGTTGTATTTATACTGTCCCTTCTAATTTCACTGTTCTGTTCAATATTTCATACTGTTTCTGTTAAGAAGCACTGCTTAAATTTCAGATAAAAACCATAGTTCCTTCTTGCACTACAGTAACCTACCTGTATATATCTTTGACTGTGGGATGCCACTTTCTTTTGAAGTCATAGATCACTCTTAGAAGCCTTTCCTTGAGCTTCAGAAGGCATTATAACTAATATTTCACTCTGATTGATGTCTTTAAGCATTGCAACATTGTAATTGCTGACCTCTACAGCACTGGATTCATTCAATGTTCAGGGAATTTGTGACTTCTGCAGACCAAAACAGCTCAGGATGCATGCGGTTTCAGCTTCACTCATCACATATCAAGCTGAATTTTTGCAAGCATTTTCAATATGGTCTTGTTAAAATCTGATATTTTACAACAGGTTTTCCCAATCTGGGGTAAGCTGTCATGAGAAGAACCCAAGATTAGTTCTAATAAGACATGAGAGCCTGGACTAAGATAAACTACAGGATTTGAGAAAGCTGCATGACCCTGGCCTTGCCCAGCTCCCACAGCAGCTGTGCTTCTGCAGCTGGGGAGGGAGCGATGGGGAAATACAGTGCCAGCTGAAAGCTACCTATTTATCCCTAGTCTTGCACCAAACCAAACTGCTTCTGGTGACAGAAGTGTCTTGCATGGAGCATAGTGATACTTTGGTTGGAAAGTTACTGGTCTGACCATTATGCAAAAGGAAAAAAAAGGGAAGAGTTAAAAAAATGAGAAAAATTTCTTTCTAGTGCATCATGCAGATGGGCCTGGGAGCAGGTTCTCCCCGCTTATCAGCCCCATATCCTCTTTCTTCTGCCAGTTTGGATTCCTCTGACAGCTTGAGCCATGCCTTTTCCTGGCTGTATGGGGTGGCAGGGGGATTGCTGATGTGCTAGTTTTACTCACTTGGCTCTGGTACCATCTTCCTCAGCAGTAATGTTAAACTTGTTACCTCCTCTTTGTGGTAAGTTTTGCTCATGCTGCTAGAGCATTGCTGAAAAGCCTTTAAAATTGTTTGAATAGCTTTTAAAAAACCCCAGAACATGTACCTAATAATTTAATCTCATTGTCATTGTATGTAATTTGAACATTTTTATTTGGTTAGAAAGAATAAACATTAATTTAATGATATGTGTACATGAGATGCCTCTTAGTTCAGGGGAAGAACAGAAGGAGGGAATATTACTTTTGGTGTTAAAAAGACATTTTGTTTTCAAAAACAGAGAGAAAAATGTAAAACATCTGGAATCAAGAGCACTTTCTGCCCAGTCTTTTAAGCATAACTTCCAGTGGTTCCACAGAATTTGCTGCGCACTGGGGTCACCTGTGAACTCAGGCAGTGGGCAGGTGAATATCTGCCCAAAGGAGCTGATGGAGCTGTACCTCTCCGCTGCCCCTCTTCTGTGGGTCACCGGAAGGACTCGACGCTGTGCTCAGTCTTCCACATCTGCAGGGCCAGCTATTGAGGGGTTAAATAGTGAAAACCACAGTGGGGTTTGTCTTTAACTGTCTTCTGGCAGTTTCAAAGCATGGCTTAGCCCCTGCTGAAGTTTGGCTTCTTGTCCCGTCAGAGCGGTTGGGATTTTTGGTGCGACTGGTCTGTTTGCATGTGGCTGACGGAGGGCAGGAGTTTCTGGGGGATGCATGTCCTCATGAATGCTGTAAAGCTGTTTCTGCAGCAGCTCTTCATCTTGTCCTGCTTTGGAAAAAGGAAGGCTTAGCTGTCTGTTTCACAGCACTGGGTGCCAGGAGAGGGAAGGCTTTGGGATTCACTAATTAAAAAAAGAGAGAGATGGAACTGTTTTCTTTCCCTGTAGTGTTTGCATAATATAATTTGACTCGGGAATGCTGAGGAATTTTTGTCTGCTCGCAGTGGCGATGGGACAAAGGTGCAAAACCCTTTCCTGCTTTGTGACATTCAACCTCATTTTGTTTTGAAGATACCTTAAGGATTTGTGGTAGGGAGGAATTTGTCCCTTGTGTTGGCTGTCAGCAGGAATGTGATTTATCAGACAAGTGAAACTAATGCTGTATATAGTTCAGGAGTGCCTTTCTCTGCACAAAAATGGTGTTTATTGAGAAGAGGTTGCTTCTTAGTCCATGCTTAGAGTGTGTTTCTGCTGCTACAGCACCAGGCATGACAGTCTGATTGTTCAGGCAAGTTAGCATTAATCTTTTTTTCCAAGTTTTTTAAAGATCTGATCCAAACCAATATGAATTTGCCATTGCTAATTTTAGAATGGTCTGCTTGCATGAGATAAAAAATCCCAGTTTTACTCTAAAGACAAAGTATTGTAACAGAAGGCTGGCAAGATTGTTATCGAAATGCTAATGATCATTTCTCCTACAGTCTCAGTTATTTTCAGAAGGAAGACTAGAATAGACACATAATCTGAATAATATTGATTTTAATATGTATTACTGTCTCATTAAGCTGTTACAGTCTTTCCCTTTCTGCACAAAGGTTCATTAATTGCTGCAGTTGATGTATCATTAAAGTGGGTTTAGGTGCAAGATGGTTAGAGGGAAAGAGAAATCTAAAATATTGACTGTGCACTTGTGGATGGATTTTGGGTAAAGATATTGTGGTCCTAACCAAACAAAGGGGACGTTGCTGTGTTTATTGTGCTGCCTCCTGATTGCCTTCTGTGCAACAGCCAAGAAATCAGCCAAACAGAGGCACTATCGTATTTACTTTCCCAAATTATCATTTCAGTAAATATTATTGAACATGTTTATTTGTGGATTAATTTCAGGATAATTCAAATCAAAAACTCCTCTGTGAGTTACTATAAAAAGACATCATTTTATGAATTTACTTTTAAATTTCTAATTTAATTTTGAAACAGTTTTTAGCAGGCTGCCTCTTTATTGGCTGCCTTCATATGTGTTTTGAAATGCTTTTATTGCAGCTTGTACCAGGTTTGCAATATTGTCATCCTTATAAGCAAATCAATACATTTTAATTTCCAGTAACAGTAATAATTTATGAATTTGTAATTATTTTAACACAGTAAAGTAGAATGAATTAGAAGGAAGTAGGAGGAAGGTTTTGTTTTGATTGATTGTGTTTTAATTGACTTAACATTTATTTTTCTGTAAATTAGACACACACAAATATATGTATATATGTGTAATATATATATCTCCCTGAATGTATATTTTTTTGCCAGAAAGGCCTGTTCCATGTGTTCTTCTCATGTCCATATCCATTTCAGTAAACTGTGCATTATTGTCACTGTGTGCCAGACATGGGTGTATGTTGTGTCGTGGCACAGTGGCTGGTCCTGCTACATCTCTGGACGTGTGCCCAGGATGACCCCCCATGTTGGAGCACGCGTCCTCGAGGGATCATAGGGGTACACACGCACAACCTCCTCTTGCACCCCAAAAATACATATCTGTGCTTGTTGTGTGTGGGAGAAGGGATGTCCAGCAAGGGATTGGCTGGAGAGGAGGCAGGGGAATAGGTACCAGCCTGCTGCAAGGCACCTGTCACTTGAGGATGCTGAGACTTCTTGTGTTGGGCTCTTCTGGTTGTCACTGCCGAGCTGACTTGTGATTTTGTGCTAAAATGTCGTGAGATGAGACTCAGAAATAGCACAGGCTTTCCTGGCAGAAGTGTGGGCTGCAGCACGTTGAGTGGGCAGGATGCATCAGTGCCGGGGCTGCTGCTCCTTGGCCAGCTCTATGTGGGGAGGGTGCAGCAATGTGGAAGAGGCAGGCGAGGATGGCTTTGAGTTCAGTCCAGAGCATCTTGCATTTCACCCAAGAGTTTTTTTGTGGAGATCCTTATTCATTCACATACTTTCTTTCTAAAACAAAATAATGAAAAACCCTTGGAGAATACAGTCATGCATGTGTGTCATAAAGTACAGTAAAATAATAGTTGACAACCATGAGATGAAATATTTTTGCTTATTCTCTTCTGCTTATAGGTAATCCTGCTGTTAGATCATAGTGGAAAACATTTGATTACTTATATTTCACAGTCATGCAGCAATGTAAAATCTGAACCAATCACACCTTTTTTAATAATCAGTAAATTATTTTCTAAAGGAAAATATTTGATTTATATTGCAGAAAAGAATATTTATTTTTTCCTACCTGGGGTTTTATTGGTTCTTTTGATGAACGCAGGACTTCCTTTTATATGCAGTCCAACTCACTTTTATCTGAGTGTATTTTCATGGTGGTCACTACTGTTAAAAATAATTCAGCGCACTTTAAAGAAGGGGCTGTGTAGGTTCCAGCATCTGTGATAATATTGTTCAGCCAGGGAGAGGTAATTTTGTGCTTATTAACAAACAAAAACTCAACAGCCAGGGTTGAATGGTCATCTCTCACTCATCCCTGGCTTCTGTTTTCTAAGCAGGTGGTGGCCCATATGAAGAGTAGTCATAGCAGTGTCCTGCCCATGAACATGGGAGGAGAATTCAGGGTGCACAGAGGTGATAATAAAAGAGGCACAGTATGGAGGAGGAGATGTTTCCAATGGGTGATGTTCTTCAATTCTTCGTAGTTCTTTGTTTTTCATCAAATGAGGCTTAAGAATTCCAGGAGATATTCCATTTATTCCAACCTCCTTAATATGTTTTGGCTTTTTGTCAGTTAGATTTCATACAAAATAGAAGTTTAAATTCTGCCATTCTCAAGTGAAAGGACGAGAGGGAATGACCTTAGTTGTACCAGGAGAGGTTCAGATATTTGAAAAAAAATTTTCACTGGAAGTGGTTAGGCATTGGAGTTGCCCAGGAAGGTGATGAGGTCACCATCTCTGGAAGTGTTCAGGAGGCATCTGGATGTGTCGTTTGGGGATATAGTTTAAGGGTGATTATGGTGGTGCTGGGTTGATGCTTAGACTAAATCATCTTGAAGATCTCATCCAACCTTGGTGATTCTGTGATTCTCTCAGTGATACCACTGTTGCAGTGGTGGGTAGTTTCTGCACTAGGATACTGCCCTGTCAGACGGACCTTTCTTCTTCTTAATTTAGTCGCTTGAGAATGAATTCATCTGGTAATGAAAATTGTGATGAAAGTGGGTGGGTTTTTATAGGATCTTGGACGTAGGAGAAGCTGTTTCATTTAATACTATCCATAGCTATTGGAGGGAAACTTTTTGTTGGTACAGGACCTGGGGTTAAAAGAGTCTGAGCTCACATTTAAAATGAGAGATAGCAGGAAACTGGATGGAGTTGAGGTTCCTCAACTGATCTGATGCTTTTGATGAACATGTGCTTCTTTAATGAGTCAACTCATGACTTAGAGGTTTTGCTTAGTGATGCCAGTTCACCGAATAAGTGGTTCCTGTTCAGTACTGGTGAAATAAATAGAAGCCAAATGCTGAGCGAAGACTGTGGTCAGTCTGAAATTGTCTCATTAGTGTGTAAACTCAGTACAACTGGCAGCAAGCAGATAAAGACCAGAATGAATCTCAAGTAAAACAATGTGTTGCTTTGGGGTTTTTTTGTTGGTTTTTTTTTTTTTCCCTACCCTGAAGAGTTTAAAAGAACATTAAAAGATACCTCTATAGCGATATTTCACTTTTTGATGTCACGTAACTGCATACTCAAGAAAGTAATAGTATGGGTAGATCCTGGCCATTGTACTGTTCAGTATCCAAGCTGTTTAGTAGCTTTGTCTGAATGAGCTTCAAATAAACACCGCTTTGGTTTTTGTGGCTTTTTTCAGTAATTATTGAAGGAATGTGAGTAATCTGCTACTTGGCAGATCTGCTCTTTAGGACTCTGACTCAGTTTAGTGGGAGGTGTGAGAAATCACTACTGTAGTAAGTAGCAACATCGTAGCACCTCAATAGAGCCGTTTTTGAGAGTGTTGCTGGAAGGCAATAGTCTCCTTCCTAGGAAGAAAAGCTCAAGAAATGTCATTCAAATACCTTTGCTTCACTGACCTGGAGCAAATATTATTCAAGGTAATGGTTTGCACTGATGGAGTCGTTGTATTACTTCACTGTAGGTCTGTCAGGTGTTACTATTTTCTGATCTGCATGCCATGAATAGATTTGCTTTTTCCCTTGTATTTCATGTGTTTGCGTTCTTTGCACATACAAGAAGCAAAAGGGAACAATTTGCCAGTAATGAAGGTCTCACATGGAGGCTGTGGCCCCATCACCATGTTACCCATGGGTTCAGGCCCTGGAGGGCTTTTGCTGTTTCTCCCTTTGGGGCATGGGAAGATGTATTGTGTTTCCACTCAGGCTTGATGGGAGGTGACAGCCCAGGAAACCCCCATGGCCCTCTCTGTGTCCCTGTGGTCCCATGCTGCCAGTGGTCCCTGCCACTTACAGCTGCCTAGGCAGCAGCAGGTCAGATGTCCCCATTGCCATCACCCCTATGATCCCTTGACATTATCTCTGCCCCATTGCCATCACCCCTTTGTCCCAAGATCCCCCTGCATGGGGCAGCAGACAGCCTGTGGTTCAGAACTGCTTCTGAGCAACTCCAGATGCTCCCTACCCATTTTGCATGTGAGCAGCATTGGAGCAGAGTAGGACCAAATTAATGGTCAATGTTCAAGTGGAGATCAGCAACATGTGGTATTACTTAGACTTCTTGATAGGGACCAGTACTGTTCAATATCTTATTAAAAACATAGTGGGATTGAGTGAACCCTTGGAAAGTTTGCTGATACCCCCTCATGTCAAGTGGTGCCGTTGATATGATTGAGGGAAGGGATGCCATCAAGAGGGACCATGACAGGTTTAAGGAGTGGGCCCATGTGAGTCTCATGAAGTTCAGCCAGGCCAAGTGCAAGGTTTTGCATGTCTGGCAACCACCACTATCACTACAGACTGGGCTACAAATGGATTGAGAACCACCCTGCCAAGAAGGACTTAGGGATACCGGTGGATGAAAAGCTGGACACGAGCTGGCAATGTGTACTTGCAACCCAGAAAGTCAACCATGTCCTGGCCTGCATCAAAAGAAGCATGACCAGCAGGTTGAGGGAGGTCATTCTGCCCCTCTGCTTCACTCTTGTGAGACCCCACCTTGAGTATTGTGTCCAGCTCTGGGGTGCCCTGTACAAGACAGATGTGGACCTGTTAGTGTGGGTTCAGAGGAGGGCTGGAACACCACACCACAGACTGAGAGACTTGAGGTTCTTCAGCCTGTAGAAGAGAAGGCCCCAAGGACACATTATTAAAGCCTTCCAGTACCTAAAAGGGGCGTATGAGAAAGATATATTGAGATTTTTTTTTTTACCAGGGCCTGTAGTGATAGGACAAGGGTGGGTTTAAATTAGATGTAAGGAACAAATTCTTTACTATGAGGGGTGATGAGACACTGGAATAGGCTGCCCAGAGAAGTTGTGGATGCCACATCCCTGGAAATGTTTAAGGCCAGGTTAGATGGGGCCCTGAGCAACCTGGTCTACTGGAAGGTGTCCCTGTCCATGGCAGGGGGGTTGAAGCTATATGATCTTTGAAGATCCCTTCCATCCCAAACCATTACGTGATTCTTTGACTAAGACCAGAGAATGGGCACAGGAAATAGGATGTGGCAGACACAGCTACAGATAGTGAAAAGTAAATATTGTAAAATGCATGTCTGTGTGTTTTGTGAGGTTACACAATGTTAGTTGACATCTCTGTTCTTGATTCTTTAAACATCTTGATGCAGTATGAAGATGCCACAAGGTAAATTGCATTTTTGTGCTGAAGGGTTTCTTTGGGTATAGCGCTTCCAAATTGAATACAGAATTGAATAAAAATGGAGTCATTCTCTTATCTGTATTCCATCACGACTTTGCTGGAGGAATTCTTTTGATTTGCAGAAAAGCTTATAATGGAAAAATCGTTTGACATTCATAACAAGGATAGTCTCATCTTTAATAGATTGTTTAAATTTTGCAATAAGGGTGTTGTTTTTCTGAACAATAGTAGTAAATTCTTGACCTTATGTTACCAGTTCTTCAGTAAACAAAAGTATCTTTAGTTTATGTTACTTAACTCCACAGAATTCTTTAGAGAAAAAAGTAAATATCAGTGCTCCCTTTGTGGATGAGAAGTTAAAACACATCCAAAGTGACCTACCACCAACACAGCAGAACCGGGGAGTGATCACACGCCTCCAGACTGGAATACTGTGCTGTTGTGACACTTGATGCACTCAAGCTCTTGTCATCACCCTCGTGTTTGTAAGAAGCGTGACAGACATTTCACACCAGATTTTCTTCTGGGTAAAGAGCTTTGATGAGTTTCACCTCGTTTGCTGTGTGGTACAGCTCCACTTGGCCTGTATCCAAGTTTAGTCATGTTAGTTACTGAAATTATTTTTCTGTTCTATTTCCTAGTATTAAATTGCTGTAAAATTAATTGGAAAACTACTATTATGTACCCTGTTTCTTTCTTTTGTCTTCACATTCTGAGTCTTTTTTGTTTGTATGTGTTTATTTTTTCCTTTATTTTCTCTTCTATTGCATCTAGGAAGCTTTTGTTCTCAATTTTCATGTCATTTGACATATGAGAAGCCAAATAAAATATTTCACTTTTCTGCTTCAAGTTAAAAAACAGTTTTTATGCTGAACAATAACTGTATTACAAGGAATCCTGATGTGCCCTCAATGCCATTACAATATGTTGAATAAAAGGTAATTTAATGGAAACAGCAGAGCATTTGAAAGTTCACTGCATGAAAATTGGATTTTTGCCTTTTATTATTTACATTGCACCTTATTCATATTTAAGGCCACAGGGATTATCATCCTTCTTAATGGCTTTATTTAATAAAGACTTTGCATTTCACAGTATAGGATCTAGCACAGGCTTCAATCTGTTATCAGGATTTCAATTAACTAGCTTTAGCTTCAGTTGACCTATAAATCCGATAAATATATCTAAATAATTAATTTGCTTTCACTGGCTGATAGTGGCTACTTTTACATAGAGCTGCTAAATACTTAGCTGCTAAATGGTACAACCATGCTCATAACTTGCTTTTATTGTTATTTCTAAAGATGACATATGTCTATTAAAGTGACTGGCTACACGAGGACCAGTCTCTCAAAGTAGAAGACCTTGTAGAGGAGCTGTAGTTATGGCTGAGGACCATTGCTGCTGGGCTTCAAGTGCACTCGGAATTTTGGGAGGAGAGGTTAGGAACAGGTGGATGTCACAGATCAACACATGCCTGAACTGGCGTGAAGGATTTTGCATTATCCTTTGATCATGGCTGTGTATGTTGTGAACCAAGGTTTGAACGTAGCTGGTTCCTGGATGGAAGAGTGGTGATGTAGAAGTCTGAAGGAAATCCTGTTGCTCTTACATTTGGGTCTTTATTTCACCTATGCAGAATCATGCATCCATGGTAACTTTGAAGTCAAGGTTGGGTTTTTTTGAGTGCATTTAAATCTTCTTGCTAAGTATGCTAAACAAATAATGATGTTAACAATTTTTGCTGCACTCTTTTGGGTGTTGAGAGAGACTGAGATTTTACTTTAAGTGAGCCTGATAAGCAGACAGGCTTGAAAAAGGGGGCCTCAAAAGCACAGAGATAGGGTCTAGCACTTTCCATATTTCCTCTTGTAAATTTTTTCTCTGCACACCAAAATATTGATACCCTGAAGTAAGGAATCAGTCTCATGCCAAGCACTGAGGACAAATAATTAGTTTGGTGGGACTCATGCAGCGTGAACTTACAGCCAGCCAAGACACCCATGAAAAGTACCACCCTTGCCCCAGAACAGAGCAGCAGTCAGTACCCTGCAGCTGCAGGCAGCAGCACATTTGTGCCGGCCCTTCGGAGGTGCAGACAAGTGCACTCGGTGATTCACGTAAGAGCAGCGGGATGGCATACAATCCTGGCGGCTGCGGAAAAGCGCTGTTGATCTGAGATTCCTGGTCTTTTCTAAGTTATTCCTGCTGGGTTGTGTCCTGAGGAGGGAAGATTTGAAACCTTCAGGGACCCGCAAAGACCAGGATGCGGGTCACATTTAAAATGCTTAAGTTGCAATACCTAAAGCTTTAAAAATATTTTTTACCTATCAGTGCATGATTAACTGAGTTTATGTACTCAAAGAGAAATGTAACATTTATTAAACATAGTTCATTTAGACATTTTTGGCATTTGGTATGCAAAGATTATGCATTTTTCCCAGGAGTTATGCTAATTATTTCAGCATGATAACTTTAATTTTGAAAGGGCTTTTCTTTGCTAAAGGGAGGGTTATATGTGCGTGTGTACAAGGAGAACTTTAATTAAAATTTCTGTTCTCCATTTTTTCAGGAGTTTAAAATGTACTTTCTCTGTGAGTCAAAAAGACTGCTTATATTTATAGGGCTCAAAGGGTTAATGTGTGAAAATGAACACATTCAACGTTCTATTACTGACAGCTCCATTGTGTTGGCAAAGGAAAGAGATGAAAAACAGCCTCAATTTACTTCTCTTGCTAAACAGTATTTTGTTCTGTATTGTTAGAAGAAATCATTCCATATCTGGAGAATATGGAAAACATGGAAATCATGATTCTGTCTCTGCTGACCTTAATATAATTTTATTTTTAACTGTTTCTTTCCTGGCCTTCCTGAAAGGCTTGAAATAGAAACCACTTTATTTTTCTGAGTAAGGTTGGAGAATTTGAAAAGTGATTCTCATTTTTGGTACCTACTGTTGGCAACAGATAAAATAGAGGAGAGTTCTCTTAATGTTTGTCTGTACATCTGGACACCGGGAAACTGATGCTCTTAGATACATATGCCATGGAATAATAGTGCATGTTCCGTAAATTTTCAAAATATTAATAATTTGGTACATTTGATTTAGCCATGGTATAGGAGAGTGTTGCCAGTGTTAGAGAATTAATGAATAAACTGGGGGGGCACAAGAGGGGAAGGCAAGACAAGAGTTTGTGTCAAAGCTCCTGTTTCTTGTAGGTTCTTACAAGTTCTGAAAACTTGCTCTATGAATTTGAATGGAAAAGGAGAAACACTAAAAAAAAATCAGTTTCTTTCCTCATAATAGATGTTGTTGTTTAGTAAAAATACAACTGCTATAAATCAGTACTTGTCCGGAGTAAACTCCACCCATGGAGTACACAGTCCTCCAGGGAACCCAGAAGAAGGGACACCAGGGTAGTTTCTCTCCTTGAAGCCTATAATTAAGGATGCTGTAATCATTTCCTGGGAGACATTCAACTGTGCCTGCACCGCCCTCTCCTGTTGCAATCCTCCCAGAAAAGTCAGGAGGGAATAAGTCCCGCTGCTGCTGCAGCTGTCTCAGGTTTCCTTTGGTGGTGCTCTTGATGGGGTTGTCACCTGTCCCTCTGAAAGGGTTAGGATTTGCCACCCAGAAGTTATTTACTGAACCAGTAGGCCTTAAATATCATGCACATGAGCAATACAGGTCCAAAGAAACCACATCATTGGAAACTCCTCATCTGCTAACCACCATCTGGCAAGCAGCTCCTGTAACAACAAGAAAAGCAAATAGGGAAGAATATAAATGTTTTGATTCAGGAGCTGTATTTTCCTTTGAAGTTTGATAGCAAGGGGTCAGTCTATTAAGAAGGAAACTTTGGTCTCACTTCAACTCACTGCCTCAGTGAACCTTTGTTTTGTTATTTTAATTTAATATAAAACTTTGCTATTTTAACCTTAAAAATAACCAATGTTACTGATAGAAAATTGTCTGCTAAGACAGATTCATCTGTAGCTAATATGAAGACTCTATTGCTCCTTCTGTACAAGACATGTACATCTTTCTTTTGGGTGCTTGTGATCAATCTGTTTTTCTGCTATTTGCCAGTGGAAAGACCCTGGCTCATTTCTTTCTTGTGAATCATGTTTTGATTGTCTCATTTCCTACTGAAGTGAGTAAAGTTGATCTGCACATAAACAAACTGTAACTTCACACATACCTTTGCTAAGCTGCAATGCATATTAATAAAATTTCTAGAATTATCTTCTACTCTGAGCTTATTTAATGCATTAAAGCCCTATAAATGAGTTAAGAATAAATGATGGGGTTATCCACATTCACTACTTCCTATGAGATGCATTTATATGAAGGATCGGAGGAGGAGGTAATATGCCCTGGGTTTTTAGCCCAGCCAGATTGTGGGTCCCCCAGCGGGGGGACCAGGACTTGTGGGAGCATTAAAGAACATGCAAACTTGGTAGGATGCAAACAGCTGAAAGGGTCCTTAAGAGAGACCTGTAAAGAAGTACTGAAAAAAGGCTAGAAATGCAGCTGACCTGCCTCACGGGCTATGCAGAAGGATCTGGGTCTGAATATGAAGAGTGTGTCCTTGCACATTGCTGGTAGATCACAGAATCACGGACTGTTTGAGGTTGTCAGGGACCTCTAGAGAACACCTAGTCCAACCCCCCCGCTCCCCTGCCATCAGCTGATCAGGAACATAAAGTGAGATACTGAACAGCACGAGTGCAACAGAGACTGTGCCAGGTCATGGCAATGAAGACAGTGGCTTCAGAATTAAGCAGTCCTTAAAACTGTAAACCTGTTGTTCTTACATTGTTAGGAGTTGCACCCCTCTTTGTTAATCTTTAAAGAATGCTTTTGGCTAATTTCTTGATTGGGTGTGTGTTTTAATGTTCATGTCTGTGCTATAAGCAATTGGAAGCTGAGTTGGAAAGTGAAAACACTTCAGCCACTTAGCTGTGAGAGTCTTTCTTTCCTTTAGACTTTGGAAATTATCGCCTGTCCTGAAAATTTATAGCTTGGCTTTGCTTTGGGGCTACTGTGAGTTAATCTGAAGTATTTATAGCCATTATAGTTGTTTGACAAACAGGTTCACCAAATAAGAGAGAAATCAGGAGAGCAGATTAATAGCAGGGAGTCCTTTGTTTAACTTGGCAAGGCTCATCATAAGCCATCAAAGCAAGCAGTCAGTTTGCAAGTAGTATTGAATGGATGAATATTATAAACAAAGAGGTCAGCAAGTCTTACATTGCAGTTTTCCTCAGAAACAGAAGTAAGAAGGGCTTGCCAAACAGCTTTAGGACTTGAATATAGGTGTTTTATGTATTCAAAGCATATGGGGTTCATAACTACTGTTCCCTTTGGTATTGGTGAGTTTTCTCAAAATACAGGAAGGAAACGAGTCTTGAAGGAGCCCAGAAATGACACACAGTCCATCTGTTTGCTGAACCATTTCTTTAAATTAATTCCATTGCTTCCCAAGTAGAGTTGATAATAGGATGTTGAAAACAAGAGTATTTCAGAACCAATTTTGAAAGCAGTTCCCAGTGGCCTGTTATAGATGAAGGTATTGTGCCGATAATTCCCCATTCCCAGGTGAGGTATTCACTTAAGGCCCTACTTCAACAGAGGCTTTAAATGCATACTTGTGTTAATCTCTGTTACAGCAGTTTTGCCTGTGGTTAACTCTAGTACTGTGTTCTCAATTAAACATGTGTCTGATGTGTCCTCTGCAGAAATAAAGGGCTAACTTGAGGTTAGAGATAATTTCCTCTGAGTAACTACTGAACTCTGTTCGGGCTGTACCTGTCTGCATCTATTTAGCACAAGGCAGAGCGGTGACTTACATCCTCCTATCAGGAACTGTTTAAGAAAACAGCTGAAGTCTTCCACTTGACTAATTCATATGAGAAGAACTGAAGGAGCTGGGAAAAGCAGGACTATACAATGTAATCTTGGGGTTACTGCTCTTTGTCAGCTGTTGCAGGAAGCGTGAGCATTACAAGTGTCATAGGCATCTTTAATTATATATGACTTACTTCCTGAAATATTCATAAGAAATGGAGATATGAAGTGACAGTTCTGGTTGGAAGGTATAAAGGTTATTCTTAAATATCAACACGGTGATTTCTCCTACCAGATTCTGCATCTAGCAAAATAACTGGTTTGCTGCGTTTACAGAAAAAAAAGGTCAAAACTGTTCTTTCACCCATGAGTCCTCCTTCACCCATGCCTTCCTTGCCATCCCACAATAATGATTGCTGTAGATGTGTCTTAATGTCCTAAGTGCTGCAGGTGTGAAAAAATCCTGGCTCCTAATGGGGAGCTGGGGAGTGAAGACAGGGATTTATAGGACAACATAAGCACACTGCAGAATTCAGAAGCAACTACACTCTTCAGTTTCAGGTTTGATGAGTCCTGTGAGCCCTGCAGGACTGGTAAGTCCCAAAAACCATATGCTTAGCAAATTGAGTGAATTCCAGCCTGAAACAAATGTAAAAATAGAGGAACTGGTTTTAGCACTTTGGTTTTTACTGCCTGTGCTTACATTAGGATTGTGTTAGAAATAGGAACACTAAACTTTTACAGCTGGCAACGGGTGGAGGATGATGAACAGGAGGATTGTGTTCTGGATGTGCAGGGGAAAGGCAAGATGCAGGCGATGGGACTTAGAGTGTCTGCTGCTTAAATGACAACTCATTTAAGTGTGGGCCAGCAGAAACCCCCTACGGGCAGTCATCAGTCAGTTCTGCACACTTGAGGTTGTCACTGGCTCGGCGTGTGTCCTGCTCCCAGCCCCTTACTGTGCTGCTGTCATGGGGGGGTGGTGAAAGGGGAGGAAGGGTGGTGTTATCTTGGTGATCCAAACATCTGCAGTGTCGTTCTAGTCCCCTATCTCTGGAAGTGCCTTTCACTAAATTTTGTTTCTCATCTATGCAAGCAGGGAACAACCTCTCTGCAGTACAAGCCTGCACTGGACACCAACTGTTCAGACATGGAAGCATTTGCTTGAGCCACTGCTTCTGTGTCCCTTGCCTTCTCTGCAGGTTGCTAATGTGTTTCTCTGTCCCTGAAACTGGCTCAACTATATGTGACCCTGCAGTACTTCCTCCTTGTCTCCCCAGTTATGCTGTTCACTGCAGGTGCCCTCATTCACAGACAAATTTAGCTGCCTCTTTTGGCCATCTTGCATAGTATTTTGAGCCAATTCATGGTCATTTTTAGGAAAAAGTCCCAAACTAAAGCCTTGCTTTAACCAGATGACTTACTTGGAAATTTACTTTGCAGGATGCCTGGTGTTTACTAATTCTACCTCGTGGTTGCTGTTGTCTTGCCAGTGAGTAGTGTGGTACACTGGATGGTCTTACAGACTGCTCCTTCCTCAGGGGTGGCACACTGTGACCCAGCAGGACCCTGATCACTTTTAGTGTCTTCTACTAATTCACATGACCCTCTTAAAAGCGGGATAATGCAGTAGAGTACTCTTGGCCTATGTTTGCCAACACTATATACATGAACGGAACCATACGGTCATTGCCTTCAGCCTTCTCTATTGTGAGACAACTGCAATAAGAAGTCATTCTGGAAAGATCCACAAACCACCTGACTCCCAATGGCCTGATTCAGCAGAGGCTACAAGTCACTTACCAGCATTTTTTTATTAAATATAAGGTCAAAACTCAAAGAAAACAGAAGAAGCAGGATAAGCCCTGCTAGTGTTTATTGTTCCCTAGGGTAGCATGGAAAAATGCTACTACAGTAAACCCAGATATCCAGGAAAGGTTCCCCCGCCCAGCTTCGACTCCATTTGACACGAGCATGGGAATGGATTATGTCAGCCCAACATGTGGGGGTTTTTAGTGCCAGGGTGTGCTGAGCTGTGCCCTACCCAGCACCATCACTCTAGCTGTGGGAATCTGAACACTGCAAACTCCATATTTTAAAAGTGTCACAAGCTGGCATTTTGTGAGGTGCCTCCTCCCATGACTTTGAAGAGCAGCTGGTTCCCAGAAAGCCTCAGCACATGACTGGGCAAATTGGTGCTATCTTACCTTTTTGCAACCCTTGGAGTTGTGTTTGAGGTCAAATTGCTCAACCAGTTCCTCAATCCCCCATCTCATTTTAGGTAGACCTTTGCTGGTATGAAGAGCTGCAGAAGTTGCCTCAGGAAAAGAGCGATTCCTGAACATGGGGCCTGCCTGGCTGCATGGGATATAAGCACTTGATTGCAGCTCTTAATTAAAGCCTGAATGGTGATGGGCCATGAGGGGTTTTTACTAAGCCTCTTGGGATTTTTTTTTTTTTATAATAAAGACAAAAGGAAATAATTGCCAGTAGTCTGCATTAACAAAATCTGGAGCAGATGATAGGGACAAGCTGCTGGGTCTCTAATTTGTCCTTGATCATAGCAGTGCTCCATGTGTCTGATAATGGAGAAGTCACCATACTAGGTATTGTCTGACGAAAAATGTGAAGGAATGCTGATGGTTTATCCAAATATCATTCCTCTGTCTATTCTATGTGACTGTAAGTATATATGTGCATATATAGGGATAGGATAGTTAAAAATTGTCCAAAAGGTATGAACACTCTGACTTACCATGAAAGTTCACCTGGAGTCTGGTTGTTTCATTTGTATGGATACATTTAGGAGGAGGGAGGCTGATGTTATTTTCAGGTGACTGGATTGCTCTGCTGCTGTTGGTACCATGTAGTTTGACGAGGGATAGGGGCAGCTGTTGGTTTTGTGACCACAGCTGTGCTTCATGGAGCAGTTGGGGTGAGTTGTGGAGCCAGAAAAGATTGCGATCCTTCTATGTGCTTCTTCAGCAATGAGTGTTTAGCATTTATGTTGGTGAGTAAATCTCTCTTATGAAAAGCAAGCTTTAAAGGGAAGTCTCCCTGTTCATAGCCCCAAACCTGACAGCACTTTGGTTTTCGTGATTATTTATCTGTGGGCACCATCCTCTGTAAGAGGTCCCAGTTTCTGTCTCTCACACTTGGCAGTGCATTGCTTTGTCAGGAGTCTGTAGGATATGTGTGTTTTAAAAAATTAAGTGATGTGTATTGAAGTCTTAGGATAAAAGTATCACATTCTATTTGAGATGTGTCAACCAAGGGGAAAAATACTGAAAAGAAGGAAGGAAGAAAAAATTACATCAGAGCTGAATAATTTTTATACTCAATTGTTTCACAGTAAAATGTAGTACAGTGAGTGTGTGTAATTTACCTCTTCTTGTTGACTGCCTTTGCAGAACTGTATCTGAATCATTTCCTGTTAGTGAATAAAATCAAGAGGTTTTCAGGGTTGTTTAGTCTGGGCAACTGGGAGTTGGTGTAGCTAATGTGTTCCAGGAGGTTAACCACTGTGAACTCTCTTGTCTGAGCCATTTCCCTTTTTTGGGTGGTTTTCTGCCCATACGGTTGCCTTTCAGGTAGCAAGTTATCAGCTGTCTCGCACATAATGTGAAAGAAATGAATCTGTGGCAATGTGAAATCTCAAAAACATCTATTGCTTGTCTCTGCTGTAGCCAGGGAAGGGGTAGAGGAGAGTGACTCTTCCACAGCAATGATTTTCACTCCCAGAATAAAGACATTCATACTTTATGCACAGTAGTTTTTGAAAACCTCATTTTGTATACACATAACATCATGGTAACAGGCAGGATATTTATCTGTGATTCGCATCTTTAACTGATGGGAAGGTGTTTCCTCTGAGGCATTTTAATGAAAATTTTTATTTACAGATAGAATCCAAAAACAAATAGGAATTTTAGGTGATGCTGACAACAGGGAGTAATTAGTATAGACTCCTGACCTCTGTGGTGGTATTGCTGTGGAAAACTGGGTGCAAGCACTGTGGCCTTAAGCTTGCAGAGCCATCTGGAGCAGATGATTACACTGTTTGCAATTAGCTTCTGGTGTCAAGATCCTCAGGTCAGAGGGTTCCTTCAACATAGCGGTTTCTGTGGCATCAAGTCACTAATCACATACAAGATGCCTGCAGGCGATTGCTCCTGGCACTGCTTTCTTCAGCATTTAACCTGGGTGGTTTCTTGTACTTTTTTTATTAGCTACATTTGTGAGCTTTTCATTGATTTCTCCCCCCTCTTCTTTTTTTTTTTTTTTAATTTTATCAGCAACTGATGTATTTGTAATTAATTATTTAGTGGGCATAGTATGACATAAAAGGGAATATTTTACAAATGTATATATTTTTCTCCTTTGTGTGGCTTTTCTCTCTGCTCTCTTGTGATCTCCCTACAGCAAATCTCATGGATGATGAAAGTAACTGCTAATGGCTTCCACTTGTCCACAGTTATAGGTGTGCTACATTTCAGTCCCTGTACAGAGAATAAATTCTCAGGTTCCTTAATGGATATTTGGATATTCATGTGTAACAGAAACATGCTAATGGATAGCAAAAGCCTATTCCATTCTTGGGTTTCAAATTAATTCATATAAAAGCTCTGGGTTTAATTCCATTCAGAATGTGCTCTTAATTCAGTAATAGAGGAAGAATGATGAATACGGTGAATACTGGAAAGCTGATGGCCATTATATTAATGTTTAGGAAAGAAATACATTCTTATTTGTCATACAGTTCACATTAACACGATGGCTTCAAACCATGGAACTCCATTCAAAATGGTACTGTACTAACAGTTTCTGTACAACTTCCTGTTCAACTTAAAACAGTAATCAACCCTTTTGAAGCATTTAAAAAATGCTGTGTAAAAAACCCCAGTACTTTGTGGTAGGGAGTTTCAATTAGGTTCATAGTGGACCCCAGATCTGTAGAATTAAGTGAAGGTGAAAGTCTCTTAAGTTTTTTTTTATTTGTATGTTTAACTAATGCTATACCAGGTCTTAGTAACCTGGGGGTCCAAAAGAAGCACTAAGTGAATAATTTTATTCCTAAATACACATACCTTGACAACAGCAGTTTTTAAAAGCAGAGTTTAACTCATTATATATGCAGGAATAAGATAATAGTGCTTCGGTTAGCTTAACAAATGTTAAACAAAATATGCTGATACTGATCTGTCTGTGGTGTTTACAGACAACAGTCAGTTAGCTTTTGTACTAAATTTCATCCTATAAAGCCAGGGAGGTCATTGGACTTAAATAATATATTGGGTTTTATTAACAGTTCTTTTATAAAGTTATGAAACATTACTTTCATGTTGCACATGTAGGTTTTATGTGCACTTAATGGACAAAAGAAAATGTGGGAAGTTGTGTGGCAAGTGGCTGTCTCTCATTATTGCTTAGGGGTGAATGATCTCAGTGGGTGGGTAGGATGTGAGGTGGGATTGTGCTGTGCATCACACAGGGCTGTGGCCATACGTGTTTCTGGGACCCCAGCCATCTCTGTTTGCCTCTCCCCACTTTAGGATGTGAATTGAGTGTGTATGTCTGCAGGTTCAAATGGAAACAGCATTTAATGCAGGAATGGAGCAGGTTGTCCAAGGGGAAGGGAGGAGTGAGAAGAGACCAGAAGAAGCAGGGATCCCAAAGCTGCCTGGTGCAACTGCCTTCTATTGTTTCCCTTCTCCAGCTTCTGGTTAAGCTGGGAAAAAGAAAAGATCAATAGCGAAGCCCCCTGTTAGGAGGCTATTTGCAAAAATGTATTACTAGTAACAATGACCAACTGTAGTGCAGTACTGAGGCTGAGCCATTTTCCAGCTCTGCCAGGTCATTCATGTGACTTCCCCTTTACCTCAGATTCTCTGACTATGAAGTTAATGTTACTTTACTTTCTTACCAAGAGGAGATTCTCTGAAGATCCCTTCATGTTTGCAGCTTTCGGTATAACACTTTCCTATGGTCTTCGTACTTGCGCGTTGTTCTTTTGAGAAGTGAAGTACAGAGACAGCTGTAAAGAAAAAAAGTGCATGGATGGTTGTAAATGAGCATTTTCTGCAATAGTATTTGGGGTTTTGCTTTTTGTTTGTTTGCTTTGGTTCTGTTTGTTTATTTAGGTTTTTTAGTGGTGTGGTTTTTTCCTCTAGGTAAATTTTTTTTTCAGAAATTGGCTTAAAAAGCAGGGAAATGGCAGAGGTGGGGAGGATGTTTTGTCCTTTTATTTATGCAACCGCTGCTTTACAGAAATCTGTCATAGGATGTTTTAGGAAGCAGTGAGGACTTCAGATCTTTTCTCTTTTGCCATGTTTATTTTCCACAGGCTGGGCTGTATTCCCTGGGAATAGTTACGAATTCAGGTGTGAAGTTAGATATATTGTTGAAAATATGCAGACGAGTGTTCATACAGTCTCGAGGGAGAAGGTCTGCCTGTTCTGTTTGCAGTGCACAGTGCACTTCAGCAGCCAGAGTTGTGCAGCAAATTGATGACACTTTGGGTAAGGCTAATGGAATTGCTCTTGTATGAATGCAACACATGCTGCAGGTGAGCCTGGGGTTAAGGAATAAGGTGTTCTGCAAGGACACAACCACAGGATTACATCAGTAGATAGAAAACATGATTTTTCAAATGCTAATTCTTATGTTTGCAAAATGAGATTTTATTCTTCCAGCCATGACATGCTGTTAAGTTCCTACAGTCTTAAAAAGGATGCGAGAAGTGGAAGTCTACTGAATACTGTCAAGTCCTACTCTTGTTTTTCCAGTTTGTTCTCTAGCCCTCTTCATTTTCTCTGGTACTTTAACACAGCTTTTAATTTCTGGTACCCGTGAATCTGGGAACTGGTGGAGATTGAATTAGAGCTTTAAAGGTGAACAGCATTTTTTACTGTCTACTGTAAATGCTCAGCAATTTAAGGATGGGAATGGTACTCTTTGGGGACTTGTGGGTATGCTGCAGTTATCTTACTGGAGCTAAATTCTTTTGTCACCTGTGAAAAACACATAATGTTGCTAACACTCAAGGAGCCCAGTGCATGTAAATTAGCTGATGTGTTTAAATTACAGGGGAGCTCAGTACTCAGCATGCTAGCAGGGTGTGGTCAGAAACAACAGGTTTCTGTGTGTCACTGCAAAAGGGTGCCCTGTTGGGTATTGGGGTGCCACAGCATTCAGGAGTGTGATCTGACTGCAGTGCACCTCTGCTTGGCTCCATCATTTCCACAACTTCATATGGTTGGAGTAGGCATGCCATCATAAGAGACATGCAGGAAAAGGTCTTTGGGTCCCTGGAACCTGTCTCTTTGTTCCTTGGCACCACATTCCCACATTCACCACATGGCCAAGAAGGCCAACAGCATCCTGACTTGTATCAGATATAGTGCTGCCAGCAGGATGAGGGAAGTGATTGTTTCCCTGTACTCTTCACTGGTGAGGCCACACCTCAAATGCTGGGTTCAGTTTAGGGCCCTTTACTACACAAAAGACACTGAGGTGCTGGAGCACGTCCAGAGAAGGACAACAGAGCCGCTGAAGGATCTGGAGCACAAGTCTTACAAGGAACAGCTGACAGAGCTGGAGTTGTTTAGCCTGGAGAAAAGGAGGCTGAGGGGAGACCTCATCACTTTCTGCAACTACTTGAAAGGAGGTTGTAGTGAGGTGGGGGTCAATCTCTTCTCCCATGTAACAAGTGACAGGATGAGAAGGAACAGCCTCAAGTTGCGCCAAGGGAGGTTTATATTAGATATTAGGAAAAACTGCTTTACTGAAACAGTTGCCAGGCATTGAAACAGTCTTCCCAGGGAAGTGATGGAGTCACCCTTCCTGGAAGCGTTCAAAAAAATGTGTGGATATGGCACTTGAGGACGTGGTTTAATGGTGAACATGGTAGTGGTGCTAGGTTGTCAGTTGGACTTGACAACCTTAAAGGTCTTTTCCAATCTTAAGGATTCTGTGGCCGCTCCTGCCTGGGCAGTGACAGCAGCACTTGAGCCATGTACTAGAAACAATTACTTTTGATTACTTTGCAGCGTTAATAACATGCTCTGCTGCCCTGCTAGATCTGGAAGAATCATGGTATGTTTTTGTTTTGTATTATGGCCTTTGTTAATCCTGAGGTGCAGTTTCAACAAAAAAAGCATATAGAAGACGTCAGTAGTTTCAACATAAGTTTTAAACATGGAGGAGGTGTATCAGCAGAGATATCATAGAACCGCAGAATGGTTTGGGTTGGAAGGGGATCAGTTAGTTCCAGTCCCCCTGTCAAGGGCAGGGACACCTTCCATTAGACCAGGTTGCTCAAAGCCTGATCGATCCAGCCTGGCCTTGAACACTTCTGTGTGATCACCCATTTTACTGATCAAGGTTAATGAAGCCATGGTTTTAATTCCAGGTCAAAGGTGCAGGAGGGTTTTTTTCATGTTGTCATTGGGGATTTGTAACCACTGTGCTACCATATGTGAAAGTAACTCTCAGCTGTTGGCAGGTTGTATTTTATTTTGTTGACCATCTGGTCTGCTGCTGCTGGGGACCTCCAGCTTGCAAGTGTATGTTGAGGTACCCTCCATTTCAAACTATATTTTTGAAGCTTGAAGCAGCAAGATATTAGATCCTCATTAAAAGGTACATTCAAACCACTTCAGCAATTGCAGACTGGGAATGGAGTGGCTAAACGATGGCTCTGTTAGGAGGAGCAAACATGGACAAAGTATTCTCTTGGTCCTGGGAACTTGCATTGCTGACTTATGGAATGGGCTGGTCAGGCTTTTGTGCACTGCAGACTGAATTAAGTTGTAGAAATTTACTCAAAGGTTACTCATTAACTTGTAATTTCACATGATGGTGGAAAATGCTTTAAGAGTTAGATGGAATTGTTCTGTGGTCTTGCAGGCTGCAAGAACTATGGAAGAATGAAGTAAAGCAAATGAAATTTGATAAAGTTTTTGTGTGTTTAATGTAGAAGGCATTTTTAGTATAAGGTGAAGTATTTCAGCATTCATCTTTTCAGATGGGGCATTCCTATAGGGAGGATGATGTTAATGCCAACAACGTGTACATCCACTAACACATGTATTATGATCCTTGTTAAATAAACCTGAGGAATAGTGGGAATACTTCTATTCAGAAGTAGATGCACTTTTCCTCATCTGTTTTGTTTTCTCTGGAAGCCACAGTTGGGCTCTGTAGCATAATGTGGTTATCAGTATCACGGTGCTGCCAGTACTAGAAATTAGCCTTGTGTGCTTTAAATAGGACTTAATTCAAGTTTGAGACAAGCTGTTTGTGTCTGCTTTTGTGAGAATGTTAAGGATGTTGCACGGTTTTGTTTTTAAATAAATCAAAGTAAATAAAAGAAAAATAAGTAAACAGTTTGTATCTTTGTGTTCACAATTGCTTTTACAAAGACTACAATGATTTTAGAACAAAGCCAAATAGAAAGCAAATGTACATTGAACTTCAGCTAAACTTATCTTTTCCAACTACAGTAGACATTATAACAGAAGGAGTACTTATCATGAAATTTATGCTACATTCAAAGCTTATTGAAATACTTTTTCTTCAAATAGGATTAAACAATAATAAAAATAGCAGGAGCAGATGCTAAGCGCACCTCATCTGTCCAACATCTCTTGGAGGCAGGCTGTTAGAAGTAATGAGAATAGTTCTTACAAACAGTCTGGTCTCCTTCAGGCTATTTAAAATACCTCAGCTTTTCCTATATAGTCTTTATGTTTCAATATCCCTTACGGGATAGGTTGTGTTTCTTCTCTTCACTGCCCTTGAGTTGTGTGCCTGGGGTTTCTCTCTCCAGCACACACTATGCCAGCACTTTCACACCATTCTAGTAGGGATCTCCACTGACAACCTCCCAGCTATGTCATGCCAAAGCTGCCTTGACCAGCCAGTTTATTTACTGGAAATACATGGGGAACAGCTTGGCATCCACAGTTGTGTCTACACCACTAGGTGTGAGCAGCTGTGAAAAAGGGCCCAATGCTGGCTCATCCATGTTGCTGCTCTATGGGAGGACACTGGTGGGAACATTGTGGGTGGTGTTGGCATAGTGTGGGCTTCCTTACCTGCTCTAGCTGTCTCCTTGTGTTTCATCTATTTTGCATGGATACCATAAGACCGAGTTTTAGTAGATAGAACAGGACAGGATCCTTCCCAGAGAGTTCTTCATCTTTCTTAAACCAAAGACGGTGGGATTTGTAATTATCTGGAGCACAAGCTAAATGTGTTAAAACTGACAGTGCAGAGAAACGTAAACCTGCAGCTCAGGTAACTTGAGATGTTGCCATTGAGACTAATGAAACAGCACAGCTCAGAGCTACATTAAACAAAACTGTCTTGAGATACTTGCCAAATTCACTGACATGGAAATGTGTGTTAAGAGAGATGTGCCTCGGAGGCTTGCATGCTGCAGAGCTGAGACATGCAGTAAGCAGCTTTTGAGAAATAAAATTTCCAGCTCAGTTGCTGCTGTCCTAACTTTCTTACCGCTATGGTAATATACTGTGCTGACACCTCAGCGTGGATGTGAACAGCAGCACTACCAGTGGACATGAGGTGAAGTAAAACTAGGTCCCATCACATGATGCAAAAGCACAACAGAAATTGTGTTGTATACTGCTGCTGTCCTGGAAATAACTATGTAAAGCCATTGCTATGACAGTGCATTATGTTATTTTGTCAGTGGAAGTTCATGATACAGTATCCTTTGTAAATGTTAGGCTGAGTCCATGCTTAAAACAGCAAGATATACTTACTTGGAAATACTTGGAAAGACTTACTTACGTACATCTATTCCTACTGACCTGTATGACAGGTTTAGAGAGCTGAAATTTCACTGCAGTGAAACTCCGCACAGCATCATCCCCTACAGCTGTGTTTTGAAGGTCAGTAAATGTCTTTCCATAAGCTCTGTTGGCTTAGGCCAATCTGAATTGATAATACACTTTTAAGATTTCTTCAGATTTAGAGAAGCATTTTCTTGCAAAAAGGAACGTGGGCTGTGATCTTGTGGTGTACTGGTGCCAATAAAGACAAATCTTCCAGCGCTGGGAACTGTCTGTGCTGGGACTGCACCTCTGTTACAGGTACTGCTGGTCTTCAGCTTTAATGTATGCCACTTGTGAGGAGGAAGAGAAAAGAACAGGCAACTGTGATGTCTTCAACCAGAGAGCTATTAAAGAAACGCTGTTATGATAACAAGCCCAACATTATGTAGTAAAACGGGTGTCACACTTCTCTTTTGCCCATTATACTTGTTTCTCAAGTTCTTCTGTCTTTTCCTATGTCACACTGCATGAGAGGTGTCACAGCATCAGCTTTAGACTCACCAGGTTAGAACTCAACTTCTTTGCTATGTTATGTATTGCATTTCTGTGGGGATTGACTTTTTTGTTTTATCTGTTGCCACTTTAGAACCATCTGACAGGAATATTTGTGAGATAAATGTTCCTGCTGCACATAAGGATAAATGTAGGTGTGTTACAGAAATAACTAATAGTGAACACTGTAACACAGCAGAGAAGGAGTGAGGACAGATGTGGTTTTTTTCCTCAGGGAATCAAAAATAAACTTGACTTATCTTCTTTAAATTCTTATACTCAGTTGACAAAAAATATAGGAAGTGATGTTTATTTGTGTAATAGAAATATCCTAAAAACAGTTTACGTCGGCTACGGAAATTTGGCAGGTCAGGGATTTATTTATGTATGTATGTATGTATCTGGGTTTATGGGAGGGCTGATGCTTCACTGTAGCCTCTCTAATAGTAACATAATCTGTTTTATTTTCATAAATGAATCCAAAGTCTGTATTTGGCGTTCTGTGTGTCCTGCAAAGAATATTTCTCTCTCAATTTAGGTCAGAGATTTTCAAAGGGACATACAACAACTAGGCATTTAACTTTCACTCGCGTCAATAGAATTTGACCAGTCTCGTCTTTCTTGCTTTTTCACATTTTCCTTTCACAGTTTTTGTTTCAATTGCACCTGCCTAGTAAAAAGATATAGGCAAAAGAGGCACATCTGCCATCTCTACTATGCTTTTTTTCTGGGGGAGGGGTGGATTTGGGTTAGGTTTTGGTTTTGTTATTTGCCACATTTCTGGATGCCCAGCAAGTAGCATGAGCATGCCCAGCTTGGACTGGATAGCTGGAAATCCAGCAGCCCAGAGCAAACAGCCCCTGGGCACTGGCTGCCAGTCTGATAGGCTCCAGACACATCATGCTCCCTGCATCTGCAGGATGAATTACTCTTGACCCACATGATAAATCTGACATGTGCAGTGCATGGCAAAGCTTTTGTGCATGTGTGGATCAGGTACACAGAATACCAAATACATTGCTATGGTTTTGAATTTATGGTAGGACATAGACAACCAACATCTGAATCTTCCTCTCTCTCTAGGATAGATTTTTCTTGTACACATGTAAGTATTTGTATCTAAAATAGTCATAAAAGCCTATATTGCAGTTAAATGTTTCTTAACCACCCTTTTCCTTGAAGTGTGCTAGTTGCAGAGCTACCAAATTACTCATTGTTTTAATCTTTCTTTTTTTTTTTGGCTATTTTAGTTTAAAAAATAATTTCTCTAGTTTCCCAGATTTTGCTTAACCATCGTGCCTGTCAGCAGTCTGCTGTGGTGATCAGCGTTATGCCTAGCCTGAGGGAGTGTTTGTTTGGATGTACAACTTTGTCAGTTGTGGAACACATTCTGGGCAAGATGCAAGCTCCTAGCCCCAGGGCCACAGCAGATGTCTCAATTGCTTTGGACTGAAATTGGTTCATTATTGCCAGTGTCCTATTTAGACCAGCTAGAAATAAGCAGTAAAAGAGTAAATTGCTTGAACTCCATCACAGTGAGGGTAATTTTTACAAACATTGGTGTTAGTAATGTGTTGTTTAATAATTAATAATTTTGATGCAGAAATACTTTTCATGCATGCTTCCTTTATGTGACAAAGCTCTTTGTGAGTTGCCCCATTGATGTGTCATTGTTACTAGGATGCTGATGATATATTAGCATATGGGAAAACACAGACTATTTTCAGTGAGAATGAAAACTTCGCATCTAACCAGATACTGTACGTGTGTATTTATGGTGCAGTTTTTCAGTAGTTGTTCTGTAACAGGCATGTAATAGTCTCTCAGACCAGATTAGTGAATTAGTTCACTTCAAATATATCTGCGATGTCTTCAAAAATAATACAGTGACAAGCCAAGAAGTTGACAGGAACTGCTGTTTGCCCTTAAACACATTTAAGAAAAAGGAGAATAGATTCATTTGAAAGCATGACATAGACAGATTTGTACAGGCTTATACAGATGCTTCCCACAGGTAACACTGGGTCTTGCTGTGAGCGTAAGGAGCGCAGTGCAGAGGAGCTGCGTGGTTGCACCGTGCTGCCAGCGACCAAGCGCCCCCATGCTGCAGACCAGTTTTGCTACGTGGTTGGTGTCTGGAGGTTTCTGACACACTAGACACCACTTGAGCACTGCAAAGGATTTGGGAGGAAACTCTTGTTCCTATCCACTGAGCTAACTGTGTGTCTGGCAGCCTTTCTGTGAGGCCAATATGGCAGTAACCTGGATCACTCTGCTCTTCCATACAAGGGACTGGGACAATGCTTCATCTGGGGCTGGACCTCCTGTCATCCCCATGTCCTTTTCAGTATTGCTGCAGGGTCCATCCCGGGAAGGACAGCACTTGCTTCAACTTATATCCACAAAATAGTAATGCTCACCTTGGAGCCAGCCATGAGGCACTGGCTGCCCTGCCTGCTGCCCTGCCTGCAGCCTCGGGGATGCTTGCACAGCTTTCCTGGGGTGCTCAAACTTCAAAAAAACTTTTTTGTTAACTCATTGCAGGATGCTGCTGGATTCCTTTTTGTGTGGGGGAGATGGAAAGAGTACAAAAATAGCCCTGTCATATCATTTTGCTATATTCCTGCTTCAAACTGAACACAAAATAAATGGTTAACAATGGTTATGGCTGCATATGGAAATCCAGCTAATAAACAAAGCTGCAAACTGTGTTTGCTTACATTATTGTTTAATATACAAAGGCTCAATTTTCTGTGTCCTTAGCCTGAAATCCAATAATAGGCTAAATCTGATTTGAACTGAACATGTTGTCTCCAGTTTATTTGTCCATTAAAGTTTGCTGATAAATTGATCTTTCTGTAATGGTTTTAGTGTAAGAAGTACCCTATAAATCACTATTTTAATGGAAACAAATACAATATTGATGCTAACTTCTTACTAGCAAAACAATGGAACACAATTATCACGATTTATTAATAAACCAAAATAAACCAGGATCTTGTGTACTGTCCAAGAAATTTCCTTTCGTTTGTTTAATCAGATGTAGTAAATATGATTTCATCATTGTTTTATAATAAGGTTTTGTATTTCTGAAATAGCTTTCCCCTTTGATATATTAATCAAACTAGCCAATATACAGATCAACTCTTATGCTGCACTTTTCATTTTGCTTTTTGTGCCCAAGTACGGAAAATGACATCACTTTCTTAAGATACATTTGTGTCAGAAGTAGCAAGATGGCTGTACTGGGCAAGAGAGGGATCCTCCCTGCCCATCCTCTTGGCAGGTCCTCCTTCAGTGCTGACTTGGAGGTAAGGATGGCTCCCCAGCAGAGTGAGCCCAGGGACATAAAAAGGAATAGCACTGTATAAGAGTGATTGAGACCCCTTCCTGCCCTGGGGGGTTTGAGTGTTACTTTCCATAACTGCATTTCTTACATACATTTGAATGTCACATATATAATGTGTGGAATAGCTAAGCACTTATTGTAAAGGACCACATTCAGTCAATGGGTTTTGTTTCATGTTGATGCTTGTTCTTCACGTTCCAGTTCCACCACTCAGTTTTACAAATGCTTTATCATTACCACCTTGTTCTCTGAAAGTATCAGGAATTTTCTCGTCATTTTTCATGTTACCCAAAGTGCACTAAAAAGGCTTGTCCTCTCTCAGAAACAGGCACAAGTGTGAAAATCACATCCACCTGCCTGTGCCTGAGCACTTTGATGATAATTTTAAGTTGCTGTTTTCTGAAATAGCCCCTTTATAATCCTAGTAAAACAAAAAGCCGATAATAGCTTTTTGAGGAAGCCTGCATAACCAAAGAAAAAGATATTTAATAATTTCTGTCTTAACAAAATAGGAGTTGAATAAAGCTATTTTCAGCCTTTATGGCAGTTACTCAGAGTTTCTGTTTTGTTAAATGCAATTCGAAATTCCTGTTTGTCTTGACTGCATAGTCACCAATGTCATACTTTGACCAGCCTAGACTGGTGTGTTGTGAAGTACACAAATGAATAAAAAAATGGGTTTTGTGCCCACAACCAGACACAAACATGCACAGAAATCAGGCAAAAATTTCAGATCCTATTTCTTCCGTGTGAAACTACTTAGCATCCCCATTAACTGAAATTGCTGTTCTGACATTTCATTTCTTTAAACACCTTTTTTGAGCTTGTGTAGCTGTCAGCCTCAGTAGAATTGGAGTGAAGGAAGGGTGACAGATACTGCACACTGGAATAACCCCATGCCTCAGATACCCGTCCTTGCTGTGTCATCCCCAGTAGCTGAAGGGGCTGCAGGTTTAGGTGTCTAGGCTGCTACATGCCTAAGAGAAACCAAAGAAAGCATATAATGTCCAGTAGATGTATAATAGATGTACAGTACATGTAACAAGAGTGTAAATGTACTCTTGTCACTCTAAAATCCTTACAAATATTTTGTAAAGATCATTTATAGAAGATTTCACTTTTTTCAAATCACTGCAGAGGAAAGGTCCTTTGTAACATTTACCAGATATTCACAGATATTTTTTTTAAGAGTAAAAAAACCCCAAAACTAAATGTAGGGTCAGGATAGTAAAACTTACTATTTTTATTAAAAAAGCTTACTTTTGCCTAAAAAAAAAACCCCAAAACACTCAAAACAATTTTCCAAATTTGGCACGAACTCTTTTTCCTGAAAATTCCACTTAGCAGTATTCTCTAACAGCTTAAAAAGCCATTTCAGCTCTGTTGCTCCTTATTTTAGATGAATAAAGACTTTCCCAAAGTGAGAAGTGTTTTTTCCTTTGTCAAGGTGCTGTGTCATTCCACAGTCCTGCACAAGGCTAACTGTTGAACTCAATGATCCCTGTGGGTCCCTTCCAACTCAGCATATTCTGTAATTCTGCAATTTGAAGCACAAATTTACCCTACTCTTTTGCATCCTCAAGAATTCCACCTAGAGTGCTGCCAGGTTTACTGCTCATGCTCTTTTGTTCACTACCTCAGGGTGCTGGAGTGCCAGCACTGGTCGTTGCTGCTTTTGGTTTGAAGGTGTGCTCTTCTGAAAATGTAATTAGTCACCACCAACAGAACCGAACCACGTTAGTGCATAAGGGTAGCGCACCACAGGTGAGCCCTTGCTGTTTTTCACAGCCCCCTTAAAGACCATCCCACTGCAAAGTGGTGCAGTAGAATTTGTTTAAAACATCTCGCTGAGGTGTGCTCTGGTTTCTACATGTTGTAGGCAGACTTCTTTGTTTTCAAATTTCAGTGTGATGCAGACATTTTGTTGTTGTTTTTAAACAGTATAATTTAATTGTAGTTGCTGACAGGGAGAGGAAATCCAGATCTTTTATATTTGAGTGTTTTGTGGCTTAACCCCAGCTGTCAGCTCGGCTCCCACCACTGCAGTGGGATGGGAGAAAGAATCAGAAGGGTAAAAGTGAGAAAACTCATGAGTTGAGATAAAGGTAGTTTAATAGGCAAAGCAAAACAAGGAATTCATTCATGGCTTCCCTTCGGCAGAGCAGGGTTCAGCCGTGTCCAGGGAAGCGGGGCTCCCTCACATGTTAGGGTGACTTGGGAAGACAAATGCCATCACCCTGAATGCCCACCCCTTTCCTCTTTCTTTCCCAGCTTTATATGCTGAGCATGAGGCCATATGGTATGGGATATCCCTCTGGTCGGTTGGGGTCAGCTGTCCTGACTGTGTCCCTTCCCATCTCCTTGTGCATCTCTAGCCCCCTTGCTGGTGGGGTGAGGTGAGAGGCAAAACAGGTCTTGACTCTGCAAAAGCATTGCTCAGAAATAGCTAAAACATCCCTGAATTATCAATACTGTTTCCAGCACAAATCCAAAGCATAGTCCCATGCCAGCTACTATGAAGAAAATTAACTCTGTCCCAGCCAAAAACTAGTACAGGGTGATTGTGGCTTTTAATGCTGTGAGGCAAAACAAATGTTTTGTTTTCTTAAGGCACTCTGGAAGTGAGTTTGCAGATTTGGATACTGGGAAAGAGCATTCCCTTGCTTTTTTTACCTCCATTTTCAGAACGAAGTTCTTTAGTTTTTTATTAGCGTAGGACTTTTCATTTCCAAACTCAGCAACTCTTTAACAGTATTTGGTTACCCCATGAGACCTACATTTCTGATTTACAACTGTTTTTTCAGTGACGTTAATACATCAACTGGGTGTAGCAAAGCTATCTGGCAAGGGTGAGATGCTATCTTTGTACCTGCTGCTCTTGTATAGCAAACAGTTTATGATGTCTGTTGTAAGTCCCTTGAAAACTAAAAGCTTTTGAGAAATGTTGAGAAGTCTGTTCCTTTCTTTTGTACCCTGCACACAAATCACACACCATAAGATAAAACTGGAGTCTAAGGAATCATAATTTAATCTTCTCTTGAGCTAGCAATCTGCTTCAGCAAGTCCTTGGTATGTCTCTTGCAGGAGCCTACTGACCTTCTCTGAATGACATATTAAAAAACAATAGAGCCAGTGACGATGCCTCTGGAGTTGCTGCAACTTTGAGGTCAATTAATTGTCGCTTAGGATGATGTATCTGAATTCACCATTAGTTTCTCAGCCTGCAAGGGACTTGGGGCAGGCATGCTTGCCTTGTACACGGCTTAAGGGCCATGATGTCCTTGATGCTAAAGCAAAGACGAATGGCAGTATTATACCATCAGCTGTAAGCAGAGTCTCCCATTGATTTCAAGGAACTTTATGCTCCATCTCCTGATGGTGAAAGATCTGTGTGAGAGCCTGGACATAGAGCTGCATGGGCAAGCAGAAGTGTGGTGTCCTGACCAGCTAGCCAGGCAATGGGCTGCAAGCTCATTTATTCAGAATCCCACTGAAGACTGGGCATTTGCCCACTGTTTTCCTTAGCAAGTGTTTAGAAACTCAGAAAGCAAATATGCAGCCTAATCTGAACAAATAAAGTTGTTCTTAGGGATTTCACGATACTAGTGAATGCCTAAAGGTGGTTGAAAAGCTTTTCTTATAGACACAGGTTCATATATAAATGAGCTGGGGGTTTGATTATTTTTTCCCCACAAGAAAAGCACTGTTTATTAGGTCCGTAGCGCAAATGGATGAACCTGCACTGTTTCATAGCTTATCTCCATGGACTGCTTCTGGGTTCTGTCTCTAGACAGATAGTGGCTGCTCCATATGTACTGTTCTCCTTCCAAATTGCCTGAGTGACCCAGCTGACTTCCTCTGAGAATAGAGATAAGCATGGCCTGGGTACAGCCAGCCCGCAAGGCTGTTGCCTGCTGGCAGCTGTACTCATGGGGGCTTGCTCCCTCCTGGCTGTGCTGTGCCATTACCTTTCCTGCAGCTCTCCAAGCCTGCCCTGAGCCCAGGTCCAGGCGGAGCCTTACTGACTTTCCTAATAGATGCAGCAGGGGAAAAGTAGACATTACTGTGCTTTTGGAACCTCCTATGCAGGAATTGGATTTGGGAGGATGGGATGGATTGTCTAGGCAGCTGTGTTCTTCATCCATCTGACTGCTTGTTATGTAGAAGGAGCTCCAAAGAAGTTTTAGTTTTGCTCACCTGTTAAATTTCTGGGCAGTGCTGGGACACTGATGTCAGAGTAAAAGCTCTGGCATAGTTTCAATGACTACTTCTAGCTTTTCTTCAGAGAGTGTATTTAATTACATCACCTTTTAAACTGCTGTATTTTCAACACTTTTAATATCTTAATATAACAGAGTATATATATATTGCAGAAAGAAGCCCAAGTTTTATGGGGTACAGAAAAATGGAGAAGGAACTAGGAGCCATCTGCTTGTTGGAAGTCAATCAGTTATTTTTAAGATTGTTTTGGAGTAGATGTTGAATATGTAATATGTAATCCAGAAGAAGGTTGCAATGGTGATTCACTGAAATATGACTTTCAGTAGACACTGCAGAGGAATTCACAGCTCGTTGTCTGGGCATCTCTGGGGTGTTGGGTACTGCAGCCTATGGCAGCTCCATGAGGCTGCTGGGGACCAGCAGCAGCAGATCAACCATCCCTTGAGATTTCCTGTCCTTGCTGCCTCCGCAGCTCTCACTGCCACAGAAATATTTCCAGGCTTTGCTTCAGAATTACCACTAATGGGTTGTTGTCACACACTTATCTCCTCTGTTGCTACGGCCTTCAGAGGTGAGTTAGGCTGGGGAGAGCCAGAAAAGAAAACTTCTGCTTCACTAGCTAGTGAGTAAATGGCTCATGGTGGAGCTCTGCCAGATAAATGTATTTTTTCCTGCCCCCAGAAGTGCAGGGGCTGCTCAGTTACACTCCTTGTCAGGAAAGGAAAATTGGCTTAAAGGCACTAGCCACTGATCCCTTGTCACCACAGGGAGGGCCGTGACACCAGAGATGCCACCTATCAGGCAGGAAGTTATGCTTGTATCCTGCAGCCAACACCAGATAACTCTGTGGCTGCGAGACTTGTTTGAGTCACCCAATGGAACAGGCAATGGATGGTGATACTGCCAATATTGATGCAAAATGAAATTTCAAGACATTTGGCAATTGCTAAATGCCAGTCCTGAAGAGTGTATCAAAATGAAAGATGATAAACCTTTGGGTTTTTTTAATTAAAAGGTGGTGAAACAGAGCACTTGGAGTTCTCTAAAATATTTTGCAATGTAACACATCAAATGTTTACCAGATTATTTTCTAAATTCAAGTGGAAGTTGTGAGTCCTTCTAATGATTCTGAAACTGCATGTTTGACAAATAAACCCTTTATCCAAAAACTTGACCATCTTGTTAGCACTGTAGTGTTTGCACTGCTAACAAAGTCATCCCATTCACTAATTTTGATGCTTGCACTCTGCCATTTCCTAAAGTGGCAGCTCAGCTTCAGAGGGGAGCAGAAGTGAAGATAGTTCAAGAAAAATCTGCAGCAAGGACAGAGCTGCACAAAACTATATCCAGGCTTGAGCTGTGCAAAAATTTACTGTCCTACTGCCTTGTTATTCCCCAGAAGTACAATCTTAGGGCATCTGAATCTGTTTGCTGAATTATTTTGGCTAAATATAAACCAAAAGTAATTACTTTGCATTGGTTGAAACATTTCCTTTTGGCATTTTCAAAACAAAACCAAGTTAACTTCTTATTTTGAAAATGCCATTCCAAACTTCCACCTGAATCAATAAGAGTTTAAACTGAAGCAAGGCTTTTCTTCAAACCTCCAGATAAATTACTGTAACTGAAAGACACCCATCTTTGTTCCCTGGCTGGGAAACCTGAAGTGTTCACCATCCTGAATGGTGGGTGGCTTTTTACTGTTACTGTTGCCACTGTGGGATGTCGGATGGCAGCATGTCCCTCCCTGGTGAGATGGTGCTGCTGTTGCAACAACTGGTCCTTGTCAGGAGGGACTCGTGGGGCAGGTATTGTTTGTGGGTCCTAGGGAGGGTGCAAAGAAAACCTAAACCATTTGAGTAAGACCAAAGCTCATGTTTTCAGCTTGCATGTTAACACAAAGGGAGCTTCCAGTTTCTCTGGGAAACACAGGTGTTGAGAGTGCCCAGAAAACCAGGATAGGTGGAGGTGTGACCCAGGTTCTCAAGAGGAGATGGTTTGAAGCAGTTCCACCACAAAAGGTGCCCTCAGGAGAAGCCCTGACTGAGAAGTGCCCTTCTCTCCCTGGAGCCAGGTTGGGCAGCTGGGAGCTGCATCTGATGGTGTCATCCAACATTTTGCAGCCTTTTTCCCAGTATCGTATTGTAGCCCTGCTGCTGCAGCAGCACTGAAAGTGAGAAACAAACCTGCCAGCCTCCCAAGCTCTGTCCCTGGGTACTTCTGCCTTTCCAAGGGAGCGAGATCTCTCTCTCTGGATGTGATCATGTCCATTATTCATATGTTTAGAAGACCATCATCTTTCCCTGATGTCATTCTTTCTACGGATGCCTCTCCATGTTTTTCCGCCATGGGTTTCAGCCAGGCCACAGCACAGCAGAGCTGAAAAATGTAGCTGTTCTCGCTCAAAAATTTCCACTTTTGAGTAATAGGAGAATTTAAAATTCAGATGCAAGCAGACATGATATGGGCAAGCTTTTTTCATGCCACACAACACTGAAATTTTTGTGGTGTTTGCCCAAACAATTCAGGAAAACAGATGGGACCTATACTGAGTGTAGGAGTCTCTACAGCCACTGCTGCCAGCCACTGAGCAGTCTCTCTTTGCCCTCAGCCTGCAAAGCAGGTACAAGTTCTCTTGCAGCTACCCCTGCAGACCTTTGCATTGGAAGTAAGTGAATTTTCTAGGGAGCTTAACAAATTTTCCCCAGTCTCTGTGTTAGGAATACTGGGAGTACCATGGTAACAGCTTTCCCTTGCAAGAAGGAAGTAATGTTTTGATGGTGACTGCTATAGAAGATGGAAACAAAACTACTCCAAATGCTATGATTTTGAAATGAACTTACTAAATTACAGATAAATCTTCTCTAGAATGCATGATATTGTTATCTCTCCTCCACATATTTTGTCCTTTTATAGATTTTTATAAAAGGAATGAAAAAAACAGGATACATGGGACAAATAAAACAGGAAAAATAATAATAAAAATACCAGTTGATAATTTGCCATCTACAAAAGGACAAGATTTAAGGATTCTGCAAAAGACCCTGAGGTTGATACAAAGAAATTAAGAACAACCCAACATTCCTGTAATCCCTAGCTATTGTATATCTCTTACACTTTGAGAAAATAGATGACAAATTCTCTTCACAGATAAGAAAAGCTTATTTGAAAACAAAAAATACAGACAAATCCTGGACATTGAAGGTTTTAAATTATTCTGGTACCAACTGAAAAAATAACTGAGAAAAAAAAATGAAAGGAGGGTTGGGTTTTTTTAGAAATAACGAAGAACTGCTTTCCTACATAATTTGAATAAAAATCCTGCAGAGGCTAGTGGAGACATCGTTGAGGAAAGTAATAAAGCTGCAGTTATTATTGGTTCCTCAGGGTTCTGGCACAAACTTCTCATTCTTATTCAGGGCTACTGAGCTGTTTTACCAGCCTTAATTGTTCCCTCACAGTTGTGGAATTAGGATTATCCATTTTGCAGTTGGAAGGACTGAAGAGTGGAGATACATTGACATTGGATTACGTGGTGACAGTTCTGTGAGTTTGTGAAGTCAGGCTCGCAAACCTGCATCCAGTTTTGGTACGAGTGCCAAATGCATTCTCATTGTAATGTATAAAAAGGGAAGAGATGCAGATGTTTTCATCCTCAAAATCTTTGAGAGTAATGAAGTATATTAATAGAATAGTTGTTTGGTTTTTTGCTGGTTTTTTTTACACCTTGGGAACTGAGGCACAGGCAGGCTTTCACAAAACCTGAAAGGTGGCCTGCTGTGCTAACCAAGGCATCCTCCACAGAGAAAAGGATTTTACAATTGCTTTGTAGGAGTCAGTATTGTTAAAAGTTCAGTGTTAGCAACAAAGAAGTACTAGAAGAGGTCAAATAAGAAAGGCAGTGCAGTCTGGAGTTGTTGCGGGACTCCTGAAAAGCAGCAAGGAACAATGCTTACTGAGAAGTACAGAAAAGGATGCTAGGAGTTACTAGCTGGACAATGTACTTTGAAATACTAAATGTCTGTCTCATTGGCAGATTAAACGAAGGAGTCTTTTATCTCCCAGACCCACTGGACTAATATAGAAGAAAGCCAGGGACTAACCCTTAGCCCGGAGGCCAAGTCACAAACTGCTTATGGTGAGCTCCATCCAGTGCAGACTAAGTGCATCCACCTGCACCTAGTACTTAACCATGAATCTCCTCGGGGTCCCATAAGGTGCTCCAGTAGCCCTGAGGTATAATTGGGGTGTTTTTTATGATTTTATTTTCTACTCAGAGTTTTTTTCTTTTCTGTTGGAGGGATGGTTTTATTTCGTGAAGCTGAAGATGCATGTTACGTGACCTGGGGCATGGCATGAGATTTTAAGATGCAAACTGAGCAAACAAAACCCATTGGGATAACACTACAAAGCTGCATGGAGCATAGGCAGCCATGCATACCTGTTGTCTTCTCCACAGTTTGGGGGAGTGCTCCCGAAAGTGAGTTACCCCAACAGGGTGCTGAGGCACTGGCTCAGCGGGAGTTGACTGGAGCAAACAAAGCCAGAGCCAGAGAGAGAAAAAAATAAGCACAGCATATGATCAAGACTCTCCTGATGGACCTCACTCTAGGTGTTGCCAGAAAAAGGGGGAATAGATAGTAATTAGTTAAACATAGGTGATCAGGAAAGAACAGATGTTTTCATCAGTTAATTTGCTTTTGTGTTCACAGAAGAGGTAAGGAAATGCTACTCATCAAAGGAGGTTGGGATCACTCAGTGCTGGGCTGGAAACATCTGATATGAATTAGGGATAACCATGCTCCCACCCCAGCACTATGCCAGCCTCTGCCTCAGGCCTCAGAGCCAAGCCCCAGCTGGTTTTGCAGAGGAAGAGTGGGGCAGCTATCACCCCAGGAGTGATTACAGCTCCCAGCCTGAGACCCATGAAAACACATGTGATGTGAGAACATGCAGCATAGACAGGCTGCAAGTGGGTGCAAGGGAGCAGCCTGGGGATGTGGGTGGGAGGCAGAGGTCAGCCCAGCCCACAGACATGAGCCTCCAGCACCCAATCTCACCCTTGGCCTACATTTACACGTGCTTTGGGAAAGGGAATGTCTAGAAAGCTGTTGTGTGCCTGACATGAATTATCCCTGTGGGCTGTTTCCCAGCAGCATGGAAAACATCCCTGCACTAAGGCAGGCAAGTGCTTCTGGGGCCAACAGAGCCATCTGGCCTCTCTTCCCTTCTCACAGCACCCAAGTTAGTCTTTGAGGATTAAGAGGTTGCAAGATACTAGAAATAAAATTTCTGGTGGAATGCCAATTATTTGTGCATTTCTGTGCACCTCTTAAATTTATACTTGCCCTGGTTTTGTCTAGTTGCAATGCAATGGGAAGGTACAATGTCAAACAATTTTCTTTCTTGTTATTCATTTCACATGTGGTGCTGTGAGTAGAGGTAACAGAAAGCAAAAACCAGAAAGAAAGCAAAACCACTATCTTAAGAATTAAAAGAAAATAAATTGATAAATGCCCTTAAAGCAGATTTCTAGTGAGCAGATGGTAAGAGACAGTTTTTGTCACTCAAAATGGTAGTGGTTAATTGAACACAAAAGATAAGGAAATAACAGATGCATTCATCAGTTAATTTGCTTTTTTATTCAAAGACAAGAAAAATTATAGTGACTTTCAGTAGGAGTTGTGTCCCTGTTACAATAGGAAAGGACTTACTCTAAAGACAATGAGAATAGAAGGAGGTATTGAAGACATCTCCAAGAGGATGACAGAAAGCAATAACCAAATACATCTGCTGAAGTTTTCCATTTTCGTTGTTCTATCATGAAGAGTCAGATCCCTGTTGATGCAAAAGGATGAAATGTGTTTGTTAATTATGTTTGAATAAGATAACAAACTGTGATCTCAAAGCCATCTGTAAATGTAAAACCAGGTGGCTGAGCAGAAGAATGAAGATTGCAAATAGAGGATCACAGAAATTTGGGGTGTAAGAACTACTTATATGTCTGGTCTGTTTATGAAAAAATGCTGCAAATGCTTTCTATATTTGTAGGCTTTACCTTGAGCACAGTATTGTGGATTCCCTTTTGCTCTTTAGCCCTTCTTTTTATTGAGAAAATTAAATTTTTTTGCAGGCTGTGCTGAGAGCAAATTCTCCCTGAGGTGACCTTTCTTTGGTATAGCCAGGTATGTTATTGCCCTAATGGGATCTCTCATGCTTCACCAAAGGTGCCACTTGAGCCTTCTTTGTTTAACATTCCTGTCTCTCCCTCTCCGCAGTTAGTGTCACATATGAACAGGATATGCACATACATGGCAGGAGATGAGACCTTCACACAATCAGTTCTGAAGCTCATGAAGAACGGTTCTTTGTACTTCTCTGGTTTCTTCCTCTGACCTAGATTTTGGGCTTTACTCCCCCTCCTCCTTTGGTTTGGGTTTGTTTTACTTATTCCTGGAAACCTGCTGTAATGATCTGAGTTACGGAGGAATGCTTGTTCTTCCAAATCTGAAGTCAAAACTCATTTGCTGCATTGTGTTATCTCAGTGTTTACCCCTCTCTCTGTTTAAAGACACCAAAATGAACTAATTGACATGAGACTTTGCACACCATAACCTTTCATAACACGGAATTAATTTTTTTCTGTAATAAGCGGGAAAATCACATAGAATGGGAAGAAGTACTTAAAGAAGTTAAAACCCCTGTTTTCCAGAAACATTTGTGTAATTTTTTAATATGAAGTGCAGATTCACATTTAAAAAAAATACAGAAATCTTGCCCCCAGATATTCTTAGTGGGCAGAAGCCATTTCCTTACACTTGCTGAACTTGCATTCAATTGATATGGGAGTTTTTAAGGCATGAATATGTGAGGTATAAGAATGCAACCAAAATAAGTGTATACATGTTCCCCTTGTGAATATGATGTGCATATCTGTTAAAGATCTGTTATCCTCATTAAGTGAAGTATGTTACCGCAAACCTTTCCTCAGGGTTATTACTCTACCTAGTAAACAAACAGGTAAAACTAGGTAAAATTGGGTTCCACTTATTTATAGCAGAATAAGATAGAAGTCAGTTTAATTTAACTTAACTTTTTGGTTCTGTAAACCAAAAAATGTTCCTCTACAGCATTTCAACACATGCTTTGGAAAATAATCTGTCTTCTTGAATGCTGAGAGGCAATGATATCCAGACTTAACTTGCAAGAATCTTGCTCTGTGTATCGCAGGCATCTGCAAAGCTTATATTATTGCAGCCCCTCCCTGAAATGAGGAGCATTTAACATTGCCATGGTTAATGTTAAATAAACACTGCTGGAAAGCAGCTTTTAGAGTCAGCTCTGGAGTTTGATATGGAGGATTTGTAGCTTTGTTGGAAACTTTAGGTCACTTCTAATATGCCATTCACTATACCCTTAACTACAGTGGGAACTGGTACCACTGGATGATGTACATAGCTTTACACCTCTGTCAAAACCAACCAAAAAATTGGATTTAATTGCATCATCATGTGAAGGGTTACAGGACAAGCATGAAGGTTTGCGATGGAGTAAAACCTGAAAGTTTGAAGGGATTTGATTTTTGCCTCGTTGTCAAAATTCTAGGCTTTCCAACATTTATCATAGTTTCTTGGAGTTATATAAGGTGTTTTTGCCTTCTGAAATGCATGACTTAATTGATCAACCCGACTTTCAGTTTAATTAAGCTTTCACTTGTGACTTACTCTTTGATGTGTGTAAATATATTCTGTATAACATCAGCTTTTTTTCATGCTGATTTTGAAGTCCTTTAAAAGTGAGATGGAGATGCTTTTAATTGAAGCATTGGCAGAGTATCTCCAAAGTGTGGTGCTTCCTAATTATTTATTAGTTCCCTCTAGAGAGCTATCAAAGTGATATTCTGAAACTCTGAAATTCCAGAATACACACTTTATAAAAAAATGTTGGAAAACTATTTGAAAGATTTGTTAAGCAATCAGAACCCTTTAGGATGCTTTCTGAATTGGCCGTTGCTGTATATGGCACACACAATGAAGTTAAATTGTCATTATTAAAAATTACCAAGTAAAAATGAGACAGAAGAATCTATGTAGAGTGTTTCATTGCTGCAGATTCAGAATCTGAAATGCCTGTCACATCTGCAGCTCATTATGACCCGAAATGGGAGAGTGCCTGGTACATCTGTGAGAACAATGCCTCGTGACTGCTGGCGCAAGAGGACATTGCAGGGTGCAGTGGTGCAGGGTGCGCAGGGTGCCAGCAAGTCGTCATCCTCGATGTCACGTCCCACATTGCCTCCTGACAGCTGGCACGAGAGGTCATCATCGCCTTTGAAGCACTTTGTCTCTCCATTTGCACTGAAAGCAGTGAGAAGCCTCATTCATTTGAAGGAGGGTATTTTCATGGGCAACTGATTGTGTTGCCCACGTGCTGCCTGTGGGATGAGGGTCTTGTTTTCTGCGCTTGTGGTCAGCAGCTCCATGGCTGGTTGCAGCACAGAGGCACAGGTGTGAGGCCAGTTAGCACTTGGCATTGGATGGGGTGTGTGCAGTGGGTTGGTGGGACCCCTTTCCCCGGATCTTCATTCCAGTGTCACAGATGTGGTAGCTTCCACCAATATGGGTGATGGTCTTCATCATGTGTTCATGGAAGGGCTTGGAGGGATTTGACTACTTCTACTCAGTGGAAAGTTCACAGGAATGGGAAGAGGTACATCTTTGTCATGCAAACACATATGCCCCTCTCCTTCTGTTTACAACTCTGAAACAAAGAAAAATTAGAAAGATCTTGGTTTTAGTACCCACAAAAATTGTATTGTCCCCAGCCTTGATTTCTGGAATAGAAGAATCATTTTAATGAGCACATCCAATAAAACCAAAGCGAACTGCTCCATTGGTGTAAGCCAAACACCTGGCATGGCACTGAAACCCAGTCAGTTTAGTTTGGCAAAGTAGTAAGCAACCGAGAGCAGGTGGGAGGCAGCACCAAGCAGCTCTCCCTGGGAAGCACTTGTGCCAGCCCTGGTCCATGCACCTCCTCCTGTAGCCAAGGCAGTGCCTGCAAGACATGCAGCACTGCTATGAAAGTTTCCACTTACCTGGATCACAAACCCCAGACCTTGCTTCTCTTCCCTGTAAAATGCCACATATGAAAGGGCTGCCTGGAGGATGTAGGTATTTACTTCAACCTGTTGCTTGCCAGAGTAATTTAGGACTCAGCAGTACAGGAGGAGTCAAAGCGAGCTCACCTCCATTCATCCATGCACATGTAAGCAGGAAAAAAATGGCTAAATGGAAAAAAAATAAACAGCTTGGCTTGAGGGAGTTTGCCTGAGCATGTGGAGGGAGGTGGAGGTGGAGAAGAGGATATGGGAGTTGTTTTGCAGGGACGGTGCTGGGCAGAAAGCAGGTGGCCGTGTTTGCAGCAGCTCGCTTTTAGTGAGCACAATGCACACAATTATGAAGCAAGAGATGTCAGTGAACAAATGCATTTGGCAAACTATTTGTGCCTCATCTATTCCGATCTGTGAAGTCCCCAGTGCTTTTCTTTGTCCCTTGGGAAAAAGGATGGAGGGGAAAGAGAAAGTGTCCGGTTGCCATGACAACAGAGCAGTGCTGAGGAGAGATGAGACTTATCATATTTTCATTTTTGATGCTCTATATAAAACTATGTAGGTAATTACACAGGTAATGATTTGCCATGTTGCAGAGCAACTTCTTTTCAGGATGCTGCGTGTCATGCAACATTATGCTGAGCCCCTTTTAGAGCAGACACAAATGTATTGACATTTTGCTGGGAATATTACTGGAGAAATTGCAGCAGCAGGAAGGAAAGAGGGCGTGACAGCAGCCCTGCTCTCCTTTAAGAAGCAGAAAAAGAATCAATTAACAAGTTGCCAGTGGAAACCTGGCTATAATTATAGCTCTATTATGCTGGCCATGTTGTTTTCCCATAGAAAATACAATTTTTAATTAACTTGTGGATTTGGCACTGACACCTACATGATCCCTGGAAGGAACAAAGTCAGTGTTTCCCTGCTTGGGGTTGGCACTTTTTAATAACTAAAGGTGACAGTAGCACCCCCAGAGCTGCCCTTGAGCAGAATGATCTGGACATGGTTCTTCCCAAGCCAGAGGGAAGCAGATGTAGTTCTTCCCCCTGCATTGTATTTTGCAGATAAGAAAGCAAAATATGTTTTCCTCAGTGGAAATGTTATCCTTCCTGGAGGGTACCTGAACTGGCTGGTCAGCCACAGGGGTGGAGGGAGGGAACAGCTGATGTTTCTGGGAGAGGAGTGGGATGGAGGTGGATCTCTCGAAGTGTCCAAAGGCTGTGTTCTTTGTGCAGTCCGTGAGATGCTCAGTGCAGGAGCTGGGGCAGTACAAAGTCTGGCAAATGTCCTGAACAGGACTGATTCTGTCAGGAGAGGGTAGAGAGGAAGGCTCTGTCACCTAGAGTTTGCCAAGATACCCATATGTTAACTCTGTTTTGGATTTTTTTTTCCACTTCTTTGCCTGCTACTTTTTCTCAAAGGCAATCCTGAATTACTTGAGCGAAGTAAGAATATTTCAGATGTGCCAAGCATACTGTGTTTAAAATGCAAATGTGTTATAGATGTACACACCAGGCACTGCTGTTGCTTTTCTTCTGGCATCATTGCCTTGAGAGCAGTTCAGTTTTTGAGTGTAATGCAAAACCAGGAGGGGTTTTCCTACAGAAATACATTTCACTGAGTAGCGTGTTTCTAATGGTGACCTGTGTGGGGTGCTCAGGGAATGAGTCTAAAATGGAGGATGTTTTTAAAGCAATCTTTCCCAGTGGTATATTCTGCTTACTGCTGGCAGCCAGCAGCTTGGGACTTTCCCAAGCTGGGTGTCATGCGTAGTTTGGAAGTCAGTAATGGATTTCTCTCTGAAACTCTCTGAGAGACTTTTTAATTTTCTCTTTTTTTTTTTTCTTTTTCACATATATTTTTGGCTATTACCACGTCCTATAGCATTCAGATTCAGTTATAATTATATTTTCTGTAAAAAGATAATTCTCTGGTTTATTTCAGACCTTCTAACTGATATTTTTTCACTGAACAGACCCTAGTTTTTGTGCAGTAAGAAACTGAATACTTATTAGATAACCAGCTTCTCCTTATAATGATTTTAACCAGCTCCTTATTCTTCTTTATGCTGCCCTGGCTGTTCTGCATCTTCTTGTGTGAGTCTGTTCTGTGTCTTCTTGTGCAAAAGGCTCTCCAAGCCCCAGCCTGTCCTTTTCCTTCTCAGCCCTTTTCTCATTCCACTGTGTGCTGTCATTGCTTGGAAGCTCAGTAAACTCTGAGTCACCACATAAGAATTAATGGAACCATGCAATTATTTTGAATTGTGTGACGCTTAGATTGCATTTTTAAGTCAAGTCAGAGGAAGCAGGTTTATCCATGTTATGCAGTTTGAAACAGTGAGGTAAGAAGGATAATAAATGGTACTGTAAAAGATAGTTTCCAAAACATTTCCTCACTTTTCTTTGTGTGGCCAGCGAACTACAAAGTCGTGAGAGTCATAGCAAAACAATAGGTATAAAAGGGGTTTTGGAACTATATGATCCTCAAGTTCACTTCCAGTCCAAACCATTCTATGATAAAAAGCCAATGGATAACTCAGTATGTATTGAATGTTTCTCCACCTGGAATGCATTGTTTCTTTAATTTAAGATGTTTTCACCCTGTGTCTTTGAGTTAATGGTGTTACTGTATCATCTTTCCCTGAAAGACATTACACCACTAGTAAACAATAACATGAATATTGAGCTGTGACCACACAGAGGGGAGATCCCTGTGTCCTTGCAGACTCATAAACAGTTTAGAGGTGTTTTTCTCCCTTCTGTACTGATTATTAGAAGACAAATAAAATACAAAATCCACACCATGGTCATTCTAGGCAGCCAAGAGGTGTACTGTGGTTAAGGCATTCCCTGAAGCTCTCACAAGCCTTGGGCCTTGAATGAGCAATGAGGATGGTCTAAGGATGGAAATGGGCAGCGACACTGGTCTAACCAACTTCCTGGTTCTGGAAATAATGCAAGTTTATTTTCCCTTCTTCAGAATATATCTGGAAGAAGTCCTTGCAAGGTGAACCTCAGCTGCACTGCACCACTGTGTCTGATCCCAGCAAAGCTTGGAGACTTGCTGTTTACCTGGGTGTGCTCTTGCTGGCTCTCAGATCGGCCAGGGAAGGAGCACACTGTGGACTACTTTTATGGGACTCCATGTGTGATCACAGAACATCACTGGGACTGCAAAGTGACAATTTCAGGTGTTATTTCTTCTGATTTCCTGTTAATAGTTGGGGTTGCCCTGAGAGGTGTCCCTCTAACACAGGAAAGTAGTCCTGGGAAAATAAGGGTGGATTTTTTTCTTTTTTTCATTTTAATACCTGGAAATGAAGAGGAAAACTCATGCTTTACAAGCAGCCAGCAGCCTGTAGACTGCATTTTGGCAAATTACCTAGAGTGCAGTATTTATGATACTTTAGCTGTGCTGATTTTTGCTCTCACAGAAGGCAGAGGTGCTGGCAGAGCCTCAAGGTGATTTGTGAGCAGCAGGGTTGGGGTACCTGGACTCAGGAGCTCCTCAGGTTTTTCTGAGCCTGGCAAGACTTGCGAGAGTGACGGCAGCATGCTGCTGTAGCTCTGTTTTCTTAAGACATGCCATAGCCGTGATGCTGTTTTGATGGGAACGGAAGATTGTGGTGAATGAAATGGCTGTGTGGCCAGGAGGAATGGGTCAGTTTTTTATTTACAGCAGGCACAGAAACTGAAAAAGAAAAAATGCTCCTAATTCTGTTCACCTTGTTGGGGTTAATGCAGTGAAACAGAACAAAATACAGAGCTTTTTTAGAAACTGTTTTCCACCTGATGGAATCACTTCAGTTATTTTAAGTCAAGGAAATCCTGTGTTTCCTCAGCAGCTGTTGCAGTAAAGATGACTGGTCACTTTGCATATATATTTTTATTGCTGGAGGTTCTTTTTCACTTTATTACTGAATGGTCCTTTACAAATAACAGATCTTCAGCTGGTTAAATGGCTGGATATTTGACATCATGTTTCCTTGAATATCACATGAAAAGATATTTGCATCAGAGGTGCATGACCATTATTACGTGTGTTGGAAATTTACTGGAACAGCAGAAATAGTGAATAGAAATGGCAGCATATAGGCTGTAAGAGAGGAGACTGGGATTACAGCAAAGTTTGATATTGGACACAGTTTGGTACAAGACACAGAGGCAATCTGAAAGCAGACCACATGTCCTCATTCTGAAACAAGAGGCTAAATAGGGTGATAACAAATAAACCAGTAATGATACAAAACTGTACAAAAAAAAGAATCCTAAATTTGATCTGAATGTGAAAAAGTGGCATGGGGCCTGGAAAACATCGGGGCAATTCATATAAGGGAAATAATGTGAAGGAAAAAAAAATGAAGGAAGATAGAAGACAAAATAGTGAGAAATTGAAGAATTTGATAACCTTGTGATTTTGCATTTAAAAGTTGCAAAATCCTCCCTCTCTCATGGATCTCTGGAGAGTACATGGCACCAGACCAGTCCTTGTCAGGGGGCAAGTTTGGCATGACAGGCACAACTCTTACATCAAGCATCAGTGAAGAAATTGGTGGTCTGTTCTGGCTGTAAGATATTCTCTCTATTTGCTCTTTAAAATTCTGTTGGTTAAAACAAGAAGGAAGGAGTGGACCTTGTCTTTTGGACAATATGTCTTTTAAACAGGAATGGCACCAACAGAGTCCGTGTACATTTTTGCCATTAATTTTGAGCTTCTGCTTCAGACCTTTTGTTAAAGTTGAATTGCTCAGTACTCCAGCCCTTGCAGACAGTGTGTTGTAGAGTTGTGAGGAAAGCCTGTCCTTCTGAACTTTTGACTCTAGATAAGTGAATTTCAGGACACATACCTTAATGATTCTTACTGTATTTACCATGGGCCAATGATACCTTTTGGGCTGGCAGTGGTTTTCAAAGTTCTTTCTACCCTCGTGTTTGGCCCTTTCCCCAGGGCTTTGGAGACTAAGCAGGTGGCCTGCTATCTTTGTAATTCCACTTCAGGAGCAAAAGGTGACCTACTAGTAAAGTACGTACTAATTATCGGAATAGCTGTGTGATTCATCCTGCCTGTCCTCCTATGGCGAGCTACATTTCTGTGGGGTTTTTGTTGTTTTTTTTTTAGCAGTGAACGACGAAAGGTCAAATTTTTCTGTTGTTCCTTGTGTGAGGTTTCTGGCTCTTGGTTTGCATAAGGCAGTACCAGGCGTTACAATGATAAGACATAGGAAAGTTACTTAATTACTGTCATTTAATTTCAACTTGTTAGCCTTTTTTCTATTCATTGCCTCTTTAGTTGGTGTATTTTAATGAACCTCAATGATAGGATAAATGCCTCTTGGGTCATCATGATACTAGGTGTATGAACCCTGTGTGCATTAGGGTATGGTGTAGTTATTTTTCAGTCCTGTTACACGATGGATTTTGTACCTCCAATTACAATACAGAAGAAGTTGGATTCCATCTGTGAACAGGTGGAGTTAGAGCTCCTGAGGCTGCTGTGTTCTCTGGGAAGCCACAGCAACAACCTCAATCCCAGAGAGAAGAGGGTTGGTGAAAAAGGGCATTTCAGGAAACAGAAGAGATGAACCCCAGAAAAGAGGGTTCCTCCAGGAAAGAGCCTTTTTGCTCTAGAGGATTTTCTGAATGTGTCTAGCTTGAAATGACCATCAAGTATTTCACAGAATCACAGAATATGTCAAGTTGGAAGGGACCCACAAGGATCATCAAGTCCAGCCCTTAGCCCTGCACAGGACCATCCCCAAGAATCACACCATGTGCCTGAGAGTATCATCCAAACGCTTCTTGAACTCTGTCAGGCTTGGTGCTGTGACCACTTCCCTGGGGAGCCTGTTCCAATACCCAGCCACCCTCTAGGGGAAGAACCTTTTTCTGATATCAAACCTAAACCTTCCCTGACACAACTTCAGGTCATTCTCTCAGGTCCTGTCACTGGTCACCAGAGAGGAGAGATCAGTGCCTGCCCCTCATCTTCCCCTCACAAGGAAATTGTAACTGCAATGAGGTCTCCCCTCAGTCTCCTCCACTTTGAACAGACCAAGTGACCTCAGCCACTCGTCATACTGCTTCCCCTCAAGGCCCTTCACCATCTTCATTGCCCTCATTTGGACACTCTGTAATACCTTAATATCTTTCTTATATTGCCGTTCCCAAACTGCCACAGTATTTCAGGTGAGGCCACACCAGTGAAGAGCAGAGCAGGACAATCCCCTCCCTCGACTGGCTGGGGATGTTTTGCCTGATGCCCCCCAGGACAGGGTTGCCCCTCCTGGCTGCCAGGGCACTGCTGACTCATAGTCAACTTGCCATCAACCAGGACCCCCAGGTCCCTTTCCGTGGCACTGCTTTCCAGCATCTCATACCCCAGTCTGTATGTAATCCAGGATTGTCCCATCCCAGGTGCAGAATCTGGCACTTTCCCTTGTTGAACTTCATATGATTGGTGATTGCCCAGTCCTCTAATTTGTTGAGGTCTCTCTGCAGGACCTCCCTGCCTTTGAGGGAGCCAACAGCTCCTCCCAGTTTTGTATCATCTGCAGACTTGCTTAGTATCCCTTCCAGTCCTGTGTCCAAGTCATTTATGAAGATGTTGAAGAGCACAGGGCCCAAGATGGAGCCCTGTGTTACCCCACTAGTGACTGATCACCAGTCTGATGTTACTCCATTCACTGTTACCCTCTGGGAGCCAGTTGCTCACCCACCACATGCTGTGTTTATCCAGCTGGTCATTTTGTCCAGAAGGATCCTGTGAGAGACAGTATCAAAAGCTTTACTGAAATCCAAAAAGGTTACATCAGCTGCCTTCCCTTGATCAACTACATGGGTTACCTTGGAAATCAGGTTTGATAAGCAGGACTTTCCTCTCATGAAGCCGTGCTGGCTGTGACCAATGACTGCATTGTCTTTCAGGTGCTTTTCAATACCTACCAGAATAATCTTCTCCATAACTTTACCAGGCACTCAAGTGAGACTGACAGGCCTGTAGTTTCTGGAGTCCTCCTTCTTCCCCTTCTTGAAAATCAGGATAGTGTTTGCCAGCTTCCAGTCAGCTGGGACCTCTCTGGATTCCCCAAACTGCTCAAAAATCATTGAGAGAGTTTTTGCATTGACATCAACCAGCTCTTTGAAGATTCTGGGATGAATCCCATCAGGCCCCATAGATTTGTAGGGATCCAGCTGGAGCAGCAGAGCCTGCACAATTTCAGGGTCACCTGGGAGTTGATAATTCTTGCAGTCATGGTCCTCCAGATAAGGGCATATGAAACTAAAGTAAATTGGTTTGGTCTATTTTTTGCCAAAAACTGCAGCTCAAGGTAAAACAGAGCTACTTAATTGGTTCAGACTTTTCAAAACTGTTTATGTTGAGATAAACTAAATTATAAAACAGGTAAAAATATAAAAAGAAGAAGAAATTGAATCAATTTTTTATTCAATGAAGTACTTTGGCACAGAACGGAAATTTTCTTTGCTTTGCTTTTTTTTGTTTTGTTTGCAAGATGGAGGCTTAGCCAGAAAAGAAGACAGTAAAGCTCTGTTTAGCTGTTTTGGTTTTTTTTTCCCCCAGGATATTCTCCCTTTCAGGAGAAGACTGGGAAATATATCTACCTGGAAACACAAATGTATACAAATATATACTACCTAGATCTATCAGCCTAATTCCACTCTTGCAATTCAGTACTGGGAAGGGATCATGATCTCATTCTTTCTGCCTGACTTCCAACTTTTGTCTCTCACTTGAAATAGCATTTCTCGAATCATACTAATGTCAAAAGTGAGACGTTCTGTTGCTTTGCATGCCTAGTACTGTCAGATGATCAGCATGAAATGCTCTCCTATAAATCTGTAAGTCATCATCATCATGGCCAGTCTTTGTGAACAAAGATTTGGGAAAGGTCTTTACCCTTCGAGCCTGCGCAGTGGATTTTTAGGTGAGACACAGTGTGCACTGAACTGAGCCCACCCTTTAATCCTGAGGTTCATCTGCCGGGGCCGAGCGAGCTCGGACAGTGGCAGCGAGGTCCTCAGGATGTAGGTTTGTTTAGAGTGACCTTCTCTTAGATGGATGGCCTTACAGGGCTGACGAGCTCCATCTGCCTGGGGAAGTCCCCTGACTGGGAATCGAACCCGGGCCACGGCAGTGAGAGCGCTGCATCCTAACCACTAGACCACCAGGGGACCCAAATCTGTAAGTAAATGTATATGAATTCCTAGAAAACACTGTACTGTAACAGTGAAGTGCTGTAAAGTGCCATAAAAATTCTTCAGGACTGTGCAAACTAAAGAAGGGACACTCTGTTAGACTAAGGACACAGCTATCTGCCCCGTATGTTATCAGAAAAAAAATTGTTAACAAATGGCTAACCCCAAGATAGAGAGATATGGTAGTTTGCTGTGCAGAGAGGTATTTTATATGCATTTTTCTCAAAAAATCTGGCTCAGTGTCAAAATAACTTCCTTCTGTTTTGTAATAGAACCTCAAACAGGTGTAGCACAAGTCTGTGACAATGTCTAGCAGGCTTTTCTCCTAGGAAAGGTTTTTCTTTGAATAGTTACACTGAGAGGGACTTAAGAGGTCCTTGTAACCCTTTTCTCTGCTCAAGTGATGCTCACGGTCAGGAGCCCAGTGACCTCCGATGTGGTTCTGGTTCTGAACAACAACTGGCTGTGCTGCAATTTTAAATATTTCATGTAAGCAATCAGCTGCTGAAAAACATGCTTTTATTTTCTGTATCCCAAAATGAACGAGTAGTTGGCTTTCTGTCCTCATTTTTGTTTTCCTTTCCACAGTTGTGGATTTGTGTTTTGTCCATAGGCCAAGTCTGTGTGGTTCTTGGCAGGCTGCTCGGACATTTTTCTACTGAGCTTTTATCAGAGCATCTTAGTCTGGGTTATAGATGGAATAATGCAGAAAAGCTCGATAAAGAGAAACCTGTACTACAGCCTTGCAGTCTTTAATTAACTCTGTGTGCATGTGTGTGTAAGTGATAGGTGATAGGCGAGCCGCAGATGCAGTGTTTCATTTTGATGCTCTATTGCTTTTTTGCTCAGTGGTGACATTAATAAATAGATGCAGGCGAGCATTTTAGATTTCATTACTGCCTGAAACGCCTTTACTTTTTGGCTTGCCCCAATTCATTTATGAGGTATCATCATGCTCAAATTAGAAAGAGACTAAGCTGTATGTCATTGCTGAGAATTATTGGATTATTCAATTACTGTGAACAGTGCTCAAGGAATATAAAATATTCAGGAAATATTGAAGGAAAATCCCTAGATAACCTAGCTACATAAAGGTTACATGTTCAGAGATGGTTACAGTTTAAATGTAAGGTTGGGGTGTGGTTGAGGGAAAGGGGCAGCTGCAGGGCTGTGCGTTGTGGCTGGTGTTATGTGGAGTGATGAACACTCCCCTAGCCCCTCTGGTAGACTGCCAGTGTGATATAACAGAGGAGGGGAAAGAGGTCTGTGAGGTATTCCAGGCTATCTCCCCAGCAGCTTACAAGGGTGTTGCTGGATGCAAGGTGGTGTTCCCAGCCAGCCAGGCTTGGGGACCAGGAAAAGGCACTTAAGACTGCACTGATATCTTTGTCACCTGGCAGTTCTGGGAAGTGGAAAACAAATGGTGTATGGCTGATTCTGATACCTTCAATGTGCTTCTCTTTAGAAAATTAACCTTTTTCTTTAGCTAATTGACTCCAGGAAGGAGCTAGGCGCAGTTTCCATGCAACACTGAGCTCTGGGTTACCTGAAGCTGAATATCAAAATTATTTATATTACTAGGCCTGCATTGGCATCAAGCATGGGATTAGGCTGTTTTGTTCATATGTAGGCTAGAGTCACTGGTTTGAACCAAACATAGCCTTATTAGGATTATATCTATGCTTGCACTTCAAACTTTGGCCATCTTTCTCCCAGGAAATCTGTGTTTGTTTTATTTTAACCACAGCTCCCTCATAGTAGTAAGCGTTCCTATTTGGTGAAAAATTTTAGATAACTGAGAATACTCTGGATGGTGAAAATGTGCCTTCTGTTGTCTGATAGACCATACAGAAGTAGGCAAGTCAGTCAACAACGAAATAACTATTACAGGAAACCAAAGCATGAATTCATTAATTTAAACGATAATGTTGCTGTTTTACTCCAAGCTTAAGTGAATATAAATGTAACTTATCGGAGAGTCACTGACAAAAACCATCTGTGCAGGTTTTTCTAGTCGCATCTGTGCTTAAACTAACTCTGCATTTTAAGAAGCAGCAGCAGCAGCAACAGCAGCAGCCGACCTTCAGCTGACTCCCAACAGCATTTCCCCTTCCAGCAGCAGCAGCAGCAAGGAGCAGCCGGTGGCTCTGCCAGAGTTGTTTGGGATGGTGATAGTATGTCAGACCTTTTGTTTTTACAATTAAAATGGTCTTTCCATGTTTGTATCAGCAGGCAGCTTGGCAGGATAGTTTGGATTCAATGCTTTGAGCAGAGAAATCGTGAGATGAGCTAATTCTTAATAAGGCTAGTTATCCTTTCGCTGTTATTTGCAGTACCCTGATTAATAGGGCATCAGTACTCACCCCAAGAAGTTGAAAGAGTGAAACAAAAAGCCGATTGTCTCCATAGTGATGAAGGTAATTAAAAGAGAACAGGGCTGAGAGGTTCCACATGATGTAAATCATTATCTTCAGGCTTTTCTTACACCTCAGACCTTTTCCCCCAAGTGAAGTCGACAAGTATTTCTGCTCTATAAATGTGTTTTGCAACTCGGTGATGGCTTTTTTGCTCATCGAGGGGTGCAGAAGGTTTTTGTTACGGTCACTGATTTTCCAAGAAATCTTAATAATTTGCAGGCATCTGCATTCATTTAGAAGCACAGAAAGAAAAAGACAATTTCATCTTGCTTCTTTATTTGTTAGGGAGCTATGTTTTTGTTTTTTTTAAAAAATGTACCTAGGGAACAGATCCTTAGGGAAATCACCGGAAACAGTTCCATGTTGAATTTATAGATCCAGACATGTTACCCATGGCCTTTCTTGAAATGCTCCAGTGGGACCTCTACATGAATATCTCCAAAGGTAATAATACTGATGAAGTTAAAGTCACAATGAAAACTGGCTGGTGTAATTATTCATTAAAAATTTTTAAAGCAGCTGTGAGCATCGAATCACAAGTCATGATAGCAGCTGCAAGACAAAACAGGAGACACACCAGTTTTGACAGGTACCATCAAAATGGTATTTCTTTGGCAAAGATTAACGTAAGTCAGAGTTGTTGTCTGAATCTTCCAAAGGATCTTGAAGTCGGTCTACATGTATTTTTTGTTACAGTTATTACTAAACTTGACCCAGACGGGCAGAGATCATTAAACACGTTTGTAATGCTGCTCCCACCCCTATGCACTTCCAAGCCAAGGTTAGAGGCCAGCCAGATAGCTGATTATTTCATCTCCCACCCTGCTGCACAGCACAGTGTATTAGAGCGGCACTAATGTTTGTGCTAAGATTAGTAGCGAGCCACTTTTAATCTTAACTTGCAGTTGGATATGTCTGACCTATAAAGGGTGGGTGATGAGAAGTGATGTTAGATTTAGTGGCTTTCCTCTGCTAGAGTGGAGATTGTCAGTTTTGTGGCATTTCAACACTGTTTCTTCTCTGCTGGGAGCAATGACTGAAGGCAGCAACTAAAGTCTATGAAAATGCAAACTGACCTGTAAATACTCAACAGCAACCAGACAGTTCCCAGCCTTAGAAGTGAGCACATTAAAGGAGGAGGCAGTCCACTTTCTCCAGGGCAAGGAAGTGGCTTCCCCTGTTTGTGAGGATCAACCTCATCAGGGTCATTAAATTCTGATGTCAAATGTGACTTTTAAGACACGATTTGTTGAATCAGCATGTCTGTGGAGCAACATTAGAGCATTAATTTTTTTCAAGATTTCTTTCATACCACTATGAATTTACTTTTTTTTCCCAAACAAAATAACATGTCTGAGACCAATGAGATCTTTTTGATGATCTTTCTTTCATATTCTGTGTGTCCATAAACTCCTGGGTTCAGCATCTGAGATTCAAGCAACAATGCAGAAGATGTGTTTTGACATGACTGATTAACAGAAGTCCTGCCTCTCCAAACTAATAATTACATTAGATACAATTTGTCATGTTCATTTTGCAAAGCCAGATTGCAATACAACCCTATGGCCTTTCTTCTTTTCCAAAATATCTCAGCGTGGAACACATGATAAAATTTTGTGTTTAATGGCATCAGTTGAGTGTATGGAAACGTTTCTCAGTGTGCTGCTAGGACTGAACAGTTTGTCGATAATATATCCACTCTTTAGTTCAGTCTTGCAGTAATCTTTATTTTGTTACACACTGATTTTGGGGTAGTTTCAAGCTTCACAGCCCAGGCCTCTCTGTAGCGAGCTGTGTGTTAGTGCAGACGTACCTTTTCACATATATGCATAAGACTGCACAAGTGTCATTAAGCATTTTCTGAAGGAAGCCTGTTCAGCTGTCAGTGGTTCACACAATGTCATTTACTAAACATGGTTTTCTGTCAAATATCTATTTTGCTTTTAAAGCCTGAGTATAGAGCCAGGTTCTTAGCCTGGTTCATATATGATCCTGGTTTTCATGTGAAGATGCTGGCTGCAGGTAATCCCCTTCTGAGTAAGGAATTCCAGAGCACGTGGTGCTAGAAAGGTCAAACTCATTTGCAGGGAGTTGTGTTTAACTGCGCGATGCAGAAATGAGCTTCATTACTTGTAATTAATCCTCACGGTTCCTGAATGTCAGTTTACAGAAGCAGCCATGAAGGTAGTCCATGGAAGATAATTAATATTTGTTATTCCTGACTTTGAAAAGACTCTGGATAGCAGTGTTTATAAGTACTTTCTGCTGGGAGAGCCTATAAGGAAACTCCCTGATTGAATCATCAGTACTGTTGTCTCTGCCTTAAACTGTTGTTTTACAGTAATTACTGCCCTTTCACAACAGAAGAGCATGGGGTGAGATGGTGGAAGACTCATCCTAGTATTCTGACATGTTGAGATTTTCACAGTTTCAGAGAAAATGTTCTTTGGGGAAAGGTTAATGAGGTTATCAGGCAGGTTAATGCTCTGTCATTCCCTGAGGGCTTTTCATTAATATGGGGGGAGCAATTCCTCTAAGGTATTTTTATCTCAAAACTATTAGGCTGCTCAAAGAGAGTGAATGAAATCTAAAAATACGTATGTTTTATTAACAGCAGAAATTTCTCTTTAGAAAATATAGGTCAAATTCTCCACAGTCGTCGTCGTGAAATTTGAACAGCTGAAAATAGAAGATATTCTCAATTCTGTGAATTTCACCTTGGGTTCAGATTAGATTTTGGCTCCCTATTTGCATGGGAGCCTCTGCATACAATCTTACCTTTTTTGTTCTGTATTATATTGTAAACTGAACAGAAAGTAGGTTAAAGAAGAGTGATTTTCTTGCTGTGTAGATCCATTATGAAACCAAAGACAGTCTTATTTTGTCCTCTGATGTTGATGTGAAGCAATTTTCAAATTTATGTAAACATTGCAGCTTAAAAATATTCACAAAGACTGATTTTTAGCAATTTTATGGTCTACAAACTGAGAGATTTAGTACCTCATACAAAATTTGACCCTCCAAACTCCAGCTCTTTCAGTTCCTCCTTTCTGCTGTCTTTGCAGGAGAAACAAATACACAAAAGGCTTCTTTGCATGCTAGGGATACTAGAAAATGTTTCTGGATTAACTCACTGGTTTGTGGCCTTCTCTTATGGATAGAGTTTTCTGGGTTTGAATCACAACTTTAGAGTGATTCTAAATTACTGTGGAAAGAGAGAAAAGTTTTGGGAAAATACTTCTGTTAGTGAAAAGGCTTTTTGAATATGAAAGCCTATTTGATACAATGCTGCTATTTTATATTGTATTTGTTTCTGAACTAGGGTCAAACTTCATGGCTATGAATTAGAAAACTTAACTGCCTGGATTTTAGTGTGATCTTTCTGGCAAGTGTTCAGTGATTCAGTGAAAAAATTTAATCTTTTTTCTACTTCTCTGGTTTGACCATCATGAGCTCTGTTATTAATTATGGACTCAGCTTTCTGACTTTTGTGACCTAGTATTCACGTTGTCTGAAGTGCTGCATTTGTCACCTTCATGGCACTAATTAGTATGTTTATAATGAGCCTCCACTCCAATACTGTAATCTTCATCAGTCTACACACCTGACAGCAACTTGCATATTTCAATAGCAGACACAAAGTCAGGGAGCTGAATTCTCTGCCATATGTAAATTGATTATGAAAATCTACTTCTCTCTAATTCTATCCCAAATGTATCAGTACTTTATCACTGCCCTTTCTTTATGGATAATTAGTAACATAAATAGAAGGATTCAGTTTCCAAGGTTTGATGTAAAGTTTGCTCTCAGAGTCATACATCAGCCATAAGTGGCAGAGTGTGCAGATTTGTAATTTCTGCAGGGAAGTCGTGCTTGTCAACTTACGGGAGTGGCTTGTTTGCCAAAGTGTCAACATACTTTGACACCTAAAAGCTTACAAACCAAAACATCATGTTGTCACAAAAGGGATAAGGTTGGTAAAAGTGCGTGGTGAAAAGTGAAAAACAAAGGAGAGAGAAGAAAAAAGCTTTACCTGCACTGTGCTGGGGTACTTCCATCCAGTGGTAGCATTCAGGTTTTGACAGTCCTCGTTACAGGATGGGTTGCCTTGCAATGAATCCAGAATCACCCAAGCAAGGTGGAGCAGGTGTGGGCTGAGCTCTTGGGATCAAACAACAGCTGAACTTTCAGGGTCCCGCTGAGTGTTGGCATGTGCCACTGGCTCTCCCAAGTGCTGTGGTGGTGTGGTGCTGTATCCTCTGTGCCAGCGGGAGTTATTCAAACCCACAGGGATGGCTGGGCTAGTCTCACTCACAAACAGCCTTCCTTCTCCCCTTCTGCCACCCCTCAGAAATTTGCTCTTATTTGGTTTAGGGCAATTATGTAGAATATAAGCTTCCCAACCAATTTTCTTCTGTCTAAGGATTTATAGACATAGGACCTGAAGCCTGTTCTGAAGCATCTTACCCCATGTGTTGCCCTGAGTGTTTTTTTCTCCCTTTCCTTTCCCCCTCCTGCCACCACTGGGGTTCACCCAGCTGCACGAGGTAGCAAAACCAATGGGACATTAATTATACTTCATCTTGGGATCATTTTCAGATAGGTTAGTTCCTTGATCCAGCTCACTGCACGGCATCCAAATATTCATGCTGGCAGGAGCAGACAGGAGCAGAAAGAGCAGCTGCAGGTGACAAGGAAGGCCAGAGCATCCTCTACAGCAGCACTGGTTTGCAATGGCTTTATGCTCGTCTGTCACAGCACATTAGACAGAACTACCTTAGGAAGTGGGCTTGTCATGAGGACATTGCACCGAGAACTGGGGTGGATGAGGCATGGAGGCTGCAGCCATCCAGAGAAGGCTGGCACCATCCTAGCCCACCTCACCAAGCATTGCCATGGTCTCCTTTCTTCCCAATTTTTCTTTTTTTTTTTCTTCTGAGCAATGGAAGGTGTAGATGAATGTTATTCTCAAGGATTTTTAAAAGGACCTCCACTTGGAAGAAACTTTTCTGAATAAGGTTCTGTCACTTTTAAAATTCTCTTTAGAATTTTCCAAATCCATAATAAAAAGAAAATCTGCAATTTCCCCTAATAATAACTTCTATATGTACTTAATACTAGGTTATTATTCTGGTTTTATGTTCTTATACAGTGGGAATTACGGTCTACTGTGTGTCACCTTTCATAAGAAATTCCACTTTTCCCTTACATTTTTTGTGAAATAATGCACCACAGTTCTTGAGTTTTGTAATACCCTGGGGACTCTGAGTATTTAAAAGATGAGCTTGCTGTCAACCTCCATACCTCTGCCTTTTTATTTGAAGAATCTAGTGGCATCTTAATGTCTTAGCTCAGTTATAGGAACACATTCATACAAATTTCATACAAAGCTTATGTTAAAATATATTGGATATGTAGGAGTAATAAGATTTTCCTAGGTAGATAATACATTTATCACTTGCAAAGCACAGACTTTTGGGGAGTTTCTTAATGATCAACTATAATGTTGAGTTCTTGGGCTTAGCTTGTTGTTCTTATTCCTGTCAAAGGTGTGGGGTTTTTTTGTTTTGGCACCAGGGATGCACTGCACATAGGTGATGTGCCTGGAGTGTGTGCCTGGGCCCAGTGCTCTGAGGTGTGGGGTCTTCCCCAAAGCATTCATCAGTTTGGACTGGTTGCTGGTCCCAGCACCAGTGAATGAGCACCCTGGGGTACATGGAGGACAACAGAGGGTTGTCTGAGATCCCACTGCAGGGACCTGAGATGAGCTTATATAGAAACTTGGTGAGCAGGGCTGGAGGGCAAGAGGAACTCCCCCCTAAGGGGAAGAGGATTGGGCTGACCACCTCCCATTGCTCCTAATGGGTGTTGTCTCTTTGCAAATCCTCCTACAACCTGTGTGCGTGGTATCTCCTCACGGGTTTGCATACATACATATCTTAAGGCCAAGCTGGCTTCACAGAAACTCTCCAACTTATTATTTCCTCAGGCAGCAGCACATTAATGCAAACTGTGTGCATGGGAACGTGGAGGGCTCCTGACCTGCCTGAAGCCTGGCAGTGAAGTTAAGCGAGCATGAAATCATTAACACAGGAATGCATTTGTTTGGAATTGCAGTATAACAGAACACTCTTGCAGTGACCATAATGTTAATGGATGTAAAGAGGTTGTTGGCTTGCAAAGTGCTCACTAGAGTGGCATTTTTGGGTGCGCACTGTGCTCCATGCAGGAGGGGCTGGTCCCTCAGACCAGCGCAGTTTATGTCAGAGAGTTTTCCTGGAGAATCTCCTTTCCACCCACATCCACCTCAACAATTTTTCACTAGGTCTGGCAGCTCTTTGCTGCTTTTATTCATGGATGAATTTGAAGCTGACTTTTTATAAGAATCCACTTCTTTTATGTACTTAAAAATATCATTAAAATAAAAAGTCTTCATCACATTTTCTACTGGTGCTTGCTTTAACAGCCTTGTTTAAAGCAAATCCTACAGAGGGTTTTGCAAAAGTCTGAAGAATGAAAAGTACTCATCAGCAAATATGCAGATGACACTAAGCTGGGGGGAGTGTCAATCAGCTGGAAGGCAGGAGGGCTCTGCAGAGGGACCTGGATAGGTTGGAGAGTTGGGCTGATTCCAACAGGATGAGGTTCAACAAGGCCAAGTGCCAGGTCCTGCACTTTGGCCACCACAATTCCATGCAGTGCTACAGGCTGGGGACAGAGTGGCTGGAGAGCAGCCAGACAGAGAGGGACCTGGGAGTTTGGATTGACAGGAAGCTGAACATGAGCCAGCAGTGTGCCCAGGTGGCCAAGAAGGCCAATGGCATCCTGGCCTCTATGAGGAACAGTGTGGCCAACAAGTCCAGGGAAGTGATTCTTCCCCTGTACTCGGCACTGGTGAGGCCACACCTGGAGTACTGTGTCCAGTTCTGGGCCCCTCAGTTCAGGAAGGATATTGAGGTGCTGGAGCAGGTCCAGAGGAGGGCAACTAGGCTGGTGAAGGGACTCAAGCACAAGTCCTATGAGGAGAGGCTGAGGGGGCTGTGGCTGTTCAGCCTGGAGAAGAGGAGGCTCAGGGGAGACCTCATCACTCTCTACAACTCCCTGAAAGGAGGGTGTAGCCAGGTGGGGGTTACTCTCTTTTCCCAGGCAACTATCAGCAAGACAAGAGGGCATGGTCTTAAGCTGTGCCAGGGGAGGTTTAGGTTAGATATTAGAAAGAAGTTCTTTACAGAGAGGGTAATCAGACATTGGAATGGGCTGCCCAGGGAAGTAGTGGATTCTCCATCCCTGGAGATTTTTAAAAAGAGACTGGATGTGGCACTTAGTGCCATGGTCTAGTAACCGCAGCAGTACTGGATCAAGGGTTGGACTTGATGATCTCGGAGGTCCCTTCCAACCCAGCTGATTCTATGATTCTACTTAGCAAATGTTTTCCTCATTTAAAAAATCCTTTTGGCTTGTCATAACTCTGTGACTTGGCCTAAAACCTCAGAATTTACTTGGCTGTGTTGGTCTTGGCTGCAGTGTATGTCTTCTGCTAATCTTGGAGAGTTAATGAATTAAGTGCAGTTACTTATTAAAGCAGCTGCACAGTGCTAACATTGCAGGGAACCTTGTAGCCCTGGTGCTGGACTCAGGATGCAGTGGGGCAGGGGGAATTGGTGCTGGGATTGCAAGGGCTGGTGTGGGGCAAGGGAGGCTGTAAAAAGGTTAGTGAGGACTGTTCTCCGGCATCCATCTCTGTTTCCCCATCACCACCTCCTTTTTTATCATTGTTCCTCTGGTTTCCATCCCACTCTGCCCCAAACCTTACCTTGCACCTGTAAAAGGGGTTTGTGCGTGTGCCTTTTTCACAGAGGTGCTAGTAAAAAGTATTGCATCTCTCTACAAATCCTGCCTGTCCTATATCCTTAGACAATCATGGTTACAACAGAAGTGTTACCACTCAAAAAAATAATAACCTTAATCTTCCTGTTACGACTGATGAGGTTTCCAAACAGCGACCAAGGCCTGGGAGAAGTCCTCCCGTGTCCCTTGCTTATCTCTGTTGTTTCCCTTCAAGGCCTTATTATATGGTGCTTTCTTTTCCTTAGGAAATCGATCTTTCAGCGGGATGGTTCAGTCAGTATTGCCTTGAAGAAATTTGTATGCCTATGAAATGTAAGGGGTTTGGTTTATTTTTTAATTTTAAAGTCAACTGTTTTCACATCTAACAGATACATGCCCCCTGCATTGGTGCAGCCCCTCATTTTTGTTGAGAAAAGCAAAGCAAATGAGAAATTCTTTTACCTAGTAAAAGGTCTTGATATGTTAAATACGGATTTTAAGTCTGAATTTAGACTTGCCATTAGTTACTTTATATCTTTTCTGGCTAGGTTAAAACACGCTCTGTGAATGGAAACCTCTTTCCTCTGTAACAGCCTAAATGTTGTTAACAAGTTAATTCTGAGCTCTCTTGGGCAAATAAGAAAATCTTTTGGTATTGTTTCATTTCCTCAATCTCAGATAAATTTTATGTCATTTTCCTGAATCCAGTCCTGCTCCAATTTGTCAGCATTTTCCCCTGGATGGGCCACCATTGGGACAGGGCACAGTACTCACCCCTTAGCCTTTATTCCTTAGTCTTTCCAGTACACGTGCAATTTTTCAGCTGGCTGCATGGGTTTACTGAAATTCAGAAGAACCCTTCTTGTCAGGCAATTCAAGATGACTTAAATAATTGACACATCTACAGTTGTGTTTATCCCCCTCCATCCAATTTTGACTCTTCTCCAGCTGTTACCAAAAATTGATCGTATTTTCTTTCAGATAATTGATGAAGACACGGAGCAGTTTTGTAATCAGATCCCTGTAGGCCCCATTAAATAAGCTACTCTCAGATGATGAAACCCATTTATGATTAGAGGGGTTTCATTCATGTGTGTGAACTCACTGTCAGCTGCTTTTTAATCGATTTGGCATTGGCTGCATTGATTTTGTGTAAGTGCTTTTAAAAACAGTCAGGGTTTCTAGCTGCATGCATCTGGGAACTGTACAGAAGTCTGTCCTGGGACTGTAGATGCCTTCTGCCCATCAAACTCATGGTTCTGTCAGAAAACAGCAGCAAGTTTGCTTGACCAGACCTGTTTCCTGTAAAACCATGTTGATTAGAGTTAATTAATTATGCTATCATCTTTTCATTAAGTGTATAGCTTGGACTGCTGTGTTTAGAAAGTAGTCTCTTTCATTTGTGTTACAAAATACTTAGGATCCTGATTCCAGCCTGCAGTTTATCATATATAGGAAATACGATTTATTTGTTCCCCACAGGCTTTCACCCATAGATTCAGAGTACGTGGAATGACGAGCTGTGATTTACCAGCTGAGCCATTGCTGAGTGTGCTGAGTGCCTTTTCTTTATTTCTCATGTCCTCCAAAAAAAAGTCATGACACAGTATGGGTTTTTAAAGGGTGTTTGTGTGTGTTCTTTCCCCTTAGTTCTCTCTTCTGTCATCTCTCTACTCAAGAGCTTGACAGACTGTTTTAGCATTACTGATTGCAATAACACACCAACCAAAATCCATCCATGAAACAGAACTGTAGTGCTGATTTCAAAAGCTTTAACAAAAGGCGTCCCATCTGGAGCATTTAAAGCTCACGTATGGTTTGTTTTAGAGTGTGAAAATTGAAACACTCCATTCTGAGAACCCAGAAGTAAAATTGATTTTGATCTGTAGTGTACTCAGCAGTTCTTTTCCAACACACTTGTTTTTTCTTTTTTTCTTCTTTTTTTTTTGTTAGTGTGATAATTCATAAACAATTGAGGATGCCATTCCATTCCCTATAATTTTTATTTTTGTTGCCTTGTTTATGCTGAATTAAACCTTGAATGAAAACAAAATTTATGTGGTGATGATAAGCAACTCTGGATTTGATTCTGCTCCAGACTATTTTATTTTGTTGATTGAGACGTTTATTATTTCCTTTTTTGTCTAGTTATATGGTTACCAGTGACATATTCTGTTTAAAGGCTAACAAAGTGTTCTTGTATGGCACTTACCAGCCATTGATGTGGAAGTACATTCCTGAGATACCCTTCAGATGGAGGAGGCATTGTTATCTTGATCCTAGCAAAGGTGAAAATTAGCCATAGATAGGATAAATATGGGACTCAGCAGCAGAGTAAAGTGGTTGATTACCCTTACTTTTACCTTACTATCCAAGTCTAACCTTGCACTGGGGAGCTGGAGAGAATGGACCATTCCTGTGTCATTACACAACTTGCATCACTCATGTCAGGTAATTTTTAATTTTTTTTTATTTTTTTGCACAGCAAGTGTTTAAACAGTTGAAATTTCTGTGACTTTATTAAGTCCACTGACATGTATTTCAACCTGAAGGAGTAACTCCTTGTGCCAAAATGAATCAAGGGCATTGCTGCAGGCTGAAATTGTGTTTTGGTCACTGAGTGGTGTGTTTTGTGACTTAGGTTGACAGTAAAAAACAGCCAAAAGAACAACTTTATATTTTAAGTGTTCCCAGCTTGTGTTCATGGCATCTGAAGAACAGAGGATTCGACAAAAAAGTTGCAAGAGGATTGAGATGGCAGCCACCCTTTTCTCCCCAAGTTTGAATGGATTGTTTTGGGAAATGGACTATGTGGGTATGAGTACACTGAGAGTGGCAGTCAAGAGGAAGAGAAGAATCTGGCAGAAAAGACTCTGATGGCTCATATTCAGGTGACAGTAAAGAACCTGAATATTGAAGCAATTAAATAATTGTGCTCTTTTGTTAAACTTAGAGTAGCAAAGCACTCCACCAGCCTGGGACATGAACGCTATAATTTAGTCCTCTGAGAGCAGGGAAATGGGAAGGTCACTTGTGTAAAACTCTGACCCAGGAGCTGCCTTCTCATGGGATTGGCTACGAGGTTTAATATATAGATATAGGGTTCTTTAATACCTCAAGATAGTGTCAAGAGAATAAACCACAGGCTTGTTTCCAAGGAATTCCTTTATTAATTTAGGGGAGTAAATAAGGGGGCTTGGCCAAAGTTCAAAAGGACGCCACACAAACTAGACAAAAATGTTCCACTACAATATTGATTCAGCATACTGTTAATCCACATTTAAGTCAAAATCCAGTAAACCAACAACACTTAAATCAAGGTCCAATCCCTCCAGATCCAAACCACCCTAAGCATCAAGAAAGGAGTAGAGAAAGAGAAGCAGAGGGATCAAGAAGAGAGAAGGAGAAACAGGGAGAGATAGATAATATCACTACCACTGAAGCCTTGTAGAAGACCAGCTCTCAAGTCCAATGGCAGGGCCACACCATGAGGCAAACACATGCCCTTGGTTTTATTTGCTCTGGCCCCTATATCCAACCTCTCCAGGCGGGGTCTCTGACCCACCAGCTAATCTGGGGATCCAGACCAGGGCAGGGGACAGTGTTCTCACTGTCCCTGCCAATCTGAGCCTGGGTTAGGGGCTCCAGGTGTGTGGTGTGTTAGAGTTTTCCCAGGCTGTTTGTGACTGACAGCTGCTCCGGGGCTTCCCCATGTGAGTTCCAGGGACGTTCCATGACGGATATGGCGCCACCCCTCCTCCCTGAGGTTCAACCCATCCCTTCCCTCTACACACACACACTCTCCCCACAAGGTGGTTCTGACCCAATAGTAATTGATCTGGTGTCGGACAACTCGGCAGTGCAAAATGACCTTAAAACTAATTTTTTTGGGAGCTATATTCTTGTAATGAGTGAGTTTCCTTTAAAGCTTCTACTTAAGGCAGGTGACTGGGGAGGATTTATTTGGGCAGCATGGCTTGTGCCAGAACTGGTGAAGGTAAGTGGCAGTGAGACACCGGCATTTTCCTACAGCCAGTGCTGCAGAGACTTAGGCTCTGTGCAAAGTTTTGCCGTCTCTCTCATTTTTTAATGCAACCCTGAAACAGAGGGAAGAGACCTGTGATGTGAGAAATGTGGCTCTGGTATGAGTGGGAGCAGCATTCATTTCAGCAGTACAGAAGTGTTTCTGTCAGCTCCATGTCTTTCCCTGCTGAGCTCTACAGTTTTGGTTTGCTGCACATGTGGCTGCATGCCCTGTTACAAAGCCTTTCTCCCTGCAGAAGCATCCTCCCTGCTGAGGCTTGCTGGAAGCATTTTGTGGTACCTTAGGGACACCGTCGGTTTTCAATATGGTGGTAATGCATAGACAGCACAGGAAAGTGGGAAGTTTATCTGAGCATGCAGTGCTGACTAGTTTACTTGTCCAGTTTCTTCTTTGCTACTGCAAAAGAGGTATGGTGATACTTGTTTCTAAGTTTTTTGCTCTCATTATAAAATAAAGAGAATATTAGGTAGATTTGTGTCAATTTAATATCATCCTGAGCAGATCTCCTTTTTAAAACATTAAGAGCACAGAATAAATATGATTCCCTTAAAATAATGTAATTCCAGGCAGAATTTCAAGGTATTTCATCTTGGAAAATAGTGATAGAGTGTGTCCAAAAGAGAGATGATTTTCAATGTCACTTGCTGTCAGTCTCAGTGGACACCTTGAAGAGAGGATCGTTTTTGTGTTAAGGATGGTTGCTTCCGCAGAGTAACATGGTGATTTCAGTGTTTTTCATGTTTTCTGCAAATACAGAAATGTTGTTAGTACCAGCCTTGATGAAGGAAGAAGCTGATATTACTCATTTACGCAGGGATGATTCTCCTTTCCTCCCCTCCCCTTCACCAGAAGCAGAAGAATATAAAGTACCACCCGAGTGATTTTTAAATACAAACTTTTACATGGTTTTAAAAGGTAAGAGATTTCCAACTGATACCTTCTCATCTATGGATATCAATGAATGGATAGCGTCATGGGTTGGTTTTTTCCTAGCAGCTGGAAGAGAAAAGAAACTGAGGGGAAGGAAGGTCAGTGATTAGAGAGGAATGTCTTGACCTCTATTCCAGATTTAAATGAAAAAATATGAGAAATACCCCCTAAACTGCCAAAACCACCTGTGGATAAGTGGTGGCTGTGGTAGTTAGGCTGTCATTCATGAAAACTGAAGAAAGGCAGAGAGATGGCTGTTTACTTTAAACATCTTGGTGAAAGAGAGGATTTCCATGACAACATGGAGTTAAATGCTAGCACTGTGTAATAACAAAAAAAAAGTCTCTTTCAAGATATCTTTTTGAGTCTCCTGACTGAGCTCCTCTGTCACTTAAATAGTTTAAGTTTGGAGTGTTAAATGGGACATGTATGACAGGCATTAGGAGAAAATCTTTGAACCTGTGGAAATGTGCTACAGCATCAGTACTTGCCTTTATGGTTAACTGCTAGGTACAGGAGGATCAAGAATTTTTTCATGATTTACTGTCTGATGTGGGCATGTCTGTTCCAGAATTTACCCCTCCGCAGAATGCTTCCTTTACACAGATGTTGTGCAAGGGGTGGTCAGGTATTGGAACAGGCTGCCCAGGGAAGTGGTGGAATCACTGGTCCTGGAAGCGTTCAAAAAGCATGTAGGTGTGGCATCAGGGACATGGTTTACTGCTGGACCTAGCAGTGTTAGTTTAATGGCTGGACTTTATGATCTTAGAGGTCCTTTCCAACATTAACAATTCTATGATTCTCTGATTTGTGTCCCACACAAATCATAGACTCTTTGTGAAATGTTTCTAAAAGTAAGCAATTCCCAGACATGTTTGTTTAGGAGTTTTGAAGATATCACAGACATGTGTTTTGGAAAATAATCCATCCTGTGTTATCCCAGTCATGAACTGTATGGAACAGTTCTTTTATAGGAAGCGTGACAATAGGCTGACCTATGAAGTATAATTTCATTTTTCCAATTAACAAGATGGGAAGTTTGGTGCATTTGCATGTTTTGGAATACTGGTAAGAATAAGCCAAGATATGGTCATCACTAATCAAGGCAAGAGGGTTTCCTGCCAATGTTTTTGCACGCTGTTTTTGTCAGCCCCTAGAGTGAAGGAGTAAGATCAAAGATCTGATGAACATTTTTCATTCCTGCATGGATTGTGGAAGAGGTAGTGAGACCTGAAGATTTTGGACTCCTACGTGTGTGGGCAGACTTGCTCTATGTGCAGGGTACCTTGCTCCTTCCCAGCTGTCCTAGGCTCTGTAGAAACTTTAACCTGCTGTTGCTCTCCCAATATAACCACTATTTCAGCCTTACATCAGTGCTAGCAAGATGGAGACTGGTAATCTGGGTCAAATACACTAGAGAGCTGCTCATTTGTAACACATTTAACCATCACCATACCATTACCATGTTTGGACAACCTGACAGTAAAAATGTTGTCAGTTGTCAATTTTTTTTGTCTACCATTTCTTTTAGTGCCCTTTTTCTTAGGAAAAGATTACCTGGAGAGTGAAAGGTGATTTTACTTTTGCAAGTAGTTGTGGGGCTGTGCAACCACGTTCCTCCCTTTTTGCCTATCAGGTGGCTGCTGCATCTGATCCTGTACTCTGCTCTGTCCTGCTCCTCTTTCTTTTTTTTACCTCCTCTTTCCTATTTGCTACTTTATTTTAATAGTCCAGTGTAACTAGTCAAGACCAGCAATGTGACTGTAATACAAAGACAAATTAGAAGCAATGCTTTCAACTTTCTGCTAGTGAAGTTTGCCAGGTCTTGCTGAGACAGATAAGGCCATATTAATGACATTTGCTAAATACTAATTTGCAAGAGAGAATGGTGCCCAAAGAAAAGCAGGAATTCCTTTCATAGATATTCTTTTTCTCTTAATGCTTAAATTATTTTCAAAAACAGCTTAAGGTCAACTACAGGTCTTTATTTGTTCCCCAAAAGAAGAGTAATATCCTTAAACACTTGAACTGTGGTCTATGGATAGATGAATATATGGATATATAGATATGTGGATATGTGGTTTCTCTTTTTTAAAAAGTTATCTCTTTAAAAAGAAGATATTTTTCATTTTTTAACTTGTGCCTTTAATAAAACCGAATTATTTTATGTGACATTTATTTGTTAATGTATTAAAAACTCTGTGTGTGTGCATTGCTTGTTTTGTAGAAAAAAAAATAAAATAAGGAGAGCTCAATATAAAACCCCAAACTGCAATTAGTAGCATACTTATTTATTCTTTAGTTCTCTGACAGAGCAATCAATTGTGGAAAAAAATGGTTTAAATGAAGACAAAGCAATACTTTCTTGCCCAAAAAGAAAGAAAAAAACCCATGCATCTTGTTCCAGTGTTTTCTCTTTCTCTGTGTTGCATTTAATCTTCAACTCTGAAATAAGAGCAAATGAGATAAAAGCCTGGGTTAGAAAACCAAAGAGGAAGGGTGAATCTGTTGCTTTTTTACTCTGTTGAAGATAATTATATCACTACCCCAGACGTGAAAGGCTCAATTCCCTTTACTGCCTGGGGGAACTTGAACCTATTTCCAGGAACAGTTCCTGTAAACCTATATGGGAGCGGCTGATCCCAGAATACCCTTTTTGCTTTGCCAGTGGTGTTCCCACTTTGCACAGCTTACTTAAATATTCATTAAATGAGGAAAAAAGTGACCTCTCTGCAGCAGAGGCAGGTGTAGAGAGCTGCTCAGGGAGCTTGCGGTCCTTGGCTCATCAGCCCGCTGCCAAACAGCCACCACTATTGCATAGAGGCTGTGGCATCACAGACCCCAACCTGTCCCACTTTGGGACTGGAGGAAATGCACTTCCCTGTGTCCACAGACTTCTCTATTTCCTCCAAGATAGTTTGGGGTCTGTAACACACGACCATATTATTACTGTGCAAGGATGCTGTAAGAGTGGTGGCCATGCATTCACCCATCTTCCTGTCAAGAGGGGCAGGTGTCCTGTGGTGAGGACACCATCTGCAGCAGGCTCAGCAGATGGAGGAGGCTGAAGTCTGCTCCCTGCCCGGGCTGGTGCTGCCTGGCCGTGGGGTTTTCAGCTGGGGGGCGGAAGGTGCTGACCAAGTCCCTGCACAAGGACATGAAATTGGCCATTGCAGCTGAGAAACCCAGCTCTTGTACAGGAAGTGCATTTCCTTCTTTCCTTTTCCCACAACATTTCAGGAATCTGTACCTTTGTTTTCTTTGTTTTTATTAATGTACCTGGATATCAAAGCATCCTGAAAACAGTGCTGTGAAAACTTGGGTGATGTTTTGTCGTTTTACTTTAAGGCACCTTGAAACTTCATTTCCCAGTAAACTACTACGTGTCCCAAATCTAATTAACTGGTTAGTATTGCAACAGTGATCTAGGGCTTTAAAACACTCTGGGTAGGAGATATCTCCCCCAGCTTTATCAGCACATTGTATCATCCAAGTCTAACCTTATCTTTGCACTGCTCTTAATAACTGCTTGTCTGCTTTACCCATAAATACCTAACCTTTTCCATCTATATAGTCCTTTTTACTTGGGGGGGAAAAAATGCATCTTGCTTCCTTGTAAGTCCTTCATGGGAGTGAGACCTGCAAATCATTACTGCTGGCTTCTCCTGGACGCGTGGTCACTTCTGGCTCCAGGGACTGCAACTCCATATGGGAACATCATTTCACCATATCATTATCCTCATCTCTCTCCATTTGCCTCCTGCTTTCCTTGATGTATTTTTATCTTTCTTCTAGCTCTGATTCCGTAGCTAATAGGAACGCAATCCCTCCTTTGGAGTTCCAGATGTTACACCAGTAAAAATATTTTGTAATGTGTTTTCTATTCTTAGTACTTAACACAGGGAATTATTTCTTAGCTTTGTGTTTATATGTGATTTGTAATCCCTCTGGAAAAAAACAATGACTGCTAATCCCATTTATAGATGAAGTGAAAGTATACACAAAGTTCATAAGCATTTTAGCTAGTATAAGTAAGTGTAAATACATTATTTACACTCAAATATTATGAGGATATTTCTTTCTCTTATAATACTTTGAGTTTTATCTATTCCTCCAGGTGTTCTGTTCTCTGATTTATCACTGCTATCTTGGTGAGTTAAAAAAAATAGCTATTGAGAAGTGTTTTTAGGGGGGGGAAAGGCATTGTTTACGTGTAGAACGTCTTTTTCCTCCTTTGAAACTCACAGAATCAAAGACTTGGTACAAAAGCTAAAATCTAATCTACTGCAATCCAAACTGTATACAATGATGTCTTTAAAGTAAGTTTGATAGTAGAAGCAAGTCAGATAACGTAAGCTAAATGTACCAGTTCATAAAATCAGTAATTATCAGTTCTGTTCTGTGAATAAAAACAGTTTAGTTTAACAGTCACTCTACTCCCAGTCAGCTCCATTTAAAGTAAAATATATCAAAATCAGACTTAGGATGTTCAGAAACTGGAGTAGATTTATTCAAGTCAATGGAGCCACCTACAGATTTGACCCTGAATATCTGATAAGATACACAGCTCAAATTTTCACAAGCATGTATGTTAGACATGTGTGCACAGTGCAAATCATGTTTTTAAATAAAATTTATTTACTGTTAGTATGGATTTTTATAAATGGAGCTTTCAAAGAGTTAATACCTATTCTTATGCTGTGTTGCCATCATGCTGCTCACTTCTCAAAGCCTGGCTCTTACACAGCAGAAGACCTTTATACTCAGTACTTGATTTGACAGTGAAGGGTGAACTCAGAGAAAAACCTGGACCTGTCACATCTGAAGGAATTTCACTGACTAAGAAATGAGATAAGCCCTATTGCCTTCTTCAATATTTGGCTGCAGGTGGGACATTCTTTAAAAAACCCGAAAACTCAAATGTTAATGTTTTAGCAGTTTTGTGGAGTGTGGAGATTGCCATAGTAATTCCCTCTGGAGGATAAGAAGCTGGGTATAGCCATCAGGAGGTAGATGTAGATAAAAAAGGCCTTAGCTGCTTTTTGCAGATGTTAACAAATACCCTCTGAATGGTTGCTGCTCATTTTCATGAGGAGTTTGGGGACCTGTGGAGTCTTCTGCTTATCAGCAGATGAAATCAGAGCTAAACCTACCCACCAGCCAACCCGAACTGATCTCCTGCCCTTCCTCTCTCCAGACTGGCTCCTCTATCCTGTGCCAGAGGCAGTTTTAGCACATTGGAGCTTTGATGAATCCTAAATACATAGTCAATACACTAACTGTGCTCAGCAACCAGCAGTATGTTTTCATTGGAAGAAGCTTTTTTAGCTAAAGTGTGATGCTTTGACAGTATATCACCTAATCGATTTCTCATTTTTCAAAGTAAGGCATGCAGGCTATGTTCTTAGTTCCTTCCCACTTTGTGTAAATACTGACAGTTGTCAAAAAAAAAAAAGAGAAAGATATAAAATGCTAACACCTTCATTAGTATTTTTCACTGACCTGTCTCTAATGGCATGAACAGCAGAGGAGCTGAGGAGTGGAGATCAGGGCTCAATGTGCCCAGCTCCTGGAGCACCTCGTCTCCATTATGCTTGAATTCCTTCCACTGAACCCAAGCAGAGTTTTGCTCTTTAGTACAGCTTAGGCTTCTGTCCAATCGGTCCAGATTGGCAGATTTCAGTCCAGATGGTTATGATAGATATGGTACCCTCTCTTTTAATCTCGACTAAAGAAGTTTTGACAAAGGCCTGTGAATTAAGTGGGCTATGAGTAGCAATGACTGCGTGAATTTCACATTTTTGTCTAGTCCATCTGCCAGGCTGCAAAGAAGGAAGGAAAGCAAGCCATTTTAGTATAAATTAGGATGCCTGAATTGCACGAATCCAATTAGCTAACAGGCAGGACATTTCTCTGCTATTACTACTATTTAAAAAAAATTCTCTTTGGCAAAATGCATGTTGAGTAGTAAATCTTTCCTTTTCAGGCTTGCCATCCATTTGGTACCTTTGTCCCACATTTACATGGAAATTTTATTCCCCTTGAACACAAAGCTTGTCCTCTCAGCATGCAGGCTGCATTAATTGTCAGTAATGTGGGTAGAAATATATTCCATAGCATTATATCATCAAAACTGAATGGGATTAATGGCCTGTCCTGTTGTTATAAGGAGTTTGGCACTGGTGTTTTATCTGTCAGCAAGATGACTATATTGTTTTTGGGTAACTGGCATTTAGTATAATTGCTTATCTGAATCCACACAATTAAAACTGTTTTCTGGGAGGACTTTGTGCTTGAAACTCAGTTTGGTGGACACTTTCTTTGCCAGGAGGGAGAGGACAGCACAGTATGCTTCACGTGACTCCATAGTGCAGCTCCACTCGCTGAATGCGTCCCTTTTTCAGTGACAACTGCCTTTTGCAATATCAGGTTGCCTTTTTTTTAACCTTGCCCTGCCAGTCCTCCCTGCTTCCTCATGAGGAGCTGGTTTGCAGCCCTCTGAAGTCAATGAAGTTCCCATGGCTTTGAGCCATGCTGCAGGAGCCCAGATCCTTCCCTCCTCGCTGCTTTCTCTCTAGCACAAACATCCACATCTCCTAGCCTCATCCCCCAACAGGTTTTGGCCCTTGATTCCCAGAAGCACTGGTATGGACTTTCACTTTTCTTCTTCTCGTACCGTTTTATTACTTCTTTCATAGGGCTGTAAGGGCTGATGGAAGGCCAGACCCCCAGGAGTAGTTTTCACCCACATTGGTGTCTTCTTCAGGCATGGTCTTATGGATCCTCCTTCATGAAGGCATTTTGAATCTGAGTTTCAGCAGATGAATTCAATCTGCCTTTGCATGGTGGGGGAAAAAATTAGTAACACATTCTGGTATCTATGCATATTTAAAAACGTTAGTTTAAATGGGTATTAATAGGAAGCTAGAAGTTCTTCATTAGGAGAATGAAAGTGGGGAAGCAATTTACATTCTGTATTCAGCAATAGCATTGCAGCTGAAAGGCTGAAATGCCAGAGATTTCACGTTGGAAGTCTATTTTCACACTTTATGAAAACTGAGGTCACACTAATAAAGCATAAAGTTGGATGTGCTGTAAATATGATAAGTTTTCTGCAAGTCTTCAAAAATTCATGTGTGTCCAAGTGTCCATACTGAAGCTTATTTGCCATAAATGGGTTTTTCAAATAGAGAGTGCATTAATTTGACTGATTAAAGCTTCTTAATCCCCTTCTATCCAATGGTTTAAGAAAGTAACAAAAATATCTGCATTCAAAATCTGAATTATGTCAGCCCTTTAGATAAACTGTTGGTTTTGAAAGTTGAATCTCCTAATTTAACAAAATGTTGTTTATCTAATGTAGATTATTTTTAGTTTCAAAGAGAAAAATATTGATTCTTTGCTGTCTCCTCCATTCTTCAGTCAAGCACAAAAACACAGAAATATGAGTATTAAATAGTCTTTTAAGCTGTCACCCATTAATATAGAGGTTTTAAAAATTAAATTGGAGATCAATGAGAAACTTAATTTTAAGAACCCTTCTTGAGGATGTCAAACTGTTTGAGCTTGTTGGTATCTTAATGGACATTAATGGAGACATTTTAAAAACAAGAATAACTTGCTGAAGTAGTTGGTTATTTTTAACACACACATGCACTGGTTGCAATTGGTTTTCATTGCTGTGGAAATAGCAGACAACACTAACAACAATAAAAGATTAAGATTAAACATATTTGTTAAAAAAGAAGGTTGTTTTGGAAATAAAATTAGGAGACGGCAGGGTCTAACTATAAATTTCCTGTATAGCAGGTTTTTTTCAGTTACTTAATGCAGTCTTATTTCCCAATGTTATTTGTATATGATGTTATTATTTTTGTTTAACGCACATGATTATCTACAGAATCATTTTGAATTAAAGCTGATAAAAGTTCTAGAAGATATAATTTTTCTTGATACCACATGCTGCCTTTCATGTGTAGTTTGTTACAGTAAGGTACTCTTCAATATGTTTACAAATCCATGCTTGGAAAAGCTAGTGTGTGTTCTAAGGGGTAGGTTTTCAGAAGGATTTGTGTACAAGCCAAAGTGTGTTCTCGGACGGTGACATCCCTGCTTGCAGGAGAGCCATCTCCGTTCACATAAATACTGCCAGATGTGTAGATTTGCAGGTCTGTCTGTATGCAAGTGTCCAACGAGGCAAGGCAGTGCTGGGACAGTGACTTGAGGATGCTCAGCTTTATGAGCCAGTGGCAATAACTGCAAAGCTAAATTCCTCCATTTTAGACAGTGCTTGCTCCTTTTGTCCCCTGTCCCCCAAACTTGAGGGGCCCTCTAGGAGCACACTGGCAACATCCATAACATACAGCCCTCAGCCGCCAATCTCCTTTGAGCCCTATTATAGTGTTTGGTGGTCATAAGACACAATTATTATTTGTTGTGCATCTTTTTAGTTATAGGTTTCTTGGAAGCATCAGTGGTGTTTCGGTAACATGAAATAGAGGACCTGTGTTTGGTGTCTTGGGACTGTGGAAGGAAAGCAGCTCCCACATGAGGACATCATGATGATGTGCTGATATAATGTTAGAGGGGGAATGCTGTAAGGAGAACACAGACAAATTTGGGGTAGTCTTCATCATGTTAGCCTTAGGGGATGGAGCAACATATCCCAGGACCATGTCCAGAGACTTGAGGAGGCCAAAACAGCAGGCAGCGAAGGGGAGTGAACTATGAGGAGCCAGCACTTGGCCTCACTCCCTGGCCTGATTTTATTTAAAAGTATAGTCAAGCAATCCTGAATCACAGCAAAGCAAATGGACAGAAGTTCTACTCACTGCAAAGAGAGTAGCAGGAGAGTGCAAGGAGCAGAGGATGTTTGACATCTATGTGTTCAAGTAGTGGAAAGGTTCAAGTAAATGTGTGACAGGTTACATTACTTTAAGTTTCTTTTATTGACATGTCTGGTCAAAATTGAGCTGAGCTAATGAGGCTAGTTCTTTTGCTTTTGTCTCTGGTCAAAATGATCTCTAATGTAAAGAATCACATGATTGACAATTGAGCATCGCTTTAATGTCTTGTGTTGCAAGGTGAATGTGTGCACTTAATGAAAAAGGTGGGAAAATTGCCTTCAGAGCAACTTTTATGAAAACACTGGAATTTTGGATGAAACATTTATGAGGAAAACATCTACTTTTACAGAAAACCAAGACAGGAAAACCTAAAAATTGGAACCTGTTGCTCCAGAGCCATCCCATGATGCTGCAGAGCAGTGGTAGTTTGGGTGGTTCATGTCCCCAGCCCCTTGGTGAGCTGTATTCCCAGCAGGGCTGTATTTCCCAAAACGTAGCCCAACTCTTTGCCATGATATGCAAGGTAGGACTTCTTTTCAGTAAAAGGTGATAGCAATGGCGTGAGGTGTATTTTGGTGCTCTGAGTGTGCAAGGTCTAGTCAATTCACAAGTTTCAATGACTTTAAACACCTGAGATGTACAGTCTAATAGCACAGCTCTCTAATAAGCCTTGGCCCCAGTCTACCCTGGGACTTCATGCCAGCATAACTTTGTTGAGCTGAGCCATGATAATGTATGATTTGGGACTGGAGGGCTTTGCCAGTCAGAGCTCCTGGAGCGGGCATAGCTACACTGCCAAACCTGCTGGAGGAAGCTCATCTGGCATTAAGGCAGCTTGGCGCCAGTGCCGACCACATCTGGGGGAGAAGCGCATTAGTTTGGTAGAACCATGCATTCTACACACAGTTTTCCACCCACCACTGCAGAGAGCATAATCTGTCATATTTAATTTATCACATTAAATCATGGGCTGTTCTTGCGTTCTTGATCATACCCCCTTTCAAGGCAGCTGTACTAGACGTCACCAGCACTGGCCTGTGGAAGACCCAAAGATATTTGAGATGGAGGCAGGAACCTTAAAAACAACAACTTGGTGGTTGTAATTTGCAGTCTGATCATGCTTTTTTTGCTCAGCAATATCCCTGACAGGTCCCATACACTGTGTACAGCTGGCTGTTTTGGTCTCATGCCAAATGAGAATTTCCTGGTGTGAAAAGAATTCTCAGTTGTCTATTTTGAATCCTTTCTGGGCTTCCAGAAGAGTACAAATCATGCTTAACTGGACTGTAGAGCTAAGACTGAATACCTTGAATCAAACCCATAAATTAGAAAGTGAAAACTGGGTCTTATTGTCCAGGAAATACAAAATGGAGTGTCTTATGTTCCCCAAATCGCTCTTCTATTGAGCCATATTGCAATGATGATGACTTTTTCTGAATGGGGTGCTAACATACAATTTTTCCTCAGGCACCTAATGGTCATGCTTCCCTATCTAATTCTGTCAATGGAAGAGCAGAAACAGACAAGAGTCTCTTCTACTTCGCTGTAAATTCAGGGAAACTACATTTGCTGGAGTAGAATTAATCCAGTCTGTACTTACACCAGTTCAACCCTTGTCATGGTCCAGCCTGTTATCTACAATAAAGGCTGCTATGTAATATGGCAGAGTACAATAGAGGAACACAGTTTCTTAATAGCTTAATAGCTTGACAAGCAAAGCCTCAAATCAGAAGAACATAAGGCTGACAAAAGGCTTTGTTCATGTCTTTCTAAAACCTTCCCAGCACCTGTGCTGGGGGAAAAAAAAAAGGAAACTGGTTTGCAGGCACAATTTTCCAATGACAGAAGTCCAGAGGCACTTCAACATTAGATTTTGCTCTTCCATTATATCTGGCAATGTCTCTGAGCAAAGGTGCCTATTTCCTAAACAGATAAAGCTGTGCTGCCAACTACAGGGTTTGTGGCTTGGCAAATCCCATTCTGGCTGCCAGCTGCCCTAATGAAACTAACTGAAAGTTCATCTGCAACGTGGGGAGTCCTGTGATCAGATAGGTTTTGCCTTTGTGTTGACTTTAAAGCAGGGAACTGCAGCAGGCTTGATTTAGGCGGCTCTTACGCTCTATTAAGTGCTTTTTGGTTGACTATACTGTGTGATCACTCCTGTCTTGTCCTTATTGCATGATGCTGTATGTTACCTTTGCACTGGAAAAAGTCCCAACTTTACAAAGGAAGAATGTTCCACTAAGCATCCTTGCCAGTGTGGCCTCTTGGTCACAGACTATATCGTACAGGGGTCTGTGGCACACCTGCTAATGGGCCATGAAACAACAGCAGCAAGGCAAGGCACCCTTGAATTTAAACATTTTGGATACAAAATCAAAGGGCCTTTATGGTTTCCTCGGTGTTTGAAAGGCGAGTGTCAGCCCAGCTGCACCTTAACCCTGCTCCTTGTCAAGCATGTCACAAAGTGCTTTGTGATCTGTCTCGGAGCACCTGGACCCATGCCAATCAGGTGCTTTCTGGAATATTCTATAATCCATAGGACCATCTGACCAAACTGGTTTAAATGTTTTATATCCTGTAATTACCATTATACAGTTTAGTAAGGGGACAGCAGAACCTTTTTTCCCCGGGCCCCCAAGTGTTTTACCAAACTTTTCTTTAGGATTGTTTTGCAATCAGACTGGCACGTTGCGCTCCTGAATAAAATAGAAGGTGAGTACTTGGAGAGCCTGTTGTTCACCCTGGCCATGTCCAACGTGGCCAGCAGAGTCTTTGATTTTCCCAATCTGAAATCCTGTAGCTGGAAGAGTGCTGCCAGTTGCTGAAAGATATTACTGCAAATACAGAGGGAGCGTCACAGAAATGATGCCAAGGAGAATTTGTGGAGAAAGGCAACAATGTCCAGGCCCACCTGTTGAAAGGTGGAAAAAACATACCATAGTCTGATGAATGAGATTAGAAAGACCTGACTTTTCACTCTCTTTTTAAGGTCTTCATTCTTTAATCTATCTCTCTAGATATCCTTCAGTTGGCATCCCAGACTGTGCACTGATAGATATCAAAACTCTTTGGTGTGGTGTGGAGTCCTGAAGGTCCCCATCAGCACTGGTCTGTGTGAGAGGGTACAACATGCCTGCCATAATAACCACTGCTGACTGATACAGAGAGGTGGGTCCTAAGACCTGCTGCTGATGTAATAGCATGGTTATAGGAGACAGTGTATTCGGCTGCTATGGGAAAATGATTAAAGGGGTTGGCAGATCATGAAGTATTATCATAATCAGGAGGTGTGTGTTGATTTGGGCTTGCTCCCCCACTCCATAAGATCAACATGCTGTTCTTCTTCAGGCATCTTTCAGTGTCTCCTGCTGCAGCTTTCCTATGTCTTTCCATAGACTATTGTATTCTCTTGTCCTGGACCATGAGCCGTGATCTCCCAGGCTCCTGTGTGGGTCCTTTCTCTACATTGTAATGCTGGACTCACTTTAGCACAGCCAGTAGCAGGTTGCATAGAACACTGAACAGTTTGAACAGAACCAGTTTGGAAAATTGCTGGCAGGAGATTATGTTTAGGACCCTTCCTCAGACCTGAGAGACTGATGCTCAAATGCCTGGGCTGAATTGGTCAGAGCAGGCAACTATACCTGGCTGTTCCTGTTCTGACTTAACACCCTAACTACTGAGCTGTTGTGGAAAACACCAAAACCCTCAGTTTTGCTATAAAACAGGATGGGGGGAAAGGTAGATGCTGCCTATTTTCCTAAAGAGGCAGAGTTTTCCCAACAGCACTGTGCTGATCTTACTGCAGGCAAGGGTGGGAACATTTGTTTCCAAGTTGGCTCCAGCACTCAGATCCCTGAAGATTTTAAACATCCCTAACTATGCTTAAACAAAATAATACCTAAACATAATCCTTCCCATGTCATCCTGACTTCATCTACAAATGCCAGCTTTAGCGGTGTGGCTTTTCTCTTGGCTGTGGCAGCAAAAATGTTACCTGTGTCCTTGGACAGAGAAATGTTTTGAAATGTGTTGAACAGCACAGAGTATTTGAGACTGTTTTTCCCCTTGCATGTGTGTGTGCACACAGCACATTAGATATCATGAAAATAAACAAAATGAGAAAGTATCCAGAGGCATCAAGCAATGGGTGACCATGTACATGAGTCAAAATTTCTCACACCAAGTTCATGACATGGATTTCCTTGCTGCAGCCCTTTACATCCCAATAGATTTTCTGTGCTGAGCGGATAATGTTTCCAGCTGGTGACAGGAGGGCATTTTTTCATCATAAACCAATATGCATTTAGTTTCAGGCCGCCTTATGTTTTTACAAGATATAGGTTTTCTTTTTAGAACTCTATTTGAGAATGAAATTGAATAAGGGTGTTTTAATAGTACATGAAGTGTGTGGATGGCTTTGCTTGCTATGTTTTAGGAGATGCTGCACCTTCAATTTAACGGACAATGCTACGCTTCAGTAGACCATTATATTAGTCCACTATTCCTAACATAGCAGTCATATTGAAGTTGTATTGCTACATTATACAAGTATGGTTAATTAAACCCAGTTATCAACCCAAGCTCATACAATAGCTGTGTGTGTGTAAAGGAGAAGCAGTGAGTTAGAAAAAAAGTGTATGTTCTAGAGAAAAAGAAAATGAAAAAGAGAGGGAGAGAATGGGCACAGTTAGAGCGTGGATGGCAGAAGAGAAATTGGATGATGACCACTAGTGCTGCAGCCTGACCTGTACTGTGCCCTGCAGCCATGCTGAGTAATTAGGGAATCTGTTAATTTTTTGCATCATTATTATTACAGGAAAAGACATACCTTACCACACGGAACTAAAGAGGGATAGTACAAATGAAGCATCACTGACAGTTTTTAAGATAGATATTCAACAAAGGTTTACTTAATGTCTCTGAAGTGCAAAGCATAATAGGGCTGTGGGTTTAATGTGTCTGGAGTAAAAAATATATATATCCTCTGCACTATCCTTCCTTCCTGCTCCAGCTGGCTTTTAATGCACAGTTGAAAACAATCAAGCATAAATAGTAGTGCTTGAAAGAAAAGTTGATATTCAGACTGTGAATGTGTGAGACTACAAAAATTATTTGTTGGGTCTTTGATCATATTCCAGGGAGGTATGAGAAACCACAGCAATAGTACCTCTTGCTGTTGAGCAGGGCACCTTCAAACACATGAGGGGCAAAGCAATGTGGGAATCCTCTGCAGACCTTTACAGAAAATCAGTGTCCCAGTATGTTGCCTAATGTGTAGTTGCCTGCTGTTGATGACCGCACTGTTATCATTTTCTTTTTATTTGGCTCATTTAAGTCTAGTACCTGAGCTTCAGGGAATAACTGGCACTTTTAAGTTGTAGTTAAAAAATTCCACTTTTCTTTGTACTCTTCTTATTGGTGCCTGTTGACCATAAACCTACCAGGGAGAGTTCAGTCTGTCACCAGTCTATCCTTTAATACTCCATTCATAGCATGACATATTTCTACTGAAAACGAATCCAAAGAATTCCCAGAGGCACAGATGATTTTTTGGGGGGAGAAGAAAAAGGCTTTAATATACTGAACTGTTTCTTGAAAGGACTAACATCGGCTGAATTATAAAACCGAGTGAGTGTAGCTGTGATGCCAGCAGTTATCATTAAAGTGCATTTATCCGTGGCAGGCACTGCCAATTTAAACTTAGCTGTAGGTTGGTGGGCTTTCATTTACTGCAAAAGGCCTGTCATTGTTTACATAAATATGGCATGAATTCTTGAACTTATGTCTTTGGAGCATCGGTTTAGTGTGAGTTTAACTAATACACAGAAGAGGTGAGTTGAAGAACGAACATGTTGCTGCACCATCTGGGTGGTTTGATTGAGTGGCTGCTGGGCGTTGTCTGGGGTTACGTGTGGATCTGCAAGGAGGAGGCTATGGAAGTGGGAGCCATCATATCTAGCATAGCCTTGGTGATGCTGCTCCATGGCCTCTGTGGAGCCAGGTCACTTTGTTGCAGCAGCCTGGGTTGAGGTGCCTCTTGGTAGGTCATGTTGTAGGAGTGTGGCAAAAAAAAAATGGGAGGAAACTAATTTTTAGGAAAGGAGACTGTGTTTTGGGACCTGGTTGCCTCAAAGGCAGACCCTAAGATGGACAAGTTTCGATGCCTGCTTTTGGGTTTTAGGCAATAGGGCAAAAATGAGCAGTTAAATAACAGCTTTAATGAACAGCAAAAGCCCGTGCAAGACATTGCAAAGCATGTTGTGGAGACTCTCACAGGATGATTTCACTTGTTACCAGAAACATCGCTGTTTTCAATTGGATGGGTGTTGATTTTTCCATTAATTACCTTCCAGAGTACGACACATTAGCATACTTTTTCTCACTGGCTTATATATTTTTCCTGTAGAAAAAGATTTTCCCAATTTTTAATTATATTTAAGATTTGATATGGGTCTATCTTCTTGTTCATGAAGTGCTCCCCACCAAACTGTTGATTATACTAACCACTAACAGATTCATCTCTTTATTTTGTTAGTAATCGAAAATATCTTTATTAGGCAGAGTTTCACAAATCCAGTAGCAACTTTGTTACAAAGGCTTCCAGATAAAGTAAGACACTTCAGACACACGACATGATCAGCGAGATGGTACATTAAAAAAAATAAGTTTCTTCCACAATAATGTTGTCAACTTTTATCAAACATGTACCAAATCCTGGGGTATTCAATACATGTCTGTATTTTGTCAAAGCAGGTACAATTTAAAGATATTTTTTTGTGATAAATCCTTTCTGGTTTCCTTAATTCCACCAAGAGTATACTAACCTCAGATGTAAATATCCTGAATTTTGGGATAAGTGCCTTTTAGGTAGAACCTATAGCAACATGTCTCACACCCAGATCTCAGCTTACCTGACAGTGACATTGTTCAAGTTCACATCTGAATTTAATTTTCATTGATTGGGACACTCCCTAAAATTGTTTTTTACATTATTTTTATCAGAATAACATTTTTCCACTCTTCAGCTTCACTTCCCTTCCACCCCCACCCCTCCTTTATTTATTTTCTTTTCCCTTTCTCCAGGATCAAAAAATGCAAAAGTATATTTGATTGTAGTACATTTCTTTATATACCTGTCCAGTCTGCTTTTTGACTAGGCTATACAGATTGGTGAACTATTTGAAATCAAGCAGTCAGCAGTTCTGTCTTGCTCCCCACAAGTCCTGAAATTGTTTTTATTCCCTCTGTGAAAATGGCTATGTCAGCAGAGAGTACAAAAGGAATCAAATTATACTTCATCTTATTACAAAACCACCTGGAAGTCAGTGGAAACATCCCACTCCTCTTTGCCTTCCAGGTCTTTGATCCACTTGAAAAGCCTCATCCACTGTCAGGAGGGCTTACCTCCCTGCCAGCTCAGCACTATAAGAAAGTATATTTAAACTGAAATTTAGTCTTGAAAATGCCCAACAAAGTTTTCCCCATGTGTTTCACCTTCTTTCCAATGCTTGATTAGGTTCTCCTAGGCACAGTATCATGAACTCCACTTATCGGGAATCCAAGAGGCAGCCTCCTTTCCCCTTCCTTCTCTCTAGAAATACCTGCAAGATTTACTTTAATCACAGGGGTCAGCAAGCAACTAGCATTATTCCATCACTGGATCTCAAAAAGTCCCCACTAGGGAGGGTTGGTGCCGCAGCTGTCTCTAAGAGGCCACATTGCTTGTGGGACTTAGAGGCTTACACTCCTGCTGGAGCAAGTCCACAGGAGGGCCACGCAGACGATCAGAGGGACGGAACATCTCTTTTATGAGGACAGGCCAAGAGAGCTGGGGTTGTTCAGCCTGGAGAAGAGAAGGTTCCAGGGAGACCTCATAGAGGCCTTCCAGTACCTAAAGGGGACCTACAGGAAGGCTGGAGAGGATTTTTTTGCAAGGGCATGTAGTGGTTGGAATAGCTTTAAACTGAAAGAAGGTTGGTTTAGATTAGATATTAGGAAGAAATTCTTTACTGTGAGGGTGGTGAGGCTCTGAAACAGGTTGATCAGAGAAGCTGTGGAGGGCCCATCCCTGGAAGTGTGGAAGGCTGGGTTGGATGGGGCTTTGAGCAACGTGGTGTAGTGGTAGGTGTCCCTGCCTAAAGCGTTGGAACTAGATGATCTTTAGGGTCCCTTCCAAGCCAAACTATTATATGATTTTATGATCAACAGCCCATCCCTGGCAGCCCATTAACTTCATTGGCAGATTGGCTGCAAACAGCACTCGACCCAGTTCTTTCCCTTCCTGCCTAGGACTCCTTCCTCCTGAGGCAACTGAGAATGGTGGGAATGTAACACAGAGGGGGAGTTTTATGGGTTTATTTACTGGCCTTCAGGATGCACCTTACTGTGAAGACTAACATACACAGAGGCACATGCATGCACACGTGCACATTAAGGCTGCCACAGCGTGATCATACAATCTCCTTTCAAAGCACTTGCTCATCTCTTTAATATTTGATAGCTATTTGGCTGTCAGCAGAGAGGAGCAGAGCTTTTTGTTATGTAACTCCTATTAGAAGTTAGGGTTTGATAAAGCATAAGTTGCATTTCTCATTATGAGAAATAAAGTGTGTTTCTCACTTCTTTGCATCCAAATGCCAGCCTTTGATGTCTGTACTTGGCCTTCACTGCAGCTAAAATCTCTTGTGGCACATACTTCATAGCCATGTAAAATAGCAATGCGTTCTTTGCCCTGCTAGTGAAGGAGATGCCAAATGATGTCAAGTTGAGGCTGAAAGTGCTTTTCTGCTCTACAACCCAACAACTGAGCTCAGGAAGCTTATTATTGCCTTTTGAGGATCTCCAAACCCAGTTGCAATGAGATTACTCTATTCCCATTTCTTCTTCTGCCTTACTCATAAGCTTACACCTCCCTGTTTTCTTGCTCTTACTGCAGTGCAAGAGAGGGATTAAATGGAGTTCATCTTCCCTTTTTGCCTTGATGCTTTAGTGCATTTCAAAACAAACTATGATAAATTGCATCCTAAAGAAACTGGAAGCATAGAAGAAGGTTTTAAGTTTTTGGAAAAAAATAAAGTGTCAAAAGCAGCAGGCAAATAGAACAACAATTTGAAAGCTTATAACTCCCTCCACTTGTGCGAATTTGAGATTCTCTCCTGGACCTATCCCTCTCCCTCATCTGTTTCTTAAAGAAAATCTCTTGACAGCTATTATGCCCTCTGTTACTACAACACTATATTCAGTACTTTAGGCTTTACAGGGTAGCAGAAATGTCTAGTATGACCTTCAGTCTTGGGTATCTTTCTTTCTTTATCTTTTAGAAATACTTCCCCAAATAGTCTTTATTTTAGCTTTTTGTTTCATGTGGTGTTGAAGCTAGTTCTGTGATTTCATGTATTTTTAAGTTGATAGATTGAACTGCAGGTGATAAAGGCTCTACTTTGTCCTGTAAACCAAACTGCCTTTATTAATCCCCCAGGCTTATCGTGAGGCTCCAGACTTTTTTCTTCCTCCTGCCTAAAAGTGAGTTTTGTGTATGAGAGAGGCAGTTAATTGATGGTGGGAAATGTCTGTCTGTCTGCTTGCTGGGTACAGCCTGGGTGTGCTCAGGTGGAAGGGGCTTCAGGGCAGGAGAGGGCATCTGGGTCTTCCTCCACAGGTGCTCCTCAGTGGTTTCTGTGATGTGGCCACCTGTCCTGCCTGAACTGAACAGAGACCATCTGTTCATTCCCTGTAGGCCACTGAGCAGCCATTACCTTTGCTAATGGCTTTTAGTACTACTGATGTAGACTGAAGTTGAATCCTTTATGGGCTTTGTGTCTGGGGATAATGGATAAGTGTGGCAACCAGTTTCCAGCTTACCCAATTTAAAGATCTTGCTATATCAGCAGGTGCTTGCTTTTTACAAATCTGCTTGGTTTAGCTTCTCTATACCAAAACTCACTTTCATTTGCATCTTTATGAAGAAGAACCATAAAGTGATATCATTTTGAATAATTGTTATTAATATTACAAAGGACATAACGTGACGTGCACTAGGGAAGTTTGTTTCCTTGTTTGGACTTGGGGAAGGATGTAATTTTGCAAGATGGAAAGGCAATATTATTTTAAGATCCAACTGTATTAGCTATCAGATGTGCTTAATTTTAAGTTCTAATACACATTGACCAATCAAAACTGAAATTAATTTGTCTATAAGGAAAACATTTCTACAGTTTCTGTTTTCAAGTGCCAAATTTCAAATGTCTTAAATGTTTTGAGGTTTTTTGTTGCTTAACCTTTGAAAGTCAACATTGAGATATAAAACAGAGGTGTTTTAAAACTACTTTTGACACATAACTGAAAATGCATAAAAAATAAAACTTTTTTTCAATGGGGCAGGAGTTGATATATTCCCCCCACCTCCTGTTCTTTGCAAATCAAAGCTATGTGTGAGACAATTAGTTTCTAGTCTACAGCTAAGAGAGTTTTTTCACAACAGGTGGCCAATTTTTTCCAAGAATATAAGACAATACTGTGCTTTTTGCATATAGAAAAGGCAATTTTTATGACCTAAAAACACACATACATTCATTTTAAAGGTAGAGTCTTACGCAGTGGATTATAATACAGGATTGGTGCCACCAAGAATAAACCCATGCAACTTGCCATGGGATGTAGTTGAAGCCATGTATTTAGCACCATGAAAAAAGGATTGGAAGTTTATGAGGAATCTTGCAAGATCAATTGAGAATTTTTTGTAGTATCCGTCAAAACAGATCTGAAGTTTCTGTTGAACTGCATCCTAAGACCTCAAGGAATATAATACCAAACTAGTTATTAAAAGTACTAAAATTTTCCAAATTGTAGTAACATATTTTGCATAATTTGCAGAATATACCAATATCAGGCATAAAAAACCCACCATACATTAGCTATGGATTCTTATGTGGTGTCTAATACATTAGGCAGAATGTTCTTTGTCAGTTACTTCAAGTACCTCCAGCATCAAAACAATAAAGCTTAAGTTAAAGGATAGAAGTGGCCTGTGGGTGCACTTTCTACACTGCTCTCATGAGAACAGGTGAGCCAACAAGTCAGGCACAGCAACTGCTGTCTCTAAAGATTGTGGTACCCTATTAAAGATTTTAAGTTGAATTAATGGATATTTTAAGGGTGGTCTTGGGTATTCAAACTGACAATGGTGTGTAATTGCTGAATACATATTCAAGTCAAGTGGGCAGTAACACAAAAATCACAATGTCTCCTGTAGTATTTTGTAATGTCTGCGAGTTGGTGATGTTTGGGCATAGAAACATGTAAGGAAACACCATCTGGGATACCATCCACCTCTGAATAAGTAAAATTGAATATAAAAATCCATAGGATATAACATGCAGTGGGTTGTAAAACACAGACTAATGTCAAAAGATTAAATTTCTGGAAGAAATAAAAATACAGATGTGGCAAAAGGTTAGTGAAAAACAAGTGATTGTTAATACACAAAGGCCATGAAGAGACTGCCTTGGTCAGGTCTTTGTAGCTCTGAGTGTCTGAAGAGATAAGAAAGGAAAAGTCTAAAGCAAAATACTGCAGGTTTTTTTTAGAGAAACTGAAAATTGTGTTCCATTCCTTTCAATTCTATCTGGAAGTCCAGTAAGAGATATTATCTCTCAATACAAACCTTGTCTTTCATGGCAAGAGTTACATGCCTCTGTGACATGAAATCCATTAAGCAGATCTAATTAGACATCCATGCCAAAATGTCCTCTGAATTAATGAAATACATTCCAGTCAAAAGGAAATCTCAGAGGAGCACCAAAATGGGAATAATGCCCACCAAGTTATCTTTGGTTACCTCCTTTTCCTCTGATAATGAAAATGTTCAGGCAACCAGAATTAATAAGACCGTGAATGGTAAATAATGAGTCCCAGAATGCTGGAAGTAAAAGCTGAGTTGGACTTGTAGCTCCTTGACAAAGTAAGTGAAAGAGTAAAACTGAGCATCTCAACCAAAATGATTGAAGCCTGATTCAGCCTGATCCTTCCTATTTTCATATAGCTTTCTTTTTTTTTCCCCCTTTTTTTTTAGTATTCAAGGTTATAACATGTCAAATATAACTAATGTGGCAATTTAATCAGGAATTGCATTGCATCTCATTTAAGGCTGAGTTATTTCTCCATCTGTGAGAAAGATAGATAGATAGATAGATAGATAGATAGATAGATAGATAGATAGATAGATAGATTTTTATAGAAGATATCCTCCTACACCATATCAGAAATGAATGTCAAAGCAGACAATAAAACCAGACACCACTTCCTCTTGAAATAGTGAAAGGAGGGATAGGCAGGAGAAAAAAAATTCAGGACTAGAGAGAGGAGAATGGTTTGGACAGGTACACTGTTCTCTGGGTAAAAACTAGCTGCATAGCCAGGCCCAGAGAGCAGTGGTGAATGGAGTTACATCCAACTGATGGCAAGTCACTAACAGTGTTCCCTGGGGCTCAGTATTGGGGCCAATCCTGATTAATATCATTACTGATAATCTGGATGATGGGATCAAGCCCACTCAGTCAGTTTGTAGACAACACCAAGTTGGGCAGGAGGGTTGGTCTGCTGGAGCGCAGGAAGGCTCTGCAGAGGGACCTGGACAGGCTGGATCAATGGGACGAATCCAATTGCATGAGGTTCATCAAGGCACAGTGCCAGGTCCTGCCTTTGGGTCACCATAACCCCTTCCGTGCTACAGACTTGGGGCAGAGTGGTTGGAAAGCTGCTTGGTGGAAAAGGACCTGGGGTTGCTGGTTGGCAGCAGCTGAACATGAGCCAGCAGTGTGCCCAGGTGGCCAAGAAGGCCAGTGGCATCGTGGTCTGTATCAGAAATGGTGTGGCCAGCAAGACCAGGGCAGTGATTGTCCCCCTGTACTCAGCACTGGTGAGGCTTCACCTCGAATCCTGTGTCAGCTCTGGGCCCCTCAATATGAGACACTGAGGTGCTGCAGGGTGTACCGAGAAAGGCAACAGAAGGGTCTGGAGCACAAGCTGGTGAAGGGTGTGGAGCAAGTCTTATGAGAAGCAGCTGAGTGAGCTAGAGTTGTTTAGCCTGGAGAAAAGGAAGAGTGGGGGCGGGGTGTGTGTGCGTGTGTGATGTTCTCTCTCTCTACAACCATCTTAAAGAAGGTTTAGCCAGGTGGGTTTTCCATCTCTTCTCCCAAGTGACAAGACATAGGGCGAGAGAAAGTGGTCCCAAGTTACACCAGAAGAGGTTTGGACTGGACATTAGGAAAAATTTCATCATCGAAAGGGTAGTCAAGCATTGGAACAGGCTGCCCAGAGAAGTGGTGGAGCCACCATCTCTGGAGGTATTCAGAAGATGTGTGAATGTGGCACTTGGTTTAGTGTTGGACTTGTCAGTGACAGGTTAGTGGTTGAACTTGATGTTCTTAAAGGTCCTTTCCAACCTAAATGATTCCCTGATTCTATGAAAATTAGCATGATGAGGAATAGAAGAAGCATGAGGAATCTTCCCCTCCCTTTTGTGCATACATAAGCCCCTCTGCATTAGGGTCCTTGCAGCTAGGGACAGTCCTATCCCCAGGACCTGTCATTCCATTCTTAGCTAGCAGCTCCTTCTCCTCATCTTCAGTGGGTCCTCCTGGGGGACAGGTATAGATCTACCTTGCTCACTTTCACTTGTCTATTCTACTGCAGTGGGCTGCTCTAGAGCTGGCTTTGGCAGTGTGAGCCATAGGGAAACCAAAGGGGGAGTCCTTACTGCCCTGAGGGACTCAGTGCCATGGGTGACAGCCTCTGTGTAGACACATGGATGGTTTATGAGGCTGGCCTCCAGGCTACAAATACCCACAGCTTTTCACCGCCTCGCTGAGTTGGTCAGGCTCCTGGCCATAGCCAGAATCTTGCTGTGTATGATTGTGGACATCTATTTTAGATCTCCTGTTTTAACTTTCCTGCGCTGAGTGGAGTTTCTGCCAAATACTGTAACAACACAGAACATAATTTCTATTGCCTTGATTATTTTTTGATTCCTGTGAAAAGAAGCCACATCTGCTCTCACATCAGCGAAAGAACTGCATATTTTTATGACTTTATTCCTTCGTAGTATTTATCCTAGATAAGGCCTTGTTGCTAATCATTCTGGCTTTGGTCCTTCCTTACTCATTCCTGCTGAAACATACCCCCTAACATAGCTTTACTCAGCACACAGAAAAGAAGCAGTGTCAGGCCTTCTGAATCTTCCATTACTTTTGACTGACAGCTTAAATTAAAATCTTATACTTTGCTGACTTTCTTAAAAAGCAACAACAATTAGTGTTTGGGTAGAGGAGAGGAGTAAAAAAAAAAAAAAGTCAACCTCCAAACACGAACTTTCCAATGCTTTGACACTGCATAAATATCATCACCCCTTCAAATCTGTAGCTGATGCAACAGAGATTACAGCACAGACAAAACTACACCATAGCATGCCAGCTGCCCCATCGTTCCCAGTTTGCACTGCCTCTGGCAAACAGAAGTAAGATGTCTTTTGGATAAGCAAAATATCTAAGCCTGGGGAATGTTAATCTTTAGGGACTCGTGCCATTTAATTTTATTTTATTATGGGAGGGAGGAGAAAGGGGAGATGAAGACCATACTTTGCAGTTTTCTGCATAACTCTGCATGTGTGTGTGCACGTGAGCGTATGAGTGCGCGCTTCTGCTGTGCAGTTCTCAATCAAATACGATGCCAGCTTTTCGTGACCCCTCAGAAGCCTTCAGAAGGAGCTAGACAAAAGACCCCACAGCAGGAACTGACCCTAGCCAAGGTCTTTTCTTTGAAAAAAATATTTTTCTGCCTAAAATATTCAAAAGGGACAGAATTACTTCATGCTATCAAAAATGATCTATAAAGCAAAATGCCTAGCATGCACTATTGGTTGCAATGTGCATGGCTACATTTCTGTTGTTAAACCAGGGGATTAATTTAGGCTTGGCACATAATGAATCAAGGAAATTTATAAATAATTGCCTTGGAGATAAGTCATAGAAAATCTTACATCTGCTTCTTTGTTAGTGCTTCTGTAGCGTAGTCATTTTAGGAAAGACTAAAACTAGCTGATGTAGATATATTTCCTCTCCACAAGTTATATTATTCTGGGCAGTTGTTGGGTTGCTTCAGAGCAGAGCATTCAGAAATTAGGATTTGCATGCAGTCTTGTTGTCTAAGGGATGTCCAGACCCTACAATTCAAAACCGGAGTTTTCCCTGAATTACTGGGAACTATGGACCTGTTTTTGAAGGGGAACTCAGTCCTGACATTAGAGAATAATACTTTCAACTTGCTCCCCACACCCAGAACTGGATAGCATCTCCAAGCCCAGCTCTTGAGCACAGTAAATGCACCTACAGCAAATTTTCAGTGTCCAATAAATATATTATTCCCATCAAACTAGGAGACGTGTGGGCTAAGAGGTTGGCCCTGCTTCTCTCCAGAGTGACGTGAGCATAGCTGGAGCAAAACTCTGACTGGAGGGTGGAGAAATGGCTGTAAATACACCAAATTCTTTGTTCTCCTCATGGGTCTGTTCTGACCTCTCTGCAGAGAGGCTCTCATAAATCCTGAGCAGCAACCTGAGAGCTATGAGGGACTTGCTGACATGAAGCCTTTCTAAATCTGCCCTTTGGAGATGTAGGAGGGACAACAGTAATGTCACCAGTATAATAGAGTCACCTGAAACTGCTAGTGTTTCTTCAGTCCAACCTCTGCTTCCAGATGAGCGTAAGCTGTTTTCCTTTCTATTTTTATTTAACTATTTTTTCTTGGTTCTCAGTGTTTCCAGAGATTATTTTGTCCTTTTTTCGTACGCCATCAATTCATGCTGTGATCTGAGACACTGAGGGAACAGAGGATCTGATGCCAAAATGTTAACAGATTTAAGGTATCAAGAGGCAAGTTGCAGGAAATAACTCATTTGTTCAGGCATTCAGAGCAAATATTTATAAATTTCTTCAGAAATAATTCCCACTTCCCAAAGCCAAAAAGCAAAAGGCAATTTTTCTGGATGTATTGAGACTTGTATTGGTAACTAAGAATAGCCTGAAGAACAGGAGAGGAAGAAGCAATCTGCTTTGAATTTGTACAGGATTTACCTTAGAAATTAAGTAAAATAGGATGCGTTATGTCCTAGCAAAAGGGCCTGGATTGTGAGGGCTCTGGGGGGAAAAAAAACAAACAAGGGCCTTTCCTGAGTGGATAAGTTTATACTAAAGTGAATGAAGTGCCAGAATCAGGAAATGGAAAGCTGAATACTTTGGAAATAGTCTTCATCATAGTTCTGTTAGGAAACACTGGTTACTAGACCTAACCAAAAAATATTTGCTCTGCTGGAAAGGTGTGCTGAGAAATGTTTAACTGAAAACAGGAAATCAACATACTCTTTTTTTTTTCTTTCCATGAAAGTCGAAATTTTCATGAGTTTAAATCTAATTGCACTAACTGTAGTCTATAAAAATTATTTGAAATAAGGTGTTCAAACTTTTGTTTTGATTGGTGCAATTATATTTAATTAATGAAGTTAGGCCTAATTTGCACAGACGCAAATGAGAGTTGAACCACTCACACTCTGTCTTCTTATGCATATGCTGCCAGATCTGGGGAGGATTCATGAGTGACTGTTGTATTAATCAGTATACAACTGGTAGTAAACTTCAAGCACTCTTATATAAAAATACAAAAAAGCAAACCTAATCAACTTATTCGTGCAAAAGTTGCTTATGGGCTTTCTCAATTTGGAATAAGAGTGTGTGGAATTGAGAAAAACTCAGTGAATTTATACTAAATCCAGCACACAGCTTGTGCACTATTTGTGCACAAATGGACTAGGACAGTCAGACATCACAGAAAATGGATGTTTTGCAGCTCTTGGCCACTCCTGTGGTGTCCAGCTATTGCTGACTGGTTGGACCTGTGATCTGCTGGTGAGGTGCATCTTACACAGAGGTTCTGGGGAGAGAGGGACCCATTGGCAGGGTATGGGCTGTCCCTAGAGCCCCACTGTTAGTTCCTCATGGCTCATGCAGTCAGGCAAATACCCATTATGTTGTCCCATGTATTGGACACGTAGGGACATATCAACACAAGGGACTTGATACCACTCTTAAGGAAGCTGAGAGACCTATATGTCAGTTTATGGTTATCTGCATCATAGGTCTCTCTATCAACATTCATATTTTACTGGAGGAGCCATTTGTTTTGGTTTAGCTGGATCCTGAAGAAAAAACCAAACACTATCTTCCACTCTCCCTGATGATACTGCATGAAAATAAGCTGCTTCAAACTTGCATTAAGTTTGTGCTAAAACCGCTTTGAAATAAATATGGTTAAATCAATGCATGTATTGATTATTCTCTTATAGTTGACAGGATTTGGGCCAGTTTGTCTTGTATTTTCAGCTTGTCTTTCCTTAGCATTTGGGGATTAACAAAGGCACACTTTTTGCCAGGTGCAAACCAGGTAGGATCCTCGTGCTTGGGGTCTTCTTGTGCAATTTGTGCTGAGATACTTTAAATTTACCCTGCTGAATGCTAGCTTAGGATAAAGCCTTAATGTCATTTTGAGTATTGCTGGAATGCACTTTTGGCATGGATTATGGTAGTTATTTTAGCAGTGCGGAGGGACATAAAATGATAGTTTAGGGCAGAAAAATAATGAGGTTACAGTACTCTGCTGAAACTGTTGTAGAAGTAGAGGTAGCAGACAGGGTATGACTGTTTGCACTGAAATCTGGCCAAGCAACCAGAAACTCTTTTGAGCAGAGGCAGCAGTAAACATGTGGTTTGGTCCTCTGGGCAGAGCTGCACAGCGACCCCAGAAACAGGCTGAGGTGTGGGTTTACTGCTGACTCAGAGGCAGAGGTGCCAGGTCTGGGATTGCCAGGAACATTTTGGGCAGCACCTTTGGTTTAATTTCTGTGTTTCCTGTTCAAAGACCGCACCGCCTCAACGTGCTTATGTTCTCAGATGTGATACAGTCACGGTCCAATGTAGTATGGCTTCAGGCAGTGAAATTGTAACTGCTTTGCCTGTGAAGTGGAAAGTATGTATAATGCACATGCTATCAGTGACTAGTGTTTTATTCATTAAAGGCATCCTAGTTTTGTGCCATTTTGTCCTCAGCAGACCAGGCAGAACATATGCTTTGAATTGTGATCCAGAGGTTTAGTATATCTTTCAGAAGGTCTGATGTCATCTTTAACTGCACAGAGCATTAAAATATTTTACAATTGGTGCACAGTATCAATAGGCGTATATAAAAATAATTCATACCATTATTTAGGGGCATTTGTACTCTACTCGGACACTAATTAAGGGAAGAATACAGCACACACCAAGTGTCAGAGGCCATGAACTGGCAGAGATTTTGTTTGTCAAGTTGCTGGTCCTGGAAAGGCGTCACAGTGCTTCCCATCGCTTTCACAATTAGTTCTGCTGCCAGTGGTACTACTTGAGCGGACAACGGTAAACTTGTTTTTACTAAATCAGGCTCATATGTATATTAAACTGTGTCTCTCTTTCCTAGCCTTTCTGCAGGTCTGGGTCTGCAATGTTAGCAGATAAAATAAGGATAGGAGACTGGAAACAAAACAGAACACAAATGAAATGGCCCTGCTTCCCAAAAATCCTGTTTCCTCTCTCTTACTGTTTCTAGCATTTCTATTTCACCTATGATGACTATAAAAACAAACAAATTGTACTGTTTGTGCTTTTCCTGTAAATTTCAGTGCAACTTTTCTCATGGATTCCTTTTAGGCTCCAACTGTATCTGATCTCTTGAAGCACAGACTCTCTCTTTATTTAACCCTTTTATTATTTCCCCCAAGGATTGCTGGCCAATATTTGTATAGCATGTTGCTAGGCATACATGTGATTGGATCTTACATGATCCTTCCATATTTTAGTGGTAAAAAAGGACTACTCTATAGTTAAGTACTGTAAATAGTATTATGATCAAATAGTAATAACTGATTCAAATTCCAGTCTTCTATGTCCCACCTGTGAAGCTGCTCCCTTGAGTAGTCCTGCCCATTTTGGTGGGATGAGTCCTGGTAGCAGAGCCAAGCCTGTTGCAAGTGTGCGATGGTCTGATTGAGAGGTTGCAAATCACCTTGTCACACTCCCACTGAGTTTCAAAGGAGTATTGGTCCTGGAAGAACTCATGGCATGTTGACTCTGTGCATACAGGGAGGAAATTTATGTGGACTGTTTCTCCAGTGCTGTTGGTTTCAGTCTGGGGAGTAAAGGTCTTGAGGCAGAACTTCGTGCATCCATGCGATTCCTTTTTTGTAATGACCAAGGCTGTCCCTTCCTGCAATCCACCAACACAACCGATCTTAAATGTTGTTCCCAACACCTAAGCACTTAAAAAAACCCCTTTTCCTGACAGATCAGAAAGGTTAAAAAAAATTGCATCTGTTTACTTTTAGCGTGTCTTTAAGGCAGAGTGCCTCAAGTGGTACAGCAGGCTGTGGGAGGTCTCCTTCATTGGTTTTCATTAATGTTACTTTGCCTCATTAAAACTGTTGAGCACTGTGTTCCACCTAAACTGGAATAAACCATCCTTAAAACAAAATATTAATTTCCAAATAGAAATCAGCACAAATTTTAAATAAAACTTATGAAAATCTGTGTTAAATGTAGATGTTCTAACTTGACCATGGTACAAAAGTCTGATGTTAGCTTTGTAGATGTTAGCTTTGTAGACTTGCCTGCCTTTGTATTTGCATTTAGGAATATTCTTTTTTTTTTCCTGGTAGTTATTTATAACTTCCTAGACTTCCTTCTTTCCTCCTCTCACCTGCCAGTGCTCTTCTGGCTGCTCACTGACGATAGTGACATTTTCTCTCCCCACCCTCTTATTCTAATCCCCATTCTAGCCCTCAGTGGCTGAACAACGTCTGTTAGATATCATCTTTACATCCCTTACCCCTTAGAGGACAAAGTACAGTTTTTGCTTTTATGATCCCAAAATGTATAGAGGGATTTATGCAATGAACTTCTGCCAAATGATTGCTTTCAGTCTACCATTAGCAAGGGCCCTTGCTTTCTAGCTTTTAACATATGACCTTAGCGCATCAAAATGACCTTTTCAAATATTGGAAAACTCAACAAGATGTGAAAAGAAGTCAAAGTGAAAGCCCAGGAGTGTGTCATAACAACACTTAACAACTGGCATCATTGCAGAACTCCTCAGGAAAAGCACACTGAGGCTGGAACACCACACATCCCCAATATTTTATATTCTTAGGTTACCTTAGTACTGAGGTCTTATTAATGCAGTGAATCACTGGTTGTGTCTGAACAGGATCACAAGACCTGCCTGTAAGAAAAATTCACAACTGAAATAGCAGTTTGGGAGGAAGCTGACCAGTCTATTTTGGGAAAATACTGTAATTCAAAGGAGGCAAACATTGACAGTTTTGTCTGGTATTTGCCAGCTGCTGACTTTTGTGGGGGACCAGCCCACCTAACTTGTGTCACAGAGGCCCCCTCCATACGGTCAGGGGAGAGGAATAAGCACTTTCTGGAAGGCAGTTTGATTTCAGTCTCTTTTCAAAAGAAACTCAATCCGTCTATCATTCCTCATTGAGTAAATATGGAGGCAGAGGTGACTGTGTTTCTAATTTGGGGGCCTCAAGTGAGTTTCTGAAGTCAGGACAGATGACTCTGAGCCTATATGCATAACTGTAGCTGGACCCCTTGTGGCTTTTTCCTTTTTGACTGCTGAAGTTACATGAATCAAGACATAGATTACAGTGACATATCTTTGCTAATCTGTATAAATCTTCAGATAATAACCTAACTGAAGTATCATTTATTCTCCAGCAGTCCTAAATGAATTAGTCATAGTGTCCCAGGGTGATACAGTTTATAAAATTAAAATGGTTAAATACTGTCTAAAATATCAGCATTGGTTATGCTGAGAGCTCACCTGAGCAAGGCAGGAATTATAGGCTGCTTTATAGGTGAAGAAGATAAAAGGTTTGTCTAGTGTTTTGATAAAGCATTTGCAGTTGTGCCTTTTTCTTATTCTTTGTTCAGTCGTCCCTACTGGACAGGGATGGGCAGGCACTGATCTCCTCTCTGTGGTGACCAGTGACAGGACCTGAGGGAATGGCCTAAAGTTGTGTCAGGGGAGGTTTAGTTTACATATTAGAAAAAGGTTTTTCACCCAGGGGGTGGTTAGGCACTGGAACAGGATCCCCTGGGAAGTGGTCATAGCACCAAGCCTGACAGAGTTCAAGAAGTGTTTGGATGATACCCTCGGGCACCTGGTGTGACTGGGAATGGTCCTGTGCAGGGTTAAGAGTTGGACTCAATGATCCTTGTGGGTACCTTCCAACTTGGCATATTTTTAGATTCTGTGGCTGTCAAGGAGAGGTTCTTTTGAGCCTCTTGGAAACATCTGAATGTTTATGCAGCGAGGGGTCCAGTGGCTCTCTGGTCAGACCCAGAGTTTGAAGCTACTTTGGACTGACGTTTCTTGATAAAACATGAGATTTCCAGCACATAAATGCAAGCTAATCATCATAGCAAAGGAGAACCTACATGATTTTACAAGCCTGGGTCCTGACAGGCTGTGTCCCTAGCATAAAAAAATGAAAATAAACTGTAAGATTGAAAAGTTTCCACCAATCATTACTAACAATAGAGGAAATTATTTGGCTAAACGTAGAATTATGTAAATTATACAAGACTTTGGGGAAGGATCTGACGAAAAGCCAGTGTGATTTTCTTAGATATCATTTCAAGAGAATGCGTGAAAAAACGCAGAAGGTAGGAGAGCCAGAGTTTGAAGAGAAGACTACCTTGCTGAGGTGAAACTGGAGGTTAAGGTTCTATGGAAAATTGTGTTTTACTTCCCACCCAGATCATAGAGTCCTATACATAAAAAGTGCAAGGAAAATGAACTAGTTTTCTCTCTTGAAAACAAGATAATGCATCAAGGGAGAAATAAAACAAAAGAGAGAGCAGTAAAGAGTTCAAACTTGGATTTTTTTGCAAACAAATTGAGTCAATGTGGTATAGAACGTCATATAAAGCGATAATCTTAGTGCTTGGAAATTGCATTAATACTTCAGACAAGCTGTAGGAATGAAACATTATCCCCGAAGAAAAGATGCAGTTATAGTACAAATGCCATTTCTGAAAACTAATACTAACACTTCAGTTTCCTAACACTGAAGTATTAAAATCATTGGCTTCTGTCTTGCTTATGAAAGACAGAGAGGGCAAGAAGGGTGGGAGTGGGGAGAATCAGTACAGTCTGCAATAAAGCCAATGCTGCCTGCTGTATGAATATGGATAACTTTGGGATCTGGAAAGCATGTGGATCAATATTAATCAACAGAACCTCAGTGTGACGATGGACATCTTCAGATTGCTCACCATGTTAAGAGAGTAAAATCCATAAAGTGCAATTTACATTTCTGTCTGTGGTCAGTGTAAGGAAGAATGGCAGTGATGCAGGGCATAACAGTGGGAGACATGCTGCCTCATGAAGACAATGCTAACACATTAAAGTTTGAATAAAAGATGGGTGAGAATATCTTACCTCAGGAAGTAACTACATTCTGAAATCTTCTTATAGTGGATAAAGGTGTTCTACCCCCGTGGCTGGTGAGGAACCTGTGATCACAGCCTGATTACATTCAATGTGGGCATAGAGGTGCATGGCATAAAAGAACAAGTAATATATCTGCTTTGCTCCTCAGAGGGGTCAATACACAAAGCTGAGGAAAACTAGTGATAAAATTAACTGTGAGAAAATCTTTTGCTATAAAAATGTAAAGAGTTTTCAAAGAGGATTTTATTGGATGAGCAGGTATAGATTCTTTTAAAGAGTGGGACACCATCGGCTGAAAGCACATTCTGTTTCAGGATTATGAAGAAGGCAGTAATTAGAAAAGAAGATGCAATATTATAGCTAAATAATAAAAAAAAAGTGTAGGAGATGGTAATCAATATAAGTTAGAAGTTACAAACTGTAGAAAATTGATGAGGGAAGCTAAAGACAGAGAAAAATCAATGGTTAGCAGAGCTGGAAACAGTAAAGATTATTTAAGTATGTTAGGAAAAAAAATATATCCTAGCAACAGTATAAGGCATTACTTGATGAAGATGGCAAAATTGTTAATGATGCAGAAAAGAGAGTTCATCAATAAACATTAATGTTCTGTATTTTTTCTGGAAAAAAACAAAGTTACATGTATGAATAAGGTGATGATGGTAAAGCACTTTCCAGCTCAGTGGTGATGAAAGAGGACATAATGTGTCTTCTAGGTTAGGGCAGACTTACAGATTAATTAGCATGACTTGCTAAACTGGTCCATTCATTAGGAAGAATTCATTAAAAATACCTTCAAATACAAAGAAATTATGTAAATTAAAGAGCGAGTAGAAGACTTATCTTCATATTTGCATAAGAGTTTAGGATATTTCAGACATTTCAGATGATCTAGGAGGTCACAGTTACTAGATTGCAAGATATTTAGGAGAGGACTGACTTCTAGACCCCATCCTCAGTACTTCTGCTTATTGTGTTTGTAGCTTCTGGAAGGGGTCTTTCTTGCGTTGCAAGAGCAGTGGGGAGTGGACACACTGTGAGTGAGGACCAGACTTGAGAAGGACAGACACTGACACCCTTACCTTGGTTGACTCACACATGAACTGGAAAAGGACTGTACTCTGGGTATGGAGGAGGCACATATGGCCACATTAGAATAGTTAAGGGACCAAATTATACTGAGAAGTTATGTGAACAGTAAGATGACATAGAGCTCTGACATGGCCTTATCAAAAGTGCACAACTTTTGTCTTCATTTGCTCCCATTTGGTTTTCATAGGAACAGCCATTTCAATAGTGAATACAGTATGTTGCGTAATCCTTCCAGAAACCTGCTTAGTACCAATGCTCTTCTGTTGAAAACACTTAGGGACATGAGACAGTGGTAACAGAAATGAAAACTTCTGGCAACAATCCCTTTTCAGTGATAGAATCCCTTCAACTTTCTGCTAATCATCTGTACTTCACTGCAGAGCTATTGGTATCATAGTACAGAAGGAAATTATTCCTCCTGTTTGTGAAGGTGGCATAAAAACTCAGCTGTATTTGTTATATTTCATACTAAATAATGCCAGGAAAAAAATAAAAACCTTTTAACAGCTGAGATAGTTTAACAGCTAGGAATATTTATAGTTTATATCCCTCCTGGGTCTTCCCCGTTAAAAGAATTATTTTTTGAGAAGAAAATTGGTCTTTAGCTGGGTCTCTTCATAGCCTGCAGCAAATTGTGCAGGGCCCCCTGCTCCTACTCTCTGATATGGCTTTGCAGCCACCAAGATCTTGTGCCTTTCTCTTTTGAAACTGTCTGTTCCCAGCACAGCTTTTTTTCAGAAGGATGCTGTATATTGCACGCCTGCCTCCCGGGACTTGTGCTTTTGCTAACTCCACCCTTTGGAACTCAGGTTGTCTCTCGAATTCTTGAGTCAAGACACCATCATGGTAAGATTTGTTGTAAAGTCTTGCAATTTGGATTTTTTGGGTCTTCTGGTTTGGAGGTATTAGGGTACAATTGCAACATATTCTGAAGCTCTGTTGTTCAGTGACAGCTTCTAAAAATTATTTTATGAGTCTTTATCCATAATTAGCATTTATTACATATAAAGGAGGAATTTAAAGTGAAGTGGTTACTTCAGGTAGTTCTCATTAACCTATAGCCCCATGCTACAAATATATCTAGCTTAAATTGTTGGGGCTTCTTCCTTAACTTGGCTTCCTTTTTTGTTATTTTGCATTCTTCTTTTTGTAGACATTTCTCATATAAATCCATGTTCTGCCAATACACAGAAGGATTTTCTGAGCAAGATTCAGTTGTAATTGCATTTACATATGTATCGCTAAAGTAATTATGAAAATAATTGCTACCTTTATGTCTTCACAATTGAATGTATCTTCCCATGAATGAGTAACTTTTAAGTTGTACAAATGGTTGGGCTGGAAGAGTATTTCATATATTGACATGCTATTTCAGTAATTCCCCTCCATATGGGTTTTCTCTTTATGAATTTTCAAAACATTTTATTTCCCTTCAAAATGGATATTGTCTTGATGAGGCTCAAGATCTCAGAAACTGATAGAGTTTCACGTGGAGCTCTCTCATTTGTGCTTCATGTGGTGATAGTAATGAGGGCAGTCGAGAAACGTCAGTGTGGCAGCTGTGAGTGACTTTGAGGACACTGACCAGGCACATGCCATTCCTTTGCAGCATCCACCAGTGCAGATGTACAGCATCTGCCGAGAAAATGGACATAGAGCTAATATCTGTGATCTGAAATACGACAAACATTTCCTGACAATTGACAAATCAGAACGACTCTGCTTGTGCTCCTGCTAATTTCATGCCCGTGCAATTACAGTTAGACACATATTATAAATCTTCTGGGGTGTTTTTTCTTTCTTTCATAATACATTGTGAACTTCACTAAAAGGTGATTTTATGCCTGGGATATGAACATGTGGAAAATTAACTGAGCTTGAGAAAGGCACTAAAGCTCTGCTAGTGCATTAATTATCTGACAAGTGTATCTAAAAACTGGTAAATCACCCATATCATCAGCAGACAGAAGAGGGATTCAGACTAAATTTGGAACTAACATTTTAGATGTGATTTTTACTTAGACTTGTGAATAAGGGGAATAGTTTCTGTAGTAATCATTGGAATTCTGCTACCTGACAATTAGTTCCAAAAGAGATGATTCTGATTTCCGTGGCTCATCCTCTTTGGCACACTACTCATAATGTATGTAAAGGGCAGTACATAGAATGATTTGACTTTTCTCATCAAATTGTACAACTGTTTAGTAAAACAAAACCCTGCATTTTAGTGTACTTTCCTAAAAGGAAATTCAAACATCATAAAAAAATCTAGAATATGCTATGTTTACATGACACAAGATATATGCTTACTAGTAGAAGATAGGACTTAAATGAGATCTTTCCTAGTGCCTTAATTTCACTTATTTTTCTTGCTTCATCTTACAGAGAAGTCATTGTAGTGGCTGGTTGACAGCACAATTTCCTTGCAGAGCACTGGATACAATGCAATACTATGCAGAATTTTGTGTATACTCTGTGCTAAAGTAACAGCATAGAACAAGAAATAACAATTAGACACTAATAATCCACAATAATAGTACTGAAAATAAGAACAAACCAGCAAAATGTACTTCACTGCCCAGTAATGGTCTTTTTATTTGAGTTTTCCACAAACTAAGATTCCTGTATAAGTGATATATTAGAATGATTTTTATTTACTAAAGAACAGATTTGTTACTCATCTTTGGCTCTAGAAAAAAACATTTTGTCTATTTTTCTTCTAATAAATGGAATTGTGCCCAGAATCACTCACAGTGAGAAAGCACGAGGTAATATATGCTTTTTTTTTACACTAAAGTGTACTATAATTGAGCTGGATGATACTATTCTGCCTTGTGCCAAGATTTAAATCACTGGAACATCTAAAGATAAACAGGGGAAAAAATCCCCAGCACTAATAACTTATTAACAAAACTGTCCTTGGGGTGACAATGGAGAGCATACCGGTATCTGGGAATATGGCACCTCCTTGCCTTGTTCTGGATGACCCTGGTGGTGTTTCATTTCCCTTGGCTTGATGGTGGAATGGATGTTAACCATCAGCAGACACTGGGGTCGGCCACCATGGACAAGCACAGGGATACCCATGAGGACTGTCTGGGGGGGGCAAGACCTTTTACTGCATTTTAGTGCCTGCAGGCAGGGCAGCAGGCAGGCAGGCTTGCCCCCACAGGCATCAACAGTGGCCAGCATCCTTGGAAAAGGTGTGCTTACGGGCAAGCACAACTACTGTCTCTCTAGTTGCTTCTGCTCTGCTTCTCCATGAAAGCAGTGCTGGTGAGGAAGTTTATTGAGATTTCATGCTCAGGTTTTGAGAGGGGAGAAAAGATGGCTGGTCAGCAGGAACATGTTGGGAATGTGGAGGATGCAGGGCATGCAAAGTCTCAATTAAGGACTAACAGAGTTCATTGCACAGCTTTTAAACACTGTGAAAGATGACTAAAAAAACAAGCAATAATTGTGTGAACACCTGCTCCTCAGATAGAAAACTGGAGGTGAAGCACAAAGAACTTAAACACTGTTCTTGTGCTGAGCTTCATCTGGGAGCCACTACTAAGTCCAAGGCATTTAGATTCAGAAACACAAAACAAAATTCAGTTTTTCCTGTCTGAGTTCTTCTAGTGTTCATGATGGAGTCAGGGTGAGGAGCTATAACAAATCAGCATTTCCATGGTGATACTCATTTGACCATGAAATGGGAGCTGCTTCTCCATTGGGACTTGGAGATGATGCACAGATCTGGCAAAGTACACCACAGACGCGACCACTGTTTCCCAGTTAAAGGCTATGAGAGTTTTTGGTCTGTGCTGGCTGCCAGGATCAGACTCATTTTAAAACTACACATCTACCCTGAGATGCTGTGGGAATACACTCCCTATAGTCACTTGCTTGTGGTAGAACTTCCAGAGGTCTATTTTCCTCCTTGTTCAAGACAGCTCTCCTGGAGTACGATGAATTACTTAGCTGAACTGCCAGTTTCTCTCCATTGCCTAGAGAGGAAGCCCCTACATTGCCATAAAAGCCAGATGCCTACTTTTCAGAGTAGATGAGACACATCTGGTCTTCAGAGTCTGCATTAAGCTGAAAGGTCACCTTGTGTGATGATGCCACAACTTCTACAACTGTGAAGTTGGGTGATTTTAAGGGCTCACTGAATCCCATTGTCATTCTTGAAATAACACCTAAAGGCTGAGTTCCTAGACTTTAGAGTAGGGGTTTCTAAAGAAGCTGTTATAAATTGGAAGAAAACATAATTAATCAACTTCTGGGTATTCCTGTTATTATTACACCGGGGTTTTTTACCTATCAGTAAAAAGGTATTTGAAGTGCCGAGTACGTCCTCCTTGTATTAAAAAACATTTTGTAGAATATCAGATGCTGCATATGAAAAATATCCAGAGCAGAGGATGGAGAACAACAGGCATTTCTGTTTCCCAATGCCTCTGAGGAAAAAAAAAAAAGGATAGTTTCATGTCAGACTGAGAGTGAATTAGATAAAATTTTCACTGAATTGAGAGCTAATAACAACTGTACCCCACAGACTCTGAAACGCTTTGGGTTGAGTGAAACATTTTGTTTGACGTGGAATAAAAGGTTTCATTTTGGTTTCAAACAAATTCAAATATTCTAAGAAAAAAGGGAAATTTGTATATGGAAGTAACTTCAAATGCAAAAATCAAAACCTTTCATTTTCAAAATGTCAAAATGAAGCCTTTCCATTTTTCACTGATTTCTTTTGTCTGAAGCTAACAATTCAGCAAATTTGATACAAATTCATGAAATATTTATATGATGATGAGTCTTCATTTTGTTTCAATAAATGGCTTATGGTTAAAAACTATGCCCAGCTTAAGCATTGCATCATGTTGCCCAGCCAGCCCTTTAACAACACCAGGTTCTTCTCTCAGATACTCTCAATCCTGAATCTGTTAAAGACAGTAATAAAAATGATAAATATGTATCCTTCTCCATGAAAATATAGAGTTGCTGTTAAAATGTAGAGTAAGGTATCTTAACTCATTGCAAAAGACTTAAATTACAAAAATGGGTGATATAAATAGTTGAAATGATGAGATGTGGCACAAAACTTAATCCATTTATGGATAACTGAGTATTTTTAAAATCTACTTCTGAGAATATTTCCTTACAGTTTTTTCTGCAGTTTCACTATGAATGTCCTTTGACTTGGTTCTGCTTTGCTAGACTTCCTCCTCCACAGTTTTAATAAAGGGTCTGGTGTGTAAGTTTGGAGCTGACTTCCCACCAAGTCTCCAAAACTCAACAACAGAAAGGGAAGAAAAAAAACCAAACAGCCAAAGCTATAGCAAAAAAATATATTTTACATATAAAACAGATACATACAGTGAGAATACTATATACATATAACCCCAGAAACCCCAAATAGCTTCCTAAAAGGGAAGAGGGGAAAGGAGAAGGGAAAAAGGACAAAAAAATAGGACGAAAAGGGACAGAAACAAAACAGGTATGCACCATCTAAAAACCCAGTAACCAGCAAAATAAAGAACTGGCAAAATCTCACCACTTCCCTTGAGAAAAGCAGGACAGCCAGACCACGGCCCAGCACTCTCCCCTCCCTCAGCGGCAGACAACAGCAGTCAATACAGACCTCAACTTCAGATAAGCAAGACCACGTAGGGATCTACTGTTCTCGAACCTCGGTGGAAGAGAAGAGAGCAAGGTCTCTCCAGTTGGCTTATTTATACCGCAGGTTATGTAAAGGAATAGCATGGAATACTTCCTTGGTCACCTTCTTAGTTCCTTCCTGGTTACAAGTTGGTCTCCAGGAAGGACTAGAGTGAAAACTATCACAGCTGGGTTAACACTGAGCACGTAAATTGCAAATATATATGCATGACTTGCTGTCAATTTGCATGATTATTGCAGCAAATATAAGCCTGGCATAAGGCAAGACAATAAGGCCAGTTGAGGCAGGCTTGGGATGCCTAGCTCTTTCTGGACAGTGTCTTGATTTATGCTATAAATAGTCAGTGTAGGGTTTTATGTTGGAGCCTTTGTGTGGGAGCTAAAGGGGATGACCTAACCTTTGAAACTATCTTCAGGCTCCGGTTCAGAGGGATGGCACTGTGTTCAATGTCACAGCAAACATGAAAGAGACTCTTAAGTGATAGGAAGAGCGACACAATACGCCCTTGTTGCTGTTGGTTTTTCATTGGGGATCCTTCTCACATTTCTTTTTGCTGATGGGCTTCAGCTTTTTTTGTGAAACATTTTCAGAAAATGATTGGGAAAACATACACACATTCAAAATTTATAAATAGCAAAGAATATTTTTGGGAAGGTGAGAAAAGGCTGTAACATAATACGTGTAACATAATACATGCTTTTTGTTTTTGCACGTGTACTCACATACAGAAAAAGATTATTTGCTCATAACATAGGTGGAGTATTTAATTATGTGGAAACCTTAGGTTATGGTTGAAAGGCAGATTTAATGCCTAATGCAATTAAAGAAATAGAATCTATAGAGAGGACAATATAGCATTAAAGTAATTGGAACACCTTTTCTCTTTGCTCAAATGATTACACAAGAAGAGTGTCTGTGCCAAATCTAATGCGTTCTTCATAAGTGTAATCCTGCATGCTGTTGGGGACAGTTTGAATGAGTCCCTTTGTATGTGGCTGCCGAATCATTCTGTGTAGTGAGGAGTAAACCTCAGTGCAAAGCACATGCTTCTGTGGTTTCTGTTAAATTGCATTGCAGCCTTGACTTTGGTTTTTTTGTTTTCAATTCTAGTTGCTTTAATACTCTGGGAGTTCTGGCTTTAAGATATTAAAAATGAGCACAATATAGGAAGCAGTTATGAGTCTCAATGCATATTGTTCTTGAACTCTACAACAAGTGGCATCAAAATGCAGTCGGATTTCAGTCATCCCATAATTGGATCAAGACAAAAGCAACGCACACAAATAAACTTCTCATGGCTGTTGGATAGGGTCTGCGATGGGGAATGGATGTCAAGGCTTGGAAAGCAGATATATGTAGCAAAGCCTTCTGGATTTGGCATGCTTCTTGGTCCTCCTATGAACTCTGTGAGACCTCTCAAAGGTAGATGCAAATTTACCATCTCACACCTTGCTATTGAGTACGAATTGAGTCTTATGTGAGGGTGGTTAAAATAAACTGTTAATAGGTCTATTAAACAGTCATTGGGATCCATGTCACATCTCTGCAAGACAGCCATACAAATTCTGTCCTCAGAATAATCTTCAAAGTTTCTTTTTGGTTGCTTGCTTTCTCTTTTCCTTTTCCTCCCAGAAATATAAAACTATAACCAGATGGGGTAACAGGTCACAGGGTTTCATTTTAATGGAGTTGAAAGGTGATAAAGATTTGTTTTATTCACAGAGAATGTTATCCTACAGCATGAATGGGAACTGGAGCTCATTTAGCCTTTCTCTGCAGCCTCTCAGAGCTGTGCTTTACAGAAGAACATGTTAGAATTTATGAAAGTTTCATAACTAGGTTTGTCAGGCAACATCTGTCTGTTGCAAAGAAGACAAACCCACTTAAATTCTGGAGATTAAAAGGCATGTCTCCTTGCTCTGTGGTGACAGACCTTTGTGTCTGCTGCCTGCCTGAGGTAAACTCAGGCCTGACTTCTTCTGAAATTAGGTGTGGATTTTCTCTGACAGTTGGGAAACAGTGCTGAGGTCTCCTGCACAGCGATACACTGCCCAATGCATGTTCCCTGTGCAGAGCTGCCTACCATAGGAGTGCAGAACCTTGAGTTTTAGCCTTTCTTGACTTTTTTTCACACTACCAGAGACATGCTGCCTGCTGCAATAGTGTAAAAAATGCAGCAACTTGAGGTCTCAGCCTTGTGGCAGATGTCTCCTGCTTCCTTGGCTTTGGGGATGCCTCACTAACTAACCTCAGAGTATCAATTCTCAGGTGCCAACCTTACAAGAAGTTTTGGGTGTCACTCAGAGGGGCCAGGACAGCAAAAGGGTCTGAGGCTTAGCCCCCATGTTCAAATGTTGGCCCTCAAAACCAAAGGCAAAGTGTGCCCAAATGTCAGTGGCTTCATTAGGATGCTTCAGAGGGCTGGAGGAACTTCAACAGTTGATAAAATAGGTTCTGAAGGGTGATATGTTAAAGCAAGAACTCACCCATTTCTACCTTGCTTAGAAAATAATATATGTCAAAAATAAGATAAAATCTTGCCTTTGCTCACCAGCTGACATTTTGCAATGAGGTCTTTCATTCTCTTGGTATGAAAAAAAGAGAAGTTTGCATGGGGAGTTATGGAGAGATCTACCTCTAAGGGAGGACTGTGGCAGAGTGCTGTGGCAGCTTGAACACATGAAGAAATTTAGGCGACCATGCTCAATGCAGGGGTTATGAACACAGCTCCCAGTAATTCAGCTCCTGTTATGTCCCCTCTAGAAGTGATACTGCATGAGAGGAGACAAAGCAGAAAGATAGGACATACTAAAAGACTGAGGAACACAGTCTGAGAAGCACATTTTCCCCCAGTTTCCTTCATGTCTAGTTCCAGAGGTTTGAAAAGTTCTATCATGATCCCCATATAATTATGCCTCTCCTCTCTGTGAGACATATGGTTTAGGATTCACAAAGCATTTGGGCACCTCCCACTGGAGACCATTCTGTGGGCATGTAGGATTAGGTGCCTATTGGATTTCTATACCATTTGAAAGATGGCATTTGACCTAAATGTATTGCATTTAGCCTCTGTTGAGACTTTGCAGGGTGTGCTTCCCCCGCGGTGCAATGATGTCTGCAGCGGCTGTGCTCTGCACCCTGAGCCCACCCACAAAACTGGGTCTGAGGATGACTGCACACCAGTGAGTCCTGTGTACGTCCTTCTAACATGATCACTGGGTTCATATGCTCAATCCATCAGTTAAATTTAAATGTATCCATCAGGAAAACTCTAGGAACGTAGGATATAAGTGAGGGCAAAATTTATTTAAAAGGATCTAGGTTGTTTGTGTCTAGACCACTGGGGAAGCCTTTGGTTTGTCCACACTTATGTTAAGTCAGGCTTAAAATCACATTAGTTAAAACAAGTTAGGTAACTCATTTACATACGGAAACACTTCTGTTCTGATGTGTCTAATGGAAACAGTTTCTTATTTGCAGTAGTGAGTAATACCTTTGCATGTATTTGCTTATGCTACTTGTTCTTATAATAAGAGTAAGAACCTGATAACTGTGTTATCACATCCCTGTGAGGTATTCATAACAGACCTCCCTGTCATGATAATCAGGTTGAAAGACAGTGCAACAAGAACAAAACTGAAAGGAGAAAAAGGATTATGTTTTCAGTCCAGTTAAATCCTTGAATGAACTGATTGAGTTCATGTGTATGAAAGAGACAAGGCTGGAAAAAAGAGAGTCCATTGGGAAGATGAGGACTGTCTCCTTTGGCAGTAGCAGAGATGTAGATGACACTTTTGGCAGGTGTGAGACTGACCAGGTGCACAGGGTCTGCCCCGTTGGCACCAGCATTCAGGTCCTGGTCCTTTGCTCAGGCTGGGGGGCCATCCCCAGGAGAAAGCTGGTGTGCAAAGGGATGACTGCATCCTCTGCAGCTGCCACTTTTATGGTGTATTTTGAGATGGCTGTTTTCAAGTTGTATCACTCAGATGATTGGTGCAGCTCAATGGTGCTGCACAACCTGGAGGGGCAGCAAACAGCAGTGCAAGGGGACAGTGGTGGTTGTGGGTCAGCAGAGTGAGCTTCTGCATCCATTGGGGCACCAAAGTAGTGCATTCTGCTGTGGCACCTATCCCATCTTGTCTCTCACTCTATAATAAACAGTAGAGGCGTTAGAGAAGTTATATTGTCTAAGTCAAGAAATTAGTACGTTTTTCCAATCAATTAAGCAAAGCATGTGTTAGGTGACTTATCTGGGGGATTATATTGCTGTTTTTAGCCTTTCTTTTTTAAAGGAGTTAATATATCTCTGTCACAAGAAAAAGAAATGGCCTAGCAATATAAAGCAAAAAAAGGTATTGGAAAGCTGGAAACCAATAAGCATATATAAGAACTCTCACAAACTTTAATTACCTCTGTGCAATACTGATGAGAAATTTAATGGAATGCATTTGGAGAAGCTTTCAAATTTTACAAAGTTGCCTCTAATCCTTCATGCACAACTGTCCAGACAGAAACACCATTTTCTCTAGTCTGATTTACACGGACAGTATTTATATCAATATCTTCAGGTGGTATGCAGAAAATCTTATTTCCCAAAGAGGAGTGAGATCTTTTCTTGCTGTTGTTTCATTTATATCATTGCTTGCCTGTTTTGTGTGCTCAGGAATATACTTCATATGTTTTCTATTTCTCCGTTTTCCCCTTCACAACTTGTTTGATTTGTGTGTTGGTAGCGATTCCTATTTTCAGGTTCTTCAAATACAAATCTGATATTTACAGAATTTATGTGTGGGGAAACTGTGGTTTCAGGAGGCTAAGATGGCATTAAGAAACAAGTACTGGAAATAAAAATGCATTTCCTACCAACTTATACATAAAACATTAAAAGCTTGAAAACTATACCAGTGCATGCACAGAGTCAACAGTTGGGTCAGCTGTTTCCAGGCTGATGTCTGCTCAAAACTGGCTTATTCTTAAGCAAGGCATTGGCTAAGCATGTCTCCTCAGGCTCTCTGTCCCTCCAGCCAAAGTATTATAAGGGTTTAGCACAGGACTCAAAAAAGTCCAAGCCTTTCTGTAATCAGGAAGGCTGGACAGGGCTGTGACGGTGCTGGGTGCTGCACTGCCAGTAGTGAGGCTATTTGACTGATGTACACAGTCCCAAGATCCTGTGAGTATTTTTATATGCAACATTTCTAGGGCCTCAGGAGGGTACTGATAACCAACTCTTCTGTTATATTTAAATATAAGTTAAACTGAGCTGCCTCTGAAGGTACCATCTTTACTGCAGGCATGGATTGTATGGTTGGAAGATGCCATGGTGACTACTTCACCTTTTAAATGAAGCAGGCTCAGAAAACCTCCTTATAAACCATTAATAATTATATTTTTTTATTTGTTAAAAATAGTTTACAGCATCTCCATAGCTCAGGGCAGTTGTGTGCCCATCTGTTCTGCCTGCTGTAAGTTGTCAGTTCTGGGTTTGGCACCATGGAGGAAAACTGGCATATGACAAAGAGGAAGCAGGACCCACGTTGATTGACAGAATATTTTCTCAGTGGGAAAGTGCAGTGAACTCAAGCATAAGAAGGGATAATCCATAAGATATTTATCTCCAGGGATCTAATTTATATTAGGAAGTATACAAACAAAGATCTGATTCCTCTCTAGGCGCCATGGGCTCTACACATTCTCATGCTTATCCTTTAAGATAGATCTTTTAGCAAGAATGAATAAGAGAAAAAGTCTTTGTTGATAAATTCCCTGGGAATCTATTATAATGCTGTTTGGAGCCTTTGTGTGCATTTCTGGAAGCATCATGTGTCACATCACCCTTCTGTGTGGTTGTGAAAATGTGGAATTTAAACACAGTTTGTCCAAGATAATTTTTTAGGCTGTTGTGACTGTACCCATGAACCAGTATGTGCTGGAAGGTGCATAGTCCTTACTTGGGAGGAATTTTTTTCTTCTTATCCTTAGCTAGGGCAAATAATATAGAAAGTGGGGGGGGAAACCTTTGGGATGAAGAAGCAGATGGTCTAAAGCGATAAGGAAGTTTGATGGCCTAGTGCTTTGCTGGGCTTCTGGAAGTTGTAATGCCTGTACGTGGAAAAACAGATGGTGGCACTGTAAAAGTCACTGGCACTTTTGCACGCAAAGCTTGGGATATGGCATTTTTGCCTCCAAACTCTGTCTTTGAATTGATGAACTTGCCCTGGACTCATCCAGGGCATAAAGAAAATTATTATGACTGGCAAATGACAGTGTTATTGTTTGTGTCACTGGGGCTGGAGGAAGGCTTACTGAATTGCTGTTAAATTGCACTCCAGCAAAATAACTTTCATAAGGCTGCGGGGGATTTTCTGAACCATCATAAAAAATAGAAATATATAAACTAAAAATATTGAGTCAGTTGGTCGTACCCAGTGAGTGCACTCTGAGCCAACACAGATGGCCTGTTGCTCTCCTCCTGTCTTCGTAGACTGAGAAAAGAAGCTCTTAAAAACAATTGTTGTCTCTCCTCTCCCCCCTCCCCTTTCCCCCATTGTTAATTTCTGCTGGAGTGTTTCATTGCCGTCACTTCGAACACACTGGGAGCTCAGCGTTATCAGTCCTGCTTAAATCTGAATCAAAAATAGCTTGTGAGTGGTTTGGAGAGTAAACACAATCAGCCTGTGTCCTATGTGTTTAACAAAAGGGACCCAATGGGGAGGATGAGTAGAAAGTGACAATGTCCTGGCTTGTCCTAGCCTTACCCTTTTTTGTGGTCATCTGCTTCTGGCCACCCTTCAGGGTTTTTGAACAGGACTCTGGGATTTTATTTGATGTTTTAGTTGCCTAGTAGACCTTTATTTCCCTTTACTGGACTTAATCTTTCTCTCGCTGAATGCTCACTCCTTGCCCTCTATTGCATGGCTCTCTGCTTGGTCACGTTGTCCAGGCTGACAGTTTTCCCCATGGGAGGAAGGCACCAAGCTTGGTGTTCCTCTTTCTGTGCATCACCTTGACCTGCTCCCAGGAAGCACACAGGGCTTTGCAGCACCATTGGCATGGAGAGCTGTCACCTATGAGTGCCACCATCCTCTAGCTGGACCTTTTGCTGTCTTTGCCAGACTGGCTTTGCCACCCCACTCTGGGTTGGGGTTACATGGCGCAGCTGAGCTACTGCACTCATCTGGAAAGCTCACCCAAAGCAAAGCAAATAGTTTTTCGCTGGGATTCAAGCTTCCACTTTAGTACTAAGTTGTAGTACAGAGAGAGCAAAGGTTAAAGGACAGGTAGAGCAGATGAGGAGGAAGGGGACTGTGCCTGGCCACGACCGTGAGACATAGTGTGATAAGCAGCTTGAGGGAGGTGATTCTCCCCCTCTGGTCTGCCCTTATGAGACCCCACATGGAATATTGCATCCAGCTCTGGCAGCCCTTGACATAGAAAGGATAGGGACATGGACCTCTTGGGGTGAGTCCAGAAGAGGGCCACAGAGGTCATCAGAGGGATGGAGCACCTCTTCTGTGAGGACAGGTTGAGAGAGTTGGGCTTGTTCAGTCTGGAGAAGGCTCTGGGGAGACCTTATATCATCTTCTAGTACCTGAAGGGAGCCTACAGAAAAGCTGGAGGGGGATTTTTACAAGAGCAGATAATGATAGGAGAAGGGGTAATGGCTTTAAACTGAAAGAGGGTGGGTTTAGATTGGGTATTAGGAAGAAATTATTTACTGCGAAGCTGGTGAGGAACTGTCACCAATCTCACTGCTGGTGAGGTTGCCCAGAGAAGCTGTGGATGCCCCATCCCTGGAAGTGTTCAAGGCCAGGCTGGATGGGGCTTTCAGCAACCTGGTCTAGTTGAAGGTGTTTTTTTTAAAGGTCCAGGAATTAACTTCAGGGAGTGGAAATATTCATATTCATAAATAAAGCACTGGCCTGAATTTGTGCCCAAATTTAATCAGAACCAAAACTGTGCTTCTAAAATGAAATTCCTTTACAGCAGAAGAGGAAATACCATAATGTCCCAGTGTTCACTTACTCATAACATTCTAGCTCAGCTTTGTATACTGAAAATATTCAAAGTGTTTGACATAGACTTAAATAAACATTTACTCTTTTGGTGCTCCATCCAAGTAGAGCCCAAGGCAGTACTTGAGACTTACCCATTCATAACTGTGAGAGGAATGTAGGACCTTCCCTCAGAGTCATTCCAGCTTGATCAGCTGTGATTTTTCATGCTGGGATGAAAAAAGGGCATTTTTTTTCAGCTTGCTTTCAATTTTTTATCTCCCAAAATGTTTTTGTCTCTTTGGTGTACTGTAATGTTTTATTTTTTGTTTTTTCTTTTTTATTTAATTCTCAGGGGTTTTAAGTTTAGTAATGTAAAAACCAAACCAATGTCTCAGCTAGACATGAACTTGTGCATGAGCTTCTCTGTCACAACCTAAAGTGCAGCTTGGTCCCAATGATTTCAAATTCCTGAAGCATGAGAAGTTCAGATTGAACTGTGTGCGTGTATATACACAAGTCATGTTTTGCCAAGAGGAAGGGAGATTTCCCTCAACACCATATAGCTGGGTTTCTCAGGCTAAACCTCTGTAATTTATAAATTAGAAACTTTGGAGAGCTGGAGGAGTAGAGAGTGCTAGGAGTACAGTGTGCTCCAGGGAAAACAGCATTGCTTTATCATGAGCTTTTGCTGCACTGTTAGAGAACAAAGCTGGGGGGGAAAAGAGGCTTGTTTATAACACAGTTATCAGGGAACATTGTATTACCTACACAGAAAGTATTGCTTTGGATATTTAGGTTCCCTCATAACATTTGTTCATGCTTTCAGACTTTAATACAGTTGTGATTCATTTCTGGAAACAGATCCCCTATGTTTCTCACAGTTGTGCTAATTTCTTTATCTAATGGAGGTCAGCTCCTCCATTTATTTTGGGGGAAGGCTTTACCTTCTCAAAATACATAAATATATACTTGCATGCATACTTGTAGAGAGAGGGCTTTACCAATTTTTATTCTGAAAGGATCAGATCTCTATCCTTTGCAAATTTTTAAAGGTCCTTGCTTCTGCTAAGATAAACATAAAGGAAACATAAAGGACTGAATTTAACTTCATTAGCAGACATAAATATGAGCATGGTCTGTCTGTGAACCTTAGAGAAAGGTTAGAGAAAATGAGCTGCTGGATTATAGACTTCCCTTGGGTAAAAAAAAGGTGTTTTAAACATAAATCAACATGCTAACATCTTTAAAGTGAGCAACTAAAATCCAGTTCACATAGCTCCTACAATTGTCTGTGCAACAGTATTAGAAGCAGAATAGAAAAAGCTTTATTTTTTTTTTTTTAAAAATTACCCAAGAGGCCTTTGACATTGTATTATAGGGCATTGGCAGATGAAACTCTGTAACTTAAACACTGACATATTAAATTAAGCTTTAAGTAGTGCTTGTTTCAGAAATCAGATAGTATTTAGAATCCTGCAAAACAGATGAAATACATTTTTGCATTGAAAAGGAAGGTGCAGAGGCCTTATATTTATTTTTTCTGGCATATTGAACTAGATGAGTTCAATTTTCGGCTTGTAAAGTCAACTCTTTCCACTGTTGTCTCATTTCAGTTTTAATTGTGGAAAAGGCAGACTAAAATTCTTGTCTCCTACTCATTCTATTTGCTTCTCAGGTTATGCTTTCCTACTAAACCTAGATGTCCCCATATTGTTTTCCATTTTTCCCTCAGCATATCATAGAGAGAGGTGCTGTTTCAGCTAATAAGCAAATAGCTCTATGAGCAGACAAACTAACAATGCCTGCTTTCCAGTGGATGCTTGTCTCTTGGTTGATTGACTTTTAACTGAATTAAGCTGCAGCTGCAGTGTGTGTGCATCCCTTACTAGGCACCACAGAATCCACTTCTCAGCCAAAGTTGTTCTCCCACAAGGATCCTCTGTTGTTTAGTAACACATGGTTCAACTGAAGCTTTCCTACTATCCAAGAACTCAGAAATTACTGTTGCTCTCTTTTCCTTCCCCTTGCTGGCTCTCCTCGCTGGTGTGGATTCACCACCATCTCCTCTGCATGGCCACCATGTTACCTTGTAACTCTACTCTGCTGCCTCAGGTTTGTTTGCCTGAGGCCCAAAGTGCCTAGGGCAGCTGGAGGAGCAGGCACTTTGCAGCATTACATAATGCTTAGAAAACTAGGCAAAAAAATTTGAAAAAACCAGTTCTGAAGTACTGGGAATAATTCATGTTTGGATTTTTCTTCCTGAAAATGGATGCTTTAGGGGACTCAAGCACCGTTTGCCAACCCAGCAGAGAAACCCGTGACAGCGGGAACAGGAGGACATCAATGTCCTTGTTCCGCTCAATTCAAGGCAAATTCACACACCCACTAGGACTATGCCATGAGTATCAGCATGGTTGCTCTCAGCCATTAGTCCTGAAGGTGTTTGGTTATGAAGTACTAAATATACTCACCAGAGCAGAAAAAGAGTCTCGATCCTGCCAGTGGTAGAGCTGGGAAGGGAGCAATATGTACTCCTGCTCCAGTAAGCATGTGCTTTATAAAAAGTGGAACTGTTCCAGTAAATAAACAAGTAAATAAATAGCATCCGTCTCCTGCTCACAGCTATCCAGAGACAGGGGAGATGTGAACTTAGGTCATCCAATTCTCCAATGCATGTTCTGCTCTGGAGCACTTTAACTCTCCAACTTTTTTCATTCTTGAAGTGATGCCCAAATCCCCCCCCCCGAACATGGCCTTTTGCTTAAGAAGGCCACAAATAAAATTAAAAACTGTGTATTTGACCCTAAAATGGTACATATACTTGCTGGAATTTCTCCACAACCTCACTTTCAGAGGAAAATGTATTTTTTATGCACGTACATATAAGCAAGACAAAAGGTATTAGCTCCTTGATTGTGGTGGGTTTTTTTCTTATTAAAACCCTTTTGAACCAAGTTCTTACACAGTTATTATATATTATTTCAAGACACATTTTTCCCTGGTGTTTCAAGAAGAAAGAAATTTTTAAATGTTAGCGTTAATGTCATTCTACTTTTATAACGGAGCGTGATTAATATATTGCTGAACATGCCCTGGATTTCAGAGGATAGTAGAATCAGGCACTTCATTCAGGGGAAAAAAATAAAAATTTTACATAGTGGTGGAGCAAGTAGCTATTAAGCATAGAGTCACAGAATCACAGAATGGTTTGGGTTGGAAGGACTTTAAAGATCATCTAGTTCCAACTCCCCTGGCACGGGCAGGGGCATTTCCACTAGAGCAGGTTGTCCAGAGATCCATCCAATTTGGTCTTGAACACTTCCAGGGACGGGGCAGCCACAGCTACTCTGGGCAACCTGTTCCAGTGTGTTGCCACCCTCACAGTAAAGAATTTCTTCCTCATGTCTAATCTAAACCCACCTTCCTTCAGTTTAAAGGCATCAATCTATCTAAAGCCCCTTGTCCTATCACTACATGCCCTTTTGAATAGTCCCTCTCCAGCTTTCCTGTAGGCTCCTTTTAGGTACTGGAAGGTGTTATAAGGTGTCTCTGTAACCTTCTTTACTCCGGGCTGAACAACCCAATTCTCTCAACCTATCTTCATAGGATGTTATCAATTTTCATCCTACTTTTTTTATGACAGTTAACTTTTAGCTAGCTTGTTTGAACAATAGCTGAATTTAAAAAGGGTGGTGGTGTTCTTTTAAATGTGCACTGCTCTGGCAGAACTGTGCCTAACCCATAAACTGGAATAATACCTTTGAGATCATCAAGCTTCTTTAGATTTATCATCAGGTAACTGAGATAAAAGTCTGGCCCGAATATTAAGTCCCCCCAGGACTTTCCAAACCAGATAGTAACCATGAACTACTTCAGGAAGAGGAAAGCCATTAAGCACAGTTAAAGTTTTGAACTAAGGTCTGTAGGAACACTGTATATTTTCTTTTAGGATTCCTTTTTGCCTATTTTGGTCCACTACCATTTCACTTACTGTTTTTACATGCTCAGATATTAGTGAATGAGACTACTGTGAGGGCAGTTGTCTAAATTGTGGTTTACTGACTAAAGGCTGTAGGACAAAATGACACTTTGTAAATGTCATAAATTCAGAATTTTTTTTAAATGCCACGATGAAATTGCTTTTAGGAGGACTGCTAGCTCTTTTAATTGTATATTTTAAAGAAAGCATTTTAAATTACTTGTACCTCATAATTTCTTCCTCTAGAGTATAATTTGAATAATATAAAGGAATTAAATTCCTCTGAGGTTACAGGCAGACAAGGATTTGAAATATTGCCTGGAGATAGGTTGGGCTTTCCTGTTAATGGGACTCATTTTTATGCAGGGAATTGCCACATTCAAACAGACACCCTTTCACTTTCCTTTTTGTTCTTCAGTCTCTGAGTGACAATATCTTAAAAGAGCAGTGCGTGGCAGATGATAAAAAAGGACAAATATTCCAGACAGCATCCTGAATTACCTCCTGAACAGCACTGATGATTGGTTGTGCCCTCTCTGTGGCTACAGAGGTGATTCAATAAGCTCTAATTGAAACAAGTATGTGAGAAACTAAAAATACGCTTTGTTGATTATCTGTACTCAGAGCTAGATCCAAAACCTGGTTTCCTCTAGGCATTTCTATATGTATGTGCTCACCTGATGGTGACTTAGTAGAGGCATTTCCTCGCGCTGTCAGGAATTATCAGACGCAGGCAGGCGGAGAGAGAGGCTGGCAGCAGAGAGGATGCATTAAGACACATTGACCTAACATTTTTCATTATCAAGATCACATTTTGAATGGCCATTACAAAGTAATTCTGTATGGTCTGTGCATTATGGATAACAAAGAATGACCACTAGTGGGATTCATTAAGTAGCAACTAAATTTCTTTCTCTGTGAAAGCAAGTAAGAACAATTTTTAGTAAAATATGTCCTCTAAAATCTGGAAGAAATCTGCAGGGATGAGAAAGAGAAGATCTGTGCAAGAAGGCACAATATTGCTTACATCTATTTGTGCTTGTTTTTGTCTCATTTTTATTTTGCTCAAAGAATAATAGTCCCCCATAAATTTTGGTGGGATCACTCCTGGAGCAATGTGTTATGGTGAACAATATCCAGCAGTTGAAAACAGGAATTCAAAGGTCCTGGCATGAAGTTTTGTCAGGCCTGTTATATCTAGACATGCCTTTTTCCTATTACAGAAGGCATCAGGAAGCAGACCTGTGGTGCAGGGGTGGGGGCACATTGTCCAGTCTTGACCACTGAGAAAATCTGTCCTTGAGAGCAAAACTCACAGGAGATGACAACAGTAATTTTTCAGATGGTGCAAACCCTGTGCCACAATCACTGCTAGTAGAGGTTTGTGTATCCCACTCTCTTCACAATGGATTTGTTTTGATTATCAAGTCTGCAATGCTAACTGTTATGTGAAAGAGCAATAAACTTTTTCGGAGGTAATTCAAAGTCAACCTTGATATTGCTGCTTGTTCTTCAGCATTGTATGTGTATACAATCCCCTGGGATTTCCCAAGTAATTGTTGGCAAGCCACAGGGATGCAGTAAGTGGCCCAGCCATCACATTCAGGTGGCACAGCATGCTCTGGTAGGGACATTTCACCTACAGGAGGACAGTCGTGTTTGGATGGTACAACATTGAGGTTTTACAGGCTTCTACCCTGACTTTGATGGGAAAATGCTTTGAGACGCAGATGCAAAAGTAATTTTATCTGGGCACTTAAATTAAAAAGGCACATGTACGCGGAAGCCTTTTGCAAATATTTGAGGCACCTTGGATATAATTTGAAAATTCCCCCCATCACAAGTAGCACTCAAGGTAATTGAAGCGTAGGAGTGACCTTTGCAATAACTCAACAAACTAGACAAATAGAAAGCTAAAACTCCTGTCTTCCCAGCAACTTACCTCTCTCTCCACAAATAAGCTATTCATAAAATGCTGCTGAGAGGGTAAATTGTGTGGCACATATTTCATTTTCTCTGTCTTCAGTATATCTTTCTAGATGCCCTGTAGTTTCAAATAGATGCATTTTTTTCAGATTAAGCACTTCCTAAAAGTAATCATCCTTGATAGCAAAACTGGAAAATGATTTGCTGCTTGATTAGAGACCAAGTCCATGAATATAACCCTTTTGATAGATGTAGTGTATTACAGTGAGTGATCCTTCCCTGCCTGGTCTTTGCATGACTTGATTTGGCAAATAGTACTGATTGTGGGTGGACTATGGCAGTCCAATGAATGGCACATCCAGTAGAATAAATCATTGCCCAGAAGCATGAGTTTGGCCAAAACACCCAGTTGACTATTTCTGATGTTTTCTGTCTTTCTTACGTTTCTTTGAGCAGACTTCGTTACAGCACTTCCCCTGTTGTCTAGGTGGGAGGTGCTTCAGGAATTGCTGTCCTCCCCATCTTGCCTGCAAGCTCCTTTTATTTTGTAATGAGTTATAAGTAGGAAATGTTGATGTAGTCATTCTTGGATTATGTAAGTCCTCGCTTTCAGCCTTGGAAGATTTCTGGTCTCTTCCAGGCTTTCAGTATATTGCTGTTCATTGGTGGTATTCAAATTAAATAGAGCATTTGGCCCTTAAGAATTCAAAATACGGGCAATTTAAGTAAATCACTTTATTAAACTCTGACTCTGAATTTAAGATGTGTTCACCTCAAAGGATCAGGCTGAATGTACATCTAGTAGTTCAGCAACCTACACAATATTCTTAATGCTGCCAAAGGCAGCTGGAAATGTTGTGAGATCAAGCTTTCTTGTATGTACTTTCCATATTTTCCTTTTTTTTACCTTGCAGGAAACTAAAGAAATGTATGTCTTAGGGGAAAGGAAGAGGAAATATTTCTTTCAATGTTTCTGAAACTCAACATTAGTTCAGATCTGCCTTGAATCTAACAGTAGCTGAAGGCCTCTTTATTTTTCCTAACCTTTCTGTAACACCCTTATTTAGATCTTTCAAGTTTTTGGATCTCAGTAAATCCTAGTAAACTTGCTGAACACCTGAGCTGCAGGACTTGCAAACACCAGTTCAAGCCAAGGCTCTTGGCATCTTCAGGTTTCTCCCTGCAAAATCAGGACTTGGCAGTGGCCAGTTGTTAGGTGCTGATTGAAATAGATAAGTCTCTGTGGGAAAAAAAAAAAAAAAAGGAAAAAAACCTCCATCTCTGCTTCAGTTGGTAAATCCTGAAATGGAACATTTTTCCCTGGGTGATAAGAAGGACTTAATCTTTTGTGGCCTGGAACAATCTGCACAAATCTATTCCATGTTTCCCATACACCAAATGCACTTTCTTCCCTCTCCACCTCAGCCAGGTCCATTAAACAATTGCTCAGGTTGATTAAACAATTCTATATAAATTGCTGTATTCACTTGATTCTCATTTATCTCAGCTGGAGTTTTTATTTGGGCTATATTTTTGGAAGGACTCAGGGCTTCTCAAGAGTACTGGTCACCTAGATTGAGTGATTCTTTGGCCACTCTCTGGTGAGCAGGATAGTGAGTTAATTTTCATGCTGTCGGCACACAATGTGTTTGATAACCTAACCTCTGACAATTTCAGAAGCCTAATAAATGGTGCTTCAGTTTTATTTACTGATATTTCACTCAAATATGAATGGAATCTGACCATGAAAATATTAAATTAGCTCTATCATGCCCTTCTCTGTCAGAAGGAGGTGAATTATGAACAATAAATAAGTGTTGAGTGAAAGACTCTCAGAGCACTTTGCACTATGTCTGGGTTATTAGAAATGAAGCAATTCCACTTCATCTGTCCTGTCCAGGTTCTCCAGGTTCCCGAGACCTTATTAAGGGAAAACTGTTCTTTGGCACGTTGGAATGAATGACGCACAAAGGAGGTTTTTAAAAAACAGTTGCTGATTTTTTAAAGCTCAAGTGCCCTCTTTTAGTTCCTTGGGACACAAGAGGCAGATAAATATACATTATATAAAAGACACAGATAAACCCAAAACACAATATTGGCAAAACTGGAAGACATCAGATCTAAATGAACTGAAATGGTCTTGCTAGGGAGACACTTGACAGGAGGAGGAAGGACTGACAAAAAAGCACTGCTTTGAGTGGACTGAAGTTGATAGGAGAATGCAATGCTCTCAAACAGCTGAAGGATAAGCAAATTAGAGGGTTGTGCATTCATTCATTCAGGATCTTTGGGCAAAGAGGCTATTATGCTGAAGGGGATGAGGAAGCACATAGGAGGGAGATATGAAGTCTGGTTTGAGCAGACTTGGTTACAGTGCTTCTCCTGTTGTCTAGGTGGGAGGTGCTTCAGGAGTTGCTGTCCTCCCCATCTTGCAATAGCTCTACCTCCCACTGCAGGAAAAATCAGCTTAGCTTGAGGCTTCCCCTAAAGTGACCAAATGTCCATGGCTTTCTAGAAAAGATCAGGTTCCTCATCTTCATTTCTCAAAGGCAGTGAGATGAGTGCTTGTTTGATCTCCTCTGGTTCTGCTGCCCTAACCCCTCTACATCATATGGCATCAAGGTAATTAGCATTTCACAGGGCAGCATAAATGGTGAGGAAAGAGTGATGAACTGCTGTGCGTGTTACAGGGTCAGGGTGGTAGAGTGAGTGCTGGTGGGGAAAATGCTGGACTTGGTACAGGCTGACCCCAGATGACTTGGGAGGATCTCTCTCATTGATGGGGCACTGCTGCCACTTGGCCTGGAGGCTCACAGACACCTCTTTCACACTGGTCTAAATCTACTGATCCTGTTTCACCTGTGCCCAGTGCAAGGTAACAGAATTTAAAGACTATGAGCTTTGTGCATGACTGGTCCTAACATATAGTGGACTCCTACTGCCTCTTTTTAAGCCAACTGATGCAAGTACAGAAGCACACACATCAGGGAAGGAAGAGTTGTGACAGGCTCCTTCAGCTCCTCGACAAGGGTAGGAGGTTGCAGTGGGGCTGAGGAAAGGCGGCACTTTGTTCTTTGTCAAGTTTCCTGGGGTAGAAGGAGATGCCCCACATCTGTTTCTCTGGTCACTGTGCATGGCCGTTATTATCATTTGGACCTGGAATGTGTGTTTGAAGTGTTTCATCCAAGCATCCCATTTAACTGTGCTTTAGCTCTGGCATGGGGTGATCTTGAAGCACACAAATTTGATTCTTTTCCAAGGAAACTGAGTGGGAAGATGCAGTCCAGCACACATCATGCACCCCAGCGGGTAATAGATGTTTAGTTCATGGCTGCAGAGTGGAGTCTTGTGTGAGGTAAAGCTCCCAGAGAACCTACAGTGTAGTCCTTAGGTCCCCAGCACCAGCTCTTCCACTCTGACAATCCACTTCTATGACTCCAAGCTGTGTGCTGATGTAGGCAGACACTTCCTATTCAGAATTGTCCCCGTGAACTTTTAGAGCATGCAATGGGAGTTGGCTGAGTCTTGCTTTTCCACAGGATGAAAATTGGTCCCTTCCAGCTTCTTTAAGAATCAAGGCATGATAAACCCAGGAACAGGGAAGTTGATCGGCATTTTAAAAAACTCTTTGGGGTTTTTTTACTGGTTGTTTTTTAATCCTCCAAATATATGCATGTAGCATTTGAGACTACAAAGTAGAAGTGACAGGAACGTAGCCTTTGTCTGTTACTTTTCAAAAGCTTAAGTTATTTAATTCTTCTTAAAATAAAAATAGAAATGGTAAATTTTACAGTAGCTGACAGAGATTTTTTTTTTTTCTGTCCAAGTCAGGTCAAGAACATAAATGTTAATCACATTCATGCATGTTTCCCCACTATGACGTTAAGTGAGGGTGGAATAAGAACGACTTCTTTGGCAGAAAGAGAATTTTCGGCATGTGATTAACATAAATCAGGAATTCAAATCTGTGTGGCTCCCAAGTGAACCAATTAAAGCATCACAGAGCCCTAGCTCACTCAGTCTTTCAGGAGCTGGAGGGAGGGTCTCCTGTATTCCAAGTGGAAATGCAAAAAACACCCCAATGTGGTTGTATGGGTTAAAGCACAGCTTTTAGAAGAGGACTGAGCAAGAAAGATTGCCTTTTTTGGCCAGCCAATGAACTAATTCTTGTCACCCTCACTTACACTGAGCTTCACCTCGCTTCCTCAGTAAAGCTTCCTTCAAATGCATTGGGCTACTTCCGTGAACAAGGACAGCCAAGTCAACCCTGCTGTGATGAGCAGGTCATCACCAGCTACTCTGCTTTGCCAGGGGATGCCCAGCACTCTGAGGATCTATTTACTGTTTTGATTTTCCCTACCTCTCTCTAACCTTTATGATATGGTTCAAAACTGATGTTGGAAATCCATCTCGTCCAAAATACTGGCTCATTCAGGAGGAAAATTAAGTAGAGTGTACTCTCAAAGAAGTATTTTAAATTCAGTTGTGATGGAAATGGATCAGTGTGAAGTTCATCACCTTAAGGAGATTTTAATGAAGTTAAACCTCAAATTGGTTTAAAATATGTAGTAAATATTTCCTTAAAGTAGAGATATCTATTGCAATGTGAATGAAAACAACGTTTAAAACCCTTGAGTCAGATTTCAAAATTAGGACAGATGTAAGCGTTTGCTGTATTCCCAAATTAATGCTGTGTGGAAACAGATCCAAGGCTGGCTTTGGAATAATTTTATTCCACAGCAAGCTACATGCCTTCCAGTTACTGGAAAACAAATGTAGTGTGCTTGCACCTTTTACGTTATGGGGAAGGTGACCACCAGGAAGAACCCATGAAATATTTCCAAAGCCGGGAGCACTGAATGATGTAGAAATAATTACTCAAGTAAAAAGAAAGCTTGAATTGCTTTTCAAGTATTAACATAATATTTTGCAAAACTACAACAACAACCAAAAGAATAAGGAATGAGGAAAATTTGGATCCCTCATATCAACAGACAGCCAAAGCCCTCAAAGCACATTGGCTACCCTGAAAGCATATTTCTTTAGTTTTCAGCAGATGATTAGCAGGAATGAGACTCAGCAGGGCAAAGATCCTCGACGTAGGATCTGCCAGGAGAGTTTGGAATTTGATGTTAAACTGGAATAAAAGGAAGTATGCTTGGTTTAGTATGCTATGTGTTTTTGAAACATTCAAAAGTTCCTACTTTGAGATATCTTGGGATTTTTCAGATTTTGAATCCAAAAACCATTTGCTATTCTTTTAATATGACTCATAAGAACAAGTCAGATGGATAAAGAGCAGTTGATTTCATACAAGTGTGTTGGTTTTGTGCACGAGTGTATTCAGTAGATTAAATTTTTGGAATGGATGCAATAACTCCATAGCCTTTTCGTTTTAGACTCATAATGTTATCTTAAGAAAAACAAGATAATTTTATTCCCTGGGAAAATGTCTCTTCTTTGCTGTCATCTTAGACTGGTACAACAATATTTCTAGGAAAGGAACATGTAATTTAATTTTTTTCCCTTGTCTGCAGAGTGCTCCTTTGTTCCATTATTATTTGTATTTTTTCTACTGCCTTTGTGCATCTGTGATATTTTTTCTTGCTGCTGCTCATGGGATATGCTGTGCCCATGGCAGTGCAGGACTGGCAGGACCAGGGAGAGCCTGCTGCAGTGAAAGCAGAAGCCTTGGGCAGATCCTTGGGTTGTCCACCTTGGGTAGATCCTGCTCTTTCAGCTTGTGTGTAGTGATGACAAAGGTGACCCACCAAATCTCCATAGAGAAGTAGCAGTTAAAAGTACTTATTGATGACTGCTTTATTTATAAATGTCTTCAATGCATCAGGCTAAATATTAAAATTAATTTTAGAAGCAGAAAAAGACTGGACAAATTGGAATTTTAAAATTCTTTAGATTTTAAATTGAAAGAATTTTAATGAGAGTATTGTTTGATGTAGTCATTTTAACTATTTTTCAGACAGTTTGATGTAATTTGGGGATTTGAAAGTGGTTACTTTGGTTTCATGATGTTGTTCTCCACTCTGTCCACATACCAGTCTTAAATTGTTCCTGCTTGTGTCTCATAGCTCTTCCTTTTTGTCTCTGCTGCTAGTCTTGTGTTTAGGAGGAAGTGGTGATGTGCTCTACAGATAGCCCAGCATTATTGTGAGTGTTGTTAAAAAGCACTACAGCCTCTCCATGTTGCATGTGGCATCTCACAAGCCCCTGGCTGGGCATCACCACATCCCTTCAGGTGGACTATTTTGAGAGCCCTTGCAATAAACATTTCCGACTTGAAAGTCACAGTGTGTGTCCGTAGTACTTCCCAGAAAGGGGTTTGACCATGCTCGTGGGGTGAGCTTTCACACTTGAATTTCTTGTGAGCGGTACAGGCAAACTGCTTTCTTTTCAGAGCAAGGATATGTGGCTCTGAAATTGTCAGTTTTATCATCCCAACAGAGACAGCTGCCTTGCAGATATGAGTAATGTGAAGTAGAAATGAGAGGACCAAGGTAAACAAACATAAAGGAGTAAAGAAATGTATTTCCAATCTGAAAATGTAGAGCGTGCTATGGATAATACAGCCAGGAAAAGTCTGTCACAAGATTCATAGTCCCTGGGCATATTTCATTCATGTGAATGGCGCTTACACAGCAGATAATCTGAGCTGATTTTACCTTCGCAGCGTTGACAGAGAAATATTTTCATCCCCTAAACCAGGTCTTAAACAATATCCCGATCATATTGCATGCACAGGGCGATCTGCTCAGGGGTCTGCAGAGTTTCTTGGGTTTCTTGCTTGCATGCATATTTGTTATCACAGCAGACAACTGAGTCTATAATGTAATAGGTGTGTGACTCCATTCTGTGTACAGAGAGATTTTTGAATTTGTACATTTTTCCTTTTCATCTGCCTGGTAAAACAGGGTAAAACAACCACAGATGAATAGTAAAATGGGGCACCTAGTACCTGGAAGCAGAAGCTGGATAATATTTCTTCACTTGGTAAAAAATCCCCTTTTACTTTCAAGGAAACACAGACCCAAACTTGATAATTTTAGACCATTTTTACAGTATGAAGAGGCTCCCTGAAAAGCACCACTGATAGGAGATGTTGATCTGTAAACCACAGACCTTGCCCTCAGTGTTCCCTCTGTGAAGCGCTGAAGCCCTGGTATCAAGTGCTCCTTCCATCCACCAGATTTTTGTTTGCTGCTGTTGTACTTTATGTATTTCTTTAAAAAAAAACCTAAAAATAAACAAACTGCCACAAAACAAAACAACCCCCCTTGACTAGTTAGATCAAAGGGTAAAAAAAGTCTAAATTTTAAATCGATGTTACTTCAAAAACACATTACAGAAGTGCCTCAATTATGATTACCTTTTGTCTTGCAATGTGCTTTCTTTTGGATCTATTCTAAGCCACTCTACCCTCTTTTTCCCCACCCTCTTTTGCCATTTAATTTAATAAATTGTTGGAGCAAATGTGCCATGTAAATTGAAATATACAGGAGTGTCATATAGGCTGAGAAATGATGGGGATTACCATATGGAAAGGAAATTCTTTAACTAAGTACTTGCCTCACTAATTCTGTCTGGGTTTGGTGTGTTTTGAAAAATCAGATTGTGCTTTTTTCTTTCTGTAAAGAGAATCTTTTGGACTGGAAAGGAAAATAGTTTTCTTCATCAGCTGAGGCTTATTAGCACTTAAATAATAAACAGCAATATTTATCTCTCAGGTGATTGTATTTTCTTGATTAGAATATGAGTAGCTGGGTTTTTTAAGTATTTCTGTTAAACAAATAAATTTTTACATTGAATACATGCACTCCAAGATAATTGCAGCAAAATCTGCTTTCTCCTTTTTAGATGAGAATATCACCTGGTAGGGCTTCGCCGCTAAAGTTTTATTTAGACAAGCTTTATGTACTCATATCACTGAAGGTGTGAGTTAGAACCTTCCTGATTTGTAAAAATACATTTGTATTTTAAAAATAAATTTGCAACACCAAACATGATTGAAGAGGGAATTTTCCCCTTGTTTCACCTTGTTCTTGTGGAGAAGAGATGACCAATGGACATGCTTGCATTGAGGCCTCCAGTGGATTTTCCTCTTCATCAGAGCAGGACTGGAAGGCTCTGCTGGCCTCCAAGAGCTTAGTTTTTTATGAAAGTTGAAAACCTGGAGACTCATGATGGATTTATGAGAGTTGGCACTAGCTGGGAAGAAGAGTAGCGTTCATGTGACTAATAAGTTGCACTATCAATCTCCTCATTTATTAATCTTTTCAGATGTTTCTGAGTAAAATGCATGCTGTGCTAATCTGTTTCTAAGTGGATAAGAAGGCATGGGGGCTTGGCATGTGGTCAAATCACATCATCTCAGCAAGTGATTGCCCTTCCTTGAGGTGTCAGATGATGCCTTAACCCCAGGACTGGGTGGACTGGGAGCAGGCAGGGAGGACCAGGGCAATTTCGCAATCCCCCATTAGCTCTTCAGCACCAGCCACCAACTGCATCCAGTCCAGTCCTTGTACCTCAAGAAGCTGAGAGCAGCAAATTTTCTGAAGTAAGTCAGAAAAGGTGAAGCAAAATAGTCCTTCTTCCTTGGGTCGACAATTTAGGGAAATGATGAGGGACTAAAAGGAGTTGTCCTGTGTGCATCTTCCCTTTTAAATAAAACTTCTGCTCAATAGCACACCCATGGCATAAACAAAAGACAGTGGTAAAGATTTATGACCAAATTTTACTTGGATGTGGAAATATAATCTTGTGCAATATATAAAGAATGCAAAAACTCTGTACAAGAGGGCCAGTGTCAGCTCTCCCCGTTGTAGGAACATCCTTGATAGTACAAGTCCTCAAGGCAGAGTACAACAGGGCATGCAATGGTCTACACTCTGCTGCTGGCGAACATTATTAGCACTCAGGATTAGCAGAGCATAGGAAAATTGTACAACTGCTGTTTACACAAGTGCATATCCCTCTGGCTTTGCTCCTGGAGGAGATGGGAGCTGCCTGGCCTGGAGGGTAGCAGGTATGGTCAGCACTGTCTGCCGCAGAGGAGCCAGTGCTGGAGGATGGCACCTTTCCAACACACAGAGGGGCCAGCAGGTATCTCCTCTTAATGCCAATTAGAGCTACACAGTGTTTGTTGAGGTAGGGGTCTATTGCCATTGGTTAGGTTGTTATCTTAATGAGATTAGACAAACTCTAATGAAAGAAGACAAGTACGTAACCAGTTCGTAGTAGTTAAACTGCTCTGTGCTGGGATTTTCTGAGGCTGTGACATGGGGTGCTCTAATAGCCTGTTCACTGTCACATCATCCTGTTCCCACAGGTGCCTCGCTGGAAAGCTGTCATATTGTTAGCATTGTTTTTTTCCCTTGTACTGAGCTGGCAACGAGTTGTCAATCCGATTTAACTGGCAGTCCTACACATACATGATCAAATGATGGCCTCGTTTTAATAAATGGTGAACTGTGCAGCTTGAGATTGATTCCTGACAAATCAACCAGCATCATCCTGCTATCCAACTTACCCAGCTCAGCTGCCCTCGGGGGCTGCTTAGCCAGAGGAGGGGTAGCAGCAAACTGACAACTGCCCATCACGCAGATAATGGTGGGAAAATCTCAATGAAAACTTGCGCGGCTAATGATGGTAGAAATGTTACCCAGGAGGGGTAGGTAAAATCCTGCAGCCAAGATGAGGGGTTGGTCAGGTAGTCCAAGAAACAGCAAAGACCTCCTGCATAACTGAGCATCGGTGACCACATTGTGGAGAACGAGAACAAAAACCTGTTCATCTTTGGCATCTCCAGTGCACTTTTCAGGTCCTCTTCCAGCCTTGGCTTCCTCAGATATTTAAAAAAGAGGGAAGGTGAACCTGTAACTATAGAGGTTGGGAATAATTTGGTAGACATCAGAAATCTTCAGCAGATTACCCTGAGTTATTGCATTTTTAGGGAGTTTGGTATCAAAAGCACTTCTGGCATATGACTAGATGCTGACAGAGTCACAGAATCATTGAGGTTGGAAAAGATCTCTAAGATCAAGTGCAATCATTATCCTAGCACCGCCCTGTTCACCACTAAACGATATCCTCAAGTGCCACATCCACACTCTTTTGAACACTTACAGGTGTGGTTATTCCAGCACTTCCCTGGGCAGCCAATTCCAATGTTTGACCACCCTTTCAATGAAGAAATTTTTCCCAATATCTAATCTAAGCCTCCCCTGGCACAACTTGAGGCCGTTTCCCCTCATCCTGAAGGAATTCACAATAAATTAAAATTAAATGCAGAGAGGAGTTTTAATATCATCGTGTATTTATTTTTTTCAGGTGGAAAAAAATCATTGCTGTGTTTGACCAGCCAAACAATTATGCTTCTTCTGAACCTTTTTGAAAAGAGACTGGGGAATTGATAGGTGCCCCATGTGCTTAAAATCCCCTCAGAGAACTGCATTAAAATAGAGACAAGACTATGCAAGAAGGTAGAGTATTTTCTGCCATGCCAAGGGGTCACTACAGCTTAATTAATCAGAGTTTCTCATTTCTCAGACACAGAGTATCCAGCTGTCTCGTGTGTGTGTGTGTGTCCCCCGCAGATGTCATATGTGTCATGTACTCAGAATTTATGTCAACGTTTGCCATCTCATTGAGTGCCTCCATCCTTTAACCAGGTGACAGGCGTTGTTACTTACTGCCTCATTTTACCAGTCATTCCCATTAGCACTATTAACTGCGTGGGGGGAGCTTTCATTTTGCATAAATGTTGTGCTGACCTGCCTTGGAGAATTTCCCCATCAAGAAAAAACTCTTTGCAGAAGATATCACACTACTGTAAGGATGTATGTTAAGGAAGGGTGAAAAGGATGTGAATCATCTAGGAATTCACGCTGTACAAAATCTTTTATTCTTCTTCCTTTCAATATGCTTTTCTTTTTCTTTTTTTTTTCAATGGTATTTTTGCTGGAATACTTTTTGCAGAACAGAAGACTGGAACTCTTCAAAGCCGTGGTGCCAAGTGCCTCCTCTCCCTCCTATTTCAAAATAAATCATTCTCCTGGTGGTAATGAGCAATACAGAAAAATGCAGGCAGCGAGGATTTTGCCAAGGAGAGAGAGATTTGTAGTGCTGTGCTTTGGCTTCTATGCAAAGTTCTATTTAATGACACTGCCACAGAAGGAGTATTATATTATCTGTCCCGCTGCTCAAGCCTTCAGTCTCAGCATTGTAAAAGCACACTACTTTTTTTACATGTATAAGCAGCAAGTGATCCCAGAGAAATTCCTTTTCCAGCTACACAACTCAACAGACCACAACTGTGTCATTACCTCACCCTGTTGGGGCAAGTCCTGCTTCTGCAGCTGCAGAGGGCCTCTGCCAGCTGCCCTGGGAGGCTCCAGCTGCCCTCTCCAGGAGCCTGCACAGCCCACAGGATGAGAGGGGGCTGTTCTCTCTTGCAGCAAAATCAGGATGAAGGGGGAGGCAACAGGGCTACAGCCACTTTTCAGCATTTATGGAAGTCCCAGAGGGAAGGGGAGCCATAGGTGCATGACTGGTCCTCGTCTCTCAGGGGGCTCAGGGGGAACGTGGACCCTTTAAGCTGGCACTCCTGATACAGTAGTGAGACAATCTGCATACACTCTCACAGCATTGCTGCACCCAAAGGAGTCTGCTGATCCCTAGTGTTTGGTGTTCTTTCCTGTTAAATTGTTCTTGATTTTGGAGGGAAAGTTAGGAAGTTCCTCTTTCTATTGGATTAACCTGGCTGGTTTTGACATTCAGAGACAGTATAAACGAGTTTTTACCTTTGAAATCTGTAGTTCAGAAGAACTAGTTGTTTCAAGAAAATTAATTTTACTTTGTTGCCTGAATAAAATGTTTCTGAAGATTTGTTTCTCAGGAGTTGCTTGAAAATGCCAGCTTTAATTTGGGTGGAATATGTTGAATTAATAATATTCATAAATAAACTCTACAGCTTCACCTAACTAGAGGGACGCCCTGCCTGTCCCACCAATATGCCTTGACCTCATCCAGAAGGACAGATGACACCATTTAACTGCATTCCCAGCAGTTTCTCCCTGGAAAGATAACCAAGCTGCACCAGGCTTTGCTTCCATGGTGCAGAAGCACGTCTGCTAGGAGCCCAAGGAGAGCACATTGGCTGGGCCCCCCTCTTGGCACAGCCATTCATTCACAAAGATCAGTGTAAACCTGGGCTGAACTGCAGCCAGGAGTGGGGATGGAAGTACCCGTATCCCATTACCAAGCTCCTGAGCTGCTTAATCTCTCCAGCTGAAAGCTGACCTGCAACAGATGATGTCCCAGCAGTTTCCAGGAGCCAGAGCTGTCCAGGCATGGTTTATTCAACATATAGGGCCACTTTCTCTGCTGGTGTTAGTTGCCCCTGCTCTAGTGATACCACCAGCATTACACCAAATCATGTCATAAATAAGATTAGGCCATAATTATCTGAATTTGCCATGGCTCATGTTTCATTCATATGACACAGAGACATATTTTTGAGTCAAGAGGCCCTTTGTTAACATATTCCTGAATTTCTCAGTATCTGATGTGTCTAAAGTAAAATGGCTCATGATACTCATTTCCTCTGAGCTGCCTTTTCAGCGGAGGCTTAACCTTGATTTACAGCACTGTCACTGGATAATGAGGCCCATCTACCTGGGGATTTCAGGGCAGTTATTTTTGGAGACAGTTGCCAACTCTGTTCTTGGTAAAGTGTCTCTGGTGGACACTGTAGTGACCAACATGCTTTTTCTGGGGACACTTGCCTGAGGCACTGGCATGGCTGAAGGGTGCTTCCTGTGGTGCATTACTCCCAGTGCCCAGGAGAAGATGCTGGCCTACGTGGTCTCCCAGCCCCCCCATCTCAGATGCATGTTCATACTTCTCCCATCATTATCTAGTTGAGTTTTTTAGCAGGACATGAATACACCTTAATGCTCTAATAAATGAAGATACTACCCTTAAAATCTGGCAGGAGGAAGGACCGCTTTATGCATGACAAAAATGGTGTTTATATTAATGGTTTTCCAATTAGCAAAAAGCAATTGTAGTTTTCCTTGATTTTTACAATCCTTCATTTGGGGTTGTAAACTCTTCATTTCCCCAGCAGGAGACCTGGAAAATGTGGCTTGCTTTGGCATTTTAGCAGCATTTTCTGGCACATATGGGATTTATGGTTGGTTTGATGAAGTTAAAGCTGGCACAGCTTTTCTGCAGGTGGAACATTTGAGCAGACAGGTTTATACAACTAAGAAGAACTGCATCAGACTGGAGCAGAGCTTGATTTAAAGGAAGTCTGGGGAAGGTGGAGTGCTATGAGAGAAGAGAGAAAAATACATAAAATAAATTCAAGCACTGGATTAGATGCCTTCCTCGCTTTGCTGCTTGTTCACACTCTCAGAGTCCCTGGCATCCCCTAAATAGAAGGCAGGCACTCTAAATCAAAGCAAATGTTTAATCTGTCGTTTCTGACACAACTCAATGTTTCTAGATGGGCTGGCAAATCAGGTAGGCTGTAACCATCTTTCTCACCCATGATGCTGTACTTGAAGTTACTGCTAGCATAGTGGTTGCCTGTGCTTCAGAGGCATGGCACTGCCAGGAGGTGAGGGTGGCATGGGGGGGAGCCCTGTGTCCTGACAGGTATGAGATGAAACATCATGCTCATGTCCACCTTCCCTGATGGCTCAGATGCTGTCACTGTCCAGACCTTCAGTGAAAGCTGGAACAGTGCCATAACATTATTTCCAATGTAAATGGGAGCTCTTTAGTTGTTGGCTGCATGTCCTAGCGCATGGTGGAACATAAGCTGACTGGCACTTGTTTATGAGTAACATCACACTCTACCATGGCTTCCCTTCAATGAGGTTTTATTCATACACTCTTGGTTGTGTCAGGGAGAGTTTTCTGGTTTTCTGTGATTCACAGCAAGTGAACTTTATCTTTTTATTCATAAAATTCCCAAATGATCACACATAAATGCCTCATTCCTGCCACTATCCTCCCCAAGAGGAGGATAGTGCCAAAAAAAGACTTGGAGCTGGCTGACAAGTAATTTCCTGATTTGCAGCCGTTCCAAATTTACTCAGCTACCAGCCACCCCCACAATAAGCATCATTCCCGTTGGAATGGCAGCAAACTTATTCCTGTTGTGTTTTGGTTTTACTCTTCTCTGCTACAGGTTTAACCCTGTCAGGTGTTGAACCTTAATTCCTGCAAAGGCTATCAAAGAATTCTGACTTTTGTCATACAACTGAGCAATGATGTGCCATCTGGATCTCCTATATTCTGGAATTGTTAACCCCTTTTGAATCTTAATCTGTAGCAGATGGCTATGGCCCATGAATTGGACTTATTTCTACTCCAGTATGTCAAGGCAAGGATGCAGAATGCTTTCTATCCCTTACCTAAATGATGAAGACACCGAAGTCCCAGAAAGTGATGAAGAACACACCTTTGTTCTTTAAGTATCTAAATGTCCTCATGCATCTCAGTGTTTGGCCACAAAGTTTCCTAGGTTCGTAGTTCAGGAGCATAGAGGCAATCCTGCTAGCTTGGGCTCTGGGTGCATGGCACCCAGACGTGTGCCATGGTGATGCAGAGACGAGGCAAAGTCTGATTTTTCTCTTCCCAAATCCTGGGATGGGCCCACTCCATAGGTCTGTTTAGAGCTCAGAGATCTATGAGATAGAGGCCCAGAGAAAGGAGATGGCCTCCTTGTTAAAGGAGGCCAGACTTGTTAAAAATGGCATAGCAGTTTTATACTGATAAGAATCATCCATGAAAGACCCAGTCTACTCTCCAGGTAGCTGTGACACCAGTCTAGAGGACATCTATAAAAGCTTGCACGTGCCTCCTGTTGAATCTATGGTACAGTCAGTTAGACTAGGGTCAAAAGATCACCTGGAAGTAGCCTTAAGGTAAGTGACTAATTTTGCCACATTGGTTGCAGAAGCAATCTGTTCATTGCAAGGAAACTCAAGCTGAAATGCTTAGCCGGTGTGACACAGCAGTGTTACTCGTACTTACAATGGGCAATATACTTTTTAAATGTAGTTTTGTGATCATGCAAGTTGCAGTTCTTATTTTGTTTAAATGAAATTTTGTGAGCATTGTGTTTGCAGAGAAAGCCTTAATGGTTCCTTGTCAAGAGGCAAACTAAAATGACTATTGTGTAATTATTTTTTAAACCTCTTCTTTTTTTGTCAGCTTTAATTGTGTTTTATTATTGCTTGGGTGCAGTGAATACTGAAAAAGTATGCATAGCTGATTAAAGTAACCTTGACTTATGTGCCGAATTTGATAGTGGGGACGTAGGTCCTGTCTCTTTAGGTATCTGCAGGTTCCAATCGTACCTGCATGGTTGTGCTCTGGGCTGTGTTGGTACAGACAGTAATATGGACAGGCTGAAAAACCTGCACGGTTCTCTTAACCTTCAGCAGAACTGCACAAAGGAGGAGTTTGGTGCAGTGATGTGAGGGAGGCTGCATTGTGTCAGTCATTTGAGCAATTGGCCCCCGGTCTTATCCTTAGCACATACTTAACACATCTTGCCAAATTATGCGGTTGCTTAGTAATGCGAACAAATATCCCCTGGAGATTCAATAACCAAACTCATTATCACTTGTCATGTAGGCCAGGAACTGAATCCAGATCTCCAGGAGTGAATGACTGGTGTGTTAACCTAGTCTCCTACTGCTAAAATAGCAGAATGAATATGTGCAAAGTCAACTCCATGCAGTGGGTAAAAATATACCCACAGTAGAAACACAGAGAAGGTCTATTAAAAACAGTTCTCATTATATAGATTTCATTATCTGAAATAAGTAGGGGGGAAGTTAGCATTTGTTAATGTACTGAAGAGAGACACAAATGAAGACTGACTTCTTTTTTTAAGTATTTACTTTTAGTTTTGCAAACTTAGCAATATAGCTGTCCTGGTTAAGTGTTGCAAAGGAAGAGGTAGTTACATGTGTCATCTTCTGCACCTCAAGAGGCCACAAAGTGCCTTTGAAAACAAGACCTTGTTCCAGTGTCACTTGTGGATGCTGTTAGGTGGGTCTACACCCTTCACCTATGCTCAACCTTGCTCTAGACAGGCTAGTTTGCTGCATTATGGCCACACTATCGGGGCTTATCACAATGGTGCTGACACCTCCCCTGGATCCAGGCTCATGTCCCAGTCATAAATGTGCTGTGCTGCAGGGACATACCAGCTCCTCTGGGACTAGCTGGATGGCACTGCACTGTGCACACCATAAATCCGTGATCTGAAATTTTTGCGAAGAACTCTACTTTGTCTCCCCTCTCTTCAACAGGTTCCTTCTGGTTCGTCAGGAAAATGCAGATAGTCAGTTTGCTTAACAATGATTTTTGGCAGTGAATCCAGTATTTGTAGATCTGCGTACTGAATACATATGCTGTTGGCTATAAAGATACCACATTTTTTCACTCATAAGCAATCCCAGCTGCATATATGGGTTTTGGACTTCTTTAAAAATTTTATTCTGGAGTAAATTTCAGACCAGCTGCTCAGCATACAAATGCAAATTGGTTTAATTCATGTAGATAATGTATTCACATCAGACACTGGGTGTGTGTGTGCACTCATAATGATGGAAGTTCAGAGGAGATGCAGATTGATAATTTGCCTGAACAAGGTCAATACTAACAAACGTGGAAGGGAAAATCTTAAACTGCTGTTGCCCTTTCACGTAATATCTACTCAAGGGTAAAATGGGTGTGATCTCCCTTATGCAGCATCTTCTGTCACTTCTGCTGGACATCGTTAGCACAAATTAATTATTTTCTAGTGTTCAGTCTACAGGATCTTTCCACTGTCATCAGCACTTTTCAACTTCTGCTGAAATAACCTTGTCTGAAAGCAAATTTGCAAAGTTTCGTGCAATTTTCTGTACTCAAATAGCCAACAACTGCTATAATGGAGACAAATTGAGGGGATGACACCTTCTCAGTGCAGTGTTTTGGAACTGGGTTTGATTTTTTTCCCTTTGTTCTATGCAGAAATTTGTGGTTTTCAACTATTGAACACATAATTTCTCATTTCCTAGCTGTATGAGAAGACATTGATCTAGTAGCTACAGGATCTCACTAGCTGAAAAGTCCTCCTATCTGTCTGGGGATTTTCACAGTTATCGGGTTCTTGCAGGGGTAATGGCATGTTTAGCGCTCTAGAAGTATGAATCATTAGGTATTTGCTACACCGATATGCCCAAAGGGATTTTTAAGCTACCGTCACACTGCATCATGCTTGCACTGCCTTCATCCTGTGCTGCAGGACTTTTGCAGGTTGTGTGAAAAAGCTTAACTGGGGTTGGCACTCTTGCAAGGATTTGGATATTGGCCACATCTGGAGCCAGGACACAGGTCAGAGTACACTGGGGCTCAGAGTTATACCAAGTGTCTGCTCAGGCCTATATCAGTCTTTAGATCTGTGGTCAGAAAGGAGGTTTCTCTTCCACTCAGGCTGCAAGGTACTTTGGTGATGTGTTTTTGAATTTTTCTTGGTACCTATCATCTCACGTGGTAAGAAAGCCTTCACCAAACTTTGCTGAGCTCCCCTCCTTCATCAGGAACAGGACATTGGCATTACTTCCGCTCTCTCCTGTTGTCTTCATTTACCACGTGGAAGTTGCAGCTTCTGGTCATTCCTGCTTGGTGTTAAGTTCATGAGAGGGGTTTAGAAGGTGCTCTGTTGCCTGTGGTGAAGTAGAGCATGTAGAAAGAATGGCTGACAACATGAGAAATGTATCTATTGGAACATTTCTTGTTGCTTGCAGATGACTAGACTCAGAGGCCATCTAGCAGTCTCAAAGGGGACTCTTGTTCACCATTTCTTGACTTTTCTCATACTTGCTCAGATTGTGGATTTACTCATACTTGCTCAACTGCTGGGCAATTGCAGCTGAGTTATTGTTGTACTGTAATGGACTTATGCATAATTTCTGAGCACAAATGTATTCTTTCAAGTTCTGAATCCATAGAAACATTCAAACGAGGATATGGACTTAGTTGAGATTCCTTAGTCGAGATTCTGGCAGGCAGGGGGTTGAAGCGGTGAAAAGAAAGCACTGGCATGATATGGAAATTGAATTCCCTTCCTTTGAAATACAGCACAGTAATTCCCATCTGCTCAAGTGAAGGATCCAACGCTCTTTCTCAGACTTGGAGCTATCACTTACTGTCATACTGAAACTGTAGGTTTAGAGTAGGGGTGAGCCTATGCAGCCCATTTGGGAGCTGCTACTCTAAAAGGAGGTTCTGGTTCCCATATGAGCCCTCCCATCAAGTGTGTGGCCCTGTTGCCCTCCTTGTGCAGTACATTTTCCTCATCTTGCAGCCTGAGGAGGCAGCTCAGGGGGCTAAGCTCACAGACACATTAACCAGCAAAGACTGCCTGAAGATGGGCTCACCCATATAATAAAATTACACTGTTGTCCACTTCTTTCTCAAAACCTTTCTTCTAGGTCCATTGCTGAGATAGTCAAGGAGGTTGCAGCTTTCCACAGCAGCCCCAGAAAAGGAGATGTCTCAGAGAGAAACCACTTTGACCACAGAGAAGTTGCTGCTATTTCACAAAATGTACTTGGAGACCTTTAGTCTTCAGGTGTGCTGAGGTCACATGACACACGTAACTATGGATGGCTTTTTGGAGGAGGTATGGTGGAATAATTAGGCATAACAAGCAGAGAAACAAAGCTTAATTGGTTTTGGTGTCATGGAAATACAAGATTTAGTCTTTTTCAGGGTACATTTTTATTTTTTCCGAGCAGCACTCAACTCCATACTTTACCTGTGTTTTGCAGATGTCTTGCTTCCATACCAGAATCCAGTGTCCTGAATTAGGGACCTAATCCCATCATGAAGAGTTAGGGCAGGCTAGGAACCTGAAGTGTGTTAGCCTGATGAAAGGGGGGAGAGATAAAGCTGGTGTGTTGATTTAGCTGCTAGGAAGTGTTGAGGATTGCAGTACGTCTTACTTCTGTCACTCTCAGGGGCCAAAGTTTTTTCTTCCTTTGGAGACATATACTCTAATCCTTTCCTGGAGTTGTGTCTAAAATCTGTCTTTGGAAAGTAAAATACTTCTCAGTTTTGTAGCATGGCCAGAGAAGAAGCCTATTTTATACAATATCCCAGTGATTATAGCATTAGCCCAAGGTAGAGGCACAGGAGTTCAGTTCTATTCTGAAGGGATTTGAAATCATACAGAGATGAATAAATAATAAAAATGTATACACCAGCACTATTTTGCTTTGTTGTTAAGTCTTTTTCTATTGCTAATATGCAGTGTATCTAATTGAAGACTGTTTCTTTATCAGCAGTGAAAACTGTTTCAGAAAAAGCAGTTTATTTCTCCAAGTTAGACAGTTACCTTCTTAAACATGAAAAAGAAATGCCCAGACATCCCATTATTATTGGTTTGAATTATTTATAGCCTGTAGCATTTTACAAGACATTGGAAAAGCAAATGTATCCCATATTTTAAATATTACTTGGTTGTAAAAGATGCACACAATGCAGTATAGGATTGCTATCATAGCATTTCCCCTGGTGTCATTTGCCACGGAACTTGACTGCTGCCACAACAGTGACAATCAGGAACACTGTCATTATGGCCAGTGGGGGAGCGCTTGATTTATTTACATTCACGTAAGCAAAGTCAGAAGTTGGCCTTGGAAAACAGTAAGGTCGTTGCATCTAGCAAGGTGTAGCTGCAGTGTTCAAAATGACTGCACAGCTTGGCAAAGTAGACTTTAGGAGCTGGCTTTGTGTTAATAGCACATATATGTGAAATATTTTCCCTTCTGAGGTTTACAGCCCCATATTTTCTGACAGAAAAGCAGGGGTATTAGCTTTGTTGTGCAGCTTTGTTGATGTCAAATGCAGGTGCTGATAATGCAGATGTCTAACTAACTGGGGTGAGATTTCAGTGCTGGTTGTTCCCCCCCTGACCATTTGGGTCCTGAGATTTCCTGAGATAAGTAAGCTGACCAACATCTCAAAAACCGTACCTGAAGTCAAGCAGTTTTGTCCAGGAATCAAGTATTTACCACCAAGACAGAGGGAGACCAGAAATCTGGGACGGAGATGGTGCTTAGGGCACGGTGGGATAAGTGCTGACACTCATGTACCTGTGCCTTTTCCTCCAAAATCTCTGAACATCAGGCACCCCCGCGTGAAGCCATGTCTGGCTACACCTGGACCACAAGGGTAAGGGAAGGCATACAAGCAGCACTGAGCATGCCAAGCTGCTCCCACATGCCCTGTCTGACCCATACCAACAGGTCAGTGAGCACCCAGGCCATATCCTGTGGCAGGACTTGGCTCCCAAAAACTCTGGAGCTGAGCAAATCTGCAGCTTAGACTGTGCTCTGTGGAAGTACATTCACGGATGATAGAAGAATATGTCAAATGTGTCAATAATACATCAGGATATGATTGAGAACATAACAAGTCCTTTGATGCTCTTCACCTTGGAGAAGAGTCACTCCTCAAAACAAGTGAGCTGACTGTAACAGCAGAGACTTTGACAACTAGACAGCAGAGCTGCTGCTCCATCACTCACCTATGTCCCCGCAGATTATGCTGAGGGGTTTTTGTCTGTTTGATTTTTTATTTTTTGTACTTCATTAGCACCAGTGCTTGCCATTGGGTACTACATACTCCAGGTTAGCCAGGAAGTCAAACAGTTAGGTCATTAATATCAATGCCTCTGCCAGAGGGCCAGTTACATCTCAAACCTTTTCTTTTTCCCTTTCCTAAAGACATTTTTCACTCAGATCAACGACTGGTGATTATCCAGTCTAAATCAGGATCCTATTATGTGAGGTAGAGGAGATTCTTTTGACTACTGCTGAAATGTATGTAATAATAATAGCCTTAGAGAGGAGTGAAATGTAGCACAAGCATCCTGTGTGTGTCTCTTTAATTAGAAACCATGCAGAGTTTGAAATCCAAGGTGCTTCCAAACATGTGCAGTGTTCATTTTAATCATTCCTCAGAGTGCAGGAGGAAGCATCAATTAAGTTAAGCATGAGAGAAACTCCTGGGAGTGGGTGCAGGAAATGAATTTTTTTAGTAATATTATTAAGTTGATGATGATGATGATGCCCAGGGGCAGCACTTGGAAAGCATTAACCTGAAAAGGCACCAAGGAGCCCTGTAGTATGTCAGCAAGCAACCAAAGCACTGAAAGATCCTTAAGGCATAAATCTGACCCATATTCTGTAGATAATCAACTTTCCTCTCCCCAGAGGGGATTCGGGAGAATGACATAAAAGCATGATTTGCATTATGAAGCCTTGTATCCTCCTTGATGTTTTCCTTGTCTGCTCCAACTGCTGTGGCTTCCTAACATCAAACTGCACAAAGGTTTGCTCCAGCCAGGGGAGAAGCTGCCTCCTGGCACAACTGTGGAGGGGACCTTTCCTACTGCAGAGAAGAAGAGGACTTGCAGTGTTGGAGTGTGAGATGCTCTTTGACCTTTTCAGTGCAGCCCTTTCCTCTGACTGCCTGGCACATGTCAAAGCCAGAGCTGATTAAAGCCCTTCTGGCAGTCAGCTGGATAATGTGAGGGAAGGTGCCAGCCTGTCCTGTCAGCAGCACTGAGGCTTGAAAGAGATTCCTAATCATCTTGCTGAAGAAAGCACGTGTCAGTAAATTGCAGCTAATGAGTCATTTCGGGACAAGGAACCTGGATGGGAGGACAAAGTGGAGGCAGGGTGCAGAAGGCAGGGAGCTGGCAGTCCCGCCAAGGAATGGGCAGGGATCCCAAAAAATAAGGTCCTTTTTGGGGGGATAATAACACTGTGATTTAAAAAGCATGGATTTTTTCATTTTTAATGGATACCAGATATTTTATTATTGCTAATCGCAGCAAACAGAGGGGAAATAATCTCTAAATTCCTGGCAAGTAGGTCATCGTGTACGTTTCTTCAGACTATGTGAGCATGGAGACCCCTGATGTGCACTCACTTGAGAAGGTTTCCGACAGCAAAGAGACAAGGAGGCTGCTCACACAGTGCAGATGTGGATGAGCTAACTCCTCTCACGCTGACATTTTGAGCCAAGAACATTTCAACATTAGCATCTCCTAATGCAGTTTCATCTCCCTGGCTATAAAGCCTGTCCTGGTGCAAAAGAAACCTCTGTGATTTTCATGTAACTAGGAGAAAAGAGCCATAGCTGGTTTTGTGTAACAGGATTTGTATGGGCTGTTGGTAAGGACACGCTGCTGATAAATAAGGTTCAGTTGTAAATATTCTCTAGTGACATGGGAATTTATCCACCTATTGAAGTTTACAACTGAGCTACCAAGGAAACATGTTCTTTAGCTCCACTGTGTATGCAGTCCACGGTACATTTATCAAACACCCTGTCAGTTCAGGGAAGGCACAGTCCAGGTAATACAGTATTTATGAAACTGTGAATACCACCTCAGAAAGTTCTCTTACGAGTACATTTTTTAAAGCTGTCTTATGAAAACTTTGGACAAGTGGAAAGCAGAGGATATATTTTCAGTTTTACAGTGAAAAATCTGCTCTGTGGTCACATGCAGTGAAGAAGATGCAATAGAAAGACATGCTTCCTAAGAACCACATTTATTTATCATAAAGCATACAGTAAAAGCTGTCGAAGCAAATTAAATACTACCTTTTGCAGAAGTGTTAAGGTTTAAACAGGAATTTCATATCCTCCCCTTTATCAGAAATAAGAATTAAGACTGCCTTCTCATCCTCCACCCATTCACCCTTTCAGTTTACAGGCTACACTGACAGCACAGGCAGGCTCTTTGGGTCAGCACTTTTTCATCCCATTCCCATATCAGAGGGTCTTCATGGTCATTTATCTTATAATGCCTCTCCCATACTCCTTGGAAACCGAGGCAGTGGCCCTGCTCACTCCCCTATAAAACTATCCCTGTTTCAACCTTCAGACCTTGCAATACTCTGGCAGCCTCAGTGACTCCTGAGTTCCTCAGCTAATGTAGGTTTCAGTATGGAGAAAAGATTCCAACATGGTCCTTGAACAACCCTTTGTCACTTCAGAAAGATAAATGTAAAAAAATTCCCTCATTTTAAAATCTTTCTAAGTTGTTTTCTTTGGGTACTGAAACCTATAAGCTGAGGCTGCCAAAGTAACTTGTGTTGTTTCAGGAAATGATTTTCTTGATCCTTGGTGATTGAAATGATGGGAGAAGCTTTTGTAACCTTTAAGTTAAAGTTTGTGTGAAGAGAGGAGAAAAAAAAAAAAAAAGGAAAAATGAAGTCTATTCTCTACTGGTAGCAATTCTTTCAAGATTTGCCGGAGTGGGGCTCCCTCTGTTGAGTTCTGGGAGCTTTGCCAGTTGGTAAATACACCTGCTCACTCCAGTTTTGGGGCAGCTTCATCTCCAGGCCCTTCCTTACCCCTCTCCCCTCCCTGTGGTTCACCTGAGAGAAAAAAAATTGCAACAGAAAAGTCCATGCAAAGCAGGGTCTGTGACATGCCTGGTCTCTGTCAGGAGGAATTGCAGCTCTGATGAGTTGTAGCAGGACTGGACCATAAAGTCCTTTCTGGGGTGGAGGTGGGAGAGGGTTTCTGCTAGGAAAATGCTTGAGTCACAAAGCAAGGAACCAAAAAGGAAGATGTGGAAAGGCTGGAAAGTAAACCAGAGGTATTGGGCCAGATAGCAGAGTTACAAAGGCACGTCTAGAAAATGTAAGCTATCCTGTGCTTCGTCAGCTTCATCAGGAAAGATCAAATGTAGCAGTTGCAGTAGAGATTCACGTTATGGGCTTTTATGCAATATTGTTTAGTATTTTCCCCAAAATGTTCTTTTTTTTTCTTGCTGTGACCTACAGCATAAAGAATTGTGTAAAATTCCAGGGCTGGCTGTAAATGCTGCCACTGTGGAGGTGAAGGAGCCTGAAAAAACCTAAGGCTTTCAAAATTGCACAGTGAACTGACTTTTAACTCATCTCTTTTGCTAAAAAACAAGTGAGGACTGGGTTCTGTTAGGTGGCTGGGAAAACTGGGTTATGATTCTTACTGAAGCAGTGTTTTCTGGGGAATAATCAGTGAGAAATTTCATGTTTATTTAAAGGATTTGAGACACTCTTTGAATTGAACACAAGGCAATCTTAAATATATAACTACTGTAGTGCCTTGAATATAAGGTTTTGTTTTGTGTTTCTCTGCAGCCTCAAGGGAGCTCTATTTGGTTTGTAGCCTGTCTCTGTTGGTGGCTATGGCAGTCTAAATGTAGTCAACTGTGCTGTCTTTCCTCCTTGAACTGCTCAGGTAGCACATTGCTGTCAGATTGCCTGTTATAGTTGCAGTGGCAGATGTTTTATTCTGTTATTTGGGGGTTTTTTTCTGTGTTAACCCTCCAATAGTTCCTGAAGCCTGGGTTTAGGAAGTATTTGGTGGCCCTTGCCTTTGCGAGGCAGTCAGCCAAGATGTATTTTGACTGATGGTTTCTCAGGAAGTCACGTTGCGTACTTGGGTTAGAAGTCATTTTGGGTATTGGCTGGGACATTTTGTAGACCAGCTTTTGCTCTGAAGTGTCTGTGTACAGATCCTTCCACCGAGATCCTCGCACAGGATTATAGGGGTAAAATTTGGCCCTTAGGATCCAGTGAATGTTTTCTGCCTGAAATGTGAAGGACAGATTCTCAGGGCATACCTAGGTTTTGTGAAGTCTGTGGCCAGCACAAGACATCACTAAATATTTTCCTTGGTAGAAGCTGCTAGCCATTCAGCTTTGTTTCAGGGAAGATTACTTGTTAAGATAAAGCTCTGTACTGGGTAGGAATTTTCTATACATCCACACCACTTCATCAAGATTAACTAGATTAAAGTGGTTTAACTGAAACCAGAATTTGACCTGCAATACCAGCAGTGTGTTGATAGTACCACTTATTAAAGAACAGAGAGTCTGGAAGCATTCGGGTTTTGCAGAACGTGAGGGACTTTGTGCTGACACAGTTAAACAGCTGGCTGGTGTAACCCACTGATTCTCTGGGCAGCAATAGCTGTGAATTCACTGCTAGAAATCCAGCCTGACCCTGAACATCACATCTTGCTTAATAGGAGTGCATGTAGTTTGAGAATATTTCACTTAAACAACATGTTATTAGGAAAAGAGATCTTTGAATGTGTAAATGTTGATAGATACTGAGTGAGAGGCTGAAGCAATGTGAGATACTCTGCTGAAGCAGAGGATATGAAGCTATTTTAGCCGTGATTATGAGATTGGATGAGCTCTTGCATTCAAGTTTTGAATCTTCCTAAGAGAAATGGTGTTGGACTGGAAAACTCAGTTCTTATTTTGGGAAAGAGGAGAATCCCAAACATACCTATGTGACAATCTGTGCAGTGGAAAGCCTGCTGGTTTTTTCTCGGTTGTGCTGCACGCATCAACTGCATTTGCTGAGGGAAACTGTGAAACATTTTTTAATCTTACTGAATACAAAGATGGACCTTATTCAGTAAATGCAAGTTGAGACTGTTTGTTGGATAAATTACAAAGTAACCTCAGGAGATGCTGTTCTCTTTAAAGAGCAGTTGTGCTCCATTCACCCATTTGCTGAAGAAGATTAGCACTGTCCTGTTAGTGATCTGGAGTGGTGAGCGTCATTGTTCCCTGTTCTTTGGAGAGCAATGCCGATGTGCTAGTATGATGTTGTACCTGCCTGCCTTCACGTTCCATCTGTTGAGCAATTCCCCTGGTATCTTCATGCTAATTGCAAAAGTCTCTTCTGGAAGTGGCAGATAGGTTACTAATCTGTTCAGACACTTCCTCTTCATGTATAAATACCACCTCTTGGGAATGTGTAGAGGTGTTTCCAAGACCTTCTAGCACCTCAAAACAGTTCTGAAAAAGCATTTTACATCCTACTCCAGGTAGGAGCTCCATGCAGCTCAAGTGCATGTTGTCTGCGCGTGTCTTCAGGTATCACAAGGACTGCAGCCAATCCACAGCACCATCTGCCAGGATCAGGGCCTAACTATTAGCTAATCATTTAGCCAAGTAAAACAATAGATTAAACTTCTTAACATCTTTAGTTAAGAAGTTTTATTATTATCATGATTAATTCTACTTATATGGCACTATTAATAATCATGCCACTTTCCAGAGTATATGAATGATTGCATTCTGTTTTCATTCTTTATGGTGCTGTTTTTATTGTCATATTAACAACATTTATTCTCAAAGTTGATTTCAAAAAGTTTGTACCTGCAAAGTGTGATTTTTCAGGCTTTTATGATTGTTCACGCAGAGCTGAATAATAGCATGTAAATGGTTTTTATCTTTGCTACTTTGTGCCAAATTAGATTATTTCTGTTTAATCTTCTGTCATTAGCTTTCTGCAAAAGCAAATGCTGCAGCGTCACTGCTGAGATATGTCAGACAGGTGACCTGGAGGTGACAGGGCTTCTGAATGGATGTACGTAAGACAAACCATCTCACACAGAAGACAAACCACTTTTAAGAGTTTTTGCTGTGAGATATGATGATGATTTATGATCTGTCACCCTGAAAGTTCCTCTTGAGGACAGAAGCCACTAAAAACTCTGCAGGTCACAGATCTGGTGGTGGTATACATTTGTTATGACTGCACTGGCTCAAGTTTGCCCCAACTCCTTGCTTTTTCAGCTTATTGCATGTACAGCTGCTCTCTCTTGATTCCTAGGGCTGACTAAGTGACGTGTTCTAAGAACCACAATTAATTTAAGCGAAAAGTGTTGCTTTGGAAGGGTGTTAAATCAAGAGCAACTGTAGTGGGCAGGATGGCAAAGAGCAAGTGGGCAGCACACAGTCCCTGCTGCCCTTGCCAAGTCTGGCAGACATGACTGTCATTGCCAACGCAATTGAGTTGCTTGTTGTGCCAGACTGCCTTCCACTTTTCTGTCCCAGAGGGATCCAAGCAGGCGTTTCATGCTCACAATTTAAATTGCTCTCATCTGACTTCAGTGGGTGTTTTTGATGCCAAGATCCGGGTGCTAGTAATAGGGAGTACCCCATCTCCTCAGCAGTCCTGCTGATGGATGCTCCACCACGCAACCCCTCTCCTCTCCAGCACAGCTGCTGCAGTTTCTGTGGAGTTCTTATGGATGGCAGGAAACCATATGCTGAAGTGTTGCTCAGCCTGCTCGTGGGGAGCTTTCTACCGTTTGGAAAATGTAAATTCAGTCCTGCCCGTCTCCACTGAATCTTTGCTTGTGTTGACTGGGAAATTCAGAGTAATATGTAATGCTTCAAAGTAATGAAGCAAGAAATTAGCAGTATGTATTTTAATTATTATTTCTACTCCATAGTAGTAATTTATGTTTAATTGTATTTTACCACTGAGATGTGCATGCTTTTCATTCTTTTTCATTACTTTTTTCTTTCTGTGTCTCTTTTCTCTATCAACTTTTAATTTACTCTGTTTGTTTGCACTTGGTAGTACTTCATGAAGGAGATAAATGTAAATACATTCATTCAGACGAACAGACTCTTCAGAAATGTATTTGGAAGATGGGGGATATGGAGATAGATGTTGGAGAATTTTCAAGAACTGCAACAAGCAACATGCCAGTGTGTTTTGCTAAAGTGACTTAAGTACAGGCTTAAAAAAAAAAAAGACTTCCTGTCTCTAGCAGTGTTCTTATCAGGCTGTTCCAGTAGCATGTTCTGAGGCTGTTTGGCTTTGTCCATTCTTGCTTTAACTTTAGCTATGACTATGAACAAGAGCTGTGAAGCAAAGGGAAGGAGGAGTTAAACACTCATCCACCTTTTGACCTTTTGCATTTCCCCAGTTCTTTACTCCTTTCATCCCCCTGAAACGGGTCCAGGTGATGGTGCTGCCCATGGGACATGCAGCATCACACCTGCCTCTTGTGGGAGATCCCCATGTGCAAGTGAAGCCCCTGAGGTTTCCCTTCTTTGCACAGCTTGAGCTGCACAAGGCAATAGCTTGAGCGAGAGAAATTACCCTTCAGCATTAACGTGGCTTTCACACTGCGGAAAACCAATCTTCTGCTCTGCTGTTGCAGAGAGGAGTTGTAGCTGTAGCCTCAGGAGGTTTCTTGGTTTTCAGAGATCTGAACACAAACCTGGTTTGAGAGAAGGGTTGGATCATAGCACTTCTGTCTGGGTCTAGTAGCCTCGCCCCTGTTAATTTTGGTTTTGATTTCTTATTTTGTAATCACACACACTGTACTACAGGCAAGCATCAGACCTTTTTTATGTAGTGACCTCCTCCATCAAGTACTGCACACAGAAGTTGGCAGGCTTTGACCCATGTTGGAGCTTGCATTGCTTTCAAGTACATTGGAAAAATGTTTATTTTCTGTAACTTTTGTAAACTTATTACTTACTCTATCTGTGCAGCTCACATTCTACTAAGCATTCTACTGGGAGAAATTATTGGAAGTATGTTTGGTTTTTTTCATGTTCCTTTTGTTCTTCAGGATACATAATGAAGAATTCTCCAGCTTTGACACTTAATTGCTTCATGGCTGTTGTTTGTCAATTTGCCAGCAGGTTTCTGCTTAACTGCCATTTGACATTGCTGAAACACAAATGCAGAATGATTGAGTTGCCAGCATATCATTGAGTCTTCTGCAAGGGGGATTTTCAGCATATTAACGCTTCAGGCTTTTACGTCAGTATTGATTGCTGAAATTGAAAAGAAACCTTTGGCAGTATTCCGCATTGTGCCAGCATGGATTTACTGGCAGGAAAAAAACCTGGCTGTTGCCATTGACTGTGACTTCATCCCTTCCTTCCTGTCTTTCTTGCATTCTTTATTCCTATACACACCCACACAGTTTTGAAATTTAATGCACATCATAGTGAAATGCCAGTTAGCCTCACAATAAATCAACTCGGCAAATCAAGTACTTGATACAGTCAGATGTCAAGGCTGTTTAATTTTGCATCCACCTGCATTATGCCTGATCAGATTTCATGGCAACTGGGGAGGGGGCGATGGCAGGCGTCCCTCGGAGTGGAAGTGCAGGTCAAGGGCTGACTTGGAGGAAGGTAGTGGGGTGGTGGTCTCTGCCAAGCTACTCACAGGGCAGCCAGGCTGCCACCACGTCGGTCCCTGGATGCCCGAGTGCCATTATGGAGCTGGATACCATGGGGAGAGGAACAGCCTGATGCTGCCGGGGCCAGGCTGGGAAAGTGAGTTTCCCTCCCTGGACATAGTGATGCTGAAGATGCCAACATGGGGCTCACAGATGAGCTTAGGCTGTGGATCCACAGGGACTTAGGCTACAGAGCAGGGGATGAAGTGCATGGTGAGGGTGTAGTGTGGTGGCTCAGTGTTGTCCACTAGCTGTTGCTGTGGCAGTGCCCATGTGTGGGATGGGCAGAGCAAGAGGAAGGTGTAAGCCCTCCTGCAGTTGCTGGAGAAACATCTCTATGTGCTTTGCCTCACCAAAACCATTATCTGTCTGCTTTTCTTTAGTCTAATCTCTTAGATGACACGTTACAGTCTGTTTTAGATTAGAATATTTTGTAGGAAGTACTACTTGGGCATTCTGAAAGTGATGATGTCTGACTGAAATGCAGTTGCATGGAAGAAAGACTTGAGGGGAAATAGGATGGGGAATGGAGCAGAGATTTTGAACATAATTTGGGAAGGACATCCTCACTGGAAGGGCTTGGGGAGTTTGCATGTCAGTCAGATATTAGTCCTGGACAACTGCTTTCCCTTTGAATTGGGGAAGTCAAGTGAAGAAGAGGAGAGTGGTTAGGCTAGAATTGCCTGCACAAAGATTTGGCAAAGAGGTATATAATCACAGGATCATAGGAAGATTTCTAAGAACCACCTAACTGTTGGTGAGGAGTGACATTACAACTAGCAAACAGCAGCAGTGATTGTGTTTCTTCTGTTTCTGAAAGATGCTTAATAATCCCTCCTTACAGGTGTAGTTCAGAGAAGCTTTCTGAATCTGACTTGCTCTCATTTATGGATTAACCAAAAGTAGGAACAATAATGGGAAACTTTCAAAAATATACTTCTTAGGGACCATTAATATAACCTGACCATGAAAAGTCCACTGAAAGCTAAACCTTTTGGCTAGAAAATATCACAAAGGAAGCTTCAGGAGTTTATTTTGTTGTGGGTTTTGTGGGTTTGTTTGTTTTGGGGTTGTTTGGTTGGTTTTGTTTTGATTCTGGTTTTTTAATTGTGCTATTAAATTTCTCTCTTTGGTCAATTTGAGCAGACACTTAAAGCCTTAGAACAGGAAAAGTAGCTTTATTTGAAGAGACTTGGAGGATACTGGTATTTCTTTACCCCTGGGCCACAGTAAATGCAAAGTTTACCTGGGATGCTCAAATCAAAATGGCCTTATGGAAAGGCTGGGAAATGTCTCAATTACAGCAATTTTTAATTAGGAGGTTATCTTTTCCACTGAATAACATGTTCATTTTAAAAATTGCCTCTACAAAGTTTTTAGTTGAAAAGCTGTGGCTCAGAATTAGAAAAGCTGTAGCTGCTAATTGGAACACTGGCTTGTGGTTTAAGTACCTTATTTGCAAATCTCTGTGTAGGACTGTTCATAGATAGTCCCATAGCTAAGCTCATGAAAAGGAACACAAGCAACTAAATTGTCCATTCCTCCATTAAGATCTCCAAATAAAATAGTGCCAGATTTCAAAAGAAAATTTGTCTTGCAGTTTGTATGTTTTGCTTAAAAGTCTGCATTTGCATCAAGGGAAGATAAAAACAGGCACCTGAATCATCTTCTAGTCAGCTCAATCAATTAACAATAAAAGCCCAGCACGTGTTGCATAATAATTTCATTGATCATGTCTGCAATCGTGTAAAATCCAGTTTCTCTTTCTTAGCACTGGGGGCTGTTGCCTTATTACACAGTAAAATGAGTCTTGGGAAGAGAAAGTGATTAAAAAGTAAAGAAAGTTATCTGACCTTGAATTGCTACAAAGATCTTGGGAATAGTAAGGCCCTGTCTAGGGTAAGTGATGAAGAGCATGCTTGCCAGGCATGTGCCTGGATCAGCAGTGGTTCAGTGCGCACCTGGCAGAAGTTTCACTCTTCCTTTGATAAAATGTCTTCTCCCAGCATGAATTAAAGTAATGAATCTTTTATTTCTAAATTACTACAAGGCTCTGTAGTCTATCAGCTTAATGTGAGTTTTTTTCTAGTTTAAAATACGTAATGCAATCTATACCTTACCTAAGGAGTTTGATGGTATTGTATGCTTAATCTTTAAAATGCTGGGGAGGGGGGCAAAGCTTTGCTGTCAAGGGAAATAACCATCCTGACAGAGACAAAAATATCAGTAGGATGCTGCCACTGATTTGGCAGAGACTGTTTCATGCTTTGTTAGCTGGCTGTTGATTTTATGGGTTTTTTTGTTATGTTTGAGGGCGCTTCCAAAATACTGGTCTTTTTAGAAGGTACGAGATATGGGTACCTTCATTCCGATACAGCAAAATTCAGAAGAATACGCAGCAAAAAGAGGAACTGTAAATTGCTAATGAGAAAAGTTAGAACTGGAGACACATGTGAATGAAATTAAATCTCCCTCCAGCCAACATGGATAGTGCTCTGAAGAGCTGTGCCTGTTTGACTGCCTCCTTCACTGTATGCTCTAGGCAAAAAGATCTGTTGCACAGGCTTTCCAAGACCTGCACAGCTACTAGAGCCTTTCCTAATAAGAACTAGTAATTTAACGTTTGTGTATGAAGGTGCATTCAAGAAACTTACTTTTTGATCAGCGTGGAGTCTGCCTGCCACAGTAACCATCTGGAGCCCAGAAGCAGGCGGAGGCAGCAGGCTGATGCTTCTCCTCCTCCTGCCAAAAGATGCAGGTGTAAGAGCATAAAACCTGCCCTACCAGAGCAGGTCCATTTAATGCACCCACTGGGACTGAAAAATGCCTCTGCTTGTGGCTTTAACAAATACCATGAAAAATCTTCTCAGCATCTTATTTTCTGGCTCTGGTAGGGAAATGCAGTGTTTCTGTTGGGCCACTCCACCTTCTCCCTGCGGAAGGTATCTGAGTGTTATTTTAGGCACAGGAATGTTATCCAGAAGTACAGGCATAACAAACACCTGGGGGAATACCAGGGGGTTTTATTAAATATAGCTTTACTTTTTCATTGTCCCTGTAGGACACCCCATTGACAACAAGAGTGCACAGCAGGAAACAGACTACTTATATGCATCTATATGCAACAGAAAACGGTGTCATTTTTGCAAATACCTCTTGGAAAAAAAAAGACTCTTATGGAAAGTTGATTTTACAGGACATCTCTAACATCTCCTATGTTATGTGCCGCTACATATTTGCATTGAGGCTTGCAAGCTGACTCTTAGTTCAAGCTAAATAAAATGAAAAATTATATAGGGTAATACAGCAGTACACCTTTTCTATTCTATTATGCATTAAAGAACTATTTTAGGACCAAAGCACCTGGTAGCTGTGTCCAACACAGTCACCCTCTGCTCTGTGGGATTCAGAAAGAAGGGGAACAAGTATTAAGGAGGGTGAAGGCTGCAGCATTTCCACCAAAACCTTATTCATGCAGGTGCAGCCTGGGTTCAATAATCTTGCACCAGGACAAAGTGAACTCTGGGAATAGTTCTTCACGATCAAGTGGCTTCAGTTAAATAGGTTTCTCTTTTCTATCATACCAAAGTATTAACTTTTTAGGCTTTGCTTTTCTCTTGTGGTGTGATTTTTTGGTAAGTTTGTGTCATTCTTTTAATGAGGGTGAAAGCCTCAGAGCTCTTTTTAGTTATAAAAGAAAGATTAGAGGCATTCTGCCTATTCCACTTTTCCACAGGGACATTAATTCATAAGCAACAGAGAACATTATAACTGTTTACAGTAGCCCTCAGCAAGCAGCATGAGACTTGGGGATTTTGAAAGAAGTAAGAGCATTTAACTACAGAATCAAAAACTAAATTAAAAGCTTCAAACTCAAAAATATTTGGAGTTGCTCAAACAAGCACAATGAAAAATTATCAACTTGCCAACTTTTAGAACCATGTGAATCTTCAAGCTTATTTTATTTTTTTTCTTTTCTGAGCTTCAGAAACCAAAGCAACCCTGAAGGTCAAAATGTCTAAAATTTTACCTTTACACATGTCAAGGTCTACTCGTTTAAACACATTGTTCTGCTTACATAGGATATTTTGCAAATTAACTGATGCTGCTTGATGGTGTATGAGATACTGCAGGTTTCAGCTGAGCTTCATGAGATGGACAGTGTCTGCTCTCATATAACACACCTTCTCAGGCTTACTATAACATACATCCTAGTTTTCCTGAGATCCAGGGTGTAGCATTATTTAGCAATCATCTTCAGTCATTGGGGTAATTTGGTCAAGGATGACCAGTTTGCTTCTAGATAAAAATGACTCTAGGAAGGCTATTGGTGCTGCCTGGAGTTTGCTTAAAGGTGTTTATTTTGTTTCCCCAGAATGTTTCTCAGCTTCCCTATGGCAAAGCCCTCTACACATATGAGGGAAAAGAGCCTGGTGACCTCAAGTTTAACAAGGGGGACATCATCATACTGCGGCGGAAGGTGGACGAGAATTGGTACCACGGGGAGCTCAATGGGAACCACGGCTTCTTCCCTGCCAGCTACATCCAATGTATCAAGCCTCTCCCACAAGCTCCACCTCAGGGCAAAGCACTTTACGACTTTGAAATAAAGGATAAAGATCAAGACAAGGATTGCCTGACCTTCACCAAGGTAGGGGAATAGGTTTTAAAAAAAGAAATTCAGAAAGGGGCTTCTGTAGGGAAAGATGGGGCACTTGTGGTGCTGGTAGCTGAGTCAGGAGCACAGTGATGCTAGGGACTGGTGGGACACCATCCTGGCCTCCCTGGAGCCCAGGGACCCCCTAAACTCTGTTTTTTTCAGTTGGTTTCTTTTATGAGAAAATGAAAGTCCTTGAGCTCAGGCAGCCTAGTGGAGACAGGCTGATGGGGCTAAATTTCCTTTATTAAGTGGGATAATGCCTCATGTAACATGCTGAAGGACACTGACTTTTTCCAACTTGTAAATCCTCCTCTTTCATGGTTTAACCTCAGCCAGCAGCCAATCCCCACACAGCCACTAACTTACTCAGATCAAGGAGAGAATTGGAAGGGTAAAAGCTGGAAAATTTATGGGTTAAGATAAATACAGTTTAATAAGGAAAGCAAAAGCCATGCACACAAGCAAAGCAAAACAAGGAATTATTTCACTTGTTCCCATGGGCAGGCAAGGTGTTCAGCACGCTCAGGAGAGCAGGGTCCCATCACTCATAACAGTGAGCATGATGTCATATAGTATTGAATATCCCTTTTGGTCAGTTTGGGTCACCTGTCCTGGCTATGTCTCCTCCCAACTTCCCATGCACCCCCAGTCTCCTTGCCCACATGGCAGTATGAAAGGCCTTGACTCTCTGAAACCAGTGCTCAGCAGTAACAACGTCTCTCTATTGTCAACCCTGTGTTCAGCACAAATCCAAAATACAGCCCCACACCAGCCACTGTGAAAAAAGTAACTACCCCAGTGAAAACCAGCATATCCTCCCTGCAGAAGCAGAGCCTGCTGGGTGTCCCTGCAGTGTCCCATGCAGCAGCCGTGCTGCAGGACTGGGTAGGCGTAAAGATTCCCATCAGGGTCAGCCCTGTGTAAGCATCATTGGGAAATGACTCCCATTTTGTCTAAAGGAGAAGCCACTGAGACAGCTCGTGCCATGTATGGCAAGGCTGGTATAAAGCTAGTGAAACTAAACAAGTAGAACTGGCTACACGCTTTCTGAGAACATTTTTTCTGTCTGAGAAAAATACATTTCATCTGCATTGAAATGTTCCCCAAGAACAACTCAAATTTCAGAAAAAATCTAATGGAAATGTCTCTTTTAATGTTCCTTGTTGAATCAGATGTTCCAGTGTTTTAAAATGACATTCAGCTTCAAAATGTATATTTCATCATACAATATATCAATTAACAGTTGAAATACACTACATCAAAATATATTGCAGTATTTCCTATTTTAAGAACATAAAGAGAGTAAAAAGTAGACATTTAAAAAACAGTCTTTGTTTTTTTAAAACCAAAATGTTTAATACATTCACACTGGAATGAGAGAAAACTGAAATATTGTAATTTCCTTTGGATTTAAAATGTCACATTTTCTTTCACCCCCACCTCCCCACCTACTTTTTGCCTCCCCCTCCCTTCCCCAGCTGTTTGTGTTGACCTTAGATGGGTTTCATGGATATCAAGAAACCCACAGTAAAATAAAGCATATCCTCTATTGTTAATTTATGGCACTGAACGCCATGGAGAACCTGTTAATTGTCATTTTCTGTTTTATTTCAGCTGTCTGTGGCTGTTACAGTATCACATAAAGTAATAACAGTTATGCTGAAAATGAATATGAAATAGATGATAAAAATATCCTTCACCAGGATTTTACTGACCTCCTCTTTTGAGGCTACTTATTATAGCTGAATGAATCATTTGCAGCATATAATTTTCTCACCGAATGTAACCTCTTTTTCACTCATGCAACGTTTCTCAGCAGAATGCAATTTCCTACACTGTATACTTTCTCATATTTATTTAACAAAAGATTTGTAAGCACTTTTGCTCCATAGCAAGTGAAGTGTTTGATTGCAAACACTGCAAACCCCGCGACTAGCCAGCCTCCCTGGAGCTGTGAATCTCTGTGAAAAAGTGGGCTGCTTAGTGAGAAGTAACAGCCATGAACTAACAGAAAATTAGACAGAAGTTACCTCTGAGATCCTATCAGTAAATATAAATTTGCTGGTGCGTTGTTTTCCTTGCTGCTTGCCCAGAGGTACACTGGAGACTTCTCTGAGAATGCAATCTTCCTTGTCTGCCTAAAGTATTCATTGCATGCACAATCTAAGAAATTTAATAGGCACAGCAGGCAGTTGTGGGTTTTTTTGTTAGAACAGATCCTTTCCTAGACGCTTTTGTATTTGATATGTTTGATGCCATATATTAGTATACCTCCTTTACAATAACTGCCTTTGTATAGTGATAGTTCTCATTTTCTCAGCTGTCCAGTGTCGTTCTCGCAAGGAACATTTCTTTCTGCTGTATAACTATACTCTCAAACTCTCAATTTGCCTCATTTTCATCCCTCATGTTACTGTCTGCATCCTTTTATCCCTGATGACTGTGTTTTTCCCAAGGGGGTTAGATTTCTGTTCTATTGCTGTTTTCTTCTTTAGCTCTTTCCACTACATGCACTGTCACCTTGTAACTTTTTATGTCCTGCCTATTGTTCTCCCTGACAGTGAATAATCTGTTTTTCGTCTTGAGACTTTACCGTCATGTTTTCATCAGTTTTCTCAATGCTAATTTTAGCTGTCACCTGTGCTGATGAAGGTTCCTGTTTAGCCCAGATTATAGATCATCTGCTGATGCAGTCAGTTCCTCTGCATAGAGTCTTGTGTGCTGCAGTGCTGGAGATGTGATTTGTCACTTTGGGCAATATGCATCATTTGAATGTCTCAGTTTGCATCTGAAGATGCTGGACCTGATCTCAACTTCATTTAAGCTATTTTTTCCTTCCTCTGGAAGAGGGGTTGGTTTGGCATACCATTTATACAAACTAGTATAACCTATTTGTGCCCTGCAACTCATTTAATGCTGCCAGACACTTGTAATTGGATTTTATTTATAAACAGATAATAAAGTTTTCCTCTAAAGAAAAGCTATAAGAAGGAAACACAAACATAGGGATCTTCTCTATCCTTGTGTTTTGTTGCTCTTTTGCTGGGCTTTGCTTTTTCCCATCCTCTTTGTTATTGTACACTCAGAATACCTATTGGTGCAGTAAAAGAAAACAAAGGAAGGATATTTGGTGTTTCTTCTTACTAGTTTGTTTTATTTTGTTTTATTTTTCAAAATTCAAATGATCTGTTGTTCCAGAGGTGTATTGCAAGGAAATGAAGTCTTCTTACAGATCTTCATGAGCAGTGCTGCAGAGGGCTTCTACCATTTACCCATTTTCATCTCCTGTAGACACTCTCCAGATTAAAGGCCAAAGATAACCCAAATATAATAATTTTGTATGTGTTAGAATAAAACCAGGAGGGGCAGAGAAAAATCTGTCTTAAGTATCCAGTGCAACAAACAAAGCTCACGCCTGTGATTCTCTTACACCATTTGGACTGCTCCCTCAGCTCATCCTCCCAAATAAACCACACATGCAGGCATAGGGTTCCGCCACTGTTCTCTCCTCTACAAGATGATAGCACATCTCAGATTTGCTACTTAACATATTTTCCATCAGTGCTTGTCAGTGATCAGTCAAACCAGGCAGTTAGCAGTTATTTTTTCTCTGTAACAACTGTTTTCAGCCTCGTGTCGGCTTTGCACCAGTTTAACTCTAGTAGCTTCAGGAGTTTTACTCCTAATATTCCCTATGTGGTTGCAATTAGCATGTGGCCTACAGAGCCTAATTTCATGCCCTTGGGATATACTTATTGACTCAGCTTTCTAATCTTACCTTACATGCTACACAGTATGGGCTTAGGTTCCTGCTCTCTCTGTTTTAAAAAATACTCCATCCTCCTTTGGGCTATGCACTCTCTGGTACAAACATGTGCAAGAGGATTCTTTCAGGTACAGCAGTGCAAATCTGTAGAAATTGCGTTGTTGTTGGTTTGTGTAGTTACACCACCCTTAGACTGAGTCCAGTTTCAGCCCACAGGTTTGTTTAGGTGTTTGACCACCCATTGCATGCGTGAGTTCACATGGCCTCTAGAAGGCTGAATCCCAGTGGTAGATGAGTCTCAGACACGTCAAGGTAGCAACAACTGTTCACCATGCATTATTGCTCATCACATTTTTAACGACATCAGCTATTTCCTTCATTTTCCAACAGTTTTGTTCCCAGGCCACAGTGGTGTTTAACAAGTGCTGTGCCAATCTTAAAACCATGACATCCAGTACCGGTTCCTGGATGTGGAGCAGCATCCCAGCCCCTTAGCACTCAGTTCAAGCAATATTTGCTGTTCACAGAGAGACCATCCCGGCAATAGCTGGTGACAGGGATTCTCATGCCAGCTGGCAAGCGCTGTAACTGGACTCACCGAGCATGGCACAGTGCCATCCTGCCATCATTGAGATCTCCCCTGTGCTCTAGATGGAGTAGTTATCTCTGCAGAATAGCAGACACATCTGCTTTGTATTGCTTCGTTAATGGCCATCAATGACTAGAGTAAAAATCAGACTGTGAATCAGGACTGTTATTGGACACTTTTTGTGCTGTTTTCTCAGCAAAAAGATTCATTTCTCTGGCAATCAGACTGCTTTTTAAGTGATTTATCTTTGACTTCTTTTCTGATAATGATTATAAACTGAAACTGCAGGTCCCACATGCCTGTTGCAAGGCTGACCCAGCCCTGATGAATAGAGAGAAACTCAAGGAAGTAGGAGAGAGCAAATAATTAAAGACTTTAGCAACAGGCATAAAAAGAGCGCAACATATCTTTGTCCAAACTACAGTGAATACCATTTGCTTTTGAAATGAGATTTGAGGCTTGGATTCCTTTATGCTGCCTGGAAATCAATTTAGTCAATGTGAAATAGTGAAGTTCAGAAAGTCGAAGTGGTATGCCAAGAGATCTATGGCTTTTTACTATTCATGATCCTTTTGGGAATCTTTCTAGGAATTTATAAGTAGCACAGCTATCCAACTAGTACAAGGTACTAAAATAGTTCATGTTGAGGCTTTCACCAGCCCACTGTATAGAATGGTGTTGTTGGCTGTGAATTCAAAGAAACTTGCTATTAATAAAGAATTCCAAAGGATTTTTCGGGATTTGCTGTAATTCCTGGAGATTTTCAACACCCTTCTGAAAACTAATTATGTCATGGAATTCTCAAGGATTGCACTTTGCTCTCCCACAAAGATACACCTTTTGAATGTTAGCATATCTCAGGATACTTTTCTCATATATGACCACATTCAACAGCCATACCTGGCAGAGCCAAACTAAGATCAGTGTATGGAAATGCTTCCAGATTTCATAGATTCTTAGCAGGTAAAGTTGAAAGGGACCTTTGAAGGTTACCCATTCCACATGAGTAGAGTCAATGCAGGATAAGCCTTTCCTGCCAGGTATCTGTACAGCCTGCTCCAGGGATGGCATTGCACAGTGTCTCTAACAAAATCTAATAAAATGTTTCTGGGGTTTTACAGTTTAAAATTTTTTTCTGAATTTCTTATGTGTGTGTATATATGCAAATATCTATATACACACATACATTTATACTCAGTGTTGGGTAAAGGGTTGGACTCGATCTTAGAGGTCTTTTCCCACCTGAACAATCTATGATTCTATTCATAAGCTGTGTATGCACTTACGCACATTATGTGTGTACACATAAACATATAGTGAAAATGTAGACCCGTCACATCTTGGATTTTTAAAAATTCCTTTAAGGAAATAACTGAATAAACACAGAAAGTAGGAACACTCATAGCAGGTTCTTGAAGTGATGCAGTTGCTTCTTTTCCTCATATACCCCCTTTACCTAGATTCTACATTTATGGTAATCAGTCTTTAGTAAGAGCATGTGGAAGCTTTGCAGATTACTGTCAGTTCTTTACACAGATCAAAAATGGTCTGTGCAGACAGGGCTTTGGAAGGGAATGCTATCTGTTTCTTCAGGAAATTAAATGCACAAATTCTTTTGCAACCTTCCAGCTGTAATAAATAGCTGAAGGACTCAGTCTGTGGCCATTTCTCTGAGCTTTCCCCTAATGGATCATTCAGATGAATAATTCAAAGGAAACATTTAAGCTATTTCAGAGTGCACATGTTCAAAATGCACATGTTCAAAAACTACAAAACACATCACATCACCCTGTTCTGGTTATTTTTCTATCAGTGCAAATCCACAGTCTGAACATCCTGGATCAGGAGTTTGTGGAGTTTTTTTCTACGTGAGAAGTATCTGCAAAAAAACAACTCCCCTTGCCTAGTCATTTAACATCAGCATCTTGTTACATGGAGGGTGGTAGACCATATCTAGCTCTTACTTTCACAGAGCAAGTAGTGGAAATAAAGAGAGATCGACAGGGAACTCTGTCTCAGCTTTCTGGAGGAAAAGATTTTCTTCTATTTTTGTAAATTTCTACACAGGAGCAGAAGAAGATTGTGTGCCATGAGAGAATGAAGATGACTTCCCAGCTTCTCTCAGCTCCCTCCTTTCTTTGTTGTAGATCTGTCTATCCAGGCAGAGCCCCACAGAGAGGGCTGCCTTCTACAGCCGTTGTACCAAGCAGTGTTGGCTCAAGCCGGAGTTTAGTACGAGGACCCCAGCAGACAAGAGGTGATAGCAGAAATCCATTGGCAAGCTGAGTAGCTCTGCTTGGGAAAATTCAGGGTTTGGTTCTAGTCACTTAAGCTTTTCTGATGACTGGTGTGTTCTAGGTTTTAACTATACCAAGAGAAAGTGTGAGCAGTATGAATCTGATTTGCACTGCTATACCTCCTGTTTTATAATCAGAAAAAATTTCATCAGCAGCTGAAATTCTTGTAAGGTCCCTTTGATTAAATATAATACTAACATGCCATTAGTTTTAGCAAATGAACTTGTGTCTAAACTGAAGCTGATCCAACAGCTGAATGCAATTTCTTATTTAGTATGTTGTCTTTGGCTTTTTACCTGCTTTGCACTTTTACCTTCAAATTTATTTTTTTTATAAAGAAATATGACATTCAGCTTGTCAGCAGTGTAGGCTAGTTGCTGAGTACCTCATACTATACCTTATGCTTCTTCTTGGAAGTTTTTCCAGGACTACCTGCGCTGTACTCATGCTTCCCTTTACATTGTCTTCTGGAGCAGCCAAGCATTACAACAGACCCTTGAATACACAGGGGCAACTTCATGCTAGGGATTTTTCACCTTTGGATTAGAGGTGATCTCCTGGATCAAACATTCTTCTCTCCCTGCAGTGAAGCCAAGAGTTTACCTGTTCCCACCTGCTGTGGCCAGACCCTTGGAGCTGCTGACAGCCAGCATGAGCTGCACTGGTCTGCAGCGTGCTTAAATGCACTTTGAATGGGATGCCTGGGGTAAGATGCTGGGCCAGGAATGCTGCTGGCCCAGGATTCAGGGAACATTTTTACCTGACTTATTACATCCTCTGTGTAGTCTCTCTGTAAGCTGTCATGTGCATAACTAAAAATTGGTATCTTTCTTCTGAAAAAATCTGATTATGTATTTTTTTGTATCTCAATTTGAGGATGAAATTTTGACAGTCATCAGGAGAGTGGATGACAACTGGGCAGAAGGAATGCTGGGTGACAAGATTGGCATTTTCCCTATCCTCTATGTTGAGGTAAGTTCATAGTGGGGTGATGGATGCTGGTCTTGATGTCTGGTGGGGGTGTTGTGCCTACAAGGTCAGGATAACCTCAAAAATTCTGAAATGAGAAGGTTAAATTACAACAGAATAACTGAAAAGGGATTTTTTTGGTTACTGTGTGCTAAGGCACTAGGAGGGCACATCCAATTCAAAGTGGCCAGCAAAATATGTTCCCTGAACTACTTTAAAGGCTTCCCATGTAGCATTTCTGATGTAATCTCCACAACACGTAGGGAAAATGGAAGAGGATGATTGCAGTTGGGGTACCTTGCACCCGCCTGAGGAGAGGTGGATGTTGCCAGCTGATGGGGAGCAGCAGTGCAGGTTCAGCGTGGTCTGACAGCACAGACCTTCAGAGGGGTGCTGTCGATGTCCCTGACCCCAGCAGGAGCTCAGGCAGCTCCACCCATATGCCCAAGGGCTCTCATTCCATGTGTACCAGACCTAGTTCTGTCCTGAGCTCTTTCCTATGGTAATTTCCATAGGAGTCTGATTTCAGAGTAAAGGATGAGGCTTCACTTTCTCTGAACAAACCTATTGTGCCACCTCATCCTACTGCTGCCACCCTCCTGCTGGGGGTGCCCTTCCAGCCAGATGCTGCTTGGGAGCAGGGCTGCAGCCAGCAGTGGTGGCCCATGGTGGCCCTTCTGGTGCAGCTCTGTTGTCCATGTCCCAGATGATGTCTTCAAGGAGCTTTTCTTCTTCGTGGGTGAACCAGGGGTGCAGAGAACAGATGAGCACCGTATGCATATGTATTTTTCCAAGGTGCTGCCACTCTGCACCCAGTACTCGGAGCAGTGTCCCTGTAACTCTGCTCCCAGACATTGTCTGGTGCCGCTCTCTGGAGTGAAGCATCTTTTGTGCCCACAGCAGAGCCTGCTCTACTTGATATGGCTCTGGTGCCTGCCTCCAAAATTACTTCTCCAGATTTCTTAGTTAATGATTTGAAACAAAATAGAGATAATTAGTGCCTGACTACCTAATTATTAACTCCGACAATGACCAATTTGGAATAAACCATCATTAATATACATTGCATTCCCACAGTTGACAAGGACAATAATATTAAAACCAGAATGTGTAGGAGCCGTTATTGGCAAACCAGCTGCCTCGCATAAGTTAATGACTTGTTTTCTTCTATTCTGAATGCATAACACATTTTCAGTTTGTTGTGATTAAATGAGAAAGCTGGGTTTCTCCCAGAATTCATTCTTTTTCCCTTTTTTTTCTTGTCCTGGGGAAGTGTGATGTTACTGTCCTGAACTTTGCTGCAGAAAGAGTGAACTGGGGACCTCTGCACAGTGAGCACCGTTACACCCACCACCTTTCCCCAGCCCTAGTTTCATCTGCAGGCTGGCACTGCCTACGCACTATTCAGCATAGTGATCCCTCTCCCACTCCTAGGTGTCTGTTCTCCTCAATTACTGCTCTCATAGGGCTCATAACCTCAGAAGAACAACCCATTGGGAACATGCACAATGTGTCACTGAAGTTCTCCAAGCACTAGCACATCCTGAGCTGTTGTGGAGGAGCAGGAGGTAGCACGATGCAGAGTAAGAATGGCAATGCTGGAAGTTTCTAAAGAGAGGCAAACAGCCAGGTAATCAGCACCAGGGGAGAAGAATGCACGTAGGAATGTCTGTGTGCATATACATTCATACACAGACACACACATAGATAAAATAAATACAACTATATACACTTACACATATATTCGTGTGTATACACACACACACACACACACACACATATATTTTATCTGTATAAATTTGAAATCTGGTGGCTTGCAAGGCCCTTTCAAATTAGGTATTTGGGTGCCATGACACAATATTTGTGCATTGGTTTGTAAAGCCAAAGGAAAATGATCCTCCCAACAGCAATATCATACACCTATTTCATTCACATGCTGGTGGATGGAGGCCTTGTTCTAAATATGAGATGAGCTTATGCAAGTGTTGGAGTTATACAATTATTGTGCTGTTGCCAGCTTCAGATGCTACTTTACATTAGAAATTAAAAGGAATCAGGTCGAATCCCAAAGAAATTTTGAAAAGCTCAATGCTGATATTTATAAAACACATCCATTAAACAAGTAGTACTTGAATCTAAAAACACCCCTCGAATCTATCCAAGTCCATTAAGTGGTTTTCAAAATCTTGGCAAAATGTGCAGAATAAGCAAAAATTAGCTCTTACAGTAGCCTTCCACTTGTGTGAGCCAATTGGCTGAAGTGTGTGGGCTTTCACATGGCATCCTAAGCCCTGCACCCTGGATAGAGTGAATTCCAGCTTGGCAGGCTCTGATGTCTCCAGTTGCTCCCAGAGCCCAGACGAGAGCTCTTACCCTTGGTACAGCAGCCAGAGTATTAGAAAACAAGCCGGTCACTTCAAGGATGCCAGGGCTACAACAGTGAATATAATCCTTGTTGTGGCCCCCTTTGGTAACACTTTGTCCTGGCAATGTGCTGCCATACCCCTCAAATGGGTGCTTGCACAGAAGGCTTTTGCAGGTGCTTACAAATCTCTTGCACAAATAAGACACAGCAGGGTGGTGAGGAGGGGTGATCAGCAAATTCCTCTCGAGGATGCCACTGGCCTCCGAGCACTTGGGCATGTCAGCTGGCCCATGTGAAAGCCTGCAGTGTCTCCCTAGGCTCCATCTTTTTCCCACCTTGCACTTACTGAATTTGAGAGTGGTCTGCTTCTGTAAGGGAAGCCTGGGAGGACAGCTTTTAGAGCCAGACTGTGGTGTCAGAAAGCAGAGGCACAAAAAAATATCCAAAGATATCAAAATATATCTGGTCCCTGCAGTGTGTTAGGAATTCTCTCTCTCAGCATTATGTTTGGTTGTCTGTATAGCCATATGAGTGTAACATGGCATGGATCTTACACTTTATTCCCTACAAGTGTTCAGCAGGAGTGCTTGCATGCCTGCTGAGAGGCTTTTTCCTGCCTCTGTCCCAACCTCAGAGAAGCTGCAGTTGGATAAGGAATAAATATTTGCAGCTCACAATGATGTCTTTTATAGCGTCAGTCACACACAATATGTTCTGTCAGGGAGAGTTTGCACTATTGTTTTTTCTTATTTTGTTGCTATCCTTCGTCTTCAGTAGAAGCCATTTGGGTGATAATTTATGTTTTAATTTGTCTACAGAAAAAACACAACATAATCAAATTAATTCTCAAGGTGCCTTCTGTCCTGAAATAAACATCTTATTAATAATTTGTATGGTTTGAAGTCGTATTCTTGCTGGGAGGAGTTTTGGACCTGCAAGGAATTCTAAGTCCTAACAAAATGTTTTTTATTTTGCTGTCTTCAAGCTAGCTACTTCATTCTTAGTAACTGCTGTCATTCTCTCTGTTTGAAAGTTGTGTTCTGCTGCTATGTGTAAAATTGAGAATAATGGAGAATAAAGTGTGTTCTAATAGATTTAAATGTGTGGGAATGAGGGCAATAGTGTGCTGAGTATTTGGAGGGACACATCCTGCTCAGATGGGCAGGAACTGGAAATTCAAAAAGCTGAGCAGTTAGAGCAAAATTTCTATCTTCAGCCCCCAGAGCAAGGAAATATTGACCGAGATCAAGAAGCCTTATGTGTCAGTGGTAGAGCAAGGCAATTATGTTGAGCACTACTGTGACTGTAATGTCTGCAAATTACAATTGATGAAGTGCCAGCCCATTGTTATAATGTTTTATGGCAGCAGGAGCACTGAAAGCTGTGATTAAGTAATATTAGGAGTTTTAAAATTCTTTTTACAGAGCAGTGAAGCAGGGTAATGGGAATCTTCTCCTGTTCTTCACAGTCAAAAAAAAAAATGGGAAAGGAGGTCTAGGAGAAAGAGGGAGGAGGAGAATGGGAAGAGCTGATGGTTTCAGTGCCCTGCAGCATAGATCCAGAAGACTCCTCTGGGAAAATAATTCTTGCAAGTCAGTTTTTAAAAAGAGTTCAGCCAGAAGTGAAAAAAAATAAAATCCAAAGCCAAATTCATTTCTTAAGGTAAACAATGATTTTTCATTCCAAAATTAGCTTTGCAGAGCAGACCATCCCATTTAACGGTTTTGTGCTGTACCACAGGATCTAAAACAGCTTAACCCTTACAGGGGAACCTGAGCACATTTACCAGGATCCCAGCCATAATTGTTGAATAGTGTCATGGAGACCCATCTTCCCAGTAAAATTTGTCCTTAACTGTGTAACTGCACTTTGCTGAGGGTATCCTTTTGCCAGCCTGCAGATGAATGCGAATGGTTTAGACTTTCAGTCTGGATGGCAGATTTTGTCCTTTTTTTCTTTATATGCAGATTCCCATCTTAGCCATTTCCCAGTATGCTGGTGTCCCCAGTGGCAGTCATCACACATCCTTGAAAACTCAGATGTGTTCAAGTGTACATTTCTACCTCTAATAGATATTTTGACCATTTTCAGCAAATAACTGTTGCCCTGTCCACTTCTTGTATGTATTTTCGCTCTCCTCGGTCTGTTTGGTTTCTACCTTCAGCTGCAGGACAGATGGGTCCCTATGGGACTCTTATAATGAATTCAACCTTGATGTCTGACCTGTAATTTATGTATGTGTGGTCTCTGTGAATCTTTCAGAGTATCTTTTATGAAAACCTTCAAAAAAAATATCGAGCATTAGACATTTATTAAATAGTAATGTTTGTTTGGTACCCTTCTCAAAAAGAACATGTAATCTCTGTTCTTAAGGACTGTCAAAATGGTTCATTTTAACCTTGCTAGTATCATTTAATGAGAATAAAAATGGATGCTTTTGAAAGGTGGGTAGATGGAAACTAATGTAGATGATTTTAGAAAAGGTGGCTTACTAAATCTCAGAGGAGCAAATTCATCTCAGTAGTAAGTAGGTGTAACACTAATGAGGTAAGAATTATACCCATTAACATCACAATTGGGGTTTTTTTCTGTCTTCTCTCCTTTTGTGAATCAGATAAAAATGGAAAAAGAACCTTGTAAAGCTGACAATAATATAAGCTCCAAGAGATGTTCAGCCAATTTCTGTTGAAAAGCTTTATTGATAAGATTTTCAACTTTGTACATACATTGTTTTAAGAATTTCATTCCTGCACCTTTCTTGCTTCTAAAAGGTTGGTCCTACTTGTTTTCATCCTGCATAGAATATTGTAGAATATTCCAAGATACTTTTTAGTATCATATTTCTATGTAAATGGAGTACAAAATACAGTTCCCACGTTTTATAGTCAAACTAAAACATGCAGACTTTGTGTTGTAGGCTGCAAGAGGAACCTCAGTAAGAACCTATACACCTGCTACTACTTTCACATCAATCCATGAATAAAACATATTGCTTTAAAGTACTGTTATGCACATACAAAGTAAAATAATTTATGGAACTTCAAATACTGATAGTGTTAGTCAGGAAAACTAAGAGTATTAGCAGTCAGAGGTGAGAAGAAGATTAAATATACAACATATTATAATATATAATTATATATATGTATGTATGTATATTATATAGAGAAAGACATTATTTTTAATCTTTGACCCATCTCTTCTGCATAACAGCTCAATTTCTTATGTTCCCTTTTGCTTCTATAAATAAAGAACCTTTTGCTCTTTGATTTAATTTCCTATGTAAAATGTAAATTAGCATAACTTTGGGCAGAAAAGTTTTTGTTTTAATTTTGAGTGATTTCATTTAAGTTTTCTTTTAATTTCTAGCATCCTTCACAAGATGATCACTCATACAGATTCTGTAACACTTTTGTCCATCTTTGGGATACAAAACTGAGCTGCATTGTCACCCTTGGCCTAAAATGTCAGATTTTCCCTGGATTAGTTAAGCTTCTCAGCTCTGTAGACCTTTTCTAGTCACTCACTCTCCCTCAGGCTATGTCTGGACAAGTCAATGCATGATTGCTTTCTGGTAACACCTCATTTACACTAAAGTTCATCTCAGGTGGGTGCCACAGAAGGGAAGCCTGCATACAGAGATAGGTGGGAGTACTGTCATATTTGAGTCATCCTCCTGCCCAGACAATTATGAGATCTGTGGTGAGCCATGGTGAGAGCCAGCATGTAAATTTAGACATAGCTGTAGGCTGTGAAAATTTGCCTTTTGAGAATTGACAGTTTTAGTTACAGGTCTTCTCTTGCTTGTAGTCCTGCCTACTTTCACTTGAAAGAATTCATAATTAAATGATTTGGATTTATATCTTATGACCAACATTTCTGTTAATCAAAACCAGAACCAAATTGTTATCACCTCTTATTATTTCAGGGACGTTGAACCAGAAATTTGTCAGCTGTCACCTCCAGAAATACCTTTCCCACCCACCACCCCTCATTATGAGTAACATCTGAATTTCCTAGACTTTATTTTGTAAAAATAACTCTCTAGGGTAATTTATAGGAAAAAAAAAAAAAGATTTCCAGCCAACTAACTTAAGCACACAACCTTCACAAATAAGCCCATTTCCTGAGTCTTTCAAAGTTATATATATCCACTCTATATCTGTGCGGGGCATTTTTGAAGTGCTGATTCCTAGGTGGCAAAAATTAGGTACCTAGGTATCTAAGTAAGACGGACTGACTTTTCTTCTTCATCTGATAACAAGACTTAGGTCTCTAGCCACGATCCACTGAAGGACTTCCAGCACTTCCCCTGCAAAATCCTGTTGGTCATCCTTCCCAGTGTAAACTGACTGGAGTCTGGCCTACTGTGTTTTGCATCTGCCTCCACTTCCCCATGCTATCAGCACATCAGCCCTACCCTTCACCTCCAGATCCCTTGAACTGTGCTTGTGCTTAAATACATGTTTTCTGGTCCTGGGTGCAATTCTGTCTCATTTTTGTTATTTCTACACTGAGTTTTCATTTTTGCCTCAAAGTTTATGTTCTCCTGTTATGTTTGTAGAGTTGCTTGTGTTACAAACAAGCACAAAATCCCCCAATTTCCCTGGATGGAGAGAACAAAATGTTTTCACAAACTGCTGCATCATGCTTGGTAATTTCATCCATTTTACTACTTTCTTTCTCTTTACTGTCCTTTCAACCTTTATTCCACTCTCTCTTCAGTTGGATAGTAGGTGAAGACACAACTACTGAAGCTCAGTCATATTGGCAGGTCCCACCAAGAAGCAGCATCAGCAACAGAGCAGTAGTTCTGCACCCAGTAGCACTTTTGAACTGGGAAATACTCTTCCAAATCCTCCACAAGACCTTGCAGGTCTCTAGGTACAGTTCATCTGACCAACAGCAGAAAGTTCTCTGCATCTGAGCTAATTGTCTGGATTCCCTTTTGCCATCAAGAGTGTTCATAGGGAGAGAAATAGGCATTGCTGCTTAATGGAGACAGGTAAACATGTCAGGTGAGCCTACTTGTGGAAGAGGCTGTTTCTCTTCATCGATTAGGAAGGGAAGGCAAGGCTGCCAGCTCCAGCCAAGGGGTGGGGGAACTACTCCTCATCTATTGTGGTTGCTCAGGCTGTGAAAGGAAACGGCCCACAGTGCTCATTGCACATAAAACTTGCCATTTCACCAGTAAAGCATATCTTTGTTCAGGTCAGACCTTTGACACTGTAGGCTATTATTCACCAATTTCCAAAAGTACCCATCAGTCATAAACCTGTCAACATTCATTCTGATTTTGCTAAGGGACCTTAAAACTTCAGTGTCTTTCAAAAGCAGCGAGATGCCCTGAATGGTAAACTTTTGGCAATGCTTAGATACGTGTTCAGCAAATATTGGGGAAGCTCAGGTGCACTCTTTACTACCCTTTACTTCCTCGTTCTGCTCCTGGGATAGCTGAAGCCTGCCATGGGTGTTGAGTAAGTCTCTTATATACACAAGAAAGTACATCTGCACGTGGTCCTGCAATGTTTCAAGTGAAAAAAATACCTCAGGAAAAACGTTAGTCCATTTGGCTTTATATCTACTCAGAAGGACCAAGTAAATAGACAGCACGTTACTTATGGATAGCTTCTGCCTGTGCAACAAACGTTCTGAACCTTCCAGCAATGCTCAGCAGCCTCGCAGCACACAACCATTGCATTGAAATATTTCAGCAATGATGCAGGTTTCCAAGCACTAGAAATTAGCATTCCCCATTGAGTATACCTGCTGTCCCAGGGCTCTGGGCGGGCTCTAGAGCACATCATCAGTAGTCCACACTCTCCAGAGGAGGAATGAGAAGAGGTCTTTTGTCTTTTCCAGCCATTGATCACCTCTGACAGCTTCTAAAGATTGTTTCAGCACTGATGAATTCCTGGGATCTTTTTCCTTTTGAAAAGACAGTTTCAGTCTCACTTACCTAGAGCTAATGCATGAATGTATATTAAGCTATATGTCAGCAGATACACGATTTGTCTAGCAGTTAATTAAAAATACAATCCTAGAGGATTTCTTTATTTCTCACAGAGGCATTCTTCATTTTGTTTCCTAGTGGCCTTGTTATTGCATGTTGCACATCTTAATTAGCTTCCTTCTTGAGAAGCTTTCCTGGTGCCTTAAAATTCTGAGTGGAGATCTTCAATCCAAATACAGGCACGGAGAGTGGGTACGAGGGGTTTGGGAGATGGCCCTGATAAACTGGCTGTCCACTCCGCTGCTGGTGGCCACAGCCCTGTAAAAAAAAAAGAAAATGTTTCCATGCATCTCCCATGGCACTGGTGCTGGAAGTGACAAAGAAAAGTGGGTCCAATATTAAAATCCTAGACTGTGAAAGAATCTTTGCTGTGCCAGTGGTAAGATGACCTCCATCAGAGGGACAGGAGGGACAGTTGATGACAGTGACACCATAAAAGATTTGCCAGGGAGTGCCTGTTAGAGCTCCCTCTGATTTCTGTTTGCAGAAGATAGCATGTTACATAAGTATTATGGAGAGACATAGATTTAACAGATGAACCACTCGGTGGATAAGGAATGGTCTGAATGGTCACATTCAAAGAGTTGCAGTCAATGTCTTGATGTCCAAGTGGAGAGCAGTGACAAGTGGTGCTCCTCAGGAGTCAGTATTGGGACTAGTGCTGTTTAATACCTTTGTTAGTCACATGAATGGTAGGATTGAGTGCACCCTCAGCACCGTTGAGAATGACACCCAACTGTGTAGTGCAGTCAATATGCTGGAGGGAAGGAACGCCTTGGGTTTAACTCTTTCTTTACTTTTTGTTGTCACAGAACCTGGAATGGTCAAACTGTTTTTATTCTAGGCAAAAAGAGATCCAGGAGTGCATGTATGTGCTGAATGCATACTTCAAATAACAAAAATAACAGATGAAGTTGATTTTTACTCTAAAAATGTCATTAGCTGTACCAAACCCAGATGTTTAAGTCTGAAATCCTCTGACATTTTGTTAGGTATTAGAGCTGAGCATTGAGAAAACCAAATTCAAAAGACTAGAGGAGGAATCTGCAAATTAAAAACAAAAATCAGAAACAGGAGAAGTTAGTTGGAATTAATTTGGGGATCTGCATCTTTTCCAAATTTTCTCTAGAACACACAGGACTATTGGAGGCTCACCTCTTTGTGTTTAGTCTATCCTGTAGAAGAAATTGCATAAGGGGTCCTTGTTTTTGCTTACTTTATTCCTGTACAAAGTAGACCAGCCATTGTTTATTTTATCTCCTGCTGCACCACTTTTGGGTGTGATAGTGACTGCCAAAGGGATTGTCCTGCTTTTGCTTTGCGTGTGACAATTCTTTCCTTCTGCCTTCCATGCTCCAGGACTACCAGACATATCTGTGTGCTGAAATGGATCAGGGAAGTCACCCTGTTTAAAACTATTTGTTTAAGTTGGCAATGTTGTTGTTTTACTTTCCAGACATCTCTGTTCCATTGTCCCATTTACTACATAGTCACATGAACATCCATGCTGATGCAGGGCAGAAAGTGGGAAGATGGGAAAGGAAACCATGTGGCATCTCACTCTGCAGAAAAACATGACCATGAGGGGCAGAAACCCCCACCCACAGATATTCTGCAGGCAATTGCTGCCATTGTACTGTGCTCTAAACCATCACGCCAAAGTGGTGACATGAGGAATGTGGGACTTTGTGGAAGCAATCTCCTCTATCTCCTGCTTGTCCCTCAATTTATCTAATTATTTTATTAAGTAATAATTTTATGACAGAGCATCGCTAGGCACTCGATAAACCAGGTTAATAATATTAGTTTTTCTTTAAGTGAAGCTGAAGGCAGTGTCCTGCTCTAAATCTGACTTTGAAGTCTTCTGATCTGTTTAGACACAACTGAATCAAATTGACAGGAAATTTCATGAGAGAGGTTTCTGTAATAGAATTTTTCCATAACAGAATTTTTCTGGAATCCTTTGGACAAAGCAGGAGAGGTGCCAGAGCATTCAGGCAGTGGTGGACTCATGCTGGAGGTATTCTCCTCTCACCATGTGGCTAAAGGGAGGGCACTGAGGGAAGAGGCAGCTCTCCCTGGTGTCACTGTTTCTTGAGAAGAAAGCAACCATGCAGAAGGAGGGATAGCACTCCCTGATGGTCATCTTCTTTTTCCCTTTTCTCTGATCTGCTTCAGCCTCAAAGCCAGAGTAAGCAATTTACAGGCATGATTTCTCATGTCCTTTTTCTTTCCTTTTCCTAGCCCAGGAGTAAGGACTGCAAGTCTTACCTTTGAGAAATAATGTCCTCAGCATCTTCTGATGGGGTCAGGGGAGGTTTAGGTTAGATGTTAGAAAAAGGTTAGAAAAAGATCCAGAACAGGGTTCCCAGGGAAGTGGTCACAGCACCAAGGCTGACAGAGTTCAAGAAACGTTTGGACAATACTCTTAGGCACATGGGGTGACTCTTGGAGCTGTCCTGTGCAGAGCTAGGAATTAGGTTCAATGATCCTTGCACATCCCTTCCAATTCAGCATATTCTGTGATTCTGTGATTCTCTCCTTGCTCTAGTGTAATGATTAGAGAGGCTTGCCTGTTCCCAGACAAAGCCTTTCACCAACATACATGCATTGCTCAGGAAAGAGAAGTGTGGTTGTATTGATTTGGTGGGTGCATGGTTTTCCTATCCCTCAATGTATGAACTACAGGAGTGAAAGAAGGACTATAGAGATGATTGATACTGCATTCCTGGCAGTGTCCCAGGCCAGATGAGATCTGGGAGCTCTTGGTACTGGCACTGAGCTTCTCTGCCCTACAGCAGCTGGGTCATGGTTTAACCATGGTCTGTTACTGCTTGGGGTCATGCTCTGTCTCAAGCACAGGGTTTTGTCCTATGGGGGTCCTTGAGGGCAGAGAAATGCTCCTAAGGGCTGAGTTTAAGGCCCAAGCAAAGGCAGCTCCACACCACTCAGTGACACGTGTCTGCCTTTACATAGAGCACCCCTCACTCAACACATACCTGAGTTTTCAGTGCAGTACACAGTTAAGTGTGTTACTTTCTGTTTGGTCACTGGTTAAAGAGGAATCAATGTACTTTCATGGCAAGTAATAAAGACATTGCCAATGGGAATCACATCCTCATGCCTGGTTCCATTCATCTATGTGGCTGGCAGTCCTACCTAGTCTTTGTCCAACTTGATTGCTGAGTGTTCACAAAGATCAAATTCTTATCATGTCCTACCCTAATTATGGCTACATCCTTTTTGCATCCTTAGCAAATGCAGACCTGCCTCATTCATGACACTCTAATGTGCTCATCTGCTACTACTTCTTTCTTTCTCTCTGAAGTCCTTTTCTGTAGAGCCCATGCAACTAGCCCTTACTTGCAAACCTTTGATTACTCATTACTCTCTCTCTGTATTGTCTTTTATTTACTGCTGAATGCTACCCATGCCAGTCACTTTGTCAGTTTTTTAAATCCTAATTTTCTTCCACAGTGCTTTGTTCTTCACTTTTATGATGAATGCTTCAAATATCTGCATCAGCATTGCTCCTCCAGACTCCTCTCTAAAATTGTTCTTGGCTGTAATAGTTACAGAAGATTTATGTTGTATAGAATCCTCTGTCCATCTTGCTTATAAGACTGTTGCATTGTATATTTTGTCTATATCTATATATTGTCTCTTGTCCTCATCTTCAATTGTACTTTCTTTGGGCCAAGAGCTGTCTTGTTGCTCTATTTTTATGTAATGTTTCTCACAATGGAGTTCTGATGTGTGGTAAGAGTTCTTCAGCATTTAATGGCAAAAATAATAAAAGTATTAACAAATGCCTCTGTGTGACTGCATCACATGGTATGGTCACAGTTTGGAAAAATTCAGTTTCCTAGGGGCAGCTTGTCTCTCTGTCTACGGAATGCGGAATGTAGGTGCAATTTGGGGAGTCCATTTTCAGAAAGGAATGTGTTAGGAAAATATTTGAGCATGAGTAATTCAACAAACAGAAAAAAACCCTCCAGTACTCTGCACTTTCAGGAAGATTTCCTACTGTGCGGATTTTTTGCTAGCCCATTAATTTTGCCATCTCAGAGCTCTAACAGCATGGCCTAGAGCAGTGGTTTTCCAAATTCCTTCCAGTTGTAGCATACTAACATAAACAGCATTTGCATATGGATGTCATAAAAGTGACTAATGCTGGCAATCATCATACTTTATTGCAGTAATGTGACAAATGTGCCTGAGCATCCTAAAAGATCTGCTCCAAGCTCACTGGCGCCGAAGAAATGGCACACCTCTTATCTAGCAGTGACACTCGTGGCAGAGCAGGCTTGGACAGAAACCAGAACATTGATCCAGCTTTAGACGAGTGTACAAGAGGCGTGGGTACTAGCTGCTTCACTGCATGACTCCACAGTGCTGGGTACGTGTCCTTTACCCTAAACCAGAAATTAAACTCAGAAAGTTAAACAAATAACATTTTCTAGTGTGACAGCCAGAAAGTTCAGTGTACTCTTTGCAACTGTCGGCAAGTCAGTGGGGAGACCTCTGGCTCTGACCTGAGCCTTGTCCCCAATCATATTTTAACATCTCGCCTTCTCCAAAGAAGGCTACAAATGGTTCCTTGAGGCTTGGGACAGTCAGTCATGCCATGAGTGAGAGGCTTAATGGTACCACTTTCAGTCAAGAGTTTGTGGACTTGATGGAATTCGTCACAGTTCAGCTTTGTCAGATTTTTCTTCCACAAGATGAAGGGGGAGAATTGTGAACCCAATTACATCATCATATAGCACAGAAAACACATTTTCATATCTTACAGACTGGCTTTCGGAGCATTCAGTTACTGGTCAGGCTTCTTACAAAACTGAGATGTTCATGTTGTGCAGTGTGCAGTATGCCATGTGCAGCATGCCATGTGCAACAGCTACTGCCCCGTAATGCCATCCCGATCCATTGCACACCTTTTACCAGTTTGACAGAAACATAAAGGTCTCCAAGGTAAGACAAGCTCATGTAAAAATTTAACTGGTCACTGCATGCAGTAAAAAAGGATGCAAATTAATGCTTCCACTGAGGAAAAAGAGCCATGGTGCTGTACCAGGCATCAGCACATCTATACGGGAAGAAGGTGCTTTAAATATGCAAGCAATTCCAAGCAGAGTTTGTACTATAATAACTACTAAATAGGGCAACTATGAGATACAAATTCAGACTGTGAATTCATGTCTCTGTTAGCATAGCTCCTTTATTTAATCTGTGTGCATAGGTAAGGAGACCAGTCTTCCTGTCAGACGGACAATTCGTGTATCCTGGTGCTGCTGCCCATCTCAAACACACATAGTTCATCTCACATTTCAGAGAAACATCTCAGAACTGTCCCTCTAGGGAGTCATCAAATGGTTGGCTGAAACAGCAGCACATCATGTCCTGACTCATATTATCGCCCTAACTGGCAAATAGTAAAACCAAAGCCTGGACGCAGCTCTCCGATGACACAGTGGTTTTTGTGACAGGTGACTGCCATTCTTTGATTTTCACTGCTTCCAGTGAAACAGGCAGTGTCACCCTGGAGCTGGTACAGAAACTCTCCACTACAAGTAGTAACACTGCTTTGTAGCCATCTATAACAGGAGCACCATGCACACAGGGTCTAACTATACAGCCCCATGGCAGTTTACACTGTTGCAAATACCCTGTACCACATCCAGCAGTTTTCTTCTGTCTTGTATTTGGGAAGCAGCAGCCAGAACACTATGTAGTAAAAAATGTCTTTTTCCTAAATATAGTACACACAGGGCAAAGGCTGTTTATCACAACCCTTTAGTGCTAATGACTGCTTGAAGTGTGTATACCTTGGTTCCTTTTACAAGCAATTGAACCAAAACATTTTCTTGGCATTTGCTTTCATTCTTCATTTCACTGCTTTATCAGAGATAGAGAGAACAGTGCATTTATTTGTATGTGATTCCCCACAGGTAATCTTCAGTTGCAGCACATAAAACTTAATTTTCCCCAATTGCACAAGATTTCTTATTCTACACAAAGTTGTAAATCACTGCAACAAAGACTCCTTGCTTGCTCAGTGAAGGCAAAGCCTTGCAGTACTTGGAAAATTACTTTGGCTTTCCCACATGTTCCTTGTGCTGCAATTCCAAGAGTTTCCAAGAGCTTCACAGATTTATCCAACTTCATGCTTTCTGCAGGTAACATTGGTAGTGTGACGTGCTTGTAGACCTTTTTCTCATTGCCCACCAGAACACTTTTGTTATCAAATTCATAAAGGACTTCAGCAAATATATGTTTTGTTTCTTTCATCCTTATCTTCTGTCTTCTTTATCTTGTCTTCTTAAGCTGGAATCAAGTGTTTTCCTTAAAAGAAGGCATGGTATTGTTTCTTCTTTCACACAACCCTGAACATTACAAAACCAGTATTTTCAAGAACTGTATTTCCAGGAACAAATCGGAGAAAATGAGCACAATATTGTGTCTGGTAGAATGTGTGCACAGTGCAGCTATCAAGAAGACAAGGGTCTCTTCAACAGCATGAGCATGATGTTGCCTGGTTCACAATCCCATTTATAATTACTTGGGATCACACACCATAATTTGGAAGCCATTTGCTTTAAGACTCCAAGGTTTGGTGTATGTATTAACTCTGAAGAGATTCTCTGCCTTAGTTGGTGGTATTTAACATGTTAGTTTTCAGTTAATTCAAAATGTTATGATCCCTTGAGTAAGCAATACCACCAGTAGCCTTGTGGAGCATTAAGGAAGGACATTGAAAGTTGCCTGAAAATTCTGAAAACACAAGACTTGGCTCTTTTGAAGACACAGAGACTGTGCAGATATTGCTTTGAGTTCACTTGTGATCCACACAGCTCTGCTTCAGGATCTACAGTATCTTTCCTATTCCATGGTGAAGTTTTTAGGTACAGTTGGCTGTAAGTAGAAGTTTTCCCAAGTGAAGGGGTTTCCAGATTCAGCACAAAGCTGCTTTAGAGGGCTTCCCTTCCTTGCAGTAGTAACTGGCTGTAACAATACAGGGCTCATACAGCTACCAGTTGTCAGTGAAGCATGAGGACATCATGTGAACTGCTTCTGAAAGCCTTCTGAGTCTATTTTGATCCCCTGTCCAGGTTGCTGCCCTGCATAAGGCTGTTCAAACTTCTACCAGCACCAGCATCTTCCGAAGTGGTGCAGGTGGGCACCTGGACTCGGGGGGAGAGTCACAGAGGTTTTCCATTTTAGAAGAACAAGAACAAAGGGGACTCAGACAGAAAGCTGGTGGTTTTTTTTTTTTGGAAAGTGGCAGTGTGGTTTCAAGTCTTTCATGACTGTTTCTCCACACAGGGACTTTGAGCCGGGAGTCCAAGTATCCTGTTGAACCTCCCAAATCACTGTAGCCTTGGCCATTTCTTGTCTTAGCTGAGAAACATCATCTGAGAAACAGTTTTATGATGGACATCTTGTCAAAACAAGCAAGTTCCTGGGAAGTACTTAAGCTCCAATGAGTTTCATTTTTTGATGAAAAAACAGTTTGTCAGTCAAATCCACACAAGCTTCAACAGGGACTCCTCTGGTACTGAAATCGGTGCCAGATGGGCACTAGTCCTTCCACCGTTGAAGGCAGCTGGAGTTTTGCCACTGACTTCAAAGGAATTAGGATCAAGCCCATGAATTCATGACTGCACTTTTTATTAAGCTTTCTGAATAATTTATAAGTAAAAATAGGATGGATTCGCTCACTCTTTCTGATGTCGAGTAAAGCTGTATTTGGTTACATTTCTTGCTTTCAAAGGAGCTTTAGTGCAGTCATGAGCATCTCATTATGAAAAAGGGTGTCCATAGGGGACAGATAGGAAGAAAAAGGAAATCCTTAGGCACGACGAACATACACAGCAGATCAGAGATTCAGAGATGACAGATCAGAGCAAGATAGTCCTCATAGTTGGAGCTGAAGGCTAGATAGCTAGCATTGTTTCAGGAAGTAGAGAGGGCTCTAGAAAGGTACTTCTTTTTGGTGAGTTCATTTATTTTAATGATATTGCATTTAGTTTTATTTTCTTTCTTCTCAGTGATTTAGACATTAGTTTCCATAAGGTTACTTGCTGTGCTTTGGTTGTGAGCAGACTTTGTAGCAGACTGCACATTTTTCTGGGATTCACCATGTTCTCCACCACTGCAAACCGTTTTCCTTCTTAAAACTGTTCGGAAAAAAGGAGAAAGAAAAAAAAATTCCCAGATCACCACCCAGGGTTTAGTGTTTACTTCTGCTGCACGCATCATTTATTTTCATTCTGCAAGATCATGATGACACGCTCGTCCAAGCACATGCTGTTCTAATACGCTACATTCCTTCAGCCTCTCAGTGTGTTAGAAGTGACATTGTTGCTAAATGAGAAAGATCTTGTAGGACAGGGAAATGGATTGCTAAGTACTGCTGCCTTTTAAGGAACCATGTTGTAAACAAAAATGATTGACTTGCTTTTTCTGGACTATACATAATTGTGTACAGGTATGACCCTGATTAGGAAGGCTATCTGCTGTATGGTTTTAGGGACTTCCTTCCATGAGAACAAGCTGACATATTTAGCAGGCTTTTGGAAAAGAGAACAAGATGTATGCTTCAGCCTACGACTGGAGGAACAGAACACTTGAAGTTTGACATGTGCCCTAGCAAAGTATTTCTGCAGCTATTGTTCCATGTGAATGTGTTCAAGCAAGCACACGTACTGTGCTTCTTGTATTTTCTGGGTGCATGGAATAACTCTCCTCTCGATCACAGTGTGGGGTTTCAGAAATCTATCTTCCATGATGGATAAACCACTTGCAAAAAATCTGTTCCACATTTGCTTTAATTTATTGCTCCCTTGCAATAAATTAGACAGAGCAATAGTGGATTTGTAGAGATTAACAGAAAACCATTAAATAATGCTTTGTTTTAGCTATAATATTTTCTCTTAAACCGTGCCTTACTAATTATTCTTCATTAGAAGATGGCACCTAAATGAATAATTGACATATGATTTTGTAGGTTTTGCCAAATGAATTTAAACTGTCCATGGAGAACTTTGGAGGCTTTCTCTAAACACTGTTAAATCTGAATTAATAAAACATATAAAAGGTGAAAATGATAGATGAATTCAATATGACTTGGTCAAAGAGCCTTTGGCACAACTTTGTCTGCTAATATCCCATTATTAAGCTCTTGGAATTGCTGTGTGTCCACTATACTAATTTACTGATGAACATCTAAAGTATTAGGTAAAGTTCATAATTCTCCCACTGTCCATTTGATCAAAGGCTGTTTTGCTACTTGGCTATAGAAGAAGAAGGGTTGTATCCTGCATTTTCCAGTAGGGATAACAGCAAGGAAAAACTGTTTCAACTTTCTGAAATGCTGCTTTTTGGGGATGAAAATGCTTTTGCAGATGCAGTCCTCTCAGGGACCCAGCAGAGACAGAAGAATCTTGTACAGTTATACCCTTAGTTCCTTAATAACCTCACTGTGCTTCAGAACATAAATTATAATACTAGCAAAACTAGTTTAATGAGGGCATAAGAACTTAGTATTTCCTTCAAGTAACTACTCTGAAGTTAATAAATTCTGTCTATTTATTTTAATCACAAAATCAGATATGAAATTTCAAGTTGCCAAAGTTTCCACAAGGCATAAAATAGGGATGTACATGATCTTCTCAATATTTATGAACCATAATGTATAAAAGTCAGCAGTCCCTAGGTGAAAATACTTTCAGTCTTTCAGGACATTGTGAAGATGTTTTACTAATAATTTTAGTTTTCGTTTCTGCTCTGCTCAGTGGTTCCTTTCCAAAAACTTGAGCATGATATTTTTTCTTACAAATTTACTTTTTTGTATTAGGCATGTATTGATTTGTGGGGTTTTGTAACTTCTCACTTTCAAAAGGGATCTGAAATAATGTGTTTCTGATATTATACCTGTATTTGAACAGCACCATTCTTTAGCTAATAGTTTCCACAAAGACGGAAGGAGAAAGCTTAAGTAGAAAATGAAGCATTGTTTTCCTGAAAGTCTTAATAAACTGTACTTTACTGTTCAAATTGGCTCCAGTTTATCAAAATACTGAAGCGTTTGTGTAAAACTGAGAATTTAGTCTATCCTTCCTTGTTCAGAAAACAGCAACATTTTAAGTGCCATTGCTAACACTTTGGTCTGCACATTATCAAGTATGTGCTGTTGGTAAGCCAGAGTGAAGTCCTCTCTTTGGCAGGTCAGATGCCAGTCAGAAATTAATCCCTTACCTAGACCTAAATGACTAAAAAGCTAAGAGTATTCAATAGCAGAATAAGACTTACTGTCCTCCATCTTACAGAAGGCAGCACTGTCATTCAAATGCAACAACCCAGGAGCTGTTGTGGTGACCACAGTGTAACAAGGTGTCCCTTAGGAGTCTAAGCTGAAGTAGAATAATTTTGCCACTAACACGGATTAGTAAATGCACAGGCATATTTGTCAAGGGAGATGAAGTAAAGGTTAATTATTTAAATCTGACCTAAATTTCCCACTCTTCTGTCTTGTTCCATACTAATAACAATAAATTCCAAGGTAATATTTTGTTATTTGGTCTAAATTTAGAATTATTTATCACCCACATTGGACAAGAAGTAGATTTTCCTTAGTCTTCACCCCAGCTGGTATATGTAAGCAGGTGCATAATGCTGCCCATTGACACTAGAGTTCGCTAAATCACATTGGGATATAAAGGGCATATTTGGTCCTATATGGGGATAGTCAGTGCAGATGACAGTTTCTCTCCTGTACCCCCTTATCCTTAACAGAGAAATATGTTGAAACCCTTTACAGGTGGTCTCTTTTAAACCTACATGTATCAGCAACTGGAGTGAACTGTGGTATATGTGTGTACATGCATGTGTGCAAGCATGTGCAACAGGGACCGAGAGAAAGTCACCATAATGCATTCTGCAGGAAAAAATTAGGTTTATCTATAGACTAATAAAAAATAATTTTGGCAGTGGAGAAGTCCCAAGTGAGGTATCTTAATATTTGTACCTTTGTCACCTATGTGTTAAAGTCTCAAGTAGAGTAGCTAAAATAGTCATATCTAAAATCCAGAAGAAGAAAAAAACCCTCTCCCTTAGTTCGCATTGCATGGGTTGTCTGGCTGGATGCTAAAGTCATGACAGCTTGCATTGTGGCAGGGAGGGCAGTGTGGCTTCCTGATCAAGATCAGCAAATTTCTGATCAACAGCACTTGATTACTGCTCCCTTTGTGGGAAAAGGTTGTTTGGAGGTGAACAAGGCCCTTTTTCACTCTCAAAACCAGATGAGCTGGAGCTGTCTCCAGTATGATTCCTCACAGCTGGGAAAGGACATAGAGCTACTCAGTAGCTCTATGAACTGAGACTGATGCATCCTTATCTCAGCGTGCAGGATTCACAGTCAATAGTCACCGAGACCCTCTGGACAGTTTTACTGCACCATTTCATTGCCTCTCTTGCATGGAAGGTCCGTCAGATATTATAAGGGTTGCCCTTGCAACATTTTGCATTCCTAGACAGGATTGCAGGGCTGCTGGGAATGTTTGTCTGGCATTCAAATCCAAACCTTATCCCTCTAAATCACATGTCAAGTTTTCTAGGACATTCCCTTTTTAAAGAATGGATTTGGGGTAAAATCAGTCTATCTGCAGTTTCAAGGGCATTTTACAATTTGGGCTTAGCAGGACCAGAATTTCAAATATAGGTTCTTTCTAGAGAAGGGATAAAAAATTACTAAGAAAGTTGAGTTCTGGTGTTAGAGGTTGTCATAAGAGTTACAGACCTCTAGAAATGTCAAATTCCTGACACTGACTGTGGGTCAGAACTTTCCATTAAGCTTCTCATCTGGAAGCAAATCTGCCTGAAGATCAGATGACAGGCACTAGAAAGCAATGCTTGTTTACATACTCAGAGTTTAAAATAAGAAATTTGCTATCATGTTTATGTTTAAAAAAGGGTTTCTAAAAGGTTTTTTTTGTGAAGAGGCAGCACTATTTGCTTTTACAAAGTAGGAAGCAGACTTTTCTCTGGTATTCATAGCCTATTTGGGAAGTACTTTCCAGCATCTGTGGGCAAAGCTGTTTAAAAACAGTTCTCTACAAAAATAAAGTTGTAAAGCTATAAAGCATTTTTTATCTTGGCAGACCAAAATAATTTTTTCCCAGTATTTCAGGAAGACTCTGACATTCCCAACATTATTTTGACTTTTTGGGCAGGGTTTTTCTTTTTGTCTTTAATCTTCTACTGATATCAAGAATGATTTTTGTTTATATCAGTACAGGGTTCTCTTATTGACATTTTCACTAGGTCCTGCTTTGAACAAAAAAGTAATGGATTTTGTTGTTTTAAAAAGAACAGTTCAGTGTTAAATTGGGTTCCAAACAGTGGGATTTATAGTCTAATTCTTACAAGATATTCGGAGTTTGATATCAAGGGCTGGAGCATTTTGTTGTCCATATGGAGCATGTTGTAAAATCAGAAGTTCTAAATTCTTTTTTTTAACTCAATTTTTTTCCTATGTCAAAGAATTAGAATATATTCTTTTTCTGCTTACTGTTGATTGGCAAAGTATTTCCTCACCCTCTGCTGTAGAAGAATCATGAATATTTGATGTCTTTCTCCTTCTCTCCTTAATATTTCAAGTAATTCAGCTAGACTATCTCCATCAATGGGGTAAGCGGAGCTGTAACACCTACTTAAGGGAGTGGAGCCATCTGGTTTCCTTGCAACTTGGAGCCTGCTGGCAAATATTAGGTTGTACCAATTTAAAGCATGATGAAGTGGGAAATAATGGACATTTTTGAAGAATCTGAAATAGGATCAGCTGTTATTGGCAAAAATTGGCAGGTGCAGTGCACTACACTGGCTGTAAGCATGGTCTCAAGTTGAAGAGTGCAGCTGGGAAAATGACTTGCTAATTGAATGGTTGCAGGACTCCCAGCAGCTCTGACAGTAGTGGAGCATCACTAATTGGAGGCTCTTGGCTGAGCTGGTGGAAGTTGTCACTGAATGAAGGATCCTGCAAGTTGATGTTTACTTTCTAAGTGTTAGTGTGGTTTTTGCCTGTTACCGAGAATGAGTCCTCATGGAGTCAGAAGTGTTTTCAAACTTAGGAGGACTGACTTAAGGTTAGCAATATCTATTTCTTTCATTTACAGCATGGTGACAGTGGTTGGGAGTTATAAAAGCTACTCGATTACACATTTGTTTAACTGCACTTCTATTGTCATCTTTCCCATACCTCTCTTTTTCCCTTTTATTTTCACTTGTGTTAAATTTCTAAATTGGCTTGGAGCAGCAACTATTTTATTTATTTAGAGCCTCGGAAGACCTTGTCCTCAGCTGAGTTTCTTGGATGCTGCCATAATTAATAGAAGTTGTTATAGAAAGAAAAATAGCCTGGTTTTGGTCCAGAATAGTATTACATACACCTCTGATTTTTGTGGGTGCCAAAATAGCAGTGAATGCAAAAGCACGTAAGCATTAGCTATATCTCCCCTTTTCGTCTGTTGTTTTTATTCAATAAATGCAAACATATTGCAGTGCATCCTAGTTTAATATAAAGGTCTGTTGGCAAAATGTGGCATTTTCCCTCAGCTGTTAGCACCCCTTGAGGGAAGATGTATTGGCAATGAGTGCTGTGCAGAAAGCACTGCTGACTTCAGAGTATACTTCATGTATCATTAGTGACTGTAGCATCCCTGTGAGGCTAAAAACTCTCCAGCTATGTAAGGTGTAGCTATTCTGTATAAGTTATGGAGGCTAGCAGGTAAGATGCTTCAGTGACAGGGTTGTGCCACCCAGCATGCCTCTGGCATTTATAGACACAAGGTTATCCCTGAATGTGGATTGGATGAGGAACAGTGGGCTGAAACCTTGTCTGAGTATCCTGGTGCTCTGCAGTCTCCCTGGTCTGTAGACCAAGTTTTGAACTCTTCAAGAGGACTGATGAGACTACTTTTTCAAGTTGGACCCTGAGCAAATCTTGCAGTGGCCATTAAGGTCTTCCACAGCTTAGGTGATACAGCAGGGAAAAATATCTTCAATTTGCATCTGCATTTGGATAACCTGTGTTAGGTGAGAGGCAGAGAGATGAAACTGGAGGGATTTGGAAGCCGTACCTCTGGATCAAAGCCATGTGTGACAAACATTAAACATAGGCCTATGATGGAGCTGGGAATAGCAAAACATTGATGCCTCTTTCACCAGGCTCTGACTCACCAGCCTGGGACAAGCTATTTTGGGGAATGCCATTTTTTTTAAATGTCATAGCTTGATATGGACCAATTTATGGTGCCTAGTTCTAGCCTACCTCTCTTTTGATTTTCCCAGCATTAACTAGTGGATGGAAATAATTCACCTGACTTCATAAAATTAAATAAATCCATGGAATCATTTAGGTTGGAAAAGACTTCTAAAGCCACCCAGTCCAACTGTTAGTCCAGCACTGCCAAGCCCACCACAAAACCATGGCCCTGAAGTACTGTGTCTTTTAAGTCTTTTTAATACCTTCAGGGACAGTAATTCCACCACTTCTCTGAGCAGCCTGTTCCAGTGCTTGACAACTCTTTCAGTGAAGAGATTATTCCTTATTCCAATCTAAACCTCCCCTGGTGCAACTTGAAGCCGTTTCCTCCTGCCCTCTCAAGTTGTTACCTGGGACAAGAGACCAACCCCCACCTCTCTACAACCTCCTTTCAAGTAGTTGTAGAGAGTGATAAGGTCCCCTCTGAGCCTCCTTTTCTCCAGTGGAGGGACCTTATCACTCTCTACAACTCCTTTTTTATATTTCCCTTTTCTTCCCCACACAGCTGAATGAATCAGCCAAGCAGCTCATCGAGATGGACAAGACTTGCTTGGCTGCTGCCTCTGGCTGTGACATGCCGCTGGCGACAGAGACGGCGGCAGTGGCGGCGGCGGCAGCGGTGGGTCTGGCGCCGTGCTCCACGTTGGCCGGTGCTGGGGCAGCTGGGGCGGCCCAGCGGCAGGTGGAAGGCAAGAAGAATGCCAAGAAGCGCCACTCCTTCACTGCCCTCAGCATGACACACAAGTCCTCCCAGGCTGCCAGCAACCGGCACTCCATGGAGATCAGTGCCCCCGTTCTCATCAGCTCCAGCGACCCACGGGCGGCTGCCAGGATCGGGGACCTCACCCACCTCTCCTCCAGTGCCCCAGCCCAGGTAAGGCAGGGGTGGAGGTGGGCTTTGGGCATCCTTAGCAGATGTCACACCATTGCATCACCTCCTTCAAAATGACTGACCCTTGCACGAAGCAGTCGTGTGGTGCTGTCATCCTGGTGTGACGGCACTTGGCATCTGCCATTCTCATCCTTATGTTAATCAATGGGCAGGCTAGAGGCAATCAGGAGCTGAAGGATAAAGCCAAATTTGAGGCAATCAGGAGTTGGAGGATAAAACCAAATTGGATTCACAGTAATGCAACACTTTTAAAACCAAAAAGTAATTCTACAGTTTGTTTGAAGTAATGCAGTTTATGTTGCATCAGTTTCTGTTATAGAAAGGAGAAATTTTGAGTTATTCCATTACCCTGAATGTAGCTGCTACCCTGCAGGGTAGCAATGTCGGTATGAAATTCACACATTGGGGATAAAAAAGAGTTTTGGAATAATTATTTCCATACAGATCACTGGAGGATGAGCAAATGTGCCACACTTTGACAAGTGTTATACCCAGCAAGAAGCTGCTGTTCAGAAACACCCAAGGAATTTTTAAACCATCACACATGCTAAGGGTGCAGCACTCTCTATCCTTCACCCTCTCAAAGGAGAGTGTAGAGGAGCATCCTCCTGGACATTCTCACAGGTCCCAAAAGGAGCTTCTGAGAGCTGGCAGAAACAGAAGCCAAACTCACCAGGAGTGTACTGAAACCCCTTGCAATTTCCCACTGTTTCTGTGGATAAGGAAATCCAAGTGCAAATTTGCAGTTTGAAGGTGTAGATGGGAGAATAATTACAGTCCCAAAACTCTTCTGCCTCAGTCTTCCTGCTCAGTCATGTACACATTTGGTGTGCAGATTAGCAGACGCACATTCATTCTACAGACGAGCTCCTCATGGTCTGCTCTGCTTGGCATGGCAGTGCTTGGCACTTAAGCATGGCAGGGTCTTCCCACCCATCATTTCTCTGCTGAAAAAATCCATCCTTGCCCTTTCCTCTTCCTGGCTTTGCCTTCCAGCCCCTCACATCCCCATCCCCATACAGGGACAAACATGGATCACCTGCCATCCCTGTGGCCTGGAGCAGGAAGAGGTCCATGTTACATGCTGGTATGCATGTGGACAGCTGGATGAGGGACAAGCAGCAAACTGTAGGGACCGTCTGGGGCAGAAATGCTGTTTATGTCCATCTGCAGTGTTGGTGGGTCTCCCTGTGAGGCTGGTGTGGTGCACCAGACTGTGGGGTCACTCTTGATGGCTGCGCCCTACTGCAACACGACATGAGCCCTCAGGCCCCTGCAATGCAGGTTTGCAAGGAAACTGGGGAAGGCAGGATGCCTGCATGCATGCCAGTGTGTGCCACAGGGCCAGCCAAAACAGCATACTAAGAGGACATTGCCACAGTGGAGCAGTACCCTCTGCTCCTGCCTCAGCTGCTAGCCTACCTCCATTGCCCATCCACATGTAGGAGCCAGAGAGGCAACTCAGTCCAACTGTAACTATGCTTATTTTCTTCCAAGTGCCTTTTCCAGGCAGTGTTTCTGTGCTGTAAGGTCGTTCCCCTCCTTTCAGCCTTCATCAGGAGGGTGAAGGTGAGGATATGGCCCCCACACAAAGCAGCAAATGTACCAAGATGTACTGGGACATCTGTGAAACAGCACAAGCACTAGACATGAGTGAGGGTCCCAGACTCGTCAAGTAAATGACACACAGGTTTTTGGCACTCAGTGACACGTTTGGACTTTACAGAGATGTGACAGACCGTGTCTTTTCAGTTCTTGTGCTAGTTGAGAGAAATACCACACACACCCTTTGCTAGAGTCATTGGAAGACTCATTCTGAGCTAGTAAACCACAAAAATTAGGCCATGAAACAAAAAGAGCCTTGATTATTCTCTCCTGCTTTAACAGCACAGGTGATGGGCAAAACCCCAGTCACTTCTCAAACCATTGTGGCATTTGCACACAAGTGGTAGAGGACAAGAAGGGCCTCAGGTTCCTGGTAGCAAGTTATGATTATCAAAATCCAGCCTGCAGGAATGTTGGTCGGGTCCATTGCAGCAGATGGGGAGACGTGTAGTTGGTGTCATGGTCAGAAGCTCAACTAGGACTGGGGTATAATGAAGTCATTCCTGTGCCCATGGCGGGAACAGGTTTGGGGAGGAGTTCTGCCTCAGGGCGTAGAGCCAGTTTGCAGAGAAGGCAGCTGAGCACATGCCTCTATCAGTGCTGGCCAAAACTGTCCTGGCCAAAATCCAGCAAGGGGAAAAAGAGCCTTGGTGGTTCAGATCAACCTTAGTGAAAAGAGGTTTCCCTCTGCCAAAAAGTGTTATTGGAGCCCCAAGGACCCTGCCACCACAAGTGTGGCATTTACAAGTATAAGTACGTAGCTCTGCTTTTAAAAACTTTGCTATTTGCTTTCTAATTTGGGGGATTTAAACATTTTCCTTTGCAAACTTTGCTATGAATGTGGATCTGTAGGGGAAAAAGGTGGGGCTGAAGTTTTCACTATGACTGTAGGAGCAACCTTCAGAAAAATGCTTCACCCCGTAGGACTAGCAATAAAATCAAAAGAGCTACCAACATGAATTCACCTGATTTTAAGCCTTCTTAGGTTAGGTCTACAAAGAGTACAGAATTTGTCTCTTACCAAATGTACATTACAATTGTGCAGCTATATTTATATAACTATTAATCCCGTAATAATAAAGGTTACATTTTAATTAAAAATGTCAGAAATTCAGTCCCTTCTCTGCCATCTGCTAAGACCTGACATGGCTCTAAAGCAATTAATGATGCTGCAGCCTTAGACAGAAAATCAGTTCAGCACTTTTCTTTTATTCACATGGCTGAATGCCAGCCAAAGTAGCATAAGCAATGGGCCCCATGAGCTCTTACATCAAGGCATTCAGTGCAGTGAGAATCTTGTCTTCAGATCATTTTGCTCTAAAATGCATTTGGCATTTTTAAGGTAAATGCCCTGTACATGTAGTTCAGGGTTTGATGTCTTGACAAATTTGCAAACTGATTCTACTGCTGCTCTGGAAGTGCTCAGGGGCGTTGCTGAGAGCATGGGCAGGTTGGTAGGAAGGCTGTGCATGTAGCTGCCAAACTCACCGGTGAGCTCTGATGCAGGAAGATGTCTCACCTTTTCTTTCCTCACTTGAAGAGGAAACTCTCTGCCCTGCAAGTCATATTCACAGCCTTTGAGTGGTTCTTTCTGTAACCATCTCAGGCCCTTGCTAATTTGCAACAGCAAATTCAGCCAAAGCTTATTTCTTGTAGAGGAAACAACAAATTTACAGTTTCAGTATGGGCTATCTAGCAAATTTATGTCTTTCCTTTTAAAATTAGAATGTAAATTTGGTTTATTGTGTCTTTATATCATGTCCTTGGAATTTCCAGGCCATTTTTCATTGTTCATTTAATAGATCTCTTCATAAAAAGAAATAAAGGAATTTTGTTCACTTTAGTAGGTATGAATTTCTCTGGAACATATCAGGATTGGTATTTAGCTTGCAGCGGAAGTCCACATTCTGAAAAAGTTCAACATGGTTCTCCTGTAGCCTGTCCTTTGAACAAGCAGAATTCAATTACAGGAGTTTTTGAATGGCCTCCAGTCCCCTACCCCAAGGCAACTGGCTGGTGCCCAGTAAAACAGTGTCCTCAAAACAACCATCCATTTTCCTTGTAGACCTGAGGCACCCACATCTGGAGCACCTACTTTGTCTCTGCTGACATGAGAAGAAACAGAGACATCTAGGGCTTCTTGTTGCAGGAACTTAAAATTTAGGTGCAAATTTTACATGTCTCCATAAATGTGGCATATATTCCACCCCTTAGAAGTGATTTCATGCATACTACTTTATTCCTATGGCTTTTGTCAATTTTTGTGAATTGAAACCAGACTTCTATGCCGAGCTGGCATGTTTTTTGCTTTTATGAATTGTTACACTGTTATAAGCCCCCTGCTTCTCCAGGAGAGCACAGATTTCTATATATTGAGCACTGACATCCAGACCAGACTATGAAATCACATGTTTTGAAAGCACTTCTGCGTACCAATTATTTAATAATTGAAGACTATGGGCCTTCCATAATATGTTCATTATTCTTTAAGCAGAACCAACTCAGCTGTTTCCCAAAAGCCAAGATGCATTTTGAAATGAATGATGGTCTTAAAAAACATTACTGACCACAAACTTAGGGATGCTGAAAAGGTAGAAGAATCAACTTCAAGTCACCTCAGCTGAGTAAAACAGTGTCTGGAATTCCACAATAGCCAGGATATAGAGCATTTAATTTCAAAGGGGCAATGCTGGAATCCTAATTTTTTCTGCACCAAAATTTGCTTGTATGCTTTTTGCTGCATGCTGAGCATCACTCATTAAACATAAGATCTCCATCTGAAAAGTAATAGTGTCTGCCCATCATGCAGAATGTCCTATCATACTGGCAAAATGATTTTTTATTGAAGATGTAAGTAGTGCTGCGAGCCTGTGATGGAGCTGAAGCTGAATTAGGTTACAGGTGCAGAGGAGCAGTTCGCAACTGAGACTCCCTGGGGAGCAGGCAAGGTCCCCCTGGAAAGTAATTGTGCCTAGGCCTCAGATGGCTTGTCTTGCTTCCATTTTCACCCCTCATGAATTATTCGTCCCTGCTAGTTGAAAAGGTCATAGGTCACTACTGCTCCAAATCCCCTGGATTTTGACAGAAAATACGTCTCATGAATAATGAAGTATGGCTTTGTGCACACCAGGGTAACAGCTGAGTGAGGAAGAAAGGATCCTCCCCCCAGAAGAAACTTCTGTATGTTTTGAACAACTGATCACCATGCCCAAGAAGTCAATTTGTATCTGCAAGTATTAGTACAAGCTCCCAACCAGAGGACACATGTTCAGGAAAAGCTGAGAACAATGTCTTGCATGCTCCTAGTCCCAAAGAGTGACAGTATTTGAAATGAAAAATGTTCTTTGAAGTCTCTTGCTATATAAATCATTTGGAATTGTGTCCTTATCAGTTATTTAGAAATGCTGAATTTTAGCTGAGAAAATGTAATAGCAGAACTCTGGGTGCTCCTTGGCTGATAACCTAAATGTGCTGACCATGAGAAGCATACAGATTATACCTAAAATCCAGGGACTAAAAATGAACCTTGAATTTTCAAGTGCACAACAGGCTCTGAGAAAATAAGACAAATTCAGGTATTTTTCAGCTTTGCCCCGGAGTCCAAATTCTATCCAACCTGCTCTGCTGCTGGCTGTGAATGACAACTGACTGGACATCCATTAATGAGAGTGAGACAGGTGAAACCAAGGGCAGCTATTTTAGGAGGCTGCAGCAGTCAAAATGGCAAAAAGAAGTAATATTGGTCCAATGTGTCTTTCTGTCATTTAGATCAAAATATATCACGGAAAATGCATAAGAGATGTCGGTAAAGTCTAACCTAAACTAATTCATTGCCTTTGTACCTTCCCAGTTCTACTCAAAGTCATAATTGGTTCCAGACATTGCCTGTTTTAAATAACTTTATTTCACTAGGGGGTGGGGGTTGTAGGTGGAAGCAGTTTTTTAAACAGAAAGTTTTAGGCAGGGCATGATTGTAAGCTGCTTTTTTTTTTTTTTTTTTGACTACTATTAGGTCTCTGAACACACTCTGCATGTTGGGATATATTGCATTCTTTTTCAAAACTGTTGCAGATGAGACACATGAGCTGACTCAATCTATGGACTGATTACATAAGCTACTGGGAATCTGGGTCAAAGCAAAATCGCCTTTCGGAAACTACCAGTTTAGAGACAGTGTCTTCTCTTTATCCTATAATATACCTCATCACAAACACATTTTAAAAGATTTTTCAGGAACCACAAAACCTGATTTTTTACAGGATCTAGGAAGAGAAGGTTGTGCTTTAGATGGGTTATTCAACTGTACTTGAAATCCCATTGCCTGTAACACAAAAACAATATATTTTTTTCCAGATGCTCCTTGGAGTAGTAATCCAGAAACGTTTTACCACTGAAATAATTTTTGCACACAGCTAATCCTGAGGCTTTACACTACCTGCCAGTCAACTACTGGATTGGAAGCCTCAAGAGCTAGTGAGACACTGTCTTGGGATTTACACTATACCACAAAATCCTGTCTATCTAGCACACACTATGTGAAAATGCGTGAATGACATTTGAACAGAAATTACTAAAATGTGTATTTTCCCCTTTTTGTTTGCTTGGGGGTTTTGTTTATTTGTTTACCACTATTTTCTCCATAGAGGGGAACTTCCTACAGGAGGCATTGCACAGGATCCTGATGAGTTTGTTGTACAGTTATCAAAAGGATAATAATGAATGTGGGACTAAATTAACATCTTTTACTGGTCAAGCTTTCACTTCAAGCTTTCCTGTGTCTCTGTGTTTGATTTTTCATGTTCTTTGATCCCAGAATTGCAAGAAACTATTTTTACCATAAACCCATTTAAAACCTTGTGGTGGAGAGCTATATACTGGTACTCAGTGCTAAAGGGGTTAGTCTGAGAGAGAAACAAGGCTGAATAAAATATAATTCTCATGATGCTCATCCACATGATGCTTAATTAGTCCTCATTTAGGGGAACTGAGAAGCTGCAAACCAGAATAATCAGTGCTTTTGTGGATGGTAATGTCAGATAAATCTTTGGAAGAAAATTACAAAAAATGTTTGGGGTTTTTTTCTTCTAACTTGCAGGCATCCTTAGTTTAAAAGATAGTGGAAATGGAAGTTCAGGAAATAAATTCACTTGACTTCTCCAGCTCTCCACATAGCTCTAAGGAAGATATGCTCTAGAGTTCTTGGCCTATTACAAGCCAAAAATAACCAGGGTGAACATGGTGCTAGAGCAGGCTGGCATAATACTCTGCCTCACCTTTCTCCACAGATACAGATACTTTCAGGTTGTAAGAACCCCTCAGTAAATGCTAAATCATTTAAATTTAGCTCCAGTTTTTGCAGAAAGGAACTGGGTACTTATGCAGCTATTTATGCAGCTGCAGCTGTTATCCTGCACATTTGTTTGTTTTTTTACACACATAACATTATGGGAAAAAAAGTCTTCCTCTAGAATTGGTAAGTCTATTTCAGCCCCCACTTTGACAATTAGCATTTGATGAGGGTACTTGATCTTGCGTGTAACACTTTTCATCAATACTTGGTGGCACTGCCATGCATTAAGTGCTAGTACATTATTTCTAGGAACATTAAGGCCCGGAGTGATTGCCACAGTCATTGTTTTATGGAGTCATCAAATGAGAGAAACAAGTAACAGGAATCTTAAAGCCCATTAGCCTATTTTTTATGGTATTTCCAGAGGATGGTATGTCAGCTTATGTGAGTTGAATGGGCGTTTTTCTCTTATTTTAAAGTAGTATTAAAGAGAAATTTAAAGTAAGCTGTAAATATGCATTCAAGACATTAAAAGAATTTTTCCTGGGAATTAATGAATGCTGTAAGTGCCCTGTGGTGAGACAGTGCTGGATTTTCTTTGAAGTCAAAACTGAGATTTCTAGTTGGTGATTTTCTAGATGATAAGAACTTCCGTCTGATAGCAGCAACAATTATTTTTCAGTGAAGGCTACTGCAACCTGCAATATCATTGTACTTCTGACTTCTACTCTCCTCTGAGACTGAGTCATTTGCTTTTGCAAGGCACTTCCCTAATCCCTACAGGCACCATCTCTTTTCAAACTAAACCAAAAATGTGGCCCTAAAGTACTGGTGAAAATTTAAAGTAAATATACAAGAGAAAGAAAAAGATAATTTATGCTGGAAGTCCAAACTAGTAATTCTTATGCTTTCATAGAGATGTAGACAGGAAGAGAGAAAGTGAATGAATTTGACATGATGTTTCAGCCCAGATAGGTAGTTATTACCTTTAATTTCCTGATCTTTCTGGGCTTTCAGTAACATTTTGGGGGGATTTGTGTTTCAGTGGTTATAAGGAAACTGTTGTGTTTACAGGAAAAAAGCAAAAAGTCCTTTTGTATTACTATCCTGCCCATGGATACATAATCTCCTACTACATAAGAGTAGCTGGTGATGAAAACAGACACCACAGCATGAGCTAGGAGTGAGATATCTGTCATGCAGCATCGTTGTGCCTGGGTGTATAGTCTGGGAGTTTAACTCAAGATTTAGCCTTTTGCAGTACAGGTGAAGTTGCTGTGCTACCAATGGTCACAAAGAAGCAGAAATTAGTGCAGAGGGATCTGGAGGTGGTTTTCAGCATGCTTTTCCCTGCTGGCTGGCAGCTGGGTCTGTGCTGGCCCATGGAAGAGAAGATCTGTTGCTGTTGAGCTGGAAACATCAACAGTGGTAAGTGGTGCTTGGAGGATGTCAGGTAGAAGAGGGAGCGTGAAGAAGTCAGATTTGGCTGTTCAGTGGCCTAAGTAATTGGGACAGAGTTGGCAGTGTCTAGATCAGAACACTGCATGCCACATTTAGAGTAAACGGCCTCCTAATCAGGAGGTGTGCTACAGGTGATTACCCAGCAGGTCATGTCTAGAAATTCAAAGGTAAAATGTTTAAAGGCATTAAAGGCTCATAAGGATAGAGAGGGGCACCAAATGATATTTTCAGAAGTGACTCATTACTTAAATTGCAATAAAATCCATGAGAATCAGGCAGTGAAGTACTTAATGCCTCCCTGAGAAAACTCTGCAAGGTGCCTGTTTTTATCAATATGTGCTTACATGCCTCTTAAAAACCTGGCTGTCAGAGACATCTCCTCCCATTAAGCTTTAATAGTAGTGAGTAGCTGAGATGGAAGAAGGATTAACACACAAATGCTGCAGTGATTGAGCCCTCCCTGTGTAATGCCTGTGCATGGTGGTGTTTGTGTGTTTGGTGCCACAGAAAGGTGGATTTTGTAGGGGTGTTCCATCAGAAAGCAAGGATGTGGCACACACTCCTCCCAAAAGGTATCAAAGCAGAGAACAAAAAAATCAGAGCATCATCTTGCATTTCCATTCCCCTGAGCAGATGAAGAGGAAAGGAGGACATGTTTAGTACCTTGTTCCTTAGATCACTGTAGCAAGAGTACAACTTGGCTACAGGGCTAAATAAAGAAGGAAAACAAACTAAGTCCTACTACCAACTGTGATGGAGAAAGGACTGTTGTGTTCTCCAGGAGGATTATTAGTGTTACCAGTAGCTGAAGAGATGCACATAGAATTGTGTGAATGGAAACTGGAGAGGTAAACTTCCAATAAGGTAATAAGTATGAAGAAATAGGAGATTATTCTTTCACAAAAATTAGTCTCTTCAAAATCTTATTGTAAATACTAGAATGCAAAATAATCTAGCAATATTGTATCTTATAATATGAGCTAATTAATGGTACATATTAGAAAGAACTGGTCCTTGAAAGAGGCAGCTTAGAAAGCCTTCACCAAATGTGTCAGGGACAGTAGTTTAAATGTAAAGCTGGTGAACATTCAGATGCATAGTGACAATCAGGCAGACATGGAGAGAGTTAGACAAGGAGCACAGAGGCAGATGCAGCTGCAGAGCAGAATACTCGCGTGACAGTAAATGCCGAGATGTGAACAGAGGACCTGAATTCAGTGTGTGGAAGGCCAGCAAGTCCTGTGGAGTAAAACCTGATGATGGAAAGCAGGGTCATAGACAGACTGGCAAGTACATTGTCAAGTCAAAGCTGCAGAGGAGAGCAGCTAAAGAAAAACTGGAGCATGATGAGGAAACAGACACTGATTTAGAGTTTGGATGCATAGGATACTAGACTGTGCAAAGTGGCAAAAATGAATGGTTTGTAGGGTCCAGGCTGGCACTAGATGCAGTAATATTAGAGTAACCAACATAGGCAAGAAACTGAATGTCAGGTAGATAGGTGACATACATGACTATGGAGATATCTTTGGGATTATTCAAGGGAGGAAAGCAACGTTGTCATCAAGTGACACTGATGGCAGTTACATGATTTCTTAACTACTTGGACTATATGTTAGTACACGTGTAATAGAAAGCACTTGAGATCATGCTTCCAGTAATAGAGAAGACACAGAAGGCACCACTGTCAGTGCAAACAGGAAAATAGATGATGCTTTGACAGCTACTCTGCTCTCTGGGCTTGAGATCATCCCTCTGCAGAATCAGTCTGGCTTAGCCCACAGTGCCTGCAGTGGCCAATCCAGGCTGGAGTACCTGCATCTCTGCAAACTCTGACTTGGCTGCAGTGTGCAGAGGGAGGATCATAGCAGTTAACAAAAGGCTAGCATGTGTCTTACAAAAAAGACAAGCTGGAAGCATTGGTCAGCTCCCAAAGCTGCAATATCCTTGGTACTAGCAAGACTAGTGGTACTAGTAGACGTTGGTACTAGTGAGTTCCCAAAGCTGCAATATCATTGGTACTAGTGAGACTTGGTGGAATGAGTTTCGTGTTTGGAGTGCTGGCATGGAGGGCTGAAGGCTGTTCAGGAAGAGTAGGCAGGGCAAGTGAGGGGGAGGTATGGCACTGTAAATAAGGGAGAGGTTGATTGCATAGCCCTTATAGTTCATGATTATATGGTGGAGAGCCTGTGGGGGAAGATTAGGGGGATGGAAAACAAAGGAGATGCTGTAGAGGGTGTTTGCAACTGATCGCCCAGCCAGGATGTAAGCACCAGTGAATTATTCTATAGGCAAGTAGGAGAAATCTCTGGATCAGTAGCCCTTATCCTTATGGGAGATTTCAACTTCCCAGACATCAACTGGGAATATCATACTGCTGTGATGAGGCTTGGAAATTCTTGAAGTTTGTAGGAGATAGCTTCTTGTCATGGGTACGCAGTGAGCCAACTAGGAAAGATGCCCTCCTGGATTTGCTATTTGTGAATAGAGAAGGACTCATGAAGAATGAGTTAGTAGATGACTGTCTTGGCCACAGTGATCATGAAATGGTTAATTTTTAAATTTTCACTGTAATGACAAAAAAGGGTGACAGAGTTGCTGCCTTGGACTTCATGAGAGCAAATTTTATGCTATTCAGGGAGCTATTTAGCAGAGTGCCCTGGGAACCTGCTCTTAAGGGCTTGGGAGTCCAAGTGTCCTGGTCAATCTTTAAAATTCACCATGCAGAAGCACAGGAGCAGACAATTCCATCGTATTGTATGTCAAGCAATCAGAGCAGAAGACCAGCTTGGCTGAACAGGGAACTCCTGGTGTAGCTCAGGAAGAAAAAGGAACTCCATGACCTCTGGAAGCAAGGTTAGGCTTCTCAGGAACCTGAGTACAGAGCTGGGGTTCATTTACACAGGGAGAAGACATGAAAGGCCAAAGCTCACTTAGAGTTGAAATGGACCAGTGTTGTTTCAGGCAACAAGATGGGCTTTTTTTTTTTAATGTTAACAGCAAGAGGAGATCTAAGGAAAACATTGAACTGATACTTGGTGAAGGTGGTCATCTGACTAACAGGAATGAAGAAAAAGCAGATCCATTCTATGCACTTTTTATCTCAATCTTTAGTGATACTAATAGACCTTTGGCTGCCCAGTCCCCTGAGTTGGAGGACCACAAGTGTAGGAACAGTGATTTTACATTTGTGGACACTGAATTTGTAAGGGACCAGCTGTATCAGCTGAATGTAGACATGTCATAGGGGCCTAATGGGATTTATCTGAGAGTTCTGAAGGAGCTAGGGCATGTTATGGCAGGACCCCTCTTAATCATCTATCAAAGGTCTTGGAAGTTTATGGAGGTCCTGCTGACTGGAAGCTTGCCAGTGTTATTCCAGTCTACAAAAAAAGGCATGAGGGAAGACCCAGGGAACTACAGATCTCTTAATCTAACCTTGGTTTCTGGAAAAGTTATGGAGAAGGTTAAACTGGGTACTATTGAAAGACATTTAAAGAATGATGCAGTCATATTTAACAGTCAGTATGGGTTCACAAAAGGGAATTCACATTTAACTGATTTGGTATCCTACTCTGATAGGGTCACCTACCTAGTGGATGAAGGGAAGGCAGTGGATACAGCTTTTTCAAGATTTTAGTGAGGGGCTTTTGGTACTGTCCTTCAGCATGTTTTTGGACAAGTTGTCCATCCAGGGAATGAGTGGATTTGTGATGGACTGGGTGAAGAACTGGCCAAAAGCCAGAGGTCAAAGGGTTGTAGTGAATGGGGCTACAGCTGGCTGATGGCTGGTTACCAGTGGTGTTCCTTTGGGTTCAGTTGTAGGGCCAGTTCTGTTCAATATGTGTGTGTGTATGTATATATCATGTGCTGCTGAATGCACCACTAGCAAGTTTACTGATGATAGCGGACTAGGATGGAGGCACCTAGGATGGAGGCACAAGAATAAAGTGAGAGAGGAGTGGCTGGAGAGCAACCTGCAGTTGGCAGGGAGCCCTGGCAGCCCAGAGGGCAAATCCCATCCTGGGGTGCATCAAACACAGCGTCACCAGTCACTCAGGACAGGTGATTATCCTGCTGTATTCAGTGTTGGTGCAGCCTCACCCGGAGTTCTGTGTGCAGTTCTGGGCCCTACAATTTAAGAAGGATTTGAAGGTACTTGAATGCATCCAGAGGAGGGCTACAAAGCTGGTGGAAGTGCTGGAAGGAATGTCCTATGAGGAGTAGCTGAGGACAGTTTGTCTAGCTTGGAGAAAAGCAGGCTGCGGAGCAACCTCATTGCTGTCTAAAGCTTCCTGAGGAGGGGAAGTGGAGAGGGAGGTGCTGATACCATCTCCCTGGTATCCATTGACAGGATGCATGGGAATGGTTTAAAGCTGCCCCAGGGGAGGTTCAGACCGGACATTAGGAAGCATTTCTTTACAAGAGATTGGTCAACTCTGGAACAGGCTTCCTAGAGAGGTGGTTGATGCCTCAAACGTGTCAACCCTGAAGTGGTCAGATGGACTGAGTTGGACTAGATGATTGCTGCAGGTCACTTCCAACACAATATTCTAGTCTAGTCTAGTCTAGTCTAGTCCAGTCTAGTCTAGTCTAGTCCATTCCATTCCGTTCCATTCCATCCCTTTCTGTCCTATTCTATCCTGCTGTGATCTTCTCTGTCTTTACAGTTGCACCCTGAGGCTGTTCAGTCAGGTCTGGTTTTTTCATGAGGTAAAACCAAAATTATTTTTCCTAGTGAGAAAGGGTGGGGACTGATGCATTTTCTGTTTTCTTAGAGACAGTTTCTCTAGCTCAGAGCAGGCATGCAGTGGTGGCATGAGATGAAGGAGCTTGAACCAGTTAATTTCTCACCTTCTGGATGAGGCAGCTGCCAGGTGTCTCAGCCCAGCATCTTCCGCAATCCCTAACCCCATTAACCAGCCCAAAATAACAAATGAGGGATCATTCTCCAGCTACCCCTAAATTTTTTAGTGGGTTGTTGTGTTTTTTCTGTAAGTTGATATTATCTCACTGACAGGCAGTATTAACAAAGCCTTAGTTACTGGAAAGAACGTTTACTTTTCATGTAGGACTAAGAGCTACCTGGATCCTTCTTTCTTTGAGCAAGCAGCCAGAAAGTTAGAGGAAATAATGAGAAAAAGGAGCTGTACTTGTCACTGCAACTTCATGATTGAGTGGAGATGTTGGTGAGAGATGAGACATCTGTTTTTTTACCAAAAGCTATGGAATCACAGTGCAGTGTCTTCATGTTTTGCTGCACAATTTCCTAATGATACTGTGTTCATACACAGCAAAGCAATAAAACTTAGCAATGCACTGTCAAGACAGAATACTGTAATAATTATGTGGGCTTCTTTAGAATGAGGTAACATTGAAATCCAATAATTAAGGAGAAATGTGTGTCTTGGTTTAACTCAATGTCTTGGTTTAATTCAGTGTCATTTGTAAAAGCAAAAAATGCCTCTATGTTTGTGTTCCTAAAATCAATTAATTACTGTTTGTTAGATAGAATTTGGAAACAGAAAAGCTGCACTGGAGGCCTATGAACTGCTCAGAATCTTTGCTGTGTGTACCACGCTCTGCCTGAACCTGCAACTTGTGTGTAAACTTTGGTTCCTACTTTGTAGAGCCATTCTGCATATGGATGTGCATACAGTATTTGGTTAGATTTCCCAAAAAAGCTTTTTGCTCTAGTAAACCAAGTCCCATCAGTCCAGCTCTGCCCTGTCTGCAGTGAAGATTTGTTGCTACAGGCCTTGGCATTACTTCAGGAGAAGTTTCCAGTCAAGATTCATTTTTGACATAGATGAATGAGGACTTTGGTGAGACATCTCAAAAGGGTTTACCCTACATACTTTGGCTGAGCATTAAGCTTTGAGAAATGAATGATTACATTTAGAATTGCCTTTCACATTAATAGCAGGAGAAGATCTGCCCAGTTGTCTGTATGAGAGTGGAGATTTATTTTCTGGGGTAAAAGTGCAGTTTACTACTTTCTTCATTCAGAGTTACGTTGTGGGTGGTATAGTCACCTTTTTTTTAATGAGAATAATATTCATGATGATAAAAACAATATATAGAAACGAGACTGCATTTTGGAAATTGAGTAGTATCTTCTTCTCCATAGATCCATAACCATTAGCCAAAAAAGTACTGATTTAAAAAACAAGTTTTTGAAGGGAAAAGGTTACCTTTATCAGAGAAGGTACTATTGCAGAGATACATATTTTGAGCTGATTTTACAAAATAGTCAAGTAGTTTAATGTTCTAAAACGTTTAAGATCTGCACATGAAATACAGCTAAAATTTCTCTGACAGGTAGAAATTCTGCTAATAACCTGATATCCTTTGTGTCAGAAATATATTTTTGGAATATGTAAGGCTAAAAGATGTCTTTTTTAATGCAGTATCATGAAGTTAGAAAATCTGGGAATTTAATAAAATATATGGGTTTTTTCCTTTGTGCCTTCACCCCATAGCAATTTAGGAAACAATGGGCTTCATCTTAAATCCTCTTGTGTTCTTTGTGTATTTTCAGGATTCCTCTTTGATTGGAACAGCCACAGTGGCTGGTCCCAGGACAAGTGCAATAATTGGAGATCAGGGAACACCACCGAAGGTCCAGCTCCCCCTCAATATGTAAGCAGCTCATCTCAGTCACTGTGTTCTTTTTGTTTCCAATTGTGTGTGCATGTGTGCACGTGCGTGTGTGTGTGTGTGTGTGTTTAAAATCTGAAAGCCCAAATCTCAGTTCAGGAGCATTCTGAGAAGAGAGAGACTGCAATTTCATACATGAGGCAGCCTCTTCTGAAATTGAAAAATTAGTAGAAAAAGGCAAGACTACCCCCTTTGTCTGTGAGCTCTTTTAGACTTTAATTATTATAGCTGTACGAACCACAGTGAAGCAAACTGAACACCTCGCAGCTAAAGAAAATCTTCCTTCATTTAAACCTCTTATAAAGGTGTGGTCCCATGCAATCAAACACCAATACATTCATCGTTAACCAGAAAAAATTACCCAATTGCATTTTTTCAGTGCCATAAACAGTGAATGAACAAAGGCAATGAATGAACTTCATATCTTGGGAATATGGGCTTATTGAACAGTGTGTAGAATAACAGAACGTTTATTAGATACAGAACAAAAAGAGTAGACTTCATTAAGTCTCTACTAGTCTGGTTGGTTTATCTGATACCTGTCTAGTTAAACTACTGAACCCTTTCCTCTCAACACATATACCTTGTGAAAGCAAGACAACTATAGAGACACATACACATATGCACACCCACATTTTGGGGCTTTATGATATGGCTAAAACGAGGTCTGAATTCACAAATAAAATCCTAAAAATAACATAGGAAATATTCTTTAAGAACAATACCCCCTATTGTTGGAACAGAACCAAACACATTTCTTCTTGGCTACTAAGTTGAGATCTTTATACCTGAGAGGTACCAAACATCACTGAATGCCCCACAGAGAGGTCTCGTCATCATCCTGTAGTCACCCTGTGCAGCTTGCATGGCACATAGTGGGGCACAAATTTATTTCAAACTTTGCCCTGAGTAGGAAGCAGTAACTGGCAATATTTCCAGTATTTAGTTGCTGAATCAGGACATTTTGCAGCTCTCTGGCAATGCCCCTGACTCCATGCCTCAGCAACCCTCCCTTTCTCCCTCCCGTGCTTCTGTCATCTCCCTTGTGAAGCAGCCTTGTAATCCAGTCTGTCATTTTGCATTTGCGAGCCAAGTTCCAGTCAAAGAGGATGTGTTATTTGAAAGCTGTAGCAGTAGTGGGGAGGTGCAACCTAGACAGAGCCCCGGGGCTTCTGCATTATAAGTAGAGTCACAGGCAAATCCCCAAGTCCAAGAACATAAACTACCTTCTCACTTAAACCTTTTTTTAGGGAACTTCTAATAAACATTTTAGTTTCTTCTAGGTCCCACTCCCTAACCCTTAGCCTCACTGTTTCATATATCTCAGAATAACTTGATATTGCATTTTGGAAGATTTCATTGTTTTAACACTTTCTTCTAGGTTGTAGGGAGTTAGGTGGTGAAGTTTTACACCTAAAATCTAGAGAATAGTGAAATGTGTTCGAGTCCAAAGACTTTGGCTTAAGTCAAAGTCAGCCTCAGCAAATGGGACTGCTAGACCTGATTTCCTGCCAGAGGAAAAACCCAGAAACACTTGCTGGTGAGGGAAGCTGCCTGAACTCAAATTGTTTTCAGCCATGGATAAGAGCAGGCATCGTGCCAGCTCTTCCACAGCCCGCTCTCTGCCAACACATGGAGCATATGCCTGTCCCCATAGGGTGGGGCAATGGACCCAGGCGGGGCCTGTCACTGGGTTTGGAGAACCCCTTGCCTCTTTGCAACTAATAGAGGACACCCCCAGGGATAGACATCCTCACTGCCCCACATAGGTGGTGGGATCGCTGGTCCACAAAGAAAGCCCTGACCACTTCCATTGTCCCAGGGTCACCATATTTGCTTATCACATACAAGCTTTCATCACTTTAGCCGTACAGAGATTGGTCTGTTTTGGTATGGTGTCCATGCTGGGCTGTTGTAAACCTTCTTTTAGTCTCTGTTCTATCCAGAGAATGTTTAGGCTTATTGTGATATTGGATATTCAGATTTAGTGGTGGCTGATTTGGGGGAATTTGCAGGGTGAAGCTAGTAGGAGAGAACAGAAAGAAGCTAGTTGGAGAGCTAGATATAGCTGCAAGGCACAACAACCTGTGATCCAATTAGGGTAATTTTCCTTGCACCTTCTTCCAGCATCTCCACCTGTAAATTACATTATTACATGTAGCCCCTTGGGGAAAAAGGCTAAGTGAGTCTATCTAAAATGCTCTGTCCTTGACCCCCTGCCTTGCCCATAGCTTCTGAATCTGAGCCCTGTGTAAGCAGCAACTTCAAAAGTGGTAGTCAAAGCCACACTTTCTGCTCCCTCGAGTGACTGCAGTCTGGCACTCTCTGTTATGTCCTTGCAGAGTGCAGTGCTGAAAGATCAGCACCGAAGCATGCAACCTTATTTCTTGTCAGGGTGACACATTCTGGTGTTCTTCAGTTCATATGTAGCCTCATGTTTTCCATCGTGTAAACAGCTACAGACCTGCTCAAGACCACCTGATTACATAGGCTAAATAAAGGATGTGCAGGGTGTTTCCTCCCATCTGTTGACTAATGAAATACAGTTTCTGATTAGGTCTTTGTACCCCACACGCATGGTAAACAGAGCCAGGCACATCAGCCTAAGCATTCCCCTAGGAGCTGTTACCAATATTTCATATTCTGCTCATTACTGCTGTTTATTTACTGTCTTCAGAATAAAAATAAAAAAATCTACTGATACAGTAAAGGAGTAGAATCAAAAAAACTAACAGGATTTATTCCTGAATTATATTTCCCGGAGAGCAGAAGTAAAAGGTCATGTATCATTTTTATTGGTTGAAAATCTGCAATCACGATGGTTATAGTTTTCATTATTTCTCTGGTTCACTGCTATAAGGTGGGCAGTGAGCCTCTTCTCACCCACCCCTGAGCCTAAGAGTATTCTGCTGTACTTTGTAGTGTAAATGCACATTCTGTAAGTGTTTTCCCATTTGTCTTAACCTCTCTTCACTGTCTGTAAAGAACAAATAAATAAAGAAAAACTCAAGAAGGCATAACCTTGATCAAGAATTACCAGAAATCCCTTTCTGCATCTGTAGAAAAGCTACATAACAAAAAAAAAAAAAAAAACCAAACGGTATTTACAAAGAAAATGTTGTTCTGTGTGTGCACTCTTGCTGTTCTATCCCAACTCTCCATTATTTCCCAAAGTGCAAGCAATCATTCTTAATTTTCAACAAGGATTTCTTTAAACAGAGAGAATATCTTTAGGGACTTTAAGCTGTAGTCATTTTACAACGCTAGACACATCCCTGAAGTAGTAACAGAAGAACAAAGGAGAGATAAATAGAAAGATTCTAAACAAAGGGAATAAATAAAAGCTATAATTAAATAAATAAAAAGTTCTACATATTGGATCATTATTAAAGATTTATTAGAATATTTGCATGCAAAACATCTAAAGCCAAATTCTACCACTTCACCTACTGAAGTGAAAAGCCCCTTACAGAATTTGTCCCTCTGTCACTTTTGTTTTACCCATATGGTACAAGAACTACCATACCAGATCAGAACAGTTTGGTGTGTTGTTGCTAAACTTGACCAGCATAAATAGTGTTGAGAAAGATGCAAGTAAAGCTGTCGTAAGTGCTTTTGAAGTAGCCTACCCATAAGAAAAGTTTCTTCTGAAACTCCACAATAGGCTCCCACCCTAAAGCATATGAATATATGCTTTATCCAAATGTTAGGCTTTGCAAAGCCCTCTTACTCTAGTCCTTGTTGCTCTGGCTGTCTCTGTAATTGTCTTGTCTTTCTGCAACTGCTGCTAAGTCCTTAACTTCAGTGCTGCTTTGTGTGGCAGTGTTTCACTTTGGTTGTGCCCTGAGTGAGATGTCTCATCAATTTCTAAATTACAGCCTACTTTACTCTGATTAGTTATTCCCTTATTGTCTTGGAATCCAGTCTCTGCCCTTCCTTGTTTGATATGCTGTAATGATGTCCCTTTTCAATCCCAATTTCTTAACATTGCTTCTGCTCACTTTCTGCTCTGTGGGGCTGGAGTTGGAGCAGGACAAGTGGTGGTTGATGCCATCTGTGTGCTCTCTTCCTGTGTGACCTCTCCCCACAGCTACCTAGCCCTGTATGCCTACAAGCCCCAGAAGAACGATGAGCTGGAGCTCCGCAAAGGTGAGATGTACCGGGTCATTGAGAAGTGCCAGGACGGCTGGTTCAAGGGGACATCTCTGAGGAGTGGGATGTCCGGTGTCTTCCCAGGCAACTATGTGACACCTGTCTCAAGGTGAGGACCACTGGCCTGAACTGGGGCTGAGTTCTCTGCATCTGGAGGACACTGAAAAGAACGTAGCTCTGCTCTGAAATCACATTTCCCTTCCAGAAATTTTCTGGTGGCGTTGCAGACTTCAGTAATGAAACTTGCTGGTTGTAGCATTGGAGTTATCCATGTCCTCAGGAGACTGCAGTAGTTGTACTGGATTGATGGCATTTATAACCTCTGATAAGCCCAGGGGGGGGTTTTACTTTTGTAAAGAATCTGTTGGCTAAACACTTTGTTGTTGTTATAAAACTACTGGACATGTAACAAAATAAGAAATGCTTGTATCTTGCTTTTCAGTAGCTTCTCTTGTAGATTTTGTTTTTCTTAAAGCAAAGATCTGGAATGGTTTGGATCTGGACTAATGTTTGAACTGTTAAAATTCAGAAGTGGTAGGAGAGTTCAGTAAATTGTCTGATTTTAGCTACCCATCTCCATTGCAGAAGATGAGAAAAGGAAAGAATAGTATGTTTTGGGGAGCAATGCCATTTTTCAGAGTTTGGTATATTGGACAACACCAAGTCAAAGGTTGTTTCTGATCTAGAGCCCACTCTGAAATAGTCTGAAAGATGAGAAGAAAGTTCATCGCTGTGTCCCAGACTGATTGCCCCACATACTCCTTGCAGGTGAATGGTGCCACATGTATGCCCATGTCTCCTTTAAACAAACTGTGGATTTGCAAACTCAGCTCACTGCTTTTCATATGCTCAGTCCCTCCTCCCACATGTACACTGCCTCCACCATCTTTCACTCCTCTCCAGGGAAAGGCACTTCACAATTCAGACAGTGTTGATTTTGAAAAATTGATCCAGCTTTGTTCCATCTACAGTTTATGTCAAGTCTGTAATTTGTGGGCTGAGCAATACCAAAAGTTTAGAGCAGATTAGAAGATAGCTAAGCCTGCTGACAGTCCTAATATTGCATTTCGGTAAAAAAAAAACCCAAATATTAATTCACTGGTTCTTCACAGTTCATCAACCTAAATGTATTTACCTTATTTTATAGAGCTCCTTGGCTGCCTTTACTCCTTACCTCTTCAGTTTTTAATTAGTAAGGAAGTTTGTGCTGAAGGGTTGGTGATCTGAATCAGCAAGACTTTATTAAATGCAGCATGTCACAGCTAGAACAAGACAGAGAAGAGCTAAAGGGCAAAAGTGCTTTCCACAAAACCCGAAAGCAGCTTTATGATTATATTTATGATCCTGTGAGCTAATTAAGTTCCCGTGCAAATCACTCTTAGGGAGAAGAGCATGAAAAATCTGATAGCAACAAAATCTCCTATTTGCTGCACTTTCAGCATATTTTGCTGTCCTTTGACAGCAAAAAAGATCAGATTCATACATGTTTTTCTGCCACTCCTTACAAAACCCAAGGAAAAGAAGTTGTCCATGAATTTAATAACACTGAACTAGATTTATAAGCTGCCAAAACATGCATGAACAGACTGTGGTGGAAAAAGAACAAGACTCTTTAGATGGACAGACAGGTAAAGGGCAGCAGAGGAAATTTGCCACATCCAACATCTATCCATCTCTGTGGGAGTCACAGATAGTTTCTGTACCTGTCAGCATGCATGTTTGCCTGACCACAGCTCTCAGTGGACTGTTAGGTGTGCTTTTCTGGCAAACTCAGTCTAGTGCAGATGGCCAAGTCAGCTCAGCTGAACCTTCCTGCCACCTTGCCAGCTCTTCATAGCAGATGACAGACAGTAAAAATTTCCATCTGGTGAGATTCCCAGTTTTTCCCAACCTATAGGTTTATAAAAAAAATTGAAGAAAAAAAATTCAGATTCATTTAGCAAAATGTGTTCCAGGTAAACCTTGCACCATGAGATAAGTCAAGTCACTGACAGCGCAGTGTTGTCTTTCCTCTTGTGGTTTTGGGGGAGGGAGGATTGGGCAGAAGGGATAGCTATATTTTGCACTTTTGGACCATATCTTCCAGCCTGTGTGTTGGTCTTTTTCTATCAGAATTTCACTCTTTTGTCTCTTCCCTTTTCTACTCTTTTCTTAGGGTTACTTATTCTGTCATTCATGTCCTCTGAATCAGACCAGATTGTTCAGCATACTCCTTCCTTCTGATCTTCTCCTCTCTGTTTTCCACACAACAATCTTGGGGACCCAGAAGTTCTCCCAGTCCACCTTCTGTAGTTGGCTCTTGTACTTTTTCTGTTATTCTCTCCTCCCTTGCTAGTCCCTTGCACTGCCGCATTTCCATTTCCTTCATCTTGCTTTGTTCTGCCTCATATCCCTGTGCTGTCCTTTCCTGGAGGAGGACCTTCACACAAGGAGCAGCCCCAGAGAGAAGAACAGCGTAAAATGATCCCTCTGTTTCATGGCATTTATTGGTGGGCATTGAAATTATTCAGGACCCTGAGTAAGAAACTCAGAGAACGAGCTACTGAGCAGCGGCTGAGTTTGTCCATTGGTGTCCGTCTGTTCTCCGCAGTGTCCTCCCGTCTTGGTCAGAGAGTGTCTAGCTCAGTGGTAAGAGGATCAAGACATGCTGTAGTCTGAACTCATCATATGGGAGAGAGAGCCTTGTCCCTTTCCTCTGAGGTCTACCTGGCCACTCAGATGAAATACAGATTATGTATACAGTTTAAGTGAGAAATGAAAGAGGGGTCGATTACTGTTTGGATTTCTTTTTCATTCAGGTCAGCTGCATTCCCTTCCCTTTTGCATTCCCTTAGCAAGTCTAAGCTAGGGCTGGTTACATCAGTAGGGTAAATGTTCAGCCAAGCCAAGCCCTGTCAAGTCTGCTGCTTCTCAGTCCCCTTCAATAGCCACACACAGATTTGGCATTATCCATCCTTGTTTCTCCCTGTAGGGCTGTATGCAGGTTTGGTCCCAAGAAAAGATCTCTGAGTATGTTTTAATTATCACTCTGTGTGAAATAGCCTCTGGCACACAAAATGACATTTGGGAGATACTTATTTCCTCTGAATTAAGATTTGTGATTTTACTAGAAGCTATTCAGACAGAAATGTAGCATAATAAAAAAGTGATGAGATAAATTATCTTTTCCATTTTTACCCTGCACTTCTTCCTGTAGGATAAAGGGGTGAAAATGTCCTCCAGCATGCTTAAGACTGGGCTCTATAAAGATAAATGTATATCTATATCTCAGTTTGCTTTAACAACTGATAGAGTATCATGTTAAAACTCCTAAGTAACTGGGGGTGCTTATCAGCACTGCGGTTGGGTATTGGGGTCTCTGCAACATGCTTACGCTGTGCCTTGGTTCCGTACAGGGTGCCAGTGGGAGCTGGGCAGCCCAGGAACAGCGGAGCTGGAGGAGTTCCGACAACAAAAGTAGCTCCAGGAGCCATCCACCCCATCGGGGCCAGTCACACCAATGTCACCACAACTGTCAGACCAGTTGTTCCTATCACCACTCCCCAGACACATCCCCAGCTGCAGGCAGCCTCTCCACAGCTGAATAACTGCCTGCGGTACTCAGCTCAGCAGCCAGCCAGCCAGCCCCGCAACACCATGCAGATAGGTAAGTGCACACCCATCAGCGCCTCTCACCCTGTGTAGGGAGGATTGATGTTTTACCTCTTGAACAGGCAAGCCTCTAGAACTTGCCTGTCCCCACAGCTTTCTTTCTCGTTTTAGTCACAGCTCAGTCAATGTGGGATAGAGTATGTTTTCTTTGCTTGTAATATTTATGGGTTTCTATTGATCTCTGGGAACCACGTTGTGTTTATCAGATTGTTCTATTGCTACAGCTGAAATAGATTATAGTGTTTACAAATATTTATACAATTTATCTGAGGGAAAGCAAGCACCCTGCATCCTGGGGAGATTAACAGTTCTGAGTCCAGTTGGTTTACTGACAGAAAAATACTGCCTGTATTGCAGGGCAAGTAATACACACCTTAAAATTAAGAAGTATTTCATTGGGCTTCAGGGATGAAAGGTATTTATTAGGCAGAATGGGACCCAGTGCTAGTGATAAAGAAAAAGATCTGAAAAATGCTGCCACCTTTTGAAGTGAAAATAAGAGCTTCTTGCACCAGGGGGCCTCTGTTCTTTCTAGGTTCCCTTTCTGATGTACAGCACAATTTTCTAGAGTACAATTTATTCCCCTTTCCCTGATGTTAAACAGCCTCTGATGTTGAATAAAGTAAAAGTAAATCCTGGGGTGGAACTTTTTAGCAAAATTTAAAACATTTTGTTTCTGATATTATATAGGGATGTGAGCCATTGTGTTTGCAAAGGCAGATCAGTAAGAACTGTGACTGCTCAAAACTGAGGTCTTAGATATAAAACAGAGCAAGCACAAATGAGAAATACCCTGTGAAGTAAGTCATGGATTCATACCTTTTGAAGCCAGAAGGCACCATTATGACCATCTAATCTCACCTCCTACACAGTCCAGACCAAAGGGAAGAAAACATAATAAAATACATGTGAATCTGAATCTCGAACAGCGCGGACTCCTCTGCTCAGCAAACAGTGCTTTACATGGTATCCATGTCACACTGGGGGATAATCAATTTATCCTCTTTTTGTTTAGTTCAGAAAGTGCTGCTTACCCCTCAAGTCACACCCTTTGAAAAGCCCTTCTGCTCCCACAGTGCCGAGCCAAAAATGTCCCCTTTTAGGTGAGGCTCTCAGGAACTGTTCAGGTGCTCCTGGTGCCTCCTGAGCCCTCCTGACTCCCCTGAAACTGAGGTGACGGATTGTTTTGCCCCAGAGACCTGGCATGCCCATAGCTTTCTTCCGCAGTGCTGCTGTGCTACACATCAGCAGCTTCCCTGATTTAAGATTGCTCCTCCAGGTCACTATGACACCTCTCAAGTGCCAAGGAGTTGGCAGGCAGGGTGATCCAGGGACCACAGAACTGTTTCAAAACCTCGTAACAGGGAGTTCTCCAACCCTTCCAGAAGGTTCATGAGATTCTTATTTTAATTAAATAAACCTTTTTCAGGATAAAAAAAGGAAATTTTCATGATTATCAATAATTTTCTCTGTAATGGATTTCCTTACCAGTATCCTGTGGATCAGAGCCCCTCAAAAGGTCCCTTTAGTCCTGCAGGACAGGTCAGTGCACTGACTTTTGCAAAAGCTTTCCAAGAGAGGCAAGCTGGCACAGTATTCAAATCACGTTTCTGTTGGCTTGCAATATACATGAGTAACAAATCAATTTTGCACAAGGCCACTAATATAGGAATACACCCCAAATGAAATATGAGTGGTGTAGAACAAAAATAGCCTTCAGTGAGCATTGCTAATTAATAGCATGTTTGATGCAGCACAGTCCAGATACAGAGATCCAGAGCAAAGGCATACATTGTAATAGTAAGTAGATAAAATTACAGAATAAAACATGAGAGCTCTGCTCAGAGTTGATTTTTCTTAGGCCATTTCTTTTACTGTTTCTCATATTTTCTGTTTCCTTTTTGTGTGTGGAAACACCAAGTCCTACATGAAAGTATTGTACCTAATATTACCAAATCAGGGTTCTGCACCCAGGTACATGCAGTGATATTCCATTAGTGTGCTTTTGCTCTAAATTTAGGAAAGCCATTGCTCCCTACAAACAGTAATTCAAAACTTTGACCCTACAAGCTTAACTGTCCCGGAAAATCAGATTTCTGATAGCAGTGGTTGCTCATCACACAGGTTCCAAATGGGAAAATCAGGAGTGAATTGCTTCAAAATAACTAGTGGTGCCCTGTCTGGCTCTCTGGAATTGAATTGCACTTTCAGTGTATGTTCTTGGTAATTCAAGGAGGGGGGGATGGTAACTAATAGTGATAGTAGTCTTGAAGGTGTCTGTAATAACAACTTTTAGGGCCTTCCTGATGCTACATGATAAAATCACATCAAGTTACAGACTGGTTAATGATAGTTTGATTTGCTATGAGCAACATTAGTAAAAAGAGATGTTATAAAATCAAGAAGCTGCTGTGAGGGAAAATAATACAAACTTGAGAGGTACTAATCTGATGGTCACTGGCCCATCATGTTCAGTATTGCTTCAGATAATAGGACATAAGACTGGGGGATGAAAATTCCCTCCTGCCGGGAATGCTCAGCTGGTGTAGTGAGTATGATTAATGGCATTGTCTCATTTCAATCCCTGGTAAGGGTGCCACTCTTTACCACAGAAACAGAAAATAGTGGTTGTTCTAGCATTGTTGTTTAGTTATAGATTGAGTGAATTCCAGCTGCATAAAAATGCATCCTTCAGATGAACTTGTAAGAAAACCACAGATCAAAGTGGGTCAGAAATTTTCCAGTAAAATACATCTTGGTCAAAGAAAAGCTGATTTGCTGAACTCAACGGTTTTTGTCAGGAATGGATGTAGTTCAACTACAGAACTACCAACCATAAAGCTGTGCTGTTGCAAAGGGAATTGACAACTTCCCAGAGGTGTTCTCCACAGAAGAGAACAGTGCAGTGACCTGATCCTATGTTTTCACATCCCAGGTGAACAACTTGACCAGAATAGAGGTTATTGTGGTGTGAGTGAGTAGGTTGTTCACAGAAGAATGTTCAAAGGTTCAAATTTTGTACTGAGAGAGAACTAAACAAGATTATGAAACCTTGAAATCATTTATGAAATGGGCATTTTCCAGCCAGTCCTATTACTGAATCATTTAAGTGAGGGAATGTCTAGGTGTGAACTTGACTTCTAGGCTGTAAATACTTAAAGTGGAGTGGTACTTAGGTTACGTCTATGCAATCAACCAACCTGGAAGTCATAGACAATATAGTTGTGGAAATGGACCTGGAGCTTTGTCACATATTTTGCAACATGAGGCATGCAACAGGCTCCGGAATCCCTGAAGGGTTGACCTCGGCAGTGTGTCACAGTCACCGTTAAACAGACAAGCACTAATTTCTGGTTCCCACTGCTTGCAGGCAGAGTTTGCTTAGCAGGGGCAGCCAGACTAAAAGGCACTGCATAGTCCCTTAGAGACTTTGCTGGCAGAGAGGAGGCTGAGCTCAGAAATCCTCCAATGGATTTCTGCTTAATTTATCCTGTGCAGCACAGTGATGTGCTGTTGATCATTTTTTTAGGGCTGAAACAAGAGACTTTCCTTTGTAACTGCTGTCTGCTACGTCAGCCTGGATCATCTGGGCTAACCTTTTAGGTCCCATGTTGCATTGCTCTAAAACCTATTAGGTTAGGAGGAGGTTTGGAAGACAACTCAGCTGGAACTAGATAATGTATTTTTAAAAGATAGTATAAACAGGGATAGTCACATCACTGGGGAGGACAAGCCAATTTTGGTGACTTCAGACATGCCTTTTGCAGCCTGGAGGGGAATTAGCTGCAAACACTTCCAGGCTGAGATATCCTGGGTTAAGGCTAAGAGCTTATCTCTGTCAGGCCCTGGCACCTTGTGGCAGTGATGGCCACTGAAGGGCCAGATCTGCCAGTGCAAGGCAGGTTTAACCGTGCTCTGTCCTCCTTCTGCAGCCCACCCCACGGTGCCAGCCCCAGACCGACCCACCGCCACGGTGTCACCCCTGCGGACGCCCAGCTCGCCCTCCCGCCTGCCCGCAGCCGCCATTCGGCCTCACCCCGCCGTGTCCCCCCAGCACGGCCACCAGCCGCCCGCACCAGGGGCCCGGCCCCTCATCCCCCTCACCTCCGCCGCCGCCGCCATCACCCCGCCCAACGTCAGCGCGGCCCACCTCAATGGGGAGGTGGGCAGTGGGCCCCTGTGTGCCCCCGTCACCCCTGGACCTGCCAGCAAAGCTGAGGAGAGGAAGAACGAGAAGGTAAGGGCCATTGTGCCTCGCACTCCTGCCGCGTCTCCCTCCCGTGGGGCTGTTGAGGAGGGACCTGGCAGCCACCTGGGAGGGTGGAAACTGGTTTCCATTACCAAACATCTTGGGCATCCTCATCTCACATTATTTTCACATTTCATCCTTTCCCGCACACCATCCTCAGCAGTGCTCTCGTGTTACCTGATCGCAGATGGGAAATGAGGTTGACTGAGCTGAATTTGTGTGTTTCTTCCAATGATTGGCTCCGAGATCTGCAAATCTGCAGTGGTGTAGAGAGATGTTGTGGTGGGCTCTTGGCCATCGAAACCCGACGGCCAAGTCAGAAGCATGTGCCTCGTGACATTGAAGAAGCTGATGGTGGTACCAGCCCTGCAGCAGGTACCACAGACACTGGCTCATGAGTAGCAGGAGCTGTTTGACTGCTCCAGAAGCACTTCTGTTTCTACAAGAAACTTGCAGTGGCACAGCCAGAAGAGGAGAAGGGAATTAAGTACAGCTCATTGGGATGTAGGTACGATGCACTGTAGGTTCAATCTCTCAGGAGGCAGCAGTGGAACTGATAGCTGAGTACACGTTTCCTTGTACACCTTGCTGAGGAAAGGCAGCGTGGAGAGCTACTTTAAGCACACGGTCTTTTAGGTTCTTGGCAAATATTTTGTTTTTACCAAATATTTACATTGTATCAGCAGTTCCCATATATCAATGCTGAAGATTATCTCCCTACTGCTTAGCAGAGCAAGATCCTTGTTTGTATCTCAGTAGGGGAAAGAGATGAGAGGGCCTGCTTTTCCTCTGAACCTGCAAAAAATCTTTTCCATATATTTCCTGAGTTTTTCCATGGTGACAGGAACATATGGGGTAAACAGTTACTTTTTACATGGTAATACTGAGGTGGTAGGTCTCTCTGGTCACTGGGGTCACAGATAACCCCTAGCTTCACAAAATGAGGAATACAAGTTTTAAAATCCTCTCCTTAATCCTGTCTTGAATTTTCTCTAAATGCCTTTCAGTGAAAGAAAAAGGGTGTAGATATTCTAGCCTGGATGTGAAATCCAGGTACGTGCTTGCAAAGAATGACTCCCAGGTGTGCATCAAGGACTGCATGTAGTGCAAGCAGAATAATACCTGCTACTTCTGCAAGTCCAAGGAAGTGTATGGCATTTGGCAGAAGATGGTAGATCTTCATGTTACCTCAGAGTTTTGTGTACTGTCTTATTTAATACTTCCTAAAATGTATTAAACTATAGGTCCATATATTTTAATTCGTGCACACTGAAAGTCCATAGGCAAAATTATATTGAGTTCAGTCCTAAAATACTGGTTAACCTTTCCCAAGGTGTTACAGCTTAAAGTTACTGAATTTGAATGCAGAAAAGTAAAGTGGTTTTTGAGCTCCATGGATAAAGGGGAGAAGCAAATAATATACGACATCATTGCAATGAGCATTGCCAAAGGCCAATTCACTAGTTGGGAAGTATCAGACAGAAGTGACAATAAAAATTTTCATCTCTGACTGGATTGGGAAATACATAACTGTTCCACATTGAACAACATATTCCCGAATCTTGTCCATGTCATATTTCACTTTCATTTTAGAAAGATCTGAGTTAACAATGTTTCCTTTCCTTTTAGAAATAGTGACTGATGTTTGGCCAGTTAATTGTGTTCCTATTCTTTGCCTAAGCCCAAATATTTCTTTCAAGCAATTGGGAGCTCAGATAATGCCAGACAGAAAGCCATACAACTATTCAAAAAGGTATCTGTGAGTCAGAACTGGAACCATATCTGGAACCATGCCTGATATTTTCAAAGTGGAGAATGGTTGGGCAGGTTTTTTGGTAAATAGGGAATAGTCATAACACTCGTAAGGAATAAGTGTGGAGAAAGGCAGTATCTATTAAGAGTACACCTAATAGGAAAAAGTCAGATAAGATCGAGGAGCAAAAAACAGAAGCAGGGGCATAGCTAGCAAACTGCAAGATAAGCAAAGATCAGAAGCAATTTTTCTGAGTTCAGTTTCATTATATTAATCAGTCAGGTATTTTGAGATGAAAGGAACAGAGGAAGTTAGTAAGAGGAGAGGTAATAAGGTCTTCAGCTCTACTGAACACAGGATGGAAGAAATGCACAGGTAATTATCTCCTGAGAAACTGAGATTAGCAAGCTATATGTGAGGTAAATTGTAATGTGCCATAAAATTAGCATTGTCGTTAGAATCAAAAATTTTTGGTGTCCTATGAAATTATTAACTTTAATCTTGTCTTAGTCTTTTCAGTTTCTTTTGTAGGATACCCCTGAGGATGAAGGCTGAATGATCAGAAGGAGAATGACTGTTTTAGAAGACAAGTTTTTGTTATTAACCATTGTTTTCTTTCATGAAGGGATTGTCAGTGTGAGTTCACTATGGTACAGAGGGCACATGATACATAAGAAGTAGGTTGCATTCAGGGATGAATATTATGAGGATCCATTGTTTGTCATGGTTCTTTTGAGGTCTGTGGAGATAAGTTGCGATTTTTGCATTTATCACTGATATAGTCAGATATATTGGTCTTTGGGAATTTTCTTCAGATGATAAGTTTAGCAAGTTTGGTTGCTTGCTTGAAAGCTGGGCTGGGAGACAGTGGGAAAAAGTATTTTAAGATAAGATCTTCTAACAATTTATGTATTATGATTTCCCATGTAGATTCCACTCAAGGATACTAAATGTGACATCAAGGGGCAGCTTCTGCAGAGAGTCTGTGTGTGCTATTTGGGTTGCTTGTTCCAAGGTGGAGTTGACTTTACCTTGCAAACAGCCTTGCTGTCGTCACTGTTCATGCTTTCCTCTGTGCAACCGTTTATATGCCAATATCACAGGTTCCTGTTGGTGTGCAGCAGTCAGATATAGGCAGATCCCAGGACTTCTCTAAAATCGAGGGACTCCAATTCCAATTTTTACTCATTTCCTTGTGGTTTAAAGGCCACTAGCAGAAATGATCCTAAGGATTATATTTTTAGCTCAGCATGAATGGTTTTATTGCTCATTTTCTATTAATGTGGCAAATAAATCCTTAGGTCTATTTTTTGACATCTCTAGTTCTCTACTTCAGCTTATTTCTTGAAGATCTTGATCCAAACTTCCAAACCTGCAGATGAACTTTGGTACTTACATTCATTAGGCACCCTAATAGTAGTGTCTTACTGTCATATTCCTGATGATACCAGTCTTCACTTGTCAGTATGCATCTACCCACAGAGCATCCTGTCTGCAACTGGGCTTGTGCTCCACTTCTCAGCTCTTTGACCAGCCCTCTGTCTACTTGGGGAACAGTTTTAAATATGGTCTCCTTTACCAGTTGCTGATGGTAGCTGAGAAAAGACTGCTTAAGTCCACTGTGCAGCAGTGCTTAGAAAGTGCTCTGGTACAAACAGGCTTAGAAGTAGAACACTTGAAAATCAAAGAAGTCTCAGTGCTATACGGACCCAGTATAAAGTAGCAGGAAAGGCAGCTCATACAGGGGTACTGCAGATGCTGCAGGAATAACAAGTCATGAACTGAATAAAGGCAAGACAGCATGGCAGAAGTTGAAGAGGTAATGGGGGTCAGGGCAGCATAGGAGAGAGAAGAGCATTGGCAGCTGCTGGCAGGTATAGCAGGGGTCACCAGAGAAGCATGGAGGTGATGGGTGCTGTTTGAAGCTCACAGGCAGGGGGCCTGAAACAGGGGAGTTGAAATATAGAGTGTGAAATGTATCTAAGAATGTAGTTGAAGAGAACAAGATGTAAAGGAGACTCTTTCTTCTTTTTATCAAATGCTTCCTACTTGAGCCAATTTTTCTTCTTTTCCAAGGAGGTTTCCTTCACCAGAAGTAAAATACTAATTTTCCCCCAAAGTCACTCTGTTCCAGGTTTCGAAAATCGCAGGGACGGGAGAGAGGTAAAACAGAGAGCAAATTAAGAACATCCATTTCCCTTAAGGGTTTGGGGTGGTATAAGGGCTCCTTTGAGCTCTCCCTTTGTCATTTGCTACTAGTGTCTGCATGTGTAGCCATCTGAAACTTGGGGAATTCAGTCCCAGTTCCCAAATCTTCTGAACATCTGAACAAAAGGTATGGAGACCCCAGCTGAGGAACTGGAGCAAACCCCTGTGGTTTGGGAGCTTTTTAAAATAGGGACCCTGCTTTTTCGTGCAGGACAAGTACTACCCAAGTTCAACTGGTAGATTACAGCTGAGAGCTTGTAATTATGGCATGACTACTGCTTTGACCTCGGTCAATTTTTGCTATAATAATTTCTGCTGTACATAATCTGGGTTGATGCTTAATACCACTGATAAAACCACTTGTTTGAATGAATTAATGCATTTCTCATTAAATGAGCTCCTCATTACATTAATCAAATCAAGCAAATCGTGCTGGGTGGTTTGACCACTGTAATTAAACTTTCTTTAAAATCCACTCATTTGGTTTTTGATGAGGATTTTGATTAAATTCTTCCAAAATGTCTGGCCCAAGAGCTGATAAAGAGGAAAATAAGAGCTTGTGCTAGCGAGCTAGTCAAGTCATTAATTCAGCACTGAGTTACACTAATTTCTTACCATTTTACCTAGCCAGAATACATAAAAATAGTTGAAAATTGCAGTGTAAAATTAAACGTTTCTTGCAAGCATGTCAAGAGAACAAACCTGTTTGCAGCTTCAAATTTAGTAACTGTGTCCCTGGAATATATAGAGGATCTAGATAAGCAAGTCACAACAAACAGGAAAATGCATTAGGCTGCTGTTTACTGATGTTAAGATAACACGAGGCACATCTTCAGAAAGCTGCTTTGAACATGCACCAACAGTTTTGCATATGATGACAGAATCAGTAAACATCTGTCTGCTCTCACCAGTGTCACTCACTTTCTCAAGTACCAGTCTTTCTGCTCAAAATAGCTGCATTCCTCAAATGATACAATATGTTTGGCATGATGCTGGTGTAAGAACTATTTTGCAAAATAGAGCAAGGCAAGGTCTGTTTTCTGGCCCTGCAAGTGTCCCTGCATGACTTGAATCCACTCTTTTAAGCTTTTCTCTCTGCCCAAAATAGGGTGCCTGCATCCAGATTGCTCATCAAGAATAGTCCTTCTTGGTAAGTGGTGTGGCCCAAATTATGCCAATGCATTGTCCTGGGAGAGTGCTAGTTCATAGAATCATAGAATATCCTGAGTTGAAAAGGATCCACAAGAATCATAGAGTCCAACTCCTGGCCCTGCACAGGATAGCCCCAAGAGTCACACCATGTGCCTGACTGAGAGTGTTGTCCAAACACTTATTGAACCCTGGCAGGTTTGGTGCTGTGACCACTTCCCTGGGGAGCCTGTTCCAGCCCAACCACCCTCTGGCTGAAGAACCTATTTCTAATATCTAGCCTAAACATCCCCTGACAAAGCTTCATGCCATTCCCTCAGGTCCTGTCATGGGTCACCACAATGCCTGCCCCTCCACTGCCCCCCATGAGGAAGTTGTAGACTGCAATGAGGTCTCCCTCGTTCTCCAGGCTGAATGAGCCAAGCAACCTCAGCCACTCCTCATATGGCCTCTCCTCTGAACCTTTCACCATCTTTGCAGCCCTCCTTTGGATGCTCTCTAATAGCTTAATATCTTTCTTATATTGTGGGCCCAAAACAGCACAGAGCACTCCAGGTGAGCACAGAGTGGGAAGCTGATATAAGCCAAACCCATAATGGTTAATGGATGCAGACCAGGGTTTGTTGCTAAATCCTGACCTCATTTTATATGCCAGAATAAGCGTGACCAGAGAGACTTACCTCTCCACCACTCCCCCTTTTTGTCAGTGCCTTCCTCAACCTCCTCCTAATTTGCAGCCCAGTGCTCAGTCCCACCTGGCAGCATCCCTTAGTGCAGACCTGCTGCCTGCACACTTAGTCGCCCACCCCAGCTTTTACATAGGGTTGGAAACAAGATCAAAGGCCCTTTTGAAATCTGGCTTCATAAAGGTCATAAGGTCAAAGAGATGCTCTTTGACCTTAGTTCACATTACAGCTGTCTGATTAAGCTATCAGTTGCTAGAACTGAAGCTACCTGAAGAACTGGACCCTACAAAGTAGTGCACTTTCAGTTTTTACTTACTAAGTGTTAGTCTCTGCATTGCAACTTCATCTCATATTAACTTGTCCCTGAGTGAAAGGATTAGTTATCACTTTATATCCCCAAAGAAATTTAATTCTTTATCCAGAAAATGAAAGATCAGTCTCAAGTTGAAGTGTAGAGCACTTGCAAGGACTTTGTAGATATGAAATGATGTGACAAAAATAGTGGTCACCCTGGGATGAGTAGAGGAGGCTAAGGACAGAGTTGATGAAAGCAGATTTTTCAGATACAAAGTCAATATGACTGACCCCGAGATTTTGGAAGAGAAATTCAGTCTTCCTAGCAGATATGAAATTATTTATTATTTTTCACTTCATGAAAAATGTTTTACTTAGATTTACCAAAGAAAGCCCACTAAGTTGGACAGGTATGAAATGGAACGATAAAAACTAAGTGATGAAATGAAAGCAGCACAAGACATAACAATAAACAAATTGCGCAAGAGCAGAGAGCCTGATTTGAATTCTTAGAATAATGCATTCTAAGAATGCATTAAGAGGAAGCAACATTGGAATAGCAATATAAAGGTTTGCATCAAAAAGAAAGAATAAGTTCTGTGACATTAATCTTCCTGAGTACTCTTTAAGACATCTGAACTGATCCTGGAGCCACCAACACCAACATTTCACTGATCATTTTCAGAGTCACCTTTGACTTTTCAGTGTAACATGTTCCAATTTGTTTCTCTGAAGGGATGCTTTAATCTGGAATATTTTAGTTCAGTTCTCTCAAGACTTGTTCACAGAATACATACTGTTAATCCATTTCCTCTCAACAAAGGCAAGGGGGCTGTCTTCATCACAAATGAGCCGCTGCTTCCCATGCTCTAGAAAGTGAATCTTGGCTCAGTGACCAGCAACTGATTCACCAGACACTTGGCCAGGGATTGGAAACCTCTTCTTCTGGTCACGTGAATTCAGGCCACAAAGTTCTGATTTAGGGCAGAAAACTCATGCTTAAAATCTCTCCAGCACCTTCTCCTTCATCATTAGAGTTCAATTTGGAAGGACAAAAACCTGGCAACTCACTGATGAATATTTTAAGGCTGGCAAATAATCCAACCAAAAGCATGAACCCCAGCTGTCAAAACATAGAAAACTTAAGCTTTACAATAAAACAGATTTCTGTTATTTCTGACTGGCTAGGATTCTTTTGCTTAGATCAAGGGCAATAAGTCATTGATCAAAATTTCTTTTTCTTCTTCACATTTTTGATGTTAGGAAATGCTTTCAAACTCCCCACAGATATTTCAAGCACTGACTTTGCTGCCAAGCAGTCTCCGAAAGCTATTCCTTTTTTCTCTCCTCTCCCCCTGCCTCTGCTTATCTGCCTCACAGTGCTGTCACAAGATTTCTCAAGTGTCCACAGTGGATTTCTCTAACACTCTTTCGAGTGGTTCTGTGCTGCATTCCATGGCCTTAAGGGAAGCAGATCCTGGGGAAGAGAAGATGGAGACTTCTTTAACTTCAAGAGGAAATCCGGTTTATCTACTAACTGGAGATGAAGCTATCTGAATGCCAAGGCACAGCATTCTCCTGGCACCTGTAGAGACCTAATTTTATAGCACAAAGGACCCACAGGCTTTTACTAATCCTTAGCATGGTTTGAGGAAGAAAGTAGAACTGACAAAAGAAAGAGCATGCGAGGGAGCACTGGAAGCAGAAGGCTGGAGGCGTGTGTGTGTGCATGAGTGTGTGTCTGCGTGTGAGCATCCTGGCACTGGCATTCTCATGGTGTTCCCCTGCCTGCAGAAGGAATCACACGGGACCAGATGGCTGGATGGGGCAGGGCTGTGGGTGGGGATGGCAAGTATGTCCTTGGATTAGTCGGGTGAAATGTAAGTGCTCTTGTGCTATAGATGGGAGACATTGACACATTCTGGCTGTTGAGGGACCATTGGGGCCAATCCTCACCCCAGACCACAGAATTCTGCAGCTGAGCATCCCCTTACAGCTTCTGCCCTATCCCTGCCCTGTTCCTGAAGAACACAGTTTGATCTCTTATTCCCTCATAACATCAAGCTCCCAATTCCCATGCACAGGTTAAAAAAACCAGTGTGAATGCTGTGCCTGTCTCCTGTAGTCCACTTCCTGCCTTGAAGCACTAACACACAGAGCTGGCATGAGCTGCCACTACCCCACAACTCCCAGAAAGGAAGACATGCAGGATGAAACCATTCCAGCAGAAAAGTAGAGTAAGAAGATGGATGTCTTGAAAACAATGAAACATCTTAAAATGTGTCAGAGTTGGTGGCATCTTGGCCTCCCACGTGTCCAGGACTCATTAGAGTGTTTCATTATCAGTGGTTTTCCAACTATGAATTCACAAGCCAGTAAGTTTTAAACCACCAAGAGGCTACAGAGATTATTTACTGAGATACAAGTATCTCAAGTGCCAGTGCAGTTGTCTTATGGAGACAGTCTGAATTTTTCTGTGAAAATTGTCTATAATCAACTTTTCAGTGCCCGTGTTTCTTTTTTTTTGTCACATAGTTATTGGTATTTTTCCTAGGTGGGTTAAAATATCTAACATCAATGCAGAAATACTTCAGCAAGCTCTGCTAGAAGAATTACATAAACTAAATGAAATTGCAGTTTCTGACAAACATCAGTACGGTAGGAACAGCATGTTATAACAATCAACAAATATCTGTGGCATGTTTCTATTTTCATTCTGTAACTCGAAGGCACAACCAAATTTTAACAAAGGGATATTTACCTTATTTTGTATATTTTTGTTTATTTTTCATGTTGCAGAAACAGTATAAAGATTCACAAGCCCTCAGCTTTTCTTTTGCCCAATGGTAAAGCCACTTTTAAGTCAGTCTGGATTGTTATTTTTTTTGACTGTCTCAAGCGTCTAGTAATTCCCTTCAGACCAAGTCAAGATATGGAGTCAGTGCTGGTCTCTGAAGGACTGAAAAAAAATGCTTTTATTATGCCCTCTGGAGAAAAGATCAGTCTCAGAGATTCAGAAAGTGCACCATGCAAAAGTTGCTTTTCAGACACTACATCTGCAGGCTGCCTGTAATCAATTAATACTGGGTGTCAAGCAGTCAGCTGTCTAAAAACCAATTTATTATAAAGGCAGAACTTAACCTGTTTCTTTGCTTTTTTTACATACATTTTGTTTGGTTCATATGTTTCTGTGAGTTAAGACTACAGAAGCTATAATACTAACCTTCAGTCACAGCTTACTGTATTCAGCACACTAGAAGCACACAGGCATTGGGCTTCATCACTAGGTGCCTAAGGGAGAGAAGAAGTAATTTAATGTGAGTCCGTGGCCAACTTACTTTGCAGTAAAGTAGATTTTCTGTACTGTAGTTTTTTGTCCCAGTTCATGATGAGCCCAGAACTGGTGTATTTTAAAATGGAACTAGCTGACTTTTTTTATGACCTCAGAGATCTCTATTCCCTGCTGTACAACATCATGTTATTTTTCGTATCTTAAGTTTTGAGACAGCAAAGGGAGGAGGTCGGGCAGGCAGATTCTATCAACACGATGGTGCCTGCTGTGGCAAGGGCAATGCATAAGCTGGGCTTTGATCAAGACATAAAAGAGGGAACTGATTTTCCAACTTTTTAAATTTTTCTGGATAGATTTTATATTTAAGCCAGATACTACTGGTTGGCAGACTCAGAGGGAACCTGGCTGAGAGAGACAGCTGGCCAGCAGGCACAGAGGAGGTAGTGAGGATGATAGCCCCAAGACCTGGGATGGGTTTGCATTCGTCAGCTGTGAGAAAGTCAGATGTGTGCCAACTACCCACCATAGATGTCTGTCTGACTATTCTTAAAATCATTCCATTAAGACCATTCTGCAACTTCCCTGAGCAATCCGTTCCTGTCCTTTCATATTCCTAGGGCCAGAAATATCTGTTATATCTCCCAAATCTTTTTTGGTTACAAATCAATCTTGTTTCTTCATGTCTTGCTCCAGATGGAACATCTAATCAGCTTTCTCTTGACAGTCTTTCACATGTTAGAGAACTAATAATGTGTTTAGTCCTCGAAAATTCTCGCTGAGCCCAGTTCCCAGCCTTTCTTCACAGGTAATGTTTTCTTGGTCTCTGATTACACTTTCAGCTCTCCTTCAGGCAGCATTCAGCTTGCTGGAGTATTAAACAGCAGTGCCCTGGAGTGGAGTTTTGCTGAGAACTTGTTAGTGCCAATTAGGATGGAATAAGCACTTTCCATGACTTACATGTAAGATGTTTCCAGATGAAGTTTGTCTTTCTCACAGCAGCATCTTGACTTACTCCTAATTTTGATCCAATCTAACTCCTATGTCCCTTTTTGCAGAGCTGTTGGCTAGCCAGTCACTCCTCATTTTTCATCTGTGCATTTGATTTCTCCTTCCTAACAGTAGCATGTCATGCTTGTTTTTGCAGATTTCACTGTGGTGACTTAAGATAATTTCTCCATTTTAGGAAAATTGTTCTGAATTCTTACCCTGTTTATCCTACTGTTGTGGATTAACCCTGGCAGGCAGCTAAATCTCGCACAGCCACTCACTCACTCCCTGCCGCAGTGGGAAGGGGTAAGAATCAGTAGAAGTGAGAAAACTCATGGATTGAGATAAGACACTTTAATAGGTAAAGCAAAAGCTGCACATGCAAGCAAAGCAAAACAATGAATTCACTCACCATTTCCCACTGACAGGCAGGTGTTCAGCCATCTTTAGGACAGCAGGGCTCCATCACAGTAATGGTGACTTGGGAAGATAAACACCATCACTCTGAATGTGCCTCCCTTCCTCCTTCTTCCCCCATCTTTTAATTGCTGATCACAACATCACATGGTGTGGCTTATCTCTCTGGCCAGCTGGGATCAGCTGTCCTGGCTGTGTCCCTCCCAACCCCCTGTGCACCTCCAGCCCCCTCACTGGAGGGGTGGGGTGAGAGGCAGAAAAGGCCTTAACAATGTGCAAGTGTTGCTCAGCAATAACTAAAACAAGGTGTGTTATTACCCTTGTATGGTCACAAATCCGAAATGTAGCACCATATGAGTTACTATGAAGATAATTAACTCGATCCCAGCTAAAACCAGTAAACCTTTCAGCTGCTTGTGGACTTATTCAGCTCAGTGCCCACTGCTGGTTTTAGAAGTGCACTCTCTAGCTTGCCTACCAAGTAATTAATGGAAAGATTGACTAGCACTGGAACTGAGACAAGCCCTGATGGTACATATTTGAAATGTCCTCTTGGTTTGACAGAAAATCATTAACTGGAAAACATTGCAAAGGAACTGGTACATCTGGTTATCTGCATTTGAGTTCTTCCATGAATACTGCTGAGTTAAAAAAAGGGAGAGTGCAACACTGGAAGGGACTCCTCAAACATATACATTGCTGTTCTAGCAGGAAAAAGCTGAAAGAACAAACTCGTGCAAGATATTCATCATATTGCCTACTCTGCTCTGGGAAGATTGTCAGATACAGCAAAGTAATCATAGTACAGGAGCCTGAATAGAAGTCATGATTGCTTAACTAATGGACTACTAATTCTGTTATCTTTATAGGCAGACATTCCAATCAACCATGATCAAATTGAAGACGGGACAGTTCTAAGTCAATGTTTGCCCATTCTGTTTTGCTAAAATGAAAATAAGAAAGTCTGTCAGTCTGTCGATCAACCCCTGCAGTCTTGTACCGTTATCTGACTTGTGCAAAGGGTTTTTCATCTTCATCTGTGGTAGGCAGTCTCAGAAATGGACTGTTATGACAAAGCTGTCATTTCTGCCCCAGTGCAGTAGTGATTTTGTAGTTTCCATCATTTTTGGATGTGAGATGTATGTGACCAACATCATCACGGAGGCATTTTTAGCTTGTGTGTTAAAATTTACCCTTTCTTGCCAATAGTTGGCAGGATTCACCTTTTATTTCAGGTCACACTGGCCTCTTCTGCAAAAGTCAACTAACTGGCAGAGTAAAAAGCACTATGCTATATGTGTGGTGTCATAGGTAATTATTTATGCAGTAGTTGCATGTGAAAACACCAACCAGATGTCACTGCCTTATAGCCCAATCCAGACATGCAACAGATTTGTGTTCAGAGAGCTCTTGAGGTTACAGATGTGACTATGTGTGTAACCCAGGTGAGATGCTGCTCACTGGCTGCATCACTGAAATTACCCTACTATTAATTTTGACATAAAGGATGTCCTCAGGCATCTTGGGTTACCCAAATCATCTCAAGCCTGACATTTGAGCTAACGTGTTTTGTCTCACAGTTGGTCTACGATGAGGAAATGCGGAACATTGGCTTAGGTGGCACGTCACAAGTGGTAATTAGTTAAATCAGTGTAACTCAACTGCATTTAATTATATGGTCATAACTGCAAGTCATGTGTCAGGGAAAAAGAAGAGGATTAAACAGACAAAGGAAGGGAAGGTAGAATGGAGGGACAGGATAACAATGTAAAACCAGGCCTTGTCAAAAGGAAGAAAACCCACAGTGCTATTGACTTCCCTCCTTATGCCCTAGTTGTTCCCTTTGGTTAGCTCTATTTCCCTTTGCTTATCCTTCTTGCTGATCTCTTTAATTTAACAAAGGGGAATTTTATACTCCTGACTTTAGTATAGGATATTTTTAGAAAATGTAGGAGGTTTAAATTTTTTTAAGTAACAAAAAGACGAAACTAGGAAAAAAGATGAAATCGAATTTTTGCTCTTATTGCATGTGCCACCAAGACTTGAGAAAGCAAGCCTTTTGCCATTGCAAAGCTCACTAGTAATTACAACCCAAGTATTGTGGCATTTCAAAAGCCACAGTGCCTGGGTCACTTTATCAAAGAAATTGTCATTTACATGCCTGGTCATTGACACTGGCAGCCACTTTCTTTGCAATCCTTTAAAACAATTCTGGGATTCTTTCTTCATTTTTTTAAAGAGCATACGTGATCAGTTGGTCCCCATGAGAGAAAGCTACTTCAGTCCTAGTGTGTCCTAGGAGTAATTCACAGGGAACTTGGGAGTTGCTCGGGAACACAGTAGCAGTGAAAATGCCTGTAGCAGAGCTGACAAGGGAGTTGCAGAAACGTCAGCTGCTTTACCTGCAAAACATATGCACTGCAATAATTGATTGCACATCAATGTGCAGGATGTCAGCTCTGTCCCTGTGTGAGGGACATTGCAGAGAGACCTGTGATGCCCATGGAAAAATATCACCTGGGACTTCCTGCACTCCCATGTGTGCTGAGAGGCTGAGCTTCCCTTATTCCCAGAAAAGAAGCCATCAGCCTGAGTATGTTAGTAGTATCACTTGCCTTTTTTGAGACATTCTGTCATGATGGTAGGACAGAGCAGGAACAAGGCCTGATGTTTTTAATGCATGAAATACATTAGAAATTATTTTTTGGATGCTCAGATTTGATGCTGTGGTACATGCCACACATTTGGTACATGTGGTACAAAACTAAGGTCAGCCTTCAGAGAGAGAAAAATTTTCATGTTTGTGGGTTTGATGGTGTCAAGGACCTGCTTCTAAAATGTCACACCATCTGAGAACCCTCAGGGCCCCTCTCATTCGTGCCCCTCACTCAGTCCAGGCTACCCTAAAGTAGTGTGAAGTCCACATAATTTTTAGAAATACATTGACTGAGCAAAAGGAGCTTCTACTTTGGTCACCTCTAGGCTGCAGTCCATGCAGGTTTGATGTGTTCTGTCAGTCTCAGCTGAATCCTCAGTCTTTAGCTAAATGTGTCTTTTAGGAGCTGTTTAATCCTTTGTAGGAATTATTTCATTATAATATGTTACAGTGTCTAGTACACACAAATCCTGACAATTTTTCATTGTCAACAAATAGACCTTTTTTCTCTTTCATGGGGAATCGATTTTGAGAAAAAAATATACCTACTATGATGCTGAATTTTCCAAAAGCAATCTTCCCTCTAAGTGCAGGCCTGCCCAATACCAAGTAGTTTGTTGGAAGGGCTGAAATTAAACAGCCTTAGGTGGCACAGCTGCTGGAACAATATCAACCAAGAGGGAATAGATATATCAGTGATAAGGGACGAGATGGCCTCCACTAATCCAAACCGTTTACCCACATGTTTCTGCTTTCCATAAAAGTACAAGTGTCACTTGCCTGTCATTTAACAAGATTACAAAGCAAGGCCAAGCAATTTTCACTGTTCACTTCTGAAATTAAATCTATCCCTTCTGAATGGGGAGAGCCAGAGCCAAATATATGTAAGACTAGAGTATGTCAAAGCACACTGTGACTTCTGTCATTTCATTCAGGTGTTCAGTGATTAAGCTCGCTCTAGCTTTCTGCAAAATGTGAGTGTTGCTCCCAGTGCTCCCCAGGACCAATAAATCTTTTTCATTTGCTTATGAGAGACAAGGAGCAGCAAGCTAACCAGTCAGTCGAAATCATCTTACTTAGAAACACTAATTTTAAGCAGTTTGTGTAGCAGTTAATGTGTTTATACATCTTTTTCTCATTTTAGAGTCCTGTGCTATCAGTCAAGTTGTGATAGATATCCTCTAGCTTGAATAAATGAACCTAGAGTTTCGGAAGAAGGCTTGTGATCTATCCAGCTGTTTTGCCTAAATTCTCCAGAAAGTTCAGTAAGTTTACCATAGTTGCCTAAATCATTTAGGCATCTTTGATTTGTATTAAAACAAAGGTTTAACATTTCTAGGCTTCAGTTTAGGGTAGATCTTCAAGACGTGGTGTAGTGTTATGTAACAGACCCCCATGGTAGCTCCAAGGAAGCTCTTGGTGTGTACAAAGGCAGTGCAGTGCCCATTTAGGAAGTAAACTGGGACCCAAGAAGGAATAGGGCCCTGTCAGCCCCATCACCAGTACTTTCGTGGCTCCTTGGTGCAGTGTGAGAGCTGCAGCCCTTGATCTATGATGTTTTCCATAGCAGAGATGGAGCTGAGGAATCCAAATAGCAGTTGTAGGGCTGTGAAAGTGCACTGGGGTTGCAGTTCCCAAATTTTTGTGTCTCTTCCTTGGCTGACACTGCATCCTGATAGCTGCCTTTTGCCCTCTCTCAGACCCTTGCAGCTAAGGAAGTCTCCCAACAGCTGATTTCCCAAAGTTGACAGGGCACAGGGGAGAGCTCATTCCTGGCTTTGTCTTGTTTCCTAAGCTCTTGCCAAAATACCTAACTTTTTTACCATAGCAATAATTCTGAGAATGTTACTGGTTTTATGATCTCTTTATAGCGAGGTGGAGTCTCCCTGTGTATGCTCCAAGTGCTATTTCATTTACCTGTTGGGACTAACTGAAGCAGAGTTTGGATTCATACCATTATTTTAATAGCCCTTGCTAGGTCTGTTTTCCATTAATTTGCCTAATCCCCTTTGAACCTCTTCATATTTTTGGCTTCCACAATACTGTGTGCATTAAGTCTCCATTTAATTACGTGTTGTGTGAAAAAGTGCTTCCTATTTTTCAGTTTTGACCATTTGCCTGATAATCTCATTAGGTTCCCCGTAATTCCTGTATTGTGGGAAATAACCTATCGTTCCCAAGTTACCTTCTCTGTGCAGGAAGGGATTTTGTAGGCCACTATCATATTTCCTGTCAGTTGTCTGCTTTCCAATCAGGCATCCTCAAAGTACACACTTTATGCCTCTCTATGTAGGATGTGCAATGGACAGGAGAGTGGAGCAGAGAAGGGGGAGATCTCAGTGCTTTGAGCTGAAGTTCCCTTACTTGTTGTAGGATAATCGAAATCACGTGGAATTCTGAGTGAAGAAGGAAGCTGAATGCCAAATCTGTACAAACATATCATGCCTACTCCTTTCTTTTGTGTCCCCAAAGAGGTTGCTCACACTTCAAAGGAAGAGATGGACTAAAATCAGGGCTAAAACACACATCCATCTGACCTTAGTTCTAGAGAGAGTGGCTGGTTGGAAATAAGATGAAATGTTGACACAATCTTCATGAGAACCATGGTTTTATCACTTCTTTGTGGTGTTCTTGCATTTCAGTTTTTCAGTGCACAATTTTTAGTTACTTCACAGCAGCAGTTCAATTCTCTGTGCTGTGTTTCAGCTGTTCCCACTAAAAAATAACACTAAAGTTGCTACAGTATCAGTGTAGCAGGTTGTCTGTCCATCTTCTGCCATTAATCACGTTAGGGTTCCTTTTATCTTCTACCTCTTATGAATTTGGCAGCCTCCAGGAAGCTCACCAATAGCTGAGACTCTGTACTTCCTCTTCAGTTTTTTTTTCCTTTGAGTTAGCCTTTAACTTTGTTCCAGTGCTTGAAATGTCTAATATTCCATCCAAAGTGAATATTCAAATATATTTTTAGATTTCCTCTTTATGTCTTTCTGTAGTCTCTAGAGTCTTCCATCCGCCCCAGTTCAACAAAAGCACATGATGAAGTGCCTGTATGCTTTGCTGTATTGGGACCTGAACACCAATTTCTTCTTCTCAGTTTTGTTTTCAAAACATTTAAAATTCCCCATCATGTCTAGCAAGTAATTTTACTTATTTTAGCCTGGTTTTAATACTAGCAATCTTCAAATTAATGACCATAAGTCTTAAATGTTTGTGCAATCTATATGCATGTTACTGTCACTGAAATTTAAAAGCTAATGATACTATGATCCTAAAACCCTTTTTGTTTCTTGGCATGTAACTTGTATACTGAGGTCATAATAACGGACTTCTGGTCAGAAGCAATTGTCTCCATTTAAAACTAAATCTTTGTCAAGTATTTCCATATAATATATGATACTAAGCTGTTCTTTCCTTAAAATCAGAAGAAATTGTGTAGTAAGTAGTTGCTGTTGTCTTGTTCGGTATATCATCAATGCCTCATGAAAAGTAGTGGCAAACTGCAAATGATAAATACGTATCCAAAGACAGCCCAGACCTGAAGCTTTTCTGTGAGATGATGCTGGTTGGGGTTTTCTCAGGGCTTTTTAAATAATTATCAAAACCTCAAGTAAAATAATTTACAGATTTTAAAAACCCAAGTAGTGTTTTTTCTTCAAAGACATAATCCAACATACCACCTACTCTTTCAATGCAAGCATCAATCACCAGTAGCCAAGTTGGAATCAGAATAAAAATGCACTATTCTCCAGACACTAACTTAGATTTACTCAAACAAGCATTGACAAAGTTAAACAAGCAATAAAAGTGGTGGTCTGGGGGTACTGACTGATAGATGAGTTCCTCATTTGTGAGGGCATTTGAGCCCTCATAGGACTCAGGGCAACATTTAAACAGTTTTGTTTCTCTTTTCTTCATTTTTAAATGAAACCTCTTTTTCTCCCTCTGGCTCTCTTATCTATTGATGTAACTGGTGTTGCATGAGAAATTACCTCATTTCAATGACTGGAGACAGCTTTTCTATCAGCTGCAGTAAGGCTTCTTCATTTATTTAATGAACCTAGATAGGCAGAAAATTAAGTATTAGGAGCTGAAGATAGAAAAAAACGAAACCAAAATGTTCTGTGTATTCGGGTGGTTTAAAAAAAATATATCGTTATTAACATAGCCAGAACATATAATTGGTATTTGGATTATGGCATGATTATTACTCTGCAGACAGGGGACTCTGTTAGCACTCAGTCATCAATGAAGTAGCTGCATTCTGTCCTCATCTCATCTCTGAAGCTGAAAGAAGAGCTAGTTATTATCTTCAAGTGAGTTATTAATGAGAGGAAAAATCATCCCCAATTACTGTGAAGCAAAATATTTCAACATTATATATCTCAGATTTTAATTTTGATCCTTCATGAGTTCTTAAACTCAGATGGTACTCATTTTTCCAAACATTCCCACATCAACATATTGAGAGGAACTTGCACCTGTTCAAGTGCTGGCTCCCCTAAGTGTATGCTTCAGGGTCACAGAAGTGCTGCCCACCCCATCTTTGTGCTGCTAGAGACTGATTTCCACTGAGATTCCTTCATGCTACACCATAGGAACAGAGTCACAAGTGTAGGCTTTGCCAGAGAAGAAATTCTGACTTGCCTATACTGTCTTTGTTCACAGTCCTTTTTTTTTCTCTTAACTAGAAACAGCCTGGGATTTATTTAAAAGGACTAATTCTGCTCTTTAGCTTTTCTTTGAATCCTTTTGAAATTAATGGTTTGGAAGTTTTGACTCTGAACGTCCTAGAATAAAACCTGAGCAACACAAAGGTGATGATTTATATTCAGTTAAACATGTGGGCAGTAACCAGGAGATGGGAGAAGTGCTGTCCACACTGTGAATCCATCCATCAACACAGATGCGAAGGTCTGACCTTGGCAGATTCAGGAGGTAGGAACGTCAAACACAGTTTGCAGTCAGTTGGAAATGTAGCTACTAGACAAAGAAAACTCAATAATTACACAGCTGTTTCAGTAGATTACAGACTTCCTAGAAAACAATAAAACCCCCATCTGTGAATAGAAAAAAAGTAAACTTTTTTTAATTCAAAAACTTAATTCCTGAAAGTCATCAGATATGTCCCCTGTAAACTTCTTATCTCAACAGAGTCTGTAACCAATCGTTGTAGATTTCTCTACAGCATTTATGCCCATTAATGCTTCATTGATTTACAGTGAAACTGCTGAAGGACTGTCTTGAATAGACATATAAATATTAATTTCGTGTGAAGGATGGCTGCTATTACACTAAATATTAAGTGAATTCATAATACTTGGACATTTGCAATAAATCACTACTGGGACTGCATGCTAACATCTCATTCCAATTTTTTGTAATTTTTTTTTAATTTTAAAGCATGGAAAAGGACTGGTTGCTCCGGAAGATATGTACAGCTTTGTAACACTGGAATCATTAACGAATTCCCACAGCACAAGAAGGAGTTTTAACTTAGTCCCATTTTACAGAAAGGGGGAGGAGACATGAAGTGGTTTAGGTTGAACTGCTGATCATAGGAGGTTCAAACCCTGTCTGTTTCTCAGGAGAGGTGTCACAGGAAATTATCAGCTCCTGACAGTCCTTGTTTTGCTTGAAATGCTCTGAGCAGCATCGGCATAGGATCTGGCCTTACGATACCAGCAGGCTGAGAGCCAGACTCTAAAGGAGAAAGAGCTGGATATATTGTCTAATCTCCATGCACACAAAGTGGTTGGTATCAGTTCACCTCTAAATATCTTGCCCAAGGCCACAACTGGAAAGATGGTACTGCTCAGGTTTTGACTAGGCTTAATTGAATTAAGTCATCTTCTCTCTTCAGAGACCGCAGATCTTCATTTCAGAAGTTTAGTAAAATGCTCAGTGGGGGCTAAAAATCAATTGTTTATTTTTCCTTTTGTTAAAGTGGAACAAAGGGCACATCAGCAAGTTCGGTATAGCTTTCTGTTATCTGAGGGACAATAGCTTAAGTGTAGAAATTTATGCCAGGGCTAACCTTGTAGAGAGGAAGCCTTTCTTATAAACAAAACTGAATGACTGTCAAACTCATCTGCTTTTTAATGTGCAGATGTGTGTGAATATATGCACCCCCTTCTTCCCAAATATTTTTGCTTCTGTGACTTAAATGGTCTAAGTAGCACAAGGTTTTTCTAATGAAAATTTGCCAAGGTATTTAAATTAGAAGCAAAAATTAGAAGATCTGCTACAACACAGGAATATTAATTGTTCGTTATACAGGGCTTTAGTTCACATAGCTACTTTGCATGTGCAAAGCTGCCAATTAAAGAGGCTCTAAGTGCTCGCTGCAGCACAATAGCCGTTTCTGCAGAGCCCCACAATGGCTGTTGTATTCTGTCACTGACCTTTGGACACCTTCAAATACATATTTACACAGGATGCTGGGATCATTAGAGCTGTTGTTTCAGTGTGCCACAGGGAAAGGAGAGTTTTGTAGTTTCGTGAAGAGGTTTAAAATTTGATGTAATGATGACAGCAAAGATATTGCTTAATTAGAGAGTGAGAGAAACACTGAAGTATTTTTTTGATATTTCAGGTGAATTCCAGGATGCACACCTGACACATTATCCACAACAGTCACTTCCCACTGGGAAAAGAGGATATTTATCAGGGCATTTGGTCTGCTTTGCTGTCGTTTCCAGAGGAATTGATTTAGTTTTTTTGACCCGATGGTGCCATATGGTGCCACCCTGCCTCCTTTAGCTTTCATCGATTCTGACTGGGTGAACATCTTGGCAGGATGGATACTTTCATCCTGGAAGTGACAAATGCTCTTTTAAAACATAACCAGTGGCATTCAGGAGACACAGTTCAGACTCTACTCTTCAAAAATCCGTGGATGTTGGCTGTATCACAACAACTGTGCTTCCTTTTAGCTCTTCTGTATCTTAACATCTAAGGTTTTCTTACTAGTCTGTGACAGTTAAAGACAGCAGACAAGAACTTTGGAAACAGAGATACCAGATACTCCAAGTACATTTACAGTAGTAAACCCGAGTATCTTCTAAAAGCTTATATTTATTTTACTGTAGCCCTCCTATTCTTTAAAGCTGCTTTGAAAAATTACTTCAGCAGTCAGAACATAAAAGCATAATTTTAAACCTTGCATGGGACATTTTTGTCTGCAGAGAATAAATAAATTACTGGTTTGTGTTTCCAAAGCGTATTCTTACTTGAAGATAGAGAGGTAGTTTCTGTTCCATAAGTCTTGCAGTTGCTGGGTTTGATTTTATCCCCTGGGATCCTATTATTGAACAAATTATCAAATACAGCTAAACCTCACAGCCCTGAGTCTCTGAAGTTTTTGGGTATTGCCTTGCTCTTCTGAAAAAGAGGAAGAAATTGAATAGACCTTTTGCAAAACTTCTTGTATCATTTTTTAGAAATGGAAAATTTACTGCAGGTTGCAACTCTAGCCTAGTGCTGTGCAACATGTACCAGAGGATGGCCAGTCTCTGCACACAAACCCTCTATGCAAAAAACTTCCAAGATGAAGGACATAGTATTTGGTATTTATGTGGGCTTGAAGTAAATGTGCAGCAGGATTTCTCACTGCACTAAGACTCACAATGTCAGATATGTTTCTTCAGTAATGCAGGTTGAACTATTTTTTTTCACATTAATTGAAAAGATGCTGTTATCTTCTTTTCATTCTTCTGTATCAGAAACCCTTGTAGAACTTTGAAACTTCTCATGCACTGCCACTGCAATTGCCATTTGTGGTCTATCTTCAAATATCAAGGTGATACTGTTGCCTTAACACATGAGAAGTGACCCACTTCTAGGAGGGAGACACGAATAGGTATCACTGTGTGATGCAGGATGTGAAGGGAAGCACATGCTCAAAAGAACTGTTAAACCACTGTCTCGTGCTTCCATTCTCCCTACAGTAAATCTGCATCAGATAGTAAATGAGGTAGTAATGATGAATGCTTCCCTTCAATGGGCTGGGATCTGAAATCTCTCCTCAGCCCATTGGGCTTCCCAGCAGAGGTTTTTGGCCACAGGTCCTGATTTGTTACTTGTGGGGTATTTCTCTATTGAGGGACAGCCTTATCCTGGAAGGGAGAGGGCAGCATTCTGCTGTCTTCTTTGCATGGGAAGTTTGTACCTTTGCTGTCCCACTGTAACTGCACTATTTCTTTCAAAAGGCACATGATCACTACCTGGATAGATTTGAAAATGGAGATAGTCTTTGCAGCATGTTTGGTCCTTACTCTGATGAATGAGTTGAAGCCCTGTTGGACGGGGAGGATCTTTATTACAGAAAGCTCAAGTTCTACCTGGATCCACCTCTAGTCATGATAGTTTTGAGAGGTTTTCTGCCACACACATTGGGATTGTTCAATAGAAAAACAAAGGAAGTTGGTATGTCTGCTCACTGCCCATATTTCGTTTGGTTCCTTTGCAGAAGGAGAAGAAGAGTGGGCTGTTGAAACTTCTAGCAGGAGCATCAACAAAAAAGAAGTCGCGCTCCCCACCATCTGTGTCCCCCACGCATGACCCCCAGACAGCCATCGAAGGAGTTCTGCAAGGAGCAGTGGGACCTGAGCTCTCCTCTCTCTCCAGTCATGGCCGAGCCGGCTCATGCCCTATTGAGAGTGAAATGCAAGGAGCTATGGGATTGGAGCCTCTGCACAGGAAAACAGGCTCCTTGGATTTGAATTTTTCCATCCCTTCTCCTGCCAGGCCACCCCTCTCTTCCATGGCAGCTATTCGGCCAGAGCCCAAGCCTTTACCCCGGGAAAGGTAAGCTATGTATTTCCTGAAGTTGCCAGTGTCCTCAGGGAGCATTTGGAGGAGGGCTGCAAGTTTAACTTGCTCAGGGGTTGTTGCAGTTTTGCTGCTCTGTGAATTGACTGTAGGTGGCTCAGCTGTCTTTTAGGAAGACAGGGCTTACACGTGTCTGCCCATTGAAAGTCATTTGGCACACAGTGCAGGTTTGAAAAAGCGGTGAGCAGCCCCTCTCCATGACACTGTACAGCCCTGGTCTAAATATGGAGGACAGCAGTGCTTTCTCAGTGTAAATGGTGTAAATGCTGTTGGCAAATGCCACTTTTTTTTGAGTGAGATCCCTATGTTTTAATAAACTATTGGTGTTGACATGTTATGTCCCACTTGGGGGTAACAGATGTGATGTGTTTGCTTATCAAAGCTCTTCCTGTCCTATTCTGCAAAACCAAAGGCTGTTTTGAATTCTCCTTGTTTAAGATACTTACAGGTATGACTGTCTTCAGTGACCTCTTACCAAAAATGTAGCTCATTTCTAGAGAAGGATGTACCAGTGACTCTGGAGTTCATTTCAGCAGTCTGCTCTGCACCATGGTACTTTAGAATAAAGGACTTTGCAAAGCCAAAAAGAGTAGAGTAGGAGCACCAAAATACAAAAGCAGGTGGAGAGAGAGATAACTGGCCAGAAACAAGGTTAGAGAGAAGAGCTGGGTATCCATGTGCAGAGTCATATTGGCTTCAGGTAAATGTTTTCTACTGCAGTTTGAGCATGGGAAAGGGAGTAGATAATATATGGCTACAATGCTATGGAAATGCTTTCCACTCAAAAAGTGTTTGAGGAGAACATGTTTTTTACAAAAGCATCAAGGAATTTTCAAAAAGCCATTTAGGGAACTCTCTTGAGTTGGTATTTAAAACAATTTTGAAACAACATCAAAATTGCAGAAGTTTGAAAGAAACTACTTTTTTTTTCTGAGTGTATGAAAGAGGCTGAAGGGAATGGGAAAGACAGCTGACTGAATCCAGTTGGATCATGAGCCAGATGATGTAGGGCATAATAAGGGTAGTTCATACCTTACACAGTGTTTTATTGAATGTATGTTGGAACTCAGTTGGGAAGGTGACAATGACACCATAACATATTTAAACCTTTCTATGGCATCTGGTTTGTTACCATAAAACCTCTTGCTGAGTAAAGTACATAAACAGCCCAGCAGGTACTAAAGGGATTGAAAATTGATTCACTGGCATCAAATCTAACTCTAGATGAGAAATCACTAAAAATTGATTATTTATGTAGGTAGTGCAGCCCAACAAGAGTTGGGTCTGGCACCTGCATTTTCCAACATAAAGCCTTTGCTGTTGCAGAACGGAGGACAGAGGTGAAGGTGGGTAATGAAAGAAGGCAGACCCATTGGTACAGAGCTTATTCAACTCATCGGTAAGGACAACACAGAGTAACAGTATATTAGAGAAGAACCAAATCTGAGGCAAAGTGGAGTGTTCTCAGAGAATCATCCTAAGAAGAATGAAAGATTTAAAACTACGTACTTGCAATGAGGGATACAGGGAGTTCTGGTACACCTGGTAAAGAGCAGGCTCAGGAATGGCTTGGTAACACTCTGTAAGAGACTGCAGTCAGGACAAAGATGGGAATATTTTTACTCTAGATTTGGCATTTTGTCTAAAAGAGATGCTGTTGTCGAGGTGCAACTACTAAATTTGAAGCAGAAATAAATGCAAGGCAAGTCCTTCAGCACTGTAACGAAGGCAGTGAGAGCAGACTATCGCAGTAGTCTCTTGTCCTTAAAATCCATGAAAAAGCAATTTAGTAAAAGGAGTGAAAAACCAATCCCTATTTAGGCACACTTAATTTGGTCTACATCAGTTCAGATTAATGCTATAAGAAAAGATAAATCGATATAAACCAGATTTAGCACAAGCGTAACTAAATCAGTGGACTGCTGCACCTTTAGTTAAATGTAGCCATGAAAAGAAGCCAGGAAGAACAGCCCCTGACATCTCCAGAACTGACTGTTAAGGTGCTTCTCTCAAAGCTTTACTGTAGAGAATTCCAGGCATATCATTTTATATTCCAGGGCTAGTCCCGCTTCCTACAAATTTCTCAGTCCACCTCAGGGTGGTCCAGATAGGGAAACATTTATCCGATGACCATTTTAAGTGGCAGAATAGAACCAGCTGTTCTGGAATCAGGAGCAAATAGATTTAGACTGCTAAAACTGACTAAATACTTCCAGTTGCAGTATATTCTGATAAGGAACTTACTCTGATTTTAATTCCTGAGTCTTAAATCCAAAAATAAGCTATAATTGAAGTAACCCTAATTATACACAGCAGGCAAGATTCTCTAATTGATTTATGAATTAACTTCCATATCGTTGGTGTATCTGCATTCCTTAACTGATCATATGGGTTTTTTCATGTCCATAATGGGAAATATTAATTACCTTCATGCACTAGGAAGGATAATGCTTAGTTCTGGAATAATCTAAGCAGATACATTAAACACTTGTCTCCTAGAAATTCATCCCACATCCATCTGTGCTCATTAAATCATCAAATTTTCTCAGAAGTACCAAATTATATTTTTTTTAAAACAAATTATGGTTTTCAAACCACTTGTTCTTTTCACATCTGGCAATGGAGCAACTTGCATTCAACATCACTCAGCTCCATATTTTGCTTGTTTGCATTTTGTTGCATTTCATCTGCACAGTAGGAGCAATTCTCTGAGAAAGAAAAGGGAGAAGAGGGAAAAAAAGGTTAGATAAACAGATTCAGATGCTGGATGAAATTTTAAAAAGCTGCAAAGCATTTCAGTACACTTAGCTGTACTTGGCTTTCTGTCTCCCAACGCCCATCTGTGCACATAGAAACAGAGCACTGAAAGATTGGAAGAAGTAGCACATTCCTTAATATTTACAGCATTTGAAATGAGGCTCAAGCAGGCAGCAGAGCACCGCTACTTTTCCTATAGAGGTTGGCTTGCAGCTCCAGCTCTTCCCATATCCAGGTTACTGATCAAACCCAATGCACCAAGAGGTGCATTAAAAGGCTCTGATTGCTAATGATTTAAGGGAAGAATTGCCTTTTCTGCTGACTGACAGTGCAGCTCTTCCTGGGAGTTGCAGCCAGATAGACAGGAAGGTGAAGTGAGCTTCACCCTCTTGAAGGTGCTGGTAATGTTTATATACTTATTCATTTTTTTTTTACACAGAAAGAGTGAGGAAAACAATTATCCTTCTTGATATTCCAAAATCTGCTTATGGATGGCTGGATAAGAAAGGAAATTGCTTCTAGCTCTCCCATCATTTAGCATTCGTATTTATACCGTTTGCTGGGATAGTCAGAGCCCTTGTCTGCTTTCTGGGTGTAGTTCCCACTATCAGTTTATAAAACCCCTTTTTTTCAGCTGCTCTCTACCATAAAGCATCCAGCAGTCCAAGTAGCAGAGCAGAGAAATTTCCCAGGTGGTGTCCTTGTCACTTTGTGTTGCAGTGATTGACTGCCAAGTGAATACCCTATCAGGCTGTGTTACCCCACATGTTTTTTTCCACCTACTGCTCCATCCAGTTTCTTCTGGAGGAAGAAACAGGACCAGTATAGGGCTGCACTGTGGTGAGGCAGGTGCTGGGCCGAGCCTTGCCCACATCCCACCAACACTGTTCACATGAGAGAGGGATGTGCTGTGTGCCTAGCAGCGCCAAAACAAAATAGTTTCCTTGCTACCCCCTTCAAGAAAATATGACTGTACATTAAGCAAAACAGGAGAGTTGAGTGTGCATGTGTGTGTGTGTGAGTCATGTTCCCTTCACTGCCTGGCACTGTTCCCAGATGCAAACCTGATTCAAACATGTCACGCGTTGTTGACTCTTATAGTAACTGGCACTAATTCTGCCATGTTATGTTCTGGTAAAGTGGCCATGTCCAGACTTACTGTCATGACTGGCATATCTGTGCTGTGTTTCTGTGGTTTACGTGTAGCTTTCAAGCAAGCTGTAACCACCAAATAAGATGGGAGCAGTAAGTTTGACCTTTAAAATTGATCCCTCCATGTTTCCAGGTATCTTTCTACAAATCACTGCCACATTTGAAATTGAGCTCCCAATTCAAGGAAGCATTCAAGCATGTGCTTAACGCCCATTGACTTCAATTTTCCTGTGCACGTATATCTTCTTTGCTAAAAAAGAAGGCAAAAGAAGGGTTCTTTTCATTCCTGGAAAGTGCTACTGGAGAAATGACCCCAGGAGTAATTTCTGACTGAACAGTGACATGTATGCACATGGTTAAGTGCTTCTCTGACTAGAGATACCTGCCTTAGGACTGAGAAACTAGAAGTAACCATCTCAGAAATTGAATTCTGCAATATTTCCAGCAGAAGGGTAAGAGACCCAACTGAGACTTGTTCTTCTAAGGTTGCTGATTCAGACACCGTGCTATGGAGAAGCGGGTTCTGGCTTGTGCAGAGGTGCTTTGCAGATCTCTTCAATTTGCCAGTAAAAGAATGGAGAAACAGAGCTCCACTGATAAACAAGAGTGGTGGTTAACTGGGCTAGATGCTTCATTGGCACCGATTATCTGTTCCTTCCAAAACCGTGTATCCTAGCACATAAGGGACCTGTTGGAGTCACAGGATTGGACTCTTGAAACCTGTCCTTAGTGCATGGTACTTTGACAAACAGGAACTTGCATTAAGCATCCAAATTCAAGAACTCTAAATAGAATCAGATTGAAGGTTAGCCCTGCAGACCTTATTTGCCACACTGTACATTTGCTTTCTTAGGTTTCTCTAGTTCCGTCAGTGTCCTGGGTGCACATATTTACTCAGTGAGTAGATATGTAGCATTTTGGAGGAGTTTTTTATCAGTTTCCAGGCCTAGTCCAACCCTTAATTACTGATCAGTTTTGGTCAATACTGTTCAATGTGCATGCTGACAGAGAGCCTGCATGAGTCATTTAGACCGTACAACAGACTCCTACACAGCCAGGGTGCATGAGATGAGTATTACTCTGTGGAAAGTGTGGCACGAGGCTTTGCAGCTGGAGGAGTCAGAGATGGCACTTTCCCCATATCTGTCCTACTCAGTGAGTTTCATCACGGTCACTTACTAGAGATATTCCAACCTCTGCAAAAGATGGGGTGGTTTCCATGTCAGAGCCTTGACTCACGTCCAGAGAAGCATCTTGTGCACTAAATGAGGCAGGCATCCTAGGGGAAAAATAGTCTGCAGTCATATAATAGAAAATTATATTGCACGGAAGCAAAAGTGAAGTCATGGGCAATTTTAGTTGCCTGTTTCTTCATCTCAGGTGCATGGGTGTGAAACACTCCTGCTCTGTTAAGGTAGTAGATGTCTTTATGCATCTACATGCATGACATTTTTAATCATTTTGCTTCTTTAAAGGAAACAAAACCAGAACTTCCATCATGTGACATCTATTTGATATTAAGAGTCTTAGCTGCACCTTCCAGATTTCAATAGCAGTAGTAAAGGGAGAGCTGGGTGGGAGAGCTATTTCTTTTGACTGTGAGGACAAGTGCTATGAAGACAGGGGACAGTGGGATTTCAAGGTCTTTGCTGACAGCAGAGAATGGACCTACTCCTGCCTTAGTGAGCTAATTGCTGTCAGGCTGCCTATCCCACCCTCAGCCCCAGTGCCAGCCTCTACTCATGCCCCACTGAATGCCATGTCCCTGCCCAGGCTCCCTCCCACCAAGGGTCTTTGCTCTCCCAGACTAAGCTCAACACATCTTCCCCCCTCAGCAGCCATACCCACACCTTCTGTCAGGGCTTCCAGTTTTCATCATGGTCCCATTTCTTTCTCTGCTCCCAGTTTTTCTCCCTCTTCCTCCACCTCTTCCCTTACCTCACCCTGCCCTCCAACTCCCTGAGGTTTCCCTGCCCAGGCAAACCCCATCCTCTGTCCTTGGTGATACCACTTGCAGCCTCCCATGTATTATCTCTTGGGCACCAAGGACCCTTCCCAGGGCACTACCTGTCCTGCACAGTCCCCTCCAGGGATGAAGTGCCCAACCCAAAGATGCCACAGTAGCCAGCAGTGGGGAAGTCCAACATCAAGTCTGTCCCCTGAGAGAAAAACACAAGAGGGACCCAGTGTTGGGAAAGGAAGAGAAATGCAACCTCTGAGGTCCCGGAGAGCTAGGTCAGCTTGGAACATGAATCAGCAGAGATTTTACCTTCAGTGCTCATACAGGCCTAAACATGTGCCATTTTGGGATGATTTAAATGCTTTTAACTCAGTTGAGAGTGGGTGATTTTCTGAAGGAACACCATCCCCGAGAGACCAGTTCGACCACAGGACAGGTCTTTGCTCCCAAATACAGGGACCTGAGAGCAGTTTGTGGAGGTCCTCACCTGGCTCCTGCTGGTGCACATTTAAGTTATTCCTGGAAATGATGCAGCCATTGGGCTGTATGTTGGACCCTCAGCCTGACACAGCCAACTGCTGTGGAAAATTTGGGCCAAAACTATTAACATTTGGCAGAGTTTTATCTATATGAGACCACAATTTATGACAGAAAATACCAAACAAAACTGAGAAAACTGAGATCCATCTAAAATGCCAAGAGACTGTTTGAGAAGATACTATAAAATTGTAGATTTTCTTACACCAAAGAGGGGACAAAAGGGGAAATGAAAAAGGTAGATATAAATAGAAGTATCCTGGACTGCCTTTTTAGGAGCGAGGGAGGATGTCTGGGAGAAGAGACCTTTTCTGCCAAAAAAATATGGCTAATATATATATATGTCCTTGCAATGCCATTGCAGAGGATAAGCGAGGCTGAGGTGCCACCTGGAGGTGTGGAGGGGCGGCACAGCACCGTGTGCCAGGAACAGTGCCTGGCTGCTGCCCCTGCAGCCCCCACTGGGATGCCTGTCCCAGGCCCTGCATCTTTTTCCATCTTTCACAGACAATTTCTTAACTGATTTGGAAGGTCTTTTGTCAGTACTATTTTGTTACTCTATAAAAAACCTCTTCAGTGATATCCTGTAAGGTACTGTAGTTAATTAAATTTAAACCATAGCATTTGAGGTTTCCTAAATGGGAAAAAGGACCTCATTTTGTAATGCAGTGACTGTGGTTTATTTTTCTAAATCTCTAAGAAGATGCTGTGTAGAACCCCTTTAGGAGGATGGGCACATTCTTATTGAGTGTGGTCACCTCCCTCCTCATATGAACCATTTAGGGACTAGCAGCTCATCACTCCTAGGATGTAGCTTGGCTTTAAAAGGACACCTCTGTGCTTAGGGTATGACATGAGGTGTTTGCAGTCCCAGTTGAGTCTTTAGAGCAACCCTGCCCAAGACACCCTGCGTTTCTGTTCCTGACCTGCCAAAAAGGTCCATGAGTACCTCCACAACACTCAACTAACATTGAGGTCCAGCTTTTTTTCTTTCTCAAAGCCCCGAAAATTCTTGGTGCAGAGTTCCAATGTGCTGTGATTGTGCAGAGCTGTGAGATCTGAAACTTGGCAACATCTTGGCTGAAATTGTTCCACTCTGATAATTTAATTAATCAACACTGCAGCAGAGTGTTTGAAATAATGTGTGCATTCATTTGCATAATGGGTGTAATTGCCAAAGCTTCATAATATAAGTGTAGCAGTTCCACAGATGATAGTTTGATGGACCATTTTTCTGCAGCCAGGCAGCAACACACGTTTCAACCTCTGTTATTTGCTTTTCCACAGAGGAAGGAAGTGACAGCTAGATTTATTAACCAAGGTACAGAGAGGACCGGCAGATTTTTGATGGTACTTAACACGTGTATTTTCCACATGACTGTGTTGCTGTGTCAAGATTAAAAAGCCACAGTCAGGTTTTAGAGAACTCCTGCTCCAAATAGAGTTTAATACTTTATGAAGTAGTGGGTTGTTTGGCTGTGGAGATGTCCAAATGTAGAGGTGGTATTTTCAGTGTCATGTCAAAGTGGAGTCCATAGTTTCAGAACTGCAGTCACTAGGTACCTGAGCAATGTCTGCAAAGAAAATGGGTGACTGCCACTGGAGAGTCTCCCCAACAACAGGATATTATCTTAAATAAATACTCATCTTGTTACAGACATAACTGAGGCATCAGTAGCCATGCAGCAGTTGTGGAAATATTCTCAGGAGATGTGCTTTATGTAATCAATTGGCATCTTTTAACTATCTTACTATATTCATTACTTTGCAATTAGCAAGACAGTTATTGACTGTTAACCAAATGCCAGATGACTGCAAAAGTACACGTGCTGAAGAAAAAAAACAACCATGCAGCAGAAATATATTCCCTGCTCTGCACACAAGTGCATTGATATAAAATGGCCCAGTCTGTGCTCTCAGGAGGACGCCTGCTGATAAGCCTTGAGTGCAGAATAGCCATATCAGGTTCAGACACGTTGTTACTTCATTGAAATGGAGTGACACTTGAAAACTAAGTTCCCAGAGAGCCCTGTGAATGATTCAGGGCTGAGGCTTCCTGTTGGTTTGGAGAGTGCTTTGAAAGTCATTTGATACCTCTCCATTTTAGCTTCCCTTCCAGGTTTGAGGGACCCAAAGTACATTCTCAAGGAACATAGGAAAAAAAATGTGAATGCTTTAGCTAACCTCTGCTGGTATCACAGGCAGTGGGAGCATTGCAAACCCCATTTTTCATCATCAGTGGACAAGGGAAGAGCTATAGGTGTCATCTATCTGGATGTCTTTGACATGGTCCCCCACAACATCTTTCTCTCTAAATTGGAGAAGGATGGATTTGATGGGTGGACTGTTTGGTGGATAAGGAATTGGTTGGACGGTCGCATCCAGAGGGTAGTGGTCAACGGCTCAATGTCTCAATGGACACTGGTGACAAGTGGTGTCCCTTAGGGGTCCATACTGGGACCAGTGCTATTCAATATCTTAATCAATGGCATGGATGGTGGGATTGAGTGCACCCTCAGCAAGTTTGCAGATGACACCAAGCTGACTCATGCAGTTCACATATGGGCTCTGAGCAACCTAATCAAGTTGAAGATGTCCCTGCCCCTGGCAGAGGGGTTGGACTAGATGACATTTAAAGGCCCCTTCCAGCCCAAACTGTTCTATCATTCTATGATTCTATGATTTTGGATAGAGAAGATGCAGAGCTGGATGAGACATGTTACAGCAGAGGCAGATGCAGCACTAGGATAAAGGGCTGAGTCCATGGCACAGGCTCAGCACACAATTGGGATCATGGCCTGCTTTCCTGCTTTCATGGCCTGGCTCCAGATACTGGAGTCCAGAAACTGGTCCTGTCTTCAGTCAAGCTGGCCAGAAATCTCCATGTCTTACTGAGTCTTAGTAGAAAATGTAGCTGCATTGGATACAACTAGTGTGCAAAAATGTAACTTACTGCTATTTCCAAAAGTATTCTTTTTTCCAAGATTTCTGGTACTGGTGCCTGGCTGCTTCCAGTGTGCAGACTGACCAAGTCCTTGCATTTCTTTTTCCAAAGGTACCGTGTTGTGGTCCCATACCCACCACAGAGTGAGGCTGAGATCGAACTGAAGGAAGGTGACATTGTGTTTGTGCACAAGAAGCGGGAGGATGGCTGGTACAAAGGGACGTTGCAGAGGAATGGCAGGACGGGCCTCTTCCCCGGGAGCTTTGTCGAGAGCTTCTGAGGATGAATCGCCGCTCTCTCAACTGAGGAGCTTTCAGGGGAAACTGCATAGCACAAGAAGAGACAGCAAAGAGAAACTGGACTGATAACCACTGCCATTTTTATTTCCAAAGACTTCCCCCAGGCCCTTCAGTCTGCAGCTCTGGAGACACAGTGCCCGCTGTGCTCCCGAGACCGTGTGCGGTGCATACAGTGGTATGTTGAAGTAGTGCCTTCCACCTGGAATCACAGACTGAAAGGACGCCCATCTGGACTGTAGTAACCTAAACTCTGGCTGTTAACCCTTTGTGTAAATTATAGAGAAGATATCTTTAAAAAAAATTAAGAGGAAAGCTGTTATATTGCTGTAACTTATTTGTCAGACTGCAGTGTTCTTATTACTGGCCTATGCAAGATGGATTTGAGAGTTCAAGAAAGTGTGCTAGGAAGCTCTTAAACTGGGATTTTGTTTTTCCCAAGGGAAAAAGAGGGAGGGGAAGGTGGAGAAAACCCCAGCTAAAGATCAGTGCATCGTTGTGCAGGAAAGAATGAGGAGTCCAAAATGTTAATGTCATGCTTTCTATATACCTCAGAGATATGCTGCGCAAGTTTCTCGGTGAGTGTGTTAGTGCTCAGAGTCCCATACCACCTGGTGTCCTGGCGCTGCTGCCGGGGAAGTCCTGGAGGAAGTACAGCTCCACCATTAAACTGTGGTTATTTGAGCAGAATCCCTTTTGCCTGTTTTCTGCCCTTATTATATGCAGCATGGATTTTTGTCCTTTGGTATCACTTTCCATTGCTTTTTTGTACAACGTACCTTTTTACTGTAAGAATTGCTCTACTTTATATATATTCCTACTAGATCAGACATTTCCTCTTTTCATACATCTGGTGCTATTTTTTTTAATTGTTAAAGATTTGGTTAAACAGAGAGGCTGCGACAAGATTTGCATTCAACATATGAAATTAGAAGTGTACCTGGAGATCGAGATCAGACTGCTTGTTCTTGCTTCATAGAGGAAAAGAGAAAAAAGCTGCATGGCCACCAATATACCTGGGGGAGCGTGCCTGTGCAACATGCACACGCTTGCTCTCTCCTACGTATTTAGAGTGGCTGAAGGCCCACGCTGAAGCACAGCATTCTGTCTGGAGAGTGATAATGACTCCAGAATTGGAAGCAATTCCCAGAGGAGTCGTTTTAATTGACTTTTTCATGGCAATAAGAAGAACACTGCAGGTTCTAGCACACACAAGGACTGTGGAGTTTTCCTCTGTCGTTGCATGATGGAGACAAGAGCTGATCTGCGACAAGCTGTAATTAGCATTATTGAAATGTGATTTCTTACTGTAGAAATGTACAGTTCCGGATACTGTTGGATTTCTTAACGTGGTCAAGCTACAATACAAACCGTATCAGGCAATATAAGCTTCCATCTACCAGGGACTTAAAGGTGCAATAAATGTAAAGTGAGTTTAGCCAGTTATTTGAATGAAACAGAATGAGAAAAAAAATGCCGTAATGCAATTGTGAGGGTATTTAAAAAGACATCAGCTCTTGAGGAATGAATGGTGATGAAAGGCTTTTCATAGCTGTATCCATACCTTGCCTCTGACAGCAGCTGGCTGTTTGCCAAAGCCCACATGTGGTGGGTGTTTAAAAGCCTGTCGGAGGCACCGTAACCTGGAGATGATCTTATTAAAGGGAAGAGGCCCAGTGGGTGAACATCATTACTGTGTTACAAGTATTTCATATGTGAAGGTGTAAGTTTTGTTTTCATTCAAGCCGTGTGTACTAGTACATATCAAAACCCATGTAAGTGAGGATTCCTATTTAAGTTCAACTCTGTGACTTTGTTCTCTGTAAAATAAGTTCTTCTTGCTATCACATGTAACAAACCAATTCCAGAAACACAGTCCATGGCCAAGTATAGCACCTTCAAACAGGGAGGCCTCATTTTCAGGGTGTTTCTTTATATACTTAATGTTGCCGCATTTGTTGATATTCCAGATCGTAATGAATCAGCCACTAAAAATTTAGTTACTGTAGAGAGGAAATTGCTTTTTTATAACCAGTAAGAGACTGAGGAAATGTCTTCTGGAAAGACTTGATTGAGACTAGAGCCATATCTGTTCCACTTATTTGGTCCAGGTCAGAATTGGTGTCACTGCACCTCAAACAGTAAACTGCAAACTGCACAGTTAGCGAGTCAGCAACACCAAAATGTGTGTTATTGAATCCAATAAGAATTCTGGTTTAGACCTGTCAGAGATGAGATTTTTTTCTGACAACTTACAGTGGTTAAAGCCCTCTTAAAATCCTGTTCCATGGTGTATTTACTACAGTCAGAAAAATGAAACAGGATGGCAGCTTGCTTGCTGCCTATTCTGTTTAGCCAGATCTAAAATGGTTCCAGATTTCCACCTTTTCATGCTTAACTCTAACAGGACAAAAGTTGGTGTGTGAGAAGATCAAAGAAAACATGCAGATGTCATATTATTAAATCAATGCTTTGAAATATATTTTGCAGGGAGGATGATGGGGTTTTTTAAATGGTCAAAACCCTTTCAGTCCTACCTCCTGCAAGGAAAAATATAGAGGGGGAGGGGATGTGTTCTGTTTGATAGCAGCTGTTTCTGGCCTCTGTTTATTGTTTATCATCACAGTTTGGGTTACTGAGTAATCTCCTTGGACAAATCACTTCCATGCCAGGAGCACAAGTATTAAAGTGAACTTAAAACAGCTCAGTGATACAAAAATATGACCCAGTGCCATTCAAAAAGTCCTGGACTGAGAGGTTCAGCTCATTCTGTGGTCTAATTTTTATCTGTCATGTCAGGAAAAGGGGGAGGAGGGGGCGTCTGCATCTCCTGTAACAGAGCAGGGAAAAGGAAAGATTCCTTCTGGTGGCCTCAGTTTGTAAAATGCCAGGTTTGCTCTTCTAAAAGTGGGTTCAAGTAATTGAACAATTCCTTTGAACTTTGCACAGCTCAGAAAATGTTTTTGTTATACATGAATGTTAACGTGGTTTAGGAAGTGTTGGCAGATATGAGTACAAATGAACTATAATGACTGTGTTTCTGATTCTTTAAATAAAATAAACATTAAGGCAACTTGACTGAGGTTTCCCTCTCTCTTAGATGACAAGGTGAACAAGCAGAGTAAGTGGCTCTGAGGTTCGCAAAGAAAGCAGGGAAGGCCTCTCTGCAAACCCTGTAGTAATTCCCACATAAATAAAGGCCAGTTAAAGGTAAGACATGCCTGAACAGAAGTCCAAATCTCTTTCTCATTCTTCTTTTGGCAGATCAGGGGTTTCTTCAAAATCTCAAGAAGTTAACAACTAACCTGTGGAGAAAAGGTGTGTACTCCAGAGAAAGAGAGCGGGGACAGGCCAGGAAGAAGGAGTAAGGTGGCAAAGGCAAGGCTGTGGCAGAGAGGTTAGGAGGGATGTGGAAACAGAAATATTTTCAAGAAAAACAGCAGCCTCTAATCCTGCTGGCAGACTTCAGGGGTGTTCTGAGGTCACCTGGTGGGTTGAACAGGCTTGTAGGCAGAGGAAGAACCCTTTCCTCCTGCCCTGGGTGGGTTTGGGTGTGGTGCCAGCAAGGTCCATAAGTCCTCCAGGCTATGAATAGTCAGGGAACTGGGAGAGGTGGAAGAAGCAGGTTGTACCCTGGGCATCTGAATGCCCTCTAACTCAGGTGATGGGTGTAAGCCCATTCTTGCACATGGCCCGAGATTCCCATTCAGCAACAAGATGCAGAGCATCTGGAGGGAGAACATGAGTGCATCAGTGGGTCTGGATGTCTTTGCCTTGATTTGGCTGGGAGACACCTCTGTGGAAGAGGCACCTGTAGGTAGTGGTTCATTGCCCAAGTGGGGAATGCATAGGGCAGGGAGGAGCAAGGCACAGCCAGCTCACCAGGTCATCTGCATGGGCTTGCTGAAGGCAAGCCCACCCCTTCAGAGAAGTGATACGAGTCTCTCTTTGCCCCAGCTGGATCCCGAGTCCAAATTTGAAATGTGGGAACCACAAGAACTTAAATGTGGGCAGGCAACCCCTCTCCCTCTGCTTAGCCTCACTGGCTGCCCTGCCTGACAAGCAGTGTGGTGCAAAATACTGCACAGAGGAGCCTGCCAGCTACTTCCAGCTCTTCTGGAGTGCCAATCCCTCCACACTTTGCCAGATCCTATTCCTCTGGCATTTCTCCAACCCTCACTGCCAGAACATACCACACACCTCACCCAGTCTTCACACTGCATGTTGCCCCTTGCTTCTGCTCCAGTGCCTGATAGAAATCTCAGCTATGTTTTGAAAGACAAATAATCATTGTAAAATTGTTACATGGTTTGACTGTTCCTAAATGCTCGAAGAGACCAGAACCACCTGGACAACATCTGCAGGGCTTTCCTGCAGCCAAAAGCTCTTCCTGACATCAGCAGCTCCTTATACATGGTGAACCTGGCAGCTACACGCCTCAGCTAGCTGGTGCCAAACCAAATAAATGAGCTGTACTAGAAGGGAAGCCAAGAGGTGATACAGTCTGGAGAAGCCCTGTCCTTGTGCCCCAGCCTTTCATGTAGCAAAAATAACTTTCCAAGTGGTCACAGATGTATTTCCAATTACTAGGGTGTGGCTGTCTCCCCTCCCTTCAGAAAACGACTTGATTTTTCTCAGCCACCAAGCAGCACCACCTGCCCCACAGTGCTGCGAAGGGGCCGCGAGCCAGGACACCAAGGGGCTTGTCGGGGTGGTCCTTTGGCAGCACATGCCAGACAGCCTGTGTGTGTCCCCTACGTTCATAGGTACAGCTCAGTTGCAGATGAGCCCATCACTGCTTGTCCCTCTTCTTTACTCCCACCCTAAGGAGACCCCAACAGGCCATGGAAAGACAGCCAGGATCCTGCTGATTTGGCCAGGGAGTCACTGAAAGCTGTTTCCAACATAAATGGCTCTTTTGCACCAGCCAAGATGCGACACAATGTTTTTCCAAAGGCAAAAGAAACAGTCTTGCATGAAAGATTACAAGCTTTGTGACCTCCTGTGTGCACACCTGTGTGTGCACAAAACCCCATGAACAAGGAGTGCTGGTGGGGAGTGGGGCTGTGCTGGTGCTACCTGCCCACCCCTCTCAGAGAGGGCACTGGAAAGGAGAGAGGTGGCTTTTTAGTTAAGCACGAGTGTCCTTGGGGAAATGCCTTGCTTGAGGAAACCTTGGGTTGGTCAGTGCCATCCGTGCTGCACCACCGCAAAAGACAGGGAGAGTGATAAGGAAGATGCTTTTGGTGGAGAGGTTGCTGTCACCCATGGGATCCCCAGGGTTGCTGTCATTCTGGGGAGCATAGAAGTGATGGGGAGCATGGCTAAGTGAGGCGGCAGAAGAAAAATGAAGCCATTGAGAGAGGAGGGAAGGGAAAAGTGTCTTCAACTTACTGTCAGAGAAGGAAAACATATAAAATTTGCATTATGCATTTGCACAAGGGCTTGGTAAAGCTGCTGTCAGTCATCCTGGTTCATGCAACCCCCCGATAGGCCCCAGGAGTGAAGCTGTGGGGTGTCCGTGGCAGTGGTGGAGGGCAATCCCATCACCAGGAAGGCATGTCCTCTGCCATCCCACCTGGTCAAGCAGGATCACAAGTGCTTAGGGGTCAGGGTCCCCAGGGAGGGCACAGGCACAGTCCACAGGACTGTGGAGACAGGGCAGTGCCTGACAATGCATCTCCACCTGCTGAGTGGGCACACACCCAAGAAAATCTGCTGGGGCTTCTGGCTCTGTGTCCTAGTTAGGACAGCTGAGATCAGTTCATCATGGTGGGTGTAACCCAAAACTGTATTCTATAGCCTTCCATGTCATTTCCCAGAAACTAGACTATTGTTGTCAATAGACTATTCGCACCCTCTGCCCATAGAGCATGGTGGGTGTAACCCAAAACTGTATTCTATAGCCTTCCATGTCATTTCCCAGAAACTAGACTATTGTTGTCAATAGACTATTCGCACCCTCTGCCCATAGAGCCTGACTCCTCAGGCTATAAACTAGGTGTTAAGAGGCCTGTGAGATAGAAGGATGTTTCTGTCCTCACACCCTTTGTGAACTCCCCGCCCTGAGGAGAGTACCAAGCATTCCTGCCTGAACTGGAGGATATATAATCTTGGAGTTTTGGAACATTTTTCAACCCACTCGTGGGATCCAGAGGACGGCTGCATCTCATCGCTCTCAACCAGACTTAGACCACCACTGGACTGCGATCACCAGTTCTGCCCAGACTGCAGCAGCTCTCCCACCAGCAGGTTCTTCCCCTCTCCCTTTACTTTGGACTCAAACAGGGCCCAAGGAACACCACTTTGTTCAGGCCCCAGGGTACTGGGTTACACATTTGGGTTTTTGTGGGTTGAGACCAATTGTTTGTTTGTATTATTGTACTTACTGTATTATTTTAATAAATTGTTATTCTGACTTATAATCTCTCCTTTGAGTTGGGTTCATTCCCCCTGCTGGTTAACTTTTAAACCAGCACACTCTGCCACTGAATTAGGCTGGGAATTGAAGTCTGACACATCCCTACTGCTATCCCAGACCCAGGGGTGGTGGGTCATTACCACTGCCTCCACAAGGCACTCAGGACTGGTTCTCGTGTGCTGCTGCACAGCCAAGGGGTCTGGAAGCTGCCCCTCTCACCTTTCTCCCCAGAAATAACAGAAAGGCATTCCCTTTCTCCTCCTCGTGGGTATGTCAAATTTGCCCTCCAGCTGCCCACTGGAAGATCAGCCTTGAAGGCAGGGGGGCAATTTGTTAGGGTTTTTCCCCCTCCCCAGAAAAATTCCCTGAGATCTGTGTTAATGGAAACATAAATTGACTGCCACTCCGCTAAATGACAATCAGGTTTTGTTTGACAGAGCTAGGAAGTAACTTATCCTGAACATTGGCACCGAACAATCTAAATGCAAATTGCAAAATGTTTGGGGGTAAGGAGATGTTTATCTTCTGATGAGGTTATATGATAATGCAGAGGGGGGAGAGAATTGCCTTTCAGTTCCTAAAGGCTATCAAAATATGTAATGTTTAAACTGTGGGGCCAGTGTTTACGTACTATTTTAATGGACCAGACTCAGTTATTCGGCATGGATTTTCTTTTAACAAATCACTTTTTTAAACAAGATGTAGCACAGTGGCATTTCAGCCATATTTCAGCAATTCTCAGGCACCTAGGTTAGCGTGGAACATGACAAAGCAGCCATCATTTTAATCCTGTTATGTCTATTGCTCCCAGCTTGTTCTGCTCTGATGAAACACATGGCAGTGCCTCGAAGAGGCAGAAAAACATTTGCAGCATTCCTGGCCTATTTCTCTTGTTAGATTAGCAGGTTTATACACACCAGCACTGCCCAGGTATCTCCAATGTTCTTATGCAGGAACAGGACACAGCTGAAAAATGAAATGCAACCAAGACCAGTGGCTTTCCGAGATGCCACCATGTGCTGGGGTTACGTCTTGTGCTGGATGTCCCACACTGGACGTGCAACAGCTTTTGTGCTAGTTCGTTGGTTGTAAAAAAAGTTACTGCAAAAGTCAAAACTTCTGAACCTGCTCAGCACGTCGCTCTTGAATAACACTCTGTGCTGTGGTGCTGAGTGCTGGGGTGAGGCGTGGGGGTACCAGGGCACATGCCAGGGCCGGCATCCACAGCAGCTGGCCATGAGGGTATCAGATGTACACTGGCATTGGTCCCATGTGGCATTTTCCATAGGGAAAGCAATAGTTTTCAATAGTCTTGTCCTGTGGGGAAGAGATGTCCATGGCAGCTCAGGGGGTTCAATAAGTCAAAGCTTTCAGCAACTCACAGAATTGGTCTCCTTGAAGTTTTTCCACTGAAAGTTTGTAATCTAATCTTCTCTGAGCTTGATTTAGACATCTGCATTTCTCTATAAATTAAGAAACAAGTTTGAGTTTACTCCAACAGTTTTGCTCATCTGGGAGGCAAAGGAAGGAAAGGATTAATGTGTCATTTTTATTTTCCGATTTAAATATGTCTCATGCAGAAAAACGAGCATGAATCTCTGCAAGGCAGGAAAAAAGCAATAGATCTGTGAGAGTGACACGAGTTGTGTGTGTATAAATTGTTAGGCCTGCAGACTACTTGGTGTAGAACAGCCAAATAACTCACACGAATCTATGATTAAAAGGACATTTGAAAGTAAGTGAATACACCAGGGGTGGCCATGGTAATCTGGACTTAATGAATAAATATTCATTAAGTGGTGATTGTAGCTCCATTTAGGAGGGGGCAACCAGGATTTTGGTTTCACCCACTGTCTGATTCTGTGACTGAGACCTTTAGAGACCAGGCAAGGAGTCCCTTCAAAGGGACTCACTGCACCATGGGACATGACTGTGGGCAGTTCTCCAAATCTGGCCAATTAATGAACACCTGTTTAACTTACTGCTGTTAGAAAACACAGCAAGTGATTTTCAAAAGGCTCTGATGACGTGGCTGCTAAACTGCAGCTCCTGTGAGTGGGTGAGTTGAGGACAGACGGTGGTTGTTGCTTCACAAACTGAATATGATGGACTTTGCCTTCACTACTGTGATAAATACATACACACACACACACATATATACACACATACCCATCTATTTATATATACCACCATCACTACTTTAGTACTAGAAAAGAGCCAGGCATTATTGCTGAGCTCTTAGGGTGCTGCAGCACTGCATGCCATTTTGATTGATGCTATTTAAGCTGGTCCAGGGCTACCTGTGCTTACAACTAGATCATGGGGTGCATTGTAAGAGTTTCAGATGTCAGCTGTAAAGCAACACCAGGAACTTGAGGAAAGCCACCCTGAGGTCTGGGCTGTGAGTGACTCCTTTGTCTGAAGGGCATGGCCCTTCTGGCAGCTTCTGAATTTCCTCTGATGACCTCCCACCAGTTTAGAAATGCAGCAATAGGATTCGTTTAAGAAATTATCCAATGCCCAAACTTTTTATTAATGTCAGAGAACTCTGGAACATGTACTTTAAAAGAAAATTGAAGCAAAAAATGAAGTCCTCCTTCCTTCAGTACTCCAGTCCTCACAGAAGAGCTCTTCATTAAATAGGGCAGCACTCATTCAGATTAAAGGCAGTAAAATGTATTCTTGAGCATTTCCCATGGCTTAATATGAAGAGCAGTAGCAATACTACTCCTCCATCCATTTACCCTGAGCAGAGGACAGTAAATTGGTCTGGAAACACATACCAAATTAATGCTGGATTTTGCCCAAGAAAATTTGTTAAAAGCACTGCTTCGCTTTGTCTGAATAAATATTCATTAGCTGAGAGAGAGCATGACAAAGCAAGGGAGAGTAACTGGAGTGAGGAGGATCAAGTCACCAGTCACTGCTCCAGCCAGCATCTGATTATTTAGAGAGACAGTGAGACAGTGAGTGCCCAAGACAGTGGGTGCAGAGAGACAGTGAGTGCCCAAGGCACCTTCCAGCCTCTGCATTCCCCATCCCGGGAGTCAGATGCTGCACTGGGAAAGGGGCCAGCAGCTCAGATTATCCCAAGGATGTGGAGAATCACATCACCCTCTCAATATCAGCTGAAGCAATGACACCTTAGACATGGCTGGATACTCAAGCAGCTGGTGGGGCAGCACCTCTCACCACCCCTGCACCACTGCCAGGCAGTGCCTGAGGTTCAGCATGAGCAGGAAGGGATGGAGCAGCCCATAGCATGTCAGCCCAGTTCCAGGAGTGCTGGTGTGGGGCTCACCTATCACTCTTCCCCTCCCTGTGCAGTGGCAGGATGCAGTGCAAGCCAGTGTTTGAGAACCCTGCTGACACCCACCAGCCCAGACGCAGCCATTACTGGTACTGAACCCCCTGGAGGGGGGCTCAGTCCAAAATTAGGACCGCTAAATGTGGCATACAAACTCCCCCCTGGGCCATAGGGTGGGATGCAGGCAAGGGCCACCACCAGGGTGGTGGTAGCTGGAGGAGGAGCTATCCAGGTTAGCACATTTTCTCAACAACTACTTCATGTTCACACAGATGCAGAGCAGCTTTTATCGTGCAGAAAAGGCTGCTCTTCTCAGCAAGTGAGCAAAGCAAATTGCACTCTGGAACCCACCTAGTGAAGCATCCTGCTGATTTCAGTGCTAGGGAGGCTTGCAGCAGTGCAGGCTTGTCCCACAGCTCCACTGCCCTTGGCTGATGTTGCTCAGCCCTGCATCCCCCTGCTCAGTGCAGCCCTGGTGGGATGCAAGGATGCAACCTCGGTGGGTATTGTTGAGACAAGCGAGTTGCTGGCCCACCCTTGCTAGGGCACGGCTGCAGCTCAGAAAGAGACACTCACTCAGTACCTCATTAGTCATAAACTACTCTGGGTAGATGGTTATAAAGTAATTTATTTTGTCATTAGCCTTATCTTGCTTTCTAAAGCTTAGTTTCTAAACTATATTCATTTCTGCACTTCCATTAATCTCCTTGGCTTGACAGATTAAATTAACCTTTTTGAGGACAGATGAAATTTCTTTAACTTTTTCATGGTCAAATTTAGGGGATTCCTTCCCCCCCTCAATTATCCTTTATTGAAATAACTGGAGGTATACTTGTGTGCATCTCTGTAATCCAAGCATTGGGGATTTTTTCTTCCTGAGGCCTCTGCTAATTTTTGTACTGAAGCCTTCCTACCACATCCCAGATGTTAATAAAATTGGAAATGAGCTGCACCGAGAATGCAACCATAAGAGAGATGGAAAAAAACACAGTGAGGGATGGTCCCTCGTATCAATAAAATCTGTCGCATTTCTCCAGGCAGTGTGTGAAATATAGCGGGCACATCATCCACACAGCAATAAAAGGCTGCCACATGCCTCCCCAGCTCCCGGGGAGCTATCATTTTCAATTAGGAACAAAAGCCTCTGGCATGTGACAGCAATGGTAGAAGAAGTGAACGCAGTTAAGGCAAAATTTAGTTTCATTACGGTTTGACGCAGATTACAGTTTTTTCTTTGTTTTCGCACCGCGTCCCTTTGTCACTGTACGGGAGGCAACGTGGCAGCAAAGGCTTTTCTAACCGCTCCAGCAGAACCAAAAATGAGTCGAGGAGACCCTAAAATTATGTTTTTAAGAGGACTGCAGCACAGAAGACCTTTATAGCAAGTCTAAAACTATCATTCTCACTGAGCAGAGTGCTGTAATTTAAACATTAATCTGTTTCTGTGGTGCTAGACAGCAATCCCAGTAATCATCCGCGGATGTAAAAACTGTCTGTTTTCTATTTAGATGGGCTTTGAGCTTGATTTTAGTTCCTTTAAGCCATCACTTTTCCCTGGGCCAAACAGTGATAATATGAATTTAAAAATCCACCCTTGGTGCCTGCTCCTTTCCTGATGCTTATGGCATCAAGTGCTCATATGATGCAGCAGCAAAGTGAAAGAAGGCACAGTGTCTGCCTTTGACTTAATAAAATTACAGCAAATCCAATATATTAGAACACATCTCTTTAATGTCTCACTTAAATCTCCATCATACCCTAATAAGTATAACTCAGTTTTTACCTCAGGTTTTCAGAAGTTAATCTGTTACAACATTGCCTTGCATTTATTAAAGTATTTCTTATATTTTTAACTGAATACATTTTCCAACCTAGTTCTGGATAGGTAAATTTTTTTAGGTGTGTAAAATTTATTTCTTCTCCTCCTTCTCTTTTCCTTTTCTCAAGTGTTTATAAAAGTCTTTTCAACCCAGGGAGAGAGATGAGAGCTCAGACCAGCCCCTGCTACTGCCATGACTGGCCCCAGCACCACTCTCTGACGATGTTGAGGCCACCCCCGTGCTTTTGCCTCTCCTTGGGTTTGCTCTGGGCTCAGCAGGAACAGGGGCACACAGAGGGAAGGGGATGGGCTGCGGGGCTGGCAGAGACTGTTCCAGCATCTGGGAATGACCAATGAGAGCACAGCTCTGGCCCAAGGGCAATGGGGCTGTCACAGCTGGCTACCACAGAACCATAAGCCCACTTTGCAAAGCTGAACGGGAGGAAGTAAAAGCCAATGGTGCAGAAGCAGGACACACTAGGATCCACTAGCAGATAAAGAATAACCATGGGCTTACTTGGTGATGCAGACCTTTGTGGGGCTGTGGGGCTGGCTGGCAGAGGGGTGTGCTCCGCACTGCCCCACTGCCGGCACTTTGCCTTCTGCAGTCTGCAAACAAGGGCCATCATCATCTGTGCCCAGAGTTGTTAGCCCTCCTCACCTGCATAACGAGAGAACCAAACCAGTGCTGTAGTGGGGCTCCAGGAGCACTTCTGCTTCCCACCTCAGTGCCAGTGAAGGCTTGGGGCTCTTCACAAACAGAGCTTGGACGCAGCAATCTGCACAGCTGCCCATGAGCCCCTAAGACTCAGGGGTTATCTCAACTCCTTTAACTGTGGCTGCTTTTGGCCAAGCTGCTTGTGGCCAGCAGCACTGTCATTCCTTAAAATTCTTGAGACAGCCATAGCCAGGAACTTCAGTTTGCAACAAAGGCTTCAGTAAAGCTATGAGGGCAGGGGGAAGAGGAAAGAAAAGATAAGCAAACTGCAGAGCTGAGAAAAAAATCACAGGTAGGGCAAGTGGAAACAGTGGCCACAGTGGCAGGCGTCTCCATCCCTCTCTTGGGATGGTCACCAATACGGCCCACAAAAGAGAATCCACCCAGGGCAATGGAGTTGTAATGTAGATGTTCACTGCTCAGCTCTTCTCCCTCCCGGAAGAGCTCCCAGTTAACCCCAGCCAACTTCTGTGCTCCATCCCTAGTGACCCCAAAGCTAAATATCTGCACTCCACCCCTTATCCAACACCATGGGACCTGTGAAGCTGTACAGACACAAAGCAGACTTGCACGTCCATCAGCAACAAGCACAAAAGTGCTCCTGGTCGTGAATGTTTTTACCCAGTCCTTGTGAAAATATAAGGGTAGAAAAACACTAAGTGCTCTTCCTGATCTAGTCTGCCATTTGTGGAATTATCATATTTTATGCATCCAGCACAATGTACTTTACCTCTGAAGCAATAGATAAGTATGCACAGACTCACCCATGTAAAATTGCCCACCGCCCTCTTACCACCTATTCCATTTTTGTTCAAGCCTAAAGTGAGTCTCAGTCCTGCGACAGCAATTACCATATCTATCCCATATCTTACAAAATGACAAAATTTGAGTCTTTGATAGTGGCTCGTATAAGGCACAGAAAGGCTATTTTTCCAGCACTCTTGGCAACAGGGAAATACTGTCCCTGTTTCAGAGCTGAACATGAACAGACAGAGATTGCAGGGCACATGCAGATCATAGAATCATAGAATATCCTGAGTTTGAAGGGACCCACAAGGACCATCTCCTGGCCCTGCACAGGACAGCCCCAAGAATCACACCATGTGCTTGAAAGTGTTGTCCAAACACTGCTTGAACTCTGTCAGGCTTCGTGCTGTGACCACTTCCCTGGGGAGCCTGTTCCAGTGCCCAACCACCCTCTGGGTGAAGAACCTTTTCCTAATATGCAACCTAAACCTCACCTAACACAGTTTCATGCTGTTCCCTTGAGTTCTATCACTGATCACCTGAGAGAAGAGAACAGTGTCTGCCCCCTCCTTTTCCCCTCACAAGGAAGCTGAAGACTGCGATGAGGTGTCTGCTCAGTCTCCTCACTCCAGATCAAGTGACCTCAGCCAGAGCAGAGCAGGGAGGCAGGTTCAAAAACAAAGTTCATCCCCTCTCCCTCCCCACTACAGCTTCTCCCATTTTCACATTTTAAACGCTGAGGCTTCCTGAAAAGTGTCCCTGGTCAGGTTGCTGCCATTCCACTAAACAAATATACTGTCATACTGTTAGTCCAGAACCTCTAAGCACCAGCAAAAGGCTAAAAGCTCTCTGATACCAACAGTTCTGGTAGAAGAGCTGTCTTCCCTACACATCAGGGTTTCAGGCCAGTCAGGAAGGGTGACCACCCACACTTCTCATGGGTACATCGGGCTAATCGAGCTCTTCACACCAGTTATGGGCCCAGTTGAATGGCCACCAACTGCTCAGAGCTGAGCCAGTTGTGCTATGCTCATTGACAGGCACAAGGCATAACCTCACACCCTTGGCTGTCAGGCACTCTGCTGGTTTGTCACGGCTTCATTTCTTCAGGACGTGTAGCATAAGAGCACTCCAGTCAGGAGCACATGTCCTGGCAGACACCTGAGCTGATGTCAAACTGATATCTTCTTATTAGTCTTTATAAGAAACTGCATGCTGCATTTGGAGACAATATGGAGCTGGGAGGTGTTACAGTCACAAGTGAGGACAAAGAAATTATACAACAGGGCCTGAAAAGTTTACGAATCCTGTACATTTAAAGAATAATTGAAGAATAACCTGGAGAAGGTGAAAGCTAATATACCCAGGAAAATAATAAAACCCACAGACATTTCATGAAGGGAACACTCAGAAAAAGGGCTAAAACAAGTCTGCAAGCAAGAGATGATGAGTGTATGCATGTGTGAGACAGTAAACAGGAGAATGGAAGAGCTTTTCTCAGCAGGAACTGCACAGCACTAAAAGCATAGGGTCATACTGCAGTTTTAAGGACACTAAGATATGCTTTTAGTTTCTGCACAGTTAATCCTGTGACAACACTGTCTGGGGGGAAGGAAGGATGCAGAACTCCATCCCTGTCCCCGGCAAGAGACTGTGCCTTGCTAAGAGCCACGGGAGCCTGGTGGCTGCTCCCTTGCTCAGGCCCCGGTGCAGGGGGCTGCAGGTTGCTTCATCACAACCAGGTGCCCCCACAAATGTGCCACCAGCACTGCAGATCTTCCTCACTCCTGCTGCTTTCCTTTGGGTGCCATGGCACACAGTCCTGTCCTGCAGAGCTGACAGACTGTGCAGCAGTGCACAAAAAAATAACAAGCAAACCTCCCAAGCAGCGCTCAAAAAACTCTTAGGTTTAAATCTTTTGCAAAAGGATGGCAAATGTTACTTGCTGTCCATGCTGCATTTGCACTACATGAACCAAAAGCTTGCAGTTAACCAGCATGTCCCCATGCTGCATTACCAGGGAAGAGTTGCATCCCTCTGGGGTAAATTGCACAGCTGTATCGGCCCTGCTGCCAGCAACTCCCTGGCAGGCTGCAGACACTAAGGCAAGGGGATAAGACCCAAGGTAAGAAATTCTTTGAAAATTAGCCCCTTCCCTGCTACCATCAGCTGAGAAATTGGGGCATTTACCTGAATGGCAAAGAGGTAGTGATAGTCCTCATCTCTTCCCAAGTGAAGATGGACCTGCTCCATCAGGCTCTGGGGATGTTCCTCCAGTCACCAAGCAAGGCTGAGGCTCAGCCATCCTTCAGACCACCTGCTGGAGTCAGACCACCTGGTATAAGGAGTATCCACTGCTGCCCAGCCCAGCTATGAAGACTGTTTTTCGGATGTTGACCATCCCAGAGCACCATCAGGATGCCCACGGCATTAACACACGAGTCCAGAACAAATCCTCTCTGGCAGCTTGAAGGATGAACCTCATGTGACAGATGAGTGTTCAGACCACACTGACCCACACATGCCAGAGAACAAAATGTTTCATTGTGCCCAGAGGAGCAATTTGTGCAGAATGAAATGAAATTACATGTTTTATTTTATTGGTTCTTGTTCAGAAAGGAGAAGAAAAGGCTTTCTCTTTGGGATTCTATAGGAGCCAGGGCTCGAGTACCTCCTTCGCCTTTGACAGAAAGAAAATACTCCTCCCATCACTGATGACTCTCAGCTGGTGAAGTTTTTTCTTCCATTGCCTCTACTGTTTGCTGCAACAGAACTACTCCTGTCCTACTGCCCATCCTTACAAGGATCAGACATCACCCACTTCAACCCTGCAAGAACTCATGTCAGAAATCTAAGAAGGAAGTTCTTTTTACTAATTAGGAAGTTTTCCATTGTTTTACGTGGCTATATCTGTACTTTTAATCTCTACTTTGAGCAACTTCCAAACCCATAATCAGACACTGCTAACAGAGCACGGCATCAGGAAGCAGAGAGCATCTGCATGGGGCTGACGTATCTTCCAGCTCCAGTGTCAGCACACCAGGAAAGTCATATCACCTGTGCAGTTTTTACTCTGAAGGGTGTTTCTGGGATGTAAACCACTGAGTATATTACCAAACAGCATTCTTTTGGACCTAGGTAATGCACCTTTTCAGCTTTAACACCGAAAACCTCCACCAGAAGATTTAGTGAGCAAGCAGCTGAGATGAAAAAGGATGTGCTGTGATGTCCAGAATTAAAAGAAAATAAAATGTGCAGTGAGAAAACACACAAGCTGGTCTAAATCACAACAATCTCTCGTGTATTTTGACAACTGAGACTCTTCTACATCCAAGCATTAACATATATTGTATCACACTTCCCAACCTGAGGTCACGATTTTTCACTACTATCATGCCATGCCCCAGCTGCTCTCCTCTCTGCCCTCCACATTGCTCATGCTAAAGACCTCATCCCTGCCAGCCAGCCTTTCACATCCCACACTGCTGAATCCTTCCTACTGCTTCACTCTCATGGACTACAAACTGCCCGAGGATTTTCCATCCTGGTTGCTTCTGAGGAGTAAAATCCTGACAATCCTTTAATTTTTGGCTTTATAAAGTGGGGCTTTCACAGCTTTCCTTTGCTTGGGGGTTTGCTTTTATGCTTAACCATAATTTTTGGCTGGCAGCAGGACACAGATTCAGGAGCTGCAACCTCTCTGGAGTGGTCACACAGCACCCCTCACTGGCAGTCTCCATAAAATTGATTAAAACAGGCTTTAAAATAGAGAGGAGAAATAAACAAAAAATGTACCACATAGAAGATCCAGAGAAACACAGACTGACAGCAATCACAATATACCTTTCCTTCCTAGTTTCCAAGAAATTACATTTTCAAGATAATTGTAATAATCTTTAAAAAGTCTTTCCTGCAAACAGATCTGGTATTTCAAAATAACAGATGTCCTGGGTCTCATGTCTATTTTTCTTTCTGAGCATCTACGTGCAAACATTTTATGTGAAGAATCCTTTTAGTAGGTCATTAACTGGGTTCCATCTACTGAAGGTGAGCAGATTACGGATGACACCAGAAATATGCATCCAGAGGACACCTTGATCCCTGTTTCTCTTACATTTGGCATAGTTACAAGATTAGGGATAGTTCTGTAGTCTTTCTTGTAGTCTTGAGTGAATGCTGGACAGAGTAAAATTAATTTATATGACAGTACACATATCTGTAAATTCCTCTGCAGAGTTTTGGATGGGCTGCTTGACATTTTTAGTACATTTCAACTTCATTTCACATCAAACAGGAAATATTTTCTTTTTCCCATCCAGTCAAACTCACCGATGCACCTTCAGCCTCTGAGGCTGTGCAAGGCAGGGTCCAAAAACTTCTGCATGGGGTTTTTATCTTTCTGCTAGAGGGCAGGGGAATTTATTGCTTCAGGTATTATGTTCTGAGATATTATATTAGTATTATTGTACCTTATAAAAAATTTAAAGCTGTAAGTAATTTTTTAGAAGCACATTAGGATTGAATGTTTTTTTTTACACATCCTATCCAGCCAAATTTCCAAACATGGCTTTTAGTAACGTGCATATTAGGCTGTAATTCCTTTACTTGTCTACCCAAAGTGACAGCAACATCAGCCAACTATTTGCAGCAATCACTAATTCACAGCTTGCAATACAGTATCTTTACTTATTGATCCAATAAGCTCTGCCAATATACAAACACCATTATATTATCCAGTAAAACTCTCAAGGATCACTCCTGACCTCACAGGCAAATTAAGGCACATTCAAAACATGTGACTGACATGCAAGCCCTTACTAAGGAAATCCGCTGTTCCACTTACCATAATTATATTTCACTTACCAGGAATATTACCAGCAGTGCCCTCAGCTTATTGTGATCTTTAGCTTCTGTGATCGTATTTTCAATGATTGGATTCATAAACTGAACTGTTTCCAGCCTCACCAGAATATTAGGATAGTACTTCCTTGGATGTCAAAATAAACACCGTGTAGTCTTTTCATTAGGATTCCTATATTTTTCAAAAAGTACTGAAACAGAACATCAGTGTTTCTGTAATCTTTAAAATTCAGCTCACTGAACTGCAGATTCCCAAAGAGTCTTCATACATCTCATGTTTATCTTAAAGTTTTTTCCACGTAAAGAATCCAGGCTTAGCAGAGATTTATGAGAGGTGAATGAGTTCTGAGCCTTTCTTCCCTGCCCTGCCTGCCAGCAGTGGCACTGTCACAGGATGCTGTCGGTTAGATGGCTTGTTGGTCTCCTTCTCTTCAGCCACCCAAATATGAATTAAGTCTTTGCATGCTCAAGTGGAAGGCAGTTTGTGCCCAGATACTGTTTGTTTGGTTAGAAACTGGCTCAGCCTCTGCCAAAGCTGGACCAGTGAGGTCAGGCATGAGCCTGAGGTCAGACGAAGGCAGGAGGCTACAGAGGGCTTTCTGGCAAGCACCAGCTCCCAGGCCAGAGTGCTGCCCTTTCTGGAAAGGGAAGTGTGAGATGGAGTTTGTTAAAAGTAGATATTTTTTTCCCCTCTGATGATTCCAGAGCCTCCCAGGAGTCACATGTAAACACCTGCCCTCCCAAAATCATCATTACTCAGGAACCTGAGAAAGTCCTGTCTTGTGAGAAAATCCAGGAAATATATTCACAAATAATTTTAGAGTGTGAAGAGTTTTAAACCCAGCCACTTGCTCTTCCTGACTTGAAGGAGGGATTTGAAATGAGCTTTCTCACCTTTCAGACAATGAACTTGGCTGAAAATTCCAGGCTAAGGAATTTTTGAGGTAGGTCTTCCTTATCTCCTGTTGAAATAGCTTCATTTAGTAAAAACTGCACCCATACTGGAGCAATGAGCAAAATCTGACATGAACTTAAAATTGCAAGTTTTTTTTCCTTTCCGGATCAATGCATACTTAACCATCTAAATAAAACTGGAAAATGTCAGCAAGATGGACTGACAACTCAAGATAAATTATGTATCAGGGAAGCCTCTCCTCTGAGAAGGACACACTCGCAGACACTTCAGGTCCACACCACGGACTATATTCCTTCGGGAAACCCAGTATGGTTCTGGAGACATTAACAATGTACATGAGTTCCTCTCTAAAATCTGAGTGACTGGGGAATCTAGATGCAACAGATAAGGCATATACATTCTGTATTTAGGGAAAAAAAGGTCTCATGCAAACCTAACCCAAAGTGGTCAGAATTCAGAATGCATCCTCCTCCTTATGTAGATCACTCTCCACAAAAGCTCATCTATTTTATTTATCAGTATAAACAACAGCAGGATCGAGAACTATGTACAAGTCTGGGGAGCACAGACCTGTGCTTAGTACCAGCAAAGGACATCAGCACAAGTACCTAGTCCACAGATTTGCTGTGGGATTGTAACTACATATTAAAAACTATAATGGATTTACTTCCACAGCTCAATTTCCCTGCGTGACTGCAAGTAAAAAAAGAAAAAATCTAAATACCCTTAAAAATCTGAGCCCTACCCACTGTGGGTCTCATTTTCCAATGCAGTATCATTCAACTTCTTAATACATTTCATGAGAATAAATACATGGAAGATTGAGAACCAGTCAGAAGATAACTCAACTTGCCTAAGATTTTTTTTCCCCCTTGTGAAGCTAATGTAGGCAAAAAGAACTTTCTGTAACTTTGGAGACAAAACACACACACCAGTCTCAAATGCCATCACAACAGACAGTGGAATTATTTCTTAAATATTGGCAATTGTGCATTTGTAAATTTTAAACTATTAGAGGTATATATTGATTTGACCTTGGGGCAAAGCTTGGATTCATTCATCTACTCTGAACAGTCATAAAACAGCACTGGTATTTTGTATTCCTCTGCACAGTCCATCAGTACTACCTGATGTGTTTCTAGATGGCAGCTAGTACGGATTTTCACTGGAGCCTGCAAGTCAAATGAGTCCTGTCACACCCCGTGAAGTGACAGAAGGCTAACAAATGTTTGAGGAAAGGCTGCAACAGAGTTCTGCACGTCTCATCTCTCTGGCTGCTCACACACCTTGTCAGCTGGATATACCAAAATGCACTGGGATTGCTGTGTTCCCAGAAGGCTAAAAGGACCAAACATCTTCACGCTGCCAGTGCACAGGGAATGGAACTCCATCTCTGGCTTTCTGCAAACTTACCAAATAAACCCCATCTCAGCAAAACAGCCATAAGCAGAAGCCATTAAGAACAGCTACGCAAACACCAGCACCTTCTTTTCCTCTTTCTAAACATGCTAATTATTTTCTCTTCTCTCCAAAGGGTGATGACTACCAGTCTGCCTGTTCCAAGCTTTGGGGAAAGGAGTTAACATCTTCCTGAGGAGGAAGGAGTAGCTCCAAATTTCCACTCTGTGAGGGTATCAGGTAAAATCTTAGGGGTGCAGAGAGCTCTGTCTCACAGTCTGTTCTCACTGCGGAGGATCTGCCCCTCCAAATGTAAGCAGACTAGTGGGGGAGCAAAGATTTCCTTCTCCCAGAACAAGGAAATGCAGAAACTGCAGCCAGGCATCCAGATCAAGTGTTAAGCACTAAAATAGTCTCTTGAACCTATCACATAGCCTGGGGACCACTCTTAGCTAACTGTGGCACTTGTGAGTGATCTATATATCTACATACACAGCAGCAGGAGTGAGACGCATCTCTTTATGTACAGTTATAAAAAATGTATGGGTTTGTAGATATGAATAGGAAGATATCATGATCCTTCACACTTGGATATGAAAATCAGAGAAAGGCAAATTTCTGTCATAAGACAGAATTTAATTCTGAAACCATTCGTTTGTTGGGCTCCTTGTTTATGCAAATTACACTAAGAAACTGTGATACATAAAAGTGCCAAGAGAGATTATTAGTTAGTGATCAGAAGTACAAGTACCCCAAAATAAAAGAGATGCTTAGAGACCTGATACCAAAAGACATTTATTTGTGTAGCTCCATAATGCTCTTTTTCAGAAAGCCTAAGACTCACAGGACGATAAACCAGAAGACATCCTGACGCATCTCACTAGTACTTCCCAACAAGAAAAATAGGGCATTTTCACACACATTTCTAGGAAGTAATTTAAAAATATTTTGGCTTAGAATCAGAGCAATTGCTCAGAGGAGCAACTGTATTCAGAATTTTTCAAATTATGAAGACCAATTCCAGCATTTTAATGCCCTAGCAGGTCAGCTAGATGCTCTCACTGCACTTACTTTTATACTGCTTTCCGTGCTTTACAGCTTTCTTTCTACAGAAATTAATATTCTCTTAATATTTGGAAAAAAAATTGCTAATGATAAATGCATTTCAGAATCACAGAACAGTTGAGGTTGGAAGAGACTTCTGGAGCCCACCTACTCCAAACCCCGTGATAAAACCAAGTTCAACTAGAGGGGGCTCTTCAGAGCCAGTGACACAGTTGCTCAGTGCCACAGTCCCTTCCCCAAAGTGAAAGCCATGTTCTTCGAGCGCACCCTAGTGAAAATCCTGTTGAAGACTTTTTTTTCTGGTTTAAAATGCTGCAAGTGTCTATACTTAGCTATCAGCGTTTTGCTGCCTTGATGTTAGAGTCTGAATTTTAAAAAACACATTTATTAAAGAAAACATGGAGAAGTAGATGCCCCAGTACCTCATAAAAATCCATTTAGGTATTTTACCTGTCCATGAATTACACTAAATTACTTTCCAGAGCGATATGCTGAATGTGAATTACACAAGCCTTCACAAAGGTCTTGGAAAATTTCTCATTTTTCTTTCGAGTATTTTCATTTCTATAAAATATTATGTTGCTGCTGTTATGAAAGAGGCTTGTGTCACCATAAGTTAAAAACCATTGAATCACAGAATATCTTGAACTGAAAGGACACCATAAGGATCAAGCACAACTCTCTGCTCCTCGCAGGACTACTTAAAACTAAACCATTTGACTATGAGCATATTCCAGATATCCCTTGAACTCTGACAGGCTTGATGCTGTAACCACTGTCTCAGGGTTTTCAGTGATCTACTACCCTCCCAGAGAAAAGTCTTTTTCTAAAGTCCAATCTGAACTTCCCCTGAACCTCTGGCACCTGCTCTTCTTAGATTTCAATTGGTTGGGGATTGCCCAGCTCTCTAGCCTATCCTGACCTCTCTGTAAGGCCTCTCTATTCCAGAGGGATGCCACAACTTCCCCCCTAATTTAGTATCATCAGAAAACTTCCTTGATGTACACTCAGTTCCTGCATCTGGATCATTTATCATAAACATTAAAGAGCACTGACCCTAAAATGGAGCCTAGGGGTGACTGGCTGCCAGCTTGATGTAATCCCATTTACTATAACTCTTTGAGCCCGACCTGTCAGCCAGATTTAAGATAAAACTACTTATGAATCCTGGCTGCATCTTGTTACTGGCATAGTAAGTTTAAAGATATGGTTAAGAATATTATACAAAATATATATGGAAAATAACCTATGGAAAGGATCTATAAAAATAAAGCTTTCAAGTCTGTAAAGGCCGTAAACAATTTTGCAATAGCCACATGGAGAAGGTACCATAACAATAAAGAAACCTTAATTAATGGTCCTGAAACCATTTCACCTGCAGGATAAACCTCTCTGAAGTGTTCAATTAAAAAGCACATAGCTAAGATAAACTACAAGGAGCCATATACATTTTTATTTACCACCACTACTAATTCTCCCCTTTCAGACGATAAGTTTAGTTGCTCCTTTATAACTCTTCGAACTGCATTTGACTGTAAGGCTGTCATGTGCACTTGTGTGCTTACATGGTATCTCACCTTTAGGCAAACTTTAACAAAACAACTACAGAATTTCCCACACTTACATATGACTCTCCACTGTTTAAACAATTATCAGGGGAAAAAAAAAAGAGAAACCCACCAGCTCTCTCATTTTGTGCTACATCATTTTCGTGCTACAACTGAACAAACTCGCTTTAATTGTCATCTGTTCCAAAGACCTGCACACGTGCCTGCACCAGTTTCATTTGCTGCTAAGTCCTGCAGGGCCAACACATGCAACTGAACAAAACCCACCTGACCAACACATGTGGTATGACACAGTACTATATGTGGTTCCCAGCTGTCAAAGCACTGCACATCCTCTAGTGCTGGCCAGGCACAGAGATATCTAGGTCAAACAGTACTTAACTATCTCAGTCTTTGTCCTCAACAAAATTGTCAGACTAGAGACAGCTAAATCTGCCATTGGATGCAGTTTTTTAACGCTAATGAAGAGCTGTGCTTGAGCTAACTAACATCAGCGGCAGTGACAACTCACACAGGGATAACTGAGTGCTGACAATACACATCACTAAATTATTATTACATTCTGTTCAAGATCACTTGATAACACTTCTGATCACTTAAAAGAATATTTTTTCTTTTCATTTGGCTGTTATCTACTTTAAGGAGGACATATCCCTTGCTTCTAATCAAACAGATGCAAACGGTCCAGTCAATGGCAGTCCTGCAAGAAGCAGAGAGCTGAAGTCGATGAACCTTATTGGGTCCCTTCCAACTCCCTCTGGCTTCCTTCCAACTTGAAATATTCTGTGACTCTGTGATACATACCGTGGTGCATGACAAGTACATCACAAGTCACAATGCCTTTCTGGTACAGTAACACAAGTCACCTCTTTTTTCCAGTCAATAAATGATTTAAGATATTTAAAACAGATGTAAAACATTTATTTTTTTCAGATAAATATGAAATCTTACTCCTTTTTATTAACACATGAGGGACAGAAAGCAGAACAAGAGTAACTCTTAAGTAAAACCAATCTATTTTATTTTTGCCAAGTTAGTATTTCATTGTTAAACAGTTGCACAAAAGAACTTCAGAGAACTGTACCTCTTATAGTTTCCCATTAGCTATCATGGCTACTGAAAACATACAAAGCATTTAAAACTTGTTTTAACCTGCAGCTCTCGTAGTTAATAGTTTTTGTAAAGCTTCAGCTGTAACTGAACACCACATTCATAAGCATCAAAAAGTTACAGGTACTTTCCATATTAAATTAATGTCAGATAAACTATCATGCAGTACAGTGCAGCACTGAAAAAATATTCCAATAAATTTTCATTAGAAAAACTGTACCTGAAATCTAGAACACTGCATGTACTTAAGAGCCTATAAACAAAAATCTGTCAGCAAAATCAGTATATGGTTCAAGTACGTCAACAGTTGTATTAAATAACACTTAGTAGACTACTAAACCCTACCATTTGAAAAAAACTCTTTAGAAAGGTCGTGGTGGATATATTCACTGAATACTTTTGTATTACATCATTCATGGTCCAAATGGAGTTGTCTGTGGCACAATGCACTTTAAATGAAAGTAAGCTGGCCACACGTACAGAAGGCAAACACGTATCAAGGCAGACTCGTAACAGCAAGTCTGCAATGGCGATGACAGTAATCACCTCGTTGTTTGTGCACAGATCATGCATAAAAATTCTTGTTTTGCAGCATGCAGCAACAAGAGATATCTTCCTTCAGTAAGAAACTGAAACTCCTATACCTTCAAAAGCACACCATGAATCATTGCTTCCTCAAGAGAAATTATCAATACTGTGTCTTCTGTCATCAGTATTATGGAAAGCTGGAACTAAAAAACTAGAGCGAACACATAAACTTAACTTACTCTGAAGAAATAAAACTAAACCACAGAAAACAAATAAAAAATTTTCTGAAGTTGAGAGTTACTCATAGTAGTGCAGATAATGACCTCTGTTACCACGAATTCCACTTTCATATGTAAATCCAGAAAAAAAAGGAGTCTTGGAAAAGGAACTCAGTAACAGTAGTTGAAATGCAATAAATTTTGGCAAAAACATAAGCAGGCTCCTATCATAGACCACAAAAATGCCACATATTTGTGGAAATATGTGCACCAATCTAGCTTTGAAAGTTCTTCATAATTAGTTATTAATAAACTCAGAACCAAAAAAAATCTGCTTTCAACTGCAGTAAATTACTAATTAACAAAATGTTATCTGCAGTAAATTTGTAACCTCTCAGGAAAAGAAATTAATAAATTAATTGACTTCTGGTTTTGGAGGAAAAAAACCATTTAAATCAGTTTAATTTATTATATGAGCATTTAATTCAATTTTTATATAAGAAGTTGGGCATGCTATTCTGGAGCCTACTTTTGAATATATTTCCGAAATTCCACAATCTATTAAAGGTTTTCTTTTGGGAGTGGAGAAAAAAACAAGTGGGTGGAAGAGAAGGAAGTGAAATCTTTAGGGTGTCATATTCTGCACTCCTTGTATTTTCACAACCAATTTTATCAATCTCTTCTCTAAAAAATCTGCATTAGGAAGACACATCTAATATTATGGGACAACAGCAGTCAGACCACTTCATAAAACTACTAACATACCCTACATTCAAAGCATTTAGTGCTGCAATCAAATACTATTTCTGGAATTCCCTGGGTGAATTTCTCTCTCTAACTCCTCCTCCTCACTTTCCCTCTCGCTCTGTTCTTGAACGTTCATAGTTCCTTCATCTCTGACATCAAAGCATTGGAGTTCAAGTTGAAAATCTTGGTTCTTTCATGGAAAAAAAGAAAAAAATGTTCATAGAACATACAGCAGTTACTCTAAAAGTAAATCCAAGCATGATGACATTTTACACACTTCTGTCTTCTTATTACACAACAGAATAGGTGCATGTTTCTGTCTTTTCTAAAAGATTACTGAAATTTGAGTTATAAAAGTGAATGTAAGAATTTTTTTATTGCTGCCTCCGATGACTAGCATCAGCACTCACTTGCTGCAGTCCTTGTCTCTTCAAATTAACAATAGGGGTGGAGACGGGAGCTTGTGATTGAAGCAATTCAGCCGTAGCTTTCTTCTCAATAAACTCAGCTATTTCATCTTCTAGAACTTTTTTCTTTTCCTCTAATTTCAGTTCCTCTTCTTGATGTATTAGCATAAGACATTCAAACTTAGTTTGTACCTATTTTAAGAAAGCACAAATAACGCTTCCAGCTAGTAACACAGGGTGGTGATATCACAATATAAAACCCCTCTGTAAATTAGCAGTAAAACCTACCTCAACTGGTGTTAATAGTCATAAGAAATTGCAGTTATTTCCCCAAACTGTTACGACTGAAAAAACCAGCAAACCATAAAAACAATCATTCCTATCATACTGTTCTCATGAAGCTGGGCTAATACACTAAGTACAAGTGGAAAACATGGAAGGCACTGAATACTAGACTTCCTACTACATTTTACATTTTGTTATATCAAAAATAAGGAGGTCTTTAGAGATGAAACAATTACCAACAGATGAATTAAATCAGGATCTGTCAAGTACAATATACTTCCCTAAAATCAAATGGGCAAGGAATCATACACACTTTAGTTACATAGATATGCATTTTCATATATATACATAATTTTAATATGTGTATTAATCACATTTAAATATTAATATGTACATGCATAGAGTTAGGTCTGGTTGGGGAGTTACTGGTGGGACGTAAGAAGTTAACTATTCTGCAGTAATTGTTCTTTGAGTGTTCTTTTGACATATTAATGCATTTTAACCTGCAGACATATTTTAACCAGTTTAAACCTACTGTGAAGTTATGCACGATGACCAAAGGACACTTCACTCCATTCTTCCTCATCTCCCATCTTCTCACATACTAATTTTCCTAGAATCCTGCTTCTATATTAATTTGTATTGGTGTAACTCTGAGTGCAGCTACACTGGTACAGAAATCAGAGAGATTTATTTCCATCTTTTGCAAAGAAGAAGAAGAAATAACTAAGACTATAAACATAAAAGTATGCCTGTTCTACCCAGCAGAGCTCTCAAATTTTATAGGAGCACCTACAAGTTTTCTCTAATGGAGGATGTGAAAGCAATCTTAAATATAACAGAAATTCCTGGTTTTCTTTAGTTTCCAGGTACATGCACACCCTTCATGGCAAATGAGCAGCAAGAGGATATGATGAATGTTCTTTAGGAGTGACTGCATGATCACTTTCCCACATCAGGAACTTGGAAAACTAATATCCATAATTCAATTGCAATATGTAGAGTTCACAAACCACCTCGTATAAATCATAGAAGGAAAATATCAAAGAGTATCACAGATACTGTGTAAGACCTTGCTGAACCTACTTTGAACATGGCCAAGTATTCTTCCAATTGGATAGCCTCATACCGAGAAGGACTGAATTTGATTTTTTTTTCTCCACAAGTAGCATGGGGATCTCAACAGATTTAGAAAACAAATATTAAACCTTCTTTTTTAAAACATGTATCTGAACACTTCAAAAAAACTGCTACAGCTTTGTTGGGAAACTGATGTACAGAAAAGAATATTAATAAAAATGCACAGGTTCCCAATTTCAATTAAACCAGTATTTGAATATAAATAGGCATGACCATGATAGTCTGGCAGAAAGTAGATGAGAAGATTCTGTTTTGTTAGTCCAGCTTGACAGGACTAAATCTTCAACAACATATTCAAGAAATATTCCACATCTCCCAATAGTCTTAAGGCAGCTGGGAACAGATGAGATTTTAAAACCAGAACTGAACCAAACCAACAAAAACACCACCATCAACATGAAGGTTGACCTTAGATTTAATAACTGTGGTAGTTTGGTCTAGGCCTTCCTTGGTGACCAGTTTGTAACCAAGGAAGGGCCCAGATTTACCCAGTATTCCCTACGATTTTTACGTAAGCCAGGCTATAAGAAGAAAGGAGGAGAGGCCTTCGCTCTCTTTCCTTCTGGCGGCTTGGAGGTGCAGGTTCCCTGCTGTTGAGTCTGCCGTGTTGGGCAGCGAGGCCTGGTAAGGCCTTGCCGACCTTGGGAGACAGAGGTTGCCGGCGATCGTTCCAGAGCAACTCTCGGTTGTCCCAAGGAGAGTAGTAAGATAGTCTTTTGCTAATTTCTTTTAGTGCTAGATCTCGGGCTACTGGTTGGGATATATATATATATTTTATTTTGGTTTTGTTCCTTTTCCCTTCCCCCTTCCCTTTCCCTTGTGAAATTATATATATATTTCAACTGTATATAACTGTAACATAAGTGTAAATATATTTATATATATTGCTTTAGCTGTCTCTCATTTCGGTTTTCTTGGTTGTTTTTTTTCCCTCTTCTCCCTGAGATTTGGGGGTGGGGGGAGACTTCTTGTGGTAAGATTTGGAGACTTGGCAAGGAGCCAGCTTCAAACCATATCAATAACTGAATCTAGAAGTCATAAAAACATACACAGCCCACTCTCTGAAAAAACAATGCATGGCATTTTTCCTAAAATCTTTGTTTTTACACAGCAATCTAAGTATGAAAAGTACCTAGTGTGCTGCTATAGCTTACCAATGTTTCTCAGCATACTGCTAGAGAAGACAAAGAAACACAACTATTACATTCATCACTCTTTTACTTCACCATATCAACTCCTACTCTATAGACCTGGCCCTGCTATCCACCAAAGCCATTAGACTGTAAGCTTCCTCCTTCCAAAAATGATTGCCATTTATAGAATGATATAATCATTTACGTTGAAAATGACCCTTAAAATCGAGTCCAACCATTAACCCAGTACTGCCAAGTCCACCACTAAACCATGCCCCCAAGTGCCACACCTACAGGTCTTTTAAATAACTCCAGGGATGGTGACTCCACCACCGCCCTGGGCAGCCTGTTCCAGTGCTTGACCACCCCTTCAGTGAAGACATTTTTCCTAATATCCAATCTAAACCTCCCCTGACGCAACCTGAGGCCAATTCCTCTCATCTTGTCACTTGGCAGAAGAGACCAATCCCTATTTCACTATAACCTCTTTTCAGGTAGTTGTGAAGAGCAATAAAGTCTCCCCTGAACCTCCTTTACTTCAGGCTAAACAATTCCTCAGCTGCGCCTCCTAAGACATATTTTCTTGTTTGCTTGTGCCTAATCAATCTGCTAAACCAATCAATCTGTGTAATCAATCTGCTTTTGATTTAAAGTGTTACTATCCTCAAAATATTAGGAAATTATAAACATCAACCAGTGATCTTGTTAAGAACTTAACTGTTCCAAAGCTCAGCAAACAAGATAGACAAGCATGCTTACCTCTTGCTCTGCCTCTTTCAACATTGCTGCTTTCTCCTTCACTCTCTGTACAAATCGTTTTTTAATCTCCTCCTCTTTTCTTTGCAGTTCAAGGTAGAACTTATGCCTCTTTGCCTCATAGGCTTCCTGTAGACTGAAGTCCAAAAACAAGCAAGTTTCCAGCATGTTGCTTTATTCAATGTGGAAAACCAACAATCTAAGAAATCATTTAAACAATTAATATTCATCTGAAATATTAATTTCTACAGCTTCCCACATAAAAATTAATAAACAAACCTGAACAGAAGCAAGCATCTTATATTACTATTTTTTATTTATGTAAACAACTCTGAGTAAAATTATTTATGCTAACTGCTCCTGGGCAATTTACATTTCAAAGTAAATACAGCACTTAAGGCATCTAATGTTCTAGAGTCTTGAGTTATACCTTCCTGACTCCAACATGCATAAGTTTCTCCTTTAAGTTGCCTACTAATGAAACACTGAAATTGCCAGAAAAATCCCCCAAAAATTCTGCATTGTAAAACCTCAGTCTTAAAGTAGGAACTTAAGAAAGCAATTAATCTGGAGCATTAACACAACTAAAAAAATTATTATTCCTATATGAAAATTAAAGACAATAACAGGATCTTCAAACTATATAGCACTCTCTTTGTGTAATGTGAAAATTTAAATATGGCAGTTATATTAATATAGATTAAAAACAATTTCCTAAGTAGTTCAACATCGAAAAAACAGGGTTACTTTCCAACATGCATGCTGGAAAACCTCAAGACTGCTTGGTTTTTCCTGAATCCCCTCTCTCAGAAGCAAATATACTGCATACATGCATATTTATATTTGAAATTATACGGGAAGTGTAAATTAGTTCAGATCATTGAGTAAATATCTGGCAATAGAACAAATCAGCAAGTAACTAAATCACTTCTTTACTTTTAAATCTATGCCTCCCTTTCCTTTTAGTACACAAGATAATGTTTTTTGTCCAAACAACAGGCACTTGAAATTGAGATACTTTTTTTGTGGCAAAGCATATCATGTCAAATTAAAAGATGTTGGTAATTTATTCATACAAATAAACTACTAGAGGTGTGAGGTCTATACTACCACTGCTATCACCCAGTGCTGGCAGAAAGTGTTCAGCTTTTCAATGAAACATGAATGGAGCTTGTCCACAGATGAATCTCATACACCAAAGTGCACACTGCCTTTGAAAAGCAAAACTGCTTAATGACACAAGTTCTTCCACCAAAATATTTACGACAAACTTTTCTAAATCACAGGATTCCAGAAAGGTAGAATTGGTGGATTGTAGCTGTGCTAATGGTTACTAGAAACTCAAAAGCACCTGCTCATTGTCTTCTAGGACATAGGGCTTATGAACAGATCAAAACATGGACAATGTTCAAGCTCTTTGTTACACCATTCGTCTCTTCTAACACTTCATGAGTACTGACTAGTGAGCCCTTTTCAGTTAACATCAGTTACTGTCCTTTGCAAGGTATCTCATGCCTTCCACTCTGACGTAAAATAAATAGGCATGTATATAAAATATTTAATTTTGGTTTATATTTTTAATACACATCCATAGTTATGTATCAGGTTTTGTCTTACCTTCTACTGCTTCTATTTTAAAAGTTTATAAATGGAAAGACATTTAAAAGGGCATTTAAAAAGTTAATTATTTAGAGCAACAGTAAGCTTTAACAGCTCCCTTCCATATTTAAATTTATGATGACTGGCCAGTTTCACAGTCCTAAAGTTTCTTATTTGTATTCAAAATATCATCTAAAGAGAGAGAAGAATCATCTTGAAATTGCACATGCAGACAATGTTAGTAAGTTATCAAGGTCAGAGCACTCTTCCTATTCTATCTTTTTGAGCACTACACAGCAACAAAATAAACTCAGAACAATCACTCCTTTGTTTTTTTTATTTGTTTTTTTTTGGGGGGGGGGTTAACCAGCTGTGAAGCAAATTGGGTCATCCCGAAATTCTAAATTCTATCTATCATATGACATGGGGGCACGGTTTTCATACAGACACATCAATTCACAGAATCTTTAAGTTTAGACAATAAAGCTACAGCACAGGTTTTTCAAGTGCCAGCAGTCTCACACTATACACACTTTTGCACCCAGTGTCACTTCTGCCAGCAGACATGCTGCCTTTGGGTGCAATACAGCTACTAGAGCAAGTGCTAGACTGAGCTAACATGCTACAATCACACCTTCATTTCTTCATATGGACATCTTTAGACTCAACCTAGGTTACTTTACCAGGTAAAAGCAATTTTGTCTTGAAATTAGTAAAAGATTATCTTTGAAGACATTGGATATACTAAGTTATCAAATTACGTGTAGAAGGAAGAGAAGAAATTAAGTGAATATTTTAAATGTACTGTGATGGTGGTTGTGGATGCCCAATCCCTGGAAGTGTTAAAGGCCAGGTTGGATGGGGCTCTGAGCAACCTGGTCTAGTGGGAGGTGTCCCTGCCCATGGCAGGGAGGTTGGAACTAGATGGTCTTCGAGGACCCTTTCAACTCAAACCGTTCTATGATCCTATGAAATGCCCCCTCCCCCTGGACTGAGTTGTTCTGGAAATCACAAAGACAAAACTAAAACAAAATTTCCTCTTCTGCATTTGGCAGATCAGCAGCATAATGACCCAAACAGTCTTTGGTTTTAGGAGGTTTGGGGAGGAGGGGGAAATAGTTCACCACATCTTAAGCCAATCCTTTCAACATTACTGCATCCATTACTCATAGTAAAACACTTTTCAGTTTATCTGAGGACTGGTTTCACTGCTTCTCATTTAGAACATTATGAAAATCAAGTTCACAGGTTCTCTCATTCTTCTGGGTTAGACCTCCAGAATTTTATACTCTGTACAAAGACACTTGTAAAATCTAAATGTTATAGCTAATTATTTAAATAATGCATTCTTATTGAGGTTTTGGAGGAAGGGATTGTGAATAAAGTCTAAACTAATCATAGATACCAGCACTACCACCTACCTTTCTGAAGAAGCATAGCTGTGACATACAGTTTCTCTGTCTGCATAAGACTGAAAGCATGGAAGCCTGAAGATGCAAATCAAACAGGTTATGTTCATAAATAAAGACTATGAAGTGAATTAAACTCCCAGTGGAACACAATGTTTGTGCCCTTTGAACAACACAGGTATTTACATACTACTTTACAGTTTGTTCCACTAAATTTTTTAAAGTTTTCAAATTTGAAAGTAACACTTGTAACTTTTTGTATAACATTAGACTATCAATTAAGGTATATCTGAAAAACTAAAAAAAAATCCAACCAACCAAACAAAAAAAACACTAAAAAAAAAAGAATTAAAGGTTAACTAGTGGCAGGTATTTCTAGTGTGATGCCCTGACTACCTAACTACTTAAGTTGATATTAAACAACACTAAGGTTGTGGTAGATCTAAATAATTACCATTTTCCCAGTGGAGGCATGAAAAATAGGTATTTTGGATACAGTTCAATCTCATCTTGAGACAGTTAAAATATTGAGCTCAAATGCAAAGGTCTGCAGCTGGTCAGATGAACTCCATTCCCAAGTGACTTCTTAAAGAAAAAGTCTAATAGCCTTTCAGATGTTAGGCTTCTTTTCTTAGAAAAGTCAACAAGAGTCATATCGACCTTCCTCTACACATAAACTTTATTCATATTACTGAATCCTTCCTGCTTTTCTGTCATCATCTTCAAAACAGACTGAAACATAAACAAGTTCAAGAACTGCAAGGTCTGAATATCCCGGTTTCAGGGAGGAATAAAGCAGAGAATATATGATTCCTCGCATATTGAGCAAACGAGGTGCTTATGTTACAATTATGTTTAATTGCAATTATGATGAAGAAACAATTGTAATTATGATGACAGAAAAACAACTGAACCAGAGAAAGATTAACATCAAAAAACTTAAGTGGAAGTACACAGCCTGAATATCAATTCTCAGCTTTTTTCAACAGACTCTGGTCTATTAGTTTTCTTCTTTCAAATCAAGAAAGTTCCTGTGGGAAACAATTTAGCTTAGACTGAAAAATGGACTTAACAAAATGTCCAGCTTCAAAACTACTAATCCTCTCCTTCCTTCCAAACACCTAACGTAACTGTATGTGTGAATATATTTAGAAGTTTGTTTTGCTGGAAGCACCTCTTCATGTCCAGATTTCTGTTTTCAACTATTGCAAATTTTTCCATTTAAAACATCTCAGCAAATATCTCTCACCAAGAATGACCTGAAAGTAGGAATTCATGTTCCTAATGGACATAGTTGGACCATTGAAAAGGCAGTACTAGACCATCCACAAACAAAAAATAGCCTATCTTTACTTTTCAATAACAAAGAAATACAAATCCCAATTTTAAGTAGTAAAAAAAATACAAAAAAATTCACTTCCTGGATTTTATATCCAACAGATATTGCATAAAATGCATAAACCATACCACAAACACTCTGCTATCCATTGACTTCATTACTTCATTCTTAGAAGGCAATTGCAAATAAACAAATTAAAAAGCTATTATGAAAGAGCTTCACAAAAAATATAGGATTAGGGAATAGGCATTTTAAAAATGTACACAAAACAGTCACTTCAGACTATTACTACTTTTATTCTCCCTTCTCACACCTAGTAATAGCGATGCAAACATATTTTTCTGTTGTGTGCTGAATCTATCTCTTTCTACATCTCCCATAAAAAATAAAGCTTGCCAACGTATTTTTTCACGTGAGTGAAAGCCTTTACAGACGTCTGCCCACAACCTACCTCACAAGGTAGCTGAACACCCAAGAATTACTGGATTTGCTTTGCAGTGGCATACAAATTTAGATGAATAAACTACTGCAGTACTTCTAAATCCAAAAGAGTGGTAGAGGAATGTCACAGGCAGCTTCACAACATGCTAAAAGGCAAGGCATGTCATCTACTCAAAGTGTCGATGTTCAAATGCTACAAATAGCCAATTATTCAAGTCTAGCAAAAGTTTTCTAAATTAACATCAAATAACCCAATTCAGATTATCAAATTTAATATGTAGGCAGCTACATCACAGCCACAAAATATGACTTCTCAACATGCACTTTGATCATTATTTATACAAGCAGCATAAAATTTTAATCATCAGGCATATGCTGCTATGCAATATTAATTCAACTTTGAAACTACAGCTCTTAGAATCCAACTGTATATACTGTAAACATCTTTAAGGACAAAGAGGATAACAATTTAATAACACATTTTTGCCTAGAACAACTGGATAGTCCCTATTCTGAAAGATACATAAATGTACAAGTCATCAAAACAGGAAGCACTAAACTTCCTCTAGTAAGAAGGCATTTTCTATGTCTATGCTGAGGATGACACCTCTTCTTGTTTCCTCAGTAGCTTCATAAAACACCTTCCCGGTAAGGCTGCGTTAGTCTGCTAATTACACTGCATACACATCCCCTAAATTCTCTTCCTTTTTTATGGTATCATAAAACGTCTCTCCCAAAACACCAAACGCCTTCTCTTTCAGACCTCAGTGTCGTTCACTAGGCCACACAATTGAGGGACAACCACATCCACCTTAATCATGCTTTTCTCTTCCTGCTGCAGTAAACCTGGCAAAAAGTTTGTTTTTCTAGATTCTTGTGGAATATCTATTCTCATCCTTTCAAAACAATGACATTTTCAATAGATCCGGTTTACCAAAACTAATTATTAAATGTACTTTCTTGTCAAAAATCTCTCAACAAACCTGACATTTAGTGGGCCACACATAAAAACTACAGACCAGAGGGAACTCAGCTCTTCTGTATATCCATGAAGTGATCGATTTCTAAACCAGCTTCTGCAGTGTAAAATATCAGCACATTCTGATACAAACCTACCATTTTAGACCATTAGTAAAATGCAAACTGTGTAGGGGTTTTACAAAGAGAATTCTTGAGTTTGTGGAAGAAAATACTTCTGTGGATGATACTTTTTATAATTTAACTTCTTTCTTGAGATGGCTGTACATTGTGACACTCAAGTTCAGAAAAGCCAAAGGTACTGCAGTCAATATTGCCATGAACAAATCTCCAAAAAAAACACCTTCCCCTGGATGAAGAATGTTAATGTATGTTCTTAAACCAAATAAAAGTACATGGTTAATTTCAGTTGGTTTTAAACCTCTTTCACCTTTGGTTCTCTATGAAAAGGATGTATTCCTTTCTTGTTAAGTCAAGAGAATATTCAAGAGATTACTGTGAGTCATGGACAGGTCAAGATCATCTAAATTAATTAATCTGCAAATGTGCCTTGACATTAAGACTTCAGAAAAAACTGTCCACATCCAGCATCTTCCTTGGCTACATTAATCTTATTTAATTAGTATTGTTTGACCAATATATAAACTGGACCTAGTCAAAGTCAAAGAAATGCTGCTCCATTTCTACAAGTTACAGTAACTGCAATTTACTTAAAATTTCTGTGCAAAGAACAGGTGAAAGCAAAGAATTTAAGCCCCTAAACCCAACTGTTTGGAAGGAAGACATTCATTTTTACCAGAACAGAATAGGTAAAGACACTCTGATCACTAAGTAAAACAACAAATAAATAAACCAGTAGGTTCCAATCATTAGAAACTGTTCTTACTGCAAAGTATTATTCAGTTTTCATGCCTGCTTTAAGTCAGTATTTCCCACCATGACCATGCAATAACAGCACTTCAGTAAACCATGAACAACAACTGAAGCACCAGTTCTTCCCCATCAGGATTCTGATCAATTACAAAATATAGTGCTGTGCGTAAAAGAAAACAAAAAAAGGAAGCTGGAAGACAATAGAATTGGGAAAAAAAGACTAAACAAATTGGATATAGAAATTTTAAATGCTTCCTGCACAAAGCAGCTTTACTACATGAAACAACTATCTCTAACCTGCTGTTTAACTTTCCTTTGGAATCTTCTTTTAACTCCCTACAGTTTAGCAAGAAATTTCTTAACCTGAAAATGCTAGAGATTCGTTATTATGGCAGATAATGTGGGAAGCCAACAGTGTAACCACTGATTTTGTAAAAGTTTTTATTTCAGTTCCTTCTGAACCTTGAGTTCAACCAAACCATATTTAGAATGAGACATTCTTAAAAAAGAAAGTAAAACAGAATGCTTATACATAATGAAGATAATTGAAAAATTCATAAAGTATATGTACCTGAAGAAAACAGACATTCTTCCTGAGAAAAACTAAAATCCTCGGGTTTATTAAAAAAGAGAAGGATTTCAAAATACATCTGGCTTGCATGTCTTTAAAAGTAATGCTCATTTAATCCCATATACTTCTCCATGAAGATAACTGAATGGACAGCTACATCCTTTGATTAAAAAAACCCCAAACTTTTCTTTCCCTCACAGAAAACCTATTTTGTGTATGATCACTGCTCTGTATTGGGTTGATACAGTCAAATGTGAAGTGAATGGATGCTGAAAGCAAATGCTGCACATGAAATCCTTTACCTGACTGGTTTGGTCTCGGGGCCAACGTCTCTGAAACCCATCTCTTCCAGTCTGCAGCGTCTGTACAACTCATAATGCTGTGCATGAGTCTTCTCTCTTAAGTCTTCCATATTTGTGCAAAGCATCTTGCGAAGCTTTACAGTGTCACAGTGGCTCTCATTTTCCACTAATCAGTAAAAAGAAAAAGGTTTTATTATTATGCACGAGTAGCAAAGTAGTCAAAATACATTTCAAACAGCACTGAGATTCATTTATTTTGTTTACTAAACATAATTCTAGGAAAAGGTATACCATTGTTTATTATACCTCTTATATTTCCTTATAATTTCTAATATACAACACTGAAGTACCGTAGAACCGTAAGTACTGGTGAACATGTTTCAATACGTCCTGATTTCCTGTTTGAGCTGAACAACATGACATTTCTTCTTTTTTACCCCCTTCTTTACTGACAATCATAAAGTTTGAAATTTGGTAGTGCTAGAGGAAGTGCCACCATACTACCCTACCCAAATACTACATACACCATGTCATACTTTGATTCCAAGGATGTATCAGTGTTGATAAAACTACTGGTTAGTGCACACCTCAAATATTAATTGCTAAACTTCTTAAGCTGTTGATCCAGAATACAATCAGCATGGCATCAGTGGAACAGCCCCTTGTATTACTGGTGAATTTTATACTTCAACAACAACAACAAAAATCTCATAAAAACACCTCTGAGAATTCATTTACCTTTTACAATGCCCCAAGGGTACTGACGAGCTCTCACCATTTTGTTTCCAATATTCACCTTTTCCATACTTCCTACTATGGCGAAAGGCAAATTACCCTGTAAGAGTCATATCAATAAAGTCTTATCTCTCAGTATTCTTATGCCACAACTGAGAAACACTTCAGAAATAAATTAGGGGGAAAAACATCACTTCAGGAAAATCCAACAGGCAATTTCAAACCAAAAACCACTTTGAAGAGATCAGTAGCTAGTCACTACCTACTGATACAAAAGTCAAGTTACAATAACAAAAGCAGGAGGAGCGGGTTACAGACCCAGATGGGTGTGCTGCCAATTCAGGGGAACCTCGACAGGCTGGAAAATGGGCCAACAGGCATCTCATGAAGTGGCAATGCGAGCAATGGCAAGCCCTGCACGTCAGGAGGAACAACCCCATGCCCCAGCACACGTTGAGGGCCAACTGTCTGGAAAGGCACTTTGCAGAATAAGACGTGGGGACAATGACCTGGTGAACAACAGGTTGGACCTGATTCAGCAGGTCTGCCCCAATGGCAAAGGCAGTCGACTACATCCTGCATTAGGAGGAGCATCATTAACAAACAGAAAGCTGCTCTAGAACACAATTCGCTTTCAGTCAGAATTCATATCCCCAGTAATGGTCATGTGACAATCACAGCTTGGAATCCATGGCATGGTTACTGCTGTGGGCTGCCCAAATGGCTGACTGTCTGTGTGCTGACCCACAACAACTGACCAAACCAAAAAAACCATTACCTGGAAAACACATCACTAACAGAGTATGGAAGGAGTAAGTAAGAGCTCACTACCTTTCCCCAGAGCAGAAGGACCTGTCACTGACCGAGAGCTGCACATGGTCACTGCATGGTCAAGTAACAGGGGTTGGGATGCAGAGCCATGCGCTCCAGCACACCAGCTCCTGCTCCCTGCTTTCAAACCCCGGTACACACAAACATATGTTCATGTGCATCTACAAACACCTGCACATAAACAAATGCAGAGTGCTCAAAACAAAGTCATCTAGCCTCAGAAGCTTAGTTGAAGCTGGCAGCTACTCCTGGAAGGATCTGAAAGGACAATAGAAAATAAGCCAGAATTATATCTGACTTTTTCATTCCCAGAGAAAATTTGTCCTAATTTCAAATGAAAGTACTAAAGGAAACAAAGGAAAAAAATGCAGGCAGAAGACTTGCTGTGATAAAGACCAGAGAAAATTGTAGACACAAGGCACCTAAATATCTTCTCTAACAGATGTAAAGCTGTATTTGCTGAGGAAAAGGGCAAAGTCAATCTGTTTGTCCATAACAGTAATTATATATTAATTATTAGAAATTAGAAAAAATATTTATGCATGAGAACCTCTTTTCTGTTGTTGAGCCAGAAAAGAAAAACCAAGTGATATCAACTGCAGAGGGGCAGGAAGATTTGCAAGCAGGGAAGGAAAAAGCCAAAACGTGAGCTTTTTAAGGTGAGAAAAACAAACTCATGACATACAAACTTATAAACTTCAAGATAACGGTGAAAGAAATTCCGTCAATCAACATTAGAGAGTGATGCTTTAGTACTGAAAAATAAATGTTTTTGTCATTTACTTACATTCGTGATGCTATTAATTTCAGAAACAGTTTCATCATCAGTTGGAAACTGGTATATCTGGATGCCATTACTAACTAATTCACTCATTATTTTGCTCTTGAACTCCTGAAGCTCAGTTTTAGAAATGCTGTCTGCTTTGCCTATAACTGGTATAATGTTCACCTATTAATGATATAAATTATATGAAATGTGTGAGACTTCAATTTTAAGGCAGTAACTTTTGTAACTTAAATTGTTTTCTGATAAGCTCTTTAACTTCTCCCCCAGCCCAAACTTTTCCATCACTTGACATCAAAGCTTCACAAACCATTAAAAATATGTTCATGGGCATAATTTAACAAAATAGCAACAGATTACTGAATAGTCTTCCTTAAAATTAATTGAATATGAGAAAAGAACAAGGAAGGTCTCATACAGTGAAGTACTCAAAAGAACAGTAATGCCTACTCATTAACTAAATGTCATTATTTATATTTCTACTAAAAAAATCAGATTGTTCTAGTTTATAGCACCAGGGGATATGGTTAAGGTGTTAATTGAAAGTTGAGAGTTTACATTCACAAAGAAAAGGAAGCTGGCTATCAAACCCTGCCTACCCCTGAGCCTCTTCCTTGGGTTCCTTTCAGCTAAAACATCATCTTCTTCACCTCACCACTACAGCAAAGACTTTCCCAAGCATCTGATGTGAGCAGAGGAATGACAAAGACTGAAGAATCTTGCTCACCAGACTTTACACTAATTATTCAGAACTTGAAATTCAGTTCTACTAATCTGCTCTATTTCCTAAAATACCTATGGCAGTAACTTAGGACAGTAGCAGATGCTACTTTTTTTTTAAATCCTGACACCACTCCCAAAACATACATTTTTCAGGACTAGATACAAATAATGAATGCTAATATCCAAATATTTTGGAAGAACAATACCAATAATTCTCCCAGATTTCAGAAGATGAGAGTTTTTACAGAGTTCTTTGATCACAGATGCAAAATGGAAGGAGAGAAAAAAAATAAAAACCCACACATTTGTTATTCTTTTGATTATTCTGTCTGAATGAAAATGCCTAAGCATGGAAACTCAAGAACAGATTCAAAATGGCTATTTTTCAAATAAGTCTTCTGTCCTAAGCAAAATGTCCAAATGAAAAGGGAGCAAGCCAATTCCGAAGTATGACTTCTAAGACTGCATGATGACAGTCCTTAACTGTGTAACCTATGCAACCTAAGCACCTACTGGGTAAAATATCTAAAATCAAATAAAATGTTGGAATATCTTTTTTTAATAAGTGAGTGCAGCTAGGAGTAATTCACAGCTTGCATCAAATTAGCTGAGGGACATCAATTTAGGTTTCCTATAATACAGCTCTAAAAATGGATGGAACAGAGTCCTGAGAATCAAATTAACCTATATTCTGTATTTTCAACAGCAAAGTTTTTCAAGTACTTGTTAATTAGGAGAGAATTACTTAGAAAATAAATAGCTGAGAAAGACTACTGAGATCAGTAACCCAAGAAAAGCAAAATCCTCAGAAACTGTGATTACAGTTGTCAACATTGATGTTACATCACAGCCATTGCATTAAAATTTAAACACATACAATTTATGTTTTAGATAAGCAACAAAGGGAAAAAAAATATTTTTGAAATCATTACTGGTTGCAAGAGCAAGCTGATTTAAGAGTACCTCTATGAATCAACATAAAAGTTTCCAAAGATTCTTTCAGAAGGAAAAAAAAAAAACTCAAATGCCACAAAGTACACTCATGTAATTTCCTGACTTGAATGTAACCTGTACACAATTCCATTAGAATTAATTAAAACTGCAGATCTCTTAGTTGAATAATCACTATTCCCAGCACAAAAGGCAACAGAAAAAGATTCCCTTAATCTGTGAAGGAAACCTGGTTGGTCTGTAGTGATTGCATCCTAAGCAAAACTACAGGATTTTTCAATGTCTAAAAGCTACAGCCCAAATTCTTAGCCAGTCATCCAATTTATAATTGGAAAAAAATTAACTGACCACAGATATTCTGGTTTTTTGCTCCCACGATTAGAGAGTACACAATGACCTTATCCTATTCCAAGAGCTCTCTCTACCTCTGAGCTGTGGAATCTGGTCTTGTTTTGTACCAGGCAGACCGTAACAAAAGCACACAGTGTACACTGTGGTGGCTTTAGGAAGAAACTGAAGGCAGCTTTTGATGTGGCTGTACCATCTTCTCTTTAGGGAATCCTGTACTCAGAAAATGCACCAAGGGATTTCCACATTCTAGGCAATCCCAAATTCCTAACTGGCATAAGAGAATGCAGTACTAAAAGCACCACAACTATGTTCCTCAACAAGATGGAATCCAAGCTACAGTTAAAGTATATCCTTTATATGCAGTTAAAGAATATACTTTTTCTGTGTGTATTTCAGTAGTAAGATCAGAAAGAAGAATCCATTACAAAGGGATAAAATAATGAACTTCCATGTGGTTCATGTTCTCTTTGTGCCAAAGCAGAACTAAAAATAGTTACAGTAGGTGGCTAGAAGCCAAAATTCCCCAAAGAAGAATTACTTTTAGTTTATTCTGATGGAAATATTTACTCAGGATGCTGAGACTCATGGATCTACAGTCTTTTCTTTTGAAAGAAACACTGTTTTAAAGGGAGAGGGTACAACCTAGAAAACAAGTATTTTTGTGGTTAAACACAAACTCCAACTTCAAAACTCAGTGTAGAACATGGTCCTTGAGATTGTCCTATTTTCTACAGTAGTTTCATAAACATTTAAATCTGGCATAAACCAACAACATAGCACACAGAAGTGATCCCACTCTTCCCTACCTTTGTACCACCATACCTTCCCTCCACTTGCTCTGTGCTATTGAGAAAGTTCAAAATGCAAAATACATCCACAAACAAAATTTAAAAAAATCCCAAACATGCTCATCATCACAAATGTGGACTAGACAGCTGATTTAATCCTTGTTATCTTGGAGAAATATCTCAAGAACAAGAAAATGCAGGAAGAATACTTAGCAAGGACGGGTTCTATTAAAGCACAAAGGAAAGGACTAAAGGCACAGAAGACACATTTAAGTTTTCAAATGTCTCAACATTTCAACAAATTGAATCCAAATGATGTAAGGTTTCTTAAAATAGGTTAAACATTTAGCTTCTTCTAGTTCGCACAGCCCTATTACAGGAAGAAAGTTAAGGATCTAGAAAGCGCAAGTAATTACACTGGAAACTTCTATTTTAAAGCTTTCTAAACAAATAAACATGTTAAAACACTACTGCAGCCTATCTTCGAAAAAACCACATCGGCAGGGTGTTCTGTTTGTGGCAGATGCCTCTTCAGTTATCTATAGCAAAGATCTTCATAGCACTGCAAAGCCTTTTATATGGCAACTTTCCAGCAGCCCGAGAACTAGAAACAACCTTTATTAGAAATACCACAGCACTCATGGAAGGTACCCTATCCAATCTCCATATGATGTTTACAGTTTTAATGCTGGTGTGGTTCTACTTTTTTTACTATTTTTTTAAACCTCGTACTTTTTTTAATGTTCTTGCTGGATGTCTCTCTCCTTTTGACTTATAAATAAACAAGTGACGAACTGCAACCTACTTGTGGAGACAATTTATTCTGAACTTAAGGTACACCAGCACCCAAAAAAACACTGCAAAACCAAACACTCAGATATAGAACTGAAAGGGAGTAGTGGACCTGAAAGCTCCAAGATGCTTCAGAAATTAAGACAAACTCTTGGAACTCTGTTTCAAAGTCTTACCTTACTGTCTAGGCTTCTCATGGTTAACAAATCTAGGGTTTTTAGGGAACGGCCTGTAGGTGAGATGAAATAGAGGCAGACATGGATGCGAGTATCTTGGTAGCTAAATAAAGAACGTATAATTTTCAGTTCTTCCTGGAGATAGGCTTCAAATTGTGCATCTATATAATCCACTACTGGCTGATAGCTGTAGGAAATAAAATTTAAAAACCAAAGATTAGCTACTCCTAAACAGAACCAAACTAAGAGGGGAATTCCTCTTGCATTGTTTTATGGATTTTTGCTTTATGTGTCAAAAGGCTGCTCAAGCAGAGCAGAAAATTAAATGCACAGACTAATCTTAATTTCTGAAAAGCTACTAAAAAAAATTGTGTATCTAGTACAGATAAAACATTTCCTAGCTACCGTTAGTGAAAAAAGGTACACAACGTTAATTATGATTACAACTGATCTTCTCACGTAATGTTTTTAAATTTTTGCCATTAAGCTGTGCAAATGCAGAACTCTTAGATATAAGGAAGACACAAAAACCTCTAGGCACAATACAAGAAAAGAAAAAATATGCAACAGTATCAAGAAATAGGATGAACTTTATCTTCTAAAGTACTGTACGTGACAGAGCTCTTAAACAATAGACAAAAACTGAAAAAGAGAAATGTAAAAGAATAATGTAAATCTGAGCAAGTACAGTCTAAGTATACTTTATCCTACTAAAAACCAGACTATAATCTGCTTTCAAAAAGAAACTGTTGCTAGATGTAGAAGGAGAGCACCCTTACATTTCTGCTGCTACACGAAGTTTATAAACCAGATCAATGCTATCAAAATTCAAAAGCAGCTGTTACACACAAAACTAAAAGAACAGTGAAAAGGCAGCTCCTATACCGCACATCAAAACCCCTAATAGCTATACTAACATGTACCTGCATCTCATTCATCCAAGTCACTAGTGGTAGCTATTATCCAGTCATATCATAAGCCATAGCTCTCATGACAATCTTAACGTCACTTTCTGACCTTTATTTATTATTGCCACCATTTAGGCACTCAAATACCATAAATTCTGTACAATTAGGGTGAAGGAAACAACATCTGCTGAGACAGCTCAGTACTGTAAAATCTTCAACTCATAAAAGCAGAGACTCAAAAAAAGTTCTGAAAGACACTAGTGCACTACCTCTACATTGCCAACTAAGCCATCCAACATAAAGAACAAAGGCCTTCAGTAATCCACATGATGCTACTTCCAGTTTAAGGTCTTCAACACGTTCCAATCAAATTGTTAAAAACCCTATAGATCTAATCTACAGTACTGCTTGGCTGTTTAAAAAGTCTTTCTTTGACCTCCCTGCTTTCCTCCACTCCAAAAGAAACTACTGCATGTTGTATGTACAAACATTTATAAAAGAATACATCACAAATAAAGGGGTAGATTTCATCTGATTTATAAAGGAATCTCCTACATGAAAAGAAAAACGTGTTTACTTTGGTACACAGTGAAAACAGTTAACGATACATTTAGAACATATGTAAGCCAAAGCCCAAAGATAAATCAACTTGCAGTTAAGAGTAAAACTTCTTCATAAAACAGGGACACAAAGGCACTTACCTATCTCTTTTGTTCATCTGGTCACCAAATCCCACTGTATTTACAATGGTCAGCTTCAAAAGAACATCACTCTCTTGAAGTTCATAAGTCTGGGTTCTAAGTTGTACACTTGGCAGAAAATGTGTTGATGGAGGGTCCTCAAAATTGCTGTTAAACAAACTGTTTATCAAGGCTGATTTCCCAATTCCAGTTTCTCCTAAAGTTCAACAGAAGGGTTGGGGCAGACATTTTGCACATCAGATAAATACACAGTAAGCACAGAAAGTGCTATCACAGGAACTCAACAAATTTACACAAAAACTTCTCAACTGATTTCTCCAAGCAAAATGCATTCCTGCATTCCTTTAATGAGCACTAAATATCTTTTACTTTTTTTTTTCATCCTACATATTAGGGTAAGTTACCAGTTAACGAGTAATAAGCAGAACAGTCTCTTGACACTTTGGTTTCTTTAAAAGTGTGAACTAATTTCCTACAGGTTTTAAGAAGCTACATAGCTAGCTGTGAAAAAACAAGGTTCAACAAAGGGTTTTTATGAATAAGGGTAAAATACTAGAGCAAATATTTTATAAGTATAGAAACATTTCAGTAACACCACCTTGGAATTTTAGGATTTTTTTAATCTGAAGCTCTTCGTTACAAGTGTAGTCCAGTTTACTCAGAAGAATCCAAAAAACTGCTGATAAACCAATAAACTCATGGCACCCATTTTCAACATTTTTGGCCTTCACATTGTTTACAAAAATGCTAAATATAAAACCAAAGAATGGATACAAATAAGCAAAGCTGGGGAAAGGGACAGAACTATGTTCATGCTTAACATTAAAGAAACTATTTAACACCACAAGTGGATTTAAATTTCAGTCACTTCCTAAGGACGGGTATATTACTAAAGCCTTAAAGCACCCAGACACTACTCACCAATGCAAAGAACGTTGAAAGAGAAGCCCTGCTTGATGGATTTCTTAATCAGCTGGTCAGGTAAACTATCAAACCCCACGTGGGCAGACAAGGATAAAGTTCGATAGTCATCATTTTGCTACATAAAAGTAATTTAAAAATACGTTAATGAAGCAATTTGCAAAGCAATTAGCAATTGCAACAAATTAACTCTACCAATAAGCTGGAACTCATTCCTTGTGATTTACATGCAATGAAGAAAAGCCAAAGTCTGGAAAAAAAAAATTCTGTCAAATCAACTTTATTCCATGATTTGAGAAAACTGAAATTTACATGAATGAAATAAAGTAGACAAGTCCAACTGAAAATGTAAACTGCAAACCATAGAGAGAAAACAGATCCCAATTGGTTTGCTCCTAGAAATTAAGGACATCAAGGCACTGAGCATACTAAAAACACATAAGACTAAAAGGAAATATCTTGGTTCATACAAACTAACTGTATTTTCAAACAAACTTTCCATATCAAAAGTGTAAATGGTAACAGGTCCATGCTATTTTTTCTTTTATATTTTTGACCCACATGGAATGGGAAACCATTACTGCTTCCTGGAAACACGCACATGGTGAACAGCAGGAAATTTTTTAATTTAACACTTAAAAGCCCATAAAAGTGCTACCTTTTTTAACAGGTATGCATAGCAAGCCTCAGAATTCCTGTAGCTTAAAGGATATGGACATTACTCACAGTAAATACTCATCCTCTTCCTTCATTTGCACAGGATTCCCTTGTGTGGGACTACAGACTGCACTGCACCAACTGCACCAACTCTCATTTTAGACTATTATAATATGGTAATCCCATTTTAGACTAACAGAAAGGAGAATGTGCACACAAAGTGAAGAATTTAAAGGGAAAATATAACATCTTTGGGCTATAAAAAAAAATAAATGTACATTCAAAGCATGTCTGAAAGTGAAATTTCTCAAGGTATTCTAGCAGAAGGAAATTACTATTAAAAAGTGATGAGAAACACTGAAAACTGTCAGTGTCCTGTCCCTTTAAAGACAAGTGTATCTGAGACAGTGGGAGCACATCTAAGAACTCTAGTTACACAGCTCTATTGCCACCAATAAAAGACAGTTCTAACACCAACCATTCAGCCTCCACACCGAAAAGCCAGTGTAAGAGGCTTAGCATGACTGTAGAAGGGAGGCCTTTCATTTTTCTGTCACTAGCCTAAATCCAAACCATGCTAGCCTACTCTCAAAACCCCTGCATAGCCATTTGTCACTCTCCAAGAAAAGACCCTAGCAGAAAGAACTTTATTTCCTTCTGGAGTCCAGATGTTACAAAGATAAGTTGGTAGAATCACCTTGCTAAGATTTAGGGCTTGACACATGTGAATGATCTCAGACCTAGTGTGAGGGGAGAAGGATATATTGCTGATAGTGGACACAAAGAATGCAGAATTTACAGGCCACAAGGACATTTGGCAGAATTCCCAATATCAGGAAGAAACTAACAAAGCCAACTCAGCAACTGTGCTGAAAACAGTTCTAACCAGGCAAAAGGTAATTCTGGCTGGGGGAAATTGTGACCACCAACTCACATCCCACTGACTCAAGAAACCCACCAACTCAAAAGAAGAGAAGGACTGTGGACTAATTAGCATGAGAAGCGAGAGAATAATTTAATGATAGAAGGTAGATCACTAATTAAGAAAACCGTGTAGCCAATGAACAGTAATTTCTTTGTTTCCTAAAATGTGTAAATGGTGCAGGGTCTTGATGATTGGGGCCTAGCACTTTTGCATTATCACCTAGCTCCCTACTTCACATAAACTAGAATAAAGAAATAGAAGTACCTGTCTTGGTGTGTAAATTGGCTCTGCACACAAGGAAGTGAGCCCTCATTCAGGACAACACCTCCACCTTCCTTACAGAAGAGTCACTGTGTAAACATGTTCCACACGACAGCAATCTCTTAATAGAAAAGCAGTAGCCTATGTTTTTCCTTCTGAAATTTTCCAAGGGCATCACGTGTTTGTCTCTAACCTCAGCACCTCATACAGCTTCATCTGCTACCATCTAATGAATACACAGAGAAATTAAACCCACGAACTGACCACATACCTGCATTCCTACTACTTCCAAAAGAAATAATACATCGTGCAGTTGAAAAACAAGTTACTAGCGTATTGCTAGATTAGAAAAATGGTGGTAATTCAAAAATCATAAAATCATAGAATGGTTTTGGTTGGAAGGGACCTTAAAGAGTATTCCAGGACATCTTCCACTAGACCAGGTTGCTCCAAGTCCTTGGATGCTCCAACTTGGCCTGGAACACTTCCAGGGATGGAGCATCCACAGCTTCTCTGGGCAACCTATTCCAGTGCCTCACCACCATCACAGTTAAGTATTTCTTCCTCATATCTAATCTAAAGCTACGCTATAGTAAGAAATCTACCCTAAATTATGAACTGCAGATCATACTGAAAGCAATTAAGTTACCTTACCAGCTAGTCTCTTCAAATTAGTATTTGTTGCATGGAGCAGCTTAATTATGTTTGAAGACAGCAACTCATTCAACTTCATTCAGTGAATAACTCAAACCTTATCATCTGGATGCTAGCAAAGCTGCAATATTTCCATAAATACTTCCTGTTTCTCACTGCTTCCTCAGAATTGACACTCTCAACAAAATAGCACGTAATATAGATAGCCTGAGATGGTCTAAATACATCTCGCTCCTTCCCTCACTCCCTTTTTAAAAGATTAGTAGCATAGCTAATGCATCTGGATTTCTGCAGATTCATTACATTGGATGTGGCTCTGAGCAACCTGACGTAGTGGAAGGTGTCCCTACCCACAGCACGGGCGCTGGAACTAGATGATCTTTGAAGTCCCTTCCAACCCAAACCATTCTACGATTCTGTGATTTAATCAAGTATTTTGGTATATATAAAGTCATCTTGCCCATTAAAAACAGCATGCAAAGAAAAATCATTGCCTGAGACAGCATAACATTTAAAAACTATTCTTTCTTGCAGAAGAAATTAAAAAAAATTAGTTATCTTTTAAATTTGCCACATCTCTGACTAAAACTGCACAACACGGGGCCATTCCACAGCAAAAGCTGGGTCTCAAGACTACAAGCATCTCTCTGCATAAGCCTCTGCAGAACCAGACTGGCAGTCCGGGCAAAAAGCTAGCTTTCCACTGAGTTGGTAGGGATGACTGAAATTTGCCCTTCTAAACCTGAAGAAAAAAGTAACCAGCGTGTGCCGAGGTAGGAGGAGAGAGTCTCGTCAGCCCCAGGTGGCTACGCAGGCTGCACGGAAGCCCTGGGAAAAGATGCCTGGGCATCAGCCCCGAGGGTGGACATCACCACACTGACGCGCCCACGGGCACCCCAAATGGGACTGTTTCAGCGCCCTGAGTTTTCCACTACCATGAACAGGTGTGGGCATTAGGGAATTAACGCTCCAGCACTGACGCGTGGATGGGTTCGACGTCCTCAGAGCATAAAGCCGACAGCTCTGCCATGACGCAGAAACAATTCTTCAACAGCCAAGGTTCAACTTATTACCTGAAATATGCGATGCGCCACAGGAGCGCTAAGAAGGGTGACATCTGTCAACAAGTTCCTTCAACAACAAGTGTTCTAAAAGCCTGGCAGCTCCAGAAACTACACGGCATGCGGAGGGTGGATGCATTTCCCGCGCACTCCCGATCCCCGCCCCGACGCATCCCTCACCAGCGCCCGGCACGGACGCGGGGCAGCCCCTGGCCCCCCGCGGAGAGGGCAGCTCAGTTCGGACAGCACTTCCACCTCTTGGCACAGAGTTACCGCCGCTCTCCTTCCCCTCCCGGTGCCGGCGCTGCCGGGCCCATCCGTGCCCTCAGCCGCGCCGGGGTGACCCCCCAGCTCATGGGGCTGCTCACCATCCGCTCCCCACACCGCGGAGGGGACTTACCGGGTGCCGACCGGCATCGGAAGCAGCCATAGCCTCACCAGGCGAGGCAGGGAAGAAGTGAGGAAAGCAGGTATGAAGGGAAAAACTCGTCCAGAGCGGCCGCCGAGGGGCGAAAGCCACGCGGCGGGGAGGAGCGCGGGGCGGGGATGCGGTCCCGGCTCCGCCGTCGAGGCGGGCATTAGTGGCGGTGCCTCCCGGCCGGAGGGCGGCGCGGTGCCGCTGCCGCGGCAGTGATTGCCGGGCATGCAGCCGCCGGGAGGAGGGGCGAGGGCAGCGACGGCTCTGCCGCGCCCGCGCCACCACCGGCATCGGCAGCAGCAGGAGGAGCGGCGCGGCGCGATGGGGTAGCGGCGGCGATGGCGGAGCCGGCGGAGCTGCAGCAGGAGTCAGTGGTGCGGTTCCTGGCGGCGCGGGGCGGGCGGGCGCGCAACGCGGAGCTGCTGGAGCATTTCCGGGACTGGCTGAGCCCCGCGGAGCCCGCCCGCCGCGCCGCCGCCCGGCACCGTTTCAAGGAGCTGGTCAACGCCGTGGCCACTGTGCGCCAAGAGCCCGGCACCGGAGTCAAGTACGTGCACCTCCGCCGCCGGTACTGCGCCCCGGAGCCCCCCACCGCCGCCCCCGCGACCCCCGGGGAGCAGGAGCCGCCGCCGGCGGTGAGAAACAGCGCGGAGCGGTCGAGCCCGCCGCCCTCGCCGCGGGCGGGCGCTGAGGAGGCGCCGCCGCCGCCGGCAGTGGGCGAGGATGCCGGCAGCCGCCCGCAGCCCGCGGGGCGGCGGGGAGAGCCGCCCCGGCCGAGCACGGCGGCGGCCGGGGGCCAGCGGAGGGGCTCCCGCCGGGGGCCGCGGCCCGGACGCAGTGGAGGCGGTGGCGAGGAGAGCGCGGTAGCGGAGGGCCCAGGGCAGCCCCCCCCACCAGCAGAGGAGGCGGCGGCGGCCGAGGGTGCCCCCGGGGCGGTGGCGCAGAGCGGCGGCCGCCGGAGCCTGCGGGAGGCGGCGCGGGGCGGCTCCCCCCAGCTGAAGCGCGGCGCCCTCCCCGGCGGGGGCCGCGGCCGCGACTCGGACAGCGCCTCGGTGGCGTCGTCCTCCGCCGAGGACGAGGGGAGCACCACCGGCGCCGTGGCCCTGGACCCCCTGGAGCACGCCTGGATGCTGTCGGCCTCGGACGGGCGGTGGGAGAGCCTGGAGGGGCTGCTGAGCTGCGAGCCGGCGCTGCTCTGCAAGCGGGACTTCATCACCGGCTTCACGGTGCTGCACTGGGCCGCCAAGCACGGGCGGCAGGAGCTGCTGGCCACGCTGGTCAACTTCGCCCAGCGGCACCGGCTGCCCGTGGACATCAACGCCCGGACGAGCGGCGGGCACACGGCGCTGCACATCGCCGCCATGCACGGCCACGCCGAGGTGGTGAAGCTGCTCGTGGGTGCCTACGACGCCGACGTGGACATCCGCGACTACAGCGGGCGCAAGGCTGCGCAGTACCTGCACCACAGCACCTCGGGGGACATGCGGAGCCTCGTGGGGGCCCTGGAGGAGGAGGAGGAGGAGGAAGGGAATGCTGGCAATGGGAGCGGGCGCTGGAGGCTGTCCAAGGTGTTGCCGTCCAACCTCATGAGCTACCGGCTCTCCCACCACCATCACAGCACTGGGGAGGAAGCTGAGGGCACCGACGGGGCAGCAGTGCCGGGCAAGGGCAAGGAGATGACCAGGAAAGCCTCCGGCAGTGGACGAATGAAGCCTCGGCTTAATAAGATCCGCTTCAGGACTCAGATCATCCACAACACGCCCTCCTTTCGTGGTGACACCGAGGAAGAAGAGCATGAGGAGAAATCCCTCAAAACATCGTTCAAGCTCAGGCCAAAGTCCAATGTTTTTGGATAAGGCTGTGGAGCAGGAGGTCTGGGAGGTGGGTGCATGGACCAAAGTGCCCTAAGGTGTAGCACAGAAGGTGAGGCAGGTCCTAGTGGGTGCTCATCTACACTCGTGGATTCCAGCCAAATGGGTTCTGAGTATCTTGCTTTAACTCTCAGTTCAGTGGTGTCAGTGAGCCCAGTGGGTCAGCGGGGCTCTGGGAGCTCACAGCTCCCAAGAGCAGCTGCTTTGGCCGGGTCCTCGGTGCTGAAATAAGAGCCAGCAGATGGGCTTAGTAACGCTGGGGTGTTTAAAAGCTGTGCTCCTTTCTCTCTAAAAGCAGGCTTCAGTATCATAAACCGGTGTTAGTGGATCTACTAGGATTAGCGAGTCGAGGGGGAAAGAAAAGGGCAAATGCTTTACTCTTGTATTATCACCTGGTACTATAAACTACTGGCAAACAACTTGCTGTGTCAGAACACCTCAGTAATATGCAAGTATACCTTAAGTTTCTATTTAACAGCAATACCACCTGGCACAGTGTGCAGTTGGGTACCCAAAATGAGATGGTAGAGAGTGGTTTCCTGTCAGAACCCAAGCTTTGAGTCATCAAAGACTTGAACCTGTTGACTTTATGCATTGAAAATTGCCTGATTTGACATCATGAATATATTTAAAAAAAATTTGCACTGCAAACAATGAATAAAGTTAACCATGTGCAGAAGTCTCTGTTGTCTGAGGTACTACTGAGCTTGCTTATTGCTGTTGGAATACTAATTCAAGATAATAGAAGCAAAGAGTTTTTATATATTTGGTATCTTATGTTTTGTCTTAGGCAAAGCAATTTTATTTTAATCACTGTGAATTCTCAAGTGCCAGACCTAGCGCAGTTCCAGTTATTAAGTCTGGTCAATTCCTCTTAATATTCTTTGTGTAACTCACTACATTTAAAATCAGAAAATTGTGTTGTATGTGTTACCTGTGAAAGTTGTTCTCTTTTAGAATAAAAGAGCAAGACACCATTGCATGAAATCTTCATGAAACTCTAATATGATCCTGTACAGGTCTGCATTCACTAGCAACTTGTGTGCCAGTCCCTTCAACTGACTTTGTGCAGAAATGGAGAGAAAAATAAAAAAGAGGGGGAAAGAAAAGGAAGGTGTGTGAATTCACACAGGGAGTGAAAAACTAGAATTCTGAAACTCTATCCTTGTTTATCATTCTGAGTGAAGCAGTATAACTGCATATCATAATCTAGTTAAGTGATGGCAATGGTTTTTGAGTTCTTTTAAACCTGTATGTCTAGAGAAGTGATAGCCAAGGCTTTGAACTGTTGTTTAACAACGTAGTAAGTATTAATCTGATTGATGAGCCTGTCCGTCTGCTAAACCTTTCGGAAACCTGGAATCTTGTTTCTCTGCTTTAAAGATAGCAATTCCAGTGAAATCTAGCAGGCAGATTTGTATCTATATTCAGCTTTCCTTAAGAATTGAGGTATTGAGCTGACCCTGGATCCTGAATGCTGCTCAAGGTAGCAGCTCATCTGTGTTCAGTTGTTAAGGTTTGGCCTGTTTCAATGCAACATTTGTCAAAGCGCGATCCGAGTTGGCTTCCTAAAATCCATGTGCATGTCTGGCCAATAGTTAACCAAAAGTAGATAGGCTTTGACACGTTAAAATCCAAACTTGAGACACTGATTAAATGCATGCCACAAGCTATAGAACACCTCACAGGGGAGCTGCTGCTGGGAGTTGTGCACTTTCAAGGTAACAGCTGTCTGTGGTTCTTGCTGGTGGCTTACATTTCTTGTAGCAACAGGGGAAGGAAGTTCTGCCAATGCATTGGCTTTAGACTTCTCATGCAGATAAATTACCAGTTTCTGCACTTTGTGTCAAAGCTAATAAATGACAGTGTTTGCAGAGGCATGCAAGCGACACTTTAGCTATTTCTGGGAAAAGTTACATTTAAAAAAATTAAATCTCTGTGTAGGTGCTGGTCATTACTTTTGTGCAAAAAGACTAGAAATTATACAGAGGTTCAGCTTTAGTTTATAACTTATAAGCTATATTGATATAGATTTCATGTGCCTTCTTTTTGGGTTGGTTGCCACAAATGTGAGGGATAAAATCAGTCTTGCAAAGCACTTTTTCTTTACATCTGTGGATCTGTGGGATGGGACCAAAAATTTTCCCTTGGCCCTTCCCATTTAAGCTGTACACCTCTATAAAAATGGGGTGTCTGAAATAGAGGGAGGGACCAATCATACAAATTATAGCATAGAGCTAATTCTGTTGCAACAGAAAAGAAAATTAAATGCCTAAGTCTTAAACTTCCTTCTCTCTGGAAGATAAATCACTTTTTAGACTTCTTTAGGAAGGAAGTTTTCTGACTGAATGCTTGCAACGTGAGCTCAATTGAGAACATATTCCATGCAACTACCAATGTCCAGACCTTATAAAGTAGCTTTTCTGCTTTGAGGGTTTATAGTTGTTTCATACAAGCTGTTGGGTGAAGTGTTTATCTCTTCACATGGAAATAGCAAAGAATTGCACAAAAATAATGAGTTTTAGATAGATGTTGGGTTCTGGGGGAATAATTTGAGGGTTTTGAATATAGCACACCTTGGATTTGAGGAGACTTAACTGGAACATAATCTTGCATAATACAGTAGAACTTTGGTAATTATTAAGGGAACTTGAAAAATAGGAAAAAGATGCCTCATTTATAACTCATTACTTGATGTATCAAAGTGAAATTGTTGGTCCACTGATACTGTTCACCTGTCAATTAATGAAATTTCACCACAATGGTCCAAAGGTCTTTGCAAGGTGGGGTGCAACAGAGCAAACATCTCTTGGTGTTTGAGATATACTGAGGAATCACTAGATAACTACTTGTGTCTGTCTGCGCTATGGAACTAAAGCACTTTGATTTCACAATTATGACTTGTCACATTCCACAGGGTTACTTTTTATAACATGAGCTAAAATTTAATGGGGTTTTTTGAGATGGGAAAGACTCTGTTACAAGATATTTACAGTCTAAACGTACGCTTGAGTCAAATATTTTGGATACATTGCCTAGAAAGATGTGAATTTGAAATAAAGTTGTATGGTACAGAAAACTGGAGCACTTACTGGTATGTTTTAAATGGTACGTCTGAAGTTACTGGATGTGTTCAATTTTTATGATGTGTGTAAGGTGGCAAGACTGTAATGTAAACATTTGGTATCTTTTGTTGAACCATATGTTTGAAAAAAATTAGAGGCCTGGAAGTCAGTTTTTATTAATACACTTTTTATGGGTGTCTCTCTGAATGATTATAAGTTAAGAATCTGTAAGCTTTGGTTTTACAAAATAAAAGAGCCCATGAACTGTTTATGCTTGACTCAGCTCCTGTATGCTACATACTTAGGTGCTATGTGCATATTGGCTATTAAAACTGTGTACTGTTTTGTGTTGGGTTTTTTAATCATCAAGATGTCTGATGTCATCTAGCACTCAAAGAGTAAGACATAAAAAAAATACAGTTTAGTCGTTTGCAAGAAGTAACATTTTTTTTTGGCAGTTACTCTAATAACTCAGGTCAAAGTAAATGAAGACACAACAATTTTTGTTGTGGACAAGTATGTCTAAATAAGGGCCTGGCAGAGTGGCATTGCTTAACTGAAAATAGTATCCTGACCCTACTTCTGTGCAGGTTAATATCTCTGACCCTGGAAAGACTAATACTAGTTTTGGTCACTGTGTAAAGGTTAATACCTCATTAAAAAAGGTTTAGGATTAAGGTATTTTGGAATATGTCCTAAGTACAGCTGGTGGTTTCTCTAAAGGGAAGTTTCATTTCATTACCAAGCTAGACTGTGGGATCTTGGTATATCTAAAAATTCTTAGAAGCTGCCACCTTACCAAAAGATATTTTAAAACTAGTAAACCTTGTGCAGCCAGTAACTCCTCCAACAGACATCCAGATTTGTGCTTAGACTGAAAGAAGTCTTAGCTGTTACCGTGCTGGTGGATCAGGATGCATGCAGCTCCAAAACAAGCAACCCCAAATCAGTAGTATGGTGACACAAGTGAGAGTAAAAGGGAGGGGGAAGTGTTCTTGGAAACTTAGGGGAGAGTAGAGGAATGCAGGAAGCAACTTGAGGTTATGGGAGCGATGGAGGACTTGGTAGGAGAGCAATCTACGTGAACCTTGCTGATCGTGCAATGGCTTGATAGTTTAGAAAATTGTATCTAAACATATTTCCCTTCTACAGAGTAATAGTTGAGAGAGATGACTTGTTGAGAGCTCTAATGTAAATTCATGCCTGATGCTAAGTATTTTAGTTGGCCCTCTTACCAACATTTCTTAGTGTGACTAGTACTGTTTGCAAAAGCGCAAACAACTCTTGTGTTGAGTGTAGCTACAGCTGTTGCAGGAGAGTCCTGGTACATCAGAATGAACCCACTTAACTTCAGCTTCTCACTGGAAGAGAAGCCCTTCAGCATTGCATTGCTGACTTATTTTTCCATTAGCTAGAAAGGAGGACTAAGGGGATTACAGTCCTGACTTAATATGCCTTGCCTTGTATGGAATGCATATGAACCTGAAGGCAATAAATTAAACTTCAGAGACTTTATCCAGAAAAAAGTATTTTAGTCATGCATTTTGTTTCCCTGTTGACGTTGAAGAATTTAAAAAAAAAGGTACATACTGTAATTTTTTCATATCCTCTACTCAGTGTGGGGAGAAGGGAGAAGGAAGAAGTCTGAGATTAAAATTAGAGTTTGAGAGAGGGATTAGCTTTTCAGTTTCTGTTAGAACAGTGTACAGTTTGACAGAAAAAGATGGAACATATGATTTTGAATTTCCAGTTTTGTTATAATGAAACATTATTTTGCAACTGTTCCAGAATTTATCTTCTATGATTTTTCAGTTTGGCCAAATCTAGTACTGCTGTGTCCTAATACACACACTGTTATGACCTACCCCAGGAAAAGGGGAGGGGGGTGTATCAATAATTCCCTTGGGGTGGATTAGAATGAAACAACACATTGAATAATCGGTGTCTGAAAACATATATTGGTAAGGTTTATTTTAACAATTTTGTATCAACAGGTATCAACTGGTATGCTAGCATTTTGGGTGTTGTCATATAACAACGTGGCATAGAGATAACCTTTGGGGGGAGGAGAAAATGCATGGGGGAGAAAGACAGGATAAGAGTAAGGGAGAGTAAGGAAAAAGAAAAGATAACAGTGGGAAAAAAAGTATATAGTCACCGCCCATGGGGTCCAGCGATGACACTTGGTAGTTGCCTCTTCCATGTCTGTCAGTTGAAGTGCTGGCCTTGATCTGCTGGGGGTGAAGGAGAGAAGCCCCCACACACCAAGAAGTTATGAGTTGTTATATCCATGGTCAGTGTCACGGGCCGTGCCTCGAGCCTCCAACCTCTCCCTGGGCCCTGCACAGAGTTTCTGTGTCTGGCCTGGTTCCCACTTTTTTTTTTTTAAATTGGCAGAGTGGGGGATGGGCTTTTATGGGCCATCAGAGGTCCTGCCTTTTCAGGGCTTGACACCTTCAATTGCCCATCAGAGGTATAATGCAACAGTCAAAAACCTGCAAGAGTCTCCTAGAATGCATAAATCATCAACCATTTCAGTCTCTGACACACACATTATTGGAAAATGGAGGCAACCTAGCAGGTTTTGTGTTTGGTTTTAATAAAACTGCGTTAGAGGTGAGGTATTTCATCTTCTGTGGTAAAACCTGAAGAAACCATATTCTGAGACTTTTACCAGGAGTTAAACTGCTACTGGCACGTGAAAGAGTTGCCCTTAGAGCAGGTAATACTCAGGTCAAGGTGCAAAAGCATTCTGTGTTCTTCCAGCTAGATCAGGCATGCCAAATGAAGCATTCTAGTACACTTAGGTGCACCTACCCTTCTGTGTAGACAGCGGTAAACTGTCTCCTCCCATAGGTTACTGGGGAGCATGAGAAGGAGTTACCAAGTCATATTAATCTCTTTTAATGTGCCCTTATTTCACTAAGAGTCATTTGGCAAACCTGTGGTACTGGCGAGAGGTGACGGAAGTAAATGATCCATATCCATGGGTGGCTCTGTGTCAGTGCAGGTAAGTGATTGAAGCTTACTGCTGTCAGTCTAAAGCAGATAATCTGCAGAACGTATCCTTGCATCAATCCTTGTCCATGAAGAGAGATTTTATAAACCTAATCTTAAATGCTACTAACCACTAGAATTAATTCAGTAGCTTGGGCTGTATGTAGAGCTAAGGCCTAATTTTAGCTGAAGCACTGGGCATTTCCTCAGTATTCTTCCCCTGCAGCCAGAGGCCACCTGCTGGCTGGCTGTTGAGCTCTACTAGTTATTTCACTTTGCAGTTCCTTAAGAGTGCCCAAGAAACTGGTAGTAGGATGGGCATAAATAATGGATATCTCTTTTGGAAGCTGGATGTGGTGATGGTTGTTTGGGTGGAGTGGTGGCTATTCTGGAAGTGTAGGGGTTTTTTTCTTTTCAAAAAGATGCCCTCGATATATGTTGGGGCACAGAAGTCCCTTGAGACATTTAATACTAAACAGGTGCTGTCCCTTTTACTACTTTAAATACAGAAAGACAAAATGGACTGTGCAGGCTATAAAGATATCTCTGTTCACTGGACACAAAACCTGCGTGACATAAAGCATCAAAGTACCAGAAAACATGTTTGTAACACTTGAATGTTTAAGTACATCTATAGTTGCTATTTCTCTTCCTTGTTACCCATGGCATACTATCTTACAGAAATGACCGTGACAGTTTAGGAGACTATAATTAAAGGAATGCAGCTCAGAAAATGGGGATGCTTCAAATAAAGAAATCTCTTTATTAAGAATTAAATGGAAAAACTAAACATAAGCTTTCCTTTTCTACTTTAAACTTCAGGAATGAGAAAAACAAAAATTGTGATGATGATGGAGGTCTCCACATATAGCATTTTAATTATAATAAGACACAAGAAAACTTAAAGTTGGTGGGCAAATGTGGGAAAAGACCGCAATTTCTCTTCCATGAGTTGAGTGTTGTGTACCTTAAAGGCAACACTGGTGGATAAGAAACACTAAGCATAGTTCATAGGATTTCCAATTATTATTCCACTAGCCATGTCAAAACTATTATCTTTTACAATGGGTCCTAAATGGGAGTTCTGACTAACCTAAATGCCCACTTCATCCTCTTTTGCTGGTGAGTGCCCTGTGATCCCTGTGTAGATGAATCCAATTTCTGGAAAACTTTGCCTCACATCCTATTAAAAGTAGAATATTGTAACTTTGCATATGACTAATCTAAGTTCACTTCCCTACACACCCTTCAAACTGAATGCCTGATGTAAGAAGAAGGGGGAAAAAAAGTAAACCATCTCAGACATGCCAGCAAACAGTGACTAATCGGTACAGGGCAACAGCTCCTTTCTTTGTAATCACAGAATGATTTTACTGTTCCACATTCCACAAAGGTGCTCTTCAGGGGTCCTTTCCTGGTGCCTGGTCAAAACTTGTGCTGATGACATTGCACAGTCAGTATCCCATAATATTGTCCAAATACAAGAAAGGCTGTAGCTCCTCACCCACTGTCCCTAGAATCTTTGCAACCTACTCAAACAGTGGCAGCCAGGCAGGAATCATGTATGTGTGTATGTATGTACCCACGTGCAAAAAAGAAAAGGAATGATAGCTTTTGGCTAGATGTTTTCCTACTTTTCCCTCACATCTCACTATGACTTTTCTGGGAGCCAGTCAACTCATTTGATTGACTCATGGGATATTTTTAGCCTAAATTTGCAAACCTATATCCTTAAAATTTAGTTTAAACAACACAATTGAATTCAAGCTTAACTGGTGAAATATTCCTAGGAAGAACTTAAGCCCAACCTAGTTGATGAATATATGTGAAAATCAGTGTGTGACTGCAACACTGGCTTCAAGGCTTTAGCTGACAACTTGCATTTATATCCTGGGCTTGATAGCTGACTACCATAATGATGACTGCTACAGAAAACTACACCAATATCTATGAAATAATGGCAGGAAAAAACGCTCTGTTAAAAAATCAGCATTTGAAATTTTGTTTAATTTTGCAGTGTAATTTTAACTGTACACCAGTTAAGAATCAGATTAACCCTGCTGCTTGCTATAATCTGGTTTTTGATTTGGGGAGTGTGAGGACAAAGAAGATAATTGTTATTATAGGATCCTCATGTTCCCGTGTTTCGTCGTAACAGCAGTACTACCCTACCCATACAGAACATCTGTAGATTCTCTACAGACACTACTAAATTGCTTACAATCCATATGTAGGAATGGGAAATACTCCTGTAAAATATATCCTAAAAATTATAAGCCTGAGAAAATATGAGGCACACAAATGCTGTATGAGTTGTCCAAGCATTGGACACAGGAAGGCTGTAAAAAAGTAGGAAGCACCGTATCCCCCCCAAAAAAAATTTGTTCAACCAAATTCTTATTAAATATTCAGTCCTACAATCTTAAATATGGAATTTATGTGGTATTCAAACATTTGCTAATTTTAGAGTTTTTGACTAGCATCTTTAAATAGTCACAGTTTCTTCACTCCCACGAATGATAACTTTGCATTTGCTGGTTGTCTCCCTTTTGTTTCCTCCACCCTGTGGCTTGCAGTGACAATGTGGCAATTCATGAATGAGTGGGTGACATGAAAATGTCACTGTTAATCTTCTCTGGTATTGATGTAAAAGGTCTATTTATGTTTGTTGGCTAAATCCTGCATCTAACAGAAGGCATTTATTAGTCTGTTGTTAGAATAATTGTTTCTTTAATGACATAGTGATGTTATATCTGATTGTGCACAGAAGCAGAAAAGACAGCTGATGGAATCATAGTACAAATTACAAATTTCAGTCTCACAGAGAGATAATAATAAAATCTTAGGGTATTTTTTCTGAGAATTGCTCTGTATTACACTAATTTATGTACGTAGCTTCTATTTCATTCCAGGGCTGTGATTAACTAGAATTTCCTTATGTTTAAGCTTAGCTACACTTTGTTCATGTCAAGTGCAGGAATAAATTTGGTGTAGGCATGTGTCTGCCAAATTGTATTTAATCAGCAGCAATATCAGCGTCTTGATTGAGCAGGATCTACAGGATTAATATGGTCATCAGAAATTAAATTACTATACCAGTTACTCTTTTTAATCTTTCTAAAGTCAAAGGAGGGAACAAGGACTTTCTGAGGGTAAGTACTTGTAAGCCAACATAAATTGTTATGGTAATTACTCAGTAGAGAGCCAGAGTTGTCCATGATTTGCATGCCACAAGCCACGTCACAGCAAATTATGGCATTGCAGACCAGTTGTTTGTCCACAGATTATGGACTAACTGCAAGAAATTACTCCACCCAACTTTTATTTCTTTCGTTACATTCTGATAATTAACTTCAAAAGAGCCATATTAATGTACAAGCCCTGTACCTGTGTGTGAATAACCAGGTGCTTCTCTATGCTCTGCCACAGAATAATCCATGGCTCAAAGCTTAAGAACTGCTACTCCGGGGTAAAAAGTAGAAGAGAGTTTGATGTTTTAGAATCCTGGCCATCAGCAAAGCTCTGAAGTAGCAAATCAGCACCTGGAAACACAGTTTTTGACTCTATACTGTGGTTTGATGTCATACTTCAAACCCATCTGGGCTTCCACAGGAAGGACATTGTTTCCCCCTGATCCATCCCCATCCTACTGCCAACCTCTTAGCGGAACCAACCAGTTTGGTGCAGGGGGAGGCTCTTTAGCCTGATAACCCAACTGAAAGCTAAGCTGTCACTGCCTTTGGAAAGAATTCTGATCTGTCTGAGGCCTTTGGTGTTTGGGGAGTTTAGTTCCACCTCAGGGTCAAGATAAGATGAACAAGGATTTTATGAAAGAACCTTTTGACTTGGACAGTGAGAAATGTTTAGAAACCAAAAGCCACAAAGGGACTTCCTTCTTACTTGTTCTCTCAAAAGGAACTTGGTTCTTACTAATTTTCTCAGAAGTTATTGGGAAGATCACAGGTCTGTTCTTTGAGGGAGGTGATGGATCTTGTATGACTAGCTAAACTAAAGTAATTTTTTATATAATTCTGCAATAATTCTCATTGGATCTCTTTTCAAATCTGCTCCTTTTTCCTACTCTAAGAATTCTACAGATTTGTTTCCTCATGTCATGTTACAGGGTAACCTTTTAGGCACTCTATACAAATAGGTAATGCTGTTCACACTGGGGAGCTTCCAGGGCAGAAGAATATATCAGTTTGGAGCACACAACACTGGTCATCTGCAGCATTCTTTGCAAACTATTTGGCAGTCATTAATGGGAAAGGAAAAAGAAAAAGGAACATTGATTGAAAAATAGAACAGATGACTTAAGAAGAAACACCTCCTTAGTTTTTACTCTGAGTTTTATATTGAACTCCAGTTCTCACATGCTTGGATTGTCAAAGAATGGGAACTGAAGCTCTGAACTCATGTAAGATTTAAAAGAAACAATGATCAGAAAGCAAGCAGAGAAAATTTACATGGAACTAACCAAGTCCTCCTTAACAAATTTTTGTGGTTTTGACAAAAAAAAATGAAACCAGAAGTAGTCAAAAGTTTAAGAGAACAATAAAATAACTAAGTAGAAGTATTGAAAAAGCTCCCTTTTAAATTATTGGGATAAACTCTAGCAGAACTGGCTCCCGCTTTATCAGAAAATTAATAACAACAATAACCTTCTCAGTGCTTCTTATCCTGCCAAGGTTTCTACATTGCTGTAGCCCCTAAATGCTGGCTTGAATTCAAGAACTTTTTTTTTTTAATCACTATGGAAAGCATTTCATTCTTCAGCATATTAGTGTGTGTAACAGTTTTTCTGTATTAGTTTTCTATCATTATTTTCTATGAATTTGATATTTAAAAGAATCAGAGCTGGAGCTAGTACTGCTCAAGAAGACTGTCGTCTGCAATGAAATAATTTATATCAAAAATTTCCAAGCTGGATGTGGGGATTTCCTCATACTATTGAATGAAAGATATGTGGCTAAATCTCCTTTGCTGTTCTGAAGGTCTCAATCTTTTCTACAGAATCGTGACCTCCCATATGCATTTGCGGTTTTAAGCTGTTCTCTTTAAAAGCTTTGCTTAGTCTCCAGAAAGTCCCTTCCTATGCACACTCCTCAGCACTTCAGTTCTACTGCAGTTTAGCAGCATTGAGTGTCAAGTTGGGACAGCAGCACATGCAACTGGCATTGCAGTGTTTTTGGGAACAGGCTGATACCAACTCAAAACCCGCAACAGTAACACAGAAAAAATGCACTATGCCAGCAGTAACCCATACTGATGTGGTTGCATCTGAATGACACTTTCAACTGTCTTCACATTATTTATCTTTTTGAGTTTTCTTGGAAGAGATAAACCCTGGGATTTGAGGCTGGTTTGTTGACATGATGGAAAACATTTATGCTGTAAATTCACAGGAACTAGGAGGGGAGAAAAAAGACAAACTTTGAGCAATCCTCAGTCCAAAGGCACTCTAACACTGTTTAGAGTATGCCTACCAACTACTACTCTACATCCCCAAACAAACTGTTTTTTCCTCTAACCTCAGCAGCTCTACACAGAGAAACAGACAATGCAGCATTATGAATCCTTCAGAAAAATTATGGACTTTTATACCTCTGAAACAGACTCATTTGAGTTACACAACCATAGAGCACACTTAATGTACTTTAGCTCCCAGGTGCTGCAAAATGAATGACAGAGCTCTGCCAACCTATGGGCTCCTCGCCACTGAACAAGGAGGTACCAGTCCTCTGCCAGCACTGCTCACACTGGGTGAAAGCCCTCAACCTTTTCCAAGCACTGGCTCTGGTGCTCAGCTGATGGAATGAAGCATCAAGTGAAATTGCTCTGCTCACCAAAAATAGCCCTGCCAAAATTAAAAGGTGAGCAGTTTCTGCCTGGTGAGAATTGTCTCAGCAGTTCTCATATGAGAGACAGACATGGTTCAAGAGAAGGGGCAAAGCTAGGACCAATGGAGAATGGCAGGGCTGCCCCTTCTGGCGGTGGCAAACTGTTAGTAATCCTCAGATGTACTGTACAGCTACACCCCAATGTTTACACATGCTCTTGGTTCATCCTAAACACCACATAATGTAGTTTAGTTTAAACCTGTTCTACTGTCATTCCCAGCCTAATGGCAGTTATTTTCTTTGTGGTTTCAGAGTTCCCTTAATGCCAGAATTCACACAGATGTATTTTGCAATTACAATTTCTGTGCCTTAAATTTTTATCTTACTTATGCTAATGCATTTTCCATCTAGCCCAGCTCTTCCTGCCTGTGAGGACTTCTGTCTTCTGCTTCCCAAGACAAGTGAAGCATCGCCTCTCTCGAGACCATCAAATGCTTCCAAATGTAGTACTCGGCACATGGCAATGCACAGAAGAGTGACCTGATGAGAAAATTCTTGTGTAACTGAAAATGTAAATGAAGGGGTTGGTCCCTTAAGTGTGCTCAGAGAGCAATAAGTACAAGGATACCAGCCAAATCAGAACAAAATGGAATGAAGATATCCTAATCACTTAAATATGTTGCTTGTAAATAACAATGGAGTCTCACTAGCCAGAACCTGCTGTACCAGAAGAGTAGTTTAGCTGAATGCTAGCCTCCTACTGCAGGGAGTGATTGCCATCAGAATTTCTGTGCTGTGTTTTATACTTATTGTGTCTTTGTTTTGCCCTATGCCAAAATACTTTTTTTTTTAATCCACAAAGTACATAGTATACGCATAAAACAAACACTACATTGCAGTAATGTGCTCTTTCAGATCATGACATAATGCCAAAATACTCCAGTTGGAAAGTTTCCTCTGAAACTTGAAGATGAGGTTTTATCCTTACAGGTTCGTTTACACTTCACACACCTTATGGTCGCACCTTCCATCAGATCACTATAAAGGTGCCCTTGCAGATGGTTCTTTCCATCTGCACTTCCACATCAAGATGGTACACTCATTACAATGCAGTACAGTTCGTGTGCAGATAAGGTTTTAGGGCTGAGACGTCCTGCCCTTAAGAGTAAGAATCTCTCATATGTTTTTGGCAGAAATGTGTTTTCCCTTCTCTATAGTAGCAGCAGCAAATAGCTGTTTGATAATGGTTTTGCAAACACAGAAAATAGGACTTTTAGGAAGATCAAAAAGGAGAAGCAAGCTGAAGCATGGATTGAAAATCGAACAGAAAGTAGTTTGAAAATTTGAGGTGAAATTGAAGGATGAGCAACAGAGCTGCACCTGGGCTGCCAATACCAAGGCAATACTCACATTTTCCTAGCAGAATTGCTCAGAGCATGGACTTGAGACCTTCAGTCCTTCTGCTCTTAGTGGCAAGAGACTGGTGCATCCAGGGCTGACCCAGAGGGAGGGAGGGAGAGGGGCTCTGTTGCTATGGAATTTGCCCTGAATCAGGGCTGCATCTCAGCTGCCACTCACAAACAGGGAGGGCAAGGGTCACAAAAAAATCAGTGTTCTAGTGGCTATTCCTTAAATCTATATATACAGGAAATCTAAATGCTATCAGTAAGAATTTCTGTTTATTTTAACATCCACATGGAGGTCTCTCCCTCATCAGATTAAAGTCGTTTCAGAACAAGAGGTTTTGATTTTCTTCTGTTGGCTCAAGACATCTCCTTCTGTGCACAGTGCAGGCTTGGAGCCCCAGGCAGATTCACTTTCTCTGAGTCCTGCCAGCAAACCAGGACTGGGGCCTCTCAGGATGCTCACCAGGGCAGCAGGGCCTGCAGCTCCTGTTTCCTTATTACTGTTTGCATCCCGTCCTGCTCTCTCTTCTTCCCACTTGGAAAGCAACTTACATGCACGAATTGATGCTGGGCTACACGTCTATTCAGAAAGAAAATAAAATTCTTTTTTTAAAAAATTGTTTGTTTCACGTCTGCTCTTTCCCAAAATGAAATTAATTTCTTTTCAGCTTTCTGATTTGGTATTTCCTTGACATTTACTTTCTGCTAAGTTAAATATGAATGAAAATGCTCAAAGCAGAAAAAATGATGCATTTTAGGTCAAATCACAGATTTTGTTTATCCTGAAATTGTTTTTTTCCAACCTTTTGATTTTACCAGCCATTTCTGAAAGGTTTCTGGTTTGATGCAACTCAAAATAATTTTTTCCTTTTATTTTTTTCTGAACTACTTGTAATTCAAAATATCCATCATCTTCATTATCCTCCTTCCAGGTAACTTGCATAACCAAGACCTGCTTTCATAGAACATATTTTCATTGCTGGTAATTTTATGCAGAGATTCTTAACTTTCTGACAAAAGAAATGGAAATATTTGAGATCCTTCATCTCAATAATGAGTGAATGCCAGTAGGCAGGATATACTGCCTGTGACAAGATCTATAGAAATGATAGTTCCAGCATGTTATCTAAAGCTGAACCAGAAAGTAAAAGGATGTGAGAGGAGATGAGGAATCTTTAGAAATGTATTCATTTCAGATCTGGTTTCAAAGTATTCTCACTGTCCGTTAAAAAGTACTGGAATTTGTTTGTCCAGAAATCCTCAGGAGATGAATTTTAGACATTCAAACTCATGGCATTCCATGTGGATTTAGTGTTTAGCTTATTTAAATTTTTTCATTAATTCCTGTCACTGTGCAAGTCTGACACCCCAGGGCAAACCCTGCAGTTATTTTTAAAAAATCTGTTAAGGACAACACTGATATCTTTCTCGCATGGTGTCCTTCTTTCATAAAGTTCCTTCCTATAGAATGGGCCTCAAGCAGACTACCCCAGGAGCTCGGTCTGTTCTCTGCTACTGTAAGGGACCTTTTGTGCAGAGAAGTATGTGGAACAGCAACTTTGGATGTCAGTGTGTATACTATACTATAGGCACTGGAGTTCCTTACATGAGACGACTGGCACAGCATTCTTATTTTGGACTACAGAACACTTTTAAAAAATTGTTGAAGAACTATGAATGGTAAAAAGAATCATTTCACCAATACCCATTATACACAAATATCTAATGTGAAAGAAGTAAAAAGGGATTGTTATCTGAAAGAATTTTATAACTGGAAATGATTTGGAAAACCAGCACACATGTCACAGACTTAAAAAGAGGCTAAAAAAGGTAAACAGATGGTCAGTCACCAAATTAGATGCAATCAGAATGCAGAAAGATACTTTATCTTTATTCCCTCTTTTGAGCTTTTCATGTACATACTGCACTTGGCAAGCTGTTAATCTGGTCTGACGAGTGCTTACAATGGAGCTAGGAGCTCTGAACACTGCCAGACCCAGCAGATCTTCTAGTTTTCTGCAGAATTAGTCCTACCAGCTGCAGTTCCTGAGGTGCTGAGTGCTTTGGCCTCACTTGGTCATTTGCTCTTCCTGTGCCCATGATTTCACCGTGCAGTAAATCCAGCATTAGGGCTCCTAGGTCAAAAGCACTGCAGCCACACAATGTAAAGTGCTGACTTACACCAAACTCTTGTTGCTGAGTCAAGTTTTCACAGCTAATCTGTTGTACTGGCAGAGTTGGGTTTTTTTTGTAGGAGATTTAGCATCATCTGTTTGTGCCACTTGAGCTTTATGCTGGATCACGTGTCATCTCCTACAGCCAGCCTAGGGGCAGCACAAATCCCGTGTCACATTCTTCCTGACCACGTGGGGCTGGGACCTCATGTCCTTGACTGATCCACATTATGTTTGGCCTGGCATGTTCAATACCAGATTATGACACCCTGTTTTGTGCTGCACATGTATAGCTCAAGGCTGAGAGTCTTTCAGTAACAAATGTGCTGTTTTGGTTGTTCATTTCACTTCCCAGGAAGGTTTTGGAGCAAATCAGTTCATCCCAACAGCACAGGGGAGGGAATGCAGTAACCAAAGCAGGATGTGGGACTACTGTAACTGGAGCCTGGGAAATCCTGCCTCTCTGTTTCCCTTGGCCATATTTTCATACCTCTGCTTTCCTAGATTACCACATAACTTCACCCAACTCAGAGGCACAGTGAAACCAATCTTGCAGCAGTTCCTACAGCCTGTCCTGGCTCAACTGCCCTGTGTCAGCAGAGGATGGAGCAGGGCTGGGGCTGGCTGTGCTCCCAGGGTTTGGCAGCCGTACGCAAGCCATGAGCAGTATGGGTGCAGTTAGACAAGATAGCCTACCTGCTCCAACACTCCTTGTTTCCGAAGGAGGGAGACCTGTCCCTTGTTTTCCCAATCACTGCTCTTCCCCAATATATAATTCCTTCCTGGCTGGCTATCTGACCCTCCAGTGAATGGTTTCGGTTCCCTACTGTAGACCTATCAGGGATTCAGTTTTATTTTGTGGAGTTAGTTTTCTGCCATCTTAATGAAGTAACTCGGCTCAGAGAAGGGTCAGAGAAGCGCCAGTGTCCAGCCAAATAACATGGCAGTAGCAAATACCTGAAAGACTGAGAAAGAAGGCAGTGATGGCACTGGCACAGCAGCACCTTCCCTCAGCAGAATTTAGTCTGTGCTGGCTAACAGGGCTTTCGCCCCACCAGCAATATGATTTCCTAAAATCACTAAGTCAGAAACACTGTAAGGTAAATATGAGCTACAAAGCTCTAAACTAGCATGTAACACTGGATCTGTAAAAGGTCAGAGAAACACAAGTTTTTTTGTGGTCATTTGTCTGTGTTTGTCCCTGTCCTGGAACCTGTGCCACTGGCAAAGGAAGCACATTAATGTTTAACTACCATGTTTTCACAAGGGGCAGGATAGATATTTACAATGCACTGTAACCACTCAAAACATTATTTCTCTCTGCCAGTGAGGTCCTCCAACAGGAGCCCACTACAGTTCCTATTACCCTATCCGACCCTGGTCCGGAACTGTTTATCTCAATGGGAATCCAGGGAGGACAGATTTTGTCCTGCCATGTTGTGACATTTCACTACTTTATTTCCTTCTCAGTGAGATTTAAGCTGTCAGAAATTTCTTGATTTCCATGGTGATGCAGGAGCCCATACTGTAGATCTACAGCCACATGCTGGGAGACAGCTTTTTTTCAGATTATTTCTGGCTCTTCCATTTCTGCAAATGATCTGGAGAATCTGGCTGCCACTTCGATATCCTCGCAAAATGGAAAAAAACACAACTGCCCTTCAGAACTACAGTAAGTCCTTAGAGCACTGCCAAGTTTTCCAGAGATACTTTGACAGTTACCCCTCTTTAATACCCCCTCAGCCATGGAGTCCATGGGCTCGTTCACCGACAGACCAAGGGCTGGGTGCTGTTGGATGCTGCCAATCTGTGGGGCTTGCTTTGAATGAAAGTGAGTCTCCCTTCTCCTCCCCCCTTCCCCTCTGCAAGGAAGCTATCTTGAGAGAGATTTGCTGTCCTCCATGGTCTTCACTCAAAACTACATTTGGGGAAGTATCTCCTCAAACTTTCCTTCAAGGTTTAGTTAATATTCTGCTTCCATTTTAGCAAACGTTTGGTAGATGCCTGGCTTCTTTCCTGAAAAATTGCCTTGAGAGACCTGGGTGTTTTCCTTTTCAGTTACAGTTATGTCAGTGCCCTACGATTTCTGGTTCCAGGTGAACATACAATTCATGGCCATGGAATGACAAAACCGATTAGTGCAGACATTAAAATAGACCAAAGCACTTCTCCTTGAGCTTTTTTCAGAGGGTACCTGATGCAGTGCAGAGTTACCTCCACAGAAGCAGGTCATACTCCATCCAATCAGACAGACCTTAGGGTTCCCTGTAGCTCCTTCCACCTACAGGTGATGATGGGATGGAACCCCAGCCCAAAGGAAAGACACCCCACCATTCCCCATGTCAGCTATATAATATTCTAGAGAACCACAGAAAATTACAGTAATAGTTTGAGACCCAAATGTCGCATTCAGTTTTTCATTTTTACTGTGGTATGAGTCTCAGAAGATAACCATTTACCAATTATGTAATGCTGCAGGGCACAATTTACCAGTAGAGTCTAGTTGCTCCGGCCCAGCCTCCTGCCAATGGGCCAGAGAGACCTTTGCTGGGACATCTTCTCCTAAGTCATGTCACAAGGTGGCTCCTGGGTTGGCAGATTGCTTCTGAAGTTGTCAAAAGAGAACTAGAAAAGCTTATCAAGACCATTTCCTGCTTGGAATAAGTCACACATTCAATTTGCTTGAGTATTGCTCTCCTTGAGATACTGCATGTTCTGTGAAGCCTCTTCCAGATAAAAGGTGATTGGAAAGATAAGAAATGCTTGGAGCAGTGCTAATCATCACAATGAAAGCCAGAAGAAAGAGATTGTCCTCTGTCTTCTACTAAAATAATTAAGGACAAGGTAGGAAATGGCCTCAAGTTATGGCAGAGGAGGCTTAGATTGGATATTAGGAAACATTTCTCACAGAAGGGTTGTCAAGCCCTGGAACAGGCTGCCCAGGGAAATGGTGAGTTATATCCCTGGAGGTACTTCAAAGACATAGATGTGGCACTTAGGTACATGGTTCAGTGATGGACTTGGCAGTTAGACTTGATGATCTTAGGATCAACATAAATGACTCTGCGATTCTATGACTCAAATTAGCTTTGGTTTCAGTTTCCCCCACCTGGCAAACTTCATAGCTAGATCTCCTTTGCTTCAGGGATCTCACTGAGGAGTGGCTGGGACTCTTCTGGTAGAACAGCAAACACAGGCTTATGGATCTTAACAGTGCTGCCTAATCAGTTTTAGTAGTGAAGACCTAAGTCTTAGAGATAGGCTTGATACCTCTGCCACATTTTCTTTTCCAGCTAGCAAGATTTACTGTCATGTGTTGGTCTCATCTTTAGCTTTTCCACATTGCAAAATTGCAAAATTAAATTATAAATGTCTGATACTTGCTCTATTCCAAGACTTGAGATCAGCCTGGTAGCACAATTGATTTTTTTTTTTTTGTCAAAGCAGGAGAAACCAAAAGAAAGAGTGATAGCTGGCAACAGGCACCAAGCGCCTCTGCTAAATACCCCCAGTCTTGCACAAGAGCATTATTCTATCCTGAGCATAAAGAACAGCACTGCATGGGCATATACCAGTTCCTACAGGCCTGCTCATCACTCTTACTCACCCACTCTCAGCATTTTATATGGGCAAATTTTAGCACACATGAAAGCAGCTACCTTGGCCAATTCAGCGTTTGCAAAATATGTTGGCATCGTCACAGGAAAGGCACCTGGGGAGGGCTATGAAAGCTTTGCCAGCTTTCTGTTAACATAGGAGGGGCACAGAAAAAGCTGCCGTGCTTTTATTACACATCTTGCAGACATGTTCACACAGCAAACATGGCAATAAAGGTGGATCACCCCTTGAAAAAATTCCCCACAGCCGAAGCATTACATCTGGTCAATAGAGCCACATCTGGGGGCCTGTCACCTGAGCTTCACACTTACAGATACTTTAATTTAGGTCTGGATCTGGCCCTTCACGCCCATGCGCAGGGTGAGATGAGGAAAACAGCAGGCAATTGTGGACTTTTTAAGTAAAAAAACCTCAAAGTTCTCAGCAGAGGGGCACTTTTTAAACACAGCCAACCAAAACACAGCTGGAAAAAAATCCAGCTCCTATCAGTGCTTGTTGCATAGAGGTAAGGCCTCCTGTTTTGATCCAGCTTCAGCTGCCTTCTGCCACTTTTCCTCCTCAACGCTCTTCCCTGTCTGGAGCCATCTGAGCAGACAGCCAGCACCCTGGACCAGCACGGCTGGGCAGGGGGGAGGGCATGCAAGGAGCTGACTTCAGTGCTCCAGACATTGCTGCTGGAAGATTTTCACTTGCCTGAAGGTGCTCTGATTCACCATCTGCTCCAGGCTGAACAAAATGGGAACTTCAACTGAAACAGCTACTAAAAGATACAGCTAAATGTGACTGTGGTGCCTTTTGCCTAGTTGGCTGCCTGGCTCCTTGGGACAGGCCCATGGCACATACCCAAACCTGACTCAGAGCTGCTCCAAGAAATACTGGGAATTTGTTAGTCTGTGAAAAGGGAAGAGCAACTGGACCCTGGAAGTTTTGCAAATGGGTAACTGACCTCTGAAACAAAGACGGGAACCACTCACCTTGCTGTCAAACAGGGCGGGTGGAGGAGACAGAGATAGCCTTTATCCCTCCCCGTGGGCACACAGCAAAGTGAAAAGTCATCTAATCACCTGCAGAAGTTTTAGTAAATCAATTTATGGTGAAAGTTTGAAAGCTCGCTGCTTTCTACTGAGAAGACTGTCTTTTGGGGCTGTGGCTGCCTGGCTCCAAGGAAAAGGTCTGTGGTTGGTACTGACTGCTGTTTGCTGCAGAGAAGATGTAGTTGCTGTCCCACAAAGGAAAAGCTGAAATCTTAATGCCATCAGTAAGAAATTGGAGGAAGGAATTATTTTACCACACATACTGAGTGGTAAAAGGAGAAGGAAGTTACCACCTTCAGCTCTGAAGCTGAATCTGTTTTATGGCTGCAGACCAGCACTCAAGTGTTTCTGACCAATAACTGAGTCACTTCAGAGATCACAGATTTGCTGGTAAATGCCCATTGCAAACATCCATGATGTGATGGTGACTGTTGGCCCATGTATCAAACAGTAGATGAGGACCTACTTAATCTATGTCATACTAAGATTGCCAGCTAAGTAAAAATGGAAGCTTAACCCCAGATCTGCAGTGATAATGTCAGATGAGGATATTGTTGGCATTCAATTGCTTCACTTCTGGCATTCTATCCCTTCCAGATGGGAATTATTTGTACTTGAATATGTGCAAAGTCTTTAATTAGCATGCTCAGAAAGTCATAGATTAAAAGACCTACACAAGGCAAAAATAGTAACAATTATTATTCCTATGGTGATCTTTTCTATTACTGTTTAAAAATATGTATGATATGCTAAATATGGGTACTTATTACTTCCTTTGTTTAATTATTTATTATTTTAATTCTTTGCAATTTTTTTTACTTCTTTTGATTTAGTTCCTCAATACTCTTATGAGCTAGACCCTGTCGGGCTAAGTGATACAGAGAAAAGGAGGATAGTCACTGCCTCAGGCCTTTACAGTTTGATTGCAGTATAAGACAAGATAGTGATCGAGTGTTGAGACAAAGACAGTGCAATTTGTAACAGAGTCCTTGGCCCACTCTGCCTGCTGGTGGGTATCTTTGAGGAGGCTCGGTGGAGTGGAGTGTCGAAGAAGGATTTTAAGGAGGGATTGTAAGAAGGATAATGCCTGTGGGGAATGGCAGTTTCAGTGAAAAAGGAAAATTCTCAGTGTTCCTCTTCAAAGTGCTTCATGAGCAGGGCTACTCAGGCAGAGGCTCCAGACACACTGGTTTGTTCATCACATTTGTTGCTGCTGCAGGCGGTCACATTTACAGTGCACAAGAGATGCACCTGCCTTGTGAAATGCTGTTTAAGTTACCCTTTGCATAGAAAAAAATCACAGAAACTGGGAGGTGTTGTTTCCATTGTTTCTCAACATCTTTTGTCAAAGAAGCACAGAAGATTGCTTGTACAGCAGTGCCACAGAGATCTGTACTTGCAGCCATGAAAACGGGCCAAAGTCTGAAGGTTTATCTATCATCACCACTTCTTTTTATTGTTGTTCAGTCATACAGATGAGTAACTGCATGACTAATTGTTTAGAAATACTATTCTGCAGCCTTTTCCTGGATCTCCTTCTCATGTTCCATGGAGCTAGCCACAGACTGGGGAACACCAATTTTACCTGTCTTTGTGCCTGGAAGTGTGATCAACTGTACTTCAAATGCTTGTTGAGGTGTTACCCAGGTACAAGCCTGAGCAGCCAGCAGCCAGCCTGCTCTATTGCTGACGGGGACAGAGCAAGGAGATGGCCAAGAGCAGGAAGGTGATGTGTTTTGACTAGCTCTGCTTGATCAAACTGCAGCCAGTGGTGACACCTCCACAGGCAAGTGGCAGAGCAATAGGCTGAGACGTGAATCTTTGCAAGAGAGACAGGCTTTTCACACAGAAAGGTATTTATGCAGTGATGGTACAAACTGATCCCCGTCCATGGTAGCTTTCTGTTCTGTGTAATTGTGTAGCAGGGAACTGCATCTCAGGTTATTTACTGCTTTGTATTAAAAAGAATAGGATTAAGGTTACAGGTTAGAAGGTACTATTTCAGAACAAGTCGCTATCCGTGCAAAAAGGAAATGTAATGAAACATGTTAGAGGCTTCATATGTTTTCTTAAAAGATTGATATGGTTTTGGCCACATTTTCTGGGCAAAGAAAATGGTGAGACATCACCACTTTTTTATTTTGCTAGTTTTTACATTGCATATGGCCTACATTGAAAACACTAACTCCTTCTAAATAACATCATATTCTTTCCATAGTACATCCTGTGACTCAGGTATGGAAAATCTGTTGCTAAACCCTGCTGTCTATGCTACCTGCCAGTGTTCTGGAAATGAGTAATCCTCAGAAGCAGAACAAACACACCTAAAGAGGAAAAAGGCCCCTCCTTTCCTAAGGATGGAAAGTTTGATAACAAACTAACATTATTTAACAGACTTATCTTATTCATAAGTAAAGAAAAAAAGAACATCCCAAGAGAGATACAACTAATACTAAGGTCATTTGCTTCTTGAATGTCAGGTTGGCGTGCCAGACTATTTTGGCACTAAACAAATGCTCTACTTGTAAAGCTGATGTAAGGTAAGGAATTCCCACAACATTTCAAAGCAACAATAATAATCATGTATTAATACTGCTAACCAGACACAATGAGAAAATACTTCTCTCTTTTTAAGATGCTTATGCCTTTTAGATATTCCAACACTGACAAAGGCAAAAATCCACCACTTTCAGTGTAGGTGAAGACCTTTGATGAGAAGCAATAGATCATCTCCCACTTGCTAGAGAGTACAGTTGATGGTTGTCTTCCTGAGGATACATCTTCCTTTTAGGCACATACAGCTATGTATTTTAAGGTATTTTAATCTGTAGCTTTTAATTGCTTTTAAATAGCAGTGTTTGGTTTGGTATAACACCATTCTCCCAACCAGCTGCTAGGCCAAGTGCCCATTTTGTCTACCTGTCTCACTTTGTATGGTCAATTTTGTGCCTTAAAGTCTCTCTTCCATGTCTCTTGTCAGCACAACATCTCTTAATTTCTCATACTTGTCTGTGTCCTCACCACAGTCTAAATAAATACAATAAATGCTGCTGGAAAATAGAGTCTGTAGCAGGTCATTACTGATACAACACTCAGGATTTTTTTGGTGGGATAAGAATTGCAAACAAAACCTACCTCCCCTAGATCGTACACATGGTTAATATCAAAGGACGTAGAATAACATGTTAAACATTCTGTTTGCTTGTGTATTACACATATGAGTCATCTTCAGGCATATCTCTGGAGCAGATTGGGCTGCAATGCCAATGCATGAGAGAAGACATCCTTTGAAGGGAAAGAGAGCCTTTCAGCAAAGTGAATGAGGACAGAGAAAGCAGGACTGAGAATTCAAATGCCCAGCTGATCACCCTGTTTGGCAGTAGGTAAAGAGGCCAGGGGATGAGGAGCTTGGTAGCAGCCTGGGCTAGCCAGTACCGAAAATCAAAGCACAGTATTTCCCTTGATGCAAGTCAGCATAAGGCTTTGCCATCTGGCCCCAAACTACTGACAAAGAACAGCTGAGCCATGTTTTAATACGGACTTAACTTGCATGCTGCTACTAGGGCTAAACCATAAAACAGTATTTCTTGCTGGAATGAATGGTAACCCTCACATTTGAGTGCTGCTTCACCTTTTTAGGGAATGTGCTTGCAGAGAATACAGGCCCAGTGAAGCCACCTAGAAGAGCCTATTCTTTGGAAGAAAAGCTAATGACATGTTGCAATTGTAAGGAATAGTGTTGCAGACATGTAATCTAAAATATAGAGCACCCTTCAAAATAATGCTGAGTCCCTGAAATAACTCAGAGCACCAGGCTGTACTGTAAGTAATTCCTACACCCATCACATTTCCTAGCAGGCCAGTGACAGACCCTGAGACAAGACACACACACACAGAGTATTCAATCATAATTCTATAAGCGTAGGCAGGTTACATGTGGGTAACAGCGACAGGTGGAAGCAAATGAAAATGCAGAGATGCTCAAAATATAAATCTTCTTTCACAGTTTCAGGGAAATACAAGTTTTATTTCTGAATATAGAGGGCTGCATGTGTTTTTCTCAAGTACGGTATTCTAAGAGCTCGATGATCTGATTGGTTTCTTATGTTTCCTGTACAGTTGTGTCTGAAACAGGACAGATAAAATGTCTTCTGGAGATGCATACGTGTGGCTGTTGTTCCCTGGTCGCAGAAGGAATCCAGGCCCTGGGCTGGGAGGATGCAGCCCAGTGTTCAGTGTTCAGACAGCCATAGGTGAATGCGGGCACCCACAAAGAACGATCAGTCATTGCGGTGTGTGTGGTGCTCAGAGAAGGGCATCATGCCCCAGCTTCTCTTCTTGTAAGCAAAGAGTCCTGTGACTGCAAGAATTTCATCAAGAGTTCTCCAGTCTCCAGGAGCAGGATTTCATGGTAACTGAATGTTATTGCTCCGGAGAGACACTGGGATCCAGCTGATCCCCTTGTGGGGTGGCAGCTGGGAGCAGGATCGAAAAACACATTTTGACACACATGTTTTCAACAACTGACCCAACCACAAAGATCTTCTACTCTAGGAGGTAAATGGAGGGCAAGCTCCTTGGGGCAGCACAGGGCAAACCTTCATCTGTGAAAAAACGATAGGAGAGACACTGTGGGAAAAAATTCTCATGGGAATGGTGCTCTCCTTCACATCCCTGATGTCAGCCTGGGCTTTTCTGCTCTCCCAGTGCTAGTTGATGTGGAATGAATCACTGCAGCAGCTTGATGAAGCAGCAAGCCGTGAACATATTTCCTTGTGTTATCTAATGGTGATACATGGAGGATGTGGCTAATTAGGGAATCACCCTCACTCCAGCAGATTTTCTCAAATGAAAATGAGGTTTGAAGTTTGCTGACTGCGAGGGTGAAGCTGCTGAGTTGGTAGTCACAGAAGCATTTAAATGTACATAACTCCTCTGCAGGTCACCTGTTACGCAGCAATATCCACAAATATGTCAAAAATGTAAAAAACACAGAAGATTAAAAATACCACCTTTTTTTTTTTTCCTTTAGGAGGGTTTGGATATTCTGTGCTGTTAACTCCTCTGAAACCATGATAAAGCCACAGATGATCATGTCAAAGAGCTATGGATGGGGGAACAAAAGTAATTTGCTGCCAAGGGCAGCAACAAACCCACTGCCATCTGACTGTAATTTCTGTAAGCAGATGCAGCTATGGCCTTTTTTCACTGTGAACAGTACCCTCGTTTCTGACTCTGGAAGCATATTTTCTTCCTGTTCATCTTTGCAGGAAGAGAATTTTTGTGTTTGTTTGTTTTGCTTTTTCCAGTGTATTTGGAGCTCTAGATAACAAATGTATTTGTATGCGGATAAAAAAGAACATGGCTTAAAGAAACATAAATCTACTTATTGTAGATATGCTTGATAGCTCTGGCCAGAAAAATACCTTGGTTTCAATTGTTTATAACTTTGAACAGATGGTCTTAAATTTTTCATTCTCTGACTTTAGTTTGATTTAATCAGGGGCTTTGGGCAGGGGGAAGTATATTTCTTTTCATGTCAGCTGTGGGAGATCAGGCACTGCAGAATAATACCATGGGACAAAGTGGGTTTTTCACATTGAAAATTATGTAAAGGTGGCAATGTCGTGATCATCATGAGGAAAAGAACTGCAGCTTGGCATGCAGTGTGCTTTTTCCTATTTCCAAGTTACATACAAATGTCTGAAAAAATATATGTTGCATATGCTCAGTAGAGACATGCTAACAGCATTTACCTTTATTTCCTGAAAATGTGGTCCAGCTTAGAGCTGTTTAGGCCCTTCTTTTTAAATGCAGTTCCTCTACTCTCTTGACTATCTGAGTGAAGGCAGGAGAACTGAGACTAGGAACCCTTTGTTTTCTGTGTTTTCAGTCCCAGCAAGAATTTGAGAATGAACCTTTCCCACCAGGCTTGCCTTGGGTTACTGCCTTTTGATTTGAGGAAGTGCCAAAAAATGCCAAATGGTCCCAAATGCTGGGTTTATAACACCTCAAGCAGGACATCCGAAATAAATAACACACACAACATGGACAATTCTGACACAGGTTGTTCCTGTGGAGATGATGCCACTCTCATACCTTGCATAAGCCATCAGATGGTTATTGATATAAACCATATAGAATGTCTTCTGAGGAAATAATAGTCTTTGAACAAGAGGAGTCTTCAACAAACAGGGCTTGAGACCCTACAAGGTAAAAAACTACATTATTGCATAGCTGACAGTCGGTGTTACCCATGCAGGGACTGTCTACTATCCCCTTGCACTGAAAGGGTGTACTGCAGAAGAATGAGTTGTGATAATATGTTTGCCATCCTCTCTTGCCATGCTCTCATTGTATTTTCCTCCTCCACTAAACTATTCTGGTCAGAGTCAGACAAGTTTGATCCCTGGCATGTTATCCTGCTACAGCTAGACCGCTATGTCTGCCACTCAGAAAGAAAAAGAAAGGAAAAAAAATCCAAGGGAACTCAGGTGGATTTTGGCCCACTATCAAAAATATTGGACTGGGAAGTCATGACAAAATAAAATTTCTGAATTGCTGAAGTACCATTGGCCTTGGTAGTTTTAAGTTATGGCCTTACAAAGTGTCAGCCTCCTGTACAGCCCTGCTTGGGTGTGATCCCTTACCTCTTTCTGCCTTCTCTGCATCAGGAGCTGGTATGACTGTCCCAGTGGTGACCATCTGGAGCAATGGTTAAAAGAGAACCAGGCACCTTGCCGAGATAAAACTCACCCTCTGACATACCCCTGTCTAACAGCAGTGGCAAATCCCCGCTGATTTGAGTGCCTACCACTGCAGTGGGGAAGGAGCCTAAATTTGTTAGTGAAGAGATACAAGTGCTTGTCCTAAAAAAGGAAAAAAACCCACAAAAACCCCCACCCAAATCAAAACCCAAAACAAAGGAACAAGACTAGCTATTTAGTGCTAATTGTGCTGTGATAGCTGGAATTCAGTGAAAAGATCTATCTAAAATCTACCAGGGAGATGCATTGTAAAAGAAAGTTGTCAATATATACGTGGTTGAAATACAAGTAAATACATTGGGTTTTGTGTGAGTAAACACATGAGAAGAACAGGACAGGATCCATGTCTCCTGCCTGGGTAAGCTGGTATTTCATTCTACCTAAATTCCCTGTGACCATCAGCTCACCTAAGTAAGTGCCATCCTGCTTGGTGGGGGAAGAATGGAGCCCTCTCAGGAATATGGGTTTGATCTGAAGATCAGGGGAAAACACTATTTTACCACTGTTGTCAACAGTTCCCACAGAGAAATGAATACATGAAAATGGTCTTGTTTACATCCCAGTACTGCAACTTCTTAACTCCCCAAAGCACCGACAGGCAGTCTGATTCTCTTTCATATACAGCTGCAAAGACTGAAGCATTTATAACGTGCCTCTGTGTCTTTTAAAACTCCCTGTGGCACTCGTGGCAATGGACTGGATTGATTGCAGAGATGTGCAGAGGAACCAGCTCCCTGGCCAAAAGCCAGCCAACTTACTTCCTCTCCAGTTACTGGATCACAAGTATCAGGGAAATGATGTAGCTGCTAAGAACTGAGGTCAACAGTTGAAATATGTTCTTTGTTGGGTTTTAAAATATTTCCAGGCAGGCCACAGACAAAACTTGCCAAGACAGATTGAAGAGAGAACATTCTAAGAGAATAGTATGTTAGGTACTGAAACCCAGCTCTGCAGGTGGAAGAGGCCTTCTGTGCAGCATGACAGTGAGGGTAAGAGCAGCAAGAGAAGGAAACAGCTGGACTCAGTGCAGATGTTCCTGCCAGATCACCATGGACAGGAGTAATGACTGTACCACTAAGGGAGGAATCATTCTGCATCAAAGCCAAAGTATAGACAGCTTTCCAATTTCTTGCTATGCATGGTCAAAGTATCTCAAGAACTCTTTCAAGATTTCACCCACAAATATGAAATCTGATCGCTGGTGATTTCATGGGATTTCCAGCACCGACTGGGAAAATGACCCAAAAAAGGTTTTTGTGAAAGACAGTGTTATTATACCAGGATTTAAACTAAAGGCAGAAAAGTAATTCAAATGTAAACACTGTTTCCTTGGCTAATCCTGCTCAGAAATCTTTTCTAGCAAGAGGTAAAAATGCATGTTAAATCCTCTCCTGTTTAGAGCAAGCCATTTTAGAAGTTGTTACTGCATAGTCTACATCCAAACAGCACTTAAAATATGGCAGAAACTTTAGTTTGTATATATTATGCTAGCTTAATTTAACATCACAGTGAAAAGACATTCAGGAGTCAGGCAGTGTTGTTTCTAGTTTCAGAAGGAAGCTTTCTTATCTGCAGAACCTGAAGTTCTCTCTCCTCTTTATTGAGCAAGGTCATCTGTGGGCAAACCAAGTCCAAGAGAGCCACCATTAAAACCAGATGGCAGCTTCACTCCTATCCTCACTGTGAATCACATCAAATCTTGATACCTCACTTTACTTGCCAATAAAACTTTAGGGTGGAAGGGCAAATCCATGTGGGTTCATTAGCTACCAGTCAAGGAAAAAATTTTGTAATCAGTTAGTCCAAAGTTCTACAAAACACAAACTCTAGGTGTGTCTTTCAAAAGAGATTCAATTTGAGTCAAACTTACTCATTCAAACCAGAATTCATGCAGGGAGTCTTTTGGCTTAATGCTGTATATGTTTGGAAAGACATGGGTTTTTTTAACTATAACATCTTGCTATAAGACAAAAAAAAAAACAGGTTGAAGTAAAACTTGCTTTTGAATATGTCAGTGGCAATAAAAACATTCACATTTGTTCTAGTAAATTTAGTATCCAAAATGAAACTTTATTGCTACCTCATTTTTTTTTATGCTGAATTTGCATGGTCTCTGTTTTGAATTTTAAAAAAAAGAGAGAAAACACTGAGAAGGTGACATTAAATGTTCAAGTGCTTTAATTTTTTAACTGAGATCTGACATCTCTTCTCCCCCCCCTTCCCCTCCCCTCCCCTCCTCTCCTGTGTTTATCAATCTCATTAGAGTGGAATGTGAATGCCTTCTAACCACAAATTAAATGATGCCTCTAGGTACTGTCATACCTGGTTTGCTGTCTTCATTACCATCTCCCAAGGGCAAGATGGGTATCTGCAGTGGCTTTTTTTAGATATACCTGCTGCTCAGTGTTTATATTAGATTAGACAAATTGAAGAAGTACACTTGATACTCACAGTAGATGACAACACATTTGTGTAATTCCAAATGTCATCTTAGTTGTTTGGTCTATTTATTTCAACACTTGTTTTTCACATTTTTTGTGGTTTTAACATCCTTGCCCCAACACAAGATGATTCCTACTTCTTTTCCAACACAAGATGATTCCTACTTCTTTTCAAAAGTATGAACTACTTTCGTAATGATATATTAAAAAATTGCTTGCCTCTGCCATAGTTTCCTCTCTCAATTATAAGTCAGTGTTCCCCCTTGCAATTGTGAATTTTTTTTTTGTTGAAAGGTACTTCTTAACATTGTTATTTCCCTGTCCTGTCTTATACTACCCATATTCAAACAGTTGCCTCAGCACAACCAAGACGAACAGGGTGAGCAGCTGGGCTGGGGGATGAAGTGGGAAATTATTCAGTTGCTTTCACTGCCAGAGCAAACACATTGTGTACCTGCACCATCAGCATGTGGTTGTCAAGCTTTAAAAAAAGAAAAAAAAAAAGAAGAAAGGAACAAACAAAATGCCCATGATATAGGAGATGTGTCATACACAGTACAGCACGTGGTAGAGGACAACTACCCTCAGTCTGGTCCTGTGGTGAGGTTTCTGCATGATGAGCCCCTTGCATGCGCTTTTGTGTCCAAAGAACATTTGCTGCACTGGGGTACGTGGGAAAGGGCGTGTTTCCTGCACCTAGTCATTTGGTGTGAGGTGACATGAATGTTCCCTGTATTGTGTTGTTCCCTGTAAGCAACTGGAGGCTCAGAATCCAGGCCCCTAATTCCTAGATCTGAAAGGAGGCAGAGGGAAAAATCTCATGTTTTTGGTGAACAGCATGATACCCAATTTCTTTTCCAAAGAGTTCTTTCTAAAATCTCGCTCTTACATTGTCAGAAAAAAGTATACTGGGAACACTGGCACAGTGGTGGGCATTATGGAACTATCTCAGCCAGAGCAGAACAGCCACTCCATGTACTCCAGAGCAGCTAATCTAACATGGACTGCTTGTTACACTGAATTTATTCAGATAAACTGTGCAGACTTTAGCAGGAATGCAATTTCACCCATGCTTGGGGGCTGCACTGCTTTGACTTAAACTTGTCTAACTGCACTCATGCAAAACCCATGTACAGGCGAACCCTAAGATCCTCAATTCTCAGTGACTTGTTTTTGACTCATGGCCATGCTGAGAAAAGGCAAGACTGTGCTTGTTTAGTCAGCAGATGAAAGTTGTCATACTAGAAATACCATTATGGTAAGATTAGCACTGTGTGGAATTTGCAATAATTAGTTAGCATACCAGCACATAAATAAAAAGACAAATTGCTGACAAAAAGCTTTTATATATTGGTTGTAAATAAAAGTAAAGAGAGTGTTTTGGGTGTTTTCAAAACAAGAAGGAGGTGTGACAGCTTTTGTTTGACCTATGACACATCCCTTGGGATGAATTTTCCTCAGGAGGATTTTGATAAAATTCCCATGGTGGGTCACTTCGGCTGTTTTATTAGAATTTCACCAAACATCTGCAGGACATCAAACTTCAATATATACAGATTAAATACAGTTCTGGAAAACGTATCAGTGTTTTTTTGCAAAGCATTTGAAAGGAGGTGTTCTTTATGAACTTGGCAAAAAAGCACAAAGCATTGAATAAATTCTTGTAATTTAGGGAAGGGGCGTGTGAGTTATCTTTGTCTAAATTTTTTTTTAAAAATTGAAGAACAAAAAATGCACTTGGTAAGTGGCACAAGGACAGTCCTACCTCCTGCTCAGGGCAGGTGAAGGTCACGGAGGGTACTCTGTCACACACACCGCAGCTTTACCCCAGTGCTGTGAGTGTGAGCTGCCCAGGGCTGTATGTTGGGAGCAGCAGCCCTGGCCCTCATGGCTTGCAGCTGGCCCTGGAGCCTGTGCACCAGCAGTGGCCTGCACAACATCTGCTCCTCTCTCCTGCTGACAAACTTAATTTTAGCTACAAGACAAAGGACACCAGAGAAGCCACATTTTCTTGTTTGTTGTTCCTGCATAAATATTTCCTAAACCAGTATCTTGAAGAGTATTTCAGCCCCAACTGACTGATTTGGCAGACATCCTAAGAGGTTTACATCCAAGTGGACACAGACGGGCAGTGAGTGGAATCAAAACACAGCTGGTAAGCAGTGTGTACTTCCCCTCATGACAAAACTATGGCACACAACAGGGCTTCTACCAGGACAAAAGAACTGGATGGCAGATGGGAACTTCAGTATTGTGACCACACACGTACTACTCCTTCAGCTAACTACACTGCCCATGAAATGTCTCAGATGGGATGGGCCCTTCATTTTAACCTATGCCTGTGCCCAATGCATTCTTTGTTTAAATGACTGTGACAACATAATCAATTATGTAAAATTATTTACGCTAGTTTAGATTGGTGAATTAAGAAAGCACCGTGGTTTCCAAGCACAGATTAGACAGGTAGATGCATGTAATATAAAAAAATGTTGCAATGTGAGGTGGGGGAGCGTACAGTAGAATAGTAAAAACAAGTAATATAAAGAAATGCAAGTTTACATTTTTTAAAAGATTCTCAGTATTCTTCTTGGACATGATCAATGTAATCAAACTGTTCACTGGTGATACTGCCTTTCCTTGGACCCAGCTCAGTCATGCCCAAAATGGGGCACTGCAGCACGAATAAACAGAGAAGATGTTTTAAATTTCTCTTCCACCTGAGATCCACATTCCTGAGAACCGGTTTATCATCAGGACCCACCAATGTGCCAGCCTGACTGCTCCAACCCGCATCGCTCACATACTCCTTCCATGCTTCGTGTACCACTGTTGACTCAGGTGGCAAAGTCAGTGCTGTCAGTCTCAACCATTAATGCCAGAAATCATGCCCCACCAGAAAAAATCTGAACATACAAGGACCTTATGAACTCAGCTCTCCTGCAGGCTTTTGAATTCCTTCTGCATCACATATGATGGCAAAACCAATTCTAACTGAATTGCTTAAGCATGGCCCCGGTGACATTTAAGAACCGCCAAACACATTAACAACTGCACTTGGAGACCAGCAATTTTACTCCGTGCTCCACCCAAGAAACTGGAACTGCACTATTTGCAGTCGTGATTATTCTTAGCTAAGTTGCCATGGAACAAAGCCTGGTTAATCCTAATGGACTGATTCAGGAACAATCTCTCTTTCTAATCTTATTGCCTAATTCTCTATCACTTCCATTAGGTTAGCATTTATCCAAGATGTAAGAGCAGCAGGATTTTCAAGAAGTTGTCATTTCACTATGTAGAGTGGTAGCAGTACGGTCGTCTTACTAAGAATAATAAAGGATGTTTTTGTTTCTCTTTGAAGGAAGCAGAGGGAAGAATTTTTCCTTCCAGAAGCAGATTAAATATCCATTGAATTTTCCTTGAATTCATAGGATTCAGCACACATGAATTCATACATTCCTTCAAGCCTCGGAAATGACAAAAGTATCAGTGATACTTTTGCCACAGAAATTAATGTTTTGGAGAATGTTTATATAATAAGACAGATGGGCTGTTAAAAGAAGTTATTTTTGTTTCCCATTTTTCACAGCCACCTTGTTTCTATCATTAAGCAATAGCCTGGCCTCTTCTATTTACCAATAGCAACACATAACATTTATTTCAAATACCTCACAACCCTCCTGGAAACTAGGCAAGCACTGGTGTTTGTGCTAGCATCCCCCAGGGAATGCAGGCAGCCCAGCGGTACAGCGAGAGCCTGGGATAAATGGCCCCATATTGCAACCAAGTAAGTTCATGTAGTAAAAGCCTGTGCTATGTCCAGTCACTCAGTTCCTCCAGACCATATCATACAAGTGTATTGCAAGACTCTCAAGAGAGCTGACTCATATATTGTGACACAGCTCTCAGGAACGAGGTGTGTGCACGTACACGTGAATCTGTGCATAAGTACATGGGGAGAGGTGAATTCTTCAGGGTTTTTTTGAGAATTGATATATCAGAAATTAAATCATGGTCAGGTAGCGGAAAGGAGATACTGGGGAAAAGAATGCCCTTCATGTTTGCAATATGTCTCATACAAAACCACACAGACCACCTTGAATAAATCCCTGGAAAAAAACATGCAAGTTCCCTGTGCACAGAGATAAGCTTGCAGTGATTAAAGTCACAGCAATATTTTCTTTTCAAGAAATAGCACCATAAGGTCACTGCAGACACCACCACTCTGTTGTCTGCTTGAGGTTATGGAGAACAAGGTCATTTAATTTTAAAGTACCTCCCTACTGGAATAAATTTGAGAAAGACATTAAAACCAGTCCTGACCTGACAATAGACATATTCAAAGCAAATAAGTGTTTTGATGAAACAGATGGTAACTGGTGTTTTCTGCCATATACCACATAGTTTTAACTCAATTAGCTAGCTGTTTCTTTTTTTAATTAAACAAACCTAATTCTATCTATTCAGCAACCAGTTTATATCCAAACAATAAAACAGTCAGTTTTAAGAAATCTGAGTAGGATACAGCTCAGGCCAACAGCAATCAAAGGCTCCAGTGCCTGCTACCTCTTAACCAGGCAGTTGGGCGGCTCCTGCACCGGCAGCCTGTCAGGAGCCCTTCCCTATGCTGGGATCATATCTCTTTGTTTACACAAAGTGTAAGGAACGCATCCTGCAGCTGCTGTAAAGCAATGTGAGCTATGCTGCACACACCAGTGGCAGTGGGTTGATTTTCTGCTATTTATCAGGAAAACTGGAATCTTCATTCCAGCTATTTGCACAGAAACTTGCTGACATAAACCAGAGCAGATAAATCATTCCAGTTCTGTTGTAAATGCATAGGTATTTCAATCCTTCCTTGCTGCTTCAAAACCACAATGAAGGCTATGCCAACGATCCCGCCTAAGACCATTTATCACTCTTATTTTGTCAGTTCGTTTTGCAGTCGGAGATCATTACTCAAAATTAGCATTTGCTTCCAAGTGATGTGACCGTCTCTGGTGATGGTTTTTATTACAATTAAAACAGCCCTACAGCTTCACCTGGGTTTCTTTAGTGGGAAGATAAATTTCAAAGGATTTCTCATTGACAGGTTTGAAAGATCAAATTATGAAAGTCTTCTGACTTCTTTCTCCTAACGTTTTGTGCAACGCCTTAGAGTGCATGTGTATCAGAGAAGTCTGAAAGTGAAGGAATTAAGGATTTTTGATTCTTTTTTACTGTAAATGAAGCAGGAAGGTTCCTATGGCCAAGGCAGTATGTTTGTGTTTCCCCACACTTTCAACAACATTATGATCATGTCAAGGCCAAGTTGGTCATTTGACTTATTCAGTTTCATTATTATCTTAAGTAATGAGTACAGGGAGGAAAAATGCTGGAGACAGCCCAGACCACAGTAAGTCAATGTAAAATGATGCACAGAAGTTTCAGGGCTTGTGTTTTATATCTGCAAACAGTGTTTGCCTCAGTAAGTCGAGCACTGCACAGCCTCACTCAGTCAAAATTCCCCTTGAAGATGTCAAATGGAAATACGACTGCAGATGGGCAGGCTGCATCTGAAGGCAGCGTGTCAGAGCACAGACACATCAGAGAATCACGGAATCCTTTTGGTTGGAAGGGACCTTAAAGATTACCTAGTTCCAACACCCCTGCCATGGGCAGGGACACCTTTCACTATCCCAGGTTGTTCAATGCCCCATCCAACCTGGCCTTGAACACTTCCAGGGATAGGGCAATTACAGCTTTCCTGGGCAACCTGTTCCAGTGCCTCACCACCATCACAGTAAATAATTTCTCCCTTATATCTGATTTAATATTAGATAAAATTAAGAAATAAATGTCTCTAAGATAGTGACAGCAAGACAGTCACTGTCTTGCCATCCACCAATAGTCAAGAAAGTGCTGTCAATGCTGGAAGTGGAAACACACAAAACCCAGCAAGTGCCAGCTACACCTGGATTTGTATTTTCAGGTTTCCTGCTTGGAGGCAGTCCCCTCTCTGCTCAGACTTGGGGAAGCTTAACCTGGATCTAAATTTGGTTTCTCACATTTCTTCTCTTTTCCATCTCACTAGTTCCCTCCAGTGCATTTCTGTGTGACTGTGAATCACTGTGCAATTTCTGTGTGACCCTCCCCTCTGTAAGCGCTGGGTGACAAGCTGTGCTGGGATCTTTCACAAAAGCAGCAGGGGCCAGTTGTAAGTGCTGTATGAGCAGGACTTGCAGGGAATGCTTGTGGCCCTGCTTCATTCTCTCACCTTCTAATGGTAAACAGGTCTGAGATTTTTAAACCCTCATCAGCCAGAGGCTGCATTTCTGTTGCATGCACCAGCTGCCGTGGACTGTAGTTAAATCCTCTTTGCACTTACAGAGCTTTTGCACAGCACAGGTCCCTGGCACAGCAGGCTGGCATTGGGGAGCTTCAAGTACAGCCCAACGCTTCAGTGCCACCATGGGAAGGGCAGGCCTCCTCTGTAATTCCCTTAGAGATTTTTCTTACCAAGATGAGAGGAGTAGTGACCTAGGAAACAAAAGAGCGGTTATATTTTGGAAATTACATAAATATTTTAAACATCTTTGTAAATAACGCACGTGATATGGGAATGGAAATACTGCACAGCAGGGAGAGGTGTCAAAGAAAACAAACAAGTGCTTTAAAACAGAGGACTTAGGATACAGTGGCAAGGAAATCAGTCTTAGGAAGGCCAAAATTAATTCACCACAATAAGAACAAAAGTCTAGAGTAATTTCTGAACCAATCGTTTGTGTATTATTATTATTCCACATGTATTTAATATGTTTAAAGCCGATATTCTCATAAATTGCTCTGTAGCTCCCTCTAATGACAACTTCTCCAAAACTGTGTTCCAGAGAGCAGTGAGCAGTAACAAGATAAAAAAGCACTTAGTGCAGCACAGAATCACGGAATCACACAATGGTTTGGGTTGGAAGGGACCTTAAAGATCCTGTAGCTTCAAACCCCCTGCCATGGGCAGGGACACCTCCTACTACACCAGGTTGCTCAACACCCCACTCGACCTGGCCTCGAACACATCCAGGGATAGGGCATCCACAACTTCTCTGGGCAAGAGATCAAAAAAATCAAAACTCAAGATCCTTATGTCATAATAGTTCTCATGTGTGCAAAACCACAACGCTGTTATCATTGCCTGTCCATCACTTTATTTTTATCTTAGCAGATATTACAGTTCTTCTTAAAAGAGGTTAAAGGCATAGTAAACTGAGTCAAGAGGCAAAGGCCCCACAGCCCTGGTGGGGTGGTAGAAGAGCAGAAGTGTGTGCATCCCACACCCCACAAGGCTGCACTGCCCAGACACATGAGCCCTGTGTGGGGCACACCAGCATCTGGAGAGCCTAATTATGCTGTATAATAATTTGTTAGCACAGGAGAAAGCAGTAGTAGCAGCAAGATTTGCAGACTAGGAGGTGGCTGGCACCTCCCATGCTCCCTGCCAGGCTTCCCAGCACAAAGTCAGGCAGCCAGTGTTCATGTGGGCAGGCTGATGCACTCAACCCTCAGTCAGACTTCTCTGCAGCTACAGCAGAGGTACTGCCCAATCAAAAAATGTGTTGCTGATCCCAGAGCAAATAAAAAGAATCTTATAACAAGGAGACTAAAAAAATTAATAACATAATCTAGCAATGCATAAACAGCAATGTCAGAGTATAGGATCATTTTAAATGTGAAAGCATCCATACTGAATTAGAGTTAAAAAAATCAATTATAAAAATCTTTATATTGCAATTCAGTAAGGTGTCAGTATTTCTCTTCTGTAGATTAAAATGTACATCAAATCTGGCAACACATGAATTAGTATTTCACACTAATACTAACACTCTGTACTCCTTTAGTTACTGCAAACACCCCAGAAATTAGCAGAGTCCAAAGGGTATAAAGTCTGTTTTGTTTCCAGTTTTGAAAATCATTTTAGCTGAGATCTTCAGGAAGTCAGACAAGAGAGAAAGCAGTAACAAAACAATCTCTCACATCTGAACAAGTGATACTAGTAAAGCTACGCTGCATTTGTACACACATAACCTATTTCTGTCCAATGCATATTTCTCTCACATGCATACCAGGAATGTTTAGTTTGTTTAAGAGTTTATTTGTGTCAACTCCACCCTGCCTTTAGCCACAGCAATTATTTTTTTTACGAGAAGGTAATATTCTATATTGTCACTTATTTCTAATACTGACTTTTAGACCAAGATACTGGTTTCAGAGTAAAGAGGAAGAGTATTAAGGTATAGTAGTTTGAGTACAGAGCAGAACAGCATCTGGAACAAGAAGAAATTAGTATTTCACAATTCATTGGGTATAATTTCCACATAAATAATTAATTTATACAGGAAAATATTTTAACTTTAAGGAATACCATTTAACATTCTAATACAAAATGATTTGCCTCGCAATGATGTGGAAAGCATTTCATTTAACAGGGAGGCCTGTGGCTCAGCTGATACAAGTCCCAGAGTACTCAGTGACAGGGTCCTGGAAGAAACCTGAGGTGACATGCAGTTGGTCCACACAGGCTACACACAGAATCACAGAATCATGGCTACACACTGAATCACAGAATCATAGAACTGTTTAGGTTGGAAAAGACCTCTAAAATCATCAAGTCCAACTGTAAATGTAGAACTGCCAGGTCCACCACTAAACCATGTCCCCAAGTGTCACATTTACATGTCTTTTAAATACCTCCAGAATGGTGACTCCACCACTAGACTCCCAGTCTAGACTGTCTGGCTGAATACCCCTTTTGGAATAAATTTTTCCTATTATGTGTGTGCTCTTTTGCTTAGAAATATTTAATTGCTACCTACCATTCAGTCCAACCTGACTTCTTCTGCCCCTTCTGGATGTTAATACCCCATCTGCACCACAGTGGGATGCTTCATTTAGCCATAAATGCAGGCACTTACAAATTATTCTGGTTTTGAAAAAAAACTATTTACAGACAAGACATTTTAAGAGACTAGTTTCTGCTTTAGAAATCACACAGGTGGACAGTTCAACAAAAAGGGGTTAAGGAACAGTGCACAGACAAAGGGAATCAGACAGCTGAGAGCAGTAACCCCTTAAGCCAGAGCCACATCAGAAAGGTCATTACATTATCTCTTTAGTGCACATATGTCTTCATGTAAAAACCTTCTGTCCCACCTATGAGGCAGTAGTACCAATATGTGTGTTACTGACATGCTGAGATATAATTTCAACTGCAGAGCTCATTTTCTCCAAACTCTTCATTTGGTCCTTACCAGCTTTCCTGTTCTCCGTAACAAAACAGCACCACCAAGCCAACTCACGTCTGTAGCAACTGCATTGCTGAACCTTTATAATGTTACATATTTGGAAACTCTGCAGGAAGAGGGAGAACTGAAGAAGCTTTAAGATGTACATCAGCCTGCTTCAATTTTCAAAAAGATTCTGTCCTCAGAGTCACCATAAGTATTAATGTTCATAGAATGCCAGTGATAACTCCATCAAAGATACAACTGCCTTAGACATCAGCCAATGCTCACAGTACCCTGGGACACCATCCATAGGGTCCCATGGACTTGTACGAGTTGAGATTGAGTAACTCCCAACTCAACCCTCTCTAATGGTAGTAATTCCACTCCTTCAACCCTTGGAGTAATCACAGAGGCCTGGGAGACCTTGCTGGTGAGGGCAAGACAAAGGTGGCACTAGGTACCTCAGACTTCTCTGTGTCTGCAGTCACCAATCCACTCACCCCACCCAGTAACAGTCCCATGTTTTCCTTGTTCAAGTTTTTTCCACTAAGGCAGCACTTACATGTTGGCTTTGCATGGCCAGGTTTTAGTAGTGAGGGGCTACAGAAGGATGGCGGCCTTCTCTGAGAAGCTGCCAGAAGCTTCCCCCTTTTGTGTCTGTGAACATTTGACTATTCCTAACTAGAAGTACATAGACGTATGGATGCTGTAACTGGTAAAACTTCTAGTCTTCTACCAAGTCACAATGACAGGTACCTATGTTAGGTATCTTTATTCTTAATACAAGCATTTCATTTTCATCATTAGATTTAAATGATTTATTTTTCTTTTCACTTTTAAAATGCAGGTTTGGAAGTTACTTAAAAGGAACTGGTTTTCCTCAATATGCTTCAAGTTCTACAGCTGTGCATGGAGGAGAATAAGGAATGAAACTAAATGCTGAGTATACAAAGAGAAAACTATTTTTAAATTTTCTCTTGCAGCACTGGAGAAAGCCACTGGGAATCAGTGCCTGCTTCTCCACTGTTTTGCTTAAACTCTGGAGCTTGAAAGGTACAGCATCCGGACATCTATGTACTTCTAGTTAGGAACAGTCAAATGTTCACAGACACAAAAGGGGGAAGCGTTAGTCTGACATTCCAGACGGCTGTGCACTTTGAAGAGTTAATATTAACACAAGCATTTGAGACGGGGAATCAGAACATCTAGTTTTGATACCTATACAAACCTCTGTTGCAGTCACGGACTGTCCAGGTACAATGAGAGTTACCCTGCAGCTTCAACAGAACAGCACGTCTCAGCTATGATTCCAAGGCTCTGAGCTCAGCTAATGAAACACTAAGCATACACACACAATTTATCCTTTTTGTCAGGGGTTAGCACTTGTGGCTTTGGCACTCTCTCACGAGGCCTAAGAAGAATCTTGCCTGGAGCATTCAGTAACATAGACTACAAAGGTAGAGAGGCAGCGAAAGAAAAGACCAACCCAGCAGACAACTGACAGGTAAGAGGCAGATGTGAAGAAATAATGCAATTGAGTTGCCAAGACATCACAGATGAGCAACTTAGCTAGTATGTCTGTGACGGAGGGTGCAGTTTCTGAGTTACCATAAGCCCACCTGAGCTCACTGTCCCTTCTGGACTTGGGCCTCTACCTTCAGAAGAAATGTTCCCCTCACACTTATTTCCATTGCACCAGCACTTGCAGCTGCAAGACAAGTCAGATCAACAGACTAAATCAACAACACAAGAAAAAACCAGCAAGTTCCCAGCAGATTCTGTAACCTGAACAAATTAGCAAGAATTCCTTTGACTTGGTTTCTACTATATGAATTAAAATTTAATTCTTCTTATAATCTTTCTCAGAATAGGCAATTGTGAAGTCCATAATTCTTATTTTAAACACTGAACCCTAAATGGTCTTCAGATTTTAAAAATATTTCCTCCCCCCCAATTAATCATTAATATAACACCAACCAGTACCATTACCATTATATATAAGTTCACATTCTAGGTAACATTCTATATGATTTTTTGACCTAGAGCTTAAGTAACATACAGGTATACCTAGACAGGTATACCAGATATATATATATATAGATACTCTTAGGTATGCTGGAATAAGAGAAAATATTACTGAAACTAGTAATTGCAAGAATCTCTTCCCAAATATGAAATGTGTTCTCTACAGACTACTTTTAGTTTGAGAGAATGCTTGTGAAAATGCACTTTGAAAACATGACTGGACATTCCATACAATTATTAACCTCTTTTTACAATAAAAAGATGAAGGTAAGTTCGTATAGCATGTATGGCCACAGCTAACATCTTTCTGGTGTTTCTTTATTCTGTTTTCATTTTGTACTTTCCCTCATCCATTCTTTGTGAAAGTGACTGAAACCTGCATCCTTCCAAGCATACAGAGAAAAGATTTATCTCCAAGGATAGGGAATGTATAAAAGAAACTGCCTAAAAGTCCATACAGAAGCATTTTTTCAGTCATATGCTTACCTATTAAAGTAACCTCCTTTAAAAATTCAGAGAATCTGAAAGTTGAATATTGTGTTATACTCAAGTATATATTAAGGATATACTATAGAGTTAGGAAATTATTTCACTATGCTGACTTTCGTCAATGTGTATTATTTGTCATTGCAAGAAATAGTATTTGCTAATAGTTAGGAAGTAGAGAATGAATCTATGATTCTATGTTGTCAAGTGAATTATTTCTGTTGGTTTTTAGTAAGTCACAGAATGCATTCAAGTTATTTCTATGGACACGGTAGGAAGTTAACTCCTTCTCTAAATAGGCAGTGCTGAGAAATCATTGAAGTACAGAGCTTTAAATACCTGTTGCCATACTTCCAGAACACTTGAAAGACAAAAGGAATAAAGTACCGTCTTCAGTCAAACCAACCTAGAGCTCTTTGATGGGACCTTACACTCGAAGACTTTTTTACTATTTAACACCTTCATATTCTAAACCAATACTTACAACACCTTAAGTATATGCATAATTTAGCCTGAAAAGAATTAAACCTTCCTTGTGATACCTCCACTTAAAATCTGTATTCCTTCTGAATTATAAAGTACTTGTGCTTTTTTAACAGATAATATGCAAATCACACAGGACAGCATGCTAAATAACAATGCACAAATTCTTGTTTTGTATGTTTTCCTTCATTTACATATGATGTGTTTTTCTAAAACAGACATGAAATTTAGACTAACCCTTCTTTCACAGGCTGATGACTAGGAAGTTGAAGCATTCAGAGCAGAACTCCTCAGTAATTCTGCATCTCTTGTTGCCAAAGATACTTAGAAGAGAATATGTTGAACATGAAAGGTTTCATTCTTGATTTGAAAAAAAAACCAAAAAACAAAAAGGAAAATGGCTAACACCAGGTTGGGTTTCTTTTTATTGTTAAAACATTAAAGCATAACATTTCACCAAATACAAGAAAATTAGAGGTTGTCTGACATTACAAACATCTGAATCATCAAGAGAAAGTGTTGAGCTATACACAGTCTGACGTTAATCTATCAATTTAATGTATATTAGTACATGCTTAAAACATGGCCAAAACACAGAATCACAAAATAGGTACCTTGATGCTTCTAAATCTGAGACAAGTAAGTTGAAGAATTGAGTGCAATGAATTTCCAACAATTGACTATACACTCAATTACAACGTCAGGGCATCATTATTCCAGGACACTGGTAGTTTCTCATACCTGGCTCATTCACATTCAATTTAGTGAGAATTTTAGATTTGAGAACTTGATAAAAACATTTTGAAAAATACAACATTTAACAAATGTGAAAAAACAAGTTGTCTTCACAGGAAAATATGGATTGCTTGACATTCCAGTCCTTAATTGCCTATACGTTTTACAAATCTTTACAAAACTATTTTGTATCCATTTTGGTTTCAAAAACATAGTACATCTGAAAAATAAAATATGACTCTACTGATGGGTAATACAAAGACATGAACACGTATTTAAAATGACTTTCAAAAGTAAATCTCTTCAGTAATACAGCTATAAAAGACAAGGTAAACATAGCACAATAAACCATGCATCTTCTGACTTGTCAGATCAGCTAAACTACTTGGTTAACATACAGTAACACTTTGAACACTTCTGTAAATTTAGCTTTTCTAGCACAAGGAGAAAAAAAGATTAAATTTGTTCTTCAAGCGGTTCAAGGTTGTCCAAGTGTTTTTTAGGTGCATCATCACTATGACGGCTTTGGCAATGGGTTAAATGTTTCTTAAAGCCTCGAGGAAAATTTGATTCAAAATTACAACGGGGACACTTCAACAAACTTTGACCATGAGCAGCAACATGGTTTTTAAGAAGAGACTCCAAGAGAAAAGCTTTGCCACATATTTTACACTTGTATGGGCTTTGAACATTATGCTTGTTAACTAAATGGTGCAAGACAGCACCTTTTTTCATTGCACGACAGCAACAAATTTTGCAGTAATACTTTCCCTTGCCACGCTTCATGTATTTTGCTATTTCTTCCTCAGAGATGAAAGCCTCTTTTTCTTCAGTAAACTGCAGCACACACTGTGGCTGCGTGGGAGTAGTTGCATCCATTTTGCTCTCTTTGCCATAATCAGATGACTCCATATCATATTGCTCTTGGTCACTGTTGGATTCTTGTTCCTTTATCTCCATTGAGTCCAACTCTGTTTTTCCACACTCACTGATATTTAGTTCAGAATCTGAGTTCTCCTGGTTTTCCTTCTTGGGCTTCTTTTTTGGGCATGAATATAGCATGTCTTCTGGTGATTCTTTGGCTAATAATGATTGTTCATCCTGTGAGAATAAGTCATCCAGTGGTTTCTGATCATCTAAAGTGTGAGAAAGAAAGTCACTCTCGCCAGACTCACTAGGTGTTTGGGGCTCGGAGAAAAAGCCTGAAGCAGACTTGTGAGGCTCGGAAAACAGGATATTCTTCTGGATTTCAGAAGGTACAGTAGTTTCAGCATGTCTCTGGACATCAGAGGATAAAGCAGCAGCAGGCTTCTGCATCTCAGAAAATACAGCGTGCTTTTGAACATCAGGGGAAATAGTAGATTTCTGGGAGTCAGTGAAAACAACTTGTTTGGGTGTCTCAGGAGAAACAGGAGTAGGTTTTTGGGACTCAGTAAAGAGGCCATGTTTCTGAATTTCAGGAGATGTGGATTTCTGAGAGTCTGGAAAGGAAGTAGACTCCTGAACTTCAGAGGAAATGGGAGCAAATTTCTGGGCTTCAGAAAATAGGGCGTGCTTCTGGACTTCAGAAGAAACAAGAGCTGATTTCTGGGTTTCAGAACACAGGGCTTGTTTTTGACCTTCGGTAGAAAAAGCAGAAGTAGATATTTGATTCTGGGGCTCAGAAAAGACGGTACGTTTCTGGACATCAGTAGAGGCAGTAGGATTAGATTTACGAGACTCTGGGAACAGCACTCTTTTCCGAGGTTCAGGGAAATGAGCCCGTTTCTGAATCTCAGACGAAGCAGCAGAGGTGGATTTCTGAGTTTCAGAAAAATACATAGATTTCCGTGACTCAGAGAGTTTCCAAGGTTCAGGAGATACTGAAATACCGGGCTTACGGACCTCAGGAAAGAAAGGAGGCTTCCAAGAGTCTGAGGAAACAGTGTGACTAGACTTTCGAAGCTCAGGAGAAACAGGGGGAGAATGCTTCCATGTATCAGGGGACAGAACAGGTTTCCAGCCTTCAGGGTAAACAGATGAGATGGGTTTCCATGGCTCAGAAGAAACAAGAGTAGACTTCTGGGATTCAGAAAACGACGTAGACTTACACGAGTCAGAAACAACCCTCCTAGGTTCTGGCAACACAACAGGGCCAGGCCTTCGAGACTCAGGGGCAGACCTCCGGGACTCTATGGACACTGACATGGCAGGCTTTGGAGCCCAGGGAGAAACCGTCGGAGACTTTTGCACCTCGTGAGACCTCCAGGGCTCAGGGGAAACAGTCGGACCAGGTCTCCATGACTCCGGTGAAACTGCAGAAGCAGGTCTCCGGGTTTCAGGAGGAGAAGCAGAAGCAGGCCTACGCATTTGGGAGGGATGCCGCCGTGGCTCAGGAGACCCAGCTGGGGCATACCTCCGCGGTTCAGGGGATACTGCTGGAGTAGGTTTCTTTGGCTCTGGTGACACAGCTGGGGAATATCTGCAGGGTTCTGGAGACACTGCAGGAGAATGGCGCCGGGGCTCTGGTGATACAGCAGGGGAATGCCGCCGGGGTTCTGGAGACATTGCTGGGGAATGCCGCCGGGGCTCTGGAGACACAGCTGGGGAATGCCGCCGGGGCTCTGGAGACACAGCTGGGGCTGGCTTCTGTGGGTCAGGGGACACAGCAGGAGATGGCTTCTGTGGGTCAGGGGACACAGCAGGAGATGGCTTCTGTGGGTCAGGGGACACAGCAGGAGATGGCTTCAGTTGATCGGGGGACACAGGTGGGGATGGCTTCTGTGGATCAGGGGACACAGCTGAGGCTAACTTCTCTGGATCCAGAGATGTAGCCTGGGCTGATTTTTCTGGATCTGGGGATAAAGTCTGGGCTGACTTGTCTGCCTCTGAGGAAGTCACCTGAGCAGATATCTGGGGCTCTGGAGACGCAGAAGATTTCTGAAGCTTGGGGGAAACAACAGGTTCAGATTTGGGGAGTTCAGGAGAAAGGGCAGGTTTGTGCGACTCAGGGGAAAGGGTAGGTTTCTGTGGCTCCAATGTGACACTTTTTTTGGATGAATCTGAATCTCCTTCTACCCGTTGTTCCTTCCGCTCCTCATTCCACTTCTCAGGTGCTGCATGCTGTGCTTTGATGTGATAATACACGTTGCAATACATCTTGCTGGTAAAGAAGCATTTGTGGCAGTGAAACAGTTTTGCACTCTTTTGATAAAATATAAGTTTACCCAAACCAGCAGCATCCATTTCGTCACAATACTCTGGGTGAACGGTACCCATATGAATTTGTATGTTTTCATAGTCCGTTCCTCTGAAGCTGCAGTGGTCACACTCTAAGCGTTCTGTGGTTTTACGGAGTATCTGCAACATGTCCATTTTTCTACGGTCAGTAACAGTTTTCACAGCACTGCACCTTTTAAAGAGGAAGTTTCAGTTTCTGCAATAAAGGAAAAAATCTGTATAGTCAGTTGTCCATGTTAATTTCAACTCTTTGTCATTCCTAAATAATCAGGTGCACTTTTCCCCTCCCACGCCTCTTTTTAGAAAGCCTAAGTTTTGCACAGGTACTAACAACTTCATAAAGAAATACAAACATAGGTGTCTCCAACTCTGGAATTCATTTTACATCAGCTGAGCTTGAAAAAAACAAAGCTAATATTTAATAATAGGCTTTCCTACCTCTGTAAAAAATCTGGAAGCAAACGATAAAAAAAAAGAACCCAGGTGATATTTCACTTGATAAACCTGACTTGCTTTCTCCATTACACACGTAAACTGAAAACAGAAAGTCCTTTGAAATACTGCCACTGAGATAAAGACATTTCAAAAACACACCTTCATCATTAAATTTCAAAACAAATCAGCAATTTTTGACAAAGACAAAAAAAATTCAAGAAAACAGCAGCCTAAATCCTAGGCCCTGTTTTCATCTGTTAAACACTGTTTTCCTTTCACTAATTACATGAAAAACAAATGCTGCTGATCATAAAAACTTTATCCATTATAAAAAGAATCGTTTCCATTCCATTATTTCATTTGCTGCCCTAATAACAACAAAAATACTATTTAAGAAAAACAACAGGGTGTTTTTTTCAGTTGGTGTAGTTGACAGTCCTATGTATCAAAAGCATTTTTTGCCTCACTACAAAGAGAAAGATGAGAATTTCTCAAAATTATTGCATTTGTAAGACCTGAAAAAAAACCAAACTAACAACAAAATAACCTCGACAATAAATCAACCAACCAAACGAGCACCCCAAAAACAAACACAACCCCCCCCAGAAATGCAGCATCTGAAATGCAATTGTCTTTTAATGATTTGGCTAGATTCCACTATTTCCAACAGAATTTATCTGGATCAGCTACTACAATAAGCTGAAAACCATACTGTTGGACATTTAAGTGAAATGAACAGGGTTTTTTCTCTAAGTTGAAATTAAACAGTTGTTACATGATTATCATGCTAAGCCATCAACCTAATTTTGGGGGGTCTTGTAAGACACACTGCTTCAAAACACTCAAAATCTTTGTGTCATTTCAACACTAATTTTCCTGTCTAAATATATATTAGACTAAAAACAAATCTAAAAATATGCATTCAAGCAAGTTTCCTTAATTTATTCCTAAGGCATTTTTACCCTTGTTTCTCATGGAAATGAGGCTTACACAAACACTTTGCCCTATAGTCAACGCCAATCAAACTAGACAAAGCAATCCAGCCTTGTTTTACATTTCTACACATTTCAAGAAAATCAGGAACTGAGAAGAGAATGAAAGCAATGCCTCCACTGAGGCTACAGCCGAATATGTCATTTCACAGTGCCTGGTTCTGTTTAGCCTCTGCACAAATGGTCAGTATGCAAAAACACGCAGAACAAGCAGTGTCTGATTCAGCTCGTAATTAGGGAGAAAGAGACAATTAAAAATACTACAGCAGTGAGATGCTTTGGGTTTGGGGCAGGGACAGAATGAAAGCAAATTAGCAGTGCTGCTAAAGGATGAGATGGATACAGCAAAAAAAACAAGAAAGAGGGACAGGTTGAGAAGCAGAGGACACAAATCCCTAAGAAATAAAGGTTCACTAGCTCAGTTGCTCATGGAACAACTTCTTTGCATGCAGTGTGCATACACACTTCACATTAAGTCACAGGAACAGGTAGATTTCCAATTGGGAAACATAGCAGGACCACAGACAGAGCTTTAAGAAGGATCCTACTTTACAACTATGAGACAAATGCACAGCACCCAACTGCAGTCCAGCTGCACATGAGAAGTGCACTGCTCCACAAACACTGAAGTGGGAGGACCTTCGGGGTGTAAGTTGCAGTTTCCCAGTGCTACCAGCAGCCATACAAAAGACACCTCAAAATGTAGTCCATACCACATTCAGTGTTGACCATGAAACACTTCCTGAAGTCTTAAAACAACTTTTTATTCCTGTAAAAGATCAAAACAAAACAGAAAGATAGAGTACAGTGGTCTGTAACTGCAAGAGCAAATAACTTGCCAATTGTAAAAACCCAAAGCACGTCATGTCTTACTTAACACTCCAAAAGACCTTCAAGTCTTTATGAATTACAGTGTATGTTTTGTTTGGGGGATTTGGCACGATGGTAGGAATGGAAGATTTCAATTTGGAAGCCAAAAATTCTGAATTGCTTATACAAGGTAAATAAAAAGGAGGCTTTTTTTACCAAATCACAGCAGAACGTAATTAGGACATACTGCACTAATCACATTTTTAGATTTGAAAGGGAATTTGTCAATTCCAAAATTGATGGTAATCCTGAATTATCCATTTTCTTCTCTCTAGAAAACAAAAAAGGATTTTCCAAATTGAATTTACCACAGCTTACAACAAAGTCTACCAGACAATATTTGCTATTCTCTTCACAACTTCCCTCCCCTTTGCACATCACCTAACTTTTGCCATTTCTGCAGTTTTCTGTAATTCACTCAACTACACTCCCTATCTCCCATCCTCTCCTTTTATTCAGTTCTATCTTACCTTATGATGAAACTTTCCATTTTCTTTCCAAATACAACAGTGAGAAAGAGTCCCTGGCTCCCTTCCAAAAATTGTCCAAGTTGCTGCTAAGCTTTTTTGACCACAAGAGTATTTTGGAACCAAAGAAGTTACAGGCACAGCCCAGAAATCCAAAGGTCTTGACATTCAAGCCTTTGGCATAAAAAATAACATAAGAAATAACATTAAAGAGCTCTCACACTGCCATCACTCAGCATTTGTAGTTTTGTAACTTCAGCCCACTGTAGCTGGCAGTCACTGAAGAAACTGCCTCTTCTGTTGAAATCTCTATCTATTTAAGGCATACTACTGAGCAAGACAATTCTTTGTTACTGCAGCATCTTAGGCCATGAGTATATGGAACAGTAAATCTAGTTTTAGAATAGTTACTGTGAGATTAGTAACAAACTTAAACAGCACTGAGCTACTACTAACTCATGCTGTCAATTTAAATTTGTTGAAACACTTCTGAAGGAATGAACTCTGAGATGTTGCTGGTTCACTTAGCATATATCTAAACAGCTAGTCTGAAAGACTGTCCTGTCAATCCCTCCTGATCCCTTCTCTCTTTGAGCTCCAATGCCACTGTCTCTACATGGCTCTGTTTGATGCTCTCCTCTATACTCAGGTTTATCACACAGATAAACGTCTGCTTCACACTGCTCTTTGCCGCCTACTCCTGCACCAGAACTTGTTCTGCACTAGGTCCTGTATTTGGGTGAAAGTGTAAGGAACAACACATCACTGTTTCCTAAACAGTTCCACACCAGCAGAGCCAGCCAGTCTAGAAAGCATATGCTCAGTAACCAGGTCTCCATGGCTTTGGACCTGCATGAACTGTGATGGAATCTGTGCTCAGCAGCATCTTTTTGGCAACACTAAGAGAGATGGACCACACTCCCTCAGTGTAAATGAACTACTACAGACATTAAAGGGAACTAGATCTGCACTGCTCCAACTCAAACCCATAAAAAGGGTAAAGAAAATAACTGGTGTAATCAATTTGTCAGGGTGCTCCATGTGCACTGTAGAGAATGGGACCAAGTACTTAATCCAAACATCATTCTAGCCTTCTGAAGCCCTTTGAGGAAGAGTATGAATTTCAGGATGAAGATCAAATTGCCATGAGCAGGTCCCCCATGAAACAAAGCAGAAGGGAGATGGCCACTAGAGTATGTCTCAGGCCTGCCTGAATACTCCTGGGAGCAACAAAGAAGCTGCCACCCATGCACATATAGATAACTGCTGTGCAGGCCCCAGGCCACTCTGTTTTGCTGAACACTCTGCCAGGCCATACATATATTGTAAAAAGAACAGTTGAGCATCGCCCCTACACAAACTCTCAATTACAGGATATGCAGTGCAGCAGTGGCTACAGCTGAGGCTGCATGCCACTTCAACACCACAAAGCACAACGCATTCCTTAATTGGTCTTTCTGCATCCCCTCCTACTTTTCTCACTTTTCATGGCTGCAACACTGAGAAAACAAATACAGATGCAGCCAAACAGAACTAATTATCTGCTCCGAGAACACATTACAATCGAAGCAGAAGCCTGAAGCCCAGCATTTATGCTTGTCCTGTGTCTGCATCCTGCCTCCAGTTCAAAACGAAATACTGTGATTCAACTAAGATTCTGAAGTTTGCAATACTAAACTTAAGGCAGCCAAGACTCATTCAGTCTTCCTAGGACATGAAGTTTTCCACTGAAATCTACCTGAACAGATAAGTGCTTCTGTCTACAAGCTCACTATATCCACAGATGTCAAGCACAGTAACAGCATCAGCACCAACTCAGCTCTTAGATGACCTGAAGTGACACAAATCAATGGCCATCACTCACATTAAAAGCTGCTCGAAGAGATACAGAAGTCTCAATGGTGGGACCACCAGTCTCTCCTGCTCCATCAGCCACCTATCCCCCCCCCTTCTTTCACACGTCTAGAACCTACATACGTCTAGAACCTACATACAAAGGTTCCTACCATCAGCTCTCTCCTCGCTCCACAGAGATGCTGAAGATCCTTACACCAGTTCCTTGTCCCCTACACTGCAGTCCTGGCCATAATCTTCTCCATCACAGGAAAAACAGAAGAATAGCAGGGGGAAAGGATTGGAAATGAGGACACTTATCTACCTAGAAAAGAACAACCATCACTATTTTCTTGCTTGGTGCTCAGCACCCAAGAGATTAAAGTCATGATTTAGCAGACAGAAGCACCCAAGAAGTCAGAGGCAATGAGATAAATGCAAACTTATCAACCAAAAGTTGGTTACATATATTGCAGGGCAACTGCAGAGCAGAGTCAAACAGCATCAGAAATCCCTGTTGAGCTCATGTTAGACTGAGAAATAGGAGTGTCCTAAGCTAATGCATAAGCGGAGAGATCTCCTGATGTCTTCCCAGTCAACACACACAGGCACTTCAGAAACAGTTCCTGGATTCCACATCCCATCTTCCATAAGGATCTCACTAAAGATTAAGCCATAATTCCTGCAGCCTTTCAGAAACCTCCCCGTGGAAAAAAAGAAATGCACAGGAGATATTACATATAAGAACGAGTCCACACAGGGAATGGCACAACACTGACTCTGGCAGCGAACAACCTGTGTCCACTTCTCAATTTCATTCCAATTTCATAGCTACGAGTCTACCAATCATTCCTGATAATTTTTAATAAACACACTCTACACTCAGTGTTGCAACATTTAATATATGTCTGCATTTTTCCTCTACAGAGGTTAAGCTGTAACTGTCATGAGGTAGCACGAGAGGGAAGCAGTCAGGGCTCAAATCTAAAGATGTAGACTGCCTGCGAGCACAGAAAATTACAGGTTGCTTTTAATATTCCATGAAGAATTTCAGAACACAGCAACAAGTAGTCCATCATATCATTGCTCAGATAAGGCTGTCTTGGTTCTCACTGGCAGAAGGCTCTAGAACTCTTTTCCTCTCAATAAATAATCAAGCCTGGTGAGACTCAAGCAGACAGAGGACATGCAACACACATCAATGACACCACCATAACTGGGAAAACCCTCCAGAAGAAAACCCTGTGATTTTCTGCAACGCTCTGCAACTACATTGGTTTCCCTATATCAGCCCCTGCACAGGAAGGATCACTGTTTAATTTTCATCAGCCTTGGAAGTTTTGTATAGGCAACCAGATCAGCAATATCCTCTATCAGTGAAGAGGGCCAATGGTAAGTGTGTTCCCAGCACAAGAAAGCTTGATAGTTGCTTCACTGCCTCTGCTAGCAGGAGCAGATCCAGACTACTGCTGTGTTTGAGCAAAAGGAAAAGTGACATGTTCTGCAGTGCCAAAAAGTAAATGGCAGTCTGGTGGCAGCATGGTGCTTCTCTTGAAGCTACATCCCTGTGTTGTGACTGGCAAACAGAAGTTTAGCTACCAGAGGAAGCTGCACACAAACATCCCCAGAGTGTGGCAGAGCAGGCGCTTCACAATGCACATGGCAGGTATGGGGGTCGCTTCCAATGCACTATGATCAGGACAGGCAGCACTATGCTCCTGCTAATCCAGAAGCGTCCACAGGAATTTGACTGCATCTTCACATCTGAACTCCCAGCTAACAGTCAATCTATTTGGGCTAAGTTCCATGAGCAACAATTGCTGAACCAGGTCTTTAAAACCACACCTAAACAAGGCACAAACACCCTGACCCAACCAGCCACTGAATGCTAAGATATGCTGAGAATATGGGAGACACCAGATCCAGGAATGAAATGGCTATATTATGAGGTGCCATGTTTTCAGGAAACGTTCAGGTTACAGGAGAGTTGCAAAGTGACAATACTTGATGCACATGCAAATGATTTAAGAAACAAAGTGGCCAGAACTGGAGCTCTTTTGCAAGATTTCGCTCTTCATTATGAGACTGACAATTCTCTTCATCAAGAGAATAATATTAGTTCTCAACACAAGATCTAATAACAGTCTAAGCTGCAGAGTAAAATCAATGTATCTATGACAGACTGGGGATAGAAAAAAATTAACTCCATGTAATTCTGACAAGGATTTCTAACTCCAAGTTCACAATTCCACATACATGGCTTCCAAAAACGGCCCCAGAAATGCTACTGCTGCAGTGCTGAACCTGAGCTGGTGAAGTGCCACTGGACCCACTAGAGTATTTAATCTAGTCAGGAACTGTGAATTAAGGTTGAGAATCTTGGTGACATGAGGGTAAGAATTGCATTTACACTGCTCTGAAAGCAAATGGGGTTCGAGGGGAGATTACGTAAGAGAAAAATGAAATCCAAAGTTTCTATATTCCTCACTTATAAACAATTCACAGAACCAGAGAATTCAATTAGATTGGAAAAGACCTCTGAGATCATCAAGTCCAACTATGACTGATCACCACCACGTCCACTAGACCATGGCACTCAGTACCACATCCAGTCTTTCCTTAAACACCTTCAGGGACAGTGACTCCACCACCCCCCAGGGCAGCCCATTCCAGCATCTAATCACCCTTTCTGCGAAGAATTTCTTCCCAATGTTCAACCCAAACCTCCCCTGGCGCTGCTGGAGACTATGTCCTCTCATGCTGTCGCTGGTTGCCTGGGAGAAGAGGCCGATCCCCACCTGGCTACAGTTTCTTGTCAGATGGTTGCAAAGTGATAAGATCACTCACCCCTGAGCCTCCTCTTCTCCAGGCTAAACACCCCCAGCTCCCTGAGCCGCTCCTCCCAGGACATGCGTCCCAGAATCGTGCACGTTGTGAGCCCTGGCTCTGCACCTGCTTCCCTGCTCCCACGTGCGACGCAGCCGCTCCTGGCAGCTATTTCTGTCATCAGGGAAGGGCCTGGTCCCGGCGGGGACACGTCCCGTGCCGTACTCGCTATCCCAGGACAGCGGATCCGGCAGCGTGTCCGTCCCGCCCCTCGCCCCGCCGGCACCGCTGTAACTTTCCCGCGGGCAGCGGGTGCCTGCGGGCCCGGCGCTCCCGGCTCCGCGCTGCCCGGCCCTGCCGGCGCCGGGGGGAACGCCGCCCGCCCATTCATTCCCGCCCCGCCGGGCGCTCTCCCCCGCCGCCTCCCCTCTCCCTCCCTGCCGTGCGCGGCCCCGCCGGTTTTGTTCCCCCCGCGCCGGCACCGGCTGCCGTCGCCCCGCGCGCGGCGGGGTCCGCTCAAGGGGAAGGCCCGGGCGCGGGGCGCAGGGGGAGGGAGGGAGCGCGGCGGGCCCCGCGGGCGGGAGCGGGGGCGCGCGGGCCCCGCCGGCCGCACTCACCGCTCGGCAGCTCCGGGGCGGCGGGCGCGGGCCGGGGGGCCGGGCCGGGCTCCCCCCGCCAATGGCGGCGGCGGCGGCGGGAGGCGGGGCCGGGTCACGTGCGCGGCGGCGGCGGCAGAGACGGGGGCGGGGCCGGGCCGCGGCGCCCTCCGCGCCCGCCGGCAGGGGGCGCTGCAGCAGCGGGGGGGCCCGGCCGCCCCTGGGGGCTCACGGTGGAGTTCGTCAGGGGAGAGACAGTCACAGATCCCAAAACACTGAAACACGGGGGCACAGAAACACAGATCAGGTCAGAAAGACCTCTGAGATCATCGGGTCCAACCTATGACCAAACACCACCATGTCAACCATGGCACTCAGTGCCATGTGCATTCTTGCCTTAAACACCTCCAGGCAAGGTGACTCCACCACCTCCCTCGGCAGCACATTCCAGTGTATAATCGCCCTTTCTGTGAAGAATTTCTTCCTAATGTCCAACCTAAACCTCCACTGGCACTGCTTAACACTGTGTCCTCTCATCCTGTCACTAGTTGCCAGGGAGAAGAGACCTCCCTCCATGAAGTTGTAGAGTGATAAGGTTACCCCTGAGCCTTCTTTTCTCCAGGCTAAACAACCCCAGCTCTCTCAGCTGCTCCTCACAGGACTTGTGTTCCAGACCCTTCACCAGCTTTGTTGCCCTTCTCTGCATCTGCTCCAGCACCTCACTGTCCTTCCTGAACAGAGGGACCCAGAATTCAACACAGGATTCAAGATGTGGCTTCACCACTGCTGAGTAGGCCACACCTCGAGTACTGTGTCCAGTTCTGGGCCACTCAATTCAGGAAGTGCTTTTTATCTTTTGGGGTTTTTTTGGTTTTTTTACAGTGCCTTTGTTCAGTGTGGAGAGAATCACAGAATCAATGAGGCTGGAAAAGACCTCTGAAATCATTGAGTCCACCCTATGACTGAACACCACCACATCAACTAGACCAGGACAATAAGTGCCATATCCAGTCTTTCCTTAAAACACCTCCAGTGATGGAAAGATTCCCTGGAGACTGAGGGCTGACCGTATTGCTCTCTACAGCTTCCCTAGGAAGAGAAGTGGAGAGAGAGGTGCTGAGCTCTTCTCTGTGGTACCCAGGGATATGATATATGGGAATGGCTCAAAGCTGCCCCAGGGAGGTTTTGGTTGGACACTTGGAAGCATTTCCTTACTGACACCAGCCACTGTGTCAGGCAGCATTTATCAGTGATCTGTTGCACCTCACCAGTTGCTTGGATAGAAGCAGTATTTTTTCATCAGTTTTAGCTAAGTTTTCAAGAAAATCAATCCCACATGCTGTGAAAATGTAGCAAAAGTGTAGTGATCAACCACAATTACTGACTGATGAGGAATTTTTTTCTTTATTCCATCTCTAGATCTCAATGAGAAATCTAGCACTGCAGGCTGGGTACCTGCCTGTTCTTCTGTATAGTCATGTCCCAGGCTCATCTCCCTTTGACTATAGGTTATATATTAATTGTTGCCATGTCCTTTAGTTCAAACCCACCTTCCTTGTTCCCTGATTTCAGCTGTCTCCCATATGATGTGCTCTTGGGGAGCAGGAGCTTTCTCAGTCTTCCCTCCTTCTTTGTCCTGATCGCCCCCTTACTGACATCTTGAAAGCATCTTCCCTGAACAGTGATAAGCAGCTTTTTGGGTGCCCTGGGGGAGGTCTTGGGGGCATGCTGTGAAGGTGCAAGTTTTTCCTATGTCTATGGGACTTGCAGTGCCTGACACACTTGAGGACAGTGACTGACTTTCCCAGAACCTTAACCTGTTGTGGATTGTGGTTTTCCCATGACTAACTTAAAAAACCAAATGTTTATTTCCATCCAAGTCTTCAGTTAAGAGCACTCTTGCTACTCATCCCTCCTGTACTTGCTTTTTATCTGTGTTGATTACTCAAAATGTCACTAGCTGACTCCTGCCTTGGTCATTTTTTGGAAATAGTGTGTAAAGTCAATGCAAACCCAGCTAATAACCTGTTTTCACTATTGTTCTCATTTCATCCTGAGATCTCAGTCTTTTTCTGGTTTGCCAGCTCTTTTCACCCAGCTCACGGTTTTTGAATTAATTTCTAGCTTCTGTAGTTTATCTAATAATTTCCATTTAGCATGGATTTAATTAAACAATTAATAAATTCCAAACAAATGAGGTGTACCCCATTTATTACATTCTTCTTGGCCAAACTAAGTAAATTTCTCTTCTTTTTCCACGCTGTTGATATCTGTAGGTGATTTTGGAATACTTGAAGGATTTCTTTTCAGCCTAGCCAAGAGGTTTTCCCAAAGAAGGTGAAGAAACTCCATGGAGATTTTTTTTCTGGATTAGCAATTACAGAGCAAGTATTGGACTAGAAAACAGAGATAGAGAATACATAAAGCACTAGAAGCCACCTCAGTGAATAACTTTTTCTTTTTAATAGACTTTTTCTGTACTGTATGGTTAAACATTTTTTGTAACTTGTTAAGAACTTTTTTCCCTCTACATCTAGCGAATTCGTTTGATTTATGAAATCATGCTAAAATTCCATAGGTCTTCCCCCTTTCAGTTAATATTATTCTGAAAGATGCTTGAATATAGTTTGCAGTTCTAGATTATCTTTTTTTTTTTTTTTGCATAAGCAAAATGTAAAAAAAGATCATATTCACTTGTGAACTCAGTGAAAATGTTAACAGTTTGAAGGCGTGGAGTATAATCACACAAGACAGCTATTTTGTTTCATTTAATTCTTTCCCTTAGGCCTCTAAATTACTTTCTGAAATTGCCTTTTTTCTTCTTATTATGTGCTAGCGACTGTAACTAATAGAGCAACAAACCTGTTACCTAACATGGTAGCTATGGAGAGCTCACAATTCATTGGCAGTATGTCTTAAATACTCCTGAATACATTTCTACCTTATGTAACGTATTCCCAAGTGTTTTCTTCCTCGCTATTTGATCTTTAACTAAGGAACTTAAAAGTTTTCAATACACAATCAACTTTAATGTTTGTATTGTAGAATAGTATTATAAGTTAAGGAAACAACACTGAGTGTATTCAGCTTTGGAAGTGTTTCCATTTTTCCTTTGATATCCCGATTTTCTTGTCTGAGTGCCTTAGAACATAATTATACACACTCTTGTCTCTGGATGCTGATGACCTTCAACAGCAGACATGCTGTTCAAAAACATGCAAGAACTTCCAGCAGGTAATGTCAGGTATCAGTGCCCATATTCAAGTTCACTGTTAAGAAACAATGTGGGGTGGAACTTGTTTCATTCAGTAGAACCATCTGCATTTCTGCATAACAGAGTTGGAAAGCAGCACAACACAGAGACCTGGGCACAGATCAGTAGTAACAGGCCAGGCCCTTGATGCTGTAAGACCCCAAAAAATCCCACCTTCAAGTTTTATGCAGAAGATTCATAATTCACTTTTGAATATATAAACATTTTTAAAGAAAAGGAGAAAAAAGAACCTTCAATTTCTGCATGTTTTTATATCTCCTGCCTTCTGCACATGCTGGGAGGTGTTTATGGATCTTGCATGGACCATGAGTCAATCTGCCATTTTTGTACTAGCATATAAAACCCTCTGAAGTTAGCCTTTACTCTCTCTCTTGGAGAGTATTTATTTTTTCCCTAATCAAGGTTGCTAGTTGTAATTGAGCAAAGAACACTGCAGTCCAATGTCTTCTGTGTTTGTGTCAATTTAAATCAAAATACCATATTTATATATGTAACAGTAACGACCCTTTGATAGTATTTTCCTAATTGCAGATGAGGTATGCAAATGGGACATGTCCAGGAGATTGGAATGTGGCCTAATGAAGTGTACACCACAAAATATATCTAGAAAATATTTATTTTTTAGTTATGTAGCAGTGAAGAGGTTTGGGAGAGTTAAACTGTTAAGAGAGAAACAAGATGACATTTTCAGTCTTCAAGAACTTCAATGAAAAGCCCAAGTGGATGCAGGGAAGACAGAGTGCATGTCTTTAAGTCACTTGGAAATGATCAGATAAGACTCAATAGGTTTCCCATTTGTTTCACATATTCTTTCTTTCAAATGAAACCATTATAATATGAATAAAAATAACTTGAGAATTTTAAGTTTCTCCTCTCATCACTGAAGACTCAAACAGCACCACCCAACTCACAAATCATATTTCCCACTGATTTTTAACATTCCATGAGGTTTGGGGAGGGAAGTACTTTTTTTCCTTTTTAAGCATATTTTATTCTGATGTTCAATATCATTTTGTGCATAGTAAGTGGGTTTTGTCCTGTTAATATTTCAGGCTTTTGTTTGGGCTGTTCAGGACTAATGCTGCAAGTAGAGGCCGGCAGAGAAACTCCAGGAAAAGCAGTGTTAGCTTAACCATGGCTGGTGAGATGAGCCATTGACCTCCAAAGACTCTCCAAAAACAACTTACAGCCATTTGGTTTTAAATGAAAAGAAGCGACAGAATGTATTTGAAAACGGAATGTGATATCAGTACAATGTTTTGGAATTGAATAAGCTTCTATTTAAAACTGCATCAGGCACAAATGCAGGTTTATTTACTGAATATTGACCTTCCAAATCAGTTTCCCCAACAGAATGGAGCCCAATCTCCATTTGACAGACAGGGTGATTTCCATATTCCTAAATGTCACACTTTGGGACTCAACAAGAAACAGGACAACAGAAATTCAGTGAAGCTATCGAGTGGGCAATATTAAATGTAGAAGACAATCTTTTAAATTTTTTAATTATTAAATGTAGAACATTGTATTTTAAAGGCAAGAAAACAGATGGCACCAAAGTCAGCTGTGATGTAATCAGACACAATTCCCATTCCGTGGGGATGCTGTCTCTACTTTCAGCTAAGCTGAATTTGCAAAACAAAGTTACTATTGTGGCAATGAAGCTCTCACAGCACGCTGAGTTCGCTGAGTTCGAACAAAGGCAGGCTGTGAGCCTGCATTTATTTGTTATCATCGGGAGAGGCATAAAGGAACGAGTGAGCACAGAGCAGGTGGCAGCTCCTCCTGCCCAGCTGCCCCAGCAAGGGAAGCAGGCTCAGGCCCTGCTGCATTCCTGAGCAGGTGAGATTGGACCGCGGACTTAGAAATGTGTTCTGATTCTTTAGTCATTGTATTTTGCAGAATTACCATGAGATACATGCTCGATTCCAGCAGGCAGTCTTCCCTGAAGATACTGCTGGCAGCTCCCATCCCAAAGCCGATCCCTGCTCCCACAGGTCCTGCTGGCACTGCCCGAGCCGGCCATCAGCACAGAGAGGGGAAGCTCAGCCACGGCGTTTCCTCTGTTGGCAGGATGCATTTCTTTTCCACTCGGGGTCACACTTTAGCAGAGAGCCTGCGGGCAGCGCTCCCGTGCAGCCTGGACGGCTGGTGTCCCTGGACGCCTGGTGCCCCCGGGCTGCCTTGCTGTTCCCATCTCTCCTGACCTGCTTGTGGCACGTGTTAGTTGGCCATACAAGTGTTAGTTGGCTATAGAAAGGGTCAGATCCTGCTGTCCTGGCCAGTACTTTCTACTGCCCCCCTGCCCCCAGGATGTGGAAGGAATAGATGCCAGTATCTGCTGAATAAGACAAGTTGTCCCAAGAGTTCCTTAATTGAGATGAAACTAAACCCAAATGATTCTCTAGCAGCAGTTTTACTTAATCTTGAAATAATTTTGGCAGCTCACTTACATAGCTTGATATTAAAATTCTTCTTAACCATATTTTTATCTGCTTCTGAAGGATACAAAGCAGCATAATAACATCTTACTTAATTTTTCTGGAGTAACAGATGAAAAAATAGCTGAATATTGCATCTCAAAATCATAGTCAAAATCTTTTTTCTTTTATTCTATTTAATGTTTAGTATCTGGGAAAATACAATAAATAATTTTTCAGTCTAGAACAACTAGATGTTACGCTTACTAGTAAAATGTTCAAAGAAGATGAAAAAATAAATTAGTATCTTACTATTTAACTTCAGGGATAAAGCAGGTCTCAGTTTTAGACAAGTGAGAAATTTTCAGCCATAAAAGACAAATGGAATGTGTTCTGCCTTTCCATAAACACAAGGCTATCATTGAAACCAACAGAAGATATACATACACACACACATATACATATATATATATATATATATATATGTACACGTGCCTGCATCAGAGGGCAGAATTTGTCCTAGATCTTACAAAATGGTAGGGTGCAATTGACATCCATGTGCGTTTAATTTTTTAACAAATAGAACTGCAGAATGTTCGTTTTTCAAATCCTGTAACTGCAACTTATATGAAACATTAGCATATAAAATATCATCACTGTACAACCACTTTTTTTTCAAAAGCCATTGTCAAAACCATAAAAAACAGCTAATTCATTAAAACCAGTGCTGAGGTTTGCGTTAGCTTTCTTCTATTTTAAGCACAAGAAATCGATTAAAAACTAAAAGGCAAAAGTGGCTCAGAAAATGACAAAGTCTCTAACAACATACTTTACTAACACTTATCTGCTAGAGTTAATTCAAAAACAATGTAAACAGAATGAGGTACAGATACCAATGGTCACTCCTCACAGCTGTGCAAACTGTGGGCCTTATCCTGCAAACACCACTGGCTCCAGAGCTTCCTCCCAGGGCCAGTCACACTGAGTCCGACCACAACTCCCTGCAGCAGCCCCTGCTGCTGCTCTTTGCAGGAAGGGGTCCTGTGACCCTCATGTCATGCACCAAAAACATTTAAAGTGCCTCAGATTTCAAACTGATGCAAATTTACATTTCATTTCTTTAGAGCTGAAAAGGTGAAATAGCTTATGTAAAGTCTTATATAAATACTCCTTTAAAACTGTTAGAGGTTTTCTATTTCAAGGTAAATATAATAAAATATTTGAACTGCTTTTAAATTAGGCAAATAGCGTTTGTGCTGCTTTTTGTAAAAACGCAACAATATTCCTTTGCTGTAAGATATTTTATATATTTCCAGTCACTCTTCCCTTTATTTTACAGAAAGTAAGAGGCAGAGCTATTATAATTTTGTTGGTGCAATTGCCTGTGGAGTTCTGAAACAGCCCAATGGATTTTTTTGTCATGACACTGAATCTTAAATTCATCCCTTTCCACAAGACTTTCCTCCAGCTTGTTTTATTCTCCTTCTTCAGTCTTCTCAGCTCCAGCTGAATTATCTGCCTCATACTTTTTATCAAGAGCATCTTCAAAAGGTTTCCCACTGCAGTCATAGGTTTTACTTGTAGGTCCCATATGTGTTCGGATGCGAGCTCCTGGCTGGTATAACTGCATGGCTGGGCGATCCTAGAAGGAAGGAGATGTGGTTAATGCTCTGAGAAACCCATGTGAGACACATATGTGGGATTTTAAAGTTTTGAATCTTTATGAAGAAAGTAGATTTTGTGTTAAATTACTTTACAATTCATAAGACCCAGGAAACAAATGGAGTGTAATGAAAATTGACTGAGTATTCGGTATTTATGTTGTTTTATAACACTATTCTTGGGAACCAAGCATTTTGAATAAATGAAGAAAGCTATAAAAATTAAAGATCCTATAATACATTTGACATAAACAAGAAGAAATACTGCACACAATTATGAAACATGGTATTACAGGTAAAACAAGAAAAATGTTGCTACTTTCACTAACATCAACTGAGAACAACAATAGCCTGTGCACTTGCAACTCTGCAGATGAATGACTGTGGCAGGAGAGCCCTCTCACCCGTGACAATGACAAATATTAAATATAAGCATAAAAGCCCAAGATAAGCCAGAGAACAATTTAGCAGGCATCAGCTAAAAATTATCCTCAACTGATCAAGTATTAGCACAATTTAAACATGCAATGCACATTTGAATTATACACATCAAAATAAAAATTGCATAGTTATTGCCCTACTTCATCATGCCTTCCCATACTGACTATGAGAGCAGGGAATTCATGCACTGGTAATAAACAAAGTAAGTAAAATTTGAGCATGGGCAGATTCTGTGAGTGACCCCATCATACACATGCTGATCTGATGATGGGAAAACGGAAGAAGGAGCCACTTTACAAGGAAAAGACACTTCAAACCTGCAAATGGTGATACTTCATAGCTCTTGAGATTACTTTTTATTCTTGAAACATACTGTTTAGAAACTCTGCTTAAGAAGTCTTTTACTATTAGGAGTATTTTACTCTCACAAATACCAATTTTTAATGTTATGAAGCACCTGAAAGCTCACCAAAACCTGAGCTTTTTGATCAAAGACTCATGTTAAGTTTAGCAAACAGCCTATTTGAAGACAGTGGCAGAGCACTGAAATTTTCCTACATGAAACTATACTAATTTCCAACTGCCATCATAATTTGAAGTCATTCTGGTCTTTTGTTCTTTCATTCTTTTTTCTCATTCACAGTATGTATTTTCCCTTTTCCTTTCTTTTTCCTTCACCTTTGTCTTTTTTTGCTCAACTTTTTTTCTCCTTCTCTTTAAACCAGACGTCAAGATTCACTATTGGGCTTTACAACCAGATCATTCTAGTTAGTGCATTGTAGTGTGGTATAAAATGTGATATAAAATACCTTTCTATATCACAAACAGCTGCATAAAACTAGATCCTCTGACAAGCAGTGCCCATTAGAAAGTTTATGATAAAGGGCCCAAATGACTTTTCTTACCACAGACTCCATAACCCACAGTTTGCAGGAAAGATGGCACAATGTTACTTACACTGGACATTTCTCATTTACTAATTAATTCTTACAAACTTCAGAAAGAAGCTCAATCTCTGACTGAAAATTTGTGTTGGCATTGTCAATTCTATACCTAAGTTGTAAAACTAAGGTTTACAACTAAACTTTACAACTAATCCCCTAATCTTACCTAGGTGATAAATATCCTAAGGAAAAAGGTCACCAGACTGCAAAATACTTTACTGATAGTGCTTATTTTTTTTAGGGAACATATCTAGAATTTGAAGTGTGGACTAATCCAGAGACTCAGTGAGCTACCAGAAGTGTGATGCAAAGAAATAAAAAGCAGGCAGCTTCTTAACTCTTGCCAAAAGGCCCCCAAGACCCACCACCCAGTTCCAAGGTTGCAGATTAATTTGCCAGATTTCAAAAACACCATGGTAAGCATGAGGAAGACTGTTTTTCCCATCTCCCTGTTTCTGAATTAGCCATTTTTTGCAGTTTGAGCCACTGATGTATGTGGAAAGTAGCTAATGTGGATATGCAGATAAAGTTCACCCATCCTGCCCAGCTGACTTTTGCATAAACAAAGAGCGAGGTGCACCAGGCTGTCTGTGTTTGCACCAGGTGACTTCCTCACACATACAGTGAGTCCACTTGGACTTGCTCTGTGCACACTCCATACAGACTCATTCTGCACATGACCAGTCTAATCTTGCCAGCCTTAGCCCACATCACACATCAGTCACCTGGTTTGAAAGAAGAGTTTCACATGCAGAATAAATTTCTACCCGAAACAGTGTTTCAGTCATCTTTTGTGGAAAATCCAGGATCACAAGGGAGAGTGAATGAGGGTCACAAGGAGAGCCACACCCTGAAAAGACTCTGGCACATCCATGAAATCGGACAGCCTGAGAAAAAACGATGTCCATATGTCTGGGAGACAATAAGGGACAGCTCTACTACAAACCCTGCTACAGGTCCTGCTGGCACTGTTTTTGCATCTGTTCTTTCCCTGACAACAGCTATGAGGATAAATTTATCCAAATGAAATGACAGCCTTTTCCTACTGGCAGGTATGCAATACCGAAGAATTCACTCATTTACACCCTCTAAATACAATGGTCTCTGAATTAGCTATGTAAGTCCTTATAGTTGCTCTACCAAGCAATGCCTGGCAAATCCATAATATAATTACTTTATGAGCTGGGTAATGGAAGTACATTTTTAAAAGACTAATATGCCACAGTTTTTAAATTGCATTACAGATCAGAAGTGTAACAATTTTTAATACATTTATAAAATGCAAGCTCCAAGAATAGTGTTCTAAAACTGATAGGGTTGAAAGGAAGACAGAAAGTCACCTATATATTGTGAATATGAATGAGCACAGACCTGTAACCTTAACTTATTTTAAGTGTTGTCCTCTGACAACAACCCAGAATGAAGTCTGGGTTTTACTGAAAATGAGATAAAACGATTTCTTCCTGAAAAAGCATTATCATGCTGAGTTTGCAAAAGTTAAAACCTGTGATCTTGAAGCATATTTAACTAATGAAAGATTATCCTAAATGAATAAAAGAACCTTATTTCTTATGCGCTCCTTTTTGGATGCCATGTCATCACACTTGTCCTCTTTACCCAGTTTGTCTACTGCCTCCACAGTGAAGCTGTAGTTGTAGTTCCCTTTCTTTCCTCTGTCTTGGCTGTATCCTTTCCCCCATTTCAGATCTTCTTCATTCCTTCTCATAAACTTGTCAAACTCATAGTGAGTTCTATGCTTTCTGCCATCATCCAATCGATACCTTTGTCTTTCAGGTTCTTTTTCTCGAAATCTTCTCTCCAAATCTCTTTGCTCTTTGTCACTATCATTTTGTGACCTAAGAGTATGCATAAAAAGAAAGAAAATCCAAGCAATTAACAGTAAAAAGAAGCTGCTGAAGGAGACAATACAAAGCCTGCCTTTGACTTTAACAGTAACTAGACGTGTTATAAGGCAAGGTTGCTTTCTTCTCATTAGAAAGGGGTTATATGCAATTTTGCTCAATGTCTCAACCATGGATGTCCAGCCCTTGACCATGCATTCAGTTCAGAATAGCAGACAAAGCTTTGCAAGCAAAATCAGACTTTTGTGCAACTGTTGTGGGAGGCCCATTCTTCACTTTCTATCCCTCTCTGAAATCCTATCAATAGTTCCATGCTGCATTATTAGCTCTTGTGGCCTGGTCTTGAGGTGAGTCATGCATATAAGTAATCCCCTGAACAGGAACATTCAAGGCTGGAAGGAATTGTTCAGATATCATGTATCAATTTGTAAAGTTTTATGACTCTTAACAAAAATTATTCACTGACACTGCAACTTGCAGAAGACATTTGTGAAAATGGATACTTATGTTCTAGGCTTTTGTTTATTGTGTCTCCAAGTAATCTAGCCTGCCTTTGCATATCTTATTTAGGCAAAAGACCATTACATTACCACAACATAATACTCGATTTCTGCTATGCTGCAATGGGTTTATATTATAAAGACTATCTGTAACATTCATCCTGTCTGATAAAATTCCCAGCTTTCTTATTCACTTCATTGTTCCAGTTCAGCAAGCAGGTGCTTCTCTCATACAGCCAAACTGCAAATAATTAAGAAAGATTACAGAATAGGTTGAACTTTAAAAGGAATAAATACAGGTAGTTCTTTTTATATATTACATATGTATAAATACTTAAAATAAACTGAAAGAACTGAAAAAGGAAGTTACTTGAGAATGGAGATTTTCTAATGGTGTAGTGATCAAATAGTGATATGCTTCTTATTTAGAATTATTTAATATCAATAAAAGTGTATCTATATCACCTTTTTTATTTTTTAAGTAACAGAACTGTGAAAATTGTTAGCATCTGCCATGAACTTAGGCATTGGTGGGACTGCTAAGACAGGGGCCCCATCTCAGGAAGTGCTGGAGGTCACAACAAAACCTGAATGAGAGGTAAGTTATTCACTATTTCAGCAGACTGAGCTCGTGTCAGCATAACACAGTCACCAAGTGGAAGCAATGTCCCAGCTGTCACAGACACCTGTATCTGTAGCCTAGATACATATATAAAAAATACTGTTAGTTCTCAAGGGGTATGTGAGTTGCTTTGTTTCATGTTTAATATTATATTCTAGACACTCTTAGTCCTAGCAAGGGTCAGGGCATGACCTTCCAAAAAGTCAAAAAGACCCCCTTGATTTGTTGCTGTAGCATTGCTTGGTACTTGTCTGTTCCTTTGCCTGTTACTGTGGTTGAGGAAGGAATGGATGCACCTGGAGGTAGGCAAGTGATAGGGACACAAACTCCAGTTCAAGAGTGGTTAAAGTAGCTTCCTAAAATTCAGTCATAGTGAACAGGCAAGCAAGAGTGGACATGGTGGGATAAGCAAATACAAAGTATAGGTAGAAGAGAAAGTTACGTAGCCAGAGAAAGCAGAAATTAATGGAAGTAAAGGGAATGGAAGCATACTTCTTTTTGGTATAGTTCCAAATCTGTATGTGATCATGTACACTTATGCAAATACTGAGATTTCGCTTTGTGGTAGAAACCTATTGCTACTGAGCCTTAAACATGGTTTCAGACATACAATTCGATCTCCTGCAGGTAGAGTTGGAAATTACAGTTTATTGCTGAGTCAGTGACAAAGTAGTTTCAACTTTAAACCTTGATCCAGCTGAAATAGTTCATAGCTTGCTACCTACCCACTAATAATCACAATGAAATGAGCACTTGGAAACACAAGGTAACACTGTACCAGTGCAGCCAAAGGGATTCTGTTTAATGCCTGGAAAATCTACATTAATGCCTTATTAAACTTACAGGATCAATTGTAAACAATGTTATATGGCACCACCAAAAAGCTTACTGCATAAAAAGCCAGGGCAGTGGGGGAGTCACCATCCTCAGAGGTATTTAAAAGACCTGTAGATGTGCCATTTAGGGACATGGTTTAGTAGTGGACTTGGCAGTTCCAGGTTAACAGTTGGACTCAATGATCTTAAGGGTCTTTTCCAACCTAAACAATTCTGTGATTAGTAAACAACCAACTTGCCCTTGCAATTGTTTCTGTTGAGCCTGTTCTGTTTCCTTTGTTGAAGAACATCAACAAAGGAGTTGCTGAATATTTTCAATTTCCGTTAGAGAATAGGACATGGAAATTTTCAGGAACTTCCAGGACATACTCAACATAAGGAAACACTGAGCCTATGCTTGAAGTCCTTAGTCAGAAACAAAAAAAAGGATGAATAATGCAAGTAGGATATTATTTGTGACCCATTTATTCAATTAGTAAATTCAGTTATTTTATTTTCCAGTTTCTTTATTGTTCTATTTGTCATTAGGAGAACATTTGCAGCTCCTACATACATCTCATAAAACCTGAGAACATATGTGGACAAAAGTAAAATTTAAACTGCTTAGAATAAGCAGGTAACCTGCAAGGCTCCCAGAGCATAATCACAAACTTCCTGTCAGATTTTATATGTAATACCTTAGGTAACTTATTAAAATGCTAAAGCTTGTCCTTCTGTACTGCAAAGCACTTCTGAGAGCTTAGCTGGAAAACTCAACTGAGTTTGATTCTGAGTTTTATTAATCTTTGTTATGTATCTTACATATCTTATGGGTGAATCCTGCCTGTGATGAGACACACGTACCAGGGGACAAGCGAGAGAACCAACTGCTGAAAACACTTGTAAGATGATACATTCCCCGGCTACACCAGTAACAGAGCTGAGCTATGCCCCTTGTTCCTGCCAGCACAAATGTAATACAAAAGGCAGAGGAGGCAGAGACAGCCTTTTGCATGTACCCAATCTAAGGCTGTCATTGACACCACAACTATTGTGCCATTCACTCATTTATCAAACACAGTTCTATGTTTATTGCAGCAAACCCAAGTGTGAAGGAAGAGTGTGGCACTTTAGCCAGTTTAGTCTTTGACATCAGTAAAGGAAGGAGGGCCTTACCTGAGCTCTTGATGGGGAACAGGTGAAATGACAATGAAACACTGAATGACTTTTCACGCAGAAATCCTTCCAATCTGGGATTTTATAGCATTTCACAAATATCAAATTGCATCCACTAATACTGCCATCAGGTCAGGAAATTATTACGAAACACCTTTTACCCAAAGGACAGTAAGAGATTTGTTCACACACAGAATAAAATTGGTTCTCTGGGGATAGAATATGTTGTCAATGCACCATTTATATTTAAGCCTTGAGATCAAAGCATTTATGATCTAAATTCAATTATAAAATACAAATATTACTTACTTTTCCTTAAGTTCTTTTAGTGAACTCTCCAAAGTCTTGGATTTTATACTCCCAGATCCAGGTGATTTATCCCATTTGTTTTCCTCAATGTCAGCTTCTTCACCTTTTTCTTTGTGCTTTTCACTGGCCAGTTCATCTCCTTTTTCAGGTTTCTTGAGAAGCTAAGAGATATTTGTTTATATTATGATGTAAAATTATTCTCCTCTGTTGTAACAGACATTTTAACAAGTATTAAATATATCAGTAACCTGCTAAGATTGGAGATATTTAAATACTAGGAATGTATTTTAAAAAATATAAAATTTAAAAGTTATTTAGAAAGGGCAGTTTACTTTTGCTAAGGAGTGACAGTCATTGACAGGCATTCAATTGCACACTTATAAATATGCTGAGAATACTAAAGAGAGCACTTACCTACTCTTCTCTCCTGAGTTTTATATATAAAGACATTATTATGGTCTAAGGTTTCTTAGAAATCATGTAACAGAGCTCAGTGTCATTGCCAGCAAAATAAGAAGCAGAATCTCTACAATACTACAAAGAGCAGGATTAATACGTCACTCCTTGAAATATTATATATAAAATATATGTCACATGAATTACTTGGGATAGACTGGCACGTAGAAGTAGGTGCTTAGTACACCCTGACACAAATACAGACTGAGTAAAAAATTATGATACTAGCAGAAAAGATCTCATTACATTTTCACCTTGAAGATAAGGATTTTCAAGAAGTCTTTTTCTTTCAAAATAACCCACACAGGGCTTGAACAGTGTCTTGCATTACAGGAACAATCTTTACAGAAGGACCAACTGTCTCAAACTATTACCCTATTATCAGGACTAAGCAGAACATCTCCTCAGTCTTTTCAAGCCACCAGATTTTCTGAAACAAGCACTGCTTATTCTTCTCTAATATTTAAAACGTCTATAATGTTTCTATCAGGAAATATTTTCCTTTTCTTTCAGAGACAGAACTAGCTTTCGAGATCATATCACCCCTGATATGTCATATATACAGGGTTTTTTTGGACAACCAATTTTGGGTAATATATTTTAAGGATTAAGTCCCTTTTCTTCTGAACTTCTAGAGTGATTTTCTTTATGCCTAAATATGAAAAATATGTAATTCACCTTCAGAATTTACTGGTTTTATACTTTCAGGTGAAGGAAATTGTTTGCCACGAAGAAAAGAGGAAACGAGTTCACAGTTCTGTGGCTTCTCAGCACCACAAGATCAGGAGTCAGTCTGTGTGTCCTTGCATTACGCTACAAACTCATACAATTTTCCTTTTCAAAATGGCCTATAAGGCTCTTCCAATACTAGAAAATTTAGTTCAGATGAATACTTTTTATCTATGTCATCTTATACAAATAAAGTTTTATCGGTTCCAACTTCATAGCACAAGATACATCCTCCTAAGTGATGTTGCTAAAATCCATTCATATTCTTGCAAGGCAGCGCAGCCTAAAGTTAGCATGACTTTGTTATAACTTGGTTAAAGCTTTAATACTATTAAATAATTTAACACTATTAAAATACATCAGTTCTTGGCATAAATACAAAAAACTCTCTGCACACGTGGCCAGACGGAGATTTACATGACAGAAAGTTTTTAAAGCCATATTTCACAGAAACACAGAATCACAGGATATTCTGAGCTGGAAGGGACCCACAAGGATCATCAAGTCCAACTCTCAAATGAATGGCCCGTTCAGGGATAAAACCTGCAATAATCTTCCACCATGTTAGCACAGAAGAACTCGGTTGTCAAGTAATGCTGGCACAGAACACAGCAGTAGTATAAAGGTATCTGAATTACTTGCTGTAACTGCAGCAGCACATCACTGTACCTAGGGGCACTAGTCACACTTTCAAACAACACTACTTACTTTACATTACTCTCCCTTGCAGACAAAACTGGTTTGGTGCCTCCACACTGTGCTGTCGTACACTAAATAAACATTGAGATACCAAAGAACTTCTGGATAACTTCAAAGGAAGAATAATCTTTTTTTTATTACGCTACCTTGATCCTTATTTCTTTTTCAGAGATTTTCTTTTGCTTCTCCACTTCTTTCCTTTTACGTCTTTCTTCTTCTCTGCGCTTCCTCTTCTCTTCCTCCCGCAGACGTTTCTTCTCCAGTTCTCTCCGCCTTCGTTCTTCTCTTTTCTCTTCTCGTATTCTCTGAAAAGTTCAAAATGATTCATTGTAAATTGTCCAATGGAAAACCACGTGAAACATAAATGTTGAACTTCAGGCAAAAGTCTGAACGTACCTGCTTTTCTAATTTTCTATTTTTAATATATTCCAAAAGAGGTGTTGTTCTTCTAGCTAAAACACAAAAAATTTGTGATATAGTGTTCAACTCCTAGAATATGTACTCATTTCTTTATTTTAGTACTAACCCCCTTTTTTCTAGCTTTATCTGAAAGGGAGCTAAATCATGGATAAACCTATTTGTTTCATGTATTTTTGAAAGCATTACCATCATTTTGCTTTAGAAACACTTTGTTGCTTTTTTTGCTGTTAGTGTTAGAAGCAACAGAAATAAACTGCATGATTATTTAATGTTTAATTAAAGATCCTATCTTTATACCATATCTTTCCAGTTCAAGAGAATGGCTTTTCTCACTTAGAATGGTTATTTCACCAAAAAAGAAAGGAATGTGTTCAGCATCTTTTCCTACTTTTTACTTTTGTACATCAAAACCTAGCTATATTGTTGTTCACAAACAGCCCATATTACTGTAATCTCACATAGCATTTTTCAATCACAGATGTCAAAGTACGTGATGAAGGAAGCATTTTCAGTCCCATATAACATTTCCATTTACCTGACTTTAGCATTCCCCTCTCCTTGCAAAAACAGGAGGAATCAGAGATAAGTAGTTTGTCCCAGGTTACATAACGAAGTATCAGCAGATTCAATAAAACTCTGGCTTCTCAAATAACAAATAAAATGTCTCATTTACTGGATCACACAACAATTCTTATGTTAAAAAGCTGTCTCCACACTCTAAAATCAAGTCATCCGCCTGAACCAACCCCCAATTCTACAAAATATTGGAGAACATCATCAAATTTTTCATCATATACAGCATTTATGACTGTCAGTACTGAATTCAGACTTGAATTCATGTACTTAGAGTTGTGAATAGTTACAACAAATTTTGTCAGTCTTAGGTGTCCCAGGATAGAAAATGTTTGCTACTTGAAATTGCTCTACAGTTACATTAAGGATTCTCCCTCAAACCAGAAAAAAATTGCACTACTGGAATGCGTGACAGGATTTGGAAGAAAAAGGAAAAAAAAAAGAAAAAAAAAAAAAAAATAAAGTTTTCAACAAATTTGAAATGGCATAACCAAAGTCTGGACACAATTCATATCCCCAAAACATTTAAATCTTTTTGCCTTGAAAGTCAGAATATGCTGGAGGTAACCCATTCATTAATAAAGAAACTTTTTTATACGCAATTATGAATAGATTGATAGGAAGGCTGATAGGATTCAGTATTTATTTTTACCAAATATCAATGTTTAAAAGCAACAACCAAAAAAGATTGTTGATTTGCCATTTTCCTCTCTCTATCCCTAGACTTCCCATGCTGCCCCACCCTCCTCACATGCCTATACTTTCTGACAAGTGTTAGGTCCCCAGAACCCTCCCTTCCTGTCCCTCAGATCTGCAGCTTTGCCTTCTCTCTCCTGCCCATCTGAGCAGTGTCTACCTGTGGGCACTTCTATACGCTGAAGGAGATCACAGATTTTAACTGGAAGGTCTGGGCAAAGGATAAGCTGCACTGAGAGCCCAGAACTTGACCCTAGTCATGACTAAGGCTGTGGTGCAAGAGGTTTAATGAGAAAGTATAACTTCAAGTTCAAGGGAGAGAGGCAGTGTGATGAGTATTATCAATAGAGGAGGGAAAAAAAGAATGTTTATCAAACCTGACTCTTATCCATCTTATTTATTGTCCTTAATATGAATAAAAATATGAAATATTTTCTTAAAATGTTTAAAGAATTTTAGAAGAAAATAAATTGCTAAATGAAGTTTTGTGTCAGCAAAACTTTTTACATTTTATCTTGTTCTCTACAAACAAGCCAGAAAAATGAGCTTATCTTCATAATGTTACTGAGAAAATCTCTTTTATATCTCTCTGTCACACTGAAACTGATCAGCTAACCCATCTGACATAATGTATAAAATATGTTGCTTCACAGTAACTCTACATGGAGAAATGCTGAGCATACAAGGCCCAATTTTGCCAGCGAAGTCCTGGGCATGTCCTTCATTGACATCAGTAGGAGTAGCCCCTTTGCAACTCCACACACAACTAAGCCCTTACATAATTTTGCTATAAACATGTTACAGTTTTGAATGGCAGAAATAATAAAGCAACTAATTTGATTCTCTGAGATTTAACAGAAACAAAACACGAAAATTCTTAATGTAAATCTGCCTTCAGCCAATATTGTTATTCTGAAATTTGCAAGTCTCAAGACTAGTAATTTTCACTGATAGAATATTTTAAAGTTAAAAAATCTTTCTTGAAATTGTAAACTTTTTGGAAATCATAAATTTCTAAGAAGATTTTGACTGCTTTTACTTTTCTGTCAAATACTAGGGAAGATTTGGGGTAAACAAATATTGTTGCGTAACTTCCCTATCTAGAACAGCAATAAACAAGTTTTATTATCTAAATGTCCATACTACTAACATTTCCATTTCCTCTAAATTGTTTTAAGTTCCAAATGTCCCTAGTTAACTCTCAAACAGCAGTAACAAGTGACAGGAAAAAAGGAAATGGCCTCAAGTTGCACCAGAGCAGGTTTATACTGGGTATTAGGAAAAAATTCTTCATGAAAAGATTGTCAAGCACTCAAACAGGCTGCCCAGGGCAATAGTGGAGTTACTGATCCTGGTGGTATTTAGAAGATGTGTAGATGTGGCACCTGGGGACATTGTTTAGGACTTGGCAGTGCTGGGTTAATGGTTGCACTTGATGTTCTCAAAGGTCCAAAGGTCTTTTCCAACCTAAATGATTCTATAATTCTAATCAAAAGAGGTGTCTACTTTTACACAAAAGAAATAACAGCAAAGGTCATTTTTTTTCCCTACTCAATTGTCACACCTAGGGAAAGACTAAGTGTTCTGCATGTTGTCACTTGAAGATACAGCACATCAATATTCCATGTCATCCTGAAAGCTGCATACCAGCACTGAAGATTTCAGAGTTGACCTTACTTAAAATTCCCCATGGGACTGTGAAAGTCATGCTGCATGCATACAAAAAACAAGGTGTTGCCTTACTTTCAGAGCTTTGCCAGAATTTTGACCGTGAGAACAAAAAGAGACTATTTCATGTTTCTTAATAAAAGCAGCTAATATGAGGGATAAATTTTTAAGTATCCAGCTATTTTATATTTTAAAAATAAATCTTTCATCTATTAATACATCTGTAAGTATTCAGAATTATTGAGGAACTATTTCTGAAGTCACCGCACATGCAAAAGCTCAGGTGAAGCCAAGTGATTCCAGGCACAGAGACTTAAGAGAACAGATAAAAACCCCTACTACTTGGCTGGATAACAAAAATTTAACTGTGGTAATCTAAATCTGTTAGACTGAACAGGTCAGTTCTAGCAGGTAATATAAAGATATTTAATACTCTCAATAATAAGAAAAATCAAGAAAACAGACCAATAAGTTCCCTTGTTTTGGCCTCAATCTCTCCCAAAAGAATCTCAGGATTGGCACAGATTTTCTCTTCATCAGCACAATAATTCTCTAAAAATTTCTTATATTCTGGATCTGTGAAGAAAAATTTTTGAATTATATTAACACTTTGCAATGCATAACAGAAATGAAATATATTTTCTACTGTGATGCCAAGAAAATATGTTTACCATCTTCAATGCTCCCGGCTTTGGCATCTTTCTTCTTCAGCTTCTTTTTCGAAATCTTCTGGAATGGAGCAAATTCAACCACTGCAGGATACTCCAAGCCTTAAAAGAGATCAAACCTTAATATTCTGATGGGGAGAAACATTCCCTAAATTCATGTAAGATTTTCACAACTCTTGAAACGTGTGGAGCAGTCTTACTTGAAATCAAAGGTGACTGTTTCTACAACTACTAAACTTCTAATGAAAAGTTACACACAGAGGTATTTTACATTGAAACCAAAATAAATTTATATTTTAATTACATATAAAACATTAAATATTTTTGGATATGCTAATAAGACTGTCAAAATGAAGATTATTGTTATACAATAAAATTCTTGTATTATCATTTTTAATTTCCTTCTAATTATTCACAGATATTGGTTAGAAAAATTTACCTCAAAATCTCAGTCTGACAAGTAATTAAGTCCTACTGGGAAATTAATCTGAAACTGCTGAGTGGTTTCCTAAAGCTTCGTTGCCTAAAAGCTTAAAAAATAAATAAATGCTGGGTAATATGCAATAAAACAATATACCAGCTCCTTTCAGAACAGTAAAACTCAGCATGTAGAATTGTGTGAAACTTCTTTTTTTCTGTTTATGATGGACTATGCAACTTTCTGCCTGTGTTTGTTGGCAAGGATTCTTTTCTTTGAATTCTGCCTTAAGTACTGGATTTTTCTTTGGACTGGAGTCAGAACTGCGTGTAGGTTTTGAATTTCACCTGGTTTCCACTTCCAGCAGGTTCAAGATTACACTTAGCTCAAGTCCACTGAAAATTTGTCTTAAATCTGCCAGAACATTTGCTAACCATATTGAACCTGCTAATCCTTGTTTCATTTTTACCCTCATAAGTGCAATGCCGCCACAAGTCTCACCAGAGGGCACCTGTCATCAAACCTTGCGGTCTTTATTTGCACAAACAATCCTGCCAAGCTGGCCAGCTGTGTCCAAGTCAGTTTTTTTTATTTCCCAGAATATTCAGGACTGAATATTCTGGCTTCACTCCAGCATAACACTGAAAGACCTGCTGAATTTAGGCAAAGTCAAGTCTTAGGAGAATCATAAAAATAGCTTCTTTCTGGTTTTTCTTCTTAAAACGTCCAGAATTTGAAATCCAGGAATCACGCACTGCGAGGAATGTGTTGTTCTCCATCTCTACAAAAACAGTCCAAATCTGATGGATGTCAGAAGCAGACAAAATATTTCAGGTAGGAAATGCTGAAGAGGAATTAACAAATTTGACAGAGAGTTTCTTTAGAGATCAATCTCTAGTAAGAGTGGGCAGGACTACTTTTCACAGGACCACTGCAACACCAAGTGTACAGAATAAACAATGTCTATCTAAGAGACCCACAAATCTCAGCCTATTTTATAGAACCTACTCAATTTTTTACAGAAGGTATGGCAAGGAACTACTAAAGTTCTGCTAACCCACTTTTTGTCAAAGGCAGTTTCACACTACTATAGGAGACTCGGGTTTATCCACACCATTACAGACTTTCTCTACTGCTGGGCAAACTTTTGCAGATTGAACATTTTAAAGCTGGCAATCAATTATGTTGTTCTTGTTTTTGGAACTCAACTCAAGATGTCTGCAAAGGCCCTAAAAATTCAAGTTTGACATGTCTTAAAAGTGGGCAACTGAAACGTTGAAGGTTTCCTCTTGCTTTTAAAAAACAGGAGTAAGTGGCATAAGTTTATCTCACAGAAACACATTGAAGATGTAACAATTCATGCTCACAATGTGTTCAGTTCCTGTTGTGGTGAACTGTGAAGCTTGCACAAGCTAATTGTCTTAATAGCATCTTGATAATGTATTGCCTAAGGTATAAGAATGCACATAAAGCATGCACACCACAGACAAGCAAGACTGCATGGACAAATACATTTTGCACTTTATTATCAAGTGCTAAATTTTAACATATTTTAATGTAATTAACTGCATATTGAGGAAAAAAGCAAGCATAATTAGCAAAAAGGAAGTAAAATAATGTTCTAAAATGGTATATGTATATATATATATACACCTAATATCTTACAAATAGTCCAACCTTTATTGTCAATGAAGACATAGCCATCAAAGCGATCTCTAAAAAGAAGGATGTCCTCAGGATTTCTAAAGTTAATGTATGCTCTTGAGTAGAGATGAGGATAAAGGCTGCAACAAGAAACAAGTTTATTTCTGTTATTTATTATTCTGTTCAGGGCTAGGGAAAAGGTAAAACTAGAAGGATCTCATTTTAATTCTCATCTTCTTTGAGAAACTGCTACCTTAAACAGTCTTTACATGTATGTATCTAACTATATATGACAAAAAGTAACTTAACAACTGAGTTCTGTATGCAACTGTGAAATTTATTCTGAACTGAAACAAATATTTCTAGTTTGTTTTGTCTCCCTAATTTCCAGAGCATATACTTCCAATTGTGCATGATCAAAACTTGAATATTTCATGATTTCAGAGACATGAGTAACAGCAGTGCATTTGGGGAACTTCTTGGGCATGCTAAAAAAAGTGTTCTATCAGTGAAACAGGCAAAGGTAAGTAAAAGACCACAGTGAAGGGGCAGTTTCCAAGCTGCAACTGTATTTAAATATATGTCCACCTTTAAGAAAGAATAAATAGCCTAATACTTGGCAAGATAACCCACTGAATTAAACACAAATAAATAAACTCCATGTGCTATCATCCTATACACACAATGTCTAGTTGTGAAGAACAGCTATTCTGAAAATCCAAAGAATTTCTAGCAAAGGAAATGGGTACTTACTTAAAATAATTTTGATTCTTCATGATAGAATCAAGTGGCACAGATCCCACTCCAAGAGTAAATATTTGACGTGCCTGATAAACACCTCAGGGCTGGCACACCATAACCACAATGAAACTGAGGCAATTTAATGGATTAGCACTCATCAGCTAAGTTATTGTAAGCCATGGCCTGTACGTGCTTTAAACCTCTGCAACTGTGATACAAAACAGTTTGGCTTAAACTGCCTTAATGATGGCTACATGTTACATCACGTTTTTGAACAAATCTTAACATAAGCCCATAACTTTAAATACCTCTGTACATATACTGTTGTCATACCCCACCTGCCTTCAGACCAACTCACCACCAGCAGCAGGAGACAATAAACATACACAACTGCAACTGTATTTCAATCCCATAGCCATTTCAGAATCAGATTTCACAAGTGAGAAAGAGCAAAATCATGGGTTGGCTCACAGGAATCTTTGCATGTGGCAGCTCAAAGCAACACTGTTGCCAAGTAATTTTTTATTTTTAAAATATGCATCCATATGGATTCCACTTCCAGTATTAGAAGGAGACCATAAAGACCACAAAGAGACAAATCATTGTCAATAACCAATGATTTCGTAAACACACCAAATTTGTGTTTGATTTGTGTTTCCAGCCAGGAGAAATGTTTAAAAAAACTAGAGGGCTTTTTTCATTTAGATGTTTTGCAAAAACCAGCTACAGACTGTTTCTACAGCATGAAGAGGATAAACTCTGTATTTCTAAGGAAGAGCAATTTTATCAATTTATACCTATTTTGACATTCTAGGATGGGAACAGAGTGAACTGTAAGCAGGTAACTGCAAAAATGTCTGCTAGGGCATGGTCAGTGCTGAAAGATGCTACAGTGGCTGCGGAGCTACTGCCAAGATGCAAAGCAGATGTAGCAAGCCAACTTCCTTCTCATTGGCTTCAAAGAAAAAAAAAAGGATGAAATCTAACACTTTTGATAATTATTACATACAGTTAAAAATATATTTTAAAAAGGCATAGGAGTGTAAGTAAAGGAGGGAACTTTATTGTGTCAATCTATAGCTGCGCTTGAAGAAATGTCTCTGTGTTGCCCAATGGCTGCAACAGTGAAGAACTTTCTGATAACTGGCAGCTCCCAGAAAGAAGTTAACTTCCTTCTCTATCACATTAACAGGACTATGCTTATGTTGCATGTTCTTTGATGTTTAAATTAAACGAGGTCTGATATTACAGATTGATACAATTGATACTTGAAGTGCTGAAGGTTCACCAGACAAAACCAGGAATTTTGAGGCAGCATTATTTTTCAGGCACTTCTCGGCCTCAGTGCACAGCAAACAGCTTCATCATATAGTTGGATTTTCTTTTTCCTGTAGTAACTTAGAACCTTATGGTTGGACACATAATCATAATGAAACAAAACTGAAAAAACACAAGAGTTATTCCTTCTTTGTTTCCTTTAGTTGGTATATCAATACCATCTCTTTTATCTGCTTTGGCAACATATGTATTTTTCCAGCTTTTTTAGCCTAATCAAAGTGGGTATCTTTCAAAACAGAGGAACATTTGATATGGTTATTAAGCACTTATTAGTAAGAAAACACCAGTCTGAAATGTATAAATGGGACTCTGGAAAGCCGAGATTTAGCATATATCCTGCAAATACGGGATCCAATGTTATTGCTATACATTAATATCTTCAAGAACTTCATATGCATCAGCAGAAACATACAAAAATATAAAAGCATGTGCACAGTAGGATATTGATGTGCACCACAGCACAGTAAAATACAACTCTCTCTCCATTATTGCTGCAGTGTATCAGGGTAGAAGGCTGCAGAAACAGAGCTAAGACAATGCTTAGCAATTGCAGGTTCCTTCTCTGATGGAGCCACCTCTGGAAGTAGAGAATTGGTTCGCATATGCGTGCAAGTTAGTTGTCAGAGCGCTTAGTGTGTAAAAACCTCACCACTGAGTGTTTCAAACCCTTGTCATAGACTTCTTACCCAGCAAAGTGTGCAGTGTGCCTAAAAAAGTGCATAAAATTAACATTCTACGTGGGATGCTAACTAAACCTAGCAAATCGGAAATTCTTAGCACTGGCCTGCATACAGAACATGCAGAATATGCTCCGAGTTTCAGACACCCGACTTCCAGCTGCCGCTCCCCACGCTGGATTCCCTCTTCACCTATCCACCGAGAACTCACCAGCATGACCATGCAGCAAAGAATGCACAGAACTTCTTCAGAGGGCCACAGGCACTCTGAGGCTAATGACCTCTCCTAGGAAGAAACACTCCTGCTTTACTTTTGTTCTTTGTATTCAGCAGTTATTGGTTAAAATACTTTTTTTGCTCTTCAGGATTTTGCCTTCCAGCCGAGTTCTACAGAAGGGTCACTGAACACTCTGTGTCTCCTCCTTGAAGTGTCTACCAGCATAAATTTCATTCAGGATCTGAAATTTAGTTTTATAATCAGACAGCTGGTTCTATTTTGCCATATGTTTGCTGTCTATAATGCTGCTTTCCATCTGTATAATGTTCTGCACAGATGCACAGCACATGCTGGCATCTCTGGGACATCACTTAGAGCAATCTCTATGGAAACAGCCCAGATGAGTCTGACTGTACACACTTCTTCAGTCCAGCACACTTTTTCTTTGTTTTCTGCTCTGTGTTCAAGGGTATCCAATCTTTTAGGTTACATTTATTTCTATAATATTTAAGTCAATAATTTCTCTAAGCCTTTTTCTAGTAACTTTAAAAACAAACACATTCTAATTGTTTACTTCTTCTACAAAGTATCTTTTAACACAGTTGTGTAAAAAGACTGGTACACAGGAAAGCAATTTTGAATAGTTATCTACAGTATAAACAGCAAATACAAAAACAGTTATCACATCTTAGTGACTTACTTATCAACTTACAAATCATGGTGGTTATATGTATATAAACATATATACTTACATGTGTATAAACACATAGATACCTACTTCTAAATTTTGGAGTGTCAAGTAACTCCTCCATTCACTTATATAACAATTGATGAGGTAAGTTACCATCTACATGGCCTCCTCAAGCTAAGATCCACTGGCATTTATCCTTATCACCTTTTGTGGTCACTCACATAGTGGATGCAACTGACATAATCTTAAATTAAATTAGTCTTTTCTTTTCACAGTTATTAATGAGCACAATTTGCCTGGCAGAGAAGCAGGAACACTACAGAATTGTGCCAATCAAAGCCTGTCAATTATTCCATCCAGAACACAGTAGTGGTGGTTCCCTTGAAGCTCTAAAAGCATTGTCCCTTCAATGCTGTGGTTCCTGGGTACAAACCTCCACCCTACAGTGTTAATGCTATATACCTAAAATAAACCTGAGCAAAATGATGTGAAGAACCTACAGAGGGAAAAGGAGTGTGCTTTGCAAGAAGCTTTATCACTCTCTGTGACACATGGCATGGCACTATTTGACCAGTTTTTATGTAAGCCAAGGTCCTGTTCAGATCTCTTTACTTTTATAACCTCACACTATTAATGACTCCAAGCACTCAGTGCCAGTCCCAAGGGACGACCCAAGTCCTGTAGGGCCAGAGCTCAATCACTTGACTCAAGTTTTAGAAGACTCAGAAATATTTACCAGTGGACAAAAAGAAAGAATATCTGGAAAAAAAAGTTAATATTTGGAGTCTGAGTACAAAGTCTGTGAGGAAGGCAGAGTCTTTATTATCAACTATAAACAGTGTTTTGTGTGTATTTTGATGTCAATGTGTAAGAGAGAATAAACGTAATGCAGTGAATTGGATGAATCTGAAAAATGAACAAAACACAACACAAGTAATTTTCTGAAATGATTTTACTGAAATGGATGGAACTGAAAAAGCATTATACATTATTAATGACATTAATCACATGAAATTTTAATACGTTTTACAGCTTGTCTATAATAGGACGTGGTAAACTTAAACATTTATGATATAAAGATATTAAGAGAGATATTAGAAAGATAAAGCTTGCGATAACAGAGAAACTGGAGTTGATATGCCTATCTTGTCTGTTTTCTCCTCTAAGGTGAGATGACCTTAGAAATAAAAATGAAGAAACAGCTACAGTTAGACCTCTCTAGTTCTCTTTCCAACAGCAACTAAGAGAGGTTGCTTAGAGAAATTTTATTAAAAAGGAGAAAGTATACACTGGCACTTCACCCAATACATAATTTCAGTTACTTGCAGCCTAGGGACTTTGTAATACCAAACTTGTATCCTGTGTTTAACAGGTTTTCATAGATAAATATTTGTCTAAATAAGAATTTGTCTAACTGCTCCTGAAGCTTTTCCAACATCCATCATTTGTGGAATAAAATTCTGACAAGTTCTACAGTTTGACAGAGTGTTGCGTGAAAAAAAAGACTGTACAGAAATATGAATGAGCTCTTAGAAACTTCTGTGACCTGGAGTTACACAGGATGTGGTTAAATTGAGATGTTACAGCTCGTAAGGCAAATTTGTCTGGTTCCACACCAAAACATGTCTGTCCCTTTCTCTTTTCAACAAACAGATCCTCTTCACTGAGTAGCTTCTCCAAATCATTCTCATTAGGTGACATGAAATTTCTTTTCATCTTCCCATGGGTTTATTACTTGTTCTCTGAATTCTCTGGATTGGTTGGCCACTATGCATGTGGTACAGGATCTAGGAAAAAGCTATTCAGTGAAAGAGAGCACATGTCCACCTTGTCCTGTAGCTCTTCCTGTTAGCTGGAACGACGTGAAGACACATCCAGAGGGTTTGCTGAAATCGTGTGAACTGTCCATAATATGACAGATTACTGCAACACAATGCTTTATACTCAGAAAAGAGTTCTCTGCTGGATAAGAGGAGACTGAGACTCGCTACATTAATCTTGTCTCTAACTTTTAATTTTGGGATGTTTCTTGTGTATTGTAGACTGGGTGAGCATGTAAAGTGTTGAATAAACAGATGTACATGGCATGTGTCAGCATCAGAACAAAGGGGACAAATGACATAAGGTGATCCTGGGCCAGGTAAAGGACAAATAATCAGCCAAGCCAACACTCTGCAGAACTGCAGTGAAATGCCTATTTAAGCTGTGTAGTTTGCTGAAAGAACCTGTAGCCATACAAACCTCATAAAGGTAAAGCCATTCTGAAAAAATACATCTTTTGTATGAAAACACATTTTTTAAGAAGCAAGATAAACAAAAAAGTGACTATGAAACAGTTCATGTTGAAAAATTCAGACTTATGTGAAAACATTCTTTTTTCTAGTGAGTTTAAATTTGTGAAGGCAGGAGAGAATAACATGACAAATTACACAGCATAAGAGAAAAACTACAGTATCTTTCATTGGTAACGTAACATAGATGCAATCAAATGAGTGGACAGCAAGATTTTTGAGTACTCCAAATTTCATGACATAAGAGAGAAAATGAAACTTTATATACACGGCTGTTGTCAGTGCCTTCTCTTTTCTAAGGTGGCCAACTCCCTAAATTCTTATGCCAGCAGTTTTTCTGGAAAATTAAAATTGTAATTTTTTTAACTGTTTCCTGGAATTTGTGCAGCTAAACACACTGAGAACTGACACTCTTCTTCAGAGAATTTTTGGTTTGCTTTTGATATTTTCTTCTTACCAAATGAACAGCTGGGACAGAAGCCTTAAAGAGACCCATTTGGAAATATGGATGACAAAGTTCAGAAGACAAATGTAAGGAACTACAAAGACTTTCATTCAGACTAAATACTCCTCTTTCCTAACTTCACATCCTTTGTGGTTTTAACAGAACAGCTGAAGTACTTACTATTTTGTTGCTGCACTAACGTGCAACTATTTAGGTGGGTTGGGAACTGTCACAGTTTTGCTAAATAAACATTTGTTTCTCCTTGATTGTGGAACTGACTCTGAAAGAACCCTTAACTTCAAAAGTTGGTCAGCAATAAACATCCAGGATCCCCCTGCAGTCAGTGGAAAGAATCTGGTGCGAGTGGAGGGTGAGTCATCGCACAAGATACAAGAAGATGGACCTTATACTTTAGTTTTTCAGAACACATGCAGATGTAGCATAAATGGTGTTTTGCTTTTTTAGTGGTTTAAGTTCCTTCTCTTCTGGAAATTGATTTATTTGAAAGGGAATTGTATTTTACCACCGTGATACAGAATTAATTATACAAATATATCAGCAATTCTGATTTATTGTAAATCAACCACTCTATTTTTTTATTTTTGCATGAGATAAAAATTAATAAAACTGGATTATTTGAAAAAATGAAGTAAATACAAAAATATGTAAGCATACAAAGAAGTTAAGCTCAAATGGTACGCATGAAAACATTCTGTGATTGTTTGCCCTAGACTGAATCTTTTCCACAGCCAATAAAATAGTCTGTTGAAGTTTATCAATGAAAGTTAAAAGAAACATCAGGATTTCAATTATGCCCTTCCATTTTAACATGGAATTTTGCCCTTCTGTTTTAAAATCATCAGTGTAAAAGAAATATCCAGGAATGCTCTCTCTGCATACGCAGCCACTTTTCATATATATTTTTGGTAACCCAACAAACATAATAAAAAGGGAAAAAACGTGATTTGTAATGGCCTGGATACCTTAATTAGGTTTTAAGCGCCTGAAAACCTACAGAAACAGCTCATCCTCACCTGGGATCAGCAGTGCAAAACTCAAAATAATCATGGGCAGGTAGAGGATGTAGCTGTTCCTCAAGTTGTTCCTTGGTTAGACAAGGAGGAAGCCTTCGAATAACCACCTGCATATATAAAAGAAAATGGAGATTTATATTTGATCTAAATACTGTAGAAATGGATGGAACAAGTTCCCTCAGTTTCTACAAGCGTTGTAAAACTGAAGGGTGACTGACATATTCTGATATGCACTGCAATTTAGCCAATAATAAAGGATTTAAAAAACCCAAAAACTAGATATTGATTACATAAACTTTTGCAGTATCTCTTTCAATACAGCAGTATTTTAGTGCCCTCTGTGTCCAGCTGCTCCTGGTAGGGGCTCCAGAGCAGGCTCTGAGGGGATGCTGGGGCTGCCCCATGCTGGGCACAGCCAGCTTCAGCCAGCTCCAGTGGATTCAACCCAGGGAACAGCTGAGCCACTCAGCCAAGACTTGTGACTCTGGGAAGCGTATTTAAGAAAGGGTAGAAAAGGCTGCAAAGCAGTGGGTGAGACAGAAGAGTAAGGGGGGAAAAGTGTGAGAAAGAGCCCTGCAGACAGCAATGAAGGGAGGAGGGGAGGAGGTGCTCCAGTGCCAAAGCAGAGATTCCCACCCAGGAGATCATGGTGAGGCACGCTGTCCCCCCACAGTCCATGGAGGACCCCATGCCACAGCAGGTGGAGATGCCCTGAAGGGACCTGCAGCCCATGGAGAAAAGCCCACACTGGAGCAGGTTTATCCTGAAGGACTGCAGCCCACAAAGGAGACTCCCTGCAGCAGGTCATGAACAACTGCAGCATGCAGAAGGGAATGTATCCCACTGTATCCCATGTCAGGGCCCCATGCTGGAGGGACAGAGCATGAGGAGAAAGGAGCAGCAGACAGGAGCTATTATGACCTGTCTGAAATCCCCATTCCCCATCCTCCTCCACTGCTTGGGTGCAGAGGAGGTAGTGTCTGGGAAGAAAGGGGGAAGGAAGGTGTTTTAGTTTTAATCTTTGTTTCTCACCATTCTACTCTATTTTTTTAAAATTAGCAATAAAATAAATTAATTTTCAGCAAGTTAGAATCATAGAATATCCTGAGTTGGAAGGGACCAGCAAGGATCATCGAGTCCAACTCCTGGCCCTGCACAGGACAACCCCAGAATCACACCATGTGCCCAAGAGCATTGTCCAAACACTTCTTTAACTTTGTCAGGCTTGGTGCTGTGACCACTTCCCTGGGGAGCCTGCTCCAGTGCCCAACCACCCTCTGGGTGAAAAACCTTTTCCTAATATCCATCTAAATCTTCCCTGATGCAGCTTCAGGCCATTGCCTTGAGTCTTATCACTGGTCACCATAGAGAAGGGATCAGTGCTTGCCATCCCACCTCCCCTCATGAGGAAGCTGAAGGAAGCTGCTATGAGGTCCCCCCACGTCTGTTTTTGCTGTGATGGCACGTTGTAAATTATCTCCCTGCCTTTATCTCATCCCTGTGAGTTTCTTTTATCATCTTCTTCCCCTGAAGGTAGGAGGGAGGAGTGCAAGAGCAGCTGGCTGGGGGTCTGGCAGCCACCCAGAGTCCACCCACCACACTCAGGTAAACTGCCCAATAATAAGAACAAGGAAACTGCATAGAAACCTCTGGTAGAACGATGCCAGCACACAAAGTAGTGAAATGGCCATCAATGGCTTCAGGTAATCTATTTTAATTTTTTGAATATTTTAATACCTGAATTTAACTTGACTTATTTTTAAGTTATAGTGATTTTCAATGCTTCAGTTTTCAATTAAAAAAAAAAAGGGAATAAATCAAATCTCACACTTCTCACAGAATCACAGAATTGTTAGGGTTGAAAGGGACCTCTGAAGATCATCCAATCCAACCCCCCGGCAAGGCAGGGTCACCCAGAGTAGGGACACAGGAACGGGTCAGGTTTGGAATGTCTCCGGCGAGGGAGACTCCACGATCTCCCTGGGCAGCCTGTTATACTCTGCAAGTTTTATTTGAAAAGTGCTCGAATAAAGACAAGGAAGAGAACAGGAGCTGCTTTGCCACAGCAATGGCAAGCTTTGACTTCTTTAGAATTAAAGATGAAATGATTTCCAGCACTGACGCTGGGGATTTCACAATACTCCAGGGAATGAACACCCGTTCTAAACACCCCACTGTGCTGCGCCCCGGCTCGGTCTGTGGAGCAGGGATGCTGCCCGCGCCCCGCTCCCCCCGCAGGCCCCGCTCCCCCCGCAGGCCCCGCTCCCATCTCCCCCCGGCGCCGCCGCCGCTCCCCCCGCGCGCCCCCTCACTTTGCTCAGCGCCGTTTTCTTCTCCTCCCGCAGTTTACCCGGCGCCGGGTGAAGCAGCGGCGGCGGCAGCGGGGAGGGCGGCGGGGGGTTCGGCGGAGCGTCTGTGTCGCGGCGCGGCGACTCCCGGCGCGGAGGGGTGTCCATGGGCCGCTGGTCACGGCCGCCGCCCCGCAGCGACCCCAGCCCTGACAGCAACCCCGGCCCCCGCTCCGACCGCATGCAGCCGCGCCCGCAGCCGGGAGAAACCTCGCGAGAACTGCCCGCAGCGCTGCCGGGATCTCGCGAGGCTCCCCCGCCCCAGCCCCTCAGCGGGGGCGCCGCGGGGAGCGGCGGGGGTGCGATTGTCATCCCCCTTCCCATCCCCGAACTTCTCGCAACCCCACTGGGCTCCCACTGTGCCGGTGGGCAAGGGAGGACAGAGAAGTGTGCCCGTTCCCCTGCTCTCATGGTCCCTCCCCCTAAGCTCGCGGGTGCCTTGTCACAGCGGCCGCAGAGCGGCTCGTACGGCGGGACGGGCACGGACACCCCGGGGCGTGTTACCCACGGCCTTAAGATGCAGGGAAGAGAAATAGCCAGGTCCTGGGGACAAAAGAGTGGGAATGGGGAAAAGAGTTCATTACTCGTTACTTCCATCATCCCAGGACTCCGGTGGTTCTGTCAAAACGAAGCAGCAGCGCCCGCACGCAGGAATGCACCGTCAGCTCCAGCCTCCGTGGCCGGGCAGCAGGTACGGGAGCTTTTCTGGACAGTGCCTCCCTGCCTTTCTGACTGGCTTCATCAGGAACTGTGGTGCTACAAACGGAGGTACGAACGGAAAGAGGGGAAAGTCAGGGTGGGTAATGGGAAGAAATTCTTTACTGTGAGGGTGGTGAGGCACTGGAACAGTTTGCCCAGAGAAGTTGTGGATGCCCAATCCCTGGAAGTGTTCAAGGCCAGGATGGATGAGGCTCTAAGGAACACAGTCTAGTTGAAGGTGCCGATGCCCATGGTAGGGGAGTTAGAACCAGGTGATCTTTAAGGTCCCTTCCAACCCAAACCATCCCATGATTCTATGTTATTCTAAGTATTGACCCATCAATCAAAACAAGGCTTACTCAGTCCTAGATTGCAATCGACAAATTTTGCAATGTCTAAATCCACAGTTTCCTGCAATGCCTGTGTGAGTCAAAATATCTTGGACTATATCTCCTAGGCTCGGTGGCAGAAGTGCAGCAAAGTACATCCAAAGTATGGATATACCATGCATTTATCAACACAGAGACTCATCTAGAGCTACGGAAACTAGACAAAAGCAGCAAAATGCCTGCAAGTTAATCAGAATACACAGGGTCATTGCAAATATTCAGATCCTACTGCATTGTTGGTCCTCAGACAGCTGTCCACAGCACTAAAGAAATATATGATCTGATGTGGAATAATACAAGCAGGTGGCATTGGCTGAGGAAACTGAAATCACAGAATCTTCTGAGTTGGAAGAAACCCACAAGGATCATCAAGTCCAACTCTTCAAGTGAATGGCCCATATGGGGACCGAACCTGCAGCCTTGGTGTTATTAGCACCATGCTCTGACCAAGTGAGCTAACGTTATTCTTCCTCAAATCTTTTAGGCAGCAGTACCTACGATGGAACTGTTGGAGCCATTGGCAGCAGAAACATCTTGTGGGTTTTCATATCTATTCTGAAAACCTTTAAGGCAACAGCCAGGTCTGCCCACTCCAGGACAAGACTGATCCTTTCAAGGGAGAGATGAAGTTATGGGACAGAGTAAGGGTGTCTCTTTTGGGGGCATACTGATAAGTCACCCAACCTGACAGTCCTGAATCCTTGTACCAAGCAGCCAAAGGCAAAAGGCAATGACTTGAAGCAAGAATCAAGAATCTGAGGTTTAGTCAGGCCAAAATTAATAACCAAAGGCCTCATGAGGACAAGGACAATACTCAATTTAACTAGAGCCAGGGTGAATGTCATAATAACCCAGAAAGGCACCAAGCACTATCTAGGAAGCAAAGTCCAGGCAAGAGCAGGACTGGAGCAGGACAGGTGCTGTGAGGTGCAGAAGACTAGAGCAAGCAGGAGCTGCCAGTACAAAAGCAGGGATTTGGATAGAACAAGAGCAGATCAAAACATTGAACAGAATAGAAATGAGGAGAGAGAAACTTTCCCTAAAGTCCTGTCTGAGACACACATCAGAAACCACAAGCTCTAAACTAACTGTAGCTGCCTAAAGGACTGGGAGCCAAGCCAAGCCATATCAAGAATTTCTCTAACATCCAAAAGTGTTGCTCATGGTGTAGGGCACTTTGCATACATTTCTTCCTAGGTAACTTTTAATACAAATAAATGAAGGCTAGCAAAAGCCAGCCCCAAAACCTCTAGCAGATACATGTCAAGGCACAGTGTCACGATATGCTGCCTTTACAGCAATGCCCATGCTCACTATTCCATGTGTTTCTTCCCATTCCTACCATTCTGCCCCACTGATGACAAGTTACACAGCACTGGCTTGCTCTCTTTGAACCTGAGAATTGATCAGATCTAGAAAATGTTTTAAAATGCTGGTCCGGTTCCCTGATTTCATTCACAACATAACCAAACAAACATTTGTACTACCACAGCTAAAGAATCAGCACAAGGGTAAGTAGATTCCTACAGGCAAGGAGGAACACTATAAACCATCACGGCCAACATACCATCAGATCATAACTGGACAATGCAGGAAGAAATATCAACTTTTATCAATCTTTAAAACTATTTGTCAACAAAAATAGTAGTAACATAGAAAAAAGGAAACAATGCAAGATTTATATCCATGTCTGACAGTAAGGCCTGATTTGCTAGAAGACTCTTTTGCCAACTTCCATGTAGAAATTGCCACAATGCCTTACTAGAAAACTAGATTCACATATGCTGGATTAAAAATAATAATGTTCTAGAGAAAAAGAAGTTTGGCTCTTTGAGAATCTATTGGCGATATCCTTCTGGCTACTCTGTGTGCAAAAAGAAGCCTTTGGTGTCACTTTATGCATGAGATGGTCCTGGTTACAATCATTCAGGTTACATAAGCACAGATGTAAAAATAACCATCAAAAGATCCTTTAAAGGATGAGACCTGCCTAACAGAGTAGCTGTTGAGACACACTCATTATAAAGGCTTCAAGAGTGTCCAGGAAAAATCCCCAGTTTACCTCAAAGAAGTCACCTGAACCACACACAAACTACCAGGTTCCAAAAGAAAAGAAACTCCTCTGTATGAACTTTTTTGCCAGCCACAATGAAGGAGAGAGACCTGACGGTGGCCAGGAGATGCATATGCTTCCTAAATGATTAATTTTCCCAACACTCTCCTTGGATACTTTTCCACTTAAGACTCATGGCTTATCCCATGTTTTTCAGGAGAACGTGTGTGAAGTACTTTAGAACTAGGAAGTAAAACATTTTTGTTCACCTTACGTTCTCACGTCTGAGAATATACAGGATTGGTACAGAATTCTACACTTGACGCAGACCCAAATCCCTATGTTTTAACATATGGAAGGGAAACTTGGGCACCTCCAATTCCCTCTGTGAAGCCATAGCACAATTTCCACTGTCCCTGGGACAGAACCAGAATTCTCTACACTCCTGTGTTGGTGCTCATAGGAAAGCAATGGGATCGCCTAGACCCAAGCAGATTTCAACAGTGAGAGTGTGTGCAATTGCTGTTAAAACACAGACTCCTCCCCGAGCTTTTCTGCACTCAATACCCTTGAATTTTAAAGTGCAGTTGTGTCTAAAAACTGAACTAATGTTCAGTAATGCACAGACATGTGCAAAATAGCCAATACCCTGTATACTACAGTACTATGTATATGGCCTGCATCAATGCAATGAAGTCTTCTTGATCCAGATGGGGATTCATGAGAGTGCTATCAGGAAAGGAATATTTATAAAGTAGAAACTATAAAACTCCCAGTGTTAAGTACATAGTTGTTTGAATTAATATAAAAAATAGCAAATTCTTGAAAGTTTAACACCAAAACAAAAATGCTAAAACAAACATACTACACTTAGACAAAATGAACTCTCTACCAGTATTTATGGTCACGTACTATGGTCTGACATTGATGTTTCTAACATCATATCACTTTCATTCATTTCAATCTCAAATGTTTCTTCCAATGGGCGACTGGTATCTGTACTTTTCCTTTGATTTGATGTCTCTAATGTTACTATGCCACTTTCATCCAGAGTTTGTCTTTCTATGTCGAATTCTCTGAAATCCCAGGGAGGTGAAATTATGTTCTTTAATGTCTTCACTGTGTGTACATCAAAGTCATAACATCTTAATTTGTCTTTGATCTCTGTTCCTAGGAAAACAGACAAACCATTAGTTTATTCCGAATGAACACTCCCAAAAACATCTCTCAAAGAAACTGTTATCCAGAAACTACTATAATCCTTTGCTTTCAGATCATCAGGGAACTATTGCTGCTTAATGACTGAAGATGAATAGAGTTGTTCTGAAAAAATCCAGCAGCCTCCTTTTTGAAAAAAGCATAATAGAAGAAGCACTACTCAGATTCAAAAGTCTGTTATGAGATGTAATTGCCAATTCCCTTCCCAATTCTCCAAGGGGCTTTTTTTCTTGTTTAAGTTACACACGGCTTGGTTTGCATTAATGCATATCACATGGCTGCATGGTTCTTCCAGATGTGTTAAATAACTACATATGGAGAACGACAATATTGAGAAGAAACATCTGCTTCAATTGTGCAAAAAATCTGCTGGAAAAGCACTAGAGCACATAGATGGCTTTTACTCTTAAGGCTTCAGCCTTCTTAACATGCTTGACAGAAGATCAACTGTGTTCACTACAGATAAAACACTAAGTTCAATGAAGCAGAAATCTATCACTATAAAGTTGTGGGGGAGGGGGCAGAAAACTTTCACGGAAAATTTAAAACTATGGCAATATAATGTATTACAGTTATGAAGCCCTTTTTTTTGTTACCATATGTAAAGCTGTATTTTTGGAGTCAGAAGAATTCATCCTGTCTCCACAGAGCCAAGTTTTAACATGGTGAAAATGCCTTGCTCTACAGCAGCATTATCACTAGTGCTCTGATTTCCTAACTCTATATCTCTATTTTATTTTTTCCTTATTCCCTTTGGTGTCTAAGCTGCCACAAATCAACATTTTCTATAAAGAAACCATCAAAACCTTCAATGATGAATTGTTTCCTTTCTTTATGCTGGTAAGAATTTACTGTCATGATGCTCACAAGAAACAGTGGTCATCTGCAATTGCTGTGAAATTCTGCATCATTTAGCCATTAAAAAAACAACAAAAAAATCCAATCAAAGGCATACTCTAACTTTGTAAGTTGATGAGGTAGTGGTAGACAGTCTTTCTTGACATAGGAATAACACTCCTCTCAAAGGACTCAATGATTAAGAGTCACAAAGATTAAAGACTTACCAATGTAGGCTTCAGAATCACCAATGTACATTTCTATGCAGTGTCCAAGCATTGTGACTGAAAATGTGTCATCTCTCCTGAGACCAAGGGCCTATTAAAAAAAACAGTAAAAAGTATTTAGTAGCAAATAAAACAGTAGCAGATTTACATCTTAAGTCTGCAGTAGTTCAGTTTGTTATTTTGTTGTTCCACAGTGCTATCTGAGCATAGTCTTCACTCTAAAAGCAAAACATTGCACAACTCAAATAATACCATCACATGAACTCTCTGAAGTAGCAAGCAAGCAAAGCACTGAAGCAAAACCAGAAAAGGCTATAAATACAGACAGAGAAGCATTCAAAAATCATGAGATATATGTTGCTGTAAAATTTCTCCTTTAAGGCATGGTTTGGAAGTATTTGAAATTACTTCAGCTGCATGACAAGCTTATGTACATGAAATGTAAATTGCAATAATGACAATCAAAGTTTGCCAAAGAGGCCATTTTTTAACCTATTTTTTTAAAAAATTAAGATTATAAAATAAACAGTAATTTGGAGGCTGGGAAAAATGCTAGTTCTCTGTTCCAAACCTAAACCAGAACGCAAGAGGTAAATTGGAGAATGTGTGACCAGCACTTTAACTGAAGGCAGTTACGTACCGTATGAAAATAGTCGATGGCGCTTTCAAAGTTGCCCATTAAGCTGTGTATGTAGCCAATGGCAGAGTAAGTAGAAGCATTCTGAGGAATTAATACTAGAGCCTGGCGATGGTATTCCAGTGCTTCTTCATACTTCCTGTTAGGGTTAAATACAGAAGATTGATTAGTAAGTGGAACACAATTGTGCCAGAACTTAAAAATTATTGCTTTATACTCCGAACATAATGTACAAAAGACTCATGGATATTGACAATTTTCTTCCCCAGTGTAATTGAGAAATCATTGTTCTCCTTATGTAGCAAAACAGATGCCTACAGTAGGCCCCATTTGGAGATGATCTTAGCCATCTGATATGGTAAATTGCTTTCCATGCTTAATGCTGCTCATTGTAACATTGGCTTGCTTTCCGTAGCTTTCATTTGCCTCCCTGGGGGAGCGATGGAGCAATACGAGACTGAATTCTGCATCATTCAAACTGAGAAAAGCTCTCTGGGCAGAAATTTCAGAAGCCTGTGCTGCATACACTGGTACTCTTGTCAATTCTATTTTGCTATACTCTCTATCAAAAAAGGAGGTTTACACATACCCATAATTTCTTTCAAATACCAGTCACCTTTTCTTTGAAAATTATCTATTAATTAGACTGATTGTTACATTTGTTATTTTATAAAACAAGGATTAAATGTACACTATGACATTACTATGAGGAATTAAATTGTCACATTTGACATCCCAGTTCCACATTGTTAAAAAGAAAGATAGCAGTTGCCTACTCACAACAAATTTTAATGACTATAGTGATAATGAAATTATGTAAACAGCAACACATGAAGTTGTTAGAGGGCATCAAGTAACAATCGAGGCAGAAAAATTATGCAACTGTTTGCTTGCAGCACAACCCTTTCACGATGCAATTTTATTTTCACTCATAGTATTCACATGTCCAATTGACTACCACTGTATTTTAATATGCTACTTTCAAATTACAACCCCTTAATATTAGTGAGTAGTCATAGATCCAGTAAGTTTTTTCATAATAGCCATATTGTGTATTACAAACTCTATTAAATTAGTTATTACAGAATTTTTAAGTTTTCAAAGCATATGTACAGCTGCCTAAATTCTCAACTTGATTTTCTTGAAAGATGGTTTACAAGGATGCAAAAATATATTAGGTTTGATTTCTGAACCTGAACAAATACTACAATGCAAGTTGTACAAAGAGTGATGTAAGCAGTTACTAACTTACTGTAGAAATTTAAAAAAAAGACAAAAGTAATCATAAACAAAACAAGTATTTGAAAAAACCCTGCAATTATACTCATGAACGGACTCCAGAAGCAGTGCCTTTTGTTTGCTCTTGGCACAAGGAGTAACTATTATATGTTCTTATTTTATAATGAAAATGAAGACTAATTGGCAATTTGAGCACAAAGCAATTACTACCAAAGCCAAAGCAGAAGTACAACTTTCATCTACCATAATCACATTCTCATTAGCAGCTTTGAAAAAAAAATTATAGTATACACCAACTGGGCGATTAAAACCGTGACACTAAAAAAAGAACAAAAAATTGATTGAATAAAAGAAAACACTGGTTAAAGTCAGATTAAGGTAATTAATGAGAAAACATGTCTCTGTGTTAGAACTGTTAAAACTTGCATAGGTACTTTGCACTTTTGCTGTTCATGGAATGGAAACATAAAATGAAATAGTTTTGTTCTACAAAAACATAAAGTAATATTTCCTTGCTGTGTTAATGTGACTAAATATTTCACTTCAATAAGGAAAAGTAAGTACTAAACCAAGCAATTAATTGGCACAAAACCACCTTTATGTTAATTAAATCAGTGGACATATTCCAATATATGAGGACTGAGACAGCAGACAGCTAAAATTCACACCCATACAAAGATCTAAAAGCCTATGATCAAATCTCTATCTAATAAAAATCAGTAATTAAGGAAAGGCTTTTATATTAAGGACTTTAACTTGTGTGTGGTAAACTGGATATAAGGGGCGATTAATATATTTACATTCACAAGCTGATTCAGAGAATCATCTTATAGGGTACTTCTACACTGTTCTCATGTGGTAGATGATATAAATGAGAGAGAAAGCACATTTTTGCAGCATTACAGAAAAATGCAGCTCCAGTAGCCTCTGCTTACTTGAGTTTTCTGCAGACATGTCCTAAGTTGTTCAATAAAGGCTCCCACTTATCAACTGTCACCTGCAAAATAATGCAGCAATTCAAATAACTGCAGCTTCTCAGACTATAACTAAATTTGTCTACTTTAAAAAACCCCCAAACATACAAATGAATAAGGTATTTTATTTATGACCAAGAAAATTATCAGGAACATTTTAAATTCTTTACAAAACACACATTTAAGCCCCAAACCTTGATTCAGTAACTCATTTTTCTATTTTATCCATTCCCCAAAGCCAATTAAAACTTGGGTGCAAACCAAATAGAACTTGTTTTCTACTTAATTAAAAAGAGTCTTAGCTAGGAGCACCGAAGACCCCCTCAAATTAGGTATTTGTAAAACAATCATGAATACTGGAAGTCTTTTTGCTGTCTTCTCCATGGTCTCACTTCATCTGCTCTACATAAATTAGCTCATTTATGAGGAACACAGAAGACAATCTGAGCCAACAAAATCCTTAAAATGCTTTTTACTGAAATTAAAAATAAATTGAGCTTTTGCATTATGAATGTGTTGTTTATAATAATATAATACTACCTTTTGAATCTCTACTTATTTTAGGTGTTTCTCACACTAATTCTAAATATTCATTTGTGTGTTTCCAGATTTCTGGTATTTAGTACTTCTCAATAAACATGAAAAATGCCACATAGAAAAGACTTTATGCATACACATAAATTTAATTCTGGTCTATAAAGCTTATGGCATTGCCACAAACAACATTACAGTTTTAACTAAAACAGAACAAGCCCATTTATATATTGGTGAGCATATAAATTAGTAGCTGCGCAGTTTGTTTTAGTAAATATGTGCCTTGTCCACATGAAGATTTTTAGTTCTTCAGCACTTTCCACTTTATAGCTTACTGTGCTCTAGAAGCAATTTCCTTATATTGATAGGAGATGATTTGTTAACACAGCAGCATGAGGTGATGTCCTCATTAACTAAATTTAAGCTAAAAATTGAGAAAACCTATCTTAAAATTCACAAGAAGCCTGTCACAAGGTGGTACTGCTTTCATTAAGGCATCTTGAATTTCTTTAGTACAATATGTTTCTTTAGACAAGATGATATCTCACAAATAACCATTACTGCCAGTAGGTACACATTTATTTGTACTCCAGCGTGAGGAATCAGGGTTGTAATGGTCAACTTTTGATTCACAAAAGCACCTGAACTACATTTCCTAACAAACCTTTTGCTAGTGATTATTTTGGTTAATTTCAGGAAAGTTAGTTAAGCATCTCTGAGCACATTCCTACTCAGTGTCTCTATCCGGGAGAAAGAAAACAAATCCATACCTACAGGATTATAACCCCACAAAAGTGGAAGTCATTCAAGAAATGGCTAATACTTAAGGTAGCAGAAACCATCGTCATATGTGTACCCAGTTCCACCCTCAGTCAAGAGCAATTGTTCTTCTAAGACCCGGGTCTGAGAATAAGACCTGGATTTCACTCCCCAGTCAGTGCTTATTTTTCTTTTAATTTCATACAGAAAAATACTTTTTGTCTTTTCCTGTAGCACTGAAGATGATACATGACAATTCTCCTCTAAAAACCCAACACACCAATTACAAGTAGGTAGTCCAAGTTTTAAAGTCAAATTTATATTGTATTGCTTTTAACTTAAAATAAGAACAACATAAATTGTCACAAGACATTATAGAATTTGCTAGAGTTTTACAGATTTATAATCCCATATGTTAGTAGGAAAAATACCTCATTTCCAATAGCTTTGATTTTTTCCAGTGCATCAAGGAACCACTTTTCTGCAGTCTTCCAGCTAAGAATTGAGGGGTGGGGAGAAAGAAAATTAAATTAGTGAAGAGTTTTCATTAGCAGTATGAGAAAACTATATTACAAGGAAGAGTTCTTTGATATTATTTCATTTTATGAATGGAATTAGATGTAAAACACAGTAATTTACACTTGGCTATATTTTGCATTGTGGTCCTAAGAAGTCATAAGACAAAGTTTAAAAAATTAGAATCAAACCGAGTATATTGACTAAACACTTCATAGAACTGTTAGGTTTTTTTCCAGAATATATTTGGAACCTTCTGAGCTGATAAAATGTTTTGCTGTACAAAATTTTATAGCATGTGTGCAGATAGATGCCTTCAGGCATGCAACTACATAATGACTGGCACATGGAAGGTAATATTCATCTCTGCATGCTCCTCAAGCATTAAATTCTGTCTTTGTTCAATCTTATACAAGAAGAACAATCTAGAAAGCAAGGGTTTAGGGTAAACACCATCTAGACTAGAACCAAAAGACACTATAGCTCAAAGTAAGTACTTAAGTACACATACTGACACATTACACTTCAGAATAATTCATGTTTAGGATAGTATTTAATCATATTTTGCAAGCTTACTCTCCATTTTGAAATGCTACCACTCCAACTTCATGCATAACAAAAGGATCTTCAGGTGCAATGCTTAAAGCTTGGCTGAAAAACCGTTCAGCTAACTTGGAGTTGTTGGTCAAACCGTATTCCAGTCCAATGTAGAGCATCGGCAAATGACACCTAAAAAACCATAAAACAAACTGCTTGTTTGTTTTTGGGTGGTTACTAGGAATGGAGTTGCAAACTATAAAGAAATGCCAATTGTGTTTGCATATGTTTATGTACAACCAAGTAAAAGCTGATTTAAATGGACTATTAACCTAAAGGGAAGTTTGAAAGATTTTACATCTCTGTAAGTTATTGACAAGAATTTAAACTCCAATACATGACTATAACATGCTCTGGAATTACATGTATTTTCTCAGGGCTTAAGTTAGTTCTGAAGGTTTTTTCTCTAGTTTCCTTTGTACGTTTAATTTACAAATAGAATATGGAAGAAACAATAATTAGATTACATCTACCAATAACCACAATCAAATACAACAGTTTTATATGCAATATTACATTAGTCCACGACTCATTTTACAACCTTCTCCCAGAGCATGAAAGAGCTGTTTAAGATATTACTATACAGCAGTTGATGACCTGGTGTAACAACCATGACTTACAAATTTCATAGAACTGTCAGGTAGAACATAGATTACCTAAATATAAATCTTGACTTTAGAACTTACAGAATCACAACAGCAATCACAAATAATGCAGCTAAATGCAGATGATTAAATTATTTTTTTGTTTGTTTGTTTTTGTTTTTGTTGTTGTTCTCTAACAGATAATTATTCCAAATATATTGCTTCTACCTATTGTTTCAAGGGATATAAATCAATATTCTACACTATCTATGGATATGGATATTCCCGAATATGACATTTTTTACATACCCTTTCATGAGCTGTGCAGCTGTGAAATATGCAGCCATTGCTTGGTCGTGCTCACTCTCAACTGCAAACGAATGCCCGTATGCTATCCATGCAGGTCCATAGGTTCGCTCAAGTGTAGTAGCTTTGCTAAAACACAAGCAAACACATCTGAAATTAAATTTCACCTGCTTCAGATGACTGCTTAGATAGCAGTGCTGGGTCACACAGTTAGGTATCTGTTAAGAAATCACCTGTAATGACCAATGGTAAACAAAGTTAATTTTAAAAGTTCAAACTCTTTAGCACTTAGAAGTTCACACACTGTCATGAATTCATGATTGTATTATTTCTACTACTTCATGGACAGCAGAATTATTTGATATTATTAAACATAAACAGTTATATAGTAGGTGAATTGAATAAAATACAGAAAACATTAGTAGTGACTTATAATGTATTGCAAAATCCTAGCTATACATTTGAAAATAAGTATATGCTAAAAAAAAAAAATCTAAGTTTCACAAGCAGGATATGAAAATACCAAATGAACACTTAGGTTGAATTGTGTCTTGAAATTTTGCTATATAATTGTTCTAGCCTTGAAGACGACAAGTATTTGTCACACCACAGGCCATGCATCAGGGAAGTATGTCACTCAAGTCTCAAGCTGAAAACTGCAACCTGAGCATCAAGACTGCACTCTAGAGTCTTTACATTAAGATGGACTTGACAGGAACATTTGAAAGCTGTATAGATTATTTTCTGAGTCTGAAGACAAGGGCATTCGTAACTAAACAGCTCATGACAAAAGTTTTTCTTAAAAGCTTCTGACATGGAGATCCTACATGCTCCACAAGTAATCTACTCTATTGCTTAACTATCCTTAAACACTTCATTTTTTTCCTAACATTTAATCTAAATTTTGTTTGCCACAGTTAAACTCACTATTTCTCATCACAGCTCCTAGAGAATGGTGTGTTCTCTGTCTCCTGGGACAAAATTTCACATATTCAGACACTTGCATCTTGCCACCCAGGACATACTTGGGTATTCAAGTGTGTCTTTGAGTTTCGTTTCTGAAAACCACTACATAGCCCACACTTGTCCCAGCCTTGTTAGCTGTACACTATCATTCTTCTCCCAGAAATTTAAGCTTCTTGTTACTATTTCACTTTTACCAGATCTCTTTTTCTTTTTGCCAGAACTACGCTGAATTCTGATGTTTTGTTTGTGGGTTTTTTTGTTTGGTTTTCTCTTCAACACATCTATAGACCCTTTCTTTCTGGCTAAGGATGCTTATAGATTTAAAGATGGTTTTTATTTCACCACCAAAACCACGTATGTCACTCAGGACAGCTTCTTGAAGAACTTCACACTGATACTTGTGAGGAATTTAAGCAGTTTACTCATAATAATCAGGCATTTAAAAAGTCTAAATAACTAACCCAAAGGCTTTACCTTTATTGTCTATAAAGGTCTTAAGAAGAAAAATGAAAGTCTTACAAGTTGATTTATGCCTTCTCAGTTTAAGCTTACAGCACCAAAACAAATGCCCTACTTCACAGCAAAGTCCTGCTCTCCAGTGCTGATATTCACTACATATACAGGAGACCTACAGGAAAGAGCATTGACCAAACTTAAAAAGTCCACAGTTGCTTGTGCACAGAAAAAACTAGACAGCCAAGTGTCAGAATTTTCAATCTAATTCTTTCCTTTCAGATACAAAACCTGAGGCCGGGAGAATGCCTGAGTGTCCTCAAACTAAGGACTGAGGCCTGATTACCTAGCTGTAGTTAGCTTGGCAGCATGAGTGAATGCAGGGACTACACCTGCCCATAACAGCCAGGTGACTGCCAAAAGAGATGCTGCATTAGTCTCCATCTTTTTTAAGTATCTAGATGGATGAAATCTAAATTGCCATATCAAAAAAAGGGTGGTAACAAAAGGAATATCTTACTAGTAACCAGTTTAATGAAGGTTCTGTTTATGAGCTTGCAAACAATCACAAACATTAAATATTTATTTAGCAAATGAGCAACAGGAAAAAAAACTACCTGAGATATCTTCTAGCATGTTCATTTTTGTGGCCAACCATGAGATAGTAGCATCCTACTGCAAACCATGACACCTACACATTAAAATCAAAATAGAATATTATTAGATATATCACAGTCATTTTAGTGAAACATCAAAAGAGAGAGACAGATAATAGAGAAGTCAGGAACATTTTCACTGAAATCACAGTCAGCTCTTCAAATTATTTGATGATATATGCTGGCATGTAACTCTTTAACTGGGGCTTGTTCAGCTCTCAAAGAGAGAGCTTAGTGGAAAGCTATCTTCAATTATCTAATGATAAGGAATACAGAAGACAGAGCCAGACTCTCACAGGGGTGCAGTGACAGGATGCGAAGCAATGAGTAAAAGTTGCAACATGAGAAATTCAGATGGAGTCAAAGAAAACTAATTTTCACTGTGAAGGTGATCAAACCCTGGAAAAGGTTTCTCAGAGACGCGTAGATTTTTATTACTGCAGCATATGTTTTAAATTTTTATTCAAAGTTAATAACTCGCACTGAATACCTTTTACAGATACTTTGTTTTAAAAAGAGAACCTTGGTATAAGAAAATTACAATGCATAGAAAATAAAAGGAGTGAAGCATTTTTACAACCTTCATCCAGAAACAGATTTTGAATTCTGTTGCTCAAACTGACTATTACATTACACCTTTTATATGCTTTCACTAAAAATACTACCAGGCAATGAAGGTTTAGAACAACTTACAGGATTATTTGGGTACAAGTCCACCAGTTTGTGAGAAAGATAGAAAAGCTCTACATAATGGGAAGAAACAAGAAAAGAAAATTAAAACACGGTAAAACATTAAGATGTTTCAAGTCTTTCAGCTTTCCATACAAAATATCCAGAACATCCAACATTATTAATTCACAAGTAAACAAAAATGTTTTCTGTTCAGTGGTAATGCTTCGAACTGCCTCAAAAGAGATTTGGTTTTGCAATTAACTAAAAAAAGCCCAACCAAAACAACCCATAAGTATTCACGGCACACAAATAAGCAACTATACTTCCCACCCCTTAAGAATTCTGCAACAATTTAGGTCATTAACATACATTAAAATAAATGCCTGTAGTATTACACTTGAATGTACCTTGTCAAGGTAAAACACTATTGAACTTTCTACATCTAAAAGGTATAACATACTGGCTAGATCCATTTCAAAGTAGAGTCCTGTGCATTAATATGCTGAAAATAGGACAAAAGCAAATAAATTATTATATTACTTAGAATAATTCTAAGTGATTACTTTTCTAATAAAAATAATAATTCTACTTATTGGAATAACTTAATACAGATTTTCTGACAATAGCTGCAGTAATCAGATACAGGGTAACAGTTCTATTGCCTATATGGTTTGAAAAGAAATAGCATTATGGTACATAAAATTTCTATTTCTTCAGAGCACAGTGCTCTTAAACCGATGAGATTGTCCTAGAGCACTTTGAATCAATTCTCAGCTCCAGAAAAATCAAATTTTAAAACAGGCTTAAAAAAATACCAACTTATTTACAAAATGCTTCTTGAGGCAGACTTAGAAGAACAAGCAGATCACCAGCTCGACTTTCAGATGTAGTTAACTGTAAAATAACTGAGAAGTACATTCACTAATCACCAAGAAATGCTAGTACTCCTAATGACCTATTTGCATACATATAATGCACCATCCTCTGAGAGCCTGCACTATTGTATTTTCCATTTGATTTTAAAGACATTCAAGCTTTGATTTGGATGTTTATATGCAGCCTGAAATAAGAAAAAGCTATGCCAGCTGCAAATAAGCTATTATTGTAATTCCAACAAAGGTGTTGCATGATTATTAACTTGTTTGAACTAAAGAGGCCTTCACAACAGCGAGGCAAGGAGAGTCTAGAATCTTAGAAGCTTATCTAGAATACCGGATAAGCATGTCCACCCAAGCATACACAACTGCTGAGGAATTCTTTCTGGTGTCAATTAATATAATTTATTTTTCAGCAGAAAAAGTACACCCAGATACTCTACAAAGATCACCTCAAAACAGAAATCAAAACACAGGAATGAGGCAGTGTAGCTCACTATCCTCCTGGCTATATAGTCCAGTGGTTTAGAGACACTGACACTCATGATCATAAATGAATAAAGACTCTTTGCACAACTACTTCCCCCCAGTCCTGCTGTCAGCTCTGAAATTCCCTTCTTTTCCAGTTACCACTGTTTTCTTGAAACTGCAGGTAGGAAGAAAAATATATGTAACATTTCAAATGGTACATAAGGGGGTTACTTGGCATCTTTAATTCTTTATTAAAATTGAGGCTTTACAGTATTCTGTTGACTCATTAAAATGTTGGGTTTCTTACCATTTGCTTTATTAAGCTCCACAAGTGTCCCTATATGTACAGGTAAACAATTTGCATGGAAGGGATCTTTTTCCATAACTCTAAAAGAAAAAAATTAAAACAAAATCTGCAATGCACATTTCAAAAAATTTAATGTGTTATATGCAAGCTGTTTTTATAGTACGTAATGTTCCGGTTAATTACCACTTTAGGCAAAGAAAACTATTTGTGACTAGGAGGTAACTATTAATGGTGTAATAAAGACTCTCTTCAGACCAGAAAAATAACAATTAATTTAGTTCAACAAAAGAGGAAACCAGAAAATTCTGTCAAGCTGAATATACAATTAGAAAATCAGAATACAATGCACTTTTATTTGCAGGTCACTTCAAATTTAACTATCAGACAGCAAGCAACAACATTTCTGTTCATCTTTTCCATATATGTTGACAGCACTTTCAAGCAATAGTTCTCAAGCTCCTGAGCTTAGCACTAGGCAGTATGCCTTAGGAATCAGACTTTGCTGAGTTGTAGAATTTTGTTTCCTGTTGCATTCAGAAACACAACCACATGTTCAGATTTACAGTAGCTGAGAAGCAAACCAGGGTGGTGTTCTGACCCTTCTGAAAACTGAGCAGCAGTGTATGCCCAGGCTGTATAACAACTGATACACTTGGTCCATCAAAATTAGAAATAACATGCTAACTTTTAAAATTAATAATATATTATCATTAATAACATCATAATTTTTAATCAGCCAGAGAAATCATACTTTCTAACTAACCAACGGATTAGAACCTGCTCATTACAAAGACCAAACAAGAAGCAGGCAGAGAGCAAACAAAACTGAAAGTACCAGAGAAAGGAAGGGATGGTTGAAGGAAAGTGCAGCACAGTGCTGAATAAGTGGAGTTTTGGATACTTCTGGTACATATTATAAAAATAATGTGTCTTGCCAGACACAAGCTACACATTATAAATACCTGAAACATATATAACATATATTCTGAAATACATAGCAAACTGTTATGTATGTCAATCCACTGAACAACAATATTGGCTATAAGTCCAGGCAAAATGATTACACTTCACGATATGAGGAAAAAAACCCTAAAAGTTGCTTTGTATACTTACACTGAAGTAAGCTTGTAACACATTTTGAAATCACAGTTATAATAATGTCTTTCAGCTAAGGATACCACCACGTCTAGGTTTTCTTGAAGACCATCTACTGATTCAGGAATCACTGTCTCACTGGGCTTATTATACTGAAAGTGAAAAGAAACATCGCGTGAAACAAAAACCAATCTAAAATCAGATGATCTAAGTATTAATATTTTTAGTGCTAAAAGAATATTTAAGAAGCACTAAAGTTCTTAAAAATTAAATTTTCAAACTGAAAGTCCATAAAACAGGTATTTGGTAAAATGCTTCTTTACAATGTACTTAAAAGCTCATTTAGAACATGAAAGATGTTTGCCAGGGTCAATATCTTAAGTGTAGGTTGTAGAAGTTAATAATGAGCAATACATAGTTGGTTTTCAGTACTCTCACATTATCTTTGGGAATAAAAAAGTCCGGAATGATGTTGCTATATCGGGTATACTGACATTTTGTCTACATTATTAATGCTCTTTTTCTTGGCATAGAAGTTTCTCAAGAAATAAAGCTTAAGAAACATAAATCAGAATTTCAAGTTGTCACCACACCAGAAAACAAGTATACAGAACACTGTTATACTACTCCATGAAGTGATATGTACTGTATTAAAAATTTTAAAATAGCCAAAAATTACAAAGCCCTTATTTATTTCAATGTTCACAATAAATGGGATACAAGAAACTTTACACCCAAAGTCAAGACTTTCAATCAGTTCTCCAGCTTTTTAGTCAGTTTGGGGATTTACCTTTTTCAATTTATTCTCAAATAAAAAGTGAAGCAATTCCTGTTCTTCTTCTGTACATTGTCTACTAAGAGGTAGAGATTCAAGAAGTTCTTTTTCTGGAAGAATTAAAAACAATCAAAGTGGTCATATTACAGAATAAACAGCAAGATACAACATTTTAAGAACTTAGAGATGCAAAGAACTTTATACTGGTCATCCCAACAGGGAAGATAACAGCACAGATACATTGAAACAGATAATACTACTAATGATGGAAATTAAGGAGTGAATTCTTAGTTTTGACTTCTACACTGTTAAATAAATTTTAATGAAGATGAGATAACACACCACTGTTTTCATGTACTCTGCATGTCAAATTTTATCACTTAGAATGCTCTGTTAATCAACACCTGCTATAACTAAGCAAACACCAGCAGGGTTTCATGGATTCAAAGCTATGAAGTTGAGAACACAGGTAAAAACATTGTTTAGGCTGGACAAAGAGCATGAGAGCTTCCGGAGCTAACAAACAGGAATGCTGGGTTACTTTGTTTCTTTCAGCTCTTAGCACTGCAAGACTGAAAAAGATCAAATGCAAATTTGCACAGATCATAATTTTCACTCATTTCATACATTTTCTATTATTTGAATTATTATTTTGAAGTCTGCTATTTGTTTTATGGTTTTAATTTTAACCTAGGAAAACGCATATTGAAAAAGCAGGTAAATTTCACTTGTACTTGAGAAATACTTTCTATCCAAACCTTCTTGTGCTGTCAGCATATGGTGTGACGTTAAAAGATCAAATGCTTCAAAGCAGTAAACATCAAGCTTCAAAGCCTCTTTGTAGCTGTAAGTTGCCAGGGCTCTATTATCCAAAGCATCATAGATCTTCCCTCGCAAAAGGCATATAGAGCTCTTGATCTGGTGGAAAAGCAGGACTGGAAGTCAGAGACTGAATCAATGTTTACCATTTGGTTTTGAGCACAAATCAAATGGGCTACCTGGAAACTAAAAAGCATTTCATGCATGATAGAACCTGGTCTTCTAGTGCTGTTTTTAAATAAAAAAATGTTTCTGCTATCTCAAAAAATTTCAAAAGAATGCTCCGTCAGGTTATCTAACAAACACATGCTTGAAATAAGCAATTGAAGGTTAGAATTTATCTTTTCTACTTCTGGCATCCAGCTCTCTGATACTGAGTTGTAAGCTAATAATACTCACAGAGAAACTGTCACTTCTAAAAGCAATTCTTTGTTGACCATTAAACCACATATTTCATGCAAGACATGAAAAAGGCCAAATCTGTGGACTCAACTCTTCTGAGCAGAAATATATATCCTTCCTTTCAATCCAAAACAAAGATGTTCCAGAAATTAAAGCAGTGAAAGATTATTATTAGCACAGTTGTGCTAAAATGTCTAATAGCTAACATGTTCTTTCAAAATTCCCTAGATGGGTATTCAGTACAGTCAGAAGGCCACAGAAGCGTCAGCAAAAGAGAAGGTTAGCACATTACCCATCTCTATCACCAGACTAAACAGACTGATCCAACTCTCCGAGTTCCCGCATCAGAAACAGAGCAGCTGCATCAACAACGAATAAACCTCAGGAAACTTTTAAAGCAGTAACACTGTAACCAGCTCAGAGATCAGTCACTCAGTCTGTAGCGTCTGTGCAAACTAGGGAGAATTTTGAGCTAATATTTCTTGTGGCAGTACCCATTTCAGTAGTTCTCTCCTTTGGCAAACCAAACCCATTCTCTTCCTAGTGAACTGCATTATCACAAGCATTTCTGAAGGTAAAGACTGACAAAGTCAAGTTTTTTGGCTGGATTACTTTTCAGTCAAAAGAGTTTCCCAATTTACTTCAATAATCAGCCAACAAAACACCAGGGCCAGAGTATCGTGAAACAGAGAGCAAGAATAAACAGCCAAAGCTGAGGACTTCTTCCTTTGCTTGCAGTGGTAGTTTAAACATTCCCAATAAATAGATGCACCACAGTCACGTAGTCTAAGCTACTTCTCCTTAAAAACCATTATATCAGCATTAGATCAGTCCACATCAACAATTTAACTCACTTTGCTACTTCAGTCTTACAGGGAAAACACCACCTATCAATCGTCTTCACTGTAGTTTCAGCTAATAAATTTCAATTTGTAACTCTGAAACTGAAGACTCTTCACAGACCATTCAGCCTACACGTGGTACTCATCCATTTTAACTGTCTGCCTATGCAGGATTTTTTCACTAAGCTTCAAAAACTTCACCTTTACATCACGTAGTTTTCACAAGTGTGATCAAAAAATGTTCCACTGAGAATAACACTCGAGTGATTATGAAGTATTTCATTAAAAATAACCAGAGAAGAAAACTTGCTTTGTTATCTCAGAACCTTCAGCCCAATTGAAAGGAATGTTAGCTCACATTATTAAGACTGAAATTGCAGCATGGAGATAAAAGACTGTAAAAAACAACACTAGATCATGAAGTTCCTGCAAAGTGTCTGCAAATAATTTATGGGAAGTTGTCAAAGAGCACTCTTTATTTTTGCAAACCAAGTTACTTCCATACAGGAAGTTAACACATGATCTGTGACTGAAAAGAGAATAATTCAGCATTTTTAAAAATTATGTTATCTGAAAAAGGAAGCTTAAAATGCACTTTCAGATTCAACAGCTGTAAAATCACTTTCTAACTTCACGCATTATTTTTCTCAGTTATAAAAATATCTGTTTAAATACTGTCACTTACAGAGGATTGTGACATCTCCCAGTCTGTGGTAGAATCTTTCAATCCGCTTTCATCCTTCAAGTACTTTTCAAAAAGTCGTTTGTTGATTGGCTCCTCCATATCAAGAATATCCAGGGCCTGCTGATGCTCTTTTGCAGCATACTAACCAAACATGTACATGTAAAAAACAAGGTTGGGTTTTGAATAATCTGTACATAAAGCAACAATAAACACAGCATCATGTTTCAAAGGCACAGATTGTTACAACCAGTTTTAATTTTATCAGCAAGTTTTTCATGCATGCATATGCTTAATTGGCCATATGTCATTTTATAATTGCAGTCAACTGTTTTACTGGTCACTTATAATATGCAAAAAAAATATAAAATGAGCACCTCCAGAAAAATCTATTATTCAGTATTATGCAATCAGAGAAATGGATACACTCCTAAAAACAGTTAACACAGGCTTTAATAAACTACCATCATCTTATTCTATAAGCTGCACATTATTCTATGTCTACATTTAATCTACCAGTTGGTTCAGTTGTCTCTGTGAAAGCACCGTATTTCACTATTTATGTATCCCATTTTATACAGATGCATAAAGCTATTAACTATAGTTATATGACCATAAATCACATCTCCTCTGGTCAGATTACAACCAACCCATTAAAAATGAAAACATGAAGACATGAGACAAAAAAGGTTCATGTTCTTCCCCCACAAAATATTAGAGGACTATTTCCTGGAAAAAAAGTCAGTTGGATTTCTTCACAGTAGTACTAGAATGGATACCACAGTAACCAAAAACACTGCAAGTTAAAGAACGAAATCAACTGTCACAAAAATTAAACCTGTTATTCCAGTGAATATAAACGTCTACATTGCCTTTCAGGTACCTAATCTTCCCAAGATGTGTCTTTCATTTAATTTGGTTTGCTTCCAATAGTGGTTAAAATGTGTACTCACATGACATCTAGCTGCAAGGTAGCGACACGCTTCATATAACTGAAAGAGAAGTTTCATACATAACAGTTACAAAGAGAAAGCATGTTTACTTACACTGCTAGACTCCGTTTTGCTCTCTCCTTTTTCACTTCTATGGCCTCTTCACCCCTTTTGCCACCAAAAGTGTTTCCTGACCAACATGACTAAGTCTGTAACATTTCCTCTACTACTAAACTCTCAAAGGACATTTAATTCACTGTTTCCTTCCCCACTCATTATCAGAGTGGAAGGACAATTGAAACAACTACATCTGAATCATAGAATCATAGAATCAGATGGGTTGGAAGGGACCTCCGAGATCATCAAGTCCAACCCTTGATCCACTAACACTGTGGTTCCCAGACCATGGCACTGAGTGCCACATCCAGTCTTGTCTTAAAAACCTCCAGGGACGGAGAATCCACCACTTCCCTGGGCAACCCATTGCAATGTCTGATTACCCTCTCTGTAAAGGAATTCTTTCTAATATCTAACCTAAACCTCCCCTGGCACAGCTTAAGACCATGCCCTCTTGTCTTGCTGATAGTTGCCTGGGAGAAGAGACCAACCGCCACCTGGTTACAACCTCCTTTCAGGGAGTTGTAGAGTGATGAGGTCTCCCCTGAGCCTCTTCTTCTCCAGGCTGAACAGCCCCAGCTCCCTCAGCCTCTCCTCATAGGACTTGTGCTTGAGTCTCTTCACCAGCCGAGTTGCTCTCCTCTGGACCTGCTCCAGGACCTCAGTATCCTTCCTGAAGTTGCACTCCTCCTTCCCATACCTACTGCAGTTACATTCTCGGACCCCTTCTCTTTTCTGGGACCCTATCTGGGGACAACACTTTCAATCTGACCAATATAAAGGGGGCCATATAACCTACATCATGCAGGGCCACATAAACTATATCATGTAATTTTTCAAATTACTTTTCCCATAAATGTTATCCTCTGATGGAAGAAGTCCCTGTGGTTAGCAGCAGAGGTTTAAAAGAGGGCTAACATTAGTAATTCTTTGATTAAAATGACTTACCTTATCCAACTTACGTGATCGAAGGGCATGTGCTGCCCTGTGATACTGAGCTGTTAGGTAAAGACATTGGGCCAGCCAGTAAATATCTTGTGGTTCCTCTAAAATAAAAGAACAAATTATAAACCATTAAATTACAATATATCTTTAAACACTTTCATACAGAATATTCACTTTTGCTTCACTAGAGAAGTACTTTTTCCCTATTCCAGCATTCCAATGAGTTATAAAGTTTTATTTTTATATACAAGTACGTATAAACAACTCATCTACTACTGAGAGACTAAAATGAAAAAATAATCAGATTTTAACTTCGAAGACATCAGATAGTGCACTGGACAGTGAAAACAAAGACTGTCATTCTAGAGGTTTGACATGAAAAGGAGACAGTGATACGATGATACAGATCTAAAAAAGCAGCAGTTACAAGTTACCCTGCCCTTGGACACACGGCAGAAAAAAAAACAACCCAAAATTGTCTTTCTCAAAAAAAAAGATCAGTGAGAATCTATCAACAGTGAAAGCACTAGCCTTCTGCAGCTTGATGTTACGATTCCAGAAGGACAGCTCAGTACCCTCCTACTTTAATGGCAACCAAAGCCTTTGTGGGATCAAGCCCCCAGAATCATTTTACGTGTAACTGGCCCATGGCCATAGACAGACACTGGCAACCAGCATCATCTCCCTTTGTAAACCTGCAGTCTACTTGTCACCCAGGACAATCATGAGTCCTGCAGGAAACCACCGTGGTCTCTTGTATCTTTTGCTTTTTTTTTTTTTGATTCTTAAGGTAGGCAAACCTTAAGGTTTGGCCAAACATTAATTTTAGCACAAAGTTCAAAAGGGAAGGAAGATGAGCTCTGCTCTATTTGGAAAAATACCATTCCAAGGATCACAAAAAAGGACTTATACCAAACTCAGAACTACAAGATTTATACAATTATTTATTTCAAAACCTTCAAAACAGAACACTATCGGAAAAAAGTTAACAAAAACAAAGATTAAAGCAACCACTTACCATGAGAGAGTGAAGCTACTTTGTCAGCCCAAAACAGGGCACTTTGATACTGCTGCTGTAAAAGCATGACAGAAATAATTAGTATTCTTTTGGTGTTAGCTTTTGACTAGACCAGGTTGCTCAAAGCCCCATGCAACCTGGCCTTGAAGACTTTCAGGGATGGGGCATCCACAGCTTTTCTTGGCAACCTGTCCCAGTGCCTCACCCGCCTCACAGCAAAGAATTTCTTCCTAATATATCATATAAACCTACGCTCTTTCATTTAGAATCCATTCCCCCTTGCAATGATCATAGAACCATTAAGTTTGGAAAAGATCTCCGAGATCATCAAGTCCAACTGCCGACCGAACTCCACTGTGACAATTAAACGACGTGGCCAAGTGCCACGTCCGCTCAGTTTTTGAACACTCCCAGGGATGGTGACTTCATCACCTGGGGAGCCTGTTCCGATGCTTAACCGCGGTTTCAGTGAAGCGATTTTTTTTTTCTAATATCCAAACTGAGCTTGCCCTGGTGCAACCTGGGGTCGTCTCCTGCCCAAGGTAAGCCCGGCACAGCTTGCACAACCCAGCAGGGCGAGATCCTGAAAATATGCCTTCGTTTTATAGCTACTCTACAGCTGGCTGTCCTCTTCCCCCTCCTCCTCCTCCTCCTCCACGCGAGGAAGGCATCAGGAAAATCCACCAGGAGGCCCCGGCTCCCACTGGAGACCGCACAGGCGGCGCTTCCGGCCCGCCGCACCCCTCTCCCACTGCCACTCCCTCCCCTTCCAGGGAAAACGGGGCATAATTACAAAATTAACACCCTCTCCGCCGCCGCAGCGCCCGGCACCGCTGCTCGCCCCGCCCCAGTCTCTCTCTTTGCGGGAGCCGCGCCGAGAGCGCCTTTTCCTCGGGGAAAGCCCGCGGGCCCGCCGTCCCTTGCCCGCTGCCCCCGCCGGGCGCTCACCTGGTCGATGTAGTGCCGCACGCGCTTCCTGAGCCGCTCCAGGTTCATCCTCGCTCCCGTGCTGCCCCTGGATCGGGATCCCGGAGCCGCCGAGGGACCGCGGGCCGCCCGCCGGTGCAGCGCCCAAACCCGCCCCTCGCCTGCCTTCCCTCCCTCCCGCCCGGAAACAGCGCCCCGAGCGCGGCGTTCCGGGGGAGGGGACATCCCCCCGCGCGGGCCGCTGGCCCCACACCCCAGTAAATAAATTAATTCTGAGACTTTTCTCTGCAGTCCATCCCCGGCAAATTTATTCTTAGGGACTTCCTCGCAGTTTCGAAGTGAAGAACTGTCTCTGCCAGATTGCCAGCAGGCTTGAGGTGAAAATATTCCCCCAGGACTTAGCAGCGATGGTGGATGGTGTGCCGGGAGGTTTCCTACGAGTCCTGCATCACCCAGTCATTTTTGGTACCACACAGCTTAGGGAATCATTCTCCACTGCTGAAACGTGTCAGCCCTCACTACTGAAAGCCAAGTAACATAAACCATTAAGTTACCTGATTTGAAGTAATTCAGGTGCCAGGCAATACACCTTGGAGCAGGTGTGCCTGGGACAAGGAGAGCAATCACCTGTGTTCGCTTGGATGAAGAAGGAAGACCTGTGTCACGGTTACAATGTGGAGAAGGCCACAAAGGCCGCAGGTGGTCAGAAGCAGCCTCCGTTTGAGAGAAATGGATCCATGTGCCCTTTCTTGATCTATTTGCAGTAGCTGCACTTTGATGGTAAACCTCTTTGATTTTAGTGATTTCCTCCAGTTATTAGTCAGGTCACCTTTTTGCCTCACACTGTGTCACTCTTTAGGAGCTGATTCTTCTCTGAGCTGTTGAGTGCGTGTGCTGCAGATGGCAGATACTTGTTTTATGCCTGCAGTAGCACATAGATTTATTTTTCTTTTTTTTCTTTAACTGCATTTGTATGTCTGCTCCTTTTTCATGTTTTGGTAACCAAAGCATTTTGCTTGGAGGAAAGCAAAATCCTTGTTCATCTTTCCATTAGAACACATAGTCAAGAGACTAATCCTTTTGATAGTGGTTTCTTTAGCACCAACAGTCCTATCTAGGGGGCTTTATCATAATTTTCAACTTCCCTAAAGATGCTTTTCGGGTGTACAAATAGTTTCCATGGCAGGATGCAATCAAGCTTTTGTACCTTCAACGCTCTGAAACTTGTGGATTATTATGACTGCTACCAATCCACTCATTGTATTTGTTGGTCTAAAAACTCTTTGAAATTAGTATGGTTAATAGCATATCTATTCATCAGCTTTTGGATCTTTGAGCGAGAACTTGATAACATTTAGAAACTACTGAGTGATGGAACCCATTACTTGGTCATAAGTGGTGCATTTCCGTCAGACTAGGTGTAATAGTAACTCACCAGAGCTCAATGACTTCTGTTCAGTATGAGACAACAGGGCAGAAAACTGCAGTAACTCAAAGAAAACAGGATGAATTTAAAAATCACAGAATCATAGAATGGTTTGGGTTGGAAGGGACCTCCAAAGATCATCTAGTTCTAACTTCCTGCCATGGACAGGGACACTTTCCACTAGACCAGATTGCTCAGAGCCCCATCCAACCTGACCTTGAATATTTCCAGGGATGGAGCTTCCATAACTTCTCTGAGCAACCTGTTCCAGTGCCTCACCACCTTCATAATAAAATATTTCTTCCTTATGTCTAGTCTGAATCTATGGTCTTTTAATTTAAATATCTCAGTAGAAAAACCAAGTTTGAAATATTAGAAATGCAGACAAAAAATTAAACAAAATATGAAAATTAGGAGTTGGTGCTAACCACTGAGATTAAGTCTTGGCTGGGGAAATGAAAAAAGATGCACAGGAAGTGTGGGGGTTGGAAGAGAAGAAAACGCTCTTAGTGGGGATGGGTGACGGTTAAGAACAGCCATAGTCACAGGGAGCTGCTCTGCAGCACAGAGAGGACTTGTGATCTGTAGGATCTTGGAGGGGCCCAGGAAACACTCTATGAAGGTGAGGAAACAGGTACAGAAACGCACGTAGAGAATGCTGTTACTTTGTTAGTATCTATCTAGTTCTTCTGCTATCAATGCAGAGTACATCATCTCATGTTGCTCCATAATGTCTGTGTGTTATGTGCTGCTTTCTCATGTTCTCCTGAAAATTCATCTTGTCTGAGTGAGCTGTTTCTGGGACTGGAGCTTGGAGAAAGGTTTGCTTCAGCTATACTGGCACACTACAGCAGTACTGCTCCAGTGGCTCTGCTGGGGTGGGCTCCAGTCCCATTTCTTCAATGGGAAGCTGATCTGACATCAGTGCTCGTGAAGTGGGTGGTCACTCAAAGAGAAAATCCTTTATCTGGATAGACTTCACTGGGAGTTATGTGGGTGTGTGGTCAAATAGATAGGGCTGACACATGGTGCTGTGAAGAGCAAGATCTTAGTGAACTGGTGATTGAGGCTTAAAAATTATTTTAGGTGTGAAATTAGGGAGAAATTTGAATTTTAAGTAGTTTCAAATAATAACATAAGTTTCTCTTTCAGATTCAGAACTAGGAGCCAGCAAAACTACTCTAATGGTTAAATGGTGTTGATATACCTACTGTTTTGCTAACAGTGCTTTTAATGGTTGTGAAGCTATGGAGAGTTGGTTAAAACAAACTGATTTACAAAATTTGCACTCGAGTATCTTAAATCTTAAGAGGAAGGGGAGGGCTCCACAGTCATATTAAAACTTTCTCACTTTGTGGAACTTTCCATATTTTTATCTACTTTCAGATATCTTTTTTCTTTTGTTCTAAAAATACCTATAGGTACCATATGTGCTGGTGCTATCACATAGCTTCCTCCTGATGCTTTTGAGTTACTGTTTCCAAGTGAGATTGATGCTTGCACAGGTATTTTGATATAATTACAGAATGGTTTGGGTTACAAGCGACTTTTAAGGTCATCTAGTTCTACCACCCCTGCCATGGGCACGGACACCTTCCACTAGGCCAGGTAAACTTGATCAAGTTAAAATAAGTATGTTTACTTTCAGTTTGTACATTAAAAAAGTTTTATTTGAGATTGAAAAAGCATCCTTGTTTCTGGCTTGAGAACTGTAACTGAAGTGAGGCCTCTGAAGCAAGGGTGTGTGTTGAGGTGGGAGAAGTTCCCTGAACGGATGTCAATCTTTCTGGGAAGGTTTCAGAGATGGCCCCTAACTCAGCTGTTTTGTACAGATAAGTGGAAAAAGTGAATGACCTTTTACTCTCCTCATTTCAAAATTTCTCTTCTTGATCCCTGCAAGCCCAAGCCACATGGATTCCTGTTTCCAACGCTGTATACAAGTACTGCAGACCTGCCAGGGTGCAACCCTTGGCAATGGCCACTTTACAGAGGCCAAGTATCTGAATTGCTCCCATGGCAGGACTCCCTCTCTGCTGCCTGCAGCATGGCTAAACTGGGAGAAAGGTGTTATTTTGATTTTGGTCTCTTTGATTTTGGTCTAAAAAAAGTGAATCTGGAAATGGACTGAACTTGATCAACTGAGAAGATCTGTGGCGTGCATGAAGGGGAAAAAGGATGAAAAGCAAAGCAATTGCCTTTTTATTTTCTCTCCCAACAGTGTTCTTCAATTATCTTACAGAATTCTTGCCTTTTCATGTAGAAATTTATCATCTCTTCTACTTCTAGGCTTAATAGCATGACATTACTTTCTGTACCTGATCTTTTACTTGATTGCCCACCATGAACTGCATAAGCTGTCAAGAACACAATCTGCAATTAAACTGTGTCTTTATTTAATTTTTCTACTTCTTATTTTAGCTTGACTTACACAACTGTGCTGCAAATCAGTCCTGCCTCTTCCACAACATTTCACCCATTAGTCACTGTCAAGCAAGTTTGACAGTTCTCCAGTAACAAAGTCAGTTCCTACAAGTTTTGTGGAAGTCAGTGTCAAGATTAGAGACACGTGGACAGACAAGTGCCCCCTTCCCATCAAGGAAGGCTACAGCTTCAACTAAGAAGTTACCTGCTCCTTTTGGCCTGCTGGCAGTCCAGTGAGGACATGTATGGCTCTGGATCACAATCAGAGATTGTGTCAGGAGGCCGCAAGGACATGAGAGGACATGGACTAAAGGTACTGTGAAAAAAGGTAAGCTGGGTCTTGGCAAATCATTTGTGGGGGTGTGTGGGTCCATCCATAAGAAACCTGCCTTTGTTGGATCTGCTCTTGTAGAACACTCTTTGCCCTGTGGTTATCTATGTGATGCAAACCTATTGCAGTGACATAAAAAATCTTGGTATTTTTGTTTGTTCTCTGCTGCAGATTTTTATTCATTGCAGTGGTGATGAGTGAGACCCATTGATCATATCAAAATAACCAAGATCACACTTGGCTTTGTTTTTTCTAAGAGTTTAATTTTAAAAGAGTGGCCTTTTTCATGCTAATTTCTCTCCTTCATACATGCACTACTACTCCACTATGGCTAGCAGAGGTGACTAGGATAAGCTTAAGGATGTGTAATCCTTCTTGCTCGGGAGTCAAAAAAGAGAAATCTGTTTTAAGGAAATGAAGAAAACACAATTTTATTTTTGCTTTTTCGTGCTGCTCACAATAAAATGTAAAGCCTTCAGGATAAATTTTAACACTGAGAAATAAATAAATATTTACATTACAAAAAGTGACTTTTATTACAAAACTGTGCTACTGACTACAGTTAGGCTCTTCTATGTAAGTTTACAGAAATTGTGAGAGTATGTGTAGAAGTAAGACTTAGCCCTAAGAGTTATTTTTTGCTTCGTTACATTTTCTTTTAAATCTTATTTCCCTTAGATTTCTCTTGAGGAACACTTGACTCGATTACACTGGCCAGTATTCCTCCTCTCTTGTGGTGTCTGTGTAGCCATAGGTGGTGAGCTAAGCTGGATGTACTGGGAAGCAGATGAGATGCTCTTGGCTTGCTTTGACATCAGTCTAAATTTTGTCATTTTCCTGTTTCCTGTTGTTGTTTTCTGTTGCCAGTGGAGCAAAACCTATAACGCTGCTGACCAAGTATAGTGTCTGCATTAGGGGGAGCTGACTGGCTCGCTGGACTCCGTTGGTTGTGTTAATTAGATTTCTACTGACTAGAATGAGACCTTTAACACCTATCTCATAGTTACCCAAATTTATGCATTGTAATGGTGTCTACCCTGGGACTTCAATTAACTTCTCCACATTTAGGAGTGTAGTTGTGTTTAAGTATTATCTCAGTTGCTGTAGAGTATTTGTGATGTCTGTATGGGACTAATCTGCTGATGACTGCATTGCCTTCCTGGTCTGGGGTTGGGAGGCCAGAATAATTCACAGCAATACCTAAACTGACACTCAGTGCCCATGCTTAGAGAGATGAATCCTGTCCTGTGTGTCTAAATGTGTGCTGGTTATCTAGGTTACCAAAATACTCCATAAAGTTCTCCTTGTAATGGGACTTAGCAGCCTTTTCAAAATATCTTCTGCCTCTACTTCTCCATTTCCCAGAATTGGAAGATGTAAAGGCGTGCCTTCAGATGTGAATGTTTTCATGCTCAGGACTGCAGCAGGACAATCTGGAACCAAAAACATTATTTTGCATGCCATAGTAGTAGCTCTTACTCTTCAACATAGCACAGGTATGGGAGCAGAAAGAAGTCAGATAGTTGGATGCAGAGAGAAGAGAGGAAGGTGAGCAGAACATGCTTGTGAAACATAAGTAATGCAAAATATGGACTTTGGGACTTGGGGCATAGTTTTGATCAGTCTAACATTTTATTTGAAGTAAAAATATTGATGTTTATGTGAAATGTACGTGTATATTATAGGAATATGTACCTGCTTGGTTAAGAGTTTGCTCCCTAAACTTTGGGATAGTGAAGTAGGGAGTACTGTGGAAACTTTGTTGACTATGAGACTTAGCATGTCTTGCACAGTCTGTAGCTTGAGCAGCTCTACAGCTTGTTACTCGTCTCTCTTAACTGTGAAGAGCACTGCTCACCACTGCAGTTCATCACCAGCATGGACAAGAGAATCCATGACATGTTTTCTGGTTAGCTAACGTGAAATCCAGTTTGCTGACATTTCTTCTTAAGGAAATACGGATTTGGATTATTCTGTTACTAAGATGTAATGTTTGAAACAACCATCTCCAGAAAACAACTTCTACTTTTCTCAGGTCACTGTGCCAGACAGATGCTGCTTTCTCATACTGAGATGTAATAGAGTGGCACTTGTATCCTTCAGTTCCATAAAGAAACTGAATCAATGACTGTGTGAGAAACAGTGCATGTGAAACAGAAAATAGCTAAAATATGTATACTTCAGCTTTTTATTTCCTTGAAAAGCAGTTTAGTAGCATTTTTGGAATGAGGTTTTTGTTGGTTTTTTTTTTTTTTTATCCCCGTGTTTGTTGTTGTCTCTGTCATTACCATTTAAAGGTTGTCTTTTATCTCCTGTCATTGCTGCTGCCGTTGTCTTTAGATATGCGTATCAGAGAAGCACTTCACCATTTTATTGAAACTTTTTAGCAAAAAAAAAAGAAGAACATGTTCCCACAAGAAGTAGACAAAACCTCTCATTTTATCTAGACATTAGATATATCACCATGACTATTCTTGCAAATGCTTTTGGTATTTTGCATAACCAGATTTGCATTTTGACAGATTTGTGCTCATGGTGTGAATCCCCTCTTCATTTTGCATCCCTAGACACTTGTGTTGTGTAGGAGTGAGACTTGAGTGTGCTTTGTCCTATGACCGACTACTGAGCTGCTATTTGTTCAGGGGGATCCTATGCACTCCTGTTTTAAGATAGCACTGGCTACTGCAGAAGTTCCTAACCTGAGGTTCCAGGCTGGTTTTTGTTTCTTTGTTTTAGTGCCAGCTTGCAGATTTAATAATGCTCTGATGTGACAAATAATGATGCATGACTCTGCATTTTATACATAAATAAATACTGTGGTCACTGGTGCCCACTGAGGCTAAGCCAAGCAGAGGCAATGGGCATGACCTGAAACACAGGATGGTCCATTGGAATGTCAGAAAACACTTTTCACTGTGGGGAGTAACCAAGCACTGGAATAGGTTGCCCAGGGAGGTTCTGGAGTCTCTGTCCCCCAAGATATTCAAAAGCCAGCTGGACTGGTCCTGGGCAAGAAGTTTGCAGTGGCCCTATTTAAGCAGGGAGTTGGACCAGATGACCTCCAGGGGTGCCTGCCAACCTCATCCACCTTGAGATTCTGTGGAATACTATGTTCAAACACACTAATTCTTACTGAGGCTAGATAAGATTACGCCTTCCTTGTATGACAGTCTGAGATGCTTTTGACCCAGAAGAGGCTGCTCCTCTTGATTATCTATATCAAGGAAATTAGTTGTGGGAGCAGAACCTGATGGTCCTCAGCATACAGATGGGGAGGGAAGCCCAGTGAATCTGAATAACTCTTTACAATTGACTATGATATATGAAACAGTATATGAAATTCCTTTTAATGAAGAGGAGAAGCCTAACAAAATGTAAACTAAATCCACCAGTAAAGATTGCATAAGTGAAATAGATGAATGGATGCTGGTTTATGTTTAAAAACATAGAGTGTTAATGAAAGGATGTTTCATTGCAAATTAATTTCTTCAGCTCCAGTTTGCACCTCCTTGCTTGTGCTAGCACATGGAAATAAAAGTCATGATACCTTTAGCAGATGTAAGTCGTCTATAAGAACAGAAATACTTTACTTCCATTGTGTTCTCCTACGAAAGAGGAGTTCCTCGGCACATCTTTAGCCAGATGAAGATTAACTATTGAAATTGCAAGACTCGGATCTAAAAGCTGCTCTCTTGCCCTCTAGTGTTCTGTAAAAGTTTCGAACCATCAACTGAAGGGTTCGCATGTGAGTGGGTTTCTGCTGTTTTTGGAAAAATGACTTACAAATTGATCCTTATTCTAAGTGGAAAATGATACTGAGAGATTAAGAGGTGTCCCCTCCCTTCCTTCCCTTCTTCTCCATTCCCCTTGTTAAACCATTTGTTAAATTCCATGGAATTTATTGAACTCTGTCAATTTATCTTACCTTAATAAAACGTATTGCAGCTTCTGTCTTTCGGCTAAGGTGCATTCCATTCATCCAGAACAGAGGTTGAGCATAGATACGGTCCTGCAGTATAAGGGCAGGTTCATTTTATTCACGTTTTTTTGATTCCAGTTTATTTGATCTTATTAGTCAAACACTCAAGAAAAAGAAAAGATGCTGTGGAACAACACTAGGTGTCACTGTTAAACGTTATTACAAAGAGTCCTGGGGCAGTTTATTTGCAAACTGAACCTGTATTCCTCACATTGCTATGTTGACCATTCCAGGACTTGACCATGTTTTATTTCTCTGGCTATTTTATTTCATCTGGAAAGAAGATAAATGGATACCAGATTCAATTGGGGGGGTGGGGGTGGAGCAGGAATATCTTCTGCTTTGCGAGCAATCTTTATAAAGGCAGAATGTGAGTTTTACACTCTTCAGTGCTCATTTGTCACAGCATGCAATGATCTTACAAGTAATTTTAGTCTTTTTGTGATGAGCAAACTGAGATAAATGCCTTGTCTCAGTCTAGATTCACGGAACCAAACACCAACCACTCCACAGAACCTGAGATGCCACAGAGTCACATTGGTCAGCAGGGGCTGAGGATGCCTCTTGCAGAACTGGTACCTTTAGCTCCTGTTCAGCATGGCTAAGGACACAGAGCCCTATTCCTCAGGTATTTTATTTTTTTATCAGCGATTAATGAGTGCTTCACACATATTTTAAGTTTGAAAATTTTTGAAAATAAGTTTGAAAATCCTCTTGTTCTTTAGATAATGAGAGATGAGAGTTGAATCAACCTCAGATCTTTGTCCTGGGTTGTATGGGAAATGAGAAAGCTCTGTATAGCCTTCATTCTGTTCATCTTGTTCAGTGTGTGAAGCTGCAGGCAATGACTTGTACTGTGAGGGCACACTCTTTGGGTTATATGTCTTTCTTCAACAATATCATATTATGTGATCAAGATGTACTGCAGGGAAAGGCTGCAACCCTAGGAAGTGTCTCTTCCAGCATGATTCCTTTTTGCTTGTGTATTGGGAGGGAAGAAGGGAGGAAACTCTTTTTTGTGTTTGTGTTAGTGGGAGGTATAGCTTTTGCTGCTTTACAGTGCAACCACTTCTCAGCTGCAGGACCACTGGTCAGGAATAGGTGAGTTGCTGTTGTCATTGTGGTAAATGGAGACAAAGGTCAGGTCAGTGAATTTTACAGATGAGACTTGACAGGTCAGCTTACTAAATGCAGGAGTCTGTGCTTGCTGCATGTGTCAGGCAAGTGGGTCCTATTCTGTTCCTCTTCAGCACTGGGGAGGATGAAAGAATGGCATCTTGTGGAAATGCTGATATAGGAAGCTTCAGGTGGTCCTGGCATTTTGCAGCCTTGAGTGCTGAACTGCTAATTGTTTTTTCCTGATATTAGTTATCTTCAAACTGAAAATTAAATAAATGGGGGGAAAAAGGAGCTCTGCCCCAAAGTGTGTGCAATCTATGTTGTTGCTATGAGGAAAGCTGAAACTGTGGCAAGGTAATGATAGCAAGGCTTTGCTATGATACCTCTGTCTTGTTTGCTGGTCAAGGTTGTGAGGCCACACAATTATTATCATCTATCTGTCAGCTTGGATATATTACTTTTTAAAAGCTATGTCTAATCAATGCAACTATGTCAGGGAAGGTTTTAGGCATCAGTGGGCAGAACTGTATTTGTTTGGGCATTAGCAACGGGAAACAAAAAGTAATCACAACTTCAACCCCTTCCTCAAATGTCTGCAGAGAAAAATCCTGGTTTTGATGAGCTGCTTATAGGACCCTTAACTCATCTATGCTTAGAATTTTATATGTTAACACTGTGACTGTTTGTCACCGTTGGGAGAAATAAATGTGACAAGGAGGAGGGAGAATACTCTGAGTTCCTACTGTAGATAGGAAAGATATGGAAGAATTACCCAGGGACCTTCTAGCAGGAACGGAGGTATGTGTGATGGATTTGGTCTAGTCTGTAATCCCTTAGAAATTTAATTCACTGTGCTCCACAGAAACTGAGGATATTTTTACACTGCTTTTAGCAAACAGAGAAGTAACATTAATGTAGCTGTGGTGGCTGGTTGCTTTTACCGTAGGAATATTTTAGGTTGTTTCATTAGAGTCTGCCAATGAGCTGGCAAAGAAAATGTCAGCATGCTTCACTACTGACATGGATAACAAAGAGCTTGTGTCACAGGCAGAATTTTTCCTGGGCTGAGAATAAGTACTGTGCTCTTGTACAACATATCCTGTCAAAGCAGGTCTCATGATCATTGTGTTAATGCCCTTCTAAAATTGCTTAATTTAATTTCTGCCCGTGGTATTTCTTAGTTTATCCTGGATCCCAATAGTTGCAAGGAGATATGCATGTGTGTGCACATACCTGCTTATCCCTCTCTACCAAAAAAATAAATAAAGTCAAGAGAGATCCTGAACTGTGTTCCTCAGACCACCCTACCTGTCCTTCAAAGGCCAGAGAGATAAATGTGACCTGATCATCTGCATTGCACTTTTCTACAGTTAGGTAAATTTCACAGAAAAGTAACAAATTCCATAGAATAATCTGCTTCCTAATATACACCTCCCCCAAAAATATGGCAGGAACTGGAATGTTGCTTGTCAACTTTAGGCTTAATATCTCATTTGTTCCCATTTGGTTCCTTAGTAGAGTCTATGCTTGCCTCAGGCTATTAGCAACATGTTTGTTCATGATGAAATGTGATCAGTTATTTGGATGTTAGTTGTAAGTGGTGTTTCCGTTGGTTTGGATTGAGTCTTAAGAGGTCCTTTCTTTTTTTTTTTCCTAACTGCTGGCTTGATTGTTCTAGCTCTGGATTAATGCACTCTTTTGATAGCACAGCAAACCGGCCTTGGTGTGTGTTACTGTTAAATATGTTACAATTTTTTGCCAACTGACTCACCTGTGGCCTGCGTTATCCCACTGGTTCCTGCAAAGCCAACACCTTCTTGGCTGGATAGCATTCAACTGACCTCACAGCACGTACAAGTCTTCATATCTACCTGGATCTTGATCAAAACCCTTTTGGAAATCTTCTAGATCCCAAATGTTATGGCTGGAGGGAGAGCCTATGCACCTGAGAAGTGACTTTCAGAGAGGTCCAAGGTTCTGTCTCTCATCATCAACTTTCTCTAGTTTATCAGATTCCATTTTCCAGTTGATATAGGGGATTCAATTGGGCTTGCAAATGACCTGTGAAAGAGTCCCCTGGAGGAGGAAAGCTCCCACCTTCCACAGAGCCAGTTTCTGCAGGCTACTGTTCTCTTTCCTCTCCTCCTGCTTGGCAGTGGCTGATAGGAAAGAACTGAGGCTTAGAAAAGGCAATCTCACTGATCTTTATATGACCTTAGGGTTATCACAATCTGGCACAAAGGTCAGGGAAAAAGAACCTGCTCAGAGATCCTCTGTTTTCTTGTGTTCATTGTCAGGAGGGAGACCCTTACCCACGACACCCCTGCCAGCGTTTTCTACAGGCAGCATAAATTACTTGGACACCCAGAATGCAGACCCAGCTAACATGCTTGCTTAAGTTTCTGCTCAACAGTGCATCAGGAACTTGTGAGAGTTATTGCACTTGTGATGTTGATTGTAGATGGGCACGGGCCTTGTGCATGTTCAGGGTAGTCCAGGCTTAGTGTTTAAGGCCATATATTTGCTCTAAGCATGGTAACTCTGAGTGTCTAAAATGTGACTGTTATCACAGATGAGTAGAATCTGGTGTGCCTGTGACAATGGCTTCTTTGTGCATACAGAGCAGGGTTGCTCTGCACAAGAATCACAGGTAATGGTCACTGAACTTGTTCTAGTTTATAATTCCCAAGGCAGCAGGGTGAGAAATGAAAGGAGCAGAGTTGGTAGCCCTGTCTAAACACAAAACCATATGCATAGGGCAGCTTTCTCTATCTTCCTGTTCAGTCTCTCAAATCGAAACAGCTCGTGTTCTCTTCTGTCCTGTGTCTGGGCTTTCAGTCTTACTGGACTCAACTATGTTGAATTGTTTGACCTTGTGGAAACTGATGAACCACCTGAAAGAAAGTCATGGTGAGGTGGGGATGGTTTCTTCTTCCAGGTGACAAGCAATAGAACAAAAGGAAATGGTCTCAAGTTGTGGGAACATTTAGATTGAATATTAGGAAAAATTTTTCATGGAAAGTGTTGTCAAACATTGGAACAGGCTGCCCAGGGAAGTGGTGGAGTTGCCATCCCCAAAGATATTGAAAAGATGTGTAGTTGTGGCATTTAGGGACACATTTTAGTGGTGGACTTGGCAGTATTAGGTTTGTGGTTAGACTCAATGATCTCTGAGGTCCTTTCCACCTTAAATGATTCTATGAGTCTATGTGAGAGATTTGTTCAACACACATTCCAAGACACATGTGGAAAGATCTGCAAAGATCCCAGTCACTTTTGTGAACAATATGACTATACTCAGTAATTTGCCAGTCTTTCTAAAGCCAATAAAATACCTTTCTCAGCTTGTGAAGTGGTTATTGCTTTCTTCTGTGCAAAGAAGTTTATTTTTTCAGTTGCATAATTAAGTCAAATTGTATTTCAGGTTAAACAGGATGTTTATTGGGCAGCAGCTTTGAAACTACTAGGAAATCTAAGTAAACTAAAAAAATCTAGGCATCTTGCTGAACTTATTAAAAGAGCAGTTTTAGTGAGATATACATATCTCTCTATATATTGACTAGACTATGCATGGTTTAAGAGGAAAAGTTTAATCTTAAAAGTTTAACGCAAAATATGCTTGGTAGCAATGATTTGGATGAATCCTTCTCCAGACCACTAAGGCTAAAGAATAAATTCTACAGCTAAAAAGGTGATACATGATGAACTCAGAGGTGTGGACCCCCCACGAACTTTTGTTTAGATAAGTTAATGTGCAATACTTGTCCTCTCTAATTGTTAATCACTCCTGTGCCAATATGTTTTGCTCGAGTTAATTTTGTGCAGCTGCTGCAAGCCTGTGCCAGATGGCAACCTAGCTCTTCAAGCATGAAAAATAGAACTGAAAGAACCAGGAAGGTCTTGGATGTCCATGTAAGGCTCTGATCCTATAGGCAGTAGGAGTTCTTTATATGAAGGGCTTGTAAAGCTAAGTCCTTTGCATGCTTTAACTTAATACAATTAGCCTACCCTTTGATTTTACTGGCTTGAGCTGTTTGCCTTTACAAGTGTGGTCAGATGAACAACATTTTTTAAATGGAGTCAAACATCTTAATTCAAATTTGATTATCTAATTAAGATATAGAACCATACTTAGACAGCCAAGAAAAGAAGGCTTGATTTTTTTAAAATTTGCTTTCTGTCTGAAAATGCCAAGTGCCTTGTAAACAGGACATTTTATTTTTGCACATAATTTAAACTCTCAAATCAGAGACATTCCTTTTCCCCCCACTTCCAGGTAGGTTTGGTATGTAGACCATGTGTCTTGTATTAAGAATGTTCATTGCACAGAACATGCAGACCAAGTATGTCTAATGTCTACCTCTGGTATTGGAGGTAACATAGCATTCAAGATACTCTTCTTATTATAAGAACATTGAATTACAAACAAGATTTTTTAAAAGTGTATACACTTATAAATTCAGTAGCAGTCTGAGAAATTAGAAACATCAAAATAAAATCGTGTTTACAGTTTCGTGATTAGTTGCATCAGGATAATATGTTATATGATGGAAAAAATGTGCCAGTACATCTATGCCAACCTTGGTTTTTTTGTCAGAAAGGTCAGAGGATGAAAGTATTATGTCCTGTCAGGCAGCCAGCACTATTTTACAGCTGTTATTAGTTGCACTCAGCCTAGAGGAAATGGGCTCATGCCTTCAGCTCACAAAATCAAAGCCTGAAACACACTGTGCAAAACATTCAGATTGGATCTCTAATGTACTTGAAATTGATCTTGATTCAAGTCCCGACCAGCTCTATGTGTTTGCACCCATTTGCTGGAATTTTGTTTTCCTGATGTTTTCCAGCAAAGGTGAATGTGATTTTTTCCCCCCATATCTGAACATTTGCAAACTTTTGCAGGTTTTCATGAATAGCATTAATGTGATCTGTGTTTTATAACTTTTTTAGCTGATGTCATCAAGGGTTTGCAAATATCACTGATTTTTCCCAGCTAAGGCTCAGCTGATGTTCTAATGTAATCTAGTGGACAGAGGGCTGCCTCCATGTATATCTGCATCAACAATGAATTTGAACCAGTCAGGTGGTCTGTATCCTTATCATATGTCTTCCAACCTGTGTGTCTTTTCATGTTGTTTAATCTATCAGTCACGTTTTGTCTAGCCTAGGATGTAGCTGTGATACTGAAATGCTTTAGCTAATGGCTGCTAATATGTTCTAGAATTGTGACACAGGATGTATCAGTACAGCAAAACACAGTTAAGAAATCCAAGCAGCAGCAAAAATGAAGTAATTTGCACTTTAACTTCACAGAAGAAACTTGCTTTCAGGGCTGTACTAACCTGTGTAGCAAAGGAGAGATTGAACTGCTGCGAAACACAGAAAGTAGAAAAGCTGCAGGGACTCTGACGAGTGGGTGACTAGTATTTCCTGAGGGTTTATACCCACTTTGCTTGTCTTTCAAACTGTGTTTTCACAAGTGTTCATGTCAGTGTGTTCAAGCTACAGCTGCACTCCATTTGCTGTGTACCAGATAGCCCAAAATCCAAGGTGTGTTGTCCTCTGGGAAATGCTAGCTATGCCTGGTTAATTCTGTGTTTTCTTGAACTGTAACCTGTTAGTATGTATTCTAATTTGTGCTAAGCTTCAAACTGAGGAGCCTAGAAGTGAAATAAAACTTGTGCCATGTAGGCTGTTAAGAGAGCTTGGCCAGGTTTGCCCTGCATGCTTCTGTGGCAAAGAATTCTGATGATGAGACCAAATGAAACCAATTATCAATATTATGCAGTTCAGCAAATGCTTCTGTTTCTGACAATATTAATGAAGTGGCAGGAGCAATTTGAGGGCTGTAGTCCCCACAACAAAGTGCTGGGAGTGCACAAATGAAGCAGCAAGTAGCCCCAGGAGGAACAGCTGGAGGATGGGGGGAAGGCAGAGGAAAGAAATTATTGTCTCCTGAGAATGGGACCAATTTTTAGTGCAGCTATGCCAGCTGAGCTCCAGGGAGGCACCAGGGAATCCAGCTCAATGGGCTTTAATTTCTGCGTATGTGTGTAGATTATATATGACAGGCACGATTCCACATGCCTTCCAAATCATGGCACTGTACTTAAGCCCTTATACATAGATAATGCAGACGTGAGATAATCAAAGCAACCTTTGTCATGCTGAAAACTGAAACTCCTCGGGGCAGAGTTTAATCAGTGTATTATAGGAACTAAAATTCCAGCCTTACTGTAGTGATTGTATTACTAGATGTCATACTTAATTCATGAAGAAAACTATGAGTTTTAAAATTGAAATGAGACTCAAAATTTGCTGGTTGATGCAGAATGCAAAATTAATTTTCCATTGGTCATGGTCAACAATGAAATTGGTAAGAAAGAGCAAAAAATCTTTCTCCTTTGGGTCTGGATTCCTTTTGTCAGATTCTTAGCAGTCTTAAAAAATGTTAAAAGAAAACACTACAGAAAGGTAGCTTTGATTCACTTCACAAGTTGCATCTTTCTTCTTATCAAAGAATTTTCTTCTATTCCTTTGACAATGTGTGTAAATGTCAAGCTTCTGTAGGCTGAAGAAATATTTCAGCATTATTTAAATATATATTTATAAGAAAATTATTACTTCCCTATGGTTTTTGTGCTATTACCTCCTTTTTGTTCTTTTTTTTCAGACAAGTGAATTGCTAGGAGGTGGTAATATATCACTTTTACATACACATAAAAAGGCTGTAATCATTACCCTTGTTCTTGAGATTGTATGTTTTCCTACAGCTTTAGAAAGGTTTCCTTTAATTAAAAAAAAAAAAAAAAAGAATCTGCTAATTCAAAAGAAAACATGACAGTGAAATAAATCTGGGTTATATTTGGTTAACAAGGGAACAGAGGATGATGCCGGATGTGGAGGTGACCAGGATATTCCATTCCAGCTTTCCTTCCTCATTTAACTCTGTTTTGGCTGCTTCAGCTAGAAACTATGTATGAGAGCTGGAACAACAGCAAGCACGGAAGCTTTTCATTACCTGCCCCTCTGACACAGTAGCACAGCAACCAGCATGTCTCCATCTTCCTTCCTGTAGGCTCTTTCTTTCCTACCCTGGGGATATTCTTTCTCCTGATGTGCCTTATCTTCCCCCAGGTATGGTTTTGTAGTTACTGTTCACAAAATCCCAGTAGAAATTAGCTTTTAAATTTGAGAGCTGTAACAGTACTTCAGGATGACAAGTTATTCAGTGTCTTCCTGTAGCCCAACAAACTCTAGTGCTTCCACACATTGTGGCTCGTGTGTTTGTTCAGACTGTGGCTTTTCATCTGTAGAATAGCAAAAGAATAACTGGACCTCTTGTTGGCAAGGAAGTGACATCCCCACACGATATTTTGGGCACCAGCCTCTCACTTACTTGAGAACCTGGACCTTGAACTCTGTGGTTATCTATGTACAGTCTTAGGTAAATGTGCTTGAAATTGCAGAAGTGGCTAGGGACTGTGGAATTACTGTTAAGAGAAGAGTTTAAATTCTTACACCTGAGCTGATTTGTTTGGTGGCATAGTTGGCTTGTCCTGAAATGCTAAAGGTGACAATAGAGTCAGGTGCAAATATGACCCTCTGACTAATGTGACAGTAAACTTTATGCCAGAGTTCCTCATCGCTATGGTGAAGGTAGTGTTTCCATCCTTCACAGCAGGGTGTATGGTGGGATGAAACTATTTTAATACTGAAGGGACAGATTAACAACATAAACCACAGATTTAAACAAACCATCAGGCTGTACTCTGTCCTTGTAACCTCCAGTTGTTGCTGCATGACACTGCTGATTTCTTTGCTCTTCTTTTGTGCTGATTTAGTTTTTAAACACATACAAGTTAAATGTGTTCGTACACATCCTACATCCCTTCTTAAATAAACATTACCATTTATTTTTAGGAACAATTTAAAACATAGAGCATTTGACTTTAGTGAAGTTAGAAATGAGAGTCAAACATGAGTACTGGGAAAGAACAAAGATCATAGAATTAGAAACAAAGATCATAGAATCATAAAATGGTTTGGGTGGAAGGGACCTTAAAGATCCATCTAGTTTCAACCCTCCTGCCATGGAGAGGGACACCGTCCATGAGACCAAGTTGCTCAGATTTCCATCCAGCTTGGCCTTAAACACTTCCAGGGATGGTGCATCCACAGCTTCTCTGAGTAACCTGTTCCAATGACTCACTACCCTCACAATAAGAATTTTTTCCCAATATCTAATGTGAAAGATTCTCACTGATACAGTTTTATTACAACTGTTTTAGTATCTCTCTTTTTTCTATTTTTTTTATTTTATTCATGTTTCTGCTGCTGCGTCAAATGAAAACCTTTCAAAAGAAGGTTTCTTAACTTCATAAGAGCAAAGGAAAAAAAGATTTGCAATTCAGATTTCACTTTCACAACTTTTAATGCAATAATACAAGTGCAACACTTTTCGGAAGGCCTGATTCAATTTTTTTAAACTGCAGGCAATATAGTTTCAGCTCATTATTCTTGCTTAAACTCAGGGCCTGGAAATCCAGGTGCATAGTTTTATACTGAAATCGTAAAAACTCCATGTTAAAAAAAAAATTTACAAATTGGGAATATTTAAGTAATATTCCTTTTATTGTGTAAATATAAAGAAGTAATAAAATCAATACAGTGATAATTGGTGTTTGTCCAGTTAAAAGGGTGGTGTGTGTAAATACCAGATTAGTCATTCCTAATTTGGACGACTCCCGATTGTGTCTATATTCATGATTTTTCCATGGTAACCAACATGGATTATTGAGTTGCAACCATTTTTTCAGACTTCATGTGTTTCTCTTGAGAGTTACTTTGGTGCCAGGCAGTGAGTAAACTGTTTTCTACTTTACCAAAGGCATATGCAGCTTTACTTCTTCCTTCCTTCCCTGCATAGTCTTAAATTCATCTTCAATGAACTGATTCAACTCGTTAGCCCACTGGAAAACTATTCTCCTTTCTAAAAAAAAAAAATGTTTTTTATCCTGGAGCTGACCTTGCTCAGGGTTTAGAGAGCACAAGCATAAAACAAATAGAATGGAAGAAGAACACTAGGATTAAGATTAAAGGGTGAGAGTGACTTCTTGTTTCCCATGGCAGTAAACTGGTAGTTAAGCTCAGCCCACTCATCTTTAAAAATTCAAAATGAATTAATGAGGATTTTTTGACATGGTTTCTTAATGTAAGGTTATCATATCCACAGCAATTGCAGCAAAGATAAGGCTGCTAGCCTGGATTTACAATAGTGAAAATAAAAGCAGAATTTGACCCTCAGATTAACATTTCCTGTAACTCTTAACATTCCTTTTTTTTTAATAGTGGTACTTTAGTTCTCTTTTGTTTCAAGTATTTACTTTGTAATGATACCAGTGCTTCAGTAGCAAAGTGTTTTAACTTTGGAGCCAGGGATTTGAAGAGATTAAGGTTTCTAATTAATTATAAAGCAAGTGGTATTTGGTAAAATATTTTAGGTTATTATTATCTCAGTTTTAAGCTTTCAAAGAAGAAAAGGAAACAAGAATTTTGTTGGATTCAATGATATAACTTGTTAAGGATAGCTGGCCCCTTACAGAGTGCCCTAATGATCCAACCCAGAACCACATGAAGCAGGGGACTTCCAGGGTGTTTGACTTCAACCATAAGGGCATAGGACATTTTCAGTCAAAAATAGAATCGCTATTAAGCCAAGTTGGCATCTTCGTTCTGATAGTGAGGGAAGTTTTGGTTAATTAAGTCACTTTTTGGCTCTTGTTTAAAGGGTTTATAATCTTTCTTTTAGAAACAAGCTACTGTTGAAGGAAACAGTTGATGTGTGCTTGCCCATTGTGATTGCTGTAACACAGGCACACAACAGAAGCTGAGTTTGTCTGTCCTGGCACTCTCCCATCACGGCTGGTGGCTTGAGATGACCTCTATCCACCCATGGAGGCCTGTGCCTGATCACTGCATGGCAGTCATCTCTCTACACTGGATCTGGACATACTCAATGCACTCTAGGATGTATGTTGCCACAGCACATCAGACCAGTCCCACTACTGCTTTAGGTAAACAAGAATCCTTTTTACTTCTTGACCCAGGCACTTAGGTATGGTGACATTTCCTCTCTAGCACAGTGGGTTTGGGGATCCTGCCCCGGGAAACTGTGAATTTTCTGAAGCCAGCAGTTTGCAGTTGTATGGTAGAGTCACTGAAGTACTGGAAGGTGCTAGTTATAGTAGCTGTTATTTCTACTCTCAGTTCAGTACTATAAAGTAATAGTCTTGTATTTTAGAGTTTCTGTGCTTCAGAAAATGAGTTTTCATCATTAGCACTTCAAACGTTATTTACTGATCCATATTGCAAATGAGAAAGGACAAAATATCTTAGAAAGCATTTCCAAGTGCCGTAAAGTAAATAATTATTGATGGGGTGTCTGCTTGGAAAGTTGGCAGCCTCCAACATGATTGCAGATGAAATTCTACATCAGATAAAACAAGAGCTAATACTGGGTCAATGCTTGGTTGCGATTGATGACCCTTCTGAGAGAACTGCTACTACCCTGCTTAGCTATGCTAAGATCAATTTGTGTTTTTAATACACATTTTCTTTTGAAGAAGTGTAATTAAAAATAAGAAATACAGAATATGTACTTCAGAACACAAATGTCTGTTCCCTGAACTGTAGATCAATGGTGGGGTAACAGAGTGGTAGACTATGACACGCAGAGAGTCGATCAGTCACGTGATGCTGTTTCTCCTTGTTTCAAGCTGCTAAATCCTATTAAAAAGGAAGCTAGAAACAAATTTTATGTATTTTCAGTATTTTTACTCTGTGAATGCAATTACTGTGACCGACACAAAAATTGCATAAAATCATGAGTAAAGAAGGCAGTGTTGCCGTAGTGGGAGGGTGTTGGTCTACCAAAGAGTCCTCCCTCATTCACAGCAAGTGGCTCAGGGGCTTCAGAGCCACTGAAGATTTTCCAAAACCTCATTCTGAAGTATTTATTGTCAGCCAACTGGGTTCTGGCTAGAGAGACCTTGGATAGTCAGCTGAAAATTGTCATGTGGAAAAAAAAGCCTGAATCGTAATCAGATCAATTAGTTATGCTACAGTTGCTTGTTTACAGTCCTTTTCCCAGCTAGGCTCCTTCTTTGCTAGCTGTTATAATCTCAAAGGAGTTCTGTTGTAAGGGAAATGGCTTTTATGTCATTTTTCTTCATGTTTTTTGCACTGTACTGAACACAGTGTCTTTAATATCTACACTCTTAGAAAATACTTAACCCCTTAATATCCTGAACTATGTGGGTCCTTCCACCTGATTGTTCCAGGCAGCATTCTGGAGTTCTGCTTACAACTTTTGTGGAGTTTAGCTGCATAGTTGGAAAGGTTACCACTTTCACAAGTTCATTTTTTCAATGCTAGAAGTTATAGTCTGCATAGGAACAGCAGTATTTTAACTCAAACTATGGAAATCAAAGTATGCTGATGCATAGGGTTGCAATCACAAAATGTCCTTGCAACCCCTGTTCTGCTGGTCCACCATCCCAGGAAAGGAGTGACTTTCAGAATAAGGGCAAAGCAGAAGGCTGAGGACAGTAAAATTTCCAAACACCATTCTTTGCTACTTCTAGGAGATTACTGGAATAATGCTATTTCTGGAATTCTGTCTTGTTCTAGTTGTTTTTTCACTTTCCATGGTGAACGTGATCTCTTTCTTTTTCCTTCATCTTGCTTTTCACATGTTCTTGTTTCATCTGCTTTTCTCTTTTTTCCTGTCTCGTTTAGATGTTTGGTTTTTAAATTGTTCTTCCTGACAGAAAAGAGAAATCAATATAAATATATAAAGAACCTGTCACTGCCTTGATTTACTAGCCTTCTATGGCTTATTTTCAGGATTACTCTCTTGGCACCAGAACTCGGTTAGCTAAGAAAGGTGACAAGTGCTTGCTGGTGATATTACTGCTGTCCTCTTCAGGAGGAAAGAAAGAGAATTCTCCTTTTCTTTCATTCATGAAAACTGCCTGAGCCACCGGAGTCAAAGCAATTTACATCAGTCAGGCCAGTGGAAAGGCTGGTTCAGATAAATCGTTTCTTCAGCTGAGATTGGTAAAGAATGTCCTTATATAAAAAAGATTCTCACTTTTTCCTACTGTTATAGCATATGACTAGTAAAAAGCTTTAAATTGCAACAATGGGAGAATAGCAAAACACTTGATAAGAAGTAGTATGGCTTGTCCTTTATTGAAGTTTGACCATGGACTGGTGTCAGGTGAACTACAAAAGCACAGAGGGATCACTCAGTAGCACAAGTTATTGCAGATCTTGCCAAATACTTCCTCTGACACTATTTTCAGCTGTAACTTTGCTGGATTTCCTCTGATGATGAAATTTGCAGCAGGCATCTCCATCAGGTTTGTTTATTTGTCAAAAGATAAATGTCCTTCAACACAGATCACCCATTTCTGAAATGGTGGGAGGAAAAAGGTGGTTTTTAGTGATTACTTAACAGCTATTCTAGTACCTGTTAATTACAGAACACAGACTTGACAGTTGATGTGGAGAAGGCTGCAGGATGTATTTACTTTTCCATAATTTTGGTACTTTCTAACTATGAAGCACCTGGCTTTACAACCTTACTATTTTTTTATATCATTTTATATAATTTGGTTTGTAATGTTTCCTCCACAGGACTTAAAGCTGACTAATATTTTCCCCTATAGAACCTTCTCTTTCAGTTGCAAGTCTTAACTGTTTGGGTTGAAGCTTTCTATTCCTGCTTTCTGCCTTTGACTGAAGAGTTTTGAGAAGATTTAGTAAAAATTATATAGCTGTATTCAATAATTGTCTCCAGACAGAAGTTGGGGAGAGGTTGAGGTAGTTTCTTGTTCGCAGTTGCTCTTTCTTTTGAGTGCTTTGCCTTATCTGAGAAAGTTCTCTGGAATTAGAACTGTGACCAAAGATTTGGAAAAAGGCTAGTCCTGGGATAGAAAAAATGTCATTTACTGTCCTCCAAAGACTCGGGCAAATTTGGATGAACTACACCTTTGAAAATCCTTCTACGTTAAGTTCAGAAACTACATGCTTCAAAAAGGTTTATTTCAGTGGCCTCAGGCTAGAGGTAATGGGTAGGGTAGTGAATATAGTGAACGTATAGATAGTGAGTATAAGCCATACCCAAATATATTGAATCAGACTCACACAGCAGAGGACATACCTCCAGAATCCAGACAGATGACCACAGAGGCTTGGCAGTCCGAGGCAATAGGGAGGATGGGTAAAGGCAGAGCTGATGTCAGTTCTCTGCTTGGTGGGCAGTGCTGCAGGTCCTCTGGTTTGTGTGGGAGGAAATTCGGGAATTTCTGAGTTAGAGGGCTCAAAGCCTGCTAGATGGACATGGAAAAGCTAAATACAGTCAATTTTCTTTCTCTGGGAAAGCTTGCTAAAACCTCTTATAGCCATATTGTTGTTGATTTTCTTTACATCTGTTACTAATAAAAATAAGAAGCTGGTTATTTTCCCAGTGTAGATTTTGAAGCCACCAATGCATACGCCCTTTTGGTCACCTTAAATGTTGCTGCAGTGTCAAGCTGTTTCTCTCAGGGAACCAGTAAGCCATTGCTTCTGGTTTTTTACATTATTTTTAGATTATTTTTGAGAGCGCCATCTCTCCACGGTGCACAGTCTGACCGTAGAAACTACAGCAGTTACAAATCACCTAATAAAGTCTGAAGAGCGCTCTGGGATTCATTTGATAAGAGTGGCTGTATAAATGAAAGGCTGTTAATTGTGTGGCTGGCTGCCACATGCAGTTAATCCTCAGCGCAAAAGCACAGCGAAACGCGCTCTGTGAGCAGTTCCGATCCAGAAATAACCAGGCAGAAAAGAACAGGAGCTCAGGGCTACCTTTCAGCTCTGTGATTTACACCGCCCACAAGGATATCTCGCAATGTTGGCCATGTATTTTTCAGCTTGTTGCCAATCCTCATGCCATCGCTGAACTTGATACGGAGGCTGGGACTGTGTAATTCTATCCAGATTGGCTCCGTTCTCCTAATTCACTTTCCTCAGCTCCTGCTTTCATTTTTCTTCAATTAAACTAGTGGGGGAAACCATATAAGCAGAGTCAAAATTCTTCACACTTGTTTGTGTTCCCATGCCTGGGAACCCAAAATGTGAAATATTTGTCAATCTAATGCCAGGGGGAAATTTGCCTGAGGCTTTATATGTCCCCTACAGGGACTTACTCCTCTTTGATGTGCATTAACCAGCCCTTACAACCCAAACTTTTTGTCCTTCTTAAGATGATAGACTTTGCTCAGTATCTTCCAAACACAGCCCTGCCTATATGGAGTTTTGGTACATTTTACGAAAGGAACAATGCTATAGTTTTTTCTTAGATTAATGCCAACCCTCCAGTCTTAGAATTGCAGTAGTGCAATACTGTGGGTGAGGGGATGGCTAATGTCTGAGGTGTTTAACCATCGACTTCAGTTACCTTGGTTTATACACTTCTTTTGGGTACAAACATGACACACCGAGTTGGTAAGCATGAAAATAATGGAGATAAGCCTTGGAAATGTTCTGTGAGTTCTTAGACTGCAATTTCCCAGGCAGCTGAGTTGACCTCAGCAGTCTCCTGCCACCAAAAAAGGAAAAGTCTTGCTCTTTTCCTTCCCCTGCTCATTTCCCCACTACTCTCAGCTGTATGGTCTTCTCCACCCCTTGCAACAGCCCTGAAATTCATGACTTTTCAGAAAGTGGCAGAAAAACCATCCAGGTTCATTTGGCTTTGCTGGGTTACTTTTCTGCTGCTGTTTCAAGTTTAACTAGCTGATGGAGAGGTTTGGTGAACACCAGAGTTGATCCAATGAAAACAACAGGAGTTTGCCACTTGAATTGTGAAGGGAGAGAGGGAGGATACTCTGCTCCTTCTATATCATGTGGAATCACACCTTCGGCAGTGGAATTAACTGATGCTTGTTGATGCCTGCACTGAGCAGGGTATTATTCACTAGTGACAAACCATAAGTGCTATGATGTGGATTTGCATGATGTGGCCATGACCAACTCTACTTCAGATAAAGGAACTGTGCAAATATTCATGACAGTGATGTGTAGTAGTTCTACCTAGGTCACTTGCACCTGATTGGCATTTTGCTGTCTGGAGACACTTTAGGACCTGATGAGCAGTCACTCTGTCATGAAGTAGTCTGTCTGTAAATGAATCACAGGCGATAACAATTGCCACCTGAGCTATACAAACCATTCTCTTCACTTCAAAACCTGTCCCTGTTGTTGACTGTTTTGCTGTGCCCTATTTGGGATGTGAATTTCCTCCTGAATCAAAACTATGTAGGATGGTTCTCTCCAGTGATGGAGGCATATTTTGTTTGGTCTCCTTTGAGCATTAAATAAAATTTTTGCTTCTGCCTGCTTCCTGCTCCACTTTTTTTTTTTTTTTCATTTTAATTCTATTTTTTGCTCTGGTTTTATTTCATCTCTAAGCTTTGGGTCTCCCTTTTTCCGGTGGTGTCTGTAGGAATAACTGGCAAAGTCAGCAGCAATGACTCACTTAGCAGGATCAACAGCTTTGCTGAGACATAACAGGTTTGCTTCAATTATTTCCTTAAAGTAGGGCAATGTTCCCCCTCTTTTTTTTTTTCATTCCATCAGTTATTAGACTGAAAAATTAATTTAAAGCCATCTTCTCTTCAGCAGAGGGTAGGAGGAAAATGACCTGGTGTCAGGTTTCATGTGACAGGGCAAGAAAATAGCTTTCTGAAGTGTTGATTATACCTTAGGCTGCCTTTCAAATACGTGTCCTTACAGAGCAGTTGATCCTTAGCTATGTTTGTCACTGGGAAGGTAACTTGATAACTACATAGAAATAGTGCTGCTGATGTTAACTTTTGGCCTTATAGTCATTTTTGTTGTCAATTTGTCCCTTTGTTCTCATGATGCAGGACATCTCCAGCAGCAAACAGTTTTCTCTTTCAATGGCAGAAAGTCTGTATTCCTCCAGCTTTGTGTAGAGAAAGGATAAAGCAATGCTTCTGTTTTTACAAGGTCATAACAAGGAGCAGTGAGTATCATGGATACCTAACAGGGTGTCCCCTTCTCCACACAGAATGGGACAGACACTGATCAGACAAAGCTCTGTGCTAATGTTGAGAGAACCTTTTTTTTCACCTTTTTCACAGTGACACAGGGAGAGAAAGCCCTTTGCAATGCTATGAATTTGACTCTGAAACACCTTCCTGCAACCACAGCAGCAGCCTCCATGATTAGTGAATGCATTTCATCAGTGTAAGCAGAATTTCTATTTGTCAACATATTTTCCAGAACCATCATTATCATTTGTGTCTCCAGCAGCCTTCATAGGCTCTCATCAAAATCTAGAGCTATTATGGACAGTGTACAAGCACATGATGGGACATATCCAGACTCTTGTGAAGTCAGTGAAACTTTCTCCATTATCTTTGGTGGACTTTGGATCAAATGGTAATTTTTCCATTGACTTCAGTGAGATTTGGATTAAATTTCAAGCCATTTTTGTCCTGGAGGGGTTGCAGGCTGGTGTAAGAAGGGAAACAACAACTGAGTGTAATGAACAAATGGAGAGAGATGTATGAGGCAGTATAAGCTAGTTCTTTTCATTGTTAGCGTGATTTTACATCTTTTTAAATTTGATTTTAAAATGGTAGATAGTAATAATCTCAATCTCTAAAGTTAACTGTGTCAAAAGTGGATGAAAATTGAAATAGTCCAGTGGAAGAGAGAGAAACTCTTTGGATATCCAGAGGTATTGTCTGATTTGTAAAAAATGTTACCATACTGTTTTTCAAAGAACACAGATCTGTGATAAAACTGTGTTTGTGGGGATTGGGAAGGAATGTGGGAGAGGTGAAGAGAAAAATAATGCCTTTTCCAGTAGAGTTGAATTGGAGATAGAGAGGCTGGGTGGAGGAAAACAGAGAAAGCACACTTTTCATAGCTGGACTTTAACATCTTGTCCTCAAAAGGCTCTTGGAACAGAATCACTGAAGGAATAGTCTTGTTTTGAGCATACTAATTCAGTCTTTTCCTTTCTCATGCTTTTTTTCCCCATATTTGATTCTAGGCACTCCAAAGATATGTCAAGTCCTATACAAAATGAAGAGAAAATCCTGCTTATCCAGCTTTGACAGTTTTGAGTGGCTAATGTTAAGTAGCAGGTTTCCAGAGGGAATCTAGTGCATCTGCCTTGTTTGCTGGGCTTTGTAACCAAAGGCCAGATGCTGGTCACACTGTGGTATTAAGGTACCTAAAACTGGTTCATTAAGTCATCTCCTCTGGGTCTGAATAACGCTGAGGAGAATGACTGTAAAGAAGAACTGGTTATCAGAAGATTGCAACATCTTTTTTTTTTTCTCCTCTCCTTCTGTAGCAGTATGGGAAGGAGGAGGATGAGAAAGAACAGGTCTCACTTCCAGGTATCAGAACCTGTGGTTCAGAGGAGAATGCCTAAGAGTAGTGGGTCCCTGTCAGTGTTTTTGTTGTTAACCTGTGTGTGTTGTGGGATTATGCAATGTTTCATTTTCAAAGGAACTAATCAGTGCTATTTTTACAGTAATGGGAAAAAAACTAACAGCAGCAATTGAATCCACATCCTAATATAGCATGTGATTTTATGCATGAAGAAGAAATTAATTGTTTTGCTAGTGAAATGATTTTAAGGTGCCTGGGGATTATGTCACACAGTGAGATGATAAACAATTTTAAGGAAATTAATTCCAAAGTCCTTATATGGGCTATGCTCCCACTGCCTGAGGGGCACTGCATTGGAAATTAAGTCTTTGACAGGGTTTAGCTGCACATATTTTCTACTTCGCTCACATTTGTTTTTTTTTTTTTTTAAATTGTTGTTGTTTCCTTTTAGTGAGCAGAGATAATTAGCTAACAATTTCTTTTCCATTCTCATCCTTTAATAAGAATTTGTCTCTTGGGAGCAGTAAGATTTTGAAGGATAACTGCCAGTCAAGGCTACCCATTGTTATTTCTTGTGCTTTGAATATGTTAACATCCTATTATTCAGTTCTTTGCTCTGTGTGTATCTTGATGATTGTGCTATTCCTGTTATTTGCAATGGGTTTTTTCATGGTTGTGCAGAAGTACATTGTAGGGGGCTATTTGAACACTTTAGCGTTTGTTAAGCTCTCTGATTTCATCAATAATCCTAAAGTGAGTTATTTAATGTTGCCAAGAATGTGCTATTCGTGCATCCCGATAGTCCTGTCACAACAATCACTGCACAGAGGAAAAGGAAAAGCCCTGAAATTGTGACCATCTGGTAGTCTCTTTGTTTCCTTTAAGGGGAGACATGAAGGTAAGCATGCTAGTGCCCAGTGAAATAGCCCATACTACACCTTCAGCTTCCCTAAATTCTGATGAAGGTGGCCATATATTGCAGGGGCACTTGTGTCCACTATTGATTTTGCTGTCTGGATCTGCAACAGAAATTAAATGTTTTTCCATTTTGTTGGAAATACCCTTGCATATCATTATGGAAAATCTTTCAATTCTCATGTTTTGTTTCGTTAGCCAGCAGTATAACACTATTAAACATATGTTAATTGTATCAGCAAAGCCAGACTTGCCCAGAAGAAGAGTAGTGGAAAATAAAAATGTTGAAGGCAGTTGTTCCAAAGTCTGCTGGAGGTGCAAAGTCCCCTTTGTGCTGGAAAAATGTAAAAATGCACGCAGTCTGGTTACAGTTATGTCGATGTTGAGATACAGAAATGACTGTCTAAAAGAAGGCAGTTTCTGTTAGGCCTCCAGCAGAAATAAAAAGACTAGTGTAAGAAAGTACTAGGTACTATAAAATAAGCCATGTCTTCCAGAGGGATGCACACTTAGGATGCTGCTGGAGAGGTAAGAATACTGGAAAAAGACTTCTTGTGTTGAAAGTATTCCCAGGTCTCTTCTTATTAGCACATTAGAACAATCATCAAAAGCACATTGTGGATCTAATTATTCTAATGGAGTTGGTAGTTCTGGCATAACAATATTTATCTCCATCTGATCTAAATAGCCATGCAACATATGAGGGAGAAGAATAATCTGTGAGCTGTGCTGGACTATGTAAACCTCATGAAAGAACAGCTGGCAACAGGGAGTGGAGTCAGGATTTAGAAGGGAGACCACTTTCTCTCAGAGTGGGGTTCTGCAGGAAGTGAGACTGGAATCAGTTAAAACAATGATACTGTGATTTTTGTCATGAAGGACATGTGATAAACATTCTCCCTCTCTCCTATGTGAACTGTTTCAACTCAGGCAGACTTAGTGATATGGAAAGAAGAGAAAAATACTTGCTATTTTAAAAAATAAGAGACTGACAAGTAAAGGCAGCAGGCACAGCACCAACACAAATCCCTCAGTGTAGGACATGACCAAAGCAGTGCCTGAGTGCAACACAAGTTTTCCACATCTCTTTCCATAGCAGCTTTGTGATGAGCCAAGGACCAGGCTTGAATCCCTGAGAGTAGATTGTCATACATACTGCCAGGACAGGTTTCTTTCTTTTAGAACAGAATAAATAATTTACAGCATTGACTGGAATAATGTTTAGCAGTTTCTAGCTTTGTCTGAAATTGGCTTGAGTTGCTTGGCTTCTTGTGAAAACATTCAGCTGCTTTTTTTGTGGTAATCATCTCAGAGAAGGTGGGATCCCAGAAGGGGCCAACTGCTCTTGACTCCAGCTGATTTCAGGAAGTGATGACAGCACTCATCTGAATCCTTTCTAGATCCCATCATGTTAAGTAGCTGATTTTTACTGGATGGCAGAACTAAGCTTGGTAAATCTCTGACGGTTTTGGCTTCTGCAGTTGCTATGTCCTCTGATTCTTCAGGTGCTTTAAATTATCATGCTATTAAGTTATTTTAAAAATAACTTTAGAAAGACATGTAATTTGTAAAAGAGGATTGTTATTGTACCAGTCAGTAGAAATCACAAGTGTGAAGAACAAAATATGATATTTATGCAAAATGTGATTTTAATTTATAGATATGAAAACTGTTTCAAATTTGAAACAAGAAAAGGTGGTTTTAGAAACCAGATTTCTTCTGTGGAACTTATTTCAACATAATTTCATTTTCTGGAAATTGTTGTAATTTGTGTCTTGTTCTTATATAGACAGCTGTGAAAGGTAAACCCTGGCATTTTTTAAGCCCACCCTTGTCTCTTGTGGCACTTTCCAGTTGGTTTTGGAACCATTTTGTATTTAATTTTATGCAGAATGTTGCAGACATGAGATGCAACTTTTGAATTTTTTCCCTATTTCTTTCTTCTATTAAGAAAATAGCGAAATTATTCAGACTGGATGCATTTGCTCTTGTGTTCATAAAAACATGCTGACATATTTTGTCCATTTCCAGCACGGAGAAAATGATAACTTATCCCCAAACATTGCCATCTTTTTAGTAGCCTTCTCCAGGAAGTGTACCTTGTTTTCTTCCTTGCTTCCTGTTTTTGCCCTTTTTCGCTTGCTCTGGTTCTTTTTCTTTTTTTGTGAGCTCCTTCTATGCAAAGCCTTCACATCATCAAGCAGAGACCCTTATGTTTTGTCAGAGCAATTCCTGTCTCTCTTGGCAGGGCAAAAGCCAGCGCTACAGGGGGCTGTGTCATTCAGGACAACTTGGTGAATTGCCCTGCTTGCCCCAGGTACCCCAGCTGTAGGTGCCTCTGCTCTGGTAGCTGCTGTTCACTGCAGCAAGCCTGAGTTCATGCTAGCAGAAGGCACAGTGAAATTTCTGGGCAACCAGCATAGGAATTTAGGATCTTCAGCATGACAACACAGGGGCACTTGAAAAGGCCACTCTTTGGCCATTGGAGACCTTGTTAGTTGCTGCTTGGTGAGAAGCCTGTAATAAGGAACAAAATTCTGTACTTTCTGAGCCATCCTTTGCCTAAAATGATAGTTACTCTTTCTCTTTGCTTGCACTCAGAAATTAGCAGTTGTGTTTAATCCAAGAACAGTTGAGTCATGAGAAATATTTTGTTCTCCGTAAATACATTTCTTCACTACATATCATGCTGATCTCTAACCTCTGTTCTTGGCCCCTGAATGCCTTATGCATATATGAAGTGCTCTGTATGCTGAACAAAGGAAGTTTGGGATGCACAGGGGACGCTGAGAGTATTTCAGCTACACTAATATCAGTTCCCTGCTTTAAACGAGTCACTGTTTAAATAGCCATGCTTATATACATTAGTGAGCCTCTTGAGGTTAATTCACAGAGAAAGAAATTTATTTATTTATTTCAATATTGTCAATTTAGTTAGAAAAATATGTCAAATTCAATTCTCTACCTCATCATTAACTTTTTTCCACCTTCAAGTCAAATTATGGGAACAATGGAAGGAAGGAAGGAAGGAAAGTATTTTTATACAGTTCATGAAATAGACCCAGTCTGGAAATAATGAAGAACTATTTCTTTGTATTAAAGCTAATTGTGGTACAATATTTCTAAGGTAGCAATACAGTGAATCATCACTGTTGGTATTCATTATTATGGAATTTGAAGAGGGCACAGTCCTATATTATTACTGATTTGGAGCAAATTACTAACTCGGTCTTTTTCACTTCTAAATTTGGTGACCATCATTATGATGATAACGCTAAATGGACACAAAAGCTATACCTAGATTTGATGGATATTCTTAAAACACGTCTCTTGTATGTAGTTGCTGATCAGTAGCTTTCACAGCAGTATTAAGAATGAATAGAGAGATGCAGTTGTCTTTTGGGGTAAGCATATTCTTTCATGAAGGCCTCTTGCTCTTTATCAAACAGTTGTACCTACCCTTTTCTTGTGTTCTTCCTACTTTGCTTTGTCCCACTTTAGCTGAAGATATTTGTTGCCAACGGGTAGAACTGATGGTAGGCTCCACGCATCTTGCACAAAATAAAGCATCTCTGAAAAAAAAAAAAAATAGAGTGTGAGTAATACCAGTCTGAGTTTTTTCTAAAGCAAAGCCCTGGAGACTTGTGGTATGCTTGTAGCCGGTCACGTGGGGGTTGTCATGGCATCGCTGCTCAGAAAAAGAATGAATAGCTGGTGGTAGCATTTCAAACAGTACATTTAACGAACAGCAAACAAGAGCTGAATGTTATAGCAAAGCATTCCTGAGAGTATTTTATTCACATATAAAATATATTACCAGTTATACTTCACTAGCCAGACCTACATCACACTGGTGAAGGAAAGACAGTAGTGTAAGATATTAATAAGATCAGATATATGGGAGAAATTTTTCACTATTAGGGAAGTAAGACACTGGAACAAGTTGCCCAGAGAAGTTGTGGCTGCCCCATCCCTGACAGTGTCCAAGGCCAGGTTGGATGGGGCTTTGAGCAACTTGATCTAGTGGAAGGTGCCCCTGCCCATGGCAGGGGGGTTGGAGTTAGACGATCTCTAAGGTCTCTCCCAACCCAAACCCTTCTATATGATTCATATGATTCTATGAATAATTCATACAAATATGTAAAGGGTTGTATAATGGGCTATATTTGCTGAGTCTTGAGTTGCATGGCGCACCTCAGTAATGCCCTGAACAAACCCACAGTGTCATCTTTTGCACTGTAATAAATTTTTTAAAAGTTTTTTCATTGATAGTATGCACTTTTCAAAAGCCAGAGCAAATGTGTTCATACTGAAATAGTCCTGGGTTTTAATAGCCTTTTCACGTTTCTTTATCTGCATGCCAGCTGACTGCAAAAGAGAGCTCAGACTTCCAAAAGCCAGTTACTTACCAAGTTGACTACTGATTCTCATGCAGGGCCACCTTGGCTTTCATTCTTTGTAGGAAACGTTTGGTAGGAAAGTGAACAGGCAAAGATATTTTCTTGGGCCCACCCAAAAATAGAAAAGGAGCTTCTGCTCGTTCAAGATTGGCTTGGCCTCCTCAAAAGCTGACTTTGAGCTGGCACAGATAATTTGATGTTTCTGTTTTCATGGTATGGAGCAACCTGGCAGACTGCTGAAGGGCTTTCCTTTTGGCTCATGCATTGTCTTAACAAGGTCTGTAATTCCTAAGGAGAAGACTTGAATTACAGCTTGCAGCTTTCATAGGTCTTTTAAAACAGATAGAATAATGCACATTATATAAAAGCACTGTGAAGTAAGGAGGGAACCCTTGGCAGACAGTGTCCAAATTCACTAACCAGAATGGTTCTGTACAAGGATGGACCAGGGAATATTCCTTTTTATCACAAGGCTGTTTGTGCAGGTTGATCTTACACAGTGTTTCATATGAGTGCAGCAACACCTCTCACATCTACCAAACAACTACCCAACACAGAATCAGGGCCAGTGCTCTTTTGAAACATATCTTGATAAACTTTTGCGTTTCAGTAGTGAAGTTAGGTTGATTATAGGGATTTGTGATTTTTATTACAAATCACACAGTTGATGTGAAATGGTGTTTAAACAGAAGCAGATACATAATTAAAGCCTTGATACATACTAATTTTGAGTGGTAAGGCAAATACCCTTATTTTCAGGCAAATGATGGAGTGGTTTTTTTCAGCTGTTTGTGTTCTTATTACTTTTCTGTTAATACAACAGGAAGATATGGAGAATGTCAGTAAAATTATAAGGAGTACAGAGTTGAAATGTATTTTTTCAAATACATATATCAAATCTAACCGTGCACATAATACAATTATATTTTGCTCTTGAACATGTAGAAACGCTTGGCAGGGCCTTGGCCTTGGTCTTTTGAATGCTACATGTGTAACGAATTGTTATGTACTGATACAAAGGGCACTGTTATCATTATCTTTTCACTGATTGTGATGAAGCCCTTAAAACATAAGGAAAACTTAGCCTCTTATATTGATGGAAACATGGCCCTGTAGGAAATTGAAATCACCTGGAACGGTTTTCCAGCTGCTTCTGAATTAAAGTCTGTGACAGAAGGGAAGTGGCTTTCAACTTCCTCTGTGGTTGCCTATTCTCTTTCTACTCTCAGAAACTGTGTACCGCATATTCATTCCTTCTAAACTGGGTTCTGGCAGGGATTTTGTTGTCACTGGGTTTTGGTTTATTTTGAGATAAATAAAGCAAAACTCAATAGTTTCAACATTGTCTGTCTTTGTGTTGAGCTACCGAAGGTCCAGCAAGTCCTTTCTGTCAGAAGATGGTGCTGGAAGACAGGAACAACAGATCCTACCTCTAGTTCTAATTTCACAGTCTAAACTTATAGCTACAGCAGGGGATTCTCTAGAGTGGTGTTCCACTGCTTAGTCAAAGCAGTCTTGTGAACTATCCTTAAACTGGTAGACTCAAACTACTCCCTCTACAAGATAAAGCAGATACTTATGAAATTTTTATTTTGTATACAATTTTATGAAGTGACAGCCATAGGAATTTCCCTGATCTGTGCAGAAAGACTTGCATGTAACTTCTTAATAGCAAAAGGTACTTGCTGGAGAACAGATGAAAAAGTAGATAATGAACGTAAGAGTATTTTTGCAAAAAATTCATTTTCCACTATGTATCAAGACACAAATACATTCAGCTTTCATACACAGCAGAGAGAATTGTATTTTCTGCAGCATAAGAGCAAGGTGGTCAATACCAGCTACCTTGATGGGGGTAATCTTGGAGTGTGCTAAGCTTCTCAGCTGAGATCTCAGTACCCTATGGTTCTCACAGGTTTCTGGGTTTGTTTTTTAATCTCTCTGTTCTTTTGGTCTGATTTTTAAGCAAACCAGTTCATACAATTTATAGGGCTATAAACTCTGCAGGTGGTATTGCTGCTAGGAATTTGATTCTTCAGTTACTTCCTCCTTGAACTATGTTGCAAGGAGGTTAGTGAGTCGCTGCCCTTTCCTCTCCCACTGTCTTTCCCAGCAGAACTTGGGCTGGCTCATGAGCTGTCAGCTACAGCAACTGCTCATGCTTACTGCCCAGTTACAGAATATGTTAAAAAAAAATATTATTCTGCCATTGTACACCCCATTTGGATCATATTTTTGGAGGTACTGTTGCTCATTGACCAGAAGTGCTGCTTTCAGTTTTTTGCATTTGCTGTGAACTTTTTGTATTTAGTAAGGAAATGCAAGAGGGTGAGTGTACATTTTCTAAGACTTTAAAGCTTTTCTGTATGTATGAAGAGGAAAGTAAGTCCTGGGGTTTTTTTGTTTTGTGGGGTTTTTTTTGCTTTTTTGGTGGGTTGGTTGTTTGGGGGTTTTTTTGGAGGGTTTTTTTGGTTTGTTTTTGTTTTTGTGGGTTTTTTTTTGGTGGTGTTGTTGTTGTTGGTTGTTGTTGTTGAGAGCTTTCCTGGCTATTTTAAAGTTGTGGCAATTTCTCACTTTATTCTATGAAGTGTTTTACCCTGACTGACTTTGAATACGTGCACAGACTCTATCACAGGATTGGACTCACTTGTGGATGTGTTTGAGGATCAGACTCAGTCTCCCTTCATTCATTGCATGTCCCTGGATGTGCTGAGAGAAGCCAATATTTTTTTTTTTTTGTTCAGCTCAGTATGTTACATGATAGGATCCAATGCTGTGACTTTGACCCTGCAAGCACAACCCCTTATCATATAACTCACAGGCAAACTACCCAAAAGGGTCCATCTGTACTCAGGGGGATAAAAAAAGCAACTGGAAACCCTGCCGGGATGAGAGGGATCCGCTCTGTCTGTGCATGCAGCATACCTAACTGCTTCCATCCAAGGGCTGCCTGAAGTCACCCTGAGTGTGTGTTTGTGCACACGTGTGCAGCAGAGCAAACCCTTCCCAGAGTGGCACAAGTGCTTGTTGTGCTGAGTGGTGCAAGGGGAGGGGACGTGAGGGCTATGGCTCCCACTGAAATACAAAAACAGATTTACCAGATGCTTCCTTTAGACTTGACCCTTTCTGGAAGCTTTGAGCAAGAATTAATTTTTGGCTGGGGAAAAGAAAAAAGGTTGTTTCCCACTTATTGTCTGAGAAACTGAGAGAAGGGAAAGGGGGTGGAAAGAGAGGAAGAGGAAGGGAAAAACTGCAATAGTCACACAGAGGTCTATTTATCTATACATATGTTTATATCTACATACACAATTTTAAATCTTTTGGACCATGTTTGGTAAAATCCACAATTTCCTTGATCTACAGCAAAAATACCAAGTAGACTGGTGCTGACAGCTAATTTCCCTCAGTGGTTTAACGTGGGAGGAGGGCACAGAGGGAGAGGAGAGCACAGGACTGAGCAGTTGACCGAGTTCCTACACTGAGGTCTGTTTGCTTGTGCAGCAGTCCTGAGCTTTCTGAGGAAGACTGGTCTCACTGCATGCATGCTACGAAGTATGTACACAGAGATAAGGCCAGGGCCATGTCCCCCACCTTTGCTTGAGGAGGGGAGCGCTTTTCTGGGTAACCTCATCCTGCTTTTGGCCCTGGAGAAGGCAACTGGGGGGTGCAGGCTCTTGCTGCTGAGCAGCTGATCCATAGCCAGAGGCCAGCATGTCCTGGACAAAGGGCTGGGTGAATTGTCCTGGCAAGCTCTTAAGCTCCAAGGCGAGTGTTTTGGTTCAGCCATGTGCTCCCCCTGGGTACAAACATCGCTGCAGCAATGGCTGCAGTGAACGGGTCAGACTTCTGTCTGCGGGCAGGCTGGGGAGGGGTGTTGCTGGTTATGTAGCTGGCAGGTTTTTTAGTTGTGAGTCTTTTCTTTGCATCAGACTCTTGCCAGGCTTTACAGGAGCAAATCTCAGCCAACTTGTATGCACGAGGCACAGCTAAATTTGTGTCTGGAATAAGGACCACTTGCCCTTAAGTGTAGGCAGTAGACCATATTGCTGTAAGAGAGGTGTCAGCCTCCTAAGAGCAGCAGAGGGGAGAAAACTTGAGGGGCCTGAAGCACAGCGACCTTGTAAGAACAGAAAAGGCACCGTGAAGCATCAAAGGCTTTTGACTGAAAGCAAACGCTGAAAGAAAGATTCTTCTGCGTGTTTGTAGGTGGGTGCATGGTGGTGCACTGGTGTCATGGGAATGGGCTGTGGTCAGTATTCCTGAAGCAAATGCTGCACACTGCAGTGGGATGTGGTGCTCCTGCCCAGCGCTGACACCTCAGGCAGGCCCGGCCCTTCCCCTCCACAGGAGGCATGTGGTAGTAGATGCCCATGTTAATTCTTGCTAATGCGTGGCTCAATGTTTTAGATTTTTTATGGTGTTTTTCGGGGCTAATATTACTTGCTGCTATAAACAGCTGTTTGCTTTATAATAGCTGAAACAAGTTAGCGGAGAAAATGAGGAATTAATTAGAATTTTATTAGGTCCTGATATGGGTATTCTCTTTTTCTTTCTCCACTCCATCCCACAGACCTGGATAACCTTCAAAAAATCACTTCATTTTTTATTCTCCTTAGTTTTTTATTCTCCATCTTCATTTTTTATTCTCCTCCTTTGACCTCAGAAATAATTGAAAGATATGCAGAGAAAGGCACTGTTTCCCTGAATGAAATCACTATCTAAACACTAACCCTGGGCTGTTGTTCTAAACCTGTCAGGCATACAAAAATCAGTTGCTTAAGCTCCAGGGTTTGATTTTGAGAAAAAAAAAAAAAGTCTGAATCTCTAATCTATGGCACCTGCCTCAGTCTCCCCCCTCGCCTGGGGAGACCTGCCAAGTGCAAAATCATACCAATACAATTAGTCCCGTGATCGACCAGTCACATCCAATAAGCCAGCACCCTGACAAGAACTGCTGGTCTTACCTGCATGTCATGCTACTATTCAGCCTGTTCCACACAAGGGGGAGAGAAAAGTTGGTCTTGCAGTGCTGCCTTTGGATTTACTCTCCAGCTTATTTGCATTACTACTCTGGTTTGCTGGCAAGGGGAGCAAATTACAAGGTTCTGGCTCTCTGAGAAATACCTTGTCCAAACCCTGTCCTTTTCTTTTTGGTGAGAACAGATGTCTTGAATGGGCAGGTTTTGTTCTCCTTGAGGGTTTTATGGGCCACCATAAAGTCAGAATGGTCAATCTCTTCAAATGAGGCTCAAAGACAATGTTAGACTATGTTAATAGAGGAAGAAATCCTTTGTGAGGATGGTGCAGAGTAGCAAGACAGCTATGCCAACCTGTGATGGGATTAGCTAGGTGCATTAGTTCCAGACCATATACCTTGCCTTCTGGTCAGACACAGGAAGATAACATTTTTCTCAATAGCAAATTAAATTTCTGTTTGTTTAAACAAAGTCGCATTATTGCTTCTCTGTGAAAGGACACCAATAACCCCACGGCAAATTAAACTTTCCCAGAGGGTGCAAGAGGAATAAGGCCCTGGGTACAAGGAGTGTATTTGACATTTCTGCTTGTTGCATGAGCAACCAGACCTTCAGTCTGTGGAACTTAGTTGTGGTATCACAGCTATTTCCTGCAGGTGGCAGATGATAATCATGCTAGTAACCAAATCTGGGTACAAATTATGTGTTTTCCAGATTGTTTATTCAGATATTGACTTAAATCTTTACATTATATAGCGGCTATAAATGTGTTTCCAACAGCAATAAAATAAGATTGCATAATTGGAGCCCGTTGGTAGTTACCCATGATAATATGTAATTAAATACTTGGCAATCAAGTGTGTATGATTTTTATTTTTAAATTCAGCTTTTATTTTTTAAATCTACCAGATCAGAGAAATTGCTTCTATTCCCAAAACCTCCGATAACCATCTGGGTAATTGTGTTTCGTGGTATAAGATTATCTTTGCTCATGAACTGTGCTGGGAGAGAGTTCGTCTGTGTAGTCATGCCTAGATAATTAACTGATGCTTTAAAGAATTACATGCTAAACTGAAGTGCCAAATTGTGCCACATTGCCTTTCCTAGGTAGCTTCTCACCAGCAGAGTTGCTCTGCCTGAGTGGTACTACTGACTGAGGGAGGTTTTTTTTCAAATTGGCAGTCCCTAATGAGGACCAGTTTTGCTCCTTTTGCTCTCTTTAGTAGTTACTCACACACATGAGTAATCCCAGTGGGTTCAATGGGAGCTATTCACCACACAGAGAGAGGGTGGCATTTGCAAGTTGACCTTCCAGCATTGCCTTCAATGGGGTATTTGAGCAAATGGAAGACCACAGGGTCTGACCCACGGTAAACGCGTGACTACATGGAAAAGTCTGTGCAAGGTTAACAGCAGCATGTGGGATAGCTGTGTGGCGCTGGTTGTGGATGAATTATGCAAAACCTCACAAAGTCAATGTAAACTTTATAGCATCTGTCATATAGATCTTGCTTATAGCACAAAACTGGGACATATCTGGGAAGCAGAGAAGCGTTTGCTTTATGTGTGTTTTGGGGTAGGTGTTAATAATGTAATCACAATGGCTTCCCTCTGGGTAACTATACAATCCCCTAGGGTTTACAAGAGGGAGAAGATGGGGTAAAAGTTCTCCTTGCAGTACCCACAGAAGAGGTGCTACTGGTGCTGCTAAATTGAGGGGGTTTGAAGCTTTGCCTTGGATTTGGAGAGTAAGGATGGAGTCCTATCTTGTTGCATTAATGCTCATAAAGAACAGAGAAGACTGCAGATGAGCTGGTGACATAAAAGCAAAGAAGATATGAAAATGATGATTATGGCTGCCAATATGCAATGACTTGTGAAATATGGTTGTTTATATGCCTGTTTGCATAACCACATATTTATTCTAAACAGCAATAGCCAGTATTTTTTTAAAACTAAAAAGTCCCATTGCTGCTCAATTTTTCTTTCTCAAGATTATTTGCTGTTTTCTCTTAGCAGTTTCTCAAAAGGCTAATGTGGGAGAGATGAGAATAGGTGCATACTTATTAAACTGCACTAAAATTCTTGTACATAATCACTTGTTTTTTTAGTGTTTTGGTTTGGTTTTGAGTTCTTTTTTGTTTTTGTGTAAGATCTTAATGCAGTTTTATTACATTATAGTCTTTTATGAAAGGATAAAGGGATTTGTTCCTTAATAGGAAAGCAAAGTTTATAGGCTCAAGTAAAGCAGATATGACCCAGAACACAATGCTTCTACAAGTTTAACCAGAAGCTATTTCATGTTGGTAAACTTCATCGGAATCCTGAACGTTCTGTGCTTGCTGCTGAAATGCCTTGGATTTTAACATAGTTACTTATTTTAGGAGGATGCTAGACAGACAGATTTTTAGAAGTGATGAACAAGAATTGAAAGAGCAAAGTGTTCTTTTTAAAAAAGAGAAAACCCTGAAAACTTATAACATGAAAATTAGTTGTATTGTCTCAGCTATTGTAAAAATCAGTTCTCACTGGCCCCTTTTTCCTGTAATTAAAGCCATTTTTCTTTTTCCCCTTCTGGCCTCTTCCTGGCCCAGGGTTCCAGCAACAAGCAGCAAAAATGTAGGATTTTTTGAAAAGGCAAGCAGTAAGAAAAACAGGTAGACATGCTTTTCTTCCTCTACCCAGGGGTCACAGTGAAGATCTTTGCTTTCTGTAAGTGTAATAACTGCAGAGCAATCCCTGGTTTTCCTGATTCTGATGCACAGACCTATTTTTATCCAGTGTGTGAGTGTACCATACATGCATATACACTGGTACACACATAGAGGTCAGTAACAGCCACCTCAGTAATGTCTGCTCTTTCCCATGTTTCTCCTTCAATAAACTTTGTCACTTGTGTATTATCTGTGCTTTCTTGTCACTGTTGACGACATTTTGCTAATTAAAGGCTTCTTGTCTTTTTTCTCTTTCTTTCCTTCTTTCATTTAATGTAATGACCAGAGTGTTTTTCTGCCAGATTAATCATACAAGCGATTTCATTAGTGTTTCTTCATTTCTCTGTTGCTACATCAAATGCAAACTCTTAGCCTTTGGAGACACAGGTAATCACAGACTCAATCTTAATTTCCTACTTGCATAGTATATTTCACTATGCATGGAGACTGGGGGAAGGTCTGCAGCCTTTTTCTGACCAGTTGGTTGGTTCTAGGACTTTAGGAGCAGAAATACCCGACTACTTTTACTATTTTACTATGAAAGGTATCACTGCAAAGGCTGAATTTACCCCTCAGTCAGGGAATAGGATGCAGAGGCACTAACAAAGACATCTTTGCATCTCCACTCACTTTGCCAGGGATAAATGTTTATTGGGTCACCCTAGTTGGCATAGAGTAGTCATACCATGCAGCATCTCTCTATGGATAGTAGCTGCCTTTAGGCCTGGTACAGATATTATCAGTTGAAAATGCCTATGTCTTCCTAAAATTCAATTAAAATATCTTGCTCAGTCATCAGATCAGTGTCTTGCTTTTTATTACAGTGATGTTTCCTTAGATTTGTCTTAAATATGTTGTTCCTTCACATAAATATAGGTAGCAGCTTTGTGCTACCCTGGGGATAGAAGGTTCATATTTTGTTAGTTTCTTGCATAATGTAAAAGGAGATTAGAAAGCTTCTTATATTCTGTTTCCTCCCAAGAGAAAGCTATCATGTAGATCAAGAGAGGAAATGATTTCCTTGCTTGGCACAAATGAGTCACAGAAAATGACCTTCTTTGTAGTCTAATTTAGATCCAAGAATCCTCTGAAGAGCTGATAATATAAACCCATATGGCCTGGATGAAGAAAGTTGGAAAAGACATTGTCACTAACAGACTCATCCCCATCTTAAAAAGCAGTATTTCATTCACTTTGCCTAGATTTTTTTGATCAGACTGCTAGCAGCTGCAAACCTCATGTTGCCTGCACATGTTATCTGTAATATGCACATACACATGTGATATGCTGCTGCTGAGGTTTCATTTCAACAATGAAGAAATTGAAAAAGCAACACACATTCTTTGGCTGTTTCTTATACTGCGTTTAACATCTTTAAAAATACATATTCATGTGAATTTTGAAACAGTGCTTGCATTTACATTGTTGGACTGTATGACATGTAGATTTGAAGACAGATGTTTATTACAGAGGAAGCAACAAGCTTTCAGCCTTATGTCAGGAAAACAAGATCTGACAGAAAATAAACTAGCACTCTGGTACACAAAAGCACTGTCAAAGAGCTTCAGCAGAAAAGATCTGGTGGGAAACCAGAAGAGTAGCTGGACAGCACTGAGAGCTGCAAGCAACCATTTGTAGATTTTCATGTCAGGAGTCTTAATTGATTCCATGGTAAAGAGTCTAAGAAGGTGGCAGCTTTTTTTCTTTTTTTTTTTTTTTTCCTTTATATGATTTTTTTAAATTACTTTTTTTTTTTTTCTGTTTTGGTGTTTTGTTTTAACTCTTGGTGTGTTCCAATTGTTGCTCATTGATTCTGCAGGCATCTTGGTAGTTTCTTTTTTGCTTAAATGTGGAAGTTCATGGTACTTAACTATGTTTTAAAGAAAAGGCTGGATTTATAGTTGAATTTTGCCACAGCTTTCCTGGACATATCCATACTGTTGGCAAAGCTAGGCCATCTTGAAAAACAGCCCAGAAGCATGGCTGTGGGCAAGTATGCATTCCTAAAGTGGCCCAGCATGCCACTGTGCCCTAACCACACCTTTGGATTGGGATGCTTTCTCATCAGGTTGCTTATGATCCTAGGTAAAGAATTTCCAAGTGTCATGGCTTATGGGCCTCTTATTTTCCATAATATACAAATGGAAGTAATGAAAGTCTATTTTTTTTTAACCAACAAATACAGTACACCACACACCTTCCTGAGCACCAGTGCTGGCACAGGGAGAGGTGCAAGCAACACCTGAGGTTAGGGTGTGGGAGACAACCATCACCTTAGATTACAAGGTGAATTTATGCTGGGTCAAACGAAATCAGATTTAAAGTGGTGGGCTTTGACTGCGAATTTGGGTGCACGTAAAGGGGTGGGGGATTTACGTATAGCATGGTTTGTGAACATATAATGACTGGGTTATAAATAGATATATTCTTTCACTTCCTGAACATAAAGGATATAGATAGAAGTGCCATGACTGTCCAAAAAGAACACAATGGTAAATTGGGAAGGATAGTCTGTGCAGTATCTGCTGAGAACAACCCATACAGCAGGAAATGCTGGGAAGAGAATTGATAAATTGATTTTTTTTTTTAATGACTATTTTGGGGTCAACTTTCTGCAGATGAGGAAAGCTTCAGACAGGGAAATGAGGTCAACAAGTCTTTATGTACCAAAGCAAACACAGAAATATTTTATCTGAGATGTCTATACTATTTAGAGCATGGAAGCAGATTTCTCCTCGATGCTGTTAAGGAAGATTTATAGGGATCCTGAGCATAGGATAAGTTTACATTTGCTTACAGCTAAACATTATCCACTGGCTTGTGGCTTGTAGCTGTAATTGTTTGTTTCTGCCTGTGTACAGCATTGTGTGTAACAGTTGTGTGACATTTTTCTTCAGTGAGATGTCTTAGTAGGCTTGTATTTGTTTTGTACAAATACATTCAAGGTGTGTACATGTGTGGTGAAGGAGCAAAAGCAACACACTTTGTACAGTGTTAAAACAGACCTGTATAACACGTATACTCCAAAACTGTCTGTTTGTCACATCCAGCATCTGAGAGGCAATAACAGGTTGGCCAGTCTGAGTAAATGTCCTTCTTAAGATATGAGCTCTCTAATCAGCATTCTTTTAGTTTCTGTTCAGGCTGCTGCTTGTGTTGCCTCTTGTCCAGCTGGAAGGGAAGGCAAAAATAGGGGAGTCAGAAGTATTGTGACAGGTGAAATTTGGGTTAAAGTGAAGAAAATGCTAAAGCTTACTAGGGCAGGGAGCATCATGGGGGATGCAAAGGACCAGCAGGCAGAGGAGCTGAAGTATTGCAGTAAGCTGGGAGTATTATGGAAGAAGAGATGACACACAGAATGGGGATAATGAGGTTAGGGAGGACATTGGGCATATTGCAGCAAGGAAGAGGGAATTACAGCATGGATGTTGGTAACTGGAAGCCTGTACTTTATAAAATCTCTTTAGAGTCCTGTGCTATAAATCAAATTACATATGTCACTTGGCTATGCAGACAAGGAGAACACAGTAAGTCAGGCAGCTCCTTAAGATAACTCATTGCTTCCTTTTTTGGCTGTGAGCTTGCCAGCTTCCTTCAGAGTTAGGCCTATACCTGTGTGGAAAAACCCAGATGCCTCAGGCTTTCCTGCAAGCTGACTTCCACTGCCATTGTATCTCCTTCCCAAGTTTCCATTTGCTGTTCTGTTATCTCACCTTTTTTTTTTTTTTTTTTTTTTTTGGTCTACAGGTTTGAAAAAGGGCATTTTGTTGAGCTTCTTGGACATGGTGGACTGTCATGTGTCTGCACTGTTCTTCATAGGGATGTCCAAGCCTCCTCTGGGGAGCTGCTACTGCACCAAAGGTAATTTGGTTGTTTAGTTTTTGAACTACTGTAATCTGTAGACCTCCACTGAACTTTGTGCTCTGCTATCCCGAGACCTTTAGGGAAGGAGTATTTCAATTACCGACTTTACAAGATCCAAAGTTTGGCACTGAACACTGACACAGGTCCTACTTCTTGCTGTTTAATGTGTACTCATACAAGTCTGAAATCTGAATTCCCTTCTCTTCCCGTGCAATCAGGTAGAGCCAGCTTTGCCGCTGATTAAATGGAGCCAGGAGACAGACTGGCCTGCTCTCAGCGCCCAAACAGGTTTGTTCATTTAATACGGGACTTTTTTTCCCCGCTAATGAATGGCTTTCAACCGGGGGCATCGATAGTGCCCTCTCTTTATGGCTCTGTGGGAAACAGGACTTGCACATCATCCCTCCCTCTCTCTCGCCATGACGCCAACGGCTGCTCCCGGCGCTTGGTCCGGGCCGGCACTGGAGCGGGGCCACGGAGTTAGTCAGCCCTCGCCCTCTCCACGCTGCCCTCTCCGCGCTGCCCCGTCGGGAGTGCCGGCGGGGCGGAGGTTGCCGGGGCCAGGAGCAGAGGAGCAGGGGCCGGGATCACCGGCGCGGTGCTGCGGCACCGACCCCCGCTCGCTCAGGGGGCGGCCGCGCTCCAGCTGTTGCCGCGCTCCGCCGCTCCCCCCGCGCGGGGCTCCCCCGCCCCCGCGGGCAGCGGGCCAATGAGCGCCGCGGCCGCCGCCCCGCTGGCCAATGAGAGGGCGGTGGTGGCGGCGGGGCGGGCGCTGCGGGCCGGCGGGGGGAGAGGCGGGCGCTGCGCTCGGCTGGGCTCGGCTCCGCTGGGCTCGGCTCCGCGGGGCTGCGCGGTCGCTCGCTGCTCTCTCCCTCGCTCGCTCCAGCCCGGTCGCGGCGTGCGGCCGCCCTCCCTCCCTCCTTCCCGTCCGGCGGAGCATCTCGCCTGCCTCCTCCTGCCCAGCCCCTGCGTCTCCGCGGCGGCGGGGCTCGAGCACTGCTGAGCGCCAGGCGCGGCGGCGGCACCACCACCACCATGGCGGTGGAGGAAGAGGGGCTGCGGGTCTTCCAGAGCGTCAGGATTAAAATCGGTGAGGGCGCGGGGCAGCGCGCAGGCAGCCCCCGCTGGAGGGGAGCGTGGCGAGGCGGCGGCGCCGGACACCCCTCGGTGCTGCCGTGCGCTCCTGTCCCGCCGGGGGAGCGCTGGGGGCGGCGGGGCGGGCGGTGCCCGCGGCCAGGGGGGCTCCGCGGGGCCGTGCGGGGCGGGCGGTCACCGCCGCGGTGCGGGCCGCGGTGACGGGCGGGCAGCGCCGTCCGTCCGGCTGGCACCCGCAGGAGTCCGGGAGGCGCAGGATATTAGGCGGATTTTGTGTTTTGTGGTTTTTTTTTTTTTTTTTTTTTTTGGTTGGGTTGTGTTTTCTTTTTTTTTTTTTTATTTTTTTTTTATTTTCGTTGCTAAGCTACGCGCTAAAAGTTTGAAGGCGGTCACCGAGTCTCGGCACTGTGTGTCAGTGGCAAAGGTGGTGCGAAACCGGCCCCAAAGCGGCTGTGGGCAGGAGCGGATGCCTCGGCCCCTTCCCTCGGGGAGGGCACGGGCAGAGCCTGCTGCCGCTTCCTCACGGCTTCCTCCGACCCGCGCTGGGAGATTCGCTCCTCTCCTCTCCTTGATGTTGATCGAGTTCCAAACCACATTATTAGAAAGTAAGCGACAGATGTCAGCGAGCGGATTAAACTCTCCCTGGTCGAGTTCTGAGTGTGCCGGCTGGGAGGGAAATCCCTCGTTTCCGTAAGACAATCAGTCAGTCCCCCGTGCAGAGGGAGCGGTTCTGCTCCCGGGATGGGGCGCGGGGGCTGCGAGCTCCAGGGGAAGTGGCGAAGTTCAGCGACGGGCTCTCAGCGGTGGGTAACGAGGGCTCTCGGCTACCTAATAAAGATCTTGAGAAATCTCCTTTTGCAAGTCCGTGCGTTCGAAAGCAAATTTGCAGCCACCAATTATCGTGTTAGATAAAACTAAAATGTGAGATGACATAGGAAATCTCATTATTGAATAGTGGCATTAGCATTTCAAAGGGACTATTGCTAGGATCGTTTCCTCGTTAGTTGTCATCAATTAGTTTAGTGATAGCAGATTTTAAGAGGTAATTTTTAGTTTATATGATAAAATTCTATGTGTTCATTCTGTGTCCTTTTATACATGTGGAAAATAGATTCAGTATACAAAGTATGGTCGGAGACTTGTTTTCTGGCTCTTCTCAAAGAGGGGAAGGGGAGGAAAAAAAAAGGTCCTTTCACAAGGGAGAAATCCAGACACATGCAGTGATGCTATTGCAAGTTGTTCCTACTGGTCATTTTTAGTAAAAACAGTAAGAACACATCTCGTGTATAGGATGATGACTCTTGGGTAGAGTGTTTTGGTTTGCTTAGGTTTGTTTTTTTTTTTTCGAGAAGAAAACAGTGATGATTGAAGTCTTGAGAGTGTGGGAATTTCTTTGAATTGTGGAAGAGATCGAAGATAATAACAGCAGCAAAAGTCTTGAGATTAATCTCTTTAAGTTGCAGACGAAAGTTAATCCTGCTGCTGGCTTCAGTTGTCAGAGCCTCCATCAAAGCTGAGCGTTTGATTACGGTAGTACTGCAGCAAGTATCCCTGCTGCTTTTTAGCGTGGATAGCGAGTAGGAAAAACCGCGTGCATCCGCGGCACAGCACAGCAGTGCTTCCCTTCTGCCTGGAGAGCCGAAGCTCTTTCCTGGATGAACTGCAGGATAATGCCCGACGCTTTCTGGATCGGGCTGCGCCCAGGTGTCCCAGCGCCGTCCGGCAGGGGGCGGTGGTGAGCGCTTCCCGCCTGTCCGTGGGAAGTGTCCCGGGAACGGCCACGCGCCGGCTCCGGGGCTGGAACGCGAGTTTCGGGGATTCGGGTTCGAAAGTTAAACACGTTTTTGTAGCTGAATATCTCTTGTGAAATTTATCAGAAAAATAGGAAGAGGCGGGATTGCTCTGGTGGGTTGAGGGAGTATTTCTAATCTAACAGGCCTCATAAAGCAATTGTAATCTTTAAGAAATTGTATAAGGAGGCTTGCAGGCTCCCTGCAAAAAATCCTGTGAGTAGATCTGAGGGGAGATCACAGAATTGTTAGGGTTGGAAGGGATCTCTGGAGATCATCTAGCCCAACCTCCCTACCAAGGCAGGGCCACCTAGACACGGGAAGGCATCCAGGTGGGTTTTGAATATCTCCAGAGACGGGACTCCACAACCTCCCTGGGCAACCTGTTCCAGTGCTCTGCCACACTCAACATAAAGAAGTTGTTTCTCATGTTCAGGTGGAACTTTGGTGTTTCAGTTGATGGTCATTGCTCTTGGCCTGTTGCTGAACACAACTGAAAAGATGGTGTACGTTGGAGGGATGCTACTTTTGTTAGCTGTTCCCAAGACTAAATTTGTCTTTTAGCAGTTCCCATTCACTGAAATCTTGTAGATTTCTCTCTTTTCTAGTGACAGGAGTCTTTGAATCTTTTAATGGGTTAAGGGACAAGTTATTTGAGTACAATGGGATAAGTCATTTCCCATCTTGATTTGCTTTGATTTGTCATGCTGTAGAAGTGGTCAGTTCTGTTTTTTGGGAGCTTGTTTCTTGGCCAAACTCTGACTGATGTCTGACTACAAAATACTCTGTGCTTGATCTGATAAGGCGTTTCCTTCTCTGCAACACCTTTACTGGCAAATTGTGAATGGGGACGCTGATACACAAGTGTACCTCGTTATAAATCAGATGAAATGTAGGGTTGATGCCTTGAGGAATCAGTGCAAACACAGACTGAGACACCCATGTTGGCATGCCTTCCCTGATGGGAGGCTTCTGGCTGTGCAAAGCATTGTAGCCTAGAGGTGTTTGAATGCCCTAATGTAATGTATTGCTGTGGCTGGCTTGTCCTGTATTTCCAAGAAGCTGCAGGTAAATGAAGGCATTTTCTACTGCTGGTGTAACTTGTTCTTTTGAGACTGATGGGTTGCATGGAATCAGCCATATTTAGCTACATGGATAATTATATAAATGCTTCCCTGTTCTGAGGAGTGTTGTTTCTAGTCGTGCTTGGATTTGGCTTGAGCCATCTGTTTCATCTTTTGAAAATGTGAAGCATTGAGCTTCTTAGGAACCCATGTTTGCCTCATGCAGTTGCACTGGCAGTGGTGAGCCACTTCCAAAAGATATCTCATTGAGATATTGAAGTTGCGGAGCAATGATACAAACTCTGTCAGTGTGGGTAGCAGCGTTAAGAGGAATTGTTACTTTGTTACCTGCCTCTTGTCCACTTTCTTTTATGGTTACTGGAATTGAAAGAACGCAATGCCTGGCTACTTCTGTTCGTGGCTGTTGCAAGGAAGTAATGTACAGTAGAAAGAAAAAAGTAGTACTTGTGCTAATGAATGTGCTGTTCAAATGTCTATTTGAAATTGATTTATTTTGGCTTCCCATAACTGTGCTTTTGTCTTTTTTTTTCCTTAATTGAAAATTATTTTTACCGGAATCCCTTATACATAAACAAAACAATGTGTCATGTAAGACTAAACAAACACTTCCTATAAGATTGCCACTTTGAGGAAGTGTGCAGTGCTGATATTTCCATGAGTCAGTGTTTCAAAACCTGAAAGGAAACAACATAAGGCTCTATGACTGATGATTGGCTGGAAAAACTACAAAGAGAGTCCTTCTGCTTGACAACATGACTTTTGTTGTAATGTTAATATTTAATAAATATGCTGTACTTAATTGCTACTTTTTTCTCCTTAAATGGCATCAACTATTAAACTTTCAGTTGAAGAAATAAAAACTCATATTCAGCATTTCTGCTGTTGAAAGCTGTATGCTGGCTGGCAGAGAACCTTCTGGCAGATTTTACTTTGTGAAATTGTTTATACTTGACAAATCTAAAGAAAGAGGTCATTTGTGAATTTTCACTTTAAAATATCAAGCTTTTCATGCCCCTGAAATCTAGTACTCATACTTAGGAGGATTAGGCTCTGCCCTAAAATAGTATTTTTTTTAGTGGTATTAGGGCTTGTTACAGAGCTTAAACAGTCCAATATTTTTGGAGTAATAGTTGAGACAGGAGGATACTGCACACTGAAAGGTTACCAGGGACCATAATATAATGAGGAGGACCATTTGCTTATAATTCTGTTGACTTCACAGATAATAACGCTCCATGTGTACACTGTGAGGACTTGTTGCAATTTAAGACATAAACTTCTAAACCTCCTTTTATCGTTTTTAGAAAGGCCAGGAATGGACCTTTTGACATTACAAGGTATTGAGGTCTTAGTCTAAAATGTGGGAATTCCAGGAGCATCGTCTGTCCTTAGCACTAAGTGTGATCAGAACCACAAAGCAGTGAAATTCCTGTTATAAAAGTTGGCTACTACCATTCTCTAGGAACTGTAAAACCTTGTTTATGTCCAGTTGACAGGATGAGGATGGTTGGTCTGTAGATGTGCCGTGTCTCTGCCTCTTATTTTTGCTGTGCCTTTTTTATTAATTCATGCAGAGCTATGTATTTTAAGACACTGTGAAAGCAACTGAACTTTTCTTTGTGAAACTGAGAGTCTTGGGTGAAGGCAGAGTATTTGCTTAAGTGCTAGTTTACTAATATTTAAGCAGGTCGATTGCCAAGAGCAGGTATTTACAGCCTTCCACCATTAAACTTGATACAAAATAAATGTTCAAGAGATGTCTCTGCATTTCTAAGGATAAGAAGAAACTATCTTGTGTCTTACAAACTTAATGTCTCCCTTAAGTCTAGTAATGCTAACGTTGTTCAGGGAAATCCATTTTGCTTTGAGAAGATGTCCCTTTTAATGTTGTCTCTTAGGATTTAGTGCCTTAAGTGGTTACTTGTAGAAGTAATTACGACTAAATATGTTCACTGTATAATACTGTAAAAGGATTTATCCCCATTTAAATGGGGCAAAAGGTTGTTGAGTAGATATTTTTAGAATGAGAATTTTTCTTAGGTACTTTTTTCTAAATCTATATATCTATATATATATATATATATATTAGAAAATTTTATTTAGGAAATGTAAAATGTTTCTTATAAAGATAACAGTATTTTTTCCGGTATTTCTAAGTTAGTGGAACAACAAATAAAGAAAGGAAGAAAAGTTATTTGTATCTCACCCTGAATATATTCAAGACTTCTCAAGATCATTTCTTCACATTAAAAAGTTAACAAGCTTAAACTGATGTTGTGTAGGTAAAATAAAGTGCAACTTATGTTCTCATTGATTGACTGCAATGCTATTTAAAGCTTGAGTCTCACAGGCTATGAAGGGTGCAGAATAGTTTAGGCAGATTTTTCACCGCTGGTTCAGTATTTCAAACTCTGCTAGATTTGGTGGTGGTTGTGTTCTGACCAACTTGTGTTCAGTGTGCTGAATGGAAAAGATGTGGGACCAATGCTGTTTCTAGAGGAGGAGTGCTGTGGCTGTTTGTGGACTGTCAGGAGAAGCTGTGGCTGGAGCAAAAATGGAGACTAAAGCATAGTCTCTGCAAGTGAGAGAAGGAAATGGAGGAGCAGTAGAAAATGCTTCAGTGAATGTAGTTTTGAAAAAATAGAGGATGCTTGTATTCAGGACTGCCAGCCTGACACTGAATTATCCATAGCCTTACTTTCTTTTAATTAGAGGAGGATTCATATGTGAGTGGAAGCCAATGTGTTTTGGCTTTTAGAGTGTGTAGAGATAAATTCACAGGAGTGAGACTGTTGAACAGATCTGCTCAGAGCCTCTGATGTCAGTATGCAAACTTCCTAGTTTTTTTTGTCCTCATTTGGAATTAGTATGTTTGAAAAAAGTGTTGTTTCATCTCTCTCATGAGAACTAAGTGTTTTCTTGTCTCTTCCTGGGGGTGATTATCTGTTGGTCAGAGTACCAAATGCTCTTACAGGAGGACATGATACAAGTACTGGATATCCTATCTTCGCAGTTTTCCACTAAATGCTTTTGAAAACTTTTCACTACATTGAATTACGCTTCAGACTGGTTGGTGGGTTTTGTGTGATTTTTTTTTTCTTTTTTTAAAAGTTTATAATTTGTTGAAACCAAATTTCTATTCCTCAAATTACTGGGTTAGTTAGATGCCAATATTATCTTATCTTCCTCTGTTCTTATGTCTCTGTAGAGGCTTATGCTGTTCTTCTCTGTGCTTTGCACATTGCTTTGCAATTCTGTTCTCATAGCTGCAGTCAAAGGCATGACATCATGATATGCTAACCCAAATTAGTAGCTTGTTGCTGCTGAAAAGGCAGGTCTTGTCTTTCCCCCTTCCTCTTGTCTTGCTCTCAGCTATGAAATGCTCTTTGCACACCTGCTGTTGACTGATGCTTTTCTGCTTGCAGAGTAAAAGTCCAGTTCAATTTGCAAGGCAGGTCCAAAGAATGTTATTTTTCCTGTCAGGTTTAATTTTTGTCCATTTTAGTGAGTTGAATCTGTGTGCTCAAGTGAATGTCAGAGCTGTCTCTGGACAAGTGTCAGGAGCTTGACTGGGAGTATGCATGTGTGGAAATGGGATGGAGGGGACAGCAGGTGCATCCCCTGCTTTCATGTCTGTATTCTGGCAGTGTCATGAGACTGCTTGAATCTTTCTGTGCTCTTCAGTCCACTCCCCTTCCTTAGTACATGTTTTCTTGGTGGTGCTGTATTTGCTAGCTGCTGATACATACTGGCTTGGTCAGCTGCTCTGGAGAACAAATGTTAAAACTCCAGCGAGACCAGCAAGAGGATAATATGACAAGCTGATATAGATATATCTCTGACCTTCCACCTGAGAACTACTTGAATCTCATACTCAGTTCATGAGCCTTAGCTGCTTATGAAAGTTTAGGTGGTTTAGTTGGTATTAACGATTAATACTCACACATGCTGCCCCACTTCTCCATCCCACACTTACCTTGCAAAGCCTGAGGCACCTAATATTATGATGCTTCTGCTTAAACAGAACTCCCCCTCCCCTTTCTTTACATCACAGCAAGATTTCTACTTATGCAGATATACTGTCAAACACTGTTATCATATGAAGCCATTTATTGCACTGTTGCTCCCATGTAAAGAAGATCTTCTCATGTGAACAGTGAAGAGTGTTTTCTCCAGCAAGACTAGAAAATACAATTAAAAAAACCCATCAAAAATACCTTTAATAATATACATCAGGTTAAAATTCTTAGATCGGATCAGTGCTATAGACTGCAAATGACCTTCAGGTATTGCCTCTGTCCTTTCTCAGTCACTGCTCTCCATTGCAGGAGTGTAAATTGTGAATAATTCTGTTGAAGCCAATAGTTGTGCTTCTGTGAGAGTTGAATTAGCTCTGTGAGTACCTCATATAGCATTTTTTTTCTTGGAGGGGGTGGGGAAAGGATGAGGCAAAATCCACTTTGAGTTGTTAAGGAGTACTTAGTACCTCTCATGTTGTGACAATTCACTCTGGAAATGGATGTTTTTCTGCAATGAATCTTAGTTACCCCTTGTGAGAGCAAGAAGCCTAGAATAAAGACTATAGTCTTTGCTGCATACTGTAAAAGATGTAAATATCAGACAATTGTATTGCTTTTAATGATCAGACCAACAAATATTCAGCCAAATATGTCAAAGAAAAATTAATATTTGTGTGTACCAGTTAACTCTTAATGCTTCTGGGGAGCAAATCACCTAAGGCATATATTAATAGTTAAAACATGCACTGGTATGTCTTAATGCTGTGCTTTTGAACCTTCTGGTACCAGAGGTTTATATATTTTTTGGTTACACCAAGGAAAAGCTCAAGCTTGGAGTTAATGACAGGTTGTATTTTATTAAACTGAAAAGCTAGTTGTAGACTTACATGTTCTTACCTTCTGATTTTACTAACATTTGCTAAACCTTATGAAGTGTTTGTTCTTTAGCAGTGTCTGATTTCATCAGCATAGTGGACTGGTGACTGAATTTAGGATCCAAATAAAAGCTTTGTTTTGGAGTAAAACGAAAACAAATCTAACTTCCTTCCTCTGCCATCTTAACCTCTACCAAGGGGAAAGTGACTTCCCTGAAACTTCACATGTTGTTTTCCTCCTATAGAAGACTTTCTGGGTGAAAGTTTTGCAAAATGAGATGTGAAGCTTCAAAACTATGAAGAACTGGAATATTTTTCCCCTGTTTGCCTTTCTCAGATTTTAATGGATCATTGCCAAGTGTAAAACACTTTAAATATTCAGTGGAAAGTTTGAGGTATTCGAGGGGTTTTTCTCCCTCTTCTGTCTGAAAGGGAGAAAAATGTAGTGTATCTATTTTTGAGGTCTGTTGAGGAAAGAACACAAACATTGAAGACTATAGCTGGGTCTGACTTGCCTGACTTCTGAGGTTGGTTGAGAGTTCTTCTGTTCAGTTTTCATTCCAGACATCTGAAGTCTTATCTTATTTTTTTTTTTATTTGGCTAGAGACTTATGCATTTGCCTGTTATTACCTCTCAGGGAGCACTGGGGCAAAACAAAGGTCCCTTCATTAGCCCAACGACTGAATGTTACTGTTCCCTGTCTGCTGGGGTGTGTAACTGGGACTGCATCGCCACTGACTGAAACAGATTAGTATGATGAGATGGTAAGAGGGAGAGTATTTCACTTATCTGTGAGTGACTGGTAGGTTTGAACAGGTAGCATTTGAGGCAATGTTTAGTTTGAATAAATATTAATGCAGTTTTGTATGCTGGTGGTAGGTGGACAAACAATAGATGAAGTGTCTCAGTTCTGTCACACGCAACTAATTAATGAAAAGTCTTGAAGTTGGGAAGAACACCTATTTCTGTGATAATGAGAGGAGGGGGAATTATTAGCACAGATCTGTGTTCCCTAAGATGCATTCTTAAGCTTTCTTTTCATCTTTTACAGTGACTTTGGGAGGAAATATCCTTGTCTGTTTGTTGCTAAACTTGTTACTCAGAGGTTTCAAAATCCATTTAGAAGAAGTTTACATTGAAAGGCTTGAGTTTGTGTTTCAGAAAAGGAAGATGAAATGTTGGAGACATATTACACAGGGAGCAGAAGGGTATTTGAACTTGTGAAGGAATTTAGTTTCCAGGATTTTTAACCTGGAGTGGTTAATTTTTTAATTTATACCTGTAGGAACAATGTTTTCGAGTGACTGATAAATAGCAATTTACAAATTTAAATTCCATTCAGTTCCAATTGTACAGAAGGCATGTAATATAAATCAAGTTTACTGGTTTTTATTTTCCTTGCTTTCAAGTTTCATTCAGCTTTAATATTCCAAGTAATGGAAAACTGACAACTTGAAATAGTTTATTTACAATTGTGCTTCTGTTATGGCTGTTTTTACAGAGTTCTTATATTTATAAAAAGCAGCTCAAAAAACAGATGCACCGATGGCCGAGTTTTAAACTCCTTAAAAATAGGAGAGAGGGGAAGAAGTTTATTTTTATTCCTGTTTCCAATTTAATCTAAAAATATTTCTATTTACAAATTGTTTACAGCTACTTACTTTTGTTAAGAACTCTAGAAGAAAACAGTGGTAGCTTTTTACAAGGCTTTAGTTGATTCTTGCTTGTATTTCCCAGCTGGTGTTAGAGTACATCTGGAATCTATGAAATTCCTTTCTTTGTTCCTCATTTCCTGTTTCATTCACTACAGTGCAAGGTTCTGAAAGCTGTTTCTCTTAGTATCTTCTAAGATGTGCATTTTGAAGCATTTAGTGAGTTCTTAAAAGAGGTTGTATGTGCCTAACAGTGAAGTTGAACTGTATCATGAAACTTCTCAGATGCTTTGTTTTCATATTTGAGTGAAAAATAGTTTCATTGATTTTTCTGGCTGGCATTCAGCTTATAGAATTGTAGGAAGGAGGGTGGTAGAAATAGAAGAAAAATCTAGTAGATAGTATGAAAGCTGCCTTTCTTAGTCTTCCTCTCTCTCCCCCCTCCCCCTGCCCAGAAACAATCACCAGTTTGTAATGGAAAATTAGATCTATTTTGCAGGAGACACAGGGTGTGACATCCTACAGTTGCTTTTAGATTCTGGTTTGAGAAGCCAGTGACTGCTACAGAACATGTGAACACAATCTTGGAAAACTGAGCTCTGACAGTGTGACACAATGTGAGAGTTGTGTGTGTCTAACACAAAAACAATCCTTCCTCTCCAAACCAACAGTGCTTAGGTTAGATTTACTGCTTGGGTTTACTTTGATGCAGATAGCTCATAGTGACTAAAAAAGAGGATATACAGTTGTCTAATGGAATTGCTTTTATTTTTTCAAGAGGTAGTTTTGTTCTCTCTGAAAAAAATTATGCTTTTATGAATATTTATGTATCTGAGTGGCTGGCCCAAGTTTTCCAGAACAAATGGAGGTTCGTCATAGTTCAGTGATTGACTCTTCTGTTGTTGTCATTTGCCAGCTGTGGGTGCTGTTTCTGAGACTGTAGCTTTCTGTCTACATGCTGTCTGTAGACATGAAAGATCTTTAGTGGTATGGTACATGTTCAAAAGCTTCTTCATAAAACACCTGTTCTTAAGATGAGACTTTTCTCTTTATATAAATACACTGTTTTCCTTTCGTTTTTTTGAATTGTGGAGTATCTGTGAAATGGCAGCATTTGCTCTCAGGGAGAACTTAATATTGGGGAAATATTTATCTTATTTTTAGCTGCTTCTTTCAAAAAGTTTTAGCAGAGAGAAGCAAGGAATGCTAGCACTGTGAGATCTGTCGCTCCTCTATAGATCAGATATTCAGATCTGATGACTCCAGTTCCTTCTCTTATTTTGAGTTCCTTTTTTTTTGATGTCTTTAACAGAAACTGTATAAATGATTACATTAAAAGGGCTGTACATATGGGTAGTTGCACATTATATTTATTTTACGTATTATAAGGGAATGAAAGGAAGTGCTACTTGTTTCCCACAAGCTATGCAAAAATAGTGACAGAACTGTGAAACTCCAGCAGTTGTCTGAAATCTGCCTTTCAGTAGGTCACGTGAATACAGAACTTTTTTTTAAGGTTCTCACGTCTTCAGCATTTGTGTAAAAGTAACAGTACTGCTCAGTGTGGCTGAGAATTGGGTAAAACCAAAACTATTTGTAGGTGATTAATGTTACTTTAAGACTGTATTTTGCCCTGCTTCAGGGATGCAGTAAAGGTCCTAGGAAACTTACACCTTCTCTGCTCAAGTCAGAGGAGCTGTGCCCCTGTAAGTTTTGTGCCCTTGTAGTGACTGTCAGTAAGATCCTCATCTTGATCTGTGCAAGTTTTCAGTAGCCTAGACCAAGTCTAGTTCTAAGAGACTTCCTTCAGACCATATTTTTCTGCAGCACTGGTTCATTAATGTATTAGTTTAGTTCCTCAGATGATGAGAAGTTGCATTTTGCTTCCAGGAATATAATGTTCAAGTTCTGAGTTTGGTGTAAAGTATTCCTTGGTAGATAAGCAGGTCAGCTGTTTCTGCAAACATCCTCTGGTTGATTCCTCTTTGTAAACTTCGAGTTGCATTTATAGTGTAGATATTTGATGTTTGGGACCTTGGTTGACATTGCATAATATTTAGATTTGAAGTTCAGATACCTGAAGAACCACATTTATGCTCTGTTAGCATTTCTTGCCCTAAATGTAACATAGGAGCTGACCAACACCACTCTCATTACTGTAAATATTTATCTACCATGTGTTTGTAGATTGTTCCACATAATTGATTTTGCTGCACACTGAGGGCCAGCAGCTCTTGGATGATTCTGCTTGACCAGTGGGAACACCAGAGTTCCCCCTAACAGTGAGCAGTACTTGGAGAGGAGCTCCAGGTAGGTGCTGTAGAATAGGCTTAGATGAGTAGTGCTTCAGAGATAATGGAGAAAGTAGGTTGTGGTTGGTGGTCATAAATCCACCCCTTACTAAAACCAGGAGAACTGTTAATGCCTTTTCCCTCTCATACTGATGAATAGAGCCAACCTCCGTGCTCTGTGGGGTGGTGCCTGCAGAGGACTTGAGGAAATCGGTGTTGCATGTTAGAGTTGGAAGGAACTAGATTTCAAGATCGTGTAAGTGCCTCTCCCTACTCCCCTGTGACTTTTTATTTTTTAGGCCTACTAAGCAAATTTGCTTGAGAGAGAGGTAAAAATAAAGCTAATTTTTATTCAGACCAGTACTCCTGACTGTCTTTTTTTGAATGGTGATTCTGTGATTTTTGACAGAGAATAAAAAGTGCCTAGGGGCATTTGGAATGTGGCAACAGAGCAAAATAACTTAAGTGAAGCTCTAATAGGCTGATAATTTGTGTGTTTTGACACCTGCTTCTGTGACAGCCTTCCAGAAAGTTGTGAGTTTGAAAGCAAAAAAAAAAAAAAAAAGAAAAAAGTTGTCTGAATTACTTTAAAATCAGCTCCAATATTAAATGTAACCAGCCTCTGTAACAGTCTAGTGGAAAATGTTGTGATTATTAGTTTTCTGATAACACCTACAAATTTTTGCTATGTTGATGCCCTTCTTCTGTTAATGGGAGTTCATAATCTAGCACTATGGGTAACTTGTACTGCATGCTTTTGAATATGGACTTCACTTTCTTGTGCCAAGTGAATTTCTGGAATTTAAAGTGTAGTTTTCACCTATTCGCATGAAATCTTTCTTGGGTTTAGTTGTGCCATGTCAAACTCCATGGTTTTGTTTGTTTTTTGTGTGGTGACTGATTTAGGCTATAACCAGAAGTACCAGATGCTTGTAAGGTGGGGTCCCTACTTCAGCAGTACCATGCACACTGCACTGGGAAACATGAGCAAATACTGTACTTAACAGACCATGCACAGTGGCAGAATGAAATGGGGTCAGGCACAAATATCTTATCCAGGAAGGGCTTAGAACCAAATAAGAGCTTACATGTCTGTGAATTAGTGCCAGGCTGCAGGTATGCCAAAACTCCTCTTGCCCTGCATGGGGTTAACTCAGTGCTTTGGAATGTGACCTGAAAAACCCACAACTTGGGAGGTGACTTGACTGGAAGAAATACTGGGTATGGGGCTAGGTCAAATCCCTTGTTGCTCTCCAGAACTTCACAATGTGGGATGGGGCCAGGAGCTTCCACCTACTTCTTCAGAGTATGGAGTCAGTCACAAGGCAGGAATTTGGTTCCCTTTGTGCTTCTGGAGGAGGCAGTGCTTTTGTTGTATTTTAGGTAAAACATATGGTAGTTTTTGGTGTCATGATGAAGTGCTAGCTGATATATTTTGCAATGTATGTATCTTCTAGGGTATCAGCCTGCGGGAGAAAAAATTGGGATATTTGTCTTGGAGTAGGCTGGGTTTGGATAGAAGCAAAAGCACAATGGAGCACTTTGGTCTAGTGCAGGTGTTGTGTGCATGTATTTGATATTTCTTTTGCCATTGTCTTGGACCTGGATGCATGCTTCCCCTCCCACCCCACTGGATAATCTCTCCCCTAAGTTAGAATTTGTGTGGTGAATGAGACTGGACATGGCAGGAAGAAGAGTATCTTATGGGAATGCATCTAGAAAATCTCATATGGGGTCCATGCAAGGGGAGGAGGAGAACCAGTCTGTGTTGGCCAGTAGCCTCTCACAAGGTGTTTGTTGCTTTTATGTCCTTTGTGGTACACCTGAAACCAGCTGTGCTGGAGTGCTGAGCCTTCATAACTGGAGGAGGAGCAGGGTGTGGAGAGGATGAGCTGTGGCCCAGCCAGTATGTGTTCTTTTTTTTTTTTTTTTTTGCTTTGCATTGCTTTCTGTTTGTTGAATGATATTTTTCTTTGGAGAACGTGAGATTAGCTCTAAAATAGGCCACCATAGGATGAAGATGACGACAATATAAAGCTTCAAAACATGACTTTAAACCAATAGGTTAGCTTTATTTTAATCAGGATTTTATTTTTTTTTAACAATCATGGAAGTAAAATTTTTGAACCAAAATAGCTTAGTATCAAGAGTATGCTTAAGTATTTCTTTTGAAGAATGAAGTGCTTACTCAGTTGTTGACGGGGACTAACGTGAATTTTGTTGTAGGGCTGTGATTGAGAGCTTTTGAGGGGGAAATGGAAGGAGGCTGAGGTTTCTGTAAATTAAAACTAACTAAAAAGGTGCTGCTATAAGTCTTCTGTGGTATAAGTGATGCCTCTAAAGGGTCTTTAGTTATGCCCAGCCTTCAGAATCATGTCAGCACTTATGGCTTAGCCTTAGACAGTGTAATTATATTGTTGTTGGTTTTGTACTGTCATAATAATCCATATTGGATAGTTCAGCCCCAAACCTTCAAAACACTAGAAAGTAAGTTTGACCTGGCCCACTTAGTTCATTTTACAATCTTCTCAGGTATTTTAATTTTTCAGTTCATTAATTGCCTAATTAACCTTAATGATAAATGAATTTGTATGCTAATTATTTGAAAGACAGCCTGATCTAAGAAAGTCACTGAAACACATAGCTGCTGTTCTGCCTGTGAGACAGCCTGGGTATTTGTCTCACTGTGATGTTGTGGTATCAGGCATATGTCTTCATTCATGTTCCTGGCAGCTGGCACTAGTGTCTAGAAGGCTTGTATTGTTTACCCCTGTGTCTGCTAAGCACCAGTGAGCTTCCAGAGTCAAATACTTGAAACTGAGGGTTACCATCATGAGGATAACCTTGTAACCTTGAGTCCCTTTGTGTACTCAACTTCCCTGCCACTACAGGAATATTTATTTACTTATAAAAGGGAAACACTGTGCTATTTTCAGTCCATGAGATGGGTGGTAATTGTGTAATGAGTAATTATTCTATTATAATTAATAATAATTTATTATTATCCTCATTATCTGTATTCTGTTCATGTAGTGGAATACATGGTTTCCTGCACACCTGTTCAGTTCAAAACCTGCTCTGGCGTTGTTGTTGAGCTCTTTCACTGTATTCCTTACCATATGATGGAATTTTAAATCTTCCAGCCTTTTCCAAGGCAGAGCTGACTCTTACATGTGGGACAGGATAGAAAAATTGTATTTAGCAGTCATGGTGCCAATTTGAGTCTACTTCTATATTTTTCTGGAAGGTGATTTTTGTTGAGTGGCAAGGATTTTGGATCTGAATATATATCCAAACACTGTTACTCGACTGTGTCGGTCATCTTCCTTCCTGCTGACTTGATTCGTGGTGTGCCTTCCCCCTGCTGAGACTTTGAGCCTCGTGTATGTAGAGATCGAATCAACTGGCTTTGCCCGGGGTGATGAGAGAGCCCTGCCAGGGGAAGGGACAGGGGAGGACAAGCAGGATTCTGTTTCTCTGCCTAGCCAAGTCTTGCTTCCTTCCTTTCAAGATCCTGTTCTTGTCAATCTTCACTTTGAGTCAAATGCCTGTATCTTCCTGGACACAGTAGGGCTCTTGCAGTGAAAGTCCTGCCTGTTATATCCAGTACTAGGGAAATAACATGCAAGTCATTTGCAAGTCACATGCAAGACAAGTACCAGAGCAAGTATCTCTCACAAGGATTGGAAAGATGCAGATTTCTATTTTCTGGGATTTTTGGGAACTTTTTTTGAATTATTTAAGGTCCTATTCTGAAGCCAAGGGCTGCCTAACATTTAAGTTTGATCTGAGCATCTTTCAGGACAAGCTGACTTCTCCTGAGTTATGTTACCTGTTTTAGCTGAAACACTTGAGGATAGTAGGAAGAGTTTAGCAGAAAACAAAACTGTTTGGGTCTTAGAAATACAAAGCAAAGAGGAAACTGGTACTAAATTGTTGCTTTCCCTTTTATTTCCCCCTTTGTACCCATCCTCCTCTGCCCCTCCCCAGTAGAGCTTGTTCAGACTCTCCCTGTTGTTCTGCAGGATTTGACACAGTTTTTACCTTTCTGTAAGCTAGCAGTAGTGGAATTTTTAGCACTGAACTACCACATAAAGATCCCAGTCCTGGTGTAGAGCACTGTTTTGTGCAAGTAACTTCTGTTCTACTTGCTTGGAGTCTAAATAATGTAGAGAATTCTGCTATAACCTTAGTAATAAATCCCATTTTGCATTCTAGCTGCTTACCTTTCTGAAAAGCTACTCTTCACTGACGTTACAAATATAACCTTTTGCTTAGCCTTGAAAAGTGTTACCCTGTTCTGGATAGCAATAGTGAAATACTCCACTGCTCCTTGTGACCTTAATCACAGAACTCCAGTGCCTGCTGGTGTAAGAGTGTGTTTTATTAATATTTAGAGCAGAACTGAATGAAAAAAAGATTAATGTGAGGCTAACCTATTCCACTCGTCACAGAGCACAAAGTGCATTACTTGGTAAAGAAAGGCAAGCTGGAAAGTGAGTGTGACAGCAAAGCTGGCAGGGCAATGATCTTGCCATCAAAGTGGGTAGACAAACAAGGGTAGAGTAGCTCCATTATGCTAACCAGGGTCAACTAAGAGCCTGGTGATCACCAGACAAGTCTGTAGTGTTGTGCACCTCCAAGGTAACAGCAGGAATTTAAGTCAGGAGTTCAGAGTCAGGATTGGTAAGGCAAATGACCAGGCACAGACAGACCTGCTACATAGCTCTGACAAGGTCCAAAGGTGAGTATATGAGCTGGAATGCAACTCCCAAGTGGAGAAAGGTGCCCGGTGAGGCTTCTTCCAGTGCTTTCTCGCATGGCTCTCTCCCCAGCAGCCTGATCCGAGTTTACACAGCTGCACTGTGTCACAGCTGGCCTTGAGCCGAGGCATTCAGACCCCTGAGGGGTGGAGGAGAGGTTGTGCTCAGGGCCTTGGCACCACTGATGTTTTGGTAAGATCTTGTCTGGGCTAGCCTTAATCACATAAAATCTGCAGTTCCTGATCCTGGGATAGCCATGGTGAGAATCTTCAAGGGTGAAAAGAGGAAGTGGAGGTGCAATAACAGAAAATAGGGCTGCGCGTTTCGTAACACTGACTGTGGCAATAAAATGCATCCTGTACGCTGTGGGAGCCAACCCCCCGTTGTGCTTCTTCAAACCTCTGTGACTTGCACTGCATGGCGAGTATTTCCACAGCTCTTTGTGGATAAAGGCAAGTGTGTGGGAGGCACCAGATATTAGGTAGCTATTGCTACAGTATGTCACATTGTAATTGAACTGTTGGGAGGGACAGAAAATAAATTCTCTTGAACCCTCTTTAACCTTTTGCAGCTGTTTTTGTCCCTTTATTCATCCATGTATTTTGACTAATATCTTGCTCTCATTCTGTGACATTTTGTAGTGATTTATTCTTCTTCCCTCTTTCTGTGGTTTGAAACCATGTCTGATTTTTTTTTGTGAAGTTTCTGGTGCATGCTCTTACTTCTCTCCAGACTCTGTCAAGTCTGCCCTTATATCATGTCAGCAGCATTCTGTTGATTAGCAGAAGAGACCTATTAATATAATGTTCCTTTGTTTCCTGACTCTTTTCTTTCCCCCTTCCCCAGAAGGATTTTTTAGACTTTCTTGTGCTGTTTCTGTGGGAGCTGTGTTGGAGTCTCTGCAGCAGACAGAGAGTTGTGTAAAAAATGAGCTTATGAGCTCAACCAGTGACTGTCCCTGCAGACCTGTACTTGAGATGAAAGGATTCTGTTTGCATTTGAGTTTCCTGCTGCTTTAAAAGATGGTGGTGTGTCTCATAACAGCAGCACTTGTAATGTGCTGCTTCCACAGAAGGGAGAGTAATGACCAATATTCTGTAGATGAGCATGTGGTGCCTTAGTCTTCGTCTTCAGTTCTGACTGATTCAAAGAGTTAGAAGCTGTTATCATTGTTAATCTTTATTCAAAAGGTGAATGACAACTCATGCACAATATTTTGAATGGTAGTCTGAATGCATATAATGGAAAATACCAGAGTACTGTTAAATCCATCTGAGGCTTGTTTTCTGTAATCGAATTGCTCAGAGATTTTTATCTTCACTTAAGATGCACATAAAGTCTGCACTGTGTGGGTTTAGTAATTCCTTGCTGCATGACATCAGGCATTCCTGTATGTTTAAGAGTATCTTGCTTGGGTAAGAGCCAGTGAGATGACAGGAAATCAGGTTAAGCAAAGATGTAAGGAGACAGCAGTTGCAGGGTTGTGGGGAGGAAATATTTTTACAACTGTTATGTAAAGAAAGTGGTATAGGATCTCCCAAAAAAAGGTAGCAGAGAGCCCATGAGATGTGTACTGTTAGTTACTGAACATTCCTTTATAGCACTGTATAGGCTTTACTGTTAGTGCTAGAGTTGTATGTGAGGTCTTTAAGTCCAGTGTTGATTCTGGCACTGTCTAAATTAGATTAGGTGCTCCTTTGAGCTGAAGGGTACAGCAAAGAGGTGGAAGTGGAGAGAAGTTGAAAGGTTATCTGAGCTTATCTGGTTAAGTGGCTTTTTCCTCCCCGCTGGGAAGACCACGGAGCTGTACTATCTATTCAGTAAACATCTTCCCTGGCGTGTGAACTGTTGGTAATTTGCAGCTCTTAATGATAACAAGCTAGAGAACTTTAGTTTAGATAACCCACATGATATAGATGGTTGTCATAAAGCATTTTAAATGAGGATCTGTCAGGAGAGCGAAAAGATGAGGAAGGAAGCTTGTTAAATGGGTTTCCTTCTTGTTCCTGCAAGTACACTGTAACTGGTTAAAATTCGATGTAGTTGGATTCCTTGGCAGATTTATTTTAGGTGGTTATTTTGCAGTTATCAACTGCATATGTGCCCCATCTCCTTCCATTTGAATTTTAGTCTGACTGGCAGCATTTATTACTTCTGATTCCTCGAGAAAACAAGGCAGGGCCTGTGCTTAAGATTTAGAAATTCATCTCCTAATTCATCTACAAGCCATATTTTCAATACATGTGTTTATATCTACTTTGCCTTTACAAAAGGGAGCAAACTAATGGAAGAGGTACCATTTAAACAGGTTTGGGTGTGGGTGTGATGATGGGGATGGCAGTCTCAATGCCATGTACTTGAGTTTTGTGTTTCATAAGACAGTAAAGATTTATTGGTTTGTTTTTTTTTTACCTCTGCAATGTGAACATGTGTCAACTTTTGGTTAGCCATGCCAGCAGGAGTTACACAACTTACTTGGAATGGCAGACTGTGCCAGACAGAGGATATCCCGGGAATTTGAGAATGAAGCTTGTAGATGATAAATGCCAAGGCAAGAGTTAATTTAGTACCCACTTTCCATAAATAGAGGAAGTTGATTCATACAGTCACAGCTAGAGAGTACATGACCATGTCAGAGGCTTCACTGTCTTGCTTGAGATCACAGATTTGCTGAATAACATGGTGGTCAAGTTGCAAAATCCAGTCTTCTACCCTTAGAATGGCAGTCAGAAAGACAAAATGGCGTGGAAGGAAGTATCTTTTTTTCTGTGATTGTTCTCTTTCACTGCTTGGCTTTTTAATACACCAAACAGTTTCACCATTCTAGACACTACAGATGTATTTATGATCTAGTAAAATATTAGCATCATATGATATTTGATTATGCTTGTAAGAAGAAAGAATTCTCTATTCTGTGTCTCAGATAAAGCTGTTTCAAAACCCAGCAGAATAAGTAGTCAGAAATGAAATTAAAGTTTTTAAAATGTCAGCTCATCAGGGAGTTTCAAAGTTAAAAGTTGCTTGTAAGTTGTGTAGGGTTTTCATATATTTCTATAACACATGACTATACAATATAGAAAACATATAATGCACTGCAATATATATTGCACAGATTATGATTATGTTTGTAGTATATTTTATTATTTTATACTATACGTTCCCTATATATTATTATTAAGGACAGTATTTCAGTTTGTATATATGCTTTACTGACCACAAGTGTTGCAGTTCTGAGGCATATTGACTTCAAATTACGACAATTAAACATGGTAGGTGGAAGAATCACAGGGACTACAGCTTGGGTTGTGCTGTCAATTATAGGGTTGAGTGTATCCAAAGATGAGTTTAGGACCAGCTGTGTTTCTAAATGTGCTAACCATCTGATACAACTTATGTGTTTGGTTTGTTTTATGCTTGGGGTTTTTTTGAAGGGGGATGAATAGATATACATACACGTATATTGTAATTTTTCTTTTGGACCAGTTTTGCTTTCACTGTAAAGCTGGTGTCTAACTGCTCTAGTTATTTAATTTCTAGTTTTTCAGAAATGTTAATAGAATAAGTGGTGGAGGCTCATACCAGGCATGTTAATGGAGTAGGAGAACAGAACTGGGTGTATTTCTCTGCAGATCTTCAGTGGGATTTGGAAAGATGTTTGGATTGGCAGAAAATATTTTGTTGGGTTTTAAAATAAATAAATTCTTCTGCCAAGGAAGTTCTTCAGTATATATTGAACTTGAGTAGTTACTTTTAAGAGTCTGCCCAGAAAAATGGTGAAGTGTTTTCTTCACTACTCTAAATGTAAGACTCAGAGACATCAGTAGATCCTGAAGCCCGAGCTGGTAGTTCAGTGGTCTGCTGCATGCTGCATTTCAGTGCCAAGCATGTCAGAAAAAAAAAGATACTCTTCGCTTACCCTGAACTTTGTGTTTCCTTAAAGTAGCTGGTTAGAAGCATAGCTTTCATTTCTGTCCAAAATTTTTCATTCTGCTCTGAATTAGTCCCGTAGAAGCATAACTAGTTGAGTATTCATTGCTAGCTGTCCATAAATACTGATGTTTTGGTAGGAATTATTTCAACATGCGATAGCTCAATAATACATGGCCTCCCTCAATCTGTATTTAAGCTGTTATAGTGGTGTATTTATAGTTTCTTAAATTCTACTCCTAAGTGTATGGAATATGCATGAAATATAGTTGATGGGCTGCAGTTCTGCCAGACCAATACAAATAAAATCCTCTCATGTTCACAGAGATAATTAGTATGACTTTAAATATTTTCCTTGCTATTTTCCACCCCTATGAATCTTGATTGAAGTTACTAATGAATATTAGAAAGAATACATCCCTGTTCTCCACGCCTCTAATTGATGCTTTGCTGGTGTCTTGATGCTGTCAAACTTTGTAGGTGTTTGAGAGAGGAGATAAACAATGTTATGTTCTCAGTGTTTTGTAGGGAATCTACTGCAACAGCTTTGTGTTCTGTGCAACCTGCAGTTCTGTGCAGTCTGATGTATTCTTTGTTCTGCTCTTTTTTTGATGTGTTAATTATGCTATATTGTACTAGCAAAATGACATTTGGCATCAGTTTTTTTTTTCACTAGCCCATTTGGAGATGCATGAGTGGAAGACATCCTGTACAAGTGTCATGTTTGAGAGTTAATTTTTAAAATTATCTAGCTCTTGTTATGTTGCCATCTGTTTTCCTCTAGCTTGAAGAGGAAACAGCTGTTGTGAATAATCTCAAGACAGTATTTTTAATAAAGTCTAATAGGTCTACTTACCTTCAGTTTGTATGTGTATCACAGGGAATAAATATACTGTCTAGGAGGGGCAATGTGGTTCTGCAGTAGGAACTGCAATGAGTTTTAGTAATGAAGTGATTCTGGTATGTCTACTCCGTAGCTGGATTTGAATACAGCTGGAGAGATCTGTGTTAATGGGGCACACTTCACTTTCTGTAACAGTGTATTGTCTTGTAGAGGGGCTGCTCTCTGCTGCTTCTGCCCTCCGAGTGCAGTGGTTGACAGGCAGCTGGGGAGTTGACTGAACCTGGTGATCCAATAGAAAAGGTAACTCATGGCCTCACTGTGCCAGCTTCAGTTTGCTGATCAAGCAGAGGCAATAGCTAGCTATGTTTGACCTCAGGGAAAGCACTGGAGATGAAAAACCAGCAACACAGCCTCTTCAGTTGACAGTATGCAGTGGTATGGAGTTAGAGGCAACATGTGCACCAGTAGGTCCTACCGTTTTGGGGAAAATATTTAATTCTCAGATGGAGAATAAGTGTTATTGATGGTGAGTAGGGTATGGATGCACTTTATGTAGCCAGTGGATGATTACCTTGTGGGTTTCTTAGTTGTATTTTAGGCTTCATTTTGGTAAGAAGTGAAAAACCTCATGAAAGAGATGATGTACAATATAAGCTTCAATGACAGTGGTGATTCAGCTGAATAAAGGGAAGGATATTTTAGAGTAGACAAGTTGACTGTCAAGGAATGCCTTGAAAGAAGTTCAGATTGGTTTATGCGAACTCAGGCATTGCAGAGTGGACAAGATGTAGTACTGTTTTGCATAGATTGTCTTTCTTGACTGCTTTCTGTCAAAATCAAAGGGAAATATCTTGAAAAACTTGCAAGATGAAGAGTTTTTTGAAATAAGAGGGCTCAACAGTAAAGAGAGTGGAGAAGACTAACCAGAAGAGAGCATTAAATGGTGGTAAGGGAGTATAGAGTCGAACAGAGAATGATGACTGATGGAATTGGATCTTTGTGTAAGTAGAGTGGCTTCTTTTTGTCAGAGGCTTTGCTGCTTTTGCTTGAGTCTTTAGATTAATGGCATTATAGAACAACACTAGCAAGGGTAGCCGTGAAAGGTGAACCTGTAGTCCAAGTACTTGCAAGACTGCAGCCTCAGATCTTCCAAGAGCTTATACTACAAAAGGCTGGAGAAAATAGATATGCCATGCTATGTGGTTGCACAAGCCCTGTCCTGTTCACTGTCATTGCTGCCCCATTTCTTGCAGTTAGGCCAAAATTGGTGGTATGAATCCATTAGGAGCCTGTACGGTGTCAGAGCTAATGGCTGCACAAGATCTGTTCTGGCCTGATGTGATCTGTTCTGCTTAATTGGTTTGTGTAGCTCATGAACATGTGTGGTTGCATCATGTGGGGGAAGATGGGCAGCGTGCAGTCAGCTGGCCTGTCGTGGCTCCAAGTGGCTGTGAAGCTGCAGTGTTACTGCAACAGGTGAGGAAATCGCTGCGCCCTGCTTAAAAACCCCCTTTAAACTCTTTTGTCTTTTTACGCAGCATGAGGGTGTTGGAATTCAGGAAAGTAAGAGACACCAACTTGCAATTTAGTTAATATTAAAAATTAGTTATAATACTTGCTTTTGAACTTTCCCATCAAATTTATGCTATTACATAGTGTTTGCTGTTTCTCTGGAGGAGTATCTTCTTTAGGCTAAGAACATATTATTACAGAAACCTGTTTTATCTGCCTTTCAAAGGAGAGAAGTTCTGATTGATAACTGTAAGAACTCTCAGGAAATAAGAGTGACCCAGAAGAATGTTGTTACCTATGTAGATGTTTCTTTTAAAGACTGATATTTTTGCTTATCTTTGGAGGTGGTTTCTTTGGTTGAATAGCAAACTGCATTTCCCACTTGCAGGTGTATGCAGTGCCTCACTTCTGAATTTATAATGGGAGTACTTTAATTTCAGAACAAGTTAAAGCTGGACATAGGAAACAGGTAATTTCCTTTGCAGAAACCCCCACTAGTCAAGTATTTCAAAAGATATGCAGTCAAACAGATGCTGTCATGTACTGACGATTTTCAACATTCATATTCACAAATGGTTCATCTTCTGGGAAGACAATGTCTTTCTTCACATCTCATAAATCTGTAGCTGACAGCAGTGTGGTGGTTATGTCATGGTTATATGGGATGTGACAGTACTGGAGTGGGTAGAGGTGAACTTCACTTCAGTGGGAACTGTTGTTGGGCTTCTGTCAGTGTTACTCTGCACTTCTTTTGTGTGTATGTACCTTCTTACCGCTTGGAAGTTCCTCTGCACTTCTATTTTGGCACAGTATCCCTCAGTCAGCTTCCCATGAAGAGTGTCATTCCTATCAAAGTCATGAAACATTTTTTTGCCAGGTTGCTTTGCAACTGTTATAGTACCTTTTCCATGCCTAAATTGGTCTTCTTTCCACGATAAAGCCTTTGGGAGCCATTTTTTCTTTCTGTGGATGTATGTGACAGCACTGCTGGAAGCATACACTGCTAACAATGATTTTTCCTTCATGGTTACTGGAAGCTGTTTGTCTTACCTGTTTGTTAAAAGGACCTGATGCTTTGTCTTTTCCTGCTCTGCATTGGTAAATTCTGCTTTGGGTTTGTTCTCCCCCACTTGTGCTGTTATGCCAGCAGGCAAGAGGCTTTCCAGACCATGATGTTCATCTGGACATGCTACGCAGGAGAGTCCTTTGGTGTAAGGCATTTGGATCAGGCTCTGTAGGCTTTGCTGGCCCTCAGATGCAGCTTCTGCAACATCTCATGTGGTTGCATTAGCAAATATTGTAATGCAGTGCTTCACTGTGGTCTTTCATCTGAGTAATCTGAAGTTGCATTTCGAATATGAAGTGCTAGAGAGGGATGTAGTTCAGCTACGGAAGTTAGCTGTCTGGCTTACTGTGCACAATCACAGATGGAGTCTGCAGCAGAACTGGGATGGAATCCAGATCTTCAACCAAAAGAGCCAGCTTCTTGCATGGAGATGGAAACTTCTTGCACAGAATAGATCTGGTGTGTGCTGTTGCTTTGTGAAAATAAGTGGACTGTTTTTGAAACTACATAAACTACATGAAATGAGTAAGGGGTTAACTGAAGCTGAATGGCTTTCCATTCTTAGGTGATCTCGGCAAAGAAGCATTGGTCTGTTTTGGTAGCCAAATGTCTGGTGTATTCATCCCCATCCCCTAGCTTTAAAAATAATGACTACAGTATGCACGTGGATTTGTGTGCATCTTCTGTATGTAACTTGTGTTCTACCCTAAAAGGTAAAAGTAGGCATATTTTTATCCAATAGGCTTTGGATAGGCATGTCTATTTACATGCTTTAACTTCTGCAGCTGGTTATTGTTAATGTCTGTGAAGAACTTTTACAGTCTGTGGAAGTGTGTGATATAATCCAGAAATCAACTTCATTTTACACATGATTATCAGAAGCCTTCCCTGACTCCAGTCTGCTGTTCTTCTGTATGCCATGAATTTGCACAAGGGATTGAGGAGATTATTTCAAGACAAGTGGATATTGCATGCATGTAGCTTGGCCTATAGATTCCTATTGACACTGGCTGCATATGATAGCATCGCTTCATGTGACCTTCTCAATAAATATGAAAGGATTTATTCCTTTTTTTACTTTGTGATAAAACTAGTACATGCTGTATCTGTAAGAAAAACATGATTTTATCCCTTCTGTTGGGCTCTTAAAAAAAAAAAACCACAACAGCCTCTAAGTTGATGTGTGTGGGTAAATTATCGCTGTTTGCCTGCTTGATGTGTTTTGTAAACTGCTGATGACAGAGTTAGCCAAGGTTTTGTGTGTTTTGGGCTTTTGATGACTGAGTAGTTGCAGCACATAACTGTGGATTCAAAGCTGTGAGTTTAAATTTACTTGAGTGTGTTGTCCTTATTGGGCTGAGGAATAAACTTGGTTACAGTGCTTTCTCCACCTGTGTCAAGAAAGCAAGCCACTTTGGCTCAAAGACTGCGAAGTTGGATGTTGGTTTGATTTGGCAAAGTTTTCAGAATGGGACTTCTAAATTAAGATTAACTTCATATATCAGTATATCTTTTGTATTGTGTTAACTTCATATATCAGTATATCTTTTGTATTGTGTTATGTTTAGGAATGCTATGCCTTTATACCTCCATCCTGTCAAATATCCTCTACCTACCCTTGCCTTTTTTAAAGCTTAATCCTCCCTTATCATGTATGAATGTTTGTGTAGGCTTAAGCATTTTAAGAAAGAGAATGTCTTCTGTGTTGGTACAGCTCTTACTACTGCTGGACCTCTGCTACTGAAGCGAAATCAGAGCAGGTGTGTGCTGTGGTAGACAGAATTGTCGAACTGAAGACACTTATAAAACTTCGCAAATGTATTTCAGAGCAGTTGCCAGATATCCCTCTTGTTCATGTTTTCGAATTCCCTCATTTCTGCATAGATAAATTAATTCTGCTTTGTCACTAGTAGTAACTATGCAAAATATTTAACACTTCCCGAATACTTGACATACAGTGTGACTCACCCCCTTTTCTGTAGCCGATATGACTAACTTGTAAATTGAAACCAGAAGACTAAAAGAAAAATAACATCAATTGAGTTTCAATATATTAACACTTTGCATAATTTAGGAAAGGAAGTAGGTCACTTTCCATTTTTAATACCTACCCACTTTCTACTTTGCATAAAAACCCAACAGGATTGCAGACATTTCGTAGAAAGGTATACATTGCCCTGTAAATTCAAATTTTAATCATATGAACTTCTGTGGAAATTGTAAGGGAATATTGTAGTTTTGGCTTAGATGTTTCTTCAAAAATCTTAGCTCCTTATAGCAAGTGTTGTATTTTTGGTGCATACAGCTACACTCACTTCTGAACTCTGTGATTTTGATCACTGCTTGAAAATAAGTGACTATGCTCATCTTGTTGCTTGTTTTTCTGCAACGTTGTGCCTGTCTTATCTATACTCTGTGCTGAGGACTGAAGAAGTAAATGTTTTCTCTTCCTGTAGTTAGTGATGTTGGATAATCTAGCATTTGGTTCTCATCACATTGCCTGCACAGTGAGTCATACTTTCTTCATTAGGTTTGTTTCTCAGGCCAGGATTCATGTGATGTTCCCCTTCTCTGGGCAATCAGATTAGTCACTGTTTGAAACCTTGTTTAAAAAGTAAATTGCACCACAGCTTGATGCCTTGCTTACCCATTACATGCTTGCCTGCTGCTTGCTGTTTGGGTTCAGCAGCATCATTATATTGAAGAATGTTTTATAGTCACAGTAACTGACACATTATTGGAATCCCACTGAAATTAGCATATTAAATTTGGGACTTGTAGCACTAGCAAAGACTTGTAGATAAGACAGGTGAATTTTAAGTAGTTCAGTTTGCTGAAATACATCTCGCTTAAACTTGGGCTTCTTTCATTATACTCTTAGGAACAAAAAGCTACGTTGCAGATATGGTAGTAGCTTGAACTTTGTGAAGCATATAGATTTATAAAAGCAGTGGTAATAACAAAAATTGGTAACATGGATGGCCTCTTATCATGATACTTGAATCAGACTTAAGGTGTTCAGGGCAGAAACTCTCCCTGCTGAATTATCTGTATCTGGAAGTGTTTGGAGCCAATATTTGATAAAGGTTTCAAACAACTTTAGGACAGTAGCAGAGTTTCCAGCCCGTAGAATGTGATGTGCTGTTATTAAGGCTGTTGAAGTTCTTTATCTTGGTGCTGGAGGATTTTAGGGGTGGTGGTTCAGGTTTGTTGTGGTAAGTAGCAGTTTGAAAGGCAAACTATGCAGAAAATGTGAGGTGGCCAGATCAGAAGTAGGGAAGGAGAGGGGAAAATCTGTACTGAGTGGTTGTAAACACTTGACCTGGGCACTGATGTTAGCTGGCTAAGCTCCCTATCTAGTCAATGGACAGCTAGAGGAACTTGTTCAAGTTATGATTCAGAAAAACTGTTGTGTTCATGCCCTGAATCCTCTTATGCAGGAGTCTGTGTGACCAGTAGATGCTAATACAGGCACCAAAATTGTGCAAAATGTTGCATCTTATGAATATCCCCAGGACCAGCGTCTGATTTGTGCCTTCAGAGCAAGTTAAGGTTATGACACGGTGAAGGATTGCAAGTTGCTGAAATAAATGGTTATAAAAACTGTCATAGTTTATAGATGAAAACTGGAGTAGAAGGAAAGATGAATTAATGTTCCACATTAAACTTTCATTTTGGCTCCTTTGAATAGCTTTATTTTTCATCTTGTAAGTTGTTAGCAGTGTTTTGACAGGCAAATGCTCATGAAGTAGGTGAAGGTACAGACCACTGTGGTAGAAAATGAGATTATCTATAATAAGTCTAAACAGTGAGGAGTTTTTTTTGTGAATCTTTTTGTGATGATCTTGTTCTCCTTCCAGTTTTCAGCTTATTCTTACGGATATCAGGCAGTCACAGCCATTATAAGTATTAGTTATAAGTATTAGTTCAGATTGTTAGCTTTTCTTTCATTCTATGTGAGATAGAGGCCTGTGGTGACTAAACAGATATGCTAGAATTCAACTTTGGATGAATTTTATGGGTGTGGATGAGCAGCTCAGAGAATACCCAGCTTCCAAAAAACATTAGATTTGAAAAATGCTCAGCCTCTGGGTAATTACCTACAACCAAAATTTTTGAATCTTGCTCTTATTTCTGAGAGTATCCACTGAACTAAAACAGACCTGTTTCTTTGAAGTACATTTAATCCTGCTGCATTGGCTCTCCGTGGAAGACAACATGACCCTGTATTTTGGCAGTTACTTTGGTGCAAAGATGGGTATGTTGGGTTATGTATACTGTGAGATGGGAACCTGACCCCCTGACTTCAGGTCAAACAAGAACAAGTGAATGTTTAGGTATCTGTGCATGTGAACTTCATTTTCTTGAAAGATTCTTCCCCCAGCCACCACCACTTGGGAGACTGGGAACTTGGGTGGGGGATATCTTGTTTGTTTTTTACAGTTTGTTTTGCTTAATGCTGGTCAGTCAAGTCTCATATACTGCTTTAGATTTGTGGGTAGAACTTTACAGCTTATGTTTAAAAATAATCTGGTACACTGTCAGCAACTCAAAAACTTTCCAGGGCTTAAGACAGTGGTAGCTAGTTGTCATTTCCTCCCTGTACCTAGGTCAGTTCGTCTTCTGTATTTTTAAGTGAAAATTCATTTCAATAATGAGTCAGGAATCCTGTGCAGATACTTCTTTAGTAAGCCTGCTGACACAGCAAGTGGAATGTTTAGGATCTTGGATGATGATGGTCCAGTTCTGTCCATGTGTGGATATTCTGTAACCAGCTGCTTCTAGAAATTCTTGGGCCAAACTGTGTGGTGGCAGTAGTTAAGGCAGTTTGGGCTTCAGAGTAGGGACATGTTGTCCTCTTCCTTTCCATGGAGAAATCAATAGATTTTTAGATCAATTGCGGTGCATCCTTACTCATTTGCAGTCTTAAGAGTTTAGTTGTATAGCACTGCAAGCTGGTGAGTGATTGCTGTATTAGTAAAGCTCAAATACTTTTCAGCGTCTTAAAATGTCATAAGGAGAGATTTTATTGGTTTTGTTTTATTAATCGAACTGCAAGCTAGCAACAAGAAATTAGCATCATTTATGTAAATTCTTTTAGATTGTTGGCATATCTGTGCACTACAGGCTATTCAACAGTGAAATAAATTTGATTTTAAAGCCCACCAGCATGGGAAAGTCACCTATAAATCTTACAAGGCACCAACCTTAGGAATGTCTAAGTGGGATTTATTTTTGTTTCACTCTATTGGGAAAAGTGCTATGTAAATGAAGGTACAGTAACTAAAGTAAAGTGAATATTGTAGATGATTTTGATAATGTCCTAATCTGAGCATTATGTTCAGTACAGAGCTGAGTTTGCAACATAGCATTTGTCAGCCATCAAAGACTGCAGCTATAGAGTTATGAGTTCCCTTTTTCATTCAAAAACCACCTATAAACGCATAGACTGAGAACTGATCATGATCACACTTTTCTGAAAATAAAAGATTTCCTATTATATTGCTGTGCATACGATACTCTTTGTGTATGAAGGAACACACGAGGAGTATGTGTACTAATGAAATATCAAGACTATGTCAAGTTCGAAGTATCTGTGTTCTTGCCTGTTAGGGGGTTTAAGGGAAACTGCTAGTTACTGCAGGTTTGGAGGAGGATGTTTCTGAGTTTAGATCTTTACTTGGGGAAAAAAGAACTTGATCTCTTTGTAGCAAAGGAAGGCTAAAATAAAGCAAATTAGGGATATTTTGAAACCTTTTTCTCCCCCTTATCATTATTTATTTTGTAATAGGAAGAGTGTTTTGAATGTGAAGGAGGACACTACTCTGTTAATTCCTAAATCTTAATTGGTTTTCAAGATTGACTTGAACTTCTGTGCTCAGATTCACTCAGTTTCTCTATAGCCAGGTTTTATTTTGGTTTACACTGTAGGGCCAAAGGATGGAACTGAACTTGATGTAAACATGATCCTCTGAAACTCTGCTTGGTGAAGATGTTTCTAAATAAGTAATTCTAAAGCAGGAGTGATTGTGGACAGCAGAATCTTTGGAGGAGACAGTTACAGTTGCTTAACATTGCCCGTAAAGCTTCAGCTTTTCAGCAACTACTCCTTTTATTACTAGTTTTTAATCTAAGCAAAATATAACCTTTGACAGATTTGTACTTTTCATGTTACTCTAGAAGTTTTTAGTGTCACTTGTGATAGAAGTGATTAGTGTCCTCGAAGAGATGGTGCATTCATTGCTTTTTCGTTGCTTGTGTTTCTTTTTCACATAGCTATAGCTTTTTGATCTACAATTTAAAAGTGTACATAAATAAAAATTGTCCTTTTTTTGTCACATGGCTTTTGGTATCATTTGTGAATAATATAAATGAAAGCAGGTAAAAGTACTTATTTCCACAGAAACTTCTTTTTGCTTATGCCGATGTTTTTGAGAATGTTACTTTTGTTCCTTACAATGACTAGGCTACTTACTACAGAGCGATCTTAAATTACCTAAAGTACAAAGACTCTCAAAAGGGAGCATTTGAATTGTTGTTGTATTTTGTTGTTTGATGTTGTAAATCATTTGCTTGTATTTCCTGTCTCATACTGTTCTTCTAAAAATAGCCGAAATTGCTTGCTGTTTGCTCAGTGCAGCTCCATGATGGAATAGCCTGTTTTTTAAGTTACTTCCTCTCAGCTACTCTGCCCCTCCTGCAGCCTGAATCTCTCCCTCATGGCCTCCCAAACAGATGTTCAGTGACTTAAACTTTGCTGTGAGATGGTCTTTTATAACTTCAGGAAGCTGATTTAAAAAAACAAACAAACAAACAGCAACCACCAAAGCAAACAACTCCCCCACCCAAAACCCCCCACATCTGAACAAAACCAAAAAACTTACCAAGGATTACACAGAGCAACCTGCAGCAAGTCCTCACAGTACTGAAACTCGTAGGAAAAACCTCATGAGTCTCTATCAAATGCAGCTGGGAAGTTACGTGAGATGTGTCTTGATGCAAAGTACCATCTTCAAAACACAAGCTGAAATGAAAAATAATATATGTGGAGTCGAGTTTTACATTGTATCAACATAGATAAAGAGACAGTTTGGTTAATTCATCAGTTTTTCTGTAGAAATGTGAAAAAAAAAAAGGCACATGAAAGAAACTAAGAATGCCAACCCTAGAATGCCACAGGAAAACAGAATTTAAATGTAAACTCCTTGATAACTCCTTTTTCCTGGCAGTATCCTACTTTAAAATAATCTTTTCCAAGTGTCCTTTAACGCAGAATAGCTTCAGTCTTATTGAAAAGCAGCTGGACTGTACATTTTTTTATTTTGTGGGATTAAGTTACTATTCTAAGGGAATCTTTAGAGAAACCTGATGCTTGCTGTTGACCGCAATACTGGCAAGTGGCATGCAACCAGTTATATTAGAGTTGAGAATTATGCTTCTCCTCTTGTACAAACTAAAATCTTAATTTTGCAAGCAGCTCTCATGGAACTTGCTTTATAGGCATCTTTCCTCTCAGCCCTGAGATTTGTTTAACAGCCCTTGTGCTGAGAGCACTTAAGTACTTAAGATCATGACAAGATCTTTTGAGCCTTCTGAGTGTTCCTTCTTCTTGCAAGAAAAGTAGGACTGTCAGCCTGCAGCTTCTCATCGCTCTGCAATGAAATATCCTCAGCTGCTTCTGTTACATACAGAAATATAACGCAAGATATTTGAACAGTTTATTGGACCTTCGAGGCTGGAAAAGGAAGACTGGAATGTCTGATCACACTCATGTAGGAAAAAGGGAATTTGGCCACCAGCCACTCTGAGTAATAGGTCTGAGTCTGTTCACCACCCGGGCTGTGGCTGATTAGGCTTTGATATTGTTACAGCTGACAGAAATGTCTGTCTTTTGCTTTGTCAGAACAGGTTCCAGGCCAGAGGAAGATCTATCTGTATGAAGGTTCCTAACTGGTATGGACTGAGTTTAGTCATGTGAGGGGAAAATGGTGGTAGTGTAGTAGTATGGCACTGGGTGTGCTGGTGAAGTGGATTGTGTAGAAGGGATTTTAACAGATGTCAAATGTTCCTATCACTAGGCTGTGAATAGAGATGTCAGCTGGTGCTGGTCTTCAGTTTCATGCCAAAAGATTTGGGGTTGTTGCTGCTTCCATGAAACCAAGAGGGTTTCCACATGATTCTCTTGTCTAGAAAGTTGTAATTAATGTACTGTGCTTTATCTCCCTGATGGTTACTTGCTGAAGCAACACTAGCTGTGGTACCAAGTTGCTCAGGGGTTGTTGGTAATGTCCAGGTCATCAGTGTTGTTTTGTTGACATAGTTCTTTCCCTGAGTCTTCTAATGTGATGACCATTTCACGTGGAAAGAGGCTGGCAGGCAAGGGCTTTTAGATTAAGAACAGGTCATCTAAAAATCTCATTTTCCAGATCATCAAAATCAGTTCACAGATGGCTATTTTTGACCTGGTTTAGAAATTGGATTTTAGAAATCCAGTGCAATCTGTCTCTCCATGACAGCAAAGTTGTGTGTATGTGTGTGTACATAACTGCCTGTGGTTAAAGCAAAGAGAGATTGTTGGGAAAATAGTGTTTCTAGCCACATCTGTTTTAAAAAATATATAATTTTTTTAATATCAATTTTCTTTAATGGATATTTATGAATTTCATGTGTTTTTCTTATTTACAGACTGTGTGAACTATATACAGACCTGGAGGGAAGAGAAAGTTTTTAACACTTGGTGTATATTGCCCAGAAAGTATTTATTATTTTTAATTTACTACAAAAGTGCAAAAGAACACTAAGCTACTTACATAGCTCTATAGCTGCATGCTGGGTACACCAACTCTTGGGACTTCACTTTTATAATTATTTTATTTTTATTGCTATTTTCTATTTGAAAAAGCAAAAATGAGTGGAAATTTTCCTTTCTGAGAGGTTCACATAGTATATCTACATATAGGAATTATATACAAATGTAACTGTATATTCTACTTTCAAACATTACATTAATTTTGTATAATTATCACGTTGGCTGTTCAGTAACAAAATTGGTTTGTAATGTTAATGGAAGTTTTTTTAACTATGACCACTTTAGTATTAAAGAGGATTATTTTCTCAGTATATACTTCTTGAGGTATTGCAGTCATATCCCTCCCCTTATCCCCACCTCACCCACAAAAAAGATGATTTTTCATTTGCAAGAAAATGAACCACTTTCTCAACATTCAACATTATTGCAACAGTTTACCTTCCATTTTAAAGTCATTCATAGGCACAGAATTCTAGGTATTTCTGCATTTTTTAGTTGACACAGAGTGGTATATGTATGTTTTAAGTAAAATTAAATATTAATTAGAAATTTGCTGGTATCTTTATATTTTACATATAATCTGGATTTTGTGCTTGAAGACGTTTTTAAGCATAAATATGATAGAGAATCAGAGCTCTGTGTGTACACACATTTTCCTTTTTCTCTTTTTGTTTGATCTGTGAATGTTGAAGCAATAATTCTTTTCAGAGGTCAGAGAACTTGAAAGGAGTGCTTGAGATAATTTTTCCAGATTTCCAGCATCTCTACTGAGATAGAGAGCTTAAATGAGAACAGGAGAAGCTCTTCGTTATTGCCATACATCAGTGTTCTGTTTTTGTTCCTGACATGCTTCCCTACAAGCTTCTTTGGAGAACATTTTCCTGAATAGGGCAGAAACAGACTGGATTGTTGTTGGTTTGCATACGAAGCCCTTTTCAGATTTTAAGTATTTTGTTTCTACTCAAGTCTATCAGTATGCTCCCTGAAGTCAAATGCTGTGGCATTGAAAGCTCAGCTGCTTTTATTGGATTTATTTTTTGGAGGTAGGTTTTTGTTTGCTTGTTTGTTTTCTGAAATAGTTTGGGAAAAGGTTCTCTCAGGGTATCTTGATAAAATCAAATTCGTTGCTGCTAGGGAACAGGAAGCTAAATTGGTTGGTGCACTACAAAGTCTTTGTTAATGCATTCAGATTGGCAGATGTCTGCTGGTGACCCAATACTTAGCAGCACAAGAGCAGGAAATTTTGTTCTAAAAGGTAGAAATAATACCTGTCATGCATTCTCTGCTTTTCAGAAAGTTGCATTTGGGGAAATATGTCAAAAGCAAAGCTGGCACAATGGCAAGTATCTAAATTCAATTAAAAATACTAGAAGCCTCAAAAAATTTTAAGTGGCAAAACCTTAAGGAAATGTGTGTATATTGGCTTATTCCTAAAAGCAAAGTTTTTTTCCTTCTTACCAGTTATGCTCCCAGGCATCTAAGCAGTGCCCTTCCCTGCCACATATGCAGGAGAACCCTTTTTTCTTGCTTCCCTTTTATTGCCAGTGTTTTAGCAAGGCAGGAATATGCAACATTGGAAAGAACAAGGAAGATGAATATGATTTTGAGGTTTTTCCTTCCTCTTTTTCCAGCCTGTTGCATTCCCTGTGCCTAGCTCAAGCTAAGCTGTCTGTGCTGCCATGGTAGTCTATTTTTGCATTGTAGTAACCCAATATTTATGAGGAGACGATAGCAAGCCAGTGATGTATTCAGAATTGTATAGTCTATTTTTTAAGACTTGTCCAAAATACCCGATGTTAACTTTTCCGTAGCTGAAATCAGCTTTGCTAGATTTAAGTACTTAGTGCTAAATTGAGTTCATCACACAGTTAAATTAGGACCCATGTATATTAGAAGTACAGGGATAGAGAGAAAAGCTATTGCCAGCTTGAACAGATTATTCTGCTACTGTGTCTCCAAATGAAGCCTTGTGCTCCAAAACAAAGTGCTTGTGTATTCTAAATTGTCAGGGTCTTAGACATCTTAAGAAACATTCTGTTTCTTCTTAGTGGAAGTGGAAAACTGAAGGTTTTAAAAGCGAGTGTATTGACCTTTCATCTGCAAACTCTTTTAAAGTTCTCTAGCATACAGGTACTTCACCTGGAGTATGGAGATGCGGGGGTAAAAAGCGGACTTGGCTTTTGAAAATACAATTGTTGAAGATGCCTCTTCTACACAGATAGGTTAAGTGATTAAATTCTTGCTTAGAATAACTGAGCTCATCAGCTCTAGATGTTGAGAAAATGGAAATAGTGCATGACTGTATCATGTATTCTGGGCTTTCTTTTTTTTCATTTCAGTAGTAGCAGAACCAAAAAAATACGGATCAAGTTCAACTTCATTGTAGATGGCAAAACAGTGCCACAGAGGGAACTTTTTTGTCTTGGAGGAATCTAAAGAGCAACTGAAGCTCTAACAGAGCACATTTGTTGACATAAAATGTCTGGCTGGAGAGTTGAGTCTTTAGGTATGCTTGAAAGCTTGACAGATTTTTCTTTCTCAGCTGCTCGGTGCTGGAGGAATCTAAACAGCCATTGACTGCCAGTATCAGGAAGAAACAGTATTTTTTGTGGTTTTTTTTTTTTTTGGTGTAAACTGCTACTCAAGTCAGTAACATGATTAATATATTGGGTCGGTCAATTAATCCCTTGTTCTCAGTGATTTCTCAGGGTCTTTTTCTAGTTTGAAGAAAGAAATTACTGTAAAATGTCCTTCCCCTCTATCTTCCCTCTGTGCCCCACTTTGTAACATTGTGATGGTGGTGAACTTTAATTTCCTGTACAGACTGTGCAGTCAGTCTTTTTCTGGTGGTGCTAAATGGTGTCTTCTGTCACATTGCATTTAGGTTTCAATATTGTGGGCTTTTCTACTCTAAGTCTTTTAACAAAGAGGAAAATTGGGTTTTCAAAATACAGTTCTTACAGAGGCTCTGACATAACTAAATATTACCTTTAAGCACTTAAGTGAATATTGTGCACATCAAAAAACTGGAAATCAAGATAACAAAATCTGGATTTGTTTTCATGTGTGCGCATTCATCTTGAAGTGGGAAGTGGAAGAGTGCAGAAAAAGGGAAGATGTTATTTTTTTGGTGTAATTTTGAGCTTGAAAAGTTTTGTCCCTGTCTCTTGGAAGAACTGTGAGAATAGTGTGCCAGCCCCAGAGGAAGACTTCCTTATTGTTCTGTTATTGAAATGCTTCCTGTTGACAGTCTTTCTCTTCGGGGAACTTTACCCAGTTATCCAGAAAAGAGGGTGGTTTCATGTGACTTTAATGTGAGAAAAAGTTAAGAGAAATTTGATTGCCTGGGGAGAGGAGACAAACCTTGAGACCTCAGTCTGTGTGAGAGTAGTGCTTTTGATTTGTAACTTGCCTGAACTCAGACTGAGAAGAGTAAAACTTTAAGGTTTGCTATGGCGGGATAGACTTAGTGCAGACTGAGCAAGCCATGAATAATCCTCAGTATATTTTTGTCTAGAGCTGCTGCAGTTAAACTATTGCTAACACTGCAGCTTAGTTGAAAGCCACATTGGGCATGCCAACAGATGTTCCTGTCACACCTTTGACTTACAGTGGAGACAGCTTTTTTTAATGCAATGTCTCACAACTCTGAAGGAAGTGGGAAGAATGCTATCAATTTGTATCAGCTAAGCTGAGAGAAGAAACTTATTTAGAAGAACTCTGAAGTGAGGCATTACTGTCTGAAGCAATAGTTTCAAGGCCTTTTGCAGGACCTCCTTCTATATGCTCCATGGTTAGCTTTAGAAAATGTGTGCATGTACGGTCACCCATATACAAGCCATTTGTGAGAAGTGTGGATGTGTGATGTTTCCAAGGGCATGTCATGAGCTGGTTAGCAAAAGTGTGTGAATAGAGTGCTAGAAAGAGATCACAGGCAGGAAGACATGGAGTCCTGTGTCACTTTGTGCTTTTCCTTTAAAGGCTGAGGATGCAGGTTGGCTGAGTCTTTCCTTGCTGTAGATCTTCAATATTTACATGCATCAGATTGCTATTGAACAAATCTGCAGAAAGGAAAAAGGATGTCTTTACTGAAGACAGGGTTGAAAAAAGCAAGGTAATTCTGTTAATAGTATAAAGCTATTTGAGAGCTGGAGACTGGGAAAGCATGTGTCTAGTAAAGTGCACTTAAGCTGAGCTGCAGACATCCAATAAAAAGTTACATTTGTTACCGTCATTTAGAGTTTCCTTCTGTGTTGGCAAACAAGCCTGTGTTCCCTTGGTCTGTGCATTTTTAGGTTTAGTTGTATTCCTTGTATTTTTACCAGGAGAGAGTGATCTGGTTCCCAAAGTATGTGCTAATAATCTCCGGGTACTGCGAGAGTGATGGTAAATAAGACTACATGCATTCTAGACTTACATTTAGTTCTGAGTTTGGTCTTTAGAATTAAATCACTCATGCACATAGTGGTAAGGTCCTTTAGCAAAACTATGAGGGGCATTGCCCAGTTTCCTGTCTTGAGAGTTTTGATTTTATCAGTCAGCCAAAGAAACTTAGTGCTCAGCTTTGATTATTAATGGATACGTAGAGGAGAAAAACAGTGGTTTTATTCTTGTTTCGTACTCTTGTGTTTTGTATTCTCTTGGTTACCCTTAGTTCCTTAATCCTATCTCTTTTGTTGTTGTTAAATACAGGATACATACTTAGTTCTTGCTGCAGTTTTGAAATAAATGTTTATTATGAAGAATATTCATGACTTGCATGGTACCTTTGTGCAAGGACCTTAGGCAACTTCACAAATGCTAGTTACCCCATCAGAGTGCTTTGGGGTCCAGCTTGTGATTTAAGGCTGTTGACTGTAACTAAAGTGACTGTTTTCCATCTCCCCATCTGTGGAGAGTAGTGGAGCTAGGGGTCACTCCTCGTTTGCTGTGTTCTGGTCATGTTGTTAGGATAAAATCTGTATAGAAAAGCTCGATTACCATGTTGTATGGTGTTCCTGGTACCTTATGACAACACAAGCATGGAAGGAAGAAGTATGTATCCAAATACATGTGAATAAATTGGATGCAACAGATGGTTGAGTTGTTGCTGGCTGCTGCTGAGCTCTAAGCGCAGCGACTGTCAGGAGCTGCTGCCTTGGAAACAGAGCACTGCTACAAAGTTTAATGGGGACTTCACATTTCAGAAGGAATATACAACATAATACTTCCCTTTAGCCATGTTGCTGACACTGTGTTAGTTGACTAATGTATGGATAACTTTTCAATATGTAATCTTTCTGGCTTTTTTCTTTTTTGTCTTTAGGTGAAGCTAAAAATCTTCCCACATATCCGGGGCCAAACAAGATGCGGGATTGCTACTGTACTGTAAACCTGGACCAGGAGGAGGTTTTCAGGACCAAAATAGTGGAGAAATCATTATGGTAACAAATACATGTATAAATGTTCTGTTAACTCTTCTTATTCTCTGTTTACTATGTTTGTGTAATGTTCCAAAGATACTTTCTTGAGGGGATGAGAGGATGAATATGATTCTTTTTCCACTTTTAAGAACACTAGTGGTAGAACTAGTAACGTCATGATTCCTATCTGTATTGAAGGGAAACTGTCTTCACCAAGGCAACCCATATTAATTCTTTTCCTAACAATGTACAACCAGTGCTCCTTTCTTTCTGCAATATTTGTTTTGAACTTCCCTAAGCTTCTGAAATCTCAGCTTAGAAGGAGCACTGAACTCTATTTTGCATCTATCTGTGCTTAGAATTTTGCATTGGTCTGTCTGTCCTAATGGGGGGAGTTAGGGTTTTTATTTTTTTCCTGTCATGAGGCTGCAGCTGAAAGGAGAGGTTTTGAACATAAGATGCTTGTCTGATTGTCTTGAACACTTCCTGTGAGATTGCAGAAGTCAAATGTTGAATGAAACAGAATGAGAAGCATGTAGTAAAAATTAAAATGCTTTCTCCTGGAAATCCCTATACATTAAAAAATTTTTAAAAATTTAAAACAGTATTTAAAATTAATATTTAAGTATATAATTTTAATATATATTTAGAAATATATGTATTCTGGTAAGCAAGGCTTTTTTTTGAGTGGAGGGAAAAGTAACACCAAGGAACAATCAAGTTTATAACTTTTCTCTTAAGAGATAACTCTCACTCTTTTTCCAATTTGAGTAATAAGTCAGGAATTTGCTATTTGTCTTGTTACTGCAAATAATTTACTTCAGGAAGTAGCTCTAGACCTCACTGCCAAGCCCTCAGAAGTACCTGACACATTCAAGAATGTGAGTGGGCTTTATTTTCCTAAGTCTCTTTAATTGTTCTTTCACATAAATTTTTGTCATCTTTAAGCCTTTATCCCTCATCTTACATTCTGATATGGTGCACTGGGGTCTGTAAGGAAGATTTTTTGTATCTTGAGGAATTTAAATTGGCTAAACAGTGGTTTTGACTGGTGATGCTAACACTTTCCTATTTGTAGGATACTGTATTAACAAAAAGCAAAAACTGGCTTTTATGCCTTCTTCCTCACCCCTTAGCTGGTATGTAGTATCCCTAAATCTATTGTCCTTGAACCAGTTATTCTCTAAAGGTGGTTTTGTAACTCATAAATTCATTCCTGTGTGGCCTTTTTCTGGATGATCATTAGTGCTTCACAAGGAAATGGAGGTTGGGAAGTGAGGATGTGTGAGAATAGTTGATTTCATTTCCTTGAACTAATCCAAGCATTTTTCTGTTGAAAAAATAAACTCTTGGTAGGAGAAATAAGCAACAAGTGTCATCCCTTCAGTGGGAAAAATTCCATCTGTTTTTAGATATCATTATAAAGCTTGGAGAGGTACACTGAGGCTGTGCAGAACTGGAAGGTTTCTGGTTTCCTGGGGAGCTAAGTTCTTTTTGTTAATTGAGGTGAATTCAGAGGAGAGCAGCACAATCATCAGAGGCCTAGAAAACATAACTGATGAGGAAAAGTTAAAAGATTGAAATTGTTTAGCCTGGAGAAGAGGGATGAGAATGGACATAAGTATGTAAATAAAAAAATTAAACAAAACAAAAAAAAAGACAAACAACCCCCCCACCAAAAAAAAGGGTGAGGGAACTGATCTGTCTGTCCAGTATGGATATTACAAGTAATAGTGAACTTGAATTTCAGTGGGGAAGGAAGTTGAGGTTAAGGTTTATTGTGCAGAAAAATCTTTCTATTGTTGAAGATCCTGAAGTGCTAGAGTAGGTTGTTTTGGTTTTTCTGTATTTATCGGTGATGGCTTTTAATAGGTTCTATGTAATCAGTTCCAACTAAATAATGGGGATCTTCCAGCTTTGAATCTGTGGTGGACCAGATGACCTCTCAAAATCCCATTATGGACCTATTTTCTTTGATCTAAGGGTTGACTAAAGATCATCTTCTTGGTCATTGTTTCTTCTGGTGAATCCAGTTTTAGTGGGAGTTAGCTTTCCTCCTGTGCAAGCTTCTATTTTCAAATACTATTTTTGGAAAACTTGTTTCTTCACAATCTCTGAATATCTGCTTGTAGATACTGATATAAACTCAATTTTGCATTTAGCTGTGTAAGTGTTTCTCTGTTTTTCAGTTGCATAAAAGAAAAGCAGACAAAAATCCCAGATATGCCTGGGGTGTCTTCCCGGTATGTGGATAGGAATTGCTCTTACCTAGTAAGGCACACTCAAACAGCTACTTTATGTTTCATGACTGTGCTTATATCTATGAAAGTAAGTGCACACATAGACTTCCAGAGGATGTTTTTTAATGATTTCAGACCCTACTGCATTCGCCTATTGTTTTTTCTAAGATTCTGAGATGAGCACATAGTTGAGGAGCCAGTTACACTGTTATATTCTTTAATGCTTGTTTGCAAATTGATTCAACCCATTGAGTGAATTACTGGGTAGGTGAGGCTTATGTGCCCTAAGGCCAGTGTAATTTGTATGCAGCAGAGAAATACCTGCTCTCATGGTGCTTCTTTGCCAGGCATTTGCCAATGTAATAGTGAATCATGTGCTGGGTCTCTTTTTCTGGGGTATCACTGCTGTGATATGAGATGTTTGGCCCAGCTTCACATCCCTGTTCCCAACACTTGACTAAAATAATTGAACCCTGCTTGAACATCCTTGTGGCTGGCATTGAAGTGGGGGATACAGCTTGACACAGTTCTTCCTTACAGTTTGAAGGGGAGAACAACTGGCTCTGATATGTTGTTTTTGCCTATTTTCTACTTCCTATCATTTTGTGACTGCCACAGGGCTGGCTTGCTATAAAGTTTTTAAGAATTGCTTGTATTTTTAGTCATTCTGATAACTCCCCCATCTTTCAATAAGCTCAAAAAATTATTTTCATATAACCTATGGAAAAATAAGATGCTTTGTGTGAAAATCTGAATTACAAAGTGTTTCATATTGGTTCTGGAACAATGTCTTATTCAGATTTGTCCTGAAGAAGCCTATCTTTTGCAGCATTTCTGCATAAAATAATTTTTTCATCTGCATGAAAAGGCTTGTAATTAAAGTCACACTGAAACACTGTCTTGTGTATTAGGGAATTCAAGGAGTGCTAGTCTTTTTTTTTCTTTCCTTCCTTTTGTTTTTACTCAGTTGAGTTTCGTTAGTCTTCTACCAAGCATTCCAGAAATGTATGTTTTTCCACGCAGGCCTTCTCCTGGTGTAAAGCTTAAACAGAACTGGCAAATGGGAAAAAGGAAGCAGTTATCTCTCCTTCCCGGAGGGACTTGGATGAATGTCCAGTTCTGGCTTACTTGGAATATCTGTGACTGAGCCTTCAGACTCTTGATTCATCATCTGCTGTGTTTTTACTGGGACAGTGTAAGAAGTTGCCTCCCTGAGCTCTGTCCCAATCTTCTGCAACAGATTTTTCTTTTTTTTTTTTCTTTTTTTATTAGACTGTGGCAGAGGCATGAGAAGACAGTTGAGAGCAGTAACCTTTTAACTCAGCAATGCATGAATCATTCAGAACTCAAAAGAACTGAACTAGCACATCCTGTTGTCCAGTGAAGTGCCCTTACCAGTGCTCTGAAGAGAATCTCTGTAAGCCTGATGCCCTTTATCTAAGTTTGTGTCTCAAAAACTGAGAGCAGCCAGCATGGTGAATCTTACCTCCTTTATTCAGCAATCAGGTGGGAACTCATAAATTACAATGTGAAACTCAAGTCATTCCTGTTATCCAGCCTCTGTTAGCTGCTGTTGAATTGGATGGTAGCACTGCTGCCTTGTGCTGGAGGATTTTGAGGGCTACCATGATAACTTGGTAGTGTCTGACTGAAATAAGTCATTCAGTTACCACATGGGCAGGCCTTTCTATGAAACAACAGAGCAACATGAAAGTACTGTTTATATAGGGCAGTTCCGAGTCATCCCCCTTCTCTGGGGATCTTTGGACAAGCATAGTGAACATGTGGGTTGGTCAGAGCAAGCAATCCAGGTTCTCAAGAAGAGAGTCTTGAAATCTTCAAGCAGCTCTGTTTTCGTAAACTCCTTGGCACAAGCTTTCATTTAATTCTAAAAAGGTCACATGCAAGTCATAAGGTATGAGGGAGAGGTCAGAGCCAGGATTTAATATGCTTCTCTGTTTTTTATTTGTCATTCAATATTTATATTACCATCATCCACAAAGGCACTGAGTTGAGTTGGATCCATTCCATGTAACCTAGCAAAGATGTGCGTGAAGGGACTCTTGTATTTTATGTCCTAAGGAACATGTGGTAATCACTGTGTTTGTTTTAATGCACAGATCTACAACTTTTCTTTAGTTCTGAGCTGCAAGTAGACAGCCTGACAGTATTTTTGCCTATTAATTCCCTTGGCTGAATCAATTACTTATCTTCCCCCATTAGTAGCTTCCCCCACTTCAGGCTCCACCATCCAGGAGTGTTTACTAACTACAGATCTTTCCTAGGGATGAACTTTCGTGGCCCGTTGCTGTTAAGACTGACTTTGCCTTTGCTGTTTGCATCAGATGTGTCCATTCACTTAAAGGGCAGTGTCAGCTGCAACAGGAAATCAAGGCAGCTTCTCAAATCATAGGTGAAGAATGGAAGGAATGTGACATCTCTAAATTTGTTTCAAGGATATGAATAAAGGCAAAAACTGTCGTATGCTAAGAATCAAATGGCTGACAGTGTGTGCTTTAGAGAGATGAGCCAAGCATCTTGAGTCTGTGATTATTGAGTTCACCACTATTTCACTGAGGAATTTTTCACGTGCTAAACATAGTGATCAAGGCCTGAATGAAACAGTAAATGAAACCAGAGGCACTTTCCCCACCCCCAGTCTTTTTTTTTTTTTTTTGTGCTAGTCTCCAGTGAACATAACAGTGAGAACTTTAAGTCTGCAGTGTGCTTGTGAGTGTATAGTGAAATGTGCTGTAAATTCACAGTTAAAGCTGTGTTCTGTTTAACAAGTGGTTGCTCTGTTTTAGAATTAGATTGGGTAACAATTCAACCGGTAGCTCTTAGAACTTTCTCTAAGTAATTCTACTGCCATATTTAATGTTGCTATTTTCTAATTCTAGGCTTGCTTAAACCCTTTTTTCCCCCGTGTTTGGAGTTTGTGGCTGCATAGCTTCTCATGCTCAGATAACATCTTGGATGCAGGCCACTTCTCAAATTTTAAACACAAAGTTGTTTCCCTTAGTTGGAGCCTTGCCAAAATTAGCTGTTGCATCTGAGTTAGCTCCATTAGCTACTTCTACATTCTTACACTGCCAGCTCACCTCCTTGAAATAACAGCCTTCCCCAGACCAGTGGCCCTAAGCAAAGAGGCCTTGAGGTGGATGATGTAGCATGTTCTGCAGCTTCTCTCCTGCTGTTCCCAGGGTCTGCCACCTTCTGCACTTGACTGCAGCTAGCTGTGGCTTGAATTCGTAACTATAAACTTCAGTTCCGAAACAACTCAAACCTTTAAGGGAAAGATTTAAGATGGGTATGGGTACAGCTTCAGCCTGGTCAGGGATATTATTTAAGCCAAGGACTCTGTGATTGTATAGAGAAGTAATATAGCTTGGAAGGGTGCCAGTAAGGGAAGCAAGACTTAATGGAAGGAGGAGAATGAAGTGAACCTTGAGACTCAAGGCAGGGTTTATGAATGAGAGCGTTTATCCACATGAAAAGCCACCCATGTGAGTAACAATTGTTGGTGTTGTAGGCTGGTTTGAGTGATGAGGGGAAAAAAACGTCAACGCAGCTGTAATGTGACTTCTGCTGTTTGTGTGTGTCATCTTACAGAATATTTTGGGAGGTGACCAGAGGCCAAATGGCTGCTGCTTCAATTCATCTTAATCCATGTAAGCCTCATTGAGCCAAACCAGCAACTGTCAAGTGAGGTTGATAACTATAGCTCATGTGTGTGTCTGTCTCTTCTGAGCATAGGATTGAGAAAATAATACACTGCTTTATTTTTTTTGCTGTGTAGTAGGGCTGGTTGTGGCTGTAACACAGCACTGTTCATCTGGGTGCCTCTGCCCAGTGACATGAGAAAAAATTTGCTTAGGCTTGGTGGGTGTCTGGAAGCAGCCAGCACTCTTTAACAGTGGGCATAAGTGATATGTTTGGATGTACATGTTGCCTCCTGTGCCATATACTTTCTACTGCATGTCCTCTGCCAAATCTGGGCTTCAAATATAATATTAGTTATTTTTAATAAATTGTGTAAGGAAGCTACCATGACATCTGCCAACTTTGGCTCTTACAGAGCCTGTCTTATTTGTCTGTTGTCTTCTAGTTCTGTGTCTAATAGGAGACTGAAGTGCATTCAGATTTTATTTGGCTTGCAGTATCTGCTTTGAATAAACCTTCTCTTCTCTGCCCCACCCCAGTCCTTTTACATACGCTGCAAAGCATAGCATAAAAAGTATTAGCCAAGTAGTAGAAAAAGCTTAGTAGTAGAAACAAACAAGTGTGTTCCTTTGTACAGACTGATTTTGCTTCCCGCTCACATGGTGATGTGAACTCTGGTGTTCAGTTCATGCAGCAGGATGAATCCAGTATTTCTAAACCTTTTAAAATAGTCAGAGGATGTGGAGTTGTCTGTGGCATGTTAATAGTCCTTACTTTCAATCACAAAAGCAGTTTAGAAAAAAAAAATCCATACACAAAGAATTCTGGTTTGAGGGGTTTCATTATTATTCATCATGCAACTCTTTCACTTCATCCACTGAACTACTGGTGCCAAAACAAAAACAAAACTGCTTTAGCAAATCCTAAGTATTGAGAAACAAGCATGAGATTTTGCAACACAGCCTGAAACTAAAGAAATGTTTTTACACTGACATTTTTTTATGAAGTCTTTTCCTCTCTGTTAATATTATTTGTGATGATTTCAGTAGATATCTGAAGTTATGGAATTAAAGTTGCAAGTACACTACTGGAATTTAGTAAAACATGTAAATGTGAACAATTTTTGAACCCTTTATAGAGGAAGAAGCTCCCATTCATCATGTTGGAAGTAAGGATTCTCTTCCTTATTTGCTTTCATTCCACTTGATCTACACAGTAATTTTTGTTTCTCTTCTTCCCTGTCTCCTCCTGAAAATGTCCATTGCCAAAACATACATTAGAAGGGATGCAAAAATAGATACCTTGAAATGAGACAGGTTTGAAGCTGTATGTAAGTGAAAAAATACCCAGCGGGATCCTTTTGGGTTTTGTTCTCTTGGTGTTCCTGCTCCCATGAGCAGGAACAAGCAAGTTTTTGGTGAGGGGAGAGTATGCCTGAAGATTCAAATCCATTGCACTATTTATGTGTCTACTTGACTTTATATTTTCTGTGTCTCTTTTCTGTGCTGAGAGCTGTGGAAGCATCCTAAGGAAAGTGTCTTGAGGAGGGATTGGTTAGTCTATGTATTAGTGGTAGAGGCTGTATAAAAGCTGTGCAGTAAGAGAGCCTTGTGCTTCTTGTGGAAAAAGGACTGCTGAGGTAGGACTTTCCTCCTTCAGAGCATGTTAAGGCGATGGGCATGTACTGAAAGAGAAATGAGAAAGGTTTGTGAAGTGAGAGTATGTGGAATAGAAGGCTACAAAGTCAGGCCCTTGTGTGTCTGAAAGCTTGGAACAAGGATTTAAAAATTGGTGCAGGTGTTTCTCAGTTCCTAATCCCATCAGGAAAACAAAAGACTGACTTGGGAACAAGCCCTATTTCATAACTAAAGATTAGCTGATACCTGTACTGCTGCTCTTGTTGGTGTGATGGCAAAACTAAAAAGAAATTAGTAAAGCTGTCCTAAAATTAGTAGTCTTTATTGAAAAAACTGGTTCTGAAAATACAGTTAGCTTGGAAGGAGATGAATTGCAGTAGAGGTCCACTGTTTCTGGCCTTTCAAGTTCCTGCTCTCAGCAGTTATGTTTGAAGTCCAGAAGATAACACTTCACTTGTCCTTGCCCTGCCCTTGCGATCATACTGATGTGCAGCCTACTCTGCAAGGTTGGGGAGGGGGCCCTCATTATAATGTCTCCTCCTCTTTAAATGATTAAAATTTCTCCTGAGTGTAGGATTGGTTAATCTGCAAGGAAAGTTAAACTCAAAACCTGTAAGTTGAATCTGAACTCGCTTGGTTCTGAAAGATTTCCGAGTTTTCAGCCAGGCTATTTCCAGTATTTGTTTTGGAGGATCTTGTCAGACTCCTGAGGGCTGTGTAGGCAGATGCTGCTGCTTTTTATTAATTGCTATGTCAAAATAAAAGTACTTGCTGAATCTCCATCAGACTAATTCTGGCTTTTGGGAGAGAGGAGACACTGAGGGAGGGATTTAGCTGTTCTTTTGGAAAAACCATTCCAGAGCCCTGAGGCTCTTGTTCAAGATAAGTTAGCTTGGGAAATAAATCATGGGGTTTGACTGCTTCAACCTCTTGCTCTTCAGGTCTGGATGGGAGACAAAGAGAGTACTGTTCTGAAGAGATATAGGGAGAAAAAGCACACATTTAAGTGGAATCTGGAAGCATTTGTGTGGTTGCTTTTGATTCCTTCAGAAAGAAGTTACTGTTTCTGCAGAGCTACACAAGATTGGGGTGGGGGCATATCGGATTTATTTTGATATGTATCCTTACAGTTAAAACTGCTGGTTAATTACTCGTTGCAGAGTGAGTATGCTTGCTTAAATTAATTAAGAAGCAGTGCACCTCAGGGGTGTTATCTGAGTGATGAAAGGTTGTGAATCTGCAAGGGGCTCAAGATCTCGGAGGGGGAAAGCCAAGAGTAGAACAAAGCCTCTCTTCTATTGACAGTGGCTCAGACTGCACTGCTTAGACTAATAAGCCTTGTGCCTAAAATAGTGACCTGATATGGTCCCTGCACGACTAATTCAGCCTTTGTAGTGTTTCTTCTGTTAATTAGTCTCTTTCTGATACCAGCATCGGGCTGAGTACCTCCTGTTGTTCGCTCTGCTTTTGTGACTCTTGTGTTTGTTTTGCTGTGTTGTCTTAGTTGACTTCTGCCTCTGGTCACCACCAGTGACAAACATAAAGAGGGGACTTGCCGAAGGCCCCACTTGTGTCTCTTCCCTGCTTTTCATCCCAGAATCAGCTGAGCTGAATTAAAGTATGCTCAGTATAAGTCACTTGTATTTATATTGCCTTTAGACTTGCAGTATACTGAAGCTTCCCTTGTATTCTTGATAGAGGATTGGATATATATAATCCCCAGTTCATTGAGCATCTTTTCATTCTAAGGTCATTAGTGAGTAAATTCATCTGTCGTGTTCTTCCAGCAGGAAGGACAATTTTATGGCTGAACAGAGTATTACAGCTCAGGATGATGAAAGTGTTTTGCATGTGTAATGCACTCAATATTTGGGCAATATTTATATGTTTGTGTAGCCCCCTTGGGTTAACCCTGTGCATGAAAACTTGCACCAAGTGATGTGCACAGAATGAGGCCCTTGGGGCTGCCAGTGTGGCTGCTGGGACAGTCTGGTAGGAGCTGCTTATACCAGAGATTTAAAGTATTTTGAGCCTGAAGTGGTGGTTGCAAAAGTCTTGATTCCAAATAAAACCTGTCAGAGTGGAATGGGTAAAGAGGATGTAACAAGGAGTGCTGAATAGGACAGGCCAGTTGGGACAAACAGGCAAACCAGCTGCCATTTCCAGCTGTTAGATTTTCCTCAGGGATGACTGAGTGGGCCTCACACTGGTTTTCATAACTTAGGGATGGATGCATTTATTTCAAGGAATGGGAAACTGTTTTGGTAGTAGAAGTTTAACCTGTGGGTATGCCTTGGGCTTTGTTGTTTAACCAATATATGTTCTTCCATGTGGCTGGAGGAGTGGTGACTTAAATAACGTTCCTTTCGAATATTGAGTGATATCTCTGGACTTCATCAAATTAATGCATTCCCTTCAAACAGAGACTGGTTAGCTAATTTGCAGTGCCTGTGTGTTTTGAGGGAGACTTGTCAGCTAGTTCTTGAGGGAATTTGGTAATTCTAGGGGAGTGTATTTTTACTGTAGGCAGAAATACAAGCAAAATCCTGAAAGAAGCTGGGGGAATTACCTTTCCTGACAAAATTCTGAAAAATTTAAAGTTAATCTAAGAAATTAATAATAATAATAGTAATAATAACTTTTGTGTATCTAATTCGCTGACATAAAAAACCCTTTAATAGTGGTTAAAGCTACAGCACAATTGTATCTTATTTTTGAGCTTAACCAAGATAATAAGGATGGCTGTGTTTAAGAGGGGAAGAAATAATTTGCTGGCTTTTGGCCTATTGGAGTTAGATTTATTTTTAAGTCTACGTCGGCAGTGCTTGCTGTATTTGTCCATGTGACTCAAATTGCATCTACTCATTTAGATTTACTGAAGCATGAGTGACTTAGAATGAAGGGTCTGTGTAAAATGGTAGACCTGTCAATGAATAAATAATGTATATGCTTATAGTTCTTAGGAGTAAATCCTTAACCATATAATTGAATAGAGGGAAACTGAAAGGGTTGCTGTCAGGTGTCTGAGTTACTTTTTTTTCCCCATTTATATTGGTAGGATGCAAAGAAAGCCCCTTAGGTCCCTAAAGAGCTTTTCATGCTGAGATAGTATTTATTTTTTTAAAAAATCAGGTCTTACTGTAAAGAAACTTACTCTATACAATTCCACTGTGCAAAAATAGGTATTCAGTGCTACAAGGTAACAAGTATGGTGACAGCTCCTAGGCTCACTTACAATCAGTTGACTGAATCTGACTTTAAATAAGAAACTTTACAGAGGATGGGAAAAGATGTAGTGGCTGTACTATTTTATTTTAAATATACTAAATGCTTAAAAAACAAATATATATATATATATATATATATATATATATATATATATATATGCCATGAATCATGCTGTAGTTTGCTCATCCTGTTCATATGTATGCTTTTGTGACTTGTACTGTAATAGTCTGCTGTAGGCACTATGTGGCAGCTGGTGTCTCTCTACCCTTCAAGGCACTGTATGTTAACAAATAATGTAGTCTCTGCCCCCTTTGTTAAGGGACACTTATTTTCCAGATAGAAAGAAGTGCCTGTTCTTTTTTTGCACAGAAATCTTGCTCTATGGGCATTTAAGATATTTAGGAAGAGTCCAAGTGGAACAGTGCCTGAAGGTGCACATTCACTGGTGGGGAAGGCTCTCACAGCCCATAGTGATGTTCTGGATATAAACACACTGGCTCCTCCAGGATACCAACACTAATGTATTTTCCTTTTTTTTTTTTTTTGTGTGTGTGTTTGTGTATGTTTTTTTTTTTTTTTTTTTGTTTACTCAGCCCCTTCTATGGAGAAGACTTTTACTGTGAAATTCCTCGGACCTTTCGCCATCTGTCATTTTATATTTTTGACAGAGATGTTTTTCGAAGGGATTCCATTATAGGTATGTGTTCATAAATTATTACTTTCTTTTCAGCTTAATTCTGTTAGATCATATGTAGTCTTATGACTTGGGGGTCTTGATAGGACTGATGGTGACAGTGATAGGTACTGCTCAGTATTGTCCTTTTTGTCAGCTGACAAAAATGCCTTCAGTATTACATATTATATATAAAAAAGTTGGGGAAATAAGTGCTATCTGTTGTGATAGTAGATGTAGATTGCAGTTTAACAGATTGCATTGTTTAAATGTTGACAACATCGTTTGTTAGTGCTCTTTTTTTTTTCCTTAAATGCAAGGTCTTTAGTCTTGCAGTTTTCCTGGGCTTGTTACACTTACCTGCAAGCAGTATTGTTAAACTATGATTACCTTAATGACTGGCAGAGTAATAGCTACTTGCCATGGATACCCCCAGTATGACAATGACAGAATTTTGTGGAGAGTATCAGAACAAACTATGGCCTATAGAATAGCTCTAAGACTTCCAGTGCCTTCAGCAAGATTTTAGCTTTTTCAGATATTATTTGCTATGCATTTCACCTGCAGCAAACTGCATGACACTCCATTTATGTGTTCAGGGATAAAAACTTTGTATAAGTCTAGTTGTTACTGAGGGAAACAGTTTTCACTTTAAGCCACTTTAAGAGTTTGGATTTTTTTTTTCATTTTTTTATCTCTTTTGAAGTAAGTCATGTATGACTACTGTTTGTCTAATTTCAGTATAACGTGACTGTAGCAGTCAGTGAGATGTATGTCTTGATAGAGCTTGTAGTGAGGAAGTTGTCTGCTGTTGAGCAACAGATTGTATAATGCCATGTATTATTTTAAACTGCATGGGGTGATGGTGCAGATCTCTGTGTATCTTTACGTTACAATAGTTCATAATGCAGTCACAAGCTTTTTCTTTAATTATTGTTTTACATATGAGCTAGGAAACTGGATCATCCTTCTCTTCATGTCCATAAGTAAACTCATGTATATAGCATCTGGCATCCTGGGGAGGAGGGGGTCGGTTTCTGACTGTTGAGTGAGCTTTTGGAAAGCTTTTTGGTCTCTCTAATCTCTAGTTTCCCCTGTACTGTGAAAGTAACACCTCCTTTCTTTCAACTGATGAGTTTTTCATTGTTGAAATTATCTGGTGTCCTGTGTGTCCCCAGTTTTCAGAGGCTGCAGTGACCCATCAACAGGCCATGGACTGGGACTTTTCCTGTTCAGGGCTTTATTTACTCTCTCTCTTGTATCAAGGGTCTCTGAACACTCGATACAAGTCAGACACATGAAATTGCAGATAGTGAAGTGCAAATTGTTTCATTTTCTCCATGCTTCCTAAGCTCGTGTTTTAATAATCAAACTCTGCCATTGGAGGGGAATTACTCAGGAGCTGCTAGAGTAATCTTAAAGGTACTGGGAGCAGTTTATGAAAAGAAGGCCTTGCAGAAAACATAAAAAGACTTTTGTTTGCATGCTTGAATGATTGTTCAGGTTTCTATTTTTCACTGCCTCTTCAGGAAAACACAATGTTAACTTTTGTATGTGTTGCAGAATCCATAGGTAGGCAAACTGCTGTGTTACCATACTTATCCTAGGATCATGGAACGGCCTAGGTTAGAAGGAACCTTAAAGGTCATCTAGTTTCAACCACCCTGGTTGAAACACAGTGAAGTGGACAGTTTGCGCTAGACCAGGTTGCTCAGAGCTCCATCCAACTTGGCACTGAAAGTTTCCAGGGATGGGGCATCCATAGCTTCTCTGGGCAACCTGTTCCAGTGCCTCACCACTCTCACAGTAAAGAATTCCTTCCTAATATCTACTCTAAACCTGCCCTCTTTCAGCTTAAGGCCATTTCCCCTTGTCCTTTCATTAAATGCTCTGTAAAAAGTCCCTCTGCAGCTCTCTTGTCAGCCCCCTTTAGGTACTAGAAGGCTGCTATGAGATCTCCTTGCAGCCTTCTCCAGGCTGAGCAACCCCAACTATCTCAGCCTGTCTTGATAGGAGAGGTGCTCCAACCCTGTGACCAGCTTAGTGGCCTCTTCTGGATTCATTCCAGCAGTTCCACATCTTTCTTGTGTTCGGGGGACTCAGATCTGGATGCAGGACTTCAGGTAGGGTCTCATGAGAGCAGAGCAGAGGGGCAGACTCTCCTCCCTCAGCCTGCTGGTCACGCTGCTTTTGATGCAGCCCAATGGTATAGTTGACTTTCTGGGCTTCAAGTGCACATTGCCAGGTCATGTTGAGCTTCTTGTCCGCCAACATCCCAAAGTTTTTCACTTCAGGGCTGTTCTGAATCTATTCTCTGCCCAGCCTATATCTGTGCTTGGGATTGCCCAGACCCAGGTGCAGGACCTTGTACTTGGCCTTGTTGAGCTTTATGAGGTTCACACGGTCCCACCTCTCAAGCCTGTCCAGATCCACCTGGATGCCATTCCTTCCCTCCAGTGTGTCAACCCCACCACACAGCTTCTTGGTGTCATGGTTGATGTAGCACTAAAAGTCAGAACTCGGGTGTTACTTGTCTACATGGAGACTTTACAGTCCATATTAGCTATTGTAGTCTTTTTCCCCCTTTCTTCCTCTGTCTGTTTCCCTTCTTCCTTATCGCAGGCATGTTTTGAAAAGCATTTTAAAGATGTGGAAGTGTGATTAATAGCAATGGCGAGAAGAAAAAAAATCCAGAATTACTGTCAGTTTGATACTACTCTAAAAGTTCTGCTTGTAATAGGAAAATGTTCTGGAGAGACAGCAGTGCTCTGGAGTAACTGCATGTGGTTATTTTCAGTAGTTCCTCTTGAGCTGGATTCAGCAGCAGCAAAGCTCAGCAGTGGAGTTTTTTTGAGGAAGGGAACTCTTTCATTCGAACAAAGTCTGTAATACTTGAATAGCTGCTCTGTGTGTATCTTCAGCTCAGTCTTAAGACTCAAACCTTTTCTTGAAGAGGCTTGAGCAAGGAAGGTTTAGAAGAGGTCCCTACTGAAAAAGTTTGGTCAGAGTAGTGCTAGAGTAAGCTCTTTTCCACTGAACCACCAAATTCTGCAATTAGGGGCCCTTTGTTTGCATTCCAGAGATCACTTGTTATATTAGGTCATCCTGAGATGCTTCTGTTGAAGAAAATGTGGTTACCCATGCTCATCTAGCTATGACATTTCTCAGAGAAGGGAGTTGGGGGTTTTGTCTTCCATCCAGGAGACTAATTTTAAGTCCATATGTTACTGAGCTTGTGAATTTACCTGTGTGTACTCTGATATGTTTGAGCATCTCTTTGCATTGTTTGTTTGGCTGGTTTTGAGGAGGTCTCAAGACAGAGAGAACAGAGTGTGTATAAGTCAAAATTGTGAAAATTTGACAAGTAGCTATCTTTTGAAAATGGTTGGTTAGCAGAGTTCCTTTAGATTCACTATTTAGTATTTCCAGAACTTTGTCTTGGTGATATAATACTGACTTCCAGGGTGACTGGAGCTCAGAGTAGGCACCCTTTTATTTATTAAAATATGAAGTATAAGTTTGTGATAGTAAGTTCTTAAACTTCCGAAATGCAACTCAGTGTGTGACAGATGAGAATGCTTAAGCCACCAAAAGCGGAAGGTGTGGGAGCGAGAAAATGAAAAACAAGAACTCCCTGAAACCTCTGATGTAAACTTCCGAGGAGAGCCAGAGTCAGAAACTGGAACGCATGTGTAGCAGATATGTTTTGGAACATACTGTATTATTTTGGCATACAGGATGGGAGGATTGTGGAGATAAAGGTATCTTTTGAGTTTGCATGTTTGTTTATTACATTTGCATTTTTTTAATTGAAATTGCTAAGTCATCTAGGATTTTGTTAGCTAAACAGATACAACTCTTGAACAGCTGTGTCTTGGAAGAATCTTGGATGCTGGTTGAAATGCAAATATAATGAAGAAAATGCAGAGCTCTGTGGATCTGAAATATTTTTGTCTTTTTTATATAAAATGTAGCAAATATACAGTTACTGTGAAAGTAAACTATTCTTAAGTTGTTTAATTGATATCGTCTGTTTTGACTGTTACTGGCTAGAGTTTGTATACTGTTACAGTATGTTGAGATGCTTTGACTAGGAAATGTACTACTGAAAGTAATGGTAAACATAATTTAAAATTAGATGTGTTTGTTTCTGAATGATGAAGTAGTAGTAGACCAATTTGCTAGAGCATGTGTATATAGAATAGCTATTTTCCATCTAGTTGTTACAGTGAGAAAAACATTGAGGAGATGGGGATAACTTGAAAAACTGTCAATTGATACCCCTCCAATAATAGCAGGGGGAAAAAAATACCTCTGGCTGGATGCAGTAGAAAGAATATTAGAATAGTAGTGCTGCTACATCAGGCAATGTAAATGTATGTTCTTTAATGATTATTTTGATATTTTTCAGCTTTTTAGATATGGTGAATGAGACAAGCTGTGCTAATAAAGTGGCACCCTTAATAACTCAGCTAGATTTAAGGCAGAAAACCATCTCTGTGCTATGCCGCAAGCTGGTATTCTTGTAGGTGTGTAATGAGCTCAGGCTGCCAGGCTGTGACCTTAAACATACAGATCAGTTAAAAAACAGGAAATGTGCCACACCAAGTCACTTAACGCTGTGGTGAGAGATTAGTTAATATCATTTGCCCTTTAGGTGACAAGTACACAATTATTTATCCTCTTCTTAAATCAGTGTGGTTTTTTCACCCCAGCACTTCATTTGTTTTGGTAACAGATGCATGAACCTGACTTGCATAACATCTGTGTTAAGCAGGAACTGAAAAGAACAAAATGCACCCCCTGTGAAGTTCTGAGGGGGAAAAAGTGCTGCACTGTCCCTGTATTGTACTGAGGAGTAAGAACTTTTCTCTGAAAGTTTGTGGTACTCCTGAGGGGAGGCTTGGTTGCCATGCTGATGGGGATGGAATGGTACTGAATAGAACACAGATGTGAAATACCGAAGCCTTTCAGTGAAGGAGCAGAAAGCCAGCAGGGAGAAGACTAGTGAGTGGTTCTGTTAATTACCTTTACTATAACTTAACTGCTGTAAGTCAGCTTCATAGAGGTTATTAAGCGTGTTCTACATAAAATTAAAACTCTTGTGGCCATTGAATCCTGTAGGTTGTAATTGTCTTCCTGCTTAATACTAGATGAGGTGAAGTAAAGTAAGGCAATAAAACAAATTTGCCTTCGGAGGTAGTTAAACTTAGCTACTCTGGACTAAAGTAGATGAAACCAAATCATAGTTCTTGGAAACTCTTGCAGACTGAAAGCACCTTGGAATTGAAAGTAGTTTGAGGCTTGTTCTGTTTGAGGTGCCTTTGTTAATGGCTACTTCAAAAGCTGAGGAGATGTGTTTATTACCAAACATCAAAGCAAGCCATCTCCTGCTATTAGGTAACTGTTACCAAATGTGGCTGAGGCATCACCTTTTGATTATTGATTTCGAAGAAAAAAATGAAAAAGAATCATCTCTGCTGAACTATGCTTGTTGCTAGCTAAGTCCAGGAAAGATCTTCCGATACAGCATGAAGCAGAAATCAAGATTTCAATAGGAAATTGTGTTATTCTGTTTCTTCTACCTTGACCATGGCTTAGGCAGCAGTCACAACTTGGTTTTTACTGTTTCCGTAATGTACTGTTAGATGACATGGGAATAATACAGCTCCCTATTATGGTATAAATATAGCTACTAGTGAAAGAAAGGAAATGGATGACTGTCCCACAATGACAAGTCTCAAGAAGCTATAAACTAGAATTATCCTGAGGTTATTCTCTACAGTTGCATAGAGAGGCTAAAATAAATACTTTCTACATAAAATAAGTTGTTAGAATGCACTCAGAATACCTTTTAACTTAACAGGTGATCACAAGAGTAGGAAAACAAAATTGAGCTTTCAAAAAGTGATATATTTTCTTCTTTGTCCTACAAGGACATATGTTATAAACAAAACTACTGAGCATAATGTGCTAGAACCTCAACTGTCCTTTTTTTGCAACCTTCCTCCTTACCTAATGACAAATGTTAATATGGTCTGTATGTAGAGTATCACCACAGATCCATTGTCCCATTGCAACCAAACATGGGCTATACCCAGTGTCTTAAATGTATGAACATTTTAATGGCCCAGAGAGTAACTGGCAGAGAGTTGATACCAGAGGTGTGGTTGGATAGGGCTTTTTTGTTTGGGGGTTTTGTTTAGTTGTTTGTTTTTTTTTAACAGGAAGAGAGAGTAGAAATTCTGATGTTAGCCAGGTGAGATCTTCAGAATTGAGAGCAGCAAAACCACCCTGATAAAGGATAATTCATGCAATGCTGCAGCTTTTGACTTTCAAGGGTAGAATCCACAGCCTACTTTTCTCTGCCTTATTAAAGAAGATAAATCCCTCAAAGGGGAAAAATAGATTTAATAGGTGATACTCTTACTGTATTTGGAATAGTTTAAAAAAACCAACCAACCAGAACTGGGGTCTTGCATATCCTATACCTCAGTACTCTGTGTAGGATGCACTGTTGCTGTACTGAAGTGTTCTGCCATTATTGCTGCTAAATTCTTACCAATGTTAGCAGATGGTCTGATAGTGCTTGTGCTTCATGGTGCACTGTACAGGAGCTGGGAAGGAGCCATTCTGCTGTTTCTAAGGCTCTGAAGCCTTAGGTCATCCAAAATTCTCATCCTTATCTTTGTAATTCTCAAATAGGGAATTTGCTTGTTTCATGTTATGGGAGGGGTGACTGAATTTGTGCTGTTCTTGAACAAGGTGGGCATGTAGCCCTTTCTGTCTTGCAAAGTTTCTGTACTTTTCTTTGATGAGACATAACCTTTCATACAGATAATTATAAAATTCTAGGTAGGCTGGAATAGCAGTGGTGCTTCGTGTTTCCAAGGTAATTAAACTTTCATAAGACTCTCACAGCCTAAAATGTTGATTAAAATCGATTCTGATTTGTTCTTAGTCTTCCCAGCTATTGAAAGGAACTTTGTGCATCTTCATATCAGTGATTTTTAAATGAATTTACTGATACAGTGTGTCTGTGCACTTAACGTACTAACATGAAGCAACTTCTGAACTAGCTTCCAGGCTATCTTATTGCTTAATATTGCAGCATATAGGAGACAAAGTAGTCTCTGTTCAGAGCTGAAAGAAGACTGAATTAATTAGGCACTTGTGGCTTTTTAAGGTATGACTCAGACCTAACCCTTTGCTATAAATTAACTGTACTGCAGCCATTGTTAATGGAGGGTGTTGTAGTAAAAAAATATTACATTATATTGTTTCAGCTCGCTTGGCAGCAATATGCAAAGTTCTGTTGTTTTCACTGTGCAGGTATTCCAAGATAAAGAGAAGATACAAGAGCTTCTGAAATGCTCTGGTTTTAGGCTTCTGTTGGATCACTTTTCAGATGGAGCCTTGTGCCCTTTTAAAGTGACGAACTCCTCTCCTTTTGCTGTCTTGACTTCTTTTTCATTAAAGGAATCTTCTATTAGTCTGGCATATGTCCTAAATATTCATGTATCTCAGCTGCAAACTGGCAAATTGTTATTAAAAGGTGAGATATAATCCTTTAACTGATGCTTAAGCCTTTTGTCACCAACAGGTTATCCAGACAGAAGGTAGTTGTATGTAGATGGAGAATGCCTGAGCCAAATTATCAACTCTGTTAGTCTTTGTATGGAGATGCTGACCCTGAATTAACAAGCACGGGCATGTCCAAGGACAAGTTAATGGGCTGCATGGACTTGCCTTGGAAAAATTTTTGAAGCCAGTAGAGGGTTGGGCGTTGAGGGCGCAGTGCTTCCACAAGCACTTTCCCAAGCAGTGTAGCCAGAAATTACTACCCTTCTCTGTTGCATATTTCTGCCTCTGTGCCCAAATTATTGACCTTCTACCATCTTCTGTCTCCTAGCTATGTTAATGTGACTCTTGAGTGTGGAAGCTGTAAAACAGGTCACTTGAAACAACCTGTGTGTTAAAAATACCAGCACCACCCACATGTGACCCCTGAAACTTATTTCTTATTCCCTTCTCTTCCCACAGAATGTTTATTTTCATTGTTTGGGTTTTTTTGGATTCACCCAATTTCTTCAACAGTTTCAGTACAACCTGCTGAGAGGACAGGGGTGTATGGGTGGGGAAAGTGGGAGGCTCTTAAATCGGTTGGTACCATGGATTGTAAAGTGTGTTTTGCACCCTTAAGACCATCAGGGGCTTAGGTAATAAATTTACTCATCCCTGAGCTGGCTGCTCAAGTAATGGGTTACTGGTATATTGTTTTTTCCATAAAGAGAGATTCACAGAAGGAAGGGGTCAGACGTGGCATATTGCGTCTTTGTTTTGAACACAGGACTTAGGATTTAAATGTACCAGTGAAGATCTGTTCAGTCTGAAGTAGGGGGACATAGGAAAATTGGTGCCATATGGGTGAAAAACATGCAGGAGTGTCTGAGGTTTTACTACCCTCCTCCATTCTGAGGTCTGGTGAGTGTCAGGCTTCAGAAGGAAATTAGTTCAGATGAGAACAATGCTTTCATTGCTGGTCTTACTGCTGAGAATCTGATTTTTAAAAATGTAACTTAACTAAGTTTTGAAATTACACCATATACTGTTCAACATGTTCTCCTGTTTCCTGCCTCCTCCCATACAGTATCTAAAGGCTTAAACAGACACAGACTCTGCAGCCTGGGGCGGCCCTTAGGAAACCAGCAGGAGTGGCTGGGTGCCTCAGGTGCAAGATTTAGAGTTTCTCAATGCTGTCTGGAAGCCACCCAAAACTTGAGAGAGTGCAAGACAATGTGCTCACGTTTGGGAGCACGCTGAAGAACCACAAAGAGGAAAACGTCCTGTAAATGAGTGGTGGTAAACCTTTCTGACCTCTTGTGTCAGGTTTATCTTCAAGCAGAATTATAGGTCCTTATTGTGTAGTGTCAGGTCAAATGACAGGTGCCAACAGCTTGTAATTATTGACCTGGATTTAACCTAGTTCTGGTGAGGCTACAAGTTGTTTGAGCCAGGTTGGACATAGGTCAGCCAGTGGCAGAGCAGTAACTGTGTAGAGTAGGGCAAGGACCTAACTGCTCAGCACCTGCACTGTGGCTTATGTGGATATGGTGAGGAGGAGGGGGAGGAATGTGGGCTGGATGAGCATATGGAGTTGGCTGGTGCAGGTGAAAAGTTAATAACAGAAAATGTGAGGGACGCTCCTGTACACAGAGAACTGTTTAACAGGGCAGATCAGACATTCTGCCCTATCAGTAATGTGTCTTTGTATATGTTTAGAGTGGTCAAAGTGTAGGCCCCTTTTTACTGTCCCTTCCCTTTTTTTTTTCCCCTAGTAGAATTTTCTCCTTTGTGAATCATTTGGTATGCAGTGGAAGCCCCTGGATTATAGCCAGCCCAGTCAATAAGTTTCAGTCATTAATAAGACTTGCTTGTGTGCAGAGCAAACAGTGCTGTTCAAACAGTTTCCTAATCAAAACAGTTGTAGCACCATGTTAACCCTCTCAAAGCGGGAGGCATGTGCCATTACCTGTGAACACTTTGTACTGCAATTATGTACTGACTTTGTGGGCAGACCTATCTGGGTTGTCCTGCCACCCTTGACAGAGAGCAGTGGAACTCCCTGCTGAAAGGGGGGGCAGTGATCACACCATTTATGCTATGTACAGGTGCAGATACTGCACCCACCTTGAGTTTTCTGCAAGGATGCTCCCTGCATGGGAAGTGACTGTGAACGAGACTGATGTAGGTGAGGGTGTTTGGCAAGCGCGTGCAATGCTGCAGTCGGGTGGAGGATTTCTGCAAGAGATTAAAGGGTACAGTGAGGATAGCAAGCAGTGAAAGTAAACAATTTCAGTTAAAGTCCAAAGCAATTATTGGAAGGTCATGCACTCAAATGTATTTCTCTTAAAGTGTTTTAGAGAAACTAGGTTCCCCACTAACCAAAACACAGACATCATCACCTAGATTCTCAGCAGCATAACTTGGTGTCTCCTGTTCAGCACAGTTCAGATGTCTTATTTACCATTTCTGCCATATTATTTTGTAGGTTTGTGTAATTACTGCTTTTCTAAGAAGTCTCAAGTCACTTGCTCTGCATATCCAATAAAGAGACTGGTAATGAATCTACCATGTTAATCTCTAGTTAAATGTTTGACAGAAGATGGATCTGGTAATCTCTAAAGGACAAGCCAGTAGGAGAGTGCTGAGAGCAGAATGAGCAAGACTTGGGAGTAATAGATCAGAAGTTCTGTGGAAGCTAGAGCAGAAATCCTGGCAGATACTAGGGAGGGCAGCTTCAGAAGGAAGGCAGAGTACTTCAGAAACTGGGACTGGAAATCTGGAAACTGTCACCAAAGCAGCCCGACAGAAGAATGCAGCAGCAGCATGGTATGAGAAGCAGCCCAGCAAACAGGAGGGCTGGGTGAAACCATCCAGCAGCAGCTAAAGGAAAAGGCCATAATTTGAGGGAATGCTGGTGTGTAACAACTTGCTGCTGGGACTGCCATAAGCTTTCAGATTTCAGAAGGGAGAATGCTTTGTGTTTGCCATTTTTGTAGTCTTCCATTGTGTGGGAGTTTTTTGTTTGGGTTTTTGTTTGTTTGTTTTGTTTCATTTTGGTTTTTTTTTTTAATTTATTTCCTTTGTAAATGTGTTCTGTTAACATTTTCTGAGGTAACATATTACTAATGTCTGGTCAAACTGAATGAATTTAGGAAGCCTTTGAAGTCTCTTTCCCACTAGGACTGTGATTTTTTATCCAGTGGTATTTGGGTAAAGAAACTGTGTGTTTCTGTAGCAAAGCAGTGTTTGCAAACTGTATGTGAGCAAGTCAATGTCTCTGACTGTCCTGGATTCTTTCATTTTGAACATGCTGCTTTGCTCAGTGCCTGGGGAACCAGCCAACCCAAAGCTTCTCTCTGAGAATCACGTGCTCCTCAGGCATGCCACGCTCAGCTTTGTGTATACAAAGAAAGACACTTGGAAAAAGTTTCATTGCTTTGCATAATGCCTGAGAGAGACCAGGCAAGACAAAAGTTTCTACTCTATGTATATATTAGTCCTTGGTATTCATGTACATTAGTTCGCAGCGTGGAACAGGCTCATGGAGCAGGTAGTGAGTTACCCTCACTACCAAAACAGCTAATTTGATAGGGATAAGAGTAGTGAAAAAAGGTGAGAGTGAAAGGTCTACAGTGTTTTTTGGGGTGGTTTGGTTTTTTCCTCTCTACGGTCAGAGGTGGTACTTGGGTTGCTCTGTGTTGCAGAATCAAACCCTTAAAAAATTTGAGTGAGGGAGATGAGTCAACAGGGCCTCAAAGTGCAGATCTGGGAATCTGTTAGGACTTGACATCCCTAGTTGTTGCCCTTCTCCTACAAATCTATGTAGTGAAAAGCCTTACCCTAAAATGTTGTTAGCAATAACCCATGCATGGAACTTTATTTTGGGATTGTTATGGACATCTACCTCAAAAATCTGTCTCCAACAGTTTCCAAGCTTTTCTTCCCACAAGTTTAGTTACATGTCAAAGAAATAAGAATGATGTTTTTACAATAAACATACTTACAAGCTTGTCTGCAGGCCCCAGTGCTTCACTCTTTTAGGTGAGTATGATGTTAGGAATTTGAAGTCATTCACAATGTGAAGTGGAAAAAGATGCTTATCAGAATTGTGCCATCATTAATATTGGGCTCATCATTATGTACTGTGTAAAGGAGAATGCCCAAAAAAAATCTTTCCTTACTCTAAAGCCTTTCTTGAATAGGACAGTCCTTAAATCATTGTTTTAAAACTTGGTTTTGATGGAAATGTACTTTTGGGGAGCTACAACGTTATCTTAAACTATGCTTCTGTTTTGTTTTATTTCCAGGAAAGGTAGCTATACAGAAAGAAGATCTTCAAAAGTATCATAACAGAGACACTTGGTTTCAACTACAGCATGTTGATGCTGATTCAGAAGTACAGGTGAGATTGTTAAGGAAATATCTTGGCAAAGGAGTATTTGTAACAAGGTCATGGCAGCTTTATGGGTTTCATAGCTCTAGGACAGATGTGTTGTTTCTCTACAAAAAGGAAGTGTTGCCCATTAGTATGGTTTAGGTTTTGGTGATAACCACAGGGTGAATTACAAGTGTGCATAAATCAGTAGGGATCAAGATTCTGCCTACAGGAGTAAATAAAACTTTGTGAACTATCAGGGTCACTGATTCAAGGAAGGGTGTGTGTATCTCAAGTATCAAATAACTTCAGGCCCTATAAATGACTGTTGATTCCTCAGGAAGTGGAGCCATCTTGAAAGTAGTATCTTCAGGCACTGTTTTAAAAAGTTATGTTGGCAGGTTGTCACAAGAATTGCAACAAGTACATCTCAGACATAAAAAACACTCCTTACCAGATTTCTAGGCCGTGTTCCAAACAGTGGGAATGCTGATAATTGTATTGCTTCAGCTTTATTTAGGGTTTAGTACTTTGCAGATTTTTGTACACAGCAAGACTCCTCTCTTTTTTTGTATTTAACCTCTCTTCAAGCGGATTCTATTTTCTGTTATGATATTAGATCTTGTGAAAACAGTCATTACAACAAAGCAAGAAATTAAAATGATGTAACAGGATACCAAGCCAGTTGCTTTTTTTTTTTTCCCCTCTAAGTATATATTACAGATCCCTTTTGAACCACAATATTTGCTTAGGAGGCCACAGATGTAAATGTCTGACCTGTGCAAAAGTCTCAAATAACTGAGAGGGGAAATGCTGCTCAGGTACTGCCACGTGGTAGGGTCGGACACGGTGTCTTAGCTTTTCAGTCTGCGTGCAGGTCTGCACATACCAAGTTGGAAAATGACACTTAAAAAGCACACACATTCCAACATATAGTGTGGTTATGTGTGGTGAACTGGATGTGAAAGTACATTCAAGGTTAGATTTTCTTTTTATTTGGAGAGACAAATAATACACCGTTGTACATGTGATACAAAGAAAGCCTCATGACAACCTGTTCAGACTGTGACTTTCTCTTGAAAAATATTGATCTTCTTTAATGCCACATTTCAATATCACTGGTAATGGAAAGGCTTTTAAGAGCCTTTTAACTTGGAGATCTATTCTGTTTACTCTGTTTTCCCTGTCTTCTTACCCCAAAGCCTCTTATGACACTGCCTTTAGAACAGTAGATTTAGTGTTTATTTCCTGTAGGATAAGAAAACTTTCCCTTTGTAATTTATCAGCTGAAGAAGGCAAATATTTGGATAAGCTTCTGCATTGTTTATTTGGTTACAATATTTACAGAGTGAGTTTGTGGAAGCTTTTTAGACTGAGGTGCTTTCTAGGACAGCACTGGTAATATAAGCTGTGAACTCATAACAAAAAGCTTTGCAGGCAGCTCTAGCTTTTGGAGGGATGAGGAGCACAATATTTGCTGGAAAGCGTGTTCTCTGTAATTGTTTGTACAGTTTATCACTTCCGCTATTTGTATCTTTACAAGAGCCTGACTGTTAAAAGCTCTTTCTGGGCTCCATGATAAGAATTTATTACAACTAATGTAAATATGAACAGTTCTCTGATGATTTTATCCATTTACTTAAATATTCTTTGGTCTTTATGTTAGGAAGTCTACAAGAGGGCTTTGTTTTTCCATAATACCGGAAGCAAATTTGTAAATGTTTCGTATGAGTTCTTATGCAAGTGAAAATAGCCAAATTAAGTATTTTTGTGTTTTTCTGTTTTTACATTTGCAGTGTCTCAGTTGTTTTTCTAAACACTTTTTCATTTATAAGAGAAAAAAGGAATACTTGTGTTAATGGTAGGTATTTATGCAGCATTACTCAGTTTTTGTGCAATTTTAAGGAAAATAATTTGAGAAATTTTTAGTGAATTGAAATTTGCAGTGAATCATGCAAATATTAGTAGTACAAAAGCAGTTTTAACACTATCAGTTTTATCATTTGAGCAGTTGTTCCCATTTGCCTTATAATCTAGTGGATTAAACATCAAGCTGTGTGCCAGGGAACTCATGCATCTTCTGTTTTTGTCAGACAGTGGCCTTAATACTATTTTCCATGTTGTAGAGCACTTCATGGCTATTTAGTTATGCATCACAGCACCGTATTGAGGTAAGCTACTGTCACTCCAACACTTGGAATACAGTGAGAATAAATGTCAGAAAGAATGTGACTTGCTTGAGGTCATACAATCAGAGTGAGGAATTAAAAAAGAAAAAAGAGACCAGGTTTATAATTCTTTCTAATTCATTAGGCCATGATGTCAAAGAAACTGAGTGACAGTGATAAGCTGTGTAGGACTTTACTGCATACAAAGCCTGAAAATATTCAGATTTTAAGCAGACCAGTCAGCACAGTCAGAAACTCAAAACCAGCTTAAAAACAACGGATTGTTGAAATATTAGTGATATTGGATACCAGGGTTCTTGTGGCCCAATTCCAAGACATATTTAGCCTCATTTTTTCAGAATAGAAAGACTGATTTGAAATTATGGATAATAAATTTGTGATGTAAGAACTGATATTTTGAGCTATCCGGAGTTTAATGAGTAGAATTAAAAATTTTGTTCAACATGGTTTATACTTCACTTGTGTGAGTTCCTTTACATTTAAAAAATCAATATGTAAGTGTTAATGTCATATAACCTTGTTGAACTTTGTTTCCGAGGTGTTTAGCTCAAGGCTTTTTTAATTCAGTTTTATGGTTTTACAACATTGCTGATTCTTGCTGTCTTATAAAGGTGCTTTGTATTGTCAGGAGTGAGATTGACTTCATAAATTTTATTGCAGGTAGGGCTGTTACTGACAGCAGGAGTGCGTTAACTGTCAGACTACACAGATGGTTTAATGCCACCTCCGTTTATTGCTTGACAGCAAGTAAAGGAGTCTGGCACGATTGCTCATCTTGAGGAAGAAATGAGGGCATTTTCTGTCTAGGCTAAGTGACTGCTAAGAGCCCTGTGACCTCAGCACTGATGCTGTTTAGTCTCACATGAGCAGCACAGGTGGGACTGTGCAGCTGCTCAGCCCACAGATGCAGATCAGGCATTACCACCAAAGGCATGCCCTTTGTGGTTTTGGTTCATTGTTTGGTCTTGCAAACCTGCCTATTTGGGATAACTATCATCATCAGGTGCTTCTGAATTTCCCTTCCTTGGGCAATAGTAACATTCAGAACCGAAGCACTTTGTCATTCATCAATGGATTGTAACTGCCCCTTGAGGTTGACAGAATTCATCAATACCCCCCCCCATTTTACTGGCTGGTTTTGCTCTCACTAGTTTGAAAATGGCATATTGCATAGTCTACTCTTGTCCTGAATGCTGTTTAGATATAACTGGGTGATGACATAAGTTGTGCTCTAGGTGCTTAAGTTTGAGCAGCTCTGTGGAGAACAAATTATGAAACTCCAGCAAAATTGTATTTGTGTTTGGCATACAATATGAAATTACATGATATGTGAATATTTCCTTTTTAAATACAGACTAAAGCATTAAATGTGAGTAGGAAGTTTTATTATACAGAGTGCAGAATGAAAGTTAACAGCAGCTGCTAAAGCATAATTTATGGCTTAACTTTCTGGACTGGAAAACTTGTTCTAAAAGTATGAAGCTATAACCAAGTGGGTTTGTGCACATTTAGTTTAAGGAATTTTAAGTTTCCATCTTCTGAGGGAGCCTACCTCCTTCTCAGTGGGATGGTACTGTGCCCAGAGCTAAACACCCAGTGTCTGACAGTACAAGAGCCCAAGCATTTCAGTGAAAAATAAAACAGGAATTAAGCCATTACTGAAAATGGTTTATCTTCTGTATTGAAATAGACTATGAACAATCAAGCATCTTCAGCTGGAAGGGAGGGACTAACAGCAGAAGAAACAACTTTCTAAGGTCTTTGAAGTCCATAAGAGCATGATGTTGCACACTTTCCATGGGACCTGTTTCTTTTCTACTAGTCATTTGTCTTTCAGGATTTGCGTTCTCATGCTTTTTGAGATCTGGAAGCAAAAATTGCCCTGCTGTTGTGTGTACATCTCTTTTGATCCATGAATGTTTGCCTTTTCTTCACAGAAGGAAGTTTACCCAACAGTAACTGATTCAGATATTTGCCTAGGGCTGTAGATGACAGATGCTCTCAGTGGTCCATGTGTTCTCAGCGGAATTTAAGCCCAAGTGCACATGCAATCTCTAAAAGACCTTTCCTGTTTTAGAATAGTTTTCCCCTTCATTTTTTTTCACAGTAATTTCGTAGTTCAAGTCTGTTTTGTGAAGTTTGGGCTCTGCAACCTGAATACCCTTTGTGTGCATGTAATCAGTGGAGTGGTTAAAGATCCAGAGATATTCCAATTAATATTGGTATACACCAGCATATTCCAAACCATGTAGTCTATATATGCCAAAGCAGGGGAGAAATGTAAGAGGAATTAGATCATTCTGACATGTTTTCCTGTCCAGGCTCTTGTTTTAAAAGTTCCCCTTTTCAAGTGTGCTTTAGTTACTTCCTCCACAGCACTGACAAATGTGAAATGGTCATATCCTCATACAGCTGAGTTCTCAGTTCTAAATGACAGAGTGCTTTTCCAAAGCCAGTCATGCTCAAGGTCTTATGTGAAACTCATTGTTGGGGCAAAAAAAGTCTGACAAAAACTTGAAAATTGCTCATTTCCCTTTCCTTCTCATAAGAACTTTAATGTGTCTGAAACATAGCTATTTGGCTATCGACTTAAAAAAAATAAAAGACATGTGAAGGGCAGATAACCAACACTGAGGAAGCAAATTGTCTCACATTTTAACCTTCTGCACTCAAAGCTTTGTGCAAAAGATTTACTGATGTTAAGTACTTTCTTCAGACACCAGAAGCCCTTCACCACATTAGCATTTTGCCTACATAGGCCTTTGACTATTGTTGATTTAAACATGCCTATTCCTGAGTATGGACTGATATGAGTGTCATGTGGTGTACGAGACTTCATTAGTGGAAAACATTACTTACAGGTATGTTTGGAGAGTACATCTAAAATTCTTTTGTTGTGCTGGACATCACTACTGGCTCTGAAATGCTGCCTCTGTATTAGGCAGAAGAATCTATCCAGGGCACTCTGTGTTCCTCAAAAAAACCTTTCCTCCTTTGTCATAACCTTCCCATTGAATGCAGAAACTTTATCCCAAGTGTCAGGCTTCATGAATGAAATCTTGGCCTTGCCAGGGTGGGAGTTTTGCCACGTGTTCATCAGAGCCAAGGTTTCACCACAAGCTTTTGAATTAGCTCTTCTTCGTTCAGTCCTGTGTGACAAAGAAGTTTATCGCAGAACTGCAAAGGAAGCTGGAATTGTATTACTATGTTATTTTTTTCACTCTACCTTCATAATATTGTTTCCACAGACTCTTGCATATCTGCCCACTTCCTGTTCTGTGTAAATCAATGCTCTTTATATTTGTCAAACAAATCGTGTTGAACTGCAATGACTCTGATGCTAATTGTTATTTAAGGATATGTATTTGAAGATGGACAAGGTTGAGCAAATTATCTTTAGGAGCAACTGTATAGGGCTGTTTCACTTCAGTGATTGATAGAATTACATTATCTGTTGAACAGTTAAGAGCATTGCATGCTCACTGTCCAACACTGATATTTGCTATCTTTGTGTAAGTATTTAAATGCTTCTCATGTAAAGATGAACCACTGACGCATTTTGTACAACCTATTGTAAGCATGGGTATATGCAAATTGTAAAAAGAAGTTGCTTCCAGGTTTGGTATCAGCTTTTTACCACACACAGGAAATAAATGGGTGTTACCCTCTATTTTGTGAACAGTGGCTCTTAGGTTTCTATCTTCTAGTTATTTTGAAAAGAGATGAAATGTCTGTTTCGATAGGGTGGGGAGTTTCTCAAGGCTAAATGCCTACTGACAAAATTATTTCAAACAACTGAGCCATGCATCAACAATGGTAAATAATGTTTGTGATAAAGGAAAAGACCAGCTATCGACCAGATCCTGCTTTGTGGCAAGACTTCCGCCCTATGTGACTGTAAGAGTGGAGCATTGAGACTTAACCCCACAAAGGACTAAGACAGTCAGTCAGGTTTTGGTCTGTTACTCTTCAATAGCTAGTCTGTAACATGGCATGTGGTAAGGAGCACCTACTTCTGAACAATATTTATGTGGTTTTAAAGTAGCATACCTGGATTTTCTATCTGCAAAACACAATTTGTCTGGGGAAATTAAAACCTTTCATTTACGCTATCTACATATTGTATCTCATCAAAGTATTTGAGAGGAAAACACAATTGATTATAAGGATTTTGACCATATGGCTGCATTCTCCCCTTAGAGAAACAGGAAAGTTAACATTGTGCCATGTGAAGTCGTTTGCCAATTATTGAGCAATTCTGACAAGCTTGCACATATGGAGAGCAAGCAGTCATCAGTTCTGCTTTGCTTAGCATTTATGAATCCATGCAGTGTTCATTAGAGCTGTTGTACTTTCCTCAGCAATAGACTGGGTTTTGTTCCAGTTTCTTGTGTGCTGCACTGTGGCCCAGCAGGCAGGCTGTGATCTGGAGCATGATCCTTAGACCTTTCCCAGCTGCCTGCTGCCCTCTGCTAAAGGAAGGAGCAGCTGTTACAAGCAGCAAATGTAGACAGCAAACAAACTCTTCCTCCTGCTCTCAAATCTGCTGTTAGACTGTAACCTTATGTGAGGCTGTTGATAATACTGCAGGTTTGGATTTACCTAAAGCAATAGCTGCACCCTTGGTCTTTCCTCTCCCACTCCCTCAAGGGCAGCATTTAGTGAACCCTTAGAGTTTGGCTCGGTTTTATTGTTTGCTTTTAAGCTTTACCAGTGCCAGAAAGTGACATCTTAGAAACTTACCTAAGAGGGTTTCAAAGTAGACAGGATCTGTTCAATAACATTGGCTATATCCTGAAATAAAATTTGGAAAGACTGAGAAAGCAACAACACAAGTTGTTCCCTAGATTGGAATGGTCTGTGTACGCCACTGAGTTCTTCCAATGCTCATTTCTCCAGACAAATTGCAGAAAGAGAAAATAAACCAACACACCAGGGCTATCATAGTCCTAAATTTGAGATTCAAAAAAAAATATTGTGTTGGCATTAGTCACTAGTGGGCTGTGGTTCATGTCACCTGCTTAGCCTAATCCTCTCCTACAACTCGCCCATCTCCAGGAGCTAGTATGAGACTACCTGCAGTAACTCTTTACCAGCAGGATGAGGAGTGAAGAGCCAAAAGGCACTCATAATCCCTCTTTCCACACTACTGAGCAGTGAGCAGAGTTGAACTGTGTTGGGAAAAGTGTCCCCATATGGGATAAATGTTTGGAAAACTTCCATGCAGGTGCACTCACACCTTCGAGGGAGAAGTTCCCAGCAAAATTGAGTAGGCTAATGAGAAGGAAAAAGGTGGGTGATCACAAACCTCTTGTCCAGGAGGCTTAATAGTAGACAACTACCTTTTCCAGGAGTTTATGTGCTATCAGTGTTTCAATCTGCAGTAACTCACAGCTGCATTCCAAGGAGAAAGGAGGTGGTTGGAGGCAGGCTTTTCCTGTATCTATAAAACCAGGACCTTAAGTCTGCTTTTTCTTTTCTTCTTATGATCAGTTTCAAGTTTGGTTTTCAGATAACTGTTTGTGTAGTAAAGGGTATATTTAACAAACATAATTTGTTTTTTCCTCTGTAAGATCTTTCAAAAGTTTGGTTTGTTACTGATTTCCTTTTGAATATTGTCTACTTCCTTACAAGAAATTCATTCAACTGATGGGTTCTTTAATCAATAATTGAAAAATGGAAGCTGGCTGGCCCCATTTTGTGATGTTAGATGTGATTAGGAAGGATGTACAGCCTATGAACTCACCTTCCGTATCAACTGGAGTCTATGGAAAAGGAAGTGTTCAGCAGTTGACTTGGCACTCTGTCAGCTTGTTCCTTGAGAAGGTCCTGTCCTTCCAGATGAGAAGGTTATGCTAATAAGCATAGCTGCTTCTAGGAACATCCTGAAATATATTTTTTAATGGAAATGTTTTGAGTAATTAATACATTCTACTTCAGAATTGTCAAACCTCCAGATTTTTCGAAAGGTTTTTTGATGTGCTGAAGGGAAAAAAGTTTAATGACCTTAAAGCCCAGGACTGAGCCTAGATTCAGGTGCTGACTCCAAAAAAGGGATTGTGTCTGAGCAGGATCAAGGCACTGTTTCAGCTGTAAAACAGAGACAGTATTTTTTTTTATCCTGTTGCATTATCTAACCTTTCCTGCTTGTGAGTTTTGTCTATAACTGCACATCTACTACAATTGGAGACTCTTGTTATCACAGTAATTCTTTTAATAATAAAAATATGAATTTTTTTCTTATAATCTGTCAGTAAAGATCATGGCAATTCCCTGTTTCTGTGGTACTTTTAATCCATTATAAGTTGACCTTCTTGTTGAATAGATTAACTTTTGATCTTATGATACTGATTTATTGCAGTTTTCAGTCTTCCCCTTGAAAAATGAGTTATCTGATATTTTGTAAACCTAGCTAAACCTAGCACAGGAGTAAACTTATTCAGGTGAATCCTTACATTTTGCCTAATTGATTTGGGAAAAAGCATTCTGTTTATGTAGGAGTTACATTTTCTGTGAATTAACCCTACCAGCCTTATTTTAAGGTATTTGAGTTTCTAACTGGAAGTAAAACACAGGAAGGTGTTTTGGGAATAGTTGTAGGCTGCTGGTCCTAGTGATCCCATGACCTCTGTTTTGCTGTATGAAGCTCTGAGTCACTTTTTGAGCAGCTGACCATTTTCAAAACCTTCACAAGAGAAAAATGAAAGCTACAATAAATAAAAAGCATAAATATTTCTATAAAAACATTTTCTTCCCTTAGTATTTTTCTACAAAAGGATATTTTCTCTGGAGTTTTTAGATCTTTGTTCCTGTCTCTCAGTTTCTTCAAAACTTGTATTAATCTTGATTTCTCTATTAAAGGTGGCATGCAAGATAGCAGCAAATGTTTTTACCTGTTCACAATATAACTTTGTTCTCCAGAGTCTAATGGTCTAGTTCCTGTAATTAAACATTTGACCAGTGGAAGAGAGAGCAGTGAAGAATAAGGGAAAAGATAGTAAAACAGAAGGCAGAAAACCAAAGTGCTTAACTAGAGTTCTTAGCTGGTTCTGTACTCCGCTCTTGTCATGTATGAGTACAGTGGGCACTGCAGTGGTACAGAGTCCTTAAGAGCTGGATTTAGAAGTGGCTTTTTATGCATTTGTGCAGAGAAGTCCTGCTCTTATGCGTGAGGATAGGCTTCAGTTCAGAAGCCAGTGACACATGTTGACTTGTGTGCACACTGACAGGGTGAAGGATACCTGTCTTGCTGAAAGAGATGGATCAGGAGTCTGACAGCGAAATGCAACACCTTTGGGTTTTACATTGGGCAGGGGGGTTTAATTGTTTTGTTTAAAATGAGGCAAAAGATACCTGGCAGGAGTCTTGTTTTTAAACTAACACACGTATTTGGGTCCTTCCCTGTTCAAAATGCCAGCGAGCTGCTGTGATACCTCTGCAGCCATGGGCTTTTATACAGATTGGAGAGGCTGTCTTCCTAGTTTTCTGGATGAACACCAGTATCATCTGCCACATGTACTTGAAAGGTCTATATTCCAGCCCTGGCATGGGAAAAACTGTTGCTGAGTCAGAATACTAAAGGTATAAGTAGGTGATAGAGGTTTGAAGAGTGAAAGAGTGAAGTGCAGGAAAGTATGGAATATGCATTCAAGGTAAGGCAGAAAAAATGGAACTGAGAAAGGGAATACACTAGGAAGGGAAGGGAATACACTAGGAAAGGAAGAGAATTGACTGTAGCAGTAAGAAACAATCTCATAGGCTTCTTCAGGACAAGTTTTTGGGCACTGGGTTTGTTTATACTGCTCAGCCTAAGAGGACCAGGCTACTTAATTGTTGCTGCACTCCTAACTGTGCTTTGAACTGCCTTCACCAGCTTTCAATATATAATATCTTAACCCAAGTCATAGTAAAGTTAGTGTGATGGTAAGGAAATGAAGACTGTCTAATAGCATTCAACATGTTTGAATGTTTTTTGTGGGGGTTTCTTTTGGTTGTTCAGTATAGTTTTGCTGATACTTGTGTCACAATTTATATTGTTTAATAGATTTTATTTTTATAATGTTTAAAACATATAGGTGATAATTTATAATGCACTTCTGTGGTAGCTTTTCAATGATAGTGTTGCAGATACTTGCTTAATATTTGAAATGCTAATTATAGATAAAGCTCCAACACAACATTTTTGTGATACTCCTTATCCTTTAATAGGTAAAACATACAGAGATAAGATAATGGTGGGAAGTATGCATTGAAATATGCATAAATGGCTACTAATCTGGATTCTCTGGCAGTTGAAAGATCATAGTTACACAGTTATTACTTAATCTTTATGCTTCTTCTGGAATTACTTGCACTAGCTGGCTTGCTTCAGTTTAAGTTGGAATGGTTTGACTGAGTATGCATAAAACTAACTTTTTGGTGCTTCTGGTGTGTTTCAGGGGAAGGTCCACCTCGAGCTGAGACTGAGTGAAGTAATAACAGACACTGGCGTCGTCTGCCATAAACTTGCAACACGGTAGGATTTGAAATGTAACTGCAGAGTTATGAGAAACACACAAATATGCAGTACTTCATTTAAAAATAGTTGGAGGAATCAAAACATTGATTTGGACATTAAATGTTCTTAATCAATAATATCCCTATGAATTTATGGGATGTGAGATTTTTTCATTTTCTCCTTCTCTCCACGTTATCATTTTCTTTGTAATAGCCTTAAATGTTAATAAATCTTTTATCCAATTTAGTCATAGCATAAATACTAAAAAGACATCAAAGGGTAATAAAATAATGTGCTTCTATTTTCATTAAGGACCTTACCAGTTAAGCAATTTGTAGCACAACTTGTGTGGTGACAGTGTGTTACAGAGTTGACTTAACAAACACGTCTGCCATCAGTTTTTAAAGCAGCCTCAGAATCAGCAATACAGTCTCATTCAAGTTGAAACATAGGTGCCACGGGACTCAGATGGGAGTAAGATTTTGCTGTCCTCTTGAGTAGAAATCTGGAAGACCATTGCTCTCTGACCACACCAAACACTTGCAGGTGGCTACTTCAGAAGCAGTGGCAGAGCTGGTTGGCTTCTGACAGGTCCTATCAGAGCTCTGGATTAGGTACATTTGAATTCTTTGCTGTCTGCTGTGAAGAGGCAGAGTGAATAACAGGGATAGTCTGGTGACAGTTGCTTTGTAGGCTCTGAGTTTGAGTGAACTTGTTAAGTAACTGCTGTATCTCAGAACAAAAATTGCTATGTCAGTATAGCTTTGCAGCACCTGGAGGGCCCAACCTTCCTCTAACTACTACCTGAGGACTCTCGTCATGTCATTTTCCATTGCACAGACCAAACGATTACCACACGTTCTGAGAAATCAGAGCGCAAACTTGTATCTACCAAGTCCTAGGCTGGTGTCTTCTGTTGAAGTGTTGTTTGTATTGCTGTAGATCCTAAGACTTTGCAGAAGAGGGGGAAATAGAAGGTGGGAAAAGGCAGTTTCTTGCCTTTCTACTCCATGTGTCTGCTGTGAGAGAGGGTATATGCATGTGTGACATACAGGACAGTGGACTTATCACTGAGCTTGAATTGTACTCAGAGCAGGCCTGGAGGATACTATGCTTAGAGAAGAGAGCACAGTTATACTGAATACCAGGTTGGGTGGTTTTTTTGCTTTGGCCTTTCTGGAGATATGTATTGCACTCCTTAGAGGAGTGATGCAGCCTTAGAGGCCTCTGTCCATGTCTTTTGAACCCCAATTGTGGTTAAGACCCTGTGGTGTCTGTGCCTCTGCAAACATAAATTAACTGAAACATTCTTTCACTCTCACCATGTTCTATTTTGAATAGTTAGGTGGTATACAGAAGGGCCTTCAGAAGTGTTTACCTCCCTTTGTTTTGTTCCAAGAGCGTGTCATGCCACAGCGAGTTTTCTTTTAAGGGTTTTGTCTTCTGTTAAGTGAGACCTGATAACATTACAGTACCAATGGATTTCTCAGTGAAAGTCCTGAAATGCTAGAAATAGCTGTCTGAAACGGTCCTGCTATATATGTAATACATGCAGCTTCTTGCTTCATGGAAAGCAGTAAGAGTGACTACTTTTAACAGTATGGCAGTGTGCAACATGTTTTTCTACCTGTCTGTTCATTTAGCCAGACAGGTTTTAAGGCTTTATTCAAATTTTTGCCTATATGGCAATGATTTGAAGACTATTCCATTAAATTTTTACAATGCAGAGAAAAAACTTAGATTGGTTTGCAAAGCATTTTGTAACCGTGATTTGCAAGGTATTGTTCAGTAAATGAGCCCTTGACTCTTGGAAACAAAATTTGAAAATCGGAGCTCAAGCAAGCTTTTGTCTGCTGATACTAACTTTTCCCTTTTTCACCTTCTCTTCTGTATCTGACCTAGGCACTTGTTTGGCTGTGGCTAGTTTCCATGTTTATTTGTTATTTGAGTGGTAAGTGAGAGTAGCACTTAGCAGCTTAGATAAAGAAATAAGGGGGAAAAATATTTCTAGAGTATGTAGTTCCATTGGTGCAGGTCTTCATGGCAATGTCTCATGTGTGATTAATAAAAAAGGAATCATGAAGAGGAATGATAAAGGGGAATGATTACATGAGGGGAAAAAAAGCACTTCATTATGTAGTCCACCATTTTCTTCATGCCACACTGTTTGCTTTAGGAAGGTGTAGTGCAAACTGCAGGTCTTAACATTTTTCCACATGATCTGAAATCTCCTTCAGGTTTGTTCATAGTTAGTTTGGTTCTAATACTTAGGCATGTAAGAAAAGAGTGTGGTAATTAAGCAATGCTCAGCTAAATGTCTATGTAGCTGGAATTTGCCAGTGGGGAGAGCAGCAAAGGCAGGGGAGGCAGAACCTTTGTTATAGTTAGGTCATGAGTGAAAAGCAGAGACTAGGTATATTAGAAAAGTGCAGCTTCCAGTTGAGTATTGTGAAAATAACTGATTTCCTTGTGAACAGCTTATGAATTTCTTACAGTGAGCAAGTAAGACAAGGCTCTAAAACCATGAGTGAGAACCTAGAATCACTTAATCTTAAAACCAGACTCTTCCGATGAATCTAACACCTGTAAAAAAATTATTTTTTTTTTAAATGAAGCATTTAGCTGCAAAGATAAACACTATCCTGCAAATGATGTCATAGATATATCTAATTAAACAATTCAGGTTTGCAAGGAGAACAAAAGCTGCTTCCAGTGGCTAGCTGTTTAAAAATACCTTAGAGACACCTGCCTTTTTTAAGCCCCAGAAGAGTGCTTGTTTTCAAAGACCACATATACAGGCTGAATGAAGATTAGGCCTAGTTGGGAAGCTTTTTTACCTCTCCAGAAAATAAATAAAGATCAGTTTTCTTACAAGCTTACCCATAGGTTTTTGTCTGTGTGCCCTCTGAACCTGTTCCCAGTGCCACCTCTGCATTCCAGAAAGCCTCAAAAGTGGCTAGGGCTTTGCTGAGCCAGTCTGCAGTCCCATGGAGCACACCGTGAACAATCAGCTGGATGAATGGATGGAAAAATTCATCTCAGTGGAAGGTCAAATTGAAATTAAGTGCTGAGCTCTTGAACATTAAGTAGTAGATTATTTAAAATGCAAAAGGCATGTCTGCTTCCTTAGCCCCTGCCGAGGAAGCAAAAAAAGCAGCTTAAAAACTGTTACCTAATAGCTTCTCCTTAGGAAGTGTTCAATACTTTCATTTAGTCTTAAACCACTAAACTGTTGTGCTTCATCAAAGCTCTTCAGAGACCCTAGTCTCTGCCAGCTGCTTCAGCACAATCTCTTGGACTGAATTCCTGCAAGGAGAAGCATTAGTAGATTTATAAGTTACACTGACAGTACAGATGTAGGCACCACACTCAAACTGCCTGTGTCCCCCACTGACTTCTGCTGTCTTCCTCTGTAAGAACCACAGCTCACACTTGCATGTTCCTTCTGGGAACAGTTTGCTACTTGTGGGCTCCCTCTGTGGAACTGGTGCAAAACCTAGTGGTCCTGGTCACTGGCTTGGGCACAATTGTCAGCTGAGTCCTCATAAATCCCTCATATCCCAGTTACAGGACTTGAGATGCCGGCACTTGATGCGTATGTTCACATCATACAGAGAGAGCAGACTCAGCAGCCTGCTGAGCACAGACCTTGCCCAAGTGTATGTCAGATAAAAGACAACATGCATGGCCTTTGTGGCCTGGTACCTTCCTGAAACTGCATTTGTGCTAAATACTGTTGTGCTGCATAGTGAGTCACCTTGAGTGCTAGGAGAAAGAAAGTCTTACTCAGTACATTCTGGCTTCTCCCCTCTCTGTCCTTCACTCACAAAAGATCTCATGTTGTGTTCCTCCACAATTTTTACAGCCACAGCCACCTTGGCCCTCTGCACAGTCAACTACTGCTTGTTGTGACTACCAGCATCTGGCCTTACCTTCCATTGGTGGTGAAGGCCACCTCCTGTTTGTCAAGGGGTTTGTCTCCTGCCAGAAATCAATCTGTAGTTTTATGAACATTTTTAAGATACTGAGGCCATGGAAAGAAGTGGTCAAGACTTTCCCATGCTTCCTGCTGCTTGTGTCCATACACACCCCTTTGTGCTGACACACAGCTCCTGGCAGCTGCTTGAGCAATGGTGTATTTTATTTTTTTTTCCCCTTGTGCTTTTTAAGCTGAAATATGCCTTAATGCTGTGTGTCCTAGAAACTGCACTTTTCTTTTTCTGTAATGCAGAGGAAGGAAAATGAGCAGCAGGGACCAGGGAAAGATGGTCTTTTTGCAGCTGTGCTAGGTTGAAGTGTTTGAATTAAGTCATGAACACTGTATCCATAATCCATTAATACCTCTGAAAAACAATGGTACATACTTCTCCCTAAATTTTTTATGAGCCGCTACCTTCCATATGCAAGATAGCCTTCCTGCTTCTCAACAGAAGGAAACTTTACTTTCTGTAAACCTTTCCTCACCATCATTAGATCAGTTTCTGTGCAGCATATTTGTGTTCAGCACAGAAAGGTGGTGCCCCAGAGGCTGTGAGGCCTCTTGGCTGTCCAGACAACTTTCTCTCATCTGTCAGAGCAACAGGAATAGCAGATATATGCATTTGTATTTATTTAATAAAGAGGAGGGCTCCTGCAGTTAGCTTCGTAGAAATCCATAGACTTCGCTGTGGTTAAGCTACTAGAGGCAACATTTAGAAGTAGTGTTCTGTATTTAGCAAGATGACATCTTGCAGCATGCCTGAAGGAACAGGCCACTGAACTCCTGTTGAAAGTCAGAGTGAGCTGGGAGCCTGGCTCCCTGATCATCCTTTGAGAATTCCAGCATGTGTATGTAATTAGTCACATTTAAATGTCTGTATTTATTCGGTGTCCCCAGCTGCTCCTTCAAGTGTTGTCTTATGTCTTGTCTCTTAGTTTTAAAAAAGCTTGCAAACATCTGCTTTGGAGAGCTCTCCCCTCCCCCCACTTCTTTTATTCTCCCATCCATTGCATCTATATAGCTAAATAACCACGTATGTGGTTCAGTAGCCACAGTTTTCCATTAAGTTTCATACGTCTACAAATACATTATCAAGGCTGAAATTTTATTTGGTAAATGAAACATTTGTTGCTCAGGTGGGGAAGATGTGGCTGCTCTGCATTAATTTAAGAGTTAAATGCTATGCAACTCTCTTGAGAGCTCTACAAGATGTATTCCGACCATGTGGAACAAAGTTAAATGGGCAGTTTGCAAGAGCAAGCAGGAAAGGAAACAATAAGTAGATATGACATCCCTAAGATAAACACTTCAGAGGTTATTAAAAGAACAGTGACTGAGCTGTGGGCTTATAAGAGCTTTAAAAGCCTTCTGAAGAGGAAGAGGAAGGTAAGGAGGAAGATGTCATTTATCACATGTGGTTAAAGCAGAAGGTCTTTGCCTAGGGGTGTGCTGGGACTTGGTGATGGTTCCCCAGCCTTCTTTGCCGTGTGAATATAGCACAGAGCATGCAGAGAGCAGCATCTGACCTTTGTCACTGGTTGCTCATATTATAGATTTGAATTTCCTTGTCCATGAACATTGCTACTCACCAGTTGACAACCATTGCCCTAGATCAGACTGACTTTATGTAACTGTTTAAAATTCTCTTACGCAATGTTATGTTTTTAAGGTTAAGGTAAATGATGTTTCACTTTGAAAATTTTAGAGGCTCAGACTCTCTCTTTTGTTGGTCACAACTCATGAAGGGCAAAGTCATATGTCAAGTCTGGCTGGAAGCGGTGAGATAATGGCCATTCGTACTTGTGGATCAGCAGTCTGCATCCTTAACTAAAGAGGAAAACACGATCCCATCTTGTCGGGTGAAGGTTTTCTGCTGTCACCTGTGACTGCATTTGGAGACACCTTAAAAAACTGGAGAAGTCCAGCTAGTCCTTCACTCGTGGAATATACTTAAATGCATTTGTGTAACATTAAAACATACAGGCATCATCTTGGAGTCATCTGAGAATTTTCCTTTACTTAACTAGCTTGTTCCCTGATTTTCTTGTTTATGTTGGAGCTAGTTTACTTTCTTGTAGATAACTATCTTCGTCATATCCCAGGAATAGATAAAGACTGTCTGAAGAGTTGGACTAAAGAGAAAAGTTGGAAATGCATGACTATATTGTATCGGTTGATGCTGAAGACCAAATTTTGTTGGCTTTCTGTTGTGACTTTCTTTCTAATGCTGTTAAGAAGGAAAAGCAGGACTGCAGACAGGATGGCCAACTAAGTTTTAGATGGTATTTTTCTCTGCCATTTTGTGGGGGTTCTTTGTTTGTGTTTTCTGAATTCAATTTTAATGCAGAAAACACTGTGACTCGTTAGCTTGGTGCAATTTCTTTAATCTCTCATAGTATTCCAGTTTAATATGTGGTGGTGCTGCTGAGTGAACTCTGGTTACTTGTCAGAGCAGAGTTTGCGACTTGTCAGAGCAGTTTGCTCCTCTCTTGAGTGTGGTGTGCCATACTGTATTTTCCTTTTCCAGATGAGAGGTGGTATTCTGCAAAATGTCAGCAGGAACCAGGAGGTGCTCCTTCATGGAGAGAGTGTGCTGATGACACTGCTTTGTTACTATGTGAGGCAGCCGCACTTGGACTCAGGTTGTTGATGGTATGTTGGCCTGGCGTAAAGCTGCAGCTCCTGTTGAGTGTGGAAGTAGCATGAGGCAGGAGCTGGCAGTGGCTGCTCTTCCTGTGATGTTACAGCTCCTGGCGCTCTTACATTCGGAGTGGGTTTCTGAACCACCCTGCCTTTTGGGTTTGCTGCTTACAGGTTTAGAGAATGTATGTTTGTGTTGCTTTAGAGAAGTTTCTACTCCACTGCAGACATACAGCTTTGAACTCGCTGCAGGGTCAAATGAAGCTTATTCTCCTGCCTGAAATATGAACTGAATCAGTTAGGGGAAAAAAGGTATTGCTGACTACAAGCAGACCAGTTTAATGTACGCATCAATCAGGTCAACTCACAGTATTTTGAAAAAGTTCAACTTCTGTTTGCTCCCAGGAGGGAATGCTAATGAAGGCATAAAGTGGTTTCAAGATTTCATTTTAAATAAACTCATACATCTATTAAAATGTGTTACAATCTTCTTTCTCTAGAGAGCATACCCTGCATCAAACTATGCCTTTTCCTGCAGGATTGCATCTTGATCATGCTTTTAATCTTATATGGGTTTCACGACAAAGTGGTAGGGAAAAAGTGGTTGGAAGTTAGATCACATAGTGTCTGGTATTTTTATTGTGGAGTGCTGCAATACTGTGAAATTTGGGGAATAGGAGGGGAAGAGAGAAAGAACAGATATGTATCTCTGCCCAAGGCTTTAACATAGTACATGATTTTTTTTTTTTTTCTGTTTCTCCAAGCTCGTGTAGCATTGGGTTACACTGCCTCCCCTTTGCTTCTCCATCCCCACCATAACCTCTCTTGGCTGTTTTGTAGCCTAAATCAAGTTTAAACTCTTCACTCTCCATCAAACCTCCTCATGTATAAAAATACTATCTTCTCCTACTGCTGGATTTCCCACTAAATGAGGTTTGTTTCACACTCTTCACTTTTTTCTTCAATGCTTCTCCGCTGTTCATTAAATTCTTTGTTTATGCAAATCACAAACAGGTATCTTCTTTTCTATAATCCTAATCAAGAGCAACTTCGATTAGACCCTCCTCCAACAAAACATGTTTTAAACTGCTCACTGGTTTTGGATTGAATGGTCATCATATGACTGTGGAATATGTATAAAACTGAGTTTGTAATTCAAGACTTGAATATAACTCTTTAAAGTCAACAGTTTTAACAGTAAGTGCTGCTATTTAAATAACGTCAGTGTACTTCCTGTTTTACACAGAGTAAACACAGACTGAGATTATAAATGGAGGCAAACTATTCAAGCATAAATCCTTTTGATAAATGACTTAATTTCTAAATGTGCTTGAGATCACCGTATTTGTAAAAAATTTCAAGAACCATGAATTGTTAGCACATTCAATACACCGATAGTACCCCAAATGTCTACACTTTTTACTTCACTGATGTCCTTTAATGATGATCAGCTGGAGCACTTCAATCAGTTCAATTGCGTTTGAGGTAGGGCCCTTGGAAAAATTAGTTAGTTTTCTTGCAACGTGAGCTCTTTGGAGAACACCATATTTAGCATAATACAAAGGTAAATTTCACAGAATATCACAGAATATGCCAAGTTGGAATGGACCCACAAGGATCATGGAGTCCAACTCCTGGACCGGCACAGGACCGTCCCCAAGAGTCACACCATGTGCCTTAGAGTATCATCCAAACTCTTCTTGAATTTTGTCAGACTTGGTGCTGTGACCACTTCCCTGGGGAGCCTGTTCCAGTGCCCAGCCACCCTCTGGGGAAGAACCTTATTCTAATATGCAACCTAAACCTCCCCTTACACAACTCTTCTTACACAATGATTCTCTTGCATCCTGTCACTGGTCACCACAGAGAAGAGATCGGTGCCTGCCCCTCTTCTTCCCCTCACAAGGAAGTTGTAGACTGCCATGAGGTCTCTCCTCAGTCTCATTTTCTCCAGGCTGAGCAGACCAAGTGTCCTCAGCCACTCCTCATACGGCTTCCCCTCCAGGCCCTTTGTCATCTTTATTGCCCTCCTTTGGACTCAGTCTCTAAGAGCTTAATATCTTTCTTATATTGGGGCACCCAAAACTGCACTCAGTGCTTGAGGTGAAGCTGCTGCAGTGCAGAGCAGAGCGGGACAATCCCCTCCCTTGACCGGCTGGCGATGCTTTGCCTGATGCCCCCCAGGACAGGGTTGGCCCTCCTGGCTGCCAGGGCACTGCTGACTCATCTTCAACTTGCCATCAACCAGGACCCCCAGGTCCCTTCCCGTGGCACTGCTTTCCAGCATCTCATACCCCAGTCTGTATGTATAGCCAGGTTTGTCCCATCCCAGGTGCAGAATCCGGGACTTCCCCTTGTTGAAGTTGTTGTATGGTTGGTGATTGCCCAGTCCTCTAATTTGTCAAGGTCTCTCTGCAGGGCCTTCCTGCCTTTGAGGGAATCAGCAGCTCCTCCCAGTTTTGTGTCATCTGCAAACTTGCTTAGCATCCCTTCCAGTCTTGTGTCCAAGTCCTTTCTGAAGATGTTGAAGAGCACAGGGCCTAAGATGGAGCCCTGTGGAACCCCCCTAGTCACAGGTCACCAGTCTGTTGTTACCCCATTCACTGTTACCCTCTGTGCTCGACCTGTGAGCCAATTGCTCACCCACTGCATGATGTGTTTATCCAGCTGTGCTGGACATTTTGTCCAGAAGGATCCTGTGAGAGACAGTATCAAAAGCTTTACTGAAATCCAAAAAGATTACGTCAACTGGCTTCCCTTGATCAACTAGGTGGGTTACTTTGTCATAAAAGGAAATCAGGTTTGATAAGCAGCAGGACTTTCCTCTCATGAAGCTGTGTTAGCTGTGACCAATGACTATGTTGTCTTTCAGGTGTTTTTCAATACTTGCCAGAATAATCTTCTCCCTAACTTTGCCAGGCACCAAGACTGACAGGCCTGTAGTTTCTGAGGTCCTCCTTCTTGCCCTTCTTGAAAATTTATGTGCTGTCTCATTCTGAATGACTCTTGGGATTTCTACAGCTTTTGTGGCAGGCACTTAAGGAAAACCAGTGCTGGAGAAGTTTGTAAAGGAGCAGTGTGATGGGACTCAAAAATCACACTTGTGTCTGCAGATCTCTTTATGTGTTGTTCCAAGAGCGATATTTGCCAACGTTGTATTTAGGTAGCAGAACAGAGAACTAGGGATGGACATCAAGTTATGATAGGAATAGGAGAAGCTGAGGGGTAAAGGGGAAGTTACAAGGCCTCCCTCAGGTGTCAAAGTTGGGTGGCTTTTTTTTGTTTGTTTGTTTGATTGTTTTTCAAATATAAGGAAAGTAAAGACATGGTAAACAATACATAGGAAATACTCTTTATTAACACCATTGTTCACAGAAGAATTTTTGAGAGGAAGTTATTGCAAGAAGCCTTACGGTGTGTGTGGCAATAATGAGAAAATATCTTTTGCCCTGCTCTGTCTGGATGAGCTAGGGATCATGTGCTACTGGGTATATTATTGTACTGAGAATGCAACTGCTTATATACTATGACCAAGTTCTTTGCTGAGTCCACTGTGCTAAGGTCACCTGGCATCTACTATACTCTCCCTACTCCCCTTTCTTGTTGTAAATCTTTGACTTGAATGCCATTTTCTGGCAATTTCGGTAAGAGTTTATTGTGAAAAATTTTATCTATGTTGCTAATTGTGTATTTGTAACATACAAAGCACTTATGAGTCAGAAAGATTAAAAGTCTTTTAATATCCATTTTTAATTTAATAGCACTTTGAGATCAGTCATTTTCACTGTCCCACTCTTCTCCTTCCCACTGTACAAGACAGGTTGCTAGTTCCTCCTTTAATCATGAGAAAAGGGAAATATTCTGAAAGAAAATGCAACAAGCGCAGAAATTGTCAAGGAGGCTCAGCTTTTGGAAGCAGTAGTGTCTGCAATTAATTTTAACTCATTTTATAGTTGACTTGTTCCCAAGCTAATGGTTTTGTAGTAATTTCTTACAGGCTTCAAGCAGAAACAAGACTGTGTACAGCTGTAGATGTACTCACTGCAGGTGATTTTACCCTTTTAGTTAAGTTGTTTGTCACTGCTGTATTGTCCAGTTTCCCACCCTACCAGCCTAAACATCACACTGGTAAGAGGTGGCACAGTGTGACAGCTGACTCTCACTGTTTATGAGTCAAAAGCTGCTGAGAATTGATGAACTGCCATATTCCTTCCCGGGGACATCCAGTGGTGCTTTCTTCTCTGCAAAGCCTTTGAATTTAACAAAATTAGTAGAATTTGAGTATCTTTTGAAATATCTACCACTTTTTCAAATTTTGCAGAAATCACCAACTGATTAAAAAAAGAAGTCATCAGTGAGAGATTGGTGGACAAATAGAAACAGAAAACCTAAACCTGTACATTTAGGAGACCAGGCTAAAAAGGATACTGTTAAACTCAGAAGTGTTCATGAAAGAGGTACAAGAAGAATTGAAGACCTGGCAAATATGACTTAGAGTGAGGGAGTGTTTGATTCATGCAAGAAAAACTTCAAAGTCATGAAATCACAGTATGCATGATATTCAGAGGAGAGTCCTTTTGATTGTATGGTTACTTTATTCTTGCCATAGTAATATCTGGTGTTGGGAAGCTAAAGGCTCATCTAATGGGAAACAAGTAGTAAAACACTTTTTTTTTTTTTTTTTTGGTAATGATTGTTAATCAAGGTACAGTTTAGTGAAGAATATTGTAAGGATATTGTAATCATTGTGAGTCTTTTGAGTTAAGCATCAATTGCTTTTAAGAATATGCTCTTAGGATGCCGTAGACATCATGACAATGCTGCACAACTTGACTAGGTGAGAGCTTTTATCACTGACTTGAAAGAGACCACACAATATTATCCCAGTGATCCCTGTTGGGTCCAAAATATGAGGAGAAACTTAATGAAAGTACAAACTGTTTGTCCAATAACTGGAATTACAGAGCTCATGTGGGCTACTGATTACAGCTGGATATACCAGAATGCCCATCTGACTATGCTCTAATTTGAATCTTGTTTTTCCATAAGAAGATCTAAAATGGTAAGACACTAAAAACCTTTAATAAAGAGCACGCACTTTACATTGTTTTTCATCACTAGAGGTTTAGTACTGTACAAGCAACAGTATAGCCACCACTTGGTGAAGCAGTCTTCTTTGTATGAAATAACCACAGGTTTTAGCTGAACTAGGACATGACCGACCTTTCAGAAGTAAAATGGGGCAGTGTGCCAGTAGAAGCTGTTTACAATTTGTGTAATGCTTTGCTCCTGGTAGAGTACCAGGTTTACCATTTGGATGTGCTTTCATTGTGCAGGTAATCATACCTGATGCTTTTTTACATCCAACAAGTCAAGGTGTTTTGTCTTCCATTAAAAGTCTGTGGCTTCCTCTCAAGGCACCTTCCAGGTATAACTCTGTGGTGACTCAGTACTCGACAATTGTTCAGAAAAGTCTATTTGTTGTTGTTGTTCTGAAATACTGCCTCTAAAAACTGTATGTCTCTGTGGTTTTAGAGGAGAAAGAAATCAGACATTCCAGGTTGGTATTTTCCAAATGTCTTAAAAATTGTGGACAGTCTTGAGTCTGGTGCTTTAGCTTTACAGTTATAGTGTTGCAGAGGACGATGCTTTAGAAGGTTTCACTGCTAATGGAAGTTTTTGTCTGCAGGATCCACTTTCTTTGGTGTTGCCACAGAATGGCCACAAAACATCCTTCCTGCAATATCTGTATTATATTCACAGTGTGATCCTTTAGACACAGAACACTGAACACTGTAAAGCATGTCTCCTTGTAGGACCAGAGGAATGATTCCAAGTAGGCAAGACACCATCCTGTGACAAATGGTTTATGCATCCTGTTTGATCTCTGATCTTGCCAAGTCAGAGACCTGGTCTAGTGGGAGGTGTCCCTGCCCATGGCAGTGAGGGTTGGAACTAGATGATATTTGAGATCCTTTCCAACCATTCTATGAATAGCTCTATCTGCATTAGTGTAAAAAAATTAGGTAAATGAAACTTAACAAGCCTGATCTGGATGTTGCTATTTGAATTACTAAAGAAGAGTCCATAGTTCTGCTTCCCACCTTTCACAGACTTGGTGTATCTGATTTAAATCGAATATTTCTGTTGTGTTTTTTTTTTTCTTTAACTAAGCACGATTTTTGAGGATATAGTGCCTTGATTTAAGTGTTAAATAACTGGGTTTTATTTTTTACCTCCTCTACTTGATTACTGCATTGTCTGTAATCACAATGAGGTACATTAACATCTTTTTAGATACGCAGATCTTAGAGCCTTCCTAAATCTTCGTTTGTGAAGCCTAGCCATGATTTGATTTGATTTGAGATACGCAAATCTTGACAGCATCAAGTTATTATTTTGTGAATTCTAGTTTATGTAAACTGTGACACAATTTGTTTAACCTTAGCCCAGTTCTCTTATCAAAATAAATACAGTGCTTCAGCATCACTTTGGAACTTAGTTGTCAACCTAACTACCATCAGGTTTAAGTAGGGCTGATGAATCAGCTTAATTTGAACTTCTTAATGAAAGTATTGCATGTGTAGCAAAGATCACATGCTCTGCCCTTTAATAATAACTATTGTTAATTAAGATCCCAGATCATCTGATTATTCATATAAGTGTGATCAAAAGTTGTTCTGAGTTGTTTCAAGTTGTGTTTTTTAAAGCATTAAAAGTTCTGCCTACCTCAGGTGTGCCAAGGCATGCTCATCACAGAAAGCTATAGTCTCCATGATGTGTTTGAAGGTACCTTTGGTTGCTTTTTTGGTCCACAAATAATTACTTCTTTTCTTTTTATATTGTGACCTATTTTTCTTTTGCTTTTTATGTAGAAAGGTGTATTTGCTACTACATCTAATGGAATGTATGATGTGAGAATCTATGTGGAAGAGTATTCAAGGATTTTAGTGGAGAAATCATTTTACTTGGACGAGAAGAAGCTGGCTGGGTTTACATTCAGTTGGTGCCATGGCTTTTGTTAAACTATCTCATTCCCTTGCCTTCCCTTCCTGTGTGCATCACCCAAAAGATATTGAGATTTGATCTAGACTCTCAGCTGATGCATTCCCTTGGCCCATGGAGTTCCAGGTTGTTGTGCCCTGTGGTTCAATTGTGTCATGGCATGAGATTTAGATACTGTCCTCCAATCTGCTGTACTTCATGTTCTTCCACTTCTTCTAGGTGTCCCTGTTCAGGTCACTTACTAGCATGTCTGAATTTTTATTTAAAATATTTCCATCTGTGGCTAACCTGAGGTATCTATTTGACTATACTCAGCACTTGAGAGGAAACCCTTACCAGCTAGGTAGGAAACCCTAGGATGTGCTGCTTCTGTTTTGCTCTTTTGTTTCTTAGAGTTGAAAACCCCAACTGTCACACACCCACACCTACCCACTCCCCCCCAGGGTGCCTTACTTCCTTCTCTCTAAGTTCTTTAAAGCTTCTGCTTTTAATCTCTTCCTTATTTTTTTACTTACTTCATAATCAGATTTCTGCCAGTAGGTTCAAAAGCTTTGGGTGATTTCTTGGTAACTTTTGCTCTGCCAAGTCATTCCAAAACTGGCTTCTTCATTTTGTCTTCTTGTCATAGGGGTATCAATCGTCTAATAATTGTAGATGCTTCTGGCCTCTGCTGGCTGGCAGAGGGGAAGTCAGGACACGTTCATGCAGTTTGTTTTGTTTGCAGCTTAGTTTGTTTGCTTATGTGGTCATGCACGTATACAGTGACATGCAGGCACTGCCTGGAAGGAGGGATTGTGCTGTGTGCAGGCAGTTCCTTCCTGGGAGCAGGTTAAGCTGGAACTGTTCTCAAGACAGAGATCATTGCAGTTTGCTTTCCATAAACCCTGTATATCCCATATAGCATACTGAGACCAACCTACCTTTTCAAGCAAATATAGAAACGGCAGGGGAGATTTTTGTGTCACTGTCTGGCTTCATTATTTAGCCTTAACAGCATTTCTGTTTCTGATTCTCATGCTGCCTTTTGGTCTTTTTTTTCTTATCAGCCTGTACAGACAGTATCTCATTGCTTCTATTTAGTATTACTGTAGGCCACAGTTGGCTCAGCTAAAGCTTCTCTCTAGGCTGTAATCGTTTGTTGAGTATTGTAATTGTTGGCATTTTGTGCTTCACTCCTCTTACATTCCTCACCACACTGCTTTAGCACAAATGCTTCTGCAACTGCCTTGATATGTTGACCTGGCTTCCTGCCATACTACATGAAATTCAGATTTCCTCACTTACCCCTACCAGAATCAATAGTACCATCATTAAGCAAATTTATCCTTTCCTGGTTGTACCTCTTCTTTTGTGTTTCTATCCTTTATAATTTTTACATACTTCTTGCTTTGCTGTAACTTGTATTTGGGTCTTTTGTCTCCTCTGAATATCAGCATGTGCTAGAAATAATTTCTTCTCTTTACTCACCCTTCTTCTTTACTCTTCTGTCATTAAGCTATCTCTCTGTGTTAATAACTAAGGTTTGCAAGTCTGAGACCAAGGCAGGAGGAAAGGATGTCAATGCCAGTAATAGTCACTAAATCAGATCAGTTTAAAATTTTAGTGAGCTTGTGTCTTTGTCTAAAGCCTCAGGGCACTGTCACAGAAGATGGTTTAACCAATTTTTAATGTTAACATCACTGAAGATTTTTAGAAGTCGCATTTAAGAAGCTTGCAACTCTCCTGTAATTGACTTGTAAACTGGCTTAACTACTAGTGAATTAACTCCCTCTCCTGTGAGAACAGGATGGCTGACACCCAGTTTTTAGTCTGCTCTCTTTAGTACAGGGTACAGATGGTACTCTGTAAATGTGTGGTTTTAAAGGTCTTTCTAGAGCTGATGTTTTGAACTATAGTATGGAGGACAGCACCCAGATAAGTAGCAGGAAAAAGTCTGATTTCAAACTTCTAAGAAATGTATAGGTATCTACTGACACAAGGAAATTTTGTGGTTTATTTGAAGTGATAGTGGTTTTAGGGATGCATATGTGTTGTCAGTATTTTTATCTTACATTTAATGAAAGAGGTTTTTGCATTGGCTGTAGTTTTATTATAGTATTTGGTTTAGAATAGGGAAGGAGGGGTTGTACTTATTAGCTGTCATTTGCTTTCTATATGTTATTTATTGGCTTTGTATGAATATTTGTCCCTATTTTAGTATAAAATATCTTCAGTAAAACATCTGGGAAAGAAATTGTTGCTTGAACCCAGACATTAGCAGACAATTCCTCTTCCTCTGCTCTGTCAGAAGGAAATCACCATTAACAGCCTTGTGTTAACAAGCATTGTGTGTGCGTGACAGAAATGTTGCACATACAGAGCTTTCCACTTAAGACCAAAAGCTGATCTGGGTGCTGCATGAGGCTGCAAAAACAGATCAGCTCAGGAAGGAATCTATGTTCAGGATAACATGAGTTTAAGAACACATTTAAATGTTTTGCTGGACTACAACTACTCTGAACTGAACTGGGAATGGGAAAGAAAAGGCAGTACTTATGTGGGGTTGCAGCTGTAATCTCAGTTTCATGGTTTCTGTTGTGTTTTTGATGTAGAGGCTTCAGAAGGTATTTTAAAGAGGAAAAAACCCCCAAATAGTTGCCTGTTCCTCTGATGTGCTTAAGCTCTATCAGAATGGGGGGAGTTTTGAGTGTATAATGTATCTTGTATATAAACGTTTCAGAGCCAATGCCTCAGATGCTGTATAACCTTTATTTTAAGAGAATACACTTAAGTGAAATGCTGATCCCAGGTGAAGTGCCATTTGTTTCAATGGGGCAGGATTTTATTTAGTGCCATAGATCTTTGTGGCAGAAGGAGTTGTCACATGAAGGGGGGAAAGGTAGCTCCAGTTAACTATTAATCCTCTTGAAGGTTAAGGGGATGGCAAGTGTTTGTTTGCTTGTACACCAGAACTTGTTTGTTCTCCAGAATAAAACAAAAACTCAAAAGGAGGAGGGTATTATCCGTAAGGGATAGGGTACTGCTGGAGTTTCTGAAGGAGAGTGGTTTTCCTGGAGGGGGTGGTAAAAGAGATGGAAGGGTAGACTTGAGAGCAGCAGTGTGAATGAGGATTGGATAAAGATTCTGGTTTCAGATTTCCTGGAGAGACCAAAAAATGTCTTGAAAAATCATGATAATAAAGCATTGGTCTGTGAACTTGGTGCTATACAAGCATTGATGTATTTTGTTCAGTACAGCTGTACCTACAGGAACACTGTTCCATCCTTTCCTTTCTCTGGTTCATTCTGCCAGGCATGGTCAGTGGTCACCGGACACTACGCAGTGCTGTAACATTTTGTGTCTGTGTGGACATAACATGAAGGTGAACCCGGGCACATCATTGCAGGCAATTCACAGTATGTGAGAACTGCTTTCAGAGGAAACTGGTCTGTTTCTCAGTGCAAAAATCATTCAGATGGGATGAATAGTAGGAGATCTTGGTTTGGTACAAGTAGATCACTGCCCGTTGTCAAGGAAAATAGGTACTTTTGAAATCTTCTTTTACTAGAGTTCATTTACTGGGAGTGGGCATGATCCTTCAGCTTCAGGTGATCATCCGGAGGACAAGGACTTGATGTAATACATTGATTCAGTATTGTTAGCCTTCTTATTCCCTTGGGACAGGGGCAAGGCAAAGTCAGTGTATGAACTGGTAAAGGAACTTTGAGTAGGTTGGGAAATAATAATCTTAGTAATTTTGATAATGAAGGCAGAGTGTAATTTAAACCCAGGATTGGGTCGACTGTAAAAATTTTTGCCTTATTCCAGAAGAAACAGGCGACTTGGTCAACCTCTTGGCAAAAAAGGGTTGTGTGTTTATGTTAAATCCTGAGTGGAGATCCAGTAGATTACTTTGTGGAAGTGAAGGGGAAGTGCAAGGCTTGTCTGAAGGTGCACAAACAGTAGTTAAGATGTAACACTTGGTTAAACTCAACCCAGGATACTGATTCTGAGTCTGTCTAGTAAGAGATGAAGAACTATGAGAGCAGTTATACAATGACACACTTTCATGGCCTCCAGAAATTTGTGATTCAGGGAATTTCTGAGCTAGACTTAGCACCTTTCTTCTTATTAGTGGTGAATGCAGTTACATCCAGACAAAGCCCCTCTAAAACGTGTATATAACTGGTTTATTAAGGTTACACACACAGACAAAGAGAATAAGGAGGCGGCCTGGGAATAGTTCCTGCTTACAGTAGAAGGTGTTCACTGGTGTGAGAGCAGCTACCATGTGCCACCACAGATGTGAGATTTGCCAAAGTATATATGAAAATCTGTTGTGCAGCATTAAATCAAAGTTCCTCATAAACCACTGGCAATGAGTGTGGAGCTCAGCTCGTGATGCAAGGCTGCACTGAAAGAAAACAACATTCAAGAATGAGCTTACAATGGCAAGGAAAGGAGAGAAAAATCCATCTCTTTACTGTCAAACTAGGCAAAAAGACTGGACTACTACATTATGAAGTTAGATTAATAGCCTATTTTATGCGCCCTAAGAAGCCCAGCCACAGAGGGAGACTATTCAGAGGTACTCTGTTATTCCTGGAAGACAAGGTTACTCAGGGTAGTACATATGTTACAGGATGACTCTATAATCAGTAGAAAAGAAAAATTGGGGGGGTGAGGAGGGGGGTGGGAGAAGGGAAGAGAGATCCAAAGAGACTTAAGAAGATAAGTCAGATACCCTGGGGAATGTGCAGTGCCAAACAAACACTTAGCATAGGCCAAAGATGCATTGTTTTGATGACACTTATGCCACAAAGTCTGCTTTTAAGTTGATACTTGTCTGGTCAGGCTTGTCACACAAAGTACTGAGTGTTCAAGTAATCATTAGATCACTAGAGCAAGCAAGGAGGAAGTCTCTTGTCTTTGAAATGATGCAGAAAAGAACCTGAGTATGGCCAAAAACATGTGCATATGAGATGGAACCAAGTCTTAAGATAAAGAAATGAAAGAGAGGTGAAACAAGTGGAGGCTGGAAATAAAAGAATAAGATAAATGAATAAACTTGCCAAGCATCAATATTGATCCCAGAAACCAAGCAATTAAAATATATGGATTAGGTACAACAAGAGAAAACAAATATATAGAAAAAAGGATGTATGTATTTTCTGTTGAGGAATCACAGTCTGATCGGAGAAAAGAGAATGGGAACAGTGTGCTGTTCCCTGCCTGGGCTGAAAGTGGGGGAAGAACTGAGCCTGACTTGGTATACTGGAAGTAATTTAGTCTGGAAGAATGGTAAATACGGATATGTGTTTTAAGAACAGCTATGTCCCTTCTGGTTTCTTTTCTCTGTGTCTGTTTTTGCCTTGGTTGTCCATTCTGATACGCAAGGAGGCCAACGATACGTGTGTCCTGAACTGATCACAAAGCCTGTAATTTTTAAATAATTTTTGCAGTTCCAAGGAGGAGGCATGGAATGCCCATGGGCTTGGATCATCCTGATGTTCCTCACCTGTGTTAAGCCTGGTTTTGAGTATGTTTGTCTAGGGGCTGTGTCAGAGGCTACAACCTACAACTCTTAGCTGGCAACCCAGAGGCAGAGGAAATGCCTGTACTGTCAGATATGAGCTAATTAGTCTTTGTTGAAAAATCTCTTGATTGTTTTCAAAACCTCCTCCTCCTACCTTCCTCATGAGGCACGAGGGCATGCTCATGGTATGTTTAAGTTTTTGAAGTTTTCTTTTAACTGGTGGGAATTTTCCATATCTTATTTACTCTTGTGAAGGTTTGGTCATGAACCACACTGAAAACTGAACTGTCTTGTTTCTTGAAACCTATTAATTTTATAAACCACAAACAAAATATAGTGAGGCAGCTGCTTTGAGACTTTTGTCATATGACCCAGGACTAACCTTAGCTCAGCCAGGCAAGCTGTGAGGGATGGCTCACCCTGCCCCAGCTGGGCTCCAGATAGCTAAATGATCAGAAACTACCAGTTGGGTAGAAAAGATTCTGGCAGCTCCCAGACATTGTTCCTCGGAGGTCTGATGAGTCACTTGTAATTCTTGAATAATCTCGATTGTCTAGGCTATTTTTCATTATCATTCATGTATCATTCTGATACATATATGTTAATTCTGTAGATGATTAGAGCAATGGCATTTTATTTTTAATGACTTTATTCGCTGCATCCCAGTGTGCTCCCCCCTCCCCCAAGATAATACCTTTATTACACATTCCTTTTCTTTTTCTTTTTTTCCCTGTCTATTACAGATATTAACTGTCAGTCTTAATAATGTGATAGCCATGTGGCAGAATTGAGGTTCCATTTTATTGTCTCTGAGTAGCTGACATTTTGTTCTAGCTCTTTTCCTGCTTGCCAAGTAAAGCCAGTGTTCTGGTACCAGGTCGGGAGAGGAGGAGTGTTAATTTACCCAGCAACTTTCCCATGACTGACAAAAATGGCTGTAACAAAAGCAGCCCTAACATTACATTATCCTGCAGCTAATGAGTCAACCAGACCTGTGTCTTGTTGAATTTTATTGTCTCTCCTCATAATGTTTTGTAAGATACAAGAACCAGAATGAACTTCTCTCCAAACACAGCCTTCCCTCCTTAAAATCCTGTCTTCAGTCTTTTGCTGATTTCTTCAACATTCTCAAACAATAACTCCTTTTAAATTACCTGAAAGACTTGTGATACAGTCTATGTCAGTGTCTGTTTCCTGTTTTCCCACATTTTGTTTCTTTCAAGGTTTTTCTTTTGTATTGTTTTTTCTTTTTGTATTCCAACTGCACACAAAGAAACAACTTACTCTTAAGTCATCATGACTGCACAAGAACATCTGTGTATTTTGTTTTATTCTTTTTCCCTTTTTTTTTTGTTTTGTTTTGGTTGGTTTTTGGTTTTTCCTCAGAGAACAGAAAAACTACCCTCCTGTGTGAAATGCCCCTCTAGTGTAGCCTAGTGCTGTTTCTGATATTTGACAGTGAGTGATACTTCAAATATGGTATGATTGCTCCAGTGTTGCACCCTTCCTGATCACTAATTTGGGATTTCCTGATCTGAAGGAGGTTTATGGACCATTAATCTTTAATAGCTGCCTACAAACCTACACTCCATGAGTTCCTGGTTTGAATCCATGTATTCTTTTGGCATCCATGACACCCCATGGCAATAAGTTTTGCAATTTCATTGTGTGGAAAAAGTACTTCCTTTTTTGTTTATTTTTAAACCTGCTGTCTGGTAATTTAATTGTGTGCCCCATAATTCTTATTTTGTGAGGAAATGTTCTCCACACCATTCATGATTTTGTAAACTGTTTGTGAATGAGTAACTTCTGTTTTCTGAGCTGGAGAGTAGAGACCTGGGAGAGCTATGAGTGATTAGAAGTCGTCCTCCCTGTGTTTTGTAGAGCACACAAAATTCAAGATGTGGGTGCCCAGTGATGTACATTGCTGTGTTCTCTCCAACCAGCTGGTGATACTGTTTGCCTTTTTAGAATCACAGAGGATCCCACAAGGATCATCGAGTGTGTGCCCCTTAGTGTGATCTTCAGTCTTCTTGTACTTGTAGTACTGTGTGAACCTATCTAGATTGTACCTCTTCTGGTACAAAAATGATTTCTGTATTGGTGCAGAATATTAATTTCTTTCCTCCCTCTCTGCAGAATAAGTAATTATAGGTCTGTTGTTAAACTGTATTTGAAGTCCCCATTGTATGTTACCAAATAACTTGCCTTGTGGATAAAGTTGGGGAGCACTATCTGTTACTGAATTTTTATCTATTGATATTTTTAGTATTTTTTTGTATCAAAGTTACTGTCTCTGAAAACATTAAAATGGATATTACTTTTCTTCTGTTTGCAAGATATTTCATGCTGCAATGATATTACTGCTCACTTGCCCAAAGAGCTTCAGAGTTTGTCTTCACTGAAATTTTCCAGTTGTAATTGTAAATACTTCAGCCTAGCAGGCTTACCTGTTGGAAGCAGAACTTGCTTCAGGAGGGAGAGGCCTGGCAACTGGCTTCTCTTGGTTTCCAGCTGGTGCTGCTTTCCTCAGTAGGTTTTAACTTGTGAAATGTGAAACATTTTTTCACTTTTTGGGAGAAGTTGTGTTGGGTTTTTTCTTATTTTTCTTTTTTTTTTCTTCTCCCCCAAAGGGGGGGTGTTGAAATGAAAGTGCAGAAGTGCAACTTTCCCACCATGGAGTGCAGCAAAACCCAATTTGTTCCATGTTTTCCTTCCAATGTCTCTTTTACTGCTTCAGTGCAGAGCTGCTGGACATGGAGAAAGATGGTTGTGTCATATTGTCTCTTGATCTGTTGTTAACACACCTTTACAAATAAGCCCATGCTGAATTTTGTTAAAAGCATTGAGGCCTTCATGAATGTTATTCTGAGGAATTACCTAACTACTGCTGGGATCTGTCTGTGTGGGTTTTTTTAATCTTCTGTTACAGAAATAAATTCTGGTTATGTCTTTTGGTTAAATAAGTTGTCAGAGAATTTTAAAGCGCTGACAGCTCCCAACTTGACAGCAAACTCTTACTTCGTAAACCTTAGGTTGTTGTGCTTGCGTAATAAGAATCCTTTGAGTTTAGGTTTCTCAGTAATTTAACAGCATTTTTGACCTCATTAAAGTTAGTATTTAAGACCAAAATGTGTTTTCAAGTTCAGGTATAAATTCAATATTTCTCTTAGTGACATTTCAATTCCATAGTGTAAAGTATTATGAAAAGGGAACAGGATAAAAAATGCTTTGCTTTTATTTTCAGTCCAGTTTCTTTCCATTTAATTGATTTGTTTGTCTTGGTTTTCTTCTTTTTTAGAGTTTTAGAGTGCCAAGGACTGCCCATTGTGAACGGGCAATGTGATCCCTATGCCACCGTTACCTTAGCAGGACCCTCCAGGCAAGTATTGCACGTTCAAGAGCTTCCATTTTATGAGGATGGTTTCTGTTTCCTTTGTCTGTTAGAAATCTGCATTCTCAGGTGGACAGCTGGGAGTATTTAGACACTGCTAGAATATGTTAAGTGTTGGTGTGTGCGTATATGAGCTACTGAATTATACTAGAATAAGTAATTTGAGGCTTGTTTCAGTTTTGATTTATGTAAACATCTGAATAATCTCAGAATAATTTGAATATCCTGGAGTATATAATTTGTGGTTAGGCTTAATTTATGCATCTTGTCACCTCACAGTTGGAGGCTGGTTCTTGAGCAAATTCATTGCCTAATTTTGGGCAGGGGCAGAAGAGAAATCTGAATACATCAGCATCTTGCAGAGTATGCACGTTTGTATGTGAATATTTAGTGTCTTCACTTTCAAGGTGTGGCAAATTATTGTGTATGTCAAAACCCCTAGGTGGCTCAGTCCTGTAATTTCATATAAGCAGACATAATAGCATGGATAAAATTTGGAATGAGGTTTTAGTGATGAGATTCTGCATAATACTCTTCAGTTTAAATTTGGGATTCAATTTTCCCATCTGTTGTAAAAATTTCCTGTGCTGTTGGATGTCACTGTGGGGTTTTTTCTGGCTATCTAAAGTCATCTTTTATGTTGGTATCATTTTAGAAACAAAACAGCTCTGCTCTGACCTCAAAGAATCGGATTTGATAGCATGGGCTATTCATAATATTTTACAATAATTTCTTGAAAATACTATAAATAAGAAGCATTCTTGACAAATATTTACCTTGCATGCAGAGGAGTCTTTGAGTTTGTCTTTATTCTTCATCTTTGTCTATGTGCATTGAGCCTTGTCTCTATTTTTGAGCTGTGTATTTGAGTTATACACTTTGTTTTAAGCCTGTAACCTGTTTCAGATAGCACTGGATGGCTATTCCTGAAACTGTAAGGAGATTGTTTGACTAACCCTTGAAAGACCAAACTTACCTTTGTCAGCTTCCCTCCGCCTCCCAGTCTGGATAATGTGTGACTATTGATCATGTATTTCCCTTCAGAATAAGGAGCATAGCCTTATCCTATTCCTGTCTGGTTTTTTTGGGGGGGATGAAGAGGGCTTGCCTCCTATCTCCAGCAAGCAGCATGCAGCTTATTCCCATCCACTGCTTTGTAATTGCTCAGTAATTGTGCTGCCTTAATCACCTCCCGTTCTACATCCTGCTTCCCAGTCCCCTCCCAGATGGGTTTATCAGTAAAGAGCTTGGTTGGCAAGTGTGAGTGATGAGATGGAGTTGGCAATCTGTCCTATGTCCTGGAGGCGATTAGTCTCTCTTATCTCTCAGCTTCTCCTAGGAATAGTGGGATATTCTTAATCTGTACATCATTCTCCTCTCTGGATTTTTCAATGCCTCTCATTTTAGAGTAGGAAAGCTGCTTTATTCAGCTGCAATGCCAAGAATAAAAATTTCAACAAACGTGCTGCTGTTTATTGTGTGATTTGTACTTAACAGAGCCATCATCAGGCTTCCTAACCAAAACTCTTTCTATTCCTGTGTTATAGATGGGAAAACATTGTTTACTCATGGACGGGCCCATTCAAGTCACATGGGAAGCAGCACTGAGAATTAGACCCAGCTTTACTTGACCTCTATGAAATACATAGAGTTGTCCAGTTAATATAAGCAGCTTTGGTGCGTGAGAAATGTCAGATAGATGTTGGGATGAAATGATTAGTAGGTCAGTTTTCCACATGGCTGATGTGCCTCTCCATCTGTGTCTGTTTTAACTATGCCTGCAGAGCTGTAGGGGAAGATTGGTGACACTGGACAACACAGAGCTTTTCTCTTGTAGGTAATGAGGACGAATCAAGCACAGGTTCATAACATTTGGAAGTCACCAAACAGCTGTTGGCTGGCCTGTGAGAAGTGCATTGGATGGCTCTAGCCCAGCACCAAGCAATTAGATGTCTGTGGCTAAAAGCCATGGAGGATGAATGGGCAGTGCTAAACTTGGTCAGGCCTGGTGAGCGGCTGAGAGGAGGTCTGCCCTGTCTTGTTCCTACAGAACAGTAGAAATAGACTTCTGCTCAGCAGTGCTCATAATAATTTGCCACCATAATATTAACTAAGCTGCAGGGAAAGGGATGGTAATACAGCAATAAAAATATTCTTACTGAAGAATTCATTCTGGATTTTTTTATTATCTAACATCTCTGAAAAGCAGTCATTGATTCTTCAGGCCAGGATTATAAAATATAAATATCAGAAATAGCTGTGTTAGTCTTTGTCTCCTGTGTTTTTAGAGTATAGGGAATTTTTGAGTTGCATCAAGACTGAGACAATCTTCCCTGAGACAATGTTGCTGCTCAGAGCCCCATTCTTGGCAGTTGCTTTGTACACATAGAAGATTCTGCTGGATCAAGCAAGTGACAGAATCAGGGTTTAAGGGCTTGTGTTTAAAAGAGGATAACAAACTGTGATTACTGCCACTTTAGAGAAATAAGCATGCGTTGAATCTCTCTCTTAAATGTGTGTGAATGTCCGTGCCTTGCTGTGCTGGAGCCACATAGCATTCTGGTTTTATTAGATAAATCAAGTGTATGGCTATTTCCTCTTAAGGGACTGTTTTAGGATCACACTTTTGCTGATGTTGTTTCTTACCCTTTTTTGTTTGTTTGTTTGTTTTGTTTCCTTAATTCAGATCGGAAGCCAAAAAGACTAAAGTTAAAAAGAAGACCAACAATCCACATTTTGATGAAGTGTTTTATTTTGAGGTTGGTATTTCAAAGGAATGGGTGATGAGCTGAAATACTATACTGTAGATAGTTGGCACAGCATCCTGCTTCATGTTGTGCCAGCTGTCATCTTTGAAGACTGTTTCAATGCATGGCACAGGGGAAAGAAGTACCTGGGATCAGACTACCCGTCTGCTGAGGAAGCAGTATATTGCTTCAGCTCAGCTGCTCTATAGGGAAACCTTTAAGTTGGGCACTTCTGAGCAACAGGCTTTACACTCAATCACAACTCACCCCAGTAGAGTTTCGAAAAAGTACAGTTAAAAATGGGTTAAAAAAACACAACAGTTCCCCCCCAGAGAATTTTGGGGTTTTTTTAAGCCTATGTTTTTATAGCTGCTCCACCCTGTCTTTCCCAGTCAATGGGAGGAAGGTTATTTCCTTAGGAATACTGAAAATTGTAGAGGAAAATACACTTAAACTGCTTGTTCTGGATGTCTACCAGTCTGCTGCAATACCAATGCCTTTTCTCCAAGTGGGTGACACCTCTACAGCTTTATTTAATACAGAGCATTTTCAACAAATCCAGTTAAGATAAAGTATAACTTGTGTGACAGTTCTCATTTAGGTTCTTACTGGCAAGAGTAGCTGTAATTGTGGTGTGGCCATACATATATGTGCATGTGTTTATAATTTAGATACCTCTTGAAACTTTCCATTCTTCTCTTCTAAAGCATGTGTATCTTTCTCTTTTCTTTTTCTCTTGGACATCATAGTCCTGGTCTCTGCTTAACTGTTCTATTTCAGTAGACACCTCAAGAATATATCTGGAAAACAAAGTCGATAAAAAACCAGAGTAGCCCAGTGCAGCTGGCATATATTGAAAAGCCCTTTCCACTCATATGGCTTGCATCATTCAGGTCACATTTGCATAAGAAATTGTTGCTGGCATAGAGATGATGCCTAGGGATGTGGTTTCTCAAATCAGTTCTGGGATACAGACAACTATCAGGAAGGGATAGCTGGGGAGAGAGGAGTCATACAGGTGCTGGTACACTGTGCAGATCTAAAGTGCACACATCATTTTTGGCATTTATGTCTTCTTCCTCCTTCTACAAACCTCTGTCTTTGCCTAGAAGCCTATACTTGTACTGACTAATCTAAAGTCTGTCGTACCAGCAGAAACGTTCTCTTGTTGATGTAATGTGTTTGGATACAAGGAACAGATACAGCAAGTTCTTTATGGCAGGGGCACTTTCTCAGTACCCAAAGGGGTGGAAGCCATGAGGGTTGGCCAGAATAGTTATCTAAGATAATCTTTCCTTCACTAAGCCAGTGTATCTCTTCCTAGGATCCTAGAAACCCTGCTAGCAGTGAACTTTTGCGCCTGGCTCTTTGAGACTCTGTGGAGTTGCTGCATGAGCATTGCTGGCAGGGGAAAGATTCCGTGATCCTGAGTGCTGAAAGTGCATTGAGGTGTCTGTGTTTGCTCAAGGTTGCCCAGGATTTCGGTCCATCACCTGGCCCAGAACTGCAGTCTTTGGCAGTGACACAAGAGTGATGTTGTATGTAAATAAACTAAAATGGGCTTCCCTGTTCTTAACACAGGCAATTCTGGAGGTGCCTGTCAGTGAGAACTTTTAAATGAGAATATAATCTGGGAATTCAGACTATAAACCATAAAAACTTCACCTGTCTGATTGCTCAACCTTCTGTGTGCTGCAGAAACAGCAAACATTTGGTATTTAAACACTGAACTTGGCAGGTGGTGCCATATTGGGAAAGGAAAGAGAGATACAAAGCATCTTCCAGCTGGAGTTGGGAGGGAGGGGGCTGGAGGCTTCCTTAGTTTGCCTTTGTGCTGAGAGCTGGGTTGCGTGCAAGTACCGGCAGAGGCAAAACCTGAACTCAAGCCCATGCCCCAGTTGTTCTGCTAACTCAGAGCAAAATGATTTCTGTGTGGGTAAGAGCAGAGCTTAGGAAATGTCTGAATCAGCCAGAATTCTGAAACATAAACATACCCTTAGTACAGACAGAGCCATCATAGATTTATGTCATTTGGAGAGTAGTTAATACATATCAGGCTGAACGTCTTCAAGGAACAAGGTTCAGTAGAACTGCTGTGACTGGAAAATACATTCACTAATGAGATGTGGGCAGACCTGTGGCTGGTGCATGCAAAGTGCTCCAATTCCTGTGGAGCTGCACACATTCATGCTTTTGACAGCAGTGTCACTTTCTGCTTCTCAACAGCTTCATCAGCTTTCCTGCAGTCTGCTAGCACAGTGATTGGCCATGCCTCCAAGAAGCAGCTGATCTGTAAAAGGCAGTGAATGGGGGCTTTCCTTTCTACAACTAAAAAGTTGCAGATTTAATTTTCTAAACGGAAAGTAGGTTATAATTGGTTTGGGAAATAGAGGACCTTATTTAAGGGGTGCTGTGAGTGAAACTTGCACCTGATGGTTAGGAGCCATTTTCATCACCACTTCAGCTGCAGTGTGGTATGGAGCTCTGTAACAGGAAAATGGCCCTTTTGCAGGAACTGAAGGGGGGAGTGCTGGGAACCTGCTTGTGAACCTGCACGTACTGGAAAACAAACGAGCAGCTATAAAACAGCTTTTCAGCTTTGCCTGAGGAAGGGGACCAACACAGCAGAATTGTGCCCCCTGTTTTGTGAAATGTTATGTGGCAGCTGGTTCAGCACCGTGGACTGGGAGTTTCCTCATCTTCAGTTCCACAGAGCTCTCTCTTTAGGAATACTACTCTTGAACTGTATTAATGTGCATACTAAATAGTCGTATGGGTAAACAGAGATACTCATACAAGTAGATTCCAGCAAAACTTCTTAGGAAAGTGTTTACTTAAAAGGGACATGCCATAAGTTACAGTTATACTATAGCTTTTTAAAACAACTCATGTGTTACAGATAATAAGACTTAAAAGCTTCCTTCCTCATTGACAATGACACCATTAGCTTACAATGGTAGTAGCAAATGTCATTTGCAGTTACATAGGAAAATTTGCAGGAATAATGAAGACAGTGTTTGCAAGGCTAGGGTGAGGAAATTTGCGCTTAGATCCTGAAGTTGTAGACTGTATTTAAATACACTGGTTTTGGGCTTACCGTTAATTTTGATTTCATTAGTCTGTAGCATTTGGTCTCCAGTGCTGCCAGTACCTTTTAGTTTTTATGTATCACCTTGAAAATGTTTCCTGCCTCACACAGACGTACGTACAAAAGGCTCTGAGTGTCCTGTGCCAAAGATTCTTCTCTGGTTCCTCCCTACTTAGGCAACTATATTGTTGCCTCCCTTGTTTGTGCTGTCTGTGTCTCATGTACAGTACAAAACCAAGAAGTCAAGTTTACAATAAAAGCCAGTTTTTGTGAGTGGGAAGTATTAAGCCGCAACTGTATTCAAACCTACGATAAAGTTGAGCTACTTTGTGCAACCAGGAGCTGAACCCACACATCATACACCCTTGCATTTGATCAGTTCCTGCTGTGGTTTCAGCTGGGCGGGGTAGCCTTTTTCTCAAGTTTCTGACACACTACACAAAAACACAACCTTCAAAGTCTTTTTATAGGCATGCTAGAAAACAAATTTTAAGAAATGTTTGTATAAAACCTTTCTTGCTAATGCTCTACACTTACAGCTTTCTGTTTTTTTTACCTGCGCTTTGCTGTTTAATCAGTCTTGGAAATATGGTTGGTGAACTGTGCAGCTGGTTCTATATTCTGATATGCACAACATAGGCTAGGGTCTCTTAGACAATTGGTCTACTTGATATTTGTTGTGTGTGGACAGGTTAAATTGACTTCCAGGATATCAGGGCAGGCAGAATTTCCCAATTCTAACTGGATACACAGCAAAGTGTTTTTAAGGGTGGTTTTCATTCCTCCCCCACTCTCTCCTCAGAGTGCCTCAGGGCATCTGTTGTACAGCTGTATTTAAAACCCAAATATTAATTGCCCTTTTATTTCCCTAGATGGATTATAAAATTGGTGCTCCTTCCAATGGTGTTTTTGTGTTGTTCATATAAACTCAAAGTGCTATAGTAATATTAAAGATGTTCTTTCTCTGTAAAGAAAGTATGGGGTATCTAGTAACTCCAGGTTATGACTTTGTAACCAGCACTTTTGTATAGTCAGGAATCTGTTTAGTCAACATGTTCATTCACTTGCATGAATGTTTTCAGTATTGGGACTGAAGTCACTGCTGATAGTGAAAGGTAGTGATCTTCCAAAGCTTTGTACAAGTTAGATCAGAAAGTTTTTGTGTCAGATAAGCTGTTAAAGTTTCTTCCTTTTTATTAGGTTACAAGACCCAGTAGCTACAACAAGAAATCCCATTTTGATATTGAAGATGTTGATGAAGTTGACAAAATGGAGATTAGGTAATATAAAATACTTCACTGGTATAAAACTGTCTTCCTAAGTTGTGTAACTTTGGAGTAGACCGTGTTTTCAAAGTGGCAAGCATGGTTTTACTGTTGATAAATCAAGATGGGGCTTCATCACTGTATCTGTATGTTAATTTACCTCCACTGTCTTGTAGATCGTATCTTGAATGTGTGTGATGGTTTTCCTTTGTATCCTATGTATACTGTGTGTATGCTAATGTGTGGTTGTCATTAAGCACAACCTTTTATGTCTTTACTTCCCTTTCCTTCCTCCCTCAGTTTCCCAGGAGAGCCCAGAGGCTCTGTGATGCTCTCAGTTAAAGAATGTATTTTCTTTTATCGCTTACTTTTAGCAACCCTTGTAAGGTCCTTCTTCCCTGGAAAGAAACTCTTGAACTCAGAGTTTTTCTGGGGCAGAGGCAGTTTCTCTTCTCTTTTGCCTGCCAAACTTTAACCCCTTATTGCAAGATCTGGTATGATAAAAGTGAAATCAGTTGCACAGGAAAAGAGCTATTCTGATTTCAAAACCAAAACAACCCTGCCCCACCACGTGCCACCCTCTCAGTACTATTTTAAGCCCTGCTGAGGCCAGTCAACAGCATCTATGGGGACAGATGAGTATAAGAGTGGAGAGAAGAAAACAATAGGAGGTATGAAACTTGAAGATATCACATGCATCATACCATCACATAGGTTGAAACTTGGAGACTTAGGCTGTCTGGTGATCTGGATGCATTGTAGATGAAAATTGCTGTGTCTACATCAGATGATGAGAAATTCCCCTCTCCTTTATGCTAGGATTTGGAGGAAGAAAGGTTGAGGGAGAATAGTAGCACCCCCTTCCTCCCCAGGTATTCCCACATGAGAGGCAGTGAGGCATCTCCCAAATGTTCCCTAGTTCCTTCAGAAGCACAGCTGGCTGTAAGGAAAGGAGGGAATACCGGGAAGGGGGAACAGTACTTAGTCCCAGCAAGCAAGATGCATCTGTGTTCACGAATGAATGGATTGAGAGCTGTTCTAATTTGACAGTCAGCTGCTGGTTCATGTAGTCTGTCAGTGTAGTATTGCAGTGCTACCAAGACCATTAATAGATTTGTGTTTGCCATGGCTCTGTGAGGCAGGAAAGGGAAACTATTCATATGTGAGAGAGACAAAAGCTGTGCTCTTTCTCTGAGAACATCTGTGTCAGGCAGTGTGTCAGGTAGCTGCTTGAGGGGCAACTCACAGCTAGTTAATGGGAGAAAAAGCACAGACCCAAGTGCAGTGCTGTACTGGTTTGGTGGTGTCAGTGTTGCAGCACAGCAGATGATGTAGTCCTAGCACTAGACTATATTTCTTCAAAGCTTTGCATGGTGTAGGCAGATATTAAATACCATGTTCCATATCCCATGGGATGTATGGGATGAAATGGGCAACTAAACCACATCGTGGGAGTCCCAGTCTAGTCTTTATAACCATGATGCTCAACCATACGCTGATTTTAAGTGAAAGCTAGGATTCTCTGCTAGTTTTTGTGATAGTTTGGAAGGGGACCCTAGACATTGTTGGGCAGTGGTTACACATTGCATAATATTTCAGTGATTCTTATTTTGTACTACTGGACTAAATAAAATTATACAGTTTTACTTACTGAGTATATTTTCTGGACAAATGACTGCAACAAAAATGTATGTGAAGCTGAGCTTCAGAAAAGTCTGTCATTCCTGAAAACCAGTGTATCACAGTGTGGTAAAGATGAGTAGTTTGAGAGGAGGCTTACAAAATAGTTGGGTAAAGATTAAGTACTTAAATAATAAGCAAAAGCAGATGAAGTGTTAGTCTTGGTTGGACAAATTCTGCTCAGAGGTTTTGTCCCCTGTAGGACAGAGTGTTTTTGTTTCCAGCTCAGGTTCCCCTTCCACCCCCACTCACTTCCTCCACTGTGTTTAGTGAGAGTTAGGTTGCACTCATGCCCTCTGGATGGATCACACAATCTATGGGTTTGGGGATTTGTTTTCTTTTTCTCTCCTGAGAAAAATACAGTACCACAGGGTAAAGAGGAGACTTAGTCTCTCATGATTTCTCTCTAAAGCTATGAAAGTTTTCTCTTTTTGAGTGGGTGTAGGAAGTTGTAGGCAGGACATATCAACACTTGGGGACCAGATGTTCTGGTGAACTCATTGTTTCTCCTCCCCCTCTCTGCTGTTTGTTTCTTTCTGTGACTACAATCTGTCCAGTTTCAGAATAATACTTGTCATAATTTTGCCTTTTAAAAATCTTAGGAAACAATCGTCTTTTAGACTCTGAGGTTTGTGTATTAAGATTTTTAATAAATGCTGTTCACTCTTTGTAGTCCAAAAGCACAAACCAATAATTTCAGAATTTACATGCCTACTTTGCTTACTGTGTAGTGTGAGACCTACTTTAACTTGCTAGTTCCTCATGTACAGATCCTTTGCATTGATTTTTTTTCTTTAGCTGGGGGGGAACATCCTTTGGCTCTCTGTTTGAATGTGTTATTGCTAGTTGGCATCTTGAAAGAGTTTGGATAAACTAGAAACCAGCAGCCTGTAAATACTTAGTGAATTGTAAGTTTGACAGTGTAAATAGACTTGAAGATTCTTTTCCTCCTGAAGCTGCTTTTAGCTACCTGAACTTGTTAGAAAGATAACAACTCACCAAATATGGAGAAAGGGGAGAGGAGGTTGAGTTTTCAAAGAAATTTTTTTCCTTTTGGAGCATTCTTGCCCTGCAGAAATACTGTCAAAATACCAATATTTGAAGAACTTTACCTAGCACATGTGCAATGTGAGATGATGGTATGTCTAGTGTATGATACTTGATGCATGAGACACTGCTGGCAGATACAAGGCTCAGAGTATATAAAAGTGATGTCCTCTGCACTTGGATAAGATAGGATAAACCTTTAGCAGGATTCTCAACATCCATGCCTTGACAAGTCTGCTGTGACTTGCTTGAGACTAGGAAGGTTGTGTAAGTATGTCCATGATTTTGGGGACACAATGACTTTGCACCTTATCAAAATTAAAGTTGCTCTTCTAAAAATCATCATTACTGGAAAACCTGTATTTCTTCCCATGTACCTTTTCCCCCCCCCCAAAGATTATGCCACGTTCAATCTGTCTTAGCTGCAAAATAGTCAGCTGAGCTTGTTTTATAATAAAAATACCTTACAGAGGAAACCTTAAAATACATACAGAAACCACTACCTTGGAGTTTGAAACCCTTGCTTCGAGGTGGGTATGGTAGCATTTGTCTACAAATGCTAGGTTAGACACCAGTACTTCTGCTTTGAATCTCAGTGCAGTTGTTTTCCATCCTAGTGCTAAAGAGCATAAGAAAGTATTATCTAGAGATACATACCAGAACTTCCCAAATGTGAGGGACCAAGTGCCAAAAATGTGTGAGCTTCAGTCAATACATAGATTACACAGAATGGTAGAAACTATCCCGAGGCTTTGAATATCTCTACAGAGCTAGTTCAGGTGCCTAAAATATGTAAGCTTGAGACAGTGAGTCTTTCCAGGAGCTAAAGTGCTGGGAAGGACTGCGTAGACATCCAGCCTTATTCCATAAAGCTGCCACTTAGCTGCTGGTAATCCCAAATTAGACAGGGACTGACAGTATGGAGTCCTTAAATTTGCACTTTTTTCCCCTGGTGTCATTCTACCTGTATTTTCCTATTTCCTGGGATAGCCAAACTATCCCAGCCCTCTGAATCTTTATCATTATCAATAGTGGAAACACTACAGATGAGAAAAAGTTAATCTAAATTATTTTTTTCACTGATGTTTCATGGAGATGAATTGCACGGCTTCAGAAATCTAAGGTAAGGTTATCACTTTACTGTTTGGAAACCACTGCTGTACAGTTTTAAGTCTTTCTAACTCATAGACTTAAGGGGAAAAAACCCAACAAATTTGGAAAAAAGGTTGGAATTCGTTGTTTTTATTTTTAATTTATTATTAATGTTTTTAATTTATTTGTTTTTAATATAGGGTTGATCTTTGGAATGCCAGTAACCTGAAGTTTGGTGATGAGTTTCTAGGAGAACTGAGACTCCCTTTGAAATTTCTCCGACAGTCTAGTTCTTACGAAGCATGGTATTTGACATTTTTCTTTTGGAGAATAAGTAGAAACATATGTCTGCTCTGAAGACTTAAGAGTCATTACTGCTATGTGATAAAGTTTAAATGGATTTAATTTGTATCATTTTTGTAAGCAAGCCAAAGTAATCTTAGCTAGTGTAAGAACAAGAAGTTTTGATAATGTGATTAGAGATTTCAGACTGCCTCTGTGTTGCGTGTGGGAGTTCTAATATGTTGAGTTTATGATATTATTTACTGCAGTTCATCAGCAATGCCATGGTTTTAGTGTGTGAGTTTTTAATCATAACTACATAAAACTTATGTTCAGAACTTCCCATGTTGCAGTTGGTGCAAAATAGACTGGCAAACTTAGTTAAAAACCCTGATTCAGAGCTCTCAAGGATTTGATACATATATAAATACTCTGTGTATCTGTACATTTTCTATACGTTCACATATAACCTGAGATAATCTTGTGTTTCAGCACAAACTTTCTGTCTTATTTTTTGCATATCAGGTATTTCCTGCAGCCCAGAGATAATGGTAACAAGTCATTGAAACCTGATGACCTTGGTTCCTTAAGGTTAAATGTGGTTTACACTGAGGACCATGTTTTTTCCTCAGACTATTACAGTCCACTTAGAGACGTCCTGCTAAAATCTGCAGATGTCGAGGTAATTTGCTTGCATTGTTTGTTGTTTACCTGCAGATCATCCTTCCAGGGGTCTCTGAATGTTTGTCACTATCTTGCTGGCACCATAGTTTTTTAGTTACCAGAGAGGTCAGCTTCTTTTTCACACCTGAGAGCCTGGTTAAGCTTTGTATATACCTGGTGCTTGTTTTCAGTCCTTGCAGAGATCTTTATCTGCATGCAGCATGGCGGGTGAAGGCACACCCAGGAACACCAGTGGTTTTAACAGCAGCATATTCTCTGTGACTTTAATTTTATATGTGAAAATGCAAAGTAAACTTCAGTTTGACCAGTTGTTTTCCTGTGGTGGAGAGGAACAGGTTTGCTTGCATAATTGAGAAAAACCCAAACCAAGAACTATTCCTGAAGCGTCAGAGTTGGACCTTGTGTGCCCTTGTGTATATTTTTAACAGTTGTAGCAGTGCTTTTATGTTGTCAGTGGAAGAACTGGGTTCTATACTCACTGTGACTTGAAATTGTAAAGGGTTAAATAGAGTTCTTCCTCTTTACTTGCTTCCCAGGCAAGTGACATTCAGTGAAAAGACAGCCATTAAAAATGGGGGGGGGGGGAGAGACTGTGTTGTAATAGTTTTTAAAGTGCTGCCCTCTTGTGATCAGAACTCACAGCCCACAAAAACGGGGATGTAACATCACCTATATTAGGTACAGAAATGTTGGGTAACTGGCCATTGCAACTGTTGTGTGGGGTTCAGCATTATGGAGCTAATGGTAAAAGAAAGAAAGGATGCTTGTTCTGGAAGGATTTCTCAAAATTTTTATTACTTTCCTCTTTTCAGCCTGTTTCAGCATCAGCTGCACACATTTTGGGTGAAGTTTGCAGAGAAAAACAGGAAGCAGCCATACCTCTTGTCAGGCTTTTCTTACACTATGGCAGAATTGTGCCTTTCATAAGTGCCATTGCGAACGCTGAAGTGAAGAGAACTCAGTAAGTACCAAAAACCAGCAGCTTTGCTATCAAACATACCTACTGTGCATTGGCTAGTGCTGGGATGCTCCACTCAGTTTCTAGAATCATGCAATTTCAAAAGAAAACGTCAGAGTTTTTCCTGTTCCTCCCAGCTCAGTAGCAGAGTTCTTTATAAATGCTTTCACTGCTCTCAAGATCTGGTGAGTTTGATTTTTGGAGGAATTCCCATCGTGTTTTGTGAAATCTACTTGCAAGACTATTGTAAGATCAAAAGCAGGGATTTTCATTCTTCTCAGTCTTAAGTATAGTTGATGATAACTGTAAAATTCTGTGTTACCTTCAGCTGTTCATATGAAATCATTTCAGCTTTATCATGTGCTAATAAATCATCTAGTGCTGTGTTTGTTGAATTTGTTCAAAACAAAAAGCAAGTTTCTTCCTAATAATGAATATTTAAGACAAGCTGTATGTATAATTTTTCCAGTTAGAGGATGAAGGAACAAAGATGGGATTGGATTTGTCATGGGATAGCAGAAAACAAAGTTGGGTTGTTTTGGTTGCTTCTTTTAAATGCCTTGTTTGGCTTACTGGGGGGCTGATAGTTCAGTAGTGTAAGTATTCACACCAGGCAGGTCCTAAAGAACATTTGTTGCCACAAGCCTTGTGCCTATGTAGTGATGCTCTTGACTAACAGTAGAAGAGACAATTGGGAGGTAATGGGAATGACAGATACTGACTCTGAAGTAAGAGCTTCCTCTGTACAAAATAAAGTCTTTGTGTGGGTTGGCTCTTTTAAAAGTGTTTGAGGGATCAAGTGTTTTCCTTCCTCTAGGTAGGTGGTTTTTTTCTGTACTACAGGTTGGCTGAAAGAGCTTGGTTGCTGCAGTATGAGGAAATTTGCTGCTCCCTTGTCAGTCACGCTCCTGTGATAAAACAGCAAAGATGGCATTTGTTTTCAGGACTTTCTGGCATTTGTAACAGGCAGTGAGCTTACTTTTTTTGTGAAACAAAATGATAAATCTAGCAAGGCAATTCATCCTGTTATTTACTGCTTGTAAATGAGTACAACTGTAGTAAGCTGTAAACAACAGAAAAGATATCAGTGTATGTACAAGAGCAGCCAAATTACTTCATATCAAGTTTGATCTGCTGTCAATAGGCACAGGGTCTGATGATATGGTTGTAGATGAGGTCATTGATTATGTACCTGTTTGAATAACGTAAATTGCTGTGCGAGGCATTGCAGGTACATGATAGTGCTGTTAACTAAAGCTTTACAAATCACAGTGGTTGTACGTCTAGTACAAGATGAATTCTGTGCAGAGGACTTTTTGGAAAGACATGAGATGAGTCTGCAAGACATCAGGTCTCAGGGCAGAACTGGGATCTGCACTGTGTTTAATAGTGTTACCACAGAGCAGTGCTCTAAGTCCTTTAGAAAAGATGACTGTGTTTTCTTCTACCTCCCAGCTTACAAATGCTTATTTTGTAGGTCGAAGTAGTAGGTCATGTGTAATGTCTGGTGTTGTTGTGAGACTGTAATCACTGCCTCCTTCCTTTAGTGAAACTAATGCTGTTCAGTAGGATGTGAAAACAGGTGATTTTCCCCCATTTATATTGTAAACCCCTTTGATTTGGGCCTGCATGTTGCTGTGTGTTTGGATAGTGCACTGAGCACACCACACTAATACAAAGAAGATCTGTAGTCCCTCTGGACTTTCCATGACTACTGCTTTTCGGTTATACCTGGAAGTGCACTAAATGCTGTGTGACTGCATTTAATGGCAGGCTGTGCCAAAGGGAGGTTTTGCTTGTGTATTAAAACCCAGGTTTTCGTCACCTTTCACTGCTGCTTTTATTTCCATGTATTAGCAGTTTATTACAAAGACACTGAATTACAGAAAATTGTTCACTTCCAGAGATCCAAACACCATTTTCAGAGGAAACTCATTAACTTCCAAGTGCATTGACGAGACAATGAAACTGGCGGGAATGCATTACCTGCAAGTTACACTAAAGCCAATTATAGATGAGGTAAGAACAGTTTAGACTGTTTATTTGGTAAAATATCCCTCTAAAGACCTCCAGGGAGCAAATACTGTTTATTACTTCCCATTTTAAGATGGCTTTATAGGAGTAAGGCTTAATAGTCTGTTTCTACATTAAAATCTTGTGTGTTCCTTTAGCCACAGCTGAGTCTTCTAATTCAGAAACAATTGGATTGAATTAAATGAAAAAGAAAACGTCTATTTATTAACCTAAATTACTCTGTTTTATAAAATTTAGCATATAGTGTTTCTGAGAAATTAATAAAGTAATAACTTAATGAATAAAGAATATATACAACAGAAAGCTATTTTAAAGCTATAAGTAACACATTTAATCCAGTGGGTATAAAGGAATACAGTTATTCTTAGATAACGGTGCATGTGATGCATGTATTATAACAATGGTTTATTATCTATCCAGTGCAGAATGGTGAGTGTGGGTATTTTAGTGCAGTAATTGGGCAATGCTTTCAGACCACAGACTTCCTTTAAATGATTTGGCAATTTCTTCGGCTGTTGTTGTCTTAGTGTTTCATCAGAAAGTGTCAAGTTTTAAAAAATATGGATGTACTCCCAAAGTTGACTATTTTAGAAACAGGGCTTTTCTTGAACAGCCTTGCTTGCGAAAGTCTAAAGAAAAATTCTGCGTTTCAGTTGAAGGAAAGGGTAGAACTAATTGATGCTACTACTTTTTGGAAAAGAATAAAGATCACATAATTTGCTTTGTCAAAAGGAAAAATACTATTTATAAAGTTGGCTTTTGCCTTTTACCTCAAAAAACTAAGAAGTATACTTTTTACAAAACCTTTTCTACTTGTAGATAAACTTAAATATTAATTGTTAAATATGGTTTTTTTCTAGATCTGCCAGGTCCATAAACCTTGTGAAATTGATCCTGTGAAATTAAAAGATGGTGAAAACCTGGAAAATAACAGGGTATGCATTAGATTTTGAAGACACAATCTCTGTTTACACTGTCAGGTTTAACTGAGGTCCTCAGTAATTTGCAACATTTGATGTTGCAAATAATTTTGTCATTCATTAGAATACAGTGCAAACTTTCTTAACACCACCCTTATAATTATTTTACAACAGCTTTATATTATGCTATAAACCTGTAGAAAATTAGTCACTTCTGCTGCTGCCCTTGAGGACAAGGATGACTTAGCTTGTCGCTAGAGTGGAGGAAATGAGGCTCAGGGGGATCTTATCTTTCTCTGCAATTACCTGAAAGGAGGTTGTAGCAAGGTGGGGTTCAACCTCTTCTCTCAGCAAGTGACAGAATGAGAGGAAATGGCCTCAAGTTGTGTCAGGGGAGGTTTAGAGATACTGGGAAAAAATTCTCCACTGTAGGGGTGTTCAGATATTGGAACAGGCTGCCCAGGGAAGTGGTGGAATCACCATGCCTGGAAATGTTCAAGAAGCATGTGAGGTTGTGGCACCTGGGGACATGGTTTACTGGTGGACTTGGTTTTGCTGGGTTAACAGTTCAACTCAATGATCTGAGAGGTCTTTCCCAGCTTTAATGATTTTGTGATTCTGCTGATGATGTAGAAATGGTGTTATGAGAAGGAATGATATGCCATAAAGCCATATCATTTAATGTTTGGATTTGATAGGAGTGATATTGTTACTCTTTACATTTACCAAATAGAGTATAATTGAGTGTGAGATTTTTTTCTCAAGTGTGTAATGTTGAAAGTGAAAATCTTTTAATGATGTCATTATGAATAAAACCAGGAATAGTGCCACTTGCCACAGCAGAAAGCTGCGCTAATTTTGTCATACATCTTTACACTTTTTCAGGAAAATTTGAGGCAATATGTTGATCGCATTTTTACTGTAATTACAAAATCTGGTGTAAGCTGCCCTACAGTGATGTGTGATATTTTCTTTTCACTGAGAGAATCAGCTGCCAAACGTTTTCAAGGTGAGTTTCTACATATTGTTTTATTTTATGTAATTGATAGCTTTTAAACACAGACACAGTCTGTGTTTACTAAATCCCTGATGGATTCAGTAATTGAACAGCAGCTTATCTAAAATATGATTTGGAGAGTGTTAATGCAGGTTTTTCATTGATTAGTCATTCCACAAAGAACATGACTTTTAATGATGGTTTTGAATTCTTTCTTCAACATCTTTTAGAGGAAAACAGCATTTAAAAAAATCATTGTGATGGTATGTGTTTATGAGTTCAGTATTTGCAAAGTATGTTCAGTTTGCAAATGTTCAGGTTTTGTAAAGGCTTGTTTTGCAGACTTCATGCAGCAGAATTACTTTCTCCTCATATGTCAAACTATAATAAAGGCCAGTCTATAAATTAGAGTTATTGCAAGCTCATTGCCCTAGAAGCCCATGTGCTGCAAAGGTTTTCTGGCTGTCAAGAGAGAATTCTTTCCACTCCCTCCTAGATGTTTTGGCTCTGAGAGTGAGTGGGAATATAAAACTGGAATTGGGCAAAACAACTGACCTATGATTTTTCAGGAAGGGAAGCAGATTACAGTAAGGAAGTTTTAGAGGGAGTAATAAAAATTCAGCTTTTAAACAATCGCTCTGGAGTAGAAAAGCTCAAGCAAAAAAGCATTAACTGTGCTGTCATGCGGTTTATGTTAAAGTAAATAAATAGTATGTTTTTGGTAACTACCAACTGGAATAGATACATTAGGAGTCTGTACATTAGGAGTCTGCAACTAGGTAACTGAGAATTGGCCTCTGTGCTGAACATTTCATTAACTATGTAAATTATTCACCTTACTTCATTGCATAGATAGCAGATGTTTGTATGAAATCAAAAGTGAATGGTGTTCTCCTTGTAGCTTGTGTCACTTCTTTTTTTAAAAGGACTGTCATTAACATTTCCTTGGTTTAGGCTAGATGATCTCTGGTTCCAAATCCTCTATCATCAGTTAATCCTTAACTCACAAATATATACGTTTCCAGCACATGCTTGAGTTGGCTTTCTGATAATTTCAGGAGGTTTTTAAGGAAGGATTACTGAAATGCTGAGTAGAGGTCTTTTTTTAAATAGGTGACCCAGATGTGAGGTATACAGCTGTCAGCAGCTTTATTTTCCTGAGATTCTTTGCTCCTGCTATTCTTTCTCCAAACCTCTTTCAGCTTACACCACACCATCCAGTAAGTACTGTATCAGTTTTTTTCTGACTGTGTTTACAGTTCTGTCACCATAGTCTGTGTGTTGAGATTCTTTCTTTAATTCTTTTAATAGCCTTTAGGAAAAGTACCTTTGTTAGTTCAAAGATCTGTTCTATCTGTCTTGAATATGAAACATATGTTGAATGGCTGTGTATGTGTAGAACTTGGGAGATAATGGGAAGAACAGTGAAATTTAAGGACAAAAAAGATAAAGAGTCTAAGCTGCTGTGGAAAAGATCGACCTTGCTTCATTTTTGCTGCATTACATTAATGTTTGATTGTCAGCAGTGTTGGAAATGTTTTGGAGACTTTTAGTAGTTGTTCTCATTGGAAGTGGGAAGGACATGGGCAGTCTTCAGGAAATCTCTGGTTTTGTTTTGCAAGTGCATTGCCTTTGTTTCTCAAATCATCAGAGTAGCTATGGAGCAGGATGGCTTAAGAGTCAAAAACCTTTTTTTAAAAAAGGCAACTTTTCCCTTCATTGTTTTATTGGTCTTTTCTAATTTTATGTTACTTTTCTGCAAGTAAAATAAGAAAGAAGAAATATAGTTTACCTTCGTCTATTCTATATTTTAAGTAGCTAGTCCATATAATATTGTTCTCTTTCCTAGGATCCTCAAACTTCTCGAACTTTGACACTTATCTCTAAAACCATTCAAACACTAGGCAGCTTATCAAAATCTAAATCTGTAAGTATGCCATTTTCACTTAAAGGCTTAATTTAGGAAAGTGGTTTTTTTTTTATTCTTCTATCACTAATTAGAATTAAGCCTTTAAAATGCTTGAGTTGCACTAGGCTTATGCAAAACTGGTTATGTTTGCTTTGATTATAAGCCTCTCATGCTCAGAGGAAAACTAAATCTGTCTTAATCTGAACTAGATTTCAGTAAAGCAAAATTGTGTGACCAACCCAGAAGTCTGTTTCAGAGCTTTTCATTCCTTCCATCTGGAAGAAAGAAAGTGATCAGGAGAACCTCTGAAGTTCTCGACTTGTCTGTGGTACATGATTAGCAGCTCAATGGGGCTTTATGGATTGTTTCATCATTTTAAAACTCAACTGAGAAGAATTCACCCAGTAAGGGGAAGGGCTATACTTTTCACTCCAGTTCAGTTTTCTCTCTGTCTTTTGTGAGATTAGACCTAGATGCCCATACTCTGGATGTTTGATTGAAATAAGTGTGCCTAAAGCACCACACTGCTATAGCCAGTGATAATTTGGGGTCACTGGTGGTCTGGTTAGGATTCACACGGGCAACTGTAGGTGACTGTGTACCTCAATTATGAATCCTTTGAAACAGTAGAATTCCTTTTCTGACACTTTTTGTCAGCTTCTTTTAGGAGGAAGATTAAAAGCCAAAGCAGAATTTTGAAGGTTTTTGAATAATGTATTACTGACTGAAGCAACTGAACATTTGAAATGCATTCTGCTACCTTCTTGAAATAAAAACTTAGTACTACTGAATGTGTGCTGTCTAACATGAAAATTGCTTATTTTACCTCTGGCCAGAAAAAAACCCTGTCTTATCAGCTCTGACTTTCCTCCTGACCTACTGCTGTTAACAATAATATTTTCTGTATAAACTGTATTATGATATGCCTGGGTTTGGCTTTGTATTTCAGGCCAATTTCAAGGAATCTTACATGGCTACATTTTATGACTATTTCAATGAGCAGAAATATGCAGATGCAGTAAAAAATGTAAGTAATGCATATGAATGTTCTGAAAATCCTGCTGTGTTGTTGAAGCTGAAGCTTGGAAACCTAGAATATAATACATACTGTTAATAAACCAGGAAACGTGCTGAAAAAAGCAGACTCCTGATAACTGTAACGTTCAAGAAACTTTTATCAAATTATGTGCATGTCAATCGTAGAATCTCTTTGGGTGTATTTCTACTTAGTAATTAGGTTGGATTAATGAGCTGCTGCTTAGAGTTGAGATGTGTGTGCTTTGTAGCATGCTGCAGATCTAGTGATGAAAAGTCCAAAAGGAAGTGAAAGATAGGTATAACAAAGGAGAAGCACAAGAAGTGTTGATCATCTGCAGTTTTTCTGCTTAAGAGCATGTGTGCTATTTTTAGTTTACAACCCAGGAAACCTCCCAAATTCCTCAAGCTTCTGCCGTTACCTTTTGTTTAACTGCTTCTACAATACTTTCTGTAGCTCTGTGCTGTACAAATGTCAAAGATTTTTATTTGGGTGATGTGGTCCTCTCATTTTTATATCCGCTTTTTGTTCACCTCTTAGTTTCTAGATCTGATTTCATCTTCAGGAAGAAGAGATCACAAGAGCATAGAGCAGCCTATATTGCTTAAAGAAGGGTAAGTATGCATGTGCAACAAAATCCTCTACTTGTGTGTTTGCCACCATTCTAAGGCAGCTGTCTTTTCTGCCACCTCTATTCCATCCATGCATTCAGGGAAGAATGTAGGAAAATTCTTGTGTTGCTGTTTCTGTTCTCTGTGGTTGCTATAGCTGATTTTAATGTATTTTCATTTGATTTAAACATCTTAATTTAATTATGTTTTGAAATAAGTGGAGGAAAGAGAAGCAGAGAAGTAGAACTTAATTAGCTCAGCTAAGGCAAAATAAACTTAAATCAGCATTGTATTAAAATCATGTTGATTTTTTTTCCTGAACTTCAGGGAGCAAAAGCTGTAAAATTCCAGTGTGAAGGCAGATACTGAATATCTTAATGAGGGCAAAGCCTGCATATGGAATTTGCTTTTGCTGCCCTATAAGATCCATATGCTAACCATTATCATGGCCATTTCAAGGAAAATTTGAGATGCACTTGGAACAGTTTCTCGTTTTAGTACCTTTGCTTTTTTGGGAAGCGTGTTCCATATGCTGTATTAGTTTTAGATACCAATTGTTGACATTTTTTGTGTTACAAAACTGAGTAATTAAGATCATCGAAGTACACTGTGGAAACAGCTTGTTTGAGCTGGGAGGAGGAAAGTAAAGAAATCCAAATTCTTCTCAACACTCAATAAGGTGAAATACTGCTTGAAAGTAAGCTTTCATGGTCACTTTAAGTAATGCAAAAACCAGATATTTGGTGAAAACATGACTACCTCATCAGTTAACCTCAACATTTCACTTTACTTCTCTGATAAGCATCTGTCCCTAGAAGCAATTTTGTCTATTTTAATTCTGTACATGCATTTATCATTCTTTTGTTTTTCAAAATAAATTTATAGTTTGTAACATTTTCCCTCTAACTCTAAAACATTTTTTCTGCCTCTGTCTTTCTTTTGCTCCTGTCTGATTTTTTTCTGTCTTTTCTTGCTCGGCCTGTGGCTGCTGTTGTAAGGACTCTTAAACTAACAGTAAAGAAAGTTGATGGTAATAGTTCATGCAGGTAAGATGGTAGAGGCAGTTGCTGCTTTGCTGTAGCTACTGGCTGACAGCATGTCCTGTGCAGCAGTAGACTTGTCTGACTTAAATTTGGGGAGGAAGTACTCTGTTTAACAATCCTGAAATGCCTGTGTAAACCCAGCAGAGAACATTTTGTTATCCGTTTCTTGATGTTGACCGTTTTTTCTTTTTCCTTAAAACAAAAACCTGCTGTAAATAGAGAATAAAGGAGTTTTATCTATAAGCAGAGGCTCCAAGAAGCACTGTATGGATCCTGATGAACTCACTGGAAGTGATTAAGAAGAGACCATACATTTTCTAGGCACTTCTTAAGTATTATTTATGCAAATTGTTCTCAAGGTTAAGGAGTGGCCTTCAGCAGTCTATTTTTCCTAATGCTTTGCATTATTGTCATGTTATGTCATGGGAAGTGGGTTGGAACTTTCACAAGCCTTTGATTCTTCTTTGGATTGAATGGCTGTTCAGTGGGATTTCTATTTACCTTTGCAGTGTTTTTACTTGCATATGTACTTTTGAATGAACGTGCACTACCAAAGGTTAGGCATAGGCACTTGGATTTGCTGGCATCAGTATTGCCATCGCTGCCTACCAGGCTGCCTGCCTGGTTCTTTTCAAAAGGAAGAGAATTAAAAGGAGAACTAGTTGTTTTTGTAGGTGAAAAGGGCACATTGATGCTTCCAAGCAGGGCTAAGGCAGATCCAGACTCAGGTCTACCATAAGTATGAGAAGAAACAGAATTTCCAAACAACCCATACTTGAAATGGGTTTCGTCTTGGACTTTTTATCCCTTTGTGCTTCTGTTTGCTCTGACTTCTCACACATTCTGCAATTGCTAGAAACAAAGAAATCAACCTTGTAACTTCTGTGACTTTGACTGCTTTTCACCTGTCTCTGGAAAATAAGAGCACATTCATCTTGTGGCTATGCCAATTATGAAGGATTTAATTAGGAATGTGCTCTTAGCTCTGCTGTATGGAGTTTGCGTTTTTCAAAGAGAGAAGGCTCTATAGGAGTTCTCAGTTTTAATTCACCTTTTAAGTGTTGGCATGAGTAGGATGAGAAACTAACTTGAAGAGTAAGTTGTCAAAGGCTCTTCCTTTGAAATTTGCCTTAACCTTGATATATGAGGGCTACTGCCCTCATATTTAGGTGATGACCTAAATCACATGGTTTAATTCAATATTTGCCAAGTATTCCAGGATTAAGGACCAAGGCAGTAACTGTCTGACCATTTTAAGAATGAGAGGTGTGTAACTAGAACCAGTTAAAAAAAAAATCTGTTGCTGTTTACAGTCCTTGTCAGCTTTTGCCCACACAACTCAGAATGAGCATCAGGCACCAGCCCAGCTGGTTGCAAAACAGTTAAGGTCCGAAGGAACTTGGGTTTCTGTTTGAGCTTTAAATAGACCTGCATTTTGGTCAGATGTATTGTAGTTGTTTCTGACTGAAGATACCACAAGCAAGAAGCAGTATTAGCTGTTCCAAGCATTTTAGCTCTGCTATTGAAAATCTTCAACCAAGTAATTGAATGTTCTCTTTGTATGCTCCTTGTGCTGTATAGTGCCTTCCTACTTGATAAAAACTACTCTGTAGTAAGTAGTTTTTACTCACTCTATTATACAGTTCTGTATTTGGCAAAATAATTAATGTAATGTGTAGAGTAGCTGTTATCAGCTCTCTATTGCATATGCATACATGGTTTTATCATCAAAAGTGATGCTGAGCAGTCTGAAATCACTAGGCTTTCCGAAGTCACCTTGAAGCTTTTGGATTGATTTAGTGGATTTTAGGAAGGTGGTGAATGCATCACAGTTTCTTATAAACTCATTTAAGTTTGCAATAAGTTAAAACTGACAACTCACTAAATGAACATCCTTCATCTGCCAAAACAAAAGGGGAGGTGGTATCTAGTTTTCAGCCATTAGATTACTTTGTATATTACTGAAAACACGTTTCCAACTGCAGCATCAATGTGAAATTGCAATGAAACTGTGGAACATTCTGATTTTGTTTCTAGAGCTTGAGAGTGATTAAAGCATGTAAGGGTACAGTCCCTCTGCTCCAGAGGCCTTAAACACGCCTTTTAATTACTAAACATATTGAAAACTTTTTGAGCTTTCTTACAGCTTTTAAAAAAACAAAACAATAACGCTTGTAGAGTCAACAGGTCAAGCTTAGCAGAGCAGTACTAACCATATTCTGCTTTTTTCTGCTGTACTAGGAAACTGTTTAGCTGTATTTATAACTGCAGCAAGAGCACAAATTGCAGTTCGGCCAACTAACAAGAGCCCCTATGTAGTCTACAAGTCAAGTTTCATGTCTTGCCCCTTATCTAGATATGAAAAAAGGACAGACTTAGCTAACACATGCACTAAACCTATCCAAATGTGACTCCTTTCCTTGCCAAGACAAGACCTCAATAATTAGAAAAGTGTCCCCTCCTTAAGCTTTGCAAGTGCCATAACATGTCTGTGTGTGTGTGTATATATATACATCTCTATACTTAAATATGTATTCTATATCTATGCATATATTTATATGTAGGTACATATAAAATCTGGTGTATTGTAACAATTGGTATCCTGTTTACTAGGTTCATGATCAAGAGAGCACAAGGAAGAAAACGATTTGGTATGAAAAATTTCAAGAAGAGATGGTTTCGCCTGACAAACCATGAGTTTACCTATCAGAAAAGCAAAGGTAACCAAGGTTTGCCAGTCTTCTTCTGATACATTATAGTGAAGAGTAAACATAGGGATTGTGTATTCAACAGAAGACTGAGATCTAGATCTGTGACTGTAGAAGGTACAGTGCAGGCAAGTCTGTCAGCCTGTATGTTCTTGCCCTTTTCTTTAGGATGTCTGTATAGACTGTTAGAGAAGCTTTTTGGATAGCAAAGTACTCTGTAAGTTAGCAAAGTATTTGATAACATTTGTGTAATATCAACATCATTTCTAGGTTTCACATTTGCAGAGTAGATTGTCCTAGGAAACAAAACTTGCAAACTTTACACTGGGATTTGGGTTTATACTGGACACTCTCTGGTGCATCTCAGCTTGTTCTCATAAATTCTGTAGCATTGCCACAACTGCATGCAGTACACAGGGATTTGCCTGGAACCTTTGAACTTTCAAAATGTGTTCATTTAATGTTGCTTAATAGCAAGGATTTTGCTTTTTGAAAATTGCTCCTATCTGTTCAGTAGTACACAACAAATACCACTTCCTTCCATCACAGGGAGTGGACAGATAAGGAAACATGTTCAGATCATGCCAGTCATTATTTCACACTCAACTTTGAGATCTTACATCACCACCATCCACATAGTTCAGTTCAGCTGACAGGAATGATTTCTTTCATTGTCACCTTTTCAGTCCATATACTGCATCCTGCTGCAGTATTCAGTTTCTGAGGTTTGTTAGTGTAAGGTAGTACAGCTGAAAACAGAAATGAACTTAAGACAATACTTAAGGACCATGCTAGCAAATCCCTGCTGAGGGGAAGATTTTCCTCTTTTTTTGTGCAGTCAAAATGATCTTCAAAGAAACTGAATCAGCCCTTAGAATAAGGGCAGAAGGTGAAGTTGAATTGGGAATAAGTTGCTCATTATCTGTGTCTGTGTGTTCTGCAGGTGATCACCCTCTGTGTAGCATTCCAATAGAAAACATTCTTGCAGTGGAAAGACTGGAGGAGGAATCCTTTAAAATGAAAAATGTAAGTAGGTCATCTTCATTAATGTATGTTAGGCTGCTCTAGATCCACCAGCCTAGTCACCTTTTTTCCTTCTGTAACCTGGATTGGATTTCTATTGAAAGATGTACAACCACAGCTGCTCGTTCTGTATATAGTATCAGGAGTTTCCAAAAGTACAGCCCATTCAGATTCTTAACAGCCCAGTCAGCAGTCTTTGGATTTCGTGATCTGCAGCACACTCAGTACTGACCGCTGCTGATCAGCTGTCTGGGCTCTGTAATGTCAGACACAGGTAAGATGATCGAGTCCCTGCCCTTTCTGTCAGACCTCTCTGTTGGGAGGGATCTGGCTGCTTATAATTGTGAAGGATCACAACTTCTTTATTAGCTATCAGGTTTCTTTATTGGTTAATGAAAGTACATATGTGTGTATATATATAAATACATATTGAATTTGGGTTCGCTCGTATGTCAAAAGAACATCTGTGCTGTGCTAGTATGGTTTACCATTTTGATTGCCACATTAAGGAATAAAATCCAGCTGTATTTCTCATGCATGGAACACTGCCGCCAACTAAGCAAACAGCTCAATGTTTTTTCCAGTTCTAAACATGCACCTACTACAGACTTCTTCATACACATAAGTGGTTGTTACTTATAGCTTTTTCTGCTTTTTAGTCTTTCCTGCCATCTCTTCTGCTTCTGGGCACTTTGCAGGGCAGTGCTTAAATCTGCCCTAGATATCAGGTTCCTTAAACAACAGCTCTTCATTAAAGTGAAATACAATTCTAGGCTCCTCAGTATTTTCCCAGTTTCACATACTATTTTGGTAGCATATCTCTCTCTGTTAAAATCTCTGTTAAAAAGTTTCAGTTCCACCTGCTTCTCGAACATGTCTCAGTTGTACTGTAGTTTGCTTTGGTGTTTGTAACTCAACTACATAGACAAAACCCAAAGCTGAAAAGCTGCAAAGTAATTCTCAAGCTATCAGAAGGCAGCTGTAACATGTGATGAACTGTTGCCAGCTGTACCCTGCAAAGTGACTTGATTGAACTAAAAGCAACCACATAGTTGAGATAAAACTCACTGTCTGTGGAGAGGAGCTGAGCTATAATTCTGTAACTTACACTGAGTCTACTGAGCTAGACTGAGCATCCAAAATATGCCTGTATTGTGAAGATTCGCTATGGGAAAAATATACCTTTATTGTTAACATCAGAAGCTGTGCTATTTTGGTTGCCTTAATTCAGTATTACTTATGAAATGAAGGTGACTACATGTATTCTGGAAAGTAAGGTTCAGAGTCTTTCCATATGCAGTAGGGTTACCACCTTCTTGTGCTGATATATTCCCGCTTTTTTTTTGCCATACATAAATAGAATACTGCAGCAAGAACAGAATTCTCAAAACACCACAGCAGATGTATTTGCAATGGATATTCCATCATGGATGCTAAGTGTGATTAAAGATTCGCCTTTTCTATAAATATTCTCTATGAATTTGTGCTCTGAATTGCATCAAGTGTGTATTTCTCACTCATGATAAATCTGCCTGTCTGGCAGGAAGGCCAGTAGCCTTCATTGTTCTTAAGCACAGTTTGGAGGGATGTGAGGGTGGCTTTAAGCACTGTGCAGGTCTTCTGTGTTGTTCAAGAGGCAGCTGGTGGTTTTGGTAGTGTTAAAGGTCTTGCAACCACTTGAAATTCTTGACTTGGTTGTGGGCTTCTCAGTAACAGTTGCCATATGTTAGTTCACTTCTGTTGGTATCCTTTTACACAAAGCCATACTCCTTAAATCTGTTCCTTTGTTGCAATGCAGGAGGCTCCATTTACCCCAGCACAACATTAAAATTCCCTATAGTTTTGTGAGGGTTGAGCTGCACGCTCCTATCTTCCTTGTTCTTCCTTCCCTGCTTCCCAGACTCAAGTTGACATTTATGTCCTGAAAAATTGTGTTAAAAGGACTCTCTTTGGCAGTTCTGGACTGATCACACTAAGCAGCTCCTACACTGCCGTTGTGTGTTGAGACTTTCTAATTATTGTCTGACACATTTACGGATACTAGATCCAGCAAAAGGGCTGTTGAGTTGTTCCCTTTCCTGTTAGAAGAGACACTGTGGATAAAAAAGCCCTATTCATTGACAAAGTAGCAAGTATATTTGTAAGGTATTTCAAAGGATATTACACATAAAAGTGTCACAAAGGAAGGATTGCACTTAGTACCAGTCTGCAACATTCTCCTGACCAGCTGGGTGCAGAATTCAGGCCAATGTTTCAGGTCTTTGTAATAGACAAAGATCAGTTTCAGTTTTGGTGTGGGCTTTGTTCTGTGTTGTGGTTGTTTGGTGGTTTGTTTATATGTTTTTGTTGTTTTGGGGTTTTTGTGTGTGGGTGTGTCTCTCTGGTTTTCTTTTTAAAGTAGCACAGAAAACCAGCTTTTTGGAAGATTATATTACTTATGATATGGGCAAGGTAATGTCTAATCATTTGAATAATCAAAGGAAGAAGTAGAGGGGGAAGGATAATTTAGGAATACCTGAGAGAGAGCAGAAAACACATTAAAATTAAGTATTCACAGAAGCTAGAGGAAATGAAAATGGTTGATATTTGTCTTTCCAAAATTTGCAGTTCAGATCACTAACTTGAACTTAGTGCATGATCAGTGTAATCAAGCAATAAGGCTGTGCATCAAAAACTTGCTTCTTCAAGAGGAGGAAACTAACAGCCATTTTAGGTTGCAAGCTGTTTTGAACAGGCCAGAGAGCTCTAGTTTAGATTTTAGATGCCCAACCCATAATACAGAACTACTGTGTAATTATTTGAACCACCTGATGTTCAATTAAAGAGAAGCACTATTGATGGGTTTTTCTAATAGCAGCTATAGTTGGAAACAGAAGCATGGAAGTTACTAAAAGCTAAGAGTCACACTGAAATAGGTATTAAGGACTAGAGAAATGGCAATGCTAAAGCAAAGCTGTTCACTAAGGCTGCATCCAAACTCTTGATTTTCTCTTTTCTGTCTCCTGCTGACTAGCATTTCCTTTTAGGCCAGCACTGGGTTCCTCTGTCAGCCTTCCAAAACTTGGAGCTGCAGCATTACTAAAATTGCATCCCCAAGGCTGACAACAAATCTTTTTGAGACCCAACCATCAAGTTGATATTAGCTGTTTGTAAATCATCTCCTGCAGGAATGGTATCTTACTCCTTGTACCAAGTGAAAGGTCTTGTTCTTTTAAGGGCACGTTTGCTGCTTGGTTTTGTGTCGAAATCTGTTTATCGGTGCATTCTTTCAGTATGCTGTGTTTTTCCTCTGATAAATCTTCACTCTGAATCTAGTCTTAGGTTCACGGATTCTTTCTGTGGCTTATTTGCAGATGTTCCAGGTGATCCAGCCTGAAAGAAGAGTCCTGTATATCCAAGCAAATAATTGTGTGGAGGCCAAGGACTGGATTGATATCCTCACCAAAGTTAGCCAGTGCAACAAGAAGCGCCTTACGGTCTACCATCCCTCTGCCTATCTTAATGGCCACTGGCTTTGCTGTAAAGCTACTGCAGACAATACTCCTGGCTGCACACCCTGCACAGGGTAAGGATTGGTAACATGCCAGTAGTCCGGGTCCTGCCCTGGGTGTGCATGTCTCTGCAGGGTGACTTGCAGGTGTGCAGGTACCAAGGAGATCTGCCAGGTGTGCAGGTGTCATAGTGGTTTCAGAGGCCATTTTTATTGGTGTTTCTGATACTGTCAGTGTCGGCATGTCTTCATCAAAATCTTGACGTTTTTAGAGTTAAAGACAGTGATAGGAGTTGACTGAGGGATAAGATATTTTGGTTCTGATTCACCTGCCATTAATAAAATCCCTTCAAGGTCCTGTTTGCAAATTCCTGGAACAATCATGTGCTGATAGATTTAGTTCTAAACTGAACTTTTTCTAAGGGGCCAATCCATGCTGTCTGATAAATGAAGACATACTGTCTGGTTTGTAAGAAACAGTTTTCATCTAAACTGAGAGAAGTAAGAAGTCTGTAGTGGTAGTTAGTCTCAGAATGTAAGACCTGGATGGTTGGAAATTCAGTGCTTTGGCTCCTCCATCTGGTTATAGCAGACTAATTCACCAAAATATCTGGAGATTGATACAGCCTTTCCCTTCAAGTCAGAGTGAAAGCATGCTGGATAAATACAGGCATAAAGAAATTTGAACTTGTCTACTTCTTCTTTGGGGGAATATAGAAAGTTTGAGCTCTATTGCACACAATCTGTTGGCTTTCATGAGTACTCACTTTTACTTTCTTTCTTGTTAAGTGCTTTTTTTTTGCCATTATATACTGTTTAGCATATAACTTCTGTTCTTGATGCCTTGCAGAGGCCTGCCAGCAAATATACAACTGGACATAGATGGAGATAGAGAAACTGAGCGCATCTACTCTCTTTTCAACTTGTATATGCCAAAATTGGAGAAAATGCAAGGTGAGAATAAAAGATCACTGCATCTCCAATACACTTATGAAAGCAAAAATACCCATGAAATGTTCTAGCTAGACTGGCCTTGCAAGTCACATCCAAGAACACAGTGGCCATTTCCCTTGTTTCCCCTTCTGTTGTCTTGAGGCAGTTGTGTGAATTATTCTTGGTGCAGTGTGCAGTCTCATGGTCTGTTAGAAGTTCTTTGCGTAATAACAGTTGTTTGAAATATGGTCTTAACCACATCATCCTAAAATAGCATAGACACAGAGCGTTGCTTGGATGCTCTGAATTGACAAATCACAACCAGCACTGAAACAGAAGTTTACTGATCCTGACAAGAAGCAAAGTTGAGGTTTCAGTGGAATATGGTTTTGTGTTACCAGAAGTCATGTGCACATTCCCTGATTCAGATCTCAAGAACAGGCTGGATACAAATGGTTTCTTCAGGAAGGCTCTTTTTGAATTACCTGTCAAGGATGACCTGTAGATGTCTGTGAAATGTTGAAAAGTGGAGTTTTGTCTGGGAAACCCTCAGGAGCTGAGAGGAACAGAGATGTGATGTAAAGGAAAAAGAAAGAAGAGAAAGCAGAGGAAGTTGGTACTAGTAGGCATGCCAAGAAAAGTATCCAGTGTACACAGTGCCAGACTTGAAATCCCAGTTTAGCACAGGGAGTGGTGGGGAAGCCTTCACTGTGGCACTGATCTTTAAATAGGACTTCATTTTAAAATATGAGATAAGCTAGTGGTGTCAAACACACAGATTGGAAAGCACTTCAATCTGTTCCTGGCTACTGTGCAATTGCAAACTTAAGATTACCACCACTTCCGAACTGTCTGAACCAGTGCCCAGCTTTCCCCTGTTCTGAATCCTCATTACCAGAGCCAGCATCAAGTTTTGGCACTAGGGAAAAGGACGCAGGTCTGGTGCAGACAGTGCAGCAGGGGGAAGGGAATTTGAAAGCTGAAACTGAGACAGCAGTAGTTAGAAAGCTAGGGAAAAAGAGAGACAAAGCAAAATATTATCTTTTCCCCTTGGCTACAGTGCAGGAGTAGATCACACAGGGAATATGTTACAATTGTTCACGTGTAGTCAGTGTCCGTATATCTTAGCCAGGAAGGTTCCCTGTTAAGATCAGAAAGTAGTGTAACTTTCCCCCTCTAAATATCTCATTAAGAAGGCAGTAATCATGGCATGTTGTGCTTATTGTATTAATCTTTTAGGGGTCATGTGGTAAAACATTACTTCTTCAGCCTGTAATGGTTTGGAATTCAGTCTGTACTTGCTGCTTAGGGATGGAACCTGTCACAAGTGAATACTTGACTTTGCCACTGTGCTGCAGGGTTGGCCTGCTCAGAGTCAGGCCAGTGTCAGTTTCCAGACTGTGCATGGGGTACTGCTAAATGGTCATGGACACGAAAGCATCGCCTGTGCAGTGAAGGAAAACTTCCCACCAAGCCAGTTGCTGCCCTTTCTGTATGAGATGAAGAGGAGGGAACAGACATGGGACAAGCCTCTGTGTCTACCAATAACCCAGCAAAAGGACAGAGAACTTCTGTAGATGTCAGCCACAGTTCTGTGGTGGTCATACAGAAGCAAACCAAGGAACTGTATGAACCCCAGAACGGAGTATTTTTAGTCTGCATGTGTTACTCTTTTCCCTGCTGTCTGATATCTATTCCTGGACTTTATTTTTTTTCTCCAGAGGCCTGTGGCAGCAAATCTGTGTATGATGGACCTGAAGAGGAAGAATATTCTACATTCATCATTGATGACCCTAAGGAGACGTATAAAACACTAAAGCTGATTATTGAAGGTGTTGCAACTTTAGAGCAGGAACATGCTCAGTATAAGAGGGATAAATTTAAGAAGACAAAGTATGGAAGCCAGTAAGTATAATGGGTGTTGAAACAGGGGAACAGTCCTGAGAAATGGTATTTCCCTTGCTTATGTTCTGACCTTCACCATATTTTGTCCAAAGAAGATCCTGTAAATACATGCAAAGTAGGACTATGACTTTGGAATGATATCACCATATTTTAAAGAACTGCAAGGAATTTTTAAATGCTTGATTTTTATGCAGTTTCATTAATTTAAAAAAAAGTGTGGATTTGTTACATTGTTGTTTTTAAAATTTGAACATCGGCTGAGCACTTAATAACAGAATATAAATGTATTTACCAACTTATCTTGGAGAGTTGGTTTAAAAATGGAAAGAGTTGTTGATACAACCACATGAACCTATTTTGTGTACGCATAAATAAAGCATTCTGCATATAACTGACAAAAAAGAGGATCAAGTCCATCAGTCAGTTCTTCTAGGTGAAGTAAGATGCAGCATTATCCTTACAATTATAATTTTGAAAATCAAACTTGGGGAAAAAGCTTTGTCTGTTCCACTTTCTGCTCTGCGATTTTCATGTCCTGATAGAAAACTTTATAGTACTTTTTTTTCTTTTTTTTTTTTTTTAGGGAACATCCCATTGGTGACAAGAGCTTCCAGACATACATCAGGCAACAATCAGAGATCTCAGCACATTCCATATGAAGTACAAAGGAAATCAGAGGACAGTGCTGAAGGGTTGTTCAGTGAAGCTAAATAGCAAAACAAAAGGGAAGCCACACATGTAGCAAAATGTATGGATAAGTGTCAAGCTTACAAACTTTGAGACTTGGTAAACGTATTCTCTTTTCAAGAAACTGTTATAATATTTGCTATGCACTTTATTCATCTGGTTATTGACAGATGATAAAACTCTGCCTTCTAGGCAGTTGTTGTCATGTGTATTTTTGAATTTGCTTTGGTTTCTCGGAATCTAGTGATCAGTTCAATGATCAAGGTGTGTGGACTTCATCTTGACAACTCCCATGCGATTTGTTATGTTTTGGAAACCAAGCATGCTGCTAATATGCAGCATTTTCTAGAATGGTTGTTTGTTACTGTTTTTTGTTCCTGATTAATGTATATTATGCCACACTCCTGCGTGCTCTCTTAGGAAAAGCTTAGTAACAGTTTACTTTTAATGCCTGCATTTAGAAAAGAAGCAGAGAAAAAACCCTCTGGTGTAATCTCTTGCATTGTAGCTTGTATTCTGAGCAGGCCAAGGAGAAGGCCTTTTGTTTTTTACAGCAGCGTAATTTTTGCTAACCGTGCACAGTTTTTAATAGAAATTCAGATGTGAATGGTACTCTTGATATTTTTGAGATACTAAGTCATTTCTCCAGGCACATTCAGCAGACTGGTTTTGAAGATGCAATCTCAGTGGTATAATAAAACTGACTGTCATAAATATGAGTAAGAAAGAAATGAACTCACGTCAAAGCTACTTGTATCTCTTATGCAGTCCAATGAACAGTAATCTTTGAAAGTCTGCCAACTGAAAGGCAAAGTAAGCTGGTTTTGATGACCTTTTACCACCACAGTGAGAATAGAATACAAATCTGGCAGATGAGACACGCTGATTCCTGGGCACAAAAGTAGTCAAGATGGATTTTCTCTGAAAGGTTGTTTATGTACTGGAGTCCATGCTATCCTAGTACCACTTGCTTTTCTGGAAAATAGATTTCTACTTTTCCAAAAATGTTTTTAAATACTTTTTAAAAGAGATTTGTTAAAGGATATTTAGTATATTAACACACATAATGGTAACTTGTTAATATTCTGAGGGTAGTGAAAATGGAATGAGCTGTGTATCTCACTAATACCAACAAAAGTCATTAAGAAGGGGAATAAAGATCTGCTAAATATAAAATACATATTTATGTATGCTGTTTAGTTGTACACCGTATTTTTTCTCTGTGTAAGGGTCTGATAAACAAACATCTAGCTTTGATGGCTTGGAAGCCTGCATGATGAACTTTAGGCCACTGTGGGGTAGAAGCTAGTACTGGTTTTAAACTGAATTGGATCAGAAAGCATTGAACTATTAGTTTAATGTGAAGATGTCTGTGTCTTTGCTTCAGGTGTTACAGAGTAATTCTTAACTGTGTCCTCATTGCATCTGACATGATTTAAGAAGGCTGAAGTACTTTGAAATGCCTCTGTTTGTTAGTGATGCTCTTAGGAATGAGGTTTTCTTTTTGTTTGCATATATGGTAGACCACCTCCTAGTAGATGATATATGATCTTTTATTCATTTTCACCCAGCAGACTGGGGAAAGGGAAGTAATGATGCATTGCAAAGATGCATTTTGGACTCCAAGCTTTTAGCTGCCATGAACTGCAATTTTTAACATGTATTTGTAACTTAATATTGTTTATAAAATACTAATGACCTGTAATGTGTGTTCTACTTGCCAATTAAAAGAAATGTTTTATTTCTGAAAACCATGTCCCCATTTGGAGTCTGTTTAAATTCACAGTGGCCACCAGTGTGCCTGTTGGCACAGCATCTGCTGTTCAGAGTTGGATCATGGATGGAGATCTTGTGAGTGTAAACCAATCTCTGTTTGGACTGCTGAGTCCTATCCTCTCTCCTCTTCCCATCACCACCCACCCTTTTCTTGTCAGTATTGCACCAGTGAACCAGACTGGGCACCTGAGCCAGCCATAAACTGCTGTAGCAAAGAAAGCAGTTATTGCTCAGCTAGATCAGCGTTTTGAACTGGTTCCTTGCATTACTGCGCAGCTGTTGCTGCTGCAAGGGAGGGGTGAGACCATATTAAAAGACCAAGAGGAAAGAACTGAGAGCACAACACCTTTCATGCATATTGATTGGCTCATGGACCTATGGACCCACTACCTTTCTGGTTAGGACCTGTTCTTTGACAAAACCATGGACATGCTGAGGTTTGTGCAAGTCAGACTTCTGGGGCTTACCAGTCCTGTCTGGATACTCATGTGCATTGAGCTTTGGCTCTGAGATGTTGTGTGACAAGCTGCACACACTGGTTCTGTTGGGGAATGTTTGCAGAAAAGCTGGGAAACAGCCCCTTCAGGATAGAAAGCTGTTGACTGGTTCATTCAGGGCGTGTTCATTCAGCTTATGTTCAGGGTTAGTTCCACCACTGTAGCAGGTGCTGTCTCCAGAACACAGGCATGTTCTTCTGAGAAACCTGGGGGAAGAGCTACTGTAAGCAGTAGTGGTTTAACAGATAAACCACATCCAGGAACAAAAACCAAACTGATGGTGAAGACACCTCACTAGTGTCTTGGTGAAGGTGAGCTTGACCACAATTGCACAAGTGTGGGTTTTTGCTGAGGAACTGTAATCCTTGTTTTAAAAACCAAGTTTTACGTAAGATGAGGTTATAAACTGACACAGGATTTGTGAGAAATGAGCAGAGCTAAATGCGAAGCTATTGTAACATCATTTCCAGGTCTGTCTCTTTTTCACTCTCTCTTACCCGGTATATACAATCATTTTGTTCTCCTGGTAACATGTCTAAGCTTAAGTCAATAGAAAATCTGTGAAAGCTGCTTCTCTTATGACATAACACATTTGGTGAGGGGGTTGTGTTAAAACTGGGCTTCTGATACTTGCTTAGCCTCTGTCTCCTGTCTGTCTGCAGCATATGTTTCTGATATCTTCAGAAACACTCAGCAAATCATGCCCACAAGAGAAATTACTTGATTGGGACACTTGGGACAGCATCCCTTATATCTAGAATGAAGAAAATAACATTAAAAAAAAAGCATGGGCATAAGTAGGCATGTCAGATCAGCTTTCTTTCCTTCTCTGTCCCAGCCTGAAAGGCAATAAAATTATTTTTGACAGGAAAAATAATTAGTAGCCGGGCTGTTTTGTCTGGGGACTCCCAATGCCAAAGCAGTTCCCCATGCCTGTTTTCTCCCTTGCTGGACCAATGTGCTAAGGCAGGGATGCTGTGGTGATGGGACCCAAAGATCTAAGTTGCTGGCTCTGTGACACAGCTGTCTGGGGCACCTGAATATTTATGTGATTCCTATCTCCATTCCCTGTCTGCTATACTCCATGCAGTTTCAAGGAGGTAATTGCAGCTTCTACAAACAGCTGTGTGAGAAACTGGCCTGGATAGCAGGAGAATATGTGAACCCTGCCAGCCCCCATTATTAGGTCCAGGAAATGAATGCTGCAGGAGGGATATGGTGTAAGGAAGTCCCAGAGGCTGGGGCTGATACTGGGTGGTACTTGGAGATAAAGAATAGCATCTTCCCATGAGCCACCATCTGTATGCATTAAAGCCAGAGACAAAGGCCAGCAGGGCTGACTGAAGACATTTCTTTTTGGCTTTTGGGCTACTGTCATGTAACAGTAAATTATTCCAAAACTTGAGCGGGTACCAAGGAACAGAAGAGATTTTAAAACAATTGCTGTATTCCTATGTGGGTAAGATTCTGGATCTAGTCTGTGTAAGAAAAGACTGGGAAGAGCAGTCATCAATCAAATAATTGTTCCAGGTTTCTAAAATAACTAAAATAGGATCCTGGGAGATTCATCTTGAGGATAGAAACCTTGACATCCTAACTTGCAAAAAAAAATCACACATACCTTTCCATTTCAGTCCCTGGTTTTGATCTGCTATTCCATTTGAGCCACTCTGATTTACCTGAAAATTTCAAATCATTGGGTTTACTGTGTTTATGCAGAGTTGTTACTTCCAACCACAGAGTTGCCTGGTGTTAGCAGGTTTACCTGTAAAGATAATGTGGATGTGTTCATTACAAAAGGCTCACCAGTAGCCGGGGTTAAACATAAGAAATGTTTAAATGGTGAAAAGGGAAATTGGCGTTTTACTATTTTGAAAACACTGCTATGCTGCATCTTACCAAGAACGTACCCTAGGTGTACATGGATCCGGTTGGTATTGAGGGCGAATTACAGAATCACAGAATATGTTGAGTTGGAAGGGACCCACAAGGATCATCGACTTCAACTCTCAGCCCTGCACAGGATCATCCCCAAGAGTCACACCATGTGCCTGAGAGTATCATCCAAATGCTTCTTGAACTCTGGCAGGCTTGGTGCTGTGACCACTTCCCTGGGGAGCCTGTTCCAGTGCCCAACCACCCTCTGGGTGAAAAACCTTATTCTACTATCCAACCTAAACCTTTCCTGACACAACATCAGGCCATTCCCTTGGGTCCTGTCACTGGTCACCACACAGAAGAGATCGGTGTCTGCCCCTCCTCTTCCTCTCATGAGGAAATTGTAGACTGCAATGAGGTCTCCCCTCAGTCTCCTCTTCTCCAGGCTGAATAGACCAAGTGTCCTCAGCCACTCCACATCCAGCTTCCCCCCACGGCCCTTCACCATCTTTGTTGCCCTCCTTTAGACACACTCTAACAGCTTAATATCTTTTTTATAACAGTGACCAAAACTGCCACAATATTCAAGGTGAGGCCGAACCAGCGCAGAGCAGAGCGGGACAGTCCCCTCCCTTGAACAGCTGGGGATGCTTTGCCTGATGCCCCTCAGGACACAGTTGGCCCTCCTGGCTGCCAGGGCACTGCTGACTCATATTCAACTTACCATCAACCAGAACCCCCAGGTCCCTTTCCCTGGCACTGCTTTCCAGCATCTCATTCCCCAGTCTGTATGTCCCATCCCAGGTGCAGAATCCGACACTTCCCCTTGTTGAACTTCATATTGGTGATTGCCCAGTCCTCTAATTTGTTGAGGTCTCTCTGCAGGGTCTCCCTGCCTTTGAGGGAATCAGCAGCTCCTCCCAGTTTTGTATCATCTGCAGACTTGCTTAGCATCCCTTCCAGTCCTGTGTCCAAGTCCTTTATGAAGATGTTGAAGAGCACAGGGCCCAAGATGGAGCCCTGTGGAACCCCCCTAGTCACAGGTCACCAGTCTGTTGTTACCCCATTCACTGTTACCCTCTGTGCTCGACCTGTGAGCCAATTGCTTACCCACCAAATGATGTGTTTATCCAGCTGTGTGCTGGACATTTTGTCCAGAAGGATCCTGTGAGAGACAGTATCAAAAGCTTTACTGAAATCCAAAAAGATTACGTCAACTGGCTTCCCTTGATCAACTAGGTGGGTTACTTTGTCATAAAAGGAAATCAGGTTTGATAAGCAGAACTTTCCTCTCATGTGACCAATGACTATGTTGGCTTTCAGGTGTTTTTCAATACCTACCAGAATAATCTTCTCCATAACTTTACCAGGCACTGAAGTAAGGCTGACAGGCCTGTAGCTTCCGGGGTCCTCCTCCTTGAAAACTGGGGCAGCGTTGGCCAGCTTCTAGTCAGCTGGGACCTTGCCAGATTCCCAAGACCACTGAAAAATTTTCTCAAGTGTGAGGCCCGAGTGGTGTCTGACTTATTTTACAAAATTGACTCATAATTTTTAACCTCTGTCACAGTTGCACTGTTCTGTTCTGAAGCTGTCAAAAGAAAATATGGGTTTTATTATTCACTTGAGGCCACAACAAAAATACTGCCTAGATATGGACTCTCACATGCAAATAAGTAAGTTTTGATAGAGGTGACGGCAGTGCACGGGATTGACGTCATGTACCAAAGGTAAATTTATTTGATTAAGAAAGGCACTTCGTATAAATGTAGCCATGTATTTCTCTGGGGGTGGAAACTAATATTGTAGTTACCATGTTTCTGTAGAGAAATCTGATAATGGGAATAAAATAAGTTACTTTTATGAATTATAGGGAAAGAAAAAGGGAAATATTTGATGAAAACAGAAACTGCATACAATAAAAGGAGGGACTACCTTCTGGTTTGCTTACTTTAGCAAGTTTTTCTGCCTTTCAGCTTAGCTATAATTCCTATTTCTCATCCTCTACAGAACCTATCCTTTGGCAACCATGACATTCTATGCATGTGATGGAAATGACTCAAGAGGCTCACAGCTGAGAAAAACTACTTTAAAAATAGAGAGACTCATCTGTGATGTCTGGAGATGCAAATGCTTTGCCTCCTGCTGTGCCACAGTGTTCTGAGAACAACTCCATGGTATATTTCCTCTTGTGGTAAGGCCCCCTTGAAGAGATTCCTGCTCCCTGCCCTGGCTGTGGTTCAGCATCCCATTAATAACACTGATGCAACTGAATCAGTGAAACAGCTGGTTGTTGTTAAAAAAAAGAGGAGATTTTGAAAAACCTGGACCATCTACCTGACCAGGTTTACAGCAGTCTCACAAACACTTGCGTCAGCGCACCTAATGAGTTGGGAACAAGCCACCCAAACAGCTTTGCCACCAGAAGGAATGTGTCTCCCTGCTATGCTCCAAATCCATTTGCTTCCAGCACCATCTCAGCTCACGCTCCCTATTGGAATCAGCAACATGCAGCACTGTCTGTTATAGGACTTTCTTCTGAAACCAGTATTGCCTGCATACATATTCCCTCCCCCCAAATATGTGCTGTTGTTTAGGTGACCACCTTTCTCATCTTCATCTTTTGTATTGTCTACATATACAGGCGGGCAGCTGCCCGGGAGTCCCGCTGTTGTTCTAGTCTGAGAAGTGGGCAAAATCAGAGAGAAATTCAGCTATGAGATATGGTTCTTCCTGCTGGCACAGTACCATGTTTCCTTCAGGGTTTATCAAGGAGCTGGACCTGTGGTAGTTGCTCTGGCACCCTCCCCACAGCCCTTTGCTGCCCTGAATTTCCCTGGTGAAGATTGCCACAGGCTCAAAGGCAGGTTTCCCACTCAACATGTGGCCTGAACTTCTTTGTCTGAAAATTGTCATTCTTCTTCTTTACAGAGAAGTCACCTTTGTATGATTTCTGCCAAAAGTACCGGGAAGAGGGAATGGTAAACAAAAAACCCTTGCAGAGAGTAGTTTGGAGAACCCTCTGAGGGGACTTGGCACTGATTCTCACCAGAGAGTAGCTGATATCCAAGTTATATCTGTGTCAGAAAGACATGGCTGATGCTTTTGCTTTATTTAGAAGTTGTGAGTGCAGAAGAGAGTGGATGAAGAATCTGGCAGTCCTGGGCAGATAGTGTCAGTCAGACACATTAAGAGGAGGAAGGTATGGAAATGCTCAAGAAGACTGGAGGGAGGCAGGACCCATCTTCCTGGGTTGAAAGGGGCCAAGTGCTCTGGTGTTTGAGAGCCTGTTAAGCAAGAGCCAAGGGGCTTTGGGCAGGCTCAAGCACAAGAATTGGAACTGGTTTTGCCCACGGGGTTCTGAAAGCTGAATGGTGCTCCCTTAATTAAACTGCTCAGTAATTCATCTTCTCTGCCTCTTTCTTCCGCTTAAGTAATTCATGTTGTGAGGGAGAGCTGTTGGTTTCTGTCACGTTCCTCAGAGCAACACCTGGCTGAAAACCCTATAAGCCACCACACAGACACGTGTACATGGACCACCTGCAGCTGCCTGGGGCCAGCAAGGAGGAGAGTGGGGCACTTTCCTGGCTCCCTGCAGGTGGGTGCTGCAGGGCAGGGCTGCTGAAAGTCCCTCTGGGCTCTGTAGGCAAGGTTCCTCTGTCCAGCACAACTTATTTGCCTGCCTTCCTTGGCCCTGCCCCTCTAAAACTATCCCCATCTCTTCTCCTCACCTGGTTCCTGGGGAGAGTAGATGGAGACAGACCCTGCTTACCAGCAACTTCCTCTTCTCCAAAGTGCCAGGCCCAGCCAGCTGCCCCTCCTAATTTCTCAGACCTTGTGTTCACTACTGCCCCAGTCCTGGTTGCCACCATTAATTAGAGAATCACTGAAAGACTCAGTGTGGAAGGGACCTCTGGGGTACCTCTCATCCCACCTGTCCCTCAGATCATATCTTCTGACTGTTCCTGATAGTACCTCTGTCTGTGAGACAGCACCACTGTCTTCACTTGGTCAAGGATGTCACTTGGGCAGTTATTCAACAGTGCAGTGGAGGTGGAAGGAAACTGATGACCTCCTGTGGAGTTTTTTTTAATTCCCTTACAAATCAAATAATTTCAGTGCTGCTTGGAGGTAATGGGGTTCAAAGGTATTTTCATACCGTAGACAGTTATGCCAGCATCCTTGCCTGTAAAATTTCACTTAGCTGAGTATTTGTATATGGCAGGCGCTGAGCATTCAAAAATGGACATTAGGGGCTTTGGAACTGCTTTAACCAGAAGTGGGTTTTCTTTTATAGTGGATGGGGAATGATGTTCTTCTGAATATGTTCAGCACTGTTAGAGTGTTACTTAACCAGACGATCTCTGATGTGTTGTTGACATCCACGAGAAACAAGATTTGTATTCTAAATTAATTGAATAACAGCCATAAGACAAAAAAGATGCCATCTGTCTCTCCAAATGTAGATGTCCACCATGTAGATGCTGATATTTCAGTTAGTTACTCATCCTCTAGTAGTCAGGGGAAAGAGAGAAACCCCTTTAAAGTGTAATTCACAATACACTTCAGAATGTTTACTTCAGGATGAAATTAATCAAACCCTAAAAATTTTCAGTTTCATTCTGTTGACCAGAAAGAACCTGGCACGATCTCTTACAATAAAGTCGTCTGAAGCTGGTGAGATGAACCCTACCCAGGGTGACAGGAGGGAAGCCCAGCTGCTGTGATGTGCATTGTCACTCTTTACTCTTCTTTACTTACCCTCCCTGTGCAACCAGTGATTTTCTTGCAAGCATGATCTCCTCACAGTTTTCCCCTCCTGCCTTTGGTGCCACAGGGATGGCTGAGGCCGCTAGATGGGGGTGCAGGATCTCATGCAGGATCCGTCCCACAACCCTGAGGCCCTGCTCAGCTGCTGTTTAGCAGCTATCCCAAACAGGAGAAGTCTGCGAGCACCAGCGCAGAGTCTGTGCACTGCCGGCTCAGCTGGTGCCACATGACTGACTCAGGCAGGGTGTGAGCCCACCGTGGGTTCCTGCTACTTGCCAGAACATGCTCTGCAGGCTCCAACTGTGTTGTTTTCCTTCTACCTGCCATGGCGGGACAGGACAACACCTGGTCAGGTAAAAGCTGGGGCTGCTCCAACAGCACCTCATGCACCATTAAGGCTGCTAGGACAAAATACCCCCCCCCAAACAAGCTTTAACTGGCAGATTGAGTCTGGGCAAAGAGGTTCAAGCCTTGTGTGGTGTGTTCACTGGGCTTTCAATTGCGTACTTGAGCCAAATAGGATATTCCTTCTTGGCAGAGGGCAGCCAGACAAAAAAGGTAAATTCCTCACTGCCTCAGCACTGTCAAACAGATCAAAATGGGGAGGATGGCAATTCTCATATGGTATCACTTAGATCTAGAGCATCCAAGAATTTCCTAGTTATTGCTTTCAATTTACTTCATACTTATCGTTGTATTGATCTTATTCTAAGAATTTCTGCTCTACGAATTAGCCAGTTTTGTCCTCTTTTTCAAAGTGGGAAGAGAAACATGTTTGAGTAGGTGAGCTGCACATCCTAATTGTTAAGCTCACACTAGGAAGTGACTGTATATTTAATTCCCCAGTGCCACAAGCAGCTCCTGTGGTGTGGATCACAGCTTGGGAAACACAGAGCTACCGATGGCCCTGTGGTCATTTCTGGGATGACTGGTAAGAAAAGCCAAGGCCACGGGGCCTTACAGCATTAATACAGTAACCATCGCATCCATGTTAGAGCTGGCCCAAAGGATTTATGTTCTGAAAAAAAGGTTTCTCAAAAATATGAAGGATACCGGCATTCCTAAATTTGAAAGTGGTGATATCCTCCTATTGTGTTTGAAAGCACTAGCAAAACAAGGATACTACTATATTTGATCAATCTTGTGAGTCCGGTGAATTATTCTTTAGAGGCCCTCAGCTGTCTGACCAAGAACTTCCTTAACACACAGTAAGTATCCTTTGTACCTTACTGTTTTGTTTCCAGGGATCAGATGGGGTTATCAGCAGTACAGAGTCCTTAGTAGAGAGCTGCTGTCAAACCATCTCTGTCTCTGCCCTGGTGTCCAGGCACCAGAGAAGCTGGGCTGCCTCCGAGGCTGGATGAGGCAGGAGAGAGAAGGAACAGTGCTAAACAGGCAGCCATGTCTTGGGAGCCGCTCAGACCTGGTCTGGGGAGGGATCTGGACCTCAGCTGGACAGAGGAGAAACGCTCTCCACCATCTTTTTTTCACATCCCCTTCCTGGCATCAGACCTCTTCCCTGGCACACCTTAACCCAAACCTGAACTTCCCCAGTCCCTTCTGCTGTCACCATCCTCCTGTGGCATTGGAGGTGGCTGCTGACAGCAATCCTAGAAGGAGCAGATCCTGCTCCCCATAGGCTCCTAGCCACTAACTTTCAGGACTGTGTGAGCCCAGAAAGTTTGCCAGAGGGATGTGCCTGTCTGGCACTGGTGAGGCTATGGAGCACCTCTCCAGGGCACATCCTGGAAGAGGAAGTATAAATCATGCTGGCTGTGTGGCTTCCCCCCCACCCTGCCATGCAGATCAGCTGATCCCTTTTTGTTTGCACTGTGTGTTTTTTCCCTGGAAGGCACGTGATGCTTAATCTGCATTTCTTCGTAAGAAATGTTTGCCTGAGTTTTGAGCCAACACTTGGACCTGGGAGCAGAGCATTTCTCAGCCAGCTCCTCCTCTGCAACACCACTAAATAGCAGCAGTTTGTGCCTTTCTCCTGGGCAGACACTGGGTCAGGGATGGCCGGGGGTGGGCTGGCAGGAGCTGCATGCTTGTGGCACAGGCTGCTTTCAGCTACGTTGCCAGAGACTGGATGTTTTAGGCACTGGCTTGCTCAGATGTCTGTCTGCAGATGCTGGAGCATCTCATTCTTTACTGTGAGGGCTGACAAGGACCAGCTGGAAAGCAGATGCTAATTAAAACAGAAAAACAGAGCTTCAGCCTGGTTTCCCATATGTCCAGGGTGCCTTATACAGAGAACTAGCACTCATTATATGGTGCTGTGGTTGGTGCAGGGGGAGGCTGGAATCTCTAACGCTTCTTTCTAAAGAGCTACGCTGAAGCCAAGTTCCTTTTCCTTCAATGCATAGCTTTGTGTTTAAATGAATATCTGCTCTCACCCCATTTGCTACTGGTCTATCTCACATCTGTTTTTTGTGGTCTAAATTTTACCTTGTTCTTCCACTGGGGTCATTGCTTTTGTAATACAAAGCAACAGTTTTGCTGGGAAGGGCTGGGAGCACAGCAGAAAATTAGGTTCATCTTGCACCAGTGAAATGGGTTTGTGCTCAAACTACTCTTCTCAAAATGACCCAGTTGCAAATGCAAAAGCCTATGAGGGAAGAAGAAACCAGCATTAAATACAATATCCTTTCCTCTGCCATACATTTTGTTTCTCTTATGATAGACACAGGTAGATGATGCTGGAAGATTTACACTCAGCAGAAAGTGATGTGGCCATTTCCCACCAATGAGGGCTGTGTGTTACCGTACCTGTGTCCAAAGGCTGGTGAAAGCACTACTCTCCTAAAACTTTGCAGAAACATTTTCCATGACTGAGAAGCTCCCTGAGATCAGCAACTGAAAATGAAGAAAAGGGTGGGAGCATATTCAGCTGGGAGAAACCTGCTGGAGGTTAAATCTGCCTTTGCTGCTCTCCAGAGCATGCTGCTTTCATGGGTGAATGACAGTAGAGTTGCACGCTCTACGAGTGGATAAATTTTTGCTTTAAACACTCATCATAATGCTCTAGGTAAACCACCTCTTCCCAATGCAGTTAGAGCCCCACACCCAAAACCTCACCATCCAGATGTACTTTAGCCTGCTCTAGGATAGCTAAGATGTCCAGAAGTCTAGAGTTCAATAACAGAGGACTGTTCCCATCTCACTCAGGAGTAGGGATCTGGAAGTTGCTCTAGGAGACTTTTTTGGTACAGTGAGTGTATGAAACACTTATATTAGTCCAAGAGTCACAAACATTTCTCTCGTTAAATCCATTTTAAAAGCTCTATCCTTGGGGTTTTAAACTATCAGCAAATAAAACAAGACATGGATTCAGTTGTGGGGGCTTGGTGGATTATGCCTCACTCCCAGTAAGAGCTCCAGCACCCCACTGCCTCTTCTCCCCTAAGCCACTCTCTGGACTAAGAATCTGGGAGGCACAAGGGGAGTGTACATACATCCTCTTCACCGCAGGGATTCCACCTCACACAATCCCTGAGAGCTGCTGCTGGTGTCTCCCTGACTGAGCCCTAAGCAAACCCCAAGCACTTGCTCCTAAGCATGATGTGTTTGTGCTGTGGAAGTGGAGAAGTAGAGATGATCTGTCACTGCCTATAGAGTTCCTGACCCCAAGGAGCTGCTTCTGGAGCAAGTCCAGGGAACATGACTTCAGGGCCCCTGATGACCTGTGGAGTCACACAAGGTAAGTCATTGGAGCTGCTCATCATTCAGTTCACTTGAAGCAGAGAAGGAGCTGAGCATCCTGCTCAGCTTTCCTTAACGAGAGGAAGATCTCTGTGGTCTTAGACCCTTTCAAGTCCTGCCAAAACTGAAGGTTGGAATCTTGATCCAAAAAGCCCTGCTTGGCACAGGACAACAGTTCCCAAATTTCTCTGTTGACTACTCCATTTCTTGCTGAGAGCCACTGGCCTTACAAACCCTCTGGGCAATATGAGCTGGCATCTGTAAACCTCTGAGGTGGAAGGTGCAAAAACAGCCACAAACTTCACTATTGACACTGTTAAATTCAGTAGAGACAGATGCAGGAGAATTGCATGATGAGGGATATTTATGTACCTCTATCACACATGAGCATTCAGTAAATGCTCACTCACTGCCACTGCTGTCTGTGCTTGGTACATATCAACAGCACTGAATGGAGCTGTTGCAGTATCTTAGCCAGAGGACTATTTTTCACTGAAATATTCATAGGATTAGCAGAAACTAGAGTGTGAGCTTTCTGTCTGTCAGCTGGCCCTTCAGTGAGGGGGGTCTGAAAACGTCATGTCTGTTGAGTGTAAGAATTATGAAAGAAATGAGAAATCTGCCTTCCTTCAAAACCTCCCAGCAAACCTTCATACAGCCAGAGGGCTGAAGAGTCTGAGCAGTGCTGACCCCTGAGGGCTGCCACTTAGTCCTCAGTGGTGTAGGGCTGTCTGCAGCACAGCTGCTCTACCTCAGACTAAGGCATCCAAAATATGTTCCAAGATCACCATAGCTTTCCTTTCCACAGGGCTTGCCTCCATGTCAGCAGCCCTGTGGTGTTTATTGGAACTACAGATCATTTTCCACCTTATAAAGCATGAGGTTTGCTGTGGAGTAGTCTGTAGGCTGGGTAAAATCTCCCACTTACTCCATGTTTCTCTAGTAACATTTTCCCCTCTCTACCCTGCCTCCATCAATGGGACTGACATGTTTTGTTCCAAGTTACCAGGGTACATCTGCCAGCAGCTTTCCATGCTCATGGAAAGTCCTGCTGTATTCCTCAAAAGCACAACACTATCTCTTGCTGAAATCAAACAAGTCACTGAAAAGAAAAAAAAAGTGTATATCAGATACACCATCAGCAAACATTGGGTAATGCTTGTAGTTCCCCTGGCAGTGCTGCACAGAGAAGTAAATCTCATTGGATCTCAGCACAGCTTGTGTCCCTAGAAGCTTTGGAAAACATAATTTTATTTTCCTGATGTAAATAAATGTCTTTTGGGGCTGAAAAAGTTCATCTTATGTTCATGCAACCTCCTTGTAATGCCAAGAGTAGAGTTGCTTTAATTATTGCCTTTGAGTAGGTCTCATCAACCTTGCAGCTGAGGATGGAAACAGCTTTTCATCAGACAGTCTTCCTTTTTCTATTCTTTTCCCTGAGACCATTTTTATTGGAGGAAATATGTCACTTACAGCAATGGGCTTACGAGAGGCCAGGAAGGCATCTCTGCAAGCTGGATTTCTTCACCCTGTTCTGACCAGTGGATTTGCTTGGCAACAGTACACAAAAACAACACAAATAGCTGCCTTGGATGAAAGTGGACGTCCTGTAGGCCATGATTTGATGTTTTCCAGACAATGTCTCTGTCTGGCAGCAAACTGCACTCTTCTTCAATTCTTCAATGTCTTCAAGAGGTAGGTAATATCCAATGAAACCTTGTTGCCCAAGAACAGATTTGCTAGTTCTTACCTGTTTCTATCTATTTTTTTCATGCACTTAATGCAAAACCCACCACTAGGAGCTCAAATTCAGTTCCCCAGAAAAACCTGTAAATATTTTTTGGAACTCCTGCTTCCACTTTGCAATCTGAGCCTGTCCCACTCTCTCTCTTCATCTTTGGTGTGGTGGGGCTGGCTGCAGGTAGCACTGGTCTGCTCAGTAAAGTCTGCACTCACCAGGGGCCCAGAGACACCTCGGTAAAGGGCATGATAGGGGTGTAGTCAATAAAAGGCTGATTTTCATGCAAGAAATTGGAAAGATCATAGAGGGGGGTAAATGGCCAAGACAGGTAGGCATGGCCTGGCTCATCACCAAAACTAAGTTAGCACAGTGGTTAACCTAATCTCCTGAGATGGTCAATGTAAAATGACAGGCAGCTTGTGCCTGCAGAAGAACTGCTTGTCAAATTGAGGCAGATTAGTTTTAGGTTTTGATGTGACTAGCTCAATGGTGCTACCTCATGGCCAAACAGAAAACTACTTTGCCTTCGTATTTCTTTTTTAACTTTTAATTTATCCTATAAGTGACAGACTTTCTACAGGAGTCTCCTACCGCTGCACAAATATTGCAAGTACACCTGAGTATCCAGCTGCATACACAGTGATTCTTGATTTTTTATTTTTTTGGTGGAGATGAAGACTTAAAAGCAGCAGGGTTCACAGAGTACTTTTGTTGAATATGAAGTTTTTGTTTGTTCGTCTCCTGTTACCTGGCACAGTGTTGTACTCATCGTCAGACAGCGAGCTCTTTGGCACAGGGACAGTTTCTGAACTCTGTTGCTCAGCTCCCTGCAGAGGAGGCCACAGTGGTGCAGCCACCACAGCTGGCTGGCATTGCAGCTGACCCCTGCAAACACTGTGCCTTATCTTGGGGAAGATAAAGTTAAGAATAAGCCATAGAGAAACTGCTCAAGGCCTCTCGATACATTTCCAATGGAAACCTGATTATTTTATTCTTTCTCTAACTTGATGCCACCTCTTTTCCTTTCAGTAGTATCTGGAAAAAGACCATATACCAAAGCATACTGGAAGAGACTCATGATTTGGAAAACTGATCTGGCCTGGAAACTCTTCATTCCCTTTCACCAGCTTGTTTCCAGCCCTGATGCAGAGCACTTCTATGCTGCTACATAAAAGAGCTACTGGAGACCCATCATGAGGCCACAGGCTCTTACCTGCCCCATACTAGGCAGATTTAAGCCACACTGATTTCTTTCACACTGTATCACACCTGCCCTGGGTCTCCTCTGAGCCACAGACAGCACCTCTTTGACCCAAAGGCCCGGGATTTTTTCACTGTCTGCTTTCAGTGCAGCCTCCCAGCTGTGTGCTTTATGGCTGGACACCAAAGGTGCAAATGCGTTCCCATGGTAAGTGCTTTTGTGAGTTAACTCCAGTTGCTGCAAGGAGATGCAAAGCCCTCATCAGATGGAGAGTCAAAATCTGTAGAGCTAAGCCTGATGTGGTCCCTCACTGACTGAGGCTGTCTGCAGCTCCTCTGAGACTGGCAGTCACCTCCCCTACATCACATTAGCCATTTTGTCAAGAAAGCTTCTCTAGGGAGCAGCAGACAGAGTAATATTTGTCTGGTCTGTGCACCAGAAATTAGCTCTGTTTTCCATAAGCTTCTTCAGTGGTTCTGTAAAATATTAGAGCAGCATATTGCAAAATGAGCCTCATACGCGCCATAATGGAGCTGATAAGATGCAAGATTCTGGAGTCCCAGTGACAGAGACACATTAGGTATTTAGGAGAGAAAAATAGTCACCTTCTGCAGAAAGGCTGAGTTGAGACCACTGTAAGTGGTGTCTTCCTGCTGCTTTCCCATGGAGATGTGGTACACACACCTTGTTCGCTGAACTGACCTGGAGTGCAATCCCACTGAGGGCCAGAGCCAAGTTTCTGTACCAAAGTGTTTGAAACTCTTTATTTTTCATAAAGTTTTGTTTACTAGCATACAGGAGCTAGATGGAGGAGCTTCAACTGTGTGTCAGCGCTACCACAATCTTTGGAGATGAGCTGGAGAACTGTCCTCCTCAGACAGACTCTGATTTTAATATAGATCAATCTTTTGACTTATCTGAAAAACATGCAGAGGTTTATGCCTGTCACCATCACTAAGAGCACTCTGTCTTCCTGAGCTTCCTTCCCAGCAGAGGCACGGGGCAGGAGATGGTATAAATGGTAACAGGTCTGGGGACAAGGCTCCAACTTGGTTGAAATTTGTTGCTTCTGGCAGTTGATAAGCAAGCACTTCTGTTTGATGAGAGCTTCATGGTGTATCCTAAAAGCAGCTGTCAGCCCTGGAGATGTTTTGCCCAAGCTGGAGTCTGCTGAAGCAGCATCATTGGAAGGGAGGTTCTCTGAGGGCTAAGGAAGGATTGCCTCTCAGCTGAACATGAATGAAGGCTTAATCAGCTGAGGAAGACTCCTCCCATCTCTGTTTTGGGACCTCGAAGAAGCATTCAGTGACTTACAGGAAGATTTACACAATGTCCCAGCACTGCTTGCTTCCTGGCTGTGGGGACACAGAGTTTCCAAGAATTCCCTGAGCTCATGTGAGAGGCATGGAGCTGCTGCCTGGCAGAAGAGGTGCTGGCTCTGCACATTCGCTCAGCCAGTGGGATGGAGGAGCCCAGCCAAAGTACTTTTTTGGCATGTTTTTCTTTTAAAAAATATTGAGAAACTGAAATTTAAACTGACAAGTTTAAGTCACTAGAAAGCCCCATGAAAGAGGCTCAGTATTGCTCCTGTGGGAGATCTTGACTGATGTCATGTAGAAAGCTTCAGTCTTTGGAGAGGATGGGTTTAATGTTAGCTTGACTTCTTTTCTGTGGTGTTGATGCAGAGAGACATGGTAATTGCCTTGCTTTTGCATAAGTGTGAAATTCTGGCAGCCTCAGCTTAAGAAAACAAAATGCTAAGGTTTAGATTGCAAAATATGATCCAGTTGTTCTTGGTATTAAAAAAACTCTCAAGATATTAAAGTGGAGAACAGCGCTGTCTCGTTTTCTCCAATTTATCTGCTTTTATGTGCTCATAGCTAGTGAAACAATGGAGAGAACAAGGAATACTAAAGCTGATTAACTGTAGAAGTAAGAGTAGATCAATTGGCTCTTAGGATGTGTCTTTATTTGGTCATAAATCCTGGTCTCTGAGGACCTCTGATTGAAGAACATACACACAGAGCATTTACCATGACTCTGTATGTGAAAGCAAGTTGTTTGGATATGCAGACATCAATCCTACTGTTTGGCAATGGCATACCTATTCCAACTGGCAATCAAAATAAACTAGGTGTGGTAATCTATTAAAAAAAAAAAAAAAAAAAAGGAAAAAGCCCTCAGGACAAACCACAAAGGGTAAGCAGCCAGAAATACAAACTGTGTGTTCTCCAGCACTGCTTGCCCATGTTGCATGTGTCTCTGACTCCTAAGCCTTTCCCTGTGTCAGTGTGGGTTCCCTGTATTTATTTACTTCCAAGAACAATAGCCTGCCTTTTCTTAGTGTCTTTCAGGAACCCTTTAAAGGCAGTCATCCTCTCATAACCACCACCCTCCAGAAAGAACCTGTTGTGACCCACAGTACAGCATGACCAAGGCTGCAGTGCTGCAGAATAAGCATTTCACCCATGAAAACCAGAAATCTGATTTTTCAAGAATGTTCCAGTTTAAATATGTACCAACAACCTTCAAAGGAGAAAGAAAACAGCTTTTAAATATTTTTCCTGAATTTTTCTGATTTTGGAAATCAGAAAAAGATGGGGTCCTAGATTAGGGGCATGACTAATGGAGCCAGGCTGAAAGAGCGAGTTGCCAGAGATTGCAGACACTTCTCTCATTATATTCCCTGTCCCTGATGCGATGAGTTTGTGTGTGATGCCCTCAATGGTCTCAGCTTGTGCAAGCCCATGGTGCTGTGGACATCAACAATGCAATGCTACATCATGCTGGACCAGTGGGCTTTTGGTGTTTTGGAAAGGGACCAGTGGGTGACAGTCATACTTTTCTCCTTTTGGCTTTTCCATGAGCAAGAATCCCTCTCCAAGCTGCTGATGCTAGGACAAGTCTTTAGGGAGCTGACCCTCCCTTCCTCCCTCCCCAGCCCCTGGAATTTTGCATGAGGAAAACCCTTCTGAGAGCCTCCAGCTTGCTCTGCAGGAACACCACATTAGCTACAATTGAGGCATGTTCCTGTTAGTATCAGATGCAATATGCTGCACATTGTGACCCTCTTCCCCTGGACACTGTGCTTCATGTACATGATGGTCAGTTTGAGATGTTTTCCCCAGCTCATAGCTCACATCCCCTGTTCATTGTAGGTATTAAAAATCAGAGCAGATTTCACAGCCTTACTCTCTGAAATGCTGCCCTCCCATCAGCTAGTACACTGACATTAACTCCCTAATTATCCTTCTAATCTTTGCACCTATGTCTTTGGAAAGCTTTTCCTGACATCTAATCTAAACCTCTCATTATGCAACTTGAGGCCATTTCCTCTTGTCCTGTAAGCAAATAAACAGCAAATATAGCAAAGATTAAGGGGTCCACATATCGATTAAAAAATGAACATTCAGAGTTGTTTCAGCCACAAAACCCACAAGTGAAAGGGACTGGCACATTAAATAACATACAGAATGTAAGGAAAACACATCAGTTAGCCTCAATCAAAAGCACACTACAGTACCCAAGACAGGTTATAGTTGAAGAGGACTGTGTTTTAGGGAGGGTAAAGTGAAAAACCTGTTGGGCTCGACGGACCTTGCTTTGACATGTCCCTACCATTCTGACCTTCCTGGGTCCAAGAACAGTTTGGATACCCAGCCCCTACTTGTCTTCACACTAACTCCAGTATGCTTTTCCTGGAGATCCAGTATGTCTTTCCTGGTTCACTAATTCCTTCAGCTTCCCTCTCCTTGTTAAAGGAGCTGCCATTGACAGGGACTTCTGTCATCTTTCATGTGAGGAATCATCCTCTCATGATGAACTAGTTTTGAGCTACTTCTTTGGGTACTTTTCACTGGTATGTTTTCAAACTACTGCTCAGTTTGAAAGCTATTGCTCCACTCATTATTTTAATTACTGTGACAGTTAAGGGAATGCAGATGATTCAGAAGAGCTTCTGAACCAGAGACACCTCAGTCATAGACAAAACTCTCAAAATCTGAAGTTCTGAGAGGAAAAAATGCTTCACACAAATCCCTCCCCTTCCTCCTTGTGCCAGGATCCTCACTGCTGTTAAGACACGTCTGTCTAGTGTCCACCTGGGCACATCTGGCCCTGCTGTTCCTACTCAGTCCTCTGGTTCCTAGTGTGCATGAGATTTCCACCCAAGCTTGAGAAGGTCTGACTATGGAAATGCTTCTGGCTTGGTCTCCTCTCCTGGAAGGTCTTCAGAGCAACCTTGGACATCATGCACACTGTTAAAACTTCCTTTATAATTAGTTTAGTTCCCATAATCCTCTCCATCTACCTAAATATAGAAAATACCACTTTCTATTGAGCTGGTTTCTCAAATTCAGCCCCTTTTGTGAAAGCAGCTGGGTTTCCCTATATCAGCTGCCCTGACTTCAGTGTGGGTAGACATTGAAAGTTAAGCCACTTAATCAAAGCTTTGACCATTTCCCCTCCTTTTCAAACTCTCTGTTCTACTGAAGGGGAGAAGGAAGATTTCCCAAAGCTTTCCATGAGATCACCTTGTTCCAAGTAGAGATAATACCTTGGTGGAAAATGCAGACTCAAATCAGTTCAAAGAGCCTAATACTTTCCACACAGAGGAGCTTCCCTCTGGATTAGAAAGTTAGTGGCGATGGGAGCAAGGACTCCACATTGTCCACATCCCATTGACTGCTCAGATGATTTACTTCAGGATCAGTGCAGGAAGCTGCAGCTCTACCAGGGACTCAGTGCTGAGCTTTTGTCTGTGCAAGGTCCTGAAGGTTGGTCAGGTGAGAGCCCTCAGTGTACCTGCATATCTTCACATGCACATCAAGTATGAAAGAAACACTGAAAGTATATAGGCAATGTTTGACTGCAGCAAGTAAATGCAGATATCTTGAGAAAGGTCATTAATCTTCAGCAGATTTTATCAGGAGTAAGTTGTCTTCTGTGAAAAATTTTGGTTTTCTTTCCCCAGGTCAAGTTACCAGATGAGATACTGAGCCAAATTCCCTTCATACCTGTGGGTTGGCAGCTGTAGTGGACTGTGTTATGCTCCAGTCACATGGGTTTTGGGTCCTTTGTCAGGCTTCAAGTCTGAACCCTTCTTTAAAAAAATATGCAACACAGCTGATTTCCTCTGGCCTGCAATAAGAGAAGTGTCTAAAAACCCCTGTCCTTTCAAATCTGTATTTTTGATGTCAACATCAGTTTTGTTTTCCTGTTTGGCTTCATTTATACTCACTACTGCATCTTTTTTTCCTTGTCATGTCCAACAGAAACAGGCAGTACTCCAGGTTGCAATGAGATGCTCTTAGAAAGCAGCCATGTTAACTGTGCAGCATTTCCTCAGCATCAGACATTCATAACTATTCTGCCTTAAATCACATAGTTAATTACCAGATAAAGCCCAAGGGATCAGCCTGCAAGGGTCACCCAGTGGAAAGCACTTTTGTGATCATGTGTGTCATGTGTGTGGCACCAATACTTGATCCCTCTCAATGACCAGGTGAATTGATGCCACATGGATGTAAAAAACAAGAAAAAGAAGTTTTAGTCAATGGAAGTGCTCTCCTTCTCCCAGCTGGACCTGGTGCATCTTCTATCCTAAGCTGGAGAAAGCCCAAAGTAAGAGAAGCATCTCTGTCTCCCTGGTCCCATCCCACACATCACCATCTCTCTCCTTTTATCACCTGTGATTGGTTTGAGTTTAGACTTAATTCAGCAAGAAAATGATCTTTTGTTAGAAAAGGCCTTTCTGTCTGTCATGCTGGTCATAAATCATCTTATCTGCTTTACACGCTTCTTGGGCAGAGAGGCAGCTGAAGGCTGTATGCAGTGTACCACTGGAAGACTGTTTACAACTGCAGAAAAACAAAGTTCATAGCGTGCTTTAAGCTGCATGTGTCAGCTGATTACTTTTGCAGAACACTATATTATTTCCTACTAAGGACCGAATCTGTTTCTCCTGGTCTTTTCCACATTGTGTTCTTTGCACTTTGTTGTGTTGCATCCTTGCTCCTTTACAGCCTATCTTCTTAGGTTCGTTGTGTCCCTCTTGACAAAGAAAACAGGTTTGTGGCATGGAGTGTTTATTTGCAGCACATTAGGAAACTATGGTTTTCTAATATCTGCACTGGTATTGGGAGGAGAGGAAAAACTAATACCTATGGGCTGAAATCATGGTTCCATGGAAGGCAATGTCAGCATTCCTGCCAGCTTCACTATGACCAGAATTTCATTCTGGGAGGGCCTGGGAAACTAAATATCTTCACTGGCCCCTTTAACTGCTTGCCTTCATGCTGAACCAGGAGCCCAGAGAAACACCTCTCAGCTGCTGCCTCCACACAACCTCAAAATAAAAGAAGAAGTCTGGTGGCCACTCCAGGGCCAGACTGCTCTGCTGTTTAAACCCTCAGCTACTGCTTTTGTTTCTCTTTGTCCCTACTTCATTATACCAAAAGTGATGCTATCAAACCTTGCCATGCTTCCCTCAGGCTGGGAGGAGAGCAGCTGTACCTGTTTCAGCTGGTGCAGAGGGGACACAACACCCCTGGGCCCCAGTAGCTGGCTGTGCCCTCATGTTGCTGCTGGACAAGGACATGCAGCCAAGCCTGCAAATCAGCCTGCTTGTGTTTTTGGTCTACCTTGCTCAGTGTGTGGTCAGAAGGGTGCATCTACAGAGATTTGCTCCCTAAATTGCTTTTTGCATCTCCACATAGCCACGACATGCTCCTGCCTGCCAAACCCTTTAGTCCTTCTCGTGTCTGGGAGTCTGCTTTAACTAAGGCTTGTAAACCTGAGGATAGTATTGAGCCTCAACCAGCAGCCCTGATCTGCTGTGCGTCCCCAGGAGCTGGGCTGTAAACGAGTGCTTCAGATCAGCTCAGGTCTGCAGCAAGTCAGATCTGCTTGGGTACACTTCCCACTGTGGTACACGATACCCAAGTCTTCATCATCCCAGTCCTTCACCCAGAATATTTTGTGTGAACACAAATCAGACAGTTTGGAAGAGCTGATACTGTTTCTACTCAGCTATTTTAGTACTTTTGGTAAGGTTATAGCTGTTCACAAACTGTAGGATACAGTTTCATGATCAGCATAAGCAAGTTTGCATGGCTGCTGAAGGTCTAAATTATTAAATTACTGTGGTACACTGGGATTGCATCTACCATATCCATTAAGTTTATTATCCCAGCTTCAAATGACAGCAGTTATATTTTTCTCTCCTGTTTATCCTGGTGTTGTATGGCTCCAGACATCTTGTCTGTTGCTGATTTTTTCCCCTCTACTACAAAAGTCAGGATTTCACCCTTACTTGTGACACTGATGAGTAGAAGGGCTGCTCCCAAACAGGCTGAAGGGTCAGTCCCCCCAAAACAGGTTTTTCTCTCCTAGACTTGAAGCCTGTGAGGCTGAATATTGAGGTAAGGCAGGGGACTTGCTCTGGCTGAAAACTGCATCTAGCAAAACCACAAGAAGTTGAGTGGTCCTGGCAGGGCAGTGGAGGGCAGAAACCGTCCCAGAAGCAAAGGGGAGAATGAGATGGCTCCCATCATCAGCAGTCCACATTTAGACCAATTTAAAGCAACCAGGAAACTTCACCTTCTGTGGTAAACAGTCTGGGGTTTTATCACAAAAGAGATTATTTAGGAATGGAGGACTGCCCAGGACCAGGACAAGGACCAGGTCCAGGTGATGATTAACCATCACTGCAGCTGGAGGTTAGGGCCAACACCCATGGCTTCACTTCACACACCTATAGTCCTTGCCTGGCAGGTACTCTGTGTGGACTCGCCTCCAAAGTCACCTTTAACTGTGTGGGGCACTTTGGTACTTGCTGCTGGAGAATGGCTTTAGTGGGGCATCTGAAACTCATGTGTGAGCTTGGTACTGAAATCAGGCCCACTTTGTCCCATCTTTTCCTCCCATGCTTTCTTCAGCAGATGTTTATTTACACCAGCCTCAGAGCCCAGAGACACAGTGATGTAAGTGAGTGCTTATGTGGCTCACTCCGCTGGAAAACATGAGGTTAAATCTGTAAGCCTTTGGCCAAAGCAAGCTATAGTGTCCTCTGGGACTGATCCTGCCTTTGTTGAAGTCAATGGGAACTTTGTCTGATTTTGCTGGCTGCTGTGAGTTATTATCTAAATTACTGCATCAGTCTGGGACTGAATTTACCATGTCCATAAGGAGTTCATTACCTAAATGACAGCAAACATATTTTCTATTCTGTTTATTATCGCACTGGTAGGTTTTTGAAATTTTAGCCTGACATCTCTTGCATATATTCAAATCTTACTGTTTAAGACTTTACCAGCCTGGACCTTGTATACTCAATTAACATTGAAAGCAGAGATTTATATATAACCATCTCAACCCACTGGCTGATATCAAAGTGGGACTAACATGGTAAAGATGCTACTCATGGGGAAGGTACCTGACTGTTTTGTGACCTGACTTTGTAGTCTGGCATTTTTCTCATCTTTGCTATTTTCCAGAAGTGAAGCATAATTAGTTGAGGGTGCTCATGCCCAGGGCTCCCAATTTCTATATAGAAAAATGTCATGGAAAATGAGGTTCAGGCATTTACTCCTCTCCTGTGCTCTTGCTGAAAATTATGTCATCCATGCTCCTTTAACCTTGGACACTGAAGGGCCTGATTCAAAACCCTCAGTGGGATGATTCAGTAGGATTTCACTTTCACAAAGTCTCCTAGCAAGCATGTAACTTCCTTGGAAAGGCTGTGTAGCAATCCATCATTTTATCTGAATGAGGTTATTCCACAGGGCACCCTGTGCTAGTGGCCCATGCTGGGCAGGACCCAAATGCAGAGCTGCTCCCAAGGCTGAACCTCCTATACAGTACTTCTGCTTGTGGATATTAAATTTATTTGTTCATGTTTTGGTATGGCTGCAAGAACCGTCCTGGCCTTTGAAATGTGAAGGTATAGTGCATAAATGATAAATCAATAATCTAAGTTGAGACTTGTCATAAGAGAGGCTTGTCTGCAATTGCCTCCTGGCAACTTTTAAATTTTTTTTTTTAACACTTCTGTCATTGCTCTTTATAGAGTCCAGAAAAATGCATGTGAACAGAAGAAGGTGCCGCCTTCAACAACTTCACACCTGATGTTACCCTGTGTGTTGAGAAAGCTTTCCACAAAAAGGTGAGTGCCAGCAGCAGATACCTGCTTCCCTTGTGTTTGACATCCCTTGGAAGCATTTTGTGGCTTCAAAGCTAAGGCCTGGAAGGCTGTCAAGAGAAAGATAACCCTCTGAGTGGGTTATTTATGAGTCTCCTACTCCGGGAGAAGGCCACAGGGGAACAGGCTGTCAAGGGCATCAGGCTGTGTTTTCCTCAACTGACTCCCAGCTCTTCTGCCTCTGGCCCACAAAGTCTCCTGGAGCACCTGCACCCCTGAAGGTTCAATACCTTTCAGTGTGGTGTGGGCAGCAGGAGGTATGTGTGTGCATGTGTGTACGTTGTGTGCACGTGTGCTTCCAAGCTCAGCAAGACCTTCAGTTTGCACTCGTTTTGTCTCTGTGTGCCCAGCCCTCTCTCCTGTGCTGCAGTGGCACCAACTCCACTTACCACCTCGCTGCCTGGGATCCCAGTAGCTGGTTTCAGTATCCATCCCAACAGCATGCACACCCTGGAGGCATACCACCAACCCAGCACCTCCTATCCATTTCCAGCTGGCAGCAGTGGCAGCACTCATGGGAAACATCACTCACCCACATATCCAAATGTACTTTAGGGACGCCAGTAGTTTGTTGTTTGTAAGCACTGCTGCTCATTGCTTGGGACCTCAGGGTTGCTGCGCCCAATCCCAAGAAGCACCAGACATCAAAAGGGAGTGGGTAGTATAGGAATAAGGTGGACATCAATCACTAACTGATATGGACAACACCAGGCACTTGCTGAGTACCTCTTTCCTGGTGGACCAGTGCTCACAGCATCAACCATGGCACAGGTGGAGAAGAAGCAGGCATCCAGACCTAGCAAAAGAGGATGTTTCCTGACAGAAACAGATCTCAGGCCCAGCAGATGTATTCTGATTTTCAGGTTCTGTGGTTACAGACAAAGTTTCTTTGCATGATCACATCAGCTCATGCATGCAAGTCTTTCCAGGGAGGGTTTCATGCTGAAAGAGAGAAAGTTGGTTGTCTCCTGAAAACGAAAAAGTTGGTTGTGTACAAGGTCCCCCAGGATAGAAAGGCTTTTATATATGGGACTTAAAATTAAGAGTGCTGCTTTTTGTTCCACTTTGCAGTTCAGTCTGACAGGAATCTGCCAGATCTTGGGCCTTTCAAGCCTTGTTCCTTTAAAAATCAAGCTCACCACAGTGAAGCAAACGCTCATTAAAATAGCACTTTGATGAGTGACAAAGAAGTGATGCTGTGGAAGGAAAACCTTGAGAGCAAGGAACATTCAAGTACAAGATAGTTTCCAAAAGTCTCCTACAGGAGGATGAGCCAAAGTGGAAAATTGTGATGTAGTCTTTTATTGACCCCCACCCAAACTCAGCACTGTTTGGGCCACAGCTTTTAATTTGTCCAATCTTACTTATTATTCTTGAAAAATAAAATAAAACATTCTAAGAGAGTTTTAAAATAACTGAAGTGTGACTCAAATCCTGCACAAGCACGTCATTTTAAGCTTAAAAAAATGTTTTATCCTTAATTTGCCCTGCAAAATTCAAAACCACAAAACGAGGTGCTATTCACACCACCAGCCCAGCATGATTCTTCTGGGTCAGGGCCAGAAGCAGATCCAGGTTTCCATGGGTGGAGGCAGGGACCAGCATACTGGTTCTTCAGTGTCTGCGCAGAGGCCCAGAGGAAGTGTGAAGGGAACAATCTGCAGTTGCATCCCCATTTGAGGGATGCTGAGGGCAATGAGGAGCTGGGCACCCTACTGAGAGGGACAGGGGTGGCAACGTGGCATGGAAAAGGCATATTCCCCAGCCTTGTGATGCCTGTTGGCTTCTTTTCAGTAATATTGGGCAACCCTGCCCCTGCAAGGCTCTCTAAGGCTGTTGAGACATGGTTACTTTCTCCCATCAGCTTTACTTTTCACCTCTCCTTTTCTTAGTCCATTAGAAGGAGTTGTGCTAATGTCTTTATCCACTTGTCTTTCCTTTTTTGAGTGCAGTTCTTTCTTTCCTCTTCTTTTCCTCTCCTCTTGACAACAAATAAACACCCTCTTTCCTGCAGCGGCATTCAGTGCTGGCTTTTTGCTACGCTTCAGTGACAGGTGACAGCACCTATTCTGCAGATGTAGGGCCACGCATGTGGCTCAAGGATACCCAGGTGCAACTTCATGATGTACTTCAACTATAACTTCACTCCCTCTCTCTTTCTCTAATTCTCTTTTTCTCTCTCTGGTGACAAAAGGAGGCACCTGAATGCCCCCTCCAGTCCCCAGGTATTTGAACATCCTTCTTTCACTCATCTCCCACCACATGCCAACTGTGGAGTCAGAAACATTGTTGCTGGCACTAAAGAAAGGGGAAAATTCCATATGGTCAGAGGTAAAGGAGTAGCTGTCTTTTGGCTGAATGTGGACTTAGACGGGCCTAAGGCAGCCCTGGCAGGGCAGCACAGGTTGGGACAGAGCTATAGCTCTGCAGTGCCCCAGATAGCCACAGGAGCTATTTCCCCAGAACCCTGCTCATATGGATGTCATGGGTGATACAGTGGAGACAGACACCAGGAGAAAATCTGGCTGTAGCCTCAATGCTGCATGGAAGCCTCTCCCCACAGCACCATACCAAAACCCTCGGCTGCCTTAGACCAAACCATTGCAGCGAGGGTGTAGTTACTTTAAACCAGAATGTCTTCAGTCCACTGAAGTCCACTGGTGGAAGCTTGGATGAAGTACTAATTTCAGAAACAGAAAGATATTTAATGAATTATGACTCTTTTCCCTCCCAAGCGAGTATCACTGTTCAGAAGAGCTGTGAGAAGGGGAGCTGTAAACATCCCCCAAGCAGCCTGGCACAGCCCAGGCACAGGGATATAGCTGTGATGCTCTGGTTAGCAAACGTGGTTAATCATTCGCATATTTTTCCTCCAGGCATAGACAGCCCAGAGATTGCCATAAAGACTGCTTTACAGTCTCCCTGAAGGGTAATTAGCAGCAATAAAAATATTTTCAAAATTGCTGGCTGGTTAATAACATGTGCAACACAGGAGAGCTTTGAGTCTCAGCATTGGCTTATGATGAGGCATGAAATGCCTCCAAACTAGTAAGCAGTCCAAAACAAAAGCCTGTGTTTTGCCTCTCCATCATAGAGCAGCAGCAATCTGGGACATGCAGGGGAGGTGTTGCTTCAGGCAGGAAGCAACATAAAACCTAAATATTGTGTTTAACCACTATCCAAGTAAAAGAGAAGGAATCTCTCTAGTGGAAACTGAATTCAGAGCTGTACTCCTATGCAAGGATAGCTGGAGCTGTCAGGAGGCATTGTTCTGCATCTTCACTTATGTAAGGAGATTTGCACAGGGAAGAAGCTCAGTGTGATGGTGTTTTACCGATCAAGGTTGTATCATCTCCTGAACCCCTTAATTGCCTCTCTGTGTTCAAATTTCAAAGTGTTCCTACTCTCCTCACAGGTTCCTTCAATGAGCCAGAAGGTAAAGGCCTGAAAGGGGCCAGAGGTAAAAGATGTGCCATGGGCTTACAGCTCCCAGCCAACCTACAGCTCTGCACCTGTGCTGCTCACTGCCTTCAGCTCTTGGGGACAGCATATTCTTCTTCCCAATCAAAAGAAAGAGCAAAAGAACTATATAGTAATTAGGGACCTGGGGATGGCAGGAATGAACTTGCAAGAGTCAAGAGACAGGGCTAGTGCTCAACCCACCTAAGCTCCAGGTGTGCCCTGCTTGTTGCCCTTTCCAGTGATTTTGGGCCTTGCACCTGACAAAGGAGGCAGCTTTAAAATGACTTCTCATGTTTTACAGCACATGACTGCTGTCAGCCTGACAGTGACTGTGATATGCAAAGGTTGCCACTGACAGTGAAATAGAATCCTTTATTTTTAAAGTGTCACATCAAGATCTTTTGACTTTAATATTATTTTAAACTACAAAATGTTTAAAATAGGTACATTAACAGTTGGATATGACCTATATATTAGTATTGGTTAATTAGGAGTTGGTAGGCCAGTCAGTCATGCATCCTCTGGAATCAAAGTCCATGTGAGAAATCATTAGAGCAGTACAATAACAGTCTTCTCCTATAAATCATTTGGAGCATCACATAATGTTATGCTTAAAGACTTTGCTCTGAATACTTCTAAACTTCAATGTTCTTCACATCTGTTAATGTCATACATAAGTGGGGAAGAAAAGGGTTCAGAAATAAGTTGCAATTTTTTTGTGATTAGAAAATATTTGTCCATAAAATCATCAACATTATCCTCCTTTCATTAACATGTATCTGGAATGCCTCAGAAGGATATTATGAATCTTTTAATAAAATAATAAGCATAAAAATACGGTCTTGTGGTCTTGCATGTGTCCTATATGAATAAACTGTTAATTTAAATTCCTGTTATTAGTGGCAGGAGCTAGTTTTAAAAAGGGAACTTACTTTAAACCTGATCTATTAATAATATTCAATTACCCCCAAAGACTGCAAAATTATAGAGATTTTTTTTCAGTACAGAATCAGAGCCTAAATCATTTTCACAAGAGGATTTTTGCAAGGAAAATATTTAGAGAAATTAATTTGTCTGACTTACTTGGCTTAAATTCCAAAATAGTATTTCTAGTCAAGTACTTTGAGAGCTTTGATGGGTTTCTGATCAGCATGAAATGCAAAAAATCAAATGGGTTGTGAGTGGAAGTGGGTAGAACAGGTTTTGATCATTGACTGCAAGGCTGATACCTTTCTTTGACTCATTATTAGCAAGATTTACTTCTACAGAGCTGACACTATGCTTTCAAGCTATAACAAATGTATTTGGGGTTTGAAATGTTTCTAGCTCTACCATTTCCCGCTACTGGAAGATGCTGGGCCTAACACTGGAGAGAAAGAGTTTTCCTTGGGATCGCCAAGAGCACATCCAACACCGCTCTTTGCACAGTATATAACCACAGAATATGCAAGGTTATGGGGTATGTGCTGAGGATTTTGGGAATTTAAAGACTCTGAGGAGCCCTGAGCAGCCAGGCAGCTTTGGACACTCATAGAGGAACTTGCTCTGAGCAATCCTTTCCCTCCTCCCTGTTGCCCTCCAGCCAAGCGTGCATGTATGGGACTAATGTAGTGTGCAAGAGCATTTGGGGAAATCAAACATCTGTTTGATGAGGGATCAAAATATAATAAAAGGAGGTGGGTCAAGAAGTGTTGCCAGAAGGATCTGAGAACACACTTTTAGCAACTACAAACCACCACCAAAGCTCTACAACGGCTGTTATGCTCATACGACGAGAAAATAGGTTCTACTTGGCAATATCAGAGCTTGGAAGCTATCAGATGACAGCCTGTTTTTCCAAAGGCTTTTCTCATTGAGGGATGCAAGCCATTCTCATAAAGCTAATAGCTGCAGGCCAGCTCAGAGTCCTGTGAGCCAGATCCCACTCTAATTTCTTGTGATTGTAACATGAGAGAACAAAGGGCTATATCCTGCCATTGATACATTTTCAGGCATCTTAATGGACATAACTTGGAGACCCAGATATAGATCAGTGGTAGGATATAGTCATAATGACCCAAACTGAGCTAAAAGAATGGTGTCTTCCTATTTCAGCTTAATATGACATAGCACTTGCCCATAATGGACACCAGATTTTTCTTTTGAACTATCTGTTGCGTCCCATCGAAGGAATGCTTGAATAGCAAATTCCAAGCCTAACACTTCAATAAATCTAGCAAATTTGTTATCCTATACCACACTGAAGCATCTCTGCAGATCCTTTCAATTCAGCTTTTGCAGACCTCTTGACTGAGACCACAACTGGAGTTGTTACCAATAAAATGAGACACCTTAAAAAAGGTGATGGATGATGATGCTTCTCCAGAACACTCAGTACCAACTTTGCCATGTCTGTCAGTTTATGCAGGGCAAGTGTGATGAAACTATATTTTAGAGCTAAACAGTGCTTCTCAAGCCTTCATTTATGTGTGTATTACTGCATAGATCGGTTAAAAAAAAACACAAACAAACCAGCCACAGAGGTTTCAGCTAAACAATATTTTTAGAAGCTAACTTATTCTTCTCCTGGTGGTTATTAGTCCAAACAACTCATGACAGAGTAATTTCTCTTTAAACTTTTTCCCCCTCACTGTCAGAGGTAGCATTTGAAAATATCTGGAAGGGTGCTATTTGTTTTTCTTCCCAAAATCTCCACAAAGATGTTGTGGATAACCGCAAGAGTCTCGTCCACATTCCTTTATGGTAGTATATGGGGATATGATTTATTCAAAACCACTTTGTACTTTAAACATGTGCCAAGCTAAAGCGCACCGAATCCCAGAGTGAAGCCCTGGAGAATCCACCTGGACTGTTGACAAACCTGGCCTGAAAAAGCAATCTCTATACTGTCCAAGAGTAACAGAGTATATGACAGTGCTGCTAAAAACCTAGGAGGCTAATGTGAACTAACCAGGCCATCTGGGGCTGTTTAGCTGTTCTTGCTGTGTGATAACATAACTTGGCGTGAAGGGTTGGAGCCTCCAGCAAAATCAGACATGACAAAATATTCTGAGCTGAGTCAGAAACAATAATCATTCTTTTTGCTGCTAAGAAGCAGAAATCACTGAGTTTTGCTTATCAATGAACAGTCTGGTGGGTAGAAGCAGCTGGTCAGTGGTGCCTTTTGCCTACTGATCACCTTGAAAATACTGAGAAATGGAGGGCTTTTTAGGCTTTATTGCACAATAGACATTTACAGTGTTGATTCTTGTTCTAGTAAATTAGACCACATTTGCATCTAGAATGAAAGCCAGCTACCAAAGCAGCCATAGGTCAGGATGGACTCCCAGGAGAAACAGGACAACGTTAAGTCACGCTGTGATGAAATACAAAATATTTCAATTTTTCAGTCTTTTCCCTTTATTGAGGCTAACTGTGAGTTAGGAGTCTTTCAGTATATATCTTGGATGGAAATAACTGTTCCTCCTGCTTGCTGGGATGACACAAACTTGATCCTGGTGAGACACAGAGGAATGCAAAGTGGAAACCCAACTGTCATAGCTACAGATCAAGGGGTGCACATCTGGGCTTCCCCTCACCAGTAATATTGCATAAACAGGAATATCAGCAGCATTAGGAGGGAACCAGACGCCCAGCATGATGCATCTCCAGTGCATGAGGTGATAGTTCCTCTAAATTGGGTCTGCTGCAATGGGCTGTGCCAGAGGGAATAAAGTTGTCTGAGATTCCACAATGAGGTAGCCTGAGGTAAAGCTGAGTATGCTTTTTACTAGGGGACAAAAAGATAAGGGTTGGGAACCTCAGGAGAAAGCAGGCTGGAGCTGAACCCTTGCACTTCAGCTATGCATAGCTGGCAGCTGCCACCTGGGAGAAAATGCAAACCTAAATTTTCCTTTAGGTATTGCTGCCCTAAGACTTTGTGAATGCGCCCTGTAAACACTGCCCCATTAAATGCTGTTATTTAAGGATAATTTTTATGGCAGGTTTAAAAGTTGATTAATTCAGGACAGCTCTACAGTGACTACTGTAGAGAACTGTTACTCAGAAGAGGTATAGATACTGCTCCAGGCTCTCTGTAGGTTGCTTCTCACACCATGTGAGGTTGCCAACCTACGTGTCACCTGGGGCTAGGGATAAGGTTCTGGTTTGGTAACATTTTTACTCTTGATCTGTGGGACACACATGGCTACTCGAAGTGCATGACAATGATGCCTCAAGCCATTCTGGTTTTCGTGGGTGTTTGCAGCTGACACTCTCATCTTGCAAAGTCCCAGCTGTGTATAGACTGATCTGTGCAAAATTTCAAGCAATGACCTAAACTTCGTGACTTAGGATTTGTTGGCAGTGCTGGAAAGGAAAAACAACAATGTGCGATTCGGTGACTGCCTAGACGGATGTGCTCCTGTAGCCACAGTTTGCTTTTGAATTTGAGGAATTACTGAGAATTTTAGCCAGCCTGGAAAGTAATAAGAGTAAAAGAAGTCCCAGAAAGGACTCAAGCTGGTTCTGGCAGCAGAAGAGTCAACAAAGTCTGCTTTCATGTGAGTGTTTTTTTGTTTGGTGACCTTCAGCATCCTACCACAATAACCCTAAGTACTGTTCCAGCTTCTGCACTTGCTTTTCTTTCACTTTGTTTTATTTTTATAGCTATGCTTATTGCCTATCCCACGTACAGATGAATTCATATGTCATTATTAAAAAAGAACACAAAAAAACCTGCCAGAAAACCCCAAAAGAGGGAAAATAACTAGAACTCTAAAACAGCCAAAGGAATATCACTGTGTCTTTCCCAAGACTCCCAAACTCTTCCCAGTTCCTCCATGTGTCACCTGTACCTGCCTGTGTAACCCTGCCAGCTGTGCTGCCTGACACCACGCACACCCTGGCTGCTGCAAAATAGGCTGATAAAGATGGAGCTCTCTGTTTTCCCTTTCACAAAAGAAGGACTTGGAGGATGATTCTTCACAGCTAAACTAACAAGGGCCATGTACCATGGCCAAGGATCACTGAAGAACTCGTCACATTTGCGCTGCTTAAGGTTCTCTGGGTCAGGCTCACGCCACAGAAAGCTGTACAGAGCAGTCTAGGACACAACTAAACATGATGTGTGTGGACAGTCAGATGCCCAGGGTTCTAGCTGACCCCCCCAGCCCTTTTCTCTTGAGCAGAAGAGATGTTGTGCTGAACATTTCAAAAGTGAAAAACTAAAACCACGAGATCCTGTTGGAGGTGATGGGGGGTATGGGAGGCAGGAAGAGGTGTTAGTGCTTATAGTGGTTTTAAGAGCATGAATCTTCCCACCTGAGAGCAGAGGTTAAAGCTAAACAGGATTTGCCATTGAGGTCTGAAAGTTTCTCCATACGTGTTTGTTCATTTGTGTACATGTCTTTTTCTTCAAATGGAATTTGGACAGTGTTTTACACTGAGTTTCCAGAAAATCTTGTTCTTCATCCTGACGGAATTTTTAAGAAGATTTTTTTGCCCAGGCTGTCCACATGAGTGTCTCTTGTAATGTTTGATCCCTCAGAGAACAATCATGGATGAAATTGCAAAAAATGTTGTGCAACACTGTTTTTTTCAGTTAGGAGCTTGGAAATAACAAATATACTGGAATGTGGTTTCAATCCATTCCTTTCTTTAATTGACCTCCTATCAAGAAGAAATAATATATTCCTCTTCTGTAATAGGAGCCGTGTCAGCCAGTATATTGGCACATCTGTGAAATATACAGGCTTACTTCAAAACAACATCTTCTTTTGGAAAGGAAGTTGCATTGAATTTTTCTTAAGTCACTGACCAACCATGCAACGACATGTTGAATAGTGGAATAGAAATTGTGCCTGTGTAAGGTAAGAATTTAACATAATTCTGAACCTAAATATTCAGCCAACATAATCACAGATCTCTGGGTTCTCAGGGAAGGTAATTTCATCAGCAGCCTGATCTCTGAACAGCAAAATCCTGCCTATAGTTCATTACAGCACTATTTTGAAAACACTGACTTCTTCTTCAGAAATCTGCATGTTCACAGAAGAAAACGGAGGTGAAATAACTGTGAGAAAAACCACAAACTGTCTATTTGCACAAATCCTCCATGCTAATCAGCCTTTTGATTTATCCAGCATATAAGGACTGCCCTGAAATCCACTATGGATGTAATTGAAACCTCCTGCAAAATTGGGCTTTTCTTATGGAGTGCTTACTCACTCTAACTGTGAAATTTCAAAATTTTAGCAATGTTCTATTACTTGCCCTGTATAGCAAATAAAATGTTGAAAAACTGGCTTTCTCCTCAGAGTTGTTGGTTTTGTTATGACTCCAATAACTACCACATCACTCAATATCTCTTAATATGCTTGCACAGACATGAAAATTTATGATAAACAGATGGATTTTGAGAAAAAGTACAACAGCAGTAACTCACAGACATGTCTTTCCATGTTCAGCTCCGTGCTTTTTTTATTATTATAATGTGTATACTTTTTCCAAGCTATATGTTCCTAGAGAAACATGCATTCTTTTCAACTTGGGACCATGAAAGTGTAGCAAGTCACCTAACAGGAATATATAGGTCATGGTATTACATGACTTAGCTCTGATTCAATGATTTATGCTCTTTTTCAATTACTTCATCACTGATAGCTGCTGTTGAAGGAGCCAAAATGAATATAAATTGAAAGAACATAAGGAAAGGTCTTTTACATTACTTAAATATCTATTTTAGGTTCATTTTTTAAAGATATTATTTCCATTTATTTTCAGAAGGAAAATATTACACTTACTTTGCTTTTGTTAACTCAAATGAATAGATCTTACTCACTTGCTATCAAAGGGAGTATTAAGTACTGCCATTAGTCCCATTAAAATCAGAACTGGGCTTGAAGGGACCTGCAGAACGGAGCACTGTGGTGTACAATAGAACACCATAATTCTGCCAACTTCGAAGCATGTGAGCAGGCTATGTCCCTTTTCAGGGGGACAAAATGTATATTATGTTGGTTGACTTGCTGCAGTGCCCCTGAGCATTACCTTTTGAGACTGAGCATCACCTGCTGAGACGTTCGGTGGGAGAGGCCTGGTTTGGAGGGGACGATAAATCATTAAGTTGGGGTTGGAAGGTTTAAGAACAAGCAGCCACACTCTTTGCATTTTTAAACCTTTGTGCTCTGAAAATTAACCTTGACTTGCAATGAGAGACCTCTGTATTTTCCAGTGCTCCTTCCAGGAGCAACCCTGCAGCTCCCAGAGCTGAGGTGGGAACAGCATAGGGCACCAGAGGGATGAGCTGGTCTTGTCTCGGGTCCAGTGCAAGGGTTGCTGTGAGGGTCTGCAGCACTTCCTACATCCTCTGCCTTCCTTTGCAGAGAATGCAGGGCTTTACATCTTGTAGCAAATCGGCTTTGGTGTGTGAGCGGGAAGAGCTGTCCAGAAGGTTCTAATTTAATGTGTATCTTGTTCAGCCAATTAACTGAATGCACCAAACACAAAACAGCTTTCAAACACACTGAGAAATCACCCAATTTTGCCTTCACCAAAGTCAGCAAGAGTTTTACCACTGATTTTATTGGAGCAGAGGGATGCAAATACTGCAGGACTTTGAAATCCTTCCCATATGGTGTACTCTGACTCTTCCTACCACAGGCTGCAGTTTGAAAGCCAAATACAGTCAAGTATACGCCTGGTCTCTACCACAGAGGCAACAGAAGAGAGAGAGTTTTGATACCCTGTCTGAAAAATAGAGTATCCTCAAAACTTCACTGCATAACCACTGCACTGACTTTACTTCTATACCAAAGTAAAACCTTGTAGCAAAGGAGCAGGTGGCCGTGATGGAAGAAGGAGTGGAGAGAACAATTACTGCACATGAGTCTTCAGTAGACTTTGAAGACACAATCTTCTCTTAGCAATGTACCAAACTTTACTGTTTCCTCCAATGACAGTGAAAATTATTTGAACAGTGCAGAATTCCTGGAAGATTTCATAAATTATCCTATGTATAAAAACAGATATAAATCTATTATTTTACTTTTGTAGGGAAGAAAGTGCTTAGAGTAATCCCAGTCATTGTTGTCTCCTCTTGATATAGCTGACATTTCAGGTTTATTTTTTTTCTAAATATGCTGCAGTCAAAGAGACAAAACAAAAATTACCCACAAACTCCCCAAATTTTAACCAGACAAGAATGCGTAAATATAAACATGGCTCATTAAAATATCAGTCAGTTCCGTTTATAATTACAGGGAGCCACAAGCTCCTTTAACTCAAGATAGGTTGCATAAGTCTAAATTCCACACATGAAAGTAACCCTGCTACTACTGCTGGTTGTAGGAAGACATTTATTTGATGTCAGAACCTCATTCAGTGTATATCTTTCCATGATTGGCCTAGCCTTTCCACTTTAAGATGTTTCCATGCTACAGTACTCCCAAAGTACCAGAGAATAAGGAAAAAGGAGTAGATGTAAACAAACCTGAAGTCTTCCAAACCAGTCGCCATCCCTTAGACTTTTTTATTTTCCTCACTCCAGACCCTTGGATTCCAGTCTCAGTCCTCTGTACACTTCCCACAGATGAAGACACAAAAGCAAAGACTAATGCAATTTGGGCTTTCTGCTATCATATGTCACTGCTTATCTGTGTCACTGTTGGATGAAAGTAGTCAAGCTGCTGGGTGCAGCAGGCTCAGATTTCATTTAGATTCAAGATTTTCTTGGTTTCTTTCTTTTTAATGTTTAATTTTGAGGATTATCTAGAGGAAAATATCCAGGACTTGACTAAGAGGTTTAATTTCGCAAAGGCGTTGATGTTCTCAATTCTTGTTTAGGATCTGGATCCTACTAATGAATCTAGAAGTACAACTCCACACCAGAGAAGAATTTGAGCCTGCCTCAAATCCCAAATGTACAAAGGACTTTTTTGCATGCCTGAAGTAACACAGACTTGATAGCTTGTCTGGACTGGATCTAGTTCAGAAAGTCCCATAAGACACAGCTCCACACCACTGTGTGACAACATAACGAAAGGCAAAGCACCAGCTCTGGACAGAGACTCAGTGTTTATTGATCCCACTCTGAATCAATACTTTTAGCATCATGAATTTAAACCATGGCTCCTGAGTGGCAACTGAAAAATGTATAAATGTTTAAATACATATGTTCTCTGTAGTGTTCCCTTAGACTTACGCATAGGATACGAAGACACACTCCTCTATATGTCAATTTTTCTACTTCTTTTCTTGCTAATTCTCAGTTCCAATTGAACTTAACTCAAGAAGCCACAGGTAATTTTGGATGACATCCAAGGATTGCTGGCAGACGACTCTTCAGCACTCTGTTTAGCCTTGGGACCTGAACATGTTTTTGCCATTAGCACCTGTTTGTTGTACATATGGGTGAGCAAACGCATTTTGCTGCTGTGCCAATGAATGTCCTAGCTTGGGAATCAGTATATGCTGTTGGAAGAGGCTGTGCCTCACCCTGCCCAACTTAATTGAAAAAGTGTAGGTTGGAGCTGGATTTTAGCATGTCAAAGTACATTTTTATGTGCAAAAAAGGGCCAGTGGTATGCAGATTATCAGTGAGCAAATGACATCCCTGTTCATGGCTCAGTCTCCAGGGGACGGGAAGGGAGCCAGAGTGCCGACACAGCCTTACCTGAGCCAGCCCTGAAGATCGGCTGAGCTGTCATTGCTCCATCACACAGAGATTTCACAACCTAGAACTTGCTCTGGACATTCAGTCAAAGGTCTGGTCCTCATCTTCCAGGCATGGAGATACTGGGATGCTACCACACAACCCCCCTGTCTCAGCCACACAAACATATTTCAGCCCTTCATCCTGGAAAATCCATTTGGTCCTTTGTATATTGTCTTTGCAGCATAAAATTTTATGCTCCTAAGATACAACTCTGCAGCAAAACTACTGTACTAAAGGCTGGTTTATAGTGGTAATTATCAACATTTACTGTACCATATAGTTTCTCTTCTAATTCTTTCTCTAGATGCTGATTTGTTCAGAGGCTTCTGGTCTGGAATGCAATGGAATTTTCTAAATACTTCAACTATAGGATTCAAGAATAGAGAGATAACTAACTGTGAAACTGCATTATCTGGGGAAATAATCCTTGCCAGTCTTCCTTGTCACAGTGCAGCTTTACACATTTGCTTAGAAGGATTAGGATCTTATTCATAGGAAGGAAGGTTTCTGGTTTCCTGTTCCTCCTCTTGCCAGTCAGGTGAGCAATGCCATACAGCTCTCAGTGGTCAAATATGATGGCTGATGGCAACTACCACAACTGCTTGTGCTGACCTGTGGGCTCTTTTGATGAAGTATCAATGTTTATAACACAGACATCCACTACGGAGTAATCTCTTTTTAACCAGTGAGTATGTATTCAGGTGTGAATCATTTAATCCCAAACCAGACACCTGAAATAGTGTCAGATGAACCATATCCTTAACAGTGTCTACATCCCTCTACTTGCCATAAGGAAAGCCTGGGGTGAGTAGATCAGACACAAACATCTGCTCCAGATGTGTCCAAAGGCAGGTAAGATGTTTGATTCCTCCTGTGCATTTCCCAGTACATGAGATCTTGGTCAACCTGAGTCACCCATCCCAACCTTGCACAGAGTGCCTATCTTTTGCAACAGAGTCGGGCTCTGTGAGAGCTTTTGGCTACTGGACAGTCACTTGCTCTGTGCTTCAGGGTTCCTTCTCTGATGGAGACAATTCCAACATAGAAAGCAGAAGCTGAGCTCTTTGAGGAATGCTTAATTTTATCTCTTTCACCCTCCACCCCTGCTTCCCGTCACAGTAAGCTAAAATAATTAAACACTTGGGGTTTGGTTGCATGCATTGTTTATCCATACTTGCTCTTGCTTCTATGTTTAACAGAGGAAGTAACTCGCTATGATAAAGTATCACTACATGCTGGTAACATCAGATAAGCTACGCTGGACAAAAATGTTTTCTTTGGCAATTCTCCACTTTCTTTAATTTGGCCAGAGAACCCACTTTACTTCTGGAAATGTGAAAGCCCCAGTTACCCTTGTAACACAAAGAGTTTCACAGTTTTTCTTGCTAAACTCCATGTAGGACAAGGAGAACAATTCTGCCATTTCTTTCCCTGCTGTATAATTGGGCTGATAAGCATCAAGCCACACACATCAAAAAACACAGTGAATGTAATTTGCATTAGTTTTCTGCCTATTCAGAATAAAATGAGGCTTTGCAATCTGCTTATCAGCCCCCATTGGAAACTGCTCAATGCTATAGGGATGCATATTTAAAGTTAAGCACAGGGACTGAAAAATTGTGCCTGGAGGGAGCCCTTCTGGGATGGAGGCAGCATTTCCAGGTGCAGGAGGAGCCGACTGTCACCTGCGCAATTGATGGGCGTCAGAGGAGCCCCCTCATTCACCCCCAGGGAGTGGAAGAGGGAACTGCACTCCTGGTGCAGCAACAGATGGGGACAGAGGATAGGGGTGCAGGGATCATCCCATGGAAACGGCTTGTGGCGCAGCTCCTCTCTGGCTCCTATCAGTGGGTTTCAGGCTGCAGGGCCACTCTGGAAATACCTCAGCACACGGGGAGAATGGGAGGGAGAGGGTTGCTGGCGGTTGTTTGCCTCTGCCCCACAGGTAAGTGTGTGCTGGTGATTGAGGTGGTTCTGGGATCAGGTTTTATTACTCTCTACATGATTCAGCCAGAGCTTTGGGTCGAGAAACCTGAGACACCGCAGAGAGCTGTCATCTCACCATGTGCAATGAGCATGGATAGGCATGTAGGATGTATGCACATGGGACCACACATGAGCTCGTGTGTATTATGGGTTAACAGACATGCAGGAGTCACACCAGTGGCATTGCCACGGGATCTTAACTTTATGTTTGGCACCCAACACAGAGCTTTGGCCTCATGTGCCCTTTTCTGCCTGAAGGTTAGACTGTGGCACTGCCCATGAGAGACACTTGGCAGCAGCAGTGCAGCAGGTGCAGCATCTTTCCTGTATCCACCATCTTTCCTGTATCCACCATCTTTCCTGGCATCCACCAAATGCCTTGAAAAGCACTGACTGGCCTTGCTGCAACCCTACCACAATGCACAGCAAGGGCAGCTCCTCTACTCATGGTGTGTACCTCATGCAGTCTATACACGGCGAGTCCCCTGCTTTCAAGATATGGAATGTGGGATTTAGGAGGCTTCACCCCCAAAATGTGATGTGCTGTACATTTACTGCACCTGCCCTAAGAGCCAGCACAAGTGATGGGCACATCGAAGATTTCTAGTTTCAACAGCTGCCAGTGCTATGGAAAGCTGTGCTATGTTTCCAGGCAACAAACGCATCTGGAGTAGAGTAAGCCACACTGTGGGAATCTTCCTTGCATCATATGTACACACTGAAAGCCTTAAATACTCTGGATTATTTGTTGGTTTTTTCTCTACCCTTTCCTCCCTCCTTTAATACAAACATTTATTCAAAAAAGCATTTCTAGAGCACAATGTATAAACAATGCACACAATAAAAATAAGAACTGGAAAACTTTAGTAAGAAAACAGCTGAACTTTATTTTATAGCCAGATAATGACTGAGGTTTCTGTTATTTTTTTTCCCCCAGGTATTAATGTGTTTTTCTTGCAACAGATTTGACTTAGGAGTATTCTGCTTAACACCAGCTCCTTAAAAGGATAGTTGAAATTTTTTTCCTAGTTATAACCAATATGTAATTTCTGGGACTTAAAATTTGGATTTCTGGTTAAATAACTTAGAAGCAAACAGTAATTATGTGCATTTTGCTGGTGCAGCTGGTGCCAAACCGTAGATGGAAAGCAAAGTGATTACAGACAAAGGGCAACCACTGAGTAACTAGGTTTCCTTTGAAGAGGGTCAACACAAGTAATTTCTGAGTAAACCTAGCAAAGAATCTGCAGCAGAGGCCAGTATCCAGTGTTAGGATGGGTCTTGTATACAATACACAGTCTCTGTATATTGTATACAATATACTCTATAAATAATTATTAAAATTCTGAAAGAGGCTAATGTAGGAGACACCATGTTCCCTGCTGAATGTCCTCTCCATACACCACAGTATCACAGTTCCCTCCTCTGTCACCTCCACTGCTTCATAACGTTGCTTATAGGAAGTGAGGGTGTGCTCCTCAGGGACACGAGTCAGCACCTCAGGCTGAAGAAAGCCCCAGCCTGTGTCCTGTAGTGGGGATTTACTAATCTGCAGCTTACACCAGACCGTAAAAGGGGTTGCTGCCCCTCCAGACCTGCTTTGCTGTGTTTATTCCTTTAAAAGGGGGTTTGTATGGTGCACTGGTGTCTACCCATGCCAAAATACCATGCTGCTGAACTGGGTCTTTTGGACCATTGCTTTTCTAGTTCCAGCCCTTAAGACACAAGAAGAGCTTTAATTATTGTGAACTGAGTGTAATTCAGTTTTTCTCAACTGCTTATTCACCTCTTCCTGTGGTAGAACTTGCAGACCCAGCTGGCTCAATGATGGCAATAATACATTGCTTTTTGAAGAATCAACCTTTCATTTTTAAATTACTGCTCTGATACAAGCTAAGATAGGGGTAAGATTTTCTGTCTCTCAACTTAAAAGGAAACAATAATTTTCTTCTCTTATTTGAATGCTATTCTATCCCATGATTTTTCTCTCTTTACCATAGAAATTTTGAAATCAAGTCAAACAGTGAAAAGATGGTATTGTAAAGCTTGGACACTAAAACCCCACCTTGGACTTGAAAAACTAAAGCAAATTCCAGCTCTTCCTGGGTTTTACACTTGAACTTCCTCACCTCCAGGCTTCAGCTTTCTAATCTGTAAATGGGAATAATACCTTCTTGTCTCAGAGGAGTGTTATAAGTAGCTTAACTGATTCATGTTTGTAGGATGATGGGACATGGTCATACATCTGTGGATATGGAGATACATATATGTTCATATTTGTATGCATCTATGGATGGAGGTACAGACTCATTTTATGTTTATGTGTGCCTCCTGCTTTTTCTTTTCATAATATCACTATCTACCTAAACCAAAAAGATTTCTTGCAGAAAAAGAGAACGTTGATACATTTACCTGAAGATCAGCTTGCACATGAATGAAACATGTTTTCTTGACATACTTCTTGCCCATTTTAAGTACCAATGTTAGAAAGTTTTGGTATTTGATATACTTAACGCAGCACAGGCTCAAAGCCAGCTCTCACTGGTAATATATTGTGTCATTACCGTATCTTTCAGAGCAATTTGTAATTGAAAAGGAAAGTGATGCTTCACCTAGATATCCCTATCACTCCCTAATTTTCCTGGTTAAAATAACATGTTGCTGAATGTGGTGGTTTAACCCCAGCCAGCAGCTCACCCCCACTAAGCCACTTGCTCACTCTCCCCCACTGGGATGGGGAGAGAAGTCGAAGGGCAAAAGTGAGAAAACTCATAGGTTGAGACTAAGACAGTTTAACAGGGAAAGTAAAAGCCACCAGGACTTGTGAGCCATCCTCTGTACCTCACACCTCCTTTTGGGCTGCTGCTTTGGGTTTTTGCAGGTGTTCTCCTTTCCTCCAACTTTTGAAGATGGAAACTTCACAGCAGTCCATCACAGGATGCTCAACAACATGACATCTGGAAACTCCTTCCCTCAATGATGACAGGCTTACAGTGGGATGACCATCTGCTCTGGCCTGATCCCCATTTTCCTTTGTCTCCCACAAAGACATTAACAAGCCTCATTCACTTCTCAGTCCCTCTCAAACTGGACAGATAGAATTTCCCTTCCAGAAAAAAACCAAAACACCTTCTATTTTAGAATTAAACTCAGGATTCTTGATATTATTGTTATTATTATTATTATTATTATTATTATTATTATTATTATTATTAGCAGCAGCAGCAGCAGCAGCAGCAGCAACCAACAGATAAATATGCACATTTCCACTTGGATGAAGAAATCAGCACATCAGATATTCTATTTTCCATTCAAAAATTAAATCTAAATATTGATATTTTAATACATATATTTGCATACACTTCCAAAAAAAAATATGACTTTTTATTTTCTTGGTTATGTCTGTTTCTTGTCCTGCTCTAGTAAAATGCCTTCTGCTACTACCTTTTCCCCATCCTTCACACCCCCCAGAGGTTACAGCATCCCGCTGACAAATCTTGTTGGAACAAGGAGTGGATCAATAAAAGATTAGAGGAAGCCCTGATTTCATTTTGCAACGTGACCCTGCTAGAGCTCTGCTGCAAAAACTCATCTCCTAAGCAATTTAGAGATGCCATTAAATAACTCCAATTTTGCTTTATTAAACCTGACAAATTATAAGCTAAGTTTCTACTCTGGTATTATTCAGCTCCTCCCAATGCAGTTTAACAGCTGGAAACGAGAAGGTGGCAGCTCCTTGTTACCAGGCAACTCTCCTCAACCACCAGAAGCTGCCCCAGGGACAAGGGTTTGGAAGCTGCTAAGCAGTGACAGCTCTTCTCCCTTCTTCCAAACCCAGATTGATGCATTGAGGCTGCTACAGCGTGGTCCCCTCTAAGAGCTCAAAGCATTGGCAAGAGCTACATCTCATGAAAACTATGGTTTTGTCTCTCACCGCCCCCTTACACTGTGTTATAAAGCTGGGAGTTTAGCCACTGACTTCCAATAAGCCAAGTTTTTTCTATTTGTAAGCAATTTTTAAGTTATGGGTTTTACTGCTTTGAGTTAACGAGTACAATAAAGAACATATCATGCTCTTCTGCTAAGAGACCCCTTTCAAATGGGTATCAGTACCCTCCCTCCTACCTTTGAGAGACAGCTCCAACTCACGCAATGTCTCAGCAAGTCCAGTTGCCAACTTAGTATTTCTGTTAGCCCTGGTGTGGTTTTGTAAGTATAACACACTGTACGGGCTTATGTTTGGTCTTACTGTTTTACTGCAATTTTCTTCTCCTCCTCATGTCATCCTTGAATTTATTTATATTTATTTGAGGCTTTATTCAGGCAACTAAAAATGCCCTAGAAAACAAGTACATTTGGAATGTATAGGAATAGAAACCATGATGACCTCATAGTATATCGAAATACTGCTGGCCTTATAAAATACAAATCAAATCACATCTACTAGCAATATTTATGAAACACCCTACATCACTTAAAAGTTCATTCATATTCAGAGAGTCTGGTTTAGGATTCAGGCTTGTTGAACTCTAGTCCTAAGTATAAGTCAGAACTGGGCTCCATCTGCTGACACTGCCTTTTCTCTTGACTATCTCCTGGCAATCGTTCAGGTCACCATAATTTCTTCATCTCCAGGATGCCCTTATTTTAAGTCAGCACACTTCCACTGAGATGAGGGCATCAGAGAAGACAGAAAAAGAAACAGATCGTTCCATGTCTGTGCAATGCTTCAATGCAAGATTCAGTTGTCTTGGCTGTGGAGGAGCATTCAGCAGCAAAGCTGATGGCCCTGAAGAGAAATTGGTCCCTTGCAAAGGTTATTCCCGTGGTCATTCCGTTCACCATATGGACATGGGCATGACTAGCACTTGTAGGAAAAGAAGCTTTTTTTCCTTCTCCCTCCAGTATAATGCATCACTGACAGAAAATGGGGTTTGGATCCCTTATTGAAGAAAGATAGTCATTAGGAAGTCTTTTATGAAATTTCTTTTTGAGTAAATGACAAGTGAAAGGTGAACAACCTTTCTTCTACAACTCCCTCCATGCACTCAGCTCCATTTTTTTTTTATCCAGGTCTTTTTTTCTCTCTCTAGTCTAAATTTACTTACTCTTCTCATTCATTTCATTCTCATTAAAATCAGGCATATTTTGAAAGTTAACCCTTTTCTTCTTGAGTCAATATATGCTGATCACTCAAAAGAGCTAAGCAGTATACAAGGACCTTTCTTGTGCTTGTTTTTATTAGAAAATGTTTAATCTGAACATACCAGGTAAGAGGAATTTTATGCCATTAGCATTATTAGAAACCTCTTGATGAAATTTCACATTCTCCCACAGAAACACTGGCTCAATCTAAACAAAGACATGTTTTTGTGGCTCCATGAAGGATTTATATTTGGAAGAGGGGAGAGTAAATTTTCACTTTTATCCAGGATTCTGAAAATAGCCTGAATCAAAGCATGGCTTCTAATGGTTTCTAGTTGCAGTTTCTCATCCTTCTGACATCCTTTTACATCACCACTCTCATTTTACATCAATTTGTATCTTTGAATATGGTTTCACACATGTACTAGTAACATCTTGCAATGGAGTTGCATGACTATCCAGGATTATGCTGAGTGCTTTGAAATCTTCTTTGAAGACTCGCATCCTATTTTTGTTGGTTTTCAACTCCCGCTTCTCATTAGTGCAAACACTTCACAATTTTAATTTATTTTGATCCACTTTACATCCAGACATTAGGTGAAGTGTTTCAAGCTCTTTTGTTTTTAAAAAGGACAGTGAGGGCTGTACAAAAAGCTCCAACTTATCTGTGTCTGTGGCACTTTAGGAGAAGATCCAGATGGATCTACCACATGGGTTTCGCATGCAGCAGGAATTGCTTTCGTTCCATGAAAGGTTCCTCTGTTGCACTCTGGGTTCAATTCCTGCTGATGACAAGAAGAAATCTTAAATTTTTAGCATGGGAACACATACTTTTTCTCACTAATTTAGGTCCATCTGGGGAAGCTCCACACACTACTCCAGGAGCTCGTTCATCTTTGGGTGAAGCAGAATTACAAATCCTCAACTCTTCAAAATGACACTGTTTCAGTAGGGAATTTTTGTGTGATTTTTCCATACAGTCAAGATTTGTGTGTGTGTGTGTAAAGACAGTAGAATATTTATGATGCTGCTTTTTTGATGTAAATTACCTGTTGGGGACATCCTAAAGCTATTTATAATCTGTCTGCCCACAGCAGTTCCAGTGTGTGAGCTCCCTTCTTTACCTTCTCACATGTGGGTGAAAAATCAAGGTATCTTTTGAACTCCACAGAATTTTACTGCCAAATGGCAACATAAGGAGATACTATAGAAGCATTTAGTGATGGTACAATGGGCACTTTATCCTCAAGCAAGAAATCTATTACAACTTAATGTGATATCCTTAACTGGGTAACAGACACGCAAAGGCAGGTGTGTGGCAAAAGAACTGGGCTTCCTCCACAGTGCAGCTAACTCCTCAATATAATGCTTGGATCCCAGGGATCCAGAAGTCTTTCCCAAAATGCAAGACAATAAAACTATTCTTTTCAAAGGGAGTAAGAAGTAAAAAGCAAAGTCAGTTATGGAAGGACCTCTTCCAGTTTCTCCTTCTACTCCACCTCCCAGGCGCTCAGTGCTAACTGCATCGTGATGCCTCAGATTGCACAGAAAACAGACGCTATGGTCCTGCATCCCCACCTCAACTCTTCTATGATCTGCAAAGGTCCTTAATGAACAGGGAGCTGTGATGTCTTGTAGGCTGTGGCATGAGGTCTGATGCTTTTGGTCGATGCCATTTAGTCTGAGAGTTCACCTATAGATGATGGTGGCATGTTCTGCCCAGGGGTTTGCTCATTGTCTTGCTTGCCACAGAGGGAGTGCCATTGCCCAGATAAGAAATTTGGTTTTGCTGGTGCCTAAAGCCATTTCCAGCCATCATTTTACCTCTATTGAAAGGAAATCTGATTCACCTGAAACCGAAACAGGCACAGAGGGGATGATACGACAGTTCAGAGCCTCCTGTCCTTAAAACTTTCAGTTTATTTCCTGGCATCAGGCTGTGAATCCTAGTTCACACAACTAAGCAGCATGTTCCAGATCTTAATGTGCTGAGCATATTTGGCATATGCCCAGCCTGTAGTGCATTCAGGTCAAGGATCATGGAATCAGCTCCCTTACTCTCACAGGGACTTTCTGGTTAAGTATGCTGCCTTCCAAAATCATTTAATTTTTTAAATATTCTGATGTAATCTCACATCCTTTTACTCCCCCCATTCATAGAACAGAAGAAAAAATAGGAATACCACCTTTGGAGCACTTTCAAAAGAAAAATAATAGGAAATTAATGTGGAATGAGCATGTGAAACTTGCCCCTAAAATCTGAGATACTTTGACAGTGTGGGACAACTCATAGGACATGTCCAGTTGATTTTAACTTGAGGTCAAAGAAGTATTTTATGTGGAAAAGATGGTTCTTCAGAAGTCAAGAACCATGCACCCCACTGTATCCCTGGCTGGAGGACTGATGCAAGGAAGGAAGGACATGCTTGGGAATCCCTCCTCTTCTCCATAATGCAATATCAAATCATGGAATCATTTAGGTTGGGAAAAACCTAAGATCATTGAGTCCAACTGTTAACCCAGCACTGTGAGGTCCACCACTAAACCATGTCCCCAAGTGCCACATCCACATGTTTTTCGAACACTTCCAGGAATGGTGATTCTACTACTTTCCTGGACAGCCTGTTCCAATGCCTAACCACTCTTACAGTGCAGAAATTTTTCCCAATATCCAGTCTAAACTTCCCCTGGTACAACTTGGGGCCATTTCATCTCATATGTCACTTGTTATCTGGGAGAAGAGACTGACCCCCACCTTGATACACCTCCTTTCAGGTAGCTGTAGAGTTGTAACATCTCCACCTGAGCCTCCTTTTCTCCAGGTTAAACAATCTCAGCTCACTCAGCCACTCCTCATAACACTTTTGCTCCAGACCCTTCAACAGCTTCATTGCCCCCCTTCTTCATTTCTGAAGTTGTGATGCCTATATACTCTTCTCAGGACATTTCACTTTCATTCTACCATTGGTGCCTACAAATGTAATTAGTTGCAGGAACCTAAAGGAACTTTGCTCAGTTAAACCTTCTTCCACTACATCTATGCGGCTTGGCTACATACTGTGCATTGGTTTGCTCTGAAAGGCAAATGCTGCCTTGGTTTTTGGTTTGGGATTAAGTAAGGAAGAAAAACCAATGGACACTCATCAGAATTTGGAATGACTGATTTAAGTTCTGTTAACTGACAAATCATATGAAGTTCGACAAGGGAAAGTCCTGGATTCTGCACCTGGGATGGGGCTACCCCGGATGTACATACAGGCTGGGGAATGAGATGCTGGAAAGCAGTGCCATGGAAAGGGACCTGGGGGGTCGATGGCAAGCTGAATATGAGTCAGTAGTGCCCTGGCAGCCAGGAGGGCCAACCGTGTCCTGGGGGGCATCAGGCAAAGCATCCCCAGCTGTTCAAAGGAGGGGATTGTCCTGCTCTGCTTTGCGCTGGTGCAGCCTCACCTTGAATATTGTGGCAGTTTCGGTCATTGCGATAAAAGAAAGATATTAAGCTATTAGGGATTGTCCAAAGGAGGGCAACAAAGATGGTGAAGGACCTTGAGGGGAAGCCGTATGAGGAGCAGCTGAGGTCATTTGGTCTGTTCAGCCTGGAGAAGAGGAGACTGAGGGGAGACCTCATTGCAGTTACAACTTTCTTGTGAGAGGAAGAGAGGGGCAGGCCCTGATCTCTTCTCTGTGGTGACCAGTGACAGGACCTGAAGGAACGGTCTGAAGTTGTGTCAGGGGAGGTTTAGGTTGGATAGTAGAATAAGGTTTTTCACCCAGAGGGTGGTTGGGCACTGGAACAGGCTTCCCAGGGAAGTGGTCACAGCATGAAGCCTGCCAGAATTCAAGAAGCATTTGGATGATACTCTCAGGTACATGGTGTGACTCTTGGGGATGATCCTATGCAGGGCTGAGTGTTGAACTCAATGATCCTTGTGAACCCCCTCCAACTCACATATTCTTGGTTCTGTGTGATTCTGTGACTTTTTGATTTTTGGTCTTTAATGAATACCTTCTAGTAGTATTTTTAGTCACTTATCTCAAAATTTGTTAAATTTGTGCGTATTTCTGATTAGTGTCTAAAACCCAATGGAAACTAATCCTACAGTTTAGGTTTGCATCTGGAAACCTCTGCACCTAGATTACTCTAAAATCAAAATGGGACATGATGAGAGCACAGGCATTTCCTATAACATTGTTTTAATATTTCCTGCATTATTTTTCTATCATGTTTTTCATGTTCCCTAACTGATCTTTCACTAGGATAGCTGAGATCAGATGGAATAAACCCATAAATTCTGAAGAAAATGAAACTGTTGCTTTATGCAACTCACTGCTTAAATCTGCCTTAAACGCTACCGTGCCAGAAGAATGGAAGGTGGAAAATACGACTAGTGAAAGTACTTCTGAGCTCACTGAAATCAGTGCTTGGTGTCTGTGCCAAACAACTTACTGGAAAATATAATAAAGAATAGAATTGGTAAACTGAATGATATGTTGGAGAAGAATCAGCATTGCATACCAAGAAGGATGTAATGTTTTACAAAACCATTTGAAGTTCAAGGAGTGATATTTACTTAGATAAGGATGGTTCCAATAACATTATATACCTGGATTTTAAAAAACTTTTGAGCTGGTCTTTCACCATATGCTCTCAAAATGTGATCATATGGGATAAACAGAAATGGATAAAAAGATCATCTAAAAGAAAGCTCGTCATTAGATTACACAATATAATGCAGTTTCCAGAACCCACAAAAATCTCTGCTGTTCAACATCTTCAGAAATTTTATGGAGAAGTTTAATGCCATGAGGTCAATTGGCAAACAATACAAAATTCATCTGAAGAGACAAATCTTAAACTGGTTATTGAGAATATCACAAGACATTTAGAAAAAAAAAGAAATATTTTTATCTTCGATTAGTAAGTTGAATTGACTTGCTGAGAGGTCACACCAGTGACAAAAGCATACACAGGTTGTGCATCTAGGGAAAAGGTGGAAGGACATAGGGAAGGAAAAGTGGGACAAGCTGTTTTGGTAGCAAGAAGCTGTTTGATTCACTCGGCTGTATTGCTTGATAGCACTTTTAATGTGTCAGGATAATAAATGACAAGTGAAATTTAATATACAGACACATAAAGTGATGCACCCATGAAAGACAACCCTTACCTTCTGTATTCACCGGTAAAACAGCAACTCCACTCAGGAAAGAGGTCTCAGACCTCTTGTTCATGACTTTTTGAAAAGAATAAGTCAGGAAGTGAAAAGGAACCCACGCAATGTTTGGAAATAGTAAGAAAAAAACAGAAGTAAGAAAGAAGCAGGGCAGTGCTGCTGTAAAACCACATCTTGAATGTTGCATGTAGTTGTGTCCACTTTGCCTGAAAAGAGGTATAAATAGAAAAGATACAGAGCAGGATGAAAATAAAGATCGGGAATGGTTTCTGTTTGAGGGGCCCATGCTGAAATCCCAGAGCAAACTATGGATTTAGTGCCGCAATGCCACTCCACACTTCTTCATGTTGTCATTGGGCTGGTTCAGCACAGCAACCTGGTAGAAAACACACACCCACCAAAAAAAGGGAAGAGTTTCCTGCTAGGTGACTGAGCTGAAACAGTGTAGCCACATCTCTGGATGTGGGCGGGGGGACACACGATGTATGGAGGAAAGTGGCAGCCAGTCCTAGGAAATCTATGTCTGCATCTGTAGCTTCACAAGCCATTTTGGCCAGCTTTGCTGCTGAAATTAGGCCCATGCTCCTTTGCCTGCAGCTACTCGCTGTCACCCCTGAAAGCCTCTTCCTTTTGGTGTCTGTGCAGCTGTGCAGCAACTTGGGAGGGGGGAACTGATCTGAAATAACATCAATAATTTTTGTTGGGTTACTCTGATCGGGTTTGCCACATTCTAGCACAAGAAGAGGATGTAGCCAAAGGACAGGAAAAAGCAATGGGGACTGGTGGGACTGCTTCTTTGAGCAGTGCCAGCTCAGAAAGGTTGGGGAACAAATAATAGAACAAAGCTCCATAGTTCAGGAAAAAGGGTGGTTCTGAAATCATATGAGAGAGGTCTATAAAATGGTATGGTGAAAACAAATAGGGCATGATCATTCACTGTTTGCTAGATGACGAAAATTCAAGTACCCTGTAAAATTATTAAGCACTGGACTTAAAACTGGTGAAAAAAAGTTCCTGTCTAGTCTTTGTGCACATTTGGAACCTTCCTCACACTCCTGAAAACCAGGAGTACCAACAGATCAAAAAAGCTATTTGACAAAATCAGAGACAAGAGATACATTTGTGGCTATTAGTGTTGCAGTGAACACAGTTTTTACATGAGAGCACTTCCTCTGTACTTTTCGAGATGAAAACAGAAAGAAACCATGGTGGTTTACATGCTCTTACACCTCTTACCTATATGTCTACTACTGGCCATTGTCAAGACAGAACATACCAGCCTAGGGATGGTTGCTTTGAACGAGTAGGCTGGCTCTTATGTTTTCATGTATGTTACTTCAACTACATGTGATATAAATACATTGTTTACATGTATTATATTTGTAGTAACTTATTGTGGATACACAAAGTCTGTATTAGGTTTAGCTAAAATAAAATTAAACTAGTCAAGTTCTTCTTTTCAAACAGCTTATACCACTGAAGTTTTCTTGAAGAATACGTAGATTTGGTGTTACTTGAGTCATCTGTCACACTGACCCTTCTGCAGGGCAGTACAGATAAAAGGGGTGACTTTAAAACGATGGCAATTAGGCAACCTAAGTGCAGCTCTGAGCTCTGCCCTTACAGCTCTGAGGTACCGCTAGCAGGGTTTCCCACACTGGACATGTTCTGTGTAAGTACGGATGGACGAGGGACAGTAAAGGATAGCTTGCAACATATTGGTATAAACCACATTCATCTCTTTCCCGAGAAGGCTATCCTAAAATACTGAAATAAACTGAAAATGTATTCCTGAAGAAAACCTGCTTTGGTGTGTGTGGGGAAAAGCCAAGTTTCTAATTTACAGCAAGACTGGGTTGGGTTTAGTGCCAGCTTCTCCCTTCCAAGTGATAAGCCCCGGAGCTATTAAAGAGATGTGCCTGGAAGTGAAGGCGCAGCCTCCCCGCCCGCTGCCCGGGTCCTGCCGGCTGCCCATCTGCCCGACTCCCCGTGACTGCCGTTCCCGGGCAGGTACGCGGGGCCGGGCCGGGCGGCCGCTCCTCCGCGAGGTGTGTCCGTGTGCGGCGGCTCGGCGGTGCCTTGGCGAGCGATTGGGCAGGGCGGGCGGGCGAGCGGCTCCGCGGCTCCCCCGCTGGGCTCCCGCCGCCGCGCTCCCGCAGTAGCAGCGCGCTCCCCGCCCGCGCCGCCGCCCGCCCCGCGCCGCTCCCGCCGCTCCGCTCCTCCAGCCCGGCCCGGCCCGGCCCGGCCGCAGCCGCCGCGCCGCATCATGCCGCATCCCGCGGCGCCCCTCGGGGCCGCCCTGCTGCTCGTCCTGCTAGCGGCGGACTCCTCGCAGAGTGAGTACCGCGGGGGGCCCGTCCCCCCGCACACGCCGCCGAGCATCCCCCGCCGCCTTGTGTGTGTGTGCGAGCGCGGGATGTGCAGCTGGGGCAGGGGTGGCGGTGCGGGGGGATGCGCAGATTCGCGGTTGCGGTAGGGACGGCGGCTGGCGGCGGGTGCAGCGGGAGATGCGGGTGAGGGGCCGCGCCGAGGCCGCGGCGACCCGCGGGGGAAGCGCCGGGCAGGGAGGGGGCTCGGTGCGCTGCGGAAGGAGGGTCGGTGCCCTCCGGCTGGGCGGTTTGGTGTGCGGGGTGGGAGATCGGCGGGTTCGGGGCGGCCAGGCGGGCTCAGATGTTCACCGTTGCTCCTTCCCCCTGCTCCTCTCCTCCTCGTCCTCCTCCTCGCCTCCCCCGCGCCGCCCCGGCGCTCGGCTGCCCAGCCGTGCTGCTGCGCGCCCCGGAGGCTGCCCAGTTCCTGCGGCAGAGGCAGCGGCGAGCCTACCAGATCTTCGAGGAGACCAAGCAAGGGCACCTGGAGAGGGAGTGCGTGGAGGAGCACTGCAGCAAGGAGGAGGCCCGGGAGGTGTTTGAGAACGACCCGGAGACGGTAAGCGCGCAGAGCCGCCGCGGAGATTTTGGTGGGTTGTCCGGCTCTGCGCTCCCGCCCACTCTCTATCCGTCCGCGGCTGGGTGCCAGCTGCCGGCACAGCTGGGTAAGCCGTGGGGAGGAGGACTCAGGACCATTAGGTGAATGGAAAGCAATTAGGAAGACACAGCAGTACTCAGCCTGCACAAGGGCAGTCAGGGCTGTCCAGTTAGGAGTGCCTTGGTGAGCGTGGTCTGGGTGAGCAGCCTGGCCTGGCACCTGTTTACCATGGTATAAATCCATGAAGCAAGACCAGAGCGACACAGTGATACAGCTGCTCTGTCTGGACAGGTTACAATCACTCCTCTTTACTTCAGCTTCCCATCTCAACTGTATTTAAAATCCCCTTAATGATGTGGCATATGTCACAACAGGAGTTCCTCAGAAGAAGTATGTCTAACCACTTGTAAATCTGTTGGGGCCATATTCAGCTTGGTCGATATCTTGGAATCAGGAGGTTCAGGACCTGTCACTACAACAGCAGGAGAGCACGTGTATGGGAATGTGGTATTGCTGTACTAACAGGTGTGGATTCACACGGTTACAGAATGCACACTGCACACAGAGCTGTCTTTTCCAGTCTTATCAAGGCTGACTTTCACTCCAGTCTTCTCACTTTGAGCAGCATGTGGATGCTTTACTAAACTTGGCTTATTCTTCCAGTCACTTTACACCCCCTCTCAACACTGTTTTGGATAGGATCTTCTCATTGCGAAGATTATCTGGAATTGATTTAGCAGTGAGAAGTGGATTTTCTTGGTGTTCAGTCTAAAACTTGATGCGGCACAGCATGTTCCTGTTAAATGGTATGATGCTCTAGGGAGAAGATAGGACAGAGAGAGAGAGAGAGAGAGAGAGAGAGAGAGCAAGAGCACGTGTGTGTGTGTGTGTCTGTGTGTCTGTGTGTCTGTGTGTCTGCGTGTCTGTGTGTGTGTACACAGACGCACAAACAACAGGCAAGGGAAGGTCTCAGCTGAGGACATGTTTTATGCTTCAGTCAGACAAGTCTTGACATGTGTGCTTCATTAACAGTCTCAGCACTGGATATACAGTGCAGTAGCTTGTTGTCACAAGGCAGTAGTAAGTACAGCAAAAACATTATGATGGATTTTTGACCATCTTTATTTTAGAGATTAGTGTGGAGCACTTGCCCAGGCAGTGTTTAATGTTACACCTCTTATGTGTATGTGTAGTCACATCTGCATACAGCAACGTTTGCTTTGTTCTGCAAAAAGTGAGCTACAGTGGATAACTGTAATGTGGTGAGCATGGCTGGTACAACTGTTTGCATATTCATGTTGAGTAATACAACTTTAAGGTCAGTATAAATATTCACCACATAGCAGTGAATGCAGGGAAAACTATAAGTGTGATTTTGTAGCATTCTGGAACAAAGGTGATGTAAGGTCACTGGTTTTACTAACTGGCTTCTGACCAAGAAAGGAGCTGAAGGCGATGCCTCGATAGATCAGTTTAGAGAGTGGTATACTGTGTAAATATGTTTTTAACAATATTTGGTAATTATTTTGTAAATTGAAAAAATTATACAGTTCTCCTGCTGTAATGACAATAGTGAAATCATTTTGCTTTAAAACATTTTCATGTATAATGTAAATTCTTTAAGATACAGTCATACCCCTTAAATGTGTTTTGTAAGACAATGCCAACTTTCTGTCATTGCAAAGGATTTTGATTTTTTTGGTGCATTTCCTTTGTTACTGCTGCTTGGTTTCACTCAGTTCTTAAAACCACTGAAGAAAGGCTAGATGGACTTCTAGTGTCTGTGCCCCCTTGCTTATTTGACATGTCCTTCTAGACTAGGACTCTTATGTCTTCAGTGACATAAGATCCTGCCTTTTCTGAGACACAGACCTCCCAAGAGCTGTGAAGTTGCTTGTTACATGCAGTATGTCCTACTCCTTGCCATAACTTTGCTTCAGTTTGATTGAGAAGCAAGTGTGCCACCACGTATCAGCAGGATTTATGGCCTTTCCTATCCATTTTGCAATCAGTGTGTGACATGAAGGGAGCAGCTGCTGTTCAGTAGCAGTTTTCTAATGCAGGGTGGCAGAGGTCATGTATGTGGGCTGTTACAGCTCTACATGGGAAACCGTCTGTGCTTTGTAAGGCACAGGTGACTGCTCCTCCAGCAGTCTCTGTAGATTGGATGGACAGAGTATTAATACACAGTGGAAGTTTTTCTTAAACAGTAGGGAGTTATTGTGCTGTCATTTCACTGATGTTGTGTTGTACGTCCAGTCCTGGTGACTGATAGAAGAAGGAAGCTGAGACAGACTTGACTCAGGAAAGACAAAAATTGCTGCAAACAACACCAGGCATTTTGAAGAATCACAGTAACTGCAATCGTGGTTCAGCATATTGTCAGGCTGCAACCAATCCATGCTGGTAAAATGAGATTTTATTGACCAGGGAACTGTACAGATTGCTGTTGACAGAAGATGATTCTCTGTAGTTAGGAAGGCTGAAATTTTTGTGTCTGCCTGCTGAACCTGGTCATAGGGATTAACTGCCTAGGTTGTAGCAGAAAGAAACAGCAACAGCCCTTTTTACCCTGTGCTAAGCGCTGTGGCTTAGCCTCATAGCAGGCAAGCCATGGGGAATACATCAGTGCATTGCTCATCTATTCTGTTGCATCTCCCAGGTTTTATGCTTTAAAACACCAGACGAGCATCAGTGTAGGCATTTGCCTGTGTGCTGTCCCATGGGAAAAACGATCTTGCAGCCTTGACAACTGAAAGTTACTTTGAGGTTAGTTAATAGCTTCTCTGTTCAACCTCAAGAAATGCTTGTGATGTGAGACCAAAAGTGTTGTCCCTCTTCCCTTTTCCTCTCCATTAGATGCTAATGAAATGTGTGAGTCTTCCTTGTAAACCTTACCATTCTGAACTATCCTGTGGTTGTGTGAAGAGAATTTCAAGGCCTAACTTCAAGACCTATGACTTAAAGATATGATAGAAAATTTCATTAACTGATTCAATCAAACTGCCCCAGAAGTTGAGGTAAGATGAAACAAGGCCGTAGCATAGCTTGCATGATGCTTCCCAGGTAAAACTATGTCTTGATACAGTCAATTATAATATCTAGCCAAGAATAACATTATACAGAAAGATACCTATTTCCTGGACAGACCACTAAATAGAAATGAAATGTCGCATATCTATATCAGAGCACCCTTTTTCTATGCCTTCCATTGTTTCAGTGATCAGTTTTCCAAAGCAACATCTGCAGGCCTAGTCAGCAGAAGATGCACATTCACTGAAACCTAAATGTGGGTGTTGCCACATGTGGAGTTACTTACATCAGCTGCTAAGAATAGTGTATTAGGCGGGTCTAAATAGCCATTCATTTGCAGGCCAGTGCAGCTTTTGTCTTTTATGTTACGGAAAATATAAATATCAGCTCGCTCAGACTGGAGGAAGGAAGATCAATTGAAATATTTTTAGATTGTTTTTTTTTTTTTTTGAGAGGCAGAACAAAACTCAGTCTGTGCCATTTGTATGACTATACATGGTAAAAACAAGTATGCGCCTGGGTTAATGAGTCTTGCAGCCTACTTTTTTCATGAAGGTGATTGCAACATTCTTAAATATTACTGGAGAATTCTGGGATGGTTCCTGTTTTATAATTTCATTTATGCTAGAGGTGCCCAACAGAAAAATTAATATAGTGAGAAAAAAAGAAGGATGAAAAACATGTTCATGGGAGGTATGAGGACTGTTTCTAAACATGATCTATTAAAAAGATAGGCTAGGTGTGATAGATGGGACGAAGTTGCAAAATATCTTGGATACAGAGATAAGAATGTTATCTTACTTGGCGTGTTGATGAGGCCTTATAAAAAGCAGTACTGCAGAAATATTTGACCTTGGTATGCAGTCAAGGTATTACAGCTTGTTAAGTGACTGATAAACTACTCTGGAATTTGGTTGACCTATTCTAAAAATCTGGTCATCCAAGCACGTAAAACAAAGGGCAGAAGGGAGTGTGTCTTCTGGTAGTCTTGGAAACATTGGATTTCACTAAAGAAAAAATACAGCAAAAAAGTGTCCTTGTGGAAGGAGTTTCTCTGTTTTGAAAGGCTCAGCACAGGGAAGGTGTTTGAATGCAGGCTCTTATCATTTGGTACCATAGTTTATCCATACAGCATCTGTCCCTGCACATCTTGCTAGCTGTTGTTACTGCCAAGGAATTACTGGTCTTCCTGCAGCTCACCATAGAAATTGCCATTTAAAGGTGTGAGTCACACCGGAAACGCTGATGTAGGTCAGCCTGGCCACCTGTGTTTACTGTTTATGGATTTGGTCCTCAGTAGATTATTGGGAAAGCCAGCTGGTTTTCATGTGTGTGCAGAATGGACATCTGATTCATAGGCAGGCACTTGAAATGTTCTCCTGTTTTTTGAGGGACTTGCATCCAAAATGCTATTAAAACCTACAGCTTGTCAGATACACAAAACACTGGCAAAGAATCACAGGGTAACTTGGGACTGAAGAGGTATCTAGTCCACTGTCCCTCTCACAGCAAGTGCAGCAGTGACACCAGATCAGGCTTTTGGGGGCTTTTTGCAATCCTGTCTTGAAAATTACTGATCCTAACAAAACATCCAACAATGTCAGCATTCTTTCTGCTAGGGTGGATTTTATTGAGAAGCTGAAATGCAGATGAAGCAATGTATAGGATGTGATAATGTTCAGTTTGGTTGGCTTTCACGATATTACTAGCCCACTTGGTTTTATTTCTTTATGTATTCCATGGCATGACATGGTCATGATAACACAGATGAGCTGCGTGCATGGACTAAGGTCATCCAAACTTTACTCTGATCTTTTCAGAAGGGTGCCTGTCAGGCAATATTTAGGTATTATTTCTAAGAATAGCAAGGTAGATACACATTTGTAAATACTAATCAGAAAAGTATGAAGGCATGTAGGGGGAGGAGAGGAGAGGAGTTATTGGGAGAGTAAAGCAGTGTAATATTTCTTTGAGTAATTTAGTGCATGTTGTGTAGTCTAGACATGAAAAATACTGATATAATTTTTAGATACAGATGTCATCATCCCTGTATAGAATATTCCTTTCTAGATCCAGGCAAAAATCTGGGTTTATTTGCTGTGACTGTTCTTCCCAATATACTGATTTGTTTTGGCATTGTGGCAGAACATGGAGAATGGAATAGATTTATAGCTGGTATAAATTTCTTTATCTCTTCTTATTGGTGCAGAGAGAGGGAAAGAGTTACTGGAAAACTCTGTGCTGGTGTTTTAATCTACTTGGACTCAGTACATGGGAGAATGGATTACCAGGCACAGTGGTACCCACCTAGTAGATTTTGAGAAAAAAAATATGGGGAGATTTAGACTTCTATCCAGGAATGGCTTAAAGGAGAGAAGAAGGAAGTAGAAAAATTTGAGTGCCAGGTATATGCCACAGTGACATTCCAACTCTGCTGGGATGAGATCTGGGTGTCCCGCCAGGTGTTCTCCCATCCCTTTCTTCCTTCTCCTTGTAGTTTCTTATAAAGGACAGGGGAGCTTTGTACCAAAATCCAGTGAGTCTAACTGATCAGGAAGGCAAAAAGATTGGGACTGTGGACCAGGATGCATCTATCTACTCTGTGGAACAGACACAGCATTTGTTTGTGGTGGTACTGTGCAGTAGCAGGACAATGACAAAAAAACTCCTGCCTGTCTTAAAAAGCAGATTATACATTTATTGGCTAAATGCTGCTTTATTAAAAGTTACTGAGAAGGGTGAGCAAAGTTTGCTGTTGGTGGAAGCAGACACAGCTCCATCAGCTCTGCTGGACTTCTGCTTACCTGATCTTTATCTATTGCCACTCATGTCAGTGTAGCCCAGAAACTCAGAATAGACATGGAAATAGTGACACGCTACATCGCAAAAGTACTACATGCTAAACCTTCTGTGGAGGAGTAGAAAGGAACAAGAGAGAACAAAGGTGTTACACTGAAGGGCTATTTTGAGACGGGATGGAAAAAGAATGCCACTAAAGATGGCATATTGAAGCAGGGGGATTATACAGGTTTGGGTCAAGAAGGATAATAAAGGAAAAAGCAGATAAAGTTAGGGTAAGTCAGTTTTTTTAGAGGGATACAATAGGTTTTAATAAATACGTGAGAGGGGAAAAAGCCAATTAAAAATGAAGAAAACAGTTTTGTGGCCATGAGCTCTCATTTTCTTTTTAAATGAAAAAAAAAAAAAGGAACAGCCAACTGGGAATTAATACAGTTTGTTAGTGCAGCTGCATAAGAATCAAGTGAGAGAAACATTGAATCTGTATAAACGGGCAGTTGTGGTTCATGTGTGCTCCAAACTCTGATTGAGCTTAATAAATTACAAGCAGTCACTTCCCATTAAGTATGAAGAACAAGGATGGAACCACCATCACAGGAACTGATAAGGAACATAGCAGCAAGGTTTACTTCTCCCCTCACATTACCTTTCAGGCTTTGGTCTCACACTGGGAAGCTCAGCTGATCTAGCAGAGGTAAGCAAATATCTATCCTCTTCACCCTTCTTGCACAGCAATTTGGGAAACTGCATGGACCAATTTAAGTAACTGACTAAAGAAAAGTAGTCTGCAGAGAAAAATTATCATTTTGCAGCTGGATCAGTTCCTCAGTCCAGTTCACCATGCAGCTTCATCTGACAGAGTGGAAAGGACAGCCTGAGGTTAGGATGGGAAGGCCAGGTGCCAGGTGAGAAGCAGAAACTGTTGTCACAGCTCAGGCTGCCAAACAAAAGAATGAACAACCAAGGCTTGGAGAATCTGGATGAAGTTTTTCAGCAAGTCTCACTTCTGTATCTCTGCTTTCATCACAGTTTTGTTTCACTTGGTGTTCTGTAAGCTCTCCACACATGCACATCTGTGGGGAAATTTCCTAATTGATGGTTTTAGATTTTATCCCTGTTCCTCTGAGCATCAGCAGTGGGACCCAGAGAAAGAGCAAAGACGGAAAATAAAGAGGATACCCAGGGAGAGGAGCAACTGTTGTTGTCTTCACTCTGCACATCTGCCAGGACAGAAGGGCGAATGAAGAGGTAAAAAGAGAATGGGTCATGCTTGCTCTTTACAGAATCACATGCATCTGGAGAGCTACCATATTTGGCTGATTCCTTGAACAGGGAGTCCTAGTTCAATTCCAGAAAATATTTAGGACAAGAACAGAAAAGCAACAATTACTTACTTATTAATGAACAGGGAAGTATGAGATCAGATTGTGTCACAGGGGCCTGGTGTCATCTCAGATGTCACTTCCGTATTCCTTGCTTGCCTGTCCCTTCTGAGGCCAAATGCAGCAATGCCTAAAGTGGCTGAATGCCATTAGTATTAGTTGCAACCTCTGCAGATAAGCAAAATCCTAAGAAACAAATCATTAGATTACAAAAGCGGAAAAACTTCAGTGGATAAAATGTCACAGAACCTATAAGAGAGATCATAGATACTTAAATCGTATTTGATGGGATATAAGACCTGTTCTGTTTTAAATACAGCTGAAATAATTGCAGAGTGATGACATAGTGATGATGTTGAAGGGAGACAGCCTTTTACTTACGCTAGGTGTTTTGTCAGATACTGGTTTCCTCAATTAGACTGAAGTTTCTGAGCAAGTGTTAGTTTAACTGCATGTACTACACATACACTAATAGTGTAACTATTGCAAGAAGTAAGGATTCAAACAAGCAACATTGAGTGAAGATCTATCATCAAATTGAGATCTTTTGAAATTGCACATTATTACAGCTGGAGGGAAAGTAGCCTTTCAGTCCTAAAGCAATGGAGGAAACCTCAAGGCATTCGTGATTGTATTGCAGTCAGAATAATTTAAAAACGTATGCAACCAACTTATTAGAATCACTCTACAAATGATTTTTGTTGGAGTACTTGGCAGCAGTTGTATCCATTTCACACCATTACTGTCTAATCAAACTCTGCCTCGGGCCATCTATAGAAATTATCTCTCGGTGCCCCCTGCATCTTCACAAAATCTAATGTATCTGTGACATACAGTAACTTTTTTTTCTTCTTTTCTTTCCTTTCATTACTTTTTACCCCCCTCCCCCATAACTGTGCATTTTAGTCATCAGTGAGTTTTTCCTTATTGCAGAAGAACACCTTTTGCTGAAGTGGCACCTCAGGAAGCTACTGGGAGATGGTCTTGCTTCTCAGAAAAGGGCAAGGGAAACTGTGACAGTAGATGGGCTTTATTTCCAAACTTGAGGATTCTGCAGAGATACCTAGTCTCTATGGAAGGAGTGATGCTAGAGAGTGTGGTCTTGAAAGCGTCTTGTTTGAGAAGTTCAACAACTCAGTGGAAGGGGCAGCACAGTCTTTGTGCACCAGAATAGCTGGACAGTGTGAAGTGGCTACTTGGCAAATGGACACAAAATCTGAAATCTACCCGAAGCAGCTGTAACTTGGGTAGTAGGACATGAGACTTGGAGGCTGCTTTTGGATTGTAACGTGACCTCTTGCTACTCTAAAGCCTCACATGGCAAATTGTGGAGGGAAGTTCTGTTTGCTCTTTGCATGGAGAATACAGATCGCCCCAAAGCAAAATAGGAAGCAAACTAACCTGGCTGAGTGATGGGTTCCTCGTGAGAAGGAAAGCTTGTGCAAGCAATGTGGCATTCATTTGATCATAACTTCTTTAACTATAGATTCTACATATTTAATATTCTGAATTGCGGAACTGCTTCATTCCATTATATGGGAGGAAGGGCCCAATCACGCAGCATGAGATTTGCTATGTATCAGAAGTCTAGGGCTGAGTTTTAAAAAATGGAGAGAGCTCTCGAGCATTAATGAGATTTGCATTCTCAGGTTGTAACAGTTGAAAAACTGCCAAACATTAAGGTACAGCCTGTTGTGATTGGTAGCAGTCATTTCTTTGCAAAGAATATCTTTCTAAACAGGCCCACAGTGTGGAAACATGAAATACATTTATAAATGAGGTCTGGCCATGCCCAAGACAAACATTCAGTCATGAAGGAAAGAGGAAAAGGGAGAGTCATTATATGGAAATGAGAAAAGGGCATAAAGTGGGAGTTGTTGCTACTCTCTAAGATGTAACTAGGTAACTAAAAAAGTAGTTTTTAGAAATCACTGTTGCTAACACAAGTCAGTGTGATGCTCCAGTGTTAGTGGTGCTGCAGTCACTGGATCACAGAATGTTTGAGGTTGACAGGCACCTCTGGAGGCCTTCTGGTCCACCCCACTTACCCAAGCAAGACCACCAAGAGCCAGATGCCCAGGAACATGAGCAGTCCTCCTGTAAACTGCATCTTCTGCCTGCTGCCTCCAGAGCTCAAACATGATTTGGGTTAGATTCTCTGCTGATCAGTCTTACCTGACCTAGTACTCGAGCAAAACAAACAGAAGCAGTAGGCAGGCCCTTTTGTCTGAGGTCTCCAGAGTTGCCAATTACTTTAAAGCAACAGTGAGAACATTTTCCTGGTGTTGACAGGGTCATTGTTATGTTTTCAGAAGGGCTATTTTTATACAGTGACTCATGTTAACGCTTGTTCTGATTTGGTGTTTTTCCATCCTCTCTAAAAATGCAGCAGGGCTAATGCAAACCCTGTATAATTTCACTCGCTCCTGGATTTTACCACCAAGGGAGAGTTTGGCCATAGAGTTGAAAATAGATGGTGACCCCAGTCGCAATGTTGGTTTCCTCTGGCAGGAAAGCTGACATAGGTAATTCTGCCCCTTCAGCTCCACAGCTGTGCTATGAATTCTTTCCTTCATGTTGCTGTTCTCCTCAGTTGTTTCAAGGCAGGGTGTTGTGGGGATGGCCCAAGAGAAACTGTTCTTAACATTTGAAAGGAAAAAAACCCCACAAATAAAAAAATTAAAAACCTGAAGTTTTTGGGGGTTGTTTGCTTGGGTTAGGGTTTTTTTGAGGACACTTTTAAAATTATGCTCTCTTTCCATTTTAGATATCCAGGCTAAGTGTTGTAGTGGCTGTTGTATCAGGGTAGTAGTAAGCTCTGGCTGTAGGTGGGAGAGGAACATCTTAGCCCCTTGAAAAATGCTTGGTGTCACTCTACCTTGAAATAAAAGCATGCATTCTTAGGTCTTACAATATTGCCATGGAAGCTAATAATTGTGTTTAATGCATCGTAAGACTTGCTCCTGCATGTGTTCGTATGAAAGGGGTGGAGACTGTAGAGCTTAAATCTTTACTGTTATAACTGTCTCCTGCACAGCAAGGGAAAGGTCTCTTGAGCTGAGTTGAAGTAAGCAAGCCAGGACCTGCCTGGAGAGACTGGCCTCATGCTGTGCTTTCCACCTCACCAAAAGGGTGGAGACTTGCAGATGTTAGGCACTTCAGTCTCCCCTATTTCTTCCTCTTTACCTGAGATCTCTGCTGAGCTGCACTTTGGATGGCACATGACGTGGAACTCATGGTTGGGTGACAGCTCTGGTGTGTAGCTCATACTACATTTGAACTGTACTTACAGCAGATAAAAGATGTAGTTTACAAAAGGACTGTTCGTGTTCCTGGGACACCACAGGCTGTTGGTGTCCTACTGCCAGGCCCTTGACTATTGTAGCTTCTGGCATCCCAGCCCTGCTGGTTGATACATGGGAACCAGTCAGGCAGAAGGTATGTTGGGTCACAAGGAAGAGGGGTGCAGATACATTAAGTTTTTTTGGTAGGAGTGTTCCCAGAGGTTGGAGTTGTTGAAACTACATTTGTGACTGTTGGTCTCTCGTGGAGGTTGGTGCTTCTGCAAGGTATTGTCTTCCTCTTGCCTGCAGTGGGACATTGCTACTGGACAGATGGGTTAAAGAGCTTGGTGAGGTCAGTGTCTGTACAGCAGCGTATCCACAGGATGTTTATGTCCAACATGTATTTGTTTATAGCTTTTTATTTTAAAAGTCCATTTCTCCTGCTTTTATTTTCAGCTATAATTAGGAAAGCAAATCCAAAGGGGAAGGGCTGACAACATTTAAACATTGACTTTTTATACCAGAGTCCAAGCTGAAAATTTAACACATAATTCTGTCATGATTTTTACCACCCCAGCAGTAACAGTTAAATAACTTCTTGTGTTTTGATCATATGAATTGTGTGTGCTTTCTGGATGGTGATATATTTGGTAAGCCTGAAATTGAAGATGGATAGCTGATAAATCAGCAGAATAGTAATAGAGAATCTTTGCCAACTCTTTCTTAGCAAGCCTCAAGCATTTCTCTTGGCATTTTTGTTGGATCATGAAAATACAATTGAACACTTCTGGTGGGGAGAAGATAAGTCTCATGCTTTTAACATGGACTTGACCCTGTGTAGGATCTTTATCTTCCCTGACATCTGGGAGTCATTAAAGCTTAGTACAGCACAGAAGACTGAAAAGGCATTGTGGAGTTAGGCACAGCTTGAATTTTTAACTAAGAAAACTTCTCCTTGATATTTTTTGAAAAGGGACTGTTACTTTCAGTTTAAGCAAGTTCCTTTTCTCAAGGTGTGAGATCATTTGTCCTTCATTCTTGATTAATCTTTTGGCTGAATGGAAATATGTTGTCATTGTATTTCCAAAAGCCTGTTGTAAGAAAAATTGATTATGGAGAAATATGAAAAGTTAATCATATAAGAATGAGTAATGTTAGAACCTGTCATCACATTGCTTTATTTTAGAATGGTAGTATCAGCAGGTCCTGTAAACCTGGTGAAGTGCTACTGATCAGCAAGTGCTTTTGTATAAGTAAATGCAGAAGATGGGGAAAGAAGGGTTAAATTTCTATTAATAGCCCCCTGTTTAAATCACTTACCTTGGTTCTGTACCTTGTGAAATGAAGCTTGTCATGGTACCATGTCTTGGACTTTCACTAGTCTGCTGTTCAGCTGGCATTGAATCAATATACAGTCAGTTTGCATTTAGAGGGTTATTTGTACAAAAGTAAACTCTATACCACTTTTCTAGCACTCAACTCATTCATCAGAGGTCAAGGAGAAAATGAAGTTTCATGCCTTTGCCACCACTGACTTGGAGCAATTAGGCTGATGGCCATGAATATGAAAGCTCCTATTTATTGTTCTGAGTGCCCAAACAGTTGTTCTTGCCAGAGTCTGGATTATCCTGTTGGTGGTTAAACACATCTGCACATTCTTGTGAAGTATGTTGGAAAAGGAGAACCAATGAAAGAAATGTTTTGAATATTTTATTACATGCCACTAGCTTTTTCTCCTCAAGTGCTGGCTAAAGTTCAGCTTATGGTTAATAGTACAATTGGACACTCACCTGAATACTTAGAGTGCTGGATTTATTTTTATTTTGACTGCACTTTTTTGATTTGTTCTTTCCAAAACTAAACCTTAAAACAAACAAAAAAAATAGGGAACAGGGACTGTAGTGAGTTCTGAGCTCAACACTATGTTAACCCAAAGAGACAGTTCAAAGCTCAACCCCAAAAGATGCCTAGCCTATTATGCTCATGTCAGAATTGAAAATGAACATAAGTATAAGCTGCTACTCTACTTCTTTGTTGGTGCTCTGATAATTTAGGCTGAATTTCATGGTGCATTTCAGTTACTGGGGCATATTTGCCAGAAGCAATTGATTTTTCTGGTAAATGACAGCAATGCAATTGATTGCATTGGACAGTCCAGATCAAACTGGATCATGGCATGAGCCTATCTCTGTTGTTTATACATGCCTGTAAGAGTGCACGAGCCTATCCAAACATCTGTAATTAGAGGAGAAGATAAAATAGTTTCTTACCTTTTACATTGTATAGACCAATTTAATTTTGTAGAATGCAGGGTATTTACTGTCCCAATCTCACCGAAGATAGTGTTATATGAAAATTGCTCATGGTGTATGAAAGAGAATTATGTTGTTCAAATGCTTTCACAATTAGCTGAGAAGTGGTCTATTTTAACCAAAAAAATTAAGCACCAGTACAATCCATAAGTTTTTTCCTTATTGCATGCCCCAGTCACAGTTTTAGCAGTGCTTGAACTGATGACTTATATTATTGCATGCCCCAGTCACAATTTTAACAGTGCTTGAACTGATGACTTATACATTATGAAAACCACTATAAAGGTGGAAAGAAATGCTTTTTCCTAGCCATGAATTTTTGTACTTTTTTTAAAAATGTGATACAATGATCAACTTCAGCCAACTTCCCATCCTTCTATGCAGCACAATTGTATTTTCCTGCTGTTTCTCTGTGTTGGTGCAAGCAATTGTGGGTGGCAAGGCCTCACCAGGCTCAGTAGTTTTCTGACATGCAGGGGTGGATCCACATCCCATCAGCAAATGGCTGCTCTCTCTGGATGGCTGCACTTTGTTGATGCAAAGCAGGGAACAGTAACACATGACCGTGTACCACGAAGGCAGTGGGAATGCCCTTTGCAGTCTGGTTTTAGATTAATGAATGTCAGTTTTCCCCTCAGTTGCAAATTGCCATTATTCCCTTCTTTGAGCAGACTCTCTGCACGATGGAGTGGGTGGTACTGGGGTGGGTGGTGTTGTAGTGGGAGTTGTAGAGTGCTTGTTGGAAGAGCAAATGGTACCCTTTCATTTTGGGTGACTGTGGTGTTAGTGTGCTGGCCATGTTCTGCATCAACAGAGTGCCTCGGAGGATGTACTGGGTGACTAAATGATCCTATACTTTCCTGTGGCAATGGATTTGCCATATATAGGATGGAAGAAGTCCTGTCAGAGATGGACTAGTGAAGAAAAATAAGAAAACAGCTCAAATGTTATAGAAACAGAAGTTTTTAAGGTGGTTTAAACAGGTTTTAAAATGGCTTTTGCTTTTCTGCAAAGTCATTGCTCCTTCTTCCCAACACCCCTTGTGAAGGACTATTGTCTCCCATACGGGAGTGTCCTGGGAAGGTGTCCTGAGGTGTTTCTCGTTGGCCTTTGTTAACCCCTTCCTATTGGCTGTTAACTCTTTACCTGATTGGATTTTCTGTATGACCCTGAACCTGTAATTGGTCCCCTTCTGACCCTCCTAAAAGCCTTATAAACCCCTATCCCCACAATAAACTTCCTCTTTCGTCCGTCCCTCCCTGGTGGTCTGTGTGAGCTCCTTACGGGGTTGCCAGGCCACGTGGCCGGGGCAGGGGGGAAGAGCATTCACCTTCCAGGTAATGGGCTGGCACCCAGGGCCTGAAGGTTCCCCCTCCACTTTCCCTCTAGGGTTTTGCCCCTATCTCATGTCATCATTAGCACCTTTACCTCTTGGTGGGTAAGTGGCTTCGTATTCAGCCACTGCCACTGACCAGGTCAGCTGCCATCAAAAAATACCTTGAGACTGGAGCTAATGTTTCTTTCCTTTTCAAATGACAAAATATATGTATGATATTGTGGTGTTTCTGGTTCTGAATAAAAAGAAATTAGGATGGTGGTGTTTGGAACTTGTTAAACAACTGTCACGCAAGAGCACTAAACTGACAGCAGCTCTTAAATGGTATGACAATAGAAGCAAATGTTATTCAATAAATTTTTACCTTTTTTTTTTCCCTTTCTACAGGAATATTTTTACCCGAAATACTTGGGTGAGTTGCATCTTTTACTTTTACTTTGTGGCAGTGCTGGTATGTGATGCCTGACACTGGAGCTTGTTACAGCTGAAACCTCTGCTAAGAAACATGATGGAAATATGATTGCAATAAACATGCATTGCTAACTTTAGAGTGTATGTTCCTTATAGTACTTTGAGGTGTGTTTTTTTATTTACATTTACATTCGCATACATAGATGTTCTATGTGTTTTCTGCATGTTAAAATCTTGATGTTGCATATGTATCTGTGGCTTGCAGTGTTGTTAAGTAATCCGTAGTTTTCTACCTTTTTCCCATTTTAATTAACTTAGTTATTAACTAATCTCTGTATTTAAAAAAAAAAAGATGCCTTTACTTATTGAACCACTGACTTATTTTATTGACTGTATCATAGTCATGGTGTGAAAAAAATCTTTGTGCTTTTTAGGTATTTTAAGAAATTTAGTTGGTCACATTTGAGTAGCTACTATCACAGTTTTAGAATCATGGTAGCATCTGGTTAAGTGATCATCCTCTTCAAATGGTTTATAACTGCTGTACATCAAAGCTAAAAAAAATTAATGAACTTAAGAACTTTAAGGCATCTGGGAGATTATAACATTGCATAGATTTTGCATCCACCTTCCAAATCCTTGCAGTCCAGGTATCATTTTACATGCTTTGAAGCGCTGTCCTGTCATCATTATAAAAATAACGATTTTATTTTCTATTCTTCAGCTTGTATTCAGAAATATGGGTCACCGTATACAAGAAGTCCAGATTTCCTTACATGCGTTCATAGTAAGCATTTTTGGTTTGTATATTGTAGTTAAATGTTCTCTCATTCTGTCTAAAGGTGTGGTACTAGCTTAGCCATCTCCATTTCTGATAGTATTTTAGTACTGGTCTTCCTATTCTCTAGGCTCGAGACTCCATACCACCAACAAAATCTTTTCCATTTATAACCTAATGCCATCTTGCTGTCATGTTTTAGTACTTCGGTATTTTATGATGCAAGTTTCTTTCCCACCAGTTTCCCAAGGTCTGAATAAACTGAGGAGCAAGAGGGACAAGAAGTAGGATGTATGTAAGGCTGTACACTATGCTTGGCCTTTCATTTTCTATTCTCTTGCTAACTTTGGCTCACTCTATTAAGGAACATTAAGAAAAGCTTAAAGTCAAACTCAGGCTCATGACAGCCTTCTTTACATTACGGAGATGAGTTTCACGTGTCATGTGACTGTGCTTTAAATATTGCAAACTTTAAAAACTCAAATTAATTTGGAAGTCAAACTGATAACTTTGTAGTGGGTGAAGGGAATTCTTCTAATACATTTCTAGTTGCCTCTTGAAGCTTAGCAGTGCTAAAGGTATAAAACTGCATAAGTGTTCTAAATACGTCCTGGGAGCAGAACAAATGGGGAGAAAAATCACATGTATGTATATTTATTTTCTTTTTACCCCTGTGTTTCAGTCTTTTATTGTGATCAAGTTTGATTAGTCATGCATTTGTACCAGTGCTACCAAAGCAGGATCAGTATTTAGTTGACCTTTCACATTTATGAACTGCATTACAGCAACCTTTTTTAAGAGTGAATTCCAAGGTTGGTAAGTGGTATGTGAAGAATTGCCCTCATATCACTTACAGATGTTAGCAGTATCACTTATGGTTGTTAAGAGTGCTCTGAACTGGGAATTCTTGGACTTGTGGTACCTGTGTCAGCTAATTCGAAGTGGGGTATGAGGCTCAATGCTTACTTTTACTTGTGTGTGTGGCATGGCAGAGGCAGGAGTTTTTGATGAAAATGGTTATATCAACTGGGAGCACTTGTTCCAAACAGCTAAACGGTGTTTTAGAAATGCAAGTCTAAAGGTTGGCGATGAAAAAATCTGAAAAAATAAAAGCTGAATAATTGTTTTTAGGGCTCACTGCCCATTTCGTATGTAGTGGTTTGGAAAGAAAATGATAATATTTGCCCCCATCAAAATATTAAAAGATTTTAAAATGGCTGAGTTTTGGCTAGCCATTGTCGATTCACAGGAGAAGTAACAGAAAGGAACCTGAAACGCACTTGGAAGAATGACAGGCTTTGTGCTTAGCCAGTTCCAGTGTGCCTCTTAATTTTTCACAGATGTTGCTAAAAGACTGTGTAGCTCTGTGGTTTTGTGCCTGCAAGATGCTTTTAAATTTTGTTTCTTAACAGCCTTCTCCCCTCAAAACAAGGCTCTTTTAGTGGAAGGCTCTTTTAACCTGGTGTACAAAGACATTGCACAGCCTGAGGGCTGGAGAGTGATTAACTACACTAGTTTTTACTAGGAATAAGGTAGAAATTTTAACTGTGACAGTGATTAGGCAGCTTATCAGAAGATGTGAGGATTCCTAGTTTCGTAAGCTCTTTAGATCAGGTTTACAGTTAGGATTCAGCTCTGGATTCAGAGTTAGATGCAGGTGTTTCTAGCACTGTTCTACATGAGTAGTATTCCCATCACAGTCAGTGGAGCGTTAATCTCCTCTGGTTCTAGAGGGATTCCATCAACCAAATTGTGCCAGCTCTGGGGAGACCTGAATCCATGTATGGACTGTTTATTTACTATCTCTAGCAACTGCAGTGAGTGTTTCCAGTTGCTTTGCAGATAGATGTTTACTTTACACACAGACACCTGTACTTTGGTCTGCAGATCTGAATATTTTTCTAAAAAAGATCCTGCATGTCAGCTAGCAATTAAGGATTTGGTTCTGCAAGACTTTGGAAAATTGTGCAGGATTTTTTGGAAATGAGGTTTCATGTGGCCTTAAAAAACAAAATGAGATTTTTGTTATGTCACATGCCTGCTTTTCAGTAGTGACTGTCATAATCTTCACAACCTAATATTTCCCTTAGGAAGTTTTACTATGCACCTTTTTGTGAATATCAAAAAATAAATTCATAGCATGGAGTAATGAACTGGAAGTGGCAGTCAGCAGACATAAGTAAAGTCTTGTTTCCATCCAAGACTTCAAAAATGGAACTGGTAGTTCTATTCTCTGTGTCCACTTATGAGCTACCTATGTGCTATCAGACATAGCTCAAAGCACACAAAAAGGTCATGCCCATCATTACTTTGAACAGCTTTACAAAATCCATTGTGTAAATGAATGGAAACAAAAGCACCATTTTCTTTTGTGATTGCTTAAATCAGGAGCACCTTTTATGAAGTTGGTAGAATTATACAGCTTTGAAGCCACCAGAGGAGCGTAAGACTGTGTCTTGTGTTCTCAGCCTCTCATGATAAGAGGCTGCAAACTATCAGCACTGTGTCGATGTGATAAAAACATCCTTGGTTGTTCCTGCCATTTACCATGGTTGCCATAGCTTACTATTCTGCTGAGCAGTGTTATTACCATTTGGCTCTGCAAGGCATATCAGAATCCAGTTTGAGGGAAAGAATCAGAAACTTGTGGGTACACTAGATAAGTCATGCATAACCCTATTGATTTGTTTTGCTTATCAAGAGATTTTGAAAACACTGCCATATCTGGGAGACTTGGTTTGTGCAGCTTCAAGAAAAAAAAAAAAAAAGAAGACTTGGCTTACTGTACCTAAACCATTCTGTTTCCTGTACACACATTCTGGTCTGTCTAGGAAAAAGGAATATCCCGGTCAGACCTGCTCTATCATAGCTCATTGCTGCCTAAACATGGCCTTTCCTTCTCCAACTCCTCCACCTCCAGTAGTGTGTCAGCTGGGCAGTGATTCATCAGAAGGTGTTCTGGCAGGTGGATGTTGAGAATTGTAGCTGTGTTTTCCTTTGTATGGCCTGGCCTCTACTTTGGCTGTGGCTTTGCTCTGACTCTGCACATCTGGAGTAGAGGAATAAAGAAAATTAAGCCTTGTTTATAGTGAGAGTATGGTTGTTTCTGTGAGGCTTTTGGGATTGTGTATTCATGCTTTTCCAGTATAGTTTTCCCAGGCACTAGCTTCTGAGCATGAAGGTGAAGTACTGAAAATGGGCATTTCTTTGACCATGTCACACTCCTTTCCCTATCAGTCCTCTGACTCTCTCCTGCCTTGCCCACAAGGGATACCTTACTGAGGCTCAGGATAAATGCCTGCCTTCTGAATGGCATGACCCTAGCTAGAGGTTGAAGCTGTGCAGGTTACAGAGGAGAACTTGAAATGAGAGAGTGGATGGAACCACTGTGTTTTGGCTGCATTTTGGTAGAGGTAGATGAAATCATAACTGGAAATGCAAATTCCTTCAGTTATGGAGATTTGTGATCATTTATGGCCTTCTATAGACCTCCTTTCTTTGTTTGATTATTTTGTTCTGCTTGATTCAGCCCACTATGTTTAATGACAGATATTGCCAATCTTCTCCTGTTTTCTGGCATTTGTCAGTCCTCTACAGAAGAACAGTGGATCCTTTATAAATATATGTGTAGTGGACAGGTAATGTTTGTTGTAGTTTTTGAACTTGCTCTAGACGGTTCTTATGCCCAAAGATCAATTAAATACCTACAGAGAAAGGAGCAGTGAAAACTTTTATGCTATTGTATCAGCTCTGGTAAGGGTCTCATTCGAACTATCAAAAGTACTTGAAAAGAGTACCCATGAGATAGATGGAAAGAAATCAGAAATTAGTACTCTATGGTAATCTGAATAAACTACAGCACTATGGGCATCTAACTTCAGTCAGCGTGCAGTGCAGCCCAAGAAGCCGACCATTTTTTTCTTGATAACTATAAAACAAATGCTGTCCAACATTTGAGCATATGCCCGTACCATATTTTTATACCTAAATAGCATAAGTCCTAATGGCTGTCTAAAAAGGCAAACCAAAAGCACAAAAGACTGTCGAGCAAACTGAAACACAGATGGTTTTGCCTGAACATCAGGAAATACTTTTTCACTGTGAGAGTGACCCAGAACCGACACAAGTTGCCCAGGGAGGTTGTGGAGTCTCCATCCTTGGAGATAATCAAAAGCCTTCTGGACGTGGTCCTGGGAAACTGGCTGTAGGTGACCCTCCTTGAGCAGGGCCCTCTGGAGATTGGACAAGTGACCTCCAAAGATGCCTGCCAGCCTTAACCATCCTATGATTACTAAGATTCAAATCTGAGGCAGTCAGTGCAAACAAAAATGCTGGTCATGTGACATCAAAGGGAGCTGCTTCTGCCTGCCCTCACAGAAATGTTAAAAGTTCTTTCAAAGCAGCCTGTCATGAAGATGACTTACAGGGTCACACAGAGGAAGTTAAGAAGAGACATATAGAAGCAATATAATCCTGACAAAAGTAGGAATTAATTTGAATTTTTAATTCTCTCAATTTGAGAAGTCTGATAGGGCTGCTAATCTATGACTAGTTTCTCTCCTAAAAGCCCCCCTGCCACCCTATATGCCCATCAGTTCACAGGTCATGTTTCAGAATATCATCAAGAGTCTGAACTGGATGTTGGTCTCAGCAGAACCAGTGTATGGAAACAGGTTGCTGCTGCTGCTGCTCGCTTATTGTGTACCCACTGGGCAATCCCCACTGCTGGGAGGAGATGTGTAAAAAGAAAGGCCCTTGAACTAGGTGACCTTTGCAATCTGCAGAATGAGCTTCTGCGCTGTTCCTTCTGGTTAAAGTTGTGGAAACAGTTAACACATTTATGCTTTTGAAGATCACTGATCTAGAACACTACTGTTAAGAGGTTACTACTAAATGATAGCTACCAACTCTTTTTTTTTTGTGGGAACAAGGGTATTCTTTCATCCTTCCTTTAGTTACCTCTGTGAAGCACTGTCCCTGTGTGTTTTGCAGATAGGTGGGCAGGTGAATTTAGATGGGTGATTTCCATTTGTTGAGTAGTTAGATAATAGTTTGAGATTTTTTCCTCCAATCCTCCCCAAAGAGTGTTGACTACTCTTTTGCTGCTTTCTAATGAGAAAACTCATTGCCAGGTATTGAAACCTGGCTTAAAAATCCCCATAGGATCATTGTGCTCTCTGTAAACTGGATTAGTGGTTTTCTATTCCTTTGCTGTTAACTCACAGGTATTCCTTTTTTATTCTCATTCTACATAATAGAAAAGCTCTGACAAAAAATTCAGATATAAACATTTGCTAGCTGCAAATCTGTCAGCTCTGGTAAGATCCTCAGTTGAACTACCAAAAGTACTTGAAAAGAGTACCCATCCCTTCTTGAGTACTTTGTTGATACTGCTTTTTGTTTTCTCCAAAACTAGGGAGAGTAGAATTAACTTTCTTAAAAATGAGCTACTTTGAGTTGTTTCTTTCAGGATGTGCCCTTCAGATAAGGGCAGTGGTAGCTCACTCCGTTTTGCAATGAAATGAATTCCACTGCATGTGCTCTGCAAAATTCCTGGCACACCTTGTTTGGCATGTGAGCATTAAGAATTAGCTTCCAGTTTTGCCAGCTGTGAGTATTTCTGAGTGATTCCCTATTACTATTTAAGCTTCCCAACTTCTAATGAGAGTGAAACTCCTGCTTGTCAGTGATTTCAATGTATTGTTCTGTTCTGTTTTGGCTTTTTTATTCCTTATGTAAATCAGATTTGCCAAACCAGTGTTCTCCTGATCCTTGTCACAAAGAGGGGACTGTCAAATGTGAGGATCTCAAGGGGGACTTCTATTGTGAATGCAAGCGTGGCTGGCAGGGGAAAACATGTGAAAAAGGTAATCAGGTTTCATTATCTTTTATACTTGTAACAAAGATATTTTGGGTTTTGCTGTATTCTCAAATGGTCATTGATACTGTGCTGCACAATTCAAAAGTCACAGAACCGAACCTGGATTACACACCACTCGTGTTTTTACCCTTCTTTGACTCAGGTAATTTTTTCACATCAACATTTTTATATGACTTTAATGGAGCTTAGCTTGGTCTTGGCAAGGTAATCTAAGAAGTTAGGCTCTGACTTTCTGTCCCACCCCTCTGAAAGGGGCAGCAGAAATAGAGTTGTAGTGGCTTTTCAAGCAGAACTGCAGCAGATGCTGCTGTGAACCCCGGTGTAACAGATCACAGACTGCAGAGCCAGAGAAGCTGGCCCACCTGCCCTCTAGCATCCCTGCTGTGGGAACAATGACTTTCAGTCAGCAAGTTGGAGTCTGAGTCTGATGATACACAAACTGATGAAATTAGTCTGTTAAAGCCTCCATGCTAGTAGGACCTTATTCCACGTCCGCTTAATCCCACATATCCCAGGGTATACTTCCATCGCCTCCAAAGAAAATATTCAGACAGAATCCGTTTGTGCAAGGAGTGCCAGGTACCCACAGGGCTTTCTCTACAAATTATCTTCCCTCCTCCCATTTTCTGGTTTCTTTTTTTTCCCCTTCTGCCTGCAAGGCTTCCTGTCAGGTAAGGAATGGCTAGAAGTCACATTCAGCCAGTCCAGAATTGTGGCAACCAAGATAGCAAGAGATCCAAAACCTTTCCTTCTCACGTAAATATCGTGGTGAGATTGTAGGGTCGCTCACAAGGAGCACATTTAAGCAATTCAGAAAGCAGACCAGTCAGTATCCAGTCAGCTTTGAGAGCTCAGACAATGATCAGTCTGAAGCATATTCCCTTATTTTCCTATAAAATTCCATGACATGTGATGTTCTACTCATCAGCTGACTCTAGAGTCCCATAGATAAGCAGGACATAATGAGCAGGTAGGGCAGGTCAAGGGTGAAATCAAGGCTCTGGGATTTTACTGCCAACTTCAGTGAGGCATACAGTGCTCAGTAGCTGAGAACTTAAAACTTTTTGTGTTTTTATGAGTTTTGTAGTAGTAAGGATATAGTGTTCTTGTTTTATTTAAAACTTTCATCCTGAACTTACTGGTCATAGTATGATTTTAAAACTTAGTTATGATATAAAATGCATTATAATTAGTTTGCTTCTGCAAATGAACTTCTTCACCTGCACAGTGACTAAAGATAGGCATTCTCAGAGCCGTGAAGGAGATGCTCAGTTACATTGCCTTTTCTTTTTTTTGTTTTATTAAACAAGCGAGCTAATGTGCTCCAAGTGTTTGAATGAAATCTTTGTGCTTTTTGTAGTCATTGCGTTGCAGTTGTAATACTGTTTCTTGTTTGATCTTTCTGCTTCCCAGTGCCTATCCCACTCTCACCCTCCAGATTATTCACAGAGATGAAAAGCTGACTAACACTTTATTTTGATGTAGATATTGATGAATGCAGAACGCAGAACGGTGGCTGTAGCCAGGTCTGTCTCAACAAGCTAGGCAGCTACCGTTGCTCATGCAACAGTGGTTACACTCTTAAAGACAGCAAAATATGTGAAGGTAAGTTTTGGTGGGACTCTCCTTTTGCTTCAGGGGATGCTTGGTGACTTGTGCCTGCATTTTGGAGAGCTGGGTTGCCCTGAGCAGTCCTGGTCTGCTCCCTAGCCCAGCAGAAACTTGCTGGTAGCTCCTGTTGGCTGTGCTCCACTGGCATTGTGCTTGGTGCTCCAGCCAGCCTACACGCCTGGGCTTGTCAGCAGTCGGACCATGATGCTGTCAATATCCTAACACAGGCGTGATTCACAGAGGATTTGTGGCTTGGATTGTGCTAAATTGGTTTAGCCGATCAGTCCTCATATCCTGACACTGAGAGGAGGAAGTGCTGGCCAAATGCATTGTTATGATTCTTTCCAGTCTCACAGTGCTGTAGTATATGAGCCATTTGTTTTTCTTTTGTGTGTTTCTTATTTTATTTTTCTAAATTTGGATATGTGCAGCAGCTAATTCAAACAGATACAGATGGCTAAATTCACTGCGACTGAATATTAATACATGTAGAAAGGCCCTAGTGAAGGTTGGCAGATATAGCAGGTGGGAACAGAAAGTGAGGATCTGAAATATCTGATTGAAACTTTTAAATGAATTTACATAACCAAAACTTAAGCAACTGAGATTTCAGAAGTGTTAATAAAACTACATGCTGAGACAAAGACTCATTAATGATTACAGTGATTGTTAAAGTTATGTGTATCTCATAAAAAATGGGTAAGTTTGTGTATATACCTCTTACAGATGGATGTGACAACATATTTCTAAACATACCTGATCTGAAGAGTGTATTAATGCTACCAGCAAAAAGACAAAGAGCAAGATTTTATTTCCATGTCACTTCCACTCTAAAAATGACTGTATAGATTACATAGTATCCCTTTCTAATGGGAGTACCCACTTAGAAGAGCCAACTTCACTTTTGAATTGTCCTCTGGTGCCAGTTGGCAGGGACAGGTGAATGGTGAGGGTGCTCACATATACATTTGTTTTCATACTTACGTATATTTGTTTCATACCCTGATACTGTCACTTAGGGCACTGTGAGCAGTAGTATAAAAGCATTCTTTAGCTTCAGTGTGTGACCCTGCAGTTGCTGAGGTTGCTGTCAGGTGTGGTTATTGCTACTTCAGATTTATCATTGCATTTTGACTTTCTTTCATGTTTATTCCTTTTATCATGTGCATGCACACAAAAGTTACCTTTTGTCTTAATTTGTAGACTAGGCTTCATAGGGTACTAGGTAGACCTTCAGCCAGCTCACTCATACATGGGAAAATCAACAAGTGTAATGTGTAATTGTAGTTTTAACACATACTAGAAAGCAAACATAAATATTAAACTCTCAGTATACTGCAAATGTTTTGTCAACAGCAGGATTTTGCTGGGTATTAGTTAACATCTTAGGAAAACACTTGTGTGTTTTTATGAACCTCCAGTTCTTATCCTTCATGGTGAAACCCCAGAACATCTCTCAGACATGACTTGTTCTCTGTGACAAAATGAGCTGCTTCAATTCCCCTTTGCCACTATAGATCAGCAGGTATAGATCTTAATTTACTAAATGTGTGAAAAATTATTGTTTGCCTGTCTGAGGACAGAGAACAGAAATCTGCAATGTGCTGCAGGCTGCATCTCCCTTCAGTGTTTTGGTAACATTCATGCTGCTGTTCCTCAGTTCCTGTCTGTTGGTTTTTTAACCTGCAGTTTCAGCCCCCCTGAGTGAAGGGAGTGTGACTTTTTGGTTTTCTGGGAGTTGGTTTGTTTTACAGTTTTTCTCCTTGCTCACTTTGTATTGTTTTTTTCCAGTAGTGGTTAATGGCTTTAAGAAAGAAAGACCAACTGGTTTTGAAAGCCTGAAGTCACTTCTCATAGCTAGCTACCCCTAAAGGTATCTTAAAGATACTGGTTTTTCAGTTTCCAAAATTTCTTGACCCTAAGCCTACTCCAGTATATGAATAGTGGTTATACTCCTCTCAAGCCATGTTGTTCAATTACTTGTTTTGCAGACATAGATGAATGCGCAGCATCAGCAGACATCTGTGGAGAAGCTCATTGTAAAAATTTAGTAAGCTCGTATGAATGTCTTTGTGACCCAGGCTACAAGTATGATGACGTGAAAAAAACTTGTCAGGGTAAGCTCATGAAATAACATCACATTAGCATTTATTACATAATTTAAAGCTGTAAACCCCCTGAAATTTAGTTTCAGGCTTCAGTAAAAGCATTTTTCTTTTTTTTTTTAATCTTGCTTACACACTGGACTTCTGTTCCATCTCTCTAGTTGGGAGTGAGTTTGCAGATTTCAATCTGAGTTCATCAGGCTTGCAGTGGTCTTTGAGTTCATAGAGTTTGCAGTTGTCTTTGAGTTCACTGAGTTTGCAGTCAACTTTGATGACTTGAATCAAGCTGTACAAGCCAGAGTACTGAGATTTCTTGAATTCATGACAAGTGCAAGGTCTGGTGAAATCTCAGAAGCATCTGTGCATATTGCTGTCTCTGGACAAGAAAAGTTACAGAGCAGTAGCTGTTCTTTCATAACCTGTCTTGTGGTATTACTCTGAACTATGAGCTTAATATGTGTTGGAACCATGCACAGTTCTGCTGGCTACACTGCCTGCAAGCTTTCTCAATGGAGTAAGCTTTGAAAGTATTCCAAAACTAGCATTGTTCCCTGCCTTTTGTCTAAGTTAATATACTGGCTCAAATCACACACCAACCAGTCCTGCTGAGCTCTAAGTCTTTACCTCTGCCTGAAGAGATCCCTGTAGACTGTCAGAATTTGTTTTCCTGCAATTGTTTGTGAAGCAGATAAAAAGAAGCCAAAGGAAAAAAAAAGAAAAAAAGAAAAAAATGAATGAGAAACTCAGTGCTTACTTGCAGTCCCTCAGTTGAAGGAGCAGGAGCCAGTCAGCACAGGCATAGCAGAAAGGGACTGAAGGGAGGAAGTCTTGTCTAGAAGTTAAAGCCCAGGGCTCTGCTCCAACAGCTTCCAGCCTTCCCACTGATTTGGGCAGCTGGAATCTGTCTATGAAAATAGCTTTGTGCAGATGCTAATTCTCACTCTTCTCTCCTGTAAAGATGTGGCATAGGGTAAGTACTGGCCACAGAGCACTTGGACATGCTCAAGGGGGAGGTGCTACGAAACAGCACTAATAATGCTTCCCCTCCCCAGTGATTCATGTTTAAAGAAACTCACTGTTTTCTCCTCTCTTCTTTGCTGGTTTTGTGTAGATATAGATGAATGTGAAGAAAAGCTCTGTGAACAGACCTGTGTCAACTCACCAGGGAGTTATACCTGTCATTGTGATGGCAGAGGGGGAGTGAAACTTTCCCAGGATATGAATACGTGTGAGGTATGTCAGTGTTCATTGCTGTAACTGCAGAACAGACCTTTTCTTTACATTGCAATTAAGAATAACTGATGAAGCTCTGGACTAAAGTCATTTGAGCCAAGTGAACAGCAGGAGGGAATCCTATTGGCAAAGTTGCATGAGCTGGGGACAGTAGGTCTCCTGAAAAGAAATTTTCTCCTGAAAGTCTCTCTTTTCCAGCTCCTCCTGTCCCAGATCCAGTGATAGCCCTGCCAGCCCTCTGTTTGACTATGAGTTATGTTGGCTGCACAAGCTTTTCCGAGTAAGGTCCACTAGGTTGGTGCAAAGGTCTAAGGGCCTGTGGCGTAAGTTATGGACCAGCACTTGCATTTGACACTTTCGTCCTCCAGGCATTTGAGGGGGATGGGCTTCAGTGGCACAGGCTGCCTCTGTGGTAACCAACCAACAGCATGTTCTTAGCACATCTTTTGTTGCAGGAACAATGTGGTAGAAAACCTTATGCTGTACCTTATGAATATGATTTCATCATGTAACAGGAAAGCATTCCTCCAGGGCAGATAGTGGGGGGGGGGGGGGGAGGAAAGAAAAGAGGAAATGTTCTCTGTACAATTGTATTTTGAGAGAATAAACATTACAGTGCACTATGTATTGTATTAATTAATGATAAACAACCTGCAAATTTGTACATCATCTCTTAGTGTGAAAAAAACCAAATTCTATTTCCGAGAAATAGCACCATACGGTAGTTTCAACATTTCAGTTGGCACATTTGTAAAAGGCAGCAAGAAGTACAAGTGTCCAACAAATCTCTAAACACATTTATAATTATATTGAGTCCCTGGTTTTATTGTCCAGATGATTTTCTTCATCTTCATCCACCAATCAGTACGAAAGTCAACAGTTCTGTCTTTATATGTATAGCATCTACATGAGAAAAGAAGTGGAGACATACTCTTTGATTCTCTTTCTGCTCTCTGAGGAGAATAAGCACTCAAAAAATGTGTTTTGATTATAGAACATCATACCATGTGTGCCTTTTGCTGTTGGAAGAAGTATTAAATCCTTGTACCTGGGGAGGATGTTCAGCGGCACTCCTGTTATCAGGCTGCGCTTCAAAAGGAAACAACTGACGAGGTGAGGACAATTTAGAATGACAGTCAAATGCTCTGACTGATGCATGCAAGGGTGTTAAGTTGTTACTATTACAATTAGTCCTACATTCACCATTATTTGCTTGGATTATGGAGTCTTGTAAGGCAAAACATTATCCAAGCCAGTAATTGAGAAAGCCAGCCATGACCACAGAGCTGTTAGGATAATTACTGAAGTATAGTATTGTATTCTTTATTGATGCTATTTTAAAACCTGTCTTCACAGCTTAAGTCTTTCAGGAGTGCATTAAAAACTAGCATGTTTTAACAGAGCTTTGTAGCTGCTAAAATTGATGCTATCTGTATGGAAAGTACTCTGTGGTTTTTGAATTCTGCATAACTAATTTATTTCTTGGCACCTGTGTGGTCAGACTTGTGGCTGAGTTCGACTTTAGAACCTTTGATCCTGAAGGTATCCTTTTCTTTGCTGGAGGCCATCAAGACAGCACATGGATAGTCTTGGCACTGCGCAAAGGACGGCTAGAGCTGCAGCTGAAATACAATGGAATAGGGCGTGTGACAAGCACTGGACCTCTTATCAACCATGGCATGTGGCAAACGGTGAGTTCAGACCATGGCTGAGGTCCAACCGCTTCTTGGCTTGTTCAAGATGGGTTCTGCCAAGTGCAGATAGACTTTGTGTATTCTTGAGATGCTTTTCCAACCTATCTATCCATTCAATGCATACGAGTATGTTATACGCTCTAAGATGAGAATGGGATGTTCTTCTTAACAAATTGAATTATACTTTATATCCATTGTAATACAGACTGCATCATTAATTTGCAGAACCAGAGCAACCATTTGCACAAACAGTGTCTTTGAAATACAGCAGTGCTAAGCTGACTTTATGTCAGCTTGAGAAGATGCCATCTGGGTGAGGATTGGAAGGGAGTAAGAGGGAAGGAACTATGTCTGTTCTTTTAAGGAAGTTTCCAAGTGTGTTTGGTCTATGGGGGGGTGTGTGTAGTTGCTTTTGTTCATTTGTTTGCTTGTTTAGTCAAGAGGCTCAGATGGTCTGAGGCCTTGACAAATGTCTTATGCTACAGTATCCTTTTTATAAAGTCTTCAAGCTTGTTTATATACAAAATAGACAATTTCCCTTGTAAATATATTGGGGTCTGTTATAGAATCATAGAATCATCAAGGTTGAAAAAGACTTTTTAAGATCATCAAGTCCAACCGTCAACTCAGTCCAATCACTGTAACCCCTAAAATACTCTGTTTACTAACAACATAATCCCAGCAATCTCGTGAGTCTGTAAGGATTGTAAGGATTCATGTTCTTCTTGATGCTCTTGCAGAACATTGCCTGGTGATTTTGGAAGCATTATGATCGTTACTGTTTGTGACATGATCATTAAAAACATCCTGTAGTGTGATCCACAGTAGATGAGCAATTTATATATGCTTTCTCACTTCTGCCTTTTCCTCTCCTTTCATTTTTTTCTTACTTAATTAGTTCTTTTAAGTTTGTGTGCCTCTTGGGGATTGGGCAGGAAGTTCTCAGCTAAGTCGCACATGAGACAAATGCAGATACTGGTAATTGTGAATAATTTTCTGATTTACATTCTTTAGTATATAAAAATTATATGTTAAAGAAATAAGCAAGGTAGGAAAAATTTTATTCCTGATGCATAAATAAAGAAGACCTTGCATGCCGTCACTGTCAACTATTGACATTTGGTAATGTTTCCAACAGTTCCGTTACTGTCAGTGAAACAATTCTAGATTCCAAATGAAGAGCTGTAGAGGTTTGGTGAAGTTGTAGATAAAATGTGTGACATGCTGTATCTTTACATGTAGGAATAGCCTCAAGCCAGTTCTTACCGAATTTTATGGTAAAATTTCTAATGGTTCTGCTATTTTGAAATATGACAATTGTAATTTTCTGCAAAGAGAGGATGGGGACGGAAGATGGGAAAAGTAGAGTGGATGCCACTGACTGACTTGGAAGTCACAAAAATCAGCAGTTACCAAGCTAATCCATTTAATACCAGAGCATAACATACTTGTTAAGTGCCAGACTTCATTATGAAATAATTACAAACTATCCAATGTTAGTTTGAGGGGACACAGCTGAAATGTATTTCTTCAGGGAGAGAAGGCAGGATGATAAAAGTATCATGTTTAGGCAAAAATTATTTGCCTTCTCCCAGGCACCAGTGTCAGGGCTCTTATCCCAAGGTACCATATTAACCAAGAACTTGCCTGGCTGAGTTGCTAAGGCAACACACTCTTTGCACATTTTCTGAGAGGTTGTATAAATCCCCTCAAAATCCTTCTCCAAGGCTTTTTGGGACAGTACAGATCTAGCTGTGGGTGCCATGTGGTGCAGGTGGACAGGACCCACACTGATGAAGGGGTCAGGGTGCCCTTGCAGCCAGCAGTGCTGTCCTGCACATGGGTTGAGCAGGGCCAGGCAGCTGCCAGAGACACAACATGGCATGAGTGGAGGAGAGAGCAACATGCACTGCTGGCACAGGAATGCTTGCCTGGAGCAGGTCAGTGGCCATAGTTCTGGCGACTGTCTCCAAAAGTGAAACTGCTTGATACTGGCCAAAGGCAGAGGGATCTACCCACAGATGAACAGCAGCAGGAGGAAGGAGCCTTTAGTCTCTTGACTGCATGATTGACTCGCCTCTGAGTCTTGGGATCCTGCTTGCATTGTTGGAGTGCTGTTGATTTCTCCTTTCTCTGCTCTGTTTTCTTATTCCTAGCCTTCACCCTACAGGTACTTGGTTTTCTTCTGCTTGACATCCAGTGTCACCCATCTCGAAATGCCATTTAATCTGTATGGCTGAGTGATACACCTATAAATATGTTCCTCCATTTTATCCCCTCTCTCTTTTCTCCTTGGCATGGTTCTTAATTTAGGAAATCCTGTCAAGAAGGGGTTATTCCTTTTTGTCTGTCTCTTTTTATAAAACATGTAGCCACACTTTTCATTTTAAGTGTGGACTTTTCATTTTAAGTGTGGACTTTTCATTTTAAGTGTGGACTTTTCATTTTAAGTGTGGACTTTTGTGTGCTTTTCAAGCTCGCCTTCTGTAAAGCACAAACCCAAAAACATTCAGAGGTAACAGTCCAGACTCAAATGCAATTTGGGAGCTTTAGTCTGGGCTTCAGTTTGCACAAAATCAAGCCTTTAGTTTTGGTTAGACCTTAAACAGAGGAGTTTGGATACTTGGGAGAACTTTATAGGGGTTATAAGAAAATAGTAATTTGACTATGCAACTTTCAGCAGATGGAAAAACAATGGATATTTAAAAGCAAAACATATGAAAAAGCAGCAGCAGTGTGTGACTTCTGGTCTGTTGAGCAAATGCTGCATACTTTTATGGAAATATGATGGCATTTTCAAAACTTCAGCCCAGTGTTTCTACCTAGGTACTTTCTCTGATGTTGATTCCTTCTAAGCTATTTTTAAATGAACATTGAACCAACATTGAAAACACAAACAAGCAAGCCTCAGAAAAGACTTCTAATGTAGTTATTTGTGCATAATCCAGCTGGATAAAGTGGCACGTATGAACTGATGATAGTAGAGGACACACTCGCCTTCTGTTTGTTTTGCATTTCCAAAAACAGTCATCATTTTGTCTTCCTTTCAGTGTTCAGTTTAGTAGCACCCTGAGGACACAGTATGGTTAGCAAAAATAATAACTTAACTACACTGTTAAATGTCAGGACTGAGGGTTGAGCAATCACAAGCAGATTCATATTTGGCTTTAACCCTGTGTCTGGCTGGAGCTCTGTCCCTTTTCAGTACTGTCCACTTGCTTTTCAGCAAAGAGCAGATAGGCTGGCTATGTGCTACGAGCTATCCAGAGTGTGAATCCAAAACACAAAGCTGACTGCCCTTATGGCTAACCATAGGGGAACCCTTTGCTTTAAGAACTGCACACCTGAATGTCCCCCAGGATACTAACTACTGAAATGCTTCCCCTTTTGGTTTGTAGGTGATGGTGGTGCACCAGCAATTAAGCTTTGAATTTGAGGAACATGAGCTTAAACAGCTAGAGGGCATTGTGAAGTAGGCAGAATGTTATTTCCCAAACTGGAATTTATTAAGAGTTTTTACAGGGATTAACCCCTCCTCCGATGGAAGTTTTCACTGATTTGGGTTTACTTGTACTAATGACCAGAAGCAGCAAAGAACTCAGAATAATTTTTTTTTTTATTTCTATGTTATTACTTGCTACACAATATAATAAAATTTTAGAAGGCCCTAAATTTTGGTGGCCCTGCAAGTAGCAGGATTTCTTCACAGAGGAAGAACAGTATGGGCACTACTGCAGACAGTATTTCCTCATTCCCATTTGCTCTGTGACTGCCCAGTGCCTGTGCTAGGTACAGGGAAACAGTCTGTGCCAGTTCCTGTGGCACTCCATACCCTGGTGCATTAGGGCAGTGGTGACCATGACACCGAGCAGAGGTGTCCAAGTGAGTTTTTAGCTAGATAGCCTGTGTAGCTCATCCAGTTGGGTGGCTGCCAGGACACGTTCCCATCAAGCGGACTTTACAGCCTGCCAATCCCCAAAAAAACCTGTTTGAGACTGGCTTGTGTGTCTCCATGGAATGGAGTTAGGAGGTGTAGGTGCCACTTTAAAAAAGCAAGCTTCAGACAAATAAATTCACATCCTGTGAGATATGGCACAGAGCAACACACCAGGTGTAAGCAGTGTTCTAGCAGTATAAAGCAGACTCTGCTGGAATTCACAAGAGAAGAAAAAAGGTTGATGAGAGGAGAAAAATCTGTGAATAATCTTTTCAACTATCAAATTAACTAGATCTTCATTACTGAAGACTGAGGTCCAAAAGGAGTGTCCAGGTATAAATCTGCTCAGCCCTGTCCTCCTTTGTGTTACAGCCACAGAGCAAGAGCTCAGCATGGCTGATAAAAGCAATTTTGGGACAGCTACTCAAAATGCAAAGAGAAGGATGCTCAAGACCTGGCCTGCTCGCAGGGAGAGGGAAGAACGAGTCTAAACAACCTCACAAATAGATAATTGGTTCTATACAGTGGCTCATGAGTGAAGGCAGCATCTGGGTGTCCCAGGAAACAGAGCTGTATGGATGAAGAGTGAGTAGGTGGAGTATCTGTCACAGAGTGGGAAGAAGGTTATGAAATAGCAGAGGTGCACTCCTTTCTCCTTCTCTACAAGAAAATTGGGTTATCTTCTGCTACAGCCACAGAACACCCTGTTGGTAGCAGGACCCAGGTCCCAAGGCAGCAGAATCTCTGCTGCTGTTCAGCAGCCTGGTGCATCATCTATATGCTTTACCTCCTTCTCTCCCTCTGCAGAGATGGATGTTTTATTGTGCTTCTCTGTGCAGCCTGGTCATAATTAAACTTATAAAATTTGTTTGAAATTTCAGTGGTAATATAATCTTCCTAGAAGTAGCTCTTTGGAGACATGGAGGGAAAACTTGCAGAGGCTTTTTTGAGAGAAAAACTATTGCCTATTACATGTTTTTATTACCATCTCAGAAATCACATCATCTGTTGTTCTTTTTGCAGAGGTCAGTATTCAAAAACTGTGCCTGGAAGGCCCTCTGCATTATATTCCACTGGTCCAACGAAAGCCATCTTGTCTGTCTTTCCAGCTTTTCTTTTCACATGCAGTTGCAATAAGAAGATTCTCATTAATAACTTATTATTGCATTTACATTTTGCATAGAGCAACCTGCATATGTCACATAATCATTCCATTCATGTTTTTCTACAGCTGTTTTGAAGTAGCTGGACTGTCTTCACTGTTAGGGTAACTGCAGGTTGCTTTCTAGAGTAAAGATTTACATGTCAAGGTCGAATGTAATTTAAAAGGTAGACAAAGAGGCTTGGGGACAGAAAATATTTTTCTGTCTTGGGTATTTCACTGGCGGGGTCTGTCCTGTAGTCGAGGCTGCAGATATTAAGTTCTTTTCATACTGAATTGTTCAATTTGGAATTTTATTTTTTCAGATCTCTGTTGAAGAACTCGAAAGAAATTTAATTTTAAAGGTCAACAGGGATGCAGTTATGAAAATAGCTGTCTCAGGGGATCTGTTTACTCTATACAAAGGAGTGTATCAGCTGAATTTGACAGTAGGAGGCATTCCTTTCAAAACAAAGGACCTTATTCTACCCGTAAGTATAGCACGATCCCTCATGCTGCTTTGTATGCCAGAAGGGCTTGATTTCGTCTTTTCTGAGAGCAGTTCAACCTGCCCTGAAACAGGTGGAATTGTCACCTTCTGGATACAGCTTTCTCTCCATTAACTGTAGCAGGAGTGTAAGCTAGTAGCAAAGGTGAGAATCCTGATTTTTTGATTGGTAAGTTTGGGTGAGATGCATCCCACCTGTACAGTTAGGGCACAGCAAAACTGGAGCACATGACAAAATTCACTGTGGTCATATGGACTTGGAGAGCATGAGTGGCCCTGGGGGAGGTGGTCAGTGGGCACTGTCTCTCTGTGAGGGTGCCACTGTGCCTACTAAGTCTGGAAACAATGTCGGGGCACTTTTTGTGTTGCGACCAAAGTTTGTGCTTCACGTGTATTGTATGACAATTTTGCTGCTTCTGTTTGCTCATTCAGTTTAGTGAGATCTGAGGAAAAGCAGCTGCTTGTTTTTATTTATTTCCTCCTAATTAAAGTAGGTAGGGCATATGAATAAAAGTTAAGGCACTCCTTTGGGTGAGATCAGATGATTGCTACATTTCTGAAATAGCTGCTGCTCGGGCTGGTTTGAATGTCTGCCACACACAGAGTTAGCACCTTGAAACTCTAATTTGCATCTCTTTATTTCTAAATGAGGTGACAAGCTTGTGGCTTGTGACTGGGAGTGTAGTAGCAGAGGAAGGCTCCTGTGCTTCACAAGAAGTCATTCAGGGCCACTGCTTGTCTGAAACAGTACGGTCAGGGTGTGGTCTGAATCTAGGATTGAGAGCCAAAAACTCCTCAGGTTTTTATCCTGGCTCAGACACTTAATTCTCTCTCTCCTTCAGTTAAGTGGGAATAATGGTGCTGATTTAGAGGCTTTACATACTGTCTTATGTTTTAATGCTGAGATTTCATACAGGATAGCCTAACTAGAAGCTGGAAGGAACAAGGTGTGTGAAGAGTGGTGTGCCTGTCTTGTGGCCAGAACCTAAAAACATACTGTGATCAGGTCTAATGTCTGTCTTGTGTGTCATGCAGGCTGTTTGCAATGACACAAAGGATTGGGGTTTTTAACTTCCAGTTAACCTCCAGCATGCACAGTGCAGAATTATGAGAGTTACAGAGCTTTGGTGACAGATCTTTAGAAATAAATTGCACTGATTATCTGCATCATAGGGGAGATTACAGAATCAATACAACCAAATCAGCACCTGCACTAGCTAGTGTCCTTCTGTCCTGTGGAGACAAACTGAGCCTAGGGGAGTTTCCTGGGGAATACTGAACACTCATTTGCTTGGGGTTGCAGGATTGAGATTGCTGCCAATTAGTTTGCATGTGCATAATGCGTCAAAATTATTTCTCCTACTTAGTATCGTAACATAACTCAGTATTTCTCTGCACCCAGTTCTTCCTCACTGAACAGCAGTTTGAAGCATGAGATACTGCTTTATCTTCCTAGATAAACCCTCGGCTGGATGGTTGCATGCGGGCATGGAACTGGCTGAATGGGGAGGACACCTCTATCCAAGAGACCATAAAGATGAATGAAAAGATGCAGTGCTTTGCTGTAGCAGGACGAGGGTCTTTCTATCCTGGCCGAGGTTTTGCTGTGTTTAATCTTACTTATGGTAAGTAGTTTGGGGTTTTTTTTAATTTCTGACCTCTTGTCCTGCTATTAACCATACTTGGTTTATAAACAGTGTAAAACTTACATGTATGCCAGATTCACTGTTCACTGATACACAAAAGACTGGCAGCTATGGATGGAGAGGAATAACTAAACTTGTGATTCATAGCAAAGGAAGTCCTATGTATGATGGTTAGAACTGGTGTGAATATACCCAGCATGGATTAGGTTCGCTCTGTGTAGCTCCAGTAATATATTTCACATCCAGACTGGTTTTAGCTCATCCTCAGCCCAGAGGGGCTGAGCAGCATCTCCGCCAGCAGCTTAGGTGCTTCCAGTCCTTACCACTGTTTCTGCTCAATAGGGAGAGCTGTAAGCCATAGTGCTGTATTTTGAGTTTATGATGGACAGAAAAATCAATATTGTCTGTAAGAAAATGTCTGAGGTTGGGTTCACTTTTAATCATAGGGTGGCATTAGTTACAATTGGGTCAAATGCACTAAGCTGATACAAACTGAATGAAATTGGCATAGGTAGAGTAATAACAAGTTTCAAACTCGACTTGTCCATACTAATGTGGCACTCAGAAAGGCACCTTTTTATTCTAGATTATTGTATTTGTTTATATGTGTGATCAACTGTCAGTGTTTTTGAACCCACACAAATGCCGACCACCTGTTTCAGCTTGGCGTGTAAGTCCTCCTCTGCAGGAGCCATCTGTTCATCGTTATGTGGATTTTTCTGCTGTGCCATTGTAAATTAGGGAATATCAGCAGTCTGTCATACTATTTAGCACATGGATTCAAAAATGACAAAGTAAAGACAAGCATCTGAAGTGCAGATGACAACACTCAGCAGAGATAAGGCCTCAGTACCCGCATTCTTTTTTTCTTCAAACAATAATTCCCTATTTTGTTTTTTTTTTCCTTTCTAATGTTAAGCTTTATAAAGAAGGAATTATTGTATTTCAAGGTGTGGTGAACCAGCGAAGATAATACTCCTATGAAGGGAGGTTGCAGGAGCAGGATTGAGATCTTTCTTTGTAGCCAGCACTACCTTTTAAATTACAAGGGCACTGAGGCAGTAAGAAGATACCAGAAAGTTTAATTCACGATTCAACAAGTGAAATAAAACATCCCACACTTCTGGAGGCTGGTGATCAGGAAGTGTTTGGTTAGGTGATGAGTGTAGTATGCTTACATAATTTTTCAGTTTAATACAGGCTTTCATAGAAATGTTTCCCATATGTCAGATTTGGACTTGGATTCCTCAGTGATCTTCAGGCAGTCAAGAACGATTAAAAATTGGGTGCCCTACCTTGCAGCAGTTCTTTGAGTGTGTTGCACTGACAGCCATGGGAATTTGAGTATTTCTTTGTGATAAAAAAGCTCAGCATTATCCTTTGACATTCTGAAAAGCAGCAGAAGGCAAAAGGTAACAAGAGGAAACTGATGCCGTTTTCTTCTCTGATTTTATGTCCAGGTGCTTTGGAATGATTTTTTTTTTTTAACAAAAGAAATGTGGCAATCCCTCCATAGGCTCATCTGCCTGTGCTCTTCTCTAGGGAGAAATTGCACAGCCTACCCATTTTACCTGTTAGTCCTATGTGTGTCCTATGCGGTTTTTTTTCTGCAGTGCAACCTTCTTCTGGAAATGAAACCAAGAAGAACTGGGAAATAGAAGTAAATGCTGTAATTCAACCAGCAACAGATACTGGTGTGCTGTTTGCTCTAGTTACGGAAGAAGCATCTGTCCCTTTATCACTGTCTCTGATCGACTATCACTCCACAAAGAAACTGAAACAACAGGTACAGACGTAAGCATTTTTCTAGAGAAGGTTCCTTGCTGTTCTCTAGGAACTGAAAATCATTTTCAAAAACAGTTATCAGGTTTGCTGCCTGCCTGTTTATTTGCCCCACCAGTTCAGAACATGGTCTGAGACAGCAGTGCTTGCCTGACACCGAAGTTCTGCCTCTTATGCGTACGTGTCAGACACTATTAGGGGGCTCTTTGCAAATGTGCTCTAGGTAAAAGATGGAACTGCTCTCTTCAATGCAGGCATATTTTACTATTTTTTTCTTGCTCAGAAGCTGTTTAGTGCCATAAACCAGAGATTTCCATTCTCTGGAGCTCATCAGTAACAGTCCCAAAGTAGCCAAGGCTTTAGGTGTCACTCTGGGTGCTGTGAAAGGTCAGTTATGATGGACAGCTGAAGCTACTATTTAATAGTATTCATAATAAAGGGCTAGATTCTGGCATTCACAAGGGTAAACCAGGAATGATTTCACTAAAACCCATGAGCCAGTTTTTCATTTATAGTCAGCCGACAGCTCCAGTTGGCTTGGTTCCAGTGCAATGTAACAACCTCTGCAAGACCTCCTAAGAATTCTCTCTGAGAAGACACTGGTTTCAACCAATAATTAGTCCACTGGTTCATTGGTTTTTCATCTGTGCAAATGAGTTCATAACACAATCAGCAAGAGTAATAAGCCTAATTCTCTGGTGGCTCTGCAAAATCTTTGTAATAAAGGCCACAGTGGGGTCATCCTGTTACTGGATAAGTGTGGCTGGTATATTTCTACTCACTACCTCTTTTTCTTTCTTTCTCCTGCTGTTCAGTTTATCACTGTGGCCTTGGAGAACATAGTTGTATCCCGACTGGCAATAAATCTCTGTGATAAGAAGGAACACTCTGTGGACATCCTCCTCAAGAAAGATCACTTATCCCTGAAGGTAGATGGGATAGCAGGAGAGAATGAACTAAGCATCTCTGAGTTAGAGGACAGTCTGTCTATCTTGGAGAGCTCTTTGCAATCACCGGTGAAGACATATGTGGGAGGATTGCCAGGTGAGCCTCCAGTTTTGTACCATGGACCACAGGCTCCCAACTCGCCTTCCTGAGCTGGATGCCAGGAAAACCATTTCTGTTTGTGCAAGTTGTGGGCCTCCTTCTCTGTTTCTTCTTGAGCAGGCTTTGTCTGCAATGCAGGCACGTGACCATGACAGATCTGGGGTTGGACTTTTCTTGAAAGATTGTGTCCTTCTGAGGACAGCTGGAGGCAAAAATAGAAAGAGGAAGTTTTGCTTTTTCAGCAGTAGGAATGATTTGTCTGAAGGATACCTGTAAGCAGGATCATTATCTTAAACCTGGTAAAATCCGTAGGAGCTGGACCACAGGCCCCTGCAGTGCTTCATTAATATAATAAACCTGTGAGAGCATTCCTTGAGAGGAGTTCTAGGGCCTTGCATTGTTTTGACTAAAGCTTGGGAAGCCCAGTGTGGTGATTTTTCCTGGCTGATGCTCTCTTTGAACTGATCACAGCACTCCACAGTTAACAGATTGCCTCCCAGCAAAGGGTATGTAGGGCACAACCAAGGGCATACCACCATTTATAGTTTCTCTGGCTTTTCAGCAACAACAGGGCTTCTTCTGAGAGGTCAGTTTGCTCCTCTGTTCTGAACCTGAAAGATCAAACTTTTATCTGAATTGTGAATTTTGGCCAAGTTTGGGAGTTTGTTTCTTGTTCTGGCTGAACTTGTTTATCAGTCCCTTCTGCTGAGGAATGCAGTTCAGGAAACACGTCTCTGATGCACATGATGCCAGCATCTAAGCAAAATCTTGCCCTTACTTGCCCAAGCAAGGGAGAGGCAGCAACATTGGCCTCTTAGTAGGTGCTGAAGCAGTCAGGCTGGAACAGAGTGGCTTAGGTGCCATGTGTACTAGGACACATAGAGTGGCTTTTCTCACCATGAACAAGAGTTTAAAGAGTATTTATGCTGATGATGTAAATGGCTCCTAGTCACACCTAAAAGGAGGAGACCAGATACTCTGGGACATTCACACACTGGTAGAAACAAGCTGAAGCCCCAAATGTGGCATTTTCCAGTGTCAGATTGAATTGTCCAAGCTGGCTATTGCATAGGCAAGATAGGACACCTACTTTCTTTTAAGTAGATCTCAGATGCACAGCAGAGGGTTTTATAGCTCAGAAAACCATCCCATTCTGTCCCTATCCCAAGTTCTCTATGGTTTGGTTAGACTAACTGTGCTGGGTGAAGCACAGTTTTAATTATCCAGAACTAAGTGTGAGATACCATAGCTATGGCTGTTTAGACCCAGGTGGCATCTGGAAGTTTAGCTACTTTCCCCCCTTTGATCTGTTTTGCTCAGGAATTTCTGCCAGTGATCTGCTTTTGCCATTGAGAGGAACGCAGCACTTGCATCGAGAAACCTTGTCATTTGCCAAACAAATAAACATTTCAGCACTTCAGTTGGATTAATCATTCTGGGTTAAATAACTATACCAAATGGTCAGATCTAAGTGAGTTTGGCTCCTTCAGATTTTGAAAACATTACATAGTTTTTGGTTTTCCTGGCTTCCATACCCACTGGAAAAGAACAAAGTATAGTGGTCACACTTAATGTCTTTATTCCATTTGCCACAAATAAAGAATTTAGGATCCAAGTATGTAGTATGTCCCATCCTCAGTACAGCTGATATTGCAAATGTGGAAGAAATACTATGGAGAGTTTCAAGAGATAAGAGGGAACATGTAGGCATTTATTACATTTTCTGTGGTCTTTTCAGTTCTGGTAAATCCTGAATTATATAATTTATGTGATGCATAGGTGTTTTTTCAGGAAATGTGCATTCCACCAGGTGAAGGAACCTTTAAACTAATCTTCCAAATCTTTACAGGACCACATTTCAGACAGATCCATTTCTAATCATAACAGAAAATTAAATATTTCACCTGATTTACAACTGTAACACAAAGAAAAAAATTTATTTGTTTTTGATAGTATCTTACAGATTCATCTGAAAGCCCACACTGTCTTACAGTCAGCCCTGTGGCACATGTAACAGCAGTCTGCATGATTCCTTAGATGAGTCTTCAAGGTGTTAAGCCACAACTTCAACTTCTTCTGCATCAAAATTTAGTTTACATTCATTTGAGGTGTTACGGAGATGCCCCCTTCTTTTAAGCAGACTTCAAAGATAAAATTTGGGAAATGGGGAGGAATAGGAGATAGGTAACTTCTTAAGTTCTTAAGTTAACATCTTAGGTTCTTAAACTATAGTTTACGCAACTACTGAGCAATGCATTTCTCACCCAGGAAGCTGTAAAATTTCTAGTATCTCTTTGTGGCTTACAGATTCCCCACAAATGTTCTTTCTCTCACTCAGTCCTAGACACACTTTGGGCTGTGTCTGATCACATCAGCCTCAAATTTGGCCCTGCATGTCTCCAAGCAGAACCTTTTAAATTTCATATAATCTTGGGTCAACAGGACAACCTATTGTTAGAGTTGTCCTTGCTTTGGTGTAAAGATAAGGGGTTCATTTAGCTACCTGCATCACTGTGACGTTAAATAATCTCTGAGACATTTACTATTTTCCACTGCACAACCAGTTTGATTGGGTCAGCTTTGAGTTGTAAATAAACTAATGACCTTTGTGGAAGGGTAGAGGACACAGCTCACATAAATTTTCGTGTCATTGTGTTACTGTGTGGGGTTTTTTGTTTATTTTAGGTCAGTGTGTATATGATGTTAGAAAAGTTAGTAGTAAGATTGACTAATTTCTCTAGTCTGTTGGACTGTACTTGGTGTCTTTTTCCTTGCTATATGTTTTCTGCCTCTGATAAACTGAGTAAAAGTATGTCACCAGTGAATCTCCATAGAAAAAATTAGTCTCATTAATCTGACCAACTCAATAGATGCATTCCAACACCTTTCTGGTGAAGGCCAGCAACCTCCTTGTGCGTAATCATCATAAAGATGAGTCCAGCAAGTGATAGAGGCTGCATATAGGAGGTGCTTTCCTGTCATAAAGTTCTTTCTATAATCTTTTGGCAGCTATTTTGAAGAGAGGGAGCATTAGAGGAAGGTGTAACAGCTCCACTAAAGACAAAGTAGAGGGTTCAGAGATGGAGAGGGGGGAAAATATTGAGATGGAAAGCAGTGTGAACACAGTTGTACAAGTGGAGTGAAGCCTTGCTGCTGTGCAGCACATGGTTTTATCAAGACTGGAGGACTTGCAAAGATACAGAGCAGCTGAGGAAGGGTTCATTCTGGGAGAAGGGCTTTTGTGCACCAGAGCAGATGGTGTTTTCCCCATGTCTGGGATTGAGCTCTTGCCTTCTGGAGAGAAAGGCAGGGGGGAGGTAGAAATCCTGGGATGGGGAAGAGGTGAGTTTAAATTCGTTGAAGTAGTAGTCATCTGAGCATAGGTAGGGCAGGTATTTATTTAAAACCAGCCATGAGAGATCTTTGTCTCCTCTTTCCCACAGACGTTCCTGTCACTTCTACTCCGGTCACCGCGTTCTACCATGGCTGCATGACTGTCAAGCTGAGCAACAAGGCACTGGACTTAGATGAGGCTCTCTACAAGCACAGTGACATCACCTCACATTCCTGTCCTCCAGTTGAGGCAGGTCTGTAGGTACCACTACAGTGCGAAAGTTTTATACTCAGAAACTTTCAATGCTTTTCTTTTTTTTAAAGATATAAATTATTCAGATCTACCGCACTGCGTGTATAGTTTCTCTTAAACACTGAAGTTATGTAGGAGCTACTGATCCTTATGTCAGATTGATTATTGAAATACTCTTTGCTTTGAGGTTTAAAGGTTGTAATATATTTGTAAATAGTTCAGAAGACTAATATTAAATAAGTCAGAAGTACAGAATATACCAAAAGCGAATGTTATCTTTAGACCGTAAGAGACAGTTTTATCTGTAATGTACAAAACACGGTAATAATTCTGTATTTTTTTTTTTATTACCAAACACTGCTTTCTGATTTGCAAAATACGAGAGAATAAAATATTTACATACAAGTTTTTAATTTACCTGTACTGAGATTTTTCTGTATTCTGGTATTTGGAGATAATGACTCAGATTATGCCTGATGTGGAGGTTACAGTAGTGGGGGAGTGCTGTTTGGTTGGTTTAGTTTTTTGTTTGGAGGTGGAGGGGTTTATGTGCTTACATCTGTATTATATATCTGCTCAGTTGGAGAGCAAATGTTTTTACTATTCTTATAGCTAGAATTTCTCTTCTCTTTCTTTCTCTCAAAGAAAACTCAGTTGTGACCTTTAGAAAACCTCTTGGTCAACAGAAAACAAAGTTGGGTCAGCAGGAAACATTTAGAAGAAACAACTTAATAAGTTGAAAGCCACATGGCTTTTTTGTCAATAGCCACTGAAGCAAATGATGAGGTGTCGAGAACTGGGGAATATTATCTGCTGATGACATATTTTTGCTGCTGAACTTTTAGGTTGGCTCACTCACTGTGACCCTAGTGGGAGCAGAGAAGCTTGAGCTGTGAGAGTTAGCCAGGCCGAACTACAGTGAGGTCAGAATATACCTGAGGGTTTACTCAGGAAAGGTTGTAGAGCCATAAAGTGCATTCAGCTTTTAAGTTGGGCTGGGCTTTGCCTAGCCTGCTCTGAGCCACTTAAATCTTGCTTTATTTGGTCCTTGTCTTGCACCAAATTAATAAACTGAGCAATACAGGTATATGCTGTGGTGCAAAATCCAAATACTGGATGGCTAATATTACACCATGCTTCAGAGGGCTAATGTGGAAAAGATCTAATTCTACAAGGTCTTTTATAAATTATTCCTGGTCATTCATCTCATGTTTTTCCTGAGCAAATACAGAGATGACACATTAGTCTAATAATCCACATGTGTGGCAACATCTGTGACCAAGCTGTGAAGATGTAACTGTCCCAGAGGAAAAGATGAAAGAGTGGGAAGACTATCCCAAGCATATTTTCTGGCAAGGATCCCTGCTTTATTTAGCAGAGAAGAGGAAGGTATTCTATTAGCCGTTAGACAGCATGGCATCATAGCTCCATGTCATGACCAAATCAGTCAGCAGTAATGCAGTAGGGCAGAAAAGAACTTTATCACTTTCAACCAACCTACTCATTTATACTTGAAGAAGGACCTGTCAAAAGACTCTTCACACTCAGGTCTGACCAGACACAGGTTTAAAAGGGAGGTTTCTCACTGGACAATAATAACTTATTGGCAGAGTGCACGTGGATAGAAAACCCCAGAAGCAGTTCTAGTTTTTGCTTTTTTTGATTGAGCAAGGGAAACCATGTTTTTCCTGAGAGTGCTTTATGTTAGAGCTGATGACTCTGGATCAATTTGTGATTTGATGGAGCACCCAAGAAAGATTAAATTAATATCTTCAGTAAGAGCTAGAAATCTTGAAGATACTCTGGTTAATAGCATGTCCACGCTGCAGTGTTTTTTATGATTATTTTAGTCCTTTACCAAAATACATCTCTGTGCTGGTTTTGGTTAATATTCTTCATAGTAGGCAATATAGGGCTATAGTTTGGGTTTGTTCTGGAAACAGTGTTGATAACTCAGGGATGTTTTAGCTATTACTGAGCAGGGCTTGCACAGCGTCAAGCCTTTTTCTGCCTCTCACCCCACCCCACCAGCGAGGGGGCCAGGGGTGCACAAAAGTTGGGAGGCGAGACAGTCAGGACAGCTGACCCAAACTGACCAGAGGGATATCCTACACCGTATGGCCTCATGCTCAGCATATAAAGCTGGGGGAAGAAGGAGGAAGGGGGGACATTTGGTGTGATAGTGTTTGTCTTCCCAAATCACCATTACATGTGACATTGCCCGGCTTTCCGGCTGAACACCTGCTCATGGGAAGTGGTGGATGAATTCCTTTTTCTGCTTTCCTGGCATGTGTGGCTTTTGCTTCACCCATTAAACTTTATCTCAACTCGTGAGTTTTTTAAATTTATCTTTCCGATTCTCTCCCCCATCCCAGGGGGAGAGTGAGCAAGGGGCTGTGTGGAGCTGAACTGCTGGCTGGGGTCAAACCACAACAATTTCTCATCTCTTTAACTTGGATTAATCTCTACTGAAAAAAGTAGACTTGGAAGGCACCTGTTTTTAAACCAAGAAGATGAAACAAACTCTGTTTTACTTTGTTCTTTTCAAAGGAAACATGTTAGAAAAATAATCTTATGTCTAGTATTTTTGTATAATTTCTGTGGTAGTTCCCAAAAAACTACCATGTGGCATAAATGAATCACAAACATGTTTTACTTTTGTGTTAATGTAAGTGGCATTATTTATGAGGCTAGAATTATTTTGGGTCCTGGAAATGTGAGTTCTGTGGTACATTATGGTACTCTGCAGTTTCATACTAAATGCTATGTGAACAAGACTATTTCATTTTCTAATTCAGAGCAAAAATTGCTCCAGACTTTGCATATGTGTGTATGTATGTGAAGACATTTTGCATAGACCACAATGCACCCTGACTCAAAATGTGGTTTAGAAAAGAAATCCAGAATTTTTATCTGGAGAATAACAGAACGGGGGGGAGTTCTTTTGTGTAAAGGTGAATTTTTTAATACCCTCCATCTGTACCACACTGGAGGAAGAGGTCTGGAGGAGGACGCAGCTGCAATAAGCATTCCTTCATTCCTTCTCAGTCATTGCTTCAACGTAAGAGAAACATTCATTTCATTTTTGTTTAGTTACTAGTTTAGGTGCTCAACTCAAAGGGAGCAAGTCTGTTCTGGGATTTGAGTCCTCAGAATGAACCCAGGTGATTCCCCTGGTAGTATTCATAGCAAGCAAAAAGTAAACGTGTGGTTCCACTTACTTCATGATCATGGTGACTGTGCTCTTCATAGCATGTATTTGCACAAGAACTAAGCATTTTGGATGCATTAAATTAATGTTTAAAACAAAAATAATGGTCTCTTCTCTGACTTTTGTTTCTCTCAGTCAGGTTCATATAACTCAACAGTACACATAAGGCACCTCGTCACTGATGTTGACATCACTGGCCTAAAACTTTGCACCTTAGAAAAACCTTAACAAAAGGTGGCTTTTATGATCCGTATAAATTAATCTCTGATCTTACTTGTATTAGTACTGAATCTGCTTCTGCTTTTTATACACAAATGTACGTGAACTAACAGAAATTTCTTGAAAGTTGGAAAATATGTAAAAGGATGATCATTCTTTGTTCTGTTTTGAGCAGGTCTGATGGTGTCACTTCCTTTGAAAGGAAACTGTCAAGTAAGCTGATTTGGTTTATATAGTTTTTTTCAATATCTTCATAATTCAGAGCAGCTGCTTAAAACGTTAATGAGAAATACCTTCCTTTCCCTACTTTGCTCTTTGGCCTTTCAGGAAATTTTTGTAGCTTCATTGATGTCTAGACTGTAAGATCTGTGGAGCAAGCAGCACCAACATCCTTCCTGCAGGAGCAAAATGCAGTAAAGGGGTGCAGCAGTCAGATGGGTTTTCATGCTGGTGTAACCACTCCTGTCCCAAAATGTGGCAGCCAAGTGCCAAGATGAATCACAGCCAATGTGATGCACAGTGAGGCAGAAGGATGCACACATCAGGGACATGTTTTTTTTCCTGTCAATGGCACTGCCAGAGGTATTGTTGCTTAGCCTTGTCTCTATACAATAGGAGAAAATTAAAAAAAAAGGAATTATGACCCTTCATTCATTCTGTCTCAGTCATTGTAAAGTACCTGCATCACATCTTGATCAGTTTAAAAATAAATAACTGGCATTTAAATAGAATGGTTTTGGTTGTGGTCCTCCTTTGACTAGAAAGGAAATAATTTGAACACTAAAGTACAGCATAAAATACACGTCTGGAAATTTCATCTTTAGCACACTGACATGACATTTTACTATGCAGACTAGACTGGCACAAAGTACAGATGTAACAGTCCAATAAAATTAGCTTTTCTGTCTGAAACTTGAAAAAGGAAACTGTTGGGTAGTGTACTTCTTCCTCTGTGCGATTTTGTTTTCCTGTCCTTACAAATACAGACAGCCTTAGGTACAGTATAAATAGACACTGTGAGTTTTATTGTAAAATAATTGCCACACTTTATTGGTACAACACTTTCACCAAAAAGGGTTATTAAATAAATACTACAAGCAAACAAACACCTGGCCTCTTACTGAAAATTATTGACTCAGAGAGCTTCTGACTATGCACTCAGACAGCACAGGCTTAAACCCCTCTATATTGGTTTATGAAAGCAGAACACATATCCGGAGTGTTTTCTTCATTTCTCCCATTGAAGAAAATCTATTCTGCAGTGCACCAAGAAGGAAATGTCTCATCCTTACTGCAGCCAGAAAGCACTACTACACCTGACTGCAGGCAAACTAGGTGGTGACTGGATGCCCCAGTGGTGATGTGCCTGCCCTTATGTTTCCAGGGCTCTGCCCTGCTCACAGTGAGATGCAGGTAAAAGTGGAGTGGCTGTAACACACTCTGCGGTGGGTTCCTTTGGGAAGTCTAGTGCCTGCACAACAGTTTCCAGAGATTTCTTAGAAACAAAAGCCTACCAGCTACCTAAAATTAATTCTTTGTTCTATGGTGCATATGGTGGAGGCTTTTCTCCAGGCAGGCAGTAAGTCGGTGTATACAGGGCTGGAGCATTTGGGGGAAGACCATAGCTGGAGCTGGACTGAGATGGAGGCTGAGTTTCTTCTGATAAAGAAATGTCAGTAGATGATGTTCCTGGAAAATTGTTGGCAGGCTGTATGTAGACAAAAGAAAATACCTTATTCAGTAAAGGTTTACAACCCCATTGCAGTTCTGGGTTTTTTTGCCATGTTAGTGTTAGATAATGAGCTTCGTGATTAAATTTCTCCTGCATTGCAGCTTAACATTAACTTTAGTTCTAAAGCACCTGCTTAAGTCTAGCAATGATGGTGTTTAGTGAAACAAGACAGATTCCTTCTGTAACCTAAGTCAGTTTTAATAGACATTGTGCAGACAGCTGGGCAATAGAACAGAACAGGAATTTCTGGAGGAAAAGATGCTCTGGCTTCCTGGGTGAGGCACAGCACCTGACCGGCTGATTAGGTTACGTGTAGCTGCTTGTTTCCAGGCATCACTGTGAAATTTAAATTACCCCAGATATAATTAATCTCAGTTGTAGTACTTGCATAAATGCAAAGTCTTATTCCTTTGCCAAATACATATCTTTCTTAAGAAAATTTTACAGGTAGGCATGTGTCTCCCTGTAGGTCTTTCACTTTGGCTGTCTCAGCTATGATGGGGCTTTGGTTAAAAGAGGCACAAAAAATAAATAGAGCTTAGGAAGTAGCCTATGTTCAGGAACAAGCAGAATTTATTAAAAGAATCCATGTAGAGAATAATGTTCTGGATAAAATCCTACCATTCTTTTAACCAAGTTTTGTCACTTATGTCAAGAGGGTCAGGATATTACTCCTCCCCTCATATGCCAGCACATGCCAGTCCATGCGCTTCAGCTGGAGAGTTGGGCTCAGGTCCCCTCAGGTTCAGGCTTTAAGTGAACTTTAAGTGCCTGGAATTTAAAAAACAAAATGAAGTAATCATGGAGCCTTTTCAAGGGAATTGAAAAATATGGCAAGTAAACGCTGCTCCCTGCTGCTAAAAAAATTAATAGCCACAATCTAAAAGGCCAGTACCAGGGCTGGCCCTTGGACAGTGGCATCTCAGAGCTGCCCTGGTGTTGGCAGACCCCATGCCAGAGTGCCCAGCTTCTCTGCGGGGCTCTGGGTGAGCAGGGGCTGTTGCCCTGGGTCAAACCCTCCTGGCAAGGAGAACGTTGTCCTGCATTTGTGCCACAGGGTGACTTAGTGAGTGAGAGTGGGCACATCCTGACAGGAAGGCTGATTATGTCCTTCAACCCTCTGAGGCAGTGCAGGTATGCTAACAGACCTGCTAGCTACATCAGCTCTAAACCTAGTTGTGGGTTTGGGTTGTTTTGTTTTTTTTATTTTGAAGATTTTGCTTTCCTCCTCTCTCAAGCTGCAACCACTAGTTCCATCTGTTTGCCTGAAATTGCTTCTGCAGCAAGTTCTCCTCTAGCACAAATGACTGGCACAACCCGTAACTGCTGTCATCACCACCAGTCCTTGCACAGCTGATCACAACCTTTACCTGACCAGTTGGCAGGCCTGTTACTGGTTGTGACTGAATTGTACCAGGAAGTGATGAATGATTTTGTTGGCACAATGAACAAAATAAATGTTTTTTACATCCTTGTCAAAATGCATTCCTGTTATCATCCTTTCTTTTTGCACTTGGCTGATTTCTGCTTGTAGACAAGGAAGTCATGAGGTGAACTGAGGAGTGTTTACCACGAGCTCAGGTTGCAATTCTTTTAAAGACTTAGTTTGCCCCTCCAGCAAGCATTTATTCAGTGAGATCCTGGATTCAGCAGAGGACCAGGAATGAATGTCATATACCTTTAGCCTGAGATAATCCGTGTGGGACTCTAAAGGTTAGACCAGCTCAGGCAGGGTCTCCTATTCTGTGGACAGCTAGAGCTTAATTCAGTTGCCCACATGTAAGTGCTCAGCCCTTTTGGGATGCCAAGGGATATTCCAGATATCCATGCAGATTTGACACAGGGAGGACTACAAGACCTGGACCTGGGCTCTCTCAGAGGGGCAGGAGGGAACAGGTGGTTCCTTGATTTCTTTATAGGCAGTACTAGATCCCTACATGCCAGTAGCCCCTGCATTTAGTCAGATGAATCCTGGCTCCAGATTCCTAGCTCCCAGCACTAAGACCAGCTGAGCAGGGTTTGTGAATCCAGCAGCAGGCCTGAATCCAGCAGCTTGGAGCTCTTAGATGGATCATGAAGACTTCCAGCCACATGGATTCAGCCCACAGCTCTCAAGTAATGGAAGCAGATGACAGTTAAGCTTCTGGCTGTTCCTAATCATCCCTGCTTTCAATATTCACTGTTTGTAGATTTGAGTAAGTTAATTATGATTTTTTAACTCATATACTGATGCAGAAATTACTTCTCTCCCAACTGCAACATGATGAGCTCAAACATACAGGGAGGTGGCTGGCTCGAGGGTTTTTTTCTCTTTCCCCCTAGGAATAAATAAGATTAAATTTTTCCCTTTGGAGCAGAGTGCTTCTCACTAACGTTTTCTGGCTTGGGAACAGCTGATGGTGTCTGCCTATGTATGTTATGAAGGGGAAAGAAGACAAATGAACACACTTATTTGAAAAAGTAGAAATTAGGAAAATAACTGTGTTTGCTTTGGAATGCAGACAAAAATTTGGGGCAAATACAGTGTATTTCTGTTTCTCAGTGGGCGCAGGACTGAACAGTTACAGTGGATCCTCATGACTATTTACATGCATCTTTTCAGCTTAATTGTTTTCTTTTGTCTGTTTTTATCCCCTTCTCTCTCTACTCTTGGCTACATGCTAACTCAATTCTGCAGAACAGCACAGCTTTGCAGCTAAAAGCAAACAAAAAGAGATGTTCTTTTTTGCCTCTCAACCCTTGGTCTCAAAGTACCTGGACCCATTTATGTTAATACATAAGACATGCCAAGGACTGTTCTCTGGCTGTGAAGCCAACTGGCACAGCACATAGGACATCCCTACAGCTGAACTCTTACCACCAAACCAATGGGACTGTCTGTGTGCATGCTGCTGGCTGGGAACAGTCCATTGCCCTTGCCATCTTCTGACCCCTTCCTAAACATTGTTGGATGGTCTGGGCAGCATTCTAACCATTCACTGGTGTGGATGATCATGATGTCCCAGTGCTGGTGCCTGGTAGCTTATTGGCCCTGAATAGATGTAGCCCAGGAGGCTGTGGGGCACTGGTCCACTGTTAGTTCATGCTAAATTGTGCAGTGTTTTCAATTAAGAAGTATTGCAAAACTTGTGGTACCCATTGGTCTAGCACTACACAGCCAAAGTATAACAAGCTGTCATATGGAACAAAACAGTCTTACTGTGCTTTACTAGATCTAAAAGCTCCTGTGATTGCTACAGGGTCTCAGTATATTCAGTTATTTACCAGATCACTCTACGTTCATCACCTCACTCTGGTGGGGAAAAAAAGCAAACACCATTCTCAGCACCACTCTTTGCATTTTCCAAGCCAGTTCTGCCTGAACACAACACAGACTTGGAGCATGACTTGTACCTCAGTCTTCTGAAGGAGGTGATTGGCCTGAAGCTGACTCAGCTCATGCTGTATCCCCTCCCGCAAGGGGTGGAAGCTGCATCTCTGGCAGCTTTCCTTCCTGCTTTCAGGCCAGCTGCCTCTGGTCAATGAGGCTCACCAACCTCTGCCAACTGCCAGAGCTGCTCTGTACCTGTTGTGTACCAGTGGTGGCCCGTGGCAGATGCTTATTGGAAGCTGAAAGAAACAGGGCTCCATCTTCTGATAAGCCCCCATTGGTTCTTGTGGCTGGCAGACATTTGGGGTCTTGCTGGGCTGCAAGTGAGACCCAAATCCCTAACCCCTCATTTATACTCCTCCACACCATCCTGTGGCATTTGAATCTTCTCTTGTTTATAAAAGCACTTCCTATTTCTGGCTTATATTGCCCCTTAATAGCTTTACTGAGGCAACCAACACTTTGTGTGTGAGAAGTTATCACTAATATCCATCCACAATCCTTTCTGTAGCACTCAGTTTCACAGGCCTCTTAAGTCCTCCCCTTTCTCGCCTCCTTTCCATCTGATAAGTCCTAATATACTTATCTCTATATTAAGTGTAGGGTGGGCTAAGGTGTATAAATTTTTCAGCCAAATCCTGTGTGTGCCAGATGCTTCCTTTGGCTTCCCCAGTGCCTCTGTTGCTGCTTTATCTTGCCCAATATGGGGGCTGCGTTCACCTTCATAACAACTTGTACACGGCCTGAATCCCACAGTGGGATTCCTGGTCAGCAAAGGACAACCAGAGAAAGCCCGAGGTCTGAGAACAGACCTGAAACTTAGTGCAGACTAACTCATCCCAGAGATAAACCTGTGAGTTGGGATCAAACTTCCTTGCCTTGGTTCAAACCCCAGAGCTAAGATCTACCTCTGCAAAGTATGTACTGAGTAGCATCTTATGCTTTTCTGATGGAGTAAGAAGGGTGCCATTTTGTACTGTACCTGAAGAGCTAATGGGTAGGATGGATATGTAGAAATAGTTGCTGCAGAAGGACAGAACCCAGCATATGTTAGGATCTGCTGGGCAGGATTGTACAGGATCTGAGGAGGAGGTGCAGCGCTGAATGCAATTTGGGACAGAGGTACCTGTTTAGCACAGAAGACAACAATATATCAACACAGCATAGAGGGAGCTGGAGCAGGAACTGCTCCTAACACAAGCAATCAGACAATTTAACAGCTTTCTATTTTCCAACATGATTACAAAAAACCACGGAGCAGACAGAATGAGAGGGTGTATCCAGAGTGAATTTTCTGAGTAAAAATACAGAGCTATTTTAATCTTCTTTCCTTGGAAAAAGACGGCTGGTGCTTCCCTAGCAACAGTTCCAGAAGCACTGGCAGGACTCCAGATCTGAGACAGCCTGAAGAGCACAGCATACAGCATACATTTGGCTGTCTCTTCTCACTCATTCCAGCACCGAACACCTAGTCCTTCACCATTTGCTGAAGACACTTTCCAACAGCAACTACCTGATGCCCTCATGTCTTTTCTCACTGCTTTCCTACACAGATTTACAAAGATCTCCCTTTCCAGACCAGTTGCTCTTCTTTCACAGTTCCCTCTCGCTTGTGAAAGAGTTTGCTGCTAGCTCTCTAGTATCACTCTCGACATGCATACCTCATTCCTACCACATAAAATCCTTTTCCCGTGGCTTTATTGACATGTCCCTTAATTACAATGTGAAATGAGGTTTGCAGGAAGAAGTAAGAGCTCATATTAAACCAGCTAATAAAACTTGGTAAGGAAAAAAAGGAGTAAAAGCTAAATATGAAAGGGGGTTTGTGTTAAGCCCTAAACCTATGTGCTATATAACCATTTGTGAAGGACAACAGAGCTCTGTGAAAGATTTTCTTGAGATAAATCCAGTGGGTTTTTTGATTTCCTTTGTTTTTGTTAGCAGATTCCTCCACATGAGAGCATGGAATTTTCTTTTCACTGAAATAATAAAACATGGTAGTTGCCAGACAAATGCTGAAAGCAGCAGCCAGTATTTTTTTTCTTGGCATTTCCTTTCAGATTTATCAGTGAGAGACATAAACCACTGTATCCTCTGGAGATAGTGTGAGACCTCTGAGATTAAGAAAGAGGCATATTAATTGTGTTTGCACATGGAAAACATCATCTAGGTCACTGATGTACCACATGAGGTTACCTGACAATTTAGGCCTTAGCTCCTTAGAGAAACTTAGCATTTTAGGAGCTGGCATAGAAAAAGGCTGGGGTTGAAAGCAGAGAGCTTATTTCATGGGAGAAGCAAGTCTCTCATTTTTAAGGCATCCTCAAAAACACTCATCTGCAAGGTAGCCCCCTTTCTACCCACCCTGCTGGGTGGATATGGTGGGGAGAAAGGAAGAAACATAGCCTTTTAGACAGAGTGAGAAGCAGTTAAAATGCTTGCCTCAGACCCAAAGGTTTGCAGCCAGCAACATGGCCCTAGAATGTGTCCTTCCTTCTTAGGAGAAGAGAAATTAGATCCCTCTGGTTATGGACATCAATGCATCAAGAAACACTTGTTTTGCCCAGTGAAAAATACAGATGCCTGTTCTGCATCTGTCACTAACTTTCTGGTGTGAGTCTCTTTGGGTGCTGCTATTTGACCTGCTTTGGGTCTTTCTTTTTTTTTGAGTTCTTCTCCTGGGAACCTCTCTCAATCCTCTCACCTTCCCTCTATCCATAGCAGCACTGCTCTCTAATTGCTAAGTATGAACATCACAACAGTCCTAGGAGACAGTTTTAGGGAGTCATCTACTCCAAATCCACTGATCAAAGCACCTTATTATCAGGCTATCTGGTCTCAGCCCAGAGCCATCAACAATTTGCAGGTACTGAAGCTGGTTGAATGATTTTATTAAGTATTCCAGTAATTACACTACGTTAAATTAGTCACCTAAAATACACTGGTAGGTGGAGACATTCTAAACTAAACCACCACCCAAGTCAAAGAGATAAAGAGCTACCAACCGGTCAGGGTGTGCTGCCAGTGTCAGCTCATTGGCCTGCCACAGACCTGCCAGAGCATTTATTTTCAAGCTACGGTTACTTTTCACATCAGACTGCACCTTTAATTGCATGAGTGCTAAGCCATGGCAAGTAGCTCAGTAATTAGGTATTAATTTTGTTTCCCTTTTTAAAGTAGGGTGAAGGAAGAGGAGAGGGGATATGGGAATGCTATTCAATCTGTTCAGATTCCCTTAAGGAGACTGCAAGAAGGAGACAAATTGAAAAAAAAAAGGCAGCAACCCCCTCCCCAAACCATCAGTAGTTCAGATTAATGTAACCCTAAACTCCCAGAAGGCAGATTCCTTGGCAAGGTGTGTCAGGAAAACATCCAGAAGTCATCAGATGAATACTGGGACAGGGCAGGGAGTTTCTAGATTAACTCTTAGGACCAGCAAGTGAAGTTTTCCATGCAATTCTTTACCTCCGTCTTCTGTAAGAAATAATCACAGTGTGTTATCATTTTGGATACTGCAAGTCCATCTATTTAAGTTATATATTAATCTGCTTTTTGTTAAAGGTGATTTTAAGGTAACTGCCCAGCCAGTGTCCTATATCCAAGCACGCTGTAGACTTGAAAAGGAAGGTACCTGTCGCAACCACTGCAGCCCCACGGGTTACATAGGGGCCACTGAGCTGACACCTTGGGAGTCAGGAGAGGATGAAATGTTTCCCACTGAGCCAGCACGGCCCTGTGGCAGGAAGCAAAACTACAGGGAGTGTGCCACAGTCTGTAGGGAATTTGTCACAAGAAAGAAAGCCCGCAAAAACCAAAACAACACCTTTTTTTTTCTGTCCAGGAAATATGATGGGTTTAAAGGCAACGGCACTGTTTTGCAGACTCTCCCCTTTGTAGCATGTTTTGGCTGCCAGCATTCCCGAGAGATAGTTTTTTGGAAGTTAATTCCAGAGCAATGCCCTGAGGCATTTCAGCTGGGCTTTGCAGCTCTTCCTGCAAAATGCTAGAGAGCACTTCTGTGGGAAGGTGACATCCTGAAACAAAGAAGTTCTCCCACATATTTTAAAGGGTTTCTTTCCTTATTTCAGTCCCATGCCCCTTTCTTTCCCTCTTCTGCTTGATGTTTTCTTGGCCCTGTCTTTCCCCAAGAGTTACTGCTTTTCTAAGGCAAGGGAGTAGCAGATTAGCAAACCAGCTCTAGTACATAACTCAAAAGAACCTGAAAAAGCACAGGCAGGAGCAAGGAGTGGTCACTGCATTTTGAGTTGCTGCTTCAGTAAGACTTTCACAAGCACAGCATGGATCCTGTGCTGAGGTGACTGACACAAACTCATCTTTCCCTTGATCTAGGAGTACCTTTTCTTCTGCTCACACTGAGAGGAGACATTAAACAGCTTATTCAGGTCAAGTTTTTACCTGGAGCCTTGACAGACTCGCTCCAGCCAAGCTTGGGGGGAAGCTGCTTATCCACTACTGCTGCAATTTCCTTGCACAGCTTTATGCCACTCAGTCAAAAGGACCAAGACTGTGACCCAGGCTCTGCCTCCTAGCCAGGCAATGTATGAGGTCACGGAGATCCCAGTTCTCCCAGGAGCATCTCCTTGGCTTGATATCCTTCACACGCAGTGCAGTGATGGCCCCGTTAAGTACAGAGCTGTATCTGGGCTAGAGCTTGCCCTGCTACAATGCATCAACCCAAATCCCATGTAAGCCTTGGGTTGAGCAAGACATTAGATGGACTTGGGCTGGCTCTCTGTACCTTTTCCCATCTCAAGAGAGCACTAGCAACTCCAACAGCTGCACTTGCACCCATCTGCTAGGCAGGGGAAAACACTTAGTGGCGCTAAAAAGCTGCAATGCTCTCTCAGGGACTTAGTGTAGATGACGCTTCATATAGCTGTTCTCTCCCTTATTTCCCACTGCAGTTGCTTCTGCCATTGTTTCTCTGACGAGTAGGAGATGAATTAAGATGGGAAATCTGCTCTCTCCCATTGGGCAGCTGCAACTCTTTACTGGCTGGCTGCAATCTTATCAACTTCTAGCAAGAGTTCGCTGACTTAAATTTGATAGCTCAGCTGCACGTCTTCCATAGGAAAGCTCAGTGTGCTCATTTTCCTTAAGGTAGAGAGGGAAATATTTCCAGGAAATTTTGCAACTCTTAACAGAGATAAATTTCAAATAATTCATTTGGCCCTGCTCTGTCAGGTGGTTTTAAGCACCCAACACACGTTGTAGTTAGGCCAGGCATGCTTGCTGAGGAACTCTGGGTGGTCAGAGCCAGGCCTGGATGGTCTCCAGTCTGACTGGGTCCTTGGCTCACTGGCTGCGAGGTCTGAGCAGCACCTTCCCTCTAGTCTGCCCCTCCTCCTGCCCAGATGTACATCTCAACTATCTCTCTTGCTTTCTCTTCCCTGCTCCATACCTCTCTTATTTTGTTTTACCTGTCTTTTTATTGAGTTTTTGCCTCTGGAATAGCCACCAGTAACATCATGGATCTAAGATGACCTGTGCTGCTATCACACCTCCCTTTGGCTCCTGCATTTCACTTCCATCCCCTCACCTCCACCCATTTAGTTTGGAAGCTTTTTGGGCTGGGACCATCTACTCCTCTGAGAGTCTAATCAATCATGAGCCCCTTTGTTGGTCTTTAGGCACTGCTTTAGCAAACATGACCAGTGACAGTGATGATCCCAGGAATAGCTTCACCCTTTTAATGTGTAAGAAAATCTAGGTGGATGAAGCATTGTATCAGATTATCCCTCCTAGCTAACAGCCTCTTCTGGCTGCAGTGTTGCACATCAGCACAACATGGTGCTGTGGCACAGGCAGCAATTAGAGAGTGGCATTCCTTAGCGAAGCAAAAGAGGATGTTAATGTGACCTGGGTACACAACTGTTTAAATAAAAACTTGACTGGTACTTCAGAATTCATCCCCATTCTTGGGGAAAAGAAGTACGTAAATTAAACAGTCACACCTAGGACTTGAGTTTTACATGTTAGCTACAAACTAGCATGCTCAGACTCTGTGCTGGCCCACATGTTCAGAGATGAATTAGAAGGAAAAAAAAGATGCCACTTAGTGAAGTGCCAGCATTTGTTCAGACAGGCACCTGTTTTTTCCCTTCTATTCATGTATTTGACCAGGCTTGACCTACTTAGCTGTGAGCAGCGGCAATAGCTTAGCCTAAAGATATAACTCCAGACTCCCAGAACACACAGTAAACACGTTCAAAGTGTCTCCTTTGTACACTTACGCTTCCTTGGTTTTAACCCATATGACAATGTCAACAAGCCCAGACATCCGCACATAAGGCAAGAGACTGTGAGCCTTACCATGTCTTTAAAAGCCCCAAGAATGGCTGCTGTAATAATGCCCAGAAACAAGCCAATGATGTTGAGGACTGTGGAGGACCACAGCAGCCTGTACAGGTGAACCACATCCTGACAGCTGCTGACGCCAAGAAATTCATAGTAGCTGGAGGACTGGTCTGAACTGAAAGGGAATGCAGACAATGTCACTGCAGTGGGAATGGTTTTGCACACAATATAGAGCTCTAGAGGATCTGAATCCTTCCTGCTTGCTTTCCTGTTTGGCAAAGTACTTCATCCATGCTCCCACCAAACACTGCTCGGAAGAACCGGATAAAGTTCTGCTGTAAAATTGGCTCTGCTAAGGCTAGCATCAAACATGCAGTCCAACTAATACCAACTCTAGTTTTGCTGATTGGTGGTGTTTATCAGCATGGACTCTTTTTTAATTTTTTTGCTCAGGGCCTCTGAACACAGGCACAGTCTTGGTATATGGATGCTTGTCATTCAGCTACCAGCTAAAGCATGCTTGCCTTTGATTTTTTTCACAGCTCACCTGCTGGCATCTTTGAAACTGGGAAAAACAAGTTGCTTAAGCATTAATTCAACCACAGGAAGGGAGGTTTTTCTAGCTGGCTACACTTCTTTATGATGTCCATGGTTCCAAATTAAGAAATGCAATACAGTACAGTATAAAGATGTGTCTTTTACACTATGGATTGTACTATCCAGAAATCTTTGTTCATATTTCTACACCACACTAGTTATTGCAAATCAGGCATGTTTAACCTTCATTGTCTTGCCAAAAGCCAGTGAAAGCTCTGCAGAGGAAGGTAGCAGTGTGGAGAAACCAACAATATTCCTGGGAAGAACCAAGGCAGGCATAGTCCTGTCCAATCAATGGCTTGAGGGTATGGTTCTGGCACTGAAGAACCACTACTGTTGAGTTCACTTGGCCACTATCACGAGCCCATCTTAACTAGGCAAACCTATAACTTCAGCTACCACGAGGCTGAGGAAATCAGACTTGTGATCCTGCCCACATACCACTCTATTCCATGGCTGAGAACAAACTACTCTGTGTAACTGTGTCTAGTCCTGCTTCTCTCTAGCCATCCTGTGAGCTGGAATTGCCAAGTCTCTACAGCATCATGACTGCTCGTTTACTTGCTGTCCACTGTGAAGGACACACATGTCTAATTGTATCATGGAATACTATCACAGCAGTGATCAGTCCCAGGTGTTCCAGACAAACTCAATGTCTTAGAAAAATGGAATGAGGATCTCCATCGGGAGGGGGAATATGCCTGAGCTCTCCTTGTTGTTAGCTTATGCTTTAAGCAACAGAGTTTCACTCACTTTTCTTTGATAACTCTGCATACTTCCAGCCCTTTAACACCCCTGTTCTTTCCTGTATTGAATTCTGCTGTTTGATTCAGTGTTAACATGTAGCAGTTAGCTGTGTACCATGGAAGGAAGCATTCTCAGAATATACATTGCAAATGTATATGCAATGCATTGCAAATATGGTGTTCCATCATTTTTCTGTCATAGAAATGCCTGATGCCTGATTGACTAATGTAAGGACTTTTGTGCTTGTTGTCCATCACAGAAAAGGTACAACAGTTGTGCATTCTCTACCTTTCCCATTTCACTTGTTCTGTATAACTGCATCATATCCAGATTTAATATTTTTTACATAAGCAAAAGATTGTAACATTCGTAGTAGATTTTAATCCATCCTGTAGACCTGCACTCACTTTTTGTCTTCTATCTGCATGAGAAATATGCACGCATAGATGACTTACCCCTAGTCCCAAATGTCATTTTTTACTTCTCTTGCCCAGGAACTGGGCAAGAGCTACTTTGTTATGCAGAAACCTTGATTGTGCCACCCTTGTTTCCCTACACCCAAACTGTTCATGTCTGGCAGGATTCTAGCCAAGGCTTCCAGAGGACTGGGGCTATAAACAGCTGCTAGCATACGAAAAGGAGGCAAAACCAAAATAAAACAGGAGATGTAGGAAGGAAGAAAGATGAGAAATACATGGAGGATAAAAAGGAAAACTGACTGTCAGTGAACTGTAGAGGGTTGCAGAGGTCACATGAGAGTGCCTGGTAAGATGATTGTGAGAAATAAATGAGATGGTTTTATTACAAGCAGATATTTCCATGGTTACCTCATGTTGAGATACCTGGAGGTCATTTTGGGAGACTGAAGAGCCATTTTGTGGTCAGGAACTGGTGGGTTGCATGTTGTTCTGGTCACTGTTACTGACTGCTGCTTACTGCCTGCCTTGTTTGCTGTTCTTATTGTTCTGGTGGTTCTGATCACTGTTACTACTGCTGACTTACTGTTTTGCTTACTGGTACAGTAGGAAGGCGAATCGGAAAGCCTGTAAGGCAGTGAGACCAATTTGGGCTCACTGCCAGGAGACCATGCAGCTGGGGGCAGGGAAACAACCTCATAGGTGGATGGGAACAACCAGTGAACTGTACCAAAAGGTGAGGATTGCCTTTTGAGGAAGAGAGGAGCAGGGCCTGGCATGGGAGGTGTGAGGGAACAGTTATATAAATCAAGAGACCTTAAAAAGGCTTGTCCCCTCCCAGTCAGGTGTGCTCAAACCAGGTCACGAGTTCGGTGCAACCAGTGCTCTGCTAATAAAGTTCTTTGTTTCACTTTATTTGACCATCTTCTAAGTTTAAATTAGAGATATTTCTCACAATGACACACGGGTATGTAGTAATTGGACAAGAGGGAATGGCTTTAGACTGAAAGAGGGAGGAATTAGATTAGATATTAGGAAGAAATTCCTCACTGTTAGAGTGGTGAGACATTGGAACAGGTTGCCCAGAGAAGCTGTGGTTGCCCCATTTATGGAAGTGTATCCAAGACCCACTTGGATAAGGCTCTGAGAAACCTGGTAGGTGTCCCTACACATGGCAAGGGGGTTGGAACTAGATGATCTTCCAACCCAAACCATTCTGTGAATCTATGATACTGAGGTGTGCAAAGGGTGACTCAGGTAGAAGACTTATTAAATCTAATGGGAAAATTGTATTGCCAGACCAACAGTATATCCAAACAGGGCTGTGACTGTGATCAATTTTGATCACAAAGCAAAGAGCTTATGGATGTATTTAAAGAAAAAGAAACTTAAATAATATCAACACTAGTAAACAAGTCCTGACATCTTATCTGCTGGCATCAGGACTTCAATTGAAGAGGAACTGGACTTCTCAGCATATAAGCTCCTTGTGTTGCTTTTCCAGGCCCTATCATTTACAAGTAAGGACAAACAACCAAGGATTTCTCACAGGCCATGAACCGCACCCAGGTACTTACTTCTCACAGTTGTACAGATCACAGCAATAGCATGTGTTACTCTTTACTTTCAGCTGGCACTTGCTGTTTAAGGTATGACATGTCACCTGCCAAAAAAGAAGAGACTGACCTTTATTCTCAGTGTTTCAGTGTTGTGTAAATCATCCTACTGGCCACAGAAAAAATAAACTACTGCAGTGTCAAGTTTTATTACCTGTTGTGCAGAAAGATCCTGATATTCCAAAATCTACAACCACAGGCCAAAAGGATGTCTCTGAGTTCCTAGGACATTTAACCAGGATGTCAGCCCCAGAGTCTGAGGGCATTTGCACTATGAAGCCCAGAGCCCCCAGCATCAGCCTGCAGTCAGGGCTTGCCAGAGTTTTTAAGCACTTTGCGGCACTGCCTGGTGCTATTCTGCTGAGACCCAGGGTCTGCAGCCATGAGATTTGGATCTCTACAGCTGTGGTGTGGAGACCATGTCTCCATGTCTTGAGAGATACATTACAGAAAGTCACCGAAGTGGATAAGAATACCAGTCCATTATAGTGGTGAAATGGGCAAAGGAGTCGATTTATCTGAACAACTTCCAATAAATGTGAGCTCTCTCCTTTCAGTAAAAACCTCCTGAAGATGGAAATAATTAGGAACACCAGCAAGAACAATCCCAAAACTCACAAACAAAATAATTCAGAAAAGATCCAAGCACTCCAGTAAATAAGTACCATTTACTGCAAGCTTTTGAATAGAAAACTGAAAAGGTTAATTTGCGTGAGCAGGAATTCGAGGGATGGACAGATGTTAGAACAATAAAGGCAGGCACATGTACACCACTTTCTATCCAGACAAAAAAATCATTTTAATGACTCCTTAAGTGTGGTAAGCATTAATCACTTCTACTTGTCACTACAGACCAATTGAAATATTTTATATGTAAGGTGCTTTTTTTCCCCTAAGATTTTTAGCTTATTGACCCTGAAATCCTGGAGAGCTCTCAGGTTTCAAAAGCTAGCAGGTCAGAAAATATGTTCTTTCTCTAGCTTTTATTTTGATGGAAAAAAATGTACTGTAACCACTGAGAAGTATTTTGTTCACAAAATGCAAATAAAATATATTGTCGAATGGAAAATTCTTCATAATGAAAAAATAGAAGGAGCATGCCTGCTTTTGAGAAGTTTCTGTCAGACAGTTCTGCTTAGCCATGAATATGCTACTCTGTGGAACAGTGTCCACAAGAGGTGTTAAAAAAGATGTTTCTCAGCTCCTGAGTACTGAATCTGTACATCCTTTTTAGTGTGAAAACTGCCACTGTAGACCACTTAGAGGTGAGAGATGGCAATCAAAAGGAAACTTGCACTCAGTAAACAATCTGTTCTTCCTAGTTAAGTGTTTGCCTGGCATGCAGAGCATGTCCCCTGCTCACTAGCTGGCTAACTTTGGAAAAGTAAAAGCCAAGTACAAATGCCATGAATCCTTAACTCTGAATTAGCACATGCTGACTCTAAATCAGTGGACAACCAGATAAGCATGTTAGTAAAAACTACCCACGCTTTTAAAAGATACATTTTTTTTTTTTGCCAGAATAGAGAAAGGAGTTCTGGGTGGCCCAACTTCAGACGTTCCCAGAAGCAGCAGAGCTGTAGAAAACCATCTGTCTGGAAGCTCAAGGCTGGGGTCACCCACAAGTTGTGGTCAGTGTGACACCAACCACATGCTTATTACAGAAATCAGAAGCATTTCTCAGGCTATATGTCTGAGTGTGCAAGCACACTTTAGAAGAGGATGGAGTAAAACTTAAAGAGTGTTGTCACACTTCATAAGTTTTTCTGGACAGGTCTTCAGTCAAGGAGATAATTGAAATATTTTTGTCATACATTTTTCTGGGATCAACAACGGAGTGCCCTAGCAGCAAGATTTAAGGAGCTGCTTAACCTGGTAATATACTTTGCTAAGCTTTCTAGAATTTTTGGTGGTAGCACTCCCCATACACCTTTTCTTAGCCATGGGAGGGATAGTGATAAAGGACATCTGGCTTCCTGAAAATTATACCATTGTCTAGCTGTTCTCAATGCTGCTCTGCCTTTCTTTTCACCACCAATTTACCACAATAATAAAATAGGAAAAGAAACTGAATCTGGACTTCTCAGGAGGCTAGCCATTTGGATATGGGCACTTTTCCAGCCATGTTGATGTCATTGAGATAATAAAAAAGCTGCATTCAGACCATTGATGTTTTTGGCCTGTGATGGATAAATACAGAGGTTTGAAGTCTTCTGGACAATACAAGTGGATTAATTTAGATATTTCCTATTCCACTTGGAGTCTACAAAAACCTCCTTAGAGAAAGATGCCAATGTGACAAACACATTCCAGACAACTATTATACAGCATAGATGGACTGGGAATCATTCCAGTCCCAGAGTAATGTACTGGATAGAAACACCAATGATGATTCAAAACCGCACTGATTGTAGTGATTTGCAATCATCAGAGGCTTGGATAAGCAGGGAGTCACCTGTGGGAGAAAGAACAGTGGGCTTTCTCTCTACCCGTGACCTACATGGACAGACATGCTGCCAAACATCTACCTCCCTCCTCCCCAGCCCCTCAAAGCACAGCAAAATAAACACATGATGAAGTGAGTTTGTTTACCTCTGTCTGGTAGGCATCATATAGGAATCCTATTCCACTTGAATAAAACTGGCACCTTTTGTTATACAAAGGTCTGGGTTCCTGTAAAGAAAAGAGAAGTCAAAATAGTAACTGGTACGGAGGAAGTGTGAAGGCACCATGTCCCGTGTCCCCATGCCAAATGCTTACAGCTCTGTGGAGCCAAAGCCAATGCAGTCACTTGGGTAAGCAGCTCACACACACCTCTATGTTGGCTTTCTTTCCAGAGTGGCTCTCCTCTTTTCCTTCCTCACTCCACCACTAAGCTATGGGAGTATCATTTATTTTTCTCTGTATTGATCACCGCTATTAAGAAGGCATCACCGCTGGCATTTAACCACTTCCTTGCTTGATGTCAAAGAGTACGGCTCTATGAGAACAGTTCAGCCACTCTTTTTTCTGGTACAGTGTCTTACTGAGCACCAAGATTTACTTTGCTGCAAGATATGGGACTTTCTTTTTAAGGGATTTCAACAATATCCATAAAGAAAACAAAGTAAAATAGGTAATACTTTGAGCTTACCACTTACAACACACACTTAAAACCCCAAAAGCAAAACAAAAAATGATGAAGAAATTAAGGCATAAAGAGAAGGCAATTTGCACTGTTTGTTTTTACCTTATTTTTTATTTATTGCAAAATATGTGTTAGCTGCTCATATTTCATATTTTGCTTGTAACAGTTCCCACAAACTGATATAAAGGAAGAACACAATGAAATATCCTTGGCCAGATGGACCATATGTGTTTCTGACCTTGGCAAATGGCCACTCTGAAGGCTAGAGGGTGCATATGGTCTAGGTAAATACCTAGACCATATTTGCCTTGGGAGGATTTGACAACTTGAGTCCTCTGTGATTCAATGTCTGTCTCAAAACAGTGTGGGAATTACTTATACTTGGAAAAAAAAATAAAAAGAGACTTTTTCAACTTTCTGTCACTTATGTCCTGATCTGTGCCTTCAAAAGGACTCAAGTGCTCCCCAGTATGTCACACAGACCACCTCCAACAGAGAAGATGGAAACTCACTATCTGCCATCCCCTCTTTCCATACTAACTTACAAGCAAAGGACTATTTAAGTTGTTGGCAGAAATCTGCACTGATTAACTTTCACTGCATTTTTAAGTCTTAAAATCCATCCAGAAATAACACAGTAATTGCAGAAATATCTGCACTACTTCAGACCAATTTTGAGTATTCTATGCTTGTTGGATTATGAAGTGTGAACTGTATAAATTTGCTGACTCAAAATACATAGTTAGTTAAAATGCAGAGCTAGGCAGGATTGCAGACAGATCAATGAATAAAGCTCCTCCATCAGCCTGTTTTCCTTTTTGATTACTCTGGCAAACCCAAGGAAGTTTGGACACCAACTCCCAAGGGTTAGGGAAAGGTTAGCTTCCTGCATCTAAAAATATTAATTTATATCACACAAGTGTAAGAAAAAATGCTTTAGTAACTCTTTTTCTCTAGAGAAAAAGCAAATACCACACAAACAGCATGCCGTATCTTGAACTAGGTCAACATCCTTCCATAGTCCTGGGAAAGCATTAGCCTTTAGCCATAACTTCCAGGGACAGATCTGGTTGGGAGGTCTAACAGGGATGTAGTTTCTCTGCCAGAACAAGGAGCTGACAAGGAGAGCTGCTCTGCTGGATCTCATACTCACAAAAAAGGAAAGACTGGTCAGGGATGTGAAGATGAGGGGCAGCCTTTCCCCCAATAATGAGGTGGTGGGGTTCAGAATCTGGAGAGGAGGAAGCAGGGAAAAGAAGGATCCCAATCCTGAACTTGAGGAACAGAGACTTTGGCCTATTCAGTGATCTGCTTGGAAGAATCCCATGAGATACAGTCCTGGAAAGCAGTGAGGTCCAGGAGAGTGGGATTCAAGGTTCACCTCTTCCAAACTTAGGAACAGTTCATCCCAACCAGCAGAAAATCAATCAAAGGCAGAATGAGGCCTGTGTGAATGAACAAGGAGTTCCAGATGTAACTCAAACACAAAAAGAAAGTCTACAAGAAGTGCAATCAGGGGAAAATCACCAGGGAAGAAAATAAATAAATTATATGAGCATGCAGGGATGGGGTTAGGAAAGCCCAAGCCCATCTGGAATTCAATCCAGCAAGGGCTGTAAAGGACAACAAGAAGGACTTCTATGGGTGTATTAGCAGCAAAAGAGAGATCAGAAAAAATATGTGCACACTACTAAATAAGGCTGGCAACCTGGTGACAAAAGACACGGTAAAGGCTAAGGTGTTCAATGCCTTCCTTGCCTTAGTCTTCAGTGAAGACCAGTGGGAAAATTTGGGGCAAGAAAGACTTACCCTTGTTGGAGGAGGATCAGGCTAGGGAGCATTTAAATAGGCAGGTGATACATCCCATTTTCATGAATGGCAAGAAAGAGAATCAAGGGAACTACACACTGGTGGAAGGTGATGGAGAAAATAATCTTGGAAACCATTTCCAATCATCTCAAGGACAGGAAGGTGATTGGGAGTGTTCAACATGGATTTACAAAGGGAGAATCATGTCTGACCAATCCGTTAACCTTCTACGATGATGTAACTGGCTTGGTGGATGAGTGGAGCTTCTCAGTCATCTGCTTCTGGATGTTGTTTACCTTCCCTTCAGTAATGCCTCTAACAGTCTCATTCTTGCAGACAAGCTGATGAAGTATGAGCTAAAAAAATGAACAGTGAGGTGGACTGAATGCTGGCAGAACTGCTGGGGTCATGGTGTTGTGATCAGTGACATGAAGTCCAACTGGAGGTGACTCAATAGTTGTCTATTCCAGAGGTCAATACTAGGGACAATATTGTGTAACATCTTTATTACTGAACTGGATGATGGGTAGAGTGCACCCTCCACTAGCTGGTAGATGACACAAAACGGGGATGAGTGATTGAAATACCAGGGGACCATGTTATTGTTCAGAGGGACCTGGGCTGGAGGAATGGCCCACAGGAACCTCTAGAAGTTCAGCACAGGGAAATGTCAAATCCTGAACCTGGGGAGGAATAATCCCATGTCCCAGAAAAGACTGGGGCCTGACAGGCTGGACAGCAGCATCACCAGCAGGCCTATGGAAATGATCCTTCCTCTCTGCTCAGCACTGGTGAGATGTATCTGGAACACTGGGTAAAGTGCTGTGCTTCCCACTATGACAGAGACCATGAACATGGTCTGTTAATTAACACACTGGAGCATCTGTCATAAGAGAGGCTGCTGAGAGTTGAGACTGTTCAGCCTAGACAAGAGAAGGCTCCCATGTACCTCATCAATAGGTACCAATACCTGATGGGGGAAGTAAAGAAGATGAAGACAGATTTTTCTCGGTAGTATCCAGAAAAAGGACAAAAGGCAATGGGCACAAACTGAAATACAGCAAATTCCATTTAAACATAAGGAGAAACTTTTTCTAATTAATTTAGGTGATTAAATACTGGAACAGGTTTTCCAGAGTGGTTGTAGAGTCTCCATCTCTGGAGATACTCAAACTGGACACAGTTCTGAGCAACCTGTGCTAGCTGACACTGCTCTCAGCAGAGGTGGTTGGATTAGAAATCTCCAGAGGTTCTGCCCAGTCTCAGCAACTCTGTGATTCTGTGAAGATGATCAGAGTCTATGTCAGGGTATGAGCACACTAACAAGTTCTCTTGAAGTATCACAGGCTGTGAATTTAGCAGACATAACTTAGCACCTGGAGACAGATATTCCCTGATCTTACCTTCTGGGCACTCATGCCCTTATTACAGGTTGCTGGTGAGTGACACCACTGTATCACACTATGAGGCTCTGTCTGACCCCAAATGCTAAGATACTCTCCACAGACACCTCTATATCTTGTTAAAAGCAGTGAGAGAGCTATCTAATCTGCCTCCATCAAGTACAGAAAGACCCTCACTTTGGTCCTGATCTCTTGGCTTACACAGTTTTAGTACCCTTTACAACTCCTTCCTCTTAAAAAGAAATTAGTCCTTTTATTGGTTTGGTCTTTGAGGGAGAAGACAACATGTTTTTCATCCAAGTGTGCTTATGACTGGAAGCAGCACTGTTCCCTGGGGAGAGAGGTGATTGATTAATCCATACCAGCTATTATTGTTTCATATTACTGTGCAGCAAAAAGGTCAGAGCTGCAACATGGAAGCGACCACTGTGAATACAGTTAATACATTTGCATGCACAATCATGGCAAACAAGTACCTTCCTTCATGCACCTAATTTTGAACGGCAAGCCTGCTGCACCAGTACAGCCAGCCTTGTGCATTCAGCCTGTTCTTCTAAACTCACCCATATGTGCAATCAAAATAAATGAGTGATGATCAAGTGTACAGAAATAACCAAGATTAGACAACTGTTGACTTTGTCCAGACACCCATAGAATTTAACACCTAAAGCACAAAGCTTTAAAGTAGAGGTGTATTGGGGATGCCTAAAGCTTGCAAGGGTAAAAGCTTCCATTTGCATGCCACAGAGGTGCTGTGGTCTGTCTCTCAGCTAAGGTGTTTATATGAATAAGGCACCACACAGATATTAAAAGGTGTTTAAAAATTAACCAACAGTACATCACACCACATTAGCACCTGCTCAAGTCTCTAATACCAAAGGCAAATGAGACATACTTTAAAGCTATAAAAGTAGTTCTGACAGACTGCTCTTAAAATACTTCATGTTGCATACAACAGAGTGTGTATGAATATCGGATATCTACCAGTTCTTGATTCTTCTTGATTCTACTGCTTATAGCAATACTGATAGAGACACAGCTTTTACATACTATATATCTAAGTATATATATGTATTTCATCTAATCACAGTAGCTTTAAAGTATATAGGAACAATATTGTGTTTAACTGGTTTAATATTCTTTGGTACCAGGAACTTCCTCAATCACTATTATTGAAATAGAGCTATGCAAAACCTCCCACTAATGTGTAATATTAATATATAATGAATAATGTATTCCCTTTCTCTGCTTCTTTGAGTAACTTTCTTTAACTGGAAATGGGCAGATGGGAAAGTTCTGTTGGTTAGAGCTCTGCTGATAGATGCAGAGGGCAAAATATGTAGGTTGGCAAAAAGAGGAAGAATTCTGTATAAAAATGTAGTTGTATGCTTGGTTTTATTTATTGATGTAAAGGAAAGATGCACAGGTTTTATTCAATCCTTCTGAAAAAAGATGATTTCTTAGCTAATTATGTGTGAATGTGTTTGTGTATACTGGCTAGATACAGTCAGATTGCCATCAGTCCAAGTTTAGAACATTTAATTCCCTTTAATTTCAGACAAATCCAAACTGCTCATCCTTGAACCTTACAGGGCAAAATGTAGCTCTCCATCTCCTTGCAGTTTTTATTTCAATAATTTTCTAGTATGTGCATTAAAACTTGAGAGTGATAAACAAATGGACAAGGGGGAAGTCTTTATGCCAAGGAAGAGAAGATTTGGTCCAAATATAGAGGGTTTTGGTTTGGTTGATTCCTTTAAGAGCATACAGTGGAAAACCCATGTTCTCTTTGATGGTGGGAACATTGCAATACATTTGTGTAAGAAAAGTATTCTTTGAACAGTATCTTTGGTGGATTTGATAAAAATGTCTGTGGGGAGTTGAAGGGTTCTTATGTGAGGTACGGAAAGTAAATATTTCTATGCCACTTTTTGTTTCCTTGGAGAACAGATGTATTTTGGATAACATAGGGAAAATTCCATCTCCGTTATGTGTAAGATCACTTTCAGAAAGCTGAGATATAGTTTAAACTGTATTGATTGAAATGTATGCTATATTTTACAAAACATGGATAATAATTTAGTGAAATAATTATATAGTGAGGGCTATTTTTTTCCAGTTTCAGTATTTATTTAGTTTTAACTTCCATGGCTTCTAGAGGTGTAGATTAATCATTGCCAGGGAACATTTCCAGGCCTGAAACTTGACCATCTAGCCTATTAAATTGTTAGAACTGTGCCAATGATGGCTTTGGCCTGGGCAAACTGTTACTCATCCAAAATAATTTCTGGGCATGATTTGTAAATTAGCATGGGCCAAGAACTATTCCCAGTAAGTAATTTGGACATTGCCATTTACACCCAGAGAGACTTTGAGAGTAGGGATGTGGGCTTCACCATGCCAGTTGGCCTGAGAAACACTATCCTGGGCACATGTAAAAGACAAATATAGATAAAATTGAGGAGTCCAAAACCAGACTAATGTTTTTAGTGGCCCACTAACTTGAAGTTTTTAATTTTCCGTTTTCTTCCTACAACATTTTTGTAGGTCCTTTTCATCTACATTATAGCTAGCAATGAATAGGAGAGGTATAGTTGCCAAGGTTTAAGTTTAATCCTAAAAGCAAACCGAAACATCACCCTTCAGTGCCAGCTCAGCCTTGCGCCAACATTTGGGTGTTCTGGAGATTATAACTCCCTTCAAGATCAGGTTCTCTGATAACTTTCTGAAAGCAAGCATGCAAATATGAACAAACAGAAATTATTAGCAACAAGCTTTTATACCTTTCTGGAGGCTGAGATGGAGGGTAGGTATCTGTGTCTGCCCTGCACTGACTATCTTCAGAGCACATGGTATATGGGAGCATGCAAACCTGAGAGCTTTCAGACCAAAGAGCCTCATAAAAGAAGGTGCCAACATATTAGGAGACTGGGAAAGCAGGCAGAATGAATCACTGTCTGGGGACAGGTGGTTGGATCCTGCCCTGTACAAACAACGAGAGGAAATGCTATAGGTCTTTTGTAATTCCTGTCTCACTCTGACCAAGGGCTCTTTCTCAGTGTTTTTCAAGAACGCTCTCAAATGAGATGGCTGTCTCTGAGGAAGACTGCTAGGAGATCCAATGGATTTATAGAAATGATTAATTCAAACATCTTTGTGCTTTCACTCATAAACAAAAGAAAAATGACCGCTGTGATAAGATGACATTAAGGAACTTCTGAGTCTATGGTTATCAATACTGAAGTGAGGGTGGATAAGCTTTAAAGAAAAAAACATTTTATATTTCTGCTTGCTCACCAGGCTTGCAACCTCCACATAAAGCACATGATCATACTTTCTAGAATCAAAAAAAGGGTGGATTTTTTTGACAACTGTTTTGGGCTTTTACTCATTAGCAGCTAAATGTGCAATTCAATTTTCAGTTTGTAATTTCTGGAGCAGAAGTGGCTTTCAGAAAACAATTTATCTTGCAAAATTTAATGATTATAAGAAAATACCCAAAATAATACCTTCTGAACTCTCCAAGTCCATATTTCCAAATATTGAATCCACATCAACTACTGGAAAACAAACTAATTAAAATAACTATTTTAAACTGGCTAGTTTCCTACAGACCTGCACCTTCCCTTGTGTTGTTAAAGAATCTTTAACCTCCTGGCAGACCAATAGAATGCCTTATCCATAATTCATGAGATGTTATATTTTTGTACACATAGTTTACATGTAATTATTAAAATACTGCTCCTCATATGCCTCATTGACATTTATTTCTGTGAGTAACAGCATTATTTTCATAACCTCTGTATTTCAGACAGCAGCTAGGAAGAGAGGGGTCATTGCTCACTGCACTGCAGGATTCTCCAGCCAGGACAGAGCATGTGCTTCCACAGGAAAATGTGCCTCCTTGGACAGGCCAGTGCCTTGGGGCTGCCCAACCCCATCATGGGGCTCAGTAGGTTTCTCTCCCTTCAATATCTGAGGCTGCTCTTAAGGGAGTGCCAGGCACTTCATCAAGTGGGCCTCCTAAATCTTTCCATTTCTGAATTTCAGAAAGTTTTCTCCACTATGATAGTAATGTCTGTTTCCTACTTTTCATTCTGTGTTTTGTCCTCTTGACAGCATCACCTTGACTAACAACATAGAAAGTCCTGGGCTGTCAGAGTGTGCATAGTGCATGCTGGCTGGGATTTGGAAAGGTGAGTGATAAAAAAAAAAGAGAGCAAGCCATTTCTGGAACTCCCATGTCTAGGCTGCTGCACAGATGTGAGGTTATGCTACTTCCTAGGGCTGCAATGGACTGGATAATCAGGAACAGAATGTTTTCCATTTTTTTTGCTATTTTTTTCCAAATTCAGCCAATAACTAGCAAAGTATATTAAGAAACTAGAATCCCTCAAATTAGGTTTTCACATGTTCTTTTGACCTGATCTGCAGACTTGGCTAGTGTGTGTTGATTCAACTTCTACATGTACTGCCCCTGCCTTAAGAGTCAAGGGTTCTGAAATGTGCAGTTGAACAAACCCTTCGAGACGATGCAGAGTGACACAGAGAGACAGGATGGTTCTGTCCATGCCATACTCCTGCTGTAACTACAACACATTAGTGATCCCCTGGTGCAAATAATACATTCTAAGTGTTGTATAAAGACTTAAGAAGCAGTTGTGACAGTATCTTGTTACATGCTTTGGGTGAAGTCATGCCATGAGAGTAATGCTGAGAGTTCACTCTAGACTGCAGTCAGCACTTGCTCTTTTTTGTGCTTCTACATCTGCCTTGCCTGAATTTAAGAGCTAATCTTCTTCCAGAAATGCTGTGCTCTAGCCTAGGGACCCTGCATGTCTTGTCTGCTATGCTGAAATAACCCAACTGCAGTGCCAAAAATAGGAAAAGCAGCTGATGGGGCTTAAAAACTTTACTCTCACAAACCACATTTACTTCGTGCTTTCCAGGAGCTCTTTTTAGGATTTCTATGTAATTTGAAAGACTAGATCTACAGAATCTTCTTCTCTTAATGCTTGTGAGCAGTAGATATTCATGTCAGGTCTTTCAAATCAGTAAATACTTAAGAGTACCTGTATACTGTCATGGGTGAAAAACACACATACATGGATCTATCTCACTTTGTATTTCCTCACTGATTTTTACTTTGTGTAAATATTTTGTAGTGATAGCCTCAGCCTCACTCTTCTTTATTTCGAAGAGGTCTGGTAGTACTGCTGCAGTCAAATGAAAAGCCTCCAGATGCTGGAGCTGCCCCATTGCTAGATGACGTGCACAAACAGGTCGCTTCTTGATGTGGACTGACAGGTCTGTTCTCAGATGGATATAGATTTACTAGAAAAGGTTAAGTCGCCTTCTTTCAGTGACTTTTGGCCACACTCTCTGAGGCACAAAGGTGGGAGGAAAGGCCCATCAGCCTTCCAAAGCAGATGGAATGCAGCGGGACAAGCAGAAGAAATGGGAGCAGACTCCCCTGCACATCTCCAAGGAGGTTCAGTGGCCCCAGTGCCTTTAACTGGTGCAGGCACAGGTGGTGGCAGGAAGAAAAGATGTGTGTGCAGAGCTGCTGAGCGACACTGTGCCTGTCTTGTTGCAAACCTGTATGGCATCAGAGGCAGCTGCTCTGGCTGGGGGATGAGGGGCCACACAAGGCTCCAGTGAGGATGCCTACTTCTGCCTTAATACCCCAGACCTCTGGCAAATCCAAGCCTGGCACTGCAATAGGTCTGCTTTCCTTTAGTCAAGTCTTGCTAGCCAGTGTCTCTCAGGATGAGGCTGTAGACCTTCCCATAATACCTGCAACAGCTATTTTGCGTAGTTAAAAACTTAGATTTACCACTGACTTTTACATAAGTTTCTAATGATGTAATTAGCTGATACTATTCAAGGCTGTAATTTTAGTTATTGCTTGATGCAGTTAGATATTTAATTGCTTATTATAGTTGATTACTTACACTGATGACGTTACTTTGATTATAGGGTTTGTTATGTGACCTGATTGCTGTGTCTTGATTATAATAATGTTGTGACATATGAGTAATTAACGTTTCCACAAGAATGCAAGAAATGTTTAGTCTGTTTCTCGTCACATAACTCAAATACAAGAAAAACTCCTCCATCCCCTCCCTTTTTCCTCAATGCTATCATAATATGTAATAAATATATAAATCTCCAAGTATATAAATCTCTAAGAAATGTCATTTTGCAAGACACTAGACATCTGAAATACTGGATACCCCAATGACTGAAACATAGGAGGATTTCCTTTATAATGCTCTTTTGAATTTGTTTAACATTAAAGAGCGGGAAAAGAGGTTGCACTACAAGCAAAAAAGTTGAGTAATATCTATATATTGAATATCTACATCTACAAATGAAATGCTGGAGGTTTAATTAATATTGTAGTGTTGATTTTAATTTTCAGGTCATGGCACAAAACATACCTATTATAATTTAAGTAATGTAATAACACTTTTATGTATTAAATTTTTACGTTAGGTATTGAGCAGAAAACAGACAGAAAGTATGTGTTTATGCCCAGCAATTTGCCATCAGAGCTCACTGTCATCCCTGTAAAGGAAGATCTCCACCAGCACACATGACAACACATTAGAGGCCAGGCTGACAGGGCTCATCCAAATGGGAGGGACTGCAGGACTAGGCCCCAAAATATAAGAGAGTAAAAAGACCATGAGATAAGCCTAAGGAGTAATGGAAAGATTAAACAATTAGTGAAATGGTTCATGTATACCCTGACTGTTCAGGTACAATTAGCTTTTCCCCATCTCCACTGGCTTGTCATTTTGAAGCTCGCATGCATTTCAGAAGATCAGAAATACATGGTGTTCAGTGAGAGGTAAAAATGCCACTGGACGTACTGGTGGCTGGGAATGTGGAGAGAGCTGCACTGAGGCACACACACAACAAAATTCTAGGCAGACCTGCTAAAAAAAAAAATCTAACTATGTTACCTTCTTGGAATTTATCATAGAAGACTAAAATATATTACAAGTGTGAACTTCCATAATCTATCAATGCTTTTGCAACACATTTTAATAAGCTCTTAATAGAGCCATAAATAATCATCAATCAAAACTTTGTCGAATCCTTGGAACACACTGTTCATGGACATTATATGCAACTGCGTAATCATCCATCCACAGAGAGAGAAATTCCTGCTACATGATATTATTATTCATACTAGTTATGGTTTCTTCTTAAAGATGAAGCAAATAAAAATTTTTGCTAGGGCACATTGCAGCATACTTAAACATCTTTAATTTTACTCTAGTAAAATTGAAGGACTTTTGTATGCTTTGCTAATTTAAATGCATGTGAATAAACAACATTTTTTGCTTTTTGTTTTATTACTCCACTAATTTCTGCACTGGGCAATTCAAACCCCTGTTTTTCCTTCGACAAATGATGAAAAAAATCGCCAAGTATTTTTTCTGTAGTCTAAAGTCTGCAGGTGGTTACTTCCTCTCCCTCTATGTATCTGTGTAGAAGCTTTGAATTTTTTTCATAGAATAGTAGCATCTGTGGTTAGTCTAGAAACATTTCTGAGAATAGGAAACAATTAAGGAAATCACCCTCTGCTGGCAGTGCATAAGAGATTATACTTTTTGGAGCAGACTGCAAGCCCTTTGCCCCAGTCACCCACCTTTCCTGGGACTAAAGTGTAATTAACTTGCTTTGTATGCTTTGCATAAATTCCATCATGGCTAATGCTTTGTAAAGTAACCAAGTAAAGATGGAAGTAGACAGTAAATCTTCCCTGATCCAAGTTGTTATTCTACACCGCTAAACAAATTCTGCCCTCCCTGCACCACATCTGATTTTTGAATGTATAGAAGCCACACAGATGCAGAAGACTATAATCTATGTACAAATGCAGAAGATCATAATCTATGGAAACTAGAATACCAGTGCAATTTTAAACTTGGATCAAATGCTTCTCACTTTCTCACATCTCATATTATTTCTCGCAATAATAATATGGTCGTTAATATCATTAAAATGTCTAGAATTTCCCTCCATATCTTTAGAGTTGATTTAGAATATACCTAATGGCATACACAACTATCTAAGTACACTGGGAGCAAAGCTACAAGAAAATGTTCAGAGACTTAGAAATTGGAAGTGCCAGATTTGCTATTGCCCCAGTGCACTAAAAATTCTGCCCTGTTGTAGATTGACATTGTGCTCTTTGTGCAATAGGATCATGCAATTAAATGGCAGTGGCATTTAACCATTAGCTTTCATATAATCAAATGCATGGGTCATTCTCTTAACCTTTTCTCAGAGCACAAACTCCCAATTTAAAATAAAAGAGTAGTCTCCCTCCCTCCCTATTGCATGAATTGCAGTAAGATACCTCTTACTGTATCTGCACAGAATTCTTCCCTCAAAGCTGCATTGCTGCAATTTGAGTGACCAAGTAATGACATTAATGAGGGTCCTCACTGTGGGCTGTTACATCTCAAAGAGGGAAGCCAATGGACCAATATTTATGTCAGGGAGTTAGGGGATGCTGGACCAATCCTTGTTTTTGCCAGTGAAAGCATTTGTCCTACACAGTGACGCAAATAGGAAAGGAACTGGGAATTTCTCTTTTTCCTTCCCATCAGCAAGTGAATTGTTCTTTGGCGGTGTGTATGCTGCCTAATGGTTCAGACATTTCTGTTTGGTTGGCACATTACCAGCCCTTTTCCCTCAGGGAACAAGTCACAGCAGAGAAGAAAAAAGAGATTTTAAAGAATTCGCAATTTGGCTAAACCTGAAAGGAATTCCAGAGGAAAAATGAGAGCTGTATAACCAGAGGCCTTTGTCCCTGCCAGTGTGAGACGCTCTGCAAACTGAAGGTTCTCCAGAAAAAACAGGTTGCCATTATTTTTCTTACTGCAAAATATCTGGCAACCAAACTAATGCATACTACCAGCTCCTCTGCAGTGTCAGTATATTCAGGCTGTACACATCACGTTTACCTGTCCAGAAAGAAAGGAATATCAGATTGCAGATTTGTGGGTACAAAAACCCTGAAGCTCCTCCCTGTCTCTGTGTTCTAGACAGAAATCATTAGTGAAATGACAGTTTTGCTGAAAAGTCCCTAGATGCATCCAATATACTCATCATTGTATATACATGTCTTGTATATTATCCAGTACGTGAGGAATAGCCGTTTTAGTAAAGATGTTATTTCAGTTATGTTCATGTTAAAGATTGCATTTCCTCTGTTGATCTGAAGACCAGCAAACCTAGACCAGAAATCTCAATAAATAGTTTTCAGGTGGTTTTAATCTATGAACCCTTAAACATTTTCCAACAGGGATCAGGTCCGGGCACCACACAGACAGATCTGTAGACAAGAGGCAATAGAGTTTCCACCTGACTATAAAAATAGTTCACAAGACCCTTCTTGAAGACGCTGCTCTAGAATGACCTTCTGAATAACAAAGACTAAATAATTTCATCCCAAGACATATGCATCAAGTTCATAACTTCCAGAGAAGCTTCACAAGACCATATAAAAATAAGATTGGGATTGAAATATTTCAGTGATGGAGAACTATCCATAACCTTGACAAAGCTGTTTCCATAATTCTTTGTTGTCAAAACTGTGCCTGCTTCATGGTTTGAATCTGTTAAGCGTTGACTTCAATTCACTGCACTTAGTTCGATTTTGTTCAAGAGACTAAAAGCCCTCTGCTATCAGGTAACCTTTGATTATGCAAATACCTCAGAGAGGACAATATCAGTTCACCTCTCAACCTTTTTTTTGTTAAATGAAATAAATCAAATTTCTGCGTACTGTTTCTAAAGGGTACCACTCCAAATTTTAGGTTTTTATTCTCTGAACTTTTTCCAAGTCAGTAAGGTCCTTTGCAAAGCACCAAAAAATACCAGAGCTGGAGTCAGTAATCAAGCAATGGTCCCACCAGCTATTCCTATATTGCCCAATAAATGCCGGAGACGCAATGCCACATGGTCTCACCATTTTGCTCACACCAACACAGCTTAGCATTATCCATCTAGTTCAGATTTGGTTTCAAGATAGCTTGTGGGGGTGGTTTGAAACTGTTCTGCAATGTCAGTATATTTTCTTCTACTAGATTTCCTTGTGACTTCTGTTGTGATGCTTTTGACTTATGCACCTCTGACTAATTTACCTTTCATGGGACTGGACACTCCCAAGCTGTAATGCACTTCACAGAGGAAATATATGTGAGTAACAGGAACAAAAATGACGGTACAACAGGCTTCGAGCTTTTCAGGCCTTTCAAGAAAATTCTTTTTCAAAGAAGATTATTCATCCTTCAATTTAAAGTATGCTCAACTGCATTTGGACGCATGCGAATGAATATGCTACATGAAATGAAATGCATGTTACATGAATATGGTCATCTTGCAGTACAAAGAGAAATCTTGGCAGATTGGGTTAAGTTGGTTGCAGGAATCCTCCTTTGCTCCAAGTCTTAAATTAAGTTCATAAAAAAGAATTAATCTCCCCTTGTAAATAATTGTTACTCTAAGAATGCTACCTGTGCTTCCCATCTCAGTGTCAGATGCAAGGTCTAATACTAGGATTAACGCTGTGGGATAGTTGGCCATTGGCATGTCAAAATGCACTGCTTGCAAACTTCAGCACTTTGTATTTAGGAAATTCATCAATAAAACATTTTAACCTCAGTGGACCATCAATACAAAAATCACTACTCAACTAGTGCTAATTTTCAGTTATAAATGTTTAGTGCTCACTCTGCTTAAAAAAAAACATACGACTGCAAAACTTTTCATAGAATCATAGAATAGTTTGGGTTGCAAGAGCTCATCTAATAGCAATGAACAGAGACATCTTCAACTAGACCAGGTTGCTCAGAGCACTGTCCAATCTGACCTTGAATGTTTCCAGGGAAGGGGCACTTACCACATCTCTGGACAACCTGATTCAGTGTTTTACCACTCTCACAGTAAAAAACACTTCCCAACATCTCTGGACAGCCTCATTCAGTGTTTTACCACCCTCACAGTAAAAAATTTCTTCCTTATATCTAATCTAACTGACCCTCCCAAAAAGTTTGCCTGCATCTTTTATATAGCCCCCCTTTAGGTACTGAAAGGCCACAATCAAGTTTCCCTGGAACTTCTCCAGGCTAAACGACCTCAGCTCTCTCAGCCTGTCTTCATAGGACGCATGCTCCATCCTTCTGATCATCTTTGTGGCCCTCCTCTGGACTTGTTCTAACAGATCCATGTCCTTCCTGTGCTGAGGAATTCAAAGCTGGATGCAATACTCCAGGTTGGACCTTCAATAGAGCAGAGTAGAGGAGCAGAATCACCTTCATTGACCTGTTGGCCACACTTCTTTTGATGTTTTTATGGTATATGCTATGCCATGCTGTTATATTAGTGAGTCACACAGGATGGAAATGGAATTAAAAGTTATTAGCTAATTTTGTCTCGTGTGGCAGCATGGAGAAAGTAAAACGCATTTAGTGTTGTTCTCCAGAGAATCTACCTAACTTAATTCCAACTCAATGATTCTTTGAGTTGTGTTTTCTGCCACCAGTTGTCAAGGTAACAGCTTTGTTATACATGGAATACAACTATTTGTTTTTCGCTTCAAAGGAAAGGCCACTCAGAACATTTTCAAATTACTTTTTAGAACATCTGGCCTGCAGTGTGCAAGACTGTGGTCTGTGTTACATGTCATGGGCTTGTGAAGTCACCCTGTAGTAAAATGCAGCTGTGGTCAGCAAAGCTGCAGGTCACTCCTGCTGCAGTTCTTGCCTGAGTGTTGTAGTGAAACCTCAAAACAAAAGAGCAGGATGCAGATGAACCCAGTTCTAAGCAAAAGGGAACAGGACAGTGGATATGTCCGTAGATTTATGCTGTCCCTTCACTGCGCCACATAAAATCAGACTCTCTTAAAATCACTTCCTTTTAAAGCAAGTTCATGCCAGATGATAAACTGCATTAAAACAGCTGAGAGGAAATATCAATAATTGATGATAAGGTAAGTAAGAGTCATTACCAAAGTCTTGGGCTTTATAAACAGAAAATTCAGCCCAGTTCATGCTTAAAAGCAAGCCAAAAATGCTAAGTAAGTGGCAATTAATAGAGCATTCAAACATTTTTATTCTTTTCTTTTGGAGAGAGAAGACATTTAGAAGAGAAATCTGGTGCATCTTTAAAAATAGTTGAACCTGAATCTAAATTCTTTGACCGCAATCTGTTAATTTTTGTACAGCATCAATGTCAAATCCTTTATCTGAGCTGGAATAACCACAGGCAACCATTGGCAAAGAAAAAGAATGGATATGTTCGTCAACAAGTTGAATATAAATTAGCAGGGTGCTTTTGCAAAAGAGATGGCCAACCACACACTGGGCTGCATTAGCAAACCATTACCAATATGTTGGAGGAAGTGATTATTCCTTTCTGAGAACACTCACATGGCTACATCTCACTATGGCAGCCAATTTTAATCCCTCTCCAAGTCAAGAAAGACCTTAGCAAATTACAGTCTGATCAGTGGAGGGCCACTAAATGATCACAGAGGGGACTAAAAGACAGGAGGTACCAGAATAGGTTCTGTATCAGGAATATTGTGGCCAGCAGGACCAAGTAAGTGATTCTTTCCCTATAGTCGGCGCTGGTGAGGCCACATCTTGAGTACTGTTTCCAGTTCTGGGCCTCTCAATTCAGGAAGGGCATCAAGGCGCTGGAGTGTGTTCAGAGAAGGGCAACAAAGCTGGTGAAGGGTCTGGAACACAAGTCCCGTGAGGAGCAGCTGAGGGAGCTGGGGTTGTTTAACCTGGAGAAGAGGAGGCTCAGGGGGACCTTATCACTCTCTACAACCCTCCAAAAGGAGATTGTAACCAGGTAGGGGTTGGCCTCCTCTCCTGGGCAACTAGTGACAGGATGAGAGGACATAGTCTTAAGGTGTGCCAGGGGATGTTAGGTGGGACATTAGGAAGAATTTCTTCACAGAAAGGGCAATTATACACTGGAATGGGCTGCCCAGGGAGGTGGTGGAGTCACCGCCCCAGGAGGTGTGCAAGAAAAAAGGCCGTAAGTGGCACTGAGAGCCACAGTCTATTTGACATGGTGGTGTTCAGTGATAGGTTGGACTTGATCATCTCTGAGCTCTTTTCCAACCAATCTAATTGATTCTGTGATTCTGGCTGAAGGAACAGGGCTTGTTCAGTGAGGAGAAAGGAAGGCTTAAGGGTATATTTATTGCTGCATTGAGCGACCTTAAGAATTGTTACATAGAAAACAAAGCCAACGAGGTACATATAGAGAAAGAATAATGGCAACAATCACAAGTTGCAATTTCACTACTGTATCTTTAGTTCTCATTGGTATTATCCCAAGTTCTTCAGCTCTTCTTTTTCTTTTTAGTGAATCTCCTCTAATAAGTCTGTCTGGATGTGGTCTGTGAATTCCACTCAATATGATCAAAAGGCAGTTCTTATAATCAAGCAGAGAGGACTTCTCCAACCTGAGCCCTTGGTTTCTCCTAGAGCTTTCAGACATGTCTGAGTCCCTTCTTATTCCATACTTCAGGAAAATGTGACTGGCCATGTGTCAGTAACAATGTTCCATGATCTCTAGCTGAGTATGTGAAAAGATGATACAAAACATTTGTCTCCACAGCTTAAAATATCTGCCCGTGCTTTTGCTACCTGTCATTTTCCTAACCTTCTCAGGAAGCTCTTGCAGGCAATTTCCTCACTTCATAACTGGATTTCTTGCCGCTGGTTATTTTAGGTTCTTCCTGAAGGATAACCACAAAGCTAAGGATCATGTGGCAATGGTCAAGGCTTGCAGTCATGGATAGGAGGGTAGTAGGTACTGCAGAGAATGTGTACATGAGGTGGGACAGTGGATCTCCCTGTGTGGTGAGAGGAGGCTGTTGAATGATGTCCATTAGCACAACTGGGTTACTCTCATCTGCTAAATAACAAAATGTCTCAAGCAAAGATGAATGAATGAATTCCTGTGATCATCATATTTTTCTGAAATAACATCACTGCACATTAATTTCAGTTTTAATTTGTTTCACTTGATTCTGGCTTTTTCTTTTTAGGGTGAATTACATCTGCACTATTTTTTAAATAAGCTACTGCTATTTTAACTCAAGCTACTTTTACTTCGGTGTTTTTAATTTTATAAGTGGTGTGCTCCAGAGCTTTCTATAAAGTAAAGTGAGTCTTAAATAATTTAAGTATCTCTTCTCTGAAATACATCCCTTTCCTGAAAGAATTTTTTTCAATTTTATGCCTGCTTGGGAAGAAAATAAAATAGAGAAAGTGTTTTATTATTCTATTCACTGTTTTACAAGTGCAGGAGAAAATGTGCAACAATAATGATCTCCGTTCCACAGCAGGCACACACTAAGAAAAATCTATAATTATGTGATTTGTCCTCTTCACATCCTTCCCAGCTTGAATGAAGCTAAAAGGAAAAAAAAAGAAAAACAGGACACATTTCTTACCAAATTTATGTGAAGGATGTTGTATTTGTTGTCGGTCTGAGGACTGCTTAGCTTCAGCTACTACTTCTCCCTCCGGGAGAAAAGGGACCTGGAGGCTTGGTATCAGCAGCCTGATACTGAAGACAGAATAGTCAATGCTGCCCTATTTCTTCTCACAAAAAGTTTATGGCTTTAGTATAGACCTAGGCACTTGCTCTGGCATGCCAGGAGTTTGTCCTTTCCCTCACTGGAGGACAGTTTAGTTCAACTCTCCAGCAGCTATCCCCCAAAGGCAGTGGCCAAAGTGCCACAGCACAACAAGCTGTGGCCAAAGGCAACAGCACAACACAGGTCTGAAAATGGCTGGTACTGGCCTGTACGGAATGGACTGAAAGTGGCATTTGCTGTTCCTCCTGTAGGAAATGAGCTGTGATGCAAAGAGGATGTAATACAATGGCAGTGACACTGTAGTCTGCAATGCACACGTTCTTTTGATAACGTCTCACTGTTATTGTAAGTTAATTTGGGAGTGTACTTACACTACCACCCCTACAGACTTTCCCAGGTGTGTTAGAGAAACTAGATGATGTACATCTTTATTTCACCTGATGCTATAAATTTCCCTGTTAAACAGAGGAGGAGAATGAGATTGAGTGTGATTATGTTGAGACGCAAATTAGTTTTTCAACAAAAGGTACTACTAAGTATTTCTTTGTAGTATGTGAAGGAAACCAGAAGAGACAGATATGACGAAATTCAGCCCAAATGTAAACAGCTGGAAACGGATTTCCCTAAAACCTGGCATGACATCACTGAAACAGGTTCATGTTATTGGGTTGTACACCTCCAGCACTCTGGGGAATGGCAGCATAGTGACCAGTCCCTTCCAGCCTCCAGTTCTGCTCAGAGGATTCAGTCATACCCGGGTATAACCAGATACAGAACTGCACCCCAGAGTGTAAGACGCTTTTTTTGTGGGTGAGTGCGATGACTTTATGCCTTGGAGTTCTCCAACTACTTGCTGACCCACTTTTTTCCCAGAGAGCACTGTAATGAACCAAATCACTTTTAATTCATTAACACACATCAAGGGCATGCCACGACAGCAAGCAATCTCATGCAGCTAATTGTATTATAATGCAGAGAAGGCAAATATAAACTCTAGCTATTGCATATGAAACACTGTTTCTTCAGATATAAGGCTATAATAATATTCTAACATGATACCGTTGCTTGATTTAGATAGGAAGCAGTGTCCTTTCTAGGATAGCTAAGCAACATATGTGAAAGGAGCATAAAGCCAAGAGAGTGCAAACTGACAAAGGAAACACCTAAAGGTGACAGAGGAGATGCCTGTCTCTGTGTTTGAGATTGAGCATACTGTCCTCTGACACAGTAACTCACCTCAGACAAGGCAACACAGTGCCTAATCTGAGCCTGGGGGACTGTGGCTGCACAGTTGCACTGCAGTTGTAAGGTGTAAGACTGCACAAGTGCCACCTGAACATTTCCTAATGATCACATCAAAGCAGGACAAAAATAAGGCTGGTTCCTGGGAAATTACTGAATCACGGAATAATCAAGGTTGGAAGGGACCTTCAAGATCATCTAGTTCAACCATCAACACAGCACCACCATAATCACCCCTAAAACCATATCCACAAGTGCCACATCCAGACACCTCTTGAACACTTCGAGAAATGATGACTATCACCTCTCTGGGCAACTTATTCTAATGCTTAACCACTCAGTGAAAATTATTTTTCTAACATTCAATCTGAACCTGCCCTGGTACAACTTAAGGCCATTTCCTCTCAAACTTTCACTTGGGACATGGCAGAAGACACCCACCATGACCTCACTACAACCTCCTGTCAGGTAGTTGTAGGGAGTGATGAGCCTCCTTCTTCTCCAGACTATGAAACCCCAGTTTTCTCAGCTGTTCTAGGACAGGTCCAATATTTGAATAAGTGGCAGTGGTTTTCCAGGGCACAATCACTGAATTTTCAGGAGCAGGAAACCTAAACAGAAGTCTACTCCCCTCTTCTTTTAAGCAGCTCTGATGGAAAGGCTCCTTGGACTTATGCCAGCCAGAGACCAAGTTATACCAGGTGTCATCCAGAGCAACTAGAGGGCAAATGCAAGTAAAAGTAGGTCACTTCAACATCAGGCAGGCTCTGTATAGCACAAAGTATGGTTATAATCCAGAGCACTTATCCATGCTCGCATTGCACACCTCAGGTGTTTATACCAATGGATGTCTCCTTCCTTGTGCAATGCACGTGAGGTTCTGAAACTCACATTTGATTTAAAGTCCTCTTCAGTAACAGTAAAAAAGAAATCAGTTTATAACTTTATGCTCCAAGTGATCCAAAGCCTAATTATTCTGATGTATTCGCTAACAGAAGTTCAAGTAGGGTTCTGTTGATGCCAGTGGAGTTACACTGCCCCTCAATGAATGTAAGCAGAAAGATGAACAGGCCCACGGTATTTCAAAGCAGTGAGAGGGTCATATACCATCATACTTGCTGTATTATGTAGCACACTAGATCTGACCTCTAATGCCTATTAACACATATGACTGCTTATTTCCTGAAGATTTTGGAAATCAAAGATCAATTAAAAGGTTGGATTCTGATGGATTTTTAGGTATAGCAAGCAACACATTTCTAACATGCAAACTGGCATATTTAAATCCCCTGGGTTGTCCTTGTGCTCATCAGCATCAAACGCCTTCCAAATCCTTACCATGTCCACAAAGCCTTTGAGCAATAGGAAACAAATTATGGTGGTATTTGAAGTGTCCGCCTTTTTCCAAGCAGATATGTCTTTTAGCATGCCTTTCATTTTCTTATCACCTCTTTGGAATCTCCAACAAGAACTATCAATAACCCTAATATATTGCTAGACATAAACCAAAAGAAAATGTTTTTCTGCTAGAAATTACATTAATGATCAAAAATGAAAGATACCAAAATCACTATACTTACTATGTGTCGTGCTGCGAACACTCCATCAACTATTGCACAACAGAATGCCGCTACCACACCAAAGCTGATAAACACGATGGAGGCTACCAACTGAGAAGAAAAAAACAGATTGAGTAATGTTTTCAATATAATTCTTTAAGTAAAACAATTACACTAGTTTTTCTAGCAATTTTAAGTGACGGTTCCTCCTGCTGTAATTCGCTTTAGATCAGTGTGTAAGGATGACAGTCACGCACTAGTAAAAAGGCAGAAATTCTTGATGCTGGTTTGACAGACCATCAAGTCCACTAGAAAAGCTTAAACATTTAAAGAGAAAATTAGGTCAGCTGTATGAGTTATTAAATTCAGAGATGATTTCCTCCAAATCACCTTATTTCGTAAAATAGCAGTGGTTCCATAGCGAGCATGGCAAAAAGTCATGGCAAGGCACTCCCCTTGGGAATTCATCTGAATGCCATCAGATGAAGAAGAGATGCTATCACTCCTTCCTCTCTCAGATTAGAGAGTTTTGTGACTTTGAGGACTCTGCACCCTGAGTTTGGATGAGTCAGTACCTCTAGGGTATAAGGTGAACCTAACGGGCACTCTCTGGCTATGTTTTTAATGTGAGATAATGTACATCTCCCACATCTCTGGCATTTCTCACACAAAGTCACAAGAGGAACCCTTTGAAACATTCTATGTGATAGGTTAATTTTAATTTACAACAGCATTAAATTATTGAAATGCGTTTCTGTGGCTAGGTTTTGGTACTGGGGGGGGCACTACAGGGGTCTGTTAGAAGCTGCTAGAAGCTTCCCCTGTCTAGTGGAGCCAATGCCAGCCGGCTCCAGGATGGACTTCCTGCCGCTGGCCAAGGCTGAGCCAATTAGGAGTAATGGTAACACCTCTGTGATAACATATTTAAGAACAGAAAGGTATTGCGCAGAAAGAACTCCAGCCAGGGAAGAGCGGAGTGAGAACATGGGAACAACAAAGTAGACACCAAGGTCAGTGCAGAAGGAGGGACAGGAGGTGCTCCAGGTGCTGGAGTGAGGCCCCTGCAGCCCATGGTGCAGACCATGGTGGAGCAGCTGAGCCCCTGCAGCCCATGGAGGAACATCAGGGTGCAGAGACCCACCTGCAGCCCATGGAGAAGCTCATGCTGGAGCAGGTGAATGCCTGAAGGAGGCTGTGACCCAGTGGGAGGCCCAAGATGGAGCAGGGTCCTGCCAGGGACCTGCAGCCCGTGGAGAAAGGAGCCCACACTGGAGTAGGTTTTTCCCGGGTAGGACTTGTGGCCCCTGTGGGGGACTCATGCTGGTACAGCTCGTTTGTGAAGGACTGCACCCCATGGAGGAGTGACCCATGGGACAGTAGTTTGTGAAGAACTGTTGCCTGCGGGATGGAATCACACACGAGAGGTCCATCAAGGACTGTCTCCTGTGGGAGGGACCCCATGGAAGCAGGGGAAGGACTCCTCTCTCTGAGCAGCAGCAGAAACAACAACTAACCATAACCCCCATTCCCTATCCCCCTGCACTGCTGGGGGGGGAGGAGGGAGAACATGGAAGGAAGGAGGAGTGGAGGGAACATGTTTTTAAGATTATTTTACTTCTCGCTCTTCTGGTCTGATCCTGTTAGTAATAAATTTAAGTAATATCCCCACTTTAAATCTGTTTTGCCCATGAAAGTAATCAGTAAGTGACCTCTCCCAGTTCTTATCTCAGCTCATGAATCCTTAGCTGTTTTTTTTTCTCTCCTCTGTCCAGTTGCAGAAGGGAGTGAGAGAGTGGCTTTAGTGGGTACCTGGCATCCAGCCATGGCCAACCCACTACAGTTATAGTTAATAACTGCAACAGATTAAAAAAATCCTTCAAAACCTGATAGAATGCCATTCTTAATTGATAGAGCACATGAAAGAGGGATTTGGTCGAGAATGTGGAACCTTTTTGTTATTTACTAGTCGTTAATTACTCCTTCATAACATGTATTCCTGAAATTCCCAGGTATAGATTACCAAAATCTCATCCATACAGTTCATATATCCCTTTTGCCTATACAAAATCCACACCTGCATTACCTAAGCACTGTTTTCACAAGTGTAAAATTTGTAAGGCACCACAAAGCCACTTGAAAAATAGACTCTTTAGCTTATGTTAGGTTAAGAACAGTACAATGTCAATAGTGGTAACAGGGGACGCAGCATTGGTGACTTCCTCAAAAAAATTATATTGGACAAGTAAGAAATTACAGCCATATAAGCCCACAGCATTGGACACGTAGGTCAAAGCAGTATTACCCACTTGGAGACAAGAGCTCTTAGTGAATTGGAAAAAAGTACAACTTAGAAGCAAAAGAATCACAACATTTTCTGATACACTATTTTGACCTCTCATTAGCTCATGTCTTATGCAGTCAGAGGTGAGTTGGCACTGCCACAGGGATTGCTGTGGAATTGGAATCCTCAGCACGGGGAGAAAAGCAGCACACAAAGTGGCTGAAGCAGATGGTACTGGCTTATCTTGGGGACCTGCTGCATTCCCCCTGAAGCCAGCTCCAGCCTGCTGAAACCCTAAGAAAGCACTGTTGGCTGTATCACCCTTCAACCTCCACTGTCCCTTGGCTCTCCACTGTGGTAGTTCATGTGTCATGAATTTGGCTGTCTAAAGACCTTGGCGTGCAATTCATGAAATCAAGAAGGCTGTGGGCTCCTATCACTGCAGACCACTGGGCTGTGCTGCCCTGTGGCAGCTGCCTTTGCTGCAGATCCTGATCTCTTTATTTGAAAATGTAGCAGTGTTTAAAAGTTCTGATTAAGTCATGATTGTCAGATATCTCTATCCTATTTTTCAAGTCATGGCAGTCAACCAAATAATTAGTGGGCCTAGCCAGTTATCTCCAAATTGCCGGAGCCCAAGATGAATTTACTGGAAGCTAACCTCAGGGTGGCTTTTCATTTCATGCATGAGCAACTTATTGATGATCTACAGTCTCCAAATCAACGTTTTCCACCCACGGAGATAGTTTAAATCACCTAATGAGTATGCTGGCCTTTCAGTTTGTCCTAGTTAGGACAGCTGAGATCAGTTCATCATGGTGGGTGTAACCCAAAACTGTATTCTATAGCCTTCCATGTCATTTCCCAGAAACTAGACTATTGTTGTCAATAGACTATTCGCACCCTCTGCCCATAGAGCCTGACTCCTCAGGCTATAAACTAGGTGTTAAGAGGCCTGTGAGATAGAAGGATGTTTCTGTCCTCACACCCTTTGTGAACTCCCCGCCCTGAGGAGAGTACCAAGCATTCCTGCCTGAACTGGAGGATATATAATCTTGGAGTTTTGGAACATTTTTCAACCCACTCGTGGGATCCAGAGGACGGCTGCATCTCATCGCTCTCAACCAGACTTAGACCACCACTGGACTGCGATCACCAGTTCTGGCCAGACTGCAGCAGCTCTCCCACCAGCAGGTTCTTCCCCTCTCCCTTTACTTTGGACTCAAACAGGGCCCAAGGAACACCACTTTGTTCAGGCCCCAGGGTACTGGGTCATACATTTGGGTTTTTGTGGGTTGAGACCAATTGTTTGTTTGTATTATTGTACTTACTGTATTATTTTAATAAATTGTTATTCTGACTTATAATCTCTCCTTTGAGTTGGGTTCATTCCCCCTGCTGGTTAACTTTTAAACCAGGACACAGTTTCACCATATAGCACAGTAAATTGCAGTATAGACAGGAGCTATGGAGTTGGCTTTGCACCCCTCAGTCGTGTTGGGGTTCATCTACCCATTCAAGGGGTTGCCTACAGTGAGCAGTCCCTTTGAAATCAAGAACATTTCCTGACTGAAGTAATACTTATTACAATGCCAAGTGGCAGAATGCAACACTGAGAGGTTCTTATGACTTAAATTGCCTTATATATGTATTCAAATTATAAAAGAACTAGTAATAGAAGAATAACACCATAAAAGTCCTTAAAATGAAATTACAGATTTATATTCTCTCTGAAGTCTCTCACTGCTTACTGAGAATGTGAGAAACACATAAACAAAGTACAAAATTAACTACTTCTAAAAATTGCAGCCAAGACAGACAAATGAAGAGCTGTTGTAAATTCAGAAGATAGTTTTCCTGAGTAGTATGTGATTGCTGGAGTTGTGAGTTCACAAGCCTAGCACTGTCTAGAAAGAAAAGAAGTGCAGGTTATTTAAACATAGAGAATGCTTGTTGACAGGTACAAGAAATAGCGCTTTAAAAGAAATAAATACTGATCTGTTGCATCATCTCATCTCCATTTTTAATAGTAGTGTGTTTTGTCAGGACAACTGTTCATTATTCATAGCAATAACAGTTATTGAAGAAACAGTTTTTGTTCTCGCTGTTCTACTGCTGTGCAGCCAGGCTTCTCTACAGCTGTTGCTATCAGAAAATATTTACTCCTGGTTCTGGTACGGAATACAATAATTTGATTATTTACAAGGAGCAATAAAACCAGTTACTAAACAATGAAAGCTGTACTGTGTGGGCCTAACAATCAAAACCAAAAAACAGTTGTTTAACAGAGGTATTTTAGCAAAAGGGAGAGCAAAATAGCATGTGGAATGAGGGACTTCTGTACGCAGTATTAACTGGAGAGCTGTTATCTATCTTCAGACACTTCATAGAAATATGAAAACACTCAAAAATGGAAAACTAGTGAAAAGCTGGACTGCTAAATTCTTGCATGCTGCCTTCTTTCAGAAAAGACATGCATTTTATTGCAGAATTCACCTGTCTTGGACAACCTCCTGTCCTTCAGCAGCCGTACAACAGCACTGCCTGCCCTGTCACCCTCCTGTCCAAACAAGACTAGTGAAGGCAACAGGGGACACACAGTGGCCATGGACACTAGTCACAGACTCTGTTCAGCTGCCAGAAACGCACCTGGCCCAAGTATTTTGCAACTAAGTCTCCTACAACAACAGACCAAATCCAACAAGTAGTTTGGTGAGGCCACCCCAGCTGCAGCCACACTCTCATGTAAACACCGCATCTCAGGCTCCGTGGCACTTCATGTGCTGAATCACACACTGTTGGTGCCGTGTCTTCCTGTCCCTTCCTGTCCCTGCTGTGCAACATGCAGAGATGTGCCACCGTTTGCCAGCAGACACATGGAAAATTACATTGCCCCCCAGCATAAGCACGTGCTGGCTACAGGCTGGTACCTTGCTGGATGTTTACAACAGTCCTTTGAAATACTTCTGCAAGGCTAGCTAGACTCCAGGTCTCCATTCTAGCACATCCCTGGTTTCCTCATGGTTCTAATTCAGTCCTTACCTGTCCTCAGCCAAAAGGCACAGCTTCTCAGATAACAACAGTCATTTCCAGCACCAGATGCTGTGTGAAATGCCTCATTCACTCAGTTTAGACTAAGTAGATTTGAGACTTTGAAAAATGCATGGATTTTTGTTTTTGAAATCACCTCCATATGGGATGCAAGTTACATTATATCAAACAGACTCACTTTGCCCATGCTAAATGGCTACTTCTGCATTGCACAGCCTTCAATGTCTCCAAGCACTGTTTGTTCATCAAGTCTCTCTGGGATTTTTTTTCCAGGCAGAGAAATACTCAGAATTATGCTCATCAGTGTAAATTGAGAAACACCGTCATCCAATACTTTTTGCTCTAGAAAGTGAAGTCTTTGCAAAAGGCTGCATGAATGTTATACCATAGGTTTGTAAACTCCTTTTTATCCCCACAGAGGTTCAAGCAAAAGCATTTGGAAAAGAAATTTATGGGGCAGTTTGTTGTTGGCTGCCCCTAACATTACATTTCCCAAATTAGAGTTTAATTCTGTGGGCCATGTTACTGGTTTGATTTCCCTATGTCTCCAAGATCAGAATTTAATACAGGCTTATATAAATCTGCTGCACTTTTTCAGTACTATGGGGATGATGATGGGGATGATGATGTAAGAGCAGAAGTTTACAAAACCTCTTTATCACAAATCCAACACAGAGAATGATTTTCCACCCTGGTGCAACCAGGGAGGTGGAACAACCAATCTCAAGCAGGAGCTGCATCCGTTACCATGGCACCTCAGCAGGTCTGTAAATTAAAAGCCCTCAAAACTAAGACAATTAAACTCATTGCGTTGCATTTCAGATGCTGCTGTCAACTACACACTGCCTGTCTTGTGAGATGGGACTGTATATAAGTGCTTCTAATTGTGAGTTAATTTACTCTAATTTGGAAAGTCTTTCTCTCCTATGTGGCCCCTTCTCTTCACATAACAGCCTCTTCTTTTCCCTGCCCTTGGGACAGAAGTTGTGCTGCTGTAATGAAAATTAAGCCTGGGCAAGGCTCCTACTATGGGGGTTTTCACAGTTGAGCTAATTAGGAAGTTTGTCACTACATTAGGTAACGTGCTTCACAATTTATGGCCTGACAAGGTATTTTTTCCCAAAGGTTGGTCCTTAAGTAATGGCACTACTGTAACTGAGGCTCCTGCTGGAGGGTTGCCACACCACAGGAGATAGAATTAAGTCATGTTTGTTATTCATTAATGCCAATTCCAATCAGCACTAGCTACAATGACACAGATTCAGAATGATGGAAGACTTTCATAACTGCCCAAACTGTGTCTTCCAATTCCTAAAGGAACTCTACAAAAAAGCTGGAGAAGGACTTTCCATAAGGGCATTTAGTAAGAGGACAAGGGGTAACAGCCTCTAACTAAAAGAGGGAAGGTTTAGGTTAGATATTAGGAAGAAATTCTTAACCGTCAGGGTGGTGAAGGACTGGAACAGGTTGCCCAGAGAAGTTGTGGATGCCCCATCCCTGGAAGTGATCAAGGCCAGGTTGGACAAGGCTTTGAGAAACCTGGTCTAGCAGAAGATGTCCATGGCAATGGGGTTGAAACAAGATGATCTTCTCTTTAAGGCCCCTCCCAACCTAAACCATTCTGTGATTCTATGATTCTGTGTTGTCAGGTGTTTAGATCAAGTCTCATGCTTAGATCAAGTGACCAAGTCAAAAAACTACAACTTTTTCACAGCATAATCACTGCTGAATCCAGTAATTTCAGTCATATGGTGTTCAATATTATCAGGAACATAACAGATCTCTGATTAGGGTTTTTTTCTCTTTCTTTGTTGTTAATAGCACCTCAGAGTGTGAGCCTAGGCAGTTGGTCACTGTCATCTGAAATGGTGTCTTGCTCTACAGTCCTTAGTTTGGTTTCTTGCTGTCCAGCCCCTTCTCCTGCTCTCTCTCCCAAAGGGCTGCATCCCTGCATACCACCTCCTGTGCTTACCCAGAGTAAGCCAGTGCAATTCACTCAATAGGCAGAAATTAATTAAATGAGAACTGTAAGGAGAGATGAGCACTAGACCCAGTGCAAATGAGAAGGTGAGACCATGTAGCCATGACAGAAGGGAAGGAGGTAGAAGTGCTGACAACTAATAAGTTGTTTCACCTGTTCCATGTAATTTGCAGTCCTAGAGATTATCAAAGTAAAAGCTAGGTTTTAGCCATAATGAATAAATCATAAGGACTGGGGTTATTTTGTTGTCTGTGGTCGAGAAGACTTGTTTTACTGCCTATGAAAAAGTCATATACTGTTTTCCAGTATAGTGTCAGAGATAATGAGGAAAAATAGCAACGTGAAAAGGCCAATTGATGTAACACAGGTAGGGAAGAGGTCCCATGAGAAACTTAAGCAACCTCACATGCATAAAAAGGTTGAATTAATTAGATAAACAAATGGAAAGATGACAGAAGCCACATGAGAGGCATAAACTATTATGCCAAAGAGAAAAAAACAAGATCAAAATCTACTTTCAAAATCAAGGTGGCATTCTCGTTTGGAAAATTTATCTTTTCTTCTTGCCCCGCATCCAGAAGGGCAAAATTGCGGAAGGCAGAATTTGCAAGACCTTTTGTTACACCTTAAGTACTCACAGTTAATTTTCATAACACGTAGGCATCGGTAATGCACATGGTTTTGTCTTTTTCACTTCCAGTGGTATTGACACTCAACTTTTGCAGATAATTCATCAATTAGGCTACACACAAGGGCAAGGGACCACCAGAAGTGCCTGTGAATGGGAATTGTGCAACAGGGTGACTTAGTGGTCCCAGCTTTCACCCAGCCCAAGAGGGCTTATGCAGCACAGTCAAGTAAAACAAGAAAAGGAGTACAGATTCTGAGTCTGCTTAGTCCAGCTCCTCCAGGCACACACGGAGATCTTTAGCATAGGGACTACCTGTTTATTAGTCAGATAAACAGACTACCTGAGCTGCTGGGAACTTTACTTGTGCCATTTGCTGTGACAGCTAGTTATAGAGGTGGGGGAATTTAGCATCTGACCACGCTGAGACATGCCCAGGGTTGTGTGATGGCTGTGCTGGGTACTATGACAGGAAGTGGCTCACACAGCCATCTTTGCTTGCCATTTCTCTTGAGGGCATGAAAGCCCATTGTTCAAAACTGTCCCTTTGTACCCTTGCTGTTAAGCCTCCCCAGCCATCCACCACTGAGCCTCTCTCATCCTCCTTCCCTGTTCTCTGCCTGCTGGTAGCAACTGTGCCATTCTCACAGGTGATAAGTACAGCAGCTAAAGCCTTCTGCAACTCCAGTTACCTGGAAAAGTAGCATGGAAACATTTTGCCTTAATGTTGTAGTGTCCAAATAATACCCTGTATGCTAATTCTGACAGTTCCCTAGTCTAGGTCTCTCTGTTGATTTCATCCTCTAGAAATTCTTTCTTCAGCATTAATCCTTAATTTATACCAATCCATTTGCACTACTCTTTCTGTAATTCATCTCATCTTTTCTTCTAACCTGATAAAGCATTCAAAGATAGAGGTTCTGCAAAAAATGCTATACAAAATAAAGATGAATTTTCCTATATTTTTATCTTCAGGCAATGAGAGAACAGTGGGAATTAAATCAATAGCCATTACGAAACATGAAACAAAATTACTGAAAAAGGTTACCTGATTAATACATTCTTTCTTCTCTCATAATCTAATATCAGATACAAACTCAGACTAGAATAGCTAGGAAATATTTTCAATTTGTTTTACAAGGAAACCTTTACTAGAATGACCAATCTACTGGATAAAATAACCTATATCAAGTAGTTTCTGTGCACTTAGACTTTGAAATTGGAGTCATCATTACATTGCAATCAGAGAATTAATTTGATATATGTGTAAATGAACACATATTAAATTCAAGATAATCCATTCACTGATGAGTAAAATGCTTGTCTTGACTCAGTTAAAAATGCTACCATGGATAATGCAATATCAGGTTTCCTGGGAGTTTGGTAGAGTCCTAGAGTTATAGCCACTGGAGTCCAGGAGATATTACTGAAACAATTAAAAAAAAAAAAAAGATTAAACTGTACTTGCTTCATATTTTCCAAGACAAGAAACAGAAGGTAACCTTAAAAAAAGTATTTTTTTCCCCTTGGACAGGGTTCCTTTTATTATCAGTACTGATTTAAGCCCCCACAGCATCTGAGGACTGCAGTTCATATCCCACTAAGAGTACTGCAGTTACTCTTCCTCTTAGCAGCAGCACATCTCAGCTTCATTCAGCTCATTCAAACAGCACTGCTCTATTTTCTTCCTAGTATGAGTTGATACAACCACCCTAATGACTGACCATCTCTAGTTTAAGCAGGTGCAATACATATGCTCTGCTCCTCTCACATTTTCACTCCTTTTAGAGATATTTTTTTTTATAGCTGCTCTACTTTTCTTCCTGCCCATTAAATAGGGTGCTGACTGTATGATCAAACCCCTTCCCTCTGTTTCACATTCTTACTGCTATGTAGAGGAGCACTGAGGCTTCTCAGGGCAGTTCAGTGTAGTGTGCTGTGACAGGCAACATCATTCTCTGGCCATCTTCTCCTGGTTTTGCAAGTTCTTGTCTCCCTATTCTAAAGTCACATTCAGAATCAGAGTTGTCATTCCCAAATTATTGCTTTGTTTCAAGAGCTGTCTTTCAGCAATGTACTTTTTTATTCCTTTTCATCTTTTTACATCTGTTTCTTAGCTTTTTTTTTTTGTCACACGGGTGTGTTGCCATATTCTATGGCAAACCATGTGAACTGATTCCAGACTATATTTGAGACCAAAATTATTGGTGCATTTGGTACTGTGTTCATTTGTGCAGATGTAAGTATAGGCTGAGGCATACCAAAAACAGGAGCAGCAGGCCTTCACAAATCAGATGGGTCTGTATTGGCAATTAGCTGGGCTCTGCTCAATAGAAGTACTGAGGTGTGAAGCCTCAGTATGTATTTCTGAAATGGGAATGTTGCGGTGCTTCATCCAAAGTGAAGCAGTAGTTCTTATCCAGCCTGCTAAATGGTACCAATTGTGGTGTTTTATATGTGGTGAAGCTGCTCAGAAAATTCTCTTAAGGGGTAGACTTCATCATATATAACTTCAGCTACTTAAAATATAAGTATTTGCGTCAGGTGGTTGGTTATCTGTGCTCCTATGTAGTCAGTGGAGAACCAGACACTTCCAGATACCTTCTACACCTACTGTGAAACGGGATGAATTACCTTCTGATGGTATCTTTTTTCCCACTGGCTACAGAGGAAGCCTAGATGAGGAAGTACCTGCGTAGCAAAAATCAACATCTTGTCAATAATTCTTTCATTCCCTTGATGATCTGTGCTTTTTCTTCTGCTCTGATCTGTGCTTTTTCTTCTCCACTTCGGAACTTCCCTTCACTCATTTGCCTGGGACTTAAAAGGGAGGGAGGGGAGTAATGTGGAAGGAGAGAAGGATACCTAGAAGAAGACAAAGTGAAGTTATACAGAAAAGAGAAAAAAACCCATCTGGATTTCATAGCTGGAGAAATGCTAATGGTTTTGGAACCAGGCTAAGTAAGCCTTAGTCCAGTAGGCACTTCAAACTGGTAAGAATTCCCTTTTGCAAACATCAACAAAAGCACTTATCTAAAAGTGGTTAAAAATTATTATACATTTAAGGACATAAAATTCACCTAAACAGAGCATTAAAAGGAAAACAAACAAAAGCGAGAGAAATTTAGATTTGCTGATCAGCAGTGCTGACATTATAGTCGCATACTTCCTTTCACGGATGCTCTTTTATTGATTAAACTGGAACAAACCCATTTCATCACTTAAACAGAAATAGATGTTCGGAGCAGTAGAAGAACAATAAACCAAAAATACATAGCACACCATGTGTCATAAAAGTTTATGCTTCCTGGTAAAAAATAGTGAAATTTACATAGATCAGGACTGTTACAGCTCAGTGTTTTATCAGCAAGAAGTGTTTTTACACCAAAATCTGTGTTTTGATAAATCATTTCTCACTATATAGTGACTGCATTTGTTTCTCAAGACACACACACTCTTTACCAGAAATGCATTACAATTACAAGCTTTCACATAGTGAAGTTCTACCTGCAGAGTCTGGAAGATTGTACCTGGCCATCAGGGATGCTCAGCTATTCAATTTGAACTGTTCTTCAACAAGAGGCTCAGAAACCACCTGTTCTTTTCACAAGGAACACCCCACCTCAACCCTCTCCACCATGCGCACATGAGCACTTATCCCAGACTCCTTACTAAGACTTTCTATTTATCTTGTGCTCCTGCTTGCTGTAGAGAGTGACTTTGTTGTTCCAGAAGCACATTTCATGAGTCATAAAGTTTACTTTTGCTTTCAACTGTGCGACAGTAATGCTTTCATTACATAAACAGCCAAAGAAAACAAACTGGCAGTTAAAAAGTGTCCTATTATGCACTTAATTCTGTGTGCTGTTTCCAAGCACACATCTTAAAGGAACCATATCCCAAAAGACTTGCACTAAATAAGACAGAGGACTTAAACTGAATTGGTGGCTTGAGTCTCTGATTCAAAAGAATGGGGCTAGCCTTCAAAAATCGGAGTGTCGAAAATAAACTGTGCTGGTGCATATATATTTTCATACATATATATATATATATATCTTATGTATGCATCTCCCTTCTGTTTCTATAGAATAAAGCTTCCAGAAGCAAACTGAAGTAACTCTTGTTGCCAAAAAAAAGCTCTCTAAATAGAAACCAAAGCATCCCTTTCCAAAATGTTCCCCTTTGGATTCAATTTTCCATTTCTTTCTACCAATGATAACAGCGAAAATGTGGTAGTTTCTTGTCTGAAACTGAGCTAATGCTTTGTTGTGTCACAAGCTGAGGAATCTGGGAAGGGTACTACATGGGATTGGTACAACCAATGGACCAGCATAGGGTTGTGTGAGAGGGCAAGAACTACAGTGCTGGGCTGCAAGTGGATGTATTTGGTGGCACCTCTCTTGGTATGTCAGACAGACAGAGCCCTGATGATGGAACACAGAGATTACTACAGACCTGACTGTACTTCCCATTACAGCTTTACTAGCTCAAACACCCTGGCAGACACATCTATAAGAGTGAAAAAAGCATTTTGTGCAATAAAGACATAGTGTCAGAGACACAGTGGCATAGGCTTTTCGTCATTATGACAGGTATTTACCAGCACATGTCAGCTGTAAATACCTACTTGTACATATATTACAGGTTATATATTATATGGTTATAATGTCATATTAAATTTCTATATTGTAATATTTACATACAAATATTTGCATGACTATCTGATGAATCTGCACTGGTAAAATCTGAAAGTATAGACCTGTAGTTACATGATGTGAAACGCTGATCCATCAGGAACTAGACCACAGAAGATCTGAAACATCTCCCACACTTCCTTTGGTAATTCACACAGTGAGAGCACCTATTTTTGTCTTTGAGTCAAATTCTCAAACACTGGGGGGAAACTTACTCTATCTAACTTCAGGCTGCCTAACTCACTGACAGCACTGTTTTCACAGAACAGTGAGTTGATAAAACACTTCATTACTAGCAAAAGGGACAAATCTTGTTCCACCTCTCCACGTATTCCTTTCTACTCTCAGCCATACAGCCCCACCAGTTACTTGCCATGTATGACGTGTATTAGGCTATGAACCTTTTTACTCACTTAACCAGTGGAAATTATTTCTGGCTGGGGCAAGGAAGATGAGAAGAAAGAATCAGCAAAATAGAGGACAGAGGAAAGGAGAGAAGAGAAGAAAGGAAGATCTCTCTGTATCAGTGGATATTTACATTTATTACAAATTGGAAATCCTCACATTAAATGCACGAAGTCAAAGAACTGCATTAAAAAAATCCAAAATACTTTATTCAGTCCTTTATTCATGGAATATATAACACTAATAATAGCAAAATGTCTCTCATAATATTATACTAACTAAAATAAATTAGAAACAACTTTTCAACTATTTACACTTTCTTTGTCCATAAAACTTTCTTCTTTTAATTTCACTTGTCTTCACTTTGGATGGTGCTTTCATACCCACAGACGTATCACCTGTCCTCCTCCTCTTCAGCTGATCTAACTGAGCCTTCAAAACACCTCTTATTATTCACCTGACTTTTCCCCCTGACTTTGCTGAATATTTTCCTGCATTACAAGGAATAACACAGATTTCCCAGGCCTACCATATACAGACCACTTTCAAAATCCTTCCTGAAAAGGATTAAAAAGGGGTTTCAAAGCCGATTCCTGCAAAATAAGGTAGCTAATGCCCAAGACTGCACCACATATATAGCACTAAAGGAGACTGGACAGTCTATACATAGGCTGCTCTGTTCTAAACCCAAAACTTTTCAGAGTTATAGTACGATACATTTTGTAATCTCCTCAATATTATGGAAGAGAAATATAATTGCCTCTTCACGCAGGATTTTTCTTACCACACTTTAGCTACCTAAAATTCCAGAGTCTAGTCTAAATCACCCTTCCAGGTTCCTTCCAGAACCTAAGAAGAGAATGAGATGCCTGCAAAGGGCACCTCATTAGAGTGGTTTGAAGAGCTAGGCATGAGAGAGCGGGAAGATGCTCTCAAAGAATAAGCTGTTTGAACTTCACAGCTAATAAGATTCTTTCATATTTTGAAAAGAACAGACACCTAAAGAAGAGCCACTCAAGCTCATGCAAGTATCAATGTCAACCTATACTGATTATCATTATATAAATCTCCTTGTCTGTTTCTGAAATGTGCAGTTAGATCACACCACAAAACCTAGAACACATTTATGACTGAAAAGGGATTAGTAGGTCTTTTCAGTTTCAATAATTTTAAAGCTGCTAAACAAGACAAGGATGATTGATAATTTTTTCCATTATTATCATTTCCACACCAGCATTAATTGTTTTTCCCTGAACTATGTGAAATATGAGCACACAAAAAATCAACAGTGAAAGAAAGAAGTGCTGCTGACTTTGTCAGAATCTTGAGTTCATAAGAGAAATTATACCTTGGTAATTACAAAAATTGCCTTTATATTATCTGCATTTCCCGTGCACAACAGTAAAGACTTTTTCCATTTATTTGCACAGGAACATCAAAGACGGTCTCAGGAAATCTACAGAATTTCAGTAGTCTTTCTTTCTTTCTTCATGTAAACAAGTTGCTTTAATTAGCTTAATACGTGATATGAAATCTATCAGTAATTAACATCTTTGACCAAAATCTGCACACAGCCAGTCTCTTCTAGAATGTTTGATTTGCATGAAAAAGTAGATGAAAAGAAATAGATTTGTACTGAGCAGATTAGGTAAACATAGCAGTATACATTTTTTTGTACATGTTAATAAAGACCACCTTTACACAAAATGCCCAGTGGGCATTTTCTGAAGGACGTAACCTATTTACAAGATACATCAGTTTTGAAAAGTGAAAGAAGTTTAGCTCTTCTGAAAACCGGCTCACACATGTAACTGCTTCAAAAAAACTTTTATTCTGAAACAGGTGCAAATCTGGTGGCAGGAGATGATATTGAAACACTACCGTCGTGTATGTGTGAACACAGGGAAGGAATGCATGCATTGTCAGAGAAGTCTATCAACTGACAAAAAAAAGGAAAATTACTGCTTTGCTTCTCCAACTTCTGCTTTAGTTGCTTTTCAACACTTCATTTGAAATCTAACTCTTGTTCACAGAGATTGGGAAGCAAGCATATTAAGGCACCTAAAATTAGCATCCCTTGAGAAGCCTGAATAAACAGCTTTGCCTTTTCTATCTGTGTGCAGAGCTCCATGTTTTTACCTTCCTCATGTTTTCAAATTCTGCTTTTGTCCATCTCTTTGAAAAAGTCATGGGCCAGACTGAGCCAGCTGAGCATTAGATTTATATCTGAGTATGTGCTAGACATGTCAGCAAGAAAATTAAATATTTGTTAGCATGAAGAAAACATGAGGAAGACTAAGCAGTGGACAAATTTGGGTCTCAGACCTGCTGCAGACAACTGCCTCCAAGTTGTGCCTAAGTACCAAGGTTTGTGCTAACTCAAATCTCATGAGGGGGAGGTGTGGGTTGGATAGCAGGAAAAAGTTCTTCACCCATATGGTGGTTGTGCACTAGAACAGGCTCCCCAAGGAAGTGGCCACAGCATCAAGCTTGTCTGAGTTCAAGAAGTGTTTGGACAATGCTCTCAGGTACATGATGTGACTCTTGGGGCGTCCTGTGCAGGGCCAGGAGTTGGACTCGATGATCCTGATGGGTGCCTTCCAACTCAGCATATTCTATGACCCCTCCCCATCCTCTCTGTGTCCTTTATGCTCCTGTACCTCCTCCCACTCCCTCCCTGCCTGCGCTGCTCTCTGCCATAGCTGTGCTGCTGTCAGTGTGGCTCCCACAGCCCTAATGAGGGCTCTTGCAGGCAGCACTGTGCTATTGCAAACATTCAAAACCCTAACAGCTATTATGGTGCCCTTGCATCTCCCAATCACTCTGGTAGGCACCACAGCTTCAGTATGCTCATTTTCAGCCTTGCAAACAGTACAGCTTGGTGAGGCTGGCATTGGAAAGACTTGTGAGTGAAACTGTGAGCCAGTGCTTGGTTTATCCATTGGGTTAGCTAAAACTACATACATGGTGTCATATCGACATTGCACATTTAGAGAGTGCTTCATTTCTAGGTGCTAGCTCATGCCACCTCCACATATTTTCCGAGCAGAAACCTGTTACAGCACTCCCTCAGCACAAATTTCTGCTCTCAGCTCAACTCTGCTGCCATGAACCCCCCCCACACCCAGCCTTCCCCACCTCTGTATGTAATTTCAGCATCTCATTTCCTGATTGGAAATATTTTGTACTGTAATGTGAGGAGAAGGAAAGCAAGCAAATGAGCAAGGACACTTCATGTCTTACAATCAAATCCATTTGATTTGAGCAGTATCATATTTCCACCCATCCAGCTGCAGTAAGTGTGCCTTTGTAATGAAACAACATACAGCTTTATATGCTGCTCTTCAATCCATAACCTGCTTTGCAGGTTACAAGAGAGGCGAAAAGAGACTGCAACACATTATTCTTCAATGCCTTCTGTTTGCCACTTAGAAACATCCCAAGTCAGTGCAAATCTTCAGTCAAAGCTGGTGCCAGGCTTTGCATAGCAGAGCCAAGCACAAATGCTAAGAGCTGAAGTGAAATCATACTAGTCAATGAGGCAGAGCCTGCTTCTGCAAGCAGCAGTTCCTTTAAATTAAGTGTTATACCTTGGTCAGCACATTGAACTCCCACTGTGGGCCCTGGGATGCCAAGAATGAGGTCAAAGAGGTGCAATATTATTAATGACATGTTTTAAGAACAAACCATTGTCCATTCTACCTAATTGTGTTTTCATTCTTTCTCAAACTCCCTGCTCATCAGTTACTGAGTGCTGAGGTTTTGCTGTACTAGTTTCGTTAATCATTATATATTTTATATTGCATTTAGCATTTCATCAACCATGAAAGAACTTGGACTTACAGAGGACAGCTCACAAGGAAGTAGAATTTCAAGACAAAAAGAGAAACAGATTTAAGTAGAAATGTCAATTTAAAATAAGGGAGGGAGTTTCCCAGTTCAATTGAACCTGCATTCATTTTCAATTTAAACAACAAATAAAAAATGAAGTATTGAGTCATTACAAGACCCAGACAATCGTCAGAGCTATATTGAGTTAAACTCAAATTATACTGCAGCAACTGCTCAAAGGAAGTCTAGTTAAAATACAAGTAACTGAGTAAACAATTTCTTTTCCTTCTCACTCCCTTTTGTCCTGTTGCACTGTATAAAATTTTTTGTTACAGGAATATGACATTTATGCTACCCTTCTGTGCTTATATAAGGCTTTACAATCTTACTGACGGCTGCAAATTTGTTAAAGCTGCCCTAAACTCTTTCAATCAAATATACTCCGTTATGTCCCAACGAATAATTACCACTCTCTGTGGTAGTACGACGTAAATCCTTTCAATCTGTTTTCTGCAATATTTGAAACAAACAGCTCAGCCTCAGCAAAGACAATGTTAAAAGACCCACAGTGGACAGTGCTCAAGGTAGGAAGCATAATTAAACTTTCTAGTTATTCTCTCAGTCTGTTCCCCAGAAATCCAATCTTTCAACAGCTAAATCATAACTATGTGTTATTAGCAGGAAGAAGTTTTCCTTATTCCATGATGGGATATGCAAACAGGCACTAATACCAAACATACGGGACACTTATTTTTCCACAGTCCCTGTGGAAATGACACAACATGCTGAGAAATACATGGTTTAACCACCTTATAGCTTCTTCAGACATTTAACTTTCTGCTAAGGGCAGAAGCAATAGAAAAACTATGAGGCAGATTAGAAGAAAATGGAAAAATAAAACAACCTTAAAACATTATGCCTGTTAGTAATGTAGCATGAGTGCTGTGGAAGATAAAGCTAATTTCATCTGCCCACCACTCAGTCTGCAACTTGGAACCTGTTGTTCATCCTAGTCTCTAATGTAGAAATGAGGGGCAATAGTTTTTAAAAAACTGACTTGCTGCAGATTTTTGTCTCATAGGTCATGCCCCATTTGGATTCTCTACTGTTTAATAAGTGGTGAGCTAACATTGCAACCTTTACCACCATGGGGGAACTAAGTCATAATTCTCTTCTCTACCCCCCTGTGAATTTTCATAAAACTTGAGGGAACTGCACACCCTTGAAGTCTCTTCCACCCTCTTGAATTTGCCTGAAATTGGTCAACGTGCTAAAAAAATGGAATAGGGAACAGGGAAAGACACAGACAAACATTACGGCTTTATAAATCTTATTCCTTTGGGAAACCCAGCCAGAAACAGAAGTTAAAAGCAAAGGAATACTTGCAAAGACGCCACTGACACTTAAAGACAATGCAAAAAAAGAGTGATATTATGAAAGAAATTTGCCTACAAATAGTGAGAACATGACTGCATTTTATGAAGAACAAAACAGGAAATGACAACAGATTAGTTGTAAGTAAAATAGTTACTTGGTAATAAAATGCAAAGTAAATCCATCAGTTCCTCCTCTGACCTTAACACCATTCTTGATTTATACCAGTGAAACCTCTGCATTATGAAATTAATCATATTTCATGATGTTTGTATATAATCAATCTTCTGTAAAGTGCACATTGGACATGCTGTTATTCAACCCAGACTTCAATTTTTAGCAAAGAACAAGGAAAGTGTTAAGAATTTCCACAGATTCCTTCATCCTTCTTCAGATCCCTTCCTTTGCCTTCCAGAGACTTTCTATGACTTCCTCATATATATAAAAGCAAAGCATTTGGAAAGCCAAGCTAAATCTAAAAACAAATCACACAGTATCTCAGATCCTATCTGATGTAGCCCTAGAATCTTGACAGCAAGAGCTCTGGGTTTTTTTCTTCTGTTTAACACATATAGTTTCAGGAAAGTGTTCCTGACTTAAACTTCTTGTGCAGGATGAGATCAGCTCTTAGGGTAGAGCTGATCATGTAGGTTGTTGATGCTCAAATTGGTATTTTGCTCTCTACTCACCCTTTTCCCAGCTACACAGTCCTGGCCAAGCTCTGGCCTTATCTAATCCTGTCCTTGGTCAATTCAACTCACTAAACTAGTAGGAAAGTAAATTCAGTAAAACATAGCAAGTTGCTTTTGTCTTGCCTAGTACAAATGAAGTCACTGGCCAGTTCATATTTCTCATTCTCTAAAACTTCTCAGAAGTGGTGAAACAAATGACTAATATTTTGAGGCAGATGCATCAGTTTTAAGTCAGCTGAAAATCCCTGTTTTTCATGTTTAATACATTATGATAAAAAAAAAATAAAAGAAGAATGAAAAGGGCTGTTACTTACTATTTGTCTTCTGTTTTCTACCAGGTAGATGCCAACAATCCCTAGGAAAGATCCAAAGCCAAGCTAAGGCAAAGAAAAAAACCAAAAGAAATGCATGATGTCAGCTTATTTGGTCAATATACCAACACATACAGAGATATCTGAGCTGATGCATCACAGAGATAGGCTAACTGGGATGGATCAGGGGAAAAGGTGGAAGTTACTGCTGGACATAAATAATACAATGTAATGGGCAATGGCTAGAACTGCAGCTCTTTGGTATTTCAGTGCAAAATTTGTCACATGCTAAACAGAAGCCCATGCAGACACATTTCTGTAACCTGACAACTGTTACCATTGTCACATGTGGTTTTACAGACTGTGAAACAAAAATTACGTGAAGTAGGAGAAAAGAATACTTACATTTAGTCCACACATCATTATTTTGGAAAATTGCAAAGCTTTAGGCAACTGCAAACAGTTTTTCACAAAAAAATTGATGTGCTCCTGCCATGCAAATGACACAAGTTCAAACCCTTAGAATTAGGTTTGTTTGACTGAACACTGTCATAGATCCCAGAAAAACTCCTTGCTAAAATGCTAAAAGGACCAGTACAGTCAGCTGTGTCATCAACAGCCGCAGGAGAGAGAGTAGGAAGGGCCACTGGAGTAAGGTGGTCCTAATGTTCCTACCAGTGTTGCTTTAACACTGGCATGGCAGGAAAAGCCCCCTCCTTATGATGGGTCAATGAAGGTTTGGAGCAGTAGAAATGACTTGTTTTCATGGCTAACATGAAGTAAAGCAGCAACAGGTGATAACAGCTTTTCATCAGGACTCCCACTGGGCTCATGTTGACTAGGAAAAATGAGGTCTCCTGGGTGCTAGACACCTGTGACATAGCTGGCCACAGACTCAGGAGAAGCCATAGCAGGACTGCCAGTGTCAACAGGCTCTTTCCATAGGGCTCCCTCCTTGCCTTGCCTGGTTGCACGTTGTCCTGTGGTCAGCTCAGACTCAATTCCCCATCACTTCTATGCTCTTTGCTCTCCTCTTCACTAGGGCTGACATTCCTCCCTGCCCAGACAAAGCCTCAAGTCACACCCTTGGGTTCCACCCAGCCCACTCCATGGGGCAAGATATTTCTGCTCAGGAACCTAAGCCCCTTTAAGCCCCTCTCTGGAATGAGGTCTCTGAGTTGAGCTCAGAGCCTCTCCTCCAAGAACAAATTAAGTTTTTAAGGACTATATGTCCCAGCCAAGGGTTTGAGCCATGTCCGTAAATTCCTTGCTGGTATGCACAACTACTCACAGCAGAAAGCAAATCCCCTGCAAGCACTTTACTTGCTCAGTATCAGAGGAATCCATCACTTACTCTCAAGAAAGCAAATGCAGGGAAAGGAGATTTACTCTTGAGTGCTTTGGGAAGATTTACGTGAAAGGGAGGCACAAGGACTAAGAGCAGAGACTGAAAGAGTGAGCAAGTGTGCCCACACTGACAGCAGAATGGTAGAGAGACTTGGAACCGTGAGCAAGGACACACTGTTCAGGAGACAGCAACTTCGTAAATTGAGATAACTACATCAAAATGACACCTGGTTCCAAGCTCCATTTTTCATTCCAAAAGGAACAATTCATAAGGCCCCATTTATTGCCAATTAAGGAGACACAAAATGGAGTAATATTATCCATATGAAGAAAAAAAATTACCAAATACATAACAATAGCAATTAAATCTGAAGGAGCAGAACCACAGAGATCACAATAGAAGCCATGGAATTGCTGAGATTGGTTTAGGGTCAGATGAGCTGCTTTTTTTTGTCTGTTTAGACAACAGGCTATTTGGCTTGGGAACTCTGGGAGTCTAGGTCAGTATGCTGACTGGGAAAATTGGATCCCATTGAAAGATTATAAGAATAGCAAACAAAAATAATACAAGCAGTAGTCATAGAGAAGTGACATTAAATATTTAAGTATAAATAACATTTATAAGGAAGTGAGGCTGAAGAAGTTCCAACTTTGTATTTGCAGACCATTCCAAAAAGACAGCCCAAACTGATGATCAAGCAGTAATTTACTAAATGCAGACACCTCCCAAAGTGTAACATTATATTAACTCCTCTACATACAGAATTATTTTACACTCAATTACTTTGGATGCATAAATGCAGATAATACCTAGCTCTATAAAGCTGAATTTAGAAAAAAGGTTTTTTCAAAACAAATTACAAGTGACCACATATGCAGGGAAATTAAGGCACCCAACTTCTTGAAGCCAGTGGGAACTAGGCAGAAGCCAAATAATATTATGAATCTAACCCTGAAGCCATGTTCTGCAAATGCTTCTCTATGCAAGTAAATCTATGCCAGTGGATAGTGCTACTCACCTTCGTAGGTGTTTGCAAGGTAGGGTTAATTCTGAATGTTTTTTAAGAAAAAAACTCTTGCCTAAGGTCAGTAGAGATTTACATCTCATCCATCAGCTGTTAAATTAATATTTTACTACTGAATTCTATGACAATTAGACCATATTTTTAATTTAAATGAACGCTGTCCTCATATTCTTTCTTTCCTCTGAGCAAAGCAGTTAAATATGTAGTGTTGAATTCACTCCCCTGGCTTTAGGTATCTAGAAGTTTGGGATCAGTGCTATGTTGGTTTTCTAAGCTCCCTCTACTGTCAGCAAAGAGAAGCACCTTTTGGGGGCTATTCAGTTCATCCTGAAAGGTGGCTGACTCCGTGCAGAGGAGGAGAGTCCATCTCACAGTGATGGTGGGAAGTGATTCTGCCCCTCCACTCTGCTTTGTTGAGACTCCACCTGGAGTACCGTGTTCAGTGGGGCTCCCAAAATAGGAAGGACATGGACCTGTTGGAGCAAGTATAGAGGAGGGCTACAAAGATGATCAGAGGGCTGGAGCACTTCTCCTTGATGACAGGCTGAGATAGTTAGGGTTATTCAGCCTGGAAACGAGAAGGCTCCAGGGGACCTTATTACTGCCTTCCAATTCCTAGAGGTGCAATACAAGAAAGCATGCAATGACAGGAAAGGGTGAATGGCTTCAAACTGAAGCAAGGTAGGTTTAGATAAAATATCAGGAAGAAATTCTTTACTGTGAGGGTGGTAAGGCTCTGGAACAGGTTACCCACAGAAGTTGTGGATACCCCATTCCCAAAGTATTCAAGGCTAGTTTGGATGGGGCTTTGAGCAACCTGGTCTAGTGGAAGGCGTCTCTGCCCATGGCAGGGGGGTTGAGATGATCTTTGAGGTCCCTTCCATCCCAAACCATTCTATGATTCTAGGATAGTTCATCTGCCAATGCTGTACTGGAGTCAATCACCTCTGGCAGTGAGGCAGGAACACAGCAGTGCTGTCACACACCTCTTACTAGACTTTTGGAAAGATATCATATAAGATTTGCATAGAACCTTTAACTCTTGCTAAATGTTTGCAATATTTAGTATTTGATGACATTTACAGTAACAATTACCCATCACTCTTTCTCAGTTACTTCAAAAATCCATCACACATGCACAAATAGAATTCCAAATTTTATGAAAATTATTTAGCTCCAATAATATTTTGACAGGGAAAATTATTAATAAAAGGTTTTATTTTCAAAGTGTTCTAATAAATTCTTGCTATTCTACCTGGTTGCTAATGAATCCAAGATTTAGGAAAAAAAATTGACCAGATGATATTTTTCAGATGACTGAATAGACATTGTGTTATTCCTAAAAGAAAATAAATGCTGAAAGAACCCGTTTTGTGCAAATGGGTGGGTTTATTACTTATTACACTTGCTAAAGACAATAGTTTAAAAATGAAACTTCTTTCTAGAGAATGAATGCAGATAATGAATGTGGTCTTCTAAAAGATTTTAACTCAAATTATGGAACAAGAAGAGACTTTTGTCAGTATTAATCTATCTATTTTAGGTTAATGGAAGGGAAATTCATTCTTTTAAGGTCTTATTCTTGGAACTGCTTTTTGTTCTATTTTTAAAACACCACTGCTTATATATCATTATTCCAAAATTATCTTTCTGAATGTCCTGTTCTCAGCATGACACTAAGATGTAAGAGGACTTGTTTAGGAGGAACAATTCTAACTCACAAATTATTAATGGCAGTGCAAAATGTATGCACAGTATTAAAAGATGCATATTCCTCTTCTCTGGACATTTAATTGCATAGAGAACAAGAAATAACGGTACTTTACAACATATTTGTCAGTGGTGGAGCCACATACCTAAGCAGGTGTCTAAGTCTAAGCATGTGAGTTTCTTTCTCCACTTTGCACCCTTTACCTCCTCTTGGTTGACTCAGGGAGACCAAATGAAGTAGATGGGCCCTTCTCTATTTGCTGCCTGTACTCCTCTTAGTTAAAACTCAGCCCAGGTATTTAACTTTTTTTTTTTTTTACTCCAGGGATTTCTATGCTTTTCGATATGACTGATCCCTTCTTCTGAGATCAGAAAGGGCCATGGGGGTTGAAACAGTAAGGGGCTGTCAGGGCTACTCCTCCCAAGAATTCAGAGAGGCACCACAGGGCAAAGCAGGTGGAGCTCAAACCTTGTGCCCACTGTAGGAATGTGTTAAAGCAGTCTGTTCCCAAGGCAGAAAGAAGAGTAAGGACTTTGGAAACGGGATCTTGCACAAGAGGACTGGCAGCAAGACTGCACGACAGGATGTTAGGCAGGCTCCAGGGAGAAGCCTCCACATGGCCATTTACAGGGTTTGCCCTGCAACAGACTGAGCAGAATTCCTGGCACATGGACATAAGAGTGGAGTGGCTCTTTCTGCCATGATCATAGTAAACTTCTAAAGGGTTCTTTAAATCTATGCCATGCCTACTGTCCAGTCATTTACACATCCACATTTAATGGAGACCAGTGGTAAGTCCAGGCTCAGGTGTTCACACATGTTCCTGAGCCCAGCATACTGCTGTGCAGTGCAACCTTGACCTCCTTCTGCCCCCTAACAGCCTCCCCTTCGGGACACCTCAGAAAAACATTTTGCCCTGCAACCTTATCACACACTAGAACTAGATCAAAACAAAGGAGCATCAGATCTCTCCTGTGAAATGCTACAGGACTAATTTTTTTTTTTCCCAACCAATCCAAGCTTCACATCTGCAGCTGAAAATAATTTCTCTGGATATACCTAATAATCTAAAATAGAGCTTTTTACTTACAACGATGCCTGGGTAGTAGCCTCCCACGGTAACATTTTCTGTTCTTGTGGTAGCTGCCAGACCTATGGTCAGTATGAAAACAGACACCACCAGCAGTGCAACTGTGAACCAAAGCGAAGTCTTTTTCCTTTTTGCAAACTGTCCTGTAGGGAGTGGGGAGGGAAAAAATGAAAAAAAAAAAAAAAAGAGAGTTTTTCATTGCAATCATGGCAGAACAAATAAAAAAGAATGGAAGATTTTCTTTTGTTAATCTTTTCTGTTGTTAAGCCACTGTTGTTCTCCTATGTAAGAAAATTTCTAGGAGAAAACAAAAGGAATTAGAAGCTACAGATTTAGCTACAGTTCAGCACAGCTTAATGCACATACATTGAGTACAGGTGTGAGATGAGTTTTTATTAAGCTGAACTGTAAGTCAGTGACAACAATAATTACACCTTGTCTTCAGTAACATTTATAATTAAATGTTGCTCACATTGGTTAGTCAGATCCTGCAGGCCTTAAATGCTTACTATGTGAAGTACCAGTTTGACTCTACCTGGCCAGAACATAAATAAATGTATATTTTAAACAAGATTATCAGAAACTCTGCATGCTATCATGAAAACGAATGTGCTTCTCGTATTTACTGGGGTAAGCAATCTGTATCCCTGAAGAAAAGCTGTAATAATAGTTAATCAGGTAATGATATATGAGACTTTTCAAACAGTAGCTGCTCAGTGAAATACATTCAGTCTCACTGGGATTTGGATTCAGATACCCCAAAGTGAAAAACAGCACCCTCACCCACAGCTTTCAGCCTGCTTCAAGGCACTTAACCATGTGAATGTGGTGGCATATCTGAGCTGCAGCCACAGGTTACGAACATCAGGGCCCCATCCTACAGTACAGACATACATAAGACCAATTTAAAAACAGCCATTCATACATGACCCTAAGTAATGAAAGACACCCAAGTGAATCAAACTGTGGTCCCCATTTCTGGTGTTCCTGCTTTGAAAGGCAAGCCAAGAGTGTGTAGGATCGCCCCTGGAGCACTGGGCCATGTGATGCCATGCTAATATAGACTGCATCTGGGCAGGGCAGAGCTCCTAAGAGAGCACAACCTGGCCACGACACAGGGCCAGTGTCTTTCCCTCCATGGTCCCATGAAGCTGCCTGCATACCCAGCTTCAGGAGAAGGCAGAGGCTGTGATATTCACTGCATACTGGAGGCAGCAGCTCTCACCAAGCAGCAACAGATGAGAGGGAAAGGCAACTTGCATGGGTCAGGCTCTGGAGATGCCACTGTAAGAAACAGCAGGGGAAATGCAGGAAAGTCAAAAAGGAAGCAGAAGCCATTTGCAATGAGTCACTTGAGTTTTGTGGCCAGTTTAAAAGCAGGTAACTTAGTTAAATGTTTAGAGTTCAAAAGCCAGACTAGATTAGCGATGCCTGCAAACCAAGTCAAATTATTTTAATTAGTAAAAAAGTGCATTTATAATAAAAAGCTGTATTTGTTGACATTTCTCCAGCAGAGCAACCAGCCAAAATGAGTCCAGCCTTTTAGTATGAAATTCAGGCAACTTTTCTGAAGACAAATATCATCTATTGAGCTTTCATAAGTGTCTTTCACCTGCATGTACAAAGTCGTCCTGCTAAAGATTAAGAAATAACTCATAACAGTCTCCAAACACCTCTTCTCCAGCCTGTGTCCCTGCTGTCTGCCTCTGGCAATTTCCTGTTAATCCATGGAGGATCACTGGGGACATGGAAGCAGAGAGGTTCTTCATTAGCAATCAGTTCATCCCCAAGTGTACAGAGTTGAAGACAGTTCTTTCAATGAAGCCTGTTCACATGGCCAAGAGGGAAAAGCAGACTTCAGATGTGACACTCCACAAGTCAGCTGTGCTTCCCACAAACTAAAATGATTCATTCAATATACCTACCAGATTGTAAATAATATCTGAATGCCCTTGCCATACTGTATCATCTTTGAAAAGTCATGGAGATTAGGGAATCCCCAATAACTGAAGAAAGGCAAGTGCTCCACCTGTTTTTAAAAAGACCAAAAAGATGATTCAGGGAATTACAAACCAACCAACCTCACTTTGGTTCCTGTGATGCTGGGACCAATCCTTTGTAGGACATTTCTGGCCACTTAAGGAAAAGGCAACTGGCAACAGCACAGATTTACCACAGCCAAGCCATATCTGACCAGCCCAGGTGGCTGCTATGGCAAGAAGGCTGGACTTGTGGAGCAGTGGATGTCTTTTACCTTAATTCTAGCAAGGCTTTTCGCAGAAAGAACCATGTCTTGTGGAATATACCATCTAAGGAGTCTTTCTGCTGTGCCTTTTGCAATCGGCTATGTCCATCTCGTATTGGCCTCATTAGCCACCAGCGTGCCTGTAACAAATGTGGATAGAGCCTTCCTAAATCTTCGTTCGCAAAGCCTAGCCACGAGATGAGAGCAAGGCTTTGAGTATGGTATCCTCCAACACCCACATAACCCAGCTGAGATGTCATGGCATGGATGGCTGGACAAGCAGATGGTTAAAAAATTAGCTGTATTGTTGGGTTCAGAGGGAGAGGTAAATTAATTTACTCTACCTGTAGGCCAGTAACAAGTGCAGTACCATGAGAGTCTGTCTTGGGATCTGTCCCATTTAATGTATTCATCAATGTCCTAGAGAAAGGCGTAGCATGCCCACTCATCAAGCTGGCAGATGACACAAAACTGGGGGCCAGTCAACCAACACCTGAGGGCAGCATTCCCATTCAAAGGGATCTAGGCAGGATGGAAAAACAGGCCAGCAAAAACCTTACAGATCCAACAGACAGATGCAAAGTCCTGAGCAAAGGAAGCAACAGTTCCTTTCAATGATACAGGTAAGGGACTGCCAGGCAATGAAGCAGCTCTGCTGAAAAGGACCGGGGGGTATTGGCAGATGATGAGCTGAACATGAAGCAGCAGTGTGGCCTAGCAACAGAATCCTGGGCTTTATTAACAGGAGCATCATTAGTACATCAGAGGAGCAACTACACCTATCTATTCAGCCCTTTTTAGACCACATAATATTACACCCATTTTTGGGGCCCTAGTACAGGAAATACATAAACTAACTGCAGTGAATTCCACAGAGGACTGCAAAGAAGGTCAGGGGCTGGTGCACTCGCTGTATGAGAAGAGACTGAGGGAATGAGGCTTGCTCAGCCTGGAGATGAGATGACTTTTGGCAGGGCTAGTAGCAGTTTTCCAATGCCTATGAGTTGTTGTCAAGAGAACAGACTCAGGCTTTTCATAATGGTGCACAGCAGGAGAACAGACAGCAGACAAACTGTAATACAAAAAAGTGTTTCAGACTGGGTATAAGGAGAAAAAAATTCAGCACTAGGACAGTCAAACATTGCAACAAGTTGCCCAAAGAGGTTGTGCTGTCTTCATCCTTGGAGGTTTTCAAGACTCAACTGAAAAAAGCGCTCAGCAATCTGGCCTGACTTTATAGTTAACCCTGTTCCAAGCGGGAGGTTGGAATAGCAACCTCCTGAGGTACCTTCCTACCTGTATTTTCCTATGATTCTATGGTTTTATGATAGTCACAACAGCTAGACTGAAAGTGGGTTGGGCATGTCTGCTCATAGGCACTGTTACAAAACTGCAGCTACAATGCAGACATACTTCAATCCTCACAGTCATTGATCAATTGCCACCTGCACCTCAAAACAGAGGTAAATATTCAATTGGATCGCTTTTTCATAGTCCAGTTTGGAAACTCTGGTAACTACATGTTGCTAGCTATGAACTCCACCCTTATGAGAGAAGACTTGCAGGCAAGGAGGACAGAAAGGCCCCGTCTGGAGCAGAGGCTGGTACATACAAGGATGCATTCTCAAAGACTGCCACGTGCTCAGAGAAGATGGGTAGAACTCAGATCTAAATTGGTTACTACCCAGCTTTCCTTAGTCATAACAATAAAAATCTTTAGCTATCCAAATGTGTGTAATGACATGCATATAAGCCACCAGCATATTAGTAATATGCTACGTAATATTTGTAAAGCAGCATTATATCTTTGGATGAAAAAAGCTACAGCTGCAAAGAGTTCTCACTATTAGCTTCCTTCTGCAATTTCAGTCTTGTTGGCTCCCAAGATTTTTGAGCCTTTGTTTACTGCTGTTTGTAGCAGTTGCCATGCAATTTATTTGGATCTGTTTTTAACGTACATGCCAGCCAAGACCCAATGCCAGACTTTTGCCTCAAAAGTCCTGTCCACAGCTCAGACAGTGTGCCTGGCCCAGCCTTCTTCCCTGACACTCTCTGTGGCAAGGCTTGGACCAAAGGCTGGCCATACACAAGAACAGCAGTTAAATTAAGAGCAGAGGAAATGTTGCTGTCAGTCTTTGTAGGCTGAATTTTCTTCCAGCACCTATGTTCCTGGGGTGCAGGAAACAGTTAAGGTAGGCTATTCACTTTCTAATTTTTTAGTACTGAAGTGACTCTTAGAATAATTTGGACATTTATTACCTTTAACTTCTTTAACAATGATACGGTAAGAATATGAAAAACTCCTGGTCTGGACCTTAATGCAATTTAGTTATAACTCAAAATTCTTATATTTAGCATACCAAAAATCAAGGTTGTAGAAAGAAATTTTCTTGTCCTATCCTTATTAGCATTAGCTTGAGACTAGGGTCAACAGTAGATGTGATCATGTTATTACTTTCTATTGGCAATATTCTTTGGCCATTTTGGCCAGCAAAGTACTAACAGAGTTTTGATACTGCAGCAATGGTCACTACAGATAAATCAGAGAGGTAACGCTGCTTCCACATCACTGGCTTTCGCTCTGTCTGGCATAGACCTAAATTGTGCATAAAAAGAAACAGTTCCCAAAACACTCTCTTCTTTGCTTGCTAATCGTTTGTTAGGCAAAGTACCTGCTAGAGCCATTCAGCCCAGCTACCACAATGGAAAAAGAGGGAATGCCATCAGTTCAAGGAGGAAAGACACCAGACTGCTGCCTGCCTGGGACAGAGAAAGGCCTGTGAGGAGAGAAACTGAGATGACCCCCCAGGGATCAAACAGAAAAAGTGCCTGCTAAAGACCATGCTCTGCTGCATCCACAAAAAGACTTCTGTCCATTTATCAGCTGCAGGAAACAAAATTGTATTTACAATGCTCTGTCTTCAATGGCTAGGGGCTCAATTCAATTTGTAGGAAGACTATGGAAATATGAATGGTTTTGTGGGGAGGGTATATATCAGATTGTGAAGTGGTGGATCTCATGATGAATGGTAGGGTCTGGATTTGAACAAAACAAAGAGTGAGTTTAAAAGGAGAATGAACTAATTAATGATGAAACATGTCCATGGTACAAAATGTGTCCAGTGGTCAAGGGAAAGAAAAAATAGAGTGAAACAGCATCTTTCCACCTTGGAAAACTTGCATACGATTTGCAACCAAACTAAAAAAAAAGTCTACATTTAAATTAAGGTAACTATCCTTTACTAACTTCACTACTCCTTCTAAAATCTATCTTCAGGCATCATAAAGTCTGTTAAGTTTGGAATGGTTTTTGGCAAGGAAAGAATTGCTGTAGGATGTAGCAATTTACTGGGATCACGATCACATTTGCTGAATATTAGCACTACCTAATTTCATACCTTCTTCTTTGATCTAGTTAAGGTGATCTAAATGGAAAAACTTATTTCAAATAACACCCTGGCTTAATGTATATTAGCAGGTGTAGCTTACATTAAGCTACACCCTAGCTTAATGTATATTAGGGAACTTTTGTAACAGAAAAAAACCAGTGCATTTTTATTATGTAATGAATACTACTAAAAATTGTGACATTTCAGAGAGTGGCATTAAGCATATATACTAAGATAACATAATAAGTGGAACCTCACAATAGACAAACTGTAGTATCAAAGGTATCCACTGCTTTGCTGCTGTTGAGAAACTATTTAAGAGAAGATCTTTGGAGCTAAATTAATAATTTTTAATTATTGCAGTGCTCACTTCAGTGCCATCTCTCTCTCAGCTATGGTTTTCATTGTATATTTTCAAAACTGTTTTATGCCAGTGAAACTACATTAATCCTACACTGCCTCCCAAAATTCAATGTGATGGATTGAGATACTTAAAAGAGATACTCACACCTGCTATTGGTGATTACTTTCCCTTTTCTGATTGTATGCTTGACTTGTCCAGAGTGCTGAACTAATTAAACCAGAGGCAACAGCATTTGTTTCAAGCCACAAGACAGCAGGTTTTATCAGGCCCATCTCTTACCTTTATCATTAGTTTTCAAGTAAGATTTCATGAATGTGTTATATAATTCAAGATCACGCGTAACAGTTTACAATTCTATTACAATAAACCGCAAACAAACCAAAACAAGACAGCAATCCCACAAACCCTGCTATACTACATAGAATAGCTATAGTAAGTGATATCATGCAGTATCACTATGACTTCACTGCTTGGCAGCAATTGTTTCACCAGTAAATAATTTAATGAGCAGTTACTCATTAGTTTAAAGCTAGCATACAGGTACTTCTTTTTCCAATGATTACCTGAAAATCATTGCTATAACTTATTATTTAAGTTATTGCACTTCTTCCAGTGCCACCATTTCAGCACCAACATAATTTTTCTTCCAAGTTTAAGACAAAAATTAAGATCTGATAAATTTTTTATCGAGCTGTTAAGACCCTTGAGTGCACAGCAAAGTCTCTGCTTATCCTTCCAAACACTACATGGAGCAATCCTTAGCAGTAAGTTTTGTATTTTCTCGACTTCAACAAATTCTGCTGAGATAATGAAATACTTGACCTTTCTTTTGCCTGTGTGTTTATATTTCAGGACGTAAAGCTGTAAACACAAGCAGCACACCACTTCAGCAGCGAACCACTCAACAAGGAGAAACAGGAGAAAGGAAACTAACCCAACACCTGTCCCCAGCCCGCCCCACACCTGCGGGCACCTCCACTTGCTCCAGCACGGCCACCGGCCACGGCCATCGAGCACAGCAGGATGTCTCTTACATTAATTTCCTGTGCGCGTCCCGTACCTATTCCTTCCAATGTTAAACCTCCAACACAGGGATTCACCAAGGGCAGCTGAAAGCTCTAAAGAAGGACCGGTATTTTTAAACATCTCCGCGAGCGAGAGGATGAGCGGCAGCGCGCACCGCCGGCAACCTCAGGCGGAAAGCCCCGGGGCACAGCCCGTAACCAAAGCGCAGAGGCAGCGGTGCTGCCCCCGGGGGAGCTCGGCGGTCCAGCCCCCGCCACCGGCTCCCGGCTCCCTCTCTCCCGCCGCTGTGTCCCCAGGGCTCCCTCGCTCTGTGGGGCAGGTGCCGGGCTCACCTGTGGGGTCCAGCACGGCCAGCGGACCCGACGCCGCGGGGACGGGCGGCGGCACCATCATGTCCCTCGGGCACCTCGCCCCGCTCCGCTCCGCTCCGCGGCCGGCGATGCCCGTGGTGCGGGGCCCGGCGGGTCCGCCCCGAGGGGCAGCGCCCCGGGGCCGGGGCGGGGCGTTCCTGCCGTCGAACCGGCCCCTGGCCCCGACTCGCCGCCCCGCGTGTGTCGGTGCCCGTCCCTGCCGCCCTAGAGCACGGACAAGGTCTTTGTTCGTGCAGCCATCAACTGCTTAATCCGTCATATGTTTTACCCGTGCCTCAGCCTTGGCGTCACTTCTGGATTTGTTCTTGGCCAATTTATCACCTGGCAGAGATCAGAATTATCAAACTTTCCGTTTCGTCTTCCCTTTTTAAAAAAAACCCCACAATATAAATCAGAAATAAAATATCACTGCAACCAGAAATACTAATTAAATAACAGAAGCAGGCATCTTTGAGACATAGGTTAAGGTAGGCATAGGCTAAAACAGAAAACGTAAATGATCAAGAGATACCACAGGGTTGTTTTTTTTCTTACATGATGTCTATCAATTTCTCATCCTCACTGTCTCGGTTTTTATTCCCACCGCAGATCCTGATTCCTGTCCTGCTGCAACCCAGGAACTACTGAATGTAGGGCTGTGTGACTTCTGTCTGAAAGAATCTAGCAACAACTGAGAAGAAACAGCCAAAGGCACTGTGCTGTTTTGGTGCCTGCTGCTCCTTTTGCATGACTTCTCTATAGCAGAGAATGTAACAACATTTTTTATGGAAAATGTTATCAAAAAATAGGCTGCCTTACATTAAGGTGTATTCTCCCACTTGCAACAAACGCAACTCTAGTCAACGTTCTTGTTTTTCTTTTCCTCCAGCCTCTAAATGTATGTATGTGTATGTATTTAAGTTCTTCAGTATCTGGTTGATTTCCCCAGGAAATGGTTAGATGGAAAGAGCCAACTTTCTCAGGTACTATCCCTGTAGCCTATGAAGCCAAGTAAGTTAGGAGCTAAGGCCAACCACAAAGCCACCTTTTTCTCTTTACCTTCTCTAATTTGGAGGGTTTGAAGAAAGGAGAAAAATAGGATGGAGGTAGTATTTGTACTATTAATTACTAATTTTTAATAGGATTTTGTGACTAATAGATTGAGAAGACAGAGATGGTGATGGTACAAATAAAATATTTATTTGAAAGTGATAGTGGATAAGAGTGATAAAAATGCCCCCAAATCTGATAAAGACCCTCAGATTCAGGAATGGCTACGAATAGAGATTTTCATCAACACTAAATAGCAGCAAAGGTCAGGGAAGACTTTAATTCCCTAGACAGTTTGGAAAACAAAATCCATATGCAGCATGTATTTTGAGTATGATGGGCAATAAACTTTATTTACCAGCAACCACTGAACAGTCTCAACAACCTACAAGGAAGCTGTTCTATAACTCTTTTCAGTAAAATAAAAGGATATTATAAATCCTTTTTAAAATAATTTGATTATAGAAAATAACCTTTGGTGAATGGCTCACATTTTTTACTGCAAATTTCAGGAGAACCAAGAATAGATCTGGTCCTCCAGTCCTGAATATCTGAGGGCAAAAATTAAGAAACTATGGAAAAATGATTGGTGAGACTTCATGGGACTAAAATCTCAAGCATTTGAGCATGGAAGAATCATGGACTTACTTTAAATCCAAAATGGAAAATCCGGTATAGCACTTTCATCCCATAAAAGAGGTTGGAATAGGTCAAGAACTAGTAGAGCTAGTGGATAAGTAACTACCAGAAAAAGGTAATCAGTGAGTGAACCTGTAGGAAAGGAAACAACAGAAGTACAGTTTGGAGGGTTAGAAACTGCAGGATCAGAGAGAAAGAATGGATAAAAATCTAGCTGAGCCAGATGTTGCAAAGAAAAGGATAAGAGATAAAGAATTCTTCAACTATATAAATAAAAGTGATTCAAAGAAGGAGATGTCTGGTGGCTAAATGCAGAGATGAGAGGAAGACTGCTCCAAATATTGAACAAATAAATTGCCTCCATTTTCAATGAAAAAAATTATTATTGTGAGGGTACTGGCAGAGAACCAAAAATAAGCAGAGATAATGTAAAAGATTACATTATCAGATGTGAAGTGGAAGCATAAATTAGGCTTTTTCTTGTGTCAGGCCACATAAAATTGCACCCCAAATGCTGAAAGAATTATTAGCTATCTTTTCAAGTCCTGAGCAATACTTTTGATGAATTAGGCAAGCTGGAGGTGAAGTACTGTTACTGGAGAAGAAACCTGTCTTCTAAAAAGGGAGAGGGAGTGAAAGGAGTAGCAACTCCAAACTCTGTTAATTTGACTGAAGAAAGTCTTAGCGATAAGTGAAAAATATGTTCAGCTACATTATAGTTCATCAAAGCTAGATCATGTCAGACTACCAAGATGTTTGATAAGGTAAATGATTTTGCAGGCAAAAGCAATTCAGTGAAGCAAATTTCTCTGCATGTCTACACAGAGTCCTTCAGAGAAAAAGACTTAACTAGAGGCAGACAGCTGCAACTATGGGTCAGCATCAGGTATGGGAATTGCAAACGGGAAGCCAAGATCTGAAAGAGGCAGGCTGTCTGAGGTGCACTCAGGGACCAGTCTGGAGGCAAGAACACCGGTGTTGTTGGCTTTAAGGAGTGTATGTGTGGTTATGAAGTGTGTGGCCATCACAAAGCTGGTAGGCAAAATTCTATTACTGCTCTCACAGTTGCTGTTACTGAGGACTGTGGGAGCAGGAGCATACTAGTATGTTAGAAATGCGTTGAACAGGAGCTTACACACTTAAAAACTAAGAGTAAGAGCTTTTGTTGTTATTTTGGAGTCTCCTCACTTCAATGAAATTGAGAAGGTATTTACATATCACTGCCAGTGCTTGAATGATGCCAATGAGAAGACATCTAAACAGGTGTGTTCTAGGATCCATTATTTAAAACTTGTTAATTAGTTCAACGCATTGTGAGTGTGGTAGAACTTAATTTTATAATCATATTGCTGGTTGTCTCCAAAGCCATGAGGGTTTTTTTTCACCATTTTCATGTGTAACTTGCACCTGAATTTTCTTAATTGGTATTTCTAAGGTCTTTCTTTCTCAGATGCCTGGTTCGTGTACCTTGTTCAGATGCCAAAATTAAATAATTTGCTAGATTTGTACCCAGAAGGTACAGAATATTCACAGAATCACAGAATGGGTCAGTGATCATCTCGTCCAACCTCCCTGCTCAAACAGGGAGGACAATGTCCTAGAGCACACTGCACGGGATGGCTTCCAAACGGTTCTTGAATACGTCTAGTGAGGGAGAGTCCACAACCAAAATATATTATTCAAAGTACTTTTGAATTAAAAGTCTGTCTACCAGCGTAGTTCCTCCAAGATACTCAACAGTTTCTCCCAACTTTATATCCTCTTCAAATTTAATATACCTCATATCCAAGACCATCAGTGACAATACTGAACAGTACCAGACATAGAAGCACCTCAGCACCTTCTGTCTTTCAGGACCATTGATAAGTATGACTCTTCAGCTCCCTTTTTTATCCCTTCCTTACTATTGTCATTTACACTGTTTCTCTGTGGCAGCGTCTGATACAAAGTTTTGTTATATTGGGTTCATTCTCTTGCAAGAGTTATTTTCTCTGTAACCCCTTTTGGAAATCCATCGAGGACTTTTGGTGGTGCTGTCTTTGGGAGAAGGTTATTTGTTGGCTTTTATTAAAACTCAAAACAAAAGACCATTCCTTCTAGCCCTCCTCCATCACTCCTGCTTTCAGCAGGAAGTTGTTTCCCACGCCCAGGCTCAGAGATCCAGTCACAAGAGACTACCAGTGCGAAGCAGCTTAAACGACCCCAGTGCACTCGGCTCTTCACTATAGCACTTGAACTACTATTGTATTCCTCAAAATGTTTGGGATCCATCTCCTCCTCCCACTATTTGAACCCCCAGTAGAAAGGTAAGCTAGTCATTACTGAGGCTAAACTCAGAATGCTTAATAAACCATCTTGCCCAGTCACACAGGGTCATGACAATGAGGTAAGTAAATTTCCTTTGTTCATAATTTATAAATACTATTTATTGGCATGGTTACTGGTACAACCCCTTGAGGAATACATTGCCTTAGTTCAGCTGGGCAGTAAAAGGGAATCATGCCGGAAGGAACAAGAGAAGTAACCTTGAGGCTGAGATAAATGACTGCTGGATATTTGACTAAAATTGTCTATGGCTATTAGAAAAAAAGTTGCTGGGCAATTCACTTCAGAAATTTTGCTTCCTGGTGCCAGCCAGTTTCCAGAGCGTGGTAGTGTTTTATTAGCACAAGATTTAGAAGACTCTGTCTGACGTGTTTAAAAGGAATTTGAGAATGTAAAGCTATTAATAGCATTGTTCAGAGGCATTGGAGATAAATGAATGACACATTCATTCAGTTAAAGAAGCATCACAGAACATTCTGAGTTGGAAGGGACCCACTAGGATCATCAAGTCCTTCTCTTAAGTGAATGACCCATATAGGGATTGAGCCCACAACCTTGGCATTACTAGCACTATTCTCTAAGCAACAGAGCTAGTAGTACATGTTTGTCAAAAGCAGGTTTAAAGTTTTTAATTACCTTCAGTAGATTTTTCTACTGCCCGTTAGTTTGTGCAGTCAAATTAATTTTCTACTGCCCATTAATTTGTGCAGTCAGTTTTTGAACTTTATAAACTTAGCATTCACAACATGTTGTGACAAGGAGCTGCATGGATATCCACGTGCTGCATGAAAACATGAGATATCCTGATGGGAGCAAGAAGCAAATTGAAAAGAGCAAGATAAAAGTCAATTTAAATGTCAGGGTTATTTAGAGTTATAGGAGAATGTACCTGAGGAAAGGTACATTGCTCTTATAAAAACAACCCCAAACCAAACAACAAAACAAACAATTGCTACATGATACCAAAATTCATTGTGTTACTCATTTCTTAATAAAGCTAGATAGTGAGAAACTGTATGGATAATATACTGGAGACCATTCTTGTGGTGTAGCTCATAACCATATCAAGAAAACAGTATTGTAGAAAATGGACTTGACTTTGCTGAAGACTGACAACTGCCTTTTATATGTGCTGCCTTTTATGCTTCTTCCTTCAGGAAAATCTTATCACTCAGTGAAATAAGGGAATTCATCTCATTCATAGGATTTAAGAAAGTAGTACAAAACAAAATACAAGAAATAACTAAAAGGAAGAGATGGAGATCTTTTGCAGAAGTTTGGAGACAGGCATAATGAAATGCAAAGATATCAAATATAATGTATTCGGAGTCCTAATAATTATATATCCTGATTAACACAGACTATGAAGACAGGAAATATCAGAAGACATACAACTGATGATATGAAATACACTACTACAAAAATGAAACATACCTAGGATTTGCATAAATCTGTAAAAACTTAGTGAAGTCACCGTGACCTCATCTTACTTCATGGAGAAGTTAATGTGGTTTTGGTAAAATAGGAGAATATTTTCTCTCTCAAGTGCCTTCTGAAAGATTGGCTCAATACAGAAATAAAATCCCTGAAAATTTATCTATCAAAGCTCTAGTTAAAAGTGACCTTCTTTGGGTAGCTGTAGGTTAACCACCCACAGGAGCTGAATCAGCTCAGCTGGAAGAACATTAGACAGAAGATCTAAAGGTCCCTGGTTCAATTTTGGGTTTTGACAGAAGTGTTTTGGGGCAATGAGGAGAGCAAGAAGCAAGCTGTTGGATGAGACTCCTGTAGGGAAGAGAGTCCCAAGAGAGTGGGATGATAAAAGACCTGATTAGCTCAGTTGATTAGACCATGGTGCTAATAACACCAAGGTTGTGGGTTTGATCCCCGTACCGGCCATTCACTTGACCTGATGATCCTTGTGGTTCCCTTCCAACTCAGAATAGTCTGTGATATTCAAGGATTGTCTCCTCCAGCCTCAAAATCAATGTTTCCCTACACTGAAGAAATCAGGGAACAGTGTCAGGAGGTGGGCATGGATAAACAAGGAGCTGTTGGACAAACTTAAACACAAACAGGTAGCTTACAAAGGGTGGAAGCAGGGACAGGTAACATGAGAGAAATAGAGAGAAATTGTCCAAACAGCCAGGGAGATGGTGAGGAAAGTTAAAGCACTGTCAGAAGTAAATCTGGCCAAGGATATCAAGGGTAACAAAAATACTTCTTTAGATACATCAGCGATAAAAGACAGAAAAGGGAAATTGTGGGTCAAGACCAATTGAGAAACTTGAAGGTGCGTAATTTTGTGGGACGTGATGAGATACATCCACGGGTCCTGAGGGAACTGACCAAGAAAGTCATGGGAGTGCATTGAAGTTCCCACTGACTGGAAAAGGGGTAACCTAATGTTGATTTTTACAAAGGGAAATAAGGAAGAACCAGGGAACTACAGGCCAGTCAGTTGCACCTCAGTGCCTGTAAAGATCACAGAACAAATCCTCCTGGAAACTATGTTAAGTCCCATAGAAAATAATGAAGTGATTGGTGACAGTCCACATGGCTTCACTAAAGGCAAATGAGGCCTGACAAATTTGCTAGCCTTCTACAATGGGTTTACAGCAGTGGTGGATGGGGGAAGACATCATCTACCTGGACTTCTGCAAACTGTCCTGCACAACATCCTTGTCTCTAAACCAGAGAGACATAGATTTGATGGATGGACCACTTGGTGGATAAAGTATTGGCTGGGTGGTCACATCAAAGAATTGTGGTCAATGGCTCAATGTCCAAGTGGAGACCAGTGACAAGTGGTGTTCCTCAGGGATCATCACTTTTTAATGTCTTTGTCAGTGACACAGATGGTGGGATGGAATGCACCCCCAGCAAGTTTGCTGACAACACCAAGCTGTGTGGTGCAGTCAACATGCTGGAGGGAAGGAACGGCATCCAGAGGGACCTGGAGAGGCTTGAAAGGAGGACTGTGTGAACCTCATGAAGTTCGACAAGGCCAAGTGCAAGGTCCTGCACGTGGATTGGGGCAATCCCAAGCACAAATACAAGCTGAGAAGAGAATGGATTGAGAGCAGCCCTGGGGAGAAAGACTTGGGGGTGTTCATGGACCAGAATCTCTACATGACAGTGTTATGGTGAAGACTGCACAACGTAAAACCTTTTTATTGGAAAAAAAGTCTCTGAAAACTGAAGTTAAAAAAAGGTTTTCAAAGTACTTGTTTTTGAAATATTCTTATATTGTTAGAGCCTAACTTTATATAAACTGGGTATGTACTTCTGCAACATGATTAATAAAGGTATGTTTGAAAGGCACCAATAATAACACATCAGAAGCATGACTGAACAACAACAAAAAACCACTTAGTTTGTATTATGAATTGTTACATTAATTTGTGTATAGGTAAAAATGTCTATACAGAGGTATTTATATCAGGCCAAACAGGAACAGATCATCAGTTTTTGGAATGCATGAAGAAACTCCTCTGGAAAATGCATCTTAAATTTCAAAATTATGCCATCGCCAAATGAATAAATCAATCTGGGATACAGATGTAGTACTGAAACTTTTATAACAGGCATAATTTCAATTACACTTCTAATAGTTAACATAAAGTTTGATTAATTATTTTTACCATCTCAAACCATCTTATAAAGTTTCTTTAATGGCACAATGAATTATACTATCCATTCAAATTGTTAAGTTTTTTAAAGCCCAGAAGTAAGTGAGGCATCCTGTACCTTTTCTCATATCAGCTGATGCCTAATTTAGTCAGATGCCCTTCATTCCTGTCTGCTGTAGTGACACAAAGTCAAGGACAATGTATAGTACAGTATCACTGAGGGAAAAGAGCTCCTTCCACCTCTCTCATCCCATGCAAGGTTGTTTCCTCCATATATTCTGAGCAGCTTTGCTCAGTTGAGTTTTAAAGTCTCAGTTATGAAGTTCTCCTCCTTTCCCTTGACAGGCAGTTTTTGCAGTTTAATGGAAATTGAGGAGAGTCAAGAGCCAAGTTCCACACTGACAACCCCTCAAGAGTTGTAATGTACGACAACATTTGTCAAACTGATTTCCTAATTGTTTTACTGATGTATTACTTTAACTTAAAGAACTCAGCACACTCTTCATATTTCTGGACAATGAAATATGAAATTAGAACAATATCCTGACATGCACTGCAGTTTCCACTGTATCAAAAATGTCTTGGTAAGGAGAACAGTGAAGTTTGGAGAATGTAGTAGTGTGGCTCATCTGGAAAGAAGAGAGAAGAGGGAGAGGGTGAGCAGAGACGGATGTGTCAGCCTTTGAAGCTTGTTCTACAAGGGAATCTACTAGCCATGGAGAGGTATCCCAGTAATGTAGAGTGAGTCTCTTTCTCCCTCCCAAAGGGACCCTGGGAACAGCCTGTCAATTTAGAGGGGGATAAGATGGCAGGCTCTTACTGTGGTCCAGTGTTTCAGCATTTTCACAGCACTCACATCCATTGAAAAGACCACAACTGCAGCATTTCTTTCACACGTGAGGGAAGCAGCTCGCCAGTTCTTAAAAGTTTGTGGTTAGGATTTAATAAAGATGTGAAGGTGTAACAGAAGGAAGGCCATAAAACCTGACTTGGAGGCTGGGTCCTCCTGCAGAATATTGTGTGATGTAGGAGAGATGAGGATTCCTGGTAACTTGGCAGAATAAGGCAGTGAACATGGCGAATCACATTTAGCTGGAGATGGTGCAGGATATGCAAACAGCAAGAGGGTTCTGGGTGGCTCAGCTAGCACAGTGACTTACAGTGGCCACTGCTTTAGCACAGCTGCTCCATTCAGCCCAGGAAAGGGTCACGTTGCCACCATCCCACTTGTGGCTGTACCCATGATGGCTTAAAAACAGCTGAGAAACTTGGCCTTTAATTTTAAAAGGGAGGATGATGCTCCATTCCCTGTTGATACCTCTGTGGGGAAGAAATTCTTCAACTAAGAGTTAAAATGTCAGCACTCAGTCTTCCCAAAGCCTAACTTGGTTCATTATGGCAGCATAAAGGAAGGGCTACAGCCTAGTTTATTTCTTCTGCTTGATTTGAAAGTACCAGAATTAATGATGCATATGGTGACATGGGCTTCTTGTGGAGATAAAGCGGAAATGTAGGGTTGAAATTCAGAAAGGTGACAGGTTTTAAAATACATTCCCTATCCTCAGGGGCAAGACACTTTCAGTGGCAGCTGAGAGTCTTCCAGGCACTTTGTTTGGTAAAATACTAAGTTATCAATAAAGAAAAAGTAGTTAAAAGTAGCTGGTGGACCATGACTTGCGGCCAGGGAAGTTTAGTGGCCCAGGAGATGGACTATGGCTTGCTGCCATGGATATTTAGACATCCAAGTAGAGGACAAAAGATGCAGAGCCACTGCAGTCCAAAGTGTTTAACAAAGAAAAAAAATGCCTAAAAGAAAATTACATTTGGAGATTTTTAGTAGTGTTTTTCTTTCCTTCCCCTCCCTCTTTTTTCAGCTCTGAGGCCCTCATATCTGAATATGATTAAGGGGAACATGTTACGTCTTCCTCTATTTCCTTTCAACCTCATTGTCCAAACAAAGTGTTCTGTGAAATCATCATATTCTGATACTAATAATAGCAATAAACTCAGTCTAGAAAAAACCTATCACTTCTTGGGTTTTTTTTCCTTCAGGTGTGTCAGTCATAGACATTTCTCCTGACCTCAGAGCTGTCACTCAAGCAGCAGAGTCCCTATGCATTATGCAGTTAGATCACAAGAACGATATTTTCCACAGTGTAGGTCTGCACCCATGAGAACCCAAAAGAAACCTCTCTAGGCTGAAAGAAACTAAACCATGAATAAATATTGACACTGGATTAAACCAACCATGAGTCAGGCTGGTAATTCTCCTTTCCTGTCTGTGGAGCTCCACAGATGGAGCCCTTAAATTGCCAGATGCATTTTGTGCAGAGGTGAAGAGGGTGCTACTAAAGGAGTAGGACAAAATCAAAGCCTTTCAGTCTTGTTTGCTCTTCATGCAGAACTTCCTGCTACCCTGGAAGAAAGCCCTGCCAACGGTGGCAGTGGTACAGGATGGACAGTGACAGGCCAGCTCAAAATGTGACAAAATGCAATTGCTCAGGAGGAGTTGCGGACTCTCCAAGTGCAGCCACTGAATACAGCCCCCTTTTAATGAGCTACTGTATTCCTCCTCAGCAAACAAACTACAGCATTGGGTAGCAAAACAAGAGACATATTCCTTGCCCGTGCACAGAGAAAAGCAGATAGATAAGACAACTAGAACAAGAGCAGGAAACTAGTCTCCCTATTGTACTTTTTCAGTGCCAATAAAAATATTGTCACTGAAATGCAGGTGGGCAAAAATAGAGAGAAAGGTGAAATCCTTCAGCTCTCGTGTGGGCTGGATGTACCGAAACACCTGTGGAGTTAAACGCACAAATGGAGCCCAGCATTACGCTTGATTTCATAAACTTTTAAAGGAAAAAATAGATTGTGTTTGGAGCTGACTATGAGCTGACTGCTCATAGTAAACAGATACCACAATAAATGCAACCATCTTTTTGTCTCAGGCTATGTATGATGGTTTTCATCTGATATTACATTAACTTTGTCCTCTCACATTACTGTTCATTTGAACAAGTGTAAACTTAAGGTGGTAAGTAGCCATAACAGGTTTTCCTTCAAAGTCACTTCCAATTCCTTCCCAGATTTTGATCAAGACATCATTTCTCAGGTTGTTACTCTTAGCCACTGCATACGCTTTGTTTCAGCATAAATCCATCAGCAACAGATGGTTCACAGATTTCTGGCCCTTTTTCCTGAGGATCTACAAGACTATGATAATTTATCTGCTAATTGAGTTTCTGTTTATATTGATAAGGTAAAAAAAGCTGCAATAAACCTATTTTTTTTCCAAAGTTATCTTCAAATATCTTTTTTTTTTCCCCCAGTGGATCTCTTGTATAAATAATGCAAGGAACTTTTGGAAGAAGATGTTGGTCACTTACAACAAGAATATAATATTGAACACTTATTTATGCTATTAGTCACATCTCTTTCCCTTTCGAAGAACAACCTGGATATTATCCAGTTTTTATAAATATGTTATGCCATGTCAATGACATGTTTTTATTATTATGTTTTGCTGTATATTCCCGTCTCATGTGAAATTTGGAGTTGACTAAACAGAGAATATCTCTTATCACACAGTTCTGTAACACTTTGATTTCCTATATATATTTTTCAGGTCACATCTGAAAGGGTTATTTTTTAAATTATTTTTGTTACCAATGAAGCCATTGAAATAGATACTGAAAACCCTTGATTCAGCAACCTAATAGGCATCCTGCCCTACAATTCATCCCTTTGACTTTCATGGACACCACCCCCCCAGCAGCTCTACTGTAGCCCTACATGAAGAAGGCAGATCCTGCAAAACCAGAGCCAAATTCTTTTGACTCCCACCAGGCCGATGGGCTTCAGAGGGTGTCTAAAATATATAAATGCCCTTTACACACAACTCAGTGCAGGATTGGGTCCTCTAATCTTACAAGCTTTTATTTTTTAAATACATACAGAAAGAACTGATTGAAGCACAGTAATAAAGATTTATTAACGTGACTGGGCAAATGCCTGAGCTACTGGTATATGGGAAAGGCCTGAAGACATCCAGACGGGTCATCCAGAACATGTACTATCTCCAAGCAGTATCTAAATGGTATGGAATGTACACCAGGCGGTGGTAAAAAAACTGCTGGAGATAATTCTTTGCAAAGATACTTAAGAAACTGTGCTACTGTCAGTTTTCACTGCCTTATTGCAGAGCCATCTGCCTTGCTACAGAGGTACCAGGCTCAAGACACAGTGAGAAGCTAACCGGTAGGATTCTGAATCCTCTGACAGTTATTTATAACTGCCTTTCCATGGGCAGTAATACCTCATGTACCTCCTAATACTCAGTGTTAGGAGCTGGACCATCTGTCAGAAGATCAGCTTTAAAGGTGGAAATCTCTGTTTTCATTTGCACAAAGCCTTCAGTCCTGGCTTTGTTACGTGTTGTGATTTCAAGTGCTAAGCCTGACTATTTCAGAAAAGGATGCTTTGCAGCACTGCCTTGCTGCCGGAGTCACTGGGAGGGATGGGGAAGGGCGTGAGGACAGGCAGAAAAGCATTGTGGAGATGGAGTCAGTGAAAATCTGGTTTTGGAAAGGCAACATTTGCTGAGAGCTCACGCTAGTTGGAGGGCTTCACTTGTTCATCTTCTGTGGTAGCAGTAGTTTGAAAGTATCGGGAATTTATAATGTGCAAACTGGGTCCAGAGGACACCAATGATTTGGGACAGGGTGCAGATGAGGTTTTAAAAATGCCTGGTGAATGAAATGTAATTGTACAAAGATAAAACTCTCACTGCCACAACTCCTTTACATAGGCATATCTATTTCTATTTAAATATGTATACAGGCATGCTCATAGGTCCCATTAAAACATGTTGTTGGATTCATAAAAGTATGAGCCATACTGTAAGTCTTCAGCTGGGCTCAGAGCCAATACATTTTGGTTTTGCACCTAATTGTAAAACTTTGAATTTACTTCAACTTTTTCTTCATTAATTGATCCCAAGCTCTACACATGCATTGGTTACTATAATTAACCTAAAGGATACATATGACAAATAAGCCATTCACTTAATCTGTTTGTTGTTTTTCTCTTCTTGTTTGTGATCAGTCATCTACCCTCCAAGGTTTTCCTATGGTCACAGCATGCCCCAGAAGGAAAGAGTGAAAGATTTCCTCTCAGAATTCTCCCTTGGTGGTGTTGTACACCCTCAGCCTTCTGTTATGCCTGCCAAGGTACAAGGAGACACAAGACTTCCTTACCATGCTGGAGAGAGATCTGGTGGCTCCCCAACCCAAGGTTTCAGCATTCCACAAGCATACCTCTTCCTGCCCCTGTGCCTCTCCACCTTGCCTAAGAAAACAAAACTTTTAAGACAAACTCGAATAACAATTGGATATATCCCATATACTACTGTTTGCTCATCAATATATGAGTTTATACAGACAATAGCCATTTCTTCAGCATCTGTGCAAACAAAAAAAATCTCACCCACACAAAGGTTATGAACAACATGTAACAAAATTATACATTTAGCGATTACAAAGAACAAACCAGCAGACCTTGAAACTGGGACTTCGCAGTAATCCTGAACTAGAATCATAGAATCAGTTATGTTGGAAAAGACCCCTACAATCATCGAGTCCAACTGAATTGCATCAATAGTCACAAAAGAGAGCTGTGGCTTTGGGGAAGGGTGCAGTTTCGTGGTTCATTGTATCTGTTGGGCTGCATAAGATAGGAAGGGAACAGAGGACCTAGTTAAAAATAGCTGATTTCTGCATTTGAATAACCAGCTCTCCACATGCTTTTTTTGTCCTTCATTTTAAATAATACTTACACAAAGATCCAAATGAATCAGGAGATGTGATCACATCTGCTACTATATAGCAGCTTATTTCGAGTACTAAAGGTACTTACTGCTTTCTCCTTTCATAAACCTTTAAAATGGGTCTTTATTTGGCTGTTAGTTTTTGATTTAGGTCCTTTCAAGTAAAGGCATTCTTCTCTCAACATAAATCCTTTAGTAATAACTAAGTTTTCTGATCCACTTGGCTTTTGTCCCTGGAGGGCTTCCTGAGCATAGCTTGAAAATTCACGTTTCTAATGTCACTTTTTAGTGACTTAAGAGCCTTTACGTCCTAAACTAACTTTGCTTTTATTTTGTATTTCCTCTGCCTCCGAACTCCTGCTAAGCATGATGGCATGCACAAGGGAAGTGGCATCCGATCCAAGGGCTCTCTGCCCTGACAGTACCCTTAGGATAATTCAAGATTTAGATTCTGGCCCTTCCTTTAAATTGAAGCTTTTATACATGATGTCAGAATTTGGTATACTTCAGGTTAGTAAAGTGAAATGAGGTAAGCCTAAAGCTTTGGAAACCAGAACTTTGCACAGGTCAGAACAAAACAAGGGAGGTATTGATGGTGTTCAGGGTTCAAACTGAACACAGGTTTCCTGAACACATTCAGAGACAACCAAGCTGGAACACAAACAGAAGTCACTCAGAAATCGTGAAATTAATGTGAAAGTTATTTAATATCAGTACATAGGAAAACCGTTTCTCACAGATAAAATCGCCGTTCTGAGTCGATGGTCTGAACACTTTCAGACTCTTTTCAGTACTAGCCGTGGAGTTCAAGACTCAGCAATTCAGTACATTACACAACAAATGGTGAAGAACGAATTGGATATTGCCCCTACTATGGGAGAAACTCTTAAGGCCATACAGCAGGTGAAAACTGGCAACGGATCTGGGGTTGATGGAATTTCACCTGAAGTATGGAAGCATGGGGGCCATGCACTCCATGCTAAATTTCACGAGTTTGTGGTGCGCTGTTGGGAACAAGGTGTATCCCATCAGACCTTCGTGATGCAGTCATCATCACTTTGTATAAGAAGAAAGGAGATAAATCAGACTGTTCAAATTATCGAGGTATTACTCTGCTCTCCATTGCTGGCAAAATCCTGGCAAGAATACTTTTGAACAGACTAATATCCACTATAGCAGAGGAACTTCTACCTGAAAGCCAATGTGGTTTCAGAGCCAACAGGAGTACCACAGACATGGTATTTGTTCTCAGACAACTGCAAGAGAAGCGTAGGGAACAGAACAAAGATCTCTATGTAACCTTTGTTGACCTCACCAAGGCTTTCGATACTGTGAGCAGAAAAGGTCTGTGGCAGATTTTGGAACATTTAGGATGTCCTCCCAAGTTCCTTAAAATGATCATCTCACTTCATGAGGATCAACACGGCCAAGTCAGATATGGCAATGCACTTTCTGAACCCTTTCTAATAACCAGTGGTGTGAAACAAGGCTGCGTTCTCGCACCAACCCTATTCACAATCTTTTTCAGCATGATGCTCCAAAGGGCCACGGCAGGTCTTGATGATCAGGACGGTATCTACATTCGATACCATACTGATGGAAGCCTTTTCAACCTAAGGTGACTGAAGGCCCACACCAAGGACTTAAATCATCTTGTCTGGGAGTTGCTTTACACTGACGATGCTGCTCTCATCGCCTACACAGAAGCAGCTCTGCAGCGTTTAACATCCTGCTTTGCAGACGCTGCTGAGCTCTTTGGGCTGGAAGTCAGCTTAGAAGCTTAGAAGTCTTCTATCAACCTGCACCTCAGGAAGTCTTCCATCATCCCCATATCACCATTGGGGAATCAGAGCTCAAATCAGTCCAGCAGTTTAATTACCTAGGTAGCCTCATCTCCTCAGATGGTAAGATTGACAGAGAGATAGACAACAGGTTAGCAAAGGCATATAGTGCCTTTGGAAAGCTTCATAAAAGAGTTTGGCAAAATAAACACCTGAAGAAAAGTCCCAAGATCAGTGTTTACAGAGCCATAGTGCTGTCTACTCTTCTATATGGATCCGAATCATGGGTCATCTACCGCCACCACCTGCGTCTCCTAGAACGCTTCCATCAACGCTGCCTCCATACAATCCTAAACATCCACTGGTCAGATTATGTGACCAATACATCTGTTCTAGAACAAGCAGCAGTCACAAGTATTGAGGCCATGTTGCTGAGAACACAGCTACGCTGGGCAGGGCACATCTCAAGGAGGAAGGACCAACACCTCCCTAAGATCGTGCTCTATGGTGAACTTGCCACCGGCTGCCGCATGAGAGGAGTCCCGAAGAGGAGATACAAGGACTCCCTGAAACAACATCTCAGCCCTGGCCATATTGATCTTCATCACTGGTCTACTCTGGCCTCCAACTGGGAGGTCTGGAGACACACCATCTATAACGCTGCTGCTTCTTTTGAGAACGCACGCAGGATCACTCTTGAGGAGAAAGGACAATGCAGAAAGAATCGTGTCTTGTTGATATCACCTAAGGAGTCTTTCTGCTGTGCCTTTTGCAACTGGACTTGTCTATCTCGCATTGGCATTTTTAGGTACCAACGCACTTGCAGCAAATGTGGGTAGAGTCCTTCCTACATCTTCGTTCACGAAGCCATGATGATGATGATGATGATAGGAAAACCTCTCTGCAGGCTGCTGGCAATTATTCCCTCAATACTTACCTTGTTAGTAGCATATAGCTGTGTCACAGGGCAATGGTTTGTACTCACCACTGACAGTGAGTACACTATTAGTCCAGGTCCTCAGTAGCCCTTGACTGCAGTGGGATACAGAAATGCAAGAGCTTCTCTCTCCTGGGTGCCTTTGGAACATGTCTCTGGCCCAAGCAACTCTGGGAAGAAACTCAATCCCATTTTGGTTCATTTGTAGTACAAGAGAGGAGAAATATTAGAATGTGTCCAGAGGAAGATGACAGAGATGGTGAAAGGTCTTGAGTGCCAGACTTAGGAGAAGTGGCTGAGGTCATTTGGTTTGCTCAGCTTGGAGAAAACAAGGCTGAACATCACCCATCATCACTGTGATGAGGGGTGACCTCATCACAGTCTACAACTTCCTCAGGGTCATCAGTGGAGGAGGAGGTGCAGATCTCCTCCCTCTGGTGACCAGCGATAGAACATGAGGAAATAAAATGAAACTGTCAAGGGAAGTTCAGATTGGGCATTAGGAAAAGGTTCTTCACTGAGAGGGTAGTCAGACACTGGAAAAGGCTCCCCAGGACAGCAGTTACAGCACCAAGCCTATCAGAGTTCAAGCAACATCTGGATGATGCTCTTAGTCATATAGTTTATTTTTAAGTAGTTCTGTAAGGAGCAGGGAACTGCAGTCAAGGATCCTTAAGAGTCCCCTTCAGCTTGAGATATTCTATGATTCTACATTACATCTGAGATGGTGACTGCAAAATCCAACCTACAAAGCCAAATTCTTTCTGTTCCTTTGGCCATTTTAGATTGGTCTTGAGTATTTATACTCAGCATGAAATGCCATAATCTTTTAGGGTGAGAAGAACCAGCTTAAGGGTTGAAACTGAAACTACGTTGAGGCCAAAGTTGTGACCTTAAAAGTCCCCAGGCAGCTTCCAGATAATACTGGAGGAACCTCCCTGCTTGACTCCAGCAGCAACATGCTGCCTTTGCTCACCTCTGGGGCCATTCCCAGCTCAGCACTGCTCCTCAGCCCAAGTGCCTTTCAAAAACATGGTGGTGATCACATTTTATTTAATACTTTCATGACAACAGCGTCCTGCTGCAACATTCTCCACCCCCTCCACATGGTTTGCCAGGCCTTTACAGAAAAGCACTAGCTCCACCGATGCTTTAGAAGCAAAGGCAGGGAATTTTTGCCCTATAAAGGAGAATAAGACAGATACATCTGCCTGCAGCCTTTTGGGATATATCTAAATCTTAGAGTATAGAATTGCTATGAACCACTCTTTGTGGTCCCTCCTCAGTGTGCTCAGCATTTGGGATGCCAAGTGAGAAGGCCTAACTCCATATGCTCTGCATAAAAGTCCGTAGGCTGCCTCTGTTTCAGAGGTCTGAATTCAATTTGGGCAGAATCTGAGAGATCATCTTGTGGGCAGACACCCATGTTACTATGGTGTGAACTAGAGATTAAATTTTATATATATCAAATTCCTGCATTGCCCATGTGCATGTTTTTTATCTAAGATAAACACAAGGCCACTTTCCATCTCAATGAGAAAAAAATCATGTAATGTGAAAAATTATATTAAAGCAGTATGAACAATGGGAATAAAACAAGAGTTGAGACCAGGATTGCCACTACAATGCAAGCAACTTTTGAATGAAATCAAATAAAAATAAACAACATTCTACTTTCTTATTTATTTAGGTTAATCTTTCTTAATATAAACATTCAATAAATTAAATTACTACAGAATCCTCATAAATCTAGAGGACTTCCATACAGTTAAACAAAACTGTTTTATCAGTCTGGAAGATTATGGCACCTGTTGACAGCAAATCTTAATCTAACCCAGCCGTGAGAGACTTTTAATTATCAGAAAACTATTCACATGTATGCATGTGGATGTTCAGCTCTGCTTTGGACATTGCCGCCGACCATTTCTTTTCCTCTTTTGACTACAATCACATAAACAAACATGAAGCATTTAGCATGAAACATTTCCTTCCTAGAGCCCTTTGTTCAATTTTTTACTTCTTACTTAGGTTTTTGTTTTTTATGTAAAAGCTTCTCATTAATTTATAAGATGCAATTTTCTTGTGTTAAAAATGTTCTGCTACACAGCATACTACATTTTGCCTACCAAGCAAGGATGTAATCTCTTTAATCCTAATATTACCTCCTCATCTATTTAAATATGACAGCTGTTTGTGGAAACTTCCATTCTTTTCATATTGATGAAGGACCTTTAAGAGAACACGCAAAGTTAGTCTCATGCTTCATGCAGCACCCAACATGTACTGGCTTCTCATTCGAGCATAAAAGAAGGACCAGAGTCTGCTTTAGAAAGCCTAAACCTGAGGAGAAATACAAATGCAAAGAAAGGAAATGGGATATGAAAATCTTAACTGGGTTGGAGATTGGCTATGTGCTGCTTACTCGAGAAGCTTTTATGTTGATTTTCTACTCTGGAAATGTGGCTGAAGCAGTCCTGCTGCCTCCAAGTGTTTTCTGGGAGGTGTTTCACTAAAAAAATTTGAACCCCAGCAAAAGGGGCACACCTGTACTTCAGCTCAAAGCACACAACACAGGTGGCTGGACACTCTCTGAGATGTTTAGGGCGTATAAGCTCAGGGGCAGGCACAGAGGGACATGTCATGAGGGACCAAGGGACAAGAGGCCAAGGCAAGACCTTGGCAGAGGAAGGAGAATGCCAGAGGAATGATTTAGGGAGAGATAGGATGGAGACAGGTAATAAATAGTGACTGTGCTTTCAGCAAGATATAAATTGACTCCAACCTTATGGTGACTTTACAAACAGAAGATAATTTTTAATTAATTGCACAGTGAACAAGAGAGAAATGAACATTTCTTTTCTATAATGACGATGTGCATTTGGTAGTGCTCTTTCTCTGCCTAAATAAATGGAAGGCAGAGTGCTGTGGTGCTCTGGCAGTGCTTCTGGAATTGGATTATCTCCCCTTGTCCACTTGGCATCACAGAACAGTCATTCCTAATTGCACCTTCTATCTGATTATTAACCACTGCTTCTGATCATGCTTCATCTCTTTCCTTATCTGTTTTTCATCTTCTGCATTGCCTCTCTGTAATTGCAACAGACCTGCCTTGAGGCCCTAAATTATTTTCTATCATCTTTGGGTGCAACAGGTTGCTTTGGGGATTTTGATGGCTCCATTTGTCTTTGTGCTGTCCACCTCTTGTCTGAAGCTCTGACTTGTTTGCGATCTGAATCTGGCCAAGAGCAGAAGCAGTTCCTACAGGCACTGGTGATTTGAACTCTGCCTCAGGGGATGAGGTTCCTGAACCAGCATGGCCTGCATGTGGTGGCAATTTTCGAATAGCTGGGCAGGTCCAATAGTGAAGGTACTGTGACCTACAACATGGGAATCAGTTTTGGTACCACGGTGCCCTGCCTGTCTTCAACAGGGCAAATATAAAATGTATTGGTGTCTACCAGACTGTAGATGTTAGATGAAACAATGATTTTGCATCATGGTCTAGAGGCTCTGACAAAGCGTAAGCAGTGCATGCCACAGGTTATGAAAGGCACTCTTAAGAAGTGCTTCATATATGCAGTCATTGCCTTCTAAAATCCCTCACATCAGCCCTCCATGAAGTCACACAGAAATAGCCTTGGAGTCATTGAAGTAAATACATTTATTTTTTTAAAATCCTAGGAGCCTGCCCACCCTCCTTGCCAGGAAGATGATGAGGCCATCATTTGGAGGCTGGAGCAGAGGAAAGAAATAAATGAAAGAGATAATAAATCCGTCTATTCATATTACAGAATCATGAAAGAGGAAAAACTGGCAAGCACTTGCCACGTAAGAAACTGGTCTGGAAGTTGGGAAACAAGCAAGAAACACCTTGGCTGGAACCAGACTTCTCTGGAGGGCAAAAACATCCCAAATCCCTAAGTACTGCAAGTATCCTATCCAATTAGATAGCAAAAACTCAATGAAAAAAAAATTAATATTGGTTATTAGATTGCTGACTACCCAGTGGCAGACAGATCTGAGTTGCAATGCTGAGTACAGCAACACCAGAAATTTAAGACAGAGAAACTGAATACTGCTCTGTATTGCTGCTATCATTTACTTTGCTTTCATTTATAAATAATGTTGGGGTGCTTAAATTGCCAGTTAGGAGCTCTAAGATTATCTAGGATGATATCTCATTCCTTCAGAAAGACTTGGTTTAATACATTATACACTCTAAAGGGCATCGCTGCAGAAAGAGGCACTAAAGCCACAAAGCAAGAATCAGTTGCATGGAAAAAATTAGTTTTCATCAAGTATCAAGAGGATTTTGAAAAGTTCTCTCCTTTTTGCTGTGTGAAAAAGGAGACTACCTACCTCCCAAATAGTCAGTTACCAAAAAGTTGAGCTCACCTACAGAAATGCTCTGGTGTTTTAGACCCTGATTCGAGAGTCACAGTTACTGAACTGAGAAAACTTCCATCCTGAAGAGGCCTGAGATAGGATATCTTCCTGATAGGAGCTAGTACTTCACAGAAGTACACCTCTGTTGTAGGACTACACAGTACATCAGCATCTACACATGCATACCCACATATATGCAGAGTACAAGGACTGGTGAGCTTGGGTTAGGTGAGGTGAATAAAGTACAGGGGTTTGCTTGTGCAGTTACCAATGAAAATCCTCCATGCAACTGATCAGCCTGTTGAAACTTGGGAGAGATTTGGCCCCTTTGAAATTGAGGTCCCATTAAGTGAGGTGTCTACCATTCTTTCACACTCCAAAAATCGACATCAGAGGCACCAAATGCATGGTTTTTTAGAGCCTCTATGCAATGAATAATTGAAGCCCTTTTCTTTTGCACATTAATGTTAGATAGTATGTATATAACATAGTTGTTTATACAACATCTGTAGGTCCAGCCTTGTGTGATAACTGTCTTCAATGCAGGGATGTCCTTCCACTTCTTTACGTGGAGTTTGCCTGGGAAAGTTCTGCTCAAGCCATGTTTTAGCCAATGAATGCATGGAGATTTCTTAAATGAGGTTGTTTTTCTCCTTTTTGTTCTCTCTGGGACTTTTTTATCCTTGTTTCCCCTGAAGCTGAGACTTATGCAATTGTGCTGTCTACCAATGCCCTGTAATAAAATTTGAACCCAGTGGCCAAATGTAACCACACTTAGCAGAGGCCTAGACCTCTCAAGGATAACACACCTGGGGAAAGAGGCAACTAGATAACGAAGGGAGGAGTAAATACTTTCACTGCAGAAGGGTTTCGAGGAGAGATCAACCACATTGGGAGGCACCAAAGAAGTTATACAGAGGAGAGAGAAATGTGAAACAGTCTCTGCTGACTCTGCTTATTACAGGTCTGAGAAGTGTAAGCTTCAAAAATCCAGATGGGCCATTCACACAGACAACATCAACTACACATCTGCACATAGATGAACTTGTTGTTCACCTTTCATCTTCCCAATAGATTCATAAACAAATGGGTGTACTGGAGTAGTTCAGTCCAGCTCAGTTTTCTTTTATCTACAGAATCAGTTTTGTTCTTGTTCTGTGAACAACTTTAATAGTGTTCAGGAGGCATCCCTGGCACTGTTTCCCACAAGAATTAATTGCTCAGGTTTTATAACCAATCCCTTTTCTTTTATAGAAAGGGATATCTAGTAAAATGTAAGTCAACTTCCCTCCTCTCTTGTCATGAACTGTGCTTCTCAGTCTATCCCCTTATACAGAAGAACTTTACAATTTTTAATTAGAATATAGAACTTTTTTCTATTAATCGTACTTTCTGCAAGGTGACCGATAATTAAGGGTCGAACACACCAGTATCAAAAAGCTCTATGTTTTTGCTCCTTACTCTCTACTGAGGACACCCCTATGGGCAGGTCCTCACCCCCAGAAGCAGGTCTGATTTTGCCAGCACAGTAGCTGCTCCCACAGCAGCTATTACTCCTATGTAAAAAAAATGACCCAACAGGTTTCTCCATCTGCTGTTTTTTACAATAAACCTTTTCGCCCATGCTGCTGTTCTGGAACTACTGTACCAAATAACATGTGATCAGTAGATTACAACCTGCTATCTCATCCAATCTCACAGTCAAGGAGGAAGCTATATATTCACCAAATTAGCCTTAATCCTTCAGATCAGTGCAACTGCACATGTGTATCCTTAAAATGTGTAGCTTGAAAGGCAACTTTTAACAGCTACCCCACATACTCAGCTTTTACTCCCTACTGTGCAGGTATGAGTGGGATCAATGTATCACTCATTATAAGGAGTGATAGTGAATATTGATCCTCTTGATTGTCTGGTTGAAACTACATCGATTTATAAATGTATTTGTAGAAACGTTTAGGAGGGACCAGACACATGCACATGCCTTCCTCAGGGACATAGAGAAATGCTGTCAGCCTACATCCACGGTCCCTCTTCCATACCCCTAGCAACATAGGATCCAAACAACTAGACTTTTGGCATTTAAATGGAATGACACCACATAGGAATCAGCAATGAGGGTATACTTACACACACAGCTACCCTGCTTCTGTCCAGTATGTGTGGGGAGCACGGGAGCTCTGGATGAGTGTTGGTATCTGTTAGTGAGTCCTGCAATGCATCGCTGGAGATGTAAATAGATATTCAATCAGGAACACTCTGGACAATCAAAAAAATTTTTTTTACATTACTTTCTAAGACAGAGTTTTAGTGAGCCCATACTTTTCAGGCATTTAGTAGACAGCAAACATTTTTAGCATATGCATCACCTTCAAGCATTTGCTCACTTGCTGAGCACAGGAACATCCTCTAAACAGGGCTTTTGGCTGGCAGCTTATGGGGAATACTGCCTACTGAGCACTTTGCCCTGTAGTCTAAGCTCGAACAGCCCCTCAAGTAGTTAACATTATTGAGATGTAAATCTCCAAAATCACCAAATTTAGTAAAGCTTGTGACATGAAGATAGTTCCTGTGTCCAAGAACAATGCCCAGTGCCCCTACCAGAAGCACCCAGTAGGCAGCAGCACAAGACAAAGCTGAAGGGAGGCAAAGAGCAGTGGGATATGTCCTGGGACAGAAAACTGAGTGAGCAGTAGGATCTCTGAGCAGCTGGAAAAGCGGGGGGGGAGGCAAGTAGAAGGTGAAATGCAGGAGAGAAGAAGAGCAACACTCAGAGAAGGGAGAAAAAAGTATGTGCAACCTCAACAGGAGTGTTCTTTGCTATCTTCAAGGTGCATCAGAAGCTTTCTTTTCTCTCCCAAAGTTCATCTGCCTCATTCATGTCTCAATACCAGAACTCTGAGTCCCTGACCAAATGTGTGTTCCTGTGGAGGGACATGGTAGAATCAGAAATAAACTGCATTTGCCCATTTTTTTGGCTGTGTGGCTGTAGGTGTTCGTTGCAGCCAGTGTGCCTTTTGCTGTGAGGGGCCTGGGGAAGTGCCCCTGTGGCTCTGCACTGCCTGAAGGACAAGGTGGGATAGACAAGGTGATGTGAGGAAATACTGTCAGAGTCAAAGCAGGGGGATCCAGGGCAGCTGCAGTCCCCAGTACTGCCCCCAAAGCTTCAGTCAGGGCTGCAGGCCAGGTTGCTGCCCCAAAGGACAGGGGAACAGTGTCCCACCTACTCAGCAATGGCCAGATACTGCCTCCTCCAGTCCGCCAGCAGAAACACATCTATGGAAATGATCTAAGGTTAAAAAAAAAGGGTAAACTGGGTCACTGGAACATGAGAGTGCTTGGAAACAGTCTCAGGTGCAATTGTTCTGGGTGACAGGAGGGGAGCAGCAAAACATTGTGGAGCTTCAGACTCCAGAAAGGATCCTAGCCGTCCTTTCCAGGAGTAGTTGACAGCCTTTGCACACACTTGGCTGCAACCACACCCAGCTTTGTAGCCCAGCAGGTGACCACACAGACCACAGTGTTACATGCCCCCAAGAGTATCTTGGCCTCAGCTCAGGTCTTGTGACCTCTTACTGAAAGTCTCCATATCATGTTACCCATCCTCAGAGCCTCCCACTAATGATTCATTTATCGATAACTGCATTTTGCAGTATTGGCACTTACAGTGACTTTACTGAGTCAAGAAAAAGCAGTTGTTTACAGTTACAAAGCAGGCAGAAAGAAAAGATCATCAGGGAGCCCTTCTGACCTGTACACTCCCACCTAAGAGGGTGCTGCTGTCCTGGGGCCATGGGAAGGAAAAACCTGCTCAGCTCAGTTGCCCTGGTGCACTGAATGATGCTATTGTTGTCACAGCTGAAGAAGGGAGACTGGGATTGAATTTTAGAATATTATGAAAATCTGGCCAGGGAAGAAAATAAAAATACTAGATGAAGTTTATTTCTGAACATGTGTTTCAGGGCTGGAAAAAGTCTTTCTAGAATTATCAAACATGGTCATGTCCAAAATATGTTTTTGGTACATCTCGTGAATGGTCCCTGTCTCTGTGTCACCCTCTGTAAGCCTACCATAAGGGTTCTGCAGGCCTTATTTTGAGAATGCTTTAGGGTGCTGGGTCAGTAGATGTCTGTTGCTGTGATGAAGCAGTGCTGTTATTCATTAAGAGTGCACAGAGCACGAGGACTAGGAAGCATCATTAATCAAAGAGGTCAAACCGTGCGCCATTTGTGAGGGCAATGGGAGGCTTTGCCCTGGGACCAAAAGCAGATGGCTGACATGGTATGACCATGTCATACTTGTAAGCACAACACTTGTGAAATGCAGGCTCAGCCTCCCTCCCCTGAGCAGTGCATGTCCTCCCTTTGGGCAAAGAAAGCTGGGGGTGCCATGCAAGTGTTCCTGTGCAGGAAGGAAACCAGATCCCCGAGCTGCTCTCCTCAGGCCTCCAAAATGCCTGATTTGCAGGAGACCCCAGCAGGAGGACTCCAATGCAGGCTTCTCACCTTCGGGTGCTGTTGTGCTGCCAGTGCATGCCTGGCATCTCCACAGGTGGCAGCACAGCCCACGACGCTGAGATGGAGGGAGTCCAGCAGGAAAAGGGCAGCACAGAGCTCACCAGCCTTGCAGAAATATGTTGTGTGACCCTGGTATGGACCAGGGTCTTTGTGTGCCTCTGGTTGATCCACAGTTTGTATAACTTCACATGATTGCACAGTTCCTATAAATAAATAATTTTAGCTCCTTTATTTAAAAGATGCCAATGAACAACCCTGTGATCTCTCGCTTTCCCTCCTGAGTCTCTTCATTGCATTTTTTTTTCCTTGATAACAGCAGTTTTCTGAGGATTGTCATTATACAAACATCTCTCACTTCACTAAATACCCTCTGCAAGAACAGCCCTACCCTCTGGGAGTGGGGTTGAGTGGTGGGGGAGCAGGATTTTTACTGAACTCTACATCACGAGTTTCAAACAGGGCCTTTCAAGTCATTGTGGTAGATTGACAGCTGAATTAGACCAGTTGGTTTCTCTCTCTTCAGTTGATGTTCCAGGTTTACAAATTTGGCTTTCTGGTGATGCTGTATATGTGAGATGAGAAACAGGCGCACAGTTTTGTAAGGCGGTCAGCGATCTTTGCCATGGATCCTGACAAATACACTGATATTAATATTTATTTCTAGGAAGGAGTAAATCTAGCTACACATTCACAGCAATCACAGTGATTCATATCATTCACAGTGATAAATGCAACAAATACATCTTTTCACCAGTCTTATAGTTTAGAAACAGAACAAGTTCTGTATAACAACCGGGGTATATTTCAAGAGCCAGACCTGTCATTCACAAGTATCTCCATAACTTCAGCTTACAGCAGTAGTAAATTCTTAATAGTGGTATTTCCTAAGAGTGCCTTGGAATCACAAGCTTCACTATCCATTATGGATGCTGATCCCAGGCACTCAGATCAATATAAAGATGTACTGATACTGAAATTCTAATGCATAGCCATATTCTGAAATGTTATCACCTCAGCAGGATGACAGCTAAACATAAAAGTGCCATAAATACTCCTAACCTCTTTTATTGGAACACTCAGTTTTACAGTATTTTTTTCCCATTCTGGTCTTCCCTTGAAATGTTGATTCATTTGTAATAATGGTATCCTCATTAAAACTTTGTCTCTCTGAAGATTCACCTTGTCTCTACAAAGACTGAGTTTTCTAAGTCTTGTAGACAAATAGCCAAAACTAGAACTGTTTCATCTGTAGCCATGTACCTTTCTAATGCCGGGTTGCTGAACGTAAGATTTTCTCAGAAGATAGTGTAGCTTAGACTGGTGGTTTAATGGCTCCACAAGTAAGTACACAGAGATAATCTGATACTAAAACCTGCTTGTGCTCAGCCCTTGTCCTCAGATTTCTCTCACCTCCTCTTTTCCTGAGGACCCCTCCTCAACACTTACAGTCACACTATCAGGAAAAGTCTCATCATCTTTTCCCATTTACCAACATTCATTGAAACAGGAGGAATAGTTCTACCTCTGGACAAAGACCGAATGCATTATTTTTGCCATTTCCTGAATCATTTAGGCACCATTTTAAAATGCCTCTCAGCATGCATGTTTCAGGAGCTGTGCAAAGTGAGATTTGTCATGGTTTCTAGAGCTGTGCAATCACGTGCAGCTCACAGAGAGGACTCTGGGGCTGATCCCCCTGCACTGCATCCTCGTGGGCAGCCCTGGAGGGATGCTGTGGTGGCCACCTGTGTCAGCACCCTGCTGCCGCTGCGTGTATGAGTGCAGGAGGGCACCCAAACCCACCATCACCCCTACTGCAGTGAGAGGCAGTGAGACTTGAGTCTTCGAGAAAAAAACTGGCCTGAGTTTGGGGTCCCTTGAAGCATAGCACCGTTACATCATGCTTTTTGGTAGTTCAGAACACTTTACTCAATGCAACAGGAATTAATCTATTGTAACAAGGCCAGGAGGACAACTGAGCAGCTCCCGAGGGACAGAGAGTGTAAAAGGGCACCCGCATGCTAAATTAACTGCTGAACAGCCACTGTGGTTTTACTGGAAGATAATTCTACATTTTCTTGCTAGCCTCATTTCCTTGTATTAGCCTGGAAAAAAATACCTTATCTCTCTCTCTGTATATATTTATTATTTTAAAGAAATACTTATTTATAGGTATGTTTGATTGTCTTTAGTAGGGGAAATAAGGCCTAAGGGGACTTAGTTCTTAATGCTGTTACTCACTGACATCAAAGGAGGAACCAGCCATGCATATTTAAGGGAAAATTTCAATGAGAATGTGAGGCATCTGTAAAAGTGGATTTTAACACACACAGCTTGAGATGTCACTTTCCACTCGGTATTGGTTTTTCACGTGGTTGAATCTGACCTTTCCCTGTCCAATCCGTCACAGAGTTAAGGTCATAACCACCACAGCCAAAGGCTGTGTAAACCTGGTCTATGCAGACAAACCCTGATGGCTCCGGGCTTCCTTACCTTAGTTGGGCTCCCTGTGGTGCTGGGCTGGGCAGGAGCTTTCAGTGCCTGCTGAGGACTGGGTTCTGAAGATGTGACAAAGAAAACAATCAACTTGTCACCAAGGTCTGGCAAGGCCCCACCATGGCCAGTGTGTGTCTACCATAGCTGACACCAGGTTATAACCTTTGTGTCTTTTGAGTGGGAGGAAAGGGGAGATAATTCCTTGCTTCATCCACTACCCAGGGGAAAATTCATGTTGCAAATGGCAGACAGCTGTATCCCAGTATCAGACAAAGGTAAGATTGGGTGCAAGCCAGAAAATAAGGGTGCTCAGGTTAAAGAACACGTCGATAAACAAGTGTTTTCCAGCCAGCCAAGAGCAGAGGAATGCAGCAATGAGCCAAAATAATCCCTGAAAATCTTGCCAAGGACCAGCAAAGGTTCAGACTCAGAGGTTCAAAGACAGAGAAACACATGATCTTTACTTAGAAACAGAGAGAAAGGAAGCACCTGGTGAAAAATGTCAGTCCCACTCCAGTGCAAAGGAAGAGGCTAGAAAATGGATTATACCATCCCTTTACAAATTAGGGTGATTTAAGTTATGCTGAAAATGCTGAACCAACATAATTTCTCACTTTGCTTAGGAGAACAGGTGCTAAATTTGGCATATCTTGGTTTGGTGAGGTTTTAGATAGTTTCATGTAGTATTTCTCCAAGCAAACTTTGATAATGTGACTTAAGTGAAATAGCCATTAGGTGAGTTCACAACCATTTAAAAACTTGTTTACAAAGAGGAGTTGCAACAGTTATCTGAACTTATCCATGCTGTCCTGTACACTGTGAGGGTATACTTGAATGAAGAAATCTTTCTCCCTATGCTATAAGTTTAGTAAGGAACTGATACTTCATTACCTCCTTACCAATACATCACTGCCTGGGTTGGTGATGCCTTTATTGAGTAGTATCACTAATTATTTAGAAGAGGCTGAAGAATGTTTTTATGAATTGGAAGGATATCATCTGTAATAGAGACCTGCTGCACCAGAAGAAGGTAGTGATGCAGCAGCATGATGGCAGGTGTGTTGAGTGCTGTTGCATACAGTTTTCCCAATATCTTATCCCTAGTGTGTAAGAGAACTGTTGAGTCTTGGTAAGACATGCTTTGAAGCAGCTGGGTGCAGACTTCATTTCTGAAAACCAGGTCCAGGAATTGAGTTGGGTGTCCTTTAAAAATGAGGTCCTTTTAAAAATGAGCCAGATTCAGTCTGAATGTCTAAACTAAGCAAGGTACATTAAAATTAAGGCAAAGACTCTGCACTGTTACTTCTTCATCTTGGCTAAAAACTAATCTTGGAGTCAACACATATCTGCTATTGAGGCAAGAGAGATGGTCAGCCTGTCTGCAGCAGGTTTTGACAACAGAAACAGGGAGGTCTGACAAGATTAGAAAGCTGGGCAGAAAACAACGTGGATTGCAGTGAGGCAAAGTACAAGATAAAAAGCAAATATCTGAATGGCTAAAATCTGACAGGAGTAGAACTGTGAGAAGTGGCACTCAAAGCAATTTGCTTTGAGTATTTGCTAAATAGTAGATACATGCGAATTTGCAACTTAATAGGGCTGTGTTAAAAAATAAATCCCTATGTAATTTTGAGTGGCTCATGCTGAGATATCATGTTACTGAGCAGAAAAAAAGCAGTATTCTTCTCTTTAGGCCAGATATCAAAGTAAACTGAAGCCAGTGGGCACATTCTCATGGATTTCAGAGGATTTGTGGTTGGTGAGGCCACATCACTTTTGGACATCTTATTACCCCCAAGACACAGACAAGCTGGGAGGCAGTAACAGAGTGCAAGAGAACTGGCTCAGGAAGTACGACTGAAGAGTTATTAAAGTATTAATAGCTTGGTTAAGCAATATCTCAACAGTCTTTGGAGTAAAGAGGCATAAAGGAAGGAGTGAAAGGCGAGGGGGAGCAATATGTCACAAGGTGACAGTGCCACAACACCCATGGTGAGGTCCACAACACTTGGACAGGTTTGAAGGCTCAGCCCTATGTAGCTTAGGTATGGTGGGATTTCCCTCTATCTGAGGGATGCCTCCAGCTGTTCCACCACTCACAGTGCCCAACTAGTGAGACAACACCAACCTCAGGACATCAAGAAGCAGTGGAAGGCAGAATGTAACATCAAGAAAAAGTGTAGAGGCTAAAAAGTGTGTGTATGGTTTTAACTGCAATATTCTTTCCTGTAACAGCTAGATTTGGAGTAATACTGATTAGACTCATAAAATTTCAGTTATGTTATCAATACATTTTTGGCCTTACTTGATGAACATCCCTTTTGTCTGTGAACAAGATTTTGAGTCTAACAAGAGTTAGGATGCAGCTTTGCAGGTGGGCATTCAGCTGGGCATGTGGCTCATGATCTTGCAACACCACATGAAACTCTATGGCCTGCAATAGCCTGTGCAGATGGAGACATCCCTTCAGTGGAATTTGATGAAGCCAGAACTGCTGGAGATGTCTCATGTGATGTTTAATGTTCTCAAGGACCCCATTATTCACCATCATCTGAAAAGCAGTAGTATGTTGCCCCTGAAACAGTATGCTTTGGCATTCTGTCATGTCTGAAAGAAACACTGCTGGGTTTTGCTATGTTTGTTTTTGCATGCAATTTAGCAGTTTTTCATAAAAATAATCTCCTTTAGATTCTCAGGAGGCAGAGGGGAAGTAGAGGGATCTGAATGGGCTCATGGTGGTGTCAGCAGCCTTTGGACAAATGGGAGCAGAACAGAAAAGCGGAGACCAGCTAAGCCCTGAAGAGAGGCTGCTTTGCATTTTCCACAGCCCTGATCATAAACTCAGCACTGCACTTTTGCCAACACCCTCCCTTGCTCTTATCACTTTCTCTGAGGTTGGAAACAGTGGGACAGCAACAACTCCATGTTTTCAACTGTTTTCTTGCCCTGAATTGCTCAGGCTGCCGATTTGATGTCTTTATTTTCAAACACAGAATAACTGTGCTCCCCAAGGTGGAAAAAATTCTAACATGTTTTCTTTTATCAAACTGCAAAATACAGGGGAGAGGCAAATGAGAGGGATTGTTAGTGAAACACAATGCAGTAAAGAAAAAACAAAAATACAAGACCAAAAAAAAAAAATCACACTCCAAACCCTGAAACTACATAGAAAGTTGGACAGGAACAGTGTCACATGGAATCAGAGAATATGTCGAGTTGGAAGGGACCCATGAGGATCATCGAGTCCAGCTCCTGGCCTTGCACAGGATCATCCCTAAGAGTCACACCATGTGCCTGAGAGTATCATCAAAACACTTCTTGAACTTTCTCAGCCTTGGTGCTGTGACCACTTCCCTGGGGAGCCTGTTCCAGTGCCCAACCACCCTCTGGGTGAAGAACCTTATTCTACTATCCAACCTAAACCTCCCCTGACACAACTTTGGGCCATTCCCTCAGTCCTGACACTGGTCACCACAGAGATCAGTGCCTGCCCCTCCTCTTCCCCTCACAAGGAACTTGTATACTGCAATGAGGTCCCCCTTCAGTCTCCTCTTCTCCAGGCTGAACAGACCAAGTGCCCTCAGTCGCTCCTCATATGGTTTTCCCTCAAGGCCCTTCACCATCTTTGTCCCCTCACTGTGCTCCACCATCAGGATCTGATATTCTCTTACATTCTAAATTTTATATTTCAGACATTTTCTGAAAATTTTTTGCCGTCTCCATGAGAAAGGCAGAGCAAGCCTGGCACGTCCAGTCACCTGCTGACTTTTTAATACAGAAGACAGTCATAGGCCAAAGACAAAGGCATAAACCTCATTTCTATCACAGCAGGCGAACTTCAAATGCCAGCCCTAGCACATAACCCCATTGGCAAGCCCCAGGTACACCGGGGATGGAGGCCCATGGGACCCTCCCCCATGTCTTACTAGACCAGGATGGTTTCTCCTCCCAGCTGGCACAGTCCATGTTGTGCTCTGGAAAGTCACCCAGGCAGCACAAGATGAACACCTCCTTCAGGGAGACAGGCTGAAATCATGGTGCTTGGAGAGGCAGTGTCATGGAGCCATCTGAAGCCAGCAGGCTGACGCCCTGTAATGGCTCTGGCAGTGCTCCAATAAGTCAGCAGGCAGCAACCTGTCCCTCCTGGTATTCCCCACCACGACCACCTCTGCACAGCCTCAACAAGAGGATGGAATCAGTGCCCTTATCACGAGCAAACAAAGTTAATGTTTTATTAACATTGACACCAAGTTCCCAGTCAGTGCCAGGTGAACCTAACGCAGGTCAAGTTAGTATGGTGTTTAAGGAGCCTGGTGTAAAGCCAAGCCTGGCCTGCCAAGGTGTACTGGCACAAGGGTCTGCTAAGGGCATCATCTCCAAGGGATACCATCTTAGCCTGGATCTAACCTTTTAGGCATTGTGCTCCAAAAGTAGCCTTCAAGCTTTTTACTCAAGCTTGCTAACTGTGCAAACCACTGGGAGAGGAAGGGGCTTCATCTCCCTCTTTGTACATATAAATCAGCTGCGTCTAGTCTTGCAGGGTGGCTTCTTGTGCCACACCCCAGACTCCTGCACGACCTTCCCTCTTGGCTGTCCTTCCCTTCTGTGGCCAGCCCAAGGTCAGCAATGCAGCCATTAAATACCAGCCAAGGAAAGCAAACATCAGTCCCCCTTTGAGCAGCTCTGGGTAGATTAAATACAGCAAAAGGTTCTGGAAGAAGGGATTGGCACAGCAATGGGACCAGGGCTGGCTGCAATGGCCACAAGGCCAGGGCATCAGGGCAGTGATGGATGCTGATGGGCAGCCCTACATGTGTGGGTGAGGAAAGCAGGCATTGGATGAATCCTGATGGATTGTAAAGCAAGAGGGAGTTTAGACCAAACCCCCCCTGTGGAGCCATGAAGAGTTGTCCACTGGTCAGTAACAAGTGTCCTGACAAATTACTGTGCCGTCCAGGAACCCTTCAACAGAGCCCATAGAATAGCCATTGCTCCATCCTACCTTCAGCTCTGTGCTCCAACATTTTCCCCTCCTGCTCTTCTAGCAGGTTTCTCATCCCTTCTTGCCCCCCATGTTTGCTGCATAACACTCCCCCACCCCAACACACACCAGGCATCAGTGCCCTTTGCTCACAGCTTTTCATCTCCAGTATTTCATTCACCTCACCTTGCAGGAGATGAGCAAGATTCCTCTGGCATCCTGTGCAATTCAGTGAGTAAATAAAGGTGTTTTGTTAGCTCCATGCAGCCAGATTTCACTCTTTGTCCCAGAAGGAAAAAAAAAAAAGAAAAAAAAAGGAAGAAAATCCACCATTACAAATCATTGCTTTTTTTATCCCAAACTTCTCCTCCAGTCTTTCAGAGGAAACACCACGTTCTGAGTCAGTTTGTTTGAAAGGTGGTGGAAAATCCCCATGTTCCCAATGGGAAATTTCTACACTCAGAACTCATGCATATCAGAAGGTGCTGCTCTTGATGGCCCTTCTCTCCTCATGGTCTCTGCTGCTGTGAAGCTGAAGAGGAACAGGAGCCAAGTCCATGGTGACATGGCTGTGCCTGGCTTGGGAGCAGACTGCCCATATACATGGCATGCAGCATGTGTCCCTGTGTCCCCTCTGGGCCCCTTACATTGCCACTTTGGTCTCACCAAAGACATAAACAATATATTTGCATGCTTTTCCAGGCTTGCAGATAGCTTCCAAAAGTAGTTACATACTTACCAAGTAATTACTTATTTCTAACTAATCCCATTTCCTAAATTATATTTAGACATGATGTAAATGAAATTCAGTTTTTAACAAAAATATCCTCTGCAATTATCTGAATAGTGTTGAATAGGATGTGCCTGTTTACAAGCACCAAGCAACTGCCACACACAGTTGGCTGGTGGCAACAATGACACCGCTTCCACAAGTAAGCCTGGTCTTTAAGTTCAGTGCTGGCTCAAAAGTCCTGGTGAGTTCATCAATGAAATGCAAGTTTTTCAGCTCATATGTGCTGATGTATCACACTCTGTCCAAATGCAGAGAGTGATACATCTGACATTTTCATTAACAATTTGCAACACAGGAGGAGAAATCTAAGAGACAAACTATCTTAATATAACCACCCACTGTTATATGACTTTGTTTTTCTTACTTCTGTATTTGATGTAAATGCATTTTTGTAATTTATTTGTTTTAATATATAATAATGTATTTAATTTGTGTAGCAGTTGAAATAATGTATTATACAGTAAGAATATAATAAAGTTATATTATCCTATTTGCACTTTTATATTAATGTGGTTAATGCATTTATCTAATTTGTATTTTTGGAGCTTCTAGTCAGAACATATTTTCAGCTGTAATATTCTCCTGCTTTATTCTTATCTTAAATGTAGATACTGCTGTTAACTTGACATATTTGCATTTTCATTTTTCACTGATCTTTACTAACTCCAGTTTAGAAATAAAGCAAAATAATATAAATAACTCACTTAAATCATCTAGCTTCCCTACTCTTTGCCTAATATAGCTGGCAGGGTTGAATCTAGGTTAGCACATTATGTGCAGGTTACGGCAGCATTAAAAGCAGCCAGGTTCTTCCTCCTTCATTTGAAATCTGGCTTTCCTTTCCTTCATCCAACATTTTCCTGCCTGTTCTGTGATACACAAATCCAGAGATATTTCTTTGACCCTGTTGGGATGAAAGAACTTGTTGCTGCTCCTCTCCCACTGCCCATGTGGTCCCGTTGAGCTGCCCTGTGCCTTTCTCCCCCTCCCGCACATGACTCTGCCCTCCTGGTTTTATGGTCTCCTTCACGCTGTGCAGCCACACCTGGGCGAGTGCTGCTGAACTCAGCAGAGTTTTAGATTCCTCAGTCAATGATAGATGGGAACGAATGGGATATAACATAAGAGAGAAGAGCATGTGAAATCCTTAACCTCAGTTTCACCAGAGGACATTCTCCTATATTTCAAGAAGCTCCACCTCCTGTACAGACACTTGCACCCTGCTGATTTCTACATCATCTTCATTATGTGAAAGCAGAAGCAACAACATTTTCCTTTTGAACATAATTTGGGATTTAATTGCATTATTAATAACTAATTTGTTGTTTAGATTCAGTTGCCTGCTGAAATCTGTGTATGGTCAAATTATCGCCTTTCTGCAAGCTGTGCAGAAAGCACTCTTTCTTCAAAAAGCCTCTAACTTCCCATCTCACCAAGTCCAGTCACTCCCCTCCATCAGATTCACCCAAACAGCTCCTGCTCAGCACAGGAAAAGTTAAATCCTGTTCAAGACCTGCTACGGTCACCTCCCTGCTCTTCTCCCTAATCTTTTCACATCTCTGCATCTCTGTTCCCCTTTCCAAAACTGCTATGTGGGATCCTCCATAAACCTTTTAACCTGTGGGCATCTGTTTCATTTTCATAATTTTCAGGCCACTGCCCAATCTCCCTGTCTTATTTTAACTTTTAAGAAAAACCCCACATTTGTCTTGAATATCGATTAGCTCATGGTGTAATGACTGAAAGTACCTTTATGTTCATCCTCCTTTCTTTTCTGTGGGAAATACAAATTAGTCAACTGTCTGTAAATCTTATTTTTCTTTTACTTGGCCTGACTCCTAATTCATTATCTGAGAATAAATCACTCCAAATTGGTGGCTATCATGCTAAACTATCATGATGCCTAACCTGAGGCAAAAAGCCTACAAAAAAACTCTGTTCAGAAACTCTACATTATTTAGTTGACAGAATAATCTTGCCATATTACTCCAGCTGACAGTTCTATTACAGCTGTTTCAATGTCCAAATAATCCAAAGTTTCTCAGCTAACCTTATATGTGTGCCTATTTCAAAGACTTTGCCCTCATCAAGGGTCCTATGAAGCGAGTATAAGGCAGGGCACACCAATACACCTGGTTAAATAGGGTGAAACCCTGGCCCTGGGGAGTTCACCAGGCAATTTTTGAGGTTTGACATTTTTTGGGATTCAATAAGAAAGTAAGAGCATTAGCAAATGACTTTGACAAGCAGCAAGAACACCAGAGAGCCTGGAAGGGCTTTCTAACACCCAGGCTCCCCTTGCAGCTGTGGCATTTAAGAGTTCATCGCCTCTGTCACTTGCAGGGCACCCTTTGGTTTTCTGTGTATCTGGGGACCTGCTGGGTACACTTTTCAGTCTTGCTCCTCTGTACACAGAGTGAACTCAGGGTTGAGCATCTGCCTCTGAATGCCCCAGAGCCTTTGGTTTAAAGCAGACAGAAAAGGGGTTAAATGGCTCCTGTACATTCTCTGCTCCACCTCATCACATGTCTGTATGGCGATGGCAAAATTATACACCAAAGTTGAGTTAGCATTGTCAGAGATCACCTGAAAACATTCCCCACAGAAAACAGAAAAACATTGATCTTATTTCCCCAGCTGCACAACATGGCAAACACTGGGAAAACCTGGTGCTTTTTGCCCCCCACTAACTCCCACTAAAATACCTTATATCCCAATAAGGGTCTGCAGGTTGTAGTGGGAGAACTCTATCCAGCAATTCCATGTTAATTGGAAAAAAGAAAAAGAAAAGAAAACCCAGGGAGAAACAAGCTCTCATTTACTTTATCTGCTCCGATAACAGCTATCACAACTGACCTGCTAAGGCCATCAACAGAAAGGAGAAGGGCATTTGATTGGAACTAACTTTCCCCTGCTAGCCTCAATTGCAGCATTATCAACACCCTTTATAAAGAATTGTTTCTGCAGCAGGTTGATAGTAGTGAGCAGGGGCTTTCATTGGCACAGGAAACAAACTTGGTGACCTTCAGTGGAGAAGAAGGTATAAAACCCAAAGTTTCTTGGTTGGCTGTCTTCTGGGAACCGGTTGAATTTCTCAGTTTCAAAGGAGGACACATTTTTGGGAACTTCTGCGAGAAAATGGCAACTTTAAATGAAAAGAAGACCTGCAGTGAACGGATGGAAAATTTCCGTCGTTTTGTCTGGAATCCAGAAACAAAGCTCTTCATGGGAAGGTCCTTAATTAACTGGGGTAGGTTTTCACATATAAGGGTCTTCTCTTCCTTGTAGACTATTTAAAAACCATGTAGGGAAGTGTCATCCTAATGAGGGGGGCACAGTGTAGATAAGTTGAAGACATCAGTTGTCACATATAATTTTGAACCACTTTTTGGGTGACCCTATAAGCTGGATCAATTGATAATAATAATAAACTGATCAAAACATTGATCCAAGTAGTTCCTGCAAATATAAGATGACTTGAAAGTGGTTTTAAACCAAGTACTTTGAAAGGAGAAAAATTAACACATTAACAGGTAACTTATTGATAGTTAAGGGTGACGATTATAGTCGGATTCTGATCTGCTAACTAAAAGGGGTTCACATAGTAGTACATGGGGAATTTTGCTTAATTGGTGGAGTTTGTCCAATTCTTTGTAAACAAGCTTTGTTTTTCTAAAATTCCTTTCTGAATTATTGTCTGCTTAGTAGGTCTTGTTTCTTACCACTGTATCTTAGTGTGTATTTCAGATGAGCCTCTCTTCCCATAGCCAAACTCTTCCCATAGTCAAACTGGTATCTACAACGATGATGTATTTTATGATCTACATTCTGAGAAGGGCAGTCTGGACCATTGTAAGGAATATCCCTGCTCTTTCCACAAACTGTAAGAGTAGCTGCAAGTTTCCAGGTGATTTTTTTTCTGCCATGAAATCTGTGAGTGTGGCTTATTGGCCACTCCTAAAACCAGAATTTCACAGAAAATGCAACTGAAGTGTGAGCCCTTCCAGTTGGTAGAGAGGAATGTACTATGAGGCGCCAATGAATGCAGGGGCAGATTTCTAACAGCCCTCCCACAAAACAGCCACTAACTGCCTGTAGAGCATCAGCCATGTGTAAGACACTTCATGCACATACAGTCAGAAATACAACATTATTCTGCATCTCACACCAGAGTAAAATAGCAAGATGACACATTTTGCTGATGGTGATTTCAGCTGTAAAAGGCAGTGAAGTGATATGGGTCTAAAATCAGCACACCCAAAACACTGACATCTGTCATCCAAATAACACAAGGAGCAACTTGGTTTTGACACAGAAATACCTTGGCTGTGTCACCCAGTCCATGTGTAATAAGTAGATAAATGGTCTTAATATGTGAAGTTACTTCAAGAAGCCACATAATATTTTAAGTTTTAAACAATCTGAGCTCAGCACCAACTACTTCAAAAATCTCTTTAAAACTGAACAATTTTTTCCTAGAAAAATATTCTCTTGAGTGTAGAGAAAGTGATCCAAAACACCTGTCCCTTTACAGGGAAAACCTCCCTGAGGCCAAGGGTGGAAAGAAGACAGCTGCTGCTGCCAGGATGCTCCTGGCTGCAGAGGGATCATTGTGCCTTGCTCGAAAAATGAGATTTTGCTTTCATTTTTTAACACAGTCTGGATCAGCCTCTACTACCTGGCTTTCTACGTGGTGATGTCAGGGCTGTTCGCACTCTCCATTTATTCTCTAATGAGGACAATTAATCCATATGAACCGGATTACCAAGACCAGCTGAAATCCCCAGGTATGGCCAGGGTCCCACAATGGCTGGGTGGGGCTGGGCTGGGCTGAGAGGCATTGGCAGAGCCCAGGCATGAGGGGGGACCAATGTCGTATAAATCAGGTCAATTCTGCCCAAATGATTCCTGCAAAGTTTAACCTCTCCCTGAAAACACAATCAGGCTTTAAAAAATATTGGTACATTTATTTAATTTATTAAGTATTAATTTATATATGAATAAATAATATAATATAAATTAGATAATATATAAATATATACCATCAAATAATACAAAATTTCATATATACATTAATTTATTTAATCACACTACTGAGCTAATCAGTGCCTGCCTGTAGCAGTCACCTGCAAGAGGAGGAGTCTTTCATGGGCTGTGGGGCACCTCCTGTCCCCATGGGCAGGGATCAATCCCTGAAGAAAGCCTGGGTTCTGCTCCAACCCCACAAGCACCATGGAGGGTTGTGGGGTGCCTGCAAGATGGAGAGGCACTGGGGCAAGCAACCTGGGGTGGGTATTTCCATACTTGCTGGCACTACAGAAAGTCCCTAGAAGAGCAGGGATACCTTCCCAGCAGGATATGCTGTGCCAGCAGTCAAACAAGTAAAAATAAGACAAAGACTTGTGGCATTAGGAATAAAGATTTGTGGGACATGAAAAGAGACAGGGGAGATGATCAGCAAGAGATCATCAGTGCACACTGCTAAAACTTCACACCCCAATGACTTGTTTTCACAATGGGAGTGAAAAAATTACTTTTTAGAAGTTGTAGCCCTAAGAATTATTCTGTCAGATGATGTATTTTGAAGTTTCCTCTCCTAGTATACAGTAGGCTTGGTGTTTGCTAGCAAAATAATTCCTGTAAAATATTAAGTGAGGCTTTTTCAAAAGCTGTTCCTCATGCTGCCGTATGATCTGTTTCTTTAACCTGATGTGACTGTTATTGTTAAGAAGTCTTGAGGAAATCCAGTGCATTTGCTGGAATAATTTTACAAGCTGTTCTTATAACAGCACGGATATACGTGAAAATAGTTCAGCAGTACAAAGGCTTTAGAGTTTTGGTTGAAAAACTCACAGCTGAGGTGGTTTCTGTACATAGTTAAATCCTCCAACAAAGCCTGAGGATCTACTATACTGAGTCTTGATGTAGCATAATCACTACTGTCAATTTATTTATACAAATCTGTGCCTGGCAACTCTCTTCTGCTTTGTCTTCCCTTTTCTTCCCCCATGAAGGTGTAACATTACGACCTGACGTTTATGGGGATAGAGGACTACAAATTTATTATAATGTATCCGACAACAAAACCTGGGAAGGTTTAGTGACAACTCTTCACACTTTTCTGGCAGGTAAAAATGAGGTTTTCTGCATAATAACAAAGAAATGTGCTGACCCATCTCCCATATTAGGTCTGAGAACCTTATGTTAGTGTCTCCACTTTACATTTGTCCTTGTCAAATCAGAGATTTTGAGTGAAGGTGTATCTTCTAAAAGGGATGAGCAAATCACCTCATGAATCTATAAATGTATAGATATGTAAACATTTCTATTAAAATGAGAGTCCTGCTTCAGAGCTTTTACTTTGTTTCATCCTAAATGGCCTCTACAAAATAGGCCAATAGAAAGTTGGGGGAAGGGGGGGGACAAAAGTTCCTCAAAACTAGTCTCATCTAAATTAATTTAATTAATTCGTCTGTGACTACAAACATCAAAGTGCCATAATAAGTCAGTAAAGCCATTGTATGCTGCCACCAGAGAGAACAGTCAAAGTAGGTTAGGTGCCCCATTTGCCTGTTAATATCTTAGCACATTTATATTCTTTTTGAGTTAATATTAAGTATTGTAATTCTGCATGTTTCTCACGCACATACTGAAAAAAATTATATTTGAAACCGACTTTATATTGCCAGTCAACTCAATTTGATCTCCTTTTTTTTTCTTTTGCTTGGATATTCTAAAAAAAAACCAAACAAACCTGAACCAAACCCCCAAACAGTTTAAAGTTTCTTCATTCTGTCTAATCCCAACTTCACTTGAAGTACATTCTACCATGATAAAACCTCCAGCCTGATGTTGGAATCTCTAATTTGCATATGAAAAACTTCAGAGGGAAATTTTTCTTTCTTCCTTCACACATCTAGCGTACACGCCATCTGCTCAGCACCTGAACATCAACTGTACCAATAACACATACTTCATCCAGGACACCTTTGATGGCCCGAACAAAACAAAACTATCCTGCAAATTTACATCAGATATGCTTCAAAACTGCTCTGGCATCACTGATCCAACTTTTGGATTTCCAGAAGGGAAACCTTGTTTTATTATAAAAATGAACAGGGTAAGTACAAGCTCAGAGTGCCAAGCAGGAAAGAATTCAGAGGGTAACTGGTATCTCCACTGAGGAGCTGCTGTGTCATCTGCTGCCACGGGTTCTAAACTCTGCTTTGTACTGGGAATAAAAAATCATGTGCTTTTCCCTGACAGACCTCAGGAGTTTCCAGAGAAATCCTGAGACTTGTTCGCCACCCAGGAAAGTAACAGGGCAGTGATCTCTGAACTGACTCTCTACATCTTTGGCTTTCATTTTGTTAGTGCTTCTGTAGGGCTCTCCTCCCACAAACTAGCACACAAAACAGTTTCCTCCTGCAATATTACAGTCCTGTGCCTTCAGCTGAGACATTAGGATGTGATGGTAACTGAAGTGGGTTCAGAAAGGTGATACCTTATTTCTCCAGGCTGCAAAGAAAATCTTTAGCAGAACCTATAAAGACAAAATTTAAACCTGGTGGACATTGTTCTCAGGAAAAACCACCAACACATGTTTTTTGGAGAGGAAAAAGGGAATTTTCTATGCATCCTTTTTTCAGGACATAGACAAAGGCATTTGATATTTGTTTTGGGTTAAAATCCTGAACCTTCTAATTCAGTTTCAGTAGAAAGTGAAGAGCTCAGACTCCTCTCCACTTCCTGATAGACAAAATTACTTGATTTTTGGTTTGGCTTCCACCCTAGACATTTTCAAGAATCTGTGCAAGCCCTAACTGTGAGAGAAGAGCTTTGCCCCTGATTTCGGCAGATGAAACACAAGCTTTTGCCCAAAATGTCTCCTTCAGCAAGCCCAGGTGCCAGCCTCGGCAGGGAAAAGATGGATGGATAGTGACCGGGGGGATTTCACCTCCTTTTGCCTTTGTTGCTACAGGATGTGACCCCACTAGTTTTGTAGGATCAAACCAGCACAAGGTTTTTTTGCCAAAACCAAGTTTTTCTAAGAAGGTTAAGATTAAAAGCATGAAGATTCAGCCTTTCCTTTCTTGACACATAATCAGCTGTTTTAAGAGACCCCTGGCTGCCTGGACATCAGCAAGGGCAAGTGGGACCTGTGGGTAAACGAGCTGGACTTGGAGGAGGTGCAGCACTACCTGCCCCAGCCAGGTTGGAGCCCATCTTCAGTGCCCATCCTGAGCAGAACCAAGTCCTGCTTCCTAAGTATCCAACCACAGCAGTTTTTCACCCAGGCATACAAGATGAGATGATCTGTTTGACAGAACCTTATGCAGAAACACATTAAGCATCCTTTGAAGCTCAGTTCTCAATTGTTTGCTCAGTTTTATCTCAAAACAATTTCCAAGATGACCAAATGTGTGTTTTCTATTTCAGATTGTTAAGTTTTTCCCTGGCAATGGCACTGCACCAAGGGTGAACTGCACATATGTGGTAAGGGTATGAAGTTAGTCTCACATATTTCAAGCACTGCAGCTCTGAGAGCAAGAGAACTGCAGTTGTGACCAGAGAGATTACTCTTTCAGCTCTGAAAATCAGATGCCAAATACTGAGAATATTCTCAATTCTGTGCAGTTTCTTGCACCAGCAGACATGCTGGAAAAAAAAAAAGTTTGCTTTATTTTAAATTACCTGAAAAAGTTCTCCTGTGCTGCAGAGAACATGTGCTGTTTGCTTTCAGCTCCCCACAGTGAATTCACACCTCAGCACAGCTCCCTCAGGCTCTACCCCCATTTCAGCAGGTTCAACTTACTGAATTCCCAACTGCTATCAAAGAACACTTGTCTGCTTTTCTTGGCAATAGTAACAGCTGGAGATTCCCACTTTTATTTGAAAAATAAAAATAAGACCAGTGCTAAACAGACTGCTGAACTCAAGCTTTAATACACACTTAGCAGCAGTGAAACACTCACCCAGGGCTGGTTGACAATTTCCTCACCAATGAAGCATCTTCCTTTCTTATTTTACAAAACAGGGTGAGGAGTCTCACACGCTGGAGGTGGACTACTACCCCGTGAATGGTACCTTCAACCTGCACTACTTCCCCTACTATGGGAAAAAGGCTCAGGTGGGTGCTTTATGTATTTAAATATAATTCTCTTCTTTCTCTTTGTATAAGGTGAAACACATGGAACACCTCTGCAATCCTACAAGAACTCAAGAGAAGGTTATTTTTAAGACTTTGTTTTTAAACTGGTAGTGTAAAATTATTTTCTTTTCTTTCCCCCCCTCCTAGCCCAGCTACAGCAATCCTCTGGTAGCTGTGAAATTTCTCAACATCACACGGAATACAGAACTTAAAATAGTGTGCAAAATCATTGGAGCTGGAATTACCTTTGATAATGTTCATGATCCATATGAAGGAAAAGTGGAATTTAAATTGAAAATAGAAGACTGAGCAGCAAGAGAGACACTTCTGGAAAACGTGTTTAGGGCAAACTTAACTATTACCGCATTAATCCATATTTATTTTCTCGCTATGGTTCCCATACAAATTCCAGTGCAAAGAGACATTTTCTACTGCAAGATGACTGTACAGTTAAAAATCAAGATACCACTCTCAGTGTGTGAAGGAGATGAGGATTACCTCTATGTACATGGCTTAATATTCCATGGCTACAGTACGCTACTGCCTTCATGCAAGTATCTGTACAAAGCAAGTTTCCCCCAAAGTGTGCAGCTGTGCCTTCAATGAAAATAAGTACAGAATCAATCATTTTCAATCACTTTTCAAACCATAATAAATAACTGATGCATGATACTAAACCTTGGATACTGAGAAATAATTAAATAGCTAGAAAAAGAAATCAATACTTTGAAATACTAGCAAGTAATAAAATTCTCAATCTTTTATAGGATGTATAAATCATAAAAGTATATTAAAATTATCTGTATCCCAATGCATCGGCTTTTTGTACTGGTCAGCTGAGTCAGATTTTTTTAGTTGACAAATCAATCACTGCAAAAGAAGCAAACGTGAAATCTGTCCTCTAGCTTACAGATTTCATTGTATCACTTACCTCTACGTATATAACCTAATAAAAGTGACTGGTAAGACTCTAACACCTAGTTACATCCAGGAAACAGCTCATCTAACTGTTATAGGTTGTTATTTGTTTGGTGTTTCTGTTCCTTTGGTGTTTTGTTGTTGGTTTTGTGTTTATTGTTTTTGTGGTGGTTTTGTTTGTTTTCTCCAGTAGAACAGCTCCATATTGCATTGAGGAGTTTTGGGTTACTTGCAGTAACACGGAAGATGCTGAAGTAGCACTAAGTTTTTCAGTGAATCTAAAATTTGACAAATCTAACTCTATCACCTGTGATACAAAGACACAAGATTGCTGTGTCTGTGTACTATGTTTATGTTAACTAAGTCCAGGATGCTTCAGCCAGAGAAAAAACACTGTACAGAAAAAATAGATATTCAAGAAATCATTTTGCACTTTCACTGCTTGGACATTTTAGGAAGCAAGAAGGTGTAACAGATCAACCTTCTTTACTACAGCGACATTCAGGCAGTCAGCTTGCAGACAGAATCCGGATGGAGGGGAATATTTCCTCTTCAAAACCACAAATGGCATTTGAGCCTTTCTTAGAAAAATTCTGCATTTCAAAACCACTAGGAAAATCCATCCTCATATACGAACTTTTTTTTCCTCTAGTCTTTCCTGTTTCAATTTTTACTTTGAAGAACTTTGCCTTTCTTCTAAGAGACGATGAAAATCAATTTTATATCCTTGTTGGAATACAGGTCTCCCACTGTGCATCTTTCCAAAATAACATGGAAAACAATAAAACACTTTTGATAACAAAATAGTAACTCATGTTCAAGATTAATGCAAGATTGTCTACAAACAGACCATTTAAATATTATCCAGAAACCCAATCACTCTTCCCTTCATGTTCTAACAGGCAGATTCTCTGCTTGACTGTATTTAGCACCTACGGTTCGCACATCTGAGCCAGGCAATGCAGTGGCACAAGTTCACATTCCAGTTAGCCTTACAACCAGAGCACAGGAAGACACTGAACAACTTCCCATGAACTGTGTGCCTGCAAAGACAAAGCTTCAGAAGGACAGCCTAGACCAGCTTCACAAAAAGACCTTAGATGGGATAAATACCTAAAAAGACTGAAGCGTCCCTGTTTTGACTGAAGGACGATGTATTCTGAGGTTAAAAAAAAAGGGTATGCAGGTCCACCAGATCTGGTTCTCTACGTACAAAGACTGTCATCCTGAATTTAGATGTTTCTTGGACTTTTAACCATCTGAGATTATTCTCTTTCTTTATCAGAACAAGAAATAACAAAAAAGCGCAAGGTTTGAGCTAATGCAGCTGAAGTAGAAAAGCCCTAAGTGTGTTAATCTTTATGTAGTTAGTATGAGTTTGCCCCAACTGCAAATGTAAGCACATTTAAATAGCAGAATGACCATAATGCAAATATTTTGTAATACTGCATGGCACAGCCCAACACTATGTGCAAGCATGTCATGTAATAAGTAATGAAGCCATCAAAGCAGCAAAGACAGGCTTGCACAGTTGCACTTTGGAGACATCCAAGTGACAGAAGTTACAAGATAAAGACCAAAATAAGCCCAGGGGAAGGAAAATGGGCAAGGCATCCTGCCCAAGGCAAAAGAGGCATGACTGGCAAAGGCAAAAAACAAGCCAAAAAGCCGCTGAATCCAGGGGGAGGAGGTAAGAAGCAGAAAACACCAATGAGGAAGAAATGAAGACACTTCCTCTGGTCTAACCTCTCCAGCCTGATGACGTTCACCCTGGAGATTGACAAGGACTTGGCCATCAGTGCCAGCTGCACAGCAGCAGCTAAAAGTTAGAATTAATTTAACCGTTTTGTTTTCCAGTTTAAAACCGGTCACATTTATCAGTCTTTTAAGCGTTCTTATTGCAAGTCTCCAATTCCTTAAAGAGACAGATACACACGTATTGAAGAACATATATATATACACATTTGTATTAGATATATCAGATGTATTAATATACATAGTTTATACATAAATTCAGTTGCAACATTAGCAATAGATCAAATATTAGCAACTAAGACCAAACAATATAAATGGGAAAAAAGTTGGGCTACATGGAAAACTGAAGCAGCAGATTTAAGAATGAAATGCAAGTACAAACAAATTCCTGAGTTTAATGAGATGCTGATCAACTAGGACATCCAAAAGGAATGGGCAGTTAGTCGATGTTTCTGGAGCAGCAAAGGGGCCAGACAGGCATTATCAGGAGACAACAGGGTGTCTGTCGGTGCCAGACTCTACCCGTTGTTCCTATCAGCTGTGCAGCAGTGAGGTTAGCCAGAAGAGGCACAGGGAAGGCAGTAATATGGCATGAAACTAATATTATTAACGTCAGGGTTTTTTTGTATTCAATAAATTTTAGTTTCCAGACTTATCCATTGAAGGTATTAAAACTCTTGAAGATCAGTGCAGAGAGAACAGAAGCACAGCAGTTGCTTTGAGATGTACTCTCCTCTCCATACCTCCGCCTATTCCTATGAATAGTCATGGGACTGGTAAAGCCAATAACTGAAGTGTAAAGTCCTAATGTCTATTATTAAAAATTATGAATAAAAATTAACAGAGTGCAGAAAAACAAAGAATACAAGCTCCTTGAAGCTAAAAGGATTTTGTGCTATGAGGTTACAGCAAGTTCAAACCTTTGCCCTCTACCTTTCAGAATTGTAAAGTAGATATTAATAATTGAGTCTTTGCTTAATGGCCTCACATGATGTCACTGCTATTGCATTTGGGAATTCCTCTCATCATTTCATAGAGCTGTTTTTAATCTCTTACCTGTAATAAAAGTCAGGTAGAGATTGATTCTGCAACAAATAAAGCTGTCTAACCATGTGCTACTTTCAGTAATTGAATGTAGAGTAACAGCTGCATCGATAATGCTTGCAGAAAGTATTTATATATAAACTCCCTTCACGAGCTTTTTCCTTCAGACATAAAAGCTCAAGCTCAAACAGGATTATTTTGTTTAACGTAAAATAAATATGTGCATGACAGGTGTCCTTCAATTTAATTTGAAAAACTTTCTCACTAGGGACAGTGTTCACTCTTCTCCCAATTTTTTTTCCTCTATACCAGAATGGTAAGAATGGAACACAGAACTTCCCATTATATTAACAGCAGAAACTGGGCTGAAAATTCCCTTTTTAGGGAATACCCTCACTTGGTATAAAATGAGAAAGAACTGAATTCTGGAGAGACACTTGGGATAACACCTCCATTCATTAATGCATGCATTTATGTGTAGTCCTACTGTTACCAGTGTGGCAATTCCAGTATTCCAATAAAAATGTTCCAGGGGCTTACTGCTATCATCAATTACATAACCCATCTTAATTATTCTGATTTCAAGTTCTAGTTCTTAAACCTTGTGTCACTCTTCTCTCAGATACTGATGAGCCTGTTGAAATGGTATCTTTTTGCTTGACCTGACACAAATCCATTTATTTCTCCTTTTTTTTCCCCATTAAATAAACCAAAATAGAGTTCCTTAAGTTTCTTATTAATAGAGCTTGACCTTAGGTACCAAATAATAGGGGGAGGGGATTCTTCTGTGTCTTTCCCAATTTTTAGGATCCTACATTTTCAGCGTATAGTCTTTCCTTGCATAAGTGTACCTTGAATTCTTTGTTCTAAAGATGTGCAGTTTAACCATAACATTTTTTGAACACACCCTGCTTGCCAAGCAATCCACCTTAATCTGTCCTCTTCATTGTTTACTTCTTTTCTAAGCAGTATTACTTAAAAACATATTTTTTATTTTCTTCTGGGTTATTGAAGAAATCCTTAAACAAAAGTACAATCTTACTTGACACAGCTGGTGAGGCAGTGATAATGCCAAAATAATGTTTCAGCAGTAAACAGTTCATAACCCTTTAACATACAATCTGTTGGTATTGTAAAACACATATTTAAAATGAGAATGTAACGAAATAAAAAAGGTTTAAAGATGCTGAAACATAACCATCACTTCCTTAATCAGCTAAAAATATGCAACCTCCTCCCATATTCATTTGGTAAGACATGTTCTATACTTCGTCATTAATAATTAACCTTCCACACTTCTAATTTTCTTTTAGCTGTTTCCTTCAACAGCTTTTCTAATATAAGATTCAGGGCTGATCTCAAGCTGTCTAGACCACATTTGGACAGGACTTCCTCACATCTTTGACACTTTTTATTTTTTCACACTTTAAAAAGTGGCACTCTAGCATTATTTTAGTCTGTCAGAAGTAACTATTTCAAGGTTCATTAAAAATCAGCATCAGAAGTGTAGAGACCCACGCTGCGTTCCATAAATTATCATGGTTGCCTGGTTTAAGAGTTAAGTGTTAATTATGTGCTGAAATGTTCTGTTTTACTTTTAATGAATTCTCTCAAGTTTATGTGAATAAAGAACATGAACCTCACCTGAAGTCTGCAACTTTGCTGTCTTTTTAACATGCTACAATGCAGATGCTCTGACCAGCTATCCTGACGGGTTAGGGCTGATGAAACTGCACTATTTAAGATGACGTACCATGACGTGCACACAATGACATAATACAAAATGATCAAACCTTTAAGCCTAAGTTTGGATTTCAAACTGTTCAAACCATCCAAAAATTTAACAAGAAGGTCATAGCAGGACAAGGAAAAGCAGTTGTAATGATATTACATGGACATTACATGATTTTCAATTAACACCAGTCTCTTTTTTCTCTTCCATATCAGAACATTCTGTCTTTATCACAGTAAAGCTGTGCATCAATAATCATTGTGATTTTCTCTGATTGTTTCACTGGTTAGTGCTGATGTACTTTGAATGTCTCCTTGAGGAATGCAGCTACCCAGCTGAGCAAGGCAGACTCAGTTAGGTGACAACCATCATCATGCCAGATGAGACTTACCAGTGTAATCAAATGTTCAAAGCAGAAAACACCCACGCATGCCAGTTGTTGCCTTTCTTCATTCTGCTCTCAGCATCAGCTGAATTTCTGCTTCTTAGAAATCTCATCTTAAAGGAAGACAGTCTTCACTTCTACCTCCTCATCTAACTACCTTTTACATCACAAGAGTTTGGTACCTTCTGATAGCTTCTGAAGATGAGCTGAGCTTCCATTCATTTTCTGCTGAGTCTGGTAAGCCAAATGACCCACTTCTTAGTCTGTTCCTGACACTGGTTATTTTCTAACATATTTTTTGTTTTCTTTCCCTCTCATGAGATCCATATGGCAATCCATGCTGGAAGGCACTCCAGGTTGTTTCCAGTCTAGTCCCTGCTCAAAGTATGCTCAGCTGTGAGGTCAGACTCTACATTGCTCAGGGCTTTTATCACATCTGGTCTTGAAAATTCTAAAGACTGAGTAAGCACAACCTCTCTGGGCAGCCTGTTCCATAGCTTGACCGTTCCAAGTTATTCCTTATATCCATTTGGAAACTTTCTCTTTCAGCTTGTGTGTGTTGTCTCTCATCCTCCCACCATGCACCACTGTGGAGTGACTCCACCTTTGCAACAACCTTCTTGTAGTACTGGAAGTCTGCCATTAGGTCCCTTGAGGCTGCCTCTCTTCTTCAGGCTGAACAAGTCCTTCTCCCTCAGCCTCTCCTCATATGGTAACTGCTCCAGCCCGCTGAGCATCTTTGAATCCATGGAAGCTCAAGGAGAAACCAAAGACCAAGAAAAACCTTGGAAAAATCTTAAATCCCAAATTTAGAAAAAAATTATGTGAGAAGTTGCTGCTTTCAATGTGCTGGCTTGTCTTTTCTTTTCCTGATAAATGAATGACAATTAAGGCTTTAACAATAAAGTGTGTGTGATAATACTCACATATTTCTGGAAGCAAACAGGTCTGAAAAGTGGTGAAAAGTTATTAACTCAGTGGAGTAGTAAAGAAAAATAGCCTACTACTCCTCTCATAAGCAGACAAGAGAAAGGAAACCCCTACAATAAACAATTAACTATCTGGAAAAAAGTGTGTATGCTATCCTTTCTACTGATGATCATTCCAATAGTATTACATCATATTTTCTTTTTTTTCTTTACTTTTGCCCTTTCTGTATTAAAGCAGCATCCAATTTTCATATTTCTCATTAATATCAAGATTTCACAACCTGTGTATTCACTAATAAAAGAAATGCGATTTATCTTGTGACAGTTACCTCCTTGCATGAACAATGTAAAAAATGGTCATCTTCAAGAGTCAGCATCCTATAAGCCACAGTTTTTCTTCTCTTCAACTGTTGCCACCTCTCATTGAAGGAAGATTTTTAAAAAAAAGTTTCCAAGTAATAATTGCTTCTCTTTAGTTAAGAAAAAAAATTCCTAGGGAAAAACAAAACAGCTTATTTGTGAAATAGTTGAAGAAATCCTTGACTTGTTCCACGTGTCAAAACAGTCAGTCTTTCAAAACTCAGTAGCACTTTAGAAAAAAAATGCACATTTCTCCCAAGATTTATTTGCAGGACCATTTAGGAGGCATAAACACACACTTCACAACTTTTCCTCTTCTTCACATCACAAAAGCAATTAAAAGTACTTTCCTTCCCTGTCATGTTTTACCCCAAACTGAGCCCTTATTACCACTCATTACCTTTACCAAAATTTAATCTTTCAACTTAAACTGAATTCTAGTTTCTACCTCCTTACAGTATTTTCTACTTCCACAGATTTTCTCAACAGTTTCCTGTCCACAACTTCCTCTTGCTTTTGATCTTCCATTTTCCATCTGAACATGTGGAACCACCCTTTTGAGATTAGAACCATACAGTCATCTTCCACCTTCCAGTTCCCTTCATGCATGCATGCCTGACATTATTACATCTGTTCTATACACTTCTCTGCCTGTTTGTTTTTAATAACTTTTTTCATACTAGTCTTTTTTGTAGTCTTTGACTCGTCTCTTGTTTTCTCATTCTTTCCAATTTACACCTTCTCTTTTTATGCCCCTCTGTAAAGACCCTAAGTTCCAACCTGTTCTTTATTGGTTCCTTCCTCCTCCTACTTCTTCAAGTCTCCTTTCCTCATTTCAAGTTCCTCCTCCACCATTGGTCTCAATTTTATTAATTTTTTTCCTCTCCTCCTTCACCTGAACGCTATAATGAGGTAACTGCTTGAAATCAAGCAAGTAATTAAAAAGTCTACAGAATTTCTCATTATTGAGTGTTACCTTTACCAGAAAGCTCTCCTAAAACAAAGGTAATAAAGAAGCATAGAATCATTTAGAAAGAAAATCTTTAAGATCATCAAGTGCAACCAGGAATATAGTAAAAATTAATTTCCCCCAAACCATTCCAATGTTAAAACCATCAAATTCCATTTCACAGATTCATCAGCAACCAAAAGCGAGAAAAGTAACATCTTGAAAATGTATATTTTTTCACATTTTCACTCCCACCTTGACCCTTCCTCATCTGAGGACTATTCCACCGATAAAAACCAAAAGGAAACTGTTGGATGCTTTTAGCCTTCCTTACCTAACATCCCTCTACTCACTCTTTGCAGGTAAATCTTGAATCATACACTGGGGATTTAGAATGCAATGGAAAACTGGAATATTTGCCTTGGACTGAAGTTCCCTCTGCAGATAAAACTGCCATTCAACATCGAAGATAATTTGAATTGGCTGACTCAACCACAAGAATCTGTGTCTAGCACTAGCACTGCAGAGAACGACATCCTCAGTGAGAAGCCAAGCACTCAATTAGCCCCCCTCTCCCCAAAATTGTTTTCCCAGGCCCACAAAACTGATTGGCTTGGTTCACTCACCTTTACAAAGCCTGATACAATTAGAAAACCCTCAGTGCGTATCAACTGCTCTATGGTAAGCATCCATATCCTGCCTTTCCACAGGTTTGTCAATGCATAATCCCTTAGAGAAAAAACTATGTAACACACTTCACTTTTACCACAGGGTTGAAGTGCTTCCAGCAGCCCTGACCACAGACAGCACATGTATTAGACAGTGCAGCAACTCCCTGGAGTTTGTGGAAGCAACAAATCCTGACTCCGACAGTAGCCTGCAGTGACTGAGCCAGTTCAATACGCTCTTTCAGGTGGGAGGAGAGGATGTGATCTAACAAAAAGGTTTAAGGAAGAAGTATATGGAATGTAGATTAAAAAATCCGTTTTGAGGACGTAGGAATGTATGACAGAAAGCTAGGGTTGAGAAATATGGGATGAAAAGTTGGAACAGTAAGCATGGGATTTTAAACAGAGAAGCTGGATTGGAGTACTACAATTGACCTGGCATGCTGAGGAGCAACATGACTAAAACAAGGAGGTGTGAAAGGAGAGAGTATACCTGGTAAGTTATTGCTTTTTGCATCAGAAGTTACCAAGAGTTTTAAGGGCAAATTACTAAATCAAAGCAAAAAACTTGGGCCCTCTGTAGCATAGATGCAGTACCCCAGGACAGCTAATTCTATGTCTTGTGACAAGAAGTGAAATGTTCTAAAATAACCCTAGAATTAGAAAAACCACAGAGCTTGTTAAAAATGCCCATGCGCGTTTTATTAATAAAAACTAACAGTGCCAAGGTTAAACAAGTCAAACAATTATAGTCTCTTTATATTCCATAAAATATTACAGAAAAGTTTATTGTGTTTCAACAAAAAGACTACTGTCTTAGAATAGGCAGCTGACAGTATTTGTGCAGTTAATTGTTTGTGAATAAATTTACAAAGACTACCACCTGCCCTGACATTCCTTTTATAAAAATGAACTATTAAAAATGATTGACAAATTTTGAGTTAAAAAACTTAAAACATTCTCTATATTTAATTTCAACTTTATAATAGATTACAGGAAGATGCTTATGAAACAAATACAAACATTTGTTTCAGAACATGTCTTTATATGATAGACTTATAAGTATGTAAACAACTATATAATAAAAAGTCTCCAAAGAATGCCTGTAAGAAATCAGGCAAATTTTACCATAAGCAATAAATCATTCCAAACCTTCAAGACATTTTATATAGCTGCACCAACTGGCAGTAAACATTTGCCAAAAACTTTGTAATTCACATGTCCCAACATACAGTGAGAAGTATATAAACTTGATGGAATCATTATGTTAGATATCATTTAAGGGAAAATAAGTTCACAACAATATTCCTGGAATTTAACATGTAAAAAAGTAGGACGTTTCTTTCTTGTTTGGTTCTTTGGACACTGCATGATTAACAAAAAACACTACTACATTAGCTCACTATCCCTCAAAAAGTGGCATAATCAAAATACACTCCAAATAAATTGCCATTCGGTGTATTCATTTTACATAGAAGGATAGTATTTTATTTCTCAATGATGTGTCTACATTTTCTTTACCAAACTTCGCAAGAACATTTGGGGCAAAATCATTTTCCTTCAAGTAAAAAAGAAAACCCAAACAAAAAAACAGTCAACAAACCAAAAAACCCCTAAAACAAGAGTAAATAAAGGCTCTGCATTAACACACTGGTATCAAAAACACACATCCACACCACATTTAAAAATATCCTACATAAAACAATCCTTGTTTGCTTATCAGAGGTGCAATTTCTAAACTCAGAACTGCTTACCAATATTCTCCTTGGGGGATGGGGCAAAGTAATTTGAGACACTTCTCCCTAGAACAATTTATTCCTGAAGCCTGCTGAATTTTAACAAAAAATAGTCTACAAGCAAAGGGCATCAGTCGTCATCATCATTTTCATTAAAATCGTCATCATCATCATCGTCATCCCCAACATAAGAAACTGGTGTTTCAACTCTGGAGCCACTGTACTGAGATCCATTGGAACTTGTAGCCAACATCCCATCTCCACCATTGGAAAAGTCACTAAAAAAAAAAAATAGCCAGTTGTCACTGCTTAATGATTTCTCCCAGTTTACCGTGCTCTTAAATATAATCATATCTAGTCCATTTTTTTAATGAATCTGCCACTTCATAAACTGTCTTTAATATATGCACAAGCTGTCTCAGAAAAGCAGAAGCAGTTTAAAAGTAATTTTGAAATGGCTCTACCTTTAGGTTTAATATAAAGATTAAACCCTTTCACAGGCATCTTAGAAATATGCTTTTCAGGTTTCTTCTAAAGTACATTTAGTGTTAAGGCCACACAGCTATCTAAGCTCTACAGTATTTTTATGTAGCACTGGTTATTTGCATCACAAGTAATCATGTCTTTCAGAACCACTAATCTTGATTCAAAGACCTGGAAAATCAAGGAATTAATAGCTTCTCCTTAGTTCTGTGATATAACATGGCAAACTGTCATGCGCTGTATTTTTAATTTTAAACTGTTTTCTTCTCATTGTGGTTTTCTTTTTCAGTTTAAAATCAAAGAAAGTACAAACAAGCTCTTTGGCATCTCTTATCTTTCCCTCTATGAGAGTATCCCTGCACTGAAACTCCACCTCCTGGATCAGTGCTATTTTTTCACCAAAATACACACACTTGTTATAGATATGGTCTGAAATGTCTTGTTCCTACAGGAATTAACTGTATCCACAAGTATTTTATTTTAACAGAGCCCAAAAATTCCTGTCTCCACTACTAGTTGCTATTTTGCCAATCTATTTCATAGTTACTTTCTCAATAGTTTGATAAACTATTAAACTTGGACATAAATTTTTGATAAAGTATCTTTTAGTATCGCTACGGAAGTATCTGTTTCTTGTCCAAACTCAAAATTAGGAAAAAAATCCCAACCAAACGAAAAACACATCCAAGATTAACACCAGTCTAACACCTTTCCACTATACAGGAAAAGATTTCATGACACTGGTAAGAACCACTGTAAAAGCAACGCCTGAGAATACACTTAAAGCACATATCCATATCACATTTGATCAGAAAAGAACTTGTTTCATGGAGCATTTAATATCTAATTAAGTTCCTTTGATGATCACAGATTTTAAAAAATAATTGGTAATTTTATCCCACCTGGCTGAAAATCTTGTGCCATTTGATGCAGAACCTGATGATGTGACATATACACTGCTGATTGATCCCTGAGCCATTTCTGTAAAATGAACAATACACATTTCAAGAATACTTCAAAACGCAATCGTCTAATTCAGTGAAAATGCTTAATCCTTTTTAAGTCCAGAAAAGGAGTCTTGCAACCCAAACAACAAAACATATTGATATACTATATCCAAAACAGCATAATTTTAATAAGGGCTAGTGCAACAGCAAAATTTCAAAATACATTAAAAAACCCAAAACATTTATTTTTAAATGAGCAAGTCAGATGTCTTCAGTATTGTTATATAATGAAAACAAAACAATAAAAAATGAAGCTATGACCATATGTTGACACTTACTACCTTTTGCCTTTGCAGGTGAACCAACCATAAATACTGTCCTCTTTAAACAATAACACACTGCAAAGAACTAGCGTGGTATAATGCAAAATGTGGTTCTGTGAAGAGCAAGAGCCCATTCTCTCTCGGTCACTATGTTATCTGTTCCCTAAGGAACACTAAAAAGTACATATATTTGAGAACTTGATAGAAATCTTCACCACAAACCAGTGAAAATAAACTGGTCTAAGGTATTTGCATGCTTTTTCTTAGAGCCCTGTATTAAGGAGGAAAACAGAACAACTCTTCTTGGAGTAACTAACCTGTCACATAGGGTTCCAGAGCTTTAGGAACCAAACTCCTTGCAATTTTTAGGTCCTCTGCTGAACAGCTTCCAGATTCTAGCCCACAAGCCATTCCCATTCGTTTTAGTACTTCTATATCATCATGAATTTCAAAAGTATTGTCAAAATTAAATAGGTATTCAAACCTGGACAGGAAAAAATGTCTCAATTAGCTTCAGTGATTTTAACTACCTTTCCAGTTTCAAGAATTGCAGCATTTCAAAAGCTTAACACACAGTGTTATTGACACATCACATGATGCAACCAAATTTTTCAAGATTTATGTATTTGATCATGACTGCTTACATTCAGCTTTTATTCAGCAGATTAAAAACACAGCTTTTTGAATCAAAAGTAGAGAACAGCAGTCCTGAAAGCAAAATCCATTTTCAATTCTTCTGGTTGCATTTGATCGTGTTAAAGCCAAAGGAAAACACCATTTGGTTAAGTATAACACAAAACTTCAAGGGCTGCCTTACTTGGCTTCTAATATCTCTAGACACAGAGTCTTAAATAAATTACTAAATGTGAACCAACTATTCTATTTATTAAAAAGGTATACAAAATAGCTGTCTAAAATGTGTGTTCTCGATCTACAAAAGGCACCAGTGAATTAATCTGTATTTAATTTTTCATAGATCTTTATGAACATTTATATGAACACAGAGCTGTACCAAAAGCCAGACAGAAAACTTTGTTAACTTACTTGTCGTTTGAAATACTGCAGTCAATCACTGTCTTCTTGCTGGTGTTCACAATGATAAATGGCAAATGGATGACAGAATTGGAAGGTGGCGGTCGATTTGCCTGTTGTTCCGCTTGACGATTTCGCTGAACGAGGTTCTTAAAGGCAATTTGCTAGAAAAAGCAATAGTGATATGAAAGGACGAATTAAACTTCTAAGATCATGGTAACAAAAAAATCTCTCAGAATTCCAGCAATGGTTGCTGCAAGTAAATGCAGAAAAGGACAGAGAGCTTTTACCATAATCCTGCACGTTAAGTTGCAAGAAGAGACAAATCATAGTATTGAAAAATACCACACAGTAAAACTTAATTGAGAAAAGAATGCACATTTTTAATAACTACATCAGGACAGTTCCTTGGACAGATCTTTGACAGAATGAATAGATAATAATGACAGGAAAAATAAGTTTTCAGTTAGCATCCTACTTCCTTTCCCTTGACTCTTCCCTACTAGTTACTGCATTCCAAAAGAACACCTGAATGATTAATACAGTATTTTTGCTGAAATTATATGCTAAAAAAATTAATGTTTGGGATTTGAATGACATTAGGTTTCTGAATTACCCAGCAAAAATTAGTGACTTTTATATCTTACTAAAACTGTTTTTCACAATAGAAAGTTCCTATTTTAAAAATTAGCAATTTGAAGAATTAAAAACTCAAGTGAATCACTGACACTCAAGTTATAAATCTTACAGTAAGTCACCAAACAAAGAAAAAGTATTTTTCCGGTCATGAAACCGAATGAAATCAACAGGAATTAAAACCAAAATCCAAAGCCAACACAGAGACTGATAAAAATCAGATAGCTGTTTCACAGCTGTCTGTACTTTCTGCATCCCAGAGATTTCCATTCCTGTGGAAGGTAATGCAGCTACTAAGGGATATATTTCAGTGAACCAACAGCACAATGACTTAGCGGATTGACCACTGCTTCCCCCAGTGTACCAGGGGAAATCTGGGAAGGAGTTCAGCAACTGTTTCACAGTGCTTCAGCCACTTACAAAGCAGCGTCAGCGACTCCCCAGAAAGTAATGATGCAGAGCATTATGACAGATGACCTCTACAGTCACTTAATTTTATCTATGGAATCTGACACAGAGGAACATTCTAAGTACAAGAACTGAACTGGAAAATTCAGAGTGTACAGTATGAAGTACAACTCCTATCAGCATAAATCCTGCTTAAACATACCTGAAACTCCAAAAGAATTCATCCAAAGTCATGGAAGGCTGTTGGCTTCCCCAACAGCCATAGCCAACAGCATGGTCCCACCTCAACTACAGTGCTACATTACAACTTCATATACCTTATCCTGAAATTTACCTCTAGTTTCTAGAAGTTTCCCATCCCTCATATCCCTTGGGATAAAACAACAGGAATACAAATATAAGTTACCTTGCCCTATAGACAAGAGTACCTTGACTGTACCTGTAGAATGAGTTCTTGTAGTTGAGACTGTTTTTGCTTTATTCTTTCAATTCTTCTCTGTTTCTCCACCTTGAAATGGAAAAAAAGGGTTGAGTAGTTTGTTGGTTTCAAGTAGAACTTTATACTGACATTTTCTCCCTTTTAAAATCATTTCAATACCAGAGAACTGGAGGAAAGAGATATGATATCAATCATTTAGATTCTTCAGATAATTTAGAGAATGATCAAGACTTGCATCAGTACTACTGACAGAAATTGAAACAAAAAGCAGAGTTAGAACACTGGGGAATAAAGTACAACAGACTGGGAAGAAGCTAAAAACATATCTGCAAATAGAAGTTATGCCTCAAAGAATTGTTGGAATTCTCTCAAGGAGGCAAAGATAGACCAGAAGGATCCACTTGACATAGAGTCTAGAAATACTGGAGGTATTGGAGAAGATCCATCAAAGACGCTTAAAAAACTGAAGCTGCTATCACATACATGTAAACTACGCTGCCTTGCAGATTAAAGACACAGACCTTATTAACTGCCCCACACCCTCCCTCTTGCATTATCAGGACATATTTTACCCAATCTAATATTCTAATTTACATACAAAAGACAAGTTTAAAAATACTTAAAATAATAAATACTTGATGGGGAACCCCTCATATTTCTGTGTTACTTATAAACTATTTGGCTTGATATTCAACACTGTAAGGGTGAAGCTAAACAATATCAGACGCAATAGCAAAATAAACTTTATTAGCTGCGACAATTTCACAAATTAAACATTAGCCTCCACAAACTCATTAAAAATCTTACTGCAAAACTTGACAGGTAGTATTACTAACAATTTAAATGTCAAGAGAGCTTGAAGAAACAGGAGCTAGAATACGCATAATGAAGCAATAACAGGGAAGGAAGGAACCTTGCAATTTCCTCAAGCGCAACACATCTTAGGACTTCTGCTGTTTTCAAGACTGGTATTACACTTGTGGCTCAATTATTCAGGTTAACAGAACTCTTTCCTCCGCTTCTGACAGTCAATTAACAAGTTCTCACTTTCTTTTAATCAGAAGTTGTCACTGTTCCCATCTGAAATGCATGAACCTTCACTGTGCATTATTACATTCTAAGTTGCTTTTTTTGCTTCAGTATTAATATTATCCTACTCTTTAGGACATCATCAATCATGACATCACATCCACCTGAATGAGCCATGCTTCTTTTTCTTTTGCTCCAATTTGCTCCAAAGTATGGGCAATGCCATACTTTGTAAGACAGATCCAAGGAGATCTAGTTTTAAAATCCTTCCGGCTTGATGGTTCCCTGTTCAGCATACAGCATTGTTATCTTTGAACCAGTTCACCTTCCATACTCATCCTACTAATTATGCCCCAATTATCACTCTCTTAACAAATAATTTTCACTTGGGATGATATTTATATAAATATCAGGTTCATGATTGGATTCTCTGCATTTACTTCATCTAGACAGCAATTACAGTACTAAACGAAAAATCAAGTATTAGTACCAAACAACAATTAGAATTAGACCTTTGTAGATAAGACTTCAAAACATTTTTGTTCCACTTTCCCCCTCGCTTTGTCTGCTTCTACACTGACTTTTAGTCCTGCTGAAGAAAATTCAGACTTATTAAGAATAAATACAAGGTCTCATTCTATTCTGATAAAGTTAACTTACTTCAGTAAACCTCAGTAACTTTATTATCTGGAAAATCTCAAGATACTAAAAATATGCTGCCAGAACTTATGAACTGCCTCCAGTATAAAACATTTCATTTCTTCCCCAAGACATGCAATAATAAAGTCTGACACATTCATGGAAGACAACTGTCAGAAAAATGCAAGATTTGCAGCAATGGAGCTGCCTGTATGTACTGATCTATACACAACATCCACCATCAGAGATGGTATTATTTGTTTGGTATCTGAAGAAAACAAATCTTCCCAACTCTTGAGCACCACTATTGCAATGTTGGAAATACACATTAATCTCTAAGTTTTACTAACTTCCACTCAGAACCATTTCACATATACTGTAAAAGCTGTGACAAAGCTGTATTTTTGGCACAGAATCAAAAGAAGATACATTTGAACAACCTGGAAGTTGAAGAGTGTGTGTTCAGTATACACAAATAAAATAAAAAAAGAGTTAAATGGGACCACACTGTTCTATGTTGATATCTCAGAAGATTACGTGCACATTACATGCACATACTGTATCAGAACATATTAAAGCTGTAAACATTTACTCAAACACAAAGCCATTGTGAACTTCCTAATGCATATACCTCTAAATTCTGACATTCCTGAGCCGAGTTAGTAGGTAGACCGATCCATTTGATTTCCTTCTTCTCCTTAGAGATAATGTTCATGGCCATAAGGACATTTAAGGCATCATACACACGTCGTCTAATATTCTTCTGGTCGTAAGCCTGCTGTAGGCATAGAATATTAATCAAAAACATACCTGTGTCAAAAATATTGTATATTTTGTATATTACAGTACATGGGTAAACTCAAGTTAGGGTCTGAACTGTTTCATCTAGCAGTAGGAAACATACAAAAATCTCAAAAGAAATGTCTCTTCCCCCATTCAGTTCACATGTAATTGACCTCCCATATACTTACTGATTCATTTGGTGAAATGTGATTATCGGTGGTCGTGAATTCTGCAACCAACTCGTCTGCCACCTCATTGTATGAGGTGGTTCCTTTTCTTTGTACCTTCTCACAAACCTTCATAGAGAAATGACGTAAACCCTTGCCATTCTTCTCGCCCTTTTTGTTCCGCTTCCTAAATATACATATAACATGTATCTTAAGGAGATCTGAACTTCGGAATATTTAATGTCTCTTTTTCAAATACAAGCACACTGCTGTAAAAAAACAAGCCTTGTCTTTTGTTCTCCTGTTCACCCCTTCCCAGCATTCCCTCCTATATTTTTTTCCCCTACGGTTTCAATATTTAACAATTCTATTATCTTGATGCTGAAACACAATACAAATTCATTCTTTTGGCAACTTTGCTAGATCCAATAGAATCACAGAATCATAAAACAGTTTGGGCTGGAAAGGACCTTTAAGGTCATCTAGTCCAACCTCCCTGCAATGAGCAAGGGCATCTTCAACTTAATCAGACTGCTCAAAGCCCCATCCAACCTGGCCTGGAATGTCTCCAATAGCAGATAATGAGTTAAAAATAGAGATATTCTTTTAAGGAGTCAGTAAACAAAACCTTCCAAACTTCAAGACAAGAAGACATAAAGGGATAAACGCTAAAATGTGAAAACTGAATTATGTAAGAGAACTTTTTTGTCCATTTTTAAGATTTTTGTTTTTAATTTATAATAGCCCATCTAGTTTGACCACAAAAAAATTAGATACACTGAGCATTTTCTATGCAAGTCTGATACTGACTGAACAGACGAAGTCTGGTATTGGTTGAACTCACTAAACATTACACTATTACTATAACACAGATCTGAAGTTATACGTATATGAAGTTGCTATTAAAACTTCAAAGTTACAAGATACAAGCAGTATAACAAAGTTCTCTGCTTCTACAAAGTTTTTTAAATAAAATGTTCCTTGTAACTGGAAGAAAATTACAAATATTAACAAAATTAGTATTAGCAATGGAAAGTCACAATTCTCCATATCTCATTTCACTGTATAATTCCAAAGTGGTGGATTCTCTGTCTGTAGAGGTTTTTAAAAGATGAGACTGGATGTGGCACTCAGTGCCATGGTCTAGTAATCGCGGTGGTAGTGGATCAAGGGTTGGACTTGATGATCTCAGAGGTCACTTCCAACCCAGCTGATTCTATGATTCCATTTATGTGTAACAAGCCACTGTTGAGAAATTTAGTCCTAAAGCAACTACATTTAACAAGAGACCCTTAAAAACAAGCTTTCATTAAAAAAAACACACCAAAAGAATGCATTCCTTGTATCTAACACTTTTTCCCAAAAAGGACTACATTGTCATTTCGAATGATACTTTGAGATACCCTTGCTCAATCAAAAACATACTGTATTTTTCTGAAAATATATCAGCAAAAGAGAAATCATAGAATCAAGTCAGACGAATTCCTGTGTCCTTTTAGGAGTTAAATTCTCTAATGTCGGAATATCTACCAGAGCTTACAAAAAGTACTCTGGAATCTTTTACAACAAATGAGGACGTACTCATTCCTGTGTGACTAGACCTTAATGGTGAAGTGCTCTTGATAGTAAGGTAAACAGACTGTCTCTCTCACACTGCTAGCCTGAGGAGTACATACACTATCACAATTAATATTAAAACAAAAGTTCCAACAACTTGTTAATTCTTTGTAACTTTTATTATGCTCACCCAGCAGACCAAGGCGAAGAATCTCCCGTCTGGTTCTGTGACGCAAAATGTGTGTTAGGCGTATGTGGACTTCCTACCAGGATAGTATTTTGCGCTGAAGGTCTCTGAGGTGTACCGATTACCTACAGTAAAGATAAAATAATTTGGAAAATGGTAAGTACTGCAAGATACTTATCAGTGACACAATTCAAATGATGCATTATCCAAACACTAATACTTATTTCTCCATACTTCTATTAGGTGCATCGAATTTCTACACACCAGCATAAAAACCTTCAGACTATAGATTATATAGTGAGGGCACTCCCTAAGTAATACGCTTTTCTGTTTTATCCTTCCTAAATGGGCTGTTCGTGCTTGCTATATTTCTTAGCACTGTTCAACACTAATTTAGACAAGATCAAAACACACACACGCTCTTCTCCCTTCAAGGAAACGACAGAAAAAAATGAGGGAAAAAAACCCCCAACCCTACCAGACTATATGTATGAAGAAGCTGCAGTAAACTACAGTTAAAATACAAACACAGGAAACAAGAGGATCTGAAAATCAGTAAAAGCAGAGACAAACTGCAAGAAAGGCCAAATTCTCTCCTGCTGTCAGCCCCTATCACTAGTCAAAACTACCATGTTAGAGATGAGAGTAGAATAAGGGCGAACTTTCCTTATCACTCCAATGAGTGACGTCAATTCAGGCAAACCCATTCACGTGAACATGTAAAGAGCACACACTCAGCTAATCAGAGTCTTCCAGCTTATAGGTAAATGATCCTGAAGATGTGCTAATTTGCTGATCAGGCAAAGTACCATGCCCTCCTGTCTCTGAAACAAGCTGAAACAGGACTCCTGCTTTTGCAGATGAAGTTTTTTATCTCTGAAATGTTATAAACGTAACATTGTAGAGAATATGGATCTAGGAAAACAAAATGATACCATACAAACTTCTGTTTCATAGAAAGATATGCCTACTTTTTGAGGGCACATTTATCTCCCAGTGGAAACAGCAGATTGCATCCCTGACATCAGGTAAGTGAAGCAAGTACAGAATGAATCTAAACTCACAATCACCTGCTTGCCATAATATCCTACAGCTAAATTCTGTTTCAGCAGCAAAACTTTAGTTTCTTTCTTAGGTCAACTTCAATAATTTACCATCAGCAAGAGTCAAACAGAAAAACTGAAAATGAAACATTTTATGTGTGAAAGTTAAAATGAACAAAAAATTGAATAACCTTAAAATATACAATGCAAAAGGTAGTCTAGTGACTATGAGATGTTCATAATTTCAGCTGCCTGGAACATCAAACAGCTGTATGTTTTCCCAAATACTGTCTCCTTAGATTATGTCACCTCTCTGAGTAGCTGATGTACAAATTTGTCACATCCACGTGTGACAGCTAGAAAATCTTAGGTACTCCCTCCCCTTCCCAGTAGCTTTGATCCATACTTGAAATGTTTCTAATTTTTATGGAACGCCAAGTAATCTCCTCTACAACCTTTCATAACCAAAACTTTGATTGTGGGAAACAAGAGAGTGGGGACTACCAAACAGGCACAGGATACATCTGAACCTGCTCACTTTCTCCCCATGAAAAAAAATACTATCAGATCTGCTGTCGACTGGTCTGGCTCACCCAATATCTCAAAAGACTATGAAAACCACCTGTGTGCTATTAAAGTAATGCAGACTATACAGAGAACCAAGGAAAGCTGTAAGCCAGTTTTTATTGCCTCTGATGCAATGACACAAGACTCCAAGACAAGATTCAACAACACCTTGCTTGCAGAGGCTAAAATTAGAGGGTCCCACTCTATTCTCTAGCTTCCTAATTCCACAAGGAGCCCCACCATCACCCTGGTACCACATCTACAATTTATATCACTGTGCAGTAAGATGAGAGCCAAACGAGTACAGGGGAGGCTGGGAGGAATTACAGCTGGGAGAAAAACAAGCCATTTGGCAGCAGCAAGTCCTGGATCTCTACTGTGCTCAGTAGTGTCCTGAAATACTCAACAGTACAAAGGAAGAAATGAAGTGTGTACAAATTCACAGGCTCATTTTTAGAGTGGAACAGTGAAGTCTGGTTAACACATTCAAAACCTACTCTGCATTCCCATTCTAACTCACAAAAATCTGCAAACTAGCCAGAATTATATGCTTTAATGTATCTCTGTTAAGGAAGACTCTACAGTCCAGTGCTTCAGAATCTTCTAAGGAACTGCTCAGTATTATTGGCTCCTTAATAGAAATACTATTGTTGCTAACTTTTACTCCAAAGTTCATAAACAACAATGACTTTGAAAGAAGAGAGTTTTACAGTATTGAGTCACTGGGAATATCCTAAAATGAAATCTTTAGAGGATGGTTCTGGAGAAAACAGAGGGACTTTGAGAGGGAAGCAAAAGTTGAAAAAGAAATACATGCTGTTTCTCTTAAGTCTCCTTTTTTCAAGAGAACAAGATTACAGTTTAGCTCCTTAATAATTAATAAGATAGAACAACAGGAAAAAACATCAAGACAGACCAAAGACTCCATTGTACTCAAGAGAAAAAATTTATACAAGGACATATTAAGAAAAAGAAATCAGATTACCTGAACAAAGAACAAAAGCTCAAAAATTAAGTACTTTAATATTTAAAACCTGGTTTTGCCACTCAAAGTTAGAAAACTGAGTGGTCACAGGCCAACTCCTCAGCTCTGCTGCCCAAGAACATTTTGTCCATTAATGGAAAATTTATCTCCTCTTAATTTTCAGGGGTTTAGAGGTAATTGTTTTTATAGTTCTTGCTAACCCCTTCAGAACTGTTAAGTCAAGAGAAATGTATCCAAAATTTCTCTCTCTATATATACACAAACCCACCATCTCTTAACAGCATACAACTAAGTGTATGATTTTTCACTGATAACAGTTAATATACTGTTATGGGCCCATTCTTTTACCAAAAAAAAAAAAAAAGCTAGTATTTTCAAAATAAGACAAAGTGCTGAAAAAAAAAAGACTGCAAATGGAATTTCCCCACATTTTTAAAATAATGTTATGATGTGAAATTAATCATAGATAATATAGTTGAGAATTTGTCAATTTAAACTTGTAACAGAAGACACAAGAATGTATAACTTATATATATGTATATATATACACACACAAAAACATTGCAAACAATTTAGTCACTGCTGAAAATTTCAAAAAAGCATCAGATGCTTTCTAATCTCATTATTATCCCATGGTTTTGATACTTTTAAAATAAGATTTTTCTAATCTACCTGAAAGAACATTTCAATTTCAGCATTAAGTCAGCATGCACATAGTCTCACAATAATGCCCAGAAGGGATCCCCTCTTTGCCATTATGGCCTATGATTTATAATTAAAACATTCTCCTCCTACTGCTGATTACCGATTTTAAATGAGAAGAATGCCTGACTACTCTGAATTTATTTGTTTGGAAATTTATTGATAAAACACCTCCTACTGAAGGAGCAATTTCATTCAGATTTCACTCACTTCCAAGGGGCTATAAGAAGTAGTTAACTCACCACCACTGCTGGACATGCAGCACCAGTGAATGATCTGCACTACACCTGTACAGGTGAAGGGGTACAGTTTATATATTCAGGAAGCCTCAATTATAAAACACTCCTTAGAGCCAGCTTAAAGGAAAGGCAGACAAGAAACTGCCTTCCTATCAAGAAGAAAACCAAATATAAGACATTCCACTTCAGATATTTACAGGTTACAGTTGCTTCCCAGAAGACTGAGACCAACTCAGAGTTTTAATTTTGATCACTTCAAAAATGACTTATCATAACCTATGTATTACCTATTGCATTATAAGATTCTTTGAAACATCTAATTTTATGTACCTCATGCAAAGCTCACAATAGGTATTTAAGCAAAAGAATATCTAAATTAAACACTAAGAAATGTAGTTCTCTTTTCAATTTTGTTCCACCTAACTCCAATCTCCATAAAAAAGTGTTTATGGACTTCATTTACATTTTCCTGTGCCAGATTTCAAAGCAGAACCTGAAACAGCCACTGATTTTAAATGGCAGGACTAGCAAAACACAAACCCACCTGACTAGCCAGGTATCTGCATGTTGATTTGAGAGTCATGTTTGAATTTCTTTATGCAAAAGAACATTTGTTTTAACATAAGTCTATTAAAATTAGAAACAAGTTAGACTATCTGCCCATGACGAGTGGCTACCAAGCATATTTACAGCGTGTGTAAACAACAGTACAAGCAATAAAAAATAAAAATAGAAAACAAACCATAAAGTCTCCTTACCACTTGTTGTGCAATGTTGACATTAGACTGTCCGAATGTTTTTGGCAGGAGCTGTTTTCCAATCGTATTTACTGTAGAAGGATGAACAGCCAATAGAGAAACAACACCTAAAACAAATACAAGTAGATAGCTTCAGGTCAGCCACACTGTATATTTTAGCAATTCCAGACTCATCTATACTATACCAATGCATATTAATAGAAACTAGCCCTGAACCATGGAGAGTCTCAATATAAATGTAGCATTTACACGTTTGAAGAAAAAAAAAAGAAATCAAGATTCACAGTACGTTCTCTCAAACATTCTCCTACATAACCTCACAGGTTAGTGATCTAGTATGAACATGTTTTAATTCCTTGTATTCCAATTTTTCTCTCACAGCAGAGTACTAGAGGCAACAGGCATGTAACAAAAAGTATAATCCTCTCCTACCCTTATCCTTTGTGGCTACTGAAATATTTTCCAGCACCACCTGACAAACATGTCCAAAGCCCTAGAATATGGCATAGTCTTCTGAGGCATGCTGATCTACAAGAGATAAAATTTGGCTAGCACAGGCCTTTCCAAGAGAACATTCCCAACTTTTCTCTAAGTGTCCCCTCCCAGCTGAAGGCAGGGAATTAAAGAACATTTTCAGGAATCCATTATTTCAGAAAGATACATGCAACACAGCAGCCCAACCCTGCAGGAAAGGTTGCTCTCTTCCTGTTTGTAACCCATACACAATCAGCAAGTATAAAGCCATGTAAAAAGAAAAAATCAACTAAAAAAAATACCAAACCAGGTATCCTCTAGCAATTTGATGCTCCATGACATAGTTCAGGAAACATAACCAAAGCAACCCAAAACAAACAAACAACCTCCAAATGGAACAAACCCCCCAAACAACAACAAAACAAAGCAAAGCAAAAAGAAGTAACAAATACTACAGAAAAAGAATAATTAGACAAACAGTCTTGAAATACTGGAGACATTTATTTTGCTGAAACAACTATCATCTGATTGCCAGGTTTAGCAGTTGTTTCCCTCAGATCACTTTTAAAGGGGCCTGGGGGGTCAGAAAGACTTGGTACAATGCTCATTCCTCTTTTTCCCATTATCCAACACAGAAGCAATAAGTAAGTATTTTACAAGGGTTGCATCAGAAGGGCCCTAACTGGTCCTTGATGCCTACCATCCCTCTTTGGACATTCAGGAAATCTACAGGAAGTTGAGGACAATTCAAATCCTGTTAAAGCCCCTGCTTTTCAGAAGGCTCATATTTCCCAGCTGCTGTTACCAACCCATGTCTGACAGCTTCACACTAGAATCTACTCTCAGTCCCCCAAACAGGATGGAGCAGCATGTCCTTCTTCCATTATTAACCAATTTTCCATGGCTCTTTCAGAAAGTCAGCAGCTATCTAGTTTGTAACATAAGTCTGTTATGCCTTCCTGTCCTTTCAAGTACACTCATCAGTATCATGGCCTTAATTGTGTTTGTTCTTCCTCTCTGCAGAATACAATAAATCAGTATAAACTACCTTGGCTAGTAGTGCTCGTGTAGCTTCTTCTCAGCTTCCTAAAGTGGAGGTCCATGTGTCTTTTTTTTTAGCCTCCTCGTTGCTTTAAAAACAATAATGCAATCTGAAAATTACATTTCCAGTACAAAACAAGAGTTGTAAATGCTTTCCAAGGTTAAGACACCTCATCTATTTGATCACTTTTCCTTACCTTTGATGGTTCTTGTTGCCCATACTCTTTCTAGCTCTATCTACCCTTTCTTTTGCAGAGGACAGGGATGGATGCAATATTCATGACCAAGGAATGCCATATGCTATTGTATAACTCTATAGCATTTTCTACTTTATTCCCTGTTCCTCTCCAAGTAATTCTCAAAATTAAACGTGCTTGGTCTCCACTAAACACCAATACCACATTTCCATAATATAACCTACCACTAATTCAAAAGCTCTCTTGGGTGTGCATAGCTCACCTGGGGTACTCATTGTATCTCGTTTGGTTTTCACCAATCATTAACCCAATGGTTAATATGGGGGGAAGGGGACTGCCCCATTCTATCACACCTTAGTTTTTTTTAACAGGCTGATTAAGGACCTCGATAATTTTTTTTGTTATTTTTAAGAAATTCAAGGACATCACACTGATTAGATAATCCTTATCCATGTGGTTGTTGACTCTTCAGAGCATGACTTTGAAAAGACATAACTTCCTAACTTCCCTTTTCTCCTCCCTCTAGAAAACCCCTGTTAAAGCCTATTATCACATCTGTCCATATGTCTACTGCTTCTCTGGCATGCACTCAACCAATATGCCTAACAGCAGTCTAACTTAATCATCTGCAGTTATCTGAACCCTTCAGAAACCAGTGCAGGCTATGTGGCTTTTTTTCCTTCTGGTACCATAAGAATTATACACACTCAGGAGTCAGGATAGAAGCACCATTGCTAGGTCCATTAAGAATTCACAGGTAGACAATTCTCTCTACGCTAACAACATTCTGGGCTGCTTTTGGAACAGCAGTCAGTGATTGGTCCCTTTTCCTTCAGCACTCTTCAAGCTGTCCCTGTTCAGTTTTGGGGCCCACAGTGCAAGAGAGGCATTAACAAACAGGAGAGAGTGCAGCAGGAAGACACCAATATGGCTTAGGTACTGGAGCATATCCTGCACAAGGAGAAGCTGAGCGAGCCTGGAGCATGCAGCCTGTGCAAAAGGTTAAGGTGGATTTGTGGAAATCTAAACATTGCCTTCAACTATTAAATGGAGAGTTACAGAGATGACAGAAGACACAGCAAAAGGAAAAGAGGGGATGGTCACAAGGTGCTGCACAGCAAATTCCAACTAGGAAAAAAAATTCACAAAGGTAACGCGTGGTGACAGGCTAAATTGGAGGTTCCTCACAGATACACAGCAAAATTCAATGACTGAAGGGGTCTGTGCTTTCAAAGCTGATCCTGGTCTGAAGGTAGGGTTAGATTAGATGGCCTCCAGCCTCCCAATTAATTTAATTTTCTGAACAGAAATAGCTATCTTGCAACTAAAACATCTGTGTGAAGGGAAGAGTACACACTGTTTCTTTAAAGTTTTTAATTACATTAACATTTCCTGTGGTGCTGTGCCAGAGTTAATTCATGCAACTGAACCAACCTGGCTCTATACAGAAACTGCAAGGTACATCTGTCTGTTCAGCACAAACTGACTGGCAAGGAAATGTAAATGTAACTGGAAGAACAGTAACACATGCTTCACAGTTCAAAGCAAAGTTGAAGTCAATTTATAAAAGCTATCATATTAAATAGGAAGGAGTGTAACTGTTCAACTATACATAAAAAAAGAGAAAAACCTAATTTTTTTAAAAAAACATATTTTCAATTTGCCTCTGCTCGAGTGAATCCTACTATATATTCTCATTTGCCTCTCATGCAAACATTTTTCTCATACTCATCTGCATTTTCATTAAAGGCTCATAATGTGTGGTGGTTTTGTTTGTTAAGTATACAAGCAGAAATAATTTTATTAACTTAGCTTTGCAAGTGACTGACAGCTTAGTTTCTCAAAGGAATTTTTACTAATCATTTCTTAATTACTGTTACTCTTAACAGCAATCACTGCAATCCAAATAATCCTGTACTTTATGGACAACATACAGTATGCATATTACAAATTACAACCACAAGTTTGCAAACAGTGTTGCTGGCACCAACTCTTCTTCCTTTTCAAAACAAACAAATTACTAATACTGCTAGTTCTGACATCTTTTTTTCCCCCCCCTTAAAGACTTTGAAAACTGCACACAAAGGTCATGTAAAGCAGGAAAAAATGTATACAGAAGGATATAACTACTACTACTTTAATTCTCAGTGTCCCAAACGTTTGGAAAAAAGCTCTTAGTACTTACAAGCAATCACAAAACCTAAAGGTAATAGAACATACGATATTCCAGAATACCTCCAAACCCAAGATAATGATACAGACGGAATGAGGAGTAATGGCATATAAAACTTGCCCAACAAAAACAGCAGCACCCTTTAACAAAACCTGTTATTTATCTGTCTATAAACAAATAAGTGCTATCTTCGATTAGCTGTTGCATTCCAGGGAGAACTTTTGACCTGGAGCACTGTTTTACATAAAAGCAAATCAAAAGAGTTTTACCAAAAAGAAAGAATCCCTTGCAGACTTTCAGCAGTTTAAAGGACTGTTCAATTAAGAACATTTAAAATAACTTAAGATGCCACAGAAAAAAGACACGGTACATCTCAAATCAGAGAAAGGAGTGCCCTCTGCAGACCATGCTGTAGATCTCTCGAAAAGCTGACCGCTCCAGTTCCTGAAACAGTAGCGACTCTGAATTTGGTGCACAGGTCAAAAAGGATGGGCTGAGTTACTCCCTGTCCCAGGAGCACAAATCCCATTCATTCTAGGTGCCATACCATCTTCTGAAGTAAATCGGCCTTTATGTTTTCTTTACTTGTGAGAGCAAACAACTCCGTTTTCTGATAATGCAGTCTCTAACAAACTACATCTTCTTAGTCTCTCTTCTAGCAGAGAAGAGCTATTGTATACGTGAGAACTTGATTTGACAAGAAGGTAATTTTGCAAGCGCCTTCTGAGTTATTACAACCCCAAAAAAGAACATATAGAATAACAGTGGTTTATCAGAATGCAAAATAACTCCTGCCATCTCCTGCAACAGTCGCAACCAAACTCTGTCCAGTAGACCAGTTTGGGAAAAACAAACACAATCAGGAGTTAAGCAAAGGGTCATTTTAAGATAAGTCTAAAGAAAATTAACCTTTCAGGTGACGTTTTGGAGCTTATGAATTCAGCAAACTTATGTCTTAATTACATAATTGGCTTTGAAATTGATGGGTTTTAAGAGAGTAGTTAGAATCTAGCTTAAGGTCAGCTATACAACTCAAAGGTAGAAACATAAAGCCAGCCTCAATACAGGTCAAATAGGACATGCTCTCAAAAAGGTAACATTACTATGAATAACCTGATAAAAGTTGTATCAGAATACCAGATGAAGAGCCCAACAGTCTCTTCTGGGAGATCAAAAAGAAAGGACCAGTGATACATGAACAAGATTTACAGAAATTACACAGACACAAGATTCCATGGCTACTGTCACTTCTGAGAAGGCCAGGTGCCACCTGGAGCATTACATCTCTTATTTTGGGAATTTGAAAAAAGTTTATAGGAATAAAACTTACATAAAGCCAGCAAACCTGTACTTGCTAAAGATGCAAAAGATTGATATAAGATTACATGAAAACTATGAGAATATTCCTGAAAATGTTATAGATTCAGTTTTGGCAGTTTTATGTATGTGGATTTTTAATTCCTTTTGAGAAGAAGAGACAGAAGGAGGAGAAGAGGGAATTTGACTTCAACATCACAAACAAAATTCCTTACCATATGGAATTCCAGCTCCAAAAACCTGTCCATCAAAACAACTGCTCAGAACAAACAGAACACAAATAGCAAACTAGTCTTAAGGTCACTACCTGCCCCTCTCCTTCCAGCATGCCACCCTTCAATCCCAGGGTGGTGTCTAGAAAACTGTCTGAAAAAATTATCAAGTCTGGAATCCAAAATCAAACAGACTCTCTTATAGAAATGTGAAGTAGCTTGAGTACACCTAATCCTTTGCAAAGGTTCTTTTTTTCAACTGAAAAGCTCTGAGATTCCAGATACAGATTTCTCTAAGGGTCTCTGCAAGTCACAGGCCTTATTTCAAACACTGCTATAGCATTCTAGAAGACCTTACATTAGACTCACTGATCTTTAGTGATGGCCTCTACTTCTCTTCATACCATCTTCAGCTATTTCTTATTTGCCACTCAGGAAAGTTGCATTGGGCTATTTCAGCCATGAAATAGCTGACAGCTCAGTGTGCTTTCAGTAGTACCTTCCTCCTTTGTTAAGAGCAAAACATCTGTATTGCCTGCTAACAGAAATGAAAACCACAGTTTGATATCATTCAGAACTGCAGATTTAAAGAAGGTTTCTAACTATTTCTTTGGATTCTGTTCAAGGCAAAGGATTTATTTCCAACATGGAAAAAAAGTGAGAAAATGAACTACTTATGAAATAAGTTCCATTAATCAAAAGTACTGTTCTATTCAGTTGAGATACTGTCAATAAAAACTGACAAAAAAATTGCCTTAGAGCAATTTATCCCATACACCTGAAAGTTTCAGTTGCTCACTTTTATTTGGCTTCTTGCTGCTACAGAAACTTCCACAGCTGACTCCAATTCCAGGGCTTCAGCAAGACTGATTCCTCAGATGCCACTCCTGTGAAGTTGCAGTTTTTAATGGCTCTCTCACCAACATCATTCATATTTTACTAGTTAGTTATATGCCAATTCTCAGGAAACACTGAATTCTTTTTGACGGTATCAAACTACTGTAGGTTATGACAACACACAGATGACTATCTCTAGTTGTGTGCCAAGTCAAGTAAAAGCACCTCTACTTATTGAACAAGTCATACCATCCTGTTAAGACAACAAACATGCTTATGCAGCATTCTGAGCTTTTGTACAGACATCGACCTTCCCCAGTGTGTAGTACTTACTAATTTCTTACACCAACTCAGACTTCTTTGTGATTCTTATCATCCTTAGCTATGACTAGTAATAGTTCAAGTATTACAAACTGGTCTTTCCAAGTCTGTCTTGAAATATCCTGTGTCGTCTACTTTCAGACTTTTTAAGTCTTTTTAGATTTTCCAAAATACCATTTCTAATTCCAGCAACAGCTTTATTTCTTGAGCTTGACTTTAAACAACAATAATTGGACGTACCTCACTGCAATAATACACAGTTTGAACTTGCAAGTGAAAGTAACAGTAACATTACATTGCAGAAGTTTCTTATAAATATAAATAAAAAGAACAAAACAATCTTACAGGTAGGTAGCGTTGAAATATGAGTCTAATATACACCTCAAAATTTTACATGTTTGACTTCTATTTTTTCACAATTACCAAATCTGAAATGTGACTATCATTAGCCTGTAAGATGTGAAACTTTATATTTTAAAGTGTAAGAGGCAATAAGAGCTAGAGCCATACAAGTATTTTCCAGTTACATACCAATAATGCCACCTACTGGCATGAGAGGAGATCCAAATTTTCTATCCAAGTAATTTTTAAATCAAGAGCTTTAATTTCAATATAATATTAAATACAACTGGTTACCTTTCTCCTTGCACTCGTGTGAAGCAGATAATTTCTTTCACCCAAATTTCTTCACAAGCAAGGGACAGGATTAGAATTGAACAGTGTGCTATTTAATACCGAAATATCAACACTAATCTAAATATGGCAAGGATCAGAATACGGCAAGGACCAGAACGTAGCACTTTTCTTCAAAATGTAACCTCCAGGAACAGCAAAATGTCTCCTTCTCTAAAATTCATTGCCAAATAACAATAGAAAACACAAACTTGTGAAGGAGTTTTACTAGGTTAGCCCCTCTTAAAAATTCTTTCCTTCCCTTCCTTCCAACCCATATGTATTTGCTAACTCTCAAAATGAATTAGCCAGTTGGAAAACCACCTTCCTGGTCACCACGTAAAACAAACCTTTCACATTTATCCCTTTTTTTCAGGGATAAATGGAGTGTTACATTCCAGTAATGGAAATACACAGGAGTATCAGAAAACACAGTGAATTTACAGTCAATCTCTTCTGGAGGTTGCACAGGCATTGGAGGAAACACAAGCTGCCATCTCATTTCTACCACATATACTTTGGTTTCACACTAAAGATGCTTTTAAAGAAATAAATTTTTAGACCATTTTCTAGAATGGTATTTATATCCATGACTACTTTATTCAAAATTATGTGCATCATGCATCATAAACAAAATTTACTGAGGTTGTCATGTGAGGTTTTTGGGGGGTTTGGTGGTTTTTTTGGTTTGTTTTGTTTTGGGATTTTTTGTCGTTTTGTTTTGGTTTTTTTGTTTTGTTGGTTTTTTGTTTGTTTGTTGGGTTTTTTTTGCTTTTTGGGGTTTTTTTTAGCATACTATTTTCTTCTCTTAAAATAAATAAAGTTCATTTTCTGCTTTAAAACAAAAATCTTAATCTGGAGTTCATGGCTGAGACCAGTCTCTCCAAAATGAACTATTGGAAGCATGTCCCCACTTATTCAAGTAAAATGGTTGTCTACGTTGTACTTGTTTCTGACAGCGGATATTAATGAACAGTCAGGGAACGAATGTATGGATAGGACTTGCATACAGAGATTACTCCCTAACATATCCCCTCTCTCTGATTCTACAGCTTTAGGACTTTTTAAGCAAGCAGTTGTTCAGCATAACTGTTCAGCAAGATGAGTGATGTTCCCTCTTCATTATTTATCTAAGATACAACAGCAATTTATCCTAATAAAACTCAGTCTAAAAAGAACCTGTTCACAGTCACCAGATTTCTGCTGCTGCAGATTAAAAATTTACACAAGTCCATTCACAGCCTATTCTGAAAGCATTGCAACAAAGCTGTTTAGGCTGTAAGAATTTTTGCATCTTAACCAGTTTTGGTCAGAAAGGTCAACCGTTGCTTGTCTTTCATAGTTGATTCATACACCTACCAGTCACATACTCACTTAGAGCCCTTTGAAAAAGTCTTACAAGACCATTTCAGTAACAATATTTTGCTCTTTCTTTTTAACTGCTTTTGCAAGCATGTTCTTACGACCCAGCACACAAGTTGGTTTTTTGTCTTCTACCATCCCCCTAAAACCTTTATTCCTCTGACAGCTGAACTCCTCCTCCTTTCACATCTGTCTAGTAACAAGTGGAAACTGAAGCAAGTCATACATTTCTTGTTGAATTTTCATTCTTGATTCGCTGGGTCTTCAAAGTTGGACTTTTCCAAAAAGATAATGGAATGCACCCTCTGATACTATTGATACAAGGACCTTGAGTGCTGTGAGAGTACAAAAAGAATGACTTCAAAAAGTAGCCAGGCTCCTGCATTCTCCCTGAAGAGTCTGCCCAATTACTGCTGTTGGGGGCAGCAAACTGGGATAAGCACTCAAAAACCTAACCAATCAACCAACCAAAAAATAAACCACCACTTTTAATGATGACCACCAGAGAAAAACAGGAAGACTTTTTCCTGACCCCCTTCAGTTCATCCTAAGAATTAAGTTTACCAGACACACTTCTGCTACCCCATGGAAAGCTTACTCCACAATTGCTTTGGACTGAATTGTGAAATTAAGAGAAATTTTGCACAGATTTAAAGAAACAGCAGAGAACTGCACTCTTTTGATATAACGGCATATAATGCAGTCAGCTACTTACAGAAAGCTCTAGTACTTTTGTGTACAGTAGTTACATTTCAAGACAGTTAAAGACTAAACAAAAACCCTAAAAATTACAAAAAGTGGCACAGGAAGTACTAATTAAGTGAATGTATTCTAAAACGTATCTGAGTACTTGGTGACAACATATTTGCAATTTTAATCTCTGATTATGTGCAGAGCCTGCACATAAAACACAGACAAGTTAGAGGCAAAACCCATAATCTCATCAAGCCAAGAGAAACAGTTGTTTCTTCTCAATATTAAGAATTAGTTGCTGTCCATTAACTTTATAAAATCCCTCTAAAAGCAATGAGATGCAGAAATTAATGGAGGACAGCTTAGTTTGCTGTATTGTTCATAGTGGTATACATCAAGAGTAGAGCTCAACTCTCAAACCAGACAAGTTGCAGGTCTGTAATAAATTATTTAATTACCTGCATTTATTTTAAAAATTCCATAAGCAATAAAATGGTCTCTATTTTGCCCACTTTAAGAGTTATGTAATAATTAAAGAGTCAAATTTCCAATTCCTGCTATCTAGACTGCACTGTTTTGACTAGCTCTCCACTGACTGTAACAGGGTCTAGACACAGACACCTATGTGGGTGTAAAATGCACCCTGCTAAGTATCTGCCCTAACAAAACCACAAGTTTTACTGCCCATAGGGTTAGGGCACATGGTACAGGTGCCTACCTGCACACTTCTTCTGCTCAGGGGTGTGTGACTGTGTTTACACCTGGACCAGGTAAGACGTATCATTATTCAACGCTTAATGCCCTCACCACCAAAAGCAGAACAGGGAAGATCAGCTGGACACCTCCCTTTAGCAAATCAATGTATATTTTAGACAAAGGAATGTCAAAGAGAGAGTCTAGTGAGCTTCTAATAACATACCTGATGTACCTAGTAGTGGTGACAGAAATTAAATGGGTTTCTTGAAATGGTATATAAAATACTAGAGCAGTCATACTAACAGAGTTCACCTGAAACGGAGTACAGGTTAATCAGAGTGTACCAGCATAATCCAACAATGCATGAAGTTCACTAGATTTGTCAACAGTAAGGTTTATGAAAGCATCAGACAGCAAGTAGGTAAGTGTCCCAATGTAAATTTAACCCTACTTCATACAGCCTATCAAAGGACACCATCTGTCACACATAAGAATAAACCAGACTGTCATCATTTGGAAGCAACAACAAAAGAAAATGGCCATTACACTAAAATAAATTGTCAGATGACTGTGAAGCAAACCAAACTCTTATGTATCAAATTCAAGTTCCAATTTATAACCTGTGTTTTATTAAAATTGCTTGATTACATTACATTATCATACATGCACAGGCGTTATCTGCAAGTCCAAGAGAGTTCTGTTCACAATATAGGTTGAGATAAGCTTGCATTAGGATAAGGATGCACTATCATAAAAACCGTCATAGCCCATTTTAAACTTCTTCACCCCAGCATTTTTTTTTCCACTGGCTAAAACTCAGTGCCACAAAACACATTTTAGAACATCCTGGTCTTTATGCTTAAACACAAGCTACACTAATGAGAAGATCACACATGGGATGATGAACTACCACTGAACTTCACATTAAGTTTTAAGACAATTATAAACCACAGAAAATCTACAGTTTGCTTGCTGGTTATATAACCTAAGAAAAGTTTTACAAAAACTGTGCTAAGAAAACAGTTTAAAGCCAGCAATTTGCATAACTACTAAAAATCAAGAAATGGAAAATATTACTAAAAACTGTGTTCTTACCTTTTCCAGGACTTAGGTTTTGGTCTATAAACACCTTAAGCTCTCCATTGGCTTCAATTAGTCCAGCCTGTTAAAGAAAGTAACTTTGATTAAATTTACAACCACAGACAGGCTTTTATTGTTAAAGATGAAAGGCATCATACCAGAAGCCTCTACTGCAACCACTCGCATTTTGTCACTTTTTCAGTTGCTATGTAATGGCACTGTTTGTGGTACAGTATTTGTCAAATTTTAAAGCCTTGATTTTATAAATATTTCTTAAAAAGCAAGCAGAAAACCAGCTTACACCCATTTTGCTATTCTGTCTTAAGGAGTGTACATGCACTGTTTTAACAGATGGTTGAGTACCCTTCTAATCTGAACCACTGACACCTGCAACTACACCTTTCTCTGTGTACATACTATTTACCTGCCACAAAAGGTAATAACATTATAGCAAAAACAGCAGAGGGGGTAGAGACTGCCGTGGGCCTTTTTAATCATAAAAAAAGTCATTAAAAAGAAACATCTTGAGCTTTTCAGTTGTTATATTTTTAAAGATCAGAATATAAAGGTCTGAAGTGACAGAACTATATGGTGACCTGAAAGTGTAAAAAGTCATCACAATCCTTTGAGAAAGCTCACTGTACAAGTTGTTTTTTAAAATACTATTAATTTTTTGATAGAGAACACTTCATGCACAATTTCTTGGTATCTGTAGACAAAACAGTCCTGAAAACAAAATTAATTAACACAGGACAAACATTGTTGTTTCATTTAGAAACAACAGCGATAAAACCAACGCATGCACTTCACCAGAGTTAAGCACGTGGTGTTAAAGAGGCTGAAAAGTCCTGAGCTGCATTTTGTGCATAGCAGGTACGTGCAGGTTACTGACAATCTTCGAGAAAGAATCAAGTGGTTTGCTGCCAGTCAGCAGCAAAGCTTCTCGCCTAAAAGATTACCCGAAGAGCCCTACTTACGATATGCCAGAAGTTTGGCAAGCCAAGAAAGCCACTAGAGGATGCTGTGGTGCCGTTATTATCCAGGTGTATCACACCAAGGATTTCTTACAAGAGAAACGGAACTTTAGGAAACTTTAGGAAACAGGAAACTTTCCTCAGTGAACTGGGTGGGGAGGGAAGGGGCAAGATAAGATGACTGAGCACTGGGGACAGTCTGGGAAGTCAGCAGAAGAGAAATTTTGCTAAGGCAAGCATGAAGAGCAGTGGCCTGTAATGGCATGGCAGCAATGAGGGCCTGGTGGCACAAAGAAAACCTAAGTAAGGAGACAGTAGAAGTGAGAAGTAAAATGAAGAGCCTGTGACAGTTCTGTCCTCCATTTCCCTACTTTCCACCCTCAAAAGTAACACAACAGCATAGTTTTAGGGAGACTACAACAACTTTCCAGTACTCCCATTCTCCATCTTGCCCACAACAGGGATTTCAAAGGTCCGCTTGAGCAAATGACAGCTCCATCGCCCTATTCCCAGGCACCAGAACTTTTTATAAATCTAACTCCTTATCATACAACTACATAATTCAGAAGGGTAACAGTCTATATCAAGCACTTTCAAAGAAAAAGGTATACTCATCAATATGAAATCAGTATTGTGTACAGACATGTTTTTAGAGCCACCACTCTATGGCAACTTGACATTCCAGAACACTGAAACCTCATGTAACATATGAAGAATTTCTGGGTAAGAGTTACCTTATACTGCCATTCTACCTAAATTTCACAACAAGTGTTAAACCATGCAGGAAGTGCAGTCTCATTGTCATCATTTCTTTAAGAGCACTACTTCAGTTTCTATTCAACGGCAGAAAGAAGAGGTTTGTATCAGGACTCTTGCAAGTCCTCTTTTCCACGAGGATAAAAAAACATATCAATGAGACTAGAAAAGCATTTAATATATTGTGGTTTTGATCAGAAAACCACCAAGAAAATGGCTATTTTAATCTGTAATGTCTTTCTTTTAAGAAGCACACGAATTCAATAATTTTGAACTATTAAATTCATTCATTGGTTTAATATGCAAAAGCAAATCTGCACCAGGTTCGCATGTCAGTTACAGTGATACTGCAAAATCAAATATTTAAGCTGTGATATTCAGCAAATTCAAGTATTAATGCAAATCATTATTTTAGTAACCAGAAAATTAGGCAATTCAGTAATCAGTCTCTTCCATTTTCTACTTCTTTAAAATTAGAATGTCTCCAATATAACCATTTCTATTCAATTATTTTATCTTTAAGTACTCAACCAACCACCATCATAGTAACAAGTAATCTCATAAGCTCCAAGTTTTCTTTTACATAAGTAAAACATACAGTGAAAAAATATTATCCAAAACAATGTGCAACTCCAAAAACCATAATCTAACCTGGCATTACAAAGGGTCAGGTTAGTGCTACATGCCCTGGACTGTGCTTTTGTGTGACTGAAATGACGCAAGTCACTGACAAAACACAGAACATTTAGGAAAAACACAGCATTTAATCAACAAGAGAAGACAATTTTGGAAAAATCAGAGAATGGCAATCACCAAACAACAAGAAGAATCCCCTAATGGACCGCAATACTGATGAAGAGTACAGCCATTATAGTTCCACCACCTGTCCACACCAGTGTCTTACTAAAGGTTCAGCTCTATCAGTTAAAATGGCTGGTAAATATTCAACTAATTTGTAAGAGTATACCCAGGGAAGACTCCGAGAAAGCTATATGGAAACAATATTATGAATCCCACAGCAAATAGCACCCTCAGATGCTATTACTCACAGTAAAAACTGATTTCTAGTGAAAATTCTGTTATTCGAGCCTCAGTATGCTCTTCACACTTTTGGTTACGCTGCTTAATTCTAAGGTTATCAAAATTTAACACTGGATACAAGCTTTTGGTGAGAGAAAACTGAAGAGCAAAACTTCCATCCCATAAAAAATGTTGGTGTCTCTGTTCTAAAATGGAAATACTAGGCAAAAGACCTCTCAGTGTGTATTTCAAGGAAATGCCTCCTATTTTTAAAGCCAGGTTATTTTGGAGGAGGCACCAGGATTACTCCTCTGGAACCCACATAGCACAGTGCCCAAAAGAAAGAAAGAAAGAAAATAGAGGAAAATGTGACTATAGCTCTCATTAGCTACATTATAGTCACAGATTCACAATGAGCAAAAGAAACAACACCAAAAACCAACTAAACAAAACCCAACACCCCAAAAAACAAACCAGAACAAAAAAACCAAACCAAACCAAAAATTACCACCAAGAAAAACCCACTCAGTAGTAAGTACTGGATTTTCCCAATGGAAAGGTAATCTTCTGTCAAGAAGGGTCTAGACATTAAGGAAATTCTATTTTCTGATGAGAAAATGCAGAGTTTTCAGGCCCTATCAAGCTGCTTATAACAACATATTTTGATTTTTACTATTTTTCACTGCAATTTTTTTCATATTCCATATTTTCTTCTTATCTTCTCACGATTCTCAATTTCAAGATGTGTTACTTCCTTTGATGATGATGCCAGGGCTACTTGAAATAATTTCATGCTTTTAATATCTGATTCTGAAAGCTTATTAAGTGTTTGCAATTTCATAATTGAGCATAGCTTTCCTCATCAAAGAGACATGTTGGTTAAGTCTACTTCTCTGTGGAACGAAATCCCTGGTATGCTGAACAGGCTACAGATACAGACACAACCTTTATCCTTTACATATTACAACAAAATAAATAATTATTTAAAAAAATAGCTTTTGACATCCACCCTAGCATCTAAACTGTAATAACTACTTAAGATCTTTCCACAGATCACAGGAAAGGAGGTTAAAGTCCATTGGATAAATTAGTAAATCTGGTAATTTGAAGTGTAGAAGTTATGCTGGAGTAAAAATCCAAACCATCATCAAGGTTTTGTCTCAGCACATCATTCAAAGCTCCTAAGGAAAAGAAATCAACTGGCAAGCTAAACAAATCAAAAATTCAACTGAAGTTAGCTTTGGCCTGCTATGAGATCATCATCAGTCATAAGGACCAGAAAGTCTGTTTTTGTTTTGTTTACATATAAAAGTTGAAAAGCACAACTGCCCTCAGCATGAAAAGCTGGAAATTGGGGAAAAAACTTATTGTTGGGATTGAAGTTAATCTGAAACAAAATTTGCTAAAAATGCAGAGAATTTCAGTTATTAAAAAAATCCCTTAGGGCAGACTACCAGAGAATAATTTAGTATTTTACTAACAAGCTCATATTTGCAGTCTCTGAAGTTATGCACTAGAAAATCAACACCCTTACAACAAAAACATAATGTCTTCCACAGCTTTTAAGCCTTGCAACTTATTCCTTAGTAAAAACTGGCATGAAATTATTTACTAAACCTTTAAACTAAACAGAAAAGATGCAAGATGAACTTGGACTAAAGGACAAGCAACCTATAAGAGCAAGAAGCTTGAATGAGGAAAATCAAACTGAACAAGTACACGTGTTCTGTATATCAGATTTAACCTGAGAGGAACGTCTCTCCCACTGCTTTAAGTAAATATAGGGAAGAGAAGGATGATTTTCTGCCACAGAAATACCTTTTCTACCTTGCTTTTAGGTAATGAGTTCATTTTAAGTATACTCCCTGAAAAAGAGCTGAAAGAAGAGTAAAAAGGGTAAAGATTTGTGGAAACAGAGGTATCTGCTAAAAGGTTATTTCTCAGAACAGAAATTTTCAGTTGCTAAGCGCAGATTAAGCACATTAGATTGAGGCACAGAACTGGGTTTGACAACAAGAGATGTGGGTGCCAAATATACAACAATGGTTAAAGAATGGCAGTCAGAGTGGGACAGTCAGAAAAACAGTTTTGGGACTGGCAAGGAAAGATACAAAAAGTGAGCTACAAAATCAGATGGAAGATGGTAGAATTAAGAGCTGAGGTAGAGAAACTGAGTCACTGAAAAAGTGCAGGCAATACATCCGATGAGAAATTAAGAAAGAGCTTTAACAGAGCAAAGAGATCAAATCCTGTGACAAGAAGGGAAGAGCACGGGAAGTGGGAAAACAAATACAATCTATTCTAAACTATGACTGAAAAGGGAAATAAGCTGGGACTCAGACTGAAAAGTTCAAAATAAATTGGGAAAGAAGTACTGAAGACAGAATCAGAAAATGGAGAAATTGGGAAGGAAAAGTATTTCCAAACAGAACTTGTCAAAGGCATTTCATGGTCCTGGGTTGACAGTTGGACTTCATGATGTTAAAGGTCTTTTCCAACCTTAACCATTCCACAATTCTATGACCAGGAGCATGCCTCTGCTGTCTACAAACAACCACCAATCTTGTGCAAAAGTGCACCTAACTTGATCTACAGAAATGACAATCCCTAGTCATTTTAAAGGCAATAAATGTAAAGGTCTAGGCCATGCAATTTTACTATGGCCCACTTCATTGACAATATAGTTCTCTTTCTTGTTTGCTTCATTTCAGCATCAAGAAGCAACAGAATATTAGAACACCTACAAAGTGTAGAAAAGCTTAACCAGAAATAAGCAATCTTATTTTAAGGCTGCTTAAACAACCTTTATTCTTTTTTCACCCCTATCCATAAGCAAATGTCATTTTTAACAAGATGATAATTAACTGCTTTTCCCATTGGATTCTCCTCTCATACAGGGACCAGAACAAACATGCTCCAGGAATGAATTACTACACAACTGCAAAAGACTATTTTTATGGGACATCCAATTCATTTTTTGCAAAACTTAAAAGGTAATCAAAATATCAAGCGAAGGAGGATTGTAGGAAAGGAAAAAAAGTTTTAAAATTTAAAATATTTGAATTTCATTTTGCAAATTAAGTCAGTGAGAACTATTCTTTACTGTATAAACAACATACAAACTTTTTAAGGCAGACTATAGGAGTCCAATCCTTCAAAATTCTCAGACATGTTATTTTCCTGTGTCTCAGTAGCCTTTTTCTGAAACAGATTTCACCATACCACATCCTCAGTTCACGCAACATCTTCAAGATTAATGTGTCTGTCAACCACTCAGCAATGAGCTACACCATACAAATGAGCTTTCCAAAAAGTATCTTTGAATTTTTAGCACATTAACTCAGCAAGGTCAAAGCACCAGATAATAAAGATCTGGATATAAGAAGACTGTGAAGGTAAAAAGCTAAATACAGGTTAGTAGCTCAGTTAAGCCTTGTTGATCTTCATCTGAATATAGGCTCTGCTGACACTGCAGTTAAGTTGGACACTGAGTAATACACACAAAATGACACCTGAGGTCTCCTTTATTGCAGAGTACGTCGAGACCATTAGCTTTCTTGGTTGTTCTTTCTGAAAAGAGCAACACATCTCGAATTCAGTAAAAATTAAATTAAGAACTCATTTTGAAGATGAGTCAAACAGCAGTCCTGTCTAAGCAGTCAACAGATCAAAAATACCTCAAGAGTTAAAGTCATTACACGGTGTTGTTTCTTACAGTAATTCAATTGCTGAAGTGATACAATCTTTGCAAAATTTAAAGCTGATAGCCCCAAAACTAACTGTGAAGCTATAATAACAAAGCAAAATTGAATACAAGATTCCTACTGGAGAATATAGTACCACTTCTAGCACATAAACTAATCAGAAAATAAAAATCATTGTTCGTGTCCTCCTGGACTAAATACCCATGTGCAGAGGTACCAGCAGCAGCCATTTCCACAACCAGCTCCTGCAATCATTCTAGATTTGACCTTTACAGATTTTTGTTTTTTCAGCCAAACCAAATTTTAACAGCAGCTTGTTCAACAGCATCTGAACCACAGCTGAAATCAACCGGACCCCTTCTAAAACCATTTGCCTCACTGATCTCCTTATCAGCATATTGTGAGAACACAATGGCCCACAGCACAATTTTCAAGCAAGTCTGTGTGACCATTAATGCAATACTAGAACCCTTAGCAACTGTAATGTAACACAAGACAAGCAGCTAGAAGCATTTTTGGGGAATATGGACCACTGGCAATTTTTAATATCAAGTCTGCTATCTGAGAATCACTTCAACACAGAGAACACTTAGCAGAGACCAGCCCAGTCTTCCTCCCACTCCTAATTAGTTATAATAAATATCCATTAATAGATACCCAAGCAAGCAAATACAAACACTAAAACAAGTGATCCCTAGCATAACTTAACTTTTAAAAGATACCTTTTTGTTGAGCATGTTGTCAGTACAGTGTAGTTACTCAGTAAAATACTAGAATGTACCTACATAGAGCCACTATCATTAACCAACACATACAATTAATAAAGTTTAACCCTTAAAGGCTACAAGAAAACACTTTATTTAAACAAAAAAAAAATGTCGAGGTGACACGCAACTTCTGAGTTGCTGTTTCCTGAGTTTATAATACAAACCAATAAAGCAAAAAAAGGGGAGCTCTGATTGTGTACTTGGAATGTAAAAAGGAGAGCTTAAAGATCACTTTCCTTTTGCCTTCTTTGAAAAAGCACATTAAAAACAATTAACAACATTCAAAATCCCAAAGACGCCTTTTTAGATGACCTAATTTCATAATATTATTTTATCTTCAGTTTGCAAACTTCTGAACATGTTAGAACTAACTAAAGGCAGACAGATCAAGCTACTGAGAAGCCACTGAACTAAAATGATATCAAAGAAAGTGCATGACCACTTGACTTTCCTCAAAGACTTAACTTCTCTAGTCCGCCTCACTGAAATTCCCAGTACATTACCAAAAATAAACATGAAAGAAAAAATACACGCTGGTATTTTAAGAAAAATCTGAAAAATGTTTTGAAGACTATTCAATATTTTCTAGGGATTGAAAGTGCATCATGCAAAGAAGGTCCAAAATGCGTATTTTTCCTACTTCCATTAGGTTCTTTTTTGTTAATCCATCCCAAACATAACTTTTTCAGACGTGTTCAAGATTCATGCAGAAGTACCCCATGAAAGCTATTAAAAAGTACAACTTCGGTGGTATTCTGACCAAATTAGTAATACAGAAGCACTGATCTATTAGTTTCCACAAATATAGTAGACCTACTAACCTATCCAGTAAAGCTGTGCTAAGAAATCAGTTTGCTGTTTTTTAAAATATTCTTTGAGCAAAATATTTACTAATACTGTGAAATAATTCACTGAAATAATTACATGCCTGAATGTATTCTGAATTCTCAGTTAAAATAAACTCAACGTTAATCCCTGCATCTCTTAAAAAGTAATGTTAGATGAGGTGTTGAACTTTGTGCAGGCACAATTCCTCATATGCTGTCCTCATATTTACACATGTGCACACGGCTTCCTTTGCTAAGTTGGATACACGGGCCATAGCTACTCCTCAGTAAGATTCATAAAAGCACCATGAAAAACTAAAGAGATACAATAATTTTTATGCAAACTAGGGACCAAGAGAAAAATCCCTAATAAAGTAATTCAAGCAAAAGATGACAATATAATTTTTAAAAATAAATTAAACATTCTAATTTTAGAACAAGCAGTTCCAAAGCCAACACCACTGCCAGCAACCTATGAAACAGTAACTCAAGAACAGCTCTCAAGAAAGATATTTTAGTCTGTGAGAAACTCTGAAGGCTAACAGTGGTGCGTCAGTTTAAAAAGTTTCTTAAATTAGTTTTCAACTCCATGTTCTTTGTGCACAAATTATTTTTTAAAATAACTTGAAACAGCCCATGCAGTGGTGGTGAACAACTGAAACAATCACAAAAAATAGGTACTAGATAAGAATGTTTCATTTACATATACTTTTTGAGAGCAGAAGGAATCACGCTCATTCATTTTGTCTAGCCCCTTTCTTCTCAATACTCACTGGAACACATGCATTAGACTACTCCTCATAATAGATACAGTTCCTGCAACTTGTTGTGTTAAGAGTATGGAAGTGCAGCAGAAAATAAACCCCATTGCTCCTGCTTCTTCTTCCTATGCAACACTGGGTTTTCAAAACATCCACAAGCTTCTCTTATGGCCGCTCGAGCAGCCTCAACAGTGCAACAGAACTAACTGAGAGGAGAAACAGGGTCACCACAAGTTGGATCTTCAGCCATGCTACAGAAACTGTTAATTTAGTAGTGGAAGGTATATTAACCACTGATGCTAAAATTTATCATCTTAATTTACAGATAATTCTCAACATGTAACTGAATATAAAAGTGGCCAGCAAGTAGTCCTCAGTCTCATACTGGAAGCTGGAAAAAAAAAGTTATCAAATTCACTCTCTTGCAGTAATTCCTGCTCCTTCATTCCATGCTGCATCCTGCTTAATTTTAAGCATGCCAAGGATGGGCAGGTCATCATTTCACCTAGGGAGCTGCTCTTCCCACCCAACTATCAATCGCATGAATCCAGTGAGCAGCACAAGTCAGCTGAGGACCTCGGTGTGTACATTTGGCTCTTCCAGCTCCTGCCTGGAAGGTGCCACATTTCTTCTGGAAGGCACCAGCAGTGAAAGAGTTTACAGTAGATACAGCAAATTGTTAGAGACTGACACTGATTAACCACAAAGAGGAATTCTGGCTAAGCTAGAGTTTCTGGAGGTTACCTGTATGCGATGACCAAGGAATTTCCCACACAGTGCAAAGCTACAAGTCAAACTGCACCCAATCCTACTGACCTCACCTTGTCATTCAGACTCTTGGGAGGAAATTCAGTGATCCCACTCCCAAGAGACACAAGTCCTTCAGATGTGGCAACCAGTGTTCTCTTGTCCACGCACTTTTTTTTCATTGTTTCTTTAAATTGCACAAACAGTAGAGTCTTTCCAGGAACTAAGATCTCCTGAACTGAATGTGATATGCCTTATTTGCCCAATTCTGTTAGAATTGCTTCTCAGCTCCGCACAGTGTTCATTTACACAAACTCAAAAATGGCTGTGCTCAATGTTATTACCAGATCACACTGGAAAATGAGTGCTCCTCTCTTCCCCCGTTTACCTTTACTGCATTCCAGATCTCCTACCCAAAACATAAATTGACATATATGCACAGACACTTTAACATTCACAAGCAAGTATTTCTCTTTTTCCATTATTATTTTTCAACTTATCCAGCTATACCATTACTTACGATTTTAAAGTCCACCTGCAGCTTTTAATTAAGGAGCTACATATGAATATACCTCTTTTGCCCCCCTTCACAGCTTCCTGACTGCTGCCAAGGCAACTGAAGTAATTTGGGGGGGGGAAAAATAAAATTAAAACCTCAATGTTTTGTTGCTTATTTTCTCTTGATTGTACAGTGTGAAAAGCATTAGAGGGATACATATCAAAGCAATATTTTGTAGAATTTAGGCTTGCATCAAATAGCTCATAAGCATTATTCTGCCAGCTTACATGATCAGTACTTTGGTAAATATTTAATCCTTTATAAAACAAATTTTCTTGGGTTTGACAGTACTCTCCATCATGGTCCCCATTTGTTCAATTATCCAGCAAAGTCTCAGTCTGCAAACTTTTACAAGTATTTGACTTTTCTAACAGATCTTATAAAAATGCAGTATTTATAAAGAGGTATTGGAAGAACTGGAAAAGAGAAACAAAAGGGAAAGTGCTCTCCTGCAGCAGGTAGGAAGAAGGGTTAAGCAGGAGCATGTCCTGTCGTGGTGCCCTGTCTACACACCTTCCCTTTCTGTCGGGCTCCCTGCCCCACTGTCACCATGGCCCCGCTGGCCCCGGCAGCACAGAACAGCAGTGGGATGCACATCACGCCTCTGCTCCCAGGCTGGAGCACAGAGGCATCCTTGGCCATGTAAATGCCACCTGAAGCCCAGACTCAGGACTGTAGCAGCACAGCCCTTCTTCCCAGTTTAGCCATCTCAGCTATGCTGAGAAAAAGGGAAGGAAGGGGCGGGGGCATTCATCAACTATGCCATCTTCTTCACCACTACATCTCACAGACTGAGCACTTGATAAGTGACATGGCAGAACCACAAGACATTAATCACAGCAGTATTTTCATGTCAGAATGTTTAAATTTACAGCAACACAGGTTTTTAAAGACTCATTGCCCAGAAATTTAGTGATACTGTCTTGATCACACTTAATTCCATTATGAGGCTTGGAAAAGAACTTAGATTTTGAACAAAAAAATGGGGAAAATTCTCTTCCTCCTTGAAAATCAAAACAAGTGGTATACCAATTAGCACCTCTATTTTACAGTATTAAACCAAAACTAGATGGGTCTATAATCAGATCTGGAAATTTAAAATTTCCCAGCATACACTACACATTTTAGACATCATGTAATGGTGGGTATGCAATAGTCTGCAAAAAGGTAAGCAGTCTATCTTTCTTTCCTGAAGCACAATTCAAGTATGTGCAGAGGTTTTTAAGAACAGGTTAGACAATATTCAGTTAAGATTTCATAGCCTTTCTAGCTACCTCAGCTATTCAAGTGCTCAAGTGCACTTAAAATTTTACCTAAAACTTGACCTGATTTTAACTTTCTTCAAATTCAGCTTATTAATTCTTGTAATAAAGACACTAAAAGCAATTCCTTCTCCTATCTGTAGTATCTTCTTTAATTTCTGAAGTTTATTATAACGTATGTTATCCTGTTATTCCTTCCTTAACTACTCTCTTTTCTAGAATAAACTACATCTTTCAAAAATGAGGCTTGTTCTTAAATGTCTTATTCTCATTTTGCTCCCCTAGACCTTCTAGGATATTCACCTGTATTTCTAGGTGCTAGCACTTCTTCACTTAGTTGATATCTCTCCCAAAACTTAATATAAAAAAAATGTACTTTGGTATCTAAATTACTTTGAACTGTTTCAATTTCATCTCCTAGTCTAACACTCCTTTCATTTTCTTCCCGCTTATACAGCCTATCATTCCCTGAACTCTGCTATCTGTAATGTGCTCGGCCACCCTTATCTCTTCCAGGCAAGCTTTGAGTGACTACGTATTTTCTGGTTGCTTCTCCCCACATTAAGATATTTTTCAGTTGAGCTACTAAAATTTCCTACAAGATTAATTTTTTAAACCAATTCCTCTTTCATGGAAATTCTTGCTATTTCAAAGCTACAACAGCCCACATTAGATGGCAACCTGCTGTTTACAAAGTGAGTTGTATTAGTTCTCCTTAGCTTGCATGCTGTTGTTTTTGGGTTGGTTTCCTTTTGAAAACCGAGTAGTATCTTGTCTTATTTTCACTAAGAAAACATGAAAGCCCAATTATACTGGGTATTAACAATGGCTGACATCTTAAAGGCAGAATATGCTGTAACTTTTTTTTTAAGTATTGGAATGGGTAAAGAGCAAACATGCTCCACGACAGGCCACAGAATCAAAGCCACTAACCTTAACACCAATAGTAATGGAAGCCTATGCCAAAAGTTCCCAAAGCCTGTTTTTACAGACACTAACAAGCATCTTTTGGTAGACACAGATAAACAATGAACACATACGGAGACTGAACCATCTTCATTTCCTTGAATGTATGATGCCTCTGAACACAAGAAAGGCAATGCTAGTCGACAACAACCCTGTCATCTGAACAATATTTGCTGGGTTTTTCTAAATCCAATCCAAACCCAAGCTGGTTTAGTGTTTAATATGAATACACATAACGACAACAGTCCAAGTGCTGTTATAAGCATAGTGAATTCCTACGATTAAATACTCTGAAAAAATGGCTGCAGATCTGAAGCTGGTTTATGCTGTTACATCTACAGGAAAACATAACCTAGGTTTGATGTACAATATGGATAAAGTTCTATATATTCATTAATGCCAGCTACTATAAAGCATGACCCCATTTGCTTTTGTTAATAAAAGCATTCCCTGAGCTCCATGTGCTACAAATATACTTACATCTTTTGCCATGTTACCAAAGACTAGAAACCAGTCCTCTTAAAATCTTGACGGCTGCAGGACACAGGGACAATGATGCTATTTTCTACAAAACAAGCAAAGACAGCATCAGCTGTAAAAAAATAAAAGGAGGGAAAGTTTTTACAATTGAAATTAACGACTACTACCACGCACAATTTAGGTTTCTTTTTTAAAAAAAGCCACATTTTTAAAAAGGGAAAAGTTTCCCTTCATCACCTTTTCATCCCCTGAGCCCCACGCTCACGTGCGGGGGGCACTCCTTTCCCGACGGCGGGGGCGAGCTGTGCCGTGGCAGAGCCCTTCCCCCAGCCAGCACCCGATCCCACGGGGGGCCGGTCCCTGTCCAGCTGCGCCCCTTCCAGCACCGAGCGCTGGGCGCGGGCAGCGATCACGGCCTCCTCCTCCTCCTGCTCCCCACCCCCATTTCCAGCAGCAGGGACAAGTAGGCCCTAGGGGCAGCTCCCCCCGGGGCCTTCCAGCCCCGCTCTCCTCCTCCTCCTCGCAGGCGGACGGGCCGCGGCCGCACCGGGCGGCACAGCCCGGCGGCCGCCTCCGCTCCCCGGGCACCCCGCGCCCCCCGACCGGGGCCTCACCGCCCGGGCAGAGCCCTGAGCCCCGCGCCGCCTCCCCCCGGCAGCGAGGGGCCGCGCTAATCGCCTGGGCGGCGGGGGCGCGGGCAAGGGGGGACGCGCCTGGCGGCACCGCCGGCGGCGGCGGGGGAAGGGGCGGCGGGCGGGGTGCGGGTCCGCGCCGTCCCCATCCCCATCCCGCCCGACCCGCCGCCGTCCCACCCGCCGCCGCTCCCATCCTCGGGCGCGGGCTGCCTGCACCTGAGCGGCCGAAGGTAGAGAGAGCCGGCTCCATCCCCCGCCGCCGCCCCCAGATAGGGACCCGGAGCGCGGAGCGGGAGCACCCCCCGCCCGCCGCCGCCGCGCTGCTGCCGCCGCTTCTGCTGCTGCCGCTGCGGAGGCGCCCGACTGCACATGTGCGGCGGCGGCTGCGCGGGCCTGGCGGGAGGGGGCAGGGGCGGGGGGAGGCGGCGGGACACCGACATCGGCAGCCCGGGAACGGGGGAGGGAGGGAGGGAGGGAAGGGGGCCGGCAGGGACCGCCCCCCAACCCCCCTCTCTTCGGGGAAGGGGTGCGGGGGGAACAGGGTCTACCCCGGTGGGCTGTCACTTCCCAGCGCGCCTCTGCCCCTGCCGGCCGCCCGCCCGGCGGGCTCCCGACCGGCCACCCCCGCACGCCGCGGCCCCGCACACCTGCCCGCCGCCGCCGAGGGGCTGCCCGCGGGAACGGGGGGGGATGCGGCTGAACCAGTGGCGGCAGCGGCGGCCCCTCCACGGACCCCGCGCGCGCGACCTCCCGCCGCTCTTTCCTCTTCTCTTTTCTCTTTTTTTTTTTTTTAAATAAATTTAAAATAATTTAAAAAAAAATTGAAACTTACACTTTTGTGCGTCCCCCTGACGCTGCGCGCTGACGTCACGGGCGCGGCGCGCCTCGCACGGGCACACGCGGAGCGGCCAAGCCACAACCCGCCCGCCCGCCGCTCCACGGCGCGCAGCGAGCGCCGCACTGAGCATGCGCGGGATTTTCGCGCCTTCTCCCGAGCGCGCGCCCGCCCGCCCGCCTGCCGCGCGGTGCCCGCGGAGCGGGACGGGACGGGACGGGACGGGCTGGGCTGGGCTGGGCTGGGCAGGGCAGGGCAGGGCAGGGCAGGGCAGGGCGGTTGCCACAACATCCTGCTGCCGGTGCTTCCTCATCGCGCTTTGTCTGGCCGTTACTTGAGCGAAGTTTCGCTCTCAGCTATCGTTGCTAAAATTAGGCGTTTTGTGGTAATCCAAGCGAAAGTTTTCCCTTTGGGCGGCTGCACAGTCTCGACCTTGAATTAGGTCAGACCTGCGCCAAAAAAGTAAGGCACCTCCAGGCTGTGCAGCCTCTGTGTACATGACAGCCGCAGGAACAGGGCATGTTAGCAAGGGTTGTGTGATGTAATTACATCGTTCTCCAGTAAATTTTGGCAGAAAACCCTGCAGCATGCCCAGCGGGGGGCTGCAAAGGCAGGGCCATAATGGTGGAAAGTGCAGGAAAGCACAAAAAGCTCAAAAACTGTGTTGCTTATAGGGATAGATGCAAGGCTACTTGATGGGGAGGAAGGCATCTGAAGAAGACACTACTGCACTCATTACCGAGCCTGCATGGGATGACGTTCATAACGTGATGAGGGGAGCAGGAAGTAAGAGGCTTGTTCCTTCTCTAAAATTATGCTGATCCTGGGAAAGACAGCTAGTTGGGAATAGAAGACACAACCAGCAGAGCCACCACATAGAAACAGCAGGCCAATCTAGCACAAATGCTGGAGAAGATGCATTTCATCAGTCAACTAGAGCCACATTTATAGTTACTTTTATACCATACTCTTTCTTGTTTTTAGAAAACATTGAATAGTTGTGTTTTACAATGGTAATGAAATATTATCTTCGTTTTCTTGATAAATACCAATCTTCGAAGTTTTTCATTATCAATACCATCCAGTTGCTGCCATAAGGTTCATTATTACCCCATTTCTTCATTCCTCTTGACTAAGCTTGACAGCAGTGGACACCAAAGAAAGAAGGTGATAATGAAAATGTGCTTGTAACTGTTTATAACTTTTCAGAAAGCACCAAGAATCTTCACACACAAAAAGCCATGAAGCACCCTAAGCCAGCTGCAGAAAAAAAATGCTTCCTAAAAGACATCTCCAGTTGACAGTGCTGCTCTGCACCCCCCAGGTCATATATACTGTGCCAGTGGATTTAAACTTTCTATATATCTCCAGTTCCAAGCCCCCTCCCCCTTTTTTACATTAATTCTTGTAGGAAAGAAACTTGAAAGACAACTGCACAAGCATAAACAAGGGAGGGTGGGTGTTGTCCTGGTTTGCTAGCATTTATTTTGATACATTACTAAATGTCCAAGCATGCCCAACTCCTCGGTAGTGCTTTTTTCTTTAGCAGGGGGTTGTTCATAACTAATTTGAAGTATTTGTGCCAGTGGAAAAATTTTCAGCATATCTCTGAGCACACTCTTCTCAGGCATTTTGGAGCTTTAGGACTTTTTTTGTGTTTGTAGTGTGGAAGGCTATTCCAGTTCACAACTGTTTTCTAATGGGCTGCCTCCCCCTTTTCAGTATGGTTGAAGAGGAGAACAAATCATAACTTTAAACAGCATCAGTATGACAGACTGCATGACAGATACAAGGGAATTATTTCAAGAGGTCATCTAGTCCACAGACTAGACCTACAACAGATGCCAGAGGACACGCACATGAACATATTTTGACCTTCATGCCTCAGAACTGGAAGCCATGCAATCTGAACAGAGTGATCTGTGCAAGCTCTTAATTAAAGACCTAGTACCAGCTGACAAGTTTGTCAGCATCTGGCCTCCTTGGGACATAGCATCTCCCAATTCTCAAATTTCTGATCTATTTTAGGAAATAAAAAATACCGCTTGGTACCATAATTTTGAAAGTGTTACCACTCCTGGATCTTGGTTTTGCCCCAGAAGGTAGGATCAGTTGTCCCTGAGCCACTCTGGTCACACTATTGTCCAGTTTGTTTCCTCCAGCAATCAGGACATTTTCCTAGTCTCCACTATCCTTAAACTGTTAAGTCCCACCCAGCAGTGGTAGTTCCTCAACAGAGGAGGGGAGAAAACCCAAGGAGCACAACTCCTGGGCTACCAGGTAAAGGTGGTAGAGGTATACCTTTCCCTTTGGCCTTTTGTTTCCTTTGGGGTGGGGTGGGCCACATCTCCCAGCCCTTAGGACATCTTGCTGCTCTTCCTTCTTCACTAGTTTTGTTGGCTCCCTCACTGTCATCAACAGTGGATGTCTGGTACTTGCTGCTCCTTACAAGCTATTGGGTTTCCCACAAAGTAGTAATGCTCTTAGGGTAGCTTTGCCTCCTGTCACTCGGGGATCCCATTTCCTCCCCCTTTGGCACTAACCACCTACTGGAACACTGCCATGATTGGTTACAGAGCAGAACTACGGATTCCTTCCCTAGACAAATCCCATGAGTGCTTTTGTGGTTAGACTGTTCCTGGATTCATTCCAACAGGCAGCAAGACCATACTAGGCTTCTCACCCCCTCCATCAAGCATCACCATACAGCACTATTCTGTCATGCCAGGCACCCTCTACACTTCTTACCACAAAGCTGAGGATGTCCAACCCTAAAACAAGTGAACTACAAGGCATCGTGAGGATGCTTTCTCCTCATATTTGAAAATTAGAGGAAATATGAATTCTTATGGTTTTTGAAAGGCTACATAGCCCCATGGACTAGGCCACCATGACCGCATTCCTTGAACCATCCTAGACCCACATCAGTCACAGCTGCAAGAACTCACTTCACAGCTCCCATGAGATGCCTTCTCACTGAAGAATGGAAGCCACCTGCTCCATATGGGATAAGCCACAAATATCACAGAATCACAGAATATGCCAAGTTGGAAGGGACCCGCAAGGATCATCAAGTCCAACTCCTGGCCTTGCATGCCCAAGAGTCACACCATGTGCCTGAGAGTATCATCCAAACACTTCTTGAACTCTGTCAGGCTTGGTGCTGTGACCACTTCCCTGGGGAGCCTGTTCTAGTACCCAACCACCCTCTGTGTGAAGAACCTCCTTCTAATATCCAACCTAAACCTCCCTTGACACAATTTCAGGCCATTCCCTCATATCTTGTCCCTGGTCACCACAGAAAAGAGATCAGTGCCTGCCCCTCCTCTTCCCCTCATGAGGAAGTTGTAACTGCAATGAGGTCTCCCCTCAGTCTCCTCTTCTCCAGGCTGAACAGACCAAGTGCCCTCAGGTGCTCCTCATACGGCTTCCCCTCAAGGCCCTTCACATCATCGTTGCCTTCCTTTGGACACTCTCTAATACCTTAATATCTTTCTTATATTGCTGTGCCCCAAAACTGCACACAATATTCAAGGTGAGGCTGCACCAGTGTGGGTCCATATATACCAATCTGACCCCACGAAAGGAACAGGGAAAGGGCTGACAAACTATAAGCACAGCCCACACTTCCAGCTTTTAAACTGCTTTTGTTCCTTTATCTTCACAGGGAATAATGATCAAGGGTAGCAATGAAGTGATAACATGAAAGAACTCAAATTTTCAGAAAACCATGCAAAACAAGCAAACGGTTACATCCATGTCCAAAACAAATCAACAAAACAAAAAAGATAAGCTGAATGAGTTGCAAGTCAAGCACAAAGCAGACCCTTCCTTTTCATTCCCTTAAGCTCAGCTTTTCCATAGAAATAACCTCTCATCATTTATGAGTTTTCTGCTCTGTATCAGCTTTTCTGTATTCAAATGATGCTGATCATTAGCCAAATGAATGAGATAGAACCACTGATCAACAAGCTGAAACAAAAATTTCAAGAAAAGACCTCCTGTTCTTCGAGAAACCTTCAAGAAATCAGTTTCAAGTTTCTTTTCCGTTACTCATTCATTTTATTTAAAACCCCCCTATTTTATTTATAGGGCAGCTTTCTCCTCTGCATTTGTCAACTGTTTTGTGATAACTTTTGAAACCATTCAAGGGAAGGTGGAACTGACATACTTTGAAAAGCATCAGTGCCTGGAGAGAAAGCTCCGAATCCAGTGAGGAAGAACTCAAATATGGTGAACTCTACCCTGTCCTACTAGTTCGTACATGCTCCAGTCTAGTCCCACCTGCATTTATTAAGTCCAGCAGATGTCAAAGAAAACACAGGAGGAAACTGAGGCTGCTATAGGGTAGAGGAAAGAAGTGTAAAGCACACAAATCCATCTAAAGCTTTGTCTTGCTACTTGGAGGACAGTTTTCATTTTAATTGACAATTTAAACCTACCTAACATGCATTTTTCTAACCATTTTGTGGGTATCAAAGTTATTTCAGATGACACTACAATACTGACCTGAAGTGTTAATGTATTTTAAGTACTGGTTTTAGCAGATAAACCTCAAGATGATTCCTTAATGTTCCGTCTGAGTATACTATAGCTTATGAGTAAGCTCTCTCTATGACACTTAAAGAATGGACTTTTACAAGGTTTATCTGACTACATACAACATTTTAAAGAAAAGCACATTTAAGATCACATTGATTAAGATCACACTGTTTTCTAAAATATCATGATATTTTAAAAAGACTAAGAATTTATTCAATGTAAATGCAACTTATAAACTTGTGGAGTTGCAAATACACATTCAGCCTTCCATTTCTAGTTTTCTGCAAATTAATTTACTTAAAATAATTTCAAACCTAGTATAGTGTCAAATAACATTCAACCTCCAAAGTTAAAGAAGTGAGATTTTTCACATCTGCTTAAAATTAGACTTCCCAGTTTTTACCACATTTATTTTTGAAAAACAAAGGAAAAAAACCTGTAAACCATTACTTAACAGCAGTTAGCAACAAGAATGGGTGACAACTGTCAGTCTGCAAATGTAAGTTATGCCCTTTCTTACTGTCAACTTTTAGTTCAAGTATGTAAATAAATACAAGAGCTAACACAAAATTTACCACTGTAAGAAAATACATTATGTGCTGCATTTTGGAATAAAGTATCATACAGTACTGGCTGCATCATTTGGAATATGTAATTGACTGCTTGGAACTGACGCTAAACAGTTAAAACTTTTCTTTATGTAGATGACTACTCTTTTACTCACCATTAGAAATTTGTTTTGTAATTAATTTTATGCTGTTATATTAAACTCCTAAATGTGAAAATGACTCAAGTCATTTAATAAAAGATGATACCATAGGCACCATAATATATATATTTTTTTTTCTTTTTAAACAAAATCTGGTGATGAACCAGCATTAATAGGATGAAAATTAAAAGGCACATTCAGGCAAAAAATAATCAACACAGTTTGCATGATGTTATACTTTAAAAAAATAATTTATGATCTGAATAATAGATTGGATCGGAAACAAATATTCTGGCAGACTTCAATCTGCCAGAGAGAAATAAATTTTGTAAAAGGTGTGCAATTCAAATGACAAATATTTTTTAGTGTTGAATTTTGTTTTGTTTTAGATCAGTATAAGGCTCACGACCAAGTGCTTGCTAAGAGGACTGACTACTCAAAATGTCTTGTTTCCCGACTGCATAGAAATACAATGAGCAATGAAGATATTCCTTGCAAGAAGACATATTCTTCTATATGTGCAAATCCTAATCAAGTACTTGAGCGTCTTTCAGGTCTCGGAACACATTTCATAATTGCAGCTCTCCACAGGGCAGGGGCAAGTAGAAGGCTTAGAGTAGTTACACTCAGAATAAGCAGATAGACCTGCAAAAGGCAAATAAAAGCCATTATGTCTCTTGGTTACATGACAGTACTAAGAAGTGACTAGAAGTTTGAGGAGACCACACTCTTCTGGACAGTATTTTTAAGAGACTTCACCTGTGTTCATAACAAACTTTGTGTATTGCTACGAAAGCAAACAAAAGCATGCTCAAATTATCTTAATTACGCATTTACCTGGCTTGAAAATACAATTACAAAAACACCATTGTGAGCTTATAGAAAAACAATTGTTCATATATTTAGTTAAGAGATGAATTTTGAAAGCTCAGTATTTGCTAAGAAGTTGAAGGCCAAATATCACTTTATTTAAAACAGAACAAAACCCCCACCACCACCCCTCCAAACTATTCTGGCTTAATGATATAATGGCAAAGTTCACTACTATTCTACACTGAAAAGAGCAAACAAACATCCCTTTAAGTCATACTGCACATCTTCTGAAAAAAAAGATCTTAACTACATAGTCTGAATGAGTCTTAGAACACAGTGGCAGGAAGTAAGTTTTGAGGTCCCAAGCAGAAGAATGACTTTAGGAAATTTCAGAGCTATATAAACCTATACAGTAGATAATTATGTGAGAGCAGAAAAAAATGAAAGCCTAAAAGCCCTCAAGCTCAGTGGGTGGCCCCTAAACTGGTTCTGTGATCACGTACAGAGATCTTGAAACTCTATGCAAACATGCAATATTTGTAACTCCCAATCATATGCAGGAGTGAACATGAAAATGAATCACCTTTACCTAAAAGTGAACAGCATTGTGTAAGTTTTTCACACACGCTTTATTTGGAATTGGTTCCAGCATTATACAGCCCACTTGCTCACACAATGAAAAGCTCTGAGCACCAGCAGAGTATTTTTTGTAAGCAGGAGCACAGACAACAAAGCAGCGAGCACTAGAAAGTGAGGTCACTTGTTGTATCTCTGTAGCCATAATTTACTTAATTTCACAAAGCAGACTTCATCTTCAAAACAAAATAACATTCTCACAGCTTCAATATAAAACTAAGTTTAATCTTCTTTCCTGGGGATTCTTTTAATGACTACTGAAAACATTGGTTGTTTCTTCTGTAGAGGATCTAAAATGAATAAGCTTTGCAAGAAAAACTAATTACAAGTTTATTGCTTACGGCAATTTCCACATCACGATATCTGCTCTCTAGTTCTTATTTGCTGGTATTTCCTTCTTCAAATCCTATACTCTATACATATCCTATACCTTGTTCTGTATCAAGATTTTAAAAGCAAAGCCTTCTTATTCTTAGTGACTCAGATGCTATCTCCAACTCACTGCTTAGGTAAATAAAGAAGTTGTAAGTGAGAGCAATTAAGGTAAAGCATTTATAACTAAGCTATTTAAAATATTAAAAGTACAATATGAAATAAAAAAAAACAGCACTAAGAAACCTGTCAGGGACATACAAGTATCCACTTGTACGGGCTGATTCTATTTGTTAACAGTTGAGAGATGTCACAAAATTGGAGTCTATTGGTATTTCAAATACTGGGATTTTGTATTACAGTTTAAGTTATTCAGGTGCAAAAAATGAAGTTAATAAGTATAGAACACCTTACCTCCCGAGATATGATCCCTGCTCTGCGTGCTCTACTTCCCAGAACAAAAGAGAATTCGCTGACTTGTGCCAGTCCTGCTGAGACAATCCACTTGATATACTGGCTGGTCTTTGGAAGAATCAGAGAAAGGACAAGCACTGCCAAGACAAACTTTAAAAACAGGTTTTTTGGGGTTCTTGTGGGTTGTCTTGTTTTGTTTGTTTAAATAAAAAAAATGCAATAAATAAAATAGTACGAACTTTGTAAGATATATAGCATCAAATACAGTAATTCTGGACATAACATAAAATAATGGACTTCTAAGTGTGTCTTCTGTATTAATGTCAAAAGAGACAAATGTACACTGAACAGTAAAAAGTAGTATTGTGTTTACTATAATAAAAACACTTGATAACTGTCACAAATTCCAAGCTAGATAAACAGACACTTCACCATGTGTAACTTACTTTTAACATTACAGTACTTTTTTTTTTTAATACCCTAAGAATATTGTATCAAACTGTATTCTAATCAGTAAGATTCCTCCAAATACAGATTTACAGTAATACTCTCTGTTAAATCAGATTTTCAGTTCTTGCATAGAATTTTCTTTAGGGTATGAAGCACAAAGATTATTCAGATTATTAAAGATTAAAAAGATTTTAAAAAAGAGTAAAAGAAATTACCTTCATTATGACCACAGACAATGTAAGGAATAGCAAAACTGTGAGTTCATATATTACAAATGTGGGGAAAACATGAAGTCCTAGAAGGAAAGAAAACAATATTTCAAAGTTTGAGGCCAATATCTTATGATGGTAATTTTCTGGGTTAATAATATATGGAATTGCAAGACTGTATTCTCAAAACTAACCAAACAGAAAGCCTTAACAGCCTTAACATATCTACCAACTACTTGATCACTAAATCCCTAACTACCTACTTGATCATAAAAGCATTTCCTGCATTATCCAGCCATTTTTCCTTTGAAGGGGTTTAGCACAAGCCATATTCCCAATTGAGTTAAGTTGTATATGAGTGACCCACAAGCACTTTCATTTATAAAGTTTTTTGCCTTCCACACCAGTCAACAATACAGAATCTGAAATGAAACTCACCTCTAATGAAAGCTATAAAAATCCTGCAGGAAAACAATTCCATTGTTCTGCACAGTCATTGTAATGTTTTTCTAGTCATTTACCCTTTTTGTATGGTATGGTAACAGACTACTACCGTGGGAGGGACATGATATTCAGTATTTGCATAGACTATAGGTACAACAGAAATTGAAACTATTTTTGATTACGTGACCCTCACTTGCAAACACTAAAAGTCACCTGAACTGGAAAAGACACTTAGACTGAAATCAGGTAAAGCCATAAACCCCTGAGCATGGTTTAACAATTAAGGAATTACATACAAACCTATTGTTCTGATGTTGTTGTGTTTTTTTGTGGGGGTGGGGTGTCTTTTTGAGGTTTTCTGCTCTTTTTTTTTTAAATTTTAATTCGGTAATTATATGAAGCAAGATAACAAGAACCACAAAGAATACAGAAATTTAAAACTAAATCTTGCTAATACTAAACAACAACAACAACAAAAAGTATTTGTTAGAGAAGTCCTAGAGTCACTGAGCAATAATCTTACTCACAGCTGACTAAATCCATTTTTTCCTCAGAGAGTATGAGGAAGTTTTGCAGGCAAACATAACTGTGCATCTTTGGAAGCTCATTCCTTTTTCATAAAAGCTTCTAAAAACAGAAAGCAAAATAGTGGTGGTGTTCCTGATAAATCCATAAGAGTTGGCAGTTCTCCAACCCAATTATTTCTGGTGAAGGGCAAAAATTTAGCTTTCTAAAGCAAAAGGCACGTAAATCAATGCTGTAACTTCTTATTTTAATGCAAGACAAGGTTTCACTAATTTTCTCTGCCCTGTAGCAGTGCAGAGCTAGAACTATAGAGAACCAAGAGTTGTCATCTCTTGCAGACTGTGCAAGAAAGTTACTTATAGTAACGTCACAATGTTTTGTCCATACGCTCATTCTATCGTGGATGGAAATATTCTTCAAGTACATCAGAGATATTTATATGAGTATCACCCAGTCAGCATTTACCCACCCCGTTTTACTTCCTAATTGTCTTCCAACTACTGAAGCGCAAATGCAAAAGACTATCAAAGTAAGAGGAGAAATGGCAAAATAAGAGATGAACACCACACCAAAAAAAAATCTGCATGTATGCAGAGATGCACAAGGAGGGGCAAGTAGTTTCTCTGTTTTCACTGTGTATCACATGCACAGTGCTCATTCACCTTTAGGCTGACCTCAGAAAATACATGAAAAGCAATTAGAGAAATACAGCCCATAGCAATGGCATGTTAGATAAGAGGGCCAACTCTGACACATCTAGAACTGAAGGTTTCTGAGGGAGGATATAAATATAACCTAGTGCTCTCATCACTCCTGATGGAACTACCTGTTTACTTCTGGAGCAGGCTGAAGTCCATTTGAACTGCTGCCCGTGGAGATTTATTGCTATATTCCAAAGACCTAAAGCACAAACTACAGCAGATTTCTATACCAATCCTGTGGAAGTAACTGTCTGTGAGGTGAAGCAAGTCTAAACTTGTTGCATACACTATTCTGAGCAGACAAATCAAACAGACATATTTTCTTTTTGTAGGAAATAGATCCCATCATAGGAGATTTTTATGGTCATTACAGACCTTTGCCCCAGTCCCAGATGAAAACCTAGGATAAGGCCAGAACTCACATGAGGCTCCTGTATGAGCATGTGAAGCCTTCCTGACAACACAAACGTCAACAGAAAGACTAACTTCACAGGCATAAGGTGCACAAATATTAGCATTTATTGCAATGGTTTTGACCAGATTTTGTGACTAAAATGAAAGAAATGCTTCGAATAATTCAAAAACTTCAGCAGTGTTATCAGGTAGCACATGGCACATTGGCCGGCAGTCAATAGCTAGGATAACACTTAATCCACCTTTACAGAGCTGACCATAAGCGTCCAGACTTTAATTCTAAGCAGTGTTCTGAAAGAGCTGGAGCAGAGGCCTAGGGGTGATCTTGCAGCAGTGGCAGGCCAAAAAGCACAGTTCACTCATGTAAGTTGGTATGTGTTATTCTGTGGACAATTACAGGCAAGATTTTGCACATCCTTTTTATAAGTACTTTTTTCCTTAACAAGTAAACTCCCTCCTTCTCTGATTAGACAGATTCTACCAATCTGCTGGATGGCTGCCAAGCAGCATGTGAACATCCAAACGTCTTGACCACATCCTGGTAGATCCGACATAAAGAAAAGGAATCTTGGAGATCCTTGATGGTAAACATTATTACAATAACCAGAACTCTGTGGGTCAGACTGGAGCCAGCAGAATTAATTCTGACACATCCTCAAGACAGGACATCACTCAGAAAAATCATGTTAGCTGTGCATTGGGATGCTGTATCTACTAGGAGTCTTAATGAACATAAGATCATAGCTAGCAAATGCAATAAATGCTGCAGCCCTGGCTAGATCACTAAATAGCAGAGGGGAAAGCCAACATTCTTCATCTTTCTGCAAAAGGGAAAGTCCTTTTCATTCTAAAGTCAGTTTTGAAGGCCTGAAATCTCCAAGTTTCATTGTGCAGGAAAACAAAGCAGTAGAGCTGGATGGCTAAGGAAAGGCAATGCATGCCACCTAATGAATTCCAGTTGGGATCTTCCTTTGATTTTTCTCAAATTCAACAGAAATGTTAAGAGGCTTATCAGAGAATACTTGTGTGCAAATCTGTTCTGGACAGTGGTGGTGCTGACAGTGGCAGCAACACCTGTCTTCTGAAGAAAAAAACCATGTTGTGAAAGGGTTTTCAGCATCTTGCATTCGGGGTCCAATGCTGAGCACAAGATTTACCCAGAAGGGAAACATGGAGCCTGGCGAGTGAGTACATCTGCACAGCACACAGGGAATGCACAACTTCTGTCAGTCACTGGAAGTAATCTGCTTCCTCATCAGTGGCAGAGAGGGTCCCAATGCCCAATTTCAAACTCCATATGCCTTGCAGACTAACAAAGAAACGGGATGTTGGAGCTTTTTTAAAAAAAGTCAAACACTCTACTTTTCTAAAAAGCTATCAAAACAAAATCAAATTACATAGGGGAAAGATCTGAGTACCAGGTACCAAAACAGAAACAGAGTTAGAAAGTTCTCAAGATGTGGCTCTAAGGGATTGGTCCAAATTTTCTCTCAAAACTGTCAGTGAGGACAGAGAAGAACAGGAACTTTCTAAGCTCAGCAGAGGTTAGAGAGCCAGAAACCTTGAAGAACACACAGAGGCCTAAATGAATATACAGACAGCGAGTAACTCCAAGTGCAGCTGTTAATGCCTAACTGCAAAGGTGTGTTATTCCCACAAATGCACCCAAGCGCAAATTTGAGAGCAGTGCCATTACACAGGTCAAGCTAAGGGCAGGTCCACTGTTATAGGTACTACATGAACAAGTACTGTTCATCTCAGCTTTTAGGGACCAAAAAGATTTCTGTAGTGAGAACAGAAAACAGGCATTTAAGACAAGCAAAACAGGAATGACCTTTTCCAAATGACATGTTTACAGTCGCTTTTCAATTAAGTTAAAATATTTTATTTGTGTCTTTATTCTAGAAGGACCAAAAATTGTATTACTGCAGTGGTGTACCACCCTATCTCAAGTGTTTCCACTCTCTATAACAGGATGCTTGCTGCATATAGCAACAAATCTCCTCTTTAGCCAGGGGGGAAGAACCTTTCCCTGTGACCTTTACGTAATTTCATATAGTAAATCTCTACATCTTTATCATCATCATCATCATGGCTGGGCTTCGCGAACGAAGATTTGGGGAGGGCTCTACCCACGTTTGTTACAAGCACGCTGGTGGCTAAAAGGGCCAATGCGAGATAGACACACTCGGTTGCAAAAGGCACAGTAGAAAGACTCCTTAGGAGATATATTCTGCAAGGCACGATTCTTTCTGCTTTGTCTTTTCTCCTCAAGAGTGATCCTGCATTTGCATGGGTGCCTATATAAGTAGAGAGTAAGCAGGAAGTCCTTAAAATGAAATCCAGTAAGAAAGAAGTTTAAGGAATACTTTTTATTCTACTCAGGTTTTCTTCGCAACATCACATCACTCCTTTTAGAACCTAGCTCCTTGCCACTCCATAGAATTTCCTGTTCAGACAAAATTTAAAAGTAACTGAAAGTAAAGGGGAAAGGGCAGGCTAATTCTTTTGGGGGGGTGAAAGTGGATTTTGTTGGGTTTTTTTTTAGGATTTGGGGTTTTCTTTTTTTGTTTGGTTGATTTTTTTAACAAGGAAGCATTGACACATTTTGTCAGAAGCATATAACATTGCTCATTTTTCTCATTTTTTTCAGTGGATTTTCTTCTGAGGCAGGATTAACACCTATTTTCTGTAAAATCATAGAAACTTGTTAGGCAATTTTCTTTTCTTTCCCTTCTTGTAGTTAAAATGGTAACAACAGTTCAAAAGGGTTTTTTTTTAATTCTGTAACAGAATAACTGAATAATTTTCTTAGAGTACAATGCAGGCTATATGGAGTGCTGCTAGCATACCAACAGAGGTCTTGCTATTTTTTGTACTCTAACAAAGTCTTATCTCTAGTCCTAATTTATGCAGCCACAAGAGTGTAGGACAATATTTTTTTTTCAGTCCCTTGTAAAATTGACTTAGGGCTTATAACTACTTGTCATGCTTTGTATCCTTGATAACATTATCCACGTACCACCATCTTCAGTGAAACACATGAACAACTTACATCTGTGAGCATTTAGCAATTACTCATCCAACCTTGGCAGTTATATGGGCCCAAGAGTTTTACCTAAGCTCACCACTTTCCTCTCATTATTAAAAATAAGTTATTCAAATAAACATATCTATTACTAAGTAATCTGACTGATTATCAGAAGCTATTATCATGGGCTGGGTAAAAACAAAAACAAAAAAACCCAAGAACATCAAGACTGGCAAGCATAACTATTTCCTTTTTATTCTGCTAGACACCAACAGTTTTAGTTTCTGTTATGAAACAGTGCTTATCGAACAGGTATATAAGGAACTGCGTTAAAATTATGCCAATGACGGGATTTAACTGTAATCTGAATAAATACAAGGAGAGAAAAAGAACAATAGAAAACTTCAAATAAAACCAGAAGAAAACCCAAGGGTGGTCTTGGAAAAAAAAATAAACTAAACCCAAACCCCATGAATTTCTGAGTAAGCATGGGTTGAAGGAGGGTAGATTTGTGTAGTGGGCTACATCCAAACTCCTCTATCTCAGAGCGTGCAGAGCCCCCAACAGAGGACGTGCATCTCCTGTATAATCCACAGGGAGATGGAAGCGCTTTCACAGGACCTGTCTCCTCATTCACCATACTTGAGCACTCCAGTTTCTTTCAGAGAAAGCGTACTGGGACATGTATGGACAGCTAGGAATGGAGCAGTTCAAAATGAAGCTACTGATTGACTGTAAATACTCTTGAGAGTTAAATTAACCTGTTTTGGGTAACAAGCACAAGTTACTTTCCTGGTTTTAGGCACCAATGCTGCATTTCAGTTGGCTTTCGGGTGGTCTCTGAGATACATCTTGTTCAATTATTTTTCCCTGTGTTGAGAACACAGATCACATCTTCCTAACTAAAGGAACAAGAAGCTATAAAAAAGATTTGTTTCCATTATCATATCCTGCTTCTAGAGGAAACCAAGCCACAAGAACCTGAAAACTACTCTACCAATTGACTCAAAACAGTAATGCAATTTTAGTATAAATTACAAATATAGCTGCTGGGAAGACAGAAGAACATTCAAAAAACCAACACCCAAACCAAGACCTTCTTCCCTTAAAATTTTCAGTTACATATTTTAAATAGTATGAATTCAGAATTAACAATGAAAAACTGACATTAAAACATGACTTAAGAGTACAACATGGAAATGGCTTCTGAAACTGGATGTTACATTTAAAAGTAGTAACAAAGGCAAATCAATATTTTGGTCAGTTAGCAGTTTAGTATTTCAACAAAAGAAAATCTATCTCCTCCCCTCACATTGGAGACACCATTTTTTCTCCTCCCTCCCATTTTTGAGCTATGTTTTTATGTCTTATATATGTTATATTTTATATATTTTATATTATATATTTATATATTGTATATATTTTATATATTATAGATATAACATTATTTAATATTATAGATATTATTAGATATTTTAACATAAGTTGTCTTGGAAGTTACCTATAGATGCAAAGAAAATGATGGCAAGAAAGTCACGTATTGGTTCAATACAGCACATAATCTCCTCAGTAACCATGTGACCCTGAGAAGAGATCAGAGCTCCGGCTAAGAAGCATCCCAGCTCCATTGAAACATCCAGCAGCTCTGTGATCTGTCAAGGAATAACAGAGAATCTATTGCTGAGTGACTGAGTAACTTTATATACCATTTCACAGTGAAATTATAAAACTGGACATTATACTGAATGTAGGAAATTACTATGTCTTTATCCAAGTTCAACAACAAGTAGAATTCAGTGTATTTATTTCAATGTTCTGCAGTATTGTATTTACACAGAAGACTCACAAAATCAGTTTCCCTCTCCATGTTACCTCCTTCCCCACAAAAACAAAAATAAATTTCCTAATCTACACTAAGACTTTCTGTCACTCTTAAGGACACCATCTGATTTCACAACTGCAGGAGAGACTATAGCAGCTTTGGAGTCAGGATTACATAATACATTGAGACTGAGAACTAAAGCAGTAAGAATAGGGTATTTTCCAGCTGTCAAACAAGAGGGAAAAATGAAAATCAAAGCTTATATTTGAGAGAATAGTCTCAATTTAGAAGTCTCAGGCATAAATTACATTTTATTATCATAAATGGTTTAAATGTGTCTGTGTGCTTTACTGAATAGGGTTCCTTTAAGCGTGTGAAGTAAAGTGCTGAAATGAAGCACAATATCGCAATATCGGCTTGAAAGAATTCAGACTGTTTCATTCTTTTTTAATATTTTAATGCAGTACTAGAAGGAAGAGATGAAACACATGTTAAAAAGCTAAACTAAAAACAAAGCAATTGCTTAAGGCAATGCTTGGAACGATAAAAGAAAAAAAGCAAACAGCACTTCTGGTGGGTATAAAGTATGTTTTAAAATAAATACTTTAAAACCATGCTGCTGTACGTGGTCATCTTGCTGAGAAAGTACAATGCTATTAATACTAATAGAACATTTAAAACAGAAGACTTATTTTCATACTAATTTAGATTAAGCAACTATAGTACATTTGTGGACACCATTCATCGGATCTTTAACGGTGTTATACTGTAAGTTATGAAACTATAACTCAAGTGTCTTGAAAGTAATGAAGGAGAATAAAAGACAAAATAAATGAGTCTCCAAGCTGTGCATAAAATGCCACTGAAAAATAATCCCCAGACTTTTATGTATTGAAGTACTAATGTCTGAATGATCATCACATAACTACATTTTTGATAAGTCTGTAATTTATTGCAAGACATTTAAGGAAAAAAATTGGTTCTGTCAACTAATATCAATAGTTGCTGATCAGACAAAACCAACAAAATAATCTTATAATGTTATTCTCATTTTAAAACAAAAGAAATTTCAGTGCTTGTCACAACAATTTGAAATTGTAAGAGGGAAGAAGGCAATATATACATGAAAGGCTTTAAAATCACCAAGAGATGAGTAAAATAAAGGAAATAGTTATGAATAGGAAACACTTAAGTTGTTCTCAATCATACATTAGTTGTTTTAAAAGTCACACAGCTAATATTTTAAGGATTCCCATATACATGATTATGTTACCATATAAGAAGAGAGCTAGCATCTCTTGTACCAGAATTGCATGATACTGAACTATTATGAGAATCACTCTTCAAGCAAGGAACAATTTGAGTGTTGGACTTGATGATCTCAGAGGTCTTTTCCAACCCAATTGATTCTATGATTCTATGAAAGAAACATGTTTCTTCAGAAAGCATCAGACGTAACTAGAGCAAATCGTATATCTATCTGGAAGTTTGCTCCCACAGCATAAAATCTGAATTACATTCCTTCACTCTGTGGCAAATCAAGTATGAGCCCAAGGGCCTGGTAGAAAAATAGGCAAAATTTGCTATTTCTTGTTTAGTCTCTGGGTACTACACAGCTTCAGGTCTACAAAACCTACAGGTCACTCTACACACTGAAAAGTGTGAAGTTAGATGAGAGCGCAAGAAAAGAACCAACAATTACGTATTTTTCTTAACCCTATCTCCCCTCCTCCAGTCTGTTCTTCAGATTTATATGTATACAGAGACTCCTTTTACAATTCCCATCTTGGTCTCTAGTTGATCAGTAATATTACCAGTAAGTAGACACACTTCCTCAGCTAAAACTGTAGCATCAGGGTCTGTCATGTATAATGTATGGGCGCACATGCACAGACACACTGGAGAGGGTTTGTTTTACTGGCAGAAAGGCATTCTCAGCAGAATTTTTTAGATAAGCAAAATTTGGAAAGTATTTTGCATTTAGTATTCCCTCTGTGCTTGCATCACTTTTAAAGTTTTCCTTTTACCAAACACGGCTTTAACGATTGCTAATCTCTCTGGGCTTTGCACTGTCCTCTTCTCAACTCTGACATTACAGAAAGCTTTGACAGTCAAAATTACATGAAAAGTTTTGGCAATTTCCATGTTTTTTCCCCAGTACAACCTAGTTTTCACCTGTTTGCAAAGGTCCCATTTTATCCTAATTCAGAAAGGATTGCTTTGCTATCACTAGAATATTAGATTTTTATGTTCAAATGTTCTATCACAGCAATAAATAAAGAAATAAACATTACTGCTGTAACATGTTCCAGTTGAACCTCAACCATCTGTTCAGCAGTTGTTTTGCTCATATGCTCTAAGAGTGTCTATCTTATTGCTACTCTTTAATCATCATAGAAGCTTAATGAATATGGTAAGCCAGTAAAATTAAAGAAAATCTCGATGGAAATAAAGGTATTAGAATTTCAGGCTTTAGTAACTTAAACCTGCTCAAGAGTAAAGAGGTGAATTCTAAGCTTGGATTTTAAGGAAGTAAAGCTGTAATGGAGATGGAAACAATTCTTAGTGAACCTTGGAAAAACTCCATCTCAATTATATTCTAAGAAATAATTAACTAGAATATTTGAAATTAAAGTTCTTCCTTAATCTTCTCCTTCTAATTGATAGAAAAGAGTTCATAAGCAGGTCATGAGCCATTGAGAAGTACTCCAGGCAAGCAAAGAATGACATTCCCAATATTAGCAATGATATTCCTAAGACACTGCAGGAAAAAATATGTACATTTTCATACATAAAGTACTGTAATAACATAGCTATATTTTCTTTTTGTCCTTTTGGTACATAAAGTAAGCTGGCAATTTCCCTCCAGTTGCACAATTTTCATCATAATGTTTCTGTGCATAGAGAACATGAAAAAGCAACATTACACCAGGGAATGCTCTGGCTGCAATATTCTTCAGCTCATTGTGGTAAATATCTCGACCTAAAAGTACCAGTCGAGCCCTGGATCCTGAATGGTCGTATTGAAAACCATAAGCAAGATTTGCTCTTTACGTTGTGATTCAGAACAGTTCTCCAGTTAAAACAAACCACCAACCACTATCTGCACAACTTAAAAGCTTCAAAAGGAGATGCTGAAAGTGTAACAATGATCTACTAAACCTTCATTACTGATGGCAAAATTCAAAGATGGACAACTGTGTCTCTCAGCTATACTTTTATAGGACTGGCACTTGACACAAACTCCCCCCACACCTGATCTGCCTAACTAGTTGAGAGACAAAAGGGAGGGGAATTCCAATTATTTCTGAGAACACTGGGAATTTAAAGAGGTATCTTAAGCTCCAAGTCTTTGTAAAATATCTCATATTTGAGATGCACTGCTTTAACTTAGTTTACCCAGAGATGTATTTAAGACCCTGTTTCAGATGTAATGAGTTGCAATGTTATCCAAGTGAGCCAAGCAGTTCAGAAATGCTCAAAAGTCACTATCATACAAGAAGCTCCTCAATTCACAGGATAATCCTTACAGCAAAATTGCTTCCTCACACTGCAGTATAGGAACCTCTTCTGTCCTATCTTCCCTCTTGTTTTCCCATACAGAATTTGTCGTTATTGGTAGGGAAATGACAATTCTTGTTTAATTAGTCATGGGAGATTTTTCAAACACAGGAAACAAGTAAAATAAAATAAGTTTATATATAATGTGCATTACATGTGCTAGTGTTACAGATTAATCCAAATACAGAAGAAAATTAGGTGGCCCCAGAATTCCAGTCAACACTGAAGCACATAATAAGTAACTGTACGCATGAAGCAGGAATACTGTATCATTCCTACCCTCTTTGTCATGTATTGGAAAAGATTTGGCCTGCAGATTAACCTGCATGCTAGAGAGTGAGTTAAAATATCTTATTTATAATCATCTCTCAGATTTTCTAAATGGAGCTGTCTTTGGTCAAGGCCACCAAAATAGGCACTCTCTTCTACAAATTCAAAAGCTTTTTTTAGAATTACACCAGCATAGAAAATTCTGTGTTTGCAGATTAATTATACCAACTCCTTTAATACTTGGTTTTCCCAGGAAGAAGATCTTTGCAGGAACCACTACAGTTTAATTGTTTTTCTTCCTGGCACCTAAAAACTTTAATTTATCCTTTCCAAAGACATGCAGCAAATTAGATTTCCATCCCTCATCCTATGTTTTTATTCCTGACGTAGTAGGGGCACCTATACCAATAAAAAGATTTGTTTTCCAGAAGATTTGTTTGTTGATCTGTTCAACTAGACAACCAAATACTTTTTTTTTCAGTCTGTGTGTTTAAACCACAACTTGTAGCATTACTATAATGAATGTATCTGTGTCAGTGAATATCAAGCATCTCAACTGGTTTACTGAGGTTACCTGCAGTATCCTTTGTACTGTTCCCTTTGATACATTATTTATCAACTCTAACAGGAAAATTGTTGAAAATGCTGAAGAAGCGTTCTGGTTCTGCAGTATAAATCCAACACACTCAAACATATTCTCCCCCCAGGTTTGTGTTCCCACATGTATTATGTAAAGTCATATAGACAAGCTCCTTGTTCATTTGACAGGCAATTTTGGTACAATACACCCAATTCATCCACCAGACTATGTAGGTCACGTTTTTAATGAAAGTAAAACTGCTTCTAGATATCATCATATTTTATGCAACTTTGTGATTTGGTTGCTGGTTTTTATTGAAGTTCTACAAATGTAATGTCTGCTAGTTAGAAAGTAAAAAGGAAAAACTAGTTTTGTTCCTTCTCTTATTAGATGCTACACTTGGAATATGAATAGCTGTTTAGAGCAATGACATTTTTAACTGGTACAACAGAAGTCAACAACTGTAAAGCTATGCTCTCACTAACTTCTTTTTGACCTTCCTGAAGGAGGTCAGCTTTCCCTGTTGGACTGTAGTAACTAAGCTAACACCCCTAGAAAAAAAGGTGCAGGCACAGGAATACTTTGGCTTAATTATTCTCAGAGGACATAATCTGCACATTCAGGATAATGGAGTTTCAAACCCACAACATTATCAGCAACTGTCACATTCTGTTCTCCAGCAGTATAGTTTTTCAGAGGGCTGAAACATGAGAGAGAAACAAATAGAAGGAAAATTCAGGGGTAAATGAACCAAACCCAATAGGGTTATTAAAATCTATGATCCTTGAGGCATTTCTCTACTTTCTTAACTTCATCCCAAACTGTGTATCCCACACAAAAAGAAAATTATTTTATAATAAAAACCATGTTGAGAACTTGTTATGAAGATATTTGTGAGCAAATGTCACAATCAGGCATTATCAGTATCTCAAAACCCATCCTAAATTATTTTCAAATGCAAGAAGTAGCCCAAAATTAAAACTTGGATCATTATTCCTAAACTGGCTGTATTAAAAGCTAACAGCAGAAATTCAGCAGATTGACATTCAAATTTTATCTCTTCTTACTCATCTGTGCTGGAATGCATGAATCATCTGCACATTCGAGGGTTGTTTTAAAACATTTTAAACTCAAATAATTAATTACAGAGGTACATGTATATCCAGTAACAGTAAGTGCAATGGCTTTGATAGTGATGCAGTAAAGTATCGTGTGTATAAAAATGTTTTATTAATTGAAAAGATTACCGTTAACATAAGGAAGGTGAATGCAGTTATTCCTAGAATGAGGATTTCTTTATTCCCTTTGCTTTCTGCGTGCAGCTTGCGATAATACGGTCCTATGAGATAAGTCTTTATAACAAGACATAGAAGAAAAACAGCGGCCAAAGAAAAGAGAATTTGGCCAATCAGTATCAGTATTCTCAGTATTTCCTTGAAAATGCTGGAAGAGAAGGACAAACAAAAAGTTTCTTTCAAGTGCTCTCATATTTCCCAACCAGTTCCCCTTAACTGAAAAGATCTAATTTTGTAAATGTTCCAAACTGAGTAGCCACAGGAAGATATTTAAATACATTTGCAAACAAGATTAACACTAAATCTGCTGAGTGCCCAGTAACCTCTTTTACAACCTAGAATTTACTTCCATGTTGACTCAAAAAGATTTTTGTTGACTGATTCCAAGGTAAGCCATCAGACTCAATAATGCTATCACACAGTCTTTGACAAAAACATGCCCTGGGGGAATAAAGTAACTTTTTTTTTTTTTTAAATAACAAACTTTTCACTACAAATTATAATTACCACACAGGACTAAGGCTGCTAGAGCAAAAAGAATATTTTCATACAACATGTCAAGTAGAAACAGTAAAGGAAACTCCCAGGAATGGAGTGCCTATTTTTCATGGAACTGACATTAACTGTAGTGCTCTCAACGTTCATATTGGCAATCTACAGACTGATTGCAAGGGGGGAGGTGGAGATCCATACAATAATTTTTCTTTACCTGGAATGTGTGCTCACTCCTGCTTGAATAAGTGTTGGCATGACAGCTATAAATAAACCAAGCTGCACATCCTGCATCACCAACATGCCAAGCAGTACGCTGCTGTAGTCAATGTCCCCTGTACACCGGCAAAGCAGTCATGGAAACAGTCATTAGAGGCTATGAATGCTTGCAGTGCTCAGAAATCTAGAGAAGGCTTAATCAAATGGAAGCCAAGTATAGCTCTTAATGGGGTGAAGGCCATTCCAAGCAGTCTGGGTTTTTTTCCCCATTAGTAGGTAAATTAAAATATATATAAGACATTAAAATACAAATAAAATATTCATGAGACTCCTGTTACACAATAAAAACATAGACTTTGCTTAGCAGTTAAGCACTAGTCATGCATTTAGTGAAACTTCTTTACTGAGAGCATACAGTTTTTAGAATAACAGACATGTAAGAGCCAGCATGTGTAAAATATACACTTTGAATTCTGGCATTAGAGTGAATATTCTAGAGGGTGAAGAATACTTTAATGCAGTTTATATAAGGGAGGTTTAAATGGAAGAAAGCAGGATGTCAAAACTTTTGAAAGGAAACATGTAGAAGTACTTGAGAAGACAGCAATATGACCCTTGAAGGTAGTTATTTGAAGAGCTGTTAGCTATGAAAGACCACCTGAACTGGTCTCTGTTGAAGAAGGGTGTAAATTACTTAAATTAGCTTTTCTGCCCTGATGACAAACTGGTAGCAATGGTCTAATCTGGTAACCTCTTAAAAAGCTCAAGGATTACAGACCCTCAGTAAAGTCAGTTCTTAACATGGAGAGCACTGGTTGGGCTATACTGTCTTTCTCCAGAGAGGACTGGCTATGTAAAAAGCAAGAACACTTCCTAACAAGAATATACACAACACTGGTCAGTGTTAAACAAGGATGATCTCTTGTAAACCAGACTTAACAGTCACTTTTGTTTTGGTTTTTTAACTAGTTTCTCTCATAATATTACGAAGTCAACTTCTTTCAGACTTTATTGTAGATACTACAGTAGCCCATATTTAAAGTCATACCTACCTTCTTTATCTCCTCGAACACTACCTGCAAGGAATCTTGACACCAGTGGTGTGCTTGATAAAGATAAACAAGTGGAAATGAAGACACTCTGTGTTGGTCTAATTTGGAGCAAGTGCCCCCATAGTAAACCAAAGGCAATCATCAGAACTGTCATGTAGCAAGGTCCTTGCAAAGATATTTTCCATACCTGGGGACAAAAAAGTTTTTATGATAAAGGTTGATGACACTTTTCTTCTCACCGCTAAGTTACAATGATTTTCATCACAAATAAGCAGTTAAAAATGCATGATTTGAGGCTGCAGTGCTGGGCCACAGAAGTAATGGTCTGTCACCCTGTACAATCCAAAACTCTGAAGTTATTATGCCTAGTAGACATTCTATACCAGAAGACTCATTACCAGAAATTAGGTAAATTTTCCAGAGTTCATGGACAAATTAGGGGCCAAAGCTCCAGTATGGGTTGATATATATTAAAAATTATCACGTGGAAGACCAGTTATTTGATGTGATTCTAGGATGGGGAAAAAATGGGAGTGGCAAAGGTAGTCACCAATACCAGCAACCTGTTCCAAATTCATGCACACACAACTCTGAAGCAGCCATTTACCTACTACAGTTTAGGAACTCTTGAATTACTAGTTTTTACCTTTGACTTTAGATGGACAAGAAATAGCAGATTAAACTGAATGGTCATAAATTTCAACACATTTCAATTAAAGTTTTTATAGTACCATGAACTCACAACCATCAGTTTAGGAACAAATCACACCATGCAATTCTTTACATACAGTCTGCACATGTTTTGCAGCAGTATGTTCCACTATTAAAATTCTAGCTGGTTTATGAGATAACATTTTTTTTAAATTAAGACCAAAAAAACCTTGTAGCTTTTTGCTGAATCCTGATGGCCACATCATGTAATATTCCAGATTGTGTTAACATACTTGCTGAATCACTTTATTAGCCAGTAGAGCATGTACCATCAATTCAGTATGCAGTACTTAAACGGTTTGATTTTTTATAACAGGACTGGCAAACATCACTGGACACTTTGTAACAACAACTCCATGTTACTGCATGTCAAAATTAAGCAGAGATGGATTGTCATAAATTGTGAGAGATTAGTAATTAAACTGTTTTACTAAAATGAAGAGGAATAGCAAATGTAAGTTTTTTTTAAACACTGAATAAATAATGCATTCTGTTCTTTCCAATGAGGTAAAGTGCAGAAGCAAATGTCATATTTGTCTTTTTCAAAAATGTACAAAGTTACACCAATACATCATAGGGAGAGTATAAAAATCTCAAACATAACTGATAACTGGAACATTAGCAATTAAATACTTTAATGTAGAGGTATTATGCAAAAATACCTTTCTTAGTCTTTCAGGAGAAAATTCCAGACCAACTAGAAAGAGAGTGAAGAACACACCAAACTCTCCTAATGTCTCCACCTGTACAATAGACTTAAAATAAAAAAAAATTAAATAAATCAGTGCACAGCAGTCTACTTATAACACAAATTATAATTCCACTACAAAACAAATTGTTTCTCATTATGTTTCCATAGGTAGTTCACTTGCTGTACTATGACATCAGAAGTTCCTACAGCAACCTTAGGGTTCAAACATTTTTCCCATCACTTGGCTGATACTAGATGATAATTTGGTTGGATAGTGCTGGTCACACTAAATGCACATGTGCACTCATCTAAATAAGCTTGCTGGCTGGATGAAAATGAACAGGTTATGTTTTATGCATGTACTATTAAATCCCCAAAGCTTGCACTCCAGAAGTTACTTCTTGCTAGTTATTTTGTCTACTAGTATAATCTTTCTGCTAGACTGTAGTTGCTCTTCTGCTCACCACCCAATAGACTGCACACATCCATCTCTCAGGCCAGTGGAACTACCAGCCCTTTCTGCTTTCAGAGAGAAGGGTGGAAAAGCAGGAAAAGTGGTTGTCTTCCTCATCATAGCAGAAAAATGGGGATACTTCTGGCTGGCAACTGGTCACCAGTGGTGGATCCTCAGGGTTCAGTTGTAGGGCCAGTTCTATTTTATCTATATATAAAATATACATATATTTTATATATATATATATATATATATATATCAATAAATAATCTCAGTGCAGGAGCTGCATGCACCACTAGCAAGTTTGCTGATGATACCAGGCTGGGAGGTGCTGTTGACACTCTTGAGGGACAAGACACCTTGCAGAGAGATCTAGATACACCAGAGTATTGGGTAATGATTACTGGGAGATTTAACAATGCTGGATTCTGCACCTAGGATGGAGTAGGTCAAGCGCAAGAATAAATTAGGAGAGGAATGGCTGGAGAGCAACCTGCAGAAAGGTGTCTGGGGGTGCTGATGGACAGCAAGCTCAGTGTGAGTTGGCAGGGAGCCCTGGCAGCCCAGAGGGCAAATCCCATCCTGGGGTGCATCAAACACAGCGTCATCAGTCACTCAGGACAGGTGATTATCCTGCTGTATTCAGTGTTGGTGCAGCCTCACCCGGAGTTCTGTGTGCAGTTCTGGGCCCTACAATTTAAGAAGGATTTGAAGGTACTTGAATGCATCCAGAGGAGGGCTACAAAGCTGGTGGAAGGGTTAGAAAGAATGTCCTATGAGGAGCAGCTGAGGACAGTTTGTCTAGCTTGGAGAAAAGCAGGCTGCGGGGCAACCTCATTGCTGTCTAAAGCTTCCTGAGGAGGGGAAGTGGAGAGGGAGGTGATGATATCATCTCCTTGGGATTCAGTGACAGGATGCGTGGGAATGGTTCAAAAGCTGCATCAGGGAAGCACTAGGAACCATTTCTTTACTGAGAGGGTGGTCAAACCCTGGAACAGGCTTCCAGAAGAGTTGATTAATGCCCCCAGATGGTCAGTGTTCAAGAGGCATTTGGACAATGCCCTTAACAATATGCTTTAACTTTTGGTCAGCCCTGAAGTGGTCAGGCAATTCACTGAAATAGTCTATTCTAAAAACCTATCATTTCTTTTCTGTGCATTTACAGGCCAGAGCAGAAGAGAACAGGGTCTATAATCAATCACAGAGAAGTGTAGATGGAAACTATCCTTCCTGCCAGATTAGAATCTGCCTGCTTCCTCAGTTCCTCCAATATTCAACTTTTTTAAGAAATACAGAAAAAAGCATACAAAAGAGACCCAGTCAACATGAACATTATTCAGATGAGTAACATTTAATCACAGCTGCACAAGAAACTGGCAGGTCACTTTAACTGCCTTGAAGAAACATCTCTCATCTGTTCTGACCACATCATCTTTTTCAACTTAAATCCCTGAAAATCCGTTTTTGGATCTATTCCAAATGTCAAGCTTCCAGACTTGTTTCTCAGTCTAAGTGGTCAAACTTTCCAGACCTTCTCAACCCAGAAATTACATACAACACAAAGGTTATTATTTAATCTAAATTTTAGAATATAAAATTTTGAAAGTGTAGTACTTGGACCCTTCTCTTCCAATACAAGATTGCAGGATTTTGTCAATTTCTACCCATCTCTACTTACTTTTGAGCCCAACAGTCATTTTCAACAAAAGCCCAGGTAAGAGCAGATGTTGCTAAGACAGCAAGTTCCAAGCGGTTACATGGATATCATTCCAACAGACTTGTTGAACGTAGGTGGACATTATGGTGCAGCCTTAACGTGTGATCTGTTTTGCCTGCTGGCTAAACAATCTGTTAATGCACACCAGACCACTAATCAAAACATGTCCAGCCAACCACGGCCCATGGTTTCGCATGAGCTAGTAATCAGGGTACACGTGATGGAGCTAAAAAGGTTCAAGAGACTTCAGGAATGTGGGCCGGGTACAGGGAAAGAAACAGGGTGACTAGGATGGATGAATGAGCTACAGAGAAGCAAAATAACTCTCTAAAAAGCCAAGCTATGCTAGTCAGGGAACTACTTGTTTTAAACACTTCCTCCACTGTGAATTCTTTTTTTGTTTGTTTTTTAATACATTTGAAGTTGGCAATACCATATTATTTTAAAACTACTTTTAAAGACTTCGACGAATTAAATCAGTCAAGAAGTAACTTGCATGCTTACTTTGATACTGTTTAGTCCTGAGGGTCCTAAGAGTACTCCACAGATGATATATCCAAACATGGTTGGCAATCCTATTGTTGTGCACAGCCAGCCACATGGCAAAGACAACATTCCTATTGTCACAATATCCTAAATATATAAGATTTACAAATGCATTAATATAAAGGACACACAAATTTGGGATGAAATTAAAGACTATTATCTTTAAAAAGATAAACAGCACTGTAAAATTAAATGTATAATACTGCCTGTGAAAAGAAAACACAACTTCAACGCTGTTGCAGGTGTAAGCACAGCAGTTTTGCAGATGAAGCAATAGTACTGACCTTAAGTAACTGGGGGACTTCTGATCAATTTAATAAATATTTTAAATACATTACAGAAAGTAGGCAATTTCCTGGATGGAATGACACTTTGCATTAAAACAAGATGGTGAAACAGGTCTGTTTTGGGTTTCTATAATTAAAAAAGAATCCCAATCCAGTTATTCTATTGGAAACACAAATACAATAAAACCCTTGCCATGTCTACGTATTTTCCAGCATCCCTTCTTTCATCCCGAGACACAAACAAATAAATTCTCTCTACTGACAACATGCAAGTGGCTTATCAGGCACAGCAGTAGCTTGCTTTAACACTGTGTAGTCCAAGAGAAGGGGTGGTGCCCCAAAGGTGCAACAAGATAAATAAAAACAGAGAGGATTCACGTGGCATCATGATTAGTCTTGTGAAGACTATCCTAAGAGTAGGGAACATATGGCTAAATTACCATAGATAGGGGACTCATGAATGCTGGGGTAATTTTAGAGGAACATATGCTGATTTTACATTCAATCCAACCAAGGAGTACTGACCTACAAACTAGTGGGACTAAATCTGACCAAAAGCAATGACAAGAATGTCTCTAAAACGATTACCTTTATGAAATGATGATCAGCACGAGGAATGGTTGAATCTCTCGGTTTGGTAAGGATATACTGATTGTTCTGGGAATCAATAAGCATACTAAGACCTAAGTCATCCTCTACTTCTCTTTTTGAAGCATTTCTTTTGGAGTTTGTTTCATCTTCTTCCACCCTTAAAACTGCTTCAAAGTTTACACCTCTTACCTGTCAGAAAAAAAAGCAAATAATCAAACAAACAAAAAAGTGGGAGCCAGTTAAACATATAATAAAAACGGAAAGACTATTAGCTGTGCTTGAAGTTTTTACAGAACTTGTTGACAACAGCTGAAAATACTGCAGCTTTTTTCTCTAAGAAGTCTTTCATTTTCTTTATTAAAACTTGGGTGTCTTGAAATGTAACATGTTATTACCTTGAACAAAAACAACTGGAGATTACAAAGTGATATTCAGTTCTCAAAAATATGAATTAAAGACTGCATTACAAGTCAAGAAAAGGTAACTGTTCTGTAAATTTGAAGGAGAGGCTGTAAAAACTGTTTCTACCTAGTTATTTTCAGGATTTTATTTCCCAAAACAGCAATTCATGGAAGCAGGTTGTAGCTCATATTTTTTTTTCATTTTTACCAACTACACTTCTCTATTTGATTATATTTTAATAGAAGCCTGTATATCTTTATCAGAATACTGATAACTCTATTAGAGCCTCTCTGTTCTAAAATTCCAGTGTTTTTGCTTAAATGTTCCTTGCAAAGACAGAGATGCAAATAGTCCTCCAGGTTGCATTCCATGATTCCTTTTCTTTCATGGATGGAGACAGAAGCAGAAAAACAAAGAGATGCCCTGGAGGAGAAGGCCGCTTTGGCGTTTTTCCAGCTCTCACGTGCCGCAGGACGGACCTCGCTATTCCAGGGTGGAACAGGAGAGGGCGCTCCCGCGGCCCCGCTGCAGGCGCTGCCCGGTGGGACCCCGCGGGGTACAAACGCTCGTACCAGGTGTGCACGGAATCAAACAGCTGCTTTCGCTTTCTCTCCATACAACTACAACTACAGGAAATCCCACGGCTTGGCGCTCTGCTACACAGCAACTGTTTTTTTCCTCCTCGGCAGAATTCAAGAGCTATGCTCACCTCGGAAGTCAACCTGCAAATCAACTAAAACCCCTCGAGCAAAGGCCAAGTAAAGTTGCAATCCATGGCTATGCAAACAGGGCCAGTTTAGAGGGTCTGTCTCTGAGGATGGCAAAATGAGACACTACAATAAACTGACACATTCTCAGCTCCAGAAACACACAGCCTTATCCTGAGGAATACTGTCCGTCATGCAACATAAAAACAAAGAACAGTGCAAGTAGGCCAGGGTGCAAAAGGCAGAGGAAGTCAGAAGTGGAAGAAAGCAACACCACAAACACATTTCAGGTCCTTCCCTTAAACAATATCTTTTCCCAGACTGTGAAAACTAACTGCAAGGATTCTTGTTCTCCCGTAACTTTCTCAACAAAATTAAAATGCGGAGACTGCTTAACATGGTAACTCCATATCCTGAGAAGTCCAACCATCACAGTTCCCACCACCACTGAGATGTCGTATCTGTCATGGGCTGTATCAGGGAGATGGGCTACATTTGTCAAAGTGGCAGCTGCAAGGAGGACTTTCAAATCAAAAACACAGAAATCACTAGCAAAAAGGAGCAATTATTCCTGATGCTCACTCTTCTTCAATCCCATAACCCTAACAACTATATAACACATGAGAAACACACAGTGCAAATACTGATTATAAATAAATGCACATCAATGAAAGGACTGAGTCTAAAACACCACTTACAGATTTGTTGTCATCAAAGGCATGCTCTTCTATTTCCTCTTCCAATCTATCAGCTGCCTTCCTGACATCTTCCAGAATTTCATCAAGCATTGACAGGCTTTTGTTTTGATGCTGCATGTTCTTAAGGGCTTCAACTTGGTGTTTTTCTGCTGCTAAGAGTTCGACATATTCCATTTCTTCCTGTTGAATTTTACAACACACAGATAAAGTGCTGGCCAGGCCTCTGAGCAGAAAAACATCTGACATAAATGTATGCTTCTTTTGACACAAAACATCTTATTGGTGGAATTGAAAAAGCAACATAGAATTCATTATGGTATTTGAAGACTGCTTTCTCTTGTGCCAATTTTCATTGGGGTAAACGGACAAGAAAAACAACCACCAAACAAAATATCCACCAATTACCTTTTCTAATCCATTAAACAGTAGAGCTGACCCAAGAGTTCTAATCCATTAAACAGTAGAGCTGACCCAAGAAAATACAAGAAAGGACTTACTTTGATAAACTCTAGGAAACATTTCAGAGCCAAGTAGAGTTTAGCACGCAGTGCTTTAAGAGGGAAGCGTAATACCTTGAAAGCATAGCTATAATATCTACAGCAAACAAACTGTATGGAAAAAACAATGAATCTTAACTTTATAAAATGCTTTATTTTTCAAAAATTACAGTAACTGTGGAAACAGCCACAAGAAAAGAAAAGAAAAAAAGAAAAGAGATGGGAGAGAGATGAGCAGCCAATCGCTCTAGCCAAGTTTCCTGTTTATGTTTCCCAAGAAGTACTTTCCTATCAGAAGTAAAATACTTGACTTTTTCCCCCATTTCAGTTTAAGCCCCTTATAAACTTACACTGATAACTTCTGAAATTCATTTCTAGGCTTCAGAAGTAAGAGAAGAGAAAATGCTAATATGGTTTGATACGGTGTGAAAATACTCCCTGAAAAAGTTATGATGTTTCATTTCTCTTTGGATGTTTCAGGTTCAAAAAGACAACTAAAAGGCTTAATTTACTGATCAAGACTGGACTTAACACTGCACCTTCTACATAGTTACCATGACAGTAACCAAACTGAATATTTTGTGTGTTGACAGAGAACAATCTGAGGCTTTTGGAAAAAAAGATTCTTCCCTTTACATGCCTACATTCTTTTAAAGATGCACTGGTTGAGAGAACTCCTATGAGTAAGGAAACATCCACAATTACAGCACTTCTTCCTTAAGTTAGGTTCAGGATGCTGACAATACTTAGATGAGAGAGACCCTACTTCTGCTCTTTAAGAGAGCCAGTATTATTACCAAGGGCAAAAAATGGGTAAAAAATGCAAGTAATCTCTAGCTCTGAGACAATTCCCAGAAAACACAAGTTTTTGTCTCCAGATGCCCTGCCATACCCAGTTAGAAATCAGAGAATGTAGGTCTCCCTTAGGTTGTGTGTTTTACCTTGCCTACCCTCTGTAGACATCTTCAATAACCTGGACATATAAAGTGGTCCTAAACACCTATGCTTAAGTAAGTGGAGTGTCCCCTCCTCCACACATTTGCAGATGGACATTTTCCCCCTTAAAACCTGCAAGAACACGCATGTAATTTAATCAATTCCGTGATGCCAAGACAACAGTATGTTCAGTACAACTGATAACTGTAGCTTAATTCTTTTAAAATCCCGACAGTCAGATGAATGCCTCTGATTGTGATGAAACCACACAATTGCTGTCTGTTGGTGTTTAGAATTACCATAGTTACACAGGCATGATGAAAGTTACCCAGATCCCAAAATAAGTGAAGATGGGAAAAACATAACTATTAGCGTGTTTAGCCCAATGTCAACAATTAGTTCTTATGCAACACTTAAGTAGGAGACACAATCATACTGCCTCGAGGAAAAACATTTCCTATCTGGTGCTCTTTGCTAGCAGACATTGCCTGAAAGATGTAAAAAACAGCCGCCATATGAGCTGCAGATCTTCTGCTCATTCAGCAACAACTTGGAATGCAAGATGAATTGTTAGATTCTTTCCCCTCAAAAACTGAAGACACTTTGGGTGCAGGGAGCCAATTTCATCCCTTTCTGTCGGTGGAGACAAACAGGCTGAACAGAGCTAGAGGTAAACTGCAGAATAATAAATAATTCAGTAATTTCAAAGGAGTTAACTTTCCCTGAATAGCAACATAGAAAAGTTTTGAAAAATCAGTTTAACTGCAAGTTCCTTCAATTAATGGAGATGAAAGTTTTTGTAGTCTATTAAAGAGGCATCTCTGTTTCCACCTACAGACCACTGTGACAGCATTAAAGTGGAACAACCACAGAGAACGGTGTCCATAAAAAGGACAAGTTATCTCAAACAACTCTATGCTGAGCAGAAGTACATCACAGTACAAACACTGTTCTGCAGCTGCTGGGATTGGAGACACCCGATCACGAGGTACATACCGAACCACCTCTTAAGCAAAGTAATACAGATAAGGATTGTGCACTTAACAGGAACACCTAGAAACACATGAGCAAAATGTAAGACTTTGGGGCAATGCTGTTGCCCCAAAGGCAGTGTTGCTGTTGTTCTCTACTACTTAGTCAGAGATGACTAAAGCACATTCAGAAGAGGTTGCATCTCTGTACTACTTGCAAGGGTTTTTGTTTTTTTTCCATCGATGTCTGATTACTAGGCACCCAAGAAATCAGAAGCTGATAAAATGTAGGTAAGATTTTGTTGCTTTTTCCTGAACCTCCACACAGCCTCCTGGAGCAAAAGAAGGCAGAAACAGTCTTCAGTGCTTCTTCCTTACTTCCCCCTCACCCTGTGAATGATTCCACAACACCTTTTCCCAGCAGCAGAATCAGCAAGAAATGCATCACGCATACATACATATCCCAACACTAAAGACTTACAAGTACTTCAACTCAACAAAATTAAAATGAAGGGAAGAGTCCAGCCTCCATTTGTATTTTCCATTCACTCACTGTTTAAAAAATGGAAAGGATGATTTATGAGTGCACCAACAAAGTAATCATTACAGTAAAATGAAACTGGAACAAAAAGTAGACCTAATGTGTACCTTCTCAAGTAAGAAAAAGTCCAAAAAAATGTATCCCATGAAATTTTCATCTTTTTGGCATGCATTTCTCCACATTCTTTGTTTCCCTTTATAGAATAATTAAAAGGTTAGAACAACAAATAGTCTATTTAAAGAATCATGTGCATGGCATAAGAAGGAAGGGTGCAAAAAATTGCTCACTCAAGTAAATGTATTGATATGATAATACAAAAAGCCTTTACAATCCACCTCTGCAAAAGTAAAGTTTTGACAGGACCAATCTCTAAAACACATCATTATATACAAAGATCGCCTTTTAGGAGAAAAACAATGAAGCACCATTCTCAAATTCAAGGACAGATTACCTCAGTACTTTACAGTAACATTACCAAGAATTAGGTAAATGAGAAAGAAGATTCTGGACAGCTTTACTGCTGCTATTTTACAAGATCTGAGAAAGAAAAAAGGTGGAAAATCAAGTAATGCTCAGAATGCTCACGACAATTGCTACCATTTCTATACAGCAGAGGCTGCTACTACGATTAAGAATCAATATCCAAGTCATATCAGGCACTTCATTGGAACACACCTAGATCGAAACCACTCCCTATCCAAATTTTTTGTAATTCAGTCTTTGTTTCCACTGCACAGAACCACTCCAGTTTCCCAAGTTTGCATCCTAACTTCTACTCCCACCAGCCTTCCTTGCCTCAAATCACTGCACACCTTTCTTGTACGTAATCTTTCAGTCTTCACCTGTAAAGATCTGCAAACCTCTTAACACAAATGCCCTTTAGTCATTCTCCCAACTCAGACCCTAGACCCCAAATACATTTTTGTTCCTTCTCTCACTCCCTTGTGCAAAGGCAGACTCTTCTTTTAGAAGATGGAAAACAAAGAAAATTCTTAATATGTTCCTCCAGTGGTTGAGGGGTAGAGCAAGGAAAAGAGCAATTTAAATACCAAATAAAGTAAATGAAATTTTCTCTCAGTGGGAGCCTTTCAGAGCACTGCCAAGTCCAGAAGACAGTGGCAGACTGTGCACAACCTAATGGATCTGCATTGACATGGAAACTCAAATTTTCCATGAAATACTTGTGCTCAACTATTACTCATCTGTGTTTTTTCTTGGCAAAGTTATCTCAGCTGGCTCTTTCTTGAAAGCGCTGCTTTTCAAACCTGCATTTCTTAGGCTAAGAGTGCTATCCTGAGTTTAAAAATATAGTCACTTACTATTTTGCATGCCCATTTTACCCCATCTACACTAACATGGAAATGAAAGGCAGTACATCATGTTGTTTAAATTGTATACTTTGGTTGAGCAATTCTAAGGTAAAGTGGAAAAAGCACTTAGTATTTTGCCAATTTATGGCATTGTTTCCACTCTGATAACCCCACTGGCTTGTCTTGCCTAACTGTGCTATGTGCACTGACTCACTGCTTGTATTCTTTCCTCTTTAACATAATATTTGCCATTGGTCTTACGATTATGCTTAGCTTTGAGATAAGAACTATTGACTGCTAATAAGTTTTAAGCTCTACACCAGAATTACCTCTAAATTTACTAATGAGAACAAATAATTAATTCAAAATCCATTTTAAATATCGCAACTTCTATATAGATAGCCTTTTTTATTAAAACGGAATGAAACTGGGTCATAATAAAATTAAAATCACACGTAGAATATGAATACTGTAGTAATAAACATGGGGAAACTAACCTTAATTGCAGCTTCTCTCAAGGCTTCCAGCCTCTGTCTACTGCTTTCTTTCATATTTACAACATCTTTGTAATCCCCCTGTAGAGCTCTCTGGAGGCCATGGATTGCCTGAAAGACGGAGTTTTCACTTTCATTTAGCTCCTTTTGGAAAATTTCAAAGGTATGCACCTGAAAAAGTTTCTCTTCATCAGACAGTCCTACATCCTTCTCAACTGCTCTTATGGCATTTTTTAGTTTGTTGAGAACAACGTTCTTTTGGCGAAGAAGACCAGACAGTTTTCTGCAACTTTCCAACACCCACTGCTTCCTCTGAGTGATAACAGCTCCTTTTCCACGGTGCAGCTTTATTGCATGCTTTACTACATCTTCATGTTCTGCAGGATTTGCTAACTGGCCACAAGGCAATGAAACCAATGTCCACAGGGAAATAAATCCAGTCGCCTTCATTCTTCACTTTATATTGCTCTTGGGAGAAACTGAGAATTCACAGCTGCTCAAAGGATTCTGCTACATGATTTCCGCATCTCCAGTACGCACACCAGGCTGCAAGATAGTACCAATCAGTTATCAAATGTGGTAATGTTGGGCCATGAGGTCAAACAAATGTAGAAAATAAACCCAAGATTGCGTCCTACACCACGATCTTTAACGGAACATATGTGGTCTCCTTCAGTCAACATTTAACAAAACCAAGAAACAGCCCAAAGTTACTGATAGATTTTTGGTTTCCCCTTGACTATTTCCTAAATAGCATCTTGTTTTAAAAACAGTGACCAGAAAGCTTAGTCACTTCACGTGGTACTCATCGGCACTTCTTACATGAAAGGAAAACCTCTAAAAATATCAGGCCATGATGTCACAGGCTGCACTTCAACCTAGAACTCCTCGTTTTTTCCTGTCAATAAACCTCCTGTATTTCCTCAAACCTATCCTAAAAAAATTACATCATAATAATTTGTTATTTATAAGTCTCGGAAGCATTAACACGCTCAACAAAACATAATGAAGAAAAGCCTAACTGAAACAGATTACATTATAAATTGTAATTGTGGAAGGAAAAACAGCAAAACCTCCTGGACTTCTGGGTTCTACTAGTTTGGATCAAAGACTTTCTTCACCTGAAAGGCTGCAGGGCCTTGGGATACTTTACTTCAAAGCTTACTATTGATCCTCATGATTTTAAAATAGTTATAAAACCACTAAATCAGTTCATTTTTAAGTTCATTTCCCAGAAACTACTTGGAGATCCATATATAAACTTCTGTAATTGATTTTAACACCAAGTAGGATAGGATTTTAAAGCTAAAAGCTACCTTCTTTCCCTCAGAAGCTCCGGGAAAATGCTGACGCTATTGTAAAATAACAAAGTTACAGTGTCTTTTAAAAAAACCCAAACAAATACAAAAACCTTTAAACCCCTACCACCACCACAAAGTTTTACACAGCAATGTATAAATGTCTCTACAAAATATACATTTAACACTGAAGCATGGCATTGTAAAAATGCACAGCACACACAACATGTTAGTAGATCATCAATTCAGCAGGTATTTCCCTAAAACTTTAGCTACAGTCTTGATCCCAAAGCCAACAGCCTTAATCAGGAACCAACAAGTGGACATGGTCATCTGGGAGCAGCCTGCCTAAGAAAGAATCTTCTTTTCCTATAATGTACTACAATCTCAAGCATCCAAGCCAGCCATTCTCAATATACAGAATGAGATCTGAGCAATCTGGTCTAATGGAAGGTCTCCCTGCCCACAGCAGTGGGGTTGGAACTAGATGGTCTTTAAGGTCCCTTCCAACCCAGGCCATTCTGTGATTCTGTGGGAAGATGGCAAGCACAGCCATACACATACATTTTAAAATGCCCTTTGTTTCAGAGGGAACTGAGAAAACCTGTCTGCGGGTTTTCTTCAATGCAAGCCAAAGTATTTACCTGAAAATAGTTGACTGTGGGCTAGGGTTCAACAATATGAAGAGCTAAAACATTTAAAATTAAGAACTGAAAGTGTAACTGAAGTAACAAAAGCATATCACCTCAGTCTAATATCAACAGACTAGCAGAGTAGAAATATTTCAGCTGTGGGGTTTACTATTTTTAAGCAAGCAGAAAAATAACAATTTCCACCACCTGGCAAAGTTCTAGAGTGAAATTAAAGGAAATATTTCTTCATGTATACAAAATAATACTCTCCCTGTTTGGTAGGCTTGGGGTAGAGGTTTTGGTAAATATATTACAATCTATTTCTTCAAGAGAGAGGAAGAAGAAAACACCCACTGTATATCCAAGCTTCCGTCTTCAGGGAGTGGAGTAAAAGACTCTACTGCACATCTTACACGGTATGTCAAACCACATAACTAAATTTCGAGCACAGATTTATACTAGCAAAGTTCACTCGTTGTTGTGCTGCGCAAACTTAGCAATGTGGTTCAGACACAGGACAGTTTTGTTTCAGTGTTTTTTACTTGGTTAGCAAAAACTAGAAAACTAGCTTCTGGGGCAGTGCTCAAAAGCTCTCACGTACCAAAATAAATTATGTGATGCAGAATGCAAATAAAAAATAAATAAAACCCAACAAAAATAAACACTCCTCTCCGTGCATCAGTAAGTACCAAATCAGAGGGAACTACTATCGTTTAGAGTCCTTATTTAAGCACAGTTGCTTCCTGATGGATTGCAGCTCATCTTCCCCGTTTTTAATCCCTGCCCACGACACTGTAGCACCGGATTTCATCAAGTTGGCGATACTGGACCCTGCCTCCAATGCAAACCCCGTTCCCTCTCTTCCAAAACGCTTGCAGGTCCTTCCACACCTGCCAGTTCGCCGCCACCCACCACTTTTCCCCATCCCAGCTCCTCCCCGGGAGCCGCAGGGCAGCCGGGGCCGTGCCCGCCCGGCACCTCCGCCCGGCGCGGTCCCACCCGAGCGCCACGGCAGTTCCCGGCGCCGCTCCCTGGGGAAGAGCAGGGAGCACAGAAAAGGATGAGCAGAACGCGGGTGCGACCGGCCCGTCTCCTGCCCGCTCATGGCGGCGGAGGGACGGAGGGGGCGGCGGAGGGACGGGGGGAGCGGCGGCCGCCCCGCCCGGCACTCCCGGCAGCGACGCTCACCTGAGGGACGGAGAGGGCGGCAGCGGCCGCGGGGGAAGGGTGGGATCGCAGCGCGGTGAGCACGGGGGGGTGAGGGGGCGGCGGCCGCTGGCGAAGGGCGCTGAGGAGCCCCGTCCTTGCGGCCGCCCGTGGCCCGGCGCCGGTGCCCGAGCGCCGGGGCGGCGCCTTCGGGCGCAGCGCCGGGCGGGACCCGCGCTCCGAGCGCCGCCTCGCGGGCGGGAAACGTCACCGCGGCCTCTCGCCGCACGCCGGGAGTTGTAGTCGGAGCCGCAGCCCGGGAGCCGCCGCAACAGAAGAGCCACGGCCCGGGAGCCGCCGCCGCTGCCCGGGGCACCCCTGTGGGATCCGCACTGCGGCCCCGCATTCCTCCCCCGCGGCCCGTGCCCGGAGCGCTCGCCGCGAGAGGCGGCGCGGGCGGGCCGGTGCGCGCCTGCGCGGGAGGCGGCGCCGGGCGGTGAAGTTGGTGGGGGCGCCGGTAATAAAATGGTAGGTTGTGTGAGCGGGGGGAGGGGAGGCGGTGGGACCTGGGACGGGGGAGAGTCCCGAGTAACCCCCGGAACAGCCCCCGGGCACCCGCGCCTTCCCACCGCTCCGGCTCCCGCTGCCCTGCCCGGGGAGGGGGCACGACGCCAGGCGGGGAGGGTGGGGGACGCGGGGATGGACGGAGACACACACACCCCGTGCGGAGTCGCCCTCCCGCCGCCTCCTCTGCCGGGCCGGGAGCCGGGAAGGTCACCGGGGGCGGCGGGGGAAGGGAGAGGGCCGGGCACCGCCGCGGGTATTTCGAGCGCCGGCAGCCGGCGCGGCGCGTACCTTTCCCTTTTTTGGGATTCGGGTTGGCGGGGCAGGTCTCCGGAGTCCCGAGTCCCTCGCTCCCACTGCCCCCTTCCCCGCTGGGGGACGCGGCAGGTGCAGCTGGAGGAGGTGGAAAGGTGCGTTACAAATTCCCTTCCCGGGCCGGGATGGCGGGGAGCGGCCGGGGCTGCCCTGGGAAGGAGGGGTTCGCCTGGTGCAGCGGCTCCAGCGCTTCCCTGGGGTGCGGTGCGGTGTCATTGGCGCTCGGAGAGGTGACTGAGCTGTCTGTACCGGGACGAGAGGTGCGCATCCTTGTCCGGGTGCCATCAGCGAGAGGTGACGCTGGAGACAGGACTCCCCGAGCTTCCCCGGCCCCGCAGGGATTGTGGCGGGTCCCGTGTCCGCTGCCCAGGGCTCGGGGCGCAGAGGAGCAGCAGGAACCGAACGACGTGGCAGAGTAGTGGACTGGGGAGTCGGGTGTGTTTCTTATCGCTGATTCCTTCAAATAACCCAGTGTTTCATTTCGCAGCTAGAAAATATCCCTAAGCACCTTAACTAGGCTTGAAAGAGGACGTGGGGTTTGCTTTGGAGTTGTTGGCAGAGACCTGTGTTTTGAAGTGATCCTCGCTAAGTTCATTGCTCACATAAAGTTTATGTACCTAAGGAAGATCTTGGTGCAGAGACTCCCATAGCTAGACTTTATTAAAAATTTGGAGGCAGGATCATGGTTACATAGAGCTTGCAGTCAAAGGATTATTGATTATTTTCTTACCAAAATACGTTGTATTTTTGCAGCTTTTTCTTCCCCACTGTACACGTTTCTTGTATAAAAAGAAACTCTATATGTTTCTTATTATATTAAACTGAAAAATCTTGTAGGAAGGACCAAAGTCGTTATCTTGTTTACATGATGTATGTCTTGTCTCAGGACTGTCTGTAGTTGAGATGTCACCATCCATATGTGTACAACAGATAACACAGGACCATCTTTCAGTTTACTTGTTTGCTGCTTACTGCACACTGATTCAGGATTCAGTTGTCCTTGATATTTAAGAGACCAGTAAATTTTCCATTATATCTGATGATTTAGGCTGTATTGAAGAACTTAGATTCCTCAGCTTAGTTGTTGGCCCAGACCATGTGTTAAGTATGGTTTAGCAAAACTGGAAAGTACAGAATATAATAAAAAACAGAGTTTGATTTAAGGTATCTCCTTCTAACTTCATGTAAAGAATAATGTTGAACTATGTTACTAGCAAATTTGGTCTCTATAAATTACCTGTTTCTACTTCTTGGGTGTTCCAGGAGTTTGGGGATGTTATGTCAGTGTGGTTGCTGCAACTGAGAGAAACATCGTATTAGTTCCTGAATACTGCTATAATAGGCTGTTTTGTTGTTTAATGTATTAATAGTATAAATGTATTTTTCAGAGATTAATTAAAGTTTTAGATCACATTTACAGCAATTTTATAGTCTCGTTGTCACATTCAGCAGTCTCTGAGATGTCCGCTTCATCTATTTTCTTTTTGTCATATGTATTCTGTCGGAAATGTGTTCTAACATAATGATGTGAGAACTGCTTCTGCCTTTTTCAGCTGTTGACTTAAAATGATTAAACTTTGTATTGTTCATTGTTGCTAGGAAAATATTAGGAAAACTCTTTCAGTATTTTTTCTGCAGGTATGAAGGACTCATACAGAATCTGAGAATCTATAAGTTGTGTGTTTTTAATTTCTTGTTTTTATAACCACTAGGCATGTCTTTCAGAAGATAACCATATTGTTATATAATGAAACTTGTGTTTACTGCTGTTACAGAACAGAAAAACTTCTGCATGTGTGAGCAATAAAGCAGAAATACAAATTTGTTGCTGCCAGAATATGTGCTGCTAAAAATGTATATATAGATGCTGTCACTTCAATTTTCAGAAGAAAATGGTGTCTTTTTAACTGCAGAAGAACAAGGCTTTGTCTTCCTGTAATTTTGAAGTGAAAGTTGTCATCAACAAGACAACTAAAACCTTTTAAAGATAGGCATTAGTAGTAGAATGCTGAAACAAACTTTTGGATTAGCTTCATTGGCTTTCCTACTTCTTTTGCATCCCAAAGCATAAGCTTAAATCGTCTCAGAAGGACAAGGTCCGCCAGTTTATGGCCTTTACCCAGGCTGGTGAAAGGACTGCTATATACTGCTTAACGCAGAATGAATGGAAACTAGAAGTCGCAACAGACAACTACTTCCAGAATCCAGACTTATACTACAAAGAATCCATGAAAAATTCAGTAGACAGGAAGAAATTAGAACAACTGTATAATCGATACAAAGGTAAGGCTTGTGGGTTTTTCGTTGTGGGTTTTGGGGTATTTTTTCCTAATTATTTTGTTTGGGTGGTTTTCCTGTTTTTCCCTCTGCCCTTCTTAAATATTTCTAAGTAAAGCTTCCTAGCTTTTGCTTCTCTCTGTATGTGGTAATGAGATAAGAATGAAAAAGGTTTTAAATGCTCTTAGGGGTCAGTACACAACTTCTGTAGAGATTCCTGTAGAGCTTGAAAGTAGAAAATTAAATTCAATCGTGAGGAAAAAGTGTCAGCTATGTATGGTAGCAAAGTTTATTACACAACTTATTTGATTTATTGCCAGTAACTGCTCTTAAATATGTAAATGTTGTAACTTTCCATGACAAAATAATACATGTTGTTCTTACAGTAATGTTTGGGGGAGTTAATTATGTTCAAAGACAGTAGTATTTCTATATGAAGTAAAGGAAAGTAGATTAAAGGCAGAGTTACTCATTTTCCATATTTTACTTTACAGCATTTTTAAAAAAGAACAGAAAAAATGTAAGGAAAATATAACCATGTAAATATAAGAATGTACATGATCCAGATTATAGTTCCTGCTGAACTGTGGCCATCTGACATGTTGGAGCAGTGCAGGCTGGAATCATGCCAGCCCCTGCTAAGGTCCATACATCTTGTGTTTTAAAACATGGACTCATCCACTATTCAGCTATGATTTAATGTACTTGAAATATATGGCATGCTTCGTACATGCTTTATCCTGTTCTTAGGATATTGTTTGCACTTTTTTGTTCCTCTTTACATAATCTGTTCTATTTTAAGTATATGGGTTCTTTAATATTCCGTTATTTTGTGGTAATGAATTGTTTAGGGACAAAGAACCAACAAGGCTATAGCATTTTCTTTGTGAATTTAGAGAACCTTTTTTGGCTTTTAAATATATGTGTATATTTACATATATATAACACATACATGTATCTAAATCTTTGCTTGCTCCTTGCATGTCAGTCTTGGAGATTGCTGCGTCAAAAATATATATTCAAATTCTTAAATGCTGCTAAGAATATCTATAATGGAAAAATATTATCACAAATGTTATTCATCATTTTCTAGCAGTGGGAAACTGCACCATTTGACTTTTGTGGAAGTCAGTTTTATGTCAGTGTTTAAGTTTGCAGCACACCTTTGCAGTTCTGGCACTTCAACTCTTAAAGTTGTAAACTTGAAAAAAACTTCACAATATTTGACAGAAGACAATAAAAGTTTTGGTTAGGCACCTTTCCTTTTTTCATATCCGGCTTAAACCTGAGTCATTGGAATTCCTTTGTTCTACAGGGCCTATACAATATTGCACTATCCTTGAAATCTGAGATGAAATGTCTTTCATTTTCTGTGTTGTCTTTTTGTTAGTTTTCTTATCTGTTCAGCCAGCAACTCTGTTAAAACAACAATTTCATTTTTGTTTGTAGTTACCTGGATGACATGAAACATGATAGGGACAGTCTTTGTTGAAATCCTTCTGAATTTTTTCCACTGATTGCAACACAGTGCACTTCTCACCTTTGGTTCTTCAATTACTCCACAAATATACAAGAAATGTGTTTTACATGTCTTAGAACTAGTTGAACAGATACGTTTTCTTGTTATTTGGGATCAAAGGTCCCTGAATTATACCATGGGTGTAATTCTTTGTTTAATGGGTATAAGTCTTTGTCTTTGTTTGCTAAATTAACTTCCTCTCTGGAATTTACCATTTCTTTCACTGTAGTATTGGCTGAAAAAAATAGATCTTAACTTAAGAACTAAATTAAAAATTAAAAAAAAATTGGTTTAGACTTGATTTTTTTTTTTTAATCCACTTGTTGGATCAGGACTTGAAAATAGCATGGTTGAAAATCTTACCAGTTTAAGGAGTTAGTTTTAAATTTACTTGAGGGATGTTTTTCTATAAAGCCCAATTTATGATACTTAAATGTCTTCTTATCAAAAGCTGGGAGACACAGTTTTGTGGTTTGTAAACTGTCAAGCTTTAAAAACTAAAGGTGTAATTTTATTTTCTTTTTTGTAGTTTCATTTCCCCCCCCCCTCCAATTATTTAAGTTTACATGCAGGAGGAGTCGTTTGTTTGGGGTAGGGAGGGTTAAGAGAGAATTTTGTTACAGAATTATTAGAAGACATCTACCTTGACATAGGTAGTTAGGAAGTGCGGTTCCAACTTTCAGAAAGGTGCTGCTTAGTAGTACTGAAACATGGTATTTCCTAAGCTGTATGTTTAGCTAAAGTTTTTGTTGTGCTAAGGCATTGTTCAAACAATGACTTATAACTGAAAACCAAAAATGTTTAAATGTGGTCTTTAAACATAGTTATAGTGGATACTCATATGTCCCTATCAGGAAAAAGAATCTGTGGAGTCACATGATATGTGTGTTTTTGTTGGGCTTGATTTTGAGTTGCTTTTTTTTTTCCCCCAAATATTTTATAGAGCATTATGGAGAGAAAGCAAAACTGTTTTGTTGGCATTAGCTGATGAGTTTAGGAGAAAGTTGCAAACCAATTTCTAAGTAAGTTCACAGAATATTTATTGATTCTTTTTGAGGTACTTTTAAAATTAATTAGATTTCAAATGAAAACATTTGTGAATGTTATGAAAAAATGAAGACCTATGCTATGCAGCACATCAGAGTTGTCAGATGATTATTTGTAAATATTTTTGTAAGTAATTATAATTCTCCTCTTTGTATTTTGAACTGCAGACCCACAAGATGAAAATAAAATTGGCGTTGATGGGATTCAGCAGTTTTGTGATGATTTAAGCCTCGACCCAGCCAGTATCAGTGTCCTGGTTGTAGCATGGAAATTCAGGGCAGCTACTCAATGTGAATTCAGTAAAAAGGAATTTGTTGATGGTATGACAGAGTTGGGGTAAGTATCCGTTTCTGCCTAGCTCATAATGTAAGGCCTGAGTTTGGTTTCCATTTAAAACATTTTCAGTTAAATTGTGTAAAGCTTTAAAAAGCTGGTGAGGCTGGTGCCAAGCTTAACTGGTGTTAAATGCCTGTAGTGTCTTGTCTTCCTTAAATTGGTGCTTTACTGCAAAGCCTTAAGAATGACCACAGCAGGGGAAAGAGCTAAGCAATTTCTACCTGTACAGCAGGGGAGGGAGGCAGATACACGTATCTTTTTATGTAGTTCACAGTAAACACATGCATGGTTGTGTTAAGGATTTGAGTTGGACTGTGTGCTGCTAAAAACTGGAAGACACTGGAGGTGCATGAAGGGGAAAAAAAGTTTTGGTGTCAAAGCAGAAAAGAAATAGGAAAACAGAAAAGAACCTTCATTTCTTTCCCTTTACCTTGTCACCACTGAATAGACCTTTTATTCTTTTCACCTGTTTTACCACCCATGCTTTTCCCATATTGCCTTTTATACTAGATACTTCATTTGTACAAAATATATATGAGAAATTGAAATTAAAATGAGGGCATTGGTAGTAGAAAAAGTTATTTAGTCTGACTGTGATGTAACTGATTAAAAATATGTCCTTCCTGGATTGTGGAGCTGTTCTGAATAACAGACTTTGAGGTTAAACATTGCCTCTGTTTGGCAATAAAGTCAAGTATGTATCATCATAAAATAATACTTCGTGTATAACTTTTCCTTGCAAGAGGGGCAGTATTTCTAATATAGTATTTCTAATATATAGAAATGTCAAAATGATTTCTAACAGATTGCATTGAATAGGTCAGTAATTACAACTTATTACTAGTGGGTGTTTTTTGTAGCTAAATAATTTCGTTTGATCTTAGAATGGCACCTTTCTACAACAGACCAACTCCCAGCAAATGTGATGGTTGTTTCTTGAGCAGGGGTCCCAGCAGTCTGTTGTTACCAACCTCATCAGTTATTGACTTACTCTTAAACTTTCCTTTTTAGGTATTAATAAATTTTGATGAAATAATTTTTCATATTTTATGAAATCCACTGTTTTATTTTTTCCTGTTGGATAGCTTTGGGTAGAAATTACAAGAAAAATTATTTTCTAACCATGGACAGCAATCAAGTGCTCATGCCCTTATATTAAAGGTTGCCATATTATTTATTTTTTTTAATATAACTGATTAAAAAGGTTTTACTAAACCACTTGTGACTTCTGGATTGACTTTTGTTTTGTAATGTTATTGTCATATTGCTGCTATGTTCTTCTGACTGTCTCTGACACAGTTCATAGAGGTCTGTGATTTTTCTCTCTCAACACACAATAAACTGTTCTTGGGAGCCTAATATGATCATGTCTGCTTGCCACTGGTATAGCACTTATTGAGAATTTTGAATGATTTTTGTTACATACTTGGAGGTGCAGCGTCTGTGGTTTTTAGCCACGAACATAAGTGAACATTTGAATGAAAAGAAATTCCCTGAGGCGTAGATCATATAGCATTTTTAGGATGCATATGGGAAGGTATATTTGTTGACTAGATCAAGTCCCAGGGAAACTGAAATTCTCAGTTGAGTACTGTTAGCAGAATTCTTTATTTTTTTTCACCAGGTACTGGTGTAGGCCAGAAAGGTACTTATTTTTATCTGTACTGTGCAAGGCACTTAAAACTGCATTTGCATTTTATAGATTTTGTTAGTTACCCACCCTTTAATAGAATTTTTTTTCTTGAATCTTTAGAATAAATACAAACATTTAGCTACAGAAAACTTTCAGATGTACCATGTTAGTTATGATAGCTGTTTCTTTTGAAATCTGCTTGCTTCACTTTGAATTTCTGGGTACAATTCAAGATATTGCTAATGTCCTGTAAACCATGAATATTCATTTGATGCCTTGGCATGGGGAAAACTCTTTTTCTTTGGTGTCTTGTCAGGTCAGGTGCATTCACTGAAAATGCTTCAGTAGTGTTATTCAGGGATGTGTTTCTCTTAGAATCTCAGTCACTTGTTCTGTCTTAGCTTGCCTATGCCAGGCTGTTAAATGGTTTGTCGGCCTTCAGGCTATCATCAAAGCCTTGTTTTTTTCCTAGGTTTTATCCTCAAGTGTTCTATGGCTAGGAGAGAATGACTGCAAATAATAGTTCATTTTGGTGGAAAGTCCTCTAGTGCTAAGATTAACTCTAAACATGGTGTGCAGCTCTTTGTTTAGGAGAACAGGGAATAAGCAATATCTATTTAGAATAAAGCAAAACAGTTGTGTTACAAGAGCTGTCTGGGGGGAAAGGATAGCTGATTTCAGTGAGGCCTATATGTTCTTTAAGAACAGAATAGCATCTGTTCATAAATTCATGAAGGGACAGAAAGGAAGCTAAACCACTGAATCCTGTTTGTGTTGTGTGCTTAATGGGTGCAGGTATACAATGTTCTACTTAAAATTCCTTAGTAAAGGCATGTGAGTGTTTATATTTTTAAGAATGCTGTCCACAAAGATATTCTGTTTTTATCTGAACTACTGTTTTGTTTTACTCTGAAACTAAAACATAAAAAAAAAGGGAGGGGGGAGTAAAAAGAAATCCTCAGTATTTGGAAATAATGTAACCTCTTTTGAACAGGTGTGACACCACAGAAAAACTAAAAGCTCTATTGCCAAGACTTGAACAAGAGCTAAAGGATCCAACAAAGTTCAAAGATTTTTATCAGTTTACTTTTAACTTTGCTAAAAACCCTGGACAAAAAGGTCTAGGTAAGTAGAAAAAAATCAAGAAAATATCTACAGTCAGTGAAGTCAATTCCAAGTGCTTCCAGTACTACAGTATTCTCATTGGTGATAGTATATAGTAAATTCATTATTGATTTCTTTCACTGACTTTCCCTCTTTCCTATCTTGTTTCAATTAATCTCTTCTTTAATGTCCCCTTGGTACAGATAACCTAATGGTTTTTTCTGCTAGTATTGATGTTCTCTCACCTTCTGTCAAAAAAAAGTTCCTACACTTCTTAGAGACCTGTCAAATTTAATTTTTTTTTTTAATACTGAACTAATCAGCTCTTCATGTTTCCCATTTTGTTCAGAACTACTGAAACAAGATGTCATATCAGCTCAGGAAGAGGAAGAAAACTCTGGGCCAAAGTTACTGTTCTTCTAAGAATTTTTAGTTTTAGCTCACAATTTTCATATAAAGTTTAGAAAAATAATATTATGGAAGTGGTTCAAATAAAAATAGGCCTACAGTTAATAAAGCATTAAATTATTATTTTTATAAAGTTTGAGATTTGTCCCAGTCCATATCTTGTTTTGCTGGAGTAAAACTCATACGTATTATTTAAAATAAATTCAAATCTGTTACTCTCTTCAAGTTTAGTTTGTGAATAGATGAGAAAAAACAGTAAGATAAAATTCACTATCTCATCAAATTTATGTCCACTTTCAAAAGATGCTGCGTAGGAAGGAATTAAACTGCTTTGCATGTTGGATATAATAGCACTGGACCATCATCACTGTTCTTTTTGTGCTGTGGATGAGAGGAAGTTGTTTGTTGGGGGTTTTCTGTGAGTTTTGTTGTTTTGGTTTGGTTTTTAGCATAGTCACTTTAAATCTGTGTCTGTATTACTTGGCAAGTTTATAAATATGTTTTTCTCAAGAACTATTGGAAGAGTAGTGAAATGGAGGAGCAGAATATTGCTTTAGACACCAACCAGGGGTGCCTGTTCCACGTTCTTTCGTGGGAACTACTTTGAATAATCTCCCTTGTATTTTTTTCTTAGACTGTGGGCACCCACTTTATATTTTACCCACTTTATATTTTTATTCATTTTTTGCAGCAGTTTCATTTTTCATTACCTGTGTCACTCTGTCATGACTTATATGCCACTTTCTGTGACAGAAAAATGAAATAGTTTTATAGTGGTTCTGTGAGGCTGGTTGGAATTCTAGTCCCTTAGCTACTCTTCATTAACAAAGCTTAGTACTTCCCAACTGCAGAAAAGGTAAGTCAGTTACAGCTGAGGTTGGAATTTATGGGACATCTAAAGAACTGAATGTGCCCTTTATTTGACATGAGGAGGAAACTTACTTGTTTTCCATTACTTCTGTTTATTCAATATTGGAGGTCCTTTCATTTTTAAGGCTGTCTTCTCTGTTGTGTAAGAATGGCACTTTTTGTGCATAGAGCACCTAAGTTCCTTCTTACACTAGGAGTTATCAGCAGAAGAAAGTAAATGCTAGTGCATATTTTTTTTTTTTAACGGAAATAACTCTTGAGAATAAAGCTTACCAGAAATAGGTCTGTGATAGGCAGACTGACTTAAACAATTATTTTTCATGTTTATTATCTTAGCATATTGAAACCTTAAGAAATTATTGAAATATCTCTAAAATGTTCAAACAGCAATGCTTTGGATATGAGTCGTATTCATTGCTCCAGCAGTATTTTAATACATATCAGATTACTTTTTAAAAATCTATTTCTGCTGTTTTAAGAAGTGGTAAGCAGCAGTTACTTTATTTTTTTTCCTCATCTCCCTAGAAAAGCATCAGGAAATACAGTGATTCATGGGTTCTTTTTTAATATGCCAGGTGGTCTTTAAATTTAACAGACAGAGAAACACTTCTATAGTGTCTTCCCTTTTGCCAGACAGGACGGATATCTACCAAAACCATTCCTTGCAGATGTTTTTCTAACCAAATGCTCAGTGATATGCTAGCAGTATATGCTAACTTGCCTTTTCAGTTTCATTATTATCAGCAAAATTTGACATCTGATTGGTGGGGGTCCTCTGGCTGAAAAAGTTTGGGAGCCACTGCCTTGACATTATATAATTTTAAATTTTTGATGGCAGGTCTCACGCATCTATGTCCATGCTTGCTTGAACTTATTGTTAGATTTCTATTTTCTTTCTTTTTCTAGCATATAACTTAAATCTCTGTTCCTGAATTTTCCAATTCACTACTTACCTGACCAAAGTAAATATGCAGAATGCATGTTCCCTTACAGTGAGTAAGTATTTAGCAATTATGTATGTGCCTTCCCTTAGACTGAGTATAACCAAATAGTGTCGTTGCCTTTAGGCATCACCATGATAAATTTTATCTCGTAGCTCTCTGATACTGATATTTTGTCCTCCAACTCTCCTCCTTTGCAATCCGGTTGATCTTCCATCTTGTAGTAGCCAACCAAACCAGATATCTTCCACGTGCCTTAGATATTTTGCTCCTTGTTTTGCATCCCATTAAGTTTGCTTGTTTGATACTGTCTGCAGTTTGCAGTCTGTTTTACTTTGGGGGTTCTACAGCAGTGCAGTACTCCCAGTTAACTTTGATCTTTTCTTTCTGCAGTTGATTATTTCCACTAGCTATATGACTTCTCTTTAATGAAATATTTCTTATTTACTTCCAAGTGGTTTTTCAATTTGTCCAAATAATGTTGAATTCTAATCCTGTCTTCTATCATGCTACACTTTTTTCAGGTTTTGTGTAAGTTGCAAAGTTAGTAAAAGTTTCCTTTGTTGTATCGTCTGAGTTATTTAAGTATTGAGCAGTGTTAGATACTCCATGGATGAGTTACTTTCTCCCAGTTTGTCTGAGAATGACTGAGGTTCTTCTAGAACTTCTTTGACCTTTATGAAGTTTCAAAGATGGTAGGTAGCAGTTTGAGATTGCTCCAGCATACTGAGATGAATTTCAGCATATCTAGGTTCGCTTTGGGCAGCAGGGCTTTAAGACTGAATTTCTAAAAGTTGTTTCTGAAATAACTGTCAGTTTTCATTGAATCTTTTTGCCTGGAGCATATCTTGAAAAAAAATATCTCTTTCCCAGACTTTTTTCTTTCCAGGGTTATCAGCAGGACGCGTAGTATCTTTTATCATACCAGCTGCCATTTGTAAGGGAGTGGGAAGGCACAGAAGCCCTTCTTAGAGGGTTCTTTTTTTTGGTGATAGAAGAATTTTGGTGTTACCTGACACAGTTGTCTTCATAATGCAGTGTGGATTTTGCTCCAGGAAAGCAGTCTTCAGTGGGGGGGGGGGGGGGGGTGTAGTTTTATGTTTTATTTATTTATTTTTAGAACAGGCTGTCTTCTGTTGCTTTTTTATTTCTTCTTATTCTGCAGTTCCCCTCAATACCAATGTAAGAAATTCTGCCTTAATTTATTGGAGAGGATTCTAATTACATAAAGTTGCATCTGTTCTGTCATTCCCCAAAATAGTCACAGAGTTCGGTATACCAATACTCGTTCCTAGAAATAGGACAGCCTTTTATAGGAGTCTCTTTTCCACAGTTCATGTGGTGATAGTGGAGAATTTTTATTTCTTTTTATATCTATGGGACTTCTCTATAGTCTCATCCAACTTGAATGTTCCATTTACTTTTATTACCTTAATATTACCAAGTAGTGTATTTCAGTCTGGACACATGCTGTTTAAAGACATAAAAGTAGTAGCACTCCCCCAGTGTGATAGCTTGTGTAAGTAGTGAGATACAGGAGGCAAAAGCACGGTGCATAAGATCTACCATAATTTTCTTTAAGCAGAAAATGATGTTCTGATTCATGTTACTCAGCACCCAACTGTCAAGTGTGTTTCAGATAAATCTGAATAGATTTGATCATTATCGAAGAAGAAGATGGATGCTTATAACTGTTAAGACTGTGGCTCTCCAAGTGGTGGACAGAATTCAGGCAAAAAAACATAGTTAGGTTTCAACACAGCAATGCCACCTCAATGGCTGAACGTTGGATCTGGGATACATAATTTTTAGTTATATTAAACTTCATTTGCATGTTTCCTATATATTTTGAGTTTTAATAGGGGCAGTTTGTTAAGATCTGGTTTGCCAGGAGACTTTAAAAAGAATTATTATGGATAACTGATTCTGTCTGGTTAATCTGCTTTCTCATGTTCTCACTACTATATATAGTACAATAAATCTTTAAGTTTTGCATGGTGCAGGTGTGTAGAGGTTTATCTTGCCTTCCACTCCCAAGTTTTAGCTGTTCTACTGCAGTCAGAGTAAAATTTTGTATCCTAGCTCTTGGTTGATAAGTGTACTGAAGAACAGGATTATAGGTCTTTTTTCACGTTGCATACAGAGGCGTTCAGCTTCCTAAGGCCACTGTTCAAGCTCAAAACAAGGCCTTAGCTTCATCTTTTTTTTTTTTTCTTTTTTTGAACCTGATACTTGCTGTGATTCTCTTAATGGGTCTCCCTTTGACCCTCAACAAGACATGCTCAGGAGTTTATTACAGTTTGTTTCAGCACCAGGAGGAGCTTAATGCATTCTTTCATGGTCTTCATCTTTCAACATGGAAACAAAAAGCTAATTTGGTCCTTCATCACTTCTTTGTGATCCCTTCGCCTGCTTGCTGGCTCAAAAGGTTGTGCTTCCTTCTCTCTGCCAGTTGCCTGGGATCAAGCAAGAGATGAAAGATGAGGAGGGCATTCAGACTGAATCAAATATTACCTCAAGACCAGAAGAATGACTCTTTGCATCCGGTATGTGGACTTCAAGGAGGTTTCATCTTCTATGAGCAGATGAGTATAATGTGCTCTTTTTAATTGAAGCAACATCAGCTTTGGCTTTTGTCATAGCAGTATCTCAAGATGCTTTGAAGAGACCCTTGGACGTTAGGGAAGGATTTTTTTTTCTATTTTATTTTTCTTTCCCCACCTACCTAGTTACCAAAACTTCCTCTTCTTTCAGTGAAGTATTAGATTGATCCATTCATAGGCTATTTGTAGGAGTCAGTGGATGGAAGACATTGAACAAGTTCAACATGAATTTCATGTTTATTTTGAAAGAGGTCTATGAATGCTGTATTTTAGGTGTTCCAATGGCTTTGGTTTGTGTGTATGGTACTTGCTTTATTTTTGTTCACATTTTTCTTGCTGAAAGTGCCATCAGTTTAAGAGAAACTTGGTATAAAAGAGGTGCTCTGATCGAAAAAGGCCAACAGTAGCAGCAAAAATGTAGCATAACTGCCAGTTCTAGTAATGCTTTATTGATTCTTTTACTCATGTTTGGCCCTCATTTGGGATATACATATCCAGTCATCTTTTAGGCATCTGTTGTAGTTTATCTGAATTGTACATGCTGAGATTTGCAGAGGCAAAAGGATTTTGGAACTGGCTACAGTTAGGTTCATTAGGCCTCACTCAACTGATGTTTAGATAGCCATCTTCTAAGTCTAGCTTGCATTCCAAAGCAGTTCAGTTTCTGCTTTTGTGCAGTTGATGCTTAAGATAATAAACATGAAAGGTTCTGCATGTGGTCGGCCTGTTTCAGTGTGGCAGATGCTGAGATAGAGCTAATGAGCACAGTCAGACCCTGCTCAATTCCTGCAGCGCTCCTCTGAAATCCACATGCTGTGCTTTACTGTTCTTCCTTGTCCACTACAGGCACTTAATCTGACACTGTGCATTATACATCCCCTGAAGTAGAGCACTGAGAAACTCATTGCTGATGTCTTTGCAGGGATGAGTGGATCCAGCTCGGCAGGATCCTGAGTTTAGCTATGATCTGTATCAGTACTGTACCTTTTACTTGGGTTTTTTTTTTTTTTCCCTTCTCTCTTCCTTCTGTGGGGGAACTTCCAGTTGCAGATAAAGGCTATTTTTCTCTAAGCTTCTGGGAATTTGGTGGGACATTTTTGGGTTGAATCTTGATGGTACTTTCTTGTTATTTTGCTGATTAGGAAAGAAGAAACTAATTCTTGTGTCCATGTTCTTAATTTAGAGGCAAAAGAAGACTCTTAAAATCATTCAGAGATGAGGAAACAAGGAAATGAGTAACTCATTGAATCTTGCAAGTATTTCTTTGATGTTTATTGGTCAGGCAGTGGGATAGTCTGGCAGTGTGATAGTCCAGTTGTTGAGATAGACTGACACCAGTTTCCATTGTTCCCATATCTGCTTTCATTTTGACACAGTGTCGAAAAGTTAGATCAGTAATTTAGGTGAATTAATGATAACATTCTAACAGTTTCAAACATGATTGCATGAACAGCTCTTGTTGGTAGGGCAGGCTGAGAGCTGGAAAGGTCTGTTTGGCAGAGGATGATGAGTGAGTGCTGCAATCCCAGAGTGTGGTTTTGGCACAGCAGGTCTAAATGAACTGCATTTCATGTTCGTCACAAATCCTATTCTCCAACCAGTTCCTTGCTATCTGTTGATTTCTCTTTTGGTTTTCACTCTTCCTTGATTTCTTGCATGCAATGATTTCATTGCCCTTATCCAAAATCATATTAAAGGCATGAGGAACTTAATTTGATTCTTATTTTATTTATGCAGCGATCTAATAATGATTTTTTTTCTTTGTTAACAAAATAAGCATTTGATAAAATCTTGAAAGTAGACACAGGCTGTCTAACTGATAGTATATTTCTCCTTCTGCATTAATTATGCTATTTGTTATCACTTCCAGTTTTCTATTCAAGGTAGAAGAGGCTGAGGTTTTTTAAAAGCAATTTTAGAATGAGGCTTTAATGTTTCAGAATAGATCATACTGCATGCAAAATACTGTATTTCTGACTGAAAAGCTGATTGTTTAAGGGGCTGCATGACTTATAACTTGCTAGATGTTGACATTGAAAATATTTTGAAAGGAAAGGGTGAAAGGAAAGTTCAAACCACTGTATAATGTACAGTAGTGATGTGGTATTTTTGATGCTCTTGAAACATTAACCATTTAGCCATTTTCTGTTTTGGATATGAACATGGATGTCAGCAATGAAGTATCTTCTACACTGATCTTTGCCTGTGTGTTTTTAGAGATTCATGCATCTGTCTTTTGCTTTCCATTTATAAAACTTGAATTATTAGTCTATAATGTGGAAAGCACATTTTTTTTGTTACAAACCCAGCATATTTCATAATTGTAGTTTGATTTTTATTTGTAATAATGCCTTCATGTCTGTGCAGCATTGAAAATCGTATTCCTAAGACTGCCTGGGAAATTCTTGCCTTGCAAAAGTATCTTCCTGTGGGGATGCAGAAGTCAAATGGCATAAGGCCTTTTTTTTTAAAATCTTAGTGCAGCACTAATTGTAGCAGATACAGTCTCCACAGCATTGCTGTTTATTGATACTACTGTGAGCATCCTAATGTAGAATTGGAACTCTGTGACTAGGTCTTCCCTTTAAAGCAAAAAAAAAATCTTCTTTTTTTTGTCCTCCAGTGTGAAGTTTTTCAACCTAGGTAGGGAATTGTCTTCAAACAGAAGTGTAGCCACAGGCCCTGAGAATGTGGCACACCTGAAGGCCTAGTTCTGTCCTGTACTGTAAGACTGCACAAGCTGGCACCACTACCAAAAGTGATAGTCCCATCTAGTCCTTTTGTTCAAATAACTCGTGTTAGCTCATGGGTTTGTGGGATTACAGTGAACCAGATGTGGGAGATGGGCTTTCTTTATTTTTTCCCTTGGGCAAATTTTGCCAAGATCAGAACTTTCTTCCTTGTGCCTAATGGGGAGAGCAACTCCAGTGTGAACCAGTTTCAGCCACTGCAGAGCAACATCCCCAGTGGAATATGCATTTGTCATACATTATAGCAAATAATTCCTATATCTTTGTGCAGGAGAATACCTTGGCACACACATGTACTGTGCCCCTCAAGTATCAACTAAAGATAGTATTTCACATGTGTTTTCACAATTTTGCAATAATCAAGATCACCTTAACATAATACTGAATTTGACACAAACACCCAGATAAACCAAGGAAGTGTGGTCACTTCTGTCCCTTTCAACTCTTCTTTTTTGGCACCTTTAGCCATCTTTGTTTCCTTACCCGTACTTTCTTCATTTTTCCAAGGAATGTTTCCATCAGAAGTATAAAAACTCTTCAGCTATTAAGGTGTTATTTCTTCAAAGTGCATTTTGCTTAATGCTGTCATGTGATAGATTTGCAAGGTTTGCTTGGAAAGGTTAAGTCTTCATATAGAACCCTGAGTGAATGGGATCAAAGCCAGTCACTTCATAGTGAAGTTTAGAATCTCTTAAGATTATTCGAATTTCTCGCTTTTCATTTGGGATAGCAGGTAAGAATAATTAATCTGCGTATCTAAGAAGCAAGTAAATGCTATTAATTACTTGCTTCTACTTATTTTTTGTGAAAAGTGAGCATGGTGGCAAAGATAGGAAAAACTGAAAGAAGTTTATTAGGACATAATTAGGACATAATACAAATTCCATACTGAAGAGCACTCTGATCGTGGTAGGACAAACACTGGCAGCACTGTCTCTCTCTATATAGCCAGATAGAGGTGTATAGCATTTCTCTACATCCTAACTATTGAACTTTATCTGGGCTCCAGCTCTATATGATTCAGGGACTCTAGGGACATGGCTATGTTAAGATCTGGAACATCTCTCTCATTCTCGAAACTTGTTTTCAGGTGACAGAGTGTCCTTTGATTTGTAACATATGTATGGTGTCAAAATCTGTGCTGCTTTCTTGCAGGTGGAGGTCAAGCTTCTGTCTTAATCTGCTATGACAGTACTTTCTGTTAAGCTTTATATTCTGTTTATACTTCCTTTACCCTGAAAGCACAAGCTGAAATATTTTTGTGGTTTAAGAAAGGCTGTGCTTTACTTTGTGGTTGCACAGCAGTAAGCATAAGCCATTAGGTATTGTGAGTTGCTGAAGATGAAAACAGGCCTTCAAGGAAACATCCTTTCTACCCTTAAGCTGCATCTAATATTGCTCCTGCTTTTCTGCTGGAGTATGTGGCAGTGCTGTCTCCTCCCTCAAACTCTGCTCTCAGATCACTGGCCATGATGCAGAATAAGGGCCACTTTCTTGGACTTATATATTTTCAGTATTGTGTGTAGGTGTTTATCTATGAAATGATTCCAGGAGAATTATTACTGTAAGGGGTTCTCTAGAATCATAATGCCACAGACAAATGATTTTTATTTTTATCCCCTTGTGTCCTTAAATTCCCCTCACAGTCAAGTGTGTATAAAATGTGATAAATTAAGAGGAATTAACACCTGTGGATTTAAATGTTTGTGTTCCTATCAATATTTGCTACATTTGTGTGTGTGTATATATTTTTATTTTTTAATTTGCAGACAGAGTTATTGATAACTATCTTGTTCTATTTCTGTAGATTAAAAATATTTTAGTCTTAATGACTTTGATGTTCAATACACAATTTATACCGTTACTGTTTATCTCCTTTTGGTTCAGTGAGAGTAGAAAAAAATTCCTTATACTTTTTTTAGTGATTTTAAATGAATGTTATTCATTTGTATCATAATATACTGGATGTAGCATTAGTAGTTTAACCATAAGGGTTTTATTGCTTATAACGGGCTGTATATTCATGGGTTGCTTTATCTCTTGCAGATTTAGAAATGGCAATTGCATATTGGAATTTAGTCTTGTCAGGAAGGTTTAAATTTCTGGATCTTTGGAATAAATTTTTGTTGGTAAGTATGTACCGTATTCCTTACTGCTTGTCTTTAGTCTACAGTAGCCTGGCTGTTGTAGGTTGTGTGCTTCCAATAAGAAAAAGACAGGATATCTGAATATTTCCTTTGAACTTTTTCCTCTTTGAAAACTGATATAAAATAGTCTTCAATCAAGCCAAATTAAATCTTCTCTATATAATTTTCCAATTGAGAAGAATGCAAAATGATGTAGCAAAGCAATAGAGTATTCTGCTTGCTTGATTCTGTATCCTCCTACTTATGAAAGTTTCTGCGTAAAAGGAAGCCATGATTGTGGATTCCACTGATGCTGTCTTTATTCTCAAGACATCTGTGATTATTGTCAACCATGTATTTTACCATGCTATGACTTTTGTAGTGTTAATGAATAAACTCAAGTCTTTTTAGGTCAGTCATAACAGAATTGATATTTAACTTTAAAAACTTTTAATTTTAAGCAAAAAGTTTTGCCTGAGTAATTAGTTTGACTAATTTTTTAGCTACTAGTTGTGAACTCATCTTGGCAGTTTTCTTATTACTATTGTAATTCTGCGGGCAGTGGAGTAAAGATGCATAAATTAAACCTCTGAAATTGAAAAATGTTCATATAAAAGGTATGTTTCACTCATCTATATTTCTAAATTTGCATTTCTGTGTAATTACCAAAAAAATTATATAATGTATAATCTATCTTAAAAGACTAAATTGAAAAAAAATTATCTGTACTTTAGGAGAAATAAGAAGTCTTTCTGCATTTTGTCCCTCAATGCTTAGTAGGGGAAGCGTATACTTTTTGAAATATTTTCCTGAAGTTTTTTCTAAATTTCTAGGCAGTATATTTATTTGAATCACTGAATAATGTACCAGTTTCATCAAGATGACTTGTGAAAACATTTTATGTTTTAACTGCCTTAATAAAATTAACACATCCAAATTCAGATCTATAGATGTAACTGAAGAAAAATCTGCAGGTTTTTTGCCCACTTTGCTATGTGATCAAGTTTGTTACAACAGACAGTTCTGTGGGTCTCTACTTCAAGCAGTGGTCTAGATGACCTGGTATAAAGTGTGTTACTTCAGAAGAGCTGTTTAACCAGAATGTTTACTTCAGAAGAAAGGTTTAAATTAAAAGATTTAAACATAAGAAAGAAGCAAGCTAGGACTCTTTTGAGTATTCTTTTGATTATTTGTTAACATGATGAAGAAATGTTTGTAAAAAGTGTTTTTCTGTATATGTCAATGTAAAATGCTACTATGGAATTTGAAAGTAATTTGAATTGAACAGTACCATTTTTCTTCCATTATAGGAACATCATAAAAGATCAATTCCGAAAGATACTTGGAATCTTTTGTTAGACTTTGGAAATATGATTGCAGATGATATGTCCAACTATGATGAAGAAGGTAAGCAGTACCTGAATATCTTAAAAAATAAATACCTTTAAGAAATATTGCTACAAACAAGCAAGAGAATATGTTGGTGCCTCCTGTCTTAATTTGTTTATCCTTAGAGTTTTAGCTGCAAATAGTGTCATACTTGTTGCCAAAACAGTCATGATAAGAAGGTTAACTGTTTTTTGTTTGCTGTAATATGTAAATAGAAGTAAAGATACTGTCACACCATTATACAGTACGTTATTTGAGCATGTTATGCTACAAATCTCTCAATGAAGCTGAATGTTTTGTGCAGAATTTTTGCTAACCTAAAAACAGTTTACACTCTGTTACTAATTCTGTTTTGACATTTGTACAGAAATATGTCCTAATAAGAATGCCATGGTTTTGCTATCAACTAATGTTTATATTTGTGGTGTGGATTTTTCTACTTTAAATACATTTTGTTTGTCTTAAGAACTACTGCTGGAAGAAGAGATTCAAATGTTGAATTCGGTAGTTAGGTGCTTTTTTCAAGTGTTTTATCATCTCATGTGTGTTAAAGCTAGACTAGGCCAGAAATGTCAAGGTGAACTTCTGATCTTTTATATTTAAAGACTACACTGATTTATTGCTGGTAATAATAGAATAATTTCTGAATTGCTTGACTTCTCTTTAGGGGCGTGGCCTGTTCTAATAGATGATTTTGTGGAATATGCACGACCAATAGTCACAGGAGGAAAACATAAAACTTCCTAACCCCAGACATGTCAGTATGGACTAAACATGCTCTCTGAACTGCACTGGGTGATGAAGATTTGTTAACTGAAAACTATGCACATTTTTGCTGGTTTCAGTGGTCGTGATGACATTCTGCAGACAAAACTGAAATTCTTCCTTTCTACCTAAAGAATATGATGGCTGACTTGTGGACACTTCAAGAACAAACTCAGAAGATAGTTCAGGCTGTTTGTAGGCTATTGGCTTCAATTATTGTACTGGTTATATCATATAGGATGTAGATTTTGCATGATTTTATACTTTGGAGAAGTTTAACTAGAGGCCATTTTATTAAAGTTTTGACAGCACAGCATGCCATTCAGTTCATGATCCAAAGTGAACACCAGCAGTTACATAAACAAAACTGTATTATATTGTACTTATATTAAAAGCAGTATTTGTGGTATATAAATTAAATCCCTAAATAAAACTTATGCAGTATGTTGTATTTTTATAAAAGTTAGTTCCATGGATCTGTCCTAATATGGAATTGTAACAAAACAAAAACAAACAAACCCACTTATGCCTTTTTTTTTTTTTTCAACTTGTTGCCCAAACTTACAGTTTTTACTTTTAAGTCCTGGATGTATAGATTGATTATATCCAGCCTTTTGTTTTCTCCCAATGAGATTAACTTCCTCATTATTCTTCTTGAAGTGCTTGGACATGTAGGAGTAGCATTGCTGAGGACAGGCTGCTGCTCTATGCTGTGTTGCACCTCCAGTTTTTTTTAATTAACCATTTTAATGTAGACATTAAACAACCAAAGATGCTTTTATAATTCATGTTTGGCTATCTTAATTCAGTTAGTCTTTAGTTATGTGTTCTATTTATTTTTAATAAGGAACTGGTGGAATGTGGATTTTATTTATAGATTGAAACATACCATAAATTCTAACTAAATGCAACATAGTTATAAATGCAAATCCTGGCACTTCTCACGGAAAATATGTGTGAGTAAGCCCAAAGACTTAACTAGTTGGCTTCTATGTTGGAAAAAGCTAGGAGTAAGGAGACTTTATATTAATGATTATAAGTATTCATGCCTCTGGATGTATTGTGCATTCTATTTTATATATTTAAGAGGGGAGAGGAAGAGTAAATTGACGCAGTTTCAGTGATCTCAAGGCTGGTGAAATTGGACCAGTTTTCACCAAATCTGAATTTGTTCAGTCATTTGTTTCTCCCCTTACGCCAACGATTGATTATAAAGTGTACAGAGGTCAGTCTCCTCTTCCTCAAAAGTGTCTTCCACTGTCTAAGCACAAAAAAGTTTTACCAGAAACTATTCAGCATGTCTTCACACATGCTCTTTCAAATGCTACCTCATCAAAATGAGTTTGTCATAGCCACTGTAAAAGTTTGTTAAAATGAAGTGTTGCTAAAGAGCGTGTACAGCTATCATCAATATATTTTCTGTAATCAGAGCTGAATAAGTGCAAGAATTTTGGAGAAAATAGTGCATTAAGTTATTTAAATTATGCCTGTTTGGATCACATGAGATCACTTAAGCATTGCATGACAGCATACGATTTTATTTTGGGTTTGCAAGGGTATAAAAGTTTGCAGTATTCTCTTAAACTCTAATATTTAGAGTTTCATACAAGCAGTCAGCTTTCATTTATGTCAATGCAACCTGCAAGAACAAATGTACATGCTGCACACAGAGAGATTGCCTTCATTCTTCCACTTGAGAGAATTTCAGTTGTGCATGATGTTTAAAAAGCAGGATTAGGGCAATTTTGAACAAATCAGCAAGTTTTCTCTTAGTAAGAGTATAGCAAGCAAACTAAAAATGCCCTGAGAGTAATTTATTGTTAGTATATTTTTTTGCCCTTGCAGGGCAGCCGCCAGGTGTCAGCATCTCAGCCGGCAGCTGCCTCCTGCTTCCGTGTAAAGTTAGCCAGGAAGGTTAAGCCCAATTATTACTTTCTGCCTACAACTTTTTAGAAGGGCATTTTGTACATAACTTCTATAGAAGTCAATGGGGATTGAAAAGTAGTGTTATGCTCTTTTAAATAAATTTGATTTATCTACGTTTCCATCCCAAAACAAGCCACTTCTGTATCAGTCTCATAGACTTTGGCAAGATGTAACATCTTGTAGCATCAAGTGCATTTATCTAGCCAAAAGTGATAGAATGCTTGTTATTCACAATTGCCACTTAAAATGTATAGCTATAATATAACTGCACAGAAGTAGTTTAATCTATCAGTATGTGATGCAACTCAAGTTTCATAGTGCTAGAGCTCGTGAAACATTTGTTCATGCTGAGAATTCCTTCAAATCAATCTGATGAACCTTTTACCTTTTAAAATAAATAGAGCATAAAAAAGGCATGGGAATTGAGGTTTTTTTGCCTTGTTAATCTAAGCAAGAGGGAAGGTGCTTAGCACAATAATCAGTTTCTATATATATACTTTTACTCACTCTTAAGCCTCCTTCCTGTGAGGATCCTTCATGGGAAACAACCTTCCAACCCAGGAGGAGTGGGTAAAATATCTGAAGATAGGAGTTGCTTCTTATCAGCCAGCTTCTGAGGTGTAGTGTTCTTTTTCTTTTGTTCTTCCTGGTATTCTATCCCTTTAAAACCACATATGCTTTTTGCATTCCCATACATAATAGCATGGAGTAACACCTTCACACTTGATCATTAAAAATACAAATAAATTGCTTTGAAATTATGAGTTTCTTATGTATTTTAATAATTATCTGCTATCCACAGTTCCACTTTACAGGGCACTCTGACTTGCTTTTTAAGTAACCTGACACAGTGGTAACACCTAGGCTGTTCAATTTATAATCATAAATGGTACAGATGTCTTCAAGTTGTTCGGTGCATACAGTATTACTTCACAGATATGCTGTATGAATTTTTAAAGTTGGTGCCAAGTTGTTTGGTTTTACATCCTAGAGGGTTTGAAACTAAGCCATAGGATTTGTACTTGCCAATTCTAAATTTAAATGTAATTTATTATGTGTGTCATGCCAAGGAGAGCAAACCTGCAGGCATCTGCTCATTCAATGCACCTGGGAGATTTGCTGCTGAGTAAGCTGTACGTGTGTAAGTTTTGTGGCAATGGAAAAAGGAATAAATGGACTGTCAACATAAATGATTGAAGTCAGTCATGTGAGACGTCTGTATGGTTTTCATCAGCTTTCTGCTTTGGAAGTCTTGCAAAGGCTGGTGGGTTTTTTGTTATCTGGTTCATTTGTTACATTCTTCCGTTATTATACCATCAACCAGAAGAGGGCAAGAATGTAACTCATTAACTTTTGACTAGCTATAATGTTTGGTTTGCTCGTCTGTGCCATGTTTAAGCTTTTAAGAAGCTTGACATGCTTAGCTGCAGTGCTGTATTCACTACATGTAGTCGCTACATGCTAGTGCCCAAACTCTGCAATTTGTGTTATTAGTTTGTACTGGCAATGAGAGGTGTAATTGCAGGGAAAGTGTTGCTCAGTCCAGGTTCTGAGCTCTGTAGGAGCAGCACCATGCTCAGAAGTGTGTGCAAAGACCTTCAGAGGTATGTATTCACCTGTCATGAATTCCCTTCTGAAAGTTGAAATCAAAATAATTAAGTTGCCCTCTGTCCTCACCCAGCTGCTTTCACCAATCACTGGTTGCTTTGGTGTCACACGAGTCTTGTCTTCCTTTTCCTGTAACAGCAAAACTGCTGATGCTGATGCTTGAACCACAGCAAGCTCTTTTCCTTTCAGGTGTCAGCACCAGTAGCTTCCCTCAGCTGATGCCAACCAGCATCTGGCCCACCAAAAGGCACAGCCCTTCTGAATGAGAAAAAGTGTAATATTTTTACAACCATGAACCAGTTCAGCAAAACGTGTTTTCTGATCTTTTCTTTATATACAGTGTGCTGGGTAGAATTAGAGATGAGGATGACACACCTCTAAAATTAACTTTTTTGTTTTAACTGTTGACAGAGGGATCTGCAACTGCAGCTGCCTCTACAACCACATGCAGAAAATACCGTATTTCAGACAAATGGGTGCAATGTTCACCTCTTAATGAGAAGGGCTGGGGAAGCTTAGGGGCATTCAAGTTTTGATTGAGTATTGGGATACTTCCCCTTGGTGCATATACTTGACAAATTCCCATGTGTTTTTTCTTGTGCCTCCTTTTCCAAGCAGTGATATACTCTCGTTTGGCAAACCCCATAGGCTTCATGTCAAGACTTCAGCTTTCTGTCAAGAGTGAAAAGAAGTCCATGCTGTGTTGCTAAAGGATTATTTTTCCTTTAAAGCAGTGATGTAAAACTGTATGAAAATTATTCATCTCCATTATTAAAGAATTGCATAAAATCAGTCTCTTTTTTTTCCTGGATCTCAGTGAATGTGTTTTAAAGGAATGATCCTGTTGCTAAAGTAAAGTCCTTCATTTCAATTGCTGAAAAGATGCAACTCCAGCAGAAGTCTGACACCCATCTGGTATCAATCATATATTCCAGGATATGGCTCTGAATCCTTTGGATGGGTGAACTTGGAGCATTTCTCTGCTGAGTGTTTCTGAATGGCAGAAGCATCAGCCACTCACTCGTGGGTGAAACACTTGGGGTGTAGTCGTCTTCTTTTAACTTAAAAAGGGCTTATGTGGACACAGCATTGTCAGTCCGTTTGCCAGTTCATTTATTCACAGAAGACCTCAGTGCCTGTACAGCACATGAGCCCTCACCTGGGTGCTGGAGATCATCAATGCAGAGCCCCTCAGGTGGAGGAGGCAGGAGCAGCCACATCTGCCAAAGGCGTGCTTCCATGTTTTCACATTGTTGCATTTCAAATACAGTTAAGCTGAAACAGCGTATTGCCACCAACGCAGACAAGCCTTTTCTCTGTCCAGCCTTCCCATTCCTTTTTTTCTGGATTCTCCCCATCTAAAAACAGTCATATATACACTACTGAAAGGACGCAAAGTCGCATTTTTATAATTTACCAAACATTTTTGTAAGCTCTTCTTGTTTTGGTGGTTTTTTTTACTGTTGTGCATACTTCTCCATCTTAATGGAGTTACTGTCTTTTGTTTCTGTTTAAGACATGTAAGTATGATGTTTTACAAATAATTGTCTCCGTTGTGGGGAGTAGGGGTAGTTATCATTGTGTCTAGCCTACCTCTGCCCAGAAAGCTCACAGGTGATGGAAGTACATGAAAAGGAGATCACATGTAATTAATAAATTAAATAAAAATTTCTTTGTTGCATGTTCTATTTTGTAGAGTTGAGAAATAGAACTCTGAATTTTTGGGTTTTTATTATACCCTTATTTCTGAAGCCAGAGATTTTATTCCTAATTTGAGCTGTGTTATGAGCAGCCAAGTGTGTGTGCAACAGGGTAAAGTCCACGGGAGGCAAAAGGGCAGTGCAACTGCCAGCCACATTCAGAAGGAAAAGATAAATGGAAAACTAAGAATAGCTTTGCCCATTTTCAGAAAGGAACCTTCTATCTGATGAGGCCCTTACTAGCTCACCACAGTGCCTCAGCAGGTGATTTCTCCTGTCCTTGCTTTGCAAGCTCAAATTCCCATGTGCCTCCAAATCGTGATGCTATGCAGGAATAGAGAACAGGTGGGTGCCACAGAAGGGTGGATGGACCTGTAACAGAGAAATCAATGTCAGTGCTTCTGCCTGGTGTGTTTTTCTAAGCTGTCCTGGCCTTGGTTTTCCATCTTGAGTGTTTGCTTTCAGGCACGTGGAACCTGAGATAACTAGCAGTGCAGGGGTGGCTCTAAGATTACCTCTACGTTGCATAAATGCCCGGGTTGTGGGAGATGATGCTTATTCCTACAGCCATGCAGGGCATCCTCACTTTTCATGGCAAGCCAGCTCTAGAGCAGGCTGGCTATGGCCCCACTGTAGAACACTTGGCCCTGCATATCCTCTAGTGCCTGCATGATGCCCCTCACATCCTGGCATCCTAAGGCATAATTGCCTTTTTTTTTTTCTTTTTCAGGGCAGAGATGTTGCTTTCTAGCAATGAAAAGACTCTCAGTGTCTTTTTCCTAATACTCAGCTCTTCTATTAACCAAGTTGCAATCTTTAAAACAAATGTGTACTAACAGAGGCTACTTTCACCACTTGGGCACTTTATTTCCTATAATGTAGAACAGGCATGGCAATGCTTCTTTGTGTCCTGAAACTGCATAAAGTACAGTGATATTTCTACATATGTCAGTAACTCAGACTATGATTAACTGCTTATTGCTTTGGGTGCTAGGAGGATGCATGCTTTACACTGCTGGCCTTTTCCATCTAAATAGCAATCATTATTGGTCTCTGAAAAAGATCAGAGAAAAGCAAAGACCTTTCCCCAGGTATCCTTTATCAAAAGTACAGTCAAGTCAGTCAAAGCTTTCTGTTTATTTACCTAAGTTTATATTTACATTCGTATTTCTATCTGTAAAGTAGTAGTAATGTGTGAGTCTTTAGGACTTTCTTACACTCACAGGATGCCATTTAAATACATCTTTCAAAATAGTTTCCTTCCAGAGTCTAAGTGTGGGCTGCACCTGAGCTCAGCTTCAGGAAAAAGTCACTCTTTGCTAGGGAGTAAGGCATGAAATTGAAGTTGGTGTTTTCGTCAGTGTTTATCCAGGGGTGCAGTGAATTAGCAGAACATTGTTGTACTAGGTGGAACAGAACAAAATATCACCATAGAGCATAATTAGAAATGGGAGAGGTCATCTGCATTTGACTAGATTTCTTACTGCTTAATCCCTCATTCTAGTGTGTACAGAGTCTGAAAAACTGCTTTTATAACAGGCTTTCCTTCTGACTGGTCCCTGAGAGAGAGGTTGACTTCAGCATACCAGAAATGGGTGAAAAAATATTAATTTACAGGTTATTGAATAAATAAGCACCCCTGTGGAGGCATCTGTTTTTCTGGGTGTAGAGTTACTTATGCTGGGTAAGGCTAAGGATCTCCTGGCTTGCTTTACGCTGGGTTGCTGAATTGAGGCTTTTGCAGGTCTGCTCTTACAGTTTCATTGAACAAAACCCCTGCAAACTCCCTGGGTTATGAAATATTTCCTCTCTGTCGGGTCTCGGACAAGAGATGGCATCTGCTGAGCCAGAAAAGGAAGTCCTTGCCTTATAGAGAGCGCTGTCGGTGTGACACAATGGCTGATATAAAGTGTCGGGGGAGCTGAGCTGAAGGCAAAGGAACAAAGGAAGATCAAGATTCAGTGACTGTCTTGGGCAAAAGGAAAGTAGGAAGTGTCTCAGGGATGGATAAGTTTAAAGCTGCACTCGTGCTGGCTGGGGTAGGGGATGCTCTCGGTTATCGCAATTTCTCCCGAGAAAACAATGCCTTAGGTGCAAAAATCCAGCAGGAGCTGAAGGAAATTGGAGGGCTTGAGAACCTGGTGCTCTCTTCCGACAAGTGGCCAGTAAGTGACAACACGCTCATGCACATGGCTACAGCTGAGGCTGTCATCACAGGTAGGTACGACGGGACTAGTGAATGCAGTCTGGAGAGGAACAGAACTGTCAAGGTGCTGCATTTCTTAAAATAAGCCTGATTGCTGGGGAAGTCATGAGAAAGCGTGTCAGAAATGCTGCTTATGTGAATGATAATTGCATTGGTTTGGCTCCTCCATGAGCACAATCCTGTGACCATCACACAAACTGGTAAGTCTTGATTTCTGTAGTGGAGGTGCTCTCCCTTTATTTTCCCTAGGTATATACAGTTAGTTAAAGCTTAAAGACTAAATACCACATGTGCAGCGTAACAAAAATAATTGCTAAGTGTATTATCTGTATGCTGGAATACATCAGGGAATAATATAGCCACTAGAGATTAATCTGTAACCGATAAGAACTCTTCTAAGTGCATTTTTAACATATTTGTGTCCAGAACTCCAGACTGGATAGAGTTGCTTTTTATACTGCTTTCAGGCTAAAAGCACTAGCACTGTCTCCTTTCTGCTGCACCTCAGACAAAAGGTTGCACCACCAAGGCCAGAAAAAGTACTATTTGTTTTATAAGGAGAGTTCCATGTCTTTAGTCCAAAAAGTATTCTAACATACTATGCTTATAATAAAGTCTGTCAGAATTGTGGAAGTTATTAAGCTATGCCTTCTAAAATCCCAACGGTTTGAGAGAGAACATTTGTTTTTTTCTTAAGGTATAGCCTTTTAAAGATATGATAGTATTTATATTGACTCATTACCTGTCAAACTAGAGCTTTCTGAGACTGTCAAGACTATAGAAAGTACACCAGAAAACAGTGACGTCTCAGCAGCATTTTACCTCTTTAGAATTAATCAATTTTTTTAATCTCTGTAAAAATATTTATAATTTTTCTGAAAACTCATAAGACTGCATAACTCCTAGTAACAGAAGCTCACAATGCAGTTAAGTATTCTTCACATCAATGAAGTTTCCCTGGTGCTCCTGTTTCACTGCTTTATCTGCCTGCTTCCAATGTACTCTAAATTTAGTACATAGAGATCAGCTGAAGAGTGTGTTGGGCCCTTCATACTTGGCTATCAGTTAACCAATGGTTTAAGGGATAGCTAATACACTAAAGATAAGAGCAAGATGTCAGCCTATCAAGAAAAAAGATGACTAGAATATTTCTGAATATAGGGTATGATTAAATACATATCATATGTTTCTTGCTTATTGAACTCTCTAAAACCATAACTTCTGGGTAACCAAGCCAGTTAGACTAACAATAAAATAATAAATAACTTTTAATTAAATGTAGCAGGAGGACTGTGGCTCTAAAATAGAAGTTTTAGCTATAATTTCCGTTGGCTGTGTTTATCCTACACTCTCATTTCTTTGACCTGATCAAGCATTTTAAAAAGGTGCTTTCATGGTCTGGAGAGAAAACAGCAAGATGGAGTAGGGAATTCTAGTAAGAAATCTTCATTTCACAGTAACACTGGTGAACAGGAGAAAATGAGCCTTTCTCTCTGCTTCCCACAAGGGAAACAAGAACCACTCCTGCCTGCAGCAGTGTCTCCTCCTGGCAGGGGGGATGCAAAGCGGCTCCAGGACTTGCTCATGGCCCAGCCTGTGTGCCAAATCAACCACGTCAACAGAGCGAAGCTAAAGAAGGTGAATGTGGGTCTGTGAGGCTGCAGCTGCCACCAGCCCTGGAAACCTGCATTCCTCATGCAGTGGGGAGTCAGCCCTCACTGCTGTGGAGACTGAGATTTTAAAGAATATATTGGGTACCTGGAACATTACCAATTAAAAAAAAAAGTCAATAAAAATATCCCTGTCCCTCACTGCCCTGCTCCATGCACATCCTGTTTGCCTGGCTAGCTGCCTGCTGGCCACCACGTCCCCTGGATGCATAGCTGCAGGCAATTGCAGGATGCTTGCAGGCTGGGATGAAGGTGCCCAGGGCTTAGGCTCACCATGTTATCCCATCGCTGGGGCACTGCCCTCGGGAGAGCTCTCAGCCTGTGGCAGCAGCCAGTCATGAGGTGAATGCTTGTGTTAAGGCAAAGGCAGTTCTCACCTGGAGAGGGGATTTTGGCCATCACCTTGCTGGCTGCAAGGAAGACATTCCAGAAGTGTCATGGCCAGAAGCAGCTGGGACTGTGGATGCTGCCGCAGACTGAGCTGGTGATCCCCAAATCCACCATGTGCACAGACTGAAAGGCTGATCTGACAGTGAAGGATAAACAGAACATCCACTTCCAGCAGGAATCTGTCCCATAAGGGAGGAACAAGAACAGCATCATCAAATCCAGGGGAACTATCCCTGCAGCAAGGAAAATCTTTTCCTCTCTTAGACATGGGTTTATAAATATAAGGGTTAATTTTAAAGAAAGGACCTGTCTGATTGACAGCTGAGACAGCAGCCTGGCTCCAGGTGTGGGAACCATGGTGGGCTTGAGCAGCCCAGAGGTGCTGGACTACAGGGACTATGGCTCTGGGGACAAGGTTTCTGTAGGAAACACCAAGGCAGTAAATCCTGCTCCTAGCTCCCATCTGGATAAACTGCGACACATGACTCCTAAATATGGAAAGAGCTGGCAGCTTGAAAGTGTCTTGTTTCTTTAGGATTGTATGTGGGATAGCCAGTGTAATGGGTAGGGTATTACTTTATGTGAAAGGAGGGGAATCTTTGTTCTTCCCTTCATCTTCTTTATTTGCCTGCCTGCATAACTGGTACTTCAGAGTGTCTCTGGCTTCTGGGACTCCAAACTTCCTCTTAAATTAAACTGCTTCTGTGGATTTCAAGAATTCACCATCTCTGATAAAATGAAGATATTTTTAGAAGAACTTCCCCTGCTGTATTATTCAACCTGTGCATCAAACTAAGTATTAAATAGAGTTTCTCTAAGTACGTAGAAAATACACAAGTGGATAAATCCCTTTGGCCTCCTGTGTTCCCACTGACTACACAGCTATGATAGATGGCAGTGGAAGGTTTTCTTCAACAAGAGCCAAAGGCAGGACTCTTCAAGCCCAACAATACACAACACCAGCCAAGAGAAGCAGCTATATGAAGAAACAGTATATGTTTTACAGTATTTGTTCATCCCTAGGCAAAACTGTAGGACTTGGTAAAAATAATCTATGAACAGATATTGTTAGTGAACTTATTACAGAGAAAATTTATCTGCTGGAAATGCTATAGACTTTAGGGATTTACTACTCTTACTGATCTTTATAATATTTTTTATAAAAACTGTTCTTGATACTATACTGACATAAGATCATGGCATCCCTGCATGAGAGACCTACAGATTTTAGACAAAATACATGTAAAATATAGATTAAAAAAAGAAGGTCACTAATTTACCTTTGTGTTTAGTTACACATAGCTCTTAAAGTAATTCTGTAGTGTGGTAATTAAAAGAAAATAGGCTTTCATTTTTCGATTCACACCTGCAAAGGCAGGGGCCAAGCCAGGCACAGCTGTCTTCTCCCAGTCCCCCTGACAGCCATGCTCTCACCTGACAGATGGACACCTCTGTAATTACTTCACACCACAGAGCTTAAATATAGGCCTTGAGCAGCTACTGTTGATTAATAGAATGCCTTCTTTCCAGTTGAAGGAATTAAAAGTGGAAAGGTACTGAGGAAAAGATGAGAATTGAGAGTTAAGACCATTGTCCCTCCAGCCCACTTTCATGGTGTGTAAGAATGTGTTGACAGTGGCACCAGAAATATGACTTGGTGTATTGGAAGTGAAAACAGAGATATTTCTCAAATGCATAATGAGCTTATTTGTGTGTTTTCCAAGCTCTTTTTCTGTTCTGCCATGACACAACAACCTTCTCTTCCCTCCCCTGAGCAGATTACTGGTGTTTAGAAGATCTGTACCGGGAGCTGGTAAAACGGTACGTGGATGCTGTTGACAAGCTCTCGGGCAGGCGGCCAGACCCCGCCACCATCGAAGGCTGTAGGGAATTAAAACCAGACAACCACCTTCTCGCCTGGCACACACCGTTCAATGAAAAGGGTACGGTACTGCTTTCCTTTTATAGGTCCTGCCTGGAATAATGCATGCTCTCAGTGTTTGTGGCTATATGGAAATTGTTTCCTTTTCCCCCCTGACATCAAAGGCCGCTACCCCTGAAACCTTTCCATGTTTGCCTGAGGATGGCAAGAGATCTGCCAAGAATTCCTTCTGTAGGGCACTGTGTCCTCTCTTAAACGAACCCCTCCCTCTTTAACATCTATTTAAAGAGACTTTGTCTTTGGCTCTGTGCCTCAGGGTCCAGATCATTGTCCTTGAGTTTAATGGTTATTTTAAGAAATATTTTCTGCCATTTTTCGTTTAAACATTTGTAGACTTGGATTTTTTCAGTGATACCAGATACGAAATGAAATGCCAAGCCTGTAAATTGCTCTAAGCACCAATGTGTTTACTGGAAGGAAAACAGAGACTTTTCTCCAGTTGGGTGCCCTGCTGACAACTATCACTGTTTTGCCAATAATCCCTAATATTCCTAGCTTGGTCTACCTACCCCTGACCCTCTCTTTCTCTCTCTTTATGATAATTTACTTTTACAATGAATAGAATTTCCACTTCAAGTTAAATAACAAGTGTGCAGCTGTATGCACAACACATACCCATCCAGTGCAATTAATCTTGAAAGCCTGTAGAGACACCACATCACCAGAGGAGATAGACCCAGGCAGCCATGAAACGATGGCAGCTCACAGGGACGTTGTGCTGTGTTGGTGTGACATTCTGCCACCGCGGTACGTATTGGCCTTGCTCAACAGAAGGCAACATTGATGCAACACCGAGGCAAAGATCTGGTGGCACAATGCCATGGCTATTTCTGGGGCTCTGCAGTCAGTTTCCTTTGACACAAAAAGCATTTCTCACTCATCCCCCGCTCCTCACAACAGCTGCTGGAAGCGAAATGGGTATTCTGCCCACCCTGCTATCAGCTGGTCAGATTTGAGAAAGTGCCCCTTTGGGAGTTGTCACATGTTTTCTGACTGCCAGTGGATAAAATTTGGTCAAAATAATTGTGGGAGTGGCCATTGGCCCCAAGCAGCTCTCAGCATTGCTCAATAAGCAGTTGAACATGGCTGTTCCCTGGCCCATTGCTGTACTGGAGCTACATCTCTTCTTTTAGCCTTCCTCCTCCCCAGCTGTCCATGATGAATTATCTGCTTTTGGGGGTACTCTGGGCTAGAAGGATCTAAAATTAATTCTTGCTTTGAGATCTGAGAGCTAAAGACAACCTTCTCCATCTGGTCTGACAAATAAGCATCCTGAACATCTCAAGAAGTCTTTTTTTTCACCCTGAGAGCAAAAGAACCAGTGACTGGTTAGGTCTACTATGGGACCTGACACTGCTATGGACATAATTAACTTATAATCAAATTTTCACAAAATTCTTCTTGAGGCAAAAACACGCCACAGGCGTTGAATGTCTAGCATTGAATGCCTAAGAGTCAGATTATATTTTGGATAAGCTGGAACCAAAAGGCTGATTTGCTGTGGTCATTCTATCTTATCTTGCTTCTAGCAATAATTTATGTGCCAGCCTTCATGGACCAGTGAAATCTTAGCTTGGGTAATTCTGCATTGCTTATAAGATGCTTCTCTGCTCAAATTCTTACGGATGTAGTCAGCAAACTGAGTTCATAAGTCAAACTGCCCTGTGTGTCTCTTTGCCACCTCATGTCATGCTCATTGTCACACTGGTTGCAGAGATACCTGGGTTATGTTAGAGGCTGGTGAGATTCCTGTGACCACCAGAAGACCTGCCCAAGACTGCCTAATACCTTCCATTTTAAGAGTTTGTTTACAGCAAATGGCCGGTCAAATAGCTTGGCTCTACCTGTATTGTGAATTTCAGGCTGAGGCTGCAGCATCCAAGCAGGCCTTTGTAGTTGCTGGGCTTCCGAGAAGCACTTGAGAACAGTGCCCTTTTGCTGTTGGCACTGGCAGAGGAGCATGAGGGAAAAGTGTGAGTTAAATGCAGAAAGTTGAGGGGGAGAAAATGAAGAGAAAAAGCTGCAGATGCACAGGACATAAAGGTACCAGTTTCTAAGTTCTCATGCAGAATGGTCTGTAGTCACAAAAGACACGCTGTCTTCAGGGCTTAGCAGCCATTACCCTAATCTTTGTTATTCTACAGATGTAGAGTGAAGAAAAGCACAGTGAGGTATTACATACTAAAAGAGAATAATATAGTGCATCAATGAAAATTAATTAATAAGAGGTGTCAACACAGCTTTTGTGGCCTCTATTGTTCAGCATGTCCACAAACTGTCTGGAAATAGCAGGTCAACAAAGTCAAAGACAACATGATGCAGAGTTGTAAAAGATGCTCACAGTGATGCACAACTGTGTGGCACAGCAGCAGAACCAAGTACAACGCAGATAAGTGAGAAGTCATACATGGGGGAGTGGGAAATCCTAATTTAATATATATAGATGCAGTTTTTATCCAGATACCACTCAGGGAAGGGATCATGGAGCTATAATAGTTCTACAAGAACATCATTTCAGTGCTGTATAAGAGCTAGAAAACAATTAGACAATTAGAAATGACCATGAAAGGAACAGATGACAAAACACAAAATATGTTTGCACCACTGTATAAATCCAAATCCACTGTTTCTTGATTATTGTATATGATCTGATCCCTCCCTCCTGCCACAAGGATGGAAGACAATTAGAAAGGATATGAGGAAAGGTGGTTGGATTGGTAAAAAACCTGCTTCCAAGGGCTGTGATGTCTGAGACATTACAATAGAGAGCTGTAAAGTCATAAATAACTGGAAACATGAATAGGAAAAGCAAAAAGTCACTGTGTCCTCCAAGACAGCATCTAGGGACTTCGAGTGAAAGTAGGAGGCCATGAGCTCAAAGCAAGCAGAAGAAAGGACTTCTTCACACAACACCTAATTAGGCTGCATAACTATTTTCCAATGCCAGTTTGCAGAGATGCTACAGTTCACGTGAGTTCAAAAAAGAGCTGGGTAAGTTCAACCAAGGGAAATCCTTCAAGGGTTATTAAGCAGAAAGACAAATAGCCAGCTGCCTCCTGGATCAGGGACACAAATTGTCAGCAGCTTAGTACAGGGGTCATAGTACTTTTCTTTTACTCTTTCTTAAGTATCCTCTTCATTGGCCACTGTCAGACATGATAAGTTGGGTTGACCTTTGGTCTGATCATGGAGGACAGTCCTTATGTTCTTACATGTGTCTCTCCTGTTGCTTGGACTAGTCTCGGTGTCCCTTACGTCTTTGATTCAAATGAGATACTGAGGTATGGGAGATAACAGCTGCCAAGCACCTTAAGCCCTGTCTGTCTTTACTGTTACTCCATGTGACCGAATTTTTTGTTTCTGAGTTTGCTTGTCTAATTCTGCAGTAGGTTTTAATGTAACTTCCTACACTGGAGAAACACAATGAAGTTGCAAAGACGAGCTACTTTAGGCCAGGATGTAGTACATCCTCCACCTTGGATACACTGAGAGATGTTATTTCATTAGCAGCTTTGTGTAGCACAAGAACCCCCTTTCTTAGATAAACATCCTGGATTGTGTCATTTGTAGGATTCAGGTTTGCATAGTGAGGAGGACTCTCACCTGCTGCTCTATGGCAGTGGATGATTTAATGAAGAGTTTGGCCTTACAATAAGGAGAAAATATTTTCTCCCAGTTAAGACAATTGGTGCCCTGGAAGACTGGATTTCTTTCTGGACTCTTCCTTCAGTTCTATGTCATTTGTGGGATAGGCAGACAGTTTTATCTGCTCCTGACTCCTTAATAGCCAGCTGCAGCATATATGAGGATCAGGAGCAACAAACACACCATTTGCAGGACAAGTATCCAGCCTTTTCACCAGGAGCAGTGGCCAAAGATGTTCTGGAGAGGGTCCCTTTCACTGTCAGAAAGGGTAGCAGGGTTAAGGAATCAGGCTCTGATCCTGCAGAGAATAAAATGGTATTCTGAAAAGCCTTTCATGTCACATTTATCAGGTGTTTGGCCTTTTTTTGAAGAGTTACTGCACACAGAATTTGCACATTAGACTCTGAGGAAGAAGGGAAGAGCTTTCTTCAGCTAACCTAATTAGATCACCTAGCTAGGGTGCTCACTCAAGATAGCTGCTCTGAGGGGAGCTCTTTTCTTAAGAGGGAAATTCAGATATTGTAGCTGGAAATGCCGATTGGTGGCTTGTGTTAGTTTGGCTCAGGTTTCAGTTTGACTTGAAGTAGATCTTCCTGCCCCTCCACGACCACATTTGGATCACACTCATGATCTTAGGGCACTGGGCTGAAGACACTTGGGATAAGACTAAATGGCAAGCAGTGTTCCAAGAGAGCCCATGGTGCTCTGTACCCACAGCAGGTACAGCCCAGGGGAGCAGCTGAGGGCTCTTCTCCAGATAAGCCCTGACCCTGGCTCCTTGGCATCTGCTGCTTCAATTCACTCTGGCCTATGAGTTGCTCCTACCATGGCATTGTACACAACAGTGGACATGCAGCCATTCTCCGTGCTGCCTATCTGGGAAGGACAGGGAGACTGTGCTCCTAATGCAAGTTCCACATAGGCTAAATTTAGGTGGCATAAATATGTCCCTTATCTTTCAGGGACCAAGTAGAGGAACGCTGGTTGCTCTCAGCTATTCCCAAGGTCACTGGGAAGTGTGATTGAGCAAAGACAGTGCTGAAAAATGCCAAGTACTTTGAAAAATTGAAGCCTAAGCATCTCAGAATGCGTGCCTGCAATGAGTTAATGCTTTTTTGGGCATTGGCTCACCAGCTGCAAAGAGGAGATAATCACCTCACTGGTGCCTTGTGAAGATAAGCTCATTAAAACTTCTGTGGGATCCTGATGTTACTGTGATAAGTACTGTAGAGGAACTCATTAGTAAATTTAACTCTCCATTCAATTAAGCATTTAAAAGGTGAATACCTGGGATCATGCACTCAGTGCTGAGAATTAAAAGGAATTCTGAATTAGTTATTCAATAAATAAATTCTGTGCTGCACGAGGCGGACATTGCCAAGACCAAGCTCAGTAAGTGCAGGCTGTAGCATAACGAGTGTGCACACAAGCACTAATTTCAGGTCACATAGGAAACTTCAGTTCTGACACTGTATAACTTTGTAGGATTTGGCTCTGTAGTCTTTAGTTTCTTTTTGGACACATTATTTTTGTATGTAGCAGAAACTGGTGAGGCTCTCTAGGATGAAATATACATTAAAATTGTAAGATGAACTGTGATGCACCTATAAAGTGTTTTAATTATGTGCTTACAGCTACGAAAAAAAGGGTGTAGGAAAAATGTATCTGTTTCTCAAACTTCTGTTTCTAGTGCTGGCATCTGGAGCAAGCAAAACAGCAGTGTCAGCCAAGAATGAGTAGAGATGAGATGAGAGTTTGAATCAAACCAGTGCTGTGAGCAAGGAAGCGCAATGCTTTCTGAACACACTATTCTCTTTGTAGCACTTGAAAATATTGGAAAACCTGAATGACTGTGTAGGAGCAAAATTCCTCGCAAGAAACTTTCAGAACTTGTAACGTGTTTTGCATGGTAATTCCCCATTCCCTAAGGAGTTCCTTTCACACATATGAGTTGAATTAATAAAGTGTGCTTGTTTCACATTTTATCAACATATCCATGTAACATCAGCCTCCTTTAAATGCTTGGCATTATTTTTTTACTTTAGGTTCTGGATTTGGAGCATCCACAAAAGCCATGTGTTTAGGAATGCGATACTGGAAGCCAGAAAGACTGGAATCGCTTATTGAAGTGAGCATTGAATGTGGGCGAATGACTCATAACCATCCCACAGGTAAATCTACTGACCTATCAGCACACTGACATCCCTGAGGCAGCCTTTCAATTCTGCAGGGACTAACGTGGCTCCTGTGAATTCACCTGGTTAAACTGCTTCTGCTTTGTAAACTGCAATGCCTCAGTTTGAATTTTGCTTGGAGAATGTAAGACATGTACATATTACTTATACAGGCTTATATATTTCCTTGTATATTATGCAGATGGCATTCTCAGGCATAGTTGTTTTCTCTCCTAAAATTCCAATAACTAAACACAACCCGCCTTGTCCAAAACATACTCATGTTACTTGCCCTGATCAAATTTTAGATTCATGTATATCTAGATGGCTCACTATTATCATGCAAGTTTATGGTTCAGGGGATAATAACATTTTTCTCTTGGCAGGTTTTTTCATATCCAATTGCTGTAGGTAAATGTAGTAAGCCAAAAAAATCTAACTCTGCATATTTTAGGATACAATTTGAAACATCTTCTCAACAAAACCTAAATAAGTAGATTTAATGTTGTTTTGAATATTCAGGTCTGTCATTTTGATAATTTTATGCTATGTAAGCATGTATTCATTTCGTCTGCTTAAGAGAGCAATAAATAAAACCATAATAAATAGTGACATGTTCAACACGCTCAGTGCTATGAAGCAGTCAGAAAAGCCATCAGGATGACATAAAATTAGAGGGAAAGAATTCAAAACAAATCAGAAAATATCATTTAGCTGGTGTGTAAAGTTCATGGTGTATTAGCAGCGGTAAGACTGCTTGCAGTCTGGGTTTCTCACCTCAGAAAGGGCTTATAAGACCCAAAAAAAGGCAGCACAGAGGATTCCAGTGATCAGGCACCTTCCATACAATGAGAAATTATATCCAGAAGGACTCTTCAGCTGGGAAAAGTGAGGAGGCAGGGAGGAGAGCAGTGGAAGGGCCACCATATACCTCACTACCGCCCTGAAAGGTGCCAATGAAATGTCAGTTGTGATCGTCATAACTCGAAGTCTGAGAAAACCCAACTGATGTGTCAGCCAGGACTGAAACAAGCAAACAAAGGAAATACTTCCCCACATTGTGCATAGTCAAGCCTCAGACGTCACTGCTACAGGCAGCTGCAAAGTCCACAGATATGCCTGGGTTCAAAGGAGATCAGGCCAAGTGGAAGAGAAGGGCTGCCACTGTCAAAAGCAATCAAGCTGTATAATTAAAATTGTCCCTAAGCTAGCCTAGGAGCTCTGAGGAATGGAGAAGCCAAACCAATTAGGCTCACTCTGTACTGCCATTACTTGCAGAGCCCAAAACCTTGGCCAGGGCTTGCTTTCTTCCCCAGTGAGGGACAGCACAGCTGCCATGAGTAGAGGGAGCAGGGCAGCAGCAGCAGGGGGACAGGCAGCCTGGGGAGTGGGCAGGAGGAGACTGTCAGCCCCCTGAAAATCCTCAGGGCACATCCCAGCCTCTACTACCCTCTGCACTGACTTGTCCCACTGCCCTCTGTTAGTCCCTTGATTGACCCTCTAAACCCTCTGTGGCCACCCTCATGGTGAATGTGGCACTCAAGGATCTTTGTGGCATCTGAGCTAGATGATATCTTTCTGAGACCTTTTGAGCTGGCCCTACCTAGGCTTATATTCTTTATGAAAGCATCTATTGGATTCTAGTTAGATGTGTCTTGGGCCTGACCTAGTATTGCAGGTCTTGTGGCAGAGAGAATTGGTAATCATCTCATCTGGGCTTGTAACCTCCTAAAAGAATGTGGTTTTACCTTCAGCGAAACACACAAAGTTCATGCTTACCTCTGTGCATGAGTGAATGCTTTTGGACCCATACCTGGAGAAGCACACACATCAATACTTTGCTCACCTGGGATTTATTTAAGTGACTGAGCTGTTTTCTTAAACTTCTTTGGCACACTGCACTGACTTGGTTTTGTTGCCTTTGAGGAATGCCAAGAGTACAAGCAAATATGAGAAATGAGCCCCTCTGTTTCTGATGTCATGGAAGCGTTGCATGCCCATCAACAGTTACAATTGTTGTAATATTTACAATATTACAATATTTGCAATGAAAGTAGAAGACCTAAGGAGGCAGACAGCATGTCCTTTTGGACATTTGCTTGTCTTCTCTAAGGGGACATGGGCTTGTCCCCTTAGAGTAAAATGAGCCAGAAATAGTGTTAGATCTAATAACCACTGCTCTTAGGCTGGGTGTTTCTGTAAGCAAGATGATATAGCTTGTAATTGTATCACTTTGTGCAAGGCGATTATTTCATGTGACTTCAATTAGATTTTCAGCATCACGTTGGTGGGCAATGTTTATTTTTGACCCCTACCTCAATTTCTGTCACGTTACACCACAGAGAACACAAGCTCCTTTCTATATAAAATAAGTCACAAACCAGCAGACACCACACATTAGCCAATAATCTCAACATGCCACGGGTCAGCCTGCAAACAGGTGGAGATCTGTTATGTACATTCATCAGTCTACCCAACAGCCAGCATTCCACTGATGATTTTATGAGGAACAAGGTAAGGATGCGACCAGCACAGACTGCACATTAGTAATCCTCGTTATTTGTAAATTCCAGGTTTTCTAGGGTCCCTATGCACAGCTCTCTTTGTGGCATACGCAATACAAGGGAAGCCACTTGTGCAGTGGGGAAGAGAGATGATGAAGGTTGTGCCGATGGCTGAAGAATACTGCAAGAAGACCATTCGTCACATGGCAGGTAAGGAGTCGGAACCAAAAAAAAATTATTCTCTCAAAACTGTGTTTAGCTAGGAAGGCACTGAAGAAACATCACTCCCTAGTCTTTCCATCTTGCTGCTTTCCCCTTCTCCTCTTTCCTCAGGTTGTCCTCCTGCTTTCTCTGCTCAGAGAAGTAAGCTCTTCACAGGTGGTGCCACCTTCTTCTGCTTGGTATATTGGTGGCAAAAATACAAAGAGAAATAGCAATGGCGATGCCCTACTGCACAGTTTTATTTTCAGGAAGTCTTCTGAAATTGCTGGGCAGGGGGGAAGAAGGCAATTATATTCAGCAGGTAATTAGGCAAACTGACTGCTGACATATGAATTATTCAGATCCCTTCCGTCAATTAGTACAGTCCAATATTTTCCATAAGAAAAACCAGACACTTCTCATCCTGCCAGGAAAATTTCACCTACAGAAAATTTCACCTGCCTTCTGACCAAGAGTTAACTTTTGACCACAAATTCAGATTTGACTTCTTTCTTTTCTGACAAATATTTAAGATACAGCCTGTTGTATCCTTGTTTTAAAACAACTGAATGTCACATAACTACTGAATTTGATATTACTACTTTATTTTTGCTACTAATGTATGTGGTCTCTGGGGCAAAGGTATTTTAGTCCACTCTTGCCCTAGAGTGATGTGTTTGTAATGGGGAGACCTGCCATGGACAGACAAGTATAATTACATTAAAACATTGAAGAAAGATATTAAGAGACAGCTGTTGAGAAAGATTGAATTCAGTGGAAATCTTTACTCAATATCACTCAGAAAGTAAAATTTACTCATGAAGGAAAGCTGTTGCTTTAAAGTCTGAAAGGAGCACCAGGAAGCCTTCCTGAAACACCCTGCATTTTCATCTGTGCCTCATTGCACACCAGGATTTTTTTAGCAGAGACCTATGAGGAGCAGGTGCAGGATTAATGTGAGTGAGTATCTCTCTGAGTGGCTTTGCAGCAGGCCCCTGTCACTCCAGCCGAGCAAGACCCCTTGGCATGGAGGTATGTGTGTTGGACTCTTGAGGCTAGTGCCTGTATTGTTGAGCTTCGTCCTATTTTGGTATCGGGAAAAGTGTCCTGCATTAAAGTTAAGCTCCTTGGCTGGTGAGATGTGCTGCAAAGAAATCCTGCCAAACACAGCCCTCCAGTTTTAGAAAACGCTATTTTAGCTATATTACCCCCAAGGATAACAAACACTGTGTTTGTTATCCATGTCACAGAGCGTTCGACTCAACACCCCTCTCTGATATCCAGTTGCGATTACTTGCCAGATAGTTCCATGGACCTGAGTGTGACCGTCATGTTGTCTGGGCTCAAGGAATGGTGCAGAGCCTTGCTAGGGTTAATGGCATGGGATTTCTGAGCGTGCTACCGGTCCACACAACCAAAATCTCCTACAACTGCTCAATACCTCTGTTTCTGAGCCTGTGGGATAATCACACCTCCTTGCTTGTTAAACATAGAAAACATTCACTTTTGAGGTATTTATGCTTATGGGGGAAATGGGGGGAGGGAAGAAAAAGGGAAAGAAACCTGCCAGGTCACCCACATTTCTAAAACCAACTGTAACCAGCTACTGGAGTGGGTGTTGATACTTTACTTCAGCTAACAACATTTGCTTTGTTTTTATCTAGATGCTGTAGATGCATCTAGATGATCTAGATGCTCTCCTTGGCCTGATGGCTCTGAGTGCACTTTTGCTCCGTTTTTCTAAACACTTCCCCTTTCTTAGGTCTGGTGAATGGCTTCCTTGTGATCAGGCCAAACTGAGTCATGGACTCAGAAAAAGGGCAGCTGGGCATTCCCAGGAGTATCAAGCACGTGGCTGAAGGCTCATTACTGTCTGGGGCTGGGGCACTGGCAACTTTGTGAAAGTATCAGGTCTACAAAGGTGCTTGGACTTTTTTTTACAAAAGCCCCCTACTTTAAATGTTATAATTGCCAAAGAGGGTCACCTGTATGGCATTTTAGGAAAAGAAGCAAAATCAGATTACACCCTTCAGGGGAATGGTTTGGTTGTGTGTGTACTCCTCGGCCACATGCAGCACACCACTGAGTGGCCAAGCAGGAGAGAGGGGAAAAGCGGGAATGCTTGATTTTATTTTACATCAATAGTCCCACACTGAATCACTAGTTTGCCTGGGCATACTTAGCCATCTGGTACATCTCATGTTTTCTAACTCCTTACTCCCATCACCTTGCCAAGCAGGGTTTCCTACAAACCTCAGTTTTGCAGGCAGGTACGTGTTATGTGCTTAACAGTTCAGTGTGACTGACTTAGGAGCCTTTTTAAGCCTTTATAAAAAGGGTGAACCAGAGCACTGGCTTGCAAATAAACTAAATTTAACAAGATTATTTGTACACAGAATGTTAAGCATGATTAGAGATCACTTCCTAAAGTGAAAGAAAAGAAGGAGAAAGATGTATCATTATTAAAAAAGACCTATTTCTATGGGCACAGATAGCAAATGTGTGTGTTATTTATTAGTTTACTACATTTGATATGCATTATAATATATGCAAATGGAAAACTTGGCCTTTCCTATCTGCCTTTTCCTGAAAGATCACACAAGAAATACTGTGCAAATAGAACAGGAATACTGGAGAATTTATGTGATTAGAAACTGATAACTGAGGTAGGTGGCAATTTGTATTTAGGACATGGAAGCATTTTTAGATATTCTTTAATCATAATAAAGGAATAAAAACCTTGGCATAGAGTTGATTTTTTTTCTCTCTTATCTTTTCCTTGGAGTGCTCTTCAGTAAATTCTCTTAAAATCTCATTTTGATATACCTTAATGTAATTTTAATATACCATTAAAATAACACAAAATTCTGAAAGTATTTTCTTAATTCACATCCTCTGCTTCCAATTAGATGTCCCACTCCATATTAAAATGCATACTTAGTATATATGCAGAATGTTACTGTAAAACACCTGGGTTTTCATGTCAGTCAATACTTTATTAATGTAGAACTGAAAACGTTGTAGAGATGAAATATTGCATCATTAATTTCTTTTGCCTTCAGAATATCAGGAGCACTGGTTTTACTTCGAAGCTAAGTGGCAGTTTTATTTGGAGGAGAGAGAAATCAATGAGGAAAATAAGAATCAACCTGTCTTTCCAGACAACTATGATGCAGAGGAGAGAGAAAAGGTAATTGCAACTTCCAAAAGCTCTTGGGAAGGCTCTGAACTGAGACAGGCATTTTCAAAGAGACACACCGCTATTTTTCAACTGACTCCAATGCCAGAGTAGTCAAAAAGCTTTTATTTTTTTTTTCTGAAATTTCAAGAAAGAAAAAACAACTCCCATCTTAATGTAATAAATAAATAAATAATTTTTTAAAAGCAATTGCCACCAGTCCTGAGGTCACTGCAAACAGAGAAAACAGACAGGCAAACTCAATGATGTGGTGCCCAGAGCATGTACAAAACATAAACTATGGCTATCTGAGGGTGGAAAAAGCAAATGTTTTGCCTAGGGCTCTCTTTAAAGCCTAATGGAACTGTGGCCAAAGTCTCGCAGAAATCCCTCCAGGTATGAGAGGCTGGATTTGGTCATGTCTAGTGGAGAGTGCCCCTGCCCATGGCAGGGGGATTGGAACTCAATGGTCTTTATGGTCCCTTCCAATCCCAACCATTCTGTGATTTTGTGGTCCTTCGAGCAGAAGACAGATGTCCTAAGTGATTCTCTGCCAACATGGGCTGTGCTCAAGCGAGTTTTAAGTATTTTGAGAGATGGTGTTTCCCCATATCCCATGAGACACTATTTTATAGTGTACATGATCTTTCCTTTGACTCGAGACTTCTGGTTATACCTTCTTAACTCAAGAGAAATAATGTCTTCTTCCCTGGTGTTTACAGCTATCTGATACGTGCTGGCACCTCCCAAAGCTCTCCACTTAGCAGCTAAGCAATAAGTATATGGTTCTTGTCACCTTTTCCCATAAATCAATCCTTTTTTTCCAGACTATTAAAGCATAGTTCTATTCTAAGTCACTTTTTGTATTTTTAGATGATTATCTATGCAGTGAAATGTGCCACTGGAAGTCAGATTGTGGGTAATAAGAAAATGCTCACTCTAAACATAAAGAATAGAATCTCTTCCAGGTTTAATTTACTAATTCAGTGCCATGAATTTGCTACTAGTTTTTTATTCTTTCCAGTACTACTGGAGTCTTAGCAAGCTTTAGGAGAGATTAAACCAAGCATTATTTCCCCATTGTCATTTCAAGAGACAACTGCATGAACTCCTAATGCAGAAGCAAAATTTACCTTCATTTCCCTAGGCCAACTATCTTGGCCTATTGAGCTATTTATTTTGATGAACAAATAAGAAAGGACAAATGTTGCTTGACCCTCAGACTCCACCACCAGCTGGAGATCAGAGCCTGGCAGAAGTCGAGACACTTCATTTGCGTGTTAATAGCTATGGAAGGAATAAATGAGGAGAAGGTAACCCTTCTGCCTGGCCTCTTCCCAGGAGGGTTCTCCTTTGCATTCCCTCCAGACAAACTGTCCCCTTGAGTCTGGGAGTATAGCCTCTTGCCTTTACACATTTAATTAATAAAGCACCAATATCTGGCACCACTCTTGCCAACAGGTTACCATATGCATGTTCCTGCTTGGCCAGATGCACCTTTCTGCAGGCACAGTGTCAGATGTATGCAAAAATGTAGCCCTTGAATGTAGCTTGGATTGATCTGAGCATGTTGCAAAGGCGATTTCCCTCCCTAAAAGAAATCACACCTCAAAATGCTTAGCAGAAAAGACCATATTCTGTAAAAGCTGGTATACAGCTTAAATTTGGAGATAACAAGAGAAATGAGGATGAAGGACAAATTACCTCTTCTTGAATGTACAAATACAAGATAGGCCAGTGTAAAATAAATCATTTTTCAGTGGTGTGCATTTGAAGATGTTAGATACACACTGAATAGGCAGACATTGCTCTACACTTGGGATAAGCATTGCTTCTGCAAAAAAACCACTCTCCTGGCTTGCTTCCTGTCCTGAACTCAATGTGAGACAAAATGAAGGAGGAACCAAACCAAAGTCATCCAGGTTAATTAGACTCTGAGGACTGCTGTTCTCTTAAGATGGAGCTGCTTAAACCAACACTGTGAGAGGACCTAGAAAGGGGGAAAAAAAGGAATAAAAAGGGAGTGCTAGCCAGCAGCAGGTCAGGTCCTGAAGGGTGAGAAAGTCAGAGGCAGCTGTAATTACTGGCAGCAGGGGTTGACAGCAAGGAGGGGATGTGTGAATTACCTCCAGGGCTTGGCAGCAGCTCAGTGCCATCAGCATGAGAGAGTACATGTTGACACCCCATCCAAGTACGAAGTCCTTGCTGGCCCACTTGAGGGAAGCTGGGCTGGTGCCACAGCACAGCACAGGGATGCACAAAGGTGCTGCAGTTGAAAGGAGAATGAAAAAGTTTGAGGAGTGCTGCCTTGGTGCAGTTAAGTGCCCCCAGGTTCAGTAGTGAGGACAGTTATCCCTAATGTAGAGTCATTTCAGCAAGACGACATGGGATGTGTGCAGAGCATCAGCAACCTGCAGGACTAAATGGAGCGACACTCGAGCCGCCTGGCTGGGCACCCAGAATAGCACCTCCACTCTGAGCACCCTTGCTTTTGGTAGCATTGCACATGTGTCAGTGCTGCTCCACCAGCATCCAAACTGCATCAATAAGGCTGGAAATTTGCAAGTGGCAGAGAACAGCATAAAGGCATAAATACTCTCTAAATTGTAAAAGAAAAGGAAAGCAGCAGAGTGAAGCTCTAGTCCAACTCTGCTGTGTTGTGCAGATAAACCACAACCAAGTATGAAATGGCTGAGGTGAAAGTGAATAGAGAGAAATGCAAACCCTTCACACCTGTTGCAGAAGCCCAGAGCCAACCAAGCAGCAACAACTCCACTTACCATAAAGTAACTTAAACTTCTGGAAAAAAGGCTGCCCATTTCTTAATAGGAAGGTATTTTTTAATCATAAATTTGTTGGTGTTAATTTGGGGATTTGGGGCAGGAAAAATTGAGTTCTGGGGTATCTCCTCTAGAGAAAATCCAATTTTCCTTTGCAAACCTCACTGTGGGTTTGGAGTTCTTTTTTATCCTTTCTTCTTCTGAAGAAGAAATGTTTCTTACATTTGCAAATTATTTTCCCTTTTATTCAACAAATGCTTGTAGAAGAGGAGAGAAAAGGTTAGGCAAGAAAAAGACAGAGAAGGGGGCTTGAATTAACATAGTCTGAAATTAAGTGCCCAAAAAGATTACTGAATCAGAACTTTTTCACCTCCCATGAAAACTTAGCTAATGAAAACATTTGCAAACGTGCAGCAAGGGAAGTTGAGAATATTTCTCAGAAGCAGGAAGAGGACTGACAAAGTAAGTCCTTACCAACTTTAATTTTTTTAATTATAAGGAATTTCCAAGATGTGAACCTGAAATCTATCTTGCTCTGCTTTTCGGCATTCTTGGCTTGCTTAAATCGAACCACCTTCTCTGCCCGCCCAGAACTCTGTGCATTAAGCTGGAGTGCAGGCTTACACCTGCACCTCAGGCATCACCAAGGCTGTGGCTGCCGCTGTACCAGCTGCTCCCATGCCACAAGCAGTGGTGCCTGCAGCACAGCTGCCTATGCCCTTTCTCTGCCCCATGGGCTATTCCCACTTAGCAAAGGAGACACCATCCTGGTGTGGCCAGGTGCCCCATGCCCGCATTTCCCATGCCCTCCCCTGACAGTGCTGTCTCTCCCACAGACGTACAGGCGGTGGAGCTCTGAAGGCCGGGGGGGAAGGCGAGGCCATGACGCCCCCATGATTGCCTACGACGCCCTGCTGGGCTGCGGCGGGGACTGGACAGAGCTCTGCAACCGCTCCATGTTCCACGGAGGTGAGGGTCCCCTGTGCCTCCCACTCTCTGCTCCCTCACCAGGAGTGGGATAAAGCGCTCCTGGCTGTCAGGTGCCTCTGTTGGCCAGTCTGCCTTGTTGTCTGTTACATCCTCACCTCTGGTTTTATCCTCTAAACCCCATTCTTGTGGTAGCAGCTGCCACACAAGCTGTTTATGGCACTTTTCAAATGTTGCTCCATCTACATCTCATGAGGAGTAAATCCAGTATGGCTTACTAAAGGACTGACATCTTCTCCTGCCAAAACACAAGCACCTTTGGCAAAGCAACCTTTCAGCTGCATCTAGTAAAACCAAGAAAGGGAGAAAAATAACACAGCAGCCAAACAAATGCCAGGCAGGTGAAATCCAGCACTTAGAGACACACAGTTCAGTATTTTTACAGCTTTACGAGAGATAACTTTCTCATGCACGAGATAACTTTCTCACTGGCAGATGCATCTCGCTGGGCTTTCAGGAGGGCCAGCATAGCTGGGGGGGTAGGACCCCAGCTCTGAAACACCCATTCCCTCCATGCCTGGTGTGGACCCTTTGCAGGGGCTCTGGGTTGCTCACCTGCCCCGATGGAGTGGTGGGAGCTCACAGTCCCTCACTACAGAGTATGGCAGGTGCAAACCTGTGGGCACCACATGCATGGAGCATCAGTGCTACTCACCAAGGCTGGATGTTTTAAAGCATGTGCAGTGACATGCTGTGTTGTGAGGAGGGAAAGGACATTCTCCAGTCCAGGACCTTTGTTGTATAGCAGAGACCCTGCAACTACTATTCCCTCCTTTTTTCCTACCAATGGCTAGCTGCTTGCGAAAGCTGCTGTGTTGGGGTAGATCTTCTGGAAAACAAGAGAGCTCCCAGCCCAGCAGTGCACACCACAGTGGTGTCTCCATGAGCTTGCCTTGGCATCTCTCTCTTCCCTACGCATCCTCACCTGTACTGCCAGAGGCAGGACACGGGGTGCTGCCAGCTTTTTGGACTGACCAAACACGTCCCCACCACACTCCGTCAGCATGTAGCATTTCCTTCCCTGTGCACTGCAGTATTTTGGTTGTATATGTGAAGGTGACACCAAGAGACCATTGCAATTGTGCTTAAACCTGCAGGAGAAAGCGCGGCTACTGGGTCCATCGCTGGCTGCCTGTATGGCCTGGTTTATGGCCTGAGCAAGGTTCCCAAAGGCTTGTACCAGGACATGGAACAAAGGGAGAGGCTGGAGTACTTGGGCGAGAATCTTTACCGACTATCCATGGAGGAAAAGTAAAGCGGCTTCTGCCATTTTCTCTTTCTATAAAGACTATATCAAACCCTGTAGGTAACTGACTGACATTCATAGTGAAGGAATTAGCCAAGAGTTAGTCTGAAGGGCTCTGTGTACATCACGTGAAAATGAAGATATCTGAATTATTAGACTGATTAGAATTATTAGACTGATTAGATATGTATGGTATTTGTGGGTTTTTTACAGATGTAGGGATTTCTGAATATAAGGAGTGCTGCTTAACCCTCAAATGGCAAAAAGTAAATAAAACGTCTTTTGACTGATTTCAGTCTAACTTGCTATAATACCACTTCCTAAAGAGCTGTGACCAGTAATTACACATACAGAATTAATTTTCAGAACTAATGCTTTCCTGCAAAACTAATGGTATTATACACTTATGGGGATATTCTCTGTATATTTGACAATCCTTTCACCACTGTGTCCCTCCTTGTTCTCAAATCTAATGTGTCTGTGACACTTGTAAACCTAATGTCTCATAGATTAGCTTTTAATGAATCACTGATCCCTGTATCAGCACTGTGGTGCAAGGTATTGTTACATTAGAAGCTTCCAGAAAAGGAAAAGCCAACACTAAAAATACCTCCAAGGAACAGCAAAGCATCAGTGTGTTTAAAATTTCTGATCACTGTGTCTAAAATTGCTGAATTACACTTTTATTCTTCTTCAAAACATAAGTTTTTCTAAAATATAACTGGATGAAATATTTGTAAATAAATTAATCTTGCACTATTTTCTAAGTATCAGTCTTTATTTTTAGATTGAACAGATTATATGTTGCTGTATCAGTATCAGAATTTTTGGCTGAGGTCTTCAAGCAGTTGTAATAGGTCAACAGTCAGGCTGTGATACATTTCACAAGTCTGAGCACCACAAAAACCCCAGGAAGAAAAGTTACATCTGCTTTACCTTTTTCTTCTTTCCTTCTTCCTTTTTTTTCCCCTTTTCTCTTTATTACCTTTTCTCCTTTTTCTCCTTTCCTTGCCTTTCCTCATCTCCCCTCCCTTCCCCAACTTTTTTTTCCTATCTTCTTTTTCCTTTTCTTTTTCTTCTTTTTTCTTTCTCCTTTTTTCTTTTTTTTCTTCTTTTTTTTTTCTTTTATCTTTTTTCCTTTTTCATTGTTTTTTCTTTCCCTTTCCCTTTTTCGTTTTTCTTTTCTTTTTCCTCTTCTGCCTTTTTTTCCCCTTTTTCTTCTTTTATTTTTTCTTTTTCTTTTATTTTTCATTTCTTAAGAAAACCAACAAACTATGATTGGGTTAAAATTTACATACCACAGAAAAAGTAAACAGTAGACCTCGATGAAGGAGATTCTGATGCCCCCATAGCAGCAAGGGAACAAATCTGGAATCCTCAGTGAAATGACACAGAAGAAGTGAGCTCAGAATTTGTTCCTGGTGTTTAACCTCATGTTTTACCTCAGAAGTTCAGAAACTGAGGTCTACGTGGCACTTTCTGATGTCCACCATGTGTGATTGCCTACGTGGTGTTGGTTTCTCCTACCTTTCTCCAGCTGCTGAGCTGCGTTTTAAAAAGATAGCTAAAAATACACAAGCACTTTCCTACGCCTTTTTCCATGTAAGCCATTGCGGAATCGTCACTGGGATGTGGCAGAAACAGGAGCAGGTGATCCCTGTGCATGACAATATCCATATGAAAAGGTTTTCCGTACTATGAGCTACTTCTCACACTGTTGTTTTAGCATGTTTTCTCTTGGCAGCTTTGCAAAATGCTTTCTTGTTTGCTTTGGATATATGCTAAACCAAAAGGAGCAATTGTGTCAGTAGCTTTGTTTTAAGAGAATACCAAGACTTTCTGACAACATTCCTTCTAGTTTATGATGCCTCTAGCAGACCTGATATAAATTCAGCAATAGAGAAGAGAGAAGAACATATTTTTCATAAGGTAGGATTTTCTCTAGTACTCCAGCTTTTCTTCTTCCTTTAGAAAAAAAATAATCACCAAAAAAACTTAAGAGCATTCATAACTGTTCCCACTTTACCTTGTATCCAACCTAGGCAGGACCAAGTTGAGTTTCAGAGATCAATAAGAGAATTTCTTTTAAAAGGTGGTTCCCAAGGGCTGAACCTATAAAGCACCATTTCTGCGGCTGTTGAGGTGAGCAGCATGTTGGCCATCATTCCACTGAAAACACTCTAAAGGCCTGTGTGTTGGTTTGAGGAGGCAGATCTGCTTCCAGTTGCCTTCCTTATCTAGGGGTAAGTTGTTGGACCAAACACCACACAGAAACAGGTACTGATGGGACGCCCAGGGATGAGGGGACCTACAGGATGCAGCACCTTGCACACTCCAGCTCATGGCCATTTCCCCAGAGTCTACCCAGAGTGAGGCAGAGCAATTCATCAATCTCTGACCGCTTCTGCAAGTTGGACAGTGTTTTCCAATCTTTTTCCTGTCTTTTGACAAAGTCTCCACAGTGCTGTCTCCTCCTGCCCATGCCACTGTCCTTGCAACATCTAGTCCTTCAGGGTGCCAGAGTGTGTAAAAAGATGATGAGGTGTTTAACAGGTAATTCAGGGTCAAGAGACAGGGCCTTCTCTCCATGCCAGAGACAGTAAACCAGAGAGTCCTGCAACCATATCCTTTTAGCAAATGCCACCATCTACCACTACTCAATAGCCTCTGGACCCCAACAGAGTGGAAAGGCAGGAGTACGCTGGTGTAGGAAGGTGCAGAGTGGGCTGGAGGAGGGTGCCAGCTCCTCTCCCTTCACCATGGCACATCAGCTCTCCTCTGCTCCAGGACGCAGGGGTATCCACTGCAGACGTTTCTCTGGGACAGGCCAGCCAGCGGGATAGGGTTGCACTGCTGCCCATTAGCATATCAGGCTGTTGCCACTCTGCTGCCCATGATAAGTGTCCCCAAAGAACCTATAAATAAATAACTAAACAGCCTGTCTCATACATCTTAGTTATTTGTGGGCCAAGAAGACAGGAAAATTTTTGAGGTGGCCTTGTCTCCTCTGGAGGTCCAAGCAGTCTGTCCTCCAGACACTGAAAACCATGCAGTGGCACTTCCATAAACCAGCAGCACGTTGAGGCACATTACGCACATTAAAAACAGTGAAAACCAATATCTCTAGGGGGGAAGAGGGGCAAGGAAGCTAAGCCCATTTTAGACCATTTTGCAGCATCCAGAAAGAGCCCAAGTATCTGCCTTGTCATCTGGCATAGCTCACATCACTGGGAAGTGACTTCTGCTCGTGTGTGGTTCCCCCTGTGCATACCTGTACAGGTCCTCCCAGCTGGAACTAGAACTGGCTATCTGTAGCTGATATAGGAGTGATTATATTTCATCAATAAGTCACATAGTTTAAGAACAGCAGGATGCAACTTGGGAAAAGGTGGTGAAGAAAAATTAGAGATGATATCTGGGCCTGTGAGAATGGTGGTGATGCTCACAAACATGAGAAAACTCTGACTTGGCCCTTCTTCCCTGAGGGAGTCTGGGTCAAAGCAGACTCATCGCTACCTCCATTTTCTGTGGTGGTCTCAGAATTTAGTATCATTGTAGGACTGCCCTTGCACAGAATGATTTTTAGATTTACATAGTCACGATGCTCATTTGCAGGTGACGTCATCCTGGAAGAACTGCAGATGCCCTAAATAGGTGTCATAGCTGTTTGTTCATTTTCTGCTGCTGGCTGGTGAATATGGATCAAACACTCAACCCATGCAACATGTGTTGGTACTTAAGGCAATGCAGTATTCCCACAAATGCTACATTTCAGATGGCATCCTATAATAACACTCTAACATGGAAAAGGAACCTGAACAGAGCTCACTTAGTAGTATTATACGTGATTAATTACTGTGAATATTCCTAGCAGAGAGGGATCTTCTTCCCTTCACAATCAATAGTAGTTTTTCTATGCTGACCTCACTGAAAGCAGGACCAGTCTGTATTTTACCGTGGCCATTTATAGTATCCAAAGCAGTCCAGAAGGGAGGGGTAAGCAGGGCATCTGATTCCATTGCTGTTCTGAGAGATCAGAGATGACCCTAAGGCACACTGGTTGATGGCCCCACATGTTTTTCTGAATACATCAGACGCTAGTTAGGGAGGAGAGGAGTGGTCTTCCGCCATGGCAAGTTTTCAGTTAAAATATCAGTAGACTGGCTATATGAGGGAGAATGAACCAGGATATTTTTAGCCAATTATTCTCTGAATTCTGGTTCTTTGTTTATTCTGAAAATTCCCATGGCTGTTACAAATGGCAGAAGCCTTGCCTCCTTGACTGAGGTAAATTCGATAAGGGAAAGGGTGGATGATACCACCTGTGCTACGCTGAAATGTGGTTATTCCCAATCAAAACCTACAAGGTATTGTCTGTCATATTAGACATGGACCAGTTGTCACACTTTTTTCTTTTATTGGCCTTTAAAAATACCTACAAAGTCATTATAAATAGACCTTCTTCCATTCAAGATGGCAACTTCATCCCTCTGCTGAGGGATGTAATTTTCAATATGTGCACTTGAAATGCAGCCAAGTGGAATCCAAATGTCACAACCCAACTGGACAAGAACCAGCCCTACACTTTGAAAAAAGTCTCCATAATATTGCAGTGTGGGGCCGGGTCCAATTTCTTTCACAGCCCATGAGGTACCAGCTGCTGGGGCACAGCTGGGTCTTCCCCAGCCTTCTGAGGCTGACACTCCCTAAAGCACGAGCCTCTTTGCAGCCTTTCTTCATTTTTTACATGTGGGTTTAATTTAAACAATTTTTATTCCACTTCTGCTCATAAAAATTAATCCCCTCCTGGTATGCAGGCTGCATTCTGTGCATGAAGCTATTTCACTGCATGGTGAAGTAACCTTCCAGCTTTTCATGGTGTCAGAAAGCTGACACCTCTTGATTTTTCCCTCCTAGACCCATCTATTGTTATTGACTTCAAGCTCCTGCTTTTGTGCTGAGTTCAGTATTTTATTTAGTAACTGATCCACACCAATTAAAGCATTGCCTAAATCCCCAGCTGTCCAAGGGCCTGATTCTTCGAACTCAAGCAAAGGTCCAACATACCGTGTTTCTTCCACCAGATTAAAGGGAGTTGTAGTTAAGGGACCTTGCCAGGGTGATTGTTGTGGTGATACCCTTCACAAACCAGATACAAGAGCATATTCCTGATGTGGGATTTGAATGCTACCAAAAATCAAATTACACAAAGCCTGTGACGGTTTTTTTAATTCAGGAGAGGTACCTACTGACTTCTAACCTGTACCAGTAGCAAAAACCATCAGTGGCACATTTGTGCCTCTCTGCCTTGATATTTTGTTTTAATGGTTGGAGTCTATTTTTATAAACCAGAGACAGAACCATGGTTTCCTGCTAGCTGCATTCTCATTGTGTTTATCTTTGCCTACATTTTACCTAGCAGGATAGGAAAACACCTTCAATGTTGCCCTCATTTTAGGACATGGTAATACTAAATGAGTGAGGAGTGGCACAGAAGAGATGCAGTGACCCTGATTAGCATTGCTTGCTCCCCTAAGTGCTTCCGCTACCCACAAAACACAGAAGAAAGAGCTGACAGTGCTGTGTGGGATGGTGTGAAGCCCTGACACTCCTGCTACACCACACCTCATGAAGCTTGTCGAGCACTTTGCATGCTTTTTAACAGACCACTAACATCAATTCTCTTGAGAAGTCCTAAATTAAAGCATTTTCTTTTCCATTTCATGCGTGGCAGCATGCCATTAAAGCAAAATAAGAAGGTAATGACAATGTTGATGACTTGAAAAGACATTCATATTTTCTTTTGCACAGCATCAACAGCACACCCTTCTGCAGAGATGACAAGATGCTCATAGACCCTTTGGTGCTGAAGAAGAAGCTCAATAGGATGGCAACAGAGCAAGGGGCCTTTGCTGTTCTCAGCAGCCTGCTGCTGTACGTCACCGAGCTCGCAGCCGGCAATCTGCAAATCAGCAACAAGAGGACAAAATGGGCAGACAGTAAAGAAAACAAGGTGAGTCATAACCAGCCATGTCCAGGTCCAATCAGGGCTCAGCATCCAACCAGATTTCAACTGTTGCGGTCCAGGTTTCTGAACAGCAATCGTGAGCCGTACACCAAGAAGAGAAGAGAAGTTGGCAAACTGGTCATTAAAGAAAAGCTGTGGGTGAGCAAGGCTGGTAACAAGCTGGACAGAAACAGAGACAGGAAGGGAGATGGAAAAGCAATGGGGGAGGATGCAGACACAGCACCCAGCGAGAGGGCCAGGTGGAGCAGCACGACTGGAAAAAACACAGTGAAGAACATTCTGAAGAAATTTTTAGCTGCTGAAGAAAAAGAAGACAAGGAGAAGTCTCCCAGATGGAAAAAGAAGGGGACAAATAGCGGTTTGCCAAAAATAGTCAACAGAAGTTCAGTCCTGTCCAAACTGAAGGAGCAGTTTGAACAAAGTGCTCTCTGCTCGGCTGCAGAGGTGAAAGCATCACTCTTGCGCAAAGGCGAGAAAAAGACAAAAAATTTCCCCAGCAGAAAAGCTATTCATAAGCCTGAGGTCAGAGTGCTGCGCATGGCAGCAATGACAGCCACAGGTATAAAGAGTCCAGAGTCCCAAAATTTAGTGTGCTCCATGGTCCCAGTGCCCAGACTCAGCATGGCTACCAAAATTAACCATCGTTGGAGCTGGTCAAAAAATAATGCCACAAAGCAGCCTTTTGGTCACGACACACTGCTGAAGGAAAAGGAGGAGTCCAGCAGAGACCACGGTGAGAACAAAACACTGGCAAATGCAGCACAGGACAGGGAGGACAAAGAGGAATTACCAGTGGCACTGGAGGCCGTGTCAGATGCAAAGGACTGTGCTGAGACAAAAATAGATTCTGCAAAACAAGGACCCAACTTTCATCCTGTTCTAGATAACTCTTCTACTACTCATAAAAACAAAGCTCTTGCAGACTGCATTCCTCCCTTATCTGAATGTAGCCTAGACTGTGACAGGAATAACACCCTAGCTGCTCCTGACACATCTTCACTATCAGGGATTACCAATGCTCTGCAATATGTTAAGGAAAACAGCCCACCTCCTGACTTGCCTTACTCTAGCACAGCTGAGAGATCCCATGAACAAAGTCCTCAGGATACTAAACCAGGAGAGATTCCTGAAATAACTATGTATGTCTACAGTTCAGAGGAAGATGACACAGAGCTCAAAGAGCCAGAAAAGGATCCTTTCTTTACAGGCCCAAAATATTTTCCAGAGCAGAAAGCACTGGAAAACATCCCGCCGTTTCACTCTCCAGGAGTTCAAGCATCTTGCGAAGTTGAGCCTCCAATGGACAATGGACATCTAGCTGTCCTTATACCAGCTTCAGGCAAAAAGCCACCAATAGTCCAAAAAGAGGCACTGGATTTAAGAGGTAAATGTTCTGAGGAAGCCAAAGAAGGAGCAAAATTTCACAGTGAAGACAAAATGTCCTCTACTTCTAGCAAAAATGATAGCAATGTCCCAAATATAGAGGAAGAAGAGGAGAATAAAACACCCAACAGCCAAATGCAAAATGAATCCAAAGCCACACAGACACAGTCTCCTCAGATAGCTTTTAGCCCACAAAATAACTTCAATAGTTCCAATGTGGATATATCAAATCCAGATGCAAATCAGAACACATCCACACTCTCCTCAAATGAGAATCAGGTTCTGAAGCCTGGTGCTGCAGAAGAAGAGTACATCTCTCCTCCTTTGGAAAAGACACAAAGTCCTTTGCCAGGTGACCTTGTGAAGCACAGTTTCTATATCACAGAAGAAGATTTTGGGAAGGATAAATTATCTTCAACAAGTGAAATGTTGAATCATGCAAACAATCAAGCCCTGCACAGGAGTACCTTGACTGACCTGGAGACCTGTCACAAGCCATCTGAATCTTTCATTGAACATGAAGAGGCCACTGCAGATGAGATGCCCTGGCCTGACTCTGAGGCATGGCAGTCACCCTTGTCAGCCCCTTTACCAATATCAATGAGTGGGATTGCAGGACAAAGTATCCATCACACTCTTCGAAATCCTCCAGCACTTCCACCTATTAATCTGGTAAGACAGGGAGCTGGTGGTATGGGACATGAACATGACAGCCATGGCTGTGAGAAGCATTCACCACACCCTTCAGACGAGGTGACAAACCATGGGAATGACACAATGGTGGAGAAGAAAACTACATGTGATTTTAAGAACCAAGCACTGTCCCCAAATCATGCAACAGAAAATGAAAACTCAACAGAAAAAGAGACAAATACCTGTCAAAGCTTTGAGAACTGTCTTTCACTTTCAACCAAGAAGCCAGGAAAACATGAAAATAAAACAACACTAGCAAGAAAGCCCCTATTACCCTTGGAGATGAACCAAACACCAACTTCAGATGATACCCAAAAGCAAGAATATGATATGCTGGAAGAGAGCCCAATTTCTTCATCAATTGAATTGGTCTCAGACCAAAAGAAGCATGCAAAAAGCAGAAATAAGATATCTGAACATACAAGGGATAAGCTCTTCTCATCAGATGATGACATGAAGTATGACAGTGATAGGATGGAGACAGAGGAGAAAGACGAGAGACATATCTTGCATAAATTTGAGCAGGAACAAGTATTCACACCAAATGATACTGTAGATCATAATGATTTTCCAAAGGAGAATAATGCTCACAGACCTCAAACATCCCAGTTACCTTCATCAGAACATGATACCAACATTCAAGGAGTGAAAAATACTGGACAGAGTTTGGAGCATCTAGCACCTTCAAGAGATTTTGTAAAACACGAACATGATATGACAGGAGATGAAAACATCTGTTGCAGTTATGAGAAAAGCCACCTGGCCTCATCAGATGAACCAACAAAACATGTGAATGACAGTGCAGGGCTAAAAAACATCAAGTCAAACTTCAACAATTACTCAATGCCACCAAGAAATACATCAAGAAACGACAACAAGACCACTGATGAGGACAATACCTCCCTAGAGACAAAGAAACAGATGCCATCAGGTGACTTTGTAAAGCTTGAAACTAAATTGGACAAAAAAGAGACTAAACGTACCTCTGAGAAGCTCCAGTCACCTTCTTCATATAAAGTGAAAAATCGTCAAGACAGAAGCTCTTCAGGAGAGAGGAAGCAAAAGACACCAACAGCAGAAGACACTGGATCACCTGAAATGAAGGCAGTAAAAGAGGATAACAAGCACCAGCTTTATGGGAAGCACCAGCTACCTCCATCAAGAAAATCAGAAATGCATGAGGAAAATATTCCAGGAGGAGACAAACAGCAAATGAGATTTGAAGATTTTCCAATACCTGATACAAATACTGCAAAAGAGAAGGACAAATTTCTAATTTCCAGGAAGTATCCATCAATATCATCAGAAACATTGGTTAAGCCTCAAGAAAATAACACCACAGAACAAAAGAAACAAACATCAGCTTCTTCAGGTTTTAACAAGCCTGGTACTACTGCTGTGAAAGAAAAACAAGGAGATCCAAATTCTGAGAAGCCATCTTCTTCAAACAAACTGCTGAAGCCTCAAGAAAAAAGCTCTTCAGGACAGAGGAAGCAAAAGACACCACCAGCAGAGGCCACCAGGTCACATGAAGAAAAGACTGTAAAAGAGGATGATAAATACCAGTGTTCTGGGAACAGTCAGTTACCTCCTTCAAGTAAATTATCTGAGAAAAATATTCAAGGAGAAAAAAACCCAAACACTGTATCCAAAAGTTTTACAAAGCCTGATGCAAATGCTGTAAAAGATAAAAGCAAAGATCCAAGTTCTGGTATGTGCCAGTCCCCATACTCAAATTTGCTGGTGAAGCCTCAAGAAAATAATGTCACAGCCAAAAAAGAGCAACTGCCACCACTACATGATGAAAAACCACTGTATAAAACTGGCAGTCCAGAAAAGAAAAGTGAACCTGAGAGAAGAGAGAAATACCAGCCAGGCTCTTCAGCTCAATCAGAGAACTACAGCAATGATGGCTCAGGAGAGGTGGGCCCTGTAGGTGATTTCACAAGTTATCAAGCTCCATTGCCAAGCAATGGCATAAATTGTAAAAGCAGTACTGTCCTAAAAAAGACCAGTTTGTCTAATACAGAGAAGTCCCCCAAATCATCCTCATCATTTCATGTTGCATCAGAAGATGAGGAAAATCCTGTTGGAAGTAGAAAAAAGCAGCCTGGATTTAAGAAATACACAGTGCTCTCATCAAAGACTTTGGTGAAGCATGAGAAAGATGCGGCTGAAAGGGAGGGGAGCTGGCAGGCAGCTGGCAAAACAAGTGAGAAAAAAGCAGAGCTGGAGGACTGCTCTAAAGCAATGCCATTCTCAAAATACACAGTGGAAAGCTACAGTGAAGGACCCTTAGATTCGGCTTTCAAACCATTGATCATTAGAGTAACTGACACATTTAAACATCACAGCTAAAAATTACAGCTACAGCTTAGGCAAGAACTTACAACTCATCATGTCACCAATTCTCTTGATCTTTCTTTTCTTCTTTTTTCTTTAGGGCATTATATTATCATTTTTTAATCACAAGGACATTGATGTGCATCTATTCGAGCTGGGCTTTTTTCCTTTCTTAAACATTAGCCCGAAGACATGAATTAAATTAATCACTGCAAGTGAATTAGCTAATCACTGAATTAATCATCAGTTTATAAATTAAATATGAGGAGGGTTTTGAGATCAGCATGAATTCATCCCTGTCTCAGACTCTCCTTGCTAACTAATGGGCTTTGTTTGTAACAAAGACAACTGTTCAGGCTGAACTCTATTTGTATTTACTTGTTCCAATGCAACTCTGCTAGTACTTCTTCAAGGAATAGTGGCAGGCAGTGTAGCTTTAATTATGTCAAAAAGTGCTTGTTCTAAGCTCTGCCTTTTCACAGATTAGCAGAAACTGTTGATCTATTGCTGCACTGAGTGATGCTGTTAGCAGAAGTAGTGAGGGAAGAAGGGGAATGCTTCATTTGTCTGCATAAAAATCCTAAAAGGACACTTATGCTACAAGAGGATTTACCGCAAATGCAAATGTTCAGCCTCATTAATATTAATATTGGAAAAATAGTGATTTAACCTCCTCTGAAGCTATTTGCGCTTCACCCATACACTGTGTGCATTATTGTTGTAAAGGTACACCATTTGAAGGGGTTCTTAATTAATCCAGATGAATATGCAACAAGCATAAGAGCTCAGAAAAGCTCAAGGCTGAAAGGCCATGAGGACAAGGTAAGCCAGACAGGCTGAACACTTTGCCATGGCAGTTCAGCTCCTCCTGGGACATCTGTCCCACTCCAAATCCTGGGGCACACAGATGTGAGGCAGGTGCCTCAACTTACATCAGAAGTCTTAGGAAGTGTTTATTTTACAATGCAATGTGGAACAGAGCAGTAAAAAGCAGCCAGTCTCACTGAATCCTACTAATGGGGTATGATTTTTTGTGTTTACAGTGATAGCGACTTCTGCACAAAGTTCATGTGTGATGAACGTTGTTTTGGAGAAGTGAGAGTGGGGTTGCTGCCTTCGGTGTCTCAGTAAAGCTATGAGAGACAGAATGTCCTACAGCATCAACCCTCCCATACACAAGTTTAGCTTAGCATTGTAACCACACATTCATGTTAAAACCTATTGTGGAGGAACCCTAAAGCCATATTCTAAGGATCCACCTTCAGGAAGTTGCAGAGATACCCAGAGAGAGTTTATACAAACAAGGTCCTGCTTCCCCAAGGCAGTGACTTCCCTTTAATTTTTAAGATGCTCTCCATGACCACACTGTGCAGCCGAGGGCTGGCTGTTCCTCCAGCCCAGGTTGGCAGAATGCCCCGACCCACTGCCAGCAAGAGAATGAGGACAAGAACAGGCTGGCAGCAAGCTGAGATCAAACCCTATTGCCAGCACAATGCACATGAGTCACATACGTGACAACTGGGCTGGCCTGGTCGGGGACACTGCTGGGATGAAGTGGGGACATGAATATTGTTTCTCCTGACCACTGAGGAGGCTTAAACTTTGATTTCTTTTTCCTTTACAACACATCAAGAATTAGGCTTTCTGACATCTGGAGGGGCACAAAATTAAAATCATAATTGTATATCACACCAGCCCTCAAAAAATAAAATTAATTTTATTGAAGATACAAGACTGCCCTTCCACGCAAAGGTGTATTTCACCCACCAAGCTTTTATGGACTGGCAACCATAAAGGCCACTTGGTACTAAACCTAAACCATAATTTCCTTTTTATTGCCCATGATTTCATTTCCCATTTGAGAAAAGTCCTTACAGCATAGAGCATTTTGCGCCAAACTTGAGTAATAAATTCTCTATTAGCTGGCTTCTCCTGCCAGCACAGGAGAATCACAGAACTGTTGTGGTTGGAAAAGATTTCTAAGACCATCATGTCCAACCATTAACCCAGCACTGCCAATTCCACCAGTAAAACATGTACCTAAGCATCACATCCACATGTTTTTTGAACACTTCCATGGGCAGCCTGTCCCAATGCCTGACACCCATTTTGGTGAAGAAATTTTTCCTAATAGGCAATCTAAATCTCTCCTGATGCAACTTGAGCCCATTTTCTCTTGTCCTATCACTTGTTACTTGGGAAAGGAAACCAGCCCCCACCTGTCTACGACCTCCTTTGAGATAGCTGCAGAGAGCACTAAGGTCCCTCCTCAGGCTCCTTTTCTCCAGGCTAAACAACCCAGCTCCCTCAGCCACTCCTCATAAGATTTGCGCTCCAGACCCTTCCCCAGCTCTGTTGCCTTTCTCTGAACATGCTCCAGCGCCTCAATGTCCTTCTTGTAGTGAGAGGCCCAGAACTAAACACAGGATTTGAGGTGCAGCCTCACCAGTGCTGAGTGCAGGGAGACAATCACTGCCCTGGTCCTGCTGGCCACACTGTTCCTGATACAGACCAGGATGCCACTGGCCTTCTTGGCCACCTGGGCACACTGCTGGCTCATGTTCAGCTTCTGTCAACCAGCACTCCAAGGGTTCTTTTCCACCAGGCAGATTTCCAACTGCTCTTCTCCAAGACTGTAGAGCTGCAGGGGGTTATTGTGACCCAAGGGTATGACCCAGCACTTTGCCCTGTTGAACCTCATACAATTCACCTCAGCTCATTGATCCAGCCTGTCCAGATCTCTTTGCAGAGCCTTCCTACTCTCCAGCAGATCAAGACTCCTGCCCAACTTGGAGTCATCTTCAAACTGAGAGTGGGCTCAATCCCCTCATCCAGATCATTGATAAAGGTATTAAACCGGACCGGACCTTCTGCTGAGCCCTGGGGAACCCCACTAGTGACTGTCCACCAGGATGTAACTCCATTCACCCCCATCCTCTCGGCCTGGCCATCCAGCCATTTTTTTAGCCAGCAAACAGCAAGCTGTCCAAGCCATGAGCAGCCAGTTCTTCCAGGACAATGCATGGGAAATGGTGTCAAAGGCTTTATTAAAGTCTAGTTAGACCACATCCACAGCCTTTCCCTTATCCACTAAACAGCTCACCTTATCATAGAAGGAGTTTTAATAGTTCTTATTAGAATTTAATCATTCGTATTAGAAGCCATTTTAATTATTCTTTTTCTAACCTTTTAAAAGAAATGGCAAGGACATTGCCCCTTATTCACACCTGGAAAGAATACTACTGTCTAACAAATGAAAGGAGTTCTTGTCTCTGCCAGAAAGTTAGCCAAATATTAAGCAGGTGCCTCCCAGCAGAGCTAGTCCTTGGGCACCAGGAGGCCTCTAAGTCTTTCAATTTATGCCTGCCATGCTTATTTTTCTAAACAGACATGCAACACTAGCAGACTAAGATGCAGCATCCTGTGTTCAGGATAAGTCAGGCAGAGTCAACTTGTGGGGGTTAGCTTTTAGGTTGCCTCATGCCTTAATTTCTGCTGGTAAGACAAAGTATCCATCCAAGTCAACTGACCCTCCCCAAAGTGTGCTTAAAGCATGACAGAGATTTGCATTAAATGCATCCTTAAGGGTAATGTCTCACTTAAGGAAATTGCTTCATTTTGGGAGTTAACATGTTTAATCTTCCAGGAAAGAAGAGAGCAAGGCCATACAAATTTGAGTGGTGATGGCTAGCAGAGAAGTAGAAGACTGGTGTGCTTTGCATTCAGCAAGCCACTCCAGACCATGCAGGCAGGAAATTTAGCACTGGTGATAAGCAAAGAAATGCCAGAAATTAGTATTTCAAAAAGAAAAAAGAGTTCGAGGAGTGATATGTTCATCTGTGCCAGCTGTGCCACGTGTGCAAATGGCCAGGCTCAAACTTAACGAGACCCTTGACAAGGGAGACACCACAACAGAAAACAGTTTCATTCCCAGTCTCTAGTAGTCCTTCACAGATGTTTTGCGCCTCTGCTACCCTTTAGGTACATCTCTCATGTCATCACAGAAGAGGCAGTGGAGGGAGTCCTCCCAGCTGCTACTTCAGTTTGTCTGATGTAATAACAGATACTTTTGATGCTTGTGCCCGCACATCTCTTGGCTTTTGTGGTTTTGGAAAATGGGTGAAATTCTGTACAGTTCTATTCCTTCTCCATACTACAGCCCTTTGCTTTACTAATATGCATTTCTCAAAGTCACTGAAGGGATGAGATCCTTAGCCTGCACTAAATGCAGCAGGATTTTTTTTTTGCCAGTTTTATTAATTATTCCTTAAAGCCCTGGCTTAAGGCACAGGACAGGCACAGGACAAATAAAGACAGGTAGACAAGGTTTTTCAAGGTTCCTCTTCTGTGATGACATATTTTGATATTTCACATTCTTAGAGAATTAGACACTCATGGAGAGAGAATTAGATTAATGACAGTATTGTTGCCCTGGGCATAGTCCATTTCTTTGGAGTCTCCAAAATGCAGTTTTCCAGGAGTTTTTGAAAGCCCAAATAAAAGAGTCATTTAAGGGGAGTCCAAACTCTGAGCTGAACTGGGGCACCTGAAGGGTCCCACCTGAAGAAGCAGGTTTGAGGGAACCTCAGTGGTTAGTGGTGGGGTAGAGGCTGGCAACAGAGAAGCCAGGCAGGCTCTCAGTAGCAGCCATCAGTAAAGTCCTTCACTTTTCATGTCCTCTCTAATTAGGTCAAATAACCCCCAGCACTCCACATTGGCAGGGCACCTCTCAGATGGGCTTAGTAATATGGAAATCACAAAAGGATTGGTTTGGGGTGATTCGGATAGTCAAACTTGGACCTGAGCAACTGGCACATCAGTGTGACAGTACAGTCCCCTTCACAGTGTTAAACAAGTGCTCATCATCTCCAACAGCCCCACACATCCTCCCAGATTTCTGACTGAAGGACTAATCTCTGCCTTTGATCCCCAAACTCAGAACTAGGTCAACTGCCCACTGGATGCACCTTGCTCTCCCTCCATCTCCTACGGCAATGCAGTCCTAAGGCTCTTGGGGCTGAGTGGGACAAACCCAGGCTCCAGAGTCCCAGCTTTGCAAAGAGACCACCACTTTTTCCAGAAGTTTCACAAAGAAAATGTGATGCCTATATTTCTGGGGCTTCAGGTGCTAGGAGAGGTCAGAAGACTCATGGGAGAGCTTCCTCTCCCACCCCAGCTCTGAAAGGGCTGCTAAGCCGTGCTGGATGAGCATTGTCTCCATATAAGTATAATAAAGAGCTTCTCCTTGATTTTTTTTTCAAATTAAAAGAGGGCACATAAAGCATAGCTATTCTCAGCAGAAGTATCCTAAACCCTGTGAAGGCTTAGCCTGTAGAAGAACTGAGGCTAGTGCTGTACCATGAGGTGCAGGTGGTCCACTGCAAAGTTAGAAAATATGTCACTACTTTCTTCCAGACCTCATAACCAGGAAGAAACAGTTGTCCCTGTAGTGCTGTCCGATTCCAAATTTTTCAAATGAAATAAAAAAATTAATTAATACATACATTTGGCTCTGAACTGTGAAATAACTTAGCAATTTATCAGCATCTTTTTCATTTGGATAACCTTTTAGCACATCACACATGACAAAAAAGACAGAGACCAAGACCTTAAGTGGCACAATTTGACTCAGGTTTTCCCCGTTGTACTCTTTTGGATGTCAGTGGAGCTGGTAATGGAAGAAAGCACTAAAGATAACACAAAAGACTTCATATCCCAGCACACAGGGACTATACAACATCCCCCCCAGGCCCGAGATACCACAGAGGAAATCTCTGGGCTGCTGACAGTAGAAAAGCCCCACCTAATGGTTGAATTTGTAAAGCAGGCTGCAGGCAAGCAGTGAGGAAAGCAGAGAAAACGTAGGAATACTGGCAGGAATAGCAAGGACATTTAGGAAACCATTTATTCTCTTATTCCTGTGCTGGTAAGCACTGGACATCATCCAGAAGAAGTTTGTCTGGGTGACCAGAGAAACCTGAAAAGTGATAACTAGGGATCTTTATGGATTTGGGAGTGGGGGATTTCTCTGGAAGACTAAAGTAAATCTCTGTTACCTGAGAAATAAGCACAGCACAAGCCTGAGAAATAAATCAGCAAAACAACTTTAACTAGTGCACTCACTGTGTGGTTTCCGAAATGTATCAGGTCCTGTAAGCTTTATTTCTCCTTTTAATTTCCAGGAGCATCTTTCTATAGAATTGAAACATTTTTCACTCCTTGATGAGAACTTAGGAAAAATAGGGCAAAAATTCATGCTAAGTATCTGCTTTCCTGCCCACCCAAAAGACTTTTTGTATAACCAGAGAATCAGCAGGTCAGTATTTTACCTCTTATTACTTCAAGGACCTGAAAAATTCTGGGAATTGCTACACATCTGTTACTGCATTTGGTTTATCCTCAATGTGTCTCAGTTGTAGGTGGAAGAACAACTTTGTAAGATGGTGGGATTTTCATTTGTCAAACAAGAGCTACAGCAGGCTCCCAATGATGCATGTCATTCAACTGCAGAAATGCATTGCCACAGGGAAAAATTCCTGGGGAAATAAAATAATGCACTGAACTGGTTATTCTTGAAAAGCCACCAAATAGCTGTTGTGGGCTCTATTTAAAAAAAAGTCTAGTGACTCCAAATATCCAAAACGGGACATATTATCAAAGATCTGATTTTTGGAGTAACTGCTCAGCATTTGCCCTCTAAAAATCAAGATTCTTTCGTAAGATGCCTCATGTTAGGCAACCAAAGTGCCTTCTAAATAAGTTGCCCCAGGTTTCTGAAATACATGAGAGTTTCCTAGGTACCTCCTGGCCCCAGCATCTAAAAAAGAAAAGGATGTGAACAAAAGAATTGGTGTGCAAGGACTGGCCAGCTCACTGCAGCTCTGTAGGTGAAAGCAGCCAGTGCAGGTTGCTTTTGCCACAAGGAATTGCAACCACTTTCTGCAGATCACACAACTTCTTTGGCCTGCACAATGGTAGTTGCTGCAGTTGCTGGTTGAGATGCAGTCTAAAAAGAAGGTGAGTCCTTCCCATTGCTGCGACCCCCAGGACTTTTGGAAGGAATCTAAGAAAGAAACTCCTGGACACTGTAGAACCAGTCCATCCTTATCAAGAAATAACTGTGTTCAGCCAAGTTACATCATCAGAGTGAAATCCTTGTGCTCCTTGGGGTTCATACCAATACAATGGACTACCAAATGGCAGCTCTGGATTGCTAACCCAGTTACTGAGATATTTCATTCTTCTGAGGAATGGGAACGGTGCTGACAGCGGTGATCTAAACACCCAAATAAGGTCCCACCAAATGTATCTCAACTTTAACTGTCTCCAAGCTTCAGGACACTTATTCACAAGACCAGAAATCCCCAAAAGACATCTTCTTTATTAACTCATTTAAATTACACACATCATATAACAGGAAAGTCTGTACCATTGTCATACCATACAGATTTCTTAATAAAACTGTTTTCCTTCTTAGATGGGTTCCTTATTTGTACCATTGAGTCTTACTTGTGTGTTGAGAAGATTAAAATAATAAAAGCATATAAAATAACAATCTTTTAATTATTCTGTCATTATTAGGGAAAGAGCATGAGAAACAAAGACAAACAGCACCTGTGTCTCATCAGTATACAAACTGTTTTCCTTATGCCCAAGAGAGCTCACACATGACAAGTTTCATAAGACAGCTGACAATAGGTAGAAAACATGGAACATTAATTACACAGATGTCATGGCTTTGAAAAGACCTTGGCTAACTGCATTTTCTGCAGCTTGCTCCTTGCTGCCCTGTCCGCACTGGCTCCTCAGAACTGGGTAAAAAGCAGGCTGTGTGTCAGAGAGGCGACTCCAGCCCTGAAATGGGAGCAGTGACAGGGTAAGGACTAGATTGGTTGGACCAACTTCATCCTCCTATGCAGCCCATCGTGTGGGGGTGGCTGGCCAGGGTGGCATGACCTGACATGACTGCCTACCTTGCCTTTGCTTGGTGAGGGCAGAGATTAAGTGCACACCTGAAATTAACCTGGTGCCATGACAGGGCTGGACCAGGTTTTGGTGCCTGTGGTTCAAGGCTGGCAGAAGAAGTCAGTAACCTGGTGGCCACATAAGTACGTTTGAGCTGTGGAAAGGCCTTGGGCAGCTACTCCTTTATATAAAACCTTTAAGGAAAAGAGCTTTTATAGTTGAGGTTGCCAGATGCTGTCCTCCCCAGAACACGAAACTCCGGCAAAACTGAACCTTTGAACGTGGAAATACAGTTACCCACTGAGTAGTCCACAGTGACCAACAAGCATTCCAGCCCTGCCTACTGCTTGGCCAGAGTAGTCAGGTAAACCCAGGGCTAGCCTGTGAGAAGCAAATCCTGGGGAGACCCCTAACACTTTCCCTGGACCCTTCTTTTGCTTCCACAAATAACAGTGAAGGGAAGAGAAGGATCTTGCTGTGGGTTCACCTTGCCCCACCTGAAGAAATTATTATTGGTAATAACATTCCCCTATTATTACCTGAACTAACGTCAGCAGATGCTTGGGGACTTTTGATGTTCCTTTGGTATTTCTCTTCACAGACTCGTACAACCCATAATTGAAAAAGGTACAAAGACTGTGTGTAAATTCTGTGAGAACACAATTCTCACAAGAGTGAGTATGATGCTGAATGTCACTAAGAATTAGAAGAAACAGACTTGTATGAGCACCACATGGAAGCAAACACTTCAGCACAACCTGTTCCTAAGAAAATATAACAAAAATAGAGTCAAGTCTTGATTTTGCCCTCCCAAAGCAGTAAGGTTTTCTGATGTCAAAAGAATCAGCTTCAGTCTATGCCTTCCTTCTCCATCTGCGTAAGAGGAATGAATGACTTTTTCCTTCACCTTGGTGCCTGTCTTTATACACATAAGTTCTTTGGGTCATGGCAGTCTGCAACAAGTGTACTACCAGGGATGTACTACTCTTCTGACTATAACCAAGAGCTCACCTGGAGTTTCACAGCGATGTGAAAACTCAGTCTGAATATTACATTTATTATTTTCTATTAACCTAAGTCCCTCGTTTTCAGAATTCACCTGGAAGTAAACATGTGGCATAGGCAAAACCTCTAGGTGCTTCTCTACTTCCCTTTCAAGCAAGCTAACACTGAGGCTTAGTTATAAACTAAAAAATTGGTTCAATGACTTCTTTAAATATCTTTCTAAAATAAGTGGGCATTGCTCTCCAATGTACACCACTAGTGCCCAGCTCTAGACAAACTGAAATGCAAAATCAGGTCTTTCCTCATGTTTTCTCCTTTAGAAATCCAGGTTTAAATGAAAAATCATCTCTTTGCAAATCTCAGGGCACAAAGTACAACGAGATAATTACCCAGTTCCAGGGGCTGAAAAGTTCAGCTTCACTTCTGAAGATCATAAGATGACCACAGCCTCCATGAAAATGGTTAAAATTCCATTTGGAATGTTTTGTGACTGATGAAGGATTGTAAGAATGTAATAAGTCAATCAGCAACAACAGGACCCCAAAGCTTTGGTAGGTTTGCTAGGCAGCCCCTTGTGTGGTGGTTGCCCTCCTTGTATCCTATGGCAACAGAGCAGCTTTCTCCACAGCAGAAGCTCCAGGTGGGACAAGACCACAACAAAACCTCCGGTAAGAGCCAAAGGAGGCCATGGAAGATAGGCATGAATCTCACCCACAGTTGCTAGGACTAGCAGGGCCAAATGAGTGGTACATTACAGGCAGGAGACGTAGCACTAACAAGGCTCTGTGTTTCTCATTAGGGTGCCATATGATGGTACTTAGGACATGGCTTATAGGGCTGGCAAAGGCAGGGCTGCAGATTCTCAGGTTTCGCTGGGGTGCTTTCAAACCCTTCTGTTCCTGGAGGAGCTAGATTATGTGTGTTTTCCTTTCAGCAGCTTAGAGATAGCTTTTATTCAAAATAGGGTGAAACTGAGGTTGTCTCAGTTTCCTTTTGGGGTTTTTTTTGAGTTTTGAATGGAAGTAATATTATAAAAATTAAACTTTTTTTTTAGATTTTGACTTTTTATGGTTAATTGGATGCAGCTGTGATTCGAGAGCACTACAAAATAACCACTGAAATAAGGTAAATGTTCTCCTTAAAATTTATTTTAAATAGAAAAATGCATTCCGATAATGTTCCTCCAGCCTGACAAAGAAAGCTCAAACTTCCTGAAACACCATGTTTTAGTATCTTTCAAAAATAAAACATGTTCTCATGGCAAAAATATGCTTAAGAAACAGTATGTTCTAATCAAAACCATGTTTCATGGGGGAAAACAGTGCTGATTTCTAGTAGCTGGGGGAGGGTGTTAAGGCCTGGGCTGCGAAGCTGTGCTCTCTCCTTACAGCTGAGACCAGGCATAAGCTAGCAAGGGTAGAAGAAGCCTGCTGCAGAAGAATATCAAGAATATCATTTTTAAAGCAATCCACTGGGATAGGATTAAGCTCCAGAGACAGACACTCCAACTTCTTTGGGATAGCACCCAGAGGGTGATTTCCATTTGCTAACTGGTGCATAAAAGAGGAGGAAATCCTAAGACCACCATAAGGAAGTGTACCTGAGTGTCCCTGATCTTTGAGGGGATGTTTCTTCCCCGGCCCCTGCGAGTTGTCTCGCTGGCCTGCAGATGGCGAGTTTGCCATTTGGAGACGTGGCTGTATGCAGACAAGATGAGGGAAAAGCCTGCGTCCTTAAGGGAATCTGAAAAACAAATTCTGTCTGAAGATGATATCTAACAGTTAACTCTTCACCCTCTCTAACAGCTCTCCAACAATGCTTTATTTTTTTGTGCATGACCAGCTGTTTACCAGGCATGAGGATATTGCCCTGAAGATGTTAATATCAGTACTTCAGCTGATCATTAAATATTACTATTTGCAATGGAAACAGGGTCCTTTACTACCCACTTCAGCAGCAGCCACAGCCCACAGCACAAAATCATTAAGACTGCTCTTCCAGGAGGCGAAGTAACAGTATAGGATGATCATCCTATCATTTTCTTATCCCCTCTATGGTCTTAAGTAATATACAGACATGCATTAAGAGATACCCATATTGACTGACTCTGAAGGTCCCACAGAACAGTCCAAGACTAAGACTCAAGCAATGACTTGCAGCATTACTGATCTCCATGCCACCATAAACGAAATTCTCCAAAGAGTTAAAAAATATTGAGTCTGGGCCCCACTGAATTATCACATACTTCTAGGAAAATATGTTTTCCATACCTGTTTTTCAAAATCCATATCTGTGATTTGAACTCTTCTGGGCTCCTTCACCAATTCACAAAAGAAAAAAAAAGAATACTTCACAAAAGTAAAAAGATGATGTTGAAAAGCGTACTTTTAATAGACACAAGAATACATGTTTTTCCCTGACTGCCCATGTGGAAACTCTGTTAAGCTCATCCTGTGACACACACATTTCCTATTGCTGGCTTCCCTACTGCTGGCTTTCCGCTTTTCCTTTCCACTTTCCTACTTCTCCCCTTACATTTCTGTCTTGTTCAAGGGACAAAAAATGAGACTGAAACATGAATCATGAGTTTCCAAGAAACATAGAGAACTTGCTCTCTGGGTCAAATTTTCCAGTTATTTTTCAATAAAGATTTCTGAGCCCTCCAAAGAGCCTCAGGAGAAAGAATTTCTTTCCAACATGCAGCTGCTCATTAAATCCTGGGAAAACCCCGAAAACAAACAGAGTTTTCAGTAACGTAGTAATCTTTCCTTTCTGAAGTTTCATCGTTATTTTTTTAAAGAAAACACTCAGAGACATTAAAAGAAAACCTGATTTTGAATGTGCTATTTTGATCAGCTACACAGATGCACACATATACTGCACTCTGGTAGCAAATATCAAAGTTGGTGACAATTTGGTGCTCAAACAACTGAAATATTGGGGGTGGGGAGGACAGGGAGCGGGATGTTTTCACCCCTCCTGTACTCCGGGGCAGTACCCATTCATCTCTCCATACCTTGGGATTTTTTCCTCTGCTACCACCCCAGCTGCAGGAGGAACCTGGCAGTAAGGAGGGCCGGGTCCTCTGCATAATATAACAGACAGGCCTGTTATATTTGCACAAGGTGACTCTGCCCTCATGATTGTCTCTACAGGCCTCATGACCAGATGAGCCGTGTGCTGTAATGCACTGCTTCGAAACCTCCTATAAATACCAGCCTACCTTTGCTCAGCCACCACTGTCCCCGAACCTGGACACATACATGAGTGTATCTGCCCGTGGGTTTCCCTCTGCTCATACAACATCCAGTGCTGCAGGGCTGATGCCATGGTGGAAGCTGCCTTGAGGACTGCTGCAGGGACGCTCTCTGAAAAAACAAGCAGCTGTGGAGGTGGAAAAGAGTGGAGGTTTCCTACAGTACAGGAGAAATGCACAGCAAAGGCTGAGTGGTAACAGGAAATCTTGATTTCTGCTCAGAAGAGCATGCTGCTGGCAAAGGGCACTAAGCACAAACCAACAGCTAAAGAGCTTTGCCTAGCTGGATACCCTGCATTTCGTAGGTTCTGGCTCTTTCTTTCCATTTTCCACAGCTGACAAGGTCCAGATGGTGTTTTGCTGAGATCAGCAATCAAATCCTCTGCAATTTACTTCAAGGCCCTTTTGACATTCATTGATAATGCCTGCACAATTATTTCTTTAGCTGTTATTCTGCTGCAGGCATAGGTCAAGGTGTTCTCTCTGACTCCCCATTGCTTACCATTCAACTTGCATTCCCCAGCCACCATAGCTAGTCAGAAACTTTTCTAATAAGGTTGCTTTATCACTTATGAATATTATCATTCGGCACTGTGGATAGATCTATGAGTGAGCAGCTTGCTAATAAGAAATGCTGATAAGAAAGATGCCTTTGGCAAAGGCACATGGAATATTGACCTGCGATAGCTCCCTTATTCTGAGCCAACTCAGGATGCCTCTCTTACAAATGTGGGTTTGTATAGCAAACATGTTTGCATGTCCCCTGACAGAGATTACAGTCTTGGTCTGTGTTGTTTTCACCATTTAGTAATGAGGCAGACAAGTTTCTTGGTAGGGATTGTTTCGCTTCCCAAAATGTTAGAAGGATCACAGAATAGCAATAAAATAAGGGCAATGGGAAAGTCATGGCTTCCATCAACAACATACAAATGCACGCATACATACACACACACAAAAGTCAGAAATTTGTAGAAAAGCCATTCACCACATTAAATAGTAAGAACTAAAGGCCATTAAATTACTCTCTGGACTAATTTCCCAGAGGGAAAGAGAGGTAAAATAAAAGCATAATTCAATTTGTTGGAAACAAACAGAATTAATTACTTTTATTACTATTTGCCAAAAACATGGTTTAGTTAAATCCCGAGAGCTGCACACGATGCCGCTGGCTCTAAGAACATGGTTGTCTCTGTTGGCAGTCATTAGTGTTGTTGATATGTACAAGTCTTCTAAAAATAGCCATGTTCAAATTAGAGCTGCAAAAACCATGATGAAGTGAAACTCCGTGGTGTTCTGCCTCATCTCTCCTCACACTCATCAAAGACAGATTTTGTCTCACATTCTTCTAAACTATTTTTACCCATTTTTAATAGCACAGGCTATCAACTCAATTACTGTATTGAAGTATGTTTGTTCAGGGAGGAGATCCAAGATGCCTTTGGTTTTTATTTTTATTAAAGGTAAGTGCTAAAATGGAAGTAACAAGATAAGCATCTTGCATTTCCTTATTATCAATATTTCAGTGCTCACAGCTTTGCTCCTTGCAATCATCTGCTGCAATTTCTTGAATACTATTTGATGTTACGCCACTGGTTTTCAAAATTGTTTAGCGAGCAATGTTAGATGCAGGCTGTACTCAGACAACTGAAGATAGCTTTGTGGGTCAAGGAAGTGCAAGTTGCAAAAGCCAATAACTGCACAGGGGGATGTATTTATAAAAGGTACTGAAGGGTGCTCGAGCAGCAAATCAGACCACTGAAGAGCTAAAACCAGCCACTGATTCTCATGTAAGTGTTATCTAATTGTTTTTTCTTTCCAGAAGTCAGTCCACCAGATATGTCTTTTGTTTCATTACAAATGACCCCTTTGTGAAGACCCTTGACAGCAACTGTGAGTTTCTTAAGTGCTGTTTATTATCACTACATAAGCTTGACTGCAAGGAGCAGCATTAACTTTCTCCCCTGGGGGAATATGAACGGTATTGTCAGGGACACACTATCATTGCTGTGGGAAATAAAATACCTTGATAATCTGGCATTTGTTCCGTGCTAGAAACAACACCGTGAATGCTAACCACCCACTGTAGTAAACACACATCAGTACTCTCAAATACATCCAGTGCAATCAAAAGAGCCACCGGTGTTTTTCCACAAAGAGTAAGTCCCAGTCATGCTGACAAATACTGATGGTGCACTTTGAAAGCTGAGTCCTAGAAGAGGAATTCCAAGAAATAGTGCCCTCTTTCTTTCTTTCTTTCTTTCTTTCTTTTTTTTTTTTTGTCTGAAGCACTGGGTGAATCTGAGGAAGTTCTCAGCAAGGTATCCTTCTTCCTGGTATCTGACCATTTGATTCTCAGTTTGCATACAGGTGCTAGAGTTGCAACTCAGCTGTGAGGTATATTTGATCCCATGATGTGCAGGGGAGAAATTCTGAGGTGTTCTGTACAATATCCAACACACCAGCAGGTTTTTTTCTACTGGATGGAAGGCTGAACTTGCTTTTGTTCTACTTGCAGCTCCTTCTGTTTACTTTCCCAGACTATTCAATTGCAGAGTAAAACTATGGCTATACCTTCACATTTATGATCTGGCCTGCTTTAACATACAGCCCCTACTTCTATTTTTTTGTAACACAAGCAAAGATATATGAGAGACAGAACAGCCACATGTAATATATTTTGTGAGAGCCAGCTGGTTGCTTCAAGCTGGTTCCTGGATATTTCTGCCTAGGAGGAGTGCTAGAGCTTCCCAGCAGTGGTTTTTTTCTGGCTTGGTAACTCCCTACTGAGCCTTGGAAGGTTCCGAGACTTGGGTTGGTTTCAGAGCTGGGCACTGGAGCTGCAGAGAGAAATCACCTTTTTTCTTAGGTGAAGGCCTGAGTGACAGTTTTTCACACTGGAGGAGAATCATCTCTTCTTGAGTGATCCATACATTCCCTCTGATCCTGCACTGCCACAGCTGCTTGAACCCCAGGGACTAAGACAGACCGGCTGAAACGAAGAACTGAAAATTATTAGGAGAGTCATGACAAACACTCAGCCCCTTCCCTCCTCCATCCCAGTGACTTCTGTGGGATCAAATCTGAGCTATCTCTGCTGAAAGGTGATTCATTTACACAACCTAATCTGTAGCACACATATAAAGAAACATTAAATTCTGAAAGTCTAATTCTCAACAAATTTTATAAAGGGCACTACTGCTGCCATCAAAATACAAAAACTTATGTCCGATAGAGATTTCTAGAACAGCATATTTAAGAGAATTGCAGCTGGAATTACTTATAGAGTCATTCTTTGGAATGCTAAATGGTGTCATCATATGTAGATAACATGGGCTAAACCGTAACTGAGTGGGGCAGAGAATCAGGGTATGTCCACAGCAGGCAAACTGTAATGTCAATTCTAACTATTACTTAATGTATTTTGGTGAGATAATTTGCATTTACATGTGGATTATGACTACAGTCCATTTTTCATCAACACTTTTCCATCAACATCTAATAAGACAACACTTTTGCAACCATATAAAAAATACTTTGCATAGATCAGAAAAGATAATAATTGCTGTAAAGTTTACTTGACTGTGTTTGGAAATTAAGCAATTGCTCATGGAGGACTGGCAGTGACAAGATATTATGTAAAAGGAAATTATTATAAAAATGGTACAATTGGATTGTCTGAGAAGAAAATTCATGAAAAATATGTTGCGGAGAAATGAGAAAACACAGAAATAGAAGGTACCTGTTGCAGAAGCAACACAAATGTAGAACACTATTGCACTCAATGACTGCTATGGTTCAATGAATAATTACAGTATATTAACTTTTATGGTTTTCTTAAATTCATACACAGCTAAAATAAAATTTCTCAGTTGAAAAAAAACAAGCTGCTGAACTGTTGACAACTGAGCTACACTTTAAATGGAAAAAAGAATCAAACAGCTGGCAGAGAACATACTATTTTTGTAACTAATTATGCAGTAAACCATGGAAATACCAAAATGTTACTGATGGTTTTCAGTGTTACACTTCCCTCTTCTATTTGATTACTTTGAGACAAGATAGAACAGTGACAGCAGTACCTGAAATAAGAAAAAGGACATTTAAATTAAATTATTTCAATTTTGACAATGTATTTGTTTGTGAGAGCATTAGTATTTGGGGGACATTACGAATGAAAACAAAATGAGAATGATATTTTTCCTCTGCTATTAGTCATATTATATAATCTCTAACGTGACAAAATAAGCCAGAAGAAAGGCATAATTTGATCCTAGATGTTGCAATCAAAGTTTCTTACCTCTCAAAGGAATTTAAAAACACGATACTTCAGCCGATATCTTGATCCCATGTAAATACTGAGGCATGTCTGTACTGATGGCTGTTGCTGTAACCCTGCAGTTCCAAGAAGCTTCAGCTGCTCTTGCTGTTAAACCCAGTTTTAGGTTTTCACAAATCTTATTTTTCTTTCAGTCTGTGAGTTTGAAAAATGCGTAGGGAATAAATACACAGAAAGCTATGGTGAAGAACAACCTCCCTGGGAGCACACTACCTTTGCAGAGTTCAGCACTCCAAAGCTGGGAATTTATAGAAAGGGAATATGCTGATCTGACTTAAACTCAGTACTTCTTTATGTATGCATTATAAAATAGTATTTAATTATATAAACTTAAAATCTGTGCTCCCAGAAAACTCTTGCCTTATTCCATGAGAGAAATGGATGTCTGTTCCTGACTGGGTAGCTATACCTTCTTACACCAAACCATGTTGTTACTTTAAGGATATTTTTCCTTAATGCATGATTTTTAGAGAAACCCTGTATAGAGACAATTAAGTGAAATAGATAATGTTCTTTACAGCTAACACTATGTATTTACATGCAATTATTGTATGTAAATACCTGTAATCATAACTCTGCCTGTTCTTTACAGAACGAGATACTTGAGACAACTGAAATAAGACTCCTTGCAGGAGTCCTAATGCAGAGGCAAGTGAAGGCAAGAGAAGGTTTGCGTTCACTTTTCTCAATTATGACCAAATGTGAAATTGTAGCAGACAGCCAGAGAACCCTAGCCAGGTTAAACCCTATCTCTAAACAGTAGATCTTGTAGCTACTAAATTTGCTATGCATGATACTTTTACAATTGGGGATAAGAAAGAAAAAGGGGATGGGATAAGTAAGGAGTTAATAATCTCCAATCTTGTCTGTCATCTCTTCCTAGGAAATTTCAAAGTTCAGTTATAAGCCTTGTACTCATAAGGCAAACATCATCAGCATGATTTAAAGGGCTTTCAGCATACCCCTCATGATCATTCAAGTAGATAAGGAGAAAATAAAACAGAATAAAGCCATCTAGAAAATACTTCGTTTTGTCAGTTGAAATAACAAACACATTTTACAGAGTTGCAGCCTGACCTAAGCTAGATTCATCAGGTCACTATGAACCACAGAACCCGGTCTACTCAGTTCCACACCGTTTGGTTACCAGTCTGTGATAGCTACTGACCTTTTTCTAAGGACACCCTTGTCCCTGTCTTAGGAACCCTTGCTGCTAATAATGGTCAAGTATTTTTTCCATATCACTTTTGACATACAATTTTGCCATGTTTTTCACACTGAGGGCACTACCATATCATTTCTCTGTCCCTGCTGTTTCCAGTATTGTCACTTACAGCCTTGAGCCTTCTTTTCTGATGCAGGTGGAGGATGGTAGCCGAGTACAAAAACTTTTCTGCAGAGATTTCCATGGGTAATGCTGATTCTCCAGGCAGCTGCAGTGGTATGCAGCAAGCTTTAGTGCTCCTTTTTATAGATGCTCATATCACTATGCTTTGACTCCCAGGGCCACAGTCATACCGAGGATAATCAAAATACTGGCAGTTCCCAGACCACACATGGATTCGTGACTTGTCCTAACAGCTAGTAACCTTAATAGACATGAAACTGTGAAGCCTTCAGGGAATACTGGAATTTAACTTTTTAAAATACATTTCTGTTCTTGCTATGCAGTCTGTTCTAAAGTTCAGTGATTGCTGCTGGAACAATTCACATGAGCAGCTCTAATCAAGCCTGCAGACTACAATTATGTAAGCATGGTGCAATTTTCTGGGACAAAAATATGGAGCAAGTTCAGCATTTCATTACATTTCATTATGGATTGAGAGCCTCAATCCATACATAGGAGAAGGTTGACTAAACTTGGTAGGTAGCTGGTTGTAACAGGAACCAAATGTGTCTGGGTGTGATGGTGGCATTCCTTAACCTTATTAGATAGATGAATTGTCTAGTCCTGGAGCACATTGTGCCCAGGTTAGAATATAGAAAATATATATATATTTATAGGTATGCATATATATACACACATATGCACACACACACATATATATACATATACATATATACATATATGTTTACTTCTGACTGGATATTCTGTACTCCAAATCCACTTAATCTAAACTGTTTTCCTCAGCTATGGAGCAGCAGATTTATTTCAGGTCATGGGAAAGTAGCTCAAGCCAAATGGATGCAGAGTTGAGCTCCAACAAAGCAGGGTATACTTGGGTGCTGTGGTTTACTAAGTACAGACACAGAGATTAGTGGCTGTATGGCAAATCACATGAGCTAGGGAAGCCACATATGATGTGGGAATTTCATCCCTCACTTAGGAAACTACAACACCCAGTCAGTAGCGAGAAAAATTATCTTTTTATCTCTTCTCCAGTGCTGCTGTATTTGTGTTTTCTAAGCAGTGGCTATTAACCATTTTGTGAGTAGTTAGGGTTTTTTTTTAAAACTTACTGTCTGGATCTGGAAAAGCAGAGCTGCTACCTTGCCTGGAAATGGTGTTTCTCACTGGTATTTCATAATGAACAGATTCACTCATGCTGTTTTAAAAATATTAGGCACAATATATCCACGTACACCTTATCCTTTCTCACTCCTATAGCACTTTTCATTCCCCTATGCATTTCTATTCTTTGGCTTTCCTGGAGTCAGGAAGAAAAGAACGTCAGGAAAAAAAACTCTAAACACATTTATGATGTACAAAATAATAAATATATTTCTGTCATTCTTGGATGGATAAAGAATCCTTATGGCCCCCACAAGCAGCCGAAGAAATACTTTTAAGCACAAATATTATGGAGGAGTTTCTCCTGACGCTCCTTCCCCAGTTGTGGCCTAAAAGTAACAACAGCTGTGGGGTGGTATGTGAGAAGCTGGACTACATTTCAGCACTGATGATACATCAAGCATAGGTGTTGTAGCACACATTTCACAGCCTTGGGAGGTGTGAAGACACTTCAGACTAATTCCTGATAAGGCTGAAAATCTTCCTGGTATTGTTATTTATAAACTGCTCTGCAAACATAAGAAGGGAAGCCTTGCTCATTAAAATACAGGGTATGAGACAAGCAAAGCTTTGAATTCCTCAGCCCATGAAGCATTCTCTGCTGTCTTCATCTGCCTTTGCAAGGAACACATCTAAATGCCTACCCTTAAAGGGAAGTCACTATTTTAAGGAGTCACTCTGGCAGCAGCAGGATGGGAATTTCTACCAAACACTTTCATCATAACAAAAACTTCAGGAATAAGGTTCAGATGCAAAAAGGGGGTGAGGTGGTAAGGGAGAAGTTATATAAAGTAGTTTCCTTTGCACTAGGTGGCAGGTAGGAAGACTGTGAGCTTCACTGGTCTGAATGTCAGCTAAGTCTGCCCTCTTGCAGTCTGCCACTGTCACTACCTCCTTCAGAAGTAAAGGATTAAAAGTTAACAGTAGCCTTTTCTGCTGATCACAACATCAAGCACATGCAGTTTTCAGATTTGAGGGTTTATGCACTAGTTTCTTTGAATGCCTTTGAAAGCAACATGATATCATTTGCCCAGACGAGAGCAGCATTGATGCCCTGTGAAGGACAACCAAGGTATTATCTCTTACCAGACAGTGGGCTGGCTCATATTATCAGACAAAATATGGGGATCCAATTATTGTGCTGAAATTTAAGAATTATTTCTATTAATCGATTAATATTCTAAGTATTCTTAATGGGAGCCTTTGTGTGTAAAAGGCATAAATCTGAGTGAACCACTCAGTTGTTCTGCTAGTGTTAGAGCAACACAAACTGTATATAACATTTGAGGCTTGCTAACAGTGAAAATGCACTGTGGTATACACAAGGCTACCCTTGATGCACTGCAGATGTACTCTTAATTAATCACAGAAACAATGTGCTGTTTGCAGGAAACCTTTGATGGATCCATTTTAAAAGGAACATGTACCAAAGAGCTTAACCTTGTCAGGTGAAGTATAACCCTGCTACTAAACAAGCCTGGGGCTTCAGGATTTGTGGGAGAAGATATTCTGGTTAACTGAGGCTTCCTTCTTCTCTTCTGTGGGACAGCATCACCTCCTATTCACACCTCTGCCAAGGATTTTCTATGAGACTGTGACCAATTCACTGGGGCAGAGCTGTTTGCAGAGCCTGCCTCTGCCTACGCTCCACCAAGGCAATGCTGGCGGGAAGTCAAGCACAGGCTTGGCACAGGCACCGGCCAGCTCTGCCTGGGCTGGTTTGTAATCACTTTCCAGTTCTGCCAGTACCCGAGCGTGCTTGTGATGCCACACAGTAATTTGAGCAGGACCACACTCCAGCAGGAGAAGCCCTAGCCCTGCTGAAGCACAGAATTTTCCCACAAAAAAAGGTAATAATTATGTTTTGCTGAACAACCACGAACTTTTACAGCACTGCAATGGCAGTTGAACCAAGTACAAATCTCTATACTTTTTTCCCTGCCATTAGAGTCGAGCTACTTTTACATTTCTGTGTGGGTGATTGCCTTTGATCCCACAGGAGAAGGTAGCTTCCAACAACTGTTGATCTCCCTTGTGAAATCCCATCTGTTGTCTTCAGCAACTCTTACTTGCTGGCTGAACAAGATAATGTTTCTCCAGCAGTAGCTGTAATTTTCCAAGCACTTTGCTGGGTGCAAAGTCAGGACTTGATTCAGAAAGGACAAGCAGGGATATAATTTTGCTCTCTCCCTTCTGTTTCACAGTGTGTTATGAATTAAGCTGCTGGCAGTCAGGTAGGGCAGAGTCCTTGTGGGTTTCGGGCTTTGTTTGATACCTCTGAAGATAAGAGCAGTGTGCTAGTTTTAGAGCTGGGTTCTAGAAATGGGGAAGCCAATTTTTGGGTACAATTTTCTGTATTATCACTCCACATTTTTGACAACCTGCCATTTATTATTTAAATCATATTCATGTGAATGTTAGTTTATGGTGGAAACTGATCAGCAGAAGCTAAAGTTGGTAATACTTCAGTTTATTAGAAAAAGGTTCTTCACCCAGAGGGTGTCAGGGCACAGGAACAGATTCCCCAGGGAAGTGGTCACAGCACCAAGCCTGACAGCCTTCAAGAAGCGTTCAGATGATACTCTCAGGCATATGATGTGATTCTTGGGGCTGTCCTGTGCAAGGCTGGGAGTTTTACTTCAATGGTCCTCGTGAGTCCCTTCCAACTCAGAATATTCTATGATTCCGTATAACACAGCATTGACTTAAATGAATAATTGAAGGAAATTAAAAGGACGATTGTGGTGATTTGGGGTGATTTCTCTTCACTGCTTATGGGGAAATTCCTTTGGTTTGAAGGGCCGTACCTGAAGCCCCTCTCACTTTGTATTAGTGAGACATTTGGGGGTTTTTTTCCAAAAAAAAAAAAGAATTTTTTTTTTCAAAGACGAGAGAAATGTGAAATACACAAACCTAAAACTCTATCAACCAGACCAGCACCTCCTCGCCGAGCAGCCCGAGCAAAGGGAAGCCGCTCCGCCGCCGCCCAGCCCCGCGGGCGCGGAGCAGCCCTGCCCAGCGCCCGGCCCCGGGCACGGGAGGCGGGACCCGGCGGCCGCCCCCGCCCCTCGCAGGCGGCAGGAGTGTTGAACTTGGGAGCCGCAGCTCCGTCCGGGGCCGCGGCCGCGGCGCTGCTCGGCCTGGGGAGCGCCCGCCCGCCGGGGGCCGAGCGCGGGCGGCCGATGGACAGGCGAGAGGACGGGCGGGACTGGGCGTACAGGTAGGGCCGGGGGGACGAGCGGTGGGTCCGGAGCCGGGTGACCCGCGCAGGGAGGGCGAGCTGTGCCGCCCTGAGCGCTCGGAGCCGCCAGGGGCGGCCGAGGGGCTGCGAGGAGGGGAAACCCCCCACGAACCGGCCACGGCGCGGCGGAGGGCACCGAGCAGCGACCGTGAAACCTCCCTTGCCCGACGGCAGGTTAGGGAGGGCAGCTTCCTTAGAACCTCGCCTCCTGACTCGTTTCGCCTTTCTACCTCAGGAACGGAGTTGAGCATGATATTTATCTGTGCTTGCTGCCTGGGCAGTCGCAGTCGTACATATGAGATGTGTGTTCATTGACGTGTTAGGGGGGGTTTTTGGGTGTTTTCACGTTCTGTGTCTTATGAGAAACCTGTGTCGGGGGTCTCGATGTCTTTTACACCTGTGACTTTTGTGTTGGATACGAGGAGTACACGAATACTAAGGTGACTTTTCTGAACAGCCAACTAGGTAATGACAATTTGAGGTCTGAATATTTAATTGTTCCTCTTCTGATTCATGCTTTACTACCTGTGACGCTCCCGTGAGCCAGTTTTCCCAAGGCTGTGTCAGTGCTGCTCCATGGCCTAATTCCTTTTCCATGAATGAAAGGGGCAGTGTTTTAGGAAGTTAAGCCCCGAAGACTGTCTTGAAACCTTTTCTGAGTGAACAGACCCCCTCTACCTGTTTAACTTCTACAGAGCCTGTGAGTGTCCTGTAATGGTGATAGCTGGCAGGTATAAAGCGCCCTGGGAAGTTGCCATAAATCTAATTTAGCAAAGTGACTTGATATATCAATCTTAGAATCAGCCATGCAGTTCTGAACTCTGTTAGTGTCGTGCTGCCTGAGATAATGTGCTGTACAGTGAAAAATTGTAAAAGATAATAAGTGGTTTTGGTACACATATGAAGTAGGTGGATTGATACAAGGATTTGTCTCTTTTTCCAAGTCGTACATTTTTACGAAGATTTCAGAAATTACCCATTTGAAAAATAATTTTTGTAACTTGCACTATTTGTTGTCACTTTTCTGTGCAGAACTGTGTGGAAAGAGAGCTGAGGTCATATTGGAGCTGTTATGCTATACCTTCATGCTTTTCCACTGTTTCTCTGTATTGTGGAGGAAAACTCCTCCCAGATTTCTGTGTGGTCATAATTTGGGTCACTTTGCAGACAACACATCCTCTGGTCCAAAAACTCCTTGCTTGTAAAAGCAGTGAAATCTGTAAAACTGATTGAACAGTTTGTGTTTAAATTAATGTACTTAAGCACCTTTGATATGCTAAATGGAGTGTAATAGTTTGTGTAAAATAGGTTTTTGCTGGGAGGAGGGAGTTTTGAGCATGTTTTTTTTCAGCTGTAGGTATGTTGAAACATGTACAAGAATTCTTTTTTATTTTGTAGGGTTGATCCATATGGGTTTGAAAGGCCAGAAGACTTTGATTATGCATCCTATGAAGCATTCTTTTCCAGGTACCTAGTGGTACTCACTAGAAGAGCAATAAAATGGTCCAAGCTCCTAAAGGGGAATAACAGTATACAGAAGAGCTTAAAAGGTGAGCTGTGGCTGCTTATAGGTAAAAGTGCATTATGTTGGAACCAATATAAATGGTATTCAATGGCTTTGTGGTTTGGGATGTTAAATACTATTTCTGTCTTCAAGTGAAAACTGGTAGTGGAAACAGTGATAATACATAAGCAGGTATGCTGTTGTTAGAGGGATTTGATTTAAAGCTTACAAAGGAGTAATCCTTTTTTGGCATATGCTATAATATCTTATTACATCTGTAACCCAGATATGGCCACTGGCACTTCAAGATGCTGTTTTGCAGCTGTTTGTTGTATTGTAATCTGCTCTCTTGAACTCTAGGGATCAGGATGTTAGGGCTTTCAGGTGCTGACTCTTTAACAGTTCTTTAGATTGCTGAGATGTTCTAGCTTTCCTTATCTTTGTTTTCTAAAATGACATTTACCACACAGCTGACAAGGTGCATAGTAAGAAGTGATGATAAATGCCTTATAAAGTGAAGAAAGTAAAATGAATGTGGGAGCTAATGCAACATTGGATACACTGCTGATGAAGTGTTAATGTCTGCTTCAAAAAGCAAGAAAATCTCTAGTAATGAATTTCTAGTAATCTTGAAAAACAGACAGGTAGAAATAAATGGAAAGAATCAGAAGGTGCCAGAGAGTCCTGTTGAACTAAAGGGTGGGGGTTTTCTCACACTCTTTCTTTGCGTTATGTTTTCATATAAGCATCTAAATTTTGCTTTTAATGGTGCTATTCAACTTACTTTCTTTTGGGTGTCTTTTGGAGTTGGGCAGAGTTCTCCATAAGTATGTTAAAGAAAAAGTGAGTAAAACTAAGCGAAAGTTAATCAGGCATTGACTGTAACATAGCTAAATATTTAGAGCTGTGCTCGAGGCGCAGACTTTGATTGGTGATTCTGATGGGTTTGGTTTTTGGGGTTTTTTTCTTGGCACCAGGAATAGGATGATAACTAGTGAGAGTTTTTAAGTGTAACAGTGTATTTTGTGTATAGATGTCCATTTTAAGTCTGAGAAATCCCAGAAAATGTAGGTTTGAGCTGTAGCTGCTAGATCATATGCTGCTATCCAGAAAGTTATCTACTTCTACTATCTTATTTTTCTTACAAATGTAAAGAAGTTTTTGTTTGGGGTGTCAAGTTTGAATATAGCGATAACTTCGTGGTATTTTGAATTGGTGAGGATTTTGAGATTCTGCAGAACTTAGTCTTCTAGTTGTTATGGAAAAATAATCTCAGGTTTTGATTTATCTCCTCCTCTTAAAATGTGTTAATGGTAACAGTGGTAGCTTTTAGAAATTTCTGTGAGTTCATTTCATTTCTCTTTGTGTTCTCAGTTCCAGCAGTGTAGGCACAGAATGTTACTGTGATACAAACGGTGCAAATGCCTCTGGTCTTATTTTGGAGCCAAAACTTTGCCCCAAACTCCACCAAGTTTCAGATGGTCATGCTGCCTTACCAGCCACATAATGACAGTAACCTTTAGCCTGGCTTTAATTGTCTCTTAACAGGCTGCTCTGTGTGATAAAGGGGATTCTGTAAATCCACTGGGTGGACATGGGCAGTGGCTCTTGAATTTCACAAACCCTTGTGGTCTGGTGCATCATCTGTGACATTGGTAACTTTTGCTAAAGATACTTGTATTTGTAGGCTATGCATTCTCATGTACATATGTAATATGTAATTCTAAGGAGAGTGACAGGAATAAGCAATGTTGAGGAAATGTAGTTCAAGTGTAGATTCAAAGTTATTACAAACAGCTTCCCGCATTATCCTCAACTGATACCTTGGAGGAGAGTGAAAGGTTGACCTGTGCAATTACTGATTTTTTAAAATACTTTCCTTCTTATATCAGTGTTAAGATTAAAGTCCATTGCATATGCACATGGAATTGTGTAAGCAATTGTTTAGGTGTGTGCTTTATCCTGCAAGATGATCTTACCGTGATTTCCTCGCAGGCAGTTGGAGAGCAGAAGGTCTGCTTGGTTATGCACTGAATTTCCCTCCTCCAATCCTTGATTGCTCTGAAGCTTTGATCAGGAGCTGCTGGCTCTGCCATAAGCTAGAACTGAGAAGAATATTTAATTTGCCACTTCCCTCCCAGAATGCAATAGCTGTATTTGTGATCCCATTTTGAGTTCTATCAGGGCCATTTCAAAATGTCTTACTATGAGCAGACATGAGAGAGGCATTGTACATGTGGTAGCTCAGAAGTTCCACACCCATTTGTCTGTACACAGAGAACCTCATAATTTCTGTCTGGGTGAACAGGAAGAAGTGAGAACTTGTGTTAATTTTCCAGTTTGGAAATGTGGCGTGTTCACATGCTACTGTGTTTGCCTCATATCCAGTGTGGTATGTATGTATATAATTCTGTTCTACTATAAAGAAGAATAATTAGAGGAGGTTTATAGCAATGGTAATTAGGCAGTGTATCCTGTTGTTCTGTATTACAACCTGCTGGCAGGGTGGGTCAGGGAATTTTGGCTGACAGTTCCTTTCACTCACTCTCCAGTCTGTTTGTTATTTTTTTGGTATTTTTTTTCTCCCTCTACCCTTGTTATCTTCACGTAGTTTCCACTGCACATGAGAACTTTTAGTTATTATCCATCACTTGCCTCCTTTCTCTCTCCCTCTGCCACTACTGAGATCCTCTTAATGTTTTCTCTTCTCCATTCAGCTGTCTTTATGGGACCAAAATACAGCTTTCTACTCTGGCTTGCTTGCAAGTGGGCAGCAAACTGTTTGACATAATTGCTCAAAGTAGCCTAATTCTGACCAAAATTGTGCCACATGACAGAATTTGGCTGTAAGTGGATTGGTCAAAACTGACCAGTAGCAGAAGATGCTTTCTGGTCTTTGATAAAATACAGTGAAAGGTGAAAGTAAATGTACTAAACAGTGGTTTTAACAGGAGCACTTCTGTTCCAGCCAGGGGCTGGAGGAAGGAGCTTCTTAGAAAATCAGTTTTTGTGTTTGACTGGAACTTGAACGTTTACAGACACAAGTCTGCTTTGTTTCTTCTGTGATGTATTCATAAAATAAAATTTTCAGTTCTTTTGTAGAATTCTTCTGGGGCCCAAGTTTGTTTGTTTGTTTCCTTAGCATGCAACAGTAATTGTTAGTAACTGAAAAAGTAATAAGTGCAGATGCTTCTCAAGATGACACTCTTCTAATATTTTTAAGATGAGATAGCTTTTTTTTAAAATGGGTTTTTTGCTGCATAAACCTAGTCTGTGTTGTAGAGTGAAACAATGTTAAAGGGGCAAAAAGGTAAATACAAGTTTTATCTAGAAGCAGAAGCCATCAAAATTCTTATATTCTACCATTAAATGAGGACAGGCAGGTGTGACTTACTTTTATATCTTGCTACTATAAGTAGTGCACAGTACTAGAAAAATGTTATTTTCTGCATATTTGAAGTTACTTTTAGACTAAAGTAGCACTTTTAGACTACTACCCTATCATGCACCTGTTTTTTCTTGTGACGAGAAAAACACATTCAAAAAGTGTGACTCTAAACTTGTGAAACTGTCACTAAGTGTCAGAGATAATTGGATTATTAAAAGAGGAGTTTTTTTGCTTTAAAATTAATGTTTCGTATTGCCCCTGTTCCTAATGAACAGAGGAAAAATTTTACATAAAAATATTTCTTTACTGTGTGTGTTTTAAAACTTAGATTATGTTGTGTACATTCTGGTTGTCCTGAGTGTAATTCTGTGTGCGGATGCTCAGGACTGGGTGTTATTCAACAGTGCTGCTTCTGAGATCAAGCCCTTGCTTTACAGCTGGCATTGGATGCGTGACTGGAGACTCATGCACGATCCGGCTTCATCTGTGAAAGCTTCTTAGGTGTTAGAGTGGGAGGATATTCTGCAGTTGAGTTTTGTGGGCTTTTCAGTTCCTGAGGTTAATGTGGGGAAAAAAAGCAAACCATAAGAACGTATTTGAACGTATTTGTATAAAACAACACAGTTTTGTGCATAGAATATGACATGTATAAATAATATGTTTATATATAAAATTGCAACTGTCCTTGTTTTCAAAACTGCTTTGCTGCTCCTGTGTGCCGGTTTGCAGATTCTAGCAAGCATGATAATGGTGTGAGGATGAAAAGCACCACGTAAAGGGCTTTTTCCATTCCTCAGGGAGTGGGGGAGCTGGGTCAGTAGTCACTTGGGATGATACAAGCTTCTGGCAATTAGCATGAGAACGATGACACTGAGGAATAATGAGTGTATGCTGTGCTGCAGGGCTGCTTTCCCCTTGTGCCACTGTCCCTGCTTCTCTTGAATTTAATGTGTGTTGTTGGATGTGGATGTTGGCTATGCTTCCAGAATTTACAGTTGTTCCAGAAAAAAATACCATTGGAATTTTGTGTTAAAATATGATCATATCCAGTATTTTAGCCAATAAGTTTGCTCCTAGAGACATTTACAAGGTCATCTGAATGTCTGTTCTTGTTAACCTAAATGGGACTGGTTCTTCATACTCATTCCTATATTTGCTATATCCATCTATAGGATTTCTTGAGCATTAGAGTTCAAAAACTTGTAAAAAAAGATGATATGAGAATTATTGAGCCACCATGGAAACAAGTGAGTTATTTCCAGTCTGTCTGAAAGAAGGTTGTAGTTAAAGTTACTTTACAGCTGCAATAGTAGAGACTGTAACCCATAGTATAGATCCTTATCAAAAAGATAAACAAAAACTACCCTGAAGACCAAGTGTTTATTACAAATTTATTTCTTTGAGGGAAAGTACCAGATTTTAGATGGGTGAAATGCCCATTATATGTGCATAGATTTATCTGTTGACACTGGGGAAGCAGCTTTGTTTCCTAAAGGAGAGGTGGCTGCAATTAGATGGAATGTATTTAGGTCTGTCTGAGTTGTAAAACCTTGTTTAAGTCTGCTGTTTTTAAGGCCTTTAATTTAGGCAGCATTTACTTTGACTTACAGATCTTCATGACTGGATAAAACCTGGCTAGGTAATGATACTTTGTGTGTGTAATAAGTCCCAACTCTCATTTGAGTCTCATAGAAGTTAGGGACGAGAAGTTGATGCTTTAATTCATAATGTCTCATTCATTTAGTAGGAAATGTCTGGTTGCTTTATCATTTTATTCTCCCTGAAAAAAACCCAGAAAATCTCAAACATTCAGCTGCTCTTTTTTTGTCAGAAGAGGTAATGCTGATTTAGGATTATGTACCAATGAGCAGCATTGGCTCCATATTAATATTTTTCATACCATTCCCAGGAGGAAGCTGCTTTGGGTATCATTAGCCTGATGCTTCTTCCTGTAATCTTGCATCCCAGTTATTTAGACTGAATCATCAGCTTTAAAAAAACCTAAAGCACACCCTAATGATGAATACGATGCAGGAGATAAGAGCTACTTTAGATTTGAAAAGAGTTCGCCGGTTATTCCAGGGAAAATCATCTGCTGCTCACTCACATCTCCGGTTCTTCCAAGGGGTCCTTTAAACAGCAGGCACATATTTCATATTCCTCAGTTTCAGCCATGATCTCAGTGGTGAGATGCTAAGCTGAAACCCTGGGGTGAGTTAACATAGCGATTGATACTAGAGCATAACTAAAAGGAAAGAGCTGTCATGTCAGAGGCCACTGGTAATGTAGGAAAAATCAGTGCTCGTCTGAATGAAAAAGAACAAAGATCAAGGGCAAACTTTGCTGTTCAAATCTCCATCCAGAAAGGAAGAAGAAGAAGAGGAAAGGATTAAAAATTCTAGTGGGGGAAGAGAGGAGGAAGGAGAGCCTGAGTCTGGAGATCTGTGTGGGGAGTCTGAGTGACAGGAATTTAGTAGTGAATCTAAACTGTACTATGCAGCTGAGAAGTAAATGCTTGTCCTTAATGGTAGCATAGGAAAGAAAACATAATAATCTCTAATCAAGAGTTTTCCTATGACTTCTTAACTTTTGGTTGCTCATTTCCAAAAGAATGATACAGCTGGATTTTTTTGTTTATTTAAAAAAGGAACAAACAAAACCAAACTTCTTGTTTTGCAGTGAAGAGATATATCAGGAAAGGCATCCCCAATGAACACCGTGCACTGATCTGGATGATTGTGAGTGGGGCCCAAACCAACATGGAACAAAACCCTGGATATTACCACAGGCTGCTTGAAGGAGAGAAGAATGACAAGCTGCTTGAAGCAATCAAAACAGGTTATTGTCTTGATAATACAGTTTATCCATGTCACCCATCCTATGTCCTAAATGTTAGAGATCAAGTTATGTCATGGAAAACTTAATGTTTCTGTAGTAGTGATTTAAGTGCTGAATTAATGTAAATTAGATTAGCCATAAGCTCTTTACCAGCACAGATCTCTCCAGGTTCATCATGTGGTTAAAAGCATTAAGGAATGCATTTAAGGAAGATTAGAAATTATTTGGGAAGGAACAAACTAGAAAACAGTATTATGTCCTAAGTGATTGAAGAGTTATAACTTTGTGCCATGAGACCTGCCTTTGAGTTTGTTTCTCCATATTTCTTTTCCAGTAGGATACTGGAGAAGCAGCAGGGATTGTTGAAGGTGTGGTACACAGGCCATATGAGGCAGGTGGAATATGCTAGGATTTCAGCTTGAGGAAAAAGACTGCTAAGAAAAAGCTGTTAATAGATTTATATGAATTATAAATGGTGCAAAGAGGATGAATGGGGAGCAATTGTTATTTGTTTCTCGTAACTTAGGAACCAAGGATACAATGAAATTTGCCATATCACTGCCTTGTGGTATTTGTTACTGTGCTGCGGAGATTACAAGAAGCATGAACTAGTTTAAGAGGGAATTTGGTAAAATGACAGGTGGAGGAATCCACCTGGTACACAAAATACTAAACACTAAATGCAAATCCCTGGGAGAAGTGGAGGAGGTGGAATACCCCTCCTGTACTAATCCAGTTTCATGTGCGCTTTCTGTGAACTTTGATCAGTGGCCAATACTGGTGACAGGGAATAAGGGCAACCAGACCTTAGACTGAGCCACTGGGAGTAAAAAGAGGCAGCAGGTAAGGGCAAGGAAGTAGAGGTTTGATGTAAGTGATGTTTGTCCTGAAACTAGTCAACCTGCTACAGCAGAGCTTTTATAGAGAAGCTGATGTTGGCTGAATTGCCCAGTTAATAAATCAAGAGGTTGGGCTGCGCTCCAGACAAGGACAATGCTGAGGTGGTTTGGCTAGAAGGGCAGGTACAGTTGTTGTCTTCTTCCTCTTGCAAAACCCAGGTATTTAAAGTTTGGGCTGTATGGATTTTTATTTGAATTAGGATAATCATCTGAACACTTTCGGTTTATGCTGAGTTTCTTCTTTGCCTCTCCCTGCAACAAGCAGCACTTTGGGCTTTTGGGACTACACGCCTTAGTAAGGCATTTTGGAGCATAAACTTTCACATTCCTATGAATATGAAGACTAGCCAGCCTTATGTGCTGCTCAGGATTTGAAACAGTAGAGCTCTAACTATGAATACAGAGAGAGCTACTAAGATGACTTTCTAAAGTCAGCCTCGGTAAGGGCCTCGAGAAGGTTCAGACTATTCAGTTGGGATACAATTGCTGCAGCAGAGTTGAAAACAATTTCTTTTCCAGTACTAGACAAAGACATGAAGGGTGATGTTGTGTCGGTAGGTGGCTTTTTGCACAGGTTAAAATGAAATGAAAATATTTTTGTGGGGGAGGAAAAATATTGGAAGAAGATAAAGATCTGTTTGTGAACTATTGAGGAAAGAGACTTTTGGAAGAGCTAGTGCATTGATTGGAAAACTGCAGAAGAGAAAATTTAAAGTGAGGGAAAATATAAAGAAAAACAGCTTGTAAGATTTTATTGAAGGGGGTAAAAATAAAATGAGGGCCTCAAACTCCAGAGTGGTAGATTTCCCTTTAGAAAGGAAGAAACAACGTGAACATAGAAGTGATGGAAGCAGGAAAGTACTTAAGGTGAATGCAAACTTTGTGTTTAATGTATTTAATGAATTCAGTGCTCCTGATGAGTGTGCAGATTTTATAGTGCGATTTAGCTGAGAACTGTTTCAGTTTGAATTATTGTCTGACACTGATTTTGGTTTTGCCTCTTAGTTTCCCATTACTGTAGTTGTCTTTAACAGTAGACTAAGGTAAGATGTGGAATCCTACTGCTGTTCACTTTTCATGGTTGCAGTTTCCAAAATTTTCACACAAATGTGCTGTGTTTAGTCCCACATTCTAGCTGTAAAGTTACAGCCCAGCACAATGCTGTGGTTTAAAAACAAGGGAACAGCAACAACACTTTTTTTTCCAGGGGAGGGGCAGGAGGACAAGGTCAGTGAAAGACTTAATTTCAAATTCAATTTCAAATGTGTAAGAGCCAGTGTGTCCTCTTTTGTTTACGTGCCCAGAAGCTCCCAACAATATTCATGTATGTTTGGGACTGGTTTTTATATGGGAGAGTCTTTAATGGTGTTAATAAGGTTAAAAAAGGCAAGGTAGACTGTGTAAAGAAGTGGTCTAATCTTTAAAGAAAAGTCTGATTAGTAATGGCAACAGAAGTCTTTCAGCTAATTAAATCTTTAATCTGTTCTTTCACCAGTTTTGCCCTTTAACTTCCTGGTTCTTAACTGATGAACTGTATTGCTGATTTCTTTTTTTTTATATAGTATTTGCTGTTTGAACATTTTTTTAAAAAAAAAGAGAAATATAGGAGAGAGCAGGCTTCATATTCCAAGCATAAAAACAAGAGTGTGGAGAATGCAGGTCTTTAAATTTTGATGGAAATTGTCATGTCTTAGTTTATGTGCACATTTAGAAGGGCATGCGTTCCTACTATTCTTTGTTGTTCATGTCCTGTTATGGTAAAGTTTAGTAGGAGAAATGATGTTGGCAGGATAAAAAGTGGCTGTCCTTCTAATTCAGAGTTATGTCCTAGTTACCAAAAGGCTGGGGGGTAAGTTGTCATGTCTTCCTTGCAGTAATCTCCCCTTAGGCTGGGCCATTGAATTTCAGAGTAGATGTGTCTGTGCAGCTAATATTGGCATTTCCACTTATGTGTTTCATGAGGAGTTGTAGGGGCTGTGAAACCCAAGGTCTGATATTTATCAGAGAATCCTCTGAGCCTGTACTGTGCTGTGTGACTGCTGACACAAGGATCTGACTGTGTGATGGTAGTTGTAGGATCCTAGTTGAGTTTATGATGGGTTCAAAAAAGTAATTCAAACAATGGTCATTGCCATTTCACTGGAGACAGGGAATATTTTATTATCAAAGCACTAATAAGCTTCTCTGAATGTTAATTAGTGAAGGTTGGGAATTTTCACATGAGTTTAGGGCATTTAACCATGCAAGAGGAAGGGGAACAGCAGTGTGAGGTCTTCTGGCTCTCTGTAAGAGGAGCCATATCAGGTCATATCCAAATGGCTGCCTCCTCTGGTCTTTGGTCAACCAGAACAGCTAAAGGGAGAACTGGAGGAGTAAAGTGTGTAGTGGTACTTCCTCAGAATGTTTTTCCTAGTCTCAGGTTATCTGATGTTTGCAGAGTTTCTGAGACATATCTGACCTTCTTTGCGGCCTTCTTCCTAATTCTGTGCTCCCATACCTAAGTTGTTTATAAGCAGTAGATCTGCACACAATGACATGATAGTTGTAATTTGGGGATTTATCTAGCAGTATAAAGCTCTAATGTTCATTTCTCTGCTTGAAAAGAATTCCAAATTTTTTTAATATATATATTTTTTAATATATTTTTTTTAATAAATAACTTTCCCCCTCCCAAACTGGACTAGTTTGAGGCTGTGTTCCTTTGGACACCAATGTCTATTAAGAATGAAGCAGATCAGTGGCTAACAAGTCAGAGGGTGGGCGGGTAGGCTGTGCAGAGTGTGAGGAGGTGGTGTTTGGAAGTCACCTCTGGAACAGGTATAGTAAAGTGTGTGTAAGTGCTGAAGCCAAATGAACAGCTCTTGCACGCTCCTGCCATTTGCCCCAAGTCATCTCTGACCGTTGTCTTACAGTATTGGTTTGTGTGCACCTGTGAGACCATGCCCCGTATCTTCTGTTAAGGATAAAGCCTTCTAGCTCTTGTATCTTGTTTTTCTCTCTGTCTCCTCCCCCTAAACTAAAATACTGTTACTAAATATAAAGGAATATTTTAAATCCTTCATAAAACTAGGGAAGGCTTCCTCCAGTCCTTGTGGGGAAAAACATGCTCTGCAATCAGAAAGCAAGTTGGAGCTGATTCTCTCAACTGGAAGCCTTCCTCAGGTTGTAAAATGACAGATGAGTTCAGTTTGAGTAGTCTCTGCTCTGTATATGACACTTTTTGTACTCCCCCCTCACCCTTGGTCTTTATAGCTGAGGAGAAGAGCCATGGCTAAAATGTTAAAATTAGTCTTTTCTGTAGCACCCAGCATATACTTTAATAAACAGTGAATTTTTATTATGCAAATACTATGCTGCTATTCCTACCAAGAAACAAAACAAATCTATTTATCCCATAACTGTTTGTTGTTCAGGTCCTCTTAAAATGTTGTCTTTTTCCTTGTGTTTTTCTTTTCAGTCACATGAGAGGTGAAGTGAAATATTTTCTTGTAAATTATTTGTTCACTTTAAAAGGAAGAAATACAGATTAGTGTGACAACATCTTAATGCTTGTGACTTCCATTACACTCCTTGTGATTTTGGGGAGCTTTCTTCCTTTGGTTGCTTCCAGTTAAACTTTGTGTCAAAGCTGTAACAGACTTCTTCCTTTATGCCGGAAAAGGGTGATAAGAAGTGATAATTCTTAGGACATGGAGATCTGTACAGAGGTACTGTTCCTGAATTTTGTTTTTAACTTTAACCCAATTTAGTTTTGTTGTTGTTAAATATAACCCAAGCAACTATTCATATTTTATTAATAACTCTTGGGTTTTGAAAATCTCCAAAGTTACATTTAGAAGTTTAAGTTGGGGAGAAAAATCCTGTTCAAAAATCAAATGCACAAGTCTGGACTAGTGACCTTGGGTTCTCCCTTGTAGACTGAAGCAGGCCAAAAATTAACTCTGCCTGTTTCTTTCCAACAACTAAAGGGTGTTTTGGAGTGATTAGCTCAAACTTCTATGTCTAATTTTTAGACCTTTGTAATAAGAGATTAGTCCTACTGTTCAGGTTAGGTCTGAAAGAAATTAATGGTTGGCAATGTCAGTAATTGCATAATCCTTACTGAGATTGAAGCATGTAAGAATGTGCTCTGCTGTTTGGATATTAAAAATGGCTCTCCTTCTCTATGGTCTTGCACCAATGAAGACAACTCTTCTCATGGTCACATCATGGAGAAAAATTAACTTTTAAAAAGTGATTTTTAAGTGGAAGTCACCAGTTGCAGGAACAGGGCTGGTTTTTTAGCCGTTTGGGAGTTTGGTAGCAGTTCAATGAATAAATCAATTGCAAGTTCATCTGATTTGTTGGGAGACTATACTTTCCCAGAAGCACAGCTCATTTCATGCCTCTTGACTTGATACCTTTGGCGTGTGTTGTTCCTGTCAGTCTAAATACCTGGTTTGCTTTCATTTAAGCCTTTGCAGTCAAATGTTGAGAGAGTCCAATCTGCAGGAGAATTTCTTTAGGCCTGCTTGAAATTGGTTTCTGTACACTAATAGGATTATTCTTTCTAGGAATGGATTATCCTTGAATGCAAGTGCCCTTTTAGCCAAAATGGAAGTAAAGCTGTTTCTTAAAATTAATCCACCCAAACAACAGTTCAATGCACCATAGTGAAGCTTCAGTTGTACTTCAGAAGAGCTGTAGAAGTTATTTGGAATGTGAAAGAGGGAACAGCTCTTAATTTCGGTCTTTTTTTCCTTTTGTCTAGACATGAACAGAACATTTCCAGATAACGTAAAATTCCGCAAAACCGCTGATCCATGTTTGCAGCATTCACTCTACAACGTGTTGGTGGCATATGGGCATCATAATAAAGCAGTAGGATACTGTCAGGTATGTAATCACTGTTCTTTAGACAGTACTGCATTTCAGCATGGTAATTGTTCTTGTCCATTTGAGTGTGTGTTTTTCAGAAGCACATCCACAAATTATTTCTGTTTTTAAAATTGCTCTGGGGGAGGGGAGTGGGGTATGAATTGCTTCAGGCAAATTCAAATATCCCTGTGAGTTACTCCATGGCTGTTTTCATAGCTAGCTTGATCATATTTGGCTCCATTTGTTAGCTGCAAAATAAATATTTTATCATGCATGGTTATACCAAGATTAGTTGCTTTGGAGAGGAAGTGAGTTTGCCTTTCCCACCTCCTCCCTCCTGCCATCTTTCCCAAAACGGTCCTTCATATGTACAAAGCATCATGAGATCTCAATTTCCTTTGTTTTCACTGTCATGTTTTTCAAAATACAGAAAGACCAACATTAATGTGACATCATGTTGGGGGCTGGTAGCATTTATTTGGTGCCAGTCTCCCAATATAGATAAGGCAAGTAGGAAGAAAATTTCTTTGAAGTTCAACCTGATACTGCTTTGATGGCAGCTCAAAAAAGCTTCTGTTGTTACTGTCAAGTACTGCAAAGTTTCCTGTGGGACACAAAGAAGATAAAAGCTGATTCATGACAGTCTGACAGTCAAGAAAAAAAGCGTCTATCTTTAAGGATCATTAAGAAGTGGGAATTGTCATAAGCAGAACATGTTTTCAGTTCACTTAAGTCCTCTCCTTTTTCCTTCCCTTCCTCAGCAAGGATATGTGTGCTAACATATACTTCTTGTTAGTTGAGAAAGTTAGTACAGTAAATACAACTGCTCCAAAGTTGGAGAGAGGGATACTTAGATGGACTTAAACCTACACTGAAGTCACTAAAAAAACCTTTTTGTGTATCCCAAGCAGCTTACTCCCATTCTTCAACAGATGAGTGATTTTTATTATTGTCAGTAAGATATATTTATTAAAATATAATTTTATTATTTTTATAATAACAAAAGGGGTAGAATTATGAAGACTCACTTTTGCAAGTGTCAGGCTCCTATGTAGAGGTGGTTTTACACACCATAACACATACACAACTTCTAAACCATGGTAGCTTCTGCTCAAAGTAGATGTCCAATTGTTCCTAAAATGTTTTGGTACATTAACTGTTTAATGGGCTAATGAAAGAAGAAGATTAAAAAAACCTTATGTGGTTTCTTTACGTGTTTGGTTTCCTCAGAGGATAAGTGTTATTATATGTACTGGAGCAAGTGGTTTGTAGACAGCCTTTGGATGACTTAAGCAGCAACAGCTTGTAAAAGCTGCTGGAACTGCAAGTTTAAAGAGTGTTTGCATCAGGCATTCTCCTCCTGTAGCCTCACTGTCTATCTGCAGGTGAGGTGTGTTGTGTTTGTATTGCTCATCTAATACAGCTGTGTTTTGGTTCTGATCAAAGCAGTTTTCAGTTACACTGGGCCAGGGCTTTGGAATTACAAAAAAAAAAAGGAAAATTGAAAGTAAAGTGTAGACTACTAAACTTTTAATTTTCCTCTCCTTGATCTTTGTTAATAATTCTTGTTAGCTGTTGTCATGCAGGTTTAACAGGTTACTCAACCAGCGGCCTCCATTATTAGATTTTACTTAATATGCACACTTTGTAGAACTGCAGTAACTTAGCCCTTAATCAAAAGAAATAAACTGGAAACTGTTAAGATAAGTGTGTACATAAAACCCTTTTTTCTGTTTCAGGGCATGAACTTCATTGCTGGATACCTGATTCTTATTACAAAGAATGAAGAGGAGTCCTTCTGGTTGCTAGATGCTCTTATTGGAAGAATATTGCCTGGTATGCTAAAAACATAGATAGTTGTATTCATATATTGGACCTTGGCTTTTATTTTTGCATTCTTCTCCAGTTTTAGAGGGTTTAGATGTTAAAATGGACTTGCTGGACTGAAGATTTTTCTAGGGTCCTGGAAAAACAGCACACAGGCAAAATTTGCCCATGTTTTCTGGTCAGATTTTAGTTCTGAAGCAGTGGTTTATGTTTGTCAATTTGCACTCTGTCTTCTCACTTCCTACTTATATCTGTTAGGTAGGTGTCTTCCTCTGTCAGTATGAAACTGGGGAACAGGGCTTGGAAAGGTGTCTGGGATTTGGTACTTCTGTTTGCAGGAATGTAACACAACACACAGACAGTGGTGGCAGAGCAGAGCGAAGATGGGAGATGTGCACAATTTGAGCACCCAGCCTGAAGTAGGACTTCCCAGTGGCTCGGCAGGAGGCAATGTGAGCTTTTTTCAGAGGTTTTTGACAAGGTGGTGGTAGTTCCTGCTGTGTCTCCCTCTTCTGAGTGGAAAATTCTTGGACACTTTACAGCGTGATTTTGCAACAAAGCAAACAAATGTCAAAATCTCTGTCTGTATGGGAAGTTCTTGTTAAGGCTCTGTTACAATCCATGGTGATCTAGCCAGGCTGGTCAATAGAGTCCAGAGGGAAATTCAGCACACCCTAAGCTATAGACAATATCTGCATCTGGTCTGTTCAGTAGCTCTTTGGGTTTCCTTGCCTGGATCTCTGGGTTTGCAGGAGGTGTTTATACAATCAGTTTTGTCCACTGTGTAAGCTGAACCTCACTGCACAGGTGAGATACTTTAAAACCAAAGGGCATCAGGCACAGCTATGTTTTATACTCCAATAAAATACGCTTGGGAATGTTCTTTCTTGAGATTTAATTAGAGGGAGAATGGTTTCATCATAAATTCCCATTAGCATTGCACAGGACTGACTACAGCTATACCTGTAATGTACATGGAAAGTCTAATTGGAAGACTAGTAGGAAATGGAAGACTAATTCCTTATTGGCCCAGTTTTGCTTTTGCACAGATCTTTATCTCAAGTGGTTGAAGGCGGAATTCAGTATTATACTGTCAACTAAGTGCTGGTCAAGGACATCAAGGTTGATACTTTCACTTTTCCTTCTTTCTTTTCTTGTTTAACTTTAAACAAAAAAAAAGGTATAATTTTTGTTCTCTTATTAACAGAAACGTCTTTCAGAAATAAGGAGGAAGAGCTGAGAGAGTCTTTTCATGTTTTTGAATGACTGTAAGAAATTATCTTTTACACTGAATCCACCACATGGGAACTTGTATTTTCCTTGCAAATGACCAGGGTGGGTGGACTTTGTTTCCAAACTGAAAAAGTAGAGGGAGGCAGGGAGTGCTATTGAGTTGTTGAATCAATCTGCAAATATTTGACATTTTGCAGCCTTAAAGTTTACTTTCAAGCTATAAAAATAGTCTAAAGAAATCAACTGTCTGTTGCTTTTGTTCTGCACAAACAGGTAGGGGATGGGGCTGCTGTCTGCCATATGACCTGTCACTGGCTGACATGGGTGGATGTTTTTTTTCAACACCACTGTGTGAAGGATAAGTCCCTCAGTAAAAGACAAGTTTCATTGTGAAGTGATGTGTAGAAACTTTTGCTGTAAATCTTCTCAGTAGTCTTATATGGTTTTATTTGAGGCAAGAGAGGTAGAGTCAGAATTTTATGTTCATTGTTTTTAGTAGGGAACTTAACTCAGTTTGTCATAAAACCTTCAGTTCCTCTTGTATATCTTTCTTCTATGCATTGCTGATACTGAAGTGACAAAAGTTGCTCTTATTTTTCCCTCTTAGTTGTTGAATTTATCTTAGGCAAGCGGCATTGGTGATGAGAAGAAACTCATAACATTTTAAAAAATATTTTTATCCCTTTTATTCCCACCACTCTCCTATATCGTCCTTGATTTGTGTATTTTTAAAATTAAAAGCATGATGGATAATTGGCATAATTTCAGTGAAATACTGTGTGTGCATATGTGAGAGAGAGAATCAGACAGACAGACTGTATCAATAAAGAAATTTACTGGGCTAAGTAGTTACTACCCTTCTGTTACTAGTGCAAGGTAAGGCACATTTCAGTTTTAAAGCCATACAGATATTGGTTCGGAAAGCAGAGAAGCACTGTATATTTTCCATATCTTCAGAGGGAAAATTAGCAATAATTTTTGTTGGATGCTAACAGTTCGATCAGCCAACGTTTTTTCCATTAGTTCCATTGTGGATGCTCTTTTCTTGATCTGTTTACGTTATAATCTCCATGTTTTCCCCCTGTCATTGCAACAAATACGCCTCCAGGTCATGTCCTCATTTTTGAGTGTGTCCTGTTGCTGCCAGTGGTGATTTAGGACAGTTTAGAAAACCATCCTCTGCCCTCTGCAGTGTCCCTGTGGATGCTCCCTCCCCTGCCCACACACGTTTCATTACATTAAACAGCCGCTCCAGTACCTTGATGCTGAGAGTGGCCTTTTGGTCAACCATGAGCTGAGCCAGCCACAGATCAATGTCATTGATGGGAAAATGCACAGTGGGACAGATGGGAGCATTCTGGGGAAGTGACAGAGAATGGGAGCCCATCAGTAGAAATTTTCTGGCCGAATTGTTCTGTTACATCCAAATGGAGTTAGCACAGCTGGAAGAGAGAGCCAACAAAAATTGGGGTTTGGTTTGTTGGTGTGTGGAGTTGTGTGCATGCCATTTGTTTGCCTGTATGTAGCACTACTGAGTACGGCTGGGTGAGGCCAGAACGTTCCTGATTCTCCTGAAGGCAAGCTCATGAACAGCCTGTCAGCTGCTCAGCCAGGGTTTTGGAGGGATTAGGAGCATATCATTTAAATGCAGCAAGGGGGGGGAGAATTATTTGTTTTAACGGAAGTTTTGGGTGTTATCAAGCTTGTTTTTATTCCTAGGCTCATTCAAACAGATGGCTGGAGCAGACAGTATTGCCCACAAGCAGCAGTATGGATTCAATTCAAACTCAAAGTGGATGTGCCTGCAGTTTGTACTCAGCATAGCTCTAATGTTTCTGTTCTTTTTGTTACTCTGACTCTCGTTGAGAAATTTATGTTCTGTTGAGGAAATACTGGGGAGGTTGCTTTAGAAAGTACCCTGTAGGTGAGACCTTTGAACTGTAGTACTTCAGGATGTAATTTAAGGAGTATATTTATCATGGCTTACATATTTGTGATTAAATGGTGAGTTTAAGAGAAGAAAAACTTGACAATTTGTTCTCACTTTAGCATGTCAGTTATGCTTATATATAGCAGAATAATTCCCCTCCCTCCACCTCCCCGCAGTGGTTCTGGAAGCAGCAGTGTTTTATCAAGCTAAAATTAGTCTACTGGACTATTATAATGGAATTACTGAAAACCAGTTGTAGATTACTCCTCCAGTGGTTAGAGAGGTCTCATGATTTCTGCACTAGCTTGTTCACAGCCAATTTTGTATCTTTTTAATCTTATGTCAGTGCTGACTTTTGGGGGTGAAAAGGTCCCCTTTTGTGCTTGCTCTTCATGTATTTGTAGGGTACAGTCAATTAATTTTATGTTTTTTCTAACTAAGCTACAGCAGTCAGACTTTTCTCTTGCATGAAACTCTTCTCTGTTCCCATTTTAGCTTAATAATTATTTTGCACGCTTGTTCCAGTTTTGATCAGAATTGATTTTTTTTTATTTCTTTTTGAAACTTGATCACAATGGCACCTTCTTTTTTTTTTTTTTCTTTTTTCAGTGGAAAATCACCTAGTGCCTTGTGCAGTGGCTCTTTTCACAGCAGAAAGTGTTTTATTTTAGAGAGAAAAACTGTAGGACCTCCCTTTCCTTTTTTCCCTTGAGGCACTTTGGTTGTTATTTGTGATCTCTGTAATAATGCATGTGCTATTGCTCCTCTCTCATTGTCAACATGTTTTTTACACAGTGTATAAGAATTCATAACACCTTTTCACTAAACTTTATTTGCACATTCTTGTTGTTTTAAATATCATGTGTCTCTTATTCCAGTCTTTTCACTATGTTATTCTGTTGGGCCTCATGTATTAGCATGGGACAGTATCTCTTAGTTTGGGATTGTTAACACATGCTAGCTTTTTCTTTTTCTCCAGTGTTCTAAATAAAAATCTTACATGAGGTTTAGCATTCTTCAAGGATAAGTCTGACAACCTTCCTTTAGCTGGCTGCTTTTTAGCCTTTTGTTTTAAAATTTATTTACCCACATGTACTGCCTGGTTGTTTATCAGTTATTAAAAATGAGAACAGAGTTGTGAATGATGAAATAGTCACCGAAGTAGTGGACTGCAGGGAACTAACTGGCACTATCTGCAAGGACATAAGGTGCAAAGCGAGGTGTGACTTTGCTGGGGAGCCTGGTGACTGCTGGTTAAGGCAAATGTCTGGATGCTGAGATAATGGTTATCTAACACATTTCTGCTGAGCTCTCTATGGTTTGCAGTTGTATCAGCCAGAGACTTGCAGGTACTGTTGCACAAGAGGGCTAGGCATAGTAATGAATAGAGACATGAATATTTTAACTGAATGATACCATAGCTACATATCAAACTCTTGTATGTCCTTCTCTTTTGAGTGATTCGTGTTACAACATTAAGTCCCCATGATACAGACTTCCAGGTTTGAAGGGAAGGACCACTGGAGAAATGCAAAATGCTGTACTAACCTGTGAAGTATTTTTATTTAGACTGTTTGCTTTTAATTGCAGTTAAACATGTATTTGTTATATTTAATTTATTTAAATACCTTAATTGGGTATTGCCAGAGAACCTCAGAATGCAGAACTGGCTTTGCAGCTGTCTTTTAAGACGTGCATCTTGAAAGGGGAGTAGAACTGTTTCACACAAAGCACTTTATTTAGCTGTGTGGGTAAAATCACTGCTTGACCTGAACTGAGCTGAATTTGCAGCCTGCAGTGGGGACTGTTGTGAGGAAAAGCATGTCCTTTCACAGGGAAGGCTTGAGCACCACAGGCATGTGCTTTTGGTGTGGAAAACCCCTTGCAAGGCTATGTGTGACATAGACAACATCATATTTGCAAAGTAGAATTTGGTGACCAAGCTTTTTTTATAGCCCCAACAACCCAGAAAATTTCAGGAGATTGATCAGTTCTGGGCTGTTTGCTTATCTTCCTCCTCTGGCAGCAGTCAGCTACAGGGCCATGGGTTGGCAGAATTCTTGCTCATCCTTAGAGTTCCTCTGTGATTTCCTGTGAAGCTGTAGTGGTGCACATCTCTGGAGTACAACATCTACTCCAGCTACTACTAGGAGACAGGAATGTTTGGCTCGTTGGCTGAATAATTAGGAGCTTTGAAATATGGGACTTAATCATGTTTTACTGTTAACCACCAGCCATGATGAGAGCATTAATCATTGAACATTAGAGGTCAGTCAAATTTACCTAGGAGTTAAGTATGCAGTGTCCTGTTAAGCTGAAGGTGGACTGAAGGAATCATGTGCCTGTATTTAGAAACTGTGATAAGCCTGAAATGCTCATTACTTACAAATCTAAACTGCTAAGAGATTTGTGAGACTTGAGCAAGCAGGAAATGAGTAACTGATGGGGTTTTTTTCTCTTTGAAGTTATGTATGTATTTATACCTTTGAAATATTTTATTAACTTTATGTATCATATCCCCCTTTTTCCCCTCCAGTCACAAACCTCATCAATGAAAGAAAAATCCCATTATTTAGTAGGTGTGCTTTAGGTGGCTGGGTAGAAATCTTACAGTTTTGTCTGAAATAGAAGTTTGCTGTATATGAGAAGAATATACGTGCTGTCAGCCTTAATTTTGTGAGGAAGCATGCTAAGTTTGTCATGCAGCAAAAGCACCCATAGTGTTTAAAAATATTGTGTTCCTTGCTATGGCTGTATTTACACTGGAAGCAGGAACTATTCCACCAAAAAAGTATGCCTCTTTCCTTCTGATGAGCGAGCTGCCTACTGATGTAATTTGACTATGTTGAACTTGAAGTATCTTCAGTAGGCCTTCCATGGTACTACTCTGGGTAGGACTACAGCCTTTGGCTCTCTGTGCAGGCAGTGGTATTTGCAAGTTTATCTCCCTAGTAAATCAAAGTTTCATCCCTTTCAAAAGCTACCAGCAAAATAACTTGTCGGATGAAATCTTACAGGACTGATCAAAGGTAGAATTCCCTGGCTGCATACAAAGGAGGAATGTGGGTAGAGTGGTACAAACACAGTAGTGTAGATTTGGGAGAAGAAGTCACCTTTTATTTGGATGTGTAAAAACCAATTAGCAACCAAGCCTTGGCATGCAGCACAAGGTTTTCTTAATGGATGCTTTATATTTTACTGGAATAGCCATGTTGAAGGAATGTTCTATTTTGGTTTTTAGTTTTAGCTAGTGACTGTAGTTTTGACAGAGCCATCTCCATGTTAGAGGGATTGTGCTGTTTTACCTGTGGAATTAACACAGCAAAGGCACAGAGCCAAAGCAAGTAGCTTATTTCATTGCACATAGCTGTTGGTTTTTTGTTTGTTTGCTTTCTGATGGTCAGCCAGGGCTCTGCATGTTCAATTATAATTTTAATAATAGAAGCTTCCTGAATATGTCATTTTTAGAGTAAGAAGCATAATATAATTGCTGACAGATGTATGATGGGGTTATACATGCTGAGTGCAGATCCTAATATACAGTTTTGTGTTTTAACTTGTAAATTCCTGTAAAATGTATTCATATGCTTGAAGTAAGCTGTGTATAAAATACCAAGACTCATAAAACTGGAAATGTAACTGGATTTGCTATACAAGAAGCCAGGTGAGGAAACAGCAGTAATTCCCTCCCATTGTGGCCTTTCAGTACTTAAAGGGAGCTTTTAAAAAAGGTGAAGAGCAACTTTGTACAGGAGCAGATAGTGATAGGATGAGGGGGAATGGTTTTAAACTAAAAGAGGGGAGATTTAGATTAGATGTTAGGAAATTTTTACTCAGAAGGTAGTGAGGCACTGGAACAGGTTGCCCGGAGAAGTTGTGGATGCCACATCCCTACAAGTGTTCAAGGCCAAGCCAAGATACCTGCAAGGTCCCTTCCAAACCCTTCTGAGTGCCTCTGCAGCAGACTCATTTGACCACAGCTTGTCTTTGTGAAACTTCCTAGCCTTGGTTTGAAAGAGAGACCCAAGGACCACTGCTAGTAGTGTACTCAAACTATAAATCACTCTTAGTAAAAATCCTTGCTATGTTTTTGTTGGAATTTGTCTTGTCCTAATTTGTGGGTATTACTTTTTTTTAAGACTTTCTCTTACTACACTGAAAAGCCCATAATGGCTCACGTGTTTTCTCTGTGAAGTGGTCGACTTTGCTTTTCATTTTGCTTGTATAAATTCTACAAAGAAGTTCCCTATGGAGACCAGCTTTTCTTAGTAGTGTTTATAACCTTTTCTTTCATGTCCTTTCCACTTCAACTTCCTGCCTTAAATGTGAATATCAGAGCTGGATGCAGTTTTCTAACCTCAGTTTTGCTATTGTCATATACGGAGATGACATACCCTCTCCTCAGTAGTTAATATATCCAAGGATTCCTTTGGCTTTTTCTGAGTTAAGATGTGCTTACTCTGGATTTATTGTATTTTAAACTTGAGGTACTGCAAAATCGTGGTTGCTTTTTTTTCAATTGCTCAACTCTATTACTAAGTGTTGGGTTTTTTGAAATATGTATTAGTATGAAGAATTGACAGCAGGCTTTGATGTTGTTCCAAAATATAGTAAAATGCACATGCAGCATAGTTGGCTACATAAGGAATGTGTTTTTGGAAGGAGATGTGCTTTGAGAGTAAAGGAAATTAAGAAAATTGTGTGCAGTGTACAGTGGTAACTTTTGTCCACCTAAATGTACAAGAAGTGACTGTTGCTTTTAGAGCGGTGCCTGGGAAATACAACCCTGCCTGCTTCATGTGTTTTATGTTCAGAAGACTTGAATGCTTTCCTAAGCTGCCAGTTTATGGCTAGGGGAGAAGTCTAACTTGTTCCTCTTATAGTTTGAAAACCTGTAGTTTCATGATTACAATTAATTCTCTTGTTAGCTTTAAGTAAGAGGATTGTGGCTTTCATTCCCCTTCTCTTCAGATGGCTTGGATTGGTTTCCCTCTTCCAATACCAGGCTAGAACTGTATGTGTTGGTCCAACTCTCAATTTAAGGTGCCTGCTTCTGTCCTAGTCTGAAGTAATGTGCTCAGTGGTCCCTATGGCATGACTATAGTGTTCTGGTAAAGAGCTGAAGAAAATGTAGCACTGGGGTTATTATTCTTAAGTGTGAGAGGATATAAATGCTGTGTTTTGTGCTGAGGTGTTAAGAATAATCTTGTCAGTGCAGTGAACTGATAATATCCTTCCTAATCCCATGGAGGAATTAAAAAAGCACAAACCCAGGAATCCTTATTCAGCCAAAGTCATCAGCCATTGACTCACTGTACAATTGTAAACTCTTTTTTTTTTTTTTTTTTTTTTTAGTTTGTTTTCTCAACAGGCCTGATAAGCAATTGTAGTTTTTAATGCTTGTTCATGAATTTCCTCTCTATTTGAGGAAATTGGTGATAAGTCTGTCAATGTTTTGTGAATTAAAAGTCTTGGCTCCTGGGGCCACTGTCAGCCCAGTAAGCTGCAGACTTCTCCAAAGCATGCAGCTCTTTAGACAGGCACAATTCAGGGAGTGCAATGACTGGAGTCAGGCCAGGCTGTTTGGAAACAACTGAGTGGGGAATACCTTGTGTCCCCTGGTGTCTGTCAGCTAAGTGATACTATGAAAAAACCACTATCCACAACAGGAGCAATTCCAATGGTAGTGGATATGAAGAGGGGAGAGAGGGAAGAGAGGAGAGCTGGCCCAATAGTATTTTGCTCAGATTTGTATCTAAGGTATGAGAGAGCATTTTGGTAGCTATAATTTTAAAGTAGACTAGTTTTTAATGATGCAAATGTCTCTACTGAGCAGCACATAACAGAGCTAGTATGTCAATAAATAATTAACATAGCCAGTTTCATTCTCTGTAACTAGAATGTCTGAAAGTTTCATTTGTGCTTTTGAACCTTCAGTTTGTTTCTCTGAGAGGTTACCTATGAAGTCTTTGTTTCTTTGTATTTCATCTCTGCCTTCTGCAGTGTCTGGAAGGATGTCATCTTTCCATTGTCTTCCTAATTAAAGAGCATCTTTCTTCAGTTTCCACGGGGTAGGTAGCTACTACATCTGCTTGGAATCCCCCTGTGCTGTGTGAAATGGAAATGGGAAACCAAAGGGCTCTTTCTGCTCCAAAGGATCCATTTTCCAAGTTTGGGACCAGAAGCAAAAGATGGATACAGGCAGATGGGATGGGATTATGTAGAAACAACCAACCACTGCCTTTTTGTGCTTGCTGAAAAGGTATTAATAGTAAGTTATTCGTCAAAATATTATTATGCTAAATGTTGTGTAATCTCAGTGTGAATGATACAGCTACGGCTGGTTCTTGTGTGAGTTCAGTACTATAGGACAGAAGTTCTGGGTCAGCTTGGTTTGATGAAGGAAAAGATAAAATATGGTTTGAGCTTGTTTTGAGTTTGAATTTTTTTTTTTTTCAGTTCCTTGGAAGATTAGGAACTTGTATTTTAAAAATAACATAGTTAAGAGTTTTTATCTTGCCATTTAACCACGTATCTGCAGGATATTGCTCTGGCCAGGACATCTTCAGGGGGTCACTCTGGCCTGATACTGCAGAAGGAATTGGCAGTACTTTTTTGGGTTTCCTCCTTTTCCTGTTGTGGCTTTCTGATTTCTTCCCAAACGCAGGTTGTTCAACTTTGTACACCAGGTTCATGATGTAGATACTTAGACATGAAAAATGGTCCATTTTAAAGTGAAGGATTACTAGAAAAGATTTCCCCCCCCCCCCCTTACTAATGCACATGGTGGAATCTGCTTCTGTTTAGACTTCAAATGTAGAAGATGTAGAACTAAGTGCTTTTCATGAAGTTGGCCAATTCTGTTCCTGGAAACCTCTGATTTTTGCCTGCCAACACTTAGGCCTGCTCTATTTAACAGTTTTCTGGATTCCAGTGAAGTCTGGTAGCAAATGGTAACGTGCATCTCCAGCGAAGAGACATTTTTGAATGTTGCATGGTATAAAAAGAAACTATTTTTGCTCTTTGGAGAGGATAGAGAATGTTATCATCCTCATCATCACACACAAAAAACTCTCATGGACGTTATAAACATATTCTTTTGAATAAAACATTTTTACATTGCTTTTGATTGTGAGAAAAGTTAAATCAGCTAATTTTTAATTTTTCAGTTTGGTTTGGATCACCAAGACAAATCACTCTGTCTCAGGCTGGGCTACGTAAGCTCTTGAACTAAATAGTTAGAAATGCTGGGAGATAAGCAGCAGAGCTGAGGTCTTGTTTTGGGTATTTCTGTAACACTTAAGAATTTAGTCCCAGTAGGAGTATGTATATTTAACCTGACATATGCACAACAGACTTGAAGCATTCTTTTTTTAACTGATGCAGCTCTGACTTATAGCCTTAAATTATCTGTACAAGAGTACTGCTTCTTAAACTTTTATTTTTGGAAGCTCTTAATCTATTTGTATCAGAGAACAAGGTCATACAGTCCCTACAAGCTTTATCCTTATTTCCTACAAATCTCATTACTGTCTGGAGCACAAGCAGACAGGGATGTCTTAGTCCTGGACATCCTGGTAGGATTCAGAGAGGTGCTAATTACTGTGACAGGGAGACAGTGATGTGTAGTTTAAGGAATATTTCTTTGCAGAGCTAGAACAAGTTTCCAGCTCAGTGACTGGATGCCACGGTGCAGTGTTAGTAACAAAAAGGCCTTTGAACAAGGAAAAAAGTCCCTTCATCTAGTCACGTGTGTTATACTGTAGCAATCAAGTACCTGGCAGTTGGTGAATCCGTCTTTTCCTGTTAGCTGCCTGACTCTAAGAGGAAGAGCATGATGATCTCAGCAGAGGTGCTGCTGTTTGTGGTCAGGACTTTGATGAGGAAGGGTGAATTCCATGCAGGGTGCTGCCCACATTGCCCTCTGCTGCACTCCTAAACTTTGCAAGGCACCCAAAATCCATAGGCAGGTGCTCAGAACAATGGACTAGGCAAAGCAGGTGCACGTGGGTAAGCAACACACAAAGGAAAGCTGAAAGGAAAGCATGGAAGGCCTTGGATCAGCCTACAGGAGCTTGAAAAAGCACAGTTGCAAAATGAGAAAGTTTTCATATAGACATTTTTCTGGAATTTAGAAATTACAATAATAATTGATAATACAGTATTTGTTGCCTTCCAGAAGAAGATGTGATGAAAAGTAATGTAGTGTGTGGTCACCTAAAAATTAACAGTATCACTTGCATTTGACAATTTGAAGAATAAAAGGAAGCAATCCGGCTTTGTGTTTTTTCAGGGGAATAAGATATTGTCAGAGGACTTTCCTATTAAGCAACCTACCTCAACAGATATACAACATAATTAGCCTACTTTTTTTTTTTTAATTAATAAGTGGCAGATTAGGAGCTGTTACTGACTCGGGTCAGTTCTGGGTCATCAGCTGCTCTCAGTATTTTGCCAGATTGTTGAGAGGGAAAAAAAAATTAAGATGCTAATTAAATGTGGATCATGCAAATCTAGAAATTTCAAGTAATTTGTAAGACAAGATATGGAAGGAACATAAAGCTAATGTGTTTTGATGGCAGGTGAGTAAAAATACTGCACTGTATCTTGTGAAAAACAGTTTTGTGGTGTATGGGAGAGGTTGGTTTGTGTAGGCTTGTTTATAAACAAGGATATTTTGACTTCAGGGAGAGACTCCGGGCAGAGCAGGCAATTATAAAATATCAGGAAAATAGGGCACACAGTGAAGCATTTGCAACAAGTGAGAGTTGCAGGATTTTTGCCGAGGGGACATTTCCGGAAGGCTTAGTGACTGGGAATCTCGAGCAAATAAGAAGGGAATAGAAGAACCATGTAGGTTAAATGTTACCAAGCACTTTGGCACTGAACCAAGTTACAGAATCACTTTCCCTAGTGAAACCAGATGTGGACTGTGAAAGGTGTTCCTTGTAAACGATCTGTGGGTAAGTTTTGCACAAATATGGGGTCCTCCAGAAGTATTTCTGAAGGATTTGAAAATGTGTCTTTCCTAATTTGAGGAGCTAACTTTATATACATACATTTATGCGTAAAATTTATGTATGTATATACAGCAAAAAATATAAAATTATAATTGCATATTAATTATGTGTAATAATACCCAAAGTAACTACAATTAATATATAATAATTACATGTAAGAATGTCTTGGATGTAGATTCTTTTAACCTAACTCCTGCTGTGAAGTGGCAATTGATATCCTGGAGGAACCCTGCTACTCAGTTACTGGTATTTGCATAAATCGTTAATCACTCCTCCCAGCGGCGCTGGGCTGAACGTTGCAGTGCTGTGTCCCCGGGCACATGGGAGCCACTCCTGCTGCACGAGGAACGGCAGGAGGCTGCCCCAGATAGATGAATAGTTCTTTTTTTTCCTTTCTGTCCAGCAGTACAATCTAACAGACTTGAACGAAATTTTAATTTATGCCAAAGCTTCCTGGCTGCTTCAGTAACTCACAGAGTGATGCATCCACGTTGCCTGTCTATTAACTTTTTGCTTGCCAGTGTGCAGAAGGCTGGGTAGGTGTCTGGTTGTGTTCCTGAGATCCTGACATTTGCTTTGCTGTACAAATTAAAAATAGCAGCTGCTGTTGGTTTCACGTATCGGATGATTGCAGCAGAGCAGAGAGCGAGTGGGCTGTTGTCCTTCCTCCAGAGGACATTCAACAGTGGTAACTTGAAGAAGTTTAAGTGCTCACACGTCTCAGGAGCACAAAAAAAAAAAGTAGTTTGTGGATGTATGAGAAGAGGAGGAGGGGTAGGAAAGGTTCTGTTATTTGTAATTTGTTACTTGAGATGTGATTAGTTTTTCACTTACAATAAAGAAGCATTTTAAAAAAGGTCTACTCAGCTGATGAATGCATTCCAGTTCACAAAGGAGCATAACACTAACACAACATATGGAGAAAGAGAGGGTTTTGTGTTGGCTTTGAAATAGTCGTGTGACAACTGCATTTGGATTTAATACACTTTTTCATGGGAATACTTGTGTTTTAGCTCTCAGAGCTTTCCCTACAAGCAATTGAAAGGCAAATGGTTAAAAGGAATGTATATAGTGGCAGTGACTCTAACTCTGTAGAGGAGTTTTACAGTCTTCAGTCTTCAGTGGGAACAAAGAAAAGAATCCCAGACGGAGAAAGCCAGATTCCTGATTCCTAAAGGTTGAATGTGATGCTTCATAGCGCCATTAAAAGCTCCTGTAGATTTTCTGCAGTTTGGACAGGACAAATGAAGAGCAAATAGGTTGTGAGGTGGGAAGTTCAGGAAAACCATTGACACAGAAAAGAGTGGAGTATTAAACTGCTCTTTTGATTTCACTACAGAAATTAAAATGGTTACAAATGTACTGCATAATTTGGACATATTTTTAAACTTATTTCTGGAACTGGGAGGTTTTCTTAAAATTATTTCAGTCAAATGGACTTTGCTCTTTCTGATTCCTTCACCTTCATATAAACCATTAGCCTATGCTGTGTGTCTGGGAACCTTGGCAGAAACCATTTAAGACAGAGAAACCTGAATTGCAGCTTTCCAGAATCAGTGAAGGAAAAAAGGCATAGAAAGGTGCTTTGTGTTACCAGTGATTTCTTCCCGCAAATAAAGTTAAAATAACATAGGTCTTGTCAGCAAAGCACTAGTGAACCATCAAAGGTTGCTTCCTAGGACTGGAGCCTTCAAATCCAACTTAAATGTTTCTGTCAACATATAAACCCAAAATATTAATTTCTTAAACGTTTGTGTAATTCTTGTCCCTTGATGGGGCATTTGAACTCTTATGAACTGCAACAATCTTTTTCTTCCCTTAAGTATACCCTGAACTACTTGTTTATAGAGCTGAGATGCCTGGTATTCAGTCTGTACCTTGGTAATGAAAATGCTTACCCTGACAAAGAGGCTGTGGAGTGACAGCCAGTGTACTCTCTTGTTATTGTGAGCTTACTGGTCTAGTGCAGTGACCAGAAGAGTAGGAGGAGGTCTAATTTCAATCCCTGTCTTGCAAGTAAATTAAGCAGGAAGAGATGTTGTCTGAGGGATCTGTCATTCACTTCCTTTCAGGATTATTCTGTGAAAAGTGGGATTTTTGCGGCTTGGAGAAAGGAGAGGAAAACTTCTAAATTAATGGCTAGGTCACACTCTAGGAGAAGGGGTACCTGGCCTTCAGCACTCCTGCACAGCTGACACATCCTGAAGTTCACATTTCCAGTTTGTGACTGGACCCAGCCTAAAGGCTATAGGTCGTTTGGGGTTTTTTTGTTACCTGTCTGGGTATTGTGTGGACTGGGAGTTGTGCAGCCCCCCAACATGGGAAGGAGGGGGTGGTTATATTGAACTGTTTAACTGCTAGCTTAAACTACAAGACTTTTACTAATATTTAAAAACTACCTAGATTACCCTTCCTTAGGAAGGAAGAGGAAATTGCCAAAAAACATCAGAGAGAAAGAAGATACTTCGGTAGGCATGAATGAGGTGTTTGTGCAGAAGATCAGCCTTGGCTGAAAGAGAAGCACTGTATGTCCATAGTGCAGAGATCTCTGTGGTGTGGTTTAATTTACTTCACCTTGGGATGCATAGGCTTAACATGCCTTTATACACTCAGTTGCACAGAACATTCTCTTCAATTGCATGAAAAGATCATGTCCACAGATTCCTGAATTTTGGTTTCTTCTCTCCAAGATTATTACAGTCCTGCGATGTTGGGTCTGAAAACTGATCAGGAAGTCCTTGGAGAACTTGTGAAAATGAAAGTTCCAGCAGTGGCAGAGCTGATGGAAAGACACGGAGTCATGTGGACCCTAGTGGTGTCACGCTGGTTTATATGCTTGTTCATTGACATTCTTCCAGTAGAGGTAATTGGTAACATAGAGTTCTCTTACTATACACTCCATCTTGTTTCATTTGTACTGCTTTAGTAATAATTACCTACTGGAAGTCAATCTGTAATCTGAATTCTCTCCTTTCCTGCAGACTGTGCTCCGAATATGGGATTGTTTATTCTATGAAGGGTCAAAGATCATCTTCCGTGTGGCCTTAACATTGATTAAGCAACACCAAGCTTTTATTTTGGAAGCTACAAATTTCCCTGACATTTGTGAAAAATTTAAGCAGATCACCAAAGGAGCATTTGTAACAGAGTGTCACAGTTTCATGCAGGTAAATTCTCTGCAGCTTTTAGTTATTCCAAATTAAACCCAAGACTGACTTAGAAATGTTTTTCATTCGGCAAGATAGTTAGGAGAAATGTAGCTGTTGGGATTGCCAAAACAATGATGAATGTTTTTACATAAGAAACTCAAACCTTTCTAAGAACTTGTCTTAAATAATTATTATGTAATTCCACATATAGCAATCCATTTACATTATTTGTCATACTGGGGAAAATATTCTTTTTGCCCTTTTTACCAGTTAAGGCAGAAAGTCTGATGAGAAAATAATGATTTTAGTGCATTTTTTCAGTGGATTATGGATTGTGTTCCTGTGCTTTTTTTTTGAGGGTAATTGCAGTAGAGTATTGTAGAATAGACACAAAGTGCATTTTAAACTTGCGGTGATAAATTCCTGTGGTGCCAGAATATAAAGCATTCTGTTTAGAACAAAACAGTAGCACCAAGTTATCAGACAAAAAAATCATTAAGTGTGTAAGTCTTATGACAATCTGCACACTAAGAATTATTAATACAGTGGGTGCCAAATTGGTATAAAACATTAGATTTGGAGCTTAACTCAGAAGATGGAAACGTAAAAGAGGTTAGCTGCAAAAAGTAACAGGAGCATATCTGTCATAAATCACTTGGTCAACTCCACTATCATTGGCTAAGTGCACACAGAACTATATCCCAGAGGATGACTTTTACCACCCAAGAGTTCCATGCTCATATCAGATGTCTGTGCGTAGTAGGATGCCATTTATATTGTTTCACTTTTGCTCATATAGAAGAAAAATAAGCTAATCTTACTGGTGTTTGTGAGTTGATTAAAGGAGTAAGAGAAAAACAAATCACAGCTTGAATTCAGAAGGGAGATGTTTGAGAGGTTTTCCAATTCCATAAACACTTTAGAATTTTATTAAATGTTAACTGCCATGAGAACACCAATTCAGAGGCTGATACTAACATTTGTCCTTGAAGGACTTTCCTTGCCCCCTTTAATTATGTTAAATTTTACATCAACTGTTTTTAGAAAATCAACTACCTTTTTCTTGCAGTTATCCTGAATAAAACAATTTATTTTATCTGTGTTAGTTACTGTAGTAAGGGGGCTTTGAAGACAGTTAAATAATCATTTACATTAGGTTCTTCTGTAACTTTGAAACACATACTTTTGTGTTTGGATTTGTTTGGGGTTTTTCTCAATAGTACAGATACAAGCAATGACAGCTGAGTATTTTATGCCTCTCTCCCCCCAACAGAACCTTTGTTTTTAGTTTAATGCAATGCAGGCTCTTTCACCAGAAAGCTGTTTAGAACTGGTTCAATGACAATCTCATCTCCAGAGCTGTCATTTAACAACTCCAGGGAACTAAGGGGCCCACACATCTTAACCATAGATTAAAGTGCATAAACTTGTAGCTTGATTCACAGTTCTGTTCACTCGGAAGTTTTAGGTAAGAAGTGGAAACAACAGTGTATTGTTCTTGAGCAACAAGTCAAAGCAAAAAAGAAAAAAAACTAATTGCAGATGTGTGATGGCATTTAAAATGCATCAAGTTCCTACATCCATATATTACTACCCTGGAAAGCCTGGTAGAGAAGAGGAGCAGAGGTAGTATAACGAGGGATCAAGACTGATTTTTGCAGTAGGAACATATTGATTTATGTATGTTCCAGAGCCTGAGCTACCTCTGCCAGCACCACACTAAAAGTACACTGGGGCTTTGTAGCAGTACCCAGGACAACTTAATATGTTCTAAATATGCCTGCCTTCCACCACCACCACTGCCTTCTAAAATAATTTTAACTGGACACACATTCAAGCCAGATTTTGTATTGCTGCTTTTGCGTGACTTGCAACACTTGTTACAAGCTGCAGGTTTACCATGTCTTTACACCAGAGTAGATCAAGATGTTACCCTGCTACAGGAAGGCCAAACAGCAAGTAAGCATTTTCAGAGTATGGACATCAAAGCAGGGATTTCATGCTTCAGAGAATTATGTGAGAATTCTAGCACGTTGTCCAAAGCCAGCATTTTAACTAAGAATTTTCTCCTTTTACCCTCAGAAAATATTCACAGATCCTGGAAGCTTATCCATGACAACAGTCAACAAACTCCGAGAGACGTGCAGGGAGAAGTTGCTTTCTCAGGGATAACTCGCCAGATATAACTAGGTGGTCAGATTCTACAGCAATCGACACATTCCTCTATTTGCACTGACTAAAGCACACTTTAAGCTTTCCATGAGTTAACTGACACTTGACCAATTTTTCCTGCCTTTCAAGTAAGTGTGTTAACACTTTGTACTGTATGTCAGATTTGATAACTGGAAGTGGTGGTTCCGTTAGTGTTTTGTGGTGGTGTGTTATTTTTATTTTTTAAGGATTAAAGTGTTTTCAGAGTATAGAATGTGATAAATGTCAGGACCCTCCTTTTAAAAAAGTCCCAGGGCATTTTGTAATATTAGAAAAAAATAGGTGTATGAAATTATGTATTACTGTATTAACTGTGACACCACTACCATTTGTACAAAATAAAGTAATTTAATTTGTCAGAACCTGTTTCTTGGTGTAAAGAGAGTAAAATATGTGATCTCTTTCCTGGCCCCGGCCCATTTCCAGCCATACTGGGGCCAGGAAGCCGGGAATTGCTTTCTTGTCCCTACAGAGCCCTCTCGTGGCCAAACATCTCTGCCCAAAGGGAGAGAAGACGACTGGAGAGATCAGCAATTTGTGGGTTTTTATGCTCCCTATACTACTGTGGATAGTACCTCACCTTTTACTTCATTCCTTGCCAAGGAAGGCTTCCCCCCACCCTGCAGACTAAGTTTCTTTCATTCCTCTTTTTTCAGAGAAAGTAGATGAATGCTCTTCCAGACAAGTAAAGACTGCTACTCAGCAGTATGATTCTGAGCTATCCTACCCTTTCTGGTATCAGACATCCACCTTTTTACTCAAGCACTGAATTATAAAGACATCAGTAGTACCATAGTCCTAGTATGTCAGCAGGTATTGGAAGTATTATTCACCACTGGCAAAATCCATGGTTTCCAGATACCTTCAAGGCAGCAGGGCAGATGGTCCAAAGTATATCAGCCTTACTGCCATGTGTTCTCTCTGTCAGGAGGAGTGTCCTGTGCAGTGTTTCCGTGTGCCTCAGTTCCTGCCCTTTGGAGCTGGTACTGTTAACACCAAAGCCTGACTGCAGGAGGGAGTCAGGGAAGCTTTTAACACAGAGGTTCATTTCCAAGTGAGCTGCTTTATGCTGATGACGCCGCCCTTGTGGCCCACACAGAAGCAGCTCTGCAGCGTTTAACATCCTGCTTTGCAGACGCTGCTGAGCTCTTTGGGCTGGAAGTCAGCTTAAAGAAGACAGAAGTTCTCTATCAACCTGCACCTCAGGAAGTCTTCCATCATCCCCATATCACCATTGGCCAATCAGAGCTCAAATCAGTCCAGCAGTTTAATTACCTAGGTAGCCTCATCTCCTTGGATGATAGGATTGATGGAGAAATAGACAACAGGTTCACAAAGGTACATAGTGCTTTTGGAAAACTCCACAAAAGAGTATGGCGTAATAAACACTTGAAGAAAAGTACCAAGATCAGTGTTTACAGAGCCATAGTGCTGTCTGCTCTCTTGTATGGTTCCGAATCATGGGTCATCTACCGCCACCACCTGCGACTCCTAGAACGCTTCCATCGACGCTGCCTCTGTACAAACCTAAACATCCACTGGTCAGATTATGTGACCAATACATCTGTCCTAGAACAAGCAGCAGTCACAAGTATTGAGGCCATGTTACTGAGAACACAGCTGCGTTGGGCAGGGCACGTCTCAAAGATGAAGGACCAACACCTCCCTAAGATCTTGCTTTGCGGTGAACTTGCCACCGGCTGCCGCATGAGAGGAGCCCTAAAGAAAAGATACAAGGACTCCCTGAAACAACATCTCAGCCTTGGCCATATTGATCACCATAACTGGTCTACTCTGGCCTCAAATCGGGAGGCCTGGAGACACACCATCTATAACGCTGCTGCTTCCTTTGAGAAGACACGCAGGATCACTCTTGAGGAGAAAAGACAACGCAGGAAGAATCGTGCCTCGCAGAATATACCATCTAAGGAGTCTTTCTGCTGTGCCTTTTGCAATTGGACTTGTCTATCTCATATTGGCCTTATTAGCCACCAGCATGCTTGTAACAAATGTGGATGGAGCCTTTCCCAAATCTTCATTCGTGAAGCCTAGCCATGTCATTTCCAGCCCATTACACTACACACAGCCCTCAGCAGATGTGTTTCCTACTTTGTGGAAAGAGCCTACCTTCAAAATGAAGCACAAACTGTCCTTTGCACAGTCCTTTCACTGAGAACCTTACCAGCATTTTCAGGAAGCAACGCTGAGCAGGGTAGACCAGTAGGAGACTGACAAGTCTCAGCAAGTGGCAATGTAATAGAAGAGTTAACTTCTCCAGGCTTCACGTTACTGAAACACAGCTTTGCTTGTTTCCAAGCACAAAGTCCAAAACAAGGGACTGTTCTGAAAACACAGTTAAGGTTCACCTTCGTGCCACAAAGAAAAAACTTATACACTTGTTTAACCTAACTCCACACTAAGGATTGTTTGAAGCTTCCCAAGCAGAGCCAAACCTTGACTTCAGCACTTAACAAATGGTCAAATGTTTTAAGAATGATCAGCAATACTAAGAAATACAGAAAAAAAAGTGTCTTTATTAGCATTGTTACAGGCAATGCATACATAAGAACTGATCCTTAAAGTGTACAACCCCCCAGCCAAGTTTAAAGCAAAAGAATCGGCAGATCGAGATCTATATTGTACACATGTGCAGTAACAGGATCTCTCTGAACCTTTCAACAGAATAGACTGAAATCACTTTACAAAAAAAGGTAAATAAAAATAACACCCATTTTAAAAAAGTACCAGCTCTTAACAAGCTGGCATAGCATCAAAAATATCAAACAGGGGAGTTGTCCAATCATAAAGAGTTCCTGTAAGGTTTGAGTATTGCGTCGTTCACACCCTGCATGTGCCAGGCATTGAGTTTAAAGCTTAGTAAAAAATACACACCTAAGAGACAAGGTGAAGTTCAGATTTTAAATTTCAATTTCGTCAGTTGTTACTATATTTTTTTATATGCATCATCAGTATAATTAACATCATTGATGGCAGCGGTGCAAAGAATGAACCTTTTCCCTTTGTTAAGAGTTCTGAAATTGAGTCAGTGTGAGTTAGCAACATCCCTCTCTGGAATCTTTAGCTGACATGATCTTATGCCAATTCCAAAAAAGCACCCTTAAAAACTTTTAGCTTGTTTCTAAGTGGGTAAATATTTAAACTAGTTAGCAAAATTAAACACCAGAATTTTCAGAAGTTATTTTTGTGCATAGTTAAATGCTGCAAGATGATTTCACATTTAATAAAGCAGACTTTAAAGAAGCAATTTGCAAGAAAAGATGTTACCTGACAATATCAATCTTAGCTCAGGGGAAATGTGTGGGGTTTTTCTTCCCCAGCCTCTTGCAATTGCTTTTCATCTACACTGGATTTTAGTGCAAGTCATTAAATTGTTTGATATCCAGCATGACTTCTCTTTCTGCCAATCAAGTAGGCAATCAACACAATCAGAACAAGACCAGCAAGGGCTGCACCAACTATTATAGGGATCAGCATGTTATTTTCATCCAGTTGACATTCTTCCACTGAAAAGAGAGGAAAAGATCCACGTTAGGTATTAGTGCACCAACAGATGGCTACATCCAGAACTTCAGGATTCTGCTCTCAGCACATAGATAAAACTACCTTAAGTGAACTTCTCGTCAACAATGAAAAGGAAGCCAAGTCCACTATGATCATTCAGGATGAAGTCTTTCTAGAACTACCTGTATGCACAATGTAGAGTTATACTAATTGTTTCCTCCTCAAAAGCTGTTGCTATCACACACAAGCTTAGCCATCATAAATATCTGTGTTACTCTCCTAAAGCTGTTTTGCTTTAACCATAGTCACAAGGGACAGCTTTGCCCCTTTCATACAACTGTCTGCACACAGTTAGGAGGGAAAACTAGCACTCTTCCTTAACTCTCCTCTGGACCATCAGGAATAAATCTGAGTTATTTCAAAGGTTTTTACATACTTCTCACACTACCCTCAACTCGGACATCCTAATCATTCCCCACAGCATCTGTAGGGGCAGGCAGAAATTAAGCATAGCACCCACAAGATGGCATTTGACCACAGAATATTATATTTATATCAAAGTGTACTTCACAAATCTCAGGTTTGGCAAGAGCTGCCCTATGTAAACCTCTTACCTGGCCCAAATTTGTCTCCATCAATCTTGAAAACCTGGATCTGAACATTAAATACATTGACAAGGGCTTCATCTGTGACCTGCAGATTCTCCTCTGAATTGCACTTGTAAGAGTTCCCTACTGTAGCTCTCAGCCCACTCACACTGTTGTTTGATGCTTCAAAGTTTGGATCTGTGTAAGAGAAAGTCTTATGTAAACCTGAAGAGCAGGAGCTGTAAACTCATAGAGCTAAATTTTGATACATTCATCCCCAACATTTCTAACACATTATTTAATACAGGCTACCCCTAATATTTATAGAAGTAGTCACTGAACGCAGACTTCTTAACAGTCCTTACTTTTTGCTTCAGAAGGCAGAGTCGTGCTCACATTCACACCTTGCAGGAAGAATTTTTCAGCACTTGCATTCTTTAAAAAAACAAAAAAAACCCCAAAAGTTGTGATTTAAGGTAATGATATACAACATACACTGTTAACATTCAGGTTTGATTCTGCATGCATTTCGAGAAAGGTTTTCAAAGGGTAATCCAGAACTGGGATTAGCATCCAAAGAAGAGTTTATTAATTGTACTTTAGGAGAGAAAAACTACAGGAAATTATGCACCTTAGGAAAGATTACGCCAGGGGAAGGGAGGGGGAGGCAGAGGAAGGGGGACTTGTTACCCCTCAAACTGTTGATTTGAATTCCACACTGCAGGCATAGTTCTACCCATGCCTTAACCAGCCTACTGCAGTGATCTCAGTACCCCAGAGCTGAGGACAGTCATTCGACAGCAACACATCAAGGTTATCACATTTGATCAATCCCATCAGCATTAAAGGAGCATGAAGCTCTCTGACAAACACAGTGGATTCAGTCCTCAAGGATACACAGATCCAATACAGCGCTGGGGCAGAGCTGTGGGAAACAGGATTCCCAACCATCATAGGAGACCAGAAGCACAGAGCCCTTCAGCTGTACACAGAATATTGGTGAGGACTTAAATCCAGTTCCAGACTTGTACAATTAGATAAGTTATCTACTTGTCACAGGTTGTTCCCAGTTTGGGCAAGAAGCCTTAGCAGGCAATATAATCTTAAAAAGAAATTCCCATTCCAAACAAACTACTTTTCTGTGTATACATATGTATATGTGCATACATACATGAACATATTCTTTTCTCACAAAACTCGCCAAGTATAAAACCCATTAAATTCTAGTATTACAACCAAAGGAATTAGTTATTCCCCTTCCTGTAGTTGCATCTTTTTTCCTCTTGTACTTGCCCCAGTTAGTTTTCCCACATGAAAAGTCCTGCAGACCCTGTTACATGCTTTGTGCAGAAATTCTTACCAGTGCAAACTGGAAGATAACCCTTGTTTTCTCAAAAGTCAAATTCAACAAGGCAGATGTACTGTTGCATCTCCCAGAAACACTTGTATTATGTGGTATGAAATTCAGCAAATCCAGGCCCATCTGTGAGAGAAGAGGATCAGTTATGACATCTGAAGAGACTAACACATCACCTTACACTCAGTCGATGTGGAGCTGGCTTGTATCACGTGCTCACAGTGTTGTGCTCCCTACAGACACCTGTGCAGGTTACAGGCTGGTGAGAGCCGCACCCAGTTACCAGGCTGACACAGAGAACTCAGGGCAACTCTGCACGTCTAACAAAGCCTTCTGCAGCTCTGACTGGCTGCAGCCAATAACCTGCTGCTTTCTCCACAGTACACTGCTTTGGTCCTTGCAGCATAAGGAAAAACCTCAAGAGCCACCACACTACACAAGGGTCAAGACACTATAAAATACTGCTTTGACATAATGTAGAAGCAATTAAAGGAACCACCTCTAAGCACAGCCATCTTGCATGTCACTTCAGTTCAAAATGCTTTAGCTTTGTCCATGGTACATGATTTTATACCATCTTGCATCTTCAAAGGGCAGTGAGTTAAGCATACTTCCAAACAATTAAACAGAAACCTTTCAGTAGCTCTTACATGGATCCTCATGTGACTTTGGAAAACCTATTTGCCACCTCCTCAATGGTCATTACACTAGAAATCAGCTGTTCCAGCAGAGCCAGAATGCCATGCTCAGGGAATTTCACACAATTAAGGTGGCTAAAACACAGTTGCCATCATAACCAGCCACTGTATAGCCACACACTAGCTATCAGTGCTCATGATTTTACCTCTCAGTCATCAAAATCATAAATAAATATAATAGCTTTCTTTGCAACACCACTGTTTCCTATTGAGGGTCTTCAGCAGTCCCTTTGGGACTTCGGGTTTGTCCATGGGGCTGGCAAGCTGGGCTCTGCATCAAAAGCTGAGGGAAAGAACCTGTGCCAGGGCTAGATTTTAAATAACCCATTTATTTTTAAATGTTTTTTTTTTGCTATTAAAATCAGCCGTTAAGTAGCTTTTAAGCATTGAAGTCAAACCCAAACCTCTTCAGTGCTGGTTGGAAGGTAACTAAGTCACAAGTCTGTCCAGTTTTACAGTAGTAATTTTCCTTTCTAATAATAGTCATTCCCTGTTTTCATGGAGATGCCTCTGGCCGAATTTGTGTATTTTATTTAACAGTTTAAAAATCTTGTTTAGATAGCAACTTGGATAACAGGATTCTCCCTACTCTTGATAACTTTTACTGCTTCTGTGAAATGGTCACATACACTTCTGGATTCAATAGACAAGTTTAATACTGCTCTTAGTGAATGAAAAATCCTTAACAACCACTTCTAGTTGAACTGTTTGGAATGTCACTAGCCTAGACCAAGTTAAAGCAACTCAAATAGAGGATAATGATAGATGAACACCACAAAGACCTGGGCTTTAAAAAAAAAAAAAGTTTAGCTTATAATAATTTACCAAGTCTTCCCCAAAAGAAGGGATCTGAAGGCTTTGAAGAAACAAAAACCCAAAATGTACCTTTTCATCTTTTTTTGGATAGGTGATATTAAGCTGTAAGCCCATGTAGGCAAGTACACAGGTTCCATTTGGACCAGTCACATTGTATTTCCCAACTGCAGGGTTTGGGGGAGATGATGTTGGTGCTGGGCTAGTTGTTGGAACCTGGCTAGTAGTCTGTTTAGGAGTTGTGGACACTACAGTAGTAGTAGAGACCATATCTTCAGCACATTCTGTCTCTGCAGAGAAAGGAAAACAGATATTAAACAAAATGAAGCTGTGGGATGATCTACCTTTTTAATCCTCAAGGGAAATGAAGACAATTCCAAGTAGCTTTTCCTAACCGAAGACAATAGAAGCTCAGAAACACAATGGTAAAGCATTACCTAAATACCTGCTGCAAAGTTTGAGACACTTTTAAAGCCTGGGATGTGAAAAAGACACCTCATGTCCTTTCATTCATATCCATCATTTCACATTGCTGTCAAATCCGGGTAAATTAGACAGTGCTATGCTGACAGACCCAGTGTTCCTGCTGTGTGCTCACAGCAAGGCTGGCATGCCTTCCCCTCACACACTTTGGGCACTCGTGCTAAAAGCAGAGAACAGCTTTCCTGCCCACTGTTAAAAGTGGTCTTCCAGAAGATGTGCTCTTCTTCCCCTCCCTCTGTTATACTACCAGTTTGTGAGGACCCTGTATCATTATTTTGGCAATAGCCACAGTAACCTTAAAATAATACTCTGGCTCTTCTGTCCTTAACAAGGGGATTCTAAGACACTGCTGCTGATGGCTATATCCTCTCACATTCATCCTCCCTTTAGTCCCACATGAGGAACCACCCTCCATGAGGGTAATAAGACTGAGTGAAGATGTGCAAGTTGGCCTTTTTATCCAGTTTAGCAGCAACTTCCAAGGGAACAGTGACTGATTTATTTACTCAGAAACACCTGGCAGCAAGATCTTAACTTGATCTGGGAGCCAAGAAGGTTCCTGCATTGAACATCTAAGCCAAAACCAAAGGTCATAACAAAGACATTACTGTAGTAGAGACTTTCATGTCCCAAGCCAAGGTCATCTCCATGTGTCAGGGATAACAGCTTGCAACTTTATAAGGACAAGAGCAGCTGCAACAGCAGCTCTGACTGACTCTGACTCAAAGGGCCTACTTCTAAAATTGAAGGCATACATATCTTGCAGGGATACCTAATAAATAGCCTCTGAATTTAAACAGCAACTTACCTTTTGATTATGGCTCAGAAAGAGAAACTCTAATCACACCTGAAGGTACACACACTCCAACATAGCATGCTTTCCTATTTCTACTCCATTTCTGGAAAGTCAAACAGCAGAGGCAAGATGGATGAATGGAGAAGTGACCCTATGTTTTTGTAGCTTGATACTGGTCTGATCCCAAAACACAGTAATTTCCTAAGAAACTAAAAAGCAGCTGTCTTGGAACTTCAGTATAGAATTTCCCTCTATCTGCAAGACCTCAACACACAGAACCTCATACTCAAGTTGGCAGAGATGGAAACTAAATCACACACAATCACATCAACCACATCAAGTGGAAGTTTAGCCTAGGTGGAGTCTTGATACATTAGTTTGACTGAACTGATTTACAGCATAGTTTCTAGTAATCTTCAGATCTATCCTGAAAAGTGAGACAAATTCTTATGTCTTTTCTTGACAGTTACAGGAAAGCAGCTGACAAAACTACTAACACAGATAAAATGAAAGCCTCCCTCTCAGAGCTGCAGATAATCACTACCATCAGCTCAATCACTAAATTCTAGTACACTGATGGAAGTCACCATTTCTAGTGATGCACGGATGCATTGAATAATGACTCTCTTCTTCCCTTCAATGAGCCTTGTCCAGATCACTAGCAGAAATATCCTTTAATTAAAGATTTGCAGAGAAAAAATGTTAAGAGAAAAACCCAGAACTAAAGTTTATCAATAACTAGCTGCCAAAGGCACAAGGGAAGCCTCAAGCCTACAAGAGAGGAAAGAAGGAACAGATTGGGAAGGAACTAAGATTTTGGGGTCAAGAAGATTAAAAAAAAAAAAGGATAAAGTGAGAATTCTTTACCCATCTGTACTAAAAAAACCCCAAAACACCAAAACCAAGACAGACTTGTTTCAACCAAAACCAAATGTGCACTAGGAATGGCAAAATCAGATCCAAGACTAATAAAAACTTAGGGAAAATGATAATTTAAAGAAAAAGCTGTGCATGGTAGTATGGATAACAGGAATGTGAAGAACAAGAAAAACACACAAAACCTCCCCATTGAACTCAGACCAGTGTCTACCCCAAGATCATAGGAAATGACTCGTTTTTTATGAGGATCAATAGTTTCATCAAGACAGTGATACCACAGGATGAAAAAAAGCAACTTTGAGAATATGATCATGACAAATTAAAGCACTTATGTTTACTTAAAAAAAGAGAAGGAAGCATAGGAATAGAAAACAAAGCAAATGCTGACAAATTTGAGTTCCATAAGAAATACCCTCTAGAAATAATGCAATACTCAATTTTTTTTAACCAGAGGACTATGTAAGAACAGGTAATAGGTGGTCTTAAAAAGAGTAGTATTACACAGTAGGGAGATTTTATTGAAGTGCCATAGTCTAGTAATCACAGTGGTAGTGGATCAAGGGTTGGACTTGATGATCTCGTAGGTCCTTTCCAACCAGGCTGATTCTATGATTCTAAGTTTTGCAGAAGTTAAAAAACCAGTTTTTCCCAGTATCATGTCTTATGTTCAATCCTGCTGATAAATAACCACTTCTCATGCTTATCCAATATAAGAACTGGATCAAGATATCATAAGCAAAAAATCAGACAGTTCTGAAAACTGCAGTAATAGAAATCAGAATTTGAGATTTTTTTAAAGGACGAATGCAGGTCTGCATCTTTACTGCAAACCAGTTCACTGAATGGAAAAAACTGATCAAGAGAATGATAAGCACTGAAATCTGAGCCAGTCACGTGAAGCAGCCATAAAAGGAGTCAATGCCAGTGTTACCATGCATCAGGCAAGGTATTTTTCACAGACATGGGACAAAGTAGAGATATTCCCATAGAAGGCACTTGTGTCCATTCCACGCTAGCACCGACTACCCTAGTTTTTAAGACTTGTTTCAACTTAACACGTACATAAATGGGATTAACAGCATAAGAAAAGTTCTACATTTCCCAGAGAAGAGGAAAACTTTTTTGTGCTCCAAAAGCAAGGCAAAGACTTATCACTCCTTAAGATAGCACGGCTGATCAGTTTACATGGTTCTTCATGTTTGAGGAGTGCTGCCACAAAAGCAAAGGACATGAACACCATGAAGAGTTTATCTTCTAATCATTATAGCAGTAAAATTCCAAACTGCTTTTCAATACAAACAATCAGGACAACATAAAAAAAATCACTTTGTGATTGTGCCTGAAAGAGAAAGAGCCTTACTGTTACAGTAGACATAAAACCTCCTGTAGGAAGATGCACATATCTGCTCCCTACAGACCAGTTCTCAACTGTCTGCCATTATATCACCAATTTTACCCAGAGCACAGAGTAACTAGTTCAAATTACTTTGCTAGAGGCATAATGCTTGGAACTTATCAGATACTTCTTAAACTAAGATCTTGGCCATGTGTTCAGTCAACCTACTGCAGTACGTGTTTACACCCATACTCATCAACAGCAGAAATGTTCCCAGCACATGTACAATACCCATGGGAAGACAATGCACTATCTTCTAGTCATGGATTCTGACGTTCCTACTGAGAAAACCTGAGGCAGGTCCATTCATTTCAAAAGATGCTGCCATCAGAGCTTCAGATCCACTTTGTATCCACCTAAATATGATTAGTCAGAACGTAAAAAGAAATCACCTATTATTGGAAATATTAGCTTGTCAAGTACATTTTCTATTACAAGATACCTACTGTTCACACTGAAAGTGCCATTTGTGAGATAGGCTTCCAAAGTGACATTGCTAAAAGTAACATTCACACTCTTCATATTGAACTGCTTGGAGTTGATGCATCTGTATTTTGTGCCCATATGTGCCTGAATAATGCTTTTATGTGATACAGTCTTCATGTCTCCTGTAGAAAGATTACATTGCATTAGTATGGAAGAGTATTTAAAGAAACAAGGCAGAATTAGATCTGGAAGAGTTATACTATAACAACAGGAAGTTTTCATTTTACCTGTAGTTGAATTAGGGAATAAAGTTGCATCTGACAGATTGTAGTGGAAAAGTAACTCTTCAACTTGGTACTTATCTGCAGATTCTGAGAAATTCAGGCTTAACGAATGTCCTGCTCCAAAATCCAATACCAGAACTGGATGAGATGCATTATCTTTACCACATGAGCTCTGTGAGTCTACTGTAGCATTTTGCGGAAGAAAGAAGTGTACAAACTATGGGGGAGAAAATAAAACACATGTAAGCTTTTCCTAACTGCTTTTTAAATATCCTATGAAACTGTTACAAACATAGAGCAGACATTAATACATGCTATAAGATGTTTTCTTATATACCAGTATACAGCAAGTAGCATGGTACTGGCACTCAGCTTTAAGAATGTAGCTCTCTCAAATTTGAGGACAGAACAGTACATACTCACAGCACTTCTTAAGACTTTTTTTCCTCCTAAGATAACAATATGAATTTGCAAGTACTTCTGTACTAGGTGAATAAAATCTGGCAAACTCCAGACACATGAAAAACTGGACACTTTAAGCTTTGCTTCTTGTAGTATGAATGAGCAAGAACAAAAGCAAATGGTACACCCTACGTAGTCTAGATATAATACTTTGAGTTTATTACACATTGTGAAGTAATGTGGTCTCTGAAGACCAATACAATGTTTACTGGGAAGTTTTGAGCTTACTGTTTACAGTAAGAAACAGACAAAAAATGTTATGAAAGCAGTCACCCCTGAGTGCAAACACATATACCAGTATCAGTAGGATTTCAGATCATCAGCACCACTGAAAAAGTGGATTATGCAATATATTGTAAGCACTGCACTAGTCTATAGATACACTGAAATTCAGAGACTTGCCAAGTGAGAAGCTCACAGATTTCATGTGAGTGTGACCAAGTTCACCAAGACAACTGGCAGTATTTTTGCCTTTACAGTTCCAGTGAAAGCCATTTTAGTTATCAATACGACTGGTTTGGAATTTCAGTCACAAAAGTAATTTCACACATATATGGTTTGTGATGGTTTCAGGTGGCTTTAACTGTTGTTTAATTAGAAGAAGCATCAGTACAAAAGAAAAGCTGATGCAACATGACTGGGAGGGCAAAAATCTTTGCTGAAGCAGTTTTCCATGCATAAATAGTTGTTGAAAGTTTAAATACTGTGGATGCCCAGAAATAACCACACATTTTTATAAACACTAGAGACAAGCAGTAAGATAGCCCCCTTACCTCTTTTTGCCCATGGTTTTTGTACTCCACTGAGAAGGCTACTGTCAAATCAGCAATTATGCAGATCCTACCACTTGAATCTTTCACTTCAAATGAAGAAGAAGCCTGTAAAAAGCCTGTTAAGAATGACAAGTAGTTAACTTGGTATCACATAAATTTTTATTTTTGACCCCAAGGAGACAAATATGTACAACTGTAAATTTTGGGAGTACAACCTCAACATGAGCTGAATTTGGAAACTTGAGCATTAGCGGTCTCTGTATTAGCTTTAACATCACTGACACGCAGAGGACAAATTGAACAACTCCTCTACAAAAAGACAAAGCCACCCAAACTGTTGGCATGCTGGGTCCTCAGAGGGTAAGAAAAACATGCGACAAACACCAGTCATACTGTTCAAGGCAGCTACTCAGAGTTCACCCTACACAGCAACTATTTTACAATCTTCAGCCAGACCTGACTTAGTGTATTTGATCCTGCATGCCTACAATACTCGTCCTTCCCCCCACAGCACACCATGCACCCTTCACTCCCGCTGTATCAGGACACTCAGCTGTACATGCACTGAATGCAGCATTTAGAAAGCTTGGACTGACTGCAGATGTTTTGAAGGCATTGCCAGAAATAGCATGATAGAGCATGCTACCCTTGCCAGGAGAACTACTTTTTACTGTCATCACGCTCTCTGCCCTTGAGAGGAGGAAGGGGCCAAGACCTTGACACAGACTGAGGTTACATTTTCGTGGCTAGTTTAAGCTAAACTCAGACAGAGCTGCTGGGAAAAGCAGAGAAGAGCCTTTCCCCACTTGCTTCCCTCCAGCCCCAACACTCAGAGCACACTGAGTACAACTGACCACACTAGTACCGACTTAACAAGGTAAGAACACAGCAAGAGGAGCACAGGGTCATCCTTTCTGACTGCAGCATGGACTTGGACCACAAAGAAACTTCACCTATGGGATGTGTTGTGGAGGCTGGATACAGCTGGAAAGCTGGTTATCTTGATTTGTGGCAAATGATAACTGACAGTGCTCCTGTACCTGAAATCATACCACGGTGCTTCCAGGTCTTTAGGGTAGAGCCTTTTATTTTTCCGATTCTCAATTTGTCACTACACAGCGCCCCCCCAAAGTGAACTTCACTGCAAAAAGCCTGCACCATTTGCATGGTAGAGATTTATCAGTCTGCATTTGCAACAACTTTACTCTTGCAGAAAACCTGATAAAAAACAGCTGCAAAACATAAACCACTACTGCAAGCAAATAAGCTTTAACAAGTCAAACATCTATTCAAGGAGCTAATCCATTCAACAGTTGATAATAGCAAAAAGATCCAGATGAGGGATTATCCATTAGCTAGCTTCCCTCTCTAAGAAATTAAAAAAAAAAACCAACTAATTTTAAAACTTTTCACTGCAAAACTATGGTGTGTACAATTAAGACAATTACTAGGAAAAGTTGGACTTTAGTAGAAGGCACATCAGTTGCAGGGAAACATTGGAAACTATTTCTCTGGCACCCATCAAGCATTTCCCTTGTTGCCTTCCCCTTAGCAACAACATATCCTCCCCCAGCACCAATCAGGGCAAAACTTAAGCTGGAATTCATACACTTTACCCAGTTGTTTGAAAAGTCTAGACTTGAAATCAGAGATAGACAGAAGAAAGAAAATGCTTACAAATATATAGTGTACAAAACTTATTTCAAAGAAAATCTGTCCTACCTTTGCCTTTATGTCCAGCTTAAAATGTTCATTAAGGAACATATATTCATTATTTATTGCAATTCACAGCAGTACTAAAAAGAGTTGATGCTCTTCCACATGGAAGTTTCAATTTCCAAAGTTTCCTTCAATTTGAATTTACATCTGGAACTTGTTTACATTTTACTCAAGCACTTGCTTTCTCAGGAACAAGATGCTTACACTTTCTTGAAGATTCCTAGCATAGCGTAGAAAACAGTGTAGAGGCAGGGAATAAGAGTCCATTGCTCCTTGAACTAACACTATCACTGGAAAATGTGCTAGCATGAAAACCTTCAGTGTGCATGCCAACTCTCTTGTTTGATAGCTATTAAAAAACTTGAGAATTTTAGAGCTAAAATTAATCAAGTAACAGGCAGTAAAAGAACGAAAGATAAAAAAGTCTTTAAAAGAAATGCAGAGGAAAGAAAATACTAAAAAACAATTAAGAAAAATGTTGCTGACATAAAGGAAAATGTGACAGACCTGCCCATTACAGATGATTCAGAGAACAACAAAAGACAATGCAGAGGTACCAGAAAGCGCTAAATTGAAGACAAGTTCTGGTAATGAAGAGCTGACAAATTACCCTCAGCAAGTTCAAGTAACAAATAAGGGGCATGAACAAACAGTAAAAAACACCACCTGCACAACTATTAGATTTTTGCAAGATTAAGTTCACACCATTATATGAATCCTGATTTAATTAGTGTGGAATAAATGCTTTAAAACTTCACTCCTTCTTAAGAAATGTTCAGCAACTGATGGATTTGCAGTGTCAGTGATGAGACAGACACATCCAGCATGAGACACTGAGCTGTCCTCAAAGTGGCAAGAGAGCTGTTTCACTGCAAGGCAACACGCAGCAGGGTGGTGATCAGAGAGCACTGTGCTGCAGCATCATCTGCTCACAAAGACTTGGAGGAACGCAGATGAAACCAAGTGAAATGTAAGGGCCCACAAACAGTAAAAGCCTACAGTCAAAATGTCAAGAATACAGAAAAGCAAACCTATATTGAATCAATTTATCCTGGGAATATTTCTAATTAAGTTACATAACATATTGCTCAGTTCAATCAGGGCTTATCTAAAAGTTGAGAATATTGTTTGTACATCTCATAACAATATCATTCTTTGCTATTTAACACAAAAATGGATACAACTTCCAGACTCTTAACTTCAGACTTTAAAAGTTCCTCTTAATAAACTGCAGTGCCCTATTTGACAACTATCTGTGGCAGAGCAAGTGCAGTACTGAAGAGCTCCTTGACTTTTCAATAGCAAAAAGTAAGTTTTTTGAGGTGCATTATTCACTTGGCTGAAAACACTACATTATGGATATCTAGTACAGGAATCATCAAAAATGTAGTAACATAAAAGATGTTTCATTTAGTTCAGACGCTTCCTTTGTATTCCACTAGGTCCCAAGAAAAGGCTGCTTATATATTTATTCTAGCTGCACACTTTCAACTAAAAATCATAAGACAATCTCTCCGTTTATACCTCATTTCTGCAATTACAGTCTCATGCAAGAAAATATTGAAGATAAAACTGCTAAAGCAACACACGTTACTTGAATTAAATCCAGCCTCTTCCCTTATCTAACATATCTAACTCAAAAAAATAGTTTATTTATTTTACCTCAGACTGTTAATAAGTCAAACAAAACAAATACTTCCTTGATTGTATAAGAATTTATCTTAAAGAAATCTACTTCATAAAGTTGTTTGTTTTAAACTGAAAACTACAAAGCTAACAAAACAATCTAGCACATCTAAATATAAGCCCTTTCGAATATGGCTCTTAGAATGGCTGGATTCCTCACGTCTTGACCACATAAAGACGCTTTCAGGTTTCAACCTTCTTATAACTGAAATCCTGATAGTCAAGCACAGCTACCCTTGGGTTACTCTCCCATATAATGGAAACCTACTAAGGGAGAGAGATGTCCTGTGCTCTAAGAAATATTACTGGCAATTGTTTACACTGTCTGCTTGCAAAGAGGACCTCAGTTACTATAGTTAATGATTTACTTTGTGTCCAGTTTTTATTAGAAACATGGAACATTGACAATAAGGATCCAAAACACAAAAGCTTCTTCTGTATAATCTGGAGTTTATTACCACAGTTATTTTCTTCTGCATAAGTAAAAACCTCTTCACCATTTTTCTTTCTCCTTCTTGGAATGAAGGACAGCAAGCCATCCACATCCATCTGGTCACATATTCCACATGATCAGTAGTCTAAGCCATACAGATACCCAGTGGATGGGACTGTTTGCAGTTACACTGACTGCCTACAGCACTAGGGAGGTAAACCAGGGCTGCAGCAGGGCCCAGTGTACCCACCAGGCCTGCAGCAGGGCCCAGTGTACCCCTCCCCAGAAGCGCTGTGACTGGGGTGCAGAGCACCACACCCACAGCCCGGTCATACAGACACCCTGTAATTGCTGTGCAGCAGCTCCCCAGGTAGAGGGTGATTGCTGACAGATGCCAGCCCTGCACAATCTGCTCTACCTGAGCTATAGCACTGATGTGTTGCCCTGCACCTTTGCTCAGGTGTTCTGATGGCACACACAGCTATGCCACTATCTATGGGGCATTAATCCAAGGAGATAAGAAATGCTGGTTCTTATCTAAAGAAGGTTTATTTTCTATTGTACATGTGAAACGAAGTGGCCAGTAGTTTACTCATTCTGATGGTTTGGAATGATTCTGTCACCTCAGTGCCATTTTGTGAACAAAGTGGTAACCTTAGTCAACACTTTAGACTCCTAAATCTATGCCAGAGAAGAGAATGGAAAAATCCCCGAGGAGTTATGCTCTCCTCTAATGACCTGTCTTCTAACGTAAGCACCACTCCCAGAGGGACAACTGGTCCAAGTCCTTTATCAGAAGACTGACTTGAGATCGCTTCCTTAGGATTCAGAACCTTGGGATAGTACAGAAAGAAAAAGAACTTAAAAATAACATATTTTTGGAAAGATCACACTATTTCCTAACCCTAATATTTCAGGAACAAAATAAAGCAGTAAAATCCACTGTACAGAGCTGAACCACATTTGAAACTCTGTACTCTAGTGCCAAGGTGTTCCTAAAACTCTCACACTTGGAATTACAGTAGAAATAGTACTGACAGTCATGTTCCTGTCAAGTGATAGAGAAGGTAAAGAAACTGTTACCCTGAGACTGAAAGGGACACCAGTCTGTCTTGAAATCAGATGCACAAAATTCATGGAACTCTGATTTACCAAACCGTAAGGTACATTTTAAATATATGATATAGAATTAAGATAATGCAAGGGAGTGCTCAAAGAGATGGTGTAACTATCAGCACTCACATAACCAAAAGTGTCTCCTGCCAAGCAAAAGAGAATAAATACCAAGAAATCCAAGATTTCTCAAGGAATTTCCAAATAATCATGTCTGACTTGAGAGCAAAGACAAACTTGTAGTTAAACTGCAACAAGCAAAGGTGAGGTGTGCCTCCTTCGTGCTAGAAATAAGTTATTATCTTTAAGACCTAGAAAGGCTTAGAGATAACAGCAGTTAATGTCTCAATAGAACATTATTTTTTTGAGTCAGATTCCTCGGTACCTAGAGGCATTTCTTCAGTTTATGGTCTGCTACTGATTAGAAAACATCCTAATCACTACAGAACAATCTAGAAGTAGACTACGCCAAAACTGAAACTCCTCAGTGAGCCTAAACAGAAACCTAGGGAACATATCCCAGAAGTGTCGTGTCAGGGAGCCTGCAGAGTTCTCACACAGCAAGTTAGAAGTAACTTCACTAGTGAGAAAAGCTGCTGAAGTCAAAGGTAAGTAACCTGTCACATGATGATTAGCACACAAATTCAGATCCTTAGAGACTATGTCAACACACTTCAAGCAGCTCTCAAGCAAACACTATGTTAAGGGCAGCATTTGGTAAAAACAATCTTTCAAAAGTCGTTCAACATAAAAGCAGTTACATTTCATGAAAATTGAGTTTTACTCGATCTCAGTTCCATACAGCTACTGATGCCAAAACTGAGAAGAACAATTCAGCACCAAATTACTCATGGGCTGGAATATATTATCAAGTTCCCCTCAACTATCCCATCATTGGTAGCAAGGTTTGAAATTCCCCTTTGGACTAGAGTTGTGCAATAGAAACACATGAATTATGTGTCAATAACTCTGAAATGGCATCACGCTACTTTGACAACCTAATTTTTCCTTCCTCAAATCTCAAGCACTTTGTTATTTACTCACTAACACTGAATCCATGTTTGACTCTAACCTTGGATTTTCAGAAATGTTTTCTCTGACATGTCTGTGGCTCAGTAAGGAAAAAAAATCTGTGGGTGCTCTAGAACTCAGAGAGCACGAGCAGCTCTGCTGGGTTTGGCACACAACCCAACTGACTCATCGTGCTCAACTACAGACAAGCACCATTTTACTTCATATTTCAAAAAGTAGCAGCCAAGCTTGAGGGGCACTTGTTTTCCCACAGCCCCCCTTCCATGCATTTACCGCTATACTACCTAAACCTTTTTTTTTAATTCCATATGCATGCTTGATGAGGAAATTAATCACAAAATATTTAATGAAATGACACATGAAATATTCAGCTTAGTGCTTGCTGCTCAATGTGAATGGAAAGTGAGGTGCGGTGAAGTATTCAAGAGGAAAAAATTTCTTTTGTCCCAAAGTCAAGGCATCACCAAACAAGCTTTCACATTTGACTCACTCATACTAATCCTTCAGCCTTCTGTGACCATTACCTTACCTTAATCAGTGTTCACTCAGATGACTAAAAGGCTGCAAATGAGCTAAAAATATCTGAAGACTTCAGCTCATATATTTTCATTATCTTGTATTCTTCTCCCCTCACCTACAACCCAAGCCCCACAGTCTGGCAGAAGATGTTGGAGGCTTGCTGTATTCCAGGAACGGGGTCTCTATTCGAGAGACCACAAAATTTCCCCCCAAGACTGCAGGATAAAGTTATGCAGAAACACCACCCAGCTACTAAGCTACTAGACACTGGTACAAAGTCCCAGCTATCAGTAAATACTTTGGGGTAAAATAAACCAGTCTGTTGCCTCAGATGCCAACACATTTTACATGCCAGAAAGTGACAAACATAATGCATCGAATGATGTTTGTAAGTGGTGATTAAGCAGGGGAAGGCTACTACAGTCACAGAAAATATTACTTGTGGTACCACTTAAAAACCACACAGGCTGACTATAAGGCAATTCTTCATTGAAGCTGTAAATATATTAAACAAACCACACAAACAACTTCCACCATAACACCAGTTCAACACGTCAGTTGCCAGCCCTAAAAAGCCAGTCAAGGAGCACTGTAAGTCACTATGCTCGCTAAACTGGCTCACAAGGGCTGGATATTTGAACTGCTCAGTGCCCTTTGCAAGTGGCATCTTCTGGGCTCAGTGAAACTGAAGTACTGTCAACAGTAATAAAGATATTTACAACCAAAGAGACATCAGAAGAGACTCAGACTGTCATATCTCAAAAACCATGGCAGATAACCATTCTCAACTGCTACTTTACTCGGGAAATATTTTTGCCACTGCTGAAGAAGTTTCCTTTGCTGCCAAAGCCACATCTCAGAAACCTGAGAGCGTTGTGTGATGTGGCTTTCACGACAAGAAACCAAGAGCAAGGTAGTTATCAGTAAACAAGCAAGACACACTTCCTCCTAAAACAGCCTGACTCCCTTAACAAGCCTCCTCATCAAGGCACTGAAATCTCTCTACTCCAGACATGTTTCATATTTTACTCAAGATACGGCAGGATGGACACCATCAAGAAAGGGAGCATTACATGCCCTACAGAAAATTGCCACTTCCCAGCAATGACACCAGTAGCTCCCGCGTCCCCACGCCTCGTGAGAGCTGAAGGCGTGTTTCCAGGTTCTTCCCGGAGCGCTGTCCCCAGATCCAACGCAGGTGCTCAGACCAGCGCTGCCGAGCACCGCGCGGTTCAGCCCCGCCAAGCACAGCCGCCGCCCCCGTTCCCCCCGTACCTCGGGCCCTCACACGGGCCCGGCGGGGGCGGGATGACCCCCCAGCAGGGCGCTGCGCCGGTGACCCCCCCAGAGGCCCAGGACCCCCCTGGTCAGTCACCGTCCGGGAATGCCCGCAGCAGGCGGGAGTGAAGCATCTCCAGCCACAGTGCGCGGCTGCCGCGTCCACCGCCGCCGCCCTGGGGCCGTCCCAGGCCGCGGCGCCCCCCCTGCCCGCCCCTCGCCCGGCGCACTGGCCGCCCGCGCTCCCCACTTCCTTACCGAGCAGGGCGGCCGCCGCCAGCAGCCCCCGCGCCATGTCGGGGCCGGGTGCGGGCGGGAGCAGCGGGAGCGGGGCCGGGCCGCGGGCGGACACGGGCAGGGGGCGACGGCGGCTCCGCGCTCGGGGCGCTCTGGCGACGGCCCCGACCTGTCATGTGACCGCTGACGTCACTGCACCGCCCGCCCGTCACGTGACCCCGCGCGGGGGTGGGATGGGGTGGATCTCGCGAGAGCAGGAGGCGGGGATAGGGAGGGTAGGGATAGGGATATAGGCAGGGATAGAGAGAGAGGGATAGGGGTGCAGGGATAGGGATGGGGCAGGGTGGGAGCAGGGAAAGGGTAGGGATAGGGGCAGGAGAAGGGAAGGGGCAGAGCAGGGCCGGGGCCCGGCACACGCTCCCTGCCTGTGCCCACGGGCACTCAGCACACAGTGCTGCGGCTCAGCCCAGGGCCCCTCTGGCCACCAGCCCCAACCCGCGGGCCCAGGGCTTCTGAGGGCCCTGTGCCATCGTGGGCTGAAGGACAGTCACGGCTTGGCCCCGGGCACTGCTGCCCTGGCACAGCCCCCTGCCCACCCCTCCCATGCGGCACAAGGGTCTGGGTGCTTCCTGTGCACTGCTGTGCACCCCAGCCCTGTGACTTGTGTTGGATCAAAGCTGCCAGCAACATCAGGGCACAGGCCAGCCCTACCAGCTCTAGGCATTTAATTGGATTCCAGTGGGGAATGTTGCACAGTCACTCCTGTGTTAAAAGGGAAGGTGACAGAAGAGGGAGAGTAATGGCTTTGGTGAGCAAGTACAGAACACAGAATCACAGAATTGTTACAGTCGGAAGGGATCTCTGGAGATCATCCAATCCAACCTGCCTGCCAAGGCAGGGTCACCTAGACCAGTAACACAGGAACATGTCAAAGTGGGTTTGGAATGTCTCCAGGGAGGGAGATTCCATGACCTCCCTGGGGAGCCTGTTCCCATGCTCTGCCACCCTCAACATAAAGAAGTTCTTCCTCATGTTGAAGTGAAACTTCTTGTGTTATAGTTTATGGCCACTGGTCCTCGTCCTGTGACTTTACAGTACTCACTTAAGTTCTGTATTGCCTCCAGAATATGTTTATTGTCATGGAATTTAAAGGCAGTTTAAGGTGAATACAGTCATTCTGCATAGAACTATTTCAGCCCCAGCTGTATAAAAACTTTGGAACTTGATGGTCTCTGAAGTGATGTATCTGTATATACCAATGTATACATATAATCCACATGTGGTTCAAGAAAAAAGAGGGACTTGTGTTTGCATGGGTAAAAATTGCAATTTCACGTATTTTCAGATGATGTCTGATGTTTTGGAAGGAATCCCTTTTTTTTTTTTAAAGAAAACTAAAGAAAAGCTGAAGTTAGATATAAACATTCTCAGATGTAATGGAGCATAGTAATGGAGATGGGAAACCCAGGCCATTTGATCACTTTGTAATTCAATGCTTTCTCTTATCTGTGCTGTTAGGGATATGCTTACTTTGTCTGAAACTTCAGAAGTATTTATTTTGCTACTGAAATCCTATTTCTATTAATACTGGAAAGTGTGCCAATAGCAGGGTATTTTTGCTTTCTCAAAATGACTACCACTGTCATCCCTCTCCTCATTACAGTGCACTCCAGATTGTCTCTGAAGCAGGATCAGTTCTGCTCCCAAGCTGACTCCATACATTTTTACTTAGAACTGATTTGAAATGCAATTTAGCTACTACCAGCTGCTAAAGTCCAGTTCAGCTACTGTGAACTTGATCTTTCCTTGATGTTTGTCTCAGTTCACTTGCACTTGCTGTTTCCCCAAAACATCCTAGATCAGTTTAGTTGCTCCCTAGGCTTGGAGATCTACCTTTCATTTTCAATGATATTGATATAAACAGGTATTTCTTAATGCTGCACTTTTATCTCTGCATTTTTAGAGACAGTAATGTATTATTTCAGTTTGTTTGCAACACTTTATGCTTGCCACGCATTACCAAAAGCAGAAGTTAGTCAGTTTGAAAAACGACATTACAAGTGGCTCTGGTCAAGTGTTTGAGTGAGTCATCTGCAGAGGAGTTGAGGGTAATGGAGGTGGGATATGGGTTGTTCTCATTTTTCAATCACTGTTTTTGGAATCTCCACTTGGAGTGGAGAAAGTGGCTGCAGAGCACTTGAAGTCTGCCACAAGACAAAACAGAGAGGGAGGCCTGATGTCAGGTTTAAACTTGCTGTGCAGCAGTCTGGCTCTCTGCTGGAAAATCAGGAGGTGTCTATGAATGGAAGAGTGACAGATGCCTGGATTACTACCAAAAATTATGTTTCCATAAAGCAACAATATTGCAGCAAAGATTTGGTAAACAAAGAACATAAGGCTATCAGCAGAGAATGATGTTGACCTTATGTGCTATGGATCATTAGCTCACTAGGCCTTTTATAATGGTGTAGACTGCACAATAACAACTTTCATGGTGTTTAGTAAAAGTATTGTTGTACTAAACAAGGGTAAGGGCGTTTGCTAGACTAATGGAACAAGTCTTACACAACCTTGCTGGACATTAGCCCTGCTACTCAGTAACTTGTATGACATCAATCAAAGATGATAGCGGGGTAAGACATAAACATAAACCTACAGCTTTGGTAAAAGCTGGTATATACACAGCCCAGAGATCCAAAATTAGTGCCATCACTCAGGGAAATGAAATGTAGTCCATATCTAGCCCCTATGGAGCTGCTAGCCAAGGAACATGCACACACATCCAGATACTAACCCTGGTATGTTCTTGGCCTTTCTTCAGAGCCATGGCTGCAGAATGGCTGCTCATGGTAAACAAGCAGGAGATGTAGGAGCCGTTACTACAGTAAAAGCTGTCCAGCAAGGTCAAGGCAGAGCACAAGCATGGGAGACAATACAGGTTAGGAATTTTTACCAGGAAAGAATTTCCACAAAACATGACTCCATTTTTCCTGTAGCCTTTTTCTGCACATTACCTGACTTCACAGGGTTACATCTAGTAAGTAGAGGCTTACTAGTAATAGCTAACCAAGTTTATGGTACAGAGTCCATTCTCCCTAATACACCTGCTGAAGATCATAAACCTACAAAGAGAATGGAATCATTGGTTGGAAAAGACCTCAAATGTTAACCCAGCATTGCCAAGTCCACCACTAAACCATGTCCCTAAGCACCACATCCACAAGTCTTTTAAATACCTCCAGGGATGGTGACTCCATCACTTCCCTGGGCAGCCTATTCCAGTGCTTGACAAGTCTTTCAGTAAAAAAAGTTTTCCTTCTTCTTTGGCAGAACCTGAGTTTTTTTCCTCTCAACCTATTGTTTGTTATTTGGGAGAAGAGACCAACACCCACTTGGCTACAACCTCCTTTCAGGTAGTTGTAGAGAGTGATAAGATTATCCCTTAGATTAGAGCCTCCTCTTCTCCAGGCTAAACAACTCCAGCTCCCTCTTAGGACTTGTGCTCCAGACCCTTCAACAGTTCTGTTGCCCTTTTCTATACACACTCCAGCACATTAGTGCCCTCCTTGCAGTGAGGGGCCCAGAACTGAACCCACAGTCTGAGGCGTGGCCTCACCAGTGCCAAGTGCAGGGGGACAATCACTGCCCTGGTCCTGCTGGCCACACTATTCCTGATACAGGGCAGGATGCCATTGGTCTTCTTAGCCACCTGGGCACACTGCTGGTTTGTGTTCAGCTGCTGTTGATCAGCACCCCCAGGTCCTTTTCCACCAGGCATCTTCCCAGCAACTGCCCCACACCTGGAGCTTGCACAGGTCTATCTGCATAACAATTTGATGTAGTGAAGTTGCATGAAAGGCGTGTGAATTTTTTTCAAGTATGTATAGCACAAAGAAAGGAAGACAAAAACTGCAGCAGGCCAAGTGAGTGAATTATAAGCTCAGGTTCAGATAAAGGAATTCATGGGAAGCTAAAATACAGAACTGAGAAAACACCCAAGGAGAGGGCAGGAATGAAGCTGTTGCCTGGAATGGAGAGCTGCAATTGCCAGACTTGGGAAGTACCATCAAATCAGCCCCCAGCCTACATTCTCATACTTATTTTTCCTCCGGAAATGTTGGACTAGATGACAGGGCATCAGATTTAGGAAAATTGCTTTTTAAATACATATAATGTATGTTTGGATGAGTTATTTGTATCCCAGACTCTTGCTGTTATTTTTGTCATAAATAACCAGCTGATTGAGACTGGACACTCAGCCAAATTCTATCACAAGCTATCAAAAAGCAATCAAATGCAGCTATTTTGATATGGAGAAATGATTACCATGCTGACTAATAATCTAACTGCTAACATGTTTGGTTCAGTACAGAAAAAAATCCTGGGAAGAAAAATGTGAGGAAATCAAATTAAAAATGAGGACCTGAGAGAGTCATGATTACCTGGCCTGTCAGTCTCTCCCACAGCTTTTGAACCTCCAAAGCCACTTGCAGACCAATGTGGAAGAGTAGGAGTCTTCAGAGATTTTCTACAGGTTCAGGAACAAGGGGGTGGGTGGAGATCAGCAGCTGGATAAAGAAGAACAAAACTCATGCTCCCACAAGCAGAAAGGCAGAACTAAGGAGAACGCCCCCCCAAGTATTGCTGCTTGAGGTTATTTGTGGAGGATGATACAGTCAGGGACCAAGAGCACAGAAAGACAGGTTTCATTATTTTCACTGCTATGGAACAACTCATTTTTAATTGCTAGACCACAATAACTTGGCCAATGAGTTCTAGTCTGTAGCAATTAAGAAAAACTGTACATGTCAGCACTTTTAATCAATTAACATTGCTTCTTGAGGCAGAACCATTTCAATCATCTTCAGGATAACAACGCTGCTTTTAATCTATTCTTTAAAACCACTGAACCAGGACATTTGGGCTAAGAAGGGGCAGGCAGGACACACTCACTGCTTCCTATCAGCTACTGCACATTACTGCCAGCTTTTGGTGTGGATAAAGCCTCTGGCCGTTACATTTCTGCGAGGAACATACTCCTTTTTGGTTTAGAAGTCTAATAAGATGGATCTGATCGGTTTCCATACACAAAGAAAATGAACTACAAGCTGAACTGTGTAAATAACACTGAAGAACCAACTGCACAAATAAACTGAAGTGCCGTTCTCACAAAAGCTAGGACATTATTACGCTTTAAAGATTTTATTTGCATTAAATGAAGATTCAAATATTAAAATAAGTCTATATTAAATTACAACATTAAATATGCTTTAAATACAATAAACTAAATGTTTTTAGTTTCTAAACACAAAGGGAACAAAAATAAATCAGGAGAATGCAATAAAATTAATGACACCAGATGACAGAATAAGGACTTTTAATATGTAGATCCAGATGACAACAATGTTTACTTCAAGAAGAGGTGGTGGCCTTTTAACTAATGCACAAAACCCAAGTTACATAAACTTTATAAGATATCCTCAAGAAAATATTGCTCAGTTAAATTTTTATTTATGTAGTGATCAAAACTCTCTTGGTAGCTCTTTTTCAGAATGAAACACACCCCTATGCAAAACAGGAAAATAAACAGTCTTTTAAGTATTATCACAAATGGTGTCTTCCTTATAGTTACAATTATCTAACAGATCTACAGTGTCTTTCATTCTTGAATTCAAATCGACTTACTTATATACAATATGTAACAAAGTACTCACAAAATTCTTAGTCTTTCAAGACATGAAGCTATGCTTTCACAATATTGAGACAATAAGTTTTTCGAAAAAAAGGTTTGTTGTTTTTGTTTTTTAAAGTGGAGCACACTGTACAGTAGGTTCCCTGTAGGTTATTTTCAAGGCAGAACTAAATGTTACAGCAATTACATAAACACCTGTTGCTGTAAAATGAAATACTTGTTGCCCTAAAATGAGGTAGGGCCTCTTTGACTCAGATCTAATCTTTGCCACCCAAGCCAGCAGAAGTAGTAATCATAGAACAATCCATTTTTTAGCTAAATAATCCAACAGCTCAGTACACACCTGAATGCAGTTGTCCTCTTGGCACTTCACAGATCTCACTTCAAAACCTGATTTATCCAAACCAGACTGAAGTTTGTAGTAACTTGAAAGAAAATTAACTGAACCCAAGTTTAAGGATTTTCATAACTTCAAAAATTCAGTGTATTTCAACAACACTGCTTGTACATAAGTGTTCATCAATTAAGGGTTTTTAAAAGATACCCAAGTTGTCACTGTAGCTAAAGAATGCAGCATATAGGGACTTTACGGATGCAATTAGGAACACCTAAATGAAGAAACCACACTTGCATCCATCACAGAAGTATTTCTCACACAGGTAATTTTACTTCTCCATCCAACTTCAATGACATTGTTAAACAAAACTGTAAAACTAAATTTTGAAGAACCTAGAAGAACAAAAGAGTAACGAAAGATAAAAACACCCCAGGATGTTTAAAATTAGTAAGGAGTCTTGACAAGGGTGATCAATGAACATGTCATTTTGCTTCTTTTCCACAGCAGTGCATGCAGCTGGTTGAAGAATATACATCAACCTGAAATCTGCTAAAAGGAAAGTCTGGAACAGCATAGGTATTTGGTGTCTTGAAGATATATGTGGATGATTTTGGTTTTTACTTTTTGGGTTTATTTTTTATTTTTTTAAATAAAAGTACTTCTCCATTATGCAACATAGTGGTACTGATTGGGGTTGTCTTTGTCTCTCTCCATATAGTCTCTGTCAATGAGAGATTCAATCCTCTTTTTCAAGTCTCCAGGCTAGAAGGAAAGATGAGATTAGTATAACAGTAAGTAACATAAATGCAAATATATTTTAGACAATAAGACTGCTAAAAGCCACATAACAAAATGCACCATAGTATATAGTTAATTTACTACTAAGTATCAATACCTTGATAATTAGGTTTGATTCTATGATATTTCACATTTGTTGTTCTTATGGACAAGCTGAATAGAAAAAATGTATTACATATGTTTAGATAAGCATTGGATGGTTTGACAAACAAAAACATAAGTTACCTTTACAGGAAATTTCAGTTGATTATACAATTCAGAAACAAGAAGATTATGACCAAGAGTCTTTCTCATCTTCATTATTCGTACAATAGCAGCATCAATCTGATACTGCCTGTCTTGAAATACTCTTTCAGTTGTGCTGACCTGTTCCTCAACCTAAAGAACAATAGAACACCACAAATCATATCACCTTCTATCACTGTTTTTATTAATTATATTTCTATTGTTAACCTTTACAATAAAATGAAAACTCATCTACTCTTGCTTAGCCTTGAGACAGATGCACGTATTACTGCATGTTATGAGCTAAGTGATTCTGATGTGTACTGCTAAAGCAAGTCAAAGATAAAATTAAAGATAATGTAAAGGAAAAAATAAGGTATGTCTTATTTTAAATCTATTTGATAAATTAAACTAAATCTTAAAAACTCCCTTCAGCTTTCTGAGAGAACACTCACCAGTTCAACAGCCCAAACAGTCTTTTGTGTCAAACACCAATTTGACTTTTAGAATTTTAATATGCACAGGCAAAAAACAAACAAGCCAATATTAATTAAAATATGCCACCTTTTGTCAAGCACTGGGATTCAGGTACAACCAAGACATCTGCTGCAAAGTCAGAGACAACTCTGATTTTTATAGCCCTCCTACCTGCTACATATAGAAGCAACGTGGTGACATTTGATTTATGAGTTCAGTATAGTACCAACACTTCAGCAATACCACAGAAACTTTTAAGACGGACTGAAACATCTACAAGATCCTTTCAGTCTAATATATAGGCATTTAAATTTGGAAGCACAGGAAAGAACCTAAATTTTTTTGATTCCAATGAGTTTTAAAATCTTTACTGCCTCTGTGAGTCATCCTGACTACCCCAAAAAAATTAAATACCTTTCTCTTTTCCCCATATGCAAAAACTACAAGAGAAAATATAGAGATTGTCTTTTCACATGGGATATCTAGATAAACAGTTCATATATAAACAGAATGAATACAAAAAAAATACATACTGTTTCTTTCATTTGGATTTGGTTGATCTTTATTCTAAACAATTTATGCTTGAAATCACCATTGAAGATGAACTTATCTCCATCTTCTACATCCTTGCCCTTTGGATTTTTAATCAATACTCGTGCTTTTCCACAAGCTAAAGACTGCAAGGTTCTTCTTAACTCACTGTCCTCTGTGAAGAAGTTCAAAATACGAGAGAAAGCACAACAAAGCATTAACATGAGAAGTTTTATGTGATTAATCTAGAAATACAATTGAGAAGTTACTGGTTTTATGTTAATACTTTCTTCCAGCCAAGTCCCAATTAGGAAAGAACTCACAAGCTCAGACTCACATCTTTCACAGGTAAGTGCTCAGAGCATGCACAGATTTGTGTATGTCAGAAAGACAGACTGAGGCTCATCTCAGTGAGCTTTCCATGCAAAATAGATGGAAGATTTCACATTAACATGAGCCTGGTTTTATTGTTTTAGTTTTGTTTGGTAATAACAGGACTTTAGAAGAAAAAGTCAGTGGGTAACAAGAAACTCAAGCCACCTCTTTTATGATTTCATCACTGTTTCTGACACACACCAAAACAATGTAATAGACTAAAAAAACCAGAAGCCTAAATTGACAGAAAGATGCTTTCTAAGAGGGTAGAGCTGATAGCTATTACAGTCAAACTTCCCCCACAGCAGGAAAGTAGTAGAAACAAGTGGGTTAGGAAAATTTTATCTACTAATATATAAGGCTAAAAGCATTTGGACAAGTAGATAAAATGAAATCTTAAACATTCTAATAATTATGTTGAAAAGTTTTGTATCAAGATTTTGCATTAAAACATTCTCTAGAATACTTTATTCACAATATAAGATTGTCACCAATTTTGCTGGATCTCCTGAACAGAGTTTTAGTCTAAAAATTGAAAGATAGGTTTTGCAATCTGTGCTGATGTGCAGGGTAGCTGAGTAAAAGATTCATAGAATCATAGAATGAACCAGGTTGGAAAAGACCTCTGAGATCATCAAGTCCAACCCTTGATCCAACACCACCGTGGTTACTAGACCATGGCACTAAGTGCCACATCCAGTCTCATCTTAAAAACCTCCAGGGATGGAGAATCCACCACCTCCCTGGGCAGCCCACTCCAATGTTTGATTACTCTATCTGAAAAAATTTCTTCCTAATATCTAACCTAAACCTCCTCTGGCACAGCTTAAGACCATGCCCTCTTAATTCTACTGCTGGTTGCCTGGGAGAAGAGACCAATCCCCACCTGGCTACAACCTCCTTTCAGGGAGTTGTAGAGAGTGATGAGGTCCCCGCTGAGCCTCTTCTCCAGGCTAAACAACCCAGCACCCTCAGTCTCTTCTCACTTGTGTTTGAGTCCCTTCACCAGCCTCGTTGCTCTTCTCTGGACCTGCTCCAGCACCTCAATATCCTTCCTGAACTGAGGGGCCCAGAACTGGACACAGTACTCCAGGTGTGGCCTCACCAGTGCTGAGTACAGGGGAAGAATCACTTCCCTGGACCTGTTGGCCACACTGTTCCTGATCCAGGCCAGGATGCCATTGGCCTTCTTGGCCACTTGGGCACACTGCTGGCTCATGTTCAGCTTCCTGTCAATCCAAACTCCCAGGTTCCTTTCTGCCTGGCTGCTCTCCAGCCTGTAATGCCGCATGGGGTTGTTGTGGCCAAAGTGCAGGATCTGGCACGTGGCCTTGTTGAACCTCATCCTGTTGGAATCAGACCATCTCTCCAGTTTGTCCAGGTCCATCTGAAGAGCCCTCCTGTCTTCCAGTAGATCAACACTATCCCCAACTTGGTGATGACACCCCCAACTTGGTGTCATCTGCAAATTTGCTAATGGTACACTCAATCCCCTCATCCAGATCATCAATAAAGATATTAACACTATTACTATTTTTAAAATAGTTTAGTTTTCACACAGAGAGACCTCTTCCTTTTTTTAAACTTCCAACTGCTCTATGATTACTAAAAAAACCCTTCAAACCACGTGGACTAAACAGGCTTGTATGACATTTGACACATTTTGTCTGTTTCAACTTCAGTAAATGCCGATTGTTGAGCTGTGTTTTTGTTCAAACACAAAGCTGCTGTTAAAACACTTTGGAGCTTTACTTCTGCCTTGTGTGAGAAGTTGCAGGTTGCCAAAAGGAAGGAATCTGCAATTACTTATCAATCACAGAAGTAGAAGTAAAAACTGCACCTCCTAGAGGCTTCCTTGACAATGAGAAATACTCTGCATTCTTATGTGCCTATTTGGACAACACATCTTAAAGCACCACAGTTACCAGAGAGAAGGTAAGCATTCTTTCTCTGAGTGACAGTTTATGCATTTTCTAACTCTACTAATGTATCAGGAACAATCTCATTAAAGAGACTGGTGGTAATTTATTGCAACCGTGACTAGAAAACAAATTCCAACCACAGTCAGTTAATGCCTACAAAATAATTAAGAGGGACTTTTTACAAGAGCATGTAGTGACAGGACAAGGGGGAATGGCTTCTATGGCATTGATCCTGGCCCCAAAGGAAACCTCTGGACCATAAACTGTCCTTCTTACACACATTCCTATACTACTTCTCTCTAGGGGAGAAAAATATAGACATGGCACTCAGTGCAATAACATATAGGTAGCTCCCAACTATCAATTCCAGCCAGCTGCCTTAAAAACACTATTGAAATCCTTTATTTTGTGCTATAATGGAATGGATGTCCATGCAGCAGATTTTATCTGTTGCTGTCAGGCAGCCAGAATGCAAACTCCAAGGTACAGCAATACAAGATGAGAAAGAAGGACAAAGATCAGGCTGGTGTGAACCTATGTTTTGTTCAGTAAACACTGTAGTTTCACCTAATAGGCCTCTCTGGAGGCTATCCTGGTGTTTATCATTCACACTGGCATGGATTTTCTTCAGCTCCTTTACCATTAATGGAGTAGATGACTAAGCAGCCTGAAGCATTGATGCTAAGAAGCTAGTGTACTGCCTTCTGAAGTGCAAGGATTCTTGATATCCCAATTTTACAGTATTTTACTAAATATATTACAATATTTTAGTACTTGTATGGGCTCAAATACTCTTTCAGCATTGCTGGTTTGGGTTAATCTTAAGTTTCAACATGCGAAGGGCTACTCGGTATAACGTGCTGATTGATGCAGAACTTCCAGAGAGTAAAGAAATGATAGAGTTATGGCTGTAACTATCTCAAGAAGGTGTAAGAATTTGGAAAAAAACCCCATGCAAGAACATAAGAACACAGAAGGCAGAGACTGCAGATGGTTAAAAAGAAAACTATATTTCTTCAGGTTTTCTTGTCCTTTCTGCCTTCAGGTTCAAGTGCAGAGGCAGAGTTACAAAGTATACATCCAGCACAACACTGCTGCTCTTAACAAATCAGACCAAATGGAGACTCCAGCAACAGTAATAGGAAACAGGTGGAAGAGCTCTCAAAACAGTTCAAACTGAAAATACTCTCCTGAAACACCCCCAAATGACAGCATTCTACAGCAGATCATTTTCCAAATCTAGTATGTGAACCTAATGGAATGAAAATAATTTGTACACACAACAGTGTATCACCACTTGAATTTCAAGAATTGCAATGATACGTTTTGTAAATCTAATCGGTTGTTAGTAGTAGCATATGCTGTACAGCTCTTACTATTAATTTTGTGAAGCATGTTACACACTAAGAAAAATACACTAAGAAACACCAGCAGTGTGTTTTCATTTCTTCTGGTGTCTGTATCCTATGGCTCATGAAGTTTGTCTAATGACCAAGGCAAATTTCTTAAAATTAGGCATTTACATACAAAATCATAATTCACAATCACTCAATTAATACATTTAAGAATCAGAAAGTGTTTTTCCTACCTACACCAGTGGCCATTTTAATTTCTTCAAAACTGAATTCATCTCCTTCATTAAACATAAGCAACACTAATGTCTGAAAGAGTGATACTTGAAATTCTTTCTTCCCCTAAAAGAGAAATATCAAATAATTAGAAGTAATAGTCAGAAAATTTTCTGCTGCACCCCCAACGTCTGACAAGTTACAGAAGGCATACATTTACTTTTCTATTTCTAGAAGAGATATGCATTTTAGAATGCCTGGCACACGGGCAGTATTGAGGAAACAGGATATTTCTAAAGACTCTTTTTTTTTGCTCCTCTAACAGTAGAAATACAGTACACAGCAGAAGCTCATTAGAATGGCCTGGTATTTACTTCCTATCCTTTACTTCATTTTAATTACAATATATGAAATTCTGGCATTGCCACCATCAATATTGAATCTCTTAGTAATTAACTCAAGTTTCATTTTATTGGAGATAAACTAATACAGAAGAAATCTTGGCATTGGATCAAATATGAAAGAAACAAGAAAATTTTGGTTTGCTACGACACACAGGGACAGTATTATCAGTAACACAATGTTTGTACAAACAGGCAACCTTTAAAGAACTTGAACTCTTCAGCCAGCTGTGGACATTTCTGTCAACTGACAATTACAAGCCCATCCATCTTACTCTTATGTAATGACTAAACCTCCAAGAGTCATGTTCACAATGCGTTAGCAAAAGAATTCAAGTTTTTTTGTCTTTGTTGTGGCTCAATGAAACTGCATGATTACAAGGCAAGATATAGCATGAGACAAAAGAAAACCACATTAAGAAACAATGTGGTAAATAATTCAACAAGCATTTAAAGTTTAACCACAGCCATCACATGACTAACACCCTTCAGTCTCTTCTGGTTATCAGTTAAGCATACTAAAAGCATCACTGGTATTTCTATGATCAAAACTATTCCAGATTAAAAAGAAAAAGATGCTACAATCTTCTTTCATTAATTTCCTGCTTTATCACAACTTGCTTTATCTGAATGAGCAACAATTCCTATCAAATGAGTATTACCACAAGGTATCACACTGCTGTCTTCTGTTAGCAAGGCAGTATTTCAGTTTAATTATAGAAAGCCTACTTTCTATATAAAATAACAGTGTTGAATTGTGATCGTTCCTCCATAAAAATGTTACTGCCTTTATAAAAATACAGTACATGTCTAGATTCCAAACAATTGACTTAAATTTTATCCCGACAGACTTAGCTTTAAAACAGGAAAGCTTACGTCCTTAAATTCTGCCTTTAGGACAGCATGCCCTAAAGTGGTCTGCCACTGAAGCTTTCGACCACTGTGTTTTCCCAGGTAAAAGGTTTTAAATACCTCTTGAAGCTTTATCATCTGTAAAGAAAACAGAGAAAAACATTCATTAGCATTTTATCAATGCAGTGACACCAGATGATTGCATGCGTGTAATTGCTTTATTCTCCTCAACCATGTTTCAAAATAAGTGTTTTTGTGGGGAAAACTTTAACCCAAAGAGCAAAATTCTGCTCTCAAGTACACTTGTACAACTATGCACAAAAGAAAGTCTCAATTCAAAAATAACTTAATTTCCCTGGAGTTTTTTACCTTTTGTTTTGTTTGTTTTAAATAAAAGTAAAATAACCCCCCCTGTAAAGGGTTTTAAACATCAAAAATAAATACTTTTTTGTCCTGGACTATGAATCTGACCAAAAAGTCATCAGACAAAAAGCATACATCTCACACCTTTGCCCTGGTAACTACCATCTGCTCCCGTGTTCTTCCTGTATCTTGTCCTGTACTGGAATTCAAATCTGATTCCAGTACTTTATACTCTCTTACTTCCAAGTAAGGGGTTTCTACCCCTTCATTTTCATGCTGTGTTGCTCAGGCTAGATCATTCCAAAGTAGTCTGCCACAGAGGAAAAGATGCCTCAGGAGCAAGAGCACAAAAGCTTCCACATTTTCTGAATTGAATGGGAACCCCACTCCCACCTTTGGCCTCTGAAGTGCTTCCCACAGTTCAGATCAAACAAGGTATTGTAGGAAATAGGACTACAAATACATATTTCAATCTACACCAATACCGGCAGGAGCTTTGCAAAAATATCTCAACTTGGAAGCAATCTTTTTTTGTGCAAATACTGTTTCAATGCAGGGGTTAGTTTGGTGTGACACATTGCAGGGAACAGAGGAAGGATCTTTCAGAAAAAAGGAACGTGCAGTAACATAACTATTGGCTAGATCAAAGTGCCTAACCAATGTAGTTAAAGATTGACTAAGTTAAGGTGAACTGACTTTAAGTGTTTGACTGCAATGCTAAGTGAGGATAGGAGGTTTTTTTATACTAATTCTATATTATTATTACTATTATTAAACAGGTAAAAAACCCACACTGAGTGAAGCAATCATCTGAAAAAAGTGGATTTTACTCACTACAATTTTTGCAATCCTGCAATCTTTAACATGACATAACCCCCTTAAATATCTAGCAGAAAAACATCTAATGAAGTGCATTAGTTCAGCCTGTGATAGTGATTATGATTCCACTCTCTACAGTGGATTAAGAAGAATTTAAACACTAACCTCTGAATTTAAGTGGACTTCCATAGGTGTATAAGTTGGCCAATATCCCATAGTTAATATATTTACTGTCAGGTCTATATTTCCTGGGTCACTTTGGTTCTGCATATACTAAAATACAAGAGACAAAAATCATTCAAGTATACTGTCTGAATATTAATTAGAAAATAAAGATATATTTAATTAGAAATTTAAAATTAGTTATAACAATGAAAAATTTCTACATGCCACATCCTTGGTTAGACATGCTCTGCCAGGATTTTGAATAACTATTTAAGGCCCCCCTCCCCAGTTTCAAAACACAGCAAGTGGTTTGAAGTACAAAGAAAGAACAACATGCCTTGAAATATCCTAGACTGCTGTCTCTACAGGATATTGAGTCAAAGACCTCTAATCACATGCAAATAAAGCAAAAGAAAAGCTTTTTATCATGGCAGAAGCCATGGCAGGGACCATAAGATCAACAGGATCCCCTTGGACTTTCACATCTGTTATACAAAACATTTTCATATAATTTGAGCATAGCATCAGCCAAACTAGGCTGCAAATTCTGGGATAGAGAAGTTACTTCAGTATTTTATTACTGGAGCAGGTGTCCTGGGTTTGATCTCTACCTCAGAATGCTGTCTTCAATAAGGCCCCAAAACAAGTACCCAGAGAGAACAACAGGGTGTGCATATACAGTATTTCCTCCAAGCATTCCCTTGATTACCAACAGGTTGGAAACTCTGGGGCTGAGACATGCACAGTTTCTGCACACTTAGCTACCTTCAGGGAGTTACTGTGGTGTGGGCCATTCACAAAGGATTCATCAGATCACCAACAGTTTACAGAATTAAGGGATAAAGACTTTAAAAGATGTCAGTTGACTAAATTACTATGTGGTATTTAGACTGTAATTTACTTAGAAAGCAATCAAATAAAACTATAAAATAAGCTTATCTCTGAATAGATATACAATAAATAAATTCTGTTCTGTAAAAACAGAATAGTCTATAGACTCTCTTATTATGACCAGGACCTGCTCAAAAGCTGTTTTGTTTAATTTTAGCTTAATCCAAGGTATAACAATATTAAATGTTTCCCCATGACTTCTGAAAATTTAGTTTGCAAACAAAAGGTAAATGTACCTGCTTAAACTGTACCATGACATCTTTTGACAGCTCCATGTCCTTGAACATGCCCTCCAGTTTGCTGGTAAAAGCAGCACCACATTCTGTCACACAAATTAAAGCAAAGATCCCACAGTTACAAAGAAGCACAGAACAAGCAATAAAGGTTTAATCTGAGACAGTCAAGCCACATGTGCCAGGTTACAGAGCACCCACAAATAGGTGGATTTTTAAGGATTTTAAGGATTTGGTTCCTCTGTAGGTACATTAAATGAACCAGTCTCATACCTAAGAGGTCAGCCCAATAGTTCTCACTGAGCACAATGAAAGCTGTGAGATATATATATATATAGCTAAGTACTTAAGTAAGAGTTGTTCAGTTATTACTTAAAATCTGGCTTGTCACTTCTTAAAATGAGAAAACAGGAATTCCAATTTATGTGCCAAAAAGTGATACAAATTTAACACATCTGAATATGCCTACCATGTTTAAGCTTTGACAACATGGACTTCTCCGCATCTACTGATGCACTTTTTCCAACCAGCAGTCTTTTGGCCAAGTCTTTCTTATAAAATGCCTCAAAAACATCTTTCCCTGTAAAGAAATTGAAACAAAAAATAAAATACAACTGAAATAATACACTCTATTTGCATAATTTGTGACACAAGCCTTTCTTGGGGCGTGCTGATCTCAGAAGAATATTCACTACGCAGCAGTGAAGAAAAATTTGTAGACATTTTGTTCTTTTTATATTTTAATAAATCTATTAACACATTTCGCAAAACCTTTCTTATTTTTGCCCCAAGAACATGGACTGCATTGTATTTCCCATTGGATCAGCCACAAACCACATGAAATTACTCTGGGGGGCAGAAGAAGATTCTCCCTCCTGTGGTTTGATTTATTAAAAGAAGTTATAGGGGAGGTTTTCTATGTATTAAAGAATATATTTTAAAAGTCTAAGATGAAGAAAAATTGACAGAAGTCTTCCCACTTGGTTTGCCAATAGCCTTTTGAAATGAAGCAGCCATACAGACACCCACAAACTTTCACACCTCAAACCCAAGCTTCCGCATATCTTTTCTACTGACAGTGTCAAGATATCAGCAAGTTGTTTCACTTTTAAGAGGAACAAATTCACTGTAACTCAAGGCACTATTTGCACTGCCTACAGTAGCCCCTCAATTCCTTGTAAACACCTTCCAATGTAGCAATTCCTCCCATAGTCTTCTTTCTTCTCTAACCTGTCCTCTGGTAAAGTGATGTTTCATGGAACAGCTGCAACAAGACATTACCAGAAAGTCCAATGCCCAGAAACTACCTACTAACTATCATCTGCTCTTTAAACACTAGACAGCTCAAAATAAAATTTGCACTTTTAGCTCAAAAAATATAAAGAGAAAAAGAGCTGGTGAAAATTTCAGAATTAACAGAAATTAACTTCTTACACTGACAAGTTGCCATGTTTTCAATCACCATCTCTATCTGATAAAAATCATGATGCAAATGATACTACTTTATGACTTGACTGCTTTCCCATTATATTATACTTGGTTTGGATTTTATGAAGAGAGAACCCGACAGATCTCAGAACAAACTAATACAGAATTGGGTAATACCTGCTCATTCTACCCCAGCCCAGGATACGTCTTCCACTTCCCCCAAAACAGTGGCCATGCATCTCTATTAGACTAGACCACTTTTTTTTCCTGATATCCCATCTAGAAAAAAAAAATCTCCTAACACATTTAAGGGTTTTGCTCAGATAGGGACATACATGAGGGAAGTGCATTTCAAAGGCAGTAAAACTCAGCAATAACACTTTTTCCTGTTGTGCTGAGCCCTCCGCTGTGTTCCCTCTCAGCCATGATGAGAAAAGAGAAGTCATTAGTTGCTGGATTTTCACCTACTTGCACCTACAACCTACCGAGGCAGACAGGGAAGAGAAAATCTGTACTGACATCCATTCTGTGTTGTTAGAGGAGAGGCTGTGGCTACAGAGGCGGTTAATTTATGTGAAAAAACTTCCAGCAACAGCTCTGACTCTTAGGTCTCCACCCACAGACTGCGAAAGGTCTGTAACTTTCCAATCTCCATAGAACTAGTTTGTCCCCCCGGTGTATTTATTGTGCTCCTTCAGGTGTAAGACAACCTGAATTAAAGATCAAGTAGAGCAGAAACTCATGCTGAAAAAGACCTCTTACATTCAGAGGAAAGCATCTCTGCTAGGAGCAAGGAAAACAGTTCCAATTGCATCAGCGGTGAAGTGCTATTTCTTACCATGAATGAATCTAAATATGATCATGATTTTGTCAAGGATTCTTTCCAGCTCTTCATCTGTTGCTTCTTTATTACCAGCTCTTAACTTGGAATCCACATATTTTGCTACAAATAAATAAAATCATTTAACAGCTTAAAAATAAATCTAAAATAACCAACTTAAGCATCTCCCGCTTGAAATATTACTATGTGTTAAATATTACTATATGTTAAAATACAGCATAAATGTAAAACTTTCTGTTTTCCCTTTTCACACCCTTATGTTCAGTGGGAACACAGACAGAGTCCTACTGTACTACCAGCACAATGGAAAATTATTGCAAAAAGTAACAGTCCAAGAAAAAAAGGAATACAGTATAATGATTAAAATTATCGCATTAGAAATACCCACATTTTGTGTTAGAGTCTGAACAAGCACATTTCTTGTTGAAAGACAATGTTTTGGAAGCGTACAATGCATATGAATGTATTTATGAGAAACAGAAACAAACAACATAAAGAGGACTATATTTTTTTAGAACTTTACCATGTCCCTCATGCTCCTTAGTGGGAGCATATCAAAATTTAAACAGAAGCACTACTTTGAAGTTAGTAGCTTCAGAATGCCAGAAATAAGGTTAAGCCTTGAGTTTAGCTAAGTATTTATTAAGCCACATTAGTATCCTTATACAACCTCCTGTGTAAGAAGGAAACCTTTGCAGGAGCTGAAAACACCATGATCCACAAATGACAGCAGCCCATATCACAGCTTTAACCTGTATCACTGTGTTGTGCAATCTGTCCTACATAAAGCTGATTTCAAAAGGAAGTCACAAAATAAGCTGAATAAAGGTAAAAGAATGTACAGAGGAAAAACAAACAACCAAGGAGCAGGATCCTCTCCTGGTGTAAAATGCCACAGCTCCAGTTTTGCTGCAGGCAAAATAGTCAGAATAGCTTTTGCCGGATCAGGGATAAACCAAGTAACAGTATTTTTAAAATATTTATTATTTTTCCCCCTTAATATGTAGTAGTTCCCCTTTCAAGGTCTCGAATTTCATTTCCTCTATTAAAATTCCTTGTATTTGAAAGCTTTAAAATTGTTATCCCAACCTCAGCCTTCAAGGCAGATAGATGGGCTATGCTCAGTCATTTCCGAAAGATCCAGAACGTCCAAAGAACTCCTCTACTATCACAATGAAAACCAGTTTCCTTTTATTTGCCACGGCTGCTCTTTCCCCCTAAGCATTTACTCCACTGGCAGCACCAGCCCCACGCTCTCTGAGCAGTTGTTAGCACCAGCACCGTGCAAGCAGCAGAGCGCAGGGGCAGCAGCAGGTGACATGCTCCGTCAGGACACCGTGCTCACACCTCCGGCACACCCAAGCTCCTGGAACCCGCCGTGCTCCCAGGTTAACGTTTGCCTCGTGTCCCAAAAATGAGTCTCCTAAAGCAGAATGCGTACTGCACCACTATTGCACTAGCACACTCAGCAGCAATATCTTATCATGCTTTCTATAGATTTTTGAAATATTTTACAGAAAAATATTTGTGTACCTATCAATTCTGCAGGCTTATTTGGTCTCTTGTTGATAAATGTTTCAAAGGACTCCTTCATCAAGTTTATAAATTTTTCATTTTTCTGAAAGCACACTTCTATGATATGGTCCACTTTATCCTTAAAATCTAGTAGCTCTTGCACCATATCCTTGTCTTTTTCAGGATTAACCACTATTGTTGTCCCAAAGTTCTGTAAAACAAACACTTTTGATAGTAAAATACTTTAAGAGTGCTACCTATCTCCCCCAACAGACACATTCACCCTTACAAAATTTCTCATTAGAAAGAGTAATTTTTTTTTTTTACAGAGCTACTTATGTGACTTCACGTTTTCAAAAAATGAGATGCATTGAAATTTAAAATAAAAACCCAGACACACATTAATGGATTTCATACATTATTGTTTGATTTAAAGATTATATACATTCAAGACAAATGCTAAAAAAAATAAAATAAATACACAGTAGACATGACTATGATGTGCAAGTTTACAGTTAGAGAACTACATGATTCATGTAAAATAAATTATATGGAAACTGCCTCAGAAATGTTAAGTGTAATAGAAACTTCACACTATTTTTCTTAAATCCATTAGAGAGCTCTATTGATGGAACAGGTGGCAAAAATTCAACTGCTGCTCATCACTCTAAGATTCCTCTTTCAGGAAGGGTTCTGAAGCAAAAAAAAAACAACCTAGCTGAATTGCAAGGAAACAAAACTTTCCCATACACAAGAAGCAGCCACAGACTCGACTTTCACTTCTTGTCCTATATTTATTATCTTAGATACAACACCATCTGTCTAATGACTCAAAATATTCTGTAATGGAGGATTTAAATTTACTGGACAATTTGCTTACAGTTGCTTAGTAACACTGATCAGTGCCCTGGACAGAATGGTCAGTTTTTCAAGGTGAGAAAGGGGAAACATCTGCACAGTAACAGCAAAACACTACTATTTTCATCAACTGAAGCATGTTAGCCACAACAACAGTAAAATATGGGGAAATCCCTTTCAAACCTCAGAAGTTCCACTTTAATACATAATTAGCAATTGCCATATTCATGGAGATTTTTCTCAAGTAACATTTCAGAGTGAAGCTGAACACAAAGCTGCTTGAACACAAAGGTCCTTAGATTTAACGTGTATCACGGAGTCACAGAAAGGCCTGGGCTGGAAGGGACCTCTGATGATCACCTAGTCCATCAGATCTTCCACTTATCACAGTTTCTCCTTCATTAACACAGTATTTGGGCATCTCACAGTCTCTATCAGTTCTGTTCATAAAATTGCAAGGCATTCCCCCCATTTTGCAAATGGCAAATCGAGATACAGAAAGCCAAGTACCACCTCTGAAGTCATAAAAAGGTGATGACAATACAGCACAGACCTTCAGCCCATAACTCAGCTCAAGATAAACTTTAAAAGTTCTCAAAGCCTCTCTTTAATGCATTTTGTCATATAGAATGTCCAAAATGAGATTTACTGACATACAGAAAAGGGTTTCTAACTTTTTGAGTATCTAAAAAGCCATCTCAAAACCACAGGTCTGAGTCTGTGAGATTTACTGTATGATAAGCCAACTTAGCAACCTGCTGCTGTGAAAGGAGAGGTTCAGGTCCTCCTTTCCTTATTTTCCTATCTGTCTTGAACTTCTACTTCTTTCCTTGGACTTTTCTCTGAGTCTCTTTAGTTTACTAAAGAGGCATAAAACTGACCTTGCCCAGGTACTGTGTTAAAACAGATCACAAAAGAGTCTACGTATGGAGTGGCAGGCAGCACAAGAGTTAAGTCAGGAGCCTGATCTGGGATCAAGTAGGGAGAAAGATGTTCCTCCTCAGCTACAGCAAACCATTCAACTGGCCCAGCTGCCTATGGATCCATGGACTGTGTATGGGGACACTGGATGACACCTGTGGAGTAAACTCCACCTCAGTTCTGGGGGACAGAGGGGTGTCTATATCCCACTCCCATGGGCTGCAACACTGGTGGATCATGCCAAACTCCAGACACAGGTGTGCAGGAAAGGCACCTCTGAAATGAACTGATATTGTGCACTAAGTCCTAAAGGCTGATGAACACACAAGCAATTCAGGGGAGAACCACCCCAGCAGGAATTATCAACTCCACAGACAAAACTCTTCTGTGAAGCTTTCCTGCCTTCATCTCGCAAGAGCACTAAAATGCACTCTCTGGGGCAGTATACCATATCCATATTATTCAATAGGAGCACTCCCTTCAAAATAGCTTAAACATTCATCAGCACTGCTGTAGGTTGGTTATATGTAGCACTGTAGAACAGCAATGTTCTGATGTTTCTGATGTTTTTGCAGATATGTAAACAGTTGAGTGTATTTGCAGTAAAACAACACACAGTACAGACCAGCATACTCCAAACACATGTGCATGTGGTTCTATTTAAAAGCAGAGTAAACCAAAACATCTTGTATAATGTTCAAACCTATAAGGAAAGCAATTTCCAAGTAGAAATTTAAAACCGAAACAGGTGTTGCTGTTTCTCATCATGTGATTGCTACTGGGGGGGGGGGAGCATTAACATCCCTTCCCATATTTGCTTAAAACAGAACTCTGATGCATACACCTACATATTATTCTTGGGTTTGACAGAAGACATCCATAACAGCATAAATTCTGACATCAGTAACAGATCTTAGAAATACCTTGATGTATTCACTCCAGTGTTGCAAAAGGATCTGCTGCCCACCTTTTACCCGGCTGAACAGCTGGTATGTCTGAGTCAAATCTGATATTCTATTTTCATCGAGCAGGTTATCAAGTCCTAAAAAAATTAAATTAGAAGAAATAGCAAATTTGAATACAGTTGCATAAATACATTTAGAAATATATTAGAGAAATCTATATGCAATACAGCAAAAGACAAGATGCTCCCTCCAGTGTGCTTAAAAAGTATGAAGATTTTAAAACTAAATTTCTGAAAGCAAGTGATATGTTCTCTTGTTTAAATAGGATGAAATGATTTATGGTATACTATTTTAAAAAGCATTTCAACTGAAGTACATTCCCAACAAGGTGATGACCGTAAGCCTTTTGCAGAATGGTTATGAAGAGAGCTTAATTTACAGGGTGCAGTTCTATCAAGAATCTCTAAAGAAAACAGTAAGCTAAGTAAACTGCCCTAAATTTAAAGTAAAGATAAATACTTTTTGAGATTTTTTTCTGTGGAGCATGGTGAACCATGTTTTTAGATTAAGAATGTGGTAGGAATTCTCTATGCTCCTACCAATGGAATAACACAAGACTACAAAATCCTTTCAAGCAACTTTTGCTTTACTAATTCACCCTACATGAGACTAAGCTTTGGTTTAACAAATGGAGAAGTGAAGCTCAAGGCACATAACAAGCAAATAACAACTTAGTACACATTTTTACGTTTGAGAATATAATGAATGTAGTTCCAGCGTAATCAGAGATACATTGTCTGGTATCAGTTACAGAGGCTTCAGTAATAGGGGAGCACAGCATCAAAGATTTATGACATTTTTTTAAAACCACAAAGCTTGATTTTACATGGGCTGACAATTCACATCATCAGTGTAGCTGACACTGCACAACTGTCCCACTTCACAAAATGTATTTCATTAGGCCAATTTTTAAATGGTATTAGATTACAAAGGATTTTCAATCACTACAGAATTACACCATATTCTACTGTATTTTTCAGCTTAAAAAGACTTTCACTGTGTATTATAATTTACTTACATGTTCAGAAAGGCAAGCAATGATCAAGAATGATGTCAGGTAAACTTTTGTCTGATATTTTGAGATTTCCTAAACTTTTGAGATACTAGAAGAATGAACATGCTTTAAATGTAAGAAAACAGACTACACAGTCTCAAATACAGGTGGTTTGGCATTGAGCATGGAGTTAGAATCACAGAAATCAAAGAATCATAGAAAGGCTTGGATTAGAAGGGACCTTAAAGATGAGCTAGTTCCAACCCCCTCTGTCATGGCCAAAGAGGCCACCCACCAGACCAGGTTGCTAAAAGCCCCATCAAACCTTCTTGAACACTTCCAGGAATGGGGCACCCACAACTTCTCTGGGTAACCTGTTCCAGTGCCTTACCACCCTCAAAATAAAGCATTTCCTCCTAAAATCTGCTCTTAAATCTCTCCTCTTTTAGTTTAAAACCATTCCCCCTTGTCCTATCACTATTTTTGTAAAAAAGTCACTCTCCCTCTTTTCTAAGCCCTCACTAAGTACTGGAAGGTCACAATGAGGTGTTCCTGGAGCCTTCTCTTCTCCATGCTGAACAACCCCCACTCTCTTAATTCAGAAATGCCCATTTCATCACATCCAAGCATCATCTACTACTCATTTAAAGACACCAATACACTAATTGCTTTACTACAATCTAGATCATAAAGTTTAACCTTCCCTCTTCTTCTAGCTTGAGCTCTGTGACTGAAAATTTTATCACACATTTATGTGATTAGGACATATAGCAAAGTCCACTGATTAAAAGTTTCATACAGTGTTCAGAAACCACTGTCACAGCCTTGGAAAAATTATTGTACTCACAACTGAAAAACCCCAATATCTAGCCAATGGCAGTCGTAGCGATACAAGGAAAAACAAAAGGAGTTTCTTACACAGACTCTCCATTTTTAAGCATTTTTTCTCCCATATCAAACTGACTACCTCACATGCCTTCTCTTAATGAAAAAAACCTACAAAAGGCAGTATTTTCTTCTACTTGCACAGAATACTAGGATGTTATAAGCATATTACAGCATGCTCTGAATCAAATGAATACAGAAGGTTATGCAAGTCAAGTGATGCTGGTTTTTTTCACGTTTTTCTTTTAAGTGCAGACACAGAATGCAAAAGCTGATCCAACAATACTAGAGTCCTGAAGCATAGTAACTAGAATAATGTACAAACCTCTCCATATTTACATGGATGGTTCATGTACCTTGTAAACCAAGAGAAAGTTCAATTTAAAACAAGACCACATACTTTCTGTTTAAGGCACCTGATAAACAAATGTATCACTGGAAAAGTCACTTAAAAATAATACTGAAGAGCAACCAAAATTGACATATATCAACAAAAAATAATGATTCTTACCTTTTCTGTTTATGATAAGTTTAAAAGTAACTAAGATGGAGTGACCATGCTTATTTTTATAAATATGTTGAAAACAGTGACATGACCCATTCCCAGAGCAGCTGAGAGAAAACTGTGAGCATGTGTCATCTTTAAAGGGGGCAAAGAACGACGTGGAAGGGGTATTTATAACAACATGTAAGTATTAACAAACATGTAAGTGATGGAGCTCAAAGATACCAGACTACCAGGTACATCTGTTTTGCAGCAGTAAAGGAAATAAAGATGAAAAGACAATTTGACAGAAGATCTAAAACCTAAGATATGGCTACTGCAAAAGAAGGAAAAGATCATTTAAAGTATTAAAGGATCAGGGAATACTGACCAAATCCAGAAATTCAGTGAAAAATGAGATATTAAAAGTTAAGAGGAATAAAGAAATGGTGATTTGAAGACACTAATGTCTGAATAAGGACTTCCTAGGAAGACTGCAGCTCCTACCTGAAATTGCAAGAGAGAAAGTAAAATACAGACAAAATCCCATGAAAGCTCATTGCCTCAAATGCTGCCAGTTCCAGTAACTCATGATTCTTGAACTACACAATCACAAGAATATGTGAAATTATTGAACTGGAGTTGTGTGATTATGACATAAAAGAAGCTACAACAGTAACTGCAGCTCTCATTTAGAAGTTTATATAATTCTAGGAAATAAGCAATTCCAAAGGTTTAATTCCTAAGTCCACTGCTGCAAGTCAAAGGAGATTTAGGGGCTTAGTAACCTTTACAAATATGGAATTTTATTTTAGACATTTACACAATTTACTTGTCACAATGGGTGTAATAATCACAGGGAGTTGGCTTTCTGTGTCTGTGGAAGTTTTTCCCATGGCTAATATGCCTCCTAAAGTAAAAGCTGTGAACTGTATAGCTATTGCAGAGTATGAGAGATTATCAAAGATTATATGAATTTAAAAAATTACCTTTTTGCAAAATAGCTGATAAGTGTTCTCCTAGTAGCTGCTTCTCCACACAAGCAATCAGTGGTTTCCTAAATTAGGCAAGAAAAGTATATTAGAAACATGAGAGTATAATAGAGTTGCCTTCTGTCACAGTGTAATTGTGTATAACCTACATTATAATACAAAAAAACCCCCAACAATTTTCTACTTAAAACAGAGGCTACAAATTAAGACAAAAATGTCATATGCGATATAAGACAAGAAAGACAACAATAAACCATCTATGTAATTAAAAAATAAATTCAGGTTTGAACACTAAAAATAAAGTCTTTACACAGTAGAATAGAGAAGCTGAGATAGCAAAAATAAATACAAAAACATTACTGGAAAAAAAGTTATACTGACTTTTGGAAACAAACAAGCAAACAAACAAAACAACAAAAGAAACCAAAAACCTCCAAGGGTTTGAACTCTAAACCAACATAACATAGACTGGTGATGTTTAAAACTCAATCTAATTGTGTTATATACCTACACAAGCATAAACTGAGCTAGAACCATAAGACTCAAATTTGCAAAACGTTTTAAATTTGTCCTTGAATATTCCCTATCAAGTATTTGTTTGATACATTCACAGAGTCGGAACTGAAAAATAATGTCAAGTTTTCCTTTACACCTTTCATAGCATAAAAGATGAAAGAAATTGCTTGAAATGCAAAGGGTAATTAATTTTAACATTTAAAATTCTACCACTGCTTACAATGTGACAATGTAAAGACCAACCATTTATTTCTGAGTTAACTTTTATAAAACTGGTTCTCAGATCCTTGGTTTAGATTTCCTAGAAGAGAGATGCTCAACTTGGATTTATGGAATGCTTTTACAGAGCAGCATGCACTTTTGCTGAAACATAAGTGTACCTTTGCTAAAACACTATCTTTCCTGAAAGAGGCCATCAGTGACATGCCTGACTTTCTGTACAATACACCAGTTTAGGCCCTTCATCTCAAAAAGACTAGATGAGAATTTGGAAAGGTTCAGAGAAGGGAGCAGGGATGATCAAAGTATTCAGCACAAGCTACAAGAGAGACAAATGCAATGTCAAGATTCTTTTTTCTGAGAACAAGATGACTTAACAGGTATACAGTGCATTGACAGGCAGAAATGATATGGAAAAGAACTGACTGATCACTTCTCTTTCCAATGCAAGAACTGGGTTCACTAATGATGGTATTGGCAACCAGACTTGCACAAAAGGAGGCAACTTATCACACGGTGGCTGGTGCACTGGTACAACACTTCGCCAAAGACCAGATAGAAAAGCTTATGTAACTCCCTATGAGACAGTACAAGTACTTCAAAGAAGACACAAACAGACAAACCACATCAGGTTCAGAAAATACTCAATATCCTAACAAGCAGACAAAATGAATATTTTATTTATCTTGACTGCTAGCTAAGGAATGAGCCTGAAGATTTATTCTGTATGACCTCAAAGTCATATACTTTGGTCATCTACAGACTGACAAGGAAACATGCTTATTCTGGTCAGCTGTCCAGAAAGGCATGTACTGATAGGCTAAATTAATCCTTCTGTGGGCTTCAATGACACACTTTCCATGCACTGTTTGAAGTATTTGGAATTATGTTTCCCATGACAGTTTTGTCCTGGAAATATCATTTCCATCTCAAGACAAAATCCAGTAACTAAATTTAACATCCTTTCTGCTGTTGTCATGCACGCACACACACACAGATAGTATGACCCCAGGAAAACTCAAGGGCACTAATTTTAAGAACTGCTGCTTCCCAATGTAAGGAAAGGAAATCAGTCTGAAGCCTTCTAAAAGTAGGTTTCTAAGCCTTTAACTAAGGGAAAGATTCAAAGCAAGAACTTGATGTCTATCTAGACTGAAAATACAACATACCAATCCATTTCTTAACCAAAACAGCAAATAAAAATTTATATCTGTGTTAACTTTATACACAGAAATAGTTCCACATATTTCAATGTGAATAATATTGCCAGAAAAAGTTAGTCAATCTGCAAGCAGCATTTACAGCAAGATTCAAATTCAAATATGAACCATGACACGCAATGCATGTGTGTGAGCGCATACATAAAACGTCTGAAGAAAATCCTAAGTTAAAAAGATAATTTTTATTCATTTATCCTTTTGACACCAAATGAGTGCCAATATATCATTTGGAAGACTAGAAGATAAAATAAAATGTTATCTTCTTAATAAAAAAAAAAAAAAAAGAAAGGCAAGTGCTTACTGCAGGACAAATTATGTATAGATTTAAATAGTGTGTCAGTGACTCTCCAGTACTTCCTGAATGCACATTTCAACCCAAGAAAACACAAACTATTACTCAAAACCAGGGGGAAAAAAAGGACAAGCTACTCCACACAGTGCATTGGCAGCAGCTGCACCAAAGATGATCTTCTGCTACATTCACATCCTGAACTGCTCATGAGTGATGTTCATGTCATCCTCTGTCCTTCTGGGGTTTGTTTGTTTGGGTTTTCTTGTGGTTTTTTTTTGTTTGATTGGTTGTTTTTTGTCTTTCTTTCCCGCAAGGGATTTGTGGTTACAGTTGTTATCAGTATATGAATGCCTCATTCTTACCGAAAGCATATTTTCATTTTAAAGAAATAATTTTTGATAAAAATGAAGTCTTTAAAAACCTAAGCTGTATCACAAGCACTGCCAACAAGATAATATCTGTAAGATAATGTAGAAATAGTCTTTGTGTCTCTAAAACCATGAATAATCATACTGATTTATGAAGGAGCCTTGACTTACACTAGAAATGACAAAATTTGTACTCACTGTGTGCTGTGGTCTAAATATGTTATTACTCTGTCTCCTTCTTCTTCTAAACGTTTATTAACATGGTGAAGATATTCTGGGACCTAGTGAGACAAGAGAATGACAAGTTCAGCTACAAAGGTATGAAAGACAGATAATATTGTTCCATGACAATTATTTAAACTACAAATCTGAAGAGAATATGAATTGGAAAGGACTGTTTCACCAGAATATTGTTATTTACTACATAATCTATATTTTTATTATTCTATGTTACTTCATATTAAACATATTGTAATGGCATCTGACAGAAAGGAAGAGAAAAACAGAAATCTGAGAATTTTTCAGAGTAAGTTAGTTTTTTCTCAAAATCCTTCTGAGCTAGGCTAGCCCATAAAGTATCACAGAGCAGGTTTGCAGTCGGTGTGAACCATAGAGTTCTATTATTTCAATGGCCCTTTCTCCAGTAGAGCATATTTTCCTACGGAGAGTTAACTCAGTTAGAACATATCATGACACAGGTATGTGCATGTACATATGCATCTGTGCATATATATGTGCACATGCATAAGTATGTACATGTATATAGTGTGTACATTAGGGCCTCACTCCTTTTGTCTTTTCCCGCAGCTTTCCACTAGATGTACAAAAGCAGTAAGACCCTTGATTTCAAGATCTGTGTCAAAGCATTTCACCTCAGGTCCCACTGGAATGCCAGGGAATGAGGTGAATGGTACAGAATTAGACACAAGGATTCATCTCAATGCAATGAAAACAGGCATTTTCAAAATGTTTGTAGTGACTCTGTGCTAAAATGGATAATAAACATAGTCTTCTGTATTTCAGACCACCAAGAAATACAGACATTTTCAGATACCCACATTTGCAGGCTGCTCACCACAGGACATAATTTTATCTCAAGAGGACAGAAAACAAAAATATATTAAGTCTATTTAACTAATTAAGGAAAAGAAACTGCAAAACAAATACAACAAAACAGCAAAAAAGTAAGTTGTTCACTTTGGTATTAACCACACAGTAAAATGATACCAGTGGACATTTTACAGCTCTTTGGCAAAAATAATATTGATGGCACACCTTTAAGCCTTCTGGTAGTGTGGCTTCAGCTACAGAAAATGTCACTGGGTTACTCCACACTTTATATATATCAAGTACCATGGCAATTTGGAGTCTGCTCTTCCCTTTGACACAATTGTGGTCCACACCAAAACACATGAATACCTGTCTGCCAGTAAATTTCATCAAATATTAATACACAATGGCACTACTACAAGTTCTCATGTAATCCCACAGCTGATAAAACTAACATAAAAGCAATCATCTATGGCATGCACCTACCTCTCTTTCTTGCATTAATCTTTGGCCTTCTGCAGCATATAAACAATTTGTCTCTTCCAGAAACCTCTGTTCGAATGATTCCTTGTAAACCTGCTCAAGAAATTAATTTAGTTACTTACATTAAGCTCCCAGTAACAGTAGCATATTTTGTTTGTCAGGTATAAAGGGCAAGTAAAATCTCAAAAGTGCACACCACTGTGAGAAGTGTCAGAGTAAAATTACATTAACACAGAAGTTCTGTTTGCCCACTGGTTTTAGAAAGACTGAGATCAGAGCTGACTTCCCAGCACAGCAATGGCGTGTTTCAGTCATCAGTACTCAAACAGTCTAAACTGACAGGCTTCTGTTTAAGGCACCCAGCCCAACACCAGGACCCAACATCACAGCACAGCAATGACATCGAATCCACCTGAGCTCAAAATTCCCACTGATATTTCTGTGGAAGAAAAAAGTACTTCCAACTAGTGAAACATCGGCACAAAACAGGTAATTCTCATCAGTAAAATAGTAATACACTCAGTAAAGCATCATCACATCTGCCAAGTTTCTCTCAGTGGCCCAAGAAAAAAGAATTATACCAAATAAAGTGAACTCTCTTTCTCCAGGTAACGAATAAGGTGCGCAAAAAAGGGCATCAACAACAGTCACAGACATTGAAATATCTTTGCATAAGGATAAACAGTTTATTATAGAAAGGAACTAAATTAGAAAGGACAACTATAAAAAAAAAAGTTAAAACAGTCTGAAAAAGGAAGCTAGGGGAATAATATGTAAACAGGGAGACAGTGAAAAGGGAAAGATTCCTTGAGTGTGGTAGAACAATAGAAGAAAATATTTCTTCCAAAACATATTGCTCAGCTGTAAAACTCATTACATTGTAACCACTTTTTTTCTCTTAAGGACTTCTAGCGGAAGGTTTCCAGCCCATGGAAGAGGAGTTGGAGCTAGATGATCCTTAAGGTCCCTTACAACCCAAACCAATCTATCATTTTATGACTTTTAAAGGCTTAATTTTTTTATTCAATGCAAACTTAAATATGAAACTTCTAGCTTGACAAGCATTCAGAACATGATAATTCACTAACTCAGCAGCACCAGTAGACATCAACTCATTGTTTCAGACTCCTCTTTGTCCTACTTCCACATTCAACAGAATCAAATACTAGTTTTCGTTTCTTACCTTCCTTTCTATCAGGATAACTGAAAAAAACATTAACAGTATATGCATATATGCATAAACCACATCTAAACCTCTATAATAGGAAACAGGTATAGAGTAGGATTTATGCAAAGAGGAGCCAATTTTCAGCAGCTGGGCCTCAACTGCATAATTGCCTAAAACTCAGAAACGAGTTGGAAATTAATTGTTTTAAATCAAAATACAAGATTTGCTTAATTAATCTTTCTTCAGGAGCTATCTTCTGTTCAAAGAGAGAGAAGTAAAGATCCTGGCATATAATTACAGGTGTACAATCATATCTCTATCTCAGTGAAGCAACAGCTACTATAAAAGAACAGATTAGACTGCCTTATTTGTCCTAAGGAAAAAAAAGGAAAACTACATTTTTAAGCCAGTGAAGGAGAACGCAGACTTAAATTCTGTAAGAAGGATCCAATAAAGTGGAACGTGTCCTTTCAATTAGTAGAGTACTTTGCTAAAAATTAATAAATATTAAAAAATCAACACCTAGAAAGAGATGATGCAGTTAAGAGAAACTTGGCAAATAACAATAGAGAAAAAATCTGGGGAAAAGCACACAAATCAGATCCGGACCTCCAGGTTACAATCTGAAAATCACTGACAGAAGTTTGCCTTTTCTCTTGAACAGGATAATTAGTTATTAATTCTTCTGGTATGCTAGAGAAAGCTACAGAACAAACTCAAGAGGATTACCATGAAAGGCAGAAAAACTGGTAAGCTGCCTAACCAAAAAGGACTATTTTATGCAGTCTTCCCCTTTAGGAGGAGGTTTTTTTTACCTTCAGCTAGTTTTGTAATGCTGTATGTCACTTGGAAATGGAGCACCCTCACAGTTTTTAAGAGTGAAAGACTGCTTCTAAGTTTCGTTGCACATCACACAACGCTGCAACATCAACTCAAGGACAACCTATGCTGAGGACAGAAGCACAGCATTCTTCAGTCCCCCTGGTTACTCAGTTCTGCTGATGGACAGTTCCAGCAAGTTACAGCTTGACATGATCTATTTGAAAACCTTGGCCTTAACTTGGCATCCCATTCTATCCTTGGCATTTCTGCTAAGAAGGTGCCAATACAGTCATGTTTTTGTGATACAGATTCAAGATCTGGACTCCACAAAGTGATGCCTCTTTACAGTGACAGAGTGGGTCTTTTTCTTTTCCTACATTTAATTTCACTGGGATTAGACAATGAGTGATTAAGACAGACAAAATATTGCACATACTAAAAGACTTGCAAATCTATTAGGATCTGCAGGCCATTACCTCAGCTAAGGAAAACAGGCAAAGAGGTCTCATTTAAAAGCAAAGAATAAAAGACTGTATGTCAGCTAAAGAAGAGGCAGTCTTATCAATCTAACAGCTAGACTGCGAAGCACATTTACTAGAAGAACAGAATCATTTTTGTACAAAACATGGATTAGAAGAGTCAATTTGTGTTTCTAAATGTAGGAGTTAAGTGAATGTTGCTGTACTCACCTGCAGATCAGACAGCATGCTCAACAAACTCCGCAACAAACTTCTGTCCACAGCTTCACCATTTCTTTCTCGTTCAATCAGCAGGAGAATTCCATCAATAGTCTTGGTCTGAACTTGCTTGTCACTAATGATGTGGTTTCTAAATAACTCTAGCCCCATATCCCTGTATGAATATTGAAAATCAGGAAGTCACACTGTTGATTCTTTTGAAAAATCTGTATCTCAGTTTGAAGAAAAATAAATACATGTAAAATATAGTGTATATATAATATGCAGAAAGAGACTATAATAATGGTGTGTATATTCTTTTTGACACTGTCCACTAACAAAACTATAACAACAATTATCATAAAAATACCAGGTCACGTGCTACCAGATGCATATATTTCAGCTGAGAACTGTGAGCAGCCTGTCCATCTTTCACATAATAGAGCATAACTTTCTCTGTTAAAAAACCAGAAAAATCTGAACATATACCTTAACATAAGATTCCCTGGATCAGTAAATCTCTGTGCAATTTGTAAGTTTTTTTCAAAAGCATGAATTCTTTTTATCTTTACGATCTTATCAGCTGTATCAGATTCTTTTTTCATGCCAAGATGAAGAATGGTGCCTCTATGCCATGAAGCAGCCAATTTTTAAACAGTCTTTCCCAGTACGAGAACAGACCTCTTGAACGATGTATAGTAAAAGGAAGCCAAGCACAAGGACTTGGAGAAAAGTAATGCAAAGATTGGGAAGAAAGATGTCCACTGGACAAGCAAGAGGTGGGAGAAAGATGCCAAGCTCCTCAGACAGCCTACGGAACTCATAAGAGCACAGACCAGCCAGGCAGGGAAAAGACATGCTCTTACTTCAGTACTTTATCTACAATTATTTTTTTCTTTAGAGGAAGTAACAATACCAGAAATTTTTGGCAAAGCCTGGGTTTGTTTGCTTGGGCAATGATACAAAATGCCCCTCAGGAGAGATGCTTAAAAACAGAATGCTCTAAGATTCAACTGTAGTGTGCTGAAAGTACAAAAGCATCATCTCAATGCTCTGAGACACAGGTCTCAACTCTTAAAAGGCCAGTGCTGGAAAGATAATCTGCACCTTGTCACTGTATCTGACTACTTAAAAAAACAGAGCAGGAAGTGGAATGTTGAGTTTTGTCAAAACCATAGGAGCAGCTAAAGTAATGCTGGGCCAGTACTAAGGTGCAGAGGTAGCAGTCAAGAGGAGGTTCCTCACCCGTGCTGTGACAACTACAGCTAAACATATACCTTGACTTTTATGTTCACAGACCTTCTTTTACCCTCACTTTACAATGAAATGATGTATATGCAAATGCTGACACATTTATTTCCATAAATTGACATAAAATTTTAAAGATCTATTAAATAGATCAAATATAATGTGAAAAATTTATTTTCCATCTTTGCAAATATCATAGCATGTCCGCACTCTAAAGGTGTTCAGGAATACTTACGTGGATACCTACCATATAGAAGGAAGCATTGAATTCTGAAGCACATAGGTACGATCCAAAAATAGAAAAATGCTTCTGATCATGATCTGAAAATATATAAAGAAAATGGTTTTTTCTTCACCACCATGTGGTATTTTAAATTACAGTACAAATTCTAAAAAATTACATCATATAGACATGCACTTTAATTACTGATGTGGGTATTTTCAACTCTTACGGTGACTTCTACAGTCACCGGTATGCAATTTATTAAGTTAATACTATTAAAGTACATTCCAGACAGTTTTCAAATTCATAACCATTAACTAGATAGTTTTATTAACCTGCTAGGACATACATAAGCTATTTGAACAGTACCACCAAGACAGTCAGTAAAAACCCTGAACTAGCATGCTGCCATAGTTTTTGCTTTAAAATTTAAAAAAGGCAGCTTTGTGCAGGGGCAGTAATTAGCTGTGCAACAGATCTTTTCATAATAAAAGTTAGCTTCCAAAATTCATGAAAAAAACAGAGACACATTAAATCTAAAAGGAGAAAGAAGATATAAAAATATATTATCGCATTTTTAAATTAAAAAGTGGGGGAAGGAGGTGGTTTTTTTAGCCTATTACTCTTGCACATTCAAAATCCATTTTTAACTCTGCTCATAAAACGGCTGCCCAACTCTCAAGTTTAGCATTAGCATAAATCAGGATGTCAGTAAATAATTCACCCCCAGGCCAGATACACATTTGCCCCCCTCCTTCTTCCCTAAAAGATTTCATTGCTTCTGAAGCAGTTCTCAAAATGACACAGCTTTTGGCCAAGCATATTAAAGGAAAACAGTAATAAGCCTGATTTTTTTCTTAAATACCACAAGTGCTAATCCAGTACATGGACAAGAAAGCCACTTGCTACAGGTTGTTGCTTTAAGGAAAGCAGGAAAAAAAAAAAGAATGCTCACAAGTAATTAAAGTCATTGCTCATAGTAAAAGCCTTTTTATAAAAACACAGGTTCAATTTAATTACATTTTCAAGACAATACACTTCAACTCTGTTTTCATCAGACTGTTGAGTTTGTTTCAAATAGTTTCCCTAACACTTTCCAATTTTAATTCAGATAAAAATCACACACCTCTGCCTATCCCTCACAGGGAAGGAGAGAAATGGATTTGAGGAATGAAAATAGAAATTCAACCATTTGGGGCATTTGCAGGTAAAGCTAAGTGACAATGCAATAAAAACTCATTATAAAATGCTGGTTTGGAATTATAATGATGCCTTCTTAAAAGCACAATTCTCACAGAGAGTGTTTGAGAGAAGATCTTCTGTAACATAAATCATTGTGGAGGTAGAAAACAAGAAAGGCAGAAAGAAAACAGGTTTCAATTCTTTAATCGACCCCTTTCTTTGCTCTATAGTCAGGATTATCAGCTCTGCTTTGAAAAAAAAGTCACAAATTAACCTAGTTTTTGAAGCTATCTAAAAGCTAAGATTGTGGATTCTCCGATTACTTTAAATTATAAACTGCAAACAGTTTCAGCATTGCCTGCTTAGTTTTTCTTTTCATCTACAAAAAACAAGGTGTCAATATATTTCTGAATATTTCAACTTCACATGAAACTAATGAAAGTCAGAGGTAACACAACAGAGCCTAAATTTCAACAAAAAACTGTCCTCAGCTAGCAAAGGGGAAAGCAAAAAGCAATGCTGAAAAGTTGGAGGAGGTGCAGCACAGTCCCAAGTTAAAACTATGACAAACTCGGTTTTGCCAGATTTTGTGCCTCAAGGATATGTACTGTGAACAAACATTCAACTTACCATTTGTCTGCAATGATCTTGCCAGCATTTATTTATCTTCTTTAAAAATAAAAGACTATCCAGAGAATCTGTACAGCACCCATTAAGGAAAACTAGTTTGCCAGTATCTTTTGAGGCCAGATTCTGAAGATGATCTTTGCCAGCCATTAGGCAAAGCTGCTCCACGGATATTTCAATGTTACTGTGCCTGTCAGAGATAAACCGTTAATTGCAGAGCTTCTGCCCAGCACAGGGGCTGGCAGTTCTCCAAAAGGCCTCCCTATGTTTTCAAGGAATAACACTCACTGCTCTTCAGTAATACCATCTAGTGGCTGTACTGTATAACCTTAATATAGATTTAAACAAGAAATCCCACCAGTGTCAAAAAAACCCTTGTCACCAACCGAGGTGAGAGGGATGGAAAGGTTATTTTGTTTGTTTAATGAGTTCACACTGTGCACAACAGGAGTGACCCTAATCTCTCAAAAGCAGTTACAGTTCTAAATAATCCTCAACAAATCCAAATACCACTCTTTTCATATACATCTCCAGGTCACCCTAAGTCATCTACAGACTTTCTTCATTACACAACAGATCCAACTGTTATTCAAAAATAACAGAATTTTCATGTGTCATATGAGTAAATCCAAATGAGGCTTTACCTTCCGCTCCCACACATTATCATCTCCAACTCACTCTGGCCAAATCTGATTAATCTGATCTCGTGTCCTTGGGATATAAAGTGGTATACCTGTAAAATACAAAATCCTCAACTCTCCAATCCACTAGTTCTGTCAAGAGGGCAGGGTGAAAGCAAAATTTTAAAACATCTCTTCATAAGATAATCTAAAGTCTGAAAAAGCAGGGAGGCAAAAAATGGTTGACTGTACTCTGCTTCAAAGCAGACTATAAGATTTGGTTCTCAGACATCAGGTATGTTTAAGAGACTACTGTACTGGCTAATGTGCTGTGTAGAAACCAGACTCCTTAAACTGGACTCAAAAAAGAAAACAAAACAAAAACCAACCCCAAAACATATAACCCAAAACCACGTTAGTATTTAGCTATGGAAGAAAAAAATTATCTTATTATGACTGTAGGCACCTACTTGGGAAATGCAGTGAAGTGAGAAACTGAGTCACAATCCAAAGCACATTTAATGCATTCACCTGGAAAGAAGGCTCTTTCTGGGCCCCAGTCCCTTGTTTCTTTCCTTTTATCCTATCAATTGTTGCTACTAAAATACATACAGAGACCTGGGAAACACTGCCAGCACCCACAGAACTGTAGTATCTGTTCAGTATGGCACCCTCCATTCAGCATCTGTTTGCTAATGCACTTTCCAAGAATGCAGGGACTCTACTGCCCAACAAAGTGCAGATCCAAGACTATTACACAAAATACAACTATCATATAAAGCACCTTTTCAGCATGCAAAGCTTGACTGGATTCAGACCACAGGTCTGGCTGCATCCAGGTGTCCACAGAAGATCTATAGGCACTTCTGTGACCCACTGAGACAGAAGAAAAACCCAGCAATGTAACTTCAGCAAACCAAGGCGAAATTTACCGAAGAACTTCACATGTCTGTGCATTCCAAATGATCTCCTGAACTTAGAGCTCTCTTGCAAGAACCTCTCAAGGTACACATAAGATATCTGAAGGCTTGTTGAATGCCTTTGTGACACACTGCTGCTGACCACTAGTTATTATTGGTCAAACAGGTGCACTTTATGTTTGAGAATTCTCTTACTGTTGTTGAAAAATCACTGTATTTTTTTTAACACTATTGCTGCCATAAGCATCTCTACTACTCACACGCCATAGCAATTTATACCTGCTGTGTAATCTCATAGTGCTATTAAAATTTTATAGATTAGGTGTAAAATTTGCATTGCTATTAAAATGATAAGTAAATTCTTATTTGCATGCTACTTATAGGTACACAAAAATTATTCACCCAGATGACTAAAGTTGCTAATGCCCAATTTGAAAATATGTAAGTGGTCAAAGAACCTCTTTAACAAATAAAAAATTACTGGAGTAATTTTTACAAAGTGTTGTCTTAAAAATAATTATTTAAACTAATAATTCTAACCATTTCTGTGCACGAAAAAAAGGATATTCTCTAAATTGAAGGATTTGTGCTTTCACATGTTCTTCACAGACTTGTCGTAGCTGTTTGTACAGTGTAGCAGAGACTTTGTAAGAGCAGAGATTTTCAACAGCCTAAAGAAACAAAACAAGATTACGAATGAGACAAAAAAAACCCAAATTTTTGCATCTGTATAATTGACACTGACAATAAAGGAAAAAATTCAGTATTATAGCTTCAGTGTGCGTAAAACCAAAACACCAAAACGAAATTCTGTAGAAAAATTCAGACTTCATGACTCCTTTCTTATTTTGGTCCCTTCTTATTCTGCTACATTTTGTGTGCAAACAAGGTCCACCATCACAATCTGAGTCATATTTCAGATGTGTTGTTAAACATGACCAGAACTCTACCTCCTCCAATACTGCCCAGCATCAGATTTCCTCCTGCAGGTCCATTTTGTGCATCCTTCAGTGCATGCACACATGTGCTTTTTTGGAGGGGGAACACAATCATATCAAATATTTTAATTTCTTAATAACTGTAGGGTAGATTTTTCAACTAGTCTCTCTAAATGGTAAATGAGTAATAGCTACTTTCCTGTCTTTTTATCAACTTATTTCTTTCCAAATACTAGCACTGATTTACATACTCACACTAAGGTACATAAACTGAAGGGAAAAAATAATTTAACACCATGCCCCCCCCAAAAAAACCCCAAGCCCACATTAACCCTTATCTAAAGACTTTAATTGATTTTTTGGGAGCTCATGGAATTTAGTTTAGTATTTATTCTTAGTTAACTAAGGAGATCAATTCTGCCCGAAACCAAATGTTCTTGTAGTCGCTATATTAATGGCAGCAGCCTTTATGCTATGAGGCAACACTGCAGAGAACACTGCCAAAGATTTAAAGCACTATGTCACCTGGGCAACTAGAACTGACCCAAGAATGTTTTCCTTCACTCCAGACGATTTATAATGTCACATTTTGTTGATAAATTTTTCAGTAACATCAAGGAACTTAGACAAAGTTTCAGTATTTTTGCAGTGCTAGGCCTTTATGGATTTTTTCCCAAATTCTAGCTTTCCTTAGTGTCTTATTTCTTTGTATTATAAAACATTATGGTGCCTAATGCCAGCATGTAATTCTTTACATTAGCAAAGCATTACTAGATGCAAAGCATTACTAGATGTTCTTCACTCTGTTGCAATTTAAGATCACCCAAACACACTGGCTAGCAAGTGCACAGGCCAAGAGAGAGGTGAGGGGAAAAAGAGGGCTGCTCTGAACAACCTGGTCTAATAGAAGGTGTCCCTGCCCATGAGAGGGGAGTTGTAACTTGATGATCTTTTAAGGTCCCTTCCAACCCAAACCATTTTATGATTCCTTGGGCAACAGCACTGGCTTAAAGTGTATTACAACCTGCAGCCATACCACCTCTGTGCCACCTGTTCCTGCTTCGTTTTTTGGTTTGTTTGGGTTTTTTTGGCATGAAATCAAGTAATTCCCTCCTCATTCACCATTTGTTTATTCAGATTTTCCTGCCTCTCTTTCTGAAGAAACTTGATTTGACTCTTATTCATCTTGCATATATTTCGTTTGAAAAAAAGATACAGTAATAATCACGTCTACAAAGATATCAGAGAGATAACACTTTTAGCTTCTTCACCCACACAGATCTAGTAAAAGTTTTGTTTCCAATCAACCTTTTAATAACTTGTTTGAAGCAGAGGCTTCTGTTTTAACATTTACCATGCGAGTTATTGCTAATTCTTGTATTATTTCCTCTATAGGTTCAAACACACTGAAGAGTTTGTCTTCCAAAATGTAAACTGAATCTGCTTCACAGAGTTCTCTCCATGGGGTAATTCTAACCTATCTAATGTCATTTTATTTAAATGTACATAAAAATGGCTTTCTCAATTTTGACACAACATTAAAGTATAAAAACAAACAAACAAAATTATCACACAGTGATATTATGGTTTTTTTCATCTGGTCTTAGAACAGCTAAGTAAAATGACACTTGGAACAAACAGTATTCACACTATCTGTTTTGCAGATAGTTTGTTATGTTTCCTCAGACACAGCTTTTCCTATCCACTCATCCAAACAAAAGTCTAGTCAGGACTCTAATTTTTTTCCTTTACTACTACACTGCCCTATTCTATGTCCTCCAGAAGGGCAGTGGTGCCCCACTTCAGGTTATTTAGGGCTTCATTGCAAAGGTAATTTTTTTCCCCATTATTTTTATCACTCATTCCTCAATTCTTCGAACTGCCCCAATTTCTCTATCCCACCAAGTAAAAGCTACTTCTATCAAAACTTGTGCAATCTACCACCAATCCCAGATATCATTTCTATTTTGGTCAGAAAAAATTGGCTGCCACCCTCCCATTGCTCAGTGACTATGTCTCTGCCAAACACCTTCGTGCCTGATCCCATGTTGCCTCTAATGCCTGGAAAGGAGTAGCCTTCAGGCTTCCTACAAAGCCTCATCATTGTTCTTTGGTTTCTCCTCAGCCACTGAGCCAAATTAAATAAATAAATCAGAAAGTTCAAAGGCAGGCTGGTACCCCAGCCCACTCACTGCACTAAACTCTAGCAGGCCTCTCACTTCCTTCCATAATGCTGGAAAAAGACTCAAAAAAAAAAAAAAAAAAGGCAAAAAGAAAGCCCCAATAGTAAGAACTGATGCACACTATGCTCATGAACAGTTAAAACGATCTGTAAGTACAGATCAGGTTTCCAAAGGATGCTGAACCTCATCTTTTATTCCTCTGGCACGTAAGTACCTGTCTGTGCGCAGGAACACTGACTGCTACCACCCTCTGCACAGAAATCTTGCTGATCTGCTGCTTCGCAGATTATTCGACCGGCCTCGTGCAGTTTTTACGAACAAGCAGGCAAAGAGAAAAAGCAAGAAGTACAGTTCTCCCTTCACAGTTTATCTGAAATCTCTCTTCTCCTCTTCTGCCAAAACTCAAGCCTGTACCCCAGCGATTTCATACCCATATTACTATAATCTCATTTCTGAGACTCTGAAAACAAGTTAGGTAACGCTCAAAGCATCTGTGGGATTTTCTTTTTTAGCTAGGCGTGAAAAAGCAGGATTTTTGAAATGCTGAGTTTAAAATGATAAAATGTATTATGCAATTCAAACTCTGCAAACCTGCAAGTATTAACAGATGAATACATCACAGTCAATTTTTCTATTTAAAGGGAATAAATTATATCAAGTCAATATACATGTACATAATCACCCATTTTAGATCCATATTTTATATACCCTAACTAATCACAGAGACAAGTATAGTTACAGTCAGTTCTCAAAAACAGCCTGATTTTCTTGAGCATGGACCCAATATGAACTGCTGGTCTTCTCCTCTCTCTCAAAGTCTGCACTTTGCAGACAGCATCAAACCTACCTCAACTGAACACTGAGAAAGTGTCAGGTGAGCATAATAGTATCTTAAGTCCTGATCTGCCAAGGCCATCAACAGATGGGGCATCTGCACATCAAACACCTGCACCCACAAAAAACTCGTAACTAACTTATGCTGTGTAGCACAACTTAGTGCATTGGTAATTTTTTATAACATGATCACTGTAAAAAATTACTACTTCACTTAAATACCTCAAAGTACATACATTTAAAATAACATAGAACTAAATCACATATAAATTGAGAAAGTAGAAAGAAATGGTTCATGAGTATGTCTCTCTTTTACCCTTCCTAGTCCCTGCTCTATTAGCACAGATGTTCTAGAAATACTTTTTCACCACTTCAATAAAAAAAAAATAAGATCCTGATTGTTATGTAACAGTAATCTGAAACATGGGTAAACTGACAGCTTGTTGCCTGCTCAGTTGAGATTCCTTCTCAATTCCCCAAAAAGTATTGAAGTGTTGTGTTATTATCTAATGCTAGCAAACATTTCAACTTCACTATTTACAAGAGACCATACCATGTACAAAAATCATAAAATATATAACTTCATAAGCCAGTTAGAGGAACATCCTGTTTTCAGCATGTTGAGTGGGCAGAGTATTGAAGATACCAAGAGAAATTTCAGCCCTGCCCAGGAATAGTTTTCTGTGTCTCTCACCATAAACTGTTTTTTCATGGGCCGAGATCCTGGTAACTCTCCAAGGAACTGATATATAAAACTGCAAACTGACTGGAAATGGAGCATGGAGCAAAGCGTTCAAAAAATACACTCAGCTTTTAACAAATCAAAATACGTTATGTTGAATGCGTGCTCTGTGAAAGTCTCAAAGTAGTTTATTAACTTTCTGTTAAACTCAGAGAAATGAAACCAAAACCCTATGTGCCTTACCTGGTAGAGCTCTTCAAGGTTGTATTTAATAGAAATACTACTCTGTATTGCTCCCACTGCTTCATGTAGTTTTTGCCAGGTGTCGTGAGTGTAATTCTCGGGTAATTTGGGTCTTTCTGTGAAGTAAGACACAACTAGTTGAAAAACAGCTACCCAAGAGGAGCCTGCAGCAATCTCGCTCACCCTGCTCCATCGAGTCCTGCCAAGCCATGCTGCGCTTGACCGTGTAACTCTGGCACTGCCAGAGGGAACACCAATTCCACCCGAGACGACCAAACCCTTGCACGACGGACATGATCCCCCGGCTGCTGTGCTTGACGCCCGTGTTACTTTTAGCGAGGTAACGACGCTCGCCTGGCTCTGATCAGCGCTGACACTAAGGTGGCTTTCTGCCCGCTCCCCACAGGGCGCAGCCGCCGCTGCCCCCGCGCACGGAGCCTCCACGGGCGTCCCCGGGAGCCCTGGCACGGGCACAGTGCCGGCGGCGGGCGCGGTATCAGCCCGGGGCAGCCGCCCCTCGCCCCGATAAGGCGGCAGGGCGGGTGACGGCGGCGGGGCCCCGCCGGCCCGGCCGCGGGGAAGGGGCGGGGAGCGGCCGGGGCCGCGGTAAACAAAGGTCGGGCCGGGGCCGGACGGCGGGGCCGGGCGCACCTGCTGGGGCAGAGGGCCCGGCCTGCCCCGTACCCACCTCTGAAGTTCTTGATCACGAGTTTCTTGGAGGAGGCGGTCGCGCCTCCGCCTCCTCCTCCCGCGGCGCGGGTGGCGGTGGCGGCCAGCGAGGCGGGCTTGGTGAGCCCGTTGGTGTGCCCCACCAAGGCCGACAAGTGCGGCTTCTTCTGCGGCTCGTCCGCCATCTCCGCCCCGGGCGCCGTGTCCGGCCGGGGCAACGCGCTGGGCTGGGCCGGGCCGGGGCCGCTTGGTCCCCGCCTCCGCTCCCCTCCTCCTCCTCCGCCGCCACCCAGCCGCCCTCCCCCACTGCCCGCGGGCGGCTGCCAAGCGCCGCTGGGCCGGCCGGCACCGACAGCCGCCTGCCCGCCCCGGGGCGCCTCGGCGGCCGGCTCGCCGTACGGGTCCGCGTCCGTGCCCCGGTCTCGGCCACCCGTGGCGCTCGGGCAGGGGCAGCTCCGCTCACAAGATGGCTCCCGGGCCGGGGCAGCCTCCCGCGGGCCGGGCGGGCGGCGACAGCTCCTCTCGCCATCGCCTCGCAGCCCCTCGGAGCCCCCCGCTTCTTCTCCCGGCTATGCCTGCTGGTAGCCGCCGAGGAGCAGCCGGAGCAGGACCCAAAGAGCAGCCGCGCATCCCGTCCAGAATAGCCACCAGCCCTGCTCACCGGCTCCCTCCAGTCAAGCTCAGACAACCGAGTCCAGCCTGCCGGAGCGTGTCCTTGTCTTACACGCCTCCATGGCGTTAGTGCCTTTAGGAGCAGCCTTTTCAAGAGTTAAAAGCTCCATTCAACTTTTTTGACCCAAGTTCAGCGAAACCCCCACGTAGCGCTCCCCGCGGGCAGCTCGGCTCCCGGGAGCGAGGAGAGATGGGAGGAGGGCGCTCCAGCCCTCGCGTTCTACCGGGCAAATGACTGGGGTCTCCTGCCAATGGGGTCCTGTCACACGGGGCTCACGGACGGCATCGCCCGCCACCTTTACGAGCCAACAGAACATGGGCGACCGGGGAGGGGTGGGGGGGGCCTGCCACTGCCCACAGAAATAAACACCACCCACACACCGATGAACGCACTGCGCGTCCCAGCGCACGAGGCTTATCACTGACGTGCCCTCTCTGCCCCGCCCACCACGCTTTCCCATTGGCTACCGGGGCAAAGCCACGCCCCCCGCCACACTGTGGGCGGGGCGGAGCGCGAGAGCTGCGATTGGGGGTGGAGTGGGGCAGCTGTCACGTGACCCGCCTCGGCGGGTGCCGGAAGCGCGAGGGGAGTTCCGGGAAGCGCCGAGCCGGGGCCCGGAGTGTGGCAGAGAGTGGGGACTCTTGCCTTGCCTGCTTACGGTTTAATGGCGCACATCACCATAAATCAGTATTTGCAGCAAGTAAGCCAGATTTTTTTCTGATTTTTTTAAAATTAATTTGTGGGCGCTGAGTATGTGGGTGTAAATGCGTTGCTGTAAATAGGTTGTCTTGTTTTAGAAATAGAACGAGCGATGTGGTGAAGAAATATATTTCTTCACACACGCCGTCTGAGTGCCGAGGGCCTGTACCTGGAATGCCCGAAAGGTGTGATGGTTTCTAGTGTAATGGATAGCGAGGTAATTTATCCGTGAGAACCGACACGGAGGGATGGTGAGAGAGTGCAGGAACAGGTGCAGCTCAGGGATTCGAGAAACACAGGGATTTAAGATCAGAAATGCAGAGATACTGAATGTACGGCAGAGAGGATGGAGAAACGGGAGCAGAATCACAGGGACACCATCTGGACTTAATTGTCAGTGTCAAGCTTTCAGTGTCCACTCCTGCTGGTTCTTTCGGGACCACTGCATTCTCATCATTGTTATCTTACTGCACCTGACATCAGTCAAGTCAGTTAAGTGAAGGGCAGAAAAAGAGAGCAATTGTTTGGGTTTTAGTCTCCAAAAATGGAGCATCTTGAGATCACTCTGGACAATGATCTGCTCTGAAAAGTCAACATCTTGTCCAGTGGACAGTACGCTGAATATTTAATAGGAAAAAACTAGTTAAACCCCACAAAATTAGCTCTTCCTTTTCCTGAAGGAAAAAATCACTGCCAATTTTTGAAAGAGTTCAAGCAGCTGATTTTCCTTCTTTTACTGGTATTTTAGTCTATAATTTTTTTCCCATTTTTTCCCATTTGATATATATTTCCATACAGCAAAAAGATTTTTCTTCCATATTGGGACACAAAAATATGACAAATAAAGCACAAGTAGTGGGAAATGAACTCGGATGAAGTAATATCTAAAACTACTTTCACAACTAAAGAAATTTCCACTTTGATGTCACAATAAACTGTTCAGGCAGACTAATGTTTACAAGGAGTTATCTTTAGCAGGAAGCAGAATTAAACCAGTCTCCCACAGAATATAACATTGACAGTCTTAACAGATTTCAGAAGTGTTCTGTATTGATGCCAGTCTAATATCAGATATTGCTTTTGAATGATATCTACATCTTAAGTCTGCCTGACTTTATTTTAAAGCATTACTCAAGGATTGTAACTCCACATCCGTGTTTGATGCCCATGAGTCCAACTGGAATATGGCTCACAACTGCTGTTTCACAATGCTAAGCCCATGTACGTTGTGTGGGGATCCTCTGATTTGCTTGTATCCTACAAATAAGGAAAAAACCACAATAGTGTTCACCTTGCCTTCTCTCTGGGACCTTTTTGAAAACAGGTGTATTGAAAATACAAAATTACTCATTCAGTTTTAAACCTTTAAAAACTCAGATTTGAGTGGATATTAATGAGGATGAACGGTGGTAACAAGAAGGTGACTTCTGTAGTTGTGTAAATATATTGTGTGCGTGTTGCTGGATTTTATTCTGTAATGAGGCTGTTTACTTTGGTAGGTACAAGAAGCCATTGACAGCAGAGATGGACAATTTTGTGCAGAATTAGTATCATTTAAACATCCACATGTAGCAAACCCAAGACTACAGGTGAGAATCTAGTTTTGATCTTTCTTTTGCTCTGCTTTCAGTTTTCCTAGCTTTCTATGTGGGTTTCTTTCCATTGGAGATAAATCTCAGAAACCTGTTTCATAGGCCAGAGCAGGATCCCCTTGTAGTTTTGCTTCTCTTTTCTTTTTACAGGGATATTCTATATTTCTTTTTTTTAAATTATTTTGTTTCATGAATGGTTCTTAGTGTTCTGGATAGCTACAGTCTTGAAAGTCCTTTCTCACCAGGTCTACATTAGTAATTAACATGACAGAGTGGAAGTGACTATAGAGAAAAAAAGCAGGGGGAAGGAAGGGCCTGGTGTTTGTGATCTGTGCATTTCAAATGCTTTTACTTAAGGCTACTTTTGATAAAAGAGTATGGCGTAATAAACACTTGAAGAAAAGTACCAAGATCAGTGTTTACAGAGCCATAGTGCTGTCTACTCTCTTGTATGGTTCCGAATCATGGGTCATCTACCGCCACCACCTGCATCTCCTAGAACGCTTCCATCAACGCTGCCTTCATACAATCCTAAACATCCACTGGTCAGATTTTGTGACCAATACATCTGTTCTAGAACAAGCAGCAGTCACAAGCATTGAGGCCATGTTGCTGAGAACACAGCTGTGCTGGGCAGGGCACGTCTCCAGGATGAAGAACCACCGCCTCCCTAAGATCTTGCTTTATGGTGAACTTGCCACTGGCCACCGCAAGAGAGGAGCCCCGAAGAGGAGATACAAGGACTCCCTGAAACAACATCTCAGCCTTGACCATATTGATCAACATAACTGGTCTACTCTGGCCTCAAATCAGGAGGCCTGGAGACACACCATCTATAACGCTGCTGATGCCTTTGAGAACGCACACAGGATCACTCTTGAGGAGAAAAGACAATGCAGAAAGAACCGTGTCTTGCAGAATACACCACCTAAGGAGTCTTTCTGCTGTGCCTTTTGCAATCGGACATGTCTATCTTGTATTGGCCTCATAAGTCACCAGCGTACCTGTAACAAACGTGGATAGAGCCTTCCCAAATCTTTGTTTGCAAAGCCTAACCATGACTTAAGGCTGGCTCTGATCAGGTTCTGGAGACAGAATGCACAGTAGCAATTCATTGCATTGAATGTGATTTTTATATATAATATAACTTAAGATTCTGATAGATGCCATGATACCAGATGGTCTCCAGAGGTCTCTTCCAACCCTAACAATTCTGTGATTCTGTGAAAACTGCCATGACAAAATATCCATATGACACTCTGTTTCTGGTGCATTGGACATTCCTTTAATGTTTATTTTATTCTATACTTAGCTTCCATCTCCAGAGGAGAAGTGTCAACAAGTTTTGGAGCCACCATATGATGAAATGTTTTCAGCCCACTTAAGGTAAAGATGGGCCTGGAATGTAAAGTCACTTGTGAGGCATCCAGCAGGGATGGGGAAGGAGATATCCTTAAGTTTACTTACCTATTTTAAAGGGCTTACATCTGGAAACTTGGTATTTATTACTCTTAAAAATAATGCAAGAGCTGCAGGAAATAAAGACTTTCTCCTCTCCATATAAAGTTTGCTCTGTGTATCTGGCAGTCATCTGCATATAGCCTTTGGCACAGCTTTGGTTTCAGTGTTTCCCTTGCTCTGTGTGCACTAGCTACATAAGAATTTCCAATGAAATGAATAAGAGAAACATTTTTAAAAGGGAATTTTAGTCATAAAAGTATTCTTAAGGCAGCTGTAGTACCTAAGTAATTCTGTGAGACTTTTATTTAAAAAAAAATTGCATTAACACAGTCTTTAGTTCATTTCAACAGTCTTGGATTTTTGTTTTTTATCTAATCTTGTTGACCATTTCAGTAAGTATTAGCTTAATAAAGCAAATCCTCATCCATCTCTTGGATCAGTTTTCTACAATTATCAAGGTTAGTGCTCTGTTAAAATACTTGTGCCATTTTGTTAGGAACATTCTAATCACACTTCTGTGTCTCTTAAATAAACTGTAAAACTTTATGCCTGTTAAGAGACAAAAAGAAATATTTGTTTTACATGTATTTTCTGATGCACTAATGCACCTTTTCTTTGACAGGTGTACTTATGCTGTTGGAAACCATGATTTTATAGAAGCATACAAATGCCAGACAGTTATTGTCCAATATCCTTTTCCATAACTCTTGTATATTGTTTTCAGATTAACTCTGTCTTCTTGTAGAAAAAGTTCTCCTTATGCCTTCTAAAAATCTAATAGAATGTGATTTGCTTCCACTTCAGCTGCTTAGGTTCCTAAGCAAGGAAATCCAGATACACTCTTCTTTCAACTTTCTGTAGCGCTAAGAAGGAATCTGTCACCTGGCTCTCAAATAGAAAATTAATTTCTCCCAGAGTATAGAAAACCGTCAAATCATTAATATACCTTGCAGATCATACTTGGCTAGAGGGGAAAATAATGCTAAAGAAGCTTCTATTTTATCTCTGGCCAGTGTTTCTTGCTGCTGCTGCCACATGAAGGAATGCTTGGCTGTGCTCACGTTCTTCCATAATGTGTCTTTGCATCCTCAACTACTTGATGCTTTTTTGGTTTCTAGTCTTTCATGTAGTAATATATGGTACCATTCAACTGCTGTTTCTTAAATATGTGCTTCATGTCATGGCATTTTAAATTCTCCTGAATACATTACATCTTTCCTGCGAGCATTTCAGGCACATAAAGAAGAAAATTGGTGAGTACATCGTAGAAAGCTTCTAGAAACTAGACTCATCTTTTCCATTTGATACTGTAATAGTCAAATAAAATTATGGCTATAATTTTTATTTATCCCTAGTGATGCTTAAATCCAACCTAATTGCTTTTGCTGCATGTTTGAGTTTTTATGTTCAAAAGTGTGAAAACTAAACATCTGCACCTAATTATGTAGAATGGTCCGTAAGTGAACACGTGAAGAGTTTATTCAAAGGGAGTTAGTATTTTAAAAAGTCACATTAAAAAAGGCTTCAGAAATAATAATTGCAGTGTAGATTTATAAAATGCTGAGAACTTGAAGAACTTTCCTTTTAAAAAATGCATCCATCTTTATTTAAAGATTAATGTATACTTTTCTGATTTTATGATCAACTAACAAAAAAATTGCTTTTTTCTCATGTTTTACTTATTGCATGATTCGCATATACTAAGTATATTGTGTTTTACTTTTTCAGGGCCTTACCTATTATGTATGCTGTAGCCCTTGATCTTCGAATTTTTGCTAATAATGTAAGTAGATCTGACTAAGAACCTCATTGCTTTTACCTGTTTGGTATTTCTACAATGGAAATTTTTTTAGACTTTATTGCACAGCCTAATTTTGTTCTTTAACTTGTTATTTAGGATATTGTTGACAAACTAAATTCATCCAGTCCTATTGAAAAATGAGGTTACTCAGTCTGTCCATCTCTCATTTGCAGCTTGAACTAGAGGGGTTCTGAGGACCTGCATGCAACTCCTAGCAATTGCTTAGAACTCATGAAGGGATTGAATATTTTCTTTATTGAGTAGCATATGTCACAACTCACTGTTTCCACGTGTTATCCTTGGGATTTGGTGGAAATCTTTATAAGGGTGCAGGTATCACAGATAGCTGAGCTAATCTAACCATTCACCACATCTGAAGAGGGGAGTTTCTGCTCCTTTCCCCTTTTCTAGCTGTGTGCACTGCTTTTGATACTCATTGGAGCCCTTTCTGAGCTATACAACTGCTGACATGCAAATAATCCCCAAATTTACATTATTTTTCTTGTGCTGGTGAATTGAAGTAGCTTGGGTAGAGATCTGTTGAGAACTGCTAGGCCAAGGTAAGTGGCAGAGTTGTGATTTGCTCCTAGTCACTTTACCTGAAGAGGTGAAGCTAAAGTTCAAGTTAGGTTAGAGTTTTTGTGATAATATCCACTCAGCACTCTCTTGTGCTCTTGTCACTCTTACCCACGAAACCACGCATGTGGCATGCTTGCACAGAGAATATTTTTTGTGTGTGTGACTGCTCTGTAACAAGTCTCAGTTCTCAGTCTGAATGAGACAAATCCATATATCTGAGATGCATGAGAAAGGGGAATGTTGAACCAGTCATACTGGAAGTATTTGGACTCTGTCTTCTAACTGTAGTATATTCAAAGGATGTGAATGCAGAGAAGACTTCTGTAGCAGAGGATGCATTTCCATTTCGTTATGTTTCAGCTAGTGAGAGTGCAAGCACCATAGTAAAACTTTTAAAAAAGTAATAAATACCTACTTGCTATGTTTTTTCTGTTGAAGTTCTGCATTAGTCAGTGCACGGATCTTTCCCATGTGTTGACAACTGAATTCTCTTTTTTTTCTCTTGCTGCTGTAACATAGGTTTTATGTTTCTTCTGGAAGTCTCAGGTCTCAGCATTGTGCATTACTACTGGAAAATTTTGCATATGGTTTAGAAATAAAGTCTAGTCTTCATGGCTGTGGAGAGAAACTGAATAAGGAATTCTAAAACTCAAACTCCGTAATTTTTTTCCAGACTCTTGGTCTTTGTAAACTTGAGTTGAAGTTTTAATGCTCCACTTCAGGTATTGAACCTGAATTTAGGTTTCTGAGATTTACGTATTTTCAAAGGACTGTCCTCCTGTGTATTAGATTTGGTACATGTTCAGGAGCCTCTCCAAGTGTTTCCTTTTATTCCGTGAGCCTGATTGCCTTCTAGATTTGGGAGATAGCAGGCATGACAAATCTATTGCTATAATACTTTATAAAATGCTGTATTAAGGAACTAAATTGTTTGCAACCCAGCAAACCAGGATGTAGAATTACATATTGTTTCTTGCTGTGTAATTCTAGGCAGATCAACAGCTTGTGAAGAAAGGGAAAAGCAAGGTTGGTGACATGTTGGAAAAAGCAGCAGAACTACTGATGAGCTGTTTTCGAGTCTGTGCCAGTGACACGTAAGTGAAAGACCCTCTATAGAACTTGCACTACGAAATTGTTAAGAGCTTTATGAACTTTACTTTAGCTTTTCCCACTTACTAAGGCCATGTATGGGTAAGAATAAAGACTTCTGAGTCTTGTTTCCTGTAATTTTTAGTCTGTTCTCTCTGACTATTGACTAGAAATAGAGAGCCCTCGCTTCAGGCTGCATTCCCAGCAGATGTCGTTGGGAGGGACTGATTATGTCCCTGTTTCTCAGAAAAGGTGATTAGTGCTTTTGTGCCCTGTTCAATTGTGAAATTTGCTCCATTAGGCTTAGATGGAAAAGCCTAATGAAAGATGAAAACTTTGGTCTCCAGTCTTTGCAGTTTTAACACTTCTGAAGTGGAAAAATGCTTTTTTTCCCAATCTTTCATCTCAAATATTATAAGTCACTGCTGTACTAGTGTATGTGTTACCTGCAGACTAGAGTGAGAGCCCTCATGCAGATGGATAGTACTTTGCATGACACCTTTTCATGGCATTGAGAAAAAATGTAGCAGAGGTATTTATATGGAAACACATGTTCTGTTTTGACAATGCTGGTATGCCTATAAAGAGTTTAAGGAATTTGGCAGTGACTTTTATTTTCAGACACCTACGTTTACCCTAAAAATCCATAAAATATCTATTAAGTGAATTTACTATAAAGACAAAATAGTTATTTTCTTAAAGGGTTCCGTACTAGTAGATTTTTTCTTTTTGCTTTTGACAGACGAGCGGGCATTGAAGACTCCAAAAAGTGGGGCATGTTGTTTCTTGTTAATCAGCTGTTTAAAATTTATTTTAAGGTAGGGTTCAAGTCTGGTAAGCTGTTTTCTGTATTTCATATTCTAAGTCAAACCCACCCTTTTTTATATGATGCTGTTTATCTACACTCTCTAAGTAAAATGCAATTTTTTTTTTTAACAGATCAACAAACTCCATCTATGTAAGCCCTTAATTAGAGCAATTGACAGCTCAAATCTGAAGGATGAATATAGTATGGCACAGCGAGTTACGTACAAATATTATGTTGGACGCAAAGCCATGTTTGACAGTGACTTTAAGCAAGGTACTGTGTGCCAGAAAGACACATTGAAAGTCTTTCTGCTTGGTGTGAAATCTGATGTTGTATGTGACTCAAAACATGAGTTGAAGATGCAGTTGTGTTCGCATGGATTAAAGGAAAGTCATGCTGAAAGGCCCACAGACAGACTCAGAACAGAGATGAGATTATGTGACACTTTTAATTGTAGTATATGTCCAGTTTTAAAATATTTGCATGAGGTTCAGTGAGGTTCCCTGTAGTTATATGTGTTATGTGTGTGCATTACAAAATGTATGACCATCCAGAAGAATAGGTTTGTAAAAGGTTTCACAAAGGAGGCTTTGCAGCTCTTTTGTCCTCTTCATGTTGCTGTGTGCCATGTAGGAAATCTTCAGCAAACTGTAATGTAGATATTAATTGCTCGGTGCATTGATTTTGGAAGATGTAGAAACTGCTTTTCATAGATTTCTAGTAGATTTCACTAATAGAAATGCTTCTAGAGGTAAGGTGTACAACTTCATCATTAACTGAAGCCCCTGACCAAAATCTATTCTGGAGCTGGTTTTGTTACTCTTAACACTGTCTTCTGCCTGTCAGGCTTGTCATTTTTATCTGTTATTGGAAATTGCTGAGAGATTTTCATGTTGTTATGCTGTGTGGTCTTGCTGGCACATTTCTGCAGCTCAGCAGATGTGTGCATTGCATGCAGCTTTCATCCACTGAAGAACCTAATCTGAATTTAGAAAATAGAGTGCTGTATCATCAGCGCTTCTTGAGATTCTCTGCTCCTGTAATAGGAGCACAATAATATTACAGAAATGAGCTGAAAATTCCAATATTACTTGTAACTGTTATGTCTGATATCCAGACCTTGGCAAGTTTTCTTTGACTTTATGAAGGGGAACTTACTTTTCTGGTAATACTCTGTATTTTGTGTGAATCTCCAATTTTTTTTCATGTATTTTGATTGGTGTGATTATTTTTTATGTAATTTCAGATGTCATGTTCAAGCTAGAGGTGGAAATTGAGCACAGAATTTGAGTTACAGTTTTAATCTGGTTTTGTTGTTGACTAATATTACTGGTGCTTGCATTTGTGTCTGCAGCTGAAGAGTATCTGTCATTTGCCTTTGAGCACTGTCACCGATCAAGCCAGAAGAATAAAAGAATGATTTTGATCTACCTGCTGCCGGTAAAAATGTTGTTGGTGAGTAGATGTTACTCTTCTAAATAAGGGGAGGAGGGGGACACACACACAGATAGTAAACCTGATGCTCAGTATTGTTCTTGGTTTTCCCTTACTGGAATTCAGAGGCTGTGTTTTACCCCTGTAAGAGCCAGCACATGCACACTTTGTTGTTTGAGGACAAAAAAGTCGAGCTGTCATTTATAGCAAAACAGGAAAGGGGAAATGGAGGGGTGGAAACACAGCCAAACAAACAAACAAATCCCTCCCCGGCCCACGTTAAGAAAACCAACCTGTTCCTCCTTTCCCCCTACCTTCCTCCCACCCCTCCTGAAGGTGCAATCTGATGATACTTCTGTAAGAAAGATATCTTTGAGTTCTTTGGAGAAGCACTTAACAGTGTAACTTCTGTCAGGTAGCAGTGTGCATCTCTGGTGGTCAGCTGCACAGACGAGCCAGGGAATGTGTGAATTCTCTAGGATAAATTGATCTTCTTTCACCTAGTGGAAGAAAGGAGGATGTGCAAGCAGATGGCTGAGGACTGTTGAGAGGGGTTTGCCACAGCCACAGCCTGTCTTTGAGTTTTCTATTTGCACTTTGTATATTTGCCCATGTCAGAAGGGTCATGAGGTAGAGCATTTTGGTTTTGGAAAAATCACTGAAGACTGGTTAGTATCTGATCATTTTGTATTTCTGTTAAAAGAATGAAACACATCTGCTTCTTGTTCCTGTCCTTTCCCATGTGCTGTGTTAATATTTGTCTATCCCTGAATTAGTGCAATTATGCTAACAATTAATTCAGTGTAATCGAGGGGACAAGAATTAGACTTTGGAGTTTCCTCTTCCCAGCCCTGTTACGAAAGTTACCCATGGGTAATGTTATCACCTGCCTCTGTTGAGTTACCACAATCTATTTGTGACCACTCTCCCTTTTCCATTCAATGCTCCCTGTCCAGTCCCTTGCTGTGTCCAGTGGGTAAAGGGGAAGCATAATGGGTATGATAATTGGCTTCTCTTTTCCGTTTTTTATTTATTGACTTTGTTATTGGTTACTTTCAGATCAATCAATGGTAGGGTTGATAAAGGAAAACTAACAGTCCTCCTAAAAACTGTCACAGTCCTGATTGGGTGCCTTAAACTGGTGGGTTTGGTAGTGTCTAGAATTACTGTGGCTTTTCTGGAGCAGTTCTAATGTACAAGAGCCACTAAAGAAACTAGATAAAAGGTCACTGCTTTTACAGTTACTCTTAAACATTAACACTAACCTTAAACTGTACTAAAATAGTTTGGATGTTGGTTTTTTTTAATTCCTAGCAGCTCTCAAGTAAACATGCAGCTGAGTTCTGCTCTCAGCTAATCCTCCATCCGGAAAAGGAGTTACCAATAGCATAGCATGATGTAACTAAATTTAAAGTCTGACCAAGTCAATGTGCAATCTGATCTTTGTTGTGCCAAACCAAAGTTTCCTTTTGATAGTGTAGATGGTTCAGTCTTACCTGATTCAGCAATGAGAATTAATTTTGTTTCTTTAAATTTAACATTTCCTCTCTCTCTCTTTTTTTTTTTTTTTTGGAGGGGGGAAAGGAGGTTGTTGGTGGTGCTTGTTTTTTGAGAGGACATTTTTATTTCCACATGAAGGCAGAGAGAATAAAATCTCTGCTACAGACTGAGCTGGCATTTGACAGTGCTACAGCACTGTTTGTATTCCCTTGGGAATGCTTGGTATTTCCACAGTTCTTCTGTTTGCAGATTAGATCATACAGTCATGACATAAAATTTGAATCTGCATAGGCCTCATGGCATGGGATCTTGATTTTACAAATTTGATAGCTGTTTCCTAACAATAAGTATGAAGGCTCCCTAAATCATGATAAATCAGTAGTTATTGTGAGTTGAGCTACAAAGTGTTTGACAGGGACAAGGAGATTGTCTTACAAATACTTTTATTTGCTTCTTATTCTGTAGCAAAAAAAAGTGGCTAAACATTTGTCTTTTTCTCTTCACAAATTTTTTGTAGCTTATTAGATTCTATTTAAAATGCATTTGACTTTACCCTGGAAAACTTGGAAACCATTTATTTTTCAGGGCCATATGCCAACAGTTCAGCTCTTAAAAAAGTATGACCTTATGCAGTTTGCTGAAGTAACAAAGTCTGTGAGGTATGATGCCTGTTTTGTTGCTTTGTGTTCAAAAAGTATTAAGTAAAAGGTGTTTATTTGGGATCATTGAGGAAGGCAGGGGATGCATATTCCTACCAAGTCAGAGAATTTCTTTTCTCATTTGGGTGAGACCTTCTTATTTTTTCATTTATTCATCCTTGCAGTGAAGGCAATCTTCTCCTACTGAATGATGCTCTGACAAAGCATGAGACCTTCTTTATTCGATGTGGAATCTTTCTTATCCTTGAGAAGCTGAAAATCATCACATACAGAAATCTCTTTAAGAAAGTGTAAGCATAACAAAACCTGTATTTGGTTATATATGCTCCTTAGTTCCCTCTGAGAGACCTGATTTCCTCTTGAATTGAATTTATTGTAGAAAGGCTATTTTTCTAAGAACCAGAATTTTTAAGTATTTCTCAATAACACATTTGTTCTGTTGTGTCTTTCAGATATTTACTACTCAAAACCCATCAGCTATCTCTAGATGCCTTTCTGATTGCCCTGAAGTTCATGCAAGTAGAGGATGTTGATATTGATGAAGTCCAGTGCATTTTAGCTAACCTTATATACATGGTATGTGCTGACCACTTGTTGTGTGGTCCTTCCAGACATGAGGCAGTAAAAAATATTGGACAGAGAATAAAAGTTTATTACAAAAACCACATCAGTAATCCCACATTTTCTTGTGTAAAACAGTTGATTCACTTGTGCTCAAAGTCAAATGTTTTCATTTACCCTGAGGACTTCCTCTAGTTCCTGCCTTTTTTTTTTGCAGGAATCAGTTAAAATTGAATTTTACATTACAAATCTGGTACTGCCATTTTTTCTATATATGCATAAATATTGATTTAAAAATACAAACATTTTAACTGGGACCAAAAAGGATTTGTTCTGCATTTGAAGTAGGAGACTCTTGACCTTCTAACATTAGAAAAAAATAAAGTCAGATTTCTTTGGGTTTGTTCCACATTTTGTCTTTTACTCTAAGGGGATTTCAACTACTCATGAACAGATAAAGGCTTGAAATGCAAAGATTTCTATTAAATCAGAGGTTTTGGAGCAGCACTGTGATGTCAGCAAGAAAATGAAACAGATTATGTGATGTGGTGTAGGTCACTGGAAGATTTCTTTCAGTGTTGCAGCACAATGTTTGAAAAGGAAGTACTATGTAATTTACTTTATTAGGTGTGGAATACTAATTGATTAAAATCCTCATTTTAAAGTGAACAAAGAGTAAATTTAGAAACACTTCTGTAAAGCTGTGTCTCTTCAAGATAATGTAAGCAGACCAGTAGGGGGCCCTGGCAAGAGACTCTCAAACTGAGAGGGTAGGTGGTACCCAAACACAGGGATGGTTCCAACTTTCTGCTTACTCTCCGAGTTGACATAAATTGGACCCTTATAGATATTAAGTTCAGTAGTGCAGCAGTGATTGAGCATACACACACTGCTCTGGTTAGGTTATAGGTGTTTGCCTAGGTTACAGGCCTTGTGTTACCAGCTGCCCGTACTAATGCTCCCTTTTTCTCCTTCTGCCAGGGTCACATTAAAGGCTACATATCCCACCAGCATCAGAAGCTTGTGGTCAGTAAGCAGAACCCATTTCCTCCACTGTCAACGGTGTGTTGAGTATTGCATCTTATCCATGCAAGTGCTTCCCAGGTACTCGGCTTGTCCAGTGGAACTGCTCCTAATCACCCCAAGGACACTGTAAATTGCCTGGTTCATGTCCAGAACTGGAATACCAGGAACTGTTTGTGGCTCCTTTCCCAGAAGGACCAAGACTGCCAGTGTTACAAAGTGCATTGGAATGAAATGCTGACTTTTAAATAATAATTTCCACAGGCTTTCTAGATAATTCCAAGTATTTCATGAAGAAATAAAGCAAAGCATTCCAAATTACTCACAAATTACTTAAAAGTTTTTATAAAGTACTTTGTGTTACTATTTTTGCATTTATCTTTCAGAGAGAAGTGTCAGCCTTTGTTACTCGTGTTCATCCATTCTTCAGAATGGAAATAATGTTTTCTTACATGGTTTCCATTTTTTTTAAGTCTCTTCAATAATATTGCTGGTATTAAATATTCTCTTCAAGCTTTCTCTAAAAACTAGAGAAGTGCTTGACACCAAAAGCTTTACTGTGTCAGTAATACTTACAGGTTCAAGTAAATGTGGGCAATTTGTCTGTAGGTGCCCACAGATGGGTTTGGTTTTTTTTAGTTCTGGTGATATTTGTTTTATTTCTATAATGGTGAACAAAAGATGATGTAGCTAACTTACCCATAGTCTGTTTTATTTTGCTTCTGGGGAAAACACTACCACTGGATCCAGTATTTTAAGTATTATTACCTTGGGGGTTGGCTGGTTTGCTTGTTTGGGGTTGGTACAATGTAACTTTGTCCAAACTGATGAGATGGTAGTTTGGGGGTTTTAAAATTATTTTAAAAGGAAATTAAACTTTTTCTTTTCCTATCTTTTACAGTTGGGTTTTATTTTATCCTCTAACTGACATGAACATCGTTCATAAGGGAAAACACAGGTACCATGTATGAGGGGAAGCACTTTTAAACATGATGAAAGTGTCAAAAACTTACACAGTCATTAACACAGACATGTAAAAGAAGTTCCCCTCGTCTTTGTAAGTTTTACTTGTATGAATCTTGAAATAAGAGTATGAATTTGCTGAAGTAAACCTCAGGGTACCAAGAATTGAAAAGACTCATTTCCTTCTAGCGCTATTTAAAATCCCAGAAAAACATCAAAGTGTTTGGAGTTTTAGGATGAACGGTTCTAAGAAATTTAAAGTTAAATCAGTTTTTCATAAAATAACTAGGTTTACTGCATCATGACTTCCACAGTACTGTGTGTCAGCAGAAGAAGGAAAGACAAACAGGCTTTTCTGTATAACTTGGAGTTAAATACGTGCCATCATTGCAACTTCCATTGCTGTGAATTGTGATACAGTCAAATGGGTGTACTGGCTGCATCCATGTTTCCTTGCCATGATTGGTAGGCGTTTGGTGCTTGAGAGTTGGTTGTGTTTGTGTCTTATTTCATTTTTTGTTTAACCCATATCATATACCTTGCGGTGTTGGTGAATAGAAGTGTTTCCCAGTCAGTGTCTTCTAGTGGCCAAGATCCCAGGATACCAGTCAGAAACCAAGTGCCCTTATACTCGGTAGCTAAAAAGCTTCCTCCAGCCAGTCGTTTGTCTACGGCCTTCTGGAGGTGCCCACAAAACTGCCTGTTTGTGAGGCTGATGTTGAGTATTTGTTTGCAGTCCTCAGCAGGAAGGTACAAAACCTGCAGCTCATCAGCTTTAAGTTCATCACCTTCTATGCTCCAGCCACTAACTGTACCAGCCAATTTTGGAATTAAAACGTGTTCTGCGAAGTCTCTTTCAGGGGCACATACAGGAAGCTGGTAGTTGTTGCACTCAACATGCCCTTGAAGTTGTAGCAATGCAATGTTGTTCTCACCAGTGTCTTCATCATACCGGATGTGTATGTGCTTCTCACTAACTTGCATTATCTTCTCAGTTCCACTTGTTCCATTAGGCCCTGTGAAGCAATAGCATTTCAACTGCTCTTAGGAATAGTTTATCAGAGACCTGTAAGCTGCATGCAAGACTGCCTGGTCGTGCTGAGGAACATGTGCGGCAGAGAAACTCAGAACTGCTGCAGTAAAGGGAAAGTAGGAATAATACCTTGATGGCTTTTTAATGCTGCGTAGAAGCATGCATAATTTCAGCAGTAAGGACAAAAACCCAACACTGAAGTGAATTTTGGCATGAAACAAAAGCCACCTCTAAATCCACCATGTTTAGCTTATCGCTATATGCTGAGTTCTGCATTATGTCCAAGAGGCAATTGCCTCTGCTTGGCTTGTAAAGGAGGTATGGGGCAGCTGTAGTTCTAGCTCAGATACTTGACTGAGGTACTTAAATGAAATGACAGCATATTTTTTTCCTTTTACAATATTTTTATGCAGCAGCAAGTTTAGTAAGCGTTTTTTAAATTTAGCTTGTCAATACTAAAATGTGCTGCAACAAGAGAAGATGTGTTGGGTCACTCACCAGCACCAACCCTGATTTCAAAATGGTTGTGCAGAAGAGCACACTCTGCTGTGGTCAATATGAAGTTACTTTTTAGCAGCACTCCTCCACAGAAGCCTTTCCCTTCTGAGTTTAGCAGTAGCACCTAAGAAAATGCAAAAAGGCAATAGATAGCACTGTCCATGTGAGATTGAGTGATGGGTTTCATGAATTGCTAGAAATACCTGCCAGGGAAATCGCTCGTCATGTTTCTTCCTGGTTTCACTTATCAGATTATCACTGTCTTGAAGTCTGCCACATGCACATTCATCTAGCAAATGAATTAAAAAAAATTCAAAATCTCGTACTGTACCATTTCAAGATAGCTAATACCTGCAAATGCCTTATTGCTTCCACCTTGACTTTTGGATTTTGTTTTTGAACAAAGGAAAAGGAGAATGACAGATTTCTCAGCTGATGAGAATTGGAATAATTTGCTTGGCATTTGTAGTCATAACAGTTTAGCAAGGGGCTGAACATTTTGGGTCATTGTAGTGACTGGATTTCACTGTGTCTGTAACTAAGGAAATGACGCTTCCTCTCCAGCCAAGCATCAGCACAGCTTGCTTTTTCAGTTTTATATCCTGTATTCGAATTGTGCCAAATACCTGATAGCTGTGGCCCAGTCCAGATAAGGTAAATCCGAGGTTTTCTTTGTTAAAGCTGTCACTCTAGGAATGTGCATGCCTTTCTGTTATGGTTCAAATAACATGAGTGCTCTACAACTGGATCACCCAGTTATGTGCATTTGTCACTTTCAAGTTCACCTTGTGGTTTGCTTTTGGGTCACACAGACTGGATTGTGTTCTGGTGAAGCTAAACCAGAAGACACCCTCCAGGAGCACACATAACATACTCTCATAGCTAATCGGTGCTTAGTCCACAGGATTGAACTAAAGCTAGTTTGATGTAAAGCCCACCTGAAGTGTGCACTGAGTGTGAGCATCAGGCTTTCATCACCAAAAGAGTGGCTCTACAGCTGAACTCCTATTTGGCTGCCCCACTTGCTAATACAGACATGGGTCTAAATATACTTCTGTGTTTTTAGTAGGCCTACTTCATAAGGGGATGATATTGAATGAGATACCTAGTATGAGACTGAAAAGGTGAAAAGGGCTACTGCTTTAAACTAATTAATATGGCAGCAAATGTTACCCTTCATTTATCAGATCATCAGATGCCTGATGGGAATCAATTGAACCTCATTCCCAAACAAACCGGTGTTCAGTGGACTTACTCTTTACGAAACCTAGGAGTGGAAAACCTGGTCTGGTGAGTGATATGTAAGATGATGCCAGTTCTCTCTGCAGACTCATATTTAAATGTTTAGATCAAATATCACTTCTTTTACTGTTACTTTGGCATCTTAGGTGGTCCCTAGATTTCTCCTTTTTCTACCCACTAATATTGTCATTGCTTGAGTCTCAGAGCAGGTTGATCACATCTGGGTATCAGGTGGTGGCCTGCCCATCCCAGCCCTGAACAGGTTCCTCCTGTACTTCCATGCTCACACCTACCTAATGCGATGCACTGTTTTGTGTCCTGCCCAAGCTCATAGCCATCAGCACAGGAACAGCGGTAGGAATTAATTCCTGGGTAGCAGAAGTGGTGACATCCTTCCTTTGCTTCATGGTGACATTCATTTTTAGCTAAACAGAACAAGCGGAGGAAAAACATTGGGAACAGTTCACCCGGAGTATTCTTTCATAGCTTGAGTCCTCTTTACATTTTATTTTTATTCACTTTGTGTGGAGACAGGTAGGGACTCCAGCTTGGTAGTATTTCCCAACACATTATTTTTCCCTTGTTAAGCAGAAATTTGAGAGAGCGAGTGCGACATCCACAGACTCATTGCAAACTGTGTTCCCCCAGCATCTCACTGAACTGATTCTCTGCACTTCTTGAGTTCTGGGGAGCATTAGCCCTGGACCTTCCATGTCAACCCGTGGAAGGATGCCATGGTTTTTTTAAACAAAACACAGTATCTGCAGGGAGAGGAACTGTTGCACATGCTAAGAAGGCAACTATCGCTTGAGGAAGAAGGCAGCCAAGGTTTCTGTTTTTCAGAAAGAACAAATGCATAGCTCTTATTTTGCACACTCGTTCTAAGAAACTTTAAATTATCAGCTGCCAAAGATAAGAAAAAAAGAAAGGAAGTATAAACTTAGAAACATGCTCAGTCAACTTTCCATAGCTGAACAAACACTTGAAGCTCTAGCACAAAGCAATAGGTGTTTGATCTAGCTCATATGTGGAGAAGTAGCAAAAAACCTTATATATAACATGGCTCCTTAAGGCTCACACTGAAAAGATCCAGTTCCCAGCACTGGTCCAAACTGTGTCACCTTCTGTCCTTTCCCAGAAGCTGGTCACAGTCACACCCCTTATAAAGAAAATGACCCTGCCTTGCTGCAGCTAGGGCGTCTCCCACCCCAGGGGACCTCTGAACCAGCAGAAATACTGATGTAAGGGCTGGAAAGTAGAACCTGGCAGATGTAAAAATGTAGGATATGGCCCAGGGTGTTTCATGTGCCAGAAAGCATCTGTTTTGCTTTATGCCTTTCAGTTCCACTGGAAATGGTTTGTCTTCTGGAGTCCCTCTGTCCCAAGGGACCAGCTTGTGGGTGTGAGTGGCCTCAGAGGCACTGGGCTGCCTGGGCAGCCAGCCACTCCAGCACTGCAGCCCTGGTTCTTCAGGCCACTTGCCACCTGGGACCACAGCAGGGCAAGCAGCCATGTAGCACAGGTGGCAGTGGCAGGGCTGCCTTTACAGCCCACCCATGAGGTGGTTTTGCTTCAGCCCTTTTGCTGCATCTCCAGAGAAGGGAGACTCGGGGCAGGGACAGACTGCATAGCCTTGGGATGCTGTAATGTTTTGTAGTTGGGCAGCACATATCACTCCTGCTTTACCAAGAACTGTGTTTTAACCAAAAACATGATGTTTTTGTATAATGGGACACCTGTGTATGGTTTCATGGGAACCCCCTCTGAAAGGAGAAGATAAGGCTTCTCTAGAAGGGGGCGATGCCTTACCGAAAGCACAGTTCTCTCCCTCGTAGCCCTCAGCACAAGTGCAGGTGTAGCCACGAATGCTGTCCTCACACACGCCATTGTTCTGGCAGGGGCTCGAGGAGCACCTCCTGCCCTCTGAAGAAATGGATAGGGTTGAATCACCACCACCACTGACCCCGAATTACATAGCCCACTTCCCAACACACGAGCTTCTCATTCTACTGGAATGATTAAACTGTAAGCACCCAGCAAAATAAAAAGGTAACAACAGAGAAATGTTGTGAAAGCGGTTTGCAAGGAAATGGGCTAAGTCTCACCAATCTGCTCCTCAGGGATAACTTTAGCCCAAATCTACTTCCAGAGGCACTCTTGCAGCCCGTGTCAGAGAGGCTGGAAGGTGCCCAGAGGCAGAGTCTGGTTCTGGAGGACAGATGCTCTGCTTCAGGGAAAAGGACTGAGTTACAATTCCATGTGTTGTTTAAAAATGTAGTATGAGACTGGTGTTTTAGGTCTCCCATGTTAGGTTGATATGCACTGGATAGAAAAAGTTGGCATCAAAATTCTATAACAAGCATACAGCAAGCAACATCAAAATAGGAGGAAACCTCTTGTATATCTGTACAATTATTATACAGCAGGTCACACACTAGCAAGTTTAGTCTTTCTGATGAACCAAATGCTGAAACCAGAGGATGTCCCGTTCACTACGAGTGAAGCACTGGGCAAAGCTGCCAGTTTCCCTTCAAGCTGCCTACTGGAAAGATTCCAAAAGAGTTTGGAAACATGCTCCAAAGAAAAACTGCTTATTGTAGATATAAGCTATCAGTGAGCGAGCCAGAAAAGCCTAAACTTTCTAAAATTTAACACTTCATTCGAGAGGTTAGCCTCAGTCAGTGGGCTGCCCTAGTGTGACATCAGGGACAGAAAGATGAAAACTCTACCTATTACTGCGAAAAAAAGCACCAATCACCATCTTCTCAGGCTATGGGCATGCATATCTTTGAGTGTTAAATGTACTAAAATACTGGCTGAAAGAGCTGTCACCTTCAGCCTGTCTGCAGCCAGATGCCACCAGCATACCCCAGCACAATTTAGGCCTCCTGGGAGGGTTTTTTGGGTGGGTTAGGTGGGTCTCGTCTCCACAGCTGAGCAGGCAGAGATGAGGAGTGAGGACTTCCAGGAGCAGTCATGGGTAGCTAGAGCTAGGGAAAGGGTTATGCCTGCAGCCTGAAGCAGTTAGATGGTTTCAAGCCTCTGAAATGCATGCTGGGGATACAGTAAATCTAGCACCTAGCTTTATTAAAGGAGGAAAGAGGAGACACAGGTAATTATAGAGAAATCAGCATGATTTCTGTTACTGGAATGCTACTGGGATGATTAAACTGTAAGCACCCAGCAAAATAAAAAGGTGGTAAGTAACAACCAACGTACATTTTTCAAGATCAAATAATCCAAACCATTTAAATCTAATCATATTATAGGATAAGGAATCTAGGGGGAATCAGAGAACATCATAGAATAGAAATGTCTCAGATGACATTGTCATTAAGTGAGTTAAGAAAACACACACTGCTATAAGGCATGGACAAAACTGTTAAAAAAGTAATGTTTTAAGAGAGATTGTCAATGGCTAAGTTTATACTGTTAATAAAAGAGGGTCAGGGACAAGTATGACCTCAGTTGAAGTGCCCTGACATCCAGCAAGACGCTGCTACATCAGCTTTGACTTGAAGGACAAAAGTGGAACAGTACAAAACAGAGTGAAAGGGTGACCCAGCAGTTGGGTGTGTGCTCAGCCTTTCTCCCAAGCACTCCTATTCACAATGCAGATTTACCCACTGTACTCTGGACTTTGGGGGAAAAGCAAAACAGATACCAGAAGTCTAGAAAACACGATTATTGGAAGACAGGATGGAAGAATGTGTTTGCTTAGTAAGGAGGAGGAGAGAAGCCACTCTTCAAAGGCAACACTTTAAAATGTTAGAGAAGACATCACAAAGAAGGAAGCACACACTGCTGTTCTGTAGGAAGAAGACAGAACATATGGCTTTTAATTACAGCAAGGAAGCCATTCCTCAGGCTGAAGCCAGTAATGTGTCCTGATTGTGGCTAAGCTTGTTTGCATGGACCATTCTGAACTGGTTGCCTTTCTCTCTTTCTAGAGAAGAGGGGAAGCCTGCATGACATGCTTAGTACAAACATGCAATGACTGAAGTTAGAAGTTAATCCCACCCTCACAGAAGTAATAACATGCCAGATATTTAGCATCATTCTTCATAAAATTTATATAGCACTGATGGGATTCTTCTATGTAATGATTCCCTGGACTTTATGTTTTAGTGGCTTCTGCAGAAAATTAATACTGACTGCTGGTTTTGCCACTCCTTATCTACTGTCTAAACCTAAGATTAGAAATTAATAAAAGCTAAGTTAAAAGCAAGAGAAAAGCTTGGAATGAGCCATGCAGAAAAGAGAGGGAATATGGCATAGTCACCATAAGCTGGTGCCACAGGCTCCTTGTTCAGGAGGCATCTAGTTACATCAGACCCTCAGCTTCTGCAGATTTGTTTCTTGCCTCAACAGCTGCCAGGGGATGATGCAGCACCAGCATCCAGAGTTTGTAGGTAGCCCACTAGCTTTTAACACCTATTTATCTCACTCAGGCTTAGTTGCTAGGTCTGGGAGATATTGCTGGTAAAGCTGTGCTGCTCTGTTGTATCAGTAAAACAGATATTCTCATAGCCCAGGTTAATTCAGAACAGTTTTAAGTTCAGGAAAAGAAGTAGCCTATTTACTATGATAACACTGGCTCACTTCAACTTTTATCCTTTTTTTGCAGCCTAAAATTTTTTCCTATTTACTACTCTTTTTAAAACATCAAGACTTTTCCATGACAAATAGTGACTGGATGTTCCTTGTAGAATAAACTGCTAAAAACTCTTAGAAAACCAGCACTGGATAAGATCATACTGTTCACAATGTAACAGTACTATGAAGGAGAAAAATCAAGGGGCCAGCTTACCGTAGTAGATGTCCCAAAACATTTTCTGGGGGTAAAAAAAAAGAAAAGAAAATTAGATTTTAATTCTTAAATAATGTCATAACCCATAAATATTTTGATAAAAGAAAAACATGCTATGAGAGAATATATACTGCAGTTTGATGTTTGCACAGTTGCACAATTACAAATTCTGCCCTACTAGCAAAATATGCATGAGATGGGAGGGGGTTTGTCTCCTGCTTATTTTATTGTTTCTTAATAAGCTATAAAGAAAAATAAACACTTCACAGGCCAGAGAGGAACAGTTGAATCCTTTAGCAGCTTCCTGGAAAAACTGGCTGGCTATTGTCTCCCTGGCATGCAGCAGCCTGGGAAGTGACCCCATCCTGTCCCATACTGCTTGGCCCCCAGGAGGTGCTGCTGGAGGCAGAAGGGTCAGCACAGAGCAGAGCTGCAGGTCGTCAGCACTAATCACCATCATGTGCCCTGCATTTCCCTTGGTACTGCAGCTGACTCTAATGCTGCTTTTTCCAAAGGGATACCACTCCCTACCATTCCCTTCCTCAAAGCACCATGGCTATGCATGGGCAGCCCTACAGCTGTTTCCTTTGCTTGCCCTGAAAACAAAATCTCCATCAAGATTCCCATTAAAGAGCACAGCATCCATTTGTACATGTCAGGAGGGCTTCTTGTACAAGGGATCTGCAGCTATTGAGCAAGTGAACCTCTTTCTATAGGTGTAACTACTTGCTGGTGCATTGCTTCCCTCCATCCCTATCACAGAATCACAGAATTGCATTGGAAGGGACCTTAACGATCATCTAGTTCCCCCTGCCATGGGCAGGGACAACTTCTACTAGACCAGGTTTCTCAAAGCCCCATCCAGCCTGGCTGAACACCCCCAGGGATGGGGCATCCACAACTTTTCTGGGCAATGCGTTCCAGTGCCTCACCACCCTCACAGTACAGAATTTCTTCCTAATATCCAATTTAAATCTACCCTCTTGCAGTTTAAAACCTTGCCCCTTTCCTACCACTGCATATTCTCCAACAATGGGTGGTTCTTAATTCTCCCAGTCCCTGTTTCTGACTTCTGTGACTTGGGTCGTGTGGCTGGAGCACTTGCCGTTGAACACTGGGGTAAAAATGTCATTAAGTACCTCAGCCTTCCCCATGTCCCAGTAACTAGTTCTCCTGTTTCCTTCTGGAGAGGGCCCATATTTTTCCCAGTCTTCTTTTTATCACCAACATACCTATAGAAACTTTTCTTGTTGCCCTTGACATCCCTGGTCAGGTTTAATTCACTCAGGGCTTTCGCTTTCCTGATTCCTGACTGCTCACAGTTTCTCTGCATTCCTCCCAAGCAGCTACCTGTCCTTGCTTCCACCCTCTATAGGCTTTCTTCCTGTGTTTGAGTTTGTCCAGAAGCTCCCTGTTCATCCATGCAGGAAGTATTTCTGTGTGTGGTCAGGATGGGACAACAACCATATGATTTCACAACATAAGGCGCAGGACGCATAACTTTCAGGAGGGGACTTGAAAAATGTCAGAGCTGACCTTTTCAATTCCATTTTGACCATGGAAGACAACTGCTTTCTACCTACTGAAGTGGGAAGTGCAAAGATTTTACATGGAGAGAAACCCAAACAAATGAAGCAGTCTGTGAAGCCGTGTTTAGTAAGAAAAAGATCAAGGCGGCAATTTTTATTATGCACACAGGAAAACAAAATACTTACAAGCATTTCATCATTTTCAAATACTTCTCTTGCTTCTTCATGTGTACATCTCTCTTCAAGGCATTCCCTTTCCAAGCTGCCTTGGAGGATCTCCTCCAGAAGGTGGGAACTGGCACGCCTCTGTCTCTTGATAACATTGTTTGCCTCGTCAGCTGATATAAACACTGGAACATTGTATGACAAAATGTAAGGGTTTTTCTTGATGTAAGTACTTAGATTCATTTCCTTGAATATTTTTATCTCCTTTTCTAAAAGAGAATTAATTTTGGCTCATCCATGGTTTCAGCCATGAACTTACATACCTAAAGAGCTCTACTTTCTTAGCCCAAATTCAGCAGAGAAGTTGTGACCTTTTACTTTTAGGAAATGCCTGAAAGCAGAGAGATGAAATGCTCCCAAGCAGAGAGAATTTGAGGCCCTTCCTGACACATTTTTTTACTGCATGAGACACACAGAGCAGCAATGCTGTAGCGCAGCCAGGCAAAGGGGAAACATTAACATAAAGGCAGAGACTATTTTGTGAGACTGCATAGGGCTTTCAAACTCATCAGTAGAAGTGAATATTAGTTGTGTTAGCTTATGATGGTGGATCCAAACTGACACTCTTCAGCCTTAGTTCATGGCAATTTATTTGCTGAGAAGCAAAGCCGTGACATGGCTGAGTTCTCAATTTATTCTCTCTTAAGGAGAATAAATAAAAGCTACCCCTCAGCAATGCTCGTGTTGAAGAGGGCTATATAACATACGACCCTTTATGTGGGAGATACCATAATCTTTTTTATTTGAGTAAAGAGGAGGAGGGCTCAAAGACATGAGAGTTATCAGATCTAAAACTCCTCTTTGCAATGATATATGCAACAAAAACTGCTTGCCTGCTGGGCAGCTGGCAAAGTGCTGGAGACTGTTGCCCCCACATTAGGCAGTATGTGGCTGTGTGTGTCTGCAGGTGTTTGTCAATTCTTCTGTACTTGGAAAGTAAACGTGTTGGGTCAGGGAATGCTTGGGTTGTTTTGTTTGTTTCGTTTATACAGCATTTGGAGGGCCAACACCGACAGGTTAAAATAATTAATGATCACAGAATTGGAAAAAGTGAGAGCAGTAACAAAATTATTCTGAAACTGCATACAGATGTTTATCTTTTTGAAGGTTATCCCGTAAGCAATTGGCTTGCACATGATATTAAAGAAAGAAAAAGCTTCATGACCATGATTTATATTTTAAAGAGTTATCTGACCCCAACATATATTTCTGCTGTGCAGTGGCTCTGCCACATCCAGCACAGCTGGCAGTGCACTTCTACTGCTGCCAGAGACGTTTTGACCTTCTTAAGAGGTCACCATCTTTTTCTTCCTTGCCCGACTCCTCCTTATTTTTGACAAAACATGAAGGATTAATACAAGTTTCTTCAAGCTATAACAAGAATGCATATCAGCCTCTTTCATACAATTCTCTTGTATTTATGTCAGCAACAACTAGAAATATAAAACAGTTTTCTTTAATATCTGGAGTACTTAAAAATTGTAAGAAAAGACAAAATATTACCCTGGCATAAATGATGGTACTTTAAAATTACATTGCCTCAGTAACCTACTGCAGTTTTCACTTAGGTGCATGAAATAAACAGGAGAAATATAAGGAAAATTATGAAGAGACATTCTTCAGGGATGTTACCCCGTACTGCAAAGTAGACATGATACAAAGTACAAAATTACTGGTGTTTTTAGAGGATTGGTAACACAAATTAGAATTAAAGGCACAACAAAACAAAGGCCATACCTGTTTGCTCTGTCTGACGGAAAAGGGCAGAGAGAAGGAACAATATTATCCAGGAGCACCTTGTCATTGTTACCCTCTGAGCCTAATGGCGCCTACCTGCATTTCTGCAGCTCTTGGCCAAAACAGCTACAGGAGAGATGAAGTTTAAAGTCCAGCTGCTCATGAGAAAACAAAAGCTCTAAGGGCAAATCCTGGCTGTAATGTCAACACATGAAAAAAAAAATATCAAAACCCAAACAAAAACCAACCCCCTGCTTAGTGGTGCAACAGTGCCCCTTCTCTTAGTGCCCTGGTTGACAGTGTAGACCTGTGCCAGCGTGGCTGAGAGCTGCTCCAAGATCTGGGTATTCCTCCTATGCCCCAGCCTTCACTTACCATAACACAGCGTGGGTGGAGATGAACAATATGAACATTTCTTTGTACCATATCAAAGCACAAGCTGGACAATGACCACAGGGAGCAAGTTTATGACATGGCTTTTTCATACACTGTCCCCATAAAACATTTGCCAAGGCTTAGCCACAATGGGCAAATCCCACCAGCTTCTGGAACAACCCAGCACCCAAGCATGGTATTTTCCCCCTAGGGATGCATCTGAGTGGATATGGCATTTTTCTTTTTCACTGTTAGGTTTGTAATGCCCAGCCATGAAGCATGTGAAACTTGTTTCCTAATGTCAGGATCCCAGTCCCACAGAGACAAACACACAGAGTCTGTGAAAGGAGGTGTAAATACAGAGAGGAGCAAAGCACTCCGTGGGCTGCTGAGGTATGCATCCAGTGGCTGGGGCGACCCTTCTTCCCAACCCTGGACAAGAGGAAGGATAAACCCATTGGTGTACAATGCAATGGTACTGCAGGGAGTCTTTTGGCTCCCAGCACAGGCAGGCTTCTGGGAAGAACAGGAAATGATTTCTACACTCAGAGCAACAGCTGTTGAGACAGAGAGTGGTTTTTTTTAGTCATAGAGACCATTGTGTGTTTTCATGTCATAAATCCCCAGCTATTATCTGAGTATGCAGTTCCTTTAACAGAGTATAACTCATCTGAGCATCCATGGGTAAATCCCCAAATAAAACTTCACTTCCCATCAATTTCAACTTTTAAAACAAGATTCAGTGAGTACTGAGGCAGGTGAGGGAAGCAGACCACATGCCTCACCAAGGCCAGTCCCTGGCTGATGTTACAGCTCACATCACAGAATCTAATGCCTTCAGCAAATAATCAACCTCAGTTTTAAAACTGCATTGTGTCCTGTACAATTTCCACAGGGCTGTTGCTCCAGAAGTTCACTTGGAGTTAAAACTCTTCTAATATCAAGCTTGATTTTATTCACAGTCAGTTCATAACCTTACATATTTGTTTTTTCCTCCTTGATATTTCTGCAGAACTACTTAGTACAGCCTTCCATCCTCTTTGATTAACTGTGTGTCGAGTTTTCTTTAGTAAATGGACCCTGCATTGTCTCCTCACTCCTCTGAGGCCACCAAGCCCCATCGTACCTGTCCCAGCCAGAGGTTTCTTGGCTAGAGAAAGGGAGGGCCGTTGCCAGTGGTCACATCTGGTGGGTGCTGGGAGGCTCAGCCAGTACCTCCTGTGCCCAGGAGCTGCTGTGGAGGCTCAGCTCAGCTCAGCTCAGCTCACCTCACCTCACCTCACCTCACCTCACCTCACCCCACCCTTCTTGCCTTGCACATCAGTGGTTGTGTTGCTTCTCCAAACTCTTCTGTCTGTCCATCCCCATGGAAGCACCTGCCAGTGACCTGTGACTACTTGCCTTTACCTACTCACTGGTAATAAAATCATCCTGTGCATATGCAGTACAGCAAGTTTGGCTCCCTTTGGCTTGAAAAATATGTCACCACTTGATGTCAGCACAGGACTTTCTAAAACACAAGTTTTAGAAAATGTTTACATCTTGCAAACCAATTAAGGAACTATTTAAATATAAGTTAATTATTCAAATTGGGTTAATATTAACAACACAGAGCTTCAGAAGCTGTATTCTTACCAGATCTTAGAATGGTCATTTTTTTTCTGACTGTATGTATTTTTTTAAAAAAGTATCCCTTGACTGAGAAGCTGTGTCCTTCAGAATAGAACACAGTGTACTCAGTACATATGGCACTGACTTTGCTTTTTCTGTATTGGTATCAATGCAACAGGCTTTATATTTTAATTTTCGTATGACTGTGGAGGGTTTTAAAAGGGCAGTCCTTTCTGCACATCTTTCCTTATGAAGTGTTACTGGGATTTCTTCTTCCATTCCTTTAATTACCACAGTGAGCACATGGTGATGTGTTTCATTAAGGAGACTCACACCCTATTTCCTGTAGCCTTGCCCCCAGCTTGGAGGGTTACTGGTTCCAGGATGAAGCCTGCAAGACAGTGTCAGATATGAAATTAGCAGTTCCTCAGGATGGAGTAAGAGGGAGTTGTTCCTACTCTAGCAACCAGTTCCCATGAAAGTAATTTCCTGCCCAGTGCAGTAAGCCAGGGAAAGTGGTTTTGCAGGCCAGCTGCCCAGGCAGTGATGGGGACCTGCCAATGCCACCTACCTCATGCTACAGGACCCTGGCTGGCCATCAGCCCTGCTGCAGCATGAGAGGTCAAGGGCAGCTGTCCTGAGTAACTGGTCACATGATTTTTGGAAATGCATGCCTCAGCTAGTGAAAGGGGACAGCTATTATTTACCAGAAAACATCACCTCTGCACTAAGCAAATAACGAAAGCTGAAGGCTGAGCTTGCAGCCACATTTCTCCCTCCTTCCGAGGGGCACGCAGACACAGCAGCTAATTGTGTGTTGTGGATACTGAAGATGGTTCAAGGAGAACTGGACTGTGGTGCTGGTGTTAGTAACCACCAACTCACTGGAAGTGGAGCGGTAGCAGGGGCCCCTCCAAGCCCCTCTGCTCTGAGCCATCTGTGCTGCTGGTAGACCTGGTGACTTTCTTGCCTCTGCCTCCTCTCTTTCCCCATTTTGCCTGTGGCACAGTCCTCAGCACCCTACTGGCTTCCTCTGTGCTCTGTCCTTGCTCCAGGTTATCCAGAGTCCTGACCAGCAGGGTGAGGAGGTAAGAGCAGGTGTGACTGTAGCCCCGCTGCAGCCCACCCTGGGCAACACCTGTCCATCCCATATGGCACAGGGCAGCAGACAAAATGTTGCTGAAGTCCACAGCCCCATTACACCTTTTGCTAAACCTCCCATGGCTACAGCAAGCCACCTCCTTGTCCTCCACATTGTCCTTTTCCACACAGGTCACTCATCTCCTGCCTGACAAACTGAAGAGGTAAACTGCCCTGTGCCCTGAGTGTTGACAGATCCCCAAAGCACCATCTTTTCTCTTAAGGAAAAGGAGGGGATGAGGACTGACTGCCTACTGCCTAGCTGGTCTCCCCCCACAGGGAAAGACCATGGAGAAGCTGCGGGTAAATCACAGCAATTGTTGTCATCTCCAGAGAGATGGAGAGGGCAGAGGCCAGGTTTTATCATGGCTTAACTCAGTAATTCCTCTGTCAGAGGGCTGATCTTTGGGGCAAATATGTTGTGGAGATTGAGGCTATTCTTTGCATAGACAATATGGAAGTGGAAGCAGCAGATTCAGGAACAAGAGAGAGCTTTTTCAAATTAGAGAAGAAATGCTCCCTTGCAGACAACTGTTTAGAACAACAAAATGGGAGCACATCCCTCAGCCCTGACTAGACACCAGACTATCCAAAAGAGGTGACTGTGGTCATGTGTAGTCTCAATCAAGAGCTAGCCATGAGTGACATGAGCTAATCCCATTTCCCTTCTCCTCATGTGAAGCGTGGTTATCAGCATGCATGCTTATAGGTAGCACAGGTCTTTGTGTGCAGAGAAGCTGCAAAAATGTCAGATGCACTTTCTCCAGCCAGCAGAAAGGAAACACATACTCTGCAAAGGGTTAATGCTTAGTACAGTTAAAATGGGTTATGATTCAGCTAAACACCTGGACTGCCATCAGCCAGGTCTGTTCACCACCTGCAGACAAAAACCAAAAGTTTTTCTTGCCAAATCCAACATGCATCAGCACTTCTAAAAGCAGGAGGAACGTGCAGCTGTTTCAAAAGAGCATCAGTGCTGTCTTTGTGGTTTGGTTAGAGATTGCAGGAAAACCTGAAATGGAGGAGTGAACAGGGGGAAGGAATGTAATCCCAGAGAGCTCTGATTCTCTCCTATGGATGCTGCATTCACAACAAGGCCGTGAGCATAGCCACAAGGATGTGCAAGTCTCCTGACATCCTGGCAGTGAAAACAAAAGACACCTTATAACTACTCCAACATTTGCCACACCTGTAGCAGTGTTCAAGGCCAGGCTGGATGGGACTTTCAACAACCTGGTCTAGTGGAAAGCATCCCTAACCATGGCAGGTGGTGCTGTACTAGGTCATCTTTGAATGTCCATTCAAACCCAAACCCTTCTATGATTCTATGATCTGTGTAGGTGCAAGCTCTGACATTCTCTATTTCTGTGCATATGTTGTTAAAAATAAGAATTGTTGTTAATATTTCATTTATTAAAATACATCCTTTCTTTACAACCTTCGTGTTTCTTTACCCCCTTCCCCCCACTTTAATTTTAATATCTTTTTTCCTACAAAAAGTGCAACCAATAAAACTGACCAGAAGATGGCAGAGCACATGCACAGACGACACTGTAGCACTTCAGCTCCTAGCTGATAGTTTAAAGGATGGATAACGGGGGTTAGTAAGGTGTTTGATTTTGCTCTGAGATGAGGAATATCCTGATCCCTTGTGAAAAATGAAGAAAAATCACTTTGGAGTCTGCGCCATTTGGATAAGGATTTATTATTTTTTCTCTAATTTTCTCTGATAACATCTCCCCATTGCCCTATGCTGAACTTCAGGATAAAAATGGTTCTCAGCAAAACCTAAGCAGTGGATTTTTCAGGCAAACTCCTGTAACACTGACACAGTCTGAAGTGGGTAATGAAGAGAAGCATTTGGAATGTACCTGGAATTCAGACCTGAGGGAAGTCCTGATCTGACCTCAGCAGCACCAGTAGAAAGTCTGCACCTGACAGCTTCCACCCATGGCCTAAACAGATGTAAGTGGGTGGTGGAAGTGGCTTCTGCCATAAACTTGACTCTCAAGCCATGGGAGACATGGACTCTGTGGACGTGTGCAACTGTCACACTGCTGGACTGCTTTTGGGGGCTGACTACTCCATTTATGACAGGGGAAAGAAATCTGTCCATATTGAAAAAAGATGGCAAAAAAGCCTATTCAAGTTCCAAAGTCCATCTTCCAGGCCTTTTATACTTGGTTATGAATAAACCAGGAGTGCTGAAGAGCTTGGGTAAGTGGTAATGCAGGGCTGTGTGGGAGGAGAGATGGATAGCAATGACGGAATAGGTCAACAAGTGCAAGCCCTGGGCAGTGGCCTCCCTGTAGTCCCTGGGACACATCTGAGCATGGCCACAGTTCATATATTAGATTTGGCTCTCTCAATATATATTTTAGGGCTGAACTATAATCTGAGGCTTCAGTGGAGATCCTATGGGAATTCAAGAAGGGGTAAATCCCTTGGATAAAAGAAGGAACCAACGTTCCTTGCACTTCGTATAGGTATTGTACTGCGCAAATAAAATAGACCAGTCCTATATCCTGAAGCTGTAGCACTTTATACCCATTTTGGAGGAGTTTTAAAGGGCTGCCAAAATGACAAGAAAATCAGAACTTTGCAATTAGAATAATGCTCTTAATGAAAACTTTGATATAAAGTTTTGGGCTTCATTACAATATTGCCAATGGCACTCATGATACACAACCAAAAGCCTCAACACAGAAAAGAAGAATTTTGCCCCTCTCATTTGTAGAGCAGTACAGTCAGACTTAAACAGTAATTAGATATTTATTGTCTTTTAAAACTTCAACATTCTGCATACAAAATTTACCAGTTTACATATATATTTGATCTTTCTTGATTTGTATAAATTTCTCTTTGGGAATTAAATGGACAAACAATTGGAATTTAGACAACCACAATTTTTGCTTTACTCTTGTAGGCTGAGTACAATTTTTATGACTCAGAACACCATTTTTGAGTGCCTAGAACTTGTGATAAACTACTTTTTAATAAACGACAGTAATAAATAATGTATTTGACGTTTCAGGTATGGAACAGTATCAGAATAGTATCTACATGCTGTCAAAACAGTTATTGCTAATATCTGAATGAGGCATCTGGAATTCTTCAGGGTTTGGCCAACACAGGAAATTGCATAAATGTGTAATGTTAGACCAATTTAACCACATCAGTTCAACCTTACCTGCCAGCATATCTTCCCCATTTTATATTTGGCTTCTAACATATATAAGCTAGACTAGGCCAAGCTATGCTTAAAGAAACTGTCCATTCTACAAATTTAAACATGTATTTCACGGTTAGTCAAGAGGCAACAGACACTGTTAGTCAAAAGGCATCTTGCATATGGAGGCATGAACACAGGACACTTCCTTTTTTTTGTAGTAAAGGGAAAAGTGAGAAGTACTTACCAAGAAGAAGTCTTTAGACTGGTTAATTCAATGAGCTCCAGAAAGTATAAAATACTCATTCAGAATTGTCCCCCTGCAAAACCATTCATTATACTCATCTACTAGTAAAACAGCTGGCAAAGAGAGAGAAGAAAACTAAAGCACAAAAACCTGAATAGCTAAATGAGATTCAAATAGTTTTCTTAAAGTAGACATTTTCATATGTATTTTCTGTCAAAAAGGCAATCTTCATTCAGAGGGGTTGAGAGTTACACTGAGATGTAGCTGCCACAATGGGAAACTTGTCAAGGCAGATCTTTATCCTGGCTCAAAGCAAAGTTCGTGCATTCAGTTGTTTTACCAACAGTTTCTGGTTGCTATTTTTAAAACAAAATTTAGCTGATATTGTAATAACGTTGTTCCCGCTTGGGTTTTTTACTTCACTTTAGTCTTGGCCACAACAGGAACTCAGACTACTCTTCTGATACGGTCATGCTGCTATCTGCATGATTGGGTGACTGAGAGGGAAGGGGCTCACCAAGCTCTGCATCCCATACCTGCAACCCTACTTCTCTCCTACCCTCCCCCTCTCAGCACTTGCTTGATGCTGAAATGGAGACACAGGGTTATTTATGGTAGGAGACCTGTGCAGTAACACAGTACTCAGGAGAGTGGAATAGCCCATCCAAAACGCTGATGCCAGGGAAGTCTGTCTCAGACTGGGCTAGGCACCCTTGGGGAGCAGGCATGGACAAGCACAGTGAAGACTAAATGGATGCCAGTCCTGGTGAACAGGGTCAGGCTCCTTACTTGCCATGGGGACATCCTGGGTAAACTGCCAGCCTCTCTGGTGACCTCCAGATGGCTCTTGGGGCCTCTGTGGTTTCCTCATTTTCAGGATGAGCATCTTGATTTGCTGTGATTCCTATGCCTTCTGTCAACTGGCTTCATGATTTCTCAATCTCATGTGGGAACTTGACTGCAAAGGCAAAACCAAAATGCTAATACTTGATGTTTGGATGTTATTGGGACTTTGAAGCATGTGTCACGTGCTGAGAGTAAGGTGTTCTTGTCCATAACACTGAGTACACAGCTATGAAGGCTCAGCTGCTGTTACCAGCCTCCACCTGAGCTCAGAGCTATCTTTCTTGCTGATTTAAGCCAAAATTTAGGAGATGGAGGACTATGGTCTTTCACCTCTCTGGGGGATATGGTGCCTGTGCAGTTCCTGGGGCACCAGGTCAAATGACATGCAAAGGACAGTAACCTCCAGCACAGCAGAAGGACAGACAGTTGCTGTTGAAAGCAATTTCTGTCACTGAAGTGCCATTCAGCAGAGCTTGTCTGACAGAGCCCTTGGTACAGGGGACAGTTTCATGGTCAGAAAACTAAATCTAGCTTCCAGTGCACCTTGTGTTGGTTTTCATCCCAAGAAATTATTCAAACCTGCTGGAGCATGGGTTTCGGAGTCAAAACCAGCCTTCAGAGTTACAGATAGGTACCTACACTGGAGGAACAGGGTTTGCAGGGAAACAGGTCACTTTCAGGGAATCAGCTGTTCATGAAAATGAGAAAACCTTGTTTAATAGTTCAAGAAAACTCCTCAACAGCAGCCTTTTGCGATCTAATTAGATATGCAGGTGTTCTTGTCAGGGCTGGCTCTGCTAGATTTTTCAAGACATTAACAAAACCTTTGCAAATGCAAAAGGATCAGAATGGCTGAAAATCATTTTCCACCTCTAAAATGTACCTGTTTTGAGTAAGTGGGCAAATGCATTCAGCATTTTCGAAGTATTTAAAAGTTACCTATCTTCCATTATTGGTATAATTATTTTCAGGTACCTGCTGTTATTAAATCTTTTGTAATTGAAAAATAGAGTAAAGTCTTCCATGTCTGGAATCATCAACTCATGACAATAACTTGGGATTAAATTACAAAAGGCATTATAACAAATATCACCAGACAGACAGAAGAATAGACTGAGACTAATAACTGTTAATGTTCAATTTGAATAGAGGCAAAACTGATGGATTTAAATTCAATGTCAGTATTTATTAATGTGTTTAGGTTACTGTATGTAACTACAGAAAACCTGTTATTAGAAGGAAAGAGAAAGGTGGTGATATGTGATATGAAAGGTGACGAAACAGGTGATATTTGAGGAGAAACAAGTGAGATACAACTGCAGTCACATTATGTTACTACCACTGAAATGATGAGTCCTTGCAAACTATATATTGTAAAGGAAGAAGTTTCTTGGGTTCCTATTCATTTGTATCTGTAGATGTTCAGCACAACTCAGGCCTGGAAAATAGACATCAGTTTTCACCAACCAAAAATCTAACTTATTGCATTCTAACAAAATCCTCCAAAGCATGAAGGATCTGTTTCAGTCTGTGGGAGAAGAGGAATCTGGGTCCATTGTAATCACTTGTTTCTCCTATGGCTTTGCCCCTGCTGGGACACGGGTTCTTGCAGTCACCTGCGAGAATGCACCTACTTGCATAGAACAGTTACCTGAGCTATTTTTGCTGCCACACATCCCTCATAGTTGAACAATTTGATATTACTTAAATTACGACCTTTAGCTAAGATCTTATTAAATTTGTTATCAACACCTCAAGCAATGTGAAAGGTCTGAACAATTAACATTATTTTTTATGCTACAACAGCACCGCAACACACCAGCACTTCCCAAATGTGGTGCAGATGTGATGTGTGTCCCATAGAATGAACTTTAATTCTGGCTTCCTACCTACAGAAACACAGGTTTTGTCATTGTCCAGGGCATAGCCAGCAGCACATTAACACATGACTCCTTCATCTTCAGTTTCACAGAACTGCTCACAGTTCCCGAGTTGACCTTTCATGCACTTGGTATGACTGCAAAGGAGTCAAATGTATAGATTCATGGTGACTTCATAAAAACACAAGTAGCTCATAAAAGCTCGCTTGCAAACATGAATCAAACACCCCACCACTTTGGGAAATATGGTGCAATTCCTGCCAAAGGCCTCAATAACCATAGCAGTTGTAACTACAATTATTTTAAAAATGGTAAGCCATCAACATTAGGTAGACCAGCATCATTCTACATCTTATGCTGTGTTTCCCAGCTATTACTGACAGCTCTTTGAGGGCAAATCGAGACATAATCTGTAATTTCCAGAACAACCATCATACTAAGGGAAAGATGAATACAAGTGTGGATAAGAGGCAAAAATTAGCAACTAAAGCATCAGTAATAAATGAAGTATTGTACTCTTGGTAGATCCTTGCAGTATTCCTTTTCCATCTGTATATAGTGCATGCTACTTACCTTAGCTCAGGTACTGCAAGATCACAGGCAGAATATGAGAGCTCTTCCTGGCTCTAACAGTGTGAGAGCAAGTAAACTGGTCCTAACAGATGCTGTCTAACCTGTTCCTACAGATTCACAATGAGATTCCACAGCTCACCCACGCAGCTTAATCTACTCCTTAATTAGCCTTACAATGTCTAGAAAGTGTTTCCTAATATCTAATCTGAGTGTCTCTTAGAGTGATGGGATCTCATTATTTCTTGTCCTCCTGAAAATGGAGATGATGTCTTATTTTTATTACATATTTTATAAATTTCTGTGCTTGTGTGTTGTGAGACCAAAGGTGAAATTTTGGTTTTGTGTTTACATAATTGGCTCCTATTTACGTAGAATCACTGTTCCGGTTTCACAAGATTGCCTGAACTCTCATATCAACTTATGGTCATCCTTCCAGTCTGGAATGAGCTAAATGCAGTGAGTAAACACTCTCTTCTGTCTTGCATGTCACTGTGGAAAATATCAGCATCAGAGGTCCTCAGGCTCACCTCTGTGGAGCTCTGCACTCCATATAATCTTTCAGTCAAGTAGCGCAGTTTCTCAACCAGATTTGCACCAAACTTACAGTAGTTTCATCCAGAACGGTGTTTGTCTTTCTGCTGCAATAAAAGCGTTATATAAAACGGTGTTAGAAGCCTCCCTTAATGGAGAGATCTGAGGTGTACTGCATCTTTTGCAGTTGCCCAGCCTGTTATCCTGTCCTTGGAGGAAATTGATGTGATTTGTCCCTTAGAAGAATTTGATGTGATATTTTTTTCCTGACTAGTGCAACTCAGTTTCTTTTCTCCTTGGTGGACTCAAGTAATTTGGTACTTTAAGGAAGAAAGACTTTCTTCTCCATTGGGCACAGACTAACATTCTTGGGCTTTTTTCCATTATCTCTGTACTTAGATCAGCTATTGATTTTCACATCATGTTTATCTTATTGTGCTTACTCCTTAGCTTTTCTAGTTTTATGCCAAGATGGTTACAATTCTTTATACAGATCTAGGTATTTCTGTGCTTCCTTCTGGAGGTCGTGAAAGAGCTCACAGTTTTAATCAATCCTCCTGCCCTTTCTTGACCTTGAGATAGTTAAGACACTGCCTTAAACTCTTTGGGGTTTTATGGGGTTTTTAGAAGTAGCCTCTCTTTTAAAAATACATTAATACATTTATTTTCTTTTTCTTTTTTTAATATATATATTCTCATTAATGAGGTCTGTCATTTTTACAGTTACTTTTATTAAAGTCATCTTCCATCTTTGTATTGCCAGCTACTTCTAGTTTATAGATTAAAATTAAATGCAAACAAGTGAACTCAAAATTGCTTTCTACGTGTTTGTATGTATGTTGAAAATTTTCCATTAAACATTCTGAAGAGAGTCAGGACAACCCATGTCCCATTAAGTACCTCTCCCACGTCACCTTTGGAATGTCAAAATCTACCTCTAACTCACAGCACTTGTAATGGAGATGACTCAGGTGTTTGTTCCATTGTCTCCAACCAGACCTCTGTAATACCCAAATGACTTTTACAGCAAAATTAAACATGGCAGGCATCATGTCTGCAGTATGATTCATAAACTGGATGAAAAGAGAAGCACCTCAGGGTCCAACTTGAAAGACAGGTGGGATGCTTCATCAAGTGGAGATGTGATGATTGTTAGACAACCACAATGAGTGATGGGGTAGGGTTCTTGTTCCCCCCTCATTGTTACATCTTGTGGGGTTCATTTTGTCACCTTATAAATGGATATGAAGGATTATTTAATTATCACATCTCTTGAGAACATGAAGAATGGTCCATTGTTTGTGTTGTGCATTTGAAAGCCCTGCTTATCAACCTACTGACCCCGTATTTCACACTGACACTGTTCTTTCAGTCCAAAATGGTATTCCCCGTGAGCCTTAGACCTGCATATCATTACACTGCAGCTGACAAATGGGAGCAAGGAGGGCAAGACAGCAAAGCTACCCAGTTTTCACTCATGTCCCCTAGTCCACAAAGCACAAATAAAGACAAATAATTACACAAACATGGACTTTTGTCACTCTCTTGCCTTTTCTGTGTCTGCTCTCACTTGGCTCAACAAGAACATACATACACACACCAGCTACTGTCACCATTGCCAGAGGGAGGTCCTGCCTTCAGCTGCCTCAACACCTCATACAGCCCAGTCTGCATTTTGCTTCAGTCCTCAAGCTCCAACGAAGTACAAGAAAGCCCTTAGCAGGAGTATGTAAATAGAATTTTGGTAGCATCTAGGCCTGAGGTTTTCTTTTGAAGAAGCAAATTTCACCCTGGAGCACAGGGGTAGGCTCCAGTGGGACAAGGGAGAGGAACAGAAATGCAGTGGACAGAAGAACCCAGGGAACAAACATTGCTGAGTAAACATTGAAGTTAGCCCACTGAGGGGTTATGCAGGTCAAGACCATCAAGATGGGGTAACTGACCTGCTCACTAACCTTCCTGCCCACAATCACTCCTGACTGCAGAAATACCTCGCAGCTTTGCAGAGTTGTATTTCCAGTTTGTCAGCCTGGTTTGCTTACAGCACCAGCTACACAAAACCAGCCAGTACCAGCTCAAACCCTAAGAGATAAGTGGCAGGTGTCTGGTGAAGTTCAGTGTTCCTCAGAGAACAGGGGAACATCACAGATTGGAGGAGCCTTGGAAAGGCCATCAGGATGGTTAGGGTGTAGAGCACATGATGAACTGTAACAGGCTGAGAGGTCTGGGTTTGTTAAAAAAAAAAAAGGAGCGAAGAAGAAAGAGTGTTTTATTTCAAATGCTGGTGTACATCAATATTGTACCTGACAGAAACACCCAGAAAAATAGATTTCCAATCCTCAGCCATACACAATCCACAACACAATACAGCAAACAATGAACATGCACATAAATTTTTTTCTGATGAGCAGCAATGTTTACATTAAGGTGAACTACAATCCATATAAAGCAAACCGCTATTTTAATTAGTTGCTGTGACCTGAGTAGGCCATTCTGTGGAACATATGGTTATTATTCAATCACACATTGAATATTTATTTGCGTCTCAGCTTTTGCCATGCAAGCTCCCTTGCTCCCTTACTCTTCTGAATACATCCAAAGGGACAATCTAAATAGCTCCAGTAATAACAAACTCCCTGCTGAGCCAGATGGTTGCAATACGAGGATTAACTGAAGTCCTGTCCTGCCTACTTTCATCATGGCTAGTGATTGTTTAGAATATGTTTATGAGCCTCTGGTGGAAGCACTTGAGTCAACAGACAAGAATCAAAATGGCAATATAAAAATACCTAAAGCAAACAAAAGACCCCACTGAGCAACCATTTTGTTTGGGGAAATTCCGCCATTCAACAAATTCAAAACACTACTCACAATCCACATATATGTGATTTAAAGCCAGGGATAATACAAATAGAAGCAGCACCATAACTTTAAGGAATCAGCTCTCAAAATAAATTTAGGAGATGTGGAAAAAAAAAAGTTTCTGTTACAAAAACTGCACCTAGGAAGCTATCAGAAGGATCAGGAGACACACCACCACTACAAATTCAAGGCCATTTTTACCCAACGCAAGAACCTGGACAATTTGGTATAGACACCATATTTACCTTTCTTGGCACATCCTTCTCCCCAGCTAACAATTCCAGTAACAAAATAAGTATCCTTATATCTGGTTACATGGGGGCCTCCACTGTCTCCTTGACAAGCATCTTTTTGCTCTGTGTCATAACCAGCACAGAACATGTTCTCTGTTATTGCAAAGTTAGTCGATTGCTTGCAAGTGTTCCTATTAACATAGGGGACTTCAAGCACTTTCAGTTTTTTGGATAGTCGTCCACCTTCAAATTCACGCCCAAAGCCACTAACCATCCCAGATCTTTGGTTCATCAGAACTTCATTAGCAAAGTCTGCTTTGGGAAGGCATGCTGCGATAATGTACTCCGAAAATGTGATAGGTTCCTTCAGCTTTATTAAGGCTATGTCATTATCATAAGTCGCAGCAACATATTTAGGGTGAACAACTATTTTTTCCACAGTATGCATCGTTTCAGACTGTTCTTTCTTCTCTCTGTCCACTTCACCTGTACAAGATTATTAAAAGAGTCATTAATGTGGAGATAGTATAAGAAATTAAGAACAACCTTGATAGAGGAAGAGACTAGTATACTCATTCCTAACACTTAGCCTAAGCATTTATACAATACAAGTAAATGTAGGCAATATTTATTAGCAGCAACTGGATCAGTTTTGGTCCTGAGTTTTGGTCTACAGAGATTTTTGTACCATTTTACATAAAGGCACAAACTGAGCCAGCTAAACTAATGGAATCTCTTAAAGGAGCTTGAGCCTGACGTAGAGATGAGAACATGGTCTGGGTCAAGACTAAAACAGTGAAAAGATAAAGTTGTGTTGATCTAGTGTCCCAGCTCAGAAGTGAAGCAACCATAACCTGAGTTTGTTCCTTTGCCCTCTATTGAATGTGTCACAGATTTCCTGAGTGTTCCTGCAGGAACAAATGTGGATGATTCAGATGTGTCAGAAATGACAAGCTTTCTGAGAAAGCACTGCTCTGCTGAAAACATTGATAGCCATCATTTATAAAACATTTGTTTTTAATCACTTCCAACTAGTTGGCAAAGAAGAAAGGGATGCACCATTATAATTTTCCACATCTGCTGTCCTTGTTGTTAAAAAGGAGGACTCCCACAGTAACAAGAAATTAGAAAAAGCAAAATAACAACAAAAAAGTAACAAACTGTAACACATAAAATAATGAGTACATCTCACACGACATTTAGAGCACAGAAGGTGAAGCTGCAACACATGCTCAAACATTGCAGGAGTAAAATAAATAACCCCTTACCAACAACAACTTTGATTTCTTTAGATTGGTTCATGCAATGAGCTGCAGTAAGTATAGAATTTTCATTCAGAATAGTTCCACCACAAAACTCTTCTCCCTCCTCATTTAGCAGCACAGCCTGTGAAAAGAAAAAAGGTAAGTGCAAAATTAAGAAGTGCAATTTAATGTGAATGAGCTATAAACAGGTAACTGATTTCTCTGCACACCACACATTTGCTTCTTACTGCAACACCTATGGGGCCCTCCAGGTCTCTCTTAATACTATATTCATGGGTGAAGAGGCTACAGATCAGCTTGTACTGCTGCAGAGTCTCGACTGTCTTTATGTGAAGTACGTTTGGATTCCATGTTACCGCGCTCACAGTACTTAGTACTGTCTTTTAGACACTGACTGACTGACTGACTGTGCAGCCCCCAAATCACCCCATCCCTTGGACTCAACACCCCCAAGAATTCCTGTCCAAATTCTGTTCCTGTTTGTCTCCCCCTTACTATTCCCAAATACATTTTGGAATGTATTTGGAATTCATTTTGGCTGGCCCAAACTCAAAAGTAAAACACAGAAGTGTATTTCCAAAGTAAAACACTCGCTTTATCTGACATGCTCTTGGGTGTGTTCCCTGAGTGGATGCTCTCAAACAGAACCAGACTGTAACATGCAAAAATGGCCTGGCAGACCACCATGACTCAAAAGCCCTGTGTGGGAATAGGTTAGGCAGCTCCATCTAAAATGGCACAAAGCCTTTCATTTTGACACTTTAAGGCCTCAAGTTGCAGAACAGCACATCTAAGTGCCCAGTTCACACAATTCAGCTACATCTCACTACCACTGGCAGTACACGGGTAACATTCAGAAGGCAGCCAGAGGAAAGGAGCCACTGCACACCTTCCCTCAGAAAAACACTCTGCTCACATGCAGGGCACACACCCCAGACTTACCTGCCACGGACATTCACCGAGACGGCATTCATCCCCACCTACTATCCTGGTATCAACATATGGATTCTTGCTGCTTGTTCTGTTTACAGTCTGGGGGGTTGGGCTTTCTGTAGTAAGAACAACGTCGTCCTCTGAGCTTGTTTCGTTTGTGGGAGGGCCTTCTTGATCACTCATTACATTGCTATAATCAACAGGTAAAAGAACCGACCTTTTCTTTCTTCTCACAAAAACTTTTCCACAGGGGTATTTTACTGTGAAGAGAAGAATGTCAAAATTGGAGACGGACACAAACCCCACAAGAGAAAACTCCTTGGAAACACCAAGGAAAATGAGTGAAATAATATGGTTCACAGCAGCAATGTGTTATTAGTTATAAAGGATATTAAAACCAACATCATGAGCCCATGTTTGACCCCTCTGTCCAGGACTACCAAAATAAAACAAAAATGAACAAATGTTAATAGTACCAATGATAATTATCTAATAGTACCAATGATAATTATCTAACATCGTCAGTTTCTAGCAAAGTAGTAAGTTTTTGCAAGCAGATATTTTATATGGCATGTAAGTGTTTAAGTAAGTGAGTTATTACTGCAATCACTTTTCTCCTGTCAACAGTAGAATTTACTGTGGTAATTCTGTGAAACCTTACAAAGGGTTTTAAAACAGCCAGATATTGATCAAGTCCATCACATCACCTCACAAATGGAAGGCTTTGGAAATAAAAATCAGTTGGACTGTTAAATCTATCTCATGTAGAATATTGATGTTTCAAAAGACATTCTTCAACTCTGAACCAAGACATCCCTTGACTGTGAAAAAAGTCTCACCATAATTGTTATTGGTTTATCATGTGGCTTCATACCTGTTGAAACACAGTGTTTGCCATCCTCTGCTAGGACATACCCATCTGCACAGGAACACAATACATCCTTCTGTCCATCTTTTTTGATGCTGCAGAAATGCTCACAGTCACCATTGTTTATTTTGCAGAACTTTGGTATGACTAGAAAAGAGATGGTTGGAGAAAAACTGTAAATAAACACTGACTTCACAGAAGATCTCAAACTTCACCAAAACAAAATGCACACTTAAACGGGATCTGTCTCTACATCTGCAAAATATCTGAAGTACATCTTAGGAATAACATGAGTGGTGAACACCAGCTTGTGCCTTACAAGGCAGCCACATCCACCATACAAAACGTACTTGCCAAGTCCAAGTGGGCTCAGTGGCCATGTCATGGTGAGCTTAGAAAAGCAGAGACAAGCTGTCAGGGGAAAAATGAATAAAATACTAATAGAGAAGATACTAGTAAACCCTCACACGATTCCTCCCTCCTGCCCTAAAAATCTCAACTCATCACTCCCCTCAGTCTCAGGCCTGAACATCAGTTCTGCACCCTCCACTCTTACTGCTGGGCTGCTGATACACCCTCCACCTCCATTGGTGGGATATTGTCAGGGAAGCAGCTGTATGCCACAGAAGTGAGCCTCAGGAAGGATTTTTATGCAAAATATGCTTCCTTGCAAACCTGAAAAAGTCTCTGCATTGTCTGCTGAAATCTGTTTTCTTAGTTTTTTTCTGGTGTGAGCTAAGCAGGGAGGCTGTACTTCTGAGCTTGGAATAAAGGTTTTTTGACATGAGTTATAAGAATCATATGCTTCTTAGTTTTATCCACATGTTCTGGGGATTCCAGTTCATGCAGACAGGCTCCATCATAATTAGTTCACTGCCACAGTTCTCCAAAGCAGAAACTTACCAAATTCACAGTTCTTGCCTTGATAACCATCCAAGCATGTGCAAGTGTAGGAACCAATTCCATCTTTACAATGGCCACCATAGTGACAAGGATTTGGGCTGCACTGGTCCCCATCTACAAAAACAAACCAAACACCAAATTGTTCTAAGAGTGCAAGTATTTCCAGTGAACTCTGAAGGGGTGTCAGTTTTAAGAAGCCACCTTTTATCCTTCCTTTTAAAATACAGGTCCTGTGAGTTGCCACATTCCAGATGGAACAAACCATCTAACTGCAGTCTAACTGCAATCATTCCAAACCTGCAATGATTCATACACATATCCTCACTTTTGCAATCTGTTTTTGGTGGGTACTGTATGACAGTGCATACACAAGCTTTTTTTTGTAGAAAGATAAAATAATACATTGTAGTCAAGAGCATATATAACTTACAGTGAAGCCTGTAAAAGCAGATGGGACATTTCTACATTGCAACTACTGCCTAAAAAGCCTAAACTTTTATTTCCTTAAGGTCAACTTATCCCTTCTGAACGTCTTTTGCCTGTAGAGCTCTCCATTTAAGACACAGCCACCAGCATATTAATCAGAAGATAATAAAACCTCAACACTTTACAAAGCCCTGCAAAATCCATGTTTTGTGCTGCTTAGAAGCACCAAAATTTTCCCATTGTATCTGGTGAGGCGTGAGCTTGAGCCTCAAAATATCAGCTCTTACCTCACACTGCCCACATCTGCGCTGGCATCTCCCACATTTGAAAGGTAGTTCTGCAGCCTTTCTTCCTTTCCATGACCTAGACAATACTGGCTGACCTGACTCCAGGGCCCCAGCCACAATTATGTCACAAATTCAGTTACCTGGAGGACAGGGAGGCTGCACTGTGTTTGGAGACACATTCCATGGAGCAGCCCTTTCTCCCATCCCCACAAAGGTATCTCACTCCTGCACTGGTGCCCACTGACACGGTCTTTTCCATTCAGTGTTCCCTCGTGACATGTGTTCCCTGGGCTGCACTGTTTGATAAGAAAAGCAGGATATTCAGAAGAGTGACACTTGCTTAATATCCTTGCTTTAGATTTGTTCTTTGAATTTTTGTGTTTTACCACCTGTTCTGCCCCCCCTTTGGAGCAGCTGAAACATCAGTGCCCATTGAGGAGACAATATGCAAGAAACTACTCATCCTAAGGATCCAGCTTGCTGCCTGCATGGTGTTTCTGGACTGTGACCTCAGCTGCTACAGCTCTACTTGCCACAGGGAACAACTGATGGGCTTTGCAGACTGCACTCACACATCATCATCCCTTCTGTACCTGCATATGCCCAAAACCAACAGATCTCCAAATGCTCCAGCCACAGTGGCATTGAAAACTGATGTCCATCCTCAAAAGAGGGAAGGCAAGACCAATATTCACCAAAAGAAAGACAGACTCAAGGCCTGCATCACAGATTCTAGTTACTGTGTCCTCTGAAGTGCCAGAGTAGTGAGTTTTATGTCAATGTTGCACAAATTCCCCTACTAAAAAAGGAAGCTAGAACAAATTGTTCTAGTAACTTGGCTGAGGGTAGCTGTGGTTTTCAATACTTCTGAACACCCATAAAGCATTTGTGAACTGTGGTTTAAAATGTATGAAATTGGCATTTCCGCTAAGAGCTCTGGCACTGATGTTCTGCTGCTTGTATTCTCATGAGAAAATGGTTTGCAATATTCCAATCCAGTTTACTGCAACACTGACGCAGGCTTTCCTTGAAATTTCAGCCTGTAGGTTGTAGAGTTCTTCCCCTGCTTAAAGGATTGTGAAAGTCTGCATCTTCTTTGTGGTAACTGTTTTCAATTCTCTGCAGATTCCAAAGGACAAAGCTGAGCTGTCTTTGGTCAATATTTTTGAAGTACTCCTCCTAAATGCAAGCTGGACACATACTTTCTGTAGAACATGTTACAAAGCACTAATACATTAAAAATCTGTCCTTGCATAGTGCTTACAAACACTAGATAATACGTACAACTCACACCTTTAGAAAAAAACTGAAAAGATTGTTAGGTAGTATTTGTTGATCTACTGGCATAACTTCGTTGAATTCCAAACCATTCTGTAGAAAACACATCCCACAAAATGCCCTATAATATAGGAATCAATACCACTCTGGTATGGAAGGTGACAGGAAACAGGTAAGTAACTGTGAGATACAGTTTCACAACTTAATGTTAGTTATGGCATTTAAGCGACACTCTCATCTGTAACTCTTTGTATCCTGAATTCTCCCATCTGGGGTTGCCTCTCTGGAGGAAAACTGTTTGGCAGAGCCACACGGACAGTTTCTACTTGTGATTGTCCTTAGTGTGCAAAGAGCCACTATTTTTTTTGAGAGGACAAAGATCAGCTCAGCAACTGGAGGCAGCTGAAACCTGTCTGCAAATTAAATGACTGGGTTCAAGCAAAAGCACTCAGTATATCAGATTCTTTTTTCAGAGGAAACACGATGTGAGGGTGTGCTGGAGTGAAAAGAGATGAAGCAAGGGAGCAGGAAGGGGTTACTTAAGAGGCGCATCCTTTCAATCCTTGCAGTGAGGAAGTTTAATCCACTAAACAAACACAAAGTGTTTCTTACCTACATAGATGTTCCAGAATTCCTCCTAAAGGTAGGTGTGGAAAACAGGGAATAAAAGGAAACAGAAAGAGTTGAATGAGAATTACCAAATTCCTCAGAAAAATATTAGACCTTTCATACACAGAATATTTGCAGCTAAGAATTGTTAAAAGAAATATTTAAGTGATAGGTACATGCCTTGCAGCCTGCTATTGCCATTTAATAACTTAAAACCATATTGCCCAGCTGTACAGAAACAAGTCTCATGCATTTTTCAGAAATGTCTGGAAGTCCTTAGAGATACCACAGTGTGACTCAGGATAAGCCACTTCATTTCTTGCATAACTGTGTCTTTCTATCAGTTTTGACTGAATTTACTGTGTAATGCCAAATTTTCAGTCTCCATCCCCACCCCATACTCTCATCAATCACAACCTCATAAATCCTGACATTTAAAAATATTTTGTCTGATTTGTGTTCTCCTTTCCCTCTGCACTGAGGAATCCAGGTATGTCCTTTCCAGTGACATCTGGTCACCAGGTAGAACAGGCTGTGCTGGTTCTGCCATAGTAAGTCAACATTTATGCTCTGAAGTACACTGGCAATGCACCCATGACATCTCAGTGCCACTCCAAGAACATTCTGGCCATCAAGTAATGCTAAAGGGAAATGAATCTGGCCGTAACTCCAGTTTCAGGGTTGTTCTTAACAGCCACATAGCTACAGTCGATGTTCCCTATTCTCCTCCACTACTAAGTCACTTCAAGTTTTAAAATACCACCTATTCTACTGACTCCAGTCTCCACAGCTGCCCCATTGCTTTAACTTTCCCTTGAGCTTGGGAACAGATCACATTTCTGTCTTAAGCAAGCCATTGGAGTAAGGTAGGTGACACAAAAGTCACAAATACAAACTTCATTCCAGTTAACAGTAAGGCATTTAAGAACTGTCCACAGTATACATTCTCTCAATTCAGATGAAGAGAGTCACAAGATGATAAGCACTTCAAAACTGCTTAAGTTCAGTTAAATTCCCCCATGAAGTTCCATGTCAGCATTTGCCTTCTCAGACTTCCAATGGATTGTCTTGACCATAGTCATGGCACTCAGCTATGCCACCCAGACAGGGTGAACATATTTCCAACACTGATAGATAGCATCAAAGCCTTTAAAGGTCAAATACCTCTCAGTGGCAATTAAACAGATCAGAACAAGTAAAAGGATGGAGGCTTTAAGATGGGCTGGCAGACATTTATGCCTTAGCAATTCCAACCACAATCAACCACTATTTTTTCTTTGTGTTAAGTGATTGTGAATAACTTGTGAGTTTTGATGCCCAGCTCAAAAGACTTGAATGGTAATTTTTAAACATGAAATGTACAGATCTATGTTTCATATTATTTCATCCTTACAGTTTTCTCATTGTCTTCAAAAGCTTCTCTTGCTTCTTCTTTTGAGCAGCGCTCCTCAACGCATTCTCTTTCAATATTCCCTTTCTTCAGCTCCTCTAAGAAAGAGTTAGCACGTTTTGTTCTTTCCAAGAACTTATCGGCATTTTCTTTCTTGATGAATACTAGATAAAAGAGAAAAATGATACAGATGGGTAACATTTGGTGGTGGTAAAGAGTCATTAGAAATAGGTGAGGTAGAAACAAAACCAAAACAGACCCTTTCACCCCTCTACCAGTACATAACGTTACCTGTAAAGTTAGTCCTCACACAGGCTGATACATTCCAGGATCTCAGAGCAATCTCTCTCTGAGAGTCAGTAGCCCCAGGACAACATGTAGGTCCCCAAAATTCTCTCCTACTCTTTTTATTCTCAAAAATAAGAACATGCAGGTTGCCACCGGGGGCTTACATTTCTGTTGCTCCTGCTCAAGACTCAGTCTTGAACAGAATGACTTTCCCTGAAGGCCGGGGAGATTGCATTCCTCAATTTCATTTTAAAGCTGACCATCAGGCAACATAACTGCCTGATCTAGGGGCTTGTGATGCAGAAACTAAATGCCACACAAACTCAAGATAAAGCAATGTATTTAGTAACAGACGGGAAGAGCCCATGTATGAGTTCTATTGCCCTTCACCACCCTAAATCCCACTGTGCTGCACTGGGATCCTCTGCCCTCTTAACAGCACCTCTCAAGTGCCTGTAGAAATGTTCCTGCTTTACTGATATGTGTACTGATAAGGCAGCTGCCTTCTAAGATTTAACAAAGGCAGAAGTAAATGAACATCAGCTTTAGGAGGAAAGTACAGCCTGAAGTTGGTTTGCTGAGTTGTTTTTATTTCTTAAAAGCTTGGTGTGACAGAAGCCTAAGACCTGCTGCTTTCAAGTTAAAGATGCAGGTAGCTGTTGATTTAAGCTGGAGGGTCAGAGGTGTTGGACTCATCTCAGGCATGTGGCTATGTGAGCAATAGCATTATTCTCCAGTGACTTGTGCACATATTACCAGGCAGGAAAAACAAAACCAACACTGGATGAAATAAGTTGCCAATTACTCTGTAAAAAGCATATGTTCTAGGCAAGTGTGAAGAGTTTGGAAGTTGGCTTTTAATCAAGTTCTACCATCTGGAATTTACACCAAAAAAATACTTTCCAACCACAGTGTGGAAGACTGTGCTACAGATGGGACTCAAGGACAATGCCTTATGCTCAGTGCACAGCTTGCACATACGTTCAGGAGCACTCTTCATGCAGCTTAATTCAATAATAAATAAATTGCTGATAGTAATCATATACCCTAATATCCTCCAAGTGAACAGACAGGTGACTTATTCTGCTTTCATTGAAATTGGTGGATCAGCCAAATGGAGACAAATTCCGTTTGTGCTATTTATATTAAGCAATCCCATCCTTAATTTCAAGCCCTGCTTACTTTAAAACAGCTCCTCTCAAGGAAGGCTTGCAGAAAGTGCTTGTAACTTGCAGCTCAGTGACTGTTAGTTCATTCACCTGCTATCTTATTTGCCCTTAAATCCCTCTCTGCAGTAACAGGGAAGTGACAGGACACAGCTGGTGGGGTTATCGCCTCTATATTCCTTTGCTTTCACACTACCCGCATAAGAGGATGTTTTTGTAAACTTGAACTAGCTTATCAGTCTTCTGAGGTTGGTCGTTCTCTTTCCCAAGCTTTCTATCATGCTTCCTTCTTCAGAGACATCAAGGAGCAACAGGCACTGGATAACTGAAGCAGGATGTTCCAGAAATATGCTAAAGACTTGTTTTAAACTGTAAGTGGCCTGAGTCACTGAAGGCAGAGTTAACAACTTTTGAAAGGCCACTTCTTCATGCTGCCCTGGACTTTGGCATTGAGCATGGTGGTGGCACAAACAGAGGAGTCACCTCCACGGCCAAGCACACCCAACCAAGGCTTGGCCAGGCTTCCCTTCACATACGTGAGCACCTCAGGGTGTGAGGGCAGCTGTGCTCCAGTTGCAAACGGTGGGGAGGGACAGCAATCCCACTTTCCGGGGGAGAAAAGGGAAGACGAAGCAGCCCAGGAAAGTCCCCGGGGACGGCAGCGGGACTTAGCATCCCTGGGGTCTGGCCCCCCGAGATGCCCACAGCAGCTCCCTGTCCCCGAAGCGCACCTCCCGGCGGCTGCCGGCGCTCTCCTGGTGCGCGCCCCCGGCCCGCAGCATCGACCTTTCACCGTCTCTCGGCCCGGTAGCTCCTCCCCATCCCCGAAGACTGTTCCGAAAAGGGATTCCCCCATCCCAAAAAAATGAGAAAGGTGCCACCTTACCGCCTTCCTGAGCGCGGAGCTGGCCCGGCAGCGCGGCGCAGAGCAGGAGGAGCAGCAGGCGGCCGGCCATGGCAGCGCGGAGCGCCCCGCTGATGGCCCCCGGGGACGGGGCACGGGAGGGACTGACGGGACGGGACGGGACGGGAGCCGAAGTTTTCACCCCCTAGGGCGGGGTGACACTGAAGCGGCGTTGCTTCTCCCGGCCCAGAAATAGCGGAAGCGCCGGGGCAGGGGGAAAGCCGCGGCGGGATTTCTCACTCAGGGGGGATGAGACTTTTCTTTCTTTTCCGTTTTTTCTTTATTTTTTCAAAGCCCAAGGCCGCAGCCTTTTTTTCTCTCTCTCTCTCTCTCTTTCTCTCTCTTTTTTTTTATTTTTTTTTTTATTTTTTTTTATCTTTTATTTTGGAGGAGGAGAAGTGACTCGCCACTTCAATAAGCTGGTGCCGCCCTGGCCCGGCTCTGGGCTAAGCCGGGATCTTACCTCAAAAGAGCCCAGCACCCTTGGCAGCTCCCACCCGCGTGTCCCACATCCCAACCCCGTAAACCAATGGTTCCGCACTTTGGATCAGTGACCTCGGCATGGTGCTCGCTGGGAGCTGGCCTCAGTCTCCCCTATCTTGTGGGGGAGTTCATAGTGCGCTGTGGAGCCCCTGTCTTTGGTGCTTCCAGAGCCAGCTGCTGGGTCTCCTTCATCTTCTTGGCTTGCTTAAACAGGCTGTTATATTAAAAATATATCTAAACCCCAGCTTTGTTTTGAAAAAGTCACTGTGCAGCTATTATTACTACTGACTTCTTTCAGCGTTTTACCTGTTTTTCTGCAAGATGATGATTTGTTCATAAATGTTAGTATTTACATTGGAATATTACAGAGGAGAAATCGCTTTATGGACCACGGAAACCCCAAACTGTTTTATCTTCAAGGGTCTTCAGGGATGATTTTGCACTCATCTAAATGAACATGAGGCTTTATTTGCTGGCCACTACTCCTAGTCACTTTCCTCCCTGGGATGGGACTTCTTTTCGGAGTAAGGATATGTTTGCATACTGTAAGAGCTCTTGTTTCTCAGCTCTCTGAAATTTGCTGCTTTTCCCAGTTCAGTTCACTATTTAAATGAACAGTATACCATTCTTCTGTGTCAGTAAAACAGGTTATAGGATGTTTAGTATTGCATGGTTTATGTGCCAGATGATATCAATGTTTTTCCCTAATAATAGAGTAATATCAACTGTAATTGTCCTACTCTCTGATAAGCTTTTGTGATTGAGTTGATATTCCACATTATTTAAATGATCTTGGGTATAAGTTTTGCATAAGATTGCTAAACCGTTTTCTAATCTCCTAATAATTTTTATCTCCCTTACCTTTTCATGGTTTTCATGCTTAGATTAGAAGGTATATTTTTAAATTTTATAGTTGATAGTGTTTTCAGAGTGTTTCAAGTTCTACCATTTATGCCTTAAGATTTTAGTGAGTGGTATTTGGTCAGTGTTTTTCATATGGTCAGACAATTATTTTATTCTGACTTTAGATCTCAGTATAGAGAATACAGTTTAGATTATACTGGACAACAAACGGAACAAATGTTCCCTTTCATTTGTGCTCTGTGTATCAACAAGCAAGGCAAAGATAAGATTAAATCAATGGTATTCTTCACCACCCATAAATATAGGGTTAAATATTGCATTTTATAGCCCTACAGCAATAATACTTGATGCAAGAAGACTGAAATAAACTTTTCATAGCAAACCTGTAAATGTGGAATCAACCTTTTTCCAGCTTTCTTGTTCTGGAGAATGTCTAAGGTTCCTATCCCTCAAAGCTCGTTGCCACTGCAACTGTTGGAGAAAGCTACTTTAACACAATCTAAAAGAAACATTTTTTCTACTTTTTCTGCTATTTCATAATTATATTACAGGATCCATATCATAGGAAGTTGTGAAAGCCAGACACATGAATGTGTTCAAAGGAGATTGCATACAATTACAGACAGCAGGTTCATTCATGACTGTTCAGTCTAATGCAACTTCTGACTCAGGAAGTCTGTACTTCACTGATTACCAGAAGCTGAGAGGATAGCTGGAGGAAGGATTATGATGTGTAGCCGACAGTCTTTCTCTCAGCATCTAGCTGTGTCCTTCAGCAGAAATGGATGCAGAACGAGAGGGACTTTGAGTTTGATTTGTTACGGTTCTTCTGTGCCTGCTTGATAAGAAAAAAGTTTACTAACAATATCGATAAGGAATGTATTTTGTGTATTCAAGTAGGCATTGGGCTTGCTTCGAATCATTAATAGTGGTGTGGGTATCAGGGGTACCACATATCTAAGATAATGAAGGAATGCTTCCACAGGAAAATGGCACAGAGTGATTGGGGGACAATAGCACACTCTGGAAATGCTCTGGCTCAACATCTTTAGTCCATGTGCTTCTTCAACCAGTTGATGTATTTGGACACCCTTGTGTAAACCCCATAGTTGCCTTCAACAGCACAGCCCTTTCCCCAGCTGACAATCCCAGTCAGAAACCAAGTGTTCTTGTATTTTGTAGCATGAGGACCACCACTGTCTCCCTTGCAGGCGTCCTTAGCTCCAGACAGGTCTCCTGCACAGAACATGTTCTCTGTGATATTTAAATTGGTCTCCTTTTCACATTCCTGTGTCTTTACACGTGGCAAATCAACTCTCATCAGAACAGAAGAGGTGGCACCTCCATCTAATAGACGTCCCCATCCACTTACTGTGGAGAACTTGATAGAGGACAGTTCATACACAGCAAACCGTTTCTCAGGCAAACATATTGGCACCACATAGTCAGTGAGATTCATCGGTGTTTCCAGACTCAAAAGGGCAATATCGTTATTGACTTGTCCAGTCGTGTATCCTTCATGAATGATCATCCTGGAAACTCCACTTTCTTGCTCAGTTTTCTCATCTTCATTTATTTTGTGTTCACCTGGAAAAGTTATTAATCGCAGGTCATATCAGGGAGCTCCTTGATTCCTTATAAGTTTAAGGAGATAGAGTGCTTCTAGTCTGACACCTATGAAGGACAATTCCCTTATACTACCAAAGCCTTTAACTCTGGTTTTATCAGGATGAGAAGTTGCCACCACTTTGACAAGATGAGGAGAGGAGAATACATACCCAATCTCACACGAAGCTGGTTAAGGTGGATATAGTCCAAACAGTGAGCTGCAGTGACCACCCATTCCGGGGAAAGCAGGGTACCGCCACACTTTTCTTTATTATCATGCAATATAAGGGCCTGCCAACATAAAGCAAATTTATATCTTACATAAAACGTGCTTGATCTGAATCTCAGTAGTGATGGGTTTCATATTGTTTTTTTCTGACACTGTATGCAACTGTGTATGAGAATACTGTGCTGACTTTATTGAGAATTTATGAGAGGGAGTCTTCCTAAATTGACATTGTCTTCATCTTGTAGTATGGACCTTGCCTATTATGGCCAAGAGTGTAACCCTGCAAGCTGCAACTATAATTCTTGCCAGCAGTAACGTTAAGGACTAAGGTATCAGAGGACAGAGGTGGCTGTGTTACTACTCTACTCCAATGAAACCAGGCACTCCAAAACAAAGCTAAAATGCTTGACTGAAACAGGTGTATCTGCTGGCTATGGATGAAGAGGGAATTCACTTATCCAGACACCGTACTTTTAATTAATTTTTAACATAACAGATTTAAAACAATGAATTTAAGATAGCACTTTTGTAAGGAAGTTAAAAAAAATAAAGGCAATGAAAAATTTTTGAAGACTCACTTGCCATGGACATTCACCTGGAGGACAGACTAAACCACCTACTATTCTCCCTTGTGCAGTTGAATTTTTTTTTGCCAGCACTGGTATTTTTCCACATGGGTATTTCACTGGAAAAAAAAAATTAAAAAGAAAATAACAACAGAGGGCAGCAAGTGTGATTTTATTGTACTGAATTCACAGCAAAATTTCAGTGAAGCTGTTAGTTTTGAGAACCCATACCCAGACTAGAAATCGGTGTTTCAACTAAGGTAAAGCAGCTCAACAAGTAAGTTTGGAAGCAGCCAGAAATGCTCTAAGAAATAGAGTGCAGGCCTATACATTATCACTGACACATATTCACTTACTACAGGACTTTGCAAACACTATATCTGCTCAAGATATATCTCAAGAATATGAGGTAGGCTGCAGGCTGGAGTGAAGAAGTGACTTTGTAGTCTACATTTTCAGTGACCCCACTGACTTTAATTCAGTTGTACCAAGTACCCAGCATCCATGGTATGGTCAGAGAGAGGCTTAAGCGTGGGGTGGGCAGCTCGCCATCCCTTGTTTGGACAGACCCAAAGATGTCCTGAGAGCAGACACTGTGTCTTCTGGTATGCCTCTCACAGACTGTACCTAGTTTGCTTGTGTCCAGAGAATCCTTGATTCTTCTGGACTTCACATCTCAGTCAATCTAAGGTCTGTTTTCACTCTGACCAAGAATGTGAAGACTAGCAGTAAGAGAATCAAATCTTGACTGAACGTGTGACTGAGCTGCAGTGCAGAGGAAGCCTTGGTGTTTTCAGTACATCTTCCACCCAACTGAATTTTCCTTTAAAGAAGGTCTACCACTGGGGTTTTTTGTGTGCCATATGTCTGTGATGTAACAAAACACCATCCCTTCTGTCTGGCAGTCACACTGTGATAATGCTGTGAGAAGGAGTACTCTCTTTCTACCACTTTGGGAGTCAGGGCCCTATAGTCTATGTTGAGCTGCATCCAATATCTCCATGGATCTGTAATAACTTCAGCTATATGAAGACAGCATCAGCCTTTTACAGGTACAGGCAAGGTATGGAGAAACAGGAGTAGCTTTTTGTAGGGGAAGGATCAGAACAGATGTAACACAGACCCATGGACTCTAACTTTGTATGCAGGGCAGCAGTGCAAAAGGGTCAATGTCCCAAAAGAAGAAGGGCCACTGTGAGAGATGACAAAAGGACTGTGAGGGGACTGGCAGCCTGGCAGTTGCACAGTTTTCTCTACTTGCAACACGTGGTCAGCTTTATGGCTGTTTTGGTCCCCAAGAAGCAAGCAGCAATAAGGGGAAGACACACTGAAAAGCCTGTGGGGAATATTGAATTCTTTGTTCTCAGCTTTTAACAAAAGCACCTTCCCCACCACGTGGTATTGCAGGATCTGTTAATAAGGGATAAGCAGATTAGTAGACATTTTTTTCTAATGAAATTGCTGTTGTTGACAGCTATGTTGTCATCAGCTCTCTGCATGAGTGCTCCATTGAGGTGTGTTTGTAGGGGGGCATCACCCCTCAGAATTACTTAGCATGCTCCCTACAGCTCTATCTATTATGTTGTTATGTTCATTTCCCCAGGGGTCTCTTTTTTCCCCTCTAATAAAGTAATTCAACTAGGCATCTGCAATAGAGTCAGATGCCAGCTTATGTATTGGAAAAATAATTAACTTGCACTACCCTAGTCCCAGTTGAAACTGACCTTGTCAGGTGAGAGAAATATCTAGCCACAGTGTCTATAGTAATACCAAAAATGTATTATTCCTACTAAATAGGAAAAGAAGAAAAAGAAGAAAAGGGAAGGAAGGAAGGAAGGAAGGAAGGAAGGAAGGAAGGAAGGAAGGAAGGAAGGAAGGAAGGAAGAAAAAGAAAATAACTGGGTTTTTTTTTGTTTTTAGTAGACCTCTTCCTCTCTTGACCCTTGCACTGAAATAAATATAGTAATAAAATCCAGCCACAATTTCAGATTGAGAGACAACAGTAAAACAATGCTGCCCATGAGATATAGCTTACACTGTGGGTGTAAGCTAAAACAAAGAAGGACTTGCGAGGCCCAGAGCCCCTCCATTTACCAGAAACCACTCAGCCTGATTCCAAATCCCTGACCACTTGCTGCCATGAGCTTGTCTCCACTGCTCGGTTCTTCTCTACTTGACTAGTGGTGAGCATGCTCTCAAAGGAGGAGATGGGTTCATCTCTCTCCTAACTCTGAGCAGATAGGATGTTCAAACTTGAATCTCCCATCTCCCAGAGGAGTGGAAAGAGAGGTTCAGAAGGCTCCCTGCTTGGTGTGCACACTGACAGCTGCTTTACTGGGATGCCTAACTTGCACCAGAAGCCTAAATGTACTTTTTGGGACTCCACCTGTGAAGAAGAGGTGGGGAGCTGGTATCTAAGGGTTATACCTTGTGCCTCCTGATGTGCACATGTTGAAAATCTTTCTTCCAGAGCTGGCTTAGACATAGCATCAGGCTAGTCTTACCTTGGGGGATGCAGGACACGCCGTCACTCGCTAAAGTGTAATCATCTGCACAGAAGCACACTCGTTTTCCGGACTGCTCATCAGCACAGAACTGTTCACAGCCACCATTGTCAAAAATGCACTTGAGTTTGTCAGCCACGGCTAAAGTCAGACAAAGAGCATTTAGGTTTCAAGACAGATTTTTGTGCTTAACATGAATCAATTGCATTTGAAATGTTGACAGAGAAGCAAGGCAGCAAAGCGGATTTCTGTGATTTATGTAGACTGACTGCATCAGAAGCACCTTCCATTTGTGAAAAGCTAGGTAGGCCTGGATCTCCGGGAACTAGGGAATAAAATGCTATGCTTAAGAAACATACACCTAAAATTAAATCAGTCTACATTTATACAGTAGTTGAGCTGTCTAAAGTACGAAGGTGTTGCAATTGTGTGTTAGCCATCGTAATAGATGACTGAAAAATTACAGCTATATTGTATTTATCCATTTAGCAGAAGGATGCTCTGGGATTAGTGTTGAGGCTACCTGGTTAGATTTAATGAGTGTCTAGCCCTTGCTTGGACTCTGGGTGTTCTGAAGGTATAACACTCAGTGTGAGGTTTCCACTGAAATCAGTGGAAATATGTATATTAACTTCATTAACCACTGGACCCATCCCTTCAGGCTTTGTACCATGCATATGCAGTGTAGTTCTTATTCACATAATGCATCGAGCTTCTAAGTCAAAGTAACTTCAGAAGTTGGGTAAGAAAAAAATTCCTCCTTTTCTCTCAGATGGTACACAAAAGGCAATTTTTATTTTCTTTTACAAAGTCATTATAGGGCAGTAACTATATTGCTGCCTTTCAGTGCCTGACTGCTAGGTGGTTAATTCCATCAGGTGACACCACAAGCAGTATGAACAGTAGCTGTCATAGCTAGAATGATGCAGAATCACAGAATCATAGAATATGCTAAGTTGGAAGGGACCCCAGAGGATCATCAAGTCCAACTCCTGAATGATAATGATTGTTACTACTTATCTCAATGCCTTGAATTTGAATAAATAATGGCATTTTTATTTCGTTATGTTATGCCACAAGCTGACCTTTTTCACAGCTCTTGCCCTCGTATTCAACAGGACAGCGACAAACGTAATCCTGAAACTGGTCATCACAAATCCCGCCATTCTGACAGGGGTTGGAGTCACACTGGTTAGGGTCTGTAAAATATTCAGTGTCAGTCCACCTCATGCAAAGAGCTGCAGCAGTGGAAGAGTTTCACAGCTGTTAGAACATCCTGAATAATCATACCGGAATAGATGTGCCAGAACTCATTCTAGAAGAAAAAGATGCGAGATTCAATTAAAGAAAAATTAACTCAAGTTATGTCTTACTGCTCTTGTCACACAGGAGGGGTTACAGAAAGCCAGACTGATGCCCCTTCTGCCTTTATAATTCGTGACAGTTAATATCCATGAAATACCCTACATAATTTTCTAGATTGTACGTTATTTTCATATACCAGTAGCAAAGGGGACTCAATTACAGACACAAATGGGTTACCCATAAGTAACCTCTGTATAGTTGAGGTGGGATTGTCTGAAGAATATATTGCACAATACAACAATTTAAAGTATTGTCAGGGCACGAATTTGGGGTTTGGGGAGATGACTCTGAGAGCATTCCCTAGATGGATACTGCCAAGGATGGCCTATGCAGTGTGCCTGTAACTCACTGTTGATGTGTGTCTACCTATAGATACAAGACAAAGATGCAAATAGCAGAACACTAACTGCTTTTTCTGCTCTCATGGTTTAGAATGTCAAAGCAAACCCTTGAGTAGGGGAAGTCCTTATGACAATGAGTGCTCACTCATCCAGGCCCATTTTACTTACTGTCCTTGCATCATCCCGGTAAATCTCTCTTGCTTCCTCATAGGAACACTTTTCTTCCATGCATTCTCTCTCTAGTGACCCCAGTTTTATCTCTTCAAAGAAGCTGTTGGCTCGTCTTTGCCTTTGCAAAATGCTGCTTGCCTCTTCCTGCTTTAGAAAGACTGAAAAACAGTGGCATGTTCTGTTTGTCATACAGCTGTGCTTGCCAGACAGAGAAGATCTGGGGACAATTTCCTCTGGAAGCTTTTCTGCTTTCCAAGGTTTTTTATCTGAGACACTTTAGAAAAGAGATGGGCAAATGTGAAGGAGCCTCCTTTCTGTTTTGCCTTACAGATAAAGTGACAACACATGAATTTTACAGAGCCCAGAGCTTAGGAGAAGGTGGCATGTTACAACAGTGTTGTATGTATGTGTGTTGCATGTACGCCAGTGGCTCCTAAGGTACTGTTGTACGTCACACGCATCTTGACATTTGCAGTAGTTTCTTTGAATTGTAGCAGCTACGAAGCCTGTGTCACTTTATCTAGTACCAATGTACATGGCAAAACCTGATTTTTCTGTACATGCTACAGTCATTTGGTGACAGGTGGACCACAGTCATCCCTTCAGCCACAGTCACATGTTATTTCACACTCCTTCACTTGTTGGACCTGAAGAAGGAACTTATCCCACCACTAGTAAACCACAATTTAAAAATCACTGCTTTAATATATTATCTTTAGTTTTTTGTGGAAAAACCTACGTTAAAGTACATAGGAAAGCTGGACAGTGCTGATTACTTTTCCTAGTGGAGCCTGTAGATGGCTCCTAGCTTCTGTCAGCACTATAGACCACAGCCGCAGAGGGGTCTTCTCCTTGTGTGGCTATGCCATGCTTTGGGAAGACATTGAGTACACAGGTTTGATAGCAGGCATCAGCAGAGCTCATTTCCTAGAGCTACATCAACTTGCAACTGACAGAAACGTGCACTGAAAGCACACTTCACCATGCTGACCTGTTCCTCAGCCTTAGGATATAAGCACACCACACAGCTATGCCCAGTATAATTCAGGATAAGGAATGAGAATTCTCAGTGCTACGGTGTACTTTTTCTCCATGTACTACACAGAACAAGTCTTGAAATTATCAATTTTTCTTTTTCCTTTATGTCAGTAGGGGAGCTTCTGGAGTTTCATGACAACAACTTAAATTTCAGCACTTAAACTATTTCACGTGTGATTGTGGGTAGATTTGGGGATCAAGCTTGATGTGTGTCACCTGCCTTTCCCCAGGACATTCTCCACTACATGACCCCTGAAAGAATAGGAGTTACATTCTACCTTCTGGAAGGGCCCTGAGGGATGCTGAAGGACAAGACTCATGTGTGTCCCCATCAACATACACACAAACATAAATGCTGAGAGGGTTTATTCCAGTCTGGTGAGGCATCTTCATAAATGTGTCTAATCAGAATATTTGCTGAATTACATGCAAAATAGTGGTAATTTTTCTCTATATTTCAAAGTCACTTGAAGGGATAAAGTATTGTGTGGTGTGCACTGAATGTATCCTAGGGTGCTTCATAAATATTTGATCGTTATAGGAATGTCATCTGGATCTTTCTGCCGTGATTTCAAAGTCAGGCTGTATGCACTTAATATGGCTTTCCTTGAGGGCTTTTAATTAACCTTATGCTGCAGATACATGGCACATGTATCACTGCATGGACATAGACTCTAATAGAAGAGCGAACCTGGGTGTATGGCTGGGAACATCCACCCGCTCTTATTTTGGCATTCTCCACGTATTTGCATTGGAACACTTTTGGCTTTGCTACATATTTTTCTGCCTTTCCTCACTGCAACACAGGAGACCCAGTCAATGGCTAACTGGGAATCTGAAAGCACTGGATCTACTTTATTACTATGGGAGCTGATTTTAAGACACATACTGGAGCCACTGAAGCCACCACCTCTTCTCTGCCTTCTACTGCTGCTGAAATAGGGTGGATCCTCACCTCCTTAATTACTCATCAGCTGAATGACAGGCTATTGATGCTTTGCTTTGAGAAATGTCCCAGTTCAATACGATAAAACAATAAATCACAGTTCCTTTCTTCATGCAGTGGGCAGACAGCTGGTGGTTTGCCCGCTATCTGTGCATCGAGATAATACATTCATTTAGCAGTCTAGAGGTGCTTTTCCTTAATTGGCAGAAAATGTGCATGGAACCATCACACTGAGAGCAAACAAGAACTTTAGAATACCACAGGCACAGCCGGAGACAGGAAAAACACACAACTCAAAACTTGCAATGGAAATTATGTCTCGGTAACGGGAAAGCAGTCCGTTGCCAGTAAACAGAATTACAGCCATATCCTGCAACGTACCTGCATCCAGAGAAAGAGGGATCAGCAGCAGAAAGCAGAGAAACAAAGCCACACACTGCCTGGAAATCATGATGAACCCTATGAGCCAGTGTCCTGGTAGTGTATTGACATTTCAGCAAGGACTGTTTGGACAAACAGCTCAACTTCAAATGCTTGGAGCTAGAGGAGGGGCCGGCGAGTCATGGAAACAGCAGAAGATCCATGACAGCCTGGAGAGCTGAGCCAAAGAATTTGCATGTGCCCTTTTCACAAAAGCAGGGAGCTTGGTTTTGAAGCGTGCTCTCCTGACCTGTGCAAAGGCTATGCTGATTACACAGACTGCTACCCCTGGGCCTTCATTTTCCATCTAACACACCTTTTTCATGACAAACATAAATGCTGGGACCCTGCATCCATAGGACAGGCATTAACTTGGCCCTGTAGCCTCACATGCAGAGAGCAGTGATGTGATATTTATCTTGCATGGGCAGTCAAGATACAGCCTTTCAGTGCTTTGGAGTATGATGGAACCACTGCCATCTGTCTTTTCCCATTTCTCTATCACCAGCTGAAACTCTGTGCTTGTGCCAGAACTTGCTTGGAGACACTAATTAACCAGAAAGAGACACCCTACACTGTTTCTCTCCATCTTTACTGCCAGACCCATGTAGCCTGCACAAGCTGAAGTAGCTGGAAGAGGTGCCGAGCTGATCCACGTTGTACTTTATTACTAACAACAGGGCTTTCAGGAGCTACTCTGCAGACAGTGTTTTATCTGGAACATAAGCAGTCCTCTGATTTAATGGAAATCAATAAATGGCATCAGACTGGAGAGCCGACAACATTCTTGGGGAAATATTTACTTAAGATAGCAGCAAGGTAAAGAGCATGTTTGTCTATGAGAAGTGAAGCGTTGCCTAAAGGCAATGTGTTTTCCAGGCTGTTCTGCCCTTCCTGTGTGGAAAGGAAAGAGGGTCACCCCTGCATCTGAATGCTACAGCAAAGGAAAGCAACAGCTGGATTTTCACTTTGCTCCAACATTCAGCATAACTTCCTGCAGAAGTCATGACTGCTTAGGAAAGTCAGGCTCCTGGCTATTTGCATGCAGTCGTGTTGTTTAGTGGTGGTGCACATAGCTGGATGTTCTGTTCTGCTTCAGAACCACTTTCCCAAGAGGCAGCATCCGGGCACTTCTCTGGATCACAGCCTGGCTAATTCCCAGCAGTCCTGTTCCTGGGACAGCTGGAAACAGATGGGCAGTGCTGTCCCAGGCAGAGGAAAGAGGCCAGTTACTGGAATACAAAAGAAGCTACAGCAGCCCTATGCTGCTTTTTGGGAACCCTCTCCATGCCTCAGAGCCTGCCAACACAATCCTTGTTAACTTGGCTGTGGCAAGTGAGTTGAAAATAGGAAGTGTGCGTTCAGCTTAGCAAGACCAAACCTAAGCTTGTTGGAGCTGTTTGAAAGTTTCTTCTTGTCTCATCTTCTTGGGGAAAGACCTGGCCCATCTAGTTGAATGAGTCACACACACCAGAGCATGAAGCTCTGCCTTCCGTACCTGAGGCCAGCCTGGGTCTGCACTTATGCCCTCCACTCCCTGCATTTCCTTAGGCTGGGTGGGTATCTCCCTGCTGGGGTGGGTGAGGTGGCTGCCACTCCACAGTGGCATTGCAGCACCTCTGCACCATGGTACTCCCTTGCTTTCTTCATAATGTGCAGATCCTGTACATCCTTTAGGACTGATGCAGTATTTTCATTCTGTCTTCCTTCCTCTCTTGGCATCCCTTAAACATGAAAGATTTTGCTTTTATTTCTTGGGAACACTCAGTTATTATTTTTAGAGCCCAGGAAGGAGACCAAGTGCTGGGAACAAGAGTCAATTCACATGGGGACCATCCTTCTTCCAAAAACAATTCATGCAAGTAGGCTCCATCAGGGATGAACCTGAGGAGGGTCACCACGGATTCAGCACTCCCAGGACTATGTTACAGATCAAGAAGTTCACACTCAGGGATCTCATCACAAAGGTGTTTCCTACTAACTTCAGCTGGACCAGTTCTTTGCTTAAAGAGCTATGTTTTTAAAGAGCCCTCTTTCCTTTTACTGTCTTAGACCCCAAGGTTCCTGGTTTCAGCTGACAGAGTTAATTTTCTTCTTAGTAGCTGGTACAGTGCTGGGTTTTGGATTCAGTATGAGGATAGTGTTGATAACACACTGATGTTTTGGCTGTTGCTGAGCAGTGCTTACCCTGTCAGGGACTTTTCAGTTTGCCATGCTCTGCCAGTGAGCAGGTGCACAAGAAGCTGTGAGGGAGCATGGTCAGGACAGGTGATCCAAACTGGCCAAAGAGATATTCCATACCATAGGATGTCATGTTTGGTAGACAAACTGGGGAAGTTGGCTGGAAGGGGACAATTGCTGCCTGGGAATGGGTTGGGCATTGGTCAGTGGATGATGAGCAATTGTATTGTGCATCACTTGTTTCTCTTGGGTTTCTCTCTCTCTCTCTCTCTCTGTGTCTCCTTTTTATACTGTTATTATTATTATTATATTAGTATTATTAATATTATTATATTTTATTTTGTTTTAATTATTAAATTGTTCTTATTTCAACCCACAAATTTTACTTCGGTTTTTTGTCCCGATTCTCCTCCTCATCCCATAGGGAGGTGAGCAGTGAGTGAGCAGTTGCCTGGTACTTAGTTGCAGGCTGGGGTTAAACCACAACAGCCCCCTTGGTGCCCAACGTGGGACCTGGAAAGTTAACTACTGATCCAACCAGAGCATATTAAATTAAGTTCATTATAAGCTTTCATTGCATTGGTTTAATAGTGACTGGTCCCAATGTTGGTTTATTTGCCATCAGAGTGGTTGTGCTTGTTCTCAGGGTTGTGTTATGCAATACCTTACTTGCAGCCTTTCTTTGCTGTTTTGGTGTTCATCGCCTGTGGGGCCTGGGCTATGGCTGTAATTTTGTTGTACTTCACAGTATTGGCTTACAGTCTGATAGAATTGCTAGTTGTGAAACTAGTCTGATGTGTTCTCAGCGTTGGCATGACCTCTGTATTTCGGGAGCCATCTATTGGGGATTATTAAAAATTACACCTTTAGCCTTTTCTCCTTGCAGAACCAATCTATTGAGGAGACTCCTCCCTCCCTCTCTCCCTCCCTCCGTGCCTGCCTGCCTACCTGTCTTCCATCTTCAGAAGCCCTCCAGACTGATTAAAGTAGCATTTGAAAATTTTAAATGTTTTTAGTATCCTTTGAATACCCTTAAAACCAGCCTGGCCCCAAACCCCGTGACAAGTACTGCTACTTAAAGGAGGAAGAGAGGGATTCAAATCCCAGCAACAGGCTCTGAAGCTGCTGACATTCTGTTAACAAGTACTGGGGCTACTCACACTCCAGTTTGATTTCACTTGGAGGGGTGTCCAGCACAGCTAAAACTGAGGGGTATAAGCACAGGCTTACCATCTGCCATGGACACATCCAGACTGCACTGGAATAGGTTGAAGCTCTGGAACATCTGCAATGTATTGATAATATTGTCATGTGGGATGATACAGCAGAAGAAGTTTTTGAGAAAGGGAAAAAAATAGTTAAATCCTTCTGAAAGGCAGTTTTGCCATAAAACAAAGTAAAGGTCAAGGGATGTGCACAGAAAATTCAGTTTTAGGGAATACAATGGCAAGATGGGTGTTGCCACATCCCAATGGATGTGATCAACAAAATAACAGCAATGTCTCCACCAGCTAGCTAGAAACAAACACAGCTTTCCTAGGTGTTGCAGGTTTCTGGAGAATGCGCATCCCAAATTGCAGTCTGATTGTCATCTCTCTCTATCAAGTGACCAGGAAGAAGAATGATTTCAAATGGTTTCACCCTGAGTAACAACAAGCCTTTGAACAAATCCAAGAGGAGATAGTTCACACAGTAGCCTTCATTTCAGTGCAAACAGGGCAAGATGTAAAGAATGTGCTTTACACCGCAGCCAGGAAGAACAGTCCTATTGGAGCCTCTGGCAGGAAGCACAGGGGAAACTCAAGGTTGACACCAGAGGATCCAAAGCCTGCTATACTCCAGCTGATAAAGAGACACTGGCAGCTTATGAAGATGTCAGAGCCGCTTTGGCAGTGATTGCTTCAGTGAAGCACACAGCTCCTCCTGGCACCCCAGTTGCTCATGCTGGGTTGAATGTTCAAGGGGAGGGTCCCCTCTTCACATCATGCAACTGATGTTTGTGCAGCAGTGATGGAATCAGAACTCGGTTCACCATGCAACAATCCAAATACCACATGCCATCTTTCCTGCCCTGAAAGACTGTTATGACAGATGGGGACCAAAGTCATGAACTAAATGAACTCAGTGGACTTTTATAAGTATGGTCAATAGACTAAGAGAATGGTATCTGTGTGTATAACTATCAATAATGGGAAAGGTGATGGGGTATTTGATAGTGTGGGACTTGGAATGATGTACGTGGTATAGAATATAAAGGGCTAAATACTGTTCTGGTTTCGGCTGGGGCAGAGTTCATTTTCTTCTTAGTGGCTGCTACAATGCTGGGTTTTTTGAATTCATTATGAAGATAATGTTGATAACACGCTGATGTTTTGGCTGTTGCTAAGTAGTGCTTACCAACTAAGTCAGGGACTTTTCAGTGTCTCACACTCTGCCAGTGAGGACCTGCACAAGAAGCTGTGAGGGAGCATGGCCAGGACAGGTGACTCAAACTGGCCAAAGGGATATTCCACACCACAGAATGGCATGCCCATTATATAAATTGAGGAGTTACCTGGAAGGGGCCAATTGCTGATCAGTGATGGAGGGGGGGCATCGATCTGCAGGTGCTGAGTAATTGCATTGTGCAGCACTTATCCTTTCTTGGCTTTTCTCTCTCTGTTACTATTATTATTGTTGTTGTATATCATTATCATTAGTATTACTATATTTTACTTTGTTCCAACTATTGAAGTGTTCTTATCTCAACCCACAAGTCCTACTTTTCTGTTCCTGATTCTCCTCCCCAGCCCACTGGGTGAGCAGCTGCATAGTGGTTAGCTGCTGGCTAGGGCTAAACCATGACACCACCCAGAGGAGCAAACATCAGTTTGCTTTTCTTTCCCAGAAGTGTTTTCTTCCCCTAAGTGTTACTTTGTTTTCCTTCCTGTGTGGTCCTGCTGTAGTTCATGAAAATTGCCCTGGTGTCCTGCTCTATAAATCTTGCCAGTGCAGGCTTTAGCCTTGGCTTATGTTTCCTGAGGAATTTCAAGAAAAATAATCTGCTATTCAATTAAAAGTGAATATATATTAATGAAAACATGCACCCCTGCTGCTCATGGGTGCTACTAGAATCAGTCTGGGGACAGCTGTTCAGAAAATATTATGATATTTTTAGTGTATGTGTTTGATGTGCCAAAGTTGCTCTATTTAAAAAAATAAACAGTTAAAAAAATTAAACATGAAAAATATTACAATGTGAAATAAAAAAATCTAAAGCAAAAACATTAGCCTGGAAGACATGATGAACCGATATCTTAGAACATGTCCTTTATTTTTGCTTTGTTTCCTACTCACATTTTTAGAAGAAAACCACAATTTTTCTATTTTTAGTTTCATATTTTGGGTTGGAGAGAAGATGTATGGAAGCTATTTGGAACTGGGCAACTTGATCTGATCCAACAAGTCACTGGTCATTTAAGCATGAGTTTTCTAGTCAGCACTCAGGAACAATTAAAAATAAAATCAATAAATTCCATTTTGAAGAGGCTGTAAGAGAACATTTGAGTAAGTTGACAAGGCTGTGTCTAGGTAAGAATGCCTTTGGAATGAGCTGCTTCAGAAATTCACAGAAAATTAAATTTAAATCTCCAATAATAATAATAGTTTGCCATTATTCATTCATCAGAGTAACTGAAAGCAAGCCAAGCCTGTGATGAAGTCAATAATTTCGTTTCTGTTGTAGTAATCTATAAATATATAAGTATCAAGCTGCTAAACTTTAAAGCAAATTATTTGGGATTTAGACCTCAAAAAACGAACTAGTTCTTTCCAGGAGAAAATTACTTGCCTGCTTGATGGAGTTCTGTATCTCCATACAGCAATTATTCTCAAAAAGAGGAAATAGAAATTGAGATATAATATTTTTGATTTTTTTTTTTTTTGCGACCAGCTCTAAATACAAATGCTTCACATTGTAGTTTTTAGTTTTGATGTTCTTTCTTTTCTTTTGTTGTTTGAAGGGAATATTTGAAGATACCTAGTGAATAAAGGAAGAAAAAAGATAAAGACAGCGTGCCACAAAGTTTGTCTGTTTCATGCCCCCTATCTCAGTTGGCAATGAGAGACATTAACTCTGCTACAGAGGTTTTCATGACTGTGTCCTGAGACCATCACAGCTGCAACAGCACCACTGGCAAATCTAGTCTAGTAGTCTTTTAAATGCAGCTGGGGACCTTGCTGTCTCATCAATGGATATGGAACGAATAAACATTCATCTCCTTTCAAATGAAAGCTTGGAGAGGCTGCTTCAACATCTAAACATCTTATTTTGGTAATACAGTCTCTAGACTCAGTTTACACAAGGTCTTAAGGGACAACAGAACGCAGCTCTTTTATTCCTACATCCTTAACTGAGGGAATTGAGTTTGGGTAGCTTCCTTGTTCCAGGCAGATCTGGTGCTCGCCCATACACATCTAGGGACACTGCTAATTCTGGGCACTTGTGTGGACACTCCAGACTTAGTGCAGTTCATAACATCATCTGACATATGACAGAGAAGGGTAATTGGAGTCCCTGTCATTCTGAGGTAAGTGATGTGAGCTATGGTCCAACATTGTCGGGTTTGTTCAATGACATCTGTGCAGTACAGAGAAAAGGGTTTGTGTTCCAACTAGCAAGCTTCTTCTGTGCCTATGAAAGACTGTGCTCAAACTTTGAGCCAGTGATCTAAGAAACCAAATATTATTAGGTTTTTATATAGAAAACTCTTTATTTTCCACTAAGGTAAATCTGGGCTGGAATTCCTTCATTCTTTTTCTCTAACAAGTATGATATGGCTCTACTAAAAAAGGTTGGACCTCCTTTTACTCAGCAAAGTAGGACTACATGCTATAGAGGGAGCTGTTATGTTAACAAGAGTAAACAAAAAGCAATCAAACCCTAGTAACACCTTAACTGGATTATGTAACGTGCATGGCCACCCACTCAGCCCAAATCACTCCAGTCAGTGTGAAATTCACCTTCTACCATGGTATGATGGTCCTTAAAGTCATTAATCAGTGGATGTGCGAACATGTTCCTCTTCAGATGCTGCAAAAGTGAACATGGTGTCTTGTTTCTCACCCAGCTGTAGCCAGATGTGGACCTCCAACTTGTTCTTCTAAGACCATAGGATCAAGAGGAGCATGCCTACAGGAGAAGGCGAACCATGGGATACACAGCTTTTTTCAGGAAAACCCAAGGGCCATATGCCTTCTTTCATTAAGGGGTGTATGGGAAAAAGGGAGTCAATCCAATTACTTGGTAACAGCTTTCATTTTTTATCCCCAACCTGCTTTAATTCCCCAGTGCCAGGTAAGTGAGACCAGAGCACAAGGGTGAAATTTTCTCTGAGATGGTCCCAGAATGAACAGGCAGAGGACTGGAACACACAGACCCTGACAAGCAACAGCTGGACAGCCCTAGTTTTTCATTCCAAATCCTCCAGCCTCTCTCTGTTTTTATGATACCCATAAGAAGCTTTCAAGACTGTGAGACAAAATAAACCCCAGAGAATGTCTATATAAAGGCATTCAGCAAGAAGTGCTGAAATTTATTCAAATTAATTACAGTAGAGACCTCTGACTTTGAACTTCTAATTCACAACAGCAGTAAAAAAGGAAATGGTGAAATCGGTTGTATTAAAGTGCAGTGATGTGGAGAAAACCATTGAAATAACACAAATGAGGCTGCAGTGAGAAATGAAACAACAGTCTCATCCTAGCAACGACAGCAATATATAAGCAAATTATGTTACAGATAATTTACAAAATAATTTACATAAATGAAGATAAGCTGAATCTCATGTTGCCATTTAATTGTTAAATATCAGACTAAATATTCCTGGTCGGCACAGTATTATATGGGATAATTAAAAAAAAGATCAGAGGATTTCTGCATTGAAAATTTTGGCTGAAGTAAAACTCTGATCAGCCTTTATATTGCAGTATTGCAAGAAACCTAAGTATTTATGAATTGTAAAGTGACACATTCAGCAGCATGAAGACTATAAATACATCTTTTACATTGATATCTACACACATATACATATCTACACACACACAAATATATACACACAAGCACATACATGCACATACATATGTGCATAAATATATGCATGTGTTTATATATATACGTTTCAATTTGTACTGACCATGGTCAGCTGCATTTTGATTGTGTCTGGGGTGGGGTTGCTTTCACAACCCAGGCGTAAAATCATTCTTAGGAGTGTTTGTCATTTACCTTTCCTAAGCTGCAGCCTCTAAAACATAAAATTTTGGCATAAAGATAGACTTCAGGGCTCAGCCATCAGAGGGTCTGATGATTACCAGCAGTTCTCATTGACATAATCTCCTGTGCTTAGCACTTCTGAAAAATTATGCTCTTAGTGCTCACTTTATTTTTAAATAATATGATACATGAATCAGTTAAAAACCTGTTTTCATATAAGCAAAAACATTTGAGAGATAGACAGAAATGAACACGGTATTCTACACATGCACACAGTTTTGTACTGTTTTTAAGGATGATGTGCAAAAAATGTCTGACAACATGAAAACTTACAATGTTGGCTTACATCATATCTTGAAAAGTGGCAAGTTTAGCATCACCTTTCCTTAAAAAAAAATTAAAATATTTATCTGTAGCATAAATCTGACTATTCTCTAAGATTTTTTTTCTCCTGTGCTCCCCTTTTATAGAAAAATTATGTCATTGGGTTTTTTTGCTCTTTCAATGAATCTGGAACAAACACCATGTAGACTGAAAATACACTGGATTTCCAGCCTTCATAGGTTTGACTGAAGGAAGGCTCTTGACCCACAGTGCAGCCACAATAGTTTCCCCTGTCTGTAACTGCACGTTAATTGTGAGAGCTGAAAGTAACCATGCAATTACCATTTATTAAAAAATCATTTAGTGAATAAGAACATTTGTGCATCATTGTGCACCTATGTAAGGAAAAAGATACTACTAAATTGCCAAGGCTATCTAAACACAGTGATCTTGGTAAAGAATTTGGTTGTGAGACCAAAATACCTCAGAAAAGAGCTGTTCCATTGCACACATCATTAAAAGGTTGGAAAGGATAAAATAATAGTTTCTTTTGATGCTGTTGTGGTCAGTGAATTGGTCATATCTGCATCCCAGTCTCTAGGGAGCAGATAAATACCCTGAAGACCCAGGATAAAAGGGTGAACCAAACCTCCTCCATCGTTGCTGTAAGAGTCCCAGTCACCGCATTGACTGAGGTATGTCCCTGGAGAAAAGGGGTTTTGGGGACAAGAAATTGTAAACTTGGATTTATTTTCCTCATACTTATCCTGTAGAGTGATTGCTGTGTTATTAGTTTACAATGAGCATTGAGCACTGAACACATTTTGTTTGCTCACATTCAGATTCTGGCTGTTACAAAATTAAATTTCAGTTCTGCAGAAACCTGATTGTGTATCAAGAAGAAAATGCGTTTTATGCTAACAGCTCGGCAGCTTCAGACTTTAGAGCATAAACCTCTACAAAACCCTACTTCAAATCATTTAACTTTTATTTACAACTTCACATTCCATGCACTTTTCATTGTGATCTTCTGTGAGAACCTGTAAAAGTCACCACTAAAAATACTCAGAGCTGGCAACACAGAATTGGTGGTTCTCTGATGGAGTCCAATGTCCATAACGCTGCAGCAAATGACAGTCTCTGAATTCACCTTCCATAGAAGTGGAATGAAAACTTCATATTAGCCCTTAATGTCGGAGAAGCTGGTACTGCTGACATTGCAGCTATCACTGCAACTTGATGATGTGCTCAAAGTGCTGGAGGCAGTGCCTGATTCTGGAATGAAAGGAAAAAAAAAACCCACAAGAAAATATTATATAGTGGTTGTTTTTCATTACTTTCTTTGATAATAGGAATCTCCAGAGACACAATAATCTCATTTAAAATACCTACCAGAGCTGCTCAAAGACTGAGCTGATTTTGAATTGCCTATGAGCATCAGCACATTGTTTGCTGGGATCCAACCTTCTCTACCAGTGCTCAGGTTCTTTACATACCTAAAAAATATATATAAATAAAATTAGGAGTCCGATTGCTTCATTTGATGCCCTTGAAAGTTTTGCCCTAAACATCTGCCTTCCAAACACAGTTCTGCGTATAAAAATTTCCAAACACAGATCTGCGTACCAAAGTCCATCCTCCCCTTCACGAATCAGTTGAACTAGATCTCCACTTTTCACTGTAAATTCTTCAGAAACTCCTTTCTCATAATCAGTCACAACTGTATATTTACCAGGAGTCTAAATGCACACAGAGGAAAAACAAACAAATTATTTCTATTGAGTACTTTAAGGTACGTTGCAGCTTTTGTTATGAAATTATAGTACTTTTCCCTTCTTTCTCATGCACCTACATGCTGAAGAAGTTGTAAATATACATACTGAGGTAGTAAAACTCTGATTGATTACATGCAAATTCAGTACATGAATTCTCACACCTTGAAAAACATTCAGTGAAATGCTTCCATTATAACAATTAATTCATATGTCTACAGAAAATACAATCAAAAGAAAAAAACTCCAACAATACCAAGCTGGCAAACTGCTGACATGATGTACATGTGGAAACCTGTTGACATGGTAGCTGATCATGTCATCACTTGACTGCTGTAGCATGGCATAAGCAGACACAACTCACTGGTCTGTAGGTACGTAAAGGCACAGATGGACCTTCCGAATTTACAAACACAGGGCCAATTCAGGAGAAGGGGATCTTCTCCACTGCCCTAGGAATTTTGCCCAGCTGAGCATTTCAAGGCAGACACTTTCCTTCCAGCAAGCTTCAAAAGCATTCCTGTACATTGCCACACACAATGCATTGGTATCACTTGCTTAGCTCAATAGCAAAGCATTTCTGGTTACCAGCTTCATCTCGCCTCCTCCTCCTCCTCCTTCTTCCTCCGCATCTGATGAATTCAGTGGTTCTTCAGCACTAGACCAGCCGTCATTTTCTTCAGATGCATCAAGAGAATGGGATGGTTTGGCCCAACCTTGTGGAATAAACAGCTGACTGTTAGCTTAGGAGCAGTGAGCCACCAAATGGGAGGAACGTTCTTCCCAATGATAAGCTCTTAAAGCAATCAACATGAACAGGAGAAAAACTGTACAGACGAAAGTTATTACAGTCACTGGGTGAAATTCATTGCTGGCAAAAGCTGGCCTGCTTCCATCAGAGTAAATGGAGCTGTAGCAATGCACAGCTGTGAATTCGGTCCTTTGGATTTATATAAAGGGAAACGAATGGAGAGAATGCAAATTCCTGACTAAAAAGTAAATACATATAAATATTTGTACAATAAATATATATTATACAAAGATGAATGGTGGATAGATACTCTTTTTCTCGGGAGGAGATAGAAGACAGAAAGGTACACTTTTTGGGAAGAGGTTGACACAAAGGGATGTCACCCAAAGCAACCTAAACAGCCTGCTGGAATAAGGGATGAATGGGGAATGCCTCCTTCAAACCGTTAAGCACTTAGAGCTGTCAAGAAATTCAACACAAGCTACAAGCACTGCGTACTTCACCTGATCAGGCAGCTCATTATTTAAGGGTGTTCAGGCTGACACAAGGATACTTAAGCACACTGAGTTATCTTGGTGTTAAGTCACTGCACCAGACACTACAAGAACAATCTCCCGCCTGTCATTTATTCCTTATTCTCTCTCATGGTGAAGCATTTCATTTATTTATAAAGCTGAATCATATCCAGAGTGCACAAAATCCTTTTCCAAATAAAAGTACGGTAAGTTTTTAGTGGGATGCTTTATATTGATGTCAGCAGCTGTCAATAAATGTGTCGAGTTCATAATGAAAAAAAAGTCATAAAAAAGAGACAAATATTTGTAAGTAAGATTTTGCTTCAAGCCAAACAGTAACAACAATGAAACGCAATGAAAAGAATGAAAGGAAGAACAAACCTCCCACTTTTATGTAGCTATTAGTTAAGTTGAGAAAGCACCAGCATTTTTGTGCTTCACTGCTTCCAAGGCTGGTCATGCCAGTGCCTGAGGAAAAAACTGAACACCAGAGTAAAGCCAAAGAAATCTAAGAATCACAGAATCAAATCACACCCAGAGCACACCAAACAGAGTGGGATTTTTACCTCGCCTGTGCTGCTGGATGACCTGCACAAGATTAGAAGTACTGACCCATTTGGCCCTGTCCAGGGTTAAGAATGAACTTCCATCTGTGAAGAAACTGAGTAATAAATTCCTGATGTATTCCATGAAAATTTCCTTGGATACTTACATCATCTAGTCGGCTTGCTGGACACAGATGAAACCCTTTCCTTTATTTCCAAGTTAAGAACAAAGGAACAAACCCCCCCCGATTTCTCAAAATTGTTCCTAGCTCTCATTAGAAACAGAACCAATGAGTTGCAAAAAAAGAAAGGGAAATCACTAAAGTTCTCTGCCTGTAGCCTCATACTGGCCTGCTGATCTGGAAAATTTTGTGTAACAGCTCTTGTCCCTCAGCCTTTTCTTTCCTTATATTTTGTTGATGTGCTAGGAGCAGACAGGCCTGATCTTGCCATAGTAACAATACTACTCCTCCTCATACAAGATGGCACTGGGAAGGTCACTATGGGCACTGAAATGATGCATGCACATTCAATGTGTATGTGTGTATTCTGCATGGTGTGACTAAATCAGAGCTCTCTCTAAAGGCAGGAAAGGTAAGAAAATGATAGGCAGTCTTGAGAAAAGACAAGGTTATGCAGAAATGAGTTTAGATAAGATTGGTGCCAGGAAAACCATTTAACGCTTCTCTTCAGAAACGGTCTCAAGTTTCTTCACAGAGCTATGACCTGCCTACAACGTGTGATTCTGACACTAAATCATTTTCCTTGAGCTCACTCCATACAAATCAGAGCAATACAGCAGTGAAAGGAAATGAGTGGGGACAACGCACTGTGCACTGGGAAGTTGTGATCATCATGTGGTGCAGTTTCACCCCAAAATGCCTGGGTCAGCTGCTTATCCCTCTTTGAACTGGTGAAGGAGAAGAGATGAAGTGTCAAAAAAAGATCAGAAGGTGCAAGACAAAGGGGAGTTAGTGGATGTTTTAAACTAATTTAGTTGGTTTAGCAGTTTCATAAAGTGCGAGGCGCTGGGACAGAACAGCAAATCAGACAACCCTGTTCCAAGGACTCAATAATTTTACTGTAAGTTAGCAATGATCAAGGACTCTTCCTTGGAAAATTCCAGCATCTATGGAAAGGGCCATAAAACACCCTTTTCCTGCAGAGAGCACTTCTGGGCCCTCAGGATTTCCACAGTACCTGGAGATCTCAGAGTTTTGACTGCTACCTGCAGAAAATCAATGTTGCAACTTTCATATCCACCCCTGCGGTGTTTCTGCATGTGTCCAGCCTAGGATTACATTGTTTGCTGCTCAGACAAGGTGACTGGTGTTGCATAGTTTCTGTGGCACAGCAGCTGAACCTGCATTTCCACAGGTAAAACAAAGACTTTGGAAATCTGGAAAGGAGGTTGATGGTAGAGGCTGAAACAACTTCACCTTTAGATGAATATTTTCTAAAGGAGATGGTGGTGGAAAGAGACAGGAAGAGAAGGACTGCTCTTCTTGTCCTGTCTAGTGAATTAACCCTAGGGATTTGTACTGAAACCTTCACCAACAGCCTTACTGGTTAGAAATGGGTAGTTTAATTGAAATGCATTTCTATTCTCTGCTTAGCTGTGAGCTAGGAGAATAGGAGGCAAACTGCTGCAAGGGGTTCGAGTTAAGTGATCTGGGGTTCACAGGGTGGTGAGAATTGCCCACTATCACTCAAAGAAAGATGCAACAGGGCAGTGACTACTGTAAGAAATGCAGATCTAAAATGGAAATTCCACATGACAGTGATCTGGATACATGAGTGTCAGATTTTTTTTTCTTTTTTTAAAAGTTAAATCCTTTCCACAAGGGGCGCAGTGACAGAAGGATGCTAACACATGGAAAACCATGTGTCTCACAGCAACTGGACACCCTTCTAAGTCATTAAACACCCAGCTTCTGGTTATTTCTTCAGCAGCAGACCTCTTTCCCACTGTCTTCCCCTAAAAACTAGTTAGCCATATGCTACTTTATTTGATACCAAGTTAAAACTTCAACTGGTTTTGCTATCAAAAACAATGTATACAGAACCTGAAAGATCCACTTGGAAGAACAACTGATATCAATACTGCTGCACACAACAGCACCCTACAGGTATCCCCAGCACTCTGATGTAACATATTACATGAGGGATGTGTGGATATTTGTGGAGTACAAGATGTGGTATCACTGTACCTCTTAAACCAAAAGGAGTTGGGTCACTCACTACTTCATGTCGCTTAGCTTTTTTGTCAGGACTGGTAGGAGAAGCTGCAGGAGGATGAATAGGCAAAAAAAACAGAAGAGAGATATTGAAGAACTGGAAAAAAAGAGAATAGGTGGATTGCATGCTAAATACCTTTGAGTTTACACTGGAAAACAAGTGGATTTCTGTAATCTAATTTTAGCTGTCATTGTTCCATTGTAGAAGAACAAATTAATTATTTACAAGTAGTTATTTGAAAATAAATTGACAAATTTATGCTAGAGTAATAGATGAAAATATATGTAAACTTTTCTAAATGAACGAGACATCAACTGAATACAATTAACTTCAATTTTAGACAAACATTACCAAATTAAGCAATCATTTTTATAGAAATCTAGTGCTACAGCAATACCTGGTCCTGTAAGAAGGATCATTGGCAATGTCTGGCTTTTAGCAGAAGGAGATGGAGTTTCTGTCAAGGCAAGCATGGGATATTAGTGCTCACCTCATTAGCATTAGATATACAACCCTAGAGTCTCTCCAGAAAGAACTCAAAGGTAATCAGGTTTCAAAAGGCATTCTGGAAAGATGTTTTTGGGGAAAAAATATCATGCTCTTGAACAAGTGCCATCATCTTAATGCAATTCATACTGTTCAAAGACAGCTGTTCAAAGCAAGAAGTGACTGTACCAGTGTGATTACTTGGCAGGAGGAAGCAAGAAAGGTCTTAGACTCCTATTGCCTGTTTTAGAAAAAAAGAAGTAAAGACCATTTCTAGAAGAATAGAGAAATTTGTATTTATTTTTCTATCCAGGAAAACAACATTGTCAGCCACATTCTGCTGTAGTTATGCTTTGGGAGTTTTGGTAGAATGGATGCCAATACAGAAATACTCTATAAAACCTTGATTCCTTTTTGCCAAGTACAAGTGCATTTGGGGCAGATCCACTGAAGCTAGAAGCAGGCCAGGTGTCTGATCAGATGACAACTTTCTTCCTCTAGTTTTTCTACAGGAATGAGGCACTCCTTCTTTGGCCTTGACAGTGAGATTGGAGACATTGGAAACTGCACTCCTTCCCTTGCATCTCCAACAGCCCCACTTTTCCCAGCTGCATCTCCCCCTCCCACTCTGCAGCTGCTTTCTCTTGAAATCTCCCTGTCAGCAGCACTGACTTAGGAACCTAGCTTGACCTTAGAAGAACAAGCTAGTGTGTACACTGAAAACCTATTACACTACACACACATACAAGGTGATACTTCAATTACAGCCTTACACAGAAGACAGTCTAGCTTTTTTTAAAATTACCTTTCTGACTTTTCAGGTTAGTAAAGCCCTGCAGTGTAAAGCGCTTTTTTGACAGTACAGAGCATTCTGAGGTAGAGCTACTGTTGTCTACAAAGGAAGAAAGAGACACAGAAAGAAAAGATAGAAGGCCATGAAAAGATCAAGGCAAAAAGTCTTTTGCAGCCCTGCCAGGGAACTTGCATGTTAGGATGAGAAAGGACAAGTGAAAGTCCAGGTACAACATGTGCAGCCAGTTGTTCTTGCTGTGCAGGACCTTGTACTGCCACTGGTTCAGTAAATAATTTCCATGATTGGAACAAAATTAAAGAGAAAAAACAAAACAAAACAAACCTCTTTAGAACAGGTAATGCCAGTAAACTTATACAGAGGAAGAGCACCCTGAGAAGATGGGCAGGTCTAAGGGAAGACCTACTGCAGACTTTGGCCTTATAACAAGTAGTTCCCATCTGCTTTTTGGTGACCATTCATTCAAGATGGCTTTGGGCCTGCCCACACCATGCACTGGAATGCAGAAATCAAGCCCAAGTTAAGGACAGATGGGACCAACATGCTGGTGCAGTGTGGGCAGCACTTTGTTGGTGGGCTGCCTTAGGGTTGAAAGCAGCAAAGCCCTGCTTATTCAGGAGTCATGCTGCCTTCCCTGCACTACCGTGGCTACTCTGCTGGTGGATCTGCCTGTGCAACTGCAGTGCAAGGCATGCTTTTCGTAATTAAAGACAACTACCCGCACGTGTAAACTCACCTTTGCCTTTCTCAGGGTACTTTGGTGCTACTGTAGTGACACAACCTTCTAGACTTGTGAGATCAGCCTTTTTCTCCTCCATTTTTTTGGTATTTCTGATGTGGTTTCGTGAAGGACTGTTTATTGGAAGAAAATTAAGACAATCAATCCATTTCTAGCAAATTTGGGTCTGAACAGGGGTGAGGACCTTCAGTCACAGTTTGTCTTTTACATATAGATATATAGGCTGAAAAACATTTATTTGCTACTTCCCAAATCACAGCTTCCAGGACTCAGAAAGTAATTGCTCATTGTGCATTTAAAGACCATGAGCACATACAAATGAGAAACACCTCTCCTAACTGGCTGCAAGTGCATGAACTGTGGCAGTGGGAGCTACTGAAAAGATGGCTCAGGACAGCTTCCACTCATTTGCAGCCTACAGGTTCCTCCTGAACATATTGGGAAAAAAAGAAGAAAGATAAAGGAGCTGCCTCTTGGATGCTCTTAACACAGGAACAGATGAGGGATGAACAAAGTCCTTGGGGTGGATCTTGCAGCTGGATTCCCATCACACCTCCATTTGGGAATGAAATAGAGAAAGACACTCCACAAATACTATATATCTGGGAAGTTCTTCCTAAGCAATAAGTAGATGCATAAAAGATGCAGTGTAGAGAGCTACCAATACATATTTGAGCATGCACCATGTGGAAACTGAAGATAGGAGCACATGGGCTTATGGGTACATAGATATACACATATGAAAAAACAGAGTAGCAGTGAAGAGGTGTCAGACAAGGACAGAGCAGCAGGTAAGGGACAGAAGAATATACAGGTTGGTATGGTGAAAGATGCAAAACAAGAAAAACTTGACTCAGGAGTTGGGACACTGGAAGAATTTACATATTGCTTATGTAAAAAAAAAAAAAAAAAGGAAAATTGGAAAAAAAGAACAAGGGACATAGAAAAGATAATGCCCTGAAAAAGACAAAAAGGAAGGTTACATTGGACATTGGAAAAGAAAGAAAAGTTTAATCCACATGAAAGAAAAGAACAATGAAGGAGGAAAAAGGCTGCTCCATAAAACTCTTATCTGGACTGTAACATATATAATTAGCTGTTCAACAAGCAGACCCATAATATAACCAGGATTTTGGCTGGCACAGAAAATTACTTTTCTGTGTTATTCTCTATCAACTGGCAAAGCCCAAGCCATTGCTGCTCAGTTTAGCAGTTCTGGATATGTATAAAATCAAAGCTCTATAGCTTTATGGTAGGAAGAGAACTAAAAAGCCTTAAAACACAAGGACCAGTATTAAGGGATAGGATTAATGAAGTAATGCAAACCAGATGTATTAGTATATTTACAAGACAGCCAGGCTGATTTGACAACAAATATACTTACCTTGCACAAGATGATGCTGGTAGAGGTAGAGGTAAGCTCTGTGTTTGCTCTAGTGTCCTGTGCTGACTAGCTTCTGTAATGGAGGAAAGAAAAAGAACTATTAAAATAGATTTGTGTCCTACACAGGGAAGATATACTGGGCAGGATTTGAAGTTCAAAGAGAAAATAGATTAAATATATATGTATCTCCAAAATATTTTACCTCTGCATGCCTGCAGTTGACTCGTCAGTACTTTTCTTATTTCATTTACCCAAGTAGTTTTAACTTCAGGGGTTGGTGCCTGCCCAAAAATAAATACAATCAGCCATCAAGCACAGAATATTTATTACACAAATAGGTGGATGCCAAAGCACAGCCTCAGAGGAATTTTTCCATAGGGGCAGACAAAACTCCATCTCCAGTCCTTTTGTGAATAGAAACTAGTTGTAGCAACTGGAACATGCTGTGGCAGAGGCTATGCACGTGTGACAGTCAAACCTCATCTCCCCCAAGCCATCCACTTGGCTTGGCAGTTGGCAGAGTCGGGCAACAACTGGCCCGAGTCAGTGGCAGCTATAGTAATGGTGTATACAATACCCTCTGTGGATATTATAGAATGTGATTCGTTTTTCCCCCAGGAGACTCTTCCTTAAGAAACTTCCTTATGAATTAATCCGGTGGTGGTTTGTTTGTTTTTTTTTTTCCTACATTTCCTCATCCCACTCTATTAGTGATATAACAGAGGATTAGGGTTAGACTTCTGCTTCCCTTTTTTCTTTCTCTCTCCTTTTTTTTTCCCCCCCATAGTGGCATATTATTTACCTGTATAATGTAAACTTCTTCCCTTGCATTATACCAGATTTCAAATTTTTTTGCATCACCTTTGACATTTTCTGTTATTCCAACTGCAGCCATCTGGAAGCAAAGAGAACAGAAGCTCACTTACCACATTGTAATTACAGTAAGAACAGAAGCAGGTGGATACTAGCATTCTATAGTACCCTATTTCTGAAAAGGAAAAACCACATTTGGCTTCTTGCTCAAAGAAATGAATAATATATCATCTGCATGTTGTACACAAGAGATTTAGTGCTTTAGTGCTGGCTACCTTGGAGGAAAGAAAGGTTTAGGTACACTACCTTGAGACTGACTCGTAAGATATCTCTTAAAACCCAGACCATGGACTCTTACATCTATTTTATACTACCCTGCTCTACATTTTCTGTGTGATTAATGCAACTGCCATTCAGCTGCCCTATTACCATTTGGATTTTCTCAAAAATTGCCATTTAAGAAACAGCAACACAAAATAACACAGACCTGCAGTACCACTCAGGTTTGCCTGAAAGAGTGAAGTTTTCAGTGCAATGCTGCAACACAGCTTTGCAGAGAAAAAGCTAGAATGTTGTCCTACTGCAGGCTAAGCCCCCAGTACCTTGACCTTGCTGGACTGCTTGGTGTCTTACATTTAAGGAGTGTTTGTAGCTGTAAGAAGGTGCTTTCTCATATCCCTCTCCATTTTCTTCCCGCTTTTTACAGAACAGCACTGCTTTCTCGTGGAGGAAGAGGTGTCGCTGCATTGGCTTGAAACGTGCCAAATCTTTCACCTTCGCATGACCCTTTTTATGATCAGTCCAGACATTGAAGGATCCCTGCATTAAAAGCTTGCCCAGCTCATTCAGATTTCCCTGGAACAAAAGAAATGATATTTATAACTACAAAGAGATAACATCGAACCAAAACACACATTCTGAACAGGTCTTTACAAGTCTGTCATTCCAAGTAATCTCTCACATCAGTGTTTATGTTGGATTTGGAAATGTAATACAGTTAGAGTTGGATTTCTACAAGTAATTTTCACTGGCCAATGCTGTTCAGGCAGAATTTTACAGTCAAGAGTACTGGTAGCAGAGATACAGAGAACTACACATAGAGAGGGGGAAAGCACAACACACATATTTGGTTGTTTGGTTTTTTTGCCCAAACTCTGCTCCTAAGATGCTTATATAGTCTTTTGCCTTTTGTTATCTTTTGTAATTGGAAGTTTTGGGTGTATTTTTACACATAGATATAAAAACTTAGTAGTGACTCCCATTTGGCAGTAGCCTAAACCAGACTCTCCAAGACAGTTTTCAGTTTCTAACTCAGTGTCAAGCAAATCAAAGAAAAAAACTTGGGTAGATACAGCAAAATATTATTCATAGCAAGAAAACTTCAGAAGAGTATAGAGAGATCCATTTTCCATTATTTTCATTACACAATTCAGTTTACAGGCACCTTTTGTAAAATATTCTTCTCATTATTTATTAGTACACAGTATAGGGTATGCTTTACATACATCTGAGAAAGAAATGAAAAGAAATTAAAAAGTAAGTAAAAATACTGCTACTCACATCATAACCTGTAATGGCTATCTGGTGCATAGAATCATTAACTGCTTTAAGAATGCCCAGTATAGAAGTTAGTGCTTCCTGAAGATCTTCAGCACCTTCACAGTTCTTACTATACTTCAGCATTTCCTGAGCGGGAGGGAATGCCAACACACTTAGCTTTGGAAACAGCAACAACTAGAAATGTGCAAATTTTAACTCAATTTGGAAACTCCTCTCTTTACACAAGCTTAAATGTAATTAATTCTTTAAAAGCTGCTAACAGCTCAGTTTTAACTCAAGAGTAAATGTGGCCTGAGGCAAATTTTTTAAGCTACTGTTAAATACAACCATTGAAATATGTGTCTATGTGAGAAACAGTTCTTACTTCAAACATGGCAAAACATTATACATTAATTTGAATAAATTTACTATATTATATCGCTCTCATTTTGCTCAGTATAGCATGTTAATGTGAATGACAACAGCATCCTTCATAAGTGTTGTCTGTCAAGTGTGTTTCCTAGAACCCAGCAAAGTAAGTTAATCCCAAATACTGGGGTGATTATGACTAAATAGTAATAAGTACTTCAGATATTCTTTTCTTTGTTGCAAAGGTTTCTTGGTCCTTCTGATTCCCCTCATCAACTTTTCATTCTTCTCTTCAGCAGAAATCTATGGGCAAAAGTGGTTACACAAGGTGTCTCTGTGTAACATCTGCTTACTAGCAGTTTTTTGACTAAAAGAAAAAATAACTGCGTTGAAAGCTGATGGACTGGGATTTATCTGTTTCCATTTATATATCCACTCACTAACTTTTAGGTTTCTCTCCAGCAGGCTGAGAGAAGCAGCATTTAAAAATACAAATGCACAAAACACACTTAGCATTATAGTTCAATAACACATACCTTTAGCAAGAGTTGATATTTGGTTATTCTTTGAACGGGTTTCAGTAAGTATGAGTCCAAACTGAGTTTGTGATCAAGTTTCCTTTGACATTCCTGTAATCAGTGTTGAATTTCATCAGGACACTAATCAATAATTGTGTTATTTGTTCTTGAGATGATTAAGTAAAAATAAACCAAACAAAAAACCCAGACCCCAACAAAACCAAACCCACTGTTATTTTAGGGATTCAAGCAAGCACACCTGAAAGAATACAGAATCTGAAAACTGCCTCCACAAACTTTCAGATCGAGGTTTATTTTGACAATATTTTTCATAAATCTGGAAGTCTTCCATCTGGAAATGGGGACACAAGAAAAAAGTTAATAAATTCTTGTGACTTTGACAGACAAAGTTCATAAGATTTTTTTTTTCATAATCACTAATGTTATGAAAAAAACCACCACTAACAAAAATTGAATCATTGTTTTTTGCTTGAGATGCCTCAAGGAATTGCAAAATCACCAATTTTGTAATGGCTCCTATTTTGGTACTTGGAACAACAGAATAAAATGTTCCCATTATTTTTTGCTTCAGTTGAATGTTAAGCATCTTACAAAGAAGTAAATATTGTTCTTACAAATATATTTCTATTACAATATGAAAAATATTTTTATGAATGCCCAACCATGAGTCCCTCTGTGCAACTTTTTAAAAAGGCTTTGTCCTTTTTCTTAATTTTCATTTCAGGAATGTGTTTTTCACTGGGAGTCATGCTAAGGTAGATCAAGCAGTTTGTTTCCCCTTATCATTTTGGCACCTAAATAGCATGACTTCAGCACTTGCTGAATGGAAAAGGAAATAAATACTGTTGAAAATGCCATAGTAACCTTAGCTGTAAATGAAAGACCAGGTAGGAAATCAGCAGATACAGAAGTACCTCTGTCCCTCTGTTTTAGGAAACTGCATCTCCATGGATGCCAGTAAATAGAAGGGGGAGGGATGGCTCCACTCAGGGGCTTTAGAGAATCAATAGATAGCAAAAACAGGACATTGATTTCCATAAACACATATATATTTAGCCTGTAGTATACTTTAGGTGAGACTCATGTTTTAATAAATCCCAGATTAAAAAAGTTTAATTTTGTCATAAATTTCTATATTTTTATATTTTTCTATATTTTGGACATACTCTGTTGAGATGTACTCTTTAAAGAAAACAGGAAAGAACATTAATAACAATCCAATACAGAAATCTAACCAAGTAAACAAACCATTTATATTGATGTGAAACAATGCAGTGCATGACTCTTCTTCATGCTTTCCTAACTGCCACCTTAAAAAAGCAGTTTTCTTTTAAGGAGATAATAGCTTTTTCTAACAAAATTAATTACCCTGCACAGGGGAAAGTATCCCCACCTCTCAGTTAACATCTACATTCTCAACCTATTACATGCTCAGGACAAACAAAAGGGATGTGGTGGTAATTACTACATGAAAATCACACTCATAGGTTACAGTCCTAGAGAGCTTATGAACAAAGTGCCAGCAAAAGATGACACACGTACCTGATCCAGAAAGCACCGTCCTACTAGTTCTGGGTATTCTACATAGTTTTCTAATTCTCTCAAGAATATTCTATGAGGAAGAAGATTTTCTTAGAGCACGGGTTAAAAAAAGTTATCATAAACGTTCACACTCTTGCAATCTGTTTTCTAAACTTTTGGAAACAGTTGTAATTCTGTACTACAAAACTGAACAAAATTCTTCTAGATTATGTACTTTAAAAGGCAAAGCAAATTAAACCAAACATTCTGACCAATTTCTTTTAGTTTACTATTGCTACAACTGAAATAAAATGTCAGATTGGGGAGGGAAGGAGGATTTTGTTTCCCTGCCTTATGTATTCAGCAGTAGGATTTATACAGTTCAAAGTGTTTGGGTTTTTCTTCCAAATACCACAAACCAACCAAACCCCATGTTCCCAAATCTAGAAAAAAAACCCATCCTCCCCCCTAAAAAATCAGTGGCTAAACCTTCCATTCTAGTTTTGCCTGAAAAAGAAACAACTATTTAATATGCTTAACTTCTCTTGAAAAATCAATTTATCTTTACTATCAATTTAAATATTATCCTGTGAAGAAATACCTCTCTAGCAGCAAGGACTCAAACTTCAGAGGTCACTCCATATATATTTTTAATGTATAAAAATATATATCAATTTTATACATCTATAGAGATATAAAATTAATCAGCCTCAACCAGATGTAAGAGTTGGGACAACCCCTTAAGAGTTGAGAATCTGTGGTCTAGAATAGTAATTTACTTTTCACAGCAAATATCACAAAAAACTAAAAGAAACCTAAAGAAACCTTACTTTAATTAGCTTGTAGATCCAAATAACTTGCTTCAGGAAGAGGACCACAATGCAAAATTTTACCTCTGTACTGCAAATATGCAGTTTCACACAGCTTCACTCATCTTTTATAGATATTTTGCTTTACCTCTTCTATGTAATACAAATGTTGATGAGCAGACAGACAAGTAGAATTCAGTAAGGCTCTTTTAGCAATGTAAAAAAATTAAAAAGTAAAGAATCCCATGGAAAAGCTATTTTTAGATCTGAATGCAAATTCCCACCTGTTGTGAAAGTGATAAATTTCTTCCATATTCCCAAACAAGATATCCTTCTTATTTTGGAGTTCTGGTGAAATGAGATGAGCCATTAAGGGGTTGTCCATCTCTGCAGCATAACCCTGCAACACAGGAGAGAGGCACGATGATTTTCTCCCTTTACTTGCAGTACTCCCCTCTCTGACATGGCAGTCTGCCTTCAGCCTGATAGCGAAGAAAGAGCTCAGTATTAATCATGAAAGAAACATACAAAATCTGTTTTTCCATCAGCCCAGTCAGATACACACACAGTTTTTAGAAAGACACTTTAATAATTCCTGCGATTCTAGTTAAGCGAGGATGAAAAATTTCACAATAATTTTCACCAAGGAAAGGCTCTGTATTCCCATACTGCTTACAAACTATAGTTCATACTCTTCCTGTTAAGGCTTTACACATCTGAGTTTCAAGCCACAGTTCCAGCACACACACAAACCTTCATGCCTGTCTCAGCCGTTTGTATGAAGGAACAAGCTGACTGTGGTTATCTCTGCAGGTAACAGAAATCACTGAGCTACAAATTCTACCTTCAAAGCACTTCCATTAGCTTTGGTACCAAAAGTCATAACTTTAGATTCTAACATCTTCCATTTGTCATATAAGCACACATCTGTTTATCTGGCACAGATAAGGACAAGAGTACAAAGGTGGCTTTAGCCCAAGACTGTGTTCTCCTCTGGTCCCGAGGTCACTAATTGGTGTTCTCTCAAAACACCAAAAAAACCCTAAACACTCCCACCCACCCCCAACCCCCACCAAAACATCCCCAATCAATCAACCAGAAAAGTGCCAGAATGCTCCAGTACTTGCATTAAAAGCAGATTTCTTAATGTAAGTACATTTAGAAATGTACTCTTGTGGTTTGTTTTTTGTTTGTTTTCTTAATTTTTTTAAACACACGGTGATCATTACATTAGTCACACTGATTATAATAAACTACACCAAATTATAACAAACTGACAAATTAAAAGAAAGGATAAGCAAAAGTGCACCTACAATTAGGAATTTCAATTTCAAAGTGTGGTCCAAAGTACAAAAAGTAGAACTAGCTAGTAAAGTCAGCTAACCTGAAGAATTCAAGCATTTGGATAGGACAATGACTAATTTTTTTTTAAAAAACAGAATCATCCCTTTAAAAATCTTGATATTTTTTCCTAAATCACCACATTAAAAAAAAAGGAAAAAAACCAGTGGTCTAGGCGAAGATGCTGGAGCTAATAGATAATTAACTATCGCCCCCCCCCATATCTCTACCCCAAACAGAAAAATGCAGAGTCTGAAAGAGAGAGGGTAGAATAAATAAATTAATAAAAATGGTACAGCCTTAAAAATTATAAAAATAATCCATATAAAATGAAGAAGCTAAACATTTGTAACAGGGAAGGAACAACTGCAGTGACCATGCAGTTCATATGAAGAGATACATAAGGAGAATGATTCTTTTCCACTTGAAGTAAAGATGATGCTGAACATAGCAGCATAGTCAATGTTGGCATAAAGACAGGATACCTAATTTAATTGAGTTGAAAAGAAGCCTGACAGAGCTGATTACTTTGGAATTTTGAAAGAACAAAAGCATGAAATCCACACATTGACAAAAACTTTTGTCAATTTTTTTCCACCTGAGGCTGATGTAGTACTTATTTTTAAAATTTATTTTGAAACCTTCATGTTTTACTACTTATGCAGTAGTTGTGTTTTAAGGAGAGAGCAAGCTACTTTATGCAGCCACAGAGATTATTTAATCTTACTTAAAGAATATAAAAGGTTTTGCTTTGTCTTTCTTATTAGAAGACTCTAAAATCCTGAATGCTCATCCAAAGATATGACAAGACACAGGTAAGGAAATGTATTTGAAAGCTGTTCTAAAAGCATCAAAGTAAACGAAAAAAGGTGCAGAATTCAATATCTAAAACCAGACTAGTCCAGTATTTTTTCCCAGTAAAAATTACTGAATTTCACAGACTAAGGTGGGATGATTGTGGTTATTAATAAAAGAAAAATGACCAAACTTGCATAAAGGTAGTGATAGCAGTTTCCTAATAATCAATCTTGGGAACTACCTTGCTTTTTTTTCTATCAGAATCCTTGGCAGACAGAAGATGTATGGCAAATAAACATGACATAATAAGAAGAGACACTGTCCCTACAAAGGAGTATCAGGTTATTTTACATGAAAAATGGAAAGACTATTAGAATAGGAGAAACAAAGAAACTGGGTGAACAGCCAGAACTATGGATTAATAACAAGAATTACTCGAAAGCTGGAAGACTGCCACTGAACCATACCTCAGCATGTATTGATCCAGAATTACTGCTGGCAGCCCCAACAACCCAAGTTCAAGAGAGAGGAATCCCAAACAGCAAGGAGTCACAGAGAAGTGTGCCTGGCATGGTCAGAGAACTGAAGAGTCTATCACTCTGGCAGAAAACCAAGACAGCTTGGCCTAGCAAGACAAGGGTTGCACTATACTCTATGGAAAACAAGAGTAATACTATGGGCATAGAAAGATTCTGCAAAAACCCTTCAGGAGCAGCAGTAAGGACCAAAAATCCTCCAATTATTCAAGTTCTTGATTTTATGGACTAGAACTGTACAGATGGCATTGCATACAAAAGCAGAGAATAAAACTATTATTCAGGTCCACTCCAGACCCATCGTGCCTTATTACCACGTGTCAAACCATCCTAGTGTAATCAACACTTCTAGCACTTGGACTGGGCACAGGACATAAAGCTATAGGAAGCCAGGCACAAACTAGCAAAACCAGGACAAGAGTCCAAAACTCTCATACAGTACCCTTACTTGAAGGTATGTACTCAGAAATTATCAATCCTGGCCAATAACTTAAGACAGCTCCTATCTAGGAGCTTAACATTGGTATGGACACTAAGAGTACTCACTTGGCTCAATTCCAATTCATCCTGATTAAAATAGTTCAACCCTAGTTATCTACAACTTCATCATCCCCTACAGTCAAATTGGATTACAAGAAAATACTACACATCCATATCTGAAGACTTAAACTTGAGGAACAACAGAATAGTGCAGTGCAATTGTGTAAGCAACTCGGCAGTACTGCAACTGTGCCTCCTTAAGTGTGGAGCAAAAGGAGCACCTTTGCTTCCTTGATGATTTCAAGCAAGGATATTACTAAAACTAAAAGGCATTCTGTTCCCACAGTTGTACCAAAGACGTGGAAGATGACAAAGACATGCAAAGAGGGATGCAAGAAACAAATTTTCTCCTCTGACACAAGATTCTCTTGATGTAGATTCAGATTCTTGTGTGACACATGACCTTCCTGGAGCTGACCCAAGATTCTGGAAAGAATTTTTGCAGGAATCAATGACATTGCAGATCTCACCATGTCCCACCTAAATACTAAGTCATATCTTATTTTCTGCTCAATTTGTGTTTTCTGATAGAAAAAAATCTAGTTGTATGAATATTTCTAGAAAAAAATTGCGCATTGCTGCCTCTGTGAAAATATGATGAGAAAGGAGAGATACAATGATCATACTGCTTGACAGGACAAACAGAAGCTTTACAGTGGTAAGGAAAACATAAGAGCATTCATGAAATGGAAAAGACAAGTAGATTCACTAGCAGCCACAGTGAAATTTAATCTTTACCTCAAGAACACAGAGAAGTTCTTCCACATATGCTCGTTCAGTCTCAATAAGTTCATTAATTACATGCCTATGGATAAAGAATGACAATTAAGGTGGGCCTATTCACTCATGCAAAGTAATGAGGCAACATTAACTTTGTCTGTGTTTCTACTTTACTTTAGACAATAAAAGAACAATTTCCAGGTGATTTCCATGAAAATGTGATGTTTCATGGATATTTCTGTCAGCAGTTGATATATCCTTATTGAGAGATATGTATTTTTAAAACATTTTAAATTTTTTGAAAATGTGTTTAAACAGACAAAGAGTCAAATCTAATAGTTAAAGTGTTGTAGTAACTAAATTGAAGCTGTGAAGCCTTTTATCACTGTTCATACAAACTCTGGTTACACTGTGTTCATAAGTATCATGGAAGCTGGAGTTCGAACTGCATAGGATTATCAAACACGGACTTAAAACTACACCGGTGATTTTAAATTAGAGGCATTTAGGGCACACTTCAAATATCTCAACACTGCTTTAATTTCCCTAACAGTCAAGTAACATACATTCCCCAGCCCCCTTCCTTTATGATTCTGTATGTTGTAACACAAGGTTGTAACACTGAAAAGATCACATAAGTAGCCAGTTTACAGGTGAAGATGCAAGATCTGCTATATGCATTGCAGCTACCAAGTTATTTCTTTAATAAAAGCGATGCTGTTCAGTTTTTATATAAATGATTTTTGGTAACATTTATCAGAACAGGGACTAAAAAGAGTCCAACAAAAAGACAGTCTTGAGGCACGGAGACCAAAACCTCCAATAGATTTACAGGAGGCTTATTACTCAAAACTATGTCATCTCTGAAATGAAAATATGTCGTTATCCTGCCATAGCCTCACCTCTCTGCAGCAAAGGTAGAGTCTAGTACTACACAAACTATAAATAATGCTGCAGATAGATTGAAATATCTTCCTTTATGTACAGAGCAGAGCCAATGCATTTCAAAAAGCGCTGAGGCTTATTTCAGAGAAGCATCTTATCAAAGACACTTCCAGAGAAATGTCTTATCAAATCCTTAGCCAAACTCAGGCTTTGCTGAAACCAAATCAGAAAAAAAGCACGCTTTTTTGCTTATCAAAATATACTTACTGTCGTAACACAGCTAGGTTTTCTTCATCATCCATTGTAGATCCTCCTCTGCTTTGATGCAGGTCTGTCATTTCACTCTAAAGAAAGAAAGAAACAAACAATGAAAAAAAATAATCATGGCATCACATATGGGGGGAAAAGGCTTTAAAATACAGAGCTTTGTGCTCAGCTCTACTAGTATGCCTTTTCACTGGAAAGGCTGTACTCCATTAAAAATTAGGGCAATTTGCAAGAACGCTGCAAAAAAAATCCAAGTCATCCTGAAGATCTTGAAGCACACAACATTTGGACACAAGAAGTTCTCCACGAGAGGCCAGTTTCAAAAAGATGGTGGTTCAAAGTCCCTTTTCCAGGAAGACAACATCGAAGCATCAGCATAATCTTGTAGGCAACACTGGCCTTAGTCTGTTTTCCAAGCTAAAAATAAGGTACTGTGCTAACTTTCTAGTTCTTGACACAGAGATTCACTCTTAAAACTCCTACTGTAATGGTTAAACTTAACTGTGGCTTGCTGAAAAAAAGAAAGAGGCTCTGCTTTCAACCCCACCTTGAACTAACCCTGTTCTCCAAATGTTGTCCGTCCTGGTCATGTGGTCCTGCTTTTCTCCATGCATTGCCTTTTGCTGAGTTGATTCAACTCTCTAACCCAGTGAGAAACTATTTGTTTCTGTTTCTGCCATCAGGTTATTTTCCTTGCTGGAGGTAGGGCCGGAAGACCATCCCCACTTGGGAATGGCAACACATTAGTTCAGGTGAAGTTGTCTTGGAGCCAATGAGAACTACCTCTTCACTCTCTCCAGTTTTAAGAGTAGCCAATTACTACTGGCAAATAATAAATGTTTCCTGTTCGTAGATTTTATATTTTGCTGCCCTTAACATTTTTCCTAATACTGGCAACTATTTACTTTACCTTCCCTCATACTCAGCCCATCAACAAAGCAGCCTCTATTTAAACCATGTGACTGTTTCACCAGAGTTACTTCTACAGGGACAACACCATCCCTTTTCCAGTGGAATTGCCTCATCCTTCTTGAGAGTTCCTGAATATTCCATTGTATTATGACTTTCTCAAGCAGTACATACATAAAAAAACAAGGGAAAAAAAAATTACCTTTCCTCTTCTGTAGTTTACCCTCCGAAGTGCACTGCTTTCTGAGTTGGGTACATATTCTCTTTGAAGACCTAAGCAGGTAAACCAGAATCAAACAGCAATTAAAACTTGATCAGATCTGACACAGATGTTTGTGCAACCACAAATTATGGTTGAAAGTTTCTTTAAGTTTCTCAGCATAGCACAAAAAAATTAAAGGCTAATACAGTTCCTTACCTGGAGAGGTACAAGGAGATTTTACAAATGCTTCTGGTCTTGGTGCAACAGGCTGAACAGGACGTGTCTGCTTAGCTGCCAGTTTCTTAAGACTTATTTGTCTCTTTTGAAACATTTCTTCCATACTTTCTTGCTTCTGGAAAACCTTTTGCACATGATCCTACCATTGCCATAGAAATAAAAAAATAACTTAAAATAATAATAATTTAAATAATTTATTAAAATTTTTAAATTCCTGTCAGAGACCTATCAACAAGTTATATTGACATTTAGCTCATATTGATTTAAAATTGCAATTACTTTTATACCATGTATGGAAATATTACCCTAATTCTTCTCTCCTAACAAGGCATAATTTACTCTCATTTAGTACATTTAAAAATTGGAGCATCACTTCATAAAGTATTTTGTGTGCTTGTTAAAGAGAAATCTGGGATTCAGGTTTTCAATTTAAAGAAAGGAAAAGTTTTTTTGACAGTGTCTAAAGGTTCTGTTACATGAAGAGATCAATCAAGAAGAAAAGGGATACGTTCTCAAGTTCTTAACAAAAACACCAAAAAACCAAAAGCAGTTACAAAGCAGAAGTGTGCAAATATCAAGGACAGAAAGTATCATGGTTTTGCTACATAAAAAAAAAAAAAAAGATACTTCAAATGCTCAGGAGAATTTTTTCTTTAAAAGCAATCCTACTGTCTGAAAAAACTAAAGCAGTTATTAAAAGACTTTGAAATCCTTAATGCTCATCCAAAGATATGACAAGACATAGGTAAGGAAATGTGTAGGCTTTACAATTCCCAGGTATAACTCCTAGTACTTATTATTTAGCTTTTTCAATGGCAGTACAAGAGAGCAATTCTAAAACAAACAAATGGACACACAGATACACATAAACGTCTTTTGGTACCTTTAGGTCCTCATTGAGGATGTGTGCATACTCTCTGTAAATTTTATTCAACTCCTTGATTTTATTGCCAGCACCAGTATCCAGGAATTTCTCGATCTCCTGTAATGCTGATTCTGCACCATCCTGAGACTGACACTTGTCTACTGGTTGTGAAGCCAGCAGATAAATTCCTTCATCACACCACTTCATAGACTAGAAACAGAGAAGAGAACAGGCTCAGAATGCACCAGTGTCAGCATCAAACACTAAGAGGCCTAAAACACCTCATACCTCTACTTATGATGTATTCAGCTACTTAAGGATGAAATTTCCAGCACACGAAGATAATACTACCTACCATTATGACAACTGGTTGACTGAGGTTTTAGCAAACAAAATGAGATTCAACTGTTCCATTCAAAATTTACCTTCTCTAGTAAGTCATGCAGTTCCAGAGATTTGTTAAGATGATTTCTCCTCCGTTCTGTCTCAGTAGTGAAGGCATCACAGAGATGATGAAGTTCAGTGCATTTTGGAATAATGGAGTCCACAGCATAATGATTGCTTTGAATAAAAGCATCACCCTCTGAGGCTAGCAGTCTGGCTTTTGCTACAGTTTCCTAAGAAAGCAAGCACTGATTTAGGTAAATCTTTCCTTGTATCAAGATCAGTGAAAAAAATTTCAATATTATTTTTATGCAGTAAAATACTCATGCTGATAAAGAATACCTCTTTAGTTAACAGGTGCCTTGATTAAGAAATTAAAGTGATTTCCTGTTTTTCCAGATGCCCAAGAACTTTTATGCCTTCTTCCTTTCTGTACCAGAGTACTTCAGAAACATTAATAAGTTTAATCATATTCCTCCCTGTGAAGTAAACACTATTGTCTTCCTATGCCTTATTCAGCAACATCCTGTGTGTATATGTATGCAATCTGGGGTACAGCAGCAATCTGAACACAAATTAAAAAATATCTATCTCAGCCTTAAGAACAACGACCTCACCTAGAGAGCAGTATATTTCACTGTGAAGCACAGATCAGAAAAAGCTTCCCTTTCTACATTGTTCAGAGTGCATGTTTCTGTTGGCCATCTTTTAACACAGCTTTCTAATTTCTAAGATTTAATGAAACAAGTGGCTTTAATAGGAATCGAAGTGGCCCCTTGATCACTAAGAGCAAGACTTGGCTATGTAGACAATTTATGCAGTTCTTCAGTGAAGCAATCACACTTTGCAACTGGTTACTCTGCTCTTCATTGAGGGATGCCCTAGAATTAGTCTCAGATGTAGTCTCAGCTCTAATGGCTAAAGACATTACTCCAAATTCCTTCTGCACGTTACTTGAGACACTGATTCTGCCCTGTTGTCAGCTTAAGCTCTGCTCATAAGACATACTCAACAACCAAATACTATTCCCTTCTGCACATGCTTTGTCATAGTAGAAATTAAGGAGACTTGCAGAGTTCTTACACATGACTTTTCTTCAAAGTTGGCAAGATCTTTCAAAATATGTTCCACATGTGATCTGCTGTTTCCTACATCTGTGAAAGCAGATAGTCTCTCAGACACAATATCCAAAGCTGCTTTGACCTGAAATGAGACACAGGTATGTATGAATGAAAAGGGTTGCACCTCTCTGGAGACCCATCACTTAAATAGCTGATAGCAACTATTTGCAGTCAGGTGACTCAAATTATGCAGTTACTGGGGCACAGAGACAAATCACTTTTTTTGTCAGCCTACCTTTACCCCCAATTCTAAATGAAAACAAATACAAAGAAAAGGCATTGAAGTAATCCTGTTTCCTGGTACTGAAAAAAAATGCAGGAAAACTAATAGAACTCAGGAAACATTTATGATCTTGCTTTTACCAGATGACAATGATACAAAGCAAAAATTAATGTCCCCAGCAAAACATGAGGCAGAGGTTCCCACTCTAGCAATTGGTTGAGAGATAGACAGACACACACTTGCAACAGGGTTTCTGAGTGTTGCTCTCATGAAGACACAGTGGCTGTGCTCTGAGATCAGCTACACCAGCATAAAGGGACTGTAGATGCCATCAAGCATGCGAGTTAAACAACGTGAGATCAGAAACTGGCTGTAAAAACTGTAGTTCAGTCTCCAGCCTCCACCCAGCTTCTAACAGTGTGGTTGCAAATTCCCACCCGCAGTGTTGGAGACAGCTTTTATAAAATTTCAGCCAGAAGGTTTAGTTGAGTCTTGGTTCCACAAAAGGGCCTATTGGCAAGATGAAAGCATTGCAGCAGCATTTCATACTTCCATGGTACAGAACAGGTTTCAAAGGGGTTTTTGAACACTTATACCCTGCTGGGTGCATGGAAAAAAGACTGCAGAAGGAAAGCTGTTATGTCTCTATAGGCAAGAATTCAAAGTAGTAAAGATAGCAGTATGTCAAGTAAGGACAAGTACAAGAAAAAGGCTGGAGAAAGCTTTCAAACACACACAAGAACTGCAAAAACAACAAGAAGAAGTATTTTCTTCTGAATCATTTCTATATTATCAAATATTGACTGCCACCAAGAAGTTCTCACCTCTCTGAAATTCTGTTCAAAATTCCGAAGGCGCAGACACTGCTCAAGTTTTTGCTGATGCTTAATCCAAAACTCATCAAAGGCAGTTTCTGTTTCATGTAATTGAGCCAATAGTCTTAAAAAAAAAAAAGACAAAAATCAAAACAAAACACAAAAAAACCCCACTGTAAGAATGATGGGTAAAACCTTCAAGGGACAATGCAATCTTCCACAGTAAACAAACAGTCTCCCTAAAGCAATATTTTTCAGATCAAATAAACTGGATACAGGAAACATTTTAGTATTGCACAGAATTGTTTCCTAGAATAACAACTGATGTAAAACCGAAACTCAACACAAACATTAAGTTGTGAAAAACTTGCCCACACAAGGGCAAGTGTGATTTGAAGCACCTCAGCTCTGGCCTGGGGACAAAGGGAGTTGGGTCTAACACATAAATAAATAAGATATGCAAATGTGTGTGGGCTAGGACCCAGAGGAACCCAAGCCTTAGGCTGTAAGGAAAAATTAAAGTAAAAATTTGTACTGCTGTGACCAGCCAGCTGCCCTTACATTTCATTCCTTGAAGCAAAGCTCACAATAAACCTGAAGGCCATTGCTTCTTCTCTTCCAAGCAGAGTTACTACTTAAATATCACAGGCAAGCGTACAGCAGTACGACAATGAAAAAAGCCTTCTTCAATTATATTTCTATATACTTTTACTTTTTAACTTAACTTCTAATATTGCATTTGACAGTATGATAACCTATGGACTTTTTACAGTGAACTTTGCTGTACTTAGCCTACATCCAGGGAAGGCTACACATCAGAACTTTAATGAGCTTTTGTCTTCAGTAGCACAGAAACAAACTCTGAATTTAAAAGTTAAAACTGATTAGAAAAAAGGCAGGGACACACACAGAGTTTGTTCCAGCTTCTGTCAGATATTGTATTGAATAGGAATGTTAAGGATAAATTAGCAACCCCCGCCCCCATTGTCCTTGGATAGCTGATAGCAACAGCGACCAAAAAAACTGAATTCTGCCAAGCTTTGTGGATTGTAATGGACAGTTATTTGGAAAGAAAAGTCAGCCTGAGTGTAATAGAAACACAGAATGACAGATAAAAAAAGAATGCAGAATACTGCCTGAGGGAAATGAGCTATGCTTTCATAGCTTTCTGAAAATTTACATCTGTCCTATGGTGATATAATGTCTAAAAACCTGGCAGTAATTTAAGGTGTGTGTCGGGGGGTGTGTGACAGGCGGGAAGCAAAGGAAAACAACGTCTATTACTGACCAAAGGAAGCATATAGGAAACTGTGCATAGATTCCTCAAAGGTGGTGTACTCCCTAGTAGCCCTTTAAAGGCTACTAACAATATTGATAAATATCAGGTTTCAAGGAAAAAAAAACCCCAAACCCTCCCACTTCAAAAGGACCTGATGAAAATGGACAAATCTACTGAAAAGAATGGATATATTACTTCCATCCTCCCCTCCTGTCTTCCCTACAGCAGCAAAATTTCCTTTAGTCTCTAAACAAAGCATTGATGTTCTTTAAAATAAGGCACAGCTGTTCAACTATATAGTCCAAATATGCCAAAAGAGGAAAAATAACAGTGTTGTTTTGTTGGCACCAGAACTCCAACCCCATTTCCTTATAGCCAGGTGACCTAGTAGTGGATTACTTTGCTCAGGACAGATCTGACAAAAGATAAGTTGTTTCTGAAACATTTTATAATGTTCACATTGCAACATATGCTTATTTGCAAAGCATGCATATGGAACTAAGCAAAAGAGCTGGGGAGGGGTCAAAAAATCCCAGAAAAGCAGCATGTTCAGTATTTCACACCTCTCACCTTTCTACCGTTGTTTGATTGTCTAGCTGATCTTGATTCAGTTTGTATTCAGGATTCTCAGTAACTGGTTTTGTAATACTTCCGAGGATATCATCTCCCTGTTCTACTGCTACCCTGATGTCCTCCTACAAAACAAAACAAAACCCCCACAAGCTGTAGTTGTGCGGTGTTGTTTTTTTAAGCAGAATTCATAAGGCACCAAACTGGAAGAAGGATTTTAACAGCAATAGAGCAAACACAGTTTGATTAAAAGTAGTGTTTGACAACAGACAGTAAATGATAAATGTCAGCTTTTTCTATGGTTACCATCTTAAGATCTCAGTGTAACTGAGTTGAATTATCATAGTAGACAGCCTTCTAAGTGTCGCCTTAGGCTACAAATATCTAAAAAATTTTAGATGTACAGTTTTGAAACCACCAAATAGTTTTCGTTTAAGCCTATTTGAAAGAACATTTGTTCGTGCTTCAAAAGGCCATATATTTTCATGTGCATGCAAATACAATCAAATTTCCTGTTGCAAACAAAAGTACAAATTAAACACACCATACTTACAAAGAAATTACTGTTTCACATACAAATCATTATGCATTTGTACATACATAAACTTAGCCTCAAGAAATGTCATTTTTGAATGCAAAAAGGATTTTTAACATCAAATCAAGTAAGTTCAACAAGATTTCAGTGGTTGACATTGTTACTTTCTATTAACATGTCCCATATTTTCTATTTATGTTGCTAGCTATAACTTAAAACACAGTTTAACTATAAGACAGCATCTTTACAAAAATTACATACCTTCATTTTGTCCTTTTTTTCTGTGTGTGTTGCAAGAAGGGAGCTGGTGGATTGCACATCATTTGGTAGTTCTGTTTCAGCCAGCTCAGTCCCAAAGGACTGAAGAATCTGAGCTGTTTGCTTAACCTTTTGGGCGAAACCTTCTATAGCCTTTTGGAATAAAAAGCATTAAAGATATTTTGAGCTCATCACACACATATGCACAAACAAACACATACACACAAAATATAACTCTCAAAACAAACCCAAACAGATGAAAACAGAAGACTGAAAAATGGTCAAAGTATAATTTTGCAAGCAACAGATACCGTCACCATTAATTCCTTAATTGTATGTTTTTCTTAGGCTTGTAACAGGTGTATCTTCTTCATATTTTTATAATCTGGAGTTATTTGACAACTTGAGCTTTTTCCTTCTTGTAGCAAAACCAATAAGCCTCAACACAATAATACACTGTAGTTCCTTTGCTCCAAGTGTTCAGAAAACCACTCCCAAGTTATTACTCATATTATTTCTCTAAGATGACTAAGTACCATTGGGAACATCTTCTCACTCTGAGCAAGTCAACTTGCATCACTTGGAATCTGTTTTATAAATGACAGGGTATAAAACAGAAGGGTTCATTAAACTGAAAGGTTAAAACAAAACCTAAGACTTACAGTGCGACGGGACAGCCATCTGTTATGGCAGTAATCCAGGGTGCCACCAAGATCTTCTGTTAATTGTGTCTTATCAATGTAACCCTGCAGTTCTGATACTGAGCCCAGCATTATGATCTGCAGAAGGAGAGAAAAAAGTGAACGTGATCAGTGGTGACAAGTCCCTTGTTAAGGATTCTAAGCCCCATCCTTCAGCCACTGAATACAGAAGTAAGTGATGGAATTATTTCCTTTGGGTATAGAAAAACAAACTTAACAGTTGTTTCAGTTGAAGTTGATGTAAATGTAAGTAACTGAATAGAAACATGAGCACCATGTATACTAGAAAAAAGGCTTATGGTTTGTACAACATAAATTACACTGCCAGGTTTTTTTAATCTTGATAAACCATACTTGGCTATTTTCTAAGTGCAACATTCATTTCTTCCTAATTTTTCTTTGTTATCCTGGGTCTCCGTGAGAGAACAATAGTGTCTACATGGATTTGTCATGTAAGGACTGATTCCCCACACTAAGTGAAAGACAGAGGAAAGACTATCTTTCAGCCTTGAAATTTACATCTGATAAGCATATAACTTTTGTATAGTTTCAAAGTTTATTTTAAAATATAAATGCTGTAGTTTTGCAAACAAAAGTACAATCAGTGGGTTTACTGGCAATAAAACAACAAGCATCCATTGTATGTTTGCTCAAATGACAGAAACCATAGCATTTGTCCATGGGAAATGCATCTGCCTCAAAATTCACATATTCTTTCAAGAGTAAACCATCATGAATTAGCTAAAATTGCTAGAACTGCCTTTAAACGAGACTTTTTGGTGGGTATTTTTGGTCCTTACGGGCTACATTAAGTACTTTTACAGATTCCTGGTAGTAAAGGGAAAACACAGGATTACTTACAGGTACTTTCATTTTAAACTCATCTTTGCCGAATTTGAAAGCAATATCCGAGAGAGCTCGATGAAAAAATCCTGTTGGGCGCAGAACAAGGACCAGTTGCAGGTTTCCTGGGAAAGAAGCCTGCAAAGTAAGTTTAGTCTGTTATTTTCTGTGTCTTAGCTCCAGAAAATATTTTTGAGCAAGGAGAAGCCCCTGATAAACCACGAACCAACTGTATCAAAGGCCTCTCATAATGGGGTGACCAATCATATAGTTACATGACTAGTACAAAGAGCTTCATTCAAAAGACATTTACTTGTCTTTGGGAACAGGGACCTATTCTCTAGGAATCAATTTTTTTTCAGGGCTGGCTTGTACTGCTCTTCAGCTAAGATCACAACCTACCCAAGGAGGCTAATGAAACGAACAGCAGTGGTTTAGTATTTTTTTAACAGCAGTACTTTCATGGGTACTTTATCTTCTCTTTAATAGAAGGTGCCAAGAGAAACCTCCGTTATTGTTTGAACACCTAACAACATATTTCTAATTTGTGCATATGCTACCTTGCCAGTTGCCTACACAACTTATTGCCACAGAGAGTGAATTTCTCAGGCAGTAGCTTAGAAGTAAGCTTTAATTTTGCAGACAAAAATAAAAATCAAGCATGACAGCTGTGTTTTTTTCATCATCTTCCCACTAGTAGTCAGATGGATCTTCCCCAGTTCTACAAGTGATAGAAGGAAAACACAGGAGAAGCAAAAAAATAGCATTAATTTACTAAAAATCAACCTCTGCTATGGCAGAGGCGTGCATATTTGGCGTTGAGCCATTCTTGAAAACATGCAAGTGTTCTCCTCTATTCAGTATTTCTACTGTAGGGAGGCACTGAGACTTACTAAAGAAATTATCATTATAATGATTATGTATGCAATTTTCTTCATTATACTGTTAGAAATTATTTCACATTTCTAGCAAACTGAGTCACTGAAGGAAAAATTAAAAAAATAAAAAAGCCAACAAAAAAGCCCCACTGACTGAAGGAGCTGTTATGCTATGCTGTTTCCATGCCTAGTGGAACTGTTAGTATCTGGAAGGTTGATGAGTGGCTTAAAACTAATTTTGAAATTTCCAAGGGTTCCAGGTACTTATCATTGCAAATGATAAACTTTTAAAGGGAAAAGTAGTTCAAAACTTTTCTGGAAAATTTCACAGATTCATTGTGGTTCCCCAGATATTCAGTATAAAACAAAGGTTTCAATTTGATTAGGTAACCTTAAAGGCTTGAGCTTCTCAATCTGACTCCATTTCAGTGAAGTCCAAATTTTCTAGAAAGCATAGTGGCTCACTCCCAAAGAAGTCTGAGGGCTGAGAACAGAATCCAGGTAATTCTGAGTGCCCTCAGTAGCTCCTCATGCTTGAACTGTAAAGTTCATTTAAAAAGTACCCTGTTCACAAAAACTAGTTACTAACTAGTGAAATTAGTAGGCTAACTAACCCACAGTTGTCAGAAGAAAAACTTTTTATAGAAAACTACTCACTGTATTCAGAAGAAAAAGAAAAGATGATCCTTTTTTACCATTTTTTCTGAATTATCACACAAGGGACAACTACAAATTTATTTAAGAAAATTATTTCACTCATACTAAGAGATATTACAAGAACAGCAAAAAGATTTTTTAATTAAATTTCCTCAGTAATCTTTTTAGAATGATAGATGTATAGTTTATTTATTTCACATACTTGACAGACATGTTAATTTATTTTGGGCCTGTAACAGCAGCGTTTGGAGTCTGAGCGAGCTGTTACTTTTCACCTCTAACTTCCAAAATGTAAAGTTTATTCAATGGCAATGCCAAAATCTCAGAAGAAAAAGCTCCAATAAGTAATATCTTTTAGATAACACATTTTGAAAAAAAATAAGGTGCTGTCTTGTGAGATATCCACCCCACCACATGACTTCCTGACATACTGTCTATGGCAGCAAATATTTGCAACCCCTTTAGTGTCACCCAGAGTGCTGGGAAATGCCCAGCCTGCTAGCCTCAAGTTGGGAAGATACATTAGAAACACATAACAGCACAAAATTATGAAACAAAAAGACTCCAAGCAGGAAAAGGAAATTTAAGGTACACGTATGAGTAATAAATTTCTTCATTCTAATTTTAAATTCTCACTTTTACACATTGTGACTGTAGCCCAGATTTTTACTTGAGAATTTCAGAGGAAATATGCTGAATGGGACCTGGGGCTGCTGGTGGACAACAAGCTGAGCAGGAGTCAGCAGTGTGCCACTGTGGCAGACACGGCAAATCGGATCGCAGGCTGCATCCGCAGGGCTGTGACCGCCAGAGACAGAGACGTGATCGTCGCACTCTACTCAGCACTTGTCCAGCCACACCTGGAGTGTCCAGTTGTGGTACCCACAATTCAAGACAGACTGGAGAGAGTCCAAAGGAGAACTGTGAAGGTGATCCAAGGGCTGGAGAATCTGCCCAGTGAAGAAAGGCTGAAGGAATCAGGACTCTTCCCCCTGGAGATGAGTCAGGGGGCACCTCATTGCAGTATTGCAGCTGCTACTTAAAGGGTAGCTACAAAGAGGACAGAAGCTCCCTCTTCACCAGAAGCCATGTGGAAAGGACAAGAGCCAATGGATACAAGTTGTACTGGGAAAGGCTTCATCTCCATATAAGAAATACATACTCTTTTTTACAGTGAAAACAATCATTCACTGGAACAAACTCCCCAGGGATGTGGTAGAATCCCTATAATTGGAGGTTTTCAAGATGCAACTGCACAGGGTTGCAACTAGATAATCTCACCAAGGCTCCCTTTCCCCATGAAAAGTTGGGCCACATGGTTTTTCAAGGTCCCTCCCAACCCAAGCTGTTATTCTGTGATTCTACAATATATAGGCTATTACTGAAGCAAACAGTAGTACCCAAAAGCAATGTAATGGTAATTTTTTCTGAACTTTGTATTAGTTCTTATGAAATAGAGTTTGATTGCATGACAAAGAAAACAGAGAATACATATTACAGTTATTGTCCATCTCTGTGTGTCTACCCAAAATGATGATGTTGAAGTCAATAGTCTTGTATCACTTGAATTCCCATTCGAGGTTTGTCAAAATTTCTCCCTCTCTCTGAAGAAGCTCAAATTCTAGATTACTCTAACTTTGTCTACAATAGTGTCTTGTCTTCACTAGTCTGTCTCCTATTTAGTTTGGTTTGGTTTTTCTTCCTTCAAAAAACCCTCAGGTCTTAGAAAATTATACCTCCTCTGCTTTTTGTTGCTAGGAGTCAAATCTGCAAATTGATCTTTGTGAAACAAACAAAAAAAAGGGAGGATTACTACAGCAAATGATGTTGGACCTGTGCCAACAGCATTTGCAGTTTATCAAAGGTTCACAGAATCACAGAATATGCTGAGTTGTAAGGGACCCACAAGGATCATCAAGTCCAACTCTTAGGCCTGCACAGGACCATCCCCAGGAGTCACACTATGTGCCTGAGAGCATACAAACACTTCTTGAACTCTGTCAGGCTTGGTGCTGTGACCAATTCCCTGGGGAGTCTGTTCCAGTGCCCAACCACCCTCTAGGTGTATCTGCACTGTCCAAATAGTGCTATTTTTACTAACACTTTTTTTTTTTTTCTAAAGCCCTGGTGACTTGAAGAGACAATACTATGATGTAAGAGATACTCCTTAAAAGCCTGTGAACTTCATTGACCAGTCGATGTCACCCTGAACACGAGAACAAAACAAAACAAAAAAACTGCTGTTCTAGTCCAGCAGCATATTTGTTTGAAGTCATTGTATGCTAAGCAGGCAGAGCAAACAATGACTCCTCAATAATGCTGTGCCAAATGTTAAGCACCAAAAACTGGTCGTGTATGTTTAGTAGTGCCATCAAATAAAGTGTCTTCAAGGACTGTTTCACTGAGGTCAATGAACTTCACTGTGACTTAAAGAAAGGCTTGTGTGCTTGAAAACTGGTTGGTTTTTTTTTTTTCCCTCAAAGTGTCTTTCTTTACTAGATTAACATCTACAGCTTCTTTGGGCAACCTGTTCCAATAGCACTAATATCACAGTAAAGAATGTCTTCCTAACTTGTAACTTAAGTCTCTACTCATTCAGTTTAAAACCTCTCCCTCTTGTTCTATCACTATCTTCCTGTGTAAAAAATTACTCCCCCTCTTTTTCATAAGTACCTCCTTTAAGTACCAAAAGGCTGCAATGAGGTCTTCCCGGAGCCTTCTCTTCTGCAGCTTGAACAACCCCATTTCTCTCAGCCTGTTCTAATACAAGAGGTGCTCCAGACCTCTGATCATTTTCGTGGCCTCCTCTGGACCACAAGGTAGTTGCATATAATCCTAACTATCACATTTCTTCACAGAATATTAATGACAGAGGCTGTTTGTACCACCACCCGTACTGACCCTGAAGTTAACCCAATTTTCAGAAATATCAGAACCATGTGAGCCACTAAAGAGCTAATGCTTGCCTCAGTGTTAGCAGTTCTGTCTCGAAATAGTTGGAACAACACTAATTTTCATTTTATGACCAGCTTCAATATACCCACATTACAAAACTCTGTGATGGTGTTTTTCCTTCTGCACTCACTAGCATGCCATAAGCCACAGCGCACTTCTTTCCAAAACACTTTTGTATATAAAGGAGCTAATAAATACTCTTTATTCCTGGCTAGAATGAAGTCTCTTACACAGACTTCTTGTCAGGAAAGAACCTTGAATTAAATCAACTCATAAAAGCAGCAGTTTGAAATCTAGTTTTAAAAGCACTGAACTGTTTTGCATTAGATCCGTGTTTAAAGCTTGTGACGTTATGATGCTGTTTTCAGAGCTTAAGTGACTCACTTCTCTCTTTTTATATATTAGGAAAACAATGTAACAAAAAGGAAAAATGGTTGACTATACCAGGATAACTGCAAAAGTACCTGCACCTGTAATAGGCTCAAAACATCCAAAGAAGTAAGACGAAACCATACTAATCTCAAGATAAATTTTTCATTTATCATTTAGTGGACTCATTCATAACAATAGCCACAAAATTAATACAAATACTGTTCTAGCTTCATCACACTGCCAAGTTCTTGTTTTGAATCCAAGCAAAATGAGAAACATGACCAGAGGCTGAAGGAAGTTTCCTACCTTGGATGTCAAACCAATGATAAGACTCCAGACGGCCCAAAAATGGGACTGCCTCACTCCTGCAAAGTTTAGGTTGGTATTACAAAAATCACAGAATCCATTAGGTTGGAAAAGACCTCCAAGATCAAGTCCAACCTAAACACTCTAGTCTCTCCATTGGCTTTTGGTCTCTTCCTACCAGCTATAGTCTTGGCCCATCTTCAAAGCAACTGTTGGGCTAAGCCTCTGTTACAGTGATTGCATTTTGATTCACAAACAGCTGAGAAAAGCAGTGCTCTGGACAATGCAGTCCAAAACAGAAGTTACGAAATCTGCATGCAATGCATCCTTAGTTAAAGGTGGCAAATCACAAAGCAAAGTTCTTCTTCAGGAGGTTGGACAAAACCCATCTCTTGACACATTTAGAAATGGCTGCAAAGTTTTGTAACTGGATCAAAATTCCTCACTACCACCCAAGTGACCTCCATACCAGCTGCTTCCTTAAGAGCAGTTGCTCAGATGTATGTTATTCCTTAAGCATCAAGTTTAAGGAAGTTTATTTTCTCTGGACTTCAATATGAGGCTGATGGATGGCTATGGTAAAACTTTTAATGATGTTGAGTGCAGTTTTTTGTTTGCCTAAAAGTATGAGTTCACACTTCAACCCTTCCCTCAGAATAGAGGAAGACAAGAGACAGGACAAGAGACAATGTAAGGATTAGGTTTCATTTTTTTAAGAAAATACACTGGAACTATGAAGAAAGCAGTGTGAAACCCTAGAACACAATGACTAGTACAGAGCCTTGCTCCTACAACTGCAGATTGAATAAATAATATCAGGACTTCACGTGAAACAACATGAAACTTGGTTTTTGGAATCTCTACCAGAACTCCACCTCTCAGCCTGACCACCCTAGTAGGCCAGATTCTTCCTAGGCTAATAAGCTCACTTTATTTAAATCAAGGGGAAAATAAAAAAAAAAAATGTTGCTTGCAGTGTCTCTTAAGTCACAGAGTTTGCAGTCTTGCACTGGTTATGGACAACCTCCTGGGCCACCTACCCATTGCAACTTCATCAAGTAGAGTATATCAGAAGCAAAGCCTCCATGCTGGGCATGTTCTTGCCACAATCTCTGTCACATCCCAGGAAAAGAGGGGCCATCTTTCAGCCCAGTGCCTCTGGCTGTGCTTTCAGTCCCACTGTGTATGTGCTTGAGCAGCAGTCATCCTGGGCAAGTAGTGCAGTCACTGACCTTCCACTATGTCTGCAAAAATAGGTTTACCTCAGCTTCACAGTCTTGACTACAGCAACCTTTAAGTATCTTGATGAAATACAGATTCAGTTCATCACTGCTCAGTGCTTACAAATGTACTTCCTACAGCTGTCAGAGTACTACTGAGTGGCAGATGCTCCATCCACAGCACTCTATGCTGGCATTTCTGATTTGACAAATCAAGAGGGTCAACTCCCTTGGGATGATAAGAGAAAAATCAGGAAAGATGGCAGAAAGGACACTGTAGAAACTACAACAAATAACACAACAGCCAAAACTCTTTTCTCAAATAACATGAGACATTTATCCTAACACACAACAATAAGCTTTAGCAATCAAAAAAAAAAAAAAAAAAAAAAGGCACTTTTTACAAGAGCAGGGAGGGATAGAACAAGGGGGAATGGCTTCAAACTGAAAGGAGGTAGGTTTAGATTGGATATTAGGGGGAAAAAAATATTTTTCCATCAATAGGACCTCATGACTTTGGCACAAAATACATGTCTTGTATATTTGGCTGTGTTTGTTTTTTTTTTAAGGAACACACAGCTAAAATGTATTAAATTTCATTTATTGCAAATCCTATAGTAAAGAAATGATGGACAAAAACAATTTTCACTATATCTTCTTTTGAAATAGGAAGATAAAATTTTACAGTGTTCAGGGTTGATGTGACTATTGCTGAAGCGCAACAGGAGGACTGCTGCATACACCAATGGATGCAATTCAAAGCCAACACTGTTGCTGTTCAAAAAGAGAAGTAAATATAAAAAAATATCATGCCTCTAAGAGACTAGACTTCAGCTAGGAAGCATGATTTCTCTTTTAAATAAACCTCACAGAAGAATGAGGAAAGATTAAAAAAGCAAAATACTTCATCATCAACAGTACCGAAACCTGCAGTGTTCCCTGCACTTAACACCCTTCTCTGGGAAAATCCCTTAGGAACCAACACTGTCACGACAATGACATATCCCTTATAACAGGGAATAGTTACTCAGGTTCTGCAAATAGTGCTTCTAAGCAAAATAACACACACTGGAGAAATGTCTTCATAAATGTTGTCATTACGGCCATATGCAATGTGTCTGTAGTTCTCCTTGACCCTTACAACCCCAATTATGCAAATAAAAAGACCATCATCTGTGCAATGCTTATCTGCCCTTGAAGAGGAACTACAGCACTGAATTTTAAAAGAGATTCAAAACCTCCTGAGATATAGTCCTTTTTCTTTAATCATCTCAAATTATGCTGCTCTCAGTTTTCACTACTGGAATCTACTCATTGCTGCATCTCAAAATTTCAATATGACCTGCAAAAGCAAATTTTGCTAATACTTAATGTATTTGCAATATTGTAACATTCCTAACATACTTATTGTGTAAAAATTTGTACATTTGATATAATTTGTGTATTATGATATAATATTTGGGGATATTATATCATTATTTAGTAATTCACAATATGTCATATAGTAGGAGTAATATAGTACCTTTAAAGAAATAGCTTTAAACTTATAATACAGAAAAAAGTTCTTTGGCCATAATGAGGCTACACAAACACTTACTGTTTTGATTTGACTTTTATCTTACAGAGCCAACATTTTTCAGCAATTAAATATTAAAGAAAAGATGCTTACAGTTCTGTTTTTCAGCCTTTACCGGAAAGATTACTGACACAATTCAAGCAAGAAAAAAAAAACAAACCAGTCAACCAAACAAATAAAAACTAAAAAAGTAAACCAAAAGTAGGATAAGCACATGATAAACATGAATCTGTCCTTTCCTAGTTCTGTTAAAAACAAAAAGCCTCTAATAAGCTTATTTTTCAGATTTTTAAAGCACTGATTAAAAGGGAGACTGCAAGTTAACAGCATGTGCTGTTGATTGATCATAGAGGGCACATGAGATTTTTGTGCTTACAATTAACCCTTGTTTTAAACCAAATATTACAAGATCGGTTTTTACATATGAATTCCTTTCACAAGTGGTAAATTTAACCAGGACCCTCACCCTCATCTCTTCCTAAAAGGGAAGCTCACTTGAATAGTGAGAAGTGGACCCAAAGCTCTGTGGGACAGATGGGATGTCCATGCAAATATTAGTTCCCATCTGGGAGAGCTGCACACTGCACACATTCAAACGCATACACACACACGCTCTCCAAGTGCATACTTGGGAAGATGTACTGACTTGCAGAGTGCATTAAAAGCACATTATAGATGCATGATGCTCGGTCCATTCAGCCAGGATACAAAAGAATAACTGGTTATTTTTTGTATCATTTATTAGCTGACATTTTGTTGAATAAAAAAAAATACTTGCTGGTTTTCCACTTGTAAGAGGAAGGTTCAACACAGAAAAATCTTTCTAAGGAGTTAAACAGTACTCACGGCTATCCGCAGTATGGAAGCTTTCACAGAGGTCCATTTGTCCTGTCTGCGATCTATGACAAGAATAAATCCAATTCCAGCATCTCGTAAACTAAGTTTGAAGGAAGAAAGGAGAAAAAGGGAAAGTTTAGTTGAAAATACAAATGTAACTCCCGGTGCTCTCACTCAGAAAAGCAGTTAAAACATTGCTTTAAAAAAAAGCTTGACCTTTTTGTGCAGAATCTTCATTAAATAAAGATATGCTATACACCATTGCAAAGATGCTGCAGTTCCATATGTGCTTCACAGAGTTTCAAAATGTATTCAAATAATGAATTCTTTCTCATGAAAGATAGTTTTTACATTTCTTGTACAGGGATTATTTCAGAGGAAAATAAACCCTTTCGATTCTCCACTGTTTTGGTGCTGATATAATCCCTTCTTCATGGTGTTTTCAGTATAATTTCAGGATCAAAATAAAGTTGTTTTTCTTTCGCATCTGCTTTTAACCTTCTGTTGGAATTGTCTTCCTCCTCACTGATATTTAAAATTCCTTATAAACACAGATCCTTCTATCATTCCATGATATTGCTCCATGCATCTGAAATTCTCATATGCTTCCAGGTTGCAAACTTCTTCCTAGGTACGTTTTTACATTCACTGAAACAAGAAAACCTTACGGCATTTAAAAACCCCAAGTCACAGATGAGAACAGTGAGATCAGATGCACTTCTCTGGAATGGAAACATCTGTGGGAGAGATTCTGCTCAAATCCTTGTGTACGGGTGACCTTTCTTTTTTGCCTGTGCTCAGCTGCATGTGCTACCGAGTCCTGATCAAGGGATATGCTCCTGTTTTGTAATTCCCCATCTAAGCCAATTGTGCAATGCCAGCAGCAGCCCTTGCCAGCCAATCGCAATCAAAATGGAAACAGCAGGCAAATACAAGGCAGACAGGTTCAGATTTATTATTTTCTCATGTATTTGGTAATTTTTTAATGTATGTGCTATATTTTTAGTCCTGATAATAATTTATTACAAGGCCTGCTGTCTGCACGGAGTGACTTTTAGAAACACTGTGCATCTATTTGTTATGGTAATATGTTAAAAGGCAATATAAAAATCAGCACAACAGAATGTCAGGATTCCTTATTCAAGATTGCTGAATCATGGAAACACCAGCTTTGCTTTATAAGATTATGTCAGGAGCATAATGATAAGAGGATGTTTAAGAGGATGAAGAACACGGGTACCCAGATGTGTCATCCTAAGCTATTCCTCAAAATGACAAATTTAAACATGACTCACAGTCTATTTCCTCTCTTTTACAAAATGCAGTATCTCTCGAATTTACAAACAAAATATTTAGGGGAAACATGAATAGTCATTAAAAATACACAGGAAGAAGCTAAGCAGTCCTTTAAACATTGCAGAATATTAGAAACAACCCTCACTGCCCACATTCAGCAAATGTTACTTAACTCTTGCCTCTGGGTTAGGACAACACTGATAAACAACATCTGAGCACTTGTCTTTTAAGCCTGAACAACCCTTGCAGACAAACAGGGCTTTAGATTAGCAATATGCTTCCCACTACAGTAAATTTCCATGATTTACTAAACCTTTCCCTCTTATTTATCTTCATTTAAAGAGTGAAAGGAGGAGAGAGATCCAGATTGATTTTAGCATCTTCCTGTTCCCATTTAAAGTTCCCACCATTTTAACCTTTAGTGACTGAGCAAAATAAAATTAAAATAGCAATCGTTTTCCACAATAATCATGTAGCAAAACAAACTCCCTGGGTACATAGCCTTAATGGGGATGAATGGAGTTAAAAAGTTGCTACAGTTGTTCCCATAGGAGTTCATGTGTATTTTGGAGTGTATTAAGACTCTTAAAGAGTTATTTTCTCTGCTAAATAGAAGTTCTCAGGAGCCCTGAAATTTCTTCATACATAATCTCAGAGTACCAAAATGCAACATCTGTATCATATTTTAAGAAACTACTGACATTTCTGTGAAACATGAATAAAATTAAAGCCTCTGACAGAGCATCAATCAGATTTCTGTTCAGGAGCACAGGATCAACTCAGCTGGGATCCCAGGGACAATCAAATGGCAGTTCTACACAGTTAATCACCTGCCTCAACATCTGGCAATAAGCAGAACTTAATATCATTATCCTAGAAAAATAAAAAGACAAGGCTTACTTAAGTGGAAGAATTGACAAAGGAAAGTGCATCTCTAAGATAGCCCAAAAGATGTCTTTAGCCAACCTTCTTTTTCCACTGGATCAAATATGTTGTGTGGTTGCATGAATCAGTATGGGACTCCTTTCCAGGCTCAAACATAAAAGACAGGATTCCCCACTGCTGCCTAGACGAGACCCAGTGGCAAAGTCTTGAGCACCTGACTTCAAACCGTTAACACTCCGTTAATATAGACCGCTAAAAACAATTTACATGCTCTGTTCCAAACAGATCAAGGTGGGAAAAATATTTGTCATCTTGACAACAGTGTCTTGTTGCAAAGGCCTGGCTATGGAAACAGGGATCCAGTTCCAGCAAGTTGTAGGCAGGAAGCAACAAACCAAACTAAGACATTGTGTACAACAAAGTTGAGAACATTATCAAGACAACAAAGTCACGTATTCAAGAAAAGCAAATATTCAAAACAGGTCTGTTTGCCAATGCACCCTTGCTCTACTGACCTCTCTTTGCTGCCACACACATATCTGCATATGGAGTTATGTGACAGTTTGCAAAACCCTCTTGTTCTTTTAGGGCATAGGATGAATGGTGCTCTGGTAACAAGCACATATTCAACTTTTGCTTTGGATCTTGATTTAACTGTGAGTGCCAGCTGTCCCTCTTCCCCTAAGCCAAATTTATTACATTTTATCCCAATACTGATTTCTCCCTTCCCCCGATGGGGCTGAGAGGAATGCATTCTGGTCTCTACTCTGTGTCTCAGCAAGAGCAGAGAGGTCTTGATCTTTTTTGGCATGCAACTGTAAGCCTATGTAGGAAGGACTTGGAACTGGTTCATCCACTCATCACTGGTCATACTACTGCACCACAAAAGAGCAAGCATACAAGACATGGTGGCAGATCACCTTAGGAATGGTATTACCCACCCTGTCCACACAGCAGTTAGGTCTATGCTTGGGCATGCCATAAGGTTTGTGTGGATCAGCTCTTAAAAAAAAAAATTAATCTGAAAATATACTGATTCTATAGACAACTGTATAGAGTTGTATACAGTGCAGAAAAAGACAAGGTGGAGCTCAAACAGGTTCAGCATATACAAGGAGACAGTCCAGTAGTAGAAGTATGCTCCTGCTCATCAAGCACAGCCTGTCCTGCTCATCAAGCCTTGTTCCAGTTGCACTGTACCCATCAGCTTAGTCCACATCTTCTGATACCTCTGTATCACTCTCCAATAAACTTGTCACCACCAACCACATTTGTCTCTCCCATTCATCCCTTCAACCATTCTAATTCCTTGCTGCCTTGACCCAAGAACAGTTAAAAAAGTAATTTTATTTTTTTTTAAATACTGTCAGGTCAAATGATCAAATCAGTTCTCACCCCACTCCTTCTTGAATATTGCAGTCCCTTCATCCTCCAATCCGAGTTTCCCGTACCCTGTGTCCCACTCAATCTTCCAGTATCCTCCCTTGGGTGAACAATTTGGTCAGCTGTGGTCCTGCCTATGGAGTCAGGCAGTTTGCCTGCACTGCCTGCTTGTCAACAGGCGATACTCACATTCCACCCAACAGCTTTACTGTTCTCAGCCCTGGTAGTCAGACCTGGCTTTGGAGCAGCTCATCCTGCAACCACAGAGATGCAGCCCCTGTTCAGCCACGGGATGAAGCAGAACATTTTTGACAACAGGCTTGGGTAGCTACTGAGCATCTGTGGCCTGGGAGTTAGGTAGATTTTTCTCAAGGTACTTCCTTGACACAAAGGCCATCATTCTTCTAAGTGTCAAGTCTGAGTCCTTGACCAAAGGAAGGAGACACTTGAGTTTCTCAAACAGTTGTTTTAATGTTTGAAAAGCAGGGCAGATTTGTTACCTGGCATCTTAGGAACTACTCAGCTGTTTTGGTTGAACTTTACACCAAAAACTCAGGTGGGACCTCACAAATGGAAAGAAAATTTGCCAGAGTTGTAAATGACTGCAAATCAACCCTAACAGTGAGAAACAGCAGAAAACTTTAACAGAAGCACCTCTGTATTAAGGTTTCTTAACATTTCCCTTACAGCCTCTGTTGTCTTTAATGTATTAACTTGTATCCGGTGTACTTTCTGAAACATAATTTATATAAGCTTGTAATTCAAATTTAGTATTTCCTTCCTTTGTTTCCCTCCTAACATATGCAAAAAAAAAAACCCCAAAAAACCCAACACCAAAACCGAAACACCAAAAAAACCCAACATAAAACCCCCCACTAAAACTGAACGTCATGGGGTAAGCATTGTTCTTCTGTTTATTCAGCAGAACAAAGAACAGAACGTTTTTAGACAGGCAGAGAAACCATTCTAGCTCTGCAGGAAATGTGTCCAGCAAACTCACAAAGGCCAGGTCAGAAAGGTAGAAAGTGGGGGAAGGGGAGTAGGGCCCCAGAGGACAGGAGAAAATGCATCAGAAGGTAGATTTTCTGCTTAGTCCCCTCTGTCCTGGGAAGCCAGTGTAAAACCATTTGGAGGAGATGACAGTGAGATTGAAGTACTTGCCCAACAAGTACCAAGTTTTCCACTGTAGAGCAGGAACTGAATTTTCCACTTAGTGACTCCTCAGCTTTAGATTATGGGGACACCCCCCTCTTTGTCTTGTTTGCAAGACATATGAGCTCATACACCTGGGGGAAAGGGTGGGAAAGCTTATAGTACATAGGACTGTGGAACAAAACTTCCCTCTGGGGTATGTGGAAGCAATTACATAAATACCATGTGAAAGTTCCTTGCATTTCTCCAAGGTATGGGTGGTGACAACTACTACACAAATAAGTGTGCTTCTACACTGCTGTATGAAAACTGTTTGCATACATTGATCTCTATACAAATGGAACAAAGCAAATGTTCGGGTTCATGCCAGAGACCTGAAAATATCAAACCTTTGCATGTTTGAAATTCTGTACAGCACTTTCGGTTACATAATTCCCGTTTTCTAAAACTGAACTTCAGTCTTAAAGCTTTATTATTAAACAGTTGGCTTACGTTACACTCAGGATTGTTCCCTACCTCAACTACCTCTGCCTGTACATACAAACGGACTAGAAATTCTTGCTGAACAGCTATTTTCATAGTAGGACTTCAGTAACATTCCATGAAGAATTACTGCACTGAGCAGAGCACCAAGGCAATGTCTGTGGCAGAACCCTGGTACCACCCATTTTTAAAGCTTTCTCACCCAATGCAGCTTGTCACTGACCATCAGTGTGCATCAGTGACATGCACACACTGTTTCAAGAGATGGGTGGTCTTGGGCGGCTCACAAATCCTGATCTTTTTTGGCATGCAACTGTAAGCCTACGTAGGAAGGACTTGGAACTGGTTCATCCACTGGTCATACTACTGCACCACAGAAGGGCAAACATACAAGACAGGGTGGCAGACCACCTTAGGAATGGTATTACCCACCCTGTCCACACAGCAGTTAGGTTTATGCTTAGGCATGCCACAAGGTTTGTGTGGACCAGCTCTTAAAAAAAAAAAAAAATTAATCTCAAAAGTAGAGTTGTATATAGTGCAGAAGAAGACAAGTTGGAGCTCGAACAGGTTCAGCATATACAAGGAGACAGTCCAGTAGCCTGAGCACAGAGGTACCAAACACTGAACATCAAGCACTCCCATCATGCCCCCAGTGATAAAAATGCTTCCAGCAGATATCATTCTTTGAATTCAGAAGTCATTCTATATTCAGTCATCAGCAAACAAGTTAGAGTAATCACAAACAGAATTCTCTGTTACTTTGCTTAGGAACAGGCCATCGGAAACCAGACACTTCTCAAGTGAGGTTGTTGTTTCCCATGAGAAACTTTGCATCCTATATTTTCAGACACTTCAACTGACCGAACCTGAGCCACTTCAAAGATCACTTTTCCATCTCTCCTGTTGCTGCTAGGAATGATTTCCTGGGGAGTGGAGACAAGAAGTTTCTTAATCATCAGTGTTTCCCACATGAAAAAAATTATACCACTAATGCTCTGGCAATGAATGAAAGTAGAGAAGAGTAACCTTTTTAGTGGCCTTTATAAGCTATAGAAGACAGTCAATATGGTGAAGAATGTGATATTAATGGTTTTAACAAATTGAGATAAAAAATCTCCAGTATAGCAACTATGAAAGAAAAAAATTTCAGTTAAGTCCTGTGGTGACATTTCACATTACCAGTTTTATGCTGGTTTCCCATCAAGGAAAAGGGTAGGAACAATTCACCTGGCATAGCCTTGCTGCACATCTGCCCTCCTTCTGTCCCTTACACAGGATAACCAAGACTATTCTAATCGATAATTAGCTAAGTCTTAGAGGATGCAGTTTTTTCTAGGGAGGAAGAATTTAATGGACTATGAACTTGACAAAGAAAAAAAAAAGGTAAAATTCAACTTTAACATTAAATAAAACCTAGACACTAAACAGTAACAAGATCTAGAGCAGTTTCATTTTCTTACAATTCTTTGTTTCAGAACCGGCCAATTTATCTACTTCATTCCAAAACAAATCCACCAGCTGGGTATTTTAAAAGAGAAAAAATATCATATTTGGCATGTTCCCCTAATTTTAAGAGGTGTTCTACTTAATAATATTAAAATGTTTTTGTACTCAATTGGTCTTGAAGTGTTTTGATCTTATGGTAGCTTCTTTCTCATGATCCAAAGTAAAACTAAAATTAAGGACTTAACATTTTAAACCACAGTCTCTAAGGAGAAGAAAGCAGACTCATGCTTTCTTGAGTAAATGATCAAAATAACATGATATATCACACTCCACTGATATCGCAGGCTTTTATAGCCCATAATACCAGCCTCACTGTAGAAGGTGCCTGATTAAATCAATTTAGAGATAGCAGGAACTGAAAAAGAACTATAAACCAGACATTTGAGCTTTAGGTTTTAACACAGTATCTAAGCTGAATACTGCTTTGTAATGCCACTGCTATTACAGATCTTACTTACGTGTTTTCTAGAAACCTGCACTTAAATTAGTACTTGAAAGCATTTAACTGAAGAATAGCCTGGCAAATAAAATAATGTTATAATGCTTTATAACACCAGTGCTACAAATGATATTCCGAATCTGCAAGGTATCATATGTGATATGTATGAAAATATATACAATCAAAATGATTACACATCTAAGACAAGTTAGAAGTGTTCCGAAAGCTGGACAGTAATACCTTTCCACTAAATACGCTTGCTCTAAATTAGCAAACTTTAAAATTATATTTACTATTTTTATGACAGAAAATCTGAAGTTTTCATTGTTATTGAGATATCAGTGGCAAAAAAACCCTCTGCAAAAAAAACAAATAGCATGAAATCATATTTCCAAAGATGGTTGTTATATAATTGTATATTGCTGTCATGGCATTTAACTGGTAAGACAGAAAATAGCAGTTTGGTGCCAAGTTCTGCCACAGATGTGTGACTAACTGAGGTCAAAGAACATTGAACACTTATCTCTCCATATCAAAATCTCTGGAGTCAGGAACAAAACTTGCCATCTACTCGTTACTACGTTTAATTAGTGAGCACCTGTACTGTGTTTCAAGACGAAAGAAGGCTATTGTTGTATAAGAACTCATTTTATTTGATTATTGGGCCCTCTCAGAATCAGCTCAATGAACTTTAACTGTGGAAGGAAAAACCTACCCAGCTCAAACTAAGACTGACCATTGGTCATGAAGAAATATAGGAACAATTTAATATAACAGTCAGAAATGCTGTTATACAAGTGCAGCCTCTAGTGGTCTGTATAAAATCACTGAATGCCAAGTAAAATTATTACTTATCAAGCTCCTAGCAGTAACAGCTGCATTTCACCCAACACAGCTGATACTGAGACACTCCACAGCAGGAGCACAACCTGTAAGCAAGGAGGCAGCATTTCTCATTGATGCTTATGCTTCAAAACTGATTTTGAAAGTAAAAACTGCTACCCCTGCCAAAAAAAAACCAAACAAACAACAACCCCAAACAACTAAATCACTATGAATAAAACAGCATGCACATTATTCTACAATCTAATTCATTCCACACTGAACTTCTATAAATAGATGTATTTTTAAATGCACATTCAAAAAACCCACAGCATTTAGACCCTCTTTACTTTGGTTTTGAGAGTTACTGCCTTCACTTCAGAGAAACAGATGAAGTGGCACAGAAAATTAAGAAAATCTGAGTCTTTGTGTTGGAGCTGAAGCTGTAAAAGTTTCATCATTAGGCAAGGTTCAGATAACAAGTCTGATGCGTTTCCCTGCCTCCACTATGCACCTTTTTTTCTTATTTCTCCACATTCCATCTAATTCCCCCTAAATCTTACTCAGTGTACCACTGATAAAAACTTCCTCTTTCCTATCCTATTATGCTTATTTTTGGTCTCAGTTATTACTTCATGCCCCAGGTATATCTGAAAACACTCAATACTGTATTGCAATTTTCTCAGGCTTGGGGAACCATCAGATAGACAAAACTGTATTTTAGAATCTCTCGGCAAGCAGGCAAAGGAGAATTTAGATCAATGATGGGTTGTGAGGTGGCATAAATAAAAATGTGATAGGCAAGTGTTGTTAATTTGGTCATGAGGCAGAAGAAATGAGCAGAATCATACAGCCTGGCAGAGCAACACCATGGAAATGCCCTTTGCAACTTTATAAGCATAGGCAAGATAATTACACATTACACATGACAGTGCCAGTGACAGGAGATCTTAAAAACCAGATCAACAGGAGAAAAAATAATAAGGAGAAGGCAACTTCAAAGAGCTTTGTCTAATGGGCTACTAATAATTCAAAACTCTGGAATTTTCATCCAAACTTCGCAACAACTGTAGCCCAGAAAGCCACGAGTGGTTCTGTGTATCCCTATGCCTGATCTGAAAATTCCTCAGTCACCAGAGGACTGTGACAAGAGCTCACTGCATCTGCCTCCCAATCAAGATCCTGCAAGGAAGATGGGTTATTATTGCAGAGGTACTGTTGATGAGGCAAGTGCCGACTCACAGACAAACAAGAGAGTTGTTCTCCAGCCTTGGTCCCAAAGGCAACCAGAGGTCTTTATCCTGCACAGCAGTAGGTCCCCTGAAATTGTGAGATACGAATCCAAACGCGATTACTTGAGGTACTTCTGTCTCAAGTGCTGCTTGTGTTCCTCAGCCAAACAGACAGCACAGGTATTTACACCAATTTATAGCACACACAGTCACATTTCTCTTTTATCTCCCTGCTCAGTGGCAGAGATATCTTCCTTGATTGGTCCCTATAGTTCCTCTTTATCTCCTGTGCTACTTTAGGTCCTCAAATCAGTCTCTCTTCCACTTTCAAGCCAATTCCTCCTTAAAATAAACACAAATGACTAGAGTACAGTAATACTGGCTACATTCCATCATATATGCTGACCTTCTTTCTGCTCCAAAAAGCTTATGCTGTTGAGGGGGGTGGGGGGAAGCTGAGGGAATGTAGCCAGTGTTAAAAATAAGAACTAAAGTGTTCAGGCATCATCATCTGCCTGGGCCTGGACATCTGCTTATACCACATGCACTGATTTCCTTTCCATGGGACTCATTATCTTTTTTATGGTAACTTCATAGAATGGCTTGGGTTGGAAGAGAGCTTATAGATCATCTAGTTCTAGCTGTCCAGAACTTCACAAGCCTTATCCCACCAAGGAACTAAAATCAGAGTGACCTTAATGCATTTTTGCAGGTAAAAGAAATATAATTTAAAAAGTTGTTGCTAAGTGTGTGAAATTAAGTAAAATAAGGGGTTTTAAGGAAGAGTTCTAATTTTCTAAATGGAAAACACAGTGTAATTTCTTCAGGCCACACAGAGCTGCTTTTGGAAGGACTGACTGAAGAAAGACAACTTTGAGGACTCATTTAGACTTAACTACAGATGGCTGAAGTAGGTCATGTTATCCTGCAGGGGCAATTAAGGATAAATAGGTCAATAAAGGCAAAAGGGCTCCATGTCGGTTTAAACTTTAGTAAACTGAGCAACAGAAAGCCTATGTAATCCTCATTTTAGAACTATTAAGTCCAACTCCACAAAAGCCTCTTTACACCTATTCAGAACTATGATATTGGAATATATTTCCAGGACACTGCGACAATCATTAATGCCACTGCACAAAGTATTGGCACAACCTTACTGGGAATGCTGCATGTTTTGTTTTAGAATGGTGCCTTTACACTTAAATAGGGAGTTAAATTCTCTGAATTTAATCCTGGAGTAACAAAAACTGTGTGAGGGTCCAACGTTTTAGTAATTAACTTTCATAATTTTACAGTGCTTAAAATTTACAGACTAAATTTACCACTGGACAGTGTGTGTCATACATACTACTCAAATCATCTAAACCCTGAAAGTATAAATGGGATTTAAAGACTATAGAGACTTTGCCTGTACAGGGCTGACCTTTAAAACAAATTTAAGGCATTCATAAGGTGGACACCAAAAGCAGTGTAATTTGTTCCAAACCCAGTAACAATTCAAACTCTAAGTAACATTTTGGGCTTTAACCTAATCTTGCCAAAGTATGTATCTGACACAAAAGCTTTGGACTACCACCTAAATTTAAGATAAAATGCTCTTACTTCAAACCTAAGACTTTACATTTCCTGTCTGCTTACAGCAACATATGGCATTTACAACTGTTTGGCAGCTGTGCTGAGAAAGGAAGGGTACACACAGCACGACAGATTTTGCTGGAAATCCTGGGATGTTCTCACTGACAAATTTGAGGGGCTGCCAAGGTAACAGCAGGGTACAGGTTCCATATCTTCAGCCTGGATTGTAATCCAACAAAGAGGAGAGCATGGAAATTAAACACAGCTGACAGAAATAAACTCTGAAGCTGCAAAGCTGTTGCTCAGCATATCAGTATGAACTGTCAGGGCATTTGTTTTTTGGCACTTCTTACCCATTACGTGGTGATTTTCATCCCTGGCACTCTATAAAACAGAAATGGTTAACTCTTAGCTAGTGGTGGACTGCCCATTTAGTTTGCAGATAAATGAAGAAACACATGAAGTTACCCTCTCACACTGGCTCTTCATAAGGTCTGCTGGACCCTGACAGACTTACTAGCTCAAAACACAGCATTACCCCAACACTGCTGCCTCTGCTTTCAGAGCCCAGTGCTGGACCTGTGCTGAGGAGACTGGCCATGCCCAAGCTGTGTGAGCCCTGTGCTCTCCAGTGCCCTTTGCACTGAGGTTTGTTAGCTCCAGCAACGCCCATGCCACGTTGTGGCATGTTCTCCTGGTGCCTACCTAAATCCACCCTGTCATGCTTTGCTGTGCCCACACTAGTGAAGTCTTCCCATATCTGAACCCACTGGAAGGCTTAACACAGACACTTCCCTTTCAGTTTTCCAGTGTTGTCCCAAACTATGGGGAGCTGTTATAGTAAACAAGGAAGGGGGGGTCTACCAGAAGCATAGCAAACCCTAACACTGAGCTTTCCAACTGTTAGACATCAACACTTTCAGAGGTCATCTCGTTCTGTTCCATTACTTGGACAGGATGGCTCCCTAGTTCCCCCACACCGGACAGCACCACAAACAACAGGATTTCTTAGAAGGCCACATAGTGTTCAAGCATTTGTAAACCATTGGGAATCTCAAAGAAGGGGACGCTCTCCCAGGCAGGAAAGTGACAGGGACAGCTTTCAAAACAGGAAACTGCCGAGCACACCGAGATAACCTGAGTTATGCTCAAGATCATGCATTCGGACAGAAAGGCATTACAAAGACAGGCTGTACAAGGCTCTGGTTGAATGCAAGTAAAAAAAGCCCGTGTATTGTATTTAATCGGCAGTGTGGGACTCAAACAGGCCATCAAAAACTGTTCTGAATTTTCTAATCTACACTATTTCCTACTTTTCTTGAAAGGAACTTCGTGTTTAAGATTCAGTTTTACACTTCTAAAATCGTAGCTTTCCAATCACTTGTGACGATAAGAATTTTAGCTTGCTCTCTTTGTTCAAAGATGAACCTATATGAGCAGCAAAGCATTAAAACTATACTCTTTTGTTCTTATAAACAGCACATTGTTTTCAATTTGCAGTAGAAACTGCTAATTAACCAGAAGCAAAACCATATGTTGAAAAATCCTGTCTGGTTTTGGTTTGGTTTTTGGTTTGGTTTGTTTTTTTTTCCCTACTGCAATTATCTATTAATTTCTTTTGGACCTAGTTCTCATTCTACAACACACATATGGTGAATTCATATACTAACAATGTGTAAACACTTAAGTTAATAAAATACATTTCAAGTAACAGTTGTGATGGAGAGAAGTATGAATAACACTTGCTTTCGGGGTATACTGCAAATCTTAAAAGTTTATTTAATATATTTAATAGGATCAACAGAAAGAGGAAAAAATACTTTCAAAACAAAGGAACAAAGAAGAGAACACTGAATGCCCTGAAATGCAATCTTTAGGGTATAGTTGGCAGCTATTTCAGGAGTCTTTTGCAAATCTGAATGTAATATTCTTCCTTTAGCCTTGGTAAATTTGGAATGTAAAAGGTACATTCCACATGTGCCTCTCCCACTATGCAGTAAGAATGATGGCCACTGTGTATGGGGGTTGTCAGGTTTTTACTTAGCTAAGAGATGAGACAACCTTGTTCTCTTTTTCCTAGTGAGCTCAGTGGTCATCCCCAAAAGATTCACAGAGTGAAGTAACAGGAGTCATTCTTCTCTGCAGAAGGAGAATCAGACCAGCTATATGGACATTTTATGATGTCCTCAAAACATGCCAAATAGATGCAAGATTTGGCTCACTGTCCTCTACTGAAATAGAGTTGAATTCAAAGATCTCACATCTTATAGTCACTGAATAAAGTAATATCTGTAAAGAAGTAATTCCATTGATAAGAACTATTAATTCCTGTGGATCAATACTTACACGTAAATGATTTGTACCAATTCAGCATTTTAGTTAAAGTACTCTTCCTAGAAAGTATTGCCTTACATACTGCCATAGTTCTCCTTGTTTTGTCCTGGATAGCATATATATCTTTCTAAGAGAATTCTCACCTTTTTAATAAAACTTTGTCTTATACTTCAAGTATAATGAAAAAATATTATCTGTTAAAAGGAAAAACCTGCTTCAGAAGTATTACACGTATATCTTTACAACATCTATTTCACTACCAAAACAGCAGTTATAAAAGGATTAGCTGTAATCTTCCACTGTCCATTGTACTCATTCTTAATCCATCATTTTTTCCTGACAAAGCAGTGGTTTTTCAGTACATCCTATGTCAATAAACTGTACCGAATATTTTGAGATTATTAAAAACCATATGTTAGACATCACATTTTATCCAGCCATCTATAGAACAGGAACTTACCTTGCAACATTAACAACACCCACCTGAAGAATATGGTTCAGCTCTCTGCTTAATGATATGCAGCTGCACCAGGGTTAACTGAGTATCTTTACATTGAGATGAGGTATTCCCTTTCCACTGTATCCTTTCTTACAATCCTCATGTATCAGGCATTTACACATCTGAGCACATACTAATAGCTCTCCTGTTTGGACTTTTCTACTCCATGGTCATCTAAGTTAGTAATATGCAACTTTCAGTAGTTCTATTCCTAAATGCGAGGTGCCCCATGAGATATTTAACTCTTCATGATTAAATTTTACTACGAAAAAGATAAGAGAAAGTTCACACAGAAAAAGCTTGGGGAACTCAGTATTTAGATAATATAGAACAAGTATGCAGTGAGAGGTGACAAGGTCATGTTTATCTATAAAATTAGAAGGAATAATAAAGGTAGGTTTAAGAGGTTTCAGTTTTTCCTTTTTCGAAGTTGTAAGCTAGTTTTCTTTCACTTGGAAAAATCTTGAAAACCCGATGCTAAAACCCACTGCTAAGATTTATTATACCAGTAAATATTTTATTGGGTGAACTCTACAGAAGAGCACAGAAAGGTCCTTTCTTATGAGGCTCTTAGAGCCTCCTCACTGTCATCCCCACAAAATATTATTTCCCTTAACATGTGACTGCAGGCAGTCACACAATGAGGTTTGAGTTACTGCTGCCAACCCCTTACTGTGATCTTGTATGGGGCCAAATAGCACAAGTAGTTTTCTGAGGAACTGTTGTGGCACCAGACATGTCTCTGCTCTACAGGGCTTTTCACAGAAAAGTCCATTTCTCCTCAGTCAGTCAGAACAGCCCAAAGACAGAGTTCAGTATCTGATAAACTAAATAACAATAGCCTGGGAAAGCAGTCCATGCATAAAAGCTGTGGGCTCCATTTCTATCCTTTCTGTAATTCTGTACTCCTTACACCTCTTTAATCAGCTTACAAACTAAGAAAAATTATTAACTAACTGCCTCCACTTCCCTCAAAAGCAGCTTCCAAATCATCCAAAACAGCATTTGAACACTCAGATAACAGGAAAAATCCTATCTTACAACACCTTTAATAGCATTAGAAATATCTCAATTAAAGAAAAATTGCATTAATGCCCTTCTTAGGCTTATATGCAGCCAATAACTTATCATTCACAAAATATACTTCATAAGGGGATACATGCTGGCATCCAGCTAGTGTCATTTCTGTATCATAGAATCATAGAATCAGCTGAGTTGGAAGGGACCTCCGAGATCATCAAGTCCAACCCTTGATCCACTACTGCTGCAGTTACTAGACCATGGCACTAAGTGCCACATCCAGTCTCTTTTTAAAAATCTCCAGGGACGGAGAATCCACCACCTCCCTGGGCAGCCCATTCCAATGTCTGACTACCCTCTCTGTAAAGAAATTCTTTCTAATATCTAACCTAAACCTCCCCTGGCACAACTTGAGACCATGCCCTCTTGTCTTGCTGATAGTTGCCTGGGAAAAGAGACCGACCCCACCTGGCTACACCCTCCTTTCAGGGAGTTGTAGAGAGTGATGAGGTCTCCCCTGAGCCTCCTCTTCTCCAGGTTGAACAGCCCCAGCTCCCTCAGCTTCTCCTCATAGGACTTGTGCTGGTAGTTTTTTATTCCTATAAGCCTGCACAAGGGCTTACAAACACAATTTTAAACTAAGCTTCTCACACTGCTAGCAAAGACATGATGGATATCGTAAGGCCTTTGAGATTACAGCAATTCTTAGACACGAAAAGGCCACAGGTTTATCACTACCTTAACAGTAGCATTATTTTTACAAGGTTTGAAACTGAAATGTTATCACCTTAAACCTGAAGAATTGTTATGTTCACAATAGTTAATACCTTCACATCTAGCCAGCTGGGCTATTTCCCTTGTTTACACAGAACAGTCATCTCTTTCTAAATAATTATAATTTCATCATCATCATCCTACAAGAACAGCCAGACTTAAGGAATGACCTTTTCTGGCTCAATACCTATAGAATAATTTTTGTCAGGTAGAGGCAACTAACAAGAAAAACCTCCAGAAAATCTGCTCTCAGACTTTTAATTAGTAAAAATGTGCTCCTGTCAAACTGGTGTGCTGGGATGCTCTCAGTGCTCCTCCCCTGCACCAGATGCTGTTTGTTCTGATCAGAATTTCTCACATGAACCCCACTCTGTGCAGAAGCTCAATGGGTGACCATAAAGTGCACCACCAAGGACTTTCAAAAGGAGAAGCAGATGTGAATTTGGTATATAATTATTTGCAATAACAGTATCCATGATACCATGAAGGGATGCTTGGTACCATGCAGTTTAACCAACACAAGGACAAACAAAGAAAATGCAAAAGTTGGCTGTTGGCTTCACAGCTCCATTCCTTGCTAAAATAGGATTAACAAGTACATCCAGGAGGGCACTGCACAGTGCTGTGCTGTGTATAACCAGGATTCCCTCACAGCGAGCAGGTCCTACAGAATAATTAACAGGAAAGCCCTTTACAAGAACACTACTATTTCTCTTCATGCACGTACAGAAAACAAAAGCATACACGTGCATTAAGGACATCTGCCATGACTAGTTCCAAATGTGAATTCAGCATGGTCCATGCTGAGCTGCTCTGAATGCTATCAGCAAAAAGAATGCAAAATACAGCCCCCACTGCCATCTCCACACGGCCCTCTGGTTGGTGGGAATGGTGGCTGTTGGGCCCAAACAGCTTTCCCTCCCCAAGCTGAGCAAGCCCTGCTCCTGTAGTCTCTCCCTGCACAGCAGCTCCAGCTCCCAACCACTGTGGGGTCCCCACTGGACTCACTCCTTTTTGTGAACCCCCACTCCATGGTAACTCAGAGCTGAGCCCAGTGTTGCAGGTGGGGCCTGGAGAGAGCCAGCTAGTAAATCCCTTGCTGTCACCCACTCCTTGTTATGCTCCTGCTGGTGCAGCCCTGGGGCTACCAGCCTTCCCTGCTGGCTCATGGTTAGCCTACTGCTCACCAGGACCTCCAAGTACCTTTCAGAAGAGCAGCCTCACAGCCAGTTTAGTTCCCAGCTTGCACTCTTGCAGGTGGTCAGTTCATCCCAACTGCCAACTCGGCATTTGTTGTTGCAGAATTTCATGAGGTTCCTGTCATTCCATACCTCCCACCTGTCTAGGCTCCTGTGAATGGCAATCCTTCCTCAAGTGTAATGGCTGGTCCACCAGTTTCTCGCATACACACTTGATGAGGATGCACTTCATCTCCTCCTTCAGATCCTTGCCAAAAACATCAGGCAGCATGAATATGTATGGTTCCCCGAGGAACTCTGTCTCCAGATAAAACATGAGCCATTAACTACCTCTCTTTGAGCTGAATGATCCAAGCACTTTCTTACCCCCACCCAGCAGCCCACCTGCAAAAACACAGTAACTCAAAGTGGACAGAAGGGTGCTGGGGGAGACTAAGTTGAAGGTCTAACTTAAGGAGAGGCACAAGACATGCACAGCTTCACCTCATTGATGCATCCAGCAACTTCATCACAGAAATAGGCTGGTCAGGAACAATTACTGTTGTTTAATTCATGCTGGCTACTCCCCATAACCTTCTTCTTTTATGTGCCCAAAAGTGTGTTCTAAGAGGACTCACTCCATAATTTTCTCACAGATCAAAGTGAGGTTGACAAGCCTATAGTGCTCCAGATCATTATTCTTGCCCTTCCTGAACATGAATGCAATATTTACCTTTCTTTGGTCATTATGGTTTATCTCTGATCTCAGAAACCTTTCAAAGATGATAGAGAGCATTTCTATGACAGTGGTCAGCCTCCTCACCCCTCTCAATGTAAGTCATCTTATCCCAAAGACTAGATTTGGGTCAAGATTTCTCAAGAGATCCTTGATTTGATCCTCACTGATTTCTTGTCATTCTCCTCCTTGAACCCTCACTCTGAGCACATAGGCTGGGGTGACATTGTCAGAGAAGACTGAAGTGAAGAATTCAACTGTCTCAACCTTCTTTGTGTTGGATGCTACTAATATACCCAGTCCATTCAGCACAGGTCCACATTTTCCTTGCTTATTCCTGTACTGCTAAAGCAACAGAAGTTTTTTTTGGGTGGTCCTTGATGTCCCCTTTTTCTTGTCCCTCAGGTCCAGATGTGCTTTGACTTTTCTGACACCATCCCTATGTGTTTGGACGATGTATCTATATTCCTCCTTTGTATCCTGTCCCTGCTTTCACCTCCTGTATGATGCCTTTGTATTGCAGCTCAGTCACAAGTTCACTTTCGGACAGTCGGGTCAGTCTCCTGTTACGTCTATTCAAATTCCAGGACATACCATTCTTGTGCTTGGAAAATGCTGTCCTTCAAAACTTGGCAGCATTCCTCAACAGATTATCTCTTCAGAGCTGCCTTCCATTGTATCCCATCTACCAGTTCCCCAAAAAAGCCAAAATCTGTTCTCTTGAAGTCTACAGTCTGTACTTTGCTACTTGCCTTCCTCACCTCCATCACGATTTTGAACCCACCATTTCACTCCCCAACCATCAACAAAAATCACAATGTTTATTGAGAAGCCCATTGATAACACTACCGTGTCCTCCAAGAAAATCAGGATTTTCTGGGCCTGCTTAGCACCCTCAGGCAAAGCTTTGGAAATCTACAAAGACCTTACATTCAACTGAGTCAGGGAAACATAACAAGTGGCGACGACAAACTTCTGTTTGTAGTTATGGAGTATTCTCTCAGTGAGTAATATCTTGAGTAGTATCCAGGAATTAGCATGTTCTGCCAAAATTATATGTTTTCAATTAAAACACTGAATATTGTACTCCAAGATACAATGAAGACACAAGAGGACAACATCCATCACAGAATCTATATCCATACATGCCAGGAAGTAATCTTCTGATGAAATATAAATACCATTATATAAATAATTTAGCAACTACATTAGGCAGCTAATGTAGTTGTAGCACTAATCAACACTTACTGAACCTGCACCAAAAAGCTGCATTTCCCTTTTCTTTAATTAAATGCCAAGTCGATCATTACACCATCATGTAAGGGACTGAATGTGAAAAGTCACTTAGCAGATAAAAGATTATTTTCTTCTAGACAGGTGCTCACCTTGGAATGCTTGTCAGGTAGGTCAGGACATTCTGGAACTCTTTTTCGGGGATCTCACTGAAAGCTGGATAGTCTGGAAAGGTGATAACAGGGCAGCCATCTCCCCCTCTTCCACCTACAAAAGAAACAAGCAGCAAGCATGTTAACATGCACATTCCTTTACCTAGACTGCAATTTCCCAGGAAAGAAACTACTGTATTTAATTTTTTTCTCTCTCTTTTTTCTCCCCTCCTTTTGTGCAGAACTCATCAGCATGGACATTGTCTATTCTGAACAGTGTATTCTTTAGAGCTTACAAAGTTCGAAAGGAACTTGTTACACCACATTCATCACAGTTTTTTTCTGTACTAATGTCTTGGCTCCTGGGAACACAGTTTTGACACCAGATGGCAGTGCTTCTTTCTTTTGATAAACGCCAACTGCATGTAAATATAACCCATCTGGAGAAAGAAATGAACTAATTTAGGAAAAAAAATGTTAATTCGGAATTAAGTAGGCGAATCTACATCTTAAACTGAATTCAACCTTCTTACTAGTTTGAACTCATTCATGCAACACCCCCTTTACCCTGCCCATTAGGCTGCTTTGCTTCTAGGATGGTCTAAAAGAAAGGAACAGAACACTAAAAGAAATGGATGTAGCTGTTTCAAATGAGATTTACCATTCTCAGATTATGTACAAAAGGTAAAGCAGAGCTTTTTTCACAGTATCTATGCTACAGCAGAGCTGCTGATGAGCTACATATCAGTATCTCTATCTTTTCTGGCATTTGCAGCCCTGGGTAGAATTAAAAACCACAATGCTTCTTAATGTGCTTCGCACACATTTTTACATGCAAAAGGTAATTATTTCTTTTCAAAAGCAATATTAATGTTTCATGGCTTAAACAAGTATATTTTCATAAACACAGGCAGGACAAGGGGCTTACTGAGCCCTAGGAACTGCATGAAATTAACAGTTTGGGGGTGGTAAGAACACGTTTACTGGGAAGTTATCTTTGCTTCACACTTCAAAAAGAGAAGAAAAACAATGAAAAATTACTGTTGGAAAATAACAAGGTTATTTTAGCCTTGAAATCCAATATTTGTGTAGAAATCAGCTGTAAACTGTATTTGCAACACCAATCATGAGAACAACAGTGATTTGTGAAGATTACAGTGTGCTTTTTTGGCATCTGGTTACCAGCCTATTCCTATCTGATAAATATTTGTTGGGGCTGCGACTTTGTATGGATCTATGCACTCACTTCATTATAGCACTCTGCTGGTTTTGTTTGGATTGCTTCTGTTTGGATTTAATATCCGTAGGGATGGGAGTTTGCAGCTGAAAAATTTGATAACTCCATGACAATGGTTGTTGTAAGTACTGTGTGACTGGCTGCTGGTACTGAGATGAACGTAAGCACAGACAGTATTTCTCACTAGGAAAAGTACTCACACTGTTATTTGCTAGTGCTCAGCTTCACGTGGTTCCTTTTCTACAAATGCAGCCAGTTTTGATTATATACTATTCTGTTTTGATTAAAAAAAAAAACCAAAAAACCAGCAACAAGGCCCAAACCCACTCCCAGTGCCTTTGCATCTAACCTCACCAGGAAAAGAAGAGAAATATTTGAGCTCAGATTTGCTTGATAAAAGAAACCACAACTTCCCTCCAAACCATAAGTAATTAGAAGAGCTCAAATAGTATCCTTATGTTAATTTGTGGTGAATCTGACTTCTACTAGTTTACAAGCAATATGGTGCTGCCACTGTGAAGCACTTGAAATCAAAATACATGAGTAAACGCACTCTGGATGCGTTTAAACAACAACAAAATGCAACTATTATGCAAATATCATAAATTTGCAAACATGACCTTTACAACACATCTAAATACGGCAACATTACGTCAAGGGAGCTAATTTTAGCTATACAAATGTTCGCAACAAAAATATAAGTTAAGAACCATTTTGATTCTATTATTTTTTGTTCTACCCAGGCTCTCAGAACTTAAGTATTTTTCTCTCTCATTAAAAACATTTTTCAAGTATGATAATGATTATTTCTGTTGCTCATGAGATGTTCTGCTCTCTCTAGAATATCTATTTTTAGATACAATTATACATTATTTGCTGTATCCCCATTGGTTACTTGCTTTGTTCTACATAATTTCTATAAATAGGATGTATGAAACAAAAGAAGAACAACGATAGACTTGCAGGACATGTCCTAAAAGCAGAAGCCCGGACCATGACCTTCAGGAAGTTCCCAGACCACCACTGATTGTCCAGGGCAAACAGAGGCATCCTGCCTTGACACTGCCTATTAATTTTCAGTTTCTAGTACAGTCATCTGTGGTTATCTTGAGTGGAGACAACTCTGTCCAGCCTTGTGCTCTTTAGAAGATCGTTGTTCACTGATTATCTTTTTCTCCAGTGTTTTCCTGCTGGGACACTTGAGCACACATATACCTTCAAATGCTGCTCAACCACTTCTCCTTATTAGATCCTCACTGCTCAAAAGAGTTTAGGGTAGAGTGACCTGAAGTGCTACACATAACAAATACTGTAAAATTTCAGCTTTAATAATTTTGACCTATCAAAGTCACATTCTATATTGCAACATTAAATACAGGGCCATCAATGGAATACAGGTCACTCTAGCAAAGCAGTCCCTACTTACAAACGAGCATTTGTCACAGCAACCTACAGAAAGGGCATGGGAAACAAAGTAAAAATCCTACATATTAAATAATAGTAAAAACAGTAGGCAGGTTCACTTTTTAGTGTTCTTCATTTTTATAATGAAACTAATGCAACACGGAAATTATTCTTTCCTTTATTTAGAATCACTTTTTCTTGCTTCACCTCTGCAAAAGCAACATTACACAGTTTATTCCTAAGTTAGCTGTGCAAAACGTGATTTTCGTGTCTTCTCCCAGAAGTAAATCATGCCACAGAATTTAGAGGGAGGGGATAAAAGGGAAAATTTAGAAAGCTAAGCTGGGTTTAGGCTTTAGTGAGAGGGAAAGCATTCAAGTGACAAAAATGAACAATTTCACTTCTCCCATCCTCCTTGAAATGGAGGTTTAAGACAAAAACTTCAATATAACCATCCAGCATCTCAGAACTATATACACCAATTACAGAAAGGGACACGTAAACTGAGATGAACTCTGTGGGTGCTAAAACTAATGAAAATAATTCAATTTGTACAGAGTAATTTTTAAAATGAGTGACTGGAATTTTAATCATCATCCAAAAAAGCAGTAATTTAACTATAATATTTTAATAAATTCAGGTCAGTTGGTAGAGTGGCTGTCTAATTACCTCATTCATAACCATTGAAAAAATCATGTCTTTCTCATTCCCCAGTAGCTCACAGTCCTGAAATTCCAGCCACAGCTGTGGAACAGCCTAAACTTGTTTGCTGGGCAAGTTCTGTCCACAATGGCACACACAAGCCCATTCTCCTATTTCTAGGCCTACACAGGGATACACTGACCTATACAATTGGAATTTAATCATTTTATGTGTTATTAACAACCAAGTATACAACCAGGTATCTGAGAGCATTGGGAGCATTTTCTTAGTCTAATTTTAGGGTTTTCTTGGTTTTTTAAATCTGAATTTCTGAAAACCCTCTTATTTTTGTTTAAATAATTATAAACACTGTTGTGACTACTCAAATGTCAGGTTGGATGGAGCTTTGAGCAATCCGGTCTAGGTAAAGTCCTTACCCATGGCAGGGGGGATAGACTAGATGATATTTAAAGGTTCCTTCCAACTCAATCCATTCTGTGATGCTATGAAAATGCTGGAAAACATTCAGCATTATTTCAAAATATTAAACAAACATCACTTGAGAGTCAGCTTTTGTTTACAGAAAAGAGCAGAAGAGAACGCATCAGTCCTTAAGCAAGTGCAATCAGTCCACACACATCTTACCTGAAATGATTCCCAAGAATTACTTGAGACTTGCAGCTATAAGAAACATTCTGCAAGGGAGAGGATTATTACTCTCCAGTCTAAAAATGGAAACACCATAGAAGTAAAGAGTACTGAAACTTATGCCTGCAATTAAATAAAATAAAAACACCACACTACTTTAAATTAAGCAGATCTGCTTCCACCTTACTTTTATGAGTCTTCATTAAAGGAAAACTTTGTTCTTAACTCACCTATACTTTGGCAGCCTATTCAACTGAAACTTCTTCAATAGATTTAGTATCGAATAAAACACAAATTACCTCTCTAGAATGGAAATTTTTCAGTGGATAAACCTCTACAATTCTAGTAAACCTCCAGTTAAGTGGAGTTGTTCTAAACAGATCTACACTTCTCAGTCTAAGGTCAGTTTTTTGCAACAGAGACAGTCCTGTGTTTTGGAGAAACATGTTTTAAAAACATGTTGAATTGTACAAGGTCCACAGTTCAGGCATCAAAATGACTTAACTGTGCTTAGTATACAGCACTTCATGTTCCTAACCTTTGAATACAATTAGCACCAACAATAGTACCAACTGTTAAAATTATGTGGACCCAGAGCATTGCGGTCTCGTGTATGAAAGGAATGGAAAAATTATCCTTGGAATAGTAGCTGTGCTACTGTAAGATGGGACTGGTAAAGTTTACCTTAAGTCTAGGTAATTTAGCATTTATTCTTTAGATTCTGCTACATATATCTTTTCCCATCACAGTTGAAATCTCTTTTGCATTTTTCTTTTATTTATTAAGCAGGTTGGGTGATAGACAAGTGCCAAGGAAATTGCAACAGTATTTTACAGAAATTCTAATCAAGAGGCATGTTAGTGACGTGGTATCTAAAAACAATCTCAAGTGAGAAATAATTAGCATTCTTCTCAATTTAGAAAGGTATTGACAGGGAAAATTAAAAAACCTGTGAACTGTACAGCTGCTAAAAACCTCACACACAAGTGCACATAGAGAAAAGAGTCATTTCCCACAACCCTATGAAAGATATACTAGTTGTCTGCGTTTTGCTGTATGGCCAGCAAAATTTGGCAGCAGCAAAGAGACTGCTCAGACTTCCAGGAAAGATGAAATAATTACATTATTTTGTAATGTTTCCCTAACTATTTTGCTGCTGTTTGCATAAGAAAAGGTATTCTCAAAACACTCTGACCAAAAGTGGTCAAAAAGGAAGTAAAGGAGTTGTATATAATTAGATGACAGAGAAAAGAGGTAGATTTTCTGGCCTGAGTCTATAATGCAAATGAAATAGTATTTGGACTGTAACAAAAAAATATGATGTCTATGTTTATCAATGTGCACACACATGATTAAAGAACATTTCCTTGTTAAATGGCTTAGATCTACAACTTTAGTTCAAAAGACCTAGCTTAAAAGTAACCTTGTTTGCAGTCATGTCAAAAGTGAGGTCCTCACATGAATGAGAGAAAGGCTTACTTCAGATTTTTCTTTACTGTTGTGGTAGTTCATCTATTATGTTTGTGTGTTTCTGATAAAGAATTTCTCCTTTCTAATCTCATAATATACTTAAGTGGAGTACTCAGAGTATTTGAAATTACATGTGGACTTCAATGAGGTAGTGGATAAAAGTTTCATAGAATATCCTTTGCAAAGAAAAACAGAATCAAGAAGAATTTATTAAAATTAGAGAAGTTTTAGTTGTATAATTTCACAAGTATACAAGTTTTTGCATTTTTCCCCAGGCTGATCAGCAGCAAGTATACTCGCTTAGAAATCAGATTGCAGTAACTAAATTTGTACCTGAATATATTTGAACTGGAGCTCTCTTAGGATTCACTTTTTTTTCCCTGATTTTCTTTGCTACTTTTTTTTTAATATAATCTCCACAGTGGGTTTAACACAGTGAATATAAAACAACAGTTAAACTTACACCCATGCAAGGGAAAAACTGCTAAGCTGTACCTCTTCCACTGTCCATACACAGCACAGATACTGCCTATATTACATCATCAACAAAAATCAAGCTGATATTTTTAAGTAACTGTTACAATGTATGTGGTACAGGATCGACTCAGAAATTCTCAGATATAATTTTACAGACTCAGCACCTGCAGCTACTTCCATGGAAACAGTTTGACCAGTGAGGTATTGACAGATCATTTCCACAGAGAAGAGCAAGAACACAGTGAAGTAAATAAAGTTACAGAGAGTGAGAACCTTAGTGTTTAGAATGTATATAAGCCAAAGATATAAGCATTTTGAAAGCTAGTACCAATGGTAACTTTTTCAAAGGCAGAAAAAACAATTAGGAATCAATAAACAAAAATGCAAATAGTATGAAATCATATTTCTATTTCCTTTAATTGAAATACTTTGAAGTTGTTCAATGCATAAAGAGACATTCAAAGGGAAGTGAGTTGGAATAACTGGTTCAGCACTTATGGTGGCCAAGAGTCTTTCATTTGCACATCACATAACTTGAATGATTTAAGATGCATATCAACATACACACCTGTCTGCATGCTCTTCATCCACATTTATTTTAATACACCTGCACACTGCAATGGCAGATAGACAAAAGGTTGGGTGGGTATAAAAGTCACCCAGCAACTTTACAGTCATGGAAAGAGGAAAAAAAAAAACCTTATGAAAGAAAGTATAAAATGTGAATGAAAGACTGTACTGAATACATAAGAAATACATTTTCCAGAGACTTTTAAGTGGACCTTATAATGTCCTTCATGGGATAAAACCCAAAAATGAACAAACAAAAAAGGCAGAAGACCCTTTTCAATGCAGAAGAAAAAGTGGTTGCACAAGTAGTAACTAAAGGAATAAAATGGTGAGAGAGATGAAACAGTGAACCATATAGCGAGGACACTTAATAAGCAAAACAACAAAAGAGAGTAACAATTCTAGCAAAGATAAGGACCTTGTTCCACAGAAAGAAAAAAACTCCAAGGCGAAAAGTAAACAGCTGTGTCTGAGGTAAAATATTAACTTCGTGGTTTATAAATTTGCTGTGTGAATGACTGAATAAAAACCTCATCCACAGCCCACCCCTCCATTAGCATTAAGCTGAACACATGACTCCATACTCACAGCTGAGAAAGCTAGTCTGCAGGAGTTAGCTAGCACCTTGATTTCATGGCACTTTGCTGTATTTACTGACAAACTGAAGCATTAACATAAGTTTTTGCTTTAATTTGTTTCATTTCAAGTCTAATTTGGATGTCGCTGCAGCATTTCCATTACAATCCAGGAGAACGAGGGACAAAAGTAAGAAGTGAGCCCGACTTTGAACAATACACAGAAAGTAGCTTGGGAAGGGCTACAGCCTTTAGGCACAGAAGCAGACTAGGTTTCATTTACCATTCAAGCAAGTGTCCCATGAGACCCAGATACATCCTATTAGAGAAATTAAAGCAATTCTCAAGTACATGTTGTCTTGCTGTTGAAAAGCCAACAAGTAAAGTCAGAAATGCATCTAAGACATTCACCAATAACTGCAAAGATGCTATCCACCAAAGGCATTCATAATCCATGGATTTTCATTTTAAATGAGTTTTATGCCATGTCCTAAGATTCTGTTTCGAAGGCAGTTTAGTAATAAGCAAAAATGCCCCATTCTGTGGGAATGTCTTAAAATGTCTTAAGACACTTTAAATGTCTTAAGTGGCATTAGAGCAAAGACATTCGTAAGCACAATTGCAACAACAAGCAAAATGTACATAAATCAAGTATCAAAATATTGTCTCTGTTCCTTCATTCACAGAACCTGTAACACCACTATATGGTACAGCACAGAGAACTAACTGTCAGTGTCCTGAAGGAGAACATTAGGGTAAAAGATGCGGAGTCCAAAGTGAAATGAAAATGCCTAATGGTCAACTTGCCCAAGAATAATAAAATACAACAGAGAATGTAATGTACAGTAATGCAGCTGTCCTACTATTTCAGGCAAAGAAAACAGACTTCTAACAGACTATGAATTAAATAGAAGAAAATAGAGTGAGGAACTTACTAAGCTCCACTGCATGGAAGATTTAATGAGTGCTGAAGACACTTGTGGATTTGTGAACTCAACAACTCATCTACTGTAGGCACCAGTTTCCCCCCTCACTTCAGAGAGGCAAAATATAAACCCTATTTACAGTTTCCTAGATAAGTTGATTCTTGCATAACACTATTACAAGACAGTTTCTGCCCTTCGATAAGAAGAGCTTGGATGTCAAGAAGATAAACCATCAGAGAAGAATAGTAGACTAAAGGCTGTCATCTCAAATGGAGCATGAACAGCCAACTCCATAAACAAAATATTCTTACCTCCCCATAGAAAACAGTCACTACCACAGACCTACACCTAGTTTAGTTTGTGGGGCAGAAATAAATCATAATTAATAGCTAATTATGAGTACAAGAAGATTCAATGAGCTTTTGCCAAGCAAAGCAGTACATTACTTCATTGCTGTGTGCCTCTTGATTTGATGCAGGGAGGGATTCAAAGAGAGAGAGAACAGTTACAGAGTCCAGCTACAGCCCAGAGAGGTAAATCTCCTTTATGCTGAAGGATACAGAGTGGCTCTGCAAAGCCACTTTCTGTGTCTTGGTGGGAGGGCAGGGTTGGAACTCCAGCAAGTTTGCTGCTGCACACCTGCCAGAGCTTGACAGGCAGGAAAACAGGAGAACAAACTCAGAAGCACATCAGACACCTTCCACACAGTCTGATCAAAGGCCTGATCAGTGAGCAAAGGCAGTATCTCCCTTTGCCCAGTATCAGCCAGCCACAGCCTCAGCATGGAAATGGGCCAAGCTCAGCAATCAACACTTGCATGGCACAAACACAGACCCCCATCACCTCCCTGGCACAGGTTGTCCAGGGGCAAAGACTCCTTGTGCTGTGGGAACATGGCTGTGCTGCTTTTAGAGATGGCTTTACACCTAAAAGCAGGTTCCTTTGCCAAGGCAGTTAGCAATACCAAGCCAAAAATCTTGTCCAGAATCTGATGCTGCACATGTCTGACCCCAACACTGAGGCTGCAGAGGAACATGGTGTTGTGGTGCTCACTCCACCACTTTGGCCAAGACTAAGGTGTCAGCTTGGGCTTCAGTATCAAACATGATAGCAGAGCCAGTAGCAGCTGGGGCTGTGAGCTGAGGACTGCAAGACCATAGCAACCACCAGCATATCCACGTTGCAATCTCCAATTAACTGGAAAATTAACTGTAATTTGAAAATTTATATTATACTTCTAAAAAAAATCTCTTCATAAATCCTTAAAAGACAAGTCTTGATAGTCTGCATTTTGATTAACTCATTAAATATTAATGTCTCATATAAGAGATCTCAGAGACAGAAAGCACAACAGGCTGAACAGTACATCTAAGCAATGTCAATAGGAGGGAACACCGTAAACCTACCTGACAGATAAGCAAACTGTTTCTTTAATTGGTCTTGAATATCTGCAGCATAGAGGGGGATGATGTCCTGATTCATGATTTCATCTGTGGAGAGAAAAAAAAATTTGCATTGCAAAGTCATTTTATGTAAAATTTCAAAATTTCACAGCAGACATTAAAAAATAATCACCCTTAGAACACGAACACCCAGAAAACTGTCCAAGTTTTGAAAAATATGTGAAAATCTTTGGATTCTTTCAAGTGTTTGCCAAAGACAAGCACTTTGAACAGCATACTGATAAAAGAGTAATGTAGATTTACTGACATTCAGAAGCAATACAGGACTGTCAGTGAATCAAACACTGTAGAGCTATTATTCCTCAGGAATGACTTTAAACAGTGAGGGGTTTACACATAAAATTCAATTTTTATTAAAATCTTCTCATCTCATGCAAAACCAAGAAACTTATGATCCCTCTAGCCTGTTGTCTAGTGTTCAAATACCCCAAGAAAACAGCTTTTAATAAGATAGGTAGAACAGGTTTGAAAGCACATCCTCACATTGAAAACACACACATTCTGCCTCAACACTGAAAAGCAATGCTTAAGCTTTTATCTCAGTCCTTGCACTTCAGCTTAATGACAACCATACTGCTTTCCTGATCCTTGATTTTCTGCCACAGTGTTTAAGCAGCAGCATTTCCCACAGCATATTTCCAGAGGTCAAGTAGAAACCTGAGTTTTGCTGATCGCAATAAAGACTGCATGACAAGAGTTACCTCATTCATTAAACTATAATGTCATTATTTTTACAAAGAAACAAAAAGTTTTACTCTTTTGCAATTCCTAAAAAATATTCTACATTTTTAGCCTCATTGAAAAGTAGTAAAGAGATAACACAGCTTTTTCATTATTCAGTTTTCAACATTTCTTTTAATCCGACATTGTATTGGCATTGAAGTTTTGGTTTTTAATGTACATTGAAATGCCATTACAGTAGTCTCCAATCTGACACTCAAAGTTGTGAATACGCACAGAAAAACTAAAACCTAAAACTGATGTAAGGATAAGTGCCATCTGCATTGAAGTACAAGCTGAAGTAGAGCTCTGACCCTCAAGGAAGGGACTTGTTTTCATTGAGATCTTTCAAATGGTAGATTGTGAGCAGACAGACACTCACTTCTATAAGTGATTCTCATATATATAAAATTCTGAGAACTGCGATTATCTGAGAACAGCAAAAAAGCCACTTTCAGTTACTTCTTCCAGATAAGCAACAACTTATACTGTGAAACAGAACTTCTCTGTTTTCTGTCGTCCAGTCAGGCAGAGGAAGACCCGTGACCACTTTCAAGGTCACACACTGATCAGGGCTATTTTTCTGCATCCGGTGAACTGCTGCCTGATCAGAAGACCTCTGCATACCATGCTGTCAAATCCATAAGTGGATATGTTTAACTGGCAAGACATATTTCACCCAGACGTTCAGTTATGTCATCATCTTAACTTTTTGATGAGAACACTGAACATAGATCTTTCACAAGTCCAATCTCAGATGGCCAAGTAATTTCCAGAAAAGGAACAACCCACTCCCACAAAGAAAAAAGAATTCCAATTTTCTTTTTGTTGTCCATGTTTTATAATATAAGGAACCCTCCTGCAGCAGTGTTTAAGAAATTGATTCTGCAAACCAGTGCCTGCAGGTGGACCCATTTACCTGAATATAAACTACTACAGGGTCAATGCCTATATTTTGGTGGGAGTTGGGAAAAGGGAAAATAATGTACTCACTCTGCAATATATCATCCTGCCTAAAGTCAAAGGCAGAAATAATTTTTATTATTGCATAGTATTGCACTCTAAGCATGTAATAAAATAGTTGTGTTTTGCATAAGTACATATATGACACACAACATTCAAGCAGGCAAAACATTCTTAAGGAAGAGAAACTCTGTGTTTCCCAGATACATATTGATCACTATTTCCTCATGTATCCATGTGATCAATCCCACTGCAATCCTGACTTGTGCCATGTGGAAGATGGAGTCTAGATTTGATTGCCCCAGTGTTCCCTCTGATAGGAAAAGCAGCTTTTGCAACCCACACAGGTAAGCCCCATAACCTTGTGGTCAAATAGTGCTTCACTGAAAAGATAGTATTTTCCTTCTCCTGGTTTTAAACTCAGGTTTGACTCAAATTTAGGAGCCTGTCTATTTGCAACTGGAGGAGCAGCACAATGTGACTATTTACAGACAGTAAACCCCCAGAATCCCTTCCTGCTGTGCTCTCCTCCACCAAAGCACATCTCATCTTGCTCTTGCTGATTCAGTTTCTCAACATACTTCTAAAAGCTAAGTATGCATTAAGATCAGAGCTGATTTTCAATAATTTGAAACAACTGTGATTGAAAATAGCAGCACCAAAAAAAAAGGGAAAAAAAAAAGGGGGGGGGGAAGGGGGAAAAAAAAAAAGGGGGGAAAAAAGCGCAAAAAAATGCAGCTCTTGGAATTGCCAAACAGGTCATATCCAGCAGCTCAATTGGATACACTTGAACCCAGTATCACTGCCCGTAGATTTAGCCATAAATCCCTTTTAAATACCTTGTTTTCCTTCAGAGAAGATGCTATTGTAAAAACTCACTGCTCTGCATCATTTCCTTCACATTTAGCATTCCTCTAGAAAAGAGAGGTCATCACAGTTTGTTTGGGGTTTAATCTGATTTTACTTTAAGGCTATCCATGATTACTTGAATATGCTATTTCTTTAACTGGATAAGGCAACAAAAGGCACACATACTAAACAGACTGTGAGGGCACATGCTCCTTACAGTAGTGGCCTTTGGGGAAAATAATTTCTTGGAAGTATTCTTTAAATAGAGAACTTGCCACCTGCTACATTCTTTAGGGACAATTTCCATTTTTGTAGAGTTAATTAAGTGCACATTAAAATACAGAATTACTGGAAATCTGTTCCCTGTTTTCTAAGAAATTTTTATAGGATCAAACTCCACTTCCACTTAGATGGATTAAGATTCGCACAACCCATTATTTTCCCTGTTCTATCTTTACTGCTTTACGTATTTTTTTCAAAGCAGAGACTTAAGAGTCTGCCTGTTTTACTGTATCCAAAATCCATAGCTGAAAAAAGTTGCTCATATCAATTCATGCCAGAACATCCAGTCTTTCTTGAGGAGCTCATTTAAAGAGCTTGCCAGACTTGCTTGCTTAAAAGAAAGCCCCCAGGATTTATAGTGCATCTGGTATTGTGTGTGGTAATGAAGAGGAAAATAAGGTTTTCTAAAGTTACTACTGCTTTTTTATTATCACTGTTTTTTTCTAAATAAACACATACAATAGCTGGTATGCCCAAAGATTTTTTTCTAAGCCAACAACTAGAGGTTCTTTAAAAAACCCACATTAGTATTTGAATTACGAGTGTAAGACAGGACTGGAGTGTCATCTTACTAACATAAAGGAATCAGTTAGATATATGGCTCTTATTACAAAAAAGTCTCTCTAAAAATGTGAACCTCAATCTTACAGATATATAATCTTTTAATTCAATTTTAAATATCGCTTTAATAGTTCTGTCTCCATGACAGAGGATGATGGCTTAGAGGGGCCTGACCCCATCCCATCAGAGGCACCTGACTGCATTTCAAATGAAGCAGGATGACAGATTTGAGCATGAGGGCACAAAGATAACTTGTGCTTGAATTACCTAGTGCCTGTAAGCCCTGAAGAAACCTGGATCTGAGAAAACGATCAATGTCACTCAAGAATTTCCCTTATTGGTAAAAGGCTCCTCTTTCTTTTCCGATCAAACTGAAACTCGTCATCATTTGGAGTTTGTCTGACATGCCAAAGCAAACCCATTTTCACAGAAGACAATGCTGGAGGAGAGTCTAAACTGACTGTACCTGCATGGCACAGAAGGAAGACTCTGGACATGACTTGTGAGCCTCCTGTAATGGTTTAATCCAATTCCCAGTGTGCCAGCTGGAATTACACCAGCCTTTAAGTAGTTCTGCAGGAAATTCTATGGCCATTACTTTATACCATCTTGAAAGGCAACCTATTTGTACACATCCGGACACAGTTACATCTTTCAGCACAGATTCCAGTAGCACACCAGAAAGCAAAATGAAAATAATTTTTCCTCCTCCTCTTTCTAGCTGAGTCAGCAAGATTTTCATGAAAACATGTCTATGGTTTCTCTATGAAATTCATGCCTTAAATTGAAGAAATGTATTTTTCTCAAACAGTTTTGTTTTGCTTCTGCTCTGGAACAGCCTACTCACTCAAAGAGTTTTATAAAGGGGATCTTAATTTGAAAAATCTCTTCTTTAACCACCCTCCCATCTGGTAATTATAAATGCAAGATAATGACTTTCAGAGCAGTCCCTTCATCTCTCTCAGCCCCAAGGCAAACCTTTCATTTCCTCATTCTTCCCTCTTCATCTTTGTCCCCCGACCACCATCACTAACAGTCAGCTCCTTTGTGTAGCCCCCAAAGGAGGAAGGGCCAGAGCAGCAGAGCTGGTGCAGATAACCCTCTTCCACACTAAGCCATGTAAAACTAATGAGCTAGTCAAGATGCCGAACGAGATTTCCAGCTTTAAAACTGAATTTTAAAAATTGTTGCTGATCAGTGACAATGCCTGCAAGCTCTGTGCTAGGTGTGCTCAGGCACAACAGCTGCAGACTGAGCTCCTCAGGTCCTTGTGCTATTTTTAGCCACACAGGGCTGATGACGGGAATTTATACAAGTGTTCATAAACTAAGATTTGAAACTTCACCATTTCAAAATGCCTTCAGGAAGAGTTCGTTTCGATTTCATTTGACTACATTGTCATCAAAAGGAGGGTCCAGGAAAAGTGAGTGATTAAACTTCTGGAGTTTGCATGCAAAACACAGTTCTCTACTGAAGTGTAGTTGTGAAGGAAGTTATCACCCAGGCAAAACAGTGCTCTGGCAACTTGTTTGTTTCTGGTGAGCTAAAATATCCCAAGCAAGCAGAAAATACAAATTCTTTTTCTCCATCAACATTCCAGTTGTTAGCACAAATAGATATAGAACAATCTAGTGCTCCAAACAGCTTCATTTGGCATTGAGTGTCCAATAAACCTTTTGCATTATATAGTTATGTAAGAATTTTACTTGTAAAAGCTTTACAGCCTACAGTCAAGTTACATCTCCCATTTCCTCTTCTAGTCAGAGAAGACAATTTCCTCTTATGAGCCCTAGCACATAAAACGGATCCTGTTGAGATACTTTTTCTTTTAAGAGAATCATGCTTTATACAAGTTCCACTTCTGCAGCATTACTGACATCAGTAAATTTTCTAGGACTGTATGGCCTACACCCCCCATGTGCATAGAACAGCACCACTATGTACCCAATAGGCTCCAACAGGCTACGGTGGAATCCCAGGCATCTTCAACGTTAAGTTAGGATCTAGTCAAGTCAAGACTTGGAAGTGGTACTGTCAAAGAAAACCTAAAACCTTAGGAGTGATGTTCCCTGTATTATAAGCCCATACACAGTGGACACAGTTACGAGTTTTTTGAGTGTTTTTTAAATGTTTTGTGCATCAGAAGCCCTGACAGACCTTTGACAAACTCCATGATATTTCTCCAGCACTTCTCATAATTCCTAACTTTTGGTAATATTTAAATTATTTCACTGAAATGAAACTTGATAACTCTGCTTTGTTAATCATACCTGAAGAACACAACTACTATCTAGAAAACACGTAAATTAGTCCAAAAAGGTTGCAATTACAGAATTTAAATATGGGGCAGGAACTTGTCAAGGGTTAAATAACAAAAACCAACCCCCAACATGTTTGTATTATACAGATAGATGCCTGTCAAACCCCGTGCTTTACACAGGCAATTTCTACTTACTGTAATCACAATTAAAGAAAAAATATCCACCTGTTTCTTCCTTGAGATCACAGAGTTAGAGATTTGGCACAGGACAATCAACAAAACTATGAGGATGATGGTTTGGTTTCAGATAGGGAGATTAAAAACGGATCTTTCTTTAAAAAAAAAAACATTTTGAGGTGTACAGCAAATGCACAGTTGCTGGCCTGGCACAAGATGACAGAAGGTATAACAGTTCTCATTTTCTTGACTCAAATTATGAAATACCTGCTCAAAAGCACACTGAGAGCTAACCAAGATGTTGGTTTCTTTCAAACTCTTATCTAGAATTTTTGGAGACCACTTATTATGCATGTCGAAGTATGTACCTGTTTTTCTCTTTCTTCTTACACCTCCCCTATTGTAAAAGGCAACCAAGTTCTTTGTCTTATTTTGCCTAAATAATATCACCTCAAAGCACAAACATCAGAGGAAATACAATGCCCTCTATTTCATGTGTAATAGATGTATTCACAGGATATTATGAGTGCCAAATACTTCAGCTTCTTCCTCCTCTGCTTCATCAGTCACACCTACTTGACACATGAACTCTGTAGTCCCACAGCTTGTCAGGGATCAGCTTTAAGTTTGATTATGGCTTCCAAGAGTGATTAAACACTAGCTAATCTGTAACTAGAAGAAAATGATGTAATAATTAGGAAGTCAATCTAGGGATCAACAACAAGACATAGTATTTCTTTGTTCTTGAAGAAAACTTAAAGTAAGATAAAAGGAAGGAGTGGGAGTGGTAATGGTGTTGCTGCAATTTTGCAAGAAATCTGAAAGTGTTACCAGGTACAGCATTTAATCTTTTTTGCCATGCTTTTGGTCCATATGTGCTTAAGTGCACTTAGTCTGTTTTGGCAAGAAACACATTCTTTGTGCTATAGTGAGTGATAATAATTACTCCCTTCCCAAAATGAGAAGGAAGAGGAACTTAGAATCATGCCACACAGCCATATTATATAATAAATTTTTATTAGCCACCAAAAGGCCTTAGAGATAAAGGGCAGTGACACTGTCAGATGTACTTACTACCCAAACATATAAATTAACCTGGTGTGTATGGTAAACAACAATATTGCTCTCATCTTTTTTCCAGGATGTCCCGAAGAAAGCCAAGCCTGCTGGTAAACCCTTTTCTGTTATTTCAGAATAGTTTCAGACTGCTAAGAATATTGCCTAAATATTGTCAAAACTGCAGCATTATTAACTCCTTAATACTGCAAATCATGCTGAGTGTACGGTATAAAAATATTTCTACAGTATTAGATATACTTAGTCACCTACAAGCAGCAGATTTTGCAAAAACGAAAGATTTTTTTTTTTAATGGAGAAATACTGGATAAAGACTGAACAGCAGAGAATGTTCCCCTAGCCAGCACTCAAGCGATAGGAAGGCAAATGACCCAGATGTGTCTCACTTGGTACTTTAGCAAGCAAGCCTCCATGAAATAACAAAAAGGTTAGATTTTGCCAGCTGCATTTAATGAGATTTAATGCTCTGAGAAAATTATTACAGGAATTTTGGTTTCTGAGTACTAAAGCCTTACAAAGAAGAGGAAGCCTTACTAATACAGAAAATTGAAAGATGCACTCTGAAAAGAAGAGCCACATGTAAATTAAAGAATTCATCTTCAGCGAGCCTTAAAAACTAGTGATGCAATCACGCAGCTTAAACACATAAGTTAAAGTGGATATATTTTCAGGCAACCAACCCAAAGATTTGTCTCCATCAAAATTACCTGCTTTCAACTCCTCCTCTGCAGAAAAGTAATGTATCTCAAAGCAGGTCCCAAAACTTTAACTGAAAAGTCAACATGCATGGGAGCAGCTGCATGAATACCTGGCAATACTATTAAACAGAATGCTACTTTTGTGTGCTCTTTTGGAAGCAAGATAAGATTTTAAACAATGAGCGTTTTACTCTTTATTTGAAAAAAACCAAACACTTTAATAAAACAGCAAAGTGGTAAAATCTAATTTCTTATTATACACATCTATTCTGGAGATAAATTATAGCAGTGCTAAAAATTGTCAGGTTGTCACAGAAAGGGTTGGGTTGGAAGAGACCTACAAAGACCATCTAGTTTCAACCCCCCTGCTGTAGGCAGGGACACCTTCCACTAGATCATGTTGCTCAAAGCCCCATCCAACCTAACCTTGAACATTTCCAGGGATGGGCCTTTCACAACTTCTTCGGGCAACCTGTTCCAGTGCCTCACCATCCTCAATGTAGAAAAATATTTTCTCTTTATGCCCAAGCTAAACCTGCCCTCTTTCAGTTTAGAACTGGTACTTCTTGTCCTGTCACTGCAGGCTCTCGTAAAAAGATTTTTCCTGAATTTTATAATTTCAGCGACATAGAGGAGGGCTATAATCACTTCTAACAATATATTTTATGGTACTCTGACACAAGCACAGTTTTTCATGTAACTGCACGTTTATAAACTTATGTTTTGAGAGGGGATGCAAAACACTTCATGGGTGTGAGAGAGAAGGAAGGGCTAAGTGTTCACTAAGCGGCTTATTTAGAGCTGTGTACTAGTTTTCAGCGAAGACATTCACTTGCAGCTGCTAATAAATTTCCCAGTATTTTCGACTCTCACTACAGGTGACTTAGAAAGAAGAGGTTGCTGAGTTTGTAACCAAACTGGCTACCCCACTTACCACACAGACGACAGAATTGTTAATGAAGCAGCCCTTGAAGCACTGTGGCTTACTGCTTAGTGCCACTAAAAATATGAAACCCATCATGTCTTTCTAAACCACTGCTAGTATTAACTGGTTCATGTAGCACAGAGGCAGGACATGGACATGGTTCAGTATTTTGCGTGGGCAGCTAAAGAATCCTTTAGTGCAATACAGCGAGCTTTGCTGCTCACATGCAGTGTTTCGCAGGCAGTGTGCAAGGAGTTTGAAAGGAGCCCCCACTCCTTTGCTTTATAGACCCCCATTTTCACCTCTTTTAGGTCTCAAATGAAGCCTCTATTCATTATCCAATCTGAGAATTTGACACATGCCTGTAATGATTAATCAAGGTCTCCTAAATAAAGCTCTGCACTTGTTAGCAAAAAGCTATTTTTGATGGAAACTGCGCAAACCAAATCAATGAAGATATAATTTCTTGAACTTCAGTGTCTCATCTGCAACAAAAAATCTTCTGTAAGTGTTATAGTCTAACTGGATGTTACCTCTAATTTGAGAGGCTGTTTTGCTAGAATTTCAAGTCCAAAGATTGATAGTTTTCTCTTAAAAAATCTGCCCTTTTGTGCATACAGAGAAACTACTTCAGATTCCTGAAACAACAACAAAAAATTTCTTATTCTGTGTGTGCAAAGTACAAAGTAGATACATATTAAAAAGGTAACAATTTGCTCCTTGTTAAGAGAAACTGTGGTCCATCAATTGCCTGGAGTGATATGTGAAATCCTTGCCAGAACTTAAAACCAACAAAACCCTGTCATGTTCAAACTGAGAAGTTAATAAATACATCACTTACTCTGAATTAGATGACCTACATAATTTCTCTCACCTAACTAAGCATAAAGCAGGAAACAAGTCTAAGTACAGTGAAGCTGAACTTAGTTTGCTGCAATTCCACAGGCTTTGTGGAATGAAGGTTTATAAAAGACAAGATCTTCAAAAGGCAATATGAATGACTGCTTTTCCATTTTCAAAGGCTTTGAGTCTTCTGCACAAAACAGAAATGCAGTAGGGCTGCATTTTGCAGAGAAAAGCAATGTAAATGAAAAAAGTTCTGAATATCTGATGCTTAGAGAAGTGCCTGAGACACAGCATCTATAAAAGCAGTTGAGGAAAAAAACCATATGGCTCCTTCATTTTGAACCTCTCATACATCATGTGCAGTAAAGAGGCTGAAGTGCAAACTTTGACCTTGAACTTCCCCAGTGGTGGGTTCTCATCTGGAGTCCCATTTGACCTCACTGGATAGCCTGCTCCTTAGACATTGAAGGCAGGCTTAAAAAACAAATGAACAAAAAAAGTCACATCATCAGTTTTAAGATGGTGGTTTGCTTTTAAAATAGCTGTGCCTAGGTGCCAGTGAGCACCAGGTTTCAATGACATCACTGAGGTGCTCTATACAAGTTTGGAGTGGTCATTTTAGTTTTTAAAGGACACTAACACTTATTAGAAAGGAGTGAATGTCTTTACTGAAACTTTGCGCAGCAAAGGGATGAGAGGCAACGGCCAGACAGTGCAACATTGTAAATTCCAGCTGAATACAAGTCAAAAAAATAGACCATGAGAAGAGCCAAGCACTACAACAGGCTGCCCTGCCAGGCTGAGTGATCTCCCCTTGGAGATATACAACACTTGGACAAGTTTCTGAGAAACCTTCTTAGCTTTAAACTTGCTTGGAGCCAGAGTGGGAACTAAGTGGTATCCAGAGGTCCCTTCCAACCTAAATTTTCCTGTAATGCTGAAGGAATTCCCTAGTGAGAAGTCCCTAGGCCTACCTCACAATCCTGGAAAGAAAATAGAAACTTCCAACATAGATATCATGGCCTTACAACAAATGATCACATACAAACTAAATTGCATAATAATTCAATATGTTGACTTCAAAAATGAATATAGAATATAGTGTAAAATTTGGTTATGTTCACACATTTGATGAATCTCAGGCTAATAAAGTCTGTCTACAACTATATATTATAGTTGTATATCAATTTTCTGAAAAACAAAATTAAAATAAAAAAATGGCTTAGGTAATAGCTTTTCCAAGCAAAAGGGGAAATATCCCTAGTTCTGCTTTCTAAAAAAAAAACAACTCCAGCCAATAATTTCCTGAGAACTGTTCACAACCCACCAGAACGGTCCCACGTTAACAACTAAGAGGTTCTCAGGACGCAAAACTATCACCTAGTAGCAGATCCCATCCCAAATCTTCATTTGCGAAGCCTAGGCATGAGCAGATCCTTTTCCTGCTGCAGTTCTATAGCTCTGAAAATATCACATCATACCTGTCTCGTGGGCAAACAAGCACAGTACTGACCTGCCTTGCTTCCCTCCTTTCAGATAAAGCTTGTTCTTAACACCAAGATGTAGCAAGTGACATGACGATTCATCCACTGCAACCTTCGTTCCCTAACATGCAACTTGCATGTGCCGCACTTGACTCCAGCAGATGAAAGGCATCCATCTTCATTGCAAATAAGGCTGTGATAGCCAGATTTTAAGAACTCCCTTTAATTACAAGCACACATAGAAGACCTCTGCTAGGACTCCAAGTCATCCTCTTTCCTACTGACAACAAAATCCAGCAGAACCTCCATGACAGATCCTCCATAAGATCCTGTCCCTTGGAGACTGCCTGTTTACTCCTGGGGATCCATGGCCACAGATAGGCAGTGCTGGCTCCCACACCCCACTTGTGCAACAGCCAGAATGTGTTAGAGACTTTTTAGTCTTGTATTGTACCTACAAGACAGGAGGTGCTTACAACTGCATATTGATGCTGAAAACCAGAACCAACACTGTTCACAACTACCTGCACAGTCATTAAGCAAAACAGAGACTCAAGTCCTGGGCCTATATTCCAGACCCATTCTCTCTTTTCAGTTTGTACATCTTTTTTGCCATCCCTCTATCCTCACTCCTGGACACAAACTGAAAAAAGAATTCTCCAAGGAGATATTGTTTTCCTTGGAATTTTTCAGAGTTGACAATGGAAAGACGGGTATCTGAGACCTCTCTCCTCTACCGACTGTAGGGACAAAAAAAAAAATCTCATGGAGTGCTCAAGAAGAAGAGGAAAGAACAGTGCCAGGGAACAGGACAACCCTTTTGCCCACTTTGAGCACAAAATCTTTCAACAATTCTCCAGAAAGGAGTGATCTCTGGCACATTGAACATGCCCACAAGAATTGGTGGCAGTCAACAGGTGAAAATCAAGCCTTGGCAGTTGCCAGCAAAGGCAGCCCTGCTCACTTATTTCTCAGTAATCAAACACGAATTAAAACACCCTATTTTAAAAATAGCAATTTACACAAGTAGTCCTGGCATGGTTACATATGCATCATTATGATTTGACACCAAACACTCCCTGGTTTCGCAGTTTAAAACAGACATTCACTCTGTTATAGAATAATCAGTGGTTTCCTAAATCAACCCCCTCCTCTCTCCGGACCAATGATGATGCACATAAAGAACAAAAGTTACTCAGACTGATTAATCCCTCCACCGTTTCCATATGGTTATCTTCACCTTCCTTAAACCTTTCATTCATTCCTCCTAAGCAGCATGCCTTTTAGTATTACCCCTAGTAGCATCGAGCGCTACTTGAGAAGCAGAACACTCAGACTAGCATGTTGTTAATTAGTAATACTAATTAAAGATTAGTAAGAACATCCACCCTTCATTTAGAAGATCCACCCTTTACATACCTGTTTCATTTAAATCTGACATTTCAATAGCAACAACACTGGAAGGTTAGACACCAACCAGTCCATGGGCTCAGTGCTCTTTGTCCTCCTCTGCAATAGTCATGCATACCAAAAGCAGAAAACAGAACTGGGAACATGGATTCAGGCACCAGAATAAGGAAGCAATTTTTGCTTGTCCCTGTTCCACAAAACACGCTTTCAGTTTGCAATGGACTGTAGCTGCACTATTAACGGCAAATAATATCTTCACTATTTAATTACATCTTAACAGAAACAACACTTCTATAGAAAGCTCTGACTGAAGGAATCCAAGAAATAATGCATTTTAGATTAACCCTCCTATACTAACAACTAGGGAATGCAAACTGTATCCTGTAAAAGAAACTATGCTTTTTCCCTACCTCCAACAGGGATTGGAGAAATTATGTATCTGATATTCACACAAAATGCAATGAATTGAAAATTAAAACACACTGTACACCAGGAACAGCAGGACAGCTCTCTGCAATAGCAAATTCTCCTTGTAAGCTTTACTAGCAGTTCTGATCACCATAATCATGGTGTGAGTGAACAAATTACCTTCCGTGTAAAATACCGGAACAGATTTAGTGGATACATCTGCTGTACCAAGAAATACATCCGCAAATAAAAGGATACACTGCAAATTTACACAAGGACAGAAAACACACACATGTAACAATAAATTATATTTATACATGAATGTACACAAGCAAAATAGAACTTTTGCCTTCGTACTAAAACACATCTCATTCTCCTCAGTAGGATAACATTATCTGGCAAAGTTCCTGCCTGACCTGCAATCAAGTAACTAAGAAAATTTGAAATACTAGACACACCTGTGCTTTTCTTCAGAAGAAGCCACAATTCAGCAATATCTCTGTAGAGCAAGGAGATCAGGCTTAAGGTCATGTTGCTTCTAATCGATTTAGTGCAAAACAGTTCCGCGGACAGTGACCTATTTATCTGTGAGCTCGTCTTCAGTGCAAAATGAGAGCACAAAACTCCATCTTTCACTCAAAGCCAAGCCACCGGGGGCACAGTGCCTTTCTTCAAATTACATGCAGAGCAAGTGTGCCTGTCAGCAGGCTCAGAGGTCTCTGAAGGGCTTGCTGGCTGCTGGTTACCACTTCTTGTCTTCCTGCATAAAGTGCTGGCATGCATTATATGCAAGCTGTTTGCTTTAAATATGAACACATGCCCTGTTCAAATGTTATCAGAGGAAGAATGTATTAAAAAATTAATCCTAAGTGTGCCTTGTTAAAACCCTTCCCTTTAAAAGCCCTAGTTTTAACAAAAATTGTCCAGTAAATCTATCATTATCATAGTTTTCCACCACCCACCCCTACGCACAGGGAAATTAACAGCCCAAGGGGCAGATGTCCTTTTTCCAATGAACCTTTGGCTAGAAAGCTCCCCAGAAATGTATTCAGTTTTTCCTGTTTGTTAGGGAATTTTCACTGATATGTCTTTGGTGGAACCAAACCAGGTTGTTTTCTTTGATGGGAAACTCATCAAGCACCTGTTCCCTATTAAAAAAGCCTACCCAAAGCAGCAGGAGCTGCCAAAAAGACATGCATTCTACTAATGTGACTTTGCAAGTTGAAATATTTTGAAATCTTATTCATAAGACAATGAGAAATAAGGCAACAAATTACAAAACCAACTAGAACAAAAGTATTCCATATGATCTTTCAGACACGAATGCTGGGCTGTCTTGCTTTACTTGATCCTTTAAAGTCATTGTCCAGTGACAGACTACCTGTTAATTAATACACTTGAGATTAGTTATCCAGACTCACTAATACAAAGAATGAACCAATGAGCATGAGTGATAGCAACAACCATATGAAAACAAATAGATTGGTTTTTTTTCACTTTACAGTGTTATAAGAGCCTTTACCCAACAGGAGAGGTCAAGGAAAGAGGACAGCGAGGATAAAAAGCTTGAATTGATGGTTACATCTGTTCACAAAATCCCATTTGCAGATGGAAAAGGCTCCATTTCTGCTTCAGCACTCCCAGCCATCAACCAATCCCATAAAAACAAACCCAAACAAACCCAGGTCACCCACAGATCACACTAGAGGTTATTTTCTGAAGTGTCCTACATCTGTGTTCTCATCACTCATCTGCCATGGGGCAGGAACTGTTAATAATGCCACACCAGTCAGATGTATTATAATAAATCTACCATCTATATAAGCAGCTATATTCAATGCATGACATTATAATGTAACCAGAAGAATATAATCAAAGTAATTTTTTTCCAATTCTGCTATTCAATTCAATTTCAGTTTGGAGGCCACGACATTTTATACTATATCAAAGCACAAGGGTTTCCTAAGCAATATCAGATGTTTTTACATAAGATAGATTTAAAAGAAGTAACAATCCTTAGAAATGTTATACTTAACTGTTTGGTATTGTACATGTCATTAGTATATTGGATTTTGCAAAAGAGTTCAAAATTAGTGAATGAGTCTTCATCTTCACACCCCTCCCAGAAGTCATGTAAATGCTCACACATGTGAAAGCTGAGATGGAGCAAGTGACCTCTCTTAGATCAGGTAACAGCATCTGTTGCAATGTCAGAAACAGGATCTATGTCTCAGCTATAAGCCCATACTCCTGCCTTCTCAGGACTGTCTCCTAACCAGCCGGGTGGAGGTGAAGGCTCCTAGATCAGTATCATGACTTGTAGTCCCTCAGACAAAGATCACAATTTTATTTCTAGCTCCTGTGCTACAACATGGCTCCAGAAAGAACAGTCTCAGAGCAGCTAGAAATCCATACACCATATGCAAGTACACACACTTGTGTGATATTAACTGCTTACTTAACAGCACCAAGCTGGTATCAAACATTTGAGAGCCCTCTGTAATATGCTTGGATATGTCTGCTAGTAGTGCCAGGATTTTGCTGTCACCTGCATGAGGAAAATGTAACTCTTGTTATCTGATTGATAATAAATGATGATAAAGCAGGCATGAGAGTGCTTTCCAAACATGTAGAGAGGAAGTTTTATAGCCTTCCTCCAGAGATTATAACAGCAAGAGAGGAACTACACCCTTCTCAAGATAGGCATCACCCCAACCTAGACCCATTCAATAAGCCACAGGAATCTAATATTTTAGCAAGCTGGCTACTTCCTTAAAAAACCAAACCAAACCAGAAAAAACAACCAAAAACCCCTATGAATGTAGAAGAGGAGAAAGAATGACCTATAGCATGTTGGCTGTGCTTGTTCTCATTGTTAAGGCAGAGAGGAAGTATAAACCCTTGTATTAATCCACACTGCCTGTTTCAGAGCCCACTCGTTGTATGTAATGTGGACAACCACTCTTCAACAAACTTCTGCCTTCAGATTTCAGAGAAGAGAAAACAGTGAAACAAGTAATTCAGGTGAAAACCAAGTACTAATTTAAAAATAATTTAATTTCTTGGACTAGTGCAACAGATACATGGAACAGTTACCCTCCAGACTTCCACTCAGCTTCCTCCTTCCTCACGTTCAGATCTCCAAAAACCATAGTTACATATGTTTTAGAATCATAGAATCGCCTTGGTTGGAAGGGACCTTAAAGACCATCTAGTTCCAATCCCTCTGCCGTGGACGGGGACACCTTTCAACTAGGTTGCTCAGAGCTCCATCCAACCTGGCCCTGAACACTTCAGGGATGCATTTTTCCTGGACCAATCAAGATGTAATAATGACTGTGGCTAACAGCATCAAAATAAAGGAATGTATGTTTCTATCCTGCTGTCCTTTAATATTAACCAGCCAGCTGCACCTTCACCTCCCACTTTTAGGGACCAGAGTGATCTTAGACTTAACAACACACGTGAAGAAATGTTATGTACAGATAGCTCAGCCTGTGCTGTAGAGCAGACTTGGAACCTGCTCTGACTGTGCTGAAGGGACAGAAGCCTACACAAAGTGTCTCTGAGGAAACTGGCCTCAGATACTTGGCTTAGGGGTTTAAGGCAAAGGTGATTTTCTTTGTAGCAGTTCCATTCTCCACAGAAATCTGGACTGGGCTCCTGTGAAACACTCTCCTGGGAAAAGAGGGATCCAGCCAGTAACCGAATGCATTTTTACTTTAGCACTCTATTTTGGGGTGTGTGCATGGTGAAACATTTGCCCCATGGTGATAATACCAGATTTCCTAGCTGTGCACTTCAGAGAACAGCAGCAAGAAAGAACAAAGGCGTTGAAGCACAAGACCCTTCCCTAGCCTTCATGATCCAGTTTGAAATACAACCAGAGGGGAAAATTGTGCTATGTGGGCACACATGTCAGCAAAAAGATTTTAGTGCAAAATTAAGCTCTATTAAAACACGAAGGAGCAACAGCTCTCTAGAACAAAATGTGTGGGAATAAGTGTATATATTTATAAATGCAAAGAAATTAATTTCAACTCCACTCACGCTCTGCACTCAGGTTAAGCTCTCCCTCCCACCTCAGCATGGGCTGTGATTGACAGGCTCCAGCCGGCAGCACAGAGGAAAATGTTGTGGGAGAAGCTGTTGAAGATGCATGCAAAGTCAATTGAGGGTAAAAGACTGTGTCATCATAGTTTTATGAACCCAGAGAAGGAAGCTATGACTGTGGTTTAAATATACAAGACACTGTATCTGCTTTATAAAGCATGTGCAAGTGTGCAGCATGAGGGTGGCAACATTTGCGGTAAAGGACATTAAAGTTTGATAAGTTCAACATTGAAATATAATTATTAAACATATTTTTTCTTCAGGGGTGTGGTACTTAGCAAAAAAGCACACCAATAAAATTATGTGGCACTTTGTGCAATTCAGTATGACAAAAGCTATCCTTAGAGGATCATCTTTAGCATAATCTAAATGTATACTCTCTCAAAAAAAACCCTAGCAAAATACACCTCTCACACCTGTAACTGCAGAACTTATAATTGTGTGGAGTTTTGAAGACGTTGAGCAATTTGATGCGTAATCTATTGGCATCTAGTTTATCACACTAAACTATTTAAAAGCCCTATTCATTTTCTCCTAATCCTTCTTGATGTTTTTTCCAAAGAACGAATGCAAAAAAGGTTTCATTCTTTTTGAAGTCATCAAGCATTCAAAATTTCCAATTCTGTCTGGTTTACATCAAAAGATTTCAAGGATTAAAATTAGTTTATACACACATAATACATATGTGCACACACAAACATATGTGTTTGCATAAATCCATTACACTAAGCAGCTACTTAAATATTCACACAGCAACAAAACTACCCCCCTTCGAAACCGCTCTAAAAAAGGCAATAAAAACTGCCAATCATGAAGAAAGACACATTTTTCATTGAAAACAAGCATGCTGGTAATACCAATAGTTTCTGGAGCACTAAAAAGGAAAGGATGCTGTTCAATTAAAAGGCTGAACTCTGTGGTACCTTTGAAAAAGACAATGTCGGGAAAAAACAAAGGAAAGCTGCTGAAAAATTCCATATTGAAAGTACACTTTGCAATTAAGACAAAACGAAATGTCAAAGTTTTGAAGACTATACATCCCTTACACCAGGTATCTGAAAAGTAAAACAAAAAGCAAAAGAACACGTCAGTAATTTTTAAGGCAGTGTAACACCCTATCAAGGATGGTACTTCTGTGACCTCATGACTACACCAAGGAGCTTTCCCCAAAACCGTGATAGAAGCCTGGCCACTGAACACAGTTGTCACACATCTGCTTCAATTTCCAATTAAAAAATTATATCTTTCTGGTGTTCTGAGAACTGAATTTTAATCAGTTTATTTTTTTTTGTTTACATGTCCTTTCTAAACAAGCTCTCCCATAAGTATTTAATCATAGGCCTCTCCTTGGCTGTGCTGCAGGATTCATCAAGGTTTCTTGCTTCACAGAGACACAAAAACTGGACTTGTCTTCGGGTTGAGTTTAATCACACAGGAGTTAGTAGTAACACACTTTATCCTGTAGTATTTAGTGACAGCTCTGACTGTCCACAGCTGCAACACCAACAGAGAAATGGAAGTGGCCTTTTTAATGTCACAAACTGCAGTGATACTCGGTGCAGCAGTGTCTGCAGAGGGATGCTGCTACTCAGGTAGCACTGGGGTGAGGAAAAGAAGACTCCTGGCTTGGGGCTGAAGGTGTCTGCAGTGGTGTTCAAAATTCAGAGATAGGAATTGCAGTCTGATAAGAACTGAAAACTGTAATTAAGGATGGAAACCAAATCACTGCTGAAGTTAGACAGAAGGTAGGACTAAAATTCAGAAAAATGAAGAAGATAAGATCTATTTTTATATCAGCAGTGGGATTAAAGGAGTAAGTAAAGGAGGGGGAAAAAAAAGGCTGTGGAGTTTAGAGGCAGCAGAAAGGAGAATCCAACAGTAAGTAATAAGAACAGAAACACGTGATAAAAGCAGCACAGGAATTTGACTCAGCAAAGGAGAAACAGTTTTATTAAGTATTCTGAAACATCACATTAATAAGAACATTACTTCAAAAAGTAAGTAAAACCAAAAGAGACCATTACAACAAAGTAAGCATTGTGACACTCTCACAACTATATTTATAGTCAAAATATAAAACTTTGTCACCAATAGGAAACCTTTTTTATGGCTCTTGAAGTACACAGAATCATTTTTTTTCCAGATGAACAAGATAATCGGGAAGCAGAAAATCTTTCAGGTCAAAAGTTGTGGGAGAACCGGTTCCAACAAAAATATCAGATACTCCTGTAACACTGACAAACACAGATAAAGCCTGCAAAACTTTATTACAAAGGAAGGAAAGGAAAATAAAAAGTTGCAGAAATCATCAGTCCCAAAAATCCCTAAAGAGCACACAGGACAGAGAGGAGAGATGAGAAGAGAAACCTAGTTTTGATCTGTGGCAAAATTAAGAGATAAAAATTATTAGTTTTATCACATCTCAAAAATAATAATTTGAGGTAGGTTTGGACAAGTTAATTAAAATATTTCAGTAGTGGAAGATTATTCATAGCTCCAAATGAGTTTAAAAAAAATCTGGTTATGAGATCATATCAGTTATTTGTCATTTTAAATTAGCAATTACAGGCAAAATTCTTCAGAATTGGCCATCAACCTTAGGTCCTTGCACTGCATAAATCTGGCCCACATTATTGCGAGGTTACACTTGAAAATAGCAAAACCCACATAACTGATAGGAAAAAAATGCTACTGTCTTCTTATTTATCAAGGCAGTTTTGATTTTGACTTATGATTTGGAATTTTTGTAGCCAAGGTATGCACACTGCAGCAAGCTGTGCAACCCACCCAGGCCCCACAAATGGGAAAAGTGTGAAAAAATGCAAGCAAACACACTGAGCAATCCTCAAACCCCTTAAAGGTTTCCAAAACAGTATCTCAATTTCTCCCTTAGCCAGTCCTTTCACCCTTCTGGACTTCAACAAGCTCCACAGTTTTCTTAAGAAAAGAAGAGTCTTAACATCAAGAAAGAGTAACCAAAGCTCATTTTCCACCAATCAAAAAGAAAAAAAAGCAGAAAACAGACTAGTTTCTTCTGGAGAGCTAACCAGGAGAACTGCTTCAGGGTCTCGACAGAAATTAGCTTTTAAGAAAGTCTCACTGCAACGAGAGAATAAAGTACCTTATCCCTTGTGCTTAGCAGCATGATATTGGTTAGATTAAGTCAGTGGAGCAGAGACAAAGCCCATGTGGGTTGCTCTCTGTGGAAAGACATGACATAAAATCACACCTGACCTTTTTACTTTGTAGATGCAGAATTTTTAAGAAAATATTATTGTATCATTTAAAAAGGCAGTGAGCCCTTTAATAAACCACTTCTTCAAAATAAATTTAAAAAAACCCCTAACCCTGTAAAGAGCTGTTGTAACATCCATAAACTACTGCAGCGTAGCAGCCATATCTGTGTTCTGTTTCCAGTCTCTGGGAAGCAAACAGGAAGCCTATACCCTTACCTGATTGAAAAAGCAGCCAGTCCCTGAGATGTTTATCAGCCTAAAGAAGACCTTTTCCTTCTTTTCTAGTTTCCTGGGATGCTTCCTGGCCTATTCAGGAAAGTAGTATGGAGACCAAGCTCTTTAACAGCAGCATTACCTTCATTTTCCACATTAAAGACTGCTACTTGCCCTGGTACTGTATTTACTTTTGGCCTAGGTGTGACAGCTCAGGCAGGGTTGTGAACTGAAACAACAAAGCCCCACCTCTGCCAAGGGCAGTTTATCAGCACTTAACCTCTAATTTCGGGAGGCCGGCTTTTTCAGTTTGCCTCAAAAACCTTCACACTATTTTGAGATGAGCAATAACAAAAATAGATGCACCAGCCACGTAAGAGATGTAATATTTCAAACCTTTAGGAAAGATCTATAAAAAGTTGGCAACCCATCGCATCAACCTCCTAGTCTCCACTGATCAGGATTTTGCAATTAACAAAATGCAAAACTTGCAAAGTTTCTCCCTTTTGCAGTTCTGGGAAACCACCCTAATCCCAAAAGCTTTTGAAGCAGTTTTATATTTCTTCTCCTTTCCATAAGGAGAAAGAAGACACAAAGAAGGATGAAACAAATGCCAAAGAGCAAATTCCACTTGTTCTGACACATGCAGCAGCTGAACTAATGCCCGTGAATCCCACAGGAGTAAGCGACAACACAGACACAACCCCCGGCCATTCTTTCTGCTCTTCTTGTTGCCTCTGCAAAAAATGCATTTAGTTTCCACCAGCCCCCAAATATTCCATTTTCCCCCCATCCTAAGATTCTGGAAGTGTTTTCCATCAGCTCTCACGGTGTTTTCTTCATTAGAATTTCTTTTCCTGCACTATGAACAAATTTGATGCAGCTCACATATATAATACATATTCAATTCCCTACCATTAGCTGCATATAATTCCTTTAAGCAGGAAAAAACCCCACTACACATCTTTTTAACCACCTAGTTCATTAACTTGTGAAGAAAAAAAGCAGCTCGGCTACAAAGAGGTAACACCATGTAAGTATGTTAGTCTCCACAAACCAACAACAAAAAAACATGACTTCATGGAGCTTATTTCATGTTTTCTTCTTCAGGCAAGAAGGAAGAAGCTCTCATTGTACCTGAGTGAAAGGAAAAGACTCACAACTCTATCATCAGCTTGCCCAAAAAAGCAGCATGCATCCATCTAGCACCTCCTGGTAGCTGACAGGTATTTAACTTCAGCCAGCCCAGCTGGGCTGAATTCACAGGCATTTAAAGATTCACAGGTGCAGCCACCAGCAGTTGGCTGATAAAGAGCTTGTGCAAACATTACTCCTACAAGGTCTTCAGATTAAGTGCTGTGCTATAAACCAGTAACCAAAGTTTCTCCTGAAGCTTAAACACTGAGAAACAGACTCAGTCCTAATGCAATCCTGTTCCGGTCTGTGGCAGCAATTCCACTGAAGTTACTGCCCTCCATGCAACAGCAGAGATTAGGAGCTAATCAGTATATTTCTGGTGTGCTCCCCAGCTTGGCAAACTAATGCAAAACCTACTTTGTCATGTTTTCTCTGTTCTGATATTATTATTTCATACCATACTGCTTCCCCTCACTTGCTTAACTGTTGGCATTGTGCTCTAAAACATGTTTACTCTCTCTGAAGCAGTGCTTCTGTGTGCAGGTAACAACAACAACCTCTGTTTTTTCCTTTCTAAAATAAACATGGTCACACAGAGGAAATTGTTTTTAAAAATTTAAACTATTCAAGAGTGAACAAGCCCATTGTTTGGACAGGAGACTTCGGGGCAGCAGTGTGCTGCAGAGCATCCATAAAAATCCTGTGGACCACAAGGATTTGAGGTTGGTGTGTACTGGGACAGGGAGAGAGGACAGAGCATGCTTATTATTTAAATGTAAACAATGATAGTAGGTTTTTGTAACCAAGAGAAGGAAGCAGTGTAATGTGGAAAACAGTTGTTATTACTCTGTTTATGACTCCTTGTTCCCAAAAAATATGCTCGGTTACTTTGTAACACTGAAGCAGGTAAACTGAGGTGACCTGAAACTGGGCAAATGGCCAAAAATGTATCTGATAAGACAGGCTTGGGAATACCATTTCTCTTTTTTATACTGAGAGCATGCTAGAATGGAAAATACTGGGTGGAAGTTCCATAACTCTTGCGACTATAAGATCTTTAACCTCAAACTCCCATACAAATTCCAGGTGTTTAGGCACTAAACTGAATTCACTGCCAAACAGTGGCTTAGGCACTTTCAGGGAGAAAGCTGTTACTTGAGTCTAAGGGCATGATCCTCAAAACAACCTCCTGACACCTCAAAACCTGAAGGTTCATTACAAATTTTTCCAACACAACTCAAGTTCTCTGCACACAGTCTGATCTGTATTTAGAAAATTGAATACTGAAAGCAATTCCAAGAGCTGGGCCAAAACCCTAAGTCCTTCCTTTGGCAAAGCAATAGGCTTTGTTGGGAGCCACTAAGACAGTTATGTTTTTAAGTTTTAATAGTAAAGGTCGGTTCCATCAAAGCTCCTTTAATGCTTTCAGTGAAAATGGCAGCAGAGATTGGTTTTGTGCTGAACTGTTGAGTGCACGTTACTTGTGCTTGGAGCACGCTGAACAGATTAGAACAGTTTATGGGACGTAGGCAGAGGATCTCCTTGGTTAAGGATGCCACTGCATTTCAGGATGGCATATCTGGCATTCCCAGAGGGTTATTTCTGGGCACTGTGAAAATTGTACTCGTCAAGTAGTGATACCCAGGGACCCAAAAGACCAAGCCAGGACTCTGAGGGTCCCACTTTTTGGCTGATGTACCCAACTTCCATTTACATCATTCTGTGTCTTTGAGCCTTGGTGGTTCATACAATGCTTAAGTAGCACTGTACAGACAGTAACCTGAGCCAATGCAGCTCCCCTCTCAAACAGCAAACAATGTTAGTCTTTTTGATTGACATGACAAATTTTAAAAGTTCCAGTCATGCTCAGGAAAAAAGCAATCTCCCACCAGGCTATCTTAAACGCACATTTTGTCTTGCTGCTTGAGTTAAAAGATGACTAAACCTCTGTTTTATTTCTCGGATATCTTTTCTGCCATAGGACATTCTGTTCATCAATATATGAGCCATGTACATACTTCATTTGGTCAAAGGGGGTATTTTCATGAAATATTAAGCACTCTTTGTCATTATTCAGCACGTGCATCTGGAGACTGTTATATCTTAGCTAATTCAAGTAAAAAAGATCATGTATTTCTGTAAGCAAAGCACAGTATAAAACATTTTCATATTACCAACATAAAAAAATTTTGCTTCTCAATTATGAAATAACTTCCAATTAAACAGGAAAACACTCAAACCCCCCTGGAATCATGATTTTTTTTTTTCTTCAAGGAATTGATCCTTAAAATAGCTATAAAGGCACATGACAACATCTGCAAAAATAATTATTACAATTTACCTTGCAGACAAAGAACATAATTTTCAATAGCTGGAAGTCAGAAAAAAATCAGAGAAAAAACCAAGGTCAAATGTTATCAACCAAAAGGCTAAAAGTTTATACTGAAGAAGATAGTAGACACCACCTGTACTTGGACCTGAAGTCCTTGAACAGCTTTTGATGGCCATCATGGTAGATGGCACAGCGACAGATCACAAAACATTACCTGTGCCCCACGTGCACAGCCAAGTTAAAATGCCTGAAGACACTACTGGAGTCCTAGAGATATAGATAGTAGAAGCTAGAGAGTTTGACAGGAGAGTTGAAGGAGAGCTGTGTGGTTTGGGGCTCTCTAGAAGGACATTTTAAGTTTCTACTTCAAAAATCCAGTTATAACAAGCAGTATTGGAAAGGTAGAATTTCTCTAATGTAAAAGGATAGAGGCAGCATCTTGAATTCTTCGTTTCACATACCAGCTCTTTTTAAAAACAACTGATCCTTATCCACTTTCTCATATACACATTTGGAATCCACCAAAGAGGGTAGGTATTAGATAAGTGTTTGGCTAAAATACTTATTTTTTAATCATGAAGGTTTAGGAATTAAAGAGTAATTCTGCTCCACAGGCTCACTGAATAAAACAAGTTGCTTGTTGTTTCATGAAATCTTATCTTTCACCTAGAAGAAAAAAAGGAAGGAAATATATATTACATCTTTCCTTCAAATGAAAGCCTGAAAAGCAAGTAATTCCTTCCCCAAAAGCCAAAGGACACAGATATATGAGTTCTTCAATTAGTCCTCTGACATAGAATCATGTAAACTATATGTCACATACTGTGGAGACCTCTAAAGTGATTTCTCAAATAAATAAATTAAAAGAGGGAATCATTCAGAGAATTACTCATCAGTAATACAACTAAGTAACTATGTTAGGACTGTCCATCTGAAAGTCCTGATGATTTTCAGAATACAGCCTTGTCAAGATTAAAATTACTGTAGGGAATTCACAAATCACAAGAGTTATTATAATCCAGGACAATAAGATAAATTGTCACCAGAATTTTACTAGAGACATTTTTTAGAAGCATACTTTTGACTAACCACTCACATTTGAAATTATAGAATCACTTTCTCCCAGCTGCCTCACTGCTATGTGTTTGTTAAATGAACAAAACTCTTTAATAAGATGGATGCAATCCATCTCCTCTGAGCCCTTCAAGGTCTTCTTCTAGCTCAGTCCCTGGACTCACTTTTTTTGTGACCTCTATTTACAAAAGTTCCAGAACTGACTACAAACTTTGAAAATACAAATAAGTGTAAGACTGATTAAAATATGTAAGACTGATTAAAACGAGACCAAAACTCACTGCATGCTGATAGCAGAGCAGCTGGAAAAATCTCATTTTTTTTCCACCTGGGGATGAGAAAGGAGAAGAAGCAGCCCCTACAGAAGATTCCCATGTCCTTCAGTTAGTTCTTTGGCCTCACTCCAAAAGGGAAGAATGAACTTATTCAACAGCCTGGTCCCTCACCCTGAATTGTGTGCAAGTTGACAAACTCACAGTCAATGACACCAAAGACTGCTTAAGAGTAAGTAAATGTGAAAACTAAGACTGTAAGCAGCTCTTAGCCATTATTTACAGAAAAAACACCTACCAACAAGACAGAGAAAGGTTTCATGCCATACTTGAGTCAATGTACAACAAACAGAAACTGCATGTGAGGTTGGATTAACTGCTGACTAAAATAAAATGTCTTTTGGGGTGTTTTGTAAATCACTGAGCAAGAAATGCACATTAAAGTTGCACTGGTCTTCACTTCCTGCTTTGGAAGAAGACATAGTGGCTCAACAGGATAAAATACATAAGTAAATACAAGAGCTAGCTTCAATCAGGAAGCGCTGGAAATCTTACAATAAACTTTGATCCTTTTGACTTAGTGTGCTTCACCAAGAGGCCATGTGTGTTCAACCTTTTCAGGTTAGCTTAACCTTTGAGGTTAATTTGGAGATCATGTGGGATTTCATTAAACACTGTAAGCATACACAGTAAGAGGAAGTAGTGCAAACTGTCTTATTAAGCATGACTTCAGTACAGCTAAACAGATTGCAACAGCACATGAGAATTGTAACTTCTTGAAAGAACAATTAAGAAGATAAAGGGTGTAAATAAAGTTACATCCTGGCTCCAGGACTGGTTCTGCCCAAAGAACAAATATCTACTTGTTGACAATTCTCTATTTGGAAATGCAAAAATATGTTGTAAGAACAGGAAGTAATTTTCCTCTAAATTATTGAAGCAAAGTCTCTCAGATTATTGATCAGGAAAACCCTAAGTTCTTTTTTTCATTATTGCATTATTTTTTTCAAATATTCTTCAGCGGCCATGAAAGCAGGAAAAATATAAATTTGTACTAGCTCACTGCCTATTACAAGAGTAATGTTGTATATGCTAGTGTCTCTAATTAAATGGGCTTTTCAGATAGTACTAACGCACAGAAAGACATTTTTTTCCCCCATTTCAAGCATCACAGACACAGATTTTGTTGTCTGAAGATTTATATTACATGTATTGAAGTAACTATTTTTCACATCTTTTCCTTCCATTCACATGTGCAACCCTTAATGTCACACAACAACCCTTAGAAAAGGTCTGTTCCCCGTAAGAAAACTCATAGGCAGCCTAAATCTTAGCAAAAAGGGAAAAAGAGGAAATCACAGGCTGACGCTGGGGAGGTCCAAGGGGCAAGGGAACAGGCTCATGGAATTCAGTCAGTGTGGATCTACTGGAAAAGGAACCTAGAAGCAAGGTCTTTTATTGCCCCTAATTCTGTGTGTGTGTCTCTTGCTCATTACAAAGACTCTTTAAAGCCCTTGTTTTCTTGGAAGAATCATCATCCAGGAAAATAAAAGTGGTGGCCTGTATATCAGTACCTCAGAACCTACATATTCCTTTGTCATGCACACAGCTAGAGAAGTAAAATTCTTCCCTCCAACTTAAGGTATCAAAAATTTTAAAATAGTAACTTTTCAACAGTGTAATTTAAAATATTATAATTTAATTCAAATTACTTTTTAACACAAGAAATGTGAAATAATAAGCAATTTCAGGAATCTTGAGTGGGACCATTTCAAAAATCTCCTGATAATGTCATTCTTTTTAGATATTTCTACTTTCCATCAAAGCATGCATCTCAATGTGATTGTAAAATACTCTCCTCAAATCATGCATTTTCTTCACTTTTACTTTTTAACACAAAGAATAAAACTTCTTAAATTAATAAAAAGGCAGCAAAAAGGATTTAAAAAAGAAAGGCTGAGGTCTCTCAGATTTATATAAGTCAAAACAGACATATTAAGTGAAGGAAGAAAAACGTTTGCCAGTATCACTGAATTGGTATCTCTGAATAGTAGCAACCTCTTAATCAGAAAACATATACTGAATATGTCCCTATTAAATTGTATGATGATGCTCTGAAAATTATTTGAAGAAAGAAACAGTTCACTTTTGATGCACATACTGCTTAGAAACTTTTCTGTCTTTGGAAAGATGTCAGCTGTTTTGCTGATGTACTCACTTTTCACCAAGTAACTTGTCTGAGCCCAATAAATCACTGAATTTAGGTACATCACAGATATTAAATGGTAACAAGTTTGGGGTGTGATATTTGAGAGGAAAGAAAGGTCTATAAAAACCTTATATGAAAATTTAGAACCCAAAATATCTAATATTTTACTTCCTTTGGAAAAAGTTCTTAAAATCCAAACACTACCATCCACAACACACACTCTCCCAATGATGTGTATTCGATGAACAGAGTGTATTTTCAAGAATCAGTGAGCTCACAAAATTTATATTAAGGTTCTTGAAATGCATGTTTTTTTGGCATACATAAAACATGTTCAAAACTCTTCCAAGAACGCAGTCCCAACCCACACACCTTACACAGCCCTGACTTAACAGACTACACAGGTCTGTTTACATTTGCAAGACGTAGGAACTATTATAAAGTTAAGCCAACTTACCCTGCGCTACAAAGTCCAGCCATGAACACCACTCTGAGAAAAAATAATAGCTCTTCATTTCTGCTACTGAAATTCCTCTCTGATTCATCATCAGAGAAGAAAAAGGTCCACTTTTCTCTTCCCCTGCTCAGAACAAACTACCCTGAGAAGGTTAGAGCTTTCCTATTAACTGAACTTTGTTCCATAAATGCAACAGGTGGCACAAGATGACTTTACAAATATATTTTGCTCCACTAATGCCACTGTTCTTGTAATTATCTCTTTAATTATAGCGTTCTCCCCTCACGTCCCCACCCTGAATATTTACAGACTGCTGATATACCCAGTGTCTCATACAGTATATCTAAGCATAGGCATAAGCCCTAAGCATATTTTCACTAGTGTTAGGTTTTAGCGAGGCAAAGCAAACTGTTTTTCATGCAGATATTCACCATACTATCTGGAACTAGTTGTATTGAATTGCTCACTCAGAAGTACAGTTTGTCACCTCTGCTATGGATTCACACCCAACTCTCTTCTCTATCTTTCTGATGGAAAAATTGCAAGGGCATTTCAAGCAGGACAGGTAATGAAAGTCTCAAGCATGGAAGCTCAAAATCTCAAATGAATTCATTTTCAACACATTTATCCAGCTAGCAAACAAAAATGTGAAGGCAGCAAACAGAAAACACAGCCTTACATGCCTTGACCTATCTAGCATCAGGACTAACAGTAATAAAGTTGTTGTGGCAGACTTGAACACCAACCAGAAATGTCAGTATTTGCACAGGCTCCAGGTAGGCTTTGGCTGCATCAGGTACAATGTACCTGACTTCAGGTACATTGAAGTCTTCAGATACTTAAATATTTCTGCTATATTAGTATGCTCAGTCTGACATTTTCTGCATCCACACATTTTCCTAGCCTGTCTGTAAGCTCATTCCCTCTCCCCACACAAGAATGGTCAATATCTAACAGAAATATTCATACAGCTCCAGAAGATGTACCACATCTCCGTCCCCTCGGCTGACACAGAAGATGCAAAGGTGCTCTTCCTCTAGACTCTTCTTCACTCTTTGTTGTGGATTATTCAGGTTATCTGACACCTTTACTACAAAAATCTATTAGTATTAGACACACACATTACAGCGCTGCCTCACTGTACCTTTTTGCAGAACTTCTTTGGCTTGGAAGGACCCTGTGACATGGACAGTCTCTTCATTCATTACACGCCTAGAGCTACACATGAAAGCAAACTGCTTCAGTCATCTTCATCAGAAAACCAACCTGAATCCAGTGTGAAAAGATGCAGACTGCAGGATGTCTCCAAAGATACTCCCCATCCATACTACACGCAGCACAGACTGAAGACAGATGTCTCTGGCGTCTCTACTTGCCAGACTTGTTTTACAGCTCTCAGTTCAAGCCGACCTACTGTTCCCATTTGCTCAGAGAAAGCGAGAAGAGGGAGAATCTCAAAGGATGGCCTATGAGCATTGTGTCAGGAAGCCCACCACAAAGGGCCACAGCAATTCAGCACCCTGAGAAATCTCCCCTGCTGATGGGAGACAAGTGTCCTCACAGAAGACTGCTCGGAACCACAGCTTTCCAGAGCTGAAATCCTCCACAAATCCACAACTGCTGCCCCACCTGCTTGCAGTCAGAGATGCAGAAGTACACAGAAGAGACACAGTTCAGCGACAGATTCAGAAAACACGATGCTGCCTCACACAAGCCTGGCTGTACCAGCCTGGGCCTTGCCTACCCAGGCAGTAGAGGCCACGTGGCAGCTGGTCCCAAACCTCTGCATTCCAAAGAACAAGTGTCACCAGAGCTAGGGCTCAACTGGCGTGTGTGGATAAGGGCAACACAGCCTGCCCTGAGTACAAGACACCTGCAGGGAACAGTGCAGTGAGGATTAGGCCAAGGAGGACAGATCCAACTGTCCACGAGCTGCAGTAAATAAAGTCTGCTTTGTTAAAATGAAAATAAAACAGAGATGGAATTCATGAAGTATGACAACTGGAATCAAGCCCAGCTTCTCTTATTAAGGTAAATAAGATAATGCAAAATCAATATATGAACTAGAATATTTATTGTTCAGTTAAAGATTACTATATTCTATATTAAAGATTTTAACATCCAGGGAAAGGATGAAGTCACAGCGAAGCAAACATGCTCTCAGCAATTTCCAGAGATGCTAATGAAGAGAGAACAAAGTTTTGTGAGACCTGGGACAGCAGGACAGAGTGGCTCAACTTTGTCACAAGGAGAAGAGAGGTGCATACCTCATGGGATTCACTGAACCACAGGCACATTTACTTGAGAAATACATTCTTGCCAAAAAATTGTAATTTCACCTAGCATACCTACAGGACAAAAATGTTCCCAGGCTGGAGTACCTCTTCCCTTCTACAATCTAAAACTTTGATCCATCTTCTGTGTAACATTTGGTCTGAAAGTGCCACTGAAAGCTGAGGTTTGCCACCAGTAAGGTGTGAAAACTCCTATCAGTCCAAAAAAGGCCATAAAACAGCCTTGACCAAAACAATTGAATAATTCTTACTGAATATATAAGGTTAACATCAAAAGCATATAATTGCTTTCCTACTGTCAACATAAAACGGGTAACAGGAAGGAAAGGAAACAGAATTTTTGCATACTTGAAGACTTCAAACAGAAAAGGCTGCAACACGATCAAAAGGAGTTTTGCAATAATAATAAAAATGGGTGGGAGACAGAACAGACAGCTTCCTAGAGGAACATACTATTTTCTGACTATACACACACTTATATATAATGAAAGGAACCTGTAAGTAAAAGATGATTGTACAGCATTACAAGATTTATATTAAGGAGCTTAGTCTAAAGGAAATTAGGTAAAAATTAGGAAAACTATGTTAGAGTGTGTTTAATAGAATAAATCTGTGGTTTTCTCCTATGTAGTCAAGCTTTGCCTGTACTTGGAATGAGCTCCAATCCATTAATGAATGGCCAGCAGGTGCCTGAAACTCATAAAAACATAATTATTATAAAATATTTGGTGAAAGTGATGGCTTTTATGGCTACACTTAGGACTTGACAGCAGTGTGAGCGCTACCAAGTGATGGTTGAATGCTACATGAAAGTAAGACTCAGAGGAGATCTTGTTTTGCTTTGCTTTGCAAGACTGCGTCCCATGTGGTTAAAATATTACTTAATTTTTCTTCATTTTTCTTTACTATGATTAACAGCAATTAACATAAAAACCTTTTCTATTCTGAGCTGAATAGAATTAAATGTTAAATTTTTATAATTTACTAGTTAGTACTCCTAAAAATACCAAGCCTTGGCCTCATGAATGTTTAGAACTAGTAAGTCAGGAAAGGTGAAATCTTTACGTTTCAGAGATTATAAACAAAGTTTACAAAAAAACCCCTTACGATTTTAATTCCAAACCCAGTAGATGACAAAAGACTCGTGAACACAGTACAAATGAAGGTATGAGAAAAATGAATCACCAGAGAGGCATTTTTCTCTTCTTATTTTTTTTCCTATCAGTAAATGTCAACATTAAAGAAAGAAATATTGAAAAGCCTTGAAAATTAACTAAGGTAGCCTAGCTTACGTTAATTTCAATTTTCAAATTAATTTAAAAAGAAACAAAAAAAGTCCTCTTTTTTTTTTTAAAGACCACAATAACTCACGATACATAAAAAAAAAAACAAGAAAGTTTTAATTAATTATTGAAAAATTGTAATTCAGCTTATTTTAGCCAGGCAGAGTTAACTTAGTTCAGAGAAAAAAACTCCAAAATGCAGCTTTACTAAACACAAAGATTATATAATTATCAGTCACACTAACGTGTTATTACACCACACACTGTATGAAACAGACTTTGAGACTGAGTAAGTGGTGGCAAGTCCTAATTTAAAAATTTTAATTTAAATTTAAAAATTTAAAGATCAGAGGCTTCTTGATTTTTTGAGTACAGTTAAAAATATTTTTTTTGGCTTAATTAATTATATTTTTTAGGAGAGGAACCTCAGTGACATTCTTCCAGAATACAAAAGGAGGGCTGGTGTAAAGCATTCAGATCTGTGTTAGATACTGTCATACACCTGGAATTGCAAGGAGAAATAAGATATAATTTTTTTTTCCAGTAAATACTGGTGAAAGAGAGTAAACACTATCATGAGTAATACCTCATATTGACAAAGATACATATTTTTTAACTGTAACAGTTGCTGGATCCCTACATGAGTTCGCTTTCAGAGACAATACTTGTTCCTGCAAGAATCATCAGTTGAGAAAATCAGGAACACATATCCTAGGCTAATTACTGCTCCTTTCAACTCACATGCTCCTCAAATTTAAGTGCAACATTCTCCACACACATACATCACACTATAGAATCACGTACACATTCATCTCACCAGAGCATATTTGATGTGGGTTATTTCTCGAGTGCCGTCTGCCATGAAGGATTTGGAAGAATCTTGGTAGGATCCTAAAATGACTTTCATGTCTTTCCCTTAAAAAATGGCGTTGAGACATGGATGTATCTTCACCAAGTTAATCAGTAAAGGAAATAAAAAATCTGCTCTTCGGAATTAACACTTCCAGAAAGACACTCTAATTTTGTTTTTAAATGTCAACGGAGCGTGAAACTTATTTGCCAAATTCAAATGCTACCAAAAAATGATAAAAAAAGGTGGGATTTAAAGGCCTGGAAACAGCCGCAGTGCAATTATTTGTATTGTATGTGCTTTTCCTCAGGAACCAATACCTGGTTTTACTAGAAAGGAAAAAGAAAAATCAGTTGCACTTAATGGACTGAAAATGCCAAGATTGTTTCTGTATAAAATTCAAGGCCCTCTCAGTTCCTAGTGTGCTGCACCCAGCAGACAGGACATCTTGCCACAACTTTCAGTCTACTCTCCCTGTGATTACTATGAATAAGGAAGGCACAGCTTGTCATGTAAGCAGGTCAGACGAGCAAGTGAAATTTAAAAAAACTGTGAAACCGTCTCTTTTTGGTGTTTTATCCAAAATAGCTATAGTCAAACTAACAGCCCTGCCCTGTTTTGGATGAAGAAAAGCCCCCAGTTGTTAGTGCACTCCAGCAGCATACGGAGATCCAACGCCACTGCTCGCCCCAACTAGCTGATACTTTAGGCTCCGTCTTCACATCTTTCTCTTTAATGTGAGGGATCTTCAGCTGTGGCAAAGAAAAACGCGAGGTTTCTCCTGAAGAAGGGCAAGTTGAACGTCTTTCTTTTAACTTTATGGTCTTGCTTGTCAGTTCACAACTTGGCACTCCAAGGGCAGAAATCTCACACTGACACTTGCTGTGTTTCCTGATTCTGTGTCTCAAACACTCGGTATTCCTCAGGGGCAAGTGCTGTGTTCGTGACAGCAAATTAAAGGAAAATACCTTTGCGAATACAATGTTGTCAATTAGAAACTCCTCTTCAGTTCGCTTGCCCGAAGTCAGACTTTCATCATCAAAACTCCTCTTCCTCTCCCTGTATCTGCACAAAAGTGAGGACTGAGCCCCTCAAAGGCAGAGCCCGTTTCCAGAATATGTGAGCAGAGAGGTCTCACAAGAAAAGCCTGAATCTTCCTGGGAGTTAACAAACAGCTAATAGGAAGGAAGGGTGGGGAAATGAATCCCAGGCTTTCTTAAAACATATCAGGAAACCCTACACTGTCTGTTCCCCCTGTCTCTTTCAATGCAGGAGAGAGGAAATTGATAATACTGCTTTACTTGGCAGTCAAGATTTTCCTCTCAATTATGTTTAACTATGCTCTGTGTGGCCACAGATCTACCACAACCCAAATATATACCATTACACACATCTCCCTGAAGAAGGTTTTTAAAATATGATGTACCAACTATTACTCTGAAAGCAATTCAAAGAGATAACCTTTAGTTAATCCCATTGAAGTAAATATTAAATAGCTTATTACAAAATTCTAGTTCGCATATGCTATGTTAACAGAGGAGAATCATTACAGTTCTAGGTGGAATCTGTTCAACTTTCAGCATGAAATCATGGGCAAACGTGGCAATCTTGAAATGGGACAATGAAGAAAAGTATCAAAGTAATAATTAAGAACTGATGAGTCATGCAAATATCACTTGTTTTCCAAATTCATTATACGAAGCAAATGGACCATTGCATATTGCAGCTGTGCTACCTGTCCTGGGTCAAAGGCCTACTAAGCTATTTAAGTACACAGATATTAAAAGGAAGGAAAGATGAGAACAGCATAGTGGTAAAAAAGCACCACGATGCTCATAGCCAATGTACTATATACTCAGGCTTCAAACAAAAGAAGAACTGAGATTAGGCACAGTATCCATATTAGAAAAAAAATCCACATTTTCTTGTTCTGCTTGTCACTGGTGGGCACAAAGCAGTGGTTCTGGTCAGACACAGGGTAACAACAGCATTGGCAGAGACAACCTGTTTCTTGCTGAGTTTAACAGGGGAGGCACCAAATGGGACCAGGGGACACCTGCGTCAGATTGTGAGCCATCAGGGCTTTTCTCAGCACAGGGGCTAACAAACACTGTTCTGTTCTTGTCCCAAGGGGCTGAGTTCTACATCTGTCTTTAGGGGTTAAAACCAGTTTTCTATGTATCATTGCATTTATTGTAATCTTTTTAGTAAATTGAAACTCTGACTTGTAATCTCTCGAGTTGGGTTCATTTTAAACCAGCACAGGTAGGCAGAACAGGAGAAAATGGTTTCAAGTTGTGCCAAGGAGGTTTAGGTTGGGTATTAGGAAAAATTTCTTCACAAAAACAGTTGATGGGCTGTCCAAGGAAGTGGTGAGTCACCATCCCTGCAGGAATTTGAAAGACATACAGATGTGTCCCCACCACAGGGACGTGGCCTAGTGGTGGACCTGGCAGTGTTAATAGTTGACTCTATGAACTTAAAGGTCTTTTCCAACCTAAATGATTCTGTGATTCTTTGAAAAGTGACTCATCGTCCCAGAGGTGTTTTGAGCATGCAATGACACTACTGACACACGGTGAAAACCTCACCAACAATTCGTGCAGAGGATTATTACCGTGAAGCAAAAGGATGTTCTCCTCGCTTTCTTCACATATCAAATGCATGCAGAAAATTGATGATTTGAGCTGTGAAGTTGGTAAGTACACACAATCCTACTGAAATCTAGCCATTAGCTACATCCCTGTCTGCAAACAAGCTTTTAATCTTCTTTCAAGCACTCAAATTTGTGCCTAGAAGCAAAGAAATTAATCACAACAATGGCTATGGTAGTGCGCAATCAGAAGGAAACAGATGGTGTAATGCACTGTTTTCCAAACAGCAGCAGCTTCAATCTCCAGGAAAATAATCTGAATATTTTCCCTTGCCATTGGCATTACTATAACAAAAGCTCCTATTAGAAGGGTATCTTCTCTGCTCTGTACTGCAGAGAAGTTTAAAGACAGTAATATTCTTTGAGTATTGGGAGATCCAACTAGACTGCACCTAACTCTTCTTTCACATCATAAAAATAGTAACATTTAGTGCATAACACCTCTCCCCCCATTATCTCTAAATGACTGCAGACAGCCTGATGGAGTCAACAAAATTGTGGCAATGAAATAGGGCTTATTTTTCTCATGCTTCTTTCCAGGTCTGTTTCTGACCACAGGCAGAGTGTTGCACACTGACAACAGAAGCAGCCACACTGACTTAAATCTGTATGCTCTGATTCTTCCTTTCATTCCCAGGGGCTCTCACAATATTTTAGTAAAATAACTTCAAGTTTTCTTGGGAATCATTAAATTAAGAGGTCATCACTTTCTTTACCATTGAGTGTTCGCACTGCTCCTTTTGATCTTTTTGTTTGTACAGGGGCCTTATCTTTACAGGACATCTCAAACACCCTATTATGATTTTTACTCCAATTCCTAACAATTATATACAGGCCCTTCCTTACATCCTCACATTCAATGTGATGCTGGAAGGTTCACATTATAGGACCATGTATCCCTCTTAATCGTGCAGAGCAGGAGGCTCTGCTAGCAGAATCATCACTGCTCTAGTGTTTCCTCTGTATTTATTTCACTCCTCAACACAAGTTATTCTTCATATTTGCTGATATGTCACTGCCACTGGTGTTGCTCTTCCTCCTACTGTAAACCTCGTTTTTCAGGCAAAAGAGTACATCTCACAGACATGAAAACATGGCACCTCTCACGCACTTCAAGATCTCACCATGCTCACAGGGCATAGGAGTCCACTTATCTTTCGCTCATCCAATCTTTTTCCCTGGAGTCCCGGCAGGGAGGAGCTTCAGCAGAGAAATTTCAGTATTGGAAGTGCCATCACATCCCCAGTAAAAACCCAGAGGGCTGCAGAAGATATCTGGCACGAGGAATATAAAAGACTATGAAAATTATATGGGGAATTGCATCTAACATACACATATGCAGAGCTCAGAAATGACTATTTCTTGGAACAGTTTCTAAAAAAAATATAAGGGCACATACAAGCTAAATCTTGCCATGTGTATCTTTCAGCATCAGCACACTCACAGTTACAGTGGAAATGAAATGAGGGGGAAGGAAAGCGAAATGTTGTTTAGATTTTTCTCTTTAAAGCATGCTTCATCAATTATCTCTGCACATATATTTATTTTGTTGAGAACAAAATACAAACAGAACGCTAAACTGGGCTCATGCTACCTTTTTGAACAAAATTATTGTTTTGCACACATTAAAATATAACATACAAGTTACTTCCAATCTAAAATGTAAGCTGTTTTATAAACACCCATATACCATAACAAGGCAGCATTGATTGTTATTATGCTTAGTCCTGAGCTTTCTTATAACCCTACATTAATGCTGAATTATGGTGAGTTGCTTGTGTTGATTTTTAAAATGAAAAACAAGTTGTCAAAGATTAATCCATGCCAGAGGCTAGTCACTAGGCTAAAACAGTAAAGAGTCAACTAGAGGCTGATTTTGGTGTAGCTGAGATCTTAAAGACACAGGACTTGATATTTTTATATGCACATATCCCAGAGAGCTCTTGGAGATGGAAAATGCTGAGATTAAACCTGTCTGAAAATGCAAAAAAATAAATCATTATTCCAGGAATATTCCAGTATTCTTGAAATACAAGAAAGGACTGAATCTTCATTTTTCAATGTGGATGAGATTAATATAAAGTTTTGGTACAATCTTTGCCTTTATTATTTTTATGCTTGTAACAATTGGATATCTGTGCTTATAATTCACTTTCAGACTACTCTAGCAGAACAGTCCCTCTAGCAAAAAGTTTAAAAAGGGATCCCATAGTGTAATCTAGAGAATCTATGACCTGTAATTATATTTAATAAAATACCATGACATATAAGGAGAATCTGGAGTGGGAAGAAATCTGAGAAACAGATATGAATGGAGGTTATCTTGGTGAACCTAAAAGCAATTACAAACAAACCCAATATCTCATAAAAACAAAGACAATTACAAATATTTTGATATTAATTTATTAAGGGTTAGGAGTTAAAAGAATTATTTGGTTTCACAAGAAATCTACACAGAAACCCTGAATTAAGTTACAAGTGTGAGTTACAAGAGCGAATTAGGTTAGTTGTCCATGCTTAATCCTAACTGGATATATCTGCTCAGAGACAAACCACGATTGTAATAAGCATCAGATGAATATAAGTAGATCAGGACTGAGATAAATGGACAGCTTGCATTCTATTTATACTTGCACATTATGCTGCTGAATCACTGCTGCCAGTCTTTCCTTAAAGCAATCTCTCAAAAAAAATTAAACTAAAATAAATCCTAAAATCAATACACAGCATTTCATAATTTAAATATATAGTAACAAAGAAACAAAAAAATTGCAATATATAAAATTAGGGTTTCAATATTCTGGAAGTGTTAGCATTTAATTGTCAAGATAAGAACAAGCTTTTAAAGCGTAACATCTGTCCCTCTAATATAAGTAATCTTACATTGCATGTCTGAATTTCCTGAAGGTTAGCAATAAATGTGACCCATCTCCAAAAGAACAAGTTCTTCCACCATTAGCAACACAAAATACTCAGAAAATCACAGTGGATCAGAGAAATAACTAGAGGAGAATGTCTCTTTATTATCTGTCGAGCGAAGTGAGCTTTAACACCTAACAAGACAGCACTTCTACTTTGTCCTTTAATGTAGATCCTTTCACTTTTGAAGGCAACTAGCAATTGATTTCAAAACTTCAGAGATGGTCTAGGAAAGTGTAAGGAAACTGGATGTATGCTGGAGAAGACCAGGAGGTCAGAACATAGGCAAAGCCTGATTAGTATCTGATGCCAATCAAAAGCAGCAGGTAAAGGCTATTGTGATATTGGAGCTAATTAAGCAACAGTCACCACTAGTTCACTCATTTACTTAAGTTCTACTAGGTCAAATGACCTGGGAGATGACAGTTACAGATTATGATTGAGCAGATCTGTCAGAGGTATGAGGTCTGCCTTTTTGGTCAGAAGTGAAAGCACGTGAAGAAGAGGAATCTGTTCGCATTAGGAAGCTCCTGGGAATTATTTCAGTCCTATGCTTGAGATGGGCCCACACTTTCACCCAAACACAGCATCTCAGCTCTGTGTTCAGCAACCAACTGCTGCTGTTCTGTGAGCACAATGTGAGGGGCAGGGGGACCATGGCAGGTGGTGGGCCTGCAGAGAGGGGATTTTCACAACAAGAGGAGAAAGAGAGTGATACGAGACCTTTGGTGTCACTACACAGCTGTGCCAGCACACCACAGAGTCACTGCAAGGGGAAGCTGCTGCCAAAAACCAGATAAAACAATTGGCAGCAAAAAGAAGTGGCTTAAAATGATTTATCAAATACAGTTTCACTGACAATGTCCTGTGAAGATTACTACAGTTTCGGGCATATTGGCCATTCCTTGCACATACACCATGGGACACAGTGGTCATTCCCATCATGTACCAGATAATAATCAAAGAAAGGGACTCAGGATAAGTAGTTGCTTTATACATTGTTATGCTAGTGAAAGCTCCGTTCAAAAATCACCCGTATCTAGAATGTGCATATACATACCTATATAAACACATGTGAATGTATAGAAATGAATAATATAACAATATTGACTGACCTTCCAGCAAACAGCTCTGTGCAGAATCAGCTGGGGAAGAGAAAGCCAAAATTTTATGTTGGAAGAACTTCTGCTGGTATCTAGAAATACTTTGACCACACTCAAAAGAGAGATCGAGTTCAAAAGTTGTATCTTTTAACAACTGCAGCAGGTACATAGTATTTCCTCATCAGGTTGATTTCTGCTAGATGCAGACAGAGAAGGAAAAGGAGGTTATATGCACTTACACTCTGGCCAGATACTACTGCTCTCCCCATGTTGGTCTGCCCATTTGAGAGTAGTGAACACTATTCACTAATGAAACCTCCACTTCCTTAGTTTCTCTACGGGAGACAGAGCAACCTGCTGCACCGCCTAGGAACACATTTCTCAGTTGTCCAGGGAGGCAGATTTTACTGAGGTCCAGGGCATTGCAAACCCCATGATTAACTGGTTGACTTTCAGAAGGTCTTTTCCTAAAGACGATACCTTTGACAATTACGAAATGCAGAATATGGTACAAACTGCTGCTGGATCAAAGCATTTTGACAGCTCCCAGCAGGGGTGAGCCCTGGCTACAGCTTCTACTGTTCTCAATAACCTAATGTGCACAGTGAGAAATGACTGCCCCACACCTGCACACACAGAGGATGTTGTCTTGCTGTGCCGCCACAGGCCAGGAGCACCCTTTGAGCCTTCGGTCTCTGCTACCCTAACTTCCTTCTTCTGAAAAGCATTCTCTGTTACCATGTGCTTTGGACCCAAGGAATCCAGTGCTCAGCTCTCACGTCTTCTCTATCAGACTTCAATTCTTTTCCACATTTCACAATCCTCCCTCTTTAGTCTCTTCATGAATGGGCTATTAATAAAACAAGAGAGTTTTCAGTTGAGTAGCTACTTTGAAATTCTTCTGCATGCACTGTTGCACCAATTACAAATTTGTACGGCAGTAATCCACTCTGTGCAAAGGAAGTAGTGCTGTTAATACTTCACAAAGCTTGTATGCAGTTATGAGTAATACCTTTTAGGGACTTTTCAAAAATGCTGCAAAAATCCCTACGCTGTAAGAACCTCAAGCAATTTTTCTCAGGCTACTGTTAGGATACAGCAGAGCAGGTGTTGTACAGCAACCTTCTGAAATGGTTATAGAGTGATAAATCACATAAGTGTTGGGAGAAGGAATGAGATTTTCATAATATTAATGAACATTCCTGAACTGCCGATTTTGACGATGCTCATGTAGGCCTCCAGCAAAATGGGATTTTCCCCGTGCGCAGATAAGCCTCCTTAATTGAACTGGGATGAAGGGATTTATTGGTGGGATGTTCGCCAGTCTCCTAGCCAGTCAAACTTTTAGTTGGTTCAGAGTTAGTTTGCCTCATTCTGCTTATCAGCTAGTCAGTTCTAATAGACATCTTTTAATTACACAGCCATAATTTAGGACATGCATGCTAGTATATCCAAACATACAGTGGAATAGAGAGGAAGGGTCTTGTCCTAGTTACAGAGGCCAGGACCAGTTTATTACTATGTGAGTATAACCAACACTGTGTATTCTACACCCTCTATGTAATTTCTGATGGACTGTTGATAATGGATCATTTGCAGCAGCTGCCCAGGGCACACCTAATGACTCAGCTGTGATAACTCCCCTCCAGGGAGGAATTAGCACCTTCACACCCAGCCTGAGGGGTCATCTCTGCTAATGGCCCATACTGGACTGGCATAATAGGCAGCTGCAACACCTAGACCACCAAAGATGACAAAAATAACCCAAGACTCGCAGAGTTAAATCACCCATTGTGAAACCCTCTGCCCAGGGGGAGGTACTGGAATCCACCTGAACCTGAGCATATATAATCTTCGGGTTTTGGGACTTCTGGTACTACTCGTCAGATCCAGAGGAGGACCAGAACTCCAGTAGGGCCGCCACTGCCACTCTCAACAAGACTGCAATCATTACCTCAACAGAACTGCCACCATCATCTGGACCAACAGGTTTTCCTTTCCTTTTACTTTGCACCCAGAGGGGCCACAGGGTGCTCAGCACAGAGGACAATGAACACCGTTCTGTTCTTGTCCCAGGGGGCTGGGTTATACATCTGTTTTTCATGAGTTAAAACCAGTTTTTCTCTGTATCGTTGCATCTATTGTAATTTATTTTTAGTAACTCCGATTTATAGTCTCTCTAGAGTTGGGTTCATTTCTCCTGCCGGTTTACTTTTTAAACCAGTACAGGTCTTTATGCCATCTGGAACTGCAAAGGACTAGGACAAGTCCATGTTTCAGTTGAATAATGAAAAGCTCTTTGAGAACTAAGAATCAACCATTTCCTTTGAAAAATTTTTTTAAAATGCCGGATGATATGCAGTTATTATCACTGTAATCCTTAAAAGGACTGAGAAACTCCTTCCATCTATAGCATCATATCAGCAAGCACCAGCACTGAATACTGCCACCATGACACAGAAACTTTGTTTGACCTGACTCTATACTGCTGTCAAAGGGAAGATTCCTGCTCCCAGTGACTTCTAGCTTCCTTTGTGTGGGCCTTTACATTTGTGCAGCCAAACAGTGAATTATACATGAATACATTCCAGGTAGAGCAAGCAGGACAGAGACACATGATGTGGCTCCTAGTTGAAGAAGTCAGTAACAATGGTGTGTAATGTGGCATGTAAAAAGCTGCTGAAATTATAGGTACCTATTGATTTCCAGGTTGAGTATACTGCTTAACAGTTATTTCCTAAAATAGCACTGCAAGCGGTGCTTGTCTTTTTTGGATTCTTCAGCTGAGATCTTCACATTATTTAATAAAATAGCACTAGTCATGACTATTTATGGCTATACACTTAGAACCCCAATAAAGGCACAATGGGTAAATGTATCATTGGAATTACAGTCTCCAAATAAATTACTAACTCAAAATGTGTTGAAAGACACTGAAGATTTTGTGAATTAAATATATAAAGTAGAAATAGGCAGTGATGAAATCACGGCTCCTCTTGACATAGTCATACAGCATGAAAACATTGTTAGTATGGAAGTTACTGAGAAAGAAACAGTCAAGACATTGCCAAAAAATCCTAGGTTATACCTGAGCAAAAACATTTTCCTGTATATTCTCTCATGTGAATAAAGCCTGCAAAGGGTACAAAATGTGGGTCCCCACAGCTGTAGAGTCGTACAACCAAAGGTCAATTGCAGCCAACAGCCCCTTCCTCCCTCACTAATTTTGGTCTCATTTGTTACATTTGGATTCACAGATTATTTTTTTCCAGACAATCTAAGGAAGGCTTCTCACTTGTCAGTTAAAGTTAGCACAGTTAAAGACAGCAGTTTTGATTTATTCTTTCTTTATACAGAAGAAATGTTACACAGGCATGCTCTGCTCTCCATTAAGGATGTGTTTCTGAAACATTTGATAATTAAAAACATTGCACTATTGCTTCACTCTTCATCCTCAAATCAACTTGATAAATCCCAGTTTGTTTGAGGAAAATGCTGATGACCATGAAAATGCAACTACTCAGGAAGAGGGGCCCAAATGCTCACACTAAAAGACTGATACCGGGGACTTGATCTCAGGGATGTAGCAGTTGGGATCTCTGAGAAGGGTAATCTGCAGACTACCTCCGGAAAGCTGGCATCTCTTCCAGGTCACAATTACTCCATCCACCATGCCATACGTAAACTGTCCTCGTGCATTTAAACTGTGTGTATTTTCGTCTCTGTACACATCCCCTTCTCACTGCAGAAAAAGTGATTTGCTCTTCAAACAACCTCTGGAGTTTCATGTAGGTGACTGACAACAGTTAGCAGAGAAGAATGTTCAACAAACAGCAGTGGTAGACCAAATCCAAGGGTAGGATCATCTTGGGAGCTGGTCCTCTCATTGTGCAATCAAACACAAAACAGACTTGGTCACAGGAGCAATCTTTGCTCAGACCTGTGATGTGTAAAGCCATCAGTACCAGGCACCTCTATTAGTTACATACAGGTCTGCAAGGGATATTTTTCATTTAGTATCCACAAACACAGGCAGGGCATCTGGAAAGCATCATGAGTACTGACATTCCCCATCAGAAGAATATACAGGATTCCCAGATATACCCCAGGAGTGAGAAGCAGGTAGAGAAAACGAAACAGAAAAGATGCTGCAGTTCGTGCTAAAGGTATACAATACTCAAATATTTCAGAACTTCCCAGCTGTTTGCAAATCCAAGTAAATCCAGATCACACCAAAGTTATATCAGGGGAAAGGCTGTTACTGAGTGTAGAAACTTTGCAGAATATTAAACCACAAATTACACAATGCTCTGCTTTGCAGCTACATGCCTGGTCTTTGCTTCTGTTATGGATACTAATAACATCTTATCACATTTCCTTATGTACAATCATTTAATTCTCTTCATTAAAACAATCTGTGACAACTACTACAATGTATAGTATATGAATATGCCAACATGAAACAAGACATAGTAAGTAACTAATTGGCTACTAGGAAAATTGAAAAAAACAAATTATTTTAAGTAGCAAGACCTAGAAATCTTCATAAAATCACTGTGTTTTAATATATTAAAGGTCCATTTAGAGTGAGCTGCAAAATTTTTTGCTCTGCCACAACCACACTAGAGCACCTGTATGCTTTACCACAAAGGTTTTAACCACTGGGAAAACTTTTAACACTGCAGACTACCATGAAAATCCATCAAATAGCTGGGCAACAGGTCCGATGTGCCCTGCCTGTGTTCCCAAGGACACAGGAAACTCCTGGAACATCTCCACAGTGGAACGTCTCCACCCTTGGAGGCATTCAAATCTCGACCGAGTATGTGTATGGTAAGTAGGTTGGCTTTGAGCAGGTGGTTGGGTAAGATGACACCCACAGAAACCCTTTCCAATCTAAATTATACTATGATCATCTTGTCCATTTAGCTCCCTCGCTGTCATCCAATTGTGTTCACCACTTTGATTCCCACAGAGAAAAAGGGAACCATTTTTAGTGCTTAATTTATGTCAGTTGTTTCAATTTCCCAGTGAATGAATAATTTAGAAGAATTTTATCTTCTTCATTTTAGAGTTATGTGAAGAGGCCAAGTGGTAAAGCAAAACATTAAATTATTTACAAGTTGTACACACGTGGAGGCAGATAAATGATGTAGCATTATATATTTAACAGTTGTCAGAAAGTACAGAAACTATAAGCATGACAGTCAAAGTCCTTTGTCAAAGGAGAGAAAAGTAGCCTTCAAGTCTGTGTTAACTTTTCAGACATTAAAAAGAGCTAAAAAAATGTATTTAAGGTAGATCTGAAGTCTGCACAAACTTCAGAGCTACTAGAGTAAGCAGTTTCTGTTTGCAAATGAATAAATGAGGCTCCATTTCCCTACTGGCAAAATTCTTCCCAAAAGGCAATTAAAGCCCTGCTCCATGTTTTAGGGGGATGGAATTGACTAAATCATAAGTGTGAAGACCTTTCCAGTGCTGGAAGGTGATTAGGTTATCACAGACTAGGAGAATAAATTATAAAAACAATGGACAGATCCTAAATCTTCAAGCCTTTAATTACCAAGTCTATTCTGTTTGCTTGAAGGATTACATCTTCTTATTTTGGTGTTCAAAAAATAAAGATCTAAGAAATAACATTAGCAGCTGAGTTTTTATACAACTCCAAATAACCTCTACCCATGATGAAGACAAGGACAGCAAACAGAATTCATTATAATTCAGCCTTTCTAAATGTATTGACTGCCTTATATATGCAGCTGAAGAACTTCTTTGAAATAAAATTCAATCAGAAATAGGTTGAAAAAATGGAAATAGGTTTGAAGTACCATTCTCTGAATATGTACTACAAAGAGACCATGAAACAGAACAAAATACCACTACACTATTTTTTTTCAGTAACTTCACATTTTTCTCAAAAATTGATTTAAAATATATTTCTTTCTTAATGTGCATATATTTTACACAAAGACCTTCTGTTAAAATTCATCTGGCTCTCTGACCCCCCTTCCCCCAAATGTGCACAGACAGACATAGTCATTAAAGGATTGGTAGAACAAGATCTCCATTCTTTTCTGAAAGGGGCCCTACTAACAAAGGACCTCCAAAAGTAGTCTGTATTGTTAGGTGCTGGGTGGGAGATGCAATCTTTTACAGCAGTGAGGATTTAGGATCTACTTCCTCCATGTCCTGTCAAGTAGACACATCTCTTACCCACACTGTATTAGCATCTTTCTACCTTCTGGTTTTAACAAACTCTTATGTCTTGTCATTGACTTTAAGTTCAGCAGGAACCTCTTTGAGCATTTAAAACAAGCTCCACCATACCCAGAAGACAGTTTTCTATCCATAATGTGTTCAGCACATAAGATCTGGTATAATGACAGCAACTGGAAGGGGTTAAGGCACCTCTAGCCTCATGGTTTGCCACGGCTCCCCAGAAACACTCAGTCTGGCCTGGAGCTCACTCCTTTCCCTGATGCACACCTCTGCCTCCTTTCACTGGTAGAAAGACCACCAGGTGTGGGGGGCAAAAGGATCCCCAGCAGGGAAAACGTGGCTGCTGGGACTAGGTGGACTCAAGCCCACAGCTTAGGGAAGGCTTGCAAAAAGGGGAAAGGATGCTGGACCTGGGTGACAGAAGATGCTGGGCAAAAGCATCTTTTAGTGAAAGGAGACACTACAAGGAGGCCCGTGGAAGGACAGGGACTTGGTACAGGCCGGGGAGGGCCAACAGGGACTGAAAACCAGTGAGGGCAGAGGAGATACAGGCACTAGGAGGGGAAGTGTGGTGTGAGTCTGGGTGCAGCAGATGGATCTGACAGGAGATCTGAAGAGGGACCTGCTTAGGACAGCAGTAATGCGAGCGGAAGGCCAAGATGAGAGTTTTCCTCTCCTCATACAAGTCCTGAGAGGTTGAGAGCAGCTCTACCATGGAAGGGAAACTGCTTCTGGCTTTGCCTGGATGCCCATGTGCTTCCTGTTCAGTGCGCTGCCTGATTGGTCCTTCACTTTGAGTAGCAGTTTTGCTCGAGCATCTTAAAGAAAACAGACAAGCAAGACTTGGGATCATCCTGTTCGTATTTTATCGATGCAGGTATGTGCCCTACCATGTAGGCAAGGACAGAGGGGGAGAGAGAGCAGTGCACATGTGCAAACAAGATATCATGATAAGAAATAACATAATTACAGTTTATTTTGACAAGTATTAATGGTTTTTAGGGGCACAAATTTTAATGAAGTGTGGTGAGACACCAACGCTTTCATGATCTTACAGATGATGAGCAGACAGAGCAAAAAACATGAGGGCTCGAAGGGGCAAACATCTGGCAGTCATACAAACCTAGATGTACCTTGTTTCCTTTTTGAAGTAAATCTCGTGCCTTAATTTCATGATTTAAGGCACTTTTCCAACTGAAATAAGAAATTTGAGAGCTTGAATATATTCTCATCAAACTGTAACATGAATTGACAGCATACACAAAGTATAAAAATACGTATATCTCATGTTAACTTTGCAAGTATTATAAGTAAATAATAAAAGTTAATACCCAGTAAATGGCAAAACGTTTTTAAGATAAATAATATAGCACTGAATGATGAGTTTACTATGAGTATAGACTTCTAAGTGGAAAAAAGAAACACCTAATAAGATGTTTCAAATCAAAGCTAGCAAAACAGCACATAGCTGTCACAAAGTTGTGTTTTCTTGGACAGAACAGGATAAGTGGCAAAAATATTTGTAGCTCTCAACAGATAGGTTTGGAAAAAAAATCAAAAAAGGTATTTCATTAAAAAAATACTTCTAGTTCTTCTTATCATTGCAGTTCATTTCTTACAGATACTTAGAAGTTGTTACTAATACAATGTACGCTTTGTCTCTATTCAGTTTGAGCAATGATGTTTTTCAAAATTTTTTCTCAGATTCAATTTTAGATTCAGCTAAGGCAAAACTGTAATTGATAATATTCACTGAATAGAAAGGAATATACACTAACTCACTAAAGTCACAAAAAATATCAAACTAAAAGTAACACTTTCTAGACTTAGTCTGTACATTCAGCTTTCAACCTTGTGTCTTCCCAGTCACCAGGATTGGTTTATACATACTGGAAATCTGAATTTCCTTGTAATTTCTAACTACACAGTTTTCATCTTTGAAGTCCACTGAAACATATTGCTGAAGACATCAGGTATTTATTTAAGAGGTGTGAAAATTTTTGCAAAAGAGCTTGGATAAGTGGTGCCATATAAAATGTAAATATTTCTACCTTTCACAGCAATCAAATAAAATTTTGCATGAAAACAAACTGTGTGAAGATATCACATCTTAAAGCGCAGCAGTCTTCAGTTACAGACAGAGGAGAGAATGAACAGAAATATCACGTTTCTAATTCACACAACATGAAAGACTAAGAGCCTGATACTACACCTACTAAAACGAACTCTAAGATAACTGGTGAGCTCAAAATTAATTAAATTAAATACTGACAGAAGCATGCATCAAGAAGTTAAAAGACTCAGCCCAGAAACTTAATGGGCTTAATGGGTAGCTTAATGCGTAGTGGATCCATGCAGATCTCTGCAGAAGTCAGGCAACAAACAGATCTCTCTGCTTTGCCAGCCAACAAACCAACAGCTGTAACATTCTACCACAAAATACCCATTTCAGATTTGAGGTTAACCAAGACAGTAAACTTCTAAAAGAGATGATCATACATGATTCAGTTATCCAGGAAACACAAATTATGGGAGATGGTCACAGGAGTTTCACCATTTCTCCCCTGAATTCACTGCAGAGCACTACTGAAGGGACAGTCATACCCCATCCTGTTCCTCCAATACCACGGCCATGTGTTCTCACTGTTGCCCTGATATTAGCTCAATTGACCACAAGATGAGGCAGGGCAGGCTACAGATATGACAGTAAGCACACTTCTCTCCCCTCCACAAAACAGGCAAACAAAAAAACAAACACCCCCCCCAAACAAACAACCAAAGAAAAACCCCAAAAAACCCAAACCAAAGCAAAAAACGGCAGATTTCTGTTGAATCAACAAATCACACAAGTTCGATCACTCCAATAATTGCAAGGTACCTATCTCTCACCTAATGCAATAGAAACCATGTGAAGCCAAAGACAAGGAAGAGAAAAAAAGTAACATTCTTGCAAAATGGTTTGGGACCAACTGTTTTCAAAAAGCTTAAAAAACTAAAAACTTTATTAAAAATTATTGCAGTTGGGGTTTGGTTTTGTTTGTCTGTTTTAACTGGCCTCATTTATTAGATAGCAATAACATGGTTTATTACTAGGAGTCAAACTGTTGCTTCACATTAGAAGCTTTTGTTTGGGAAAACTACAGTTTTGTTGATTGACCGTCTAACAGCTGTTAGAACCTAACAAGCTAACCAGGAGTTGTCTCTACACCATACAAACCACAATTCTTCATTAAGCGTTATGAAATGTGACATTTTACACCATTTTTCAATCAATTTCTCAAAACCTAAAAAAAAGCCCTAAAAAAAAATTACAAAGATGGAAACTAACACATTGGAGCAAAAATGCTATTTCATATCTTACTGTTCATAACATAACTTTAGTTGCTTGCTGACAGAAGCATCCGAGGTGAAGAACAAGACCAGGTAATAGCCCTGGATATCCAGGTTCACATACAGTCATCACTGAACAGATGCCACACAGGCTGCCTGCAGATGAGAGGAGTGACTGCTGTTTCCCCAGGCTCCCACCCTACCCATGCCCTGACTTTATCAGGGGAGGAGATGCACAGGTGCCGAACTCTCGCTTGCCCTGCTCCCTCCCATTCCACCTCATCTCTAGGAGAGTAAACCCAGGTGACTCAGCCGGGCAGGAGCCACAACAGGACTCTCACCTCTGCGCTGGTGAGGCCACACCTGGAGTACTGTGTCCAGTTCTGGGCCCCTCAGTTCAGGAAGGACATTCAGGTGCTGAAGCAGGTCCAGAGGAGGGCAGCTAGGCTGGTGAAGGGACTCAAGCACAAGTCCTATGAGGAGAAGCTGAGGGAGCTGGGGCTGTTCAGCCTGGAGAAGAAGAGGCTCAGGGGAGACCTCATCACTCTCTACAACTCCCTGAAAGGAGGTTGTAGCCAGGTGGGGGTTGGTCTCTTCTCCCAGGCAATTATCAGCAAGACAAGAGGGCATGGTCTCAAGTTGTGCCGGGGAGGTTTAGGTTGGATATTAGGAAGAATTTCTTTACAGAGAGGGTGGTCAGACATTGGAATGGGTTGCCCAGGGAAGTAGTGGATTCTCTGTCCCTGGAGATTTTTAAAAAGAGACTGGATGTGGCACTTAGTGTGATGCCTTAAGCCCCTAATGGTTTTTTATTTTTCTAATATTGGTAAGCCTTATAAGTTTTATAAGTAGGTTTTAAAAGCAGCAACCCCCCTTCCCTCCTTTGTCCCTTTCTCTAGCACCCTTGTTTACACATTCCTTAACCCTCTTACCCCATTCTATGCTCCCTATATCAATCCTACCCCTGAATATAGCAGAGATGTTTAGTCTTTTGTCAAGGCAAGGCCTAGATTGTTGGCAGAACAGCATATCAGGGCCTAAACCACAGAATACGGTCAAGAATTAGGTAACTATGTACCCTTTGTGCTCTGATGAAGAGGAAGGTGGGATGAACATGGGGTCCCAAAACCCCCAGACCCATTTCTCAGGGGGTGGACCCCAGGGTGGTCCAGAGTAAAGGCCACAGGGTGGACACATCTGGGATTGGATGGATGGTATTATAAAATGTAACATCTCAGGCACGGCCTGCGCGCGTCGTGTAACATCTACTGCCTTGGCAAAATAAACCTTTTCTTATCTCGCCCCTAATTAACTGCTCTGGAGATTTTTTCAGCACTAAAATTTCACGGCAACAGTGCCATGGTCTAGTAACCGCAGTGGTAGTGGATCAAGGGTTGGACTTGATGATCTCAAAGGTCCCTTCCAACCCAGCTGATTCTATGATTCTATGATTCTAAGCAGAGGACTGGACCTGCCAAGAGATACTGTGGGGCACAGCTCCCTTATTCTCCAAAACAAGAGCAAGTGCAGTTAGAAAAACCACTTGAAGCCCACTGACAGTACAGTGCAGTGATGAGCCTGACCTTATTTCTGCTGGGAATGTTCCTCCCTCCCTCATCAGTTCCACCATGCTTGTCTAATGTTTCCTTTTTTGCTGTGTCAAATACAGATAACAAGTTACTCGAGGCAGGGAGCTGTCGAGAGCAGTATAGCTCATCTGGAAAGGGTTTGGTAGGTTGTGCAAAAAATAGAGCAGAGCAGATGACCAGCCTTTAAAACAAACACAGTTTCATTTGTTCATATCTTAATAACTTACTAATTCATTGCCTAATGTCTTATTAGCAACACACTTTAAAAATCAGGCTTTGACCATCAAAAAATTCATTCTAAAGGCATAAATAGTGCAAACTAAGTTTTTCCCCCTTAAGTGTTTTGTGAATGCATTGGTAATGTTCAAAGTCTAAGATCTCCAGCATTAATGATGCTATAAAATTAAACCTGACGCTTTTCGTAACTTCTTCCTAAGTGCTTCCCAATTCTAGTAAATTGCTCTGAGCTCAATGGGATGAAAGTCCCTGATGGCTATGACAACTCATGAAGTCTCAGATAGGTTGTAGGGTAGGACCTGGTGAGAGGCAGGCTCTGCAAAACCCTGACACAGCACCCAGTGTGTTCCTGCTCTCTGCACAGGACAGCAGCACACACATGGTAAGGTCCCACAGAGCCTAATGAACAAAAATAGTCCTCGTATGACCAACCCACAGATGATCTGCTGCCAGGAGCACAAAGCAGTGAGAAGTGTTAGGAAAGAGTGGAGAGTGGATGTATATTTGCCTTGCTTCCTTTTCTTCCATGTGTATCTTTAAACCTGATAGTATATACTGCATTTGTTCTTCTTTAATGTCATAGGTCTAACTATATGGGCCATCACACGTCTCACGTGTCATGGAAACTTGCAAACTGGTTGTCAAACCAGCAAGACTGCTGGTCCAGGATGATGGTGATACTGAGTGAGTGGGAAGGCTCCTCTGTCTCATAGCACTGCCTGCTCCTGCCTTCCTTCTCAGGCAGGATGCACACCAAAGAGCCACGAGCCACGCTGCAGCTCAGGCAATGTCCACGTGCAAAAAGTCAGGAGCTACTTGACGGGAAAGGATGGGAGAGGAACTCCTAAGGGAACATGGGGGAACAGGAGGGGCTTCTCCGGGATCTAAGTGCCAAACGGTAACACCCATATCCCTTCCTGCCTTGGCAGTCACACATCAGGACGGTCTCAAATACCTGTATTTCCCTTCAAACTACTACTGGATCTCTCTAATCTCTCACCCTCCTTTGGGGATAAAATTGAAATCCTGCCTGTTCTCACCAGCTCCAATAAGGGTTCCCTACAGCACCATATAAATGTCAGACAGAGTCATTAATGAATGCAGCCCTAATCCATCGTGGGACTTAGACGGTGTTTAAAAGGAATGTCAAATAAAGCCCAGAGTAACTGTGCTGTTTCCATGTTTTAAAAGGCAGGTGATAGGATGCAGAAACGTTTGTTCCTGATTTTCTGAAGGCTGGGTGGGAACTGTTAGTACTACTTTAACTTGGATAATTGCTAAGCACACCATGCAAAATTAACAACGTAGTATTTAATGCATATTTTTACTCTCCTAATACAAAATTATGTCAGCCCTCTGTGCCACCTAGACATTTTTAATTCCCTGTCAGATCTTCAAAAATGTAAACAATTACTTTGAAAAACACCTCCACCTGCCACACTGAAATAATTAATCTTCTGTCTTCATACAACAACAGAGAGCTGTTTCTATTTATATCCCTCTCCTGCTCCAGGCTGTGTGCTCTCAAAGCAATTCAGGTATACCATTTTCAAAGGAAAGAACGACTGCACTGAAGTCAGAAGCGGACTGCAATGTCCTTGAAAGACCAGTAAAACATGAGCTGGGGGTAAGAAACACTGAAGAGATTCAGCAGAAGGAAATTAAGAAAGCATACAACTAAAAAGCTAAAAATGCTATGCGTTGTTTTATATATTTTTCTTACCTTTACTTCATAAATTACTTCACAAGGGATTTGTCTGATATGGAAATGCCCATTTTCTCCCACAGATCACTTGCAGCCTCAGCAGCCTTTCCACAGAACCCAGAAATGGAATTTTTGACTGTGGCTATTCTCAACAAAACCAGCTGTGCCAGGATCACAGCAAATGTCTGGGTCCTGAGCAGACAGGAGCTATCTCATAATTAAAGCCTGGCATCTACTCAAGTATCAATTAAGTACTCATGATAAATTTTCATCATTCTTGTGATTGTCTGTATGTCATATTCCATCATAACTATTGAACATAAAGCTATTGTGTTTCAGATGCTGTATTATGGGGAACCCAGCTTCACGTCCTACTAAATGCCATCTATGACCAAAACACATAGAAAATCTTTTTATACCATCTCATTTCTGCCAGCTTTCTATTCTCATCCAAGCTGCATAACCAAACACACCTGTTTTGCTTCCATACCCCATGTTCTCCTTTTTTTATTCCATTGTCAACAATCTTCAAAGTAAGCTGGAAAAATTCCTCCCTCAAATACAAACAAAACTTCTGTTAAAACACCGGCGGGTGACATGAGGTAACTTAAACTGACCAGCTAAGTGACATGGGGTAACTTGGAGAGACAACCAACAGCCTAGGACAAAAGACTGACCAAAGGAATGCACTTTGTCCAGCCCAGAAGCTAGACACAGGACTGCTTACAGAAAGGCTGCAATTTATAGTTTTATCTTTTTAACAACAAAGGTTGCAGCCTGAAGAGTCATTTTTAAAATCAGATATGTGTATTCTCATTATTTTCTATTTATATCAATTATCTTGGTGTTTCATATGCAAAGCCACCCTCCCTTTACATTACAAGCGATAGGCAGGAATTGAAAGAAAAGGAAGATACATTTCTGGATCAACAAGAATTCAAACTATAAAAGAACCAGGACAGTCAACTTCTCAGTGTAAATTTTCTGCCTGCCACATGAAATGCTAAAGACAGAAAGACTTTTAGTAAAACTATCACTTACCAAATGCCTCAAACACATGAAGGGGGACAGCGCTTACACCCCTGAAGTAATAGCACAGGTGAAAAACAAGAGCTTATCTATCACACAGCAGTGCAGTTCTCAACTTGCCAAAGACCTGTTTGCCCAGATTATCAATTTTAAGAAGGCAGACTGCTGCCAAGTGGCATTACACACCTAAGTCTCCAAAACCTGGCAGTACCACGCTGCACTGTGCTTTATCAGCTTGCCACAATTTGAACACCACATCCTCCTAGAAAGCTGCCTTCCCCCATGTCCTTGAAGGGATTTAACCACCTAAGGCACTATGACACCTGCTTCTACTAAGCTCAAAACACCATCAGCCTTCACATGAAGATAAAAACATTTGGGGATAGCTATCACAAGGCTTCTCCATTTCAGCTTACTCCCATGTTGGAATTCACAGCCAGTTACACTTTTTCTGTAACACCTTTAACGTATCTTCATTGCAGCACAGGTTTCATTGTGCCTGAGTTCCTGCTGCTTCAGGGAGCCATGTGGAAAGCCCAACAGCCAGCTCCATGCCCCTGGTACATCACAACTCAAAGAGGACTTCCCATCAGTCGTCAAGGAATTTAAAGCTTTAGTACAAAAACTCAAAAGCCACAAAAAGACCAGCAGAGACAGATTGAGGATATAACTAATATCCAAGATTGCTGTAGGTGAGGGGATCTATTGTCTGAAACTGCCCAGACTGCAGGAAGTCAACCTCCAAGACAATGATCCTGTCTCCATCACAGCCCAGGACTGTGTGCTTAGGCTGACTGTTCCACAAGGCTTGAGGTAGCTGCACCCAGTGCTGTTAAAGGCAATGTTAAAGGCTGGACTATCAGACAGTTTGCCTCAACCACAAAGCTGCATTCCTATGTATGGTGAGCCAAGAGGCTCATGCTTGAGCTATGCAGCTATGGGGATAACTAGAAAGAGGTCAGAATAGCTAACACAGTATTGCAGGCTTAACTCAAGAGACCTACAAGTGATTAATCCACACAAAATCATCCAAGATCATGCTCTCTGTCTGAAATAAAAGCTGCTATTTAATAGGACAAGACAAAAGAAACAATGGAACTAAATTAAAGTGGCTTTGCCATATATTGTAAAACAGAAGCCCCAAACTTCCAGCTGAAATACATTGTTTCAGATACTGAAAACCTTAAGAAGTTGTTGGGCTGTCACACAACAAAATCTCAAGTAGCTCACTTGATGTCCTTCATTAAATGAAAACGCCTCGCGCTCCCTGGCTTTGCTCAGCAGGTCAGCTTAGAGCAAACACCTTGAAGACAAGACCCCTGTGTTACATACAGACAGCTCTGTGCTGTTCCTTTTCTGCAGAAGTTCCCTGTTATTTGATATGCACGAGGTAATCTTGCAGCTTGGCTCTCTGCAGTTGGAAGTGTGGCAGGCAGCTGTGCCAGGCACTCTTGCCAAGAAAGTATTTTGAGACACCACGATAATAAAAATGCATCAGTGTAACAGGCTTTTTTCTTCTTTCATATCACTAAGTACATAAGTCCAGGTAGGACATTTCTGGCTCTGCAAGCTTTAAGTATACATACCCAAAGTTCAAAAACTGAATGGGAGACTGACAAATATACGCCCTGCAATCCTCTGAAAAGCCACTCTAAATGGGTGATCATTTACTGTTTAATAACTGTTTTGCCCCCAGTCTGTTGAAAGCTATCCGCATAGGGTGAATTTTCCTACTGCAGTTCAGCAACTGCCATTAAAATCAGTGAAAGACTGGGGTAGATGATATAAAGAGATCACTGATAGTCCCAAGAAGAAGTGCATATGAATATAATTTTATTTTCTTTGGTATGTAAAAAAGAAACCCTTTAAGAAAGCCATCTTTAAGTGACAATACCTTGGTTAATAATAAAATTTAATCAACCTTAATGTTGATCAAAATATTTTTCCTCAGATTCCCAAAAAGGCAGCTAGCTCACTTTAAGAAGGATAATTGCTAACTCTGAACCTTACTCCCACTAATTTCACTAGGTCCCTCTGTTTCAATATTAAAGATGTTGATTTAGACCAGAATATACTAAGAAATGGATGCCATGCAGGTGGTCACAAAAGCCGTGACAGTGCATGCTCATAGAAAACATGAGCAATATAGTCCTATCTGCTTAACTGTTCAACTGCAGCTCCCACTCTTATTTTTCAAATTTTAAACCTCATGTCAGGAAGACCATGCCTACTTTATACTCTCTGGGCTGGAATATCAGAAGCATCTTTCACAGTTCAGCTCAACATAGGTGCAGGAAAGCTGAAAGGAAGGGACAGCAAATTAATATCAAGCAGAGGCATCCCCCCCACCATTAAATTTCACCTGGGTACAGCAGATGTGCTAACAACCTGCAGATTTTCAGAGCTCTCACATGGATCTCTTCAACTCTACCAGCTATGTAAAAAGTTCTCAATAGTAAATTAATGATGTTCACGCTCAGGCCTGCCTGCCAAATTAACATGCATACACAGAGTATTCTGCCATGTGCAGAAAAGATTTCTTTGAGTTCCCAAACTGGAAAATCATGTGAACCAGGGACAGATGCTACAAGGGTAAGAAAGAGCAGGTAAGCTTGCAAGAGTATAGGAGTGGGGAAGACACACAGAACAGGTCCTTCCAGCTGCACACAACTTTATAATACCCCTTCAGTGTGCCTGGGGGTGTTCCTGTTTCTCCTTGCAATAAGCCAACTCATCCCAGTGATGCTGGGTACTTGGAGATGGGTATGTGAGTCCATTCCTCCTACATTTGTGCCTAATTTGTCAAGACAGGTGAGCCAGCCTTCAAAACTTCAGAAGCCTGCCTGTCAAGAACACAAAGCCAGGGAAATTAAATGTAAAGTTTTGGCCCAAATTGGGAATAAGACAGAAAATATGGAGCTACTGAAAACTGACTGAAGCTGAAATGGCTACGGGATGTTACATGTACTTAAAATACTAGCACTGCGTACATATTTACTGAGGAACAACACACATGGTTTCCTTCTTTGATTTGCAGATGTTTCTTCCTTTTGCAGAGTGTTAAAATTTTGTTTGAGGAGAGGAAACAGATGCTAGCTGTAATAGTGGCACCTTTCCAAGATGGAAAGAAACCATTAGTGGGGCTTCCATGGGATTAAGGATGGGAATGTGAAATCTGTATTGCCTGTTTGCATGAATTAGACAACACCATCACCACAAGGCTTCCTAGTGCTGATGCAAATGTAGAGTAGTGACCAACATTAAGAGCTGGTGCCTTAACACTGTTTCTGTATCAGTCAGACCAAATGGAGTCCTAAGCAGAAATGGCACAGCAGACAGCAATATGGACAATGCATGAGGTCCCAGGCCAGAACTATTTATTATCTTGTGCTTCAACCTCTGAGCTACTGTTCTACAGGGAGAACATAATCAGAAATTTACAGAAAAGGGTTGAATTTAACATAGCAACAAAACTCAAAAAGAAGACAAGTAAAAACTATGGCCAAATGAACAGAAAATGTCATTATCAATCAAAACAATAAATGTGGACAGAACCAGGATATTTTTTAAGTATCAATAATAATTTCACAGTTTTTCTGAAATAAATCCACAATTCTAATGGAAAATAAAAAAACCTACACAACTTAGAGAATGTTTCTAAATCACTTCTCCCTTGTTTTATGGATTTATATGAAAACAGCAACAGCAATTCATCTGGTCATCCAAGTCTAGGAGGTGATTTGATAGTAGTGGAGTGAATGGGAGGACTGAGAAGCACATAGGGGAAAAAATAAAAGAAGAACACCTTTTATAGTTGTTGAAAAGGGCAGGGTACAACATTATTTTGAACTGTGGAGCAGGAGTCAAAGCAGGAATATGAAGAGGATGATAAGGTTAAACTACAGAGTATCTTTACGATTGTGACAGTGAAATATGTCCAGAAGCAGAAAAGAACGTATCTGCAAGGTGTTGGAGGAGGATAAGGTGAAGGTGAGGATAAGGTGAGGAAGATGAGAAATAAGCAATCAAAGCTTTGCCTGAGAAAGCTGCTAAGGTTTGTGAAATGTGGCAGAGGAAGGCTGGGATACTGTGAGAGGATCACGGCATTCATGAGATAGTAAGGAGTAGGAGATCAGTAATTTACCATAGGGGCTGAGAACGTGAGTAAATCAGAATTTAGTCAGAGCAGAAGGAGCAGAAAGACCACTAAGGAAAGCGCTGGTGTGGTAGTGAGGGATGAGTAGCCCAGAAAGGTTGTGTGAGTGCCAGACTAACACAGGGGACTTTGTAGTGGGAGAGCAGCCAGAGGCAGAAAGGCTGTTGTGGTAGAACAGCAAAAGATTACAGACACACCCAGACTCACCAGGTTAGGATTCCTGGTGAGTAGGTATTCCTAGGTTAGGAACTGAGCTACTCCAGGCTTCCTGGCCCCCTGTCCCTGTCAAGGGAAAGACCAGTGCACCTCAGAAGGTGGAAGGACTTTCCTTCTTAGAGTGCCCCCTTCTCTCTGTTCAGCGCACATGGATTTTGGAGATTTCCTCTTCTGACTTAGAAGCTTAAAACTACCCAGGATGAATCTCAGCCTGCCTGTGGTATCATTCAGAAAACAAACAAACAAACACAAAACCCCCAAACCAAGCTAAGGAAGAGGAATAGTCTTTTTTTTTTAACCTAGGATCCTACAAAGGAAAAAATCCCTTGATGCCTGAAGGTGGACAGCTGTGCCATGGGACAGCCAGGGGAACCTTTGCATTTCAATCATTCTTGAGCAGGGAGCTATTGAAAAATGGGCTTGGAAAAAGTCTGCATATGATCTTGGGCTGTTAAGGAAACCTCTGCTTACAAAAGGTTTCTGAGTGAACAGAAAGACAGCTGTGAAGCCAGACAGGAGCTAATTTGACCCAAGGACAGGGTACAGCCCAAGAAAGGGAGGCAGCAACAGAGAAAGGGTCTAAGCAATCTGAAAGCAATAAGGGGGGTGGAAAAAAGGGAAAAAGGAAACTTAAAACAGTCACCTATAAATACAATCACTGGCTGTAGGAAAGCATTGCCTTTGGCCTGGGAATACCCGCACAGGGATTACAGAGAGGAAGAAAGAGAAAGAGAAGGGGGAGGAGAGGGACCAGCACACGAACATGAAATTGGTTGTAAAGTAACAGCTGCTTTTTTTTAAAAAAAAAAGCAAGTTTAACAAGCTAAATACCAGCACACGGGCAGAGGCTGCTAGCAAGTGTGAAAACAGCAGTTTGGAGCTGCTGCTGGCTTACATGAAGGTCACAGTGTACCTGCAGCTGCACAGCTGAGAGACAGGCGGTGTCACAGGCAAACCAGGCAGCCTGCTCCCACTCTGGACGATCCTTCTTCAATTCAGGAAGAAAAGGCTCCCACATTCCCAACAAATTCTACCATATATTCTTAAAATTCATCTTGCCTTAGAAAAACTAAAGCAACATTTTTAAGGGAGTGAAAAAAGTAATATACAGATTATTAAAATAAACAGCAAAAGACAGTATGCCCTAGCAAATATCAGACTGACTTTCTTCTTAAACATTCAGAAAATCAAAACAGGCAATGAAACAAATATCCAGACATTTAATAAAGATATGTTTTGAAAATAGAAAGATAATCAATAGGAAAAGCAAGGAAGAAGAAAATAGTGTATGGTGACCTTTACTTGCAATTTAATGCTTGTTCTCATCAGATTAAATCTTACTTCCCTCCCCCCCCCCCCCCCCCAAAAAAAAAAATATTACTAAGAAGGTAAAATACCTACTTTCCCTGTCCAGGAAAACAGATACAGCTGGTCTGTTCATTCCACATTTGTCATTTAATCTATCTGTTCATCAGACTACAGCATCAGCCATCTTGCTAATTATCTCCTTGCAACACACAGAAATTGAAAAAGATGAAAAAGTCACCCATAAGAAACAGAGGACTAGGAAAATGGAAAGATAAATTCCAGCTTTTGATACTGCAATGAATAATACCTTAAATATTCTGTATTCTCAAACCACTGGTTTGCCTCAGATGACAAGAAGATGCAAGACTTCTGTAATCTGTCAACCAACTAAGAATAAAGGGCAAACCAAATAGTTTCTAAGGATGCAAAACCCACATCTCTTGTCTTTCCAGGTAACTTCTTATTCTGAAATATATTTACATCTCTGTATGAGCAGTAGCTCGAAAAATACTCCCAGATCTAATTACAGATCACCTTACTGTACACTGCTTCTTAGTTCTAGTTTTGAACACACAAGCATTTATATTTTCAAAAAATTATGAAAATCTCTCAGAAATTGTAATAATGTTTCTACAGTGCTAAAACCATTTTAGCAAATCTGCTGCAATTTTTAATCTATACAGATGTAAAACTACCTTTACCACGATTAATTCACACAACTCTCCATTTTAATGAAAATGCAATTTAGATCCACCCTAAATACTGGCTTGCAATGCCTTACAGTTAGCTGAGCTTTTCACTGCTTCTTAGACCAGTTCTGCTAGAGAAATCCGTAATTTCTCCAATTTAGGTAAAGCCGAGTCAGATAAAAAAAGGAATCAAGACCCATTTAGAGTATTTGAATGGGCTAACAGTTACTCAAAACTACTCAGGACGGTCTTCTAAAGCATGCCTCAGGAGTATCCAAGCACTAAAAATGTTAATTAGTGTTAATATCAACAGAAGTTTAACCTGGTGACAAAAGCTCCTAACGTTTTCTTTCCTATTAATTGCGAACATGCATAAAGAATGCTAGTCAGATTACCAGGATTTTCTGTAAATCCTACAAAATCACTAACAGCATCCACACAACACATTATTTAAGACCAGCAGCTCCTCCTACCAGCGCACTGGGAAACCGCATTTAATCTTTCCATCAATTCTTCCAGGGCCATTTCTTCAGTTTTCAGCCAGCATCTCATTCTCAGATAAAACAAAAAGAATCCACAGCAAACATGCCCTCCTGCTCCAAGGATGAAGGGAGGCAGAGGGGGGGGAAAAACCCCCAAACCCGACCACTACAGCAGTGCTTCTCAGCCTTGCATTTCAATCGCTCCGCACGGATCCCCTCGGCACAAAGGGAGGCAGGAGCCCACGTTCCCTGCTGGCAGCGCCTGGGTGAGGCGGGCGCTGCCTGAAGCCAGAGATGTGAATGTTAATGACAGCAAGACCGCTTAAAACTTCTCTCCCCTGCGCTGCGTGAGAGTTCGCCCGCAGTGGAGTCCTCAAACGCCAGAATTAATGCGAAGCGTTGATGAGCCGACCTATCTCCCGCCTCTCCCAAGCGGCAGGGAAGGGCTGCGCTGCATCGAACGGGGAGCAGCCGGAGCTCACAGAAAGCCCCATCCTCACTCACGCTTACGTGAATGCTAAGGCTCCTCTCTACCTTCTTGCCAGTTTGGTGCCAGGGTGTGTAGCTGGGAATGAAAATGCCTTCCCACTGAACACGCCAGGGGCGATTCCGCTCTCACCAGCCCGCATGATACCTCCACGTTCGGTTCGAAATGGTCATTTTTGAAGGCTGAGGACTTCAAATTTCCTTTTAACACAGCTGTCTTCTGGACTATTTGGAGGAGTTGAGCTACTTAAATGTGCCGCAGCAGTCTTGAAATTTTGCGAAATCCGCATTTCCACAGAAACTGTACCACCACCTTAGGCAAGGGACTATGAGGGTCAGGATCTATGGACCTCTCAAGGTGTATGGAGTACCCACAACAGAACTGCTGCAGCAAGCCTCATAAACAGTACATTTCCATTTGCTATAGAGGCTACAGTGCCACTGGAAAACTTTTAGGGATACAGAAAATCCTACAAGACTGAAAGCAGTACAGTGCTATACGACTGCTCCTCATAATTGATTTTCAGTGCTTTTATACAGATTGTTTTACAAGTTTCAAACTATGAGGCTTTTAACACTTGTGTTTTTAAAAGGGTATCTTGACATCTGCTAAATCTCATTATTGGCATGTTTTTGCTGATGGTCAGCTGCATTCTCCCACTCTTCTAATCATCCTATTGGTTTTATCCATGTCCTCTTATATTTTAGCCATTAAAATAAACAAATAGTTATCTATGGCTAAAAGAAAAAGGGATGTTTTTCTGTGTGCTTAAAAGGACTGTACTGTGTTATTCAAGATAAAGATTCTTTTCTACAGATTACATACAGCAGGCAAAAACCAATGGCCTTTCCCAGGAAACTAAGTGGACAACTATGATGACTTGTTCATAACTCTCAACAATAACATTAGAGAGGGCATGAAGTAAAATTTAAGAGGACCCATCAATGTATCTGGGCTTCCTCTGCCAATAAAATTGATTGAGGTAATTAATTTACTACATTAATTTACATTATTTCTACTGAAATTATGGCAGGCCTACAGCAGCTCCATGTATTATATATGACTAGAGCCATATATGTTTGTATTTCTATATTAATAGAAATGACAAAATGAAGTCTTCACTTAAGCTTTTCCATAACAAAGTATTACCACTGAAAAACAGGATCTGCAGGAACTTTATATGCAAAAAGTATTTTGTTTATCTGACTGTCATTTAAGACTGCATTTTTACAAAGGAACAAGTGACGTGCAGCAAGACCACGAGTACCAGGTCAGGCTCTGATCATTCAGATGGTGAACCAGGAGGAGCAAAGGAAGGAAAAAAGGTGTGCAAGGCTGCAGGTGTATATGGATTACTAGACTTGTTTTGAAACAAAGGCTGTGCAACAGAACATTACATCCAAAGACAGCCCAGGGAGAACTCCAGTTGTCAGTCAGTCAATGGGATTTGTTGACTGCAACAAGTTAAAGACCTAAGACATTTTAGCATATGCAGAACAGCAAAGTTCACTTGTAAGATTACACTATTTCCTGGTGCAGCAGGAAGTGCAGGAGACTTATTCATTCATAAGCACCTACTGCAAGAGAAGATGCTAGTTCAGTCCCAGCTTTCCTTGAATGTCCTGCCTCAATTCGACAGTAATTTCATATTTTCCTTAGAAAATCAGCAGGGTGCTTAAGCCTCCCATATATCATAAGATCCATCTTTCCATTGAGTTTATCAGTGAAATAATAAATGACAAGGAAGATATAAATGTAGTGATGAATTTTATCACATCAGCCAGTGAAGTCTCAGGATCACGTGCAAAATGAGTGGAGAACCCTAATATGCTTGTTAAACCTAAGTTACACCAACACTGCCACTTTATATATACGTTCTACACCTCTGAACAAATTCAAAACATGCAAGGCATGACCAAAGCATCCAAGACTGAAAGTTAGTTTACCTAAAAGTGGGTTATTTGCAATCATGTACTTGTTTAATCATGTTCCTTCACTGAAATCAGGCACCCTTGTCTTCCTAAGAAGCTTTGGCCTAGCTTTTCTACTGAGTGAAAGAGACAAAGTATTTTCAAAACACTCAACTAAATGTGAGATTATGATCTCTGAAGGTCTGAAATAGGATCACCCATGTTTTCATAAACAATCTGGAGTCAGAGTAAAGAAACAGACCTTAAACTAAAATCAACTCTTAACATGAAGAACCAACTGAGCTTTCTTGCAACACAAATCAAACTAATATCTAACCATGAGCTACCTAAGGAATTGAAACAGTCCTGAAAATACAACATTAGTATACTACAGTATTAGAGATGAGCTATTGCAATTTTCATTCTCTTGAAGTTTGTACTTGATCCCCCACACATCTGCAGGTCATCATGACAATCATAATAGGGAGTTAAACATGCCATTTCAGTCCCACACACCTCATGCCAAATTAAAACTTAATAGTAAAAGGACTGGTGTCCAGTTCTAGCACTGAGTCTGTAAACACAATAGGAGATGTTGTCATTTTTCAGGTACAATGTGATTTTTTTTTTAATGAAAAATTCAAGCAGCTTCTGGAATTCTGATTTTTAACTTCTGCTGATGTATCACCTTTAGCAAAATATCTTCACCAGTCCCAGGCAAGCCCCTACTGCAACAGAGGAATTCTTAAAGAAATTTGAGGAACACACAGTTTTTCAGTTCTGCCTTACATATTTAAAATGCAGTGGAAACATTTTTGTCAAATGGTCTATACTCCTATTTCTTTTAGTGAAACTGCAAAGATAATAAGCAAGGAGCAAATGTATTGCAGAATTTAATCAATTGACTTCCATGGCTACATGGATGTAATATATGATCTGATTTGTATTGACTTTTTTCTCAACTTCTATTGGATTTGAAAGCCACAACAGTGTTATTTTTTCCTTCAGTACTCTATTATGCTTTGGTTTTGGCTGTGGTCTTCAGCAAATCCTGTTCAACCACAGCAACATCACACATCTCCTGTTTTCAAACAGCTTCACCCAAATAACATTACCTAGTTTTTCAAGAAATTGTAGCTATTTTGAAAATGTACCAGAAGTAACACACAGCTGTCCTCTCACGTGGGGAGCCAAACCAGTAACCATTAGCAAATAATCATTTAATGAGTTTTGCTTGAGCAAAAGACACTTTCTATAATATACCTAAAGATTTCTTTGCTCAGTTTACTTTGATCTCCATTCACTAAATCAGTCATCAGTGAGTTTCAAAATTTATTTATGTGCTGTGTGAAAAACTGTTTTTGTTTAAACTACCTTCCTGAAAGTTTTCTGTGTGCCCCAGTTTGCCTTTTGTGAAGCAGTGGAAAAAAACCCCAGGAAATAAACACTCTCTATTCACTTCCCCAACCCATTCATGACTATACAGACCTCCACTGTAGGTGATATTATGTCTCCTCCAATTGCCTGTTTTCCAGACAGAAAATTTCCTACACTAATTAGTTCCCATTTGTACAAAAGCAACCCCATACCTCTGACTGCCTTCACCATTCCTCCACGTACCCTAATTCTACTGTAACAAAGAGAACAAAACTGGACATGGTACTCGAGAAGTGGGCACAGCAAAGATTACAAAATGACACAGGGATTTTGTTGTTCTTGGTTTCCCTCTCAGCAGTTTGTAGTGCTCTGTTTGCCTTTCGGACCAACACTGAGTGCTGACAGTGCTGCTGCTGTTTTCAGGGCACTACCCACAGTCAGTCAAGGTCTCTCAGTGAGGGGAACACCTAGAATAGCATTGTCTTTTCTCACAGGTATCACTCTGTTCAAACAACTAATTTCACTTTCTCTACTGATCAGTTACTTAACATCACCAGTTTATCATCCGAGCATTTGCATTCAGCACTGAATTTTACTATTTTGCATAGATATTTTCACATATTTGCAAATTTTAGATTTACATGCTTGCTTTCCATTTGCAGCTCATTTGGGATTATGTTCAATAGCTGGAACCCTTGCAGAAATCCTTGCTTTACTCCACCAGTAACTCCCCTTCCACCCACAGAAAACTCCCCACCTAAAGCAACTCCCCATTTCTTGTTTTTTAATCAATTATTAATCCATGAGAGGGCTTCCAGTTTGACCCATAGGAGCTTAGTAGCAGTAGACGAAAAACTATTTATAGAATACAAAATAGGACTACAAGAAATGAAAACACATACAGGTCTCCCTGCTGCTTTACATGGGCACATCACTTGTGGCGAAGGGAACAGGCAGAGCATATGGATGTTTATGCCTGTGCAGCCCAATCCTCTGCCAAACATTCCATACTGCTTTCTAGTGATACCACATGGTCCATATCAGGCAGCCAAATCAGCACACTCTTTTCTGGATGACCCCAACATCACATGCCACAAAACCATAAACTGTGCAAGCAATGAAGCTTCAGGCATCCACGTCATTGTCTGAAGATCCTGCAAATATAGCCAGAAAGACTTACCTAAGCTGGGCTCCTGCAGAGAGGGAAGAGACCTGTATTTCATAAATCTAGGTCCTCACAGGTCTTACAAAAAACTTCCACATACACCCACTGCACAAGAGCAATACAGTCTTAAATAAAAGGAAAGAAAAGGGAAACAGGACAGTTGATATGAAAGATCCAAACAGAAAATGCATTTTTAACATTTCAACCTCCTCTTGGCACCAATTCTTCCTTCATGAAGCAAGGGGATTTTTCCCTTTTATTTCTCTGAATGACTGAGTTCTCTTGGTAATCAGCCCAGTTAGGCTTTATTATGTAAAGCATCTGGGATTTGAAACTGGGATTCATAAGCAGAGATGGCAGTATTCTGTTTTTGGCAACACCTCACTCTTTCACAAGGAGAAAATTGTTCCTAGATTCGCAATCTAAAGGAATACACAGAACCTAGCAAATACATGGAGGAAGGAAAAAATAAGTCTTTCCTTCTTAAAAACTTGACACTCAAACACTTATAAAAGGCCAGACTATACAGGCAAGGTTCATTCACACAGGAACACAGACTAAAGATGCTTTCAGATGTGCAGGAGCCTTTAACAGAGGAATCCCATCACAATTATGCCTTGTTTTATTAACATATAAATTTACCAAATCTCCATCAAGTCCTCAGTATCTCCTCAACTTCAATACCTTCCTTTAAGAAAGTAAGCACCGTACAGAAAAAAAAGGTCCTAGCAGTTGTTCTCCATGCTCCCTCACATGGAATGTGTATTAGCTCCACACAGGGACCAGGCCAAGGTGGTAGCCAGACCAAGTACTCAGCAGCAGAGGAAAAGCTTCACTCTGCCTTCCTTTCCATTATTGCCCAGGTCCATGGCTGAGAAATAAAGGAAGATGGATGAAATGCAATATAGTTATCTCTATTTGATGGCCTCTTTCCAATGAAGCCCAGTCCTGCTACAGTCCAGCTCCCAGTACTTGCAGTCTTCTTCCCTAAACACCTTGCCCTTTCCCCTATTACTTGCAATCTAGTCTCTACCTACAAAAAAAAAAATCAAAAAAAAATCAAAAAAAATCAAGATTAGTCCTTAAAGCTTAGCTTAGTTACTAACTCTTCCCTATTTCATTTCTTTCATATCTGTATCTCAGTTTCCCACTAAAGCAGCATTCCTCATACTTCTGTGAAGTTTTGTAGTTAGGCTCTTCAGCCTGAATTAACTGTAAATGATTGACCAGATCACAGGTTTCAGTACTTCCTAGCATAACAGGCAGCATCTTCTTTTTCCCCAGCCTCCCTTGCTTGAATGAAATGTCATTGGAATCTCTTCTACGGGTCTTCTGTGTTTCAAAAGAGCATCAAGTTTCTTAGTAACTGCTTCATTCAGTTTTCTTCATCCTCCTTTTTTGCCACATGGGATTAAGTAATCACTGCAGAGCCAACAGCCTTGAAAGAGTTTATTTAGTTTAACACCTCCAACTGCCCCCGCTCAGCTGAGATCTGCTCCAGTCCTTTATCCTTCTCCAGTCTGAGGAGATAAACTATCCAGATGTGCCCACAGCTGCACTCCTCTAAAAGCAGGCATGGTAATAAATGAATGATTATTGCCTTCTGCCAGTGCAGTGCCAAGTAAGACCCTACCTTTCTAAGTTTACTGAAATATCTTTATAGATGAAGGAAGCACTTCCTGTAGGAAGTTAGGAAGACCAAGGACAGAAGGCATAAAGGTGAACAGGGAATGAACTTGCTGCAAACAGAAGTAATATGGAAAGAAATGAAGCATCACTGTTACTTCCTTCTTTGGGGCACTTCCATATGTATGTATAGTTAAAGGAAAGGCTACACAAGGGAAATTTCTCCAGTCTCTAAAGAAATGAAACCACAGTGCTTTAATCATAAAAAAAAAAAATTGGATATCAGGGAGATCTGGTTTTAGGGGGTCAGATATTAAAAGGTACCATGATAATTAAATAGATGTATGGATGCAGAGATGTCATAGTCTTATTCTTCCACAGAGTTAGTATTACATATATAAATGCAGAAATTAAATGGATGCAGAAAACACATCTTTTGTCTTCTGTTTTCAGGGTGACTTTCTTTTCAAAGGAAATGCAGGATGAAGGATCATAAAATTAATTTCTTCCCTCCAAAAGAGTTCGATATTTTTTTAAAAGCTCAAACCTTTGAGGTCTCCTAAAAACTATTAGATTTTAAATCAAATCATGTGTGTGTGTTCAGATTTAGAGTATTAAAAGTCTAAATTTTATTATATGCCCTACTTTCTAAAAACTGCTGTTTCAAAAGAACTAGCTGTAAACATAAAAGTTCAGCAGGTCTACCATTCACGAATCGGGATTTAAAACACTCATGAAATTTCCCTGTAACAAAAAGTGATATTTAACAGCCACTTACAATTGTTAATTTTACATACAATCAGCAATATAAAAAATATTCAGAATAAAAAACTAGGGTATTTCCAAGACCGTTCCTTTTGATTACACAGAGTAAAACTGAAGTGCTTCCCCCTGAGGTACAGGCTGACAAGTTTTATCACAGATAAAGGACACAGTAGAAGGATGTCAACTTTAATTCAGATATTTTTAAAATCACAGAATCATTTAGGTTGGAAAAGATCTTTAAGATCACTGAGTCTGACCATTAACCCAGCACTGCCAAATCCACCACTAAACCATGTCCTTAAGTGCCACATCTACGTAGCTTTTAAATACCTCCAAGGATGGAACAGAATGTATCTTAAAATTTGATTACCCTTTTCCACTTTTACATCTTTTAAAAAATAGCACTCAGTGGAGTTTTAGGGTGACAGAAAGCTTTTCCCTTTTCCCACCTCTGGCAGATGTGCTGCCTCAATGCTATGTACTGTTCTACCCTGGATGCTGGCCTCCCTCCCAGACTGCACCTCAAGTACTACTAAAGGACTTGGCTTTCTCTTGATGCCAAACAGGAAAATTTAACAAGTCTCAAAAAGCACCTAGAAATCGGAAAATAATTTCCAGCAACCACGAGGGTATTTCACCTGCAGCCAAAGAGGCTGAATGCAAATTCAGTGCTGAATGCAAGATCTCAGCCTTGCTGCAGAACACTCCCACTCATCACAAGTCCTTCAATCATACCTTTGTGTCTTTCACAGTAGAGCTTGAAAACTTGTCTCTGTATATTTTCTTAACAGGCCTATTGCCCCATCTATTTTACTGCATACAATCTTCAGTTTATAAAGTAGTGTTATTTTCTTATTTGTGTTGATGGATGCTTAATACAGCAGATATTATCAAAAGTGGCAGGAGATTCCAGGTAGTGAGAAAAAAATGCCTCTGAGAAAAATGATTGGCAGTTACAACTTTTTCATTTCTTGACAAGCGAAAATCACTATATCCCATCCACAATTTATTTATTTTTTTTTTTAAATTAGGATATGAAATACTGAACATTTTGAGATCTGTTTTTTGTTCCATTTAATATTCTTCACAGAATGTGGTACTTCTCAAACAAGACAAATTAAATTGATCTTTCCTGAGAGATAGTCTGCATAAAACCTCAGTAGGTGAGGGAAAATGACTGCTCTTCAGTTTATAGTTCTCTGCTTCATTATGGTAAAGCTGTTAGAAAGGGAAATGTCACTTAGATTTCTTTACATTGTAGGCCACCTCCAAACAATCATTTCACACATTCTTGAAACAGAAAGATTGAATTTTTGCTTTAATAGGTTGATGGAAGTAATGCTGTAAGTTACTGCTTTGGAAAGAAAAATGTAAGCAAGCATGCACGCAGGTCCTTGTTATTTTGATTACATACTGCCATTTTTTTTTCTTACTTTCCCTCTTTCACTCTTACAGTTATTTCCAATCCATAACAAGGATTCTCTTGTCACTGACAAACTTAATGCAATACTGGGTTTTTTTCACTTACTTTAAATGCAGTAAAATGAAATGCTTTTTGACAAACCATCTATTACACATGAGAGGTTGCATGGGCTTCAATTTAAAATAATTTTTTTAAGCTTTATAATGTCCAGATACTTTAAAAAACATCACATGATCACATGATCAAGAATTGGCTCCATAAATCCACAAAGATTAACGCAGAGGAACAGGCACACAGAGAGACTCATCCCCAGAGTCCAGTACACCGTTTCCTATTCCAACTCATGAGGCATATTTGTTTCTAACCCTATCCAATGCTGTCAGTTCTGCTGCACAGTTATTGGTAACTAGTCTCCAAGATGCACCAAGCGGTGCACTGAAGTATCTTCAACACTGGTATTTTCAACAGCTAATTTTTAATCATGCTCTTCTTGTACTGTATCTGTTGTCTGTTAAGTCATGTCATGTTTTATAAGATCTAAAAAAGTTTGAAGTGAGATTTCCACAAAATGTCAGGTTTTGCACTCTTGCTATTTCTCAAGCACTTCAAGTTTGTTTCTGCAAAGTTTTGCTCTGAGTTCTTCTCTTTACAAAATCAGTTTCAACAGGCTAAAACTACTCACTCCTTCAAGTGCCAGCTCCCTCCCACAGCCTCAAAACATCAGTGCTGTCCTCTTCCACACATCTGTGTTTACTCATCAGCTGCAACTACGACATCAAGGTTGAACTGCAGCACAGAGCTCTGTCAAAAGCTCAGTAGCTGAATGCCTACTGAAACACGATTTGGTATGATTTGGATGTGCTGATTCCAAGAGCACATCTAAGTGCAAATTTTGGTTCAGCTCATCAGATACTGTTTATGATAACACTGGAAAAAAAAATATGATTTAATAAAAAATTCAGAAGTACACAAAAATTTCCAAGACAGTAAAGGAAAAATACATTAATGTCAGACAAAAACCAGAGCATCTCACAGTACTTCATTGTACATGGCTCATATATTTGTCATTGCATACAATGCTTCTGCATGATTATTGTCAGGATATAGAGCCTGGGAAGGACTTCAAGGAAAGAAGAAGTTATGGTACCACATGGCCTTTTGCAAGACAGCAGATGAAACATGGACCAGTCTCCAATCATGTTCCTGAATACTTCATGGCAATGTCTGGATCTCTGAAGAGGAACACTTAGATCCTCTTCACCATTCCCACTCGTGTACCCAAGAGAAAGAGCATTTTCAGGGCTTAATACTGTCACTGCATCAGCAGAGCACAAACAAGCAATGGGCAGAATGGGGAGGTTTAGCATTTTGAACTGTAATTTAAAATCGCGATTCCAAAGGGCAGCATAGAGAGGCCTGAGGATGACAGATACAATGCACTGAAAGGCCTGACTTGAAGCTTTAGCTATACCACACCAACACACATGAAAGGCAAAGTCTCTTTGGTCCATGCAGACTGATTTACATTAGCACCCCCCTAAGAGCCATTTGATTCCTTCGAGATCTCAACCAACCCTTTAGAGAAAAACAAGACAGGCATTAAGGAAACAGTCACGTTGGCATCTGTGGTTATTAGTATGGCTGGATCTGCCATTGCTAGGATCCCCTGCTACAAAAGCATAAATCATTAAGTAACTTTGGCTGGAAGGCTCTACTGAGTAAATCCAAAGAAATGCATAACAATAAACAATCTAGAAAATAATGTTTCAAATTATGTTATCAAAAACAGAAGTCAGAGATTCTTTAAGTATCAAAAAGCTTTCCACAACACAAAGTTACATGTAAAAAGTGTTATCCTACTTCATCTTTCTAAATATCAGATTTCTCTTCACTGTCACATGTATGGACAAATGGGATGTCTTGTAGAGTAATTGGCAGTGGGGCAGAGGGCTGCAAGCAAAGAGTTCTCAAAAAGCAGAAGTTGCTATTAAATGGTTTAATTTTATTGCTTTCATGGAATGAGGCAGCACAGTTTTCAAGAAACTAAATTGTTTGCTTTACAATAGAAAAAATGTTTTTGTAGTCTAGATTTTTAAATGTGTAAAGGCAACAAGGAGAGGTAGGATAGGATCTGGAAAACAGAAACGAATAGCCACGACATACAAATAATTCTTTCACTCTACATCTGCCTTATCTGGCTGCTCTTCCCACCTTCTCAATCCCCAAATAGATTCAGTTTGTACACACTGAGCACATGGACCATTCTCATGCAATATTAGTAACTTAGAGCACCCAAAGCAAATAGTAATAAAAGAAAGTCCATGAAAACTTCTTTCCTAGAGAGAGAACTCTTTAAAAAGAAATACCTCAGCAATGACAGCTGACATTATCTGTGGGGGGAACACAGTAAGGTCTCAGATTCAAAGGTTGTTTAAAACACTAAATACAAAGGCCTAGTGATTAAACTCATATAATTTCATGTGAACAGCTGCCTCCTTTTAGAAAGGAAAAGGAATTTATGAAACATTTTAAAACCTATTTTAGGAAGCAATCCCACTATGGAATTACTGCCTTTACTGACAATGTTTTGTCAACATGTGTTGTGTTTTTCTGTAAAGCCTAGTCTTCTCAGAACTATATGTTATTTTTCCAATATATATGGGAAACTCTTTTGTGAACAGAGAGTCACAAATGTGCCTTCTACTTCATGTACTTGTGGCCCAGGTACACAAATATGTGTAGCTGTGCTAAACACATCTGCTGAAAAACAATCTAATTTTTACACAATACTTGCTTAACAGAGTTTTTCTTTCTTAAAGTTCAATAATACAAGTAAGTTTTAAATTAATTCTTTCTGATATAATTACACAACCACACATAGATTTATTTTTGGCTCGAACAGTTGAAGCTAATCATAAGCATCACTAAAATCTTCTAACACAATATATGAAATCATACTCCTCTCACAGTCAGAGCAAAAATACTCATCTGTGAGAGCACATACATGTATCCCATATTAAGTTACTTACACGAACTACAAATAAAACCAATGTCCTGCCAAAATTCTGTTATATGGCAAATGTACTAGCAATTCCTTTCAGCAGCACTCTGATCTCCAGCTCCAAAAAACAGCTAAGACTGCAACAATATACAAACAATAGCATTGAGCTTTAGAAGGCAAGACTTTAGAAGTAAGTGTTCAGAAAAATAGAAGCTGTAAGTAAATATTTACACACAGATAATTAGTCCACATTTAGGCTTGTAAATACCAACCTTTTTTGTTGTTCTGTCCAAAATCCAAAGCATGTCGCACATCTTCTTTAATCAGGCATTTTATAGGAGAACAGCACAAATGACACAGCATTTGAGAAACAAATGCAGTCAAAAGGCCCAAGTGTGCATGTTAAACTCTTCTCGAATGCAGTAAAACTGAAAGGCTCAGTGTAGTGCATTTGGCTTTTGCAGTGAACTTGTTACCAAGGAAACCAGCAGCTGCAGGTGTTTTCCCATATACCAGGGAATGAAAATTGAGCAGTGAGATTACTTGTCTCCTCAGTATTTTATTCACATGGGGTTTTTTGTATCAATAACAAACTACTTCTCAAACTCTGTTAGAAGACCAGTCCTCAGTAAAAAATAATTTCAAAAAAGCTTCCCCTGCACATGACCTTATTGAACAGTGAATAGCACCTTTAAATGTCTTCCTCTTTCTTCTCCTCCAGTCCCCCCTCCAGAAGTGACCTGCCTCCCCTGAACAGTCTCCTTCAATAAGTGCACAAAGCCCACCCCGTGTCATGGGTTTTCATCCTAAAAAGTGCTTCAACAGCTTGGCAAGGCTCCAGCTACATAGAAACAATGCAGACTTGGGAGAGGCTGCAGGAATGCCTATTCTGACCATATAGCATAGTTTGCAAAATTGTATCATGCTACAGAGATATCTCCATGACTGATATGATTCATGCTTCTTAGGATGAAAGTATAAATACAAATATTTAATAAAACTCTCATGGAGATGCAAGTAGGAAATCCACTTTCAATGCACTTCTTCCACAGGACATTAAACCTATAACTCAGTTACACACGCAATGTTTACTTCTCATTTATGCTACAGATTCTCAAGGCCAGATATATAAATTTAAATATGGGCACTGCTTTTTTTTTTACATTAGCCCCTTTTCTCATAATAAGATACCAGAATATTTACCATATCTTCTGAGCTCCGAAAGCTTTTTTCCACTTGTCCTCTTTCAGTGTTATTGATTCAACAGCAGCATCTACTGGGCATGGAAGGGCAAGATTCAATTTCTTAGAAGAGATTAAAGGGCCAGGCACAGTGGCATGCAATACTCACAGCATCTGTCTCTGGATACTTTGGCAGTGGTCACTGTGAAACCAGAAAGGAACTGAACTTTTAAATATGCTTTTGCTCTCTATTCACCTCTCCAAAAGGAAAACAAACCCAACAACGAGATGGACAAAAAATAGTAGCGACTTCTTGTTGCCCTCTGGAGATAACATAACACATATACATATTACATTTAGGAATATTACATACACTGGGCTAACAGAACCAGTTGGCAAGAATTCTGCCAGTAGAAGTATTCAAATATTCTTAAAGTTCATGCAATGAAGAGTTTTATTATAAACCTTTTTGCTCTTACAATCTATTTTTCTTCATTGTTAAGCAATTACACAGGTTTTCAAAATAAATAAATAGAAAAACCTCCACCAAACCAGTACCAACCAAACAGCAGTGACTAATAACCAACCAGATCAGACCAAGCAGAAGTTCTTCAGAACTTCACAAAGAACAAGATTAACACATGTGAACCTACTAAATGCTCAAAACAAGGATTCCAAAGGACTTTGGCCTTATAACACCCAGCATTTGCCTTCCATAATAGAATCTACCAGGGTCTAAATTCTGTAAGTGGAACACAATAATCGAGGGCCACATTTCTGACAGGCTCATCTAAGCAAGCCAAAGAAAATGACAGGGCAGCTCAGCCTCATCCCTTCCTGTGCCCTTCTGCAGAAACTGGTATTTTATCTGCCTGCTGAAAGGCACACACCACGATCAGGGTTCACAATCATACCCCTTGCCTGGCTTTTGACATCTACACAATTCTTTCTTCTAAAAAGCATCCAGATGAGAACAGGAGCCCTATTCCAAGCACTCACTGTGCATCACAAACCAAGTAATTCTTTATTAGATGTACAAATGCTACTGGAGACAGAGAGCAAAACTCAAGACTTTCATTTTACAAGTTGGGGCCTCAGTCATCAGCAAAACAAGTTTCCCCTTGCTACCACCCCCTCTGGTCTAGTGAATCTTCACTCCTTCAACACGGAGTCGTCATCAAAGAGGAGTCCAGCAGCCAGTCAACTGAGCATCCACCCAGACTTCAGGCTGAGAAGGAAACTGAGGAGCACTCTTTTTGTGGGCAAATGCTCCAATCCCTTTGCTATGACATGTTAGGAACCCCAATGCCTTTTTAACCAGCCTGCATAAAGCTGCATAAAGCTGACTATCCTACCAAATGAGAGGCCAAGCAAGGTGTATGCTGGGCACATGTAGCAGCTCAAGAACATCACACATCCCAAACTAAAGATGAATCCCTCCTCAGAAAAATTACTGAAGGAATTACACCCTCTTGGACTTAAAACATCTAAATGCTACCAAAGCACCACAAACACTGGTACTGTTCTCTCCTTCATACCACTGGTAAACCTTTTCTTCCTTTGCAGTGCAGTGAACTACAGCAAGTCCAGCAGCACTGCTGGAGCCCCCCCAGTTGGTAAAACAGGAAGACAACTCAACTGTTCCCTTTGGGATCAGTCCAGGCTACAAACACTATTTTGATATACTATTATAGAAGGTATCAAAATACTATTTTGATACCTTCTATAATCTCATCAGTAGCCTTCCTATGTAAATGTGTTTTGCAAAAGTGAAAAGGGCAGGCAAGGGCCATTTCTGTGGAATGAAGTATGCCAGGGTACACAATACACCACATACCATTGCTCTGCACTGAAACTACACAGAGGCACGTTACAGGACACAGAACAGCAAATTTCAATACATAGTATGGTTCTATAACATACACTGCATGTTCTAAAATGAGGTGTTTCTCAAAATAAGCAGTAGTACAGAGGGAGAAAAGAGTACAATGGCTTAACGTGTGTAACATGGCATTTTTTTCTGTATTTTCCCCCTGATTCTCTGACTAGAAGCCCTGCCTATGTGGAAAAAAGAAACTTCCAGTATTTCTCCTGGAAAAAACTTCTCATCACAGAGTTCTAGTGAAGAGGACTTCAGGCAGCATTAAGAGACCTGACTCTGCTTTTAGGCCCAACAGCCTTGTCTCAAGTGGATTTTTTGGCAATTCCAGACAGCATTACAAAGGGCCCCAATACCTTCTCTGCACATAAGAGGCCTCATGCATGTATCTGCACACCTTACTGGAAAAAGAAGCTGCTAGTAAGACTGACTGGTTTTAAAAGACCAGCTCTCTAGCTCAAAGCAACCTCAGCAGAGCAACACTGATGTGGTTTCCCTAAAACCTTCACCTTTTGGACATTTTCTTGGCAGCAGTTAATCCCAGGTGGCTTATTTTCCATTCAAGCCATCATTTTCAGTGTAGTTGTTTTTCCCCAACATGATTTTTGGATGGAAGTGACACGTGTCGCAGGGATACCTCAAAGCCTTCCCCTCCTTCTTCCACACACTTAGTAATCAGTAGAAGTTAAGGTAAGTCTTTGCAAAACAGGTCGCACAAATTTAACAGTGGAGACTTTTAAGTGACAGACTCCAGATGCAATATCAAATTTACTTCCCTCTTCTCTAAACAGAGTTGTTTAGCAACAGTCAATGGAAATTATATTAGTCTGTTCAATAATTAGTTTAGATGACATTTTAAGATTATAAGCAATAATCTAATTATGTGCAATAAATAATTTTAAAGAATCACAATTTTTCTAATGTACCCTATGATCAACAAATAGGCTTAAGCAGATCTGGTAAGCTGAGCTGTGAAAATAAAACTTATCACTAAGGAACTTAAATTGCCCAAATTAAACACAGTATCTATAGCTGAAGGAAAAGGTTTTCCTTTGACAGCTGGTCATTTAACCAGTTCTGGTCAACTCTAAATCAGCACAATTTTCAGCATCCAAGAAACTGAGTCATATCACTATGCATCCAGTCTTCAGCTTGTACCTGAATATAACAAACAAAGGAATTCCTAGATAGCTGTCTTTTCAGTGGTAGAAAGATTTCTAAGCACCTTATTTATGGACATAAATATTTGCAACTATAGCAAAAAGTAAAACTATAGTTGAAAAAAAAAAATCAATATTTTATTTCATTATTTTCTACTGTTTACATTACCAAAATACCCTCCTCCTATGCAATGACTTTGACTTTCTAAACACTGAAAGACAGTGCATCTGATTAATCCCAGCAAATCTGTACATTTGCATGAAACAGCCCTGAGTAATTCCTCAGTGCCAGAGGCAACAACTGAACCCAACATCTAATCTGGGTACTGGTTAGAACTGAGGCAAAGCAATTCATTTCTATGACAAACAGTCCAGCTGGAAGCCAGTGAGTCTGTCTAACCCCACCACATTTTACCCGTACAGATATGTAGATGACCCTGAAATGACATCAAGACAGCATGTGAAACCTTGTCACTGAGATGGTTTCTACTGCACCTATCCAAGACCTAACATTTACATTCACAACTTCTCCATCTTCATGGCCTAAGGAGCAAGTGCCAAATCCAGAAAGCATCCTGCCCTTGCAGAAGAATAAGCCAATTTCTAATACAGAGTTTGGGTTTTTCTGTTTGGATATTATAATCAAGCAGATTTGCAAAGATATCCACTGACTACAGATGCAGGAAAATGGGATTTACAAAATGCCCAAACAGGTTAGACATGTAGCCCCTCTTGAATTTCAATTATATTGCTGCTTAGGCACTTTTCCAATTTCTTTGGAGCCACCTGAGGCACCAAAAGCACAAAGGTACTAATGTCAGAGACTAAACAGAATTGACATAGCTTTCCTGTTTTAGTTTCAGCAAGTACCTGAGGCTTCATCCTGCACTAAGAATTCCTGAAAAACAAAGCATAATTTACATCAAACGAGAAAGATTTGTTACATTCAGATGCATCACAAAAGCTAGGAATTTTCATAATAAACTGTTATTGCTTTCTCTTCTGATTAAATGGCTATATATTTCAAACAGATGATAAACAGAAATACATCTATAACTACATAATATTAAAATATATCATTCCAAGAAAGTTGTATTAACTTTTCACTTGCTGTATTTTGCTGGAGAATAACTTCATATCTCCCTATGTCACATAAAAATGCCACTATTTGAGGAAAGGCCAAATTTCAGTTTACATTCATCACTTCTTACCATGAAAGTATTCTGAACACCATGCAGAACAAAGCAGGTATAGTTGCCCTGTAACTTAATCTTAAAAAGTTCTTGCTTCTTTGTACAGATAATTGCAGTTTGCATCTCCCTCGGCAAGGAGCTCTCCAAGCACAGAACAGGCAGTGAAATGAAGGCAGAATTCCAGCTATACCTCCCAAGTTCATGTGATCTCCAGCTAAAAAGGAACCCCAGTCAAACACTTTCTGAGAAGCAAATCACTCTCTAGGAAATGGGAGAATAGAAAGGGAAAAATAAATGCTGTGTGACTGGACTGCTCATTACAACAGGGAAAAAAGTAGAACGAAGTGTAACAATGCAGCAAAAGTATTTCCAATACACCAAGTACCCACTGAAAGTTGTGATGTATAAGCCATTGCAGGACATGTTACTTGGAACATCTCTCTAAAATCTTCCTCAATCGAGTTCAGAGAACTTTGGAGAAAAAATTAAAAATGCTTTCCCACCTTTAATAAGGGCTAAGAGGAATTTCAGGCAGGACGGTTTCCTGAAAAAAAACTTTTCGGCAAGCAGCAGCTGAACTGAAAGTTCATCAGCTGTGGCACCGAATTACAGACATATATATATGTTCACACATATGTACACACACACTCTGAATTTTACTGCTGACATATACCAAAATACCTCTCCATAGCTCATTTTTAGCTGGCAGTGCCTTTTTACACTAATGGAACTTTTCTGCTCTAACTTCTTGAACTGAATGATACTAGCTGAACATTAAGTTATTTTTATATATTCCATATTTGCTGCAATTCCCAGGAAATAAGGAATTAGAGTAAGATGTCTAATATTAATTTCATTTAAGAGGCTGGTTAACCTGCATAGCTTAGAAGTCTTAAGAAGAAAATCCTGACAAGACTCCTACTGATTTTAATCAGACTGGATTTTACTGCTCTATTACTCAAAGCAGCAACACAATACAGAAGGTTTACCATGCAAAGGTTCTCTTTTCCGTGTTAGATAGATTATTTCAATTAGCTTTAAACCTGTCTCATTTTGAAAAGTTAAGCTCATAAGAATTTGCCAAATTCCTTCAGTAGAAACTCAGTTTTAATAAAAGGCAGACCATTTAACTAAGACATAAAAACATTGGTTTGCAAACACGTTCTGAGACTGGTACCAGTCCTATAGCAGCCAATAAAGGAACAGGTTTGACAAGACATTTATTTATACAATTGAGTTCCACTGTAAGCAAATAGCCTTGAACATCAGGAAATGCTAACTGTGCACACATATCTGCTGTATCTTACTTGGACATGCACTCAGATCAATCAAACTACCAGTACCAAACAAAGCTCCACGTGAATATACTTAAAAGCTCCAGAGTAAAACACATCTAGTCTTTTAGGGACAATCCACTGTCACCAAGCAGACGAAGAAAAGCATACAGCAAAACAAATACTCTTCTCTGCCAACTGTCACGGTGAGCCCGGAACAATGCTCATAAAACAGAAGATAAATCCTGAATTCTCCCTTCTTGAGCATTGTGACAGATGCCATCTGGGACAACAATAGCTCCCAGCTACGTGCTGGACTGTGTATCACTAAGTGGCTTGTGCATTATAGCTTAGGGACTCCTGCCCTGGTTGGCTTGTATTTAAAGGTAAGAAACGTCAGGGGCTATTTAGCACCTGCACGACGGGCTGAGAAGTACATAATGCCATCTTCATTCCACTGAAGACGTACCAGTGTTAATCAGATGACAGTGTCACTCCCATGAAAAAAAGCAGTTGTGTTGTAGCTGCATATGGATATTCTAACAAAGAGGAAATCTCCAACTGCCTCACGAATTTTGGGTTTAACATGACATTTTAGTTGGGGGGGGGGGGGGTTGAGTAAGCAAACAACGTCAAAAATACTTGGTCTGATATTCATAGCCTCATTTTTCACATATACCTGCTAGCTTAAGTGATAATTCATCAAGTGTGGCACCAAATTACATATATATATATGCACACATATATACACACATACTCTGAATTTTACTGTTGACATTACCAAAATATCTCTCCGTAGCTCATTTTTACATCTAGTATATACTAAGTTACCTATATATCTAGTACATACTTATATATCTAGTATATAAGCTATCTAGTTTATATGATATCCCCTGAAAAAAAGCTTTTCATCAAGTTGTTACTTAAAGTATGCTGTAATGTACACAGCTTTGGCAATTAAAATTAAAATTCTAGTGAGATATTCTCCAAGAAGCTTTATCATATTAAATATCAAACACCTCCAAAAATCAAGGAACTTTTCAAACAAACTGCCTTTTTGTGGAGAAGTCCTTCATTTATGCAATAGCACTCTTTTAGCTACCAATAAAAGCAGTTTCTAAGATAAATTTCAGTTTTCTTATTTTTTAATTAAGATTTTTTAAAGGTTGTCTTTGTAGAACTTGAGGAATAGAAAGGACTGCATCCAAACAGCATTAGTTGCTGTTTTTCTGAAAAGTCACTTAATTTGAAACAGTATAATTATTATAACGACGAATACCTGCAATGCTTCTGTTGTACATTACTGTTGAAATCTTGTATTTATGCAGTTCTGACTAGTGGAGGCAAGGGACTAGTAAGTATAACTGAAGTTATACTGTGGGTTCAGAGCATAATCAGAGTTACCAGGATATACAACTGTTTAAGAAACAACATGTTGTTTTTTCCCCCCTCTCGTGCAGGTGACGAGTCATCATCAGTGGTCTTGATAATGTAACCTGACCATACTGTTCCAGTGATCTTGCAGCACATATATTATTCAGTCAAAGCTGTCACCCTCAGTAATGCCACTGAGCAGTACCTCGAAAGGTGTTTATGTATGGAAAACAATTCAATTTAACATTTTGAGATGATACCACACATATTTTTTCCAAGAGCACATCACTGTAACAGATGAGCATTTCAAATGCCTGTGAGTACAACAGCTGATAGTGTGTTTTGCAGCACTGTTACAAGTGTTAGAATTGGCATATCACAGTCCTTAGCTGTCTTCTCAGCTGCCTTGTAATTTCTCATACAAAAGTGCTAAAAATCAGGTAAAATGCTAAAAAGGCACCCGTTTTATAATTTAAAATAGTTTAAAAAACTGTTTTCCTACTCATGAAGTATGTCATCTTAGGTTAAGTTTGGACCAATGAAACTTCAGACTTCAGTCAGTTGTCACATTTATTCCTGGATTCCTCAAAACCTGGGCAGAACCTTGATAGTCCCTTACTTTTGTAAAAGCTTTGACTATAGCACCCTCATGGCTACTACATCAGCAATCACTAAGATGTAACATTAGCAAATCCTGATACCACAAAAGGTTTCCTCTGCTTCCTTACTGCATCATGGCAGAAGGCTGAAAAACCATGTGAAAAGATTAAATTCCAAACAGACCTGAGCTCAACAGAGAAAACAAACAAACAAACAAAAAATAGCAATTTGAATTTCCATTTGAAAGGGAAATCTCTAGAGCAGAAAAGCCCCATTCAAAAAAAAACAAAAAAAAAAATTGTTGTTATGTAAGTAACAACAGTGTGGCACTCCTGAAGTCCAATGCCAGACAGGTAGAACATAACAGGCACTAAGAAATTACAGTAATACTGGATTTTTTTTTTTAATTATTTTTAAAGACTCGTGACTGTCTTTCATGCCTCCATCCTTTCTCCAGGATCTTTCCATTTTTCAGCCTCTGCTGAAGATGAGGGGAAAGGATGTATTATACACACAATCTGAAATGAGGCAAGAGAACACACAAGTTGATCTGACATTAATTATCATGCTTCCATCTTGGTTATGCTCTGCCACAAGCCAAATTTTGCATGCTGCTTCATCTATTGCTTTCAAGCTAGACTTTTAAAGCTTTCAAGATGCAATATGTTCTCTCTGTGTGCAAACTTGCAGACACAATGAAGACCTGATCTTAATTATAACTTCTAGAAAGTCACTGTAGTGAAACTATTGCTGTTAATATATTATCAATAGCACAGCAGATGAGTTCCTGGGGAGGAGGAGGGAATTAAAACTTCAGTAACAGCAACATATGGTTTAATGAAGAGCAGCGAGATGCTCTCCATCATACAGTATTATTAGTCTTCATGAGAGACTAAGAACTCTCCCATTTGCTTTCAGAAGCCAAAAATAGAGAAGGGAGAAGACTCCAACATTGTTGGAGTTTATCTTCTGCAGCAACATTTCCCTTTCTGCCTTTTGTCACCTATAAAGCTTAGCTTCACAGAACAAGGGACTATGGCTCTGTTTACCAGCCACAAGAAATACTTGCTTATTTTCCTGAAATAAATATTTGGATAAGTATTAAAGCTAGAGCAAAACAACTGCTCATTCCACCATATACCCAACAAACAAATTACCCATTTTAAATGTTCACTATGTTATGCCACTGTAGTTCTTTTCAGAGCAGATTCATTTTAGCAGTCCCTTGAGAAAGTCAGAAAATATTAACATGCAGACTGCATCAATTAAGAGTAATAATTTGTTAAAAATCAAAACTCAGTAAAATGGCCACAAACACAATGATTCATTCAGTCCTCAATACTAGAAAAGCCAGTATTAATTATGACACAAGAAGAGCCTTCATACTTCATTTAGTTTTAAAGTTTATAACTTTAGCAGAAAATTATCCATCAGTAAGTTTCTCATGTAGAGTCTCTGCCTAGTTCTGGAAAAGCTCCTTTCCCAGTCTATACACTATTGTCTTTTTCAAGTCAAAAGAAAACACTTCTTTTTTTGAAAATTACATCCTTGTTTTTCCAGGCATAAAGAGTATCTTATCATCAGGTCCTTTTCAGTTTCAATTAATGACTTGCAATTCAGCTGTCGAGCCAGGTATGGATGTAATCCACAGTGAAAAATCTGCTGCATCTCAGGCAAGGAAACTCGGTCCAGAACTTCTTTCACTAAACCTCATATCCCTTGCACATACACTACAGTGATAGAAGGACAGCAGCCACAGCTAAAAGTGAAATTAGCATAGCCAAGTATGTTCAGGCTGTTATAGGCAGTCTCATGCCTATGAAGTGTATGTATAGACTCAGTTCCTGGTCCGCCTTCAGTGCTTTCATTCTGATCTGTGCAGCTTACTAAGCTTCCTTTGTAGATCAACCAGTCAACCATTAACTCACCAATACTTAACAGAGAGCACACATGCACCTTCATCTGAACCCAACACAGCTCTGCCCTGAATTCCTGGAGAGGAAGAGTAGTAATTTCCCATTTTAAATCCTTTAGATAACATGAGACAGAAATGTCTCTCCTCTGAGTTCATACTCCAGGCCTGCCTTCCCAGGACTTTTTTGTTTCTTCTTCCACCACAGAAGCACAATCCTCTTAGCCTACCTTAAAGCACTGAGATGAAATCAAGTACACCTAGCTCACCTCCAGCAGTGGGTTGTTTCACTAGAGATTTCATTAAGAACAGGCTAGAGACTGTGCAAGTTCTTTAAGTAGCCTGTTTAACAATTCTAATTATGTATGAATATTCTCTGCAGAAATCAAGTTCACATTTTCTGTTACTCTATTAGATATGGACAACAAGAAAATTAATACAAGCACATGACCACCTTCTTCCATAACTTACAAAGAGCTCCACTATAAAGTCCAAATATGAGTGATCTCCTTTCAGTTTTCTCTTGCAGTCTAATACACCCTCCTTATTTCCACAGAAATCATACCTGACGAACACTGACATCATTCTGTGGAATTACTACAGGGTTTTTTTGCATCTTTCCTTGTTGCCCTCAAAAGAAATCTCATGTTCTGGTGAGGCATCACTAGTACACAAGTAAAATGATTACCCTAATCACTACTTCCTGTTAAGTCAGAGCAAAATATGAGTCATTCTGTAGTAGCACCAACATCATTAGCTCATTACAGCTGAAAGAACGAGCTTTTTTTCTCTTAGGACAAAGGAGTCATATTCTGCTTTATAATTATATATTAAATGCAAAATCGCATTTTAGTGAATTTCACCTTTCTGGTTTTGGATAATCCTTCCAGCTTAGAGAGGTTTGCATTAATATGTGAAGGTGTTCTTTAATTACCTATGAGGCTTTATAAAAATAAATTTGCAAAAATGAAATTATGTGTTAATAAAGACCAAATGCCATCAAATGCAATTGCTAATCAAATCTTAAAATTACAGTCCATCTGCACTTGTACCAAGGCAAAGGTCACATAGTTTATATATGAATACAACAACCTCCTGCATGGGTAAATGTAAGATCAGATGGTATCGTAAAAAAAAAAGGAAACACGTATTCTTAGTCCCAGTAACTATAAACTAGAGTTCACTACAGTTTTCTGCTTATGGACCACAGCAACAAAAGCAATGTGACACTGTGCAGAAGTATTTTGTACTTTATTCTCAGCAGTTTCAACACTATGACTTCAAAACTGTAGGAAGGTAGGTCAGGTTTCTCTGGGATACCTATTTTTTGCTAAACAATTAATTCATAGAATTATTTTAATTTCTTATAATAAGCATCAGCCCTCCTGAGTACAGGTCTTCATTCTTCACTGGCTGCTATTAAATGTTTTTGTGGTGACATCAGCCTCCTCTAAGTGAATACTCAGCTATTCTTTTACTTGGGATCCTGCCCTACTCTCCTTGCCAGAGACACTATTGCTAAAAGTCTTGAAGCCACCAATCCTCTTCTAAATACAGTTTGGCAGCCAGCCAGACAATTTCAAAATATACTATATTTTTCTCACCTGCTGTGCTTTCTGGCACCTCCTGCTTATCTTGCACAAGCTGCATGATATCTGACACCACAACCTGATGGTTTGTATCTTCTTCTTTCTCTTCATTAGGCTGGCTGGCTGTTGCAAAACAATTGCAGCTTCCAGTTTCTTTGCACAGGATCAGGGTCCGATACCAGTAGTCAGACATGAAAATTCTGTAAGCTGATTTCTAAATTTAAAAACAAACAGAAAATCATTTTCTGCAAAATGTAAGGAAAAAACCTAGCTACTTGAAAGAAAATGCTCAAATAATGTTAAGACTGACAGTAATATATATCTTCATTTTATTTGAAGAAAAAATATGTTGTCTACACAACAGCCATCCATGGTATAGTATGCAAAGTAAAAACTCCAAGAGTCCCCTGTAATTTCTTAAAGTGCTGATATCATACGTCAGGAAGCTAATGAAAAAAAAACCCAAAAAACAATATACAAATATCAAGTCACATATGATTTTAATAACAACTGCATAAAGGCAAAAAATATCATTATCACTCCATATTTTCAGCAGAACAAGTCATTATTTGTCTTAAAAGCACCTTCCAAACCTCAGTTTTAACTAGGTGAAAGAAAACCCCAGAACACTGACTGTCAAAAAGTGAAATAATATAAGAATAAAATAATAATAATTAAAAAAAACCAAGATACTATTATTCCCTTATATGAGGAGTTGAAATTACAGTTCAAAATTTTCATAAACAGATCAAATGCATGAAGCCTTGACACTTGAAATGTGGGAGGAAGAGAAGATTTGGTTTCTGACACAGCACCCAGATCCTTTGGGGCTACCCTCTTCCTGAGCAGAAGGAAGAGGCAACAGTTCCCTTAGCCTAGAAAGAGCTGATTAGCAGGATTATTATATGTGCCTAAAAGTAAGAGAGCAAGCATGTTCTTAAACACCTGCAGGCTTCTCAGTTTATGTCAGAGAACTAAAGGGGGGTTTGTTTGGTTTTTTTAACATAAACAAAAATCACCTTCTCGAAATTATAACTCAATCATTGCTAACTGTAAATGATTTCTTCTACATGAAGAAACAGCTTGATCTTTCCTAATACTTAGGAGTTGCTAAGAGGTATTTGGGTACTTTGCAAAGTAGAATCATTGAATAGTTTGGGTTGGAAGAGACCATTTAGAAGTCACCTAGTCCAATGCTCCTGCAATGAGTAGGGACATCTTCAAGTCAATCAGGTTGCTTAGAGCCCATCCAACCTGACCATGAATGTTTCCAGGGATGGGGCATCCACCTCTATGGGCAACCTGTTTGTGTCTCACCACCCCATTTTAAAAAAACCTTTCTTATATCTAATCTAAAATCAGCTCTCCTTCAGCTTAAAAATATTACCTCTTCCAATCCCTCCATGCCCTTGTAAAAAGTCCTGGTCCAAATTTCCTGTAGGCTCCCTTCAGGTACTGGAAGGTGCTGTAAGGTCTCCTTGGAGCCTTTTCTCCTACAGGTTGAAAAATCTCAACTCTCTCAGCCTGTTTTCACAAGAAAAGTGCTCCAGCCCTCTGATCATCTTCATGGCCCTCCTATGGACTCACTCCAAAATGTCTACATCCTCCTTATGTTGGGCTCCACAGAGCTGGATGCAGCACTCCAGGTGGAGTCTCACCAGAGTGGAGTAGAGGGGCAGAACCACCTCCCTCGACCTGCTGGTCACACTGCTTTTGATGCAATCCAGGATATGTTTGGCTTTCTGAGCTGTGAGCACACACTGCCAGGTCATGACAGCTTTTCATCCACCAGCACCCCCAAGTCTGCTCTTGATCAGTTCATCCCCAACCTGTACACATACTGGGGGCTGTCCCAGCCCAGGTGCAGCACCTTGCACTTGACCTTCTTAAAACTGCATGAGATTCCCATAGGGCCACTTCTCGAGCTTGTCCAGATCCATCTAGATGGCATCCTGTCTTTCAGGTGTGACAAATGCACCACTCAGCTTGGTGTCATCTGCAAATCTGCTGAGGGTGCACTCGATCCCTTTGTTTGTGTCATTAATGAAGATATTAAATAACACTTGTCCCAGTACAGACCCCTCAGGCACACCACTTGTCATTGATGTCGATCAGGACTCTGACCTGATTGATCACTATCCTCCCAATTCCTCATCTACCAAACAGTCCACCCACCAAATCCATCTCTCTCCAATTTAGAGAGAAGGAAGTTGTGGGGGACTGTGTCAAAGACTTTACAGAAGTCCAGATTAATGACATCTGTACCATTCCCTTGTCCACTGATGTATTTACTCCATTGTAGAAGGCCCCTAGGTTGGTCAGGCAGGACTTGCCCTTGGTAAAGTCATGCTGGCTGTCCCAAATCACGTCCCTGTCCTCCATGTGCCTTAGCATTGCTTCTAGGAGGATCTGTTCCACAGTCTTTCCAGGCACAGGGGTGAGGCTGACAGGTTGGTAGCTCTCAGTGTCCTCCTTTTTATCCTTTTTGAAGATAGGTACAATGTTTCATCTTTTCCTGTCACCTGGGACTTCACCTGACTGCCATGACTTCAAATATCATGGAAAGTGGCTTGGGAACAACATCAGCCAATTCCCTCAGGACACTGGGATGCATCTCATCAGGTCCCACACATTCAGATTCCTCAGGTGGTCACAAACCTGATCTTCTCCTACAGTGGGAAGGACTTTGCTCCCCTGGTCCCCACCTTGCAGTCAGTCCATCTACTCGAGAGGTGTGGGAAGAGAGGTTGCCAGTGAGTACTGAGTACCTCAGCCTTCCCCTCATCCATTGTTACCAGTTTGCCACCCTTACTTGTCAGCAGGGGTACACTTTCTTGGACTTTCCTTTTGTGGCTGACATATCTGTAGAAGCCCTTTTCTTGTTATTCATTGCATCCCTTGCCTTCAGCTTTGCCTTGGTCTTCCTCAGCCCCTCACTACACAACCAGACTGCATTCCTGTTCTCTTCCCAGGATACCCGTCCTTGCTTCCACTGTACTAGCAAGGTGTCATTTCTTTAGGAATTTACACCACATCCAGAGCTGGGTTTGTTCCCACTCTCCTCCAGAAGGTATGTGGGGAATAAAAATAATGTCCCAAACCTCCAAGCACAAGGGACCTCACATGCTTTTCCAAGGCCATCTGGAAAACACCAGGCCCAAGCAGGGGAGATGTGCATCTCCCTGGGCAAAATTCATGCATTTTGGATAAGAAAGAGATGCACAATCTCTGTCCTGTAAACATCTAAATCCAAGTGTTTCTAGTGTATCTCTGTTTCTAGCTGCTGATTAACTTGAGTAGAAGCCTCACTCCCGAGTATGGATATTAGCAATGATAAAAGTCAGGATTCTCTATATTACATTTAAAGGTGTCAGTTTTATAGACTTGAACAAAATAAAGTCCATTTAAAAAGTCTTCTTAATATAAAAGGGTTATCTGTTTCAAAAGAGACAGGCAAAAAAAGACACCCACATTATTTAGCCCCAGATCTCCCAAGAGTCCCCCATAAAGAGTAAAGTACTCTCTCTGGCACTTACTGCACTACTTCAACAGAAGAGATTTCCAGATAAAACACTCTTCAAGTATTACAGCAAGGTGCATCTTCTTTAGCCAATATACCGCCAATTTCCTCAGTTCTCCCTTTACCTATTTCCAGAGTTCTAGGTTTTGCAGCGTTTGTCAGAGGATGGTAATGCACTTAAAAGCAAATCTCTCAACTCTTTTTCTAGCTGCTGGACCTGACAGGTTCAGTGCACACATCCTCCTTGGCACACAGACAGCAGCAAACACTTACAGCTTTACTAATGCATATACTGCTTGTAAATAATGTATGTAGCAAATAGTTCACAGGTTTAAGCTGCATCTGCCTCTGCAACTGTCTGGCATGCCACATGCAACAACACACACAGGCGTGCACACACAGGTACCTAAGCAGCACTGAGGTTCTAACCAAGAAAGCATGCCATAGCAATTCAACTTTTTTGATTTTTAGTTCTGTGGAAGCAAGGGGAATTCTTTCAATTACCCTTACACCTGAGACATTAAATAGATTTTACTTCTTGAAGCCACTTGGTAAAGTTTAAGGTTCTCTAGCCCAAAACTTCTTTTTACTGCAAGAATTGGGGCAGAGATGGGGAAGTCTCCTCTAAAAGAGACAAGAATCCCAGATGCTACCAGCAGTTTTTCTCCTTGATCCTGTGCAAGGTGAACTGAAAAGCAGCTGGATCCATGCTTCAGGAGTCAGCAAATTACTCTAGGAATAAATTTTTAATTTATTGCTTTTCCTTAAGGAATGGAAACTCCTGAAGATTAGCAGAAATAATTATATCCAAACATGCAGTTAAAGACACAGATTTAATTTATGACCTTAATCCTTATCTAGTTTTCTGATCCACTCATCATCTTGACTTTAAGAGCAGTAATGTGAACTTAGTTTTTAAGCCAACACAGTAGGGACTCAGGGGGGCAAACAAACTGGGGAAAAAAGTACGAGAGGGCTGAAACATAACCACTGTTTTTCACAATTTCAAGAAGAGAGGCAGCTTGCACAGACATTCACAAAATTACTTGACCAAGATTGCCTATAAAAAGGAAAACATAAAAAAAGGGGGGGACCCAAACAACCCAAACTTACTCTTTTAAGAGCTAATGTAAAATGTTCCAAATGGCCAAAGCATCCCTGATGGATATATCTCCACTTAGATCACTGCAAGGATACTGCAGACACAAGTAGTTTTTCTTATTATTCCAAAACATCCAAAGATAAACTAATGCCCTCAATCAGCATGAAAACACTAGACTGATGTATCAAGAAAAAAGTTCAAGAATGAAATCTCCCTTTGAAATTTACAGGTCTAAACAAATGCTCCTGAACCTCAGTTTTGCATGCTAAAATCAATACTGCTTGAGAATTTTGGGGGTTCTGTTTGTTTTAAACAAGATTGCAGACATCAAAGTCAGTGAAATACCCAAGGAAAAGCAAGGGCAGAATCTGGATCCATTTGTCAGGACACAAAGGCACAGGTAGACTTCACTGCTGCCAGGACCTCTATCCATGGGCCCAAGAGTTACACCTAAGCTTAGCTCAAGGCCTTTAGTCTGTTCTTCAGCTACACCATTGGCATGCCTGTCTACAACCCTGTTACATGGGCAGGCCTACATCACATCCCTGCCTTGAGTCCTGGCTCTGGATCCATTCACTCCTGACTGACTCCCTGGAGGGACCAGGTTTGTTGCTGGCCAGGTCAGGGATAGGTGGTAGAGCCTGTTACCAGCATCCAGGTCAGTGCAAAGCACACAGGAACGTGTAGGACTTGGCAGGAACCACTGTACAGACCAGGCACAGTTACATTACAGCTTTGGCTGTGCTCTAAGTTAGGAAGGAGGGGAAGTCTCTAAGAACACAGCAGGTACAACACGTCACTGTGAATTCAAGTCTTCATGTAAAAGCTGTGTTCTCCTCCTGTGGTGCCAGTTATTTCCACAGGGTACATTGGGTAGGGGTCACCATACCCCCCATTTACTGCAAATAGTTGCCTGCTCTTCTGATATCAATTAGGTATGCTGTGTGCTTTGTCTGCAAGTTCTGGCAGCACGTTAGGTGGATGATACCTTAGCTTTGAAACTGAAATTACATACAGGACCCATAATGCATTAATACGCAATATAAAGACTATATAATAATATTCTTAATATCCATGGCTTACTTCTTAACTCCACATTACTCCTTAATTAAGGTACAAATGCTTTCTGAACCATTGCTTATGAAATTCAGACAAAAGAGCAGGTTTTGAAACCTCTGTTTCAATCACTTTGCACACACACTTTGCTGAATTTGCTTCCCCCTTTAATTCAAGAATAACATTGCAAAGGCAGTAGTTAATAATTATCTTCAAATATAACTAGATTATGTAAAGCACACAGCTGTCTCTTAAACTTAAATCTATACTCTGCAGCCATGGCAGTTAACTACTTGGGTCCCCATCACCCTGAATCCATTCACTATTCCCCTGGTTATTTAGTCAGGGCATTATTTCTCAGGTGTAACACAAGCATTTAAATATATCTCACTTTGAAGAACATTTGTCTGATATTTTCAGATTGCCCTGTGAATTACCTCACTCAGCATTTAAAACACTGCAGCATTTTATCATGCTTTCATCATTGCTCCATTTAAGTCACTGGGAAATAAAATATATTTGTGTGGGGAAAACTGGTCCACATTTAGCACTTACTAAGATTTCACACCCTTATTTTCCATATACACAATGACACTTTATTCCAATGTTCTTAAAGAAAAACTGCTTAATATCTGGCCTGAACAGGCAGGCTTAAACTCAGTAATTCACCAAGCTCAGTACACCCACATCAACAGAGGCAGTGGAGTTCCACCTGCTGAAGTAAGAGCTCATCCATGTATCCTACAGGTCTCTGCAGGAGAATTGGACTGAATATCTGTACAGGACTAATGGACGTTTCTTTATTTTAGAATGCATTAAAATACACTGAACGGTATTTAAACCTGGCAGTATTGCTCTGATCAGAATCCTTTAGTGCATGTGTCTGGTCTGCAGCATTCTTTCCAAATTTTATGCTTTGCAATACCGGCCAGTCATTCTTCCCATTGCCCAGTACAAGGAGAAAGTGCAAAATACGTAAGACACACATTACAGCCTATATTTCTCCCATCCAAAGTCAGACATGAAACTGAGAGGTCTAAGTTAAGAACCTACTTGACCCACATGACTTCAGCATTCACTGGTGTAAAAGAGATGTGCTTCCTGAGGGCTCATCAGTCCCTCTCATTGACTCCAGAGAGAGTCCAAGGCAATTGTGGATGAACCAGAGTTTGTATCATGAAAAGTCCCACTTTTGTATACATTACTGATAGAGTGCCACAAAATGTGAGTCATGTAATAAAAACAATAAAGCATTTCAGGATTTTAGTAGAGCCCATTAAACTACTCAAGTTCTGCCTATGGAGATATTTTATTTCTACTCTTGCCCCTCCCCCAGTCCTTTCACATTTTGTTCAGAAAGATTAAGACAAAAAATCATCAGCAACAAAGCCCCATTCTCATCTCTCTCTATGGGAAAGTAAAATACCCTTTTATGTTTTAATTCAAAATCAATTTAAAGACTAAATATTTTCTCATTTGGAGCTTTACATTTAAACTTGAGTACTAAGCAGTCCTTCAAGATAAATGGTCTCATTTTTTATTTAAAAGCCTTTCACAAAATATTAGAAATCATCAACAGATTTATGTGGAAAATACTAATTTCAAAGAAATTGTATGATTATTTAGCAAGAGATAAACTGAGGCCTTTTCAAAGGGAAAAAAAAATCAAATGTGTTTCATAAGAGAAGTGCTTTCTTACCTATTCAACTTTTTGTCTTAGAGGTAGCCACTTCTTTTTTGAGGAACACTTTCAAGTTTAAATGAAGTCCTCAGCTGTCTTCCTTCCTCCTTTTGGGGCAGGCAGACAGGAAAAGTTTATCTTTTGTCACTTAACTCAGAACTGGGCCTTATATTTTAAGACCTTTAACAAAACGAATAAGAAGGTAAACATACATCACAGAGCTTAGCTGAGTTCCCAAGACTTGAGCAACCTTCCTGCCTGCCTGCCTACAACCACTCTGCACATGGGTGAAGGAATAATTTCAAAGTAGTCAGCCAGATTCTCCCTCCCTTTTCAGAGCTACAGGCCCAGTGCCCACCAAGCTGCCCACAGACTGTTGGAGCAGAGCCTGAGGGCAAGGGAACAGCTTCTTACAGGACTGAAATGAGGTATGGGCAAAGCCAGAAGTTACTCTTCCTGCCCCATCAGCTGCAAGCATCTTCACCAGAGCTGCATCCGAAATCCTTCAGAAACCTGGACCTTATAAGTTATTTTCCCTTTGGATCCACCACAGGAAAAACCAGAGGCCTTCAACTTTAACACGGCATTGGATTTGAAAAGTGGCTTGCTGTCCATTCTGTACAAACTTCATGTCTAATGCCGAGTGCAAGATCTTCCCTATTTTCAGTGAATATAGCCAAAGAAAGTCAGAGTCTGAGGAGAGTTGATGTAAATGTGGGGAAAAGCACCATATTATAGAATTCTAGTTGCCTGGAGATCATTATTAGCAAAAGCGTTATTTTCTTAGTCTTCAGAACTCCCACCAAACCACCTACATTCCTTTTTAAATTAGGTATCTAAACTTCTCCTCCCGCCCCCTCATACTGCCCCCACACAAAGTCTTCTTTCCCACTCATTTCTCCATCCATCCATGAGAAACCAAACAATCCCACTGGCCCAAACATGGTGTCCTCTAAAGTGGCATGGAGAGCAGCTTACACCTCTCTAGAACTGTTCAGTCTGTATCTGTTTCCACTCAGATTTCACACACTTCAGGGATTTTCCCCTAGACCCCAGAGAATGACAAGCTAGGTTTCATTTTTAGAGTGAGCCTGAAACACAATAGAAGCTGATAGTGCTATGCAGCACTCTGTGGAGAATGAGGTGGTTTTGTACTTGACCCCTTATTTCAAGGGGCTGATAAATCTCCCCTTATTCAAGTTGTTCTCATGATAAACCCAAACTCCCATCTCACCGATGTGTTATACCGGATGCACAAAGCTGTGATGAACACAAGACGCTGCCCACCAGCACGAAGACACTACACAAATACCATTTGCTTAACTCAAAGGTACCCGTGGCCAAGCATGCAAATTCCAACTCCTAGACTAATTCAGCTGAAAAAAGAAAAATATATGCTACTTTCTATAGGTCGGTGAGTACATGGTATGTTCTATTTTAATTTATTTATCATGGGAACAAGCATCATAATATTAGCAGTTTCTCCTGAAGGTAGAACTTCAGGAGAATGCCTAAGACCTTTCTCTGCAGAAAGCTTCAAGGACAGCGCCTTTGTTCAGTAACCGTAAAACAGGAGTACGTGCTTTGCTCAGCTTAGAGGACACAGGTCTCCAAGAGATCACTTGGGTCACTTCATCCCACTGACTTGCTGACAAACATATAATAGGTGTCCAGTTTCAAAGGGCTCACAGACCATCTACTCCACATGTCCCTTCTCTTCCTCCTCCCTCCTAACCCCAGCTTGTGGTAGATCAAAAGCATTTTGTAATATCCCATAAAAAACCCTCAAGACCTGTAGCTTCAGCATTCAGCCTTTTACCATCACGCACATGGGGGAAAAAAGGCATGGCTGAGGTTTCCTTAGGCTAAAGAAACCTTTCCTAACTGCCTGTCTACAGAGATGGAGAGCACTGCTGCCAATGTATCCTGTGCCTGCAGAATTTGTTGCACAGAAGTGCAAGGTAAAGGAGATACTTCAGGAAAGAAGAGACAAGTTCTCCTCCCATCTGTCTGGGATTTAATTTCTTATTAAGTAACCATGATGACTACTTCCTAACGAAGTTGTTATAGATTTACCCAACAGAGTAATTTTGTTAGAAACAGCAACTGACAACAACTTTCATCTTGAAAGGAGAATTGCATTCAAAATTTCAAGTTTAAGACAATTACACCTGGTAGCTATTTTGAAGCTCCAGCAAAGCCTCAACAGTGCACACAGATGGCTGCCTTCAAGACTGATTTTACAGTTGTATTTGTTATTCAAAAAAAAAAGGCCTTTCCATGCAATTTCTGTAATTTTGTATAGTCCAGTCGCAAATCAGTGAGGCATATCAGTTCTGGAAGCCATCTGAAACACAAAAATCACAAAGTTCAACAGAAAAAAAATCATATGGATGCAATCCCGACCTCCCTACAGAAGGGACAAGAATGGATAAGAGGGTTGTGTGGTAGCAGCCAGGCCCTAAATGAGAAATAACATGCAATATCAAGTACAAAAACAATGCTCAATTCTCTACCTACCACCGTGCCTTTATTAGGCATGTGCTTTAGCACCTCCTTGAATTAGTGTCCAGATCAATTTTTTCCCTTCCCCCTCCTACTAAAATGACAACATGTTAGAATACTGTTCTTTATTTTTCAACATGCTAACCCAACTTGCACGGCATAAGAACATTAATAAACATAGACCCTGTTACTGAGCATTAATTTGACTGTTCCACTCCCCAAACCAGAAAAGCCGTATGAGTACTAACAAACTCCAAAAAGCACTTGAAAACTGTCATAAAAAGGCAACCTACAGGAGATCTTTTAGAAAATAAATCTGGTTTCTTTTTATTTGCTTTCTCACCTTTTATTATTCACATTCTCAGTCATTCTGCAATCACTAAATCAGACTGGCTTTAAAAATTAAATAAAAGGTTTGCAAGAACAAATAGGCAGTAGGCATTGCCAAGGCTATTGAAGTTTAAAATTTCTTTTCAAGGGTTTCGGCTAAAAATATCTTTAAACAAACCTTTCTTTCTGGTTTTTACATTACAAACACTTAAATCTCCTTCCTTTTGTAGATAAAAAAGGAACAGAAGTAAAAAAAAAAAAACAAACCACCAAACAAAAAACAAAACAAACAAAAACCCCAAAATAAAACGATCAAATCTACAGACAACACTGCTGGCAAATTTAATAGTCCAGTCCCAGTAGCCCCAGTGAAATGCAAAAGGTAAATAAACACTACCAGCGGCAGAAACATCCTATTTTACAGTCTGTGTGATTAACCATTGCAGGTAACACCAGCCAACACCACTTCTTCACACCAGGGGACCGCTTTGTCTCACTAATTCGGGGATGCTGTCGAGTTTGCTTCCACAGTCCCAGCTGCACAAGCTCTGCTCGCACCCTCGCAGCGCAGGGCAGGCTCGGCGGGGCAGCCCCGGCCGCCCCCGCACCCCCGGGAGCAGAGGGCATCCCGTGGCGACCGCCCCGTTTCATATTTATCCGCTCGTTCTCAGGCAGGTTACCGTACTTGCCTTTGTTTGCCTTCCTCCCCCAGCCCGGATCTACCGCCACCGAAACTGAGGGGGACTAAATAAAGAGGAAGGAAGAGAAACACGGACAAGCCCCCGCCGAGGAGCCCCGGTGAGCGGCGGTGCAGCCGCCCCGACACGCCCGCCCGTGACCCGGCGCGGCCCGTCCTGCCCGGGCCCCCCCGCTCTGCCCGGGGTCGGGGCGCTCCCCGGGGCCGAGTGGGGCCGAGTGGGGCCGGGCGGGCGGTGCGGGGCTGCCCGCGGGCCATGCGGCGACCCCACTCACCTCGGCGCCCTGCCCGGAGGACCAGGTGACCGCTGCCGCCGGCGCTCAGCAGCTCGCCCCGGCGAGTGGGGCAGCACCGCCCCCCGGCCGGCGGGATGGGAGGGAACGGGATGGGATGCAGCGGAGGGGAGGTGTCGCGGGGCCCCGCCCGCGGGCAGGGGGGCGGTGGCGAGGGGTTGCCTTTTGTCAGGGCTCCGATCCTCGCCCCAGCACCGGCATCCCTCGCCCCGTGCGTGCTCCCGGGGCAGGCGGCCAGAGGCCCTTTGTGTGGCGGGGCGAGGCAGCGGAGCAGAGCTGAGCTGAGCGCTCCTCCCCGCCCCGGCCGCGCTTCCCTCGAGCACCTGGAGCGGCCGGGAGGCACCGCTGCCTCCTCGCAGCCGCTCACAAAGGGCAGGTGCTCACCAGGTAGGGATTGTTGGAGTTAAGGGCTTCGCATGCCTTTTCAGGGAAAAGTGGTTATTTCCAGGAAAGCCGTTGCTACCTGTAGGAGTATCGCATCATCTTTTGTGGCACTGTGGCAATTAGGGACAGGGTTTAGTGGCAGTGCTGGGTTAACGGTTGGACTCAGTGATCTTGGAGGTCTTTTCCAACCTAAACAATACCATGATCCTGTAATAGCAGAAAGATACACCCTGTGCCATGCGAGTTCTGCAGCCTTAGTTCTGCCATTTCCTGGTGTTTCAGTGCTTGGCTCGCAGCGTTCTGTCTTGCTTTTATTGGAATGTGTGTATGAAGGTAACAGCATTTTTTGTGTTTACATCTTGATCAGACAATCACACAGCTGGAAGTAGGTTAGTTTTCCCAACAGAAAAAAGAAAAAAAGGCAGCAAACCAGCCAACAACAGGTGTTTGCTTTTTCATTCAGGTATCCCCAAACAGTAAAAACTTTGCCTGTAAGCAAAACAGTGTGCAGCGTGTGCTTTCATGTGCTGCATGTATAAACACGTGGAAAACAGGTGCTGTAGAGAAGACGTGCTTCACGGGAAGCATCCAAGGTGTGTGCCTAACTGACCACATGGGCTTTCCCAATCCCTTCTCCTCTCAGGGGGACAGAAGTCTTTCATGCTACGCTACACCTGTGCTTGCAACAGTGATGGTTTACATTCATGGTAACTGAACTGCAGGTTTCAGAAATGAAATTTTTTAGGAAGTGTGTTCCAGGACTGAGGACGAAGAGGGGTTACCACATATTTCGTGCACTATCTTTCTTTAGCAAGAGGCTTCTCATTTTTAGAAATTCATCAGATGACAAAGATATGCTGTGTACACTTGTCTTCTTAATAGCCTGAAATGCTCTTTCTTAAAGCCCAGTGACCCAGGGTAGTGTTAGGAAATGGCTTACAGAAACAAGTTTCAGTATCTAGCAGGTTCTTATGGCAGCTTAACCCAAAATGGGGTCAAACTGAACCTGAGGTAGGTAAGTAATCAAGTCACCTTAGCAGCACCCATGCTCTGTTCTCACATGCTCCACTGTGTCATGGGAAAGAGTGAGCCTGCAACATGGCACTGCAAAACTCTGCAGAGAGAAAGTGCAGATTCAGATAGATCACTGTTTTTTCATTTCTTTTTTTTTTTCAGTACCTCACAAGAACATTTCAGTGTTGGTTGAAAAGATCTGGTTGGCTGTCCAGGGAAAATGGCCAATTAATGATGACATGAAAGAGCAGAGAGGATGCCTTAATTTGGAGATACTGTCAAAAATAGCTTTGAAAGAAGTCTCTGAAGCACAAGGGAGGGAGCAATCAAACATACAATTTAGATTTCAGTTCTGTTTTGTGTTGCAGGCATTTTTTGATCTCTATCCACAGCTACACCTACAGAAGTAAATCAAAAGGGGTTGGGGTTCGGGATTAAACCACAGCACTGGTCAGCTTCTGTACTGTCTCCAGGGCAGTGGTGTCACCAGTGTGATTCTGTCTAGCAAACCAGCAGTCCCTGAGGCAGCTCCCAGCACAGCTCATGGGTCAGTGTGGGCCAGGGGCCATTCCCAGCAGACTGTCTGCATGCAGCTGACCTATTTTGGGAGATAAGAGAGTTTAGCTGTGTGTATGCAAGGCCATGTCGTGCCAGTTGGTTCCTGTGCCAAAGGACAGTTTCTGACCTGCTTTATGGGTTAGTAGAAAGATGAGGGGTTTGACTTTTGTGATCCCTGCTGTGTTCTGTGTCAAACCAGAACCTTAGACACTGGATTTCAGCAGGGAAGCAGTTAAGTTTCAAGCAAATGTCAAGAACAGAGTTCTAAAGAAATTATTAAAGAAAGTAAGTAAGTAAGTCACTAGAGCAAATGTGCTTCAGCACATTACAGCAGCTGAAGTTAAACATGGATTAGAATGAGATTGAATTATTTTAAGATATCTGTCCTAAATATGAGTAGTAGGGTGGGATTCCTCGGAATTGTAAACCAATGAAGGTATTATGGCTCTGGAAAAAATTGTGCCATGGAGCACCTCCTTCACAGGCATGTACTTAGTATTTTTGGTGCCCTGTCAGTGTGAAAATTCTATAAATAAATATGGTGGTAGTTTTTATTGAATTTGTGTTTTGGGTTTTTTTTTTACTTTTCAGCTCAAACAAAAGCTGGGATGAGAAAGCCCAGAAAGATCTAACATAATGCTGAGGTGCTGGACATGCTCAATTATTGCACAGATGTTGAAGACTATGAAGGGATAAACTCTGCAAGGTGTTTGAGGCTTGCTGGCACAGCAGTATTTGGGGAGTCAGATTGGGAAGGCAGACGACCATCCTTCCAGTGAAGGAAGGGCCTTTAGTTCAGGAGTTAACTTCTGATCCTATGCCCGGTGTCCTTTGCAAAATTTGTCCAGAAAAACACTGTAGAATGCATGTTTATATTAAATTTCATGAAGAGGTGTACAAAGGTAGGAAAAACAGGGAACCATTATTGTGTGCTCTGGTGTAATTCCATGTGCATGTGTAGATGAGAGCGCGCATTCAGGCGAGAGCAGAACTAACTACGGCACTATGGGAAGAGATTACCTTAGTATGAGCTGTACCTGTTTCTGCCAGTAATGAAGTCTGGAGGGGCTACAAAATAACAACAGGTTGGCTTTCAGGGGAAAATTACATGAATTGTGTCTATCAAAAATCTGAGACCTTTTTTTATTTTAACTGGTCTAAGCCACATCTTGTACAAAATCTTGTCTGTAAAATCATAGTAATGTACTGAGAAAAAAATACACAGAAAATTAAGACTCAAAGATTTATCAGTGGCAAATATAATGGAAATGGGAAACGGAAGAGCCCAGACTTTCGTGAATCCCACTGGTAGGCTGCACGATTCCATGTTTTTACAAGAAGTAAGCAAAATATTTTACCATAAAATCTAGCCTGTCTTATTACACTGTGAACATTAACTAACATGACTCATAGACTCAGGGGATGCTATGCAATCATACTCTGCTTTCTGATGGTGTAAAGTATCTCCAGAAATTTCTCCTCCTCTAGTATGAAATATTTACCTTAGTACAAATCCTAGGAACTCACTAAAAATAACCATTCTCTCCATAAATAATAGAAAGACTCTTGATTTCAGGGTTATTCTAAGGCTGAAAAATCAAGCTGAATGTGCTAGAAATACCAGCAGAGGCCATAGTAGTCCTTTTAGCCTGTAGTAAGTTAGATTTTATCCAAAGGGTGCTGCAGAAGATTCAGCTTGTTAGGGTTCGATCATCCTTTTGTGTCCACCAGGATTCTTGATAAAACACAGGGCAGCTGCCATAACAAATGGGAAAGAAACTGGCTTGGGCAGGAATCAAATGGATAAGACACTCAAATATGTGCAGTGAATAGGAAGAAAGCTCATTAGCTACAAGGAAAAAGAAATGTGCACACCAACTGCTCTTTGATGCCCTTTCCGAACTCATTTTGATCAAAAAAGAGTGTACAGACTTGGGATTTGAAAAACAGATGATTGAATGGGAGACTTCTTAAAGCATTGTCATCACTTCTGTGAAAAAACACAGGACTCTGGAGATGAACTCATTCATTGTAAACCTTCTACCATTTATTGCCGTGATTCCCTGAACTAGTGACTGGGACAACCATGAAGATACACTTTAGTCTTGTAAGAGGAATGAATAAACCAGGATGAAAGTTATCTCTAGGGAATCAGCTTATAAAGGGGAATCCTTCAGTGGGACCTTCCTATTGGGAGGTTCTAGGAAACCTGTAGCAATGGGAGCAGGGACTAAGGGAAACTGTAGCTAGTGTGGAAAAAGCCTCTTTATTTACATAGCGTTAAAAAAGCATGTTAAAGAGCTCTAAACTCTTCTGAAATCCAGAAAGTGCTTTTCTATGCTCTTCCATTCTAATTGAACCAACACTGAGGAAAGCACTAGCAGCACAAAGCAGGCAGAGTTCATGCAGCTGATGTGTGCCTTAGCTATCCCGCGTAGCAGAGCTTGCAGAAAGGGCCTGGAACAGCAATACAATCTCAAATGGGCCTGTCACAAGACAGAAGGTGTTTTCCTGCAGGTATGGGAAAATCTATAGGGAAAGCATCTCCCCATATTTTGATTTAGCAAATATGTGAGATTTCTAGCAAATTTGTGCTGGAGGTGTCCATGGAAAAATCTGTCCTGTTGTTTACCTGGGTGATTGGCACAGAATCAGACTCTTCCACCACTTCCAGTGCCCGTAAAGCATATCTGACATGTGGAGCATATGATCCTCTTTCCTCTCCTCCCTTCCTTCCTTTCAGGGTAATAAGTGAGGGCAGGCCTTTCATTAGCAGTCTGTTAAAGGTCTGGGGAGGACTCGGAGGTCTTCCTGTAACCCCAAGTATAGAGTATATCTAAAGGGAAGGAGGAAGATTCACTGCTAGAGACCTGGGATTCTGAAGATGCCTAGGTCCTACAAAATTCCACAGCTTCAGGCTGCAAGGTCCAGACCTTGTCAGCTAAATAAGATTAGTCCTAATCTGTGTATTGGGGACATGGCCACAGGGAATAAAATCATGTGGGAGGACGAAGCTTTAAGTCCATCCTGCTAATGGCTTGTGCGAGAGCCCCAAATTCTACCTCCAGTATTCATGTTTCAAATTTTGAGTCTTTGTTGCCATAGTGACAGAAGTCACTGAGAATATTTTGGGCTTTTTCTTTGTCATGGATGCAAAACATCACTTGCCATGTATGTTTTCTGTCCCTTCTAGTTGCCTTTTTTTTTTAGGCAAGAACTTCCCCAAGAGTTTTTTTGAAAAAATGAATTAATTAATGGAGTTCATTGTGCTTATGTTCAGTACCATTAGGCAGTAAATACAAACATACACAAACAAATACATACTAAAAGACTTGGGCTGAATGTCATGATTAAAAATATGTTGTAAGTACTATTTGTTTTTATTCTCAGTGACCATCCAACAGTTGTGCATTGAACACAAACAGCTGTAAGTGCCTGAACCTGAACCTCACACTTGGCATCTTGGATCATATTTTGAGATTGAGTTGTTCCAATACACAGCTCCCACTTAATTCTGCTTACGCAGAGAAGAGGCAGAAAGGGAGAGGAGAGTGGAAAAGTTTGTGGGACTAGATACATGGTGTGCTTTGATCTGCAGTACATGAGGAGAGGAGTTCAGTCATAGGTGCTGCTGTCTTGTTCTGTGGGAAGCACAAACTAGATCACTGTTTTGGGCTGTGCACCATGAAACAGCTGAAATGTAACGATGAAGATTCATAGTAAAGGAAGGAAATGGTTTGAGACTGAACAAAACCCATGGAGTTTCTTTAAAAATATTACTGGAGCATGTTAGTTTTGAATACATATGGTGTGGTGGAGAGAATAAATGGATTTGCTAGCCTATTAGAAGAGTGGTGTAACATGGCAGGAAGATGAAATGTCTGTGAACAGTAATATAAAAGGTGAGGTGCAGGCAAATGTACAAAATGGACATTTATCAGAATGAATGATTGACATTCATCAGAATGAATGACCTCTCACAGGTCAATCCATGTGAGAGGATGCCTGAACAGGAATAATAAAAATTTATTTTTATGCCACTCTAATTAACTTTCCTAACTCCTAAGCTGACATATTTTAATATAACATCTGTAATGTCCACATATAGATAGATAAGAAGACAAATCAGTGATGGGAGTATTGTGGGATCTGTAGTGCCTGGCAGCAGAAGCCTGACTTCTTTGCAAAACATACTGTCTTGGCTCAATATCTGGATATAAAATTAATTATACCAAGATTGGTAAGTGTGCATCTCTGTGAAACATAAAGGGAATGTAAATCTTCATAAACTGAAACAGTTAAAAAGTTAATAGTGTGGTTGGATATTAACCTTATGGAAAACACAAGTACCTTCTAGAAACCAATTATTTGCTGTTCTATAATAGCCACAGCTCTCAAACAATGAGTAAGGGTGGAGACTTCTCAAATGAGAAGATTAGCTGCCAGTGAAATTAAGATTTTATCTCAACTTTCTGTATTTCAATGTTCATACGCATTTGGAAATAAAGTGTTGACAGATGGTTCTCATGAACTATATCTGAAAATATAAAATGCCAAAGCTGAGTGCATGAATATTATTCAGATAGGATATGATAGAAAGATTCATGGGCTGAGGATAATATCATATTTCCCAAAGTTAATTGAAGGATATAATCATGATTGATGCAGAACCAGATCAGTATGAGGGAAATGTATCTTTCAGATACGGGTAAGAATTTCCTTGATGGCAGTGATAGTAGAATTTAAATAGCCCTTCCCTTTCTATGCTAGATTCAAATGTTTGGGTATGGATGAAAATGGACCTTTTCTCTTGTCTAACAAATACTATCACTCTTAAATAATTCTCCCTGGAGACCCTCAAACACGAGTGGTCAGGTAATGTGTCACTCAACAAAATTATAGGATACAGGTAGTTTGCAATAAATTAGGTGGGTTAAAAATTCCTTTTTTTCCCCCAATACCTTCAAATCACAAATTTTTATAAGGAAACAAAAAAAATATCAAAAAGTCCCCTGAGACTGTGTAGCCTTTTATAACAACTAGCAGAAATGAACTCACTAGGGAGAAGGTTAATTTCCAAAATGTGCACAATTTTAGTAAAAAAAAGGATAGATGAGCTTACTTTGAGTGTTAATTTGCTTAGAAAGATGCCTGGGAAAAGCAACAGGAGGAAGGCAATAGAAAGGTTATCTCCCATGTGAGATAGGGTGGGGGGCATGGTTTGTTGTGTTTATGTGCATGTATTCAAGTATTTTTTGTATAGAAGCAACCAAGGCAGTAACTGTTGTGGTGGTGACCACGTTGCTTCCAATCAGCTGGTGGGTCTGCTAAATGCTCCTCTGAGAGAGCATGAAAAAGAGAGATTGCTCTTGTTAACATGTATGGGATTATGTTGGCTCAAATGTAAAAGAAATGTTTTTTTTTTCCTTTCAGAATTAAGCTTGGTGTGCTAAAATAGAATTATGGGGTAAAGGGAGGTACTACAGCATGTCAGGTACTACATAAGAGGCAAGAAAGGGGAAATGTAAACATATGTATCCCATTTCCTAACTATAGGGAGAACAAAAGCAGGCATTAAAATTTGAAACCATGGTCAAACTCTAGATGAACAATTCAAGAGAGCTGGTTTCCAAATCACCTGCTGCGGGCCATATCCAAGAGGACAGAGAGAAGCCTGACTCATGTTCCAATACAATCTACAGTGGAAGAATCTTCAGTTTTTTTCCATCTGGACCAGTACCTTTCAGCACAATGATGCACAAACATTGCTTTTGTGCTAAACTAATACATAATTTGGACTAAGAAGAGTCACTTAAAAGCCAAGTAAATCTCAAATGTTACGAGCTCTATCACTGCATCAATGTTAAATGGTCTTGTGCCTGAAATGCCTCAGGAGGAGAGATATTTTTTCTTGGCTATAATTTTATCAGAATAAAATTATACACAGTATCTCTTCATAGCTGGGAATAAGCAATTAAATCTCAACCTAATTAACACTGACAACTTTCTCTAGCTATGCAGTTATATTCATCCTAGAAGCAAGCTATTCAGGACTTCTAGAAGAATGCTCTTCTAGGCTGGCTACTTGGTTGCAATTATTTTCTGAAATTAAAGTCAGTGTATACCACCTGACGATCTTGATCCTTAGACCAGGATTTGTTTTCCTTCTTTTCTAAAACTCAGTGTTTATAAGATTGCAAGATCCAGCTTTCAAATTTGGTTAACATTTCACCGTGAAGTGTCTTTACAAAAGGTGTTTGAAATCTTGAGGTAAGTTGTTGATGTGCTTTTTAACATTGGTGTCATCATTAGGAAGAAGCAGCACATCAGCTTCTCCCAAATTAAATAAGGAGACTGGATGTTAACATTTCTCCCTGATACAATGCAAACAGCCTCTGAACCTAGCAGGACACTGCATCATATGTATTTTTAAAAGTGTAATGCACCATGAGATTTCTTAACCAAAATGAATAATGGAAAACAACAACAAGCCTTTTAGTGGTTTAAAATTGAATACTACTCCTATTTGTCTCCTTTAAATGCAAAATAAACACTTAAATGATTGTCACCATTATTCATTTACTGCAAACTTGCCATTTAAAAAAAGGATAGATCACACAGCGTAATTTTCTGTTAAAAACACATCTAAACCTAGATGGGGACATTAGGCATCTGATAAACTGATCTGTATAATGAAATGAGTTCATGGCTTTCTTTGATATTATCCCTGTCTTATCACTTCACAGTGTAAATGAAGCCTTTGAATAGGTGTGGGTTTTCATTTGAATGAAATTAAAATTAATAGACCTGTAAGTATTTGCAATGGAAACACACAACAACAAAGCTTTAATAGAATGGTCAAATACTGTTTTTAAATTCCTGTAGAGTATCACCTGAGGAAATCGAAGTACTCAGAAAACAAAACCAAGGAACTTCAGTCTGTCTCCAACCTATCTCACTTCATATCAAAATAACCTTCAGAAAAGATTTTATACATCAGTGTTGCATTTATAGCAGAAAAAAGTGTAGCCTCACTGTAAAATATAAGAAACAGTTTTCAATTAATTCTATAATGTAAGTTTTACTAAAAAGAGCATAACTTAAGAGCTAAAGGAAAACACACAGTATTGGATTTAGAATACTGTTCAGAACTTAAATTACTTTCTATCCTTTTTTTGTTTAAATAAGTAAATGTATTTTTGTATGCAAAATAAAAATTTATGTACTTATGAGGTAATTTGTCCTTCTTGCTACCGCATTCCTCCCGAAATCAATACATGATCACATTATTTTTTTCAAAACCAGTTTCAATGTGATGTTCCTATCTAATTACAGTTCATGCATTTTTTCTTCTTTGCATGAATACAGGGAAAAACATCTTCCATAAAATACATTTCCTCCTAGCACCTTCTCCAGAAGCTCATTCAGTAGAAACAAAATGTGTGTAATGGTTTTGAAACTACAGCGAGTCCCAAAATACTCTATCACCAAATGAAAGAAAATTATGGTCTTTCTGTGCACTCAGCCTCTTCTGTAAGAATCCATGAACATTGCTACCAACTCAGATAGCAAAGCACATTGTTTTTTAATTTAGTAAAGTTTCTGTAAATTGACAACATTGCAAAAGAAAAGAAATAGCTCTGGGTACCTTGCACAGCAGAACTGTAAGGAAATACAGATCTTCTCGTGTAGCTTATGAGTTTACTTTGGAAAGAATCTTAGCACTTACCCAATCTGTGCAGGAGGAACAAAGCTTTTCTGGACTGGTACCAATTTCTACTAGCTTTTCAACAAATCCCCCACACAGCTCATGTTCCAGCCTTCTCTGAATTTCATTTTGTTAGCTTGCTTTTTTAGCTGACTACATACACTCTCTGAAAATCACAGAATCAGAGAATTGTTAGGGTTGCAAGGGACCTCTGCAGATCATCTGGTCCAACCCCCCTGCCAAGGCAGGGTCACCTAGACCAGGTGACATAGAAACTCATCAAGGTGGGTTTGGAATGTTTTCAAAGAGAGAGACTCCACAATATCCCAGAGCAGCCAGTTCCAGTCTTCTGCCACCCTCAGAGTAAGAAGATCTTCCTCATATTGGGGTGAAACTTCTTGGGTTTTAGTTTGTGGACATTGTCCCTTGTCCTGTCACTGGGCACCACTGAAGAGAGTCTGGCACCCAACTCTGAGATATTTATATGCATTAATAAGGTCCCCTCTCAGTCTTCTTTTCTCCAGACTAAACTGGCCAAGCTCCCACAGACTCTCCTCATAAAAGAGATGCTCCAGACCCTTTATCATCTTTGTGGCCTCTGCTGGACCCTCTCCAGTATGAGGAGAAATGAGGGTGACTATAAGCATATTCAATAACAGAATCAAACACTCATTTCATTTTCTGTTATCTACTTACATTTTATTACAGACTAATATGAAACCATCTCATATTCATACTAGAATTATTGTAATTATTTGTGAGCAAACTTAAACCAGTCTTGGATGTTTATATTTATTGCAAGCAGATTCATGTCTCCTGCTTATATATTCTACATAAGGATCCAAACTGTGACTGAATATAAACAAGTTATATTTGGTTGTCTACAGAAATAAAAGTTAAAAATAGCACTGAAAAGAAACTTTACAGTAATGTATTCACACACTGACTCTTCGAATAAAATAAATCAAGTAGTATAGAATAATCTAAACATTAGATTTGAAGGCTGATTTATTTTCAAATAAACGCACCTACAATTGTACAATTAAAAATAAGTGTCAGTATTTGGTGCTGATGGCTACAGACATCTTTAATGTTTAATGCACAGATAACTACCCCCAGCCCCCATACAGCAACTTCCGCAGATTCTACTTTACATTAAATCATGAAAGGACATCTAAAATGCAAAGAATATGTCCAAGACAACACAAGTTGAAATCCTGTGAATCTTCATAAGGTAAAAAATTAAAGCTATATAAACTGATTTTTGATTATTCTGCAAAGTAGAATCACATACGTTTTCACTTCTGTAATACTTTCACAAATTTCCATTAAAGCTTTTTTAGCAGAGACAGTAGCATGAGCACAATGACCCCACTGGCTTCCAAAAGAAAAGTAGTGCAGTTCCTCAATTAAACAATTTTTTCCTTTTATTTTTGCAAGCCAGTTGGGTAAAGACAAACAGGCTAATGCAAGCAAGAAAGTAAACTGTAAGCTTTTACATTAAGTGGCTGAACAAACAATTATTGTACATGGTAAAATGAAAAAGATCTTTTGCCACATGCCACTGCAGGTATATATGAACTTCAGTGGCCGAAAAGCTCGAATACTTTCTAAGTCTTCACATACATTTGGTTAGCGCTTACCAGTTTCAAGACATTTATAGAAGCAGTTATGGAGACATTATGCTGTTAAAGCTGCAACAATTTAAACAAGGCAAGTTAGAAAGTTATATAGATTTTTAGACTTTTCCTCTTTAATTCTTTTTTTCGTGATACATAAAAATTTGTCTCCTTTCAGTGTCCCATCCATAATAAACACTATAATGCATTTTGTTCTAACTTCTACTTTTTCATCGTTGTATCATCTGATCCATTTACAGTGAAACTCCAAGTTTACACCTGCTGTAGTGGACTAAGTTTGAATGGCAATAGTAACAGGAACTGAAGCAGAAACACATCAAGTGAAGCTGAGTTGATGTTTTATGTTTTTTCCATTAAATGGTCTATTTTAACAAACAGCACCAACCTTTAAAGGGAAAAGTATTGCTAAATCAAAGCGTTCTTTCTCCTCCAAAAAATGTCATCTTTAACTAAAATTTCTTAAGCACGTATATTGGTGTTTAAGCCTGAACAATGTTGTCAATAATTTTGAAGCTCAGGGCTACATGAAGTTTGCAATGAACTGCTTTGTTACTAGGCATAACAGGAATGCAGCATTTCAAAAACATCAAGCAAAAATATCCTTACTTAAGGCTAAAAGATAGAACTCACAAAGTAAAAAAGCAGGAGGCTTTATAGAGTAAAAAAGCTCACTATAATAGAATAGCACTGCAAGTACAGTGCTCTAATCACAGCTACCACAAATCTCAACAAAACATCAATAATTTGGATGAAACTGAGAGAGCAACAGACTTGTACTTCTAATTTGACATTCATTAGAATTTTAACATTCAGCCACAACTCCACTCTAGGCTAAATTTAAGTGGCCAAAACTCATAGGTATAAAAAAAGCCTTCAAAACATATACTTAAAAAAAATAGAAATGGTGTGTTAACAAATGTATGCGTAAAACAGATTTATAAATAGCTACAGTATGAAAAATATTTCAGTGCAAAGGCAATTTTAAGATTTCTAAAAAATACATTACAAATAATTTGTTAACTACACACAAGAAATTTGTCACTGCTACTGGTATAAAATTTATACCCATATTAACTTTTTAAAAATATATACACCAGTGTTTTATGTAGGGGACGGTTCTAACTGACCAACATTCAAGTCTGCAATGGCAAGTATATGTACACACATCCACACATGTGTATGTATTTCAGAATGCTACTGCTATAAGGACATTCTTTGAAACTTAAAAGTGCTATATGATACAAAACATTTGTCTGTGGTGCTCACCGTTAGACTTTGTAAAATTCTGTTATCTTTGGTATACTGAAGATTTCACAAATCACTTGACAATCTCTGCTTGACCCAGGGCATTTTAATAATAATTCCCTGTTCGTTTAATGCGAAAATCACTTGGAATACTGTGAGGAAAATTTCCTAGTAAGTTGGTTTTTCTTTTATTAAAAATTAAATTGGGAAGTAAACTTATTTGTCTAGGTTTTTTTGTTCAAACACAAAAAGGGAAAACATTTTTCTCTGCCACCCTAGTCCATTTTAAAGACAACTAAAAATGTCCTGGCCAGGTCTTCCAATAAAGGCTGCAGGTCTGATTCCAAATATTTTGTTTTCACACTGAAATAAATTTTTAGCTAATGTCCTCACAGAGGTATTGAATGAGGATGGTTATTAACCAGTTCTAACCATCAGGCTGAAACTGACTGAAATCTCATTACTCCTTCAGATATTTCTGCACCCCAAAATAAAACACTGGACTAAAGAAACAAGACAAGGACACTGCTAATAGTTGAATTAGTACAAGGTAAAATAAATGTAGCAGAGAAAACAGAAGTGCAAGTTGGCTGTCATTCTTAAAGTAATTAAAACAGAATCCTTGCAGTCAAACTGGTTTCTATATCCCAACTACAATTCAACTGTTAGTCAACAGCCGTGTGCCACCTTGTGGTTTGTTTGCAAAAGCTAACAGCTGTGTGCTTTGTAATACATCTACCAAGCCATTTAGCCAGTATTTAACCATACAAACATACAAAAAAATCAAAATTAAGAGGATGAATCCAGATAGTAAAAGATGCTCGTTTGGAAAAACAACTTTTCTTCTTTTAAGGAAAAAAACCCAACAAACTGTGTCAAAAAAAAAAAGCTTAATACTTTCTGCTATGTATATTTTACAATTACAGGGAGAGGAAGTGGGAACACCAGGTAATCTGCATCTTTGACAAATTCAAAGACCTTTTAGGCAAAATGCTTACATTCAGTTTTTAAGTAGATACCAACAGTGATGATATTTACCAATTGAACAGCCAACTTGACTTCATATAGTGTGTGCATACTCTACACAAGGATTGTCTTGCCTATATTTCTACAGGGGAAAACTAATTGAAAACCAAACATAGCCCTGATTTGGCCACTTACAAGAAAGTGAACATTAGAGAGTGTTTCTTGAAAGCAGATTTGCACAGAGGAAACACCAGTTTGTTCTACAGAAAGAGCAAAGAAAGAAAAAGGACAGAGGAAAATCAGAAACAGCACTTGTTAAATACGCTTTAAGAGACTTTCATTCGAGATAACTGAGGTCATTGCTTCTGGCTGAAAATTAAAACTGTTTATCTCAAAATGTAGGTCACTGACTGAAACTATGCACTTCAAGTAACAAAGAAAATTACTAAAGGTAACAGAAGCAGTAAATGCACGGAAGTCTTGACACAGGATGAAGACAATTTTCAGTGCTACCAGTCTCACAGTACCAGACTGTGCAGATTGTTCATTGCTCCAGTAGTTCAAAACATAAAAAGAGGCCTATTGGCCTGGAAAGGTTCATACTTCTAGCTCTTGATCCTGTTTGTCTGAACACTACCTCAGACAGCAGAAGCCACGTATAATTTAATATATTTCTGTGACATGTTTGTTTCTGAAAAAAGAAATAAACAAAAATACAGTTTTTAAAGGCTTGACTTGGTGTTCTGTCATATAGACGTTTCCAAACCTGACCCACTGTAGTGGTAGCCTGCACGGGAATGGCAATGCTTATTGGAATAGCCAAAGACAGATGGAAGTACTGAATAATCAACGCCTCTCCAGTGCGTAAACATCATTTTTTTAGAATGAGAATTAGACCTTCTTGCTGGGGAATTGCTGCAGTCACTGCTCCTGTATCTTGGGCTTTTCAGACAGGCAAGAGGTGTGAATTCTGAGATGTGCTCCCGACAGTGCCTCGATGCATTCTGTTAAAGGGGCAAAAAGAAACAAATGCACAGTAAATAGACAATCTTGGAACCAAAAGTATATAACTGTGTTCTTTCATAGGGCCATTGTGCCCTTGGTACAATAATGGCTTTCACTAGAAGACCACTGACTATTTGTTTCATGTCAAAGTATAACCTCTCGTGTTGTTTTGCCATCAACCACTTTTAACATCATCAGTTTTATATTCGGACCTACAGAACCAGGCATAATTTTACACTTAACCTCTAAACCTGATAATGGGCTCTTTGGAGAAGAGATGAAGACACAGAGGACTGCTTTCATATCAAAGTGTTTTAAATGAAGTTTATATTTCATTTTGCAATCTCTCCTGGTACATCTTTTTATCTCTGAACTTCTTTAGTCAGGACTTTTTATGAGGAATTTTAAGACAGAACAGATTCGAGTACTTTGCCTATACTTCCAAAGAGAGGGAATTCTTTACAGTGAGTTTGTGCTAACAGACAAAAGTTCCAGAGGTTTAATGCACTTGCTTTGTACTTCTAAGCAGTATTGAATTTTAGACTTGCTTAGGTTACACATAGCATCTATACAGGTAATTTATACTACACAGTCTAATTGTCCATTAAAATTTATCTGTATCACATAATCACTCCACATCTGGCAGAACTGCCACTTCCCCTCAGGAAATGCTCAAGACTACAGTAACACCATGGCTGCATGACAAGAGCCTGGAACACGTGTACGAGCAGAGAGAAAATTAGCACAGCCCTTTGCCCAATGAGTTGATGAAATTCTTCTCACTAAATGCACATAAAATTTCCAGGTATAGAGGTTATGTGATGGTATCTAAGATATAAATGCATTATAAGCACAATTCAAATCAATGTTATCAATCACTCTCTCCCTGAGCGCTATATAAGCCAGTTAATCCTCTATTGTCAATTATCCCCTTCCTTCTTCCCTGTTAACCGGAGCACAGTAGCAAAAGGGACAAAATCACAAAATAAATATTAATGATGTAGTTTATAGAACTTTGGCTGAGATTTCACATTACACTTCAATGCCAATCACAAGCTTGGAACACTATTGCATAACCAAGAGCAATCAGAAAGCTTTCTTACAACAGACACTCTTGGAAAAGTCACAAAACTAAAATGAACTGCTCACCAACAGTGAGGCCTGGGTTGTTTTAAATACATATGTAGACCAAATATCAGCATTAATACAGAAAAATCAGATTAGCAGATTTTGTTTTGGAAATGTCAGAGGGAGTAGTCATATACTGCTTGGTTACTATCTTTCCTATTCTTTCAGCTAGGAAGTGAAGCATTTTAGTTACCCTACATGGTTCTAAAAAGAAAATGTTTTTTTTTTCTACACATGGCCCCAAGGCAAGCACCACTACCATGTCTGAAGCTACTCAAGAAAGCTGGGGTTTTCTACTATTACTTGTCTAGCAGTCATTAAAACAAATCAAAAAGCACCCATCAGCTACCTTGAAGTTCTACAGCCCACAGAGTGCATGACATTTGCCCTCTTCACATACTGATACTTTGCATCCTCACTAAATTTCTCATGTGCTGCTTTCAGGGTCAGGAGAGAATGAAGGGAAAGGAACAGACATGGCATCCAGATGGGAATGTATTTGAGTAAAAAGTGGCATGGCAAGGAGATGATGTAAAACTGAGAACTTCATTCTGCTAATGAATGGCCTAATGTTTGGGGAATTTAGAAGCTCACCACTCATGCTGCTGTCTCATATATTTGGCAAAACTCTCTTGATTTGAGGCAGTGATGCAGCAATGCCCTGGTCCATACGGAACACGGTACTATGGTAGACACTGTCAGATGTAGAGCTCCAGCCTTCTGACCCAAGGTCCTTTTCACAAGTAACTCACTGAGATAATCTTCATATGTTACTGTCTGCATTTGGTCTATATATGTATTCAAGAGCATGAGAGATGATGGATAAACTGGGTGAGAATTACCTCTGACTTTATGTATTCAACACTATTCTTTTATCCCAAGAAAGACAGCAGTTCATATGTGTAATATGAGTACACGCTGCAATAATGACTGCAGTTTTTACAGAAGAAATGTCCCACAATACCTATACATAACACAATGTATTTACAGGACAGGAGTATGGGTAAATTGATTTATTATTTTGCCTTACACGATTAAGTTTCCAAGACAAAAAGATCTTACCTGTGGCATGGAACATCTCTTGCAAAAACTAGGCTCTCCAAGTAAAACATATTGATTTTGTATCAATATTGATCAAGTACATCAAAAACTCTGGAGGAAACAGCTGATTTGTAAATAGCACAGTTAACCAATAGAAATTAATCCAAATTGGCAACACGTACAGTACTGTTACCTAGCTTTGATCTAATTATGGCTCGGAAGCTGAAATATTTCCTTCAAGAAGTGGCCCATCGTTGTTCGTCAGTGCATTTAGGGCTGTTTTTTGTCTCACACTCTTCTGCAAGGATGAGGAAAAACAGTGAAACTCTTGCTGAATACAAGAGGGAAATGTGAATGAATTGTACCATTTGTACGTAACTGTTATAGCAAACTGGAAAAATGATGGATTTTCTGATAGATTTAAAATCAAAAGGTTGTCCAGTGTAAAACAAGGTTTGTACTTCTGGATCCTGAGGTTAATCCTTTGAGCCACCCTGAGGATGTTTTCAATTCCATTTCAAACTCTGTTAAAAATAATTACTCTCTAAAGCACTAAACTGACTACTATGGGCTGTGTGTCCTGCCCTTTTGACAATAACTTGTACTAAAACAGGAGAGGTCCCCGTGATACAGTGAGGCCAAATCAATTCCAAATTAAGGAGCGGACATCCCGCTTCACTACTCCCCAGAACAACTGGCTTGCTGAAGGGAGTGCCACACACCAAGGTGATGGGGCTGGTGCTAATGAAGGCTGACTTCCAGCTTAGTCATTACACTGAGGGAAGAGAGGGCCTTGGGGAGTTGCCAAGGAAACTTCTTGCACAGGATTCAAATATTGCAACAGCGAGATCCATTGCTTTGTTTTCCCTAGAGGAGGAGCCTGACAAAGGCAGCAGTTTTCTCGTGACCAGTTTTATAAGCTCCCTGTGCAGCTGTTCAACAGCAGCTAAGCCCATTGAGGAACAGAAGAACAATGAGTCTCCAGAGAGGCTTCCCCAGGCAAAAGTACCACTTCGGGTTTTCCCAAGCGCAGCAAGAGGTAGAGATCTCATAATGTAGCTGATGATTCAGTGAAAGCAAAGTAAAAAATCATCAAAAAATCATCAGTCAAAAACAAAGAGGAAAAAAAAGTATTTCTTAAAAAGGGATGGGAGCACTGAAGTCATTTATGGCTCAGGATCTAAACAGCTGGTATTTCAGCTACAAAATACTTGTGATTGCTGAAACACTGTTAATTGAAGTGACAATTATAAAAATGCAAATAGGATAATTTAAAGTGAATTTATATTTTCCCTAACAGAGAGGTTGAGCTTCTGTATTAATGATAGAAGAAAAAAGAAAAGAAAAATATAATCAATATAGACTGGATATATTAAAAAAATACCCTACTACTTTTCAAAAGTAAAGGCTGAAAGAAGCCTCACAGATGCACAATACCAGTTAAAGCATAAAATTCAGCTTGCTTCATTGAGCCAGAGAGTTGCAGAGACTACATATATGAGAAATAAGCAGAATTTGACTGAAATTACCAAAAGGCAACAGATTCCTCCAAAGCTTTTGCAAAATTAATGTTTTAGCCCAGGAAAGACAACAGTTCATATGTGTGTGTGTGTATATATATATATATCGCTCAATATTAATATGCATGCACATATATATACATACACTTGTATGTACATGTATGTATGTTTATACATATACATATGTCTGTAGGTGTATATGTATATATCCATGTATCACTGAAAAGCTCTCTCAAAAAAAAAACCCACAGAAACCAACAAAACAACAACAAAAAAAAAACCAGAACCATATCTGTACTGTTTAAAAACATCTGAATGTCAATGATGGTAAACAATCACTCACCACACACCAGAATGACTCTCAAATACATGAAACATTTTGAAGCATAAGAATTGCTCCAAAGGCTTTAAGCATTCTTATTGCCTGAGGAGAACTAATTTACTAGCCTGGGAGGTGGTTGCTAGTCCTATGTTAATTAAAGGTTTTCAACCTTTTTTTTTTTTTTTATACAAAGAAAGCAGTATAACTTATAGGAGTGCAATAAATTTAAAAACAATTGTTCATAAGCTCGGTTCAAACCAATCTTAAGGCACTTAAAAAAGCCAATTTTAGCCAGAATTTTTAATAGTGAAAAAATGGTGTGTATTTTCTCTGGGACTTACATAATTGCAGTACATTTTATTGACTATATATTTTCAAAGGGGGAAAAACAGGAAATATGTTTATCTTAGCCAAGTTTTCTTGGAGACTGTAGGGTAAACAAGATTTACTTGCATTTCTTCTACTTTTATGTTATATTAAATAATGTCACATACAGGTCTTCAGCTGTTTTCTTTATAGAAAGAGCACAGAATTTTATAGAAGGGAACATAAGAAAAATTCAGTTTCAAAATGCATGCTAGGAAAAAACTTATTACTAAAAAAGTTGCATTTTCCTTTATCAGGAAAGATACATTAATATATCCCAAAGATTGCTTAAATGGTTTCCAGTACCCCATTTTCTGTATGATGGTAGTAATATCAGCCTAATCAGAATTATCGCTTCTTTGTGTGGCAACTATTCCATTTATTCAGGTACAATGGAAACATTACATGCATTCACCTACAGACAGACCAATGATTAAAATGGGAATATAAAAATCCTGGACTCTTGAGGCAGAAAGGTTCTGTAAAATGCAGTAACAACAGTGACAAAAAATGATAATGACAGAGATGGACTGTGACAACAATTCATAAAATCTTTGAGATAAACAGAAGGAAAAAACTGTACCAAAAAGTAGTCTTCAAAATACAGCTGAGGTGAGTCACAAATGGAGATAATGAGTAAGGTAGATAACTTCTGATGATAAACATTTTACTGTCCTTTGAATGAAATGGCCAAGCATGCAGAAAGGCAGAAAAAAGTCACCTTTTGTTCCATTAGAAACTTAGACTGCTTGAAGTCTGAGAAAGCATAAAGATGGTGGACTGTTCAACAGAAAGGCACTGATGTTTAGTCTGATTTCCCCAGATGTAGGAAGCAATCGTGCACATCATTTATGTTTAAAGCAAGGTAGGAGTTATTTAGACAAAGCGGATCGGAAGACAGGAAGAAAGAAAGAGAGGGAAGAAGAAACACAAGGGATATAACTGGTTAAAAGTCACAGATTTTCTACTAAATATTAAAAAGTGAATATTGCAAGTGTTGAGCCCAAAGTCTGCTTTATAATTGATTCATTTTCCAGCACTAATACACAGTGTCTCTAAGAAACACTGCAATACCTTTGTTAGAGGCTTTTATTCACTAGCCTGTTTCTTTGCCTTAACTCATGCTCATTCTCTCTCTTTAGTCTTCTTTTAAATTAAGCATGCAGAGCCTATACTGAGATTAACTTCTTCCAGAAGTAGCACATAGGGCAAAGATGATGTATCAAAGATCTCAAAATTAAAAACCACTACACACTGATCTGCCTGAGAATGCTTTTCTGCTATTCTTTATTCATTCCTGCCCTCCTGAAGTGAGGCATTATTACACCTTTACATTCAAGGAATACAAAACAGTGGCAAGGGGTTTTACCTTTACCAAAGGGAAATTTTATTTTTCTTGGCAGTAAAGCTCCTCTGTTCCTTTCCTCTTAATGCAAAGCACCTTCTCAAACATCAAAATGCTACCTAATCCCTACAGTTGCCAGTAACTCATTATTTTAACCTACCAATGGCAGCTGATGGACTGAAAAGGGCAAGGGCAGTAACATTAAGGTTCAACACCTCTAGTGTCCTTTACATTCTAACGTATAGATATATAAAAGCTTACTGGGGTTAAAATAGAGGTAACATTTTCTACTGAGGCTGGTTTAATGTCCCCAGCATAGCACCATGCTTCTGACAGAACCTGCCTTCCTCTCCAGCCTCAACAGAGCAGGCCTGTATTTACACAGTGGTTCCTCTTTTTTGGTTGATCAGATGAAAGGAGACAATAAACTTTAAAATCCTCTTCCCACTGGCAGAGCAAGGTACATTTATGTAGAAATAATGGATCAGAACAGGCAAAATGTAAGTTGAAATATAAAAGAGGAACAAACTGTTAATAGGATAAGTTTTAATGCATGTGTAAGGCATCAATCAGTATATTATTAGATATAAGTGCCTTCTATCTACCCTCACAGAGATCCCAATCCCCTTGCCCTTATCTCCTCTAATCAGAAATCATGTTGAGCCATGTACCTGTCTCCCACCATCCTCATCAGCTGATTTTCCTATGGTTGTTCATATGGAGGCACCAACATTGCCCCAGGATTCAGGTTAATACCACCATGTAAATAACTGGCAGTGTTTTTCATCATACTGCTCAGACACCACAGGTGGGGAACACCTGTTCTTATCTTGTCTCTGACTTTGAAAGAGGACTAACTAGAGACTTGTGATACAAAAAACTAACTTCACAATGAAAAATATTTCTTACCTGGATTCTTTCTGTTGCTGTAGGCCACAACTCTCTGCATAAGACCTTCTTCAAAACATCTGGAAGAAGGCTGACAGTTATGAGCAGAATTATACCCAGCCATGCAGGACCACTAGACAGCATTTGCATGAACACATAATACATCCTCTGATAATTGAGAAAAGGCCTGGTAGGAAAAAAAAAATAAATAAAAATTACACTTCAATACACAAAAGAAAGACTGACAATGTTAAATATAAAAATTATGACAGTGTTGAAATTGTTCAGGTTCAGTTTCCCAGTTTGTGGGATTTTATCCATCCCAGTTTTCTCAAAAGGAGAGCTAAACATGCACTGACTGGAAACAACTACCTTCCTCTTTTCCAGGCTGCAGGAAATACCATGCCCTCCTCCCCTGCCATATTGTCTCTCCCTTGCAAAGATACACTAAATTACATTCTTATTCTGTTTATGCTCTTCCATATACCCTTACCTTGCCCCAGGTATTTTCCACCTTTCTTCTCAGCATCCCATCCACCACTTCCCTCTTTCCTAAGGCACACCTGTCTGTATGTATCTTTAGAGTAAGGCTCATTAACCATACCTATTTTCACACCTCCCAGGCTCCCCTATGCATCTCTGATGGTTTCATGTTATGATCCCTAACCTAGTCACCACATTGTTATCTAATCACACTTTCAATACTTTCATTTGCATACCTCCCTGTATACCATGGCAGTTGGATGGTTATTAATATGCCACCACTACACAGTGCTGGGAACCAGGGGCCATGATTACTGGGAGCAAAAATCAAGGGACAGTTTGCAGTAACACCGTGTAAAGCCCTCCTACCACTGGGACAGTTTCCTGATAGTTTCCAAAATTTGATAGTATTTGCCTACTAAAAAGGTAACCACGCTAAAATACATTGTTGCATGTAAATAGTACACTCTGATAGGCAGCAAGGCTAAGGCTGGTTGAAAAACGTAGCAGGGAAAACATTGCTTCTGCAAATTGTTTTCCTCTTGCTGCTGAAGAAATTAAGACCTGATCTTACTAGGAAAAAAAAAAGAGGCTGCTGAATATCCAATAAGTTGAGAGGCAGTTGCAAAAGACACGCATTTGCAAAAGACACGCATTTGCAAAAGACACGCATTTGCAAAAGACACGCATTTGCAAAAGACACATTGAAATACAAATCCTTTCTCCAAATTAAATGGCATCTTAATCACCATGCAATAGGTAGCCTCTGCCTTCTCTCTAGTCCCTCAAAATGTTATACTTATGTATAAAAAGTGGAACAGCTCCAGCAGACACATTATAAAAGATGGGTCCTTTACAGCTGCGAAATGCAATTTCAGGTTCCTGACAGCAATCAGGCACAGTAAGGAACTGAACTTGTTTCAACTTGATTTCCTTCCCAAAAACTTTCAGTTTCAAGTACACAGAATTTTTAACAGGAAAAAAACCCCAACACTTTCAATCAGCTATGTACAAGAGTTATACTAATTCCTAAAGAGTTTCTTACGAACAGGAATAAGCAGGTGCTCAGACACCTACAGTAAATCTACTTTGACAAGTAGGAGGCAAATAATGAGCTCAAACACAGGACTCGGCGCCACCCACATCACTTCCATGGGAGTTTCACTCCTGACTCCCGTTTTGACTGCTCCAGTTAGTTCCTTCCAAGACTGGCTGCATAGACATAACCTGTTCTGTGATATTTTGTCTCAGAGAGGCAGCCTTGGTTCCTTGAACCAACCCTTGGATTGCTTTTGACTGACACTACTGAGATAGACCCAGTGGTAGTCTGAGGTCTGATATTCTTCTTGTATTCTCCTTTAAGAAGATTTTAGCAGATATTCAGTAAATGAAGAGCTGAGAACTCTCCAATTAGCACTAATGATGTGATTAAAATGGAGTTCTGCAATGGATAGAGGCTAAATTTAACTCTGTTTCGGACAAAAAGATGAAATATAACAACTTTATGTTTCTGAAATAACATTTGCAATGCAATTTTGATTAGGGTTCATACCAAATAATTCCTCCCCAGAGCAGAGAAAAGATAATGTAGAATACCAGTGATCCCCAGATCACGAAGTGATTTATCCATGTCCAATAGTGTGTATCTAGTGCAAGCTTAAAAAAAAAAGAAAAAAAAGAGATCATATGGTGTTATCACTATCTAAGAGCAACAGAATACTCAGCAGGAGATAAAATAGAACTGTACTCTTTGAAAATAGGGATGAATTCTACACAGAATTAGCCAAAAACATTTTTCAGTTTTGAGCACAGTTAAGAAGGCACAGATAGAAAAATCTATATTTAAACTAATACAACAAGGCATGGTCATAGAGAGAAACAGATATAAGTAAGCAGCAACTAGAAAACAAGCTCTAATAAAGTTTCAGTGGATAAAACACAGCACCCCTTACCTTCAATGTAACCGTGAATACAAGCACAGTAAACACCACTGTTCCAAAGGTCCAATTTCCAAACATCTATAAAAAATGGTCCAAAGCAGTTATAGGCAATATTGTCCCCTACTTTGTGAATTGTCCAGAATAAATATCTTAAAGCTATGTATTGCTTTGTATCACGAACTGACACCTAAGCAAAAACACTGAATTCCTACATGACCTATCCAGTGCAAAGTGTTTTGGTTTCTTGCTCTTGTGTGTACACACCTCAGATTTCATACAGACAGAAAAAGACCACAACCAATCCTCTCAACCTGAAGTTCACAGGTATGTTTCTTAATAAAAATTAAGTGTAGCACAGTTAAATCACTGAGATTGACAAATGAACTGCAGTAATTTCATCAATCTTCTTGGACGTCATCTTTTCTCTGATCTCCCTTCTCTGCTGTCCTTGGCATCCAATAATTCTCGTAGGTTGAACAGCATATTAAGTAGATGAGTAACAGTATACAAAAAAATGTCATAACCATCTAAGTACATAAATGTCTACATACATTTAAAGATAAAACACTTTCAAATTGTGTTTGATTTTTCCCCACCTGCATAACAAAATAAAAACACTTCAGCTTTTCAGGTAGGCAGAAATGATCATCAATGCTGATGGAGAGAAGAACTGGTCACAGAGGATTGCTTGGACTGCAGTGGCTATTGGATTACCAGGTTCAGGATCCAGAGAAATGTTGGGATAGTAAGCAACAGTTAGGGTACTCTCTTTTAGAAGGGACTTTGTTTGATTCAGAGTATTGCACCCATGAAAGAGAAGAGTGCCCAAGAGACCTGAATTATTTTGAAAGAGAACTGCTGAGATCTCATGAATTCCCTTCTGCAGGAAGACATGGAATTTCAGCAGAAGACTCAGTTGGCCAAGTAGGATGTTTCTCAATGAACAAAAAGGCAAAATGGGAGCATACAAGAGATGACAATATGGGCAGGAAGTAAACAGATAGCATAAAAGCATTACCTGGCTATAGAGGGAAAAAAAATCACAGACAAAGATCAGCTCTGACTAGGATTAGTAAGGGGTGTTAAGAGTGACAAAAATTATATTTATAGATATCCTTGTTTCAAAAGGAAAATGAAAATGGAGTGGTAAGACAACCTAGTGGAAAGTGTAACAGAAAATGCTGAAATATGCAATACTCTGGATAACAGTTTTCACAACCAAAACCTGCTTCTTGCATTTAACAGCAAAGCTTGGGAAAGAAAGGAGCAGCCAACAGTGTGGAAGCAACAGGTTAAGGAGTTGTTAAGGAGAGAAAACTGAATGCAATGTATCTTGAATTTAGCAAGGCATTTGACACTTGGACAATAAGGAAGCAGGGGTGGGGTAAATGGACTACTACTAGAGTTGAAAATTGGCTGAACCACTGACTCAAGAGTCCTTGATGTTTGACTGGCTGCTGGTAATCAGTGAACCACACTAGAAACAGCTACTGGGGCAGATATTGTGGAACATCCCTGTCAGTGGCCTGGATGGTGACACAGACAACATCATGAGCAAACTACCAATTGATACAAAAATATAGAGCAGCTGACATAATGAATGACAGAGTTTCAATTCAGAGGGACCTCTGCTGATTTGAGAATCATGCCAACAGATATCTTATGAAATTAAATAAGGAAAAGTACAGAGATTTACATCTAAGGAGGAGTAGTGCCATCTATTGGAACTGACTGGTTGAGTAATGGCCCTGCAGAAAAGGAAGCTGCAGTGGGGTTACATGGACTCCAGGCTGAATACAAGCCTATATTTTGCTTGTTCTATACATGAGGGAAACTGCAAATGGAGCTGCACTGGGAGGAACATGGCCACTGAAGAAAGGTTATTATTCTCATCTACTCAGCTACAGTGAGATTGAACCTGGAACACCGTACTCAGTTTTGGGTCCCTCAGTTCAGGAGCAATGTAAAAAAAAAATGGAAAGGATCAAATGGCAAGCAACCAAGGTAGTTAGCAGCCTATGGTTCTTCTGCAAAGAGAGGTTGAAGGACTTATTTAGTCTGGTGGAAAGAAGGTTAAGGAACAACCTAGCAGCTGTCCACAAATATCTGAAGAACTACAGAGCTGAAGAACTGGAACAGACATCTCTTCAGCAACAAGCAATATTCTGCTTGGATACTGTGAGAAACTTCTTCCACCATGAAGGCAGAAAAACACTGGAATAGGTTTTTCTATCCTCGGGGATATCCAAAACTTGAAAAAGACTAGGCAAAGCATTCAGCAACTTGATCTTAATCAGCCCTGCACAAAGCAGGGATTTGAACTGGATCACATCCCATCTAAATTTTTCTGTATGAGCTTGCCCAGTATTACATCACAGGGGATCTATACAGGCGTGTGATCACCCAAATGTGCTGCTGTGTGACAAATTCTGAATGGAGACCACAGCCAGCAATAAGAGAAATCTGTAGGAAACTAGGCTGAGAATGTGATCAACTGGGAACAGAAAATAAATTTAAAAGTAAAGAAATGACTGGTTGAAAAATTATTTTTCTCAGTAACCATTTCACTATTTTAAAATTATTCTACGTGTGACCAAGTGTATAGACACAAAATGAAATTCAGAAAACTTTCAGCATTTTGACCTTTTACTTAGATATGTAATATAATAATTCTATAGGCTCATGCCATCACTGTAATACTTTCTCTGCCCTAAAAAAATCTGTGCAGTTAAAACTGGCCAGGAATCTGGATCAGGAGCTTCCAATTATGCCATTTATTGACTTTCTTCTTTCAGTTAAATTTTACAATATGCTCATGTCATATCTGGCATCTCTCAGAGAGCCTACTGTCAGCCTAAGTTCCTGCATTTTGAACAGTTTTGTCCACATTTTCAATATAAGCTGCTAGATGAAATAAAAGAGTTGAAATAATCTTTCTCTGTGTTCATTAGGCTAGATAGACAGCATTGGGCTGCAACCAAACCCTTTACCTACCCATCTTACTGGCTCAGAAAGTGAGGTCATAGCACAGAGACACAAGACTCCATAAAGCTGCTGATTTGGCATAGAGAAAGGTAAATGGAACAGTATGGGAAGGTGTGAGTTTCAAAAGCTCACAATGGCTTTTCAGTACTGAATATCTCAAGTACTCATGCCTTTAAGTCTGTTTGTCACCATCTAGTTTATTAACAAGTTTTTTCTATGTCCTACTCCCAGCCTACCCAAGACTTCCCCTCCTCCTTCTGCGACTATATTTGCTGCTCTTCCATGTTCTAATTCAGCATTCTACTCATCTACTTTCCTTCCTGTTGTATTGTATTTGCCATTCTGTTACTCCTTTTAAGTCTCTCTCAACCTAGCTTAACAATTCTACTTAATGTACTCCATATCAAATGTTAAAATTTAAAAAAAAAAAATTAAACAGGAAATACATTTTATTATATGGTTAAACTAAGATGACACTTGACACTCTGCAATAACTTCTACGGTGCCTTCCTTTCCTCTTACTTTCTTATACAACACAAACCAGGATGTCATATCCAGAGTGGAACACCATACACACAAAGAAACACCAAAAATTAGTAACAATTAATAGGAAATAAATCTCCAGCACCCATTTTAACAATATGGAACCTAACTTGAATCATTTTATAGCATTATTGCATTAGTATTACCATCAGCTTTTTTATCTCCTTTCCTGCTTTCTACCTGTTCCATAATAACATACTGTTGCAGTAGTAAACCTTTCAAATCTTCAAATCCTTCATTGACTTTTTCCAGAGGTAAGCATAATTTAAATACTGAGAAGTAATCATCAACACCTATTAGCGTTCATGTATGTATGAACTCACATAAGTACCACTATTCCTGAACGCTTAACATTTTCAAGCCTTTCAATTTAAAATTGCAGCAAAATATCTCTAAGTCTTAAAATAAACACAAGTATGCATGCTGAGTAATGATGAATTTTCTAACACACTCCGGACACTCAGGACTCAGAATGCCTCCTCAAGCAACATATTTTATCATCAAATATTAACATGGGTATCTAGTTGTAGATATAAACATTCAAAATTTGAAAATTAGGCATTAGTCTGTCTTCAGAGCCTTAGAATTTGATTGAATGTGTGCAACAGAAGATGACTAAAATTTCAAAAAGGAACACAGTTCAGAATATTTGTAATATAAACTGTTTACAAAATTTGTACAGGTATGATAACTCTAATTTTCAGGACCAAAGATATAAGCTAATGCAGAATTTTGAACATCTAAAAGAGAGCACAGTGGTACCAAGAAAAGCTATACTGCAGTGTACAGGTCTGTCTAATGGAAATACATTCTGTCCTTAGAAAAGCTCCATTAAACAAGAATTCTCTCACACAGTGTAAGTTCATTTCCCTAACAGATGTCACAAAGATGGTTTTTAATAATATCTGAATTTGCATTTCTAGCAAATATTTATGTTGCCTGTAAGCAACAAAACTGTGTACAGTTTATTTTCTCTCTCACTTTGAGGGTCTTTTCTAAAGGCATTCGAGCACATTATAGCATCAACTGTAACAAAAATTTCCATAGCAGAGGTAGTCAGCAACAAAATGTAGGTTACAGAAAAGCACACAACAAAATAACAAAATGCAAGGAAGCAAAAAGCCTTTTTAAAGTTCATGGCTCTTTATCATATCTCATATACATCAATATGTTTTATACAAAGTTCCTTTTATTATAAGTACTTCTAAAGTAGCTATAAAGAACAATTCTAACTATAGGTTTAAGTGATATTTTATTGCTCTTTACCAGTTTAATTAAAGAACAGTGAAAGATGAAATGGATATCATGACAAATCCACAATAGTCTTACCATGTGAGTGCTGGTTGTCATTAGCTGAGGATAGGAAGAGAAGCAAGTAGCAAAAAGAAAAAAAGCACACAAATAAAATAGACCAAAATATCAATGGATAAAATAAATAAAATGCAAAAGTTCTTAAGATTTGCATTCATGTGACTGCAAAGCAAGCAGAGATACGTTATTTTAAGCTGCCATATGTCAAAAATAATAAAACTATTAAAAAGCTTGTTATATTTCAGATCTGTTATGACCATTCATAACTACTCTACCAGGAGTCTTTTGACATGTTAAACAGATATTCATCAGATTTATGTTAAGCATGAAACGGAAAAGTCACTATGTAAATTCAGAATGAATACTTGGAATTTATGATACTTATTTCTCCTAAATTGCATCTAGTCCTATGTCTCTGCTTACTGATACACAGGGTGTCCCACTGCACAGTTCAGACTTCATTAAACAGATAACCCATCTATCTCACTGTAACTCATGAAAGTTATCATCTTGCATGAAATATTGAAGAAAACAATTAAAACTATTCATTTCACAGTCAACATTAAAAAAATTATCATTGACTGACTGATCAAATCCAACACTAACCTGTCCATTGCTGGTCACAGCTGTGTTGTCAAACAATAAATAGGCACCAAAGAAAAATACCGCAGCATCAAACACTCCTAGGAATGTCCAATAAATAAATGCACGCCAGCGCAGCAAAGCATTCTTAGCAACATCTCTGTGTAAAATAAGATACATGTATTCATTATCAGAAGGTTTGAAAATCCCAGACAAATGATGTCATTCATATTGTTTTTTGAAGAAAAAACAATTGAGATACTGCATGCAAAAGCACCCCCTTCCCACATGACAACTGTCTACCACTTTACCAGTAAATTTTTCCTGAAAATGTCCTCTTCATTTATTTTCATTTCTTTTTTACTGTTTCAATTGCTGCCTGTAATTCTGCTTATTTCAACTGTATGGTACACTTCCCTGTGCTGCACCTATTTACTTTTCAATCTTTTTACAGAAGGTATCTCTTTTCTATTTGCTGTGCACATGATGATCCACTGTAGATATGAAATTAGAACACTAGAGGTCTCTGGAGACTTTGCATTATTTCCTATTGGGGACTTATATACAGACTATTGCAACAAAACAAAATATTAATTTTATGTGGAACATGCAAAAAGAGCGGTTTGCAGTTGACTTGAAGCTTCAGGTCAAATAGTACTTCTTCAACATTTTCCCATAAAAATACAGGAATTGGTCAACAGTATAACTCTTCACTAGCATGTATTTTCTTACAACAAAAAAATTTACATGTTACAACTTTAGCTCTTGTTCACAGAATGGGTATGTATCAAGTTGGCATACAGAATAAAACACATCAGAGTAAATCAGAACACAGTTAAATGAAGACCCTGAATTACAGAAACATTTTCTACCAACCAATACTTTTACCATACGAACTTTAAAGACTGTCTGATGACCACACGAAGTAACTTCTCCCTGCAGATTAACAATACAGATTGCAAAACCATACATGGCAAACAATAGCCTATCTGGCCTAGAACAACTGTACAATTGCCCAAAACAGTTTAGCAATAGGCTCTGTTAGGTATCAAAATCCAAAAATTCCCGACAAATAACCTCTGCTAGCTTTCAAAAACCAAAAAAAGTCTTCTGATTTACCATTTCTAAACTAAAAATATTTAAAATATAAAAGAGAAAATAAAAATATAGGGATTAAGTTTCAACGGTAATCTCTTGTATTCCTCTTCAATTTCATCAGTAAAAACATATCAGTGCACTGATTAACCTTTGGGCATCTACTATTACTTCTTTCAAAAAATGTTTTTTTCTTTGATTACCTACTGATAACTCTCCCTGAAATGTACTGTGTTTGCAGCTACAAGGATCAAATCTGGGCAATGTCCCTAATTAGATGGCCAAATGCAATTAATTGGCAAGAACTGTATTTTAAGTGGCTAAGAACCTAAACAAGTCATGATTCCAATCCTCAGAAGTGAATCAACAATATGCAGATGACAATGTTGGACACCACACAAAATACATCCTCTGATACAACACTTTACCTCTCAGTTCTCTTTTCTTTCAGAATAAAACATGTATATAGGAAAAAAACCAGTATGCTTTCTTTTTTAAAAATACTTCTTTTCCCCATGGTTTGAGGAAATAAAGAGTACTAAAAAAAATCATAATCTTATTTGTAGAACAGTAATTTCTATTTTGCTCTCACTCACTTATAGAGCAAATGAGTGGTGTGATTTCTAAATATACATGTAAAACTACACTACTGTACTTGGTAGACTATGCATGTGGTCTTCAGCTCTTCTATCGTGGTGTATCTGATGTTCTACCATAGCCTTGTAGCACAGAAATCCTGAGGACTTCTGTTGTAACAGAGATAGATCCCACAACTGAGCAGTCAAACTTTGGGGCACAGTTTTAATTTTACCTGTACAGGGAAGGCTCTCTCTTGAGTGTGTCTGCGCTGACATGTTGTTCCATTAGACCATAGAAGAGGATAGGAAGGGAAGTGAAGCTGATATTGTACAGTGTTAGATACGCAGTATCATATAAAGTCTGGAGATGAAAAATAAGTAAATCAGGTATCTTAATTTAAAATTAAATCCTCATTTAAAATTAAATCCTCTGCATGACACTTGATTTAAAATTAATGAGTCAATTTTTCAGGAAAACAAAATCATATTCCTTCAGAATGGAGGCAAATATCCCTGAAGAGCTGCTAACTGATATAAGACAACTCTGCACTTGTATCCTGTTCATCTGGAGGACAACGGCTCAGCTAAAAGATCCATTTAATAGTCTGATTCACATACTGGCCCCCTCTTCTTGTTTCAGCTGTAAGACCAACTCCAAACTACCCAAACTGAAAACCAGCTGATTCTTGTAGAGGAAGAAATTCCTCTCTGGTGCATCCACACACACCCCTTCCCTTTTATCTCCTCTATATAACATGGAGACATGCAGAGAGACAGGGGAAGTACTCCAAAGGTTCTTTAACTGTGGGTGACTGCAATGAGCTACACAAAGAAACATCACAATGTGCCTTTGAGTCTTCTCACTGAACTACTTTTTCACCTATGTCACTGTAACTAGCCCTCAAACCAACTACATCACCTCATAAAAAGAGTTGTTTATTTCCCAAAACCTATCTGGCGATCATTTATGCTGGAAAAACTGCTGTCAAAACCCCCTTTTTGATTCAAAATTATATTTAGCACTTAAAAGAATAAAATCAATCTAAATTTTCATCAGCATATGCTTTCATATCTAAATCCTAATGATGCTTGGAAAAAACCTACAAAGTTTTCAGTCGTCATTTGAAATTAAAACCAAAACAGATAAAAAATAGTTCTGTCATTTTTACTCCTCCTGGAGCTTTTTTGTTTGAGATATTTGACAAATTCAAAGCAACAGTACTATTTCTCCCAATTAAATCCTACTCTTGCTCAATTTAATCCTGAAAATATAAACCTTTTTTTTTCTAAATTTGGTCAATCATTCCTTTGCTTTTTGATTCCTCAGAAGAAAGAAGAGGTAGATCTTTTCTGCACAAATTAGATGAGAGCAAGGAGAAGAGAAAATGAACAAAAATTTAGGAAGGAGCATACTGGATCCGATCCTGAATGATGGCACTTTTCTGGTCAGGAGCAGTTCACTTTTCCTCTATTTTTCTGTTTTTATTTTTTCTTTTCAACTAATTGAATGCTGCTATTTGTCTGAAATTTGTAATTTATACTCATATACACCAAAGAAAATGAGTTTATTTCTTCCATTTTCATTCTGGATTCTAAAAATGAACAACTAGTTCAATTACTCATCTTTCAGGATTTCCTCTGCCCATGTCCAATAAGCTTAAACCCAACTGACTCTACATTTCCATAGATATTTCACTTTGCATTGCCATTTCTAAATTTTGTGTTCCTGTATTCCTTGGCTTTGAGAATAACATTGCTTTTATGATAATTCATAAAACTGCTTTCTGTAACTTAACTGCAATTGCCACTGAAAACCATTTGAATCAAAAGTGATGGTCTTTTTAAAATGTGTAAACTAATACAAAAAGTTTTCTCAGGAGGATCTGTTTTTTAAAAAAAAGCAAGAGAAAACATGACGTTGATGGAAAAAGAAAAACTACTAACCTGTTGTGAAAACCCACAGAAGAACTGATATAAAAACTGAGGAAAAATGAAGCAGACATTCTGAAAGACAAAGTGACAATTGTCAACTGAAATGCAAGCACTAATTTATATGCTGTACAATGCTAGAGCTACATATACCATAGTTTTATAACACTAGTAATAGTGAACATTGCAGAACATTAGAAAAAGCTGCATAGATTAAACATCAACAGTCACATCTTGCATTACTGCCACTAAGAAAAACACTTAAATATTTTGAAAGCAAACTTATAAGGCTACAGTTTCAAAATTCAAGGGCAATGAAATTTGTGATCCAGAAGCACAGTCCATTAAGCCAAGGCAAATAAGGGACAATTCACAGGAGGACACAAACCATGATAAGCAAGCACAGGCATGGTTTCCAGCAAAGCAACTGAAAGATGTTTCTAGCTGTGACTGCAAACGCCATCCTCTCCTAATTAGACATATAGTCAAACACTAAAACCTTGGATTATCCTCTGGCAGTTCCTTTCTATAATCATTCATTGCTTACTGAAACAACTTCGATTGGATCCCAACATTTAGAGGGGGATGCTCATTATAACCTTCCTCCACCTACACTATCCTAATGAATTTAACATAATTTACATTAGTTTCTAAGTTCTCAAATACTATTTCCAATGTGACTTAAAAGGTCACTGTAGAGACAACCCACAAGGTATTGGAAATAAGTAGAACAGTCTGAGACGAAATTTGTAGGAGATGAAAAAATAGGACAAGGCAAATTTTGGGTTTAAATATAACATAGATTACAGAATGTATCTGTGTAAAAGCTATTTCACTTCATCTTCAGGACAGAAACAATAATCCCATTTCAGCATTTTGTCTGGCACTCAACAAAATCTCTTTATGGAATTATTGCTGTTTTGTACTATTGGCTGGGAAAACTGTATATAGTTAGGTATTACCGTGTAAGTTTTTGAGATTTATGTAATTAGAATAAGCATTCTCCTACCTTATAAAAGAAGTATTGCACAAGTTCAGATATCCTAACATAATAAAAATGCCCATGAACAAGCAACATCTTTTTCAAATGTTTAAATTTAGGTATTGCATAGTCACTGTTTCTTGCTGCTTGACGACCTTCTTTGCCAATGATTCCTTAAAAAAAAAGATGAAGCTATTTAATAACTAAAGGACTATTAAAAAATACAATTATTTGAAAAATTATATAATAATGCTATAACATTGATCTAATGGGAGATCACCACTGTATTTCATACAATTTGTGGGATAAACGCATTGGAAATTGTCTATAAAATGTATAACCTGATTCTTCAAAACTGCCTACTTTTAAGAAATAAATGGCTTTTTGTCATTTCACTGAATTAATATTCTAAAAAGTGTGCTTACCTATACCAACATGTGCTTCTAGAATCATACTGACATCGTTTGCTCCATCACCAATTGCTAATGTGATAGGATGCTCCTTTGATAACTTAATCAATTTCACAATCTGGAAAAAAAATAGTGTTAAAACCCTTATCTGTAATGGTTTGCTTATTTTGCATAAGCGTACAATTAAATACAAATTACCAAGAGGGTTATATAAGAAATCACCTGAAGGGAGACAAAAGCAACATTACCCAATGAACTACTATGCATAAAGACCACAGTTTCTTCACATTACAAAGTATTTGTTCCAAACATTTTTCAAATACTTCCAAACTACTTTGAGAGAGATAGGACAGGAGGAAGGAAGAGCAGAATAAAAGATGTTGAGACTGCTTAACGCTGTGTAAGTGCATTAATAAATTAAAAGTGTTCCAGAGACAGAGTGTTCAATTTCAAAGAAATCCTGAAATTAAAGACTGAAAAATTCTGCTTTCTTAACTGTGCTGATTTTTTCCTTACTATTTAAGAAAATATAATAGGACTTTCTATATATCTAAACACTATTTACATAAAAACTGTTCTAAAATTTTACTTCAGATCTTTCTATTACAAATGGTCACCTCAGTAAATCTGGTACCGAGTCAGCTGTAACTAAAAAATTTCTACAAACTTCCAGACAGTTCAAGAGCTGGCTAAATACACTTGTTAATGTGATTTAGGGTTACATATGCTGTACCTGAGCACTGTAAACACACGACCATTTAAAGAAAAAAAGAAGTGCATATTCCAATGTTTGTTTCCTTTCAATGTTCTTCAGCTATCTTGAGATGTTTCAGTAATGGAAGGGTATGTTTTTACTTGATATAAACAACAAATGCAACAGTCAGGAAGTACTTAAAAATTATAATGCACACATTTTTTTGTCTGGATTCTTCTTTACTGGCTTTCCACTTATGTGAAAAATAAAGCAAAAAATCACTCTACAGTAATAAATAATGCAGGTTCTTGTAGTATCAACAGATAGTAGAATATTCAAAGCTTGTTAGGTTAAAAAGAGAGCAGTTAGTTAATTTATTAAATATGTTCATTTATCAGCATGTACCAACCATAAAATTTGCACAATACATAAATCAAATTCAGGTGCACAGCTGGGTGCCATTTTAGCATATCATTATCTAAATTGCTTGCCAGTAGAAATTCACTCCCCTCCTTTTCTTTGCCTTCTCCATTTTAGAAGATACAAAAGTGAATGGTAACATCTTAAGTTATTATGATAAGTATACAGAGTATTAACCTTCAATAATTATGTATGTGCACAGCTAATAAGCAATTATGAAAATAAACACAAACCTGTGCTTTTTGCAGAGGTGCCATTCGACAGCATAACACTGCACTGCAATTCCTGCAAATTTCAAGAAAGAGCTCTCTGTAGTTACCAGAGCTCCCATCTTGTCTTGGTTTCATTATTAATGATAATGCTGCTCCATCAATAATTAAACCATAATCTTGCATATCAGTTGAAAGTCTGTTCAGGGATAAAATATAAACTAAGAGTCACTGTAGAATTCTCAGACATGTTTCAAATCTGGCAACAGTTCTTATGTGAAAATGAATTAATGAAAAAATAATGAGTATTCAATACAGCAAAATGAATATACCTCTAAAGGAAATTTCTAAGACCGATATTTACAACATTTGAAAATTCTAGATTATGTTGAAAATATTCAGTGCTTTACCAGTTCAAATACAGAAATCTAATACCTCATTGACTTCACCAGTGAGTATGAGTGTATAATTAATGACCTTTCAGTTTGGTTTGAAAGGGCTCCAAGAACTGCAGTGAGGTAAACCAAGTTGCAGGAATAAAGTTAATTTTGTGGACATTCCATAACACAGAGAAAAAAAGTTAGAGGGAAAGGCCATTATACTCCAAAATCTACTCTGATGAGGAAAACAATATTTTTCTTTTCCTAAGGGTCTACATTAAAGAAGTAAACCATGCTTTGAAGAAAATGCCAGAGAGACCTGTTGGCCTGGATAGATAAGGCTACATTCACAGTATGGATACTTAGCATTCAGTGTGGTGGCTAAGTGTCATACAGGTATAACTTAATTTTAATCTTAAAATATAATAGTTATATATGTTACCTATAATATTACAATATAGTATTATATATATAAAAATCTATTACCAGTATACCTGCTAGAAGTGCAAGCATGGCTGCATGAAGCAGTTTATCCCAATAACATATGCTGAACAATGCAGGAAGATGGTCCACATTACAAGAGCCGTTTTCTGCAGCATCTGAACAAGTTATTTCAGAGCACCCTTGCCTTTGCCTGCTCTACACAGCAGCCTCAGGCTTCAGCTCAACAGTGAAGATTGTATAAACATACACTGAGGTTTATTTTTACTCACTTTTCAGTGCTCCAAGGTTATATGACTGTGCATGGGGTTTCAACAAACATGGTTTCAACAGGACCAGTGTTTGTGAGGAAAACACCATATTTATTAACAGCAATGTATTTTAGGTGTCTCCATCTTCACTACTAGAACACAAGCTATTTTTGGCAAATAATATAAAGTACCATAAGCTACATTTAATAACAGTTCACAGATATGTTTGGCACTTTGCTACCATTGGTACAAATAGATCAATGCCATTAGTGTACAATGATACCAAAAAGTTAATGATAACTAAAAAGTTACCAAGTTCAGGCAGAATACTGAATGTTTGGCATGTTATTGTGAAATATTTTCAGCCTGAATTTGAATATACAGGCAGAATCCTGCTATTACTATCTTAGTACATTCTCCAACTCGGGGGGCAAAAAAAATTCTAAAGAGTTTAACATCTAGAAAACTGGCATTGCACAAAAAGTTAAACAAGCACGTTTAATCATACCTCGTAAGGCCTACGGAATTTCAGCTAAATGTGGTACAGATGACAGAGAAATGTTTATTTAGCTGAACATACAAATGTTCTTCATTAGACCAATGGGGTTTAAAGTGTAAGGACAGCTAAGAAAAATGCTCTGGCCCAGAGATTCAAGCTGTAAGGTTAAGAGTTATAGAAACTCTGTTAAAATAATATCACAAATGCTTGCTAGCTTTTTGCTCCTTTACTACAAACTGATTACAAATGCATATACAATGTGCTTGCTAGTTGGTTCCATATTAAAAAGAAAAGCAAATAAAAATATGCACCATTATGTCTGGAAACCCAGTAACCTCCTAACATCTTAAGATGATAAAAATGCTTTAGAATTCAATTCTTGTTTTTTGGGGGGGGGCAGGGAAAGCAAGCAATGTGTACCAGCTATAAACCTTCAAATAAGCAGCCTAATTTACTGCCTGTATGAGATTTAACTACAGTATACATATTTTTTTTCTTTTTAATGCTATTTTTATCTTATTTCATGTTATGTTTCACTTTTATATACATGATACCTATACTTCTATGAAAATTCAAAATACACAGAAGTCAATGATTTCTTTACAATTTAGGTAACTTGAAGTATTTTTATGTAGACCAGAAGATTTGGTCCTCATCTGTTCTGTAAATGTAGCATAATCTTCCCTAGAAAGAGTCATATATTGCTGTTCTCTGTGGCCTTGGTCTTATCAAGAAAGTTATATCATATACTAACTCTGATTACACGAATGTATCATATCTACTTCCTTTGTAGAAGTCAGAAACAGTATTTTGCTTTATAACATCTTCTTTTTTTTCCCAAGAATAAGCAGTTTTGCAGTGGAAAAATAAGTAATTCCAATACCAGTTGTGATTTTTCTTTAAATAGTTAAAGCAGTAACATAAGTAAGATAAAAAACCATGACTGAAAATTTAAATTTATGTAGAACAAACATACTTAATTGTCATACAATAATTCACACTTTAGCAACAGAAACTGAAACATACTATGTTCTTAATGCAATTGGTCATAATTTCATTGTTTAAGAAATGCACAGCACCACATTCCTGGCTTGAAAATCCAACTTTTTCCTTACCCTGAGAAAGTATCCCTGGTTAAGCTGCCACTGTGTCTTAGGACAGTTTTGCTTAGGTCAAAAAGCACATCGTGTAAACTCTGTTCCTCAATTTTCTTTGTGGTTAGCTCAAGTATTTGTGTATTTCTTCGGAAGAGTTTGCAAGCATAGCAAGTAGCTGCAGCAGTCTCCATTTTGTCTCCTGTTAAAACCCAAACTTTAATTCCCGCTTTCTGGAGTGCTTCAATAGTGTCAGCAGCTTTTTCTTGTAGTCTGTAAAGTCAATTGACAACACATATTGATAGATTGCTTGGAAATGAGAAATTCAGAGGTTCTTACTGAAAGATTCTAAATAAAAAATTTCAGTAGAAGTTATCAGATAGAAGAATTTTCCCCAACGTGTGACTCTAAAAATGTCTGGGGACTAGTACGTGTTTTCGAATCTTTTAAAGATCTAATGATTCTATTTTTCCTTTATTTCCTCAATGCCCATATTGTAGTTCTTTCTTCCAAACCATTTCCTTATAATTTGATCAGTGAAGTATTACATGAACTGCTTGCAAATGGCTCGAATACACTGATTTTTGTACACCTAACTACTGTTACTAGCTTACTAAATTATAAAGTTACCATGTGTAACTTCAGCAAGTTAAGGGTGTGGAATTGATTCAAATAAAGGGTTTTTCAAATAAGTCTCTAATGCAGAAAAAGACTCTTCCAATACTTTGATAACATCACTAAACGTAAGAAACTAAGAAACATGCTAACCGATCTTCAACAGCTGTAGCACCAAGTAAAATTAAATCTCTTTCTATCTTCTCATACACTTCTGCCAATTTCTTGTCCCGATCCTGGAGGGCCAACTTTGCATTCTGAAGCAGCTTCTGTACGTTGCTATATTCTTCAGCTGTGAGCTTTTTATATGCAACGCACAATGTTCGCAATCCCTCCTAAAGAATGCAATCAAAAGAAACAAAATGCATATTATAAAGCTCTTCTTAGACTTGTTGTTTACGCTGGAATATTTCAAAAACAGAAATCATTTTACTACTAACACAAAGAGTCCCACTAGTCACATTTATAATGAAGTGAATGTAGTACAGACTGCTACAGAACATGGTTCAGCTTGATTCCCAGCTGCCCTGGAAGCAGTTACAACCTGAGGGACAAACCTCAATCCTCCAGAAGAGAAACAGAGCTAAGTGACACAACTGGATGTATTAGATTACCAGGGAAGGGAGAGTCAAGATAAAGGTTTCCTTCTCTATGTGTATAATTAGGCAGGATGAGTCAGAATAAATAACAATAATATAAATAGTAGCTCTGCAGAGTCTGATTTTGATGCTGTGTTGCAGCAGAGGCATGAACAGGGACAAAACGTCACAGTCAACATTAAAAGTGAAAATCCAACTGTATCATTTCAGTCAAGTGAAAACTAGAAATTAGCTGCAGGTGTTTCAGACTGCATCAGACTTCTGGACTGTGTGATGAATTAGAAAGGGAGTATATAGACTGTGTGAGGTGGGGAAAAGCTGCTATAACACAGAAAAGTTTTGCCACTTCAAATATACATTGCCTCTCACATTAGCATTTAACTGGCACTTCATCTTCTTAAACTTTAATCGAGAAGGTATTTCTGTAGTTACTTATTACCAAATCAAGATGGAGAATTATTAAAATAGCTCCCTGCTTCTTGTTATTGATAAGGGCAGGTGGCAGGTGTATTTTTTTTCAGAGGCTTCTGTATGTAGAAGCCAGCCCTATTTCCAATTATCCATGATGAAACAATAGCTGTTGGCCTGACTTTCTTTCTTGACAGACATTGGATGGATAGGATATATAAACACTTCTTTTAATTTCATTGGCCTTCTTCACTTGTGATTATCATTCAGCTGTTTCATATACTAAAACAAAGCACTTTGAGAGTCTTGAAGTTTCCCTTCAAAACAAAAGCAGGTGACACTGTAGGGGGTTTTTTCACATACCTGTAACAATACTTTTTTTTTCAGTTTGAGTACTGGATGCTAGCAAATGTTATGTTGTTTTTAAGACCAGCAGTCATATTGCATTGCAATGAGTTCTACATATTTTTGGACACAGAAAAATTCAGTATTTCACAACTACCTTTTAGATAAAACCAAGTTCTGAATTTCTTTTAAAGGTGATCGGCCAGTTCACAGCAGATTTTTAGCACGCAAAAATGTAAGATATGAACGATCACTGCACTGTTTCCCCAGAGCTTGTAAAGCAATCAAAGGCAGCAAATCGCAGTTGCTAAGGCTGGGGACTGAAACTAGCAATGAGATTTACAGTTTTTCACTTTTCTTTTATTCAAAAGTTCATTCAAACTACCACAATTACGAAAGTGCCATACTAAAAAGCTAATTGATGACCTGAGTTGTGCATATCTAATGCATTCATATTGTACCACAGCTACCATCTGGAAGATAAGATGGAGGACAGATGCAAATAAGGGAGTAACACAGACTGCTACCCACACAGCATGAGTGAACTTTGGCATAGAATAACCTTGGTGCCCAGGGAGACAAATCTCTTAGCAGATAAAGCAGGAAGTAAGAACACTTAATTTCTTTTTGATACGGATATCACGTGAACAGATCAATAAAATGCAATCTTACCACTGCATTGCGCTCTACTCGGGATCGTACTTGTTCAATTTTGCCTTCTTTAACCCTAGGAAATATGGAGGAATCTGCTCCCTTAGAGAACAGAAATATATCACCTAAAAAAAGACAGCATATGGAATTCAGAATGACCAAATATACTTTCTTCAAAAAACATCCAAATTAACACATTTTCAAAATGTTTTCTTTCAACTTTTTAATAACACTTCAACCCATGCTAGTGCATGGTCTATTTTATAAAGAAAGGCACACACACTGTGATTAATGTCTAACTCTTTTATAAACCTGAAACAAATTCAACTGAAACTAAAAATTTAAGAAGAAACAGAATGTGACAGTCCTACCTGTTGAAGATTTAACAATTACACTCATTCGCCGTCTCACAGAATCAAAACTCAAAACCTCCAATAATTCAAACCTGAAACAGAAACGGAATTATTTTTTAAACAACTCTGTTTTTCCTGATCCCTAAACTGATTATTATGACTTCAAGCATTAAAACATGACTTCTAACATGGAAAATTATGTTGAGTACTATGGAATATGAAACTAGTACAGAATGAAACAGCAGGTTACAAATAATAAATAGGGGAGGCCCCCAAGAGTCCCTGCATAGTTAGCAGAGTATCCATGCAGGAAGACCCAGATATACAACAGACCTAACCAGCAGACATCTATAGAAGTGTAAAGTAACATTTTCAAAAGTATGTACATCCCATGGAACAGCTGTACTACTTAAATGTTATTGAAAATTTCACTCATGTTATGGTCTACAAAATTTATTCTACATGTCAAAGGAAAGCAACAACAACAACAAAAAAGTACCTGTTTTAAATTTCTTTGAACCAGCTATAAAAATTTATTTTACAAATATTACTCTCCTGTAAATTCTACAGATTATTTGTAAACAACAAATTGGGTAAACACCATTTTCTATTAAGAAAATATTTTTTACTATATAAAAAAGGAAAAATACCCACAGTTTCTAAAACTGTTAGGAACTATGAGATTAGCTCATAAACCTCACACCACATCTTTGTTGTCATATCAATATTTTGTATTGCATACAATGTCAAACTACTAGACGAAGTAAAATATAGAACTCTGGGGTTTATTAAAATTATCAATATTTTATTTTTCTATGAAAAGGTAAGGTTTCTGACTTTCCTGATTAAATATTAATGTATAAGGAAATAATGATTTATTAAACACATCAACAAAAGCTCTTCATCAGTCTATTTTGTTATATTTTTAACCACTTACTTTTCTATGTTATTTTCCCGATTTAATATCTCCATAAAATTGTCCTTCAGCCTTAGATAGGTGTACCCAAGTCTGTAAAATGAAACACACATCTAGAGAATGAGTACAACAAATATATAATTATCCAGTTTAAGTATGTCAAAAGGTTTTAAGAACAAGCTTATATTCTGAAAAAAAAACCATAACAAACCAACACCAAAATCCCAAACTGCTTTTAGTTGATTTTAGAATATGAATAATTATGACTGCATGTTAAGAAAATTATCAACTGTAGATTACTTGGTGCTTGTTATTACAATTTTTGTGCTCAAAACAATTTTGAACTTCAGTGATTAAATCCATAGATTAAAAAAGCATAATACCTAATTACACACATACCTCTGTATTCCTTCAACTAAAGCAACTTCATCAGGTGATGACGATATATATATACAAGGTCTTCTTGAGAGTTGGTTTTTCTTCAATCCATCGACACTGTCATCATCTTTTACTTGAACAGTGTGGCAGAGACAAAGAGCTCGGAAAAATAGCTCCTCTCTCTCCTAAAATATAAAAAAATGGTTGTCATTATGTGTTATCATTTTTAAGTATTGCTTTGAAAACTTTTCTTTTGGAAGGTGAACTCATTACTGCTGTTCCTTATCAGACAAAGGCAGTGTCACAGGTCACCTTCCCTTTAAGGGGAGCCGAGTCTCTGCCAATGGCAACCACACAGCTGCTTCACAGCTGCCTTCACCACTAGTGTTGCCCTGTGAGTCAAGCTTCTGCTGCCCAAAAGAAGATAGTGTCAACTTCTGCCTCCTCTGAGCATCACCATGTGGCTCAAAGTGTTTTTCTTTTGCTTAAACTTTAACAACTTATATTAATTAAATACTAGTCAAGGTACAATTTAGGAGTCCTGAGTCCACGCAGAAGGATGCAGCACCTGGAGCACGAGTCTTAACAGGGAGTACAGATTTCAGTCTCTTAAGCAGCTTGAACACCTCTCGGATCTACATAAATTACCTGAGTGCACACATTTTGGCAGCTGGAGCCAAATGCTTTCTAAAAAATTTCAGATTATTTGTTAATGACAGCTTCTTGCATCAGAAAGTTATTTCTATTTCATGGATACCTGGCTGTGTTATACCCTTATTTTCATATCTGAAACCTATCCTTGTGTACTGTCACTGTAATTCCAAGATAAAAACACAGCATACTTTGGACCACATTCTGAGGGCTATGGGTGAAGGGTATGGCCAAAGTATTATATGATACTGTACTGATATATATAAAAATATATTTTCCTTTGGCTATGATTATCCTGCCCACTTACACACTGCTCACTTGTTGACATGTGAAGACTCCTTAACTTTCAACTTACTTTTATTTATAAAGCAAAAGAGCCACAGTATATATATGCTATGTGCAGCACACTTCAGATGTGGCTATATTAAATGACATTTTAAAGTAATTTAATTTGATCATAAACCATTCTTTGGCCACATCTTCATTCAGTGATGACTAAGTAAGTGCTTGCATTGAGCACTCTTCCCCTTGGAGGAGTTTCCTGCTTTGCTTTCCCCTCTGTGGCTAATGTTAAACAGAAACCAGTTATTACATTTCTTTAGTTATTAACCAGAGGAAGTTCTGTATTTTGGGGTTTTAATTCAGTCTTACATTTGCGGTAAGATGAGAAACTTCCTATTAAGCCTTTACATCTTACTCTAAAACTAGAAAAGGAAAAATGTATGAAATTACCTACTTTGCTTAGTGAAATTAAAGAATGTTGTATTTCTAATATTCCCTTCATCAGTACAGTTCAATTTTCATGTTTCATTGTGAAAAAACAAGAGCATAGAAAGAGCTATCATACCTTTCCACTTCCTCCCGGAGATGAATCGATCATATCAATGCCTGTACAATCATGGAGAATTTGGCCATTGCAGATAACATGTGGTACATAAACGTGCCCTTCAATACAACATTCTATGAATTCCATGTTGTTCTCAGTTAACGTTCCTGTTTTATCTGTGAAGACATACTCAATCTGCAAATGAGCACAAATTAAAAACAGCAGGAATATAACCAGAGATTTTCCATCATCTCTTAACAAAACTGAGTTTATTACTGGGTTACATCTTTCTTTAAAGTTCCTTATGCAGGCTTTTTCAGAAAAGGAAGACGACCATTTCTTTTGGCAGTTATCTTCACAGAAATGGAAACAAAATGCACACAAATTTAATTTCCCAGGGATTAGTATTTAATTCACATGCCTCGATTTGCATCAGTTACTGTCAGAACAGTCTTTAGGGTAGTATCAGAATTCCATGCTACAATTATGTTAGCTTAAATGAGGATTCTGGACACATACAGTTGACATATGGGCAACGTTACCACTCTGGTAACACTCATTTTGCCTCAATATTGAAATCCCTAAAAAAACCCCACCTTTAAGTAACAACTTTAAAATAAACTGCACTAGAGACAGTTGGGAAAAAAATTACCATTCAATGAAATTTACCTGTCCCAATTCTTCATTGAGGTCAGAAGTATTCACCAGTGGTCCTAGACCCGTGTCCTCATCAAACATTTCCTCATCCCATGTAAGGAAATAAGAACCAAGAAATTTCTGCATTTCCACAGTGACATACATGGATACAGGAATAATGTAGTTGAAAAGAACCATGAATGCAAGGAAGTCTGTAAAAGCTCGAAGAAACTGCCAAAGAAACAAGATGAAAATATTGATTTTTCATGTACCATCAAAACCTGAAAAATTACTACATATATTCACATATTATTTTTTTCAAATAACTTTAAAACAGTAAGCAGTGCCCTTCACAGCTCACAGTTCAGCATAGGATGTAGATCTTCATGGTTTATAACATCATAACTAATTTGGTATGAAATAAAAATTTTGATTTTAAATTTGCATTTTTCTTTAGACATACAGGTGTAGAATACAGTTACATAGCATTCTGGCAAAGTCTAGAGCAACTAATGAGAGTGGTGAAGATGTATTTGAGAACAAGGGAAAAAATAACATGTATGTTCACAGATTACCAGAAAAATACTGTAGAACTATAGCAACTCTTCCAAGGATTACCAAACTAAATAACTCTCAGGCAGCATTTCATTAACAAATAAAGGGATTCCTTTCCCTCTCTCAGAACAAGTAGAACATGTGCAGACACCCTAGCTCAGTTTTTCAGTGGTGGAGCTATAGTCAACCTGCTGAGCACGTTGAAGTAGTGCTACTGGTGGTAATGAGAAATCTAGAAAATGCCTGGCTAGTATGTGCTCATCATGCATTTAGGGTAGGGAAGCAAACTGTCCCCTAGTTTGATTGGGAGGATTTAGTGAAATAACACTGTGCTTTCTGTAGTGCAGGGTTCAGTTCATTACTTTGGATCATGAGTATCCATTCTGGACAACAATCTTGTTCCTGTAAGAACATCAGACACTGGTAACTCTTGATGCTGGCCTCTAGTTCTCATGAGACAGCTATATGAAACCAAGTTTTTGAGGGATATTTTTATAGAGATTCCCACAGTAGATTCTTTTAAACATGTCTGTTACAGGACTGCCAACAGCTGTGGGACTCCTTCCAGTCCTGTATTTCTCTGCAAGAGGTTAGTCCTTTAGTAATTTCCATAAATGACAGGCAACTCCAAAACACTTTCATGAAGCCTTCTATACTAAGCCAGACATTTTCTCATCAGTTAAATTCACACATACAACTAAAGGGCAACAATTTAATATACAAGCTTTCTACAAATACACTATCACCATTGTTAGCAAAAAAAGCAAAAATTTATGACTGGTAAGTAAGCAAGTTGTATATACTTTTCAGTAAATACTTATAAATTAGCAGTTTAGAGAAACTTTTTTTGTATTTTAATTTACTTCCATACCAAATTTCTTTTCCTTTCTGGTTCTGTTTTCTGATTATACCATGGCTCATCACGAAATGGTTCACTCTGCCAGACATACTTCAGAACAGTATTTATTAGTGCTTTACTGATGAGAATACAGAGGTATACAATAAGAAATACATTCATTGATCTAAAAAAAAAAGGGCAAAATAAGAATTCCATTAGCATATAAGCTATAGAGTTTATTAAAAAATGTACTTGTGCTTCAGCCTAACCTTTGTTGCAAGTTTAACAATACTAAGATAGTATATAACTTTTCTACGGTCTTTTTCTAATGAAGAAAAACATTGAGGACTATTTTCTATTTAAAATATTAACTGCTACAATTGTTTCCAAAATGCGTGACACATTACCAAAACTAGCATACTAGTGAAGACAATTGCATAGATAGAGTCATAACAGAATAACTGGGCTTGCCTCTGCAGACCTTTTTATGCCATTTCTCTGAATCAATATAAACTCACTCACATAAGTACTTTTATAGAAATATAAAACCATCAGGAACATTTTGCTTTGTAGCTGTAATGTTTTAATAGACAGATCTAAAAAAAGAACAAGAACATTTTGCATTTAAAATTATACTTTTATTAATGATGGGCCCAACCTAAAAGCTATGTTCACATTAATAACAATAGAAAGAGACACATCGTCATTGCTTAGTCACTGCATAAGAGAAGGGCTGTCAGCTGGTCAGTACATCTTGCCTCAATAAATGACATCTCATTTTTTACAAGGTTGGACCCCTTACTCAGAGTTGATGAGTTCAGATAGCAGAGTAGGACTAGAAAATAAACTAATGTAAAAACAGTAAGTGCCCACTGTCAGCTCATTTCTTAAGGATAGTAGTGTCTTACTTTCCCATTACACATGCCTATATGGAACTTGTTAATTTTAGCTAAACCATGGAAAACACGCTACAGACAAGCACTGTGTTACTGCAGCTCACCAAAAGTGAAGTGCATAAAAAAAGTTATTATTACTGAATTCAAGACTTAATTGCAATGAAAAGCATTGAATGTTAGCATAATAAAACACTTCATGGCTAGTCTTCGCAAACGAAGATTTGGGAACAAAACACACAGCCTTGGAAAACTGTCAGTAGGCGTACTCTAACCAGTGAAAGAAAAGTCTTCTGGTACAGCAAAACGTCATATCTTAAAAAGCTAGGCATTAAATTAAAATGGCTTTATTTGTTAAACATCTAACATTAATAATAATTCAGTCATGAGACACTTTACTTATGTGGTCTTATATGACTGGTATTATAACTAAAAAATATTCAGAAAGAAGCAAAATCATAACTCCTACCTCTTTTTTTTTTATTTAAATCAATGAAACATACACTTTTAGAAAAAAAAAAATAAATCCCATTTTCACCATTCAAGCATGCAGTTTTCAACCCCCAAAATAAATAATAGAAATTTTACTTTTCTACAGCAGATCGCTTCTGTGATTTTGCCTGGTAATTTAATGCCATCTTAGTTTCCATGCCAGTGTAGATAGCAACACCTGAAATTAGACAATTTGTTTACTAAAGACTGTACAGTACAATAACTTTATAAGAGCACAATTCACTAGATTATAATATTCTGTCATTTCTTTAATTTTCTTTAGTCTGAAGAAAAAGAACAAACATTTGGATGATACCCCAAAATTAGAAATGGCTTTAATATCTTGGTTCTTAGAGGGAAGTTTTAAGCAGCATTTAAATCCCATTCCAGTCACAGTTTTCAACTGCTAAAGTGTTCCTATGCAGCATCAGTACCCCTTATTAAGAAGTTTTAAATTAAGTGACTTAAAAGAAATCATATGCCCAGTAGTAACTGTAGGGTTGTAACCTTTTTTCATGTTTGCTTATTAATTTGGTGTCCATTCAAACAGTCAATACAAATATTTACCAAAGATTCTTTCTGTGTTCTTTAAAGTGGCTCCTCTAAGGAGCAGATTTTCAGATCCTAATGGCCTGCAAAACATAAGTATTAGAAAATAAACATTTAGAGAAAAACATCAGACCTTGGTGAAAGTCATGTAAACCAGGAAATTAGTTTTATTCAAATACTTTTATTTTGTTTAACAAACTTAATAGGAATAGGTAATATTTGAAAATTAAAAATAAACAATCAGATGCTTAAAATTAAGCTCATAATTTCACAAGGCAAATCTTGAACCAATGCACCTGAAACCCCTATGTGTAGGGACATAAATAAAGACTCATCATCCTAACTGCACAGTTCTTATTTTTAAAAATACTGATTCAAGTCTGTTTTAGGCTTATATAAACTATAGTGCTCTGTATGTTAGAATTATTTATTAAGGAAAATACACTCTTCCACTTTAAGTATAAATGGCATATAAGGTATCTTTAGATACTTCTTGGAAACATTTCAAAGCATGTCGATGAATATAGGTAAAGCAACTTATTGAGGCATAATGTAAGGATACCCATGCAGTCTAAATAATATTTTGGAGCATGATATGTAATAAATAAATCACCATAGGTGTTCAAAACCAAGGACTACTTTATAGAAAGACTGCATGAAGAATTATCAGATTCTATCCATACAGCAACGAAAAAAACCATAAGAAGTAAGTCCAGTGTTTTCTTGTGGTATAAAACTAACCCAAAATCACAAATTCTAAACAAACAAGAACTCCAGAGCCATAACTCTGATGTAAAACCTGAAACTAGTTCCAGGAAACTAGTGGAGTGATGTTACATTAATGACACAGATCAATTGACAGTTTTTATAGCAGATTGTGACTGAGGAAGGCACTGAGACAGAACTGAGTAACTCCCCATATGCTGGGATCTAGGGTATCACCCTAGATCAAACAGCTTTCCATCCTATTGCTTTGCCTCTATGTGGCAAGGACCTGAACAAAATCAGGTACAGCAAGCTGGATGTTGCCTTCCTTGCACGCACAGCACCATGGGCATTTAGACCCTTAGTAAAATTAAACATGATTATTTGATGTGTTCAAACTCTTCAATATCTAAGAAGAAAAATGAGAGAAATAAACCAGTGATACTATTTGTATTGTTCAGTGCACTACCAAGATCTCATGCTAATGAGGCAGTATTGTACAAGTGTTGTCAAGATCCTATCAACATTTATTTAAAAACTATTTACTATTTATTTACAACTATTTACAAACTAAATACATTTCAAATAAAATTGAAGTGAACAAAAACAAAAATATAAAAGCAGAAAAATATGATTGGAAAAGGAAATATTTATGATTTATAAAATAACAGTCTGGAATCTTTTAAGGAAAAATATTCTATCATTAAGACAAGGCAGCACCATGCTGGTGAACCAAAGATAAGTCTCATTATTGATATTTATTCAACTGTGAAAATGTTTAAATATGTAGAAACTCGATTTCCCTACCTTGCAGTAGGCTCATTCCTATCATGGTAAACATTTATTCGACCAACAAATCTGAAAGGGAAACATACAAGTAGTTTAACAGCACTGCTAATAGATTGAGAAATATTTTCTAGAAAGTATTTAACGAAGTCAGTGTAAATTTTGCATATAAAAAAACATAACCAGATTATAAAATTAGGGATAAATCTTCTAAGGAGACTCATGAGCAAGAAATAGCAAGAAGGCTTATTCCCTAAACTGCCTGAGATAAGTCAGCATAATTACTATCCTTTACAACATCTAAAGCCTACAACTGAATTAACACCAAAGCAAACCAAAGCATAGAGTCAGTAAGTAATTTTCCCTCTGAATATCTCTAAGTACATCTTATCTGTATGCAGTGGGTTGACACTGGATAGCTGCTAAGCACCCATTAGCCTCTCACTCATTCCCTCTCCAGCAGGATAGGGAAGAGAATCGGAAGAGCAAAAGGAAGACCATAACAGTTTATTAAGTGAAGGGAAAAAACCAAGTGATACAAGGGCAACCACTCATCACCTCCCATCAGCATGCCCATTTTCAGCCAGTCACCAACAACAGCTACTTTGGAGACTATCCCACCCCAGTTTTCTTGCCACAGAATATCCCTTTGGTAAACTGAGGTCAGCCATCCATCCCCAGCCTCTTGCCCACACCCAGCCTATTTGCTGGAAAGGCAAAGCCAGGAACAAAAAGTTTGACACTCTGCAGGAATTTGTCAGCAATAGCTAATACTCTGGTGTGCTATTAACACTGTTTTATTTAGAAAAACTGATTCAAAGAAAACTGACGCCATTCTAGCCAGATTCAGTACACTGTATTTGCACTGTATCTCAAATCAAAGGGGATTAAGACCAACATTAGTGTTTTGATTGGTGGAGGAAAACTGTGGTGAGCTGGTGGACCTGTTACCCTGAAAGGGAACCTCTGAGGTTCGCTGGATTGGTAACCTGTCTGCTCAGAGAACATACAACACATTAGGGCCACATCTAAAGACAATGTACGGCTGTTATGACACATCATACTATGTGCCTTTGGAAAGAAAGATTCACTGCTGTGATTTGTTGAGAGAGAAAGTGTCAAGTAAAAATCAGCAGAGATTCAAGCTTTCTACCAACAAGCATTTTCATTATTCATTTGTCAACAGCTGTTGGAACAAATTCCACCATCTAAGATAGCACAAGCTTCAACTTTCAATGATTTGCTTTGTATTTAAATAAGGACTAAGCCTTTGATGGACTTGATTTTCTAAAGAATCTATTACCATGCAGATTTTTAGACCAGTTTCTTGGTCACTGAGATCAGGGAAAAGAGGTACCTTCACACCTCAGAAACAAGAAATGTTTTCTCTGCATCTTCCAACAACATTTGTCAAAAGAGTACATTTTTGTTTGTGACCATATTGCTTTCTGTGTATTATTTCAGCTATTTTTAATGTGGCAGAAAAACCAAGCGAAATTTTGTACACTACTTTTGTAAAATATTTAGTATTGCATGACTTTAAACAACTGCAGAAGTTTTTCTTCATGTTCTGCATGTTTAGTTTTTAAGTGTCCTGCTAATCATGATGGCTTCATGCTATAATTAGTTAATATAATTAGCTAATATCTCAAAGCACATGATCTGAGGTTAACAACAGTAGATGTAAATCCGTATTCCAAATAGTCTTGACTATTTAAATTTTTTCTGGCCAACTTCTTGACAAATTTGATTAAATTAACAGTAGCTTAATCAGCCACATTACAAGGTAAAGTTCTCATATCAGGAGTAGAAGTGTTTGCCATTTTCTTGTTATTCATTTGTGCTCAAATGTTATTATTTTCATTCTGTAGTTTCTTAACAAGAATCTTTTTAAGTCACTTAAGCATTTTGTGAGTGTTACTTTAGTTAAAACTAGATAATATAATCTGTAAATCCACCTAACTGGGCACACATAAACTACAATACTTTGCAATATGCTGAAAGCAAAGGAATGAGTGATGGTGCCATAAGCAGCCTCTCCGCATTGTACAACACCCCCTCTTTCCCTGGAGGCTCCTTGAGAACTGCCTGTGGCATAGGGCTCTCTCACATACAGATTGAGTAAGGGTGCCAACATCAAGAACTACATTAACTATTAGTAAAGCTTAATTTCTTTTCTATTTTCAGATTAAAAAGGAATTGATGTTCTAAAATTTTCATCACCCTCCCCAGTGGATTGCTTTGTGCGATCTCTGGAGACCACTACCCGTCGGCACACCTGAGGGTGAATGACCTCCAGAAAAGGAGTATGGATGAAAGACTAACCTGACTTCCAGTTCACTCTGGGGTTCCCTCCAACCTGACAGATGCAGACAGCATCTTTTCATTATGATATTTTTTATAATTTATTTCTAGGGTACCTTAAATGAAACAGGTAAAAATTATTTTCTTACTTATAAAGGTCAGGCTGAGGTTGTTCACATTCAATGGTAGCATGTAGTGCATCGATTTCTTGTTCATTGTGAAATGCCTTTGTATCTTGAACAGCATAGTAAGTCTGGAGCGAATAAAATGGTGTAAAATAAATAAAAAAGGACAGATATACAAGACAGTAATTTGCACATGTACTTCAGATTGGCATGAAATACATTTACTCACTTTTACATAAGAGCTCATAGTTCAAATAAGATGCAGCGGTAAATGCTCCTACTTGGGCATCATCTTACATGGTCTTTTCCAACCTTAATGATTCTATGATTATGTGCCAGTACCTTGCAGTGTACTCACAAATCAAGTCATGGTGAAAGCATTTAAGTACAAAAAAGTTAGTGCACTATCTCTGAACCCTGCATTCCCAGATTGGACACAGACAAAATCACAAATAAATATGTTTTAAAACTTTTCATACAATAATGTTACTTTTAGAGAAATGAGATCAACTGGTAGAAATACAGATTATGCAAACTAGTGTATCTGCTCACATACATAAGCACAAAATCATATTGTGATCTGTGTAAAAAACTAAAAGCAAACTTTGCCTTAACAAGAAAATGTAGAACATTTAATTACTTTATGACTGGATTCACCATCCAAACTAGTTGTTGTAACAAAACATGTTCCATCTCCTCTACTGCTTGATAGAAATATTAAATCACATGGGAATGTTTCATCTTCTTTTACCATTACAATATCTCCAACCTAAGGAAAAAAACATAAGAAAATAAAATGCATTTATATAGCAGCCCAAATTTCAGATTTCAAAACTAAAACCTAGATTCACACAAATATTTTGAAAATTCACTAACTTTCATTTACACTAGGATTTTGCCAGAGAGCAAAGAACTATAGAAAAATCTCTGAAAAACAGAATTATACCTTGTGGAATGACTGAAGTCTACCTCTCCTCTCAGGATTGACCATTTTGCAAGTACTGTCTTATTAAGTTTTGCAACATTGTTTGAGAGATGGAAGACATTATCCCTGCTTCAAGACTGAATACAACAAAACACTGTTTCAAAACCAGCTGGAGACGTGAGTTACTCTCATTGGTTCTTGAGGATAAGCATCTAGTTCCAAATATTACAGTGAGATAGAAAAAGCTAAGAATTCCAAGTCTGCCAATGAACACAGGGTACATTTTTAGAATTTGTGACTAGAATTTGTCCATCCTGTTTTTATTTGCGTTTACAGATGAGCAAATGAATTTTTATTCATGCAGACATAGGCAGTATTTTGCAGCATGTTAAAGTATCACAGAACAGCCAACCAACTACAAATTCAAAATATTCCTGCAAATCAGTCATTTGAGAAAAAAGGCATTTGCTACATTTTTGGAGGTTACCTTTTACAAATAATTATAAACAAATTAACAAGTTGCAAAGACATACTCCATATCTTAAGAACATCAGAGTTTCAATAAAAATACCATCAAAAATATGTAATTCTTGCAATGTTTCGTGTAGGTCAACATCTGTTCAATATACTTTTATGTCATAATTCATCATAATAAGACTCAGCTTAATCATTGTTCTTGTCATGTGCTTATGAAGGTAAATTCCAATACCCTCAGCAGCTGGCAGGAGTCAGTTAATTCTAGTTAAGCAAAATAGCCTGACAAAAATCAGCAACATTAACATCTTAAAATAAAATTTTAGAATTATGATAATAAATTAGATTTATCTATTTGTAGATATGCAAAAGGCTTTTCTTTTCTTTTCTTAACCAATAGTGATGAAAAGTCTCAGATTGTACACCTGGCAGGGGAGAACACAAGCTATTAAGCGTACTTGCAACTATCAGGTATGAAATTCTCTTTTTCCTTAACCCAAAACAAATAAAAGTACTAGCACATAGCAACTTCTTAATAAAATACAAAAGGTGTTCCAGCAACATTTGTCACTATGTCAGCTAAAGATGCAAAGAGAGCAGAGACAGGTTCTTTTCAGTGGTGCCAGTCACAGGACCAGAGGCAATGGGCACAAACTGAAACATGGGAGGAATCCATCTCTTTTTCACTGTGCACTGGAATAGCCTGCCCAAGGAGGTGTTGGAGTCTCGTTCCTTGGAGATATTTAAAACCTGTCTAGTACATGGTCCTGAGCAAACAGCTCTTGGTGGCCCTGCTTGAGCTGGGGTGTTTGATCAGATAACCTCCAGAGACACCTGCCAACCTCAACCGTTCTCTGTTGCTGTGAAAAAGAAACCTCCTCTTTTAGCAAATCTTTTTCCTCTCTTTAATAGAATATCAAAAGGCTTTAGGTGCAGAAAGGTCTACCTTTATACAAATCTAGTTTGTTTTCTCATGTTATACAGATCAGAGAATTTTACCCATATTTACCCATATATACAGATATCCCTTTCCAAGCAAATATTTCCTATATCTGTCTCTCCTATCATTTACTTGCTCAATACACAGTCTCTGAAAAGCAAGGAATAGGGGAGAAATTAAGAAAACATAGGCAACAGATTAACTAATTGAATTCAAACCTCAGTTATGCAGTATTTTTTTTGTTTGGAATATTTAATGGGTTAGTTACACACACTAAATCCCAGCATGTGACATCTTAATCTGAGAAGCCCTAGACAGAAGCTATTACACTCAAAGAGAAGGTCACAGCAGAGAGGCTGTGAGCACTGTTGATGCCTTTATGCCCAAACACAGCAGAGCAGAAAAAGATACTGCAAATAAACATATTAAAAATAAGAAAATTTCAAGCACATATCTATCAAATTTTCTGAGTTCTAAAGAAAATGATGATAAAAAGTTAATCTGCTCATGAAAAGGGGGAAAAAAAAGACAGCAAAAATTAATTTCTGAAAATAACCCTCAAAATCTCAAGAAGGGAATGTAGCAACATTCAGAAGGTCAATGAAGAGACTGTGGTTTGCTGGGTAATGAAGAAAGCATTCAGAATGTGTTGTGTATATACGTATGCATATATCTGTATATATAGCATTGACTGTCACAATCATAATTAATAAATTATTAATGTGCATGATAGTAATTATGCCTCATCCCTGGGAGTGTTCAAGATCAGTTTGGATGAGGCTCCGAACAACCTGGTTTAGTGGAAGGTGTCCCTGCTCATGGTAGAGGGATTGGAACTGGATGATCTTTAAAGTCCCTTCCAACCCAAGCCATTCTATAATTCAATAATAATTGCAGATGACAGAAATGGAGTAAAGATAAATAATGAGATTAATTTCAAGTTAAAAACTAGAAAACGATAGGAACATTTATCAAAGGAGTTTAACTAGGCAAAGAAAGCAGAAACTTAACTAATTTATAAAAATACTTTATTCAAAGGCATTAAATTAAAAATTAGTATATTGTAGGTCTAATCTCCATAAAACACAATAAATGCTATATCATCATACTACATTTCTGTACAATTTACTTTACATGTAAAGTGTGTAAAGCCTGACTCCCAAAACCTGTTAGATCATAGTTACTTACTCTTAATTTTCGGCTTTGCTTTCTAACCAGTTTACCATGTTGAATGAAATGAACAGGGTATTGATTTATTGCATTGTCAGCTTTATGTCGCAGCCAATCTTCGTAACCCTAGAAAAGAGTGAAATGGAATGATGCAGTGGTGTACATTTGGCTACAAAGACACAGAATAGCTCTAGCTTGCAAGAAAAATCTTAAAAATTATCCTTGATCAAGATAAGGAAAAAAATATTCTCAGTAGAACAAATGGAATTGTGATACATATCAGTACTACAGTCATGCTGGACATCTATGAAAAAGAGCATTCACAATTACCACTGGTCAACAACATTATGTACTTTAATGAGGACATTTTGATGAATAGGGATGTTTCCAATGTGCAGAACAGTTTTATGATATTTAAGTGATCATCTCTTGCTCATGCTCTATTGTCACTTGAGTAAGTGCAAAGTACTTATAAAAGCAGTTGCCAAGTAGATAGAAGTGTACAAAATAGATCTGGAAAGACTGGGACTTTATCCTGCAAGATGATAAAGAGATGACCTGACTAGAGGTGGTCATACTTCCCAACTGTCATACAATTAAGCCAAAACTTTTAACGTTATATACAGTATATATAGTTGGGAAGAATTTTTCAAAAGACTGTGCAGTAAAACCTATTTTTATTTTCAATTATCCTATGAATTTGTGTTTCATACAAACAGACAAACTAAATAAAGGACAGGGAATCTGGAACTTTCCATTGAAAAGGTGATGCCATATGATAAAGATTGGGACTGACAAAGTCACCAGTGGTTAAGAGATGGAAAATACCACTTGTAGTCCGTAACATTTTTACATCTAATTCACTTGAGCACATTTGAAAATTCAACATAGAACAAAAGTATCACTTCCTTAAATACTCCCAGAGATAATCTGGGAACTCATAAGAGACTTTAAACTTTAGTGTATTATACTCCCAGGGGTTGGAACAGCTCCTCAAACAGGTCCCAAAATCTACACCAGTCACTGGGAGAAAGACCCAAGGAGATAGACAGAACTGTAGTAGTGGCACAGCATGTCATAACCTGGGCTTTGGTAGGTCATTACTAACAGTAACACTTTAAAATTAACCATTTCAAATCTTAATAGTTGAAAAGCCACACTAAAATAGTAGTTCTTGCATGTATCACAACTTGTGCTCAACAAGAAGAGCTGAATTCAACCACAGAATATACTCAATTATGTATAGTTAGCACTGTAAAGAAACAGAATCACAACTTGCCACAGCTTCTTTGAAAACTCATGAAGTCTGCATTTGGCATTAAGATTGCAAAGATAATTGGTTATCTATTAAGGAACAGTCAAAATTATCCTCTGTTTTGGGTCTGTCTAGAGTGGATCTTCACAGCAGCCCATATGCTGCTATTTTTTGTACTTGGGGGTAAACCAGTGTTGGTTATACCCCAGTGTTTTGCCTGCTGCTGAACAGTGCCTGCACAGGATGAAGGCTTTCTCTTAAACTTTCCCCCGCACCAGACCAGCAGGTTGGGGGTGGGCAAGAGGCTGGGAGGGGGCAATGCCTAGACAGATCCAAACTGACCTGACTGTTCCCTCTAATTTTACTTTTGCTAACTAAATTACTCACCTGTTTAATAGCTGTTACAGTGATGACAAATAAAAGTGGAAGTCCACTTGTAACTGGACTAGTAGGTGTATCAATAATTAACTGCAACAAAAGGAACAAATATTTTCTGGTTATATTTTTGTGAATGTAAGCAGTCAATCTTTCAAGTAAGATCTTTCAAGCAATCATTTTGCCACTCTGTTACAAGGCAGCAAGGAACTTGAATTAAGAAGAACAGCACTTCGATACAACTTTAAGAATATATACTATAGCGACAAAAATTAAAAGTTAGATGGTATAAAAAGATACAACACTGTAGTTAGATCATGTTAACATTCAGACGTTAATGTCTCACAAAAATATTGGCTTGCAAGAGTTTAAGGAAGTATTAGACTGGAAAGCTGTAGCTTTGGAGGTAAAATTATGGAGCATCGTTAGAAATTAGCACAGCACTGGCTTTACATGTTATACAATACAGCTGTTCTTATGCATGCAAAAAGTAAATCCTGGAAAACTGAGCTGCGGCTTCTGCAAACATAAACAAAGAGGTACAATTCAGAGAGGGAGTGCAAATGACAAAATCTAAATTGTCATGGGAATCCACATTACTTTTCTTTCTACAGAATCTGGTATGCAAAGTAATACAGGTTTCATTTAGTAAGATTTTTACTGTTTCGCACATTTAAGTGGTTGCAAAAGGTTCAGAATGAAGACACCTAGAAAGCAACACACTAGTTATTCATAGTACTAATTAAAAAACAAGTATTTATGTACCCCACCTAAGTAAACATCATACCAGTATCTATATTTCGATTTCTCTACAGACCCTGATGACACTACAATTGGAAAACTGATGCCAAGGAATTATTTTTATAAAATATCATGTTTTGCAAAACTAACAAAACTTTATCACCAACATAATTTATAATACTAGTTTTACTGATCTGGATGTTTAGTACAAAATAAAAATGACACTCATTCTTTTAAATTTTATCAAGACATGTCTTCCCATCAAACCAGTGATGGTATCAAACTCTCATTATATTAGATTAACATTTACAACCTGGAAATTAAATAAGACTCTTTTTGTCACATCATCAGTGTAAAGGGCTGTCCAGGCTCAACCATTTACCTTCTTAGTCATCAAAACCATATAATTTTTAAACCTTTTTAAACTCCTCTCTTTTTTAGAAAGAGTCCAGGAACTTACTGAAAAATGGAGATAGCTTACCTGAACAAGGAAAATGATGAGAAAGTAGAAGTTAGCTATTCTTCTGAATTGCTCAAACAAATTTTTTGGTACGAAGTTCCAAAATGTGTACTGAAAACAAATGCACAGATTATGAGTCTTTGTAAGAAAATTTTATTTACATTCTACGGAAAAAATTCAAAAACTTCATAATTCACATTTCAGGATTAAATTTAAAAAAAAGAAGTATTTTTGTTAGTTTAATAATTTACTGAAATTGAATCTTAAATTGACAATCATGTATTCTCAGAATCATATCGATTTTCTGAACTGTGATAATCTTTCTAATAGGGACTGTAATAATTTCTAACTAGCAACAATGCCCATTTGGGGATTTAGTTATGGAACAGATTATTTAAAGCCATCAATTGATTTTAAAAGCATCTTAGTCACTTCAAAGAGCACTTTTAATTCACTCATATGTTGTCTGCATGACTTGAGGAGATAGGTAGCAGTCTGAGAGTTAACTACACAGTCACAGCAAGACAACCAAATAAAAGTTGTCAGCCCCTCTTCTGTTCCTTGGCTAGGGCACAAACATACTCCTTAAGATAAAACTATAGTGGTGAATAAGAGTAAATGCATATTTCTCTACTGATCTTACCAATTATCAAAAGTTTTGTAAAATGACATAAGAAACAGTATATAAAACTGCAAACAGAAAAATGCTAAAATTTCAAAGGAAAAAAAATCATATAAAAGTGAGAAAGAAAGGATCTTACACAATCTAGTCCCCTTCTCCTACCCTGCAGACGTTCACCTACACTTTTCACACAGCTCACTCTGTAGATCCAGAAAATTGTTGCAAGGATAGCTTGATAGCTTATTGGAACACATGTAAAAATGTCTGCTAAAACTGTGTGAAAAGGTCTAAAAAATGGCTTGAGAAAACTAACACTGCATAGTCTTATTATCTAAATTATCCTTTGACACGTAATAAAATGACAACTCCAATAAAACTTTCATTTCAAAGGAGATGGGTTAAGAAGCTTATCCTAATTTATTTGCTCTGCTACAAATGTGCCTTGTCTCCTCATGGCAGATTGCACTTATACTTGCTGATAACCAAATTATTCCATGAGCTAGACATCTTTTGAATTTGGCCCTGAAGGCAAAGACAGACAGAACTCCAGAAGGGAAGTACTTCTATTACATCTGCAGACAAAAAGGATCCTTGAGAAGTATCCCTTAATAGTACATGAAGCCCTACTATATAGAATAATCTTTTTACTTCTTGGGAGTTAAAGCCTGGACAAGTGTAAGACATAGGAATGAAATGTTCTTTTTATATCACGTGCCAAAAATCAGTATCTATTCTAAATATGCCTTAAGTTACCACTTATCCTGGATAAGTGGTAAAGTCACATGTGAGTAAGCCAAAACTCAGGCAGGCAGACATGCAACACCTAGAAAAATCAAATGCTCTAGTTTTGCAATCAGAACACTTTTCATCAACAGGAATGCAGCTTGCACTGCCCACTACCTGGTTATTTATCTTGGAATTTTCAAGAAGAACCAGTTAGACTTGATTATAATTCCTTGCATAACAATCCTGGTCATTCAAAACTGCTGTTGTGATAGATGAAAATACAGATTCTATTCTACAACAATAATTGTATATTTTCATCATTAACTTTATCAGGTAAATTATCTTTGTTTTCTAATTCTATCCCTTTATTTTTCAAGAATCTCCATCTGCTGAGAAAGAAAAACAAATAGAGGTTTCAGTGAAAAAATTTTTGTTAACATTCTTCTGTTTAGCTCTTTTGATAGAAGTAGTGTTTTTTATATGGTAAAGAGGTTTTTTGACTGTTAAAAGTTTGATGATTTATACAAGCTCCCCAAATCACCTTCATTAAAAAAAACCATAATCTCTTATGCAGTGGCTTCCTCTTTAAATCTCCTAAAGGGTTATTTTACTAAATGTGTGGTAACAGCATATTATTGTCAGACTAGATATTTAAAAAATGTGATGGAAGAAGTCAAGTAAACCAACTAAAACGACAATCTATAACAAGGTTGAATGTTCACCTTTACCTAACTTAGTATCTGATCCTCCTCATATTCTAACCTCAGTTCACTGCTTTCTCTGTCAAGCTGTGGTCTTTCCCACAGCTCCACCTTTGGTCAGCAACTCTCTTAGCTGAATAAAAGTGAATAACCTGGGAACAGATTATTTTTGTGGTCTGAGAAGCAATTCCTAGAATGAATGCTCCTTTAACATGGAAGACTTGTTAAAACTTTATTTTTAAACAACCTGCCAGACTTTTAGCACTTTATTACACTGGGTTTCAGACACACAAAGTATGTCTTTACTCCACCCATTTTTCTTCAAAGGAATATTTGAAGTTTAGTCAAGAAAGAAAGACCACTAATAAGATGTCTAGCAGACTCACCCCTGCCCCAGCCATCAGTAGCTCAGAGCAGTATCTACAAATGGGTAATTAATGTTTAACAACCATAATCATTCCCCAGAGAAGCAACAGAGTGGCTGCTACTCAGAACAATATTTATGTCATGATTGCATTCAAGGCAGTTTCTCTACCCTAGTTAGGCAGGAACAAAATAAAAATCTGTAAAGGAAAGACATTAAAAATGATGATATTAAATGCATCAGATTACTGTGCCCAGAGTAAACACCATCTCTCATCTTCAGATACTAGTCTCATTCTTTGTAAAATCTGAAAAGCAGTCTATGTATATTTAACTGCCTTTTTTCACTGTAATTCACTTGAAGGATATAAGGTTATCCAAACAGTTACACACTATTTGAATAAGCTTTTAAGTTGGGGAAGGTTTCATTGATCTTCTTTAATTGCTACAATAGAAGCCACAGCACACATATGCTTTTTTGCATGCGGGAGTTAATACATCAAACAGCAAGAAGTAGCAGCTCCACATTCATCCAAGAGATGAACACATTGTGTGAACAGATGCATCTGAAGCACCGTGCAAGAAATTGTAAAATCAGTCTGTCTGGTGTCAAATCAGCATCATTCAAGTAGAGTTTCTTCCCATCTATAATTGCCATAGCACCTGCAGTGCTGGTGTACTTCTGTAATCATATGCTTGAACTACTCATGTACACCTTAACAGTATTCCAGCTTATGTCCCTGGTTTCATCTCACCAATGCACAAACTACTGATGCCATGTTGCTTTCAGCTCCAACACCTCCTTATTAGAGCCAGTCACATGAATTCAAAGATACAAAATAGTGTTCTTGACAATGGCTTGATTTTTTTAAAACACTGTACTTTGACCTTTTCATTTGATATCTACATGCCAGAATTCTGGCTCATATTTCAAGCTTCTCTTTCTGTCCTAAGAGGCAGGTATTTCCTTAAGTAAATGGAGAGTTTCTTAAGTAATCACTTGACATCAAAAGCTGGAGCAGTAAGATAAAGCACTCCATACTGCACTACTGAGTTCTGTCAACACCTCAGTTTCTTACACATTATTTGTTTTAAATAGTCAACACCTCTCTTCCAACCCATTCTGATTTCACTCACTTCCCCTCAATCTTTTTGACTATTTCATATAAACCCTTAAAACTATTATGACAAAAACATCTACTATGTTGCTTCACCCTGGTTTACATACATTTTCCTAAGCTGATTTTCATCCCTTCTGCAAAACAGAATCCATCCTGAAGACAGTAAATTCAGGGAAGTATAGAGAAAAGCTGAACAATAATTTTGCAGTCACTTGTGTCCATAGTGACTTCAGTATTTTTAATATATGGATTTTTATAGTATCCATCAGTTACCAAGAAACACTGCATTCTTAAAGCTGCAGTTTAAAAACTAGATTGCAGGCATGTGTGTCTATCATAGAATGGTTTGGGTGGAAAGGGATCTTCAAAAGACCATCTAGGTCCAACCTGCCTGCCATGGGCAGGCACACGTTCCACTAGACCAGGTTGCTCCAAGCCGCGGCCAATCTGGCCTTGAATGCTTCCACAGATGTATTATCCACAGCCTCCCTGGGCCACCTCTTCCAGTGCCTCGCCACACTCACAGTAAAGAATTTCTTCCTAATATTCAACCTAAACCAACTGTCTTTCAGTTTAAAGCCCATTCCCCCTTGTTTTATCATTAAATGCCCTAGTAGAAAGTCCCTCTTCATCTTTCTTGCAGGCCTCTTTTAAGTACTGGACACAACACTCTCTACATAATACCACCTTACATAGTATTATGCTATTAAAACAACATAAGCATTTAATATATTACATAGATATAATCATCCCCCTTCAACAGAATAGTTGAAAAAGGTCTGATCGAAAGTTTGACAATTTCCTTTAAATTAGTTTTATTTATAAAATGATTACTTTTTTGAAACACACTTTGTCTAACTCTATCACAGAACTGGCAAATCAAACTGTAGCAAAGGGTATGAAAGTGTAGGAAGTCAATAATCATCTGAAATCATAAGATCCGAGCTGAGAGCATGGCTTGTCTAACTCAAGTGACTTGCTTATAAACATATAGGAAGTCTGTAGAAGAACTGATCTAAATTCTTTAATGTATTAACTCAGTATCAAGTCTTTCACTTGAGGCAAAAAACTTCAGACTTCTGTGTTTATATGCTACTCAATAAAATTGGAATATTTTGAAAAATACTTTGCAATATTTATGGCAATTTGAAATGACTGTAGAAGGACAATTAACAATATTGTTAACGACAGTATTAACATACGTGTCATCTGCACAATGTTTATCGCCCCACTGAGGGAGGGACCCCTCTTTCTCCACATCACAAGGTTGTTCACATCACAGGGATCCCTGGGGAAGCTCTGCTACATGTAGGGCTTTTACAAGTGAATTAGAGCCACCAGTACATTCAGAGAAAGTGCAAAAATAAAACTGGTTCAGGGCAGTTAGATCAAATGGTGCCTACACATTTGAGGAACAAGCATACATATTTTGGTATAGGGTTTCTTAAAAACTGTTGCTAATAAAAAAGGAATTCTATTAAAACAAAGAAGCCTATCTTTAGTCATCCTTGTTTAGCAACTCTCAATCTTATAATACAAGCTATTAATTCCAGGAACTCCTCTGACAAGGACACTCCTCAGTATCTGTAATTATCTAATTATAATTTTAAAAAAACAAAAGTAAATCTTACAGCACAGATGACTGACTGAAGACAGAAGTCACAGAGAATGTTAGAAAAACAGAAGAGAAAGTGTGTGAGAGTAAGTAAACTTCACTTTCTTATATGTGAAGTGAGGAAAAATTACACCTGTCCTCCCTGGTGTTAGGTTTGGATCTGCTTGTTTTGCTTCCTTCTGCTTCTCTCTTGCTACATGCAGACTCCATACTGACACAAAAAACTTAAATTAAAGACTCTGTTAGGGATAGTACCAGCAGAGTATAAAATATTGCTAATAACTGTGGACCAAGTCATGGGAAGGGTAGATGGCTTCTCCTGGGAACACAAAGGAGGTTGCAGAGAGCTTTTGCCCTGGAAATCCCATCCAGGGATCCATCATCAAAAGCAAACAGGAGGTCTTCCTTGCTCTCTCTAGGCACTGGCAGTTATCCACAAAAAGAAATTGCATTATTGTGCCTGGAAGGAGCAGTGCACAACCATGGACTCACATCCCATCTCAGGTATCGTTATCCCTGAGCTGGCATCTTAGGGAGTCCAATCGATTAAAAAGTATTTAAGCTTGACTGCCAACAATGGCTTCTGCCCCACGCACTCTCTGGCACAGTTGGGCACATCTGACTCTTCAACCCTTGCAGCATCGGATCTGACCTCCTGCTTCAGCCAGTGTGGCTGTGAGTCAGTGGATTACCTGAGCTCAAGGTGAGAATTCTGTGTTATAGCTGCTTTTAAAGCAGAGCAGTATGTTCACACTGGAAGGTTCACACAACACTCCCTGCATCAGTCCCTGTCCTATACACATTGGTGTATAATCACCCTCTCTGCCCACAGAGAGTATTCTACACAATTATTTATCAGCTTCACATGACAAGGCCTATTCTCACTGTGGGCTTAGGATGCTTTTTTGACTTTTAGATGTTACTGCTCAGGGCTGTGTTTGAACTCCTTATCTTGAAACTGCTATCTCATGGCCCTAGAGAGGCCAGACAAATCTTCCCAGTTACGAAGCATCACCTTGGAGAAGTGTAGGACAGCCTAGGTCTCTTCTGGGTTCCAAGTGGCTCATCCTGGTGGAGGTATTTTAATATTTCCTTAAGCTTCAGTATTAACATTTCTTCTAAATGTGGCAACAAAATGAGAAATCAGAGCACACTCGGTCTTTGTGGGTTTATAGTGGCACTATAAATGAGTGTTGCACAGAAGAGGTACAGCACAAGGGCATGAATTTCTGCTGAAAGGAATATTTCAGCATCTGCTGAAATATGTCAGAATTATTTAACTTTATTTAACTATTAGTCACTGCAATTAAGATGACTCACAATTAATCAGATTAGCACTGAAGGTAGCTAAAGTTTCTCTTGCAATGTATAGTACTCAAAATGCAGAATTAGTTTTAGGCCACTATCATAGAAATCAATGGATCAGTATTTGATGAGAAGTCCCAAGGAAACAGGCAGACAACAGAACACTGCAGTATTTGTGAAACAAAACCAGGATCACTTCAGGTCCACGAATATAGTATACAGAGTTTCAAAGCAGGAGTTAATAATACTACTGTTTCCCCATCTGAGTTCACCTTATTGCTTCTTTATACGAAGAACAGGAAATAAAGCTACAGCACAAGAGAGCATTTTGTGATTTCAAATAATAATTTAACTTCAGTGACATCTCTTTAGGCAAATTCTTCAAGTAACAGGTCTGCATCCACTGTAGATTCAACCTTGCATTTCATTGAAGAGTCATATCCCAATACTCCTCAATATCATCATTTGGGAGTTGAGGACCTGCTGTCTCCAGTTATGTTGGTGACCTAGGCACAAGTGGGTTCTGTAGCTGTAAAAATTTCTCTTCACGAAACTACGACAGGACTAGTTTGCACTAGACAGGAGCACCACCAGAAAATACTACGCACTGATTACTCCCAGACTGAAAGAAAAAAGACTTTCTATGTCTCTCTAGCCCAGCTTTCTCTATGGGTAGTATGGAAAAAACAATTAGATCTCCTGCCTGAAGTTCCTGGGTTTTCTAAGTTTGTCAGCTGTCTCAGACACACAGGGAAGTCTCTGACCTCTTATTCAACAGGCTATTCCTATCCAGGCATTTCTGAAATTTTTGGTTCTTTCTTGTGCTTCATTCTTTAGGTTGTCTGTCAAAAGCCATAAGCAGCTGTAATTAAACATGTTTCTACTGAACTCCATACTGTTGTCTCAAAAGAAGATTTTATTTTTGGTACAATTTTTCTCTCTGTTCAAGAGACAAATCTACATATTCAGTTAGTCTTCAGTTCATTGATTCAGGTGGAATGGGAGATGCAAATCCCTACTTTGTCTACAAAATGAGATCTTGGAGGCATAGCAGTTCTATAAAGATATCAGATCAATTTCAGGATAAGATAATTCAGATGGTGAAAAATATTAACAAATTAAAAACAAACTAAAAACATCATCATGCCACTATATTAATCCCTAGTTTGTTGTGTATTGAATGATCTGCACATGCCTCAAAAACTCTACAGCTGATGTGGGAAAAAGTAAGACCAACTCTGAGCAAAGGTATGAACTAGCTTCCACACAAACAATTATTGAACAGGTTAAGGTCATTCTGCCTGGAAAGGAATATAGTGGAAAATCAACGGAATCAAACAGGGGATAAAAGTTATTTTCAGATTCAAAGACTTCGAATACGAACTCAAATTAACACAAAGTTACAAAATGAAGGTTCATAGTTTCTTTTGGCAAACTTTTCTACAGTTTAACTGTACCTGAACCATGTATTCTGAGAATTTACATGGGTTTAAAAGGTATTGAATTAAAGACTATTAAAAACAAAATCATACCTTTTGGCTCACAAATGGCTAAGTCACAGAGAGTATTCTGAGGAAGTATCACTCTATAAGTACTTCTTCTTGCATACTCCCCTAAGGATCTACTGCTGGTGACAATGTACTGTGACAGAAGGATCTTTAGCAATTCTTAGCTGATCAGGCACATCTCTGTACTACTACACATGTACAGATACTCTGTTTAGCATACTGACTGGGGTACTCCCAGCACAAAAAGCTTGGACCTTAAGGAAGTTTTGTATTAAAAAGTTATTTCATGATTTATCAGTCTTTAAAAAAAATAAGACCCTTCTGTTATCCTGTGTCAGAAGAAGGAACAAGGTTGTTTCCTACCCAGTTTTGCTAACTGGTACATGGTTTAACTTGGTTTCCTTTTGACCTAGCAGTTCTCTTAAAACGTAATTTCAAAATGTGTATAATTTGTTAAAGAATAAAAGCAAGCCACCTCCCTGCCAATTCAGTTGCTTTCTTTCTTCTCATTTGAAACATTAGGTTTTTCTACCAGCTGACATTTTGCCATGCTGCATCACTGTCATGTGATAAATTCAATCAAGGGCACATAACAACCACTTTAAAGGCTAACACCCTAGGCAGTTGAAGTAGCTAAAAGTCAGATCAACATAAGGATCCACATTACAAAGGTCACTATCTCTAGAACATAAACGAACTGCTTGCACAATCCAAAAGACATAAGTTTTTTGCCTCTATTGTTTCAACACAGCCCTTCTGCAATACACTCTTAAAATCATAATTGAACTAACACATCAAACCAATAGAACACTTATGTCTTGCCCAGGTCTGTCTCTAAATTTTCATGACCAGGAATGTGTCATTAAGTAGACAGAGTATTAATCACGTTCCACTGTGACTTTGCAATATACAAGAAATATCACTCTGTACTCAAATAAAATAACTATCTTGCTGACACCAGGAAGCCTCTGCTGAAGCACAGTGAAGTAAGTATACCTTTGGCAAGACTAGGAAAGTTTAAGATTCATATTATTGCCAGCTGCTGTCTTTTTCAGGTTATTATGACATGACATTTGTTAGTACAGCAGCACACAGACAGACTAATTGATGAGGTTTCCTCATGATTTTAAAACTACCCTTTTTAGAAATTCAATGTGTCTTAAATTGGTAAAACATGTACTTGAAAGTCCGGAGTTCCTCATCCTTGAAGAGCAATCATGTACCTTCTTACATAAGCACTTAAGACCTATAAAAGCACAGCTGAAAGTCTGTCTCCCCGATGAAAGATGAAGTGAGTATCCTTCACGGCTCAAGTAACAGTACACAGTTTGCTTGCATGTATCTTTATTCTATTCTGACAATTATGGATTTGCCACCTTTATGTGGTATATTTGATAATTTTTCAGGACACTTATGTCTGTGTTTCCTGCATTCTAATAGATGCCCCCAAAGCAATTAAGGGACAAGGACAGGGGGAAAAGTTAAAATTAGTTAGCTTACAGAAGCAGAATGAATGCAAGTCAAATCACAGTGGTGCTCTTTATTCAGGCTGTTTGGGATGGTGCATGTAAATAAGAGTTTTCTTGAAAGGGACAGCACAGAAACTTCTCATATACAGGCAACTGTCAATAAAACAGCTTTCAGCAGTCTAAAGAACTGTTCAATATTATAAAACATTTCTGTGAACTCTGTTCCCTCCTGAAATATCACTGTATTTACTTTCACAAAGACAACCTATATTTTATTTTTAAGTGAGAGAAATTTAATCAATAAACAGAAAAACTGAGAAACATTGTATATATATATATATAAAATGTATATATTTTCACTAATACCTGTGGTTTATGAAAAAATATTTACAGACACAGCTCACAACTAGAGTTTCACATTAAAAACATTCAACTAAATATACTTTATATCCAAATAAAAATACAGTGAAGTCTCCTTTCTGAACTAGTTGAAGTCATACATATTTACTAATTGCTGCCAGGGATTCCTCAACTCAATCCAGGTCTAAGTCATACTTAAAAATCTCACTCTGTAACAGTAACTTGAAACTTCCACTAATTTAATATTCACAAAAAAGTGTCAAAACACCTTGTAGAGTTGAGCAGGATGGTTTTATTTCAAAAAGTATCAGCCATAACTTCAATGACTTTATTTATATAAATCCCAGATGAAACATATGAGATGAAAAACAAGAAGACTGTCACAGGAGTACCAAAATTTGCATAAAATGTGTTTACTCTTCCATAATTCAAAAGCCAATACAAATCAACATGTAGAGCACAGGATTTACTACTGTATCAGTTTGACTGTACTTCATCTGGATTATTCACTGCATTACCTTTTGAACAATCTAATTAAAGACGCTTAGATACTATGCTGCTTGTCATTATACTGTTTCTGAATGAAGTACAGAGAGAAGGTACTAAAATGCAAAATCTCACATGACACCGCTTGTGAAAAGTGTGGGGTTCATTACAGCTTTGCCATTATGTTAATGGATGGCAAGTGTTTGGATCCACGAGAGTAAACACTCAGTTCCTTGAGATCACAATGCTACTAAGGTTCTTCAAGTGTCTGTGGATTTGACACACTGTTCAAAAAGAAATTCTCTCAGTAAAGCAGCTATTCTTTTGAATTCATTATTTCATAATTGGTTGGAGGCGTGTGCTCACAAAGATTAAAATCCAAACACACTAATAACTTGGACTTCTTGAGTTGTCAGCTGCAAATGTCCATTTTTTCATGCCACTGCAACCCAAACTTTTGGCTAAGCCAAACCAGCAGGAGAGTAACAATATCCCAACTGTTCACAGAAAGCTGCTGAAACTTATGGAAGTTAAAGCTTACTAGTTGAAGTGGGGAACAACTCAAAGGTTTCTTAAGGGCACAAATGTATCACAATACCAAGCCTTTAAGAATAATTCACACTTGCATGTGTATAACAAAAATTATTATTTCTATGGGGTTTTGTCAATATGAGCTTTTGAAGGGAATGACATTTATGCTGGAGATAGCATGATGAATTTAAGTGCTCCACAAATGAAGCTATTTCTAGTAATTTGAGGTATTGCTTAGGATTACAAAGGATGCAGTCTTTACTTGGAGTCTTTACTCCAGGATTGCCCCAAATGAAAAGTGCTTTCTTACATTCTTTCTTACTTTTCCTTTGTGGAAAAGCACATTACTCAAAACTGTACTATATTATATACTACAGTAAACAATGTAGTCATTTTATTTCTATTCATATTGGAGGCAATTTGGCTATTAGTCTCTGTAGAAGGAATAAGATACCTTCATTCTACCTTTGCTGGTCAGTGGAAAGAAAAAACATGCAGGAAGTATAGGACAAAATCTTGAAAGAGATAAATGAACACATACAAAATAACTTCAGCTCATTTATGTACGTGAGTGAAAGAAAATATTACTACCTTTGATGAGACTATTCGGTTATCTGGAAATCTCTGTGGAATGTAGGCTTCAGTGCCTGGAGGTGGTTCACGATGCCCAACATAAATAGTCCGACTGTCCACCCAATTCTCTTCTCCAGCACACTATTGGGGGAAAAAGTTGTGTCAGTTCATTCAGTATTTCTGCAGTAAGATGAATTAACCAATCATGTACCTGATCATTAACACATACACAGCCACCAGTGCTGTGGTATAGTACAGAACATATTCCTAACACTTAGAGAAGCCCAGGCACCAGCAATTTCAACATCATCATATGGTCAATTTAAATATTTAAATAGTCATAATATTAAACTCAAACCCTCTGATTTGTGTTGTAACAATGCATTTACATATACTTTTGTTAAGCATGTTGGAGGCAAGATTCTTTTCTGCATCTTCAACAGCTACATCTATTTAGTATGTTAAATATGTCCTGAAAGTGCTCCTGGGCACTGGTGCTTGGTTGTCTGTCTCTATGGGTGAACTGTCAGACTGCTACCAAGGAAACTAACCCCAGACACAGAGCATGAGTTTGGTAGTTAATGCAGCCAAAGCATCATTCCCCAGAGTAGATGGATGTAGGTCAGCAGTTCTTGACAATAAGAGTTTAATCAGATAGATGTGGTACCCTCTTTTCTAGCTAGACTTGCTGTCAACAGTAACAGGTCCATTTACTTTACTAGTACACACTTAACTAATAAGTCTAAAATAAAATTTAGTTCTCAAACTTAAACATTTAACATTAAACATCTGAACATTTCCTTCATTAATTCGTTCCTATATGATTTTGCCACTGCCTTAAGTGCAACACAGGCAAAGACCAAACTTTCAACATAATTTATTGTTAAAATACACACATGAAATCCTGCAATACTCTGCAAATCTGGAGCAGTTAAGCTAAAAAACAATTATCTATGTGATGCACATGACTTTCTTGGGGGAGGGGGGAAAGGAAGGAACATAAAGAGAAAACCTACTGGACTCAGACTATTAAGCAAAGAATGGCTGAGTAGTCATCAAGTAAAATGTAAAGTGAAGTAGGAGGCTTAAAGAAAAGCAACTTCTGCTATCCCAGACATTTAAACAAGAGGTAGATACAAAGGACCCTAAATTATTACTATTTCTTGCACATGACAAAAATGAAGGCATTATGTTCAGAAGATACCAAAGGGCGAAATTACAAGACTAGGCATAAAATTAAAACCAAAAAGTAAATCCAGAGTTTTCCTTGGCCATTTTAATGTATTATTCAATCTTCAAGAATTTGAAAGAGTCCAACATATTAAAGGAAGACAAGCTACTCATAAACGAAGTAAGGGTGACAGCCATTCATAAGACATGCCAATGGCTTAGTTAGAGCTTATGCTAAATTCTAACTGTCCCTGATTCAGTGGGAGTGCACGTACAACATTCCTCACGTGCCAGGTGTAGCATGACTTGAAATCAGGATGTGGGTTAGTTTAAAAATCACACTGTGTTTTCCAGCTAGACAGCTCTTCCCATATCACTGATTAGTCTTCTCACAATCCAAAGTAAAGTGCCACTTCTGAAGACCAGGTAGGATTCTTTGAGCAAACCAAAATAACTTGGAAGGAAGTAAAACAATGAAAATGTTTCTATATTACACCTTACTTCTACAAAATGAAAAAAAATGCTATCTTTTACCATTTTATACACAATATTTTTTCATCTTGTCAGTGCACTGAATGTAAAATGCACACAAATTCTCTATTAACACTCTTGCCAAGTAATACTCCTAGAAATGCAAGGGAATGTGAGATATTCCTGTATAAGATGTTAAACTGTACAACATTTTTAAATTTTTCATAAGGATAGACATTACAGACATAAAAGCAACACAAAGATTACTCCTGATAAGTGCCAGAGTTCAGAGATGACTATGTAAAGGGCTAATGGGAATTCCACACATGAAACTTTGAACATCAAGAAGAAAGCCCTCAGCTTCTCCTTCCCTCTACACAGCCTGACAATTTATCTCTTGTATTTATTACAAACCAGTCCAAGACAGCTTGACAAGGTTGTTAGTTCAGAAAAACATTTTTTTAAAATTTCACTGTATAAATTGAATCTTTATCACAACTCAGTTAAAATGGGCCTCTGAAATTACCCATGAAGCTGCAAAGTACAAAAGACAAAGCTCTAAACAGCATTTTCCTACCATCACCACGAGTTTTTACAGGTCTGATGGCCCTGGAGTACTGTGTCAACACTAAGTAAATCAATTTAATGTTGCACGCTGGAATTTATATCCCTAGAAAAAGGCTCTACAAAATTTACTTTAAGCATGGATATAAAACCGAGACAATCTCTTCTATTAGCTTAATTGGATCTGGTTTTATCACAAATTGATAAATTCACCACAAATGTACAAAACCAGATCTAACTTAATTTTAACTATCCACTAGCATAAAAATTTTTTACTTTTCAATATGTTAATGGAAGGTACAAAATAAATGCACTTTACTAACCTAAGTCAACAACTTCAAGCCTCCAAATCACTCACAATTCAAGTGTAAAAATTTAGCAGGAAAGAGTAAGGCTCTGTTTTCCAGTGAGGTACAAGCTCAGTGCATAAAGTAGCATGCATTATGCACTATGACCATCAGGAAACTCACTTGTGTGAAGAAAAAGATGCTTTTAGAAAAGCAGCACTAAGTCAAGACACAGGCCACTTAAAGAAATCAAAGCACACCAACTGAATGTTTGGTAATGCCAAGCTACAAAGACAACCATGCTGATCCAATGATTCTTTCAATGCTCAGGTACTGTACATGAGAGATGACTCACAGAATGACAGAGCAACTGAAAAAAGCAATCTGATACTGCTGTCAGAACAATTAACTATATTCACTTCTTTTTTTAAGTTCTATTCCTTTAGCCCATTAAGGATATGTCCAAGAAACCATAAATAAACTTTAGCATTATCTGCTTCTATTTATACTGTGAAGTTCAATGTACCGAGACCTAATTTCATTGGCACATCAATGAAGAAATGTTACTTAGCTTTTACTCTTTCAAGCAGGGTCAGCAGTACTGAAAGCAAAGATCAGCAAAAGACTAAGGCATCTTTATGTAACACTAAATAAGAGACAGTTAATAGGATTGTACCTTAAGAGTTAAAATATTAATGCATCTTTTTTTCTGATTTAAAAAAAAAAAATCAAACTGAAACTAGCTTGAGATTCACCCTCATGCTACTCTGCTAATTTTTATCTAAATTTAAATTTAAACAAAAATATATTACCTGAAGAGACAAGGGGGTTGGTATTCAATAGGTGACAGCAAAAGGATGATAGGAAGGTACTAATGGTAGCTGCTGGAAAAGTAACTGACTTTGAAAGATTCAAAGCCTTTCCAGGTATTTTATAGTAATCAGATTTGACTTACAGTCTGAAATCAAGGGAAGCACTGAATTTATTTTCCTGACTCTCCACTTGAACTAATAATTTGGGCATAATTAGCAGCAACAATCTTTAGTTCAAAATTATATTTTCTCTCCAAATAATGTAAACACAAACATTACTCAGTTAAGTTAGTATGCATTAAATACAGCTGAAAACCAAGCTACAATCTGCTCTGGCCAGGCTGTAAATACACTTCATTGAACAATATTCTCTTCCACTTTTTTGCTAAATGCTTTCTCATTAAAACAGTACATTCTAAACACACATTCGACAGCAACAAATTCTCCTCATCAGCTATTACTGTGTTCACCCAGGCTGTAACTCCAGTTCTTTCACACAAATTCTTTACACCCATAGAGGGAGGCTTGAAACGCTATTTGATGTCAGTTAAGCAATTAGCACCATTGTTAAAACAATCACTTCAAAGTTTTAGGATGACAGAGATAAGCCATTATCACTTAGAAACTGCAGGAAGAACTAACGGTGCAGTGCGAAAAAACCTTCACACGTAAAATGTTTTGCTGGTATCTGTTGGGATATGTTGCAACAGCTCTGCACTAAATGTCCTTAGTTTTTAATATTTTATTCAGTGAAGAGTAAAATCTTCAATATCTCAGAAAGCTGTAATTAAAAAAACAATCAACTGTTTTTACTTTATAATATTGTAAGGAAACCATCATCCTTATCAGACACTATTTACCATGAGATCATATAGTCTCATCCCCAACTTCATTTCTCAAACATACTGAGTACCTCTTCTTTTACACTTGATGCCATTCTGCAGGTCAATGTGCAGCCCTCTCCCTATGCAAACAATGGTAGTGTGTGCAAATTTTTACCTAACCTTTAAAATTTCCATCAAATTCGCAGTCCTTTCAAAGATAAATCTGATCTATAAATCACAAAAAGTAGAATCCCTCTAAAGAAATGACAACTTTTAAAAAATCTGTTTTCTATAATTGCTAGTAAAATAGATTAAGAATTTAAATAATCCACTTTGAAAAAAAAAATCTGATTAATTTACATGTATTTCTTTGTGAAGGTAAAGTGTAAAATTCTCATCCACTTAAAGGGTCTCAGTAAGATTTAAAATGCTAGGAAAACTCAGACCTAGACAGGGAGCACTTAAGAGTTACATTTTGTTCAAAGCATTACATCAGCCCTCCATATGAATTGGTCAAGCTCAGAACGAAGTGTAAGTAAAACTTTAAAAGCTGTTAAAATTGTTCTTATATTTCATATGAATATAGAATGGCACAAAAAATAATTCATGTAATCATCAGACAAATTCCCTATCAGGTTTTATAATTAGAAAAAGGGCAACCTCAATATGATGCTCTGTAAGCAAATTATTTCAGGCACCTATAAGTCATATGGACATATGCCATTACATCTATAATTTAATGGAATACCAAAATGCAACACTTCAGAGGCAACCACAAAAAAAGCCAGAACAACTCTCTCCCAGAAACTCCTACAACTAATTAACACATTTCCTATGAAATATGTCACCCATAGTAGGATCTGTTGCCACAGAATATTTACTACTGCATTTCTTTTCAGTAAATGAATTAAAGCCTTGGATGATGACTTTCATTACAAATAACATTTGAAATCAAAACTCTCCCAAATCAATTGCCTACATATGACACAATGTTGTACCTAAGTATATGCAGAGGGTTAAGAAAGAGTAGATAAACAGTCTTTGACTACAAATAGGGTATTTAATTTATGACTCTCAGGAAAAGCATGTGATTAGAAGCAGAAGTGGGCATATTTTAACTACAGAAAATGGTGCTAGGCCCACAAATAGATTTTCCAACCAAGCCATATCTATCCTATTTGGTGGATCCTGGTTTTCTAATCTTTCTTTCCACCTCCTGTAAGGGTCTGTGCATGCAGGCAGAAGGGGAAATGGATTCCTAGCAATAGGTTGCAATAACATTATGTGAAATTGCTTGAGTTTGTGAAGAGGAAACACAGAAATATGACAATGAAAAGATGTAAAGTACTGTAATTCACAACTCTCAGAACAAGCATTCTGTCACAACAGCAAATATTCCAGTTTCTGTAAAACACCTAAAACTTCTGTATATGTACTTAATATAAACTTTATCTCTGCCTTCCACTTTATGCCTCCTTGAGCACCGTACTTAGAATAAAAGGTTTCTGAAGCCATCCTAACACAGCAATGTTCCAATCATGTCACATGAGCTGGCACAGGACATTGCAGTATAGTACTTTGTAGACAGTTAAATTCTCCTTCCTGATTTCCAGTTTAGAATGTCATCTTTAACTGAATTTCACATACTCTATACTTTGAATGGTTGAATCATTTGACTTCCTGAATGACAAGGCCAGTCATCTGTGTTCCTCTTAAAGAGTTACAGTAATTCTTTGTTTCACATACCTAAAAACTAACCCCAGTTATTTGAGTGGGATTATGGTCTTTTCTAAGTGGTCAATTTAAATTCCAGATAGTGCTGACATACTGGTCCAAATAGTTATCTGTGATGCTTGTGCTTTCTCTTCAGGTGAAAGAGTCTTGTTCAGTTTCCCTGTTTCTTTCAATGAAAAGTAGTAATAAAAGTGATACAAATTAAAGTCTCCTATTCCATTCACATACACAATCTTCAGCCAATTTCAAGGAATCACTGGAATGACAGCAAAAACGTTCATCTGTGAAATATGTGAATTTCTGGATAGCTGGAAAAATGCTTTTGCTTCATTCCTTTTCCTTCCTCTCACCGTACTGGTTCTGACACATTTTTCTCCTTGCTGCCAGTGAGACAGGGACACAGTTTTCCTCCTTGTATATCTTCCCAGTCCCAGTGAAGAACCTCCACTACACGGAAATCCCTTCAAGAGTGTCTCACTTGCAATTAGAAAGGCAAATGAGAAACAAACTATACTGCAAATGGAAGTGATAAGAGAAACTGTAAGGGAAAGTGTCACATAAGACACATGATATTTGACAGCCTTAGCACTTTAATTAATTAAAAACCAACTTTATATCTAAGCAGTTCCAGACCAACAGCTGAAATTTTTTAAGGTTTGTGGAGAAAATTTACAGCTTCCTTAGGCGCTAACAAAAGCCGATAAACAACAAGAGCAATTTTATTTCTAGCAAGTCAACTAAATGCCATTAAGATTTGCATGCAGTGCCAGTCAAACTCAGAGTATCTGTAAAGATACTTCTAAAGAGAAAGTTGTACAGATACTTCAGAATCTGCAGGGATTGTTTTACTCTCTTAGTTGCCAGGAAATACTTCTATTTGCAGTAATTCATTAATAAACAAACAATCTAAAGAGATGAAAATTTTCAGGTTAAAATTAATTGAAATTTTAAAAAAATATTGTTTTTACAGATTCTAAAGAAACATGAGGATGGAGGGAGGCAAGCTGCAGTTTGTTTTCATTCATTCAGAAAAAGTAATAAAAACAGATACACCATATTATTTGTTTTCTTTCCAATGAAGATACTAAATGATTAAGAAAAAAAAAAGAAAAAATACCTACTGTGAATCTTTTCAAAAGAACAAATTAATGCATATGGAGACAACTGGCACTGGCATGACTGATAAGATCAGATGCAACTAAAGTCATTCCCAAGTGGTGTTCTTATAGGAGCTTCAGGTTATTTAAAAGTGAACATATTCTAAAAATATGCCTTAAATTTAGAACAGTAAACTGCTCTACCATCAGGCTTCAAGTAAACACGATCAGAACTGGTCACACTGACAACACCTACAAGGACTTTAGCAACAAAAAGTGAAGAATCAAATTTCCAGCCTGGATTCCACAAAGGCAATTAAAAGATATGGGCTTCCATATGCTTCTTTATACTTAGTACAAGGGCTGTCAAAATGCCTCATCTACATGTTTGCCAGTTTCTAAATTGTTCAAGTAAATTATGGCTGAAAAAAATGAGTAGTTAACTATTGCACTCTCCAACACACAGTCTACCAACACACGGCTGAGCAGACCTCTGTTCCTACTTTCACTAGAGAAATATAATGCAGTGTTGCTGACAAGAAAATGCTTCCCTTCATTGTTAACCCTCGTCATCATGCTGAAATCTGTAACACAAGTTCACTGCAAGTAGTAACAACTACTCACTGTCCTGACCGTCAGTTCTTGTTAGACTTCAAAAGGATTTTCATTCCTAAGTGAATACAGAGCTAGTGAAGCTATGATTCCAGCAGACAGAAGGTGGTACAACTTGGTGGTATCATCATATAAGACAACAAATCCAACAATTTGTAAAATGCTGGTCTTGCAGATCACTGAGTCAATGACCAAAGAGCACCCGAACATTGTTACATAAACTGTTCCATCCATATTAATCCAGATCTTATGTTACTATTTGTAGTGGAGAGTCACCAAAATATTTATTATAAACTCATTTATATCTCTATGTCTATACATATTTAACTATTTATACTTACCTGATACTGAACTACAGTTTCTTAATGAGCAGTGACTTACTATGTAACACTGTTTTGGTTTTTTTTGCTACACAAAGACTACTTAAAAAAATTAGCCTCCCAGTGTATGTCTGTACCTATGCCACCATACATACTGGAGATCAGGCTGCAATCTTATCAGAAGCAATTAACCCAAGAAAAAAAAATGAGAAAAACTACCACGAGTGTTCCCGAGAGCTGTACAACTCACACCACTAATATCTGTTAGTTTTCCACACCTTGTGGTGGGGGAGAAACCTGGATCCTCAGCAAAATTAGCAGGTGTCATGTTTTGACAATTTTTCAAATAATTTTGCTCATGTAGTCCAGCCCTGCACTTACTCCCTGTGACTAAGGCCAGACTCTATTGATCTACAGAACTACCCAAAGAAGTAAAAAAGGTATAGTAAAAGTGACAAGCTTTCCCTGCATTACTGGTAAATTTATCAACAGCCTGGAAGCCCTGGCATTAGTCAAAATGACAATATTAGTAGCCAAATTTCTAATATGAGTAATTATATTTTGCCATACTCCCTGCAGTGTAACCTGCAAATTCTCTCTCTCTTCTATAGGCAACTGGTTTTGAGTGCTATTTAAAAAAACATAACCCCAGCATCCCTATACTTTATCTTGAAGAAATCTTGAATTTATAGTTCAAAAATAACTTGGCTGCTTGGAATAATAAGTTCTATAGCACTAGAAGCTCCCCAGAATTTTCCTTCATCTCCATGCTTTTTACTGCACATCAGGACCAGATGTCACATTATGCAAATTCAGCTTGGTGAACACACAGATAGACACACTTTGATACAAGGAAGGACCATAATTACAGATGGTCAGAAAGCTGATGAAATATTTGGAGATATTGGAAAAACTTTCAACATACTTCAAATTCTTCAATAATTATACAATAGATTCCAGTACAGTTCTGGAACATTAAAGGAATAAAACATTTTAAGCTATTATTTCTTCCAGTACTGCAAAGCAATACTATAATATTCAAGTATTTGAAGGGGAAAAAGTCATGTGCTGATTCAGGTAAGAGTCCACAAACAAAAGTTTTACAGTTTTACTTACTGTCACACAGTGTTACTAAAGAAATGCCACATTCACTCCTCATGCATAATAGTGAAGAATTTTCCAAAACAAGCAGGCATCAGGATCATAAATCTGACTTCAGATAAAATCTACACTGATGAAAGACAAGAGTTTTAAACTTATGAAATGGCATGAAGGACATTCGCTACCTTTGAGTGTTCATGTCAGGAGTATAAATAAACCTACTCACGATGCATAAAAAGCTTTATGACACCAATAACCACAAGATTTTAGAATCCTTTTTGTTTTCACTGTGCTTGAAGAATGTGAATTCCATGAAGATTAAATATTACTTGGCAATTCCTTTGATGTAGTGAGCTTTTTAATATTTACTTTTACTCTCAAAAACACATTTAAGGATTTACAACTGAACAATATGAAGTACAATAAATATTTCACAACTTAGTACTTTCACAAACATCAAAAGAATTATTTCAAGAACTTCTAGAGTAACCAATCAAATATTTATAAAAAGTAAACTATCAGCATTTGCTATTGTATTTTTAGATATTCATACAAACCCATTATTTTATATTAGAGTTATTTCCTTTGTCATATATAGTCACATACAGAAAAATATAAGTAGCATTTCAAAAAAATTAGTCATGATATAAAATATAAAAAGTGACTGCTCAGTTACAAGCTTGCACCAGTTGCTATTAAAAAAAAAAAAATCTAGAAAGTCCAGAACATCTACTTTACAAGAATTAAATCACAAACTTGAGAAATCAAAATAGCCAATGCTTAGTATTTAAAACTGTGAAAATGAAGTTTGGTAACTAAACTCTTCAGTAACTAAGGTCAGAGAAACTCCAATACTTAACTAATCCCTGAGCAAGCAGGACACTGGAAATCAAGGACAGACTTTTAGTTTTCACCATCCTAAATTGTTCAGTGAAGACTGGGTGAACTTTAAACCAAAATATCATTAATAATACAGAGAGAACTTCTGATATAGCAAAGGTGAGGAACACTCAAATAAAACACTTTTTTTAACATACAGTCAGTGGCCTGTAAGGTACTAGAAGTTGATCCACAATGACTGACTACCCTGAGTAAACGTTTCCTACTTTTAAAATATTAATAAAATATTAACAAAAGCATTAGTGATAGCCATGGAATTCATAATAAAATCAACACAGTATATCCAACACATCTGAAGTCAAGCTCCAGTACACTAAGTACAGTGTGAAAGACCATCTCTTGATCAAAGCAGAGAAGGTTCAAATTATTTTATTTTAGCGAAAACTGTAGCTACTTCCCACTTTAAAATGTAAATCACACACTCCAGCATTTATCTATAGCTGAACAAGTAAGGTCCAAAATAATGCCATAAGACTTGTATCAGTGTAATTATACAATATCGGGGACATGTTTTTTAAAGCTTTCAATGATTCATGTACCTTCTTTTATTTATATGTGGAAGAAGAAATGTCCACATTGCACCTCAATATATCAAAACTGTTCTGTGTCCTTCACATAGAATAGCAAAGATATTTTTCAAGAAAGACTTTTCTATCAAGTCTAGAACTGTACTGTACATTGAGATTAATATATTCTGAGCTGCAATGATTTTGATAATAAAGGCAAAGGAGGTTATGCAGGTTTGTCTGGGATGAGACGATAAGTGTAATCTCAACCTCCACATGTCTGCCATTCAGTGATACAGAGAAGAGGTCTGACAACCTTTTGATGCTGCAGGTTTGTATTCAGCAGCAAAAGCATACATAAGAACACAGGAGAAGCCATCTACTTCTAGGCTTTGATATACTGCTGTGATTTCTTTGATGTGGGGAGGGATGGAGGCAAGTAGTTACAATACATCAACCTCTAAAAACAACTTGTGATGGGATAGTCTCTTTTTGCCATAAAGCTCTCTCAGGACTCTAGAATCTACAAAACCAAAACAACAACAACAAACCACCACCATTTTTTCCCTAGGCAAATACACTCCACAACGTTAACTCACATCTCTAAAAGCTCACATCTTTAAAAGTCTCCCTAAAGAAATGCTTCTCAAACTTCAATGGTTGATCTGCCAGCCCTGTCCTTTGTCAATGACAAGCAAAGAAAAAAAAAACAAGGGGAAAAAGACCCCAAACCACATTTTCTCCTCAATAGAAGACCAGAAAGGAAACCAACATAAGCTAAGAGCAGCTTACAGAAGGCTGACAGTCTCCCACACCCTACATTTTGAGAAATCCTACTGTAAGTAAACTCCCAGACATGCTGGCAAGAAACGCCTCTATTTAGCAAATTTGAAAAAACATGTATGTACCTAAGGACATCACAGGCCCAACAGATCCTTAGGAACCAAGTTGAGCATACCAGGCTTTTGGATAGTATCTATGACAGATTATCTTAGAAAAGAAAAAAACCAATTCATCTTTAAATACAAGAATGGTACCTGAGAGATATTACTTGAACTGAACAAGTATCAAAAAACCTTTGAACCAGAATCATCAGGATTATCTATCTTAATGCACTGTGCATGACAGGCTAAAGTACCTAGAAACAAACAGCTAGGTAGTCATAAAAAGCACATTTGGTAACATTTTGCTGTTTAAAACAAATACACTTATGCAAGAAATTGAATTATTACAACAGTGAAAAAAATATTTTTGAAAGCAGTCCAACAGACAGGTTTTCTTTTAAAACTATTAGTTTTTATGATCAATTTAAAAACATTCCCAGAAAACAGTGTGCCCTCCAATCTGTCTTTTCCTGTTGAACTAGGAATTCCTGGAATCAGTACAAGCAAAAAAATCCAAACCTTCAAGTCCTCAGTTGCTGGAAAATTGGGTGAGGAGAAGTAATGAGGAATTTTTAACTAGCTTGTCATGCTGTATTGGTTTACATTTCTTTTTGCAGGGAATAAATGAAAATTAAGTCTAAAAGTCAATATCCAATACTCTTGTTATACTCTAACTTATATTCCAAATAATGCTTATTTCAAAAATACACAACAATTCTGTACTTTGTAATCATTTAATAATATCTGTGAATAAGGAAGTGTGAATCAGATTTATTGAGCAATATGATTGACTTCAAAGTTCAATGAACTGTGAAAAACTGTCCATATTCTGAGCAGAGGCTTGGACCAAACAACTTCCACATGTAAATGATTTTAGGAGAGGCAATTTTATGCTCTCTCTAAAACCAGCTAACATGAGTTTATTGACCACCAGGCCAATTTCAGTACAACTCTGTTTGTAAACAAAAGTCTGTGCATGCAAGACATTTATTTTATCAGGTATTCCTTTACCTTAAATCTTTAATAACATTGAAAGCCAAAGGCAATGACTAAGTCAAGTCAGAAATCGTTGTTCTAGACTCACTTCTTTGTTCCCCCAAAAATGCAGTAACATAAGATTCTACTTCGCCCATACACACAAATACACACTCCCAATGAATGAGGCATGTTTGATTCTCACAGAAGAGCATATTATTGCGTTTGTAAAATCTGCATGTTTTCAAATGGTTTTGACAACATGCTGCACACTTGAGGACATGTATCCTGCTGGCAGGATCATCTGTCCTGTAGGCAAAGAAAGTGGGGAAGGATAACAAAATGATAGCACCAAAAATAAAACTTCAGGTGATAGCTCAAGGACTATTACTACAAATGAGATAAGTAATCCTCGGCAGTGCTCTGGTTGGTAGCACAATGTCTTACAGGAGTTATTTCTGTCTACCTCCTAATACTTTTTTTTCCTCTCCTCTAAATCTAAGAAGATTTAATCCATAAGTAAGAGAGAATTTCAGGAGGGGAAAGTAACTTGCTTTTGCCTTGTAGAAACAAATGCTCTTTCTTGGTTTTAGGAGGCATTTTATTGGACAATTCCTTAGAAATAAAATACAACTACATTTAATAAAGACAGAGGGAATATCAGGCACAGATCCTGACCTGAACTGTCTAAGGAGACACAGTACAAACAAAAAAGGAAACTCACCATTTCATCTTATAAATAAGCAACTATGTCTAAAGCCAAGGAAAGCAGAAAATATTTTCACACTTATATTACTTTTTAGAATATGACTGCATCTGAAGCCATATCAGCTACCATTCTCAACAACCATGTCTCTGGAAGCAAATAGCTACTGTTGGTTTAATGCAGAGTAGGACTGGGAATCTACCAGTTATCTTGTTAATATTTTTTTCTATACACGTGGTTCCTAAAGGATCAATTATACATTGTAAGTTGAATTCAAATGCAGCAAGTATTCTGATAGTAAGAGATAATTACTTACTTTGTTTCTTAATGTAAGTTGATTATGTGCTTATGCAAGAGGCTATCCGGTGGCAGTTGGAACGTTTTACTTCAGCTGAGCCACTGCCTCTATTCATAAGGTACTGAGAGGTGGAAATGGCACTGGACCTACCATTAGAAGGAAAGTAATGTTCACACCAGTTTGACAAAGTTCTGGCACGTATAAGAAGTAAGGAGATTTTGTGCCATGTTCTATCACAAGTGAGTTAAATTTTCTATTGTTTTGAATAAAAGAAAGTTTATAACTCTTAAGGATATATATTATGGACAACATTCAAATAGTCAAGAAAACTGGGCTTTGAGTGGGGGTTTTGTTGTTGGGTTTGTATTTTGGTGGTTTTTTATTTTTTCAGTGAAGATGTAACATCACAGAAGGAAGAAAATTGAATTCAGCTGCAAACTTCCAGAAACAAGACCTCCAGATGTTTTTGCAAGGACACTGACAGAAGGCTATTAAACAACTAATGGGTTCATTTGCAGGGTAATTTTTTACATTTACACAAAGAGTATTTGGAAAGTATAGAAGCTATGCTAAAATGTATTTGCACTTAACATAAATCCTTTCAAATAAAAAGTGTTCAAGTCCTACAAAAAGTCCTATCAGAGGACTATACCTCCAAATAACCTTAAAATGCTATAACAATACTTCCTGCAGACAAGTCCAGTACAGATTTCATTTGCACATACATACACACCATACACATACAGAGCATCCTCTCTTGACTCATTGTACCTTTGAAATAGAGCTACACACTAACTGCTGAAGAGCCCACACAATTTCATTTGTATATAATTAGGCAAAACCTTGAGTGAAAACAAAGCAAATACTACAAAACCTCAGTAAATTACACGTCAAATCATTTATATTAGGACCTATATCATCCCTCCCATATACTCTATAAAAAGGCTATAAAATGATGCCTTAGCTCTAGATAAAAGCAAAGGTATGTCTTTCTAAGGAGCAATGCTTCCACTGAACTGTTAATAGGGAGGAAAGACAAAAAATAAACTGCACATTTTCACTTATTCCATAGTGTCACTGTTGAAAGACTTGGAGATATTGTGAAAAGGAAGACTTGCTAAGTCCCAAATCTAAAAGTTACCTGTTGACCCTGTAAGAACTGCAGTATTTTTCTTTGAAAGCTGCTTCCATAGTAGTAATTATTTTTAGAAGTCACTTTGCTACAAGTCTATAAATTCAGTATCAAAATCAACTGATTTGGAAAACATCTCAATTTTGAGTACTTGAGAAATAACTAGTTTTTCACTCAAGACCAACAAACAATAGAAATATCATGTCTCTACAACAGTGTTGTTATTTGTGCCCAAATTTGTGTTATTTGTGTTATTTGATGAAGCTTCTTGTTTCAGATCTACTGAAAGTTCACAGAGTTTACAATTATATTTGTTATTTTGTCTCACCGCAGAAAACCCCCAATAAGAAAACCCTAAAATAAGATGAACTTTTTTGAAAGAGTGTTCTCTTCATGTGTGCATGAAAAGGCAATGGAGGTGGAAGGGACAAGGTATCATGAAGCAGTTCATGCTGGAAAACTCGTATTGTCTAACTCATGCCATCTGATCAATGTTTAAGCAAGGAATTTTAAATTATATGGTGCTGACTATTTTAAGGGTCTCCATACAGAATTATAGAATATGTTGAGTTGGAAGGGACCCATCACAGGATCATAGTTTAGCTCCCAGCCATGCACAGGTTACCCCAAGAATCACACCATGTGCCTGAAAGCCTTGTCCAAATGCTTCTGGAACTCAGACAAAGTGTATTGACACTGTACAGCAGTGGCCACTGAGTACTGCTCTGAAACTGTATTTTACTTTAAAACATTATGCATCTAACTGTGGACAGCATCTTTAACCATCTTGCAAAATTCTCCACATCTCTGCTATTTCATGCAGAGCCAACATTAGTCAGCTTTCTGGTTTGGTCTCTTCAACATTAGTTACGTAGTTCCTGTGTCTCTGAAATGATCACATGCCAAAAGATCTAAGAACATGGTTATTCTTTTGAAATCTCTCCAAAAAGGCTATTCCTCTTTTATTGCTAGCTTGTCGTTATTGGTTGGTGTCATTTCCTTCAAAAATGAGTGGCTCTAAAGCCTATTGATTTGAGAAGTTCCACTCCAGGGAGCTCACATTAAATTCAGTCAAATGATGAAATTTATTGGATTGTCCCACCGCCTTAGTTCAAAAATTCTCTAGGTTATAGAACAAGGCTAAGCTAAGAAAAGAAATCACCTTGGTAACTCCTTGGAATTAATAAATAAATGAGAAGGCCCATATAAAACACCTTCCTTCAAGTTACAGCAAGTAACAAATCAATACACATCAAAACTATTACTTTATTTTTTCCCCATTCCCCTGTACTGAAATAAGAGAACAGATAACTTTTGCAAGTTAGCTCTAATTGCAACAATCACTTTTAGTGATGCAAATAAGATCAGACCAAAGTTATGCAAGGATGGTTTAAAAAGATTATTAGTAGTTTTCCAAGACCTGGAATTGAAAAATTGATTAGTAGATGTCCATTTTACAGCATTTTAAAACTCACACACCCTCCAGACACTTTCCTTTCCCTGTTCGAGCCCTCTAAAACTGTTCAAGCTTTCTTTTCAAACATACCTAGATGGACATTCAATACCAATACAACACCAGGATTAAAGGTCAGCAGTGTCTTGTAGGCCCAAATAAGATAACATGAAGGTGCTTCCACACCTGTTGGTGCTTCTTCCCTTCAAAAGAATGGAACAGGAAAAAGAAAAAGGTTCTAAAAGGTACTTTAGTTTGCTTAGAATTACACCAATACACAAGGTAATTCTTTACAGGTGTTTTCTACAGATCATTTAAACACCAATATTATTTCTGAGCTCTAATAATTACTGTGAGAAGGGCAAACACATGATACCTTTTTTTACCCTAGGAAAAAACTCAACAATTTCATCATCATTTACATCTAGCTAAATATACTTTCCTGTGTTTCTCCCACTACCAGACATAGCCAAGAACCAACACTGCATGTCCAGTTTCTGGCATTTAAAACAAAATAAATGTTCAGCTCAGCCTATTACATGTGTTTTCTTAGCTACATACAATATAAAACCAAACAGCCAATTAAGATAAATGAAAAATCAGAAGAATAGGAAAAGAACTACACAAGCTAAGCAAGTAAACCTCAGAGCAGGATCCAAAGGCTCCCTAGCTCAGGCTCTAGGGAATTCAAGTGGATCAATTCCCAAGGTCAGAGAACCTTCAATATCCAACTTTCAAGCATAAACAGAAGTTCATCAGAAAATGTCAAAGGGGGAAAGGTTGTTTGGCCACAGATTTTTAGAAAAACGCTGCTAACCTTATAAATCCAGAAGGTTGACGGACTTTGCCAACCTATGTGTACTATGCTGTCAGGTAAATCCTGTCTGCTCAGTGCGTCTATTTTGATGTAAAGTTTTGAAGGTTCTGACCTTTTTTTTTTCTTGGTTTGCTATGTTAGGCATAGCAAACATATTTGAAGTTGACAAAATGTGGGTAACTTCTTCTACATTATACATCAAGAGTAAAGACCTACCATACACAGATGGAAGGATATGTTAGTTCATGTTTCCATGAAGTCCTTGGATTTGTTATGTTTCCATAAGCCCAGAAAAAAAACATCAGCAAAGTCTAAAATGCAAATAGCCTCAAGTACCAATGAAACACTTCAGTTTCATGAAGGTCCTTCCACTTATCAGCATCACTTCTACTAGGAATCTGTATACCACTAGACAAAATTAAATCTGATACCATTCTTCACCTGAAGTTACTGTAAAGTCAGTCAATGACACAATATTGACGCTCATTCCTGGACCAGAGGTCATCAGAACAACTTACCTATGCAGCATCATTTCCACAAATCAAATCTGCACAGAAAACTCATCAGACTTGTCCACATGACACTGTAGTTGCTTCCCTTATAGTTAAAAAGGCACAATCGTGTCCTCTCTGTTTCAAGATACATCGGTGTTATTTTGTTATGTATAGACTAATTTCCTAAATAATGCTTTATTTAGAAATCTAATAGAAATTTTCTACCCCTTCCCTCTATGTTAACACAAACAAAATAAAAATGCTTTGTTACAGGACTATGATGGTTTTTTTCTTCTTGGGAAAGCAAAGTACTTAGAATTTCAAGCTTCAGTTTCTGTGCTCTTTTAATACAAGTATAATAAGAGATTAAAAGTTAACAATGCACCAACTGTTACAGAAAATAAGACTTAGTTGTTGGAACAAACAAGATTTCTACTCATATTAAAGCATAAATCCTTAGAAAACATTTGCAAAAGGAGAAAAAACAATCTATTTATCTGCAAAAACAAATTGCAAACACTGCAGATTTTATTCTAGGCATCAGAAAGGAAAAGTCTTGAATTAGATCACATTAAATATAGTGGTACACAATGTCAAATTAAAAACAAGGGTTTCAAGTTTCCTATACAGCTTCATAACTAATTTTATTCAAAATAACATGATCTAAACAGCTATTGTGGGAATGATTCAGGATTATTGTAGATGAAAAAGCTCTTATTAATAAAAATGGTTCCTCTTCAACAAAGGAAAAGGAAGTCAAAGCATAAGCTGTCAAGTCACTCAGACATAATACAACAAGAAGTATTCTCTTATGCAATGTATCCCTTGCTCAATCTATTATAGTTTAAGTTGCCACAACATAGATACAGGGAAAGGGAAATAAAGCAAATACCAAAACATGAACAGAAAGGTTCATGTCTTCTTTTGTAAGACATAAAAAGATCTCTAAACACAAACTGTAGTTCTATCTCTACGTTTTTCTTCTCTCAAGGCTGCCATGCATGAGAACACTTTTTCCCTAAAAAGTATCAAAATTTTAATAAAATCCTTCTCTACTGTTCCACTGTTTATATTACCCATTTCAGCTGGTAAAAGTTTCTTTCTATTGTCTTCCTCTTGTGAAAGCATTTTTCTGCATTCACACTGACAAAAGGCTTTCATCGAAGTTTCACGCTGTTCTTGCAACAAAGCTGGTTCATCCTATTCTTTGCTGACAGGTAATTCTAACAAAAGACAAAAAAATATCTGATCATAAGCACACCTTACCTTGAGAACCTTCCCACTAGAGATCAAAGCAAGTCAACACAAAAAGGAGCTTTTAGGCTGCTCTTTAGTAAAGAGTAACAGAACCATGAACCAAGATCAACCCAGCAGCAGGACCACACACTGCACTGCAGCAGGATGTGTCATTTCTGTATCAGTCTCCCAAAAATGATACTGTTACAGTAACTATTGTTTTGTTTGTGTGCATGGGGGGGGGTGTTTCATATTCCACAAATAGAGAATCTCAAGTCTTATCTTTTCTTCTGAACCAGAACAGAAGAAATACAGTCTGTTATGCAGTGCTGGGTTAACAGTTGATCTTAGAGGTCTTTTTCAACTTAAATGGTTTTCTGATTCTATTTTCCTGTGTTTTAGTACAGGGAACCAAACGAAATTCAGAGTAGAACAACAAATCCAGTCTTTTGGGAAAAACTGGCAGACAATGAAAGCTGGGTTGACACTCAGCACGACAGCCATGCAGGCTGGCCAGCAAAACAAAGTACATCTATAGCAGTGGACTAAACAGGACTGGGACCTGGCTGAAGTGAGGATCATCATACACAAATAACTATGGAAATGTTTTACAGAATAGTGGTAAATTTTGATGACAACACAAAGTTAGGCACCAAAAGAGGACTGGGATATTGTATTAGAACACCTTGAAAACTTTAGTAAAAGAAAGTAGCAAAATTTAATTGTACAGAGTATAAGCTGAAGGACTTCTAAGGGCTAATAGCAAAAGCTGTGGCTATAAACTGGCAGTTCATTAGCTGGGAGAGGGCCAGATGGTGGGATGCTGCCTATAGAGAAAGGACAGTACTGATAGTATTATACAAGGCATGGGTGGCATCTAAAAAAAAAAAATGTATGATTCTGGTCTTCCTTACTCAAAAAAAGACCATCTCAAATTAAAGCAAGCATACAGCAGGGCTGTATCAATAATCAGAGAGTCTTTTTGATGAAAAGAAACTAACCTATCTAGGAAAATTCAGTAATCTATGAAATTTAAGTGTGGAAAAAAGTGTGGTTGTCCTCTAAAATATAAAAGAATAAAAAGGACTCAATACTAAGTAACAACTTCGTTTATAAACAGACATGCATTAATTGTCTGTAAAGTTTGACTGAAAATTAAAATAAGGTTTCCAAACTAAGAAGCAAAGTTTTGGTTGTTTGTACAGTTTTGGAAGAGACATAATAAAAAACTCTTTCCAACAGGGGAAAAAAGTTCTAGCAGCCCTGAACTTGGTAAATTGATGACACAAATGGTGGCTGCCTGAAATATGCAACTCTATATGAAAGAATAAAAGCCAAAAGGTACTGCTAATCATTCACTCACAGACACATGACCTCTCACTGAGAATTTTAAGTCATCACCAACCCGCATATTTCTTCCACTGGAAAAATGTTAAGCTCCTAAGATATTTTTCATTACAGAAACATATTCACTTGAAATAATATGGTACTATTTTATGAAATGAGATTCTGTGAAATTTCAGAAAAAGGCTTAGGGGAAAAAAAAAAAGTCACCTGACATGTACTTCACGAGAAAGTTTCTACCAATCATAACACCTCTAATTACTTATCTAGTCTATACTTAAAATGTTCTTCCATCCCAGAAGACTTTTTGCTGACAAACATGACTAGACAGATGACTACACCTATACATCTGTATTTATTGGACATATGTATTGTGCAGTCAGAGCTGGCAATAAAAAAGAATTTAAAACTAATGCACTTGTCAAACAAATGGAACAAGCTCAGACTTTGCTTATTTCAAGTATCTAAGCCTAGCAGCCTGTGGCCTCAAAGATGAAGGTTAGTACACTTACATCATCAAAAACATCTCAACACAACTGAAGTAGCATAGCCTTTTCTAATTGCTATGGAACAGGTTTGGAACAAATAAAAACAGCAAAATACATTAATATTACAATCCTAAAATTTTCAAGTCTTCAAGCTGCAGAACAATATCTGTAGTTATTAAAATATCAATAGCTATCTTTGAGGATACTCCACTGGGATAAGGGCCACCATAGCTAAATTTAACCTTTTTACAGTAATTATTTTTAAGTTCCTGGGTCAGTGGCAGTATTCAACTGAACAACAAAGCCTAGAGTTAAAAACCAAGTCCAAGTGGCATGGCCTTTGTTTAAACAGAAACCTGTCCAAGAGGTACCAGTGGACTCCTGCCCAAGAAAACAGTGTCTGAGACTGGGAGTATCCCCACAGTATCATATGGGGATGATGTATGATGTCAGAAGTCTCAAACATCTTCCTGTAATTATGATGTCAGAAGTCTCAAACATCTTCCTTTAATTATACTTACATTGCAATTACCTTAGTTTTGCAATAGGATTTCTGCAAAATATTTTCAGGGCCAAGAGGGTGGTGAATTAGAGGCAACCTCTGAACAGTCATCACTATCTGTAAGGCAGCCTGTTCTTCCCTCCCAGTTCCCTGTTAAGAGCATTCATAGTCTGCAACACATAAATGAAGCAACTTCTGTTCTCACTTCTGTATCATCAAATCAACACTGTCATGATGTCAGTACAAACAAAGTGTTCTTGCTCCTGACTACATAGCTACTGCCCCAAAATACAGATAAGGTCAAGGGCAATTCCACAGAAGTATCTTCTGTCTGTGGTGCCTTTTGGAGGAGACACTGTGTGTGCTATAGTCACTGAATTTTCTAGGTATAACAGGTTATTCTAGTGAAGGAAACCACAGCAAAAAAACCTCTCTAAACTTGCTAAGGTATGGCTAATGGAAAGACACCTACTTCAGCCTTTGAAAGACCCATAAATAAGGTTTTGAGGGTTGTCTTATTAACACACTCAACCTCCCACAAAAGTCTCCACTACAATAATGGCCTACCCATGAGAGATATAGCCAGTGTGCTTGAAATATTTATAGCTGGCTTTGAATAACAGAATCATTAAGGTTGGAAAGGACCTCCAAGATCATCAAGTCCAACCTTTGACTGATCACCACCTTGTCAACTAGACCATAGCACAAAGTGCCATGTCCAGTCATTTGTTGGCTTCTAACAGTATTTCACTCACAGGTCACCAAATGCCAGTTATCTAATGGCTGCAGGCAACATTACCTGAAGTTTTAGTGACTCCTAAACTTTGACAATTACCAAGAGTGATACTAACAGTATCCCAGCCAGGCATCCTTGATGGTTTTCTGGGTATAATGAGCCACATACCACCAAAACTGAATTGTGTTCAATTCTGAAAGGCAGACAACTCTTGGTCATAAAAAAACGAGTGGACAAAATGGTCAGAAGACTAAGGAATGTGATTTTACACCAAAGGATTACCTAACATGAGGCTGACTGCACAGTCTCTCTGCAAAGTGAAGAAGAAATAGATGTGACATTCAAATCTGACTTCAACAAAATACATTCTGACCAAAGAAAATATGTTAGTATGGGCACAGGAACAAACATACATCATGCGTAGAATGAGACAAAGGAATTAATGTCAAGGAAGGAAATAATCTCAAGAGGTGATGTGTGCCCTGAACATATGAAGATCAGTGAGCCCTATATTCTCATTTTCCATGCAACTCCTGAGCCTTCCAGGCAACAGTAGTACCTGTGAGACAGCAACATATTACTGAATACCAGAAGCAAGAGGCTGGAATGAAGAGGAAAAAAATTACCAATGGAAAAGAGGAGCCATGAAAACAAACTCGGCAAATAGACAGAAGTCCTTTGAAAAAAGTGATGTTTCTTCTGATATTAATCTGGCATATGTGGATGGTACTGAAATGAGGTAAATATGATGCCACATTGAAAAGGGAGCTACACATAACACTAATAGAGAATCTATTTTATTCCAGATGGAAATCCATTTAAAAAAAACATGTGCTCTACTAGCAAACTGCTGAGTGGCACTGACACTCAAACAATACACAGACAAGGTGTTTACTTCATACTCCATAAGCATCTCTAATGTTATCTGTCATTTTCCAAGGGCATTTTTTGCTTTGTAGCAGTAAACATATAACATTTCTGCCACAACTGAAGAGTTTTTTCTTTTATAAGCACTGATACAAATACTGCAATCCATTTGCACTGATGTTTCTGTATCTTGATTTAAAAATGGGCCCTAGAAGTTATTTCAAAATAATATGAAACCACATTCTTTTTACACATTAGAGAATAGTGACTTCAGCTTTGAGAGGATATTATCTGTGAAACACTAATCCTTCTGTGAACCGCCTGATTCTCCACAATTTTCCAGATTTCTGCACTGGCATGACCAGAAAGCCATGCAAACCTACTTCCTCCAATAATAATACAGCTACCTAAACTGACGGAATCACCAAAGAAAAACAAGCCACAAGCAAAAAAACCAAACCAAACCAAACCAGTCTGACCCTTCTCTCTACATTAAGGTATTTTGAGTTTAAAACTCAACTACTTAATGTATGCAATGTCTTCAGGTAAGGAAAAAAATCCCAAGCATTAAGAAAGAAAAAACTGTCGAAAACCTACTTTTCAGAAAGTATATCAATCTTCCCCTCTTCATATCATTCCTTCTGTTCAGATAATTAAGTTGGATACATCATTGTAGCCAGTGACCCACATTACACAGCATTAGCCGATCTAACAACACTTAAGTAAGAAAAGGGCTTAAGTAGTTCACTACGTATATGGCAAACCACAAAAAAAAAAAAAACGAGACAAAATAAATAGAAGCAATTTAGAGGTCATGTTTCAGTATATTGTCAGACTTTGCAAACAAAACAACAGGAGTTCTAAGTATTTGAACAGACATTTTGACATTTCAAACAAATGAAGAATTATCAGATTATCAGGGGTTGATTTCATGAAGCACTTGGCCTAAAGACCAGACTGGTACACACAAAGTGCAAACGAAGCCAAAAATTTTTACCTTTAAATAAATCATCTCCAACAGTCATAGTCCCTAAAGGCAAACCTGCTCCTACCCTCTGCAATTTTAGTCCTATCATAGCTTATTTCCACACAAATTCTTACACAAACCAACAAAATCTTCATGTAAGAACGATTTTTGAAGTCGTAACTGCAGAACAGCAATGAATATTTGAACTTACACTCAGAAAAGTTTGTAAATCACTTCTGCAGTAAACACAAGACAAAGATTGCAAAACTTCATTTTTATTCAAAAAAATCCGGATCTGGCAGATTATACTGTGTTTTAAGCTGGAGTTTAATTCCTCTCTACAGAATGCCTTGAAGAAATTCTATACATACAAAGGGTTAAGAGTAGCACTGGGGCAGTCCTGTTCTTGAAATTGCAAGTCCAGCAAAGACTACTAATAAAGGAAACATTTGACAGGCTTTTGTAAAAGGTGAATTTTCTTTATATAGATAAAAATAAAATAATCTTCACTAGAGTTCACAAAAATTTTAGCTGGGGAAAGCTGTATTTAGCTTGCTTAATATTTAGGTGACTTTCACTACTAAGATATAGAGTCCAGTGCATCCGTTGTTAAAAGCAGAGGGTGGTCAATTCTCATCTCCATATGCAAAAACTGACTATTGTCTCAGTAAACAAAAATTTAAGTGAAAAAATAAGTTTATAGTCTTAAACAGACACTCAATTCAACAAAGCTAGATCAGGAAATTATACTAAGATTTTAAAAAATGCAAAATCAAAAATCCAGTTTGGATAATTACATTTTATTGCTAAGTAATTTACTCCATGTGGAAAAAAGCTAGTATTTCACAGAATTGCAGATGATCCTCAGTTCTAATAGATTCAAGCATACCAGAAGTCTCTCAACTATAATTTTTTTCCCATAGATTTTAATTTGAGAAGAAACCACAATATTTCAAAAGCAGTTCTCCTGTGATACTATTTATAGTGCAGTAAATAAAAAAATCCTCAATTTGTATCAATTTCCCTTTCTGAGTTTGTAGTATGTCTCAGCATAAAGTTTTATTGGGAAAAAAAAAAACAAACAAACCAACCTATATGCAAAAACTGCATAATGTTTTAAGCAGACTATCCCTGATTATATCAAACTTAGTTTAGAGCTGTTTCCCACACACACACACATTTGAAAGTGATCCCCATTTTATCTCCCTTCATTTCACTAAAAACTGTTCAGAAATCTGTTAGCAATTTGTGGAAAGGAAAAGAAGAGTTAATAATCTCACTTCTTTACATCAAATTTAAAACAGAAATTAGTTCCTGGCAGCTTACATTGGATGATCAGCTTTTTCTTCTACTACCCATAATATTTGACAGCAGTCTACAGTAGGTGGTCATCAACTACCACAATTTACAGGGAGGAGACTATTCTGCTCATCCATTCAGTGAGTCATTCAAGATGACACACAGATATTTTCATAACTGAAGTTGTAACACCTGTATTCCTCTTCACAAAAGCAGCAGTGCTTTAGCCATTAACCTGACTCAGAACACTCACCAAGGTCTCTGAAGAGGAAACACAATCCTCCCCTTTGTGAAGGTGAGAGTTGTGGGCAAAGTTGTCACTTCAGGCCTGAAGGAAGGTGACTATATTAAAGCAGCTCTAGGTTTGAAGAGTTTTCACTACAGCTTCTCCTGATGTACGTAATTAGGGCTGTAAAGTGATTAATACCTCTATTAAGAATGCTGTTTTTCAGGTTTCAAAGTTCACATGCCCAAGTTAGTCCACATTTGTATTCCTATATGTAGACAATGGAAACCAAAATTTTCAAAGTTTTACACAGGACAAAACAGACAGAAGAATTACTGATACCCTACATCAAAGCCTTGAAACTTTATCTATATTTGCAGTGCTTTATTTAGCATTAATTCTTAAACCGATCAGGACTCTAATATCTGTGACCCTCTCCAAGAAATCCCCTCTTCAAAGTATCTTTCAGTACTCATACAGTAATCTATGTAATGGAAAGTACCTTGCAATAAAGTGGTGGGACTTGCTGGAGGGGGAGGGAGAAAAACAGAGACATACCCTTTGAGTCCCTTTTCCAGAAGAGCCTCCTGCTTAAGAGTAATCCACAAACTTTCCTCTCACCACTCAGTCCTGTTTAGCCTTCTCTCAACTGGGAGCTGTGCCATAATGATTATCCCAGTCACCATTACTAGTTTTACTCACAGTCTGAGGCAGTGACCAAGATGGATACAGCATACAGTACACCAAGGAATAAAAAGGATGTTTTCTCTTCCACCTTCGATTCCTTTGCAAAACACTTTTGCCTTTGTTTTCTTTTTTTTTTTATAACTACTCAGCACAAAGATTATACCTTCAAAGAATTACCCACAATAACAACAAAATTTCTGTCAAATGATCACAATTAACTAGGACTGTCAAAGCAGACAAAATCAGAATTGTTTTCATCCTCCTCCCACAGTAAGCATTACAATTAGCAAATGCTGAATCCCAGCTTATGGTCCAGTTTCAGTCTATTTGAAATTCTTCTTGAATTTCTCACAATTAATTTTGACTTATGTGATTTTGTATCCCTAGCTGAATGGCAGCACACTTTGTTCCTTTGTCTAGAATATGCATGAATTTGCTGAGGCCACATATCCTTGAAGATCCCATTGGAAAGACCTCTGTGGAAATTCATCATTTAGTCTTACCATTTTCTCATCTTCTGGTCAGTTATTAATACAACAGGAGGCGGTTCCTCTTAATCCACAGCAACTGATTTCCTTTAAAAGCCTTTGGCAGGAGGTCTTGTCAAATGCTTTTTATAAATCGAAGTGCATTACACCAGCCATATACTTATTCCTCTACCCCCTGCCCTCTCCAAGGATTCTAACTGGTTTGCAAAGTACGACTTCTAGCTATAAATGACTTTTTTTTTTTACTTTATTTGGGCATTTAAAGAATTTCTATGGTACTTCACTTTCTTGAAATGCCCAGTTCTACTTCTCTCCTAGGTCACTATGGTATCGCACTTGCATCTTCCACTCCTCCAGTACACACAGCCTAATGTAAGGGATGGATTACATGTCTGACAAAAAAAATCTGACATTTCCATATTTGAGGTATTTTACAACTTGAGCACATTTTAGCTGGTTTGCATGATGTCCTCCTTTTATACTGATTTACTCTCAACACATTTAATTAAAAGACAGATCCTCTTGTCCACACGTGTAAGAAATTCTGAGAATTCATCTGCAGTCCTCCACAGTGAACACTTCTGCAAAAAACTCCTGCGGCTTGTCTGCTGTAACAGCATCTTCCAGAAGAATTCCCTAATGTTCTGGTCACTTAATGAACTACAGCATTCCTCACATGCTTCCCACTATCAGTGATACATCAATTATCTTAGGGTTTTAATTTTAAATCTGTCACTCTTCAAACAGTTCTGTGGTTTTTTAAAGTTTTTTTGACACGTGTTACTTCCAAGTGTCCAATCTGCTGTCTTGACACATGCAGGACTCACCGTCACAGCTTCACCTCTTCATTGCTTCTTAGTTGGCTTCACTGAGTCTATGAGGCTCAATTTCGGTTTTTGGAAAGGAGAAGAATAAGTCTTATTATTAATTCTGGGGATTTTTTTCTTCATACAGGAATGCCATATAACAATACAAACATAGGTAATGCTTACAAGCTGATTGCCAAGCAACGTGTTGAACCAGACCTCCTGAGTTGCTTAAGATTAAAATTTCCTATTTGCACAGAGGCAGATGATTAAAGAATATCCTTGACAGTTGAAATAAATGTTGTCTCTTCATCACATTCAGTAGTCAGATTTGGCCCTCCGCCTCCCTCTTGAGAGTAAATGATCTGAAGTGCTTTTACCAAAACTTTCCATTTTCATGTCTTCAGGCATTTTACAGAATTATCACTATTCTGATTATGTGATCATCAGCTACACTATGAAACAGCCAACAGAACAGCTACAATATTAAAACCCTTCATCTCCTTTTAAGGCATATTTCAATCAACATAAATTAACACATTTTCCTTTATCCCACATTCCTTAATCATATAGCAACCTTCCTACTAAAGGAACTCATCTGTAATGCAATTCCTACATATTTGCACCCAGATACCGCAGTCTCACTGATTATCTGTCTTCCATCAAGTTTCTCAAAATGCTTGTAGTATCAGTATGCTCCTTTTAAGTTATTTCAAAAGGCACACAGCATTTTGATAAAGGCATACAAGACTCCACACTTAATCAGCTTGTCTATTTTTATATGCACCACTTAAGAGGACTTAATGTGGTGATAAATTAAAATTCAGGAAAGAGGTAACAAGGAAAAAAGGGATAGAAGTGCTTTCCTTGGCCTTCCATCACTCAGTGAAATACTGTGCAAGAAAACCTTCTCTTCTACATCTTTCAGTTTAAGGAATATTGAAAAAATTATTACAATAAAGCTAATATTCTTTTTAAATTTAATTACAGCAGATTTTGACACCAGACAGAGTGTACTTCCAATCCCCAGGACTAAAAAGGAATCCTCACATTTTTATTCACCTGCCCATTCACTGCTCATTCCTACACTTTCCAACAGCTCTTCATTGAAAAACTGTTTAGCTCCTTTGCCAGTTTCTGGAATGTGTGACCACCTTCATTCAGCAATTCTGCTTCTCAAATACTGCCTTATGACAGCTTCAGACACATTTTTCCATGAACTATTTCAGTGTCTCCACCAGTTCAGTATACTGAAGCACTCTACATTCTTCTCCAATACTGTTCTTGAGAATGCCCCAAAAGCCCTACTACAGCTTAGCAGTGGACTTGGCAGTGTTAGGTCAATGATCTTTTCCAACTGTTATGTCTAAGCATAACAGTCCAGTGAAAATGAAACTTGGTTAAAACAAAACAGCAGACAAAGCTGCTTACACTTACAGCAGGTGTTAACAAATCCCCAGGGTTCACCAAGAATGTGGAAGATGACAATCCTCACTTATGGTCTCAAACTAATTTCAGCTCAGATGCTCTCTGGGTGGGATATGCTTTCTACATATTTAGATGCATGTTTCCATAAAAAAAAGTCAGCAAACAGCAAAATTACTGGCATTCCATTTATTAACACATCAAGTTGAACTACAGTGCAGCATTTCTGATGTAGTTCACTAGCTGTCAAAGTCTCTTGATGCCTTCTGTTGCATCCTATTGAAATGTCAAAGTTGCATAACCTGCAGCTACTCTGTCACTTCATCTGACTTTGTACATGAAATAAATGTAGTGGGCATCAGATCACTGAATTTGGCCTGCTTGAAGCGTGAAAAATTTAAGTCACAGCTCAGGAACAAAGTAATATAATGTGGCAGCCTTTTATTAATAGCATGAAAGCAAGTAGAGCATGGAATAGCTTTCTTATTACACCAAAACTGACATATTAGATTACAGTATGCTCACTTTTTGTCAGATTATATAGTCATTGCTTCTAGAAGGACAGAGAAATAGAGGAAATAGAGTCTTTGTCTAGGTTTTCAAGCATGATCGTTTTTTCTAAGAGTTTGGTGGCTTGTTGGTTTTGTTTTTCTAAACACTATCATGAGTAGCAAACTACCTCTCACAAATATGCTGTTCAACAGAACTCAATTTTTTAATCACAATTTTTCATTTTTGTTCTATTTCAACTTTCTATTGTGACTAGAAGTGATACTTTAGTATTAAAAGGTTTATAAAGCAATCAAACAGAACCCTCAACTTCAAAATCAGAAGAGTTTAAATGTTTTTGTGACACAGCTCAATTCTGCTAGTTTCTTCTTTGCTGAAAGCACTGTCTTTCCCCCATCTCTACAGAAGAAAACACCCTTGCAAGCATAGATAGTGATACAGACACTTCAGCATGACCCAACATATAACACTTGCACCTGAGCCAGTGAAATCATGAACAGTCACAAGAAAAAAGGTGAAGTCTGAAAAGCACTACCTAGCAGGTGAGTAAAGCTGGAGACTGCTCACCAACTCTGCACAGCAACTGCACAGAGGAAGGAAAAGACTATTCTCCCATCCACCACAGGCTCCTTTATGGTAGGCAGTACAATAAGAATAACAAATTAGATGACTCTCAGGCACTCACACTGCTTGGAGGTCTCTTAGGAAACCCATAAACTGAAAGATATGCCCACTCCCCCATATAAAAACAGCTAAAAAAAACCCCAGTTTGAATGTGCTTTAATTTGTTTAGTAAAAAGAAGCTACTTGATTTTAGAGAAGGGAAAACTTAAGTTATTTTCCATACAAGCATTCTCTGCTTTTTCCAGTTTCTTTTTCTGCATAAAGCTACAGTTGAGCTGATGAGACTTTGCTCTGTGCATTACCACACCACCAAGCACAATAGGTATCACATGCACGTATCCAGGTACAGTTTAAGTAGACAGACAAATCATGTGTGAGATTAGAATGGTGTAGTAGTTTTGATACATCAGTGCAAGCGCAATAAGCAATTGGAAATCTTTGCAAACCTTGCAATTCAAATCTAGTCATCCTAAGCTTGAGCTATGTTACTTGTCTGACTCTTTTAAAGTAAGTGATAATGGTGAATGTGAGAAATTAAGATACTTGTAGCTAATCTGAAATCTCAGCCTGAACACACTTTAAGTCACTTTAAAACAATCAGGCAGATATGTGTTTTTTCTTAACTTGTCTTTGAAGTACAGACTTCTCAGTACTAACACCTGGATAATGGTTAACCTGAAATCAGGTAGGATGAAAGTGATAGCAGGCAAACAGCTCCACTACCATCACTGCTCCACCCACTCTGCAGCACACCCAGCCACTTCTGCCAGTCCTGCCCATGGACAGACCAACTGCTGCTGCCCTGCACAACAGATGGTGCTGAAAGATTAAAACCTTCATTTTAGTTTATCAGTTTTATCAAAAAGCCCAGCCTATAAAGAGCATTCGCTAGGGAAATTCTAGTTTTCACTACTGCCACTAGGTTTGAGGGACCCTGACTAAGTTCCTTATCATATTTAGGACCTAGTGTTTGCACTGCATATAAAATAAACTTATCCAGCTCACCCAGATCTGAACACAGAGACAGCAATTCACTAGCACTTACTTCCTTGCTAAGTCTTCAAGTGTGCCCAGTACTGGCCTAACTAATCTCCCAAGGTCAAAATTACAAGAATTCTTTAAGGTATTAAATGATTTACATTTTGGACCAGGGGGGTGGGCAACACACATCTGTTTCTAAAAAGCTTTAATTCATCTGATACCAACTGTATCAGATGGCTTATCCTCCTAAGAACTGGGCACATGAATAGCTAAATAGCTGCCATCTTACAACTCAGTCTACACACTGACACAGAAGAGTAAACTGAAGATTAATAATCTTGGTTTATAATAAAATTACTTGCTTTGGAATTGCTATCTAAATGTCTAACGATTTATTCCTTTAGCCATTTTGTTCACTAGGTTTTCTTGACAATGTAGAACTATCAGTCACATGCCATTTTCAGCTTTAAGACTCTCAGATGACCTGATGTGATAGCTCAAGCTTTGCTTTTGCCATTTACTTTTAAGGCTTCAACCGGTATAATTTCATTCTTGAGAAGTCTAAACTGCATGCCAGACCCCACTGAGTGTCCTTCGCTCATTTTTGGTGTCTTACACTTGTCTTAGCAAAAAATAAAATAAGATTCAAGAACGATTCTGATACAAACCAAAAAATTTCAAATGTTTACTTGCCACTGGGAGACATTTGTCAAGCTCCACTTTCTCAGTAACAGGCCTGATGACAGGAAAAATGAGAGCAACACTTTTCCCTTGAAGTAGACTCATATCATATAATGCTAGTTAAAAGGAAGGATGCTTCACAGACAGTATCAGTGCTGGAGAACATAGAAAGGGAAAGCCATTCTATAAGATATTAGAAAGCTGCGCCAGTAATGGAGAGAATGAAGTTACTTATCCACAGTGCATAACAGCAGTATACAGGATGCATTACAATGTAAAAGCTTTAAACATGCAGACACAAGGAACAGACATCACATTAGAGGTACATCCTAAAATATCTCTACAGTAAAAAGGGATTTTTTTTCTTTAATACATAGAAGTAGGGTAACATCTATATGTACCATCACAATACACTGTGAGGGATTTATCCTCTAAGATTAAAACACAGGGTTTTTTGAGAATGCAATAAAGGGCAGTAACTGCCAAGAAAATTAACAAAGCTTTATTCTGAGTTCAAATAATTTACTTAACCATAATTCAGTGACTTTACCTTTTACTAAATGACATAGTAGTATGCAATGCCACTAGATTAAAAAACTACAAAGAGATAGAAACCTTGTATTGATTTTAGAAAATATTTTCCAATTCTTTATGCAGGCAACACCATCTTCCTTCCCCATTTACTTCCATCTCTACTGCAGCAATATCAGTTCAAGAGTCACATTACTCTGGGTCATCAATGTTATAAATATGGCACTGAAGGAAAGAGTCATTACTGTCTGAGCAGTTGCTTCTACTGATTAGGCTTTTATCATATATCGCTGTAGTAGTAGATGAGTCTAATGTTAGCACTGCAGTTCCCAGCAATATTGCTAATCAAGAGAACAAAACATACTTTACAGTGTATTCATCAGGGAGGCATCCTTCAAAGTAAATGTGCTGCAACAGAAGCCTTCAGGGACTTCTGCAGAAACAACCAGAAAAACAATACTTCTCTTAGTTTCTCACACTTTGACTCCCTGACACCCTGCAGATTCCTATGCTTCAGAAAGAGCTCTCTTCATGCAGGGAACAGCACCTCTCAGTAAGTGTCCTAACAAACAACCTGTGGAACTGGGTCTAAGCATTCTCTTGTGTTTACACTTAAGCTGATTTACACTGACAAGTGTTTCATTCTTTAAATATTTAAAATAGTTGAAGTACGAAATTAAAGTCCCAGTCCACAACACGATATGCTCTGTATCGCTTTTAAAGCTTCACTCCCTCCCTGCTTCTCCTCCACACCAAATTGCAGCTCTTCACTTGCTTACCACTTTTCCATGAGAATTGTTTTTATTGTATCAGAATTGGTAAAGTGCATGACCCACAGCCACATTAGAACATGGAAAGCATGGAGAGAGCTCAAGGACAACACAAAAGTCTGCATGCACCTGCAACTAGTCAACCAAAAATATTCAAGAGTATTAAGACCTTCCCCAAGAAAAGCATTTTCTAAACGGACAATGTGTTTATAGCTTATCTTTCTATTGAAAGCATAGCTTGCTGATCATTAACTATTTTGGAAGAATCTACTTTATCACCCTTTCTCTAGGTCACTTTTTTAATCAGAAAGCTATCTAAGCTACTATTTTTCCCCTCCACTTATTTCATGGAGTTAACCCTCTATGAAGAGGTCCTAAAATGCAGACAGGAAAGGACAGCAGAGAATTGCAAACACTTGCTTATAAAAGGCTCTTGAGCATGACACAGGCAAGAAACGGGTTTCTCAGAAGCTCACACACAGAGGCAGAAAAACCCAAATGACGATTCAGCCAGACGTGAGTCAGAAATTGGCTGTTTGTTTTGTTAAGCCTCTTGCTTTTCTGCAGGAAATATGGGAGACGGAATTAAAAAAAAATAATCAAAACAAAACTAAACACATTTAGTTATCTGGCTCACCCAGTCACATTTCTCCTATTAGCATCTATATCCCTGGTATCTACAACACGTGATTTGTTTCCATAAAAAGAGTTTTATATACATATATTTGTATACATATATGTAAGCTCACAGTATGCAGTTATATCTTCATTGCCCCAAAAAGAAATGGCTTAAAACAGTCAAGTCTATTCCATGGAATGTTTCAGAACACAAAAAGAAGTCCTGTAACTCTTTCCAGATCCAGCGATATTAACATGCATGCTTCTGCTATCATGTCTTTCAATAACAATACAGCATCCACAACTGTTAGAAAGTTAACATGCAGGCTCTACTTCAGTCCCTCAAGAGAAATCAAGAGTTGGCAGAAAGATTTTATACCACTGGCAAAAGCTCCTTTCATGCCTCTCATACTGAAGGATTATCTCTGCGAAAAAGGTGAGTTCAATTTCATCATATTTCTTGCATTTAATATGTCCATAACTTCAATACACACCACCACATTCTGAAACAAACCAGAGTAGATTTAGGTCAAACCTAATGTTCTATTAAAAAACCACAAATCATTAAAATCTTTTTAATATTGCAGTAAAGTATTGGATAATATTCATATGTATTTATTAAGACCAGCTTATACTCTACAATGTAAAAAAAAAAAAAAAAAGTCTCTCAATAACAAGGATTTCATCTTCCTGTCTTGCCCAAACTAAATTATAACAGGCTCATAAAACAGAGTAACTATCAGCATTTTCAGAGGTGGCATTGAACTACTGCTTTGAAAGCTCACCTTCTACAGAAATGCAAAACAGACAGACATAAGCATAGTTAATGTTTTCAGAATGGGTTTATTTTAAAGGAAAATAAATGAAGAGAGAACTACAATCCCACCGAGATACAGTGTAAAAGCAAGAAGTCGATTTTTTTATGGAGCTTAACTTCCATGGGTGCTACTTTGAATCTGTCTTTCCTCATTTGCAAAGAAGTGAATTTGGATAACTGAAGTTAAAAGTTGCTGGACACATTCATGTATTTTTAAATATAGCAATGTGTTTTCACTCCAGATACACTCTAACTTATGAAAGGCAACTTATTTTCTTGTTTGGAGGATAATAAGAAAGAAATTAATACTAGTAAGTAAAATAAATCCAAACATCAAAGTAAACAACAGAGTTGAGGCATGAAAGAAAGCATGTTTGAGCTTTTTACTTAAAAAAAAAAAAGGATTATTCCTCTCATGCACAGCCCTTATTTGTTTGCCAGGCAATCTTGCTCATTCTCTTTTTTCATGCTCTAGAAACTATAGTGGTTTCTTACCAGACCAGAATTACATGTAAAGGTCTACAGTGAGCTGGGTAAAGGCAATCTCAGTACATGTCTCCCATCACTAGCACAGATTCAGTTTTGAAATAAATATTTATTATCCCTGAAGAGAGCTGTGATCCCTAGGGGAAATAGAAAAAAAAACAAAACAAAAAAAAAAAGAGAGCCCAACAACCCAACACACACAAAAATCCCAAACACTTATGAAAATGGTAATGCTGAAAGGAAGCCCATTCTCAGCAGAGAGTTAACTCCTCGAATACTTGGTCCTTGCTGTGAAAAGTAGATAAGCACTTACCTTTTCAGAAGTTTTCACATTTCCCTTCTATTTTAACACTCTTCATTCCACACAACAGAAATTAAACATTAATTGTGAGAAAAGGCAGAGGGGGCAGGCCCAGGGCATCTCAACTGACTAAACATTCAAGAGCTTGTGCTTTAAGTTTTACATTTCAGGACAGGGGGATACCCACACTGTTGGTTTTTTTCTTTTGTCTCCTTTGCCTTCCACACCTCACTACTTCTGTACACCCCTTCCCTAGTCTCTTTTGGATTTGAACAAAGAGGGAAGAGTACTTTTTGCATGTTGAGTTAGATGCTCAAAGCATCAACCACACACCTGCTTCACTTTCTTCCCCCTTACACTGAAGTTATAAATATACCAATAATCACTGTCTCTTAAATACCGGTATATCACAAGAGAAATTCATGTTCCCATGAAAGTTGATAGCCATGTCTACCATCTTAAAAAATAATTTTTTAAGATAAGTCCTCTTGTTAAGACTTTCAAGCAAACAGTTCATGCTTTTCAGATAAAGGATAACAAAGTGAGCTCTCCTAAAATTGAGTCAGCTGAAGTATGGAGCAACAGGAGAATTTCCATCATCCAACCTGTACTACAGCCACCATCTTGGATTCTTCAGCCATAAAAGTGGGATTACTTAGATTTTTATCATGCTTAAAACCCACCTACATTATTTATGTCTTAACTAAACCGAGACCTTTACTCTTGCCATCTGTATATCATAAAGCAAACAAACCCAGTCTCCTTATGTGCACCATTTCATAAATAATTTAAAATGGCTATTTCACTTCCTTTAGATCAGGACTGAGTCAGTTCAGAACAAGAAATCTTTACTACTCTTATTAAATATTTACTATATGGCTGTTCTGGCATCCTCACAAGAAACACTGCATACAAATGTTATGCATTAGAAAAATACAAAAGCTACATTTAAAACATTTAAAAGATGCTGGCAAGTGCACAATAGCTGTGAAATGCAAACAAAGCTGACAGCCTAACTTTCACTGCTAATTCTTTCCAGGACAAAAATCAGCCACATGAGACAGCTTAACCTTTTTCTTTAAGGTCAACATGCGTCAAAGAGTTTTCCATAAAAAGGACATTTGTCACTACCTGAAAAAAATTTTAGGAAAACATTTTAATGAAGCAAAAAGACAACCAATTTGTTTCCAAGCTTTCCATCAGTGTATGTTGCAAACCTAGAAAGGTCATAAGTATTTACCAATTTCATGTATGCAATGTAATTATATCTATCCCTCTCTGCCAGCAACACTTCTACCTTCAAAACAGTAAACTTAAGGAATCTAACTAGGAGTGTAACACCTACAAAACCAGCCATAAAGTGAAAAATGCAGGAGCCTTAACATAACAGTCTTCAATAGCCCATCCCCTGTCACCAAAGGAAAGTTTCGGTCTTACATCAATTTTTTCACCAAGCTTTTTAGATAATTGCCCTGGCAGTACTCATATAACCATATCTCAAGGCAACAGGCACACAGAACAGTGATGAGACTCAGCAATCCCACTGCAACTTTCAGATTTAAAAGTACAACTGCTTATCCCAATCACTGAGATACACTTGCATGGCAGCAATAACCACCACAATTGCTGGTTTTTGGCAGGCCTCAGCACACACTGCATTTTTTCCAATGACTCTCTAGTACAAGGCCAAAGGAACATGCTTCCCTCAGCCTCTTGCTCTCTCTATAAAACTGCTACAAGACAGTATTAAGTACTACAATCTCCTGCAAACTATGTGCCTGTGAGACCAAGCTTCCAAATTTTAAGTTTTATTTGAAGTGACCCAGTAGCAACCAATGGTCTCACAAAAAGTTCACAGCCTGAGCATCAGATTATTTTTTAAATAAAGAAAAATCTGAAACAGATCTGGACAGACCAAAATAATGCTGGTTGGGAATGCTGGTGGCTCTCCCAGGTACAAAACTTGGTTTATAGCTAGTAGGCCAGTTTCAGGGCCTTCAGCCTCAAGGCAGCAAGGCACCTATTTCAAAAGAAACTTTTATTTTCCAAGTCCCTTCTAGTAACAAGCAACCAGGCTACAACACCGACCATTCTGCAATCCATTTTTCTGAGGGCAGAAGGTGAACACACTAACATTTCCCCCTTGTACAGAATGAACTATCATAAGTTAAACACTACTGTGCTCAGCAGCAGCTTTCAATCCTCTTTTGCTGCCAGTCTGAACTGCCACTTTCAAATGCATCAATCAGATACACACTAAACTAGGAACTGCACTTCTTTCTAGCACAGCCTGCCAAGACAGCTGCTCTGTTTTCTATACAAACGACTTAGAAGGTACTAAAATAAAGTTCTGGCACTGATGTCCACCAAGAGAAGGTACTCTCATCATTACGGGAAATGACTATCACTGTGTTTTTCTTTTTAGTATAAGACTGTCATGCAAAAATATATTTAGTAACCTAGTGTAGCATAATCCTTTCTGTCACACACTTCATCTCAGTTTGAGGGAGATAACAAAAGCATGTTTTGTTGGTTGTAGTTTTCCAAATACCCAAGGCTGTGGGATCTTCAAAGGAAGCAAGGGTCAATTTATCCTTCCTGTATAAGGTCAGCACATAGCAACAGCTGATCTGGTCAGCTGAGGACCAGATGACACAGATCGGACTGTGGGAAGAAGGGAGGCAATGTCTCAGTTTGGAGAACTCATCTGGAGTTCACTACACTGTTCCCTGTAACTTCTCAAAAGGGGTGCATACAAAAAGCTAGGCAAGTTAGGGCAAAGAACTGCAGAGGCACTCTACTGACGTAAGAGTACAGGCTAAAGGAAGGTAACTGTGGAACAATGAACCAGGAGACGTGAGCAGAAAAAGACCTTAAAGAAAGACTTTTCAGAAGAAACAGGATCCATAGTAAGATTAGCTGAGGCAGCACTAAAGAGAAATTGAGGTACTGGGCTTAAAGACCAGTATAGAATTCTGAGATAAGGCATGGAAAAATGGAGCATCCTGAACCACCCGCAGAGGAAGCAAAGCCGGACAAACAGTGCTTTAGCAAGTCATGTGAGACTGTCAGATGCCACCCAGAGCAAGGGGTTGTATAATTTCTGGTATCTATTATAGCTAGATCTCAAACTCACAAATTAAGCCTTTTCAAGAATGTCTCTGGTGTTTTGAAGGCTGCTGGAAACAGAGTACACATCCATGAACAGTGCAAAGACCAGATGTTTTAACACATTTTCTAATGAAAATAAAAATTTTTAGCAAAGATTGTTTTATGTAAATGGATGGAAAGGTTGAGCCTAGTATAGGAGTATCTTTAATTCTTCAGACGTCTACTTCAAAGAGATGAAGAAAAATCTTCTTCCTGGAGAATTCTGTCAAAGCTTCCAGATCCTCTTTTAGAACACATCTCTTTTAAGAGTGCATCCCAATTTAAACCACTTAAGCAGGTAGATTCACTTTGCTTTTTTTTTTTTTTAAGAGCAAACTGAAATCAGAAGGAGGAAAGCCAGCTTAATTTGCCCATTTAGTGGTCAAGTTCTAAATAATAAAGTTCCACCAAGCTTCAACTGACCACATAAGTAGAGAACAGAGAAGTGTTTATAGCTTCCTCTCCCTCAGCCACCAGCTCAGAAACCACAGAAGGACCCATTATAACATATGACTTCAAGCACATGATATCAAGCACTCAAGCTTCTCTTTCAGTCAAGGACTCCTTCTCTTCCACTGAATATTCTTTCACCATCCTTCTCTCTCTGACATTTTAAAACAGACATAGAAACCCATTGCATTAATATGCCCCAAACTATTTTAAGAAAACTCAAGTCAAGTACACTGAGATCAAAGAGGTTTTACTTTTGTATTTTCCTTCCTCACAGTCAAATCGTCATCACCTTTTATTCAACTTAGGGTCTGCAAACCCTTTTCAAAACTCTCATCAGCTCTTAACCCAGTAAGAAGTCTTTCAAGAACAGCTTAAAGCCTGTTACTGTGATCCAGTATTATTTTTATGGTAATGGCATTTAACAGTAATTCTGTTTATACTGATGTCTAGAGTTATTGCTATTTGCTATCTATTTTCTACTATTCCCATACTCCCCAAACTAAACACACATGTAGTTTCAGCACCTAAATGCAACTCCAGAACAACTCCTCAGAGCACTTGCACCCACAGTCAGCACTCCATGGTGACACAACAATCTTGTCATGAAAGCTGAGATGGGCCAGCTTAAGTCTCAAGGGCACAAGCATTTTCACACTATTTGTTACTAATTAAAGTCTAGTAGCTTTTCTCTTCCAGCCTCTCAGATCACACCAACACAACAGCAGCTTCCAAATTAAGTTCTAGGCATGTAGCTTCTTCAGGATCCCAAAGAGATTCCCATCCACAGCTCCTTCCCCACCTAGCTACTCACTACCATCCACTTTCAGGTTAGGACTTCCTTAGATACTATGAACATCTGAATGAAGGAACATCAATCAGACAGCTTAACAAATTATTCAGTAGTTTGAGAAAAATCCATTTTTGATGGAAAAATGTTTGGAATAGCCACATGAGCCGGTAAAGCGAGTAGGGAATGATGACAATAACCATGTATAGGTTGACTGCAATAATTTTTCTTTAACTGGAATATGAACCAGGAGACATACTTTAATTGATGTGGACCTGACCAGGTTAAAGCCTCAGTTACACCTACAGTAGTTTTTACTGAGTGATGAACACAGGGAAGTTGTTGTGAACCTCTGTTATGGCAATCCTAAAGCATGAATGAACTAACGCACCAAGTGGTATAATGACTGCTCACAATAACAATTTGTGGAGTCCATGGGTTATCACTTAAAGATGTGATATCCACAGAGCTTTATCCACAGAGCCTGTTTTAAACTAGGATGTCTTATTACTACCATCTCCTCAGAGATGAAAACCAAGATGGCTGCAAAAGAGGCAAGAGTATTTTCTCCTTTAACTTAACATTAAGCAGAAGTCGGTGATTCTTACTTTAGAATCAGAACAATGAAGGTTAGAAGGCATCTCTCCAGATCATCTAGTTACTTTTTATGGAAAGAGAGTTAAAAAGCATGAAGCTTTTTTAGACCAATCTGATATTAACAAATATTTTTTTTGCTTTAGAAATACTGAGTTTAAATAATTATTTTCAGAATTAACTCATTCCAAATATCACTAGTGAATCAGATCATGTACACCTTGTCTTCATGCAATGAAAACCTTGATTTTTAAGCATTTGATACTGGCCTTCATGCTAAACCAAAAATACCCATCTCTCACAGTTGCCTGTGAAAGGGTTAAAGGTGCTATAGACTTTCACAATCTTAAAGTATTCCTGTGCTGGTTAGCATCCTTATTTCAATAAAACATGTTCTAAAAAACACAGGAGGAAATCTTAAGCATATAATGGCTGTTCCATCCCCCTCCCCGCCATCATTATGCTTTGACTGCAACTAAAAGGAAGGTCAAGCCATCTGACAAGTACTACAAGAGCATTCACATCAGAGTTAGTTCAGGGAGGAAAAGCTGGAGTTATTTCCTGGTTGGTTTATTTTTAAGTAACATTCCTTCCAGTATGTTGTCCCCCAAATACTACCCTTCATTTCATAAATCTTAAAGCTTCTTGACATTTACACTAAGTGTTAACTCCCATCCCTCTCCCAACTAGTTTTCTGATGCCAGATACTACTCACAAAACAAGTCAGTGTTCCATGGATGTCACCAACTTGTCAAGTCAGTCCCTGACCTATCAGTCATCAGTCTGGATGTCACTTCATCCCAGTCAGAAGCACAGTCTAGAACTCTGGCACTTGGCAGCACTCTTCCCCCTCACAATGAAACTTGCCACTACATTATCCATTTCAGCTTCAAACCCAGAGCAACAGTTGCCTCTCTAGGAAGGCACCCACATATAGCCACTATCCAATTGTTTTGTCACTCAGACAGCACAGCGAAACATGTCTCTGTCAATAGTCCAACAGCACATCCCAAACAGAAGACAAAAGAAAGCACAAACCTCTGTACAGTCAGAGTCCCTTCTGACAGCTCTTATAAGACTACAAGAGCTACATGTCACTGCATCAGCCCGCTTAACACTTCTGCTTTGGTCTTCTCTACATACTACAAGAAAACAAAGAGAAGTCCAGATCACACCTTTCATCAGTTTAAGGAAGCACAAGATGTAGCTGCCTCCAGTCAGCAGCAGCACTACAAACATGATTTTCCACTCCTATGCTGATCTAACTGCCCAGTGCCAGGCGGGAAGCTCCCTATGCTCGAGTCCACAGGGCTGTAAAGACCACATTTCTCCTTTTCCCCTCCACATCTCTAAGACTTAGATAAGAATTTGACAGCGCCATAACACTTTTCCCCTTTATCAAAATACTCTCAAAGATCAGCTAAAAGCCACATAAACAAGCAGCTGCTATTCTGCAGCAAGAAGTAGTCATTACAAGAAGAATTAATTGGTCTGACTGCAGGCAGCAGGAGAAAGCAAGAAAAGCCAATGCTACTGTCTTACTAGCTTACTGTCTGCAAGTATTTGCAGCAGTCTCACTTGATGACTCAACTATAACCACAACTCAAGCAAACTTTATTTGGCTTTTGTCACCATTTTTAACATCCCAGAAAGCAAATGGACATGTAAAAGCATTATTATTTTCAGTTTAAAATACCTTATAATTTGCAAGAAAATAGTAAAGGAATACTGATATTTTAATTCTACATGCCCAGCAGAAATCTAGGCTCAAGCTATTTTTTAGTGTATTTTTCAAAAAGCTTACTTTATATATATGCTGACATGAAAGCTCTTTGAACAAGTTACAGCAAATACCATTAACAGGGTAAAAACGCTCAACCTCTTCACTTCTTAGGAAGGAAGTCAGAAAGCTTAAGAACTTTCTTTTAAGAAAAAAGACAAGCCTTTCAAATTTGAGACTTCCTGGGCTGAAGGAGACAAGAGATGCAAAATCACATTCAGTTGTCCTTTATAAACCTGTTTTTATACCTGCCCATGTGCACTATGAGCTGCTTCACGAAAGTACGTGAAGCTTTCCTATTGCTTCTGTGTCATTACAGCCACCGAGTATGGAAACAACCTCCTGATGTCAGACAAAAGCTTACAGAATCAAGAAGTCAGCATATTCATGAATCATCTCAAAGCAATCATGCAGTTCTGGGCTGAGGAAAGAGCTTTTTTCCATTTTCCCTTAATTTCTTCCCTCCTAGTGCCAATACACAGGCACCTCCTACCAGATTAGGCCATCTGGTCACTTGATAACTGTAAAGAGCAAGCAGTCAGTTAACACTGTTTAAGAGATTAACAAAACTACAATATTTTCAGGTGAAGTTACAATAATCTTGTGGGTTAGTTTTTTGGGTTTCCATCTTAGAAGGTAAAAGAATTTTGTAGTTGTGCTCAACAGTTGTCATTAAACAAAATTCTTAGCTTTGCTTTAACCCACCTGCCTCCATCCTCTCTCCTATGATATTAACAACCAGCCACATATATTTAACTGGCTACATATTTGTTGTAGAGAGGATATACAAAGAGCTTCAAGTCAAGAAACGGGATTAGAACCCTTAGTACTGCTTTAGTTTAAGGTAGGCAGGAATTGAAAACCTAGTACAAAAGGATAAAAATACTAAACATTTTTAAAAATGAGACAGTAGAAGACATTATAAAATCTATATATTGGATTTTAAACATTAAATTAACTTGACAATGTTTATAATACTTGATGTTACCTGAGAAATCTTTATTTTTTTTTTTTAGCCTAAATGAACAGAAGGTTCTTATTAGAGTTAAATTTTCCAAAAATCATACTGTTAGTCAGGAGACTAGAATGTGAAAGATGAGAGTAGCTCTTAACATCACACTTATTGTTAATGTAATTCCACTGAAAAATCAAAGAAAAAGGAACTACACATAATTTACTACAAAGGAGTTACAGCCATTCTGTAACACACAATACACCAATGAATAACAGCATTTCAGTACATTCTGTGTTTACAGAGAAAGTGCTGAGTATTAAACTAAAGGACTAACATTAATCTATCAAAATCTGCTTATAGTGTAAGGAGCCTTTTTGACCAAAGCCAAATGTCTAGCCTGAACTTAGTTACATTATACTTCTGCTAATATCAGCATAAGTTTATTGACCAAGACATAGCTAAAATAATAAACAGTTTAAAGCCTACATTAATAGTACCCTCTGTCATATATATTGTATTTCGCATAATGAAAGACTGTATTTCTACACAGGCACATTTTATAGCACAATTAAAGAGTGGCCTGGTTTTTAAGAACTTTCATGCAGGTAAATTTTAAATAATGTCTTCTCCCTCTAAAAAAAAAAAAAAAAAATAAAATCACTGAATAAGCAGGATGTCCAAATTCCCCAACAATATTTCCTCCACAGTTGTTATACTCTACCCAAAACTCATGCAGTGATTGGTATGCTGTTTGTTACTCACCATAGCCTCAAACCCAAGCAGAAGGCAAAGACACCAAATACATCTTAACAGAAGACCGCAACTCTCCTTGAAGTCAGCTTTGGGATCCCAGAGCCACACATTCCACTCCTTCTGGAACTGTGGTTAATGCCAGTCTGAGAAAATACAGTTTATGTGACTCCAAGGTGCCTCAAGAATAAGATGAAGTAAATAGACTTCATCTTTTTCTGGACAATCCTTCTTCAGGCATATTATCATCCAAAAAATAAGATTAGATTGAACTCTCTAGACTAGTGTTCTGCAGGAAACAAAGTTAAAGAAGCCATGAGTTTCAGTAGCCTACTTACAACTGCTAGTATTGAAATTAAGACCACAAGAGCAATTTCTCAGAGGCAAGTGTCATTCAACTATCTTCTCTGTAGCTTCACAGTGTACTACTACCCATTCTTCATGGAAGGTAGTCAGTTCTATCATTTATGGGGTGGATTCAATAGTCAAACCTTCTCCAAAATACACAGACATTTTTCCTTCCCATTAATCATTATACTGTCTTATGCATACCATGTATCTTCCAATAATAGCGGTATTTTTCAGTTTTATTTTGTAATGACCTCCTGACAAGTAGAGCAGTTTCATGTTAGCTATCTAATGTCACTGCTGATTCAGATTCATCTCAAGAGATGCCACTTATAATGAATACAAGTGACATAAAATAGTTATACAAGCACAGATTATGGACAGTGTTTGTACTTCATTATTATAATTTGTGCTAACAACTCATTAATAGTACTTTGAAAAGAAGTGAAAGACTGCATATATTGCTAAGCATGAACCGCAAGTTACTAATGCAATTTGGGTCACACGAAATCCATTTCAGTTCATCTACATATCCAATCCACAACGTAATTTAGAAGCATTAGAGACAAAAACTACTAAGCAAACAGATCAGTATTCCTTCCCTCTCCCCAATTCATTCATACAATTATCTCCAGGTAAGCACTTCATACACAAAGCTTCTTTTTCTGCATATAACTATTTTGATTATTAACATTAGTTTTGCAAAACTTTAATGGCACATCAGCAGATGTTCTTTTCAGAGGATTTCACAACATCCTATCTTAATGGTCAAGTAGAGGAAGAGCCTAATTGTCCTTAATCCTCTATTCAAAATAGGTTAGATGAAATCCTCTTTTGACTGAAGCAAAGAGATTAGTCAGTGTCACCAGGAAAAAGAAACACTATTTCCCCCTCACCCTGCCCTGTATCTAGATGAGTTTAATGATTAATGAAGGAAATACATTTTTCTATTTCCAAAAGGGAAATTAGACTATAGGGAAGAGCAGAATAAATGGAAAAATGTCTCTATGAAATCTCCAAATTCTTAAGCTTTCATGCTTGTAGTAACGACCACAATGATCTAAGTAAAAAGCATCCCAGAACACACTTTCAGGGTTTACTTCAGTAATCAGACACAAGAGCTCATATGAAGGACCTTTTTTTTTTTTTTTAATATCAATACACATCTGGATCTCTGGTAAATCTTGGCATAATTCTTGACATTACCAAATGAACAGCTCCCAATTTAAGGAAGCAGTGTTCATACATCTGAACGTGAATGCACGCAGATGGAGGAATCAAGAGGGAAATCAGAGTTTGCAGGAGAAACAGTGTGGAACTCTTAAGTAACAAAAAAACCCAACCCTAAGACAAAGTCATTACAGGTTTATGTTCACACTCAGTTGTCTTCCTGGACCATGCTAATTTTGTTACCTGGAAGCATTTAAGTACCCTTACAACTTCTCTCTCTGGAAAAGATGGGCAATACTCTCATCCCTGGCCTAAGAAAAGATAGATGCACAAAGAAATTAACATCCAGATCTACAAAGATATTTAGGTGATTTATCAGCCCGTGGTCTTCTGTGATGTTCCAAACAAACTCCCCAGCCACTGGCTCATCTCAGTCTCCTAGAACGATCCAGGTTAGGTTTCCAGTTGCTTCCTAAAAAGAGTGCATTTTTAATACAGTACCACAAATACTCAATACTTAGAAAATTAAAATCAGAGTTAAATTGAAAAAAAAAAAAAAAACCCAAAACAAAACACTTTTCATGATGACTCAGTGTGTTTGTGCCACAGGCTTCTCAGTGTCATTACTGAGAGGGAAGAAAAACAGCTGGTGTACATATGATATAGAAAAAGAATCCTCAACTTGCCTTGTCTACCTGCAACTGTTGCCATGGCAATTACAGCAGAGAAGATAATAGCATTCCAGTGTCATTCTGCTTCATAGCTCAGGATGAACTTTAACTGAAATATCCCTCAACAATTATACAAATAGAAATATTACATTATCCTGTGTAATGGTAAGCCACTAGAATAAGCAGCATTGTTCTGGAAAAAATACAATCAGCCTAAAGGACTTACATGAGGAGAAGGCTATTTTGCTTAAAAAACAAAAAAAAACCCCACACAGTAAAGTTGAATCCAGTTGCATAACAGGTGCTAAAACATCTGCTCAGTCTTCTGTGACACAGTTTTCTCTTGGTTTCTGCTCCCTGACACACCTGCACATGACATGCACCAAGCAGCTCACTGTCAATCACGCTGGAGCTCCTCAGCAATCACAATGGTTTTCTAGTTACACTTAAACCTAGTTCGATGGGACAGTTTCTATTACCCTCATCTCAACACCACAAAGAGCAGCCAGCTATGGTATTTGCAGAATGCTTTACTTGTCAGCCCAGTTACTATTTTCTAAGTGTTTGGAGTTTAGAAAGCAGACTCACTAGAAAATCCCATTCCGTCTTGACACTTTTCTTGTTTCAACTACTACTGTATGACAGGAGAAAAGAATCAACAAGAAATGGTTATCAGAGATGTTAAGCTATAAATGTGCTATGTCGTACTTTGTCCTCTTTCATTCCCAAAAATAATTTTGAAAAGGCTTCCTGCTTGCAGAATTGATACTCTGTGGTGCTTGAGAAAAGGCAAAGCAGAACAACATTAAACTCTTTTTAATCAAACAACATGTTATCAATTGACAAAAGCAACTGTGCAGTTCTCACCTCTGAAGAGACAAGTATTTTGATGCTAAACAAAAGCAAGATTAAAAGTTCTTGATTTATTTTCTTGATTTTATTTCTACAGTTTAGATGCTCCAAAAGCAATGTTTTCTACTATCAGAGAGCATCTGATGAGTGCAGATGAGCAATATTTTGTAGTCAATAGCAACCAGTTTGTGCACTGACTTCCTGTAAGTGAAATGTTTTACATATGCAATGTTCTACTTTCATTTGTTTATTCTCAAAAGAAAAAGGAAATTATGTTTTTTTGTATAAATTAGGTAATTGATGGGGTAGGAGAAAGGGAAAAAACAAAGCCCATGCAATTCTTCATGTTTATTGCCCTTCAGCAGTAAATAATTGATGTGAGAAGGGAGATTGTCTGTGGGGTTTTTTGAGCCTCAGATAATACTGAAATATCTCAAAGAGTACACTACAAACCAGAATAAACACAGGAGTCACTACCAGTATGAAATGCTAGTTAGATTTGCAGAAGTGCCAAATCCTGTCAGTCACAGTGAACGTTCAACTGAATTAACTTATAAGTAATTATAACTTTCAAACTTTGCTTTTTTTAAATAAATTCCTGAAAAGTATGCAGGCAGCACTCCATACAGATACCCACTCTCCAAAAAAATAAAAGAAAAAGGCAACTAGGAGAATAACAAAGCAATGGTGCTTGGGGAAACAGGAATTCAGAACTTACTCATGATGTTTAACCCACTCATCATGCCTTCCACAGCAGGAAGAACTGGTCCCTGCAGTGAAGCAAAGCTGTGAGATGGGAAGCATCTCAGGTTTCAAGAAAACATTGTGACACACAGACTTGTTCAAGAGATAACAAAAATGCATTGCATAGCTGGGATAGACACTTAAGAGCTACAAGTTACTAATTCCTGACCCATGAATACACACATGGCTCCTACAGGGAACATCTTTCATACCATCAGGACAGTTAGCAGATGAAGAGTCTGTGTACAAACACACTTATGACATTTAAAACAGCTTAAGATTTTGTCAAGTCATATCCCTGGAATTAAACACCAAACCCAACACAAACCTTTTGACTTATTTTAAGTGATAGCTAGGAAGAAAACTGTGCTTATGTTAGCAGGCACCCTGAATAAGAAACAAACTACTGCTGTCTAGGTAACACTCATCTGCCAGGGTGCAGAGAGAGCTGAATAAATACAAGCAAAACCAAGAACTGACCACAGTGGTATCCTCAAATGTATTAACTGAACTCATCTGAAATACTTGATAAATCGATTGCCCTTTAAGACAAATACTGAGCACCAGCACTTATAATTTTGCCAGCTTTCAAGTCAAAGTAGTTATCAACCTTTGCTGTATCAAAGCTAGATATATAAATAAACTGAAGCTCAGTATTGATTTATGTCTACTAAGACTACAAATACAAGCAAAACACTTAGGAAAAATCATCTAAACCATGACCAAAAGCCACAGGTTTCCACAAAACTTAGTTTTAGGGGCTAGAAACCCCTAACGTAACTTCCTGGTTAGACTAGTCAATCTTCTCAGACTGATTAAAGCTGACCCACTTCTACAATAGTGACAAATAGAGCATCAGTTTGTAAGCTCATTTATTCCAATCTTCCAAAAAAAAGATTTTTTCAGAAATACCTGCACAATTAATAGGCCAGCAGCTTCCCAGGGTCCAGAGCTGTAGTAAATCCCTGTTCCTTCTAAAAATAAATCTTACCTCCTACTATGCGCATTTGGACATATTTACACAGGCAACAAATACTTAATATCCTGAAGTAACAGCAGAATCTGAAGGAGGAGAAGCAGTAAAGTAGTAAGATACCTAAATATACTACATAATACTGGTAAAACTGTTCAGTAATACAGACCTTTGACCCAGTAGCATTTACTGTACAGCCCAAAGTCATACATGGACAGGAATTTTTAGTGATGAGGGCCAGCTGTCTTGCAAATCCAGAACAGACTGCTGCCATAGGCTGCAAGACCTTTAGCAATCATTTAGTGTCCAAACACACATATGCTAAAGAGCAGCATCTTCCCAGATTGCCCAGATATATTCAAATCCACATTCAGTCATAAACAGCTACCATGAATACACAAAATACATGTGCACAGGTTTTATTAAGAAAAGTGTTCATTTTATGAAAGATAAGAAGTCACCAAGACTTGTTTTAATATTATTAGCCATCCTTTGACTGTGAAGAGGAGGGACTTCAGCAGTCCTAAGATCAGTAAGAAATAAGTCACCAGAGAAAACTAATGCAGTTGCAGTTATACAGGCAGAACACATCACTTAATGATATCCACAGTGTCCCAAATAATCTAACTATAAAACAAAAGCTAATCTTGTATGGAGACAGTTTCAATTGCCATTGTCTGCTTGTTTTTACCCTAAATAGTGTACTGCTGAGCACATAGCAGGTTCTCCATGACATTTACAGGATAGCACACGCTAATTCTGTATTCTCTGGCTATGAGGCTGCCATCCCTGGGGTATCCCACATCCTCTAGGGAATACACAAACAATCCAGGGAGAAGACAGAGGAACATATTGCCTGATGCAAAAGCAACATTCAGAAAAAGAGGTAATATTTTTATAGAGTATGTGACAAAAAGTGTAGCCCCGCCAAGGCAATTTTCACACTACCCCCATAAAACCATTAATTCCATTATTTGGGAAAGTAAATTAAACAATACAGTTGTAAAAATTTATCTTATTTATCTTACTGTAGAAAGTTTATTTAGTTCCTATGGTTCCACAAAGTGGAAAAGCTATATATAAAGATGTTTCTGTTTTGTGACTTAAAGATGCCTTTACTATAGCTCACACACATTTTAAAGCAGCAAAATATAAAAAATAACCTCATTAGACACAATTAAGAAAAGTTACATTGCTGTATATCAGCTAGAGGAATCACAAAGGATTTAGAAAACTATAATGAACTTCATGTCAGCTGTACTGCAGTGAAGCAAGTACCTTTTCTAGAGAAAGCGGTTCTTCCCCATCAGTCCTGTAAATTGTGTATGGCTGCAGTAATGGTAACAGGAAGCAAGAGTTGAAGTGAAAAACCCCAAAGTTTGCAGGATTTAAAGAGGTAGAACAAGGATGTAAATTTAAAAATGTAGTAAGATAAAGACATAATTCCCTCTGTCCGTCTAAGAGACTACATCATCTCTTGGTGAAGAGATATGAACTCCAGTATGACAAGCATGATGAACATCTATTTTATTCAGCCCACATGGCTAAAGTGTTCAATGCCTGGAAGACATAAACATGATACTCAATGCAGGTAAAACAACAGACATATTTGAAAATGCTAACCAGGAAACTGGCAGCACCCAGTCATCGCTATTCTTCCACAGGGCCTTGGAAACATGTATGATTTTGCACTGCTTCAGGACAGCAACTGCACAGTAAGGGAAAGGGGAATGGGGAGGATCTTCACAGTAACAAGGACCCTTGTATTTAACTTATGTCTTTACGTCCAGCACCAGGAAAGAAAAGAAATGACACACAAGAAGTGACGTTAGAAATGTGAGAAGCCATTCTAATGGAAGTCTCCATTAGTACATCACATAGCAACTGTTTGTTATCCCAAGATCGTACCATAAGAGCCCCCGGCTACCCAAACAACATCTCCAGTTTGCATCAGCCAAGGTTCTCAGGATAATCCTGAGACCAGCCTGCTCTAGGAAGGACCTGCACCTGCACATGACCAGGACACAACTTGCAGGACACAGATTTGTACCTCTAGGCCCTTGATCATTGAAAAGTTTCCTTACAGATTTTAACTAAACCAAAGTTTGAGCTTACTTTGAAAGAAACACAAGATGTAACTATCCACTTCAACTCTCCCCACAGAAGAGTCACTTGCCTAATTAAAAAGCAGCTTGGAAAGTGGCAAGCACATCTCCACCTGTGTGGTCTGGCTGGTGTGCACAGAGCTTTGGTGAAAAATTACGGAGTGATACTGCTGACGTGTACATCTGCTACTCATGCACTGCAGCCAGTTTCAGGTCCAGCACTCAAACTGCTGTAGATGCACAAAAGTGTGGAACCGTGGAGATAAAAAAAGAAAACGTGCAACACAGGCATCAGCTTGCCAGATATTAATGGCCTTAATGAAATGACGAGTAAAAATTTACTTACAGCAGCTTTTTTCAAAATTACCTTTCCTTGGAAGAAAGAATTCTAAACTAAGACACTGAAGGCATGCAGAAGAACAAGAAGCAACAGGTGAAAATATACAAGGCAGCCTGGAACAGCTGGGCCATTACCTAGGCATAGCCTATTGGCATATATACAATACAGAAAGTAGTGTAACCCAGGAAATAGGAACCCTTCCTCACATGGGATTTAATAATGTTTCATTTATCTTTTAGACTGCTGAATTAGCCTCGTCAGCAGTGCAGGGGAGTGGTGACAGTTCACAAGTTAAAAGCTCAAGTGCCTTATTTTCAACATATTGTCTTCTCATTTACACCTAGTTTAGCTACTCTGTTTCCTTTATATCTGATGCTTAAGCCTAGTTAGAAAGAGGTTAGCAACAATGTTGTGCGGACAGATTTAACAGTATGCTTGCTCTGTGCACAATGAATGCGCCTTTTGTACAGGTTCCAGTTGTGAGCACATATAAAAAAAAGAAATCTTAAACTAAATCCAAAGTTAGATCAGCACTGACAAATCTCTATACCCCAAGTGATCCCACCTGCTTCAGACCTCAGCACAGCTCACCTGAGCTTTATATATCCATAGAGACTATTGCTTCTCTTATACCTCATTATTAATATGCATATTAGTTTGAGTATTCTCCCTCAGGGCCGCTTTCTAAGGATCCATACGCACAGCTGCTTTCAGTATTCACCTCTCCATTCTCTGGTCATTGCACATAATATTCTATTGCAAACAGGAGAAAAAAATCCAACCATTTTTCACCTCTGCTATTTTTCTTCATTTGTGCTTCAAAAAGACAGACTTCAACCTGTACTATGTGGAGATAGCTCTTGACACACACAAATCTAAGTGTATTTATTTTTGCTTGGTCAGAGCACCAAAGTTTCCTTAATTACAGGAATTTTTGCATAGGCAAAAAGCCATATATATTTGAAAATCCAAATTCTCTCTCCCTACCTTTTAAAAATTTCTTCTACACCCAAAAGCAGAAGTTTGCAGTTTCCTGGTATTGGTTGTCCCCATCCCTTTTATTGCATATAGCCCCACACTTACAGGCATCCTACCAATCTACTTAAAACGTTATCCTGAGCATTTGTTTGGGGTTCAGTGGAACCAGACTCGCACCCAACTGACACACTTCAGCCTACACCTGGATGCACCCTAATGCGCTACCGAGTTGTTCTTTCAGGGGGTACGGGTGGGCTTTCACACGCGAGAGGACCTCTCTCTCACCGCTGTACTCTCAAGTCTGGCGTGTTTGAATCTTACTACGTACAGATACAAAAACTTGGGACTATTCCGACCATTCGCCAGTGTATTTAAATTGGACAATTCCACAAAAACGCCGCTTGACTGAGACAATGTAACGAGAAGAAAAGGGGAAAAAAACCTAAACAAAACCAACCAAACAAAAAATCCCCCACAACCACTGGACATTTTCTCTGCCCTAATAGCTACGTATCGCAGCACACCGTAAACTACAGTGCTCTGAACTCAGGTCAAGCCGCTCTGGTTCAGCGAAGGACAGTCCCGTGGGGCGGGCGGGCTGCCGGGAGCGCATCGACACCCGCCGCTGCATCCTCCGCTGACACCGGGCATCACATGTGGCAGCCCCCGGGGCTCCCCCGGCTGCCGAGCCGGTCATGGGACCGCCCAGCTGCCGACCGAGCCCTTCCCGAGAGCGCGGGGCCACGGCGGGCGCTCCCCGCCGCGCTGGGTGCGAGGGGCACGGGCGGTACTCACGTATCGGCTCACGAGGGTCCGCAGGAGGCTGCAATCCATGGCGGGCGGGTCAGGACCGCGCCGCCGGGTGCTCGCCGGTGCCGCCGGGCTCCCTGGCTCGCCTCCTCCCTTCCCACATGCAGGGAGCCGCTCGCCCCGCCGGACCCGCTGTGACGCCGGCCCGGCGCTCGCCGCCAGTCCCGGCTATGCCATGTGCTCGCCGCCGCCGCTGCGGCGCGGCGCCCCGGGGCCCCGCATACCCCCCGTCGCTGCTGCTGTTGCCGCTGCCGCCGCCGCCGCCGCCGCCGCCGCCGCCGCCGCCGCCGCCGCCACTACACTTTCGCGGAGAGGAGGCGGAGAGAAGCCGCCGCCAGCGGCTGCCCGGATCGGCTCTCCCACCCCCCGCCCGCTCCGGGGCTTTATCCGGCGGGCGGGGCCGAGGCCGCCCCCGCCGCTCCCCCCGCACCTCCTCGCGCGCGCGCCCGCCCGGTACCGGCCCGGCCCGCGCCCGGCTCGCGCCGCTCCGATCTCGCCGGGCGCTCCCGGCCGCGCGCACGTCACGCGGGGCGGGCGCGCGGGCATGCGCGCGCCGGCGCTCGTGCCCGTGCCCGTGCCCGCGCCCTCTCCCCCTCCCCCTCCTGTCCCGCGCGCGAGGGGCGACCGGTAACGGCTGCGCGCGGGGTTCGCGCGCGAGCGGGTTTGGGAGAGCTGAGGGGAGACATGGAGTGATACTGGGAGGGAACTGAAAGCGTAGGGACAAGCCAGAGAGTGATGTTGGGTGCACTGGGAGGGAACTGGGAGCACGGTGGGGGGGAAAGCCAGGGAGTGACACTGGGTTCAGTAGGGGAGAAGTGGGAACGCTGGTAGGAGACAGGAAGCAATACTGGAAGAGCTTGGATGGAATAAGAGCACGGACTGGGAGCCAGATAGTGACCCTGGGAATACTGAGAAGGCATGGGAGCATCGGAGGGAGATGGGGGCGGGGCCGTGGGGAGCCAGGGGGTCATACCGGGAGCACCTGGAGGGAACTGAGAGCACTGGGGCGAGCCAGGGAGTGACACTGGGAGGGAACTGGGAGCAATGAGGGGGAGACAGTGAATGATACTGGGAGCACTGGAGTGAGCCAGAGAATCGTACTTGGAGCACTGGGAGGGAACTGGGAGCACTGGGGGAGATAGGAAGTGATACTGCATACTCCCTCCGCCCCGCCTTCCCTTACCCCCGCGCTCCCGCCCTGCCCGGAGCGAGGGGGAGGTGGAAGGTGGAAGGTGGAAGGTGAGGCGCAGAACAGGAGGGAGCGGCCGCCGCGCCCTTCCGGGGCGGAGGTGCGGGCGGCGGGACGGCGCCTTTGCCCCGCCGGGGCGGGAGATGCGTTCCCGGGTGTGCCCGGGGTGGCGGCGGCGCTGGCTCCGCGGTGCTGCTCCGCCGGAGCCTGGCCCGCCTCTCGGTGGACCGTGAAAAAGATTTCGATAAGTGCTGCCGGTGCCGCGCGGCGGGTCCGAATTGTGCTGAAGGCAAACCCCGCTCCGCCCGTCCCGGCGGCCGAGCAGCGGCAGCGCTGGGGCGCAGCGCGGCGGGAGCCCGGCCGGACAGGTGGGACCTTCCCGCGTGTAAAACGCAGCAGGAACGGATAAAGAAAGTTCTGTGCAGTGACTAAAGCCCAAATATTACTGTCCTGATAAGGCCACAAACGATAGAAATGACTTGGTGTTAGGTGAAGGGATAAGCAGAACTCAGCAAAAACGTGCACAAAACAGAAGTAGGAGCATATCAGTATTCTATTTTTTTTAAATACCTGAAAGAACACCTTTAAAGGCCTTTATTTTACTCAACTGTTGGGTTTTCATGCCATTCATACCGAAGACTAGCTCAAGTTTGCAAGATTCTTGTAAGCAGTCTCAGATGACTTCTGTATTACTCTATACAACTTAATGTAAAATTAAGCCTCTACACCAAATACTTTCTGAAAAATAATTTGGAACTTATCAATTTTGTAAAATTCAATCATTTACTGAAATTATTAGTTTGGACAAGAGCATTTTATGCTTATGAAAATCCATTCTCTTCTTTAGCAGCAACCACATAAGCTGTCCTTTATTGCCTAGCTTAGGCCAGAACTAGGCAATTTTTGCTTCTTTAGTTTTTGTGTTGTCTCAATTAAAAAGTTCTCTGGACACCATAAAAGATGCTAACCCAAAGAGTACCTGAATTTCTAATACAACTAACACATGGAAAAAATAAAAAATACACTTTTTGAGATCATTACGTAAATACTACGAGAAAGGACATATAATTGCTTCTTTACAGGTCACCTTTAATATAGATGCATTATGTACATTTGGCATTTATTGCTGGTTAGATTGCAAAACGTATAATTTAATGCACACTAAGTGCACTGTGGTCAAGGTAACGCTGCTATTCAAAGTCTAAAGTGATGTTGGTCTAAACCCCAATTTTCTTCATCTTGGTTATGACTAATAATTTGTATGCATTTTGTAGCACCTCCCCTTTTCATGCTCCTGTTTACAGACCAAATGGTTTGTAACATAGGTTTCTGTACTTGCATTTCACTTTCAAGAAATCATCACTGAAACTGAAAGGGGAAAATAATTAGACCTATGAAACAACAGGAATTTTTCTCAAAAGTAGCAATTCTGCGTGAGTTAACACAAAACTGTTATCTGTTTATTTACATGAACAATTACATATTACTGTAATATTATGTGTGCGTATCATTAGTCTTCAGGAAACCAGTTTATTACCAAAAAAACCACAGAAGAACTTAATTCATGAGCATAAAGGAATAATTTCAAAATATTCAGTTTGCAAAGCTGAAACAGGAAATTCTTTGGATTGGTTTTTAGGATACTTCTCTGTCTAGCCATTCCATTTTCAAAGAATCTGTGGAATATTCATATTTTGTAATATTTTTAAAAGTTATTCCACTTTTATTTAAGCCGTGGCATTTAATCAATCCAGTGTTTTCAATGACATTACTTCTTACCAGGATCTGGAATGAAAGTGGATTTTCAAAATATGCAGAAAGTTGTTTTTTAAAGTTTTCTTTCTTTTAATACTTTTGGTAGTTTCTTTCATCCAAATGCCTCAATATATTTTTCCACTTAATGAAGTGTCTTGTGTGCAACGCACACCCTACTTGGTACACTTCTTGGAACATCTCTGAAGGGAAGGAAGTTCGCCTGATGAGCTGGGAACAGTTATCAACAGCTCAGTGCTGAGCATGATCATCACGGGGATATTTCTACGTTCCTTGTTGTCTCCTCAGCTTTAGTAACCAAAATGGGCCTGCAAGAAACATTTTCCTTGCATCCAGAGCCTGGACCCACTTGTGGCTTTAGGTTCTGCAAAGGTTGGCTGTATTCCCTTAGGTGAAAAGGGGACCAAGGCTCCTGTTCTTACTGACTCTTTCAGTCAAGGGCAGGTGACACACACACACTTGGATACAGCCATTTCCAGGCTGCTGCTCAAGCAAAGCTGAGCCATTTTCCTGCCCTTCCCTATGCTGCCAAGAAAAAGAGAGAAAAGGAGCACAGCTGGATTCTGGGCACATATTGAGGTGAAATGCCAGCCTGCGTTAGCTGTCTCTTGTGCCCACACTTCCCCAAAAATGACACCTAAATGTGCAGCCCAGAAGAGAGCACCCACCAGTAGGACACCGAAAGTTAACACAGCACACCCTTGCCAACTGAGCCATGTTTGTGCAGGGAGGACTGAACAGCAGATATCTGACTTTTTGGAGTTAAAAGCTTCTCCGGGGGTAGTGTGCAACTGAGTAGGGTGTTTAGGTCATACTTCTAGACTTAGGTACCTCAAATCTGCCTAAGTCAGGCTTAAGGTGCCTGAGTCCTTTATTGGATCTATCCTTAAGCGACCTGCTAAAGGTCACGTTGTGACTTAGCAGTCGAGCCAAAAGAGGAGCCTTGATCATACTGGTCATGGATCTGTTCTGCCTATTATGCAATGTTTCACTTTCAAGCAATTTATTAAACTAATTGTCTTTGAATATGCCATCACATTTATTTCACTCCTTATTTCTCATTTTAAAAATAAACTCCTAAAATTACCTGTATGCTGTCTCTATCTTGTGTGACCTAGCTGTCTTTTCTAAATTTCTTCTTCTTCTCTGACTGCAGATTAGATTTCCTGTTCTATTGCTCTCCATTTCTCCTTCCTGTTCTTACTGAATGATTCCTTGTGATCCATTACTGGCCTCTCAGCCTCCTCCTACCTGCCCAGCTGAATCACCAAATGCTCTAGATCTTACTACTTACCACAGAATCTCACACTGCTTCTGATTTACTTACTGTGTCAGTACAGTTCTGCTTGAAAGATCCCCCTCATTGTTTAAATAGCATTAGAAATGAAGGTGAATATGTTAGTGTGCAAAAGATTTACTCTTATGTACAGATGTATTTTCTGTTACTTTGCAATTTTTACTGAGTTACTCTGTTTCATAATTGCAGTGATGTTGAGAGACTGGTCCAAGGGCAGCAGTTCACTTCATGCTGGAGTCTCTTCCTGAGGCAGTGATAGATACCCTGCAGTTTAGTCTACCTTGACTTTGCAAAGTGGGAAGGCAGGATTTAAAGCTGAGCCCCAATAAAGTTCCACAGTTACCACAGGCACAATGGTGATACAGTACACATGGATAACATGGTAAACATCAGAGGATTTTTTGTTCTGGATTTTAGGATGTTTAACATCTGTTTATGTTCCTGCTTCCTATTATGTTGGTGACTGTGTACCTCTAGTAGTTCTGGCTAAAGTGACTAAATACTTCTTGAAAAAACTGTATGTAGGTGGTAAGAGTTGACTTGGGCATAGGTGAGAATAGTGTGAGGGATGGGAAATACAGAGATTGAAAAGCCATTAATTGTATGCAGCTCATCTGCTTGAGAAATTGGTGTGTGCTTTGAGTGCAATTGCTTATCCTGCAGCGTTCCTGGCTTTTCCTCTACAAATATATCACTTCTTAATTTGTGTCTCTCCCTCTATTATATTTCTGAAAAGCTAATTATTCCCTCAGTGGAACAGATGTTTGTGCTTTGATCTATTGAAATAGTATTTTCTCAGATCCTTCTGAATATTGTTTGTGAAAAGAGATACCAACAATAATTTTTAAGTCTTTGCTTTATGTTAAAAACATTTCATGGCCTGGTGTTTGTGACAGATGTACTTAATTTGAAGAAGAACATAATTAACAGTTACTGGGGTACTCTGAGAACTTACCTGCCCAGGACAGGTAACAAACTGAAGGTGAAGATGAAGCAAGTAAAATGGCCAGCATTAAACTGCTCTGCTGATGATTTTAGTAGAAGTAGAGTGGCCCAAAGGACACAGGATTGAGCACTGGAGACTGAAGATCACTCTTGCTTGACTTTCTTCATCTAGATCTGGTTTTTTTTCCAGAAAGCATCTATGTGAAAATGAGACATTTCTGACCTCTTTGTTTCTAACCTCTGGCAATAATGCATAACTTCTGTTATAATCAAAAGCTAAATGCACTGTCATTATGACGAAATGTAATTCCCACATCCTTGCTACCAAAGGTGACCTTTGTTATATAGTTTCTTAACAAAATCCTCTAAAAGAACAGAATTTGGCTTCTAAATATCCAACACAATCAAACAAATGCACGTCAGTTAAAATAATTTGGCTGCAATCTTCTGCCAGGTCAGGCAGTTAACTGCAATTACAACCAAGATTTGTTCATCTGCTTTACCTGATGCAAGAGACCCAGTCCTTGGCTGCTGCAAAGTAGTCCTGTTCATCAGGAAGGTCTTACTAGTGAGATAGAACAGTCACCTGAACTGTTTGGAAGACTTGCCCCATCACTGTGAAACAGTGTATGAAACTCATTAAGAGGAAGCCCAGCCTCCACCACAAGAAGCTTCTCCTGGGATGAAATGCTGTTGGCTGCTATGGTTACTAATGTGATTTTCCATTTACTTCCTTGTTCACTCACCTGCTCTCCCATTCAAGCACCACACACAAGTACCTTCAGAGAGATTTGTTGTTGGAATAGTGACAAACCTCATTAGTGGCAGCCATTCACAATCACAGAGAAAAAAAGATACAAACGAGCAGCAAATAAACAGAAGAAAGGAAAGTGCTGGAATCTATGGGTACTGTGAATAATATTCTGTCCTTGCTGCTTTGTGAACTTTGTGTTCTCTTTGCTTTGGATTTGCATTAATGTTAGTCTTGCCTTATGTCTCTATTTTACACCTCAGTGCCTTGATCCAGCAGTGAACTCCCCACAGTCAGACTCCTGTGACTGTAGAGCTGAGTGCAGCATCAGGATCTAGATGGGGAAAGTATTGTGGTTTATTTTTGGTATTTTAAAGGGACAAGAACATTATTTTGCTATTTAATTTTATTTTTGATAGCACTTCACAGGTCTGGTTTCCACATTTACATACATTTTTTTCAGCTGTTACATTTTTCTGATTAGACTGTCTAACTGTGTAATCGTTCTACACTGTGAAACTGTCAAATTCCAAATAAATTTCAGGTGTTCAGGCTGCTTTTTTCCCCCCAAGTATCAAGAAAAAAGAGATTACTTTTAAAATAGCATATGAAAATTCCTGTCATATTTCATGATAATAACCAGATGGACCAGTTAGTCCAGCTACTATTCACCATAACATACTTCCAGGTTAGGAAGTACTTTTTGACAATATTTTCTAGCAATAAAAGCAAGGAGCTGATCCTCCAAAAGGATAGTAAATAATAAGGATATCACTTTCTGGCTACTTTAATGTCATGTGTTAAATTACCTTTGTTCTGATGTAGCATTCAATCGAAGCTGGAAGAAATCTTTTAGTGGTTTGTTCTTTCCCACCAAATAAGGCACTAAATATAGCAGTATCAGCATTCTAGGCTTCAAAAAAGCTGTGGTTCAGGTTTCTCAAGAATATCTGCTTTTTCTCCTGATTATGTTCAATTTGTTTTATAACTGTTTATTTAGGAAGCATGAGAAGCTTCAAATCAATACACAAGTACCAGAAATATTAAGCACTACAAAACTGAACCATTTGCTTAGATAAAAGTGATGCAGTGACACAGTCATCAGATTTTCCAGTTTGAAAGTTAAAGCCAGCTGGAGGACAAATTCCTAATAAAGGGACACAGCACTGCAGTCTAGGGCAATCTGACTTGTTCTACAGAGAACTGCCCATGTACCTTTGCATCGTTCTCTCTTTCCTTCCCTCTTTGTTATTCTTGGAAGCTGTGTGCTCACGGGCTAGGAGTGGACACAGCAGTGGAGTGATGGTGGCAGAGGGTGTCTGAAAGATGGTCCTTTCTTCACCCCTTCACACCTCCTGATGACCCCCACAGGCAGTAGGATGGAATTAGGATGGATATGGTCCTCTTTTTTCCCCTGTAGCTAGATCCCAGGTGACAGTGACACAGACTGCACCTCTTTCATTTCTGCTGTCCAAAAGGCATCAGCATTTTCTCTAGATAACAAAACTACCAGTATTTCAATACATATTTTCAAAATAATTTTTGGCCATGTTTTCAGTAGTAATGCTCTATACATGGCTTTCTCATCTGCATGTAGTAAGTATCAAAACCTGCTTTTATGGCCACAGCTTATTCGATTGAGAAGTAGTTCTTTAAGACCCTGCTGTGTTTTCCCTTAGTGCAGCTATGTCTGGCTCATCTTCTTGAGAAGATGAGGCTTGGCAAGATGAGCATTGTGTGGACTGGGAATCTTGCTGTGAGGGAACATGGTGAGACTTAGCATTTTGTAGATGGATTCAATGAAGTGTGTGAGATCCCTGAAGCTTTCAACCATGACAACATTCAATTCCATCATGTCACTTGCTGTGAAATGTGTAATGGCCACAGTCATTGGGGTTTTTTTCCTGCAGGACTGTATTTTCATTAAAGTTGCTGTTACAAGTTTGTTCCAATTGTCATTTGTATATTATGACAAACTGCTTTAATTAAGTAGGCAATAATTCTAGGAAGAAGGTTTCCTCCTGACAGAGATGTATTATCATAAACCTTTGCGTCTTTACAAAAGAGCTTATAAAGATAAAAATTAGAATTGCATAAAAAGGCAAAAATAAAAATATTAGCATTTTCATTGTCTTATCTTTCCAGAGCACAGCCTGTTGTCATGCCAAATATCTCTATATTATATATAATCAGAGAAATTTGAATTCTGTATTCTCCTATAACATTCCACTCATTTAAATCCTCTAGAGGGGAGCAGGAAGAAGACCCAGACTAGTATAGAGGCTAGTATTCTCTGTGGAGAGAAGTATTCATGGGCAAATCTAGTTCTGGTCTCCACAAATTTTATAAGAAAGAGAAAATTTGTGTAGCTTGCTGAGAGTGTGGAGGTAGATATGTGTGACTATGAAGTAGCTTGCTTCCAGACACTATGTGTGCTTTTGCTGTACTGGAAGTTTGGTTTTTTTCTGTGTCTTTATTTCATGTAATGGGCATATGGATGACAGGCTAAATAGAAAAGGATTAATAAATGGTAGTGATGGCACCCATGCCTTGTTGTGATACTTCCCAAAGCTGTCAGTTCTGAAGGGAACCTCTCTGACTTAATAGCTGAGTAGGAAGGAGAACTGGTCAACAACATCTACACAGGGTGAAAAGCCTGGTGAGGGAGAGATTTTATCAAAAGGCTGTAGTTTTGCAAAGCAGCAGTTTCTTCTGAGATGTTAAGTCTGTGCAGACTAAGGTCAATTGTTCTGAGAAGGCTCATGTTTCCTTGTAACTGGGCTTAAGTTCTGGTTAGGCAAACCAAAGCTTTTCCTGATTTTGTGTTTACTCTGATTCTAACCTGAGGCATCTGTTTGCTGGAATAGGCTGTCCTGGCAAGGGACATCAGTGACTATCCTGTCAGCAGGTGAAAGTCTCTGCTGGACCCAGGCAGAGGAGATTTGACCTAGTGTCCAGAAATCGTGGGACGGAAAAAAATATTTTTAGCTGAGAATTTCATGGGGACTTGATGCTCAATAGTAGTGAACTTACAGTGGAGGTCAATAATACTACGAGAAACCATTCAAGAGAAATGTATCTGGTAGTAAGCTAAATCCTATGATTAGGTGCCACCAACACTATTTGGTGCCCTATAAATGGACACGTTTACCAGGGCAGTCCCACAGCAGCCATTCAGTGTTGACTGATTTTAAGACAATCAAGGTTACTGTTGCTTTGCCCCATTTTGATGCTACTGCTTCTACAAAGCTGGCTGGTGCTGGAAAGGAAGGGCCGAGGTGTATGATTTGTATCCTCCACAACTAGTGCTTTAACATCCCCAGGTGAAAGGAGAGAATGCAACCTATCTTACTTCTTGAATATGCTTCTTTCTTTTGCTTTCTAAAATAATTGTTTACTGGCAGTTTAGTGCCTAAAATTAGGCCACCGTTACAAATCATCTTCAGTGCTACTGCAGAAAGATGAGTGTAGCTGAATTTTCCTACCCATGGAGATGCAGCTGGGATTCAGAGCCACATGAAGTAGTAGTGCTGTCCTGAGTTGCACAGGCCTGCCCTGACACATCTGAACTGGAGAGTGTATGTGCATGTGTGACATTTCTAGAACTAATCATCCTGGCAGAATGACTATTGATTTATAGCTGGATGTGGGAGAGTTTGTGCATGTTGTCATAGAGCGGTTGAAATTGAGTTCTGTCAATTAGCAACCACTTTGCCTCCTCTATACTGAGAAGTATATGAACAAAGAGAAATTTCAAATTTTTGCCTTAGTTTTCCATATTGCTTAGAGAAGGAAGTGAGGGAAATGTCAGCTTTTTCCACTCTTCCCTGCTGTGCCCTTCTTCTGCCTTTGGAAAGAGTGGCTTGGGTTAATCATCTAAGGTAAGATATTAAGGAAAGAATCCAGTAGTGGGAGAAGTGATTTATGAAGGCTTCCGTGCTTTAAGGTCATGAGTCAGGGATTCCTTCCTTGAAATACTTAGCCCTTAGGCTGCATTCCCATCTTTGCCTGCTTCTTTGTAGTCCCATTGACGTTGGTGGACTGGCATGTGGGTAACTGAATTGCTCCTAATGATCCTCACACATTATGAATCTGAATGGCTTTTTGGATTTCTGCAGAGCTGCTTCAAGGGTGCAGGGTGGTGACTGTGAAGACAGAAACAAAATCTTATGAAAAAATCTGACCAAGTCTTGGGCAACTGCTAGCCAGACAGAAGAGAGGTGAGGGGAAGGGAATAGACAGAACAAAGGTGGGATGGCTATTTGGTAGCTCTTATCAATTAATTTATAATTATTTATAAATGTGTACACAGCCACATGCATACAAACTCCTTTTTTCTGTTTAACATTTTGATTACAGTGAGGCCCTTTAGTACTAGTCACTGTATATACAGATATAGACACATGAAATCAAGGCACTTTTCTAATAATGCATAACCCAGTGGCTGATGCATTACATATATGTATTTATAGCATATATACAGTATTTGTAAAGATGAACTTGCTGCTAAAAAAAATTGGAATACAGTAGCTGAAACTGTATTACTACAGTGTATTACATATCCCTTAAGGGTTACAGTTATGGGACATAAAAGCTAATTTTAGTCAAGAAGCGGCATATGTTGTCTGAGTTCCATGAGTAGACTGCTGCCAGTATCCTTTATGGTAGTGAGCCTAAAGAGAATTTGGATGGCCCCATTACAGCTCTGCAGTTTTTAGACAAGCTCTTAATGGCACTGAAACCCTGGATAATAAAAGCATTTGTTAAGTCATAGACTTTCTATTTAGTCTCATACTCAGCAAGCAAAAGAAGGCTGTGGGAATACTATGTTACATTCAGAAAAATTTTAAAAGCAAACAAACAAATTTTTATCTCACGATTGTGCATCTGCTGGTGTCAGGATATATTTAGCTATGTTTATACAGAAAGTAAACTGCAACAAGAATCAGTGAAGTACTCTGATGGGATTTTTTTTAAGAAACATTTTAGAGTGAAAGCATGGTTGGACATTTTTACTGCATGAAATTGGAAACTGCTCGAAACAGGAATATTGAGTTGGTTTAATTTTGTATTCATCACATAAACAAAATACAATAAAAATAACTTTACTGAGTAAAGCAAGAAAAGAACATTTAATAATAAAACTATAGTCATGTTCAAAGGTTTAAAGAACTCTTGAGGTGCTATATATGCCTATAATATTATAGAAGTGCACTACAAACCTAGTCTGGAAGCCCGGATTTTTATTTTATACTAATGGTTGGACAAATAGCAAAGAGCAGATAGGGAGACCACCCTACTTTCATTACACCTTTAAAGATGCTCTTATTCTAAATACACAAACATTATTACTTGAAATAGATACTACTTATTGCTGCTTTTACTTATTATTTTTGCTGAGAACATAACTGTGCTTCCTTTTTGCCCAGCAATTTCCCTTTTGTAATATAGTGATATGGTTCTGCATACCCCCCTGCACTGTACACGTTTCCGGGTGTTCCAGCCACTACTGACAAAACCTAACATATCTCTTTTTTATGTGGCCTGTTATGTTTGTCAGGAAAAGGTGAAGACAATGAATTTTCCTCCATGACTAAGGTCAAAAAAGTGCTTTCTGACAAAATATCCTTTCCTTTTGCAGTAAGCTTGCACATTACTCTTCCTATGCTGATAGGCTGCCAAGGCTTTTTTATTAACAGCTAGAAATTTTGGCATGGTTTCCCCTCAGATCTGAGTGGACTGTTAATACATTTGATGCAGGCACATATGAGGCAACCGATTTATCATGCTTGAGTTTTTGTGTCCTTGACATTTATATCTTAAAAATCAAAGCAGCCTGGAACTGCACAGCACTTCATTGCAAACAGGAGGTGTATCCCTGCAGACTTCAGTTATTTAGCATGGATTTAGTGGTAAGGGGCAAATATCTGTAAAGCAGCATACATTCCTTTCACTTATATGTCATATTTAGAACTCTGAAGACGTATTCTTTCTGATAGAGAGGTGTCAACAATATCATAAGATGATGTCTGTCACATTCAGATTACTTTTGTTATGATCCATTTCAGGGCAAGATTCAGTACCAACCTGTCAAATGGGAGGCAGGATACTCCAGATGTAGCAGCTGCAGAAAATATCAAATACCATGCTAATTATTTTTTAGCTTCTATTCAACAGGTGAAGAAATTCTTAGACTGTCCTAAACTACACTGGTGAACTGAAAGGGAAGGCGAAGTAGGGGCAATCAGACATGTCAAAATGGCTTGACTTCCCTAAATCTGTCCAGTAAAAGTCTTCTTTTGTATCAGCAAAATAATCTGAAATGTTAGGTAGCAAGAAAGGAGATCCCAGAAATGCCTCAAAAGACCATTTTGGTCCTATTTGTGAAAAAGGATTATAAAAAAGATTTTTCTCCATAGCAGACAGAAGAATGGAGTGACTTTCTAGGATGCTCTTAGTTTGAGATTACAGAGCCAGAAATACAAACTCAATGAAACTTTTGGCCAGATTTACAGAATAGCTTAACAAATGTAACTCTGATGGAAATAAACAGTAAGAAGGGAAGAACAGTCTCCTGGCATCTGGTAGGCACTCCAGTCCCTGGAAAAATCATTCTTTTTGTTAACATGATTTATAGGATGCCATCAGGATTGATTGTGCTCGAAAATCTGATACTAAAGTTGTGAAGATTCTCGTGTGACAGGAAAAGGCCCAAATGAACCTATATATTGGGACCAATAAAAAGGGAAAGAGTCAGTTCTGTAATAATATTCTAGGAATACAGGTGGAATTTTATTAATCTTGCATGGTGTTGCCAGTGCAGAAAGGGTGGTCAAGCATTGGAACAGGCTGCCTGCAGTAGTCGTTAAGTCACCAGCCCCAGAGGTGTTAAAAGACATGTAGATGTGGCACTTGGGGACATGGTTTAGTGGTGAAGTTGGCAGTGCTGGGTTAATGGTTGGACTCAATGATCTTAAAAACATATTCCAACCTAAACAACTCTATGATTCTATGATTATTAGGGGACCATTTTTTTCAAGGTAACTTATTTTGTAGTGTTTCATGTTGAGTCCATGAGACCAGATGTACCAAACCCATAAATTCTGGTTGTGTTTCATGTATATAGCTTCAGCTATATTTGACTAAAATGAGATCATTGAATACAGTTCAGAAATTTCTGCCTGTTCACCCAAACTACAGTTTAGTGAAAGTGATTTAAAAATATGCTGGTAGTGCCAGCAAAATCAGAGTATCTTCACTGCTCTGTATACTACTGAGCTTTTTCGCTTCTTTTTTTTCATTCTTTTTTTTCTTTTTTTTTTTTTTTGCTGTAATTTAAACTTTTGTCACTTTTCCACGTCAATCCTCTCTCAGCTGGGTATGATTTTATAGTTTACCAGGTTTCTATTGATGTCATACAGGACAGAGACTCTTCAAGAAAGTCAGCGTAACAATCCTTGCCTGGAATTTCATCAGATTTGTATGTCTCTTTGCACTTTGGCTTAAACAAGTAAAAATTTAACAAGTATTCCTTATCATAACTAAATATGCCTGGTTTTAATAAAGAAAAACAAGAATGCTACTAATGCAATTACTAACTTTTTTTGTAGTTAATGCTCTTCCAGTGCCCTGTTGGTCTACATTGATAGGGAGATAATTGGTTTATGTGCTAAGAAAGCTGATTATGCTGCGCAGACAGAGCAGGAGGAGCATCTGAAAGATGTAGAAAATATGTAGACCAGAAGGATCACCACGTGGGAAAATACCTATGACCTGTGCAAAATCTTCATTAGTGTAAAATCAGTTTAAAATTAGTTTAAAATCTTCATTAGTTTAAAATCTTGCATAATTCTTTGCCCACGATGCTTCATTAATTATAAATGCTACAGATGATGTGCACTGCTGTGTTATCTTCCAAAGAAAAGGGCATTGGAGGAATGAGATATGTATTAGAGGGGCTGAAGTCACTGGGATTGAGCCTGGAACACAGCAGCCTGAAGCAACGACAGAGAGAGGGAAGATCATGGACTGTAGCCAGCAAAGGCTACAGGTAATGAAGAGAGGTCAGAGTTGTAACTAAACTAGTATTTGTGAGAGCCAGAGTCTCTCCTTTTCTTGAGCTTTGTTCCCTTACTTCCCTTACAGACAATTTGGAAAAGAGTAATTCTGTAAATGATTGCCTGAACAAGCAGGATCAGGAACTGCTATTCACAGTAAAGTTCTAGCAAAATACAGAAGGAAATCAGACACACCTCTGCACCCTAATTGAAGTAAGGCCCCACAGGAAGGAATTCTTAAATCAGACCAGACACTCCACAAAGAAGAAGAGGTCTAATACATTTACATCTTAACCGTTGCACTTCTGTGACTGAGTTTAGTCTGTCAGTTCATATCTAGTTAACGAAGAAAGAAAATCAAACACTGTTGCTTCAAAGGCAGAGTGAGTTTGATACTGCCTGATATGTCAAGCCAGAATACCTGACATGCAAATTAGGATCCAAAACATTCACTCTTATGCTTAGCTAGGTGCAGGCAAGATCAAAGGGGCTCCCAAAACCTTTGAATTTATTGAAGGGAAATTGGGAAATTTGTCTAGAACTTGTAGAAGGGCAGAGAGGACCCTGAATAGAGACATGGGCAAAACTGCAAACGACATAGTGATAAAAAAAATCCAGAAACCTTTTTCCTCACCCAAATTAAATTTCTTAGTCAACATTCCATTAGTAAAATTGTGAAGAATCTTTGATTGACATCTTTGATATGGTGATGAGGTCTCTCACAATCCATCTTCAAAATTATTCAGAGTATAAAGGACTGGGATATGAGGGTCTTTGAATACCATAGGCCATAGGCTCTTTCTTTTGCTTGATACTAGGTGTCCTAGGGAATTGAATAATAAGTCTGAAAGTTGCCTAAAAGACTGTTTTTAAAAATTGATAGCCCATCAAGAGAAAGACCCAAGGAAGTAAGATAAATATTTTTGCGTTATAGAATATCCAAATTTTTAACCACCTCCTCAATTGTTACAGAGCTCAGAGTAGGTATCACAGAATCACAGAATACACCGAGTTGGAAGGGACCCACAAGGATCCATTTCCTCTAAACTAACAAGATTTTCAGTCTTTAAATAAACCTTGTCTGGAACAAACCACTTGTATCATACTCTTGTATTTTGTATTTACAAGTAGAACAGTTTCAGGAGCGAAACAGCACTAAATTTCTAATAGAGTTAGACCTTAAAACATTAAATCTTAAATCCTTGGGTGCTAATCCTTGGTGTCTTCTGCTTGGCATTGGACAAGAAAGCAGTAGACAAAAAGTGCTTTCTCTTCAGTATCTTGTTACAAGAACATGGGCTAAAGGGCCTAAATAAGGGTTTAACCAGCACTAACACAGAATATTATACAAAAAATACTTTCAAGAATGCATTGAAATTTGCTAGACTGCTTAGCTTTGTCTCTCCTAGCAGTGTCAAAAAGACCACCAGAACTGTTCAGCCTTGCGAACAGACTGAGAGGGGACCTCATCAGTGTCTGAAGGAAGGGTGCCAAGAGGATGGAGCCATGCTCTTCTCGGTGGTGCCAAGCAATAGAAGAGGCAATGGGCAGAACTTGGAACACAGGAAGATTCACCTGAGCTTGAGAAAGAACTTTTTTACTATGTGGGTACCAACCATTGCCTGGAATGTAAGCTGCCCCTTAGCCTCAGGCCTTTTCCCTTGGTGCCCCCACATGATTGTTCTCATGCTGTTATTCCCATGGCCTCACCCTAGCAAACCAGCTGCTGTGGTGGTGGTGGGTTCTCCTGGGGAGTGACCAGCATTGGCCAAGATTGACCCCCTCGGCTGTAGGGTCTGGCTGACCTGAGGAGACCCATGATGGACTGCACAAAGCCTTCCAACTGGTCAGCACGCAGCGCTGCACGCACGCCCTAATCAGCGCTGACATACACAGAAACAACAAACACAACAGGGCCTGGGGCAGGTCCTGAGGTCACCCCGGGCATCACTGCAGGGAAGGCAGGATGGTGGGCGGCACCAGCTGTCCAGGGCAGGATGCTCATCAGAGGATCTGCCATCCCTCCTTTTCTCAGCTGTCCACTAAGAGCTATTTTTCTCTCTCTCCTCCACTCTTCCCATCCCAAAAAGTAACATTCGATATGAGAAGTACTGTAAGCCACCAGCTGTGAATAATTGCCCCTGACAATAACACTTTGTGTATGTGAACCTGTCTCAGCATCCTCTGGGCAACAAATTTAATCTTTGTCAGTTTCAGGGCTTTTTAGGTCAACTTTCTTGGATCAGAATCCATGTAATGATAGATTGATGGCCTAATTATTGAGAGTGAAAACTATTGCTTTTAAACCTCTTATAATGTCCTTTTTTTTGACTCCTGCACCTTTACATAAATCCTGCATCCCTGCTCTCACAATCAAGTCTAACGGATTTCTGATTTTGGTACAGGAGAAAAAATACCATCTTCACTAAGCACTAGGAACACGGCGTTCCCTGTCTTCAGTTATGGAAGAAATGAATATATAGAATAGGTAAAAAACTATTCTTTCCTAGGTTGCTTGCCTGGCTGATATTAGAAGACCAAATCTATCATATTTGCATTCCTGGCATTGCCTCAGAAGAAGCTAAATGCCAAAGGGGTATAAAGCTGCAGGGTAAGTATAGGTTAAATCCATTTTCAAAGTAACTTCATCCTGTCAGCACTGATTTTTCTATTTACTTCAAAAGTCAATAGATATTTAGATCACTGGAGATTGGATTTAAAATCAGTTCCATGTGATAGAAGCTCTATAATATGCACAAGAGGGTATTGCCAAAGAGTCTTGGACCAAGGCATCTTGATTTTATCGTCTTTATAAATTGTGGATTTTTTTATAGAGAGAACATTTATATTGTTGCTATAGGCATGCGTAATCTGGGTTATTGTAAAGGCTGAGACCAACTATATTTCAGATGGATAAGATTATTTTCCTAATATTTGAAAAGTATTGTATTAAAAATATGTAATAGAGTAGGAAATAATCACATCTATTGTTATGTAATGTGCAATTAGTCTTGTATCTAATATAAAATATATTTATTCATTAAAGCCAGGTCAGTCCTGTACTATCAAATATAAAATGACATTCATGAGAGTGGTGGGGTTTTTGAGAACATGTCGCATGATTATTTGAAATATTGTTTTTAAGAAGATAAAAATATTGAATTTCTCATCCATTAGACAATTTTTCTTCTATTGGATTTATTTTTTAAAACTGGCTATACTCATTGAAGACACTTGAAATCCAACACAATGGCAAATGCAACAAAAATAATTAATAATTTTACTTTAATAAAGTAAAATGATTCAAGTTTTTTATTCTGTCCACTACAGCTGTATGCAGCTGCCTAGCATGAATAATATTCTATAGACATCTGTAGCAGTTAAAAAAATCTAGGAATTATGAAAGCTATATGTGAGAGTCTGGAAAAAAGATATTACTGGCTGGAAACAACTCTGTGTGTGGGGAAGGGGGCAAATTGAGTTCTGCCAAGGTGGAATGGTGCTCTGCCCTCATAACCCCACCTCCTTGATAGCCTTTAGTGCAGCTGTCAGTCACTGGCACACTGAGAGCAGTGCCCCACAGCCCACCCTCTGGAGCCCCTAACCCAGATCCCAAATGGCTATTAGCCATTGGAGCCCCTGAAACCCCACAGGACATCCCTGGAGCCCCTGCCCCAGATCTGGAATGGCTGGCAGACCGGAAGCCCCACCTGGGCAGGGAGTGGCCACAGGAGTCCAGAGCAAATAAAACCAGCAGCAAAAGGCCTCCAGATGGTCAAGGCCCCATTGTCCTTGGATTTGTGGTACTTGGTTCTACACTGGATCTAAGGTAGGAGCTATAATTCTCTCTTTGTCTTACTCTCACTCTCCTCTTTCTTACTTCTTCTCATAATTCCCTTTTCTTGATATTTGGAAAACTTAAACCTGGATGGGTTGGAATTTGCTAAGTCAATGCTTTGTGAAGTTCTTTATGTTGATTGGATGTGTGCTTCAAACTTTTGCCAAGTTCCCTTATTTTCCAAAGTTTGCCAGTAAAGGTGTGTTATTTTGACCCCCTGAAAAGCATCGTAGCATTTTTCCTGTGCGTGGCCTCAAGGTATAAAAGAGCCAAAGGCTCCCTTAATAAATCCATCAGACAGATTTTTGGAGTCTTACATCTTTTTTGGCATAAAACCCCTTCGATGAGCTCGCGAGGCGAGCCTGGCATCTTACACTATGCCAAAATACTGAAACTAATGGAGCCTGCTAATTCATTTTATATAATGATGCAATGACAAGGGACAATTTGAGCATGCATTTTAACTGAGTACTCATTTTTACTTGTGATTCATATGAATAACCAATTATGTCTTTAAAGGAGACTACTATATAGAACAGACTTTCAAATATTTGCTCTGCTTTAATTGTATTTTAAGGAGAATTTTTTAATCTTCTATTTTAATTTTGCAAAATGTCAATGTATTGCCTGACGTTTTAGCTGATATTTGCCATGTTAGCAATTTATATTTTCCTAATATAAATTTTGTTTTCCTGTGTATCATACAGATATATGTTCTATATCACTGAGCTGCATACAATCATACAGATTTATGATCTAGACATTTGTATGTCACACACATAAAAGCTCAAACAGCTTCAAGTTATTCCCTGATTTAAGGCATTCTATGTATGCTGCAAGTTAGCACACCTTCATGACATCCCAGGGCAACTTTTATTTCTTTGCACCAAGAAAATCTTCCAATCTTGGTCAGCTTGAACAGTAACACAATCCAAGAAAATTACTGTAAATCCTTGTAACTCCTAGAGGTAAAACTGTACTACCCTGGAATGCTACTCGCTGTAGTCAAGTCATAGAATCATAGAATCATTGAGGCTGGAAGACACTTAAGTTCACTGAATCCAACCATTAACCCAGCACAGCCAAGTTCACCACTAAACCATGTCCCTAAGTGCCACATCTACACATTGTTTAAGTGATTGAAATCTTGATTTAAACTGGAATACAAGTTATGCTAGAATTATAATAGCATACCTCTTCTATACACATCATATCACAGAAGCATCTCAACTGACCTTTGCAATGCCTTTGTATGAAAGGTAATTAGGAAATCATAAATGTAATGTAGAGGAGGAATTAAATTAAGTCTTCAAGACATAGCTCTGCTTAAAATAATTTAACACATGCTACTAATGAAAGCCACCACTAATCTTGATATTAATTTTTTATTCACATAATATGGTTCTTTTTTCCCTTCTTACACATTTTCTCTGTTTAGTACATGAATAAATCCAATTAACATAATTTGAGCACTCAGTTAGCACTTTGCAGGATCAGAAGCCCTTTGGAAGAAATGTAGATTTTCTATGGCAACAGGGCCAGAAGGGGTTCCCCCTCTTTGTTAGAACTTTTAAGCACAACAATTACCATAGTAACAGTTGTGGCCATCTTCATTTCAGTTCAATAAATTTAGTGACATGCTTTCAATTTGCTGACATGGAACGGTAGGACTATAAAATAATCCTGTATATTGAATTTGTAAGATTTTCTTCTTTGAAATATGGCTGCTTTGCTACTCGTCTGTTGACAATTAGATCCAATATAAGTAACTGAATCTCAAGATATTATGAAGGACTAACTGGTACTTTTAAATGTGTTTCTAGGTAGGAAGGAGTAGAAAAGCAACAAGAAGGCATATAACTCTTATAAAAATGCAGGATCTCTGTGGGGCTCCACAGACTCCTGTGGAAACTGAGCTAGAACCTGCAGTACTGCTATTCCATCAGAAAAGGGTATAAAGTATTTTACCTGGGGAAACTCCTGCAGGGACTTACTCCCGTGACAGAAATTTTCCTTTAGTGGAAAAGAACAACATGGTCCTGTGGGGAATTTTCACCTTGTCTTACGAGACATCTGTGCTGAGCTGACAACTTGTTTCACCACATTTACAGTGATCTTAAATAAGGTCATTCAGAAAGTGTAATTGTACCAATGTTAAGCTAAGTTAACCTTGATGCATTACAATATTAAAATATTCCAAATTTAAAAATTGTTAGTTTTCATTTTAGGACAGAAAACTAAAATTTCTGCCAGATTATCATGCAGAAAAACTATGTAATATGCATTACATTTTTCTCTAGATTCTAATAATAAAATACAGTTATTCTCACTGATAGATTTTCTTCTGTGTATTTTTTAGACTGAGGTAAGTATTTCTGAGTAATGTAACTGCCTTAGAATTGTGTGTCTGTGTGTGTGTGTGTGCGTGGGGCCAAGACAGAAAGGAATACTTATTTCAGAAGAGGAGGATTTAGTATGTCATCTTCCAAAATATATAAAATAGATATATGTTCTTCCAAAATACTGTCATAATAGTCATAGGAAGATGTTCAAAATTAATTTAATGCAGAATCTTTCTTATTAGTTTCAGACTTGAAGCAGCTGGAGCAGGACATTTTCATTTTGTATGAGCAATTCTCATTCTAAATGAATGGAATTTGGATCAGTGTTTCCATATTAAGAGATGGTTCTGCACAGCTCATCTTTTCCATCAATAATAGGTACCTGTCACCCATGGCAGTTAAGAAATCCTAACTGGTACTGACTGTTTTCAGATATATTTCAAAATGAGACTTAAGCAAATGTTCTTCTCTTGGCAGTTTGAGTACTTATGTGACTTTACTCAGTTTGCAGATGCAAATAGGCATGTCATAAATACACAAGCATTTTTACAGCATGCTTTATTAATTCTTTAAGTCAGAGATTGTTCATCATCTGTCAGAGGCAAATTTACTGGAATGGGCTAAAGGACTTTTAAGTCCTTTCTTCTCACAGCCTACCCCATTAGTACTGTCAGCCTTCATCACAATGATGAAAAAAAACCTTTACAACATTTCTCCCATAGCCACTTCATGACAGTTAAAGCCTATCCAAAGCAATGCTTCAATTTACTCAAAACACTTTTAATTTTCAATTAAAGCCTAATGATAGTTCTCCCAGTTTTGTCTTAGCTCTGACAAGACAAAAGCATGACTGTAGTTTACCAGCCAAGCAGTTTTTAGGAATCCCAGAAATACTATATCTATGTGATTGATATTGTGTGTTGCTGTTTTCGTAAAGCTGGGGTGATGGGGATGTCTTTCTGTCTGCTCCAAGTTTGTTTTCTAAAGAATTCCCAGCAAATGCAAGCATATAATTCAGAATCAGTTTTGCAGGCATTCTCACTGTCCTTGGAGTAACTGTGGTGCTGTTCTACCAAAGCCTAATCAGTACTGTCAGGGAGCACCAAGGGCCAAGCTGCAGAAGACAAACGTCTGTAAGGACAAGAATGGAAGTGGCGACTCCATGACACTTATATATCTTCAGTGGTACTCCTTACAGGAGGAGTAGGTCACAGCAGAATTCTAATCAAACAAAATGACCCATATCCTTCATTTGCATAAGGGATAAAACCCATGCTGAAGTACATGGAGTTGATTTAGGATCGAAGGAAGATCGTGAAACAACATGAGGTAGAGTCTCAGAGCCACAAAAAGTTAAAATCAACTTGTGTGATATGTACCTAGAGTCTTTGTGGCAGCAGTTGTATGTTCCCAGGAAAATGGCCAAGGATTTTATAAAGATGGCTGTCAAATGTGTGAATGAGAAACTCTCCCTAAAAGTAAATAAACCTCCTCATCTTGCGTTTGAGTCATCAAAACTGGTCCGTGACCTCTAATTAAAGGTCTTTTAATTCTTTGTCCATATTCTTGCCTACTTTTCCTATTAGTGAAACAAATCAAGTATATACAAATAATTAAAATAATAAAATAATACATATTCAGAAAACTGTATTCCGATTTTTACAGGGAGAATCTGACAAAAGAATGTCTTCCTGAGCTTTTATATGTAGTGGTATTTTTATAGGTCAACTTTTTTGCTTTTTCTCATGCATGCACACAACTACTGTTCAGAACATTAAATTTTCAGATCTTAAAATAACATTTCACCTATGTTATTCAGCATGACAGTCTGAAAATTCACATGAAAAGAAGTACATTTCTAGTGATGTTGGATGCTGAGACTTTTATGCTATGGGTTAGAATGCATGTCAAAAGAAAGGTTTGGGAAAGAAAAAAGGCTGCTGTTGTGCTTTTTGGTTTCTGAGAAATTAAATTATTATTAATCAACCCACATTTTTATATACTGATGAACATAAACGTTTAACACTGCCTCAATTGTAGAGATTAAGGAGAGAGACAATAGATCTTGTGATAGGGAAGGTGATGGTCTTAAAGGACATATTCTTCAACTACTTTGCAGATCTCAAGACTAACACAAGGACACAGTATTTTACAAAAGGGAATTAAAATGTTCCTCTCTTTCCTGCCTATGTCTCCAATTGGAAGCCAGGGATGTTTTTTAGCCAGTAAGCCTTTGCCTGCAGGGGAACATAAGATTATGAATCTCTTTTGTCATGAAAAGCCTAAACAAAAATACATGTTTGCTAAAATTTTTGAAAATAAAGGTAGTGGATTATTGTAAATATTAATTTAAATTTGTTTTGCCCTGATCGCATCACGAACAACAGCTGTTGCAGCAGAAACATACACAGGGCAGATTGTCCGGATGTACAGCAGGCTCATGGAATGTAAAGGAAGTTTGCTGTCAGGAGTCCTCAACTGTGTCAGCAGTTTGGGATGTGACCAGTGCTTAGCCTGTGGGAAGGGGGAGTGTGGCTGCTGAAGGTCCCTGTGATAATGCCTGTGCTGTCCAGATGCAGACCACCTACACGTGTCTGTGAACTCCACTGAGGTGCATGTGGCTGTTGCTCAATGCATGCAATGCATTCTCTGCCTTGCACAGTTCTCCTAGCACAGAGCTAAACCTGGCAGCATTGCTACAGATGCTTTGCTGGCCAGAATTCCTGGCATGAATTTTAAGGAAGGGTTTGCTTGCAATCACCTGATAGAAGAATATAGTAAATGATTACTTGCAGCAGAGAGCACAGTAATCCATTGTCAAACTGTAATGGGAAAAAAAAGATGGTATTTGTGAAGAGAAACTAAGTATTACATTGTGATGGCTCTTTATTGTCAAATGTTTGAAAAATTAAAGCAAAGTACAAATGCTGTGGTTGATGGTGTTGCCTTTGACTGGTTTTGTTTTGTTTCGTTTTCAGTTAGCATTAAGCTATGTCTTTTAAGTATAGGAAATATCATTAAAATTTTGTTTAAAATTATGATAGATTTAATTTTGTGCATCACTGGTGAAAGTCTGGGGTTTTTCTATCCTATTAGGCAGTTTTTTGGTAAAGACTCCTGGTATGAAAATAATTGTTTCCAAATACATAATTTTTTAAAAGTGCTTGGCAAACCAGACATCCCAGAGAGCTCCAGAATGAGAACATACTGGGGCTGTGGGATGGTCTGGGCTGTATCGGAAGCATGTGCCCACTCTGGAGCTCTGAGTTCAGATACCACTGAATGTGGGCACATTATGGAAAGATAGAGAAATAGTTTCTGTTCTGTCTGTTCTACTTCTTTCCTGAGAGCTTCTCTTTCCATGATAAGAGGAGGTAAAGAGCCTAAAAGTGCCTTTAAAATTTCATGGGCTGAAGGCGGAGAAGGTGTCTGAGGTGTCTGTATTCCTTTGTGAAATGTGTGTCACTAGACAAAAGAGAGGAAGCAACCAAAAACCAAATGAGTTCTGAAGTTCTGCACAACCTTTGTTTCCACTCTGGTACAGGCCAGACAGATCCTATTTCATTTATTATTAAAACTCCTACTGAACTTTTGGAAATTAATACCAGGGAAGAACGTATTTTGTGTGGAAAAGTGCTGTAGAATACCAGTGAGGACAACGTGACTGCGACTGACAGTGGGAGTGTTTTTATTTCATCTAAGTTTGAAATAGGAGAACTGGATAGACTGCTGAAAGCAACTCTAGCAATGCAATATCCAGTATCGGGAGAACAAAATCCTTTTGTTTCCTGACCTCGGCCTCATCAAACAAACTAAGAGAAAAGTGTTACTGAGCCAGAGGAATCTGTTTACTGGAATGAACACCAAAGCTCTACGATGGCATCTTACAGCACAGAAGACATTGGAACAGAACAGACCTATTCTGGAAAAAAAAAGCAGCAACCATGCACAGATGGCAACAAAGTCAATGGAAAATGAACTTGCATGACCTACAAAGTAAACTGTCAATAATTTTGATTGCTTTGTTTAGCTGACAGCTGTGCCTAAAATGGATCTCAGTTATACTGACATTAGATGTTTTAAGGACTCTTTAACTGACATGCACATTTAATTCTATGTGAAATGTTCAAGTTAAATATGCTTGTGTCTTCAAAAATGTATGATCTGGTTGAGTTGAATAATGGTGAAAAATATCTATCCAAAATGAATGTTAATTTTTTATATTGTAGAGTTAATGAAGCTGTTTCTTAGTGCATTCCTGTAATGATCTCTGGAAGCTCCTGATCATCTTGCAGTAATATCAAAAGACTTTCTTTAGTATGTATGTTTTGTGTTCTGTACCAAACATGCTTTAGTATATGAATATTCTTTTACTCTATATCTTGATATGCATTCGCTTGCATATGTTACTAATCATCGAAGCTATGTAATTTGCCTCCTGAATGGATGATACACTTCCAAAATAGGAAAAATATAGTGTATCATAAATAATGCATTTTCATGTTAGATATTTGTATTAATTTCTTTATTTGTCTTAAGCTTTATGATTTTTCTAGAATTTATGAGCATTTTTTAATAGATATTAGTGTAAGTAACAGCAGCCAACTGAATTCTCTACTTTTTATTCAAAATCACTTCTATTATTAGTAAAAATATGAATATATTAATTTAAGTATGATCCTACCAATTATATTCCAATATATTATCGAAATTTTTCCACAAGTGTATTCATGTTTCTAAGAAGTATGTACAAAAAGATATAAGACAGAAAGAAATTTTTGTATAATAGCCCAAAAGTTATAAAATGCAGTTGTGGTTTCTATCTTTAGTGAAAAAATAGAAGCTATAAATTACAAGATAGAACTTGTAAATCTGAACTTGAATCTGAAAACTATGATATACTTTGACTTTTCATAGACCCATTTCATCTGGTGGGTGAACTACACACTCCAAAAAATTACTAACTTCAACAAAACATATGCAATAAATCATACGACCCTTCCTCACACCTGCAGAAAAGGGTTGGGTAAGCAGCTGAATCTTGCAGAGTGTCCCAAAGGTCATCATCTCAACCTTAGGCTCTCGTGCAGCACAGCAGTGAAAGCAGGTGTCCTGCACACCTCCTCTTGTTCTCCCTAGTGTGACATTGTGCCTTTTTGATTTGACATAGTTCCTCTGGCATGCTTCACAGCATCATGGCCTCTCATGCACTTGTCAATTTTATTTATCTAGGAAAAAAAAATAAAATCAATTATCTGTAGCTCCTCTGCAGCTCTCTAAAGGACTAGGACAAGATGTGCTGATAGACTCAACGGATCAACCCAGACTAAGCAGCACGTCATTTTATCAGGCATGAAAGCAAAGAGATGTAGGTATACAGTTTTGTGTTTTCTATAGTTATATCTAACTTCTGCAATCACTTTTTTAGCGTCTGAAACTAAACATCCTCTTGATACTTAAATTCTGAATGTTATTGTGTCTCCTGACCAGCACAGATATCACAAGCTGAAATCTCAGATACCTGCTGAAACAGCACTGATAATTTGTTTGATTCTGAACAAATTTTAATCCTATATAATTTATTTTCATGTTTGTTCTCTTTTCACAACCTGTTCTCCTCCCCCACTGCTACTGAGTCCTGTTATTCTGGATTATATGTGGCAAAAGAATGGAATGGCAGATGGGGCTGCTCCATATTTAATGCCTTCAGGGAGAAGAACAACACAGGGGTGTGCAGAGCACATGTGTGGTCCAACAGCAGTTTGTCAAGGCAAACCCTCAGAAATGTGGAAAGCTAGTGCCCCAAGAATGACTCTTCTGGTGCAAGAAAGCTCACTATTGTCTTATGAATTTATGAAGCATTCAATCTGACATTTTGTAAATCAGAGATTTTGCTGAGAATGCCGGGGAAGATTTGGAAGAGAAGGCAAGTGAAAAGGGATAGCATCAGCTCTCCTGTTTCTCAAGTTCTGGGAGGTGATACTGTGGATGGGCACTAACAGTACAAAAACTATGTCATGGCTATACTGAATCTTAGAAGCTGTACTTCAGTGTGATCTATGCACGCGTTTGCAGACAGTAACACACTTTGTATAATGACCTGCTCTATTATGTTCATATATCCTTTGTCCCCAGGTGGTGTTGTGTTGTTTAGTGATCATCACAAAATCTGTCTTTTGCCTTAAAAGCAGTGATTTGGCTGGTGAAACTGGGTAATGCAGAACCCTGTGCAACCCGTACAGATAGAAGACCTGTTCCTTTTCCAAAATACTCCAACCTTCAAAGCAGTCTCACTGTAAACAGAGCTTTTCCTGGACCTCAGTCTGCTCTGTCTGTCTAGCTTCACTTGCTGGAAAAAAAAGAAAGGGACTTAGCTTCTGGGCCAGTCTTGAGAGGATTACATGTATTTGTCCCTTAGATGAACAGTAGTAGAAAGGAAAGAAAGGCATATGTCTGCTGCACCACACATTGGTATTTTCAACAGCTGAGATTGATTACGTGTGAGCCTGCAGAGCTGAACTGCTGCTGTGGCGTCTGTCTGAGCAGAAGCAGAAAAGCTCTGTGAGGAGCCCATGCCCTGGGGTGTGCGTAGGGAAGTTAGTTTGGTGTCTGGACGTGTCTGAACTGTCTCTAGAGTGTACACAAACAGCAGCAGTCTCAGGCAGCGGGCAGGAACCACGAATATGCGGCGAACAGTTAGTGCATCCTGGGACAGCGCGGCATAACCGAGCAGCCCTCTTCTTCCAAGTAAGAGCTGCAGTCTGCATCAAAAAAGAGTATCATACAGGCCCTTTATTAACTGGGGGGTGCGTGTGCGTGCTCTTGTCTTCGTCGCTGCTGATCTGCAATTATCACTTCAGCTGGCTGATAAGGTAGCTGATGACGGCCGCCGCAGCGCAGACCCACCGAGCAGTGCCCCCGCTGCCGCAGAGGACCCGGCGGGACGCGCACAGGGCGGCCGGGGGAGCGCGGCTTTGGAACAGCGCTGCGCTTTCTGTGCCCTCCGCAGTGACACCTGCCGTCGGCGCCGTGCATGGGGATGGGTTTCAAACGCTGGGTTTTACAAAGAGCTCTGACATTTTGCATGTAGGTCTTTTGAAGACCCAAAAGATCGACCTGCTGGCCAGTTAACTTCAACTGGATATTCCAAATAAACGTGCTTTCGTGTTCTTCTGACATCGTCCTTATAACAAAACTAATATTAACATTACCAATTTTACTGTTTCATGCTGACTAGCAGCAGCAGGAGGTTTGTAACACAGCTTACCAATAAGTTGCCATGTCAGACAGACAAAAAGTCTCTGTGCGATCAAATCTGAGCTCTGACTTGCTTTAGTGTTGTTGTGCTCTCCACAGCAGAGAATATTATATTCAGATCCTCGTGCTTGTTTTACCAAATGTCGTGTCTCAGCATTTGTTTTACTTGTCCCATTTCTGCTCTGGTACTCTTGTGTTCTCAGGTTGCAGTTGTTCAGCTGCATCTTCTGAAGATAGCACGGATAGAAATATAATCTAGAGAGCTCACCAGGAGCCATGTCTCCCAACAGTCTATAATTTGTTCTTACCATGCAGACATATTACCTCATTTTTTAAATTAAATTACATTATACAAGGCCAACTTGGGTTTAGACATGAGAAATTCAGCGTTTGCTGATTATTTGCTCTTTCTATCATTTCCAGCTGAGAGCTGTAGTTTTAAAAATGCTAGCTTTTTCTGGACAACTTTGCCCATTTCCAAACAATGATTAATTTATACTTAAAATGGAATAGGGGATTAAAATGAGAGAAAATTTATGATTACCAGATGCACACAATATATTAGCTGAGCCAATACTTATTAACATAGATAGTTCCCTTATTATATTAATTTTACATGAAGATATGTGGAGTCTGTCATCTGGAATTATAACTACATTGACAAACAACACAACACAGTCACTTCTGACAAGCCTCCAGGTTTCCCCACCTCATTCTGCAACGAGCCCTGGGCACCCAGTAGCCTCCTCCTTATGCCCTGCTTTCCATGTAGAAGTAGGCAACATGTAGGGCTCACGTGTGAGCAATGCTGCAATCCCAAGTAAACAGCACTACCTGGCCTATAGTGTATTTTCTCCTACTTACCTAACTTTTTAGAGTCAACACCTGTGCAACCCAGGTAATGAGTATGAGCTAGATAAATGCACTGCTGGTGTCACATTGTCTTCGTTAAAGGATGGCGACAGCTCCCTATAACAAAGGGCCTGACATAGTAACAGCACCTGCAGATTGAGAACTCTGAGCTGAGGTTGAATGTGTGGCAGTACTCCTGCCTCCCATATGCAGGGTAGTCTATAATTACACAGCCATAGACTTTCTTTTTTTTCCCCAACAGACTCAGGTATTGTGAAGCTCTCCCATGATAAACATGACTACTTTTCTCTTAATGCAAATATAACTAGGCACCTGGAATCCTAAGTGCCCAAAACTGAATTTAGACACCTCACATTATATTAGACAAGTCAGGAAAATTTACGATTTTCAACTAACACTGATTTTTTCAGTATTAGCTCATGTAACATCTGTTGTTGAAATTCCTTCTCTATTCAGTGAAGTGGACTGTGATGTTTTCTATCTTAACTGTTTGATAAACAGCTTTGTCTGGTTTCTCTTGTGCTTCTGTCCAGCAGAGGAAGCAACTGGCAAATGAAATGAACCTACACAGTTTCCTGGACTGGATTCTGATTTGTTTGCTTATTTGATCACATATTTAGTTGTCTCTTAGCGTCTCTATAAGGCAGTACAATAATCCTTGCCATGCAGTTCTGTAAGAAATCAGAAACTAAGGGAAAAATTTCGTTTCTTCAGATTACCAGCAACTCATTTTGGAGAAAGATATTGTTAAACAAGACTATTAGAAGACTTACACAAAGATTATGCCCCTGTTATTACACTCTCTCCCTCATAAAGCAATAGTAATAGCTGTAATCATAATCCAATGAATTCCAATCTTCATGAGAAAAGCTATTATTTCTAAATTAGCTGGAATATATATCTGAAAATAGTTCACTATTTTTTCTTATACTGAGAATAAGAGAGTTTTCTGACTTTTAAATTGCATATTGGCATTAGAAGGATAATAAAGACTTCTTTCTTCAATAGGTTTAAGAAACCTGAATAATCTGTTTATAACAAATATATGCTGCTGGTGTGCCTTCTAGAGAAGTGCTGAGTACATATCCCTGTCTTTAAATAGAAAGCAGTCAAAGGATAATTGCAGCATTTATAAACACTGAGAGCATTCCAAGTAGGAAGGAAAGATGGTTCTGTGGTTCAAGCATAAGAAAAAGAGAATATCTGGGTTACATTCCTCGACTGGACAGATATTTCCTTTATAACCTTGGCTAAAATGCTTCATCTGTGCTTATGTACATTCCATATTTTATTCTGTATAAAATGGGGATTCTAACCCTTTTCTGCCTCAGAGAATACTAAAAATATTTGTGCAGGGACAGACATCCTGAGATGGAAGGCGTTATCTGACTTATTATAAATGAAAACACAGGATATGGCTACATAGGCTCTCAGTTAAGAGCTGATCTAATCACCCAGGGGAAAACCAAGAAATAAAGTCAACAAACCTCATTCTCAAAGGTTCCAGTTACTACCTGATTGTATCTCTTGTGTGTATTTATGTCTGCCTCTGGGAGCCTGATTCTCCTAGAATATGCTTTTAACTGCTACAGGTTTTCAGGAGGGAGGAAGTGTTTGGATTAGTTTCTAATCCAGGAGATATTATATTTAAGAAATCTTTGAACAGTATAACACAAAAGAAGTTACCTACAGAAAAACTACTGTTCCTCGGGACAATGAAATGCTCCTGCAGGTAGGAACCAAACGAGAGACCTAAGAATTGGCAAATTTTTGCAGCTCCAGTGCTGCTCCTTTTGTCTAGAGTCCCTCTATTGCTAGCAGTTCAACAGTGGTAATAATAAGCTGTACTTGGAAATTCTATAGCTTCCTCTAATCTGAGCATCTGGGAGCATGTAATGTAGGCTTGAATTCACCAACATTTACAAGCCTAAACCCCAACAATATTTTTTAACAGCTATGGGGGCACATACTCATACATCCCTTTATAAATTCAGGCCCTAAAAGTCACATTATTAGACCAATTTATTGCACCTTTTAGCTTAAAAGAGTATGGTAGTTTTTTAACCAGGCATAGAAAAATGATTCAATAAAAGGGATATTAAATATCAGGCTAGAATGTGGCAAGCAGAAACACTAGGAATTGTTCTTATTTTCCTAAGGCTATAGATTGAAGTTTTTTTATATCTTTCCTTACAAATATATAGTAATATATACAAACTCCTTGTCCTAGTTAGGACAGCTGAGATCAGTTCATCATGGTGGGTGTAACCCAAAACTGTATTCTATAGCCTTCCATGTCATTTCCCAGAAACTAGACTATTGTTGTCAATAGACTATTCGCACCCTCTGCCCATAGAGCATGGTGGGTGTAACCCAAAACTGTATTCTATAGCATTCCATGTCATTTCCCAGAAACTAGACTATTGTTGTCAATAGACTATTCGCACCCTCTACCCATAGAGCCTGACTCCTCAGGCTATAAACTAGGTGTTAAGAGGCCTGTGAGATAGAAGGATGTTTCTGTCCTCACACCCTTTGTGAACTCCCCGCCCTGAGGGGAGTACCAAGCATTCCTGCCTGAACTGGAGGATATATAATCTTGGAGTTTTGGAACATTTTTTCAACCCACTCGTGGGATCCAGAGGACGGCTGCATCTCATCGCTCTCAACCAGACTTAGACCACCACTGGACTGCGATCACCAGTTCTGGCCAGACTGCAGCAGCTCTCCCACCAGCAGGTTCTTCCCCTCTCCCTTTACTTTGGACTCAAACAGGGCCCAAGGAACACCATTTTGTTCAGGCCCCAGGGTACTGGGTTATACATTTGGGTTTTTGTGGGTTGAGACCAATTGTTTGTTTGTATTATTGTACTTACTGTATTATTTTAATAAATTGTTATTCTGACTTATAATCTCTCCTTTGAGTTGAGTTCATTCCCCCTGCTGGTTAACTTTTAAACCAGCACATTTTGGCGCCCAACGTGGGGCAGAGAGAGAGAAGTCAGAATCACAATTTCATTTGAAGCATTTGTCTATTTGAATATAGAAACTCCCTGATCACCATGTTGTTTGATGCACTCACATGGATGTTGTATTTGAGCCTGTTCATATTTCCACAGATGGCGTATTATTTGCCTGTTTTGATGCTCTCTTTAAGACCAGGGAGAGGGATCCAAATTGTTTTATTAATATATTATGTTTATGTCATTCTAACATCAGAAGCAATGAGTTTCATTGTAAATGTGTATTCAGTCCTGTTTGCCTGTCCTGGTTTGGGTTGCTACCTCTGGGGCCTCATTAAAAATCGTACCCAGCTTTTTGGGGGAACAGGGGTGGATGGTTTCCAGCCTCCCACCTCCTTCTTCCCCTTCAGACCTGCTAAAACAGTTTTTGAAAATATTGAGTTCCCTTTTGATGTTAAGGACAGCATAATGTTATTGTTAGTGTTGCTCTGTCTGCTCTGTACTGTGTACACCATGTTTAGGGTCAGAAAAGTGCCTTTTAGGGAGGTTGGTTGGACACCTGCCCTGGGAGCAGATAATGCTGAATGGCACGGGAAGTGGGAGGCCATCAGCCAGTATTTGGAAAAGTTTTCTCCTCCAATGACCTGGAAATTCACCCCTGAACAACTGCAGGATCCTGTTAGCATGATAAGACTGGTGAAGGAAAAATGCTCTGGCAGCTCCAGAGATGGCCAGCTCACAGCAACCTGCTGGGCCCTGGCCACTGCCTACCGGGCACTGCTTGACATGATACAGCACTGTCAGGGCGAGGAGAGAAGGACCAAATCCGCAGACACCACGTCCACCCAAACCACAGCTGAGTCAGAGGGAGAAAGAAATGAACCAACCAGCACCGTGTCCACACAAACCATCGAGGAGCCAGAAGAACAAGCAAAACCAATAGCAGTCGCCCCTGTCCAGAAAAGGAAATCAAAGACTAAATCAGTTCGCATAGCAAATGATGACGAAGAGGCGGGACCTTCACATCCACCGGAGGAGACAGAGCCAGAAATAATCACTCGGTCCCTATCCCTGGGTGAGCTACGTGAGCTCCGGAGAGAGTTCACACGACAGGCGAACGAGTCCATTCTGACCTGGCTGCTCCGAATCTGGGATGCCGCAGCTAACGATACGATCCTAGATGGGAGTGAAGCCAGACAGCTGGGATCCCTGTCTCGAGATGTAGTCATTGATCAGGGGATTGGAAGGAGGCAGGAAACTCTCAGCCTCTGGCGGCGACTGTTGTCCAGTGTGAGGGAGAGATACCTTTGCAAGGAGGACCTCCACGTACAGCAAGGACAGTGGAACACGATGGAACAAGGTATCCGGTGCTTAAGGGAGTTAGCTGTACTGGAGATAATCTTTTCAGAGGATGAAAGATTCCCTAAGAGTCCAGATGGCGTACAGTGCACCTCCCAAATGTGGTTAAAGTTTGCACGACTCGGGCCAGAAATGTATTCCCGCTACTTAGCAACGCTGCAATGGAGGGAGGGAGAGGACAAGGTGGGAGCATTGGTTAGCAAACTCAGGATTTATGAAGACACTGTCACCGCCCCATTACGAGCCCACGTCTCATCTGTGGAAACCAAACTGGCTGAACACGTCCGAAGCCTGGAAGAGAAAATTGAAGAGGGACACCAGAAGCTAAGAGAAGAGATTAAGGAAGGGATTTTCCATATCTCGCCAGGACAAACAAGAGTCTCTGCTATCAGGAGCCAGCGTCCCCAAGCTAAGGAGAGAAGGTACACTCCACGTAGCGATCTATGGTTTTACCTCCGTGAGCATGGAGAAGATATGAGGAAGTGGGATGGGAAACCCACCTCTTCCTTAGCAGCCCGGGTACGTGAACTGAAAAGAGGAACAAATACCATAAAGAACTCTTCAAGGGTAAACGTTGCTCCAGTCTCTCGTGGGCAAGACTCCAGACGGTACAGGAATGATGATACGTCTGATCCTCTTGAAGGGACCTCCAGGTCATACCCACAAGAAGAGCACAATGAGTACCATGACCAGGACTAGGGGTGCCCTGCCTCTAGCCAGGTAGAGGAGAGGGACAATCGAGTCTATTGGACTGTGTGGATTCGGTGGCCTGGCACATCAGAGCCACAAAGATATAAGGCTTTAGTGGACACTGGCGCACAATGTACATTAATGCCATCAAGATACGTAGGGGCAGAATCCATCTCTATTTCTGGGGTGACAGGGGGATCCCAACAGCTGACTGTACTGGAAGCTGAAGTGAGCCTGACTGGGAAGGAATGGCACAGACACCCCATCGTGACTGGTCCAGAGGCCCCGTGTATCCTTGGCATAGATTACCTGAGGAGTGGGTATTTCAAAGACCCAAAAGGACTTCGTTGGGCTTTTGGCATAGCTGCTGTGGAGACGGAGGAAATTAGACAGTTGAACACCTTGCCTGGTCTCTCAGAGGACCCCTCTGCTGTGGGACTGCTGAAGGTTGAAGAACAATTGGTACCGATAGCCACAGCAACAGTGCACCGTCGGCAATACCGCACCGACCGAGACTCTGTGACCCCTATACATAAGATGATCCGCGAACTGGAGACCCAGGGGGTGGTCAGCAAGACTCGCTCACCCTTTAATAGCCCTATATGGCCAGTGCGTAAGTCCAGCGGAGAGTGGAGGCTGACGGTGGATTACCGTGGACTCAATGAAGTCACACCACCCCTGAGTGCTGCTGTGCCGGACATGCTGGAGCTCCAGTATGAGCTGGAGTCCAAGGAAGCCAAGTGGTATGCCACCATTGACATAGCCAATGCCTTTTTCTCCATTCCTTTGGCAGCGGAGTGCAGACCACAATTTGCTTTCACTTGGAGAGGTGTGCAGTACACCTGGAATCGACTGCCTCAGGGGTGGAAACACAGTCCCAGCATTTGCCATGGACTGATCCAGACTGCACTGGAAAAGGGTGAGGCTCCAGAGCACCTACAGTACATTGATGACATCATTGTATGGGGGAACACAGCGGGCGAAGTCTTCGAGAAAGGAGAGAAGATAATCCAGATTCTCCTAAGAGCCGGTTTTGCCATTAAACGGAGTAAGGTCAAGGGACCTGCTCAGGAAATTCAGTTCCTAGGAGTGAAGTGGCAAGATGGACGCCGCCTAATTCCAATGGAGGTGATTAACAAAATAGCAGCCATGTCCCCACCAACCAGCAAGAAGGAAACACAGGCTTTCCTAGGCGCTGTGGGCTTTTGGAGGATGCATATCCCCGAGTATAGTCAGATTGTAAGCCCTCTCTACCTTGTGACACGGAAGAAAAATGATTTCCAGTGGGGCCCCGAACAACAACAAGCCTTTGAACAAATTAAACAGGAGATTGCCCATGCGGTAGCCCTTGGGCCAGTAAGGACAGGACAGGACGTGAAGAACGTGCTCTACACCGCAGCCGGGGAGAATGGCCCTTCTTGGAGCCTCTGGCAGAAAGTGCCTGGGGAGACCCGAGGACGACCGCTGGGATTCTGGAGTCGGGGATACAAAGGATCTGAAGCCAGCTATACACCAACTGAGAAAGAGATCCTGGCTGCCTATGAAGGAGTTCGAGCTGCCTCAGAAGTAATCGGCACCGAAGCGCAGCTCCTCCTGGCACCCCGACTACCAGTGCTGGGCTGGATGTTCAAGGGAAGAGTTCCTTCCACACATCATGCCACCGATGCCACGTGGAGTAAGTGGATCGCTCTGATCACGCAGCGAACCCGGATAGGGAATCCTAATCGCCCTGGGATTCTGGAAATTATCACCAATTGGCCCGAAGGTGAGAGTTTCGGACTATCCTCTGAAGAAGAGGAGGAGAAGGTGACACGGGCTGAGGAGGCCCCACCATATGACAAGCTACCCGCAGATGAAAGGCGATATGTGCTCTTCACGGATGGCTCCTGCCGCATTGTAGGGACAAACCGAAAATGGAAGGCAGCTGTATGGAGTCCCACACGGCGAGTTGCAGAAGCGACCGAAGGACAAGGTGGGTCAAGTCAGTTTGCAGAGCTTAAAGCCGTTCAGTTGGCTTTGGATATAGCTGAACGAGAGAAGTGGCCAAGACTCTATCTCTACACTGACTCATGGATGGTGGCCAATGCTCTGTGGGGATGGCTGGAGCGATGGAAAAAGGCCAACTGGCAGCGCCAAGGGAAACCCATCTGGGCGGCGGAGATGTGGCAGGACATCGCTGGCCGGGTAGAGAAGCTGAGTGTGAAGGTCCGTCACGTAGACGCTCATGTAGGCAAGAAACGGGCTAATGAGGAGCATCATAACAACGAGCAGGCGGACCGAGCTGCCAGGATTAAAGTCTCTCAGGTAGATCTGGATTGGCAGCACAAAGGAGAATTATTTCTGGCTCGATGGGCCCATGACGCCTCTGGTCACCAGGGGAGAGATGCAACATACAGATGGGCTCGTGACCGAGGGGTGGACTTAACCAAGGACATTGTCTCACAGGTCATCCATGACTGTGAGACATGTGCTGCCATCAAGCAGGCCAAGCGGGTGAAGCCTCTATGGTATGGTGGACGGTGGTCAAAATACAGATATGGGGAAGCCTGGCAAGTTGACTACATCACGCTCCCCAAAACCCGCCAAGGCAAGCACTACGTACTGACCATGGTAGAAGGAAGCACTGGATGGTTGGAGACATACCCCGTGCCTCATGCCACTGCCCGGAATACCATCCTGGGCCTTGAAAAACAAGTCCTGTGGCGACACGGCACCCCGGAGAGAATTGAGTCTGATAATGGGACCCATTTCAAGAATGGCCTTGTAGACACCTGGGCCAAAGAGCACGGCATTGAGTGGGTGTATCATATCCCCTACCATGCACCAGCTGCTGGAAAAGTTGAGCGGTGCAACGGGCTGCTGAAAACCACTCTGAAGGCACTGTGTGGGGAGACTCTCAAACACTGGGAGCTGCATTTAGCAAAGGCCACCTGGTTGGTCAACACCCGAGGTTCCATCAATCGAGCTGGCCCTGCCCAATCAGAACTTTTGCATACTGTAGATGGAGATAAAGTCCCCGTGGTACATATGAGAGGAATGTTAGGGAAGACTGTTTGGATTAGTCCCACCTCAAGCAAAGGCAAACCCATCCGAGGGATTGTTTTTGCTCAGGGACCTGGTTTCACGTGGTGGGTAATGCAAAAAGATGGGGAGACACGTTGTGTACCACAAGGGGACTTAATTTTGAGTGAGAATGGTCTGTAATGTTTCATTGTATATATATAGATAGATAGATAGATAGATAGATGTATATAGTTTTAAAGGGATATAGTTTTTAAAGAGGGTTAATTTGGGCATGACATGGATGGCATAGAATAAGGGGTGGATAATGTCCTAGTTAGGACAGCTGAGATCAGTTCATCATGGTGGGTGTAACCCAAAACTGTATTCTATAGCCTTCCATGTCATTTCCCAGAAACTAGACTATTGTTGTCAATAGACTATTCGCACCCTCTGCCCATAGAGCATGGTGGGTGTAACCCAAAACTGTATTCTATAGCATTCCATGTCATTTCCCAGAAACTAGACTATTGTTGTCAATAGACTATTCGCACCCTCTACCCATAGAGCCTGACTCCTCAGGCTATAAACTAGGTGTTAAGAGGCCTGTGAGATAGAAGGATGTTTCTGTCCTCACACCCTTTGTGAACTCCCCGCCCTGAGGGGAGTACCAAGCATTCCTGCCTGAACTGGAGGATATATAATCGTGGAGTTTTGGAACATTTTTTCAACCCACTCGTGGGATCCAGAGGACGGCTGCATCTCATCGCTCTCAACCAGACTTAGACCACCACTGGACTGCGATCACCAGTTCTGGCCAGACTGCAGCAGCTCTCCCACCAGCAGGTTCTTCCCCTCTCCCTTTACTTTGGACTCAAACAGGGCCCAAGGAACACCATTTTGTTCAGGCCCCAGGGTACTGGGTTATACATTTGGGTTTTTGTGGGTTGAGACCAATTGTTTGTTTGTATTATTGTACTTACTGTATTATTTTAATAAATTGTTATTCTGACTTATAATCTCTCCTTTGAGTTGGGTTCATTCCCCCTGCTGGTTAACTTTTAAACCAGCACACTCCTCCTAATAGTGTGAATGAAATCAGTCATCTTCAAGAACTGTAATGGAAAAAAAGCTCAGGCTGATATGAAGTGGACTTTAGGAGATGGATGATCAGCTTCATGAATATGAAGAGTTCACTAAAGTGAATAGCAATTTTTCTTCCAATATTTGTAGAAAGATGAAGCTCAAGATGTATTCTTGAGGCAATATTGTTACCTTGTTACCTTGACAGTCATTTTTGTCTGGAAGTATGGTACACATTGTTATGAAGTGACTAATTGCTATACTCAAAATAAACCTGCAGGAAAGAAAATGAAAATGTTTCCTTCTTTTTTAAAAACTGTTTACCCTATACATTTAACACAACGAGAGACAGAGCTAGTACATAATTTTCTTGACTAGTTCATTGGAAAGGAAAAAATGAGCATCAGGATAAACTCTCCAAACACTGAGAGGAGAGCAGAAAAATCAATAAACATTTTAAAAAGCATAACAGAGCAAAATCTTCAGACTGACTCGTTGAAGAGTACACTGCCAGAAGACTGCCTAAATATAGTTAGTTCAAATACAATCATAAGATTACATTTGCTTATCAGTTTATGAATATTTTTGACATTTAAAACAAAAGCACAGGGAGAATTAGTTCCTCCTTTGCCAACTGGTTGCTGTCTCTTCCTCCCTGCGATATAAGGAAAAACTCAAACTTTGACTTTGAGGCTTTCAGCTCACACAGACGTGAGGGTTGCTGTTGGAGTGAGAAATATGTGCCTGAGGAAATGAGGAAACAAAGTAAGGTTATTAAAATAATACTTAAAAAGCCCCAATCCCAATGTTATTGCTTTACAGTGAAATTAGATAAAACAACACTACCAAAAAAAAAAAAAAAAAAACCCAAACCAAAAAATCCAATTATTTTGTTATTTCTGCTTACACAGTATTGCAATGCTTTGTAGAGCTTTATTATTGACTTCTGATGTATTGAATGAGTTATATTTGCCTAGTGATATTTATAGATCTATTTATAGAAATGATTTCCTTACAAATATATTAGTACATCTTTTTTGATTGGTTTTTTAATGCCATTTTCTGATTCAATGTCTTATTTTGATAGGTTCCTGCCACACACCTTGGTCTAGGGCTGAGAAAGATCAAAAGCCTTTGCTCTAAAATACTGAAGCCAGATATGGTCAAAAGTCCTATTGAAAAGCTGATGTTCTGTTCAAAATGAAACATATACTTGTAAACATTAACTCTGTTTTATTACAGAGCTTCATTCCAGGCTCCCTTCCAAAATTATTGCTCCACTTTTTAAAATTAAATAGTTGTTATCAAGTGGCTTTAACTTTCAAAAATATTTTGACAGTATTTTAGGGAGTTTTGACAAAGTAGAAGTGTTCTTGCAAAACATTTTCGTGGAATCACTTTCTGGCAGAAGATGATTTGATGTGATTTCTTTACTGAAGTTCCATATATGTAACATGACTGTGATACAACAGACAACACGGGAACTAAGGAAGTGTCAGGCAGTTTTACTGAGGTTGTTAGAATGCCTGTTTGCTGGGTGCAGCTGTACTGTTCTTTAGAATTATGTATAATGCTGTCCACTCTTGTGTGATCAAGATCATTTAATACTGAGTGGGCTTCAGTGTGCATGTGTCTGTGTATGTTCATGTTGGAAAGGAACCCTGTTTATGACTAAGAAGTACTGGAGTGGTAAAAATTAAACTTACCAGACAGCCAAGGCACTACCAGAAAAAAGACAACTGTTCTGAGATGCAAAACATTAATACTGCTTACAGTTTATATGATAGCTAGTATTATTAATCTAGAGAGCTAGTATTATTCATCTAGCTCCTGCCCCTCTACTCAGCCCTAGTTAGGCCACATCTGGAATGCCATGCACAGTTCTGGGCTCCTCAGTCCAACAGGGACACAGAGCTCCTGGTGCGGGTCCAGCGGAGGACAACAAAGATGATGAGGGGACTGGAATGTCTCTCTTATGAGGAAAAGCTACGGGAGCTGGGCCTGTTCAGCCCTGAGAAGAGACGACCGAGAGGGGACCTCATCAATGTTTGTAAGTATCTGAAGGGAGGGTGTCAAAGGATGGAGCCAGGCTCTTCCAGGTGGTGCCAAGCAATAGGACAAGAGGCAATGGGCAAAACCTGGAACACAGGAAGTTCCACTGGAACATGAGGAAGAACTTCTTTACTGTGCATGACCAAGCACTGGAACAGGATGTTTGGAGAGGTTGTGGAGTCTCCCTCACTGGACATATCCAGGAACCATCTGGACACAGTCCTGTGCAATGTGCTCTAGGATGAACTTGTTGAGCATGACCCACTGTGGTCCCTTCCAACCTTACCCATCCTGTGATTCTGTGATCTAAAATTGTTATTTTATTGTAAATATTGAAAAAAAATCCAAAATAAAAAATGAAAATGTCCTTATTGTGCCCTTATATATTTTAAATCATAGTTTCTGGCATCTCTTAAGAATTGGGAAACAGAGTTTCTTTTTTGATATACACACCAATTCAGTAGACTTTCTGTAGGTATATGGCATTATGGAGCACACTTCAGGCTCCTCAGTCAACAAAAGAACAGCTGAAGTGAAGAGTTTTGAAAATGGAGAGGTGGTAGTATTATTGAAAGTCACAACAAGTAGGCAGCAATGCAGAACTAGTACATGCAGGAGGATTAAACTGGATCAAACTCTTCATCTGAGCCCCACTTGTGCACAGGGACAACATCTGTCTGAAAGGAAGTCACAGAGCATCAACCTAAAACATACGGCCTTTCAAAAATTATATCTGTGGGCACCTTTAACAACCTTTTATTGCTACAGACTGAGCATAGCAGGGCTCTAGGCCATTATGGGGTTGCCTGTGTGGAAAATATATGCTTAGGTACAGAAGCCAAGTGGTGCTGGAGCCAGAAGAGACCCAGCTGTTGTACCTTGAGGGCTGCCATATGCTAAGTAAGGCATAGACAGTATCCTTCACTGTCTCCAGCCACTATAATTCTTGACATTGGTTATATCACGCCTAAAAAAAGTCTGCCCAGCACAGAGAAATGCTGGAGGTGTAAGCATGATTCTTTACTGATTTTCAAATGCCTCATGAACAGCTAGAGTTATCTATGGTATTGTGCCCTGTAGACATAACCAAAAACGAGTTCAGAAAACCAGAGCAATTAACCCTTAGGTTTTTTTGTAAGGGTAAGAATCTTCTCTTAGCATTATTGCTTAGATTTAGGCAGCTTAAGACTAAAAGGGACTATGATGCCCTCCAGACTGATCTTGTGGAGAATACAAACACAGCTCAGTAGCTCCTGTGTCAGTTTGCATCTGCTCACTAGGCCTGTAATGGAAGCCTGATGTAAAATGTTTTAGATATGGAGAAAGTGCCATGCTTTTAAACCTCTCTCTCTATGGATTGAATATCCTTATTGAATTAAACCCATCACTTTTTTCTAGCCTTATTTTGGCAAGCTTCAGCTTCCATCTCCTACTGGATCTCATTGCACGTTCTTCTGTTATAATGCTATTTGCTATCAGAAATATGATCTTTAAGTAGCAGTTCTGAACACAAGTCTCTTTAACCTCCTATGGATGAACCGATTTCTTTGTAAGACACTGTCAGGCACACATTTAACCAGGCTAACTGATGAACTTTCTGTACTATGAAAATCAGAACAGCAACTAATTTTTTAAATTGTCCAATGCTGAGAGACCAAGCAGCAAGAGGAACTAAGCTTATAGCTATACAGTAAGAAAATAGTTTATATTTTTTCTTTCTTGTTTTTCAGTGAGATTTTTAAGATGATTTAAGTGACCATAGCTGTACTGTATAATAAACTGCATGTGCTAGCAACCTGCCTTATCGGAATTAGCATTTTTAAACACGATTGCAGGATTAATTCTTTCCATTAAGGAAAAAGCAAGGAGATCTGTGAGCCGTAAAACTAATGAAACTTAAGTTTCTGTTACTTCCCATGAATTTGCATCCCTCCTGTGTCTTTCTGACTACTTTCTGCATTATTTCCAGAGTTCTCTGTCCCTTACACCTTTAGTTTCTGCATCATCCATCAATCAGGCTGGGCAAGAAGTAGCTGGTACTGTAGGCAGCTCAGAGCTAAGGTATATACCCAACAGTGAGGGTGTGCATACTGGTCAGCTGGTTTGCTAATAGCAAACACAATTGGGAGAACTAAGTTCTCATTACCCTTCTTTTCAAGGGGGCACTGACTAGGGCCTTAGTACTCACAGACACTGAATTCTGTAAAATTTTTATTAATATTCTTAAGAACTCTATCCTGCTAAATTTGTTTAAAATTGGTGAAAAGATCCAACAGTTGTGAGGAGACATGGACACATAGAGTAACTGCATTAGGAATGCAGTTACTTAGGAAAAAGAGGCTATAAATGAAAGAATACATTCCCAGTAGTGTAACAGAATGGTTGGCTATTACAGTACTTCAGAAGCATAACATAGGATGTGGTTGTGCTGAAATAGAAAAGCTTAGGTTCATAAATGTGCTTGTGCTTGCAGGAGGCATGAATGAACACATTTCAATGGCATGTTCTCATTGTGCTGCTCCATAATGTGTTCTGATTTCAGAATGGTGACACAATTGCCATAGTTAAAATGACTAGCATGACCAGAAAGACTTAGTCATAACCACTTAAAAGCAGTAACAGGATATTTGTGAGTGACTGGATTCCCTTGGAATGTAAAGGTTCTGTAAAGGAACACCACTTCCAGATATAATTGACAAAGTTCTGGGGCTCTTTGTTTGATTTTTTTTTTTCTCATGTGAGCAATCATATTTGCTACTTGATAGATTGACACTTTCCATGATGGAATCTAAATCCTAAATGACCGTCAGCAGTGGTGAGTCACTGGGTCTTTTTAGGGCAACTGTGTTTGCTTTGGATGGAAAATGGAAGAGAAGTTCTGTTGCTCAGTACAATGAAAAAAGTCACACCATCTTTGAAGTCTTTTTCAGGATTATTGGAGACGCAGCTTACAATCTCCCTTATTCACCTGGGATAAAGTTCTGATAACTTTATTAGTTTTGGGTCCTCTCTTACCTCTCAAAAGAATGTATGACTAAGATTTGAAGAGTTATAACGTAAGTAACAAGACTATGATAGTTCTACTACAGTATTCCAAGTAACAACTCATACATTCCCAATGTGTTTCAGTTCTTGACTTGTCATTGTGATTTGTCTCTAGCAGTAATGCTAGTGATGAGCTGTTGTTTACATCTATAATGTTCCCATAATGAAAGAATGCATGCATGTGCCCATAGAAGGCATACACACAAAATTGTATCTGCACAGAGATAATGAAGCCAACAGGGGCTGCCAGAAAGCCATGTGTTGCACAGCAGGAATTAATTTGTTCACAGCCAGTGGTGCACCAAGCCCACCTGGCTGCTGCTGCAGTGTCTCAAATCATCTCTTACGGGACAGAGTAGAGATGGATTACACAGAGCTCCAGCACCACAGGAAGAATAATTATTCCCTAAGTATGTATTTTGGACAGACATAGCAAGAATTTACTGAAGAGATGGAAGACAGACAACTTGGAATGTCAGTGTCTGTGTTAGGGGGTGACAAGCCTGAGGAGCAGGTCAGGGAGAGGAGCACAGGCCAGCCATGAGCGTGCTGCCCACACTGCCTGGTGGCTGGAGCCCCAGGGACTGGGGACACTCAGGTGCATGGCTGAGCAGTGTGGGGAGATGTGGCTCGAGGATCTTCAACATTTTTCCAGATCTGCACTGATTCATAACTACTTTTGTGTGGAAAAGCCACCAACGCGCCTCAACTCCCCAGGGCAGCAAATCACAGGAAGTGCAGCCACTTCACGGCTTGTTCTGCTCTGAGGGGGAATACATGAGTCTGATCTCCCCCAAGTAATTTATGATGTTCAGTTACTTCTACAGAGCTGGGGGGGGAAAACCTTATATACTTAAGAGATTTTTAAATTTAGTAGGCAAATTTCTAGTAAAAATGCATAATAAGAAGCTGAAAACAAACATCCATCTTTAACCTTTTCTGTAGTTAGCTAGATGTGAATGATGTGAATGTGAAATACAAGGTACTGATGTAATTGGGTGAAATTTAATAATAGAAAGGAGGTGAGGTTCGACGGTCTAATGGTGGTTCGTTCCCTGAGTTTGTATTTCAGAATTTTTGTTCTACCTGGATGTGATAAACAAAGTCTTGAGTTTCTGTAAGTTTTGAATAATAATTAATTATATGGTAAAAGCAAATTCAGCGCTGGGTGATCAGGGCGGGGTTTCAACAACTCCCAACGCCTGTCACCCCCAAAGAAGACAGTTGTTCTACATTTATTTCCAACTAATTCATGAATATTCATTATACATAAGCATAAACATCACATATGGTTAAGTCAGACATTCAACAGATGTTTGCTTGTTATCTATACAAGGTTACAAACTTTTAAGAAAGGTGCTATTATCTAGCTAACTAAACAAAATTCCTTCACTATAAATCTTACACAAGGTAAAAGGGAGATAACTTGTTTTACCTCTTTATAGGGGCCCAATTAAGTTTTACGATTTGTTTTTCTTTTCTCTCTCCAGGTCATATTGACCTTACACTGTTTTCTCTCAATTAGCCCGAATCATTTTCTCAGTTTATCACACTGGCTGTGTTCTTTCTCAGCACTTTTGTGGTGTTATGTTTGTGAGGAAGCTATGGCTTCAGGAGGAACTGAAAGGTTCTGTTTCTATAATGTCTGTCTGATAAAAGTGCACTTAGGGCTTACCTGGGCTTACTCTGCATCCGTGTCTACACTGTGCAATTCCCTTCCTTAAGTCCTCTGAAAACTCTCCATCAAGGATTGTTTTCTCTTCTGCCTGTGATGGCCTTAGGAGGCCTCCACCTTCTCCACTTGTTAAAGATTTATGTTGAAGTGAATTTTTGCTTTGATGGAATGTGACATCAGAGTTTTTGAGGGACAGGTGAGAGGGCGTTTTCCAAGAACGGAAAGATGTTGCAGAGCGGGAACGTTCCGCTTCCCTCCCGGGGAATTCGGGGGACGTTCCTGGGCGGTGCCTGCCCCGGAACCGCCGCGCGGAGCGCTCCGGGCGCGCGGGGCATTGTGGGCGCTGTGGCCGCCGCTGCGGCGCTCGGCGGGTCCCGTTAAAATGGCGCCGTAGGCGGCGGCAGGAACGGGAGGTGTCGCCGGGTCCCTGCGCTGCCGAGCGGGCGGCGCGTGTTCGCCTCTCTCCCTGCTTCCCTCCGCCGTTCCGCCGTGCCTCTGGCCCTGCCGCCCGCTCCCTCTGCCCCGCAGCTTCTGCTGCCTCCCGCGCGGCGATGGCGACTCCGGACCAAAAATCCCCCAACGTTCTGCTGCAGAACCTCTGCTGCCGCATCCTGGGCAAGAGCGAAGGTAACGGCGTCCCCCCGCCATTCCCGCGCCGGCGGCGCTCGGAGCCCGCGGGCGGGGGCGGGAGCTGCCCCGGCGGGGCTGGAGCGGTGTCGGCCCTCTCTCCCACCCGGCAGGGAGGGTCGGCGCCCTCCCGGCCCCGGGGGCGGCAGCCCGGGCGGTACAGAGCTGCCGGCCGGGCACGGCAGCGGCCCCGTCAGCCGGCGCCCTCCGGCGAGAGGCGGCTTGCGGCGGCTTCGTGTCCTCCTCCTCCTCCCCCGGAGCGCTTGGCCGGCTGCTCAGGGCGCTGTCCTCCTCGGGGAGCGGGGCACCCCTGCCCGGCGGCGTGGGGCGAAACGGGGCTCGTGTGCACGGCGAGGAACCTCCGCCGGTGGCTGTTCGAGTGGAGGCACTGGCGTGCGCCAGGTCCTCTACAGGTCCTGTGTCATGATGCTGCTGTGGTCCTCCAGCAAGGAAATGAATCTCTTGCCTGTGTTGACTCCTTTGCAGTCAAGGCAAAGCCTGTTTTTAGTAAGCAGTCAGAAGGTGGAAAGGAGGAGGTGCATCTGCTGAGTCTCTTTTTTAAGCTGCTGTTTTTATAAACATTGCTCACTAGACAAATTTATGCAAAAGCTTCTATTACGTCGGTTTTCTTGTATGAGAGATGACTGTCTCCCTCATTAGCAGTAGCTGTCAAGTCTCTTATGTATTTTCTCCCTCCATGCCACTCTCTTCTGACAAGTTCCTCTGGTTACCTTTAGCTATTTCCATGGCAGTAACTAATAATCTTGAGCATTGATCTATTGTAAAGATAGGTTCAAAATGACTAAAATGTGGCCTATATTTGAATTACTGCTATCTTAGAAAACTAGAAAGTGAGTAGCAAGGTACAAATATACCTGTCTGTCTCTCAGACTTTGTTTCTGTCTACTGCAGACAGCACAACCTGATCTCACACCCCATCCCTGTCTCTGAGCTAGAAAGATAGGAGTTTAATGGATGAACTGTTTGATGGATGGGGAACCAGTAGGATGGCCACATCTAAAGAGTTGTAGTCAATGTCTTGGTGTCAAAACAAAGATCAGTAGAAAGTGGTGTCCCTCAAAGGCATTGGGACTGATGCGGATCACTATCTTTGTCCATAGCATAGACAGTGGGATTGAGTATGCCCTCAGAAGATCTGCAGGTACCACCAAGCTGAGCAGTTCAGCTGATATGCTGGAGGAAAGAGTTACCATGCAAACCTTGAGAGACTTGAGGAGTGGGCCCGTGTGAACTTCAAGGTTCAACAAAGCCAAGTGCAAGATCCTGCACCTGGGTCCAGGCAATTCCCAATGTCAGTGCAGACTGGGGAATGAATGGAGCAAGAGCAGCTCTGCAGAGAAAGACTTGGGGGACTAATGAAAAATTCGATGTGAGCTGGCAGTGTGGATCCCACAAATCCAACTATATCCCGAACTCCTTAAAAAGAAGCATGGAGAGCAGGTTGAGGGAGGTGATTCTCCTGTCTCCAGTCTGCTTTTGTGAGACCCCATCTGCAGTCCTGTGTTCGGCTCTGGGGTCCTCAGTAGAAGAAGGAGATGGACCTGTTAGAGCAGGTCCAGAGGAGGACCATGAAAATGGTCAGAGGGATGGAACACCTCTCCTGCAGAGAAAGTCTGAGAAGGTTGGGGTTGTTCAGCCTGAAGAAAAGGCTCTATGGAGATCTTATTGTGACCTTTCAGTTCTTAGAAATGCTTATAAGGAAGACAGACTTTTTACCAAGGCCTAAAGTGACAGAACAAGGGGTAATGGCTTACATGGTAGGTTTAGATTGGACGCAAGGAAGAAATTTTTAACAATGAGTGTTGTGAGACACTGGAACAACTTGCGCAGAGAAGTTGTGGATGCCTGGAAGAATTCAAAGCCAGGTTGGGCAGGCCTTTGTGCATCCTGGTGTAGTGAAAGATGTCCCTGCCTATGACAGGGGAAGTGAATTAATGGTCTTTGAAGGTCCCTTCGAGACCAAATCATTTTCCAATTCTGTGATTCATCTGAGAACCTTGGAAGAAGAATTATCTTCACTGAACTTAGTGAATAGGGACTCCTTCACAGAAACACGCTGTTGATCCATTGAACTCTAAGGGCATCTTGATCTAAATGATTCTATGACCAACAGCTCTTGATTACTGTGTTTTGTTTTTCAAAATATTTTCCCTTTCCATTGCATTTTTAAATCTTCTGCAAGGCCATAAATTTCCCTTTTCCAGAATCTATAATATTTCAGTGACAGGAATTCCTAATGTGAGATTTTATTAGGATGTGGTAAGTTTCTGCTCTTCCCCTATCTCCACCAAATCAATGGTGAATTCTAAACTGTTTAATACCTCTTGTGTTCTTATGTAACCACGTTTCTTTTAGCAACTGATTTCACATCAGTGTATAATTCTAAGGTGCTCTTATACCTCTGCTTTTAAAGCTGTTTCTTGCTTTTAACATACTTTGGAAATTTTTTTTTCCTAATACAATTGGTATATGTTCTTGTTTAAGAACACTTCAAGTATTTACTACCATAAATCTCGAATTATTGTGCTAGTCCTACTTCCACAAAGGAAAAAAAAAATTGAAAATAGATTGTCTTGCTTTATTGGAGTAGTGGATGCCTTTTTGAGGACATTATTTCTCTATTGCCTAATTCCGTTTTCTTCATGAAAACAATTTTTCTTCATGACTCTGTTTTCTTAGGTTTGGAAGGGAGTGCAACCTAAACTCAATCTAAGCTTGTTTCTTGGTAGCATCTTATTTGCGTCTGTGACACTTACAAAAGAGCATGAGAACAGAAATGGAAACTTCTGTTTGTCAGTTGAGGTCTGAGTGTTGAGGAGAGATGGTTCACTTCTAGCAACTGAGGATCAAGCTTCTTTTTGAAACCATAGTTTCTATACATCTCAGTATCTCCTGACTGGAATAAAAATTTTATTTGCAAACAATACATGCAAAAACACGCGAGAGAACTCTGATTTTTGTCTTTTTTTTAAAGTAAATGTTGAACTTGTTCCTGTGTGTTGGGATTCTGTTAATTTAACTTCTGTGTGACTAATGAAAGGGGAAATTTTGCCCAAATTCACAGTAAGTTGCTGCATGCAACCTGTAGCCCTTGAGGGGCTACTTGAGGGACATACAACTTTAAGTAACAATTTAAAAAAAGGAAAAAAAAGGGTTGTCTGTCAGATTTATCACCCATGTTTTTGTGCATGTGACAGATAGGAAGCCCATCCTTTCTCTTCTCTTTATTCCTGTGTTAGGAGGGACTCTAGCACTGAAACCTCACCCTTCTAACATAGGACTTCTCTTGAAGTAGTCAACTGTAGTACATATGTTAGCTTAGCTGTTGATTTAAAATGCACAGAGGCCAATAAATCAAAAGTTCTTTGATAGTCTCAGTCATGAAAAATGTGTATGGTGGTTGGACATAGAAACCAGTGGGAGTACAGGGAATAAATAAAGACAGTAAGGGAATTTTGTTAGTACTGGCGGACTCTGTGTTGAGGAAATGCATATATCCCTACATGGTAAGGAACCCATCAGACAAGTTACTTAGCATCTTGCTGTTTTTCAGGCTTGTAACTCTTAACTTTCTTTCAGCACAAAATAAGTTTGAAGTAAGGTATTTGTGTGTGGTTGGTGGTCTGTGTGCAGCTTCTCCCCTCCTTGTGTACTGACGAAGTTAGGCTGCTTTGTATATACACATTCTCTTTTTTTGAAGCAAACTTTACAAGTATTATCAGTTTAATCTTTGGTAAGTAATTCGTGATGTTCGATTACTTCTACAGAGTTTAAGGGAAAGAAACCTTAGATACTTAGGAGACCTTTAAATTTAGTAGAAAAAAATTTAGTAAACTTGCATAATAAGAAGCTGAAAACATTCGTCTTTAACCTCTTCTGTAGTTTGCTTGCTGTGAATGTGAAATGCAAGGTACAGATGTAATTGGGTGAAATTTAATGGGTAAATAATAGAAAAGAGTTGAGGTTTGACGGTCTAATGGTTGTTCCTGCCTGTGTGTTCCCTTAGTTTGTACTTCAGAATTTTTGTTCTACCTGTCTGTGTTCTTTCTCAGCACTTCTGTGGTGTTATGTTTGTGAGGAAGCTATGGCTTCAGGAGGAGCTGAAGGGTTCTGTTTCTATAATGTCTGTCTGATAAAAGTGCACTTAGGGCTTACCTGGGCTTACTCTGCATCTGTGTCTACACTGTGCAATCCCCTGCCTCAAGTCCTCTGAAAACTCTCCATCAAGGATTGTTTTCTCTTCTGCCCGTGATGGCCTTAGAAGGCCTCCACCTTCTCCACTTGTTAAAGATTTATGTTGAAGTAAATTTTTGCTTTGATGGAATGTGACTTTAGAGGCTCTCCATAGTGGAGCTATCCTCTCTCTCTTCCTCCTTATTGAGGCCACCCACCAAGTAGATGACTTGCTTTGTTTCCAGAACCAGTCACCTGAATAGACCTATTTGCTGAGGTTTTTTTGCAAGCAGCTTCACCTCTGAGAAATTCATTACAAGATCTACTGAGTTATGTGGAAGAACTCTGTATTTTGTTTAAAAAACCACTATCTACTTCAGTATTTTTTTTCTTTTAAGGACAGAGGTTTGGAAACTCTTTGCTCCTGTGCTTTAACCAGTTATCAAGAAAGGGCTTAAAGCTTTCCACGTTGCCATGTATCTGCAGTCACCTACTGCGCTTGGTTGGTGGCCTCTGCACCTGCAGTTGGAGCCGTTCTGACCTCTCCCTCATGTCCTCTCAGCATCCAAGAACTAGTGTACTGGTTTTGTATTATCCATATATTTGTATTATCAATATATTTGTATTAGCCTGTGTTTATCCAGGCTATCCACCTCACTTTCACAATTAAACCTGATCTTGCAGCGAGAGCTTTCCTACCTGTGCAAAAATTTCTATAATTTTTTTCTCCCCTCTGTGGGCTCCAGCAGTTATACAGGGTTGCCTCTTTTTGAACAGTGATTTTAATCCTTCTGACAAGGAACTTCTTGTTCTTAGCTGTCTTTCAGAAACCTCCTAGTAATCTTAGAGACTGTAGGCAAAGTTGTCACTGTAAGAACTCTTAGTGCCTCCAATGGAAACAAATGGTATTGCTGTAAATATTCAAGCTAAATCTATTTGGTTTTGAATCCTAAAAAGATTTTTGTGTGCCTAAGTACTATGGGATGTGTGCACACTCCAGAATGTAGTATTTCAGTCTTCAGAGAGCAGTTTGCTACCTGAAGTCCATACTATGGCCTTAATTTCATCTCTGTAATGGCAGTGATAGTTTTGTTATTGCTGTTTGATTTGGGTTTTTTAACATCCATTCCAACAGTTCAGAGTTCAAAATTTTATGGCTGTGGGGAAAGCCTAGAGTTCATTCAAAAGGTGATGTGGAAGGCATTTTATTCATGCTAATAATAGAGCAAATGCAAGTTGATAAAGTAGGCAAAAATTCACAGTGAGGGCAAGTCCTGAGAAGATTGTGTGACCAAGTTGCTAATAGTCCAGTGGAACATTCTTCAAATAAATCTGTTTACTGACAATGCAACAAGAGCCAGCAATATTAACAGAATTAAAGAATAATTATGTTTTCTGTGCTGTGCTTCAAAGTTTATGGACAACTTCTAAGTAAGGAAAGACATGGGAGTGTGTGCAGCTTGGGCTTTATTTTGTGATTTTGTCATTTTTTGAGTCTTTTTTTCCTTTGTGGGAAAGGAGTTTGGAGACTAGGAAAACAGTTAATTAACAATAAACTTAAAATACTTCAACTAAAAACTTGCATAAACAAAAGAGAAGTTTAAGATAGTTGACTAAATCACAAGACATGAAAAATTAATTTTTTTTCAGAAATACTTCACGGAATCATACAAAGGCTTCGCTTGGAAGGTACATTAAAAGTCATCCATTTCCAACTCCCCTGCATTGGGATGGGACACCTTCCACTAGACCAGGTTGCTCAAAACCTGGCCTCGAACACTTCCAGGATGGGACATCCACAACTTCTCTGGGCAATGTGTTGCAGTGTCTGGTCACCCTTGCAATAAGGAGTTTCATCCTAGTGTCTCATCTAAATGTCTCCTCTTTTAGTTTAAAATCGTTCCCCTTTGTCCTATTACTACTTGTGTGGAAAGTTGCTCTACCTCTTTTTTTTATAACCCCCTTTAAATACTGAAATGTCTCTGCATGGAGCCTTTTCTTCTCCAGCTGAAGCACCCCAGCTCTCTCAGCTTATCTTCATAGGAGAGGTGCTCCATCCCTCTGATCTTTGTGGCCCTCCTCTCTGGACCTGCTCTGACAGGTCCATTCTTGTGCTGGGCACCCCAGAGCTGGATGCAGGACTCCAGGTGGGGTCTCACAAGAGCAGAGTAGAGGGGCAGAACCACCTCTCTTGACCTGCTGGCCGTGCTGCCTTTGATGCAGCACAGGATGTGTTTGGGCCTTTGGGGCTGTGAACACACATTGCTGGCTCATGTCCAGCTTTTCATCCATGAGAACTTTCAAGTCCTTCTTTGGAGGGCTGCTCTCAATGAGTTCTGCCAGTCTATATACTCATGTCTGGGATTGCCTCAACCCAGGTGCTGCACCTTGCATGTCATAACTGAGCTGGTCCTAAAGTTGCACTTTTGAAACCCAGTGTTTTCTACAGGAACAATCAGTTCTGCTTACAATGTGTGTAAATTCTCATCAATAACAAAATAGGAACACTAATGGCATTTGAGACAAGTATTTTAGTTTATCAGTATATGATGTGTTAAATGCAATTGTGTTTTTCCCCAGGTAATACTTCATAGTGATGTAGAACTTCTCATATAGGTAAAACAGAGGAGATACAGCAGCATTACTGTAGTGACAAGCATAATATTTGCTCATGGTGTACCTGAGGAGGTAAAGAGCTTTACAACTTTTCTTCCAAGCTTAGTTTTGCAACAATAACACTTTAGGCGTTTGGCAAACATTTTGTAACAGGAAAGAAAATTTGTAGGGTTTTTTCCTTCAGCATGTTTTTTTGGCAGCATCTGTATCAGAGTAGTTTGCAGCAATAGTTGATAGCTGGTCAGTGCCACCCCTACACCACTGAATGCAGTTTAGAGTGTAATTATTTTACAATAATTTTGCATCTGCATTTAAGCAAAACTGTTGTCTGAGATGACATACAGCTAATTGGAAAAAGAGTGGAGAGAGTTTGCTAATCTTTGAAGTCTTTCAAGAAAGAAAGTGATTATTGTTTAGTTTAGCTAAGCTTTCTTTAGAATGGTCCTATAGTTTAGAAATTATGTTTACAGACATATTAAAATAATGAAATGTTGTCTTTCCAGGAAACAAGGTTTCTCACAATCATGATACATTAATGTTTGGAAAACCAGTTTCAATTACTACTTAGTTTTTTTCAGGAGTTCACTCCCACCCCCTTCTGGAAACTTCAATTGACTATAACAAACCTTGTTTAAAGAAATGTGTAAGAGTGTGAAATGAATTTCAGTTCACTTCCTAAAATTATAAGTAATTAGAAGCTTCTTTATAGCAAAAGTCTTGCTGAACTTCAGCAAGAAATATTTCCTCTGAAATACTGGCTTCTTGGAATTGGACGATTTTCTGTTCATGTCTTGAACTTTTATCTTTTGTCCTTTTTCTCCTTGATTTCTTTACAACCAAATTGTTTCTGTGCATTGCTTCTATATTTTTTTCATATGCTACACTTGTACTTTCTGCAGCTTTAAAATACTGTTATCTGCCTTTTGGAATAGTTCACTTCTAATACTGCACTGTGCATAGGAAAGTTTGAATGGCTGTGTGGAGTGTAGATCTTTGAAGGATTGTTAGATTGCTTTGCTTAAAGGAGAGGGTTTTAAAAAAACTATTGGTTTTTTTTTTTCTTATGATTCACAAGTGAAAGTTCTGTTCAGCTGTGTGGCTGCTTATCAGTATCATTAACTGTGTGTGTATTACTTAAGGGATATAGTCTGAGGAGAAGTGGCTGTATCCATCTGCATTCACTACTCTGATCCAACCTCAGGAAAGCAAGTCATGGTCAATGTTGTTTTCCCCCCTCTACCCCACAAACAGTTGCATCCGTTTCATGCATCAGGTATATTGAGCTTCCTGTTACATGACAGTCATGCTGTGATAACTTTTTGGTGAAGGATATTCAAATAAATGGCTATGTATTTCAAGTCCATCTGCTGTTATAATGGTTGTTCTTTCAGGAGAGAAGCAACTAAATGTGCCTATCAGTGACAAGCTATGTGAGTTTTTATTGTACTGGCAGATATCCGTATTAAGTTGTGTTTCATCACTTTAGGTACTGAAGTTATTTTATAGATTCATAAAAAATAATCTGAGGAAACACAGCAAAGAATTTTTTTTTTAAAGAGAAACTGGACTTGATATGAATAAAACATGAAACTCTGAATTAAATGTAACAGGAAACCAGTCTTGCTATGAAGCTGTTGAATTGTCAGTGCAAATCTGTATGTGTAAAGAGCAGATAACTTTGTTACATGCTCACCAGTAGTGTGATAAGTTTAAAAATCAGGATTTGTTGGATGGAGTTGTAGTCTTTCAACTAGACATCTTTCTCAGATGTCTTGTTAGGGCAGTATGGAAAATACTAAGTTTCAGTGCTTTAAGTAGTCTTCCTATGGTTGGTATTGACGTAGAAGGTTGTTATAGAAGGTTATGTATCTTTCTTAAAACTTTCCTGTTACAGGAAAAACTTTCCCCTTGCCCATCTGCTGCTAGGTGCACAGTTGAGGAATTAATGGAACATACATTGTTTGAGATAACTTTAGTTACCTGACTAAAGTATCTGACTTTAGTTGACCATGCAGAATACTTTTTGAAATCTCGAGTTCTGTAATGACATGCTTTAAACTTAAGAATTGAGCAGAAGTAATTCCTCATACTTAACTCTTCACACCTGGTTCATCAGTAGGTGGACTCGTAAATTTTTAAGTTCTCTTTTCAAGTCCTTGTTGCAATTGAAATGTTGCTTAGTCTAAGAGTAGAACTATTGTTTCTGGGAGGCATTTAAGTCGTAGAGATATGTAGTCTGAATGTTGGCATTTTCTTTTCTGACAGTAGAAACAATATTCTTGCTTCTTCTGTAGGCTGATATTGCCAAATACTGTTAAATGTTAAAGATTTTGTCTGAGCAAACTGTTTTCCTGATTGTGTGAGGTACTACTTTGTATGAACTAGTTAATGTTAGCTGTTCTACAGATGTGTTCTAGCAGAGTAGGACCAGTGGGTGACATATTACAAGACAGTAAAAAATAGATATTCAAAATGAATGTGGGGCATTAAAAAACAATCTAGCACTTAATGATTTCAAATTTCTTCTTTCCATAAATTTCTGGAGATTTTAATGCATTTAGTCAATAATTGACTCCTAGTATTTCCCAGGTGACTTTTTTTTAAATTGTAAATATTAGTGAATTTTAGAGATGATAAATGCTTCAAGTATTTCTGCTTCTAGTGGTCCTTTACCTTATTTCATTTTTCTGTTCCTTTAGTACATATTTGTCTTGGCCAGCATCCTTGCTTTTTCCTTGGCTGAACCACTACTGTGTTACTCTGTGATTTTTCTCTGAAAGTTGACTGCTTAACAGACTAAATAACACGTGAGGATATGATGCACACATAATTGTTATATACAGAATTGCTTAGGTTTTTTGTTTTGTTTTGGCTCTTTTTTCTTTTTTTTTTCTCTGAAGTGAAAGGATTCAGGTAGCTGACTAACTCCTATATTTTCTTGTGTACCTTTCCTCCTCGTTTTATTACAGTTGCTTCAGTATAAGGAGTAGAAATGTATCTGACATTTTGTAAGGGCATTTGACATGTCTGTAGGGTTATTTGCTTGTTTACTTTTTCGGGTCAATAAATGGGAGCATGACTATGCTGTGAAGACAATAATACTGAGCTGGCCCTATCTTTGTGTTACCAGAGTGTTAATCTTCCTGGAAAGAAAGATACTTGCACTTAAACTGTACTGCTGAGCAACGATATTAAAAACAGAATTATTGCATGAGGAAGGAGCAGTGGAGGGAAGTCACGAAGTTGTGACCTCTGCATTAGTGTCCACATTATGCATTGGGATGTGATGCTGATATCTCTGAGCAGGCTTTGAACCTAAGGGTGAAACAGTGCAAATTGTTTTATAAACGAAACCAAACCTAAAAATAGGATGCAATCTGATAAAAGCACTGTTGTGGCTATCTGAGTGAAGATCTGCAGATAGGATAATCCAGTTTTGCTGCTTGGGATGAGAGTGTGCCTGGTGAACACATCTGTATTCCTCCTGTGTGTAAACTGAATTGTGTGCCTCTGTGTCAAGTCCCACAGCGTTTCTGTCTGTGGGGATGGGCAGAGCCAGCTCAAGTATGCAAATGCTCTCTAAAAAACTGGGTAGACCTAAGTGTCTCTTCCATCAGCATGGAATAGGAAAGGCTTTTTCACAAATTTCAGTGCAGTTGTTTTGTGGAGTGTGTATACTTAGTTGTGTTTGAAGTATAGCATTGATACTATGGTAAACTGGGTTTTGCTGCCACCTGGTTAGAAGTGTGTCTAAGAATTATGGTATAACATTATCACATATAAGCGAGGTACATTTATGCTGGATTCAGACATAGCAGTGTAATTTCGTGTCTTAATTTCTTTATTTGTTTTAATAAAATTTTAGTGTTCTGCTTAACAGAAAGAGTTTTCATCTTTTCTTTCAGCTGATGCAGCCCAGCAGTTTCAGTATGCAGTGAGAGTTATTGGAAGCAATTTTGCTCCCACCGTTGAACGTGATGAATTTCTGGTAGCGGAGAAAATCAAGAAAGAACGTAAGTGCATCTTTGTTCCTTTCTTAGAAATAGGAGGTTCTTCATGAAGTTATTTGATCAGTTTATTTCTCTGAAAATGTGACAGCTCTGCCTCACAGATAGTCATCTAATCTGTTATTAATGCTTACCTCCTGAAAATGTCATGATGCAAATTCCAGTAATACTCTAGCGAATATTCCTGGGTGGCTATTTGTATTTACAGCTTAGATTTTTCTGAATACTCAGCTTGGACTTTCCTTGCCATTTACTTTGTATCTCAACCACTATGAAAATAAAAACCAATTAATATTGCGCTCCTTTCACTTTAATAGTACTCAGAATTTATGAATTAATAGGTTTTTTTTAGAAGATATTTTTGAGATGTGCACTTTAGAAATATTACATGTTGGCACAATTAACTTCATGAACACCTGTGTGAAAGTTGCTGAATGAGTATCCTGGGACTTGATGGAATTGGTTGTGACTTACCTGATATTTCTTGACTTCAGTTTCTCTATAAGTTTTCGGCAACCACCTTCTCAAAACCAAAATAATAGACTATGATTTCATAAGTTGTGTTGTGGTTCCATTCCTTTGGGCTCTGTGCTGGTCCAAGTCAAGTGTCACACTGTGTGAATCCATAGGGGTTGTGATGCATTCTTCTTGAAAAGACAAATACTGCTTTCAGCAGATTGTCTGCTATACAGTAGCATGTCCTGAAACAATTACTTGAAGTCTGCTAGTTAAATTAAAGCTTCATATTTGGGCTTTGAGTATTCAGTCAGGGAGATTGAATTGAATTAGGGTGACTGACGTCAGTGGTTGTAACTGTTTTAAGGTCCACTTGTAGTGTCTGCTAATGCAGGGCTTCTGTGACTTGCTGGTAGGCAAATAAGGCCATCAGAATTCCTCTAGCTACAACTCTGAAACACTGGAATCTGCAATATACACTTTCTGCATGATGAGTTTCTACATGCTTTGGTTAGTTCTAGACAGCGCAGCACATATTCTTTGGGCCTGTTGCCAGGAGTTTTGAAGAGGGCTATCTCCCTCATCTTCCTTCTCCCCAACTTCAGCTTGTAGGCTGATGGAAGTGGTCATGTAACAAGAGATTAGATATATCCTTCTAACTTTACATTTATCTTGGAAATACCATACAGGAAATTACTTAGCTGGCAAAGTGTATGTAGCAGTGACTTTTGATGCTAATTAACATATCTAACATTTAACAGCTATTTTTCTTATTGCTAAAGTTTCTTCAGATGTTTTTATCTCCTTGTTTTTCTTAACATGGCTCTTCTGACGTAAAGTAGCTTTTCTGAAGAAATGTTAGTTTGAAGATGGTTTTTCCCCTGAGAAAAATACTTGTGTTATGTAACTGGCATTGATTGAGACTATTATTTTTTGTAATATAAGAGTTGCATGACCTTGGAATTCTGCTTGACTTGGAGTGAGTAGCATTACTAATAGTTTTTCCTGCTTTTATTGCCTAAAATAGACACAATTACACTTAGTTTTGTGAACAATTACACATAGTTTTTATAGCATTCTTTAAGACATATATGCTTTCGGTTATGTCCCTTAAGTCCCTAAACCTACTATATGGCAGACTAGACTTTAAAAGGGCACTTATTTAGAAGGCGTATATTTTGATTGCTCTAAGAAAAACAGGTACTTACATTGAATTGCTTCTGATGCAAGAATTTCCAGGACTGTAATGCAGATAACATGAAAACAGGCAAAATGAGAAATGGAATGAAGCTGTTCATCATCACTAAGCTTTCTGGGGTAGACCTTCTAATTTACCACAAATATATAATGTTAGAAATAAGTATTATACTTCTTTCAAATTTTAAATCTTTTTTTTTTTTCTTTTAATAGTTGCGCGACAAAGAAGGGAAGCAGATGCTGCTTTATTTTCAGAACTCTACAGAAAACTTGGTTCACAGGTAGTGTAAGAAACATGTAAAGAGTAAAAAACTGAGAGGACACATCTGTCTGATGTTAGAGTTGTTTTGGAGAGTGCTCAGGTCATGAACAATATTTTTTTCTGAAAGGTTAGTTGAATACTGGAACAGCTTGCCCAGGAAAGTTGTGGTGTCTCTATCTTTGGAGACAGTCAAAAACTGAGTGGACAGTTGCAGGCAACCTGCTGTAGACATTCCTGCTTTGAGCAGAGGGATTGGACTAGACAATCTTCAGTGATGCCTTCCAACCCTAATTATTTTGTACTTTTTGTGAAAAAGTTTACAAGTTCTTTTTTTTTTCTATTTAATTGTAAATAGGAAGAGAATAAAGGATACATTCTTAGTACTTGAGTCCAGTTGTATGAAAGGGTACTTCATGTGAAGAAAGGAACTCTGTAAAAAATAGAAGTATTCATTTGATATGTAAAACTGATGAATTTTCTCATAGTTTATTTTACAGAAATCCCTTGCAGTATACTGATTTTAATAATTAGGGTTCTCATGCTTCTGAATTTTTAAGTGCTCCAAGTCTGCAATGTTGAAAGTTAAGGGTTTGTTGACTTTGATTTTTCCAACACCAGTGTTAATCAAAGAATACTGTATGTTGATATTCTGACAAAAGATGTTAGTGTAGAGAAAACCTGAGTTTAACAGGATAATACTACGATGGCATTTTAAGTAATAAAAATTGAAACACTTGCTTTTGAAGCCTCTTTGTAAAGGAGAGTGAATGGGAAAATGGAGAAAAGACAGTTCCTTGCTTAAAATTTTACCATGAGTATTCCTTCTTCACATTGAGGTTACATTAACGTCCACACCTGAGATGTTTTAAATGGTGAGAGTATGTGGGAATGCTGGTAAAAGTTCAGCTCTGTATAAACCTCATTCTTAGTAGCTATAAATTTTAAATTGAGCTTACTTGCTGATCTCAGAGCAGGTGAGAGTTCATGATTTGAATACAGTGGAAAAAATCATAAAATTAGCAATACAGAGGCTGCACTGCACATTCTCAGTTTATTCAAAATGTGTTAGTCTTATTTATCAGGAAAATTTATTTATATGTACATATATGAGGCTTCATAATTAAAAAAATCTATTACTATCAAGAGCTAAACTCATTTCTGTTTGTCTTCATCTTTTTAAAGGGCGTTTTGAAAAACAAGTGGTCAATACTCTACCTCCTGCTTAGCCTTAGTGAAGATCCACGTAAACAGTCTAACAAGGTAGACCTTTGTTACTTCTGAGAAACAGTAAATGTGTGTGACTTATTTTAGATGTCATAAAGAATCGTTATCCAGACTTAACCAACACATCAGGTTGTGTTTGTGGGAGTTGTGTGTGAGGCTGAAAGGAAGAACACACTTGACTTAAGTGTCTGCAATATGTGGTATAATTTTCTTACACTAAGTACATCTAAAAGTTGGAGCTGTCCAACATTTGTAGCTGAAGTTGTGGCTGTATTAGATGGGTGGTTTTTATGTTTGCTTTTGGTTGGTGGTGTAATGTCTGCTCATGTGCTAATGAGTTTTAAATGGAGTAGGGAAAGCCAAATTTCTCCTTTGGTTGCAGCTCTGCTTGCACCAAAGTGCTTTTTACAGCTATTGCTAATGACACTTTGCAGGCAAAAGGAAGCTATGTTGCTAAAAGTACTTTAGCTCACCACAAGGGACTTTTTTGTCATTATATTTGCATCAGCAAACTTTTCTTTGCATAAATGTGATCTTCAGATGTTTCTTGTGTTCTAGATATTGCACTTCTGTTAACTAAAGATGTGACTTAAAGCAACTCCCGCATCTTTTTTTTTTTTTAATTTTTCTTTTTTATTATTCCTCCCTTTTCAAATCCTTTTCTTTTCAGGTGTCAAGTTATGCCACGCTTTTTGCTCAAGCATTGCCACGGGATGCTCACTCGACCCCTTATTACTATGCCAGGCCTCAGACCCTTCCACTGAATTACCAAGACCGCAGTGCTCAGTCTGTCCAGAGTTCCTGCAGCATGGGGAGCAGTGGGATCAGCAGCATCAGCTTGTATGCCCTAAATGGGCCAACACCAACTCCACAATCACTCGTTCCAGGGTAAATTTTACCTTACAGATAGGTTTGGAGAAGAATTAAAATGATCTGCTGCTTTTTTTTTTTACCTTTCTTTTTTTTTTTTCTTTCTCCCACCCTCCCCATTTTTATGCCATTGGAAATTCCACTGTAGGTGCAGAGAAACTGAGTTCCTTAGCTGAACAGTTCTGAATATCAGGTGCTGGCATATGACCATATGAAACCATAAATGGTTGCCCAAATGTATCCATTCTTAACCACCATCTTCTTGTCTCTTAATTTTCCTTCCCGCCCCCAAGATTTGTGAAACAAACACAAATTCACAACAGAGCATTTTCAGAAAGGACCAAAGCTTTTTTCTGGGTTGAAGATACACTCTACTAAAAAACTGTATTTGACATGTTATTGAATTCATAGTGTGGAAATAATAACTAGTGCTGACAGAACTGGATTTTATTATTATTAATAGGCTCTAGAATACAAATACTTATTTGACTTTGTCAGTACTAGGTTTATATTGTGTATCTTGAATACATGGATAGAGGATGCCTTTAAACTAGGAGCAACAGGGAGGATTGAACCCCACAACTGAGTGAGGAAGTGACCAACCAGGATAGTGAGCGAAAGATGCAGGGTGATGTGGGCAAGAGATACCTTGAAACCAACAGAGCAGGGCAGAAGGGAGTCCATCCAACTGTGTGCACAGAAATGAGGAACGTGGAGAGGAAGCCTTATATGGAAAATTCTCATACTTTTTCTGGAACATCAGCACAACTTTGCTGGAGTGCTTACGCACTAACACATGCAGTGTGGGGAACAGAGGAGGACTTGAGGTGTGTGCAGTACTAGGGCTGTGATCTTACTGGAATCACAAAAATGTGGTGGGGTAGTTCATATGACTGGAGTGTTGCAGAGGTAGTGCCCAAGAAAAAGAACAACAGATAACTGGCAAAATTTGTAAATCTGTGAATCACAGGAAGTTAAACATAAGGCAAAAAGCTTTTGCAGTAAGGTGGGGTGTGTGTTTGGGGGCAGTGGGAATATTGTGAAGCACTGAAATGGGTTGCCCAGAGAGGTTGTGTAGTCTCCATGCTTAAAAATATTACAAATATATCTTGGACAATGCACCAGGTAACCTTCTGTAGTTGATCCTGCTTTGAGCAGGAGACTTGGAGGTGATCTCCTTTCCAACCTCAACTGTTGTATAATCCTGATACAATATAGAAAGCTATGTCAATGATGTTATTTCACATATCTGCTTGCTTAAAAATATCAGCAGAATTTACCCTGTTTCTTGCATATCTTTGGTCTGACCTGTTCAGACTGTTCCATTTTACAGCAATTTCACTGCGCTCTTTGGTCTTGTAATCTGTGAGTTGAACAACCCAGATTAGATCTTTCTGTTGGCTTCATTCCTCCCGAACTTCTCTTTATACCTGTCTTCCTTTTTTCTAGAATACATTCTTCTGAACAGTCTAAATTCAGTGTTGTACTCTGTTTGACATGTTACAAATGCTAAGAACAACAGAGCTCTGTCTTTGACAGTAAGACCAATTATCCTCCGGGCAACCGGCCTCCTGAGCTGGTAGACAGGAAGCAGAATGGACCCCCTGTAATCCAGGAGGAAGCAGTTAATGATCTGCTGAGCCACTTAAATGCTCACAAGTCTATGGGACCCATCCTAGGGTGATGACAGAGCTGGCGGAAGAGCTCGATAAGCTGCCCATCATCATTTCTTGTTGGTCCTGGCTAACTGGGGAGATCCTAGGCAACTGGAGGTTGGCCAATGTGACTCCCATCCAGATGAAGGGCCAGAAGGAGGATTTGGGGAACTACAGACCTGTCAGCCTGACCTCGGTGCCCAGGAAGGTTATGGAGTGTTATCACATGATCACATCTTGAGTGTGATCACATGGCAGATGCAGGACAACCAAGGGATCAGATCCAGCCAGCATGGGTTTAGGAAGGGCAAGTCCTGCCTGAGCAACCTGTTCTCCCTTTATGACCAGGTGACCCACCTAGTGGATGGGGGGAAGGCTGTGGATTTACTCTATCTGGACTTCAGCAAAGCCTTTGACACCATCTCCCATAGCATACTCCTGGCAGAGCTGGCAGCCCACGGCTTGGACAGGGGCACTCTGCTGGGTTAAGAACTGGCTGGATGGCCAGGCCCAGAGAGTGGTGGTGAATGGTGCTGCATCCAGGTGTCCTCCGGGGATCAGTGTTGGTCCCAGTCCTGTATGATCATTGATCATCTGGATTAGGAGATGGAATCTACCATTGGCAAACTCATGGACAAGACCAGGTTGGGTGGGAGTGTCAATCTCCTGGATGGTAGGAAGGCTCTGCAGAGAGACCTGGATGGGCTGGATCAACAGGCTGAGACCAATGGTATGAGATTCAAGAAGACCAAGTGCTGGGTCCTGCAGTTTGGCCAAAAGGACCCCCCTGCAGTGCTACAGGCTCGGGGAAGAGTATTTGGAAAGTGGCCAAGTGGAAAAGGACCTGGAGATGCTGGTTGCCAGTGGTGGAACATGACCCAGCAGTGTGCCCAGATAGCCAAGAAGGCCAATGGTACCCTGGCCTGTATCAGTTGTATCAGGAACAGTGTGGCCAGCAAGACTAGGGAAGTGATTCTTCCCCTGTACTCAGCACTTGTGAGGCCACATCTTGAGTTCTGTGTCCAGTTCTGGGCCCCTAAATTTTGAGGACATTGAGGTGCTGGAGTGTGTCCAGAGAAGGGCAATGAAGATGGTGAAGGGTCTGGAGCACAAGTCTTATGAAGAATGGCTGAGGGAGCTGGGGTTGTTTAGCCTGGAGAAGAGGGGGCTCAGGGGAGACCTTATCACTCTACAACTACCTAAAAGGAGATTATAGCCAGGTGGGGGTCAACCTCTTTTCACAGGCAACTAGTGACAGGATGAGAGGATGTAGTCTTATGCTGTGCTAGGGGAGGCTTAGGTTGGTCATTAGGAAGAACATCTTCACATAAAGGGTGATAAGATAAGGGCTGCCTGGGGAGGTGGTGGAGTCACCGTCCCTGGAGATGTTGAAGACTGGACATGGCACTTAGTGCTGGGGTCTAGTTGACATTGTGATATTAAGTTATAGGTTGGACTTGATCTTAGAGGTCTCTTCCAACCTCATTGATTCTGTGATTCTGTCTTACAGTCTGTGTTCTTGTTGGCCATCCCATGAGTTAATGATGTGATTGAGAGAGGAAACACATTCCTCAACTTTTTTTACATGGACATTTATTTTGCAATCCTATTCCATCTCTTCATGCAACTGCTTTCACAGCCTTGTGGAATTAGTATTTTGAGTTTTTTGAAAAGATAGGTATATTTCAAAATGTTTGCATTCAGTTGGTGGAAGGGGAGGAATGATCAGCAGCAAAAATCCCTTGCAAATATTTTGCAACTTTATTTTTCATCATGATGCAGAAATAGTCAGAAAGCTAGCTTATAGTCTTAACATTTTTTTCATGATTAAGATTTTCTCTGTGAGAAAAATTGACAAGTTTGAAAGGAAGGAAAATCAGCTTGTCTGGATGCTCCCTCCTTGATCACATCTTCAGGCACTTGATACAAACTATCTGAAAGAGTAGAGTAGCAGGAATGTCAACTTTGTCTTCTTTCTCTGTTTTCCTTTAGTTCTTTGACATGTAACTACGGTTTCAGGTAATAACAAACTTAAATATTTATGATTTTTATTATGACTGTTGTTTATTATTCTTATAGTACCTTCATTTTTAATCCATTTCGGTATAACTATGTTTTTCATCAGTTTTTGATATGATCATATTTGTCAAATTTGTACTTCCCCCCCCTTTTTTTTTAAGTGTAGGCTTATAGCAATCAATAGATTTCTTATATGTTCTGTACTCTTTTTTTAAGGTCCCTTTATTAAAAAAGAAAAAAACCAAAGAAAACATCCACAAAAAGCAAACTCAAACTTGGGGCATTTTTCAAAACTTGTACTACTCCATACCATGTAATGGGTATGGGATCAAGGTTTTTAAAAATGGTTCTTCCTTTTATCCTTTGTAGACAATCCTATCAAGCTCCAGGTGTTGGAGAGTGCCTCCGTCAGCAGCTGGGATCACGTCTCGCATGGACTTTAACTGCAAGCCAGCCTTCTTTACAAAGCACTACCTCAAAAGGCTTTTCAAATGCTGTGTCTCGTGGTGTGCCAAGGTCTAGGCGAGAAGGGGATACAAGTGGTGAGCAGAGATGTATTTGCTGAAGATCATTTTTATAAATTATTTTGGAATTGTTTTATAGCATGTTGATTTTTTTTTTTTTTTTTGAGGAGTGTTTTTCTAGAATGTGTTTAACAGAAGGATAGAAGGAAATATGCAAGACTAGTATATTTGGCCACAATCTCTCTGGCTGATGGTTAATGTCTTTTTGCAGTGGTTGGCTTGATAATGTGTTCTGGTCCTCTTAAAAGACTGACTTGATTCCAGTGTTTGTCAGTCAAGTGATTGTGACTTGTGAGCAGTGATCATTCCTGTGATGATCAGAAGATGCTACTGCTTTTAGAGTCAGAGAGCTCAATGAATATAATTTGTTGAAATAGATTCATCCATTTGTGATTATGTGTCTTTTAAAACTTGGAAATGTGCACTGGAATATAGAGATCTTAAAACTGTTTCTTCTTTAAATTAGCACAGCTTACAGTGGTTGTATTTAGAGCAAGTGACAAAAAATATTTTCAGTAAAATAAGAAATAGATAAATATAGAATCATACAATCACAGAATGGTTTGAGTTGGACTGGACTTTAAAGATCACCTCGTTCCAGCCCCCCTGCCATAGGCAGGGACACCTTCCAATAGACCAGGTTGCTCAGAGCCCCATCCAGCCTAGCCTTGAACACTTCCAGGCATGGGGCATCCACAGCTTCTCTGGACAACATGTTCCAGTGCCTCATCACCCTCACAGTAAAGACTTTCTTCCTAAATTCCTAATATTGCTAATTTGTTTCCTTGATTAAGTGGCTGTAAACTTGAAGCTAGTGCCTAGAGGATCTATTCTGAATTTACACAAGCATAACTAAGGAGAAATTGGTTAACAGGTGATCTCTGTGACAATTCTAACTTTCAACCCACTCTACTTTTACTGTAAAAGTGAGAGACTTTTCTGAATAAGAGAGCTAATGGCAGATGTCATCTTACAGTGCTGTTACTCTCTGGCAAGGAAAGATAAGAGATGCAGTTTTTTGTTTGTGCATTTTTTTTCTTTTTTTTAACAACTCTTAAACAAATAAATGGTGCATATTTAGAAGCTGAAATATAGCCTGTCTGCCAGACATCTTTGAGTAGCAGTGTACAAAGCAGCAGCTTATAGAACAGACAGAGTTGTACTGGTGTATCAGAGGGCAGCATTTGGTGTTATATATAAAGTAAATACATTTATATATACCCGATAGATTTAATATAGAGAAAAATATATAAAATCCAGTACTGCCTCTTAATTTGTTATACTGATTGGTGTGGAAGGCAATACTTCTCCTGTTGAGTCAGCCAGCAGCTGTGACGTTTTGGTTCTTATGTGGAATGGGTGTAAGGACTGACAGTTGTCTTAAATGAGTCAATTGCTGATGTAGAAATAGAAGTAAGACTGCATTCAGAATATAGAAGGCTAATGCCAAAAAGATACATTTGTATGAATATAAAATTCTTGTATAATTATGTTTTTTCTGTCTTCTAAAGTTGCTTGCTTTTATTTGGAGTTGTCTTCTTATTACACTTACACAGAGAGTGTAATCAGGCATATTGTCTGGCTGATGTTAATACCCATTGTATTATTTACCAAGTAAAGAACCATGCACTTGCATCTTTCACCATTTCATTAAGAGTTCCTAAAAAGGGCAAACTACTCTTATGCACATCTTAATGTTATGAGGAGAGACTAAGTTTTAAACAGCGCCTTGAGGTGAAGGCTACTTTTGCCAAATAGGAATAGACTTTATTTTTTACCTTTTTTTTTTTTCTGGGAAAGGGGATTTTTGGGGAGGCAAGCTGATGAGAGTAAGAGTGCTGTCAAAATTGGGAGAAGCATGTTGTAGCATCTCAATTTCTGAATAGTTGCTAAAATTGTTTCATTCTTGTTATCTTAAATGAAGTTACAAAACCAAATGATGCTGTTTTGCCCAGAAAAGGTTGGGGTAGTTTCAATAGCCTGCACAGAAGCTTTTTTGGTTTTTTTTTTTTCTTTAAATTAATAAATATCCTAAATCTCAATTATAGTCTAACCTCTAACTAGAGATAATAACCAGAAGCAAGCTGTATGCTGTAGTAACAAATGCTTTACTAAATCAAATGTATATCTTCAGAAACAGTATTTACACTTCACTGTTTGCCAGCTCCATAGCTGTTATGCAGCTGGCACTCTGGTTTTGATCACCAAGCAGTGGCATATATGATTGAAAGCCAGTATTAAAGAAGCAGCTTTTTCTTCTGGATTAGCTGTTGTTTTCCGAGGTGAATATAAAGAGATTATTCTGTAAGTCCTACTTAACAGCTTTAGCTGTTTGTTCGAAAAAAGATAAAGTTATTACAATGCTTGCCTCAGAAATTGCACTGGTGGTTGGATCAGAAAAGATAAAAGGTTTTAAGGACTGACTGATGTGTTGATTAAAATATAACACGCCCTGTGTCATGTAAGTTACTGCTCTGGGAACATCACAGGTACCATTAGAGGCAGGCAAAGGGAATCTGACTTTCTGTCTGATTGTTAAGAGTACCTAAAACATTTCTTTACAGATTATAAACACAGGCTTTATAATTCCTTTTTATTTTGGTTATGCTTCTAAATAGCTTTCTGAAGTTGTAATCAAAATGAATTATCTCAACAAATCTAAATACTGTTTTGTTTTTGTTTTTCTTTCTAGGCTCTGTTGAAATAACTGAAGCAAATCTTGTAAGAGACGTTTTATATGTCTTCCAGGGAATAGATGGCAAAAACATCAAAATGTGCAATTCTGAAAATTGCTATAAAGTAGAGGGAAAGGTACTGTATGGTGACTTGTATTTCATATGTGACCTGCGGTGTATGTAGGAAAAAACCAGCCATGAAAAACATGTAAAAAAGTTAAAATATTATTACAAATCTTTATTCCCTACCCCAGTTTTTTTGTTTGTTTCTTTGTTTGTTTTTTTAATACAAAAAAGTAGTTTCAATAGAAGTAGTTTAAAATTGTTTAAGTAGATTTAGGTTCCAGAAAGAAACTATAACATTTCACAAGACGAGACTAGACTCCCAACTCTTAATCCAGTAGAAAGACTCCTATGTTATGTCTTAATTTACACCCTCTCCAGCATGTAAAATATAAAGCAGATACAGACGTTTGACCACGTTCTTATTGGATTAAATTTAACAGCCTGAGATGTGGAATGGATGCAAGTCATTTGATGTCATGGTCTTGAATACAATGTAGAAGTGATCATCTAGATGGGTTCATGCAGATTACACGAGAAGGGACTGGTGATACAACAGAAGAAAGTGCTGATATGAATTTGAATGGAGGTGTCAAATAGGGGACAAAAGAACAGCAGAAATGCCTGAGAGAGGGAAGGTCTTCCTTTAAGGTGGTGAGATGTTAAGCATAGCTGCAAAAACACCTCTGGAGTGAGATTGGGTCAGCCAGAGCAAACAACAAAAGTATGGCACTAATTTCCTTAGCAGCTTCTCATTCAGTGTTTAGACAGGACTACCTCAAAGTCCTGTTTCTGCTTGCTAATTGACTTTCATGTTCAAAGGGAAAGACAATGCTTCTGATTTTTACTTGTATGAGAACTTTCTACTATATTACATAGTCCTAAAATGAAGGGGGAAATGACTTTTGGACCATTTCATGTGCCAAGAGCACAGTCGACAGGTCTGAATGTTGGTGATAACGGAGCTAATTTCTTTTATTCCCCAATAATAGCAAAAAGTTACTTTATAATGGTGTTTACAGCTGCTTAGTGGAGGGTAAATTAAAAACTTCTTGTTAAATCAGTTAAATCTTGTTTATGAACAGATCTTTTTTACTTGTAGAAGCTGCAAAGTTTGTAATTCCTCAACACCTGTGCCAAGTTAATTATGTTCCATATATAATTTAGATTATATATGGCGAAGAAAAGGTAGCATAATAGATTTTTCTAGAGGAGTGTTGAAAAAAATTAATCAATGACTGCATAATTGGCACTATAGGTTTCATTGGTGTTCTGTTAACTTTCATAACAAATAGGCTAGTTTGAGGGAGAAAGCTGTTTTAGTTTGAATTCATAATTCTGCTAGTACAGGGAGTTAATTACTGACCACAAACCACCTGAATAATGCTTTTGCCTGAGAACTTTGTCTTCAGTTATTTTTGTGGAGTCAGTTGTTTTCCATCCTTCCTCTTTGGCACTTTTACTGAGCTACTGGACCCAGTGAAGATGAAATTATTTGACTGGCTAGAGCTGAACCTGGAACTTTTTCTGACAAACAAGGAGGACTCCAGTTGTACTGACTGCATGTCAGGCAAAATAGTAGTCAAAGCATGTAGTTCTCACTCAGCCTTACAAAGAAAATATCCTTGTACACAGTCTGTTTTTTCTAGAAAGAAACACGCTTTCCAAGCTGTTATTCTTGCCTGAATGTTTTCTAATGTCAGTGTTAATATTAGATCTGATGGTGACATTCATCACTGGATAAGCTAGCAGTTTCTGATTTGATCTAGGAGACACAAATGTAATGACACTAAGCCAGTTTTTCTTGTTCCTATTTTAATTCCATGCATGTGTATTTTGCTCAATGCTTACGAAGTACTCTGTAGTTGCAGAATTCTAAATAGTTCTTATGCCATCTCTTTGGTTTTAGCTATGGGCAGTTTCTGACTGTGTCCAATTATGCTTGTTTGGGCTGGAATTTACCTTACAGAAGTTGTTCAAGAAGTTAAAGCTGTGCCTGTGTGGCTAAACAGGAGGACCAGGGACCGAACTCTGGTCTTTTACAACCAACTGGTGCAAGCCCACAGTGGTGTGGTTAACACATTCTGACACTGGTTGTTATCTTGGAGAATGCCTGTACTGCTAATTAAAAAGGTTTAATGAATGAGATTGCCAAAGAACTAGAAATCAATCTGCTTAGCTTGTTAGAGCACTTCCTTGCTTTGGTTTGAACTGTTCCAGCTGGCTCTCCAAGTTAAAATTGTCTGTAGAGGTGGGGTGGGCCCAATGGCTATGGACAAAAGTCAACTTCTGCCTCTTGGCCTATTTTGTCAGTCTGACTGTTTGGGGTCTTTTTTCAATGAATTTTGAGAACTTGATGATTGTGTTGTTGGGTAATGTGATAAGATATGGTAGGAAAAAAAATTTAAGTAGAAACAGTGGTCATTTAAAGGAAGAAATGTGCTGATTCAGATGAAAATAGTAGTAGTAGGGTGCTGGGACTAAGGCAGGGTTGCAGGGTGAGTGAGATACTAGAAGAAATATAGGAACAGACTAGAAGAACTCAGAGGGACACAAGATTAAATAGCTTCTAAAAGCTGTTACTGGTGGATCTAACATAAACTTGGAAGTTGGATTCTGCAAGCTTGTGTTTCTGATACCTAGTCTGACCTAGTACCTGATGGTTTATTTTCTATTAAAGGTTTGTTTTGCGTGTAGCAGTAACTAATTATTTTCTCAATGTTTCTCTGTTAGTTTCAGTGATTGACTCCTCTTCGAGAGCTCTAATGTCTTCTGTCTTGTTGGTTATCAGGATACGATGAAGTCTGATTCTACAACATGAAATTACAGATTTCTTGCTTTCTTCTGAAGACCTTTTTGTTACTGCCATAATTGCCTAATGTGAAAAGAGTGGATGAATACTTATAAGTTTTTCCCAAACACTAATAAGATTTCCAAATGGAAAGGTCTCGAAGTGGCCAGTAGTTTGTTGCTGCTGTCTTTTCAGTGCATGTGTGTAAAAAATTTGATGCTAATTATGTGATTGTCTGCTTTTTTTGACACTGTCTCTGCTGTAGAATGTAAAAGTTTTGTTTCTCAAACTGGCTTGTTTTATGAGAAAGATGGACTTTGGTGAAGAAATCAGTATTGGCATGATAGATTTGACTTAATTGCAAGTTATTGTTTCTGTTAACTTTATAGGTGAGCTTGTCCAAATCTCTGAGAGATACTACAAGTAGACTTGCAGAGCTGGGATGGCTACATAATAAAATAAGAAAATATACAGACCAGAGGAGTTTGGATCGTGCATTTGGACTTGTGGGACAGGTAGGTCAGCCAAAAAACTAATTAACTACAACACATTGGTCTTGTTTCCCTAAGAAACTACTGAGTAAATACAGTACTAGAATTAAGTGTAAACTTTGGAGCTTGGATCATTCATCGTTTGATTTACTTCTCTTATGGACTAGTGCTTTTGATACGGGTCTTAGACTGAAGACAAGGAAAAGGCATTTGCTCTTGCTGGTCTTAAGGATTTGCCCCTGTCATTTGTAGCCAGAAAGTCTCATGCATAGATTCTTTTTCTTAATCTTCTTAAAAAAAAAAATAATTAATTATCATACATATTTATAAACAAAAACATTGCTTAAATGGGGTGGTGGCATCCCTGAGCTGATTAATCACCAATTCAGTTGTTAGTGACCTATGCAGGAGACATTCTTGTCAGCTATTGTTGATGTTCATTTGTTAGGACTGCAGTAACTTACATAAAATGGAAATAACCCGTTATCTTCTGCCCTTTATTTGGAATACAGCATCAAAAGAATATTAATTTTTGTTTTTATAGGTTTCATCATCATGATTTATAGTCTACAGTAACTTCACTGCTGCTGTAATACCTAAAACCACATTTACTGCTAAGGCATTCCCGTTTTCTCTCCCTTGCTCCCTCTGTAAAACTGGATATTATCCCTTCTGAGTCAACAGAAATGTTATCCTTGCCTCTAGCCATAACATCCTACCTAATCTGCCAAGAAATTGAAGTGCTTCTCCCTTCAATCTAATTTTTCTTAAGAGGTCAGTAGAGACACTGTAGTGCTTCCTACTTTTCTAATGTTTTATTCTGTTCCCTTCTGTCTCTTATTCTAAGTAATCTTTTTTAGTTACATATAATTAATTATTTTTCTAGTCATCCAATTCTGCTTTCCATGTTTTATATGGTAGTGCTACTGTATATGCATTTTCTTCAGATTCCCCCCCTTATATCAGGTTGAAGTTTCTTATTCTTTATTTAGTAGCTTCCGGCTTATGCTTATTTTTACTGTCTCTGGCTTTAATCTTCAAGTTTACAGCAAGGGGAGAAGTGTAATTCTTCAGTGAATTTAAATGTGGAGTATCCTAGCAGGTTTCAGATCCTGTGCAGAAGGCTGTGCAGTTAGCTGAATTTGCATAGCTCTATTGCTGTTAATTTTGCTTGAGGCAATCACTTGTATATATTTCTAGGACATAAGCATACAAATAAAAACATATATTCTGCTCCTGTTATCAGTATCTGGGCACAGAGTATATACTATTGCTCTTCATAGCTGTTATAGCTGAGAATTTCAGGTGCTGCACACTGTGCATTAAGGAATTTATCACAAGAATATATATTGTATTATAAAACATCTTTTGCCAATGTTTTAGAAGAATGCTTATTTAAATCACGCGTAGGAGAAGATGTCTGTCACCCCTTTTATTATGATTCTGGCGACTGTTTTTATTCCACAAAGTGTCAGGTATTGACAATTATTAGGAGTAGAGATAGAACAATATATTACACTTTATATTTTTCTCCTTTTGCTGCTTAGTATGCAAGTTCTGCTTTGTCCTCAGAAAGCAGAAAGAATAATCGACAACAACTTGTCTTGTATTTTGACATTTTGCCCATTTAGATCCAATTGAGGTAGTGGGCATTTTAGTTTTTTTCTTATAAACAAGCATTCTGTTTCCTTCCTGAATTCTCTTTTGCTGCAGACCAAATTAGAATTCTAGGATAATGTCCAGTTTTTCTGTAACAGTTTGGGAAACAAAAACCTGTAGTCTGTGATGCAGGAATTGGCACTGGATGTAAATTTTAACTTCTAAAGCTTCTCTGAAAAATTGGTGGCCAGTAGATCCTAAATCCTATTGGCTCCTGAATCACTAAAGTCAGTGATTACTGTTCTTCTGTTTTGAGCAGATGTATAGTGCCTTTGAATGTTTTCCTGGAGGCTCTGCTCTGCCCTCTATCTTGGCAAGTGCTACTTCAATAGGTTCAAAAATGTACTGAAGAAGCAAGTGAGAAGAAATGAAAAGTGGAGTTACATGTAAGGGGATTTCTTTTTGCCCTTCAGTATCCTCTGGAATAGAATGAATGTCAAATTTCTTTGTAATTTATGATGTTCAGTTGAAGAAAGGAACCTCCTTTCCTTCTAAAGGATACAATGGCAAGATTAATGACTTTTTTTTTCCTAGGCTTAGCTGCTTAGCAGGAAAGAAGATTTATTTTCTCCTTGTGCTTGTAGAAATGATTCTCCTTTTTAAATACTCTAGTGAATAAATATTTTTCTTCAAGTTCTAAGGTCCTTTCTGTGAAGTTTTTTCCTTTTTTTTTTTTCCAGATTATTTTGACTGTGAATTTAGAAGGTGTTGAAGGGAAAGTCCTGGGAAATTTCGCAGTAAAAAAAAATAAAATTAAAATAGAGATTAAAGTTGTTAACTGAGAATTGGTTAGAAATCAGTCCTGAATGTGTGTTTGGACACAGAATTATGCTTCCAGGAAACTAAACATATAAAAAACATTAAGCACAGTTTTCGGGGTTTTAAAGTCCAAAATTAATGAGCCATATTTTTAATTCTGTTTTGGAAAATGTGTTGCAGGAATTATTTTAGTCTGTATGTTAGTTTAAGACCATTACAAAAACAAAGGAAAACCCCAGTACCCCAAACTATTGAAAACTCTTTGTTACTATATAAATGCTCTTTCTAGGTTTTGTTTTTTAAATCTACCTTTATTTACTTATTACTACTACCAAAGTAGCTGTGCCTAGAATTGTTTAACAAAGAAGCTTTGCTTTAGTTCAGGCCTGAAGATACACTTTGTGTCATGCATTTCTTCCATGTCAAGTGAAGAATCATGCACAACTGAGAATTGATAAAAGGACAAAAATTTACCTGATCCAGCAGCACTTACTGGAAGTATTTTTTTGAGCATTAGGTTTTCTTATTCATGTCATGTAGTCTATACTGTAAATATAATGATGGTTGCCTGACTTCTGTGTTCTGTTGTTAGAGATCTTCCTGAAATTGAAGCTCTATTACTTTACTACATACTGTATTTTACATGGTTATTAAAAAAGAACTTTAACTGGGTCATGTTATAATTTGCACATCTATGTGCTAATTATTAGTGCTGTTATTGAGATGATATATCTATTTGAAGAGTTACACTTGTTATAGTTTAATCTGTTCATAGAGTTAAGACAGCAAGAAACAAAGTAACTTGACAATGTTTATATATTTCTGGAAAAGATACGTGCATCTCTTAGGGCAGCATTTATACTTTGGCGAGTTTTCAAAGATTTGGCTTTTATGCTGAAACTTGTAGCTTGATTCCCTTCAGGAAATTTCTGACTACCTTGAAAGTGTGGTGATAGAATTAAAACTATTCTAGATTAGACCAGAAAGATTTTTCCTAACTATTTTTCCATTTTTTTTTCTTCCTTTTTTCCCTCTCCTCTTTCTCATACAGAGTTTTTGTGCAGCCTTACATCAGGAACTTAAAGAATACTACCGACTTCTGTCTGTTTTACATTCTCAGGTAAGTTAAGTGGTTCTTAAATTTAACTTTCCTGTTTTGCTTTACATTATCTAAATAACTCCTGAAAGATATACCTGCGCATTCCATTAGAACGTGAAGGGTGTACAGAAGTTTCTGTTGACAGTGGACATAATTCTCTAACTTGTACATTTCTTACTATTTGGATGTGTGTACCCTTGAATATTTTTCTCTTAGAAATTCATTGCATTTGATGTATTACATAAGCAAGGAATATGGTGTGTATTTCTAAGCTGCTGTCCCTGGTTTGCATCCTTTTTGAGAGTTTCATATTGCATAATACCTTTATCATTCAAATCCCAAACAGTGACACATCTTTGAGAGGAAAAAAAAAAAGATATTTCAATCAATGGTTCAGCAGCTAGTAATAACAGTTCCAACTTTTTCTTCTGCCGGGGGCAGTTTGTGCATTTTTCTTGTCCCTTCAGTTATTTTATAAGAGTAAAAACATCTGCTTTGCAGATGTTTCAGGGTTTTACTATTTTTCTGTAACATCGACCAACTCCCTACTGATAATTTTGCAGTTTGTCCACAAATGTTTATAGTATGTGCTCCTAGATGCTAGCTTTAAAATAAAATACATTTTTTCTTGTGCTTGCCCTTTTATTTTTTTTTATGTAGGGCTTTCAAGGAGTTCATTACTTGTAATGGAGAAAAATTTATTCTGAGAATTTATCTAAAGTTAAATTAAACTGGCTTTTAAAACTAGCTTCTAAAAATCTGTATGGTTTAAGTCATAGGCTTTTCTAAATGTTTTTAAGGCATCTGTTCCTTTTGACTCACTTGCAGTTCTTTAATGTTCCTAACTTTTGGAATGCCTGTCATACATGCTTTTTGCTTGTTTTTCCTGGCTGCTATCCAGTTATTCTTTTTATAATTATTTCCTTCTCTGTCTCAAATACATTTACTCTTCTGATTTGCTGGAGCTTTGATTTATTCTAACTTTTAAAACTTCGTGGTCATGAAAATATTTATGAATTCTTTGAAATGCAGCTCTCTCTACCTTTTCTGCTCCACTAAACCTTTCAAAAGAAGAGATGAGTGTGGTGGGAGGGGAAGCCTATAAGGAGAAAATGAAAGGAAAGCTCTGGGATCGCTTATTTTCGAACTGTGTTTGCCTTTGCAGTGGGTTGACCCTGGCCAGCAGCCAAGCACCCACCGAGCCTCTCACTCACCCCTGCCTGTTCAGGAATGGGGAGAAAATTAGAAGGAAGACAAAAAGACAAGTCAATCAAGTTAGTGACAGTTTAGAAGGGAAAGCAAAAGCTGTGTGTGCAAGGAAAGCAAAGTAAGGAATTCATTCACTACTTCCCATCAACAGGCAGATGTCCAGCTGCTTCCTGGCAAGCAGAGCATCGGGACACTTAACACTTGCTTGGGAAGACAAACTCCATTGCCACAAATGTTCCTACTTCCTCTTCCTTTCTCTGAGCTTTTCTTCCTGAGAAAGTTTTTTTTTTCTTCACATACTTGGAAATGGTTTCTAGGATTACTTGCTCTGTCAGCATCCTGGGGAATGAAGCAAGTCTCACCAGTATGTAGTTTTATGGCTCCTCCTTCTTGAATAAAGGAGTGAATTTGCTTTCTCCCAGTCATCAGAAACCTCCTCTAATTACTGTGTTGCAGAGATAATTGAGAGTGGCCTTGCAGTGATATTGGCCAGCTCCCTCCCCAGCACTGCAGGATGCATCCCATTAGGTCCTGTAGACTTATGCATATCCATTTTTTTTCAGTGTCCTCTAACTTGATCCTTCTCTACTCGGTCTCCCTTGTTCCAGACTTCCCTTCTGATCTCAGGTGACATCTGGTATCCCCAGCAGCAACTACTACCAAAATAACAGGACATGAAAGGCATTAAGTACCTCAGCATTTTCCATTTCTCCTGTCACTGGTTTCCCAGCATCATTCAGGAGTTGGACACACATTTTTCCCAATCTTATTTTTACTGCTGTTCTTGTTTGGCTCTTCATGTTCTTTCCCAGATTCATGTCCAGTGTGAGAGTTCCTGAGTGTATTGAGCCCATTGATTAAGTGCATTCACGTAGGGAACAGTCAGTACAGTGTCTGTAATGCACGGTGTTGATGGAGTAGCATGCTGGAGTTTCTGGGGAATCTAGGTCCCTAAGCACCTAACTGAAAGGGGCTCCCAGGGTCATGTTGTGTTTGGATTTTCAAGAAGCCCCTGGCAACATTCCTCCCCAAAGGCTGTGAAGGAAAGGAAAGGGAAAGAAAAGATCCAGCAGTGGAGGAGAGATTCTTTTGTGACTTGAAGGCCGGGAAGGCTTGAAGGTCACACTGCAGGATGGGGGACAATACCCTGTACATTTCAGTTAGTTGAAAACATGTAGAAAATTGTGACTTGAAATTGAGTGTGTGCTGCATTCTTAGATTTGGGAGATCATACAGTTTGCCAGCTTAGGAGTTATTAGGTGCAGTTCCAGTTTACAATTCAGGCATAGAACAACAAGAATCTTGTTCCGTACTGACTGGGTTCTGTACTGTTTTTTTCTCTGTAACTTTTTATTATGTCTTCACAGCTTCCCCCGAACATGTTTCTGCCCCTGAAAGAGTAATTCTGAGTGTACTATATACTGTTCCATAAGCTTTTCATGTTTTTTCCTTGCAGACTGTTTTCACATTGTCAGCCCATTTAAAAGTGTGGTTCCATGATGAAGATTTACCATCTCTTACCTAAAGTCAAAGGATGGGTTTTGCTCATGTGTCTTTCTTATTACCAATTTCCAAAGAAAAAAAATCCACCCGTGGACCCAAGAGCATCCAGAAACTAATGTATCTAACTGGCTTTAAGGCTGAGCTTAATATGGATGACACAAATATGAAAGCATAGAGTGAATGGGTTGTCATATACAGGAAACAACATCTTTTCTAAGAGTTAGTCTGCTTGGACTACTCTGTATTCTGTATTCTTAGGTTGTGTTCTTGTCTTGCTTATCCCATCTGTACTTTTATGAGATGTGCATTTGCATCTCAGATGCAAATATTTGGCTTTTATTTTCCATGGTGTTGGAAGATTGTCACTTTGTGACAGATTTTTCTTATTGTATCTTTTAAATTTTTTTTTTCTAGTGGTAGTAATTCTGTAATCTGACTATATAACTGTCTTGCATTCTAATGGCTTCTGGAGGAAGACATTGAACTAAATTTGTCCCATGTTGAACTAAACTAAGCTGGGAGTGCAGTAATAAAAAGTTTACCTCCTACACTTTGCCTTTCCTTTAGATCTTTTTCTTTACTCTTTTCTGAGCATCTCTGACCAGTATTTGCTGTCTTTCAGGATCTCTGCTCTCTTTTCCTTTGCTCTTCTCTCCTTTTGTGACTATCTGTCACCTTACTTTCTTTAATTTTCTTGTCATTTTTACTTTGTCTGCCTTATTACACTTCTGCTTGTCACTGTTCTTTCACTTGTGCTTGATTCTTTATTTTCACTAGATTGGCTCTCAGGTTTTGACCCAGTGATTTAATGAGAGAACACACAACACTGGGTATTTCAAGTATAAAAATCTAATGTTTGAACACAAACTATGAATCATCAGTTCTACCTCAGTTTTGCAAGTTTTTTTCCTTGACATGTCTTTTTCTTGGGTTTCAGTTGCAACTGGAAGATGATCAGGGTGTGAATTTGGGACTTGAGAGCAGTTTGACACTTCGCCGCCTTCTAGTCTGGACATATGATCCTAAAATAAGGTTGAAGACCCTTGCAGCACTCGTTGATCACTGTCAAGGTCTGTTTAACATTACTATTTCTGGGGAAGTTATGTAACTGAGTAGCTGTGTGTGCCAGATAGCAATAATATTATTTCTTCAATAATATTACTTCTTGTTTGGGGGTTGTTTTTTTAAATTTTGAGTAGTTAATCCAGACGATTTACTCTATTAGTTTAAACAAAACATGGCAAATTGTAGTGCTGTTTTGATACATCTGTATTTCTTGCCTTTTTGAAACAAGAATGTGCTCGAGAGATCCTTCCAATTTTAAGCATGCATTTTTCATGTTGTTTTCAATTACTCAATTTAATCATCTTTCAGAGAATGTCACACTTAAAGAATCCTACTAATACATTATGAAATGATTGGCTGTCTCTTTACTATGCATGAGTATTATGCAATTCCTCTCTATATAATGGCATATAGAAATCATTTGCAACTTGTCTGCAGATTAATGTGAATCAACAATACTTTACAAATCTGCAAATAGTGTGTGACTGTTGGCAGTCCACAAGAAAGTGCTAAGGAGTTATGTTGGAGTTGACCAAAACTTTGGCCAGTAACTGACCCATAGTCTATTCTTCTCCCTGAGGGTACTTCAGATTGGTGAGATTGTTGCTCTTTAGGAAGAGCATCTTAACCAAAAAAAACCCTACAACATCTGCTTTACCTTGATTATTGGAATTTGTAACAAATTTGAAAAAACAAATGGGCTTTACTTTTTAAGACATTCATGAAAACTTTAAATTCTACAGTCTCTGCTGCAAGGAACCTTTAAGCTATGCAGCATAACAGCAGAGCAAATATTTGTTCTATTTTTTTGGGTTGTTTTTGACAGCCTCTTACCTTTCAATTGTGAGGAAACAGGAGATATTACCTAACAGAGCTATAGTGGAAACTGTAACTAAGAAGCATAAAAGGTGTTTGTGTGCATGTATGCACACAGAACATCTGAGAGCATCAAGTACAGGAGGGAAGGAAAACTTACGAAGGCTTCTTTAATGCTTTTCTAGTGGGGAGAGTGGGAAAGAAAAGCATAACATCAACCTTTGTGTGTTATCTGATGCCTTGAAATTTGCATTCCCCCAAGCTACCATAAAGTAGGCAGAGAATTCTGCTTAATGCTTTAGTGAGATTAATAATTCATGCCTTAAAACCTAGGAGTATTCCTTGTTAACATTAAAAAATGTACTTTTGCTACATTTTAGAATTGCTGTTCAGCATGGTCTGAGTGACACATGACTAGCTGAAATCAATGGCTGCTGAATTTAAATGGGGTGCATATGGTTTTCCTTCATACATTTCTGTTCCCCTTCCCTATGATCTTACAGGGAGAAAAGGTGGTGAACTAGCCTCAGCAGTTCATGCCTATACTAAAACAGGAGATCCCTACATGAGGTCTCTGGTTCAGCACATTCTTGGCCTCGTATCCCATCCTGTACTGAATTTCCTTTATCGCTGGATATATGACGGAGAGCTGGAGGACACATACCACGAGGTAATGTATGTGCTGTGGTAAATATTTTATCTCTGTTTGCTTTGAGGTATCTGTGGGAAACCTAGAGGAGAATTTGAAAAGTAGACAGTGATGAAAGTGTATAATATGTAAGCAATACATACAATAACAACATGAAATACCACTTGAATTCATGATTTCAGTCAGTTTGATATTTGCAGGTTGCAATGATGCAGGATGTTGTCTTCAATAAAGCATAGCCTGGGTCTTGTCTCGTAGAGTCAGAATAGTGGACTGACAATAGGTGCTTGCTTCTGAAGAGAGATAAAGTCATTTCTCTAAGTTTTCTTGCTTAGTGTAACAGTAGTATTGTATGCAGAGTTCTTTGTAACTGTTTAGAATGCAGGCCTTTTATTTGGAATGAAGTTCAGAATGTTTTACTCTGACTATTCACTGTAATCCTCAGCTTGATAAATAACTTTAGTCTGTAAAATTGAGTAGAAGTTTATGATTTGAGAGCTGCTGTAGAAACTCTGCAGTTATTTGTTGTGACTTCTGTAACAGCAAGTTCCAGCAATTGTCCTCTTTCTTCTTACAAATGTTCTTATGTTTTTTTAAGCTCTCCCAACACTTTTGTCTCCTATCAGCAAAATCTCTTTAAAGTGACTCTTTTTTTGGTTCCAAGAAACCAAAAAATAATTTTTTAAAATTAGTTGAGCACTTCCGAGACACATCTGAGCGATTTTACTTGAGAGTGAAATATGCTGTCTGTTTCGGTGCTTCTTTTGGTCAAAATGTAAATTAGTACAAATATCAGCCACAGCTGATCTTTAAGCTCAGCATTAGGTGACTTGTGTAAAAGGTCTATGAATCCTTTTCTAGTAGTGTAGTAGTTCCCACCTATTCCTCAGATGTGTGAGGTGTTATTGGTTTTGGGTCTTATGTTTAGATTTCAACTCTGTTTAAAAATTTATATCTGTAGTGTAAGAGTGTTCTTAATACTGAAGATCACTGTTGGATGTGTTGTACTGAAAACTACAGTTTTCATACCATAGGCCCAGTTTGTGAACAAAGACAATTGGCCATTCTTGATGGCAGTGAAAAAAGTTCTTGTGAAGAAAATGGATATCTTGTTTGACAGGATGAGGACAGAATCCATCCAAAAGTCACTTTAACAAAACTAATGAAGTAGTTTTAGTGTCTTACAAATCAGAGTATTCTGTTGTATGGAGTTGAGAGACTGTAGCATTTGATCAGCAGTTCAATTGCAAGATTTTTTTATTTTGTTTTTGTTTTTTCCCCTGCAGTTCTGCATCTGTTATAATAGGAGAAATACTAGGGGTAAAAACAGAACCAGCAAAGTAAAAGCATGTTATATTTTGATCTTCATCTCTTACCCTAGCTGTATAACTAATGGTTGGAAAAATGCTACATGCTACTGTATTTCATAGTGGATGTTTTACAGATGGTACACTTTACCCTGAGGTAGTCAAAGTTTCATAACATAGAGTAGATTAAACTATGTGAGCTGTTCTAACTTTTTCCTTCAGAGTTCAAGTTGGTCAACATACCATTTACATATCCATTGCCAGGACAACTCTGCATGTTAGCTATGCAAGTGAAAAAACCAACTCAAAATATTTTTACAGTTTTCTGAATACAGAAGTTAAATTCTAGGGTGGAGAGTTTACATTAATCTTTTGTTTTTAATATTTTTTTCGATCTTCAGTTTTTTGTAGCTTCAGATCCTACAGTTAAAACAGATCGGTTGTGGCATGACAAATACACTCTGAGGAAATCAATGATCCCTTCTTTTATTACAATGGAGCAATCAAAAAAGGTATGAATCCAAAAGGTAATCTTCTGATTTGTTTGCTCTGTGCCTCCACTTAGATTTTCATTAGGAAAACAGAGGCCAAATTTAACAGTAAATATTCATCTTAGGAGTTTTAGAATTGTTTGCTGAGGAAGACTATAAGACTGTTTCTCCTTTCCATTCTTCAATTGTTAAACTTCGTTTAAGGAGATCTCAAGGAGGGGGAAAAGAAGTTTGTGTTTAAAACCTTTTCGTGTTAGCATTGAAGTTCTGGATTACTGTGGTTGGGATTGTGAAGCTAAGAGCACAGAAAGATAAGAAAATATCTTGTTGTCCTGGTGTCTGTGGGTGGCTATTTTGTTTAGGTTTTTTTTCCTTAGATGCAAATCATTTTTTTAAAAAATCCTTTTTTGTTTAGGTTCTCCTAATAGGAAAATCCATAAACTTCTTACATCAAGTTTGCCACGATCAAACTCCATCCACGAAGGTGATTGCTGTGGCAAAATCTGCAGAGTCTTCAAAAGATGGTAGAGTATTAATGTTACTCAGTATCTTCCCTTTGAACTGAGCTCTGTACATTACGTTGTTTAGATTGTAAATTGACTGTTTAAATAGTGGGAAGGAAAGGAGTAAAAAAGTCCTATCTGACCTAAAACATAGATATTTTAATGGATATTTGATATTTCCAAAAGATGTATGATGATGCATGTTCTGTAATTTTCTTAATTTGATAGGTTTGCTGGATAGTTGTTAATGTACTGAATTTCTGAATGAAACCATTCAGAAACCAGTCTACCTTCAGCTGACTTTTTGTTGAGAGAGCTGGGTGGGAGCAGGGTATGCTGCAATGAGAATTAGTATGTTTGACTTGTCATCAAATATACTCCATCATACAATTCCATAATAATACTGAATTGATTCTGTAATTGAAAAATAATAAATACTCAATTAGTTGTAAATAAGGGAATGGGCAATAAAAACAGGACAGAAACCTGTCTGTAAATGCATTATACCAGTATGTCCAAAGAAAATTGAGTATGTGGAAAGTTAGTAAAATTCTTTTTGAAGATTACTTAAAATTGGGGTTGCCAACTGTTGAATATTAAACCAAAATTTAACTGTTGGAATTCCTTCAGGTTATTTTGCTTTATGTAGAACAGATTCCAGTTTTAATTAGTGGGAACTTACATACTATTTGAGGTTATTTTTTGGTGGCATATTCATTGCGATGAAATGAACATTGTTGTGATGAAAGATAGAAAACTGTAAACATCTGAACCAAGGAGATTTTATGTGTAAACTAAGCAAAGAATGTGTAGGATGCTGCTACATCTAGGAGAAAGGACAACTTGCTGCCTTCTGATGAAAGTGGTATTTTGCTACTATAACTTCTTTTGATAACTTGTTTAATATACTAAAGATAGTTTAATTGTTAAGGTGTGGCTCACTGGGATAATTTCTCTGATCTAAATATTTGGTTTTCAGTCAAGTTCTTGTTTGCTAAGAACATGCTTCTTTGCACTTTGACAGCTTGTACTATGTATTTTCTGTTATTCCTGTACTCAACTATAACTTTATTACATATGACTTTGAAGCTTGGTTTTGTGGGATTGTCTTTTTTTTCCCCTCTGCATTAACCTTGGATTAATTTTTATGTTAAGTGTTCACAGCATGGACTTCTAGCATGAGCACCTCCATGAAAGATGTTCTAATAATAAAATCCCATTCATGTCTGGAAGAATGTCATCTAATAATGTGATTTTTATACGACATACAGTGCTTGCCTAGTCAAAGATATAGTTAAAGTGCAGAGAGGGGTCAGGGTTAAGTGAATAAGGGCTGTAAATGCATTTGAACAGTCATCTTGTCAGCTACTCCTGAAAAAGGAAAAAACATTCTTTGGTGACACTACTTTCACCACTTTATGTGGCATTTATGGCCATAAATTATTATTTGTTTTTTAAATTTGCACATGTTTCTCTCTCCTTGGTTGAATGGGAGATGTGCACAAATATATGTTTCCTATTATTTAGGGGATGAGAGCTTCAAAGCAAGTCCGTTATCTTAAGTGCTGAGAATAACTGTTTGAGACAGAAGTGTAGTTTTAGAAACAGATGTTACTATGTACAGTGTGCTGAAGGTGTGCTGAGCTCATGGTCTGCAACCTGAATACCTCATGATATTGCACTGCTTTAATTCTGCATGAAACTCCATTTGTGTTTAGGTCACTTTACCCATTTAATTCTGAAAGAACAGCTATGTCTGTGGTGTTGGAAATGCTTCCTTTCTTGCTTGTCTGTGCCATCTGACAATATCCTGAGCATCCCTTCAGATCATTACTGATTATAAGATCATGGAAAGCTAGGATGCCAGCCTGGATGCTTTTTCTCTTTTAAAATCTGACCATTTCATGGGTTTGACTGTGTTTTATTTCTTTCATTTGCTTTGGAACCTTAGTTCTCGTGTTTCCCTGGTTTCCTTTTGATGCTGAAGTAATCGTGGTGTAGAAAACGGTCTGAACGTGTATTAAAACAGAAGTCAGATAAAAAACTGTGTAAAAGTTAGTCATCTTGCCTGACAGGGAATTGCAGCATTTGGGGAAGAGGGATAGTAAAAGAGGCAGCTCCCGCATCTAGCTGTCCACAGCTTGGGGACTTCTGAATGGACTATATGCTACCTTCATTAGCAACTCATGGAGCTTTGTGTTAATGCTTCTAGTCTGACTCTTTTTTTTTTTACCCATTTCTGACTTTTCAGTGTACTAATATAATTTTCCAGTTTTCAAAACTTGTGCCTAGGCCTCTTGTTTGTTGATGCAAACAACCTTTTTAGCAGTTTTGCATGTCAAGCAGGAATGTTGCATTCCCTGTGCTGGTGTGTGTGTGTATACAGACATGGTGCATTACAGGTACCTGTGTAAAATTGAATTTTCCAATCTGAGATGCAGGGCTGTGGCCAGGTCACTTCCTTCAAGGCAAGCAGAGCAGTACTAAGGAGAGGGGAAGGGCTTTTTTTTCTGTTTGGGACAGTAAGAGGTTGAGACTGGTCCATGTGTCCTCAGCCATAGGTACTGCCTTACATCTGCTCACCCCTACTTGAGTGGAGGCAGGACCAGCATGTGTGACATAGTAGGCTTGGCATAGGCAAGCTAGGAAATTGCCTGTTGGCTTTGCCTCTGCTTTGAGCCCGTTCTAGGCCTAACCTTTGGGTCTAGTAGCTGAAGGTGTTCGCTTGTAACTGGTTTTAGTTTGACTAGTTCCCTCTCTTGTTTTGCCTGCTAGGCTTGTTTCTTGAGAAAAGACACTTGCAAAAGATCATTGGGGTGTTGGAGCTTCTTGTATTCTGTCTATGAAACTCTGGGATTTTTTCCCTTTCTGGAAGGTCTTCCTTCTTCCTCTAAAGCCAGCAGTGAAACCATGTGGCAGATCAGGTGGCTGGTGCCACTGTGCATGCAAGCAGCCACACTTGGACCTATCTTTTGAAGAGAGCAGTAAAGTGGATGGGATCTGCTGACAAGGAAATACCAGATGAAAGGATAGACTGGGGATTCTCACTGCCCTGTTGCCCTGTAGCAGTGACACAAATGCATTTGCATGAACTGATGTTTTTCCCTTTTTGCCAGCAGTGGGAGCACTGCTGCATGCTTCCTTACCTGAGCAATACCAGAATTGCTTTGCAAGATCACACCAGATCTCTGCCTTCACCAGAGTAGGCAGAGATCTTGGTGAACTGTCTGTCTTGGTTTACTGTCACTTAGTGGAAAGGGGACTTGGAGGATTCCTTACTGCAGGCTGTATTAATTCTCACATCCCTAAGTTTGATGTGTGTTACTTGACTATGTACTATTCCCCTGGTGTAGGGATTTTCAGCATAGCAAAGTATTGTAAAAAGTGTCATCTCTTTGACATCTCTGCATATTATTGCACTTTTTTTTTTCTTATGGAGAGCTTCACTGGTTACTGAATGAGAACTTGGAAACTTCAGGGAATGTCATTGAGCTAGACATTGTGAATTTTTCCTCACTGAAGAGTGACTTCTGTGTTAGAACCACTGTTTATTTCTTTGGTTTATAAACATTTTATTAACTGTGGCTGAATGCCATCAGAACAACACAAAACTTGGTTTTAATTTTTTCCTTTCTGCAGTGCAGGTTGAGACTAATCCTGGAGCAGGCAGTGCACTGTCCTACACTAATTTGGTAGCTGGATCTTTGTTTTTTTACCTTTTAGAGAAATAGTTGTATAGTTAAAAATCATTGAAAGTGGGAGTAAATCCTTTAACACTGTGGAAGGTCTGAATCTTATGATAGTTGAAAATCCACTATTTGGAGTATTGCTCCATGTTACCTGAAGAGGCCACATTTCTTGCTATCTCATGACAGCTTTATTGCAGTCCCTGTCTTAATAAGCTTGTAGTTGTAAAAAATAGTGACATAAGCTTCCTGCTAAAGGGCGATGTATTGCTTTCTGTCCCCAAATTGCCATGCATTGAAGTTGGAGAAGAAAATATCAGATTGATGACCATCCCCCAGGTAACAGAAGCATATTCCATTTTCTCTCATTCTCTCTTATATATGGGAACTCTTTTCTGTTGAATGTTCTGACGTTCTGATTCTTTGATTTATTCCCCCAGTCCCCTGCCTTAGAAGTGACTTCTGATTTAGATCCCCCCAACAAAGCTTTTCCCTAACTCTGAGCTTTTAGATCTCCTTCAAATTATTTGATTTTGTAAATTGCAGTACTTCAGCAAGCTTAGAAAATCCCAACTCTTTGTGTAAAAGTGATGACTCAGTGTAAAAGTATGAGCTCTTATTGGAAAGTACAAGCTGGGCACTAATTAAAAGTAATACTGTTGAAGTATAGGCTACTTTAGACTTGCTTTCACTTTGGCTATGGCAAATGTATAATATAGTGGATCAGAAGAAATAGTTTGTCTGTTTGCATGTTTCAACTCCAAAGCTTATTTACCACAGTTTTGAAAAACTACTAATGTAATTTTAATCTATCTTTCTTTTTTTTTTTTAAGCTGCTGATTTGTTCACAGATCTGGAAAATGCCTTCCAAGAGAAAATTGATGCAGCTTATTTTGAGACGAGCAAATACCTGCTGGATGTTCTCAATAAGAAGTACAATTTACTGGAACATATGCAGGCCATGAGGCGCTACTTACTGCTTGGTCAAGGAGACTTCATCAGGCATTTAATGGACTTGCTCAAGTAAGAGAATTGGGAGAGTAATTATGTTGAATTCCTGATGCTTCCAAATGTGCATGATCAGCACAGAAACTGTTTTGCTTTTGGAAGAAGACCCTCCAAGTATCTTGTTCAATTAAACCTTTGAGTAATAACTTTTAAATTCTATTTTCAGTTTAATTTCTTTTATCCCGAGGCTCAATCTTTGTTCTTCCTTTTTGATAAGAGGTATATACAGTACTATTTAACAATGTCTTGAAAAATTGCACTAATATAGTTATCTTTATTCTTGCCCTGTGACAGCCTCAAGGATGTTAGCATTTCTCTTGCTCCTGTGAGAGCAAGTTTTAAGCAGAAAATTTCTAGTGATGCCATTAGTTAGCATTGCTGGGAATGTTAGGCCCCTGTATTTTGGAGTTGTTTGGTCCAAAACATTGTGCCAAAACCCTTTAATGCAATTTTAAAAATTTAATTGATGCCTCACTGCCCTCTGTTTTAAGCACTCAGGTGCACCCACAACTATTGGTTTCAGATCTTAAAGTATATTTTACATGCTAATGCTACTAGTGAAACTTAGTTTTATCAAAAATGTTGTTTCCAAAGCTTTCCTATGGTATAGAGGGCAAGCTTTGTAATAGAGCTTCATTTAACTTGTTTGTAAATCAAAATCATCTGGTGACGATTCATATGTGACCATGCTTTTTAAACTGAAAATTGATGTTAAGCAGAATAGGGTTGCTTTGTGGAGTCAGTATTATATTTGAGGCAAATGTAGTGAGAGGTCTTTAGAGTACTATCCTGAGGGAGAGAGAGAGTGCAACTTAAACTTTGAATAGTTTAAGTTACATAGAGGAGGTGGATTTGTGTGGTGTCAGCACTTCTAAGCCCAAGCTATCAGTAAGTTTCTCAAAACTGAAATGGAATTACTGGTTTGGTGTGTTAATGATGTAATCTGCCTCGTTTTAGATATGAATGCAACTCAAATTACAAAATAGCTAAGCTAGTAATCCTGGTAACTTCAAATTACTGGCATTAAATTGAGGATGAAGTTACTCCTCATGGCAATGTTCAGGAGTATAGCTGCATATGAATAGCTGTATTCTGTTCATACTCTGCTCAAATATTTTGCTCATTGATGTTCTTCATGAATAAGACTGAAAGAGTAATATCTCGAGAAGTTTTGAATGTCTGTCAGAATAGCGTTTTGCTATGTGCTGCAGTTACTACTGAACTGCTACTGCAGAATACTTCAGTAATATGCTGTGACTGTTTGTTTCATAACCACCAGGCCAGAGCTTGCACGACCAGCTACAACCTTATATCAGCATAATCTAACTGGAATCCTTGAAACAGCAGTGAGGGCAACGAATGCTCAGTTTGATAATCCTGAGATTCTCAAGCGATTGGATGTTCGACTTCTGGAGGTCTGTTGCATAATGGTGACTCTGACCTGAAACATACCTGTGTGTGTGTGTGTGTGTGTGTGTGTGTGTGTGTGTGTGTGTGTGTGTGTGTGTGTGTGTACAGGCAGTCATCTGTATTAAACAAAACTTTCATATGTATATATATGAACACATTTCCCCCCCCTTTCCATTGAAATTTACTTTGAATGGTATAAACATCATTTAATAAGTCGCCTTTTCCTGTTTCCTGTCTATTATCTATTTGTGTTTCAAGCTGTGTGTTTACAGCCATTGACAATATGAAGTTGAGTATTTGGGGCCTAACAGGATTTGATGCCCTGATTTGAGGTTTGGCAAACAGGTCTTACTGCTGTTGCTCTTACAAGAATTGGGTTGGGGAGGGGCTGGTTGGAGTGTGTGTCTCTGCCTGTAGTTATGAAGAGGGAAGCAATGAAAGCACAACTGATGAAAGAGACCTCTGGTAAGAAACTGGAATTAATGAGAAAGCTCCAGTCCTAGAGGTGGGAGTTTTGTGAAGAGCTGTAGCATCTGAAATAAGTCTGTAGTCCTGCCCAAGAAGTTTTTCCTTCCCTTCATTTTCCATTACTAGCTTCAAAGGAGAAACACTGACATTACAAATATCAACATTTGGGTGCGATGAATCTCACCCATGTATCAAACTCTGATTAATTTTGCTTAATCTACTACTTTCAATAAGGAACTCCTGTATCTCTTATTGATGTGGATGCTTGTTTTCTCATAGGCCTTTGATGAAAGACTAAGCAAGAGTTGGTCTTCAGCACTGGTATGTTCTGAATATGTGCTGGAAGTAGTATATCTTTGTGTTACAGGTATCTCCTGGAGACACTGGATGGGATGTCTTCAGCTTGGACTATCATGTTGATGGGCCAATAGCAACGGTAATGTCATATACTGCTGGCTGTGAGTGTGTCTTGGGTATTGAATTGAATTGCTAAATATCTTTTTATTGAAATAATCTTTTTTGTTCTGCAGTGTAAGATTAGAGTTTTGGTTTTTTTTGTCTAGGATGTGCCTCCTGTAAAAATGGTTAAGCCAATTCTTAGAAGTTAACTGTGAGTGCTGAAAAACTGCATTTAAAACAATCATTACTGAAAATTAGTAATTAATTTGTTCCAGCAGTTTTTAGCAAGTACTTGATAAATGGAGTGCTCTTCTTTTATTGTTATTAGACTGTAGATGCTAACTTGGGATAATTTACCAGGATATATTTGAGGAGAGAATATATTTGAGGAGGAGTGTATTTGAAGAGAATGTATTTATGTTGTCTAAATGGCATTTGATAGGTGGTGTTCACTAGAACTACTGAGGAGTCAGCTGCACTTGATCAGAATGCATTTAACCTCTGTAAAGAACTTGTAAAGAACTTTTTAAGTAGGACAAAATGTGAGTCTGACGAGCAGAAGGAATCTTCATATGTAGTTTTAAGAGCTCAGTGTTTAGGCTTTGTCATCATCACCCCTTCTTACACTTCCAGCAGTGCCCTCTGCCTGCTCGAATGTTAGGAAACTGTTCAGCTCTCAAGAAAAGATCTTTCCAAAAGCTCTGGGGTTTCCAGGAATTTATTTTTTTTTACAAGATTTACCAGTAAACTGCATAGATCAGATAAGATGGACTGTGAAGAGGTTCTTGGTACTTCAGAACATATACTGTGTCTATTAAATTTGTACTGATACTTTCTTTGTTTTGTAGGTGTTTACACGTGAGTGCATGAGCCACTATCTAAGAGTATTTAATTTCCTTTGGAGAGCGAAGAGAATGGAGTATATCCTTACTGATATATGGAAGGGGCACATGTGCAATGCAAAGCTGCTGAAAAGTATGCCAGGTGAGAGGTGCCCAAATGGATGACATACTTGGAAAATTGATTTAGATGACTGCATCTTATTTTAAACTGTGTATTAAGAGGGGGGAAAAAAATGTCTGTTGGGACAGATAAATTTTGTATTTTACTCCTCTTGACTGGCTGTTTAATGAATGATGATGAAGGTAAAATAACATTATTGTAAGTGGAAGTTTCCTATTTTTTTTAATGCTTGGTCACTGAATTGAAAAGTTGCACTGATATAGGTATCTTCATGCTGCCTCAGTTGTGAGACTGTAACTCTTCTATCTCTTTTTATTCACTCTTCTATCCCTTTTTATTCATCTTCTTTGATACCTTCCTGTTTGTACCCTGCATATCCCTCTCACTTTTGCTGCCTGTTAACTATTAAGTCTCATACATGCACACTTTGGAATTTACTAGTTTTACTTTCATTCATTCCCTTTGCTTTTGTTTAGCTAAGAACAGAAGAGGCTAAGAAGAGAAAGATGTTTGAGAAGAAATAGGAAAATTCTTAAGTGTAGTGGCTCTGGTGTATGTTTAGCGGACTGGGACTTTTTGATCCTATTTCTCAGTGGAGATTATTGTATTTGTCAGCCTCTGTAATGGCTCACTCTTGAAAATTTTTTCCAATCTATCTACATTTTTTCAGTAAAAAATAGCTGCAATGTTCTTTGCTCATCTGTTGCCAACCAATCTTGCTGCTACTGTCTAAGATTAGTGGCTGTTTTATGGAGTATTCAATCTGGTAGAAAAAAATTTACCAAGCTGACATATGGTTGTGCTTGTCCTTGCAGTCTTTAATATGCCATCTCTTTGAATTTTTTACAGAGCTTTCTGGGGTGCTGCATCAGTGTCACGTTCTGGCATCAGAAATGGTCCATTTCATTCATCAAATGCAGTATTACATTACATTTGAGGTATACTCTATCCACCCAATTAGTTACTTAAAAATGAAATACTTTTAATATTCTGTATGTGTTGTCTCTTAAATTTCAAAGAGCTTGTCATCTAGCAAATCAAAACAGCCAAATTCTGAATCATTGCTTCAGGTGCTTGAATGTTCATGGGATGAACTCTGGAACAAGGTCCAACAAGCACAGGACTTGGATCATATCATTGCAGCTCATGAAGTTTTTCTGGACACAATCATAGCTCGGTGCTTGCTGGATAGTGATTCAAGGGTAAATCTTCTCCTTTGCATTCAATTGTAAATTTATGATCTTGGTTTATGTGTTAGGAACCACCTTCTCTGACATTGTAGGAGCAAAGAGAAAAGTAATTTTTCTTCCTTTGATATAAGGTTTTATAATGGTAAATTCTATACCTCCTGCGCAGACATGGTGACACATGTTGATAATAAAACTTGCTACAATGTGGGCCAGTTGTTTTTGGTCCTAACAAGCTATGTGATTATGCAACCACTGATGTAGGGCTTTGCAAAACAGTCTCTCCAACTGTGTGTAAAAAGATTTTTTTATTTACTCATATTCTGGAGAATAGTAGTAACTTAAAACTCTTGCTGTACAATTGTTTTATTTTTTTGTTCTCTGACTGTCTCACAGGTACTTCTCAACCAGCTTCGAGCAGTTTTTGATCAGATCATTGAGCTCCAGAATGCCCAAGATGCAATGTACAGAGCTGCTCTGGAGGAGTTGCAACTGAGGTTGCAATTTGAAGAGAGGAAAAAACAGCGTGAGCTTGAGGTGCGGTGAGGATACTACTAGAACATGATAGCGAGTTGGGGCAAATATACTTGTCTTTTGATATGTAGAGGTACACCGAAAATAAAAAGTGTATTTGGGACAGATGTAGAAGTCATTAGCAGTAGCTAGTGGCTGCAGACAAAACTGGTGATTGGTGGTTTTGATTTCTGTTGTGCCCAAAATCTCTGAGTAAGATTTCTCTAGTGGACTTTAGAGGATGAGAAATTTGGGGCTCTTTTAGATGAAGTAAATGAAAAAGACCTTAATATTCTGAAGCTGTTTGCATAAAATGCCAGAACTCCATATCTGCCTTCATGCTGTCAGTCTATGGGACATGCAATGCTGGTGAGAGACTTGCCTGCTTTGCTAATGTCAGATTTCTTTCATGTGCTGTGCAACCACCACAGGGACCGATAGTTTCAATATTGGAGGCTCCATCTTTGTCTTTCTCTGGCAATAGTTGATTTTTATAAGCATGGTGGTTTAGCTGGGCAGGAGGTGGCCCAACTAGCAACTTGCATCTTGTAACACTTGACCTCTTAACTCATTTGGTCTCTCTGTAGGGCAAGTGGGGTGTAACTGCATCAGAAGAGGAAGAAGAGAGCAAGAGGATGAAAGAATTTCAAGACTCAATACCTAAAATGTGCTCACAGCTGCGAATACTCACTCACTTTTACCAGGTGCTTCTTAGATTATATTTTTTTTAAATATGCTAAGCTTTGATGTGTAGAAATGAATTTCAGATATTGAGTAGGTGTAACTTATGTATTCATGTGTGCAGTTTGTGGATCTAGGCCTTCATTTTTTTCTTCTGTACTTAAAAGCCTGTATTCACTGTTCCTTAGTAGTCAAAGGTTTTGTGATCATTTATGTTCATCTCACAAAGGAGGAGTCTTTTCATGGAAGTCTCCCTTTTCCTCTAGTAGTGGAAGTAATAGCTATCTTTTGGTATAATCTGAGGGATAAAAAAGTAGAATTCCTTCTGCATTCCATTTTTTCACACTGTCTTTGCAAGTCATTGCTATTAAAGACTGCAGACAGTTTCTTGTTAAAGGCCTAACACTTAGTTTTCAGCTCACCAATAAGCTGTTTGGGGGAACATGCACAGGCTGTCTTCTTTAATGGTAATTTGTTCTGGCTTTGTCTTAGTTTGTTATATCTGATGCTAAATAGGGAATTCCCATTCCCCAGAAAAATCAGCTGTTGGGTTTCAGGGAAAGCATTTCAGAAAGCAATGTGAGGGACGCAGCACTCTGTGCCACAGCAGCCTTTCAGGTCAGCTGAAAACCAAACCCTATCCCAAATCATTTCTTGACTTTGACACGAGATACTCATGATGTGATGTACCTTTTAACCTCTCTTATTTATGTCCTTTGGCATGCCTGAAGTTAAGATTTTTTTAAAAAATTCTGATACTGAATTTGACTTGAAGCTGTAGAGCCTGCTTTTTCCTTGTTGCTGCTGGTATTTCTTGTATCTTTCTTGTTTTTTATATGCATAAATACACATTTAGGCAAATATGCATTGTTTTTCTAGCTAAATGAATGAGTTTGAAGTGATTTTGCTGGGTTGTTACCCATGTGTTCATTTTATCTCATGAGTGGACAATTGATTGTTTCTAACAGTTATAGCTGAGACTTTGCAGCTGTACAGCATGTGCAGAGCTCTTCCTAGGCCTCCTGTCTGGTGTTTTGCATCAAATCTATTCTGTAATGCCTATAGCTTTGCCAAGCTTTAATTAACCTGGATGGAGTGCTGCATTGTCAAAAGAGTTCGGTTCACACGAGAGTTTGAAGCAAAACAGAGCAGTTACACCAGTGGCTTTGGTTGAAGGCTGTAGATATCCTGTGCTTTGATGTAAGGGCTTAGATTTGGAAGGAATTTGCTGGTGGGTCCAAATATTGCAGTTTTCCCTGCCCCCACCCCCACTTCCAGAAGGAAGCAGAGGCAAAGTGTTCAAGTGTAGGCTGTAAATAAATTGTAGTTTGTGTGCTCTACAGGACTGTTACAAGTTGGCAATGTAGATTCTGCCTGCTTGGACTGTATTCCTGCTGAGCCCTTCTATGGATTTTCCATGCAGGACTTCCCTGGCCAGCCTTAGTCATCTTTGGAAGTAATGGAGTGCTCTAGTTATGGGCATGTCCACATGAGTATTTAGGTGGAGACCAGGAATGAACTCTTCAAGTGAGTCTTTTCATCCCCCTTAAGTCCTCTCCCTTCCTGTATGCTGTGGGGCTCGTGCAGTCTCTTGGCTAGAGCCAAAGGGGAAGGTGGCATCCAGAGGTGTGCCTCCCACGTGCAGAGTGCAAGTCCTCTGTAAAAACCACTCCAAATACATAGTCCAGTCATTGGGTCTGTAGCACTGACTGCCCTAATGGGCACAGGCTCTGCTGCTCTGGGGTGCCCCTTGTGCTGTACAACCTACGTCAAATAGGTATGTTTGAAGCAAGCAGTGCTCTAGCACTGTATATGTGTCACAGAAACCAGGTGAGGTCTCCTGTTGGCACAGGTTGGGTCCTGAATTGGTCTTTCAGGACAGTGGCACAGAGGCATCTCCTCTGCAACTTGGGAACCTTCAGGCAGATGGAGAGTGCCAGCAGGGCATGGGGAAGGGGGAGCATGCTTCAAAAGACTGAGCTGTTTGCACTGAGTCTCTGATTTGCGTGGTAGGTATTGGAAGATAAAGTGAAGCTCTGGATTTTTGCAGAAAGAATGAATCCAGCATAACTGATTTGTTAACAATTGGATATGAACCCTTGTGCTTGCCTTTTCCTGTATTCCCTCTGCCTCCTTATTAGGTCTAGGCTCCACCTGGCATTCTTGTGTAAAATACACAAGGGATGTTTCCTTAGCTTTCTCTTGGGTTTTTCTTTCTCCTTCAGGGAATCGTCCAGCAGTTCTTGGTCCTGCTGACAACCAGTTCTGATGAAAGCCTTCGGTTCCTCAGCTTCAGACTGGACTTCAACGAACACTATAAAGCAAGAGAACCCAGGCTGCGGGTGTCGTTGGGCACCAGAGGCAGGCGAAGCTCACACATGGGAACCAGCTGCTAAGGACTGCACCTCAGTCTCCGAAGGATGTTGAACCTCTTGTTGGACACAGCAATCAGTGTTGACATAATGCAACCAAATCGTTTGTGGTCGGTGTCTACCATTGCTGCAGACAACATGTTTTCAGTCATGTGATTGTGTGACACTGCATAGCAGAAAGCAAAAAAAAAAGTAGAGTTTTTTACACTGATGTTTCTAGAATTACCAGACTAAATGGGCTGATTGAACCTCATCCAATCGACTTGTTAAATCATCTTTTTAAGCAAATGCCAATTTTATTTGAAGCTTTCTGAGCTCTTTCCACTGTAACTTATATCTGTGTCCAGAAAATCACATATTCTTTTGTTTATAGAAAGCACCATTTCCTTTTTTAACAAGAAAATAAGAAGGTTATTTTTTCTATATGTACTTGTTCTATTTGAAGAGAGTTTTTGTTAAAGCCAAAAGATCAGGACCCAGACCTATTGTCCATTTAAGAAGCTATACAGCATTTCATTATGCTGATTTTCAATGTTGTGATGTGTTTGACTGTGTAAGAAACTTTGTATCAGGAGACATAAACTTTTATTTAATTTTTTTGTTGTTTTCAAAGTTAAAAACTTGGAATAAAAATTTAGTGGGGAAATTCTATGGCTACTGTACAGGAACAAACTATAGAAGCAGAGTCAGGAGTGTATCTGTTGCACATAAGGTCTAAAAAATGAAGTTAAAGCCTCAGTACTGTGAAGGAAAGTGTTGGTTAAGGTTGAATAATTAATGTTCAAAATCAGATATGTAGAAACAGACTGACTTGGCTAATGTTGACTTCATTGTCTTTCCTATTTTTTCATTGTAAATATTTATATATTGCTGCCCAGAAGTTGGGGAAAGGGGGAATCTTCTTTTGCAAAGTTGTCATTATATCAGGTCATTTATTATGTTCCACAAGTGCAAGCTTAGAAAAATAAAACCACAATTATCTTTCAAATTTGTTGCTTTTTGCAATTGAAAGTTTTTGATTTTTTTTTTTTCCAGGGTAAGAAAGGAGAAGCTTCCGATTAGGAATGTAATGATTTACAGATCCCCATCCATTACAGGATTTTGGTACTAGTCTTATGTACACCAAGACTTGTGTGCAATTCTTTAACAATTACCCTCAGATCAACCTGGTCTGTGGCCTTTTTTGCTGTTTGCTCTTGATCTGCTTGAACCTCTGGGAAGCAGAGGCACCTGCCAGGCCATGCAGGTAAGGCTGCTGTGAGCTATGATGGAAGTGAACTCTTATGGGGATGATGCACTGACTTGCAGCCCTGGACTAGCTGTTTTCCCCTCTGGACAGAAGGATTCCTGTTGTTGTGCAGGCCTTAGAATTCTTACTTTTGTTAACACATGTAAGGCCTTAATCCCTGTGCCTTAGAGGACCTACCAGTGCAGCTGCTCTCATCGGGTGTACATGCAGGCAGCATTTCAGCTGTAAGCAAGTATGGATTCTGAAGCCTGTGATATTTGGTGTGCCAAAGGAAAGCTGAAGGATCTTGGCATCACAAGGTGACAAATCATGTGACAGGCAGGAGTACTCCATTTTTGTAGGTGTGTTTGGACTGTATTGTTCTTGTAAAGTCTGGAAGAACAACAAAGCTTACGTGATTGTGTTTTGGGCAAAACTGTTAGGAAAAACAATTAGCTGCATGGACACTCTTGGCCACTGCATTGAGAGACATTTTCCATGATCCCATGTTATCATTAGCCAATCCACAGACCAGAGAGGCAGCACCATGTTGGAACTAGAAGACCAAAATGAATCCACCTGTATGTGTTGTGGTGGGTCAACCCTGGCTGGGCATCAGGTAGCCACCAAATCCTCTCCATCACTCCTCTGTAACTGGAGAGAGGAGAGAAAATACAATGTAGGGTTTGTGAGTTAAGGACCAGGAGAGATCACTCCCTGATTAGTGTCATGGGCAAAACAGACTGTGCTTGGGGTTATTAATTAAATTTATTAGTAACAGAATTAGAGCAGGAGAATGAGAAGTAAAATAAATCTTAAAACACCTTCCTCCTACCCCTCCTTCACACGTTCTGCCTCCTTCCCCCCACCCCATGGTGCAGAGAGACCGGGAATGGGGGTTACAGTTTCTGCTGCTGCTCAGCAAGAAGAGTCCTTCCCCTACTTCATTGTGGAGCCCCTTCCATGGGAGACAGTCCTTCATGAACTTCTTCAACGTGAGTCCATCCCATGGGCAAGTTCTTCACAAACTGCTGCAGTGTGGGCCAGTTTTCCACAGGGTACAGTTCTTCAGGCACAGGCTGTTCCAGTATGGGTCCACCACAGGGCCACAAGTCCTACCAAGAAAACCTGCTCCAGCATGGGCTTCTCTCTTCAGGGGTCAGCAGGACCCTGCTCCAGCTTGGCCCTCCCATGGGGTCACAGCCTCCTTTGGGCATCCACCTGCTGCAGTGTGGGTATCTTCCATGGGCTGCAGGGGCACAGCTGCCTCACCATGGGCTGCAGGGGACCCTCAGGTCTGGTGCCTGGAGCACCTCCTCCTCCTTCTACACTGACCTTGGTGTCTGCAGAGTTGTTCACATGTTCTCACTCTGTTCTTCTCTGGCTGCAACTTTCATCTGCCCAGGAACTTTTTTTTTTCCTTCTTAAATATGTTATCACAGAGGCATTTACTATCATTCCTGGTTGACTTGGCCTTGGCCAGTGACGAATCCCTCCTGAGCAGGCTGGCATTGGCTCTGCAGGACATGGGGGAAGCTTCTGGCAGCTTCTCACAGAAGCCACCTCTGTAGTGCCTTACTACCAAAACCTGGACACTCAATACACTAGGAAACAGTAGTGGCTGTGCTGGGAATGATCATTTTGAGGTGATTCTGCAGGGACCTGTTAATCTGGGAAGAGTTCTCACTGCTGCAGGAGTTGCTCTGACTGCCAGGCTAAAGGGGCCAGTGGGGACCTGCCATTGTCCTCATGCTCCCTTGTGGGTGGAGACCAGTCTCTTATCCCCTAACCTGGCAGCTGTTACAAAAAACTCATGTAGATGGAAATAAATGTATCTTCCAATCTTACAGTTGGAGCTGGTGTAACAAGGATAGCTTGGGGAAGCCAATGCCCCCTTTTCAAGGAAGATGAAGCAGTGAAAAAATTATACAGACAAAAAAGGTGAACCTTTGTGAGCCTTTTTTGGCCCTATACTGTTAAGGCCAGATTATCATCAAGAGGGTGGATCAAAAGTTGAGTAATAAATACTTAGATCTTCCTTGGGGCTTGGAAATAACTGTGTTAAAAGCCTTGTCATAATACCTTATACAAGAGCACTAAAACCTCAACTGAGCAGAAAATTGTGACTTGATGCATCAATAAATACAGTCATAGAATAATCTGTTCCAGCTCTGTGGGAAAATCCCCTAGAACTGGATGGGAACTGTTCCTGGGAATTTCAGTTTCTCAGGCCATGGGATCAATTCTCCTTCTCAGAGATTGTTTTGCCCACACCTGTAGGTGTTGGAAGAGCCATTGCCACACTCAGATGTTCTCGATTGCCAGGCTGGGGGGAAGATTCTGAATCCCTGGCATGAAATAACTGGACCAGCTCTGCTGAAAGATCCCCTGGAAGTGGGATAGGAGCTAATGATGCCATCTTTGGTTTTTGTGGTAGTTTTATTTTTTTTTTCCTTCTTTCCTTTTTTTTTTTTTTGTTCCCTTCTGCTGATTTATGCTCTGCCTTCACCTGCAGCTGGGTTTTCCCTCTTTGGGGCATTGCGAGCATTACTTAGTGCTGCTTCTCTGCAACACAAAGCATGGCTTTCCTGTAAGAATCTTCATGTCTGTGAAGGAGGACACTGATTTTACAAAGCTCTCACAACAGAAATGCTACAGAGCTGCCCACAGCTAGCTGTGCTGTTCATATAAATGCTTCACTGTGTGGAACAGCCATGCAACTAAGAATGCTGGGAAAACCAGCTCACTTTTTTCTCTTCAGTGATTTTGGAAGGACAAAGTGTGGGAAAATATTGGGATAAGCAGATAAAAAGGGCTGGTTGTTTGTGAATAGGATGCTGTTCACTATGTTTTTCTATCTTTGCCCTTCATCTGATCACATAGCCTGTCCTGTCTCCTTACTAAATTCCTTTCCCCTTTTCCTCTGTGTTTGTAACGGGGGTCTGAGTGCAGCAACTGGAGTGGAATTGTGGGTGGCAGGTATGCCTGTGGTGCCAGCAATTGCAGATACTGCAGTGAGAGGACGAATGAATCTGGAGATGAGAGGATGCAGGGATCAGCTGCTGGCTGGACTGCCTGTAAGCCTAGCTGCTGGAGAGATCCACCTTTGCACTCTGAACCTTGCAGAAGGTGGTGTGTTCAAGGAACTAGCGATATTGAACAGATATGTCTGCTCTACAGGGCCTTGTGCTTAGTGACTGAGCAGCCTGAGTGTCAGCATGAGCAGCTGCTCTGTGGAAACCTGATGAGAGCCCTGTGCCAGCCCATCCTGCACACCAGGTGGTGGGAAGAAGGAACCCTCCGTGGGATGGGACCTGTGTAGTGCATCACTGGAAAATCCATCCAGGCTCCATCTGGTGCTGCACAAAGGCAGGGTGCCAGCATCTGAAGCAAATTTTACTTATTACCTCTATTCCTCTTTTTATCCTATTTATATTCCTGCTTTTATTCTGCCATACTAAAGCAGCTATTTTAAGTTGGTTTTTGTCAGGCCCTTATTATTGGGATCCAGAAAGAACCCTGCACCCTTACTCTCTCACTGACCTGGTACAGAAAAACCTATTTTTATAAGTAATATATATATATACACATACATTACGTATTAGTGAGATATACAGATGTATAGATCTCCTGCTAATATATCTATATCTCCCACTAATGGTCCTCCATCCAGCTCAGCAGGATGAAGCTGTTGGTGCTGCCTGTGTTCATGTAAGTGCTCTGTGTGTTGTTCTGTGTTGACCTGTGTTGCCAGCAGTGTATAAATACATATGTGGTGTGTACATGTGCTCTGCGTGCATGTGCCTATCTGTGGGGGATGCATCCTGAGCCTTGAGACTGGTTGGACCCGAGGCCATGAAACTGTGACAGCCTCACCTCTGTCAGGCTGCTGGATTCAGCAATTCCTAACAAAAATGAGAGAGAAATTATCTTACTTTGTGCCTGAAGACCAATATTAAACTCTACATAAATGTGTGTACTTAGAGTAAAAGTTGACAAGTGTCCTTCTGCTGCAACTGCACAAGTGGCTTTCCTTGCAGTGGGTGGCAGCAGCACCATTCAGGTACATTTTTGAATAGAAACATATGAGATTTTTTACCTTTTTACTTTATTTTTTTAACACTGAAATAGTTATATACTAAAATCAATGTTAAAGAATAATTCCTAGCAACACATTTACTGTATTTACTATAGAGGGCTGTTTTTTATTTTGTTAGTTATGTAATGCACACTTCTGGCTGGTAATTTCGATGTTTTGCTGTTAAAGCTACAGTGTCTGAAAATACAAATAGAGCTGAGGCTCTGTCTCTCCAACCATGTTTCCAGGCTGAAAAAAGCACAGCTTCTCCTCTTTTCTGTATCCTGTCCCAGGGCCATTGCTAACTGACCCTGCATGCTCAGCCCCCTCCTTTTCAGGGTTGACAAGGCCTAAAGACATTTTGGAGAAACATTAAAAGTAGAAATGCAGAAACTGAGAATAAAACTACTGCCCATCTTAGGATGTTACACAATGTGCAACACTCTTCTGGGCTGAAGGGCTACCCATGTGGTGCTACCAATATCCTAAATACTTTAAAAGGAAAAGAACTGCAAAGTATTTCTGTCTTATTCTTTTAAACTACAAGGGATATTTTTTCTGCTGACTGACAGAGAAAATATGTCTTAACCAATATGCACTCTGAAGAATAAAAAGTTAAAAACCAGCCCCTGAAAGTTTCATCTCCCCCTGTAAGTTACAGCCGCTCGACTGCCTCACGGTGCAGTATGATGAAATTTAGTATCTTAAAAACACTCACTAGGAAATGCAGAAGCTCATGATATAATGTATTTTTCAGTGAATTAGTTACAGGCTTAGGGTAGGAGATCAAGGACAGAATATAGTCATAATCCAATTTTATTTTAGTGATTCAATTATTTTGTCAAGGCCCTGTGGATTTTCTTTTCTTATACTAGATGCTGTGAATAAATGCCAAGGTCTCTCAGCTCTACATAGGAGCATAGTATTTGTTTAAAAAGCCTGAATCTACTTGATTTATTTTGTTAAAATTAGTTGTGGAGGGATTCTGTCTTCCTTCTGTCATATGTACATGTGACATATCCTGTCTATATTTTGGACAAGAACTTTTTCAACCTTTTAAAATAATATTCCTATCAAGAATGGCCGGTTATTTTTGGTTAGTGTGTACAACTTCCAGTATGCTACATCTAACAATGATTTTCAATATTGAGGACACTCTTTAAGTTCACAGGTAAATGTTTAAATACACTGAGAGTTGAAAGCTAATGAATGATTGAAAAAAAAAAAAAGGAGATATTTGGACAGAAAATCGGGGCTTTATTTAAAACTTCTACTTGAAGATTGGAGTCCTCTGTGACCTTGCATGTTTCACCTTGTGAATGTTGCTGGTGCTGACCTAGGAACAAGCTGTGAGTGTGCATGTTTGTACTCATTTCCATTTTCGCCTGAATGAGCAACCTCAGGGATGACAGAACATATTTCACACTCACATAAAGGTGCTCAGGTACTTCTCCAAAGTGCCTAATTAATTTTGAAAATCATCTTTTGGCTACTTGAAACCTATAATACCACTTTAACCTCTAATATAATTCTGCTAACTGGAGAGAGGCAGAAGAGTTGGGAGAGCTGCAAGAGATGTACAAATATTGGCAAGCAGAGCAAGGACAGATAAAGGAACCTGCTGTTTCAGAAGTCAGAGGAAATAATTCTGTCTGGTTTCTACAAGGGCATTGTGACCATCACCTGCTCTACCTTATTTAACAAAACAAAATTACAGTACCAAGGATAACAATAAACAGTCAAAAGTAAAACGCTCTCTTTCTTAGTCTGCAATTGTTCAGAGTGAAAAGTTTCTACAGCCATTGATTTAACAAGTCATATTTCATTCTGAGGGCTTGCTGAACCAGTTTTAAGATAAAGTGAAAGCATGTTATTTTTATGCTGACAAGGAATACTATGAATTTAAGGTATGGATCACTCAGACTCTCTAAAGGAACAGGCTCCCTGATGTAATATTTTAACTATTTTCTGTTAGCTTGGTCCGATGTAGTCTTTGAGGCATTGGAATCACTCATAGGAATTAACTTGATGCTTACTCTCTTTCCCCAAAAGAGTAACAAAGGTGCCTCGATCAGTATTTATCTTCTTTCTTTTTGTTCCAAAGTTAGCTTTTTGCTATTACCCTTTGACTACCCAGTATTGTACATTCTCTCATAACATCATTGGACTAAAACCCGAGTGCCACATGAGTGAAAACAGAGACTCAAGTGCGGGTGAAATGGCAAAGCTGACCAGCGGTGTATGTGGTCAGAGTCAACACAGAGGCCAGGAAAGTTAAAGAAACCAAAGCGATGGATATTTGTTCACAAAAGGAGAGAAGGACAGAGGAGAAGAGAGCAGGGAACCTGAAAGGCAGCAAATGGTGACCAAAGAGATGGTAAAGAAAGAGTAGAGAAAGAAAAACGTACCAAGAAAAATCTGAGGAGTGTAGGAGGTGAAATTTCTATCACTGTGCAGTTAATTTACTTAACTCTTTGTGGAGCAAATTATGTTAAATGTTTTCCTCCAGAAGTTATCTGAACAGCAATTAAGTTAGCTAAACATTAGGGTATAGAAAATGCAATTGGAGTGATTATTACCATCAGTCTGAATATTAAAAGATATGATAGGAAAAAGCTGTCACAAGGTGATTAGGCCATGTATGAAATCTTCAAGTGCCACAGAAAATGAAAACCAATTATTTGCATTTGAGATACATGCCACAGGAACTACAATGGGAACATTCCCAAAGCTACTCAAGGCCACTTCATCACCCTCTAAAGTTTTTTCAAAAATTACCCAGAGAGAGGCAAAGAACAGTCTTCTGCCTTGCTTTCTAAAAGGCACTGCACTCACTCCTTAAAAGAGGATATTTGTACTGAGTTTTATCTCTTGTTTCTGTTGAGCAGTGCTGAAGAGTGTAAAGGAACAGAGGGAAATTACAGACATGCTTACAACAGTAATTAAAAAGGCAAATGGGAGTTTTCCTTTAGCAACCTGGTGTGCAAAAATAAGAATTGAAGCATATTATAATGGGTAGAAAAGGAAGAAACCAACATGCTCTAGAAAACAAGCAATTGCACCATTTAGCGGTGAACAGAAAGCATAAAGAGAACATAAAATATGGGGTCTAAATGGTATTTGATAAATCAGAAAAGCAGAACTTCCACTCGTTGCAACTGTATTAACACAACTAAAGTTTAAGACAAAACCAGATTCAGGCCCAGACTTATCCCAGAGTTAGAATGTATGCACAGGTTCCAGCATTTCACAGGCAAAAAGTTTTGGAAATCTAAAGAAAGTTCCTGCAAATGAAAAGAGCAAAACATACATTAATAACAGAATAGGAAATAATTACAAAAAAGAGTAATTTGATGGTAGCCGGGAAGCAAAAGCAAATAATGTTACCATTTCCTTAATTAAGACCATTAAAGGGCAATACTATGACTCAGAAAAAATAGCTGCGTAGAAGTAGTTTACAGGCGCTTGTGATGTAAACTATAGGGTTTCTTAATGGGCAACTATGTAACTATAGTTATTTTAATCTTGACCTTTCTCCTCTATAAGTAAATAGCTCAAAATCACTTTGAAAGGGGCAGGAAGGTGTGATGGAAACAGTTCCAGGCATGGAGAAAAACATACAGCAATTGACAGGATTTTATTATATGGACCTTACAGTTATTATATGGACTTTACTGTTATTATGTGGTTTCATTGTATTCACACTACACAGTGCACAGCCTGGACATGCCCAGGCTTGCCATGAGTTTGCCTGCTCCCTGCTTCCCCCGCTCCTCCCCCTTTTGCCCATGTCCCTATCCTGGTTTGTCCCCCACTTGTCTGTCTTATGCTCCGCCCTATGTTCTGGCCCTTTCCCCTCCCGAGCTGATAAAAGACCACGTGCACGTGTGAATAAAGGTTTCTACTTGCACCCTCCCTTGTGTCCCGGACCCGTGCTGTGCCACGGTCCCTTCCCCCCTTCGGACCACAGCAGGAAGGTACCAGACAAGATCAAAGTTTTCAGTTCAGTTTTGGCAAGCTGATATAGATGCACGTTACTATTTGTAGCAGGCACCTGGACATACTGAGGGACTTCCAAGCCTCACCAGCAGAATGAACTGTATCAGGGCGCAGAATAATAGAAATCTTACTGACCCCATCCCTTGCCAGAGCCAGAGATGCTGCCAGTGGAGCATGACACACCTCACAGAAGTGGTCTCTGTGTCTGTGGTCAGACCAATCTCTTGCAGCGGCTTGCACAGCTGCACCTGAAGCTCTGCATAAACCTCTCACATTTCCTGGACCTACTGGCCTGTGTTCTAGTACATGGATAAGGAGCAGAAGCACTTCGCTTTTCTAACTCAGAGACTGAAATTCCTGAAGCAGCCTTTAGAGGACAGCGGAGAATTGCAAATGATGCATTTTGAGCTCTGGCCTCGTAGTCCAGGATCCTTTGGTTTTTATATGAATTATGAGTTGTGATTCCAAGTGCAGATAAAGTATTGATGTGTGCTGTTTATGAACTATGGTTCTTCAGGATAAGGCTATGACTTGTAACAGCCATGTATTTTTAATTATGTTGTGGCCTTTTCTATCATTAAGAATTCCACTTTCCACTTGGCTGAACTGTGGCCTTGCTAAAGGACCAGCTGCATTGTCAAAAGGAGCTCAGTGCTTCATGTTGAGGTCTAATGGAAGTCAGCAGTGTCCCCAGATAAAAAGTATTGGTGACCCTTTCTGGAGGCTGTGGTGATTCTGGCCTTTGGCGTAGAGGCTTTACATTTGAGAGAAATTTGCCATCTGGGTCAAAATGTTGCACATCTCCCTCCCTGGAAAAAATTGAGTCAAATTTTTGGAGAGCTGCTAGCAGTAACTAGACTGTAGTTAGGTTTTGCTTGAGACTGACTGAAGCTGGCTGGGGCAGATGGGCTGAGTCTCAGCTGTTTTGGAGGGTCACTTGTACTGTACAGCCTACATCAAATAGGTATGTTTGAAGCAAGCAGTGCTCTAGTGCTGGCCTGGCTGGCATTGTACATGTGACATGAAAACAAGGTGAAGACTCCTGTTGGCACAGGTTGGGTCCTGAATGCTGTCCCAAGGCAGCGGCAAGGGGGCAACACCCTTTAAAAGACTGAGTTGTTTGCACTGGAGACTCTGACATACGTGGCAGTCATTGGAAGATCAAACTGCTGACAGCCAGTTCTGATGAAAGCCTTCGGTTCCTCAGCTTTAGACTGGACTTCAACGAACACTATAAAGCAAGAGAGCCCAGGCTGCGGGTGTCGTTGGGCACTAGAGGCAGGCGAAGCTCACACATGGGAACCAGCTGCTAAGGACTGCACCTCAGTCTCCGAAGGATGTTGAACCTCTTGTTGGACACAGCAATCAGTGTTGACATAATGCAACCAAATCGTTTGTGGTCGGTGTCTACCATTGCTGCAGACAACATGTTTTCAGTCATGTGATTGTGTGACACTGCATAGCAGAAAGCAAAAAAAAAAGTAGAGTTTTTTACACTGATGTTTCTAGAATTACCAGACTAAATGGGCTGATTGAACCTCATCCAATCAACTTGTTAAATCATCCTTCTAAATAAATGCCAATTTTGTTTGAAGCTTTCTGAGCTCTCTGCACTGTAACTTGGGTCTGTGTCCAGAAAATCACATATTCTTTTGTTTATAGAAAGCACCATTTCCTGTTTAGCAAGAAAATATAAATCTTTGTTATATATATACTTGTTCTATTTGAAATAATTTGGTTGGAGCCAAGAGTTTTGGACTCAAATTTAATGTTCATCTTAAGAAGCACGTTGTTATGCTCATTTTCAATACTGTGATATATTTCTGACAGACTTACATACTTTAATTTCTTTCTGTGCTTGTTTTCAAGGTTAATATTACAGATAACAGTCGTTTAGTAGGGAAATTCTATGGTTACTGTACAGGAGCAAACTGTAAAAGCAGATCAGAAGTGACCTTATTGCATATGAAATATCCTAAGAACTATAGTTAAAACCTTGGTAGTGTCAAAGGAAATTGTGGTTTCTGATGTGTTAGAAGATATCTTGGGTTGTCAAGACAACTTTATTTGTCTTTCCTTGCCTTTTTTTGTTATATATTTTCATATTGATTTCCAGATACTGTAGGAGGGAATCTTTTTGGTTTTGTTTGCAGAAAAGTCATTATATTAGGTAATTGAGGCATCCATATATTATGTTCCACAAGTACAAACTTAGAAAAAGAAACAGTTATCTTTCAAACACTTGTTTTGCCTTTTGCAATGGAAAGACACTAATTTTTGAGCAGGGCACGCAGGGAGAAGTCTCCAGTTCAGCATGCAGGTGGTTTGCAGATCTCTCTAGCAAACAAAGCCATTACAAGGCTTTGGGACTAGTATTAACTATAGCTACAGTTGTGTGGAATTCATAATTAAAAACTGCTCTCAAATGAACCATGCTTATTACCTTTTTTGCCCTTACTCTGCTTGAACCCCTGGGAAGCAGAGGCACCTTCCAGGCCACGCAGGCGAAGCTGCTCTGACTCATGATGAACTCTCATGAGGATGATGCTTCCAACCTGCAGGTCCAGAGTAAGAGATTTGTCCTCTGGGCATCCAGACACTGCTGATGGTGGAAGCAGTGCTTCCCAGTAGGTTATCCTGCAGGATAACCTGCCTTTCCCAGGTGGCATGGACACAGACCTTTCAGCTGCACTGGTGATGTAAGAGGAGTGGAACTGTATAGAAGAGCTAATGTTCAGGTACTGAGACAGTCCAGGGAAGGGGAGTGACAGAGTCTGAGGAAGGGAGGGATTCAGCTTTCATGTAATTTTCTTTCTGGACAATTAGACATATGACTCTCTAGAGGAAGCCTTTTAAATCAAAATCAAAAGGGGTAGATTAACTTCTTAGCAGTCTGCCAATCCCCTGAAACAAATCTGCTACCCAAGACTTCACAAATTCCATATCTGAGGCAAAGATGCTGTTTTACTTCCTCCCAGCTCGGTATAATGTGCCCTGTCTTTTTCATCAGGAGAATCTGGATGATAGAACCTGCAATTCACATCACCAGTCTCTTTGACTGTACTAAACAGTTTGTTTGACTGTACTGCATGTTTGACTGTACTAAACTAGTACTATGACCAGTACTAAAATGACCAACTTTGCTGCTGTGAGACAGGCACTCTACTTCTTTTAAGTTTTCATTTCTAAACAGCAGCTGTGGATAACAGGTATTTGTGACAGCTGCTTATGATTTTGGGGTACAGTAGAATTCCAGAAATTCTGTTTTTCTCGTAATTTGCTTTTGTTGCTGAGTTAGTGTAGGATGTCTCATGAACAGTCCGCTCTTCCGAAGCTGCTGGGTCCATACCAGTGCCCTAGGATTTCTCTCCTGAAAGTCATGGATGGTTGACTGCAACTATTGTTGAGATTTTTATTTTGTATAGCAATCACATCCTCTTTTTGCTTATCTTCCTGAGTTTTGTCTATGTTCTTCCGATTTTGATTCTTTTCCTTTACAGGCAGTGTCAGTATTAGTTAATATTCCTTCTCTGCAATAGTAAAAATGTTTCAGAAAAGGATAACGATTGGACTCGATGGTCTCTCTTTTCCATCCTTGATGATTCTATGATACTCACTGGCATGAATTAAGAAACCAATTAAAATAAAATTACAGCAAAGAATTCAGTAGAGAAATGTTACCAGCTAATGTCATACTGCAGTTGTAGTGGTGAATACTGCAAACACTTAATTGCTAATATCAGCCATCCAATAAAGAATTATTTGGTGGGAGGGTGGAGCAGATCAGTTGTTTTCTCCATCACTGAAGTAACTACTGAAGTCAACAACTACACAACAACCAATATGAAACCAGAGACTGCCCCAGAGACTATTATATGGTATTTCATACATATCTGCAGCCTTTGTGCTCCTCCTGTCTGGAGGTAATCATGTAATCCATATGTTAGAGGGGGAGATCCTGCATTGCTGATAATCTCAGAGAGTGTTTGACATTCTTGTGTAATCTTGGGTAATCTATTTTGACATTGACAGGAAGTTTTCTTTTTTACTTTGTTAGTCTCTCTGAATGAGTGAAAATCCTGCAGCAGCAACATTTTCTTGATTTCAGTAGCAACAAATTCCAAGTCATTGTAAATTAATATGCTGTGGAGTATCTCTGTAGAACTGCTTTTATGGCTGTGGCAGTTCTGACTGTTTTAATTAGCTGATTCAGTGAGATGCAGCAGCATTCACTCTTGCCCTTGCATTCAGTCCACACAGTTACAGAGAGAGTCAAACAGGAGGGAGATCACTGGTGTCTTCCTACATATCTTGTTCACATATCGGGTGCTCAAGGCTTTCCTGCTAAACAGTGTGGAACTGGGCCTTTAACAGGCACTGATTTGGAGAGCTGTAATTTCAATATTCAAGAGATATTTGCCAGGCTTTGCTAATGGTTTAAATTTGCTCTTGTATTTGATGTTCTTTTTATGTCTGCACATGCAGTCTGGACTCTGGAGTGCAGGCCTGGGCTCAAAGCTGCTACCCTTAGGGGGACCTTATCATGTAGACTGGGAGACTGTAGGAGGACAGACCTTGAAAAGAGCTTGTTGGTGCATCCATCCTATTGCTACTGTTGTGTTAAAGAATCTTGTTCCCTCAGTGGACTCAAAGTTCAAGAAGCATCTGGAGGATGCTCTTAGTCGTATGTTTTAGCTTTAGGTAGTCCTGTGAGGAGCAGGAAATTGGACTTGATGATCCTTATGGGTCCTTTCCAACTTGAGATATTCTATGTTCTATGAGCTTGCCCCTCAGAGCAGTGAATGCTGTTTCTTCCCACTGATGCCACTGGAAGACTCATCTGCCATTGAATACTTTAATGGTTACATATCACAACTGTTAAAAGAAATTTTTCCATGGGCAACCTACAAGTATATGTTCCTATTCCAATAAAGGATACGTTTCTCCTCCTTGCTCCTTGTGTTCACACAGGACCACACAAAGCCATGGTTACCCTCGACTAGCGTTTGGCCCATAAATATTTTTTGGACAGTTTAAATAAAAAAATCTCTTTCTTTTCCTACCTTGTTTGGTAGAACTTCCATTTCTTCAACTCAGCACTACCCTTGCTTTGCAAATCTATAGACTACAGTAACAAGTTCCCTCCTTCACATGTAAGGAAGTTAACTCCTGCTTTCTTGATTCTTCCTATGCCATCTGTTATTTTGCTATTGCCTTCCCTCCCCTTTTCAACATGTTTTAAAAAAAGAAGTGAGAGACCTTATAGTACTCCATTTCTTGGGCTGATGTGTTTCTTAAAGAATAAGTACTATCCTGAAGAGTTTGCTACAACACAGACCTAGGGTACTCTCTTTGCTGATGAATTAGGAATCGTCAGAAATAATCCTTGTGTATGGAAGTTGAAACATTAACACTATCTCACAAAAAAATTTGGAGGTCTGTTTGCCCTAATTCCAATGCAAAAACCATACATGGTGGGATAACTACAGCTAACAACCAAACTCCCACTCTGCCACTCATTCACACACACCCTCGGTGGGATGGGGGTGGGGAGAAAAAAGGTAGAATAGAAAGGAGAAAGCTCATGGGACAAGATAAATCCAGGAAGATAACTTACCAATTATTGGTATGGGCAAAACAGACTCAAGTTGGCTAAAATTAATCCAGTACCAATTAAAATAAATATCTAATTACTGAGTCAGGTAGTGAGAAATATTAAGCCAACACCTTTCCTTTCCCCATGCTCAAGTTCACTCTTTCACTTCAGACTCCTCTCCTCCTGCCCTTGTTACCACCGCAGATACACTCAGTCCCTTCAACGAGGCAAGGAAGGACTCAAGGAGGGTGTTTATGGTCAGTATGTGGTGGTTTCTCTCTGCCACTCCTTTTCTCCCACATCTTTATTCTGCTTCAGTGTGGGCTCTCCATGGGTAGAATGTGGGCAGCTTCCTTCAGCTCCAACTGATCTGGTGTGGGGTCCTCCCTCCATGGAGCACCTCGTCCTCCTTCTTCTCTGACCTTGGTGTTTGCATTGCTGTTTCCCACCTCTTTTTACTCCTTTGCCTGTTCAGTGTTTTTTTCCTTTCCTTAAAAATACTATCATTGAGTCACTGCCAGCCTCACTGAAGGGCACAGCTGTGGCCAGTGGTGGGTCCACTGGAGCCGTATGAAAACATCTGTCTGTCACGAGGCAGCCCCTTCACAAAGGCCACCCCTGCAGCCCCTCTGCTGCCAGCCCCCTCCCATTTATATTCAACAAAATATATTCCTTTGGCATCCAAAAATCATCAGTATGGATCTCTATGAGTAAAAAGAAGTATTAAAAAAGACATCTCATTGCAGTAGAGGGAGACTTCTGGGAGAAGCAGCTTTTCTACTGGGCTCCTCATCTCTCTGTCCGATAAATAATGTTTCTGCCCATCTCTCTGTAGTCTACTAACTACAAACCAAAAACTGTAGGCTTTTCACTGAAGATGTTCTGAATGCAGGAATGATGTATCATATGCTTTTACTGCATTATTATTATTATTATTATTATTATTATTATGATTATTATTATTATAGCATTACTACACTTACTTAACTTTCTTTGTTCCCTAGAATACATTTCAGGGGGAAAATATTGTTCAGCTAGACCCATTAGAAAGCTTTAATTTGTAAACTGTTTTCTTAGGGTCTTCTTGATGAATTCTCAAACCAGATTTGTACAGCCAGATTTCAGAATTAATGAAGCAACCAGACCATTGCTTTTGTGTAGTGTCTCATTCTGAATTCTCATGTCTGGCCTTACCAGAATTTTTTCCTTGTATTCTAAATGAGTATTCTAAATAACTCAATAACACCAATGAAATCTGACCTGGTATCTCTATATCTGAGGTCGTAGAGCAATAGAAAAATGTTTGCTGTCTTTCAGGTGAATAAGACCCAACTCTAAGCCCCAAAGCAAGGGTTCAAAGCCAGCATGAGGATAGCTATATTCTACTAAGTTAAGAAATACAGGACCAAAAGGCCAAAATGATACCTCTTGCTAGTAGGTCAGCAGTCTTGACTTGATGACATTGCGAGACACTTACTCTGCCTAGTGAAATGTGAGGAATACTTCAAGCAGAAAGAACTTGGTGACTGTATTCCACATTGACTGAATGGTGTCTCCGGTGACCACTTAGCTTGGATAATGCTGCTGAAAACCTGAAACGAGTTTGGACACCACAGTGGACAAGAGAGGATGATGAGAAGGAGGTGCCTACCATTATGCTAGGGCTCAAGAGTTGCTGGGTTGCTGGGTTGGAATTGAAACTCATATATTGGGTTTGTGTGTGTTTGGGTGCTCTTTGGGTGCTACTGTTACTTGCACTGAAGTGATCTAAGTGATTGCTTTTATTTACGGACTAGTCAGCTCGTTTCTTCCCCCTGCCATAGGAAGGTAGATGATGCTGGTGGGCAACAGAAGAGTTCTCCCTGTTCAAAATGCCTGGAGAATCAGAGGATAGATCTCTCATCTCAGGCCTGTCAGGGGGGGATGAAACAGAAAGAGTAGATTGCTCTAGTTCTTTATCCTCCTTTTTCCATCAGAGAAGGGCACCATTAGGCATCACATACCCATGTGCATCTTACTGACATTTTCTCTGCTGGGAAGGTACATTTGGACATATTTTGCCTGGCACTAATTTACCTGACACTAGGGCAGAGAGTGCTTTCAGAATGTGAATCATAATTCTCCTTTGTGCAATGATGCTTTAAAACACAAATCAAAAGGCAAAGAATCACTTGTGCAAGAGATTTTTCTTCTGCAAATACCCTTTCAAACAAGTGTGTAGTATTCAGGCAGCTCAGAAAACACAAATTGCTCTTAAATCCCAAACAGATGGAAATAAATAACCACCAGTCCATGTAGCTGCAGTAGACCACAAATCATGCTTCAAGACTGAACTAAACTTTGCCTTCAAATGGACATCAGCAAAACACCCCCAAGGGCATTCTATCTATTAACTTCATACAGTTATTTAGTGTTTTCCTCTGGGGTTTTTTTAGCAGTGTGTATTCAGGTATCACAACTCTTCATGCAGAACTCAGATTCATTTGTCCACAAAAACTTTTTTCATGACTCCTATGTGAAAAAAAGGCATTTTTACTGTATTGCCTTTTTAGTTAAATTTTAGCTGGTAAGGTTAAAATAGGAATATTTTAACTTTGGTCTGTACCACCTGTACCACAAACAATGATGTCAAAGAGTGACATCTCTCCTCCAGACAGTGATGAGTGAGAGAGGTGGTCTAGCTGCAGCTAAGAGCCAATGTTTTAGTATGATCTGGATTGGGGATCTATTTTAACAGATTTTGTCAGATGTGACAAAAAAAAAGACCATTGATAAATCGTATGATATGAATGGCTGACTTGCATTGGTAAATCTTGAAAAAAAGCAATAGTTGAAAGTAATGGAAAATTTCTTGATGCTTATTATTTTAAATTTGGTCTTTGGAAGTGTATTAGGGAGGGTTCGGATCATACTGAAGCCTGAACATCATGACACCATTGGAAGCTCAACAAAACTGACATTTATTACCAAGAGATGGCCAACAAAAAGAACAAACCCAAAAGGGAGGAAGGAGGAGAGAAATAAGTCCCCAGCACAACCTCCCCAGTTACCCAGCTGTTGCCCATAAAGTTATCTTACCGACCTAGCATGCCTATAGTTACCCATAGCAGAAGCTGCATCCTTGGAAAGTCAGTAAGTTCACAAACTGGCAGGCGTCCCTGGCAAAAGGCAATGTTGTCCTTGGTGTGAAGCTAGCTTCCTCAAAAAGGAGCTATCTGCTTTTTTATACAATTAACTGATTACATCTGTCTAGGCAGGTGTGGTCAGCACCACCCCACCAGAGGTTCTCAGTCCCACCCCTTGGTTAGGTAAGTGCATCTCTTCTGCGCACGCGTGGCTTTCCCTGTGCCTGCGTACTGCACTCGGGGGGTCTTTTCCAGATGAGTCTAGGGGTATCCTTCATCACTATAGTCTTCACTTTCTCCTTCAAGCAACCTTGGAGGACAATTAGCCAATCACAGAACACCATTATATATTTAATATATATTGTTTATACAAAAACTCCCTTCAAGGCCAAAGTTCCTGTTTTATCCATGCTTGTTTTCTCATAACTTGGCAGGGAAAGAACAAAACTGTTACAGGTGGCTGGGCCAAATACAGACCAAAAGTATCAGTGTAATTAACCCCTGATACAGGAAGCCATGGTGGAAATATATGTCTTGTTGGCAGTAGGTTTCAGTAGTCAAGAACTGCTTTAATTCTGTGTGTGCTAAAACTTTCCAGCTTTTCAACAAGGATTTTTGGGGAGATACTGTCAAATGTCTTGCTAAAATCAAGGTAGTGTTATCCTCAGTTCTCCACTCATCTCTGAAGAAAATTGTTTCATCATCAAGGCTATCAGCCAATCTGGCTTTTCTTAGTCACCCTTTTTGACCTTAATTTGACTGGAAATGCCTTCCATGAGGGCTCAATACACAGCTTTGCCAGGGGAAATGTGAGCCTGACCAGTGTGTAGTTTTCCAGAACTTTTTTTTTGTAGATAACCATAACATTAGACTTTTCCTACTTGTTCAGGATTCCCTGGCCTGCATGATCTTTCAAAGATGGCAGAAAGTAGTTTTGCAATGAGGTCAGCCAACTCTTAGCTCCTTTATCTGCATGTTATCAGTTCCACAGACTGGGTTTCTACAGGTGGTCCCTAACTCAGCTCTCTTCTACTTTTGATAAGAATTGTATATCTACATTTCCTGTTCTTCCAAACCTCCTAATAAAGTACACATTGTTAAAATGAACATTTCCTGTCACTGACCCTTTTTATACAAATGTAGTTTTTAATTTTAGCTTTGATTTTTTTCTGCTTATGGTTATATAGTTCACTTGTTAAAAAGAGAAGACTTTGGTGCCACTTGACACATCTACAATGCAGCTGCAAATAAAAATACATTTTTTTTTTCACATAGAAGTTATTAAAATAGTTTTTGTGGACAAATGAATCCAGGTTCTACACCAAGAGCTTGTGATACAGGAATATGAACTGCTAAAAAACCCCCAGAGGAAACACTAAATAACTGTGTGAAGATACTAGATAGAAAAGGCAAGTGGCCTTCATTTTCTGAAGCACTGTTTCTCACTCAAAGCTGAAACAACAGTAAAACCAAATCAGAAGATTCTGCCATGGGTGTGTGTGAATTTTGAATGTGTTGGGTTGATGATGAGGGTTCAGTGCCATGGGCAGCAAAGCAGATGCTGGTGCAGGCAGTGCTTGTAACTGCAGATACGTGCTGCCTGCTGGAAAGGTGGGACCAGCTCTGGGGTTGGCACCTCTTCAAGATGGCTGGGAAAAAGTTTTGCAGCCTTTTCACGAACTCACACTGAGGGAACATACAACCCAATATGAAGACCAGGACTGGTCCCACGGGAGGGTGGCACAACCACCTCGCCACACCAATGCAAAACAACGCATTACATTCAGGAAGGGTATACGTGCTCAAACGCTAAACCAATGACAAAGCTGATTCTGAAATGGTTTTAATGATAGACAATCTGCATACCAATTGACTCATTTGCGTATACAATAGCTCAGAACAATACCAGAGAAATATGTAAAAAGTCTGCAATGCTGTATGACAATAGCTTCCAAGTATGCTGACCTTCAGCAAATGAAACAAATGAAAAGTACAGTACTCTTTTGATGAGGCATTAATGAAGGATTAAGAGCGGATACAGCTGCATCCCACGAGCACTTTGTTAGACACACTGTTTTCACTCCGTGCCTTTTCCATAATTACAACAGGAACACTGCGTGAGGCAAGCAGCAAGCAGACACTGTAACACACTTCTACTTTACAACAAGAGGATGGCAGGAAGCAGTGTGGTGGGGCCCGAGCCCCCCACTGGCTCCACACCGACTGCTATAGCATCCTCCAGGTGCTCCCAGCACCATCCACCTGGCTGCTCCCAGGGCATCCCTGGACAGGGACAGCAGAGGAAGTGGAGATTGCAAGGGGCCCTGCCTGCCTCCACAGAAAGGACTCCTGAAATGCATCCCTGTCAGCCACATGGCTGCAGTGAAGGAGGGTAAACAGAAATCAAGAATATGAAGCCTAGAGAAAAAAAAATATTAATAAGTGAACAGGAAGGACATGAAAACTTTGCACAACTGCTTTCCCACCAGGGCTCTTATGTTGCATCCAACAGCTGCATAGAGCAGGGCTCATGGAAGAGTTTGTAGGCTGGACCACAGCCTTTCTAAGTGCAACACAGTCTTCTAGTGTGCAGTCACCTCCATGCACTTCAAGAGATTCTAGCTGTTTGAATCTGTCTGCTCAATTTTCAGTGCTCTTTCCTTGTTGTCTTCCCTTGGTATCCATCTCCAGAGTAGGGAAGCATAACATATATCTATGAAAAACAAAGTGTATATACTTATATTTCCTTTTTTAGATCATTATACCAAAGCTTAGGAATGAGTTGAATATGCTTTGGCCGTACCTGATCAGCGTCTGCCTGGAAGTCCAATATTGACCTGACAGCAGTCCACGGGAAATGGACTAAATGACTTTTTGAGGCACCTTCCAGCCAAACACTGGTATTTCTAAAACATCTTTCTCTCAGATCGCATTTCCTGCACTAAATCAGAAGCCTGTATATTGTCTATGCTTACCCTGATAAATGGTTGCAGTTAACACAAATTCATCCAGAACCTTTGAGAGAAATGTGAAGCTTAAAACAGTTCTCAGCTGAACAGGTAGCAAAAGATGGACAAAATTTACATTTTCATTGGGTCTCGTAGATATAAATATCTCATATTTATATCTGCCTATTTTAATAACAACAATAATAAAAGACCCTCCAAACCTACTAACCTACATCATCTAAAAGTCTGTGGCAGGTGAGCTTTCTGGCAGTGTCAGCTCTCAGTTAGCTATTGCTGTTACTCTTGAGAGGTGTGCTGGGTGTGAGGTTACACCAAGCAACTATTTTGAGGGCTTCTCCTACTTTTTCCATTGTTTTTGTTTTTTTTATTGCCTGCTTTTCAATTCTAACACCATCTTTGCACAGAGCCATAGTTTTGCACAAGAAAACAACAAGGTAAAATAAAACAACAGTAACTATCTGTTATGCTCTGTAAGAATGAGGGGAAATCTAGCTAATCTGTCTCTTTTGGTAGTTATCCTCATTCCTGCAGAGGTGGTAGAAGTGGACTAGTCAGGTTTGGTTCCATTTTGCAGGCCACCAAAATATGCTAACTTCACTACTTCACTTGTGTATCTTCCGACCTTTACATTTCTTTTTTTTTTTCTTTATCAGTTTTATATCCAAGGGAACTTTGTCTAGTACAGTTTTTAGCACACTAAGAATTCTTTGGTAAGAGGGTTGTAGGATGCTATCAGAATAATATTGGATAATCCACCTCAAGACCATACAGTCTAGGAAAGATGATGACTAAAAACAGGGATGTAATCTCTGATTATGCTTCAGTTATGGGAGCAGTTTAAAAATACCTTGTTGTGAAACCCGCTGGCATACTAGTGGATAAATTGTCAGTAAAGACTGCAAATTGCAAACTTCTGGGAGTCAAAAAAGTGAAAGGGAAAAATCTAACCAATTTGAGCTTTCTTGGTAGGAAACTTAGAATTAGCAGTATGTGTTATGAGGACTGTTCCAAAATATCTGTCTTAGTAAATAGCTAATACTTGATGGTTTAGAAGAACATGGAGAAATCTTAAAATACAGTCTCCCCTTATGACTGTGAATAAATCATGACCACAATTTTATATGCTTCAACCACTGGAATACAAAATTTAAAAAAAAATAGAAAGCAATTATCTGCAAAGTAGACTACTTCTGTTCTTAATAGATGCGTTGATCTACACTACCTTTTCTGAATGATACCACCTCTTTTCAAACATGCTTTAAAAAAGACTAGGCTGATTTTTCTCCTCACTTCGAATATTCTCTGAAACACATAAACTGCTGTACTGGCTCAGAACCAGGCTTCATTTACCACAGAGCTCTGTCCTCTGAAAGAATCATGGAAATGAAGCAGGTAATGGAGTCTCACCAGGTGCATTAAAACAGGATGAAGCATACCCAAACTGCTCCTGAGAATTTTTTTTTTTATCCTGTCCTTAAAGAGCTCCAGCAGTAGAAATGCTACAGTGCGCTGAGTCGAACTTTTCCAGTGTTCTGCTGTTGAGTTGGAAAGTTTGTTTACTGGCTTGAATCTCCAGGGCTTCTCTTCTCTTGCTTCACTTGGAGGATTTTCAAGCTAACCAGGGATTTCAGAGTAATTCAAGCAGGAGGCAAGGCCTGAAGATCAGTGAATTACAGTTGTTGAATGTCCAAGCAAGAAGAGACAGTGAATTGCATAGCTGGAGGTGCACAGAAAACAGAACGGAATGAAAGTGAGTAGAGAAGGTAGTGAACAGAGATTGTTGTGACTGAAAGCAGAGGCTTTGGCTTTCCACGTTTCTTTCCAAGCCACCCACACTTGTTTCAAGTCAACTGAACAGAGGCCAAAAGGAACTCTATGGAAGTAGATCTGGGCAGGTTCATGCATTTTGGTAAATGTGGGGATGCTGCTGTTAGGTGTAATTCATGCTCCTGGCAACCTCTGGTAAGAAAAAGGAGGAAGGCCTGGGAAAAGTGTTCAGTGTAACAAGGAGTATGTGTTGAAGTTTAAGCGTTTTTTTTCATAGAAAGCCAAGTTAAAGATAACATGCATTGCCAATTACTGATTTTATTAACTTTGAGAGTATACTTAAATATATAAAGAAAGAGACCTGCAATTTGGCAATATACACCACATACAAAGCAATAGCTTGTTTTAAAACACAAATGATGCTGACTATTATAATGTGAACTGTTTTCCAGATGAAAAGAATGAAAGGGATGTAATTGAAGAAGTATGCAACAGTGGCTAATATGCTATTATTTGCAAAGAGATATTACAACTTATAATCTTCTTTCATGGGTTTACGTTGTTAGTGTTTAATCAAGCGTGTGAGTGTATTCAGGTGTTAAACCATTTTATTAGCTAGGAAAATTGCACTATTATTTACTGAGCTGTTTGTGATATGTTGTTGTTGGCTTTTTTACTTTCTATTTCTCTTCTTTGTGCAGTTTATGCAATTGTCCTTTCTACTTTTGTCTTGTACAAAGGCTTGTAAAGTGTCACTAGGGTGGACTAGCCATGTAAAAAATCAGGTTTGTTTTTTTTTAATACATTATAGGAATTAATCTTGTTTTATATCTTTTTTTTGGAAGACCTCACAGCTACAAGCTGATGCCTTTGAGCTTTTATCAGCTTTCCATAAAGTTTTTAAAAATACGTGAGAACACATATCATGGCAGGGAAAACACATGCTCCTCTGCATTGTTCTAGCAAAGACTGAAATACAGAAGCCTGGTGGTGCATTAACTCTGTGTGGGTAGAAGTACTAGCAGAGCAATCTGATTGTGGAGCTAACCTACCTTAGCTGGTGTTTTGTGGAGGCAGTCCTGGACAGACCAGTTCCAGGAATGCTGTGAAGAACAGGGAAGGATCAGGGTACCAGTATGGAACCAGGTCCAGGAGCCCATAATCTTGCTGGAGGAATACTGGGAAGGTTTAAGTTGGATATTACAAAGAGGTTCTTCACCCAGAGAGTGGTTGGGCAGTGAAACAGGCTCCCCAGGGGAAATGGTCACAGCACCAAGCCTGACACAGTTCAAAAAGAGTTTGGACAATACTCTCGGGCACATGGTGTGACTCTTGGGGATGGTCCTGTGCAAGACCAGGAGCTGGACTCCAAGATCCTTCTGGGTCCCTTCTAACTTGGCATATTCTGTGATTCTGTGTTGGTCAAAGTTCAGTATGTTGTTACGGGAAGTGTTTGAATGGAGTGAGATTAAAACAATCTTGAAATATAATTTGTATGAATTTCAAAATTGCCTTTGCTGACACAGTTCTGTCCCCATCTGCTTTACTAAGAAAATCTACTGAAATGCAGACATTTCCAGAAGCTACTGTAGTATTCTTTATAAACTTTAGGTTTCTTTGCTAAACCTCTGTTCTGTCAAATGTGATCCTAATTGTCTGACGTTTAATGTCATCTGTCAGACCAATTTTTCATTTCTCACATGCTATTTCAAGAGCTTTGATGCTTAATTTAATTAATGAATCATTGTTTCCTGAGTTATTAACCGCATCTGTTCCTCTTCATCTTTTAAAACAACTGCAATATTTTTTGATTTGTTTCCTTGAAAATAAATGCTGCAGATTGGTTGGGATGCTCAAAAGAGCTGTTGCTTTTAAGCTGTTCTGCCTTTGCCTTTGCCTTTGCTTTGCCTTGCCTTGCCTTGCCTTGCCTTGCCTTGCCTTGCCTTGCCTTGCCTTCCCTTCTGCATGGGGATAAATGTGATCCCCTTAATGCCTTTGAAGCTCCAATGGAGTCAGAGCTTGTTGCAAGCTATTCTGTCTGTGGTCTTTCTTGTCATGACATCTGTGCCCCAAAGAAATCCATGAACAGTTTTAACATCTAGTGTTTTAACTCATATTACAGCTAATTAATTCATGCCTATGAAGCACTTGGAAACTATATAAGCACTAAATATTGTTCTTTTTTATGATTACCATTCTTAACTCACATGAACTTTGAGTTAGAGGATTTCTCTCTTTGTAATCTGAAGTCCATCTTATCAAAGATTGACAGGCAGTTTTCCCTTTTCAGAATGTGCCTTCTGAGTTTTGGCTTAACTTTGCTACTCAATGTGAAAATGTGACCTCAGTAAAGTCAACAGGGACCACAAGACCATATAGAAAATGTCACCTCAGACACAACTGAACTCCTAAAGTGCATGAAAGAAAGATTTTAGGAAGTTATATGAAGAACCAAGGCTTAACTTCTTACCTATGGGGTCTGGTCAGGCTTCTTGCCTTTGGTTGATCAGTCCAACATTACTCCAGCATTGTGAGATAAGAGCCAAACTCAGCCAACTTAGGCTGCCATCTGCAGTAAGGCAGCTGGAGTCAGGAATCATGTGTTGGGATTTCTACCTAATCTAACTGGGTTTAGAAACTAACACTACAGTATCAGGGCAAATGGTGATTTCATCCACAACTTCAAAACACTTATTCTGTTTCTATTTAGTGCTTAAGGAGGTGCCATAGAACACCATATCTACAAAAAATTATTTTGCAGGAGTAAGGCTGAGCTTTTTGTTAAAGTAAGACAGGGACTTATAAAGGGAATAACTTTCATCCAAAAGCTGTGGCTTTTTTTCAAGTCGGTTTCCTGAACTGTGGTCCCAGGAGATATCAAAGTGAAGGTGGTAGGATGAAGGAGGACGTTGTGCTTAGGTCTTACCCCTGACTTTCCTGTGTGACCACATGGTCATATTGGCACTTAAGATCACATGAGCATTCTTGTAGAAGCTGGCTCAGACAAGGCTGGAATGAACAGGCACCTCTCAAAAACCATATTTAGAAATCATCTTAATTGTGTCCATTATTAAAATAGGTGTTTTTACCTTAAGCAGTGATATTATTATTATTTGTTATGTATATTATCATGCTGCCTACTTACACTTGTATGGTATTTGAAAGTTAATTATACCTCTCATCCTGCCATCATCTCCATTAATATTCAGTTTTAATGCATTAATGTGTTATTCTTGTATGACGTGTATCCTGGATGCAAGAATAAAAACTAAATTGAAATTCTAAAGTAAAAAGAAGGTTCATCTTAGTTAATTAATGTTTACCTCCAGCAAAACACTGACTAATTACACTGGTGCTGTAGTGGGGAAAGACCTATGTGAAGCTGGTTGCCCATTATCTACCCAGCCTAAGAAACAATCCCAGCCCCTGTGAGCTGATGAGAGTCCTTGAGAGACTCTCAGCTGCAGCAGCAGGAGCACAGATGCTTCCTCCCTGCATACCGTGTCTGTGCTGCTGAAGAACCAGAGCAGAGCTGGCACCAGGAGGTGGAGGCAAGCAGCCCGGGGCTGGGGAATAAACAGATTTTGTGTGGCACCCACAGCACCATGGAAGGGTGAGCACCTTTCTGCTCCTGCCTGCCAATGTGCCTGGACTGCAGCATGCGCTGGGGTCAGCTGCTGGGGAGGTGGATGTGGTGTCACAGATCATGGGATTCAAGGCATCACTTCTGGAGTGATGTGTGCCCTGGGTCCTGATGAGTGTCCACCAATCCACTTAAATCTTAGGCTGAAAATGAGTATGTGAGACTGGCTCCTTTTGACAGGTTACTGAGGTAAGGTAATAAGTGGTATCTCTTAAGTGGTACCTGGTGGTATACCCTGGGGTCCCTCAGAATTTTTTGGGCCTGACCTCTATTTCTCTGAGGTAAATGGGGTTCTCTTATCACTGGGAAGAAGTAGTGGGACAGGGAGTGCTGGTGCCACAGACTGGATGATGGCTCTGTTTATCTGTTTGCTGTGATCCTCCAGCAGAGTTTGGGAAAGTGAGGTTTAACCCCCAGGGACACTGCTTCTCTGCTGACATTATTTTGGGCAAATTATTTCGGTTTCTCCTGCACCTACACACCTTGCCAGGTCAGATGCTTGCCGGTCTTACCAAAGTCTGCTGATAAACAGCCTGATGGTAGCCCTGGGAACAGGGTGTTTCTTATGCAGATGGTCCTGTGAGTGCTGCTGAGAAGCTGGCTGACATCAGAAGATCCGAGTTCATAGCAGCAAGATTCCCACAGCTGGAACAGGAGGAAATGGCTGCAGTCATAACGTACTTTTCTCCTGGCACTGCTGAGATGGGAATTCCTTCCACTATGAATATCTCCTCACTAGAACTAGGCCATGTAATCAAAAAAAAATCACTCTATTTTCCACTGAAAGGATTATTTTATAGGTATCTCGAGTAGGTTTTCTGTCTTGATGGCCTAACAAACTCACAGGATTGAGTAGGCATTCTTTCTCTAAATCATTTTTAGTGGATCTTCTCATTAATCATTGCTGATCTAAACAGTTTGATCCCACTGAAGTATGTAAAACATGCATTCAGTAACTGACTTAGTTATGGAGTCACCATTTAGTCCAGAGGTTAAATGCGAGGTTGTATTACACACGGAGTATTGCTAAAATAACCCCAGGCTTTTAGTTTTGATTTCCACTGTATTGATTTGCACTAGGTAAATTTAATTTCAAATCTTAGAGATGGCTGAGATAGTCATCCAATTTTGTCATTGTAGTGAAGAAACCATTAGGAAAATGGAGAAGTAAAGGTCACAGTATTTTTCTGGAATGAAGAACCAATTTTATTCAGAGGTCAGATTTATACCAAGAACTCTAAAACACTCGCACTGTGTCATTATTTAAGCATTTACAAAGTTTCATTGGTATACATCAACTGTGAAACACAGGATTGCTCAACAGAAAATGGAAAAGTGGGAAAGAGCTACTTTCCTTCCATGCATGGGCTGTGAATTTCCCATGTTATCTTGCTTGCACTCCCAAATTTACCATATTGCAGCTTTTGGCAACAACAAGCCTCTCTTTGGTCTCAGACACATTCCCAGGCATGGTGTTAACATCAATGTATTAAAAGAAGGGGACTGATGAGGACTGGGCCTCCTCCTGGCTTTTTTGCAGACTTCTTGTATAACTCCAGGTAAGTCCTATAGAGGCTCTGCTTCTTCATTGGCCAAGGCAGGGAGAACAAAGCATCTATGTTTCCTGATGTTGGGATAAAGATAATTCTTTTCTAAATAGAAATATGTGTGAAGGATTAACTGTGAAGTGTCACGCACAAAATAAATATCTGTAACTGTACCTCTTTCTCCTTTTTTCACACTGAGCTATCACTGAATCTATAATTTTAATTTTTATATAGCTTATTATCCTGGGTGGGCATCAAAAAGAATGCTTATTTACATAATAACAAATTACATATATTGAGGATTTAACTTTCTGCTTACTGTCCCTTCTACGAAGGCTCCCTCCCAACCTTGCATTCTACAAGACTGTCCCCTGGTTTCTGTACAGAGATAAATGCTCCTGTTTGATTCATTTGATGTTTCTTTTTTTTTAAAAAGGGAACAATGTGCATAAAGGCACATATTCTACAAAGGTTTGATAAGAAATTTTCCCATGATCTGTATCAGTGTCAAAGTCAACAGCCTGGAAGTGTGTGAAAAAGCGTGCTTTCCTAAAATTTCCTCAAAATTGGACTATACCTATGGCATAATTAATATACTAATTTCTTCAGTTACTCTACTGAATAAAACTAAAAATACTTTTTTATTATGTCGACACATTTTTATTAATAACATATTGCATTAAATTTTCTGGTTTAGATTTTAAGCACTTTTGTACCATTGGTGTGCCAGTGATTTTCAAATGTTACTTTGGCTGAAATACACAGTAAAATGGAAAATGGCATCAGAGTCCTGGATTAGCTGTCACTGATGGCATAAGTCTGTCAATAGAAGCCAGTAAATGCAGGAGACTGACTTGCTCCTCTTATATTTATTTATAACTGCCATTTCAGAATAGCAGTAAGACACTGCAGGCCATGCATTTTGAAAGGATTATTGCACTTCTCTTATGACTAAAGTCACCTGCCCCTTTAGCCTTGTGTCTTATAACACCTCCTGAGGTGTTCAGTAGTAGTCCAGAAATGACAGCATGCTGTGTCTTATAACTTCAATGTATTTAGCTTGATCATACAGAAAAATAATGATAAAGGGAATGTGCAAAGAACTCCCCAGCTATTCCATTCTTTTTCTATTTTTTTAACCAACTTATACCTGAAATAAGTCACAGATGCCAACTGTTCGTTAAAATGTACATGAAACATGGAAGAATTGTTTCCCTGTTACGGTATCTTGCAGTATATATGAAACATGAACCTTTTAATACAGTTTGGATTGTTGTGTAATATAGAAATACAGCTAAATTCTTAAAAGGGTTAAACAGTTCCATTCTGCCTTAAATTACCTCTGTCATTCAATTCATTAGATGAGTTTATGGAGTTACAATATGTCTGTAATTTATAGCCTGCTTACTGACAAAGCTTAATGCTAACATATGCCTAATTTGCCAAGGTTATCTCAAGCCCCATTCATCTCCCCCACTAACAATATGCTGCTGATTCCATGCTTCATGGATGAGGTACATGCGGTTTCATATTTAGTGCTATCAATCACAAGTAATTGCCTCCAGCTCCCCGCCTCAGTGTTCAAAGTGATTTCTCTTCAGCCTCCGAGGCTTGATGAAAAGCGAATGCATAGCCAGAGGAGGGCATCCTCCTCCAGCCTTAGCAACTGCAAGCCCGAAGGAGCTGGAAACCGGAGAGGAGTGGCATACCTTCAGCTGATATTTCCAAACTTTTCTGGAGCAAATGCTTTTGGCAGTCAGGACAGCACACCCCTGGGTATATGCTTGTGCAGCAGTGGCAACCCTCCGTGGGAAGTGAGTCAGCTCCTGGACTACTGCCCTTGGCATTTCCCCATTCATACACTGGACTGATCTGGGACACTTCCAGCCCAGCTCCCCCATGTCCCAGATGGCAGAGGATGTGCTACATCTAAGGATGTAGCGCTGTGGTCCTCAGCCCTTAGTCTGGTTGCACTGACATCTGGGGCATGGCAGGACAAGGGTCTGCCAGAGGAGATCTCAGTTCACATCTCTATGTTCAGTATCTACTGACTCTTCTCTGTGGGATTGTCATACCATCAACAAATTTTACCTTATGTAGCATAAAATTTTTAAATTGTAAGAGTCCCAGTCCTACCAACTTTTAAGCATGTGCCCAGATTTTTTTCTGGGAAGGGTCCTGTTGGTTTGTCTTGGAGAGTATCCAGATCTAAGGAGAGCAACTAACTCACAGTTCCCTGTTCCCTTCCTCTTTGTCTGCTTGCTGTAATTTTCTGCAATTTCATGTTAAGCTATAATGGCTCCTTGTATCAGCATGTACTTACCCCTCTCCCTATCTAGTTAAGCTTTTTTGATATGGCTGTGGTCACCCCAGAAGCTGAACACTGGCTGGAAAATTCAGCTGAAGTGTCTGATCCTGACTTGTTTATGCATATTCTTATTGCAAGTCATGGGCATTGCTCATGTTCTTGTGTGAGTACTTACATTTGTATTTATTGAGTGTGGATCAAAATTTCAATATTGTGAATGTGAACAAACACACACACACATACACACATTGTTTGTCGAATGAGCTGCTGAGCTATGCAGTTATGTAGCTTCCTGAGCCTTTGGATATATTCCAGAGATCTCTTAGATCACATTAAAAAATTACAGAGAATGAGTTAACAAATATGTTTTGCCTAACATATATCTCCCACTTTACTCTGGGATCCAACAAACAAAAGTATCTAGGAAAAAGTTTGTTCTTGGATACTCTGCTATCAACCAGATGTTATTTCAGATTTATCAAGGATGTTGTTGTGCTTGATATTCTAAAATATTCTCCAGAATAGTGGAGACTACTTGGCAGACCCAGAGAAACTCTCTGTTCATGTTAATTTACTATGATCTGCAGTACTGAAAGAAATGACTAAAACAATCTGAATGGATGAACAGCCATATAGAGTTTAAAACCAGAGTGATATTCCTTTGTTTCATTGCATAGGAATACAGTAAATTTAAAGTTCACTTGGAAAATAAAAAGCATTCTGGAGAAAAAAAATAAGTTTAATTAAAGAAACTGCTGATGCTGATTTTGGTTGGGTGGGTTTTTTTACAAAATGAAAATTACTATCTTGTATGGAAATGACAGAGAAAAAACAGTGTTAGCTTCTCTTAGGGGTCTGGGGTTTTTTGTTTGTTTTCTGTGCTGTGCCAGAACTCAGGGGCATGCCATAAAAGAATAGCAGTCATGGACTTCACATATATTTACTTCAAAAAGAACTAAATCTTATAGCAATCAGAAAAACTATTGCACTCACGCTTGCAGAAGAAAAGCCTAACTGTGGCTGTGTGGCTGATTGTGGTTATGCGTGTTATGAACTGACATTTGTGTGAATTTAAAACTGTAGTGATTCTTGCTTGTACTTAAAAAAGCTTATTTTTAAAGGGTCTGATAGAATAAAGTCAAAGAGACTGCTAAAAAATTGTATTGATTTTACTTCCTGCCCTCAGATAAAAGGCCATCCTTTTTATTTTTATAGTATAAGTCTGAATTTTTAGGTGTGCTTTTTAGTCAAATCAAGTGAGTAACAGAAATACGTGTAACACCCTTTTCCATATAATTTGTTTTACATGATTTACAATTTAAGAGGGCTGCACTGTACGGATACAAAATAAATTGCATTCAAAGAATTGGATGTTTATTACTAATTATTAGAGTTGGTGGGTTTTTTCCTATTTGGAATATCTGAAATAAACATGAAAATAAATCAGAGAATTTACAGAAAACATTTCCAAACTTGAAGAATTTTTAAAGGTTTTTTTTTTCCAATATAAGTATTGTTAGATTTCAAGAGGATACAGATTTATCTAAACACGACTAAAGCAGTACTAGCCAATGAAATAAGTATTCAGAAAACTTATCTTTTTGTTTTAAAGACTGTTTCTTAAATCAGTGGCTGGAAGGAAATGTCTTTGTGAATCTTTGCATATATTCCAAAGGGCTCTAAGGCTAAGTGGCTGCACTTTGCATAGCGTCTGCTGACTTCCATTCAGAGCCCCTGTGACAGGCGGGGGGTGGAGGGGTGCTGTGCTGTGGTTTGTGGGAATAGGCTCTTTCAGTTCTGGTTTATTACATGGCTAATTAACCAAGGTCACCGAGCGCTTCTATAAGCCTCCCAATAGAGACATCACTGGTGCTTTAACAGATCTGTTTATTATATTGCATGCCCTGATAAAATGACAGGTTTTTATATACATATATATATATATATATATATGTCAGCATTTACCTGGAGCATTACATACAAATACAGGAAACAAAAAAAACCCTGAAATAGCAGGCAATACAATATTCTGGATTTTGACGTGCTTAAACCCATTTCTTTTCTATGTTATTGCACAATGGTTTGATGTTGCAAATATAAATAATGACTACAGGAATTCGTAAGCTGTAAGGTTAACATGTCATAATAATAACCTGACTTACCTGTGACACAGGATCTTCAGCAAGATCACCACTGTATATACAAATTACCATGAAATGCAAGGTGGTGAATAATTAGTGAGTAAGACAAGGGACTGCATCTCAGGATTATACACCAGGCTAAAATAAACCTCAGTGTCCCTGAAGCTGCTATGTCTGCAGAGTAGGTCTACTTACTGCTGACTCTGCTCAGAGCCATCTCTCAAGATGTTGTCACCCTCATTTAAGTAGCTAAGGGCTCTCTTAAAACTAGTGAGAGCAGTGCTCTTCTCTGGACCAACAGTTCAGGTGTGAGTCCTCCTCAGGCTGTTCTCGGCATGCATGGTGCCCTCACTCCTGCTCCAGCCCTGTCTGTGAAGACAGGTGTGCGTGACACTGTCCCTGTATGACACTGTCCCTGTGAATGATGGGTGCAACCCTTCCCAGGGGAGCTTTGGCAACAGCTCATCAGCCCCACAACACCCACCTGGTACCTTCCTCTAAGTGACTCCCTTCTCATCTGCCAAGAGCAGCTTATGGAAGGACTGCTGCTACATGACAGGATGCTGAACAGCCTCAAGGTATTCCCCTTCATCGTGCCAGCCTCTCCTCAGACATGGGATGAACTGCTGCTCCCGTGTCTGAAACTGGGAGGTCACTGGAAGTTACTGATTCTGCATCTGTGCTAGTCCATATGGAACCTGTTTTTCTGTGACTACATGGATATGGCAATGTGCCTCGTAAGTCCAATCTGGAAATCACCCAGTGTGGTTTGACCCCTGCAATGCCACTGACTGACCTGGAATGATCTTCAGAAAGGTGAGGAATGTGCAACCCAATCTTGAGTGATAGTGGAGCAAGCAGTCTGCACAGTCTTATCTGGGAAGTGCTAATCTGCACTTCAGAGAATCACAGAATGACAGAATGCGTCAGGTTGGAAGAGATAACAGTGGGTCATCTGGTCCCACCTCTCTGCTCAAACAGAGTCCCCAGGCAGTTCTTGAATATTTCCAGTGTGGGAGACTCCGCAACCTCTCTGGGCAAACATATTCCAGTGCTTGGTTGCCTGCACAGTAAAGATGTTCTTTCTCATATTCAGGTAGCATTTCCTGTGCATTAGTTTCTGCCTGTTACCTCTTGTCCTATTGTTTGGCACCACTGAAAAGAGCCTGCTGTAGTGTTGTATCCCTGTAGGGTCCTTCTTTTTCTAGGAGAGGCTCACAGGGTCCAGTGTGCACCCCAAAGTCCCTTAAAATTGCTGTAGTGCCCTTAGGGGGTTCTTGACCCCAGTTGAAATTTTCTGGGCTATGACCTTGTAGTGCATTGACCCTGGCTGGACACCAGATACCCACTAAAGCCACTTTATCACTCCCCTCTGCAGCTGGAGAGAGAAAGGCAATGAAGGGTCCCTAAGCTGAGATAAGGACTGGGGAAAATCACTCACCAAGCACTGTCATGGGCAAAACAGACTCAAAGTGGCGATATTAATTACATTTATTAGTAACAGAATCAAAGCAAGATAATGAGAAGTAAAATGCATCTTAAAAATGCCTTACTCCCACCCTCCCTCCTTCCCAAGTTCTACCTCCTCTCCCTCAGTGGCTCAGGGAGATGGGGAATGAGGGTTACGGTCAGATCATTACAGGTTGTTTCTGATGCTGCTCAGGGAGAGGATTCCTCCCCCTGTTCCAATGTGGAATCCCTCCCATGGAAGACAGTCCTTCACGAACTTCTCCAGCATGAGTCCATCCCATGGGGAACAGTTCTTCACAAACTGCTCCAACGTGGGTCACTTTTCCACAGGGTGCAGTCCTTCAGGCACAGGCTGCTCCAACGTGGGTCCCGCACAGGGTCACAAGTCCTACCAGGAAAACCTGCTCCAGCATGGGCTCTTCTCTCCACAGGTCAGCAGGTCCCTGCCAGGACCCTGCTCCAGCTTGGGCCTCCCACGGCATCACAGCCTCCTCTGGGCATTCACCCACTCTGGCATGGGTCTCCTCCATGGGCTGCAGGTGGATCTCTGTACCACCATGGTCCTCCATGGGCTGCAGGGGCACAGCTGCTCCACCATGGTCTGCACCACAGGCTGCAGGAGCCTCAGCTCTGGTGCCTGGAGCACCTTCCTGCCCCTCCTTCTGCACTAACCTTGGTGTCTGCAAAGTTGTTGACATGTTCTCACCCTGCTCTTCTCTGGCTGCAATTTCATCTGCAAATGAAGTCCTTCCTAAATATGTTATCACAGAGGTGTTACTATCATTCCTGTTGGGCTCAGTTTGGCCAGGAGCGGGTCTGTCCTGGAGCTGGCTGGCATTGTCTTCACTGCACATGGGGGAAGCTTCTGGCAGCTTCTCACAGAACCATGCCTGTAGCCCCTGATACCAAAATCTGGCCCCACAAATTCCAGTACAGATCTGAAGAGGCTGGATGCCTCAGTGGCCCAAGCTACACAAGTTGTATTTCCAGGGGGATCCAGAGCAGGTTGGCATCTGTGATTCTCTACTGACCTTTCCTGTATTTTCTCCAAAGGCCTCCAGTGCACTACAGGAACCATTTCTCAACATCAGCCTACATGTCATCCCCATCCTCAACCTCATATCCTGTTTTGGTACCAAGAGATGAGGTCTTTCTTTGCTGTTGAAGACAAGGATCCCGAAGATTAGCATGTAGTCTGCTGGAAAGGCTGCCTCTTATACCATGATGTCCCTCCACTGACTTGCACCTTCTTCTATGGCTAGGGAATTCTTCTATGGTAGGAAATATCACCTTACTTGGTAGTACTAGAAAAATTACCTTCACTACTCATTTAACATTCAAATAAGCATTTTCTTCTTCTATCTACAAAGATTCTGAAAATGATTAGTTTGACGGTATACTGAAACCACCATCTCTCAGATGGTGCAGAAACCACCACCTTCTCCTCATCCACTTCTCATGGCTACTGTATTCTCCTAGACTTATTATTCTCTCAGCTCTGGAACAGGACAATTGCACTTAGATATGTGCATAGAAGTGCCACATATGGACTAGAAGCCCAGGATTCCCTGGTGGTCTCTATATCTAGTTGATACAATCAGTGGAAAGGCAGGGTGATTCAGCTTCCTCAGGCATGGACACTGGGGGCTTGATTCATGTGCCAGAACTCCTGGTAGGGTGTCAGTGCACAAGTGGGAAGCCTACGGTAATATATGTAACAAATAATGATAGCTATTAAGGGATTCTAAAAGCAGATTGGACAAAAAAATTAAGGAAAACAGTAATTCTTCCTATAGTTATCTGAACAGAAGTCATTGCTCCTTAGAAGTATGAGCTGCCTGGAGAAGTTAAAGAATGATTATCAGTGCCTTGTAAACTGAGGAACACTACCACTGAATCTGGTGCTGGTCATGGTGAACCACATCTGCAATAGTCACAACCACTAACAGTCATTCCTGTAGTCCTTACAAGGATCTAACCCAACTCCAGGCGAGATGCAAAGAATGACCAGGACTTTTCTCAGCTTTTTACAGTTCATCAGGGAAATCACATCACTACGAATCACACCTATATACTTGGTTTCTAATCGTTCCTGAGACCATTTCTAGTCTCATCTCTTAGAAACAAGTATACTTATAAGTTGTCAGAATGAAAAGAGAAAAAGTTGAGAACAAAATAAAATATCCACTCTAAAACCCCAACCCAAAGAACTACACTCTGTCAGAATGAAGTGTCAGTAGGACTCAGATTTCTGACTCCATGAAGATCAGGCAAGGAGAAAACTTTTTACTGTCTGTTCCCTGTATTTCACCATTCAGTAAACTTAGCAGATGAATCTGGAGCTATATTTTGCTCTTTGGCTGTTTAATATCCTGTTATGGTCCTTGGAACATAGGTCAAAATACTGTTCTAGCCATCAGGGTATAGAGACATGCTAGTGACTTGGATTAGATTACAGAGAGACATCAATTTGCAGCTCTTCTGTCACATGTAGATTTGCTTCCTCACTGCCAAGAAGGAAATTCAAGCACATCATTCATGTCTGGGTGAATAAAAGGATGGAACAACTACGTCTCACATTTTCAAAAAGGAGAAGAGTGATGGGTTCTCCATTTTTTATGAAACAAAATGTGTCTTATTTGGTCTGATTTGATTTCAAATGTAATTGTATTTTTACTCACTGGATCCTAGGTTCTTTCACACGCAGTAAATGCAAACAAGCTGTTCTTTTGAGGTGAGGGTTACAGGATTACAGAGAAGCTCCCCACAGACTTGTGTCCTGACACATCCATGCAATCATACCAAAAGTTTCACACTCTGGAGATTACTGTGGTAAAGGGTAGTTTATAGATAGTTTAAATTGGAAGCAACTTAAGATACTGGTTCATTCACCACTGGTATAAAATGTGTTAGCCTTATCAGGATTTTTTTTCTATGATTTGTCAGATTTCTGGTTATGAAGCCTTGGATGTAAAGACTGAATTGGCCCAACTTTTTTCATATCAGTACTGAGAGATCAAATTGAATACATTCTGTTCTTACTCACAAGTATAATTTAAGAGGGAATCTCACTGTTGCTGCCACTCCAGGTATAAGGGCTGTGTATTTGTAAACATTTAATTACCTACTTTGTAAAACCTGAACTAATGTTTTATAGGAAAAATCTGAGCACGATATTTCTGGAGAGAAGCATGTTAAGACTTTCATTGCATTTATTTTGTTTCAGCAGTGCCAAATATCTAAACAGCATAGATTTAAACCACTTTCACAAAGTTGTTGACTTGAGTAAGGCATGCCAACCATTTTACCAACAATCTCTTTTTCTTCGACTTCTAGATTTTTTCCAGTCATGTGAAATCTGCTCTGTTTAGTATTAATTTTCTGTAATTCTTTGGGTAAAAAGAATTCTTCTTATCCTCACAATTTTTTCTCCTGAATACCATCCTTTTCTTTGTACCTGGCTAATAACTTAAAGTAGTATGAAAATTTAATCTGTTAATGTCTGTTCCCAATGTTTGTCAAGAGTCCTTTTGGTTTTAGACACCCACACATGGTCTCCTTTTGTAAAAAGAGGTACTTTTCCTTTAAGCCTCTGTACATTCTTGCCAAATCATCAGCAAGCTGAGGGGTTTACACCAGCAGGATTGATACACACAGTTCTCTGAAACTTGCCATTAGAACCCTTCATAAAAGTGTAGTAAAGGCACTGTGAGTTCTAAAATACCTCCACATCTTGGAGTTCTTAAAGTTCTGCTAAAGTACTCTGTAGCTGCAGTTTTGACTTCACTGTCAGTAACAAAATTATGAACATTATGTTACCTTAACAAACTACTGAAAGGCATGTTAGGAAAATTCTTTAAACCTCTCAGTCTGTACTGTCTGAACTTCAATTCTTTCAACAAAAAATTATTTAAAAGGCTTCTGAGCCTTTATTGTCCATCTTATCTGATGATCCTAGACCCCAGGCACTTCATATGCATAGCATGTATGTCATTGTTACAATGTACTTGAAACTACAGCTCTCCTTGGAGAACTGCTGTATTCCCAAAGTGAGCTTCCTGTTGTGCAGCACCATGAAACTCTTCTGTTTCTTTTAAAATGTGCTTGCATTGCCTTGTGCAAAGTGGAGGCTGACTGTCTTCTTGATGGATGGTCAAGGCCTTACTACATTCATTTGGCTTTTCAAAAAACAGAGCTTATGCCTCCCAAAATTGCTTATCAGACCAGTACAAAATTTTCATTAACAGGAATGCTCCTGTAGCCAACACCAGGGTTTATTTGGCTTCTTGAAGGAGGATGAAAGATCTGCTGAGAGGAACTTCCCTGAGGCACCTGTTAGTTTCTTGAACCCCTTGGAAAAGATGCCTGGAGCTTCTCTTACAGGCAGAAGAAGAGTGGGAGGTGTCTAAATGCAGCTGGAGGAACAGAAAGGACATTTGGGACTTTGCTTTGATTCAGCAAGCAAAGACCAATTGGTCCGTGGTTTAATACTGAGTCAGGAGGATTTGGAGCTCTTGTGTGTCTTGACTGGAAAGAAAGGGAATTTAGGACTTGGTAGGACTAAAAACGTGTCAAAGACCCTTACTTTTAAAGCAAACTGTCTTGAAAAAGAAAGTGGTGGTTAGGAAAGGAAACTGGTTCAACCTCTGGAGCAGATTTCACTTAATGATGTAGAGATGTCTGTAATACCTCTTATGGTTGCCTAATCATTTCTATTATGTGCTATTGTTTTCTTCTGTCCATAATTCTGTCAAAGACCTTCCTGTGAACCAACTTAGAAAACTTTCTTATACAAATCTTCACCATTGTTATGGCTTTTAGAAGGCATTTGAAATTTGTTATCAGACATGACCTGGGAGTAAGGAGGGGTTTTTGTTGCCCTATGAGAGTGCATGTGGATCAGAACAAGATAGGAAGAACTTCACTACTTCTTTCTGTTACGGGCCCAGTCTCTCAGAAGTGGTGATTCATCATATCTCAAATCTTGCTTCTCTGATTTGAGATACCTGAAGGAGGCTGGAAACCAGAAAATTGTTTAACAGTGTCACTTACCAGGTTTTTAAATCTTTATTTAAGATAAAAGGAAATTACTCCAAAATATTTCCACATCCTCTTCTCTGCCACAGTCTTTTAATTCAATTTTTGATATAGGTATTTACTACCTATTTGGCTTTTTCCTTTAGCCATTTTAATTTCATTTTTATCCCTCCTTTTTCCATTTTCACATGTATGTATTTTATATTGCAAAAAAGAAGCTATCTTCACTTAAAATTATTCCATTTCCAATTACACATGAGCATTTGCCTCTGTATATGTGTGTTTACTTAAAATTAAGTATCTTAAAGTACTTAACAAAATTAATTTTTTAATTAATCATGCCCATCTTAATGGGCTTGATGCCCATTACTAAGCATGCCCATCTTAATATTTAAGGATAAGAAACCTTAATTCTTTTTTTTCATGTATTTGCCCTGAAAGTAGAACTTAAAAAGTGAGAGCAATATTGTTGGGCCTGAAAGGGGAAGTAGCTTTCCAAATCCAAGCCTGAACTCTGACAAAGAAATAAAAGGATAAAAAATCCTTTACAAGTTGGTCTGAACCAGCATATATATATATAAATATAAAATTTTTTTGTGGATGAGAAAAATTATCTTAAAATTAGCATTTTGCTTTTGATTACATCATCTTCTTAATTAAACACCTCTCTTGACTAGCAAAAGCCATATTTAAGCTTGGAGAAGAAGGATTGCAATTATGTAAATCTTTCAATCCTATAAAAATACACCCTACCTTCAGAGGCTTGTTAAATTTCTCACAGTTGCAGAAGTGATGCTCATGAAGCCAGGAAATAGCTATAACATTATGACCAAGCTTAAACTAAAACTCACAATTCCATCTCTGACTGTTGGATATGAAACATTTTATTAAAGATATCACAAATGATTTAGAGTAAACATAAACAATAATATTCAATGTTTATTGATTGAAATTCTCAAATAAATCTGAAATAGTGCAAATATTCAGTGCACAGAAAAATAGAGATTTCATTGTGCAATCAGTAACTTCTAACTTCTCATCACCATGAGATACAAAAGAACATTTGAAACTAGTTTTCATACTCTTTTGCTGGTTTTGGGGAAAGGCCCTTTTATGCTTTACAAAACTTTTTAGGGAGGGATCATTGTAATAACAACTGAGATAGACAGCTAATTCTCAGAATTTTATTACGCCACTATATTGAGAGAGCTTCAAAAATGGCACATGGAATATTTGAATTGTATTGCAATTTTGTACATCATCTCCCTTCTCAGGTGCTTCACAGGTTCACTTTGGGCTCTCTCTGGCTGTGACCTGACAGAAATGTTTATACTTTGGATGCTTCAGATCTGCCATTCTTCAAAATTGTGTGTAGCTCTATTTGCTCAGTTCTGCATGCAAGGGGAAGACAGATTCTAATTTTCACCCTGTTATGTGTACATTTGCTAGTTGTTTGTATTTGTTGTACTTCTATTCTGGGCTTTCATCCAATACCTTTTATTAACATTTTTTCATGGCTGTCTTTTCCATTCCACATCCGATTTTTTATTTATTTTTATTTTTAACTTATTCCCACACTTGTAATTTTATTTTTAGCATGTCCTGCAGTCTTTTCTGCTGTTTACTGCAGCTTTTTTCTTCACAACATCCCTCAGCAAAGGCTTCATGTTTCAATAACAATGTTCCATTTAAACTCTCTAAAGAAGTCTTCTTGTGTTTTCATCCACTAACATAGGATCTCCCTGTCCTAATGCTTTGAAATGGAGTCTGTCACAATATTCAGCTTAAAAGTGATCTTCTGCGGCCAAGAATTTATTTTGCATTGTACAGAAATAAGATGTTAGGCTTCTTATTTAGTGGAGGTTTTTCCCACCTTCTAACAGGGTAGTGAAAAAATGTTACAGCCAAGCCTGGCACACTGGTAATGTATTTTTGTATTTGTACTACTGGTCTGAAAAGTCTGGTTCAGTTTCCCTTCACATTTAGGGAGTCGGTGAGACAGATCAATCCAACACAACAATCTACACTTCTGTCTCTGGTTAACCTCCATCTTCTGTTAGGGTCTTGTTCCACGTCCTCATGGGCTAGGAGCACATTTACCAGAAGAAACTGTAGGGATTTGAAACCCTGTAAACTGGAAGACTTTGTTGCACAGGCCTGGAAAGATATGAGGCCCCTGTGTACTGGGAGCTATCTCATCCTGACATCTGTCTAACAAGCACTTCTTCATAGAGATGATCTTGAGAGGTGAAAACCATGGAGGTTGCTGTCCCCTATAGAATCATTGTCTTTGTGACCCGTCTGACTCAGCCACCTTTTTGTGCTTTGGAGACATTTCCAAAGATGGAAGGTAGAGAGACTGTTACAGCTCAGGTGACCCTTCTGTCCCAGATCCCTGCTCTGACTGGCACTGGGCTCTCTGACTTGCAGAAGCTGTGGTCAGATGCCTGGCCAAACCTGGGTCCACATAATACCAGCATTGCAGAGGCATTTACAGAGGCGTTGATTAACTCTCATTGTGAGATTAGGGCCCACAAATCTCCTGGGTATCCAACTCCCAAATAGATGAACCCATCTCAGCTTTGGTCTGTCAGGAGCCACACTGTGCACACCTCCAGCTAGAAAAGCCCTTGGAAGCACTAGGTAACAAAGGGGCTTTTCATTCAATATCTCTCTGTCTCTTCAAATAGCAAAGGTTAAACAAGTCAAGAGGTGTCAAGAGAAGATTCTGGAGCACACTAAGTAGAAAGAGTTTTATAACATGCATTCAGCAACCATAAGCAACTAAAACAGGAGGTAACTGAGCTGGTAACAAACCTGTGGTTTCCTGTCACTAAAATGTATGTGAAAAAGGTAAAGATACATGTTTTTAAGAAAATTTTTTAATTGTGCCTTGGGAATTGTAGGGCACTGCCAGGGCAATGGTTAAGGACCATTCACAGTATGCCAGAAATCTAATATCTGACAATCAGTGAGGAAACCTGGTGTGATTTCCCTGAAATAAATATTGTGCTATTCAGTTTTGAGTTCTTTGAGGTAGTCAGAAAAAGTACTAACATAACACTTTAAAATACTCCTATGGAGTTTTGTACATGAACCCAAAAGCTACCATACTCTCACAGACATCTCACCCAGTAAATAAAGAAGGGATAAATATTGGTGGGACAGAATATATAGTGGCTAAATAGGATAAATATTGTCAGCACAGCAGCAATTTTCTGTATGACTGTTTTATTTAGGATGTTTCTGGGGATGAACAGGTCCATCACTTGAACAGAGTTTGAAAATGAATGATACAGAAAGGGCATCTTGACTTCAAATTCCTCATTTCTGGTACAGTAATTCCTCAGCTACTTAGCAGTCCTCTGTCTCTTACCAGTAAAATGTTGCCATCCTTTGTGTGGATTATCTATTTTTCTGCATCATCTACAGTGCTTCAGAGGACTGGGACTGCTTTTAGTGTGAGAACTCTAATATTCCAACAAATATGAACACTCTGTGCCCCTTATTGCCTCTTTGCTTATCCACTAATTGGTGAGACTTGCTGCATTTTCCATAAAGGTAAGGTCTACAGTTTTTGAATCTGAAGTAATTTTAACTTCACATAACATGGCTACAAAGTTTGGAATCAGGATTTAGCATTGCTATTGTTGTTTGCTTACGTCTGCAAGATATAAACTAGGCAGAAAATACCACCTCTGAATTTTTTTTAAGTTCTTTGTAAAATGTGTCAGTTTATGAACATTTTTAAATTACAGATGTTCTGATTTTCTTTTTTTAGCATTTCACTTTTTTATTCTATATTTCTTGTGGGAACCTGTGTCCCAGACTGGTCAAAAGTCCTAGATGTACCAGGACAAATCATCATCCCGGGTATAAGACATATAGGCTCTGTTTTCCCATCTGTCTCTTTATTTTGTGATTCCATGTGCCCTGCTTCTGGTACGGGAGATGTTGAAGCAGTTTGGGCCACCATGGCAACATTGTCCTGCTTAGCAGCTGTTTGTCCAGTCCTGGAGAAGCATCATTGTTGTCCATCAAAAGGCTGATCACTTTGAGAGGACAGTATGAACAAATTCACTAAGGTTTCTTCTGAGCAAGACAGAGCTGATGCTGAAGAAGGAATCTCCAGGAACATGAATATCCTGGGGGGAAGAGAGATTTCATTTCTTAGTGAGCATTTGCCTATTTTTCCACAAATCACTGGCAGTACAGGAGTGTGTTTATTACCCTATGTCCATCTTGAGCGAGGTGTGGTGAGAAAGGCAGTGCCTTACTGATTTTTGGAGTGATGTATTTCCTCTTCCTGGGTGTATCCCTGGGGCTGGCAAGCTGTCAGGGAAGACACTAGAAGGTATGCCAGCTGAGATGTGCCATCCTGGAACAGGGCACTTCCCAGGCCTGTGCCTTTGCTAGCACAGCTCACTCCTGATGGAGTGCAGCAGTTTAATGGGTCGAAATCTACCTCCTTCATTTCTTCTTCTTCCCCAGGCCAGAAGAGGTTAACAGGCACTTGAACAGGGATTCCCCAGCTTTAATTGTCTAGCAGTTTCTAGTAAGATACTTTCAGTGGAAGACTCTTGACTCTGGAGTTCTCTTCCAAGGAAGCCCAGAATGGGTTCACTGACCCGTGGGGCACAGACAGGCTTTCACCTGAAGGAGAAATGGGCAATCTGGTTTTGTTCTGAAATTACACACAGAGAAAGGAGAAAACCATTGTGAAGCAGTGGTTTGGTGAACTTTGTGCATCCTTTCTGTGTTAGGCACATATTATACATAAAAAAAAAATTGAATGACTGGTAACACAAACTGCATATTAGCTCCCAACCTCCATTGTCTTGTTTGTTTTGAACCTGGAGTTTTCAAAGATGGGATTACTTTGCTGTTCCCTATATTCATTCCCCCAATGCTACCACCACCCATAAAGACTTGGCATCTTGAAAATGAAACGAAAACAGCTGAATGTCTTATCCCCAATGGCCATTCCATTAGTTTGTGGTTTGGACAATGGTATTAAAAATCACTCTTCAACGTAAATGTTGGCAACAAACATGTTTTCATAACCTAAGTGACCATGATGTTCCAATTTGAATAGAACTTTCTGAAATCCACTGCTATTTCAGGGATGCCGAATGGCAAAGAGTGTCAGAAAATCCATTCCTCTGCTTCTTCATCATATTTTTCTGTACCTCAGCTTGCCCAGAGAAGAGTCATTCAGTGTAATTTACTCTGTGATGGACAGACTACACAAATCTGTTAGCATGCTCTTCTTCTGTGGATCATTATTGAATTAGATGTGCAGGCAGAAGAATCTGAATGTCATGCAATCTAGAATTGTTTCATCTTGGCTTTCAGTTTACAACCCAAGCTTGTAAGCAGGTGTATCTCCAGTGACTTCATTTATTTCTGGCTTCACTAAAGATTTGTCGAAGTGAAATCCACCTCTTTCCCACTGGCAGAATCTTATGAACAACAGTAGCCAGCAATCTCATGGTAATACCAATAATCAAGAATTGGAATCCAATGCATATGCCAAAAAATGTTATTTTCTACAAAGAGAGAAATCTATGTGGAATACAGAGGTAGGCTGGTGGTTTTTAAATCTATTTATGATTTTATCTAAAATTTTATTTAAATTATTTCAATTGGCTTCAGCAAAGAGTACAGATGGTTTGAGAACTCTTGGGCTACAGTTGAACTGGATGACTCAGAAGTGTTTCCAGGCTCCTAGGTTGGAACGTAAACTCTAACTACACTTTAACTCCATGTTGGAGTGAGATGTATGTGCCTGTTGTAACACTGCTCTCTATCAAGGCAACTTTTATGTATGGGCTAAAGAGGAGCTACACCAAGTTCTGCTAGATGCCCTCTGCAGACAAGAGGTATCCAGCCAGGATGTGGATTTGTCAAAGCAAACAGTGCAGAGATTCAAGTTGTAGCTGTGTTATTCACATCAAACTCATGATGTGAATATTGTTATTTTCAAGCTGTCTAACCCCAGTAACTGGATGCAGCTTGGGAGGTGGGCTTAAGAGAGAACTAGGAAGGCAGGGAACACTTTGAATGACTTCATTAATTATTTTGGATTAGGAGATGTCATTGAGCATCATGACAGCAGTGTGGCTTCATATTTATAAAACTGTTCATATTTTACATGTCACAGTACAAAGATGTACATGAAGAGGCTTTGAGATCTTATGTAGGAAAATGCATGGTGTGTGCAAGTCAGAACACACCCAAATTGCTTGTGTCTCTAAATTTACTTTTCCACTGAAACTCCAATTTGCCATGATCCCCAGAAGTTCCTTCTAAATGAAGGGATGAGGTTACTGAGGTTTAGTTCTGGATTTCAGCAGCTCCTGGCTTTGTAATCTCCACTGATGCCAGTTCTTGGAGCAATTTGCATTTGAGTGATTAAGGGATGCTTTGTCCTTCAGGTTTTGTAGGTCATTTCACTATTAGAAGCTTGCAATATTTCTGCCAGACTCTCTCTCTCTCCCTCTTTCTTTCTTTAAAAAAAAAAATAAAAAAAAATAAAAAAAAGCAAACCCGATCATTTTATCTAGGACCTTATAAGAGTCATTGGTGAGATCAGAAGCTTTAATGGAGCTGTTTATTGTAGTTCAGATAATCTCTAGCAGCATCTTCCTGGAGCTATAACAATGGAAGGGTATTTTATAGCTTTGAGCGTAATAGTATCCTATGGGAAAAAAATGTCTTTATTATCTCAAACTCTTTATCTCAGACTTAAAGAGCACACTAGAGAGACATTTTTATATATATTTAACTCAATACTTAATAAGAACAGAAATAGACCAAAGAACAATCTTTACCTAAATTATTGAGTCTACAGGACTTCTTACCTCTTTGTATTTGAATGTGTGCAGACAGTTTGAAAACAAGCTACCACTCGTGACAAGAGTAATTATTTTAATCTTTGTCCTGGAAACTTACTGCATTTACTCTTTGGTTGCGGAGGAACCAACTGGGAAACATGGGTAGCTCAAATTTTCTTTTTAAGAAAAAGTCTCCATGTCCTGTACACTGGCCTTTGGCAGGAGCCCACTGGACACCTGTGCTCCCAAACCTGGCCTGGTAGAAGTGCCCACTACAGATGTCAGGGCTCTTTTGTTGACTTCCTATTAGTCGCCACTTAATGGATGTGAGCCGAACACGGCTTTGCCTAAGCACTTATCAATAGACAGCAAACATTCTTCTTTCCATGGGCAAAGGGTCAAACTGTTTTGCCTGGCTATAAAGCTGTGCCAGATAATTGCTGGTGATTAGCAATTTTAATTACCAGGTGCTAGGGGTCGTTGCTTGTGGAGCTTTTTTTGCTGTTGTTGTAATTGGGCAGGCTGTCAATAGGTAGGGCTTATTGTAAGCATGGCGTGTATTTTACAGATACATCATGCATCCTTTTAAAGCAGGTAAAATAAATTCAGTAGCATAACATGCTTCTGTTTGCATCTGATTAGCTGCATAGTGCTCCAACAGGTTTTTCAATAAAACTTGTCTGATACAGGAATCTTTAATACAACTTGCTAAAGCAGCTTTTAATCCTCTTGTAAACACTTGTGTGTACTATTGTTATTGAAGAGAGGCAATGATTTTAAAGTCTTTTCCTGCTACATTGGTCAAGTTGGAACTAAGCTTGTCAAACATGTTCTACCTCACTGGTTTTGCATGCAGACTTTTAGGGGGTTTTCATAGAATCACAAAACCAATGGCACAATTAGTAGCGAACTAATCTTTTCCCATATTCAGCAGTGAAATGGGTTCAAAATGAAAGTGACACAAAAGACTCTTCTCTGATCTTCCTCACAGCAGTAAGAGAGTAAGCAGCTATAATGCTTCAGTATCTCTTTTTACTAAAATTTCCATTTATTTCCTTTTCTTATATTATTTTATGTCAGAAGACTTGCAGACATGCTGAAGATCTCTGAAAGCCGAATGTACTGTTTACTAATCTGCTTGGGTTAGAAGATCAGGCTTGTATTTTGAGGCAATAAAAAGGATGAATAGCTCTGCAATACAGAGTTCTAGCTCTGTTTTTATTTGTTCTGCTGCAATATCTTGTGTCCCACCTCTGATTATGACTTCATTTTTTCCAGCAATAGCCAGACTGTTGGTCATGGGCTGCTTGAAGGAGGAGTAGGAGCTCAGGAGGAGCTGTGAAATTGTAAAGTCAGGTCCTTTTAGTGTCAAAAATTGAAGATGTCTTACTGCTTGAAAATGCTATTAATGGTGCTTATGAAGTTCTTCAATATGGCACATTCTACAGCTACAGATTATCCATACTCATTCACCTTCCCCCACTATGTAATCAGAGCTTTGAAACCTGGACTGAGACCCCCCAAAATTAGTTAAATAATGCATATAGAAAGATGCCTCTGGGGAGGAGGATGTAGTTCTCAGGGTACTCCCATCCCATGTTTCCATGGCACAGCTATACCCCATGGAAAATGTGGAGCCTTCTCCTTTCTGCTAACCACAAAACCCATGGACAAGCTGCAAAACCTCAGTGCCAGGCCTGACATCACTCCAAAGAAAACTACCAATAAGTAATATTCCTGAGAAGTGGAGCAGGCCACGGCAGAGTTTGATTTCCTGAAATCAGTCCTTGAGCAGTGGGAGAAGTAAGGCCCTGGTAGCAGCTGCTTTTGGCACGGGCAAAAAATTTTGATTATAAGACTAACACATAGTTATGATGTGTTGATCAGTTTTCATTAACAACCTTTATTTCCAAGTCTGAAATCTTATCTTCGTTGTAGAAACGAATTTCTTAGCTCAAGTATGGCTATGTTTGTTATGCTTCCCTCTGTATTTTCAACTGGAAACAGATAGTTTTTCTTCCTACACTGTGCTCTTGTTTGCCTGTAATGACAGGCTGAAGTGAAAGGTTCTTAATACTGAAAACCTCTGACACCATTTTATTTTGATTTCAATATGGACTTACATCCCCTTCTTTTTCTGTCTCCTGGTAACTGCAGTTCAAAAAGCTGTTGAAATCAACACCAGACTGGCTGCTCTTGTTGCCACTAGAAGTTCATGAAATAGATGTTTTCCTACCTCTGCTATCACAAAACTCCAATATGCCCCAAAAAGCAGAGAGAAAAGTGCAGTCATCTGAACCCATTCATCCCAAACAGCTTTTGCAATGATCACAACCTGTCTCCAAGGTCTCAGGTTTCCAGCTCACGTGAATGCAAATGCCAGTAGACGATGTCCTTACCAGATATAAAGCAATCAATAGGAATATGCATGTAAGTGTAACAGTGGGTTTGCTTTCTCTCACTGTTTGTGTGGTAACATGGATCTGCAAAGACCTGAGATGAGAATTCAGCTGCATTCATAATGCAATTCCTGAAGAGAGTGGATTATGGATAGAGTTTAAGCCTTAACTTTGAATTTCCTTGCTTTTGTGGATTGAAGTTAGACCCATACAGGAGTATTCAAACATAGACTCTGGTACTTTGTTGATATTAGTTACCTGCTGTGACACACAGTACATGGCGGTTGCACTGTTGTACGCTGTAAAACACAGGTATTGTACACCTGAATTATAATCTTGCTGTGATAATATGCCTCTATTGATTCAACAAAACAAGTTGTCTATTTTGTCTTCACTTAGACATCACTGTGAAGGAAAGACTGACAATCAAAAAGGTAAATATTTTGGACTCCACAACTTGTGGCATGACAAAAAAGATAAAAGTGTTACAATTTTGAAATGAGACCTTGCAGGCAACGCCACTCCATCTGAACCAGTGAAATGAACTCCCTACAAAAAATGTTTATTATGCAGCAGTGTTAAAATGTTATGAACAATCATTTAAAAAATATAAAGTGAGAAATGGTCTATTTAGTGATGTACTGCTGTCTGAAGTATAAATATGAAGGTACTGAAATGTAAAATAAAGCTGAATTTTGAACTTTCACAAAAGGGCTGGTCTCCTACAATGCTTCACTTTTTACAAGGGTTTTGTATTTATCACTTAACTCAGATAATGTACATATTCTGAAGAGAGAGTTGTGTTCATAGATCACTAAATTTCGTGTCTTTCGTGAAAATTAAAGTTAAAAAATAAGACGTGTAGTTTTCTTATAAAATATTTCAGTCTCATTTTACAGTGGCTTAATTTAAAAATTTGAGTTCTCTGCCTTTGCAATCAATGTGTTGCAGTACTGATGGAGCACCAACAGGGTGCCCTTGGCAACGCTGACTTGAAAATACCATTATATCCAGAGCATGTGAGATGTATTGTATGAAGGCTGAATTCAGCCTGGACCAGTATTATCTAACAAGAAAATATTGGAGGGTTTTGAGAAAAGACCTGTGGAACCATGAAAGGTTGTGTTTTGGACCATCTCTTCTACCCAGAAGTTTTACTACAAGGGTGAACAGTGATTGGAGGCTACATGGAAGCATATCTGGAGGCTGCATAGCACATCTGGCTATCCCCACTATTGTGCATAAAAAGGCACTTGTACAAGCCACTTGGTACTCAGATTTCTGCCTGGGGTTGCCAGACACTGGGTCCAAAGGTCAAGCAGGAGCAAACTGGGCAGGCATTTCATTTGTATCTCCTACCACCTCATTGGCCATCACTGAGTCTGTGTAGCCTCAAGAAACACCTTTTTTTCCTGTCTGGCACCAGTCTATGTGCAGGCTGTCTCTGTTACTGACCTTTCACTTGTACTGCTCCCAGTCTCTGTGGAAAACTAAGTATGTCTTTCAGTGGATAGATATTCTTGCAGTGTTTTAGGGACTTTTTCAAGAACTGGTGTTATTTAAATTGTATTAATTCAAGAGCAGGTGTTCCTGAATTAATCTTGAGTGGGCAGACCAGGAAAATTAGTCCAGTAAAAGTATTTATAACAAAGCAATGAATCAGTTCCTGATGGTCTTTGACTACCTGATGAAACTGATGTTTAGGTCCTGTGAAGACCTCTTGAGAGACAGAAAGAAGCCCAAAGCATGCTTAGAAAAACAGAGGAGATGGGAATGCTGAGACATAGTTTGACTTAGTAAATGTCTGCTGAAGTTCACTCATGGTCCTCAAGCTCTTCACTTCCTCATGTCTGCTTGGCACTAATGCTTGCAGAGCAGAGGGAGAAGCTGAATCATGAGCTCTCCTCCATGTCCTTCAGTGTGAATGCTGGTAGCCTGGTGGCGAGCACAGGTTTTTGTGAGAGACTTAAGGAAGTGGTAAAGGACTGCCCACCTCTATTGTGCCATGAGAACTGGGGAAATGCTAATCTGTGGCAGGATGGTGTATGCCAAGAGGATATGGGGGACATTTCATTTTCCATTGCTCTGTGCATCTCTCCTGCCATCCCGAACAGAAAGGTAATTCCAATGAAACAGGAGTACTACGTATTTCCACCACTGTGTATCTCCCTCATATGCAAGTTATTAACTGAAGTGCTCATGAGGTAAAATCTGGGAAAGAGACCGTGTTCCAGAAACTTAGGTGCTTGTACAGGGCATTCTTGGCCTTAAGGGACCACTCCAGCAGAATGGCAGGACTGTTCTTCTGTGAAGGGTTTGCACACTCTGGGTCCTAAAAGTGTGCTGAAGGAGAAAGTGCTGTAAGTAACATAAAAGCATTCAAACATAGCAATGTAGTGAGATGTTCAGAAGACCAGGTTGTGGAGAGTTCAGTTGAATAAACTGGGTTAGAGAAAAAAGAGATGCCTTCTCTCTCATTCCTTATGGTGAAAGAAATGATATATCATGACTGATGAGGGCACCAGCCACTGGAAGCAAGTCATTGAGAATGATACCTGGGTCCACAGCAGGACAAAAACAACAGAAATTAGTTGCTATATTAATAGGGGTTTCAGGGATTGGAAGAAGAAGGAGAGTTTGTGGCATGAAAGCATAAAAGTACGTGATGAAAGATGTTAATGTGGTAGATGTCTGCAAGAAAGAATAAAGGAAGCAAGTCTAAAATGAAATAACTAGAAGATGAAGTAGTAATGAATGTCCTACAAATAACATCTGCTTTTCTAATCAAGGCTTTTTCCTGTAATGATATAAGGAACACAAATTTTTATATGCAAAAATAATATATCAGTGACTTTTTAGAACCTTTTGCATATCTGTGAGCCCTAGTGACTACAGGACAAGCAGGTGGTCTAGAAAGTTGCCTTGAGATGTGTACAACATATATGTTGAGGAGAGAATGTCAGTTGTCTGTTGCCCTTCTTATTGCCCTGGTCTTTACATTTTTAAAAACTGTTGATCAGTGCCCTCAGTCTTTTTTTCTGGCCATTGCATTTCCTCCAACTACTCTTTTGCTATGCCCTGATCAGGGGGCATGCTTCCTGTAGATTCTTTCCAACTTCAGTGCAAATCAGTCCCTGTAATTAGACTCAATGCTTCATCAGCCTTAAGTAAAGCAGAAGGATTACTTTGTATGTCTTACAGACGACCATCCTGTTTGCACGTTACGGCACCTTGCAATTTTTTTTATTTTTTTGCTGCCAGTGTCTTTGGCTGGCATTTGGCTTGTGACAACTTCAGATCCTGCAAAACTCTTAAGTATTTAGTAGTTTCCTACTCTGTATTTAAGCAGCTGAAATGCAGAAATGAATTTGGAACTCTGCGTTATTTTTTTTTTTGACAATTCCATTTTCTCAAAGTGTATTCAAAGTCTGACGCCTGTCCTCCAAATCCCTTCCAGCTCCCTCTGAGTTAGAGTCAGATGTAAATTTACAAAATACAATCTCTATTCCATCATCCAAGTTAATAGTGCAAATATTGAATAGTGCCAGACATGGGACAGACTCCTGGGAAACCCCTCTCAATACGTCCTTTTAATTTGATGGTTGACCACTGATAACTAATTTCCTAGCACAGCTTTCTGGCCAGTTTTGCATCCACCCTATGGCTGCTCTTTTGTTGCTGTCCTACAACTGGGGGCTGTTCCTGTAAGCACCTGCTCTTTTGTCAGAAAATGCTTCCCTCTCCCCCCTCCCCAACTCACATGCTGGTTACCCCAGGGAAGAGCAGCCAGAGAGGCGGTGAGCACACAGCATCTGAGGAGCTCCTCTGGGCCCTTACACAGCCAATTAGTACAGTTGGGATGCCTGTGGGCAATTTGTCTTTTCATTCTATTTGGCACTCCAAAGAAATGCCCTCAATGTTTATGCAGAGTTTTTTCCATATACTGCTCTTGTCCCCTTGGAGGAAAGAAAGTATTTGTCTGTCTGAGAGTGAGACAGTGATAAACAAAAGTTGGTGGCTTTTTTTTTTTTCTTCTTAGTTCTTCGTGACTTTTTCCTTAATATTAATATTCTAATACATTCTTTACTGTTGAAAAAGGATGTAAACAAAGACTATGTGAACTCAGATAACTCAAATGCCTTTTGGTCTGCAAGCCTCAAATACATATTTTTAACTCTGATTGCTCAGTTAAAGAATTAATACTGTGTAAATTAGAAGAAAGTTTTTGCTTGGAAATATAATTAGCCTTGTATAATATTACATTTTTTTGCTCTTCAGCTCTTTTTTTAACAAAGTTGCCAGTAATTTCTCTGGATGCTTTAAAGTGCTGAATTGAGTCTTACACTTCATGAACCGAATATACCCCAGTTAAGGAGAACGCTTGATAAGACTGATAAATAAGCATCAAAAGTTTGGGTATGGTTCAGGGATAATGGGCATTACCAAAGGTCAGAATGTTGCTATTACCATCTCAAGCAAGTGGAAACAAAATCATTTTTATATTCAAAGATATTCTTCTCTGAAGGTTGGATCAAGGCATTTTAACTCCTCATCTTTTACAAGAGGAGAAGACATGAGGTGAAGAGAGATGTTCTGAGATATAGTTCAGAAGTCATTCATAATTTGCAGAGCAGACTGTAAGAACACAGCCTGCTCCATGCCCCACCTTCAGAAAATAAGTGTTTGTGAAATGATTTGTTGTTTAGAAGTACCTCAAATCTTGCCATTACAATATTTTAGACGTCAAAAGCCCGGATGGATAAATGTGAAGTGCATTTAGAAAAGGAGTCTTTCAGATACTGAAGTTGCAATCCCATATTGAATGAATAATCCACTCCAGAAATGTGGAAAATATTTAGTGAACAGCTGGAGTGACTGCAGTCAATTCATCACTGTTTTAACAGGGGATAGAGGTCAGCAAATGCTAGCTATGTTTAAGTGGGGATATGAAAATGAGTATAATCAAGAATTTTTAAAAATATAAACCATCTGTTTAAAGGAACAGAATTAGAGGATAATTTTCCAATATCAGAAGTGAAGCTAAGGGATAATTAGGAGAGCAAAAATATGAATTTTGAACCGCTAAGAACATTTCAGCTATCAGCAGAACACACAATGAGGCTAACACAAACTCTAGCTCCAGTTTTAGCAGAGTGGGGGACTGACATACTCATTTTCACCCCAGGCAGTACAGTGCTTCCCTGCAACCAGTGAAGCAGCTGCTATATTCCCACTGCTGGAGAAGCGACATCCTGCAAACATTCTTCTGGCATGTTGCTTCATAGAATCATAGAGTCAGACAGGCTGGGAGGGACCTCCGAGATCATCGAGTCCAACCCTTGATCCACTACCGCCGTGGTTACTAGACCATAGCACTAAGTGCCACATCCAGTCTTACCTTAAAAACCTCCAGGGATGGAGAATCCACCACCTCCCTGGGCAGTCCATTCCTTTCCTTTGAAAAGGAACAGTGCAGCACTGGGACTTTGCAGAGCAAACCTTCAATTGGGCTGTGAAAACCAGTCAGATACACCTGCCTGGTTGAAACTGATTCCTCTCTGACATACTTGATGTATTTTATTATGGGCTTTCCTGTTTTCCCTCCACAGTAATTTGGCCCTAAATGAGTAATAGGGAGGTTTGCACAAAATAGCAGAGTTCCAAATCACCACCAACAAAAAAAATAAAAGCACTTCTAGCATCTTTAATTTCCAATCAATGAACAAATGAGGTTATTGGCTGAGTAAGGGGTAGAGGATTGTCAGGCTTTTTAATTTAACCATTCTTCTGGTCTGACTCAGCTGTCAGAGCTGACTTGAAGGGAATGGTTGAGACAACACACAATCTGAGTTGTTAGAGGGCAAGGAAATCTATAGAATGAAAGCAATGATTATGACTTCCCAGAAACATTGATATGCTAAATCTGTGAGCGAGAAAGATATCTTGGATAAGACTTCTAAATAAATTCAAGATTTTTGTGAAAAAATTAGCTTTTGAGGCCCACGAGAAAAGCTTGCATTTGAAATGTTGGCTGCTTGGATACACCTCACCTACATGAATTGTCTTCTGTGATTTTGGTTGCTAAGGATGCTATCGCAAACAGACAGAATTTCAATTGGAGCCTGGAGCAGGCAGCCTGCTATTTCTGATGGAGTGTGGAGTAGCCTGTTCTTGTCTATTTATTATTACTTTCTTAGTAAGGTATCAGTTCCTGGAACTGACAAAGTAATCTTTCTTGGGTGAAATGTCTTCCATTTCAGATGGGGTAGTGCAGAATAGCACCGCACAGGCTGAATTATTTACCAGACTTAGGTAAAAAATCAGAGCAGAGTGTGTTTCTCAGGTTTTTTAGGTTTTGTGCACATCTGGGCCACAGGAGCTCAGAAAGGCATATTTCCGCATAGCAGGTGATTACTGACAGTGAAACTGAGGCAGCACAAAGCTCAGAAATGGTGTGCCCAGCAGGATGAGGGCAGTGATCGTTCCTCCTGTACTCAACACCATTAAGGCCACACTTTAAATCCTGTACTCAGATTTGGGCCACTCACTGCAAGAAGGACATCAAGGTAATGGAGTGTCCAGAGAAGGGCAATGGAGCTGGTGAAGGGTCAGAAGCACAAGTCCTGTGAGGAGCGGCTGAGGGAGCTGAGGTTGTTAACCTGGAGGAGAGGATTCTCAGGGGGACCTTATCACTCTCTACAACTGCCTGAAAGCAGTTTGTAATAAGGTAGAGCTGGTCTCTTCTCCCAGGTAACAAGTGAAGGATGAGAAAAAATGGCCTCAAGTTGCACCAGAGGAGGTTTAGATTGGATATTAGGCAAAATTTCTTCACTGAAGGGTTGTCAATCACTGAAACAGCCTGACCAGTGAAGTGGTGGAGTCACCATCCTTGAAAGTATTTAAAAGATCTGTAAATATGGCACCTGGGGACATGGCTTAATTGTGGACTTGGCAATTCTGTTTTAATGGTTGGACTTGAACTTGAAGTTCTAAACTAAATGATTCTATGATTCTGTGGTTCAGTAGAGGTCACAGGTGGGAGAAAAATCCCAGTAAACACACTGAAAGCAGTTACATTAGGTGTCATGCTGTCACAGTTATACAGCCATCAAAACCCAGCCAGTTTTAAGCTAACTGCAACATAACTGTAACCTGAGTGGGAATTTGCTGTGGAGGAAAGGTCTCAACCTTTTTTCAGAAGATGTAAGAACAGATGATACTTGAGCTATTGTGGTTCTTAGGAACTCAGAGATATCTGTGAGCTCCAGTCTCCCATGGGGGCCTTTGAAATTTTTCCCTTAATGCCACTGTCACTAAAGAAGTGCAGGCTTGTTCTGTTACCAGCTGTTAAGAAGTCTCATTAAAGCAGTTACCAATATCTGTTGTACTGGTGTTGTCCTAATGTCCTAAAGTCAGGCAGATTTTTTTCCATACCTGTAAGTTTAGACCTAACAGAAGTACCTCTCCTTGCCTAGATGTTGGCAACAGGGCTTAAAAGAGCTCTTTAAATCAAGGTATTTAGGAGAATATCTAGCAAGCTGCCTCCCATTTAAACAGATATCTAATCAAACAGTGACAATTCTCTCCATTTCCAAAGGTGTCTCTGGGTAGAGGAAAAGAAAGAGGGCACCTGTCCAGCTGACAGAAACTGTGAGCTCCCGGCTGCTGGGGTGTCTTTTCTCACTGCTTTGCCTATGTCTGCTCTCTCAATGACAGGCAGCAAGACACACATAGGCTACCATTGCTCTTAAACATGAGATTCACAGTGTGAATTTTAAAAGTCTTAGCCTGTGGTTGGTCACTGTGTCTTTTTCTGCTCCTGTCTCTTTTCCCCCATCCTCTTCTAGATATACTGTTGAAAGAGATACTTGAAGGAAGTTTGTTAAGGGGACAGACCAATTTCTGGTGACTCACCATAGTGACTCCATAGACATGAAATTACTTTGATTTTTAAAAAAATCCAGATAAGCTTTTCTTTTCCTATATGGGAACAGATATCCCTTCTTATTCATTTGAAGCATATGTAATTCAGCATAAGTCGGGGGAAGGGGAATCAGAAGGAAAAGGATGCATCCTGTTGGAAAATGGAAAATACTGTATTTATCATCTTAAAAAGAACAAAAAGATCTGCAAGTTATGTGGGTTTCTGTGACAGTAATTATCCTTCTATTCAAGAATGAGTAATTACATCATTCTGCATGCTAACTTCCCCCCTCCCCAGTTATGTGGCATGTGCAGGCAGGTGCACACACACATGCAATGTGCTTGTACCCTGAAGAATACAACCAGGGTACACTAGAAAAGGTAGTTCTGTTGTTTCCTTGAATAATGGTGATTATGATACTTCTTTGTTTATGCTAAACATCAGTGGGTGAGAGGAAAGCAAACTGAATTTTTTCATTTCTAGTTAGAAAAGCTGGGTACTGCTCTGCCTTGGCACTAACCAGTGCAATGCTTTGGAAGTCTTCAACCCCTTCTGTCTACAGTGAGAAAATGTTAAGTACTGATTTTTGTGAAAAGTGTGTTTAAAGAAAGAGCTTTAAGAGCTCTCTGCAAGATGAATATCTGCTATAACTATTATTTCTGTGTTTGTGCTCATTAAAATGTGAAAAGATAACATTCGAATGCACACATACTTTTTAAGTATTTTTCTGGAAATTGTTTTTTCAAATTGTTCTTACTGACTTACTGAATCACAGAATTGTTTCAGTTGGAAAAGATATTTAAGATCATTAAGTCCAACCGTTAACCCAGCACTACCAAGTCCACAATTAAACCATGTCCCCAAGTGCCACATTTATACATCTTTTCAATACCTCCAGGGATGTAACTCCACTACTTCCCTGGTCAGTGAAGGAATTTTTCCTAATATCCAATCTAAACCTCCTCTGGTGCAACTTGAGGCCATTTTCTCTCATCCTTCCCTTGTTACCTGGGAGAAGAGACCAACTCCATCTTATTACCTCCTTTTGGGTAGTTGTAAAGAGGGATAAGGTCCCCACTGAGCCTCCTTTGCTCCAGGATAAACAACCCCAGCTCCCTCAGCGGCTCCTCACAGGACTTGTGCTCCAGAGCCTTCACCAGCTCTGTTGCCGGTCTCTGGACACACTTCAGCACCTCACTGTCTTTGAGACACTGGTGACTTACAAATCAGCAATAAACAAATGCAGAGAAGGAAAAGAGATCTAACACACTGAGTAGTAAATATAAACCTTAAAAGAGCCTAGGAACTGGTCACCGGAAAAACACAAAGCAGGTACGGCTTTATGGAGGAGATGCAGTCACAAACAAGACACTCAGCTCATCAAAAGACATTTCTACATGCTTACATTTCTGAAGTACCATCTCCAAAAGAAAACAAGGTTTTCCTTTGACTAAGTACACAGCACATCAAGGCTGATCAATTTGTTCGTGTGAACATTTGAGAGAAGAGCAATTACAGCAATAAAGGTTCTGACACATAAATTAAAGTAGTTGGGTTAGACTAAAAGAATATTGTAAAACACCCATGTGCCCAGCTTTGTAGGCAAAATCCGTATAATTTGGAAAGGTGGGGCTCGTGATCCCATAATTAAGGACTGCAAGGGTGCACCCACACCAGGGTCAGCATGAGTTTTGTGGCTGGTTTTGTGAATGCAGGTTTAACTGCACACACAGGCCCAGGAACTCTGTGCTCCTGGGGAGATTGGGGACAGATACTTTGCTGTTATGTAAGTTTTAACTGTTTAATTAAAAAAATCCAGTGAGTACTTTTGAACAGAAAAATGTCAGGATTTAGCTGGAATGTGAGAATACTGCAGATTAGAGCTTCCCAAAGAACTTTTGCCTGTTTTTACAGAACTCTTCTTGCTTTATGAAATGATGTGCTGCTGAGTAGCCTCTTGTTTAATCAATAATACCCACTTCTCTATCCTAATTGTGATGCACCCACAACACTCATAAAACCTTTGGTAGAGTCACGCATGTGACCTCCCGGGCTGAGGTAGATCTTACTAAGGCAGAATCATCTACACACTCTACTTGCTTAGGGAATCTCACCCAATTTGTTCTTAAGCAACCTGATGTTGGAGGTCCCATTTTCTCCTCTGACAATCTATCCAACTGCTTCTCCATTTCTCCTGCTTCAGTGTCTTTTGTCATTCCTAACCTGAAGTTTTCCTGCTACCATTTAATCCCAGTGTTCTCCAGCCTTCACAGAAGGCTGGAAGATTTATATATCAATTTTTATATCAATAAATATGTGTGGAAAACATATATCAATAAAAATGAGTATTTGTAATAGTCCTCTACATATTTGAAGATTGTTGCTATATCTTCTCTAGGATAAATCCTACTTCATTAGGAAGTATATTTAGACCTCAAACATTCCTTTGCTTATTTCAGGGCAACGTGCAAATAGCCCACTTTTGGCTGTAACCAAGGGACCCAGAACTTGACACTGCTCTAGGCAAGTTCTCACCAGTCCACCTAATCTACTCACTCACTTTGAACCTACATTTTTGCTGGCAAAGAGGCAGTATTCTTAAAATAATGCCCTAAATTCCTAAAACCGAGTCTCCAGAGAAAAGTGAAGTCTAGGTCAGCTCTCTGCGTGTAGACTGAGGTATTTCCCCTCTGTAGATCATCAAAACTGTCTACCTATCACTCTGATAAGTCTTAACTCACTGCTCAGGGCTCTTCTCTGAAACAGTCAAGCCACATCCCTGTGTGGCAGGTTGCTGGGTCCCATGTGGTGCCCCTTTAGATCTAATTATTATTTTTCACATGTTCCTTCAGTTCCAGACTTCAGAAGTGATGGGAGGGCTGTGCCACAGTGCCCCAGAGCAGTGGTTTTGCAGCACAAAACCCAGCCTGTGACAGCGTGTGGAGTGAGGGTTTGTAGGGATGGGTGAAGTAGGTTGGTGCTGTGTTTGGGAACCAGGTGTGTTGCTGCAGCACCACCCAGACTGTCTGCTGAGAGCAGTCTCCAGAGGGAATTGTCCCCTCATGATGTACTGGATGTTGTTTCATGGCAAAACCCAGAGAGCTTAGGAGCACGATAACCCAAGCACAGGACCTGGGGTTTGGCTGCGGAGCGAGGTCAGTTGACAGCACGGTTACACATTGTGTTAGGAGAAGGAGGTTCTGTCTATAGCATTTTTAGATACATAGTTAAAAGAAAGGACTGCAGGAACAATCTTGTGTCATGGTAAAAAAAAAATGTCTTAATGTTTATGTACCTGTCTCAACATCTTAGTGTCCACTTCAGAGAAGAACTCATCACAGCCTCCTCTACTCTTTTCTGTGGGAATTTGATTTAACTGTGTTGGAAAAGACAGTGGAATAATGAATTGAGAAGATCAATGAAATGTCTTAAGCAAATGTTTGTTAATACTCTGAATTTAAGCCCCAACTGCATTTAAACCCCAATCCTGCATTTAAACCTAACCCTAATTGACTCAAATGTCTATTTGCCCTACATGTAATTTATGGCAGGCTTCTTCCCAACCAACTATTTGAATTATTAGAGAATTAATTTTCTCTTGAAGTTTGAAGAAAAATAATGTGCTTTTCCTGTTTTTATAGTATTTTCTCTGTTGCCCAGCTATTGAAGGGACAGAGTATCCTTACAGAATAAGTTGTTTGTTCCTAGCCTTGAACATATTTACCAAGAAACCATTGGTTTTAACAGGCAGTTTTCAAGTATCTTGTAACAAGTCCCTCTACTCTTTGGCTTTGGTGACTATTTCCCTTGGTCATGTTCATTCTGTGTTGAGAAACAAAGCGAAGTGAAACAAATGTAGAAAAAAAATGAACAAACAACTCTATATAACAAAAGCCAGGTTTCAAATACGTATGTGTTGAAATTCGACAAAGTTCTTGGAACGTAAAAAATGTAGGCCTGCTGCAGGTAATCCCGTTACAAACAGCAGTACCAAAACATGCATACTGAGAGATTAGAAAAACAAAAATATTTTCTGTGTTTTCCCACCATGAAAAGACATGTTTCACCACATTGAAAAAGAGCAGCTGAGTGTCAGTGATCTGGGTCAGTTTTCATAAACAGCCTAAATGATAGCATAGCAACTGCATTCAATGCATTTGCAAATAAGCAAAACTTGAGAGGAGATGCCTGCATGCTGGTCCAGGAATACAATTCAAATGTCCTTGGCAAAATGGAGATAAATTGAAAAGGCTGGGTATATAAACAGTAATACAGCATACGTTGTGTCCAGTTGTCTTCTGCTTTGCATTAACAAGGCCCGGTATGAAATACTGTGTCCAATTTGGGGTGTCTCATTTTGGGAAGAGTAATTGGAAGGGGAAAAGTGAAAATGATCAGAGCTCCAGAAAACGTGGATCTTGGGTCTGCTTGCACTAGTGGAGTGAATACTGAGGTGTGACATGGCAGGTTTCTAAGTACACGAAGGGCTGCTGCAGGGATGGACTAAACCATTCTTCTTGTCTAAGCTGAATGGGAGAGAACAGATGGACTTACACTGCATCAAATAGAAATTCAGGTCAGACACAGGAAAAACCTGCCAATTCTGGATGCAGAAGTGCTCAATGGCATTGGGAGTTTTCATTGTTACTGGAGGTATTAAAAAACATGTTACACTCACATCCGTTAAAAAGGAATTGGTTTTCTTGGGCTTGCTCGGGCATAGAGGACAGAGATGTAACTGGGATTCCAGTAGTCCTGTGGTTTTATGGCTGTATAAATAGTCCATAGAGATACGGGAATCAAAACCAGAGTAGAAGGCAGATCCAATCATTTTGTCATCTACCTGCAAGGAAAGAGGTGCTTTCTTTCTTCCCTCCAGCCCCCAAAAGATATTGGTGCCTGGAGTATTTGAAAGCTCAGTCCTAACTTGCAAATGCAGTATTTGCTTGCCTACTGCTTTCATAGACACTGTGTGATGCTGCAAATGTATTTCTGAGTTTCCATGTAAAATCATACAGGATAAAAATAAAATTACATTATATCTGGATGCATGAAAGCTGTGGGTGGGTGGGAGGGTTGCTGCCAAAGCCCTGATTTCAAGCTTCATGAATTGGGGAGAAATTGCAGCTCCTCAGTGAGATTGATTCCATGACTGCTCAGTTTGATAAGCTCAGCAGAAGATCGGCAGGAAAAAGAAATCCTAAAACCTGTGGGGATTTTTTATTTGAATAAAAGCCCATGTTATGAAACTGTAGTACTGCTTGTTAGTAGCTTTGCTGTTTGACACAAACGCTACCCATCAGTTGATAGCGTTCATGATTATCTATTATTTTAGCTTCTACTTAACATATAATGATAAATTTCTGCTGAAAATACCATGGTACTTTGCACTGGATACTTTTTTAAACTTGTTTCATGTCTTCTACTGAGGCACATAAATAGGATTCAGAGACAGAAAGGTTTTTCTGCATGGTTGGAGTAGAAAAAAGGGTTGTGTACATATACTTCATAGTTTGAGAATTCAAGGACACAGACTAGCTCTTGGCATGTACATCTTGGCTTTAAGGGGAACTGGGAAAGCTACACCAGACTTTGTTATGTTTTTTTCCTGTAGATCTCCATTCCCTTTGCCATCTCTCCTCTCTCTTTTCAGACGGGCTTTGAAACTCCTTACGGACCTGATAGAGCCTGCTCTAGGAGTTTCCTCATAACCAAATCCTGTCACATGAGGATACTGCTAAGAGAAGAAAAAGCACTAACAAGTGCTAGCAATGCCAAATTACATTCAGTTCTTGTATTTTCACTTGGCATGGTAACACTTCCAAAGAGCAATTGTTTTGCAATCAGAACTTCTGCAGCCTGTTCATTTCCTTTCTCTTACTTAGCTGTTCAGAGACCGTCAGACATCAGGCAAGCCAATAAATGTCCATCTGAGCAATTATGTAGTTTAAATATCAAGTGAGACAAACTATTTTTTTCCTTGCAAGTACAAATTAAAGGAACAAACCTAATTGTATCACTAGAAATAATTCATTTGCATAACAACTCTTTTCTATTTAATGAACTTCAGGTATTAATTAAATTAAAAATTCTGATTTTTAAGAAAACTCTTCTCCTAAAATAGTCCCTCTGTTGTGATAGATATGGGACACAATTCTCTTAAACAAAACTCAGTGCTTGCAGCCATGATTCATGTGACATTTTCAGCAAAGTACTCAAGGATATGCTAGTTGTTCTTAGACTGCTTAGGCTTAAACTTACCCTAAAAGTTGTATTTATAAATAAGAAACTTGTGCCTACATCACTGGGAATAGAAGAAAGTATCTTTTTAGACTTGTCACTGGAAGAAACACTGCTATGCCTAGGGATTTCAATGGCTCTTCCATTAAGGATCACTGGTAACATAATTTAAAATGCTTTTAATAAAGAGATTGAGTGGTTTATGTGCTTTTCCCTCTGATCAGCATTTAAAGAAAATAAATTCCTTTACAGAGCACAGCAGATGTGCAAAAAGATGACTGATGCTTAATATCCATGCTGATAGCCATGTTACCCACAGGGAAGTCCTGAGCAAGAGGGATTTCTGAATCAGAGCACTCCGAGGGAGGAGGAAACCTTACTTGCTAAGAAATTGGTTTTAGTGGGATACTTGTGAAAGAGGTCAAATACAGATGGGTCTGGTTAATATGCCTTACAGTGACATGCCGAAATCTGCAGGCTCTGTCCTGTGTTTCAGGGTCTGTGTGCAATGTGGAAGTAAATAAATGACATTAAGTGGATACTATTTGGAGTCTCAGATTAATTACTGTCTCTAACAGGACAATGGCTTTCAATCACTCTCATCCCAGTAAACTCCAGGTGTTCAGCAAAGGGGTCCACGCTGCTAAATCACAAAGGCTAAAACTCATATCTACTGTCTTTAGATATCTGCAGAATAAATGTACTTGTATCCCTAGGCTGCCTTTATATTAACTGGAGGAGAATTTGACCCTATTTTTGGCATCTGCTTTAAGATGGCATGAATCATGCCTTCAAAACGCTTCTTTCTCTTTTCTGATTACAAAAGCAGCCAGTGGTAGCTGGCTCAGGGCCAGACATTTAACTAACAAATCTATTAGGTTAGGAGAGATGGGTCCCAGACAAAAGTGCAAATATACACGATATGGCTGGACGCTGGTGCCAAATGACATCTGGCTGGACAGTGCCATGGGGCACTTCTGGGTGCAAGTCTGCCTTTCACCAGGAAGCTGGAGAAGAGGAAGGGGGGAGAGGGGCTGTCTGTTGCCCAGCTCAAATCCCAGTATGGAGTGGGAAAGTGGCTGCAGAAGCCAGTAGGCCCAGAGCTGACCCACAGTCTGGGGTCCCACATCACAGAAATAGCCAATGTGCCTATTATGAAATGGTTGTAGTTCAATTCACCAGACACCCCTTGGGCACTAGATTAGGACCTTTCAGCTGGTGGCCTCACTCCCTCCTTACATGATCGTTGTCATAGAAGAAGTAGTAAAGGCACCAAGGCTGAAAATAAGAGCATCAGATTTCTTCTGTTTAATTTTCAGATATAGCAAATTATCACTCAACGAGGGAGGCAATGTTAAAGCAAAACCTCTGCTTAAAGGCCCATGTATCTTCTCTGCCTGCAGACCTATCTCTGCGTTGACACTGACGGTCTGGCAGTGCATGAGGCATCACTCCAGCTGAGGGTGTTTGGTGGGGGCAGCAGTAGCAAGGCAGGTCACCCTCCCTCACTGATCTTTGACTTTGCTTTCAGGTCATTTTGAAGAGAGATTAATAAAGACTGGTTTTCTTTGAGCAAGGCTTGCTTTCTGTGATCGTTTTCTGATAATATCATTTGTTTTCAACTTGGCAGTAAGGTTGTGGAATGAGATCCCCCTGGACCTCTGTGACTTTGTATTTTACCTGGCAGTAAACATCTCAGTTCCTTCTCTTGTCACCTGATCTGAGATAAAAGAAACCTCTCCCTTTCTTAAGAAGGAAAAAAAAAAAATTGAAAAAAAATCTCTGAGGAAAAAATTATTATAGGAACATGGGATGTACACTGTACTTGGTGGCCATTTTCGGGGAAAGCCCTGAACTCAAACTCTGTTTGTTAAGGAAACTAAACATTTCACCATGTGCAGTGTGCCTGATTCTGCTGCAAGCAGCAGAAACAACCCTGTGAACCAGGCAAGGGGTGAGATAGCATTACAGTTCTTCAAGCTCTAATAAGAAACCTTTGTGCCAGCTTTGGTGCAGCATTTGGTTTGCTTGTAGAAAATCCAGTCTTCTCTAATTTACAGTAGGTGTAATGAAATATGTTTAATTTGATGGAAAGTCCTTGATAAGATACCAGCAGTGGCAGCACAGGGATGTTTCCTTACTGGGATTTGAGAAAGCCAACATGATTAAATCAGGGCTCATTTTAAGTTGACTTGTAATTGCCTTCACAGGAAAAGTAAAAAAAAAAGTGAGTTCCTCTGTAACTATGAGATTTTGTTCTCCACATCCAGCTGGAATATAATATTGCTGCATTGGCTTGTAGGCCTGTGGGGTTTAAATAGTGCCTGCAATCTGGTGCCATGCTGATTTACTAATCCTTGATCTTAGTTGAACATGATCACAGTCCCTGCTTCTGTTCATAAGGGATAGGCTTACTGTTAATTGACAGGCTTTGGCATACTACCAAAAGAACTGCAATGTAGAGAAGGAACTAAAACTGAGCAGAGGATGTCTCAGACAAGCCAATTTGGTGGGGGAAAAATCTATTTAGTAGATCTTTATGCCAAAAATTATTTTCTATTTTATTGTTTCATTAAAACTACAGTATGTGATTTGCATTTTAACATGAAACTAATAAAAACAGAATAATCTGAAATGTGTTTGCAGGGTGATTAAGTAACTAAGATGTGGTGTTTGGAATCTTCCCAGCTACTCTGCTTTCTGTTTATTTAATTATAATGTGAACTTTCCTCCTTGTGTCTGTTCGCAAAAACTTGTGTGCAATTGTACATGCTATGCATACCCAATCTCTTATTTGTCATATTGCTGACAGATTTCAAAGAGATTGTATCCAGGGTTTGGGGACCACATGCCATTTTATCCAGCATGTTTGAAATTTGATGGGAAAATGTTAGTAAGCTGTAGTAACTCCCCAGAAGTTTCAGACTGTCTTCTTTTTATTCAGAACTATGCTTGCCCCAAGTTTTGATCTCTTTCTCTAGCTTTCTAAACCTGGCAAAACCTGAGAGAAAAAATATTGTGGATATAGGCTAAAATCCTTTAAGATCCACCTTCTACACTTCTGCACTGCTGACCATCCAGGCTTCAGGCACGCTGAATTGAAGAACAATATTTAGATGTTGGTGGTACCCTAGGAGAATACAACCTTCCACCAAATAGTTTTGTAGCCTTCAGTATAGCTGAACTTGCCAGATGTGCTTGTTTGTTGATAATTTTATCTGGCTCTGTCACTCATGCTAACTTTGAACCTGCCTACCTACAGCCAGTATAAGTGCTTTGAAATCCCTGGAATCTAGTTTTCACACCATGTGCCAAACTTTGGGGAATTTCCTGCCTAATTGCAAAATTTCATCTAACCAAGGGAAAAGAGAACTCTTTTTGGTTTTTGGGGATCAGTTGTAAAACAGTGCTTTCACTGCTGGGCAAGTGAGAAGAAGACTAGGAGCCTTCTTTCTTTTTAGGTAATTCTTTAGGTTTAATGAAGGGCATTGTAACTCTGAAAACTGAACAAATTATTTTATGCTAAACTGTGGAGCAGGGCAGTACATGGCACCTCTGAAGGTCTCACACCAAACTCAAACCAATGACTTGGAATTAACTCTGAGTGTTCCCAGCTCTTGACTCTTGGGGATACTCAGATGGTGTATTTTCCACACTGGTATACAGCATATGCCTTCAAAAGTGGCCAAATAATTGATCCCTGACTATGTTCTCACATAGGGTATTTGGAGGTGAAGCCTGTGATGCCAATAGTCATCTCATGTGTGTATGTATAACCCACTTGTGAAGTCTGTCAATAGCAGGCAAAGATGTCCACATCAACACAAGGGTTTTTTTCTCAAGATACATCAGTTAAGTAGAAAAAACCCCTTCCTCCAATGGTCCTAGGCCTCCACAGCCACACCAGGGCTATTGCCATACAACTGCAGGTCCATGTAAACCTTTGTCTTAATGGCAGGCTCGGTTTGTACTTCCAAGTGTGGCACATGGACAACATGTTCATGCTCACTCATGCATATCTACTTTCCCAAGCTCTGTCAAGTTCTTCCAGACTCTGAGGTCAAAACCTCTCAGCCTCAGGCTTAGATAGCAGTGCTACACCAATCTTTCTCTTGTAATCTGACCAGCTTGGTGGTGTAAATGTTTTGGTTCCTGTGGGGTCACTGTATGCCTACCTGGCTATTGGCCTAGCTGGTTTTAGCAAAATCTCTTTTTCACCCCTGCCATCTCTGCCATCCATATCATTATGGAAAGAATGGCTCTCTTTGTCCACCTCCCATGAAGGGTTATTATAAATATGTTCTCTGATGCCTGGGGCCTTGGTCTTCTGTGGAACCTGAAGTTGGTGTGAATCAAAAGTCCTTCTGCAGCTTACCTGTGGTGGTGTCTGTGACTTTGCCTCCATAATTCTGCATCATATCCTCTTCTCTGGCACCTTGATTGTCTGCATTATGCTGAAGTACAGCCCTGCTCTTTCCAGTCTGTGAGCCCTTGATTTTGTCCATGACATTGACAGAACTGGAGCGAGGAACTGGGTAGAGGGGATGCTGTAAGCCAGATCCTCACCCTGTCCTGGATTGAGACACAGCTGGAGTGCACAGCTAAATGTAGGGGATGGGAGACATTCCTGGGTTCAACACAAAAGAAATGAGCTGGAGAATTTTTTTTACCCTCTAATTATTCTTAAGCAGGTTAAAAACAATGAAGACTTTGCCAGTCTTGACAGATGAATTTATGCAACACTTCATAAAATGATATTTAGATAGCAGTGCAACCAAAGTAAAAAAGCATATTTTTGTATTAGATAATTGTCAGTGAATCATAGAGTATCCTGATTTGGTAAGGATCTATGAGGATCCTTGAGTCCAACTCCTGGTCCTGCACAGGACAACCCCAAAAATTACAACATGTAAGAGCATTGTCCAAACACCTCTTGAAAATCAGGCAGGTTTGGTAGTTTTCATTGCTGGCTTCTTGGCATCCTATGGTTGTGACAATCCAAATATTAAAAGACCTTTGGCTTCTAACCAGAGAGGCATATAGGCATGTGCTGTATGGAAACACCAGATGTGCTGTTTCTAGAACTGTCAGAGAAGTTGAAGCCTCCCACCTTGTCTTAAGGCTACTGGACTGTCCACTTAACTATGAACTGATAATAACAGTTGTGTATTTTTTAATAATCTAAGAATAATCTTCTTGTGATCACTCAGAAGCCATATTTTGAATAATAGACATATGAAATTGGAGCATATTAGCTAAATCATATTAAAACCCTTATGTATACATTCTCACTCAAAATTAAAATGGCCTGTGTTCTTTAGTTTCATTTATTTTTCTGCTGTGATATTTTAAAAGTGTTTAAAATCAGGGCAAATTGAATTCTGAATACGAAAGCTCAGAGGGAAGGTGAACAGGATTTACCTAAGGCACATTAAAAAGTTAACTTGAATTAACTTATTTAAGAAAATCTCTTACTCTTACCTTGAATGAGAGAAGAATATATTTGCTTGATGCTAATATATGAAAAATAGTTTGTCATGAGAGGAACATAAAAATAGGAGGTGAAAAATGATGTCTATTCTCAAAAGTTATTTTTTTAAAATCCCTACAAAATTTAGGAGAGTTTCTAAGTAAAAAAAATGGCCTGGAAAATTCAGCTATCCCCTAAAGAGTCATTGTATTCAATTTGGAGACAACACTCAGCTATTACAGTGTGAAATAGCTTTGCTTTAATTGCAAATCTCAGAGCAGTCTCCTCCAGGAAGTTGTTTCCCACCTTTCATTAATAAGACTTGACTGTGAGGGGCACCTGCAAATGGCTGACAACTGCCTTAGTATAAATATTTTATTAAAAGTACTTATTTTATAAATAGCTATCTCTGTATTGTCAGAGATTTTTGACTAATGTTGGAAAATGTTAGCTACAATTAAGTAGTGCACTAGTAATTCAAAGCTGAGGAAAGTTATCAGAAGGATGCTAAAAAAAAACCTGAAGTTAAAAATGAGAGCATGTATGTTTAAAGACAGTCCCAGGAGAAAAAAAAAAGTATTGTGGTGAGAATGTAATGTATTTATAGAGCTCAAAAGAGTGTGCTCTGTGAAGGTATTGATAGGCAGTCTGTCCTTTTTTTCAAGTCTTATCTTCAGGGTAGCAGAGCTCAAATGTGCCAAACACTTCTTGTGTTCAACTCTGATTGCATCTGTGCAATTTTCTCTGAGATTTATGTCTGGTGCCAATGAAAGCAGTGGGCATTGTCTCACTATATTTAACATATTTGTTAGATTACCTGATTGCTTAGATGTTTTTATTCTTATCACATCTGCAGTGCCAAAACTTCACTGATCAACAAAAGGATGCTGGCTGGACAGATAGCAAAGTGACTGCTGCTCCAGGCAAGAAATTCAGGCTCAGAAGTGTGACTACCACAGCCAGAGAGTAGAGCTCATGTGCCTACTGAATTTGTATTCCTGATATTGTATTAAGATTTTCCTAAGGGTTCTTGGGTAAGCACCCCCTCACACACATGCTTTGCTTCTTCGTTTAGAGGAGACTGAAGAAAAGACAGAGGTGTCTGGAGGGAAGTCAAAAAAGCAGTAATGGGGCAAAAATATTCACACCTCAGCTTTTACTGGTGCCCTTTCAGTTAAAATATCCTTGCAGAATATTTCAGTACTCTGTTACTTGCATGTGCTGTGCTACCCCAGCACACATCCAACTTAACTGAATGCAGCTGCTGGTCATGGATATAGGAAATCAATTGTTGTTGCTGTCTTTGTGTCACAGTTTTTAATTCTAGAGGTAAGTACCTGGTTTGCTCGAAGTCAGGCTTCTTTAGCTTTCTGATGTGTCTTCTGTGCTCTGGTGTTGTCAAGGCACACGTCTGGATCCAAAGCAATTATGCCTGCTGTTCATTTGGTTCTCTTCTCTCTGATGCAAGTTGGCGCTCCAGGACACTGTGCTGTTGGCCTTTCAGACGAGATGAGTAATTTACTCCTTGACTATGCTTTGTCAAAAAGACTTTTCAGCATTGCATAGCATGCCTACATGCTCATCAGTAGCCTCTGGGCTGGGTGATTGAAATTACCTTTATTGATGTGTTTGCTGCATTGCACTTGCCAGTGTACTGTGGGACTGGATGAAGCACTGTATTTGCTCTTCAAGTTCTGCTCTGAGAAGTGAGTTGTAAATGGTAGATGTGGGAGACAGAAAGCAGCAATGTACCTTCTGACACATTTTTGTTTGTCTAGTTTCAGTTCATCAAGTGCCCTTTATCCCTACCATTTAACATTGGTTCGTTTCTTGTAACTGTGTGGCAGAGAGGGGCTTGGGAGGGGATTTAAAAGAGAAATAAATAAGAACCTTACAAGTCAGTGCAATTTGAGAGTTTCTAGTGGAAAAAGCAGTTACTGTGGTAGGAGGTCAAACCAAGGCTGACATCCCAGCCATCAAATGGACAAGATCAATGGAATGAGAGGAGCAAGAGAAATTAAACAGAGAAAGGCACAAGGTTAATTAGGAAGGATAAAATAAAAGCATTGAGCTTGATAGGGTGAAAGAGAGGAAACTGGTAAACAGGCCATGGAACAGAACATCAGGCAAGGGAAAGGACATTTGCCATTTTACCTGTAAAACTACAGTGTAAACCAATTATTCCAACTTCTGGTTTAGTCATTTAAGAAAGTGTTTTTGCCTGTGTTGTTCCAGAGTTTGCACTACCCTTTTAGCATTCAGGGTGATCAGGGATTTCTATTCCCTCTAGGCTTTTAAATATGCTTTTCTATTCATGTGGACAAGAGAAGTTTATGGAGACTTATCAGGTATCATTGATACAGTGGCACAGAAGCAGAGGCTATCTGTGCCAATATTGATCTCTATGTGGCTGATACTGAGCTTCATGGCTGTGTCCCTCAGTGCCCCGGCAGTGCTTCTTTCAAAACACATAAACAGGGTGGAGTATGAATTTTGGAAAGCCATGGTAATTTCAAATCTGCTTCCCATCCAACTTGAATGTCGTTGTTTAGACTGTGTGGGCCTCCTTTATGTTCCTGCACAAGATGAACATTCTTATCCAAAAAACAATTGATAAGCTCCAAAACCATATATATTTCACAATACCTACAAAATCCACACAAAATGGACATTTTATAAAGCCCAAATACACTCCTTTAAAAGTTAGTGGAGGAATTGTCCAGGATGTAGAATATCACAACAAGGTTTTGTAAAGAGCAATTTTTTTAAATAAGGCTTTCGTTTTTGTTGTTGGGCTTTTTATTGTTTTGTTTTAAGTCTTTGAAAATAGGATTTGATGCTGATCTGCTGAAAGGCTTTATCCAGCAGTACTGCTGGCACTAAGTCACAGGGTAAACACAGCCTGGCAGTACAAGTCACAATGGACCACAGCTTGAAAATTACTGGTCTAGCAGCCCAGGAGTGAGAGCTCTCAGAGCACTGCCTTTGAATCTCTTTTCTATTTCCTTTCTGAATTTCATCATGAATGGTATAAAACCCAGCATTTCTGCTTCTTGCTTTTTCCTGTGTAAAGGGAAAAATTGAAGCACAGAAATACATTGCCCTTCTTTCCCCCTGTAAAGTCTTTATTCAGATGCTCATCAACCTAATTTTTCCTTCCTTCTCCTCTCTGCTCATGGGTTTTCAGCTCTCCTTTGCCATATCTCCCTGCTTCTGTTAGCATTGTTCTTTTGTGCCTCATGTTGTTTCTCTTCATACCATGGCCGGCTGATGGGCAGTCGTGCTGAGCAGAGGGACTGGAGCAAGCAAGAGTCCTGACAGCAGTGGAAGGATGCTGTGCCTCCATTCAATGCCACACTTCTGTTCACTGATTATCAAGAGGTGCTGGATCCAGCTGAGCCACTTCAGCTTGGTGTGACAGCATATCAGCAGGGTAAGAGGAGGGAGCCCAAAGCCACGGAACACACTGATTCAGGAAAGCATCCCACAGCAGACATGGGCTTTCTGTCCTTCTGGCCAGTGGGGACTCAATTCCTCTTGTGTCTGTCCAGTGAGACACTTTTGAGATGATGTGTTTGTATTGCATTTTTCGCCCACCTGGTAGCAGAAAAGAGAAGGAGCTGGAGGTTTGATCTCCTGCATTAGTTCCTTGGATGCTCTCCAAAACACGTGCGCTTAGGCTCTTGGTTGAGAACATCAGCCTGCAGCAAGCATGCCCTGTCCTGTTGAAGGTTGGAGCATATCAACGTCCTTTGAAGTGCAGTACCAGCTGCTGTGTCTCTGCTGGGAGACACTGGCTTGTTAAGCTGCTGTAACCTTACTTACATTTGGCTATGGCTCTCCAGCCTCAAATGAGATGGTTGTTTGCATTACCTGTTTCCATCAGGAGTTTGCAGCCACTAGGATGACATTTACCATGAGTTTGGCTTTACTGTGCCACCACATGCCGTCACCTGCAAGGTGTGCCATCACCTGCAAGGATGACAGTTCTGTGTTGGGCTTTGAGTCACTGTGATCATTTGTACCCTATTTGTATGACAGTTTAGCATTTTGATTGTTCCTTGGGTTTGTGTTACATTTATATTCCCCCTCTAAAATTCAAAATTGAGACAGAATTTTCATTTGATTTTTTTGGGGCGATGTTAATATTTTCCCATAAAGGAAGTAATTTGTTGCAACTTTTTACTTAGGTTTGTTTGCTGCCAGGCAGATTCACAGAGTTCTGTCCCACAGCTAATGATGTTGCAAACCTTGTCCTCATCTTGTCTGCAGACTACTGCAACACTTCCAATTCCATGCTGGTCAGAATAACTAGATTATAAACCATCGAATAGTTTCCTACTTTTATTTTCTTTGCATAGTATGTTGTATGCTTTTACAGATACCCTCAAACTCCCGGAAACCTTTATTGAGGGGCATGTTCTTAATCTCTGCATCCTTTCCACTATGATTACTTTTGACATGATTAGTTTGAAGTTTTTTTCAGGAACTCCATCTTTTGAGATGTGGGTGTCTTTGGCAGCTGCTTCACAGAAAGAGTAGAAAAGTCAGATCACTGGTAATGAATGGACATTTTGTCTTTGAATTAGTCAATGGAAATGTTAAGCCTCCAAGTCTTCCAAAGGATTAGGAGAACTATGGCAGAAATGTAAAAACAGTACCAAGAAAAATTGTGGTCTCTTTTATTGCATAACAACATCCTATTTCATCACAGAATCTGTTATGATGACTTTCAAAGTCCTTTCCTAATTTCCAGTCCAAATCTAATCCAGTAGACTTTTCTTAAATTTTGGGCCAGGCATATCGGTTAAGGACCATTGGTAATACAAGGCTTTTGTCTCTTGTTCTCACCTCAAGTAATGTTGTTTGCTTTAATGGATTCTTTTTGTGGCTGGTGAGATGCTATTTTTATTTACAGGTGATTCTGTGAAACATTTTGTTAGTGCAACAGAGAGCTCCCAGCTTGTGCCCTGGTAATCCACTCACAGCCACACTGGCTGAAGCAGGAGGTCAGATCTGATGCTGCAAGGATTGGAGAGTTGGATGTGAGTAGGGCAGGAGCTGTTAGTGATGAAGAAGAGTAAAGGGACTCGGTTGGCAGTCAAACTTAAATGCTTTTTAATCAATTGGACTCCCTAAGGTTCCAGCTCAGGGATAACAATACCTGAGATGGGATGTGAGTCCATGGATGTGCACTGCTCCTTCCAGGCACAATAATACAGTTTCCTTCTGGGGACTACTGCCAGTGCCTGGAGAGATCAAGGAAGAGCTATTTTTTTTGCTCTTGATGATCCTACTCAGGGTGGGATTTCCAGGGCAGAGGATCTCTGCAATCTCCCTTGTGTTCTCAGGAGAAGCCATGGACCCTTCCCCTGATTCCTATTTTACCAGCAGTCATTCTTAAAGAACCCTAAAACAAAATATGTAGTTGTCCATTTATGTTCCTGTATTTTGTTTTCTGTATGAATTTATTAATATCTTGATCAGTGTGTGTGTCTTTTTGGGACTTTAGGCATTAGCTTAGGTGCTTTCTACCCTTGACCTTAAAGATCTCATATGTATCGGTACCATTTGAACTTATTCCCCCAAATCAGCCTCATTTTTGCACTCTCTCTGAGTGTACTAGTGGCTCTTATTCACATGCAAAAGCCCTATATGTAACAGTGTTGAGTCAAAACCAAGTACCATTGTAATTTGGGCTTCAGGTATATCCACCGTTATGTACGGTAATTACTTCGTAAGGTCTTATCTCAGTAACTTTATTCCTACTTACCTTTCAATCTTGTTTGCTAGAGTTTTTGGGCTTCAAAAAACTCTACTGGAGGCTCTTCAGTATTCAACATTATCACAGAAATTTTTGTGGACTTTAATAATTTTTTTCAGTTCTAAGATTTTCCTTATGATGATATGATATTCTGATGTTGAATTTCTGTAGTGCATTCCTTCATACATGTCCTGGAAGAGCTTCTTTTCCTTTCAGTATTACTGTATTTTGTTTCTATTTGTTTGGTTTAACTTTTCTTTCTTTTTTCTTTATAGCCTGAAGTAGAAAATGGTGTCTATCTTATCTTCGGTTTGTGCTAATTTTTTTCTTCACATGCTGTGACTCTTTCTGCTAGAGCACTGATTTGTCATGGTAAATTATACATAGCTCAGTGTCATGTGGATTTCTGTGCTTTAAGTTGCAGAGATCCTTCACTATTTTCCTTAGAGTCTAGCACCTTTCATCAAACATACTTCTTTCTTTTTCAGCTCAAAAAAAAAGGCAAATTACCTTCTGCTTTTTCCTTAGCTGCTTTGTTGCAGACTCTACAGAAGCTTTTTACCACAAATCAGTTCTCAATGAGAAGTGGGAATTTGAGAAGCACTTTTATATTCTCCTTTTGACTCTTCACTCTGGTCATCAGTTACTCTCTGAGGAATTTCTGGTGTGATTACTGTTATTGCGTATGATTTATTTTGTCCCTGGGCTAGTGAGCTGTGGGCTGCTTGGACGGCTCGATGCCCCTAAAGCCTTGTGTGGTGGGACAGAACTGTTCACAGGGCTGCTCTTTACTGAGTTACAAGAGCTCTGCCCATACCACACTGTAACAGAGCCCATGTTGTGCTGAGCGAGTGGGGGAAGAATTTTCTCATTCCCATTCAGATGAAATTGCTGTTGGAAAAGGATGGATGAGGCAGAAAATCATCTTGATCTTTTTTTTCCCTTAGAGTGTGGAAAATGTCTCTCTGGTAGGTAAGTCAACCTTTTGTCAGGCCAAGGGAAGAACCAAGCCACTTTGCTGGTGTAGGTAGCTGGTAAGAGAGGCTCATTAAGAGAGTTACTGCAGCCCTTGTGGTACTGGAGTGACTCTGGGTATAATTCCATCGGTTGTTTCAGATGCTATTTCTTGAGCTGTTGCTGCTGCAAGGGGAAGACACACTCCTGGTCCTTCCCTACCCTAACTGCTAACTAGGGGAGGCAAAGGGGATGGGGAATAGGAGGCTGTGCACATTTCATAAGAGGTGAATTTCCACCCCCAGAAAAACCTGAGTCACTGAAGAGTGAAGTGATATTCCTACTGAGCTGCATCAGCCCTTCCCACCTTCCTCCACCCATCCCCTGTCTGCAAAAGCAGAAGCCAGTTCAAGGATTATTTTATACATGGAATAATTGAACGGGTGAGCTGAAGATAAGAATTTTTTTGTGGACTTCCTAGCTCCAAATTATAATTGTGACCTTGTAACCAAGCGATTCTTGCAGTGACAGGGCAAGGTGCAGACAAAGTAAATAGTAGGTACATCTCTCTAGTTTAGCACAGTAGGACAAAACATGAAATAGGAGCTGCATATTGAAAAGCTGTAGGACCGTGACAAAAAGTCTCCTGATTTGCTTTGAGGGCATAAGCTTTGGTCCTAACTCGCAGAAGGGGGTGCTGTTACCTCATCTGATTTCTTTGTATTTTATAAGTATATCTATATAGCTTGCATGCATATGTATGTATATGTAAATTCACTGAAGTTTTAAAAGCAGAATAAAATATTTCTTTCCCTTTGCCCATTGCTTTAGTTCAAGTTTTTTTGAACAATGATAACAAAGTTGCTGCTTTTTCTTTGTTTTAATGACTCCCTAATGCAGTATGCAAAAAAAATGGATTTCCAGCAATACAGTGTTCTTCTGAAAAGTATGGAAATCCTTGAAAAAGGAAACCCAGAGGAAAAAAAGGAAGAAAAGGCACAAGAAAAGTGGTGTATTTATTTCATATTGTATAGTGCTTAGAAGAATTTACTGACTTGTGCAAGAAATGAAAACATATTCATAATGTGTATGAGAAACACTGGGTTGAAATTAATGTATTTTATTAGGCAAAAATGTGATGGTTTAGATTATGAAATCAGATAATTAAAAATGTCTGGATATCGTTGTAATATTTCCACTATTTTTAACTCCTGAAATTCATTGTGTGGATATTAAAACAGAACCGTTAATTTCTTACATAATTTGGACATTGTTTAATTTGTACCTCTATATTAAAACACAGTAGTTGGATTTATCCATCTTGGCCACTCTGCCCATGAATGTGGCTGACTTTCTTTTCCTCACACCTGCTTACCTCTACTGAAGCTCTAGAGAAATGTTACACTTCTTCCCTACCAAAGTCCTGCTTTGGAAAATTCTACCTGCATTTGGAGCCTCCCTCTCTTCACTGGGCAAGAAGGAGCTCAGGTACCCAATATCAGAGACTGGGCACAGCAAGCAACGAAAGCTGTGCAAGCCAAGGATGCTGCAAATTTTCTTTAGCATTCTTGGCAGATAATGGGACAAGAAGGCCATGCTCCATGATGTTCATGACCATCCATGAGGGAAGTTGACACAACTAGTTTATGGTCTCCAGCTGTTCCTTTGACAAACAGCCTTGCCCTCATGCTGCTGGTTTGCAAGACTTTGAACTCTTATATGATTAGGTCACAATCTTGACTTAGAGGCCAAAATATGGCCTTAGCATTAACTGATAATAGTTAAGTGCCCTGCCCTGCGACACTGTGATTAGTAGCAGAATTTCTGTTTATTTGGGATTATGGCCATAACCATGTTCTGGGTTTAATGGGTGAACACAGGTCCTCCTAATCATTCCACAGTATGGAGCACCACGTCCCACAGGTGCCTACAATCCAGGCTTCCTGGAAAAACCAACCATTGGCTTCTGTGGGCACTTTGAAAAAAATGTACAAGATGGTTCCTATTTTACATAGGGACTTTCTTTTGCAGATTTTTGGCAGTGCCTCTGAAATATTGTAAAAACAAAATCCTCAGTGTCCTCAGAACTGTGCCTTCTGGGTTTTTTCTGCCCTATCATATCCATATGGTAATTTCATGGAAATTATTACATAGAAAGGGGTGTGAAGATAGTGTTAAAATGACATCAGGACAATAACCTTGCCTATTATTCCTCACTTATCCAGAGTTCACAGGTGGAGTTTGAATGCAGAAGAAATTGAATGTGGTACTTCAGAAGAACAGTAGCAGCTTCTTGTAAATATTTCCCAAATCCTAGATTTGTAGGCCTGTAAATTGTCTCTTCTCAACCGGTGATAAGATCACAATCTTAGATATCTACTTTGGAGTGAGCTGAAGTGCCTCTGGATATACACATTTCCCTTCAATATGATGAAAGGAAACCTAGTTTTAGTTCTAGACAGATGAATTCTAAATGCTAAAATAGATGAATTCTGCTGCATCTGAGACTCCTGTGAAGACAGTCTGGCAAGTTTCAGGTGCTTTTAAAAACTGTCTGTCTGGTCTCAGAGAACTGGCTAGCATTACAATAATCACTCCATATCTTCATGTCTTTGAAATGCTTGGGACACTGGTCATTCCTGAAAATGCAAAAGATGGACATGAAATTACCTTCTCCAAGGACTGAGAGTCTAGAGAGACTCAAAGGTGGATTTCACTTCATAACCTACTTGAATTTCCCCGGGTGGAAGAAATGGGATTTTGAGGAGCTGAATAAGAGAAGGCTGTTGTCCATTCAGAATGGTTGCAGCAAGATTGACAGGGAATAAACAAAACTGTTCAGTTTGATAAATTTATTTTCTTTCACTTTGTGTATACATATCTATATTTAAAAAAAACCCCAGTGATTCTAATTTTTTAGGGTCTAACTTAACTTAAAAAATCATCCTGTGGCACCTGGAATAATCTGATCTAGAATCGTCTACTATTCAGGTTTTTATACTTAGTTCTAGACAACAATGACCTTGTTTGCACTTTGTATTTGTTAGCAACTTCTAAATATAGAATTTTAAATCCTTGGGTATAGTTTTAGAAATTTGCTGGTTTGTTGTCTGAAAGAATCACTCCATCTTTCATACCTGCAAACAGTCATCCATCGGAGGGGGTTTAGAGCTGTATGTGCTGGAGGTTGCAAGCCTCTCTGGGCACTGCTTGCTGGATGGTCATCATCCTTGGAGCATGGCATGTATGCTCCCCTGCCTCATGATTTATGCCATGCTGTGAAGACTCACTTTTTGTCCTCATGTCCAAGGCCTAAACACTTGCTCCTCTCATCCAGAAGCTGAGTGAAGCTAAGCCCTGCTCTTACCCTGCAGAGGATACAGGGGAGAAAAGCCCCCAGGGGTGCTGAGCCAGGCCATGCCTCTTGAAATGCAGACACCTGAAGTGTTTCTTGCTGGGAGGCAGTGCCGTCTACACTTGTCTGGTCCAAAAAACATGGGGTCCAGTCATCCATGTGTGTATGAATGGCAACTTTCTGTGGTTATTAAGGTACTAATAAGCAAGTTAAGATGAGACTTTATGCTGGTAAGATACAGTCAGTTAGTAAAGAGGATATGACAAAATCAATGTGAATCAAAATGTGCAATCTTTTCTCTTTTGGTAATGCCAGCAGTGTACACGGTAGGTACTCCACTTGCATGCCTCAACACTGACAGCATTGAAGGATGCAGGAACAAAATGTTACTGGAGGTTCTGACTGTTTAGGTGGGTGTCAGGAGAAGTAGGTTAATCCGTGTTGGAAAGGACTGATACAATCCTCATAGGTACCTGAGTGCAACATGATGATGCCTTCTTACTGCTTTTGTCACTTCTTATAGCCCTGCCATAGTCTTGGGCATAACCACCCTGGTGTTCTGCTACAGGCCACACAATTCAATGCGTAAAACCGGCACAGCATCTCTTTCACACTCCACCACCTATTTGTACTTCTTGGCTTCAGCTGCAACTCACATTGTTGTGTGTATGTGTCACGTATCAGGAAAATCAGGCCCTTCATGTCTGATTCTTCTTTACTGCAAGGCTGAGCTCTCTAGTATCATCTGATAAGATTGTGCTGTAGAACAGTCCATGAAACATAAAAAAAAGTGATTTCAGACACCTTCTAACGTTTTACCAGCACATAAATAGTTAGCTGCCATTGGAAATCTTAAGCTACAGACAATGGGAGACGGTAACCTCTTGTGCACAGGATTTAAAACTATAGGATCATTGACCTTGAATCGTGCATGTAGCCTGGGAAATCTAGAGTTAAGCAGCTTGCAAAGCTGTAAAAGCCAGCCACCAGTTTGAAGAATAGAAGCCTTCTTCTAGTTTTCCTGCTGATATTCAGTGTTACTTCAATCAAAGTACAGGTAGTACTTGAAGAATGACAGATCTTGTGTGCTTTATATACCAGTAAAATGAGATTATGCTTGTTAACCCTCCTGTATTTGACTTTTACATTAGAAAATACGATTCAGGAATTCATTTGAAAATCCACAAAAATATAAATTAAGAGGTTTTTTTTTAATTTCTGGTTTCTCAATAATTGCACATTGTAACTGACTGACAGGAAGAATCATAATGAAGAAAATCAGAAACAAAAAAGGACCCCCAATCTTAATATGTATCAGTACTGAAAAAATTACAAAAAATATATTGAAAAGCATAGAAAACTATATTTTTCTTACTAGCTTTATTCTTATAATATTATCACATTTTAAAAATACAATTTTAGAAAAAAATGAAGTACAGCTTTTTGCGGTGATAGGCGACAGGTCAGAAAAGCGTTTCAGAATAATTTTACACCTTTTAACCTTAAAAAATACTTTGCTGACAATTGAGAAAGGGCCTTAAAAGAAGCGCTGATAGGCATTCTCACAGCAGGGTTGCCATGTCCCATCACATAGCAGAGGGTTTCTGCATAATGTATCCTGTAATAAGAAGTGTACTGCAAATCACCGGGCTTGAGTAGCAGTTTTAAGAAAGTAATCCTTGGCATGAACTGCTATTAGTGATGACACTGAAAGTTTGTTACGTAAAACTCTTCAGAAGACACAAAGAAAGTAAACTGTTTAAAATTTTGATTTGAGCCTTGAAAGAAGTACTTTGTCATAGAAATTTGTCTGCATTTAAAAATATATTTAGTGTTCTCTGGTTTTGCATTTTTGCTTATGCTTGGACAGACTTGTTAAATGGAAACTGCAGAGTTTTGTTAAATGAATACCACTTTTCTCTCATTCCATGCTGCAAATGTTAATTGTTCCAAAAGTTTCTTAACAATTACGGGTGTTAATTATGAATGCTAATACAGTCAATGATCACTGAGAGTCCCTGTGTTGAAAACCCTTTATAAATGAAGTAAAAACTAAAAGGAAATTAAAAAAAATCCAGTATAACAAAGACTAAATCAGTCCATCAAAGCACAGCAAGCTACATTCGTGTTTTAATGGCTAGACTAATCAAAATGGGATATGAATCTACAAGAAACCTTCTTGTTGAAATTAATTTCGTATTTGTCTGAAAATGTAAATAAAGGAAAACGCAAAGGGGCCATTTCCAGGCAAGTTCTTTTCAGTGTTAATGATGCAAATCAGTGAAGTTTCTCAGTCCCTGGGGAATCTTTTTGTCTTTCTCATTTCCATAAGAATGATTTTTAGGTGATTAAAATAAAAATCTAATGGAAATAAAAATTCTTTATACTTTTCTCACAATACAGTTTATTAGATATCTGAAAAAAACAGAGCTGGAATTGACTTTACAACTATAATAAACCTTCCTAGAAGAGTATTGGTCACAAAATGTTTTTGTATTTCTAATGGAGACATTTTTGGTTGTCTTTAGAAGTATTTGATAGAAGTTGCAGTCTTCTGAAAGCTTGATGTTTCAATGTACCTCCAGAATTTTCTCAGCATCTGATAATGGGGAATGAAACATTTAATTGTGTTGTTTTCTAAGTGAGCAGTATGAGAAATGGGCATAGATGTAATAATTAAAAATTTGGCTTTCCATGTTTTTGGCAAATAATTTTTTTCAGAGCCACATTCTTCTTGAAGATCAAGGACTGGACTGATAGTGGAATACTGGAGAAGCATTGATAATTTTAAATTACTTTTAATCCAATACTTCCACCAGAAAGGAACTACTTGACTGACTCAATAAAGGGCTGTTATTAAACCATGGCTTTCCTATAAGCTCGAAGGTAGGATACACCCCATAGTGGTTCAAGATTGGCTTTACTTTCCCTCTTTCTCCAGGGAAGAGGAAATGACAAAAATAGGGATAGTCCATGTTAAACCCCACGTCCAGCACAGATAACACCTCTCTCTCTGCCATGCCAGTGTGCAGGGGAAGGACTAAATTACGTTCCCTCCATCCTGACCTGCCCTGCACAGAGAGAGAGTAGCAATGTCACAGACTGTGCTCACACACATGCACATGCACACGTGTGTGCACATAAACGTGTGCGTGTGCACGCCTTCTCCTTGGGCAACAGGAGGACACGGTAGCCTGCAGAGGACATGTAAAAGCACTGGCCCTGCCAATGCTTCCCAGTACGCAGCACAACTCACCACCATGCGGCAGGAGAGGCAGGAAACAGCAATAATCATGGAGGGAGCTTGGAGCGGGAGCTGCTGCTGGATTGCATGGCCAGGAGCAGAGATGACATGAGAGGGAGTATGTTCTTGTTTTCCAGGCAGTGGTCACCAAAAGCCCTCCATCCTCAGAGTTCACTAGTTGCTATAAATTGCCCAGGCCCAAGCAAAGGAGCAAGGCAATCTCTTTGGAGTGCACACAGCCATGGTCTCCAGTGAGAGCAATGCAGGGACATGGGAGAGAAGCTGCTCTGGTACAGGCAGGGAGCCCCACTGGGGAGCTCTCTGTGGATTCAGGGCTGCACAAGGAAGATACAGGCAGGAGTCACAACAAGTAACCAAGTCTCTGTGCTAGCCCCAACCCATGCACTCTTGTAGGTTTGACACCAGAGAATAGGGAGCTATAGCCCTTTGGGAGATTCACTTAGAAATGGAGTTGGAGATTACTGTTGGTTGGGACTGGATTGCTTCCCGCTGTGTCTTCTCTTCAGCTGCTAATGAACCATCAAGGAGACTCAAGTTGTTCCCAGGGCTGCTGGGTTTGGGTTGTCAAGGAATGAAGAGAACTCTAGGGCTGGATGTGGGACAGGGAACAACTGTTCAGGGAAAATACACAGGTGTCTGATGCCTGTGTGATTCTGGGAGGTGATTTCCTCCTTAATCCCTCCCCACAGCTCCTGGCTGAAGACCTCCTCCCCTGCTCCAGGCTTCCCAACACCTGAAGGGAGCCTCCAGAGGGGGGAGTGAAATGTTCCTGGCTGTAGTGAAGTCAGAGGATTCTCAAACTCCACTATTCAACAGATACTAGTCAAGGGCCACAAAACCTGAGATGGGATCTAAAATCTCGAAAGAAACCCAAATAAAATTAATTCTTGATAATCAACAGTACTTATAAGTACATTTTGACATTGAATTATTAATTGTTTGCTATCTGATATTAATATTAGAAAGGTGGCTGTCTCCAAGCTGTTCTACAGACCCTGAGGACACATAATTTCTTGTTTCCTTAACACTGAGAGAATCTAAGAGCCTGTGCTTTAAGAAGAAATACAATATACCTGATGAAATCATGACTTGAGACAACATCACCAGTCCATAAGTTTAATGCCATTCTTCCTCCTTCTGTTTGGGTGAGGCAAGAAACAAATTCCAGGAAAGCTCTTTGAAGCCTTTAAGAAAAGACAGTCCTCCCCATCCCCCACTCCTCCTGACAGCAGGGTTCTGAGCCTTATGCCATGACTCTATGTCCCCACACAGTGTACAGGACAAAATGTAGGGCACAGCCAGTGCTTTATATAATCCTTTACAGACATCTACTGTCCAGTGCACTTGCCCAAGGTTTAGGAGGCTCTGGTCCGACCCCCGTCTTGAAAGACACTTTCTCCCATTCCTGGGGGTGCCTTCTGCCTGGCTAAGATCTTGCTTGCTGGAGCACAGCCACAGGGCATCCAGTCATTTTCTTTCAGTGGCATGCCAGAGAGAAGGAACATGACCCTGTAGCCTAGGGATTGAGTGTGGATACCTGGGGTTTTCTTATGTTTCAAGGAAAGATCTGAGAGGTAAAATCAGCCTTGTCTCCACCTTTCCTGTTGAGCACATACAACTATATAGAGATTGGGTACCCCTTCGGGAAGAATGAGACACAAGTTTGATTTCTCTCAGACAGAGGAAAGATTACACCTAAATCCCCCATTCTTTAAGGAAATAGAGGAGCATTGCGGATACTGATCAGAGACAGATGCTACATTTTGCAGAGACCCTGATCTGGCACACCAGGTAGCTTGCTAAGACCTTTGCTGGATCTGCTCTGAACTCTTCTCCCAAAATGGCCTGGGCTTGGAAGACATTATATGGAAGGGGATTTAGCTGGTTACTTGTGAGTGTCTCATTTGGTCCAGGCCCCACCGTGCCCTGGTTATTCCTCATGTGCCATGTTGCTAAGCGACACTTTGCAATGTGCGTCCTGCAGCCTTCCCTCTCCAGCTAGGTACAACTCCAGTGCACTCTCCCCTTTGTCTTCAAAACGTAGCGTTATGGATTGCAGCCTTGTAGATGCCAGGCACAAGGGGATGAGCCTGTTCTGGGAAGAAGGTCCAGCAGACCTGCAGAAAGTGTAGCTGGATACCACGCAGCTGACATGAACTGGTGTGGAAGTGCTGTCAGCTCATCTAGTCAGAAACCTGTTTCAGGCCATGCCATCTGCACACTTCACTGCCTGCTTCCAGCCAGTGCCTGCTGCTGCTCGGGACTGCAGACAGGTCAGCTGCTCCTGAAACCCTCTGAGCTGTTTCTTTCCTGTGGCAATGACTATGTGCACAGTCCTGTGGTGTGGGCTGGAGCAGGCTGGGGCTAAACGGGGTGATGTCAAGCTGGGTTGAGCTTTCCAGTCAGACGCATGTTGCATCAGTACACATTGCTCAAGAGGCGAAGAGGCTCATGGTATCTGCCCCGTCCATTCCCTGGGTCATTCATTAATTTATTTGTGTTAGTTTTTTGCAAAATATCCTTACATCTTTAAGAGTCTCTTTGGTTTGTGAGACACAGAAAAGACAAAATGAGGTCCTGTAAGAAAACAGGGCTGGCTGTAACACATGTATTTCTTCCCTTACCCAAGACTGGATCAAGAATTTCCTCATGTGAATCCCAGAAGTATCTTCAAAATAAGTTAAAGGAGGGGCTGTTTTCCAGACTACTCCTCTTGGAGCAGAAAAGCAAGTGGTCTGGCATTGTTTAGAGCAAAACAGGAGAATCCTGCAAACACTAGTGTTTCCCTAGGGCTAGACATCCTTCAAGCAGGAATCACAATTTTCAATTTAGGCTTCTTAAAATGCCTTTATATTGTTTCAGAGGCCTAAATCCTACCTGACTCTACTGGGGTATGGAGAGGACCCTCCTGAGGTGAACTTCAAGGCACAGAGAGAGTGAATTCTCACCAGACTTTATAATATCACAAGAATGAAACATCTCCTCACCCAATGAAATTGTTTCTAGTGATTCTCTTACGGTGTTCTAGGGAAGATGCTCTCTAAGTTTTCTGGGACCATCATTTCTGGCTAGCTCCAGCACATATGTTATATCCCCTAGAGAAGTGATATGAGCTGGGGTAGCTCTGGTGGCAGGTGCAATAGGATAGCTTTAAACGTGTCAGCAAAGTATGTTCAGAAGTGTGAACTTTCTTCACCAGCAAGGTAAATCAGTCAGGATAAGGAATCCTGCTATAATTAATTCATTAGCACATTAATGGGAAGGACTAGGAAAAGTCTAGCTACTTATCCTAGAAGATAGGCTGAAGGCAACACTAAATTTACAGTTCAGTAAGGACAAAATATATCCAAGAGAACATGAACAGGAAAACCAATCTGTCTCACATTTGCAGAAAACGTAGCTCTATTGCTGTTCCTCTGCTCTCAGGTATTCCTCAAAAGAGGAATTCTTAAGAGGAAGCTCCTGTTATTTGTGTTTGTTTCCAGTGTTGCCTTACCACAGTTTTTCATGGAGAAGACTGGAAACACATCATACATTTGCAACAGTTCTAATGAGAAGTTTTGATGTACTAGCCGAATGTAGACATTGAACAAGCTGTGTTTGTGGTAGGGGTGGTTTTGTTTTAGAAATTCAGCTTTAAAACCCCAGAGAAATCTTTCTGTATTGTTGGACACATTTCACCTTTTTTTTTGTCATGGAGAGTAACACCTCAAACCCCACAGCCAAACTCCTAGAAAAGTCACCCACCTCTCAATCTTAAAAACCTCACTTGCCTTAGGTCCACAGCATCTGAAAAGGTTGTCCTGGGAAAGATGTCTCCCTCCCCTCCTCCTCCTCCTCCTCCACCCTGCAGCAGGACTCATTGTCCGTTGGCGGCAAGGCATAAAGGAGTTAACGAAGGAGCCGGCAAGGAGGTATGACGGGGTGATGTCAGAATATTTCCAGGGAAAGAATGTGTTGGGGGGCGCTGGCCGGGCGCAGGGGCTGGGGCTGGCGGCCCCCGGCCCCACCCCGACATTCTTCTTGTCCGGTTCCCACAGGAGGAGAGTGGCACGGGGGGTCAGAGTGGACGAGCACAAAGGGAGACCCCCTGCTGCCGGGGCCATCGTGCTGGGCTGTCACTGCTACTAATTCATGACTTCACCTTTAATCTCACTGATCCATTATAGGTTAAAAAGAGACCCATTTTACAGCTGACAAGATTGAAGGGAGCGCAACCCAGGAACTCAGGAGAGTGGGGGGTGGGTATGGGGGAGAAAAAGAAAATAAGGAAGGGGGAGAGAGAAATAACCCCTACTAAAGTTTGTATAATTGGGACCCATCTGCTAAAAATAGATTTTGTTGGTTTTGTTTGTCCTGCCCCTTCACAACAACAATATCTATTTTAAGCGGTAAATTGATAACTGCAGCTAATTCAGAATTTTAGCACACAGGGTCAGCGCAAAAAGGAATGGGAAGGAGAGGGGAGACCGGGAAAAGAAAAAGAGTAAGATTTTAGGAGCAGGGCTGCACAAGGGAAAGGATGAGAAGCATTCAAATAGTTTAGTGCTGCTTTAGAAGCATGTTTGATGAGGTCATCGTGGGGAAACGACTAAGAAATTTATGAAATGCTGATGTCAAGGGTAAGCTGATCAAATCTATATTGATTCAGCAGAGTAATAAATATAGGTGTGTGGCACTTACAACATGTTTATAAGGACACAAATACTTCATGAATTCTCAGAAATCATTAGACCTACTGTGTTGTGAGCTGTAGATGAAGTCTCCAGAAGTAATCCACTATCTGTTTTCATTAGTAGGGTAATCACTTTCAATATGTCCTTCAACAAAGATTTTGATGTTGTTAGTTTGAGGCAACTAAAGTGCATATTCTCAGTGAAGTTTCAGAAAGAAAGCAAATAAGAATGAAGAAAGTGGAGTCTCTGAAGAAAAAAAAAAACAATAGAGGGGTGATAATTTGCAATAGACCTGTGAAAATAATTATTTTTTTAGTATATAGCAAAGAATTCAACATTCTTGCAGTTCCTGGTTTTGTCCTACGTCAGAGAGAATGCTGTAGATACCTGTGTGCAATGCTAATTCAGGGAGCTGTGGTATCAGTCCTTAAGTGTTTTGCTTTCTCTGTCTGTTCTTTGACAAAAACTTGTAATTCCAGAAGCAGTTTTAGTAAGTCCACCAAACCAGTCCTATCCCTCCTACTGACCTGATTGTATTAGAGAGCATTGAAACTAAGAAGGAGATTGCTGGATTCTCCTTGGTTTTTGCCCTTGAACCGCTGGAACTTCATCTCATAAGATTTTGCAACGTAAGTATGTAAACTTATACTGCCAGAAGTGCAGAGCTTTTGCATCTGCAACAACACCCTGTTCCTTCCTTTCTTCCCTCCAGGCCCAGGAACTCTAGGAGTTGTTGGCATCATGGTTTCATGGATTTCCCACTGCTAAAAGGCAACAGGGGAGAGTGGGGAGGTTGCAAAGAGATGAGGTTGCAAAGAAATTTGCAAAGATTTTTGCGTTTCTGGGATTCATAGACAAAGTCTGTGAAGGAGATCAGTTGCCAGTGTCTTTTGTGGAAAGCTATAAGAGACAATAGGAACCTTTCGTGTGAGGGACTCTGTCAGTTAAAGTCAGTGATGAAAGTCCTATTGAAAAGAGCCTCAGATCAAATCAAAACCTGTTTTCCTAAGAGTGACATTGCCTGCAAATGGGGGCAGATTGAAGTCCGTAACTGGCCAGCGCTTTGGACACATTCTGCTTACTTTAGTCACACAAAATGACGTATTGATGCAAGTTTCCAGGATCCAAACAGGCAGCTCTTTCATAGGCAAAAGCCCTAATGAAGTCACTGGCATGCAGCCTTGCTGGACTAAGGCCTGCAGGCTATTTCCCTAGTCAATACACTGGACCTAATCTTATACCCCTTGAGCATCAAACTCCATGTGTATTTTTTGCAAGTATTTGTTCTCTTTCTGCAAAAGTGCAAGATTTGTGTGCTGTAGAGTGCAATGTCAGTGAGCAGCTGCTTCTCCTTCAGCATGAGTTGCTCAGTATACAGCCCTCATTCGCTACTGGTTGGACAAAACCACACTGCAAAGCTGAGGCATGGAACAGCGAGGACCTGCCAAATACAAACCTCCTGTTTCAATTTGTAAGTGTCCGAAAACAAACAAAAAAGATCTTTAAAGAAAAAAATTTGAAAAGCTTCAGCAAATATAAAAAAACCCGTGTATTTTTCCTGGTAATCTTCTGACTACTTATTTAGTGGAGTGCATTAACTCCTCTGGTTAAGTCAAATGCAATCAATGGAGATGCCTTAACAATGAGATAGAGCTACCTTCCAGAATGGATTTTATTAGTTCTTTGTAAGCTTAGTCCTTCTAGTTTCTGATCAGCCAGCTGAATTTATTTTTTCCATTTCTGAGAGTGTAAGAAATATAGATTGGAATGGCAGGTTCATATATTTCCTTGGTTCCAAAGTGTCATCAAACAGTAAGTTAAAATGATAAAAATCATATGGATGTTTCCAGGGGATACTTTGTTTTAGGCAAGGAACTCATGTTTGTTCTTTCTGGAATTTTTGATAAGTATTTCCCTCAAGAAAATGTTATAATGCAATGCCCATGTAATAAGGTAAAAAGCACCTTCCATCTCCTCCTCCACGCTTCCCAGAAAAGGAAAAAATGAATAAAATCCTTCTCAGATAATTTTTTTTCTATAGGTTTTGTACATCTTCTGCAATGCACCTGTAGGCAGGTGTCCAGAAGGAACCAAGAAAGCAGTTTCTGTGTGTATTCACTGGATTTGGAATTAACTGCTGAATCGGATAGCAACAACTTGGCCTGGAAGTAAAAGAAGAGGGAATGGAGGTGATTCAGATTATTGATCCTGTTAACACATCCTTTTCACTCAATAGGGTGGGTGCTTGCAGTTCATGCAAAAAACCCCAGAAGGCTCTGCCTCTGTCTGCTCTCACCTCTGCTCCAGATCTGATCTAAGCCCCGTGTCAGGCTCACAGCTCAAACATATCTGAAAGTGCAGGCCTTAAATATTCAGCTTTCTCTGTGAACTGACTTCTCGTGACAACCTGCATCTGTGTTGTCATCATGCTTCATGTGCTATAAATAAATCCATGATCTGTGATGCCAATCAACTAATACCAGGTCCTTATCACAACAAGCTCACAGTACCTCGTTCAGTGTACTCAAGGAGTTATCTTTCTATCTTCTTTTTTAAGATGAAACTAATCCACTGCAAGCCCCATAACAAGGAGCCACTCACAGGGTGAAAATATAAGTACAGTTTTTAAATGGTATTGTATATATCTCATGTCTCTTGCCATTAAAGACACAGGTATGAAAAGATACTCTCTGTTTTTATACAGCACTGCTGTGGAGATAGGGTAGGAGGTAGGATTTTCCTTGTGCTTGCTTGTTCATGGTTTAATTAAAATGTATTATTATCGTAAGGCTTTTTCTTTTTTATAGTAAAGTCAAGCACCCTACTGAAGACAAGGGACATTCATACACCCAAATCTGTGTCAAAGTCCTACTGGCAGTAAGATCTTTTGCACAAACATCTGATTGCAGAGTTAGAATTTAACAAAGCAAGAAGAAATAGGCTGAAGAGCAACTACCTAAAAAGATGTAGTAGCACAGAGAGTGAGAAGTAGAATGGAGAGAATAATAAATGAAGAAACAATAAAAAGGTCAAGAATTTATTCAGGATTCATAAGTACAAATGTTGTAGTTCTAGCAGTGCATGCATGAGGTGGGAAATTAAGTTCCTTCTCCTCACATATTTTTATTTTTCTCTCCTTATTTCTTTTTTTTTTTCAGCTCATGAATACCAGTGAAAGAAATCTTGCTTGCAGTAGAAAAAAAACAAATATGAGATGCAAATAGTGAAGGTACATGGGGCCACCAAGACAAGAAGAAGCACCATTTTCTTGACTGGCTTAAGGAGAATGCAGTGCATTCAAAGAGAGATACGTTTTGTGCAAATGATGTTGGGAATATTTGATGCAGAAACATGATCTTCTTCCATCCTTCCTTTCACATAGTGCTGGATGAGTCAGAAACAGGTGGATGGGGGAATCCCTACTTGCTGTGCAAGCAATCTGGAGCAGTACACCCCTGGTGATCATGATTGTCCAAGCTCCAGAATTTGCAGAGCATCTGGAGCAGTGTTTTCTGCCTGATGGGTGGCTCACAGATGGCTTGTGTGTCAACCCATTTACTGAGGCTATGTGGGTGCAGAAAGCAGATGTGTGCAGGTGTGGGTGAAGTGTTGTTGAGGAGAATGGAAGAAGGAAAGTGTTGTACTAGAGGTTGTTTAGTCTAGTACTGCTTAAACTACTTTTAACAACCATCAGACCAAGCTCTCTTGAAAAGGATAAAAGAAAGCCAACATGGCACATTGAAACTCCCATATGTGGTATTTTCAGGGATTCCCTTCAGCAATGCTACGCCTCATCACTGCTCCTTACTAAGGAAAATTTATATCCTTTTCCCAAACATTCTGCAGTGCTGTTTACATTCCTGATCTTCTCTATCCCCTTCCTGTGGTGCATATGTTCCTCTGTTGTGTGGTGTTTTTCCCTTGGTACATGCTTCCCCTTGGCATGTGGTCCTTTCCTCCTTTGAACCTCCTGTCTCATCACCTTCTCCCACTGGAAATTCCAGCCCCCACTGGTTTTTGTATAGTGCTTGTGCAGTGCTTTCTTCATACTCTGGACAAAGCAATGCAGACATGCAATGTCAGATAACCCTTAATGAAGAAGGGAGGGATGGATCCGACAGCTCCATGAACTTGTAAGTCACTCACTCTTGGAATCATCTTAGCTTTTGCTGTGACTGGTTGCAGTAGGTGACAGAGCTGTAGAAACTAGTTTGCTCATGTTTGTCCAGAGAGCAAATGGGGTACTACAGCTTTGAGAAACAAGTGTGATTACACAGTGGACTAATTTCTATTTAAATGTAATTTGGAATTGCTCCTGCATTTCTCTGACAACATGCAGGGGTAAAAAATTATTCTAATTTGTTTTTTAAAAAAATCAAAATACAAGCAGTCAAATTGATAAATTAATCGCCATACTAACTGCATTGCAACTCATACAGTTACACCAGGGCTTCCTTTGGGTCAATATTTTCCTTTGCCGTAAGGCCAAAGAAGCATTTAAGCGTCACCTAATAACCAAACAGCAAATACAAGCACCAGGCTGACATCATCCATTTCCCACCCTCTCCAGATTGTTTCTGTCTGTCTCATGCTCTTCGAATGGCAATGCAAAGCCCATATGCTATGGTGTCAAGGAAAAATTCCCAACACAGCATCTGGCTGTGTGGCAGGTCCTGAGGCAGTTGGTGTGTCAGCTTTGGAGCTGCCTCTGCTTTTGTCATGTACCGGTGGTTGGTGATGGGACTTCCTTGTCACCCCACAAACCGCTTTGGATTCCAAGGAATCACTAGGTTTGTGTTTGTCAATAAGCTTCTGCTTAAATCTCTCATGAGATCTCTATACAGGCCTCCTTTATGTCAAAATAATGAGAATTTCTTAATGCCCATGTGTGTGTGTTCAGCAGAAATATGCGGGTTTAGTTTAAAGTGGACCGCAGCCTGGTACGTACAGGCCACTGTATACTAGGATTTCTTTATCAGAAAACTCTTGAATGCTCTTTGAAAAGGTCTTTTTTTTTTTCCATTGCTCACGAGTGTAGAAGCCACTTCTTGATGAATAGGATCCATAATGCCCGAAGATATTTGAGATCAAGCATATGGTCCATTGAATATGCATGTAAACGGGGCGGGAGGGAATGAGTGTGCAGCACTGGGGAAAGCGTATCTAAAAGTTAAGCAGTGCGGAGTTTGAAGGCAGCTTTTCTGTACATTTTGGGAAATGTCACTTTCTGTTTCCTTTGATATAGGAGTTACTAGATAGCAATTTACAGTCAAAAGTATAGCTGGTGGATTTAAGCACTCAAAGATTTGATTGTGGCTTGTGTTAGAATAATACCATTTCACTTGTGGTTTCCTGCAAAATGCTTATTTTTACAACCAAAACATAAGACAATAAAATCTCAAGTTTTTCAGAAGTACATAAAGGTAAGAAACTTCTTTAACTGACAAATGACCAATTCTTTGCTAGGTAAGAGCTTTAAATGACTCTTCTTCACATTTCAAGGGAAAGAGTGCTTTGAGAATACATATTCTGGTAAGTTTTCCTTATCAGTGGAGAGAGAGAAAAGGAGGCAGGACTGAATAGGAGCGATTGGGCATGAAGTAGTAACTATGAGGTGCTTGAGGCAGGAGAACAAGAGAGGGAAGGAAGAAAAAAGAGAAGAGAACCCAGTAGAAAAGCAAGGGGGAGGAGGGGGGAAAGGAGGGACATGGAGGGGTTATTTAAGAGATGCCAGGGAAAACTGGGATGCTTGCGTGTTTGAGAAAAAGAGAGACAATCTTGAAATACAGAAATTGAGACAGGAACTATGAAGATTTACCAGGAATAATCTTGAGGAAGTTGTTGCATGTCTACAATTTGAATGGGATTTTTTGGGGGGGTTGTATTTTTTTTGTATTGCCACAGCATATTTTTTTCACATAAAAAAATGTAAATTAATCTTTAAATTACCAATGTGTTATGACTAATTTACTTCATGGGCCAAAACATTGCATCACATTGCATTTATTTCTTATGACTGCTGAAAATCCTACAGAAATGAGGAATTAGAAGACCTTTAAAGGAACCTTCTCCCTCACATACAGCATGTGACGGTGAAGTGTGTCATCATCAATATTCCTTCCACAGGAAATACTCTCTTTCTAATCATATTAGTAAGATTGGGCATGAGGAAGAGGAAAGATGCTTCATTACAGCACATAATAGACCTGAATAAATAGCACAGAACTGACCTCTTGCACATCCAAATTGAGTCCTGCAGGTGTACCATTTTGTGAAGGGCAGTGTGTTTGTGTGTATGTCTGTGAAAAATACCTGTGGTGGAACATGTTCTAATACAACCTCTATTTCAAAACCAACCCCAATCTGAGAGAAAACTTAAAGGAAAACCTCTGGACCCTCCTGCTCTCTGCCTGGGGCAGGACTGACCTTTTGGCATTCACCCATCTCTTAAATCAGATATATACTGTAATTTTTGTCTAGTCAGGTAGGCATTCTCCATACTGTTCTTGCAAGAACAGTTCTTCCTAGACATGGGTCCTGTGTGCATACTGAGGATAACAGCTGAAAATCAGACCAGTCAATTTATTATGACCTGTCCTGTGCAAATGCATCCTTGGAAATGCTCATGGATTTAAGAGATACTTACATAAAATAGGATCTTTGCTTTTTATATTCTTCTGAGGAAAGCCATTTATTCATATAAGTAATTTCTACAATAACATGAACACTGTCAGATATTTTTTAAGGTACTTAAGCTAGGTTATTTAAAAAATAAGTAAAAAGAAAATAAAATGGTGAGCTCTTCTAAGGCATCCTCGTAGCAGGCTGGAGAACAAGCCTTCTGGATGAGCAGTTATTTCCTCCTAGGAAATTCAATAGTGCAACAAAGCATTCAACTCTTGGCCCACCTGAATGTGCTGGAAGGGAATCCAGCCTTTAGTTGGATTTCTTCTTCCCACATCTTTTAAATGACTTTAAATGCTGTACCTGTGGTGGTGGGGAACGTAGGGGCAGGGCCCTATTGTGAAAGCCACACTAGTGATCAGTCACTTCCCAAAACAGTGCATCAAACTGTCCACAGTCTTTTTAAAGTTAACGAACATATCTGGGAGCAGTGGTCTCTTGTCTTAAGTTTGAAGGTTAGTATCTCTTTACTGCTTATTAGAAGACTTTATATCAAAGGAAAAATGGGTACACATTCTCAGAAAATTCAAAATGAAGAAGCATCTTGGATATGTTTATCTTCAAATCCACTCACTAGAGTCCTGTGCCCAAGGAAATTACATCTGAGTAAAATCTAATTGTCAGAATCTGGTTATATTGAGGATGTTTTCTGAGTCCCTGATCACTGTAGATCCTACTTCACAAAGAGCTGAAACATGCTGGAGTTCAACAGGCTTCCATGTAATTTAAGCCCATGCTGTAATGTAGGTTGGCCTCAAGCAGTTGCTGAATAAGCACAGGAGTGCACATGCATGCTTAGATTCAAAAAGGTGTTTGAGTGCTGTACTGAGTCATGGTCTCATTCTGAAACCTGACTTTCTATCACTAAAGAAGATGCTGCTAATTGTCTTGTTGCCTCCAGGCTCACCAGTCCAGGACTGAAGTGCCAGGCAGCCTCCATTTGGGGGGTGCTTGTGCTGAAGAAGTCAGCTCTGTACAAATACTTTTCTGACTCATAGGAATGACAGTAGGCAAGATCACTAAACTCATGCAAAAAACAGCACTTTTTTCTTCAGAGATAGGGGAAAATGTCTACTCCATATTCACCCAGCTACGGAAAGCAGTAATGTGAAACTAGCAGTCTTTGCAGATAAAAAATAGCACTTTCTGCAGAGTATCTAGAGCCTTAATTATTTACCTTAATTAAGTTAAAGAAGACTAATAGATGCATCTGTATAAAACCTGACACTCTTTGTATTTTATGCATGTGACTGATTCCTCTATGCTTGATTTTCTCTTCATTGACCATTTTTCACTGTCGGTGCTTTTACCTCTGTTTACCCTCTTTTACAAATAGTCACTGTGAGGCTGATGTGCACATTGAAACATCTTGTCTTGCTGATGCAAGTCCTTCCAGGAATGTCTGTGACTCAGGGAATTATGCAGGCCTATACACAGACCTTGAAGATGCACTGAGGTAAGGATGGCAAAGCCAAGAGGTCTTGTGCTCTTAGGACACTTTGAGAGAAAATTAAATGCTTTCTAAAGTCTAACTGAAACATACCTTTTTATTTATGTTTTTAAAAATTTATATGTACAGTGTGTGAGATGGCAAATACATATTAAAACAAGAAGAACTGCAAAGCCAATTATTAGACTAAAACTGGCTTCTGCTGGCAACACGTGATATAAATTGTGGCTTTACTTATGTTGAAAAGTGTGCTTCTGATTTTCCCTGATTGGATCTTTACATTCTTCCTAAAGATTTTATCAAAGCTAAGTGATTACAGAAGTGGTACTGCTTAATACACAACATCTTCTTTTATATTTGGATATCACAGATGTACAAGGGACAGGCTATTATCCTGTTCTGGATCCAGTGGAATAATCATGTATTGGACACTGGGCAAATAAACTGGGCTGGCTGGAAGCCTGCTCACTGCTGCTGGTGGTGGCAATGGATGTAGCCAAAGGCAGAGGAAGACACAGGAAGGCTCAAACTGAGCCTTCTCAGTTTCTGAATTTGTTCCTTCTCTACTTTGTCCTCCCCATGTCCTCATAGCCCTCCTTGTACCTGACATGAAGAGAAAGGGGGCTCAGAGAAGCTGATATTGTTGTCATCCAGTGGCCCTAACCACCAAAATTCTTTCCCTTGCTGAAACCTGCTGTCCACTTTTCCAGTGAAGCAGGGCAACTTTTTTTCCTTTGCAAATGAGGCAGGAATCTTCCAGCAAAGAATAATAAAAATTTCCTATATGTACTTCCTGTGTGAACTCAGGTGAAAAGCAGTACAGCCTGGACTTCCTTTGTGTGAGGTAATTTATATCAGTGTTTGTAGAACTGGGGCCAAAATCTCTCAGCACTGGTGCTGTATTTCCACTCATTTTGTACTACAGTCTTCTTGCAAATCCCCTGTGGGAGCAGTTCAGAGGTACTTAAAGGGATGGCATTTCTGTAATTATCTAGTTATTGCACCAAGACTCTTTCTTGTGCTTGTTAAACCTTCATTCCAATGAAAGTGTAACCCCACACTATTGAACTTGGATAAAATGTGATCGAGAATCAACATTAATTCCCCAGAAGTCTTTGGAGTAGGTACTGTTGGTTTACCTTTATCTTTTCTGGTTTGAAAACATGGAGCTCAGACTGGGTCATTCTGAATAGAGTGAAAAACCTGAAAAGTAGTACAGTGTGCTAGTGGGGCTGTCATTTTCCATTAGATTCTTTATATTGTCTTAAAAATTTATGGGACATCTATTTCTTGAATGAATTTTATAAAAATTAGGGTGATTACTCAATTATCTGAATTTCTGATTTTTTCAGTAAGGAAACAACAGTGAATTGAATCATATTTATATTCAACAACCTTTCAGTTACTTATCCCTTACTTAATGTTGTTTCCTGTTCTTTCTTTAATTCCTTTGTGAGTTCCTTCCCCCTCTGTGAGACACAGGAGAATAACACAGAAAAATAATTAAGGAAAAATTAAGCCTATCTTAGGTTATTTCCTTCTGGTTCCTACATTTTAATTCACTTTTCACTATCAACCATGAATATTACACCATCATTTGAATTTTCAGCTGCTGAATCATGATCAGTTGAAGATCCAGTAGCCCTGTGCTACTGGATATAACTCAAGGGGTTATGCTGTTTTTACTGTTTGGCACATACTCAGGAACGGGAACTTAGCTTAGCAGTTGGAGCATATGGCAGGGGGAGATAGGCCAGCATCTTGGATGAAGATGCATATATTTTGTACTCTCATGGTATGATGCATTCTTGTGCTTTGCAGATGGCACCTCAGAACTGTGGCTCTGAAAACTAATTTTGCCCAGCCACGCAGGTCTGCTGACACAAGCACAAGGATCATCTGTTTCTGCACAGACACTACTGCACACTGCAGATATCCTAGGAAGGAATTTTTCTGAGAAGCACACCTGCATCTCAGTTGCTGTGGTGAGCAGAAAGAAAAGCTCAGGAACCTACGATTAGCCTGTGTGTCTAGAGAGAACAATTCAGGCAGACACAATGGCTACCATCATGTAACACTTGGTTGCTGTTTCACCTAGAAGTTTATTACATCATAGTTGTCAGGGTAAGAGTAGCAGGAATATATTGATCTTATAATAGCTGGAAAGAGGGGTTAATTCTAATTGACGGAGTCTAACATTGCCTTTGATTTGCTAGCAGCCTCCTTCTGTACAGACCAACCATCAGTCCATAGAGAAACTGTTTTTGTACCACATAGGGATCATAGCTCTAGTAGTGCCACCCTCCAAAACTTGTTTGTGCTCTCTATCTGCCTCTCTGTCCCCCACAAAACAAGCAAGCATCTTATTACTGTGCAAGTGGACCAAGGGCTTGCTAGGCAGGTTTCAGGCAACAGATTCTGTGCAGCTAACCAAACTGCAGATTAAGGCATGAGTACTTTCTGTTCTCTGGCATAATTTGCATTACTTCAAATCACTTTGGGAACATTTTTTAAATGCACTAGGCTTTAGTTCAGTTTTCCTCAGAACTGTATTTCTTCCTCTCCGATCTCATTATTTGCGGCACTGTGTCCCTGATCTGATCAGGGAGATCATATGGGGAGATCATTTAAAAATGCATTAGGCGGATGTATTTTTAAAGCTCATTTTCCTGCATGTGCAGTGGGCTTCACACTAGTTACTGACAGGTCTTCTTAGCTTGCTTCTCCTCCTCCCCTGCCACACATTTCTGTGCTCTCTGTAGGACAGACAACCCTCAGTGCTAGTCTGTGCTTTTCGCTAGATATTCTCCTGAAACAGTAAATGGTTTGGCAGCAAATAAAGCCATGGGTGATGGACACAAACAGTTAAATTCTATTGTCTACCTGCAACAGGAGAGCTAAAGGAAAAGGAGAAACTGGAATTAAAAACAGATCTGTCAAGCAATGAATGGGACACTGTCTGGAGTAATGGGAAAATTACAGCCAGCTTACTCTGTACCAAGGGGCTTTATTTTATTTTTTTTTAAATGATACCTAAGAACTATTATTTACAGGACCCCTGAGCAATTGTTTCCACATTGAGCTTAGACAAGAGAACAGTTGCTGGCACTACCAATAATATATGTCTGCCTGCTACCAGCAGGCTGGAAAGCAGCGTAAAAGATGGATTCTAGGGAGGAACCTCCTCCCACCACAGAACTTCTGTGGGACACCAAAAATGCACACATTTTTGACAGCATGCGAGCAGGTAAGAGCACTTGTTCCCTGCAAATGAAATGCTAAAACAGCAGAGAGGTGCCATAATCCTGCCCTGCATTCAGATGTTGTGTAAATTAGCAAGGGGTTTCAGAAGGTGCCTCATTACCCACAGCAGAAGGAACCAATGTGCTACATCCACAGCATAGATTTAAGGCAGATTTGAACACTTAAAATAGAAAAATATCTGCCCTCTGAATTTATGGTGCTCTATCTCCCTTATTTTTCCCATTTTTAGACTTCAGCTGACTACCTAGGGTGCCTGATTTAGGCTTTCTAACTACTATCGCATCCAAAATCTTCAGTGATTCAGACTGCTACTGACAAACCCTGGTTCTTTGTACAGTCACTGGAGAGAAGCAATTTCCATGCCTAAGTGCAGATCTGACTAGGACCCATCATTGTATTTTCTGTTTTATCTCCACAAGCAGGAAGAACAATAATTCTGAAGCACTGAGAAAAATCTTTTCTACCTCCCTGGGTCTCATCTGTCATGGTTTCCCTAGGAAGAAGACAAGAAGAGGATCACATATTTTATTTTTTTCTATGGGTTTTGTTTGCTTCAAAGATTGAACTGAGTTTTCTTTTTCTTTTTTGTCATAGTTGAGGGGCCCAAGAACATGAGTGGCTCTTCTCCTGAGCCCATTTCAAAAGTATTTTAAGTGCAGGAGCATTGTTGAATAATTTTTTCACAAGATTCTTTGTGAGTGTATAGAAATTAAAAATCAGTTCTAAAAGAGTACACAGCAGCGGTATGATAAAAATCTTTTTAATTGAGTTATTTAAGAGAAGATATTTACCTACTCCTTATCTTGGTGACCAATTTATTTGCATCCAGGCACTTTACCACAGTGCATTTTTGGGGTTAAAAAAAAAAGTCACATGAGAAGAACTTGAAATCTTCAGAACAAAACATGCTCAGAAACTGCACTGGGAGGCAGGTTCTCTGCTGGGTGTAGCAGCTCCAAATGGTGAAACAGCAGAAGTCTTGAAAATCATGGGCAGTTTTTCTGTGATTACACATCTGAAAGAGAACAGCAAAGAAACTGAGAAAGGCTTTGAACTTTACCTTTGCCATAGTGATCTCTATTTTCACTGTTATTAAGCTTAAGTTTGAATGTGTACATTCTGAGCGGGGCATTCAATGATAACTATCTGGTAAACATTAAGAAAGGAAATAGCATGAGTGGACAGTGAAACTCAACTTGGTATTTTATCAGGTGTTCTAACTAAAGCGGTAACCTTAGAGATGAAAGTAAAAGAAACAGTGGAATGCATGGAGAAATCAAAACAGAGGATAAACCAAAAAAAAAAGTTAGGAGATGATTCAAATGAGAAAGAGGCTGTTACTGTACTGAGAAATCAGAGGCTGCTTTGTAACATTTATCCTCTGTCATGGTACATAAGATCTGTCATGTACATGTTGTGTACCTTATTTGAATGGTCCCTTAAAATCACTCGTGCTGTTTCATCAAGTAAAACATGAAAAAGGGAATAAGAAGGGAATGAGATGTCAGCATAGTACTATGAACTGAAACTCATTTTTCAGCATATTATAGGAGAAGACATGGCACCTGAAGCTGAAAATCTATGAGATGATGCAAAATAATTTTGAAATAAATATCATTAATGAAATACTTATTAGACTATATGAGCCCTGGAAAGTCAACATTGACATAATGCTGGAGGTTATTTTACCAAGCTGATAAACTGCAATGATTATCAAATGTGTTCAAGAAAATGGAATCCTGTATTTAAGTCATTGCCATACAGAATCTGATTAGTTTTTAGAGCTCAGGCTTGATTACCTTGATTTCATTAGGTAAAAAACACCACAAAATTAACAGACACTTTGAACCATCAAATGATTTTTTTTTCCCCTGTGGTCTTAGAGTGGGTGTCACATGAGACAGCAACATAAAACTGACAAAGACATTGATTCTTCTTCATGAGATTTGCACAGGATTTGCTGACCATCTTTTGGCCGTGAAAAAGTTGTCAGATGCACTTCTTTCTTGAGCTTCTATTTATAAGAACATGTGAAAGATGGCATTATATTGAGGGAAAGGGTTTAAACTTCTAGATAAATACAAGAGAAGAGCTTGTGTACATGGAACTGGTGGTGGTGCATCTCATTTAGACTCAGACTGCTTGTAGAATTTCTCATTAGGTGGTACGTGGTGCCCTTTCAGAACCAGAAAGACATGCTATAATCTAGTGTTAAGAACCTGTGTTGCATCAATCTTTTTCTTACTTCTTTGGGTAAAAATTATGTTTAGTCTGAGAATGTTACCTGGTAAATAGATCATTCCTGCTTACTGCAGCTAGTAGTGTTGTTGAGTATACATCTGAAAGACTCCATGGATTTATAGATGAGGGGATATTAAAAATTATTTATATATAGTAAGATTTTCAAAAGCTGTCTGGACATGGTCCTTCTATAAGTGTCCCTCCTTGAGCAGGGTGGTTGGACAAGATAATTCCTCGAGGTCCCTTCCAACCTGTGATTCTGTGATAGCATCACAAAAGCTGATCATTGTCTTTGCTCAGAAAACAACAGCTCTTGTCACACTCTTATGATGAAAATAGTAAAAATGTGAGCCTTAAATTAAGTGTCAATCCTCCCTTTTAATATAGAGATGTCAACCTTCTTGCAGATAGCTACTTGGTGGTGGTTGTAAGTTTGATTAGTGTCAGCCAGTACAATCTGGGCTGATACTACATCCTAATGAAACTTAATGAGCCCATTTTTCATTTATGCCCTAAACATCTGACATAGCTTCACAGAATGCTGTGAAAACATCATATTTATGTTGTGTGCAGATGTACTTTGGGATCCAGTGTGTCTCTCCACCATATGTAAACTTCTGAAAGGGTAAGCAAGCATTCCTTCTGCACACGCCCAGGTCTGTTGGTATGTGTGGCAGCTGTAGAGCTGTTGCCCTGGAAGGGCCAGTCTGCCTTGTACTACTGTCACTGTGAGACTGGAGTTCTGCCAGCACCCACATTGCCATGAAGGCTGGTGGGTACACGAGGAAAGTAAGATCCCAGAGTCTCTCCTTCCCACAGCTCTCCCACACAGGTCTTTGCAGAGCTGAGCCTCAGCTTTCAAACCAGAGCAATTTAAAAAATACTTTGGATAACCATTTTAGTGCCTGACATTGACAGTTATTAATCACAAAAGTCCTCTAATGGAGGCATGCAGGAGAAACTGGAACTGAACCCAATCAGGTATTATATTTTAACTATACAGTATCAGCAACCATTTTGCTCATGGTGATTTTCTCTGTTCTTTTCCATATGATATTTGCAACTGTCACAGCTCAAAAAGACTTCAAACAACTAACATGCCATATAAAACTTAATTTTTGAAAAGTATATTTCATTGAGGTTCCAGATTGCAAAGAGAAGATGGTCATAGATTTCACAAACATCATGCAAATAATTCTTTCCATTTTTCTGCTACCTATGATGTTGGTAAAAAATAGTAGCATTTCTGATTGCCACTGGGAAGAAAGAGTAGTATTTTAGGAATTTTTTTGAAAGTGTTCTATTTTTCCCTACTTCTATTTTTGTGGGACAAATTAAATATAGTTTGGGTTTAGAACAGGAAAGTGTTTTGATATGTGAATGTTGGTGCTATACTCCACAATTATCAGCTTCTTCCAGGTAAGTTCTTCTTGAGGACTTTTACCACCCTGGAATAGGGGACTCCAGCAAACTGCATTAGCAAATGAACATTGCATGTACCTGCACTTTGTCACTTAACCAGAAAGTGGAGAAGACAGTTCTGCCTTCTTCCCCCAGCTCCTACATTGTCCTTATCTTTGGAATCCTGTACCTCGAAAATACATGGACATCTGTGCAGTGCTGATTGCAGCTAAGTGGTTGTACTGTGTTTAAATGTGGTATTCTTGGTGGTTTGAGTTTTCTGGGGGGTTATATGGAGGAAGAGCCTAGTTTTAGCATGGCCCTAAGAAACCATTGTTTTTAGGAATGCTACTGCCTATTGCTGCTGTAGAGAATGCAAGAGGAGGATGCAACAGTGAAGGTTTTTATCAATAATGATAACTGCTTTTCATTTATATTTCTGAAATCTAGGTTGCATACTATTTAACGTAGTGTTCTGATACATGTTCCAACTCCCACATGGAAATAGCTACTCCCAGTACTGATGCAGTGAGCTGCCTACACTTACAAATACGTCAGCTGATCTTGTGTTTTCCTGCAGGATGCTTTTAGTAGGCATGAAGAAACAATGTACAGACTTGTCATGGGCTTTCTGAGTGCACTTCTATGTCCACCTCTATGAGCACTTCTATGGCTAGCCAGTCTGTCTGGCTAGCAAGGCCATATTCAGCCTGATTTCTTGTCTTACATGTAGTTTTGCCATATTTCTTTGACCAATGGGCAAGCAGGAGCCTTTCACAGACTCTTGGGACATCGCTTCAAGTTATTTCTTAGTAACTAGCAATCTGTTTCCGGAGCTAGAGGTGGTCTAAACTGAGCTCCAAAGTGACCATTAATTTTGTCTCTTTCAAGTAGAGCCAATGATTATTTTTTCCCTCTGAGTGCACACTTGCATATCTTTACAAACAGGGCACTGTTAGATTTCTATCCTGCCATAAACTCCAACTGTAATACCTCATCTGTTACTGACCTGAAGTGAACTCTGAGGAGAGGGAACAGTAATAAAGCAAAACCCAGCAAACAGTGTGAAGCTTTTGTAAGATCTTATGTAACTGAATTGGCTATATTGGGAACTTGTCTTTGGTTTTAATTATAGATTTAAGGGTGCACTTATTGGGCTCTGTGCCATCTCTTTGCCCCCTTCCTTCACTCTTGATTTGCTTCATATAATGAGCAGTCACTACAAAAAGGATATTTTTCCCCCTTCTATTTAGGAAGAGGACATGCCAACAAAAGTTCACTCGGGAATGGGGAGGTCTAATGTGTTAATTGTCTCATGTGTCATTCTGGTCTTGGGCTTCAGCCTGGTCCCTACAGAAGGTTTCAGCTGTAAGAGCCCAGTAAAAATGTGTAGTGTCCCAAAACTGGTCAGTATTTCCTCCCAAAAGCTGGGGTTGAGTGACAAGTACCTCTTTGAATTTGCAGAAGAGTGTCATGAGAATGACAATCCCCAAATCTACCAAAATCTCTCTCTTACATCTGTATTCCATAATATACAAAAATTACTTTCAGAGAAGCAAAGTCAGGGCAGATGCAAAGCATTGAGGTCTTGTGAGGGCCTCATGAAACATTAATGAAACCTGAGTTGAGATTTGAGGAAATCGGACTTGGATGCTCAAAAAAATTTAAAATATCACTAAGTCAATTTATGCTGCCTAAGCATCACTTCTCAACTTACTCTTTAACTCAGTTTTCCTGATGAGTTCTACCTCTCAGAGCATCAGCCATATCAACTGTTACAAGTGTATAGGGAGAGAAGCCTGTAAAGCAATAGAGAAGCTGCCCTGCCGAATTACTTGGCCTGCACCTTAAAGGGTAGAGACCTGATGCCTCGTTTGAGGGGTCCCAAGCTCAGAAATCAGGTTTCTGAATCTGTTGTTCATATCAGAAGCTAGTCTCCTGAAGGGCTAACTGGAATTAAGTGCCTTGCCACATCCAAGAAGGTGATGATAGACCTGGTGACTATCCCCCTGCTCTAGGTTAGATGTCTTCAGCTTTTTGTCTCAGTCTTGTGAATGGCCGGTAGGTAGTAAAATCAGCTAAAAGGTGTCACAGTGTGAGCTGAATTCCTCTAAGTCAGTGAACTGAACAGTCTTAGTGTCCACTAGGCACAGCAACTAGAGGCGGTCTGTTATGTAAGGATAATAAAAGCACTGGGGAGGAGAGGAGACCAGGATACCTGAGCAACTCAACATAAAGGCAGCCCAGATCTGATAAGGCTGGCCTGCAGCCTAGAGCTAAAAAACTCTGTTTGTCTTCCTGTTGCTCTAAAACCTGGGTAAAACAGAGCAGGGGAATTAAGAGTTCTCTGTTTTAACAGCTTTTTTTTTGTTCTAGAAGGCTCATAATAGTTCATCTCTTAAATTGAAAATGTAATGGCATAGCTCCTGGTTACCCTTTCACTGATATCAAGTTAGAAATATTGCTAAGGACAGCAAAACTTTGCAAAAATGGTGAATTTGATTCTCCTTTGCAGTAGCCTACTTCTTACCAGCCCTGTGACCTTCGAAAAATTTGTCATTCCAGAGAACTGTACATTGTGCTGACACATGAAATTACACAAAAGACTGCTCTTAATGAAACCGCTGCTGAACAGACAGAAAGTTTCAATCCTAAGGCCTTACAGAAGACACTGCAATACATAGTCTAGGCTCTTTGGTTTATACAGGTGTGCATACTCTGTAGCAGAAGTAGGTGTGTTCATCCTTGCTCCCAACTCACAACTGATATCGCTGCATCCAGTTTTGCTTTCTTTTTTTTTGCTTTTTCCCAGGATGTGACTCAGTGCTTTTCAGCAAGCAGAGCCTTTGTCTGCATCATTCTCCCTGCCAATCCTTTACATCACCTGCTTGATCCAGAGTTGGGAGTGACTCATTTTTCTCATTCAAACACATGTGCACACAATGAGCTGTCTCCAATCTAATGGCCCTTCACAGAAACTTATATGTAGGGTCATGATTGTGTTTTGTTGCAGATGCCCAGTGCCCATCTGTAGAGGACAGTCTCTGTCTGTCTCAGGATTTATATTGTTCTGAATGCTTTAAAAGCTTTGCAAGTGAAAGCAAATGATTTATTTTTTTCCCTTCCTCCCTCACTAGCTAATTTTGTATCTATTATTTACTGTGGGAAAGCTATGGCAAAAAAACAATCTCTGCATTTTGTTCTGAAGCTGATTTCTATCCTAAACTGTTTACTGAAGTGAGCTTGAACCTGTATCTGGAAAATTTGCACACTACTCACTCACCACCTTACCTTTGTTCTTTGCCCCATATATGATGATACAGTTTTAATGAATTCTCTTAAACTGCATTGAAACACTTGTGGTGGGTTAAGTAACTAAAATTTATATATAAATGATTGAAATAAACACCTGTATAATGCAGACACATGAACTTGTCCACCTCTTCTTTTGCCCTGTTAGAGTCAATGGAAAGATGCAAGCACTTCCCAGTAGTAATTTGGCTCAACCCGAAATGGACAGCTACCATAGGTCACATAGCTTACAATTAGGAAAAGACAAAGAAAAACAGCTTTGGTGCAGATGTCTATATTTTTTAGATGTCTATTTTTATGGCACCTTACATAAATTAAAGGTAGTAAACTCGCTGGTGAACAGAGCAGAGATGCTGCAAACCAGAGATTCAGGAATTACCAAATAGGCAAATTGCAACATTATCACAAAATAATGTAATTTTAGATTTTATTTCCTCTACTTAGAGTTCAATTAACCTTAGCCTTAGGTAGAGGCATCTCTGTATCTACTTCCACAGTTACACAGCCAAGCAAAGTTATGTACTGCTAGAGTAGAATCATGGAATTACTTAGGTTGACAAAGACCTTTAAGATCTTGAGATCCAACCTTTAACCTAGTGCTGCCAAGCCCACCACTAAGTCACGTCCCTAAGCACCACGTCTACGTGTCTTAAACACCTCCAGGGGTGGTGACTCCATCACTTCCCTCGGCAGTCTGTTCCAGTGCTTGACAATCCTGAAGCATTTTTTCTTAATACCCAATCCAAACCACCCCTGGTGCAACTTGAGGCCATTTCTTCTTGTCCTATTGCTTGTTTCTCGGGAAAACAGATCAAACTCCACCTCACTACAACCTCCTTTCAGGTAGTTGTAGGGAGAGCGATAAGGTCCCTACTCAGCCTCCTTTTCTCCAGGCTAAGCACTCTCAGCTTCCTCAGCCACTCCTAAAAAGACTTGTGCTCCAGACCCTTCACCAGCTCTGTTGCCCTTCTCTGGACATAATCCAGAACATCAATGTCTTTCTTGTAGTGAACACAAGATTTGAGGTGAGGCTTCACCAGTGCTGAGTACGGGGGGACAATCACTGCCCTGGCCCTGCTGGCCACACTATTGCTGATACAAGTCAGGATGCCATTGGCCTTCTTGGCCACCTGGGCACACTGCTGGCTTGTGTTCAGCTGACTATTGACCAGAACCCTCAGGTTCATTTTTACCAGGCAGATTTCCAGCCACTCTGTCCCAAGCCCACAGTGCTGCATGGGGTTGTTGTGACCCGAGTGCAGGACCCAACACTTGGCCTTGTTGAAACTCATGCAATTGGCCTCAGCCCATCAATCCAGCCTGTCCAGATTCCTCTGCAGAGCCTTCCTGCCCTCCAGCAGATCAACATTCTGCCCAGCTTGGGGTCATCTGCAAACTGACTGAAGATGCATTCGATCCTCTCATCCAGATCATTGATAAAGACAATTAACAAGACTGAACCCAGTACTGAGCCCTGGGGAACACCACTATCGACCATCCAGTACGTGGATTTAACTCCGTTCACCACCACTCCCTGCGCCTGGCCATCCAGCCACTTTTTTATCCATTAAGCAGTGTATCTATCCAGCCATGAGCAGCTAGTTTCTCCAGGAGAATGCTATGGGAAATGATGAAGACTTTACTAAAAAGCTTTACTAAAGTCCAGGTAGATGACATCCACAGCCTTTCTCTCATCCAATAAGTGGGTCACCTTGCCACAGAAGATCAGTTCAGTCCAGCAGGACCTGGCTTTCACAAACCCTGGCTTTCACAAACCCTGGTTATGCCTGATCTTCTGGTTGTCCTGTACATGCTGTGTGATGGCAATCAAGATGATCTGCTCTACAACCTTCCCCCACACTGAGGTTAGGCTGACAGGACTGTAGTTCCCAAAATCCTCCTTCTGGTCCTTCCTGTAGATGGGCATCACACTGATCAACCTCCAGTCAACAGAGACCTCTCCAGTTAACCAGGACTGTTGGTAAGTGTTGAAAAGTGGCTTACTGAGCTGTTCTGCCAGCTCCCTCCATACCCTTGGGTGGATCCCATCCAATCTCATAGACTGTTGTTTCACAGACCTTTCTGACAGCTTCTCAGAGCTGTGGGAAGGATCAGGAAAGAGGTTGATAGCTACACTTACCAATGGCATGATTGTCCTGGAAGAACTGCGTTAGCAGGACTCAGATCAAAGAGGCTGAATATATCTACAGGCACCTATTCTGATATCCTAAATGGATGTGGGATAGCAATGGAAGAATGGGAAATATTAGGGCAACAGCTTTTTTCATGGGGTCACCAGGATATTGGATAGAGTAGTGAGATGACTTTGACCCTTCCTATCATGAAACATTCCCATATTATCCTATCTCGTGAGATGACTTTGACCCTTCCTATCATGAAACATTCCCATATTATCCTATCTCACACATCTCTGCTCGTCCTTTGCATCAGCATGAACTAATTGTAATGTCAGTGATACTGTACTGTGCTCAGGCCCAGTGGAGGGGACCCAAATTCTGGACCCTAAAATGTCAGCAGCAATGAAAGGAAGACCGATATATTCAGGATCCCAGAAAAACTAAAAGAAGGGAGCAAGGTTTTGTAGAAATATTTAAATGATATCTCAGAGACCCAAGTATATCTGCTTCCCACTTCTGTCTCTCAACAACCTGAGGAGAATGAGCTGCGAGCCTTTATGTAGAAAATAAACCTTGACAGTTTATCAAACTTGAATTTATCAGGTTGAATTTTGATGATGTTCTGAACCAGGCTGAGGCAAATTTCTCACTACTTGTTTTGTAGAAGAACCTACTTTGCTTGTCTTTGTACTCTAGGGACCTGTTGGGGTTCCCCTGTGTGAGCCATTGGTAATGCATTTTGGTACTGTTCTAGGAACAGTCCAGAAGGCAGATGGCATTTCATAGCATGACAGTCTTGCTGCTTTATTCCCTAAGTGGCATGTCCTGTACTGGCCTGATGACAACATGTCCTGCCGAATCACTGGGGCACAGAGGATGGGGTGATCTTCTGCTGAGAGGAATGTCCTGGCCAAAAGACACTGTTTTCAATGCACCACTCCCCCCATCCAAGGGTGGTCAGAGGTAGAGAGTGCCTTTCATTTCCCTGCTGCCCTTTGTGCAAGGCAGGTCACAGACTACTGCTTGTGTTACTTAACATTTCAATACCTCCAGGCAATTTTTTTTTCTCCTGCTTAGAAGACTGTCTTTCCTTTAATCTATTTATTCCTGATCTGCCTTTTCCCTAGTCCTCATGCTAACTGAATACTGTAAAAAATCTGCTCTTATTTATTGCTAAAACAATTTCATTTTTTCATAACAAACCAAAAAAAGGGTGGCACAAAGTTATCCAGCTCTTGTTCTATGCCTTTTTTTTTCTTGGAAGCATGGAATATTTCAGAAATTCTTCTATCTGATTAAGTGTAAGCCTTAAAGAGAGTGCGTAAGAGAATCTCACCTTTTTTTGTTCTTCCAGCAAAAACTTGTTTTCATGGTGATAGTAAGAATGAGGACTCTCTCAGTAGAGCAGTTTGGAGTAAAGAAGGCAGACACAATTGAAATGAAACAGCATAACATGGCCTTTGTTCATTTAATGTCACATTTTTCTGCTTCAGGTTTTAGTCCTTTTGTGATATGTAAAATATTACTTTGTGACTGTATCTCGATTCCATGTAGATATTTTCAATTATAAAATAGGATAACATAAACCTCTATGAATAAATCTAATGAGTATTAATATAAGATTGTTTTTCCTTACCTGAAATTCTATGAGGAGGGAAGACAACTGAGAGACATGGAATGGAGTAATAAAAGACAAATGTTGTGAATTTTTTTTCCATTTCAAGAAATCTTTTGGGTTTGCAATATTGCATATTGGTACCAAACTCATGGGGTATTATGGCATGGAAAATCATCTCTGTAAGAGGCCTCAGAACCACAGATCTTAGCAGGAAATGTTGCTTCAGTTGCTGCAGCCCTTTTTAGAATTTACTTCTTGCTAGTAACTTTGTGTCATGTTTGTGATAGACCTTTCAGTGTCATTTCTCCAGATTCTTGAGAAACAAATCACTGTTGAATAGGACCATAGCAGTACAGCTGGACACTAATTTTAACAGTTGTATTTGCAGTTCAAGGCAAGAGAAATCATAGAATAGTTTGAGTTGGAAGGGACCTTTAAAACTCATCTAGTTCCCACTCCCCTGAAAAATACAGAGGGACATCTTCAACTCCATCGGGTTACTCAGAGCCCCATCCAATCTGGCCTTGAATATTTCCAGAGCTGGGTCTTCTACCACCTCTCTGGGCAACCTGTTCCAGTGTTCACCAACCTAATCATAAAAAAAACCCTTAAATACCCTGTTTCAATATTGGTTTGTGAGTCTTACACTTTACAGCCATGCATCAGCATATATGATTCTGTTCTGAGAAGACAGCAAGACCTGAACTCACTGCATGGTTTTAAGATTAGGGCCCCAAATGGCCATACCATTGAATGCTCACTTCCACTCCCTGTGACTTTGCTAGCACTGAAAGTTTCCCAATTAACCACAAGTTGTAAAAGTGGGAGTCTGCTTTTATAAAGTTGCAAAGAAGAGAGGGGGAAGAGAGTACAACTTCTCAAAGGACCTGTCAGTGTACCTGGCCTCAGTGAACCCACTCCATGGGGGTTCATTCCTGGGATGTGCCCACAGGGTCTGCTGACCCCAGCATTGCCACCTGTGGTAGTGTGTGGGTGAGAACATCTGTCCTTCATAAATGTGGTGGGACCACCAACTGTTCCCAAAGGTCAGTGAACACAAACCTTGAGATAGCTGTAGGTATTCCTCTCCACTGACCTACATGATTTGGTCTTGTGACCTACTGCTTTTGTTCATTTTTTAGGTTATAAAATATGCTTATCCAGCTTCTATAAGCAAGTGTGCAAATCTAAGAGTTGCAGTTCTAGAAATCCACTTAAAAACGCCAATTAAAGTGCTGCTAACCAACCCTCTCCTGCCTTTAAGCACCTGAAACCTTCCCAACATACTTAGAGGTGCAGGATTGCACATCCTATTATGAACCTGCTTTGCTAGCCTGGCACACTAGCTGGATTTTTAAGGTACTCCATGAAGATCATAATCCTCTTCTTTCTGGGAGCAACTTCATTACCCCAGGGAAGCAGCTGAGTCAAGATAGTGCCAATATTTCCATCACAGCGTTAGCTCTTTTTTCAAGTCTTCATGAAAAAGAAGTCATTTTGTCCCATAATTAAGAACCAAATAACCCCTCATGGCAGCAGATTTTGTTTATGATTTTCACACAAATATTTTTGACAGCGTTGACATTTTTACAAGCATGACTAACTACACATTTACCCAGTTGTTCTTTTTTTTTTTGGCACTTAAATGTGCTAAAGATAATGTCAGCTAAAGAATTCCAAAGTCTGGCAAGAAGGTTACTACATGCCAGGGACTGTTTTCATTTATTTTAAAAGACAAGTAGATGGCCAAGATACTGAATTCAAAACGACACCTGCTGAGTTTGCATCTTGGTGGCTGTGACAGGACATTCTTGTCATAGAAAACTTTTTCAGTAGCTGGTTTCATTCAGCACTTTGCCCTGTGCTTTCTTTGCCGTGTTGGGTATGGCACAAATTTTACAGCTTTGGTTCCTTTCTCTGTGAAATGAAGTTCATTACCTACTTCATGGGAGTGTCTGCAGCTTTAATTATTAGTACTTATGAAATGCTGAGGGAGGAAGGGACTTTATAGCCTGGAAAGGACAGGAGGGTGGCTGCACACAGCACGGGTATATATGGGGCTCACAATTCTGCATGTACATGGCTTTACCTGGAAACCAGCTGAGGACACAGATACCTTCATTCACCTGGAAATGTATTCATGTACCTTCCTGCAATATGCATCCTGTTCCTTGTGAATGCCATTACTTTTCAGAGATGTATTACTGACCCCACAAACCCGTCACTATACCCTGGTGCCACCTTTAGCTCTCTCTGCCCCCTTCAATATCTTCTGCTTTTTAGTATGCCAGTATTACACTCCTGCCGAGCAGCTGCCTGTTTGGCGTGACTCATGCCAGACATTTGGCTATTTTGGACAAATGGGGATAGGCTATTTATCCCAAATAGCTGCCTGCCTTGGATAGCACATTGTCCTGAATAATGGAAGCACTATCAACCTAAAAATCCTTTAGAATTCTTCTGCCTGCACCCACATATCATAGCAAAGAAACCAGGAAACATGCAAATAGCTATTAATGCAGCAGATGACGAGACACTCTTTTGAAATGACAACTTGGTTTGACTTGGTTGCACCCCCACCAGAGGCAGGACAACCTCTCCTGGTTTCAGGGTCTGGCAGTTACTCCACAGCTCTGTGCCCCAACACTTGGGAAGCTCTCAGAAAAGGTGCAGGTACCCTGTGACTTCCCTAGAATTATTGCTGGTTCCTGGCTCCACAGTGGCAGGCTTGCCATGAAAATGTTTCTGAATATTTTTTAAGCTCTTGATTCACACATCAGAAAGAACAACTTTGGGTTTGAAAATCGACAGAGCATGTTCTGCCTAGAGAAACAAAAAGCCATACATTTTGTGTAGAAATAGGACTTTGCCCTGTTTACCTGGGGATGGCTTGTCAGGATATGAAATTCAAGGGGTGTCCTAGGAGTGTATACTGTCTCAGGCACAGATGAAGGGGACTTGAAAGAATTTTCTGTCTTGACACAGACCCTCCTGGGAGAGCTTTTTTATTCTGCTTTTGCTTTTTTTTTTTTCCCTGTTAGGTTTCCCAATCTTTTAATGGACCCATTGTAATTTATAGTAGATTCTTGCCCAATGATGAATGATGTAGTTTGTTAATGATGGATTTGGTTACAGTGTGTGTGTGTTGTAGAGTGAGAGATGATTTTATCTTCTTCTGGTGGAGGACTCAGGTTACCAAGAAGTCTTTACAGCTCTTTATCAATCCACCAGTGGAGCCACCAGTTTAAAATGTGGGATTTTTCTACTTTCTCCTCTAAATCTTAATGAATTTTAAGTCAGCTTTTAAAACTGATTGTTTCAAAACACTGCTGTGCTATGGGCATATATGTCATCATTTTCATTGGTCTAATTTCCATTGGTTTTAATGTGTGATGGGAAGAGGGTTGGGTATGAAAATCTATCTCAGGTCAGACCTGGAGAGATAGATATATAGATGGACCAACAGCAGGGCCAGTGCCCTTAGTGAGCATAAGGTTGAGCTGGTAATAGCTAGTGGTGGTAGCTAGCCGAGGGAATCGGTGGTGAATGGAAGATTCTCACATGGATTAACCTGCCAGGCTTGTTTTTGGAATCTGTTCTACATTCACTTCAATGGCACATGGGCATCCCCCCCTTCACCATCTTGCTTGAACAGTTTTAATTTATTTTGCTTGTGTTTGGGAAAATATGTTTTACATTTCTAACATCCTTCATAATTTCATGAGATTTAGTGTGTTATTTTATGTTTTAACCAGTAGGGTATTTTTTTTGTTATATTTGTAGTCTAATTGGGAACTATGACAATTTCCTATCAAATTAGATCCATATAATTTGGATATATGTATATGTAGTTAATTTACTAATGTTCACTAGCATTATTCAGTCCACTGATTTTTCTCTTGTAAACAATTTTTTAAAGGCAATTTTATTAAAATTGGCTAATTTTTTATTTTATTTTTTTTTTGTGCAAAGGGATGGGGGAAAAAATCTTTGCCTGCAAAATCCTTTAAAGTTTTTGCTTTAAAATATGAAATTTGGAAATGAAAATGTGGTATTCAATGACACTATTTTGCAAAGGTGTGTGAGATCTGCCACAATCATCTGTTTGCCCATGACAATAACCAGAAGAGTCCTGTATCTCTCATCGCTATCTTTTTCGGCACAAAGGTTACCAGTACGCTACACACAATATAGAATTTTCAAATTTTGAAACATTTTGTTATTATAGTAATGGCTATTGCCATTCCTAACACATACACTGCCAGAAGGTTTAAAAAATTTATGCCTTGGTTGATGCAAAAAAAAAATGGGGGGGAAGGGGAAAAAAAAAACAAAGGTCAAAACTTTTAAAATGTCACTTCTTCTACAGTTTTGCATAGAAAATACATTGAAGCAGTGGGAGGGCTCCTTGCCCATAGAAACAGGCTGTAAGAAAAGAATGTTATCCTGCTGCTGTAGTTTCCACTTTCACTGGCAGCTGCGGGCTGAGCAGAAAAGCACTGTGGGAGCCTATTGTTACCCCAGCTGGGTAATAGTTTTCTTATTTTACAGTCAGCAACCGAGGGGGGTTGGGGTGTCTCAGCAAAGTGCCTGAAAATATAACTCCTGCAAACAGATCACTTTCTCCTTCACTATGAGAAAGAGGGATCCATAAATCTTTTATTTCATTTGGTTCCTCTACCAAGGTAATTAACCACTTCAAACAAAAGATGGACTTATTTTCCAAACAAATTTACGCTGCACGGAAATGTTGCCCTGAAAGCTGTAAAAACCCAGATCTTTAATGGAAAGTTCAATAATCATCTTCTCTCTTTTTTCCTTTTTTTTCTTTTATTTTGTATGAAATCTGATTGCTGAAGAGCAAATTTTGCAAGACTAAACCTGTACGTATGATAACCCATATTTTTACCAGAACAAAGTTTTGACAGGAGATGGAGGGGAGTAAACTTTGAAAAGTCTTTCTTTTCCTGACAAGGAAAGTGTGAGCACCCCTACAAAAGTGACATATATGATTTTATGCTGAACGGTTATAGCTCGTAGGTTTAACTCTTACAAGATTGTAGGTTTCATGTAGTCCTGCCCTATCCAAGCAAGTGCAACTATTTATGTCACCACAAAAATTTAAGTTTAAGTAAGGGGGGGGAGAGTAATGACAAAACTATTTAGCTCAGCAGATTTTCCTCATGTCTTTCATTTCCTAACAATTACAATTTGCAAGACCAGCTGCAGAAGGAGACAAATCTTGCCTATGGTGGGAAAGTTGACTAGCTGAATGATTTATAGCCTCAACTTTTTGATAGCCTCAGGTGTCACCACAGTCCCCATATGAAATCCTGCAGAGCAGTCCATCAGTGACATGGAAAGGCAAAACACTGTCTGGTCAGCTGGATGAGAGTAAAGCTGTGGAGCCCAGTTGATGGGCGGGTGACAGCTGATCAGAAGACTATTTTGATCAAAGGACTTACCTGTTCCCAGGGCTTTTTCCTGCTGCAAATCCTTTGCAGCCCCTTGGAAAGAAAGGGTCTTTCTCCAAAATGAGGGCCATCCTGTAGCCATGTTTACTAACTAGGAACACTGAGTCATGCCTGGAACAAATGTCTCTTTCTAGAGGTAGTGCAGCTGGGTAGGCAAGAGTACTTCCCTGCCACCCAACCTAGTCTCTGCAAAGGGCTCTTTCTCCATGTGGGGCTCATGCTAGAGAAATGCCTCAATCATGCCCAGGCTTCTTACATTAATGTTCTTTGCTTTAGTCTTGTAGCTCGTAGTGGTAGTGAAGTCACAATATCACTGGGTTCATGCTGCTGAGCCTCTGCTGCTGTTTGAAGCAGGATTACAGCTTCTTGCTTACCCACTTGCTTACCCTTGTTTTCCCACTCCTCCAGGCCTCAAGGCAGACAGAGTTACAGTTTCTCTCCCTTAATTGCCTTATAGTGTCTCTCCTCCATCTATGACACATAGTCAAGGCTTGCCTGACTGATCTGGCTGTCTGAGTTCATGTGATTAAATGCAGAGACATGTGTGATACATAAGATCGGGTCTGATGCTCTGCTGTTCCTTATTTTTCTTCAGTTCATGCATCTGTGATTTTTTTGGTTGATGGAGACACTGCTTCCAGATTCTGCAGAGAAACCTTTTGGGAAGCACGTATACTAGGTGTATATGCAGCTGGGAAAGAGTCAGCTATTTGTATCATGGGAAGATGATGGGATGTTTGATGGGAGGCCCAAGGCCAGGGCTCCCTGGAGATTGCCTAACACCGCCAAGGTCAGAGCTCAAAGCCTCAGGAAATCCGTGGCTATGCTAAAATCACATCCATACTCTGATACTCACCACCATGCTGGCGGAAAACACCTCCATCTCCAAATGGAGAACCTTACAGCAGGACGTCTCAGCTGCCAATGTTGTTGAAGCTTTGTCCAGCACATATTCCTGGAACACACAACTGAGGTATAGATATAGCATGTCAGTTGTGGAGGGAGAAAGAGAGGGCTGAGACTTGAAAGGAAAAGAAGCCGAACTCCACACATTTTCTGGATTATCTTGGACAAATGCAATAGGCTGGATATTGTGGGAAAGAATGATTCATTCCTTTCTTTCAAGACTTCCTCTGCAGATATTTTCAATGGAAAGAATGAACAGTGTTAAGTTTGGCATTTAGACCAATGACAACAACATTATTTCATGCACTTCTTACATCTGTCAGCATGGAGTCTTAGATCAAGCTGTGGCAGGTACTCCCTTTTACAGGCCCTAGATTCAAGCCCAGTTATTAATCAAGCATGGTTTTGGGAAAGATGAATATTCATAATAGCGGGGTTGGGACAGAACTGAACAGGTCTTGTTGCAGACCCAAGGGATGGAATTTCAATCCTTCATTCTGTATTTCAAGTTGAAGCAATTCTTGTCCTTTTCTCCACAAACTCTTGGCTCAGTTCTGTCAGGTAAGCAACCACTCTGTGGCATACCACAGACAAGAAGAACCCAGTTTGGCTTTTATATCAGCCACACTCTGACTGTGTGAATCACCAGAAGTAGAACTTTGGGCAGGTTGATAAGGAGGTCAGTGAATTTTTCTCTTCTCAGAGACCTGGACCCCTTTCCTACATAAAATCTCCCTCATGAATGAAGGAAAACTTGTTGCTGGGAGCTCACACCTGAGGGTCCTCCTGGTGGTACAGGATAATGGATCATGATCTGCTGGAAAGGGATGCAGAGCATCTACCCTACAGAAAATTTTGTTAAGATTTTTGTCCAGTTTATGCAATGCCTGTGAATCTTCCCCATCAGAATTCTTTTGGCACTGTTCTAAATGTCTGAAAATATGTTGAAAGACTGCAAGACTAGAGTGTGGCATGAGACTGACATGTCAGATGAAGCCCTTCAGTGCAAATATGCACAGTCGTTGCAGTGAAATGGTAGGCTACTCTGCTATGGTTAGTGGATTTTAAGTTAAGATGGTTCCTTATTTCAAAGAACATTTCCAGCTAGTTAAATAAATAACTGAGAAATAAATACAGGATACCTGTATATTAAGTATATACTCACAGCAGTGCTTCAGTACCGCTCTGACTTTTTCATTCTGGGTAGTAAGTAAGTCACTAATTTCAAAGACAAAATGATTGTATTTCTTGACCTAACCAAAACATACAAGTGAAAGCAGGGGTGGAAGAAAAGACAGGAATGAGGAAATTTCTTATTTTATCACTTCAGGAAATGGGGTTAAATACATTGCATAAATATACACAGATACATATACGGGTATACACAGACAACTTTTCCATTCATATTATTAATTTAACTTTGATCTCCATAGTTAATGAAAACCTTCTTCTGCTCTCTATGGGAATTGAAGGATTAATTAGAAATGCCACCAGCCTAGCTGAACACTTGCTCTTACCCCATGGGTGCATGAACTGGATGGCTAGCCAGACCAACAGACACACATGTAATCAGTGCTAATCAGAGACTAATAGTAGTCTCTAGGGCAAAGGTTACAGATCCCTTCGTGCTGCCTGCTCTATGTGCACAGAAGAAAAAACATAAGGAAGAAGGTGCTTACAGTCTATGGATACGTCTATCTGGATTTGTGTTCTGCTGATGCCACGAACTGAGCAGAAGCGGTTTTGCTATGGCTAACAAAGCACAAAGATGGAGCTGGAGAGTGTTTCTGAGGTTTCAGGTATGTTACTCCAGACTTGGCACCCCATCACCTTGGTTATGCCATTTTGGGTCAGGGCATGGAGACAGCTCATTTGCATCTGACTGCAAAACGGCCTGTAGCCAGTCCCCTGCACAGATAAAAGCAGGGTGGAGAAACAGATGGTGGAGCAGTGTGCCCAAGGCCACACAGGAGGTCAGCAGGAGAAGTAAGAGTGGAGCAGATATCCCTGTGTCCCACAACAATCATTCATCTCCTGAGCTCGCTGCCTGGTCAGGCTTTACTAAGGATAAGCATATTTAAAGTCTAGGCAAAACTCCATCTATTTCCTCCACTGACACCTCTCTATGATCAGAGTCATTGAGTATTTGTGTCTGGTAGATCATGGGAAGGATGTTTTCTTTGATTCACTAAATTTTGTAATAAACTGCCAAATACAGTTAAAAAATCCAGCATCATTCCAAGAAGGACTAACTTCCACTGAAAGCTTTTGAAATTGCTCTCTACTCACATTACCTCAATAGGAAATGGCACCCTCATGGGCATCAGGCTTTGTCTCATCTGTCTTCAGCTACCTAGATGGACAATCTAAGCCAGATATCTATGCTTCTGCTAGAGCCAATGGACAGACACAGGACCATCTATTTTAGATACCAATCTAGAGAAGAGTTGAATTACCCAAAGTCCTTTTGTTATAGAACCATCTTAGGCAAGTAGTTTAGTCTGGATAGCCAACTTCCAGATATGCGTTAGAAATAGTGCTCTAACTTCAGTATGGCCAGGGTTTCACTCCTTGGTTTTGCCTGTTTATATAATATCTTGATCTTCAGCATGTAAATACTATATACAAATAGATGAAAATCTGTCTTCTAACTCACAAATACATGCAAGATTTTGAAAACTTGAACTTTGTGGGAGCCCAGCAATTCAAATGGAATTAACCTCACTCATAAAAATGATTTGTCTGTTTATGTTTTGATTATTTGCAGGTTATTCACCCTTAAAACCTTTGTCTTAACAATGGAAGGATTGAATAAAATTTAAGAATTTCCTTTAAAATATTTTTGCTTTTCAAGGTGAACTACGATATATTTATGTGGGAAGGTGCTTGTACCCCATGTAAAAACCTAAGGAGCACTGTTGACTTACAGAAGGTCTTTTCTGTTTGATAAAGTTCTGTGTGTACATAAAGCAGAAAATTAGTTTTAAAAACTAGAAATACAATGCCTGAGTTGCACATTGTCTACTGTAATGTATTTTTATTTTGATAATACTGTAAAATTGCTAAGATTTTGCACTGATTTCATGTTAGGTGTTATAATGTAGCCACTCTGTATACTCGAAAATCACCCCTTCTTCAGGAGCACTTTTTAGTATAGTTTTTGGTTACTGTTTACTGCCGCTTTTTTATCCTTTAACTACAAGCCATTTCCTTAAATTACAGGGAACTTTGTTCAAGCTAGAGGAAATAAGATGCTGGCTTTTAATCCAAAGTCTTTGGAGAAGACTCTTGTATTTGACAAGTTTCAGGCATTTTTTGCCTTTTGGAGAATTGAATGGACTCAGTGGTCTCCCAGAAGAGCATTAGGTCTACTTATAAATTTTACTGAAAAACAGACTGACACTGAGGGTGGAAAACACCTACACAGGTTGCCCAGAGAGGTGGTGGATGCACCATCCCTGGAAGCATTCAAGGTCAGGTTGAATGGGCCTCTGAGCAACCTGATCAAGGTGAAAATGCTCCTGCTCATTACAGTGAATTGGACTTTGGAGGTCCCTTTCAACCCAAACTATTCTCTGATTCTATGACTGAAAGGGCCCTTTAAATGGAGTTGAAATGTTGCTAAATATATAGTTTGACTGACATGACCAATGTAAAATGTTTTATAACTTTCTCCCTTTTCCACAATCTTCATGACCACAAGTCATCTTGAAAGTACATGTTTTAAATTATTCAGAGAAAATGATCCCTAGATATGTCTTTTCCCATTGTCTACAAAGGGAGTCTTGGGTGAAGACCTATAGATGTTCTTCAGGTTGGGTCAGAAAAATACAGACCATATGAATTGGATAAGATGTTCCCAAGAATCTTCCATAAAGCTTGGAAAGTCATTAGCCCCTTGTGGAAAAGCTGAATATGATTTTTGTGTATCACCATTATACTGAAGTGTGACTGTTCAGAAACAGAATCATATAATGGTTTGGGTTGGAAGGGATCATCCTGTTCCACCCCATCTGCAATGGGCAAGGAACCTACCACTAGACCCACTAGGGTGCTCAGAGCCTCATCCAGCCTAGCCTTGAACACTTCCAGGAATAGGAAGTCCACAGCTTCTCTGGGCAACCTGTTCCAGTGTCTCACCACCCTTATAGTAAAAAATTTCTTCCTAACTTCTAATCTAAACCTGCTTTCCTTCAGCTCAAGACCATTCTCCCCTGTTCTATGGCTGCATGTCCTTGTAAAATGTCTCTCTCCAGCTTTCTTGCAAGCCCTCTTTAGGTACTGGGAAGCTGCTATAAGGTCTCCCTGAAGCCTTTTCTTCTCCTGGTTGAACAATTCCAAAGGTGTTCCACCCCCCTGATCAACTTAGTGGCCTTCTCTGGACTCATTCCAACAGGTCAACACCTTTCTCGTGTTTGGGGCTCCAGAGCTGGATGCAGTACTCCAGGTGGAGTCTCACAAGAGCAGAGTAGAGGGGCCAAATCACCTCCCTCGACCTGCTGGTCACACCTCCTCTGATGCAGCCCAGAGTGCCTTATGGGCTGCAAATGTGCACTGCCGAGTCGTACTGAGCTTCTTGTCCACAAACACCCACAGATCCTTCTCCCCAAGGCTGCTCTCAATCCATTTTCCCCAGGGCTAAACATGCATTGATAAAGGTCTGTAAACTGCAGCATTTTCCTCCTTTGCTTTATTTCGTTCCAAATCTACTCTTTCTCTTTATTAATCATTCATATGTCCATTTCCATAAATGGAAATTTTCTGGTTTTCCTTTCAAACTTAAATCGATTTCATTTGTCCTCAGCACTATTTTAAATTTGATATTACTCTTTTCCTTTTTTTTTCATGTACTTGTGTGGACTCCATACAAACATCTACTTATGATCTTACAAGAATGTGTTCATTTTTTTGTGGGAAGATCTGCAGCAATACCACCGATCAAGAAGAAACAATATTTTTTTTTCTCAAATGGGAATTGATGGGAAAAGAAAAAAGTATTAATTTAATATTTTTTAAAAATAGAGCTCTGATATCAAAGGCAAAACAATCAAGGTGTGGGATTCAGTTGCCTATACAGAAATGTTTACAGCTATTTTAGGCATGCAGAGTATATATTTGGTTGCCTCCATCTTCCGCTACAGGGGAGTATAGGTAATTCAGAGGCTTTGTAACATATCTGCCAACATCTGACACTGGTATCTAAAATGGTTGACCAAAGACTAGGGGAAATGCTTTGAAGCCACACTCTGTGCCTATGTTTGGAAAGTGAATATTGCTTTTTCTTTTTAGTGTCATTTGAGGAAATTTGTCATTGTGCTTTTTTTTTTTTTTTTAACATCCAATTTTATATTTTCATTGTAGTTTTTCTTTAGGGAAATCCCATCTCTGATATATATACAGTATTGGTTGGTCTCAGAATTTTTCATTTGAGCTTGCACAGAAAATGACCAAAGATGTAACTCCCAAAAACCAGTTACATGTAAAGCTCCAGACGTACACATTCTTTTAGTAATTACTGGGGGAAAATGTCTCTTAATGTAATTTTTTACTTGAAAAATATTTGTTTGTGGACTAGTGATTCAAGAACTTGTAGAAAGGAGATCTGAGGTTGAACACTTGCAAGCTGAGTCACTGAACTCTGACACTTGGTGTCCTGGGAGAAGATGCTGCCCACTAGGAATGATGTGGAAAAGTCACCACCGTATTTTCTCTAATGTCTGTGTTTGAAGACAAGTAGTGGTGAGTTTTAATACAATACAACAATTATTTCATAAGAAACATGCCACACCATGGGAGTACTTTGAAGACAAGGCACCTTCACTGCAGACAACAGTAAGATCCCGAAGTTTTGCTGAGCCCCAAGATGTATTTCTCTTTCTAGGTTTTCTCTTGGCTAACTGTTGACAGTGTTCTGCCCAGAAGACTGGCTGTGCTCAATGTCCTCGTCGCTGGCTTGTCCCTCTTCTGTGGAACAGCCTGGGTGTTTGTCTTAGACTCCTCTTAAAAGCCTATGTACTCAAAATCATCACACCGTCTAATATTTAAGCACTGCTTCTTTTTTCTTTTCATTCATCCACTGTAAAAGATCAATACATTATAAACAGACTGAAATCACCACATTATTTTTATAGACTTGTAATGACTAACATACACCGTAGATTTTATAGTCCTAGTATTCCTTTGATGACTACTAACCTGAGCTAGTAAAGCCCCTTAAGCAGTTCCAGTTGTCATCAAAGATCATACGGGATTGTACAAACTAAAGGTGATGAAAGTGTTGTATGAATTGTGTCTGTAAAAAATTTCATCTTTCATTCAAGTCATTTCCTGGCAATACCCCTGTGAATGGCAGTGAGAATGTTGTGTGAGCAAGAATTGCTTGAAGATAGCAAGGATAGATCTGTACCCAGGGTGCAGATATACTATATATTGTTATAAGAAGCAGTGCTGGGAGGTATCACACTCTTCATTCATAACAGCTGGTAAGCAGAGGCTCTTTCTCACCTTGGTTTATGCAAAATATTTCTGCTCTCAACTCTTTTTGCTGTTGAAGCATTGCTGAAAGGGAGAGTTTGCTCCATTTTGGAATTGATAGGCCACTCTGCTAAAGCAGTTCTTGTGGCAGAGGCCCCTAATTTTGCAAGAAAAGGTCTAGTAAAGCCACTGATGCCATTCCCTGATGTTACAGACCTACTCCTAGGACCAGCTTTGGCAAGGCTACTTCTTGAGAGCCACATCTCCTCACACATCCCTTGGTTTCCCCAACTTGGAGTGAGTTAAAGCAGAAGACTTATTTCTGTTGGCTGTGCAATGTCCTGGGGAAGGATAAAGCCTGCGAGAACTGCTTGGGCTCCTGCCTCCAGCCTCCTCCCAGAGGGGACTTCAGAGCTTTCTGGGGAGGCTGGGAGCGACAGCACAGCTGCTGACTGCCCTGAACACCAACACAGATCTACGTAAGGGACCTCTTGCTTGACTGCTTCCCTGCTATAACTGGTACAAATACTCTGCTGCACCAGAGCTGCAAACCCTTCCCATCATATAAATGGATCCACAAGAGTTTCACAAGCCTCACAATTCTACGAGAGATACAACATTGACTGACGTGAGTCATTTTTTTCAGACTTGTTCTTCCATACATGGAAAAATTAATTTAATCTTTGTGAAATGTTGCCTTAAAATAGAACATAAGATACACATAGCTTTTCCTGCGGCTTCATTTTATGCTTCTTTAGAAGTAAGAAACCAGAAGAATGTTTCCTTCAACAGAAGCTTTCATGTATTAGTGAGGGTAAAGATGCAGAAAAACAAGATATGAGTGGATGGAACAACAAGCAAATCTGTCTAAAGAACTCCTTCTCCTCTGCAAAGTTAAGAATGACTGAATAGTAAATTGTTTTTTAATAAGTTTTGTATTCTCATGGGATATGGTTAAAGGGTTAATTTAACGCTTGACCCATTAAAACTGTTGAGTGCAGTGAGAACCTTGTAAGGCTGATCAGATGATTATTGCTGGAAGATAAGTGGTTGAAAACCGAGCCTCACTAGTTCAGGTAATCAAGGGAAATTGGCATAAAAGAGAAGATGCGGCTGAGTAAAGACAGAACAGCTACCTGAGATTCTATTACTTGTCGTCTTTCAAGCATAATAATGAGATTATAGTAACCCTAAACTGGCTGAAAACAGAAATCTGGCTGTCTGTCAAGTTCATTGTGTTGAGTTTTACAACACTCCAGATCTGGTTCCTCTGAACCTACAATAATTATACCAGGAAGACAGGCTCAAAGAAACCCTTTTCAACCTTGGACCTTTGTCAGGTTTTGGCTTATGACCAGAGCACCATTGTTTATGCCATGGGAAAGAAAAAAAGAAAAAAACAAAAACCAAAAAACATTGTTAATGTTTATTATTATTTTTTCATCATGCAATCCTTAAAAAAATATTGCCACAAGTCTTTCGCCACTCCAGCTGTCACACTGCCTTGTGATTTTCTGAGTGATCTTGTTATAGAACCACAAGCCCTTTGGCTTCTCTGTGTTTACTCAAATCAGAGCATTTTGCTGTAATCATTTTTTACACCTTTAATTGACACATGCTGTCACATCACACACATGTGGGGTAGTGCTCCTACTTTTTAAAAAATAAAAACTTACACAAGAGACAGAAACATGGAGTCCATTACATTAACCTCAAAAGGTACATATGTTTCCAACCTGGACTAGTCTTAAACTCAGGTTGTTTTGGTGTGGAGAGAGTTGTCAAAAACATGGGATGCCAGACCTTGTTTAAAGATTGATTTGATTGACAGAAGCTGTAAAGTTGTAGCTCAGGAAGGCTCTTAGGCAAGTTTGAAGTCTAGTTGGCTTCAGTTTCACTAGGTGAACTGTTCCTCCTGGTCAGAGGTAGTGTCTTGATTCTTCTTGTCCTTCTGTCTTGATTCATGCTTGTGTAAATGCTTTTCCAGGTCGATGTACACTTGGGCTGCTAGTAGGAAGAGATATTTGCATCCACGCCTCACTTCATACTGTGAAGAAAACAATCAGGTTAAAAGTCCGTATTTACTGTGGAAAGAGCTATGTCAGATGAAGGTGTCACCAGCGTGTTCCTGGAGGTCACCGTTGTTGCTGTTGCGTGGGCAAGGCTGCCTGGGTTAGCCTGGATGAGCTGGGCAGCTGGCATTAACCTGGTTGCTTTCTACCAAAGTGCTTCAGAGGATTGTTTGCACAGACAGAGCTGCCGGAGCAGTAACCTCCCACAATGGTCAGGAATCAACATCTCAGCACAGTACTGCTGTCACTTAGCATGGCTTTAAGAGAGGACATCTTAAACAGCTTCAAGCTTCCATGTAAGAGATGCTGATCTCCTGGCCCCTGATGCTGGCAGACAAACTCTTTTGCCCCATGCATTTTGTGGGCTTGTAAGCTGATATGATTCATTTGCCAAAGAACCCTTTCTCCTGGTCTAAACTGTATTTCTCAGACAGACTCAGAGCATAGGAATGTCAGTTTGCCGCTCTCAAAAGTCCTTCAGACACAAATCAGGACCCTAAGCACAAGTATGGACTTAAGAATGTGATTAAATGCTTTGTTCAATGGAAATTCTTGCTTGTAGCGAGTATGTTTCGGACAGACATTCAGCATTTGTTAAGGTCTGTGCCCACTGCAGACTCTCTCCTGATTTTTCATAGGCTATGGGGTTGTGACACTGTTCATGAGCTGCCTTTATTCCAATTTTCAACTCCCAAATATCCATGTGGGAAAAGAGCTACCACTTATTGAATAGGGATAATGACTATCACTGAGCTGCCTTCCATGGTCGCTATGAAGTAGCAACCCCTAGCAAATATTTCTTAAGTCTCAAATATTTTTTTAAGACCTTAACAACAGATTTAGGACCCTAATTTCTGATGCACCTCTTTCTTAAATGTGAGGTTTGTATCTCAGTGCTCCTCCTGGAAAGGCCACATCATATGGGCCTTTCTAATGTGAGCAATACAAAATAGTCCTATGGCCCTTAAAATTGAACAGATTTTCTGGCAGTAGTGTGTTTGATGTAGCACGCAATAGATATATTTACTGCAGAACTGTCTTCCCTGTTTGTTCTGAAAATCAGATTCTTTGCCTCATAACTAATTACCAGGGACCTCAGGACTACCAAGTTTATGTCAAAGCAGAGCTAAATTATTAACAACCTTTGCAGTCTCAGGCCTGGTTCTCATAAGTCAAAGTCTATTCAGTAGTGGTTCCACAGTTCATAAATTACTGACTATGAGAAATGAAAATACACTGTACCATGATATTTGCAACTAATACAGTGTCTCTGGTGCCAAACCTTCAGAGACCTCAAAAAGAGCATTTTGGGCTGCTTCTTAATAGAGTTCAGTGCACAACTAACTCAGGAATGTGGAATATTGAAGTTAAACAGACTGGGGAATTTGCAGCAAATCAGATATTTTTCACTTCAAAATGATGTTTCATTAAAATGGAACCATTTCATGGAAGTCTATGTTTTAGCAAAGCTGCTCTGGGAAAGTTTAACCAACCTCAGAGGGGAGGACTTATGGTGGAGAAAGACAACAGCTTGAGCCCAAGGAGTGAGCTAAGCTAAATGCCTGCAAACATCTACTAGTACTGGCTTTTTAGCTTACTACAGTTTTTATTTAAGAGGGGGGAAAATTATTCATAAAGTTCAGTTACTAAAAAAACCATATATATCTAAAAGCTTGGGTGTAAATCCTAAGAATTCCTCTCTTCCAAGGTTGAACAGAGCAAGATCACAGCACAGTCCAAGCTGTCCAGAGAGCATAGGAGTGCAGGATTTGAATAGAAGGCTGCTCGAACAGTCCCATGCACAGTGCTCTGCTTTTTCCTCCCCAGCCATGTATCTGACCCTATATCTATTCTCATGGACTCAGGATTAGCTCACAGAACCCACAGTTCTAACATTTGCATTGAATGTGCCTGGTTAGATGAAATGCACTGGTGTCCATTTGCATGTGGAATAGCAGGTTCGGCGAAAGTAGAACTGAGAACTCATCCTTTGTTCTTCTGTTCTAAAAGTATATTAGTTCATGCATACCTACCTGACACAGTCAGTTACTATTTTACCCTAACATGTATTTAGGACCTCATCTTCATATATTTCTATTAAAAACCAGAAAAATTACTTGCATGAATAAGTGAAACAGGAATGTGAAAAGAAACAGGAATACAGAAGAGCAGCACAAATCCTGAAAGCAAGGATTTGAGTATGCTTCACTTCAATTGCCTCAGTATTATCAACTCTGGAAAAAAAAATGAATGTTTGTAATATTTAATGAACCTCTGCAGTGATGTTATGGCCAAATATTATGAAGGAACTATGAGGAAACTGCAGAGTTAATAGAACTGAATTGAAGCAAGGATTCAAGGATTTTCAGAAGTGACTTAATCTGAGGCTTGAAAACTGAAAGAACTTTTATCCTTGTTGAGAAGCTGCTGGCTCCCTTCACCCAAACATATTTATATAGATATTTAACTGATTTCACTAGTGAACAAGCTAATGTATTCTAGAACAATTTATTTTAAAATGTGAACTGTAAAATTATGCTACAAAGTTTATTAAACTTTCAGGTGTTACATTTTGACATACTCAGATCTTTCCTTTAACAATGACAGAATGCTACACAAAAATACTGCATTTCATCTGGTGTAGGTCTTTATCTTATCTTGACAGATTATTGCTGGTTAAATTGTAGAGCTGACTTAAAGGCAGGACTCTTCAAGGGAGCGAGAAATTAAGGCTTCACCAAATGGTAATAAAGCTATTAAAAATGCAAACAGAAAACAGCTACACTGTACAGGTTAGACAGCTAATCCAAACTAGCAGTTTAAAAAAGCAGAGCAATTACACTTTTATTTAAATGCAAGGAATATGAGCAAGAATAGAATGAGGTGCCTTGTTTAAATGCATTCTTTTGAATATTTATTAGAAATAATACATGTAGTTAAGCCACTTATCTGATTTCGGTGAATAAGTAAAATGAAAAAGATCAATTTTCATAATTATACTAAAGAAGTCTGTCTTTCATAAAAATCTCATTAATAACACCATTATTACTGAAAAAATATCTCAGTATTATTATTGTTATTCTAATTATCAGCAAAATGCTACTGATAATGTTGTCATAAAATTCCTTTTTAGTATCCTATTAAGGAAGATAGACTAAGTAGTGGTTTAAGTTAAATCTAGATATTAAGTGGCATTTAGGAAAAAAATATTCTTTGTGTATTTGGATAAAATACATTATGTGTATAATTACATAAATTACTCCAGGTTTAGCAAACAAGAGATATATAGATAATGCTTACGTGCGTATGTATTGTTGTATTATAGAACTAAAGAGCCAGCTCAGAAGGAAACACACCAAGACATGCAAGCAGAGTAACAAAATGTTGCCCAGGGACAAAAATAGTTTCTTGGTAAATTTTAAGAAACAGACATTTTCACTTATTTATTATTATTGTCAGAGGGTCAGTCAGTACTCCATATTATTTTAGTGCCCACCTGGATTTTTTAAATTGCTGAAGATCTTGGTATCCTCTAGATATTAATATTAGAAAGGGCACATTATCTTACACAGAAAGAAAATTTTAGATGCTTACATCCATTTTCCAGCATGATTCAAACTAGGCCAGTGTGGGAGGGAGCCACAGAGGAAAGAAGGATTTTTGGAGTTGGAAGCTGACAGGTCTTCATCCTTATGGCAGACAAGGACTGAACAGCCAACATGGCTAGAGAAGAAGAGAATTTGTTCCTGCCATGTAATTTGACATGGCACTGTGTCGAGATCCAGCTTGCGTGGAGACCAGAACCTCAGCCAGACAAACAAGACAGCTGGTTCCCCATCCAAAAGCCTGATTAATATATAATAGCTATAGTAGCCACCACAGTCAATAAAAAACAAGTATACAGGCTTCCTTGGGAGGTCCAAGGTTGTGAACAGCTTTTTGAATCAGTTCAAAAAGGCTTCTGGAAGATGAAGAGATAGTTGGAAAAGTTGCATAAGTTGTCATGGGAAGACAGTCTGCTGCCCTGCTGCCCACTCTGAGTTTTCACACAATGCAAAAAGAAATATGCTCCTGGCAGCCTAGCAATCTTATAATTCTTACCTCTGGAAAGATAACGTTCAGGTTTATTGAGCAATAGATTTTCATTGGTTTAGATGGTTCTGGCATTTCTGGTTCTGCTTTCATAGCCACAACAACTTTAGTAACAATGGAAACAAGTTCATTTGATGGTACAAGAAGAGGCCAGTGTCTGAGAGGGAATGAAAAGAATAGACTGAAGAACACTTTTCTGCCCAGGTCTTGTTTATTACAATATACATGTCCTTACATGCACAAAAACATGGAGGGCAGTGCTTGGGAGAATGGCTATTTACCATAGCACTGATTAAGCAATGCCTACAGGCATGATTAAGAAGGATCTAAGCAAAAATTCGAGGCTTTTCCTGAACAGGGTTAGAAACAAGCACATCCCAAAGTAGATCACAGACTGATTTTCTCTTGAGATGTATTTATTTTTGTTAATTGGTATGATGTTCTGAAAAAAATCCTGGCAAGTGAATTTTATTTGTGTCTATAACGTGACTGCCTTCTTCCGTATTAAAACACTTACAGAAAATGAACTTATCTGACCCAAGAGAGTCAGGTAACTTTCAGAAACAACTTCTAGTGTATTGCAATCACTGGATGCAATAGAGATAGTTGTACTTATCCCAATGTGTCACGGGTGGCATTTGCCACTATGCATGAGTGTTAAAGCAAACAGAAACAGCTTTTATCACAGCAGAATGTCATGATCTGCACTTAGGGTTCAATCTTTCCATCGACTATGTGGGCACAAATTGACACGCCTCAGAGAGTAGGGCTGAATTCTCCACTTATTTTAGAAAGTGTTCTAAAAATAAAATCAATATAGGGAGTTGTAAAAATAACTTTTTTTTTTTTACTTGCTAGGGAAAATTGCATAAATTACAGCTTTATTTTCTTCTACTTGGGAATTATGTAAGTTGTATGAAAAGCTCAAAATAATTTTATACAACCATTGTGCTTTTGCGTCTGCATATCTCTAGTGATTTTTTTTCTTCCTTTTTTTCTTTCCCCCTTTCTCTTGTTCTCTCTCCTCCGCTCTCTGTCTCTCCATGACTCACAGGCATGCACACACATACACACACTCTTCAGTAGCAAAGGCATATGCAGTAGGCAACCCCCAGTTTTCCTCTTGAGAGTGTTCACAGGGCTTCCAGTATGATTTTTCTCAGCTGTTGTGTATAACAACCTACCTCTGCAAGACAAATTGATTTCAGTTGACATCTTGGGCGCACACTTAGGACAGGTTTCACTTAGTCAATCTCTGTCTCCATCCCACTGTTTGAATTTACTGAGGATACTTTATAAGCAGTGGCTACTTTTAAGGAGGAAGAATACAAATAAAATAATAGTAGGAGTACATACTCTTCAAGACAAGAGCTGTCCCTTTTTGTCTAACACTATTTCTACTACTGTAGCAAAGCAGCTCATAATTAACTAGGGACCCAAAGATTTCTCACATTCCAGCTAAATCCTGCAATTTTCCTGTCCAAAAGCCCTCACTGGATTTTCTTAGGAAAACAGTTAAAACTTACATGACAGCAAAGTATCTGTCCCCAGTCTCCCCGGGAGCACAGAGTTCCTGGGCCTGTGTGTGTGCAGTTAAACCTGCATTCACAAAACCAGCAACAAAACTCATGCTGACCCTGGTGTGGGTGCACCCTTGCAGTCCTTAATTATGGGATCACAAGCCCCACCTCTCCAAATTATACGGATTTTGCCTACAAAGATGGGCACATGGGTGTTTTACAATATTCTTTTAATCTAACCCAACTACTTTAATTTATGTGTCAGAACCTTTATTGCTGTAATTGCTCTTCTCTCAAACGTTCACACGAACAAATTGATCAGCCTTGATGTGCTGTGTACTTAGTAAAAGGAAAACCTTGTTTTCTTTTGGAGATGGTACTTCAGAAATGTAAGCATGTAGAAATGTCTTTTGATGAGCTGAGTGTCTTGTTTGTGACTGCATCTCCTACATAAAGCCGTACCTGCTTTGTGTTTTTCCGGTGACCAGTTCTTAGGCTCTTTTAAGGTTTATATTTACTACTCAGTGTGTTAGATCTCTTTTCCTTCTCCATTTCCTTTTCTTCTCTTCTCCTTCCTTCTTTCCCTTTTTCCTTTTTCATTTTCCTTATTTGTAGGAATCTGCACTTGTTTATTGCTGACTTGTAAGTCAACAGTGTCTCAAAGACAGTGAGGTGCTAAAGTGTGTCCAGAGACCGGCAACAGAGCGGGTGAAGGCTCTGGAGCACAAGTCCTGTGAGGAGCAGCTGAGGGAGTTGGGGTTGTTTAGCCTGGAGAAAAGGAGGCTCAGTGGGGACCTTATCCCTCTCTACAACTACCTGAAAGGAAGTTTTAGCAATATGGGGGCTGGTCTCTTTTCCAAAAAAAAAGACACAAACAAACAAGCAATAGGACAAGAGGAAATGACCTCAAGTTGTTCCAGTGGAGGTTGAGACTGCATATTAGGGAAAATGTGTTCACCAAAAGGGTTGTCAAGCGTTGGAACAGGCTGACCAGGGGAGTCACTGTCTCTGGAGCTATTGAAAAGATGTGTAAATGTGGCATCTGGGGTCATGGTTTAATTGTGGACTTGGCAGTGCTGAGTTAGACTTGATGATCTTAAATATCTTTCCCAACCTAAATGATTCAGTGATTCAGTAAGTCGGTAAGAATAATTTGAAAAAACAATTCCCAGAAAAATACTTGGAAAGTATGTGTGCATTCAAATGTTATCTTTTCACATTTTAATGAGCACAAACACAAAAATAATAGTTATAGCAGATATTCATCTTGCAGTGAGGTCTTAAAGCATCATCTTTTGTACAGAACTGCCACAGTTTCTTAAAAATACTTCTACGCCTGAAAAATCGAATTCATTCACTTGGGCATTTTTGAAGACTTGAAACAAAACATTAGTGAAATAATTGCTGAATCCAGGAAATTACCATGAAGTGATATGTGACACATAATATCTGTCAGTATTAGGGCAAGTGAATATGCTTTGGGCCAGATCATGGCCAGACAGTGAGCATTTCACGGGAGAAAGAGCAGACTTCAGCAGCTAGATAGCATTTTTTTTTGCTTTAAATTATCTTTCTGTGCTGTCTGACTTCTGTGTGCCTGTTCTCAGGATAGAAAGTCAGGAAAAGAAAGATTTTGTTGTTACTTTATGTTGTAAATCACTTGATGTTAGGCTCAGACCAAAAAAGGCTACTCCAGTCAGTGCAAATCAGGGCAGACTTGTGACTTCTCCTGCTTTGCCCCAAGGAGCAAAACTGGCCCTTGGGAATATGAACTGAGTACCTTGGATGCACAAAAAGAAGTATTCACTTCAAAACATATCAGGCAGTATTTGACGAATTGCCCACTGAAAGTTAGAAACTATGTCCATTAATGCTCTCCAAGCAGTACTTAGATGGACCTGTAATTCTTTCTCCACCTGTATTAACATGAATTAACTGTATTAGCTTGTTTCCTCTTATTTCTAACTGTGATGTAACCATTTTACTCCAAATCTCTACTTGTGCTGTTACGTATTTCAGGATCTCCAAAACAGCTCCTGTAAATTTCAGCATGGCTCCATATGTAATTTCTCTTCACACAAAGCTGTTGTTGACATAACATTATGCAGAAAAACATATACCACATCTCTCCAGGCCCTCCACCCTAATCTTTCTCCTGATATTGGAGGTGTATTATGACTTTTATTTCTATTTGGCACTTTAGGGGAAGGATATGTTTATAATTTTGACAATGCATGTGCTTATGCTTAAAGTGTATTTTCTGTCTCCAAGTAGGAAGGCAAATAACCATTATCAGTCACTACTTGTTAAATAAAATTGTAGCTAGTAAATGGCCAACTTTAGCCATTTTTAAGTCTAGCTGTTCAGTTAGTATGGCATTCTCATCCGGAAGATATTTACTTTTAAGAAAAATTAAAAAAGAAATGATATATAAGAAGGGGAGAGTGGAGACAGAATGATTCATAGGAAGAGTCACGGCTCCTGTGGAGCTATTCTTTGTTTCACAACACAATCTGTGCTGTAATCCTGTCTGCTCAAAAAACAGTGTAAAAGGATCTGTTATTTCACCCTTCATTTACATAGTAAGAGTGTGTTTTGATCCCCAGCTGCTGAAGCAAGAAAATACAGTAGCCCCTGCTCCTAATTTGACCTCTTCCTTTATGAAAAAGCATGTTACTGTAAACATTAACTCTGGATAATGGTCCTCAGGAACATTACTCTTTGTCATTGCTGTGACAAATTTCAGGCTGCCTTGGCTTTGAGATTTACCCTCACTTGATGGTCCATGGCTCTTTTAAAGCTTCCTCTTGCCCAACGAGTGTAGCTGGCTAGCTGACCCAGCATGTATGTAACTGTGCTGCACTTGTGACATGTCATCTTCATTGACTTGGGTCTCCTCAAACCATTAGGACTTCCGGGGGAACATGGTTCTTTTAGGTGCATAAACTTCACAGAATCACAAAGTGTTTGGGGTTGTAAGGGACATCAGAAAGCTGGTCCAACACTCCTGTTCAAGCATAGACACCTAGAGCCAGTTGCCCAGGACTACACCGGAACAATAGACATATCTTCAAGGACAGAGACTCCACAACCCCACAGGGCAACCTGTGCAAGTGCTCGATCATCCTCACAGTAAAGTGTTTTCTTATACTTAAAAGGAGCCTCCTGTGTTTCCGGTTGTGCCCATTGCCACTTGTCACTGATCACCACTGAAAAGAGCCTGGCTCTGTCCTCTTTGCACATTCCCTTCAGGTATTTATATACGCTGATCCCCCTGAGCCTTCTCTTTTCCAGGCTGGACAGTCCCAGCTCTCTCAGCCTGTCCTCCTCATATGAGAGGTGTTCCAATCTCTTAATAATCTTCATGGTCCTTCATTGGAGTTTCTCCAATATGTCCATGTCTCTCTTGTACTGGGGAACCCAGAAGTGGATACAGCAGTACCCCTTTGCTGAGGACAAAGCCACAAGTGCTGAGGAGAATAATCACCTTCCTTGAACTGCTGGAAAACAATACTTGCTTTCCAGATGGGCAAGCCCCAGTATGCACTTGTACCTGAGGGTTTTCCTCCCTAGGTGCAGAACTTTTCACTTCCCCCTGTTAAACTTCATGAGGTTTTTGGCAGCTCATTTCTCCAGTCTGTCAAGGTCCCTCTGGATGGCAGTACGACCCTCTGGCATATCAGCCATTCTTCCCAGTTTTTTGTCATCTACAAATTTGCCAAAGGTGCACTCTGCCCTATCACCCAGATCATTAATGAAGATGTTAAACAGGATTAGATCCCTGGGGTACACTGCCAGTTAGAAGCCTCCAACTAGACTTCATGAGACTGACCACCACCCTCTGGGCCCAGTCATTTCAGCCAGTTTTCAATCCATCTCACTGTCTACTCATGCAACCCATAATTCAACAGTGTCAAAAGCCTTACTGAAGTCCAAGTAGAGAAAAAATGGCTTCTCTCCCCTCATCTACCCTGTCATTCAATTCAGCATATCAGGTTATCCAGTTGGTCAAATATGACTTCCCTTTGATGAAGCCATGCTGACTACTCCTTGATTATTTTCTTGTCCTTCAGATGCCTGGAAATTATTTCCAGGATGATTCCATCACCTCCCAGGGGATCAAGGTAAGTCTGACCAGCCTATAGTTCCCTGAGTCCTTCTTGACCTTCTTGAAGGTTGGAGTGATATTTGCTTTTCTCCAGCCTTTGGGCAGTTCTCCCAGTTACCACAATTGATCAAAGATCATCGAGAGTGACCTCACAATTCACAGTGACAGCTGCTGGCTTCCTCAGCACTCATGGGTGTATCTCATCAGGACCCACAGATTTATGTGTGCCTCATTTGTTTAAGTACTCCAAGACCTGATCCTCTTCCACCATGGGTACATTTTTCTTGCTCCAAGCTTTATCCTGGTCTCTGGGATCTGGGATTCTTGAAGACCTTTCTTGCTAGTAAAGATTGAGGCGAACTAGGCATTCAGTACCTCAGGTCCTGCATAACCAGGTCCCCACTCTCCTTCAGCAGCGGGCCCACATTTTTGTTAGCCTTCCTTTTATCACTTTTGTACTTACAGAAGCTCTTTGCCATCCCTACCACATTCAGTTCTGGTAAATTTGACTGTCACTCTTTTCCACTGAATTCTGGGAAAACACATTGGGTTTCTGCATCCCAGGGGATAATTGTGAGGAAATGTTAGAGGAACATCAAGGTCCAGAGGATGGTACTCCCTGTCATCCTCTCTAACTGCAGAACTGTCTGAGCATCAGCTGAAGGGAAAGTGACTCTTAGTGCTGCTACCCAAATTCTGTGACAATATTGTCCATCAAGGTTGAAAGCACCATCAAACACAGATGAGAGCTTGTTGGGAGAGATGGGTGGAAATACTAAGAGTGCAGAAGCTGGGTTTAACTCTGCAACAAAGGCTGTGACACTAAACACTATTAGTCTAGTTTTACGCCTAGAACATGGTCACCCTGACATCTTTACTGTATCCATGCTAGTTCACACCCAAATCCTTTCTCCAGTAAGCTACTTGTTTTCCTGTGGAGGAAAATCTTAGCACAGTTGATAGGCTAGTTTGCTGAAGGACACGTGACAAATAAACCACCTGGCTGTGGCTGATGCTGCCTCGAGCCATCCTGTAAAACTCTCTCACAGATCCTTGTACGGCCAGGCATCCCCATGCCATCACTCCACGTCCCATGTCACACAGCAAATATTGACAGCATCATGCTGGAGAATCCCTCTCCAGCAGGCTCTGACCTGCTTTACACTGAAAAGTCACTTTACACTGAAAGTCCACAAAAGTCTGTGAAGAGATATCTCGAAGTCACAGCATACCTGGCAGATATCTGGATTAGGCTATTGCAGGTAGCATTATCCTAGGGCAGGGGAATCACCAGCCAGCTCCACTTTTTGCAAGGGCCCCAAGTTCTCTCAGTAGTGCAATCCCCAGAAGGTGTGAATATAGTGTAAAATGTAGTCTCTGTGTCTGTGCATTTTATTTCATTCTGTTTTTCTAATTGACAATAAATATAACCATAAGAAGAAGAAAGACAACAAGAACATCACCAAAGAAAACTCACACATTGTCCTGTAGGTACACAAGAGGCAAGCTCCTACTGTGGAGCACTGTGATTGAAGGCAGCTGGCACTGGTAAAGAGACATGAACACACCCAGCTGAGTGCTGTGTGAGAGCCCTGTGAATTCAGCAGAGGGAAGAGAGCTGATCTCCAAATACTGCATGCTGCAAAAGCAGCTGCCCAGAGCTGCCACAGAAGCTGCCTGAGCTCGTTGACACTTCTGCAGGCAGTCAGGTCCAGTTCTGCACTACACATGACCCACCTCAGGCTGTTCGGTTCAAGAGTATGCAGTCAATTTTAGTGGAGTGGCATCCAAAGAACTATGAGGATGTCTCCTTTAACTTACACCACCAAAAAATGAAACAACAGATTCAAACAGTCCAAAGCACTGAGTGAAAGCTCACTCACTCCCTTTTCTGCAATGCTCCCACAGGAATCAGAGACCCTGACAGAGACAAGGTTTGAACCTATAGCACTCACAAGAGTGCTATATGTTAGGTGCCCCCTAATATTAGATGCTTGAATCAACTCCATGGGCACATTCTTCATACATCTTGCTGATGCTGAAAGAGGAGTACCACTGCATGGTTCCCAGCAAGAGGGTAGACAAGAATGTAAATCACTTCAACTTCATGAATAGGTTCTCTTTGAGGAGTAGATACTCCTGGCAAAAATGTTTTTGTTTATTACTGAGAGAAAGAGAATTCCTCTTCCAGGACTTAGGTGGTATTTAGATCCCTTTGAATGCATTTAGATCATAGAATAGCTCAGGCAAGAGATTATTTACCAAAAGTTCCAGAGCCAGGGTTTCTAAATGTGTTTGAAAGCTAACTTTGGTCACCTAGCAAACTCAAGCTGAACAGTGATGTACCCAGTGTTTTGGGCAGTTACTGAGGAGTAGAGAGAAAAGCCTTGGACACTCCAGTATGTTGTCTAAAGCATTAGGCTAGTCACTGGAAAGCAGAGCTGTGATCAGTTGTTTAAACTATGATTGTTTCTCAGTCTAAAACAAAGATATCCCTTGTGATTACCTGGTGGCTTGAATAACTTCATCGGGCATTGCATTTATACCAGTACTTGTGCTATATTCACACAGCATTGGTGATGCCATTACAGAACAGCTACCACTGTAATATATGTTCTTAACTTTGGCAACGGACCTCTGATGTGTAAAGAAACACTGGCTATATCCAAATGAGGTAGTAATTTAATAGATAACAATCTTAATAGATAACAATCTGATGTCAATTATTTTTACTTCTGTTAACCAAATATATTTGACATATTTACTTCCTATTTTTCACTTAATTCTTCTTAAAGTGGGATTTTATTATACCATTGGTATTAGAATTGTACTGTACAGTTCCCCATCTTCATTGCTGTATAAAGAGAGAGGTTTCTTATCTATAAACTAAAAAAATATGCATTGCAGTTTTTTGTCTTCAGTTAAGATGTTGACAAATTTATACAACAAGACGGGAAGATAAATGCACTCTGTATCAAGGTCAAAATGGTATCAAAATTTCAAAAGCGTTGATAATTTTAAAAGTGTTTTACAATGCTCTTAAGTAGTTTTCCTAAATACTTAGCTCCTACTAATAGTCTTCTCCCTCAGAAAAGTCATATTACAGATGTCTTCTACATATAATGACTCTTCCCCCAATGAAGTTGAACTTTTCTCCACTAGACTCCTCTAATAGCTAAACAAAGAGTGAGAGAAAGAGAAAGCTGCACTGACAGTACCTGCAAGAGGTACCTGTCCTTGTGTCCTTCTGAATTTGCTGCTGCTTCTTGTTCACTTGCTGGAACTGTGGTGGGAAGGTTCTGGCAGGGACCTAACTGTGTCTTTCCCAGACCAAAAAATGCAGAGGGATCCACAGTGTGTGACAAATGTTTGTGGCAACCTGAAGAGTACAGCCAGCATCAGGCTTCTGAGGGTGCAAGACATGGGTCCTTCTGAAATAGGGTGAATTTTGCTGTAGTCACCTCAACGTCTTTTTCCTTCCCTGGTCTGGGGCAATAGTTGTTCCCGTTGCATGACCATAAATTGGGGACGGGACCCAATGTTACTCAGTTTGTGTATATATTACTACATGTTTTTAGATTAGGAGGGAGTGCAGTGAGGAACAGCACCACGGAGCAAAGACCCTACCAAACAAACAAACAAAGAGCTCTGCGTTTATGCAAAAGTGACTAAATTGTGTGGGCATCCTTTTCATAACAATGAATTCCCTCAGAACCCCTCCTGAAATGCCTGAGGATCAAACAAAAAAATGGTCATGCCATTCAGAGGGAGTATTTACACATATGTGTCATGTGCAATTGCTTGCATTAGTAGATTCCATTGCCATGTGTTCATGGAATATATTTTATACTTTTTATTATATAATTAATAACATTTATTAATAATTTAATAACTAAAAAATAGGAAAGATGTGACAGAAAAAGCCCAAAAAGTCACAATGCGTTACTTTCCCAGAATAGCATCAAGACTGAATTGGAGGGGAAAAGGAGTATTGGGACCATGGATCTAAGAAAAAAGTCGTATAATGAGTCCTATCAGTGAGACACTGGTGACTTTCTCAGCTGTCCCTACTTTTTTGTCCTCTTAAAATGGAGAGGAATAAGGAGAAAACCCCAAATATAGAGAGCTTCTGGGAAATAATATTCCTGATATAAAGTCTGGTCTGGGGGACTGAGTATAGGTGTTTATGAAGAAGGAAGATAAAATGGATATTGGATCTGACATCTGCTGAGGAGCAGAAAAGGAAGGAAACAACAGAGAAAACAGGTGGAAACAGACATGGTGATTGGCACCAGTTTTATATTTTGACAGTTTTCAATGTTATAACATTCAGTTTTGTTCTCACTGGCAATAACTCAGCCATTTCCACAAAAAAAAAAAAAAAGAAAAAAAATGAATGTATTTTGAGGAAAAACCCCTCATGTGACAGTCATTCTGACCAACCTTATCAGGGAGGTGATAGCCAAGTGATGCAGATCCTCAAAGACACAGAGAGAAAAGCTTTCATTTCATACATGACAGACACATCATGGGTCGAGACATATGGACTGAAGAATGGGTCAGATAGATGAACCAATGGTGAGAGAGGAGTTTCAGAAAACAGAAAATATTTAACTATCAGAGAAAGAGGTATGTAATACATGAAAAGAAAACATCATAGTATGGAATATAATATCACCTTGTTGGAAAGGACTATTTTAGTCTCAGAAAATACAGACAAATGGGACTATGAGGAATACAGTAGTGTTTATTGAAAATCTGAGCCATTAAAAGGTGAATGAGGTGGAGAGACAAATCTACATTTCTAGAGAGCCTCAGCACGTGGCAGAAACACAGAGATGCTTGTACAGCCCAGCAAAACTGACTGATGGACTATAATAGAGACTGCTGGGGAGCGAGGGGTACTTAGCAGAAAAAGGTGTCAGCATTCTGTCATGCAGCAGATGTCAGGAGAACTGAGCTTGGTACCCAGAATACATTTTAAGATAACAGAAAAAGCAGTGATTATGCAGGCATATTGAAGAATAGGGATAGCAGAAAGTTCTGAACTTTTTTGTTCTTTTTTTACCTGAGAACAGAGCAAAAAACTATTTGAGAATAAAACATTTTTGTAACCACTAATTAATGAGAATAAGTATTACATTTGTCCTAGTTTTGTGACTTCACATCATAGAGTACTAGGAAAACACATCAGAAAAAAAAAAACCTACTCCTTAAAATCTGAAATATTGGTTATTGCTGCTGACTTTCAAAAATATCTTCTATATTTCCAGTAGAATTGAGGGTCCAGAAATCTTGAATGCTGAATATCACATATTAAGCTTGAGCTAGGTAGGCCTCTCCTTGCCTGCAAAGAAAAGGACATTCTATTTCCCAGTGAGAAACCAGACATTAATTCATAAGTTCGACCTCCTATTTATTAGTTCCACTCACCAGTAATGGACACAAAACAACCCCATTTGACTTGTAGAACTGGTTACTGTAGGAGAGCAGCAAGCATGAATAGTGAAGGCACTCAGCCAACACGCAGTGGGCTGAAATTGGCTGAAAGATGTCCCGGCAAGTATTTCTTGAATACTTATAAATAACAACAAAATACAAAACCCCCTAAACTGTTCCAATTGGTTTGTTAAATGATAATAGCCCATCATTTGGTGAACGCACTGTTTGCCATCAACTATTTGTCCGTCCCTCCTACCGATGGAAGAGAGCTCTGGCTGAGTGGACAGATGTTTCTTTCTGCTAACTTTGACAACACTTGGGTGCACAGTCCTTGACCAGAGGAACTAATTAAGTAGTAAAATCATCTCTTTGTAAGACAGGAAGAAAGGAAGGGTAGGACCACTGAAGAACTTGAGGCACTGATTAACTCACAAGTGTTTCCTGTATAATGCAAAGCATTAATGCTTAATGGTCTCTGAGAGTAATGAACCAGAACCATAAGTATAACAACAATATCGCAAATCATACATGACTCCTACAGGAGCCTTTTTCTTTCTTCATTAATTGTTCAATCTATAAGAATAATTACTTAAACTTCTTATTTATTAATCTTTACATTTTGATTCTATACATTGCAACTGAACTTAGCTGGCAGGTTCTTTGTAGCATGGGTAATGGTAAAAAAAACCTTAAGAATATAGCTCTCCTAAAGTACTGAAATGCAAAAACTTTGCCAGAATTAGCACAGATACAGACTACGATCAACCTAATATTAAATGAGCACACACTGTATCTTTCCTCTGCCTGTTAAACTACTAATTGATGTGCTACTGATGAATAAAAGGGTTGGCATTTCAGTCGTGAACTCGCTTCACCGCTGCAGTTTACTGAGAGCCCCAAGCTGCTGAGCTCATTACAGATCCCTTTGCTGAACTGGCTTTACAGGCAATTTTGTGAAGGGGCAGCATCAGAGCTAGCCCGCTGATTGGGACTCCATTGGCTCAGCGGGGCTCCAAGAGTTCAGGGGAGAGAGCACAGCACTGAGCTAAAAATACGTCCTTGCCTCTGTAGTGCCAAGAAGATTGCCTGGCTGTGCTAATTGGGAGGGACCTAGAGATCTGGGTGGTATTTTAGGCTAATCTCAAGGCGGGACCTCTGCAGCATGTATGTGGCTCTGAATATAATCTCCTTCAGCACTGTCATTTATACCGTTCCTGGCATTTACAATCAGAACCATCCTTGATTGACTCGTGGCTGTCGCTGCACCCTAGACTCATCTTGCAGGAGTGAGGGGGGATGAGGGAAGATGAAATGGCTGTGCACTGCACTGACTTATGAAACCATGTCACAATTTTAGTGTCGTGTTGAAATTATAAAATGGGAGAAATTGCCCTGATAGGACCAGGGCTTAGTGGGACTGCACAGATACATAGTCCTCCCTCAGAAACTGACTGTAGAGTTGCACAGCAGAGGGTTTTCTTAAACCCCCTCTGTTGGAATTTATTTTTCAGTCCTGCCCTCTTTCTCCCTGTAGTCTTATTTTTAATTCTCTGAGCAATATAGCCCTGATGTCAGTGATCCTTATCTTACCTCTATTTAGAGCCCAAATCCCCCACATTTGAAAACTGGGGTGGTCAGAATAGTCTGTGTGTCTGCTCATCCTGCATTGACTTTGTAAGGCAGAAGGAGATAGAGAAAAACAGGAAGAGTGTAAGAAAGTGACAGGTTGAAAGCATGAACAAAACCAAGAGAAGCAGAAGTAAAAAATCTGACAGAAAAGCCTATAAGAAAAATTTGATCATAAGAATACTGAGCAAGTGAGAATTTTTGCTCAAGTAACACGTTTAACTGTTAGTTTGGTTGATTTGTTGATTGTTGGTTGTTTAACAGATATGCAGTTTTACAGAGGTATTGCTTGCTTTATTGGTAAAACATATTTCAGCAAAACAGCAAGGTAGTATATTTCATTCCTCCAAATTTGAGTGGATTTTTTTTATTAGAGAAACTTCATAAAATACCAGCATGATTGGGTAAGAAATGCCAAATGCTCATTGCATTAAATATCTGTGTCATTGCCCAGTGTACAAATTGTCAATCACAGGCCAAAATAGCTAAAGTAAGTTTTAGAAGTCTCTTCACACATTACTGCAACGTTTCCATGAAGCAGTTGCACTGGAGATCTTATAGCAGGTATGAATTATAACAACGTAATTTTTCAGAGAAAAAACAACTACAATATAGTTTAATGTGTTATTTTTGCCCCCAAGGAAAGTGCTTTAAAAACTTTCCTGTATCATTGTTTTATACTGCATCAGTTCTCCAGCCATGCTGCTGCAGTGATCTTAACAGTGGACACAAACATTAGGCAACCACCCCAGAGTGAATTGAAGAGTGGTGCCCTCACCCAAAGCTAGATAGAAAATTTCAGGATATTACAGCACACTTGGAAGTAAATAAAAGGAGGAAGTTTCTAGATTATAAAATGTCACCTCTTTTCAGGATCCTGTGTCTCTATTTAGAAGCCCAAATGAAGAGACTGATGTCTATAAGTGTTGAAGGCTCAAACACCTTTTATATTCCCATTTAGACCCTGTCCCTAAAGCTCTAACACTGAAGTAACAGCTTTATATGTCACCTTTTTTTTAACAGCTGTTACTAGTTATTTTTAAAGCCTTTATGACTAATATAATTCTAATAAGAACTTAACACAAGCCACTGCTCCAGCTTTAAAATAGTCTTAATTCTGTGTAGCTGCTTGAGAACACCTTGCTGTGAACCTGGAGGATGTTAGAAAGATATCAGAGAACGGGTAGCATGGATAAAAGACTGGAAAGTATTATTGGCAGAGTACGTAGAAGAAAGAGAAGGTACTCAGTTTAGATAAATCATATTAAAGCCCAGCTTAAAAGGTGACTTGATCATAAAAGTATCTGTATGAGGGCAAAAGGATGGCTGTAGAGGACTCTTCAGTCTATAAGACAAAGGAATACTACACCTAACTTCCAGGTTACACTGCACCTGGAAGTTCAAGCTAGACAAATTTTTACTTAAAAAAGAGGCCAAAATGGTCAATGCTGGTGGTAACTAACCACTGAAATTGTCTACTGAATCCTGTGGTGGATTTTTCATCCTTGAAAATTCTCCAAATAAAATATGTTTCTAAAGTATCCCTCATTTTAACCATAAGATTTCGATTTGAAAGAAGAATGAATTCAGGAAAGATCGGAGGTATTCATAGACCTGATACCTATAATACTTGCTACATCAATAAAGTGTAATGCAAAACACAGCAGCGAGCCAATCATTCCATTTTACTGCTCAGCTAAATTCTATCCTGAGAGCCGCTGGCAACGTTTTATCCAAGGTTTTGCACAAAACCATCACTGATGCAAAGCAGCAGAAGAGAATTGCAGGTACTTCCCGATTTCAGATCTATGGTAGTCAATAGAAAAGAGTACAGTTGACTTCAGTGGTAGTCGGTCTTGGGTCTTACTGAGGATTGGAGAAAACATTTGTTTTCCAGCCTCATGTGTGAGTGGACACATGATTTAGAATGTTTTAAAAGGCTTATAATCCTTCTAATTACTGTGGGGTTTATTGTGTCAGGCAGACAAATTTTCTGTGGTCTGCCAGGTACAAAGTTAAAACTTAACTCGGATATTTCAGCAGAAGAGATTCAGCCCTATCATCAAAGCTAAAAGCTATTTTGGCTACAGCAAACTATTTCTGGATGAAGTGTACAAAATGAGTCCCAGAATTTACTTTAATATGTTAAAAATAATGCTGGGTATGGAAATCTTGTCATCATATTTTACCAAATTAGGTACAGAATGTACTTCTGCTTCCATTTCTGCTTCCCTGATCACATGGGGTGATCCACCAACTTAAAATTTTGAATGTTATATACTTTTGATTGAACTTTTTTCTGAACTCTGAGTTTTTAAGAGAGTCATAGACTCAAATTTCTGGCCTTGGAGAAACCTAGAAGATACAGAGCCAATGTGTATGTCTCACACGCTGATAGCTGGATAGCTATGGACCCAACCACGGATTGTTGGTAAGAACATGCTGTGAGAAAGAACAGGATGTGGCTGGAAAAGGGGACCATATGGAGGTAGGGCAGCACTTTCCTTGGACAAATATTCTTGCTCTGGCTCTTTGAGATAAGCACAACAAGAAAGTGTAGGAATGAGGTCAAGAAGTGAGCATGGACTGTTGAGCAAAGGCTGATCCAGCAGGGGAGGATCAAGACCACAAAAGACACCCAAAGCCCTCTTATCTGTTTCCAGGAAGCTCTAGAAAAAATGAACTGCACAGGATAACTAATTTACATAGAAAGTAAGAAACTTAGCACCAGGGTGGGGAAAACTTGTCTATAAAAAGTTACCCTTGTGAAGCCTGAGCGGCGCCCCCAGGACCCTTGACACCTCGTCATTTGCAACAATGCTGTAGCCAGGATCTGTGATCTTCCTTTCTCTCTCCCTCTCTTTATTCTTTCTCTCTCTCTCCTCTCTTTCACCCTACTTTTTATTCAAAATCCACCATTGTGTGTTTATGCTATAAGGGACTAACATACCAATTTCCATGTCCTGTGTATAATTTACTAATAAAACTTGGTAAGTTTTTGCAGACCTTCTGACTTTTGTTGTTCCTTTTGGACCACAGGCATCTATGAGTGTTGGGTCCTGCCTTTCCTTTTGGAGTGTGATGCCACAGGGCTCTGTATACACAGATTTTCAATACGTGAAATTAAGGAAAGGGGGGGGAATACATTTAGAAGCAAGATCTCACAAGTTCTTAGATTCTAATGAAACTGTAAACTCTCCTTTTACAGACAAACTGAATTTTTAGATTTCACAACTAGTCAACTTCTAGCACAGTAAGACAAACTGCATTCATGCAGAGAATGACCTGGTAAATTCCCTTTAAAGTTTTGCTAAAGTGAGATCTGGACAATAAATTCCAAAGATGCCTAGCATAAAGTAGTAGAAAATAGCATCTTGAATGTATTAGTACATAAAAGGACTGCTTTTTAAAACTGGTTCATTGTCTGCATATGGGGTCCTGGTGAATTCTAGATGCAAGTGGCATCTTTTATTAATGTTTTCTGGTACAATAAAAAATATAAGTCCTGGTGTCTGTTTTGCCACTGGGTCCTGCATTTTTCAACCACCCGAAACTCCCATTGTGCATGGAATGCTCAAGAAAGATGGGAAGGAGCCATAAATACTAAGAACTTGTATAACAGCAAGGATGCTGCAGTTCATCTGCACTGGTAAAGGCAAGACCTGCACATAAAGTTCCCACTCATGTGAGTTATGGGTCATTTGCTCATTAGTGAAGTGACTAATCCAGTAGTGAAGAGGATGTTTAGTGAAAAAAAATTGCATTATACTACTGACTGCTGTGATGGATTTTTTATATGCTCTTTGTGTTATCGTTCAGAAGACCCCCTTTACCCAACCCTTGGTGTTGCAGCCGTGTTATAAGGAATTTTATCAGAGCAAACAGGAGTCTTCCTAAGGCAAGAAACAATAGAACAAGCAGGAAATAAATAATAACTAGATAACCAGGAAACAGCACTAACACAATAGATGTTCATTCATTAGTTTAAACTGTCACATTTGTCCTGAAATGATCAGAACAATCACAGTGGCGCTGCAACAGTGAAGTTTACGATAAATCCACTCTTATGCATTTTGAAGGCCACTTCAGGAGAGTTAGAGGAATAAAAAGGGAAATCAAAGGTGAAACTTGACAAGGAAAATAGGTGAGCCTGAAAAGGTTTCCAAGCATTTAAATTCCTTAAAACTTTTGAAGCACTTACCACTGAAAAGAAGCATTGCTTCACTTACCTACCATTTATAATGACCTAACACTAATATGGTAATCTAAATGGGATGTTTAGTCATGATGGGGTTTTGTTCGTCCATATATTGTCTTTCCAGACATGGTTTAATGAGACAAGTCTCTTCTGTCATTTCAGTCCACATAAGTGCCACAAGATAGTTTCAACACATGGAAATACCATTCTGCCACTGTCTGATCACTGCTAAAATTTTATTATTTATAGATCATTTGACCAAACGACATTGATTCTGAATATTCAAATTAATAATATCATTGATTCTGGATATTAAAATTAAAAATATTTATGCAAACACTCTAAACTCTGAAAACTAGCATCATTTATGACAAGATTTTTTTAAAAACTCAACCTGTTCAATGCATACGGGATGAAAAGTGATGCATAGATTCAAGTTTGCTTTGTTACATACTGATGTTTATCAAAACATAAGGATTCTGTGTTATATTTGTAACATTCTGACTGCTTCTCCCACTTTGATTTCTTTTTTGTATCTCTTTCATTGGAGATGCTTAGAAGCAATTTTACCAGGTTGTAAGTGAAACGACCTCTAACAGTGAGCAGCAAAGTTCTGCCTGCTTTGCTTTGCACCTCTCAGAGTTAAAGCTAAGTTTAATTGAAGCTAATCTGTCATCACCAAAACTCCCCCCTTTTTTTTATCCTGTACATGTTACCATACAAAGCAGAGAGAGATTTGAGGTTTTAATTGTGGTTGTTTATGACCCTCTTTGGTAAGACTTGCTGAATTTCTAATTATGTGCTTAACCACTGAAACAAAGCTCCATACGTTACTGCATAAGAAGTCCTCTTTGATTGCTTTCTTTGAAGTTACATAGCAGCCTCGATCAGTGAAATTATAGGATTGCTTCCCTGACATTTATTGAATAACCATTATTTAAATTATTTTTCTTCTTTCAATGAGTTTGTCATACACTGTATTTTACAACAGATCCTCTCTTTGCTTGTTATTTACATAAAAATTTCAATGCTTTGTTGCCAGAAATAAGGCAATGAACAGATACATGTAAAAGTAAAGTATGATTCACACAAAAATCAAAGATGACTGGAAATATACTGAGAAATGCAAAGTTTTATATTGCCATAAATTGTATTTATTTGTAAGAAATATTTAAAATTAAAAGTATTGCTTTAAAAAGTAAACCTGAGCATCTCTGTTCAAACATTTCTAATTCATTCCAAATTAATCTGGTTTCATGGGAAAAGAAAGATGTAGTAAAAATAACATTTCTCAGCATAGTGAGGCATAGTGGTATAAAAGGCCTTGATCCATGGCCCACTAGAAGTCCTTATACAGTGACATCACTCAGCCCTGGATCGGGGCTTGAGCAAAGGATATTTTAAACAGATGCGAGACCAGAATCTAGCTCAAAATACAAATACTTTGTCAATTGCACTGAAATGTGTTTCTCTATTTTAGCAGGATCAGAGAAGAATTCTACTACTCTGCATCGGTACCTCTAAAACAACAAGTTACTTTTCCGAAGAAATCTAAGTAGCTGACAATTTGCTCCCAATAACTATTTCTTCTCACATTTTCACTGAAGCTATCATTCAGTTTAGAAAAACAAAATAAATAAATACCCCAAACACGTTTTTTAATAGCGTTTTTATAGTTTGGAAATGGCAGAGAATTTTACTCTGAAAAATTAAGAAGGAAAAACACAATGCTACATATGCAAATGAAAATAAAATACCTGAAGGCTTGATTTTCCATGGTATAGACATTACACAATAACTGACAGTAATTTAAATTTCATCATTATCATGCATTTGTAGAATTTCTTCAAAAGTTAAGATGATAGTTAATTTGAGATTGCTGACTTAGATCACAATACAGTAATTAGCCAAAATTAGAATTAAAGTCAAATTTGAAAGAAAATGAACCAAGTAATACAATGCATTGTGTAGTACTTTTTCCACAGACAACTCCACTGATAATCTTTCAGTGCATGAATTATCAGGGAAGAAATACATTCTGATTGTACAACTCTGTTACAAAACTCTTTGAATTAAGGTGGCGATGCAAGAGGCATTAGCTTCCACTGAAAATACTACGTGTGTTTTTTATATCTACTCTGAAGACGCATTTTTAGTATTTTTATTGTGGCAGGAAAAATAGCAGAGGTTTTGAGGAGTGCAGGGTGTCTCATAGTGCTCTACTGCTCTGGAGGAGAGTGGTTTGTAGTTGCTTAAAATATGTCTTACAGTAAAATAATTATTTGAAAGACCAGAACAAATCCTGAATAAAAAGAGTTAAACACAAAACATTTTGAAGTAATTATCTGAGCATGAGGTGAAATAAAATACAGAAGGAGGAAAGGAAGAAACTGTGTTTCAGCAGAAGGAGGTTCTTGTCTCTTCCTAGCATCTCTGATCTTCTGTAATTTTTATTTTTCATACTGGCAGTTTTGATCATTTTTCATAAGGGAGAGTTGCTCAGCTATCTGTTCCACATAGTTTTAAACTGGAAGAATAAGAAAAACAAGGCAAAACAAAACCTAAACCCTGTATGCTCCATTTGCTGAATATATGGTTTCCTTCCCCCCGCTGTGCCTGTGCCAGATGGCACTACACTGGGTTGGATGATAATAAACATGACAAAATACAGTCAGTGCACGAGCAGAGATAACTGTGGCTGAATGTACCAGGACTGGAGCTGGTAGGGGGAAGGGGCAGAAGTTCCAGCTGTGAGAGAAAAGCAAAGTTCTGCTCCTCAAGGGAGGAGCTGATCTTGTTTCCAATTAGCTCCTATTGGCAGGGGCACATGGGGCCACTGGGAAAGAAGGTTTTCCCTGGTTATCCCAGCACCCTGCCCAAAGGGCAGATTTGGGACCATTTCCCTCCAAGTAGAGCCCAATCCATTAACCTGGGGTGACGGGAACTGTTTTGGTACCATAAAGGACAGAGAGCCTGAGCAAGCTAACACACCTTTGGGTTTCATCCCTGGTATGTGAGGCTGGCAGGCTGCTGAGAAGGGGTAAGGTCCACCTGGCAGGATGGGCTTAGAATAGGGCTGCAGGGAGAGGGGGGAGGGACATGTCTGGGTCAGAAATGGTGACTTGACTTTGTGCGCACCTCTCCCTCTCCCATGGTCCGGCCATCTCATCATCAACTCGGAACAGTGGTGTCCACAGAGAGGACCCCCACCTCTACATATCCCCAGGGCAACATCTCCCTAGGAGGCCTGATGAGCTGCTGCTCCTCTTTGAAGCTTCTCCTCCACAACCTCTTTCTGGAAGTACTTCAGCAGAGATCTGGATGAAGATGCACCCACTTATAGTAACAGGGCATTTGGGATCTGGTCATGTGCATTGCTGTTGTCCTCTGTGTAGGCACTGGCAGCACAACATTGCTTTTCCTCTGGGTTTCTGCATTCAAGCCAGTGAGTGACCCAGAGGGTACCTGAAGCATGTCCAACACCTCCCAGTACATAGATTTCGGGGGATCCATTTATCCAGTAGGTAAAGTTTTAAGGTGGTAAGTGAACAAACACCTGGCAGAGAAAGGTGCTTACAATGCACATAATCTCTTTCAAAATGTTTTTATGAGGCAGGTAGCAGTCTGAGTTCCTGCTATTACTCATTTGATCACGAGGCTGATGTAGTTGAAAACAGGTCTTCTTTTAATCCAGTAATTGTCCTTGGAAAACTCTCTTTGGCAAGGGGAAAGATCTTCCAGCCAGAAGATGTGTCTATGCATTAATTTATTTGCCCCATTCACTTCAACCTCTCTTTGGTTTCCTTTGTTACTCTCATCTTTTCCTTCTTGCCGACCACTGCATTCTGAATCGGGCACCCTTAATTTTGGGAAGCCAATCAAATCACAGGGAATAATTATTTACTTTTAAATAATTATGTCCTTTGCAATTTATGTGATGTTATTATAGAATCCATTACCCAATCTAAAGAGAAAGAGCCAGTTGAAGGGGTACGAAAGAAACACTGAATTACTTTTGATCCCAAAAATACTGTAATTAAGAATTTCTTAGTTCAGCTCTCTTAAACCGATGAAACTTTCTTCTCTGCTCCTGCATGAACCCTAAACAGTCCACACTCAAAGGTGACCACTAATATATCTGACCACTCCGTCTATGAACCAGGCAGTGTCTGAGGCTGGGGCATTATCCGTCTCTGTAGGCTCACTGTAAGACTGTTGCTGAAGAAGAAGCTTTGGATTCATTATTTCCTATGAGACAGGAGATTGAGGAGAGGCAAAGGTAACCCCCAACATTTTTAGATACCGGTGGCACAGACCTTTGCTCCTTGAGCACAGGCTCCTGACATGAGGGTGGAAGAGAGAAGAGTTTCCTCTGCTCACCACATGGTGATCACAAGTGTCACCTACAGACAAAAGAAAATGAAAAGGAACGATAAGTGAAACACGGGCAACGATTTCGTCCCTTGAAAATACACATTAATCATCTGACAGCCCTCAGCTTCACTAAACTGAAAGTTCAGTTCGTTTCTCATGGCAGGGCTAATTTTGGGACCGGTGCCGGGAGGCGAAGCTGAAGCCGGGCTGGCAGCAATAGTTAGGAGCGGCAACTGCATGAGTGTATTAAGAAACCGAGTATTTACAAAAACTCCTAACGGACCCGTAAATACCCAGCTTAGCTGCTGGTTTAATCACTCGCAAAGACATTGCCTGACTCTTTTAAAGCCTCGCATATCTGAAGTTTTGGAAGGAACTGTGAATAAATACTTCACTGCCTGCTCACAGCGACCTTTCCTCAGCATTAGCTCATCAGAGTGCCTGAAAGAGACCCGACAGAAAATAAGTTAAATGTAACTTAAATCGTCATCCGACTCGACTCTAAAAACAAGAAAGGAGAGGCGTCCACCAAAAGGTTGCAAAAGGCGTCAGCTGCACTGCGGTTATTAGGAGTGGAGGGAGAGGGATTGCGGGACGCGAGCGGGCAATGTGGCTGGGATCCCAGTCCCCAGTTGTTGGGGGGGGGGGCTTTTTTCCCCCCCTTTTTTCCCTTTTTCACACTTTTTATTTTCCTCACTTTTTCTTCTGGTGACTTCGAAAGATGTCACGGCAAAGTGAAATCTTTGTGGAGGCCTGATCATGCATTCAGACTGTAGAGTTTTCAAAATGTGATGTTTTGCAATGATGACATTAGAGTAGCAACCAAGGGTCCGAGACAGCAACGCCTGCTGCAGCTGGGCTTCGCTTTGAAATGCCCAAGACAATGGGGGCCACTGTTCTTCATCGCTTCGCCTTTCCATTCCATTTGCATAGTCTGTTCTGCCTGATTGACCAGCTTGGGCTGTCCAAGGGACCAGTATTGTTCACAGATCACTTCAAGATGGCACAGATGACAAGATTCAGGTGAGAGATGAAGTGGGATGATTCTCGAATGCCATAAGGAAAAGCTACCCTGGGAACTTTTAGCTCAAGAGAAATAATTCAAGAATCTAAGCAGTTAACAGATTTTATTTAAAAAAAAGAAAAACCTGATCATATTTGGAACTACGCTGCCACGACACACAAATAGCAGGAGGTTTGTGTGTTTCGTTGAGGAATTTTTTTTGTTTGTGTTTGGTTTACGTTGGAGGTATTTTTTTTTCTGGTTTGGGTTCGTTTTTTTTCTTTTTCCATCTCACACCTCACCTTCCCCAGGCTAGTCGTTCCCTTCCCCAGGCGGGGAGTGGTGCCGTTGAAAAACTTTGTGAATAACAGTTTGCTTAAAAAAAACAGTCGACGATAAATAAAGCTCATCATAGAGGGGAGTTTTGAAATTCCTGGGTGCCTACTCCTTAACTAAATGCCCGGATTAATAAGTTAATGTTCATAAAGAGCTTTCGACGTGGAAAACCCTCCTGGAAAGGTGAAGCGCGCAGAGCACTGTCAACTGCCTCCAGGACGGCAATACCCCCAGCCCAGACTTCGTGAGGGGAGCGAGGGGAGGCTGGAGAATGCCTCGCTCTTCCCGAAGAAGTTGTAAACGCTCTGCTGGCCCAGATTCACGACTGAAATGTCATGGTCTGGGCTACTTCCCTCCCCCCCCCAAGTACTGGAGTAAACACACATACATGGCAGCGCCCCTAAAATGAGTTTCATTTGACACCGATGTTTTGACTTCATCTCAAAAAGACAAAATCTTTGTCATACAAGTATGTTTTCCCTGGAGGGGTTTCCAGAACAATTTGCTATAATTTCTTTACACCTAACGGAACTGATGGGATCTGAGCAGTAAAACATATTCCCACAGTAGTTTCGCTCTCTCGCGCTCTGTTACCCTCCTGGGGTTCAGATCACTCTTTAGTATAAATATTGCCAATAACTGTGCTAATATGGTGATTCTCGGAAAGAAGCAGAACTCTCTTCTCCTCGTGTATCAGACCTAAAGCCATGCGACTTCTACTTAATCTCTCGGTGTTTTCTCTCCTAGCTGCTCATCTTTCCCCTGCAGCGACTAATACACTTAATTACATGATTTACAAGAATTGCCAACAAGGTCCCAGGGGCCGCTAAAGACCGATCCCCACCCGGCGAGTGGGGCGTAAGGTGCGTGCCTGTCTGCCACATAGGCACCTCAAAGGGAAAGTGTCTTCAGCAGGACTCGGTTCATCAAAACTATCCAAAATATCAGGCCCTTCTCCACCGTTTCACACACACCCGCACACCCCTCTCGTGTTCCGGTCCCAGGTTGATTTGAGGGGTGCCGTTGTTCCCCCCTTTCCCCCCTCTTCCCCAACCCCCCTACCTAGGAAAAGGGGTTAAAAGCTGCAGAGGAAACTTAAGTGGCTCTGAAGTTTGTTTAATTTCCCTCCAGTGTTTACTGATAATTCGAGAGACGCTTATCTCGGGGAATATAACGATTAATACAACCGCAGGTTTCCAGATAAGTGATTGTGATGGAGATTGTTGGCGAGAAAATAGACAATTATCCGCTGTTAGCTTTACATAAAGATCGCATTAACTTGAATTAGTTATCAGACAAAAGAACATCAGAAAGCTGCACCTTTCTGCCAAGGCAACCGCTTGCAGGCGGTGTGCTCCGCACAAGCAAACGCACCGCTGCCTCCCCAGCATCTCGCAAGCATGAAAGGGGCGGCGGGCCCGCGGGGCCGGGGGGGGACGGCACCGACACGCCGCGCTCCTGCGGAGGCAGGGCCGCTGCGAGGAGCGGGAAGAGCGAGCCCCGGCACCGGGGGATCGCTTTAATATCAGCTGCCCGGCCGGGCCGCTTTCATTTCCATAGGGCGAAATTAACATGGACGTGGGGCAGGCGCTGGGGCGGGGGCAGCGCGCCAGGGGAAGAAGCGGCGTGGCTGATCGCCAAGGAAACCTCGCTGAAAGGGAAGGGTAGAGCATGTGGCTATTAAAATCCCGACACAATAATAACATTAAGGAAAAAAAAAATAAAACCATAATGATAACTTGGAGGCAGCTCTCCATTTGCATATGAAACCAGCGGCCAGAAGTGCGGCAGTTCCGAGGTCGTCCTCCCCCAGCAAGACTGAAAAGCCTTTTGATTATTTCTCCTCTCCCTAGGAAAGGCTGATTCCTCCGTAATTGATACGGGGAAGGGCCGTAATTAATTTTGCAGCGAAGTAAAGTGCAGCTTCTTCTCCCGGTTGGAGAGGAAGGGCTGAGAGCGAGGAAAGGGGGCGAGGGAGCGGAGGCGAGAGGAACTCCTTCCGAGAACCCCTAATTAAAAGAAATCACGCCTCACCCTCTCCGGCACCGAGACCCCCTCGACTCCTCACCACCCCCTCGCTCGCCGGGGAGACAAGAAGGGCAGGGACCGTGGGCTGCTTTCACCGAGTCAGAAAGCATTCACCAAGCGCTTGTGGTGCGGGAGGTTTCTGTGGGAATCGAGTGGCTCGAGTAATTGGAAGGGGAGGCGGGTGCACTCTCGGCTGGTTTCACTCTGGAATTAAAGGCAGCCTTCAAAATAGGGTGTTTGTTAGAGAATTTCAGTCGGGAGGAAACCTGCCATTTCGGATCAGTGCATTTTCTGTGCTGGGTTTCCAGACAGACCCTTAAGCACCGTGTTTATCTGCATAAGGGAAGAGGGACAGGGGTGGGAGGCTTTTCATGTGTGATGGGGCAATAGGGGAAAAAAACGGCGAGGTACTTCAGGCGGCAGGCTGAAGCCTAACAGATGCTGGAATACAAATCAGCTCGGGCGAACGGGGGCACATCAGGTCCACGCCTGAGGTAGCCGCGAAGGGAGCGGAGAGGGTATGCCAGGTGAAGTGGCGCTGCTCCCACCCGGGACGGAAAGTACCGGGAGCCGTCCCCAGCCTGGGGACGTGCCGCTGCCGCCGCTGGGTCCCCGCTGAATGGAGCGGATAATGATCCCCGGTTCCCAAGGCAGGCTTGCTGCTGCCTGGTGAGCCTTGGATTTGTGTGGTCCAAGCCTTTCCCAGCTTGTCCCATTCTGTCACCGGGATAAGGGGCTCCCTCGGCTCGTTTGCACCTGCGTCGCTTTTGGCTCCTTCAGGAATGCGCTGAAGCTTGTAATCAGCTTTGTGAAGCCATTGAGTGCACGGCTGAGTGAAACTTCCAAAGCTCGCAGAAAACTGGCCCGCTGAATAGGAGTCAGCATGGGGCTTCTCTCCAAGCCCCTGGCCTGCCAAATTCCAGCAGAGCCCCTCACAATCAGTCCACACAAGCTTTACTGCTCTCCCCGCACTGAGAGAAGCGAGAAAAGAAAAGCTAAAATACCAGTCACCGAGGTTAGCGGTTTGTTCCCAGATTAATGGCAAACGCTTCTCTGCCCAATCCCAATTCACTCGGGGTGTGTGTGTGTGTGTATACACATATATATATACACATATATATATGTGTGTGTATGCATATAGATATACGTGCATATGAATGTGTATAAAAGCCTATGGGTATAACAAGAAAAGAAAGAAGGAAATAAGGGAGAGTTATTAAATTTTTATTTTATGTGACCACAAAGGTTCTTGTGGCACCAAATAGGTAGCAGGCTGTCTTGCTGTCCCATGGGGTTGTGCTATTCTCATCTCAATCTTTTCTGCAACGGTATGTTTTAAGGCTCTGGATGAATGTGACTCAACTGCAGTCTGGTTTTCCATCTGGAAGTGATTGCATACCAAACAAAACTCTGGGGGAGAGCAAGAGAAAAGCAACGGGCAGGTTTAAAAAAAAAATCAACTCTAGCATCACTAAACCCACTTTAGGATAACTCAGAGGGCCAAGACTCTGTGGTACTCGCAGAATGGGTTTCCCATGCTCAAAGTCGCGGCCGCCTCGCAGTCCCCAGCCTGGGGGAAGAGGGGATTCTCCACTGCCGCCCGGATTGCTTCCACACCGGGGAAAAGCGAGCGGGAAAGGTCCCACTCGAATGAATTCCCTTACTTCGCGCATCCTTAACACTTGCGACATGTATCCCTTCACTGCATCCGATTGCACAGGCAGGAGTGACGCTAAGCAACTCGGGAATACGTAGCACAACTTCATCATATTTTTCATCCGAGTTCTGTCTGTAGTTGAAGATTCACATTTATTAGCGTAAACAATACTGGAGCTATACAAACACCTTGCTTTCTAAAGCAAGTCCTTTCACTGTAATAAACACAGTAAAATGTCTTTAACTCTGCAAAATTGTAAGGCAAGTGCACTGTGAGATCAAACTTCTGAGTACAGAACAACTGAGTAAGGCTTTAACTTCCGGTCTTGGGACTTTTTATTCCATTTATGTCCTTCTTCTTCTACATGTGTCTAAAATAACGAAAACAACATTATGACAACATGAATACTTCTTGCAAGTCCTTCTCTTCGGCTAGTATAAGGGGGGAAGCGTACACTTCCAGCATTTCCAAAGATAATGTTTCCTGAAGGGTTTAGCCATGCCTCTTAATTACGTCATGGAAATCATGTTTTCTTGAGGTCCACATTGAAATAACCGCGGCAGAAGGGACAAAACTAACTCCACAGAGCTGGTAGACATTTCTTGTGGGTTCAGCACGATTTTGTCTCGCTTTGCTGTCATGCTTTTGGTGTCTTCTCAATTACCGCATTTTCAGGAATGTCCCAGGAATCGATGACAGCAGTAGGTGTTTTCGCCATTGCCTTCTGGCGAGCTTGTAGAGGCTCATTGGAGAGAGTCGTTTGCACAACAGGTGCATAGTTTAGCAGCATCAACGTACCGTATTCTGATTCCCCAAGCCCCTCTAAAGGATAAGGTAACACCCGATATAAGGAGTTAGGGAGTAAAAGCGCAGAGGAACATGTCTTGATGTTGAAGTCCTGACCCTTCTGCTGCACAAAAACTTCTACATATGGCCAAAACGGGTTTAAAGCCACATCTCTTTCTGTCTGTAAAGTTTCTTTTCTTTTTGGAAGTTTGATGCGCTATTTTCGACTGTGTTGCTCCTTCCAAACATTCTCAGTGACAAGTCATGAGGATATGCAGTAATTCAGAAATTAGTGAAATTTTATTCTTGGTGGGGGCGTTGGATTAAGAGGCTGGGAGAGTGTGAAACAAGTCAACGTGTAATTGTATGATAAGGCTCTCACGAGGAATTTATTGGCCAAGTTGCTATTTCTATTCCTTCCTAATCTCGTTTAGCACATTCATTCTCTGCAATCTGTCTCCATAATCTTCTGTGACAGAATGGCAGCCAATAGAAGCATGCATGTTTGGAGAGAAGAGAAAATATGCAGAGGCGTGATAAACTGATGCTAATTATCCATATTTAGGACACCGAGTGCAGAAGATCAAGGTTTACAAATAACAAACCAGAGCCAATGATGATGGCTTCCTAGTGTGGAATATATTGGAGGGGACAAGATAAGGGTTTCACATGCAGAAGAGATTTATTGGTCAAAGGGTTCACCTTCCACTTTTCCACTTTTATATAGCAGTAAATTATTTGGGCTAAATTCACCAGAACATTACTCTTTTATTTGGCAATGTGCCATGACTTGCTCTTTCTTTGTGTCCTTTCAATGCAAATCCTTGTAGTGTAACATCAGTTGATAAGAAACAAATAATTGAAGTAATAGGTAATTCCCTTTAAATTGTGCATATAGGACAGTAAGGTAATCATCTAATGTAGAATGAGACCGGAGTATAGAGCAGATAGCTGAAAGTGAAACAATATCCATCTCGGCTATTAAATTACATTTGTACTAGGGAAAAATAACCTGCAGAAGACTTATAGGCTGAGGAAGAGACAACACTATTTTAGTCACCTTTAGGCCATTTTCCTACAGACAACTCAAATTTATTTCACTTTAAAAACAGCTTACCACAATTTTTCTTGCTTTCTCTTTCTCTTCCCCCCCCCCCCCCCGTCTTTCTTTTCCCCCCGAAAGCTAGCATTTAAATTAGGGAGTCTTCATTCTCTTTTTTAAAACCTCTTGGCTCTGAGAAATAATAAGGGAATTCAATTTGGCAATATCTATGTTGTATGGTTGAGGGTCAGTGGAGTGATCTTAGCAGTCTGCAGTAACTGTATTGCAAAGTTTACAAAACGAGAATAATATTTGTTGAGTTTATGTTTATTTATAAGTTCAGAAAGTGTTCTGTGCAGTGGCAAAATTTGAAACGTTATTTTCTATTACCATCTTACTGTCAGGTAGAGGTAAACTGTTCTTTAAGAAAGTCACTCTTTAATTGTGTGTCAATATTCCTTGCTTCTCGAGCAGTATTTTTCTTGTATGGGTGGTACGACGGCATTCAGCAAAATACAGAACCTGCTGTTGGAGCAGAAGATACCCGTCTCAGAGGTGATTCAATTAGGAAAACTCATTTAAAATATCTCTTCCTTGATATAAGAAAAAATATTTCTTCCGTGACTACTCGTTTAAGATGAGAAAATTTTCTGGCATTTTGTTTTACTGTTGAATGACTGTAGATTTTTTTTCTCTCCCTCTCTGAGGTATTCCTTTGATTTGGTTCATGTTTTGTGTTTTGTGCAGATGCAAAAATACTGCAGTCCCAAGCTTAACATTTTCACAGGTTTCCTAAAAATATTTCTAAAGTCAGTCATGCTTTTTCAAATTCCCATAAGTATCTGACTTCTCTCAAAATTACCAAAACCACATCATTAGAGAAAGAAGGTAAGCCAAGAAAACGACTGCAATTTGGGTCATAGAAATTGCCATTTGGTCACTAGTGGATAAAAGCAAAGGGCATCAGGATTGGAGCAAGGATATGGAGCACGACAGCCTGGGGACAGGGTTGGTTCTGGGGTTGCCCTCCGCAGTGAGTGCCGGCCCATGAAATACCCCCGGGCTATTTCCCGGGCACGGGGAAACCTCTGGAGCCGGATTCAACCCCCGCTAAAATCCACCAGGGGCTGTCCCCGCCTGCTCCACTCGGGAAAGCGCATGGTAGAGGCCTTCGCAGCCTGAGTGCCCCCGGCTTCCCCCGTGTCAGGGGAACCTTTGTCCCGTGTCCCCCATCCAGGGACAAGAGGCTTTTATCTCCGCAGCGATTCCACAGCCTTGGCCCCGGAGCTGCTCCCCGGGTGTGGGGTTCCCCACTGGCACCCACGCTGCCACCACCCGGCCTCTTCCTCTCCACCCTGTTGAGGACCGCCTTCCCCCACGGAGCGGGCAGAATCCTGCTCCCCACGAGGAATGCTGGGAGGTGTGGGGGGGAGTCGTGAACCTCTTGAGCAGGAGCACCGGGGCGGCGGGGCGGGGGACCCCCGGGTGGAGGTGCCACGGCGGGGCGGGAAGGGGCTGCTCACACCGCTTTCTGTAAGAAACTACTTGGCGCTGTCGGAGGGGCGGGGGTGGGCGCACGGGAAAGCCGGGTCCTGGGCTTCATGGAATAACGTTTGGCAACTAGTTTGCCTGAGGTTGATTTTCAAAGTAACGGCCTCTTAAGTCCGGACCGGTTTGAATCAGCAGCCCCTTTGGCTGGAGGCAGGACGGCAGGAGGCTTCACCGCAGCTGCCTCCACCCCTGCTTTCCGTGCGAAAAATCCTTCTTTCCCTGTTCGTCGGAAAAAGGCAGTCGTCTTCCACAGAAAACTCGAAGACTTTTTTCGAAATCAACATTTCACAGTTCCGTTTGTTGTCTCCAGAGAGACAGTGGAAATCCCTCTAAGCCGGGTGTTCTCGCTAAGCAAGGCGAGCGCACCGGCGGAGGGAATGCCGAAGTTTCCCCTTCAAGTGTTTTGTGGCTGCACTTAACTATATAATGCCCGATGATGGAAAGCACTCTGTTCCAGATGTTGTCCAGTTGTTTCACAGAATACGAACGGAGCTTCTATAATATCTGTTCTGCCCTTTTTTCATTTTTTTTATTATTATGTCTCGCATCACAAAAGCCAAACGCTATCCTCCGTGAATTTTAGCTCTTATTTTCCGCCTCCATACTTCCATTCATCACTCAATTTTCACGCCTGTAGCGAGTCCTCTACCTGTTAGGCAATAGGTATATGATAATAAAACTAGGAGGTGAGACAAGACCCCTCGGCTCCCCCTGAATCTGGTGTGTAGCTCTGTGCATATGGCGAGAGACTTGCATTCTCCAGCAAACGCCCGGAAACTATGATGGGATGTTCCCAAGTACGTGACGTCATTGCATATATTTATGAAGCAGTTGGTATCCACACACTGATTTTTATTAAAGATTCTTTTTTTTTTTTTAAATGTGTACTAGCTTTTGCTCGTTAAAGGAGATCAGCAAGAATATCCTGAGGAACAGAGACCATGTTTTAACAAGGGACTCTGAGACTCTGAGTTTGTCTCTTTTCGTGACAATAAGTTTACCTTTCAGCTATAGTATTTTGTCTTATTGAGCATCCAAGGCTACCCTAAGATAGATGATAAAAACAGACGTTCAAATAGGAACCCTTTACTGTGAGTACATGAACATATAGTTTAGGCATTATGAAACATTTAAAACATGTCTGAGATGCACGAACACGTTTAGTTTTCTACCCCAAACTACCCACTGAATAATACAGCTACATAGCAAGCTTCTACCAAATTAGGCTCATTTGGTCACCCAAGGATGCCTTTTGCAATAACGCCACTTCATTGCTTTCCTTATCTTAAATATGTGGATACGTGGCATGTTCATCATGATGAGCTTGTCCCACTTATCTAGTGAGCTTTAGTCTGCGACCCCTAAAACTGAGATGTTGTTATATTCGGGAAAATCACACAGGGCTTTCCTCTGCAGCTCCCTAATCAAAGCAAAACGATTAGAAGACTATTTGTCCCTATGTTGTGACCCAGAACTTAGTCAGCTAAATGGACATTTTAGTTGGAAGTAGCAGAAACTTCCTCAGCCTTGCTAGAAAGTTAGAAACTGAGAGGAACATAAACATGCTTTTTGGAGGAGAAATGCATGTTCTGCTCTCATTACTTTGTTCTCGGCTGTTCCATAAGACACATAAGTAAAGATGTGACACCAGACCATGGAAATTAGTGATTTGTAAAATGCACTGCATGCCTATATCCCTCCTCTTCATTCTTACAGCAGCTCAAGGCACATCGCTGAGGAGATTTTTTAGGCCAAACTCCATGCCTCCCTTATTCGTATCTTCTTTTTTTTTTTTTTTTCCGAATTTTATTCTTCCTGAGCTATATTACAGAATCTGACATTCACAGTTCTCCTCCAGTCTCTCTACCTTGACATATACAAGCTTGAGCTCACCTACAGCTGTGTGTTTTAAAAGGCGTTTCCCACTTAGTTTTGTTTTCTTTTTCATGGTCCTTCAAGGTAGAAAATGCACGTGCTCACAGTGACTCGATTGCATAGCATTTTGTGGTTTTCACTATTTCCTACATTTTAACACCGGGGAGGAGCGGGACGAAGACGAACCATGACGCTTTCACCTGCCCGGGGACTGAAAAGCAATTTAGAGGAAGGAGGACTGACAATGCGCGAAGGTACAGATAATGAGAAAAAAACCCCAAACCATCCCTTAACAAAAGCAAAGCCTCTTTCACTCTTCTGCTACCTACAGGTGAAATAAAAGGTAATATGGAAAGTTAATCTAGTCACTTGATCAAGGGATTGCACAAGATTTTTCCAAAAGATAAAGATATCCTGTGTGCTCTGCAAGAACTCCACGGTTGGAGTGAATGTAACTCGGAAGCACTTTAGCAGGTTTCAGATCTTTCCCCACCACTTAGGAATTGTTTTCATGTCGATACTTCGTTTTGAACTCCCCTGCTTGGGCTTTTAGTCTTTCCTGGCTTTGGGCTACTTGTGTTTGTAGCTCCAACCCTGAACAGCCATTCATTCTTCTAATCTGATTAGGATTGAACTATCTACTGTCCAATGATTCTAGCAAGACAATCTTCCTGCAGATTTTTTTCTGCACTGGAGGAAAAAAAAAAAAAAAAAAAAAAAAAAAAAAAAAAAAAAAGAGACCTGAATTCAATACGTCTGAATTCTGTGCGAGACAATTTTTGGGTAGGAAATAAACATCTCCCTACACCCCCGGCACCTTCACCCCCCTCCGTGGATGTATGGTGCCTTTGTTCACCGCTAGTTCCTAGTTGCTATGGAGTTTTACGCCTTGGTAAACTATATTTCACCTCCTCCCGGTGAAAGCTATTCTTTTCCTAAACGCACACTTTGCAGACTCCTGTCCTTCCCCGCCTCATGTCGGCTGCAATTCCTCAGCCCACGCTGGTCTGCTCCTGAGTGAAGCCACGTTTTCCCACTCGGATCTCAGCTCACCCTCTAGCACTTGCCCAATTGTTTGACCCCCGACAGATGCTCTCCTGCTTCTCCTCGGTTTCATTGTCCTTTTTTTTTTTAAGTTTTCTGAGGGATAGTCCCTCTATCTGAGAGCTGCAGTTAACCGTGGCACACGTCTTCTCCAAATCAATGAGAGGTGTCCGGTCTGAAAGCGTGGACAATGAGATTTTACTGAGCATGAAGCATATTACCCCCAAACCCGTCCTGACAGGCCGTGCTAAAGCACTGAATGACTTTCTTGAAACGAGACCTTTCTGAAGGCTCCTCCCTTCAGAGAATTACACCGTCCAGGAAAGATAAGCATGAAACTGCACGAGGGCACCCCAGGGCTTTGTAAACTGGGGGCGGGGTATGTGTTCTTTGTCACAAGGCCCCACTACTTCTACCCCAAAGCCAAGGACCAATGTTCTTTACCTTGGCGGTTGCTCCTCACTCAACACCAGCTCCACACGTGTTAAAGGATGAGGTTTTCACTTTGGTAGTTCCAGACTTTTTGACAGCACATACAGCAGTGTGATTCAGCTCAGTCGGCTCCTATTGACTTCTAGCCTACCCTAAAGAGGCATCGCTAGAGGTGTCCCGGGTTTAGGCACAAGGACTTGAAGGGCTTCCAGGTCTCCTGCTAGCACCCCTTACCACTATGGGCATGCGGCCACAGGAACAGGCCCCATACACAGCACCGCTGTTACATCAGAGATCCTCAAGAGCCTCCGACCTTTAGTTGGTTTATCTTTACTTTTGCAAATTTTCCTCCAACGGTAGAATGGTTCACTGAGTGTAAAAGTCAACGGGCTTTCCCCTCAGCGTCTCTAACTAAAGCCTCTGGTTACATCTGCACCTGCACACCAGGTTCCCTCGTTCCTTTGTCTGCCGTCCTGCACCTCGGGGCCGTCCCTGTGTCCCAACTCTTTCTGACGTTACTCAGCAGAGGCGCAGTGGCGTTGGAGTCAGCAGGTAGGGAGGCAGACAGGCAAGGCCCTGCCTGCCCTGCACCCATAATCTGTTATCCCTCCTGCCGCCCGGCCAGCGGGAGTCGGCGCCCACCGCTCCCCCCGTCTCTCTCTGCAGCCACTTTGCTCACGCCAGCCCTCCCCTCCGTGTCCGGCTCGGAGCTCTGCAAGACCGTGTCCTGACACGTTTTATGTTTCGTCTGCTCTGCCTCTCTTTTGGCCTTGCCTTTCCAATCACTTTTCAGCCAAGCTTTACTGTTGGACTCCTCTCCGCCTCGGCCGTGGGAAACTCAGACCTCATTTTCCCTTCAGAAAGCAGCATCCACCCCTACCCAACCTCAGCATGAACCCAGGGAGATTGGCTTAATCTTGACCGCTACCCTCCGGCCCCAACCTGCCGCTCCTGGGCGCCAGCCCTCCCTGGAGCTGCGGGAGTGCCCGTGGCGCTGGGGAGACGGAAGGGCAGCAGAGCGAGACGGCGCCGCGTTTCGCAGAGCGGGGCCACGCGTGGCAGCAGGTGCCTGGGGCTTCACTCAGCACTTTTAGGAGGGATGTCTCCGAACCGAGCCAGGCCTATCGGCTTCGAATCCCCTCTGTGTACAGAGGCGCTCGGTGCTGGTTGTGGGGTAGTGCCGAACCACCCAATATCCTCGCTTTTGGGGGCGCTGAGTTTTCTGGAAGAGGAGGAGCCAATATGCCGCGAGGTGGAGGGACCACTTGCTTCTCCCCCCTTCCCCTCCCCCTCCCCCCAAAAATAAGAAAATAGCGTGTGTCGTCTCCTCGCCATGTGCAGTGTCTGTGTGCGTGGGGTGTGCGCGGCACGGCGGAGCGGCGGCGCCAGTGCACCGCGGGGCGCGGAGCGGCAGCCGAGGCGCCCACCCGCCGCTGCCGGCGGCCCGTCGGGGCGTGCCCCCCTGCCCCACTCCCATCCCCCGCCCCCGGTAGCCGTGCAGCAGATGGCCCGCGGTCCGGGAGGGCGGCCTGCGCCCGCCCGCCGCTGAACGCATGACTGGAGCCGGGCTTTGGTGTCGCCCATCCCGGGAGGGTCCCGTGTGGAGTTCAAGGGCGGCCTTTGCCGGCTGACAGCAACGCGCTTGTTTTTCCCAGATATCTCGGCCGCCCCCGCCTCTCACGCCTGGAACCCTCCCTCCTTGCTTTCCCCTCCTGCTCGTCGGTGAGAGGCCAATAGACTGCAGTCGGGAGATGGGGCGCACCGCAGCGTTCTCCTCACCGCCACCCGCTGCAGCTCCCCGACCTCCCGCTGGGACCTCTCTTCTCCCACCCTCCCGGCTGTGGCATCTCCCTTCTCCCCGCAGCAGAGCCGGGGCCTCCCCTACCAGACTCCCCCCTCCACGGCGGGGTCTGGTCTCGCTGGCTGCCCGGCCGGCCGCTGGCCTGCAGCGGGAGCCGTCGGTATTCCGCCGAGTGATTGTAAACGGGTTTGACTGGCCGTTGATCCCGGGGTCAGGACTCTCCTCGCTAATCCCTCGCTCTCCAAACACCACCCCCCGCCCTTGTCCCCGCGTTCTCCCTCCCTCTCTCTCACCCCTCTCGCCTCCTTCCACCCCCGTTTCCCTCTTGCATCATTCATTTGCAGCCCCTCCGACGGCATCGGGGGCACTTCACTTCCTGGGGCTGCAGCTCGCAGATACCCACTCGCACCCCACGAACAACATTCCCCAGGCCCACTGCTCCACGACTCTGGGGTACTTGCTTAGCAAGATCAGGCCCCCGCACATTCACACGGATAGACGGACACCCTGACGCTGTCCGCGTCCAAGGGACTGCCCCTTCCCGGCACTCCCCACGTGTTGCTGAGTGTCGGAGGGAAAGGGAGAGCTGGAGCTTACTGGAGGGAGCTGGCAGAAAGTGTGCGCAAAGGGGGGAGGGCGGGGCAGAAAAGGGCAGGGGAGGGTCGGTGAGTGCCCGGGAAAGGCGGGGGTATTGCGGGGCGTGGGAGAACGTCGGCGCCAGGCCCGGGAGCGCATCTCGTCCAGATAACCCACAGGCACCTGCCAGTTCGTGTCTTTTAGTTCCATTTTACTCTACGGCAACTCTCAGATCAGCCGTTTCATTTAGTTTTCAGCGGGGGAGTGTGTATGTGTGATGTTGTGGCGCCTTTTTTTTTAACGTTGTTTTTTTTTTTCTTCTATGGCAGTTTACGCATGATAATAAAAGCTATAACCTCGTCAGACGTTCAGGTGACCCGGCCTGATGTCATCTGCATGTGGCTCAGCTGGGAGGGAGGGTCCTCACCACCCCTCTGTCCAGTGCAGGAGCATTTCGTGGGGCTTCTTGTCCCGCTGTAGCCCTCCGGGCTCGTTGGCTCTGATTTCTGGAATCGTCCCTCTTTTTATCTTCATGGATGATTTAATGTGCCCTCCTCCCCCACTCCGTTGCTCCCAGAGGCTCGGAGCCGTCCCATCGATGCCCCGCCCGGCGCTTGTTGCGGTGTGACTCCGGCTGAGGGCACGGAGGAGTGGAACTGGAGGGAACGGCTTTTCCCCGGGGCCCAGCGCCACTCCTACGAGCTCAGCGAGCCACGTACGGTGGGGGGAAGGAGAGGGGGAAAAAAAGTGGGGGGAGAACCGTTGGGAAAGAGCTGTGGAGTTCAGGCCAAGTTTGCGTTTTGGCTCGAAGTTTGGAGCGGATCAAATCTGTTATCGCTCTGTGCCTCCTGTCCTTCTGGCTGCTCTGCCACCGCCCCCCTCCCGGGGCAGATGGACCCTCCGTCAGAGCTCTGACCGCGGGGGCGGGATCTGGCCCATGGGGGGCCTTGACCCCAAGCTCCCCACGCTACACGCGGCCTAACTCCGCAGAGGGCACCTCCACCGCGCTCCCCTTCGCCTTACTCCCTGGATTGTCCTTCCTTTTACTGAAAACGAGATGACTTTTTGGTTTAATTCTTCCACATACGCGATTTTAATAGCTCTGTCAATCATGTTAAAGGAGGAACATTTCATACAATTTTAGATTTAATGTACTTAAACCATAAATCGCTTAAACCTATTCTTAGTTTTGCATATTCAATTATTCTCTTATATGTAACTCGCACAGCAGAAAGCCGGAAGACCTAATTATTTTACTGTACCTAAACCCAACTCATCTGCCTAGGAAAGCTGTTTCGTTTGTATATCCAAACGTGAAGTTTAACTTAAGTAAAGTGAACTGCTAAACCAACCAGTAAAACACAACTAACAAAAAAAGCAGCAAAAAATTCTACCCTGATGATGTTTCGGGGAGGGCGGGGGGGGGGGGGGAATGTTTTTGGTATTTTGTAGTGGAGGTGTTTTTTTTTGTTTGATGGGGGCTTTGTGTTTGGTTTTTTGTTTGTTTGGTTTTGGTTTTGGTTTTTTTGTTTGTTTGTTTGTTTTTTCTTTTGGGGGGTGGCCTTTCGCAGAGCAAAATGTATTTCTTTGAAAGGCGGGCTGAGAATATTCGAAGCTTATTTGAATATAACCGAGATTGGGTCTGTTTAATCCACTTGTGTTGAAAGAGCAGGTATTCCCATTATTCTAGGCATAACGCCATTGAGCCGCAAAATTCTGAGGGTAGGAGGGAAAACTCGTTAAAAGGAGATCATTTAGACAGCCGTAATATTTCTTTTTTTAAGCGTTTCCCCGTAGTATTTCTGTTGTTTGGACGCAAATAAACAGATGTTTATTTGCTTTTCTCCCTTGACCGTCCCAGTCCTCCTATTCCATCAGAGGTGTTCAGCAATACAGGATCGTCTCACTGGGATTTTTCTATTCTGCATAGTCAGCAAATGTGATTTTCAATAGCTATGATCCTTAAAGAAAAGACGCTTAACAGGGTTGCATCAGATGTATATGTGTCTGCATGTGCATATGTACACACACACACACACTCCTCTTCGGTCATGATGCTCTCTACAGTGTGTATAGATATTTACGAGTACGTAGTATGCACATGAAGGAAAACACATTTCAAGAAACAGTTCAACAGGTAGCCAGCCTAATCTGCATATCTAAAGGTACGGCTAATAATATTTTAAATTACATCTAGGATTGTGTTTGGCTGGAGGTAACCGACGCCAGGGAAGTTTTCTCACAGTTTCCTGCTTTCTGTGTGCTCTGTTCGGAGGCTGAACATTTCCAAAAGTCGCCTGTCGACTGAACCCGCACACACCTCGCTGTGATAAAGGCTCAAATAGTTGAAAAAAAAATGTGGGGGGCTTATTTTCGGTTGAAATCAACAGACACCTTCCATGAAAATTCTATGTTCAGTTTAAAGCATGAGTGATTTATACAAAATTATCAACATAACTCGGAAGAGTTATATATGTCAATTGACATGTAAGCATTATAGAAGAAGTGCAATCTCTAACAGGGACCAAAACCGCTCCTCATTAACCAACTAAAACTTCCGCACTCATTATGGACGAAGTATTTATTCGCCAGCGCTAAAAGATAATTTAAAAAGTCCTACAGACTGCTGCCGCCGACATTACAGTCACGGAAGTTAATTTTGTTTCCTTTTGTTTAAGTAGTTATAACTATTTTAAAAATTCATTTGCTACAGAAGTTTACAGCAAACTTTTAATTCTAACATATCGAAAAGTATCGACCGACAGCTAGAAAAAAAATTAAATTTCAAAGCACTGAACAACATTCTGCAACGAACTGACATGCATCGTTTTGCTCGACAGCTTTAGCACTAGTCGCTGAAAATTGAGGGGGGGCCGTCGGAGGGGACAGAAACGTGTGACCCCTCTGTTCCCCGCTCGCCCCCCGGGATGCTCCGGAGGGATGGGGCTACTTTTCGGGCTTGAGGTTTAGAGGTGGCTTTTCTTTTCGAGACGAGCAAAACTAAGCTCTTTCTCTTTTCAAGGTGTTAATTAGAGGGGAAGTGCCGCCCTGACCGGTGCCTTCTCGATTCCCGGGGAGGTAGGTGCCCCCCCTGGACCGGCGGGAAGTCCCGGCCGAGCGGGGACCCGAGGCGAGCAGGGGTGGGCAGCACCCGATTACCCCCCAAGGGGAAAGTTACTGCCCCGGCAAGGTTTAGACCACCAGCCCAGCCATAAAGTCCACAAAATAAATGTTCACGGCTAGAAGAGTAACGCAGTAAGAGGTTTTCCCTTGCAGTAGGGAACGAGTATTAAAATAAATCTACCTTCATCCCTCCCGATTTACACAGGTTAGGGAACATCGATATTTACTGCAGATTGCACTTCATTCTGTTTGCAGCTGCTGTTTAAAACTTCCTCCCCAAAATTTAGGTTTACCCGCTGTATTTCTAGGTTTACCATGGTAAACACTACTAAGTTCTCCAGGAAATTTTTGTTTGTTTGTTTGTTTTTAAAAACCAGGTGACTTTTTCTGCTTTGAAATTTATTTAACTCAAAAGAAAAAAAAAAAAAAAGGACGCATCCTTCGTATTTCTGTTTAGCAGAAAAGCTTTTTAGTAAACTATGTACAAAATCTGAATTCCTTCATAATGCCTAAATAAAAATTATTTCACAATGCATTTACAAGAAATGATACAAAAAGAAAACAAAACCGAAGAGAAAACAAACAAACAAAAATATCCAGATACAATAAAATTTTACAAACCTCAGGGAAAAAAATGTAGCTTCTAAAAGAAAAACAAAAATTTTATAAATAAACAAACAAGTAACAAAAAAAACCCAACCCAACAAAACCGCGAGAATATCTACAAAAAACTTTTTAATTGTTCTTTTGGATTTGCTTTAGTACATGAGTAATAAATGAGAACTGTTTCCTCATCAACTTCGAGTTAATTAGTCAATAAAAAGCCTTCGCAAGAAGCGATCCGTGACTGAAATCGTAGCAGTTCCACGCGGTATAAAAGTTGGCATCGCCTACAACTTTTTGTTGGTATTTTTTTGTCTTTTCACCATCGTTTCCCCCCCTTCTCCTTTTTTCCTCCCTTATTTTCTCTTTCTCTTCTTTTGCAAATAAACGCACTATGCCTCTTGGGTGAATGATAAATACTGTACAAAAAGTCTCGATAAAACACGGAAGTTCAGTTTAAAACTAGTTTCATAAACTAGTCCTTCTAAAAAAAAAAAGGTAAGTAAAGCAACCGTTACCTTTTTTCTCTCTCGTCATTATTATTATTATTTATTATTATTATTACAAGAACATCAAAACATTTCTGTACAAAAAGGAAGGAAGAAAGAAAAAAAAAAGAGAGAGAGGCGGGGAAGGGCGGGAGGGAAGGGGCGCGAGAGGCAAAAATAAGAGGGGGAACCTGGGAGCGGGGCAGGAGAGGCGCGGGGCCGGGACGCGGGAGGGCGGCCGGGGCTGAGCGTGCGGTGGCAGCGGCGGGGCGCGCAGTCCAGCGGAACGGCCCGGGGCCGCGGCCGGGGCCCGAAAGCCGAGCCGGTGCTCGCACCCGAGCCTGCCTCCGCCGCTCCGGTGCCGGCGGGGGGTCAGATATGCGTCAAGGGGACGGTGCCGTTCACCCCCGTGCTGGCGCTCTGGTAGTGCTGGGGCAGGGAGTGGAGCCGGCTCTGGGCGGCAGCTGCCGCCGGATCACCACCTTCCCCGGCCGGTAAGTACATGCTGATCATCTCCCGCAGGTCCCCGGGGCACGGGGCCCGCGAGTGCGAAGTGACGGGCGGGCTCACGCTGGGCTCCGACTTTACCAGCGAGCCCAGGGCGCCCAGCGCCCCCGAGGAGGCGGCCGCCGCCGCCGCCGCCGCCGCCGCTGCCGCCGCCGAGTTCTGGTGGGGCTGGGAGCCGTAGGGCAGGGCGCCGTAGCCCGAGGGCGAGGCGCTCATGTAGCCCTGCGAGTTGGAGATGGGGCTGTACTGCAGGGCGCCCATGTCGTAGCGGTGCATGGGCTGCGGGTTGTGCGGGTGGTGCGGGTGATGGGGGTGCGGGTGGTGCGGGTGCCCCCCGCTGCCCGGGTGCTGGCTGTAGGCGAGCTGCGCCTCCTGCATCATCGCCGCCGCCGCCGCCGCCGCCGCCACCGAGCCCGGGTAGGCGCCGTTCGCCCAGCCGTTCATGTGCGCGTAGCCGCCGCTGGCCGTGCCGCCGGGGCTCTCCAGCCGCTGCCCAACACCGCCCGGGCTGACGCCGACGCCCATGCCCACGCCGACACCGGCCGGGCCTCCCGCGGCCGAGCCGGCGCTCAGCAGCCCCCCGGCCAGCGAGTACTTGTCCTTCTTGAGCAGGGTCTTGGTCTTCCGCCGGGGCCGGTATTTATAATCCGGGTGCTCCTTCATGTGCAGCGCCCGCAACCGCTTCGCCTCGTCGATGAACGGTCTCTTCTCGGCCTCCGACATGACTTTCCACTCGGCCCCCAAGCGCTTGCTGATCTCCGAGTTGTGCATTTTGGGGTTCTCCTGGGCCATCTTCCGCCGCTGGCCCCGCGACCACACCATGAAGGCGTTCATGGGTCTCTTGACCCGGTCCTGATTCGCTTTGTTCCCCCCGCCGCCGCCGCCGCCGCCGCCTCCTCCGCCGCCTCCCGCTCCGGTCTGCCCCGAGAGGTTCGTGGGGGCCTGGGCTCCGCCAGGGGAGTGCAAGTCCGTCTCCATCATCATGCTGTACATTCAAGTAGCTTTTTTATTTTCCACCGGCGCCAGACGTGAAAAATGAATCAAACATAGAGGAGCCCGGGCGGACGGGGAGCGAGCGAGGTGAAACCCGTTCGTATCTAGGTAGCTACCGCCGTGGAAAAAAAAAAAAAGAAAGAAAAAAAAAAAAAAAGAGGAGAAGAAAACCGCGAGGAGGGCGATCGGCGACCCCACCGGCGAAAAACTTTCTCCCTTTTGCAAACCACTTTCGAGGCTCGGCGGCGACGGGAGTTCGAGCTGCTCAAACAGGTGCACGGCAAACTTGCTCCTTCACTTGGCGCGGCGGGAGGAGTGTGCGGAGCCGTCGGCGGTGTCCTCCGCTCGCCGGCGCTCCCCGGCAGACGCGCGCACACCCCTCCGCTCCCTCTCTTATCCTTAACGGAGCTATTTTTTTTTTGTTCTTTGCTGCTAACTTGGAGAGAGAGAGGGAGGGAGGGGAGAGAGCGTGTGTGACTTGCATCCGCTGATCGCAGGTGAACGGAGCAGAAGAGAGGAGAACCCACCGCCACGCGAAAAGGAGGCGAAAAAAAAAAAAGTATTTAAACGTTAACTGAAAAAAAAAAAAAAAAGCGGGAGGAGGATCAGGGGAGGGAGGGGGTGGGGGAAGAAGCCCAACCAAAACACGCGCCGAGCCCGGCGGCCGGGGCGCGGCGGCACAGTAATTTGCTGGCGGTGGTCTCCCTCCCGCGGCCCGGGCGGGACGGGCCGGGAAGGGGCCGGGACGGGGCCGGGAAAGGAGGAGAAGGAGGAGGAGCCGCCGGGCGCGCGGGCGAACGGCGCCGCAGCCATACGGCGCGCGCCGAGCCCGCCTTAAATCGCCTGCCGGCGGCCAATGGGGGTGCGCCGCCGGGCCGTGATTTGCATATGGCGCGCGCCGGGCGGTGACGTGCGGCGGGGCGCGCCGCGCGCGGGGGGGCGCGCGGGCGGAGGGGGCGCCCCCGAGGCGGGGACACAACACACCCCTATCCCGCCATCCCGGCCAACCCGCCATCCCGCCATCCCGCCATTCCCCCATCCCGGCCAACCCGCCATCCCCCCATCCCCGCCAACCCGCCCGGCCCCGGGCAGCGCCCCGGGCAGGCCCGGCCCCGCGCTTAGGCGACCGTCGAGCGGTATTTAGGGGGGCTGAGGCGCCCCGGGCTGTCCGCCCCGCCACAGAACCGGTGCGAGCGGCGCCTAAGACTGACTTTTCCTCGGGACTTCGTCCGTTCTGGAGATTTCTCCAGAGCCCCCTCAGACGTCTCTCCCAGGTGTTAAAACTGCTTCCAGGCACGAGGCAGAGTTAAAACTAGGCCCGGGCACAAGGCAGAGACTGGACGCAGTCATTATTCACTTAGTCCTGGGGATTTAAAATCACCTGCGACTAAAGAAGATACATGAAAAAATATGTTATATTGATGTAGAGTAAGTACAGGTGTATGACTTTTTTTTCCCCCTTGAAAATATTAAAAGACTACTCTTGTGCCTTGGCTGTCCTGTGAGATTTTAGTTATTTTACAGAGGGGAGAAAATGGTCCACATGGAAATTCATGCTGCAATCTTCAATTGCAGCCCTAGGAATGGCAAGTCTGTCGCACAAGTGCCCACGCAGATATAAACTGCTGCCCCCATCATCTTTTGTCAGGTGGAGAAGGGGACACATGCATCCCTACTCTTTTCATGGTCTGTGAGTGTAAATTCTCCTGACCCTAGTGGCCATTCAAGGCTGGAATCATGCCGCAGCTTCCCCAGCTACTGTTATTACTACCAGAAGTTTTCTGCAGTAAGAGTACACACCATGCACAAAGCACCATCCTTAGGCGCTGGGCTACGATTAGACTTTTTTTTTCCCATTTCCAATGACTTGTTGTGAAATAGTGATCTCATCATGATAATCTGGGTTTTCTGGCAAGAGGAAAGCACCTCTCAATTGCTGCTGGCCAAAGGCTTGGCCTGCTTCTGGGCCTTTTGAGCTCAGCCTGAGTGATGATGTTAGCTCAGATGGGCATGCTTTTGGGAGGATCTTGTTCCCTTTAGTCAGCCTTAGGGGTTCAAAGAGGGGACAGGAGGTAGTGCAGGATTGGACACATGTTTCTCCAGATATTTTCTCAAGTTGCCACATCTGCTGTGGCAAAACAAGTGAGGCTGCTGTGATTGCTAAATTATGTATTTAAAATATAATTGGTTGAGGTAGGAGGGGAGGGGGAAGGGAGAGAACGTTTCTGCAGAAAGGCACGTTTCCACTTGGATGGCCAAATGAAGATATTAGGAGTAAAACCTGCGAGATAAATGACATGGCTCGCCCATTATCCATCCACTCAAGGCCTTAGTGGTATTTCTTCCTGATATTTGATATTAAGGTACCTAAAGGCCTCCTGATAAATAAATGGGTCGAATCTCTGTAGGCCAACCTTTTCCAGAGGAGTTCCTTGCATCCTGCCAGCCAGAAGTCCCCATGGGAACATATGCTTATCCCTCGGAACCAGTGAAACACACCAGCTTCCCTCTCCCTCACATGCAGGTAAACGGTGGAGGAGGCTGACCCTGTCTTCCCTTCTCTGGTGTGAGGGCAATCGCTCATCTGGAAGCCCCTGAGGCTGCCTCCCTCCTGGGATTTCTGTCCGTGTGGGGTTTCCCTCTCTTTCCTTCCACCCCCGGCAGATAAACACAGAACGCCCCTTCCCTCTCCTAAAAGCAGCCAAACTACCACGAACGCAGTCTTTTTGGGGGTGAAATGCAGACAGGGAGCGAGGAGCAAGGATATGCTGCTGCCGTGAGCCCTCTTGCCTCTGGCCCAGGCGCACCCAGTTCTCCGGCGGCTGGAGGATGTGTATCGACTGAACAGGGGGTAGAGGGGTGTGGGGGAGGAGACATAAAAACCAGCTCGGGAGGGCAGACAGGGGCTTTTCTTCCGTAGTAAAGGTACCGCGGATCCCTGTTCGCGGGACAAGGAACGAGGTCAAGCGCTTTTGCGAGTGTCATTTGACAGGGGAGAAAAGCCAAAAGAGGTCTACGGGGCTAGGGTAATGCAGCTGGGGGCTGTGCCCGGAGATGGGAGGTACTTGGGCTTTCCCCAAGAGGAAAGTGGGTTGCCAAGAACCACGGGTCGGGTGGTGAAAGGAATAGGTGGAGGCGGCCCCGGGAAGCGGTGTGTGCTGGGTGAACGCTGCAGAGGAGCCAAAGGGAAAGTCCTGTTCCCAGTGCGGGAAGAACTAAAAGTCAGCTCGCAGCCCTGGCCACCGCCGGAGCCCGCGGAGTGGACAGGTGCCGGCGGGGCCCGCTCGTGGGCCGGCCGCGCTGACAAGTGCCTCCCTCGGCCTCCGCTACCCCCCACCTCTGCGCTGTGCGCCGGGACGCGCCTCCCCCCGCTCCCGGCTGCGGCAGGAGGGCCGCCCCCTCGGGGCGGGGGTCGCCCGCCGCGGGCCCGGCCGACGCTGTGCCCTCTGTGCCGCCGCTGATGAGGAGGGGGCCAAGGGGCGGCGGGGCCGAGCCGGGCGCCCCGGAGCAGGCGGCGATCGCCGTCTGCTGGCTGCCGCCGTGCCTCCCGCGCCCTCGCCCCAGGTCGGGACCGGCGAGCGCCAGTCCGCGTCGGGGCGATGCTATGGGGAGATTATTAAGAGTGATGCGGGCTGATCCCGCGCCAGCCCTGCCTGAAACGCAGGGTGGGGAGATGGGGGGATCGCTTGCAGCTCCTCTGGCACTTCACTGCAAAAGCCGCTGGCCCGCGTGAAATGCGAAGCGCTCCCTCGCTCCCGGGGTGCCGTTACCCGGGCCAAGGCGAGCAACCATGAGGGAGCAGAAAGGGTAGGCAAGGGCGAGAGAGGAAGCCCTTTCCTGCCTCGGAGGAGACTTGTGGACGACCTGCTACCCAGTCGAGGTGGGATGGTGGAAAAAGGGCACCTGAATTAAGTCTCACTTTCTTTTCCAGTGTTAACTACTGTTCCGTGCGATCCTACAACCCCAGTCCCAAATCAGCTACGGGCTCTCTCTGTGTTTTGTTGTCTTTTCCCAACTTGCTGGGTAAAAGCGTATGGAGAATCTCTGGAGCTTTCGAGTAGGGGCTCACCCTGTGAACGGTACTCACACATATAATTCAAATTTCACAGCTGACCTGCTCTGAAAACCTCAATCAGCTTCTAATTGAAGGGAAAACAAAATATTGCTTCCCTACAGCAGAGCTAACGATTTAATCATTATATCAGACATTATAGCTTTTAATTAGGCTAATGCTGATACTGTATGGAAAGAGATAATTCAACACAGTTCTTGATGAATTCTGTAATTGGGTTAACGGTGGAGCAGTTGGGGGAAGAGACGTCAATATTCAAGCTGCGTCTATAGCCACCAGGTTTATGAATGAAAGGGAAGGGGGGGGAAAGAAAAGGGAGGGGAAAAAAAGGGCTAAAATTCCCTGACGATAAATGTCTCCCCCCTTCGCCCAGGAGAGCCGTGCCAACCAACTGAAAGCGTGACGAGAGTAAGGGCTGTCCTGCCACCGCCTCGGCGCGCCCCGCTCCCGGCCACCGGTCCCAGACAGCCCGGACTGTCGCGACACCAGCGCAACCCGAGTGGCGGCCCCGCTGCGGGACCACACTGCGGCTCCCTGGGGAGGCTCTGGGGGACGTCGGCTTGGCTCCCAGGCCGCTTTCCCTGTATCTGCACCCCAGCCAAAGGGTCGTCTACCGCCGCGCTGGGAGCATGAGGGGAGGGGGCAACCTGGGCCACCAGCACAGAAACCGCCCTGCGGGATGCCCTGGGGTAAAGTCGGGAGGCATGGCGGGGGACGCTGAGTATGGTACAGGACGGGGCCGAAAGGTTTCTGAAGTCGTTATGAGAGCAGGCAGTTGTCCTCCTCGCCCGGGGCCGGCAAGGCTCGGCTGCCCGGAGCCCCCGCCCTGCGGGGCGCGGGTGCTGGGGACGGGGCGCGACACGGAGCACAGGGGTGTACTCAGGGCCAGCCTGTTCCGGGCAAAATCAAAGCGTCCTGAGGGCAGACGGCTGTTCCGTGTAGGTACTTCCATTTATTTATTTATTGTGCCAGATAGAAGGGGGGCTGGAGACGTTTTTCTAAAAGAATTCTGCATCACCACTGCCTCCCCAATGTCGATAAATTGTCCCTTTCCGAAGAGTTTGTCTATCCAAGCCTTTCTGTTTTCGCTCCTTTCTAGTTTCTAGTTTCTAATTTCTACTGGCTTTGAAAACGAGCTTTATCTTTTCTCTGCGCCTAAAAGTAGTATCGATCTCCCCACACGTTTGATCTCCGCAGTAGCCGGCGGCCGGACCAGGACGACAGCAGGTCCCGGTGGGCAGGTGGGCCGGGAGTGTCATCTCCCAGTTCAGTTCCCGGGACCGACACTGCAGAGGGAACGCCGAGGCACACCTCGGTGGGGGGGCGGGACGGTCAGTCGGCGCCTCAGCAGAGATTTGCTTCCCCTCTCGTCTCCCCGAGAGGACACACTGCATTGCCCCCTCGCATTGGAGCGGCCCCGATCCTTCGCCCGATGGGAATTCCGGGTCGGCAGAAAAAGCAGAATCGTGACTTTACGAAATTTTGCCAGCAGGAGCATTTTCTAAAAATGTTTGTTTATGCTACGCATTAGCTCGACTTCCAGCACAATATTGTTCCGAAAGAGGAATATCCTGTATTGTGATCTATCCTTGTCTTATTTTGTCAGTAATTACAGTAAAATTAAATGGGTCATTGATAACACTCCAATGACACAACTCCCTGTAATTAACAAGCTGAATACACCTTTTTTACATTACACAAAAGTTGTAATTTTCAAGTCTGTTCAGATTTTTTTTTTAATTATTATTACTAAGGCACATGCCAGGAATATGTGCTGATCAGATGGCACAGCATCTCGCGGGAGAAGAGGGTTTGCACTATCCTATTTCCTAGGGTTTGGGGCTTCTACCTAAGTGGATGGCTACACCTTTAACTTTTTACAATCGAGTTATCAATTGGCCCTCTAGACAAAAAAAAAAAAAATAATCCAAAACGAACCCCAAGAAAACCTACCAAACATTTTATTTTCCAACAAAAAGAAAATATTTTAAAAGTATAGTTTTGCAACTGTGAACTTTTAAAGGAAAAGGAAGAACTATGGGGATAGAGAGTCTGTCGGACTAGCATGACACGGGAAGTTAGTACGAAGTTAATCTTTAAAATTGTGCTGCTGAAATGTCAGTCACGCAAAAAGAGCTTCACAAGCCCAGGTGCGGCATCCCATTTCCAGAAGGGCAACCTGGCTACTTATGTCTGTGGCATGTCGCTCAGAACACCATAAAGGTAATATTTCTGGTTTGCATCCTCGTCAGTTATACCCCAATTGCAAAGGCATCATTTAGGGCAAGTCGGAATGAATTTGCATAAAAAATAAACGAGAGGGGGAAAAAGAAATAATGTAGAAGCTTATTTCTTGCAGGCCATCCTGTTATTGCAAATTAGATTAGCTACATAGGCTTCAATATAAACATGACACGAGGTTCACAGGAGAGTGAAAGTATCATCCACTCCAATCTCTCCTTTCATTGAAACGTCCCCCACAAATTACATCTTCTCATTTAATATACTTTTTCATGAGATTAAAACATCACTTTGACACGATTTCAAACCTTTTCGGTCGCTCATCCAGTGCTTACTTCAGAAAACAGCAAACAAAGGGAAAACTAGAAACATCTAAATAATCTCAGACCGCTGGTCTGGAAATTAAAGGTACCCAGAGGAAATACATGATCCTCTTGCTCCATCCAGTGCAGCATTCTGGCTATGGGAAGGCGGATAATGAACCCTTGAGACACGAGGCGAAAAAACCGGGATCCCACCAACGGGATATCCCGATTACTTGGCCGCAGCCGTGTTTATTTGCCTTTGGAAAAGCGGTGTTTGTCGCGGATCTGTTTTTCAGCAGATCGCTGACTGATACTTCACATTCCCGTTACACGGATTCCCTGGCTGTCAACGTAAGGCGGGATAGCAAAAAGGCTACTGACACCTTTAGCAAATACATAATTTACATCAAAGATTGGCAAACCTGAAAAAGGTGCTGGGGCGGGGGGTGGGGTGGGGGAGGGAGGGCAGGTTGTTCATAGATTGTCCTGTTTTAGGAATAACAGCGCTTGCAACTATCTAAGGCTACAGTTTATCTGCACCCACAGCCTGACCCAGCCCGCAGCTGGTGCAGGGAGGCAGCCCCCGCCCCCGGCCGGACCCCTCCTCCCCGAGGGGCATATCCCTTTCCCGAGGTGGATGTGTCAATTTTTGCCACAGGGGCTGCGCAACCGGGCGGCCCACGGCGGGCAGGGGATGGCGGCAGCCCCCTGGGCCCGCAGCAGCCGCTCTGCCCCTCCGCGGAGTCGGGACCAGGAGCGGCGGGCGGAGACGGGGCGCGCTGAGTCGCTGGTGCAGCCCGGCTTGGTGGGAAGAAACGGTAGTTCGTCATCTTACTCCCTGCTTGATACTGTACGTTTGGGAACAATTTGCAACCACCCTTCCTAACCCCATCCCATCATCTATCCATCCCTTCATCTATTCATCCCTCCATCCATCCCTCCATCTACCCTCCCCCCCTTAACAAAGAGGCTTTCAAACCATAACCTTTTATGGCAGCCCGCGGGAATCAATGCGATAAAACGGGGTTTAAATGGGTTAATTGACTGGAGCCGCTATCATGTTTAAACACCTGTTTCTGAAAAGAGATTCAGCCAAAACCAGTCCCCTCCCTGATCGATAGATGTACAACCTTCCTCCGTTGCCTGTTGATCGACCCCAAATACCATCGTCGAATATGAGAGGAAAAATCCATGTCACCGTTTTAATATCCCGATACTTTATGGCAATAGTCAGAAGCTCTACAGACACTTTGGAGTCGGGGAGAGAGGGTGGGACCCTGGGTCGGACCAACCCAGGTAGCCCTAAACCCCTAGTGTTTTTTTCTCCGGGACTTGACTTCGAGAGGCTGGGCACAACCTCCCTGTCGAGAGGTCCCGGCAGCTGTCACCTTCACAGAGAACCGGATCCGGGGATCCCCGTTCCCTGGGAAGACGGAGCCGGGCTCATTCCGGCCGCATTAGCAGTGCTGGGAGCCCATATGAATGCTCGTTCCGAGGGGCAGAGATTAAGCAAGCATTAGTTGTAATAGCTGAGGGCTGCTATGCCTACTGATTTCCCTTTTTTTGGCAGTATTAATACAGCCAAGCCCACCGGTCAGTCACAGCGAAATTGATTCTTTGCCCAAGACACCTTTCACTAAATGGCACCCGCGCACCGACATGTTAATTTTTGAACGTGTAACCGGAGCGGGCGCTGCGCGCTCGGGAGGCAGCGCCGTCGCCCCCGGCGCCCTCCCCGCCCCAACCCGCCCGCAGTCCCCGGCCCCGGCCCCGGTTGCCGCTTCCCTCCCTCGCCTCAAAACCCATGAGGCGTCTTCCCCAGAAGGCGGAGGGGGGCAGCCCAAAACACTGTCGCCCGCGCTTCCCCCCCTCCCCCCCAAATCCATGTCATAGCCGATAACCCAGTGACTGCAATCGGCTCTTCCCTCCTTGCAGCAAAAGTAACTTGGAAGCCCTCCCTTCGCCGGTTTTCCCTCCTCCGTTCCCAAGACAGGGTGAAGACCCCCTCAAAAGTTAGAGGCACACTTACAGTTGCTCTTCCAGCTCCAGCCTCCTCCCAACATATCATCTGAAGGGGCAGCCTTATTATTATTACTTCCCTCCCCGCCCGCTCTAGCCTAGCTCACACCTTCATCCGACCGTGCCCGCAGGTGCAGGGCAGCGCGACATGGAGCCGGCGGTCTCGTCCTCGCCCCTCGCCCAGCCGCAGCTCCCAGGCGGCTGTGCCCGAGCCACGAGTGCCCGGCGACACACGCACACTCACCATTCGCGCTCTCTCGCTCACTCGCTCTCTCTCTCTCCCCCTCACACACACACGCGCAACACACACACACACACTGCACTGGAGAGGGGGAGAGAGGGAGAGTGGGAGAGAGAGAAGAAAATGAAATTTATTATTGATAGAAAAGATTTTAAAGACAATTTCAAGTTATTGTTTCGGTCTGGAGAGAAAAGGGAAAAAAAAGAAACGGGGAAAAAAAGAGAGGGGCTTTTCTCCCCACCCCAACATAATGAAATGCCTTTTGTGTGGCACCGAACAATACCAAACAAGTATTCTAATAAATAGCCACTTTTTTGTTCCGTCGCGGCAGTGAATAGAATTGAGCAGTTGGTTTGAGAGCAGCTGGAGCGCCGCGCCGAGCGGGGAGGTGGAGCTCGGAGCCTTCCTCCTCTTTCTCTTCCCCTTTACCTCTCTCACACGCACTTTCTCCTCTAAGCTTGCATTTCTGCCTTCCAGCTCCTGCTGGGCCACTCTTCCCTGCCCCTTTCTCCGGTGGAGATGCCTCCTGGAAGGGAAGAGCCACCCCTGGATGCTGCTTCCCGCACCTGTGTCACGCCGCGGGGCTCCCCGCGCTTCCGCCCATCCCTCCCCACGTTCGCCTCGGTCGCCCCGAGACCCCGCTCCTGCTCTCCCCACTGTGTCCTGACGGTCCCCGGCCGCCCAGGGACCCCTTTCCCGCGCCCCCCCGCCGTACTCTGCCTCCGGCAGCTCGGGACGGCGGAAGCTCCGAGCCTGGTCAGACCCTCCTTTGTTGACAATAAACTTGGATTTCACAGGGAGGCTCAGAGCCCCTCTCCGCCCCTCTCGCTCCCCCTCTCCCGGCCTTCCCTCGCTTTCCCCGAGCTGGAAACGGGCTTTGTCAGCCTCCCACTCTCCGCTCGGGATCGCTGCGGAGGGTCCGCACCTCCTCCACCCTGTACCACTGACTGAGATCACCTCCCCTTTCCTAGACAGCACCGTTAGTTTTTTCCTGCATGTTTTTTCCCTCCCCGAAATACTCTTCCAGTCCCTCTCTGCCAACATGACAACCGTTCTAGGAAAGTAAGTCGATAGATGTTATTAAAATGGACAAAACCAGCTAAAGATTTTCAGGTAAAGCTGAGAGTGCCCCGTTTTCCGTTCTGCTTCGGTTGTGCGGGTGTGTACCTGTTCGTCTGTGCCAGGGGTGTGCAGTGAGGAGAGAGGGCAGAGGGGGACACAGGATATGGTTTTCCCCGCCAGTGGAGCCGGCTCTAGCGTCCAGGCGGGTCATGGCTGCCTGTACCCTGATGGGGGACCAGCCGCGCCAGGGCTGGGAATGAACACCGGGGGCAGCCGCCTTCCTGTGGCCGGACTGTCTTCTTCTCTTATTGGGGAGGGATCTAGTCTTCATTTAAAAAATAAATTAATAAATACATCCTCCTACCCCCACCGTTAACCCCCCATTCTCTTGCCATCCAGAGCTCTTCTTGTCTCGCAAAAGCTGCGGGAAGCACCCGAGGTTCAAATACACCCCAACAATTTCTGCAAAGACTCCTTAGCATGCAGGGATTACCTCGTCAGCTATTTCGAGTTGCTCAGTCACATACAATCATTAGATATGTTGGAATAAAAAGCAGATTGCTTTAAAGTTAAACCATCGTTGCCCTTTACAGACTCGTATTGGCGCCTGAAGGGGGAACAAGGGAACGGACGGGCATATATATTAACGACACAAATTAAATATTACATCCTCATCCGTGGGAATAGAAGTGGGAGAGACCTCGGCCAAGGTGCAGCGCTCGCTCTCCATTAGCGCTTTCCCTTGCACGTCCTTCCAGAGCTGCCCAGAGGGATCCCTGAAGGTGGGGGCAGAAAGCGGGGGGGGTAGGGGGGGCCTCCGCGGGGGTGCAGGAATGCCTTCGGTGTCCCCTCCCCAGAGCTCGTCCCTTTCCCCGGGGGAGTCTCGCTGTGCTCCCCGCCCGGGTGCGTACCTCTGCCTGCACGGAAAATTCCTCTCCCTTCTTTCCCCCCCCCCTCCCCTCTCTTTTAAGTGGATTTTTGCTCTCACTTCAATAACACATCGGCTCTAATTAGCTGCAATATTAAGAAACGCTGCTAAATGACAGTTTTATCGGGTTTGTGCAGATAGGAGGAACGCGGGGACCCAGCGAAATACCCACCCAATGCGTTCGGCGCTGGATCCCCGCCAGCAACCGCTGCTCGCTCTTTTTATATGGAAAAATGGCAACATTTTGGAAAGCAGCTTTAAAACTTTGACTTATATTTTACATGCTAAATAACGGGGAGAATGGCGACAGCGTTACAGAAAGCTTCAACCCTGCAAATATTTGAATGGGGCTTTTTTGTAAAGTAGAGCAGCTGTCAGTCAGCTGGCTTTGACAGCCTGCCACAATTTTGTCATTTAATAGTGGGTGTTAGGCTAAGTGCAAAACACTCTGGCAAACAGATGTCAAACCTACATCTCATATAAATGGGGGTTGTAAAATTGAGTTTTAACCCACATATAGGGTTTTAAAAAGCGGTGCCAGTGTGTAAACTGTATACAAAATAGAGATACTGACAATCTCCCGCGTGGGTTTGTTATTTAAAGTAGGCTTATTTAGAAATCTGACCTCCAAATTATGCTAAATCTTCCTACATTTCAAACAGTGGAATATGAGAACAGTGCTTGGGAAAGTCGAAATTAAGGACAAATATGATGGCTTGTTGAAAGGGGCTGATTGCCATGTGTACTGAGAAACCAAGGCACATTCAACTCACCATCGCTCTTCCAAGTCCGAAGAGAAGGCAGGAAGGAAGGAAGGAAGGAAGGAAGGAAGGAGGAAAGGAGAGAAGGAAGGGGGGAAGAAGGGAAGGAAGGAGGGAAGGAAAAGAAGGGTTTGGCAGGTTCCGAGGTTCAGGGACTATTTTTTAAAGCGGGACCCGAGGGATTTGATTTAGGCGGCAGGGGAAGGAAAGATCACAGACGCAGCGAGCACAACCACAGACTCCGTAGGATGAACGAGGGACCGTGCAAGGAGGTGGCCAGACCTGCTGAAAAGAATGGCAGGCACCCGTCTAGAACATGGCAAAAGAGATTTTGAGCGGTAGCGGGAAGAAATATTACTCAGTGTTAATTTCTTCGGAAGTTCCTATTTGAAACACGAACTGCTTTTTCTTTTAAACTCACATTTCCAAGACTCATATCTTCACTGAGATGTGGTTTTCCCCTGTACTTCGAGGGACCTCCCTGACAAATTTCCTTTGAACATTTAAAAACGTCATAAATATTTACAACAAAAATTGTTCGTTGCCTCAGCTGGTTAGAATGAAGCAAGAAGAGAAAATGATTCAGTAATGATATTATATGGATTATATCAAATTCCCTAGAATAAATCTGCACCCATATTATCATTTTCGAAGCTAGACATGTAGCTTCCTACACAAGTCAATATGAGGGGATTAAATGAAACATTTAATCGAAAAGAATTGTTCATATTAATAATTAACCACAGTTTAAATACACGCTCTGCTGATTTATTTGTCGAGTACTCAGTTGCAATATTTGAACGGTCCTAGCTGATGTTAAATGAGTAGAGGAATGCACAAGGGATGATTATTGATCACACGCAGTTACTGCTGTCTACTTTAAATCCCGTTTGATCCGAACTCTCTCCACGCTCTTCTCAAATTCCCCAAAGCTCTGCTGCTTGTTTACAGCGTTTCCTCTTCGCAGGTTTTTGTTTGTTGTTTTGCGGGGGCTGTAGACACTTACTTTTGCAGAACTACAATGAATGCCTGAGACTGGCTAATTCTGCCCCAGGTATTCAAAAAGCACCAGGGGAGATGTGGATGCCCGCAGCCCCGTGCCCGACGGGAGGTCACCCCGCTCTGTGGGTAGCGGGCAGCGGCCCTTGGCCGCAACTCCGAGGTTGCAGATCTCACTCCTGGGCTCTCGGAAAGAGGCTCGGAGCCTCTCGCATCCCTTACCAGGACTCTTGGGCCAGTACTGCAGACACTCTCCTTTCAGGTCTGACCTGGAAGTTGTCGCTTCAGAAATTCCAGATTTAAAAAAATATATTAAAAAAAAGCCTAGCGCTTCGCCTAGAGTGCTCCAGGGTGAGGGTACTGAGGGCTCTTCGGGTCCCAAGCACCAGCCCCGAGGTAAGGTCTTTTCCATGCCTTGACAAGGCCAACTACAGTCTAGCATCGGTTAATATCGTCGAAGAAGAAATCCGGTTTTAGTTTGGAATAATTGCCTCCAACTTGTTTTAAGTCAATTGTAGCTGGAACTGTGATGGACAGTGAGGCTGGCTCTGTGGCCAGTCCCCGGCTCTAGAGAGGAGCCGTGGTCTGTCTTTATTCAGTTCCCTCACACAGAAAAATTCCTGTATGCAGCCCATTTGCCTGCAAAGAAAGGCTATGGTGGAACACGACCCTTATTTTCAAACAACTGACTGACCAACAAATATGCAAAAAATATTTATCAATATCTTTGATAGATACTAAAAATCTCCTCTTGCCACCTAAAAATGAACATTTTGTTACCTCTAATGTATTTGCTTTTTTAACAATATACTTGTACAATTGTTGCTTTCCGTCACAGACACAGCTGCCCCCTTTTCAGCATTCTGCAATGAAACAGTTCCAAACTTCAGAATTCAGAATATAATTGACACGGTAAAATATTTTTTTCCTCAAACATAGCAGTTTGATCAAGTCTTGAAATAAAGTCCAGTGACAACCCGCCTGTTCTACAATTGCTCTGAAATACAGATCTGCACCCTCTCCAACTGCAATGTCATAAGAAATCCAAGCACTCAACTTGTATTTATTCCCGTACTTCAGACATTAATATTAGCATGTTTTCAAGGATGAAATATCATAGCACAAATTCAAATGGTAGCACTGGGAAATGACTAAAATAACATGGGAAATGTAAACAAAGATGATTATGATTTTAGCATTTAAGGATTAAATGGTGTTTGTGCTGTACATAGGAAACCCAAAGTTTGCCAAAATTTTGTCTTCCTTGACAAAATGAGTGTGGTGGAATAATGCCTAATCCGTACTAGAGTGAAATCAGAGGGAAGCTACAAGTCTTGTAACATAAAGATTGCAAGCTATAAAAATCAAAATCTAATTGCATTGCTGTATAGAAATCATTTTTTACAATGTTTGTGTTGATTCTCTCATTTCATTTTAGAGCAGCAGATAGCAATGGAATTGCTTCCTTAGTGTTTTGTAGTTTTGGTTTTAACTTTTCTTTTTGGTGCTTTTTTATTTTTTAAGGTCTTAGACCCTTTCAACAGGGTCTGAAGTCTGAACCACACCATTCAAGTGCAGAATATACATTCCAAGACCGAAGTGCAAAACAGTTTTTCAAATGGCTTGTGCATAGAAAGTATGGGGTGCAGCTCAGGTTATCCCACTGTGATGTGATCCAGTCCTTCGAGGAAATCATCGAAGTTGAAGGTAGTGCTGTAAAATGGAGCATGGCATAGCATCAGGTATTAAAGAGACTGAGGCAAACTAACCCTTCTCAATGTACAATGAAACATTTAGAGACTGTCATCACTGTCATGAGCCCACCAGAACATGTTATGGCTTTAAGAAATCAGTTTCTTTCTGAGTATCTAAGCAAATGTATTAAAGATCAAATTTTTACTGTGAGGGCAAAAATGTTTGCACATATTTTATATACACTTATAATATATTTGTAATTCCTGGGGGAGGTGATAGTACCTTTTCCATTTGATGCCCTAGCAGTCTATGCAAGTTCCAGTGCTGGAGAAGTGCCTTCTCAAGTCATTGGGATGAGAAGATCATAATGAGGCATAGCGTGCTGATACAGTGACTGCTATGAAACTATTCAAACCTTTCAGCTCCTCTTCCAGTGAAGATGATTCACTTCTGTGATTTTACCAGGACTGTCACTAGTTCACCCAAGGGTTGAATTGCTTTTCTGTTACATTAGGTCCAGCTGTGCTGTCAATTTGTTGCCTTAAGCTTCAGCCAAGGGTCCTGATGTCCTAATTGTTGCCATTGTAGAAATCCTGGGCTTTTGGCTGGGATGGACATCCTTTGTGAGAAAACCGGGAGGAAGGAGAGAGGATGGTTTTCCCCAAAGCCCTCTCCTCATAGGCACTATAGCCATGGGCCAATCTAAAGTGGGAGCCATGGACTCAGTCCCTGCTGCAGATCCCAAAAGTTGTTCACATGCATTGAAACAGTTCAATCAACTGGCTGTTAATAACAATTAAAAACCAGCCTTGAGTCCTTGGTAAGTCCGTTATATTTCAACATTTGTAGGGATCCAGAATATTTAGACACAAAATTCTCACTGAACATAAACTCTGCATATAAATCCTGGACTTAAATCTCCTTGAGCTGGAGATGTGAGATATCAGGCTTAATCTCCCCGAGCCTTCACTGAACCATAAATATGCTGACTACCATAGCACACGGGAACATCACAGAAGAATTGACTACAAATTTGCTAATACTTTTAAAGAGAGATAAAGAGGTAACAAATGTGCTAATGATGATCATTACTGTTTACCACCATGACACTCACTGGCTGGGAAGGCAGGAAATAATGTTCAGAATATCTGAGGAATATTGCCTTGTTTGAAAATATCTCTGCTACTAATGTGATGACTATCTATGGAGTTGTGGTTGCTGGGAATTCACACACTGATTTCATGGAGAGATAAAAGAGTGGAGTTTATATGGAATAAACCCCTTTTGAATAAAACAATCTGCATAAATGCTTTAAGAAAGCCTATAATTATGATAAAAATGTTGCTCAAAGTTAAAATTATGAAGCAATCAAAATTTATAAACAGTCTCTCATCGACTTTTAATCATACTTTCTCATATACAAACTGTAGAAAACATATAGTAGCAATATATAACAATATGCATTTTATTTTTGGTAATTTAGGGTGCTATGTCATGCTCTTTAATCAGACAAAGCTTGGCTTGTCAAGATCTGCCGTATTATCCTTAAATGTCAAAAAACACATTTAGGCCTCTAAGTTATATATACACTTAGCTGAGGTTTTATCCTGCTGGCAGCTAAACACCTCTGGAGAGGTGGTGTGCCCTCTCTTGGCTAGATTCAAAGCTTTCTTCTGTCATATTCCCACCAAGAACCTCTGGCTAGGGCCTCTACTCTGACTGCCTGCTCTGAAGGTGCTCACTCAGTCTAACACAGGATCCTACTCACACCTCCCCTGAAATTCTCTTGTAGACATTGCTCTTCATTTGTGATTCACTAAAGAGAATGCTTAAATTATATGCATCATGTAGAACTTGGATGGCAAGAGATATTCAAAACAAGGAATATTTGTAATGGGAACCTTGCCAACTTGAATGGTAGCCTACCATGTCTATAAGCTCCATTGTTTCCTTTGAGCTGAACTAGCTGAACACATTCAGGATGCATCCTGATAGTAACATGTCTCTCTTGGCAAGTAGTAAAATTCACTGGTACTGTGTCCTTAAAAATGTTATCACAGATAGGTCAAATTAATGAAGTATTTGCTCTGAACAATACATATTTTTTTAATGCAGTATTACTAGATTCTTTTCTGGAATAGAATAGCATGCAGAGTATTCCATCTGAACTCCTTATGAAAATGAGATCTTCTATTGAACTGACTGGCACAGCTCTTATAGATAGATTGAAGGATGGAGAAGCACCAGGCATGCAGCTTGACGTACATTCTCAGATAGCATTTGACTATCAAGCAGTGGCATTCTTGGATGTGCTTGTTATGCTCCTGCCCATGCCCCAAATCCAAGCATTGTGCAACTTCCCTTTTCAGACAAAAAAAGAGGACCATTCTAATTTTAGGACTTTGTGGTTTTGTGAGAGAAAGGCGGATTTTATTTTTTCTTCTTTTTACAGCCCAATTTTCTGACTCCTGGCCCTATTAGGGGTTTGCCTCCTGAAGGATGGGTAGAAGTTATTTTCTGTGATTAATACAACACCTCACTTAAAAGACTTCTTTGCTATGAAATCTCTATATTTAGCAGTCTATAATCATTAAATGTAAACATCAAGCTTCGCTTTGTGTCTGTACGTGGCCTAAAAATGTGGTTCTGTTTCTAGCTGAGAGAGATGAATGTCATGAGTGCTCTGTGTAGGATGGAGAACACAAATACCACAACAAAACCTAAACAAACCTAAAGCATGAAACAAAACATTTTGTACACGTACATTAAAATTATATTGAAAATTGGGAGCACGAACTACCAAACTAGGCTTCTTTCTGTTTTACAAACTGCAACGTCTGTTAAAAAAAATTTAAAGCATAATTGCAAATTGAAATTTCCTCCCTATTCTTACTTCGACATTTGTGTTTTTCTCTTAACATCTCCCACATGTTAATGCAGCAGCTTCCTAACCCTCTTGTTATGTATCACATTCAAATGTAACAGTTTAGCAAATTCTCCAATTGTGTTGGTGTTCCCTTTCAGACATGGAAAGCAATTTGATGTGTCCTTTTAATGAGCCATTTTCATGCAAGGAGGAAAACAGTGGTTGGGGAAGTTACTAAAGCTTTCTGCTCATTGATTTTAAGACTCTCTATTGAATCTATGTTGCTTAAAACCCAGATTGTTTTGTTAGAAGAGTTATTCAAACCATATTTTCTTCTAACTCCTAAGTTTGAAGAAATCTAGATTCCTTTTACTCCTTTGCAGGGGCTGCAGATTTGTCACTGAATTGACTCTGCCACAGAACTGTGAAGTGAAATCCAAGACTTAATTTAAAAAGTTTTTAGCTCTTGGGTTGCTAATGGTGACTGTCAAAATGTTAGAAGGATGCAAAACCATTTGTGGATGGTAGTGCAGGGGAAGTGCAGAGGGAAGTCTAATAGGGGCAGGAGTTCCCTTCATCTGTAGCAGGCACGGGTTCTAAATCATAATGGTGACAATATAAATGCCATTTTTTAAGCTGTGCTCCCGTGCTGATCATTTCAGTGATATTTCTAATGAACACAAACCTACTTATCTTGGTTGAATGCTGAAGTGGACAGAGGGTAGCATGCTCAAGAAGAAAACTAATTGCAATGGATGGTTTCTTTAGAGAAACAAGAAACTTGGGACCCAACAAAATGACTGTGAGAAGAACAGATGTGCCAGACCCCCTACACTAGTCACTAAAGCAACCACAGCGGTCATAATCCTACTTATGGTCACATGTCTTCTTGTACTAGGGTTCCTTTGGGGTTTCACTTAACTGAGAAGACTCTGAGAGACGGCACATACTGAGCTTTCGAGCACTGACCAATAGTGACCAAACTTTTGGCTACAGGGAGCCACATGAGCTGTGTCACACTGTAGAATATAGGTGTGCTTTCCTAGCCCTTTGCTCTGGAGAGACAACTCAGACAATGGCCTAGCTCCATGATGGAGATAGATTGAAGTACACACCACCTCATCCCTGTGTTCAGGTTGGTTTTTTTTTTTTTTATGCACTGGAAAAGAGCTGCAGCATGTATGCCAGTGAGTCCCCTCATCTAAAATGTTGAGACATATGGCTGTTGGGCATGCTGATGAGCATGTGCACCCTACAAAAAAGAATACAGCTGCAATCATCTAAGGAGGTTGGAGAATGTACAACAAAAAAGCATAAAGGAAAGTGGTCCCTGTAGCATGTTGCAGACACGCACATTCCCACATGTGCATGACATTTATCAGGGGCTGTGGGTAGTGCATGTGTGCAAGGCATGAACTTTTGGTCATGTTGTCAGGGCAGCAGGGATGTGTACTGGGACACTGGGGAAAGAAGGTTACAGGATACAAACTGCCAGAACAACTCATCCAGATTCCAGCTCCCTCACAGCAAGCTGGTGGTTACAGGGAATAGGCTACAGGATTGAATGAATGTTTTTCTGGACTGGATCTTGCTTGCTGAATACATGTGAAGCACATTGGTACAACTCATGACTACAACTCAGTCTTGCAAAAGTAAATTTTGTTGGAATAAGGGACCATTAGAAAGCAAATTCTATAGGACTCATGTGAGTCCATTTAAAAGCAAAATTGTAGCTCAAATAAGTTGTTGGTTTTTTTTTAAATTAAAGAATGGTTTTCTAAAAGCAAGGACTGACCATAATGTAGTTAAAGTGTAGGTGAAATTGTTAGTTGAAGCTACCGGTGGACAGAATTTAGAAAGTGCAGGCTCTATAAATTATATTCAGTATGTTTTCCAAACTACATAAGTAAAATGTCAATTATTTATTAAAAATCCTACTTCAGTACAAAAGCTTAAAGTTTCTTTTTGGGCACAATGACATTGGCTGTACTTAGAGACTGTATATTAGAATGACATAGGTCATTGGGAAATCATAAAAGTCTTACCAAAGAGTGAAACCACTGCATACATGCTGAACTACGTAACCCCACCACGAATTGTCTAAACAAAATAATTTGATACTGGCTGTTTTCCACACTTTAATTAGCAAGCACAGATGGCTATTGCATAATCCTATTTAATGTCTGTGTTGGATACCTCCTGAATTGCTCAGTGATTAAGTTCATACCTTAGTTTGGCTAAATGCATTAGCTGAAAGAAAACTGCTCACGCTAAGATTCACTTTCTGACATAAATTTAATGCAGGCATGTTTCCTTCCACTGGTTTAAGTGAGAAAAAGCTCTATTAACTTATAGTATGTTGGTTGCAAAGATGCCCTGAGGTATTTTGTATAAATGTATATTGATGCCTTATGCGAATTTTTCTTCCCCAGCAGAGTTTCTTTGCAACAGAGATCACAGTGCCCCCATTAGATAATCACCACCCTCAATGACATCCAGGCTAATCATGCAATTGATCACAGGAAATCAAAGATTTGGGAATTCTCCGAACAGCTGTCTGCAGCTAACCCTCTCTGTGCAATGGGCTGCCTTGGCCACATTTCCCCTGGAGGCAGATTTATGAGAGGGTGAGGGAGGGCAGATGTTGAGTCTGCAGCCCACCTGTCTGCAGTGCTGGGCCCCAAGGTATAGTGATGGCTGTAGTACCACTCCTGCTCCCCACCACTGCTGCTGCTGCCTTGGACTGCTATTTGCCACAAAGCAACAAGATCTCCAGTCCTGTTAATTATGGTGGCTAACAAGATACTTGCATACCTGTATGCAACATGAATCATACTAATTCAACTCTCATCATTTAAGATTTTTGGAGTTACAAACAGTGACAGTTCTACTCTGCTTTACCACATTAGGAAATATATTTTAAGATGCTTAACCTTTTTTTCATGTGAGAAAAGTTAGTTGCTCAACAGGTGCATAAGCAGTTATTGGTAGAGAAGTTATGTGCATTTACTTAGACAAATAAAAATTTACATTAAAATAACTTTCAAGTATTTCAAAATGTAGAAATGAACATGATAAAAAAATTCTAAGTGATTACACAAGATTTTAATAATTTTACTATCTCAGCTCAGTTGGTCTCTCTAAAAAAACCCCTAAAACTACCATAAAGAAAAGTAATTATGTTTTATCTTATCTCTCCCAGAATATATTTTATTACAAAAGTCTAGAACATCTGTTGTGTAGCTTTCTGTGCATTTTAATAACATATTTTAAAAATTTTTAAAGGGAGGATACATATTTCTGTTTATCAAAATATTTATTGGATGACAGAATGTACAGATATCAGTGAGATGTGTACATATGATTTTTAAAGAAAATGGCAGTGGACAGCTTGTGGTGGGTTTGTCTTAAAATCACAGTAGTTCTTTCTGTGTCTGGCATAAAGTTACAACTCACTTCCTAAAGTTACACACTGGTTCTGTTCAAGAACATGGGACAATATTCTATCTCTCGTCAGTGGTGGAAGAACAGATACATAATTTCATGCTTGATTTTTTTATAAGGAAGTTAGTTTTGAGAATGCACTATGACTTAGTAATAAAAGGAAGCATCGACATAGTTTTGTATCAACATTGACATTGTTTGCTGAACCAAGACCACAAACAAACTCACCTAAACTGTACTGTTGTTAATCTGTAAATTAAGGGAAACCTATTTCTTCCCGAAGGACAGAAATTATAACTTCTACAGAGGTGATCAATGTACCTGAACTTCCATCAAGACCAAGAGGTATTCTTCATGTCCTCAAGATATTACCTCTGCATTACATACCACCTCGGGCTGTACTAAAATGTTGCTGCCAGTGTAATTAAGTCTGGCTTTTGTCCACAAGGCAGAGAGAAACACAACTTAAGCCCAAATAAATGGTTGTGGATAGGACCTGAGATGGATATCTCAAAAGAAAAGATATTTCCCAAATCCTAAAATGGCTTTTATGGTCCTGATTGATCAGTCGTCTCTTCCACAGAGCTCCCGCTGGATGCAAAAGAGAGTTCAATGGGAGAAAACAATGGCTTGAGTGGATGACATGGAGAATACTAGAATACATCTAGAATTAAGTTAATGTTCTCTTCAGGAGAAGGTGAAAACCAGATACAGTAATACACTACTGGTCCACAAGAAGCTTTTTTAGACATTTTTTTCTTTGGTTGGGTTTTTTAAATGCATTTCTGTTTGGGTGCTTTTTTTCAGGCAAACTCAATGCAGAAATTTATAAAGATCCCACTTATTCCATCTATGTCCAACAAATACCAGAAAAAAATACAAAAGCATGCAAGGATGTTAGATTAATTATGGGGAACACTGTGCTTGTTAATGATTTTCATTATATTTATTTAGAGTAAAGACACCAAAGAAATGAGAAGGATCTTTGTATTATATTCTTCTGAAGCCCTGTGATAACAAAAAGTTTGAGATTCTTTTGAATCACAATAATTCCTTTGAAATAGGCAGAAGTGGCTAATGTGGGATTCCTGATATTCAGCAATGAGAAAGGAATCTTACTCAAAATACGGTAATTCTTAACTTCCATCTCTACTTCTTCCATCTCTCTGTACACTCCCAAAGACAGTTTATGTGGTAAGCTCTGCATATCAAAGTAAAACCAGGTATTTCCTAAAGACATGGCAGTACCTGGAGAATCTTTAGGAACTCAAGAGACCCTTACACTGAATGTCTTTTTTTTTTCTGCTGGCCTGGCTTGGAAATAAAAGCTGAAAAGTTATCTTATGAAAATCAATCTTAGAGAACACAGAAAGCAGAAGCACAGTTCAAGTAATGAATGGAACAACTTCAATTATGTTTGGTTTGGGTGTATGGACTGAGTTAACTGCACTTACAAAAATGTGTTTTCAAGTTAATTATCTAATGTAATTTTAATCTAAATATATTAAAGGGACTTTTTTTTTCTCATTCTTGGTCTACTGTGAAGTCATTCAAGTGTCTAAGTGATTGAACTCTTGCATAAAAGTGTTGACATTAAAATAGAGTGTAATAAAGAGAACAGGGTAATTGCTAGAAGGTCAATGAAGAGAAAAGGAAACAACTGTGCTCAATTTAACAGTAGCAGGGTAGGCAACATTGGGAAGTGAAATAGCTGCCAAAGAATGGACATTTGGGTGACCTGCATTGAAGAAAATGAAAAATGACATACTATTTTCTTATTTTCAGATAATTGGTATTGCAGATGGTTCTGTGACTGAAAATACACTGAGGCAAGCTGAGTGGGATGTACCTTGACAACAGTCTGTGTTCTCAAACTCTCTTTCTGAACTGGTCATCTGGACCCCCTGTAAAGTCAGTGGAAACAAACGGTATGATTGGTTTCTTCCTAAAGTACATGTCAAAAATGTATTTCTCTAGAACTACAGGTATTTTTTTTTCACTGGATATGAAGATACCTGGAGATGACAAGTTCAGATGTGGGCATCTAAAAATATATGATGGAAACCCTATTAAAGTCATCTCTGGTGTTGGAAAACCATCAGCAGTGTAGGTGGAACCAGGGAAGATGGGGGAGTAACAGCCTTGGACATCCACTAACTGCTGCCACATCAGACCTTTGGTGGGGAACTTCAAGACTGTCCAGTGACACTACATAAACTTAGCAATTGTGTCAGTCCCTGGGTTTACAGAACATATACAGACTATATACTGTGGTTCCAAAGTCAGAAAGAGGACTCTTGTTTCATGATCCTGTTTCTAGATCAAACTTGCTATATGAAGTATGAAATTGGTGGTTTACACCAAAGTAGTCTTGGAAGGAGAAATCGTCAGGTTGCAATATATGCTCTTACACTGTTTAGTGATGCATGAAGCAACTAGAGTAGGACCACAAATCTGTAGTCCTAAGAAGCCTTAGATTTTCTTTTATTGTTAAGTCAAAAATATACACCAAGATGAAGCCATTGTCTGTAGCTAGGGCTGATGATAGGCTTCCTTAAAGAGAAATCTACTTCACAGACTCCCAAACACCTTCAGTTGCTTTCAAGTTAGGCTTTATAGGTGGTTATTTAGAAGTGCATGTGTCCTGCTGGTTTTATTGTACTTCTTTTGATCTGGGGAATGCACTGTAATACTGTGCTTTGTAATCTGTGTTATTACCAAAATATTCTTTCCCTGCAATTTTCAACTATTTGGATATTTGAAACATTAATATTTTGAACTCGTAATTTTATCCTGGGCACCAGCCTGTTTTTCTGGGCTATGGCTATCAGCAAACAGGTAGCTGAAAGTGCAAGTGTTCAGATATATATTCATGTAATTATTCTGAGATCATAAAATTGAAAAAGGTTCTTTTGCAAGTACAAAATAGAAGGTTAGGCCTCTCTTCAGCTGAACAGCATATCTTATCCTCCTCCCTTCAGTATCTCTCTCCCCATCAAAACACCAACATGCACAGGTGAGGTTTAGGTTACATATTATTTTCCAACTGGCTGATTCTATAATTCTATGATTCTTTGCTTCTACTCGAGTACATAGAATAGGTTTGGTTTTGGCATATGGATCATCTCTCTTACAGTATCATAATTATGTGTCTTGGTAGAAGATATCTAAGAGACTTGTGAAGATTGCAGCCCAGCTTTTGATTATTTTTACATCTAGCTCATTTATTGTCTAGCTCAGCTAATTTGGTATTTTTATCATATACTGATGCTGTTGCATGACCTAATGTCAAGGAATGGTTATAATGCTGTTGCAAATTTAACCATGTTGGGAAAATACTGATCTATTGATACAGGCACCGAAATTCTTCCAACCAAGCCTAAGAAATTTGAACTACACAATTTGACATTCCCCTTGGGCCAAAGAAGCTTTAAGAAATTCTTCCGTGTAAAAATTACTGCTTTATATCTCTTCTTGATATACTGAACTTACTGTTTAATTTGCTGGATCTTCACACTCTAGGAATTTATTCCCACATAATCTGGAAGTCTTGACTTTGTAAAAAACCCCTGAAAGGCCAGCAAGGGTTCTCCTTAATGCACTGCTTGCAAAACCAAGGCTCTAGATTTGCTGATCCTAAAGATCCCTTTTTTCCCATGGTGAAAATGGACCATAGGCATACACAAGAAACAAGCTCATTTGACTGGACAGGTAGAAGAAAGCAAGTCCTCTTCTGTCTTAAAGAGAACTTTCCAAGAAAGTATCTTGCTATAGATGAGTTTTTGAAATAGAGATTTCATTCATGTAGAAATATCAGTACTTCTGTGACTATGCAGGGCATGGATCTCAGTTAATGTCTAGATTTGTAGACAGAGCAGGTATCTGTGCTCTTGGGAATAGATTGATCCTAATGACAGAAAGGCAGAAATCTAGGATTTATGCTTGTATTATCAAACACTGATGCTGCAGGCTTTCAGGTAGTTTTCTCTGACAGTTTTCTACAAAGAACCATATAAATGGAATGACAAAGACAGATGTCAAGATCCCCATTTTAGAAGTGAACATGGTAGAAAGAGAACATAACCATCTTGTAAGGTATTTGGGCTTATCCTTAAAAGAGAACACCTGTACAGCAAGGGTAGATTTTTGCCTAACAGAAATGAAACCAGATTACTGGCTTGGAAAATTAATTATTATGTGTATTTACTTATTCCAGGAGTGAGAAGAAACAGGTGCTAAGAAGCACTGAGGTCCTATTAAGGCATCTGTTTGATATTCAAGGTAACAGCACTTTTTAGAATGGGTAACACTCAAGGACGAAAGCTGTAACAGTTACAGATAGGCTGAGGAATACAAAAGTAATCCTCTAAAGTTCATACAGCAACTAAAATGCATGTGATATCGATAAGATCATAGGGGAAAGGTTGTCTAAAAATGACAACATCAAATAAAAGAGCTAAATAAACTCTGGTACATAGACAAAGGTAAAATTCCTGTAAATGTCCATGCACCGTTAGAGAAAGCCTAAAATTAAAAACATGTTGCCAAGCATTGGAGGACCTATAATCTGAATTGCTGAAGCATGATGCCGTCAAAAGACAATGGGACATTATTTGTCACACACAAAGCCATACAGAGAGAACAGACTGTGACAGAAGAGGCATAGGAGTGACCTCGTACCTGGAAAAAATCCATAGATTATAATAAGCCACATGATCACATGGCGGATCCTGCCTAAGTACAGACCCCTGCCTTCAGAACCACTGTGTGGAGGGCACCCAGAGAAAGACTTTGGATCAAATCCTGACACCAGTGGGCACATCAGTGGCTCTAGAATTTTAGTGCCTTTATGGGGATCCTGAGGCTGCTGGCATAACCCCACCTGCTCTCTGACTTCCAAACCTACAGGTGCAGCCTTCATCGCAGCAGCAGCAAGCTCCTGTTGCTTCACAGCATCCTCCCTGCCTGAGCACATCTGGCCAGGCACGGCCCAACTGGAGTCCCCAACCTGTATGTGGAGCAGCTGTAGGAATGGAACCCTGGCAGGAGGTCCAATGCTGTATGCTTAGAGGTGTCCTGGGACAGGTTAGGGTAGAGTGGAAAGAGACATCGGGTTTTATGGGACTGGGAGAGTGAAGCTTATCCACAGAGATGCAAGAGATAATGACACCCAAGTACAGTAAAGAAAGCAGTAGAAAGCAACTGTAGTGTTTAATAGCAGTAGTAACAGCAATAATAATAAAGACGAAAGCACATACTGAATTAGCACAGAAATTTTTAAATTATTGATAACTTCAGTATACCTTTTTGGTATAGCTACTTTTAGAGAGAGAACAAGTCTCTTTCTGAATTCTTCCTATCAGTTAAAATGTAATCTTTTCAGCTCTCTGCAAAGAAGGTGATATGTTACTTACTACTTAATGCTAGTGAAATAATCTGAAAATTTGTAACAGGAAACAAGAACTACTAAGTGAAATTAAATATTCCTATAACACACTGGCACAACAAAACAATGAGAAAGGAAGCTGCCAGAATCCATAGGAAAAACTATCCTTACCAGCATGGAAGAGATCTCAAATGAGGGGAAAGCTGTGCCCTGGGGAGAAATTCACTATTTAGAATAGCATTCAGCTGGTACCTTTGCTGTTTCTCTATTTGACCTTTCTGGCAAGGCTAGTAGATTTAACTTGGAGTTATTAATGTGAATAATTGTTCAAACTCACATTTAAATTAGATAGTACAGGAGGGAATACATTAGCCCTAGTTTTTTAGCATCATAGTTTTGAAGATTTTTAAAGGTAACATAGAAGAAGGAGGAGGTTTAAGGAAAATCAGAGGGAGGGTGTTTTCTTTATCTGTAATAAGAGCTATCTTGGTTATAGATTAAATAAGTACATTTTTGCTTCTTCCCTAGTACTTCCTCTCCAATCCATGCTACTTATTTTTGGAATAAAGTCAACTAATACAGTGAAATGAGCAGGCAAACACCTTTGCCATGGCTCTTGAACTGATCAGACAAAAAGGATACTTCAAGAACTGTGAATGGTTTGGGGGAAGATACACAGTCAGTCACCTCATCAAAATGGTACAAAGGTATACATCATCCTAAGAAAATTTGTTGAAACCACAACTCCTAAATCCCACAGAGATGAAAAAGCCTCAAATTTTATGTTCAGACTGCAGTAAAAGTGCCGGTACATGGCAGACTACCTGCAGGGAGGTGGTAGCTGTGTTGTAACCAGCTCCTCCAGAAGCTTCCCTGGGCCAGTTAGGTTGTGCATAGTTTACTGTGGATGGCAGGATCACTACAGTTATGAAAGATGGTGCTGAATACATGGAGACCATCAGAGAACTCATGTGATATGACCTTTATTTGGTTCTTACTAACAAGTTAACATCCTCTTTGAATGAGAAAGGTGAAAAACACTGCAGAGAGATATAAAGGCTGATGAGTCATTTCTATGACATTAGAACTGAAGCCTTTCCCAAACAAAAATGGCAAGCCTTCTCACTGTCTCTACTAGTTTGCTGAAACTGTCTAACTCAAAGAAAACATGGTTTTCATATTTTCCCTTCAATTCCACTGGTGGAAGGACAGGCCATTTATGCCAGTGGTGAGGACCGAAGACACCTGATTTGGAAAAGTCTTCTGTTTGTGACAGGGTCTAGTTGTATATATTCTGGACTACAGTTACATAATGTTGTTCCTCCACTCAAAGCTCCTAAAAGGTATATCTTAGAAAAAAATGAAAATAATATATAGTGGCCTAATTTTGGTTTTGCTACTACAATAATGACATCAGGACCCAGAAAAAAATAAGAACTTTTGGAAACATATAAGAAGATGTAGTGCCTGCTGCCAAAGACTCTATGGCTCCAGAATTATCCCTAGGGCCCGAGTCTGTAATACAGAGATCCCTCTGAAATACCTGCACTTGAAGGTACTTTTCCTCTGTATTTGGCTAAATGGTACTCTACCAGTTTATACACTCACAGCAATGAGTTTCTTTCTAGGACTTCTCATTGTTTAGGAGAGCCACTGTTTGGAATAAGGAAGATGTTCTCAGGTGACAAAAATCCCAACATGATGAATGCATTTTATAGTGTGAAACTGCACAGTGCTTTGATGGAGAAGATGCATTTAATGATCTAAAAGTAGGCAGAACAGCTGTCTGACATAACATTTCAGGACTGACTATGGAGTGTATCTTTTCAATGCAATCTATTCTTGGTGTGCTGGTTTTGTGAAAGAGTGAGAGGTTTGCAGTACACAAATTCCTTGGGGAAAAGGGAAGGTTTAAATCCTCCCACACTTCACCCTGAAATGTTGGTGCTAGGTAGCAGTCTTGGCACTTAGATTGTGTTTAGACAATTCCACTGTATCTTTCTCCAGAGGTGCACACCATTCTGAGGTGGAAAGTAGCAGAAATAAACAACTGCAAAACAACTGAGAACAAGATTATATTCCTGTGATTTGGATATGCTAAATCCCATTTGGGGAACATTATCATCCTAGGCTCACTTCATAATCAACAGAGAAGAACATGCACTTCCAGGATGTGATTTGGATGAAAAATGGTCTCACTTTTCCTGTCAATTTCCTTTCTCTCTCAACTATCTTTGCAGGTGGCCTTGAACAACTCTGCTCCTAACTAGGCAACTATGGTGCTGTCTCAGGTGCTTTTCACTGGGTGTGAGAAAGCCAGGCCTCAGGGCACTATCTGGTTCACACGTTTTTGGTGCTTAACACAAATTCACACAGAATGAAACACTACAGTCTCTACATTCTGTAAACCATGTCTACTTGACTGTATGAGCGCCTATATTAAAAATTAACAGTAAAGAATACTTAAACAGCAGTGACAGCTGGGACCAAGCCTCGGGACTCTCTCAGGCCTGCCCTCACCAATGGGCTGCAATATCAAGCTCCCTCTTACCTATTCTCTCTCTGCTCCAAAGGCTCACAGAGTGAGCAGAATGAAGAACTTCTCTAGTTTGATGGGTAGGATAAGCTCTGAGGAAAACGGAATTGCGGTTCAAACCCCTTCAGTCTGAGAAAGGCTTAAAATCTATGTTTCCCACTTCTTGTAAGAGTGTTCAAACAATGAAGTTATTCTGAAGTGGCTGCTGCCTCTTCCTCTTGCATCATTAGCTGCTTGCTCTCAAGAGACGACTCAGTGCTCTGGATTTCAAGTGGATGAAGGTGATTGAGGTTCAACACTTGTTCAGATCTACGCTGAGAGGTTTCCCAGGTGATTGGTAGGTGGGAGTTTCAGTGACCTGCTCAGACAGTGGAGAAAGATAGGTTCCTAGCTGCTTTGAATGATTTCGGAGGTTGCCACATTTCCTCACCCATTACACTTGGAATTGAGATGTCTACCTCAGATGCACTGAATCATCCTGCTGAGCCAGGAGCTACCTGGAAGCACGGCAGCACCCAGGCTGAGCAATTCCTGTTGATAGTTCAGATACTGCCTTCCTTTCATGACACAGTTCTTAGCAATTTCTTTTGAGCAGGTACCAGAGAAGCGATGCTTCAGTGACAAATATCCCTCACCTTGCATGATCTACCTCAGCAGCCTGGAATACAGGAAAGACTGCTTTAAGCAAAAGACCGCATAATCATATTCAAGGTGATCAAGGTATTTTAATTTCTCAAGATTTCCCTTCCACAAAGAGTCAGTATACTTGTGATCATACTACAGAGCTCCCTGGGGAACTGGGAAACATATTCAACACATACATGCAGATATGTGCTGGATGTTCGCCACCCTAGGCATGACATTCTCCAGTCTATTCTTTAGCAAAGCAATGAGCATAACAGGTAGAGAAAGTGTGTTCACTCCACTATAAATAGCTAGTTGCATTAAGTATAACATTTACATTTGCTTGTAGTTGTCTGAATTCAGAAACAAATTTGATGCACTACAGTCATGCCAGTAGATCCTCTATTGCCCCTCCTCCCCCCCCTTAATTGCACACCTTTTTTGCTAGCTACTTTTCCCCTTTCAGTCCTCACCATGCAAATTATGCCCACTTTCACTTATTTTCTGACTAATTTAGACCTAAAATTTATGCTGCCATTCACGTCACTGCTGAAATTGGCTCAGAGCTTTCCAAGGGAGTTGCACTTGTTGACAGCAGGTATGAATATATTTCTTAGATTTGAATGCCTTCGTGTGAAAAAAAAATTGCAGAGCACTGTCAAAGCTGTGACTGATACACTGAATAAATGTATAAAGTAAATAACCACACTTACTATGATGAATTCTAGTCTTAGACCCTAATAAATACCTTTTGCAGGCAATAGTTGCTGAACTTTTATCTGAAAAATATGAGCCTGGTACCCTAACATTTATGTACTAAAAATGCAAAGGCTGGTTATCAATATGCTCACTTAAATCACAAAATTCAGTACATGGATAGGTGGTTAAAAGATTACCAATTACTGCAATATCGTGATGGACTCCTCCAGCAGGAACAAGAAGAAGTACATCCCCCAGGACAGCTTGAGTCTGAGAAGTAAGTTCTGTTCTAGATACTTTTTAGGCAGAAGGTGCTGAGTCTCCTTTCATAAGATACTGATTTGGATCTTTGTATTATATATTGACTGGTCCAATATTGACCTTTGTCTGAACTGTAGCTGAACAGTTTTCAAAGCATCTGCTTACCAGAACAAAAGTAAACTGCAAAAGCATACTGGATACAAACGGCTGACCTCTCTAGATCATTTTTAACCTTAGTTTGCTACTTAAACATCAATTTGTAGTCTGACAGACAGCTTACTCAGGCTAACAATTTAAATGAATGAAATGCTATTGTTTTGGTCATAATATATAACCTTTTAAAGAAATTTTACTCTTTAAAAAATGTAGAGATTTTCTACTTAGATAGAAAATTTTATAATAAAATATTTGTGCTATTAAAGAAGTTGGCAAAGGCCAAAATCCTTTACCACTGCAACTTTTTAGAATGAAACATTCAGTGCTTTGAGAGGTAAATACTACAGATAAAAAATCAGTATAAACACCAGCAATGCACAGGGCACTTTTAGACATCCAGACAGAATACAGGTGGAATAAGGAGAAGTAGCTACTGTTATTATTCTTGGAAAGCAAGTAGTCTACAATAGCCCTGAAAGCATGTGATTCTCTCTGTTACTTCACATTCAGCTTTATTAAACATTTAGCTCTGATTCAGCAAAGTACTTGATAATGAACACAGCTCAAAAAAAATCTGATGGGTCTCCATGGTTGTCCTCATACTGCATGTGAGGAAATGGTCCCGAGCAATGCTCTGAGCACCAATCTGGGAGCAAGAGTGACAGTGGGTGTTGAGAGCATGATTACAGGAAGGCAGAAATCTGACTGCAACACGAACACAACAAACTATCCCCAAGGGTGAGGAAGACTGAGTAACAAGTTTAGCAATACAGAGTTGTTGTCCAAGTGAAAAGCATAGTCCTAAGCAGCTGCAGCCAGTGTGGCTACATCCTTGTTGCAGTGGGCTGAAGAGCTAGAAAGCTTAGAGCCTACATTTGAACTCTGAGAGACCTAACTTTAACATAAAGCACCTGCCTGCACACTTCACTGAAGTAGCACCTTAGATCTTCAGTTGAGTCATCAATGTTGAGTCTTATGGAAGGCTGTGTGATACTCTCATTCAAGGCATGCACCATAAGGAAGCTGTGGGCTTTGGTGGATTCAGCAAGAGTATTCCTAGAACATTTTCAAAAACATAAGTAAATATTTTTAAATAGACAATTCTTCCTGCTGAAACTATTTATGTGGGGATCTGATAGAAATTGTTAACATTTTAAAGAGATAACTCGAAAGTATCATATAAATGTTTGAAATTAAAAAAAAAAGATTTGCTTAAAAGTGGAGTTTGCTTAAGCTGACACTTTTCATAGGCAAAATAAATAGCATTTGAATTTAGAAAAAATTAAATGAAAAGGGAAAATATTAATTGTGAATAGGAAAAGGGAAAAATTTTAGAGATAACCTAAATTTCCCATCAACTCTACTCTAGAGAACACAGTTTTCAGTGAAATATCAAATAAAACTCCCTGTGAAAACAGAATTAAAAAAATCCAGCAGCAAACAGGTTTCACCCAGACACTGTTTTCCAAAAGGGTTTGACAGCTGCCCAGTCACCCAGCCAAATGAGTATCTAGAAGGCCCCGGACCCACTCCACCAGACAGCAGTAGAGTAGGTAGGTAAATAGGTATGAGTAAGCACATACACATGGGATAATACCACAACTCTATTATTCTCTGGTAGGTAGGAAAAAGAAATAAAAAAAAAGTCTATTGAAGTGGCTGAAGGCATGGGGGCTGGTGCCAGAACCAGTGTTCAAATGCTTGTAGCCCTCTCTTCCCCTGGGCCTTGTGCTGAGCTCATTTGAATCCTGACTGCTCTTTTCATACATAGGTTTTCCACAGAGCAGTCAGACAGCCCAAAGAATATATTGAGTGTTGAGGTCAGAATTAGGCTTAGAAAAGACCAAGGATCTTTGCACTTTACACTGGGCAGAAAAATTTCCCAAAGCCACAAATGATTGCCCCAGCTCCCAGAAAATAATGCAGATTTCCAGCTGCAGCCTTAAAAGGCTCTGAGGCCAATGACTAAACTGCAGTGGGTTGACCCTGGCTAGATGCCAGGTGCCCACCAAAGCTGCTCTATCACTCCCCTCCTCAGACGGACAGGAGACAGAAAATATAATGAAAGACTTGTGAGTTGAGATAAGGGCAGGGAGAGATCACTCATCAGTTACCATCATGGGCAAGACATACTCAGGAAAAAAACCAAAAATTTATTACCAAACAAATCAGAGTAGATTAATGAAAAATAAAAACCTAAAAACACCTCCTCTCCTCCTCTTTCTTCCCAGGCTCAACTCCACTCCTGATTTCTCTCCCTCTTCCCCCCAGTGGTGCAGGGGGACCGGGAATGGGGGCTGCGGCCAGTTCATCACCCATAGTCTCTGCTGCTCCTTCCTCCTCAGGGGGAATGATGAGTCATACTCTTCTTTGCTCCAGCATGGAGTCCCTCCCATGGGAGGCAGTCCTCCATGAACTTCTCCAACGTGAGTGCTTCCCATGGGCTGCAGTTCTTCACAAATTGCTCCAGCGTGGCTCCTCCCTGTGGGGTGCAGTCCATCAGGAACAGGCTACTCCAGCATGGGTTCCTCACAGGGTCACAAGTCCTGCCAGCAAACCTGCTCCAGTGTGGACTCCTCTCTCCATAGGTCCACGTCCTGCCAGGAGCCTGCTCCAGTGCAGGTTTCCTATGAGGACGCAGACTCCTTTGGGCATCCAGCTGCTTTGGTGTAGGGTCCTCCAGGTTCTGCAGGTGGATCGCTGCTCCACTCTGGACCTCCGTGAGCTGCAGGGGAACAGCCTGCCTCACCATGATCTTCGCCACAAGCTGCAGGGGAATCTATACTTCGGCACCTGGAATCCCTCCTCCTCCTCCTTCTTTACTGACCTTGGTGTCTGCAGGGCTGTTTTTCTCACATATTCTGATTCAGCTGCATTTGCAGTAATTTTTCCCTCTTCTTAAACACATTATCACAGAGGCACTACAACTGTTGCTAATGGGCTCTGACTTGGAGTCTTCTGACATTGGCCCCATTGGACATGGGGGAAGCTTCTGGCAGCTTCTCAGAGAAGCCACCCTTGTAGCCCCCCAATACTAAAACCCTGCCATGCAAACCCAATACAGGTCCTTAGGAAAAACAGTCTCCCTCATCCCTCAAGCAAACAACCCAGGTAACTGGTAACCTGAGCAGCTGTTTCTACTTCCATTGAAAAGAGTTAGAGTCAGAAAAAAGGCTAGGGTGGGGGAAAAGCAGGAGAGATAAGTCAGAGCCAGTATTCAAGGTCACTTGGTCTGGGAGGTACAGTGAGACGCAGAGGTCTCTATGCAGAGTATGCTGCTGCTGAGGAGGAAGCAAAGCACCCACAGAAGTGTACAGGCAATAAACTGGTAAGACCATTTTTGCCTGAAAGTGATGCCAATCCTAACCAGAGTTAATGACCCCTGGAGAGCCGAGAGGTTTGTAGGTTACACCCTCTAGCGTTCATTTTTAGCAGAAGGAGGAGGGCACAACGTAGGAAGGGGGAATCCAAAATGTCAAGTGCTTTTCAGAAATTTATGCAAATTATTCAGTGATGCCATATCTTTTGCCCTCTAAACCTAGCATAACAGAGACTGTGTTAAACCCGAACTAATACGTAAGCAGGCCAGTCAGGTACACATTGTTCCCATCACCTCAGCTATGGGCACCAAGCCAAACACTAAGTAAATAACATTTGTCACAGAGATTTGATTCCCCAAGAATATTTGCTAAGGTTGGCCAATTTCCTTACTCACTCTTTGCAGAAGGTGAGGATCCAATGCACAACAATGGATTGATAGTATGTGTGTAAACTAAACTGATATAAAATAATGAAAAAGGCAGCAGTAGAAGTGGGTATGGGTCAGAAAAACTTAGCTGCAAGAAGCCAGCAATTTCTTTGTCCAAGTCTCTGACCTCTATGACACTGATGCATATTGCAGATGAAAAAAGAGACATGCCTTTGCATTCAGTTCATCATTGTTAGGCTCTCATTAGGATAAGCATGAGTAAGAACCTGTTGTGGAGTCTCGTTACAACAAGTCTTTGAAGGCATCTTAAAGGAAAAAGTCCTCAGTACAGCACCATAGATACTGATAGCTCACCTGCAGAGGTATGATACTGTATCATATGACATGGAACACAAAATGACAAAATGAGCACTGATCCATTAAACAGATTTGTTCTTGACAGCGCATGACATTATGGCAGAGTCTTTTAAAGAGCAAATTCATGTAGTCATGTCTAATTAATTGGTCTGAAACATGAGACTGACAAAACTTAAGGTTGCAGCTAAGCAAGATCCTCAGTGAAACACACTATCAGAATCTGCTGTTACTCATCAGTCAGAATAAAACCAACAGCACCACTCCAGAGAGGGAAAATCAGGGATAATATCTAAGCAATTAGTAGCTGGATCCAGTGTTTCAAGTGTCACACATATTCTGTGACCACAGGAACATGACAACAAGGATCACCCATTTACAACATACAGGACCAAGGAAGCAACACAACAGGCACAGGCAACCACAAAGGCAGTTAAATCCTGGATGTGCTTAAATATAAATGTGAACACTTCTTTCCTAAATTTAAGAATATTCTCTGTCAATCCACTTGCTCTCAGGGCCAGATTCAGGATATCTACTTCAAGAAGGTTACTTAAGCATCAAAATCCAGCCTCTAGGAAGGTGGCTTAGGGCACACAAAGCTGTCAGGTGGGAGAGGTCAGCATCTTCAATAGTCAGGCAGTGTTATAGCCTGTGGGGTGAATTTGCAGCTCACTAAAAGAAAACACAAAGCTGTGGATTGAACCTCAACCAACACATAGTCCTGAGCAGGAGTGCTCTGGCCCATTTCAGAGCTGCATGCATACAGAAGGCATAAATTCTACCGACAAACCTACGTCTCCTGATTTCCTGATGGCACAGAATGCCTTCAGAAATGCCATGGTACTAGGAAAAGATGTAGAGGGAATTCAGGGCATTTTGATCCAGATCCCTAATGTGCAGCCTTGAGTCAGGCACTTACGCCTTGATTTTGATGCAAACCTGGGGCAGAAACAAAGAAGAGCCATAAACCAGTGAGGCTGGCAAGGGGTTACTTTCATCTTGCCTGGTGGAAGAGAGATGAAAACTGCAGATATAAGAGGAAGGCATTCAAAGAGGCAGCAGAGCAGTGCATTGGCAAAGCTCCTGCCGGAGGTGTCTAAGGGAGCAAGAGATGGCAACAATTAAGGGAGCCGTGGCGGCAGGAGTAGGCAGTGGATTTGTCTTGACGATTTCGGAGACAAAGGAGATGGGAATGTATTTATAGAGGCAAGCTGGATTGGAGAAGGTATTTTCAAAATAGAGGTTGCAAGAACAAGGTTACCGTGCTTGTGTCTCTGCCACTGAATCATTGCGACAATTTCCCCATCTGTAAAACTGAGATAATAATACTTACCTATCTTATGGAGGGAGGGGAGTGTGTTGTGAGGATTAATTAGCTAAGGTTTGTACAGCACTTTGAACATGTAGAGAGCGATATAAGTGCTCAGTACTAAGATTATTATTAATATGGAAGAAATAAGCCAGGGTGGGGGTGGAGAGTGAATGAGCAAGCTTTTAAAAGATAAGGAGAAGGAAGTAACAAGAGGATGATAGAGAACAGGAAAGGTTGGGATTAAGGGACAGTTTCTTAAATTAGCAGTAAACATAGGGAAACTTTACTGAAAGCTTAAATGAAGGAAGAAAGTATTAGGAGCAGAGCTGTTAGAACTATAGGCCTATGAGCTCTGATATTATTCTCATTTTCTCTTGTTTTGTCAGCTTTACAACACACACTGTGGGATTTTTGTTGTCTTCCCAGAAGTCTTTACCTGGAACACTGGCTGCAAGTAAAATAAATATGAACTGTCAAACTCAAACTTTTGCTCTGGCACTACAGCTCCCACCGTATCAGTAAGTTGTGGGTCTGCAACATGAACTTAAAAAATAAGTAGTCTCCCATTTGCATCTTTTATGTAAACCTATCTGCCCTGGCCCCTGTGTTAGTGGTTACCTTGGCTGAAGGCCCAGTGTCCACCGAGACTCCACTCAACCTCCCCCCCCAGGGAAAAGGAGGAGGGAAGGGGGGAAAGAAGAGGGAAGAAAAAACTTGCAAAACTGATACTGCCAAGAAAGGTGGGTTTATATTTACACAGAGAGGGAAAAAAAAAAAAGAACTATAAGCACTACACACACAGGGAAAACTGATAATAAAGACTACTTCCCCACAGAAGGTGTTTTCCTCCTCCGAATAACAGCCGTCTATCCCATGCAACTGTCCCGGAAGAGAGGGAGTTGTTTCCTTCTCATCTTTTTATATCTAACCTGATGTAACATGGTATGGAATAGCTTATTGGTAAAATATACATCAGGTGACCTATCCTAGTTCCATTTCCGTCCCAGGGAGGGTTACAAACTCACTACAATCTGTAAAACCTCAAGAAAGAAAAATCAACCTCCCTCCCAGCCATACTGTTAAGAACAGAAAAAACATGTATTTTTAGCACATGTAAAACTTGCAATATTAAGTTCACTTTCATCTCCTTCTTTCAATGAAGCAAAGCAGATGAGAGTATTCTATTGGCCAAGGATTTGTGAGAGGTTGCTCAAGACTGGCAATTTTAAGCAGAGTGTATGTTCATTAAACATAGAACAATTCCAGGACACTCTGTAGTGTGCTTCTCCATGACAGTAAGCAACTGCAGTGGTCACTCTGACTTTGTCATCTACGAATTTATAATGGAAAACTATATTTCCTCCTGCCAAATTCCCAGCTTCTATTTTGTGACAGACAAATTACAAAAAAACTTAAATTGTTCTGAATTTTATCCAGAATGATCAGATAAAACAGACACACTCTGTTCACCCAGCAGAGGAGATAGAATGCAAAAATTTTAACTAAGATAGGCCAAACAGACTTCAAAGTAAGCGCACCTTACAGAGCTTATTTCAGCCTAATAAAAGCAATGCTACTGAGACAGATCATTTTTCTTACAGACGTGTTTGTCATCAACCCTTCTTTGGGGATCATGGATTGAAACTAGTGTGGGTCTAGGTGTATCTTTTGATTCTCTTTGTAGTTACAGCACCTAAAGTCACCTTTTAGTTTATCATCAGGTTCATTATTCTGTGTAGCTGACTCTACCCATACAAACCTATTCATAAACATAAGGAGACACAATTTCAAGGAAATAGCTAATTTTCCTGATGTGCCCAGATCCACAGTAATAACTAGTGGATCAGGATAGGTTAAGTGATCACTAATAGAACAAATCTTGTTACCAAAGCAGCTGACTAAAGCAAAAAGTTTTGATAAAGCTAAGTATTTCTGAAAGATAAGTCCAGAAGCTCAAATATAGCTTTTATTTGCAGTGACACCTGATGCTGGTAGCTGGTGCTGGTAGGTGAGGTGTCTGAAAGAGCCTGAGAACTCGTCTTCTGACAGTGAAGACCTCTGAAGGCTCTTGACCTGGTTGTCCCTAATACGAAGGCTGTTCCCAGTTGAAAATTCAGTCCTAGTGTAACAGGAGAATGCATCAGAGCTTTACATGGAGCAAATAACACTTTCCCTTGGAATGTCACAAAATCCAGTAATGCAGAGAGAAGGGAGACTGTTACCTGTAAAGTTTCCTTAGAATACTGTGAAAACATTTTGTACAGTTGTATTGTCAGCGTTATGTGGCATTTACTCCAATTTGTTTAGGATGTTGACAATAGAACTTCATGGCTTTCCCTCTTGAGTCCAGGTTTCTAACAACTGCCTTCCATAGTAAATTATGTATTTCAAATTATGTATGTTTTCAGCAAGGCTATGCTCTTTCTTTTACAAATAGAATAAAACACTCACAATATTTAAATATGCAAGCAAACAAAATGTCTAACAGCAACAAGGAAATGAAGGTGAGCTGGCTGTATATCACAAATGAATACAGAGAATCATTACAGTTTGCATACACTTCTAGAAAGGTGTCCTCTTCCAATAATTCCAGTCACAGCCTTCCATTATCTAAGCCAAACTTACTTGTTTAGATAACTACATCAATACTGCCAGTCTCTTAGCCGGTGGTTTGCATGAGAGACAGCTTAGCCCTTTGTGGGTGAGTGCGTATTGCTGCCCTGTCTGGAAGGACAGTAGATCTCTGTGTAGCTAAGAGTGGTAATGTGGTGCTCTCCTATTCCTTTTCTTCTGTCCCTTTGGGTGAGGAAGACATTCATGCAATGTTCCTTATACAGGAACATAAAGTTGTTTTTTCCAAGGAACTGCCAGTCTGACCTTCGGACCCCCATTCTCACCTTACACCTTCATTTTGCTATTTTATACCTCTTACTCTGTTACTTTAATGGGCCTAATGCCTGAAAGGCAATCAGCAGCTATACTAATTTTTGCAAAGGGGACTGGCTGTTATTATTAATGCTGTCAGGTCCATCCATCTCTGAGTTTATAATGTCTGCATAGCATTTCAGTGACAAAATGAAATCATGTTTTTAGACAGTATAAAATCTGCACAGTGCTTCAAAGACATTGTGATATCTGGGGGAGAATTTATAGCTCTTACAAAAATTGATGTTTTAAAAAGCAATGATTTTTTAAAAAGAGACCAGGTATTCATGAAGGTAGTCCAGAATAAGAATTCTTGGAGACCTTGCAAGTAAAAATTTGAGGGTTTGTCCATGTGAGGAAATTAACTGGCAGAACTATGGCAGTATAATTATAATGCTGCAGCAGTTACTTCTTGTGTAACTCTCTGTGTTCCTACATAGACACTATACTGGAATAATAGTCTTTTTTTTTTTTTTGTTATAGACCTTACACTGCTTTCTAACTAACATAAACTCTTTCTGCTTCATAATCACTCGGCCCCCTACGACTGAAATCAGCCCTCCATTTTCTCTTTTGTGCAAATGCCCCTTCACCAAATTACACTTTTGCAGCATAACCAATGACTACAGAAAATGTCTGCAACTACTAATTATAGGCAAAAAAAGAAAAAAACCAAAACCAACAAAGAACCTGACATGGTAAGAGAGTGTGTGCAACAGAGTGACAGAAGGCCAGAGCCAAGGCTACCACGTTTATTGCCAGTTTATTGTGTGTAGCACTCACAGATGAGCCCTAAAAAAGTTTGTTGCAGTGATTTAAAAGAGAAGCAACACATGGTTTAGGGAAAAAGCTGAGGCAGTTCAACACAGCACCTTCAGTGAGTGAATTTCAATTTGCTTTCAACTTAGTATTGCAGGAAACTTTGGGAGAAAATGGATTGAAGTATTTACAGAGCATATAAATCACAATAAAAATGAGAACACTTTCTCAGTTATCTACTTGATGAATAGTAAGGGGGAACAATATTAAGCTGGAAGCTTAAAAATTTAATATGGGATAATGCAGAAGCGGGTATGGTTCAACTGAGGATCTGATATTGTAATAACCAAACAAAAATGGAACTTGAGTGGTTTATACATGTTATCAGAACTCTTCAGGTGAATGGAGGTCTTACTAAGAGGATATATTTTTTTATAACTGTAAACTGTACAGTCTGATAAATGTTTAATATTAAACTTATCTAAAATTCTAATAAAATAAAACATACAAGGACAACATCTACATGAAGTAGTTCAAGTTGTTTTTGCTGTGGCTCTAAGAAACAGTTTATATTGTGTTTGCTATCACAGTATCCCTGTTTAATAAAAAAAGGGGAGCGGGAGTCACATAAAGCAAAAAAATGGGAGTCAGTATTACCTAAATAAAAGTTTCTTGCTCACCAGATGAAGCTGGCCACAATACATTGTGCAGATTGGCCCGTCAGCACACAGCAGACCATGGGCTCCATCTTACAGACACTGCTTTAACAGACAGGTAATCTCATTTTGCAGTTTGCATTTCCAAATTTTGTATGCTTGCCAGGAATTGGATAGTAATGAAAACTAAACACCATAGCTACAGAAGATGCCCTCATGCTTTAAGTGACTTTCCTTTTCGTATGTTTTTAGGCTTCTACATTTCTTCTTCTAAAAATGCTCTAACAATTAAGTTTATTGGTAAGAATATAATAAAATAAATAAAATATAATTAAATATATATTGCACAACATTCACTAAAATGTGTTCTTAGTAAGCAGAAGTTCACCTTTTCCTGAATCTTTCCCTCTTCCTATCAGGAGACAGAAACATAGCATGTGAACCATGTATCTTAACACAAAAATTTAAATTCTGAATCAGAAAAGGCCCTGAGCAAAACTCCAAAGAATAAAATGTAACTTCTAGACTTGATGTTTTATCATTTCCCTCTTCTAGTCTGGAGAAAACAAGCAGAACTGAAGCTGGTAGTGAAGTGACTTACCAGACTGATAGAAAAACAATGATTAGGAGTCCCAGATTCCCACTCAAGCACCATCTGCAGTGAGCTACATTCCTTGATCACTCCTATAGTCTTTGTTCAACTTAGAGAAGACCTGTAACTGAATTCTCTTTTCCTCAGCACCTCTTTCTCTCTCTGACAAGCTGTTCACACTTAATTTGTACAGGGCACCATTGAGTCTTGATGTGCACTCCATCTTCCCAGATTAGTTTAGTCGAATAGCCACCTCACCACCTACATCCAAGCAATTGTTTTACAACAAGAGATTCCCTATGGCCAGGCAGCAGAGAAATCCTTAGTGTATGGTGCAAAAGAGTTGCTGAAACTGCTTCAAAAAGAATGAATGAGCAGATAGTATGTTGGTAAGGTGACCCAAAGCCACAAGCAGCAAAACGCATGGGAATATGAGAAGCTGCTGGGTGGTACTAGTTGTCCATCTAGCCCAGTATTTTGTCTCAATGGCAAAAGTAAATGTCATTCATGGACAGCATGTGAGCCTAGTCATTATTTGCAGTCCATTTCTTTTGTATTCCCTCAGCACACAAATAGAAATACCAGGGATTTCAGAGGGCACCTCCCTGTCTAGTCCTTCTATACCTCTTTATGGACTTGTTGTCCATGGATTTTTCTGGCTCTTGTTTTGAAGACCATCTTAGGGTCTGCCTCTGCAACCTCTTGAGGTAGCAAGTTCTGGAAATTCACTATCCAGTGGGAAAAAGGCTTGACTGCTTCTTTGCTTTCATTCAGGCTCCTACTATTTTCACTGAGCAGCCCCTACTTCTCATAATGTAGAATTTTGTGAGCAACAGTTCAGCATTACCTTTGTGTCAGAGCTTCACTTGTCTGCCACCTTCCCCCTCTCTTCTCCAAACCAAAGAGAGGTATGACTTCAATTTATTGATTCGTGAACAACTCTTGATTAGTCATACTATCAAAACCACCTGTGTTGTGTGTATTTTATTTAAGTAGAGCATTTTGAGCTTCTTGTAATACAATGTTCTCAGCATCTTTGTGAAGCCTTAATTAAGAAAAACCCACACATCAAGTGTAATGTTTATATTTCTCTCCATTTGGAAGCGCGAGGGAGAACAGAATGCTTGAGCATTTCTAACTATTATTAAAGATGCCCAAAGAAATAATATTGTTTATGTTGTGGGATTTGAGACTAGGTAAGTAATCATGAAATTAAGGACTGTACTATAATGTGTATAGAAGGTAAGAAAAAATTTAAATTGTAAGGTCATGTGGTGCCCCTCTCAGTATCAGCACCTCAGGATCAGGAAAGACAGTGGGGATTAAGATGCAACTGAGAATGAAAGGCCTGATTTCTCTTGATTCTTAGTGAGATCTGGGAGCCTAGATGTCTCCTTCTCCAGGGAAAAATCCTTCACCATAAAATTTCCAGAATTTAAACATCAATTTAAGTAGAATTTAAACACCATTATAATATTGCTGCTGTGTAACTTGGCATGGCTTTTCTTTCAGAATGTATTTTAAAATACAGAAAAATTCGAATAGCCTTTATGACTGTACACCTTCCTATGCATCATTATATTATCTGCCAACGGTATCTCATTTCTGCAGCCTTAAAAACCTACTTTCATAATCCTCGTACCAACCAAAGCAAGGTATCTCACTGCATTTTTTTTCTTTTATCCCTATTGTTGTAGTGTATTTTCATAGAAATACTTAGGCTGTAGTTACTAGGGACAAAAACGCCTCTGAGTGCCATGTCCTATGAAGTCTGAGCACCAAGGTCAGGTCACTGACTATTTCAATATCCATGTCTCCATACCTGTAGCCGAGTAAATTATGCACAGAGTGTTTATTTCAGGCCTTTTCTTGCTCATCTCAGAACAGTTGTTTAAAAATGTTTATTTTCAGGGTGAAATGTTTTAAGCCTTATGTTTGACTGAGTAGTAGAAAGCAGAGATAACCTTCCTGTTCCAACTCCAGCTCCAGGGACCTGCCAGGCCTCTCTTTCCCAGCTTATGCTGACCCCTGAAGCCCTGATATACACAACCAGCTGAGCTTGGCTGGTCCTTTGTCCTGCGTGTCAAAGGAATAATCACACCCTAACTGCTTACTCTGCCTTCGGCCCCTCCTGTGTCTTGTTCCCCTCCCCATGTTCTGCTTTGCATTGTAATTCCCTGGCTTTCTGACCACTGCCTCTGACCTCCTTTTCATTTTGCCCTTCAAGCTGGTAAAACTGTATCCAGTTCCCTGCCCTTTGGCTTGGCTTCTGGTCTGAGGTCTTGCCTAGATGCTTGCCTTGTATATCTTTACTCTTCTAATGCCTGACTTTGACTTGCCTGGCTCTTTCTATTGATTGGGCTCTACACCCAACTTCAGCTAGATACTAAGGTATTGATTACTTGTTAAAGTCCCAAAAGAAGATAAATTTTGTTTTTAGTTTCATTCTTTCTTTTTGCTATGTTAGGAATATAACTCTCTGCCTTCAAACTGAGATAGGAATGATCTGTTCTTTGTCTCTGAGAGAAGGGTATTTCTTTTTTTGCAGGGTGAAATTGTATGTCTCAGAGTCAGCTCTCAAATATGGAGTGAAAAACATGTTCCCAGCCATTAACCTGAGACCCTTGATTCTGCCAGAAATTCTCTGGCCAACAGAGTTCAGCAGCAAGTACCTTGACAACAGAGAGGTATTAGTTCAAGTGAAGACCTGTATTAACACGTTACCTCACAGGGACTTAGCCAGGAATGGATGCACTGATGACTTTTTACCATGACAGAGAACTGACTTTAAACAATACTCTCAAATTGTGGAACTATTTTTTGATCACATGTTCACAAATGCCTGTTCCAAATCTTTGAGAAAACTGTTAGCATGTGAAGCAGGACCTAATGTAGTACATTCAAAAATGTTTCTTGCTTTGAGGCAATAAGAAGAAACAAGCTGACTGGATCATATTCTACTTTTCTCTGTGCCCTGGTACACCAGTGATTTCATAAAGTGGCAGTCAAGAGAAATGTTACAACTACCATTTATGAACATACACTCTATCCTCGTGTATAGCCTATATTCAATTCACGAAAATATTTAAGAAAGAGCTTGAGTGCTTTCCTGACAAGGGTATTTCCAACCAGGGCCTCTGTTCACATCAGTTCTTTCACTAGGGCAAGAATGAAAGCTAAGGTAATCTGAAAAGTTCACTTGAAATCTTAATTTTCACATTGCAGTTTTCTGATGAGCCCAATCCCCATTAAGCTACATATTTTCTATGCATGGCTTAACAATGACCTGTTTTTTAAACAGTAAAATTCTATGCTCTTTTTTTTTCTTCTTTGAAGAAGGAAAATATATTTTTTGCCTTTTCTTTTGTTAAAAAGTTTTTAAAATCCAGTCTTGTAAAAGGCCACTTCTACAATTCTGTGATTCTGTGTGCCTCTGTGAGCAGGGGAGCATTTACACAGGGCTCAATGCTGGTCAATGTCTCCACACACCCAAATGACAGTCAGACCTTGCCATGCTTGTTTGAGTATGCCAACAAATTTTCATCACTTCAGACACCCCACAGAATTTGGAGGAAGAGTAAAAGGGTCATCCACTAGTAATCTCTAAAAATATGAAAAATAGAGTTCTCAGCTCAAGATGGGCCATCAAATGTGAAAAGATAAGCAGAATAAAAGAACATAGATTTTAATTTGATTTGTTGTATATGGACCTCTTCTACTTTCACTGAATTTAGAAGAAACATTTCGAAAATATAACCATCTAACTGGAAAACAAACTTTGCTACTGTGACTCCATATACATACAGATGGTGAAGTTTTGGTAAAGGCAGAAAAAACCCCAAACTCTAGCACTTAGATCCCATTGTCTTCTAGAACTTGGAGGTTTCATGCTTAGGAAAAATAGCCAATTTCTGAATAAAAAGAACTGGAAAGAGGGAATTACTTGATTTTTTCTCTCTGCTGAGCTAATGAATATTTTACTGAACATGAGAAAGTACTAATCTACTTTTTTATTTCATGAAAAGCAATCTTGAAAACTCACCAAAGAGGACTGGAGAATTACAGTGTCCTCTATCCATCCAACTCTGTTTTCCACTACATTCCCATTTTCTTCCACCTTTCTTTCCAATCTGAAAAGAAGGGACTGGTGCTAAGCTCCCTCTGTTCTCTAGCCCTCAATTAAAATTCATGATGTGAACACCTAAAAGTCAAAATGCAGAAGTCTGCCCTCGGTTCTTACTCAAGCATAACTGTTGTTAACTTTTGATAAATTTGACTCATTTTTGTACCATTTTATGTATTTTCTTCTAAAATATTTAAAACAGTTTCCTTCATGTAGGATATACAGGGTATTGGTATTTACCTACTTACACTGGTGATGTTGAAGTGTAGTGCTATTTGAGGTGGCACGAAAGAAGCCATCAGATTGGTGGTTTTGTCATACATGAATAATGTATCCAATCCAACTTCATTTTGACAATATCATTATAATAAACTATGATATATAATTTTTATATATTCTAAGTATTTTTTAGCTACATGTGGTATACAGTCCAGCAAAAACCCCACCCCTAAATGACATAATGACATTACTGAGGCTGGTTTCAATGAAAATAGTACTTACAAAGTATAGCACAGTAGTCACTATATATTCATTCCCTCTCCCATCAACTAATTACATCACCCTTTAAGACAGACATATAATGTAATTAGAGATTTGAACAGTTCACAGCCAGATCACTTAAAGTAACATTGTTAATGGGCTTTAGAAGTTCTCCTTTTAATATTGCCAGTGTTATAACTTCTAATTACCTTAATAATTAGGGCTGTGTCATTCATGATTGAGGTAACAGTTGCTAACACTAATGGGTATGAGAGGTCTCTCAGAAGGCATGTTTTGATGTTCTCGTCCAGTTGCTTAGGGCAGGCAAGAGCTATTTGTCCTTGGAAACATAGCAGTTGCTATGTGGTGGCCTGGGCAGAGGCATCCTTACCAACCACTTTAATAGCACCACCACCACTGCTGTTTTCATCAAGGAGTGACTGTACGAAATGCTCTCACCAGGCACTGCCCTTGAAATGCAAATGTGGCACCTACGGATGAAATCTGTTGAACTCTAATTGCAATTGTTGTTATTGCTACAAATAACAGTATAAACTTGAATGTGAAACCTGACTGAAATTCAAAGAAATCCATAGGTAACCCTTCCCCAATCCCAACCCTACAAATTAGCAATGGTTAAGGTTTTCAAAGTCCAAGATGACACATTTACTTAGATGTGTTTCATTGTGCATGAGTAATTCTAGGTTAAAGTCTAAAGGAAAGCAATTGGAATTTGCAGCTGTTTTGTCGAGATATTACACTAGTATCACCATTTCAAGTCCATTTTTTCTAAAGACTTCTGGCACATATACTGAAACCAAGCCTTTTATGAAGAATAAGAGTCAAAGTTCCTCTGTATTTGGCTGAAACCAGAAATTCAGAGATAAAAGCCTGTTTGTTGGCCATGTTGCCCTTTGAGGCTTAAGAGTTCATGGAAGAGTGGAGAACTCAGGATTTACTCTACTGTCTTCCATACCTCAAATTTACCAAGATTTGTGTAATTAGAGACCAAAAAAAGATTTGGAGAACTATCAAACACAAGTAAATACAAAAAAAGAGCAACTTCATTGGACAGACATTCACCAAACTGGTTTTAAGCATCTAGTTAGTCCCTGAGGACTAGGAACAGAATGACCTCTCTTATTTACTTTGCTTTTTGGAATGTTATTACATGTATAATATGACAGTGATGGAAAATATTAAATCCCCAGGGGTCAGGGGAGCATTTATTTCTTACATTTGTTCGTTTTCCAGACATAGATTCAACTGATTTCCTGACTCAAGTTAAATTACACTGAATAGGTAAAAGGGCAACTCTGTGATACAGAGAAGAATGCCCTAGGGATAAAAAAAAAAAAAAAAGACTGATTTATCCCAGTCACACTAAAAAACCCCAGGAACTTAACATTTATTAGACTGGACATGAAGGACATACTCATATAGATAAGATACAGATGGTAAATTAGCCCTTTAAAGTACAACATTGAAATCAATACACTACACAGACACCACAAAGACACTCCCATTCCTTTTCATCTAAATTAAAATCTAGGTAAAAACCAGAAAAAAACCCCCAAAAAACCCAAAACAAAACAACCACCAAATCCCAAACTCATGTAGGTACTTGAGCAACAGGTGTGAGAATTTCCCTCTCTCATCAGGTAAATATATAAAGTATTCATGGTTGAATCAGATTTAATTTCTATAGGCTTCCATTATTAGTTTGGCAAGTATCCTTTCTTCTTTTGTGCTCCTTTTCAGTGAAAACAAAATAATTATAAGAGTACTAGCTTTGTCTGCTTTGACCTGAAAAAGTATTACATACACTCCTTTACATACAAATACAATCTCATCAAGGAAAGAATTTCCATTAGGAGTGATCATATTTCCTGTTGACAAGATATAATTCCAGGATTCAAAAATCCCTATATTAAAGTAATCTTGAAGATTTTTACATCAGCAAGTCACAAAATACATGAATGAATATTCACATACATATATGTGTTTGTATACATTGTATGTGCATATATATGTATGTAGATACACACAACTCACACATATCATAGTGACACTAGTGCTAAACATTTTGCTCATACATTCCTAAAAGTTTTCAGAAAATCTTTACTAACCATTTGGCTACAAACCTATTTCACTAAATTTCAGAGCAGTCATGACAGAAATTCTACAGCTATACCCTTAACTAAAAGACAAAAGCTATGAGATCTTAGCTCACATGAAACTATGCCAAGATCATTTAAGGAGCCCAAAGCTACTTGTAATGCAACACAAACAACAAGTAATTCAAAGTACTCTATGGACACATCCTGTCATAGAGGAACTTGCTACCAGATTTCCAGGTACATTAACAACATCGGCTATTTACGGGCCATTTGCTGTGAATTACTGTTACATTAAATGCCTAAGCAATTTTTTACACGCATAATCCCACGTCATAACTACATGCATATGAATAAGGGTATGCATGTAACAGTACTTACATTAACACTTTATGTTTGCATTTTAGAAGAACATTTAGTGCAAGTATTTTTGCTAGACTCAGACAAATTAAAGAAAGTAACCTGGTGACTCCAACTTGGCAAAACACAGGTGCACATCATATGGAAGAAAAACACCCTTTAGCCCTCGTGCTAGGAAAACGTTTATCTTCGTGCATTAAGCCCAGCCACTCCATTCAGCAGAAGAGGGCATAATGGGGCTACCATGTCTCTATCTTCTAGGTGTATCATCCTCTTTTCTGTCACAGCTCCCATCCATCCCAAAATATGCCTTTGTCTAGTATATCCTATGGGTACACATTAAGCTTTTTCTTTTCTGTCTCACCCTGTGGAGACTCAACACAAAAAAATCCCCAGTGTCTCACTTGTGCACACACAGGCTTTTAGAGCTGTTGGAACGTGTGCTTCACATTGCACCACACAGTTCTGGTGCCCTCAAGTCATTCAGATAGAGGCCTGGCCCAATTATGAAGTGATATCCAGACATCTGCATGCCTGTCCTTCCTTCCAGTGAAAACCAGAGTGTGATAGAGATGAGCTACTGACATAAGACAAATCTCTATAAATATCTGTTTAAAAAACCCCAATAACAGTAACGTTAGTTCCAGTGTCACATCTTGCCATCAGAGATCAAGAGAATTTCATGTGACTTCACATGAAGTGTGACACCTTCTCACCTAGCCCTAGAAGTAAGCTGTAGCTAGAAGGTGCATCCAGATGCAAAACCAGAAAACAAGCTCCAGGTCTCAAATACAGACTGGGTGAAACTGCTTTTCCTGCCTACCCACCTCTCAGTTAACAAGCTTCCTCTGCATTCAGTTCTTAACCCTGACATACTAATTTCCTCTGGCATCCAAGGTACAGAAATTAAGAAAACAAATGTAAGATAAATTCTCCCATATTTCAAAAGGATATAAAATTCATGTTTTCTATCAGAGATAGCCAAAAGTTCATCGAATTAGAACCACTTTCAACTACTAATATATTACATACATAACTCACTTAAAACCTTTTACATATAGTGAGGATAAACGCTTAAAAATTTCCATTCAGTGTTTTCCTGGAAGAAGCAGTGCTGGCTAAGAGCTTCCCACTAGGAAAAATAAGGATATCTGAAACTGCCAATTCTGTTGATCATAGTGCAGTGAAGACAATTATATTCAAACACATCTTTCTAAAAAAGCCCAGCAACATTCCTGTCAATGTTACACTCTGTCACTAGAGAGTAAAAGGAGAAAAAAACCAACCTCACTCTAAGCTCTGCCGTGATGTTTTCCCAACTTCTAAAAAGGCACAAGCAATATGTCCTTCTGATATTAATATAACCACACTACCAGTTTTAATAGTGTTTAAGGTGAAACTACTTCCTTTCATTGTCCTCATGTATGAAAAAAATCATCACTGGAGTTACTAGAAGGCTGAATATCTGCATGTTTATGAAGAAAGGAGTGATGATTAAGATAAAAGCATCCCCTTACTGATCTCAGGCCGCTTTTTCAGATTAAAGAATAAAATTAAAGAATATTATAACATTAAAAAACTCAGAGCTTGCTGAGGGTGAGTGAGTTCATGATAGGCACAAACTAATAACTACATCCACATTCCTACTGACAAATCACTACACTACAGGTGCATGCATAAAGATTAACATAAACATACTGCTATTTGCTATGGGATTTCTATTTTTCTACTTATATTGTTCTTTTTGAAAATAAATATATTACTCCACCAATAATTTCAACATCCTTGAAGAATATTGGAGAACTGAATACTGTATACACATGCTTGTATGCTACATGACAATGTTGTAGGAGTCAACTGCAATTCTACAGGTCCATTTCTTTGCACAGTTTAAGCAGTTCATTGCTAAATAAAGCCTCATTTCTGTCCCTTTCCATCATATGATTTAGCAAGTGCATATCGAAAAAATGAGTAATTGCATTTGAGTCAACCTGCATGCACTGAAGTTAAGCACTGCTTAAGTGTTGCAGGATTAGGGTTTAAGCTTCCAATTATCCCTATTGCAGCTGTGTGAGATATACCCCAATGAATGCATTTGGCATCAGTTTTAGTTTGCGTTTTCTCTTTCAGGGGACTGAAAATGGCAAACATGAGTAGAGGTTGAGTGGTGTTGTTTCTGTTACGCCTACACACCTAATAAAACATAATATTTACTCTCAATATTATCATCAATAATTGAGTTAGAGATTCACTGTATGACCCAGTGATCATACTACACATGCTACTTCACTTTAGGAAACAGTCTGGATTTTTAAATTCAATATTGTGTAAGTTCGTAAAATTGATACATACATATAAATATAAATAAAATATTTATATGTGTGTAGTAGGTTCAATATGTCACTGGAACGAAACCAGCAATTGCTAGGGAGGTTTTGTGGCTGGTTATGTTATTCAGAAGGCCACAGTACACAATCTCAGGAGTCTCTGCTTACCTTAGGAAATACTGTTAAGAATTTAAGCCACGTGGGAATTGTTATGTGGGCATTTTATTAGTTGTCAATTGCACAGTATTATTTGTGAGCCAGTATTAGACTCATATCCTAAAGCCTTCAGTATGCCATACATCCTCTTTGAAGAAAAAGAAAGTCTATTTTTTTTTCACCAAATAAGTCCTACAAAAATACTTAAAAAAATGTCAAGACTACACTTTGTCTACCACTAGATTCTGCTATGGCCTTATGTACAAATCATATTTGAAGCAAGGGAAAAACAGGTACTGTAATTTTTGTCACAAGATATTCAGATAAATTAATTAAATCAGGGTCATGTCCATATCAACTTGAAAAATGCACAAATTCTTGTTGCTATATTACTAGATGAAATTTAGATCTGTGTAAGAAGCTGAATTTATTGCCTGATGGCAGTGAAACCAGCAGTATGCCCTAAGAGACATCAGACAACTATTAGAAATCACTAATATTTAGCATTCCTGACAGAAAAATGAAAAAGCAACTCCTAACGTTTTAGGGATCTGATGTGTTTCTTTGCTTAAGGCTGCATTTGACGTACCTATTGACATAAACCCTGGAGTCACAGTCCCCTACCAACTTAGTAAGGTCATGCAGTTGAATGGACACCTAAATGCAGAGATGTAATGATGTTTGATGCATGTGTGGTTGTCCTCCAGGGTGGAGTATGGACATGGCCAGCATGCAGATGAAATCAAAGAACCTGAGAACACTTCAGAATCTGATAATAAAGACATGGCCTAATTCACTGTAAGTTTTAATGGCCTTTCCTTGTCCCACCTTCCTCTAAGCAGGATTTAGATTTGATCTCAATAGGAAGTCAAAGGAAAACTCCTAAAACTTATTGGGTATCTCCTTCATAATAACAAGGGATAGCTACTGAAGCAAATGCCAGTGAGAACTCTATTTTAGTTCCTTGTGTTACAGATCGTAGAATCATGGAGTCACAGAATGCTTTGGGTTGGAAGGGACCTTAAAGATCATCTCATTCCAACTCTCCTGACTTGGGCAGGGACACCTTTCACTATATGAGGTTGTTCCAAGCCCTATCCATCCTGGCCTTGAACACTTCCAGGGATGGGGCATCTACACCTTCTCTGGGCAACTTGTTCCAGCGCCTCATCATCCTCATAGTAAAGAATTTCTTCCTAATATCTAATGTAAACCTCTTTCAGTTTTAATCCATTCCCTCTTGCCCTACTACTACATGCTCTTGTAAAAAGTCTCTGTTTCTCTTTCTTGCAGGGTCCCTTCAGGTACTGGAAGGTCACAATTAGGTCACCTCTAAGCATTCTCTTTTCCAGGCTGAACAATCCCAATTCTCTCAGCCTTTCCTCATAGGAGAGGTGCTCCATTCCTCTAATCATCTTGGTGTCCCTTCTCAGGACTTGCTTCAACATCTTTTGATGTGCCAAAAGACCCCAAGGGATGCTAAGTCCAACATTTTACCTCCTTAGATAAGTAGCAGATACTCCAGTGATTAGGTTTCCTGGTGTTGGCTTACATGAAGATGATCAAGTTGTGATGATACAGTAGAATGTAACATGGCTGAGAATCAAGCTATGAAATTCGGATTCCCATTTCTTTCCTCTTGTTTTCCATGCACAAGACATAATGTTTTCTGATCTTTATCCTTTTTCTATCCCACCAGCTCCCAGTCATGCCATTCTCTATTTCCCAACCATTTTCCAAAACATCCTTTTTGTCTTTTTGCTTTCTCTGTGTCCCTTCCAACCTCTGCTAATTTTCTTCTTCTCACAGACATTATTCCAACAAAACTCTGCATTTATACCATATTTGTTCCTATGTTCTGTACTGCCCTGCATCCCTATACATCATGTTGATCACTATTCTTACCATTTGACTTCCTGTAGCTTCCAACATTTTATCTGTAATCTGATTTTCATCAATCAAGATTTTAAAAAAAAAAAAAAGCCACAATACTGGTAAACATGAGGTACCTGAAACAATAATTATTACTGTAAAACATGTTAAAAATATGCCACAGAAAATTTTCAAACTATTACCTTGTTATTTTGAAAAATGCCAGTGTGTGCCATTTTTTCATTACAAAATTGCTCCAATCACGTGTGACAAAATCTTCATATTTGTCACTGTAAGTTTTAAAAGGTTTGCAATAAAAATAGAATTTTAATTGCAAACTTTTGAAAATCGTAAATTTGGGGAAATTTTAACAAATACTAATACAGAGACTCTCAAACACTTGTGTGTTATGTTAAAAACAATAATTTAGTCTCGGAACAGGCTGATGAAACACATAGTGTTTGAGCGGTGGGAATTTGAGACATTTGACACTTTTCAAAGTGAGATCTGTAGATTCACAGATGCTTGCATTGGGTCATTGGACAGAGACCACCCATGTTCAGAAGATGGATGCTACTATACATCATACAGTATATAGTAGACACTAAATTTTTTCTGGAATATGATTTTGTTTCTATGCATAGGTAAATTTATACCAACAAAACCATCTTTACTTTAATAAAGTGTATTTTGTTTGCGGAATTGGTTTATGAACACTGGCTAACATAAGCAGCAACTACATTCAGATAGCTTTGCAACAGAGCTCTCCAGAACATCCGTCCCAGAAGAGTCATTCAAGTGTTGGTGAGATTTCTAAACGAACCAGCAGTCATATTTCAGAACTCCTATCCAGGTTAAATGCAAAATAAAAACCAGAGACTGGAATAAAATTCAACTTTTCTGACTTTTTGTGGCATTTTTTAATCAAGGTGTACTGCTACTGCAGCTCTCCATGCTAAGAAGTAAACTCACCACGTACCCTGTTATATTCAGTCTCAGCAACAGAATCCTGAACTCAGTTGCTGGAAAGTGAGAAATACAGTCTTAAACCTCCTGTTTATTTTCCATACAGCACACAGGAAAGCAGCAAGGAAGAGAAACATTCATTGTCAACTCCCATAATGTTCTGCAAGTATAAAAAATCGTGGCAGAAAACAGGAAAAAAATGAATATATTTAAATACTGAAGTGGAGAGAGGGAACAGAGAAAATACATATAACATAACTGATAACCGCCATCAGCATAGATTTTAAGGTTGCTGCTGCTGCACTGGGCGTGAAAAAAGTCTCTCTGTAGGAGGTCAAATACACTAAGCTTTAAACTGCAGAGAGCTTATAGGAATATTAATGGCATAGTCTATCCCAAGAGAAACACTGTAAAGAAGCTAATAATTAGAAAAAGATCTTGAAAGGGAAAAAAAAGAGAAAAGTTGTCATGTGTTCTTTAATTTGAGTGTCAGCTGGCACATAACGGAAACCAAAGCCAAGTAAGTGTTAACAGTAATTCTACAAAATTTCATCCTTTTTAAAGCAAGTTTTCATGTTTTCTCACTGTCAAGTGCATGAACGTCAAAAGTGCCTGAATGCAAAGGCATTTTATATTATGGATCTGACCAAATAACTCCTTCACCACTAGAAATGGATCTAATGGACAACTTTGTAAAACCTCGGTGACACAGTATATCAATTCAGTGCCATGATACAGCAGAGAAGGCCAAGTCTGCCTTTCTTATAAGACAGGCGAGGTCCTTCTTCTGAAATCAGTTTTATATAAATTTGCAAAGTAATGGACTGCTGGCTTCGAAAATGTACACTTTAAAGCTGTGTGAGATCCTGACTATATTGCAAGATGGTGATGAGGGGATTCAGTTCTGCTGCACTGCAACTTCTTGCAGTACCTTTTCATAAAGCCACTGGTAATTTTAAATGCGGAAAAGGTGCAGCCTTTTTGGAAGGAAGGGTGGGAGAAATAGGGTCCCCATGAAGAACTTCTATCAACATCAGCAGAGTTAGTCCTACCTGGCTGTCCTAGGACATTGCTAGAAGGATGGAAGAGTATTATGGAGAGAGCAAGACTTATCTAACTCTGTTGGAGGAGGGACAAAAAGGAAGCTTTATCTTTTCTCTAATTAGCTTCTGGAAATGTGGACAAGCAACAAAATGATGAGTCCTAACACCAGCACAGTGCTTGTGCAGTCATTTGGCCAAAAGGTTTCAGCAGTGAGTAATCCCTTGTTTTCTGTCTTCTAGCAGACACCTACATTATCTCAATACACCCGGTAGTTCAGTAATGAGCCTGTATTATTTCTCATTTATCAATGTGCACTTAAATGGCCACAAATAAGAGGGGTTACTGCATTTGGTAAAAAAAAAATTATGTCCAGGGGGGTAGAATGTGAACTACAATGAATGTGTAGATATGACTTATAAATGCAGAACTTTAATTATCCTAATTGCAATGCTACCACCTATAACCTGAGTTCACTCCTTTTTTTATGATTATATCAACTTATTTCTCTCTATTCAGTTGTTTGGCCAGCTCCATACTGCACCAATTTTTTGTTAATAGAAAGCCAGGCCATCATCAGACCATAATAGTCAGCTACATACTAAGGCCTTACACATCTACTATTGAACAAGTAAATTAGGTTAATTAGGTATTACTTTCATCACTACTGCATTTTTGCAGTAAATAGAAAAGAGAATTAAAAATCTGTTATTGTTGCTATTTTTGATTCTACTGTGTAATGTATCTGTTTGAACAATCTCTCTAACAATATTCCAATACCTTATCATTTGGGTGGTATGGCTAAGGAATCTGTCTGGGAGAGCTTTGATCCTATTCGTGTTTGTTTCTACCAAATACACATAAAGTGCATACTCTGTGGCAGTATCAAAACACAGGGGGAAAAAATGCTACTTGCTAATTTAGTAAGCAACATTATTTTCTATCTCAACAACAAAATTTTGCATTTTAGGAATTCAAGAGAAACATCTGGCTTTACCCAGACAAGAACCTGGATTTAAAGCCAAGCATTAAATCCATCCAGGAGGAGACCACACCAGTCCAATTGCCCTGTAAGGATGGTGTGTGTCATCTGCCAGCAACAAATATTGGAAGACATCCTGCCCCTCTGCGTCCTGTGTGATTAGTAACACGTAAGAACTGGGTCCATGAAGCTGGTTTTTCTTTTTTCCCCAAAATGCACTGATACAAATTAATCTTCAGTTTACAGCCTGAAACAGCCCCTTGAGAACCCCTCCATAATAAAGCTCATCTTTGCATTTTATAGAGACTAGACTTAAAAAGAAGAAAATATGTGAAACAGAGCTAGATTTTTCTTCATTGTCAGTAAGAGGGTACAAGTACTACCTCAATTTTTCAGTTATTCTGTAAATAATGTCTCACTGCATTTTCTTTAGGAGTATATAAAACTGCCTGGCTTTCATATCTTGATGTACACAGTACATTCTGCTAAGAGATCAAGGCAAGTTCATACCCCTATCCTCAAATTCTTTAATGCCTTAGGAAAATGACTGCTACAAATATTTGGGGGTTAGAAGTGCACACAGAAATTACCAGTAGCATTTCCCCTTTGATTGCCATCATTCTGAATAACAAACACTGTCACGGTAGAAAGAGAGCAAGATGACATGATACCATATAAAATGACACTACCTAAAACATACCTGTAAATGAAAGCTTTGAGAAAATGCTATCTTTTTAATAGGAAATATAGCTCACTTGAATGAATATGCAATATTCTCTCAGGGTTTGAATTAAATACAGACCTTAATAATTACCCTAATTACTTCTGTTGTGATTCTACCTTTGAGTCTACATGAAACAAACATCTAACAATTAGTTACATTTTCATTTAATCAACTGGTTTTGAATAAACAGCTGTTAGTATTTCTTTTAACAAACCTGTTCTTTTAGAAAGACCAAAGACAAAATTGTTTGTTTCGATTTAGCATCCAACATGTCATTTAGTTTGGACTAACATATTTATTTGGATTTTTTGCCCAGCAACCAAAGTTCTCTATCTGGCCACAAAAGAAACACAACAAAAGCTACAGCAGAAGGTGGAACACATTATTTGGTAACACATCTCAAACACAGCCTGGACAAACCACCTCTGAGGGTAAAAACATACATCACGTTTCAGCTTCCAAGCCCAATTTAGTCTTCAGTCTCTCAACTGAGCCTGTCAATTAGGGCGTCAATTAGGCCTTGATCCAGCAGAGCACCGAAGCATGTGTGTAATCTGAGCATATGAATAACCTTGTTGCTCACTGCAAATCAGGATGATAGTGACAGGGGAAAAATGAACAGGACCACCAGTTCATTCTCACATACAGCAATTACATCACACTTTAAAATATTTTCTTGATGAAGCAACATACTGGAAAATTGTGGCATTTGTCATCTCTGCTCCTTTTGGAGCCAGCATAAACCAAGGTTGTTGTTCATCTTCTTTTTCAGTTGGCAGAAAGAAACTAGATATTCACTCCTCTAAAACTACATGAGAAATTATTTTCTTCCAAAACAGGCCTGATTTAAAGTGGTATCTCTTTTTATAAAGCTATACAATAATAAAATTGTTTCTTATGCATAGTGCAAACTGAAGATTTTCAATATTTGACTTGTTAGTAGACTTGACACTAGTGAAGCTGCTGCTCCTAGATACATAACTAGAAGTGATTTACTGTTTTGTGCCTGAGCTTGCCTGTACCTAACATGAAGATCACAATCGCTCTCCTTTTCCAAAGCACTGAGGTCTCTCAGTTATAGAAACATTCCCCTAGAATAACTTTTTGCTGTTGTTCTTGGGCATACATACCGTAGCTCCTGAGGCAAATCAGTAGCCATTGCAAACTGATGCATATTCCTCTCCACGAAAGTAAAAAAATGTAGCTACATCATGAGATTTCCCAGTTAGAGAATCACAAAGGACTGCACAATGATGTGCCTGCAGAAGTACTGGTGGAGGGAGGGCTGAGAATACCCAACTCAGGACTCCACTGGGCTGTTGTAATAGTTTTACTCTCTGGACGATCCCTTAGTAACTAGATGAGAAACACAGAAATGTTGTCTTTAAGAACTTTCACTTGACCTCTTCAAAGCTTATTCCTACGCAAGTTTTAAAATACCACAAATGTTTGAGATAAACTATGCAACATGGAGCTTGCTAATGACAGAGGCAAGCCAGCCTTGGCAACATGCTTTCAATGCTAGGCAAATGCAAGTAAAAATACTGTGATAGTTCCAATCCACATTTTCCTCCCCGAGTCTGATGTTAGCCTGAGAGACCCACACCCTGACCAATTCTTTTACCATAACTGTAGAGCAAGTGATACAAAAAGGAACACAAAACTAGGTTCAGGGTTTTGCCACACTCAGTTACAAAATGATTCCATGCTGGGTGATGCCACTCAGAAAGGAAAGGGATCCAGTAAGAGCCTAACCTTGCTCCCACTGGAGTTTGCAGCAAAACTTACACAGAAACAGAATGAAACCTAAATTTGACACCAATGTTAAAACTGATGGACGCCTTTCTATAGCCTGTCAAGTCAGTGATAGGTTGTTTGTACCTTTGATTGTTAAAGGGAAATTACCAGATCAGAATTCTGAATCCTTATAATAAATGAACTTTTAAAAATGTAACGCTTCTCAAACACTGTGTCATATGTTTTGTCAGGCTAGTGTAACACAAAAGGTTGTGATGTATACATTAAGATTTAAACGCACTCTCTTTGTAAGTGACAAGAAACGTGCAGCCTTTCCATCGTTTTTTACACATGAAAATGAACTCATTATTTCTATCTTAAGATTCAGCCTCAGAAGTATCTCAACAGCAGTGTTTTTTACCTTCTGAAAACGGCTGATCCTAAAATGCTTTTGCGGTTTTCTACTGAGGGAAAAATAGAGTTTAAAAAAACCCCACTGGCATTGCAAAAACTCTTCCGTCCAATGCATTGGCATGTTTACTTATCAACACATGTCCAGGGCTCACCCAAACATCCTTCCTCCTTTGAACAAAACATCTTTCCCCAGTTTCTGGGTTTAAGCAGAAGAAAACACATGGTGGAAGGTGCATGCAGTCTATCTCAGGAGCCAGAAAACAATTCTAAAATGTGTACAGGGCTACAACAGTTAAATCTGAAAGCTGCTGAGAAATTGCTTGGATGCTATGAGCAAAAAGTGTGGTTCCAGAGTATAATCCTAGTGATACACTATGTTCTTTGCAAAAGGTTGTGAGGCCTTGGCCTAATAAGCATAATCTCATTACACTGCAAATAAAAGTTTCCTATTTATCTCCAGATTTCAAATGAATCTAATAAGGCTTATGATACAGTCACCCAATACCCTAATCATATTTCTGCCTATCTAAAAGCAATCAGTAATTGTGTTATAGCAGAACGTGCTGACAATACCTCTGACACAGAAAGGAGAATGAGAGCCCAGCTGTACTAATTAAATTAAATGCTAGGCTGATGGAATACATTTGCTGAAGCTTGGAGAGTATGGGTGCAGAATTAATAAGCATTACAGCTCAGAGCAGGAGATGATATCATAATGGATGCAAGGTTTTGATGTGGAGAGCCTCATTCAGATTCAATGTACCATAATGTACGGATGTGACAGCTGCTTAGAGAGGTGCAGAACCTTGAACAAAGTGCACAGGAACTTTCTCTGCCCCCTCCTTCTTTTTTTTTTTCCCTCCCCTCTCTCCTCCCCCCATCTTTTTTGTTACTTACTTAGGAATTGTATTTTAATATTATCCATCAGCTCAGAAAATACTCTGTTTGGGCCACAGTTTACTATTTATTGCTATCCTACTGGTTTGCACTGCCGCTTCTTTTCTTCCCACCTTTTCCTGTCTGCGGTTTTAAACTTACCAGCCATGTAAATTCGAGAAAGGCCCTTTGAAAAACAGTTTATAATGCAATATATATATATATAGGGTTAATAATAATTTTGCCTCTCGTCCCTCTTTCTTATTATTTTTAATGCCAGAAATCCCGAGGGCGGGGGAACTCCTGCAAGGGAGACGAAAAACCAAACGCACGCCACCTCTGTCACTGCGGCCAAGCTGCTGCTGGAGGCGCTGGGAGGGCTTGGGAATGAGCAAGAGCCACTGGAAAGGACCCAGAGCCGGTTTCCCCGTCCGAGAGCCAGCGGGGCCCCGCCACCCAGCCGCTGTCCCTGCCCGGCCGTGCCAGCACAGCACAATCTCTTGCTCACAAATGGCTGGCGGGGAGCGGCGGGTCCGGGGCTGCTGCGCCAGCTCCGCCGGCCGGGGCTCATTACCATGAGAATTTTGACAGGATATTAGATTTACTAATCCTGAACTTTCCGGGCTGACCCCTCACTCGCGAGCAGACAATGCCGGTGCCTGCCGGCCAGGCCCCTCCGCCTGCCCTCAGCATGTTTTACTCCCCCCGCCCCCGGCACACGCACAACCCACACGAGGGCACCGCGGGCCGAGGGCTCCTCCGGCCGCCGCCCCTCCTCTCCTGGCCCGGCCGTCCCTCCGGCCCCCCCTCCAGCCGCCTTCCCTCGCTGCCTCCGTCCTCTCCTCCGGCCCAGGTCGCTTGGCTGTGCCCCGTTTCCATTAGGAAGCTGAGCCCCGTACGGGAGCAGGGCCCGGCCGCTGCCCCGAGCCCCGCTGCGGGGGCTGCACGCGCCGCTCCCGCCCCGGGCCAGCTCTTCCCACCGGCCCCCTTCCACCCCCCCCAGACCGGCCCCTCCTGAAAACACAGTGCCGATTAAGTTGCTGAAAACAGCAGATTTCCACTGATACTATACAGATAGAGCTGACCATTAAATTGCAATTTTACATCCCCAGGCAGCAGTGGCTGCTGACAACCTCTAAAGCTTGTAATCCCATTTAACCCCCTCCTGTCATGAGCAGGCCCACCCTTTTGGAATAATGCAGGCCAAATTAAACCTGACACGGCAACAAGAGAAATAAAACCCCCTTTAGCTTAAAAGTCATGCCACAGTGGGTAACCCTGACCTTTGGCTTCCCCTCTCCCTTCTCCAGGGAGCCCCCCCAGATGCTGGCGTTGACAGAGGCGAGAGCGGGGAATTGCAAGGCAGCTGGATGGCCCTGGGGACAAATTAAAGGGAATTTTACTAGACAATAGAAGGAAATTTCACCTGAGGATTTTTTTTTTTTCCTCCCCCCCCCCCCTTTTTTCTAACTCTTCCTTTTGTAATAAAAAGTGAGCCCTGATCGCTCACTGCCAACTCTTTCCTGCCTGGCCTGGCTGTCAAAGGCCATCCCTATTGAAGCAGCCTCAGCCGGTGTTACAGCTGCCTTGCCTCAGAGAGGAACCTCAGGTTTTCACAGCCCACGGCTGGCGTTTAGTGCCGATTTCAGAAGGAAGCTGACCACTTCTAAGGTCCCCTAAAACAAACACAAACCCGTAAAAAAAAAAAATCATCCCTCCCTAGCTCAAAGTCATGACTAAAGTCCATCTCCTTTGTTGAGAGAGGAGGGGAAAGGCACGTCAGGGTTAGACTCGTCCTGCATTATTCGCACACTGCTAGTCCATGAGAACAGGAGGAGCTTTCAGACCTAACCCAAGCAATATTGCGCTCCTTACTCTGGTCTCATTTGGGGAAATAACGCTGTTTGTTTGATAATATTTTTGAGAATACTGGACTATATGGACAAGCCTCTGTAAAGTGTACATCCGCACCACCGCACCAGCGCTTGCAAATGTGGAGGATGGCTTTTCACACCTAATCTACACACAAGCAGACCACCACAAGTTTCTCCCCAGTTCTCCTCTCTGTTTACTGCCTGGTAAAGAGAAAAGACAAAAGTCAGAAAGCACCTGCATGCAGAAAAAAGCCACATTGCCACTCTATCTTCAATTTCTTATTTCTGTCTTTATGACAGATGCAATGGGAATATGATTCTATAGCAAAAATACAAACCACCACATTTTTCTACCTATCCATCTGTCTACAAATACACACCTGTATGCAACCAGACTTGCCCTTTCCATCCACGACACTTTTCTCAGCATTCCCCCACCTGCCCTTATTTCTGTACGCTGAAGATCACGCTAACAAAACACCTTCCAAAACAGTGCAGCAGGAGAGATAAATGCCCGGATTGAGTGGAAAGTTTGCTACGGAAGTTTGCAAGCTGCTTAGAGCAAGCCCCTGCAAGGGACCCTGTCTGCACCACACCATTTCGCCCGTAACTCACCGAGTCACTCTCCTAGAGGCCCCACAGCAGGAATGAACTTGCAGCGCTTCTAAATAGTGGAGCACCAAAAAAGCAGGCTCATTACCTGGACACATGGCTTCTCATTACTTCATTGCTTCAGATGCCAGATCCCTTGATGCTGCAGATCAGCTCAAAAATTTGAAGTACTCCTTCCTTTTCCCCCCCCTTTCCAATTTTCTTTCTTTCATTCATTCTTTAAAAAAAAAAAAAGGATGCTTGACTAAAGTTAGCTTAAATTTGTTAAGAATAAAACCGGCATAAATGTTTATTTCGACTTCCTAGTGCGGCAGTGTACCGAAGCCCAGCCCGCCCGAGCCTCTTTAGCAATGGAGTGGTTTATTTAATTTGTCAGTATAATAGAAGCAGCTGAGTGAGAGACAGAGAATGCAGTGTGGTATAAAAGAAACAAAGGCTAAAAGTACCACTATTTTGATTCCCTTTTTAAAATTACTTCCAAAGTGTGGTATCTATTGTGAAGAATAATGCTGAACAAAGCACAGTGTCTTGGCAATATTCACAGAGCTCATTCACAGAGCCAGTTCTGTCTGTACATTCAGAGGTAGAATACACTTATAAATGATGCATTGGAAGGACTATAGTTCCTATTGTATTCCCAGTGTAAACAAAAAGACAGACAGAAGCTGAATGGCATATGGGCAGCAGGGCCACACTTTATTCAACCATTCCAGCACCATTGTGAAGGTAAAATGGAATGGGAGTTCTCTCTTCAAATCCAGTGAACACATTTTGGGTTAGGCTAACAATTTTTATATATATAAAACACAGATCTGGTGGTAATTTTGTACAGTTCTGTGGAAAAGTGATCTTTAAAGCAATCTACAATAGGGATTGCTGTCAAGTTTTGGAGGTCATTCCCAATGGAATTAAGTAGCCTCTGGAGAAGACTGGCTGAAAGAGGGTCTGTGTGTTGGCTGTAAAGGTGGGTGCTTGATGCATAGAGCCAAAATGGCCTAAAAAAGCAGTAGCAAAAGCTGGCAAGGAGACTGAGGTGCTCAGGATCCAACCTACCTGGAAAAAGATATGCTACTGGAAGGGGCTTTCTTTGTATGGACTGGAGTTTATCCCTCTTTTTGCACAGTTGAGCCCCATTTGTTAGCCAGCAAAGACTGTCTGAGCCTGCAAAAGGAGGTTGGTAACTTTGCCAGATGAGCATAAATTGCCTTTACTAAGGTAGGCAATGTCCCTGCTGAAGAATTTATGGTCAAAGCATCTTCACTGTGTTTGAAGGGGACGAAAAACCACTTATGTGGAAGAAACATTAAAATTAGATGTGTCCTTTCTACCCTTGCTGTGTCAACTGATGCCAGGAAGTTTTATGATCACTAGCTCCTCTTCCTTCCTTTATATTTTCTGCTGTCACAGAAAGGCTTACGTGCTGAAACTCTACTCACTGTATTCAATCTTTCTGATTCCTGCAGGCATGCCTGTGTCTGTATGATACAGTGAATCTGCTGCACATCACACTCCTTGGTCGCATTTGGTGGACTTGTGCAAGTAGTGCTAAGGGACTAGTCTGCCTTTTCTTTTTTTTCTTTTCCTTCTTCTGTTGGCCCTGTTGCATTTGCTCCTTGCTCACCATGGGTGATCACTGACTGAGTTCCAGCAACCAGGCTAGGAATATCTTGTTTGATTTTGCCTGACAGCTGTTTTGTGCTTGGTACAGCTGGGGCCAGGCAGGATTTCACAGCTGTTTGAAGTCACTGGAGAATGGTGTCCTTTGGGAGCTGAGGGAGGGTTGCAGTTGGAATGGGAGCTGTCTGGAGATGAGTCTGCCTGACCTGTTCTGGTATTAAAAAGCCTGGCAGAATTTGCTTTGTTCTGATGGGATGGAGATTTTGCAAGTTTCTGCCTTAGATAAGTCACTGTCTTATCAAGGTCTAACATGATCATGTAAATAAAAGAAACCATTCCAGATGAGGATTACTCAGCTTGATCCCTAAAGTTGAGTGCCTGCCTCTCTTTATGAGTATTTATAGCCTTTGATTAAAATAGAATCTGGAAACTCTGTGTCCCTGAGCACTTTCCTAAATTCTTTGATTCTATTCACAAGAAAATAGTATTTGGATTAAAGTATGTTTGATGTTTCCAAGAAAAAACCTCATCTAATACTATGTTTTCATTGCGAGTTGCTGCCTGCCAGAACTGATGCCAAGAAACCCAAAATATTTTAATGACTGTGCTTAGATGTCAGCACTGATTACAGATGCTTGTGTCCTCCAACTAGAATTTTTCTCTTTAGGGATCAAGTTAGCAACCGAGACAGTTGGAAAAGTCTGCAGCTGTTGTAGTACCATGGTCAGAGCTTGATCCAATATCTGTCAATGGACTTCATGAACTCCCTTGCACAGCAAGAGTCCTGGGCAGAGCCCTAGGCAGAGTAGCTAGTGGCATCACATATGGCTGAAGGAGTGGGAAAAAAACAGAGACTGTTCCAACAAAATGAATGGGTGAATGACCAAAAGAAAAAGAATTTGGAACTTGGAAGAAGACCTGGACAGACTCACTGTTATTGAGAAGGCATGTTCTCTCATCAACTTTATAAAAATTACATCATCTTGTGCTGTAAATTTGAGATGCAGATGGACACATTTTGCCTATTAGAAACCTACTTTAGGTGACATTCAAAAACACAGTGATGACATGGATGTGGAAATTCACAATTTTTTTAATGTTCTTTACTCAGTGTCTCAGTTGGGCACACATATTTTCATTCCTGAGTGTTGTGATTTAACAACAGTTGGTAACTAAGCAGTGCACAGCCTCTTGCTCACTGCCCCCCACCCTCCAGTGAGGTGGGAAGAAGAGATGGAGAAAAGGTAAAACTGACAGCTTAAGAACAGGTCAAAAATTGAAATAAAGTAAAATATACTGCTAGTACTACTAATTGTAATGAAAAGGAAGATAACAAAAAGAGACAGGAATAAAACGGACAGGTGATGCACAGTACAATTGCTCACCACCCACTGACCGATGTACAGCCCATTCCCAAGCACCAGTCAGTGGCTCTCAGCCAACTACCCCCACTTTATATACTGAGCATGTTGTTCTCTGGAACATCTCTTTGGTCAGTTCGGGTCAGCTGTCCTGGCTATGCTCCCTCCTGTCTTCTTGTGCAGCTCCTCACTGGCAGAGCATTGGAACTGAACATTACTTCAAGCAACAACCAAAGCATCAGTATGTTATCAACAGTATTCTCATGCTGAATCCAAAACACAGCACTATACAAGATACTAGGAAGAAAATTAACTCTATCCCAGCTGAAACCAGGACACTTAGAGATTATTGAAGATGCTCAGTCCCAGCTGGACAGCACTAAATGAAAGCCAAAAAGGTATTGCCAAAGGCACAGGTGTGTCTTTAGAGGTCATAGAATTTGGACAGGTAATACAGACTTGTCAGACAATTATTACAATTAGTGATGAAAAATTGAATTTCAAAATAAGCCAGCCTTTTCCAATATTTTCCAGATCAGTAAGACTCTGTCACCCCCAGATATTTCAGTAAAGGCTGCTGGGTCTACACATGGAAGGGACCTCTGGACATCTCTGCACGCTGGAAGGAAAAAGTACGATCTAAGTATCTATAAAAGTATGTTATTTTTATTTGGCATGTCAGTATATACTGGTTATGGCATTTCATGGCATTATATATACCATGAAAATGAAAAATAATCTCTTTTTCAGTCAGTCATATTATGACTGTAGGATTCCAATGCAGGTATGGTCATCACTATTATAACTGAAAGTATTAGAAGTAAAGTCAACTCACAGTACGTAAAAGTGTCAGTGGGTACAAGATACTATTTGGTGTTCTGGAAGGAGAATGAAAATGTGTGGGTTTATTTTTATGTATAGAGACCACAAAAGTTTCCCATTAAGGTAATTAGAAATTACTTATAGACTGATACAGAGAAAAAAAACTCGTCTGGTCAGCTACTACATCACTACCACTCAATGTGTTCTGAAAGAGAATGTTCTCTTTATGACTTTCTAGCACTTAAATTCTTCAAGAGGTGAGTGAACACCCATAGTAGAGGTTGTTTTTTCAGGAAGGAAAAATTGTGCCAAGAACTGGCAGTAGACTCTAGACGCTGAATTTCAGTGACTGCACCACCACACTGTATATCTTATTAGGGTACTGGTGGAAATGTAACATTTAGAGAAAATATTAGAGGAAGAGATTTCATGGTTAAAATTTTAATGCTGTATAGGTAATATCTCAGAAATGTGTTTTTCAGAGAGCAGAAACAGCAACTCCTACTCTGTATGTCCTATTAAAACCAAAATAATTGAATTCGAATTTCAGCTACTTTCTATCCACAAAAAAAACATGGAAAATTTAAAGAAATAATTTTTTGGATAAATTGCATGGGGAGTACTTTTGAATTATAAATACATTCAAGAAAATTATAAGATGATTGAAGATAATTCATTAATAGATAAAGACTGAAATAATTTAATACATTATTCATGATATATTATTCTCTCAGCTCCCTTGTTGATGACCTTCTGGTTACTTTTTTTTTACAGTACTAGTCGAAGCTATTCTTTATAAAGGAATATTCAGAATTCTTGACATAGCTAAAATCATAAATTGTGGACATCCTTGTACAGAATAAGCATGTTTTATCTTTTGCCAGTGATTATAACACTTCTCCCATCAGGTTATCCTGGTATTATTTCTGATTTATATCAGTGTAACTAGGATTAAAAAAATGTCTTTTCACCTCAGAGACAATACAGCTTCCATTTGTTTTCCTTTACAAATTTTTACTTTATGAACAATTCCCTCAAACACTCTTCTAAATAAACATTTAATAGTCTAATGGCATTTCATTCTGTATAGTTTTTATCAGTACACAAGTGAAGTCACGAAGGAAACAAATAGTTTCAGAAGGAGTGGTGAAAGAGTGGCTTCCCATGGATTCATATCCTACATTCTTACAGCATCATGCCATAAAGACTCTGCTTCCCCTCCTTGTGTCCTGTGACTTCCCCTCCACAATAGCCCCTCTCCAAGTCCTCAAGGGATCTCCTTCCCCATGTCCCCATGCAGTTCTCCACAACTCACTTTTACTGTATTTTGACCTTCCTCCAGCATTTCTTACAATGCCATGCAATGTCCCTGATGAGTCTCCTAAGGATCACCAGTTTCCTCAGTTCCCTCTTCTGTCTCCAGCTACCAGCTGAACAAGAGGCAGCACGTCTTGTGGGTGATTCTGTGCTGCATCTGTGCTTATTAACTGCACAGCATTTATTTACTGCTTGCTGAAAAGACAACATCTGTGCATGTACTGCAATCTTCTCTCATTGGTGAGTAGGGGTTGATTTGGGTTTCTTGCCTCTTCATAGTGGCTGCTTTCCTTGAAACAAGAAAAACTATGTATCTCCAAGACGGTCTTAGTTGGACTTGGCAAAAGCTAGTAAAGATGAAAGGAAGCTGGATATTCAAAGAGCAAAAATGCATGAGGCTACTCTTTTGAGGAATCCAGGGTAAAATATGCTTATTAGGTAGGTAGCATTTGCTAGGTGTGCCAACTTCTATCCATTTGTTTCTCACCTAATTTCAACTCTGTCTTTACCATTTACTATCCTCCAGTTAAACAGAAGAATAAGAAAGGCAAAATGTTTTTTAGTCCTCCATCGTTCAGTGGACTGCTTAGTAAATGGATGTATGCCACCCATTTTTATTTGTTTTCAGTTTTAATCTCTTCTCTCTCCCCTAATTCCCTTCTGTGTGGTACTGTTTTATGCTTTACAGTTTTTTACAATCTTCTTTCCTAGCTACATTATATTAAAGCATCTTTGTTCTAATCCTTTCTATCGCTGCCTCAATTCATCCCTTTTTTTTACAGAACATGGATTCTTGCCCTTTTATTCAATAAGTAGCTGTTACCTTACTTTCATTTTATATCCTTGCAAAGCATTTTTCTCTTTTAACCATCTATTTTCTCCTCCTGCTCCTGTTTTTCTCCATTTTTTATTTCTTTCTTTATCCTTTAGTTTTCTGTATTCTTTCCTCATCAACCAAGCTCTGTTTCCTGTAGTAAAAGTCTGACAGGTAAAACATTATTGCTACTTGTATGCTTATTTGCTAAATTCTTGTTTGAAACAACATTATGTTTGTTTCCAAGATGTCTGAATGCTACCAGCTGCTGAATTAATATGAGCAAGTTTTCAAAGTTCTCTCTTCCACAAGAAGATTGATTGCTTACTTCCTACAATCCAAAAGTAAAGCAAATTAATAACTGTAAATTAAACCGAGGATGATAACATTTTGCACTTAAAAGATACATTTCTCCCAGGTATTGTATGTGAATGGGTAAAGGTAAGTGCTAAAAGTATTACCTTTCTTGACATGAAAACTTAGGTTGTATAAGAGCCTAACAGGAGGGAATTTTCTTTCCTAAATTCCCATTCTAACTGTTTTTGACCCCACACAGATCTTAAAAAAAAGCCAAATCTGCCTCAGGGAGCAGCTCCTTATCTTGATGCACTTCTGTGTCATTTTATTGCTTTTACTTGCAGCTACAGGCAAGTTGAAGGTTATGGGAGGTGTCTCTAGGCCTAGGCAGGCAGGTCTTCAGGAGTAGATACCTAATATTCAGTTGCAGTCGTTGCTAGACAGATTGAACTTGTACAGATTGTCCTTCAGTGCCTGAGGGCAGTGAGTAGCATGCTTACATTCCATCAACCGTGGAATGATGCATTTTTGTAAATGACTGCAGTTGATGTTTTCTTCCATTACTTCCTTTGCTTTTAACGTTAGTTATCTTTTCTAGAATAAGGACTTTCTCTCTTACAAACCACCTACTCTAGTGCTACAATAAAAGAAAATCCAAGGTAAAAATACTAACATATTTTCTTGGGAACACAGACCAATTCTCCATTCCTTAAGCTTCCTTAATTCTTCATTTCCTTAGCTATACTTACTTTGGGAAAAATAATCACTCAGCAGCACTAGAAGTATTACATTTTTAAATACAATCCCAAATGAATCTGAAGGGGCAAAACTCATCAGTCTTGCGCTAGACAAACATGATGGAAGGTTGCACTTCCTTGAGGCCAAAAGATGGTAGCAGTCAAAGAAAGAAAGGCAACAGAGGCATTCTTCCCTGATACAGAAACCACTTTGATCCTAATGCATCTATAGATTTGACTGCAATTAATCAGTGTATACAGTGAAGCAGCAATGTAATGTTGATGGTTTTAGCAAGGCTATCACTCATTATGCTGAGACTGTTGTACAGTTTAAGGTCTGCTGTGGTGCATTTAGAGTGAAGTCTTGCAGAAAAAACACAGTTTGGTTTCTGACTATGGTCTGCCTTGTCTCATCTTTGCACAGAAAAGAAGGGAGCAGCAAGCATCACTTTCAAAGCAAGGATGAGTTTTCAGGACATATGTTGTTTTTACCCTTGTGTGCATGGAAGAAAGTCATTACCTTCAAGTTGTGGGTCTTCAGACTCAGCAATGCATGCTACTTGGAATTCCCTCTCTAAGACTATGGGATGTGCTAGAGATATACATTCTTGTTTTAAAAATTTTCAGAGTTCTCCAAGTCATTGCTATTCTTTCTGGCACACCCCTTGGCACCTGCCTTTAGTAGTTATTTGTCAAGAATAGTGAAGACCAAGGGTTCCTGTAAAGGTGGACTGTAATAGTGGTTTTACTGAGTAAGCACCAGTGGACAAATCACCCAGAACACTCATACATACTTTGTGCCATTGACTCACCATGGACTTGCTGCAATTCTCTCCCTTTCTGCTGCCATGTTGGCAGTGACTGGATATTGCTTAATGCAGATTATCTGGAAAAGGCATTGTTTCTGTTATATTGTCTTAAAGCTAGACTTCAAAAAGAAAAACCTGCATTAGCACCATTTACTATGCAACAGTGTTTCAGGATACAAGCGGTTGTGGTTAGTAGACAAGTGAACTTTAAAAACCAGGGGCAAGTGATGGCGATAAAAGACTTCTGAAAGAAGGTTATGTAATTGCTTTTTTCTTCTAAAATATGTTTTGTAAAGTTTACCTTTGCTACAATTTGTCACTGATTAGAAGCATCATACATTGCAAAGCCAGAAAGAGCTATTACAGTCAGGTGTTATGACTACTGGTGTAACACAGGATGCAGGCTTTGTAGAATAGGTTTTATTTGGTGTCAGAGATAATATTTAATAACGTGTCAAGTCTGAAGTGAAAATATCCATTTATGGAGAATCAACCATAGATACAGATTGTTTGAGGGACTAAATATATTTACTGTTAAGGACACATACATTATTCCTAAACTTTGTCACCTTTTAACTATGCTCTGGCATTCTAGTCAGAAAAGTCCTCCATTAGCATATTTTGTCTCTCTGTGTTCGTACTTTCAAATTGTTGCCAAGTTGCTTCTTTTTTCAGCTAAACTAGCTGAATTTCTCCTACTCTAAATCGTGTTTCCAACTTTTAAAACATTCTTGTAGTTCTTTAAATTCCCTCTAGTTTGTTCTCCTTGTTCTTGAATTGAGGGTATGACAAACAAGTAGAGTATCTGAAAAACAATCCCAGCAATCCTACTCCCACTTCTTTATGAAATTATGTATTAGTACTCAGTAGTAGACTGAGAGTTCATGTTCAATTTCCTACCCATCAAGACTCTTTTCCATGATAGTTTTTCCAAGTATGGGGGATTCTAGTTTTCAAAAGGTCTTCCAGGTCTTCTGGAAGAAATGTCATTTGCTACTAACTCATTTGCATCTTCAAGGCAGACTTTTTACAGTTTTAAGATATCCACTAATTTTCTTCTGCGATGAATTGTCCTGGCCATACTATGTTTGAAAAGAATCTTGCTACTTGAAAGACTTGAAAAAATGTTGTTCATGTTTGATGCACTGTCTTGAGCTTTGAGAAAGGATGTATGCTCACTGACAAACATATTAAGAAAGCATATGTTGAGAGTTAAGTATTTTTAATCAGGGGTTGACCAATAGTTTATTTGTGGCTTCTGTGACAGGTAATCTTCCTTTTTAATGTCCATAAAAGCTATCCCTTTTCTGGCAGTTTCTAGCCCTTCTGCCCATATGTAAAAGCTCAAGACCTTACAAATGATTTTTCCTCTCAGTTCTACCCGTTCCAAAGAATAATCTCCCCAAACATCTTCTTCATAGCTAACCCCTTCTTCACACATTGTTTTTGGTTCTAGCTATTCCTCATTCCTTTTGTCTTCTGTCTTGAGTGCCAGTTCCCTCAAGAGCTTCCTCTGCTTCCTGTCCTTGCTGCCCTTCTTAGTCTGATAGCATCATTGTCTGGAGGAGGACTGAGGGCCAAAGAATGGAAGGAGGAGATGATGAACTGACGCCATTCCGTAGCCAGATGAAGTGATTGATCACATCAGCACTCTCAACAGCTTGTCACCACCGGCCAAAATGCAGCTCAGGAGAAGAGCTCGGTGGATTTGCCTGCCCTGCTTCAGGCAAAGACAATGAAGTTAGCTCAAGTAACAGCTAGCACTAGCTAAATAACCTGTCTCAGTTTGTCTGGGGTTGGGATGCACATATAGTACTTGATTTCACTGTGTAACATCTAGTGCTGCTGTGGAAACAAAAGGTTGGGGATGGCAGTTTCTGAAACTGGTGTGGCTGCTGGCAAAGCGCACCTGGATGAAGTTGGTCAACCTGAACTGGTTTACACACTATACCTGTACAATTCAGCCTTTTGTGTGCAAATGTTTCTTTACTGTCTTAAAAGCATTTGTGCTTTCTGTTTAGTTTGGAGTTAAATGTATACATTCAGCTAATAAAAATCAGGATAAGCTTTAGTGTGTTCTCAAATTAAATTGCTGCATTTGATATAAACTCTTACAGCATTGTAAATAAATGAAGAAAGGTAAAGTAATAAAGAAAGTAAATGCATGAAAATATGAATGAGAGAATGAAATGAAAAAAAAAACTTTTTCAATTTAATAAAATAATTGTTTTAAAATTCATGTGGTAAAAACTGTGCCATTCTTGTAATTACAGATCTGTACCAATTTAATCAACGGGGTTGATCACGAATTCTCTTTAAAGGAAGGACTTAAGCCTGTGTGTGAATGCATGCTTACCTTCACTGCTGTTGCTTGTGTACTTACATTAAGCATATTCTTACATGCTGGATCACAGCTGCAGCTGAGTCTAGAATTACAGCCTGGTGCTGCTAGAACTTTATATTGCCCTCATCGTATTAAAATGTGATAAAATAGTAGAGAAGTTATTAGTCTGAATAACACAGCCGAAAGCATTTTAATAAAATAAAATTGTTATATCTTCAAACCAAATAAAGTTAAATTGATTGTTTTAAGAACATCTGACAAGATTCTTGTATTTGATAAAAATAACCGATATTATAAAATATTTTATGTTCTTCGTATTTTTAAGGACAAAAGGAATTCTCGCTCCATAGATGAAGCAGCAGATGATTTAGCCAGAATGCAAAACAACCAAAATCACCACAAAGACAGGAACCCAAATAATAAAATTGTCAAATAAACAAAAGTAAAGAGCTAAAAGCATGAGGTTACTATAAGCTATTTTCTATAATAACCCTCCCACTCCATGAAGGAAGAGAGAAAAATCACTAGTCTCTTTATGGAGTACATCAAATCTCATTTTGTTCTAATGTGTTAAAGTGCACACTGAAAAAGGCAGAGTTGACTCCTGGGGAAATAATGTTAAATCAGTTCAGAAAAACGAAATTTGGAAAAATACTTTCATTTTCCTTTTAGTGTTGCAACAAATTTATTCATCTGCCTAGATAATTTGGCGTTTTAAATAACTTCATGCTTAAGCTCTGTCAATTTGATCTCCCAAGGTTAATTGATTATTTCTACAACAGTCCTGCCAGAAAAGATCAGAGCTCTTACATCTTTCCATTAATCCTTGCTGTTCAGGGAGAGGGTGCAAAATGAGAGTACTACGATTGGCTTAAATCTTTGCATTAAATCTTCTCTTATTTCCCTCCCTCTAAAGTTGTATCATGTCTGATTAGTTTCACGTCACGGCACTCCATTTCATTAGTTTCACTGACATGGCATTTCAAATATGGTCTCATGATGGGAACATCAAATCTACCGTCAAGCATCTCTTGCTGGTTACCACCCAAGAGCCCTAACCCCTTATTACAAAGGATGCTTGAGTCAAGGGTAGTAAAGGAACGGTGAAAAATTGAACTGATCTACTGTGAGAAAAGGCAAAAAGTTTTGAAACATAGCCCTCCTAAAATTGACATTCAGCGTTTTGCTGCAGTAAACAACCATCAGCATGCGACACAGCCTCTCTGGGCTTTTCGAGAAGACACAAGCTTTATCAGCAATTGCTGTCGCAGTCCTTCTTTGCGGTGGCATAGGCAACACAATGGGGGATTAACCCTCACGCAAGGCACTGTGACAACTCATCAGTTGAAAAACAGAACCTGGTCAAACGGCAGCTTTTAAATCAGCATTAAAACTGCTGGCATAGAGGATCTCTTAAAAATAACTAGACAAAAGCCCCGCTGTGGTTTGTGGGGAACCCTCATTTATTTAAAATGATGGCAAATTGTGTTTTCCTGTTTGGAAACAAAAATATTTCCAGCTCGTCAAAAGGCTGGAAATAAGCAGAAAACAGAGGTTCTTTTCTGTTATCAGCTCCTTCTCCTGCATTTCATGTCTCCTCTCCTCTTCCCTTAAATTCATCTGGCAGTTACACCTATTAGCAGCTTCCCCTTCCTTTTGTTTTGAATGTAAATGAAGATGTGACTGATTTAAAGAGATGTTGGTTTAAGATGCACTTAAAAGTGGAGGTAAAAGTCTCTGTCACAGCATTCTTGTGAATTAAAAATGCAATGGGTAAAATTGCCAGCCTGTAGGTGGGTGCAGAATTTGGCCTTTTGAGAATGCATAAAGGCTGGCAAGGTGTGCCAAGTTCTCCCCTCCTCTTCATTTCTAGGTAAAATCACTGCTGTCTTGAAATCTGAAAGAAGGGACCACAGCTGTACTTAAGTAGCCCTGGAGATATCATCATCATCGGGATTTTATCAGGTTTAGTCTTTTAAATGATACAGTGAAATACTAATGACCATTTCCCTTTGCAGTAGTTTACATTTAGATCAGCAACAGCAAAGTCATTTAGAAAGATCCAGGGCACCGAAATTAAAACATGTGTAAATTAAACACATGTGAAGTGCACAATATGTGGCAAATTAGTTCAGAAAATACTGAGAAATGTGCATCTTCAGGGTTTGCCTGCACACCATGATGTGACAGGTATTATTGCCCTTTGTACAATTATTTAAACCCTGTAGGAATTCCCAGTGTCAGAGTATGTCAGCATACTGTTATTAGACAAGTTTAATTAGGATCTACCCTGCTGCTCCTAACAAGTATTTAATTAACTTCTAGGCAGGGTAATTAGCTTTAGATTGTGGCTGATTTTCTGCCTCACCTTCTGTTGACACTTGGCCTACGGTAAGGCAGCTTGCTTTGCTGACAGTGTAATGGATAGTAGCTTTGGGAAGACTAATATCAAGGCTGACTAGTCTAATAAAAAAAAAAAGATGAAAAGAAAAGATGAAATAATGACTACCAGGTCAGGGTCCAAAGGCATAAAAAAAAAGCCACTCACCAGACAGGCAGACTGAAAAGCCTGGTAATGGGAAAGAAACAATCTGACTTTAAGCATTGCAGAAGAATAAAGAAAAAACTGTGATATTCAAAAATCAAACAAAGCAAAAGGATTTGAAAAGTATTTATTCCATGTATTTCCTTAAACTGAATAAAAGATGAAGCTTAATTATTATTTACATAGTACTATTGAGGTGTGCCTGTACTTTTCTGAAAAAGTCTCTCCAATACAAATGAATCCTTGAATCCCGGCTCTAAAGAAATATGCCTCACTTCCCATCAGCACAGTAAAGAATATGCCACAAAGTGAGCATTTAAAACAATTAGCATAGACCAAATGAACCATAGCAAATTGGTCAGGTCACCGTTTAACCCGTTGGTGGCTTCTTGAAGAGCTCTGTGATTTCCAAGAGTGTAGCTTTTGATATATGGTACGCTATTCTTCTATGCAGTCCTGATATATTATTAAAACTAATGGGACTGCATTTAGTGCCACAGCTAAAAAAATTTTGGGGCTAGAGGGAGTGAACACTTGGGAATTTAAAACCCTTTCCCTATCATTAGGACAAAAGGGTTATAATTCTCTTTCATTTTGAAAGAAGAATAATTTTTTAAGAAGTCTTTTAATTTTTTACTGGGTGCCCCAGGTATCAAAGCTCTGGTTCTCCCAAAACTGCCTCAGTAATGGAAATACGCCAGCATTGCTCCAAAGCATTCCCTTTTGCAGGAATACCACTGCTGGGATTTGCATCATTGTTACAGCGTAGGCAAATATTCTACCAGTGAGGCTCAGCCTGACTACTTAGAGCAGCCCAGAGAGATTTAAATAATCACCAAAATATGGTTTAAAGGGGGACCCACATGTTTTGCATACCTTTTTGTTCTAACATTTCAGGTGACTTACAAAGACTCGTGTTTGTTTCACATTTCTGCAGAGCTCTGCTCTGTAAAGAGGCAGCAACCCCTTGAGCGGAGAGGGGAGAAAACCAGAGTTAGGACTGCTGTACTGCTCCATAGGTGTCCACTGAAGAACAACAGAGGATGGCATGCTTGCAGTTTCTCCCTGAGGTTTAAAAAATGTCATCCAATAAGCTGACCATCTCCTTTAGAAGAAAGTCAAGGACTGGATTGCAGTTACAGTGAGATGGTTATAACAATATACCTGCATCCCATTTGTTCACAGCCGTGAAACACACTCTGGGACCACTGAAAGCAACTGCCAACATGCTTTTGGCAGTCACTTAAACTAACAACCATCATTTTGATTAATCTTAACAATAGCTAACTTTCTGTTTGGTGAATAGTGACATTAAAATAAATTCTGAAATAGGTATTTTGGCTGTGGGGGGTTTGTTTGTTTGTTTTGCTTTTGGTTTTGTTTTTGAGATTGCGAGGTTTATACATTTGTCACCAGCAGAGAAAACAGACCTCTTGCATCTAAAATAGGGTTAACTAAGAAATGCCTCAGCTGACTGCAGCCTTCTTTTGATGCAGAACTCTGATTTTATGCTGCTTTTTGCTGTTGTGTAAAACAAGAGTGAAACTGGACTTAGGTCCAGGACCCTGGGAGAAACCTATGTGATACTTTGTAAGTGTTAAAGAAATCTCTGTGGAGTAAACCATTGTCCATTCTTCTCTCCAATACAAGCAGGTCTATTAAGAAAAAAGAACAAAAAGGAAAAACTAGTTCAAAATGTTCAAGAAATACTAAGAGTACACAGATCACATTTTCCCTTTTCCCAGGCTGAGTAAGTAGTTCTCAAGTGTACTAACTAAAAAGATTTGAAGGGCGTCATATTAGACTTTGACAACTGAAATTGCTGAAGGAATTTTAATATCTTGTGGTAGGTTGACCCTAGCTGGATATCAGGTGCCCACCCAGGCTTCTCTATGACTCCCCTCATCAGCTAGACAGAGGAGAGAAAATATAGCTAAAGGCTTGTGGGTCAAGGTAAGGACGAGGAGAGATCACTCACCAGTTACTGTCATGGGCAAAACAGACTCGGGGAAGTTAATTGGATTTATTACCAATCAAATTAGAGTAGGATAGTGAGAAATAAAATAAAATCTTAAAAACACTTTTCTTCCACCACCCCTGCTTCCTGGGCTTAACTTTGCTCATCATTCTCTACCTTCTCCCCCCAGCAGTGCAGGGGGACAGGGAATGGCGGCTGTGGTCAGAGACATATTGTCTCTGCTGCTCCTTCCTCCTTATGGGGAGGAACACTCTTCCCCTGCCCCATTGTGGGGTCCCTCCCATGGGAGGCAGTCCTCCATGAACTTCTCCAACATGAGTGCTTCCCACGGGTTGCAGTTCTTCACGAATTCCTCCAGTGCGGCTCCTTCCTGTGGGCTGCAGTCCATCAGGAACAGATTGGTCCAGCATGGGTCCCCCAACGGATCACAAGTCCTGCCAGCAAACCTGCTCCAGTGTGGGCTTCTCTCTCCATGGGTCCACATGTCCTGCCAGGAGGCTGCTCCAGTGGTAGCTTCCCACAGGATCGCCGGCTCCTTTGGGCATCCACCTGCTCTAGTGTGGGGTTCCTTCATGGGCTGCAAGTGGATATCTGCCTCAGCATGGAACTCTGTGAATTTGCAGGTGGACAGCCTGTCTCATCATGGTCTGCACCATGGACTGCAGGGGAATCTCTGCTGTAGTGCCTATAGCACCTTCTCCCCTGACCTTGGTGTCTGAAGAATTGTTGATCTCACACATCCTCACTCCTCTTTGCCAGCTGCAGTTGCACTCTTTAATCTGTTATTCCAGAGGTGCTTCCACTGTTCCTGATGATCTTGGCCTTTGCCAGAGGCAGGTCTGACTCAGGGGTGTCTGAAATTGGCTCCATCAGACATGGGGGAAGCTTCTAGAAGCTTCTTACCAAAGCCACCCCTGTAGCCCAGCCAATACCAAAACCTTGCCATGCAAACCCAATGTATATCTATTGCCCTATCCTCAGGATGCTTGCAGCACCATGGTGTGAATCAGAAATGCATACTGGCTGCCTGGAGGCACCTGTGTCATTCCACAGAGATAGCAAACTTTGAAGACACTCCTGAAAGTTTTGCAGGATTTGCACTTTGATAGAGCTGCCCTCTGCATGCCTCCACATCCCAATTGCCCAGGAAGGCAACTTCAGCTGTTTGACTGTCAAGTCCAGCGTGGGCCAACTGAGCAACATACATTAGTGGACACTTGGTTTGTAGCAGAATAATGCAGTGGGTCATTTTACACGTGCAATAGTCACAGATAACTTTTGGTCTTTAGAATCTTTCCTAAAGAAGTCTTCTTTGTAAATCTGAGTACACGGCCCTTGTCCTCAGGAACAAGCGTGACACCTGTACTATGACTGATACTAGTACTCATATTTTCAGACTCATTAGTTTTATGTAGCAAAGTTTCAGTGTTGGAGTGGGGTGCACAGGGTTGACTACTGTGAGAAGACACCAGGAGCTATCCCCAGGTCAGAGACAGTTCCAGTCACCTGAAAAATGTCTGTTCTTTTTAAATTGCCTTTATCTTGACCTACATGTTCTTTCTTTCTTTTTTTTTTCTTTCTTCTTTTCTCTCTGTATCTTATTTTCTCCTCCTGTCCTGCTGAGTAGGGGGAGTGATAGAGTAGCTTGGTGGGCATCTGGCATCCAGACAAGCTCAATCCACCACAACTTCACAGGACAGTGACTACTCTTGAAGGTGCAGAAGAGGATCTCAAGGGTGGGCCATCGTTACTTCAGTCAAGACTTCAGGAGAAGGAGAAAGAAGCAGCAAAAGGAATCAATCACAGAACATTGACACAGACTTTTTCATATGCAAGTGCCAACAATAAAAGAATATTGGTTTAGTCTTCAGAACAATCATAAAAACTGTCCTTTACAAATATTTCACTTTAAAAATAAATTGGTGTTCTTTGGTGAACATTTTAAAACTCAGGCAACAACACTGGAGAATGTAAATGCGCAGTATGACCTCATAGATGAGATCATTAATTCTGTAATTTCTGTCCCCCATGATGCCGTTATCTGTCTGCCAAACGCCCATTATATGTGTTCTAGTGGAAGCATCATGAATAAGAGGTGAATGGACCTTCCACAGCAGACACAGATATTAGATCAGTATTTAGTGGAACTGATTTGCAGGGTTACTCATAATGACTAGGAAAAAGGCAGGTTTTCGCTACTGGGTTCCTGCTAGTTTCTGTAGTTATGCTCGTAAGTGTTGCATGCCCAGAGAGCTTTTGGACAGCACAATGGTAGATCCCTGTAACATATAGCTATATGTTACACCTTTTATGTATACTATAATTCTGGAACCAAATAACTACTCCTATTGTCTGTCAAACATTTTAAAGTAGACAAATGAATATGGATCAGTGTTCATGAACATACATATCTATAACCAAGATGAATTACAGAACTTGAATGAGGCTGGTTAAACATTTAACTTTAATTTAATTCTTTTTCTAGAACATGAAATGCACGATTTATCTCATAACCTCCTTGGCTGTAGCTATCAGGAGCACTAATCACACCACTGTGGGATTAGAGAGAATTGGCTGTTTCTCCTTGCCTCATAAGACCCCAGAGGTGTGATTATCTCGTGGTTACCACACCCCTGTTGTGCCTCACTGCTTCAATGAAATAAATGAACTGTTAAATTGACAGTTATAAATGAAGTTCCTGCTGGCCATCTGACTTTGTGGCATTTGGGGAAAAAAAAAAGAAAAAAAAGAAAGAGATACGAGCCAATAGTAATTTAATTTTTTTTCTAATTATTTTGTGGCTTGTTTCCTCTTGAACTTGTGGTATGGAGCTAGCATGACAGAGAACTGTCCTCCTGCCCAGTGCTCCTTGCCAAGTGATCTGATATATAGGAACTCAGAAAGCTAAGCATGAACAAGCAGAAACACTAAGCAAAGAAATATGACTACTAGCTGTCAGAAAAAAGTAATTTATATAGAGTGTATTAGTAGTTCAAATGCGTCAGCCACAGGAGACTGTTTGTCAGGTTACATCTCACCCAGAGCAATGTATTTGGCTTTTATCCTCGTGACAAATGATTTTTCAACTTCTGTATCGCTGGCAACCAGCCAAGAGACTAAAGCGTCTGTAATATACCAGCCTCTCCCACTGTTGTCTCACCCAGCAGCTGTCTTCACAGCTACAAAGCTCACTCTCCTGCTCACATGTGCACACATACATGTCCTGGCCACAGAAATTCCGTAGCCCAGCCCTGGTGACAGAGCAGCAGTTCCCACAGAAATCATCCAGTTGTGCTGTTAACTAAAAAAGGTACATAGGGAGGATAAGAACAAATGTGTTTTCCTTTTCTCATTCACTAAACCATGCTGCTATCCGTGAGTTTTGTGCTTTTTTCCCTAGATGCTGCAGATAACTGAAGGACAGTTTGCCAAAGGAGAGTTTTTCTCTTGGTCCTCACACACGACACCTCTCTCTGCAGCTTGGTTACTGCTTTTTGGAGTCCACAGGATCACACCTTGTTCAGGAATCAATGGCCCCTTTGGATGGAGATAATCAGTCTTTAGGATGTGTTTTTCACCTTTTGAGTAGTTCCTGTCCTTCTTCTGGGAACCACTCCTTGAATCATGAGCAACACAATTGGGCACAGCATTCCAGGAGAGGCAAACTGAAGTGCCAGCTTCAGTAAGAACCTGCTCTATGCACTCCTACCCAGTTTCCCAAAGATGGCACTGGGGAGTTTTGGTCATACGCTGTCCTACTGTTAATTTTTCCTTTTCTCCTGCAAAGCTAGTTGCTTTTGCTTGGGTTCCAATTTGGCTCTGTCACCACAGGTAAAATATAAAATTTTGTGGGTTTTTTTGCCCCCACATGCTTTTTTTGGTGGTTTTTTTTGTTTGTTTGTTTGTTTGGGTTTTCTGTTTGTTTTGGTTTTGGTTTTGTTTTCTTTAAAAATGAAAAAAGAAGGAAGAGAGCAGGGAGGAAAGGACAGCAGCCAACCTAGTAATTTACTTCAAGCTGAATTTTATTTACCTTTTTCATAGCAAAAACTGTAGTATGTGTCATTTAGGTAGCACATAGGAAGTACTGCCACATACATTTATAAACTCTCTATACACATGCATTTTTTTAAGCAGTGACAAATATATCTAGTACCAGTTATGGCATTGCCTTGAATGCTAAAATATTTAAGTGCAGCTTCTGCTTGCTGACATGTCTCTAAAATATGAAAAAGATTGCACTGTTGAAGCAGAAAATGCCATTATTATTTATTTTTAAAAAGAAAGCTATGTTTGCAAGAATTACAGCCTGCTACTATCGTGAGTTTTAAAATAAGATACTAATTGTAAATACTTACTGATCAAAATATGATGGAAATGCTACAGAAAAAAGTAACATTTCACTGTTTATTGTGAGATATAATTGTGCAAAAATAGGTGGGTTTTTTCCCCTTCCCTTCCCTTCCCTTCCCTTCCCTTCCCTTCCCTTCCCTTCCCTTCCCTTCCCTTCCCTTCCCTTCCCTTCCCTTCCCTTCCCTTCCCTTCCCTTCCCTTCCCTTCCCTTCCCTTCCCTTCCCTTCCCTTCCCTTCCCTTCCCTTCCCTTCCCTTCCCTTCCCTTCCCTTTTCCTGCCCTGCCCTGCCCTGCCCTGCCCTTCCCTTTTCCTGCCCTGCCCTGCCCTGCCCTTCCCTTCCCTTCCCTTCCCTTTTCCTGCCCTGCCCTGCCCTGCCCTGCCCTTCCTGTCTCTATGTATGTGAATGCATATACTGTATTTCATGTATTTAAGCTTGCCAGTATTTAAATCTTCAGATGAGAAATTGGAACAGGTTACTGAAGGAGAAGACTTCCTGCCAGCTTCTTTTTGGAACTTGAGAGTAAATTCTCCACTGAATGCTTATTTTTGTAGATTTTCCCCTGTGGATGCAATAATCTCTGATATTGCCAGAGATTATTGCTGCTAAAAAGGTCATGGTAAGAACATGCCTAAATCCCACATCGCTCATCTTTGAACAGCTCCTCCTGAGATTGAAACTGGGAACATTACAGGAGGCCTTGCTTAAAGATGCAGAAGAAAAATGGCAGTAAAATTGTCAAGCATGCCTGTGTGCTTGGGGCTTCCCAAGTGGTGGAGAGAAGTGATTCACAGACAGTAAAGAAAAAAAAAGGAGCTATCCTTAGCTTACCAAAAGGAAAAGAAGAAGAAAAATGAAGAGAACTTTTTTCAGTATAGGTGGTACCCACTGAATGAGAAGAAAAATACGTTTGGATTGGTGGTATATTTTGGTAACCTTCTGTCATCAAGATCTTGTCATAATATTGGATCTCAAATATGTATGTGTGTACGTGGTCTGCTGAACAGTGAAATTGTTATCGCTGTGGTTATTCCATGCAACAATACAGTTTTCTCTCTCTGCTCCTCAGAATTCTCTGGCATTATGTTAGGGATAGCACTTTGCATCCACTCTGTGCAGGTAGGAATGACTGTAATATGTAGTAGAAGTTGGACAATAAATCTGCAGCTATGCATGGCAGAGGGTTCACAGCAATGCCATCAGTAATAGTCTTTCAGCTTGTCTTCAAAAGAGTCAGGCACAACCTCCTATGGTGTTGTACTGAAGAAATGCCACTGTCTTGGGGAAATTTCTTTCAGAGCTAATGTATGGATGAGTATACACCAGGCAAGGGAGCTGGTGGAGACAGGAACACTGGAGAAAGTGGCATTTGAGAAGACCTCTCTGGCAGCTAGTAGGAGACAAGTTCTGCTCTCAGGAGGTGCCTGAGGGATGTGGGAGGCTGGGCTGATTGCATGGTTTGAGTTTATGCTGTGACAAATAGTTCTAGAGGTAGGGTTTGGTGTGAAGGGGCCTGATTTATGTTGCTTAGACCTCTATTAAGCACCGTAGCTCTGTTTTAACCACAGGAATTAGTCAGCAGAAACCATATCCTTTTTTGGAGCATGATTGTCTTAACATTGCAAATTAACAGCAGGAGAGGCTGTTAATAAGGCTTTGCAATTACCTTCTTTTTTCCTTTGCTTAAAAAAAATAATAAATAATTAGAAAGAGCAAGTTAATAAAACTTACATGAGGCCCTGACTCCATGGAAGATGGCAGTAGCTTTGTCATTGACATCAATAGGATCTCCTCACTAACATCTGGTTATTATTTTATGGTTCTACTTTGATAAAAGTTGTGGAAGTGAATCTTATAGTTATTTGATAAATTTTGAAATTTTCCAGTCACAGAAGTGTTTTAGGACATGTAGCTATCATGGCCTGTTTATCACTGTATTTTCTGGTGGTAATTATACCTTGAGTTAACCAGAAGTTTATCCCTATATATTCACAAACACATATATGTATATGCAGCTAAGCTGGTTTTCTCTACAACCATAGCATTTTGGTGAGCAGTACAGAACTAAAAAGGCATTCTATTAAAAAGCTGGTCATTTTATAAAAAAAAAAGCTTCAAAATTTTTAACTGGTAGTTAACTGGTGTTGCCTGATTAGTACCAAAGAGTAAAGGACTGTGTGAAAATTTGGAGCAATTTTGGATCTTTGTGTGATCTCACTGAAACAGTACTTTAAACATGAGATTTCTGTGAAACCACTCTACAGGGTCCTGAAGAATCTACAAGATTAATATTTTACTCTTACTGACATTTTCATTTTAGCAAGCCTTCTTTTTCACAGATTTTTTAGGACAGCTACTACAAAGACCTAGTATCTCATTTCTGTGTACTTTGCTAAACTTACAGAGAGACAGAGAACTCAGGGTAAAATATGTAAAAAATCCTTATGACAAAATTACTTGTATCCTACTCCTTCCCCTCCTTCTCTCCCCACCCCCCCCAGCTAGAGACAATGCTTTAAGAATAAAATTCATTATAAGATTTTTTACTAGATAATATAGATTACATCTTACATATCTCCCATGTAAGAAACTCCAGGTGACTCTTCTGAAATTAATCAACCTATACACCAAGTTCACAGCTCTCCTGATTTACGTATTGCAGTCCATGGAAAATTAAACTACGATTGAATATATACATTTCTGTAACCAGCCATTTCAAATTCTGCGAATTGATGCCTTCTATGTAAATAAAAGGACCTGATTTCATGCTTTGAAATCAATCCTTTGCCTCCTGTTTGCTGCACAGTGCCATCTGACTTCTTAAAAATTGGCAGATCCTTTTTCCTTCTCTGCACCTGCTCTGCTTCAGAAATATCACTTAGGGAAATCTTGGACTAGTTGTGTCTGCTCTGACGTTAGCTTTGCCATCGGGAGCAAGGACTATGTGGGGTGAAAATAAAAAACAAGAATGTGTAATCCAAAACAAGGAGAGGGAAATGATTCATTTAAACAATCAGTGCATTTCAATTTTGTTTGACAAAAGAATGAAAAGGCTCCTAGACCAGCGTGTTGGCAAATTTCTTGCAAATAGACGCATTAGCTGATATCATCAGCCTACACATGCTGTACACTTGCACTACCAAGCCACTTAGGTAGGTGCTTTACTTCATGTGTTTTAATTTTTTACCTATTTTGTTGAGACAATTCAGATGTATAAGTTTAAAGCTCTGCATAATTGTTTTGGACTGGAGCCCTATAAAGAGATTTTATTTCCTGTGGTATAAGAAGACACAGCCTATATCATCCCCAATACTGTTTAGCTGGAGTGAGATTTGAAAAAAGCTATAGCAAGGAAATGCTACTGGTTAGAAAATCATAGAGAATAATGGATGGATAGGTAAAAGGAAAGATACCATTAAGTGACAATTAAGATCTGGCCATGTCTTAGGGTCTCTCCAGGTCTTCATGTAGACAGCCTGTATCCCCTCCCCTTCTCACTTTGAAAGAGAGGTAACATATTCCCAAGTGGCTCACTTGAGTGAAGAAGTTTCTCTAAGTGAAGGGAATTTTTTATTTGATGTTTAAAATAAATTTCCCACTCACTTTTCCACTATTTAATATTGCTGCAAGGTGTTAGGTTCAAGGGTAAACCTTTTTGCCGTGATTTTTCCTACGTATTTTTCTAGAAATCATCTCTGTTATAAAGGGGTTTGGTCTGTGTCTGTGTTTAGTCTCTGTTTTCTTGAATGGCTCAAATAAAGCAGGAAAGTCTGCTGTGTGCAGAGGTGAGACAGATACCTGGGTTGCCTCAGACTCCTGCAGTTTCACCTGAGAGGGAGAAAGGGACTCCGGGTTTTCACTGAGACTGACATCTTCAAAGTGTTTACACATGACCAGCCACGCTCATCATGGCTGAGACTGAACTGTGTAACTGTCTCTCAGGAGATTCCAGGACTAAGGTCTTTGCACTCCAGACCTTTTCTTGAAATGCAGATCTCAAGAGGTTAGAGAAGTGAATAGAGAAGCGAAACGAAGAGGCAGAACTACCTCAGTGCAACGTATGAGTAGTGAAGAACGGCTTTCCCAAAGGATCTTGCAGGAATAGGAAAGAGAGAGAAGGTGGACAAGGATGATAGGAGCATGGCTCTGTGCAAGGAGAGGTTAAACAGACTAGAGCTCTTTTGCTTGAGAAAGAGGTGATTCAAGAGGTTTATAGATACTGAGTGGAATAAAGAACCTGAACAGAAAATTATTATTCTCCATTTCTCTTTATGCAAGACCTAGGAGGAAACAATTAGGAGGTCAGGAAATAAGTTCAAAGTAAGCAAGAAGGAAATTCATTGTAGAATGAATTAGTAGAGTGAAAGAGTTGAATGCACAGAAAATGCAATTATGCAAAAGGTGCTTGGCCTCAAGAATTAGACAACATCATGAGAGGATAGTTTGTTATGGGGAATTACACTTGATGATATCTTCTGTGGCTTAACCTATCCCTGAGCCTGTGATTTCTGAGAGGTATGAGGATGGGGACCCTGTGTAGCTTCCCCTGGCCTTAGACAGAAAGGGCTGCAGGAAAAGGAAAACAAGGAGGAAACAGTGGGAATAATAGATGAGAAAAGGGAAGGTGAAGATCATGGGTTCAAAAGGGTGCAGTTGGGAAACTAAACAGAGTGCTTTGCACCCTGGCAGTTCCTACTGCTCCCTGAACATATCTGAGGTGGAAATGGATGTACTCTTTCCAGAGGCCTGATAAGAAAGGGAACAAAAACTGATCCTTCCAAAACTTCCTCCTGCAGATGGCGTGCAAGGCCAGCTTGGCTGGGGCCTGGAGGAGGTGATGAGGTGGTCTTGGGGACTTGTTTGGTGTCTGAAAGAGAGAAGGGTAAGAGTTCAGGGAGCTGGTCGCTGTTGGAAGCAGAGTCCTGGACCTCAGGGACCCTCAGGCCGATCCAGTACAGCTATTCTTAATTTCTGCACATGCACTGGCACTGCTCTTGCTGTGGGGCTTTTGATGTAGTGATGAAGTACCTTCAGGAAACAGAAAAGCAGTCATAAAAGTTTCTCAGAAAAGATAAGGAATGAAGGGAATTTAGAACTATAGGTGAAAACTGGAACTATCTCTTTAAGCATAGTTTTACATTATCTAAATAATACATGTATAAATAAAATCTGTCATTTCACTAGATTATGTAATGTAGGCTTACTCTTATGCTAAAATGACATATCTGCTCTACTCTATGTTTTTTTCTTGTTTCACAGGATCATTTACCTCTGCTTTCCCTGAGTTAATTCTTGAGGTCCTTATCCTTCTGGATAAAATGAAATTTTTTTCCTCAGATGTCAAAATGTGTTCCTGTTGCTGTCCTGAGGAAGGACCATTTACTCAGAACTTCTCCATCCTCCCACTGTCAGGAATCAAGCCAGGGACACACAGAAAGATGGAGCTGTACTGCCATGAATGTTAAAAATGATCTTACTTGGTAAGTGTAAAATTACACCTAATTACAAAGTTAATGTAAGTGAATGTAATCAGATACTTACAATGGGTAATGACATGATATTTACAACTTATAATGATCTTGTTATTATACTGTATATAATGACATTATCAAAATTCCGTCTGAAGTTTTTTCCCTCTTTAATTGGCCTTTTCATATAAAAGAAATTATTTTAAATGTTTTATAATATTCTGTGTGAATCCTTTACAGTCTAACATATAGGTTTAAATCCTTCTTAAAGCCTTGGTAATATTATTGCTATTTACTCCTTTAGGTTTTTTTAAACAAATATTAAAAAAAAGCAGCAGCTCTTTTTAAGGTGTGGTGCAAGAAAGCCTTTGAAAAAGTCTAATTTCCATTCTTTTTATTGTACACCACTTGAAGAAGTGAACAGAATTGTTAATAGGAGGCAGCATGTGGGCAAAACCTTACCTTAGGCAGCAAATGACCTTGGGGCTATTCTCTTGGGCAAGTCATTTTATGTTTTTATGCTGTGGTTTCCCTATCTGTAAATGAGGAATGATGATATTTCATTTCATCTGTGAAGTCATAATATACAGATGAAAACTGACAAATATCACATGGAAAGGAAATTACAAATTCATGGAAGGAATGAAGACAGACTTTAATTGGAATGAAGGCGCTCCACTTTAATAAACACCAGGCTCGCCTAATTTATGAATATTGGTGCATGTCCCCTACCCCCTTCACACAAAGCTCAGATAATTGGTCTTTGTGCAGGGAACTGCCTATGGGTTGGAATAACAGCAGGAGCTCCCTTTGTGAGTGCTTTGGGCCCAGCTCCAAAGGTCCTCTCAATACTGGTGTATTCAAGGCTGCTACAAACACGAGGCCTGATTCATGTCACCCACGTTACATCACTTGTATGCCAGCGTAATTCCATTTAAAGTGATGGACTTGCTCATGCAACATAATACTGAAGTAATTCACCTGATTTTAGTGAAATTACTCTGGCATAGAACTGAAGTCAAACAAGGACTGACTGGAGACTGTGGGCCTTGAATCTTAATTGTTTTCAGAAGTGTCCTGGATATAAAATGCTGTTTTCTGACCTGTGAGCATTTGACACCTTCTCTGCATGGAAGCAAATGACCCCAGTGAGAAGGCCAGTGCTTTAATTCTTCTCACCACTGCCTCATGATCCCTTTTTATGTTAGCTTCAAAAGGGCCAAAAAGTGGTTGCTAAGCTTGCTGACAGCCCAAGAGTCCTACAACAGGCTAAGTGTCCTTTTTCTTTACTCTGGTAAGGTAAGCCTGGGGTAGTTAGAATGTAGTTGAGCCTCTCTCCAAGTCAAAGACTATGCTGCAGCTCTAGAAAAAGTGGCATCAGCAAACAGCTGCCTTTTGGAATCAGAAGAGGAGTTCTAAGTCAATGGGAAACATGGCTGTCTCTCAGTGCTTTTGCATTGATAAGAACACAGATAAGTCATGCAAAAGCTCTGGCTTTTCATCATTTTACATCTTTACTATAGTGTATTAATGAAGCCTGCTATGTAACATAGCCTGTGCTGGAGATGCCAGCAGCTCAGCTAGTTTAAAAGGGAGCAACATAGAGAAAGAGACTAGAAAAAGAGGAGGTGCTTGACTTAACCTGTGCTGGATGTCCAAAGCAGAGGTGGCTACCCATGAATAGATTCAGCCATACCTCTGACTAGGTATGGCTGACTGTGGGATGATGGATAGGGTTAAAGTTTAGAGGAGGCTAAGAATTCTAGGGTAAATGCAGCTCCAACTCACTGGATGGAATGTGGTTGAAATGCTCCCCATACAACAATAAATATCTGCTCAGAGGAACGGAATGGAGAGTAGAACGAAGTGAAGATAATGTGCCCCCCCCATTCAAATCCCAGAAGAAGGGGAGAACACTGTGGTGCTGTGAAGATCATGAGACCATACAGTGTCTGTCAGCCAAGGGAGAATCAAGGTGTTCTGCTGCTTAGCCAACAATCATGTCGAACCACCTCCTCAGGTGCCAAGCCATGACCACCTCCTTCCCATTACGTATGGCAAGAGAACTTTACACCAATCAGAAATAAAAGGTATTTATGACTAAAGCTACTCAAGCTCCACCTAAACTTAATGAAATAGTATAAAAGTAAGTTGAGGATAGGGGGAACGTTGGAGAAGACTCCACCGAAACTGTGGGGATCAGTTGACAGGCTGAGCCTATCTTCTCCCCCCATCAGGGGGTAAGGATTATATTCTACTCATGTTAAATATTGCTTTTAGGATTAGAGCTTGTTCTTGCTTAATATATATATCAGTAGATCGCTTTAAAACATATTTTTGCAGCCAGACTCTATCACTCACATCCACAAACCTTATTAACCTGTCACAATTTGTATTAATAAAGTGTTATTCTGTGAACTGTTAAGAGTGAGTCCTTTCAGTTGCTGGCAACAAATAACACTTTGGCAGGGCCTGCTGAGGGTCTTCATGCTGTTGGCTGAGTCCCCCCTGACAAGGGCAATTGAACACGCTCTGAACCTGTGAATCAGTTGGTGAAGGGTCTCATGACGAGACCCTGACAAACTGGTTGGACACGAGGGTCTCGACTTTCCTGAGGGCACCAACAGGCAAAAATCTAAACTCCTCCCTTTTTGCATGACACTAACAATAACTTGCATAAGGCTGACATTGCCATGCAAAACATGAGTGGATGCAGTGTTAGAAGAGAAGAGAGGAAGGAGGTCTAGATATGGCCATCACCATTCAGGGCCTGCTGTCTGAGTGGTCATTAGGTTGCTTCATCCATTAGGTCTTTTTCAGCAAAGTATGCTTAGGAGAATGGAAGTACTTAGACCATTAGAAAAATACAGACTTAAATCCTTGTAGAAGCTGAGAATCAGGGATTATTTCTGCATACTGAACTGGATATGAAGGATGAGATTGAGAAAAAGAAGGTATAGATGTTTTATCATCACAAGAGAAGAGGAGGTAAAAAGTAAGACAGCTGTGCCTAGAAGGAATAGCATTTGAAACACTGGGCCTGCTTGCTTGCTTGTTTGTTTTTTTTTTTTTTTAACAGTAAATTAACAGCAGCAGTGGAAGAAAAAAAAGTTAAATTAGATTCTGAGGACAGAACCCTTTAGAAGAAGGCAGAAAATTTTCTGATATTCTCTTATGTCAAACGCTGGTTTGAATCCAGGCAAATTGTCGAGTCAGCTGCAATATAATCCCAGAAACACTGGACCACAAGAATCTGATCTCGTGTTGCTATGTACAAGGGAACAGTTTTAATTCTAAGAGTGCTTGTATGCAACCCAGGGAACACAAGACCTTCTGTAATTCATAATTTCCCCACCAGTTATAAACTGTAGTTTCTATAGTTTTGCATTCACAGTTGGATATTAAAGCAGCAGGCTCCATGGGTTTGATCACAATGTACCTTCTTTTACAGAAGGCAGGAGAGCAGGCAATGCTGCCCTTGTTCAGCAGTCCAACATAAGAAATGCCTGAACAAAGAATATACCAAGAAGACAAGGCATGTTTGATATAGAGTTCCCATGTCTATCCTCTGAGACTACTGACATGCAGACCTGGTCACTGAAAACAAGACAGTATCTTCTTTAATGACTGAGGATATATTACATGGTTTATCCTTTGCGCAAAGATCCACTGGTATAACGTTCAAATTTATTTCCATCATGGGGAGCTATACTTGCTTCTTCACACCTTAGAGTTGACAGAAAGGGTTTCCATTTGTGCAGTGAGAGTGGGTCATTAAGAAACATGCAAAAGAAAGAATGAAAAAGAATGAAGTAAATCACAGCATTGATCATTCCATATTTTCTGCACGTGTGGAAGTCTGAGTACCTTTGAAACATTTAACACACCAAGATGCAGTGCACTCAGTTGGTCCAGAGAAGAGACATTATAAAAGAAAGATTATAACAATCCTGAAGGAGGGTCCTACCTTTCCTAAAGATCTATTATCCTAGACTATGCATCATATTAGAAAGGAGCGTAAGTCAGCCATATTTCAAAATCAGAAGTTCACATCACTTGTAAAAATCTGACAGGTCTGCAAAGGTATAAAAATGGAATACACTCACCTGGAAAGCCAGTTCAGTGGGAACTCAAATGGTCCCACTGGTTCATTTGTGAACACAACATGAGCATCCAGTTTGACCAGGAAGGAGGTCACACAACTGAGGGTACAAACTGCTATCAGCAGATTAGCCATAGCTTTTCTGTGCATTTATTTATCAGCTGCTTAGGTGGGGTACTAAGCATTAAAAATAGCAATTCCAGCAGCTGGGAAGCTAAGCACTGGCACTGGCTCTAACAATCAAATCAAGGAGTAATGAGAACTGAGGGAATGTTGTCCTAAGGCAGTTGCAGTGGTAAGAGCAGTTGAGATGGTATAGACTGCTTGAAGGATGTCTCAACAGAAGACCACACAGGATATTCTTTGAAATTGAACTGTCATTATGGCTTTCAGGAAGGATAATGGAAGAGGATACAAGAAGGAGACAGTGCCTAACATAATAGATTCTCTACTTAAGAGAACATGTTGGCCCTAATGCTGTCAGAAGCATGAGGCTGAAGAGAAATTATGGGTAGAATTCTTCAGGATAGACCTAACAAGAACGTGTTCAGTATTTTCTCTGATGAACAGTCACAAGAATTAGGGGTGAGTTGTCCACATTTATTGACACAAGAGTGTGTGGAAGCACTGTCAGGGAGAAAATGTACATAGTAGTTTACAACATAAATCAGAATGCAGTCTAATTGGAAAAGTGCAAGACCATGTGCACAACGCACACAAATAACCTGATGTTCTTAGCTGTATAGCAAGGGGTCAGACCTGTTAGAAGCAGAGGTGATGTCTATTTAGGTACAAGAGAGGATATAGGAAGTATGGTGTATGAAAAGCCTCTAAGTCACCTTTATGATGAAGCCAAGAAAAAAACAAATATTATTCTACCTGTTAGGTTATATGTTTCCAGTAGAGATGGAAATGATGAATGTCATCAAACAAGATATTTCTGTGAAAAAGAACCTATGTTAAGTGAGGTGGATTCAAGTTTCAGCAGCTACAGAGATTTTCTACAGCGATCAGGGGAAAGGACAGTCTACTTTGCAAGCGGAAAAAAAGAGCTACGTTTGTTTAGCCAAAGAAAACAAAGGTTGAGAGAAGGAATTATTGTACTCTACAGATATGTCAAGAGAACAAGTATCAGAGAACAGGGAAAGTGTTTAACTAAAGAAAAATATTGACATAAGAATAAAAGGCAGTAAACTAACTAGGAATAGAGTTAGGCTAGAAATTAGAAAATATTGCAAACATCAGAGCCATAGGGCTTGGGAACAGTCTTCCAAAAGGGCTGTGTGGACAAAAAATCCCAGCTACTTTCCAGATAGAGACAGATCAGTTCATGAAATAAAATTTGCAACACAATCAACAATGAGAAGAGGGAATTTTATTTGATGGTTCTGAATGCATATTTGAATCCAGTGCTAAAACAGATGCCCTGTGTTAATATCTAGTCCTATGCCTCAGTTTTATAATTTGATAATATATTTTATTTTAATTCTGTTTATATAAAGAATATGTAAGAATTTTTGCATATACTGTAGTAGTTATAAATTTGCCTATAGCAGCTTTCTTTCTAAACCATTATCTCCTTTGTACTCCACAAATACTTACCCTGATTACAGTTTTCAGAACCCCTGAAAATCTAATGTAACGGTTTGTTCACATCTACAGTACTCTAAAAATTGCTATAACAAGAATAAAGATGGACAGGCTGATGTCACTCAGCATCCAATGTCTTCAGTACCATATTATTCAGGACACAAAGCTCACAGGTGGTAGATACAAAAAAACAAATCCAAAGCAAAAGAGAACCACCTTCATATTCAGTTCCAGTTTATTCCCAGCAAATAAAGCTTGATTCTAACCCTTCATAATAGTCATGTGTAAATAGAGATTAGCTGATGCTGGCCAGAATGGACAGACTTGGCCATTTACTGCAAATCTATGCTTTCCTGCCTGCATTATTTATGTAAATATTAATTATAAATGAGAAACCTGCAGAGCATGGACAGAGAGCAATGAGAAACAGAGAGATGCCCAAAGGAGGAATGTGATCAGTTTGAGAGCACTCCTTGCTACAGAGCATGGCTCAGTGCTGAAAGGTGAATGCTGGTGATTGCTCTTGGTTCAGACGTGCAAGGTCTGCTCTGTCACAGAAGAGAAAAGAGCTTATCAGTTTCCTGTTGCTCCCAGGTGTGTTTTCTCCTGGCAGGGGAGTTATGCATCAGGCCTCCTCGGCATTTTCCTCTGACAGCTCGCTGTTTTGTTTCTAACATCTCTATTAGTGGCAGGATTTTTTCCCTCTGCAGTTTTAGTTTCAACAGGTGCCAGGATTCGAACTGGTCAAAGTACAAAGATGCATTCATTCCTAAATTGTCACTATCACAGCCATAACTATCAAAGTGTTGCCATCCCACTTCCTAGGTCAATTTATGGCATAAATACCCTGTCAAAGGCATAATGATTTATTCATTCCCCTCAAAGATAACTATCATATGGTGGGACTCATTATATGATTGATTTCAGCTTATTTGAATGATTGCATTGCTGATGGTGGAGGCAAAGGGAGGCATAAGAGTTCTGGGAACTAGACACATAACACTGGTGTGTTTTTCATGGGAGCTCTTTCACTTATACTCCAAGTCTCAGACTTCACCTGGGTGATTCATGTCAGCTCCAGTAAGATTACCAGAGCCTCTTAAAAAAAAGAATTAAAAAAAAAGCTAAGCTAGTTTTGCTTAAAAGCAACATGAGACCTGTAGAGATCCTTGGAAATTTGTGCCTGTCACTCCTGATGTCTCTGATGGCAGTTTTACTAAGTGCCTACCTCAGTGAGACAGCAAACCCCAGGGAACAGAGCAGCCAGGGAGGAACAAAACTTGTGTGGTTTCTCTGGATGTTGTCAAATCCAGATTTTGCTGGAAAAACAAATGGATGACTTTGGCTCTGCTGAACAATCACAGTGCCCCTCTGTGGTTCCACACACCAGCAGTTATTTCAGTGCAGGAGGAGCCTTCTAAAGATATAAGCGGAGTTAAACTTTGTGTTGCAATGGGAAGATGAATTGTTTGAAAACAAGTGGAAACTTTGTCATACAAAATACACAGTGTCTTAAAAGGTGTACCTATATGGCACATGCGGCTTTAGTGTATAAATGTAGGACTTGGTTTCTTTGCAGTAATACTTGGGGTTTTGAAAAATCTGTTTTAATGAGTTGTTCTACAGTGGAAAGCTAAGAACAGAGACACTGATAAACCTATAAACTGTCTATTTAAATGAAGTCCAGTATCCTACATACCACTTCAGCACTTTACAGTATCAAGCCATTCACAGAATAGCTTCTTCTTGGATGTTGGGGGTGTATCTACATTCACATTTGAGTTTAGAGCAGTAGTGTGTTACTGCAGTAAATCTCCCAGTTGCTTCCACTTCTACTTTGTTTTGCATCAGGAAGCAATCTCATAGTAAAAGAACTGGATTCCTTTCAAATAAAACTAAATTGAAAGATGTGCTCCTGATGTTCACCTAACCACAAATAGGTGGTGGACAGCTAGCCTGAAGTGACCTCCCCTAAAAAATCCCTCTCTGAAATGTGCACCTTGAGAACATCAGGTCCTCAACACTAATTACTTTACTCCACAGAGGCCCACTCCTGCTCATCCACACTGCTTGCTGAAAGGGCACAATCTGTATGAGTCTGATCCTGTGGACAGCATGGTCCAAAGGACTGGTGTGACAAAAAGGTCCCACAGTCCAACACCGTGAAAACTACATGAAGCATTTGCTTAGCTTTTCCCACATCACTATGGACATAATTGAGGTTTGGGGTAAGTGTATTTACTGACCTATTCTGATGCTGAAGCAAAGTTTGAATACAGGTATTGATAACAACTCTGCCATTGTTCTTTCTCCCTTCATGGAAAATCCTTGAGAAATGTGGTGTTTTTTAAAGCTACTTCCCAGTTTTGAATATCTGCAAAATGCAGCAGAACTGAAGTTCAATTAGAGAATTCCTTTTTAAACCTTTACCTGTGCACAGAAAAATCCCTCAAAATGTAAGCTCTAAAGAACCAATAGTGAATGAATGACTTCCTTCTTATTTTCTCTTATATTTTGTGTTCTGGACCTGTTTTCTTTACTTTTCAGGATCAGAAAACTGAATAGTAAAGTTGTATAGTTAAAAAAATGTGCAGGCAGTTCTGTTTCGTAACCAGCCTCTTCCCAAGTCCCCCCATGGAGGCACCGTTCTGTTTGTACTTACAGCAACATTTCAGTAGATTCCCTGGAAATAACTGGCTTCAGCTAGAATGAAATAATTTGCAGCACACATTTTCTCAGGTTTAAAGGGATACCTGCTTAAAAATGGTGACTTGCAAAGCAATCTGCTGGGTCTGACATAAGGAGACTATGCTGCAGACGCATGCAGCAGGCGACAGGTTGCTGTTTACTCACTGTACTCTGGACCTTCTGATGACATTGGGTTATTTTCATCCCTCTTTCCCCAGAGCAATGGTAAAATACAGCTTTAACTCATGGATAGACATATGCAGGATTGTTGTGTTTTACGTCATGGACCATGCAGAAATATTGATGTGGTTTTATCTGTTCGATCTTGAACCAGTTATTATAGCTCTAGAGAACCCTGATATTAAGCTGCTCTTTGAGTTTTATCCAGGCATAATGTGCTGTTCAATTGAAAGGCTGGCTGTGAAGAAGATGCAGAGGGTGTAATCACAGCCATTACGGAGAGCCATCAGTGGAGCCAAACCTACACTTTCCACAGTCAGCAGTAGGCAGCTAGATGAAAAGGAACTATTAGAAACCAAACCTAGCGCCCAATGTGTAATAAATGGCCACAAGAAAGCCTATTAGAGAACTGTTTCCACAAAAAGGCAAAATACTGTCATACAGAAAAAGAAAAGGTTTGGTGCTAGTTTATAAAGGTCAGCTTTTCAGGATAAACTGACAAGATTGATATTGGAAAGCTGCCACCATTACCATCACCACTCGTATTTTCAAATTCTGCCCTCCAGCCTTTGTAAGGGGGCGGAGTTTATCGAAAGGATGTCTTCATAATCCTCCCTTCTCTCTACTTGCCTCTTTTTTTTTTTTTTTTTTTTTTTTTTTAAATTTTTTTTTGGGGTGGAATATCTTTAGGGTCATTTTTAGGTCATTTGTATTCAATGATTAAAAGAAGCCAGAGCACTCTAGGTCTTTCTCCCTCTGTCCTCCCTGTCAACAATGCTTTCAGAAAGTGCAGTTCCTCCCTCCTTCTCACCATGTGGAAACATCAGTGACTTCCTGAGCAGAGTCTCTGTGGGGAATAGAGCAGGTCAAGAGCAGTGTTAACAGTCACCCGTGAAAAAGAGGCTATTAAAGTCAAAGTTTCTGAGAAGTTTGTATTCATTCATCTCCTTTACATGAGAACAAGTCCTTCCCAACAAATTGTGGAACCATGGGACTGGGAAACGTCTTGCCAGGTATTTAACCCAACCATCTCTGTCAGGTGCACTTTTCACTATACTGAGAAGCATTTTATTTAATGTGTTCTCTGTGTCTGGTTTCTTTGGTGCTGAGGTCTCTGCAAGCTCTATAGGGGACTGAAATTATTATAGTCCTCCCTGTAAAGAGATTTCTGCCAATTTTAAACGGTTAATGGATGCAAATAAAACATATTCATAGGTGAGAAATCCTTGGAGAGGTGAATCTTCCCACTGGCTAGATCCTAAGGATTTTGTTCAGTATGAAGGTTTAGAGTGGGATAAAGAGAAGGGACAAGACGGAAGGCATTGAGGAAAAACTCTGCTTTTGAGATCCTGGAGCACACTAACAAGGCAGGTACTGGTCCCAAATCCCTTTTTGCTAGCATAACATGTCACCTTCAACCCTTACACGATATCCTATGAGGCTTGGAAATTTTTTTCCTTTTTTTAATCACTCTTGTGTCTGGTTTTATTTTTTTGGGTTTTTTTGGTAATAAGACAAGCCAGTGTGCAGATATGCACAGTATATTTCAAAAGCTGACCTGAGTACTGCAAGTATAATTATACTTAAGATTCTCCAATGGCCTGTGTTTTGTAACCTGTTTTCATGGAAATTCATTGGTGTTTGGATAACAACCTCCCTTAGGCTTTTTTAAAAATCCCAGCAGAACTATGACTGAACATCAGAAAAGAGCACCCTTTGCTTGTTAATGAAATTAATCTAATCTTCTTTAAACAACTGGGAAAAAAAAGTGGCTTAGGGTTGATATTGCCTAAAGTATTTTAAACAGAACACAAAGTTATTAAGAGGATTATGGTAAGCTTAGGTGAGAGGAGTAAAAGCAAGAGTAGCAACTGTAGTCCTGGGCAGAAATAATGGCTGACTTATTTCTATAGATTTATGCACAGTGAAATAATAGATTTTACAAATAACACCCCAGATATCCAAAGGAGCTCACCCCAAAGGAGTCTAACTCAATTTTTACAATTAATTAATTTCAATAAGCTAAAGAACCCTTGAAGTTCGTCAAAATATTTCATAATGCAACTCAGATAAGTGATTTTTATGTACAGTGGCACTCGTAGTACAGGCAGAAACATTGGTTGACACTGCCATAACATTTTATATAAATTTAATATAAATTTAAATATAAAATTTAATATAAAATTTAATATAAAATCAATATAATATAATTAATTTAATATTAAATTTAATATAAATATAAATATAAAATTTAATATAAAATTTAAATGGTTAACTGAGATCCTAAAACAGTGGAACTTCACATGCTTTTTCAGGCTGAAGGATTCAGAAAATTTTCATTTTCTGAAGTTTCAGTTTATTTATGAATTTTCAAAATAGTTTATCACCTCTCTTATGCATAAGCCCTACTGGTTCCTTACATATGTGTGTTTTCTCTCACCTGCAAGAGACATTTTGATCTGGCAGGCAATCTCAGGGCTGATGCTGGCTCCACTCAAAACCTTACAATCCCCAAAGAAGGAGGTGGTGGTTCTCAATTTTTGTACAACATCAGGGTAGTTTGAAGGTTGACCTATCTTGTAGTACACCAGCCAATTCCCTTTGCTACCTGAAGCACTTGAAATCCATTTCACCTTGTAAGGTACAGCTGTGTAGCTTCCTCCCTCTCCCACCCATTTTAATGCTTTCTTGTCAGAAGAGAAGGAATGGGACTGAGCATGGCTGTCTGACCTAATGTGTACAGCTTGCTTTTGAGTGGGCTAAATCCCAAGGTCCCAAGCTTTGCTGGTGCCTCGTATCCAGTACTAAGTGTAGGTAAAATATAGGACTGCGTGTGTAAGAACTTGCAAGATCAGGGACTAGCGATCAAATTTTCTACCTCCTGGAACATTCCTTGTTCATTACTACACTCCTTCTCAATTAATCTTTTAATATTACATGTGCAAAAGAGATGCTTCAATTGGAGAACTAGAGGGAATTCCTTCCACTACCCATATCCACTCTAGAGATACATGTATTCCCATGGTGTGACCTTTTTTCAGGAGACTGGCTTTTGGCACATTTTGAGGTGCATGCTTTAATCATCACTGTTTTTCACATTGTAGTGGCAATGACAGCATCTTTTGGCTCCATATTTTAAAGAATGAGTGTGATTCTTTCTCTGTTTTTCAAAACCCCTTTTCGAAGTGGAAATAGGACAAGCACTGAGTGAGCTGGTAAAGGCAGCTCTTTCTGATCATGGTGTCTCAAAACTTGTGTCTACTTGTTCTTACAATGGGTGTGAAGAACATGGAAATAGAGGAAAACTTTCCAAATGTGGGAATGGGCAAGGGATACTGCTGGAAGGAGCATTGCTGGGAGATGTGGTCATAGTGGTGAGAGAGCAAGAGGTTTCTAGAAGGTGATCCCAGCACAGTGAGCCAGATTGTCATCATCACTGCTTTGCTGGGGATGGTGCATCCTGCCTGTCTTGAGGAGACCAATCTTCTGGGAGAGAAGAACTTGTCCTCACTTCTTTTTGTGAGCTACCTGACAATCTTTACTAACTCCTTACAGGAAGCTGTATCTATCAGGCTTTTTCAGTCATCTAAGACTGGTTAATGATCGCAGCACGTTACTAGTTAAAGGGCATAAAGAAATTGGGGAATGAAGTAGGTATAGCAGCCAGTGAGATGGGGAAAATATTGTGATATACAGCATGAGCACAACATATGGCTTTGTACCTGAATTTCTTGACAGAATACAGCACTCCAGCCTCGTCATCCTGTTGCATGCCAAACAAGTGACTATAATTTGCATCTGTTCATTCTGCATGTGCAGCTCACACATGCTAGTTACTCACAGGAGCAGGGCAAACAAAACTCTCCAAATCCTTATGACCTCTCTGCTACAACATGGATTAGGGAGAGCAGCTGTCACTGTTAGGCACCCTCCCTTAAGAGACAACTAATCATTCTTAGGAGGATTTAGAGCTGGCATGTAATACTCTTCCACTATCCCCTAGTTACCCACTCAAACTACAGTCTCTTCTGGTGCTGTCCATGGGACTTCATTTAACTCCAGGCAAAAGAGGAGGTGAGGGGAAAGAACAGCAGGTATGACCCAGAGGCTGGCCTCAGTCATCTCAGGTGATTCTACCTGCGCTGTTCTCTTAAGGATTGAGGAAACAATGTGCTAGAGATTTTATTCTCAAATTGAGGTCAAATATCCACTACCTCTCATTTAGATTAAACCTATATAAAAGCTGCATGGACTAGAGATTGAACAAACTGGGTCTGACTAACAGGCCAAGCACCAAACAGTTAGGAGCGAAACTATGCAGCTGGTCATCACTGGAAAGAAAATGTAACGCACCAGGACTCCTCTGAGGGAGCTGTGTGTCAGAGAAAAACAGTGTGCAGGCCAAAGAATCACTGAGAAAATGTGAAAAGAAGACCCAAAGACACCAAAGAGCAACATTTGTAGCAATAATCTGAGAAAATCCACTTGTGAGAGCAAGGATAACGGATCATGTGTGTTTTTAGGAATGAGGGTAACCCGGAGACTTGGAATAGCAAGGAAGGCCTTGCCACTGGATACTTGGTGCCTCTTATGTTTACTAAAACAAGACTTTGTATTCCCATTCTTTGTAGCTACATCTGACCTTACCAAAGATATCTGCTTGATAATGAACATGGTGGCAACAGTCTGTGAACACATAATATTGATTAAGGATTCAAGTCCAAAGAAGAGATTCAATTAACTTTTACTGACTTAACTTACTCTTGTGTATTGAAAAGTTCACTTTGCTTAGCACTTAATGAACTTTTCTTCTAATTACTGCATGTCATTAAGGTAATACTACCTCTTTATCCTAAGGAGAAACCATTAATGACTATTCAAGCTTCACTTTCTACTCATGTCACCAAATCATTGGATAGCATAATCTTTAGGTAATTTAATACCTGAATTGGCTTAGATCTAAGCTTAGGCATTTTTACTACTTAGTCAGGACTGGTCTATAACTCCTTTATGCCATGTGTAAAGAGCACTAGGATATGATACACATGTGCTTCTGCTTGAAAAACAAAAAGTAATTTGACCTTACTAAGTCTGATGGTCTGCAGGTTCATTGTCCATTAGACATGTTTGAATTAGATATTTGAACTATGTGTCACAGTCTCCTAATCTCTTTGCTGCAACAATGGTAGATAGAGTAAGTTCAGTAGTACGAGGCGGGACAGATTGCAAAGAACAGTCACCCACCAGTGGTGATGATAAACAACCTTTTACAACAATTATCTAGTTAAAACACCATTAACAATTAATGACATACATCAGAGAACTTACTGAACTCATTTAAGACTCATTTACTGGCTATAAAAATATGGCATTAAGAATTTATGGATCATTAGCTTTTATTCCAGAATGAAATATTGCTTACTGAAACACTCAAAAACTGTTGAAAATAATCACTCGTTAAAAACCATATGAAATTAAATAAAATAATGGCAGAAGGAAAGGAAATGGAGGCAAGGTTTCTAAATGTTTGGGTAGAGGAAACTAACTTATGTCACTGAATGAATGAAGATTGCATTGTCAGACAAGATTGAAATCTACACTTAAATAATTCAAACAAAATTTTAATGTGCAATAAATTCTTCTTTTTTGAATGAAAAAACACAATATCACTAATCAAAATTCTTATCATGATCTATTAATCACAGTCGGTTATTTTGAAACATTTTTAGAGACTGTAACAATGTTAAAATTAATTAACTAATTCCTTCAAATAGGCAATACACAAATACAACTTTAACAGATGCTCCAACCTTATATATATTATTTCAAAAATACCCTGAAGACAACACAAAGCTATTAGAAATGGATTGTAACTAACTACAATTTCTACATCACTGTTTCCCAATGAGACTACTTTAGAGTGGAGCTCCACTTGTTTGTAATGGGAGAAATGTACATGTCATATATTCTGAAATTCTACAGAGGACTTTTAAAATAAGATGAAATACTTGCATTGCTCTGCACTGTTTCTAGAGGAAACATTTTCCCTGAAAAAATGGCTTCTGTGTTCTGCAACAGTTACAATAGTATTTTCACAATATTTTCTAGATTGTTCCAGAATAAGAGTGTAAGGCTTGAAATACTCACTTGAACAGTCAACTCCCTTATCATTCACACCAATTTAATTCTGGAACTTCTGTAATGCTCTGTAAGCTACCTCTGATGTACAGCAGCACAAGAAAAGATTTGTGCCTTAACTAGATTGAGAAGAAACTATTTAAGTTTAATTTATAAAGTAAGAAGAATTTTGGCAAGCTATGTATTTAGTGTGTCTAACATTTTCTATTATGAAGTTTTATTTTATTTTCCACAGCAGTTCAAGCGTTCTCATGATTTGCAGAGAGATTTTGATATTTGACAGGAGAAGAGCCAAGTTCCAGGATAAGCTAGTGACAGTGTTTAAATTTCGGTTGCACAGATTCCCAGTTGAAGTCCCAGCTGCAGTATGGAGGGGGTTTGAAAAGTCAGGATAATCTGCAGGAAGTCAGGATAAACCGTCTAGGATGGTCTATCTGTCAAGAGCTCAAGTAATTTTTAGAGTAGAGGCAGATTCTTCTGTAAAATTAAAAGCCTCATGGCAGATACTGCCACAGTTTGAGAGACTTCTGTCTCTTCTCAGAGACCCTTTAGGTAAGTGCCCTTAGTACCTAGAGCTGAGTGGAATGGAGGGAAGGGAGGAAGGAGGAAGGGTGCAGTGTTCATGCAGCCATTGTGTAGGAAAGAACACAAAGTTCACTGCCTCAGAAGAAAAGCAACACACAGCAATAAAATGACCTGGCATGATTCTGTATCTTTACAATTTGTGAAATCAGTTGAGTTCACAGAGCTGGATTACCACTACGTTCTTTGAGAATCTGGATAAAGGACCTTATTTCACCATAGATGAGTAAGTCTCCATTGCATGCAAAACTGATGCTTTTAGGATCATGAAATCATAGAATGGCTTGGGTTGGAAGAGGACCTTGGTCATCTAATTTCAAACCCCCTGCCATGGGAGATATAACTTACTATATGAAACAATTATTTTATTTGATCAAAAATTTAAAAATCCATCCCCAGTAACTCTCCTTCTTGATAAAGTGTATAATGAATAAGACTCCAGTAGCATCCTTTGGTTTTGGCAGGACCTGATTCCTTTTCTGTGAAACTGTAAGGTTATGTGGGTATAATTGTGTGACTGTAGAATTAGCTCAGTGTAAGAAAATGAGCAATAAAGGCTATTTTTCTCTGCTTGCTCTTCCAGGCAGTTTTCTTCCAGAAAAATGAGGCACAGGAGAGTGAAACATTTTTTTTTTTTTTTGAGAAATTTAGAAGACCTACCATCACCTCTTTCTTTAGGTTCTCATTCTGAGACCTCGTGTTCAATCTCCTTACTAGTTCACTGTGAGGATGGAAGACGTACATTCCCAGGTTATTATTAATCTAACCTTCCAGTGGATGACAGAACATAGGGCTTCTCATCCTCCCTCTGTAGCATTTGTTATAAGCCTGTGAGGCCTTTAGTAGGTGATGAAATCGGATCCATTTAATCTGTTTGTATGTGTGTGCACATATGTATGCTCCCATGGTTTACACTTTTGGTTGGGGTTATGAGATACTAGGGAGATTAGAACCATAGAAAATCATATTAAAAGTTATCCTCTTACGTGTTCATCTCCTCGGTCCTTTTTTTTTCTTTCTCCTTTTATACACAAAATGAAATTTATTATAATAAATTGAGATTACTTCCTGTTTGTGAAGTAATAATTTTCCTCTTTGCTGAATAAATTGATTCTGAGGGTCAGGTTGGTATTATTTCATTAATTCAAAGTCAAAAGACCTTCTACTCTATTAGCATAGGGTGTAATTATTACTAAATTAAAAGGAAGTACCCTTGAGATACTGTGGGCCAAATCCTCAGCTGGTTTAACCCAGCATTACTCCACTGAAGTAACAGCAAGGTGATGTGCATATTCACTGAGAAACAATCCAACATTGATTATAAAGTACCCTAGGAATGATTACTAATAGCTTAGTTATCGAGAAATAACTTCTAAGCAGTTAACTCCATCTCCTTTAAATTATTTTAACTAATTTGGAGCACATGAATTGAGGAGTTTAATTTACATATACAGCAGTAATGGAGACAAGAAGGCTTCTTCAGAGTGTAACTGAGAATGGTTATCCGTTTATAATAAATGGTTATCCGTTTATATCAGGGCTAAAATTAGTTGATTATGTTCTCTGTCAGGAGATAATAATGTGATTGCATTCCCAAACAGATGTATGACTTAGCACTTGTTCGCTGATGCCAGAGAGCGAAGCCAGAAACAATTTCTGTGGGCTGATGTCGCACACCATATAATCCTAGCAAAAATGATGCTGAAGCTTATCTTACCAGTCATTTGTCCCAGGGCTGTGAAGAGAGGCTCTGAAAGTTAAATCAGCAAAGAATACAATATGCTGCTTTCACATTTTTTCCCGGGAAAACCTGAACAGGTAGTGAAATGTGTGATGATGGAAAGACCCCTCAGTGAGTCACTTTTTTGTCTTCCTTCATAGGGAGACAACAAATGCACCTGCTTGTAAATGCTAATGTATATTTTTCCTAACAGCTTTTAATCTTTGCAGCAAAGGAGGTTCTGTAATGTTCTGAGCAATGATTTCTCTGTAAGACTTTGCCCCTAATATCTATGTTAAAACTATGCTGCTGTAAAGTTAGTAAATTATGGTTGTCCTTCCCTTGGTGGACATCAAGAACTGATTCCCATGCTTTCTATACATGCCTTCTATAGCACAGCTCAAGGCCTCTCAACAATGTAGGCAATATTGAAAGATGGCAGTCAGCTTTTAGGGAGAAAGACTAAATTCAGTCTGTACTTGCTAGTGTAAAAATGTAGAAAATAGACATTGCTGCTTCTGTCCCAAACCTAGAGTGTGACTCTTTCCTCTGGGAATTCTTCTTCCTCCCCAGCAGCAACAGTAGCTTGCAACTTGGCTTTCTAGGACTCTGGCACAGCACTGCAAGTAGCCCACAGCCATTCAGTTGCCTTCAGCACCACAACCTCCTCTGTTTACCCATCATAGAGCATTCTCTGCTTTTACATGTTGAAGGATTTCTGTGTCTCCTTAGCTTGGATTTTCATTTCTGTAGCTTTGTCTGCTGGTTTCCCCTTAACTTGTTCTTGATGCAAAGCAAATGGAGCATCGATGTGCAAGTGGATGTGAGTGGAAGTGGAGCAAAATCAGCATGTTGTGTTTCTAACCTGTGACACTCTGAGTTTTATCCAGAATTAAATTTGCCTCAATTTCTTTTTCTCCAGGAGTGTCACAACTTATATTCACACAGCAGACTGCTGCAATGGCAGGTCCCTTTCTGGTGGATTGATGCCTCTTCAGTTTTTCATTTTGTAATTGCATATCTGCTGTCTTTTTTTTTTCAATGTAGTGCTCTCCATTTGTCTTTATTGAAATTTGACATCCAATGTATCAAGATCAATTAGATTTCTGATACTGCCTTCCCTTGTGTGCTTAATGTTATGTCATCACAAATGTCTTAAACGTATTGTCTACTCTGTCACCCAAATAATTCATGAACACATTGAACCAAACTGGATCTAGGACAATTCAGTGCAGAATCTTTCTTGAATTATACCTACACTGATAATGCATTTGGGGCATTTATGGTTTAAATGCATTTTCAGCCAGTTTTGAATCCATTTTATGGGGATTTTATTTAGGCTATATTTCTGCAATTTGTATATACCAAGCTATGCAAAACAAACTCAAAAAAACATTTCAAAGTACAGGTATAGTACAGGTATTACTGTGTCTTTTTTGATTACCAGAGCAGCTGTCCTTCTGAAAGGAGAGAGTAGATTGATTTGACATGACTTACTCCTGAAAAATTCGTGTTGGTAGTTTTAATCACCTTAATATGCTAAGGATGCTTATACATTGATTATTTAATTCTTTGACTAATATTGCTTCTGACACTGAATTAGGCTATGGTCCTATTCCCCCTTTTTAATGATAGATACTAAGCTGACTTCTCTGCAGTCTTTTGAATTCTTTCCCTCCTCTCCTGAACTTTTCAAAGGTAGTTCTAATGCCACAGGGATTGCTTTGGGTGATTCTCCAAGTGCTCAGTTGGTGAATTTCATCAGGAACTAACTTAAATACATTTGGAATAACTGAATGCTACTGAGCCTAACTGTTCTGTCTTCTGGCCTTCATATTGTTCTCTTTTAAATGAGTTGCAGTAACACTTGCTCTCAGTTAATCTTTTCATGAAGACTGAAGTAAAATGGGGAGATTTGGCTTTCTTTATGCCTGTTATTTGCTGTCCTCCCCCATTAAATGATGAACCTATAGTTTTTTTAGTCTTTGATTTCAAATGCATGTCCTTATTGGTGTTAATTAATTTTGCACTTTAACACTTCTGATTTTGTCCTCCTTGCTTACACTGCCTCATTATACACATCCTATGGATATAGATGGAAGTGTTCTGGTTTATTTTACTGGAGTGTTTGAAAGAGCCCCTTACTCTTCACTACCTTCCCACTGGTAGAGGTTACTGCCTCCATAGCCGACATGTTCCTAATTTGTCACAATGGTACATTGGGTGGGCTAGTGTAAGTCATTGGTACAGCGAAATACAAAAACTGCTCTGCAATACCCATAGTCATATCTTGTTTTTCCTACTTGTCTTTTGATTTTCAAAGTACTCTATATTTTCATCTTGCTCTTCTTCCTACTACCTTCCACAGTGGCATGTTCTGCTGTTGCGCTTTTCATGTAACCTTTTTCAATAGTTGCCAGGTCTTTTCCACTTCCGTTCTCATCAGTTGCTTATCCAGGAAAACCTGCTTCAAGTAAGTTCCCTGACTTTATAAAATATGCCTATTTTGAAAAGCACAATTAGTTACAGAAAAAAATTAGATATAGATATTGACAAAATCTGGAATGAACAAAATAATCATTTTTTAAAAGAAGGCTAAAATATTTCTACCAGAGGCTTGTAAAGCACATCTTTTATGTTAATCAGAAGTTTGATGACTTTTTTTGCAACTAAAAAACCTTTCAGACATTAAACTCAGACATTGGTTCACATGCATAATTGTAATTTGACATACATTCTAAAAGAGCAGACATGTAAAGCAGTAAAGATTGTCTTAGAACTAATGCATTTTATTCTCATATTAGTTTCTGCTTGTCCTCTATAAGCCCTGATTTGCATAGCAAAACTGAGTGACAGTGAAAGGTTTAAAGTAAGGAAGTAAGCTTTGTTGTTGCAGAGCTCTCAAACTGGAGTGTGAAGTATGGGTGGTCTCATTTGCTATTCTCAGCCTTTTCCTTGTCTTGTGAACCAGTTGTCAGAGAATTTTCAGTCTCACCATGGCATGGTTGGTATAGCTACAGTCCTGAAGCAAATAATATTCGATCAGATGTTGTTGCGAACAATGTAGAAGGAATTGTTATATTGGAGGAGCTAATCAATTATACATATAAAAGAAACCAACAGTAGATGCTTCAGAGAAAAATGCTCATTGTCTTTAATCTTCTACATTCTTGTAGTGTTATTGAATACCTTTGGACTTACTGGTTCAGAGGATAGCACAGTTCTGTGCTTAAAATGATTGATTAGACATCATCCTATCGATATATAGATAAGAATTGTACTGAGAGTTCTTTAATTGTTAACTTTTTCTTGGCTGGGGAAAAGAAATTTTTTTACCTATTACCCAGAGGGACATGATGAGACTAATAAGAATTCAATACTCTTGAAAATACTTCTGCAAATTTGTATCCCCACTGAAAGTTTAAGGAAAAAATCAGTGTAGAATAAAGAATAAATAATTTTAAGGCCAAAATATTAATTTGTTCTTTCCCCAAGATTTTTTCCACTTCTCCTAGGGGAAAATGGTTTTAGCTGTAATGCCTATGACACCAGCACTTAAGTATTAGAGATTTCTTCTAGGAAATACACTGAAATAAATTTTTCTACATTACACTTCATTAAAGAGATCAGTTTTGAGGTGCCAAGTAGTCAGCTAATTCCAGTTGCAAAAGAGTAAGCAGGATCTCAGCCTTGTAAAGAGAAGGAACATAAATGAGAGCTTTTCAATCAGCTAAACCTAATGAATTTCTTCTGAGCATACTTAAAGAACTGACAGATGAATCATATGGCTGTTCACAGTTATCTTTGAAAACTTGGGAACGGTGAATGAATTGCCAAGAAATTGTCTCTGGACAGCTATGGTTTTTAGTTTTAAAAGAAATTATATTGAGAAATTACAGACCACCTGAGTAACTTCAATTTCTAAAAGAAATGAGCAATCAAATAAAATATTTCTAAGTACCTGAGAAATAAGGAGATGAGGAATGGTCACCATCGATTTATCAAGAACAAATAATGTGAAACAAGCAAAATTTCTTTCTCAATGTGGGTAACAGACCTTACTCACTGAGGAGAAACAACAGACGTTATCTTTCCATATCTCTGTAAAACTGACAGTGTCTCACATGACATTTATATAAGCAAGCAAACAAAAAATCCCCTATAAACAAAGACATTAATGGACATGTATAAAATGAGTTTGAAAGGTGTACTTAGAGACTAACAAGTGATGTTTCACTGTCAAAATGGAAGGCACAATTATATGGATTTACACAGAAGTCTATCCTGGTTTTTGTACTGTTGGATACTGTCATTAATAACCTTGATGGTGGAAGAGAGAGGAGTGACCATTTTAGCACTACAAGGCATGCAAATACTTTTATCTAGTCTGTGCTAGAGAGACAGATATGAATAGCTTTGTTTTTTGTGCTTTCTTGCTGCAGCCAAGTAGTTAGAAATACAATAATGCTAGCTTGCCCACTTAGGAGAGCTCCTCCTCTAAAAAATGTATCCTCCCTTATTCTAGGAGCCCTAGGCTGGGCTCCCAGAGTCAGCTGCAGAGTCACTTTTCATCCAGCAATGATTCCCTCCCCACTCCTCCACAATGAAACTGCCCATACTCAGTGAGCATGACTGCATATTCACCAAATTAATGTAAATGTTGTTGCTTGTGTGCTGAGTGTGTGGGGAGAGCAGGAGCATGCACACTGTTCAATGGCTGTGCTCATGTCAGTCATAAAAAATGAGTGGGCTGCAGGACTGATGAGCATTTTCAAACTGTGACATTGCAGCCAATTGGATCAGTTGTCTGACTGCCAAACACATCATTAATTTAGACTTAATGGCAGTGAAACAAGCAGCAAGTAAGGGGGGGATGGGCCTACAAGGCAAAAGCCAACAGGTTTCATAAAAAATAATAAATCTAAAGCAAAAAAGGATTTGGTTTGGCTTTGTTTGCTCTCATTTGCTAGTATGTGAAACTTCACTAATTGATTCCATTAACAGGAGACCTGTCTTTGTGAGGAGACTGGAGTTTTAAGGACAAATGCTTTTACAGGTTGAGTATATTATAAAATTGATGTATTTGGCCTCTTAGGCAAGATGCAAAACAACATCCTTGAAGTTCCATTAGTGGAACACAGTGTCTACACCTACATGATCCCCATAATGCCTTCCTTATCATCATACTTTAAAAAGTAACTAAAAGTTGAGAAAACTGCAAGCAGGTTTCCTAGGGGAAGGATATCTTCCTTTTTTTTCCACTAGGAAGATCTGCCAAACTTTCAATTAGATAGTGGAAATTTCTCAGTCCCAGAGAGCTCCATGCCTAGGGTCTGCTTGCCCAGTTCTCTAGCAGTTCCTCTAACTGCCTTTGCCAGACAGACAGGCATAAACTGCTCTGTTTTGTAAAGCCAGCCAGTGTAATCTTTTAAAGAGAACTTTTTAGGACAGAAATGGAGATTTGGATTGTAAATTAAAAAGGCAAACTCTGAGGGAGCACGTCTCCTTTTGCTGAGTTAAGTTCCAAGTGCTATTTTTACATAGGAAGGCATTTGCCTTTATGATAATGGTGATATTTTGCATCTGTGTCACCAGAAGTCAATGGAATAAGTGAAATTATTCCTGTGTAATAATAAGATCCACAGATAAGGGAAACCCTGGGGTCACACACTTGGGGCTCATGAACCACATGTGATAGACAGAATATAAGGTTCTGGACAAATGTTGAAATACAGTATGGTATAATTCAATGAATACTACCAGAATGTCCTCCAGTATATTGCCAGTGAGATGGTCCATGTAAGGAGTTAAAACCATTGTTCTCTTCTGCTTCAGTTCTAGACCAGATCAAAGCGAGATGCAACGATGAGATTCTTTCATCTGGCTGAATCCACACACGTGTACTTCTGTGACACAATTAAACTTGCAAATGAAAGACGTCTTTTTAGGTGTGATTAGTTTACTTGCAAATAAATTGAGGAAATATAAAGTGAATGACTGACTAAAATGTTAAAATTATAAAGTGTTTTTAATTTATGTCTTAACCTGTTTTGAAACAGCCCAAACCCAAACATTATTGGCTTTAAAATAAAATTTGCAGTGTAATTTACAAAAAAGAGAAGTATTGCAATATATTTTTCAAAGAAAAATTTTAACATGGAAGGGACAACAAGATACCACATTTAAAAACAATTAATGGCTAAATTGAAACTATGGTAATAGATCAGTTCCAACCACCAACCAACTGGGAGTGCTGCTCAAGTGTTCTGTGAATTATCAGAAAGAAAGCTGACATAAGACCATATTGTATTCAATTCTCTATATCTTGAACCTCAAACTAGATTTCTTTCTTTCAATCACATATAGAAGAATAATACTGACAATTATAAACAAAAGCACAGGTCATCAAGAGATGGTCTCTCTTTTATACAAGTCATGTACATTGTGTGAGAATGCCGGTAATGCTAGACGTGGTTTATATTCTTTCTAGCAGGAGACAAAGCTACATGTAAAATCATGAAAGAGGTACCAAGAATAAATTAAGACTGATGCAGTTCATAGGAAGACACTAAGATCCAGTGTCCTAGTTCCAGCTGGGATAGAGTTACTTTTCTTCTTAGTAGCTGGTACAGTGAGAGCTAGAGAATAGCTCTCACCAATTTAGCATGAGAATAATGTTGATAACATGCTTATATTTTGGTTGTTGTAAAGTAGTGCTTACCCTAAGCCAAGGACTGTTCAGTTTCCCATGCTCTGTCACTCAGGAGCTGCACAAAAAGACTAGAGGGAGCTTGGCCAGGATAGCTGATCTGAACTAGCCAAAGGGATATTTTATAGTATAGAATACCATGATAAGTGGGGGAGGATTGTCTGGAAGGGGCCATTCGCTGCTCAGGGATGGCTGGGCACCGGTCAGTGGGTGATCAGCAGTTGTATTGTGCGTTACTTGTGTTTCTTGGGTGTTATTCATCTCTCCATACTAATACTAATTCTAATTCCTATTATTATTATGATTATCATCATCATAATTGTAATTACCATCATCATTATATTTTACTTTATTTAAATAATTAAACTGTTTTTATCTCAACCCATGGTTTCACCTTTCTTTTCCAATTCTGTCCATTCCACGGAGGGGTGGGCGGAGTGAGTGAGTGTCCGCATGGTACTTAGCTGCCAGCTGCCATTAAACCATAACATCCAGTTAAAGAGACCTGAGAGTAGTGTGCTTCTGGCAACCATCTGAGTACATGAGACATTACAAAATATTCCAGTGATTGCATAAGTTTATTTAATTCAGTGTGAATGCCAGACTTCCCCATCAGGCTTTGCAACTCCAACAACCACCAGGATATGTCTGAAGGTGGTCTGTCATACATCCAGTTTGTTATAATTTCTTATTATTGATGGGTTCAAGGGATCTCTGGCTGGATTTCGTTATATAAAAAGTTGGCATCAGTCATATCTTGCTGATGGACAATCTCAAATTTTTTCAAAGTTAAGAAAAGACATTCTGGTTCTTTGAAGACCCTCTCTGTGCACCTGTATGCAATCTAGATGGTAAACAGTATGCCACTGTACCCAAAATAGAAGAAGTGATTGTCTACCACCTATGGAAAAGATTGACTAAATAATATATCCTGTCACTTCAGAATTTGTCTCCATGAAGGACTGCAACTGTCAAAAGGAATGTGCCAAAAGGAGGTTCCATCAACTCCTGAAGCTCATGCTCTGAAAAAAGTTGTGGTTTTGGAATTTACTATCTGTAGCCTATCAGTGATATATTTGAATGCTGGAAGTGTGGATGACCAAGGAGGAATTTGTAACTGGTTGACGTTCATTCAGGCAGGGACAGAATGCACTGGCTGTATTCATCTTATCTGGCTTTAGGTCCACAGTGAAAAAGGTTGTGTCTGAATCATTTGCCTGACTGATTAAGAAAAAGTGGCTCTTCTAGAACTTTCTTTCCAGATTCTAATACCCCAAACTTTTTTATAAGTTTTTGGGACACAAGACTAAATTTTTTAAAAAAAACAAACTGATTTTAAGGGATATCTCTTATGATCAATGGATTCTACTATTCCACAAATAACAATAATAAGGAAAAGGTTATATGCATAAAAATTAAGGTATGAATGTCTGCTATCAACAGAATGTTCTCAAAACCACTGACATGGTGGCCTCTCAGAGAGTAAGATTGTACTTTTAAATAGAACCATATTTTTTCTTCCAAGTTGATTTAGTTTTTTTCCAGTTCTTTTGCTGTTGTTAAAGTTGCAGAATCTTACTACTGGAAAAAAAATCCTCATTATTTAATACCATAAAGCTGAAAATATGTGGAGCAGCTTCTGACAGTTGCTTTGTACCATTTTAAACTTTTGTTTTGTTTTGAATGATAGCACTTCTTGATAGAAAGAAAACCTTCTAAAATGTCGATGCTGCAGTGCTATTTTCATGAATCTACAGGCATCCAGATTGAATCAATAGTTCTAAAAGGAGTGCAAACTTTACCATTCATCTTAATGGAGTGTTTACTTTGAAGCCCATTTATAACCTTGTGAACATTATTATTATTATTTATTGATTTACTTGTTTACTAGAATGGAAGTTCAGCCTTCTTTCTGTAACAAATTTTTTTAGTGTAGCTTTTAGGCTGTGCTCCCTATTTTATCTGGTCCCCACCTTGGCAATTTCAGCAACACATCCCCAAAAAAGCACTGATTTTCCACTCAAAACCACACTTCTAAAAGTAAAGATCTTCCTGAATCGTCAGGTAGGAGATCTGATATCCCCAGAAACCAATGTCCATGAGAAGTTCAGGGAAAGGAGCTTTCTTGGTAAATACGATTGTCAAAGCTGACAACCGAGAAATCGAAAGCTGGCAGTTTGTTTCCACAGAATCAGAACAAGTCCTGGCGGTATTTGATTTGCTTGCAATGCCAATTCATAGATTACTTCATGATGCTGTCAACTGATGAGAGGAAACAAGGATTTCCATATTACAGAAGCTTTAAACTATCACCAGAGTGTAGAAGAAGCAGCATCAGTGATGAAAACATAGGAAACTAATTCCTGCACATAAGTGCAAATTTTGATAGAGGGAAAATGGGTGAAAAAAATCAAACTGTCATCGTCGTTCACTGCTACATGCTCTCGTAGGTTGCTGGAATTTTTCAGACTGGAGAGTGAATTTCTTTTTTTACATACATGAACCTTTACTAATCTTTATTTCTGTAATACAGTCAGACAAGCATCTGTATCAGTTTGCTTCACAGTCTTGCTCTGCAATTAATTTAATTTCAATACTGGAAATTTCAGAACACTTCACTAAAATGAGGAATATAAAAAGATGATATAACTCTTAAAAGTATTCCAGCATCTTAAAATGGTAAAACAATACACTGCTGAAAAAACAGGACATCAGATTTACATACATTTCCAGCCAAAGGAATCCGTTCACACTATGGGCAGACAACTCTTATTTCCATTTCACTGATGAAGCAAGCATAGGTTTTTTGTCTAATGACGAAGATGGAGGGGTGAAATACTTGAACTGAAGGAGAGACTCTGCTGCCAGAGTCACCTCAGAAAGGACCCCCAAGTGACCAGCCTCATAATAATAAGGAGACATGCTGATGGCATAGATGAGACGACCCAGCGAAAACAATACCAAGCACTGAATGTTTCCTCCCTCTCTCTGACAGAGAACTAATAAACTGCAACCATCATCTCCTTAAAACTAAGAGGAAGGAAACTCCACCAGAGTGCCTGTTAACAAAATAAAAAAGGTTTTATCCAGCTTTTGTTATGCTGTGGGAGGAGCTGACTCCGCGGTGGGCTCAGACCCTCCGGGGCTAACTCAGCGCTCTCCTCTCCCACTTATGGCAAGGGACTAGAGAACTTTGCCCAGCCCTTCCTTGAGCCAAACTTACATAGACCAAGAAATTTGTTTATTCCATAAGAATAGCTTTTTTTTTTCCTGTTTGAATTCATATTAAAATGAATTAAATTGGAAATACAGGGAGCAGAAGGAAGTTGTATAGTCTAACCTGAATTGCATGTGCCAGATTTCATTGCTAAAATCTGTGATCAGCCGTGAGATGGTTCAGCAGATGAGTCTGATACTGAGTAGGTGTCCTTTAGTCTACATGGTTTTCTGAACTACTGCTGTCTTAAAAAAATCTCATGATGTCTCTCTCATGGGCTGAAAGCTCATCCTAGTGTCAGTCAAACAGATAGTACAAAAATAGAGCCTCTCCTTGATATATTAGAAGAACAGAGACAATTCCTTAATAGTCTAACCAGAATCCTTTTGGCCCATAGTACCTGAAAGTCTCTCTGGGACTTGTGCAAGGTGTCATATTTAGAAGAAGCAGCGAAGGGTCTGAGGGATGATCAGGGAACAGCTTTCTCACAAAAAACATGGTGAACCACTGAGGACCTCAGCATGCTCAGGACCATGAAGTTTTCTTGCACAATACCCAGGGTCTTGAGCACACCTCTGGATCAAAGCTGCAAGGGTCTGGGGTGTGGATTACTTTTTCCTGAGAGTGATGATGAGGCAGCGATTAAAACCACTAATGTCCTCATGAATCAAGTCTTGGTTCTTTGGTGGTTCAAGACTACTTGAAGTATTTTGTTTGGTTGTTCAAGACTACTTGAAGTATTTTGTTATAAAAACTCTTAAATAAAAACGCCAAAGCTTTAATTTCTAACACTACCTTTCCTTCATATCATGAGGAGAACAGACATTTTCCCTGACAAGCTTGAAGTAAAAAGAACTTTTAACAAATGTGGTGACTTCCTCTCCATTTATTGCTCCTTTTACTTCCTCAGAGACTAGTAGAGAACCACCGAGTCTCTCAAAACCATCCTGTTCCACAGTTATTTACATAATGCATGATTTTGTGTCTATGTCTTTCCATACCTGCTTCTCATATTCCCACTTAGCTTTCCTAATTCCTATACTTATTTTAACCTCTTATAATTTGTGCTATGGACTTCAATTTTGTTTGAATTCCTTTCTCCAAAGGACATGTCCTGGATAGAATAACAATCTCAAAGCCTACCATCTAAACTTGTTTTTTTTTTCAAACTTTCCTTTTTAGTTCCTCTTTTGCTTAGTTACCTGTACTTTCTGTTATTCAATTGTAATACACTTTAGTGGTTACTGTTGCTGATTCTACATCTGCTCACTCTTACCATACAGTGTGAAATTAGTTAGAATTAAACGTGAATAAATATAATTTTTTTTAAAAAAAATTTCAATCTCAGTTTTCAATCTAAGTAAAGGTCAGCATGAGTTAACGTTCTGTCCAAAGCAGATAATCCAGTCCTGCCCAAAACTGCAGCAGCAGGTACGGTACAAGCACTAGTGTATGATTATTTAAATAGCAATCTCTTCTGCTTTGCAGCTTTCATTAGTTCCCTATTTAAGTGAAGAGCCTGTGAGTAGTGACAGAAGCAGAGAAAATGGGCTGTTTAGGTATTTTAATACATTCCAGTGTTCTTGTATTTGCTATGAATAAAGAAGTCAAACATAGCATATCCAGTGATTCAGAGATCTTAGACTGATTAACATTTTTTGGATGATACAAAACACGTCTTGATTTCAAGACTGGCTTGACTGCGTGACCACACAAACTTTATGTGGAGAATAACATCATGTTTAAGGGGAAGATATTTGGATAAATACATTAGAATTATTAGTTATGAAAACACCTTTCATGCCATACCCTGGGTCTTTTAATGTTTTGGGCTTTTTTTTAATAGTTCCTTGATATCAGAACCTTTAAAAGAATCCACTTTCACTGTCTGCCAGTGTTCAGAGATATACATAGGCTAGGCTTCCTGATTGACCTGTAGTTAGCATTCTTAGAATTATTCTTTTAGTCTGTCTTTTCACTGTCATAAATGAGGAGAAGCACTGCTTGAAGAAAATATTTCTGTTTAGAAAGCATTTGTGTTCTCCCCTTCAGTTCTGTGTTAGAATCTGTGAAAAGACAAGGGTATGTTAGTGTTGATTGCTGAGACCAGCAGATGCACATCTGCCCAGCACTGTTCCTCAAGATAGACAAGCTACTGCAGCAGTGGGACGAGGGTGCAAGTGTCTTACACAGACCAGCAGAAGGACCTCATCTGCTCAGAAGTTTTCAAGAAAAAATTGTTAAATGGAAAAATGGAGAATCATTCGTGACTCTGCTCTTTGCAAAAAATATTTTTTGTTCCAGCAGTATATTTGCTTTCATTTGGTGTCCTTCAATGTATACTTTTTTTTAGCCAGAGGCTGGCATTGCAGAAGTAGGGGAATCGTCCAAGAAGCTGCCTAAGCTGGAAAATGAAAAGCAGGCAGTTCTGAAGAAGGCTCAGTGTTGCAAAGAAGGGCTCCCTAAGTCTTTGCTGAGAATCTTCTTCTGAAATCAAGTGTCTGCAGCAACTTGACATTTTCCTATCTTTTGCCTTCCCTACAAATAATAATCAACTCAATGACAAGGACCAAATGATTACCAAATATGAGAGGAGATCACTCCATTATCTTCTCTGCCTGCTGGAGTTTGAACCCACTCCAACTGTGGCAGGATCCAGGCACTGAGTTGAGGGTTGTTGTGTCCCATCCTCTTCTGATGATATGTTTCCACTTTACATATAAAACCTCAGCTCACTAAGGCATTAGACGGATTCCACAGTCCTTTCTGGATCAATGCCCAAATTACTAAGGTAGTGAGTTATTATCTGCCTTCCCCTCAAACTATCCTTGTATATGTACATAAATGTAATGCTTCTGTGATGTGCAATAGATTTGAGTATGGGTATTTTGAATCCAGCTTGCACCCTATAAACTTGTATTCACAACATGAACAAAGTCCTCTTTCAGTGCTTTCAATTAAATTAGTGCCTTCAGAAACAGAGTTCACACATGAAATGATGCATGATTGAAACTCGGGAGGAAAGTAAATGAAGAAATTTAATGTATGATTATTCTCTTAAATGGTTATCTTATGCTGTAGAAATATGGCAAATTCCAGTTTATTCTCAGTGTTTTGAATCCTGTACCACTGAGTCCAATGCTAAATGCTGATCACTAAACCATGCAGCACTCCAATGTATGTTTTTGCTTCTGTAGTGTTTTTTCAGTTTTCCTTAACTGTGGTATATTTATGTCCTAAAGGAGATCATTCCAGCCAGCAAACAGAGCAAATAGCAGTATTTACTTTTTAAGACCTGTGAGAGATAATAAATGTACTGTCATTGAGTTTTGTGTCCCATCCTTTTCACATGGATGAGCAGTGCTAATAACCATGCTGTCATACTGTACTCTCATTATGTGGAGTGATCTTCCCTGCTTGGATATTATGCTATAACCTAGTCCTCTTCCAATACTTCTCACCTGCCTTTTTCTCTACTACAGACTGCAACAGACACTGATCTCTTCTCTGCAGCAAGCAGTGACAGGACCTGAGGGAATATCAGGGGAGGTTTGGGTTGGATATCAGAAAAAGGTTCTTCACCCAGAGGGTGGTTTGGCACTGGAACAGGGTCCCTGGGGCAGAGGTCACACCACCAAGCCTGACAGAGTTCAAGTAGTATTTGGATGATACTCTCAGCCACATGGTGTGACTCTTGGGGATAGTCCTGCGCAGGTCTAAGGGTTGTACTCGAAGATCCTTGTTGGTGCCTTCCAACTCTGCATATTCTGTGATTCTGTGATTTCTGAGGTAAATATTTCTTGTGTGATGGATATATGAGCTTCTTGTGTATTTTGAATACCTAAGAAATACAAACAAATATAGTACTGCTGTTTTATTTTTACGCCATGTGGGACTGATTTATTTCACATATGTGAAAAAGGACCTAAAATCCCTCTTCATAGCATTTCAGAGAATCATAACAGTAATTCAGATTGACAATGAATTCTGGAGGCCATCTGCTCAGCCCTGAGTTCAAAGCAGGGCCACTTTGTAGTTAGAGCTGGTTGCTCAGGGGCTTGTCTAGCAGCATAATGAGTATCTCCAAGGGTGGAGATTCCACAGGCTCTGTGGCACCTCTGTAAGTGCCTACACATTTCCTTCATGACCATTATTTTCCTTGCCTTCTGTCAGAATATCTCTTGTTGCCTCTTGTATTTTCTACAATTGTCTATTCCCCTTGCTCCACTTTCCAAATCCTGTTATCTGATGAGTCCCAAGACACATGCCTACAGCACATGCCAGAGTCTTGGTTAGTGGTGATATCTTAGTGATTTTCTTTTTAATTTTATACTCCATTTTTTGTATTTTGTAGTGCTAAAAATGAAAGAAGGAAATCACATCTGTGACCTTCTCCAGTTATCCAAGTAAAAAATTCTAATTTTCCATTTTTTACATGATAATGTCTGAATGGGTACTATTTTAATTTACTTATCTTACACTTCTTTCCTCTGTAGTTTTGTTAGTTAATGCTACTTAATTAACACACTCATCTGAATAGAGAGAAATCTGAAATCGTAGTCTTTTGGTGATAATGGGAAAGGTACTTGTACACCTGCAATACATGGCATTAAGATCTTGCTCATTAACAGTTCTTTTTCTTCTTTTTCTGTTGTCTCTAGATATGGGTGTAGGTTTTGTCCCTACCAGAAGTTTTTTGTCTCAAACTATGATGCAAGTTTCATTTTATAATAATATCACTGTATTTTTAAACAGTAACTATTCCTTTACTTTTTTTTCTGACTCTTTTATTTGTATTTGTTTTTCATTGTACGTAGAAATAATCTGTAGAAAGTACCTCACTTTTTCTCTCTCCATGTATGTATAATGCATACAATATATCTATCATATCTGTATTTCTCAGTGATATAGTAAAGGATTTTGAGAGGGAAGGGTTTGTATTATTCTTTATAAAAAGAGAAACACTACAATATTTCTGGATATTCATTTGTCCATGCTGGGGGTGGTCAGAATGTGGAGGAACATCTCTGTGAACCTTAGACTTGGTAGAAGTTACACAGGCTAGAAAGCTGTTGTCAGTAAGTATGCTTTGGAAGTCGTGACTGAAGCTGTTCTTCTCAATGCAGAAACAATTCAGTTTGTTCACATGTGCAAACAGTGTGTTCTAGTGAGCTCTGAGGAATTGCTGATTTGAAAGATGGCTCCCACTACTATCCTCTGAAGCAACTTGTAAAGTGTTACAGTCTACCTTCTCTTCAGCAGGAATGGTTTGAATCTAGAAAAAGTGTGTTTTTGTTTTTTACCTTGGAATAAGTGGTGAGCACAAATCCAAGATTTTAAGATTTCAGCTAGAACAGAAGACTCCTATTTTCCAAGAACCAGAAGGTTGAACTATTTTATAAAAGTTTGTTTTGTAGTTGTGTATGGTGATGGAAAATAGTCTGTAAATTATTCTCCTGGCTTCTGGTCGGACAGTGCTGACCTTTTCTACAACCAGATATAAACTAGTCATGGATACATTCCTGGAATCTTATGCCTGCATAGAAATAATAAAATCTGGAAAAAAAATAATTTTATATAGAATGCTTAGAACTACCCTATAAACCAACACAGATGTTTATGACCAATAGTCAGCAGTCGGGTAGTAAAAATTCATGCAACTACAGGGATTGCAATAAAGATCCTAATTATTGGTGCTCTTGGTCTGTACCTCTTCTCAGTGGCACTGCTTCTCACTGTCATGATCTGAGTGTCTCCAGGACTGTCCTGCAGTTCTTGATAGAGGTTTAATATTGGAATCTGCCTTTACTTCACCTGCATGACAGTAGTGACTCCATGTCTGGAGAAATATGTATGTGCATGATTGCCTCTGGCCTGCCCAGTGACTGAAGCATAGACCAGGGATGGAGGCAATAATAAGTGGGAAGGAATCACAACTGTAGTCTCCTGGTAGACAGACCTATGGTAAATCTTGCTGCAGAGTTCAAGGGTTAGGTGATGAGAGAGAGAGGTGTGCCAAAAGTTTTAGGTGTCTCTTTCAAAAAATACAAGGAAGGTAATGAAAAACTGATTTATGGTGGTCTACTGGGACAGGTTGAGAGAGCTCCACTAAGGTCAGGTGCCCACAAACACTTCCAAAAGCCGGGGAAGGGACATTTCCTCATTCTTGAAACCAGGGCACTGCCAGCACTAACTAGGAATCTTTATTCTTTATGGGGCTTCAATGACCAAGTTGTAGCTCTCTACTCTGCAATGCTATTACAGCATGTAAGACCAACCTCTGTGCTTTTAAAGTAAGTATAAGTCATCCTGTCAAATATATTTATTTTATTCAAATTCTAGACATATATTTTAAAGAAAAATATGGTCTACATCTTTTTCCTTCCACATCTATTCACATTTCTGATATTTACAAGTATAGAAAAAGAAGATGCATATGAAAAAGTAATATTTAGAAAATTGTAAGCAATTAAAATGGTACAAAATATAATAATTGCCATCCAATTTGAAAGAGATCCAAAAAGCAGGCAACAGAGGCAAAATTGGTAAAAAAAGGGAGCGGTGACATGGATAATGTGGAGAAGTGAATGTGACTTGCAATGAAAACGAATCCCAGTGAGCATCTACTGTTAACTGTAAGCCATAAAAAGCTGCTGGCAACAATACTTTGAGGAATAATGGCCATTTCAGTGTTTTTTCTATTCTTTTTCTCATTAAATCAAAACCCTTCCTAAAAACCGTTATGCTTAAGGTACGTTCAGAACTATTTCTGAAACTAACTGTTGTCCCTGTTCTGATTTCAGTGGTTGAGTATCTACATCAAAATCACTGCTATTTTAATTGGCATGCAATGAAAGATTTTTGGTGCACTTAATAGAAGATTATAGAAAATTAATTTCTCTCTCTGCACTATACTTCATCCAAATGACAACTGTAAGTCATTTTTAAGAGTAGGTCTTTAAAAAATGTTCAGGATAGATGATCACACAGTCCTGCAGAACCTAACTTTTTTGTTGAGGTGCTCCAGTGAACAATGCTGGCAGTCTGATGCTACCTGAAAGCTGTTTATTTGTTTATGCAGAATAATCTTGTAACTGCTTTGTGTAGAGAAAGTATATGACACAGAGGGTCCAGAGGAGAATCTACTGAGTCACAGATGGACCATAGTGGCAGTGAAGGTTGCTTGGGGAAGTTTACATTTCATCTATTCTTTGCAGAGGGAACTTGAGTTTCTAAAGGTGATACTCTGGATGGGCCCTACCCTGTGTGCACCACAATGCTTTCAGAGTTCATTGTTCATCAATTCTTAGAACCAGTTCAAGGCTTCACAAGGACCAAACCAAATCAAATGCATCTGAGGTATGAAAAAAACCCAGATTTCAGGGCATCACTTTTCCAAATTTGGGGAACTGAGTCAGTTCTGTCCCTTATGCAAGCAGCCATTGACCCTCTGCCTGGGCAGTGAGTCTCATTCTGTGTGTGCCTGTAAGCAGCATTCCCCACCAGCCCTGGTCACTGTAGACCATGATTTTATCACTGTCATTCCTGTGCCATGCTAGGAATCTGTTGCTCTGCTTATGCCTAAAGCAAACTCCCCCCATGACATTGCCTGAAATGCTATCACAAATATACTGCCTGGTTTTGCTTCAAGTTGCACAGCAGGATAAAGAATGAAAATTCAGAAGAAGATAAGAGTTTTATTAATGGTATACTTGAAGAAATGTAACATAGACATTTTCCTCATATGCTGTCACGAATTTGCACGTAGTATGGATGGATAAAACTCAGCACCATAGATCTTCAGGAACATCATTGTGGATACAACTAGCCTTCAAGGAAACGGTGTAAAAGGTAAAGACAGACAAACAGCAAGAGTAACTGTAAACTAATAATAATTTCTGTAGAATGTAATGTAGAGATGTATAGCAGTGTTTACTAGCTTATAGAAGAGTAGCTTTGTAGAGTTAACAGTTCATTCAAATGAGAATAGTAGGCAACCTGAGTTATTTTGCTGATTCATGAACTTTGCAGACACAAATGCTGGTAGAGTAGTTATTCAGTGTGCTTCCATTACATTAACAGAACTGTTCTGGGTATTACTACTAGAAAAAACAACCTATAGAATCAAGTACTTAGAATCTGATTTTCAAATTGCTCTCCCTTTTGCATTTGCATCGATGTTTTGCATTTGTTTGGAGCTTGCATCTGCTTCCAAACAATAAGCACTAATTTTAAACCTGTTTAGTACTCATTTAACCCAGATAGTTCTTTTGTGGCCATTTCACATGCATCTGGGATTCAGTGCAAAGAGGTTGCATAGAATAAAATGAGAGGAAAATGCTACTAACCAGCAGCTGCAAGAAAGGGCCAAAAGAAAAAAAAAATGGAAACACTATACGAATATACTACCATTATGACTTGAGAAGCAGGCACATAGATAGTGACCATGTGATTATCTTAGGTAGAGACTGCTGTGGATGATGACTGGCTACTGGGAAACCTAACCTTGGTTTGTATGAGAGATACTTCTCACTGATTCAATGAATCTTTGATAAGCTTTTGATAACTTGCATTACTTACATATCAGCTGAGGTTCAACGGAGATTGCCCAAGCTTTACACTCAAAAAGACATTCTCAGGAAGAGAATGTCAGATAATGTAAACTAGCAGTACTAAGAATCTATTTCCTATAACAATTAAAACATCAACTGGAAGGGTGGTGAGATACTGTAAGAGGTTTCCCAGGGAAGTTGTGGATGCCCCATTCCTGGAAGTGTTGAAGGCCAGGATGGATGAAGCTTTGAGCAACCTCGTCTAGTGGAAGGTGGTCCTACCCATGGTTAGGGGGTCAGAGTAGGTGATCTTTAAGGTTCCTTCTAATCCAAACTATTCTGTGATTCTGTGATTCTGTGATTCTGTGACTGTCTTGTGGAAATTCCAATAGGATTATGGGATTTATTCATAGAAGGCACATTTTGAAAATGTCCTTGCAGTGGGATATAGGATATGACATACTAATCGAAACAGATATAGCTGCAGGTAATTGAGATGGTGATTTTCTCTTTGCTTGGTATAAGGTGATGTCCAACTTCCAAACACTTGGTTCATGGTATGCTAATTTAGATCCTCCTTCTATTGAAGGCGAGCTTGCATTAGGATGCCAAAGTGTTGCCTGGAATATCATGAAATACTATGTTCCCATCTGCTGTCTCTGTTGTCAGCCATAGGTAAAAAGACAAACAGCTGATAGGGAGGAAATCAGCATGTTAAAAAGCCATTTGTTTGTTCACTGATTGTGGGACAAACCCCAAAAGTACCTAAACCTGGATCAGTACAGGCTGGGGGATAAACACATTGAGAATAGTCCTTCCAAGGACTTGGGGATGCTGGTGGATGAGAGACTGAACATGAGCTGACGATGTGAACTCACAGCCCAGAAAGCCAGACATATCCTGGACTGCATCATAAAAAGTGTGACCAGCAGGCCGAGTGAGTGATCCTGCCCATCTACTCTGCTCAAGTGAGACTCCATGTGGGGTACTATATCCACCTCTGGGGCTCTCAACACAGGAAGGACATTGACCTGGTGGAGCAAGTCCAGAGGAGGCCAGTTGTTCAGAGGGATGGAGCACCCCTCGTACAAGAAAAGGCTGAGAGAATTGGGATTGTTCAGCCTGGAAAAGAGAAAGCTTCAGGGTGATCTAATCACGGTGTCCCAGTACCTGAAGAGAGCCTACAAGAGAGATGGAGAGAGACTATTTATAAGCACCCTTAGTGACAGGACAAGGGTGAATGGCTTCAAACTGAAATAGAGTAGTTTTAGACCAGATATTAGGAATAAATTATTAACTGCGAGAGTGGTGAGGCCCTGGAACAGGTTGCCCAGAGAAGCTGTGGATGCCCCATCCCTGGAAGTGTTCAAGGCCAGGTTGGATGAGGCTTTGAGCAACCTGATCTAGTGGAAGATATCCCTGCCTACAGCAGGGTGTTTGAAACTAGCTGACCTTTAAGGTCTCTTCCAACCCAGGAAGTGCTGCAATTCTATGATTCTGTGAAATGTCTAGTTCACCACCGACCAAGGCTACAGTCTCTTTGGTTATTTAGTCATAAACCCCAGGGCTACTGAGGATTGAATAGCTGAATACATATTATCTAGACAGCAGATCCAAATGCAGTTCCCATTTAATCAGAATAAATTAACTGGAAGTCAGTGACGTGACTCAGTAAAAAAATCCACTGAGACTAAGGATGATGCTCACTTAGAAACTATCATTAGACAATAATCATGGGTAAGAGAAGAGCTGTTCACTTAGTTTAACCACCTGTAACACGATGGAGCATTGAAAAGTACTTGTGATCCAAATCGAAAGAGGTACAAGCTTGGACACTCTATCCACTTGTCATCTTCTACAGTAGCTTTTGTCTTCTTTCATTATGTCGCTGATAATGGGACGTGTGGGTGACATGCTTCTCAGCCTGACACAGTGTTTGTATTCCTAGATCAGCAAGTGTCATAAGGTGAGCTCTTGCAATCTGTGGGCCCTGCTCCCACATTAGATTTCTTGTTACATTTTTTCGTGCAGAGAATCAACATGTAACAATGTGATAGATATCTGGAACAAGTCACAGTGTCAAATGTCACATCATCTGCAGTTCCATTTTAAGGCAATGAGAGGACTTGATATTAACTGCTTCTATTTACTGTCAGCCACTGATATCATGTGGGAAATTCATGGGAAAACAGTGATGACAGAAATTTTCCTTCCTGCATATCTGAATATGATTTCCCTTTCACCTGTCTGCAGATATGGTTCATAAGGTATCTATTTTGATTCCAGCATATTATTTTAATATCTTAGCACTATGTTAGCATAGTAAGTTGATCTTGCTCTGACTTAGTTAAAAAACAGGGAAAGTGTTTAGGAAAGTGTATACATTTCCATACCTAGAACTCTTTCCTTGCTGGACAGTAGAAAACTAAAATGAGGGATCATGTTTTCAAAGTAGTGTGTGTAGAAATGCGCCTTCAAAGTTTTGTGGTTCTTCAGTAGTTGTTGTTCCTCCTGAGATCAGTAGGGATTTGCAGGAGTTCAGCACATTTGATGCAGGTCTCCTGTTTAATGCTACTTAGAAATGCACAAATTTACTTAAAACCCCCCACCTTTCTAGAAATTTAGCTTTGAATGAACTTCTCTTTTTTAAGTATGGAGAAAGTATCTTTATAAAGCAAATTCCACCTTTTACATATTACTTTGTGGATAAAAGAACTGTTCAAATAATAATAATAAGTAAAATAAAAGAATTTTTTCTAAGACCTGAATTTTCTGTCCGTACAATTTACTGCAGCAAAAATAGGTCTCTAAATAAAAGCAGGACACCATCATCTGCCTCTCCTTCACCCAAGGCTTACATGTATTACTGGATAAAAAACATGAAGCCCTTTAATGGAACGCTACCCAATACTACACATATAATTGAATAACCTTGAGAGGAAAGATTGGGGATTTAAGGGAGAAGATCAATTTAAAATCACTTAATGGATGGATGCATTTAAAATTACATAGAGTGAAGAAGGTGAAAGGTGCTATGGAATAATTGCTTCCATCCTCTGGAGATAGTGTCTTAAGATGTAAATGAGAGTCCATCTTCCAGTGATTTATCGTATGAGAAATACACCATCACCAACAGAAAGAAAATTGTGAGATAAAGAAAAAATAATTTCTGAACTCTGGAAAGACTACCTCACCTGCGGTTTGATCCAGTGTCCGCTGCAGTCAATGGAAGATTTTAATCCCACTGAAGGATGCCAGTGGACTTCAGCAAGTATTGCATTAGGTGTCTTATGATGGTATAATTATGCAGGAGAAAAATAAATTGTTATGAAAGAGATACCAGCTGCTGAAGCTCAGGTCTGTAGCACTCCTACACAGAAACAGGTTCCCTGAAAAAACACATTTGCTCATATCAAGAGCAAAAAGTTTGTAACTGAACAGGTATGGAGGGTCTCTTTAAACTCTTTGGTGGACATGGGTAGATGGCCTGCTCCATGCATCACAAGCTCCACATCTTACAATGTGCATCTGCATTTCAAGGTTTAGAACATCTGCAGGTCAGTAGATTACATATCCAATAACACCCTGTTGTATGCAGCAGCATGGATTTATAAATAGGGTCTAGCACTGGCTGGTCTGTCATGGATTTGATGTTTCATCCTATGAGGCAGTCTTGAGCATTTAGTGGTCATAACAAATATGGCTATTTATGATTAAGTGTGGTTCTTCCATGGTGCAGATAGTTATAGGTCTTTGGGATTGTGCTAAGGATGGCACAAGTCCAAGTCTTTGCCTTGTTATGCCCTGGAGTTCATACAAATTCCCTAAGTAAAACATCCAAAAGATCAAAGCTCGTGACTTATTGGCTTCCACATAGAACTGAACATACTCTTAAAATCTCTATATAGACCTTGCAAGTAGAAATCAGTCTTAGGCAAAAATGCATCTCAAGGATGAAGTCATTTGAGGTGCAGTAAGTCCAGTTTTGGACAGTTTCTTGCACATGGTACATTTCATCTGCTACAAACAAACACAAGAACTCTGTAAATAGATCTATGTGACTAGCACATGTCACAATTTTCCGCTGACAGAAGCTAATTGACATATTACTCATCTTTTAATATACAAAAAAGTATTGCACTGAAGTCCTAATCTTTCTTTTCCTTTCTGTGTTTTCTGTTTACTTCATGAGTCACTTTCCCCCTGGTGATTAACTCACAGGGGCAAAAAAGGCACATAACCCAAGGAAGTTTTCTTTATAGAGACACTTTAGTGTGGAAAATTCTCTTCTTAAAATGCATGTCATTTAATCTCTGTTGCCCTTGCCAGAGGCTAAAGAAACAAGTTTACGAAGTAGAGATCCTCCTAACCGCTATCTCACTCCCCCAAGCCCTCCATCTCACAGGAAATGATTCTTTCTCTAAACTCTGACACTGCTGCTGCTGAAGAGCACTTCAGTTTTGAACACGTTATTCTACCATTCACGGGCCTTTGAACTGTTGCTTTTAAATGTGGCTGTTGAATTAATGAATAATTTTGCCAGGTGTTGGAGCACATACACTTTGGTTCATCTGTGTTCATTTTTGCATTACAAGATGTTTGTTATGATTAGATAAAAGATCTAGCTCATTCCCATAGCTTTAATATGAAACGAAAATACTGAAGACAGAGTTAGCAAAAAACTTTTGAGAATGTGATTTACAAAGCCAAAGAAACAAAATCATATGTTTATATGCAAAACTCATTTAAAAATACTGCTTATTCAGTCCGATTTAGATTAAAAGAATAATGCTGTTATATTAGGTTGTCATCTTTTCTGACTAAAATTGTGATATATCAGTGACTATAAAATACCTAAAAAATACAGAGGTTTCATGCATTGTGATATTTGAAGTTCTTGATTTTCCGGGGAAAACTGAAAAGAGATTTAGTTGCTATTGATTTACTGATAAGTGAACATTATCTTTACACTTCTGGCTGTCTATGAACAAAAACCATGGAGAAGTTCTTCTCCCAGGATGGGCTGCTTTTCAGTGGTGGTGGGGAAGCCAAAGGATTGATTTTCTTTGAGGTCTGTAGGTAGGCCTAAACACCTAAACACAGACTCTGAGTGGGTGGTGGTGCCGGAGGTTGAGCAGTTGGTCTTGGACTGTACCTGGACTTAAGTTTTGATGTATGCCACAACATGTTTAGAGGTCTTAGTCTCCCACTTATCCAGACTAACACCTCTGTAGGATATATTTGCTCTATTCATATCTGGATTGCTGGTCAATGTTTCCCTTGCGTAGAAATCAGGATACAGAGAACAGGGGAACAGTATCCTCCCAGGTCTTTCTCCAGGATTAGGTCTGTAAGAACTGGAGAATGCTCACAGCATGAGCTGGTATAGATTAAGTCATCATGATACTCCATGAGAAGCTCTCCATGGTCATCTGTCATGTTTTACTCACAAGCTTACACAACTGGTCACCACTTTTGTAGTCCAGAAGGAACATTTTCTCCTAACAGGAATAGTAAGGTTTATCAACGTTTTTGTTTCCTCCTGAGATGTGATCCACTTCCTGGGATGTCTGGATAACTGACAGTATGTAGCATAGGATATTGACTATCCTGAGAGCATTAACTTTCTTTTCCAATGGCAAGGCATAGCTTTTTTGTCTTCTGATCATTTATGCTACAGGTTCTATTTCTGTACTACTGACACTTAGCTTTCATGATGTGATTTGTTATCATGACTGTTATGGCATTGGAGTTTAAGAGAACAGTGAAAGATTCATACTGTCTGCTCTCTGGGGCTTCTTGTCCCTATCCTCCTGTAAGTCAATGAAGAGAAACAGCCTTGATGCTTAGGCAGCGGGAGTGAGAATCTAGCTGGAAAGGATTTCTTATTTTTTGTGATAAGGCAGTGTCTTATGGCCTGTTGAGTAAGTGTCCTGGGGCAATCTTCTAGGTTGAATCTACATTACATGCCTTCCTGTAGTGCATAGGGTTTGGTTGTCCCTTCCTAGTCTGCTTGCAAAGCCAAAACTACCACAGTCACAATTCTTCCCCTGGAGAGTGATAGGACAGAGAATGAAACATGCAACGAAAGTTGGTCTCAGCAATCAAGAGGACCCCAGCATTTAGAGCCACAAAAATAGTGTAAAAAGCCACATAGAAAATAAACTTTACTCGGAAAAACTGAGAAAAGATAATGAAAAAATTTATGAGCCACAATGTTTGCCACTTTACAAAGTTTATTATTATGTGCTTAAATCAACTGTTTTGGTATCCAAGAAATAATGGTCTCCCCTCTGTTGGTCTTAACCAACAATCATTACTTAACACTGAGAATCAGGCATCTCAAGAAAAAGGACAGATACAAAGAACCTCTCCTTGAATACACTGATATTAAGATAATGAAAGGTTTCAATGGTAGTATTATTAAAGGTTGACGATACTGGGTTTTATGATTCTCTTTATACAGTTCAGATAAATTAAATAAAACTAGCTCTTATCTGTAGAGCTCCTAAAGCCACACTGTAACAATAGTGTGAAGATCATCTTTAGTAAGATACCCAAAGTCAGGGCAGGTCTGTGAGGAAGGAGCCAATGTCAGGTGCAGTGTTTAGACTACTAAGAGAAGCACCAGCAAGTCTGAAGTGACAATCTACAAATTTTCTGTGTGTTGTATGTATGTCAAATACAAAGGAATCAAAACAATGTGGTAAAGATAAAAACAAGAAAACTTATGGTTGGCGTAACAATACTGACACCGTAACTGATGGCTCGATGTCAAAGACATGATGCATGCGTCGCTCACTGTGAGAATATCAGCATTTGTCAGGTATAACAACTTCCCAGGACTGACTGACACAGAGGTCAAATTGCAGCTTCTGCTCCTTCAGCACCTAGGCCACTCATCTCTAATGCAACCTCAAATATAAAGTGATTAAGTAGAGCTTAAAAAAGCCTTCAGACAAATAAACTGTGTTTAAAACCATCTTCAGCTTCTCATTGGTAAACGCTGTTTCTGTCTACTAATATATATTGACAAAATTAATGTTTTCACGCAATGTTTTATGGTGCATTACCTAAACTCAATGAGCAACTCAAGTTCTGTGTTTCATTTCTAACAGTGGTTCACAATGTTTCACTACCAACTATGGGTGTCACAGCAATAATTTGACAGGCAATAAAAAAGAGAAAATGTGCTTTGGTGCAGTTTTTACAGTTTATTCTACACAGTCACAATCACTGAAGTGGAAAAAATGAAGATAAACAGCTTAACCAGTATGTTTACATGCATCCAACCAGGTATTTTCTTTAAAAATTAATTGAATTTCACATATAAATAAAAATGTTTTGATTATGGATTTATGACTTTGAAGGAGCTTTGAAAGAACTGTTAAGCTCAGAAATGAAAAATGTTACATTTCTCTGATAATGAAACACAGCAAAAAAGATGCCATGTCTTTTTGCTTTGGCAGTTTCCATAATACTAGAACTTAAATTGTTCGTTAACTAATAAACTAACAGTGAGATTTTTGATTTCCAGATGAAATGGAAAGAATCCCATCAGACTTACAGGATAAAAATCTGAAGCCATTTTAAGGATGTCAATATTGTCTTAGCAAGGTACTTAGATATATAAAATTCAACAGGATGAATCACTCAGATTGGGTATGTGCTGATGGGATCCTAAAGCAGGGCACATCTGGATGTTTATTTGCTATAGTTCCATGAATTACTGTTAAGTTTACAAAGGTAAGAATTAACAATCAGGCAATGTTGAAAAAATGGTGTGGTCATTCTTATCCCTTGCATGTTACAGCACAGTGTTTAGTTATCAGTTTTGTGCTATTCCTTCGACCTATATGATTTAGTGTCCAGGAATTGTCCCTACTCATTGGAAGGAGAAGTATGAAAAGAAGGCAGTTGTAGCTACCGGGCTAACTATTTAAACATTGTCATAGCCTTTTTGCAATAATCAAGATGACAAAAATACAACAAAGCTTTTAAAACAAGGAGAAAGAAAGATCTCCAAAGCTGGGCAGAAATCACTGGTGGAAGATGATCACGGGATTAATCTAAAGGGATTTCTTATGGGCCCATTGGGAAGAGCATGGAATCTGCCCGCTAAGCAAGCTCATATGAGAAGGGAATATACCTGGCTTTTAATCTTGCTTCAAGTATTTTTAAAATTATTTTATAAAAAACACATATCTAATCTATGACATGAAGCAATTCCCAAGAGTAGGCTCCCGAGCTCCTGGAACTCTTTTAGGACAATGATATGAGACTACCCATCCCCTAGGCAAAAAGTCATCCCCTAGGGTATACAGATCTCTTTTTCAGGGCACACTCTTTAGTAGTAAGTCATATTGCTTCAGCACAAGGCATCCAGTGTTACTAAGTTATTAAATAGAATGTAGTTGCCTCTGAACCTTATGCAGCACTTGCTTCAGAAGGTGATTTCAAAGAGCTCTTACTGACTGACATGAACCTCTCAGAAGTCAGCTTCAAGAAGAAAAGAAATGCCTTGGTGGTAGATTACAGGGCTTTAAGTATTTGGTGTCCATAGTGATGCCCTGCTACACACACACGCACACACACACACACACACACACACACACACATATGAATGCACACATAAGAAGATAAATGTAACACAATTTTAATGCCAAACATTAAGGAACATTTGCAGCTATCAGCTCAGTGCTGGTTTGAAGAGATTTTTAGTTTAGAAATCTAAACCTTGCCTGAGTCTCACTAAGATTTCAATGTAGCACAATATAGATCTTGAGAAATACCAGTCATTTGGGACAAATTAACCAAGGTAAGATACCATGCTAATGTGTCTGCTTGACATCTCATGCCTGAACCAACTCACTATGGGCTAAGTTGAACCTCTGTGTGTGGTATGTTCTGTACCATCTAGACATGCTTTTTGCAGAGAAGTACCTAAAAGTATATTGCATGGTTCTTGTGCTCCAAAGGGAAGTCATCTGCTGCTGATATACAATTATACATTTTCCCTGCTGTGATGATTCAGCTATGTTAGCTGGCACACCAAAGGGAAGAAGCCAAATCTCCACTCATTTCCTCACTCTTCCCACTCACTCCCCGTGAAGAAGAGGCATTAGCAGCTGTGCAGAGGCTCTGTTATGCTGTTGCCTGCCACTATATGCAGCCCACACAAAATCAGTAACACTCTTGCTATCAGTAAATAAAATAAATGCCAAGATAATTTAAAAATGATAAAATAACTTCTAAGTGTACATTTAATATAGGCTGACAAATAGAGGCAAATTGCAGTGACAGAGGTATTTACCTCACTTCTTAACTCATTGCTCATAACAACAGAAATGATTCTATGTTATGTTGATGAAAATGCCAGACTGCCTATTTTTAAGGATATGTAGGAAAAAACCCACCACAAACCTGCACAGGAGAAAGAAGTTCATAAATGGAGGGAGAGTTGCTGAAAGTGTTTTGCACCTTCAGTCTCATGAGAGGCCCTGGGCAGACGAGTCCTGTTCTTGACATCTGTGACACAGACTGTCAGGATTGGAAGGCACCTGAAGTGATCATCCATTCACTTCATGGTCCAAGGCAGAAAAACATCCAATGAAAGACACTATGGTCTCCAGACCACCAGCTGCAAGGCTATGCTACTCCTTTTTTTAGAAGGTCTTCTGTACATTCAACCTTAGTCTCCACTCTCACAATTTGTTTAAGAGCTAAGGAGAACAGGTGCTCGTATTTTTGCTGAGCAGGGATGTTTCATGTACTTGAAGGCTGTTACCTTCTTCCCCTGTCATCCTTTCTACCAAATTTCAGCCCAGTTTTATTGACATTTCTTCACAGGTTTTGCCTCTCCGTCGCTTCTACACTCATCTTGAATTTCTGCTGTTGGTCCAAATGTTTTCTGAAAAGTGTTAATGAAAGATGAATTAGTATTACATAGGTGACTTCATGAGTGCTGATCTGCTCTGAAAATCACAGAAAATTTTCTCTCATTGTTGTCAACTTTAAGTAACCACTTCTTTAATGTCTTGGTCTGTCATGGGAAATGTGTTAAAGGAAGAACTCACACATGTCCAGACGTATTTAGGAAAAATTATGCCCCCTTCAGTTATTGTCTTTGGCATTTAACTTTCTTTTATCACAGAATGATGCAGCTGGAATGCATTAATATTTTTTGGTTAAAAATAGTGAAGACATTCTTTTGATTTTTTTTGAATTGTGCTGTGTGCTGGTGACATATTCGTAATTATAAACTCACCTAGAAGTCCCAAAAGAGAATTGAAGAAGATACCAGAAGGATTGTCTAATTCCAAGTACTTAAAGCAAAGTTCTTAAAATTTGGGGAACCCCAAAAGAATGGAGAACTGCAATGAAATCTGGCTATTTAGAGCAGTCTAATCAGTTTCCTGGGATAACAGAGTAGATTCACTTGTTTCATGAAAAATTAATTTGTGATTCTACAAACACAGACCTAGAGATTAAAAATCTAATTAATGCCAGACAGTATGGTATCATGAAAAGTAGGTCTTGTCGAAAAAACCTGATAGCTTTCTTTGACAAGATTACAGGTCTACTTGATAAAGGCAACTGTGCTGACATAGTTTGCATGGATTTCTCCAAGGCATTTGACACAGTACTGCATGATTAAAAATCTTAGGTTACAGGTGCAAGTTGGATGGATTAAAATTTGGTTCAGTGACAAGTCTTAAAGTGTGGTTGCTAATAAGAGAGCATCAATGAACATTACTGCCAGGGCTTCTAGGGACTGGTCCTTGGTCTCACAATATCAAATTATTTTAATCAGTTACACAGGTAAATAGGTCCCAAACTTTTCTGCTTGTGGCTTTCTCTTTCACTCAGGCTCACAAATACCTCCCTGGTCCAAAAAAATGTAAATAGCATTTGTGTGTAGCAGCACTCCTTCCTCTACTCTGTATTCACTCACAGATAACCACACACTTCTTTAACTGTTGCAGCACCGCTAAACCTCAAATATGACTGCTGTCACTTTAGGTAAAGTTGAACAATGTTTTCTAGTTATGTGTGACAGATTAGCGAGTTAGTACATAATGTGGATCAGAGGGTGAAGTGTAATCCACTGTCGTGTGCTTGATGTGGAATGGACACATTTAGAAATAAATATAACATTTGGAAATCAATGAATATCTATGTATGAACATTACAAGATCTATCTATACTGTGGAAGCCTGACTTGGAAAATTCAGAGGAGATGGGTGTTGCTATCAATAACTGCTTAACCCTGAGCTTTATTTACAATGGTGTGGCCAATGCAGCCCTTGGGAGATTAGAAATATGAAATAAAACTCTAGAACTTTTTTTTGCCTTGATGAGACTTCTATAAAAATCTTGTGTCCAGTTTTGGTATACTCCCTTCTATAAGGATAGGGAAACACTCAAAAGATATAAAAAATGGAAGGACAAAACCATTTCAGAAGATGGGAAAAAATCCATGTAATGTCATACTTGTGAACATCTATCTACTCTTTATTTTTATTTTATTAGCAAAAGGAGTGAGAAGCAACTTGAACACTGTCTTTAGATTATCACACATGGAAAAGATATTCTACGGGGAAAAGCTGTTCAGTCCTTCAGACAAATGTATAACAAACACTGGAACAAAATTAAATGGAAAAAATTTCCTAGAAGTAAAGTTAAATAAATACTGGAGCTGCTTACCAAGGTGGGTAGCAAGCTCATTAGTCTCTGGAGTCTTTAAAATGGTCTCTTTGTGCAAGATGTGCTGTGTTCCTATTTCTAGGAAAGATGCCACATCCAGTATGAACAGGTAATCCAATACCATAAAATTTCTTTCTGCTCTCAGTCTATAGATTTTTGAATGAGGAAATAAAATTCAGAAAGAGTTTCCTTTTTTTGGGGGGGAGGAGGGTTTTAACTTTAAGTTAGGCCGGTGCAGGGCTCACTGACATCAGCTGCAGACTCATTTGATTTCCTATTATTTTTTTAAAATCAAGTTTATAAATTTCAGACATTTTCATGATATCTGAGATCAGGTGGTATCATTGGCTGCCAGATGTTGCTATTGCATGTAACCAGCCCTCTAGCTGCAAGGAGGGAGTCCATTCTTATGAAGGCTTTTCAAATCGTTATCATGTTTTCTTGTTGTAGGTGTTGACAGATCTTGACACTGAGTAGAAAGATCTGTGTTAGCAGTTAAGCATTTTCCGTGTGCCTAGGTCTTAGATTTGGAGCAATTTCTTTAGGCTGAATTGATCATAGGGAACAAAACCCTGATGTTAAAAAATATCTTCCTTGTTGCTTTGCCCTTGTCCAAAGTGAGGTCTGCCTCTCATACCCCTCTTCTACATGTCATACCATGATTAGTGTTTCCCATCCTTTCCATAGGATGGTTTTTACTCTCAGCACCAGGAGTGACCCTTTCTCCTGGGAAAAAAGCCATTTGCTTTGTTGTGGGGTTTGTAGGCTCCTCTCAAAGGGCCTGTGAAAAAATACCTGAGAAAGAAAACTCTTATTAACAGGCATGACTTTGAGCAAGGACAGAATTTAGGTTTAACTAATGGGTTATAGAAATGTTGGGGAGGGAAAGAGCAAAAAAAATATTTCTCTCTCATTGTCCTTTAAGTGTTTTTATAGATCATTTACCCTGAACTGACTTTTAAATAGTATACTTGAAAATACATTATGCAGACCCCTTATTTCTCCCACTTCTAGCAGAGGAAAGCAAATACTAGTGGCTCTCCAACCAGGGTAATGCCAGCTGCTTACGCAAAGAAGCAAGGGAAGAACAGCAAACCACAGACACTGAGGACCAAGAATAAAAGAATATATTTCTGAATACAATTACCAAGAGGACATTCCAAAGAGAAATTCAGTACACAGATTATCTTGACTCTGGAAAACTCTGCATAGATACTTTATATGGATCCTATCACCGAATTATCTTGGGGATAATTGTTTAGTGAAGATAGATGACAAACGAGCACATAAACACGCACCGCAGGCATACTTGTTATGCCATTAGGAAGTTACGAATGCATTAGTTTGGTACAGGGATGCAATTAGGAGACATTCTACTGGAATGGCAGGACCTAGGATGCACCAACTTAATTCAGCTTTTATTGTTTTCTCTTCCTTTTTTTCAGTGCTTGCATGATGTTCAACACTTCACTTAGTGAGAAAGTTCAATCACCAAAACCTTTCCTGCTGTACACAGACATGATGATAGTAGACACTGCCTTGCAGATGGGTAGCAAAATTCAATTGGAGATGAAGAAAAGCCTTGAAGAATTATGTACCATTCCTTTGAAATGTGAGCCAGTTCTGTTTTGGTTCATGTTTATGTAGAAAAATAAAATTAATCGTGCATCTGCTAGAAAACCTGACCAAAACGAAGTGTGAAGGCTTATTTTTCATGAAGCTGAAATAGTCATAACTCCTTTCTCTAGATCATGTAATGGTATCAGGAAAATCTGTTTTCTGTTTGACAGTACTAAGAAGCAATAGGTGAAATGGCTTAGGCAAAACATTCTTCACTTCTCCCAAGTAGATTAACCACCTGCAGTAGCTGTGCTACAAGAAAGGCTGCAGACAATTTCTGGAATTAATACATGATATTCAGCTTCACAATCAGACACCTACCTGGGCGTGTCTGCAGTGCAAAAGTCTACATGGGAAGAAGGTGTTTAAGCTCTTGTTGCACACAGGACATAAAGTCAGAAGGGCTGAGACAATCCTTTGAGTGAACAAAAGTAACTGTCATTTTTAGATGACCTAGACCCTACATTGCATCTCCTCTACATCTCCGATACTCTGAATCTGGAGTTTATGCTACCCTAGTAGCCAAATACCACCGGTGGCATGGCGCCTGACAAGAAGGCAAGGAAACTTGAGTTTATAGCTCTAATTTTGGACAGTGGAACTAGAATGTTAAGAAAAATGGAGATTTTTTTTTCCCATCAACTAGAAAATATAGGACCTTCATGTCCTGTATTTGGACAATTTACAATTTTTACAATTTGTAATTCATTCATGAATTACAATTCATTCATGAATTTCATATTAATAAGACCGTATTCCTAGTGGGAATATAAGATAGAACTCTATGCTCCTAATAATGCACTTTCACTATATGAAAACATACTGTAGTGAGTGGTTCCTAAGCTTTTCTGACTATAACCTCCCAGAACACATTTCATCTGCTCTGCTGAGTTCATCACCCTATTTGGATTTATGTACCCTCTAATGTATCTACTTTGACTTGTAGTTACAGATTGATCCAGCCACACAGATGAGGCACAGAAGAAAGCAAACGATATATGGACATTCTGCAAAGAAAACATCAGTAAGTAATATGAAGGTTCTCAGGCTGAAATATGTATTTCATTGTTCTTCTACACAAAAAGTAAAAGCAAACATCAGGAAAGATAGTGCTCCAAGGGTGCGCACAGTAGCTGGAAAGGCCAGACCACCCCCAGTTCCTTTGTGAACTCTGCTGGAGTCCTGCAAGCTTGAAGTCATTTTGGCATGTATTAGGAACAAAGATTAAGCTCCAGTTTGGTACATTGTCTCCCTGCAATGCCCTATAACTTTCCTTCCTAAGTACAAGAACAGAAACTTTCCCACCCTCTGACGTTTCCATTTAGACTTTACCTTGTTCACATTCATTTGGTAAAACCAGACCTATTGGACACTATGAAGACTACCTCTCCCCTTCCTTCCTCCTCCTCTAGTTTCTTCTAAGACTTACCATTTTTAAACAACCCTTTAGAACAGGAAGCTGCACCCAGGGTCATGGCAGTGATCGTTGCACTGGACTCCTGGAGTATCACGGGGCACAACAGGTCAGTGGGAACAACCAGCTGAGTGGGAGGTGTTCTACTGATTTCTCACAGTGATGTAACCTTTAGGAAAAATCAATGCAAGATGGTTGGGTCTTCAAAGAGAAGATATGTCATTTGCAAGATTATTACTCTTTTTTTAGTGGAAGCAACTGAGATGCTTCTTGGGGCCTCTTCTGAAGTTAGTTTGTCATGGACTATTAATAATCATGTGTCTGTCTAACTGCAATCACAGCTTTTGCTGCAAATTATTTCACAAGGTATTTTATCTTTAAAAAACAGTGAAGTTATTGATCTTAGATTCTTTTTAACTGTAACCATAAGAAATGGGAAGAGATTTTTTGCAGCTCTGTATAAAATAAATACCGTTCAGGTGAACTCTACATAGTGTTATCTAGTAAAAAAATCCCAAACCCTAGAATATGACACACAGCACACTTCCTTACATTTCTTTGCATATCATGGAAAGAAAACAGGCAATATGAGAATGAAAGTAATCACTTGTACATGCATGTTTAAGCAGTTTATCCTGCAGAAACAGAAGGTTCTTTTGATGCACTGTTCAGTTTTGTTAATGATGGCTACAACCTAATTGCAAGAAGATATAAATATTCTGAAAAGTACTGCTGCCTGTCTCCAGAGTTTATACTGGGCACTTGAGTTCTGGATGATGACAGCTGAAATTAATCTTCCTTATAGCTAAGGTTGATAGAAACATTATCCACAAGCATATATCTGCAGACAACCACTGTTCTAAGCCCTCAGATGAACCTTTAGCAGTAGTCTGGTTTGTCATTAACCAAATTCTTTCTCCCGTCTAGTCTCCCTCCTTCGGGCATTTTATCTGGACTTCATTCATATACACAGGTTTTGAGTGCAGCAATAAATGCATAACGGTCCTTTTTTTAACCTTCTAGCCCTTCTTCAGTACCCCAGTTCCCTGTTCCGCTCTTCCAGCACTTTGGACTATTAACTTGGTCTTTGTTCTGCCAGGTAAATTGAAGCAAGTAGTCCAAGGACAAGTTCTTAGGAAGACTCTACACTCTTTATCTGTGTTACTCCATGCACATGGTAACAATTCTGTTCTTCTTCTCCACTCTGTCCTTTTGGTCTTCAAGACCCACTTCTGAAAGTGATACTTAAAAAAAATCAGCCAAAATCCAGTGGTGAAACAACTGTGTAATACAGAAATCACTATTTATTAATTTATAAAAGGGATACTTGAAATTATTCATGATCATCAAGCTGTGACATTACTAATCTATGTAATGAGCAGAAGCCCACTATTCTTTCTTTGTCTTTCATGCTCACCTCTATCTTGGATTGAATTAGAAAACAAACTCTTCAAATCACAAACTGCATCCTCCTGTATCTTGGGGACTTGGAGTGCAATAAGCATGAGAGACTGAAGTTATGTATAAAAGCTATTATTCATTGGAGACATGCATTAATTGTGAATAATGAAAATTAATTATATCTTTTGGGTCAAGAATTATACAGCTTGTGAATGATCAGAATATTAGAGTGATCAGAAAAAGCTTGTATATTCCTCTACAGGAAGAGCTCTCAAAAGTGGCACTGAGGAGAGAAGCAGTGGAAACTAATGAAAGGTGAAGTAGGAAGCAGAAAGCACGTGCTAGTCTGGCAGCGTGTTTACTGCATGAAAGTTTAGAAAAAGAATGAGAACTAAATGTGATACCTCTTTGTTACAACTCCTAGAAAGAACATGATTATTTCTCTTACCCTGAATGGAAGGCAGCCAATATGTTTATCAGCTCCAAAGAAGCTTCCCATACCCTCCAACGTCAAATTCTACGTAGGCTGACGTACACCTCTCACACTAAAACTGCACCCAACTGTTCCCATCCAAAACAGCAAGCAGAATGGCCAAAAGACTGTATGCACAGGCAATCTGCAGTATTCCCCAGTTTATCTACCCTTCAGCTATCATTTACCATCAGACTGTGGCATGTTCCTTTCACTGAATTTCCCAAGGTTTAAACAATAGTTTGGAACCTGATGTAATTCCTTGAGTTAGGCATTCATATGGTAAGTAAAGTAATGGAAATGCTTTTTCTTGAAAGAATACTGGTTTTCACCATTGAAAGGAAAAGCAAGGCATGGATGTCAGTGTCATGTGATTATGGGAGAACACTGGGTTACGTACAGATCTGCTCTGTCTGACAAAATATTCCCTGAAGAGAAAATATGTCCCCCATAGGTGTGGAGGTCACATGTTGGAACAGTAGGAGGTAGAGTTAGTTTCTTGAGGGTCTTGTCAAATCTAAAGCTGACCAAAAAACTTACATAGCATTTATATTCTCTTGAATGACATTGGGTCTGAGAACAATATTTTTTTGCAGGTTTTCCATTGTGATTCTAGTGTGTGAGAAGACTGAAAATAGGAAAACCTCCCTTAGGAGAAATTGATTCCCACTGTAAACACATCCTTTGTGTGAGCAAAGTTTAGCTCTATCCACTTATATATGTGTATATATATATGTATATATGAAATACATATCAGCTTCTTCCTACTCATCAGATCCTTAGTGCACATCTAGCTTTCCGTACAGGCAAATTCTGTGTAAAGTATTAATGTTAATTTTGTTATCAAACTCATATCAAAAAACATGGTGAGGATGGTTACAGACTAAAACATATTGTCCCTGCTAACACAGTACATATCATGTGTCTGTATGAAAGAAAAGTGAATTCTGTCTCATTGGGCAAAATACTATGGTTTCATCTGAAAATGCAGATCTGCCAACTCAAAAAAATTTTCCATTGGCCAGTTGTATACTTAAGTAGAATAATGGATCTGCATATGACATGGTAATAAATATGAGGAGATTTTCTAAAAAACCCACGTTTTCACTGGTGCTCTGTTATAACAAAGATATGGTTAGACTTTGGTGAGTTGCATCAGTCAAGAAGAATTACTTTCATTCAGGTAGCAAGCATTTTTATATTGAAAATTTTCTAGACAAATTCTTTTCTCTTGCTGTTGAAATCAAAAGTAATTTTGCTGAATAACATGGAGTAACACAACGGCAAATGGGAGAGGAAGAAATATGATTGTATGAAACATCCAGAAAACTGAAATGTATGATGGCATGCCATTATACTTTTAAAGAAATAACTTAGTGCACTGTATTTGCTCAGTAACACTTTCTACACACCTCTAGTCATTAACTGTGAAAGGGAAAAACAAATCACTGTGTCTCAATAACAAAACACAATGCATTAAGTCAGAACTGACACCATAGTTAGTGTTTATGATAAAGGCGGTTATTCTGCAGATCTTTTTTCTCAGATGTGGTATGGTTTAAATAATTTGATACGTCTCCTAATCCTACCAGCTATTAATATAAACTTCAACAGTCATTTGGAGACTCAGCAGCAAAAGTAAATGAATGAACGCTGATATCATGTTTAGTCAACTGGATGCATTTCTGATAGGAAAACATTGAAGGCAAAAGCATCAGATAAATGATATTTATACAATTAATCAGAAACAGGAAGACCATTTGAGAAGGTCTGGGTTTTGTTTGGCAACTAATGTATTTTATTTTAATTGTATGGTATTGTATATCCACCAACATGCTGATATCAGTGAATAGATCCATACTGTGCTACTAAATTACCAGGCTTTCAACTGAAAGGAAATATTTAAAATTTGGCTCCTATTCTTTCCACCAAAATATGGACAACAGAAAAAAAAAAAAAGAGTGGATTAGACCACAATTGGACTTGTTCATCCATCACCAAGAAACATTGGGTTTTGCTCAGAAATCGACAGCTGCAGATATCTGTTGGCCCTGCTTCTGACCTCTTGAGCAACTGTTGATTTGAGACCATATTTTAGTCACAAAGGTTCCTACTAGACTCACATCCCAGTCACAAGGTGAAATCCCCTGCACTGATGTGGAAGAGTAACCCCCGCATGCCAAGCACCCTCTTGCCTCTCTTGCCACCACCACAGTCTTGAGAGCCTCATCTCAGATAATTATGCTGAATGAATCATTTTCTTAATGTTTGGCTTAATACACACAGATTCTTTCAACAATAAAAAAAAAATCAGCAAACATCATCACGATCTGGAAATCTCTTTCTTAACTTAGAAAACCATTTCTTAATGGCACAGGGGGAGAACACGACAGCAAGCTTGACAACATAATTAGAAGATTGTTATGAGGAAAGGGAAAAGCATTCTTTATACAGCTCTTACTACTTTCAATAAGATTATTCTCCCTGAATAGCTAATCAGCTTTTCTAGCTTCCCAAATCCATGTGCTTTAAGCTGCTCTCACAGTTCTTCTTAGTTGCTAAATGGCAAACCATGACACCTCCAAAAGGGAAATTTAAAGTGTTAACCAAATGTGAGCAAACAGCATGATGGAGACTGCAGATAAAGAGATCCTTGGCAGATTAGCAGCAATTTAAGAAGATCACACTGTTACACCTGGGTTGACAAGAGCTGACAGGGTTTGTTGATCTCTGCTCCTATCTCCAATTTGAGTGTCATGTTTCAACAGAAATGAGGAACACAAGAAAAAAAGAAATCCTTTCAGTACCGAACATTGGCTCCACAGCAAGTATTTATGGCAGCTGAAACAAAAAGGAGCTAAAGTAGATGAAAGGATTAAAATAAAACTGTTCATCTCTAAGTGCACAGCACTTCCTCCTAATGCCAAATATCCCATACTGTCCCTCGGCAGAATCTTGTCCCAGCCACTCACCACCCTCTTTGATGTATGGAGGCTTTTTCTGCTGGCAAAATCTTGCAAAATAATAAAGGTTGAATTAGAACTATGAAAGAGGAGAGGAATAAAAGAAAAAAAGCTCAGCAACAACATCGAGGACTGGTTTTGTATTGCTAATGATACAACTTATTAAAGGGCTGGGTTTTTTGTTTCTGTTTTGTTGTGTGGGGTCTTTTTTGGTTTGTTTTTTTTCCCCCTGTAAGTCAGTTAGTAGGCATTTATTTACTGAGATTTTGGTGCTCTCTGTCGATAAAAGAGCCCTCCTCAGATGAACTTTGTCACCCAGCTTTATTTTAGAAATCTTTATCGATAAGAATCCTCATACTGGTTCCCTTCAAAGGAAAATAAATTATGACTCCCCTCTAGTAAAGAAACAGAGGAACATGAGGCTCCCCAAATGCCACTGAACTTGTCAGTTACATGAAATAAAAAAAAGGAGTAAAAAACCAAAATATATGGGAAATTATTAAATCTGTTTTCCACTGGGCCTCGCAGGTAGCATTCTATCAAGCTTAAAGTGGCCTTAAAGTGAGTATAAATATAATCTAGTATCTTGGACAATCAGATACATCTAAAAATCATGTGAGTAGCTCCATGAGAATCTATCCAGCACAAAACCCTGCTGGGGTTCAAAAATAATGAATGATAATGGAAAGGAACCTAACATTCCTTAAAATAAACATGTTACTTTGACACAAGACATGCACTGAGATTATCTAGACAGGGATGCGGTGAACCTAAAACATTTTGGGGTAGATGTCACCTTCTGCAGAAACAAGTTGAGCTCACCTTTGTTTTTCAAGGTTGCTATTCAACTTTGCGCTGACCTATTTCAAGTGCAGCTACTGCTGACCAGGCTGTTTGCAACTTTTCCCTATTCCCTATCCCTTAATTGTCTTCTGTTATTACGAACAAATGTTAATTAACCTGGGAACATTACAAGACAATAGCCGAGGTAGCCAGTACCTCTCTTAAAACAGAAAAAAATCCAACATCACACGCTGTATGTTGTTTTTCAAGACCCAAGATTTTTCATAACTTGATCCTTTGGCCCTGCTACTGACATCAGTGAGTGGAGGTTCAGGCTCTTATTTGCAAGTGTGATCTTGGAAGAAAAGGTCTTTGATTCAAAAGACTTTTTTCTGCTTAATATCTCAACAAAGACAGAACAGACAGTACATTTCCCTCCTGTGTGAGCAGACAATATGAAACTTAGTCATGCCATCTAAATGGAGAATTAACCAGTGATCACAGGAATGGAAGACTGATGGAGAGCTGGCACCATCAGTCATCTGCAGCAGGACTTTAAGGCCTAATTTTCTCAAGAGAGAATGCACTTTCCAAATTGCAGTGCAATTTTCAAAAAGTGGGAGCTGAATATTTAAATGCCTGCTTCCTCCACACCCAGCTGTGCTTTCACCTAAAGTCAATTTGGAAACAGCATTAAAAAAAACATGCTGCATGTAGTTTACACATATAATGGCATCCTTAGTAATGCACAAATTCTTCTAATTACATTAACAGTCCCTTATTTTTGATACACAGTGTAGAATCCAATTAATATTACTTATATTAGAAATATTTATATCCCAGGTCTCATTCCAATAGTGGATCTTTATGATTAGACAAGATCAGGTAAAACAATTATGGCTGAGACACAAAATATCACTATATTTCATTCAAACCAGTGATAAAATTTATATTGTTTATTGATGTGAGCTTTACTAAAACATGCCCTCTCCTCCCTTCTGACATGATGTTAAAAAATCCTGAAAAGTAACAAGATGAGGCGCCCAGTTTAAATGAGCACCAGCATTTTGGTTAGCTAGAGGCTAGAGAGTGAGTTTAAAGATGGGAATCATGACTGATTGAAGTTGTTTCGGAAGATAATCAGGAAAGAGGTATTTCTGACCCTCACTTCACAGTGATCTCAGGCTACAGGACCTGATACCTTTTCATTTAAAATGAAATATAGCAAACCAAATAGATATCAGCATCATTGTTTGCCAAAACTAATGTGAAACAAGTCACCACAAATAACTTCTAAGAGGTAGACTTGAGGAAAGAAATGTTTTACTCTAAAAAATTGATAATTCTATACAAATCCTTTGATTTGCGTCAGAGGTAGCACCTAGGAGAACTACACAAACTGCAGAGTATACATTTTTCTCTGTCCTTTTAGGTGTACTTATTCCCAGCTACAGTGACATCAAACCCTTACATTAGGACAATATATATTTTTCAGGAAAATCATAAGTCTCCTCAGTTCAGAAACCACAGGGTACCTGCTAAATGGTGGGGCAGGAGTGGTGGTGGCTGTGATGCTTTCACAACTTCCCACAACACTGACTGCTGGCAGGCATATCACAGCACTGGCAGACAGAGCCAGTGCTGCTCTGTCCCCAAGAAAACATGCTAATTATCAGCCAGTGGATTTGATCCAGCTGTTGGCAGGTGTTGAGAGTGCATTTTTGAACACAGCTTTTGCTCAGAAAAAGTAGGGAGATAGTGTTTCAGGATGGGGGAAAGGCAGGATTATTGTGGAACATTCAAAGTCAGGAGATATAAACCACCAGTCTGAGGTGTCAGCTCAGCTCAGCAAAGCTGAGTTGGCTTTGCTGAGCTGAGGACCAGAGTCTCACTCACCCTCTTGTTCATCTTCTCACGACCAAATTCTCCCTGGACATCTCTCATGAGTGACAGAGGTTCTGGAGTTAATGTGATTATATGCAGGTTAGGCTGAGGATATTAACTAACTACTCCAATTTTTCTGGCTTCACTGTAACATACCAAAGCTGTTGCTGTTAGATTACCCTGTCCCCTAGTCAATTATATTAGTATTGTCAAAAATAATGCCAAGACTGTATAATTTTTGTTCTTGCCAGCTGAAGAGACTATAATGGACATTGTATTTATGTGTTTTCCATATCTTCTGAAATAAATCAGTCTATCTTTTTAGACAAACAGCTTTTCTTGGGGTTTTTTTGAGTGATATTTATATAAAAAGTATGAAGTATATAACTAAGGAGAGCCAAAAATACTTCACAGCTAACATAAAGCTGCATAATTTATTTCCACTTCTGGTTTCCAAATACATTTTTTTACCATTTGAAAGACATTCTTCATTTTATAATCTGAAGAAACAGCCCAATGCATAAGAAGACGATCAGCTGAATATTATACTGATAATGAATATATTACATGAACTCCTACTTGGAAAGCAAAGCAGGCTAAAGATTACCACAATGAGAAGAGGAAACTAAATCAGACTAATACTAAAGATGTATTGCTACCAGAATCCAAAATGAACATGAAGAAAGAGGCCAAAGATCACCCAGTCTGTCTCCCTGTGACTGCACACAGATCATGCACTCTATATTTTCACCAGTGAGAGGTACTTTTCAGTTTTAACGGTCCTTTTACTTCCCCTAGAAGAAATTTTTCACAGCCTAACAAAAGCAAATTTTTTTTGCAATAGCCATTTTAAGTGTTTATTTTATGGTGTCAGCCCACTAGTTTTAATTACAAAATGCATAACAACCACAAGAAACACTTCCTCCTTAATGTCAATATCCATATAGATGGATATTTTGATGGTATGCCATTCCCTGATTGTCCTCCACTCTACCTGTCACCTTAGTCATTGCTTAATCAAGCAGTAGTTTATACATTTATGTCTATGTCTCAGTTCATCCAATCTTTTAATCAGTTTTGTTGCTTCTCCAAATTCCCTTCAAATTGTCAGTATCTTTCTTGCTAAGTGATGGTTGGCCAAAATTAACTTCAGTTTTCTAGGAGGACTCACAGAAGTTCCTTTGGAAAAAGGATGCCTCTAAGTAGACGGTCCAAAATAGTATTCAGGATTATCCCAGCTCCATAGTAATGCCTTCCACTCTGTGGGTGTTTTTTCAGTATTACCACTTTCAGAGTTTCTCCTGCATATTGAGACTTATTATTATACCTACAGTGCAATCACTCGCAATTTCCTAAGCCAAGCCTCATGTTATTTCCATACTATGATGATGTTTTCAGGGTCTGTGTGGTTCTTTTATCCCTCTGTATTGGTAAAGTTTGCAGTTCTAACAACAGTAGTGCTAGATGAGGAGTTCATACCATCCTCGAGAGCTCTACAGGAGTGCAGTGTCTCAGAAAGCAAGGAAATACATCACACTGGACAACCTGATCAGCAAACTGAGATGTGGTTATCTGCTCGTGCTCATGGAGAAAGGGGAATATGCAGGGACTGTGGTTTGTCCTGCTGATTTTCAGAGAAAGGTTCTTGTATCTCTCCCTCCATGAGCTTACAAACACCTGCAAAGGGCATTGGTGTCCTCCTCTTTACTCCTGTGTCATGATCCTTGGTAATGATCCATCTCCACTGGGTCTTGAAAAACCCATCTCTGAATCCACAAAAAGCTGAACCATCTGTGCGACAAGGAACACGCAAACTGGATAGTATTCACCACAACAGATTTTGTGGAAAAATCACTCCTTAGTTGGGGAGCTATCAGCCAGCACATCATATATGCCAGATCCCAAACCAGGTTCCTAAAGACGTCAATCATGCAGAGATGTTTTCTGACAGAGGAACACAGTGACTAGGACAAATTCTGCAATTGTCTCAAAAGTGTGATTGACAGAATACCAAAACACAACTTACACTTCATGATGGGTGACATTAATGCCAAAGTAGATACGACAACCAAAGAATGGAATGAGCAGCAGGGAAGCCTGGCAGAGGAACATATCGACCCAAATCCAAGGGACTCTGGTGTTGTGCTTTGTGTCTTACTCTGCTCTCATAAGTAACCTTTTCCTTCTAAAATGCAAATATACAATGAACATGAAATTTACCAGACAGCAAGAAAATCCCAGAATAATGCAAACCTCTGTTCTTTTAATTTTCCAAACAGAACAACCACATTCATATCAAATTAAGATACAAATTATGCAAGATGCAATGACTTATGAAGCATTCAAAACCAAAACAAGCACTCTTGAAACCCATGGGTCAAGAAGCAACACCATTCAGAGAAAGCAATGATTTTTTTATCTGGGCAAGCTGTTACAAGTCACAGAAGAGCTTAACAAAGAGGTAACATGAAAGATACAGCACAGAAGTTGCTGAGTTCACCAGTTTCCAGGAATAGAGATGTACAGCACAAAAACAGGTCAACCTGACATTGCAGGAGATAATGATCTACTGTAGCATTGTTTGTTTTAAATTACTGGCCTTTGCTGGAGGGACTTTATCACAAGCTGAAAAAGTCAGATGGTATTTGTCAGCTATGAGTTCTACCAAAATCATATGGAAGCACTAAATGTGTTTGGAATATGTACTTTGGATAACAACACATGAATTCTCACTTGAATTCAACAAATGGAAAAAAACCAGAGAGTATTTCCAACAGCTTCTGGAAAAAAAAAAAGCACTGAAAATGGAGGCTTGCACAGATAACCTCAAGAATCTGTAGCAAAGATGAAGTTGCAACAGCAACAAATAATAGTCCTTAGCCTGAGCTGCTCCAACAGGTGTGCTACTGCTATCAAAAACAACAAATGTAAAACTATTTGGATTTGTCCATATGAGTTGTCAACTTCGTGATTATATGGACAGACACACTTGAAGTTAAAGCTTGAAGGAGGCTTGTAGCAAATAGCCAAGGACTTTCTAAGGCTTATGCTCCACTCTTGAATAGGGTTTCAGTAGCATGAGCGGCTACAGGACAACTTTAGAAGGATGAAGAAGAAAATAAGGAAACACAGTAGAAAATGTAGAACACCTGCAAAGAGAACAACGGAAGAGTCTTCTTTACAATTCTGTAAAGTTTCTTCCAATAAAAAAAAAATCTCTTTCCTAAACTACATGAGTGAAGTTTTTTACCCGCAAATTGCCTTGGAAGTTATTTACAGCTATTTGCATAAATGTCAGACTAAATCTTCTGTTACCTATACTAGCACTGGGCTGAGAAATAGCACAAACATTATTAATATGCCTCCATTTCCTCTGGTTTCTTCATCAGTGACTTGGAGCTAAAGTCCAGCATTTTAGGATAGGCCATGTGATAAAGATTGTCTTTAACTTAGATATTTTCCTGTTTACTTAGTCTTTAGGAATCGTACCATTGATATTCATATATACTAATTCAGTGAAAAATATCCTTCTTTATTTCTGGATGTTTAGTGATTAGATCAAGATCTACAAGGGCAGGGTTATAGAATGAGAAAATTAAGAAAGTCTTACTAAAAAAAAAAAAAGGAAGGAGAGAGATGAGGGGAAGATAAGGGAGAGGCACTGATCTCTTCTCTGTGGTGACCAGTGACAGGGCCCAAGGGAATGGCCTGAGGTTGTGCAGGGGAGGTTTAAGTTGGATATTAGAAATAGGTTCTTCACCCAGAGGGTGGTTTGGCACTGGAACAGGCTCCCCAAGGAAATGGTCACAGCACCAAGCCTGCCAGAGTTCAAGAAGTGTTTGGATGATACTCAGGCACATGGTGTGACTCTTGGGGATTGTCCTGTGCAGGGCTAGCAGTTGGACTTGAAGATCCTTATGGGTCCTTTCCAACTTGGCATATTCTGTGATTCTGAGAAAGAGAGGAAGAGAGGAAGGAAGAGATGAGGGGAGGAAGGAAGGAAGGAAGGAAGGGAGTGAGGAAGAAAGAAAAGAAAGAAAGAAAGAAAGAGAAAGAAAGAAAGAAAGAAAGAAAAAGAAAGAAAAAGAAAGAAAGAAAGAAAGAAAGAAAGAAAGAAAGAAAGAAAGAAAGAAAGAAAGAAAGAAAGAAAGAGAGAAAGAAAGAGAGAAAGAAAGAAAGAAAGAAAGAAAGAAAGAAAAAGAAAGGAAGAAAGGAAGAAAGGAAGAAAGGAAGAAAGAAAAGGGAGATGATTCTCTGCAGTAATAGGGAGGCACTGGAATGGTTTACAATATAGCAGAGTTCGTTTCTAACCACACAGACAGCCCTCCCTGGTGTGCCTGTGTTCATTCTCGCTCAGCTCAGTGTTATACATCCAGCAAACAAAATTGCATACAGATATTTGAGGAACTCCCTTTTCCAAAATTATCACTGTACATGTTTGTTGTTACTCTGATCTGAACCAGCTGAATGAACCATGCATGCCTTTTCAAAGAACAGATGAGGTTTCCCCTACATCACCCAAGGACCTTTGCCAGCTGCTGCCCTAAGCAGAAAGGTTCACACAACTCTTTCTAGCACATCCAGACATGGAGGTAACGCCTCAGCTTCACAGTCACAGCCTAAAGTCTATATGTCTTTTAATGTACCTTACAGGCCTTCTTTTTGCTTCTATTACACATGCTTCAATAAAAGTATTTAATTCTATCACATCAGCTTATTGTGAAATGTAATGTAAAAGTTAACGCCAATATGACACATCTGAAAAAAAGAACATTACTTCTGACATGACGAAATAGTTAGTACTAATCCAACTAGTGGTTCAAGCTACAAGGGGTATGGATGAAAAAATGTCTATTACAGATGACAGCTGGTGGGTCATCAAGTGTACCCAAAGACTGTCTCTGTTTTCAACAACATGAAAAGCAATCAGAAGCTCTCTAAACATTGTTATTCGTTCTATCTTCCGAGAACATATGAACGTATGAAATTCCTTCCCTTCACAATCACTTACAAATTATTATCCATTTGAGTATAACAGTGCAGACTACATTTAAAGCTCTGGGTGGAAATGGTTTTCCTTCTATAGAATACAATTTATGTGTGTGTGCATGCAGACATGTACAACTATTTGGGTACAACTATAACTACCTGCCTAAAGACTTTTTAAATTTTGACTGGTTTAAATCAAATTTGGTAGAGATTAGAGATCTCAGATCTACAGGTTGTATAGAAACAGATGGTAGAAGTAAAGAAGAATGATTCCTTTTCTTTGAAAAGTCTTCTGTGTGAGCTCAGCCATTAACGGGCATTAAAAAAATCTGCTCCTCAGTTAAAGGTTCTGTTCTGCATTTATTAGTATTGCTAATTTTAGAAGTAAAATATCAAGGAAACAAGTACATTGGAAGTAAATCCTCCAGTTTTCAAGGAACAGCTTTACTGATATTCGCCTTTTAAGAATCTACACTGGGTTCAACCTCTGGTGTTAGACATCTGAACTTCCAGCATGATTCAAACAATGATTGCCCAATTGCCCATGTGGAAGTTTATCTGGCTTTTGGGTGTGGTTTCAGCTTTTTTTCCTCAATAAGAAGCTGTGGGCACTGTTGAAAAGGTGACACCTTGCATCAGGGTCTGAACCTGACAAGATGGTATGGATTCCCTGCTCCACCAAGAGTCTTCCAAAGTTATTTCAGTTCCTGCACCCTCAGGCAACTCCATACTCCATCGTGTACTCTGGCGCAGGAAAGTTGGTGTCATCCCATAAAAAGACCTTCTCTGGTAGACTGCAATATCACTTCCTTCAAGCTTCTTTACTGCTACAGAAATAGTCAGCAATCACTGGGGCAGAACACCAATTCCCTGCTAAAAAGCTGTGTTTGACCCCCTGCCTGTGAAGAGTCATCTTAAGCTATTGTAGATCGTACAAGGCAAATGATCTGCCATGAAAAAACAAGCTTGACCTCTGGCTTCTGTAGCTTCATGACTTGCTACTTTTCAGACATCTGTCTCAAATTCTGCCTAAGAGGACAATGAGAAGAGCCATATAAACCAGTCTGTTGCTGAAATGACTTTTATTGTTTTTATTTTATTCTGATTTTGTGTTACTTTTCAGCTGTAAGAAGCAATACTTCCATGCCCCAGAAAGGCATGTGAACTGCAATCTGTATTTTGTTTGCTGCTGTTCTCATTCAGTCAGTTAAACATAAACATAGTCAGGTGCGAAGGTCTGAATTTCTCAGGTGTGAGAGAAAAAACTGTAACTCCTAACCAGAACCTAAACACAAGGTGGCAAAAAAGATCTTACCCTGTTTTAGAGGCTAATATGCACTAGAAGTGTGTGGATTTTGTTTGGGGACTTTTTTATCCTACCTTATCATTTTGACAGTGTAGGAAGTAGGAGCAGTATTGTATGTTTATAAATTTTACATGAAGATATTGCAGAGAAAATGCACCTGAAGAGACACTTAAACGTGATGAGAAAAGATTATGAAAACAAATTACATAAACACACTGTTGTTCTCTCTTAGTGTAGAGGACTGGATGGTAACAAAGAGATATCGTGATCTGGGGGTAGAGCGAAGGTGAGCACCTGGGAGCAATCTAGGGAATTAATTGTGACTCAGAGTTGCAATTTGGTCACTTGTTTTTTCTTGGCTGTAGGAGTAAGTTAACAGTAATTTGAAGCAGCCCCTTGCCAATCCCAGCTTATTCTTTTCTGTTAAATAATTCAGTGAGTCTGGGTGGAGCCCTGGGAGATATGTGAAAAGAAGGCACAGTCTCTTAATTTTTTGTGTATACTCCATCCATTTGTGGTGAGCTTTCAGAGGGATTACCCACACAAGAACTCAAGGGTGAGGAATGATTTTGCACCTGCAGAATGAATCTGGTAGATTTCTTTTCTCTTGCCCTCCACAGAACTTCCAGTCTTTTAGATCATACTTCAGCAGGCAGGCAGACTGTGGGATGTGGTGCTGGGCTACAGCCAAAGAGTTTGCTTTCTAGCAGGAATCCCTTGACCCATGGGACCTCATAAATAGCATGCCCCAAATGCTAGACAGCTTACCAACCCCTGCTGTGCTTGGTATCCTGTAGATCAGGGTGACCTATCACCCAGGCCAGGGCAGGAGACGGGGGGTTGAGCTGTGAGCCACATGCTGGAGAAATTTGATTCAGAAACTAATTTTATGGAGATTTACTGTTGTTATTTTCAAGTTAATTTTCATAAAAGGACAGGTTTCCCTTATTTTTGGTGAATTCAATCTTGATACCATGACTCTGGACCAAAATCTGCTATTTCTGTTCATATTAAATAGTAGCTTTGTCTCAGCGTAATGTGTCTTCTCTGTCTCTCGGTTATGTTGACAATGATTTGCCATGGTACCTCATAAGGTGCTGCTTTCTAAGGACCCAAACCAGGGCACCAGCTGGACTCCGCTGGAGCTACTGCCCTGGCTAAGGTTGCAGGGTTTTTTTCTGCAGCAGCCAGGAGGTGGTTGGGACAAAGAGGTTTCACTGTGGTGTGATGCCAGAGCATGTCCAACATGATATGGTCACCATGATGCAGGAACTGCAAAACAGGTAGGAATCAGGTTGATATGCATGCAGATGCCTCTCCAAAGTGGCATGCTTTCCCACGGAAGTGTGGATGCAATCTATTTCAAGAAGCAGTGTAACATGCAGTGTGAAGAAGGCTGGTAGGAATTAGCTTTATATCTCATTCATTACAGTCCTGAATTATTTTTCACAGTTGTTATTTACAGTCTAAGCCTGTAAATTTGAGCCAGCAATATAATTATGAAATAAAGATTAATTATAGAAAATTTCAAGAGGAAAATGCATCTTTTTTTCAAAAAAGGAAATTGCTAAAAGCAACAATCTCAAATCCCATCTTTTCACAAGCTATTACAAAGGAGGGGGCTCCAAGCTGCAGTGTCCTTACTCATGCACAGACCAGAGGATTTACATTAGCTTGTATGTTTTCCTTTATTGACTATGTTTACAGAAGGGTCAGCTGTCAGTCCTGAATTGGTATCACTTAGACTTTATTCAGTGTTCAGAGAAACCACTGCAGCCTCAGATGTGGGCTAACTCAGAAAAATTTACATTTACAAGGAAAAATCACCTGCCATCAGCTGGATGGAAAGGTTGGAGTGTTTATTATGGCATGCATTGCCGTGGCAGGTGGAGGATCTTGCAGGACCAATCATCTTTCTCCTCCCAGATCTCAATAAGCAATGCCATGTGCAGACTGCCCAGTTGTGTGTACAGTAGCAGCTACACAGCTTCCCCTGATTCCCTTACACAGGTCCTGCCACTCCTGGGTGTGTTTAGTTTCAGGGCCAAATCCCAGATAGTACTGTGTGACATATGCACAGGAATTATTTAACTATGAAAATCCTCAGAGTTAACAGGGAAGACAGAGAGAATAGACTGATCTCAAGAGATACCTTGAAAATAGTTTGATTGCTCCTTTAAATGTACTACTATAAGCACAAAACCAGAGGGCACTCATAGAAACTTAGTCTGTACAATTATAAATTACAGATTACTTTATAAGTAATTTTTTAGAAAAGGCTTTCAAAAAGACATTGAGGTTTTCTGTGTGTGTGTAATATAATTTCCCTGAGCATTGAAAAGCTGGCAGTGTTGACATTTACCTGCACAGTGTGAACTTCTTGGCTCAGTCCATTGCATTGGGAAGAGGAAAACAGGGTAGGTCCCTGAATATCTTATTTTAATCTCTTACAGCATGGGTGCTTAAATTTTAATCCTATTGTATCAGCACTAACAAAGAGCTTCTCCATAACTGAAGGAGATCTGACAATATCTGTAATAGCAATACTTTAAAAATTGAAGCATCAGAATAGGCTGTAATAGGCAGCTACTGAACTGACCTCGCATCCTGCCCTCGGGATTTTGTGGACCTCAAAGTACTGACATATGACCCATGCTAATGAAAAGTAGAATCTTTTGGATTATTGTATACACATTTAGAAAACTGATTAAAGAAAAAATGGCTTTGGTAACTTGTTTATATAGATCTCTACATTGCCTGGGATCTGTATTATAGGAGACACCTGCTTTCATAGTTACCCTGCGTTAAAGCTAAATGTATAACCTGCTCATTTCCTATTTATTAATTTATGTGTTGATACTAGTAACTACTCCCTAAGGTACTTATCTTTGTCCTAATCTACTCAATCTAAAGTCAATAGTTAAATTTCTACTCACTTCAAAGAAAGGAGAATTAGAGTAATTATGAGGGCTCTAGCAAGTGCATAAAAACTATAAGATATCTGTTGGTGGCAACTGCCTAAAACAGTCACAGAAAGAAAAGGGTCATGTGGAAACCCAGAAGAGAAGCTCTAAAAATTAAGTATTTGCTCCTTTCCTATCCCTTTAATTCCCTCTGACTGCACAAATGTAAGATGCAGTTTTAATTCAATGTAAAATAATAAGCAATAGAGGAAAGAGTTGACGCGTCAGACTCTCAGCTGGTTTAAACCAGTAGAGCAATCTATATCAGCTGAGAGCCCAGACCCATGAAATTGTTAAATGATTGTTAATTATTACAAGAAAATAGCTCCTTTCATGAAGTTTTCCCTATTCACCCCCAAGAAAATTCACAGAACGGCTAATTCTACTCCGTCAATTTCAAAGAGTTTTTAGACTCTAGTCTAACACCAGAATAAGAAAATGATCTTCTAGCATTTTATTTATTAATAAATTTATTTATTTATGAGGAGTGGGAGGAAGACAAAATAGCTTCTTTGCATATGTAAAGTTAAACGCTGAGAAAAACATTTTTGAATGCATTATTGAGTGGCTGCAGATGATACCTCTGTAATGATATTAAAATGGACCTAGTTACAAATAGTCTGTAAAACCAAAGGTCCCAACGAAATAAAACAAGAAAATATTTAAAATACATAATGAAATGAAAGGCAAATAAAGGAAAACCTATAGAACTCTTAATAAATCAGCAAATTAGTATTAATTAGCCGAAACCTGTCACGAACAATACTGACATTCCAGTCTGGTGATAAAACAGTTGTATGGTATTAAAGTCTTTATATCGAATGTAATGGTAGTAGTTTGTATATTCTAAATATACATATACTGCAGACACATTAGTGGGTTTCTCATTTCAAATGCAATTTACTTTCTGTGTTCCTGCCTTCGTTTCCACCAAGCTGATCTTTTTTGTAGCGGTGCTGAAGAAGAATACAGCCAGTTTCCAAAGGTGATGCTGAAGATAATCAGCAATATTGCATGGATCAATCAAGAACAGAGAACCAGAAGAGTTAAAAGGACTTGAGGAGAGTTTTGTAGTCAGTACATCACTGAAATTTATGTTAGAAGGACATTAAATTTGTCATAAATGCAGACAAATAAGTGCTTAAAGAATGGTTATAAGACCAAAGGGGAAAACTATGTAAGAGAGTAACAATTTGTTCTAGAGGGAGTCTGGTCTGCCACACCCTTTAATTCTGCATTAGAACTTGCTTTGACCCAGTAGGAGAGATGTACACCAGGGGAATGAAATTTGTTGATGATGCATGCCATTGAGGGGACAATCAATAAAAAAAAAGATGGGTAAAAAAGTCAAGACGACTCTGACAGACTGTGCCCAAAGAAAGATAAGTGCCTTATGCAATTAAATGTAGAGAAGTGTAAAATAATGAGATTAGGGACACAAAATAAGAGAAGGTGCTTATATCCTATGTAATCACGTGGTACAAAATACTGAGTAGAAGTAGGATTTGGAGATAGATTGAGCTCAAAAAGCTTCAGGACAGTGGTTAACTGTAATATGAAATGTTACCGTTGATTCAGAGAGGTAAGAATAATATCATAGATGAATTTATTCCAGCTCCTGCATAAGGGACTTATGAATGAAGCTGCATGTGCAGTACTATGATGAGTTCTCTTTGCCTTATAAAAATAGCAGAGGCAAAGGGAACTGGACAATAGAATCAGGTATACAGCAAACTTAATTATTCATAAAGGTCAGAGAACAAAACAAAATTGCCTGCAGTCTTTGCAAAGGTGAAAGAAAATGGATCTTACTGAGGAATTTGTGTTCTGGAAAATTGTAGTGGAAACAGAAGCAATTACACTACTAATTGATCAATGAACAAATATGAGTAAAAACACAGTTGGGATCAACCAAAAGGAAACTGAAAAAAATACAGAGTGGATAGTAGTCAATACGTGGAACATATTGCAAAAGTCAACAGGTGGAGGAACAGGAATAAGCATAATTCCCAGATTACTACCCAGCTGAGATTTTTTTTCCTAACATTAGGTAGCTAGTATTTTTGGAGGGACTGAATTCCAGGTAGACTACCTCATACTCTAAAGATTCCCTTCTCCCACCATTAAATAAATATGGAGCCAACACATACGAGCACTTGTAATTCAGGAAAGTTTGTCAGTTGCCTAAATTTTGGTGCCATAAATGTGGGTTTCAGGAAGGATTTAAGTACGGAGGATGGGACGTCAGTGTTAGGCATGTGCCTGTCATAAGAGTCATGGTTCTGAAGACAGATCGAGCTCACTCTTGGCTTTGGAAGCACCTGAATTCTGCTGACATCATCTTTAAAACTTCAAATCTCCCTTTACATGTGCAAAGCTACTTAGTTTTGATAGAACCACATAGCATGACCGTACTTAACTGCCACTAAAGTCCAGAAACAAGATCTTTGGGATGCATTTATATGACCACACTCCCTACTGAAGGCAGTTGCACCCATTTCTTTCTTTTAAAACATGGTCACTCTCCTTTTTTTTATTTCACAGCTGCACAGCTAGAAAACATACACATATGGAAGATGGAGGGCTAGTGCCCTCTTCTTTCATGAAGAGATGCAAATTATTATCTCCTACATGTCCTAACCATGTGCTTAAAAGTTCTCATCCTAGGAAGAGGAAGCTCATCAGTGTTCAGGAAGATTTCACTCTGTGGGGCCCAGAAGGATTTGAAAATATCCATGTTCTTTAGAGGTAGCACTAATAGTGCCTCCAATCTCTAGAAATTATACATATATTATTCAAAGTCAATTCCATTTAACCTAGGAGAGAAAGGCCTAGGAAGTTCGATCAGAACACAAATCCCCTTCTGCTCAGATGATGGCTAGACAGCAGTTCTTCTCCCTTTTAGGTATGACTTTTATTCCTTCTGGTTAATTTTTCATTCCTTGGTTAATAAACTCACAAATTAAGCCTGAGTGATGGTAACTGTCCTATGTACCCATGCTTAGAATAAATTTTAATAAGGAGATTCAAATTGACTGAACTAACTTATAATTTCCTGCATGAGTTTTAAAGTCATCTAACAATTATATAAACATTTTATCCCAGTGACTCTACCAGCCAGGTTTAAAAGGCAAAAAATGAACCTTCAGGGAAATGAGTCTGCAAACCTACCTTTACCAGGGGTGGGCTGTGAATGCCCAAGGAATGGAAGGGTTTGCCTGTGTGTCACCTTAAGGAACTTGGTGAAACAGGAGATTCACCACATCTGTGGTGTTTTCACACTGGCTCTATGCTGACCTTAGGCAGTTTATTCATGTCTCTTCTGAGCTATCAAACAGTCCCCTGGTAGAGGCCCAAATAACCCAACTCAGCACAGTAGATCTGAGAAGTCTTGCAGATCTAAGGACTCCTGAACTCTATAGATTTATCTCTGAGCACACCAGAGAATGTCTGTCTATGTGAGTACATACATGTGTGTATCTGTACTTCTGTAAGCTGAGGGCACAAGTGTGTTCTGTTTCACCTTTCGTCCAGTGCCTGCTTCATCAAAATATTTCTATTTTGAAAGCCTAAGGACTACTGCAGTGATGTTTTTTTCACTGCTTTTTGGCATCATTTCAGTTTAGAGCCTGGACATGTTGGAACAGCTGCTCCTTTTTCACAGGCTAGGAAGGACCATATGCTTGATATCAACACATCCCTAGCATAACAGGTGGCAAATGTGGTTTTGTTGCTGATAAATTCCCACCTAGGTTTTAAATTGCTGAGATCCAACTCTCTTTATAGCAATAAGACATGAGAATTCAAACGTTTGCTTTCTGGAAATCAAAATATCATGAACCGGTTCCATTGGTGTTTGCTGATTTTATATTGCTTTTTAACATTATAATGTTTTAAACATTTTTTATAATGTTTTCAGCTGCTACTTGTATTATTATACGAGTTTCTAGCATTCCAGGTTATGACTAGTTTTTATAGATTTGTCACTTTTTACACGTGACTCTGTATATACAACACTATAATATAATTACATTATTACAATACAATAGTATGCATAGGATGCCCAAATGGATTAGCCTCCTGAAAAATTCAGTATTTTAACTAAGAAATGCCGATAGTGGAAAGGGATAATGTTTTAATGATGTCTAAGGCCCAGAATAATGAGAACATGCAAGCATATGTTCCCCAAAATCTGTGGGAGAAACATCCCTTTCCTAGCTTTGCTAGTAAAAACTTAAATTCCACTGAGTTTTTTCCTTATGACTGATTTTTTAAAAATGCTGAAACTTAAGGTGCAACATTTTCCAGATATTTTCTTTTTATGAGCTACGTAGAGACTGAAAAACTCTTCAAATTACCGATCATAGCAACAACAAATGCAGAAGCTTAACAACCTCCATTATTAGCAGAATGTATGCAAACTTGTTGATTTTACATTCCCAAAACCTGTTTCTTTAGCAAAAATTGCAGAACTGAGTCTTCAAGTAAAATAATTAACATTTGCATGGAAGAAAGGCTATTGCCTTTTCATCATATCTTAATTTATTACTTGTTCTGATGTATTAGAAATCAAAATCCATGCTTTTGCATTTTGAATTTTTCTTGATTATACACAGATGACATTTGAGGTCTCTGTTCTCTGCTTTTCTTCAGCAGTTTTGCTGCCTCTTGAAATTCATATAGGATGTCACAAGTCCACTCTGGAATATCATTTGAGACCTGTGTTCTAGCAGAAAAATTGTTTTAAGGCTTACAGATATACTATTTGCTTTGGGCTGCCATAAATAGAACACTTATTTGAACAGATCAAGAAGAGAACTGTTCAAATGTTTGAACTTGATGCCTGAAGCTAGATATAGTTTAGATTTAGTTTAATGTAAGCAGTAAACTCAAAACAAGAGCTTCCAGGGGTTTTGAACATGTCAGGATGGTTTGTTCCACTGTGGAGAAAAAGGTTGTTGAACTCGTATTCTCAGTATACTGGTATTTAAAAGAGTATACAAGACTTTTGCAACTTAAAACCACCAAGAACTTGCTCCTAGGATGAAAGTCTCATCATGCTGAGCACAGTAAAACCATTTCTGAGAACATGGCAGTCATAAGAATGTAATGTCTAAAGATACAGGTGACACAAAGGCTGAGGAACAAAGTTGATTTAATATAGTTTCTGTGTATGCTCACATTCATCATAGTACATAGGAGCAGCAATCATTATATGATTATTTCTTTCATAGCAAAACAAAATTGTGATACCTGTGGGTCCTGAGGAAAGACTGAAAATATGTGTGAGAAATGAGAAGGATTCTACATATAAATAAGCTTTATATGTAGAGGAGGAAATAAGCTTTGTATAAATGAGATAACAAACAGGAAGGATGGAGAATGGAAAACATGCCAAAACCAAATAAAAGATAATGAGAATAGTGTATGCGTATATATATATATACATTATTTAATAAATACACATCCACACACTGAAAATGTATGATAGACTATTACAGAAGTTGCTAATATACTAAAGGCACTGAAATTCTCCAAGTCTGGTCACAGACCATTTGTGAGGCAGACATTTACCATACCTTAATCTGATTTCAAAACTACGTGAGGCAAGATTGAGACAGGATCTTATCAATGTCTACAGGTATCTGAAGGGATGCTGTCAGGAGGATGGAGCCAGGCTTTTCTTAGTGGTGCCAAGCAATAGGACAAGAAGCAACAGGCAGAAACTGATGCACAGGAATTTCCACCTGAATATGAGAAGGAACTTCTCCACTCTGAGGATGACTGAGTACTGCCCAGGGAGGCTGTGGAGTCTCCTTCCCTGGAGAGCCATCTGGACACAATCTTGAGTAACTTTCTCTAGGGGACCTTGCTTGAGCCAGGGGCTTGGACTAGATGACCTCCAGTGGTGCCTTTCAATCTTAAACATTTTGTGATTCTGTGATTCTGAGAGGTCAGCAGTCACCATTTTGCCTCCTTCAGTGAACTTTATTTCAGTTCTTTGCTTTGTGCCTAGACGTGATACAGTTATAGCTGGCACTATAGTCACTGTGCATATAGTCACTACGAGCAGATGTTGCTACTCTGTTTGTTGGTTCACTGTTCTGTACCTTCAAAAAGCACTCATCTCAGTAGAGCATATGTCAGAAATGGGCAGTTGTTTCACTGGAGCTTTACTGTAGGAGACAAAACAAATTTGTTTCATGTATTTCATTTAATGAAATGTTATTATTTCATACATGTTACTATTTCTTGTAACATGAGCAGTGGTGGAGATCCAGATGTGGAGTTGTGTTTGTTCCTGCGAAACCCTGGATATTCTCTCAGTAATTTCAGCATAAAACCCTTTATCTTTAATTTGAGTTACACTATCATTTGCTAGTCTAAGGCAAGCTACTGATTGACATGTGGATATGGAAAAAATGTATTTGGAGATGGGGAAACGATAGTGGAATACCCATGACAGAAGAAACATTATTCTTAACAAGACAGCACTTACAGAACAATGTCAAAAAAGACAGAGGCAGAAAACTAAACAGTTTTCTAAAACTACATCAGTGTTGAAAAAGAGATCAAACTTTGTGTGAACCATGAAACTTTAGAATGAAGTAAAGCTTCAGTGTTCAGCAATATCATCTTTGAAGAGATGTGCCAAATAGTTTGGGATGAATTCAAATATTTCCTCGAATGGAGACAAGTCAATTGGTTTTGGAGAAGCTTGGCAGTGTAGGAGGATGTCTCCAGAGTAAAGATAGATTTAAGGTACATTGTTGATGAGGGTGGAACCTGGTAGAAAACATCTTCTAAGCAAGAAAAAGCCGATAAAGCATGTCTTACAGAACAAAGTCATTGAAATAAGATCCTATATTGGGAGTAGTAACATAGAAAGACCATCATCCTTGTTCTTTTCTGTATTTTGGGATTTAAATGAGATGTGTCTGTTATGTACAATTTACATTATAATCATGAAGCAGTGATGAAGATTTAAACCCCCAATGGTTTTATTCTCATATGAGATTGGACATTCTGCTGGTCTGTACTTTACTGAGGATATACTTGACTTTACCAAGTTAAAAAAAAACATAGGGGATAATAAAGATTAAAAAAACCCCAAAACAACAACAACAAAACAATGAAGCAAAACAGCATTGTGTGAGAGGTGCTGGAGTTACTGTTGCATCACTGCCTTTGATAGCTGATGGTCAAATCATACTAGGTCAGGGAAAGAAGAGAGTAACACCTTATCTTTCCTATATAAGAATCTCTAATGAATAGGTTGTTAGTGCCAACTCTGTAATGCTGTTTCAGGCTGATTTCCCCTTGCATTCAGGTAAGAGATTCAGGGAACAACTATTAGGGAAAAATATTATTGAAGTTTTAGTCACTTATATTGCCAAAAATTTGCTAGAAGAGGATTGTTAAGATTAACAACACTTCTCTTGTTTTCCACATCTTGCTTACTGTAAGACCTCAGGGCTTCTTGGAGCTTATTCCGTATGTGCTGATCACAGACAAGTAGGGGTGGACATTCAGTAAGGGTTTGTTAGATTGACCTTTCTCTGCTCATGTCCTCATTTTTTTCACGTACTGAAACAGTGAAGAATGACTGTAAAGCAGTAACTTATTATACTAGCTTTCAAACATAGCACATCAAAAATTTGTACATATCCCTCTTTGTGAGTCACAGGCACTTCTACTTCCATTCTGTTTCAATTAATGCATATATTACCAAAGGCATATACTTGAGTACATAGATCTTACTTGATTTTGAATTTTTGCCCGTTTGGTCTAAAGATGCAAAAGTGATCAATAGTTACCACTTGAAAAGTGTCTCTGTTGTAGATTGATTATACGATTGCCCTCATTCATAAAGTGATTTTAGCAGATAACTCACAAATTAAAAAGCTCTGCTTCAGTCTGAACCTTAAAATTGTCATTTAACTTAAATTTTCCATCAATATAATATACTCCCAATTCCTACCCAGTGCTTTAAAGTCTATAATTAGCAGGAAGTGATGAAGACACTAACAGATTAAAATAAAATTTAAATTGTTTCTTAATATTATTCAATACAATTCCATTCTAAGTCTCATCCTATCTGCAAATACAAAGAGGTGCTTGGCACATTATTTTGATGCAAGAATTTATCAATCAGCTTTATAAAGAAAAGACAGTAGGGAAACCTATTGTTTCATAGCAGTCTATCATGATGTGGGGCAATGCTGTACCCCAGGAGAGAGGAGAGGAAGCAAGATCATGTACTTCCAGTCTGGGAAGGGGCAACTAATAGACGTCTCTGCTCAGCTGAAAGCACTCCCAGCTGGATTTGCTCTCCTCTGCTGCCCTCTTGGAAACAAGCTCCTGCATCGGCCTAAAGCACTGCTGTCTGAGGTCAGGGGCTGCCTGTTCCATGATCTTGGCACCCAGCAGCAGGGTGGAGAAATGAAAACTCCTGGTGCAGCCCAGGGAATGACAATACTAGTCCTCCCACAAGATCAATGCTTTCCTGGGGATGGCATGGAAGTGCTGGGTCAGCAGTTTCTGTGGGTAAAATTTGGGGCTCAAGCCCAACACAAACATGAGGAGTAAGTACAATCTCAGATTCTCAAATGTAGTTACCTTAAAGCAGAAGTTAGATCTTGCACAGTTTTGTGAGATGTTCTTGACTACGAGTTTGAAAAGACTGAACAGAACCATAATATAGTCTTGGTCATGATTATATTTTGTGGCGAAAAAACACAGTAATTAGATCGATCTGATGTTAAAACATGTACTAGTTGGCACTTTAAAATGTCTAACTACTTAAATGGATGGAACAGCTGCTTTGTAACAGGAGAACTGTATCCAGCAAACCTTGACATCACAGGCTTTTATGAAGTTTGATGCACTGGTAATGCCACTTCAATGTTTCTGTTTTTTTTAATACACTGTATGTTGAAACAGAAGAGATTGTGAAGATCGAAACACCAATTGTTCTAGACATAAATATGACAGTATTTTTAATGGAATACACACTTTTCACAGACAAATTTAGCCAATCACCTCTGATGAACCCAAAAATATTTGAGGGTAATAATGAAATTAAAGAGATCAACTCTTAAGTAAAGGAATTTATGGATTAATTGCTAAAACAAGATGTGTTCCTGAGTAAAAAAGAATTCAATATTGAGTGGAAATAGAGGACAGGTATCAAACTATAAAGACTTGAGATAGATTAGAGGTGACTGATAAATGCAAGCGTTTATTACATGATGGATGATTGATGACACGTCTGAATGGCACTGGCCTTTACAAGCACCAATAATGACATACATCAACTCATACTCCAGTTGGTCAAAATAAAAAGTTAAGATTTGGTTGGCTTGAAGCTGAAGTCTCTCTCTTGTATTTGCTGCATAGGCCTGGTAAGTAATCAAAATGTCTCACAGTAGGTAAGATTTTTAATCGGCTCAGTGGTGCCTAGTTTCACCTCTTTTATGAATTTTCATAAAGCTGAGTTATACAGGCAGAAAAAAAAGGTAAGCAAAAGTCAATTTCAAAGTTACAGTTCTCTTTAGTGAAAATTACTTTTTGAATCAAATGTATTAGTACTGACAAGTGTGTCACAAAGATATGTTCCACAAAACAGTTTGGTACCCTCGTTATGTGCCCTGATCAATCACAAATAAGTAAATCAAGTTCTGTACACTGATAGAAAATGGTACATAGAGTTTAAAAAGCTCACCCCAAACTAATCAAATACTTTGAATAATGAACAGATTAGACAAAATCATGGTCTGCTTATGCATATGGCACAATCAGACAGCGAAGCTAAACTCATTGGATGCATTATTCATTGTGAATTATTTGCTCTACCTATTGGTGGGAAAGCTTGCAAACACTTTTGCTGTAACTATTATCATCTAACAGACTGAAGAAGGAGTCCTGATTGCCCTTATCATCACATAGCATCTTGGATAGATGAGGATTTTATTTATTTATTTATTTATTTATTTATTTATTTATTTAGTCTGAGAAAAGTGTTGTCCATCAAATGCTCAAACATGTTAGGGACAAACCACAATCTTTGCTGTAAAGACAAACCATGTATCTTCAATCTACCAGTAGTCTTTGCAGACGTCAAGGAATGGTGAATAAAGACCAGAGAATATAGTGGGTTTGGTCTGTCAGTAAAATTTTCAGTAAAGATTTTTCAAAAGAGGTAATGAAAAGAAACACAGAATTGGTAAAATTAAGTAATGCGCTCTAATGTAAAAAAAGGGAAAATAATAAAAAACAACATCACGGTTTCAAAATATAAATGAGTTAAGACTTTACAAGGTAAAATAGTGATCTAGAAGGAAATTCAGACTGAAGTGATAAGATTTGTCTGTGAAACCGTATTTTTTAAAATGTAGATCCAGTGTGGATTGAAGTGTGAGGATTTGGGAAATTATGTGAATACATAATAGGGTAATAGGGGACAAAACAGGTTTTTTATGTGTTTTGAACTATATTTCATTAATAAGAAAACTTTCATTTTTCTATGTTGACTGCACTCTGTTATCATCTCACATGAGCATAAAACCAAATATTTACACATAGTGGAAATGATGATTTAGCTTTCATACATGTTATGGAGTTATAAAGAAACTTCAAACAAACTGAAATTGTTCATCATCTTAGAGCAACAGTGGAACTGGCCCTTACTCAGAATGCTATAAGGAGGGGACAACCAGTGATATTAAAAAACCTCAGCAACTATGCTTAAAATTTTGTAACAAAGCTAACTGCTGCTAAATTTTATTAATCCAGATTGCCTAGTAGATCAATACAGGAAAAGGCATCAACTTTACATGAATAATGAAAATCTCCTTCGTTTTTATAGCCTACTTTAACATGCCTTGTAATCATTTAACAATTCAGGCATCAGAACAACTAGTAACTTCAAGAGTATAAACAAGGCACTCATATATGCAATTCCTAACCTGTAAAACCATGAATTTTTATAACTGTTAACACTGTGGAACATATGTGTAATTTTATCATCTTAATGATACTAAGATACTAGAGAATAGTCTATTTTAGGTACCATGACCTCCTTTGAGATGTCTATTAATGGAAGGAATATGATAAAATGTAAAACTGTTAATCTGCATAGGAATGGTAGCTTCTTTATTGCAAAATTATCATCTTAGTCTTTTCTAAAAGGTAGAATGGACAGCACTGGTCAGCCAAATGCATGAATGGCAGCCTTCCTCCCTCTCACCCCTCTAAACCAATGGCTTTGAAAATGTAGAAATGCCAAATTACCGAAGTCTCCTCACTTTCAGGACTGACCAACTTGATTTAACATCACTTTAGTTGTTGTACATATACTATTAACATGTTTCATCAATAAAGAGAGAGAGGCTGTATCAGGATTTGGAGGGGAGGAGCAATAATTCTGTAAAAACCAATTTCACTTTCACTCAGCATCAAACAAGTATCTCAGTATAATTTTTAGGACACTAATTTTGAATCCCTCAAATGAACCATCAAGTTTTCATAAAAGTGAATTACGCTGATTGAGAAAAATTGCAACATCTCTGCTCTATTAGAGATGAGGTTCTGAAACTGGCATCAGACTACGGGGGTAGACAGAACAAAATGACAACTGTGCTGCAGTTACACTACAAACAGAGGGTAAAGGATGATCATGTGGAGGCATGTGAGATTTAGGTTTATGTTCAGGTGTATTAGAGGCCCAACAAGATTTTGCAGATAAATGCAGTGGGTAGTTCTTGCATGATGCTAAGTTGCCAAATACGTGCATGGCTTCAGGCAGAGCTTTCCATTCTCGCGGCTTTGACCTGCTCACACAGCGATACCCATGTCTGGAGCATGGTATAAAGCTGTGTAATGGTGAAATAAACCACTGCATCAGAACACAGGTAAAGAATGGAGAAACTGATGAGGAACAAAGTGCATAAAAGATATTTAGAGGTGTTTATAACAGCAAAAGGATTTCTTTTGCCATCAGTTTGCCTAAACATGCAGCAGCTGTACCCTGAGAAGACTCTTCTGCCACTGTACATAGATTTTGCTGGTACTGCCAGGAGAGTTAGTCTTCCAGCATCATTTCTGAGCAATGTATGCTTGAACTACCCTTTCTAGACTTAAAAAACAACCTTGGATTGTACCCCAAGAAATAGGAAGATAATTACATGGGCTTAAAGCTTCATAGCTCCCTCAAGACGATGAAGGACTTTAAATGAAATTAATCAGTGTTCTGCTGCTGTAAAACTAAACCTATAGGGAATGGATTTTTACTCTTTATTCAACATATTTTTACTAAGTTTATTCCAATCAACATTGGGAGAGTCAGATACGGTACTGGTTATATATTTTTCTGTGGGAAATTTCTGCTTCAATTAAAAATTCTATCAAATTCCTTAGGATACCAAGAGCAGCCTCAGCTGATGAACCTTCCCAGCATAGAAACACACTGGGCCAGGAGGGGTCTTTGGTTTATCAGTTGAGGAATGTCATCTCTGCCCAGGAGGACAGAGGAGTAACATCGTCTGTGCATAATCACCCTTGTATCATCATGGGACCACTATCACCACCCTCCTCTTTTATGAGGCCATAATCCAGCTCGTTCAGTTTGCCACTCAGGAAAGGTGTTCCTGCATTGCAAAGCTGTGGTAGCTGGTGTTATTGCTTGGGTAAATACACCTGGGAGCAAATACGAGAAAAGCCATGCCTGCCTTTGGGAAGAGCATGCCAGCGGGTTTCTCTGGGAGGAGTCCCCCAGAACCAGAGATGTGGAGCAGTCCTGAAGGGGTCCCTGCACCCTGTAAGACCTCAGGACTGGCACAACACACCTGCAGATTATTTCTGGGTTGGTCTGGGAGTCAGAACCACAGTGGGGCCAGGACCAGAGGGAAGCCAGGACCAAGGCCCAGGGGAGAGCTGGTGCAAGGGTGTGGAGCCAGGCAGACACAAAGTCAGGTGCCACAAGGGAAGAGCCCTCATGCTCTCTCCTCAGCATCACGGATCTGGTGGACAACACCAGCCTCCCACACAGCCAGGTTTTGTGCTGGGAGGGGAGCGCTTTGCCTCACCCCTTAAAGAGCCCCGCAGGACAGTTTCACTGAGCTGTTTATTTAGAATACCAAATATCCTTCTCTCTGCTGCTCCCGTGGTGGGGGCGTAAGGCCTTTCTTTTCCAGCCCAGCTTCATTTTGTTGTTAAATTGCATTGGCCAGCCCAGCTGATTGAAGAGCAGCCCACTTGTTGGGATTTCTTAAAATGATTCTGACAGGTACCTTTTGTCAAAAATATACCACAACTGTGGCTGTGTAATCCCAAAAAGCCTTTGTTTAATTTTAAACGTGTCAGTGGAAAACATGACCAAACACAACAAGCAACCATAATCAACCGAATGTGTAACATGGATGCTGAATTATTGTTATGCTTCAAGAAAATCTTTATTATTCCTTTCTAAAGGAAAAAAAAATATGAAAAGTATGAAAGTGATATTAAGCAGATGTTAGACTGGAGTTGTCAATCTTGTCTAAGCACGCAGGTGCTAATGTGTTATAATTATCCCTTCTGGCAGTTGATATTTAGGATTTTGGATCCCACCTAGTCAATCACAGCTGTAATTGTTAAGCTTCTTACATAGCTAATATGCTGGGTAATAACCAGATCAAGATTTAATATTTGACGTTTACCATCAATTATCTTTTCTTCTGACATACATCTCCCCCACTCAGGTTCTTGCAGATCGGAACACTCTTCTGATTTCAGTAAAATAAATAAGAATCTGGTTAAAGAAGACTCAAATAAAAAAATATTTCTGTCATTGCCTCTTGTCTCACTGCTTCATGTTTCTTAAAGAACAGTAAGATATCTCCTTGTTACAAGCTTTAGAGGTATAATCATTTGATTCAGAACAATTCTTACCCATTTTACTTTTTGATGGATTTATTTACATAAAATCTCGTACCTGCTACAGCAAAATTGTGGTGTAAATATGTTAACCTAAGCCAGACATATTTTCAGGTGACAATATTTGCTATGAAAAAAAGCGTTGGCGTTTGTTTTGTAGTTAGAATATATATGTGTGTGTTCATACCACACACATTATACCAGAGGATATTTCCTGCTAAAAGCTCTGTGAAAATTAATTCTATGCTTAAAATATTTTAAAATTAATATTAATTTGTCAGTTCTGCATTTTTTATTCTTGTACTAACTAAAATCTGTGTTATAAAATTTCCTCCAATAAGCCTAAGTAGAAGAGTTGTTTTTTAATATGTTCTGAGATTTCCTCCTGTGTGATTATGCTGAAGTTCACAAAACTTAAATGCTTCAATTCTAAATCTGCATGCAGTATTCATAGCATGCTCAGGAGTTAAGTGTAGATTAGAGTTGGCCTGTAAGAAACTATGTGAACCAAGTTTTCAGTTGCTATAATTGCATGAAAAGACTTTAGATTTGCATCAAAAAGATATCTTTATTATTATTTGTCTCTAGCAATATTATATGACTTTCCCTTTAGCTGAGGGAGAGTGGGTTTATTTCTAGTGTTTCTAATCCTGTCTCAAAAGACCTTTGACAGAAAAAAAAATAAAATGCACATTTGTCTTTAATGCTGATTCAGAAAAGTTCTTTAGTATCTGCTCTTATTTACGTACACCAAGTGTGCTGTAATTCGCATTTTGTATTTCCTACAAAAAAAGTCCAGGTACACAATTTTTAAGATGAAAACATTTTTACTCCAAATTAAATCAAGACTATCAAATGTAAGGAAGAACATATTCAGTCCAGACTATCACTTTAGGCACTCTTTTGTTTTCTTCCAAGGCTACAGAACACTATTTTAATGCTTTTAAATCATTTTCTGTTCTAGTTTCCATGTGAATGCAGACAAGTAGTGTAAGTTAATTACAAAACTGTAATTTTACATAATCTTTTCCTTTACAGACGAGCCAGCACTAAAGCAAATAACAGTGGATAGTATTACAGCAATAGAAGCCAAACAACTCAGCTTGAAAATAACATTTTTACAAGTGAAGTTCTCCCTGTTGTCTAGAGAAGACAGCACCTTGGTTCAAGGGAATCGTGCTCCAAGTTTAAATACAAAAAGGCTGCAGTCAGGCAGCCAAGGGACATGAACACTTCAAAGCATAACAAATGAAACTGGACCTTGTCATTTTGCAATAAAATGTGAAGTCATGTAATAGTGCCCTTTTAAGCCACTTGTGACTTTTAAGACTTCAAATGAAATGCTATTAGCACAGACAGATAAACATGCTAAGCTGTTATTTGCCTGGGGCGATACCCTTGTGATTTGTAACAGGCAATGAAAATATAGCAGTCTAGGTGTTCAGGAAGAATGATATGAATACCAGTAATCTCTTCAGAGTGATGCCAAGACCTCTGATAATAAATCCTCCAGAAAATCTTGTGTTAGTCACAATGACTGGGTATTTTTTTTTTACCTCATTATAAAAGTTTTCTAAAACAGAGAAGAATTTCTAGAGGCTGATGAATATTTGTAGAAAAAGAAAAAGGTATTTATATCAACCTCACATTCAATTTTATGTCAGAAATGAAAAAAAATCACAATGACATTTTATCAGAGTTACAAATACCTGCTTTGATTGTACATTGTGGCACCTCGATTTACTTGCCCAAGCAAACCGAGTGAAACTGTTGGCAACATAACCTCACTGGAATTTGTAACACAAGGATTTGCAGAACCCAGAGCTTGAATAGAAACCAGACCATATCTGCTTAAAAACTTGCAAATAAAGGAACAGATCTACATCATATCTTATGTGAATATTTTCTCTCTATTATTCCTCTTCTATACTTGTGCTGACTGGAAAACAGTAAGTAGCTCTGTTTTTAATTTTTTCCCCATCTCAAAGCATGTATATATTTCTTGATTGAGAAAATAAGAAGGATGCAATGTTGGATTTCTTCTCATTAAGTTTTGGGGTATGTAAATAAGAGACAGAAAAGCACTGCTTTTACAGGAGTCTATGAAAGAGCCTGGCCTTCCTAAAAAAAAAAAAAAGAAAAAAACCCCATCTTTTTCAGAGCTGCATCAGAGAGCTCTGCAAAGGAGGTGCCAATCCAAATTAACCTGGAGAGCCACAATAGGCCAGGGTGTAAATTTAAACAAAAATCTGGATAGCAGCTTCATTTTTTAACAAGGACAGTATATCTAGTCAGTACCTGATGTATGCTCTGTTTTTCCAGCTGGCAGAGACTCTTGGGGTATGCAGGCACATATTTCCAAGCATGTTGTTCTTCTGAGTTGTTTGTGCTTGGACCATAACTGCAGTCTAGGCAGCCAAAATAAAATATGCCAAGTAATACTGGCTGAGGGACAGACAGATTGGATTAAATTCCTGCCTGATACAATGCGCTTGACATCAGTGGAGTCACACAGTGGCAGTTTATTGTTCTTCACTTTCAAACACAAAATATGGAGGGTGCTTTAAGGTAGGATGGTGAAGGTATTGCTACCACTGCCTTCGTGAAATTGTCTTTGTTTTCTCCTGAAGCCAACAAGGAGTTATCAGCCATGAGGATTCCCTGTTTGGCCAAATTTTGTGACTGCATGCAGACAGGGCCAGTGGCCTTGTATAGATACAGATTTACCTGTCAAAGTATGGGGAGACAACCAACCAGCTAATTTCCTCCTCCCACCTGTCAGTGACAGTGTCACAGCTTCTTGAGTGCTTCCCCAGGTGCCTGCAGAGGATGTGGGGCCACTGAAACCCACAAGAAGACCCATGCCTGACTCATGGGTCTTCTCGTGGACAAGTCAACAACATTTCTGTGCCTGAGTTCACCAGTTGCAAAACAGGAGTGTAGAAGTGTGCGCCTGTTTGTGTGGTGCTTGAAATTCAGGCCATGAAACCAGTGCGTGTTTTAAATAAAGGGTGTTTAAATAAACTTTCTCAGCTAGGATGTATTTGAGATGTGCATGGCCCAGCTCTCATCATAGGCAATGAAATCTGCAGAAATTTTCTTGGCAGGAAAGGCAGGCTCTGGAAGGAAAAATATAAAACAGTTTTCTTGATGTGCCATATTTTATGATTAAAATCTAAACTAAATATATATGAGCTCCAATAAACAAAAATCTCCTATAGTTTGCTTTAAAGCACCATGCTATTGTCTCTTTAAATAATAATGAAAAAGGAGAAAATATTCTACAACTTCCATAAAAAAATGTCATATTTGTATAGACCCCAAATCCCCTCTGTTTAAACAGGGTGATTAATATCAGCTCCTGTAGGAAATTAAATTCAGGGAAGAACAGTAATATGCAGATATGCAGATTTCTAGGCAGAATGGCTAGCCCTGGGTAAGAGAGTCAGGTTGATTAATCTGCATCCTCAGAATACAAAATGAAATGCTGGGCTCTCCTGGGTTAGTACCAGAAATGACTTTTCTTTCTTACATTAGAAATAAATGGACAAACACATACACGTATATTGCAAAAGGCCTTAATATCACATGCAGTGTTTACAAAGGTGATAAGAGTTTAATATTTAAAATATCCTATTTCATCTGGGAAAGGAAAGGAAAAAAAAAGCTGCTTCTCATTAGGATGAAGAGTTTTGTTTATGATAAAATAGTATTTTTTAAAAATCTTTCATAAAGACTACAAAATTATAAGGAAGTCCTGTATCAGCATGCAAGGAAATCTTTAATCTGTAAGCATTTTACTGAAATAATACTGGGAAGATATTGGACATTAACATGCTCATAGTGTGGAAAAACTGGAATGGTAAAACAAAAGTACTCAGTCCTAAGTTTTTAAGATAAATTTTGGTGCACTTTGCTTTTTTATTTCAAAATTAGAAATATAATACAGAAACACGACAGACCAAAATTATAATTCCACAGGCTTAATTTCCACAATACAAATTACTCCATAAATATAACCTTTCTCTCATTTCAGAATAACAGTATTTCCACATTACCAAGGGTAAATACGCAATTTTTAATAATTCAGTCTTTAAAAAGAACACCCCCAAAACCTCAGAAAAATATTTACAGCAAAATGCAGAATGTCATTTTCAGATTTTTTTTCCTCCTGTCGTTACTGGAAAACCAAGCCTGTTATTTAAAATCATTCAGGGTCTCTCCAATAATTGTATAGAAGTAGGCATTATGCTATATTATTAAAGCTGTAATTTCCTGCTGAATCTGGCTGGATGTTTCTTTTTATCACTTGGCAATTTCTATCTAGTTATGGCATAATTAAGTTTCCTGACCCTTGCTCACTCTCTTAACAGGACGCTTAGAAATATACTAGAATTGCAGATCTTCAACCTGATGTCCTCTCTCCCCACACAGTAATGGAATAAAATTATTAATCCAGTAATTGTACAGAACACATTACTTTGCACTGAATGTTCCTATTTCTCATTTTCTGTTAGTGACAATCAGGCAGAGGTACAAATCATTTCTGCAGGGAGCAGAGCCCTTGAAAAAGCCCCTCTTTCACTCCACTGGAGCTACCTGTACAGCTGTGATTATTCAAAGTCTAACACAGTACCAGGCTCAAGCGAACAAAACAAAGTTAATAAAATGGAATAAGGAAAAAGATATTTTCCTGTCTGCAGCCTCCCATGTGCCAAAATTAGAACCTTACCTCCAAGTGATAAACCACACTTCCAGTTGCATTTGTATAACAAGACTAATGAGTCTCAGCTAAGCATTTCAGATTTGGCTGGTGTTAGCAGTGGCCATCTACTGTGAGGGTACACTCTATATGCCTGGGCCATTAAGTGGGGGTGAGTGGAGAAGGAGAGGAAAGAAGTTGGAAGGAAGACAAAGGATCCTTGTTCTTGAACCTTAATATCTAGTTACCCAGAATGCGTGTCCGAACGTATTAAAATCTCCACAGAAGAAATCCTTAATGCACCACAGTGAATCACAAAATCCCAACTGAATTCAATCAAGTTACTATTTCCCACTAAGAAATTTGAAATTTATCTGGATGTACCTCGAACTGGATCTCAGTTTGGTAATTGTTTTCATGGGGCTTCTGAATCCAGTATGTGATGTTTATCCCAACATATATTATGAGCTCCACAACTCAGAAAATTAATGAAGACTTGGAAAACAACCATTTTTTTTTCTTTTAAACTCACATCTCCTCAACCAGCCCATGTAATAATTTTGGTTTATTTACAGATTAGCTACAGTTAGAGTGGGAAGGGGGGAGGGGAATGTTAAATTTTATCACCATTTTGTAAGAACCCTAGTTGAATCTGATCCTACACAGTGTTTTGACTCTAGCAGTGGATGTCCCTAAAATATGTAGCCATAATCCTTGCACTGGTCTCCTCCCTCTTTCCTGATTGAACCAGGCTTATCCCCTCTCTGCCTCTTAGAAGAAATATATTATCTCACTAAAACAAGATGGTTTATTGGACTGAAGTTCTGTGAATATATCTTCAGTGTACACTTGAATTGATGGAACAAGCAAGTGAGAAAGTCTCTGAAGCAGCACTGGTCCTTTAATAAAATCCTGATCTTAGAGAAGATAAATAGCAAAACAAAATCCTTATCTTCATGAAAAACTCCAGTAATTTTATTCAGATGCAATAACATGTTTCAAACTGAAAAAAGGCAAAGTGCTGTGTATCACTACAGAAAAGAAACACAAATACAGCATAGGATGATGCATTAGGATATTCCACTTGATCACAATTCTTTTTTTGTACTTTTCCAAGCTCTTGCCTTGTCCTCTAGAAATGAATATCTTTGGGTTTTTCTGAAGCCTAGACTGCACAGACAGAGAGTTCTGGTTGCATAAGCATTTCCATTACAGACTGTCAGGTTTATAAACTCATCTGTGTTCCTTGCTTTACATCTGTATGAGAGGAATGTGTGCCATTTTTGCTACTCTGATAAATTGAATTGATCAAATAATAAAAATAGTGTTCTAAAGTGCATTAGACAATAGGCCATTTCCAGTGAAAAACAATACTGCAGCAGTTGTCTCAAGGTGGTTTTTTTTTTATTTTTTTTCTTCTTTTTTTTTTACCTGCTACAAAATAGCTCTGGTTTTATTTCCATTGAGTCAGTCACTGCAGAAAAGGTAATCACTATAATCACAGCAAAGATTTCTGTTTGTCTAAGGCACTTAAGTGACTGCCATCACTACAGTGTCTGAGCAGCTTCCAGTGAAGTTGTGTTTCATGTGAAGCTTGATGTGGACTAACTGTTTAATATATAAAGCACATAATTTTGTCTATGACTTATGCAGTCATCTGAACCACTATTACAATTAATAATCAGGTTTTATACTGTCCCAATCTGAGGGAATAAAAGAGAGATGGAGAAAATAAAGCTATGAACTTTTAAAATACTTGTTTCTCTCTCCTGCACTTAATACAACATACACTAATTGAATTTTATTCTTCTTTAATATCTAGCACAAGAGCACCATTTACAGGTGTAGTAGCAGCAAATCATGCAATGATTTATCAAATGATAATATACTTGGGTATTTGTGTACAAAACAGTTATTAAGATTATAGCTTTACACCATCGGCTTGGCCTGAGGTTTTGCCTTTGCAATAGGAATATGATCAGCTCTATGGACACAAAAATTATATATTTGTGCAAATCATACACTTTTTTATACAAAGATCTCTATGTATACAGATAATAATTTCTTTAGCCTCTCTGCAGGAAGCATAGTGGTTATTTGAAGATGTATGTTTGCGTTCAACTTGTTCTGAAATTTATGGTTTCCCAATAAGGAGGTTTTGCACTTTCCCTTCCAAACTTTTCCTACTTTTCAGTCCATGGTAAGCTCACTCGGGCACAAAGTACTCTCTGTTCAGCCCAGTCTGGCTGTCCATGTAGATGCACTGAGGCTGGGACACTGCATAAAATGCTAATCGTCATTCTCATTCTCACAGTCTGATGGATATTTATTTAGGATTGTTACGCACCCTAAACATAAGCATCATAAACAAACACATATATAATTCATTCACCTAAGCAAACAACCAAATAGTTGCATGACATCCATGGTATTGGATGTTCTCAGAGCCAAATTAGGACAGTTCTTGCTTGTTTTCACCTGTGTGGACCTACTTGATTCTACCAACTGACAAGAGAGTGATGTTTAAAAATGATATGTTGATGTTGTAATTTCATTTACAGTGTTTTGCTTAGTAAGGGACTAAGAGTGAAATAGTTACAAATCCTCCAAATCAGCTATTACTAAATACATGCATTCATTATGAGGAGGTGGTGGGGAAGAACTATCACTTATATTCCTATAGTTTCATTGATAAAAATGATCTTGGAAGCAGAGAATATATTATTTTTTTCCTTTTGGATTTTTTTTATCTAGAAGTCTGGAAGACATTTCTAAAATAGATCTATTTTCTTTTCACTCTGCAGAATAATGCATGAATGATTATAACATATGCTCTATCTCCAGTTTTTTCAACCAGTGGAAAAGTGCCTGACACAATAATCACAACTTGTTGGGTTTTCAATCTGATGCTGTCCTATTTTATCATGGTAGTTAAATGTCCATTCTTGTTCGGCGTGATAAATGTTATGGCCATTTAACAGTACCGAAAAAGAGAGACATGTTAAACCAAATATTGCTTCAGATTGTGTCTTTTATTCTCCTTTATCATCATATCTTAATTTATAGTATAATCATCATTATCACAACTGTCAGCCTCATTTAACCTTCCCTGCTCTCCCATGATTCTCCGCTGTCAGGCCTGATTGCCTGCCTTCTGCTGACGGGCTGATAATGCCTGACTGATTAGCCCTCCCCGAGAAGAAGACAATGATATATAGAACCGCGCCGCTCGCTCTATATATTAATGAGGAGCTGGCAAAGCTTTGATAAGGCAGTGGAATAATCCATCAGCCAGAGAAGGAGCTTGTAAAACTGGTGGAACATTTCATGGGAAAAACACCTGGGAAGGATGTAATGACCCAGCAGCTAAATACCTCTCAGCCCTCCTTCCCCTCTTGTAATTAACATCAGATCGTTGCTGCGTGGATGGCACTCAGGGTATTATCAGTCCCCAAATCCTGCTCACCTTCTCCCCGTTTCACACCCAGGGCTTTAGGGCCTTTACAATGTCTTTAGTGAGAGGGCAATTAATAGCTCATTTTCCTTGGCGTTGGGAACTGTTTATCTTCTGAGCTAGCTCTTATCACAGGCCGCTACCTACGAAGGCGAGAGTCATCGGCGTTTTTGTGCTCTAGTTGTTACACTTACTCAGCAGAGGCCTGCTTTGCCATTAGATACAAAGCTTCTGATGGCTACTTGAGTTTGAATGCACTGTTATTACAGGTATTATATGAAATTGCTTGTGTTATGTGAAGGGGATTATAGAGGTTTTGGATCAATAACTTCAGTGGATGTTGGGAGTGATTACAGTGCTCTGTCAATTTTTCCCATTTGGCTGTCAGTACTGATTTACAACACACCACCTCTTTTATTCACATCAAATCACTCATTTCATTGGTAAATTCTATATGTCTCAATTTATTTAAGTAGCTGATTTGGGTAAAATAAAATGACTTCCTCTCTTCTATGTATGTGAGAATGTGTGCACATGTATACACACAACAGACATAACCCTATAGAGCTATAAAAGGCACTGACACTTCCGAAGCTTTGTCCTCTCGGAGACGATAATATGCAACATAATATAGGTCACCTAAATAAAAACAAGTAGGTATAGTCAAAACATTTCTCCAATGGCTAGGGAGGTTTTAACATGCTTTTTTCTTCCTTTACACAAAGCAACAGATCTACTGAGATACAACCATCTGGAGGATGCAGAGTATTTTATGCCACTGGAAAATCAACAAAGAAACAAAATAACTTGAGACATAGGTCATGTATCACTAGATCAGGCTTCCAGCTTTAAACTTGGTGCAGAAGGTCCATCCTGAAGAAGGAAGCTTAAGTGAAAGACATGGAGAATATTCAGGACACCCACCCCATAAGACTACTTGGATTGATTGTACAGTACTGATGGGAACTGAAAGAGGTTGATTCCAGAGTGGAGATACTAGGCATTTTGCAAAGTCAAGATCTTCCTAGTTTGTAGGGAATCACATTTTTTTTAGAAAATACCAAGCTTTCTGTTTCCAGAGATGTGCCACCCCTAGAAGTGACAAAGGTTAATGGGAAAAAAAAAAAGGAGAGCTCTTGGAAATGACCAGTGATAAATCAGGTTTGGCAAAATGAAGAACAGTGGGAATGCAACATGATGAGATAGTCAGGCCTTTATGTACCTGTTGAAATTCTGCATTAGAAGACAGTGGCACCATATGCAAGCATTCTAACCAAGGCAAGGGAAGTATAGATGCATGTTTACAGTGTTATGTTTATGTGGTCATTTTATTTCATGTTGTGATGTATATGTACCTGTTCTGTTAAATCTGGAATAAAAAGCTAATGGTGTTTTCTATTAACCTTGACCTAAAAGGGGCCATATATTTTTCCTTAAAGTAATAAGCACCTTATAGGAACAGTTTATAAAGAGCAAACAAATAAAATTGAGCACACACCCCCACAAACCTCTGATTGCACAATTCAAAGAGTCAAATTGATAAAAATAGACTTTACAGAACAATTAACTCCAACACTTTTGAGTGCTAAAGTCATTACACTGAAGTAATAGATTATAGAATATAGAAAAATATTACCATTCCTGGAATAACGTCCTATTTCTTTTTATTGTTGCTTTCGCTAATGTATACAGAATAACTTTCTCAGATTTATAACACCCAGTCTTTTTCCTTCACTGCAATATATTTCCTAATAGAGTTTAGGGATTTTAAAACAAGAAAATACAGAATTATGTTTAAAAGCTAGCAAGTTAAATCTGTATAAACTGTGTCGGTATTTCTGAATAGTCATGTTACTCCAGGAACACTGTGTTGTAGTGTATGATACTGAAGTAAGAGATCTCTTAAGTCATCTGTTCTTAGGGACCCGACACAAGAGCTTTCAGAGAACCGCTAGTATTTTTACTAATACAATAAAAGCCCACGTATTACATATTATAATTATGCTTGTATTAAAAATTAACCTGGAAAAAAGTGCTAATGAAATAACCCTTCTTTCTCAAAATATTCAGTCACTGGAAATATTAAGTAAATAAACATAGGTCAAAAACTTTATATCCACTGATCTTTCAGAAGGCTGAGCTGGTTGCAGGTAGAAGTAGTGATCAACCAACATTCAAAGCTCAAAATAACAAACTAATAAACCATTTATCCACAAAAATACAGACTGCAACACTTATTTGTACTGTTCTGTATCTGCAGATCAGGAGAAGTTTTGCCAATATATCTTATGGGATGAGGTAGTGCTTGGCAGGAATAATATTAGCAGTGTTGACTCTAAACTTGCACAAAATTAGTTATTTGTGCTTTAAAAAGTTACAGTCCAATAACTTTGCTCTGAAGCCTAGAGGACTTAAGTTTGAGCTCTGTAAGGTCCCATGTAATTATTCCTGTGGTAATATTAGGCACAGATGTATGTAGCTTAATAAATAAAATTTCTATCAATCCTTTACATGGATTTTGGCTCTACAACATTTGTAACTGTATGAAACTTGAGGATACATGCTGTATTTGAATCAGTTGTTTATTAGAGATTTACAATAGTCAAAGTAATAATTTATGTGTGGTTCCAACAGACATCACATTGACTTGGCCACAGAGTATGTGTTGACAAATGATCTGATTTAGAAACGGAAAACAATAATTTTGAAGACGGTGCTACTGTATCTTGGTAAGATTACCAATATACTTAGCTACTAAATAACTATTCCTTCAAGAAAGGACAGAATAAACAGAAAGTTTTGAGAAAACTATTATTGCCTCCACACCCGCACCCCCTGACCGGGGTCTCAAAGTAGGTATACGGAAACAGTACTGCTTTCAGCAAAATCTGGTAAAGAAAATTTTAGTGGTAGGAGATGAAGAATCTTAAAAGGTGCATAATATCATTGAAATATATTTTATTACTTAGATCCCTTTGGCTTGATGCACATGCTCATGTGCCATGCTCTTTTGCACATCAGCACATCAGAAGACCAAAGTTTTCTCTGTGGCAACAGCTTCTAGTCATTTACTCAGACATGCTACATTGGCTGTCAAGATGATGGTTTTGTGGAAAGAAGTGTTGGATGTGGTGTGAGGGATGCACTACCCTGTGCCTGTTGGCTTTCCAGCTGGGATGTGTTATTCCCCACATTCCTCCTCAGAGAGCTACTTCTGTCACCTGCACTGGCAAACAGAAAACAGACTTCTCTATCTTCACCTAAGTGAAACCCCACAAGTGATCATGGTCTTCTATTTCACAATTAAAATTTAGACTTTGCAGAAAGTTTCTCACCACAGTTGCCTAAAGCAAGCTTGGATGAAGCTGTAGAGTAGGGAACCAATTCTCAGCAGGAGACAAAATCAACACAAGGCTGATAAAAATATTACCGTCCATGAAACCTTGAGAAGGCTTCAAAAAAGTAGTAAAGTATTCCATTGGTTTTATTTCTCGTGTATTGTTTGTAAATCTCTTTCACACTTAGATGGCAGTTTTTGATATATGCTGCGCAAGTAAAAGGCAGAAAAACTATTGTTTTGATGAAAGCTTGAGAACCTCATACAGTCATTCAGCTCTAGCATTCAGAGAAAGAAAAAACAATTATGATGCTTGTGATGAAGCTGTCTGCCAGGCTGTGGCCATGCCTGGATGCTGGGAGGTGGTAAATTAAAAAACTTGCAGGGTAACATGGACAATTTAAGAAGTAACTTTAGCAATTGTGTGATTATCTGAATGGTGAATGGTAAAAAAAAAAACAACCCTTTGAAATTTAACAAGTAAAAACAAAGGAGTCCAGGAAGTGTTTAAACTAAAAATATCTAAATGATATTTCAGTTCACACTATATTGAAACCTGTTTTCACGTATTGATTCTTACCAGTAACACGTGTATTAATAGAAGTGCTGGTGTAGCTCCTCAGCAAGGCTTCATGTAATCTACTACAAGGGTGGCATTAAATGTTTAAAAGGAAATTGGTTGGAGGTTGTTTTTTATTTAATTTGGTTTTGAAAGAGAAAAAGTGAAAGTCAGAGGCTTCTTTATACACTTTCCCTGGAAGTAGAAAAACTTTATACATTTTATTCCAAAAGTAAATTAATCCATTTTTTTCTGATATAATGTTTTCAAGGTGTTTGGATAAACACGTTAAATCAGGGTGTTCTCTAGACTCTATTGTGATCAGTTCTTGCTGAAAAAAAAGCTGTGAGCTACATGTGATTATCTTTCTGCAAAAGCCACAGGGGTCAAGGGAGAATTAGGTTAGATATTAGAAAAAGGTTCTTCACCTATAGGTGGTTGGGCACTGGAACAGGCTGCCTAGGGAAGTAATCACAGCACCAATCCTGCCAGAGTTCAAGAGGCATTTGGACAATACACTTGGGCACATAGTGTGACTCTTGGGAAGGGTCCTGTGCACAGCCAGGAGCTGGACTTGAAGATCCTTGTGGATCTCTTCCAACTTGGTATATTCTGTGATTCTGTAATTATTCTTACTGTTTCGAGTGGTTCTAGTTGTCTACTCTTCAGCAACTGAGGCAAGGCCACGAGATCAACAGCCAATGCAATGGGTTTTCTAATCACATCTTTGCTACTGAGTATTGCTTATTGACTTGCAAATAATGGGTCTGATCACTATCTATATGTGTAAGGTTCCTGTCCCCTTGAATAAACCTACTACAAAAAATCTCTAATTGCTAAAATTCCACCTTTAATTTCTTCTGCATATTGGATTTGACAAAACTAGGGCCTAAATAGTTTTCGAACAGATGAGGTATCTGTAGATTCCAGAAATCAAATGGCTTGTCCAGACTCATATAACAGCAGGTTCAGAAGTTATGCTTCATGACTTTCAAATTAATGCAAAACTTTTCAGGCAAATATCTTCAAGGCTCTGATTTGATAAACATTGAATTATACTTCAGAATGTTACTTCATTTCTGAGACTGCTGTAAAGATGTTCTTTAAATGGTTTTTGCACTTACACAAGGTGAATATTGCACATAGCTCATGGTGAAACATTATTTTGCGTGGACAGGTCTTCCTTGAAATTGGAACTATATTTTTGTTGTTGATCACTATGTAACAAAAAAGAATTTTGCTGCAGCCAAGAAATGACCTGAAAAGTGTGGGCCCTCCCCAACCATCCTGTGCAACGGTAAGAGGACAGAGCACCCACTTAGTTGTGGGAGACATATAAAACGGAAAGCATATAGCAGCTTGTCACTGTACTGAGTCATTGTTAATATCCTTTTCCACAGTGGTTTTTTTTTCTAGTTTTATCTTTGCCCTCTCAGACATAACACATTTATTTTAGAAGATATCCTCTCTAAAATCCTACAGCCTAAAGCTTCCTGTGAATCTCTTCCCACAAAACCATGCACTCCTAGAAGTCACAGAAGGTCAAGTACTGATGCCCCACGGCTTTTAATCCTACAAAAGAGTAGTAGGGATAGAAGGTTCTTAGAAGCTTTGCCACAGATCCTCTTTGAAGACACTTGTGCACAGTCCTGAGCCAGTATGAAAGGTTTGGAAAACATAGACCTGTGTTTTTTGTTTGACAAAACTAAATTTCAAAGTTATAAAATTGGTAAGATAAAGCATCTTATCCTGGAATGAGTATTTCAGGTATGCACTGGTCACATGTGCTTTTGAGGCTTTTGCTCATTCTCTGCAGATGAGTGTGACACTCCAAACATTCTTTGTGTCAGTACCTCTGTGCAAAATCAATAAATCCTCCTCATTTACCTGTATATCATTTACCTTCGGGTAGATAATTACAACTTGTTGTCTCAGTTTTGGCACACCAGCTGAGCTATGTGATGTGCAAACTGGACACACAAGTAGGCTTTCAGTTCAATCTAAACTATTTTGCTCCTTTTCAGAAATGCTTTTACCCCTGATGAATGTGTCCCAAGTGTAGCTGAGGGTTTTATATAGGCTGTTTGCTATGAAGTTTTTAGTTCAACATGGGGTTTAGGATCCCAGAGTTCATGTTTAAATTCTAGTCTTATCTCTCACTCAGCCTTGATCTCAGCTTTGTCTGTTGTAAAATGGGAATACTGATTTTTTTTCCTGCAGGTGCCATGAAGGACTGCAGGTTGCCTATAACCATGTGCACTCTTTATAGAATCATAGAATGGTTTGGGTTGGAAAGGACCTTAAGGATCATTTAGTTCCAACAACCCTGCTTTGGGCAGGGACAGTCCCATGAGACTAGGTTGCTCAAAGCCCCATCCAACCTGGCCTTGAACATTGCCAGGAATGGGGCATCTACAACCTCCCTGGGCAACCTGTTCCAGTGCCTCACCACCCTCATAGTAAATAATTTCTTGTTAATGTCTAATTTAAACCTACCCTCTTTCAGTTTGAACCCTTTACTCCTTGCCCTACTGTGACAGTTCCTGATGAAGAGTCCCTCCTCGCCTTCCTTGTAGGTTCCCTTGAGGTACTGGAAGACTATGAGGTCTCCATGCAATCTTCTCTTCTCCAGGCTGAACAGTTTGCAGTAAGGATCTCTGTCCCCTTCTACAGAAAGGACAAAAGCAATAGCTACAGGTCTCTGTACCTGGCCCTGCAGAGGAGGAGTACGAGACACCTGGCAGATGCACTTCATGAAGTTTTCTGCAAGCAAATCTGCACCCATGAGCCAGTCAGCATTCCCATAAAAAATGTGTCTGCCTGCAGCTTTAGCTTTGGGTAATTGATTTGAAGGGAAGCTATAGGGATATCAGGGGAGCTATAGGGATATAATTCCTGGGCGTAGGAATGGGAAACCAATGCTAACAGTCAGAGCTTGACCTCCACTTTAAATGCCACCTCAGGTAAAGAGAAGGATGATTTTCTGGCTCATGAGAGCATTCCCTTGCTTTGGGAGACCTGATATTTTATATCTCATATACCCCACCTGATGCCACTTGTGGTTAGAACATTCACTGGGAAATAAAATATCAACATAAGGAATAAGTAAAAAAGACTAGAGATAAACACGGTGATAAAATCTTCTCGTGTCAAGAGCTTGCTACGTTTAGCTCAGTGATTGCATAAGACTATCTGTCAGAAACCCATCATCCTCCATTTTACCAAATTTATAGGTCTGGGGTTTTCACAAATAAATATGCAAGATCAATATTTTATCGTGAATAATCTCCACTTCTTTGAAAACAGGAAAGTATCTAAGGTGGTGGAAAGACTGGGAACAGACTCAGCTCAAAGTTTTGCATTGAACCCACTAATTCTGGAAAAACTATGCAAAACCAGATTAAATGGCAAGAATCATTTTCAGCATAAATGTACGTAAATTCCTTTGATCAGTTACTGTAGCGAATCCAGAAATAGTCAACTTCCTTCTGATTCCAGCCATCTCAGAGACATATGTTTCTCCCTTTCTCCTTATGTCACCTGTCTTCTCCAGAAAATGGAACAAAGAGAGCATTTAATATATTTTATTTCTTAGCATGGGAACACCTGGTTATCATTTACACACCTGTCAGGGATCGGTACTTGCCCTTTTGAGTAGTGATGCTCATTTAAATGAGCATTCTCTATTGAAACGTACAAATCTGATTCAGCTGAGATCAGTCCAGTATTCTGATGCTGCACTTAATTTATGGATGAACAGATACTTTAGCTTTTTCAATATTGCAGGTGTTTTCCTCCCTGTTAACAAATACCAATCAATCTTAATTTAGTTGCTATATTGCAGTGTTTTAATTTGAACTGTGTTCTGATAAGACAAAGTTATTCTTTATTTTAAACATGGTAATCTATGTGGGTGAAAAGAGCAACGGGGAATTTCTGTGTGACACATTTAATAGTTCAAATGAAAAATAATTGAATACTTTGCAGCTCAAAAGTGGTTTATCACCATGGGTATTGCAGTGTTTAGAGTTACTTAGTTTGACCATGTTAAAGTAAGAATAGATTGTTCAGTTGTGAAGCATATTATTTGTCATCTATTTAGTCTGCTGTTTCTTCCAGAGAAAAATCGTCTTCATTTGGAATAGAAAGCTCCAAAGAGGAACCAAGATGTGTAGGGATGGTAAAAGCTTGCCATAATAAGCCCTTACTTAAGGTGAAAACATTACTATTTTGAAAAACAAGATAATTTGGGAGCCTGCCTACACTTGCTGATTCCAACAAAAGTGACACTTACTACCATCCTAGCTGTTACATATTTTACTACTCAGCCTTCTATCTTTACGCTGTTTCTGTTGCCAGTCTTTTGTACTCAACTTCATGAAATTGATCCCTGAATTGGTTATTTTATTGTCGTGATGTTAATGAGCCTTCAGGTTGGAATGATTTTTTTGGCTTTGTTTTCTAAAGGATCCCAGACCCTATGAAGGTTCATTAATGCCACACAACAAACCCACGACTTTGGGGTAGCATTCTGTGATCTCTATTTACAATTGTCTTAATATACATTACTATAAGAAATGTCAAAGTCCTCACCTTAAAAAATAGAAACTCCTCTCTCCACAAACGATAGCTTTGAAAACTGATGCCTTTTGCACTGTGAGAGTTCCAGGTTTGAGAGACTATTCCTTGAAACAGCACTGAAGATGCCTAGCCTATTTTCTCCTCTTTTAATAATCAGATTAATATTCAAGCATACCAAACCCTAGCTTCCCACATGTAGACAAGCACACAAACACCTCACAGCTACAATATAACCAGCTGATTAGAAGCTGCTTTTATTTCTTTTATTACAAGTTTTGCTCAATTTTAACCCTGAGATTTGCTTTATGGGGAAGTGTCTGCATACTGCCTTCCTTTTGTCTCAACCAGAGGGTTTAATAGCTAAGGTAACTGAAAAGGACTAGCACCAGAAAGGCTTTGGTTACCAGAGTAACCGTAAAAACAGACCCCAGTCTCCATGGCAAAGAGAAAAGCTATTTGCTGCAGCCTTTTCAGACCTTGAACAGACACTGACAGTTTTCCTATAATCAGTGCAGATTATTTGTAGCAACTAACTATATTATAATGTTAACTATAGGAGGTCTTTGAAAATATACAGTGCAAAAAAAAAGGAAGTAAATAGAAGAATTTTTTTTTTTTTGCTAGCTTAGGTATGGTTGTATCAATCATTTAGAAATTATATATAAATCAATCTAACATTGTATTCCAATGAAACCACCTCTTTCTTAAGGTTCTATCCTCCCTCCTCCCCCTCTTTTTCTTTTTGCTCTTAATTTTCTCAGGAAGTCTGTGTCTTTTGTGGTGTTTAAACACCTAACATCCTAGTGAAAAAGTTGTTATGATAAATGCATATGCTATCATTTTATTGCATGCTGACTTCTATATGTTTTTCCAAATACTATACATCAGTGATGCTTTATCTCATCTGAATGACTCGATAGCTTATTCTTCCTGGTGTCTGTTTCAGGATATGTTCAAATTACACAATATATATTTTTTAAAAGATCTCTGTAATTCATGGGTCTACAAACCCTGCAATACAATTACCTAAATTACCAGTGCACATTTTAAGTGCTCCTTGTGGCTAATCATTCTGTCCTCAGTGAATTGCCTGACTTGCCAGTGGCTTATTCTCTGTAATGGCACTGTTCAGTCTCTCTCCTCAAAACCAATGTCTGTGAGCAGAGTCATTAATTCTAATATGAGTTATCATGAAACTTTAAGTCTTAACCATTTTTAGCTATACCTATTTAAATAGCTGATGATTGCATTGCTGAGAGATGTATTACAACGTACTTCCCAGGTAGGTTAGTTTAAAAAAGAATTGAAGTAAGAGTTTTAATGAATGAGGTAAAAATGTAATGAACAGAGAAAGCACATATTTAGATGAGTAGTTTATTTTAAAATGTATATGCACATATTTAAAATAATGCCATCAACACACAGAGCAGCTAAGGTGTAGGAGTGGAGGAAACATTGTTAAAAATCATTTGACTTAATCCATTTTGGATTTTATTAGCAACATAAAGTTTTAATACATATTTTAAAAATTGCAGTATGTGCAATATATGTAGCTTTAATATTTTTTAAAGTATTACAGTTATACATTATGTTAAATTGAAATGTACAAAACATACAAAAAAACAACCTGTAAAATTCACTATATGTCATTCAAACCGCTTAATAAAATTACCCGAGAATTGTATTGCAAATAAAAATTCAAATAAAAAAATTATGCTTTTATTTAAAACAAAGAAAAATAACTTATTATGCTAAGCTTATTTTTCGTCATGTGTGTCTGTGTTGTTGTGAAGGAAAGAATTGTCTAAATAATTGAATGAAAATTATTGCCAGATACCTGTCATGTTAAAGGAAAGAAAACTTTTATCACCTGGTATAATACCTTTGCTTTAAAGGAAACTGAGGCAAAGATATTTTTCTTAAAGCCACAGAAGTTCAAACATGAAATCTAACTCAGCACACCAGGACCCCCAAGCCAGAGCCCAGGATATGATTCTTCAACTTTCCTGTAAAATAACATGTTTATAAATTGTCTTCTGTGTTTTGATGCTAAAATTTAAGTCACAGAGCTATGTGAGCTCAAGTAGAATCATTTCCAGAAATGAGTGGTGTAAGACTAGTGGTGGAAGGTTTGCAGTGCTTATCCTTGGAATAAGGATGTATATTCTTAACTGGAGGCATTTTCACTCCAACTAAAAACACAGAGCTCAACTGAGAGATGAGAAGCAGAGTTTACTGGAGTAAAAGCTAGAGCAGTGAGATCAGACTGTTTCATCAGCTTGTCTTAGAAAAGGCATCTTCACACGATATAAAAACAAACAAAAAAAAGCCCCACTGTATTATTAAAATCTACTAATTTCATTCAACTCTTTTCTGGAAAAATGTTATCAAGTGTGGTTAAAATACAAACAGACTGAGAAGGCTTAAAGGCAGAAGAAATAGAGATAGAACATGTTAGCTATTCTAAAATGACTGGTCAATACACTTGGTTTGGAACACAGTGGAAGAAAGAGCATCAAGGAAAGGATCCCAGAACAGGCAAAACTCAGGCTCCTACCACTCTGGACTATGGAAGACATGCACCTGCACTCTGTCCTGCAAAATCTCTTGGCTATTCTAAATTTCTGCTTGTTTCTAGTGTCAAAACTCTTATAGTTCTTCTAAAGTTTACAAATAATATTCCCTGAGGCAGGTTGTTAGAACAATCTCAAGGTATCTGAACTTCCAGTCCCTATGGCAATGAATAGCTGTTGACAGAGAGATCCATCCAGATTATCTGGGAGAATGGCAAAGCAGACATTCAAAACAGTTTCCTACAGTTCCTAATTGCCTGGCTTATGAGGCTGTTGGCTTTTCTGAAGTCTTTCTTTTCTCTTCTGCCTTCTTCATCCTGATGTGGATTGGGACTCTGGGGAATTTCAGAAAGTTTTGAGAGACCCAGTACCAAGTCTCAAGACTAGAAAAGAATATCATCTTCAGTTTTGCTAGAGAAGACTTCCTGCTATACCAGTTCACCCAGTGATTCCTAGAATATAGGAAAATGTCTTCTGACTGGTAACATGAAACTAAAAAACTTGTGACCCAAACTCATATTTTAAATTGGTCCTCCAGAGCATAAAAAGATATGTGCACTTCATCAGATAGCCTTTTATATATGGATTATGACTTTTTTTTTTTATGCTACATACTGAAATAATTCTCTTGAAGATAAAAGATGAAAATGTAAAAACAAGTCCATAACAGATAAAATATAATGTTGAATTCTAAGTATAATGATGAGCACTCCTGATGCCCCTTATATATTTAAAATTGCCATTCAGTTGTATTGAATGTAATTCATGCTATTTTTCCAAAGCATAATCCCACAAGGGTTTTGACCAAACAAAAATGCTCTAATGACTGCAAATGGTTCAAATATTCTGTCCAGTGAGTTGAAGTTAAGTGATAAAAGTTTCCATGTTAAAAGAAATAATAAGTGGAATTTCACACATATTATAGTAATCATGAAGCATCCAATTTACATAGAAATAATGTAAAAAATTCTGACCATGATGGTTTAAGTGAATCATTACATGCATTGCTGATACATTTAGAAAACTGCAGCATGCCAGGTATGTTTCTTTTAGCATAATAAGTCTTGTAATGGAGCCTTTAAAAGCCTTAAATGTATAGTTAGATTAACCTTTCTGTTTGGATTAAAAAAAAGGAAGAAGAAGAAAAAGAAGAAGAAGAAAACAGATAATCATTAAATAGCCAATTAAATCAATATTCATTTCCCTTTCCAAGTTAGTCTAGTTTCTTTTGACTGTCCTCCTCTCCAAGAAACGTTTTGTTATTTACACTGCACTCACATTTAAATAGTTCTGCTATGCTAATGTATTTTAGTTTCATAGGAGTTCACTCGTCCTCTCTGGATCAGTTACAATTCACAGCAGCACTGAGGTACCCAACCCTAGGTGTTATTCCCAAGCAGCTGTTTTGCACAGACTGATACTAGAGTACAGCTGTGGGATCTAAGGTCTCAGACTTCATGTGGAGAAAGGCCTTCAACTATACAAATCTTCAGGAGTTGCCACCTAAACGTAGCAAGACAAACTTTCAACAAAATACACGGGAAAAGTAACTTGCCTGTGAAAAGTTAGAGTTAGGATTTGTTAATGGTATTATATGCTTGCAGGTTTTTAAAAATTATTGACCCTGCTTTTGTCTTTTTTTTTCAATTTTAGACTCTACCTTTATGTGGTTTGGGTTTTTTGTTGTTTTTTTTTCAATGAAAAACATTTTTTGGTGCTATGAAAAGTGTGCTAAAAACAATAATTGAAACAAATCAATCAGTTCCATACCGCAAAGAAGTGCTTTTTCATCAACACCACTGCAGAGCTTATAAAAACCTCTTAAATTACATGTGAAGAAATCTGACCATCACACAGTCAGTCCCTGAAAATCAGACCTCTCTCCCAGGCTGTTTCACCCCTATTTGTTTGTTTTTTTTATTGTGTGGTCTGTGATTATCATACCATTTGTCTTTTCTGTTTCCTTCAGACCTCAAGGGAATGCAAAATAATAAAGATCCCAGAAATAGATTTGGATTGAATTTGATTCTTTCCAATAGAGAGTTCAAACAGCTAAAGAGGGTCACAGAATCAATATGCTCAAAAAACGGGTATTTCAGAGAAAAACTCAGTCAGGATACAAGAGGGAAAACCAGCTGTTCTCCCCTCTTCACCTTCACCCTTCCACTGTTGCTGCTGCCCTCCTCTTTCCCATTTCCCCTCCCTTTTGGAAGCTGCTTTCCATTCTTTTTTTTGTGTACCTCTTCTGCTGGAGGCAGCCCTCTCCCTCTCTGGCTGCTGGCTTCCTCTGCTGCCTCTACAACAAGGCTTTTGTAGCTTTGCATGCTAATTCACAGGCATGAGATCACAGATAGACTTCAGGTTTAAAAGACTCTTACATTCACTGAAAAAAATCCCCAGTCTGACTACTTTCCATGATAGCTTGTACTTTTAAGAGATATATTTTGAGTATGATGGAGAGACAATATAAAGGTGTTTCTTTAACTTTTTCAAAATCCATGACCCTCCAAGGTGGCAGGTTTTGAATATTTCCAAACAGATACAGAAAAAAACCAATGCCCAAACTTTTATTTTAACCAATAAGTGTACAAGTGAATCAGTTCAAAGTTTACTCATGGTCTCATTCCATGCCTATTCACATTCCATGTAAAGCAGTGATGTCTCCTTCAAACTATTCCTACTGCAAATAAAACCTAAAAAATTTTGCAGACAGTTTCATGACATTTTTGGTAGCATTCATTAGCAGACTAGCAATATTCATTTAACTGCTGTTGTATTGGCTTTTTTGTTGTTGTTGTTAGTGGTGTTAATTCCCATCAATTCTCATTGAACATGCTCCACGTATTAAGATAAAAATGCAGCACCCTTCACAGTATCGGCTCTACTGTCATGAAGTGTCAGGATGAACTTGTCATTTTCTAACTCCAAAATGGGCGTGGAGGAGAGCACAAAGCAAAATAGTATGAAGGCTTGAACACTTTTAGTCCTAGAGCATCCTGCATTGCCATGGGCATATTACATCATGGAATATATCCAGAGCTTATCCTCTTGGAGTCACTGGAAATGCCATATGCCTGGCAAACATAGACCTCTTGATCCACCTTAGCCTCCAAATGCCGTTCCATAAGGGCAGAGATCACCTCTAGCAGCTAAATTACATTTGACCACCCACTGCAAATACCTTGGCCAAGTCACCTGAAGTACATAACATTAGATGTCCATGGTAGGTAGCTGAATTAATTCCTGTCAAATTTAATTTTCACAATGTCTCAGAATTTAAATTTCCAAGCAAAAGAAAATTTATAGCCATCCTACTTGCAAAGAAATTTAGAAAATATGACTTGTGTGTAACCAGTACTGGTTGAATCCGCTGAGTGAAGGAAGCATCCCCACAGAAATATTCAGAGAGTAATTCAGTATTAATGGAGGGGTGAGTTTTTGCAGTACCCAGGTTTAGACACTTTACAGAGCTCTAAGGAGGTAAGGTAGCTGGCTAGTTTCCTTAGCTTGCCTATGCAAAGAGCAAGGCAAACTGACATGGGTCACGCTCAGTCTTTCTGCAGGTACTGCATAATGACACCAGGATGATCAAGCTGTTAACTTGGCCAGCTAAATTCAGTGCATAACTATGAGTGGCCTGAATAACTTTATTGGCTGTTCCTGCTCTTTGGTGACCTCACAGGATATCCACCACATAAGGTCTGGAAGGGGAAGAAGGTGAACTTTGCAGGCAATCAACCCATCAAGGTACCAGTTCGTACCTGAATGCTGATGATTTAGACTCTCTTGGAATCTGAGAAACCCTCCACTCTTCTTTGTATAGAAAGAAGGAAATACTCTTATTGATCAGCCTACAGGGATAAGACAGAGGGGGATGTGTTCTTAGTGAAGGTGTAAATGAACAGGGCTGGCACAGATGCTCAGAGCTCTGGATTGTTAACATCTACTCCTTGGTAAGACTTTGGTCCCAGCCAGTTACAGAATGAGTTAGCCCTCAAGATAGAACAACACTGCTAATTTCTGTAATTTATCACATGTATATGCCACAGCAGTTCCAAAGACAATGCCAGAGATGATTTCAGAACAGAAAAGACCTTTTGTTCCTGTTTCTTTCATTCCTAAGAGGGCATAAATCAGAAAAAAATCCGTCTCATGAATTGTGAACAAGGATACCAAACATCACTTATGGAAGTAAAGATTTGAAGCTTATATACAAGCAATTATAAATGACCCATTGGAAAGGAAGGGTTTGTACACTGGTCTACTGTACAGTGGTAATTTCCTAAGACTCAGGCCAATGAAGGGCTTTGGCATTTGCCTGCCTAAGTATGTGAATAGTTCTACCAACTTTCAGACAATTACAAGTATAATTCGTGCTAAGTTTACATTTGTATCAGCATCCTGTAACTGCAAAGATGCTAAGTCATTCCTACAGTTTTCTGTACAGCAAATTGTGAAAGAAGAGCTGAAGCTTCAAGCAATTTTTTTTTCAGAGACTCCAGCCGGCGGCTGAAAGGTTCTTGTAACCATGTGAGCTAAATGAGAGAAATTCAGGAATGTGTTCCACAGCAAAGATGTCAATGTAGAATAAGAAGTAGTATTTTAGGAGAATGCAGTATACTCTAACTATATGGAGTATTTCACACACAAAAATGTTGCATTAAAACTATCTTTCAGTGAGAAATTAAAATTCCTTAACTGTTCTCGGTGTCATACTTTGCACATTCTCTGCCATGATGGACTATTTGTCCTAACCAATGCAAAAAAATAATCTATTAGAAAGCTGTGAAGAAACTTATATACAGACAAAGAAGTCATATTGTGAAAGCAGTGTGTTTTATAAGTACCTTTAGAACATATCCTTTCCATCAGTTAAATACCCAATGATGTAGTTTAGAAGAATAAAAAATTTTTGCAGTCACTATATCTAGTGGAGCAACAGATTTCAACAGACACCAGGAAGTACCTCATTTAATCCTGTGTGATGGGGATATGTGTAAACCTGAGGAACCAGAAGTGATTGTAGTAAAGTTATCTTTTCATCAGTGGCTATAACTTCTCAACATAACTAGAAATATATTAGAAGCACAGAAGTGTTTCGTGGGAACATATTATTTGATCACATGCCTGAATAGAAATTCGTCAAAATGTTTTGTTTTATCAAGAATTCAAAGTTTCATTCTTATCCAAGAAAATATTTCAATAAATGCCTTAAATATCTCAAAAAATATTTACAGAAGGAAGATTTGGCATTTTTCTCATCCATGATAAAAGGAAATCTTAGCAAGAGTAAACATTCCCCATGAAAACCAAATGAGAAGTTCTGGCCAGTTCCAAAAATGGTCTGGAAATGATACAGAACAACACTGCATGCAAATCAATACAGCAATATTAGTTCCAAGCACCTCCTCCTCACATGCTAAATCAAAATTGTTTCAAACTGCCCAAACTGCCCATTTCCTTCCTCATCTTCTTATGAAACAAGCAATTTTAGAATGACACTTTTACAATTCTTACTAAAAGCTTAGTCCCCCAGCTTCATTGATGCCATGGTGGAGAAGAATTGACCATGTTCTGTGGCACATATGGCACTGCACAGGGCATCCCTTCCTGATTTCCATGGTGATGGAAATGGTCACTGTCTTACAAAATTACTAGCTTTGATCACAACTGCTCCGCAAAACAGCTGGAACAAATTAAGGATTAGCTGGGAGGCTTGTCTCCCCAGTATATTAATTTGATTTTTTGCAGTCATCTGAGAGAATGGGTCCTCCAGGCAATAGCTGAAGGGGAAAGTGGCAAGAAGGCAAAATCGCTCAGAGCAGATAACACTGATTCTCCCCAATATTTGTCAGCAAGGAAAACAGGGTTGAGTTAAAGATGTAGGAAGAAATTTATCTTAGCTTCAAAAATTTTCTTTTTTTTCCTGTATCAGCTGTGAAATCTTATGATTCAGTTACAAAAGCAGGAAAATTTGTCACACTGTTGTATGAAAAAATCAAAAGGAAAGGAAGGAACCTACAAACAGTGTATTTGAGAAGATTTTTGGGTGCATCTGGATGTACAGATTTGCCTTCTCTTGCTCTTGCTCTCAACTGGTTGGATATGAACAAGCTCTAGCCCACAACTTGTATAGCTGTGCAAGCATGGCACAGTGCCCAAGTTAATAAACCCCTCTGGGAACATGACTAGTTTGCAAAACAGACAGGTGAGCATATATCTCTCTGCATCTGGCCACACCAATACATATTTAATAATACATTTATTGCCTTCAAGAAGATTCTATTCAATACACACGTACACAAACATGGATGTCCCTACATGCATGCAGAATTGGCAGAATACTCATGCCCAGTTGCATGAACATCAGTGAATACAGCAAAAAGCCTTACATTTTAGCATCAACAAAATTCAAACCTGATAAACACAGAGGTAAAAAAATTATTTAGCTAATTTTAATTTTAACGTCTTAAATATCAGGCATATAAGATAAATACCAATGCCAAAATCTTATCAAAAATAATATCCTTTGGGGTGGGAGAGATTACTGGAAAATACTACAAAAGAGTTATTATATGGTGTAATAAGTGCAGTTGTTACAGCACTGGGAGGACAGTGGGTGGTGGTAATTCCAGCAGACTTAGTGGCAGCAGAGGAAGATGTATTAGAGAACACCAGACTCACTCACAACCAATTAGTAGCATGGAACTGAGGAGAACACAGCAAGAAGACCTAATAATAAGCATTCTTAAATATAAGAAACAGATGCAGAGGACAAATTAAAGTCAAGTGCCATGATTTTTTAGGAAGCCAATTGCAGCTTAGCATCTATTTAGTGCAGTTTCTCTTGCCAACTGAAGCAAAGCTCATTATGTGAGATTAATACCATATGTGTTTGAATTCAACTGTGTTCTCTATGCTACTTTTTCTTAGTATGGTGGAGGTACCTCTTAAGCTAATCAGTTAAAAAAAAGATGATGATGTTTCTTAGGGACTTTTTCCTTGTATTTCGTACTATAATGAATGCACATTTCACTCTGAAATGATAATTAAAACCCCCTATCAGTGTAAGTGATGACTACACACAATAGAATCTAGTAATAAGCAAAGTCCTTAATTCTGAAAAAATAGACTGACGCTTCAATAAAAAAATAAAAGAGAGATCATCTTTCGTTTAGATTTTGTTTCACTCCTGGTCCAACCACTTACGTGAAAATCCAAGTTCTTGTTCTAGCTATTAAACTAATTTCAAATAAATAATTATGGCATTCTTAAAAAGAGCAATGGATAAGAATTAAGTTTAGAAATGTTTGAAACAACAAATCACTTTCATGACCAAAAAATAACAATGACTCTGAAAAAGAGGTTGTGATGAGTCAAGTGCGTTTGCAACCTGCATTCAGTTGTTAGTTTCAGTCACAAAAAAAAGGCCAAAACAACAAAAATAACAGCAAAATAAAAACCAAAACCAACAACAAACGACCCCCCCCACAAAATAAACAAACAAACAAAAACCAAACAAAAACCCTCCAAACCAACCAAGGAAACAAAAAAGACAAACCCTGAAATTTCAAAACTGTTTGTTATAGCATTTCTGAAACCTTTCATTTTTTCAGGTCAGATTCACAAGTTATTCTTATAGTTTCATTCATATAACTGCTAGTCCTGCAAAAGTTGGCACTAGTTGATTTTTATGCCAGTATAGTTTCAATTTACAATCTTGGACTGCACAGTCAGTGGATCTTTTCTATTTATACTGAGAGTTGCAAAGAGAAGCTCACTAAAAATGATCTTTTTAAAAATCAAGACTAACCCATACACTCAATTTGTGTGAACCAGTCTACAATCAAATTGTGATTTTTTAAACTTCTTTTGGGTGATCATTTAACTTCAAAGAACTTGGAATCATAGAAAGCAAGGATCAGACATTATAACAGCAAATATAGTTTACTAATAAATTACCCAGAAAAAAATCAGAAAAAAATCACTTGAGTAAATGCTACAGTTTTGCTCCAGGTAATCATACAAAATTGCTGGTCAAAAGAGAAATAAACCTCTAAGTACATTTATTTTGTAGGAAAAATTGGGCAAAAACCTGACAAAGAAAAAGAAGACATGAAAGGAATATTACTGTTTCTCAGCTGTTGAGATGAATCTCCTTTTAACTCAGTGTCCTTAGTTATTTTCATCAACTTAAAATAATGTCCTGGAAGCTTATTATATTAATCAAAGCCAAAAAATGAACCCATCTCCAGTAGGGACTTGCTAGCAAAGTCATACAGCTAGTTTACCTAATGTTAACCAGTTTAAATATGTATTCATGATGAGAAATCACATTAGCAGGTGTCACAACTGAATAGGAATATATCTGGGAACCAGCGGAATGGCTCATTTCACTCCTGGATAACACAATTACTCCCTTCTAATGCTGGACAAAATCATCATGAAATGTCATTCCATGGGAGCTGAGGGCACCTGTGTGCAATAACAGTTTTGTAAATTAAGTGAGAGACTGATTCAAGAATTTCTTTTATGCAGTCTTTTACCTGTCACACAAACTGATCTAAATCTGCTCTTCCCAAGTCAGGAGAGGTGAAGTTGTTGAAGATGGCTCTCTCTCTTCCAGATTCAGTGCCATTTTGATGACTTGCCAGACCAAAAAAGACCTCTCTCAATGTTTCTCTAGGTCCATCCAGCCAACGCCTTGGATTCCCTTCCTGGTTTATATCTTCTACTTCTCTCTCTCCCTTCTCTTCATACTTGCTTATATAATATTTCATATTATTAAGAGATTCAAATGGTCTCTTGGATAGGTACAGGTGTTTTGATCCTGCTAGATGGTCAGCTTAAAGAAGGGCTGGTTGCCAACGCTCACCATCAGCAGCTGTTATATGTTAATGCAGCCCATAGCAATACTTTTCCCAGCAAGCTCAGAGGAAGCATCTGGAAACTGTTCCTCTCTAGTGCAAAAAAACCTGCCTTCATGAATGCAAGAACTCTTGTTACTCAACTGCAGCACTCCATCTGACTATCTGGTCATTACCACTGCCTGCCTGAGCCTTATGCAATTTACTACTGGATTTTTGGTTTCTGTGTGCTTCCACAGATCTTACATAGGGCCTTTACAGATAATACTGCTTGGCATTGTAAGATAAAACCAAAAAGTAATACAAAACTTCCAAACTTTGCAAGTCTATAAATCCAAAGTTATAGGGAAAAGAGAAGCACTGGCCATCTTAATGCAACTGAAATACCTTGCCCAGCATGAGTAAAGCCTTCCAACTGTGATATGTTCAACTAATATAATTCTGAAGATTAGGTAAGTACCTAATCTAATAAAGGTAGCTAATTAAGAGGATTAAATCATAAGACACAGGTCTACACCTCTATCATGTCGGGTACGATATGTTTCCAAGAAATTTGGCACGAGTCCCATTAGCCTGAGGAAAGGCAAGAAAATCTGGCATAGTATGCAATAATAAAGGGAAAAAAATTACTGATGAAGTCAAGAAAAACTTCTACAGGGTTGAACAGTGGCAACTAACTCATGATAAAAAAATAATTCTGGTTGTGAAAAGAATACTTCTCTAGTGACCACAGTTTTATTGCTTGATAACGTTTATGTGTATTTTTGTAAACAGATGTGGTATGAAACTGCTACAACACTGTCAAAGAACAGGTAAGAAATAATTCCCTTTTCCTTTCTAGATACATTTATATGTTACAGTAGGTCTCTGGTACCTCCTGTTACTGAAATAATACCTTTATCTCTGTGGAAGTGGGGTGGAAACTGGGGACTACACTAGCTTATGCATACTCCATCCTCTGATATGACCAAATCAAACACCTTCTGTGTACCAGCAACAGTAGGTATGAATTAATGAGGCATACTCATACAGCTCACTCATTTTCCAAAGCTGTATTTCAGCGTGTTCTAATAGAATCAGAAAATTTAGGAAAATAGTTCTCTTTTCTGGAGAGGGGAAAAAGAGAATTGGCACCTGCAGATGAACAGTCAGAGATCTTGCTATTATTGCTGGTCAAAACTGGCAATAAAGGAAAGAGATAGAGAAAGAAGGATACTTTTTAATAAATTCCATAGCATTTCCTCTCTTTCATTAAGTCTTTTGTGAATTTTCTGTCACCCAAACTGCTTTCACTAATAGCACGAAGAAATGTAATAAGGACTGCTGATTAATAAATATTTGATGTAGCTTTATGCTATATCAGTAATAAAATGCTGAGCACCTGCTCCACTTATTGCTTTTTCAGTTTCTAAGGAAGGGTGGAGTAAAGTTTACTGGACTTCTGCCCACGAACGAAACACACTGAAAATCAGAACAACTCTTTTCAAGACTTATTTTTCTTTTCCCAGTCTAGGGTAACTGCAGAAATTTTCTTCCTAAAACTTGAAAAAATATGTGTTTGGTGCAGGTATATTATTCTCTATAACTTTTAAAACTACTCAACATACAGATTTCATTTCTGAACTCTATTTTGTAGCATACAGCTCCACCTGTTGAACAGGTTTTAGGAAAATAATCTCTACTATACTATTTCACCTTTCTGTTTCTGAGAACTTTGAAATTTCAAAGTCTCTCAAGCAACTGGAAAATAAATTATGCAATAATTGCTGACAACTCGAAGAGAAATAGACCATAACAAACAACATGCAGCCAACCTCAATAGAAGTCAAAGGGAATTGTCAGCAGTACTGGTGGGTGATGTATTTCTGACAATATTTTAGAAAGAGAAGGGTCCTCTCAGATCTTATTGTGGGAAAGGGTCTTATCTGAAGTATCCTGAAGATGAACTTCACAGCATATTAGCCTTTGATAGAGGTAAGTTCCTATTTTTCAACACAATTAAGCAATGAGTCAGGCATAATAAATGTTACCTTTGCTTTGAAGTGCCCATACTTTCAGGACAGAATGAAAATTTTAATTGTGTTATTAACTTTAAAACATGTAACAATTCAAACTATTATAAAATTTTTGAAGAAATTTAAAAGCAATATGTGCTCTATATCATTAAACAGACAACATCCCTAGTTGCCCTGGAAGACATAAAAACATTGGCCAAATACGCTGAATTAGGGAGGTACTAATCAAAAACGCGGCAGCAGAAGTTGTCAGGATAAAGGAGAGGGAAGCACAGATTTCTGCCAGTGCTTTAAATATACTACCAAACTGAAGGAATAATTAGGAATATCCTGTATATATTGTTTCTACCCATGACTCTCAATAACAAAACTCAGTAACTGATACATATAATTATTGGTTTGTTACCATCTTCTCAAGGTAACCTGCTAGCATGTAGGACATGTATGCCTCCTTCAGTTATCCAATTAAAAGGGTTCTTACTGGGCTTCAATGGCAAAAACTTCCAGTAATTTCAGTTGAAAACAGGCATTAAAGGGAGCATTGTAGGGCCTGGCTTTCATGTACCAAATATCAGAAAGGCCACAAAGAGATCTCATAAAAACATCTTGAATTAAAATGCATACATAGATTTAACTGTATAAGATTTTCTTTTTAACATCTCATAATACCACAAATAAATAAATAAATAAAGTCAAAGTGAGTAGTTTAGAGCAATACTGTACTGTATTAGAGATTATTTTATCATTCTCAGAAGATTTTGATGGTGTCCAGAAATATGTTGTTGTCTAGTTATTAGCATGTTAAGATAAGGGAGAGAGTGTGTGATAGCGGTTTGATTGCCTCAAATTTGTTCATTTTTCACTTCCTTGAAAAGGACTTAGAAGTTCATTAGAAATAATTCAAAAATTAAAATGTTTAAATTACTTCCATTATTCTGAGAATCATGAAAATGAGACATCTGTGCTGCAACAACAAGAAGTTAAAATGCTACTTTTACTGAAATACCTGAAAGGCAGTAAAATAAACAAATTGTGTTGCATACAACTGTCAAAGGAAAGCTGCTGGAAGTTATAAAAAATTACCTATAGATTTCTTTGACTTCTTGTTCAGGGGAAAATTTATGGTACTAAATATGACAAGCTTTTTGACCCGTCTCACCTCTCTTTCCGCTGCTGATTTCTGGCAGTCTGGAAGAAGGGTACATAGAAAAAAAATATTGCATTGGCAAAATAAGCTTGTATTTGGAATGTAGTATTGGCCTGTAAAACTCTTTTAATGTGATCAGCTTTTCACCGATGTAAATTTTTCACAAAAATGTGCATTGAACTAAATTTGTCTAAAGATCCATATAAAAACACCGGCAATACATGGCTGGTTTTTTTATTTACAGTTATATAATATGATTTTACTGTGTTTAACACTAAAATACACCTGTGAGATGTTTCATGGAAGTTATGGCATGCAAGGTGCACCACCCCTGCAAACTGGTCCCACTAGCTGGACTGTTGATGTGCTGGTCTCTGAAGCACTGTGGCCAGGGGCTTGCTGTAGTGCATGATAGTGATTCCCTGACTGATGAGGCTGTGTGCATCGTGGGAGTTGTATTGCCTGTCCAAGAAGTCCAGCTGCAGCATTCAGAAGGATTTCCACTGTGAATTTCTGAGGTTTAGCCAGAAAATTTCTGGGGTTTGTTTTTGGCTGGTTTTAGCTTGCTTCTTTTTTCTGTACTGCCTCTTTTGAATTTTTTTTTTAGGGAAAAAAAAAAGCAAGACAATAATCATGTTTCCCTTCTCCCTCTCCCCTAAACTTGTCTCATATACTGACAGATTTCCCAGCAAATTCTATTAAACTAGACTTGCTTATTTTATCTTTTGACAAAGGGTGGAAAGCCAAAGAAGGTAAGATTTGAATAGGTAGCTTCACAGCATGAACAATGCACAGTAAGCAGCAACCTGCAAAGTTTGCATTCATGTAGTTCTTTGGCTTAATTACAGTCTTGACCTCAGGAAAGGGACACATCTCTAGTACACATATGTACTGTCACAGGCAGAGCACCAGCAAAGAGCTGACACACCAGACATGTTTAGTTGATATAGGTAATTATTATATAAGCGTAATAACTTCATGAACCTTCAATTTTATCGTGTCCTTGCCACGGCATAGCTGTAGCTGATATCATCTACTGAAATGTTCTGAAAGTCAGAGGACATGTCAAGCAAGAGTGTCCACAATGATCACTTGCAAATAATCTTTGGTAACCAGATGAAGGCAGTTGTACAATTTCCCTTCCCTAGGTTGGGCATCCTGTAGTAAGGACTATACAAAAGTGCACTCATGCTTCTGCTAATTCGCTATTCCCACTAAGAGTGAAGGTAGTGAGGAGGCTGAAAGATTAATTCTCCTAATCCTCCTGAAAATCAGAGTAACACAAAGCAAATGCGTTAGATAGAGATGAGAGCAAGCTGCATTGCAGATGTTTTCAACTTCTTAAATGAAAATAGCACTTTTTAGGTAAGAATTTCAAGGTTTAGATTATCTTTTATGTTCAAGTATTCCCCTTCTCATACACAATCTGTTGTGCAGTGCTGTACTGTGCCTGATGCAGGAAAGGGCACTAACAAACAGCAACTTCTTAGGTTTTTTTTAATAAAGCATCATGGAAATCTATAGCATTGGATAAATAAAACACAGTCCTATTAACATAATGCTGAAAACCCAGATTGTAAATGTGAAGTTGTGATTTTGGTATACTGTCACCAGTATTTTATGCAATTTGTGTTTTCCTCAGTGCTTTGATAAGTTTTTTCCTTACATATTGGTATCTAACTGAAGAAAGATCTGACAGCTGGACTTCACAAAGGAAACAATTTTAAGTACAATTGAATCTAAGGATAGGTTCGTATTAAATATTTTTCCTAAAATTTGGTGAAACTGGGATTTTAGGAAACCTAATAGAGCTCGAGATAAAAGAAATATAGTTAAGAATTAATAATAGTCCTGAATGGAAGAGAAAAAAAAAGAGACATGCTCAGTTTTACTGAGCATGTGTTCAGTTAGAGGTGATGATCTTGGCAAGTATCAGCAGACAAAGATGTCACTAGTTTTCTCTGGAACCTTAGTAGAAACAGACTGTGATATTTCGCTGCTCTCCTCATGTGAAGCATATTAACCTGTCAGAAGTACTTCCAAACTGTGCCTGAGGGTAAGGGAACATCAAAGGGGACAGCAGAGTCCTAAGGACTTACACTAAGTTCTTATGCCAAGGCTAGAGAGAAAAGAGGTCATGGGACATGGAAACGTGGAGACAGGCTGCTGTTCTGTGATTATCCCTTTTCTCTGCAAATATTGCCTTCAGTGCATTGTGTCAAGGCTACTCCCTCGAGTCTGAATCAGAGCTGCAGTGAATGGCAGATCTAACAAAGTGTAGGGGAGGTGGCAGTTCAATCAGGAAGGTACAGACAGTACATTCTATGGGTAATTGCAGGATTCCCTGTATTATGTAAAGCAAATTAGAAAATACAAATAAATGAGGGGTAATTGCTAAAATGTTTGCTTTGGAAACCAGAAATATTTTTTCCTGCTGAAACAGCTATTGTCACCTCATTCTCTCATGGATTTAGAAATGCGTCTAAAATACAAAGGTATTTTGAGACTGGGGGGAGTTTGTAAAGCCTAGACTCATCTTCTTCTGTCTGATGAAGACTCTATGAAGTCTAACAATATGGTTTAACTGGTGTATATGTCCTTAACATGGCTGTCATTTTCAAGAAACTTGACAGAATTTCATCTGTGGGAAGCTTCATTTCCTCAGTTTGACTCAAATGGAATGGGTCAAAGCATTCATAATTTCTGTGTAGGAGCTGCTTAGAATACAGTGTAGTCAAATAATTCACATTTCTACAGAATATTAATAACATCAAACAGGAAATCTGTAATCATATTCCCAAGTAAACATCACAGAATCTTACAGTGGATACTCTTATAATTTTTCCATGGCAAAAAGGTGAATTGGAAGGGGGGGAATAGTATGTGAGATTTATTGCATAAACATTTAGCTCTGTCCACACATTGAACCTATGATAACAAGTTTCCATTTGGATCTTGTTTATGCTACTGGATGTTAGCAACTTTTCCCAGGTTTCTCTGTCTGCTCTGGCTTGATTACCTGTTAGACATGATAGACAAGATAGCGTGCCTTTCACATCAGAGATAGTCAAACACTATAAAGCCTTCCTGGCCACAAACAATTTTGAAAAAGCGATAATTAGACTGAAAAATGCACTCAGTCTTCTGATCCTTAGAGAACAGGCACCACAGTACCAGTACTCTAAGAATTATTAGTTGAATAGGTATTCAGCACACTCAAACAACTTCCTTTTATTATTTCAGGCTTTTTAAAAATCATGAACACTGCTAGGGTTTGTAAGCACTCACTCAATACTGGGTGGGTTAAAACTACACCATGTCCCGGTTTTCCTAAAAAGGCATCCACTGCGTATGCTTTGATGCTGATCCAAAACAGCATTCTGTGTTTGTTTCATGCTGCAGGGTTTTTGGCTACTCTGTGCCATAATGTACCACAGCAAACAGAATCAGGCATGTGACAGTTTGCTACATCTGTGCAGCAATAAGTCATTCATCTCAACCTGACAGTTCTCTCTTTTCCAAAGTGACACTGCAACAGAGAAATATGCTTGCTCATTTATTGGAAGGAGAGTAATCAGTCCTGGCAAACAGAGATGAATTTCATTCATACAGTACATAACTCACAGTTTGTACTTTCATTAAATTTCCACGCATAGTGTCCCACTAATTTCAGCCAGAAAGATACATTTCTAAAATAATTTTACCATTGAACCGTAAAATGGGGTCCTATGAGGTACTTTAAGAGACATTCTATAGCATCAAGAGTAAAAATAGCAGTACTTTCTTCAGAAAAATTATAGCTGCCAGTTCCAGATTTTCTGTGGTAATTAACCTAGATGCACTCAAGTGATGAGTACTCTCCCTAATGACTCTATTGGTTCAAAAAAGGAACAGTTTCCTGTGATCTCCTCTGACAGTATCATCAGGATGTTGTCAGTGCAAACAATACCCTTATCTAGCTTCTTTTCAAGTCACCTGATTAACTGGAGAAAATAGAAACAGAAAGAAAAGAGCATGTCCTTGCACAGAGGCTGTAAATGTCACTGAAAGGCCAAGGGACCAGTTCCACCTGTCCTTCCTTCGTTAGTTTGGCTTCTCCTGCTGAAGTGGCGGCTTACTGGGGTGCTTTATTTTCCAGTCTCTCTGCCAGAAGGTGGATCTTTACTGTTAGAAACCCAGTTCATGTATCCTGGTCACAATGGCGTCTTTGTAAAGGGAACAGTGGGTACAGGGCTTGAAAAACAACTTTCCTTCCCATTTAGAACCCTATAGGCTCGTTATTCAATAGCACAGTGGTAACATAATGCATTTTCATTTACTTCACCCTAAATGTATGTAAATTAAAGGGTGGGTTTTTTATTAAAAATAACACTGATGTGTTTTTTGTTATTCAGAAAAGAAATTGTATTAGTGAAAAACAGCACTAATGACATTTCACATTCAAATTTGCCACTTGCTGGAAAAAGGCAGGTCTCACCCTGTGCTCAATACAAAAAATAAATACCAAATCTCTACTAATTGGTATTGTCATCCTTATGCTTAGTCCATATGTGTATTTTGCTTGTTTTAACTTATGATTGTCTCTTTAGATGTAAGATTGCATCCTAACAAAAAACGCTGCACTCTTTGCAATGAAAAACAGATCTGAAATGAAATGGCAGAATCACTACATGCCATTGCTGGAGGGGTTTGGGGCAGAAAATGTCATCTTTATTAGGAAAGTTTACATATTTATGAGTGTTTAGGGCATTAGAAAACCAGAGACACTGAAAGATGTACAACTTGTTTTTAACATTAGAATTTTTGAAGTACCTAGGGCTTCAAATCTAAACTTATTTAGCCCAAACATTTAAATGTCTATATTGTAAGATCCTGTTCCTGTGCCTGGATTGAGTGCTTGGCTTCACAGTCAAATCAAGTAATGACACTCTTTTTTCAAGGCTGCCTCACCTACAGTGAGATCTACAGGTAAGTGATGAATGGTCTAGGTAATTATGGAGTATAGACAATGTGCGAGCATGGATTGAAGTGTTTACTCACATCTAATCTAAACTTATTCTGAAGCTAGAACATTTACTAGTCTTCTCAGTTTTCTGTTTGAAGCTCTTCTAGTCACATATTGGGAAGAGATGAATTCCCACACAAAAGATAAAGTATGTAAAAAAAGATGAAGGAAAAAAAAGGAAAAAAAAGACATTGACTACATACTTTGATGGCAGAGTGAATGAAAGCTACTCAGAAAAATTAGAGGTTTGCATTTTATTCTCAAGATGTTCAAGTCTATGGTTTTAAATGTTGTGATACAAATTTACATTCACATCTAGTTCAAGCTGTCATTTTTGATATCTTCTGTTCCTGTTGCAGTTCTTTTGATTCTAGTGGACCAGATCCATCATGAAGGTCATCTCTGGGGGGGGGAATACAATTGCTGAAAGAGGTAGAATCAATCTCATGAAGAACTGCAAAAATCAGAAAGAGATCCTAAACTGTGGATCAGAATTCAGTGGGGTGAAAAAGTGAAGAAACACTAAGATGTGTTCAAAATTGACCGGCATTGTCAAGCAGGTAGTCTGCTGCTTCCTTGACTAGTTGAATCTCTTTCCAAAGTGTTTTGTTTTTCTTCCAAACATACTGAAATTAAACATTTAAGCCCTGAAGCCAGAATTATGTAAATTAGTAGGGCCAAACATCAGTTCAGACACAAAAAGCAAAACTACAGATGAAAGGTCAGAAATGTTTTGTTGTTCAAGGTGTTAGGACATTGAGCAGCCTCTAAAAGTCCAAAAGAGCCTACTAAATGAGGAAGCAATTTAGGAACCTCAAGGAAGATACTCTGAACAGTAGGGGAGATACTAAACTAAGCAAGTTGTTGTGAGAGCTATCCCTAAATTCTTTTGTTACTTGCTAGTTTTAATTGCAGCATTAGTTTTGGGTAGGCAATGCAAAAATGCAAGCTGTCTTTGTTAAGCAAGGTACAAAATAAAGCTCACAAGGGGGTCATGAAGAGGTAGATGGCTATTGCTTTTGTCTTGAACTGTGTTTTTCCGATATGTGTCATCTTCATGTAGATTTTGAAGACTCTGAGAGAATTAGAAGTTTTCTGTGGGTGTGAATAAATATGACAGCAAAGCAACTCACTGAGCTTTTGTGAAAACGAGGAAGACAAGATACTTCTGTTGAAGATGACTTCTGCCACTTGTGGACTGGGATGGTTTTATTCAGTTGCTGAAGAAAGTGAAAGATTATGGTGTACCTTATCTGTAAAGAATAACCACGGATGTGATGTTTCCGTACCATGTTTGGGACTCAAGTTTGATTGATGCTGCTGACATTTGACAATAAATTATGTTTACGTTGGTCCTCAGCCACATTACTGAGAACAGTGACATTAGATTAAGTTCAAGAGCTTGAGTTATTATAAGGTTTTTAGAGAAATATGGTGGCTATATAGCCTACTCTCTATTTTTCTTATGAGTGTAGAGACAGCTTGCTACCGGGGGATGAGAGGTACACTAAACTTTTAGAAGAGAAGGTATTACATCATCTGATACTGAAATCAGACAGTTCTGCTTTGTCATCTGGGAGTCTATCTTGAGCATGCCAACTTTGCTGAGAAATAGTAATCCTCAAAACTCAGGAAATTAAGTTTCATGGCTGAAACTTTGAATTCTGAATTAAACACACGTTTTACACTGTGAGGCATATGATACTGAATATTTTTTAATTTCTTCCACGACATTAATAATAGTCTCAAAAATTCTATCTTATAATTTTTTCTCTGACCTTTTCTCTTCATCCTCTAAGTATTTTTGTCCTGACTCTGTCTCATAGGTAATCCCAGAGCTGCAGATAAAGAAGTCATTGACAAGTGTCTGTTATAATTAGGGAGCAATGCAGTACCTCAGATGTCTTAATCTTTAAATTTTTTTGTTGGGAAAAGCGGGAAAGCAATGAAAAATGGTTTTCTGTGAAGACATCAATCCATAGTAGACATAACACAGGCCCCATTAACTTGAACAGTTTAGCATATCTAGTGGTTGGTTTTTTTTCAAAAAAGGATGAATCTCTGTGCTCCCTATTAAAAAATAAAAATAGACAAGATCTTATTATTCTAAAATAAAAATATATTCCCAGTAAACATTTTATATAAGCACTGATTGACAGCTCAGCAGCATCTAATTTGGATACACAAATGCCACATTTTTATTTATGAATTGGTATAGCGAATGAAAGTCAATGTGTGATCATTCATAAGAAGTGATCAGCTGTGGATATACATTTCTTTGAAAATGAGGCCCAATTTCACAGCAAACGCAGCTATAGCAAAGGAAACTCTCAGGCTGTGTCTTATGTTCTTCTGTTACATAATAAATTAAGGTTAATCACTAATGAAAATAAGCTGGGAAGCACAGCTACTGATTAAACATCAAAGCCATCTGTGCCGTGTCACTAAGGTCCAGTATAAAATAACCATAATTATTAATACCTTTTGGTGTGCTTTAAAAATTATTACTTGTGAAATGAATTTTCCACATGTAAACTCACTTCCAAGGGACAAAGCAAAGGTCTAAAAAGCCTTTGTGAGTTAATGCTGGAATTTAATTAGTGCCGCCTAAAGTGGATCCACAGTCCCCAAGTATGCTGAAAAAGAAAAAACTGTAAAACTAATTTTCTATGTCTTACTGGTATTCTAATATGAATAAAAGCTATTAGAGTAATAAACTCAGTTCTAATTAGGAACACTGAAACTCTCAAAGAGAACAAAATCTGGAGTTCCATAAATGTAGTATTTTTGGAAGGGTATATATGAAGTAGAAATCTTGGTTTCAGTTATCTCACACTGTATGGAAGAAAACTTAAAAGACCAGAGAACTTAGAAGACCAGAGAGTAATCCTGAGAACTGTAAGTGAGAAAGGAGAGTTGGTTGCTCTTGTGATGCCTTTTAAACTCCAGATGATAGAGTAAAACTAAATAATTTAAAATAGATTAGCTGATATAAAACAAACAGTATGATTCTGCATGGACCATACTAGTTTGCTGTGAGAGTGAGGCTTGTGTAGTTGCTGGGGTAGCATCTACATAAGAAAGATGCACACCATTTTATGCCACTTTCTTAGAAACAATAGCATAATATGTTTAGGCAAAATCTGTCCACAGGAAAAAGTGAGTTTTCTCCAAATGAAATAGTTGCTACCAGCCCCACGTCAAAATGTTCCTGGGAACACTCCGGCATATGGATTCATAGATGCCTAGTAGGCCAATAGATGCACCTCATATTCAGATACAATTGCAGCATCTCAGTAGGATCCAACTGTGACAGATTTCAGTACACAAGTGCGGGTAGCCCTAGTTATCTGCTAAGGGGTAAATGCTTGCTGAGGGAATCACAGAATCATTTAGGTTGGACAAGACCTTTAAGAGCATTGAGTCCAACCATAAACCTAGTGCTGCCAAGTCCATTACCCAATTGTATCCCCAAGTGCCCCATTTACACGTCTTTCAAATACCTCCAGAGATGGTGACTCCACTACTCCCGTGGGTAGCCTGTCCCACTGCTTGACAACCTTTTCCATGAAGAAATCCTTTCTCCTATCCTACCAAAACCTCCCCAGGTGCAACCTGAAGCCATTTCCTCTTATACTATAATTGGTTACTTAGGAGAAGAGACCTGTTTACAACTTCCTGTTAGGATGTTTATTACTTCTACTCTCTAGAGATAGTAAAGAACCATGCAATCTGAAATTAGAATAACGTGATTAAAGGTAAATCTGACAGTGCTTAGCCAGTTGCTAAAGACTGCTGTAACAGAGTGGGACAACAACATAGGCATGTGCTAGTCGCCCCTCCCACATGTTCTTTCAGAAGGGAAGCACAGCCATATGTGCCAGGTGAGATGTAATAGCAGTCACTTCTGTGTAACTCCAGGTGTAGCTCTGATCTAAGATTAGATGCAATGGACCAGGGAATGAGTTGGTAGACCCTTTAGTCTAAAATACCACAGTTACAAGTCTTCAGGCAAAATCTGAAGCAGTTTTGTTACCTGTATAAGAAAATAGGGAATACAGACTTAACTATACATGGAGCAAGTATGCACCACTAAAAAAGGACTATCAGTAATTAAAGAGCTGTAAGCAAAACAAGCTTATTGGGGTTTTTGTGCTTTTGTATCCTTTCAATTCCGATGAAATATGTGTTACATCAGCTTGTATTCATACCACACTTAATCAACCGCTTACCACTATAAGCATTCCATATACTTCTTTTTGCATGGGGACTAAACTCTTACTGATGTCATTTCATTGAAGTGTATTGAATTGCACCACGAATTAATTTGGCCCTGCACCTCTGCAGCTGCATGGAAGATATTGGCTTTTCACCAAGTTCACACAAAGATGGAAATATTCATTTTCCACCAGTAATTTGCAGCTCCCACATTTGTCAAAAGCAAAAAGCATATTTTTACTTCCTTATTTATTTTCCCATGAATACTGTTTTTGCAATGCACAAACAGAAAAAAACCACACAAATAGAAAATATAGCTATCTCCAATCATAAAAAATCTCCATATTATGAAAACTTGCAAATATGTTAAAAGACACAATTTGAATGCTTTGAAGTGAATTTCTATAATTCAGAGAATTTTGACAAAATTTATTCCCCATGAAATCCTAACAAACCTTCCTCTGCTTTCATAATGGTCCTTGCTTATGGCAATGAACATCCATACAAGCCAAGCTCTTTATCCTTCAAGGTCAGGCCCTAAAAATTTATTTTTGAAAGCCTGCTATTGAGACCTATGGAGGCATTAGCAGAGATAAAGTTGAATGGGAATGGATCCTGACATTGGTTCAAATCAGTCCTCAAGAGTCAGTGCCTGGATGCCATGATCTAGCTAAACACTAGTACACTAATGTTTATGGATCTACAGTCAACAAGGGCTAGGCAGAAACTGCAGGTTGGAACTGATAGGCACAAATGCGCTAAATTACTTCAATAATTAATAAACATTTAAATGAGCATTAAGAAGAGATACTGCTGTGCTCTGGATCAAGTAACACTTGAACCATGTTCCAATACAAAGCACAAGTCCTTCTCAGCCTTTAGCACCATGATGCCAAAACTTCCTAGAGGGGGAGCTATGTAAAACTTCCAAATAACACACAAAGATAGGTGGCATCCACCCAGGGAGAGAGTGTGGCATAGCTGACAGGGCTGCAGTGACGGACTGAAAGGTGTATTTGAACCTGTGTTTTCTGTAAACTCACAAGGAAAAAAGGTTGCCTTCCACTGGTTTATTATATTATGTATGGCCCTCAAGTAAGAATTATACTACTCAAATTGTCTTATTATCATTGTCTAATTTCTCAATTTTAAATTACATTCATTGTAGTTCCATCTTTTAAGCTCTTTTAGGGTCCAAACTCTTTTAAATTATATATCTTCTTCCTTTATTTTATTGAGTCTGTGGCAAGGATGCCAGGAATAGTGAGAAAATCATGATCCCATGGATTTCAGGGATAAAACTCTCAGGGGTTTTGTTAAAGTTTGGGCTTCATCCCTTGACATTACGTTGAACTCCACTAAAATCTTGCTCAACAGCAAGTGCCAAGTCAATTCATCATTCTGTGCTCTTTCCTGTTCCAGATTATCATGTTCAGACTGTATGCACTTGTACCAGTGAGTCCCTTCCACATACTTGCTAGAGGTAGCTGGGAATTTTCCAGTAAAGTCAAAACTCTCTTTGTCAAAAGATAAATTCAGAAGCATTTCCCAGTTCAATAATAGTTTGAAAAATACTTTGAAATTGTCAAACAAAAATTTTTACTTTTTCCAAGGAGAAAACTACTTTTTCGAGTTTTGGAGATTTTCATAGGATGGAAAAATTATTTTTGTGCATCTCTTTCAGCTCATACAAAAATAGATGAAGAGCTGAAATGTGGTTTTTCCTTACTGACTGTGAGTAATAGTAATTTTTTAGTGGAGAGTCATGCTAATACCTTCCTCAAGCCAAGCTGTTTGTCAGTATGAGGATGCAGGGCCAATAACCAAGGTCTTGTGTCTTGGATATCTCCCTGGCTTAACAGGGTTCTCAGAAATTAAAAGTTATAGTTTGGTCCAGTAACTGTTGATTGCTACCCCATGAAGTGCTATTGGATCTTCTCCCCCTGCATTCAGGGTAGAAAGAGCATTCTAGACATTTTATGAGCTCCAAGCATTATCCTTCAGGTTCTTTCAGTACAAGCTAAACAATATCTTGTAGACATTATTTAGAGTAGAACTTGCTCTTCCATTCATATTTTTCATTGTTTCTTTGTAAGGAAGCTGTTACCTTCCACCAACCCTGCTCTTTTTCCAGATAGAAGACCTTAAAAAGTACCAAATTCTGTTAGCCTTAGTCATACTAAACAGCATGCCATGCCAGGCTTGGCATGAACTCAACAGAAATTGGTGTGTTACACCTGGTGGTGAATGCCTTTCTCTGTCCAGACAGAGCATTTTTGTAGCAAAGATGTGAGACCCATCTTTCTGAGGAGCTAAAGTTACTGTCTTTGAAAACATCTGAAAAATGTTGAGCTTACCTGTGTTTCGCTGCCTTCAAAACACGAGTAGATTTTCAATAGCTCAACAAGAAAGCCTATAAAGTGAGGTCACAGTTGTCAGGCAAAAAATATATTTAGCACATTCACATCTTCAGTGGACCACACAATCATTCAGATTTCGGCTTCTTTTTTTTAAGTTGCAGTGTGGCAGCTACCCAAGGCCAGCATTACTGATGCACCGCGTTGTCATCATTACACTTTATCCAGCTTTAATCTGGGACTTAAAATCACAAACCTTTTTGAAACCCAGAGACTGCCACTGCTGCTCCCTCCTATATTCAAGTAAAACGTGGCATGAATGGGGACAAGCAAAAAAAAGGAAGGAGCATAACCCCATTTTTGAAAATGTAGATATTCCTATTGATCCCCAGCCCACAATGTTTGGGCCAATGCTTGAAAAATGGGTGAAGGTTGAAGAGGGAAAATTCTACTGGTGATGAGCTTCATTAAAGAAGATAAAAGTAATGTCTACATAGAAAACTCCCCATTCAAATGCTCCTGATGGTCCTATCTAATGCTTGCAGTAAATAAAAAATAACTGAGAATCCGTGCTGTTTGACAAGTTTTCCAATCATTCCTCGAACCTGGTATATCTCTCTGTCATGTTGTACACACACCACATCAGAGGAACAGTCCTAAGAGAAAAGAAAGGACCTATGTAGTCTCCTAACCACAGCAAAAAGTTAATAAGAGTGCTGGTTACTAAAAATATTGATAAAATACAGGCATTGGAGCACCAGTGGGAGAGTAATGATTAAATTATCTGATTCAGAGAAGATACCTGTATTGTGTAATAAACACTCCCATTAAAGCCTGACTTGTAGTAATAATAACCAGCAACTGATTATAAGCACTTTGCCTTCAGTGTTTATTTATCTGCACCTGGATATTGCTGCTTGGCAATAATTGGACTCTAATCACTCAAGCAAGCTTTAAATTTACCAAGTATGAGCAAAACACACTATGTTCTGTTTATTCAAGAACAAACAGATCTCATTCAGAGAAAAGATGCCTGGTTGCCTCACCTGACTTAGGAAAAAAAATTCAACTGTGCAAAAGCAAATAAAGCTGACCATTTCTTTTAGTTGCCTCTGTGGTACTTACCTGAATAATTTGCCAGATTATTTGGGGTACATATATATTTTGCTACAATTTTAGGAAGTCTGGTAGTAATCTACAATGTGGAGATGTCTTGCCAATATACCTTACTCATGGCAAGTCTTTTAGAAAAATAAATTTCTTTTGAATGGCAACATATTAAGAAATGCCAGTCATCTGATATTGCTATGAGCTATCATGCAGCTAATGAATGGATGCTATCTTTTCAGAGGGTTGGGTTTTTTGTTTTGTTTTGATTTTTTTTTTTTAGGCGAGTTTCAGAGAAGAAAGATGGGATCAAATGTTTACGGGTAGCTCATTAGCACCTCTAGTGTTTGCCAAAGTCTTGATCAAATGCAGGTCCTGTGGAAATTGCATATAAATGGTAGATTTAGGAAAGCGCCTGTCCTTTTAAAGAGGGCAAAGACCTATATTGTCAGATTTATAAATATTCCCTTAAACTGGGAATTTATACGTATTTTTAACCAGTCAGGCATTATGTGGCGTGCTTAAAACCTGCCCTATGGATTTTACTATGATGGGTGCTGGAGAAATGCATAATTAAAAACGAAAAAGGCTTTTAGAGCCTGTTTACTTCGGTGACTACTGTGAAACAAATGTTTCTTTCTCCTTGCATCGCCCACCCACAGAAAGGGAACAGAACAAAGATGGCTCTGTCAGGCCTCTTTCCACTAGAGAACGCCTTGAGAGGCCAGAATGTATTAGGGCCCTGCTGAGCCCATTCAGCTTCACATAACACTCATACACACCGTACAACTAATTACATGTCAGATTAGCGATTTCATTATTACCACACTACCACTAATTAAAACTGCTTTGATATTTCTCAAGTAGTTTTGTGTGTTTACACAGTTTTAAAGTCTGAGGTTTTTTTAATATTTTTTTAGAAAAATCAAATTAGTATTATTTAAAGGTTGAAAATAACACATTAAGGAAGCAAAATCTATACTGTCACTTTTCTCCTGCAAACCAACTTTTTTACAAGCGAATTCTAAGCGTAAAGTCCCAGCCGTACCTTAATCTGCAAATTGATAGATTCATGTCAGCTTTCCATTCTTAACACTGCCCAAAGCTTAAGTTGTCCAAGTAAGAAAATTACAAAAGTTACATCATTTTAATCTACATTCATCATTTTAATTGCCTGAATCTTCACTCAGACAAAGTAGCACTGTAGTTTTATGGTATTTGATTAATGAGGGCAAGAAAATTGAAGTTTTGCAATAAAACTAAAAAAAAAAAAATCAACAGACTTTTATAGTTTTTTCCCTTATGATTTTAATTTAATGGCTCGTGTTTTCATTACTGCAGAGGCTGTACACTTTAGCTTGCAATTATGTCCCATCTGTGAAGCACTGTGTTATTACAGTTTATTCTAGTAGCTTTTCAATCACTTTTGAGTTGTGCTTTACAAGTATTCTTGCAGCAGGTGGGCTTACTGGCATGGGACCAGAAATACACAAAGCGCAAAGCTGGAGTTTAATGGCAGCCATATGCATGTGGCACAGAGCGCCAGCCTTCCCCCATATGCTGCTAAGCAGCCCCTTCAGCCTGCCAGTCACTCTTCTTACTGACTACAGTCTCTAAGTAGTTTTCTGCCAGGGAAAAATATACCAAGGCAGCAAATTTCTCCAGTGCACCATCCTTATTACTGAGACAACCCTGTCATTAGCAAAAGCACAATGAACCTGATCTGGAGATGCATACCAATTAGGTTGCACGGAGCACTTTTCCTTCTTATCTCTATGGAAACTCGGCCTCCCTGGCTGCAGTGGACAATCAGTAATGTTTCATCCACCCATATGTCACCTAGTTAACACTGTACACTTTTATGTGAATCAAAAATCTGCTCTAACCCTCTCAACAACGCAAAGTAAAGAAATTAAAGAAAGGGATCGAGTGAAGTGCCCCACACGGTTCTGAGCAAGTGCGCCTTTGCGGTGTGCAAACCTGCACAGTCAGCACTCCTGGCCACAGATAAAGCAGCAAGAATTGTAACTAGCTGGAACAAACGCAAAATCTACATTTAATGTTCTAGTTCTAAATTTGAGCGAGTTTCTGTAAATAACTCCAAACCAACTTCCCTGTTACAATAGGTACAATCTTTAAAACCTCATAAAAATGCTGTGTCACCGGCTTTCTCGAGGAGAATGCTTTACACTAGTTCCCTCCACATACCAACCTTAAGTGTATTTCCCCCCACATACCTAGGATATTTTAAAAAACTGAATTTTTATGCTGAAATTAACGAATATTTCTGTTCATGTTTCCCTGATTAAAAAGGAAGGTCTTCGGGAATAAACAAATGCACCTGATTAATTCCTTCTGTGCTTATTTTTATGCCTTTCTACTATTTAAGTATTTGCTCTAATTTTCACATTTTGTTTACAAACAGCAACGGAAGGGGTTGGGATGAGATTGCCATTGTATTGATTTCAGCCGCTATAGGTTTTATCTGGATTTTAATGTAGGAGAATGGATCCCAATAGATACGCCACAGCTACAGCAAAAGCTACAGTTTTGATAGTACACATACTATATACATTAATAAAATACAGCCTCTTTAAGGCAAGAGAAGGTGTTTTTTGGTTCTTTACAATATGTCTCTCACCTCCAACATATCACCCCAATTTGCGTTGTTCTACAGTATTGTTTCTTCATTTTGTATAACAGAGAGCAAATAATAATGTGTGGAATAGCTGTACTCCATGCCCTCTGGGCAACAATACCTTTCCTAGGAAAGAATGTCATGTTTATAGCAATACTTACTTTGTAATTAGCAAAGAAATGACTCATAGATGGATCAAATGTTGACAGAAAAATAGAACAGGTCAAAAATGTCAAAAGGAAAAAAAAAGGAAATCTCCTTTTGAAAGCATACAGACCTGAGTGAGTACAAACTTTGAGAATACTCCAGATTAAAAGCAATTAATGTGCTTGATATGGGCAGTAGTATATCAGCAGAGGTGAATTCCTGTTCCAGATGAACAAACATTTAAAGAACCTGAATGGAATTAAAATAGCATCTATCAAACAATGGCTGTTGAAAAATAAAGCCAACCTGAGAACTGGTGGTGACTCAGGGAGCTGCGTGAAAAGGGAAGAGAAGCTCAAGGAATGCTGGATTGTCTCTCAGAATTGACTAGACTTATGTCAGTGCTGTCAATATTCCCTTGATACTGTCACTTATAGAACATTTATTTTTTATTACAAAAGCAATTCTGGATATGTGTAAAATTCTAACTCTTCTAGTGGGAGCAATTTAAAACTGAATTATGTTGTCCTGAGGGGATTGTACTACTCTTTGGGTTTTGTTTTTAGGTTTAACTCATCACATGGAAAACTTCTTCTTCAGGAGTAATTATTAATAGTTGTGACCCTTGAGAACAATGGAGAAAGAGTTAGTAGAGAGTTGTGAGGGAGCTGTACATTCAAATGTTAAATACACTCTTAGGAAAACAGAGAGGCTAGAAATCAGATTGAAATGGGCCAGTAGAATTTTGGCCAGTCTGGTCAGGGTTGTTACCAACCAGCCATTCAGCTATTTATGGGTTGCTTCAAGTGGAGATTCAGACAATTTATTTGAAGATTTTATTTTACAGATACAATAATATACTTAGTATTTTTTCTGTAAAAGATGTCACACCTGATGTGAGCTTTTTTCTTTATCAAATGAAGAGAAAAAGAAAGACAGAAAATAACTCAAATATTTCGCTTGCTTCTCTTGCAGATAAGAAGTCCATTGCATTTCTCAGCCTGCAAAATGAGCTTGCTGTATTTGTACCCTATAGGCCTAGAAAGGTGATGTTACAACAAGGGTTCAATTCCATGCTCAGTGAATAGGGTAAAGAACACTTTTAAAAAGAGTTTCCTTTTTTTCTTTTATGTTGCAGTCATTATTTGTACACATTTAGTCTCCAAAAAAAAAATGACTGAAAATACGTTGTAAGTGACTTCTAGGAAACAGAATAAGAAGGAAAAAAAATTATACCCATGGGATTTCTATTATTTAGCAGAGACTAGGACATCTTAAAATTAAACATCTTGTTAAAAAAGGACCATAGAAATTTGATGCAAAGCCAAAATCTTTTTCTACCATGGCCAAAACCAAATTATTTACAGAGAATGGATATTTATAATATAGTATAGTATAATAAAAATAATTATTATAAAGTATAATAAAAATAACTACTTGACCAGGATTGAAAGTCCCAGGAATTCCACAATCATTCTTGTAGCTTAGCAGCTCTGTCGTAGTTGTGTGGTACCTGTGATGGCTGTGTAATGAAATACAGGTGTCCTCATACATAGTTAGCTTTCATGCTATAGAGATGTGTTCCTAGTATGCCTTTTCAAATATGTCCTTAATTTCTGCCATGAGCAACATTTAAATCCTTGTATCACATGATCTTTTTTTTTTTCTTGATTTATTTCACATTTTTCTTTGCTTAGGGCAAATTCATCAACTCTTTTTTTTTTTTTTTTTAGGGAATTTAATGAGATACTTCGGCAGGTGGGTAAAAACTGCTCCTCTACCTTCCTGTTTGCAATGTTTGTGTAGAAACCTTTGAATTCAGAATAGGTTGATTTGGGATCAGAGGTTATTTCAGTAAAGAAGGAAGGCATGTTATTGTCAGTCTTCACAGATATAGGATAAAATGGACTTCAGTCAGCATAATTACAAATATTTTTACTCGGAGTTGTGAGGATAAGCTCAATATAATACCTGGTAATTTTTTTCCTGACATTATATAATTGGCACTATGTCAAGTTAATATGTTTTATTTTTTGGTGTTGCTGTACAATTTCATGGGCATAGTCTCAATGCAAAACCAGAGAAACAAATTTCTGTGATCCAAACTGTGCTCTGGTGAGGCCTTGAGGAGGGACGGAAATATGTTTGAGCTGTTTTTCTACAAATGACTTCAGAGGAATATCGGGAGCATCAAGGAGCATATACTGTGTTACATCAACTGCAAAATTCCTGTAGAAACCAGCTAAAGTTCAAAAGGTTTATATGCCTTCTGATAAATCAAACCTAACTTTAGATACTGAGTCAAAGAGCTGAGCTGGGAGCTTGCCAAACTCATTTCCCTCTACAGCCAGTAAAAAAGAAAGCCTTCAGCCAGACAGCAGTCTTCTTCCGAAGGTGAGCTTTCCGTGGGCTGTCATGAAGTCTGTGACAAACATGCAACTACCATTAGCTTCTCAGCCTAACTTTCAGTGGGAGTAACCTAGACATGAGTGACTTGCCTTTTCCAGAACAACAAAGCTCACTGCAGCACCCCTGCCTCAGGACTAAGGGACAAGCCTCTCTGTATTCTTTGTAGGGAAAATCATAGAATTGTTTAGGTTGGAAAAGACTTTTAAGATCATTGAGTCCAATCATTAATCTAATTCTGCCAAGTCCACCACTAAACCCTACCCCTAAGTGCTGTCTCTGCATGCCCTTTAAATACCTCCACAGATGGTGACTCCACCACTTCCCTGGGCAGCCTGTTCCAATGCTTGACAGCCCTTCTGGGGAAGAAATCATTCCTAATATCCAATCTAAATCTCCCCTGCACAACCTGAGGCTGTTTCCTCTCATCCTATCACTTGTTACTTGGGAGAAGAGGCAGACCGCCACCTGGCTATGACCTCCTTTCAGGTAGTCATAGAGAGTGATAAGGTTGTCCCTGAGCCTCCTTTTCTTCAGGCTAAACAACCCCAGTTCCCTAAGCCACAAACACACTGCTATGTTAGCGGGAATTTCCCTAGAATGAGTTTACTCTTGATGGAAGTGATCTGAGTGACAGGTCTACGAAATGAAGTTGTCTACTTACACCAGCCTTTACTGAAATGGCCCTTCAATTTCCAGCTATTTGAAACCATAGCTTCTTTTTCAAGAAGGCCAAGTATGGCTTGTTATTGACAAAATAAAGGAGGTTTTTTCTGCTTTTTTTTTTCCGCTCGGGCAGAGTGAAAGCACTACCTCAACTGATTGCTTCTGATGATACTAACTGCTGACTAATATTGAATTCAACTTGGGTTTAAAGTAAGGCAATTTGGAAAGCTGCTGTATATTTTCTGTTTCCACCATCCCTCAAGAAAGCAAAACCTATTCAGCGGCTATTAGTTTAATATTAATTTGTAACTAAGAGAAAAAAGTAGTATAAGTATACTAATGAAAATTAAAACTGAAAATCCAGAAAATGTAAAAGGAAATAAAATTCCTTTGGAAACCCTAAAATGCACAATCATGATCATTACACAGGCTTAAAGTCCATTCCTGCCAAAATTCTTGAAAACTACAGATGCAAGTGTAATATTTCCATCCATAAAATAGGCTCTTACGATTCGTGTCCAAAAATACAAAAAGAAGGTATTCTTCTACAGTTTTACAGAATCTAGCCTAAAGACATTTACATTATATCATACAGGGACAATAAAAAACTGTTTCTGAAGGTCCAAGATCCAGAAAGCAGTAAAATTATTCAAGGAAACCAAGAATATGGCTTCATCTCCCAAGAAGAAACTGATGCAGTTTTGTACATCATGGAGAAAGGCTTTTCTAGTACAAATATGACTTTCAGAGTTTATTTAGAGTGGTGAAGGGAAACTACATGCCTAATATAGCAAATGTGATACATTTGCTTGAAATAAATGTAAATTTTTCAGAGGGAATATTCTAAAAAAAAAATCATTAAATATAGAGAGTTCCAAAGTAAGTGTAGAGACAAAGTATCAAAGTTATTGTCAGATATATTGTATAATTTATGATATCAGATATGAAATCGGCATTCAGGCTTGAAATTTTCTTTTCAATTATTGTCAGACTGGATGGTAAATGCAGGCTATTTATCATCACAAATCCTGAAGATCTTAGGAAACATGTTGATACAAAGATAATCTTATAGTTCAGGGAAATTTATGAAGTTAGGGTGATGATATGTCAAGGACCAATAGCTCATAATCGCTTCACTAAATTGAGAGGGGTCTTTAATATTTTTTTATAATTATGAACATAATTATGTTTCTCTAGTTTTTGTCTAAATCAATACTGATTATGCTTTTTCACACATAAACATTCATTTTAGGATCTACTTGGGAGCTTATTGTTCTAAGCCTGTCCTTTTGTTTTCAGTGTAAATTGGTACAACACATAAACAGACTACATTGCAAATTTGCAACTTTACAGAACTTTTACTAAGTTTGTGATGAAAAATGCTAGTGTGCCATTTATTCAGCATTAATTCAACTGTTTATTCAGCTTTAATGAACTTAGAATGTTCATTAACATTTAATGCTTATTGATTGTTTTAGGATATTTTTACCAGCACTTCATTGGATGTTTATCCAGTTGAGCTACGTAGTTTAATACCTAAAACACATAATGTCATTTCTGTTCTCTTAAATAATCCAAGAAGCACAAACACATACATATATGTACTCATATATGCATATGTATATGCATCCAATTGCCATCTCTACCAGTCTCTAGCTTTATTCTGCATTAACGTGGTCCAGAAAGGAGCTAACCTTTCTGGGAATTCACAAAAATTGGAAATCAAGATATGATTAAGATTCACCCAAAACTCAAAGGATCTTCTTTCCTGGTTACTGACTCAGTCGCTATCCTGTGTTGTAAGAATTCCTATTGCCATCCAAACTAGGATATCCTTCTCTGGTGAAACACACACATAGAAAAGCATGAGAAGTTTAAGGGGAACTGGATTGCTTCCACTACATGGTACATGCACTTTATGAGAAAATTACTTACCTTGCCTTTCTACTTCCTTGAAAATGCCTTCTATGAATCTTTTTTTGGCCTGATTTATGTGCCATCATAAACCCAAAACATTTGCATTTTTTGAAGACACTACTGTCAGGCAGAAACACCCTTGGAGAATCAATAACCCTCCATGGTAAGGGCACACTTCTCTGGCCTGACATATCCAGCCCATCAAATGTACCTCAGCCTAAAAGGAGCACTTCCCCATCATTAAATCCATTTCTCAAATCAATGCACATATATTAATTATGCTTTAAAAGCAAACCTGGTATTGAGGCGTAACAGACAGCTGAAATAGGCATCATCCTCTCTAGACCTGGGCAGGAGATGTGCAGAGGAAGAGAAGATGCATGCCACTTCTCTCATCACTTTTCGTTTCTGCCTGTCTGCTAGGTGGCCTGAGGGAAGTAATGAGGAGGTATGCCTGTAGGCAATTGTTCAGGACTGCTGAACAGTTAGCCAGGCTGATGTACAAGTCGACTGCCTCTATTCTGGTGAATGGGCAGTGGGACTCAACTCTCTGTACTGCTAGGCAGTATGACAGGTCTCTGGCATGGCACTGGCCCATGCTTTCCACCTGGGGTGCTTCCAACCGTGCATGGAGGCTGTTCCCAATAGCATCTTGAGCCTGGTAGCAGTTCCTGGCACTGGTTTGCAAATGGTCACACTGATATGGACCTAACATAGGCAGCTCTGCGGCTGGACCTACTTGTGCTTTTTGCCATGAACCTGCCTGATGCCTGTCACAGTTAACAGGGACATGCCAGTAACCTTCTAGGGTTAGCTGTCCATGAATGTAGAAAGCAGTATGCCTGGCGGGCAGCTGGGCGGGATAAGACCAAAAACTGAAGAAAAGGAAAGAAAAGAAAGGCTTGTCTCTCTTCCTCCCACATTACACAGGTTACTTAGTCCTCTCCAGAAAAGTGGACAAGCTATCCCAGTTTTGCACTTCAGGTACATAGCTTCCCTAAAAGAATTATGGGATCAATGCAAACATCTATAACTTACATGAGGGCAATTCTCCACTCTGTCCTTCAAAGGCAAGATAGTAAAGCAGGAGGAGCTAAAAAGGAAAAACTGACAGCAGCAGCAACAGAAAAAGTTAGGAAAGAAAATGGTATTTATAGAAAATTGTGTAATACATGTCCTTCAATGAAAGACGTATGATCACAGGATTACAGAATATTCTGAGTTGGAAGAGACCATCAAAGTCCAACTCCTGATCCTGTACAAGGCAGCCCCAAGACTATACATAAACTGCAATTTTGTCCACTTTCATGATGTCATTCTGCATCTTGTGATGTTTAGTGTTGTTTTCTCTCTTTTAGCCCACATCTGAAGTGATTATCTGACTGGCTCAGCTCAGTTTAAAAAAAAATAGGCAAGAGCATCATCTTGGATGCAAAGAAGAGTTTAAAATGTAACTCATATTTCCCTCAATCAGACAAAATATGACAAATCACAAAACAAAAACTTATGTTTTATTCATTATTTTTTTAGTACCTCAATTTGTAGGATGATTTATTATGTGAAAGTGAGCCATCTTGGCATTTTCCAGTGACACACACACCCACTCCGAGCGTCAAGACCAGTCCAGGGAATTATAGAGTCTGAGACAAACTTCCTGAGGCTAACCTAAAATCTTTCCTAAGACTACTTCATGTGCCCAGAAGTTTCCTTCTATATTCTGACTCTAGTCAGTACAAAAGTACTGTTCCTCAGAAAGCATTCTTTATGTTCAGAATTCCCTATTGACCTTGTTCTGGGTTTGTCTTATTGGGAAGTGAAATTATAAACGTCTGTACACTGTAATAGAAGTATTTTCTTCTAATGGGTGTCAGAAATGTGCAGGTTTTTGTAGCTTTTTCTGGTTTTACCCCCATCTGATTGGACGTCCATACTTAGTCTTTCCAGTCCATATTCAGTATCTCTAACCTAGATTTTCTTTCACATAATATAGATAGTGAAGATAGCAAGACAGTCTTCAAATTTTAATCAATAACTCTCAAAAAATTTGACTTCAACCCAGGAACAGAAAGATGCAGCTTAAAACTTTGAAAACACAAGAATTAACCATATATGAGAACAATGTCCTAAGAGGGTTCTATAGAACATAGAGTTTATTACTAAATATTAAGACAAAGTGACTACTTATCATACTCATTTACTGGCTTTCAAATGTAGGTTACCTGCCTCCCTTTTATATTGCTATATGTCTGCTCAGTTCCCAGAAATCTACCTAAAAATATACTTTAAAATTGCATCTATGTTAAGAACACAGATAGCAAGTCAGATCTCCATCTGAGAAAAAACAGATGACTAATGACTCTTCAAAAATGAAGTTTTTCATGGAAATGCATTTCTGAAGAAATGTTGATCTCTTAAACGCTAGAAGTACCACAAATCTTGCAGTGTGGCCCAATTGAAAGCCTACTGGAGCCAGTGTAGAGGCATCCATTGACCTGGATGACCTCTGTATCATGCTTCTGGGGTTATCTTTTTATATATGAAGGGGAAGCAAAAATGTTTATAGCATATCCCTCTAAAGCACAGGGAGAACTTGTTATGAATCAGCTATTCAAGACTGTACAGCTCAATCAGTAGCATTTTTTCTTTATGAATTTTCCCTTTGCAGGGGACGTGCATATTGCTTATGGGACATAAATAAATAACTACTCTCTGCATCATCACTATTTTTTTGCATTCATCTTACTTTACGCATACTACAACTCCACAGAGCAAGCTTTCAGTGTAGGACACCCCGTCATTATGAGTGGAAATAAGCAGTTATGCTAAAAGTGGGTTTTTAAGAATATCTGAATAATATGCAGTCATTCCCCACCACTTCATACAGTATACTTACAACAACAGGCTCTAATATTTGTTTCTCAGTAGAAGGTGAAGTGTACAATTATTTTAAAGATGCATCAGAAGTAAGACATCCAAACGAAATGCCCTCTGATTAAACTGAAAAATGGTTGTCTGGTATCTCTTGTAATCTATTTTGTTTTTTTGACCAGAAGAAGATGAATCAAGCTAGATGTCAATGCAGATGCAGTATGTATGTAAGCCCCAGTTTCTTTTTATCCCTCAGTTTCACAGGTACTTCCCACATGCACCCTATCTGCAGGATTTTAGAGCATTTTGTGAACTGAAGTCTCAATTTTGCAATTGTATGTATCCACAGCTCTGGAGACAAAGTGGAGATCTCATGGGACTGTGAGGCCCACTTAGTTTCATTGCATGTTCTTGTCCGCACAGACAAGGGTCTGTATTTATGCAGAAATGACCAAAGGCTTATCTATGAAAAGCTGACTGAAGGTAGTAACCAAACATCAAACTACTACACGAGTTGATAAAAAAGAGTAAAACAAAGTAAAATTGGCCCAAAGTAGCCCTGGGAAAAGCAAAACTCCCCAATCCACCCTTTAAGTTCTGACTACTGTGGCTTCAATACTTAATGATCAGTTGAAACAAGCACACCAAGCAAATAAATTATTTTTTCTTTCTTAGAAGTATTAAATGGTCTTCATGTCTGTCAGAACCTGAGGTAACTAGTTAAACTAGTTAATTTTCTCAGAAATTTAATAAGGAGCCACAACCTGGAGTCTGTGGAAGTTCTTCCTCTGCAGGAACTGATGCTTTCAAGTTTTGCCTGCAGATGCTCTCAAACACTCACTGATGACTTGACTTTTCTCACAGTATTCTATTTCAGTAATTTTTAAGGAAAAAAAGAGAAGACAACACATTAAAAAGAGATTTTTTTTTCTTCTTCCATCTCTGTCCATTAAATGACTGATTCCAATTTACTGCATTGATGTTGAAGGTCTTTGAAATTCAAAGATATGTTTCTCCTTCCATCCCTAATGGGATAATAGCACATACTAATGCACATGCATTTGTTCTTTTATTCACAATTTCATAAGAATTGCAAGTTGCAAACATTATCGCTTTATGATTATTGTGCAATTAGACAAAAGACGATACATATAGAGACAGGCAAATGGAGAGGACAGAAGATGATGATACTCAATAATATAAGACTTTTTTTCTCTAGACTACACAAAATTCCATTTATAGTTTGTATATTTCTCAAATTCACCCTTTCAAAGAACTCCAAAACCAAATGCCTAATATATGGCACTATTTATATTGCTCATTTGTCCTCTCCTTAAACTCTTCACCTGATACACAGCAAAAAGAAAGCATGATATCCTAATACAGTCATGTAAAATGTACTATAGCTTGCTTTAAAACGGAAGCACTTTATTGCCAGCAAGCACCAGTGATCTGCTTCGAAGCTGTGACAAAAGGACACTTTAGACATTAGAGTACATTATTGGGTAGTAATAGTAAATAGCTCTATAGAATCTCACTGGTCATTTTTGCCATTTAATAATTGCTGTTTGCAAAATGTATAAATGAGCATTTTCAGGCTCTCAGAACAAATGGTATTAATCAATAATTTTAAATAGTTTTCACTTTAAAGAAATGTTGTTTTGATCTACACCAACAGTCAGGCTATGTGTAAGCACAGCATATCTTCTGGTATGTTTTTGAATTTAGCACGCTGCATGTTAAAAATAGAATTATCTTCTTTACAGTTGCAGGCTCATTGCATTGTATGAAGCTGAGGTATTTGACTCATGGATGGTTGCACCATGTAGGAATTTGTCACACCTCATCATTTTCCATCTCTACCTATGCATTCGTGAACTGTATGAACTTCAAATGAGATTCATGTGTACCACTTTTCTTATGACTGAAGCACAATCCCTGCAATGCTTAAAAAATACATTCAATAGAACACCTTTTCTTCGTACTGAGTTTAACTCGTGGAGTGCAGTTTTGGAACAGGATTTCAGATATCCAACGGCTTATCAAAATGGCAGCCTATGAACCTGCCTATCATTCATACATGCCTGTCCTTACATGCATCATAATAAAAAACCCCATAAATCTAGGTACACTATATCTGTGTATATGCAAGCACATGCGTCAGGGTGCAACAAGGATTACCCCCAGAAGGGAGAAAAACAATGGAGATGGGAATCTGCTGTGTTTATCATCCATGAGTGAAAGAAGCACAGCCCTGTGGTTAGGCATGCACCAAAACAGACCTATTTTTGCTCAACCATTCACTTAAGAGTTGGACTTGATGATTCCTGTGGGTCCCTTCCAACTGAGAATACTCTGTGATTCTATAATCTGAAGCAGGAATGAGGTGTGCTGAGAATGGGAAGTGCAGAAGGCTGGCATGTCCTTTTCAATTTTCCCTCACAACTATAGTAGTGTTCAAACAAACTTTTTCAGAGAAACTAAGACAGACTTCACTTAAACAGTGAAAACCTTTCCCCAAGGTAGTCAAGGAGAAAGTCTGACTTTCCAGAGATCACTAAATCACCCAATCCATGTTCAAGACACTAGAATTAGTCACAAAACACAGAAAAAATGTTTCTAGGATTTCCCTTCAAAGCATTTTCCTGCTCAAAAGAAACACAGAAGACAACAAGAAAAAAAATCCCCCAAACTACAAAAAGAAGGAGTATTAGAAAAAGCTTAATGAAACATTTCTGTCCAGTGTCAGAGACTGGAGTTCCCGGGAGCTTGCTGCGATCAGCAATGTGCAGAGAGAGAAGCGCTGCTGCTGCTGCAAACACAAACAGCTTCTCTCAGAAGGAAGCGCAGCTGATTAATCAACTTGATATTACCCGAACTGATTAAACAATGAGACATCCTGGGGTTTTGCTGTCTGTCCTGATGAGTGCTCATCATAACTATTAGTACAAAACCCCAGCAGATCTCCCTTGGGAGTAAACTACCTTCTAATGTTTTTCCTCTAAAGATTAATTCCATTGTTATGGAACCTGTGTATAAAGGAATTATAAACTAATCATTAGTCATTTTCAAACCATTTGACCTTTCCAGCTTTGACTGGTGGAGTGTTTTTGGAAGAGGTCTTGTTCAGTTTCCCTTATTCACATAAGCTGGTTTACTTAGACAAATATAAAAGGGACTGATAGGTCTGCAGTACTGTGTTCATTTCTAAAACAGAAAAAATGACATTTTTTAATGTGGTTTGTTGTTTTTTTCCCCAAAGTAATATTTAAAGGATTAGCAGCTGTGGAAACCATGAGAACCTTTGCTTTGTTCCATCAAATGACCCAAACCTCTCCCTAACCTTCAATACAATAAGCTCGCTCTCTGAAAGACCCTATTAAATTTGAGTGCTACCTGCAAAAGGAAACAGGTTTTTAAACAAGAACTCAGATGTTAAACAGTGCATTTGTCTCATGTCAATAAATAATTTCTAATGTTGTATAAAATTCAAAAATTGTGCTTGAAAGTCATGTTCTTTGCATGTTTGAAATGGGTTTCCCTTGCCCATTTAACACTAAAACCCACTTAAAACTGGGTGTTAACATTATTACTGGTCTGTTTATATCACAATTATTCAAGTGCAGAGAGTAAGCATGAATAAATTATCCTGGAATTCTTCTTTTAGGAGGATAGGGAAGGTTGCAGCTTTCTACATTACAGCATATCCTCAGAGGTGTTACCGATTATCAACATTTCAGATTGCAACAAGACCATTCACAACTTCCTTATACCCCTGCTTGTGAGAAAGATTCAGTCTGACTGAGACCAAAGACAGGAAAAGGCAATTACTTCTTTGTATTCAGGCTTCTTTTCCCTCTGATTTTGTGATAGCAGCTTTTAAACACTTAACAGCTTTGTTAGCTTGAAACAAATTAATATCCATTTTAATTCAGATGTCTAGTTTCAAGAGTCGGAAATATTTTTTTTAATCCATTAAATCCTCCAGTCCCCAGGGAAAAGAGTTTAAAAATAGTCACATGAAATTCTCTAGTCATTTTGACTGAATTCATCAATGAGTGTTCTACCATGCACATCCTCTTGATATATTCTAGGTTTCTTCCTTTCTCCAAGGTTTCCTGATGTGTATGCAGGTCAGAGTAAACACATCCATGAAAAGTCCAAGCCCTTGAGCATAATGGACACAAAGAGCAGCTATCCAGCTTCAACCCTGCATGCGTTAATAGACTTGTGATTTTCAACGTTGCAGTTCCCCACGGGGACATACATCCCCACACAAAAACTTGCAAGTTTGGGGTTTTTTGGTTATTTGTGGGGCTTTTTTGTTTTGTGATTTTTTTTTTTGTTGGTTGGTTGGTTGGTTTTTTTACTTGTCTTCCCCCCGTCCCTATTTTAAGGGTGTGCACTAGCTTAGAGAAATGACATAACAAGACCCACTCACATTCATGGCTCACAAACTACCAGGTATTCAGATAAAACAAATAAGTCCAGAGGCAAGTGTTAAAACTTGTGTAGATTCCAGATTACTTATAAACCGTCAATATTCCTAAAGCTTTAGAAGTATCCATCCTTATAAGCACATAAACCCAACTCCCATTTTCTATTGGCAACCTAAGATGAATGTCAGCTTAGCTCACTGATTTTTTTAACTACTGTTCTTTAGATGCTTATGCTCTTCCTTATTTTATACAATTGTGTCTAAACACCTACATATATTTAGGGTGGTGAATTTCATACAATTAAAAGGTTGGACATAGCACACTCTCTCCACCTCTGCTGTCCTCCCCCCCAAAAATAGTCCCATCTACCTAACATAAACCTGACAATATACCCATGGTAGCTAACAATTCAATATAGGCAGGGTTTTAGACATCAACATTGACATCTTCATTCCTTTGTTTCACAGCTACATTGTAATCTTTCAGAAGAACCTGTGATAAAAACCTGGTTTCCTAATTTCCCTTTGAATTAATGGAAGTCAAGTTTTGTTCAAATAAGGAAAACAACCTGTTCTTTTCAGACTATGTTCATGAAGCCCAAGAGTCTACACTGTATTTTTGAAGTGCATCTGAAAGCTAAGTAAGAAAAGCCAGACTATTTCCATAAAAATTAACTGTACTGGTGTCCACTGAAAAGTGTTATTAGGTCCTCAGTCTAAGAAAGGCTGACAATTTTTTGACTCCACAACTACATTTACAGTTTGTGGACAAAACAGATAAACCGAAGTGATCCCAATTAAGACATCTTTTCTGTTTCCTCAAAACAAAATAAATTTGTAGATATTTTTTGCCATTTAAAATTTCTAGAGCTGGAACCTTTATTTCAAACCTCCGCTCCATGAAACAATTTCTTTCGATTGTACTGCTGGTAGCTTAAAACATTATTTATTATTAATCTTTTAACCCATTATAAGATTTCTTTCAATTGCAATTGAAGATTTTTAAAGCCATAAGGGGGTTATAAGAAATCAGCTCCCATACAAGTTTTTTTAAAGCCAGCAATTTCAGCTACCTATGCAATAGGGGACTCACAGTCAACTTAAAAATATAAACTACAAAGTCCAACTCTATCCCCCTCCAGTCCTGCAAAAAATGCTGCCAGCAAGATTTCATTATTTGTTTGTTATGTAATCAATACAGTCTATTAACAGACAAGATATTGCAATTGCCAGAACATCAATACAACTAGTTTAACTTTAGATGCTGGTTGACTTGGGATGTCAAAGCTCCCGTGGTTGTTGGGAGCCTGGCATTAAAACAACAGATACAATACTAAGCCTAAGTGTTAACAAAGCCTGTTGGCATCCCAGAGGAGATTAGGTTGCTGATCTTGTAAGGATCAGCTACTTACTTAGTGATGTTTACACTGACATTGATGTAGTGACATCCTGATCTAATTACATGTCAATAAACCACAGTCCTGATGCTCTGAGAAGATCAGGAGAGGATTACAAGAACTCTGTTGCCAATCCTTAAAGCCTAAGGAAGCAACTCTGTGATTAAATTACCATAAGTTCAGTAACTGTAAAGCTACTGTTTTAAATGGGACAATTCATAATTAGATTGCATCCCTCCCTTTAACTATATCACCTCCAAATTTTGCAAAATTCTGCATTCAATTCACTGCTTAAGCAAACACTCCTGAAACTTGTTTTGATGCCTCTGTGTCATGTTTGTCTAAGATCATAATTCTTCATTGAGCCTAAACACTTTTAAAGGATTTGTTTTAAATGAATATCATTATTTTCATGTTCTCTGGCATTGTGCAAGAGAGTAACTTCAGGACTGGGTTAACACTGGTGTGGTGTGTTGATCCTAGTTGGATGCCGGCTGCCCACCAAAGCCACTCTATCACTCCCCTATGCAACTGGACAGAGGACAGAAAATATAACAGAATTAAAGAATCACAGAATATGCTGGGTTGGAAGGGGTTGTTGGGGGAGATCATTCACTGATTACCGTCATGGACGAAACAGACTCAACTTCAGGAAATTAATTGAATTTATTGCCAATCAAAATCAGGGCAGGATAGTGAGAAATAAAACAAACCACAAAAACTCCAGCTTCTTACAGATGCCACTCCTGTAGCCCTCCCTCCCCTGCAACAAAAACCTGACCAAGAAAACCCAGTACAACTGGGAATCTCCTTAATGCCACCAGCACTGGATGACCTATGCTGCAGTCTTATGGATGTTGGAATGGTTGCTCCTACTCAGTGAAAGGTGGAGTTATCATCCTCAAGACGGAAAAATATAATTTTGTTGGAACATCTGGGAAACCTCCCACTAGCTTTGTTGTAAACATAGGAAAGATTCAGGTCTATAGAACAATGCAAGTACCTGTTTACATCACACTATCGATGAGGCTAGTAGCCATTCTAAGCACTTCCAGCTAAAACAAAGTACAAATTAATCAGTCCAGAATTATTTTTTTTTTCTTTTTTATTTTTGGGGAGTTATTATTGCACTTTGAAGGCTTTGTTTTAACAAAGATTTAATAAAGGGAGATGGATGTAGAGTTTCCCTTATTTTTGGATTATAAGTAACTGGAATTGCAAATGCCATTGAGTCATAAATTAATTCCCTACCCTTCCTAAAAGCTCAGAACGTTTAAGGTTTGGCTGATTTTGAGCACTGTATCTGCCTCATGATCGGATTTGGTTATAGTTTTACTAGAGAAGACAAACTTCTAATATACTATTGAGGTGCAGGCAGGATCTTCTAGCAGAGAATCCTCTCCCCGTACAAAGTACTCAAAAATGTCCTGCACAGCAACAAGCTAGATATTTTACCTGCTTCATTTCTTAAGCCCTGGGAGAATGGGAGGGGCTGTTGGAATTGGGGGAAAGAAACCCAGCTGGTTTTGCACAATTACTCTCCCTAGAGTTTTAGAATATAATTTTTGTTTGAAAAGGAACACAGTACATTCTCTATGCCCTGTTCTGTCTGGGGGGTTGAACCAGATGACTTCCAGCTCTGCTCTTCTGGCCTTGCCTACTACTTTCTCTAGTCTCTTATTTCATCATTTTATTCACTTTTCAGGTAAACTACTGGGTAGTGAGGCATGAAGCTTTCACTATGATACCCAAAGGTGCACAGCTCTTTCATATTACTGGAAAGGACACAATCTTGAAGAACAGGTGAGTAACATACAAGTCTAAGCCCCACTTTTCAAAATAACTCATGCTCTTTGAAAGTCAACGTTGTAGTGCCTTTCTGTGAGAGATGACAGCTTTCAAACATTTCCTCCAATGCAATAAATTGAAACTAAAGGAGGTGCTCTTTAATGGTAAGTTTTTGAATGATGAAAGCACTTGGAGGGACACGGGTGATGTGGAAAACTCACTCAGTGTGTTTCAGTGGTTTTGCAGATAAACATTCTTTTTACAGAAGTAGGTTCTTATGTTTACCTAAACTTGATTTTATATAAATTGTGTTACAAGTAAAATCAAAAAGGACCAGGTTCAACCTTGATAGATTTCTATTGGCCTCACTGAGCTCACATTGTGGATACACCCGTGCCAAGTTATTTCAGTGTATGTGGAATAACTACTTTCCATGAAAATTTCCATTCTGCATACCTCCAGTATGCTGTGTAATAGTAGTAATAACACCAGGCACTTGATGCTTTCATCTTCAAAGCACTTTGAAAACAGTAGTCTACAGGAGAAACTCTTATGAAGGGACAGCTGATCAAGAAACAGAAATTTCTTGAAGGAGTAGATAGCTTTTGTTGTACATCAAATGAACTTTTATAAATTCAGCATTTTTCAACTCCTGGAAGGCTGGAAAAAGAAAATATTTTACTAAGTGTATATACATTTTATTAATGTAATATACTGCAAGGTCAAAATACCTCTAGCAAAGGGTGCTTGCTCTACATCTGCCTGACCACAAAGCTCTGATGCTGCAGGATACCAGGCGATGTGCACTTGTGTCAGCAACACATGTAAGCTTTTATTCATCTTTCAGTACGGACCTGCTTTCTCACCCAAGACACTCAGCCAGTTTCACGTCTATTAATGTGGCTGCTCTCACTATCCTCTGGAGACTCATGACTGTTTTTAGCCTCCAAAGCAACTTGAGTTTCTAAAAGCAACAGTTCCACATCCCACCTTAATTAAGGACTCAAATAGATGATGTGGATGTCTGCTCTCCTCTGAGGATGGATGACTGCTTCTCTGAAGTTAATTACCTGCTTATGGTCTTTCCTGAGACCTTTGTGGATAAAACTGGTGTGCATTTGGACTAAGAGCTGTTCTAGACTTATTGGAAAGACACAGTAGACTGGGGGGAAAGCCATTTGTGTACAGTCAGAAAATAATCAGCATAAAAAAAGAATCATGCCATAGTAGTCACTCAGTATTTAGTTTACTGCCTGAACAGTAACAAATCAGAATTTCTGGTTTCAACTTGTTTGATTAAAATGGGAAATGAGAACAAAAATGTCTGCTTAATTAAAGGAAGAAACAAAATCAACCTGAAGGAAATATTGTGTTAAACTTGAAGTAAAACATTTGACTTTTAAAGCTTTTCAGCCCCATAAAATTCTGGTTTGGCAAGCACCAAAATGAAATGATTCTTCTGTACATATAAAAAAAGTTTGGGAGAAAAATACTATCTTTAGGAGCTGATGGAGAACTTGCAAAAACTCCTCATATGCTGCAGCATACACAAATTTTAGCTCTTTGTAACCATATAAATATTGATCAGTGTCACAGAATACTCTCAAATACTTCTTACCACACCTCATGTAGGGCTGGCAACATGGGGCGGTAGTTTTCCTATTCCTTCCCATCTTCACCACACCGTGAATTCCTGCAGCTAACATTAACTTCTTGGGAGTTTTCCCATAGGGAATGGGAGCTAAGTTACCAATTTATGTTTTCCCAGACACAGAAAAAAGTTGCAATAAATATGTTTTATCATCATCGACAACTATCTAATTAGCTTCACCCTCCTCCAAAGGTAAGTGAGAACTTGTAACAGATACATGATGAAGAACATCAGTGGGAAGGGAGTGTAATGGTAATAGAGACTACATCAAAAAAGGAACATCATTTAAAAGGCTAATATACTGCTTTAAGCTCAGAAGCTGAACTCTGATCTAAATTCTGGGTTCAATATATCCATTTGTCTAATTTCCTCGCTTCTGAAATTAAGCATTATATAAATGTGTCGTAGTCCTCCAGTTGTTCATCTCTTAAGAAATGAAAAGCCCTGAGTCTCATTCTGCATATTTAAAGAAAAATAAATTGCAGCTGAGAGATACAGGGCTGACTGAAATTGGATTCAGTGTTTATCTAAAGTGGGCCTCCTTTCACTGTAACATGGGCAGCATTAGGATACAGCCTACATGATCCTCATCTTCTTCAGTACACAAAATGAGAACAGTGAAAACAGCGTTTCCTTAGGTTATTTTTTGACAGTGTAGATTAGAAATTTTGGTAGGGTTTTTCTCCATTGTATGCTATAGGATATTATGAGAAATTACTAACCAAGTGAAAAAAAGCACACTTTTCTGTAACCTCGAGTAACCAGAAAGCCCCCTGTAATCACAGACACTGCTATCCCAGAAAGAGTTTGTAAGTTCTTATGTGCACAACTTCATGGGATGTTCAAGAAAGTGAGAGGGCTTTACAATATTTGGAAAAAACACAACACATTTCAGATAATACTGTCCAGATTTGCCATGCTCGTGGTTCTAAACCATTTTCCATCAACATGAGTTATAACGCTTATTAGCGAATTCCTCCTAGCCTGGCAATGAGCTATGTAGTGAGGATGCTTAGGAAGTTAGGACTCGGAGTCTTTCAAAAGGGTCCTCAAAGCAGCTCTTTCACTCATTTGTTGCAGTTTTAGGATTGCAGGGAAAGTGACAATTTGAACCCATAACGTAGTAACCACTCTCTTCATCTTTATTCCTCATTTTGATTCACCAAGGGCAAATCATGCTTGGCAAACCTGATCACCTTCTATGACAAAGTAAGCTGCTTGGTTTATGTGGGGTCAGCAGTGGACATTATCTACCTGGATTTCTTCAAGCCTTTTGGTATGGGTTGCCACAGCCTTCTCCTAAAGAAACAAATGTCTTATGATCTGGACAAGTGGTACATGTGGTGGGTGGGGAACTGGCTGAGAGGCTGTACCCAGAGGGTGGTGGTGGTAAATAGCTCATTTTCAAACTGGCAGCCTGTCACCAGTGGGGTCCTCCAGGGATCAACAGTGGGTCCAACACTGGATAGTATCTTCATAAGTGATTTGAATTATGGGATCAAGTGTACCCTGACAAACTTTGCTGATGATATTAAACTGTGTGGGGAAGTGGACACTTCAGAAGGGGGAGACACACTGCAGGAAGACCTGGATAGGCTGGAAGAGTGGGTTAACAAGAACCTTAGGAAATTTGACAATGACAAGTGTAAAGTCTCACACCTGTGAAAACATGATCCAGCTTGGAATCTACCTGGCTGGAAGGAGATCTCTGTAAAGAATTCCTAGTTGACAACAAGTTCCATATGAGTGAATGAATGTTATGCTGTGGCAAAGAAAGCTAGCAAGGATGCTGGGTTGCACCAACAAGGGCTTCACCAGGAGAAATAAAGGAGACATTACCCCACTCTACTCAGCACTTGTCAGGACACACCTGGAATACTGTGTTCAGTTTTGGTCCCTGCTATACAAAAGAAATTCACTGCAAGCACTCTTAGAGGTCTTTATTGAAATGCACCAATCAGTATTTGTTGTTTTTAAATCAGTTTCAAGTGTATAATCTACACTTCTTGGAACAATATAAATATAAGAAATACTGTTTTATCAGTTCCCACCTTGCTGCTAGCAATCAAATCTGTAGAAATTAACCTATAGTAGTTTATACAATCTGTATTGAAATGAACAACTCTTGCTTGAATATAAAAATACAGAGATACATTACTGTCAATAGTGTCAGTAGCTCCTGACTCTTGGCCTCTCCATAGAGTTGCAGGGGAGTCTCTTGGCTTCTCAGGATGCCTTTGGCTCTCCTGGCAGTTCTGCATCTTTAGAAACATCAACATTCAGAAACCCTGGTCTCCAGCAAGGACATTTCATTATAGAGGGGCTGTGCAAAGGAAATCATGTAATTGCACAATGTCAAAATAGAAAAGCTACCGGGTGGGAGTAAATAAGAAATTACTGTTAGTGCACAGCTCCTTAGGGATGCTTACAATTAAATGAAAGAAGACTAAGTAGACAGCTCGATTTCTAGCTCTCACCTTAGCCTACTCCTTTGCCCTTCCTTTTTTTTTTTTTTAATTACTTCACTCTTCCCAGTGCACCCCAGGATACTGTTGACCCCCTTGGCTGCAAGGGCACACCACTGGCTCACCGTCAACTTGTTGCCCACCAAGATTCCCAGGTCCTTCTCTGCAGAGCTGCTCTCTGGTAGGATGGTGCCAAACCTGTACTGGTGTTTGGGATTATTCCTCCCCTGGTGCAGGACCCTACACTTGCCCTTGTTGAACCTCATGAGGTTTCTCTCTGTCCTACTCTCCATCCAGCCTATCAAGGTTCAACTGCACATCAGCAGAGTCTTCACATATACCAGCCACTACCCCCAGTTTCGTACCATCATCAAACTTGCTGAGGGTACATTCTATCCGTTTGGCCAGGCCACTCATAAGCAAATTGAATAAGACTGGAGCCAGTATTGTTCCCTGGGGAACACCATTGACTACAGGCCTCCAACTGGATTCTACTCCACTGATCACAACCCTCTGATCTCTGCCATTCAGCCAGTTCTCGATCCACCTCACTGGCCATTAATCCAACCCACATTTTCTGAGCTTACCTACGAGGATGTTATGGGAGACAGTATCAAAAGCCTTGCTGAAGTCGGGGTGGACAATGTTCAATGCTCCTGTCTCCTCAGCCCCTCCTGCCATGCCATCATAGAAGGCTATCCAATTAGTGAAGCATGATTTCCCTTAGGTGAACCCATGCTGGCTACTCCTGATAACATTCTTTTCTTTTACACGCACAAACCAGTGGGACTCTCTGTCATTGCAAGATCATCACATATTTGTGAAGGTCTTTCCAAGTCTGCCAAGAAACTGAAGCCATTTCTGCTGCCACACATCTCTTTTCTATTTGCAAGTCATTTGAACAGAAATCCAAAAGGCATCTCAATTCTTCTTTAGAGAGACCTAGGGATAGCAGTATCCTCTTCTTTCAATGCCCTATTTCATTACCTTCCAACCGAGACTCCTATATCTTTTGCCTGTTTTTAGTTCTTTAATAACAATTCTTATAAAATGTCCTCTCACAATTTTTAATTAAGTCATAAATAAAAATTTGTAGTAATTTTTTCGTTCATATTCACTAATTTTAAGCCCTGAGACTATCTTCTCTGTCATGTAATTAGACTACTCCCTGGTTTTATATTTTTAAGAAGTAAGAAATTACTTAGAAATAGATGCCCTCTATCCATGTGGTTATTTTTGGAATGGTAGATCCTACCTTGCCAGAGAACTCCAAACAAAGAGGAAACATCCTGCAAAAGCAGAAAACGCAGAATTCTGAAAATAATCTGCTGCCTCCTGCATTGCCTGGAACAAGACCCTCCACAACATGGAAGACACAAAACAACAGACACCAATAAATGGGCAAAGGTCTATCCCAACTGAATGCAGACATTTAGTTAAGGTGCCTTAATTTGGGTTGTAGCTGTTCCTGTAGTATACAGAAAGAAAAAAGATGCTTCGAGAGGACGATTCAGTTAATTTAAGGCTTAGATCACTTTCTGGGGCTATACATTTTTCTCCACTGCTTAAGAAGGAACATTGCCTTAAATAAGGTAAGTCAGCTGAGTGCTAAATTTAAATGGGATGAATGTTAGCCAAAACCCCTATCTGCATTAAGCAGCTGCACCAATATCTAGTTCATCTTCTTTAGGAACTGATGCACTGGAATATATTGGGGCATCAAACTGATGCTATGAAAACATGTGTATATTGGCACAGGACCTCACAACCCCTCTTTTCATAGGAGTTCTGCGTGGTTTCTGCTGCTGGCCAGAAAATAACAGTCAAGTCTTCCCTAAGTAAATAATTGAAGAAAGCAGAGGCAGTGAATAACAGAAGAAATGTTTACATAATTGCAACCGAAGGCCATAGAATTATGTAAATAAAAACTAATCACAAAAAAAAAAGTATAAAAGATTCCTCTATCAGATAAAAACTTTTGAATGTTTTCTTCTGTACATGTAATCTCCGTGTCAATTTTACAGGACTGCAAGCCCTCATTGAGTTCACCGTGCATAAAAGCAAATAACTGAAACATTTCCCAATTAAATCTCATTATCCAGGAAAAAAAAAAGGCATCCAAAGTGTTTACTTTAAAAGAGGAACAAAGAAAAACAGTCTGAGAAAACTGATTTTTCACAAGCTGAGGATATGCTGCACTGTGGTCAGTTACTAACTTATAATTAAGGCATTGTCTCTGCAGCAACAAGCAGAATGGGAATCTTCCTGAGCAAGAAGAGACCTATTTACACCTTTTCTTAGTCACAATCAGCTTTTGCTTGTGATTGTGTATTTTTTTATGGTTCAATATTTACAAAAAGACTGCAAAATTAAAAGAGATCCCACAGTTACAGAAGACAACATAATTATAAGGGTCAACTTGATAAGACATATAATCTTCAGAAACCTGCAGGTTTGCCTAATAAAATATTTATATCAGTCACTGTAGGACACCAAGTGAAAGCAATGGAAATGAATTCCTCAGGTGTAACTTTTCAGTACATGTGAAAATGTCAAAGAAATGTCGTATTTGGGAAGACTTTCAGAGGAAGCCAGTATTTTTCTTTTTTTCTTCCTTGCTTGACATAATTGAAAATTAAGTTAGCACTCCCTCTGAGGCATATTGATTTCTTATTTTACTGTCAAGGGGGTTTTGTTTATATAGTCCACATATTTACAGTTGTAAATTTGTATAAAACAAATCAGTCTCTACAATTTTAAGATCAATATTCTTGGCTACAGAACAAATCTTAATGTGCATGATGGAAAATGTTTATTTTTGTGTAACCATGGGACAATTACAAGAAAACCAGAATAATAGGATCATACACATAAGATTTAAACTTCAGTGAAATATTAAGGATCTACATTCAAATTTAGATTTTGAATTTGAGCATATACACATATATTTAAAATATCTTGGAACCAACTCATCAAGGCCAGAAATACTAATAAAAAGATGAAAGAAAATAAAGATAACAATTGTAGACCTAATAAAAAACATGGGAGGAAAGAAATATTGGTATCAAGCATGGACCTGAGAATAGATAGATCACTTTTAGGAAAAGGCAAGGAAGAAACAAGCAAATTGCTGTGAATCTAATTGAAAGCTATTTCTAAAAACTGTATCAAAGGAATCAAACATCAGATTGTAAAATTGCATTGAAAACACTTGCTGCAGTGTTTTCTAATACAGCAGTGTTTTCTAATACAGCAACATCTTTTTTCTTGCAATATTACTATGGCAATGAAGGCAAACTGGTGTTTCTGACTCCTCTGTTCAAGTGTGTTAGCAGAAACCCAATTTAGGGGTCTACTCTTGAAAAACCAGACTTCCAGTTACATAAGACATATCGAAAGAAAGTATGGAGAAGTTACTGTAAGGAATAGTTCATGAAGACCTTATTGCAGAGGGGTGGAATGAAACACTGGAGTCATTTAAAACCAGTGTTGGATTTATGAGGATTTTAAAGACTGAGGGCACCTTGGTTTTCATAGGAGATGTCACCAGAATCAGAAGCAAGTAGAATGACAAATGATAAAGAGAAATCTCTTAGCAGATGTTTCTGAATGGTCTAAAGAAGCAAAGCAGGCATTTGGCTGAAAAGACAAGGATTTTACAGATGGGAAGTGAAGAATGGGGCTCACAAACTGTCCTGTGGTGGAACACTGTAAGTGATACAGTACGACAAGGGAGATAAAATCAGATAGATCTTCACACCACCTCTTCCGTGTGTGTGTGTGTGTCTGTTTTCAAGACATACTGTTCTAGAGTAGCACAGATCCACTACTATCCAGGCATGAATCTTTATAGAAATCTCTTTTATAACCTTCTGTTTTGTGCTGAGACAAAAGATAAAAGCAATCAGTGATGAGAAAAGAGTGAATCAGCCAGCTCAGAGTCTAAGAAGTGTCACTGCTGAGCCTCTTTCTGGGTGGTAGGAATTATAGTGCTCTTCTCTTCTGGTATGTTTTGAAATATAATTGCAAATTAATTACTGTGTGATAATAAACAAACAGTACACAGCATATTTACTGTACAGAGCTTTATTTCATCTCTCTAGTACTCCAAACAGGTGTTCAGTGTTACCTACAGCTAGAATTGGGGCTACAAATCAGCATGAGATTCATCAAAACGGATCCCTGCCACTTCACACTATTACTCCAGCAGATATAATTCATACTGCTCAGCAGTGGAAGCATTATATGCACCTTCCCCCAGCCTCTTTCTCCCTCCTTGCAAAAATGTCAAGAGAGACAGAGAGAGAATATCGAAGGAGATCCTGAGTGTCAATGAAATACCCCATGGTGCTGAAGACAGAGAAAACATTGGCAAGCTGCTTTAATAAGGGAACTCTGTCATGCATATCCAGGCCCTAAAGAGATGGAACAAAACTATGGGAAGGGAAGATAGGAGGAAAGGGAGATTATATATACTGGCTACAATATTTAGATATAAATATTTGGAAATCAGGTCCATATACAATTTATCTGTACTGACATTTCAAGACTGACCGTTAAGAAGTTACTGGAGGTGCTAGAGAGTTCTTTAAGGACATGTTATGTTTGAGGCTAATGATGAAAATAACATTTATCTTATTTTAACAGATGACTGAGATCCAGCTAAGCTATGCTAGTTTAAATCCATATATGCAGATTTACATTCCATATTGACATGCTTGTGCTGACTGTTGCATAGGCAAGTTCCACCTGCAGGAAATGGCAATATAAGTCCAAAATGTGAAAATAAATTCAGACGCCCCAGAGCCTCAGAGACGTTTAATTCATCCCAGTTCCCTCTTCTCTCTGCTGTAAGGAACTTCCACACGCCTTTGCAGATGCTATCATTCAAATGCCACCTGAAATGTGTAACCTGCTGTGATAGTCCATTTTCTCTTCTCTTCTTGACTTTTGGTCCTTGACAGCCTCAACTGTACCACTGAAACGGCTGGAAAGTCTAGTGCCCCCAGAAGACACACTGAGATAATTTCTCATGAAAATCAGTGAGACATTTTTCACATTTAAGAGTGCTGTGGTCAGTGACCACCTCCAGCAACCACTATCCTGCTATTGGTCTGTGTCTCTTGAACAAGAGAGTGAGAAGGATGTGAGATGGAATCCATCACAACCTCTTACAAACTCTGGAACTCTCACCAGTCTGATGCCAATCCTAGAGATGCTATGAGATTTTTCCCCTTCTATTTTTCTGCCTTTTCCATTCATATAAGGAAAGTGAGAATGGTCCAATTCATAATAGTTTCAGTGCCGCTGTAGCATAACCTCTCCTTTCCATCAGTTTTAAAGCTCACTTTTATCTTAATTTAAGATCCCTTTTATTTCCAAAAGAGAGCAAAAGTGACATTGTGGGTTCAAGTCATTCATGATGATCCCTGAAGTCCTTTTACTGGTGTAAGGGAGCACTGATCCTTTTCTAGGTTGTTTCCTTTTCCAGAAATTAGGTAGGTGATTTTTATTTGACCAAAATATCCTTCCGTGCTGGCATCACTACTGTTCAGCACAGGTATCTGACAGAGCCACAGCCTTCCAGCTCCTTGCAATATACCAAGAGACAGATGGTGGAAGGAGATCCTGAGTGTCAGTGAAGTATCCAGAGGTGCTGAAAACAAAGAAACAGTGGCAAGCTATTCTGGTCCTCAGGCCTATGCCTTAAATTGTACATCTTGACAAAGTAAGATGGCTTTGGTATTACCAACAGTAATTTAGTGCATAGACAGAAGCTGTGATAGGGACAGATGGGTATTTTTAATCTGCATGTAGTAAAAAGAGTAATGCTTTTCCTTTGGATATAGACATACTGCTATTAGACACAAATTTGCCAGTTTAATAAAATGTGTTGTATGCATCTATGCTCCAAGAACTGTATTTTAAAGTTAGCTGAATGCTGATGCTATTTAATGGGTTTATTTTTACCAAAAACAAAACATAAAAATCTGACCTGATTGTGTCTTATTCTGCAATATCATCTCTATACAGCACTGTTGATTGCAGGCTGATGGAGAGGTTTGATCCAAAACATTCAAACCTTCTTACCTAAATTTAAGACCCTTAATCTATATTTAAAGTACGTAGAATTAAATGGCCTCATTTTCAGATGTGCTGAGCACTCACAGATGTTTCAAATATCAGTGGGAGCGAACATTAACATGCATAGAGTAAACTGGTTGCAGCCACAGCATTGATGTGGAGACTGCTGCATCCCTGCCAATGCCACAGAGATGGTACTGGTCTTGGAGAGATTAACAGCAGCCAGGGGAACAAGAGAGGGTACCTGTCTGCCTCCTGCCCTCTCTCAATAATCTGTCCCTTCACCGAGACAAAAATGAATTTATAGTACTTCCAGTTCACGCTGTAGTATTCATGTTTACACAGTACATGTGTTTTCACCAGTTTCAGTACTGCTCTATTAGTGGCTTATACTGAGTTTCTGCAAGCAGTGAAGTACAACGGTGCCAGGTGAGTCACGGTTCCTCAGAACGTGCTATAGTCATTGCAGCAAGGAGTCCTCAAAAAACTTCTCCTGTGCTCCCAAATACAGGGACATCATATTGCCATCAGCACTCTTAGCAATCCTGAAGTAATGCATAAACCATTCCTCTCTGTTTCCTAGTCTGTGAAGAAAGATTAATAGTTTTTTGCCCAACAAACATACTTCAAGGGTTCATTAGCTCACCTGGTTAGACTGTCAGCTGGTGTACATCAGTATAATTATATGGGTTTGTGCATCAGTGACTGTAGTACTGGGAAATATATTTCCAAATTTCCTATAGCTTTATAATCTACCTAACAGCATAAAAGCAATGGCAACTAGGAGTGCATTTTCCTTCTTATGAGATGAAAAGTATTCCAGGATACAGGGTAGGAACTTATGTTTTAAACTAATTGCAGAGTAGGATGAAATCCTTTTAGTGCTTTAAGAACTTGTGCATCCTTGCCCACCATTGCCCAGTATAAAAATTATTGAATATTTGACATACAATGAGTACCAAAATGAAACTCATGAATTTCATCAAAAGAACAGTTTGCAGATTTTTTTTTCTTTTGATAAGGGAACAAAATGTACATATAATAATCTAAACTTTTTGCTCTCATGGAGCTATGCACTTGGCTGTGAGAATCTAAAATATTGGGCACAGGAAGTTCAATCAGCTCCTCCATAGAATTCTTTTTAAAAAGAGATTAAAAGTAGCTTCACAAATTAAGTCAGTGCAAGATTATGATTTGAACAAAAAGTAACAGTTTCCTACTGTTATGGGTTTTTTCTGCTGCAAAGGAAAAGCTGTCTCTTGCATACACAAAAATATGATTCTTGGCTTTTTCAAATGTACTACAGCCACAAAAAATATTTAACTATTCATTTCAATTACATTCTGCACTGTAGAATAAAGTGTAGTGTCTGGAGTTATGCAGACTTAAGGCTCTTGAGTGGGAAGCAGAAATAAATGAAGTTTCGGAATAAAATGTTCATTACAACTATCTCAAGCTTGACACAAGAAAAGCTTGCTTCTCCTATTACTGCAAGTCAATACATAGCAGTACAATATAAGTGTCTTCCATTTTCCCCTATTTCACGCTAGATTTGTCTGATAGATGAGTGTACTTAAGTAAATAGCACATGCAATTTTAATAGGACAGGTGCTCTGAATGTACAGGGAAGGTCATTCCTATTATTTCAATTAACAGCATAAGCTACAAAAACACATGAGGGTGAATTAATTTAAAGCTTCAATTTAATGCTACTAGTAAGGACATCCTTAGGCCGCTTGGTTGTCTTGACAACTCCTGCATCCCAGCCTGCAGAAGCCAATCTCTGCTGTTCCCCTTCTCAGCATACAAACAGTTCAGATAGTACATTAGCAAAGAATATGATGCCCATGTAAATGTTGAAATATTTTTGTTGCCATAGAGATAAGAAGAATGGCAAAAATACAGGAGCACTTGACATAATCCAAGGCAGACTTTTAATTAAAAAACCTCAAATGACAATGCCAAGATGGCTGAACATACCATACTGCTTTTATGCTAACCTACTGCATACAAAAATCTGAGTCCAAATAATATACTTGCTGCTGAAGGGACTAAGAATCACAGATAACTGGTAAATTAAGAGACCCAGGATATTCAAAAGCTGAAATAATAATGATTCTTTTAAATTAATCATTATAAAATAACATTTTTTTAAAATGGTAGACAATTCATTACAATACTGTGATTTTATATATGTTCAGAGAAACAAATGTCACAAATGTTACTGGGGAAAAAAATCTAAGCTTGAAAACAACAGCAATTGAGGTATCTTGCAAATGATGTGACTAGGCAAAACAACCTTTTACCCAGTGAGGATCACTATTTCAGCTCTATGTCAATTTTAAATATATGTTCAGTTCCACATCTACACTTGCAAACTTACAAGCAACGCTGAAGTCAGGTGAGTCCCAGCAAGTAATCAGTTTGGCATCTACATTTTGAACATACCAGGAATTACTTAAACTCAGCATGTTCTTACCTGATGAGATAGAAAACCAGGCATGATAAAGTGTAATAAATTATCATCCTATTCAGTGACTTCTTGTATTCTTCCTGAGCTCCGCTAACAACTTTTAAATATTTGACTTTACAGCAAAATTAAAAGTGGGGAACAGGACTGCTCTGGTAAGTCCCCAACAAAATAGGAACCATTCTGGCATGTGATTAATAGGCATAGAATCCCAAGGGGTTAGAAAAGTATACGCTTAATTAATGCTGCTGCCATTTTTTATAGAGCTGTCTGACTTCAAACTTGCCATAGACATGTTTTATTTACACTAAAGACATCAAAATGTTGGCCTGAATCCAAATAAATATTTTATGCACTTAGTGTAAGGCTGGAATTCAGTCCTAGGTGAAACACAAAGTTTTGACTTAGGGCAGGTTTTCACTGACCTTATTAGTTGCATTTGGGAATTTTTTACTCTCTCCTAAAGTCTGTAAATGGGCTTATGCTCTAAATTCTAACCTACATAGCTTATGAAGAGACAGCTCTATTACTGCTAAGGTTGAGGCTGAATTTGCTTTCTCTCCCTTTATTATTGTAAAGAAACTGTCTAAAATTTCACCAAGACAAGTCTTCTAAAACATCTTCTCTGTTCATGAGCAGACCTTAAGATTATCTTATAAACATCCACTTTACAAAGTTGTATCCAGCATATCTCAGAAACTTAGCCGAATCACAGATTTCTGTAAGAATCTCTTGGCTAGACTGATTTTGCTCCCTCAGAAAATTGTATGTCATGATAGTTCTGTGTTATGTATGTACATATTAATATATTTAAAAATCTGCTTGTGCAATCTTAACATATGTATGAAAAGTACCAGGAGTTTGTCAAGGATTTTGCATATAAAATGGTTTTTATTTGGAATATTATTTTGTTTTAATTTTTGGGTAACTGAAATAAGAAAAAAAATAAAGGAAACTTGTTTATGGACATGTTCCTGTCAGTAAAAAGAAAAACAAACCCCAAACCAGAAAACACAGACAGACTGGAATGCAGATATATTTGCAGCTACACAGGGAGCTGAAAGTCTCCAGCTGAGGCTTTCAGGGAGATTTAACTGCAGAGGCTGAGTTGGTTGCTGCCCCAATCTGCCTACACCTTTCCTGATCAAACCCAGCCCCAGATGATAGTCATCTCTAGCAGTTTGCTAGAAAGTGTCCTCCTATTTAACTGCCAGAAAACGCAAGCAGGAGCTGATACCCAGGGGAAGGCAGCAGAGAGAAACACATTTACAGGCTCTTCCCAGGCACAGGTGCTAGACTGTGGTCACAGTGACATAGTTATCTGTGTGAAACTACAGTCAAGAGATGGATGAGTTGGTTTTGCCTTTGAAAATAGTAAATATCCTTTCCTTTTGGGTGTAAGCATTAACAATTAGCTATACCTGTTCACATTCACTGTGCTGAGGTACCTTCCAATTAATGCTTCTGAGAAATGTAATGTCTTTATTTTAACTCGGAAGACATTTAATGTTCTAGGTCTGGGATTAATTTCTGGTTGTCCTGCTTCTCACTATCTGAAGCTGCTAAGAGCAGGTAAGTTGGTTAACATGACACAGTCCAACCTTCTGGCAAGGTATTACCTCTAAGGATCCTAGACTCAACATCCTGACTTTCCTGTTGCCTTCATGAAGACTGAGGTCTTCAGCATTCAGGGCATCCTGGAAGCCTAAATGGTCCCTAAGGCTTTTGTCCATGCATGACACTGAGAGAAGAATGTCTTTTCCTAGATAGCATTCCTTCCTGAAGCCATTGGAGAGTCTTAGTGAAAGCTAAGCAGTCAGTATTAAACTTGTTCTCTTTTGAGATGTTCTGTATGCCTACATAGGAAACTGCCAGATCCCAAAGGAGTACAAGAGAAGGAAATTAATTCATTTCTGTAACTTCTGGTTCAGTCACTTAGCTTAGTATATGATGTTCTTTTTATTTATCTCTACTGAAACAAGGGGACTGGCTCTTCCCTCAGGAAGGGAAAGATCTCTTTGGCAAATCACCTCTGAATAATCCAAGGATCAAGGAAATGTGTTTTACACCCCAGGGAGAGAAGAATAGCACACTAGTAACAATAGCAAGTTGTCTCTGGACTTTCTTAAAGTAGCAAGTAAATGTGTTGCTGAACTGGGCTTCAGCTGCTGCTACTGTATCTGATATTCAGTACCACTATATTACCTTTCTCAGGTTGACACAGGGAAGCCTGATCAGTGAGATACTGAGGGAGACTATGTGAGACTAATGTTTCAGTATAATTTAATTTTTAAAAAAACTACAAAAGCAGAATTGCATGGGAAAACATAATTCCAGTTGATTAACAGATTTTGTTACGGAAATCTGATTTTATTTTGTTTCATAATATGATTATTCATTTCAGTGAGTCTTAATGAAAAGTAAATTGATCTCAGAAGTAGTGGGACAGACTTTTTGGCAGTTTGTCTCCCAGTCTCACATCTGGGAACGTCAGACTGGGGAGAGGGCAAAACTCTGAAGCAGCACTCTTTCCAGGCACTTGCTCTCTATTTCCAGCCATCTCAAAGGAATGACTTGATCTCCAAAGAACACTAAATTCCAAAGAAAGAAGTGTTTTGCTATAATTTTTCAGCCGTCTCTGTATTTTGCTTTATAAAAGAATTTCTAACAGTATCAACTCCCTATTGACTAGATTACATCATAAAGTAAAAGAAACATACTCTTTTCTTTGTGTCCTCTTTGCCACCCACCTCTAGTGCCATTCCCATGGGTAATTTGCATGGTTATCTTTCACTGACTGCCATTTTCAGAATACCTATGTGTTTGGGTAGGCCATTTTCTGAAATAAAGCTTAGCATAAGAAGTGCTGTCTTGATCTTTTAAAAAATTCCCTTTGTTAAATGCATTCAAATAATACCAATAACAATAACAACAATTTTTGCTTGTGACTGTTGTAGTAAAATCCTTGAGTCAGTCTTACAATACCTGCCAGATGTGTCGCTCTTTAAGTATTATGCCCAAGTAATCCATGTTAATTCTACTCCTTGTACTTATTCACATTTGGCCTACAATTTTACGTTCAACATTTACGTGTGTACAAATACTGCGAAGAGGATGCACAGTAGCCTGAGCCATGTTTATGTTGCACTTCTGCAAATTAACATGTAGATCTTTAAATGAAGAATGCAGAGCCAGGTAAAAATGCTTAATGCATCTCTGAATATCCATTTTAGCTTGGCATTCACATGAAAAGCCACTTAGAATTGTTATGCTTCAGCAATTCCCAATCAACTTACTGACAAAAAGGTGGGTTAACAGGTCTAATTGGTCTTTCCATTTCAAATACCATTAATGCAATGAACAGATTGTTCATAGTAATAATAATCAGTAGAGTATTTATGACAAATCTCTCAATATGTTTGTATTTAGAGAGACTAAAAATTGTTTTGAAAGATGTGTGTAGGGTTAGGAGAGCTAAAGCTATTAATAAAATTAATTTCCAGCTAGTTAGACTGCTTTTTCCTTGTGCTTGTGTAGAACTGAGAGATTTTTTTGGCTAAATAAAAGGTAAGTTTACAACCCCCATCTGTGATGGTTTCAACAAACTTCCCTGAAAGTCTTTCAGTAAACTATTCCTGTAGTGAAAGATGTCTGTCTGTGTCAGAATTTAATAAAGAATCCTTTTATTTATGTCCTTTAATAAAGAAAGTGGATTCCAGCATCTTTGAAAATCTGGAATGGTAGATACAAGCTAGGAGGCTTATACAGAGGCTATTCTCTTCACACTTGAAAACTGTACTGAAAATGTTCAAAAGCACTGAAAACAAATATAGCACATTGTAAACAGTGAAATCATAAACATTAAGATGAAATGAAAATGTGTAACAGCTTGTTGCAGGATATGATATGATGGGTAATTTCTTATAGAAATTAGAATAGAAAAAGGCAAACCTACCACACTAGCTCACTCATTTTCTTAACAAAGTGGAATTTGTTGTCATGAGAAGCAGATCCAAGATGATCTCTGTTTTAATTAGGGTGTAGATGGCAGAGCTACATAATTTAATTCTTTAATTTACTTTCTTCTGTTATTGATATTTTTCTGTATTTGTTAAAACCAAGTGTTCCCCTCTCCAATTTGAAATATCTGATAGCAATTTTCCATTCTGACTTTTCTCCAGTCTTAGTGGTTGTGTTTGGATGATCACATTCAATTTTTCTCTGCTTTTATTGCCTGTATTCTCACCACCACTTTTTTCAAAAATACTTTATATCTTGCCAGTATACAATCTAATTTTCTGTCTCAGCAGGTTGCAGTTACAGCTATGATGCCTTCAGTACTTCAAAATATCTTTGGTGCTTCTTACTTGTTTCTAACTCTCATTCATCTACAAACACTTCAAATGGTAGGGCTCGTGGAGAGAGGTAATATAATTTATTAGCCTAAACAACACAGTTGGGAAAAAAATGTATCCAATTGGGAGATTTCGACATATTAATGCTTCTAATTTCTTTTCTTCCAAGAATTACACTTTCTGCCTTATTTTATATGCTGAACAAAATCAGAAAATATTGAGCTAAGATCTAAGTCTGTGTTTCCTCAATTCCAATCCATGATGATACTTTGAAGAAAATCATAAAGGAAAAGAATCTCTTGTAAACAAGGACGATATTCTGAAAAATAGACTACAGGCAGCACCTAGGGAAAGGGTTGGTGGGAAATGGATGCACAGACATAATGTAACTTGTAAGTAGAGTCCTGAAAGGAGAAATCTTGCTGCCTAGAACTGGGTAACAGGGGTGACTCAGAAGAGTGGGAGAAAATGCAGGAAAAAATGACCGGGAAGGGATAAACTTGAGGCAAAGACGTAAAAGAATCAGTGTCCATGTTCACGCACTCCAGAAGTTCACTCAAAAGCTTTAGGAGCAATACTAAGTATAAATACTCATTTTTCCACTGATACCAAACATTCCCTATGCCTGTAAAGCATTAGGACTTGACAGTTTTATATTGTGACATGTTTATACTGAGACAAGTTGTTTTATGTCAATCAAAATGGCCTCTCTGATGACTTGGAATCAGAGTAAATAAGCTTTGCATTTAGAGATATAATCCCTCCTCATTCTCCACAATAAAACAATTCTAAGAACATTTAATAAATGTCAATGGAGCATCCCTATGTTTGTTTTGTCTGTAATCTCTGATGACACAGGAAGAATGCATGTGAACCAAATCTTAACCTCCATTTCTGTTGACCTGAATATTTCACAGGTGGCTTGGTGGCTGATCCCAAATGATACACAAACGCACTATTGTGTGTCCTCATTCTACGGATGATTAGGTGAGAAAGAGAGGGAGAGACGGAGACAATATATGATGTCATGGTACTGCAAGTCTATTTGGGATGGTCAGATTGCTCACACAAACAAAGCCAATTCATTCTGCTGAACTTCTGTCGCTCAGGCAGGTTGTGAGGCAAAGTCCTATTATCTACCATGCCATGTGGCTAAGAGATGGCACACTGCTCTCAGGCAGGAATTGAGCATATGCATAGCAAGATGGATTTACAGAATATCTCTAGAGATAGAGTCCTCTGCAGATGATGTGCCACAACATACTCCTAGCAAGAATAAAAGACTTGCAGCTGATACAATAGCTTGAGAAATGGCTATACTCAAGATCAAAAGAAGCTGAACTGCATAATGTCAAGGAAAGGAAAGCAGAAAAGAGCTGGGTTACTGAGGGCTGGAAAAGCAAATGCTTAATCATCCAGGAAGATTGAAAATCATATCATAGGCTGTCTCATGAAAGCCTCAACTTTGCGCTGCTTGTAAGCAATGCTTCTTCTGTCAGCAGCACAGCCATAGGAGGCAAAGTTGTGTGCCACCAATGCACATGCTGTAGCTTCCAGGGTTTGGGCATGCGTGGTGATGAGTAATTTAAAGTGCCCTTCCAACCACCTCCTGTACAGGAGGCAGGGTTGCTTTCACTCATTCATCTGATTTGCCCCAAACTACTTCTTATTGTATAAACATGCATGTGATTGGGGAAATAACAATCAGAGCCCAACAGGCTCAGCATCTCCCAAAGTCCAGGTTGGAGCAAAGCAGTTCCATTCTCCCTTATGTTTCAAAAATGGCATCCTTTGGCCTAATTTTCAGAGGTGACTAGTGATTTTGATCGCTGCACCGATGCACCAAAGGATGAATGCCCTGCAATTTCCAAAGAATAGGCTAGTTTAAATCATCTAACATCTTTTGAAATTTCAGGCCACATGACTTGCCTAAATTGACACTTATGCAGGTGCCTGTGTACAGGGATGAGGGAAAAGGAATTCATGTATTTATGAGAGGGTGCATTAGCTCACTCCTGAAATGGAACATGAAAACTGATTAAAAATAGAAGACTATTCATCCACCACTAAAAATAACATTAGACTACCTCTTCCTCACGCAGCCACGCAGGGGACTAGGCGAGCTGAGGTGAGGCAAACTAAATTAGAAATAAGAAAATGGAGTCAAAAGGAAAAATATCCTGATGGAAATAGGACCATAAAGAAAAAAGTTTCTCAGGTGTTTATGTAAATGCTGGAAGCAAGGTAAAGGTATCAAGGGACCTCCTGTAACTGCACATAAAGGGATTTTACTTTATGGGTGAGTGGAGCAGAATGATTTAAAACCTTGGAAGAAAAGGACACAGAAGAAGAGTACACAATATTGAGGCAGAAATTGTTGAAAATCTAAGGGTTTTGACCCATTGTCAATCACCAAGGAATAGCAAAAAAAAAAAAAAAAGGTGCAATTGAATCGTACATTTAACCAAACAGAAAAAATACCCTGTTCTTCACAGACCAGATATCAGCTGAATGTCATTCAAAGTCAGCTCAAGAATATTAATTTGACAATTGTGATGCAAAATTATCTTCACACTTTATATGGGATCTTCACCTTCCTCTTTATGAAATGTAGGAAGAAATAGAAGATTTCTGAAGAAAGACAAATGCTTCATCTCTTTTTTTTTGAAAACTAGAGGAGACACTTTCCCTCCCATGTTTTCTTTGATGCAAACACCAAGGTCAGTGAGGAAGGAGAGGAAGGAAGTGCCCCAGGTGCCAGAGCTGAGGTTCCCCTGCAGCCCATGGTGCAGCCCATGGTGAGGCAGCTGTGCCCCTGCAGCCCATGGGGGATGCAGAGATTCACCTGCAGCCCATGGAGGAGACCCATGTAGGAGCAGGTGGATGCCTGAAAGAGGCTGTCACACCATGGGAGGCCCATGATGGATCAGGGTCCTGGCAGACAACTGCTGACCCATGGAGAGAGAAGCCCAGGGTGGCCACCATAGATTTAGGGCAACATAATAAACAGGCTTTTTGTTGCTTGCGGTGTCTGAGGCTTTAAATAAGATGGATCTATACATCTCAAAGATTCTTGTTCACACCTACACAGAAACAAAGTTAAACTAAATTAGTGTCTAGAACTATAAGCCAGTAATGCTGTAATAAATTAATCTCAGTCTATGAACAAAATCAAATCCTGGTATTATTTTACATGTGTATCTGTATGCAAATGCACACATAAGAAAGCATAACTTTACCCATATCTAAAACTAAATGTTGTTACAACAATTAAATATGTATTAATTTGTCCTGGAAGAGGTTGTCCGGAGAGCCTGAGGAATATTCATCTTTGGAGATGTACAAAACCCATCTGGAAGTGGTCCTGGGCAACCTGCTGTAGCTTACCCTGTTTGAGAAGGGAACATGGGCTGGATGACCTCCAGAGATGCCTTCCAACCTCAACCCTTCTATGATTCTGTAAATCCCCTGGGTTTCATCCCTTATTCAAATATCCAGTGTTATTAGCCATTTGAAATTCTAAAGCTGTGGGATTCAAAACATCATCAAAACATAAAGGCATTTTTTAATTCCCTTAGTAGGTCCTTTCTGGTAGTATTTACTACATATTTGAGTCACTGGTGGCAATCCTAATTAAAAGTAACTTGAGCTGAGAATAAACTGGAAACTGAATTGATCCACAGTATATTTCAACTTAGAACTAAAGTACAGACTTTCACTTATTAGCTCCAGTATGTTATAAGTAGAAAGCATGGCAGACAGCCAGTGCCCCTCAGATTAAGATTTTATGCTGATTTTCTATAGAACTGTGTATAAATAAGGGTATAAAAGATTTTTCTCATTGTGAACACTTTCTATCCAAGCAATAATTCATAACAGTAATTAAATAAAATTTTACCACTTGGGATGCTTTTCCTCTCAGGCCTGGATCCTACAGGTTTTGAAAGCCATGGCAAAATCTCGATTTTAGTCACACATGACTTCGCCCATGAATAAAGACATTAAAGCTGACATAATCCTATTTTAGCATAATTTTGTTACTTGAAATTGAGAAAGCTTCTATATTTAGCAGGTGTACTAGCATTACTAGAATAAATTCTTGAAGAGGACCACTTCATATTTATGAAATACAACCATCTTCCAGATTCCACTGGGGCATTGAGATAATCACTAATACAGTCAAACTAAGCAAAACCACAAATGCCACCCACCTCAGCTAGAAAAAGATTAGTATGTCAACGTTCATTAAATCTGTTCTCAAAGGAGCATGTCCATTTTTATTGTCACTCAGAGTAGCTAGGATGACAAACAAAGTAACATTCTATGAATACCATCAGGAGTTCACCACACCATATCAAGTAATGTGACAATGCAATCCATGGATTAAAAACCAAGATGTTGCTTGTAAGAATAATTTTTAGCTCATTCTGTATATCATTGTATTTCCCAATTTGGCACCGTGAACCATAAATAATCCTATCATTTATTAATTACATTTTCTAACCTAGTCAAGAAGAATCCTGCAGTGTGAAGCAGCAGATCATGAATAAATGGTTCATTGAAAAGCAACTCTTATTGCCAAGTAGTTGTAAATTAGGGTTGTGATAATTACCTACTTTAACCTTTTCAAACAGGTTCCTCTAAAAAGCTCCAGGATGGATGTTTTATTATAAAAACTTGGACCTCCAATTTGTTTTGCATTATGACAAAGGGATGCTGTGATTAAAAATTTGGTACACCATCTTATCAAATATCCAAACAGTAGATTTGTGTATGTTTGTATATATATGTTCAAACATATACACGTATGCATATAACCATAAAATGCTCATCTACTGTGTACCAAACACAGCTATAGAAAACACAATAGGCAGCTGAACTGCAACATGTTGGTGAAGCCAAGGTAGCACTTTACTAAATGCACTGTGAGAGCGACACCTTTACAGAAATAACCCGCGTATTGCTCCTTGCCCTGCTGATCATATAAGCTGTGATTATTGAGCAAGGAGGGGCCCAGTAGGTGTAGATTTGTTAGGGGAAGCAGCTGGTGCAGGGGACCTGAAGTCTGCACTCCTTGGGTGTTTTTATTTCAGACTGGCTCTGTTCTATTCCCAGAGGCAACATGCTCATTAGTGTTTGGAGTGCATTAGGTGACTCCAAGAATGCCTCTTCTAGTTTAACTTAATCCCAAAAGAATCCAAATCACACACTAGGAGGGAATGCACTGTGTGGGAACCACAGTGCATTACATGGAGTCAAAAGGGTGATGATTTCAAACACCTAGCCAAAATAAAATATGACTCTTCTCTGTTAGCAACACAAGATCACGGACCAGCCTAGAGGCAGCATAGCCATGCTGGTCCTGTTAATGCTACTAAGATGTCTACACAACTTTGAACAAGGAATTGGCTCAAGTACACTGGCATGTGGCTGTACCTGGCCCTGTACTGCCACAGCAATAATGGGACAGTGCACTGCCGCAAGCTAGCCAAGCCAGCAGTGGAACTTTAGAATAGGACCGAAGGACAACAATAGGAGAAAATTTAGCTCTTAATATGCTTTCCCTGGTGGTCATAAGACTCATCATTTTTTCCCCTTCTCTTTCACCACAGCAGGATTGGCTCTAAGGGGAAAAAAAAGGTGACCACCTGCCCTAGAAAGAAAATAGCAATTGCATATATGATCTTTGCTGTTGGTGGCAATAATTGTTTCTTATCTAAGTTAAACAGCAGAATAAGAAAGAGTTTTAGGATTCAGTGGAGAATTTGGGAGGTAAATTGGGGTTATCAGCAAACAGTCCTAGTTATGCAAGCATGTAGCTACAGACAGCACAGAATCAAAACCTAAAGGCACCACCGAAAACCACATGAAAATGAACCAGAAACTCATAAAACAGTGTAAACAGTAAATACTGCACAATAAACCTCCCCAAATTAACTCCAAAACTATCACTCAAAATCCTCTCAAACCTTATCTTTGTCCATTGTATCACTACCCTTCCTGCCACATGGAAGGTCTTAATTTTAGACTTATTCACTAGTGTTCTCTTTCACATGCCACATTAGATTAAAAAACCCAGTCACAAACACCACTCTGAAGCTCTCTTCCAATTCTCTTACCAATCTTTCTTGGCATTTGCCAGAACAGTGAGTTTAACCTGTAACTGTGAAGCCGTCACTCATATGGAAACTTTTTGTTGACTCTCCTTTCCAGTCATGTCAAATTCACCCCTTTATAGCTGTGCATCATCTCCTTATTCCAATCTGTTATTTAGCCAACTGATACCTGTCAAAATACATGTGGTTTTATAGTGTTTCAGAACTCCTTTAACGTACAGAAACAGAAATGTCAGATTCTGTACATTCTCTTCTTCACAGAAATAATAGATACAAAATCCATTGAAATCAATAAGTTTGCCGGTCAGCAACAGAAGTGGTGAGATATTTTGTTACAGTTTGGGAGCGAAGTACCATATCCTTAACTCACAAAAATGTGCTTAATCATTCTCTTTCTACTCATGCAAAATGTGTTGAGAGTCGGATGTCTTGGAATCATGGCCTAGAGGAATTGCCCATTCTAGGAACAAAACAATTCGCATAGACAGCTTTGAATAACCAGGATAGATTCTTTGAAATTTGCAGATAGTGCAGTGTGTTAGTTCTTTCTGAACTAGGGATAAGATGATGTGCCCTAAGAAAAAGTAACTTCTGTATATTCAGTGCAGTTGTACCAGGCTTTGCGTTCAAATGAAGTATCTCAGACCATACCTTACTATTTTAATATAGGCTGAGGTACCAGGTGACTCCACAGCACCGCATGTCTATCCCTGCTTCATTGCTATCTACAGGTGCCTCAGAACCCCTTACGTCATTTTTTTTTCTACTGTTGGGTTTCCAGTGGTATTTTCGCTCAAACCAAAATTTGATGACATGCTATAGCCAAGCATCAATTTCCCGAATACGTGGCTTCCCTTGTCCAGGCTGCAGCATGAACACCTGAGATCCAAACCCCGTCTAGTTATAGGCAAAGGTGGATATTTACTATAAAGGCCATTTGAGTACCCTAGAGCACAAAATAGGCTTACTCCTTCAAAGCCACTTACTGACATAGAAACAATGAAAAAAGCACAAGACACGTTTTTTTTACAAGGAATAGAGTCCAAGACAGGTAATAGAGCAATGTGAGGTTGTTTGAAAATATCACTATCTTATCATCTTCCAGGGGAAAAGAATGGTTATTTAATGACTATTTGTCAACGTAGAGTCATGGAAGTAACTGTCACCTCTAAGACTACGTATAGTATCAATATTTGCTTGTCTCTGTGGCTCAAAGGTTTAAGATACAGGAAAATGAATGAATGTGTTTTTAATATGTTTTATTTCTCCCTGCTCCCTCTGTGGATTTTTTCCAACAAAGACAGGAGTGGCAGAAGTAGATTTAATGATGACATTTCAGCTTTCACTTTTTTGGTAGTACTTATAAATGCTTTCAAGATATGAAACAGGTGTTTCAGCATGTTCCATTGGCCAGCATGAGTAACATTTTTCTCCCTGATGTCATCGTACATGAGGTATTCAATAACTGCTATTTTCTGATGGAGAATACATTTAGATGTGCACTAGGAAGAAATTCAACTGTTTCATACATTTTGGTTGGTCTATTAAACAGGAATCAGGTTTTACAAACTCTTGTTAAGTGACAAAAAAATCATACATGAAGGACTCTTGTTTTGATTCAGCCATAGTGACACTAAAAATTCTGACGATAAAAAACCAGATGAGTTCCGGAATGTTTTCATTTTTTGAAAACCAAACATTTGTCACCAAAATAACAGCAATAACACATCCAAGGAAGTCCTGAAATGACCCCTGATGGCTGTCCTTAAATAAAATTTGAGGGATGCAAGACTTCATGGACCTAAATGCATTTCAGTGCTCTGTGATCCACTTCTTGATAAACACAGATTTTCCCTTCTCTTCCAACACTATGTTCTCCAAATGCAGGTCTGGCAGACAGTCAGAGGGTAGACTGTCCAGCATATGTATATGCTACCCAGAGTATCTCTATATGCTTAAGGAACCAGGACTCTAGGATGCACCTAGACACATTACTGAAGTTAAATCCAGCTTTGCTTCATTGCTAGCTATGAGATGGAGGTTAGAAGGGGTATTAGAAAAAGTGATTTTGGGAAAATATCACCTCAGTAAGGTTAGAAGAAGAGGAATAACCATAATTAAGATATGATAATTATGCAAATGATAAAGCAAGAACTGTTGGCAGGATGAAGAAGCTGCTGTAGAAGAGGATAAGAGGAACCTAAGGGCAAAGTGAGCCATTAGTCTCCTTGAGCCATGAGTGCCTAGCAAGTGTGGCATTTACCAGTGGTGGCTTGATTGTGATGCCTAAAATGTTGAGGGGAAAAAAACTCCGGAGCAGTTAATTGAGAGTGAGATAAGGAAAGGGTTTAATTTGTACCTAGGCATAGATGGTACAAGATGCATGCACTGGCCGTGCCTGAGATGTTACAATTTATAATACTATCAGTCCAATCCAAGTTTTGTCCATCCCGTTGCTTTTGCCCTGGTCCACCCCCTGGCCCAACCCCTGGGAATTGGGTCTGTAGGCTTTTGGGACCACTTCTTCATCATCTTCACCATCTTCAGAGCACAAAGGGTACACGGTCACCCAGTTCTTGACTGTGTTCTGTTGTTCAGGCCACGATATGAGTGTTCTCTAAACAGCAGAGGCCTTGTCTTGACAAAAGACTAAACATTTCTAATGAATTCGGGGGTAGAATTGATATGAGGAGCATGGAATGGGGTAAGAGGGTTGAGGAATGTGTAAACTACTTGTGCTAAAGGGTGAGGGAATAAGGGCTGCTGCTTCTAAAATCTACTTTACTACTTAACTACTTATAAAACTTATAAAACTAGGAAAATAAGAAAAAAACAGGTGGACCTTACGGCATCAATTGCCATCCTATATCAAAGCCTGACCTCTATTTCTCTGGTGCCTCTTCCCAACTTATGACCCTAATGTGTGCCCAGGGAAGGCTGGTACTGAGGTATGGCAGAAGCTTGTGAAATTAATTACAAAGAGAGCTGAGCAGATGTCATGGCTGAAACAGTCTCTGTCATCAGTTCAGGTCAAATTTAGCAAACATAACAATGGAAGGAAAAACTCACTTCAGCAGATTTTTTTTAGATAATTTTTATTCTGAAAAATAACTTCAATTGTTTAAAAAAAAAATCATTCTGCTAAAATCTGCAAAGTGCACTAAATCTTTGGTTTCACCAGAGATGACTTTTCTCTCAGAAAGTCCAACTGATTTTCTTTCTGTACTAATCTAAAATGTGACTTCCTTCCTCTGATGTTTTTAAATAGGCCACATAATCCATATAACCCATAATTCACACAAGTTTCTTTACAGTCATGTTACACTGTTAACAACACTCGAGGGCCTTCTGATGTGTCCTTTCCCCTTATTTAGGATATGGTACACAAACAGCACTGATAGTACTTCTCAGTTCACCTAGCTAAAAAATAAGTATTATTTAAGATATAACCAAAAGCTGGTTTAATTGTAATTATTCTTGTTACAAATAGGTTGTTTGTTGCAGTCTTTTCCTTACTACATAAATTTTGCTGGTACTGTCAACTTTGAAAGATAAAAAAACATCTTTCTTGATATTTTTGTAAGCAACAGAAAAAATACCAGACAAAATACATTTAAATTGTATTGTTAAAACCCCACATATATCCACCGTGTATTTCTATCACAAACTATGCTGTAAGGGAGTAAATTTATTACTACACTTTATAGCCCAGATAAATGGTGGAATAGAAATAAATAATTTCTTTGGTAGAGAACTGATTACTTTCCACACATAAGTAACTGTTCCATGTAAGTAACCAGCCCTTATTGTTTAATGCAGCCACCAGAAAATAAGCAATTTTCAAGGATACTTTAAGGACAGGCAAGAACCAATGCTGGCCTTAGTAAACATCAGACACCATTGGAATCTGAGCTTCCCTTAAACATAACTGTTAAACCCTGGGTTAGACAAAGTCAATCACAAAACTCTCATTAACCAAGGTTAGGCCTGGTTATGCATTTGGCTTTCCTAGCTGCAGATGTCAGTCACATCGAGGCGTGGATGAATTACCTGAGCTCACAGACACCCTGCAGCAACGGCTGTGGGTGCTGGGAACCTCCCAGTTCATCTTGGCTAAAAGGTATCCCTGAGATCCATGGCTCAGCTTCTGCATTAGCTGTCCTACATAGAGAATCATAGTTTACGGAAACTGCTCTCTTATTTTGCAGTGGCTTTTAAAACAAGTTTCATTGATTGTACATAGAATGAAATGCAAATCCATACACATGGCTCAAATATACAGCATGTACAGAACATAAGTGTATCAGTTGCTGAGAGTGAATGCAATTAAATCAAACACACAGACCATTTCCCATCATAATTGAAAGGAAAAACAAAACCAACCCATCAGGTCAGAAAAAGAAATCCATATCTCAGCCCTTTCAAATTCCTTTCAGATTCTGGGTACCAAATACAATTTATAATGGAAAACAATCTGAGAATTGTTTGCACTGAGTGAGTGATAGAAGGAAAGTGCTGGGGAAGACCCATGTTAATTACAACAAGCAATGCTGACAAAGGTTAGGGCCATACAAGTGTCTGCACACTGTCAGAACAGTCACCTTGTCAAGCCTGTGGGCAGAAGGTAGGCAGCTTCTGCTCTTCCATCCTCTCTGTCATTAACTATTGATTACTTCCTATTTTTAAGCTTCACACTAGTGGCAAATGAATAAATTGACAGCTTAATTATTTGTCTGTCCTAAAGACATTCCCAAAGCCTATCCTCAAGGGGAAAAGCTGCCTACAAACGTACATATAAAACCAAATGGGAAAAGCAGACATACTCAGAAGAATATCCTGAAACACCGAGCCATTTCTGAAACTAACCCTCCTCTCTCTGTTCTGGAGTCAATGCAGATAAATGCAACTTCCATTGGCTCCAAGAAGCCAAGTCGACCGTACCTTTAGAATTTCAACACAGGAGGAATTGCATTTGACCAGGCATTGCAAGATCAGGCCAGAATGCTGTTGTTTGAAATGCACTAACAGGAGTCTCCTGTTAGTGAATGTGGACCTGTAGTCTTTTGGGGATGGATCGGTCAGCCTCCAAATGACTCAGAAGGACAGAAACCACTTGGTGATGCTATTGCAGACCTTCCCAGAGCTCTCTGGCAGAGAATGAGGTTTGGCCTCTGACATATCCTAGACCTCAGGGCTCTCAGGAACCTGCCCTAAAGTATTCAGCTGCCAACACAGCACCTGCTCCTCACCCAAGGTCTGTGAGCCAAATGCCAGCAAAGCAGAGTGTTTCAAGAGCTAACCTGAACAGGCTGGGAAACTTTGTAGAAAAGACAATTCAGCTTCTTTGCAATGGCTGTAGAACCACAGAGGGACATGTGTGACTTACTTCCACCTTTTTCCATCTCTGTCAAGCTTCCCAAAGTCCTTACTCTCTCTTCTTCCATGAACTGGAAGTTTTTATTCTCTGTCATTTGTCATTTAACTGCAGGAAAGGTGCATTCTGGTGTTTTACTTTTGAGCTCTCCAGTCCTGGGTAACAGCTTCCAGAGGCACACATGGAAGCTTATGCAGGCAATACTTTCCCTTTCTGTTGTCACAGGCATTGGCATCACCTTCAGTCAAGGTAACTCAATGGTTAAAATTGGCTCTAACACTCTCTAGGGCTTTTTCCCTTCTTGTCCCACTGAAAACAACTGCTCAAAGCAACAATTTCCCACTTGGCTCACTGAAGCCTTAGGAACTTGCTGATATGGACTAAGGGCAAGAAAATTGCTCTATTTGTTGAACTCCATGACAGCTGGTAATTATGATAAAAAAATCCACCTCAGTGTTAAGGTCTGTTCTGTAGAGTTAAAAAGTAGCAGGGTTTAAAATCCCCTTACTACAGAGGCATGACAGAGCAGAGAGAAAACTGGCTGCCCAGTTGTATGGGACATGTCCTCTTCTCTGAAAATCCTAATTAATTACCATTTGGTAGCTCTCTTGAGCGTAAAGATCTGTTAGATTAAAAACAAAATAGCAATAATCTTGGTAGGTACTAACAATTTTATTTGTATGCATGTATTGCACATAGGCGAACAAGAGTTCTGTGCTTGCACTTCCAACCTCTATAGGATTTCACCCTGCACACTTTGTTTAGGTCAAGGAACTTCTCTAGGACTGAATAGAAGACAATGTCTGGAATAACACTGCAAATGTAATGGACAGAGTAAATTGACAGCAGCTCCAACTAAATTACAGTTTAAAAGACAAGGGAAGACTCAAGGGACATCAAACAAAGGAAACTCTAGCTGACCAGCGCTCAGGTAAAATTGAATTGGAAATGTTCCCTGACTGATTAACATAACAAAAGTCCCTGCGTTTAAAAAGAAAGTCATTCTGCAGAAATAAGGGGGTGGGGGGAGAGAAAGAAACTGATCTTCCTCCAAACAACAGTAGTTATCTTAAAAATATACATTCAGAGAAAGATCTAAAATATTAGTGTGAATAAGAAGGGTTTTAAGTTTTTTAATGCTCAGAAACATATATTTTTTTAATAGACGACTATGATTTGAAAACATCTCCAACATAATTTTCCCTATTTTTGACATATAAATGAGAAATTTTAATTAAAGATTTTAAATTAAAATTTGGAAATATATATATTTTAAAAAGGCAAAGGAAATCAAACTAAAAATTAAAATACATGTGCACAGCTTTATTTCTGGAAAAAAGTAAAGTAATGTGAAGATATAACTGTTGGGGAAATCATAAAATTTATTTTACAGATCTACCGATTACTAGACAATCTAATATGTTTAATATGTAACAACAGTATTTTATTAGTCTCATCTCTCAAATACATAAGAAACATGGTTTTAAATCAAATGTTTTCAGTAGTGTTTCCCTAGTTAGATAGATTTTTTTTGTATTAATAGTGTATCTGCATGCTTGGAGCATGCATGCAGGAGCAAGCAGATCAAAGAGGTTCTTCATAGTGTTCAAAACTTTCTGTATCACAGTTTAGGGAAAATCTTGTCTCGTCATGCCTCTAAGTGATGTTGTTTTACCATCCCAAATTACTGTGTGACACAATGCATTTCTTTACTGCTTTGCTGGCAGTGATAACCCCTTAGAGGAGGCGTCAGCAGCCAAGCCCCTGTAGAGACCAGGAAAAGCACAACTACACCTCTTTTCCATGAGGGTGATCCAGCATCTCAGCTCGCTGCCAGTTTGTGCTGTCTTGTCTCGCTGCCCACCAGCTCTGAGACAGGCAGCTCTCCTAGTGGTGCACAGAGCACAGCTTGCCCCAAGTTCACAGCTCACAGTCGGCCCTTTCTTTGTCAGCTGCTCTGTGCAGGGGAATGTGAGAGTCGTGCCACTTCATCTAAAGAGCCACTGACATTGCTGAAATAGCATATATCAGTCTTTTGGCAGTGCATTGGTTCTTGGGTGATGGGCACTTTTTAAAGTCTGGATCTACAAATAGATTCAAGTCTGTGAAAAGACAGCAGTAGCAAGGCTCAGAGCTCAACTTAGATTTATTAGTCTCTTGGTTCTTATTTATTGCTAACAAGTTTCTGGTTTGTGCAGAATCCCAAATGCATCACCCCACTGAGAGGTCTCCAATAGAAGAATATGATTTGAATCAGGGAGCAGGTCTCTAATAACTCAGAAGAAGGAAGAGCATGAACTGGAGTAGGAATGTAAAAAATTAAAGCTTGTCTGGCTGAAATGTTTTGCCGAAATATATCTAAGAAACAAGATGGAGCCCTAACAAGAACACTTCTTACAGTAGATGAAAATGTTGTGTTCCATGAGACAGTTAAAAATAAAGAGGTTGAGCATTATGACTAGCCATGGCAGGGGGATCTGTTGGACCACATTAGCCTATAGATTTGAACTTTCCTGCTTGTGTGGCTGTACTGCTACTGTGCCTGCTTGTCCTCTCCAATTCCTTCTAACTGTCTGGAAATTGCAACCAACTTTCAAATCTGATACACAGAAAATCCCCGTGAATTACAAGGCCTGGGTGTCAGCAGTGGCAGTCTCCTTATTACCACTGAGTCTGGAGTAAGGGAGGATGGGTAAGACCACCAACATGGCCTCCAGGCACAAGACAGGGGACACAAAGCTGTTGAAAAGTGAGCTTTGGTAGTTGCTCTACACCTTGGAATGCAAGTTTAATTAAATTAAGTTACTCTTTAATTCCTCTGTTTAATGGGGGGATACCAAGGGTGGGAGGTAGTTGCTGGAATAGAGGCAACTGCACAACTCTAAGCTCTCAAATTTCTCTCTTTCAGACTCCTGCTGCTGTCTCAGGCAGTCACAGCCTCCTACCAGGTAAGCATCTGCCAGCCCAAGGTGAGTGTCTCACACACCCTTGGCTATGCAAAATGTCTCCTAATGTGTGCATTTGCACACATCCATCATCATCATGGCTAGGCTTTGCGAAGGAAGATTTGGGGAGGGCTCTACCCACATTTGTTACAAGCACGCTGGTGGCTAAAAAGGCCAAATGGCACACATCAAAGGTGTTCATCAAATGAACAGCTACTTCAGGAGGTACAGGGTGACATTCAAATGATTGGCTCTCTGGTTCTCCTGTTTCATAAGGTGGTCATTCCTTCACACAAGCCGTGCACACACATGCACACACAAAAAAACACACTTGGAGGGGCTTAATTTTCACAGCACATCAAGGACTCTGACTGCAGCTATGTACTAGACAAATGCATCTGACACAGCCAAGAGTGTCATAATCTCTCCATTGTGCTTCAGCATCCAACAATCAAACTGCAGGCTAAAAAATATATTTAAAATACAAAATCTTCCTTTTCTTTGAGAATATACTTGCAGAATGAAAAGAATATGAGGTACTAAAAGGGACAGTCAATTAATAAGCTCTATGTTGCCATTAAACTGTTAGTCAATAGAAAATGTGTTAAATAGTTTGCCTCGTAGGACAAGCTCAAACAACTGTGTGTGGTTCTGTAGAACTGACACCGAAAGGAGGATTAGAAGCTACGTGCTACCTGTGAGACCTGCCTGAGTAGAGGACAAGATAACAAAATTAAGAGTTTTATGCAGGTTTGCTGTGTATGTGATAGCCAGGAAATTCTGCCTATGTGATACAGCCATAAACCTGAAAGTGCCTGGAAAACATCTTTCATACCAAACCTTTAAATAAAATGCTTACTTCATGAGCAGCTGTGATTGTGTTTGGTGCTTACATGATCACAGAATCACAGAATCGACCAGGTTGGAAAAGACCTCCGAGATCATCAAGTACAACCCTTGATCCAACACAGTTGTGGTTACTTAGACCATGGCACTAAGTGCTACGTTCAATCTCATCTTAAAAACCTCCAGGGATGGTGAATCCACCACCTCTCTGGGCAACCCATTCCAATGTCTGATTACTCTCTCTGTAAAAAATTTTTTTCCTAATATTCAACCTAAACCTCCCCTGGTGCAGCTTAAGACCATGCCCTCTTGTCCTACTGCTGTACTGGTTTACCTTTTCTGTTCCTACTTTTAGAAAAGCTGGCAAGCAAAGAGAGTCTGAATTATCACCACTTTATTTTGGATTATGTTCTTCATGGAGAGGAATATGGTGGTTGCTCCAGCTGACATTTTGTCCTTTGGATCCTTCCAAGTACATACACTGAGACTGCACCAGGCATCCAGTATGCCTGTAAACACTTGCACAGCAGAGCTAAACAATGAAATACTTCAGACATCAATCACCCTCCTTAATTATGCATTTTCTTCGCAAACACACATTCTTTTCTGTTGGTCACAGAGGATGGCATGTGGGAAATACAGGGAAGACACTGGGAGATCTGTGTTGAGATCCACTTGCCACCACCGCCTGGCTCATCACATCTGTGTTGGATGTATCATTTCCCTCTAACAGCAGTATATTTTAGAAAGTGTTAATTCACTTCCGTCAGGCAATCAGATTGTTGCAAAATATATAAATTCTATATACAAATACCATCAGATGATGCAGCAGGCAATCACTGTGGTAATTAATCCCACATTTTTGTAGTTGAAGTAACAATTCTCATTTCAGGATGGAGTTTGAGTAAGAAGAGCCTATCTATATCTGTAAATGAATGATATCATTATTTTGGGAAATGAAAGTTTAAGCTCTGTAAAACATACAATCCCATGGAGATCTCAGCAGGGGAACTTGTACGTGCAGGTGTTTAATGTGATAAGGTACGTTACCATTTATCTGTGTACTTACAGACAAATATTAACATAGTCATGAATTAAGCTTTTAATCCCTTTTATTATAAATTGAATATCTTTATTTTAACAAACATCAACAATGCACATTATTGTGCTCCAAACTATTCATTACTATTCCCCACAGTGTACCATTACATGATACGCCATAATACATGTGTTAATATAATGCCAAGCATCTGCTTGAGTATTCCATAGTATATTTCATTCTCTCCCTTTCTCCCTTTTTGTTTAAACAAAGAGACAATCTCACAAAAGACACTTTTTATATAGGAAACCACAGAGCCATTCAGCCTCACACTGGAGAAGGACAGTAACACAGTGTGTGCCATTTTCTGATGATTCAGGCCCTAGTTCCAAGTCTTCAGATTCCTTGACAGCCAGAAATAGACTCAGGAACAAAGAAAAGGAACAGGTAGATGAGAGGAGGTGGATATAAATGGTGGTGCTCAGATAGGGTCACCAAAACAGTGTGCAAGTAATTTGTCCATGATTTCCAGATGGCTTTTCTCAGAGCTGCAGTACCAGGACCTGCTGGTGCTGGCACCTGTAGAGAGGGGCATTTACTCAAACAAGTAACAACATCAACTTCAGAATTAATTCCTCAGGAAAATTAACTTGGGTTGGGATGACAGGATCACAGAGTCTTTATGGTTGCAAAAGACCTCCAATATCATTGAGTCCATCCGTTGACCAAACAGCACCATGTCGACTAAGCACTAAGTGCCAGGTCCCATGGTTGGTTATCTGGGTGGGCTCTCCTCACTAAGAGCCATTATCACAGGATTGTTGTATGTATAACCTCAGATCAGAATTTGTATTGAAGAAAGGCAAGCAATGCTAGCTCTACAGATTAATTGAGGAAGTGAGGTTTGTCAACAAAACCCACATGCACAACTTCTCTTCCTCCCCCTGCAACAAAACCAAACCAAACCAAACAAAAACAAACAAACGAAAAAGAAGGAGAGGGAGGGGAGGGGAGGGGAGGGGAGGGGAGGGGAGGGGAGGGGAGGGGAGGGGAGGGGAGGGGAGGGGAGGGGAGGGGAGGGGAGGGGAGGGGAGGGGAGGGGAGGGGAGGGGAGGGGAGGGGAGGGGAGGGAGGAGAAATACTACATTTGATCAAAGGTCGGGCTTCTGCTTTAATTTCCAAAGAAAGTGTTGCTGAAAACATATTTCAATAGTTCAAATAAATTGTAGGTAAGCAGGAAGAAAATGGAAAATGGATGATGGTACATGGGTTATGTTTTAAAAGCTGTACGTTGAGTTTAAACAATTCAGTGTAATATGCATTATCCCCCAAAAGGCTTTTGATTGTTTTATTCCTTCAAATGTGCCCTATTTAAATATTTTTCAAGCTTTACATATGGCATCTATGTTATTAGCTCTGTAAAGTGTTTATATGAAGTCTCAAAATGCAATCCTCAAGGCACTGTAATTTACAGAGAAGCTAACACTGTCATAATAACATCTTTATCCTACAACAGATCAGAGCTTAAAGTAATATTGTAAAATAAAACAAATCCCATTAAATAAAACAGACCTACCAGCAGTAAAATTACAGTATGCTGAATCACACTTGAGAGAGCATTGTGGAAACCAGGCTGTGAAAGGGTGCTGAAGTAGAACAATAAAGCAAACAGTGGGAAGTGAACAGATTACAGACCCTGCTAAAAGTTAAATATGGATTCTTTCACCTCTAGGTCACAGGGGAGAATGGAGTCAGACTTCTATATGTAGTAATTAAATCTGTTTGGGGAGTTCTCTTCAAACAAGTCAATGGCCACACAATGTCCAGGACTTAAGGGGTACATATGTATTTTCTGCATTGCAAGGAACAAACCTCCGCTACAATAAACACCAAAACTGAACAAATACAGAACCATGTCCCTGCAGTTGTTAATTAGCTGTGCTCAGAATGCAAGATTTTAAACATTTGTTGGGTTTCATTAGCAAATAAAGCACATGTTCCAGTGCATGCAAAAAAATAACAACAAAACACCACAACTAACAGTGCAGAGGAATCATCGGGGTAGTATGCTTGTCAAAGAACACCTGGCACAAACCCATGACTGTAGTGGTAGGGTACTAGCAGGCTTTTATGGGAATAAATAGGATTTTCAGTCTATTTTCTGCTATGTGGTTGCATCACTTGTAAAGTGCACTGTAAGTGCCACCCTCTCCCTCCACCATTCTGTGAATTGCTGGCTGGCAACACCAAGCTGGCTGACTATATTATTCTCTTCAGTCTCTGTTAGACATTAAAACAATTATTTCAAGATAATTACTACATTTGACATGTTTTTTCAAAACTTACTGAATAAAATTTTAGATTCTGGGAAACATTTTGCCACTGACTTCAGAGAGCCCAGGATTTTACTCTCTTGGTATTTATGTGCATATTAAATGATTGGTGCTACTGTCTTTGTACATCAAAACAATTTCATCTTGTTCTGAAGTCCTAAGATATACCAAAATGATCCTGAAAACTCACAATTTGACCTATCTCAATTTGCCTGAACTACATTTCTACTGAAGTTTCTTTCAAATGTAAAATATCCATCACTGTACTGATTGCAGAATGGAGAAAAATATTGTGGAATAAATAATTCTTTCTTACTGAATTGGGAAGAATTTGGAAAGAAAAAGCTGCTTTTAAGTATAAACTATAGTGACTTAGTAATAACAACTGCCATATATTTTTAAACTGAAGACCAGCTTTTTAATATGTTGATAATGTGTTCCATTAGTCATCCCTTCTTCAAAGTATTTTTTGAGATTTGAGAAGTCAAAGCAAATCCCAGCTGTCTTGAAAAACTACAGCTTTCTCATTTTTAAACAGTAAAATTCTCCCCTTGAAATATTGAAATTTTTGATGAACATGTCCTCTGAAAATCAGAAATAGAATGTGAACATTGTTTTAAGCCATTGAATTAGATTACAGTAGCTTCTTGAAGCAAGAATTGCCACATTTTCAGTTTTGCACAAACACTAGCGCTTGGTCAACACAGTATAAGCGACAAATTTATGATTGTGTTCAACTACCCTTATCTCAGATCTTGAGCAAACTAAAGAACCCTCTGAGCCTTATGGCATCATTAAATTTTCTTCATTTTCCACATGAAGGAGACTCAGACACTGACATTACTGCAGTCAAACAGTCTGAGATGAGGCAAACAATGACATGTGTCTCACAAAAAAAACCCCAAACCACTAAACTATACCATGAAATCCACAAAAACAACTCAGCAAAATCTCTTCTTTACACATAAAGATATGAAAAAATTCAAATAAATCCAAACACACTTCTTTTTACATGAGAAACTGGATGAGATCGTGGTTATGGGATAATCATAAAGTTGAAAGTTGTGGATACTCATAAAAAGTGTTTCAACCTTCTGCAAGGATTTCCAATCCATTATTTTGCTCCACCAGCAATATATAAACAAGGTAACTTAATACCTTCGTGCTTAAATAATCCTCTTAGAAAAATCTCTCTACCCAGTGGATAGCAAATGCAAAGGCTGTAAACAAGCTCTCTTCTGTTAAACTGAATCCAAAGACATGGAGTATGTCAGATCATGACTATGGAAGGAATAAACTTAAAACAAAGTAAAACATTTTACACTGAAAAAAACCTTTCATTACCATATAACAGTTATGGGATGCCAAATAAAAATGAATAATATAGGGAAAAATATTTTCATCCTTTGGGTGCTTATTCTAAATATCTGTGGCAATTCTTCAATTAGTCAATGGCAAACGAGTCTATATGACTGTCCTATAAAGTCTTCAGTGAGATTCCTAACACAGAAGGAACGTGCCTGTGCATGTGTCAAGGACAAGACCACCCCGTTAAATGCCACAGACACTCCAGGGTCACTGATGTTCCAAGGCACCCCTTGGAGCATCTTCTAGCCAGGAGAGCGTAAAGGAGACCCAAGCTCTTTCTCCTTCTTTCTGAAGGATGAAACACAAAATTGTTGAATAAATTTTAAAGCAATAAAACACCATTAGTTTACCAGACAAGTAGTTCCAAATGTTTTTCCCATTCATGGACCTTCAAAACTCCTGTAACAGAACCTGGCTCAAGCTCCTTCATATGTGTAGGCCATTATATAACATAATATGAGATTAATTTTTTAAAAAATAATTTTTATTTTTCCCAAGTAGCCCAAAATTTACCAGGGAAAGACAGACCTAAAGTCGAAAGCAAATGAAAAATTAATATATATGTTCTGTCTTCAGCACACAGCAGGCCACAGGATTTCATTATCTGGGTCTTTATTGCTGAGGCCAAGCAAAGGTATGTGAGATACCCAGTTTTGATCTAAAGACTTACAATCCACCAACACCCATAAATTTTTCACTACTATTACAATGACAAAAAAAAATTCTGTATCTCCAGTTGAAATCTATTTAAGACGAGCTTCTAGCTGCCTGAACTATTTAAGCTTTCTCCTGTTCCCTCCATCTCATAGAGGCACCATACACTCACAGTGTAAAGAAGATCTAGACCAGTAATTCAGAAGGACGACAACAGGAAGAGGAAGTCGATATGGGTTGGGTTATCTTGACATTACTAGAATAAAATTATCATCATTTCCTCTTTCTATTACTGCAATGTCAAGAGGAACCAAACAATACTGGAGCAGTAAGTTGCAAACTGCCGTAATAGCACATGCCTAAACACAGTCATGAATGCCCAGTTTAAAGATGCTAAACAAGGCAGAAAATATTATCTTCATTTTACAGAGTGAGAACTGAATGACAAGATCTGTTGAAAACCTCACAGATAGTCTAAGAGTTCCAGGACTTCCCAAGCCTCTTAAATCTTATCCTGTTTTTTAGACAAAAGTTACTCTGATTTATTTTCTCAAACCCATCACTTCAGCAAAATTTTAGCAAAATAATGTTTGCAATTCATTCTGGGTCTTCGCTCTGATCTGAGTAGTTTTCTGTGAAAATACTCTGTCCAAAAGTACAACTTATTTTGAAAAGGAGCCTTTTTCTGCACAATGTACCTCTTGGCTGTTTCTGGAGTAGCATGCAGAGATTGTGGAAGCTCTACAGATAGACAGAGAAAAAGCCTTAATTCCAAACACTCTACTCATGAAACAAAAATGATTAATTTGGCTTTACAAATCACTCCTCAGTGCCACTTGTCACATCTTAACTAGTCTATCCTGAACTTTCCATTTGCAAAATGACATTCAAACATAAATTAATTAATTCTAAATTGACTCCCTGATGTGAAGACATAGTGTAATAAGTTATTCGAGTTTCTTTGTTGATGGAAGAAACTGTGACAGAATTTAGGAACCCCAATGCCTAGCATGTCAGAGCAGTGTGATGTTAGGCGGCATGATTACCAGTGCTAGATACAAAGAGGTTTACAACATGATGTTTCCTTCAAAGTGACTCTCTGAATGACACATTAACAGAGTTAGGCCCATCTTTAACAGAAAAAGCTTTTCAGTATTTTTCTTTTAAACAACACAGAATTGAAAAAATCCCACAAATAACCAAAATGGAATAGGATACATACTGCATATACATATACAATATTTTTTGTAGAAAGGTGCATGCTATATTAACTTAAAAATTTTGTAGGTCTCAAAAGCCAAAGTATATTTACAAATAATCAACTATTATTATTTATATATTTATTAATGAGTATCTGGTATCTGGTTCACACATTAATAAACAAAAATACTTTAGGTCATGCTCATATTAAGCTACAACCATGGCATCAGTAAATGAAAATCAATTTAAATCAATTTAGCTAGGATAAAAAGTCCCCTTCCCCCGCTGCAGCTCATCTGGTGTGCTAACAGTTCCCAGTGATGAAACAGGTGCTTGTAAATTAATTAGCCTACTGAACACACCTTAAAATGAATTTCCCAGAACACCCTGGCAGTGAGCCATCCTGGTCCCACGAGCTGATCAGTGTTCTGTAAATATTGAGATTTGATAAAGTAAACGCTACTCTGGCAGCAGATGGTTTGGAATGCTCTGTTGACATTGCCTGCGATTACTTGGATATGAAGACTTTGCTTCTCATAGACCTCCTTTGGGAGCCACTGGAGGACTTGATCCCCTCTCCAGCTATTTGCCTTCTAATTGAAAATCCTTATTCCCAGATGGAGCATAATGCTACTGCTTCAGGCGTCTAGCTCTGCACTGCTTGACTGTTGATACATGGGTAATTGCTTTCAGTAATGCAGGTTAAATGTGACATTTAGTGCTTAATAAAAATCATCAAGGCCAAAGCCGTTTATCATTCTTACACTTGGGCTGTCAGTTCTAAAGGAATTTTCAATTCATTTGAATTCTTACTGAAGAGGCAAGCAGCTCCTCCCTGGGAGAGGGGGAGAGGCTGGAACCAAACTTGGGCATTTTTTTTTCCTTTTTTCTAAGACTTGTTTGCTAACAAAACCCCTTTAAAATTAACCTATCAAACATGGCAACTATCTGCTTTTGTATTTAGTATGTTGATGAATAATATATAATCAGCAGCCACTGCATACACAAAGCACATAAACCAGATGCACTACACTGCACCTTCTGTGGGTGGCTGGAAGCTGAAAGTTATTCCTCTCATAACATAATAAAGAAATGAACCTGAAAGGAAATGGACTGTGCTAAATCAAGTAATTTCAAACTCTAATCACTGAAAAATGAAGACAACAGCTTCCACGTTATGGTGGGCATGGTAGCTCCACTTTGCTGAGAGTATTTAGGGTACTTGCTGCAGTGCTCTATCTTTTTTTTTTTAATATGATCAATCCTATTAAGGAAAACAGTCTAATATTCTCATTATGTTCTAGTGATTTGATGGGAGAGTAATGCTGCAGTCCACAAAACTTAAAAAGAATAGATTTTAAATGAGGGTAGGCTGAAATCTGCTGACTGAGTAGTGTAGTTACATCCCTGCTTTCCAGTTCCACCATCAGAGTTTTACAGACATGATCTTTGGGGAGGGTATACAAATCTCTGAGTTTTAACCACCATGACATAGGCAGGTTGATAAACATTTGGATCACTCCTTCTCCCATAAGTTCCTTCCCTTGCTTCTTCGGAAATAAGTAGCTAGCTAACTGGCCAAAACCCTTTTCCACCATCTTTGGAGGGATTTTTAAGACATCTCTTGCTAGACTTTGTGACAATTCAAAGGGAGAGAGGCACTGACCTTTGCACATCAGCCAGTTTGACAGTAGGGGGCATAGGAAAGATTAAAAGGAGACTGTCAGAATGGAATTCCCAGCTGCATCCTTCAGCTACCATGAGCTTCTGTTGATACCTTTCTCTACAGTAGAACCTTTTTTTTCATATTGAAAATTTTGCTATTAAAATTTTGCGATTTTAACAAAAACAACAACAAACCCCAGAAAATTAATCCATATTTTGGTGGTATGGAACTTTACCTCTGCACTTCATGTAATTTGGAGCATGCCTTGAAACACAGTTGCTGTGTATCTGCTGTAATACATTATCATTTTAATGACTAAAGCAAATCTAGGCATAATGGTGATTTGGGTGACTGAAAGCCAGCACAAGTGACAATTTAATTAAAATAGTAATAATTAAAATTAATAGTAATGAAAAAAGTATTTCTCCAGATGCTGTTACTGATGGTATTAACTTCAAGCTCATAACCTGACCATGAGTGAGTGGTTTTCATAAATATCAGCTTCTCCTTTTGGGAGAAGTTTTTATTTCCCTTCTTGCTTAATTCATTTTGTAAAGCTCAGGTTCCCTTTGCTATATGTTCATTAAAATCAATAGCTAATTCTTTTAGTTTCCAGATCTCATTGCCCCTCACATTTTGTTCATCATATTAGACTGTTTGCCTCATCACAGAAAATATAAGAATTTTGAGCTCGTCTCTGCCTTAGGACAAACCTTGTGAAACTGAACTTCTGCCCTTTTGAGCAAATAGACTTGAGTGCCTACGAGACAGCCCATGCAGAAAGCCTGGCAAGTCAGAGCAGAGGACTCATTTCAACTAAATATGACATCTACAAAAACTAGCAACTTCTGGTAGACATCAGAGGGCATGTGCATAACCCCTCCTCCACTCACCTTTTTTTTTCAGGAATTAACTGGAAGCATGCTCATTTGTTTTTAAGATACATAATCTGGTGCCAGACCCCTTCGTTTGTAGTAGGTTTCTAATGCAGGATTCTCCATAAAGATACTGCACTGCTAAAAACATTTACAGTGCCTCTGCTCTGCCTTCTGTTCTCCAGGAGCATCAAACCACTTGGCCCCCTCATACACATACCTATATCTAGAGTTGCCCACTCTAAACCAACACAGAAAAATACTTGCTATAGAAGTATTCAGGAAAAGCATAGAAATAAGTATTTCCCCTTATAAAAAAGGCAAAGAATCTTTGTCATGTTGCCCATACAGAGGTCCAGGACAGATCTTGGATTTAGAGAGGTGTAATGTGGATTGCTCAGCACTCCTGCTGCCACCTACAACACCTCCTAAATGATAAGGATTGAATTCAGCAGAAGATTGTTTGCTGTAGATACTTTGCTCTTTTTCATCTGTGCTGGAAGATCATATATTAGGAACTCCTCTAGGGAAAATAACTTTAAAAAAAAATATAGTGGATCCTAAGTAACTTAATGAATAATAAAATGTCTTGCGCTTCTGGGACTGCTATTTAAGGAGCAACCTGATGTTTTAGGTAAAATAAGTATTGTAGTCTTGGGACCTCACCCCACATTTCTGTAGGATTAACTATAGGTAAGGCACTTTTTCCCCAGTAAGAGCACACATTTCTGGGAGTCACTAACAAGCTCCCACAGGACAAGTGGATTTTTTTGTCACCATCTCCCCCACCTCCCTCATCCCCCCAAAAAATTAGGACTTACTAAGTAAAGAATAGTAAAAAGAAAATTAGGCTGGGAGATGAAGGGATTGAGAGCAGCCCTGCCAACAAGGACTTGGGGGATGCTGGTGAATGAAAAGCTGGACATGAGCCAGCAGCAATGTGTGCTCTCAGCCCAGAAAGCCTGCTGGATAAAAAGCAGTGTGGCCAGCAGGCTGAGGGAGGTGATTCTGCACCTCTACTCAACTATCATGAGACCCTGTCTGGAGTATTCCATCCATTTCTGGGGTCCTCAGCACAAGAAAGATGTGGACTGTTGGAGCAAGTCCAGAGGAAGGCCACAAAGATGATCAGAGGGCTGAGCACCTCTCCTGTGAAGACAGGCTGAGAGAATTGGGATTGTTCAGCTGGAGAAGAGAAAGCTCCAGGGAGACCTTATAGCAGCCTCCCAGTACTTAAAGGAGATTTATAAGAAAGATGGGGACAAACTTTTTGTATGTGTAACAATAGGACAAGGGTTCACGGTTTTAAATGAAAAGAGGGTATATTTAGGCTAGATATAAGGATGAAATTTATTTCAAGGATGGTGGTAAAACACTGGAACAGGTTTCTCAGAGAGGCGGTAGATGCCCCATCCGTGGACACATAAAGATCGGGTTGAACAGAGATCTGAGCAACCTGATCTAGTTGAATATGTCCCTGTTCATTTCAGGGGAGTTGGAGTAGAAGGCCTTTAAATATCTCTTCCAACCCAAACTATTCTATGACTCTATGATTCTGTAAATGCCTCTTCAACACATAGGCAGTGGTGCTAGAGTACAGACTCAATTAGTTAAATTTAGCAATACCAAAAATTTTGTATAAAATATACTTTGTCCTCTCACCTAAGGTATGAAAAATTACAATTAACCAGTTCTAATGCATATGTTCTATTGCATTCAGGCTCATTTATGGTATGAGTAGGCTGTTCATCTGCTGTATTCTACCATGTCACAGGACACTATGAATTCCTTCAGCACTGAATGTCAAAGAGTGTTTTTACAGGAATTTCAACTGAGTTCAGAAGCAGTGGGAAGAAAGCTGCACAGATATTGAAGCAACAAAGTACACAGTGCATATTATCCACCCCTTTGGGAAGTGATGCCATTATCAGAGAAGTACCAGCCCAGACCCAGAAAAGTGTCTGAGGACATCTAGGTTCAAAACTGAAGCAGTAGAAGAGCTGAAAGCACCAAACATGAGCATTTTTTCTCTGGGGAGGAGGCCTTGTACTGTTCTCTGGATAACTGCATGCAGGGCATTGTTATTACCTGTAAAGGCAGCTGTATCTAACCATAAATATTGGGCTGGAAGATCATTTCCAAAAAGGATTCATGGGGGGAGTCAAAGGGTACAAAAAATATATTGGCTACTAGGTACTCAAAAGAGAAAAACATTATCCGCCAATCTGCTCATGCTACTTTCTTCCTTGTTATACAGACCCATATTCCTGCTTCAAGATGAAACCCTTTTTTCAGAATAGTCTCTGTCTTTGGGATCTTTAGACAAAAAGTTTCATGATGGCTGGGCAGAGCAAGCAGAAAGTGGGAACTGCTTGCTACTTCATCCTCTTGCAACAGTACCAGCGGATTTAAATGGGTGGTTGTTGGCCCTCAGGAATCCTAGTGACCTTACTCAAAGCTGAAAGAAACAGTTACTTCAAAGATGTAAAATAAAAGATGAAAGGTAGAAGAAATGATCATTTAGAATTTGTGGTTGTCACTGTCTTGGTTGCAGATAAAACTCTGAGTAAAACTCACTCTCTCCTGACATACAAGAGAAAATTACTTTGTGACATTCTACTACTATGAAGAAAATATCCATCTGGCTTCATTTCTCCATGTGCTCAGTGATCACAGCCACAGTAAGTTAAATATAATAAATTTAGGAAACGTTTAGAGAATGGCAAAGCATTCTAACAACGAGAGGTCCCACTTCAGTGGTCTCGAAGCAGCTCCTTTGCTGCTTTGGAGGAGCTAGGTGTAGGGTTGGTAAGGCAGGCAGGAGCAGTAGGGCCACCTTCATTAGCACACTCAGTAGAGATCTGAGCTACTAATGTTATTCAAAAAAGACACATTTGAAATCCCAAGGAAGTTCATGACAAAAGAGGCTTGACTGAGGCAAGGCAGTCAGTTGGAAAATGATATTTCAATAGAAGTCATGTATATCTCCCCTGTGTTAATGTCCTTTACTGTGGTTTAAACTTTGCTTTGAATTCAAGCTCAGTTTAGACACTACTAGCAAGGCTTGAGGTGACAGTTCCTCAATTCTAATTGATTATAAGTCTAAATGTCCTACTTTGATCCAACCTTTTGCTCTCTTCCTAGGCATGGTATGAATGATATTAATGTTGATTGGCTTCTTTCATGACTGTATGTGTATAAGTCTGGAGCAGTAGAGCACCACTGGAAGAAGTCCTTGTGGCTTATTGTCTACTTTCTACATTTTTATCTACCGTCATCCAATTCTTTGAAAATCCATAGACCTCTCTGCTGTAAGCTTAGTTTATAAGAGTTATCTCCTAATCTCCCTTATCAGCTTTCTTCAAATGTTAGCCCAAAACTCTTGTGCTCCTACTTTATTCTCTACTCTAAGACTCTCCTCCTCAACTTTGTTTCCATCTTTTCTTGCTTTTAACTTAAATATCTTTAAGCAACTTTAATCTTCCTCTAGTCTGGAAGCTATTTCTGGACTACATGTCTCATTCAACTTTGAGAAAATTATTTTCAAGACTCTGTACTTTGAGGGTTCAACATGCTGATCTTATTCCAGCTTCTTCAGAACTTACGGGTTTTGCAGTTCCTCTGCATCATCACTCCTTTTATTTTTAAATTCCCTGTGTGCAGAGAGCCTGCATATTTACCTACTTAGTCTTATACTGTAATACCCATATACATGCTACTAATGAGTATCTTTATTAGTAACACAGTGTATGCATTAAAATGTGGTGTAATATACATATATCTGATACACCTAATAGTGTATGTGAGGTACCTGTCATGATACTTTATATATGATATGATTAGAATACAGATTGCCCTGAGTACTAGACAGGTGTTCAAATTTCATCACAACAGTGCATTGGTGTGAGACCCCAAGCAAAAGCAATTGAGGCAGGGTTTACGATTTGGGTGGGAAAAGGAGTCAGTCTCTTAAATCACCAATTCTTTTGACTATGTGCCTGTCTCCTGACTGATTCCACTACTGTTTCCCACCACTTAGACTCCATGACCTAGTCCCTGGCAGTATTATCAGCCTCATCTACCCAGATTTGACTCTATAAATGAAAATAATATTTTTAAATTATTAATAAAGAATTAGCACTTTTTAAGAAAACAACTGGTTTGGAAACAAGGAAAAATTTCACAAACCCTTTTGATGACAAAAGTGTTGATGACAAGACTTGTTTACAAATGTTTAGTTCAAAGTAGCCTGGACAACTGTTTTCAAGATTATCTACCAATATTAAATTTTCAGAGAAGGTTTTTATGTCTGTACATTGAGCCAGTAGAAGCATATTTGACCACTAGGTTTGATTCTTTTTCCTGGAAAGCAAAAGGAAAGAGTCTTGCCACAGGCTGACTGTCACTAACACCGGGCCGCTGCTGACAGCATCCTCCTCCAGGCTTACTACAAAACTAGTTTTCAAAGATGCAGATTATATATGGTAAAAGTCAAGAGGTACTGAGCTTCCTTCTGCAGCAAAGTCATTGGAAGGAAAAACCCACTGTTCTTCATAACTGAAATTTATTTGGTTGTTCTTTATTTTGTCATTCTATCTGGCAGTCAATCATTAAAAATTGAATGCCTCAAAATATGGCTACCCAACACCATATATAAATTTATTTCTACAGCTATTTTATTGTGAAACAAATCAACTGTTTGAGGGCCTCTTTCTTAATTTATGCTAGTGACAATGTATAAAGTTCTTAAGCCCATTTTGAGATAAATACTTGAAATATAAAAATAAAATGGAGTTTTTCTACTTTGTCTTAAAGCAGTAGTTTGTTCTATTATCATCATTAGTTTCTGACATTTTCATTGTGTTTGAACATTGAGTTTTTAAGAGCTCTAAAAAGTCTTGAAATTCTAAATACTCTTCTAAATGCTATTATATAAGAAAGAACACAATTATTTTAGAAGAGAGTTAATTATATTTGGTCTATATCAAAATTATACAAATAAAATTATGTGATAAAATAAGAAGTTATTAATCAAAACCAGACACTATTGCTAAAAAGGAAAAAAGTTTTACCAGAAAGAACATAAAATTCTTGTTCTTATATTTTTTAATTAAATAATTCTTATCCACATTATGTTTAAAAATATGGCTGTACTTAAAAAGTTTGGCAGAATTATTACAACCAGGGAAACATCTATTCCTTTAAATAACTGTGCAAATTCATAATTCTCATTTTAATTACGATCCACTGTCCCTAGCCAAAGATATAACTGATCGCATCTGAAATGCAGTTTAGGCTGAAGTTTCCAATATTGCAATATGCCAGACCTAGGCTGTATTAAGCACAAGATGCACTACACTTATGCACTGATCTCACATATCCATTAATAATTTACTAACAGATTAGTTAGGCTTGGGAATGGATACTTGCCTTTACTCAACAAAAAAACCACAAACATACAACCTTCTTTTGGAAGGATGAGAGAAAATTATAGAGAAAACTGAAGTGCTACTTCAGAACTGAAGAAGGCTGACAGGCCCAAGAAAGTTTATACCAAAATAAAGGCTACAGGGAGAATATCTATAATGTAATGCATGTGTAAAGACAAGCCCTTTCTGCCTCTGGAAAGACTGCAAAAACTCAGAAAGATATTTTCAAGCAGAACCCATCAACACCATGAAACTAAATAAAACTGTGCAGCCTTGTGAAAACCCAAGAAGTTATTAATCAAAAACAGACACTATACAAGTAGGTTAATTGTATGGTCAGTGGAATGAAACCAAGGAAAGAAAGTATTTTTTCCAGTCGGGAAAGAGCTGTCAACAGCAAGTTCTAAACAATAACCTGAAAGGAAAAGTTTTCTTGGCTTTAGATTTTCACAAAGAGTTTGGACAGTCTGAACTTAACAGGGCAAGCATTATTCCTGTGCTTGCAGTGTATTAACCACTTCCATCCCAAATGAGAATTGCAATGTAGCAAAATGCTCAGGTTCAAATCTGGGTTCTAATAGGGTTACTTTTTTTTTTCTTTAGTATGCTGATCTAAAATCAGGAATGGTTAATTTAAGAGCAACAAATTTTAAGTGAGCATGATGGGCATGGTTACATAAGAAAAAAAAATCATTGAGGTAGAACCTAAAAGAGGTTAAGAACACAGAAAATATAGAACAAAAAATCTGTAAGATCTCTACCATAGCCGAGCAAATTCATTTCTAAATTGTCACAGGAAGGGGCTTACTGCCAGACAAAGAGGAATTGGAGGAATTACAATAAGTGAATCTGAAGTGTATATTTGCAATCTGAAAAACATGAAATTATGATACAGTATAAAAGTCACCTAGAGATAAAAATGTTTGACAATAAATCCTTTAAGACCAGCACAACTTTCCATCTACCAAAAGTGCCTAAGTTGTCTAAAGTATCTGAGTCGTCTATTCTGACCTTCAAAGATAAATTCAAGTATGTAATTTCCTTGTTAGTAATGATCATGTGGTCCAAAACTGTTGAGTTCTTGGTTCACCTAATTTATTCATCTTTTGTCAACTAAAAAAATCCCAATAAAACCCAATGCCCAGGAAAGTTTGACTTTCAAATTTTTCATACAAATGAGGGAAATACTAAAGGCTACTTTGTTCATATTCTCACTTCAGCAGAAATATGTTTAAAGAGTTTAAATACAGGGCGAGGAGGCCTCTCTGTCCAGCAACGGAGATGAGTAGCTCAGGGCAGACTGAGAATATCAAAAGTAATACACAAAAAGCTTCATCTTGACATTCATCAAAAGTAACCACCTTTTTTTTGAGTACTGATTGTGCGGGCAGTCTTACAGTGTATTTAAATTCACCAAGAACAGTCTAACATCCAACCTGACCATGAAAATTCTATACATTTTGTTAACCAATTTCAAATGAATGCTGATATATACATCTCATCTCTGATTCTGATGATTAGACACTAGTAAGCACAGTGTAATACTAAGTATTGCTACATAATATTGAGAACATTACTGATGTTCCGGAATTGACCAGACTCAAAATCATCATGACCTTCCCAAGTTCTTCTCTCAGTCAAAGCAGATGCTCAGGAAGAGCTGGACTTAGTGCAAGTTAATGCAACAGTTAACTATGATTTAGTCTTTATGTTTTGAAATAACGTATGGCATTCACGAAGCAAACAGATCTTTCCTGATGCAAAGTCATCCCGGGACAACAGACGCCCAGAGTTAATGATTACATGAGGTCTAAGGAAAGGAACACCTGAAAGTGAAGCAGTTGAGAGCTGTGTTGTCTATTCCTTCCAACATCTAGAAATGTGAACACTAGGATGGAGACTTATAGTCCTCTCAGCTGATCTCCTGTACCAAGCTGCAAAGTTTCCCGCTGAAGTTTCTGCGTTTGAACTGTATCTGGTCTTCTAAAATCAATACTTTTACAGGTATTTGATCTTTCTTCTACTTTTTTGGTGTGGGTTTGTTTTGTTGTTTTGGGTGGTTTTTTAACTGCATGTTGTTTGTTGTCCTAATTCTGCTTGCTTTTGTTTACTGCCTGTCCTCTTCCTCACATTACTTCATTTCTCCCAATTTTCTTGATAATCTCCAATTTCATGTGCCACAAATTCATAGAATAGATCATAGAATGTCTTGGGTTGGAAGGGATCTTAAAGACCTTCTGGTTCCAATCTACCCCCTCATGGGCAGGGATGCCACACACTAATGCAGGTTGCCCAAAGCCCCATCCAACCAAGCACCGAACACTTCCAGGGATGGAGCATTCACAGCTTCTCTGAGCAATATGTACCAGTGCCTCATCACCCTCACAGTAAAGAATTTCTTTATAACATCTAATCTAAATCTATCCTCTTTTGGTTTTAAATCATGACCCCTTGTCTATCACCATCTGCCCATGTAAAAGGTAGCTTTTTCTTATAAGACCCTTCTAGGTACTGGAAGGACATAATAAGGTCTTCCTGCAGCTTTCTCTTCTCCAGGCTGAACTATCCCAACTGTTTCAGGAGAGGTGCTCCTCAGGGCCCTCCTCTGGACCTGCTCCATCAGCTCCACCTCTTCCTTGTGCTGGGGACCCCAGAATTGGATGCAGTAAGACCTCCCGATGAAGTCTTATGAGAGTGGAGTAGAGGGACAGAATCACCCTCTTGACCTGCTAGCCACACTACTTTTGATGCAGCCCAGGATATGGTCTCTGTGGGCACCCTTTGCTACTCCAAACTGCCTTGGACCAGGAAAAACCTGAACCAAATGTTCTGCATTAATGTTCTGGAGGAAGCGCTCGCTTACTCACTCTCCTTATGGTGTCTATAGGGTGACTACTGCCAGATGATTCAGCAACGCCAAATTCTGACTTAGGACCTCCCCTTCGTAAGGCACTGTGGAAAGCAGAAACCCACCACGTTATTTTTAATCAAGGAAAGCTGAACAATCTTGGATTTTTATAGAGGGTTTTCTGATTGGTATCTTCCAAGACAAGGAAATGTCATCAGTGAAGAAATGTCTGGAAGTTCCAGCTATCCCAAATATTGATAACTTTTTAAAAATATTAATTTTCAAAACTGATTAACCACGATTTTCTGTTGCAACTTATTTGCCCAATCTAGAAGTGATATTTTGCTGAAAGCAATATACAGCTCTCTTACAGGTAATAAGTTAAATTATTAGGAAGGAGAGAATAATATGTGTGTTTGCTTCTCTGCAGTGCTGTGTGAGTTTCATGGAGCTATCTTAAATGTTTTTATATTGACATACACATGATGATGTTTTAAATGAATCCATGGTATCTCATAACAATATTTTCAGTGGTTTTCTGTAATTTCTGTAGAATTCAAATAAGTAATTTCATTATATACTTCCCTTTCTCAAGGGTGCATATCTTTCAGAACACTTCAGTGTTTTCACCTGCGAGAAAGAGAGGAATTTTACTCCTTTTACTCCTTTATATTTGGACCAAGAAGGATTTTTGTGAAGTTTGAGTATTTCTTTTTGGACGGAGTTTGATTAATCATAGCTGAGAGACTGTGGATTCCAGGTCTGTGCTGGCACTCAAGCTACAGAATCGATATTTGTAGAGAGTTTGCTTTCCAATCAGTTAAAAACTACCTTTCTAATATTTTGCATATGAAGACTAAAATACAGTGGAGCTTTACAATCTCAGATTTTCAAAGGCTTTAAGTCTACTCTAAAGATGAGTGGTTTAGGAATATCTGGATACATTGTTTTAGAAGTTATGTCTTTTCAAAAATTTGGGGTTTTATGATCTTTCACTTTAGAACGTCTTACCAAGTAACAGAGTTACGCATGTGTGCATTCACACTACACCTCAGTAGATTTTCAAGTATTTTTCCTGTGGTATTCTGATGTCATGTGTGTGATATTTAATTATTTGGAAACATTCTGTGGAAACAATCAGAGCTATGTAGCTGGGTCTGATCCTAATTTATCACACTCAGATAAGCATAGGCTTTCACTCATAATGTAATTCTGTTTTCTCCAAAATGACAGTGTTGAAGGATTTCAGAAGAGTCGTATTCTGTTTTTAAACAGTGGAAATGTCTCTATATTGCTCTCTCCAAATGTTCCTTCTGCATTCTTCAGGACTGAAACTCCAGTGAAAATCTTTTTTAATCCATATGTGAAATGACTGTTTTGTGTAGCAAAATTGCTAAGGAGTATGATGACTAATGAAATATGAATCTGATTTTACTTTGGTCTAAAATAGAAAAGTCTTATTACCCAGGAAAAAAAGACTTCAAGGACTGAGGATATAAACAAACAATCCAGGAATTTCAGTTGTATTGTGTGTATAGGACACTCAAAGAACATTTCATATATTATTTTTCAGAATATAAGCATGTAAATATTTACAGGCACAATTCTGGTGACAAACACAATTTTAGGTAGGTCACAGAAAGTCCAGGGCCAGGAATCATCTACAGAAGCACACACAGTTTAATAGCACAAACAAATCCCTAAGATTCTCTGGTAACCTAAGTGTGTTAGATGAGCCAGGAGATGCCTATGCTGACAATTAAATGGACCACGTACTATGACAAAGCTCATTTTTACGGGTTTAACCTTTCCTCCCCTACATCAGAGTCCCCCTTAGGAGTAGTTCCTGGAATGTACTATCCCCTGGTCCATGCAAGGGAATATACTACAACTGATGGTGGGACAATAACCCAATCTGTGGCTTGGCTTTGTTCTATTTCTAAACATAGCAGTGTCACCTAGATATCTCTCTCACACCATAGAAGACCTCACCAACCTTGTCCTAAAAAATATCGTGACATCTGTAGCATGATGGATTTTGTGCTAAAGGCAGAATCCCCCAGGGAGACAATTGCAACCAAATGCCTTGTAAGTCAAACATTTCTATGTAAAATGAGCAAGCTTTAGTTATCCTGTTACTGACAGCTGCACCATATCCCTGTGCCATAGATACAGAGGGAAGTTGGGATTTCTGTGTATAACCTAGTAGCCAAGAGAGTTTCAAATATCTCTGTAGGGATTGGTATGCAAAAAGAGGTTAACAGGTTCATTGTCACTGGAGTGCTAGATGTCTACAGTGGAGGAATCTGAAGGTTCAGGGTCTACATTAGACTAATGATATACATAGGAGTAGCCTAACAGCAGGATATGATGGATTTGTAATGAGTTAATTTTATTCAAAGAAAGTGAAATGAAAATGAGATTCCTGTTTCACTGTAAACCCCACATTACGGCGAAGCATGCAACCAAATACAGATAATTAGCGTTTTGGTTACTTCTCATCTATTATCTTTAGAACAGAGTTTGGTAGGTTCTTCTGAAACTTGTAATACAATTCAGCAGTTTTGCTGAGATGTTGTACCATGGATGATCCCTCCAGCATAAAATCACGATGGAAAACATGCTAAAAATTTTCGTCAGGTTAAATGTAAAATAACTAAGAGCATCTAATATTTAAGTAAAAGTTTTAGAATTCAAGTAATTCTAGCTGACATATTCAAGTACTTGTAGCAAATGTCATGATAAATCATCAGTTAAAGAATTAACTGCACTGAATTACTGAACAGTAATTTAAATACCCTTGTCTCAAGCTAAATTTCTCTCACCTTTTAATGAGAAAGGTAGTTCCAGGGCCACAGTCAGAAACACCCAGTTTTAGTTAATGCATATCTTTGGTGTTCAGTTTAAACTCAGAGTCAAATGTTTCCTGATATGTAAACATCATCCTATATAGTTGAGAAAAAATAAATCAGTTTTCCTTTAAGGAATAAAAGAAATATAAAGCTACAATGTAAATAAGGCTGAATTAGTGTTACTGGAACCATAACTTTGAATATCCTCACTATTGTACATTTAAATTCTCTACCATAATGTTGCATTAACTTTATTTCTTTTTTACATTACACTTATACCTAATGTTATTCCATTTCCCACTCTTTACAGATGCAGATTAGCTACTGTAATGTTCCTGATGCAAAAACTGTTTTTGGTAAATCATATCAAAATGTTTCATGGAACTCACTGCAAAATGTTGATATATGGAAATTGGTCTTTTAAAAAATTCTTCCTAACCCCCAAATTGCATATTTTGAAAGGCACCCCCCCTTCTTTTCTATCACCACTTCCCATATATCTGGAAAATTAAAGGGAATGGCACATTTGTGACATTTCAAAAGGAAAGTTCTTCTTATTATTAGTCTAGCGCTTATTATAAATACACTGTACAGCATGCTACAGTAAACTAGACCAACAAATGTTAGTAATAAAAGTTAAAATCTTGCCAAATTTCTCAGGTTTGCATTGATAATGAATCTCTCCCAGTGAACTGTAAAATCCCGATACATGAAAAGGCTGTGTAGCTTCGTAGCTTTGAAGCTTATTCATAAGAAAGTAATTTCAGATTATAATTCATGACCGATGACCTATGATCCAACAATAGACTGTAAACTTATTATGGTATTGAATATATGCATTTAAAACATGTTGTGTGGTATAACTTTCACTGGAAATGGTCTCTCCTTTGTTAAATAAACCCTCCGGAAATTTTCTCTTCTTTCTCTAGTCATTTCTTGTTTTTTTGACTTCTTTCAGTTCAGAACAAGATAATGACAAGTTAATTCCAGCTAAGAGTCAATTTTTTTAGGTACTACATAGAGTATTTTTATAATGAATATAATTGTAATTATTTAGATTAATGTACTTAGGGACAAATAGAGTAGGTTCCAAAGAGAGTATTATAAGAGGGGCCATTAAAATCAGGGTAGAGCATAGATCAATAGCACTTAAGAGACTGGTTGCTTTCAAACAATTCATATGAGAGAGGTAAATTATATCAATAAATTATATTATTTCAATGAACAGTACTGGTAACAAAAGTTGAATGCACAGAACTCAATCAGCTACTGCTCAGTTCATACCAAAATATTTTCCCCTTACAAAAGATCTTACAAAGTCATGCGGTAGTGGAAATGAGGGACAGTAACAAAAAGAGGAGTGTTTTGTTCCTCACTGTACTCTAACAGGAAAAGCTCTGCACTTCCCTTTTTGTGGCATTGCATTTGCTACTGAATTCCTATGAAATCATCTGTGGGTTTGGGGTCTGGTCTGCTTGTCCAAAACCTATTCATGGTTGGTCTTCCCATTGATTTAATTTGTCTAATGACATGCAAAGTAATATTAATGAAATTAAACCAAACCAAACCAAAACAAAAAATCTGTGGAAGAGAAGGCTCTGCTTGAAACAATATATAAGGAGTTGTGAGTGTGCAAACATATATACGTGCATATACACGTATGTATATATATATTTATACAAGCACAAGTCTGTGCTTCTGCACTGAGCACCTACATGCAGGCAAAACAATACACATGTAATTGCAGGTGTTACTAAGGACAGGACACGCAGGGAAGAAATGGATATATTACAAACTTCTGTAATTTGAAATTGATCACAAGTCATTCTTAGAAGATCCATTTATGAAAGTGTCTTGCTAGCTTTGAATTATATTTATAATCTATCAAGCACTTAATCAAAATGTTACACAGCTTTGACAGAGAACTTTCCTATACTCTACAGGATATGACTGTAAAATGTCTCCCTTTCTTTGACTGTATGATTGAAAAATCAAGCTTTGAAATTTTATTTTAATAACATTGTTAGAGGTCTGTGTATTTCATTTCATTGTCAAAGTCTAATAGAATAATAAACCTTGATATTTCATCAGCCTTAAGTGTTTTCTTTTTTTTCTCTCTCTTTTTTTTCCCCCGCATAATGGTTTTAGGATTTTAGTTACTTAGTAGATTTAAATTGTTCTCTTGGCATCTTTATTATTGATTCAGGTATCCTTAACCTCCTTGAACATGTAGACACAGCCTTTCATACTTGTATGAGGTGGAAATTTTCACTAAAGCTTCATCTAATTTATACAGATTCTCAAAAAAACTCCCAAAACTTAATAGCTTCCTGGAATTTCTTTAATCTCTTCTGCTTTGACTTTTGCTATATTTTGAAAGACATTAATAAAAGAATGAGTGTAATATATGAGGATAATGTTTCTCTGAAAATGATCTTTGATTACAAGTAATTCAGAGGTAAAAAAATGAAAACAAACCATCTTTTCTATCTAGTCCTGATTTTCTTTTTATATTTCCAACTTGAATGCTCCTGTTAGTTTTATTTGTATGTGTAACTGGTAATAGTGGTCACTGAGAGGAAAAAATTCAAAGTTTTTTGTTGAGAGTTTAAAATATTTGCAAATTGATTTAATATCTAAACACTAAAATATAGAATACTTTTGTGGGTTGGGGTTTGGGTTTGTTTTGGCATTTTTTTTTACCTATAATAGTTGAAATCAATTTTTCAGTATTATATATTTGCATTTGGCAATTTTCATCTGAAAAGTCAAAATGTCTTGTCCCTGGGTTCTATACCTGAGTTTTGCCCTAGATAACTATCTTTTTTCTTCCGCTTTTTTTTTCCCCTTACTGATGTTATTCTGAAAAAGGGGGAGGAATAAGGAACTATTTTCTGTCAGGTGCATCTGTGTAGTCTGATATTTATTTGAAACTGAAACCAAGGTGAATGATGGGAAATGCAAGTGGGAACAGATATATTTTAGCATTTTTGACACAGAGCAGATCTCTAAAGAGAGCATTTATACTTCTTCGGGGAAGACTTCCAAATCAGAGCTGACTTCCCCCATGAACTAGAAGAGCAGGAGGTACAAAAGGACTTCAGCACAATTTTAGGCTGTAAATATTGTGTAATTGCATCAACTGTGCTTTAACCTTTTAGTTCTCACCAATTCCTGATTTGTCTGCTTTTTTTTTGCATCCTTTCACATGGCAAGGTGAAATATCTGTTCACCATTTGTACCCCACAGCCTGACCTCTGATCCAGACTGCTCACTCGAAATTCAGTTCTGAATGACTAGTGTTCTGTCAGGCAAAATCTACATAATCTGCTGTCAAAGACTGTCAAACAAATGGTTGACTTCATACACCCCATTTCAGCAAAATGATCAAAACAACAGAAAGGAAAAAAAAAATAAAAATCCTTCCTTGGGCTCAAAAATATGGTACAAAGATTCAGAAAATACCCTGAAAATGAAAGAAATCTTTGAAAAGGTAAAACTCAAATTATTCCTGTGAGGATGTAAATAGCTAGAGAATGCTGAATGCATACTCTTAATTTTACTTCATTTGTGGGTAGAATTTTTCTTATTTCAGAATTGAATTCTGTAAATTTACTTATCCATCTATATATAACAAAGTTCTCAGATTCAGAGTCTAGTGCAATTAAGTTTGGGAAAATGTACTAAAGAGCAAGCAATTATATGTGATCCAAAAATAGCATGGGAATAATTATTTAAAGTCCAAAGGCCTTTGTTTAGAAATGTCATAAAACCAGTTGATTGGATATAAGCCACTACTAAAAAATAAGTTTACATATTAGTTTTCCTCAGGGGAAAAAGGGCAGTTAAGACGTCCATTTCTAACTGTAATTACATTTCCGGTGCTACGGGTTTTTTATAGCATTAGTTGTATCTTAGTAAATAATTTCCTTTTGTTCTTGTAATAAAGTTCCTTGAGATGCTAAACGAAAAAACTGCAGGCATCGTCCATTTAATCTTTGTCCGTTAAAAATTACATATTTTGCTTTCTAACAGCTTTACGTCCTTTTCATACCTGAGGTTGTTTTCTTTTTACTGGCTTTATACGTATAACAATTTCACTTTATTCTGTCTCTGTGGTTTTGGTGTTTTATTAATTATTAAACCTTCAGAGATACTTTATGCTTGCCCTGAGAAGCAGCAATTCAGTCTGCTAAAGGTAATGTGCTATTTAGTCTCACTATAATAAACATCAATGTTTTTACAACTGCAACAGTTCTCCACCAGTATTAGCATATTTTGGCTGAGGTATTGTTTTACTGTGACCTGTATAATAAGTGTCACATTAGCAACACAACAAATCAAACGTTTGTTAATTTCCCTCGCTTTCCCACACAGCTGCTAGTGTTATCGTGTCACCAGATTTTAATTAATATGATAAGTAACACTTGCAAGACAACAGGCTGATTTTTCCCCCCTGTGTGTATGTGTGTCTCTCTGTGCACACGTGTAGACCAGAAAAGCAGCAAATAAGAGACTTTTGTGGCAATTGCCTCATTCGCATTTAAAGCAACTCAGTATTAAAAGATAATTCTCTTCCAGCTTGCCCTGAGAATCCAGTGCGTGAGTCTGAAAATATGTTATAAATGTACTTGATTTGCCCATTCTACTGTTTAATTTTTTGTATTTTTAAGCTTTCACTGCCTGAGATATACGACAGGCTGTTTGAATCTGCCTCATTTCTTTTGCCCCATATAAGTAATAACAAATATGTGCCTGACTTACAAAAACCTCAGCAAGTGGGGTTTTTTCAGGTATTGCATCCTACTAACAGAATTGCTCTAGTACAAGTCAAAAGTGCCATCTATTTGTAACAACCAGAAATGCACCGGAGGCCACTGCTGGATGCTTGTGTAGTCTAACCATATGCCTCCCCTGCATGCTGCCTCCCAGCCCAGACTGGGGTCACCAAAAAGCCAAAGAAAAGTCAGCAAACAGTTTGAGGTAATTGGCACGGGAGGTTTAAACACATTTTTGTTTGGAATGTGTTAATCACACTGTGATCAGTGCCTAGAAAGAAATTCTCCACTCCTGCAGAAGCACCTAACCAGTTTTTCAGAATCTACCCTGGGAAGCACAGAAAAGAACTGACTTCAAACTGGGGAGCTTGTCATATTTCACAGAGGGCAAACATCCGAGCAGCAACTCATTACAACACATTTTTTATTCAGTTGCAGCATTAGAGATAGATGTATACACATAAACCCATAATTTTATCTTATTATTGTGTAATTATACAATACACAAATGCATTCTTATTAAAGCTATGGTACAGCTGAAACTGCCAGTAGCAAGTTACCATTTCTAGTACAATTTCATTAGACATAGGATAATATCCTGAAGATTTCACCTCGGCCACTATCAAGGTCTCCCAGTAAGTGGAAGGATTCTTTTCGACATATATGAAAAACAGAGCCACTCCTTGAAGAATTTTTCACTTCAATTGTGTTCTTTATTTTAAGGGCAATATCGAGCTTCCTACAACCTTCAAGTGGGAAGGTAGAAGAATATAACATATATCAAAATGAAAGGAGAAAACCTAGAGCAGCAGGGATCTGAAAGCAGAAAAGTGAGATGGGAATGGGTCTTGCAGAGAAAATTCCCCTGCTGATATCAAAGGAAATAAAAGTGCACACACAAAAAAAAAAGACACAGAACTGCCTTTTATAAGGCCCTGTTATAAACTACTGCTGATATTAGGCTGCTGAATTTTAATTCCCTCCTCCACTAAAATGCCCTTTTTCTTTTAACCTACTTCTCATTACAGTGCAAACCGACAAACTCCCCGAAAGGAGACTGCTGGGACAAAAAACATGCCCTTATAGACTCCCAGAATCTCTGCACCATGCAGATCCCGAGTCGAATCACATGCATGTGCCAGAGAAAAAGAATGGCACTTGGACTTTTTGTTAGAGAAGAAACAAATGTTATTGAACATTTCAGAAAATATGAAATAGGCAAAGCAAACATATGGATCATGATTATATACTTGTAGATATTATGACCTTAAACTAGTCCTAAGGAAAAGCATATCAGAGCTGCACAATTCCCAAAGGAACATTGAAATATATACGCAACCAAGCCTGGCAGACTTAGTCTGTTCCAAATGAAGTTAATGTGATATTCCCACTCATATCAGGAATAAGGTTGCAGTAGAGTTCACAAATAGTAACACATCCCCCAGAGTAATGCATTTTGCTAGATATCTGGACAACACCTTGGTTAAAGAGTGTTGTCTGTAAGACAAATGTAACACCAGAGGATAAATGGATATGTAATAATAATAGCCCTGTCTTAGGTGTTTCAGTGGAATCAACAAGGGTTTTTATTCTGTGCTTAAGGAGCTGTGAAAAGGTTGTCCCAACATGGTCCTGGATATTAATATCTAATCCCTCTGCAGAAGAGATCAGTAAATTGATATTTCTGTGCCTATAAACTAAAACATGCAAGAATATTCACAGGCTAAAAAAAAAAAAAAAAAACAAAAAAAGGCATCTGCATGCTTGAAACTTCTGGGGCTAAAAACAAACAGTTTAAATAGTTTCAAGTTTATAATTGGGGGAAATTGCCTAACATCTCGCAAAAATTTAAAAGGAATAGTGACAAAACTGTTTAAGCAGGGAAGAGTTACTCCTGTGACCAAAGGAACTAAAATATGTCTGTTCAAACTTTGCAACTCTCTGAACCATACCAGTAACCTACTGAAAGTCAAGAGCCAAAATAATTTCCATAGCTATTTACATAAATCTAAATGAAAATCATACATCTATACAGATATAATACTGTCATTGCTTACATTTTTATGCCCTTTGACTGATGAAGAGCAATTGCTTCTCTTTTGAGTTCTTTTGCAATTAAAAAATCCCCAACAACAACAAGAACAAGCCCAGAGTAGTCTAACAGTTGCTCTGTCCATGGATTTGTGGAGATACAGATTTTGGGGGAGTTGCATTCCCAATTCTAATGAGGGTGCCAGCATGTGCCACAGACTCCACTCATGTTACGTGTCCAAGAAACTTATGTCTGGCCATCAGTGCAAGTTCACCAACCTGGCAACATTTACAAACCTCTCTCAGAAAAGTTAATAATGAAAAAGCCTTTTCTGCCCCATGTGACAACTAAATAAATATTGATGGTTCTTTCAAGAATTCCTGGAGAAAAAAACTCAGAAATCTTGATTTAAGGGCTTCCTAGGCACAAAACATACCAATTTAGGGACAATTGTGTTGCTAGTTAGGTATCAAGTAGGTGACAGTATCTTGAGAAAAAAAGTTAACAACCATCAGAGACAGGGAACTATCTCAATCAGTATGCTAAATCCTTGCTTGCCTGAAGATCTACACCATGGTTGTTGAAAGCAGAGATCACAAGAGTACCTCTTTAAACTCTGTGGCATCCAAGAGTTACTCCAAAACAAGAGCTTTGAACCAGTAAGTTATCAGTCTTCCAAACTTGGGTATAACTACTGCAATAGACAGAGCTAAAATGTATGCCCAGGATGTTCTACATATGGACACAAGTAAAGACACACCCATCCCAAGGAAAACTATCACACTTATGTTTGTGTCTAAATTGAAGTGTTTAACTGGATTTTTATGTACAGATTTGCCATTCATTCTGATAAATGTCTACAAAGAAAGACATCTATGGTTTGTGTGAGCTCAGTTTTGCTCAAATAAAAACTCTCATTCAGGCAAAAATGTCAGCTTTAAAATTATGTTTCCTGAAAATGTTAATTCATACCCTCCCTCTAATTCATACATTTGCGTCACTTGTCAGCACTGAGTTGATAAAAATCTCTGCAAAATTATCAAGAGGATCTTTTTTCAGATTCTGTCTGAGCTCTGCAGTCAAGACAGCCTTGCAGGAGGCATTTTTAACTGTTTAACAGAAGAAACTACCAATTCACACACTGAAGCAGCGAGCTCTTCCCTCACCTATATAATCTGTTCTAAGTAACTAAAATAAATAGTAGATAATATTGTGAGTAAAGTGGAACTGGTTTTGTTTGGTCAGTTAAGGTGTTTCTGAATTTATTGCAAAATGTTAGGAAATACAATTAAATTAAGAATATTTTTTTAATGAAAAAATATACACTTGAATCTAGTGTGTTTCTCTTTAAGAAGGTGACTAGTCTACTCTGAAGACAATCTAAACACTGCATTATGTGGCATCCAAGAGGTTTGAGGAATCATGTGAGACAGTAAATGATGCAGTAAAATTGTGTTCTTGTGCTTTTTTTGTTAAATTCCTACAAAATTGTACTTGTAATGCAACAATCGCTTTGTCATGAATAGGTCTCTTTGTCATTTGTTAGCTGACCCATCTCTGCTGTTGCAAAAATCAAAAGAGAATTGATTTTGATGAACTGACATGCAGCTTTAGGGTAACACAACCGCCAAATGAACAAAAAGCCAGCTTCACCACCAGCAGGCAGATCGATACTGTACCTATGTCAGGTATATGTGGTTATAAAAAAAGAAATACAAAAAAAATCCCAAACCACACTCTTCTTAAAATCTGACATCTTCCTTGTGTCTTGCATTCATCTAGGGGTTTGCTGGTTTGTATACATCTGGGGGTTTCCTGTTCTTCTCATAGGGCAATTTTTATGTCTTAAAGAAGGAGGACCCTGACCTATAACGATGTATATATATGGATATGTATATAAGCACACATATATACATATGCATATATCTACATCACTGTAGGTCAAGAAATTTTGAAGATATAGTCCTCACATTTAACCCTGCATGTTTCACTCTCCTATAAACAACACACATGAATAAGCAGAGTACCATTTCTCTGTTTAAACTGGCATGTGCTCATAAATAGGTGGTGATAATATTAACACTACTACTAATAAAAATAAAACTATTATTCAGTACACAAACCAATCAAGGCAGTGCAGGAGAGCAAGTGGGGAAAATAAAAGACATCATATGTGATTCTTATTGTTTCTGCTAATTTTAGTAATTGAATTTAGTCTGGGCATCTAATTAATTCTAACATCCCTGCATCTTTCTTTTCTGCAAACATAAAGTTCAGGAAGCAAGCAGCTGTGTGCTTTACTCCTAACTCATCTACCAGGTTTGCCTCTCATTTGTAATGGAAGTGGCAACCTTAACTGCCAAGGGTAGGTAGAGCCATTAATTGTATTGCAAACACAACTTATGATGTACTGATATGTATCATGTTGTAGAGTATAATTTTTACTTGTATCACAGTGATACCCATATTCTGTATCAGATGCATATAGTTTAAGCATTTCTAGGAAAATGTCCCTGGTGCCAGGCTGAAGGAAAAAAATTGCTCTCAGAGTAGTATGTAAAGTATAAACAGATAATTAGAGGTGCTGAAAATAAACCATATATTCATTAGAGTACAATTAAGGGAGAACTCTCTTCCAGATGTTGTTGTCAGACGGGAGGCAATCCTACAGTCTTCACTCACATGAAAAATCTTCACTTACAGTAAAGGAAGGAATCAATTGAACAAAGGGTTTTGGATTGGGTTGAGAAGACTCGTCATAGCCCATTCATTGTCTGCTGCACCATCTTTCAGGAAAAGAAAAAAAACTTACCACTGTTCCTACCACTTGGTGCCCTTTATGTACCTTAAATCATATTGAGGGATATTTAGGGATAGGCATATCTAGGGGGCTGGGATTGTTTAGCCTGGAGAAAAGGAGGCTCAGAGGTGAACTTATCGCTCTCTATGACTACCTGAAAGGAGGAAGTAAGGTGGGGGTCAGCCTCTTCTCCCAGGGAACTAGTGACAGGATGAGAGGACACAGCCTCAAGCTGCGCGAGAGAAGGTTGAGGTTAGACACTAGGAAGAATTTGTTCTCATAAAGGGTTGTTAAACCCTGGGATGGACTGCCCAGGGAGGTGATGGAGTTACCACCCCTGGAGGTGTTCAAGAAACAACTGGATGTGGCACATAGTGCCATGGTCTAATTGACAAGGTGGTGATCAGTCAAATGTTGGACTCAATGACCTCAGAGGTCTTTTCCATCCTAAATGATTCTATGATTCTGTGATATGTCTGCTCTAAGTGCAAATAAAAACTTTAATAAAATTATGTAACAAGCTAATACTTTCCTTGTTTCATTAATAGGATATTCCTAATTTCTATTTCACAACACCAAAAATAGACATATTCTTAATAATCCAATTTACTCTTCTTATTTTTCCATTTGTTACCTATTTGTTCTTAGATGTGTTCATTTTGTGAATGTTAATGATATACATGTATTAGTATGCTGTCGTTAAAAACCTTGATACATTGGTGTATAAGAACCTGATAGCATGCATGAGAATGAGTAGCAGTTAATTTTATTCCTAATTTGTAAGTAAAGCTCTCAAACATATCATAAAAGCTCTAACACAAACATTATTTCTAGTTTATTATTTAAAAAGGGGAAGTACGGGCTTGTTAAAGATCTCTTCAGTTATATAGATCTGTCCTTACTCCTTGGGAATGCTTCACATATTTTTGCATGTAAACTAGCATAATCTAATGTAAATCACATAATCTAGTTGTGTATTTATCTGAAAGACCAAAATTACTCTGAATCATTTGTTTTATTCTCTCAGAGCTATGTGAAATGCCTTTAAAGGATTACCTTATTAGGGAATATTTCCTAAAGAGACTGGACCCCAATTCTTTTTCGTTTCATGCCCAGCATTGAACTTCTTTTATGCTTCTATTAAAAATACTCTTGGGTAAATTTGATACAAAAAGATGTGATTAAGTAATATTATAATGGTGACAGAAACAGAGAAATCAACTGTTAAAGCTCCCATTAATATATGCACCTGCTTCAAAAAGGTATGTTATTTAATATATCAGTGGAAAATGTGTAACAAAGCAGAATATATTTTCCTTCATTTTTTTAACCGGTGGTTGTTTGAGATATTTACACAGCTGAATGGGTCATGTCTCTACCACAAATCAGTTGAAGACTAAGAGTTGTATTGAAAAGCTGTGTTCAGACCCAATTTTGCTCTGAACAGGTCTGCTCACAAAAAAAAAAATAAAATCTGTAGTGCTTTTTGTGAACCCGAAATGCTTCACAGTACCACAGCTGTTGGGGAACCTCAAACAAGGACATATTTAACTGCATGATATCAGTCAAGCTGGATGATGAATAGTGCCCAAGAAATGGCAGTCTTCAGGACCATATTGGAGTAAGGTGGGATAGAGATGCTTCAAGTATACTTTCTGTCAAAAATGTCTCAATAAGGGAGAGTGCTTCAGTGCACTCTCATACAACTCTGGAAGACAGGGGCTGATGCAGTAATAAGACTCTTTTAAATGAGTGGTACATAATATTCACGTAAAGCATGTGAGAGTCAGTTTCCCATCTTTCCAAATTATAAAAACAAAGCAAAGCAAAGCAAAAAAAACCGCCCCAGACCTTAGACCAGGTGAAATAAATGGGCGATATCATATCTCAGGGGATTACATTCTAAAAATGGGCACCAGAGTTGTTGAAAGAATAAGTGAATTAAATATAATAAATTTTTGTTCACTAATAAACATCTATAAACTTACCTAAAGAACCTTCCATTAAAACCTTTGCTGGATATCAAGACTTCAGAAAGAAAAATTTTGTTATAGACTGAGGATATGACTGCAACACATTTGGATGTCACTCCTTTTAAAGGAGCTTCCCATTTCTAAAAAAAAAAAAAAAAACAAAACAAAAAAGAAAGGAGAGGAGGGAGAAATCCCTATTCTTAAAGTAGTAATTATAAAATTGCCATTCTCTGCTTTCATGACCCCTGATGGAACTGTTAAAACCCTTGAGAACATTTGATGTTTCCTTTAGTCCTTTAGCACCAAAGACATTACTCTGTTCTAGTTTAGATGCATTTTTGTGTTGTTCTCCATCTCCTATGAACTCCTCCCTATCTTAATAGGGAAACTGTTAACTCAGAGGGGTCTTGGGTTCATTGTGTGACCTATTCCACCCTAAAGTTGGAGAGGGACATTTTGAAATGTTTCTGAGTCAAACAGGGGAGGTTGACACTGCTTTCCTATAACTATATAGGAGTTAGAGTGCTGTGGACAAACACCTCATTTGGTTTCTTCTTGGAGTTGGTTTACAGAAAACTGGAAGATTAGAAGGTGACTTATAAATGACTGCTTTGAATTTCAATCAACTGTATTTCCACCTAAAATGCTTATCCTTTTGGAATCCACCTGCAGTAAGTACTACTTCCTTAAGCCTATTAGGTTTTATTAACGATTTGCAAAATATCATTAAATCTTAACATAAAGAGTGGTAACTTTCATTCTCTTTAAGGGAAGTATAAATTAAACTGAGAAACTGAGAATGGAAATTAAATCACTCTTTCCTCAATTAAATAGTTCTCCATTTCCTAGTTGGTTGAATTTTGGCTTCACTCTATTTTGGTAACAAGATGGAAAACAAAGTGATCCTGCCTTTGGGCATTTACTTGAGACAGTCAAATTAGAGCCTAGTTGTTCTTCACTTCTCCATGGAGAGAAGTGGCAAAGCTTTCCATAGACGTGCCATATATTGGTCCTTTAATAATATTCTTTCATTATTAAGTTTACAGTATTATGGGGATTGCCTGAAATCAGATAAGAATGTTCTTCCATGTCACTTTGATTTTTAAGGGCTGAATTTTCTGAATAAAATAAAATGCACAGTTCTGGGCTGAAGTACAAAAAGTTACCTGGATCAGTAGCATCATCTGCAAGTCATTTTTGGTGTGCACCACACACTTTATACTGCAACATACATATTTTGTAAACATAGGTAGTCAAGAATGTTTCAGCTGCACTTTTGGTTTGGGGTTGTTTTTGTCAGAGAAGTTGACTTAAAACAAGTGTGAGGACAAAAAAGAGCTGGATCAAAAACTAGACTTTTTTTCCTGCAAGAGTAATGTTAACGTAGTGGAAATTTGCATCATTCTGTCTTTCAGGTCTAAATTGTTTGTTTTGAAAGGTGACATAAACCATGACCTAGTGACTTAGGTCACTGCTTTTAACGTTCTCATGTTCCTTTTGAAGTCCTACACCCAGGAACAGGCAGGAGGAGCACATCATCTCTAGCACAGGACATAACAAGACATCCAGCAGCAGCCCGCAGTGTTGTACATAAGGGAATCAAGAAGTGTGGCATGTAAAGTAATAAGAACTATACTAGTTGAAACCAATTCCCAAATATCTCAATGTTTGCTCCTGGTAGACAACACACAAACCATCAAGTTCTTATTATAACAGAATACACTTTGGAGGAAGCAGGCAAAGCTGCACACTGTCGCAGCACTGGGATGCCTGTGCTGTGAAGTGGAGATGCTGCTGCCCTCAGGAACAAAGGAACAAGAGCTACACTTTGCTGCACTCTAGAACACCTTGCTTGCCATCAGTGTCCTATGGTTTCCTTCCAAGTCACCAGCATAGTCCTGAGATATACAAAGGGTAATGACTCCTGCAGAATATAATTACAAATATTTTAAGCCAATCTCCAAATATTGCAAAAATATTTGCCCTCATATCATTGTGTTATACATATTTTTCTACTTAGCAAATGCACTCAGGGGTTTTTTTCTTGTCCCTTTCTCACTACACTCACCCAGATACTAAATTTTTCTTCCTGCTGAGTGGAACAATGAGGATTTTTTTACCGTTATTTCAGATGTTTTTCACAAGCTTGATTCAAAAAAGGATAATTCCCCACTATATTTTCAGTCTGATTATCAGATGATGACGGACAATAGATTGATAAGAGTCACTCAAGAAGACGCAAGCTCTTGTATATAACAGCCACTGCAATTATCAGACACTACTAAACTATTATTGATCCTGTTCACATTGGGTGATAACTGAGCATTTTCCACTTATTTAAAGTGCTGTTAGCCAGAAACTCCCATCAATAAAAAGCAGTAGACGAATTTCTTCAAACACGGTTCAATAAACAATAACACATATAGAAGGTCTATAGTTCCTTAATCTCAGTGAAACAACTGACTGTGAGGCATAAATATACCATCCAATTGTTGCTAAATGGTTGATTACAATAAAACAGGAACCTCCACAAGGCCATTTAATATGTAATCCAAGTATCACTGACAGAACAACTGCAACTCTACAGGAAAAAAAAAAGATTGTTGCTGTCAATAACATCAAGAAGAAAAAAAAACATGTCTGAATAAAAAAAAAAGGATTTCTTCCTATAACCCTATGGGGCAGATCTCATTGTCTTAATTGCAAAGGCAAGGTTTCTTATACGTAATTGCATTATTTCAAAGATATGTAAAGCTGTGCTTAATATTAGACTGGTACATTTTGATAGAACTATAATCACAGGAAAAGTGGCCCTTATCAGTGAAATACATATTACTTTCATTTTGTTCTCTTTAATACTGGGGACATACAGGACGTGATCTGATATTGAGTGTATTATATTTCTTAAGCAGGGCCAGTAGCAACATAGCAGTGGACTACATGTAAAACTGGCTATTAAGGATATTAACTAGTAATTGCTTAGACTAATCTCTCTAAATAATCAGTAATTAAAAAAATAAATAAAATGGCTGACCATTGTGATTTAAGCTCAGATTAAAATTGACTAAAAAAGTCAATTGGAATAGTTTTAATTATTTATGGTGGTGTATTTTCCTTCAACGGAAATGTTTTATATTTTACAGTGAACAAAACAGATAATCTGTAGCAATAATGGCAGTTCTTTTATCAACTGAACAAGTAATGTACAAGATTTCAGGTCGAAAATATCCTTTCTTAAATCAAATAAACCACTAACAAGTTGGGTTTATTTCAGTCTTTTACCATCACATCAGCAAGGCCTGCCAGCAAAATGTACAGAGTCTGAATGACCAGATTTGGTGAAAGACCCAGCTATCTTCTCAGTAACTTTCAGAGATAAACTTTTGCAGCTTGCTGAAGGGGCACGAAATACTGTACAGATTATGTGTTTGCCAGACTACAGATGATGATGCATGCTAGCATGAGACTCAGCTTGGCCTTAATGGGGTCCAGCAACATGGAAATTAGTCTTGAAAGGATGAGTACAGGTCTTCAGAGTCCAGCTCCTGCTACTCTGGATCCATGGAAAGGTAAGGCAGAGTTCCCAGCACTTTTAGCATCAGTGGAAGCTACCTTGCTAATAGCCAAAAAGGATGGCTGGACCCCCTAATGCCACAAGATAATATTTTGACCCATTTCAGATGCTTTCTAGGGCAAAATTCCAGCACTGTGTTACACCTCTGCAATACTCTTGTCTAACCACAACAGCAAGAGAGAGCAGGAATCATCTGCTAATTACAAAGATTAAAAAAAAAAAGCCAACAAAACCCAAAATCCTCAAACCAAACAAGTAGGACCAGAATTAAACAAAACAGAGTAAAGTTCTTCTGAAAGTGTTAAAGTGTTGCAGTTGTTGTGAGGTAGACCAGAAGAATAAATAACTTGCTTTTTCTCTATTTGATGCAATATACAGTTTAATTTATCAAAAAATAAACACACTGAAGACTCATATGCACACAGCTACAGACAATACCCAGTTATCATATAAGAATACCATATGAAAAAATAAAAAAACAGACAAATCGATGATCACACACCCCTCAACAGCACATACCACCAGTCTCTGGAGCCTATGGAGGAGGTCATTTAAAAATTGCAAATTGTTCTTGAAGGAGATCCTACCTTCCAAGATATATTTCCAACACAAACTTTCCTAGCCTTCAAGTATCCTCCTCATTTTATTAGAGTACAAAGAGAAAAAACCAAAAAGTACCGTATGGATCTAAACTCTCTGATTTGACCAATAAGCAGGAAACTTGCCAACATTTTTGTGCAGCATCAGAATAGATAAACAAAACAATCTAAATCTTTGAATACCAACATTTCACAGCACATAGAATACTTCCTACAGAATACTCACAGAAACTGAGTAGGCAAAATTTAACGAATGCTACAACCTAGAGTGAGCTCACACATCACACAGAGGAAAATAAGTGTGTCTACTCGACTTCAACCCTTTTTATTCCTGACTTTGTGCAAGCATGTTATAAGAGATCATCCACAAAGTTTAAATTCCAAAGATAAAATCACAGCTACACTTGGGGGCAGAACTAGGAATAGCAACTGATTTGTTGATTCATTTGTTATATTGCACTGCCTAAGCCCACAGGAAATGGTCCTGCAGAAGTCCTTCACAATGCAGAAATGGGATGTGCTCCCTGCTGTCTCTCTCCAAATCCTACGGTTCCTATGCTCTCCAAAACTTACTGTTGCTAAAAAGACACTAGTTCTAAATTAGTGGGATCCTAACATTACTTTATTTACTGTATTTTCTGGCTAATTTTGTTGAACTACCACACCTAACAAAAAAGCTCATGCACCCACATTCCACGAGTAGTTGTGGAATGAGTAAAGGAAAAAAAATACACACTTCTGAATTATTCTGATGGAAGAATTTATCAGTTCATTCATAAAGACTCAAGCTCCTGAGTAAACTGTTCTCGTAAATGAACACAAAATTGCTTTTACACTGAGACAACCTGGATATGAAAAATAGTCACCTTCCTACTTTCCATTATAAAGCTTCAAGCAGCAGAGCAATTTGCAAGTGTGTCACTATCAGAGTTGGAGTTCTTCAGCAGAAGAAGGAAGATATCACTCTAAACTCAGAGACACGTTAATAATACATTGTACAATAGCATGACTGCTGGCTTGAAAACTAATGCAATAAATACACAGTTTGTTACAAAAGAAGACTATTTATACTGATGTAATTTTAAGAAATATAACAATTACAGCATCAGTGAATGTTCGTTACAGCACTATGAGCTGCACATGATAAAGAACCAGAGAACAGAATTATGAGCCTAAAAAGATTGAAGGTACTTCTAATTAAATCTAAGCATACCAAATTAATTGGGACTTTGACTCTTTCATTTCAGCATTGTTTATTTCTACTGTATTTTCTACTGTATAAACTTCTGCTATAATTTTGATAGGGGAAGCAGAAGCAGAACACTTTTGTAGCACTATTCACTAACAGCTGGACAATGAGTCATTTTTATATAAAACTGAAAAACATTTTTCAGACGTAAACAAATGTTACTATTTCCATTTTGCATGTAAGAAGGCTAAAAAGCTTATTTCCAAAGTGATTTTATCAAGATTAAACCTGTGAGGGATGGGGTTTCAAGGACATGTGCCTGAGATCTATTATTTTGAGCTCAGTGGTGTCATGCTAGCATCAGACCAAACCACGCAGCACTAAATCAGACTCCAGGACTTCAAATTTGTAAAATTCATCAACACAGCCTACAACAAGCATCCAAATAGCATAAATCAGATTTAAAAAAAAATTTATAATAATGTAAACCCTAGGTTCTCTCTCCACCACACATACTTTTTGGGTTCCAAGCCTTCAAAATCCAATTGGTTTTGTTTTTCAAACTTCTCAATCAACCATGATTATTTTTCTTTTTTTTCCTCACAGTAAATACTGTTTCTTATTCTGTATTCATCTTTCTGTCTTATTTTAATACAGGCTGAGATTTTCCAAAATTTACTTTATTTTCTGAATCTAGAACTTTAGGTACAACACCAGATGGCATAGGACCACAAAAATACTCCTCAGGGCAGCAGTGCCACAGCTGCCCTAGCTGCAGGAGATTTTGCCCCACTTCAGGTTACCTGGGAGGTCCATCTTTGCAGAAGTAAACCAAAGGTCTGACTCAACTGCTTCTTGGTGCCAGATGGAAAGAAAATAGATATCTGTATAGTTCAATGTCTTGGACCTAGGTGCTTTTGTGTCCCTTCCAACCCAAAATGTTATATGATTCTATAAGCACAAAAAACTATTTAATAACACAAGCCAAAATTGTACTTATGAACAATAATGAACCCTATTTTATCAATTAAAAGGAAAGACTTGGTCCTCTTTTTTAGTGGGTTTTTTTGGTTTTGCCTTTTAGGGTTTTTTTTTTGTTGTTTTTCCCTTTCTCCCTTGATCCTCATTCTTCTTCATAATAAAATTTTTAAAGAAGAAGAAGGGAATGAAAAAAATAATGAAAGGTAATCCCAAATTAATCATAAGGATGAGAAGTATTTTCACTGAGTGATGCAATGTGTTAATCTGGTCCAATTAGGTCTCTTTTCACAACCACTCAATTAAAAGTAGAACCGTAGACAAAAGACGAAATGTTTCAAACACTGACCCAGTTCACCTACTCCAGCTTATCTTCCAAATCCTTTTGGAACCCCAATTTGCTGAATAGCCTCTGAGATGTACATTGAAAATATGCTTCTTGAGGGGATCTCAGAATGGCAATATCCTGTAAGATCCTGAAGTTGCTCAGGACTTCACTTGCTGAAGTTCACTGCAGATGCAGCACACACATCTCAGTGAGGAGCTGCAAGAGTAAAGGAGTGACAGAATCCTACCAAAAGCACCTCATAAAAGTAATGGGGACAAACGAACAAAGTTAGTCTTATAAACAGAACTGCAATGTCCTTAACTTTAAATACAAACACTATTTCTTATCATCTAGCAGCAGGGCACAGAAATGCAAGAGGAACTAGTGAGTGAACAAAGAGAATCTTGACATTCACTTCTTCTTAATACAGGTGCAGAAAGCATCAGCAAGAAGCTACAGTTCGGTATCACACAATTATGGGCCTCATTCATTAGTACCACATCATTGACTACACCATGAAAGAAATGACAAATTAGCAATTTCACAGGACTAACATAATACTATCATTTGTATCACAAAGTCAGCAAAATCTAACCTCCAATAATTCAGCTCACCATTCTAACCCAGGGCTGGCCATCAATACGGTTTTATGTGGCTTGTACTAATCACTAAAGTCAGATAATATGCAAGGTTAATGGTTGCAGACAGTCTGGGGAAATATCCAAGATCTGATAAGGAAGCCCCACATTATTGCAGTTCTATGTGTGTATATCCCAATCGAGAATAGGCGAAGGAAGGAAATCAATGCTTAAGGCAGTTATAATACATCTCTTGGTGTAACATATAAATTGGCCCTTCATTGCCCATTCACATTTCAGTTAATAAATAGTTCAGACATAGGACACATGGATAGTGAAGAAGTGTAACCATTGTATGTTTGTCTCTCGTACTTTAGATTTATGCTGTCTTAGTACAACAGACTCTATCCAGTGTTTTTCAATTACTTCACTAGCCTTTTAAAGAAAATAAGAAGTGATGCTTAATCCTGATTGGTACTTTGTTATATAGTCCACCATCTGAAAGGAACTTGATGCATTTTTTCTCATTTAAACAAACAGATAATCAACCAGTTCTCATTCTAATCGTACCCCAACACTGCTTACAGTTAAAAAATATATATTGCATCTCTATTACCAGTAACAAAAATTCCTTTTTTTGATAATAGTTATAGCAGACTGGTCTTTGATTTTCTGTCCAGGGATACTCTATAGAAATTTGCAGAATAAGAAGATTATCTCAATATGCTCATGCACATTTTTTGATGTAGCATTCCTGATAACATAATAATTCACATCACTTAAATCCATACCTGTCTAATGTTCCTAAAATGCCAAACCCTACACTTTGAAATTTCATTTTTATGTAAACTCTTTTTCTCTTCTTATGTAATTACATCACTTTACCCTCTGCAAACCAGAACCAGGCAGGCAGTGTATTTAATTCGTAACTGTACCACTAAATGCAAATGTAAAATTGGCAGCTTTGATGCTGCAGCATTAAATATAGCTTATCTCACCAGTGACAGTGAGAAACAGACACTCTCTTAGGACTGTGAGTTATGACAGTCACTCCAATGAGTGACACCAAGGAGCTTCAGTGATAACTGAGCACACTGTTGTTCTGTGCACTGTGTAAACAAACTCAGAACAAAAATATCTTTCCAGAAAATTTGCGGTCTGATAAAAAGCATTCGCTGAGAAGAGAGCAGATCAATAAGTACTTATAAATTCTGGGAAGTGAGGTTCTTTTCATTATGCAGTTGTGAAACAGAGACACCTCTGTCTTTCAAAATACTCTTGAAAGTTTCAGTCATAGCAATGTTAGATGAACACTGGGTGATAAATACCAGTGAACAAAAGGAGATGCCTAACATGTCGTACATACCTTAATTTACCTGCTTCTATCTATGTGGCGTTACATACCTATAATCCTTTTTCAGTCATTGTATGGGCAACAGATATTGCAGGACTGATGGCCAAAGGACACAAACAGGAAGACTCAGTCACTTCTTCCACAAGAGAAGAGTGCAAGATCCAGACTCAGTGGGCTGCACCCAGTTTAAAAGGATAAGGAAATGGCCGCAAAGGTCTGTGTGAGCAAACTTCCTGTTGCTTTACCTATTTGCTATGTATCTATAAATTACTTGAATATGAGTTTATTTAATACAACATTTGGAGGCACCTTTAACCACAGATCCACAGATCAGCCTCTCCTTCCCCTCTCCAAAAAGGGAGATAGTAGATCTATCTAGTAGATAGCATGTACGTTTGGTCCATCATGTTCAACATCCCAGGGAAGTGAAAGGGAGGGAGTGGTGACAGTCCAGTGATCAAGCCTCAGAAGTTTCTTTAATCAGGAAAAGGAAATCAAACTTGTCATTTCAGGTCTGCACTCTAAAGGAGACAAAAAATGCATCTCGTATGGAGCTCATTTTGCAAGTGTGATACTGTTCCATGGCTGTCCTAACCCATTTGTGAATAACTGTACAAGAACAGTACAGAACTGTACAAGAACTGTACAGAAAGCTTTGCTTTGTCCTGCTTGTACTTTCTAGCAAATGCATTCCAGTAATACCAATTGCTTGATGGCTAAGTATATAGCAAAGTCCTCCTTAGCCCCAGTTTTGATGTCCACTCTCTTATGACTGCTCTTTCTCTCCTCTTACCAGTCATCATATTCCAAGCTTTGCCTTTGTTCAGGGTACTTCTAAGTGAAACTACTGCCCTCAGTTTCTCTCTTACCTTGACCTAGTGCTTGCCAGGAAGCCCATTGGCCCATATACTATATCCACTGGTTTTTATTTGGTAGCAAGAAGGGGAAATCTTTTCACTCTAACAGGCAATTGTCCTGAATGTATGATTTTTTTTCCAAGTAATTATTCTTCTGTGCTTCTTAAGATTTTTTTATGGTTGGGTTGACTACTGTGTGAGTGACCACAAAGCAACACCAATGATCTTTTTCAAATTTTTCCTCAAAATGCTCATCTAAAAATAGACAGACTACCAGTGGCCTATGGATACAGATGTACATTATGTCCAAATGCTGTCCTTGTTTTTTTGCATTCTCCATGTACTCTCTGTGCATAAAACACCTCTTGTGCTTTACCTATGAGGAAAATGTTGGGGAATTTAAAATTCATTTGTTCTAAGTTATTCTAGGACCTTGTATAATGGTTCATTTCAAAAGTGATGAGCAGGCTTGGAGATCTGGGGGTTTTCATTTTCAAATACTTCATTGACTGGACAGGAGTTCCTTGAGTTATAACTATCTAAGAGTCTTCAAAGCAGAAGTCTAAAAAACATTCATCCACCTTTTTGCTAGCTAGAAGATCAGGACAGATGATAAATTTTTACTGAATTAATCTAACAGAATCATACCAGGATCAAAGCTACCCATTGCCAAATTTGGACAATGTAGTCTTTCTCTGGAGCCTATCCATCTACTGCTATCTCTTGAATCTTCATGATCTGACACAGTCAAAACTACATCTTTCAGGGTAAAAACTCTGCAGTAACATGCAACAACTCTCTGGTAAAAAAAGCTGTCCTAAGAATCACTCAGTTACTAAAGCAAGGAAGCTGAAATTGAATCCTAGACCTGCAATCATACTGAAAAAGCAGCCAGGTTTCAAGGGGCAGAGAGTAATAATATAGTTATTGTTAAAAACACAAGAGAGAATTGACCATCAATTTGAATTTTCCTTCTCTCACTCATAGAGAATGCTGCAGTCCTAGATTAGCACTATCTGAAGAGAAACAAGTAGGTAGAGCATCAGCAGTAAGGCCTGGAGACCTCAAACAAGACAAATTTGCCATCATTGTGCAAAAGACCTGTATGGGGAGTATGAGATAGCAAGGTATGAGGCAGTTGAGGTAGCGAATAGAAGAAATCTGAGCCAAAGAAGCAAGGCCCAAGGGACAAATTATTTTACTATGGTTTTGAGTTCCCCTTAGGTATTTATTTGCACACAAGATAGAGCTTTCACATAATTCTCAGCCATATCTTGGTCCCAAGTGACGGTAAAGAGGAATTTCCTGTTGACCACAACATAAGATTCAACGTCAGCAAGACTTAAAAATGAGATCTGATTTATAAAACAGTACCCAAACAGAATACAGAAAGACTATGCCTGCAGGAATCTTCAAAGGTTAGATGATTTATTTGAATACTAATAAGAGAAACGCCTCTCCAGTGTCAACATCTTTCAGTGCTATTAATGTTTTAGGAAAGACATTTGAGGACTAATACAAGCTCTAACTTTTTTTTATATAAAACAGTGATAAGTTTCACAGTATGGCAGGACCAGAATTTTTCTGTAAATGAGCAAGCCCTCATTGTATGAAGTACTAACACCTTTTTTAAGAATAAATTAATAATAACTCTCTTCAAAATCCTGAAAAAAAATGTTTTGCATTGTTTCTCTCGACGTAAAAAGAAAAGAATGCAAGGATTGAAAGAACAATTAAAAGATAAGACAGAAAATTGTCCAGCATGTTCATTGCAACAGCTAATTGCAGCAGCTTTTCAGATGCCTTTTTAATTATACTACTTGCAGTACTGCTTTTTCAACTCATAGTAATGCAACAATACATAATTGTTTTTTCTTGGTCTCAGAGATACTGGATTAGGTAGTTGTTTCATTCATACTTATAGCTCATAAATCATATTTTCACAAAGTGTCCATTACCAGCAAGAATCTGATTTGATCACTAAAACTTCCACTACATTCACACTCTTTTTAAAAAAAAATACGATAGTTGTATTGGTTTTTAACTCACCTTTTGTTCATTTGTTTTGGTAAGCAAGTGGTTAGATTGTAAGAATAATTTTAAAATACTACTTGAATAATGCATTTCTGAAGATGTCTTCTTGAATCTGAAGAGACCATGAAACACCAGTTCTGAGATTTAGGTTACTTCATTCACTGCAAGGACTGATAACTCTGTGACTAAACACATAGCTGTACCCGTCACTGTTGTTAACTACATCAGCACTAATCAAGGCATAAAAACAGAAGAATTGTCAGAACTGTTGAAAAATTCTGAATGACACAAGAAGCTAATCAAGTAGAAACAGATTTAAACTTCAAAGAAACAAGCTTTGGAGACAATAACACTGAGAATTATGGCGAATTACCGCAGCAAACAACATCTTATGCTAGAACATGACACAAATAAGATATATTGGGAGTGGCACTAAATCTGGGACCAGGAAATGAAATGTTCTACCATTAGAGTTCGTGACAAAACATTGATGTGAACAGAATCAGTGTTTTATGACATTCTCTTCTCTTGGCCAAAGTAGTTGCACATGGGATATGTTGGAAAGAATATGTCTCTATTTAAAAAGAAGCTTGTACATGGCAACTCTATATTCTCTTTCTCATTTTCCTGTCATATCAATTTTGTTAATTAGATTAAAATGTTACTCATGTCAATACAATGAAAATCGCATCTAGAAATGATTTGCTGCTTAGACGTGTGGTAACAACTTTCAAACTAAAGAAGGTGTTGAGCTTATTTAATTTGGTAGTTATATTGTCAGATTTTTTTCTGATGGGAAAGAGAAATGAAAAGAAATGAAATTAAACGAAATGTGCCCAATCATGAGCTTTTCCCATTAGAATTTTTATTTCTCATTTCTATTTTTCACTAGTCAACAGCTTTATACAGAGGGCAAGATGAGCAAAGACATTGATCTTGGATTGGTCAGTAGACAGGAAATGGGCCAAACAAACATTGGCCTACAACACAAGTCCTACATTAATAATGTTCACTATATGCCCTAGGGAACTCTTCTGTGTTATTATCCTCATTGATGAAAGGTCTACAGGAAAGCAGTGGGTATAACCCTGGCTGTTTTCAAGTTTCAGCTTTAAATACAAGGATTAGGACAGTTTTGAGTTCTGAATGGTCATCCTGATAATAGAGTATAAACATAAAAACATGATGCACAAATGTGTGACACATTCCAGGTCTCAGTGAATGTAATTACTCAGTGAGTAATTTTATTATGGAAAACACAAACAATTTGCTATACAGTGTTAACCACTGAAGCACTGCTGTCCATGCTTTGAATGAGTGGAGGAAACTTCCTAGTCAACAGCAAAAGTCTCAGGCTAGATGGATCTTTGGCAGAATCTCCTAAAATTTACCTCTAATGATGGTGGCTGGATAGTGGTTAACCTTTTTTTTTGACCTTTTTCTTGAAAGCCTGTCATCAGTACCTCCCTCACCCCAAATTTTCTATGGAAGCAATGGGGACCAAACATAGCTGATTGTGAACTTCGAAAAAATGTGTAAAGGGGTTTTGATTGTAAGTGTCAAGAGTGAAAATTATAGCTGTCTACTCCTGGAAACTGAGTGCTTTGACACAGAGGAGTAGCTGAGTGAATATACAACCTTATCTGTCCCTTCCCTTTTCAAGGCTTTATCATCTTTCCGAAATCTTCTGCCATAAAGTACAGAGCTGCTTCTTGGAAGGGAATATCTTACATGAAGTTACATAGTACACGGAGTTTGCGGTTCATCCTGATAAATGGTGTGAGTCAGAGCCTACGTGTTCCTGGAATATCATTCTTGGTACCTTATGTGTGGTCTGTCCACCCCAAATTGCACTCCTAAAAGAGGAATTCAATTAGTCGTAAGCTTACCTATCACTTATCAGCTGACCATGTAAATAGCCTGCAAAATAGTAAAAAGGCAGGTAGAAATCCAATGGAATAATAGCTCAGGGAAAAAATATGCTATTAGCCCTGCTGGGCTCCACATGGCAAACAGCCCTTTCCACTCATAAAACCATGAATAGATTCTCTGCACAGCAAGAAATCAGCTGGGTTGGGCAGAATGTGTCAAGGCAGGGAGGGAGTGAACCTGCTCTTGTGAGACAAAGGGGTACACTCTGTCAGATAAACAACATTAAGACAGCATGACCAAGAATATTTAAAAATAAATATAATAAGGAAATTCAGAGGGAAAAAAATGTTCAAGCAACCTGATCAGAATCTCATTGAAAAATAAAAAAAGATACTACTCATGCCAAAACTTGAATGTACTACATTGGAGTCACACATTGTGTTCTTCCTCTTGCTGTTTCACGGAAGCCAATTTAGAAAACAAGGGGTAGAAATACAATCTTTGCCAGTTCACCCTATGCTGGTACTGGAAGCTGGGAAGGAGGGTGCAGCCAACCACTGCCAAGATTCACCTATCCCTAGCTCTGCAAAAGTGCCAAGGAAGAGGGTAGAGGTTCTGAACAGCTAAAACATGTCAGTTGCTTTGCTACTTTGAACCCCTTTCAACTATGAAACAGCAGGCTAAGGATTCAGAAACAAAATTGCATTATTACAAGCCAGCATGAGATTCCCTGTGCCTAGCCCCTGTTTTCCTGTTCACCATGGAGAGTCTCATCCTGAATATTTGGGTCTGGAGCTAAAGGAACCATCACCTTAACATAAAACTTTTTCTGTGGCCTTCAGCCTGTCATTTAAGCCACCTTTTTCTCCCATGTCCACCTCATCTCTAAAACAGAAATAATATTACTTACTCGCTGGTTACTCCACAGCCGCATAAATGGCTGCGTGGCAGTTTGAGATCCTCAGGTAGTCTGGCACAGACATCACAGCAAGGAGGATTTGAAAGCAATGGGCTGTCTGCATTTCTTGGTGCCAGGAAAAATGGTGTAGGCAGACCAAGGTTGCAGGTATCAGGTTGCCACACAATTAATAAATTAATAGTTGACTTCCAGTAAAACCGAAGTATTTACTAGTGTTGAAGTGCCAATGTTATGCAAGAAACTGTTTGATATGTTTCAGGGAACAGTAAGGTATAGTGCAGATTATTTTCCTGACTGATTTGTTTACTTATCTATGTCTTACATTTACAGTTTTTCAAAGCTCATATATGTACTTACTGTAGCAGATCTAAAACATTTAAATTTTACTTCCTTGGTTGTGGAAATGATCTCTATTTAAATCTACTAATTCCTAATGTCACTGAAAAATATGCACCTAGTTGCATATTTGTTGCACAGTTTGAAGCAGCTTAGCAATAAAAGATTACTTTAAACACCTGAAATTGGATTTTCTGAGGTGCTGAATACCCAAACATTCAAATGTCCAATAGTTGCTGCAGAAGTTCAAAGCTACAGGAAAAACTATCTCCTTGTTTTCTTGTCTGAGGTAAACTGTCTTAGTGAAGGAAGGAGGAGGGAATACGGAGTCATTAGTTCACAGTTTCAGGCAGATAGTGCTCTTGTAGGCTGGACAAAGGCTGGAAAACAGTGGCTGATGGAAGAATAAGAAAGAGCAGACACCAGGAGCAAACCTGGAAGAAAAAATGTCCCATGTATGTTTTCTCCATCAGGCACAGTGGCACATCTCTCTCCACACACAGACGTCACTTAATAAGTGTGATGACTGTGTCACCAAAGAACCTCAGGTACAGATGAGAGAGGCAGAATTTTAACAATGTAGCAGGAGTTCAGGAAACCACAAAGCTGTTTGACATTTCAGAAGACATCCAGGAACAAATCTGTTTACCAGACCCTGTATTCACTACCTGGAACAGGTTCTTTGTTACCAGAAGAAGGCATAAGGACACTGTTTTCAGCGGAGCTGCTTCCACTATTTTTTAAGTTTCCCTGTAGAAATCTTTTGATGTGTTTCAAGATGGTGCAATGCAGGCAGCTGCATTGGACTTTTCTATCAAATTAAATATTTATGTAAACTTATGTCTAATGAAGAACAGAATTATGCTGTCAGGTTAGTCAAAGGACAGAGCAAAGTGTAGGGTAAGTACATCCTTTGAATATCAAACTTGAATGAAAAATTAAGAATTATAAATAAAACAGGGATGAATTTATCATCCTATTTTAGTCTGTCTGACTCTCTCTCCTGCACTTCATTTACCTTGTTTTCAAAAGAGAACCATAATTTAGTAGAGATGTACAGTAGACACATCGTACAAGGTTTCCAAAGACAATCCTGCAAAACATTACTGAAGTATTTTTGGAAGTTTTAATTAAAAAACAATTGCAAAAAAAAAAAAAAAAAGGATGGCAGAAGCCTATGATTTTTTTTAACATAAAGTACTTAACTGAGTATATTGAAACAGGTCCTCAGGCTGGCGCCAGCCAGATGCAAACTACTCTGGCCCTGCCTTTGCTTGGCCAGGCCTATCATTAAATTTCATAAGCTGGTATTCCTGCTTCTTCAGACTGTAGTAGGCAAGCTTACAGACCTGAGGTCCACCTATTTCTTGAAATGTCCTTTTCCATATCAGTCACATTTTTTACTTAGACATTTTTCCGTCTCTGCTTGAAAATTTCCAGGGAAGAGAACTCTCACAAGCAAGGCTTTACACAAAGATGCCATTATCATTGTTTGATAGCTTTCAGCCACGAGGTTAATCTGAATTCATGTTTGTTACAGATAAGAATCTGTAACGCTATGACATCGAGGGGTATACTTCTGTCCAATCATTTCACAGTTCTGTCTTCTGTGCTTTGTGGCCCAAAATAACATTACTCCTCTTCCTAAGAGAACACCAGTATAACAAATAACATTACTCCTCTTCCTAAGAGAACACCAGTATAGCATTATCTTATCCCTAATGGTTAGCTCAGTGTTACTGACAGAAGTGTTAATAGGTACTGACATCCTGAAAAGCTGACTTACAGGGTGAATATTCACCATATCTAAGTGTTTGCAGTCATTTAAGTCCCAGGTACTAGATGAGGAAGACAATTTTCCCAGCCATCTACATTCCAGCTTCTCTTCCACCAGTTAGCCATATATTGTCATAGTTGCAAAGTAGACCATTTACAAAATAAGTGAGCAAACAAAAGGTCCTGTCATTCACTCAAGGAGCAAACATCTGTTAAACAACTGATCTAAAAGGTAAAACACTTTTAATTTTGTGACATTCAAGACAATAAAAGAAGTTAAGACAGGCAAACATCCTTTTGAAATGGGATGATAATATGCACATGTTCATCAATCAGTGAGGTGGCAGTTCACATCAGTGTAACACGAGATGAGTATGCACACTTCCCAACATGCAATCATACTTTCAGCACCTTATTACCCGGGCTGAGGCTCTCAGATCTGGTTAACAAACTCCACCAATGCCTAGCCAAGACTCCCCGTCCTAGACAAAAGCAGCTTCTTCAGCCCTCTCCTCCAGACAACTCAGTCTCTCGTTTTGTTGTGAATTGATGCCACCAGCCCCCAAACAGTGCCATGCATTCACCAGGACTTAACTGCTTATCTTTGAGAGCACCACAGCTTTCCCAGAGACAGTCAGCCACCCCACACCACCAGCCTGAGTCCTAACAGTGAAGAGTCACAACAAGGGGTTGCCCAGCTCTCCCTTCTTCACAGTGAAGGCAGCACCAAGCTGTGCAAAGAGGGACACACAACAAGCACAACAGCCATTTTGCATAAAATGAGCCATAAGAACCTAAGAAAATATTTTTGTCTGTATTGCAAGACTGGCTTATAAAGGCAGAACTGAATTATTAATGGTTCATGGAAAAACAGCACTGAAGTTCGGAGAAATCAGCAAAATATAAAATAAGGAAGAATAAGATCTAATTTAATAATTATTTTACACATTAAATCCAATGTACATATTAAAAATGCAGGGAATTGAGGTAATAATCTGTTTTCCTCAATTTAGAAACAAGCACAAAATGAGATTTTTCCATAGGGAACACCATTGCAGATATGTAGGGAAGAAAGACAAATTTCAAGTTAAACTGGTTTTAGACGGGATAAGACAGCAGAATGCACCAAGTCCCCATATGATAAAAGGGAAAGGGAATGTTTGTGTCTGGTTTGTTCAGTGGGTAGGTTGGGCTGTTGGATCAAATCAAATCGAACAAGTCTGTTGCATTGGCTCCACTATTAACTGTTCTGTAATTACAGTTTGCTGTGTAAGTGCTTTTCACAACAAACACATTTTACTTTGTCAAAACAGGCTTGAATCAACTGCACTTCAATCCAGAGACCAAACCCTCTTCTTGGCACTATGTAGGCTGCATGGTACCTTGTCCTAGTTAGGACAGCTGAGACCAGTTCATCATGGTTTGGGTGTAACCCAAAACTGTGTATTCTATAGCCTTCCATGCCATTTCCCAGAAATTGTTAGCAGTAGAGGCCTGTAGATGTTCCTGTCCTCATACCCTTTTATGGAATTCCCCACTCTGAGGGGAAGACTGAGCATTCCTGCATGAACTGGAGAGTATATAAAACTTGGAGTTTTGGAACCTTTTTACCACTCGTGGGATCCAGAGGAAGACTGCAGCTCATCGCTCTCAACTGGACTGCAATCACCACTTTTTGACCAGACTGCAACAGCTCTCCCACCAGCAGGTTTTTCCCCTCTCCCTTTACTTTGGACTCAGGGGGGGCCCAAGGAACACCACTTTGTTCATGCCCCAGGGTGCTGGGTTATACATTTGGGTTTTGTGGGTTAAGACCAATTGTTTGTTTGTATAATTGTACTTATTGTATTATTTTATTAAATTGTTATTCTGATTTATAATCTCTCTTTTGAGTTGAGTTCATTTCCCCTGCTGGTTAACTTTTAAACCAGCACATGCCTGTATACAACTCCAGCAGTGGGAACCAGGCAACATCTGTACAGCAGCCCCAGCCCCAGCAGCGAGAGCTGAGAATGAGTGGTGAGTCCCAAGCAGGTAGGGAGCATCCATTCTGACAGCTCTGACAGATATAAAAGGCATCCTGGTAAGACCACCAGACTGCAAATGTGCATTCCTTTTTCCAGTCCTTCTTAGGGTTTGTCTATATTGCTCTCCCCTCAAAAGGCCATAGTTCTGAAAGTGGAGTAATGGTGTATAGCCCTCACCAGCAACATCCATGGGAGTTAGTACAGAGTAGCTGATTCTCTGCAAACTCATGTTTGGCATACCACATACAATCTTTTCTGTGTAAATAACTATTTTAAATGTCACCCTCATTACTTCACCAAGGCGTTTATTGTGGACACAACACTGACAGCATGAAATCAGTGCACTGAGACTTGACTTTTATACTTGTGAAAAGCAAAAATGCAGACATTCAGATCTGGTGTTCTGTGTGAGTTCATTTACCTACATGTCAGAGTACCTGCGAAAGATACTATTTGTAGGTATGCGACTCAGAAATTCTCTTGGAACAGTTTCAGCCTTTCTTAGAGTCACAGAACGAGTAACATTGGAAGGGACCATAGTAGGTCATCTGGTCCATCTTCCCTGCTCAAGCAGGATTATTCCAGAGCACATTACACAGGATCACATCCAGATGGTTCTTGAATATCTCAAACGAGGGAGATTCCACAGCCTCTCTGGGCAGCCCGTTCCAGTGCAAAGTCACTCACACAGTAAAGATATGATTCACATTTTAGAAACACCCATGCATGGAAGCAAAGAGGGCTTTGTATGTTTTATAAAATTAGTCTTTATGATTACTTTGATTTCATGACATGACATTCTAGTATTAATGTCTGCTATGTAACAAAAAAAGTGAGTGTCCTAGGTTGTGCAAAGACTTTGTTATCCACCTTTTCTTTTCTCTTTTCTCCAAATATGCCTACTGATTTAGACTCTGGAGAGGCTGGCCGCCATCTCGTTTTCGGGCGGGAGCTTGGGAATTTTTCTGGTTGGTTTGACCCAGTTTTATCAGTATTGTTTAACATTCTTCTTGATAAAGTGTTATTTTTTCACTTGCATCTGGGCGTGTTTGCTTGCTCTCTCTCTCTTTCTCTGTACTGGAGAGAACCAGGGGTATTGAATTGGAGGAAGGAGACTTCCTCCGAGTTCTCTGCCCCTCCAGATTTTCTCAAACCAAGACAGTGAGAAGTCTGGAAACAGAGATAGTGCCATTAAATACTGCAGTCAAAAGTCATTTAGGACAGGCACCCAGCTACGAACATGAAGCCAGAGTTCAAGGATGAGCCTTTGCTCTATAACAAAGCAACCTTATACTAAGGGATGTAAACCCCCTCCACAGCTGACTGAAGCTTTCTGAGCTCCTCAAGTATTTTCCATTCTGAGAAATACTACCTTAAAAATAGTTCTGGTTATTCTTAGTGAGAATCAATCCTATTTTTAAAAAAGGTATGATCACCAAAATGACACCCTGAGAATATAAGTTATTTGGGAAACTGTTTAAATGAAAAACAAGGTCAAAAGGAGCATAACTTTTTGCTGTTATCAGGTTTGTACTTTGGAGCATTAGTGTTATGAGTATTGGAGGACTCCATACAAAGAGAATTAAAAGCACCTGTAACACTGTGTTAAGGAAATGTTCATACACATATGTGTTTGGAAATGAAAGAAAAGGTAGGTATAAGATGTCATAAAATCACAAAGTTGGCTGTTAGTGCATTTTTCAGAGACCCTGAAATAAAAAGAGAGAGAGAAGAGCCTTTACATCCTGGAGCCATCCATTCTGTCCTGCACAGGAAATGCATGTGCACAGTTCTCCACTCCATTGCTTATTTGATGCCCTGTTCATCCCACACACTTCCACAGCAGCAGAAGTGAACTGACCTCTTGTGACAACCAAGTCAAATATCTGGCTTAGTTTACTAAAAAAGTACATACACCTAGCATGCTCCAAAAGCTGATATGAATGGAGAACTGCATGCACAAATTCCTCTTTGCTTATGCAGTTATGTAGGGGTTTGGCTGAGTTTCTGGAGGGATTGTTTTGTTTTGAGGGGAACTTTTCTTTGTCACTGTTGGGTTGGGGTTTTTTTTCTTTTTTTTTTAACCTCCAGAGGCTTGCTTGCAAATTCAAATGCAGGCATCATAGTTGTAATCAGCATTTCATAATACCCAAACTTTGTGGATAGCTTGGCTGGCCATTTTTCTGGTCCCTGTTATCTTTATCTGTTTAATGGTCCAGATGTCAGAACAATAGAACATGTTAAATATTGACACTGGGGAAGCATAAAGAAATTAATATTGCTTTTGTTTATTTTTATATATTAGTAAATGCTTGTTTTGGTGACTGTTACCCTAAATACTCTGCACTGTGATTCAAGTCTTTTCTAAAATTAACTGCTATTCACAGGTTAAACCAAATTCAGATGTCACAGGAATTAGCCATTTTACATTTTAGCAATCAGATTACCTTATTAATCCCATTGATTATGGCTATTCTCACGTCAGCTGCATTGTGTGAGAGATGTTTGTTCAGCTGAACAGTGTGTATCTCTTCTGTTTGCAGATCCTAACTCCACCAGTCCGCTTTTATTTACATGTACTTATATTACCACTTGCCTGGCCTTATCCCCATTACTAACATCCTAGAAATCATGATACAGCATGTCTAACTATAGCAGCTGCTGCAGATCAAGACACAGCCCAGTAACTTTGCAAGCAACTTGTCAGTGTCCTTAGAGCATATTTCATTGAACAATTTATTTAGGGGGAAATCTGCATTTTAACTGTCTCATGCTGCTATTTGAAATCTGAAAATACATTTGAAACTAGGCTGTCTCACTGGAGAATACAATGGACAAAGAATATAAATATTGTGAACAGAGTTGAAGTTATTTCAAGGTTTTTTAATAGCTCTACAGTGCAGGAGGCATGAGGCTATTTTTTGCCCTATAAAATCCATCCTGTTTCTGTGGGACAAGCCACCCAACTTTTTAGCATAATTTTCTCACAGGAGCATTATTAAATTTAATAAGTATTTATTTAATGCTTTTAGAGCTCCAGAAGACAGAAAATGAAGATGGGCAATGCACTGTTGTTTGCTTTCCATTGATGATTTATTACATTAAAACATTCACAGACAGCAACTATGTGATGCCCTATTATGAAGGTGATGACATATTTTCTATGAGATCTCTTCAGAAAGATAGATAACATGAAAGTAGCTCTTGGCTCATTACGATTTACTTCACTTTATCATAGGAAGATACCTTTTACAGTGGTGTCATTGAATAGGAGAACTTTTGGAACAACTACAGCTATCCTTTCTGAGGTTAAAGTCTCCTTAACCACAGAATAAATCCAGCTTGACCCAGAAGGGCTGAATGAATGTGTTAGACAGTTCTGTTGTTTGCAGAGCATGGACACTCTCCCCTCCAGGGATGCTGCTGGAGGAGGGAAACTAGCAGGGAGAGAGGATGAGATGCTTTGAAGAACATCATTGCTTCAAGTCTGTATTGCAATAAGCACATTTTCAGTTCAGGACTGTAGAGTAACATTTTAGATTTAGCCTCAGGCCTCCTTATTGACTTGACTTTGTTCTGTCAACCTGAGATGAAACCTAGAAATCCAGCCCAGCCACACAGCTAATCCTTGCTGAGTCAGCCACCCTGGAGGCAGCCACTCCCAGGAGGCTCAGAAGGTCTGAGAATGTTCAAGGGCTGATGGTGGGAGTCTCACTGTTTCCCTGCTGTCCACTGAGAGTGAGCTCAGCTGAGCCTGAAGGCCTTCCAGCACCACAAAGGACTGACCAAAAATCTTGTAACCCTTGTCTATTGGAGCTCTGCACCACAGAAAGAACTTCGAACAGTGAAACCCTAAGATCTGCAGGTGCTTTTCACACCGGCTTCTCTACTAAATAACTTTGCTCAAATCAACCTGCCCTGTCAAACATTCTGGTTTCAATGAGTATGGCATTTTTTCCCCCACAGAAACCCTTTTTAACCGATAGTTGGGAGTGAATAGTAAACTCTGCATCTCAGCCCACTCTGGCCTTGAGCATCTTCCCCATCTCCAAGGTCATCACTGAACAAGTTTCCGGTTGTGCAACAGAAAGGAAACGAAAGGAGTAGCTATCAGACCAGTTTCTAGCTCCATGATGGGATTTGGCACATTTTGCAAGGACTGCAAACCACAGAGCACTGCTGTTTGACAGTGTACCTTACCTAATTTATTTACATCTTATTTCAAACAAAGACAAGTAAACATCCACTGTACACCAGAGCACAGCAGAACCAAAGGCACAATAGATGCAGGAGTGTATAATAAATACTCCATTAAGGATAAAAAACCAACAAATAACTTAAAATAATGTTCAAACAGCATGCTTAAACATTCAGAGATCAGAAAATGCACACTATAGTGCTGTTTATACAGTCAGCACATGCTATCCAGAAATTCACCAGTGTCACCTGAAGCTCCAAAGGTTTCCCCAGACACCTCTTCTCCCAGGACACACAGATGCTGAAGGAGAATGCTCAGATGTCCTCCAGCACAGGTGATGCTATGTGTGCAGCCACACCAATATGTCTATACACACCAAGGCCTGCACGGACCTCCTGTCAGCAGCCTGTGATGGAGGCAGCTGCAGAAGGGGCAGTAAATGGTTGTGCTGTATTCAGGTATGATGAAAGGTTACAGCTGAGGCTCCTGAAATGTGACAGGGTTTTCAAGCCCTGATTGACTTTTATTTTCTTTGTTTCTTTCCTATTTTTTATTTTAAAGTTGACTTTTTATATTAAGGAAATCATGTTAAGAAAAAAACCCAGTGAACACCTGTTTTTGAGGGGAAAGGTGGAGCAGCTTTGAGTGATATGCAGTTTGGGATGCTGGTCCATATCAACTCAACATTAGAACTGTGAGAAATTCATCCACCACATTTTTTCTTGCTTTCCATATGACTGTGAGAATCATCATTCCAGTTGGAATTATTTAAGCAGAAGTCATATCCTAATACATCAAGAACAAATCATTTATCTAATTATATGTGTTTATCTCTGTTTCCATCCAGTTTTGCGTATTGAACAAGATACATAATGAACATAATCTGTTTTTTCCTCCCATTAAAAGTTTTAAATATTAGCTCTTACTAGGAATTCACAGAAAAAAAATCATATTATAGCAACTAAAAATGTTGAGCATAGTACTGTTCTAAGGTATTACACAATTTTAAAAGAATATACTGCTTCTGATTTGCATTTTATATCACGTTCCTTCAACTTCATTTTTCTTAAGAGAAAAAGTTGACACAAAGAGTACTGGGGCAAGGGCAGCTGGACTTAAACAAAAAAACCCTCTCTCTGTTAAAATAAAATGGTCTGTTTTAACACTAGCTCTGTGTCAAAGTTCAGATCACAAAAATCAAAAATTAGGCAGGTAAAGGTAAGACTCCTATCTAGAGTTCCAGACTAACCCTGATAAGGGAAATAAAAAAAGTTAAAAATTGGTGATAAAAGCAGAATGAAGGGATCAGGTGGGTTGAAAGGCTGGCTGAGAAACAGTCACTAAAGAAGAAAAAGCCATAAATTTGGGGTTGAGGATACTGAATTTAATTGCAGAAGAAGAAATAAGCAATTACAGGAATTCAGGAGATGAACATTGATTTAGCCACTTTAATGTCTGCGACAACTTTCTTTCAGAACAAAAGCAGAGAAAGCAAAAGGACGTCTTTTAAGAATGCATTTTGATGCTCAGGGCAGTGCAGGATGGAGTGGTTTCACAAAAGACCTGTGCTTAGAGGCTCCTGAGGGATAAAGTGCCTTGGGGTCAAGACCTTTGAGGCTCTCTGTTCCTTTCACCTTCCGTCCCTGTGTCACACTCGCTGGAGCAGAGTCCCTGGCTGAGCACAGCGGTCACCTCACGATAACCAAAACTATTGGTATTTTACTCAAAAGCTGCCATTTCTGTACTCGTGTCCCAGCAAAGCCTGCAGGTGTGGATTTGCACGAAGAAACCCGCCGGAGTCAGCGGCCACCAGCTCTCCTCCCTCCGCCCCTGCGCTCCCCATCCCGCCGGCACCGAGGACGGTCCCAGCCGATGGCAGGAGGGCTTCAAAATTCACAGGAACTTCCTTATCTCTCTCCCGTTCCGCACTGAGCTGCAGGGCTGGTCTGGGAACGCGTCTCCCCCGCGGTTGCCAGCGCCGGTGCCGGTCACCCGCGGCTCTCTCCCGCCGCCCGTCCCGGCTGGCTGCTTTTCCATAGGGATGCTGGTGACATCTGGTGGCGGCGGAAGGAACGGCCCTGCCAGTGGCTCCCGACAGGAGAGAACTGGGGATAGCCGGGAAGACGCGGGCACAGGGCAGGAGGTGGAGCCGAGGTTATATGAATCATTATATGATTCAATAACTATCCCTTTCCAGTATTTGTGTTGTCCTTGTAACGCAGCTGCAGTAAAAGAGAGGTCTGAACACAGACCTGAACTCTAAACGCTCTAACAGTCTGTGTCTCATCAGGATGAATGTCAAGATAAAGAAAAACATTCAATGTAGAAAGAACAGACCTTAAAAAATACTCAGAATTTTACTGGAAATGTAAATCACACACAAACTAGTATATTTTAAACTTTATTTTAAGAGTTTAAGACTTTTATGGAAGTATCATCCAGCTTCCAAAATGAAGCAAAAGAGTAAGCCATTTGTAGGAGTCCTGAAGGAACAGCTACTTGTCAGCTTCTCAGTCTGATTTTTCAGCTACTTTTTTACAGTTTAAAAGTCATGTCTGATTGATCCTGATGCTGCAAATGAAACCCCAGCTGAAATTGCTGAGTTTTACCTCTCCAAACCAATGACATTCATAGGATCCTGTACCAGGCTCTAGATTACATCTATTTTGCCCAGAGAAGTTGTGGCTGCCCCATCCCTGGCAGTGTTCAAGGCTCAGTTGAATGAGGCTCTGAGCAACCTGGTCTAGTGAAAGGTGTCCCTGCCCATGGCAGGGGAGTTGGAACTAGATAATCTTTAAGGTCCCTTCCGACAAAAACCCTTCTATGATTCTATGATATCAATACATTGACTGCTATGAAATCATAAATACTTTGCCCCCAAAATTGATAGCCATTGGAGGTCACTAAGAACACCTGTGCATACACCTTTCAAACACAAAGTAGGTCCAGTGAATCCTTCCTTCTTCTGATTCATAACATGGGCCAACTGCCTTTCCATGGTCATGGGGAGGAAAATGGAAATTTTAGGCACACAAGTTCTCAGTTCTAGTTCTGCCTCTTGTTAGAAGGACTGTCAAAAGCCTTTCTACCTTAGAGTCCTTAAAGGAACTTTCGGAAGAGCTGTAATTACTTAATAAAGAGTGATATCCACACATTTCTTGGATTTGAATATCATAAATATTCAACTACACCTCTAGCCACCTGAATGCTCTAACTGAACCTGATGTCCATAAAACAGCTGAAAGTCAGTGGCATCTTGAGGTTACCCTTCCTGGCATACTCCGCACTTCCACTCAAAAGTATAACAATCATGTGTAAATACAGAGAAGAAGAATTACAATTACTAAACAACCAGAGTTTGAATTTGGCTTGAGAAATGCCCTGAGGAGTGGACTATAAGCCCAAGGACAAAATCTTTGCCTGGATGGTGTAAAGGTCTTCTAGGCAGGAAAAAAAAGATTGGGCCCTTTGCTTCTCCGAACTATAGGAGAGGGGGTTCTTGTTCAGGGTAGTTTAGGACTTACTTAAAATAGGCATTCCTAGAGAATTCTTTTGTTTGAGTTTCCTGCATGTAGCAATGTACAGAATGTGTGTTGTTTTCCAGGAATCATAGACACTCCAACAGAGGGAAGTAGAGTTGAAAACTTGGGAACGACAGAGTTGATGTGTTTCCGCTTTTCAAAGAAGGCAACAATGAGCCAGCCTTAGATAATCACTGCGGCCTTGACTCCAGTGTCCTGTGGATAATCCACAGTTAGAAATCAAGGAGTACAGCATGCTTTTCTCTGTAGTGGTAGGTGCATTGCTAAGAGTGGGGGGAAGGATAGAACATGACAAGGACTCTTGCATTTCAGTGAGTCTTGACTGTTGGAGTGGCCTATTGACACTGCTGGCAGCTGATACAGACTGAAGTGCTTTGTGAGCCACTCCGTCTTACCTGACGGGGACTTCAGCTCTACTCAGTGTTGGTAAGGCAACAGCAAGAGAGTGATGTCTAGTTTTGGTCATGGCACTTCAAGAAAGACGTGAGCCAAATGGAGAGAGTCCAGAGAGGTAATAAGAGGGAAGAGAAGTGTAAAAAATATAACCTGAGGCAGTAACTTTCTCTAGAAAAGAGAAAACAAAAAAGAGAATCCATGAACTGCCTTCAAAAATGTAAGCAATTACTGTAAATAGAGAATATATCCTTGGGATAAGAAAAGCAGTAATAGATTTAACTGCACCAAGCGTACAGTACATTTTCCTCAGGGTACAGTGCAGTTAAAGCTTCTGTTTTCAGCTGGGCATAAAGCATTGCACTACTTAAACATGATCTCAGTATTTTATTCTTAATTATCCTACGGGCATTTTTCTCTACTGCTTTGGAAAAATAATATATACAGTCAAAATACTGATAACAAAATCAGTGTTTAGCAATGTAAAGGCAACTTTAGCACCTGTGTACCTCAGTTTACAGCATTCTTATCTACTTCATACAGTTATTGCGAGACCTACTCAAAAACCTACCATGCTATTTTAAAAGTGCAAGTAGAAATAGCATAATTTTACTAACACAAAATTATATTGTGTATATTTATTATTAACATATATCAATATAAGTTTAATAGTGCTTTTTACATATTATTTACAGAATTGATAAAAAATTAAAAAATAAAGCCCTGAACTTTGACCCTGCTTTCATCAGAAATTTTCCAGTCTGGTATTTTTTCATCATCTATAATTGCATGAAGCAGACAAAAAGGTTGTTTGGATGTATTCTAATAGCTGAGGGAAGCAACAGGGTCAACAGAGTGTTAGCATGCAGGCACCTCAACAGACCAACATCAATAACTCATTTTTCCAAAAGAGAAATGTTGTCAATAAAACATTAAAGGAAAACATTTGAAAAATTTAAAAGTTCTTTCAAATAGAGAAAGCCCATATTATGACAGCAACTAGGCACTCCAGGATACACATTACCAAAGCATGAAAGCACTGTTGAAGTGACGGAAGTCACTCTGCCTTTAGTTTGTGAATCCCAGCACACCCAAGACACACATTAATGGCCTAATGTGTTAGTGCTTAATTAAATGATTGAACACCTTGTATGTGAAAGACAATCTGTTAAGTGGTAGCTTTTGGCATACCTTACCCTGAAAACACATTAAAAGCTCTTGCTGAAAAGGAAAAGGATGAGGGCACAAACATTTGGCTCTATACTACACAAAATGAATCCAATAAAATGTGCCAAAATTTAGTGATAGCAACAGTGAGTGCACAAAATCATGAATTTGCTTTCAATCTCTGTTAGAAGGGAATGAAGAGACAAAAAAAGAAAAAAGCCTGGAATCATGTGTAAACCAGGGGGCAAAGACCTTGTGAACATTTTGCATGCAGTGCATGTGATGTCTTGTAGAAATACATGCCAAAACAGAGGTAAAACCTAACCCTTATACTGTGCATTTCAAGGTGCATATTTTCACTGATAAAATCATTGTTGCTTTTGGTTTGACTACACCTGCTACACAAAACATCAAAAATACACTATAGCTATACCTTAATGCAATTGTCTTTCTCTTTAGGGGTGGATTAACATCATCTAGAGGTACTTAAGGTTAAGAAAACCCTATTAGCTCCCCTTTTGATTCTAGAGAACCTAGACTCAGTATACACCACAGAAGATTACTGACTATGAAGTATTGCTTAAGACTGGGCTTAATCACAAAGAAAGAGGGCTAAATGGCCCAATTTGTCTTCTGGTTCTCCTAACTTCCACAATTCTTGTATTTCAGTGGCAAAACTGAAATCCAATTTCTTAAAGCAGAGGACAGCCCTTACTCTTCTTGACTGTACGGAAAACCACTTGTTTGCTGCCTTTGCTGCCTTGGGAACTTCAGAAAATTACATGTAGTACCAAAAGAGAAGTCAGAGGGACCCATGAACCTGATCCAAGTCTACCAAAAGTCACAGAAGTAACAGAAACCCAACCAGTGACAAATATCAGTCTTTGAAGCAAAGCTGTAAAGAGACAGTGCCCAAGGTAACAACACAAGTGTTTAGATCAGACACTTAAAGCATATGCAGATTTTTTTTTTTGTAGTTTTTCCTAAAGTCAAGAGCTTGGGAGCAATAGTGAATTCAGGCAGAAAGCATCAGGAAAAAAAGCAGCTGATGTCCCTGGTCTCCATACAGTTGCCCATATCCAGTTGTGTAAATCCCAACAGCCAGGAGGTTGAGCAGCAGGATGCCAGCCGGCAGCTAACAATAGTGCATTTCTGCCAGCGTGAGGCTGAGCTTCACAGCCAAAAATTGATTCCTGATCTACTCTGCTCTTAAAGACAAGAACACTAGGCATTTTTGCCCATCTGGATATAGCAAACTCCTGGTTTGGCTGTAAGAGCAGGATGCCTCAGTTCAATTGCTCCCTGGGGCACAGGGAGCTCGATGTACCACACCTCAGGAGAAGCTCCTGGCTGGAGATAGGGCTGAAACAGTAGATCCTTCTCTCTATCTAAGCCTACTTCACTAACAAATCTATCATCATGGTTGCTTTACATTCTGTTTTTGTTTTGTAACGCGTTACAGATGAGTTGTTTCTCAATGAGAAGTGAAGCATTAAAAATTTTAAAGTCCTAGATTCAAACATGATGCAAATTGTATAAACATAAATCCATAGAAAGGGTTGGGTTGGAAGGCACCTTAGAGATCGTTGAGTCCCAACCCCCCCTGCCATGGGCAAGGACACCTTCCACTAAATGAGCCTCGTTCAACCTGGTCTTGAACACTTCCAGGGATGGAGCATCCACAACAGTGTCTGAAACATTAGATTGTGGGTGTTTTATGTGAAGAAACATTTATATGAAAGGCACCGTAACTGTAGATTGCTCTTTAAAGTTCTGGTTTTAGCGTAAAAAAGTCATTTTTCAACAGTTTCAATTATGACTGCTTGGAACTACAGGCTAAAGTTTCACTCAGAGTAGTGAAGGCCAGGAATATGTGCTGTGTTATACTCCTGAAAGGCACGTTATCATCTGAACATGACAGGAATGCCCTAACATGGCTCATCTTCACTGATTATGATCATCAGCAAAAGCTGCTAAATTTGGCAAGCGTGAGTCATTTTGGAGGCTATATATATGTAGAGAATTGATTGTCAGTCTTTGTATTCTCCTTGAGTTTAAAATACTGAAAAAATGGTCTGCTCTCTTAATGAGCTGCTGAGTTTACAGGGAAGGTAAAATACATGCTCTTACCTGAAAAGGCCACATTTTCATGATGGAAAGTAAGAAATTGAAAGGAAGTGGTATTTTTCCATTCCTCTCATCCCTTTCTTCAGAACCAGCTGCCTCCAAAGCATTTATGATAAATTCTTGTCCAGTTTGTTTTCAAAACTCTATACTGCATTACCTTTTTCCAGAGCAGTTGTATGTGCTAGTATGTGCTTATATTTACTATAAGAAAATATTGGGGTTTGTCTAACTTGAAGTTTGATGCAGTTTTAATTCGCAGTTTCTTATCCTGTCAGTACAGCATGTAGTAAATAGTATCTCCTGATTTTGCAACTTTTTCATCTGTTTGAAAGCAGATCCCCTTTTGGTTTGTTGTAGATTATATAATTCCAAATTCTTCAATATTCAGTCATAAAGGTTTATTCCATCATTGCCAGGCTCACGGTTTTTCAGTGAACTTATTAAGCTGTGATGCCTCCTTAGTACCACACTAAGCTTTGCAGCAGAGACTTCCTTGTGCCAAGTAGAGCAAACACACTACTTCACACCTTACAAATAATTCCTGTCACTTTCTCTTTCCATAGATGCCATGATCTGTCATGATCTACCAGAATCAGTATTATCTTCTAGTCCTTTTCTAACCTGCCTTACCTAGCCTGTTGTTTCCAAATGTGGGTTTTACCATTTTTTATCCTCTGTTATCCTGTATTTGATGACACTGAGGTTCATCCTGTTTGTGCTTTCTTTGTTTTTGTGCCAAAGCATTCTTCCCTGAGATTAGCTCACTTGGTTAAAACTTGGTGCTAATAATGCCAAGGTCATGGTTTCAATCCCCTGTGTGGGTCACTCACTTAAGAGTTGGACTTGAGGATCCTTGTGGATCCCTTCCAACTCAGAATATTCTGTGATTCCAATTCATTAAAATAATTTTGAATTTGCGCCCTGTTCTTCCATAGTCCGAGCACCCTTTCCATCTTGATATTGTCCACAAACACTACAGTAAATATTGAATATAAATATTGAAAATACTGAGTAGTACCAGATGAAGGAGAAATTGTGAATAAAAAGGTTGATAACTGGACAGTAGCTGGAGAGTTGAAGTGTCCATATGCTTTTCCACAGACAATAATAAATGGAGGGCCTTTCACTTTGGTCATCCAAGGTCACAAGGATGATTCATCATTTCAACAATTTCCCTACTTGCAATTTGTTATTTGTTCAGTCAACCAGATTTCAGTTATTCTTGTGAGGACTGGAGCATCAGTCCTGCTGCTGGATGGATTGGTTCCTTTTGTTACTGACCCACCCAAATAGCAGACTATTTTTCAGTATTAATAAAAATACAATCTCCTTAGCTGACCTCTAGCAGAAAACAAAAACAGGGGTCTGTTTCCATAAAAGAACTCCAAGAGACTGCATCATAGTCAAGCCTCCCATTGACTTAGTACTGATTAGCTTTGTCCCTGGCACAATATTTGAACTAGATGACTGGGCAGCAGGCCCTTTAGAACTGCAAGTCAGCTATAATAAACTCAGACTAGTGATACAAAGCAGATTGAGTCTGATTGCTGTAACGCATGCTGCTGGCACAATTTCAATCGGGGAAATCAGAAGTCTAGCAGATTGCTCAAGGTCATTGCTATTATGATGCTCTTTTCCTTCATGCCTCTGCTGTTGAAGGGATGTGTGCTGAGGTAATGAATCAGATTAACTATCTTGATAACACCTTTGATTATGCTCCTTCCTCAGAAAGGTTGTCAGATTTCGGTTGGTAGTTGGCAATCACCTTTGGAAAGGCAGCAAATTTCAGAGACACAAGCTGCTCCTTTTTGATCCCGCAGTGTCCCAGCAACATTAATATACATATTTAGAGTCAGAAGGCTTGATTATTGTAATTCTGTCCTAGCAGGACCTTTCCAGTGCCTGCAGCTTGCAGAGGGTACACAAACAAGAATGCACACTGGAGTAAGAATCATAGCCTTCCTCTGAACTATAATTTTGCTATGGCAATACCTTTTCCTCAGTCAGTGGAGCTGCTCCAGAGTCACTTCCCAGTGGACCTCTCTGTCTGAACTGGGGTAGAGTTTGGGAAGCAAAATCCTGCAGTAGAAAGCTGTCCCAGTCCCCACATATGCCTCTGCTACCCATCTGTTTAGGCATCAGTGACTTCTTCAGGGTCTAATACATATACTGGGACCCAGGACATGAGTATATAGCCAGCTGGGTTATGTGGCAGAAGTACAGCCACTTGGTTCAGGATGGTCATGGTGAAAATGTGCTGCTGCCCTTTACTGCAGCTCCTCTGAGCAGCTGCCAGCTGAAGCAGCACAGCCCTGCAGCCTCTCTTGGCTTTGGCACTTCACCCCTGGGTGTCACAATTAACTCTTCCCAGTTAATACATGTGGCACAAGACACAATGAAAAAACCCACTGGTTCAGGATGCAGTTAGTGTGATGAGTGAATACACCAGAGCTGGAAAAGACGCCTCGTGCACTTGGGTACTGTTTAGTTCCAAGCAACATCTTCAACATCTCATCACTAGATGGCGGCGACCTTCACGAATTTCTAATCAATGAACACTTTATTCTCAGAAGTGCTTGCCAAACCTTTACTTTCTCTTTTTCAAAACCACTAGCACTTCTTTCTCTTCTATATTACACACTTTTCTGCAGAATACCTTTGTAAACAATGAAGTAGGTCTATTTTTCAGTATAGGTATTCTGGAAAATAAAGGTATGTTTTGCTAAAACTGCATTATGCCTTTGAAATAAACCCTGTCTGGCTGAACAGAGAACAAACATCCTGAGCTTACATCTGATTTCTGGTTTTATATTCAAGTCTGTATGGAAAGAGTGCTTGTAGACTTTATATAGATCCCTTGTGCATTTCGCCTGTGTTATTTTCATGGGACTATTCCATCAGGGAAAATTCTGTGATGTCATCCCTTTCCTTTTAAGTTACGATTTATTTTTCTAGATATTTGCAAAAGTGATCTTGCTCAATGTGTAGGAAAAAAAAGGAACACAAAACAAAAAGAAAGCACACCTGGGTAACAGGTCTCCCACATCTCATCAGGAAGTCCTTTGGCCCTGTCTAGCTTACCTGTCAAGTACCACACTCTACATGTGATATTCACCCCCTTAGCACAGCTTCACATTCCCTCCTGCCCTCTCTCACAACCTGCAGGCAGTTCTGTCATTCATCTCCAGTACCAAAAGCCTACCTTATCACTGGCATTTCACTGATCTATCAGTCAGAGGTATGTCACACATGTGAACCTGGGGCTGAGAAGAGCAGCACTGCAGAAGCCCAGATTTGGTGCCTCAGCACACATGGTCTAAAGTACCTTGCTGGAATATGTATCCATCTCACTTGCAGGCTTGTACCGCAAGTCCTCGATCCCACCTGCCATAGCATAGAAAAGGCACATTCTTTTCATGGAGAAGCTGTCATGAGCCTCAGGACTGAGTAACAGTCAGGTAACAACCAGTAGGCGTTTTGTCTTTTTCATTGTCATGCTAAAGCTGGGGCACACTGACACAGAACAATTCTCCATGAGTGACAAAGGGACTGAACAGACCCCCAGATTTGACCACAGTACTAAGATTGCATCCTATTTGGAGCCAATTCAAAGTTTAGTACTTGGTACCACCTTAATGACATCAGCCAGGGTACAAAGGTACTTTACTCCAGTCCTTCTGAAGCTCAGAGCACAAAGAAAACCTCTCTAGAAGAAACTCCACCTAAATCTGCATATTAATTTGGAACAGATCTCATAGTGCTGAGCACAAGGCACAGGTTGGAAATATATGATAAGATCTAAATGTAAGACTAATAAACTGAAAGAAATCATGATGCTTGTTAAAATAAATATCTGTTCTATTTCTGAGATTTTCTCTAGTGTAGAATTATGAAAAATAGACATAGTAAGACTAAAGATTAAACTTTTCAAAAGTAATTTTTTCCCTACATATATACAGTCTTGTAATATCACAGCTGTTTCATGTTTAATTAAATTATAATAAAAAATGTATCTAATCCAAGTTCTTTATTAAGTTGATGTTTATTATCACCAATAAAACCATCTTACTCTTATATTTCATTGGTGTTTGTGGCAAAAGAGTCTATTGATTAGGTGAAGACTGAGATTTTTGAGACTTTTCCTCAAAGTTTGTCACCTAAGAGTCCTCCTCAAATATCTACCTAAGATCAATTATAAATATTTGTTTATATAAGAATGACCATTGCAAGTCAGAGGAGAGACCCAACTGGCTGAGCTAACATGGCATAATGTGGAATAATGTTCATGGGCATAGCCCAGGAACACATGGAGTAAAGAGCACTAAAAATCAAGGCAAGTATGAAGTGATCCTTCTTTCCTTAGAGTCCATCTGCTGATGTAACATAGATGTGGCAACTGATGTGCCATGGACACAGCTCTCATTCGGTGAGAGGGAAAGCTTTCCAATGCCTTCCTAACATTTTAGTTTCTGGAGGTTTACGATGCAGTGTAATGATATGGTACTTCGTATCTCAATTCATGAGGCCTTCCTCTCACTCCACTTAACAGACAACATCTAAGAGACTGCCTAGCCTGGGGAGACAATCACCTTGCAGTTAGTGGAATAAACCTCTTTCTGAAACAAATGGCAACGTGGGAGATGGAAAAGCTGTTCTCCAAGAGGTAACTCCCATTGCTTTTCAAGCTGACTGGTGACCAGCAAGTGACTCTCTGGTAAAACGGACTCAACCAGGTCCAATGCTCCCTTTCTTCACATATACAATGTCCCAAAAAATTCCCTGGAAAAATGAAGCAAACCAAATGTTTGGTTTTCAAGACTGCAAAACCCCAAATATTCAGTAAGTTTTTTGTAAAAGTCTCTTTCTTGAGTTTCTCTCACTGAACTTTATTTTCCCTGAGTTAGTCCCAATATCTCAGATTTCAATTAACTAAATACGCTTAAAATTTAATTTTCCTGAGCTTAAGTTGTAGTATTAGCAATATATTTGTCAGTTCTATTTCACAAGAAATTTACATTTGCTTTCAGCAATCTACTTTCACAAGTGAACATCAGTACTTTCAAGACTGAGGTCTAGGTCTAGGAACTGTTGAAAAAAATTCTACCTAAACTAAGGTAACTAGGAAAGCAAAACATTGAAAGTCAAACAGGTTAATTAAATGAATTTAATTAAATGAATTAATTAAATGAATCTTTCCATATTTTTTGTAGAAAACTGAAATATTAATCTTTGTATGGATTATTCACCACCTAGTGAAAGTAGCTGTGTGGTTTTAGTCTCCCATCTGTAACTTCAACTTAATAGCACATTACAGCTTGTCATGACTTATGACTCTGGTCTTGAGAAAGAAAATCCTGGAGTATCAGACATTATCTCTTAACTGGGAACTCAGCCCATAAGAAATAATGAAAGCAGAATATGCAGGAGCTACAATTCTGTGAGGCATAGTACAGGATTTTTCAACCCACATTTTTCAGCTTTCAACTGCAAACCTTCTTATGGAAAATATCTTCTTGCTACCTTCACTGCTGCCAAGAAATCACTGGTATTTGCTTTGGCTAAACTGTTTTGGTGCTATTGCAAATTCAAGATAGTTATTTTCATCTGTCACCAAGACAATCCAGTTCATATGATGAAGTTAAAACCAGATAATCTGTCCATACTATTTCAAGTCCTGGTCTGAATGCTTTAAATCCCTCTATATAGTTACTTGTTTTGTCCAAATAGCTGCTGACATCCCATACCTTGTAACTGACAATGACTTACTCCAAAATTTTAATGGGTAAATGACAGTAATGGGAAAATCCTATTACTTTAACAGGAAATGGGTCCTGTGTTGAAAAGCTGCTTTGGGCAGTAATAAACTGAGATTTTAGTTCATTTCTTTGGCAAAATAAAACAGAAAAAAAATAGGGGGGAAAGGTGGATTGAAAAGAATCCATTTTTAAATCCAAGGTTTGAAAAAAAATAAATTATAAAATAAGAGAGAGGCAGTCTTCAGCACTTCCAACTTTTGTATTATCTGAAAACTCTCAAAATCAGTTTTTTATATATGGAAAAATAAAGCTTCTAGAAACACAGTAGCAAATGGGACACTATATTCCTCATTCCTCCTTCCAGTTACTCATTTAATATTCAATCTTAAAACAAAGACAGCAAAGAAGTTCAAAGGCCTTATAGTCAATTCCATTTATTTTTTTTTTATATCTGGGCTTTTTGAAGTTTTACCTATGCATTCAGCTTTTACCATATACTTTTTTTCTGCTTTTAAAATGTTGTGTTGGTCAAATGCACCAGAAATTAAAATTACACAAATTTGCCTCAGATATAATTTGAATTCTGTCATGTTTGAGAACTTAAAACTTCTGCAAGTATGAAATTATAAAACTGTTAACAGAATAATGTAACTCCCATGTGTGCTCCTGTCACCCCCTGAATGCCTACAGTGGCATATCAAGATATATCCAGCCTCTAGAAATACCCACATTGAAGATTTCAAAAAGCAAATGCAGGCTAACAAGTAATGAAGCACATTCATGATACAGGTCCCTGAGTTCCTTCAGATTGTTAGGTGATGTGGGACAACAGAAGACAAGTCAGAAAATCTTTCCACAATGCATCTCTCTCGTGTTTTTTTCAGAAAGATATGAAAAATTTCTTAAAATATAATCAGACTCACCAAAGCGTTTCTAGAGACAAGCAGTTTAACAGAAAGGGAATAGGTTTTAGCTTTGTATGTTTGAAAGCACACTATTAACCTATCTCCGTTATTTACTATTTCTGTAGTACAGGACTGAATCACTTTCATCCCTGTGCCTATTAATGGGTGAAGGTTACCCCCATTTTTGCACAAAAACTATGGACATCCTCTTCCCCATTCCAACAAAATTGAAACCCAGGGGGCTTTGCCTAAATAGCTTCTGGGAATTTGGCACTAAGAATTCTAACAAGAATTGGGTGCTGGGGAAGAATAGATCTAGGTCTAACCACAGGATGTCCCTTCTGTGGGTGCTACAGTACAAAGCCTGAATTTGAGTCCACTTCTGCATGAAGCAGGATGACTGCTCTTGCATCAGTAGCTGTTTAGCATGAAGTTCCTGGGAAAAGTAAAGGAGATCTTATTGCCTATCTCATCACTTTATGGCATAGTTTCGCATGCACTCCAGGACTTCTTATCACACTTAGGGTTTTATGACTCTCCCATTCAATGTAGCACGTACAGCTCCCTGAATCTCGTACTCAGATCATGGCTATACTTCCCTGTTCTCCTCTTTCTTTATTACTATGTGCAAATCCACATTCAGCTGTACAGACATACTGCAACACCAAGGCAACAGTGCAAATTAAAAAAAAAAATTAATTGCTGATGAAAACAGGAACAAACTTAAACTCAACTGATATTGAAAACTACCCTATATTTTTCAAACTATAAAAAAAGAGCTGATCCTACTTAGATAAGGAGAAAAACAACTGAAAATGATTATGTTATCTTATATTAAGACATTTAAGTGGAATATCAGAGACCATCGATTTAGTTTTAGAACAGTTGTAAATACTCCAAATGCACTGACACACCGTAAAATAATTATTTTGCACATTCATAACATAATCCATACAAGAGTTCAAAATAAAAGCAAACCTATTCATTAAAAATACACATAAGAGAACTTTCAGCATAACCAATCCTTCTCACTGCACCACTAACTTTCTTAGACATTTTGAAAAACAGAGGCAATCCAGTCTACCTTACAGCAGGATTCCTTTGACTTCACAGTCCAGCATGAAATGAAAAAAAAAAAACAAAAACAAACAAAGAAAACAAAACAAACAAAAAACCCAAACAAAAACCCCCAAACAACAAAAACAAAACAAAACAAAACAAAACAAACAAACAAAAAACCAAACAAAAAAACAAAACAAAACAAAAAACCAGTTTTATGTATGATACTGGGATAATACCATTGCAATAGTTACTACTCTGACTGTTAATTCCAAGAAGTGATCTCTAACATGTCCCTGGTCCATATCATGGAAAAAACCTACCACTCTAGATCATTTAAAGTCCTGGATTGGGATCCTGAGAGTTCCCCATACAGGACAGCCTTTGGTACTCCAAGCAGTGGTAGAACCAGTCTGTGAGCATCGTGACTGATCATTTATCTTTCATTCATGTGAATTGCAGACACAGAAACTAAGGACATGCAAACAAGCTATATTCTCACTCTCAACTACTTTGCCCATCCAAATGCTCCCAGAGTGCCTGATCTACCTCCATCTACTGGTAAATATTTCTCGTTGTCTACCAATTCCAGATCTAAAAATGTAGCCACCATCCATTTGCAGAGCATTTATGGATGACCTCCTTTCACTAGCAGAGATCAGCTAACCTCTTATTCCCATTATACCAACTTTACTGAGAGCAACGAGGGGAGCTGGGAGCTTGCTCTTCTTGGAGTCCTTCTCAGCAACTGCTGCAGCCCAAGCATATTCTCCCTTTCTTTTCATCACCTTTGGCAGCTCAGTGTAAGAAATAATCTGCCACTTGTAAAATAGATTAGAGGAAAGGATGTGTTTTATGTAAATGTCAAGAAAAAGTCTTCAGAACTAATTGCTTGAAGTGATTGGAAAAGCTTGTGGAATTAAATTGCTGTAGAGATTTTTTTTCCGTTCTACAACAGGGAGAACCTTGAGTGCCTGGGCTTAGTACAATATTTTACATATCTAAGAGGTACCAAATTGCTAGCACTGAAACACTAAGTAGCCCAACCAAATACACAATAGGCTGTATGGCAATTATATGGCCTGTCCAGGTGAAAACTTTGCTTTCAGAGAGACTCATTATCTTTCTAACACATGAAATAAGAAAACAACCTGAGCAAAAAAAAGGTTGCCCCTTCAGCTTTCTAAAGTCCTTCTTAACATAAAATACTGAAAAATTTAAGGCATGCAAGTTCCTCTAAACATCTCACTGTGTGTGCTGCATGCTAGATGTCAAGTTGCTATAGCACTAGAAAGTTATCGCATCATTCAGATTTTCATGAGTGGCACAAAATGTCACCATCGTGTCTGCAACTACATGCTGAGTGCAACGAAACTAATAGCTCTGGGTTCCCGTTGTTTGGTCTGATCAGAGCTGACACTTTCAGTAAGAATAAACAAAAAGCACTATAACACTTCTGACACTTTGTTAATAGTTTTTATTTGCTGCTGTACAGCAGACCAATTCTTCTCTTGGTGTCTTTCTGTTGGTCCCATTACATTCTGATAGCTCTAGCTAGTTATATCTCGTCTTGATCCTTTTGCATTTCTGATGTTATCTTCATCTGCGTGTGCTATCTTTTAAAATGAGACTTAGTCAGCCGGGACTGTGTGTTCCCTTCTGTATATCAGGGCTGAGTTTTTCAGTGAATCTCCATCTTTTTAATGAATCATGCTACTCAGACAAACTTCTGTCTTCAGTTTGGAAGAAGTGATCTTTAGAGGGGCCTGTGTCTGTTGGACAGTACTGAGAGCAGACAGAGAGAAACACTAATGTGGTGCAACAAAGACATACTCTGTACTGCACCTTGAGCAACTAAGTGCAATCAGATGTTTCTGGATCATATTGTCATTACCTGGAAAGGATGTACCACTCAGGGAACTCAGACATTCAAAGTCTACTTCAGATAATGCCACTGCTACTAGGACTTATTTCCACCGTTAAGTGACTACTTCTTGTTTCCTAAGTGTTCCTCTACCAAGAATTCATGTTGCCATTATTAGCTGCTCCAGCACAGAAGCACACACTTTAGACCCAAGTTCTTTCTAATGCAGACTGTCGAAGTTGATTTAAATGGTGCCAAGAGCATAAACAGCACACCAGTCCATGTCAAAGGTGTCTATTAAATGGCAACTTCTTTCACATTTAAGAAGTCCTGTATTGTTTTAATTCTGAAAGTGAATTCCTCCAGTGTAAAATAATAAGAACTAAAAAAAATTACACCCCCTACATACAGAGACAAGATATCTTGATTTTCCTAACAGATTTTTGGTTTTGTGGCATTTGATTGATATGTCTCTGCTATTCTTGGGAGCCATCATAACTGGTGTTCCCAATTCACAGTATTCCAGTGTCATTATGGGGCACATTCACAGAAACGAAGGGATGTTATGGCATGGTACAAGGAACAGTTTAAATGGGAATTTCCTCCTCTGGAAGGTCACGCTTTTACACAAAGCCAGTAGAATTACTTTTTGCAGAAACTACAGAAAACTAATAACAAAATAAACCCATATGGCTCAAGTTTTGAACAGCAATCTTGAAAGGGATGGATTTTCAGAGAGGAAAGTAAGGTACGTAATATTTGGAAATCAGATGCTTAAATTATTAATTACGGTCACAAAATCCCAGTTGCTAGTTTCATACTTTCAAAATTTTCCAGCTGCTTATTTATTTTTTCCCCCCAGTTCGTTTTAATACATGCTAAGAAAAAAATATCCTGTATGAGTCAGAAAATATAATTTCAATGAAAGTGTAAAAAAAAAGACATCCAAAAAAAATCCCAGAGAGTGAGAGAACAAGGATTTTGAAACACTGCTTCAGCTATCTCCACATCTATCTCTCTTGTCAGGAAAACTAGCAAAGGATGATGCTCTTAAATACAAAATTGTATTTTTCCCTGCAGCTTTTTATTTGATCAGTGAGATAAGCATCTACAATCTGTAGTGGAGTTGTGAATGAAAGTGTCAAACCTAAGCCTCAACAGTTGTTAAAACAGATGACTGATTTGCACCTGGGCAGTTTGCAATAGAGAAATATAAATTTTAAAACACATACACTTTAGATGTAGCACAGTACGTCTTTACTCAGTTCCCTGTAAGAATATTGTCTTAAAGCTTTTCTAGCAGAGTATCATCAAATAAAGTATTTTTCCATTTTGAGCAAAAACAAAAATTCACACAAGGTACAGTTGTATAGCAGTGAAGAATTTTTGCATACCTCACAACTTTCAAAGGAAAAGAAATTCTGCCTTAACAAGATTTGTGCATGCTATATTGCCTTCCTAAAGTAACCCAACTCAGTGTAATTTTAGTATGAAAATGCAGAAAAAGAACACCATGAAAAAGTAGTTCCACAGTGACCTAGAAGTAGAGATGGGAGCAGAGACAGGCATCCTGGGCTTTTTCTCACAATGCAGTCCAAGAGGAAAAGCAGACTGAAACATCACTAAATTTTAAATACCTTGAGACTTAGAATAATAGCATCACAACAGAAATGAGGCTTTGATTATAGAGTGACATAAGAATCTTTCTAAATGTTACATGTGGCTCAAGATATTTTTTTCAGGTTAACACTGAGGCATTTTCCACTGACTGGTGAAATAATCATAGCACATAATAATGTTTAATGACCTGTTTCAGAGTATTCATAGAAAGCAATACTAATTAAACTTCACTGCATTCTTATTCCTTAATGCTAGCCTTGTAACATTTTACAGCGATCAGAAAGATTTAACTCTCCTGTCATTCAAAGATTTCCATGTTCCCTATGGGTTTTAATGAACAGCCAAACATAATTCTGAAAACAAAGCTAATGATCACTAAAAAATTCTCCCCAAAATTCATTGCAAGATATTTTGCACTTGAATTTCAAGCAGGTAGGTATTTAAGTATTGACACACAGTCACCTGGTTTCTTTTATGCCCACCAGCCTCTGCAAGGTTTAAAAGACCACCCTGTACTCAGGGATTTTAAAGACAATGTTCTGAACATCAAGTATGGCGTATGTTTTGGCCTCTATTTGATCCCACTGTATTTGCAAATGAAGAAAGGCACTAAGCGAAAAGCATATACAAGAAGGAGCCTGAGTGCTAAAAACTGGAGTTAAAAAGATCTATAGATATATCCACCCAAGACCTACTTTCTTATTTTGTGAACACCTGGTCTCTGGGATGGCTCATTTCTCAAACAGGATGTTTCACAGCTGCCTTCTGGATGTTTCTTCTGGATGTTTCACCTCCAGAAGAAAACACCCATGTAAGGGGCAGTCTTTGCACATCATCAGCCCCCATGACAAACCTGCCCACATTTTGTGTGGTGGTTGTCTGGTCCAAAGAGCTCAACCCTGAGGTGGGTACCTGCCTGTCACTCACTCCAGCCTCTGGAAGGTGCCATGATGATGGCAGGTGGGCTGCTGCCAGAGGGTTGGCTGGAAGCTCTTCCACTGATAAAAGAAGCACTAACAATATATAGGTATGGAGAAGAAAAGACTGAAAACCAGCACAGTTTGTAGCCAGTTGGCCAGAGCACCATGTGACAGATCAGGGAAGGGAGGTCGCAGTTAATTTGTGAAAGGCCAATTGCAGAACCTTGGTGCTGAGGGGTACACTGGCAGTGGTGGGGAAGATGAGTGGCTCCCTGAGAGAGGTAGGGTCTAAATCAGGATACAAAGATAGATGTGCTGCTCAGCTTTGCTTGCCATGGTCCAAACTGGATGGACACAAGAGATCTACCAGTAAAAAGCCAGGTAGCTACCTGAAGGATGATTTCCTGTTCTTGGGATGCTCAATTTGGAGAGCACTGCTACTGCATGGAGTTGCTATGCCCTCATTTGGGCATCCAGAAGATGAGCATTCTGCAGGTGATCCCTTAGCACCTTCTACAGCTGATGGAGAGAAAAGAGGCATCTCTAGAAAACAATTCCTTTCATCACAAAACTAACAGGTGAACGACTTTCTTACCATGCCCATTTCTCCACAATAGTTGTAAAAAGTTCTGAGCAATTAACTCAGAGGTAGACCTCTAAAACAGGGTGAGGTGAACACATAATTATCTACAAAAGCAACCCTGCCTATAATTACCAATAATCTATCACTAAAAACCATAACTATTTCACCACCTTTTTTTTTCTAAAAAGAAATGCAATGTATTTATTCTAAAGCCCAAAAGGGAACTAGTCTGTATTTAAATCAGCAGGTCTTTCCCAAAACAAGTATTTAACTTAGGCTGTGATGTTCACGCATTTCTCTAATGCTGTATTTGCTGCAAAACAAGTTCAGAAAAAGAGGAAAACATTAATCTGTGCCGTGCAACATCACCAGAAACCACTGACCTCACCCCTCTTCCCACGCTACTCAAAAGCCAAAGGAAGAGGAACAAAAAGCTCACACTAAAGCTGCAGCAAAAAACATTTTCTCGTGGTGTTGCTATGGTCTTTTATAGTTCCCCATAGCGACTGACACTGCTTTTGAGAGCTGTGCAGAGAAGCAAGAAGAGCATTTCTAGCCCTGCATCACCTCAGTGTCAGTGCTCTGTTAATGTGTTTTCCCTTTCAAGTAACTATCAAATAGAAAGTACAGGGCACTCGAACTAATTTCCCTGTCCAAATACCAGGTAACAAAAGAAAACCTATCCTGTCTCATTTTCTGCATGCAGAAAAAAAAAGGAAAAGATCATTTGTATCCAGAATGGTCTTCACAGAAAGGGGCAGTGGTGTCAAAGGCCTTAGTGTACCTTCTAATACTTCTTAGTGCTGCAATATCAAAATACATCTTTCACATGCAAGTGAAAACAATTTTATTCTGTGATGTGAACAAGAGATCAGATACGTGCCTTTTTACTGGCACTCCACTGAAAGGCACAGTTTGACTCTAAAGTCAAATGGAGTAATTTCTGGCAGTGCCTTTAGGATGAATCCTTTTCTGTCTGCTGTAAATCAACAGTAAATTACACACTGTTATACTGGAAAGGTATAGCATTTTTTTCCACAGAAATGCAGTTCAGAAAAGCAACTGAGGTGTCCATTTGAGGTTTCAATGGTTTTGCATGATCTCCCATGTACTTTCTTTACTACTGTAAACCAAAGCAACACGAGAAATGTACAGCTCAGTATAGTTGATTAGTTAAATTTTATTATGTGGTGCTGCCTTCACAGTTAACATTAAACCACTTCTTCTGAAAATAAGATTAAAACCTCAAATTATTTAATGTACTTTAGTTATTCTGAACAAATAACTGAGTCCTTCTTGAGTTCATATAATCAAAATTGAAGTTTATTTTGGATTTAAAAAGGGATTAGGCCCATAAAAACTTTGTTACTCAAAATATTCTTGACCACAAAGGACAATCAACTGAAAGCTGAAGGAACACAAATAGAAGCACTGTATTTTCAGATTCCCTGGGGAAGAGACTCTAGAAGTGCATTTTTTTTATACTTTTGGAAGGATTATGGACCAGGTACAGAAGTAACTTCATCAGAAAATTGTCCTACAACTGAAACACTAAAAAGCATGAAATGATATTATATTGTAGTTTTACAGTATGATATTGGTTTTGCATTATGAATTATATACATGTATTTCTATAAAAGTATATGGTATCCTATTTTAGGTAATATACCCCAAAATAAAGTTTCTTTTCCAGAAAATTTGCTAGAAAATTTATTTTTCTGACATGAAAGACCAGATTAAAGACTAGAGACAAGCTGGAGAAGAGTGAAGATATTTTATTTTATAACACAGAGAACAAACAATTCCTTTCTTTATCTAATGTTTTCTAGATTTGTGGAACCAGAGCAAGAATAGTATCTCTCAACAACATTTCTTCATTCAGAGTATACACAACAGCTTGGGCAGGAAGCATCACCACATGCCATCACACACTGCTCATGCTGTCAGTGTCAGTGATAACAGCTTTCAATGAAGATTGCTGTGTCATCTAATAAAATATTCAAACTGTTGCCACTGATGCTTACTTTTCCTCATGCACAGTAGCAGAGAGCTACCCAAGAAAACCAAATGATGATGTAAATTATAGCCTTCTGGCACGCTGAAATTAATTTTAGTGAAACAATGATTCATTTGGCATAATGCTTCTAAAGTCATAAATCCCACAAGAAGTATCTGGGCAAGAGTGAAAAGGAAAAATACTTTTACAAAACACCTTCTGCCTATTTTCCCATCCAATAGGTAGATGTTTCTCCAAGATGACAGAGAGAATTGTTATGATGATGACTTGAGAAATGTCTTTTATTTGTGGGTCTGTCAGATCACTTCTCCATCCTCATAGAGTTATCTTGGGAGACATAAGGTCTTGCTGGCAGCAAGCAAGAAGCCCCCGAAAAATCTCATCTGGCCTCTGCCTCTCCCTCTCCTACAGTGAAATACTCTCCCCTCTTGCAAGTCCATGAATATTTTGAGCGGGTAGATGAGGAATAAGTAGAGACTGTACAAAGGCTGAGTGTAGGGGAGGTGCAGTCATGGAATAGAATCATGGGATTTTTTAGATTTGAAAAGACCTCCAAGAGCATTGAGTCCAACTGTTAATCTGGCACTGCCATGTTTACCACTAAACCATGTCCCTAAGTGCCACATCCACATGTTTTTTTAACGCTTTCAGGGATAGTGATTCCACCACTTCCCTGGGCATGCTGTTTCAATGTCCAACTACCCTTTCAATAAAGGAATTTTTCCTAATGTCTAATCTAAACCTCCACATGCTGTAGAAATACTTGCATTCTTCCTGCTGGTCTGCTTCCTATGCAATCGGGCACTGACCAGAGGACTCCCTAATATACTGCATTGCTAGTGTAATGTGTGTTACGATACCTTTGAAGGGTTGTAAGGAACAACCCACGATCCCTGCATTCATCAGGAAAAACCAGTTATGATAGACAATTATAACTTTCAAAGCCACCACCCCTTCTGAATGCACAGCACATTTGCCAAGTCCTACAGAGCACTGACACTATATATTGCAAACTATTCGGTCTTTGCTAAGTTGAGAGGTCCAAATAACAGTCATAGCTGAACGAATTTGATATACTTACTGAACCAAAATCAAAGTTGTGATGCTCTTGTTCTCTGCCCAATATCTGTGATAAAACAAAGGACTGTGGATCCTGTGTGAATTCTGTTGTAACTGGATAAACAAAATGTGAATGACTCAAGTTCCTTTGGACCTGCAGCCTTCTCAAGAAATAGGCTGCCATAAATATACCTGTAGAATAATATGAAAACCTTCTCCAGTCAACGTGCATTCAGCAGAAATATTGCGTTCATGTTTTTCATTTTATTAATTTTAATATGGAAATCAGAGTTTCATTACAATGCAGCAAGAAACACATGATAATATAAAATTTCAAAGCAGAAAAATAAAATTATGCCTTACCAGCTTTCATTTCCCCACAGCACTCTGCAAATAATACAAACAGAAGTCGTGTTTCGGGATCGGTGTGGCATAACCAATTTTGCTCAGGCAGAGAGCCAAAAAACAACAAGTTCTAATCCCTACCCTCGGGCTCTCAATTCAGCAAGGCACTTATGTCCCTATGTAACTTTGAGAAAAAGCAGGGCAGTTGCAGTCAATGAATCTATTTCACCATTCATGTATTTTGCAAGTACTCAGTTAAGGTGTTAAGCTCCTTTCTGTCATTTTTTTCTCACCTATAGTGGGAGAAATGCTTAACTATGTCACAGTGTTGCTCTGAGGTTTCTCCTCTCTATTTGTGATGAATTGATGCAGTCCTAATGTTTTGTGGTCTTTCATATGTTTTTTTTTTTAAGCATAAATTTAATTTCACTGAGATACTTACTGCCTCCTGGTTTTAAGCAATGCCGAGCATCTCTCTACTGCTACAAGAGTACAAGAGAATTCCCCTTGCAACCTACCAGTCCTTGGTGAACTCACATGAACTCTGCTATAGTCCATCTACTGCTTCATACACACCATTGCTGTCCTCTTCCTGAGGTTTTATTTGAGGGGTTGCCTGTATATGAAGATACAGCACCATTTTAAGTTTGGACCAAGCCTGCCTTGACTGTGTCTCTACAGTTTTGCATCTGGTAACTCTCTTACCTTCAAATCTCTGCCTCCTGCTTTTTACTAGCTATTGTTCTGGTTCCAGGAATTTCCTCCTTCCTTCTCTTGACAGCAGTCACCTCAGGTGTCTTCACATCCCTGCTTCTAGGGCCAATCTTCAAATTCATCATCCCAGCTGCTGTGATCCACTCCTCCAGCTCCCTCGCTGGAGTGATGGATCATTTCAGTAGCAGTCTCTTACTCTAAGGCCAGCACCACATGGAGTATCCCAACAGACTTCTGATCTACCAGTAATGCCAGAGTCAACACAGTTTTCTTGCTTCTTTCCAAAGTATTTCCCCACTTTTCCAAGCTGTCCCAATTGTGCTTATTGGCTTTTAATCTCTTACTACCTCTGACATCCTCTTAAAAAACAACTTCACCCTTCTGACATCAACAAGGCAAAATATAAGCTGAAAACTTTGCTTTTCTGTAAAATTCGTTGTTATCCTATGCTCTCATTCACTCCAATTTAATTTTCCTGTTTCTTCATGTCTTTTGCTTATGTGCTGTTCACTTGTTTATTGATGTAAGATCTGTCTTCTTGCTTGCTCATGACTATAGCAATGTCCACAACATATCTCCAAACAGCAATTAGCCTTCCTGAAGGTCTATGAAAATTCAACCACTATTTGTTGAGTCCAAATCACATGTTCATCCCTTCTGTTCTTTCCCAGTGGTGCATCCTACATTGGACAGTCCCAGGAAGCCAGCAGCTCCCCTTGAGTGCTTTGAGGACTTGCTACTGTCCCATGATCAGTATTTTGCACACACTGAGGAGCATCAGCATGTTATTCCACAGTGTCTTTTGGACGTTCTTTTGTGTCTATGTGATTGTGTACATTTTATTTTGATAACACAAAACCTTTCAAAAACCTTCAGGTCTATAACAAGATGTAAAAGCCTGTAATATTTGAGAAGCAAGGCTGAAACTGATTCAAACACATCCTAATGATGGCAACAACGGAAGAGTCCTGCCAGATTTTTTTCAGAAGTTGCTTTGGTCTGTATGGTGCAAAACTCAAAGCACTGCAAATCTGTTTTCAAAATATTGTTTTTTATTATATGACTGTAAACTATTCAGTTGCATATTCCTGTTTTGCACCAGAAGTGCCAAAACACTGTCAATAGAGTCAAGATCTGTTTCCCATAAAAATACTGGACTTACTTCACTGTTTCCCAGCAGGACTGTCTTAGTGTATGTCTACGTAAAGGTCATTTTCTTACAGACATCTGGCCTCATTATTGCTGCTAGGCAGCTATCTATGTTCTGGTGAGTCCAAAACTGGCTTTGATGTCTTTCTTTTCAAGATAGCCTTACATTTAATTACAAGTGCTTGGACTTAATTTAAGAGATTAAGGTAGACTGACTATAGCCCCTAAGTCCTACAGTGCTGACAACACTAGGTTCAGTGGGAATTAAGGGGCCAACTGAGCATTCTGCTGTATCCATGTAACTCCGTGTTACATGGAGTATCCATGTAACTCCATCAATTTCCTGGAAATTTCACTAGTATAAAATCAGCACAGGAAAGAAAAGTCAAAATCATTGGCTTCTCTATCACACAGAAAAGTCTGAGATAACACAGAAGATGCAGCTGCTACACACTGACATGGCATGCATTCATGTCTTACTGTGTATAAACAGGGAAAGATAACTAGCTTTCTAATTTTAGCACACTTTCCAGTATAAGCTCACTGCATTCACTCCTTTATAATACTTCCACCTAACACTAAAAGCATTAGTACACAGGCTTGTGCAGCTGCATGCACCTGGAGCAGCAGTAGAGCACAAGAGCTTTTAAAGCATTACATTTTGAAAATACTTCAACCATTGGCAGGTAGAGGACCAGTGCTTCAGGATAGCAGCTTTTTCTAGAAATAAGAAAATATTGACATCCTGGGCTACATTAGGGAAAATGTAGTCAGTGGGTAATGGAAGATGATCCTTCCCCTCTAACTCACACTGGTGAGACACATCTTGTGTGCTGGGTCCAGTGCTGGGCTCCCTGGTGCAAGAAGGACATGGACTTACTTGAGTGAGTACAGAAAAGAGCCACAAAGATGATGAAGGGCTTGGATCATCTGTTATATGAGGAGAGGTTGAGCACAGCACACTGCACCATATCAGGCATTTCCTTAGAAAAAAATCACAGCATTTCAGCTGTGAAAGATTTCTAAGTTTCCTTATCTCGGACCAACCTTAGCACTGCATTGCTAAACAAACTCTTCTCAGAAACACACAGATGACACTAGAAATGAGAAGGAGACTGGACCCCACTAATGGCCTAAACAATCCTTGCAAATTTCACTTTTCCACTGAGAAGTTGGGCATGGGACAGAAATGAACCATAAAGGTTTAAACGTTACAGTGTCATGTTGCCTTTCTACTGATTTTCACCTTCCATCCTGTTGGACTTTATTCCTAGTTCGCTGGGCTCTCCCATAGCCTATCTCAACAATAAATCTGTTGGCCTCATGCTCTTACACATCAGTCCAACATTACCTCACATGTGGACTTCTACATAGCTACATACTTAGTTACCATGCCGGCCTTCTCACATCTTGGATCCCCATTGTACCACTCCCCTGCCATTTGCCGGAGGACCCTGCAGAGTGACTCGATAACCAAACTGCCTTTTAGACAGTCCTCAACAGCAGACATTTAACTCAAATGTTACTGGAGTGGATGAAGAGGGACTCGTGTCAAGCCTTCAAAGCATATTGAATTTAGTGGATTAAATAACAGTGTCCCAGCTCTTCCAATTCTGTGAATAAGGATGGCGCCTCAGCATAACTCCATCTTTAGTTTTATCTTTGGTGCCTCAGAAACAGAATAACGCTGTTTGCATGTTATTTTTTCCTGTTTTTTCATATATTCCACTCCTGTGCAAATAATAATCTCCAAGACTGAATTCTAGTCAACCATGCTGTCTCTGACAAATCTAGCAGGGAAGCAGGGAATAAAACAAAAAATAAAAAGTGAGGTCATAGACGCCTCTAAGAAGTTAAGCTTGAAAACTCAACAGTGCAGAGGACTTTTCACACTTCATGGAAGAAGTGGGCAGACAATACAGTAGAGCTTTATTTCAACCTAAAAGCAGGTGAAACATTCTTCCAACACTATAAAAAGCTGTGAAAAGCTAAAAGAAGCAGTAGTTAATGGAGATTAACACCAGAGGAACAGTTCCACCAAACCTCCTTCTTCATCATTACACAGGGGTTTCAAGATACTTTTCTTACTAAAACCATCCTATGACCCTTCATGAGTCTTAAAAACAATTATCTAACCACTGACAAATACACCACCTGCCTTGGTACAAGCAGTTGGAGACAGTAGAGGGACCTGCAGACACCTCTGTCTTCTCACACACATCAGCACCTGACTGGACAGCCTCGGCAGTACAGTGTTGAAGGTTTTACCAAATTCTTATGTAAATGCTATGAAAACTTTAATTCATAGTGTTGCACAAAAGTTCTGTACTGGATGCACAAGTTGCTATTCATCAACTTTCAAACTTGATCTATTAAGCACAAAATGAAGAATATAAGAATATAAGAATATGGTCATAATCCATAAAATGAGAAGTCTTGAATATTATAAAATGAGAAGCCTTGAATATTATTATGATTTTATTATATTAATTTTAAATATTTCAGTTAACATTTACAATATTTCACTGAAATATTTATGATGCTTTACATTCATCAGTTTTACTCCCAAATTTTAAGATTTCAAATTGTTGAGATGATACAGTCCAATATCCATTTCTAGAACATGTTTGCATTGCATTTTCAAATATACATGAAAATATCTGCTGAAACACTCAGGTATAAATGAAATTCCATGTTGGTTTTTATTTTGAAATTTTAGCTCCTGCCGTAATCCAAAGGAGGAGTTTATAAAGATAGAGCAAAAGAAACTGAGAGAGTTGCATATATTTCTCAGGGGTTTTTATAGTATCATCTTTCAGAAAGCGTAGATATTACCTTTTTCCAATAATTACAACAGAGTATGAGATACTGATAGTTCCCAAAGCAGTATCTTTGCAACCAATGTATTGTAATTAGTAAGCATTTTAATAAAATTGCTACCATTAATTAGAGCATTTATTAAACTATCATTGTTGGATCATTGACTTGATGAATATAAGAATATTTCAGGAATATTCCTGCTGTCATTTGTAACATACCTCCTTTCACAAGCCACAGGTATTTATTTCTAACGGTTGCTGGGTTTCGTCATGTATATTTCATCAAGAAATGTTTGAAAAGATAGCCCCATCAGACTAATGTATGTGAAAACATGGCAATATTACGTAGCTTCAATGTACAGAGGAAAGCAACAGATAGCTACCCCTTGTTAAAGTATCCTCAGAATAAAGAGAATGGAAGTAATTTGCCCAAATCTACTTTTCTCCCAAGTACAGGGTCACCAGAATATCCAGTCTCAGTCAAGAGTAAACAATGAGATACATATATTTATGGCCCTTAGCTGTTTGCATCAGGTATTTTTGATTACAGAAAGATACAAGCTTCACTGGAGAAAACATTTTTATTGACGAATACACACTAATTAATTGAGATGAGCAGGTTTTACTGCTCAATGAAGCAAAAAGAAGTTACTGGCATAACATGAAACATCTCCAAAGATGCAATACTTCAGTTGGGATACTTCATTTAGACAAGGATATTTCAGTCAAGACAAATGGCAAAACTGACACCTAAAAACAATTTTAAAGATTTCATCTTGTCTTTCTTAGATAGGCATCTTATATAAATTTCTCAGCTCTCAACATCTACTTCATGTTACTTGCAGAGTAAAGAACCCCAGATGCTTCACAAACCATGTAATATATTGGTATCCCAAGGTCAGGAGATGAAGTGTCTACTAGAAACCAGTAAAAAGCAAGAAGATTCTCTAACAGGCAAAAAGACATTGCAGACCTTGATCACACCACTTATGTGTGTACAGGTGCTGGGACCCAGCAACACCCACACGTTCATATTCCCTTCTATGCTTCTGATTTTCAAATGAGCACAACATCTTTACTGGCATTATCAGCAAGTTGCCCCCTTGACACTCAGTTCATCCTCATCTGTATTTAATTCTTCACAGTATTTAGAGAATGAAATCAATCTGTTACTAAAAAGTAAAAACAAGCATATGGGAAAACATCACTTTCCCATTGCTTCTATGGGCCATCTGATGTGCCTGCTGGACTCTTTGACAGAAATCCAAAGATATTTCTCATGCTCAGACACATCTTTTCTGAAAAACATGCTTAAAGAAAATATTGAAGGCTAGTGATTTACAGAGTTTCCCCAACTGGTCAATTCTGATAGACACCACCTGACAAACTTTCTGCAGATAACCCATTCAGTTGCTTTGTTCACTCAAAGCTGATTTACTAGATCGTGTTCCTTCTCTGAACTTAATTCTGTGTGCCTGCAGTTCTAGCAGATGTGCTGAAAAATGCTTAGAGTTTACTTAAAGTACTAAATTGCACTTCAGCCTTAAGTGTCTTAATATGAACCCAAAGTAGGGACACTTAACCTGTGACTGCATTGAAACAAGGGCCTTTGTATCAGGTCAGCAAGCTAAACATCCTGCACCTGGTACCTCACGGACTCATGGCTCTGTACAAGTCAGGAACCAGCTTTTGCAGAGCTCCGTCCTTCATGAGAGTATGAGTCAGTAGCTTGGAAAAACTCTCTTCTTGCTATCAATGAACAGCTGAAGACACTCCAGAAACCTCATGCCCACAAATACATCAAAGAAATTCGAGATGCTCTGCCACTGTGACTGCAGAGCCCCAAATCACAGCATCTTACTGGCAGGATAAAGATCATAGAATATGCTGAGTTGGAAGGATCCACAAGGATCATCGAGTCCAACCCTTAGTCCTACATAGGACCATCCCCAGGAGTCACACCATGTGCCCGAGACTATCATCCAAAAGCTTCTTGAACTCTGTCAGGTTTGGTGTTGTGACCACTTCCCTTGGAGCCTCTTCCAGATGACACAGCATGAGTTCAGATTGGCACTAGATTGTCAACAACCTAAGGGCCTCGAAAGACTTAGTAGGATTTAAAGGAGAGGAAAACAATTCAGAGATTTGTCTCTTCCTTTGCTAAAAGCAGAGAAGGTAGCAGATCTCTGTGGAGCTTAAAGGATCCCTAAACTTCCTTGCCAGCAGATAGAATAAAGCCAGCAACAGAAGAGACCAAGATTGTCCTGATTTAGAGAGGTGGTCGATTCCTTTTTGACCAAATTCTGTGTGCTTGCTGGCTCTCCCTTTCGCCCGAGTGAAAGTCAGGTAGGAAAACAGAGACACTCAGTGCTTTCCCTTCTTCTTCTTCCTCAATATTAAAATGAAGTAAGCTCTGACAGCGTTTTCTTCTCTTCATTTAAGGATCCAGCACAAACTCAAACAAGGAAGGCCCTGTGTGACCAGGGTGCCAATGAGGAGGGGAGCCCACTACAGAGTTCTGCAAGGCCATGTGTGTATCGGCCTCCTGGGGAATGCTAATTCCCATTCAGCCAGCCATTGTCCTGTACCCAGCCCTAAGATAAAAAGTGATGAAATGCCACTGCCACAGAAGGTCAGAATCCATGTGACACGCTACCAAAAAGAACTGGCAAGTCTTCATTGCTGCTTTTGAGAATGAGCTTCAATGGAGCATAAGACATTAGCCCCTCATCTACTGAGAGAAGCATTATTGTATAAAGTGACTAGATATTTCACTCTCTTGCAGAATGAAAATCATGGGAAGCATAATGTCCTCTGGACATTCAGAACAGAAATGTAGTTTTCAGATAACAGGATCACTACAGCACGTGACTCCTGCTAGAGCTTAGTAACTGAACAAATATCTTTCTATCTTTAGGTTTCTATGTCATATCCAGTCTGGAATGAGAGAAGCTGTAAATTATTGCCACCTATGATTGTGCCATGGGCTATCCCTTATGAACAGATAGTCTCAAAGCATTTCTGTTCGTCAGCATTACCCAGGAAAGTAGTCATTAGTGACTTTCTCAAGCTGAAAAAGAGCTCATAGGCTTTAGACTCACACATATTTTTACCACATAAAGGATACAATTGGATCCATCCTTCCAAACAACAAGCCTAATGTTCTCTTCAGAGACAAATTCATTAATGCAAGGATTTCATCCTGTATTGGTTTTGTGCAGCAGCAGCCACCCCCTCCCAGTTACCTGGAAAACGAATACAGCTAATTGATCACAGAGTTGATATATCCCCTTCCTGTGTGTCATAAAGCTCAAAAAGTCTTTTATGCCGCGTTCAGTGATATTTTGAAATTTCCTTCTCTCTTACACTGCTGAATCCAAGCCACAAACTGGGCAGTGATGTCATGACTACCTGCTCAAGCCTGCACTACCTACCACATCTTCTTCATATGATGAATAACATAACAAAAAGACTCTGCTAGAGTACCTCTGACCAGGTAGAGAAAGCCTTTAAAAAGACACAGCACATCCATAGAGTGATGTGTAATGCCCATGAAAAGATGTTCTCCAAAAATGTGACAGGAAGTTTGCAAAAGCTCATGGAGTGTATAGCTTTGCCAGTTTCTACAGTGGCTTCTGCATGGAACTGTCAGCAGTGTCCTTTGCTTCAGGTTCTCTGTACACAGCTACACCCCTACTTTCAGACAGGCCATTACTTTGAAGCCACAGACTCTTGCAGCTTAAAGGCTCTTTGCTTCTTTGAACAGGATTTTTTTTCCTTTTGCTATGCTACCATCCAAGGCAGCCTTTACCCACACAAAAGCTTGATTCTAGGGATAATGCAAATTCAGTGTTCCAAATCAGAAGCTTCCTTACTGTATTAAAAAACTTCGGTTTTATCTTTAAAAATAACTAAAAGTTCATTATTGTAAGCTCTGCGTTCGATGTTGAGAAACATACTGAAACAGGATCAATGTCCTCTTTCCCCAGCTCACACAAGTCTCACTACAAATACCTAACCGGTATTTGATGTACCGGTTGTTATGATTATGTACTGTTGTTATTCTGGAGCTGGTTGACGTCAAAAAGCTGACTCCAAAACAGTTTTTCAGGAGGATAAAAAGTCAGACACATACGAAGTTGTATGTTTTATCTACTTAGTACCAAAAAAGTGCTGGTTCGTTCTGGGTTAGATTAGTATGAGATATTGAGGAAGCATCTTAAGCAAAATGTGCTTTCATAGTCAATAGAAAACAAAAATTGGTCTACCAGAATTGAAATTTAAATGACAAGGTTCTCACTAGATTATAGATCTGTATCAGTTGGACCTTTTTCTATATCCATTCAAGCCAGGACTTTTGCACTTAAACTTCACGACTGACAAGTATGCTGACCATCAATGTCTCTGATGCACACCTCAAATTTGAGTCACTCAAGTTACACATTCTTATTCCATTAGATTAATCAGGGTGTCACTTGATTGTAAGTGCTGCAAGGCTTTATTAAGTTAACAGGTAGTAAAGTTTCATTCAAATTATTATTCTGGTTTGAAGACCTGTTGAAACTATTCAATTCACTTTAAAAACTCATCACAATAAGTCTTCTTATGAACTTATGAACAAATAATTTCAATGGTTTCAGTACAGTTATGTCAGTGTGTGAAGTCAATTTTTAATCAGTAGTCTGTTATTCATCTTACATATTTGCAGCTCAGCCTAATAAAACAACTGTAGAGTCCAATGTCATTTTATCCTTTAACATTTATTGGCATGCTTGCATTGATTTTGTTTAAAATTGTCAGTTAAAGCAACATAAAGTCACATTTCCAATATGGTTCAAAAGCAACATTTTCACAATTCCAATATGATTAAAAACTTCTATGAAAGACCTTGATGAAAGATTAAGACCAGCTCCAAAAAAACACTGGAGATGAGCTCTCAAACAGATAAATCAAGAGATATTTTACTAGCTGCTATGAGATATGAAGTATTTGATGTACTTCATAAATGCTTTGCAGCTGGATGTTCCATTTCCTAGGGAGACTGAAATGACATTTTTATAACTCTCTGTAAGTTTTGTATCTTTGCTGACTGGTAGAAGTATGAGCTGTGTTCTTTCTTCAGTGTAAGCAGTGTATGGAAAAAAGGCTGTCCAAGTGTCTGAGGATGGCTGTTTAATACTTCAGATGTGCTACAAGCCTAGACCATAAAAATGAGTACCCATAACACTTAGAATAATGATTACCCTTAAATTTTTCCTTTTGCTATGGTACTGTGGAGTGGATGCACCAATTACTCCTTGCTCCAGTTATTCTGAGATGGATGTTATCTATTTGGCTTCGGTGTGGTAGTGTAAGCATAATTTTTTGTAGACTATCTTAATGCTAGGAAACATGGATGGCTTAAGGAGCAAAACAGAAAATCTGTTCAACTTCAGTGCTTTTACATCTGACAAAAAAAGTGATCTGAAAAATTGTGCAAAGCTAGCATTTTACTTGGACTGCACATCTGATTTCCCAGTGTTTCCCATCACTTTCACATCTGATTTCAAATTAGTTACAGATATTTGTAAGTGATGGGATGCTCTGGGGAAATCAAGACCAGTGCTTTAAGCAAAGTTAAGCTAAAATTAAGAGAATATTAAATTGTTTAGCAAAGAGGTAAGAAAACCAGTGAGAAAAAAATATTCCATGGACGGATAAAGAAAAAGAAAAAAGTACTGTCAAGGCACAAGTAAATTTAAAAAAAAATGGACTGTTTCATGCTATACTCCTAAGAACTGCCAGTTTCTATTTCCTTCTGTATGTACGTACTCAATTTACCCAAGAAGTATTGGTCTGATTTTGCAACATGCATTCTCTCTCTGGCCAGTAGCATCAAAGATGATGCTGGAAATGTGAGAGATCATTTGATCAAGAATTTACTTCCTTAGACATCTGATTCTTCACAGCTGTGCAAAGTGACTTAAAACTCCCTCCAGCTGCAGCCAGTACTTTTTTTATATTTACACTACTAATGTTTTGGGGTTGTCTGTGGTGCCAGAAATTCGTTGTGTCCAGACACCATTTCCTCCTCCCCCAGTTTTATAATCTAACTCTAATCTTTGAACTGCAACACAGCTGCCATGCTGGGCTCCATTTTTTCACCTACTTTCTGAGGCTGCCAGAGAAACAGCAAAATACTAGACAGGGGAGAGTTAGGATCCTGGTTTCCCATTTGTAACAGCAAATTGGAGGAATTTTGCTTCAGCTTATTGTTGAGTTGATTTTCCTCTGCTTATTTCCAGCCTGTTTTGAACATCTGTAGGCTCCTAAAGTGGGATCCATACTTTCTTTCAACTCCTGAATCCCCTTAAGTAACCCACCTGCCAGCAAAATATCTTACTTTTATTGACTTATTTGTTCTGTGCTTGAGAACCTAAAGCAGAAAGATGCTGCTTCAACTGTCTTTCAGAACAGTTTGGGTAAAATGAGTTGCACTACAATGTAAAATAATGTTACTTTCAGGCCATCATGCACACTAAGAAATGTTGAGGGATCAGCTCTCCTCATTAAACAGGTAATTCCTATTTCAAAGCAGAACACTGATATTCAAATAGCTACATTAGGAAAGCACCACGCACATTAGAGATCTGCTCCATTTTTTCTGGCCACATTTCAGAATGAGGAAGTAAGAGTGTGTTTACAACAGGTGACAATGCAAAGCTTGAGCACTAGAAGGCAAAGCCTTGTTTACAGAGCTCTTCCTGGATATCTTAATAAAAATACTTGAAGCTTTTCATTTTATATGCACCACGTGGTTTCAAGTACACCAACAAGGCAGAGTGCATTGAAAACTGAAAACACAATAAAAATTTAAGTCTGCTAACCTCATATTTACCTTGAAAATAAAAAGTCACCCGTAAACAAGCTCTCAGTTTTCAAGTATTGAAGTAGACAGGCATGAAAGTATTGAGTCTTCATACTGCTCTGAACTTTAATGCCTGCAATTCACACGAAGTACAGCATTTTACTAAAATCTACAAAGTTTAGGCAAACATAACAATTAGAAGTGTAAAAGCAAGAAGGTCTGTGAAACAGCACTCAATAGATATTCTTCTAAATGATATGAGTTGCACTTTGTGACCTTCATTATCGTCATTATTGACAAAAATTCTTTAATATAATTTTCTTCTAAAGTATTATTTTCACACATTTTAAAGCCTTTCAAATAAGCCTTGTGTCAGAGCTATTCTAACACCAGAATTCTAATATGAATAAATTATCCAGATATGCCTTGCTAAATACTCTCTTTTTAAAAAAGCTTCATGCAAATCCAGCCAAGTTGACCACAAACTACTCGAAAAACAAGGCTGAAAAATTTAAATACAGTTAGTACAGAAAAAGCAAATGTGCAAAAATACACTTGTAACTTAATTCACTTAGTTTACCTTCTCATCTTAAAGGTCAGGGGTTTTTTTCCCCAGTGGTAGAATGCATTGATTAGATAAAATATGCCAAATCTAAATATATTAATTTTTATTATACTTCAGGGTTTTATGGCCTTCAACTACCTTATTTTCTGCAATGAAAGAACTTGTGCTACAGCATCAGTAGAAATTTAAAATTTCAAGGCAAATGTACATTGTCCAGCCAACTTTGTCAACAGGGGACAATTTTGGGTGTTGTAATAAATAGCATGTAATTCATGGCTGCACAGACTGCAAAAGTGTTCCTTTGTAAACTTAGAAATGCTAATTGCAGTTGAAAATAGCTACTTTTGAGAGTTACAGCAGTAATAAAGTTAACATTGATAAACATATTTACTTATAGTCTAAAATAGGCAGCAAGAAATTAGTTTGGAGGTCTTACAGTGTTTCACTGTTAAGCAATTATTCATAATTCATTGCACTCACTGCTAAATAACAGAATAATACTTGGGTAGGAGATGCATTAACAGTTCTCTCATGGAAAGCTTGTACTTTCTTTAGTACACAGCTGTCCCACTCTGGTGCTGTCAGTATGGGAAACATCTAATGTTAGTGAAATTTAAAGACTGTTTTCATGCACGTCTATGCACATACCAGAGCTTCGTTAGAGCATGTATTCCTAAAAGAAGCATCATTTCTGCATGAATCCCAGAACAAAGCATGCATTTCCATGACAAAGGTGAATCCAACATCAGAAACATTAGGAAACATACTCCACTTGAAACACATTCATTGAATCTTATTTACATATAGAAAAAGAAGCTAAATTCTTTCTAAAGCTGTAGATAATGTGGATTCTTTGACAAACTTGTTATACTTATTTTACCTATTTGGTGCTAGGAAAACAGCACTGTCCAACTACAACTGAAATGTTTCCTCCTAAAGAAATCTGGAAATGCAATGCACCAGAACTCTGTTAAGCTTGTAATCGAAAAGCTAATCACCACCACATCTGTCAGTTCACTGGTCTTCCAATGAAACAAATGCCAAAAACACATTGCTAGATAGTTTATTTTTCACCAAAACAAAAAGGTTGGTTCTACTGAATAGACTCTCTGTGCTCATATTAGCAAGTACCAACAGATGCTCTATTATATGCTAACATACATCTCATTCAAATGCACTTGAAAATTTAGTTACATTATCATTCTTTTAAACACAAGCAATATTATTTATCTCAATTCAGCTTTGGATGGAAGATAAAGCAGTTGTGAAGAAAATCAGAATTGAGTGCACGCTACATTTTGTCTAACCAGCACTTACTCACAATTTTTGATTTCAGAGATTTTTCTTTAAACAGAGTTAACCCAATGAGCAACAACAATAAATACTTTTAATGAACAAAAATATTACTCCAGTTGCAGCAGTAAAACACAAACCAGTCTTAGAACACTTTGAGAAATAAACCACTGTATTTCTGAGAGCCAAACACAGAGGTATGTTAAGTGAATAATAAAAACACACTTGTGTGTACTAATTGGATAATGACATATATTGCTTTGACTGTCAGTTACCACTGTGCCTTTAGAAGTTCCTTTTGTTAAGCATGTAATTTCACTGTTAAAAATGAATAAAAACCTCAAACCTCTGCAACTGCTTCAAGACAGCCTTGCATACGGTACAGATAGAACACCAATGTTACTTTGAAAATAATCCCCATTGTAAGACTTTGCACTTATACTCTTATTTAGTTTCTATCTGCCTAGGGTATGTCCTGGTTTGGGGTTTTTTAAGCTTTTCTCAAGCCTTGGGTACGTTTGTAAGGAGAACAATACAGCTGGTATTAATCCATTCCTTGTTTCGGTTAAAAAGAATGTGGTTTGCAGAGTCTGGATTATGAACCCTTTCACTGTAAGAAAGCCCTTTGCAAAGCTACTTCCGACTTGCCACCAAGACACGGTCAGTCCTCTAGTCCTCCCTGTCACTGAAATCCACCAGTAATGGCACAGTTTTGATCAGCTATGATGTCTCACACTGCATCTCCCTGGGCACTCTAACGAGTGGGTTTAGTATTACTTCTGTAACCCAGGCAGGAAGACTAGTCAAAATTTGACTAAATCCTTAAGCAATCTCTCACTTCAGCACTGGTGAGGCTGATCAAGTGTGCTTCTTACACGTAAACAGACTCCAAATCAGCATTTTTGCATGTCCATGTCTGCATGCAAATTTTTTTATCATCACTCAGAGCTCAACACTATCAAAGGCATCAACAATTTAAAAGCATAAACTGATAGAGAGGAGCAGGAGGGAGGTAATTTCAGGTACTCAGACTGAAGTTTACCCTCCACTCCCCCTGAGCTGAGGCAAAGAAAAGTCACTACAGACAGGGCACACTCCAAGAGTTTTCTGCCAGCCTCTTGCCTTTGCTCACACAACCTATCTGGGGAGCATCCTCCACTCGTACCAAGACCTTTAGCATGGAGTCACAAAACACAGATGTGACAACGAGGTATGCCAATACAACAAGAACCAGTGCTGGATCAAACCTCCAAAGTCTCACCTGGCTAGTTAGAAAAAAACACTGAGCCCCAAGGCAACATTTCCAAGAGCACCTCATAGTGCACTCGGAAACCTTCACTCTTTCTCCTCTTGTCCTCCTCCAGCCCCTGCTTGGCTCCAAAGTGACTGAGCCCATGCCATCCTCACAGGGGCTGGGAGCCTGTTTCCCCATCAGCACTTGGAAAATCCCGAGCCAAGTTCGCCCACCACTCCCTCCGCAGCCCCGTTGCACGCCTTTAACCTTACCCTGAGGAGAGGGCAGGCAGCCTACCTCCCTGCGCTCCGCAGTCCGGTTGCGTGCAGGGCGCAGAGTGATGGAGAGCAGGGAACTCTTCAGTGATAATCAGCGCTGAGAGGCTGCTCCTGTGAATAGTGTACATCCTGTAGCAGCAGGCTCTGTTTCTAGCAGCTGGCAGCGGCTTTCGCAGGAGCAGTGATGAGCACAGCTTGAGATCTTCCACAATTAACCAAATATTGTATAGCGGCAACAAATCAACAACTAAAACCCGGCTTGCAAATAAAAGCAAAGTACAGTTTCAGATGGGAGCTGAAAGCTTAAGTCACCGAATGCTACATCTCTTCTTCAAGATTATTCCAGCAAGCTCCTTCTGCTATTTTTACTGTACCATAATGCACTAGGTCTGGCTTTTACCCTATTGAAAGAACATGAATATATTATTATCCACACAAAAGAGCAGGTTATTGTTTATGAATTACCAGCCTTCCCAGCAACAAAGGCTATTTTCATAAGAAAACTCAATTTCATTTTAGCTCCAATTTGATTACCAGCTGAAGAAAAGCAGCCCTGCGCCTAAACCTCAAAGGATTTTTATTCATACCATTGAATGGGCTTTATTGCTTCCTTTTCAAAACTGATGTAGAAAGCTTTTAGAGTAAAACATTGACAAAAAATTATTGCGCTGCTATTTTGTGCAATAACAGAGCTGAAGAGGGGCAATGATTTCTCAGTCATCCTTCACTGTACTTCAGAACAGTAAAGGCTGGAATTAATGACAGACCATAGAGAGGAGCTAAGCCAAGGTCTCACAATGCATGTCAAATCTAAATGATCACTATACATTGAAAAGACCCAAAAAAGCCTGCAGCTGATTGATTCATGGCTTTCACAAGAAAGACAGGCTTGAAGAGTTTATTGCACCACAATTTACTCTGAATTATCATAAAAATGAATGTAGAGGCTGAATGTCACCCCGGCACACTCCAAAAACACACATCCAGGGACAAAGTTCACCCAGGAATTATAGCACTGTTGTTCATGCTACTATAGTTAAGGGTCTGTCACTTTTCTCCTATTATAGGGGGTTTTAGCTCAGCTGTAAAGCTGTGCTCCAGAATGAAACTTGGCACAAAGGTCTCATTTTGAGAGAATATAAATTTTTTAAACAAATGTAAAAGAAAAAATAAAAACCAAACAAAAAAAACCCCTTCCTGACTGTTTTTAAGTTAAACATTTCTAAAAGCTGCTTACTAATTTCTGAGGCTTTTTAACAATTGTATAACTCAAAATTGGGTTTAGGATTTAAGTGGTTTTTTTCTTCAAGAAATAAAAATGAAGCTGTCAGACCATAAAGGGCATAAATTGGTTTTCCTGTATTAGACAAAAAGATTTTTAAATTATTGATTTTCTTAAATGGTTTGTAGAACATGTATGATAGAAGAGTGGAATTGAACTGTTAGTACATGGACTTTGCCAAAGACACCTGGATGCTGCATTATGAAAGCAGTCTGTGTACCACTATTATTTAAATTGGCTAAGTCACTAAATTAAGTCTCCACAAAAATTCACATACAGCAGATTGGAACGACTCAAATGCAGCAAATTGAGGGGTACTAATTTTGATACAATTTCTCTCTCTTTACATATCTACAGTAAAAATACATTAATTAATTTTCATCTTTCAGTGGTTAGACGTCAACTTTCAAAAAGCTAAAGCAGAAAATTAACTGTGGTTGCTACTCTAAGTCCCATGTGGGGCTCTTTGACTAACACAGAAACTTTGAAACCTGAATTAGTTTTATAAGTAAACCAACAAGTCTTGGCTCATGTTACATTTCTACCTTTTACTTCATTATGTATGTTCGAATATTACCTCTCCTGAGATTCACATTTCAGGCATTCCTCTTAATCTCATCTAGATTTCAGGGGAGGGAAAAAAAGGCTATCTTTGGGTTTTGGTCATTCATAACTATAGTGGAGTTGCAGAATAATCTTAACATCCTTTCCACTTCTCTTTCACAGGCACGGTTTACACTGAAAAGCTGAAAGTGTTCAGCTCTCGCTAAAGGCAGGTGCTAATTCTGAGGTTCATATCTAGGTCCAAAGCCATTAAATGTTGAGAATGTTTTATGCTTGTGTAGATATGCCTGACTAGAGAGAGGATAGCTACAACCACTTACATTCAGAAAAACAGTATTTTTTAGGGATATATACTGTAACCAGTGAAAAATAATTGTCCAGTTGCAGCAATTCCAGTTCCCACTCACGAGGTTAGTTGGCACATCAAGGTGGTAAAAGCACCTGGTACAATACCACTGTCCAGGGACACAATTTTTAACAATAAATTCTGATATTCTTGGCACCACTACTGAGTAAAAAAACTACTGGAGATAGAAAAGTACTGAATATCAAAAGAGATCTCTTACCATTGTGTATTTAAATGTGTGTATGTGTGTACATGCAGACTATGAAAATGGTGTCCATATATATCCACAAACAAAATCTAGTTGGTTTTGCAGCACTCTCATAAGTTGTGTGTATCTATTATATACAGTCACACACGTGGGCATATTTTTGTTTACAGCAGATGCTTTCTGAAAGTATCTTTTGTCTCATATGCCTTTTTTTTTAAACATAGAGGATTTGACAGACTGGGGAAGTTTTACAAAAAGACAGTATTTTTATATATTGCCTCTCTCTGAAAAGCTGAGCTGACAGTGGGCTTGGACTCTCCTGGTAATTAATGGCTGTACTCTGCCCCCTTTCTCACCTGTTAACACTTACCATCTTCATTTGGGACAGGTAGCCCTCAGGGCAGGTCTGAAAAGTCCTTCACACAAGGCACCACCATGCAAACCAGCAGCAAAGGGCCTGCTGGCACCTGTTGTAAAGCCTGTACTGCAGAAATGTGGTCGTGTCTGACATGGGCTAAACCAGTGGACAATTTACATGTGTAAGAGAGAGACTAGAGGTGGAAACCCAGGATAGTGTTCAATCCCTCAACATACACAAGAGACTGATGTGGTGGAGCAGGGAGATGTCTTTGAATGTCATGAATGTGCATTAAACACTCTGCCAGGACAACAGTAACTAGGGAAATAGCCCTGGGATTTGTCCATGCTATTTCATTAGAGCATTGCACAGGGAAAACAAGGGAAGCTGCCAAGCCACTGGTTAAGTACAAGAGATTATTTAAAGCAAACGGATTTGCCTCTACCAGGTCTTCCCCATTAATCTTTCCACAAGAATGATTATACAGAGTTATCCCTCCTGTGCCTTCATCCATTGACAAAATGTGATCAGGATGCCCATAGGCACACAGAAGAGCAATACCAACACAAGGTTTCCCAAAGACACTATCCTGCCCCAGGTCTCTTCCTGCTCTCACTTCATCTTCCCACAAGCCTTTGCCATAGATCCTTTCAGTGTTTCATAGAATCATAGAATTATTTGGTTTGGAAGGGATCTTAAAGATCATCTAGTTCCAACCCCCATGCCAGGTCCCTGTCTAGTGGCAGGGACACTTTCCAGTAGACCAGTGTGTTCCTCATCCGGTCTAACTTCAGCAGCAGCCTTTAACCTTCTCTCATCACATCCTCCCCTGCAAGTAGAGGCAGTGCTTTGACTCTCCCCACACATCCTGACCCTCTTGTTCCCTTCACTTCCACTCACTTAAGTGACTGCAGTAAGAGTGGTGTGTGCTGACATAGAAGAGACAGGGAATGAAGTGCAAATCTGGGATATGAAAGCTGCCCTCACCTTACCAAAAAAAAAAAAGAAAAAAGATAAATGATCTGACCTGTCAGAACTTGACTTGTAAATTCACTACTTGGTGAATACTAAAAATCTGTCTTTTTGCAAAAGGAGGTGTCACGGTCTATTTTAAACAGTTTGAACCAGCTAGTACGAGGCAATCCCTGACATTTTAAAGACAGGATTGCTGTTGTATCATTGCCTTACAAATATGGGTCAAAGCACCGTCAGTCATCTATCTGCTCTCCCCGACTCCAGGTCACCCTGCACTTCAGCACTTGGATGGTAAGAAGGAGACATACAGGAGACACACAGGATACTACAGAGGCTTCCTACAGGTAAAGGGGGAGGGATAGGCACTGCACAACTTCAAACTACAAGTTACTCTTTGGATATTATCTTCCACTTTAACTAGGATCAGCTAAATGTAATCAGATTAATTAATGTATTGAATTTTTATTATTCCTATCTACTTGTTTTATCTACTCTTAGGAAAGGCCTTAGATGTACTCCTAACCTGAAAATAAACATCCTCTCAATTTTTTTTGTTCCTGCCATAGCCGAGCATTCCAGCAGTCTTTTGGTCAGCATGTCTGCTCCCTTTCTCTTCCAGTTTGGAAATTTCAACCAGAAACCATGCCTCTATGCAGTCTAAACCCATGAAGAAGAGAGAAGACAAAGTTGGTACAGACTGGCTAAAAGCATTACTATTGTGCATGTGAGGAGACAAATAAGGGTTCATCAGCACCTTCTTTTTTTTCCTCCCCTGAAAGGAGGAGCACTTTGATAGGATTTTTGAAAAAAAGAGCCAAGAGATACCTTGCCATTGCTGTTTGCATTATTGCAGGATGTGGGAAAAGTGCTGATGGACTCAGAGCCCTTTGTGTCAAACAGAAACTGCTCTCTGGGGTGGAGAGTCAACAGCCCAAAACAATGCCACAGATATGGGAGCAAGTGGTGACAAGGCTATACTGTCAGTCAGTGCTATTGTCCCTGGACACCAGGTCCTTAAACACATTCATGTTTTCATAAGTGTTCCTAGAGACTCTGATTTTCATGTGGAAACATAGAGTTTGTTACTGGTGGAAAATAACCAGTTTTTCAATTAGAGTGGGAAAGGGAAACATTAATAGAGAAGTGTTAATCCACCAGGCAGATTATTAACACAGAGATGATCAGATCATGTGAACCTAAACCCCAGTTTAAGTATTTGTAAGGATACAGGTAATTGTCTGCTCCTTGGCAGAAATCCTTTCTCCTTCACCAGAAAAGTATTTACTTTAGAAAAGTAAACAGTCTTCTATTAGAAATGCTATTTAAAATTAGACAGCAAAAATCTCTTGTGATAGTTAGCTAGCAGAAAAGCCCACACAAAAGTAATGCAAAAAGAATGTAAAGAAGTAGCTATCAGTGGGAGGAATATTCAAAGACAGCAAGGGAAGAAAGCAGGTTCAGTTCAAAGGGAGGTTGTGATAAATGACTGCCTGAAGTAGATTTAAAAGGAGGAAGACAGCTTAGAGACACCAAAGAGACTAACACTGCAGACAGCATACCTAAGGTATAACCAGGACGTTAGTTAGGTAGTTAAGAATAGTTCCAAACAACAGCAGCTTTTTTGGGTTAGTCCTGCATTTGTGACAGAAAAGGACTGCCAAAGAAAATAAATGTCAATAACTAGTTTTATTTGTGACAGAAGGAAATTACATCTTGCTTATCTAGTTCTTCTCCTCACTGTGTATTATCATACTGAGAACAGGTTTGTTTGAAAAAAATGTACTCATTATGGCAGTCCAATCTTTTATCTTTTTTTTATCTTTCTTACTTTAGAAAGAAGAGACTCAGGAATGCCATTTCTACCAGTATTTCAAAATAAAAGACAGTTCTCTAAACATCTCAGATGTGGTTTGTGACAGGATGCAGTGATATCTGGTGCAGTGCCACTGGAAGCAATTAGCTTTGCTTGCAGTGGAGGGGTCTTTTTTGAAAATGAACAACGAGAATTAAAAAGAAATGGAAAAGAAAGCTGATAGCAAAGGTTGAAGAAAACACAAAGGGTCTATTGGACAGTACTTCTATTCTTCTCTGCATGGTGCATTAAGTGCATTATAGAAAAAATGAAGGAAATTTCTTTCCTTCTCTTTAAAGTCCAATGTTATTGAACTTGAAACCTTTAACTGTGAGCAAAGCTGTGGCTTTTCTTTAATACAATTCTGCTATTGATTTCTTCATGCATTTCATTGGAATGATTCTGACAGTTTAAAAAAATACATTACCTTGATGAAAGATACAATTTTTCTCATGAAGAAAGGCATTCAAGTAGGTATGTGTGATGTACCAGGCATGTGAATTTTTAGTGATGCTCTGGAAAGAAGGAGGGAAGGAGAGAGAGAGAAAGAGAGAAAGAAAGAGAGAAAGAAAAAAGAGAAAGAAAAAGAGAAAGAAAAAGAGAAAGAAAAAGAGAAAGAAAAAGAGAAAGAAAAAGAGAAAGAAAAAGAGAAAGAAAAAGAGAAAGAAAAAGAGAAAGAAAAAGAGAAAGAAAAAGAGAAAGAAAAAGAGAAAGAAAAAGAGAAAGAAAAAGAGAAAGAAAAAGAGAAAGAAAAAGAGAGAGAGAGAAAGAAAGAGAGAGAGAGAAAGAAAGAGAGAAAGAGAGAGAGAAAGAGAGAGAGAAAGAGAGAGAGAAAGAGAGAGAGAAAGAGAGAGAGAAAGAGAGAGAGAAAGAGAGAGAGAGAGAGAGAAAGAGAGAGAGAAAGAAAGAGAGAAAGAGAGAAACAGAGAAAAAGAGAAAGAGAGGGAGAAACAGAGAAAGAGAGAAAGAGAGAGAGAAAGAGAGAAAGAGAGAAAGAGAGAAAGAGAAAGAGAGAAAGAGAGAAAGAGAGAGAGAGAGAGAGAGAGAGAGAGAAAGGGAGAAAGAGAGAAAGAGAGAAAGAGAGAAAGAGAGAAAGAGAGAAAGAGAGAAAGAGAGAAAGAGAGAAAGAGAGAAAGAGAGAAAGAGAGAAAGAGAGAAAGAGAGAAAGAGAGAAAGAGAGAAAGAAGAGAAAGAAAGAAAGAAAGAAAGAAAGAAAGAAAGAAAGAAAAAGAAAGAAAGAGAAATCCACCAGGCAGATTATTAACACAGAGGAAGGAAAGAAAGAAATTAATTTCAAAAAATGGTGATCCAGTTCTTCTCACTGAGTGGGACTCTGCACCAACACTGTATTACAGTGGTTTCATCTTTTGCAAACACAATGACCTCTTCTTCCTTTCTACTGCTTTTCACTATCCTAAATCTCTTTCTGGTCTGTCGAACTCTTTTTCTATTGTGTTTCTCTCTTTCACCCAGCATTTGTTCATTGCAACATTGCATTAGCTTCTTCTTTATGCAAATTGTGTAGTTTAATCTTGCTAATGGAGAAAGGTATATTTTTAATGTGTCAGTATCCTAGCGCAGAAACCACCAGCTGCTGTTTTACCACCCTATAACCATTATGGGAAAACTGTCTCCCCATTACCCATCACAGTTTTTCCATTTGCACATGTGCTCACTTTAGAAACACTACACCTTTAGCACATACTAACAAGGCTACTTTTTCTTGCAGACAAGAACTACATGAAGAGTAAGGATTTGAAGAACAAGAATAATCCTCTAGTCCAACCTTGTGCATTATGGCACTTTAAGATTGTCTCTATATATGTTATTTCAAGTTCAAAAGCCTTTTCTGTACTGGAATGTATGCCTGAATTCATCTTGAGATGAAATTTGTGCACTGAAGGGCATGGCTGCCCTTGATAAATTATAACAATGGTTAATTTTCTATACTGCTAGAGTTTCCTTCATCATGCCCTTACTTTTAGGCTGAATTTGTCTTTCAGCCACTGTAAAGAGAGAGACTCTATTCAAGCCTCTGCAGCAAGAATGTGTCCTGATTTTGTTCTTATTCTGAGGACAAATTCATCAGCAGAGCTGCCACCACTCTTTTATTCTGTACTACAGACATCCCCAGCACATTTGAATAAGTCACTTGTCCTTCTAGCATGCTAGCAGCTGGCCAAATGTAGGCCTCAAGCGGTCTGGTAGAAGTGTGGTGTGGCATCAGCAAAATCCAACTTCGAGAAAAGATAACTGGAGTTTTTGCTTTTGCAAAGCTACCTCCATGAAAATGGCATAAGAAAGGATTACCTGTGCAACCTTAGCCAACCCATTAATCTTCATCTGTGAAGCAATTTAAGAAATCCTATATGTACAAATTCTAGGAACTCTAAACTGACCATGATGCCAATAAGAAGAATGAAGTTTGAATGTTTTCCTAGGAATATTAAATCAAGTTATCAATCTTCATATCTATTGTTGAGCAAAAGAGCAGCTGTTGGGATGAATAGCATGCTGTTGGGAGCACAAAGCAAAAGTTTCCATTTCCATTCTGAGATGTTCACATATTCCAGTGTCAACATTCTTCATAATTGTATTTCTAGTAAAAATATCTTTGACCTCTCCCACTATGCATACAAATCATGATCTGTAGTACCTAGAGTCTGTGCAGTGGTTGCATGAGGAGAAACTGGAATATGGTGACTGGAGAACAGACCAGCTAGACATCTACATAGGCCTGGAGTTGCAATTTCCCTAGCTGCCATCCAGAAAAGTAAAAAACCAAGCCTCTCCATTTTTTCCTGCTGCACAGAAAAGTGCTTTAAGTTAGGCTAAGTGATAAACATTCCCACAAAGGAGAACAGTGACACGATAGAAGGCAGGGATCCCGAGTTAAGGGCTCACAAGGAATGGACACCCTATCTGGACCCCTCCCAAGGCTGGCCCACCAGAGCCACCAACTCTGGTGTCCAGACATGGAGTCCACCATATGAGTCATCAGGAACAGCCCTCCATATCACCTTTCTGACTAGGGGGAGTTGGTGCCTGGTGGTGGAACATATAAGACGCAGGGAAAGAGCAGTTTGGGATTATTCAGGATTTACTATGGGATGTTTAGAGCAGGAACCAAAGGGGGAGAAGGCAGGCATCCAGTTGATTTGGGGAAGAAAGAAATGTGGGAAAATAGAGGGGTAAACAGATAAAAAGGGCTGGATACATGCAAATAGGGAGCTGGCTGGTACATTCGTATGTCCATGTCTCTAGGAGTGAGAGCCATGTATGTGTGTGTGTGTGTGTGTGTGTGTGTCTAAGGGTGAGAGCTTGGGTGGAGTCAGCTGTGGGCTCAGAGGAGTCACAGCCAGCTCAGGGTGTGTGTGGGGGATGAGTGATGCAGTCTGTGCCAGGAACTACAGAGTGGGTTCAGCCTTGGGGTCTCATACATCCAGCTGCCAACAGCTGTGGAGACTGGGATCCAAAGGCCCACTGTTGGGCAGACTGAGTGTCTGAGCCCAGCCACTGGAGAGATCCATCTTGTATAGACAGGTATACTCTCCCTAGTGACCTCCCTCCACAGAGGGGAGCAGGATGAGGTTGTTGGTGCTGCCTGTGTTTATGTGAGTACTCTGTGTGTCTGTCTGTGATCTGTGTGGCCAGTCATGTATTTATAGATGAGGTGGGGGGGGGGGTTTGCTCCATGTGTCTGTGCCTACTAGAAGGACATTTATAGCCTTGCTACTGAGTGGACCTGGGAACACATAGCCACAGCACCCTCACCTCTCTTGGGCTGTCAGAACTGGCATATTTTCCTCTAAAATTCTAGTCTAGATTATCAAACCATTCTGCATTTTTCCCTTATTCAAATATTAAGTACCTAGCAGGGTAGCACTATACGCCAAAGTCAGATGTCGTAGAAGGAAAGTTTGGCAGTAGGTTAGCAATCACAGAGAGAACTACTCAAACTGTAGTAGCCAAAGTTAAGCAGATTTTTAGCCTGTTATTCTGCTATCCCACCCACTTATGTGTAAATATTTAGGAGTAAGAAAGAAAAAGAACCAAAATCTTCAGTTTATACCTTGGAATGTCCAGAACAGGATGTGTGGGTGACTTTGCTCCCTTTCAATACTTCCTGTTTCAAGGCAAGATACCAAGAACTGTGCACAGAAGATAACCTTCTTGACAACTCTTCTTGTAAACTCTGTGACACTTTTCCCAATCCACCTGCATATCTTACTTTAAGAATCAACACTGAGTGGAAACATAGTCATCTCTCTTTCAGTCAGGTAAACTGAAGTGACAATCAGATGCCCAATGTAGAATTACATATTTCTTGTATTGGATTTGCATGGGTAGGCTTTGGGACAGAGGGCTACAGGGGTGGCTTCTGTGAGAAGCTGCCAGAAGCTTCCCCCATGTCAAATGTAGCCAGTGCCAATCGGCTCCAAGACAGACCTGCCACTGACCAAGCCCAAGCCCATCAGTGACGGCAGTAGCGCCCTGGGGACAATAGATTTAAGATGGAGATGCTCCAGGCACTGGAGCTGAGGTTCCCCTGCAGCCTGTGGTGCAGGACCATGGTGAGGCAGCTGTGCCCCTGGAGCCCATGGTCCTCCATGGTGGAGCAGGACACTATGTAACAAACTGACTACAGCCTCCATTTCCTGTCTGCCTGTGCTGCTGAGGCAGTGTGAAGTAGAGAATCAGAAGTAAAGTCCAAGAAGGAGGGAGGGATAGCAGGAAGATTTCTTTTCTTGTTTTTCTTTTTTTTTAGATTTAGGTTTACTTCTTATTATCCTACTCTGAATTGATTGGTAATAAATTAAATTCATTTTTTGCCCCAAATTGAGTCTGTTTTGCCCATGACAGTAACTGGTGAGTGATCTCTCCTTGTCCTTATCTCGACCTATGAGCCTTTCATTGTATTTCCTCAACCCTTTTCAGCTGAGGAGTGGAATGATGGAGAGGCTTTGGTGAGAGCCTGGCATTCAGTCAAGGTCAAAACCCATCACATACACTCACAGAAAAGAGTGCTGTAGTCCAAATATGAAAATCAGAGCCCCCAAAACACCTAGCATAATGCACCATATTGGAGCTCTGTATGCTGGTTGACACCCCCCAAAGCTGCTTTTTCAGTTCCACAGAGGCCTCTAGAATGACCCTGTCTGGACTACATAGTCATTGACACCAACAGCAATGGCTGAAACAGCTCCTGGCCCAGTTCCATGCCTTGCCTTGTCCCTGCTGGCAGGAGAACCTCAAGCCACAAGTACTTCTGCTTTGTTGAGTTGCCAGGCAAAGAACCCAGAGCCTCAAACAGAACAGACCGAGCAGTGAAATACAAATTGCATGGCAGCACACAGCCTAGACTCTGGAAGGTCCTAGGCTGATGTACACCAAATGGAAGAGCTTCTGTGCAGAAAGGTAACATGGAAGAACATGAAGGATGGAAAGCATAAGACACAATAGGAACAGATGCTTCAGTCTTGGCTGTACATGAATACAGAGTCACGGGCAACAAGTGTGTAACCAGAGTAAGACAAGCAGCTAGTCACAACCTGATTTTGAATTGCCAAGTTCTTCCAAGTGGAATTACTCAAACTCTGTGTAAGAGGAAGTGCTGGATAGAAACCCTATACTTACAGCTCTTGCCAAGAAAAGAGAGGTGTGGCTTAAAGGCTCTCCTCATCCTGGCGGGAGTTCAGCCCCCTTGGAAGCACACTCCAGTAGAAGTTCCCATTGAAAAGGTCAGAAGAGCTCCTTCTCCTTCAAGAAACCCAAATCAAAACCTCAGCATTTTTCCTTTCTCTGCCATTCTTATAACACCAATAAACCCAAATCCACTACCTGAAGCATTCCCAATACTAAAATTAGATCTTTATATACAATCTCTTAAAATTAGGAATATTTTTTGGTTTTTTTCTACTTAACTCACGAAAATTCTGAATATGAATATCATTGTGATTGAAGAAGTCAGCTTTTGCTCTTGTTGTCATGAGCTCCCTTGGAAAAACAAACTCAGAACTGTCTTTAAAACTTTTCCAATAAATTGTTCCTGCAACATAACACTTACAAAAATCCTGACAGTGCTGAGATTACTCAATATTACTGCAGTGTGACTTCAGTGATGATCTTTAGACCTAAGGAGACAAAGCAAGATAAAACCCCAAAACTGATCAGGGCAAAATTCCATTCAGAATAATGTCCTGTTTCTGATATTAGTCAGTAGCTAGAAATATGTGTCCCCAGTATATCCTCCCCATCTCATTGAGAAGCACAGGGATTTCCCAAGGCAAATGTCAAAGTAAAATTAATAAATTCAATAACCCAGCAACAGACCTATCCTTGAACTGTTCTACAATTTCTTAATTTTTTTTTTATTTAATTGCATCCTGTGACAAATGTGTAGAATGATTTAATTTACACATCATGTTGGTTTTAAAGAGAGGATGTTGGTTTAGCTATGTTTTCCACAGCCCATCTTTTGTGAAAAATAATGAATAATAATTGCCTTATCATCTTTCTAGACCATCTGTAAGTTTATAGTCTTCCATTCCAATTCAGTTGCAGATGCCTATCCCTAAACACTTCATACATCAAACCTAGAAGACTAGTTAGACTTAGTTTAAGCTTACTGAAGTCAAAGAGGAGGAATCCTATCTTTTACTGTCCTGAAAAATATTGTCTTAATTTCGCTACTATTTGAATACTTCAATAATTTTCGTGATATTTTTGAATTTCACCAAGTCAATGGATCCCATTGGTTTTTTGAGAGCACTGCAAATTAATAAAAGGTTTGATACCTACAAGCTACTATGCATCGTATTTACCACGTAACTCATACACTCTATGTACAGACTTATGTATTCAGTACAGAAATATGAGCTATTTTAGAAACATGATCTTTTGTTCATACCCATAATAGCAGAAAATACTGTAGAAAAAAACCCAAACACACACCCGTCTATTCTTCATTACAGAAATAGAAACACAGAATGGATTCTGTGCAAGGGATCACTGTGGGTCATCTGGTTGAACCTCCCTGCTCAGGCAGGGCCATCCCAGAGTACATGGCACAAGATTGTGTCCAGAAGGTTCTTGAACATCTCCAGCGAGGGAGACTCCACAACCTCTCTGAGCAATCTGTTCCAGTGCTCAGTCACTCACACGTCAAAGTTCTTCCTCATGTTCACGTGGAACTTCCTGTGCATCAGCTTCTACCCGTTGCCTCTTGTCTTACTGCTTGGCACCACCAAGAAGAGCCCTGGCTCCACTCTCTTGACACTCTCTGTTCAGATACTCATATACATTGAAACTTCATTGTTAGCTTGTGATGTAAGAAGAAATAGACCATCATTGACAATCTATAAGGAGTGAGGAGACATTCTACTGGGTGCAGAAAGTCAAACTGATTAAACCCATGCATGAAAACAGAGATTTCTAATAGAAGTATTAAGACTGGTAGGAATGGAAAGTGAATGGGCATGTTTGGGTGTGGAAGGAAAAGAAAGGAAAGCCAGAAATAGGGCTGTAAGAGTGGCAGGTGTTCACAGCACCCAGATATGTAAGTTCCCAGCACTCAGACACACATCTTCCTGGAACACCCGAGCAGAGAAAGCACCTAGACTTAAACAGAGGACAGTCTGCATTATGAGGAGATGACAGAAAGATAACGGAGAGGACTGGAGTGTTAAGACACAAAGATAAGGAACTAGAAGGGAACAAATATTAATTACTTACACAAGCGGGTCAGGGTGTCTCAAAAGACCACAGTCATTGTCAGTTCCTAAAAGGCACATCTTAGTGACCTCAACTTGTTGACCATGTGCTGAAGAACTCAGGAAATCCAGGAAGTGGAAGACAACTGGCACCCTTCATCCTCTGCCAGTTACATGCAGCTCAGGACTTGTAAATAAGGAGGCATGAGTGGAACTGGTTATTTTAAAAATATAAATTAAAAAAAAGGCTCATGCTTAGCTTTGCTACAGAATCTCCTGGATTCTGGACACATCACCACAGCCTTTGGATTGGATTTCAGTTGCTCTCTCCCATGGTAGCTCCAAAAGTACTGAAGGCCCTTTAGTCTTTTTGCCTCTGCACTTCAGCCCACATTCTTCCTAGTTAAATGGTGAAACTATTCACAAAGCCAGTCTGTCTCATGAGGGGAAGCATATATGTCATGGAGGCACAAATCATGGAAATTATTCTTGGCTGACAAATATGCAGATATCAAGTCTCCCATTTTGGAAATCAGTTGCTGAGAATCTGGCAGTTATTCAGAGTATTCACAGTGGATCTGCCAGCTGTTGTTAAGGAATTTAGGGGGCCTGGATACTTTATACTTGGGAAAAGATGAAAGGATTCTTGGTCATCAAGGATTGACTCCCTGCAAAGTTAAACTCCATCACTGTCATGCTAATGGAGAAAAAGCACTGGATCACTTGGTGGTGACTACCATTGCTCTTTAGCTGTTTACAAGCATTACATTCACAATTCCTTCTCTACAGTTCCCCATGAGCAAGTTAAGTGCATTTGTGTACCTAGGCTGTATTTCTGCTGAGGAGTGCTTCATGCACAGCTAATGGGAAAATAGTCTCTGAGCCTTCAAGTACATTACCTGTGGTAAATTAATCATTTAATATAGGCATACATTTATGTAATATTTGCCAAAGAGTTGCTCTGAAATTCTCTTTGAATAATACACAATTAGATTTAAATGTTTTCCTCAATTTTCCTTTCATGAACATATTTTCCAAATTTTCTCTGATAATTCATTCCATGACTGTATTTCAACTGGTTTGTAAAATTTTACTAACTCACAAAGATGTAATTTGCATAGAAATGAAATACAGACAAAAATGCTGAAGAAAAGAGGAGATTTAAACTGAACATCGCAAACAATTTCTTTCATAGGTGCTTTCCAGTGCAGTTGGAAACAGTCATTTAAAAGAACACTATCAAAGAACATGCTGTACCAAGAAATGATATATTATAAACCCAATTCAAACATCCACATCTAAATTCCACATTCATATGAATTGAATGATTGACTGATTATTACTGGCATTTATTTCACAGAACGAGGGCAGCTTAATAAATGTGTATTATTCAATCAATGGTGTGCTATGATGGATAAAGAGGTGAAAATCACAAACATTTAAATCCAAAAAAAAGGCAGAAGACAAGGAAAGTACTGAACAGGAGGGAAGAGAATTCATTGCTAAGTGATCGTCTTTTTGGCTAGCCTGTTCACAGTCTACTCTAGCAACCAGACTCTGGACCTGAGACAAAATTTACAGATGACTCTTGGGCAAAGAAAGAGGAACTGCTCATTCTTTTTCTCTCTCCCTGTTGCATATCTGCTCCCATTGGTCTTTACTTACCAGCAAGATAGGTCTTCATTGATTAAATCTTGCATAGGCTTCCTAGGAGGAAATAAAATTGGTCTTATATGTTGGGGAGCTGACATGTACGTTAGCATCTTGTATCATGTTAGCCAAAGGCAACCTTCAAACAGATTCTTAAAATTACTTTTCTCCATCTATATCTCACTTAACAGGTGAATACAGAACTTTAGGTGTGTTCCTCCAGGGATCTCAGATTACGATCGCTCATTGCTGGTCCTGATGATACACAAAGTCTATAGGGAGATAAGCTAAGTCTTTTACCCAGACTACACCTTCATGTCACCTGGCGATCACACAAGAAGAGGTTGACAGTCACAGCCATCCTCTTTCTCACCAAAAATGAATTGAAGCCCTTTCCCATCAGTCCCTTCTTTACCACGAGCTCAGCAGCAATCCCAGTGCTGAAGTTCAAGTCCCTGCAAAGACCCGTTACCCCTCTGTAGCTTCTACATGAACTCCTGCCCATGCCCCCGTGAGGCCCAGAACTAAAGCACACAAGACAATGAGGGACCAAGACCAACAAATAACCCCCCCCAAGCCACTCTGTGCTGTCTCCCAAAAGTACTGTTTCACACCAGCCAAAACTTTATTCTGCAACAGCGTCACAGGGACTGCTTTCTGAGGGCCTGTTATCCTGACATATATGCACGTTTTAGATCTCTGTTGCTCTAAAAAACAAACAAACAAACAAACAAAAAATTGAAAATATTTATCACAAGTCAGCCACAGGGATAGATCGAAGAGACAAATCATCTTATTGGCTTTAAAATACATGCTAGTAAAAGTTGAGGATGAGGAAATAAAAGATTTGGGCCACAAGTATGTGGTGTTCCATTACATACCAAGGAGGAAAGGAGGAGACCTAGCTCAACTGCTGAGAAACATCTCTGCTTTTGTTCAGCCTACACTTCAAGCACAAAGAAAAAACTAACTCCATCTAGAAAAAAAAAATACATTGAATTTTTATTTTGAACTGAATTAATTTTTAATTTTAACCTCTGGTTTCCAGATATCAAGAAATCCTCTTATACACCAAGACAGTTTCTGAACAGCAACCACTGTTCTCTTCCCTGACCACAAATTATACCTAAACCATGCTGACAGGTCAGAGTAATTGAATAACCTACCAAATGCAGTTCATATAAGTCCAGGAGTTTGCACAGTTCTAAGAATTTTTCTTGAAGAAAGATAGGGAAGATTTAATCTACTTTCTGCTTGTTACTCCAATACTTTCTCACATGATGCTCACACAAAGGTGGTTTTTGAGAGCCAGTTACCTGAACAACGCTTTATAAATCCCTCCTAAAAATGGTATCTTGCAAGTATAACATTCAGTTTCTACTCAGGAGACTTGTTTTAATGTCAAAACAAAAAGATATGCTAGAATTACGTGAGTTAGGTGAGCAAAAAGCAGTATTCCTCTTTATATTTCCAGTTTCTTCAGTCTTTAGTTTTGAAATATAAACCACCTTATCAAATGTTTGGATTGTTTTTTTTTTTAATAAAAACACCTGACAGGACATTTCTCATGGTGAATGAATGGAGCTGACAGATGTGAGGATGGCAGAAATTGATACAATTGGCAAACTCCATTGCTCAGGTTTGGGATCTAAGCACTAACAGTACCCAGTACTAAAAGAGGTTTTTTTATGTATATTCTTATAAAAAACAAACCAAGCAAAGAAGTCCTGAAATGCATTGCCAGGTATGTGAATCTTTGAAATAGTTCAGTCTTTCAACACTTTCTGGATATAGGACAAGTATTTGGAGTTAACAAAGTATGTTAGTTACGTTTTTTTTCCTATCAGCCTTTGCACTAGAACAAAAGGTTGGGCCAGGTGATCTTCCAAGGTCCCTTCCAAACTGGGCTAATCTATGTTTCTATGAAATGGTCATTGTATACTGATTTCTTCTGCTTAATGGACACTGATTTGGAAATCATTACCCTTTATAAGTATCCTTTTGGGTGAAAACAAAAATTTGGTGCCTATTTGGTCCTCACTGGAATAGCAGACTCATCTACCCATTCTCCCACTGCAGAGAGGTAATGTTCCTACTAGGTGTATTCTTCTAACTACACTATCATTAAGGTCCATAATAATATTTTACATTTGCTTTTCCTGATAGCAAGTACTCCCCCATCCCCAAAAAACAAAAACCAGAAAAAAAATGAAGATCCAATTCCATAGGGGTTCTTATTAACCATAACTAAGGGGTATGTGAACAAGGACAAACTACTTCAGTCTCTTGCAAGTTTTCTATTAAGAGTCTGATGCTTTTATTATACAGATAACACACCTCATCCTTCTATCTTATGGTCATACTGTGAAGCTGGAGTACCCCAAAAATATCAGTGGAAAAGATTTGCTCTTCATTCAGGAAGAACATAAGGTCTTGGATGGACCTGAAACACAACCAGAGAAAACAAGGTTTGAACAGAAGCTGGCCCATGCAGCCTCACTGGGAGAATGATGTAGCAAATGATGTAGATAAAGCACTGATTGACTCTTCAGAGTCCAAAACAAATGTTATTGCATACAGTATTTTCCTTCTTCCAATCTACCTTCATTGCCCCTTGTAGCTCACCACACTGACTCATACAACAGACTCCTTTTGCAAGTAAAGCTCCAGTAACTGTACTATTATCATGAGACGTAAAGAAATCACAAGTAGTTTGTTTTCACCCAGAAGTACAGCAGCTTCTCAGTCATTTAGATCTGTAGCAGTAAAGTTAAAACAAAAAGGCACAGTCAAGGTTATGATATTCTATAAAACATGTAAATGGAAGCACACACTGGATGCATTTTTGCCTAATAGAAGTTTTTAAGCCACGTGTAGTTAAAATTATTCAGAATCTCTAAAAATAGCATGCAATGTTCATGTTCTCATGTGCTTCTTTCTTTATAACATGACTTCATCCTATTCAGTGGTAGGTGAGTAAAACCAAAGGAACACACCCGGAAGCTTCAGAACGATAAATTCCTACCTATATATAGATAGATAGATAGATCGATAGATAGATAGATTTTCAGATTTTATCATAAGAAATTGGATTTTCCTTTCTAACAGTAACAAACTGCAAAAGAGTCATTTAACATAACTTTAAATCTACTCAGCCCTGTGAATTAAAAGCCACATCAGAAACAGGTACTACAGGAATCATCAGCCAATAATATTTTAGAAAAAGCAGGAAACACTAGAATAATAGGGAACACCCGAAGCTTTCACAAGCCAGCTGCCAGCACAAACTCGTTCAGGAAACAGTTGAATAGGACAAACCTGCAAAAGAGAGGCTGAAGGACACCCACAAGAACTCTTAGCAGCAAGGGAAAAACAAGTCCCTCTCAACATCTGGCCTAATACTACAGGACAGAGTGGAAGAAGCTGGTTTCTGCTCCTGGGCAGAAGCATTACTGGCCATTGCCATCACCTTGTGTGGAGACAAACACGCATCACATTGCTAGCAAGTAAGGCAGGAGCACTTGTCTTTGAGCTACTGTTCTTTGCTGGGATTATAGAACAAATGGGGAGGAAAGACGGTGAAATAGCTTCTTCTCAGTTTGCTTTGCAACACATCCCATGAAAGTGAGAAATGAGATAAGAAAAAAGAAATGGGAGCACACACACATGGAAAGCAAGGATAGTTCTGGAGATTATGAATCTGGGACAAGGGATAAAAAGGAGAATATTTGGACCCACTGAACAAGGAAAAGTGCGGGAGAATAAGAAGATTAGAACAGGAGAGCCTGTGGTGGGATGAAGAAAAGACTAGAACAACAAAAGATCAAAGCTGTCCCAGAAGAGAGTAACAGAACGGCACATGCTATCCCTGCACAAAGCTGAGGAACCTTATCACACAACGCACGTAAAACCCTCCTGCAATCCGTACGCCCTAACCTGGTTCATCTAGAGAGCAACAGTCTGCTACTATTGTATAATACTTGGTTTGTCCAATGGAAGAATTTTGGATAGCAGATACGTTTTTCCTGCTGATAGCCTATTATTGATAGGAACTTAGTGTCTCACTCTATCACACATACATATATAAAGTATGTGCTTAGCTGTAAGGTTGCATACATTATACTACAAGGAAGCTGAAGTTGCCTGCAGCACCTTTGTAAGCCCTCCTTGCATGTAAGCACTATGATCCTACCTTCCATCATCACGATCTAAGATAGGACCCAGACACATGTTGTACGTATTCTATTATACTCCATAGAAAAATAGAATCATAGAATCACAGAATCAGCTGAGTTGGAAGGGACCTTTGAGATCATCAAGTCCAACTCTTGATCCACTACCGCTGCGGTTATTAGGCCATGGCACTAAGTGCCACATCCAGTCTCTTTTTAAAAATCTCCAGGGATGGAGAATCCACCACCTCCCTGGGTAGCCCATTCCAATGTCTGATCACCCTCTCTGTAAAGAAATTCTTTCTAATATCTAACCTAAACCTCCCCTGGCACAACTTGAGACCATGCCCTCTTGTCTTACTGATAGTTGCCTGGGAGAAGAGACCAACCCCCATCTGGCCACAACCTCCTTTCAGGGAGTTGTAGAGAGTGATGAGGTCTCCCCTGAGCCTCCTCTTCTCTGGACTGAACAGTCCCAGCTCCCTCAGCTTTTCCTCATAGGACTTGTGTTTGAGTCCCTTCACCAGCCTAGTTGCCCTTCTCTGGACCTGCTCCAGGACCTCAATATCCTTCCTGAACTGAGGGGCCCAGAACTGGACACAGCACTCCAGGTGTGGCCTCACCAGCGCTGAGTACAGGGGAAGAATCACTGCCCTGGACCTGTTGGTCACACTGTTCCTGATCCAGGCCAGGATGCCATTGGCCTTCTTGGCCACCTGGGCACACTGCTGGCTCGTGTTCAGCTTTCTGTCAATCCAAACTCCCAGGTCCCTCTCTGTCTGGCTGCTCTCCAGCCACTCTGTCCCCAGCCTGTAGCACTGCAAGGGGTTGTTGTGGCCAAAATGCAGGACCCAGCACCTGGCCTTGTTGAACGTCATCCCGCTGGAATCAGCCCAACTCTCCAACCTGTCCAGGTCCCCCTGCAGAGCCCTCCTGTCTTCCAGCTGATCAACAGTCCCCCCCAGCTTAGTGTCACCTGCAGATTTTCTGATGATGGACTCAATCCCCTCATCCAGATCATCAATAAAGACATTAAACAGAACTGGGCCCAACACTGATCCGTGGGGGACACCACTAGCAACCAGCTGCCAACTGGATGCAGCTCCGTTCACCACCACTCTCTGGGCCCAGCCCTCCAGCCAGTTCCTAACCCAGCACAGTGTGTCCCTGTCCAAGCCATGGGCTGCCAGTTTTTTCAGGAATATGCTGTGGGAGATGGTGTCAAAGGCCTTGCTGAAGCCCAGATAGACCACATCCACAGCCTTCCCCTCATCCACCAGGCGGGTCACCTGATCATAAAAGGAGATCAGGTTGGTCAGACAGGACCTGCCCTTCCTAAACCCATGCTGGCTGAGTCTGATCCCTTGTCCATCTTTCATTTCCATGTACAGCATCTTGAGATCTTCACCATATCCCACTTTCAAGCTAACCAGCTGCTTCTGAGACTGCCTGCTGCCCCACTACAAGTTCAAAAACATACATTTCATCTCGCATGAGTGTCTAAGCGGCTTACCCACCATCTTTCTGATCATCTAGTTTAAGACATTGAGAAATTAAATAAAGACAAAGAAAGTTTTTTAAAAGAGAAAGAAAAAGAGATCAGGACTAAGCACAGTTTTAACACAATTATTTTAGGCAAACTGGGGTCTGTATGTGTGTGCATAGGGAAGTAAGCCTTGTTGCTCATGGTCTAGGAATCAGATATTGAAGAGGATTCAGCATATTTTTGCATCTTGTTTTCTTCAAAGTTCTTCCAGCTCTTTTACTGAGGTATTGACAACTTCGCTTGAAGTTATGAACCCAGTTATGAACACTGGGTTTACCTGATTTTTAAGATGTGTTCCACTCTAAACAAAGATAGATACTGAGAAATTAAGAACAGCTTTCTCTGCACACCCAAACCATAAGGAATAAATGGAGGAATATCTGCTTCCACATGTGAGATCAATGCATCCTGCTAATGACAAAGCAAGAAGCAACAGCTACAGATTCTTGAGAGAATGGATGTTTCAATACATGAAATGCTCCAATTTTAAAAATGTGATCCCCTGCATAGCTATGGGTGTCTTCACTCCCTCATCCACCTTTTCCAGACAGCCAAGTTTGGCATGTTCCACACTGGAGGTTTCTCTCTGGCATCCATTCTGTAACACTCCACACCTGGGCTGCCCCTTAATTGATAATGTAATTATCAGCATAGTCATATTACTTCACACTAAGCATTTTCAACCATTTATCACAATGTTGATCTTTATTTTAAATATAAATCAGGCAATCATTTATGTCTTTTATGTTCTTTGTATTTATTCAAGAATATTTAACTGTAGACAAAAGGTGACTTATTCATTATTCATCCTGAACAAGGCAAGTATGGCAATTTGAAAAGCCTGACATTTGAGCTTTTTGCCAACACTAGCAAAATTATATCCTTCCCATTGTAAATCAATGAAGTAGAATCATTGTGCACAAAAGAATTAAATTGCCTTGTCACTTTAATAAGGCCACCTTATATACAACCTTCAGCCAATGCCATTGTGCAGAAAAAGGGTGCATCCTTTGCCTCAGCTGTCTCAGATCTCAGTAGGCTTTCCAATTAAATGAACATCCTCTTAGTCTTTCACTCCACTCCACTCTTTCTCTTTTTTGAGAGGCGATGTCAGAATGTCATAGGCATAACTTGCTATCAGTGGCATGCACACATCAATGAGAATTAACTTCCTCCAACTCCTGCTTCCTTTTGGCAGCCTTTTTAACTTGTTTGTCAATTCCAAAATGATGGAACTCCAAGAAAAGGGATTTTTTTTTTAGTTGTTTACTGAGGTTGCATAAAAGCTGCAAATAGCTATCTGCAAACCAAGAAAACTATACAAATGTGAGGATCCTTTGCTGGCAATGTAGATAATGTAAAATGGCAAAGAAACAACATGTCCAATCAAGCAGAACACAAGTGACATACACCAGTAAGAGAACAACTTTGTGTGTTCTCACTTCACAGGCTAGGACCCTATTATTACAATCAGGCCTGATTTTTCCCATCTAACGCTCCTTGGATGCATTTTACCCTGAGAGTAGAAACCTTTAACCAGCCATTTCCAGGCTTTTAAATGACTATCCAGAACAGCTATTTCATAATTCAACAACAGATGGCTGCCCATAATAGTCATATGTCTGCCCCTTTCTTTCAATCCTAGAATGCAGAGGTTGAAATAGTAACTTCAGCCTGGATTTTTCTCAGAATCATAAAACTGAAAACAATTGAATAAAGCCATGCACGCCAGCAGCCAAAACACAGCAAAGTGAGTGAATCTAGATATTTCAAAACATACTCAGAAGTCTGCAGCTTTACAATTGTTTTGGAGTCTCAATATTTTGTACTGTTTTGATAGTTAACTGAAAGGTGCATGATAAAAAAAACAACCACCATGTAAGTATAGAAACAGTGACAATATTCTTGATGTTAACATTTTGAATTTAGTCAGAAAATGTTAATAACAAATGACCTTTTTCTGAAGGGTATTTAAAGGAGAACAAGCAATTTTCTGTAATGTGGTTACCATAGTGATCAGCCCTCTAAAAAGACCAGAAAAAAAAAAAAAAAAGATGTACATCTGTAATCAACCAGCTACTGCAACAACAAATGGTCTGACAAAGCAACACACTGAGTTTAATTCCAAGCTGGAAAGATACTTGCCTTTGAATTTAAGTATAAAATAAACTATTTATGGGTGCAAAATAGGTCCTCTAGTAACTATTGCAGAACATTTATGATGATTCAGAAGGGATTTTCCTTGAAAACTACATTAGTATACAATAGATCAATTTTTTTTCTTAGAAACTACTTCATCATCTGTACTGTAGTGAGTCATTCAGAAAAAGAGCTCAGCAAGCACCTGGACATGGCAAACAGGGACCTCTGCCTCCTTCACTCAGTGTCTCTTGCCATTCTCAGAGCATGCCTAGAAAATAAGCAGTTAAAAGAAGTGCTATGGTTTTAAACATTTCTGCAACTAGACTTACAAACTAACAACACCAACATTTTTAGCCTACCTGTCTGGGTAAGATTGACGTATTCAAGGACAGGAACTTCAAATCACTCATTAAAGAACATATAACTTGACATTTAGTCAAGAACAATAAGAATTTTAAAATAAGAATTTTAAAACTCCAACTACCTTCCTAATTCTTTTCACTGCTGTTTGAGTGTGGGCAAAGACCATGAACATGTCACTTTCCATGCTAAAGTTCCCTGGAAGTCTAATGTGACAAGCTTGCCCTTACTCAGAGAAGACCTTGCCATGGCAAGATGCTGCAGCCTGAAATCATGTAATGCCCAGAAACATCCCTCCCTTTGTAATCTTCAAGGCTTGAGACATGTCTAACAAATGTCAGTGCAGCAGTGCCAAATATCAAGTGACTTTTTGCTTTGTTTTAAGACATTTTTAATGAAATTGTAAAAGCAGAAATCTTCTAATAGTTAATAACACAGCACAGAATAATAAACATAGCATAGCAGCTCACTTTCATGGACAGATGTTAGGCTATTCAAAAGCCTTACTGAAGTCTAGGGAGAAAATATTTGCTGCTTTCCATTCAGTTACCAAGCCAGTCACTTCATCATTTATCAGATTGGTGAATCCATGCTAACTACTCCAAATCACTTTCTTGTCCTACATTCACCTGGAAATGGTTTCCAGGATCCTTCCATCATCTTCACAGAGATCAAGGTGAGGCTGACCAGTCTGTAGTTCCCTGGGTCCTACTTCTTGCCTTCCTTGAAGACAGGAGTGACACTTGCTTTCCTCCAGTCCTCAGGCACCTCTCCCAGTCACTGTTATCATTAAAAGATAATCAGGAGTGGCCTCACAATGACTCTGCCAGCTTTCTCAGCACTCATGGGTGCATCCTAGCAGGCCCCATAGATTTATGTAAGTCTGGTTGGTTAAGTATTCTTTAACCTGATCTTTTCTACCAAAGGTAAGTATTTTTCTACCAAAAGTATGCATTCGGTACCAGTGGGATAGACCATTCTTTAGCTAGAAGGAGGCATTCCTCCAATATCAACCAACTCTCTTGAACCCCTTTTATCTGCAGGGCCACATCCCATGGGATTATTCTAAGCAAATCTCTGAAGATACCAAATTCTGCTCTCCTGAAGTTTGTGCTTATTGTCCAGCTTTTTGACTTGCTCCCTCTTTTAAGGACCCTGAAGGCTACTTCTTGTAGTTTTCTGAAAAAGCTGCTTCTTCTACTTGATCCTGATCAGGCAGTGTATAGCAGACCTCCAGTGTAACACCACCCCTGCTGGTCCACCCACTAACCCGGACCCTCTAAGCGCTAAGCTGGCTCATCATCCTTTCCTAGGCAGAGCTTCATGTAGTTGCACTGTTCTCTCTCACAACTAGTAGGTCCTTCTCCTTGTCTTCCTAGCATGTCCCTCTAAAGAACGCATATCACAGAATCACATCATCAACTACGCTGGAAAAGACCTCTGAGATCATTGAGTCCAACCTATGACCCTATCCATCCATTGCAGCACTCCAGGCACATGAGCTGTCCCACCATGTCTCTGTAATCCCATGATCATAGCCCTGCAAGTGCACACAGACCTCTAAACCCTTCATTTGTTCCCATGCCACATGCACAAGTGCACAGGCACTTCAGGGAGGCATCCAAGTTCACTGATAGCTCATAAAAAGTAAGAGCTTTGCCCACCATGCTGTCCTGTAGTCATTTCCTTATTTATGTTATCCACTTTGGATGAGGTCTTTTCAGTCCTGTCTTGCTCTTTACAAGGCCTGTCTTGACAATACCACCCTGCACCCTTTGCTTACCACCCAGTCCAGCACTTCCTCACTTGAATGTGCTCATCACCTCTTCTTGCTGTTGTTACTCATTTAAAGATCTTCATACCAGATTAGCCAACTTGTTGGCTATGAAGCTTTTTCCCTCTGTGGTCAGGTGAATCATCCCTCTTCATAAAAGTTCTTGATTCTCATAGAGGTCCCATTATCATAAAAGCCAAATCTCTGTTGTAGGTACCTGTTGCAGAACTGGGAGATTCAAAAATGGCTAGATCTGAGCTGGTTCCTGCTGTAACTCCTAATCTTTCTTTCAAACCTCTTACTAGAAAAGCCCCTCCACTTGTGGAGTTTCTGTATTTAAGGGGAAATAAACACATGCTCTTTCTTTCCGTACCACTGCTGATTCCAGGCCCCCTGGTGGTCTAGTGGTTAGGATGCAGCACTCTCACCACCGGGGCCCGGGTTTGATTCCCGGACAGGGGACTTCCCCGGGCAGATGGAGCTCGTCAGCCCTGTAAGGCCATCCATCTAAGAGAAGGTCACTCTAAACAAACCTACATCCTGAGGACCTCACTACCACTGTCCAAGCTCGCTCGGCCCCGGCAGATGAACCTCAGGATTAAAGGGTGGGCTCAGTTCAGCGCACACTGTGTCTCACCTAAAAAATCCACTGCGCAGGCTCGAAGGGTAAAGACCTTTCCCAAATCTTCGTTCGCGAAGACTGGCCGTGATGATGATGACTGCTGATTCCAGTCTTACAATCTTGAAGTGGTTGGCTTAGGCTTATTTGTCTAGATAACAAATTACTTCATCCGGGTGTGATGTGACTCTACAAATAATCATTCTGTGCAAATACTGGGCAATATCTAGTTTAGAAACACAAGAAATAGAAAACCCTTTCTGATTTCTAGTGATAATAAATATTTGTGACTTTAGACACAAATTTTACAATAGTTTCTATGTCGATATATCATCAGCTCTTTAAGGCACATGAGGTTTCTAGATAAATAAAAGAAGGAAACCCTGAAACTCAACAGGCAAGCAAGCAGTGTGAATGACATGGCCATTATCTCATGAATACAAGTCAGTGTTTTAACAGCAATCACATTGTTTTCTTTTCTGTATATCATTTAAGTGACTTGAAAAACAACAATTTATTTGGATAAATGTTCTGTCTCTTTACGTCATTTAACCAGGAATTAATGACTAGTTTCTGCCGCAAGAGAGTAGCCCCGAAGAGGAGATACAAGGACTCCTTGAAGCAACATCAAATGGTTGAATGGTTCTCTAGGCTCCACAGACTATCAGGAGAGCTTGAACACCTAGCACACAAAAGGTGCCCACATTTAGACATCTTAATTACAGCTGAACTGCAGAGTCAGGGCAGGATGCAGCTGCTTAAGCAGTTCAGGTCTGTCCAAAAGGGCACAAATAATTTTTCTCAAACCCTTCCTTCAGTGAGATAAAGTTATAATCAGTCTGTCATCCTTTTTCCATGGCTGAAAGGAGTGAGTCACATCAAATCACCATCCAAGCTTATAGGACATGATACTCAAAGTAGCTTTGTTATGGCTCACCACACAGCTTATTCACATACCCCATCTTCATTCTGTATTCCCTAGGCAGGCAGCACAGACATTTCTGGAGATAAAAAAAAAAAAAAAATTCAATATCTGTGAAAGCACCTATAAACTCAAAATCAAGTTATATATGGTATTAATTCAATTTTGGCAAAGTCAATAAAATTACATTTTCTTTATAGAGTGAAAGCACTCACCTGCTGTATACATAAATACAGTGAGGATGCCTAGGACAAGTATTATCAAGTTTGTGAGCACTTTCACATAGGCTGAAAAATAATTACACTTTGTCATCTACAACTCCTCAACATTATTTCTTCCTCCTCCTTTAAATAATGATGGCAGCAGCCTGCAGATTATACACAGGAGTGGCACAGACAGCACACATTTGTGGCATGATTAATATTAGGTATCACGGGAACAGCTTTTCTCTTCCAACATGTGACACTTGTCTACAAGTTAGAGACATTCATAGGGTGCTGTTGGAACTGATATGGGTAGTTTAGACCCTTAACTTTGTTTTAATTTTCCTTAAATGAAGAGTCTGGTCTATACCCTTGACTTACAAGAGAATTATCTTGAGTAGAAATTAAGAAAAGACTGATTCCTTTGATACAGACTCAGAAACAAACATGCAGAGAAATCATGATTTAGGATTTTACAAGATTTTTCATTTTTTCCTGCAATCTGAAAGATAATTTTACCTTTGAAACCTTCCACGAAGTCATACTTTTTAATCTTCCTAATTGAGGAAAAAATCATGAAAATTTATGCTAAAAGGTAAGATGCCAAATAAAAAAAAAAACAAATGTATCTCTAGAAATAGTAATAATATTGCTATCTTAACTGCCATAACATAAAAAAAAAAAAAAACCACCACCAGAAAAACCCCAGCTTTAAAAGGCTAGATCTGGACTGATGAAACAGTGGCAAGGTCATGAAGGCACCTTAAAACATATTTCATTTACCATGAAGGAACCAAGTCCCTGAGTATATTTGTACTGGCACTTTAAAATAGGAAGCATTTCAGTGTTCTGTGTCTATTTACACAGCCAAGGCAAAGGGTCAAGGCATTACTATGCCTGCCTTACAAACTCATTGGCATCAGGACAAGGAAGCTTTGAACCCTGTGTCCCCACTGGCCAGAAGATTCCCTAGTTTCTGGATTATCACACAGTAAGGAAGAAAAGCACCAATGCATCCTCCCTGCATAGACAGCACCTGCACTTATCTACAAACCCACCCTGAAGCACTGTAATGTTTTATTTTGGGTCATTTGAACCAAGCATTACAAAACATCACATATTTTCCCCTCTTTTGGCCAAAACTATCCAATCAGGATGTGAAACTCTGAGCAGCCTCAATGAAGCAGCACTTTTTTGGCAGAGATTTGTATGAAAAACAATACCCTTTTCTCCCTGCACAATAGTTCTTTCAATGAAGCCTCATACTGAGTCTAAGGTGCTCTATGCCAGAAGAAGCAATACCACACATCATCTTCTCTGCACTCAGCGTGAACCTGCTACTTCAACAGTAAGTGAAATCAAATGGGGAAAACCAGAGAAGTAAATCTTACACAATGTGAAATAACCCAATTCCCAGAAAATGCTACTGAAGCACATGCAGCTGTTTATGTGTGTCTTTCACCTCCTTCCCTGGAGGATTTTAAGATGAGACTGGATGTGGCACTTAGTGCCATGGTCTAGTAACCATGGCAGTGTTGGATCAAGGGTTGGACTTGATGATCTCAGAGGTCTTTTCCAACCTGGTTGATTCTATGATTCACACTTGTTTCACAAAGAGAAAGGACTTAAGAGGAGAAAAAGTAAAATATGAGGGGCAGGTTGGGGCTGGAAACCTCGTAATGCTGTAATCATGGAATGGGCTGGGTTGGAAGGGACCTTGAAGATCATATAGTTCCAATCCCCCTACCATGGGCAGGGATACCTCTCCGAAGATGAAAATGTGACTGTGCAGTTCACTTTGTCTGGTGTTCCTTGACTACCTTAAAGTATGTCAGAAACCTTTTTCTTCACTCTGAAGTCAAGAAAAAATGAGTTCCTCATTCGCAAGACACTCCAGGCTGAAGAGTTGTAGGTCAGTAATTTTCCCCTTTTTGAGTTTCTTTTTAACCCCTTACCACTATCACACAAGATATTGACTTTATTTTAGCATAATTTTAAAACAGTCCTTTCCTATCTATGGCTTGACACCTTTTTTATATGTATTCCTCATTATTATTTGTCTAAGCTTCTCACACTGATCTGGTTAACTTTCTCCTGTTTGGTCAGTCTGGGTAGCCTTTTTATAAGAAAGCCAGACATTTTCAGTAATGAGATTTTTAAGAGAACAGTATTTCAAGAATCACAGAATTGCGTAACTTATAAGTGCACAACCCACATAGGAAAAGGTAAAGAAAAATTGTCTATCTCACTTCTCTCTGAAGGGGCTGTTCTGTGGATTTCTCCTCCCCTCATGGAGAAAACACACCTGCTTTACATTTTTGGAAATCTCTTCAGTAATTTTTTCTGAGTATGCTTATTTCTGTCCTTTTACTCCTAAAGATCTTGTTCTCTTCTCTAACATGTCTCCTTTTGTCCTGTGGCTCTATGTGAGGAAGCTGAAACCAACCCTCTGAAATGCCAACTTACGAACATCAGCTTAAGTTTTGGACAGAACTGAAACACTGGTCAGTCTTTAGCTCTCTCCAACCAGGCTGATTTCTCAATCATTAACACATGTAGCCTGCACTAACATTTTTATAATGGATGTTTAAATAATTTTTAATTGGAATCTGGGCATTATTCCTGCAAATTCTCTTCCTCCATTAACCACACAATTGAGGAAAGTTCTCTTGGTTCATTCAGTAAAAACAACGTGATGCCAGTCACCAGAGAAGGATGCAGGGGCATAAGGGCATCAGTAACTCAAAATGAGAACAAAAAGACTGTGGCAAGCTTCCATGGGCACAGGTCCAGCTCTTCCTTCCCGAGACAGGAGCACCACAAAGTTGGTCCATGAAAAGACATAAATTCCAAAATTAGAAGCAAAGTCTGACATCTAAACAATCTTATATTTTTAAATATTCACATGGCATGGTTTTCAGTTAACTATCTTGCCCACAGAAGGAGCAGCCTATGGTTACGCATACCTGTCCTAGCACTTTTTGGTGATGTATTTCATAAGCACAAAGTTCAAAAAGTACAAAATAGGAAAAAAGAAGAGAAAAAAAGGCAGTGAATTTAACATTATCTTTTCATTCAACTTCACTGCAAGTGGCTGCATTATCTTCATAATCACTGAAAGTGAAATCCGTAGTGCATATGTAGAATAAATTAAAGTTTGAAGCAAACAAAATAAAGGCAGAATTGACTATTCATAGCAACACAATCTTCAAGTCATAATACCCTTCAGTGGAAGACTTGCTGATGCCAGTCTGAATAGTCCAGCAGAACACAAGACAGACTAAACACAATAGAAATGTTGAGATTCGATTTGCAATATATAATTATTCCATATTTTACTGTATTATAAGTTTAAATTGTTCACATCAGAGGTTTTTAGTATTTCAAGTCTGTGTAATAGAACAGAAAATTTTACTTCCATTTTGACAGGAAAAGGAGGAAGATAATGAATATGTACTGCAGAAGATTAAAGAAAAGTACCAATTCCATCGCTGACCAATTTCAATACATTTACAAGTAGCTCAACATTTAATCAAGGAAGTTTTTTATAATATGAAGTGGAAATGGGATTGCGAAATGACTACAACTAGGAAAAAACTAATAGTGGGGGAAAGCTATATGCTGGCACATCAAGGGGCTCACACAAGACACTGCCTGCAAAAGGAAAGGACACACTGAACCCACAACAAGGGACACTTTCAGGACGCAGAACTAATGTTAAAGGAACACAAACATTAATAGGTCAAAATTTTCTGTCTTAACAGAAGCCCTTTGGAGCTGCTCCTTTGGAGGTGTCTGTGGTCCGGAACCATAGTCATGAGCTGTACACCTGCCTCATCATAACCACCCAGAAGAACGGGAAAGGCCATTCCCCATTTCAGCAGTACCACGATTCTCAAAGGCAGCATCAGAACAGGTCTATGTCAACTGTTTCCATTAGCTCTGTCCCACACAGCATTTTAAAAATTATATATTTTATGGAAGTAGCAGCATTGTAGTATGCCACCATCTCAGGGTCCTTTTATGCTTCAGTACTCAGTGTCATTGTGGTACAGGAGCACATACCCTGATGCTCGACAAGATGCAAGTGAAGACAGTACCACATTGTTATTTGAGCTAGAACCAATGGCAGCTACACTTTAGCCTTGGAGATCTGCCCAGCCTACCTGTAATCCAGCTGTTGTGAATAAAGTTCCATCAGCAGGATCAGCAGTCCAAGCCCACTGGATTTTCTGGTTAGTTTTTAATCCCTAAGGGTTTCAAAGATCTGACTGGACAAAGCCTTGAGCAATCAGATCTGAACTCAGAGTTGTCCCTGCTCTGAGAAGAAAGATGGACTAAAGACCTTCCAAGATCTCCCAGCCTGAATATATTTAATCATGTACTTAGCCCACAACAAAGCCTGTACTGCTTTAGCTGATCCTACCATCAGGGCTCAGGTGGAGATGATGACGTAGTCAAGTTCAGGCTTGTTCCTCTCTGCTACAGTCACATTTCTAATTCCAGTACAGGCCTATGAGCTCTGAAAGATTAAAAGACCAGCTTGTTCAGTCTTTCTCTTGGCCAGTGGGGAAATTTCCTGAAGAACCAACAGGATTTAGATACTTAAATATCCCTGAGCAGAAATAGGACTCACAGTCTGGAAGGACTTTTTTCTCTTTTCAATACGGGTTCAGGTTTTCTGCCCCTCACTACTAACACTGAAAGGTGATTCCAAATTCCAACTCAGACTAAAAGCTCCCAGTAGTTTTCAAAACCAGTTGTTGGGCTGCAGCTATCCTTGATTGATGATAACTGCAGGAAGTAATTAGGGTGCTCTTTTGGGGAAAATGACAGCTATGACGACAGAAACCACCATATGAAACCACAGATCTGCCAAATGCTGAGAATCAACAAAAACATTTTCCACTGAAAATGGACAATGAACATGCAGGAGGTTGGATCCAGCCAGATGTGGTCTCTGGAAGCCTGTGGAGCATCTGGGAGATGTACTTGGTTCATCCATAATCTAGTTCATTTTCTTCATAGCAGTTCATATGTTCAGATTTGCGATGAAAACAGTGTCAATACACTCCTAGTGCTGAGCTGGGCTTGCCCAGAGTTAGGGCTTTTTCTGCCTCTCCATTCCACCCCACCACCACAGTGGCTGGGGGTGCACAAGGAGCTGGGAGGGGACACACCTACCTGCCCGTGGGAAGTGGAACATTAATTCCTTGTTCTGCTTTGCAGCTGTGCGTGGCTTTTGCTTTACCTATTAGAGCGTCTTAATCTCAACCCACGAGTTTTATCACTTTTCCCTTTCGATTCTCTCCCCAGTCCCAGTCAGGTGGAGTGAGCGAGTGGCTGCGCGGGGCTCACCTGCCGGCTGGGGTTAAACCACGAGAAGGCAGATAGAGAGCAATGAGGAGAATGCCAGAGCAACAACGAGAGGTTGTTGCGGTTTAACCTCAGCCGGCAGCCGAGAGACAGGATTATTGGGGAGGATTTTAGGCATGATCCTGTTTACAAACCTCCTTTTCCTTGCTTGCTGCTGCAATCAGAGCGTACGTAGAACGGGAACCCAAAGGCGCCCCGCTGCCCGGCCCGGCCGGCAGCTGCCAGCAGGAGGAGCCCCTACACCGCCGATGCGGCCCCGCGGCTCCCGGCGCATCCCCCTTCGCCAGGAGGAAAAAAAAATAGCCGGTGCAAGTCCCACAGCACAGGACAGGCTGTCCTCTCTTTTCAAGGAGGGGTAGAAATATTCATATGGGAAACTGCAGTGAAAAAAGCAGAGCTCGCCGTTTCCTCAGCCCAGAGTGTTAAAGCCACTGGCGTGGCACAGCCAGTGGGATTTTGCCAGATTTGCAAGAAGATGATGTATGGAAAGGGGTTCTCCCTGGAACTCAGAGTTTCTTAATGCTTTCTGCATTTAATTTGAAGGCAGTGGTACGGATTTCCCACAGACGATGCTGCTTTACTGTTCCTGATTGATGTTGCGATTCCTCCAAGCACCTACTCCCCTCACATCGAGCACAGAAAACCCTGCTAACACCAGCTTGTTCTCCATCCGTTGGGGACTCATCTTGAGTTCCCAAGATGTTTCTTTGTTCCGCCTGTACTCTGTAAGCTGTCCTTAATTTACACCTTCTTCATGCATTTCTTCTCTTTCCACCCTTTCTATGTGCCCCTGCTCCCAGACACTGTATTGAGAGGAAGATGAGGGGCAGGCACTGATCTCTTCTCTCTGGTGACCAGTGACAGGACCCGAGGGAATGGCCTGAAGTTGTGTCAGGGGAGGTTTAGGTTGGATACTAGAAAAAGGCTCTTCACCCAGAGGGTGGTTGGGCACCGGAACAGGCTCCCCAGAGAAGTGGTCACAGCACTAAGCCCGACAGAGTTCAAGAAGTGTTTGGACAGTACTCTCAGGTATGTGATGTGACTCTTGGGAATGGTCCTGAGCAGGGCTAGGACTTGGACTCTATGATCCTTGGGTGCTCCTTCTCACTCAGTATATTCTGTGATTCTGTGAAACAAAGTAATTCCTCCACTGGTTAGTGGACGGCCACGCTTGGAGTCACCTCTTCACTGCTGGCATTTACAGAGCCATAGGTATGTTGCACTTTAGATCATGCAGGTATCCAAGAGCAAATTCAAGAGCTCTCTGCAAGAGCAAGGTATCCAGGAAGCCAAGAGCATTATCCAGGAGTTTTATTTAGAGAGCTCATCCAGGCTCATTCCTCCCAAGCATCAGAACAAAACACGTTTCATTGTCTAATTCAGACACAAACAACACAATATCACGATAAATATACAAGAGACAAGAGGGACTAGCCTGTACTCCTGTATCATGGCTTTTGTTAGGATTGTGCTTGTTCCAAACTTAATACAGTATTTATGACAAACTCCTCTGGATCTGGTTTTCTTCTACAAATTTTTCTATACTGAAAATGCATTATATTATATGAGGATCACTCATCAAATCACACAATCTCCTTACAATACAATGTGCAAAATAGTGAACAAAGGCAAATTAGACTTAGCTGAATTGTTCTGTGAACCTTACATGTCCATAATGTTACAAAATCCAGTAAATTGCACCAGATTTCAGAAGCACTCAGCTTTTGCCAAAATTCTTTCCCTATTTTCTATTTTTCTGATGAGCACAGGACCAAACTACACCATTACAGTTTTGAATCCTGTCTATTGCTTTACCACAGTTCGAAGTAGTGGCATGACTCATTTACAATATGTACAATTTTGTGGTGAAGCACTACAATATTGACTGTTTATGTTTCAAAATTATCTTTCATCCAATGTGCTTTTTTCTGTGCCTTGAAGACAGGTTGTGGCTTCCTCTGTGGCCTTGCATAATGAAAGTAATCATTTGCTCTTCATATTCTAAGCATGTAAATCCAAACTAAATATTTTCACCCAAAGCAGTTTGCTTTCTATACCACAGCTTATGAAGTAACAGCATGTCCTGTCTATCACTATTTCAAGGGCAAATACTCTGAAATAACTTACTTTGAGTCATTTCCAAAACCTAGCAGGAAATTACTGGCATTGGTTTGTCAGTCATTGTGTTCCAGGTATGTTTTAATAGGTTCCCCTTAGACTCACTACCTCAAATTTGGCAGAGGAGAGGGAAATACTTACCTGTCCAACAGTATCAGCTACAGTAAATGACTAGGTTCAGCCTACCAACTTCTGTCCCTCAAGTATTCCCCTTTTGCAGTTTTCACCTGTACAGTAGCACTTCCAGAGACCAGTACTCACAAAACAGGGACTGAGGAAGAGACCTGTCATCAAGGAGGCTTTTTAGTTTTGTTTTACACAACTTTTTGGTTCTTCTCAGCTTAATGTGGACAGTCATGTTGGTTTGATATCCACTACATCAAATTAATTTAAAATATTTTTCTTTAAACAAGTGTAGCAACACATCCAAACAATGCCCTGCAGTTACTGCTCCGGACAGCATCTAAGTAGGAGTGTTTGGATAAGACCAGGGGCTTTCATGGAGAGGTGAAAAAGAGCCAGGTTCACAAAAAGCAGATCTGATCAGAGCTGCCTGAGGAACAACCCTTGCAGAGCCATTGAGCTGAATAAAAGAGATTGCCCAGGACCACCTCAGCTGGCACAAAACATATGAATTCTGTGCAGTCAAGAGCCAGTAGCCAATGGGAGAAAGGGCTGGATGGAAGCAACAGCTTCCTGAGCCACGAGCAGGAGGGACAATGCACCAATGGGACAAGAGGGTGCATACCTGTGACAAGCTCACAGAGTTGGGTTTTGGTGTAAAGGTTTAGTTTTGCTCTAGTCACCTTTGTTCTAGTTGCAGACAGTATCTGTGAGTCAGTGGATTTCCCTCAATCAATATTCCTCAACTTTTTATACATATATATTTTTCTTCAAATATCCACAGCACTAATTTACACTGAATAGGGGGAAACAAGTCCAGCAACAACATCCCAAAACTTTTTGGGCAGCCATTCTTAAAACTGAACTTGGCAACTAAACAAGCAAAGCATTACTAGCTTTATAAAGGGGTTTTTAGCAGAACTGCAAACATCCACATGACTTTATGGCTGCCCACAGGCACAATCTACAGCAGCTGGCAGGCTTCAGCTGTGCTGGGCAGCAGCCACTGCCACACAGGCACCCACATCCCAGCACCCCATAAAAATCACAGAAAGGCTTGGGTTGGAGGGGATCTTAAAGATCATCTAGTTCCAACCACCTGCCCAACCCCAGGGCAGGGACACCTTCCACTAGACCAGGTTGCTCAAAGCCCCATCTAACTTGGCCTTGAACACTTCCACGGATGGGGCATCCACAGCTTCTCTGGGCAACCTGCTCCAATGCCTCATAACAGTGTCTGATGTAGCCCAGCTCCATCACATTTTCAGTCATTTCAAGACTGACAAGTAATTACATGTTTCAGTACAAGTCTGTACACACTGTTTTTACTTAACTTCCCCGAGGTACCTTCAAAAACTACAAAATCACTTGGCCAGCTCCTTTGCTTCCCATACTCCCTCCAAATTTGAGCAATATCTGAACCTCCTGATGGAGGTTCAGACTTCAGTCATGTTTGACAAAGGAACAGAGTTCTTGAATTTCCCATAAACTCATTAGATCCAAAAACCTCTCTAAATTATTCTCCTTAAATCAATATAAAAACAGATTCTACCTTATTAAGTGTGATCACGGAGCACTTCCAAATGGTGCAAGACACAGTCAAGCCAAGAGGAAGAACAGCCTCACAGCATCACGTTTTTGCCTAGAAACCAAGTAATAGCTTACTGAGTAGTTTAATGTATTAGTGTGCACAGTCACTGCCTGCACAATGCATGAATGCACAGAGTAAACTACATCTCTACTTTCTACTCTTACTGGGAAAGCTTCGTTGTGGACAGCTTGGAGATCTCACCTGACCATGAACAGTGAGTTTACAGTCAATGATGACGTGACTTAAAGGGGAAGGCCAAGCCTGGAAGCTGGGAGGAATCAGACTAAACAGAAAATGCTTCTTCATGGTACCAATCTGCTGTCTTTATTTGCCATGCTATGAAGAGGAGTTTCCAGAAAGTCTTGGGTTCAGTTGGAAATGAAGCAGAAAAATGCACAGGGATTCTAAGGTGGTTAAGAAAACAAAAGGATTCAATGCAGACCAGATCAGTAGGTTCACATTTAGGGGTAGAAGCTTTTCCAGCTGCTCAGGATCTACATCACATCCTTCTTTCCCCACAATGTGGGCCGATGCTCGGTAAGGTCAGTGTTCCACATAGCATCGTAGTTGTCAGCAGATGGATGTGGGAGGCATAATATAGGCAGAGAAACCTAGCAGAAAACAGCAGAATGAGAAGCTTATGCTCTGTGGACAAAAAACACTCAAAAATTTCCACCTCATCTGGGACAATGCCTGTGGGGTGCACTGTGTTTTCATTCCTGCTTCCCCCTCAAATAAGGCCTGTCACTCCAACCTCTTCCAACAGCCAGAGTTTTCAGTAATGCCAGCAACAACTTGTCTGTCACTTCCCACTCAAGTTTTCACACTACTGTTCCTCGCAGAGTGCACAGCACACAGGACACACTGCCTTGCTGAAGGAGCATGTCAGTACTTCCCCTATCAGTATAGTGAGAAAAGACCGTTTTCACTGTGATTTTCTCACCTCAGAACTTGGCCCCATGTCATAGCTCCCTGTTTCCTTCATCATGTCCCCCCTCATAGTGAACCTTTGCACTCACTCATTCTCACTCATGGCTGGGCTTCACGAATGAAGATTTGGGAAGGCTCTATCCACATTTGTTACAGGCATGCTGGTGGCTTATGAGGCCAATACGAGACAGACATATCCGATTGCAAAAGGCACAGCAGAAAGACTCCTTAGGTGGTATATTCTGCAATACACGATTCTTTCTGCGTTGCCTTTTCTCCTCGAGAGTGATCCTGCGTGTGTTCTCAAAGGAGACAACTGCATTATAGATGGTGTGTCTCCAGGCCTCCCGATTTGAGGCCAGAGTAGACCAGTTATGTTGATCAATATGGCCAAGGCTGAGATGTTGTTTCGGGGAGTCCTTGTATCTTTTCTTCGGGGCTCCTCTCTTGCAGTAGCCAGTGGCAAGTTCACCATAAAGCAAGATCTTAGGGAGGCGGTGGTCCTTCATCCTGGAGACGTGCCCTGCCCAACACAGCTGTGTTCTCAACAACATGGCCTCAGTACTTGTGACTGCTGCTTGTTCTAGAACAGATGTATTGGTCACATAATCTGACCAGTGGATGTTTAGGATTGTATAGAGGCAGCGTTGATGGAAGCGTTCTAGGAGACGCAGGTGGTGGCGGTAGATGACCCATGATTCGGATCCATACAAGAGAGCAGACAGCACTATGGCTCTGTAAACACTGATCTTGGTACTTTTCTTCAAGTGTTTATTATGCCATACTCTTTTGTGGAGTTTTCCAAAAGCACTGTATGCCTTTGCTAACCTGCACCTTTGCATAAGGCTGTCTAATTTACCTGCATGCAAACCAGCTGATGCCATCCTTTTAGTTTGGAGTGCAGCACAAAGGATGACTTGTTTCTACAGGATGGTTGAACTAGCCTCTAAAAGTCTCTGCCCAGAAGAATCTTCCTGGCACACACCACGCAGGGCTGTGCAGATGAATCCAGCCTTACAGGTATGTACAATGATTTAGGTAGAAATAACTTTTCCTCCTGACATACACCAGTGCCTCTCACACAGATGCATCTGAGCTCCTGATCTACAGCCTTGCAGAAGGCAGAACTCTTCATGTTAGGTATTTCATGGTGGACGTTGATAAAATCTGATGCTCTTAATGAGCAGGAAGCCATTCAGAAGAGCCAGATAATAGAATGCTTTTTCTTTTAATCAAGGGCTTCCCTACTAGCAGGAAATACATTGAAATGCATTGAAATTATAAGTCATTTCTTGCACTGAAGTGACAAAGATGGTCAGTGAAAAAGTCCTCGGATACATGGAACCAGGTCTGGATGCTGAGGCAGAAATCTTGCTGAATAACTGGTGGCTAGGGCAGGGGCACTTTCTTGAACCTGTATTTTCAAACACTTAGCTTCAAGACCAAGGTAGTCACCATGCTCCCTCAATGCATTGCTCCTTCCCCTTAGGACTGTTAACAGTCCTGTAACATAAACTCTAAGTAGAAATCTTACTTGTTAGGCAGTGATGAGAGAGTACAGTGGATGGAGGACCACACATCATCCCAGTGTTTTCTCCACTCAGTCTCAGAATGGAGAATTCAAGTGGGAACTATTAAACCAGTCTTGTAGCACTGGATTTTTCTCAGTTCCTCTGAAATTCTGTCTGCAGTAGATTTAGGCCAGAGATTAAAAGAGCTAGTGATCACAGCCAAATCCCTTGCTTAGTTTTGCCTCACAATAAACTTGATCCTGTGTTATCTCCACATTGCATTGTGCTGAAAGAGCCCTTGTGATGCTGAATGCACAAATGCTATGGTAAGTCATGCGTGCCATGGGGAAATGCTAAAAAAACCATACAAATCCTATGCACACAGCTGGGTCAAATGCTACATGAACACTTTCAACTGTGACTGTCTACTTTTGTTGTATAGAACAAAAGGTTAATAGACTGTATTTCCTGGAGCTTGAAAAGCAGCTCCAGAATACAGAAAAAGCTAACTCCAGTTGGTTTTAAAAGCATACAAAAATACAAATACTAACAAATTCAGGGAAACTGAGTAGTTTCTGACAAAGCAGAAGCTAACACACTCCCCTGCTGGAAAAATACCGTAAAAACATGCTATTTCTGTTTTGTCCCTTTATGTCTACAGCAAACACACAGCTATCATAGGCTGCTTGACTGGCAAGAGATGGCTAGCAAAGTCTGAGTGATACACTGGCTAAGAAAAAATAAATTATTTGGGGAATCTCACCAGGCCTATGTATGACATCAGAATGGACATTAGGAAAAAGTCTGTTAGTTTTACTCTTAGTAGCTAGTACAGTGCTGTGTTTTGGATTCAGTATGAAAACAATGCTGATAACACACTGATGTTTTGGTTGATGCTAAGTAGTGCTTACCCTGTCAGGAACTTTTGTCTCACACTCTGCCAGTGAGCAGATGCACAAGCTGTGAGGAAGCATGGCCAGGACAGGTGACCCAAACTGGTCAAAGGGATATTCCATACCACGGAATGTCATACCTAGCATATAAACTGGAGGTGTCACCTGGAAGAGGACAATCGCTGCTTGGGGACAGGCTGGGGCATCTGGAGATGAGCAGTTGTATTGTCCATCACTTTTATAATTACAGTTGTTTTTATTATGACTATTATTACAATATTTAGTATCACTATAATTATTATCAAAATATTTTGTTTCAATTATTAAATTGTTCTTATCTTAGCCCACGAGGTCTACCTTTTCTTTCCAGTTCTCCTCCCCAGCATGGGGTGGGGGTGGTAGGGAGCGAGCAGCTGCATGGCACTTAGTTGCCAGCTGGGGTTAAAACACAACAGTCTTCACTGAGAGGGTGGGTGGAACAGGCTCCCCTCAGCACCAAGCCTGTCAAGAGTTCAAGGAGCATCTGAACAATACTCTTAGTCATATGGTTTAGTTTTAGGTAGTCCTGCAAGAAGCAGAGAGTTTGACTCAATCCTTATGTGTCTCTTCCAACTCGAGATACTCTATGAGTCTGATATCCCAAGTGTCTCATAGGTAATGCCACACTTCTGGGATGGGTGCATAGCAGCAGGTAAAAGCTTTCTCACTGTGTCAGTGTCCACTGCCTAAAATGTCAGCCTAAAATCGGACTCACTGCTTACACGGAGGAGAACAAGGAGTATACAGCAAAATGTGCACAGGGCCTTACTTGCCAAGGCTGTTCAGCACTGCCATGGTAACTGGAAAGACAGCAGATATCCCTGCAGGTGTACATGGCACAACCAGACAAATGGGGGATGGGACAGATCCATGACCACCCAAGACAGTTCTTGAGGGGAAAAAAAACCATAGAAGTGAGCTCTGCCATGCATAAAGGAGAGCCTGTGCATGTCCAACAGAGAAAGGGAATGAGATCAGTGAGAATGTTGAGGAACTAATAGGAGCACCTGCACAAATTTTGGGCTGCAAAGACCTTCCATTAAGTAACTGACACCACAGTTGTAACTGTTCACAGTAACTCAGTGAACTGTAGCTTTTATTTCGTCCTAAGGACCCAAGAGTTAGATTTGGACCTGGACAGTGGTTTTAAAGGCAGCCACTTCAATTAACAGACAGTTCAGGAGGTTAATTTAGTTCTGAATCCAGGCTCAGTTCTCCATCCAAGATAACATTTGACTCACATGAATTAAAGAGAAAGTTCAAGTGCAGAGCATGCAAGGTGAAATATGGCAAGCCTATATCCCTTTTCCAGATGATGAAGCATGCCTAGCAGAGCAAATTCATCTCAAACTTCCTCTCACCATTTCTCAAAAGTGCAAACTCCACATTTCTGGGACCCTTCAGCATCAGCACTGTGGGACTCAAGGAGTGGATACAGATACACATTTCACCCTCATTCCTATAATTGACAGCATTACATGCTCCTTCCTTTCCTTTCTCATGACCTATCACAGCAAGCAAAGGTGATCATTGCAAGTGGGTAACAGCAGGTTCTGCATCTAAATTTATGAGCCAGCAAGGTGTAGCAGCTCCAACAGGATGTAAATTAGATACCCCTTGGACAAGCAGGACACAACTAAGCCTCTTCGACAAAATGGTAGTGCCTCGAGGAAAACTTATTTTAGAGTGCAGCAGTGAGGAAAAATTGCAAGAACACCCAGGTAAGAGAAGGAGGGGAACAAGGTGCTGCAGGTGCTGGAGAAGGCTCCCCTACATCCCGTGGAGAAGACCATGGTAAAGTAGGATTTCCCCCACAGCCCAGGGACAACTCCATACTACAGCAGATCCACTCAAGTAACCTGCAGTCCACAGTGAGCCCACACAGGGGCATGCTCCTGACAGGAACTGTAGACAGGAATGAACCCACACTGGAACAGATTTATCCTTCCAGGACTGCAAGCCATGGAGAGGATAAACACTAGAGCAGGAAACAGGAACTGTTACAGACAGATCACAAACCCCATTGCCATATCCCTGCTCTGCTGGGTGGGAGAAGAGGGCAAGATAGGGGGATCAGGAACAAAGGAGTAAAGTTCAGCCTCGGAAGAAGGACTGTGGTAGGAGAAAGGTGGCTTAGTTTTTGTTTGTTCCTTACCATCCAACTCTTATTAAATGGTAAGAAATTAGTATCTTTTATCTCAATGCACAGGCTTTTCCGTCTTACTCCCTCCTCCGTCTCCTTCCGAGGGAAAGGAATGAGAGAGCAGCTGGGTAAGGGTCTGACAGCCAGCCATAGTCAAAGACACAAAAAGAAAATCCCCAAAATACTTCTGGTGACAAGTAAATGATGATTTCAAATTCTGGAAAATACTTGTCTGCACAGTGATGAATACAGAGAAAAGCAGGAAAATGAGACTTCTGATAACAGTTATAAACCACTCTACTTACAGTCCTCTGTTCCTCCTAAGTATACCTCCTTGTTAAACTAAGTTGGAATAAACATATCATTTCACACACCTAAACTCAGTTACTAATCCCTTTAAGTGCCTTGTGCAAAGACTGAAACCATCTTTTCAAACAAATGACTGTCTCCACTTCCCTTAACCCATCTCATTTTCCAGTATAAAGCAATACCCATCATTTTCCTACTATAAAAATCATCCCACTCCCCTATTTCAGGCAGCATCAACCACATAAAAGTCCCTATGATGCACACTTATCACAAATTTCAAGTCTATTCAGATAAATCATGCATGTAGAAAATATTTTACTTAATTTATACAGTTTCTAGTGTTTCTTTCTTTCTTTGCTCTCTTCATATTCCGTCTTCAATCTCTTCCATTTCTTACATTACCTGAGCAGGTCAGGTTACCAAAGAAGTGAACATTCCTCAGTGCAACAGTTAAGATCCTTCTTCTCAGCCCTATAAACATTCCCATTTTGTCTCCAAGCATGAATTTACTACTATAAAAGGCCAATGAAAAAGCTCTTTCAAGACAGTATAAGAACTATTGCAGAGATTATTATTTATAAGAAAGGCAAAAAATTAAAGCAATTTACCTTCTTAATCTCACAGCCCACATATTAGATGAAATGTAACACTTCATAGGGTAGGGGGAAAAATCATGGTTTAATTACAGCAATGTAGCATAAACGCCTTAGTAGTCGATACCAGGATATTATTGTGACATCTAAACTAAATTTGAGTTCTCCACAGACATCATAAACAGACACTCTAAATTCCCTAAATGATTGACATTAAGAAGGTTTATACAAAAGCAGTCAGTTGTTCAATCTTTAAGACGTCATGACACGGTGAGACAAACACACATACATCAGTATAGTACAGCGAAATGTTATGCTACATTTTGGACAGTTCAGAACTGAAAGTGCTTCACATCTATAGGACAAGAAATGGCTTCATCTCCTCATCCCTAAATGATGAGAGCAAACAAATAACCCTTTAATAGGTTAAATAAACAGTGCCCCATTTATCCATGCTTATATAAAGTTTCCAACAATTCAGAAGGTCCATGGTGACATTTACAATTTATATACAGTGTAACAAATTGTCAATGGAAAAAGCTTCAGATACTCCTTGGTTCCCAAAAGCCTGAAGGTGCTGTCTGCACTAGAGGCAAAAGCTATCTGCAATATTAGGTTGGTTTTCTTCCCACCTCCCCTCCCCCTTTTTTGTTTTTTGTGTGTTTTTTTTTAAATGAAAATTAGTCATCCCAATCCATCTTGAATAAAGTCAGTCCCTAAGTCCTGGGCGTATTTTACAACTGCTTAATCCCAGTGTTTAAGGCATGTTCATTAGATGTCAGTAGAGGGGTACTGTCAGAAATTATAATAATCACAGGCACTAAGAGTCAGTAGATTTACATAGCAACACCACTCTTCACAATACAAGGTAAAACAAATTGTCATGATGGAAGTTTTTCCTGAGTAAATTTGCTAAATACTGGTAAGGTTAGTGTTTTCCTTTTATACATCTTCCTCTGGAATGTCCTTTCGCATATGCTCAGCTGAAAATTAAAGTTTGCTCTGCAAATTTGCCTGAATGTCAGAAAGTAAAAATGTTAGCAAAATTCTAATTATATCAGCATTCCCAAATCTAAATATGGTCAAGATACTATGAATTTGCATGGTTTAGTATCACTTAGCTTTCAGCAAGAGTATTTCCTAAATGTGAAGATAAATATAAATGCCAATCCACACTTTTGTGCAACTGCAAACATCAAGAAAAGATTTTGGTATAGAGAATTAAAATAAGTTTAAAGTTCTGTGAATATATGTAACTCTGATAATGTTGACATTTTTCATTTTCTCCTCCTTTAGGATTAAAGGAAAACATTTTTAAATTGCAGGAACACAAAATACCTACAAATATATTCAGCTTTTTAAAACAGACAACTTGTCTATTCAGATTATCAAGTATCCATTGCCACAGAATTGTTTCACAAGTATGCAATAACTGACATAATTTCCTATTTAAAAAAGCTGTTCTTGGTTGAAAAAAGTGGATAGCTTTAAAAATAGATTTTCCAAAAGATTCAAAATGTGCATGACAGTTCTTACAACCCTAATCACCCTTGCTCCAACTTACTAAAGTTCATATAAACACTTGCTCAAGTCTGAGCATTACATTTAACAGGAGTTAAAGGGCACTAGAAAATCAGGATTGCAAAAGGTGCGACTCAGGTCTGTGCTATACCTGTACTTCTGACCGTCAGCTGAATCAAAACCCCTCAAAAAACTGCACCATCTGGAGTTGAACCCAAAGTTTGATGAAGTCTATGAAAAAAAATGAGCTTTAATGGGATTATTATTTTAAGTGCTCCATTTTAAGCTCACCATTTGCAGTGATGTAGCATCTCCTATTTCAAATACAAGAAACTGCAGTAATTGCACCTATCAGACTTGGGAATTAATGTTCCTTTACGTATTTTCAAATCTGTCAGCAGTGCAAAGTAAAAATTACAGTATGATTTAAAAGAAAAAAAAATCTTATTTTCATATTTCTTTCCATTTGAATCCTAGTAGGACAGAAACCAGCAACATGCTGAGAAAATAGGGTAGGAAAGAAATGAGTGCTTCCACAGTATGGGAACTCCAGAGAGTCTTATAGTGGTATAAAAACAAAGCTCTGAATGAAATTTGGTCTAGCCTGTGTGTCTTATGCACAAAGGTTAGCTAAAATTTAACTGCTGTGACCATAAAATATAAATAGCAATGATTTATTCACAAAATTCTGGATTAGATTGATTTTTTTTTTTTAACAAACAGTATGATCCATTAAATTATCAGCCAGTTGTATGTTTAAGCACAACAATAGAAAATGTAGTACACAAACACCTAAAAATCACAGTCATAAAAAGCAGGCAAGTACATCAGTCTTCTGGTGGCCAAAGCACAACAGATTAGTCTGCCAAACAAGTGTATGTGAATGTAAGTTGTGGACATTAGTTTTGTTAAAAATTGTTTCTACTGTCAATAAACAATTTTCTGTACTTTAATACTGTTCTTAAGGAATTGTAAACTGTTTGAAAATGTATGGACAGACAAGTAACAGTCAAGGATTTAAATATAGTGGTCAATAGGAAAAACAGGGGTTTAAATTTGCATGTGTGATGAGTGGGTAATTTGGAACTAATTCATAATTCATACCATTCTTAGGTAAGACAGTACTGCCATCATTTCTAACACTTGTGACCATTGTAGTAACAAGAGAAAAAACCCCAAACATATCAGCCCTGATACATCAATCACATATGCATTCAAAATTACAGCTATTTACATGAAAAATATATATTTAATTAAAAAGCCACTGAAAAACATGGACTTTTAGTCAGGTGCTGCACTTTCTGCAAATGAGGTAATTTAGATGCAAACAAATTAAGTTTAGTAGAGTTCAGGATCCATGGTCTCCACACTTAAAGCACAGATTGCTTCAGAAAATGGCTTGACTGTTTCTGTATGCTCAGAGGAAGAAATCACTAGATCCAGTTAAATCCTGCTTTGTAGTGTTCTTGATGCAACACTGACTAATGTCAGAAGGCTTCCCAGCTCAGTTTTACAACTGGTCTTTCAATAGAAAGAAAAAGGGGGGGACAAAAAAGAAAAAAATTAGTTATAAGTTGGTTTCATCCCAAGATGGATCATTCATGTTCTTTAGGACTTTTCTAACAAGCTTCTCCAAGTCCTTGCGAGCTCTTTGTTCCTCTTCTAATGATTTCTTCATCTTTTTGTTATCCTGTTTAACAGAGATAAAAATATTACTAGTTTGTTTTCAGGGCTTTTGACAGATCTTTTCTTAGTACACATACATTGTCAATTACAAACTCTGAAGGTTCTTCTCAGTAAAACAGATATTAGCTGTTCAAAAGCAAAACTTGTATTAAAACTTCTCAAGTTACATACACATATTTTCACTCAATGGAACAAAACCCACAAAATGGAAACTGAGCTACTTCCTATTCATACTTAGGGGCCCTTTATAACAAAAGTGCTAGTCACAGATGGTCAATAATCTTGAATCTGTTCAAATCTAATCAATGAGGAGTAGAATATATCTGTTGCTAATAGAGAAAGGAAATGGAACAATAAGCAGACTAAATATCTCCTCTAAGAGCCTCCTGTGATTTTAACTAGTTTCACAATCTCAGAAAAGCTTCTTAAAACTTAATGCAAATTGACTTGCTTCATTAAGAACATAAATAGTTGAAAAGAGTATCCTGAAAACCATTACACTCTCTGGAAAGTGTTTCTGTGACTAAATTTTAAACCAGATTGATGACTACCAGCAGTCTAAGAGAAGCCTGAATTTCAAGGAACACCATCACTCTGTTTGTACATTAACAAGAGAGTTCTCACTATTTAGTGCCATCAGGCAATATTGAAATAAATGAACAACAGGACTGTAAGGATGTTACTGACCAATCCACAGGAATGCTTACACCATTTAATTCTGTACAGGCCAAGGTGATGCTGGCAACAGTAAGGAAGCAACCAGAACATAACGCTGAAATAAGGCTCCAAGACAAGCCTACTGGTGTTTAACAAATGCAGGCCTGCAATTCAGGGGTCCCACTGAGGAGGCAACATCAGCTCTTATTTACAGACATTTCCAGAAATAGGATGTGATCACAGAATCATAGAATATGCTGAGCTAGAAGGAACTCATTGGGATCACAGAGTCCAACTCCTGGCCCTGTGCAGGATACCCCAAGCATAACACCATGTGCCTGAGAGCACTGTCCAAATGTTTCCTGAACTCTGTCAGGCTTGGTGTTGTGACCATTCCCCTTAAGACCCTGTTCCAGTCCTTAACCACACTGTCGGTGAAAAACCTTTTCCTGATACCTGACCTAAACCTCTCAACTCAGCTCCACACCATTTCCTTGAGTCCTGTCACTGGTCACGAGAGTGAAGAGATCAGTACCTGCACCTCAAAGTCCCCTCGTGAGGATGCTGAAGACCACAATGAGGTCTCTCCTCAGTCTCCTCCAGGCTGAACAAACTCAGTTGCACCTCATAAGGCTTCCCCTCCAGACCCTTCACCATACTCGTGGCCCTCTTTTGGATGCCCTCTAATAGCTTAATGTCTTTCTTAAATTGTGGTGCTCAAAACTGCACACGATACTCAAGGTGAGGCTGCACCAGCACAGAGGAAGAGTGAAACAATCACTTCCTTTGACCAGCTGGTGATGCTTTGTCTGATGCCTCCCAGGACACGGTTGACCCTCCTGGCTGCCAGGGACTCATAATCAGCTTGCCATCGACCAGTTCCCTCAGGCTCCTCTCCAGCTTCTCCTTCTCTAGTCTATACACACAACCAGGGTCTGTCACTTCATTAACTCCATTCCCTCTTCAAGTTGAGAAACTCAGAAATTTCATTGTTTTCCTGTAGGTACAGATTTAATGTATTAAGTCTGCCAATTCAGGTCTGTACTATTCAAGTGTAGTGTCTGTGGAGCAAGAGCTATGAATAACCTCTGGAAGGTGCTATGGGAGGGATCCCACTTGGCAGCCTGGTGTCTACACCAAGCAGGGTGCTATGTAGTCCCAGAGAGCCTTTATCCATAAAGGCTTTGCTCACTTGGGACCCTGCCACCTCAGAGGTTATTTCTGCCACTTCTCTGGTTGGCAGCATCACAGCAGTGGACCAACAAATGCTTCTAAGCTGAGAGTCCCAAAAGCCAAGAAAATGAATTTAAAGGTTTTAATATGTCTTGGCTTTGGAAGATGTTAGATACTCAAGACCATCTGTTTGGAAAGGCACAGGAAAAGAGAGCTATTGCTTGAAGCTCAGGTGAAGGTGACTTTCTCATTAAGGGTCACAGAGATGTGCAGAGCCTCAGTGAGGCTGCACATTTATTCTTTGTACAAAATCAGTCAGGCCATGGGAGTATTCATGGACTATTACTGCTGCTTGTGTCACATGAATTGTATTTTTAGAAAGACTGTCAAAATTGAATCCAACCTGGGATACTCATGCTTATTATGCTGAACCAGTAGAATTTAAGTATGCAAGACATCAACTGTCTATTGCAAAGAACATGCATGACAACCTTAGAAATACTGGGCATGCTTACAGATGGGCAAAGAATTTGGATTCATGTTTATAGCCCAAAACCGAAAGAAATTTTAATACAAATCCTTTTTAATTAACACAGGAATTTTATCCAAGTTCCTGAGTCAGACTGGTTAAGGTCAGTTGGCAAATTCATACACTGGAGAGCGAGGAAAATTCAGTGCTTTTTTCACCTATACATTAAGCAAAGACTATATGTGGCAGCATTAACATAGTTTAAACAAGCTGTGTCCTGACAAGAAGATGGTATTTTTAACATCTCATTTTAGACACTTAAAACAAGTGACAAAGCAGCACCCAGAGCTAACTTGAAACCCTCATCTAAAAAGGTCACATGATAGGCACTGAAAAGAACACTCCTCTCTAGAAATGAGAGGTTTTAAGAACTGATTTGTAAGAGATGTTCAGGTTACTGTAGGATTGTTAATGAAGGCCTAAATAGATCTAGACACTTATACTACTAAAATGATACATTCTAGAGCAAATACTATTTCTCAGCCTCTATAAGCTTACTTTGCTGGTGATACAGCAGAACTGAATTTGCTTAATGCTTCTGCTATTTCACAGTTTGCAATATCCAAGAATAGCTTAGTAATTCACCTCAGAGAAACAACACTTAACACTACTCTCAAAGGACTGATGACAACCACAATAGAGGGTACCTTTCCTCAAACGATATTTTACTTTTAAAATAATCCAAAATTCAAGTTCATGCCTGTCAAAGTGAATAAACTTACAATCCGTATTTGTTTTTACAATAAGCCTTCCATCTTTTCGTTCTCTGTGTTATAAATGTAGCAAGTTACCAACCTGTCTTAACTCCTGTACTTCATCCTTTAATGCATATACTGTGTCAACAAGGCTTCTAAAACGAAAAAGGAACATGATCTGTTATAACAGTTTCCAGAAATACATGACTAAATTTATTATTAGACAAAACTGCTAAATGAAATGCAATTTAAAAAAAACAACCTATAAACCAAAACCCCACAGCTAGTTGCTAATTTCAAACCTGTGTTAAAAACAAACAAACAAACAACCCCTATCTCTTATCCCAATTTATATTCAGTAAGGCAAGGACATGTTACCACCTTCTGTGACAGGAAACTCCTCTCCAGCACTTACAGACCAATACTAGTTTCTGTATTCCAGCTTTCTAGAACAAAACTGTAGTTTCATTTCCAACATACACCTTACCAAAAAAGTAGAACGATGCCACACACTAATTAGAAAGATGACAGCAGTTTAATATTGAAATCTGACAGCACCTGGAAAAATTATTTTTAAGTGAAACATTTCACTTCTTGACATGAGTGGAGTAAGTTGCACAGCATATACAAAGAAACCAGATATTTAAATGAAGGCCAACTAAAGGACTGGTAGGATACTCAGCTCTGTTCCCTACTACGAACATACCATACACACACTATTATAATGGGAGCCAGGAGGAAGAAGAGTGAAAAGTTCACTACTTTAATCTATCAATCATTAAATATTTTCTTACTTCTCTTCTATAACAGTCTGACCATTACTTTTAGTTTCTTCTACAATAATTTTTTCTTCTTCTGGAAGCAGGACTTGAGGAGCTGATTCTTTACGGGAACCTGTTGTAAAAATAAATTACAAAATGAGCAAATCACAAACATTGTTGGGGCCTTTTAAAGATCATTCTTTCATTTGCTGCATGATACACCTGCAGAAACAAGGTATACCACTTCCCATTTCCCCCTTCCCTCCACAAACAAAAGTTACTGACACATTTTTTACATTTGAAACCACAGCCTTAAAACAACAAAAAAATTGTTTGACACTCCTACTGCACTGCTGACAACTCCCATGTCATCGACAGGGGTGCTACACCATTCAACAAACAGTGCACTATTCAACCATCAGTAAAAGCTATACAAATTCACAATGGCAGACTGAGAAAGAGATAGCTGTGTTTAAATAACCATGATTTAAGCCTCAAGGACAGATTCTGATGTCACACTGATACAAATCCAAGAAACAGTTCAGCTCTAAACCTATTACTCTGTCACTGAGAAGCAGAATAGTGGTATCAAACGACACAGCAGTGAGGGGACAAAAGTTAAAACCCCTTTCCCTGAAATACTATAAGCACTACACTTCTGTGTGTGTGAACAACACATAAATACACTTACAGATAGTGTTTTAGTCCTATAATAAATTCCTATTAAATGAAATACACTCTTTGTATTTAATAAATGTTTTTAAAAGCATCTCAGTTTGATGATAAAAGCTAAGAACATTCAAAAATCTTCAAAACATTTTCCACACTCATTACAATTTATAACATCAAGGTAAAACACACAGATTAGAAAAAATTAGTTATGATTGGAAAAATCTAATCTCAGATATGTGCATTCATTCATACATAAAGTATGTATTCTAGAAACTTTACTTAATTAGGCTGCAACAAGTTACAAGTGGTTGTTTTTTTTTAAGAAGGTCTGTAAATAAATTGGTGTCTAATCATTTATTCAGAATTCAAACACTGCAGATAAGGCATTAAAGTTCTTGCACATTTTAAATAAGATATCAGTTTTAACAAACAGGGTACATTTGCCTACCAATTCATTTTAATGAACTTTCATTAACGAGGAACATCTCATCCACTTTGAACTGATAATCTGGTATTACAGAGCACAGGCCTGTCCAGAGAAATCAGTTGCTGAACAGCTGCTTTGTGATAACAGTTCTTTTCTTTTATGGTTCATGATAAAATACATAATCTAAACAAATAAAAAATGGAATAAATCACAGTCATTACAAAATACTAACTTCCCAAACAGCTGTAGTCTTCAGTTTTGAGCAATGATCTTGTAGGGACTGTACCTTAGCTCTATATGTTAAAATTATTTTAACTATTTTAACAAACAATGACAAATGTCTAATGAAGAAAACAGTTTCCTTAAGCTTACAGTAAATATCTAATGTATCAGTATGTGATTGCCAAAATTATATAGAATAAAGGTAACTGAAGATTTGAAAAAGAATCTTGTCCTTGAAAGCTGTAAGTTCTTATGGAGTGAAGAAATCTTTTAAGGGTTAATACACTTCCACTCCCACTTATTTGCCAGGAAGAAACAACCTATAAAACAAACATATCCAAACTCGGCAAGGAACTCAAGGCCACTTCCCTGTTTGCGCTGTCAATCTCTAATTGTAAAAAGCTCTCTCATGTTTATTTCAGTTAACTAGTTACTGCTCTGCTTTATTAGCCTAACAGGTAACATACAACACTGAGTTAAACCTTATATTAGGAATTAGTTTGGCAGCAGCTGCTACCAGATCACTACATTCTGGGTCTCCGTATCAACGTGGAGCACCTCAGCTCAGCACACACCAAGGGAGACACAGACCAAAGGAACAGAACTGTCACGTGTTTCTCACCCGTGACTCCCTTCAACCAAAAGGAGCATGCATTATCATTCTCTCTGTACGGAGCTGCATCCAACTGTCTGCCTGGGCAGAGTAACAAGGGTCCTTGCAAAGTAGAAATAGTGTGGAGTAGACAGCTTGGAAAAAAAAATGTCCCATACATGTTATACACACACATGCACGTAAAAGAGACGTCTACATCAGCATATCCTGATGTATGTATGGCAGAGCATAGCAAACATCTAATATTACTGAGACATAGAAAGCAGTTCACCAATATTATACACACAAGGAAACCCCATGCTACACATATACACACAATGGAAAACTGCTGCTGTGAACGCTGACCTTCCTGTGCCATAAAACATTAACTGCCATGGAACTCAAGACATCAAAACTTTCACTCTTGGCTGCATTGCTCCAATACCCTCAGTCATACAACTCTTACTTGTATCTCAGATCTTTGCTGCTCACACAGTTTGTACTTATGCAAAAACCCACACACTTGCTTCTTAATCTTGGTTTGCTTTTGTGAGCTTCAGTGGGTTTTTCTTTATTGTTGTTGACCTTTTCTTCCTAAACCCCACAAGTGCTTGCTGAGTATCACAGGTACAAACACACAGTGCATCTAGCCTGTCACAAAGGACCCTGTAATCAAATGAGTATGTGCACAGTAACAGACTTGAGATGTCAAGTTCTAAAGACAGAAAGAAGCTATTTCAATATCCTGCTTTTATGCACCATTTATGTCAGCAGCTTTTCTTTTTTTAACATGCATTTTCTGGCAATTACATATCCAGCAGTAACTTCAAGCAGAGTTACCTCATCACTGGTACTCAGGAATATTCCCTAAACTGCACCTTGTGCCTCCACCTTTATGCCTATTCTCTGTGTAACCATTTCTCTCCACAAAAGCTACAGCTTTAGGACATGAAGAGAGTGTTGTGTTACAGTACAGTGGGTATTTCACATTGGGTTGTACTAAAAGCATTGTCTAGGAAGTTCCTGCAGCTCAGATAATTCCAAACACCTTTGAGACATACTCCACATTTTCATGAAGTAGGGTAGAAGAATCAAGTTACTTCAGTTTGTCATGCCACCCCTCAAGCCTAAGCATCCAAGTTTCTGAATTTTATTGAGAGATACTACTAGGTCTCACTCAAAGTCAAACAGGCCAAATGATTATATTTAAATTGACTTCCAACAATTCTGTCCCTAAATCACCTTAAGACAAAATAACCAAAAGTACTAGTTGAACGTTTTTGGGTTTGTTCAGTTTTTTGGTTTTTTTTTTTTAAAGATGGGCATCCCCTACCCCAAGCTGTACAAAACAGGGTTTCATTTGGTTTTCTTTTTTTTTTTTTTGGGGGGGGGGGTGGGCTGGAGGGGTATTGGGGGAAGTAAGGTAGATGGGAGAAGAAAAGATGTTTGGCAAACCCAAACAATTACTTCAAGAATAATGAACAAATATTAAGGCCAAGTAAGTTGCCATAACTTGTCAATGGGGAACTCCTAAATCCAGGGTCTTGGAAGAACAAGTGCACTATTTAGAAATCTGTTGAATAATTAAGGTAAATAACTGACCACTATAATCAAGATTCAACTAAGTTTCCATCAATTAAATTCCATCACAAAAATAAAGGTATTTATCAATACCTCTCAGTCCTAGAATGGAGAATAAAGAATTACAATGCTTTTTGACAATACTCTGCCCTAAATTATAGGTTAGCAAATTTAGCCTCCAGATTAAAACCAGTAACAACACAGCCCACCCAGCACTCAGATCAGGGCTACAGACCTTAGCAACACCCTCTGCATAATGTGGTGCAACATCTGAAATACAAGAATAAGCCTGTGGATAACAGCCCCCTGCTTTCAGTGTCTGATGTCCTTTCCAGCCGAATCAATTAGACAAAAACAAGCAAGCAGTTCTGACCATTTCTGGAAAAAAAAGGAAAGCTGAAACCTGTTCTGATATTTACATGGCTGAAAGACTTCATGACAGAAGTTCACTTTATACCTGTCTGAAACAGGTAGAATGTCACTCCTAGCCCTGGAGTATGGTCTTAACACCAAAACAGAAAGATACTACAGAGATTGAATGCCACAGAGGTTCTCAGTGATGTCTGTTTGCAATCATAACTCACAATCCCAGCCTTTCATTCCCTCTCCTCTAAAGGAGCTTGACCACTTTAAAGAATGGTTGATACAGAAGTACAGAATGTTTGGGTTGGAAGGGACCTTAACAAGCTGACAGAAAACAAGTTTCAGAAGGAGCTGTACTGGTAAACAGTCTGGTCCTTTGTCTGAATCATTTAGCAGACACATGTGAAGAGAGTCCAGAAATTTTGCAGGAGGGAGATAAGAAAAGGGGGATGGAATTCAGATACCTTTTCACTTTAACCGGATATTAAGTCTCTGCCTATGTTCCAAGACCTCGTCTGTCCAAGAACCAGTGAAGCCAACAGTAAAATGGAGGTGGGTATTCACATCACCTACTTAAAGCAGCTAATTTCAAGGCCTCAGTTAAAAGCCAGCTCTCTCCAGTCAATCAAGAACAGTTTTCCTTCCTCCAGCTGGCCAGCTGGAGGAGATGGCTCATAGTCATAGAAGACTGAGTGTCCTAATTTAAGCTATGGAAGTTAGATGTGTGGTGATGGTTGTTAATTTCAAGAAGTGCACAGCATAATCTGAGGTCAGCAGCAACTTCTCTGTTGCACAGCTTTTTTAAGTATTGCTCTTTTCTTCACCTCTTCATACCTTTACCATGATTAGGACAGGTAAGAAGGGGAACAAGGTAGGGATAAAGGTAAAATTAGCAACAGTACTTGTAAATATACAATTCTGGTTTTCATCTACTTTATTAGGCTCTCTTTGCAAGCTAAGAAGCTCTCAGAAATTGAATTTGCTTGAGTTTCAAAGACAGAAGCATGACTTGCTACTGAAAAATCAAGTGTGTGCATATAAAACTGTTTAGATCTACCATTAGCCACTGGCATGTACAGTCATGTACACTTCCTACTGAAACAAACATCAGACAAAAAAAAAAATTACCTGTCACTTACAACATTGCATTTGTTATATTAAGGATGTTAAAGTGGATGAGCAGACCTACCAAATTAATCCTCTCTTTTTTTTACGAATTTTTCATGAGGTCCTAATAAAAAGGATCCTAAAAATGGTGCTCCCAGAGTCTGTGTGTGTTGAGATTTAATTACTGGAAAAAACAATCCTTCATGCTACAGATCTGCCAAAATCAAAAGGGTGCCCTTTAATATCTTTGTACAGAAAAAAGAAATCAGAATCCAAATATCAGACTAAACTTTAGTTCACTGTATAAAATACACCACTGTTTCCAAATTCTTGGGAATAATAAAAAAGGTTTGGGCATGAAGTTGTTTTTTGTTTGTTTTAACTAACAGTGACACAAAAACAGGAAAAAACTCCACATGACTCAGATGACTGATCTGGGCAGTTTATAGCAATATGCTTTGATGAGTGAAATGGAAATAATTAAAGTGGACCAAAACACAACTTGGTATGCAAGTGTTAGTCACATAAGAACAGAATGCATAGCTTAAACAGACACAAATACACCACCTGAAGAAGTGGGATATTTCTAAAGACAGCATTTATAAAGAGTCATCCCACTAAACTTCCTGTATTTCACTAACCAACACAAAAACTTCCAGCCAGAGGGCTGCAGGACTAAAACTAGAATTGCCACAATCCTAGCAAAATAATGTTATGACCTCCTAGTAGAAAGAAGCGATCATTTCATTTATACTGATGTAAACATTTTAGTATGTATATTAGTTTATAATTTTATTTAAATTCACTCATATATGAGCATCTTTTAAGTAGAAAGACTAAAGATAACTCTTACTTTAAAAAGAGAAACACTGTAATATTAAATCTTGGAAACATGTAAGTTATTTAAACGATTAGCATATTAATAAAATTTTAGTCTGGTAACAAGACCTGCAGAGATTGTTTCAGTAATTCAGCCAGTGTTTTTACTGAGAATACACCAATCCAAAAAAAATCCCCAAAAAAACCCAAAAAACCCAAATCAAAAAAAGAAGAAAATAAAATCAATTTAAGGAGAAAGGGGGGCAACAGAGAAACATTCTATAGATGTTATTTAAAAAAGAGAAGATATAGAAGAATACATACTTCACATTACATTGAATTTCTTGTAGGTGTCAACTACATTAAACAAAGATTACACAGTTATGTCAAAAAAGGTCTTTCACTTCAGCATTTGATTCCTCTGGGAAGAAGGAAGGAAGAGAAAGGAGGTATGGGGAGAAGAGAATGTGTTAAGTTACAAGTTATGCTGTCCTTTCCCCTGTGTAATAATTAAATATTAAAGTCACAGTCTAGCAAATGGAAAATTTATTTCAACTGTACATAACAGATGTTCTTTTTATAGAAAACAAAACACTTAATTGATATATGCAACCACAAACAATATGCATACTGTACAGTACAATGCAACATTCAGATATACATCCATTTTGCATTTTCAAAAGGCAGTCACCTACTAAAGATGGCTTCTCCCATTCACAAATGAAGTGCACAATATATATTATTTTTTCTATGTTTTACGTCACTATATACACATTACTGTGTTTTGGCAAGATTATGCAAAACACCCAATTAATATTGGTTGGTTTCAATTTATGGTAAATACTAATTTATGGAAACACTGCATAAGCCATGTGAAGAGGGGCTGACAATGGCTTGAACCTACCTTCCAATTCAGATTCTCCATCCTTCCAGTGTATTTGTAACTGTACACATACAATTTACAGAATTGCATAAACATAAGGTACTGTTATTACCATGACTGAAGTTCCACAAAAATAGAAACACTGAACCTTCGGACTGAATACCACCATTTCCACATTTGCCTTTTTTGTTTGTTTGTTTTAAGCATTTTGCATTAATACTCCTGATCAGTTCACAATAGCTTACAGCCTGTAACACTGAAGACATAGAATGGTTTTAAATGTGCTATGATGTTAATATGAGGATAGACAATATGAGAGATCCTAATTATGATAATACTTAATGACTTAAATGCTACAATAATTAATGGTGGTAAACTGTCAAAGCTTTGGTGCATATAAAGTCAGTAAAATCTTCATATCTGGATAGCAAACCTTTCTGTGTGATAAGGAAATTTCAAGTGCAACAAGTGTATTACAAACTCATATTTACACTATATAACATGAAACAGACATAAAGGAATTATCATTTATCCAGTGCAGAAAACATTATTTAACTAGAACACCACAGCATAAGAAACAGGGCAAAAATCCATACTTTCCATATATGTTATTAAAAAAAAAAAACAAACAGCAAAACCAACACAAACCAACAAAACAAAAACTGACTGAAAGGAAGAGGGGAGTGAAGTGTGTTACAAATGCGCGTGAAATGGCATGGAGCACACATACTTATCTCGTTTCTCTAAGCAACACTCCTCCATTTAAAAAAAGATTCAACATACAGAAGTTCCTGGTCAACACATAAATACATGACCAGTAGTAAAACATAGCCCTGAAAACTCTCCTTAGTAAGCACCACTGCTTTTGTCAGTCACATTACTGAATGCCAACAATAGTAAGAGAGGATAAAACACATCATCAAACAAGACTGAATGAAGATCTGAAGACATGAGTTGCTTTGAAATATCTTGTCCACACTGACCACCTTCTGGAACCATGCATGCCTATTACTAACAATTACTAGCAATTACTAACAACTACTAGCAATTACTAACTTTCTGATCGTGTAACCTGCAGAAAGGTATCGATTATCTTCTAAACAGTGTGATCAAGTTGCCAGGCTGCAGTTAATTGCATTATGATTATTCTGAACTTGTTCACAGAGTAATATCTGAACTCTGGATAACATGTTTATGTGAAAAGGGTAAGGGAGTTGCACTTGGGAACCCTAGTGAAACTGAGAACTGTTTCTGATCTCTCATCACGTTCATCATACTTTTCCCTAATGCTAAAAAAGATTTAGAAAACAAGTAATTTTTGTTTTGATGCCAATTACTTTAGCAACAAGACAGAACACATACACACACACTTCACCCCAGCAGTGCCCCTGGTGCAGGTTTGAGACCTTCAGCTGTGCACAGCATATCACAGTTCTCTGAAAAGCCAACACGACTGTAAGTGAAGAGCTGCTGTGAAAACAAACCTGCTCATGAGAGAAGTTACAAGACACAATAAAATCTGTCATGGACATGCTCCAAACAGTACAACCCAAAAGCCAAGCATTCTATTATTCAGAACTTCAAACAAGCCAATTTGATTACAGTTGTACCTAGAGTTTCAGATGCTGAACACTGGAGCCTCCATCAGGGGAACCATTTTCATCTCGTCTTTTGAAGAAGAATGGTCAATTGAGAGTTGGCAGCTGTGTATTTTAACAGGCAAGTAAACATCTAAACCCTGCTTTCTGCCACGCTACTGCATACAGTAAAGTGACAGTATGACCACAGGTAACATGAGATTATCAAAACACTGCATGTAATGAGCATGGACTGCCAGGTTTTCATGACAATTGCCAGACTGGGGTGGGGGGAGAGCAGTGAGGTCCTTCATATAAACGTTTTAAGCAATGAGGAAAAGACAGCACCATAAAACCAGAATTTTTTATGGATTAGCAAATGCTCTTCCAGACAAATAGGCCAGATACGTGAATATCTGAATGATTTTACAGCTCTTGTACCGCTTATTTCTAAGCTGCATTTTTCTTACTCTACCAGCTTTGTATTTTGTTAATAATATGTAGAAAATCCAACCACTACCACTAAGGTATTTCCATATAGCTGGCACTCAGCTCACAAACCAGTATGGTTTCAGTACAAAATATAAAAATGTGCTGTATCTAAAATAAAAAAGGAAACAAAGGACCTGTTACTACACTGACCAAGTCAAAAGAAAAAAAAGACCATTCAGAACTACAAATTAACATCTGTCAGTTAAAAAAGCCCTCAAGAAATAGCATCCTTAACAGGATATACACTTTTTAGAAAGACTTATTTGTATGTGTATTGAATTGGCAATAGAGCCATCCACCAGGTATAACTGAAGTTTCAGGAGCTCCCTCAGAAGTTGTTAAAATATCACATTAAAGAGACAAGGAACAGCAAGAAAACATCTAAGAAAAGCAGGCTGTGATACAACAAGCATTTGTTAAGAAAAAGCTCAGAAGTGCATTAGTTCTGGTGAGAGATATATGAGCAACAGCTCTTACGAGATGTAGACCCCATTCTGTAACTATGGGCTGTCCATATACTGTCATAGTCAGAGTCTTCTGAGAGGTCTGAAGGCTCCAAACGAGAAAGACTACTGCGACGACCCAAGGAGTCTAGACTTGATTGGTCATCATCAGCCAAGACGTGATTATGCATCAGGTCAGTGCCTTGCCATGCTAAGGATGTATAGGTGAAATGAAATGGTGGATGTGGATAGGCAGAGGTGGGATGAGGAGGAGAACGTAAGGAATAGCCACAACCAAACACATGAAATAAAAGCAAAAAGGTGATGGGAAGAGAAGGAAAAGAGAAAATATTGTTAAAAAGGCACCAAAGTTGTTGTTTTTTTCTTATTTTTTTTTCAAATTTGTTTGGGGTTTAGGTATAAATTACACTCAGCATATAATAATGTTTGAACCATTACAATACAATTTTGAAGTGACTTTTAAGCTTCTACTCTCAGTTGAGAATTTCGAATAACAAAATTTTTTGAAGAGGAAGTTAGGTTCTTTTGAAATACAGTGTCAGTTCTGGTCTGGGGGGGGGGTGACTGGGCACAGAACAATAAACACAGTAAGCCAGCATGATCCAGTGCTGATGTGAAAAGCAATAGCCCCTTCCCCATCAGATATCTGTACCTCCATCCTTTCCCTCCCTTGTAATGACACAATCTTTTGTACAGTTGCTTCGTGAGCCAGGTAAGGAAACACCTTCTGATGAAAGAATCTTTTGTAGGGTTAGTTTTTTCAAGCAGGTAATTTTTTCCACCAGCTCACGACACAGTCACAGAAGTGCTTGTGTCACCACCGTGAAGAGGAAAATGCAGGGGAAAAAAAAGCAAAGGTTCTCATGCAGAGCACGGCTGCTGACTTCTACATCAGCAGCAACATCTTGCACCCACTGAAGGGGACTGCCAAAGTATAGGTTTTCCGTGCCTGTACCCCTTGTTGTTTGTTAAACCATGTGATAAATTTACTCACAGAACAACAGGGCCAAGAGGCTAACAGCAGTACTGCCTAGCCCGTTCCGACCCCTCACACACCTCTTCCTAACACACCTCTATCTGAATCTACCTTCCCAATTAAATACTTTAGATCTTTGGGGTAGTCTAAGGACCCTTTTTTAATTTGTAAAGGCCTGGCAATATCCAAGGACTGAAACATGTAAGTGGGTGTGCTTTTGCAATACACATGATATTGCAAAAGATTTTAAGTCTTCATTTGAAGTAGAAACGCAAAACAAACTCAGTATTCAAGAAGCACGAGAAAGTAAAACTTGGCTCTTTCACTTCCATCTGTCTCCCCAAATTAAACCCCACATCTTTCCCACCCAAAGAACTGAAAAAAAGTTGCTCTGCTACCTCTAATGCCACACCTTACTAGCGTGCACTGGTGCCACAGCTCTGCTGAACTGACGCTGCCAAAAGCAGCACCCCTTGGGCTTTGGATTAAGGTGCAGGTAGGAGAATTGCCCAGGAGTGCTGTGAGGGACAGGCAGAATATTAACATGGAAGTAAAAATGGAGTGTGTAAAACAACAGCATACTTCATGGATGACAGGCAACTCTCTCATTCTATTATTCTACACTGATTACTGCTCCTACAGAAGCAATTCCAGGTTGATTGGTTCTTTCCCCGTTTCCAATTCCAGTCTACAAACCGGTTTTCTGAAACCTAAAGTCTTAGACAACAACACTATTCTTTTCAAACAAAGCAGCTGTGTGCTTATCAATAAAAAAAACTTGTTTCTTGCTGCAACTAAGAGCAAATAAAAACTGTCAACTTCTGATGTATGCAATGATACCCACAGCAATATGTATATTTCTTAAATATACATAGAAAGGAAAAAATAGGCAAGCAAAAAAAAAAACATATCCATTTTATATCTGCACACACCCCCTACTATGCAAGTGCAAATGTTTTCCCAACCATTTCTTGTCACATTATCCTTGGAAATAATAAATAGATTATAGTTCAGGCATTTAAACAGCAATCATCTATTTAATTTTGTTTGGAACAACAGTATATCTTCAGAACTTTGATTACGTTCATTTCCTTTTATCCAAATTAACTGTACAAATTAAGTGTACAAACACTACTGTAATGACTACAGGGCTATAAAATAGATTAGTATTAATAAAAAAATAGTAATAGTAGTTAATTTTATCACCTTGGAGTTCATCAAGACAGAAAAATTAAAAGGAAGGCTTTTGCTGTTACTTCAAAAGTTTCTACAGTCTGTAGAAATGTACAAACTGACAACAGCCATATTCCCACTTTAACTTACATAGGAATACAAAGTAGTTGCATTCTTTTCAAGGTGATAATAGTAAGAGGACACATATTAGTGTCATCCATCTTAGTTCATCCATGAACTAAGTTTGCAATTGCATTTTGAGGCTTCTCAACTGTCAGCATAAAGTGCTTTTGCTTGGAAGCAAAATGGGCCCAGAGTACTGTAGACAGCAGTAAGAGTGATTAATACTGCAAGTTGAAACAGCTTTAGTGGACAGGAAGTTATGATGTCCACTGTCCTAGTTCCTGACTACAGCAAAACCAGCCAAGTACTTCAAGATCATTATACTGTGTTCCAAGGATCTCTGAATTAAATCAGTATTCGACAGTGCAAAAAGGAACAAAGCCAACAGCATTTTCTCCTCCCTCGTGTAAATGGAACACATGCTGGTGGACTCCCCTGCTTTGTGCAACGTTTTACTTACAATACAGAGGAACTCCACATGGCAACCTTGATTTGGATTAAATGAAGTAGGACCCCAGAGGCACGTTACACGTTTTCAATATGCTAGGTATTGATCTGAGAAACTAAAAATGGCTTTAAGCAACACGCATAGCTGAGAACAACTTCTCCTGAAATTATGAGACGGGGTTAAAATTTGTAGTTAATACTAAAAACAACTAGTGGCAGTAAAATTAAAGAAATTTTTATAAGTCTAGGTTACTTTTCCATAGAGAAAGTCTTTGTTAAATAGAACACAACAAAGATACAGTCCTCCAAAATTATTATGACTTCTTCATTCCTCATCTCTACTTAACCAGCTTCTTGAAATTTAATCAAAAGCATACTGTTTAACTGTCATATTCAGTTCACACACCTCTCATTCACTAGTGAAGGTTTAGTACAATTTTAAACCATGACAAGTTTGGGTTTCTGTTGTTCTGGATTATTTTTAAATACTGACAGAATAACAGTCTCTAACCATGCTCCTTGGCATCCAATACATAAACATTTGGCACTGATGTTAAGCCAGAAACAGGTTATTATTTCTTGCAGGTCCAGCTTGATATTTGCAAAGGCCTGAGGACACACAACACTCTTTTTGCAAACTATGTAATTTGTGTTTTAGATAGCCATTTCTACCCATTTGACTACTTTCTAACTTACTTGAATTTAGTGTTTGACGTGTTTTGGCACTTGTGCAATATGCTTCAATGACTTTAAGAATCTGAGCATCTTCTTCTAAAGCAGCTGTACCTAGAATCAATGGGAAAAAGCAGAATTTTAAACATGGTCATATTTCCTAATACAGAGAAGTCTTTGCAAATCACTACATTTCCAAAGTTCAGCCTAATCAACCCTTGAAAATTCTCTTAATCACACTATTTTAACTGAACCTCAACAAACTAAAGTAATAGTTTTAAAAGATAAATACTATTTTGAAATGCTTAGAAAAAAGTCAGAGTAATCACCCTCACATTCAGGAAATTTTCTGAGCATCTGAAATTGCACAGAATGGGTTTTGAAGTATAAACACTCTGCCTCTAAAACAGTCACTACACTGAAAAAAACCTGTATGGTCTAGTTATTATTTATGCATACAATTTCATCTGCATATTACTTTATTATTTAATCAAAGAAATCAAGGAACAGAGTATTAATTCAAAGAAGACACTGAAAACTTCTGGTGTTTGCGTGTGTACATATATATATATATATATCCCTTTCAACAGTTCACACTATTGAAAATGAAACTCAGAATTAACAGCATAATTTCAGTACAATTTCAGTCCAGTGTGCAGTAGGAAAGATGCCACTATCATATATCTGTGTAAAGTAATTAAACTTATCACACTTCAACATAGAATCAGCACTACTGAAAAATATCTAACTATTCAAGCTTAACATGGCAAAATTTTCCTAAAGGTAGAGCTCCACATCAAATCTTCTCCTGGGGCAAGTCAGTAAAAATACTTGCAACAGAGTGAAATTCCAATCAATCTGAATCTAGAGGTACCTCTGCCATTAGTTTAGATGGAACCAGAAGTCTACAAGCAAGGCAAGACAATCTGTTGTTTCAAAAGCATTTTTCCTGTTTACCTTCTTGAAAAAAAATAGGTTTGAACATTTTCTGCTACATGAATCTGAACGACTTTCAACATCAAAATGTGTAGTTGCGTTCTCTGTCAGCCAATGCATCCTGTTAGTTTTTGTGATTTGTTATCACCAGAACAAAGTCAACTGTCCAAACATTTGTCAGGATTAGCTGTCAAGCAAACTTCTGAAGAAATTATCTTGACCTGATATAATTCTCCTAGAGTTTAAGAGTTGCAGGTAGTCCAAAGTGTAGGCTATTCCTCTTTCAGGCAAGAAGAATAATTGGATTTTGTAGTTAGAATGCAGCAGCATTATTATGATTATTACAGTAGCAGGACAAATATTTCACTTCTGAAATGAGTATTGTGAGGCACTCAATTAGAACACCTTACTTCTTTTGTTTTGTCTGTTATAATGCTAATTTGACACAGCAGTTCTCAAAACATAGGCCATAAATCCCTCAGATTCCAGAAAAGATAAGTAATAAAACCCAAACCTCTCTATCAGTATGCTTTAAGTTCAATGGAAGTTCCTCCATGGAAAACTTTTACAGCTCCACAAAAAAGCTGAAAAAGCTGAATGAGCACTAGCAGAAGCTTCTAATTACTAGGAATCTGTAAGGATTTTTGTAAGTAACACTCTTGGAGTTAAAGTTACCTTTAAGTCAAAGAATACCTTTTATTGAAAGTTATCTCCTACATACAAAATACTGTATTAATTTAATTAGGAGTAGAACAATATATTTGCAAGCCACAGATTCCCTCCTTCCCCCAAATAAGAACTCCTAACTCCTCCCACTGTGTTCTTTAATAATTGCTAAGTCAGCAAGTTGACAGCTTTACCACTATCATTACAACTACTGAATCTCCATTCTCCAACATCTGAAATGATACTGTACTATAGTACTTTCATTTTTTCCTCAACAGATACTTTCCTTTAAGGATAAAACATCCCAAAATAAAATAGCCACTTGCACATCCATGAAGAGGATCATTCTATTCAGTACCATAACCTTTACCATATGAAATTCAAAGCACATTCAGAAAGACTAACACCTTAGACAAACCAACAGTGTCCTGAGGAAAACCTTTCACTCTCCAACCCTCCATAAGCCAATAAGAGACAATTGTCACCATAAGACACTTTATGCACCCCATACTCAAGGCACAACTCTGTCTTAAAAAGCACATGAGCAAAGGACAAAGAAGCAAAAGCTACAGTAAAGATCTGGCCAACAAAATACCCTGTCTTTGATGCAAGTAATTGGATTATTCAATCACACAAATTTCTACACAAGAATTACAGTGGTGTCACTGACAACTAAGTGGACACCGTGTTTGCTTGATAACATTAATCCCAGAATATACCAAGTTGGAAGGAACCCATCAGGATCATCAAGTCCAACTCCTAGCCCTGCACAGGACCATTCCCAAGAGTCACCACATATGTAAGAACATTATCCAAACACTTCTTGAACTCTGTCAGGCTTGGTGCTGCGACCACTTCCCTGGGGAGCCTGTTCCAGTGCCCAACCACCCTCTGGGTGAAGAATCTTTTTCTAATATCCAACATAAACCTGCCCTGACACAACTTCAGGCCATTCCGTCAGGTCTTGTCACTGGTCACCAGAGAGAAAAGATCAGTGCCTGCCCCTCTCTTCCTCTCATGAGGAAATTGCAGACTGCAATGAGGTCTCCCCTCAGTCTCCTCTTCTCCAGGTTGAACAGACCAAGTGACCTCAGCTGCTCCTCACACGGCTTCCCCTCAAGGCCCTTCACCATCTTCGTTGCCTTCCTTTGGACACTCTCTAACAGCTTAACATCTTTCCTGTATTACAGTGCACACAATGTTCAAGGTGAGGCTGCCCCAGTGCAGAGCAGAGCGGGACAATCCCCTCCCTCGACTGGCTGGCGATGCTTTGCCTGATGCCCCCCCCAGACAGGGCTGGCCCTCCTGGCTGCCAGGACACTGCTGACTTATATTCAACTTGTCATTGACCAGGACTCCCAGGTCCCTTTCCATGGCACTGCTTTCCAGCATCTCACTCCCCAGTCTGTACCTACATCTGAGGTTGCCCCACCCCAGGTGCAGAATCTGGCACCTCCCCTTGTTGAACTTCATCTGGTTGGTGATTGCAGAGTCCTCTAATTTGTTGAGGTCTCTCTGCAGGACCTCCACGCCTTTGAGGGAGTCAACAGCTCTGAGTTTTCTGTTGCCTGCAAACTTGCTCAGTATCTCTTCCAGTCCTGCAATGTTCTCTCCACTCCAAAATATCCAAGCATCCAGATCTTGACCCTTCTCTTTTCCTGTACATTCACCAGAGTCTCTCAGTTTAGTGTTGTTCTTCTGACTTCAAGTAGTCTAAAGCTCTGCAATTTCTTTAGCTACAGATGAGCAAATTACCTTATTTATAGAAGGTTAGAAAAGACTGTTGGATCTCAGAAATGACCATGGAAGTAACTCATCTCTGACTCAGTAGCAATAACTAGCCTTCCAAAACCAAGCTCAGCAGAAGCTCCTACCATAATCAATTTAAGAACATAGCTACAAAGTATTCTGCAAGAGTGGTACAGAATCTTCAAACTGTTGTTTACAGTATTAAAAGTCAGGTTTACCTTACTGAACTTTACATGACTCTACCTTCAACCTCACTTCCTGCTAATAAACAGGTAGAAATAGGCACTTCACAAGCATACATCCACTGTATCAGTGGATCCTAATCAGTAAAGCACTAGAAAATAACTAATGCCATTGTAGCATAAGCACCTAAAATGAATAAAACAAACTATCCTCTGGAGATACGTACCCCTCTCCCCTGACACGAGAGAGGAAATTAGATTTGCTTACACTGTACACCTAACTTTCACAGAATTTGAACTGATGTTAATTCCAGCACTTGTATTATGCAGACATTTGTTCAAATCTCTCTTACTTTTTCTCAGAGCAAACTCTTCATCTGATGGCTTCCGTTCTGGCTTGCGTTTGGGAAGCAGCTTTTTCATGGTTTTAGGGCTTTTACTGAGATCCTGTATGGGGAAAATAAAAAGAGTAGAGTTTCTATACAATATTTCAAAAGTTTAACTTTTAAGTTGCATACCGAAGTTACTAACTAAAAACCTTTTAACAGCACCAAAACTAAGTTTTTAAATATTTTTTGCCACCTTCAAGTTGCCTGAATTGGCTGATTTCCACTCTACCCTTCCTCCAACTATACACGAAGTCAGGTATTTTATATGTTCTAATAACAGAAATATATAGAAAAGCTGCTGCAAAAGCACACAGGCTGTTTGGGAGCTAGAGTGAAGGGAAGAGGTAGGAATACATTAATACAGGTTTTTTTCCTGAACTATTGAAGAGACATGATCCATTTCACTTGTCTACTTAGAAGCAGGTAAAAATTGACCTAACAAGGAAGCTTGGCAGGTAGTATACTCTTCAAAGCCAAAATTTGTAAAAGTTTAGGTCTGTTCTTACAAAGCCCTACAGCAAAAAAAAAACCAAAAAGCAAAAGAATGAAAACCCAAACCATCCAACCAACCAAAAAAACCCCAGCAGCATTTCTGCTCAAATATGCTGGTCTACCCCTTACCCTAAGGACCCAAGACATCTTCTACGAAAATAAAGAACAGGAAAGTAAAAGGTGAATGATCAGGACAGATCAAAGAAAATGAGGATAGGTTTTGAGCATCATTGTATGCTAAATATTGTAAAGATGATAAAATTTTAATATATCAGATAATTTAGTAGCCTACACATGAAAGCATGAAAGTATTTTAAGTTAAATAACAAAAAGAGCATACAGTACAGCCAAAGTAATACAGTCAAACAGACGAACCTCTTGTAGCAACCAAACTACAATACTAATCTTGCAATGCAGAGCACTTTATCACTTTTTCCTTGTTGTTTAGGGGATTTACAAAAGAAAATAAAAGTGTCACACACAGCCATCACAAAACAAAAGCAAACAAACAAACAAAACAAAAAGCCACAAACAAACAAAACAAAAGAACCAAACCCCACAATAACAAAAACACAGCCAGGCCTTGCTGGGACACAGTGTTTAGGCTACAGTTTCTATGAATCTGAAATTCAGATATCTGCAAAATAAAATTTTGCTGTCAGCATCTCATACTTGCAGAATAAAATGTTCTTAGGTATAAGTGCATGATACTTTCTGGGCCCTGTAGCTCTACACTACACTAGTATAATTAGAATGCATGATAAAAATACTGAAAGAGGAGATACCACCAGGCTAGAGAGCATGCAATACTCTTACATACATGCAAACTTCTTACATAAATCTGAAGTTTTCTTATTCTTGACAAAACTACGCAAAATGTAGCGGAAGGACCAAATTAACCTACCATGTGGCTAAACACACTCATAGCTTTTGGAACGGTTTCCTATCTCATACCACATGCTACTTAACAAAACAAATAAGCCTTCATGTCTTCTGAACCGTAAGACTAAATCCCTCTTTGAAACAAACAGCACTGGTACGTTACCTTTGATTCAGCATTGGCTGTCAAATCACCTTTATATTAGACAAAAACATGCACAAAATCGTAAAATGGTGGTGCGTGAAAAAAGTTAAAACTTCCTGTTGTAGGTCTGCTACAGAACCCTACTTCTTGGCCGCTGCATCTCACCTCTTTGTAACAAAGAGCTGCTGAAGGCCGCAGTGGCGGCGCGGGCCGCAAGCAGCTCAGACTCCAAGGCTTGGGGGTTTTCGGAGGTTCCAGCGGTCCCCAGTTTATCGTGGTATGTGGAGTCCCGTGATGTGACGGATGGGGGAGAGTGTGGTACGCAGGAGTCAGTGGTATTGGTTTGCTGTCTGAATGCTTACTGGAGGGTGTTACTGGATGAGAAGGAAGCTGTCAAACATGATGGGAAAGGAAAGAAAGCATATTATCTTAACGAAGACATAGTATCATCAAGGACTGGTGAAATAATCTCACTTGCTATCTAGTACTTCTGTTTATTGCAGCTGGCCTCTGAAAATTTTTTACACTAAATTCTTTGAAAAAATGGAGCTTAAACAATTTTCATTGTCTACCACAGAGCAAACACTAAAGAAAGAATAGCTACAAGCAGCCCTGCTCCCACTTCTCTCTCTACTGAGACAGAGTTAAATTTAGATCCATTCATATCCAACAATTCAAATGCAGAACTCAAAAGAAATTACTTTAGTAAATTGTTTCTCCACAGCCTGTCAAATACATCACCAATTAAAACCTACTATTCTAAGTATACTTAAAAGATGGTGATGTATTACTTGGTCAAAACAGAAAAAGTAATGATAACTAATTTTCTTTTACCCAGTTAAACTATTACACCAAGATCTAAGCATTTTTTGTTCCCACAATTAAAAACAGAATGGTCTTTTGACCCATTAAACTACAGTCACAACATTCAGTTCTTGTTACTAATGGCTAAAAGAAGTAATGCCTTCCTTTGTGGTATATTTGCCAGACAACTTAATTCTGCTCATTCACTTCAATCCAGAAGCTCTTCCTTACCGTGTGAGACGGCACAGAGTGAGGTTTAATGGTGGGATTCCCAACAGTTGTGACTTTGGTTTGCCTCTGCAGGTGATCCACCCATTCATGCAAATCTTGTTGGTTGTTACAAGAAACTAGTATCCTTTCAATCATATTTCCTAGGTGAAAAGATACCAGAACATATCGGAAATCACAGAAGAACAACTTAGTCAATGCAACATAATTATAAAAGACATTCATTTCCTAAAACTTTATATCCTCTAAGTAGTAAGCAAAAAATTTTAACTTCTATTTTCAGTACAACAGCATCCCACTTTTCCAGGTTGTAACAGATGTTGCCTTAAGACAGGCATCACAGACATTGCCTCCATGTAGTTATTCTTAGTCAAGTACAGAAGTTCTATTTTCTTCCATAGATCTAGTAATTAGGCACAACCTTAATATCAAGAAATAGATGTAGGAGTCAGGCTCATCTAGTAGCCTTACACTCTTAACAGGAAAGCCAGCAAAGATCCCAAAAAATCATTCTTGAGTCCGTATGCGACAATACAGGAAACGTTATAAAACAGAGTTCACTGGTCTCTCAGAAGGCAACATAAAACTGGTCTGAATCCAGTATTAAAGTTGAGGAAAAGTCATTTGGGAATGCAATCTTAACCAAAAGTTAATTTCTGCAATTAACTCCATTTAACCCATCACATTCTTCTTGAGGTCAGCTCCATAGCATCATCTCAAAAAACACACACCATCAACAGGTTTTTTTCCCCTGTGCCTCATGGCATTGATATGATACTGTCAACCACTTGAGAGGGTCAAAATCATTTTACTTTAATGCAACCTGCTTGGAGCAGAACTAATCCAGGAAATAAATGAAGGTATGAAGCTCCACTCTGTGGACCCTGCTCCCACTGTCCTTTAAATTGCCTAAGGACATATGATATATGATGAAACAGATGACTTAAGAGACAGAAATTATCCAAAATAAGCACAACAGCAATCATCATTAGTATCAGAGATGCTAAAGGTCTCTCAGAAAAGAGGCGGACCATTTCTAAAAGAAAGCTCTTGCTCAAAGCTTTTCCAGAGTCTCTAGAACTCCTGTTCTTCCAGTGAACAGCATACTGTAAACTGCTTTGTTATAAAGGACCTTCTCCAAGGCCACTGCCTCCATTCATTAAGATACAGAAATTCCTGGATGAATCCCATGCATAGGTAGCTCCCTAACTGCTTAAGACAAGCAGTAAAAAGCAGTCTTCAAGTGAGACTCTGGATAGCAGCCTTACAAAATCTGTATAATCACAGGATGGCTGGGGCTGTAAGGGACCTCTGTAGGTCATCCACCCCTCTGCTCAACAAGCACAGACACCTAGAGGTGGTTGCCTGGGATCATGGCCAGTGAGCTTCAGAGTACGCCAAGGATGGAGATCTCTCCAGGCACCCTGTGCCAGTGCTTGGTCACCCTCACAGCAAAAAAGTTTTTTCCTCTGTCCAGACAGAGCATCTGATGTCTGAAATAGTATATCCTAGAATAAGTAGTAAATAAAAATATTAATGGGCAATACCTGATATTTCAAATGCATTTTTATGGTTTTCACTGTCTTCTAGCTTTGTAATAGTCATTCCAGTCATGGGCAGTTTTCCCTTAAAGAAAAGGGCAGTAACACTGAAGTTAAATCCAAACCACACAAAAACATTACCAAGTAAAGAAAATACTAACTTTAAGCTCTGAACAAAAACATTCATAGTAAATTGACAAATGCACACACATTGATGGGTTTAAAAACATTTAAAACAACACAAACATCTCAGAAGTTTTTCCTATGTCCAATTTCTGAAAAGGACATCTGTGACTTCAATAAGAATAGTTGGTACCTATGCAGGCTGTGAAATCCATACAAACTTAATAGTGATCACTCCTCACACCCTCAGGTTCTTGAAACTGAGACCTTCAGGGTCATCCATGTTACATGATTAGAGGCAATGGTGACTTTCTTTAAGCATATTTGTTTGTAAACTGTTTGATTAGCTCTCAAAATAAGGTCTGTGGAACAAGTATATTTATAAAGAAAGATTCCACTAAACAAATGCATCAATTATTTACTGAATATTTATTTCTCTAATAATGCCATTACTAAATGCACTCACAGAAATATTGGGGGTGGAGGGGAAAGCAGTAAATGCCTTTAAATTTGTAATCTTTGTTCAGAAGAACATACTAATTTGCAGAAGATCTCATTATAAACCCAGTCAAGCAGGAAAAAAAAGTCAGTTTAGGATAACTTTTTGACCCTTTAAAAACACAGAACAATAAATAAGATCGAATATTTTCAGGATGAAAGGCTTTACCAAAACTGCAACTTTAATAAAAGTTCTTTAAGACAAATCCTGTATTCTCCTGCACAGAAACACTATTCAACACACGCTGGCAAAAGAGCAAATACTATATACTGTGGAATTTTGGCTCCAATGAGAGAAAAGAATAAAAACCGACTTTATTTGTTCTTCTTTCCTAACAACTGTAGAATGGACAAAGGTTTCTTACAAGCTTGGAAATGAAAAATCACTTGGTATTCTGTATGCACAGAACATGCTCAAGCCCAAGATACCAAAGAGAAAGGAAGAGTTCTCTTGCAGCAGCTTCCCCACCGAAGGAAATGTGGTGGACATGTGCACTTACAATGCAGCTAAAATTTGCTCTTTTCCCTGTTTTTCCCTGTTTGCTGGTTCATAAATAACACAGCATACAACCACAACAGAGAGATGTACAAGAACTTCTGACATAGGTGGGAAGGGAATATGGGGGTACACTAAGCAAAAGACTGGTGACAAAGATGACCTGAACCGCAAGGCAGGAAAAGGTACAACCAGCAAAACACAGAGAAAAATGGAACTGAACTTGTAAAACATTTATATTCCCCTTCCTTCAACAAACAATCATGTAGTCCCCCTGTGAAGTATGGTCTGTGCTCCTTGTGACTTCAGTTTACCACTGCTAAAAGTTCTCCTCATTTGCTCATGTGGCAGATATCAGCACTATCAACCAGATAATTTGAAGCCTGTTGACAACTGGACTATTCAGAAATGCAGGGAGGGTGTAATGAAGGATGCAGCCTCCAGTGGCATAATTTCTGTGGGAATGACTGAGGGAACTGCATCATCTTCTGTCCATATCCATCTGAGTTCTGAAGCATGAACCTCAGAAAAAATGTCCAGGAGGCCCACATTACACAATCCAGACGTGGCTCTGAGCCACCATCTCAGACACAAACAGTGCTGAAAATAATTTTACCTTGCTGTTAATATGTAGTCATTCAAATTTGAGACATGCTCAGTGATAAGAAAATCATACAAGAAGTTATGAGGAAATTAAGAGATTTGCATTCAATGGAGGGTTGGATGGTGAACTCTAAGAAGGGGCTGTGGCCATTCTGAGTAGAAGTTGAAGACAAATGCACAGAAAATTGCTTATTTTCTTATTTCCTGAACAATGATGTGCACCTAGGGGATAAAGTGGGAGGGAGGATGAAGAAATGTGACATACAGTAGGAGAGGCAAAATAAAACCTCACAGATTGTTTAATTTCATACTGCTTTTTAACACATTAAACTCCCAATCAGTTGCCTTTTTAATCAGTACACGAGAATCTACCTATATAAGAAATTCTGAACGTGCCACTTGGAACCTGCCTTTTCTAGGACCTCCATCAACATTGGAACAATCAGAAGGAGCACAAAGCTAAGAAACTCAACAGTCCACTTGAACTACCTAAGGCAACACCATTTCTGACAAATACAGCTATTATCGTGGCAGGTAAGGTATGAATCCAAACATAAATTTTGGAGTTTATTACCTCTTAATAGAAAAAAAAAAAAGTCACATTTTGTGACTGACTCTGGTTGATAAAACAGGAACACCGAATGACTAAGTTTCAGCATTCCTTCAAAGCAGGTAAATCAGGAGAAAGGAATAAACTGCTCAAGTGCCTGATTTACAGAAGCACTTCTAGCAGGTGAAATCTCTTTAGAACTTTGTTGTGGTTTTTCCCTTGCTTTTGGTGCTTTACTGTGATGCCTCAAACCTGCGTGGCAATACTTGAAGAACATTTATACAGATTTCAAAAAGTCATGCATGGACTGTGCATTTGCCTGTTGGGAGTCTTTGGAACTACACATCCAAAATGTAAAGTGCTTCTGCAAAACATGCCCTAGAGCCACAGGGGAGCCAACCCAAACACTAGTCATCTTCCTGCACTAAAGCAGAGTTGTTCTATCTCTGGAATAGGCCTGTGGGGTAACAGCCACAAGTGTTCAGAAAAGGAACTTGGTAGAAGAGCTCCAAGACTGTGTCTACCAGCAGTGAGCAGAGGATTTGTGGAGGGAAACGCCTAGTGCTAAGGTCCCAAAGGCCACATTATATGCATTTCTGGTGGTGTTACATGGGGGTAGCCCTAGGCTGGGGCTAAGGACTGAATGTCAGCCCATGTACTTGATCTTCTCCAACAGTCAGAGCAGAGCAAGTGCATTTTTGGAGTGTGTCTTCCAGTTCAGCTTCATCCAGAGGGAACCTAGTCTGCGAGCCCCAGAACGACTTCTACACTGTGTCTCAGCAATCATTAAATAAAAAAACTAAAAGATTAATTTTAAAAGCGTTCTGCTGATTCAAAGATAAAACACTGATGTAGCTCCATATAAACAAACTGATGGTAAAAGCCCAACGCCTATCAAGGAAAGCTTAAAAGGACTGTGTAATTTTTTAAGACTCAAGCAGCAGTCAAAGAGCACTAACAAACCTATGCAACAACACACTTTTTCTGTGTAGATCTAAAAAGCTACCGATACTTCCTCTCATTAGCAACTACTAACAAGGTAAAAAACCCCTCCTTGCTGATAGTCACAGCTGCAAAAAAGAAAAAAAAAAAAAACAAAAACAACAAAACAACCTGGCCTCATAGGCCAGAATTTTACCTTTTACCTTTATAAATGCAGAAGTTTAATAATATTTCCAAGTTTTCTATGAAATATGATTTGGAAAAAACACACACCCCCAGCACATTTATACACATAGGTACATGCATTACTTTACCTGATAGATAAACCCACTCATTCTTGGGCTGGCAGACAACATTAGCAAAATGTTAGGGAAGAGAAGAAGATACCTTTCATTCTTTTCCTTGTTAAAAGAAGAAAATGAAAAAGTAAATACAACATCACAAGTCCCCTCTCCCCTTTTTCCATTTTACATTATTAAAAACTATCAACATTACAACTCCATGATTACTCTGCTTTTAGAAGAAAAATTTTACAGTCTGGGTGAAATACTGACCTTGTCTAATATATGACAACCACTGTTTGGCCAATTTCAGCAAAAACAAAATTACATATTGGGTATATTTCTTAATATAATTTAGATGGATGCTGTTACAATAGTATCAAGACTGTGGTCTCTCAAATTGGAGAGATCAGATTTTTAAATATTGGATTATGCCCCAAAGTACTAAAAACAAATCAATAATTCTGTAGTCAGAAGAAAAGCACTCATTATTTTGGTCTGATTTTAATTTGATGGTTTCATGTATGGAATTGTCCATTGTGGTCTTGTTTTGGGGTATTTTTAGGGAAGGAGCAGTAAGTGTACTCTTAATCTACTTCTACAGACAACAAAACAGAGAAGCACTAAATTAAAACATTATGACAAAACAAATACATCCATTGACAAAGCCACTGTCTTAATTTCCAGTATCTTTGCAAAAATATAAGTCCTTAGTAAGTTTTAATGTTCCTGTTCTTCAGTAAACATTTACAAAGGTCTGTATCATTTTCAAAAAGAGAAAACCAAACCCCACTGCTGGTGCACAAATGAAACTGTTCTGTATCTAGTCAAAAAGATGTAGTGCTATGCAGAAACTTCTAGAAGTCCCTTCCATTTGACATTTTATCTCATAATGAGAGTGGGGGGTGATGATTTGTTTTGAAGACTTCAAAAAGAGACATGACTGCAGAAGATGCACTATTAACTCTACTGAATCTTATTTACTTTAGCACCTGACTAAATATCTGAGAGAAAAATATCAAGTGACTAACTTTTAAATATTCAGTTGCATAAACATTTTTCTTTTTCTTTATATTTATGGACATCTTTGTTCCAAGGCAGGAAGCTGACTGAATGAGGTTGCAATTCAAAAGCCCCCACCAGGTTCAAAGCTTCATTAATTTTTCAGGGTAACAACAAGCAGTAAAAATATGTCAGTAACTCGTATAACATTTCCTTTCTGTTAACACTTGCTTTTAAGATTATTTTAACATAGGTAAAATAGTAGTACAAGCTTTTCTTTGTGTGGTTTGTTTGTTTCTTTGGTTAAAAAAAAAAAAAGATCCCAGACTTTGACACTTTCAACTTTCTAATTTATCATCTTATTCCATTTCTGAATCACAGAATAACAGAATATCTCAAGCGTGCATTTCAAAATTGACTACTTGAGCAATGTGCCCAAAACAGGAAGAAACGTATGCCCCAGACACTTTACAACATAAAACTTGAACGCATTTGCTATTTAAAACACACTGTGATAACTACTATGCAAAATGATCCTGTAACATAACTACACATGAAAAATCCTGTTTAATTATGCACATTCAAAACAGTCCTGCAAAAATAATCTTACAATATTTATAACTGCTGTATTCGGTCACTTTTCAATAAATTTTACAGATGAAAGCATCCATCTTTGAGGAAATTTTTTTTTCCAGGTTTTGAAAAAAGGCTTTAAATCAACAGAGACAGATTTTAACTTAGATTAGCATCTCTGAAGCATTCTGTTTATTTCTGTTGCATAATGATTATAATGAACTTTATTCAAAATGGAAAGACCAGCAGTAAAGATGAGAAGGATGTTACCTCACTTCCAGCACACTGAATCATGACCTGGGACATGTAAATCACATTGCCAAGTGTTTTAATATCCTCTCCCTCCCAACAACGGATAGCTTCTGTCAGTATTTGTAGCTCAAGTTCTTTCCGTTTCCGTACTTCTTGACATTGTGCCTAACAAACATAGGGAAAAATACCACTTCTATTAACTCCATCAATTTGGAATGGGTTAAGGATAGAAATATCATTACAGTTATATTTATTGTTGTGCTTCTGGTACACAGAAGACAGCACCTTACTTAAAGCATTTTCATTTAGATGACTATGACTAATATTTTTTATAAACTAGTTTTGCTAACTTAAATATTTTACTTTTCAATACACTGACTCCAATTACTGTTCCAAATTCAGTCATAGCTGTTTCTCAAATTTCTCCTTTCTTTATATTTCAAATTTTTGTATGTCCAAATGTGCTCAGCAGAAAAGAGTAACACAGCTATCAGAAATACATGTCTATACAAGAAAGCCTCTTTCTTCAGTAAAGAGACACATGCCATCTGTGCAAACAATGAGTACGTATAACCTGGTGTTCCTATTTTTATTAAGTGTCTCCAACCTGCTTCTATTAATTTGAATTTTTCTCAACAAGAATTGTTTCCTCTTGTTTGTATAGCACCCAACAGGATGGAACACACAAACCTCTTCTGAACACTGCTAACATTAAATTTCTGATTTAAAAAAATAAAAAATAGAAAATGCCAGGTTACCACCGGCACACATTCCTAACAGGAAGCATAAAACATTAAGTTTATTGTAACTCAGACTGCATTAATTATATGCTTGTTGCAGTTGAGGTGTGGGTTTTGGTTTCTTTTGTAAAGGCAGTAACAGACAGCTCATCTGTTCAAACTAAGCTTCCAATGTTCCAATTATTACTGAAAGTCTTGCATCTTCTGAACTTCACTAGCACTTTCCTCTTCATCCTCTCTCCCCCAGCTCCAACACCATTACCTGAGAAGGAATGCACTTTAAAAATATCAGAAAACGTACTCCTTTGTTTAACAGAGCCCTTCTTCAGGACACTACTTATGTTAGCACCGGTAGAAAGGGAAATGAAGCATGATGAGAGGGCAGACAGAGGTGCAGAATCCTTTGTGCAACTCTGACATCAACAATCTATTTGCTGCAACTCCCCATCCTAAATTACCATTCTTAGCTCTGCTACAAACAGCATCAACCTCCAGGCTTTCAAAAATTTACTATACAAACAGTTACAAAAAAGGTCACATTTTTAAGCAATAGAGGGAGATAAAATTAGAAAATATTCTACTTTAAATAGATAATCTAGTCTTTTATGACTCTTACAGAAAGATTTTTGAAGGCAGTCATGGATTTTTGAATATCTGGACGATCCGGATGATAATCCTAAAACCAATGGAGAAAACATACATAAAAAGTTTAGTTCCAGTACAATTAATTAAAAAAATGTTAGAGGCTGAACTACAAACAAATAAACAATTCTGCAAAATTGAATTTGTAGACTGATCTGCTCTCTTTTCGTGGCCGCTTTATATCAAAGACTGGTGGGTGTTGCTTCTAGTAAAACTGCAGTTATTTGTCACATTCCTACTTACACTTTAAATAGAGCCACAGAAGTTTTACAAGACCTAGTGGATAAGAGATTTTGAAATCCTAAGAGGAGAGTTTTATTTGGCATGTTAGCTTTGTCACAAACATGATTCCTTACAGACCAACTAGCATGTTCCGTTGTCACTGACTGACAAACCAAGTTGTGTGACAAGACCCATATGCCTTCTGTTTCTCTCCTTTGTTCACACTCCAAACATCTAACCTACAAAATGCAAAGGTGAAAACAGTAGCTCCTTGAACATCTTCCCGTATTGTAACAATCACTTTTGAACAGTGGTGAGGAGGAGTCAAAGGGACTATTTTGGTGATGTGTTCAACATGCTGAGGTGAGAAACAGCACTCCTTCTACAAGATAAAGTGGCCTCAGGTAGTATGCAGGAGACACATTCGATTCTAAGCCAACTAAAGACCCCTATAAGACTGTTCTAAGAGCGATGATTAGCTTCTCTGGACAGTTTCACTTTAAATGTTTAGTTTTTACAGGAAGTTTCACTGCACTGAGTCTTAAATAAACCATTGCAGCCTGTACTTTAGAAGGCTGACGGAAGAGCAAACAAATGTAGTTTTGGGTCCCATCATGTTTGACATGTACCTTTAAAATAATTGTTGTCAAATCATCATTAAGCTGGAACATAAATGCTGATAAGATATACCTCCATGTGCCTTTCAAGTTCTTTGAGTAACGTGGGGTATTTATCCAGACGCATAAAAGGTTTGCTGAGGCCCGTGGTCAGTACAAGGATCCCAGGGCTGTTGGCACCTTTCATCTCCATGAATTCTCCTAGCTCCTCACTGTGTACACAAGATATTTAAGCAAATTAAGATTAAATTATCAAGACAACTAAAATTACATTGGATTCTCATCTACAACAAAATATGCCAATAAAACAAGGGGTCAAATAAATAAAAAAGTAATTCAATACAACTTAAGTGCTGTGATCGGTTTATGCATTAAATAAACTGCAGGAACAAAGGCATTTGTAGATTTGGAGTCCTTCCAGGGAAAAACAGACACAGGATCCAATCCATCATTCTAAGCAACCATTGCTCAAAGGCAATTCCTAAATGCTACCCCATCCAAGCAATGATTAAAGAACAAAACCATTTGCACTATATTCTATTGCTTAGCTCTTTATTCTAGTAAAATAACAGCTGACCTTAGAGGTGGTTTACACAGGTAATATACAAGTCAATGGTTTCATATTTAAACAAAAATTACTATTTTTTAGGTGTCAGGCACTAATGAGAAGACACAGAATGTTTCAGGACTTTCTTCCCTCCCACACTTACATGTTTAATGACCTCATCTCACACATCCAAAATTTTACTGCAAAAAAGTAACGAACATCCATACAAATGGTAGAAGTAATTACTGTGTAATCTATTCTTAAATTGAGTTAGGGTTTCACTAAGGGTGTGCTTAACACAACACAACTTGTTTGGACAGCAAAGCTGTTGTAAGAAATACTTGCTCTCCAAGTATCAAGGATGGCTACCTCCCCTTCTCCAGATGTTTTTTCATATTTGAATCTTTTACAAGAACTGGTCCAGCCACTCAGCTTTTTACATTAACTCAGTTGAAAAAGCAGTGCATCTGAGAATTTCAGCTCACTTTGCTATCAAGGAGACAAAATAATTACATCTTCTGCTTCCTTATAAATCAGAGGTTTCAGAGGACTATGGTGGAAGAGAACTAGCTTTTCAAGAGTTTAAGTTACCAGGAACAAAATGAGCCCTCTCTATTGGGAAAGGAAGATACAGCAGCACTTGGGCTGATTGCCAGGCTTCACAAAATACAAGTTGCAGAAGAACACAGGATTCTAAAGACAAAATCTAAATAAAAGAAATTCAGAAAGTTGCTTATTAAAAAGATAGCATCTTACATTCAAGTATTCTAGTCATCTGCAGATGAAGTTGCTCATGTTTTAAGCCCTTGTTATAGTAAATTAACTAGTTCTCAAAAAAAAAACACACAAGAAAAAAATGCTATTCTCATGTGACAGTCGAGTAAATTCCACTCTAAGATATTCTGAAAGTCTTTACTTCCTACTGCTCGATAGCATTATGCTCTCATAAATCAGAACTACTACTTAATTTTTTCCCCCTCCCTAGTCATTGGCATTGTCTCATTTTTCAAAGGAAGCCTTAGCCAGATACCATATTTAGTACTTTCAGAAAGTGTAAAAAAGAAAACAGTGTCAAATATCAAACAGCAATAAAGGACATGTACACTTGTTACATTATGGTCACATTAACAAAAGGAAAGGGCAAAGATCTCCAAACCTAGGGCACAGTGTTTCCATGCAGAAATGAAAGCAAATCTTGACCTGCTCGAATTCCATAGGGAAAAAACACTGACAAGACACTGACATAATACATGCACTCAATTATCAGTGAGTCATGGTATTTAAAAGTATTATGTACATTAACACAAAACAGACCATTGTACTTCCCCCAAGACACACACACATACTCCCCCTCATTTCAGAACAAGTGACACTGCTTATTAATGTAATTTGTCCAAATAGATGAAGACAGTAGAACAAGACATCAACATGGTGCTTAGGGACATGGTTTAGTGGCAGACTTGGCCGTTGGATTTGATCTTAAAGGTCTTTTCCAACCTAAATGATTCTATAGTTCTACAAACCGTGACATTCCCACCCCAATGTAAGTGCTTTACCCACTATCTCACATGGATCGTTCATCTCTCAGATGTTCACAGAAGAGAAGGTACTTTTCCATACAGTTTACTCCAAGTTTACTTGTCTTCAGATTAGTTAATCAGTATTTACTTACACTACCTTGCTTATGTATATCCAGCACTGTTTCTGAATTGTCAGGTCCAACATCACTTTACATCACCTCTTTTTAGAGCTCACCACCCCCATTCTAACAAGGTCCAGGCACTCCTTCGTGCATGTATTTGTGCAATTTCTGCTGCATTCAACTGCTCAGTCCAGAAAAAGGGTGAGGGGATTTCCCAACACCTGCTGTGCATTTTAAAGATGCAAAGAGAAGGGCTAGGCACACTTAAGAAAGAATCTGCTACATCCCTTTTAAGCAAGATGTATCAGCAATTCCAGGCCTCCTAAAATCAGCTCGTGACATAATCAGGTTTTAGCCAAAATTAAAACTCATTGAACAACCTCCTACAATACCTTGCAGGAAAAGTCATAATAATGGAACACAGATAAGCCTGAGTACTTTCTGAACTTAAATTTAAAATTAGGTAAAGCTGGCCAACTTTGAATACCTAGAGTCTGAAGACCTACTTTGCCTAATGCTTTCTTAGTCCCAGCCCTTGCTCAGCAGAAAATCACATAAACTTCAGAACCTGACAACTGATTCCAGTGGCACTCTAAACAAGACTAAAGATTTTGTCTGATAACTATGTCTTGGTTTTACAGTGTTACCAGCTACTTCTTGGTCAAATATTCCGGGAAATTCGCTGAAACACCAAGCTGCATGGCTATGCTGCGGTGGCATGTCCTCTCCTCCTGACTCAGATTAAAGGAAAGAACCCGTTTCCAGTAAGTAATGAAGACGTGACACTCAGTTTTCACAGGAAGCTTTACCAAAGTTCACCTGTGAAAGTCATTCTGTCAGGAGACACCCAGTGGTTTTAAATTTCAGTTCACTCTGTGTATGACTCTGATCAAGTGCACACCACTGCTTTTTTTGTTTTATCCACTAATTCTACCTGTAAGCACCCCCATCCATGTCAGCATCATAAAGTTAGGTTACATACAGTATTTCATCATATTTCATCTTTTTGAAGTGAAAGACATTTGCTATGAGAACCAAGGGAGAGTAGCTATTTATACTCATTCACTACATTTTGATTACTTCAGTCAGACACACAGCCCCTGCTGCTTAATTTTACCAGCTCTGCCCCTTTACATTATCTACTATTCTTCTGCATTTCAGGCAGCACAATTCATACAAGTATTATGCAGCTTCTCTTTTCACCCCCACACAGCAGCCAATCTCAAATACCACAGGCCATTCAATTTAACACTGTTCTGATCGGTGCTAGTTTTTGCCCTTAGGTTGCAAAAAGGTGAAAACCCCCATTCCTAATTACTTCGGCCATCTCCATGCTGTCAGGTGTATACAAACACATTATATAAATTATATTTGCTAAGCTACCCACTAACACAAGGCAGGCACTTCCTTCTCCCTTTTTTTTTTTTTTAAATTTAGCGCTTCTACAGCAGAAGGAACATTGGTTACCATTTCACCCACATTCACATCTCTAATTTTCACTATTGTTGTTCCATTTCATCTTTACTACAGCATTATAAAACAGACATGAGAAAGTACAAAAAAACTCACTGTAGCCTGAGTTAAAACCTGAAATAAAAACCTGGTATTAACTTGCTTTTGCTATCTGCTCTGCAATCCCTTAAACTAAACACACTCTTTGGTTATGCCATTCACTGCTCAAGTGATACTTGTTTGTTTATCATCATCTTTTTACTTAATCACAGTATAGGAACCCATGGAGCAAGTTTAAACCTCAGCTCACTTGGAAATGTACACAAAGTCCTGAAAAACAGGCTTAGCAATGGCATCATCAGCAAGCCTTTTATACTGAGAAGTGTTAATAGGTGTAATTAAAACTGAATGATGTAGTTTTCCTCCCAACATTCCCAAGAGGACAATATTTTCTTTCATACAATTCTGCACTTCCCTCTGACAAGTTCTGACATGCCAGCTTGCTCAAGCTCCAGTCTGAACACGTGCACACACTCCACTAATACAAGAGTTCCCAAAATTTTGTCTGAACAGTTCCATCATGCAGACCCCGTTATCATTCTACTTATGCTATACCAATCTGCCACCTCTGCAGCTTTGTTGACATAAAATATCCATCAAAATGTGGATGTTACTTTAGCTCAAAGTGAATGTCTTTCATTTAGTCACAAAAGATAAATACAATACAGGATATAATGGAAGAGTTTACTTTCAATAACCTATGAGTGGCTTAAAATCCTGTTCAAACATGACAACAGTTCACAACTGACTTTTAATTAATTGCAGCTTAAAAAAAGTCAGTGTCAGCTGCTTTGCCAAAGACAATGGCTCTTTCATGTCACAATTTCAATTGATGACTGCAAGCACCACAGTCTCCTAGGCAGCATGCACTAAACGAAACTCCAGCCCACAGCTACGCAGTACATTTTAAAAAAAAAAAAAGGTATCATTTAGCTGAACAGGAAAAACTTTTGAATGGTGAAATCATCAACTCAGTCACAACTGCCTAAGTAGCTTTTCAGAAAGAGGTAGATGAGACCTTAATTCACTACTTACATTATTTTACACAATAAAATGCAGAGAAGTATACTCAAGTGCTGTGCTTCATTTATTCTGAAATCCCAAGTTGAAGAGTTCTTCCTATTCCAGACTAGTTTTAGTTCAAACTTGAGATATTTTAAAGGTCACCATGAAAAGTGTCTTTAAGCCTTATTAATATATTCAAATCTTTCATAGTATATCTGCCTCAAAAGCTGCAAATCAGACTGGGGGAGGGAAGAAAACAAGTTCAGATGTGCCTACAAGTAACAGAAGGCAAAGAAAAAAAAGGCCATTTAAACTTGAGGAAAGCAGATCCAGAAAAATCATTTAAAACCACAACTTACACTTCTGAAGTAGGTCTCTGTTTGTAAGAGATGGAGCACGAGCTATCACTGCTGAGGGGTCTGAGGACTGAACACAGGCACCGCATTTTGAGAGCGTTGTGACACAGCTTGGCTCAGCAACCCCTCTACTGCAGCTTTTAATTTCCTAGGGCTAAACTTCCCAGTCAAGCTCCTCTCCCAGGGACTGCTGCTTGGCGTATGACATCAGCCTGCACACTTGCAGGCTCAGGGATCCTCCAAAGTGGAGGAGGCACAAAGAGTTTTCTGACTCAAGCTGATCTGTATTCCATGCTCCAGTTACTCAGAGTAATTGTGATGTTTCAGCTCCACAAATTTTATCCAGACTGGTACGTCTGTGATGCAAGTGTAGAATATGCTTGGGACATGTTATCTAAGAGAACACAAGAATCTAGCAAAATTAATATTTGAACAAGCAAAGATTTGTGAATAGCCTTCTTGGTGCTGAGAACTGGCTCAATACTTGCCACTTAGCAAAATAAAAGAGGCAGGTGTTTGTCAGTAATTTTTGGTTGCTTTTTCATCAACTTAATTTTCTTTTGGGAACATTTTTCTTTTGTTTGTTTTAAAATAAACACAGTGCTGTTTAAACAAAGTAAAGAAAACTTAACACCACACTCCACTCCTCCAAAAATTACATACCTAATGCTGGTTACATTGGGTCTGCACTGTCCATATTTCTTCAGAAGAGTCATGTCCACTGATCAGCGGGAGTTGTTAAACTTTTTTTTTTTTTAATTACGCTATCCACCCTTCAGTAATTTCTATATTTAAATACCTTTCCTCTTGTCATTTTTGGATGCAGTCCACACAAGGTGCCAGTCCTAGCTTCTGCCCCCTCTTTTTCTTTACTGGACTTTCTCCTTGTACTGAACTTTATGGCTTGTGATCTTCCCCAGGTAGGTAACACTTCATGTTCCTGGCACTCCTTACTCTGTTGTAATTACTCATTTCTGTACTTTGTATCCAACTGGGTTTCTTAATCTGAGGGAAACTCATTCTTTTACACCTTCAGTTGCTCATTCTGTTCCTTCTCTTACTGGAAGGCAAGCATATGTCTATGATCAGAAGCACACAGAGGAACCAGAGCTACTTTGACTAAACACCACGTTATCAAGGCAGTACTGCTCTCACCAGCTGTCAGAGACTGAAACGGTTAATGATTTATGCATTCTAGGAGACTTTTCTGCAGGCTTTTGACCTCAGATGGGCAGTTGGGCCCATCCCTCCCTCCAATGCTGAAGGTGTCAAGCCCTGAAAAGGCAGAAAGAGCCGAGTTTATAACTGATGGCCCATTAAAGCCCATACCCCCCCCCCCCCCCAATCTTGAAAGGTGGGAACCAGGCCAGACACAGAAACTCTGCGCAGGCCAGGGAGAGTTTGGAGGCTCGAGGCACGGCCCGTGACACTGACCATGGATAGAACAACTCATAACTTCTTGGCGTGTGGGGGCTTCTCTCCTTCACCCCCAGCAGATCAAGGCCACCACTTCAACTGACAGACATGGAAGAGGCAACTACCAAGTGTCATCGCTGGACCCCGTGGGCGGTGACTATATACGTTTTTTTCCACTGTTCTCTTTTCTTTTTCCTTACTCTCCCTTACTCTTATCCTGTCTTTCTCCTCTATGCATTCCCCCCCCCCCAAAGGTTATCTCTATGCCACGTTGTTATATGACAACACCCAAAATGCTAGCATATCTGTTGATACAAAATTGTTAAAATAAACCTTACCAATATATGCTTTCAGACACCGATTATTCAGTGTCGTTTCACTCTAATCCACCCCAAGGGAATTATTGATAAGAACCTGGGTTACCCCTCTCCCCTTTTTTTGGAGCGGGTCGTAACACCAGCTAGCAAAATTCTCTCCTAAAATAATACCATATATTGGATCACCTACCCTTGCACTTGAACTGGGATCTTCAAAGCAAAATTTTGAGATACTAGAAACAAACCTGACACAATGGAGTCACACGGGTATGATTGTTACAGAATAAAGTAAACAAAACAGGGATCCTGTACACTGGCACTATAGCCACTACAAGAAGGGAACTGTGGAGGATATATGCAAAATACTGTGCTCTGCCAGAGCCACTACCCAACTGTACCTGCCAAACTCCACCTCTTCAGCTCTAGCCAGTGGCTTAAGACACAATTACAAGATACAATGACAGATTTGAAGAAAAATTACTGAATCCTTCAAAATAACTGATTTATTACATAGAAAAAAAGTTAAATTCAGGGGGAAAAAGTATACAATAGATCCAAAACAATTTCTGAGACAAAATGCCCCTACCAAATCTCAAGACAGTTTAAAATTTGAGAAATTATGTTGTGTACCAACTCTAACACACAGATAAAACCTATAAAGCCACAACTGGAACCAAGAGAACCTGTCTCCAAATTTAATAGAAAGCTTTTGTTGTTGTAGTGATTATCAGAGGGAAATACAACCTCAGAAACAGATAGCTCTGGAACCTGAATTCCTGTTTGGGGCTCCATTAGGTTTTATTCCCATTTCTTCATGGTCATATACACTTGGGTCCCCAATAATACTTATTTTAATAGTTTATTAATAATTTAACTTATTAAATGAAATATGTTTGTGGTTTTGAAGATTTGAACATCAAAAATCTCTTATTCTTTAAATAATATAATTAATCGCCTTCACACCTCACTACATATTTACATAAACATGCACATATGTGAACATATATGCACACACATCCCCTTATTACATATTAACTGAATAAAAGCCCCCACGTTGCTGCTGCAATGGCAAAGAAGAGAAAGAGGAAACAGACAGGCATTCATATTGGATGCCAGTTAAAAAAAAGGAGGGAAAAAAAGGCAAAAAAAAAGATGGTCACATTCCAACTGAATACCCCTTTTAAATCTCTAATTCCACCCAAAGTACTGCTATTTAGAACTGGCTTCACAAAAATGCTATTCAATTTTTTGTCTAGAAGTCCACAATGATTCTGAGTAACTTAACATCCTGGGGTTTTTTTAATGTATATATAAATATGCATAGACACAGACTCTACCAGGTGTCAACAACATTTTAACAGGTATTACAACACTGCTTGAAGAGCATGCTTAATATCTCAGCAAATGACATATAAAAACCTCATATGTGTAATATTCCACCAAACCAGACAACTGCTTACAATTTTGATGTTACAGTGATCCAACTGGTTAAAGAAAAAACACAGTTAATGCTTCAGTTAATGACAGCCAATTTTCTTCAATTTATTTTTAGTCAGTGACAGTAAAAAAACAACAGTATTATATTTTATAGAATAAAGAAAACCAAAACCAAAATAAAAGTTTCTGAAGTTTCGTCTAGGGCACCTAGCTAGGAGATGTTTTTGATTTCTTTTTTGTTGGTATGGTTCCCAGCAAAAACAAGTGAGCCTAATAAACTGCAGAAAATACTAATTTTCTGATACAAGAATTTGACTTTAAATTATTTGCTAGGTTTTTTGTAAAAAGGTTTTCAGAGGCACAGTTAATACATACCTGTTCATTTTATGAAGTGCACAGAGTTCATGGTAAGAAATAATTTTCTGTAGACAGTAAGATTGTTACAAATCAAATATGTTCAATATCAAACCACTCCAGATTGCTCCTTTTTCCTCTCTCTAAAATGCCACTGCATAGCACAGCTGTTACAAACATGATATTGAAATCCAAGTATTCCACAAACACCCATTTCTCTCTCTTATTTTTTGCTGGTATTAAAACACATAGAATGGTTTTGAACCCTCTGCTAAAATTGTACTCCTAAAAAACACCAACAAAACATCATCTTTTAAGAAAAGACCTAAATCTGGGTCTTTTATCCAGTATTAAGTGCAGTGCAGCTGTTTCATCATTATTACAATCATGACTATCCTCAAACCTCATGGTAATTTTTACATTAAGTTTTATAACAGATGCTTTTACACATTAAAAACATCTCAGCTAAACAGACAAGGAGACAGTTCTGACTATTTTCCAATCAGTCTGTTATTCCCCTCTTTCTCCATACTTTTAAAACAATGTAATTAAAAGTTTTCTGGCATTCCAAGAGGAAAAGGTTCAGAACTGCTTAAAGCCACTTTCTGATTTCTTCATGGCAGCTGTCTCAAGCTGAATACTTAGTCAAGCCACTTGCTAACTACAGCAGTGTTGGACAACAAAAATTAAGGTATTAGAATAATAAAATAAGGGTAATTAAAAACAACAGGATTTAATTCTGTTGAGTCACGTTTGGCAACACAACAGAATTAAACAGAGAACTGTCTATCACAACTTCTCTCTCTTAAGCTATCTCATACAAACAACACAATTGCTTTGAACCTGCTTCCACATCCAAATTATTTAACTCCTCTATGATACTTATATTGGCTCTGCCAGGATTTGATATCAAGCTGACTTCACAGACCTGAAGCTGAATTTTTCTTAGGACAATCTATGTACAAAGAAACATGAAGGAGAAGAAATGCTTCTCTTCTCCATTTACAAAATAAACAGGTTTCTATCACCACTTCTCACATTTCTATCACCACTTCTCAGAGTTCAGAAAGTTAAGATAATCCTTTACAAGAATCTCCAAATCTAAAGAAATGAAGATGATCACTTCGCTGTCACACATCATCTTCCACCTATAGTTTAAATCCCAGACCTCTGTATGGAAAGAGCATAAGGGCACGAACAAACAAAAATCTAAGCCCAAGAGTATTAAATACCCCACAGGCACAGATCACCCAAGTATTTTAACCATTTATCAAAAATGGTACTAGAAGAGGGCCATCTGAAAGAAAGCAAACACTAAAGGATTTCATCAGGGAGTTTTAAACATTTTTTTGTCCTACTGAATTTTAATAACAAAAACTTATCTTCTTTCTGCCTATAGCGTAATGTCAATTTGCATCTTGATTTTGTAAACCAGGGTTGAAATATAGTTGCATGTATTACTAACAAATGATACTTCAGTTTTTTGTCTAAAACTAGGGGGTTTATCTTCATAATATTACGAGTAAAGCTCACAAATACGCCACATGATGTTGCTGTTAAAATGAAATTTGAGTTCCTGAAAGAAGCTAACAATATAGTAAAAAAATCAATTGTGCTCCTCTTCATTTACAAAGTGCTAAGAATACTCAAAATTCTTGAGGATGGATTTCTGTCCATCACAAGAAGACAGAAAAGGAAGGGGGGATGAATCAAAAAAGAATATATATCTTGCTAGAATTTGTCCTATGGCTAACCTTCAAGAGGAGGTCATGGTTCTGTCCTGCACCACACAAGCAAACATAAAAAGCCCCAAAATAACATGATTCAGCTTGTGGGTCATCAGGAGAATACAAATACATAGCAAAAGTTTGTGAAAGCAGATTTCTTGAATCAAATTCTGGCCTCAATACTTTTCCCTCAAAGTGATACAGGCCATCCACTATGCAAATTGAAGGCCTGTTCAAAAGCTGAGCAACCCTACATCATGTTAACTTGGCATCCTACTTCTTACACACAGAAAACAGTAATTTTGTAAACTTAAAAAGCTCATACTCTTATCACTCAAAAGTAAAGCTAAGGGGATACAATTATGAAGTTCAGTACATACAGACACACAGGATTTTACAGGGCTAAGTTACAGTGCACCAACTGTCTAGAAAGCCTACTAGTAGTCATGTCAATTATGCCATGATTTTACAAACTTGTTTTGATCTCAACATTTTTAAAACAAAGATGACAACCAGTAACATTTCTTTTACATATTCAGAGTCCAGCATGTGCTCTTTCAATGAAAAAATTCTTTCAAATAGTCGATAACACTGCCAAAAGTGACAAGCTGGTCCTGATCATACGAAACAGCTTTGTGTCATGGGGCTTTTTGTCTTTTTTTTTAATAATTTTTTTTCCTTAAACAAGGTTTACCATACTAAACACATGTCAAAAGAGACATCATAGCTTCACAATGCAAGTATGTTGCACACCTTTTGGTATCAGACTTAAAAGACCACAAAGTAAACATACCTGTGTTCTGTGAGAACATTTACTGCTGATGGATGGTTGGCACAGTACGTAAGGTATAAGCTTTTCATTTGAGGCATCAAATTTAGAAAACATCCTCCAACCCTCTGCTGAGCTTCAGGCAACCTAAAAACAGAATAATGAATATGAAAATACTGTAATACCAACCAGACAGAAATAAATTAAAGCCTAGAAAAGCAGTGTATATTATGTGCTGGTTTTGGCTGTGGTAGAGTTAATTTTCTTCACAGTGGCTGGTATGGGGCTGTGTTTTGGCTATGTGTTGAACACGGGGTTGCTAATATTGAGATGTTTCTGCTATTGCTGAGCAGGGCTTACACAGAGCCAAGGCCTCTTCTGATTTTTGTACTGCCATGCCAGCAAGAAGGTAGGGGAAAAAAGGGAAGCTGGGAGGAGAGACAGCCAGTACAGCTGACCCCAACTGACCAAAGGGATATTCCATACCATAGGACATCTTGCTCTGTATAACACTGGGGGAAGAAGAAAGAAGGGGGGATGTTTAGACTGATGGTGTTTGTCTTCCCAAGTAGCTGTTGCACCTGAGGGGGCCTTGCTTTCCCAAAGATGGCTGAACACCTGCCTGCCCATGGGAAGTGGCGAATAAATTCCTTGTTTGGCTCTGCTTGTGTGAGAAGCTTTTGCTTTTCCTATTAAACAGTCTTTATCTCAACCCACGAGTTTTCTAGTTTCTACCCCGTTCCCACTGTGGGGGAGTGAGCAAGTGGCTGCATGAGGCTTGGCAGCTGGCTGGGGTAGAACCAGGACACAGCGTCTGTTTGGTTTCGTTTTGTGATTTTTGTTTTGTTGCTATTTTTGTTTGGGTTTTTTTTATAAAAATAACAGATAGATTTCTATGGTTACTGACCAGCATCCAACAGTTTTCTCCTCCTTCTGCTTATGCCACCATAGTATAGGCAGAATATAATACATACCTGTAGAACTGTCATTCAGTAAAATATTTTCAAAAATTAATGGTAATTAGCACCTTCTTTAGGGAATTAAATTTTCAGTGAATATACCCATCTGTTAGAATAGTTTATGATCCACTTATATATGCCATGACAAATCTTAAAAGCACTATTTCAGCAATTAAGACAAAAACTAGACGGCGTAGCAACAGGATTCTCTTCCTTTACCTTACACAGGCAGAGATGATAGGATTTAAATATTCATTAAAAGATCCAAGTACCCTCTTAAGCTCTAATAACACAAATAGAAACCAGTTACAGTGCAGTAACAGGCTGTTTTTACACAATTGTCACTCATCTTAGTTTTTAAGGACCATAAAGCACTTTTATGTTGGGTTGTAACCAGGACAAGAATGCTGCTTTACCACCATCAGTGCAGAAATACTTTCTACATCTTTCATGTTCAGATACACCACATTTGCTAAACAGTGAAGGAAAATTTTACAAGTCTGTTCAGAAGAGTTTATTTTGTCTAGCATAAAATGGTGCTTAAATAATAGCAGCCTCAGTGACTTCAAAAAAAGATGACTTATAAGAAAAGCTTACTTTCACACACTCTTAGTAAACCTAATCAGTTTTGATCAAGTTTTCCAAAGAAATATACACATATTCATATAAGTAAAGAAGGACAGGATATGAAGGAAGACAGTATGAATATACACAATGTAATTTTCAAAAGTTTTTAGCAGAAACTGTTATTGCACATTGCAGCAAGAAAATATCTGGAGTATAAATATCTGAAATTGGCTGCATAACTCCAGCTTAGAACTGGTACAATCAGCAGAGAGTACAAGTCTGACTTCTGATTTCTGCATCAATATAAGCAGGGTGGGGGTGAAAGAAAGAGTGCAGCTCTTCCAGTCCTATTCCTATTAACTCCTTAAGCCATACAGGTGAGATGTAAAAAAGCACACTCACATACTTTTTTATAATCTCAAATAATTTTCAAGTTATACACCAACTGACAGAAAAAAGCACATACTCTAACCAGCCATGCATCCTAACTGCTACTATGCCACCATTCTCAGAACCACACAGGAATACCTATACAGGGCTGCTTCCTATGTGAGAACAAATAAATTGGACAAACAAAAGAGCAATATTGTAAGAGTGTCAGAAGGGATGAAACTCTTTGACAGAGTGACTCCCACTTAAAGGACTAAGCCTCTTCAGCTGTAGGCTGTAGGGTATGGCTAATAGCCAATTGTATAACCCACACTGAAGCTAACCAGAAGATGGGACACTAAACTTTCATCAGTCTTAGACTACAAACTTGTTTCTGACACCTTGCCTAAACCCACTGTACAACATGTGCACAACAAAATGTTTCAATTTCTCCATGCACTTGCTCTCCTTGCATAAAGACTGCATTTCCTACCAAAAGTATGCAGAGTCTTTGCTTCTTTGCAAGATGAGACAGTGGATTTTGTTGTTGTTGTTCTTGTTATCTATTTTACTACTCTTAAACCAGTATTTCACTCTGCTATAAAGCTAAATGAGTCCTCAGTAAGTACTCAATAGATACAGTGTTTGTACAGTCAAAGGGCTCCACGCAAAGATCAGTTCCAACAATTCTCTCTTGAAGAATATTGTTTTTCTGAAAAAAAAATAATTTTAAAAGTCAAGATTTTCTGTAGTTGTCCTGAACATGTACATAAAGTTCCTAGATATCAATATTTAGTATATTCCCTCTGGAAAAAAGTGAGAGATGCTCCAGTGAACCTCAGCAGAAGAGAAAACATTCAGCTTTCCAGGACAACCACTCCTCCAGGCAGGGGATGTTCCCATCCCGCTCAAACAGAGTCATCTTATCCCACTCCTTAGGTCTGCTCATAGTAATCAGAATTCAGAGTTCATGCACAGAAATACTCCCCCAAATTTCAAAACACTAAGTCTATCTCCTACTAAGCTGTTCAGTCCCTCTGCACAGCGTGGGAAGACCTACCCCAAATGAAGTCAAAATTGACTGCAGAGATGTTCAAAATGCGAGGCAGGGGAAACACGCTTCCTGATTTGAAAGCCATGTTCATTACACACACCCAGAAAACAACAGCTGAATCCCCAGCACACACATCATGACAGATACACTCTGACCACATTATCAGCATGCCCTATATTAAAGGCTAGGGCTCATATTTTACTGTCTGCATCTTTATTTCTCTTGGAAAAAAAAAAAAGTTTAAATTCTGAGCAGCATTGATTGTCTGGTTTTGCAGATTTTTAGGGGAAAATCCCAGCATACTGAGAGAATGCTATTCTTACAGCCTGCCTAGCAGCATTTCCTGCCTAGCAGCTGGTCCCCTTTAAATAAATCTAAGCATGAGCTAATAATACATTCTTCGAGTAATAGATGCAGCCAAAGTTGCAAACTCTGAAGACATATTCAAGGCATATCACTCAGTATTAAAGAGCAGGAGGCTCCAACATACAGTTGCTAAAAATGGTTAAATTTCCATTTCATACTGTAGTGATGTGGGTGGAGGGTGAATTATGGCTGTTTGCACCAAGCAGACATCTGTGTCTTCTCCGTCTGCTTTCTTTTAGCAGAATCAAAGACTGACATTATTCTCTTTCATGTGTTGCACATGCATTGCCACTTTATACTGCACATTCTTTGTTGAATTAAGCTAATTTAAAGACTTTATAAGTGGGTGGCAACTTATCCCCTTTAACTTTTCTAATCCATGCACTAATTGCACGTGTTCTACAATTTTCAGTAGATAACTTATCTATACCTCCTTTAACTGCTGAAAAACTAACAATTTAATGTGTATCACCACATCATACAAACCCTTTGGTAATTAATGTGTTCAATAAAAAGCACAGTTATTTCACAGTTCATTCTGAAGTTGTCATCCAAATATTCTTCTCATATTTGGTACTTTAATTAAAAAGGAATCACATAAATATTTATACATATATATATAAACTATAACAACTTCAGTTCTAAAAACCCAAAGGTATCTTTTAATTCTATTTACAGATGTAAGAGAACCAAAACAAAGGCTCTGCTGTTGTAGACATGCTAGAGGAATCATCATATGACTATATCTAAACTACCTGACATTATCTGCTTGTTGGAGTTATATCCAATGGCTATCACTTCTGTTTCTCCAGATTTAAAATGGGCTCCCACTGCCTGGTAATTTAAGGAAAGAAATAAAAAAGTAAGTGTGATTGAACAACAAGGTTAGTTTTAAGACAGATCAAAACCAGCAATGAGAACTGAACTAAAGCTGGCCTGACAGCTGACAGAAAAAAGGTGACAATACAGAATATATGATCTTCTCCACTTCCTCCCACAAAGATAAACAGTAGAATTTACTTCCACTCTCCCAGCCTCTTGAAGGAGCTGGAGCATCAATAGTAAGTTTGCCATGCTTGCAGGAGGTCAGTACAGAGAATGCCTTGAAGTTAAAAGCTGATAGCAGAGAAGTGAAGGTCTGTAAAAATTATTACAGGATAACTGCGATTAATGACTCCAAGAGGTGTAGTTAGTGAAGAAACACAGGATTGGATGTCATCTCCAGATGCTTCACAGTTAACAAGGTTACTGAAATAAGGGGCCACTTCTCAACTTTCTGAGCTACTGTTTGCACAAAACTAGGCAGTATTCAACTCATTTACAGCACTTCAGTCCAATTTTCAATGCTCTCTTCAAAACCACACCTTTCACTAATTGTCTCTTTGCCTTACCTATCAGACATCAGTTACTATGCATGTTTGTTTCAGGATATCTAAACTCGTTTGTTTTCATATTTACTTAATAGTGATAGTCTTGTTTCTGTTGATACCCATGATAACCAAAAGTAAAGGATGATACTTGGATAAACTCTTAACAGACTTAATTTGTATCTGCACTCCAAAACTAAACCTGAAACACTAATTAGTTTTGGATTACATTTAAATAGTCTCCCTCTCACACCCTGGCTTCTCCCTTTTTTTTTTTAATTCCATTCCACTTCAGGAATAGAAGTATCTGCTTGCACTTAAACACAGAATACGATGACATAGTTACTGTGACTGCAAGAGAAGGGGCATGAGGAAGAGGGGACAAAAATCGAGCTATGGTTGCTACAGGGCAAGGGGATAAGTCTGTGATACTATCTAAAAGACTTCAATTTCCTACAGAGAAGATTATACCTAAGCAGTTCATGCAGGCTGGTGTCACACCACTCAGACCTGTGTGTCATGTGCCTGTCCTTATTGAGAAGTACAGCCATAGACTGACAGCTTCTGTTCCCAGGTAAAGGGAAGAATTTTTTTTTGGAGCAGGGGTTCAAATTAGGTTCAATCTCCAGCTACAAAAATACCCATAGAGCAATACTTTCAGTGTGATCATTTCAGCCAGAGATTACAAAGGCAGAAATAACCCCACAATGTGGACAAGTTCAAGGAGGACAAACCTCTAGCAACGAACCAGAAAAGCTTCAAGACTGTGAGCAGGGTGGAAGAGTGGCACACAACTAAAATCAACCCAAAATTCAAATAACTGTTTCCCCCTAAAACACACAAAGTACCCACTACAGCATATTATGTTCCAAAAAAACCTCCACAACCCAATGTTTAACAACACGAGGATTAAATAAGCCAAAGCGGTGCAAGCAAGAAGAAGTACGGTACGGGAAAGTTTCTGCTGCTGAAATACATGCCAAGATGTGTTAAAAAGAAAATTCAAGTGAAAAACTGTCTCAAGGTGAGTGTGGAATTTAAAATTCAACTCATGCCCAAGAACACAAATTTTTTTGAGCAAAGTAGGCCGGTAGCTCTACAACAGGCAGGACATTGGCATTTGTTCATTCTGACATGTCAAGTTAGAAAAAACACCCCACTGGATGTTGCAATGTGAAGTGCCTCAATGATGTAGCTTCTCTGCCAAAAATAAAATAAAATTATAAATCTATTTTCAGCCCTGGAGCTAGTCTGGGTTTACAGAACAGATTCACCAGCCAAAAAAATATGGCAAAATGACAAAGAGAAAAAAGACAGTAGAGCAAGCATTCTTCTACAGGATGGGAATCATGATGGACTAGATTCCAAACACAAGGACACTACGATGAAAATTAAACTGAAAATACAACTTGGCACAACAAGCATATTTATGGAATGACAATAATACAAAATATTTGCAGTAACCCTTCAGTAACTCCAGGGCATCACTTCCTGTGCCCACCTACTAGCACCCAGTATGTACCTAGTTTATTACACAGCAACATTTCACTTAGCAGAAAGAACAAATAAAGGACATTATGCATTAATATTTAAGGCATATGATCTCCTACTCCACCTTAACAAAATGTTTCAAAAGATGACAGTTTGTTCCATGCAAGGTACTTTATTTCCCTAACTTCTGATTCACAGAAACAAAATCAAGGTAACAAAAGAATGAGAAAACAAAGCACAGTGACAAGAAAAGAAAGGAAACATTTGAGTTTGTTGACAAATGGTCACTTTCAGGGATTTAGACACTTTACTGATGAGGTCTGGAATGAATATCCTTCTTTCTCACACACAGAATGAAAGAAAGACCATTTCAAGAATGTTTCCATTACACTGCTGAACAGTCATCTGAACTACACCATCCTCCCTTCCCTTCTCTCAGGTGTAAGTTGTATAGAGGCAGGAGAGAAGGGCAGAAGACAGGTGGTAGGAAGGAAGTCAGCAACAGTCCCAGGCATATGGTACTGCCCAGTGGAGATGCAGCTTAGACTTTGTCGTGACAAAGCTGCTTCTTCATGCAGAGCAGCTCAGAAGTGAGGAAGGAGAGGTCAAAACAGGACACACTAAAGGGGACCTAAGATCACTGTTGCCAAAAGAGGTATTTTCTCCTGCATCCAAGACATTCATTCATTCATTCAGCAGACTGAAACTTGTCTAAGCCCTTAAATTCTAGCAATTCAAATTACTAACTTGGCAAAAACCAAGAAAATCTGGAGTAGGAATGTGACCATGTAGACAAGGAAAATGACAGAACTGAGGTTAGAAACAGAAATTTTACTTTCAGTGGAGTTTTAACACCAGAAAGTTGTTAGGACAATGCAAATGTCATATGGTCACCTTCTTTCTAGCATCCCCAAGTGCTGAGGTAACAAGCTGAAAAATACCAAGTTACCAATTCAGCCTCAACTACAGAAAGAGGAGAAGTGTCTTCATCCCCTTCTTTCTGTGCTTCATGCTTCCTATAGCAGCACAAGCACTGAGGGGTTTTATTTAACTCGGGTTGTTCTTTCTGTCTATCCTGGCCACCTCTCCCAGCATCTTTTCATGACTACCATTGTTCAGGTCAGAAGAATACTAAGCACAGGCATTCTCAGAATGCACTTCATCCAAGTCACCTCCTTCTCCACTGTTGCACCATTACATAAGGTCTGTTCATTCTTTCTCTTACTTTTAAGAAAGTTCTTAAAATTCATGCTCCCAAAACAAAACCCACCATTTCCCTACTAGTATGCAATTGCAGCATGGAAATTTGTAAATTGCTGTTGAACTAAATCAAAATTTCTACCTCTGCAACTGCATCCTAGGGCCAATATCTATCTGTACAAGCAATCAATACATTCTCCAGACACCTATTACTGTACTGCTGTGGCAACAATTCTTACAGTGAGAAGAAAAAAAATTATGCCCAACATTAGCAATGAATAAAGTAATAAAAAAATATTTGCATGTTAGAATTTTACTGTATCTCATATGCATAGTACTTACTTGGTGCATTCTTCTAAAGACTGTACAAGCATTTGCTGGAAAGAACTTATTTCTTCCAGGTTTCCCATTAAGTATGAAGTATTTGCCAAGGTTAACCTGGAGCCAAAGTAAATACAACATGCTTAGGTTTGCAGTTATTGACTAACTATGCATTAATACAATCTACAGTGCTAAAAGAAAGTGCTTACTGGTTCTTAGATCAAGGACCTGACTGTTTCAGTCAGCAAGCAAACTGAATAAAAGCAAGTCCTGCCTCAAGAACCTCATAGTCCACAGAGGAAAATACACATTGACATTGAAATTTTGACCACGTTAACCCCCCCCAATACATGAGAGATCTCAAACTTAATTTAAAACACAGAACAAACTCACATACTTTTCACTGGCTTGTAATGGTCGCAGGTAGTTTGAAAGCATTGTTTGTAGCTCCTTAGCATATTCATTTTCTGTTTCTAATATATTTTGTAGCACCTACAATAAATGACAATTGCTAATTGGTATTTTTTAAGACCAGTTTTAAAGCATACTAAAATTTACTTAGCATAAGAAAAACTTAAATGAGTGTTCCTACATTAAAAATGCAAGTATCAGCAAGAAAGCATTGAATACTATACATCTATGAAATTCATAGGGAAAAAAAATCCACTATACACATGATGAGCCATCCTTCAGCCATAAACAAAAACAGTGGGAAGCTAACAGGAATTTCACTACTTAAAAACTTTAGTGCAAAATCTGAATGTTATACAGAGTGCTCTTCCAAACCCAGGGCAATTATTCTTCTTATGTTCTTCAGAACAGTCACAGATCATCAGAGGCTGGTAAAGCACAGTAGAAGTTGTAAGAGAAAAGAACAAATAATGTTGTTTTCTCAGTCTCAATTACAACACATTACAACTAATCTTGCTGGCAAAGTGTTTACTTATTCAGATGTGCTGTTCTACCTAGAACATCTGAATATTAATGGATTTACAAATAACAAGTAGTTTCCAACTTTACTTAGCAAAATGTTTAGCGTTATCACATTATTTTTAAATGGGGCTGCCTAACCTTCCACTGGGAATACACTACCATGAGAAAACTACAACAGATTCTGATGCAAAGCCAAGAATTTATAAAATACAGCACACACTTGGTTTTTGGCTGAATATAAACCATCAACTGGAATACCCCCAAATATGTACAGGAAAACATTTTACTGGGCCATCTTCAGGGAGTCTGCTTTAGGATATCCTCCAATATAGTCACATCAGGTTCTACTGTGCTTCTAGATGGCAAATTATTTTTTTCTCCAAAAAGTTAGTGGTTTAGCAAGACAATCAACAGAATTAAATGTAGTTCAGTGAACAGAACAGAACTTTGAAAACTTATTGCTATTCACTGGTCATAAGCCACACCACAAACCTTCTCATTTTGCTACATGCCATATTTGTCAAGGCTACAGTAATATCTCATTTCAGCATTTATAAGAACGACTGTAATTGACTGCATTATTCACTGTTGTAGTCAATACTCTTTCTTAGGAAGTAAAAAAAGCCATTCATTCCTAAATGCAAACCTGATGAAATAACTTTAAATAGATCAGTATGTCAATGAAGAATTCACTGCTCTTTTCATTGGTGTCATTGATTCTGCTTATTCCTTGAATGCTTCTATTCATTTGGAGAGAGAGAGAGAGACCATTTTTGAGTTCATTCTTTTGTTGCAAAACTGAATCCTGAACTGAAGATTAAAATGTCTCCATTCTCTGCTAAATGCTGTGGCAGAAAAATGTCACACAGAAAGTTACAGCTACTAAGAAATTACAGCGTACAGTACAACATGGACACACAAACTTTAAAAAAGCTAAGGATTTTTTTGACCATTTAGACCACAGAAATAAAATATTTCCACCGATCATAGTACTAATTAACCCCCATATTCTCTTACACATATATAAAACAAAGCAAGTAAATTGTTAAAATGGTAATATAAAAGTACTTTATGTAAAAGCATCCGTGAGGTTCAAAACTAAATGTAAGAACAACCTTTTTCAATACGGCTTTTTCTACAAAAACCTCCTAGCCCAAAGTTCTTACACAGCCATTAGTAGGGAAAAGCAGACTGAAAACCAAGGACACAGTGCCCCAATGAAGCACTGAACAGTATTAAAAGACATTCAAAGATAAAAATCAACAAATTTGCTAAAGATCTTGAAGGGTTGCACCACTGGTCCATTTTCTCAAAGGCTATTTTCATTCTCTGCTATAAACAGCTGTCTGAAAAGCTTGAAATAAAACTAGTTTTATGTTGGACACACTCATTTTCCTGTGCTAGTTTGGATTTTTACTTGAGGATTTTCTTTGCAATACAGAGAACACGGGATTGGAGGAAAAAAACTTAAATGGGGCAGGGAGGCAATAATGAGAAAGCTTAAAAACTAGAATTAGTATTTTGACAATTAGCGGAAAAAGGAAAATAAATGCAACTGTAAATAAAACTATGCTACAAAACCTATGCAGAGTACCAGATGCACTTAAACTTTATGTTATTTTAGTAGTTCACACTACTACACACTACTTCAGATATACATAGCTTTAAACACTTCCCAGGACACACTAAAACTATCTCAGGGTTTTTTTAACAAGTACAATTTTCACTGCATACATTTTTTGAAGAATAACTTTGTTTACACAGTTTTAAAACATTATTTCTGTGAAATCTCACATTCTTCCAGCTTGACTTACCTACCTCTCTGAGAAGCTATGAGGATTAAACGCTTGGACTGTGCTTTGAAGTGACAAGTAGTCAGCATTGTAATTCAGTATTTTGGCACCAGAGAACCCTTACAATTCCTCATACCCACATCTCACCCGCATGATCTAATAATCACCTTTCTTCCCTTTCCTGCTTTCTGTGCATTCTGGCTGCTGCAAGACCCCATGAGACCTTGAAGACCTTGTTTCCACAACTCCACCACAACATTTGCACAGATAAGACCGAGTACCAAAAGAGCAGCGTTGAAGTGGCAGCTTTTGCAGTCTGTAACACTGATGAATGGCAGGCACAGACAACTGAGCTCATACAGCACCAGCTCTCTCAATCACACAGCATGGAAAATTCAAGCATGGTTAACAATTCTGTCACACAAAACCTCAGTCATCTCCCTAAGGCAATAACTATCACCCAAAAATGGATTTAAAATGACCTACATGAAGCCAATCGCCTTCCAAATCAGAGGGAAAAAAGGTAGAATACAGACACATTTGGGCAGGATCTGTTAGCACATTCCCATTTTTTCATAGTAGTATGGCACTCAACCAAAATATCTCATGCTTCGGTGAAATGGCGATCAGTATCTAATTTTCCTGAATCAGAATTTGCAAGATGAATCCCTTAAAACAGGCCCTTGAGAGGGGCAGTGTAAAGCACTGCACAAGTATATCATATCTCAAGAGTCCTCAAAAACTCTTATGAAATTCAGTAGACACAAACTCTTGATCCAACTTTAACAGAACGGCCCCAAAAGAAATGTTTATTTTCCATTACTTTTCAAACACTTAAATGAAAAATGAGGTTGTCCAAATACTCATAACTATGGAGAAATTCGCCCATTTCTTTACCTGCTTTTAGAAAAGCTACTTAATCTCAAGGCAACTGTGAGTGGAGATAACCTAGCTTTATTTTGGACACTAAGTTATAAATTCCCGAGGGATCTCAAGTAAAAATAAAACTCAGAGTAACACCTGCTCTGTTTTCAGAGAATAACATGCAACGAAATGCCCACTTACTCAGTAGTTACTAAATTACTTCTACATGAAAAATGCTTGATGCTTGATCATGAGTCTGGTTCATATTGCACACTGCTGTAGACTTGTACCATTTTATGGAGGACAAGACCTCGGCATTCTCTACTAACCTGCATTCCTCAGCCAGGCAAAATGTGCATGTATAACACATGTCTGTCTTCTCAGCAACACTTACTGCAAGGTGCAACTAATTAAGCACACTGAGACTAGAAAGTATGTGGTTTGTATTACGAACTTCAGACAGAGCTCTGTGAATCCATAAAGAACATATTTACAAGGGTGTGAAGAACAAAGGAAAGCAGTGAAAGCAGTTCCTCTCTTGACATTAAGCACCTTTCCCTTAGCCTATCCCAGTCCTCCTCCCAGAAAGGGAGCCTCTCCTACCGCCTTCTGGACTTCCTCTGATCTGCTCTTTGATTTTGTCCTCAGTCCAACAAATGTACCCACAGGTGTTGCTTGCACCTGCACAAAACCTTCCCCAAGAAAAACAGCAATAATCAATCAAGAGGGCTTACAGAGTCTCATTACATCCCCTTATGGTGGGAGATGGCCACAACTCAAAAATAGCAAGCAGTCCCAGAGTACCAGCCTCAATACATGCCTGGTTGTCAAGAGAGCCTTTAACACAGATTTTAACACTTACTCTTTAACTCAAGCGACATCCTTTCAGCTACCAAAGGTTTATTTGGAGCTGTTCTGCTTTAACTTTGTTATCAGTACAGACTGATAAGACTTCTAGAACAGAGAAGTCCCATGTCTGCAGCTTACGTATTAAGATAGAATCAAAACTCAACTCACAAGTTAAACAACTTTCAATTCAGAGAATGTGTTTGCTGTTTGTCTTCACTACATTTAAAATCATACATATTTAATAATTATGAAAAATTTTTATTTTATAGGTATATCGGTATCTGTATTGGGTTTCTGTGGCTAGGTTTTGGTAGTGGGGGGGGGGGCACTACAGGGGTGGCTTCTGTTAGCAGCTGCTAGAAGCTTCCCCTGTCTGGTGGAGCCAATGCCAGCCAGCTCCAGGATGGGCTTCCTGCTGCTGGCCAAGGCTGAGCCAATTAGGAATGACAGTAAAACCTCCGTGATAATATATTTAAGAACGGAAATTTATTGCACAGTTGAAAAATTCCATCCAGTGAAGAGCAGAGTGAGAACATGGGAACAGCAACGTAGACACCAAGGTCAGTAGGGAAGGAAAGGAAGGAGGTTCTCCAGGAGCTGGAGCTGAGGCCCCTGCAGCCCGTGGTGCAGACCATGGTGGAGCAGCTGTGCCCCTGCAGCCCATGGAGGAACATCAGGGTGCAGAGACCCACCTACAGCCCATGGAGAAGCCCATGCTGGAGCAGGTGGATATCTGAAGGAGGCTGTGACCCTGTGAGAGCCCCAAGATGGAGCAGGGTCCTGCCAGGGACCTGCAACCCATGGAGAAATGAGTCCACGCTGGAGAAGGTTTTCCTGGTAGGACTTGTGGCCCTGCGTGGGACCCACACAGGGGGGTACAGCTGGTACAGCTCATTCCTGAAGGACTGCACCCAACGGAGAAGTGAGCCACAGGGCACCAGTTTTGTGACAAACTGCCTATGGGACGGACTCACGCTGCAGAGGTTCGTGAAGGACTGTCTCCCGTGGGAGGGACCCCATGGGAGCAGGGGAAGGACTCCTCTCCCTCAGCAGCGGCAGAAACAACAACTGACCATAACCCCCATTCCCCATCCCCCTGCACCGCTGGGGGGGAGGAGGGAGAACACGGAAGGATGGAGGGGTGGGTGAGATTATTTTACTTCTCATTCTTTTTTGCTCTGATCCTGTTAGTAATAAATTTAAGTAATATCCCCACTTTGAGTCTGTTTTGCCCGTGATGGTGATCAGTAAGTGATCTCTCCCAGCTCTTAACTCATGAATCCTTTGCGGGTTTTTTTTCTCTCTTCTGTCCAGTTGCAGAGAGGATGCAGAGAGGCTTTAGTAGGTACTTGGCATCTAGCCAGGGTCAACCCACTACACCATCAGAAGCACTTCATATTTTTCAAGAAAATCTAAATGTCAACATGTCTAATTTAAGTTTTAGACACAGTAGTGGAGCCTTGCTTTCTCTGAAACAAAGTGCATGCTATAGCACGGCCTCTCCTTTTCTAAACAAAAAGAATAAAATGGTAAGTTAAAAAAAAAAAAGGTGGGGGTATCTGTCACTGTGAAAAAATGTGAAAACAGGTAATTACCCAGTTCACAGCAGACAGATTTGAGAACAGCACTCTAGGGGCAGTGCTCTAATTTACAACATATATGTATGTATACATGTATGTATGTACAGCTGTATATATAATTACAAACTGGTCATTTCCGCCCCCCCATAATGTGTCAACAGTCAGTAAATAGCTAGCAGTGAAAACAGCTTGAATCTTACTACACCAAGTTAAGTGTATCAAGAGAGTGGTACCTGAAAAAGATGAAAAATAACCTAATTCCAAGAGTAGGTGTCTGATGGTCACTAGTTCCCTTTTTTTTTTTTAATTAAATTACTTTAAAAGCCAGCCATAGCTCTATTTCTCAAAGTATGGAGTAGCTTGAGCCTCCACGATGATAGTAAGTTATCCAGGGAATAATAACTGAAAAATTCACAAAAGCCAAAAGTGATATTTCAAAATTGTATGGCATATTATAACTTAGTTTCCTGAACAAATTCAGACATACTTTCTATTATTTTCACTGAACTACACAATCACCCCCCAAAATGGTTTGCATTACTCTTACAAAGTAAAATATGCAACCACAAGATTCAATTTATTTTGGACACAGTCAAACTGAAGTTTTAGTTAAGTCTAAATTAAGCAGCTGCAACTCTTACTTTTCATCATACTGATGTCTATCGGAAAAAATAATATAAAATTGTAAATGAGGCATGTATTTACCAATTACTTTAAATAAACAAATAAATTAAACCAAACCCCCAAATCTAAATGTCTGATGTTCAAGGCAGCTCCCAATTTATTTTGATTAAAAACTTAATATAAATGCAGATTAAACATAAGAGCAGTCTTCTACCTAGCGAAGGAACTAAATTTTCTCCTGTACTACAGTCACATCATCTTCCTTGCATTGAAAATCATAGGTTTCAACATCAAACAACAAAGACAAACACAATATAACAACTTTGGGGGGGAAAAAACAGGACTAAAAAGAGAGATAGTGAAAACAAAAATAAAAAGGAAAACAATCCAATACTTTGTCACTGAATATACCACAGTAAGGTCTTTACTTCCTGCAGAAGGAAGGGTTTGCTTGCACAGGTACCTTCCATTCTGACTAGCAGGTGTGGGATACAATAGCCAAAGAACTGCAGCCCTCCCTTTTCCATGGAGTTGCAGCTACCAGCAGAGGCAGGAGGCAAGTCAGAGGGAGGAGCAGGAGGCTGCCTCACTGTTTTCAATGAGGATACAATACACAAAACACCTCTGTTCTTCCAGGTGGTTGGTGTTATTCACGCCACAACCACACAAGATGAAAGCATAAAACGATTCTTTATGATCGTTGCTAAAAACTGACAAATAAAATGAAAACAATGGCAGCTGCTTCAAAGAAAAGGGAAAGAAACGTTGTGGTTTGGTTTTGCACCAGCAGGGAGCAGTGCTTAACAAAATCAATAAGATACTTTTTTGCTTCCCAATGTATCTGCTTTTAATAAATAAATGATTCTCAAAATGGTTACAACACACTTAAAGTCAGAGTTGGGTATGTTTCTCACATGCATCTACTAAAGAGGTCTGAGTACCAGGTTATGAATTCCTGGGGATGTGTTAAAAGCTGACTCTGACTGTACCGTTTTGCTATGAAATCTATCCACCAGTGTAAGGGAGAGGTTCCTAAAGTCAATAATAGAGTTGATTTATAAGCATGAATACAAAGGAAGCAAATTGTTTCAAAATGTTCAATCTCTTACTCAACAAAAAGGACAACAGTATTCTTAAGCATTTTAACACAGTAGAATTTCAGTAATTCACAGAGACTGGGGAACACTAATTGCATATTTGGGAGATGGGGAGAACAGGGAAATTAAGGACTAGCAAACTAAGTAAAATTAGCATAATATTACATAAATGCCTATTATTCACTTGCTTTAGACTATAATTTTGCATCATGCTTAAGAATCTGTGTGATATTCTATTAAACTAATGATGAACTTGTTTACATGAGAATCCACTAACACCCCTATCTAGTTTTGGCACTTTCTGACAAGACTGCCTTTTTTCTGTGCAGATAAGAGCATTTAGTTAAATGACATTCTACTGTATATAACAGCTCCCATGGAGGAAAAATGATCACTCACCACATTGTAATAGCTTTTGTTAATTGCAGAAGTATCAAAGCCTTTAGGTGGACTCTTCAATGTACCTGATTTGGGGGAAACCGGTTTTTCTGAAATGTAAAATATTTTGAGGTCAATAGGGTGCAATTTCATAGCTCAACACTAGAGGTCAAACAAACTGCTTTAAAATATTAATCATACAATACAGTGAAAATAGTGCTTCACTGAGAAACATACATAATTGCACTTCAAATTATTGGTAAAGAATCAAAATGGTTCATAAGTTCACAATGAATGAAACTTTAGCCTCACTGAAGGCAAGTTGAAAACCTCCCATTCTTTTTCCTGGAACCAGAAAGTCAGTTAAGCTTTTCAAAAATTATTTTTTAAAAACAAAATGTCACAGATTGCAATTAAAAAAAAAAATTAAAAAACCCAGGCATTTCCAAACTCCATAGGTACTTTCAAACAAAAGTAGTTTTAAGTTTTAATATCATTTTAATGAACTCAGTGAAAGCAAGTGACCAATCAAAGGCTGAACCATACCAGATGTGAGACATTACATTCACTCTGGTAGAAACAAGAGATTCAAAATACTACACTAGTGAAGTGACTTACCTGATGTCTATCCCAAAAAATCATCTTTTGAAACAAACTGTCTTTTGCTATTAATGAAGTAAAAAATAAAAATGCTTATGCACTTAAGAAAGTTTTTCGTAACACAAAAGAGTTCTTCATAGCATCTTCATAACATCAATCCTTCCTATAATCCCATAGGGAATGTATTCCTCACTAATGCAAACTCTTCCTAGAAGGACAAGATTGGTCTACAAGATCAAAACAACAGTCCTGAGAGTTACCCAGGTGCTGACTCCCAGAACAGAGAGGCACAGAAAACAAACCCCTAAAGCCTCCCCTCCCACCACTACCACTCCTCTAAGTCAATCACAAAGGAGTAAAGAAGAGGTGAGAGAAAAATCAAAAGCATGATGCTGCATGATCATTTGACTCTGCACTCAACCAACTTGTGAGAGAATATTTAACAGGACATTATGGCGCTTTGGTTTGTTTGCTTTGGTGGTTTTGGATTTTTTTCATTTTTTTTTTTAATTATCAGGTTTGTCTAATATGCTATTTTCAAATATACATTTGAGTAATTTGTAGCCAAACTATAAAATGGCAAATTCTCAACCAACCCTTCCCCCACCCCCCACCCCAGACCAAAAAACCATCATCAAAACATACCTACTGGCTGTTTTACCTTTATTTTAAAGGCAAGCTCATGTTTCAAACACATTTTGATAAAGATATATTAATAATTTAACTCTAGTTTACCTAATACCTCAGGCTAAGAATAAATTATGCAAGTCTCAAATACAGACCTGCCTTTCCAGAAGCCCAGTCAGCCATTCTAAGGGCTGCCTATGGAAAATTCCCATGGAAAGTAAAGTTGATCAGGGAACTGCCATCATAAGCAGAACAGTCCACATGGTACCATCCTCTCCTGAGAAATTTAGTGCTTCTTCAGGCCACCCAGCTGCAACCCCATGGACAATGCCATCTGAGGTGAGCTAACTACAGATGAAGGCCATCCTTTCAACTCCAATGCCAGGAGTGCCTGGCAGGCCAGCAGGACCTGAGGCTTTAGCTAATGGTCCATAAGGCACAGCTCACGCCTCATGAGCACACAGGTGCTATCATCTTTAAGAGGCTTTTCTCTGTATTGCACTGGAAGTCTCAAAAAAGCTAATCTAAAAATAAAATACTGTCTAAAAACTGCCACACAAGGGCAAAACCAATTTTTCCTTACCACATTCAGAGATGACAAAAAAATCCTTTTGGTTAATATCCCCCGCCTACCCACCCCAAGTCAGATCTAAGCCAATAGACAGCACAAAAACTATTAGATCAGGCTGTTATCCAGCTGGGAACACTGATGCTCTCAGCCACCAGCCCTGCAGCACATACATGCTCTGCTACAAAGCCAAGTAATTCCAAGTGACAGGACTCCTCCCATCCCCTCAGAAAAAAACCCGTAAACTCAAGCAGATTTGCCATCAAATACTCAGTGTGAAAGAAGAAGCTAAAATCATGTTGTATATATGGCTACCCATTTATATATTCATCTATCATGCTACTCCTTATGGGACAATTACAATTCATTTCTTTGTACTGAATGATGAAAATTATGTCCTTTACACGAACTTGGTTCTTTGCCTTCATGCTTTGTGGAAACTCTTGACTTATCCTCCAATTTACAGTGACTTTCAGGTTCACTAAATACCTAAAGCTTTATTAATCATGTGCCAAAAAGCATGAAAGGAGAAACCAGAGTTATTTAGGCATAAAAGTAAGTACTTGTCACTGAATTTATAATAATACAGATGTCTGGAAAGGAGAAACAAGAGTTATTTAAGGATAGAGGTAAATACTTGTCACTGACTTTGTCATTATACAGATGTCTAGTCATTGTTAATCTGGAGAAAGTTGGCTGGTCATAGAATTTTGGTTCTTGTAAAGGATATAAAAATACATTTCTCCTTTTAAGCTGCTGAACAAAGTGGGAGATTTTTTTGCTGAAATGTACAGTCATTTATATTACCAGCTGTTTAGCTGATTCAATTATCCAGCAGAGACATATATATGTCCAAATTCAGATTTAAAAACAGGACAGAAAAAAAAAATAAATCACATTCAAATAATTTTGCCTGAACAGCCATAATCAACATTTAGTTTTTAAAATGTAAAGGCCACTTCTATTGTAGAAGCACAGAATTAGATGCAGCAAATTAGTCCAGCTGTCTATCATGTCTGGTATTCTGCCTTCAAGCAGTACATTGCTTCATAAGGAGGAATAAGAAACAGTCTTGTTGCAATTAGTTTATTGCACAATGAATTACACAGAAGAAAATCCTGATCTTGCACATAAGAAATCACTTTCTTTGTTTATGCTAACTTAAGTGTTATTTATTATTCTTGTAATAGAACATTAAGAGTACCTTTGCAAACAGAGCATATTTCATTAAACATTTCAAGGAGGTGTCACCCCCGTTCAGCATAGTGGAAATATATACAGATCTTACAGGTCCATATGTCTATAAAGTCCATAGGTTTATGAAACATTAGCAAAACCCTGGCACCTTGCCCACTACAACACAGAGATTCTGTTTCTCAAAGCACTGGAAGAGAGTGACCTGAGCCAGACACCAAGTTTTCCCATACAAATTTTTCCCTTCTCCTCACTTTTCTCCTAGTCACAATGTGAATCCATTACATTGACACTGGAAGCATAATGAGAACAGGCACAGTGTATGATCAGATACAAAGCAAACAAGCATCTCAATTACTGGAAGAGACTATATCCAGTTGATGACTGAAACCAGGAGGTAAGTTACCACTATCACTTTCTTTTGTGATCAAAGCATTACATTCAACTGCCCTCAGCTACACTTGATAATGCTTTGAAGTGTCTAGTGGCTACTGATAAACCAGATAGAATTCACTTAACAGATCATCTTTGAGTGGAGAAGGAGGGTGGCACAGGCTTTTTAACATTATTCTTCCAGCAATTCATTATCTTCAGTAGGACCAAAACAACTTGAAGCAGCTTTTATAACAACTCGAATGCTTTTATAACCTTTCCCTATGTAGTACATAAGATGCAATGTACTCTCTAAAACGTTCTTATCCTTTACAAACATCTACTAGTTGACTGCAAAGAGACAATGTACCCAATCCTTCCCAATGATTTGTTTCAATTTTAATTTACACACAAGTATTTCTTTCACTTGCCTTCAATTTACTTGAGATTCTCACATTCTCTCCCTTCTGTCATGTCTCCAGCTTATGTCATATTCATTTTCATGCAATGCTCTACTTCATGCTACTCCACAAAGTATTCACTGCCTTCAGAACATACTTTACTAAAGCACTTCAACGCTACTACTGCAAGAACAGCACCGTGTGTTTCTGCGACCACTAGGCTATGGTGCATAATGCAGATAAAAAGATCTGATTTGAGCTATTTCATCCTACATTAGGGAAAGAAAGATGTGCCAACTGGAACACCAAAAGCTATGTGGTCTCTATTAGTGAAGTGCTACAAGCAAACCCTGTCTTTCTAGACTAATTGGCTCATGTCCAACACTAGGAGGGCAGACCTCAACTTGTTCTCAGTTCTCAAGCTGGCTCAAGCATCGCTGCAAAGTGGTCCACTCTGCAATCTGCACACTAGTTCTTCCCCAAGAGTATTTACTGGTCCCAACCTCTATTCTATTTATGCCTGTAGAATAATACTTGACGAGAGAACAAAATACCCCTACAAGTGTACATGGCTGGGGAGAGAAAAACTAATATTCCTTGGGGGGATTATTTGTTTTTTCCTTCTCTTTTTTTCTTTTCCTCAAAGCTAAAAGTGCATCTGTCCTTCCCTTACACACCACAGGATGGAAACAGCTGATGTTCTACACTTCCACTATATTCTGACCTTTTCCCAATACTGATTTTTTTATTGTTTTTAACATCCAACCAGAAGAACCACTGACATTGTAGTTTGCACCAGTGCCAATACTAATATAACTGTCAAGAAAGTATAACAGAAGAGAGGCTAGGATAGTAATGACACCTTAATTTCTGTGAAGAATTAGGATAAAGTTGGTGACATATCAAATGTAATTTTTACAAAGCTGTATTCCCTTTTGCATAACCTCATGTCATTTAAAGGGATTATGCTCGGATAAAATTCATCAAGTGACCATGTGATTTTTTTAAAAATCTGATTAACATCTGACAGTAGCTAAGCAAGTGCATCCCATTCTGCAAGGGAACACTCAAAACTAGGTCTCCAAATCTCTCTACTGTGCAAGACAGAAACAGCAACGTAAGAGATAAGGCTCCACCTACACCTCCACCCCCTTCTGCTCCACTTTAAGAAAAAAAACCTCAGTAAGGCCACACTGTCAAATATCTAACAAGTTTACACACCTTTTACCCTCTGTCATGTATAACAGTACAGCAGGATGCAAACAAAGTCCTCTCGTTTCAAAGTACTTCCTGACTTGTGATCAAAGAACATTAAAAACGGTAAGATGTTACAGGGTTTGAAAATGGAAATGAAAACGTGCACAAAGGGGGAAGGGAGAGAGAAATGGACCATTGTTTTGAAAGGCACATACTTGAATAGAAATTTTTTTTCTCTTTTATGTTTGATCACAGCTATCACAGTTTCAGACAAATTCTCCTTTTCCCCTTGGGTCAGGGAGGCAGAGAGAATAAACACACACTCAAAAGCAAAATAAAACCAGTTTTCCATCTCGAACAAATATATTTTCCCCAAAATAGTCACTGACTATTCACAGCCTAAGGAAACTAAATGTTGTGCTTTGCTCCATAATCTCAGTATCTGTCCTACAACCACTCACAGCTCATCTCATGCATGTATTAGAATTCTGTGCTAATACTGATCATTCTGGCATAGCTAAACAAGCAAGGTACAAGGTGGGTATGACTTTGCAAGGTTTTAGCTATTCTAAGATACCTTACCATGTAACATGCTCTGCTTGTGAAACAAATGTAATGCAGTTTACTTTTCTTCTAAAAGTTTTAAGAAATCAGTGTGGGTAAAGTTCCCATTACTAAGCAGCTGTTTCATCCTTTCCTTGAATATCTAACTTCAAAAAGACACCCTACAAGCTAAGACTAGAAATATACAGTTTTCTGATTAGAGGATTTTAACACAGAACAAAAATCCATTTATCTAAACATCTAATGCCTATGAAGTTTGTGAGAATTAAAATAAAAGCACACATGAGTAAAGAACTTCTTTCATTTCTTCTGTTACTTAGTTTGCAGAAGTAAGGTTACAACAAACTGAGGGGATTTATTTAGTCAAACTCACCATCTCCTGGGAGCATTCCAAATAATGCATCATCAAAAATGAAAGCAGTGTAACCTGTACAGAATTTCTAACTAGTTGCAATATTTTAAGCCACATTTCAGAAAAGAAAGAAGGGTAGAGTAATACTGTCAATGCCAGAACATTTTACAAGTATTTTGAAAACAGATTATATATCCAGGACCTTAGTCAAGAGTAAGTATTTTAACAATTCTATGCTGATCTTTTTTAAAATCAATTCATCGTAACACTGACAGAAAACATATTTTGAATTTGAACTAAGAAGACATCAGATTCTCCTAACTAGTTTTAAAATACATAAGGGAAAAAAGCACTTTTATATTTCATCCTTGTGCTTAAGGCATGAAGGCACTTAAAATATTTCTGAATTAGGAAAATCCTGAGCTGAGGATTTTGTAGTTGCAAGAAGTCGAGAAAAATGGACCATGTAACCTCCTAATAAAGACAAGCTAAAGAGAGCAGGGACACAGGAGGGCAACAGAGACTGTAAACCCACACATATAACCTACATGAAACTTCTCATGAACATCCACTGTTCAAATAACTTCAGAGCTTTAGGGTAAACAGCACTACATCCTTTTTCTGACAAGAACAGCAGAGCAAAGGAAGTCCAACCTCAAGAGACACAGTGGCAATGCACTAGGATACAGAAGGGAGAAGAGTTACAGAAAAGCCCTCTCTCTAGCATTGTCAACAATACTCATAGAGCAGAAATCAGTTGAGAATAAAAACAATCATAACAAATTTCATGGAACCAACAATAAAATGAAGAAAAAAAAGTGTAGCAAAATTACAGCAATAATCTTAAAGTAGGAAGAATTCAGTAAAATTAAAAATATGGGTTAAAAAAAAGAACTGCCACTAATGATAACCTAAGCAGAAAAGGTTCACAAGAATGACAACTCCTTTAAAAATTACAGGCATCTCAAAGAGAGGACAGGAAAGGTAGATGCAAAACTGACATGGATCACATATCATAAATATATATACTGACCACAAACATACAAAAAGAAGCAAAAGTAACTAGAAGTCAGGTCACCAGTTGAAATACAACTAACATGAACATAAGGGGTGGTGGCAACAAAACATGCCATAGCATACATACATCAAGGGGTAAAACTGATCTGCAACTCAACAGTTATTAACAAACACCAAGAAGCTCTTAGTATGCCATGCTTCCTTCTACCACCCTCCCGTCTTTCTTATAAAAAAAGTCAACTTCAGACAATTCAAACACATAGTTACAAATGCATAAAAGGAGGTTAAAATTACTGTTTTGATAAACTACACAGTACCTATTGTGCTGATTTGATAGTAAGAGAACTACCTACATCCATATCTGAAACCAGAGAGGACAAGTGATGGTCATAAAGTACCGGAAAAGGCAAAACAGCAATTTTACAATGGAGAAGAACAGAGAAAGCTAGTGAGCTACGGGTCAGTCATTTTAAATTTGTAATAAGCAATGGACTAAGCTTTCTGAGAACAAAAAAGCACAGGCACACATTGCCTTCTATAGAAACAACTGAACATATGAGAGAGCGCTCCAAGAATGCGAGAAGTCTTGCAGAAGCCCGAAGAGGTAAGTTGCTGTAGCACAGAGAACACACCTATACAGCAGAGAGAAAACAACTTGGGAGTAAATTTTTCTGAGGGCCAGAAGTGAATGTTAGAAATTAAAGACTAGAGGCAACTCATCTCAGCCCCAGGGATCAGACAGGGTTGCAAGGACTTGCAAAAATCAGACTGTACTTGGTACTAACCTTGGCACTACAGCTTGTTGTCTCTTCTGACTTCAAGATGTACCTCACCTAAGTGCAGTATTCTTAATAAAACAAGAACCACCTTAATTTCAGTTACTGGAAACTTCTGGTTCTTACATGTTCACTGTTAAAAGCTATTTCTATTCTGGAGCCTAACTGCCTATCCAGGTTCCAGTTTCAAGTGTTGGAAGAGATCAAAACTGATGAAATCCAAACAAGACCTCTGCCACACTGATTTAATTGAGTAATGATGGGACAAGAGGGTCATCATGACTGATGCTACAACACTACAGACAAAAAGCAAGCTTCATGAATTGTTTGTCAAGATCTGATTAATCTCTGAAGAACATTAAAGCTAAGTCTTACATTGTGACTAGGAGAATTGTCTAAGATAATCTAGCTGAAAAGGACAATGAAGTCGCAGATCTAAGACCAGCATTTTGCAACAACAGACCGTACACAGTAAATCAGGGAAGAAAATAAGAGGATGCAACCAGAGGAGAAAAGTAAGTTTAAAAAGTGGAGTTTCACCCTTACAACCTCACTTTGTAATCAGGCATCTGTATGGCTGCCTAAAAAAAAAAAAAGATAAAAGCCATGCCAATGACTTTAGCACAGCCTCAAAAGATGTGCATTTTCACTGGAGCTGTGACATGGGAAAGAGTGATAAAGCCTCCCAGAGTCCCTGGGTAGTTTTATCATACCAGGTTTATCCCTAATCTCTGAAAGTAAGCTGAGACAGGAAAGATATGGGAAAAAAAAAAAAAGGAAATAAAGGAGACAGTAATGTTAGTTTTGATATTCAGATGACATTTACAGAAGGCACTTTCACTGTATAAAGGTTAAAATAAAACTTCAGTGGAAGGGTGAAGCCTCTATGAAGAAAAGCTGAAGGCGCATGAACATGAACGAAAAAGAAAAATCACAAATACATTATCTTTCAAAAGTGGATTTTGGTAGAACTGGGTTTCCTTCCTGCAATTATTTGCTTCTAAGTAATGGGATGTGTTGAGTAATTTTTTTGCTGTAGTTTTTTTGGTTGGTTTGAGGTTTCTTTCTGGTACTTTTTTTGTTGTGTTGTTTTTAAAGAGATTTGTAGGAAATCTCTCACTATTTAAACACAAAGCACCAATTCAAAATATGTCAGCACCTGAGTCAAAATCCCATATTCTAGGAATTCAGACTAAGGAACTCAGAGCAGCCCAACTGTGACAGAGATAGACAGGCAAACAAAATGGGAAGTTTTCTGCATGCTTACTGATAACTCAGAAGCCTCAGAGCACTCTATATAGTGAACTGGGGTGCTGAAGTATGAGTTCCTGAGGATTAATGATCGCTGTGAATGAAGTTCAGTAAATACTGTCAAGCTTAAACAAAAATCATTATCATTTTTAATGAATCAACCAACTATCAACCTCTATCCAAAGCAAGAATTTCTGCAAATATGCTCTCCCATTCAAAACTCACCATTTGATTTTATTTCTCGTACATAGTTACTCGGAAACCACCCTGTTTTTCCGTTTAAAGTTCCTTCCCACCAGCCTCCTTCTTCCACTCTTGTAACATGAATAATATCTCCTTTTGAAAAAGAAAGTTCATCTTCATTTGTCTGTTGAAAATTAAATTTTGCTCTCACCACCAACTGATGGTTGCCGTTATCTGTCATGTCCTAGTAAGTGAGAACACAAAGAACAAAATGATCACATTAGAGATTTAAACATTATTCCATGAAGAAAACAGAAAATGGAAATAGCCTCTCCACACACACAATACTCACCACACATTTTTACTGAAAAGCTTTTATAAGGACTGATTTGGCATTTGTAGTATTTCTCTAATTTTTAATCTATGAATTCTCATCAGCCCAGGGAGTATATTGTCTTATTAGAGTCCTTTCAAATCAGAAGGGGTTAACAGAGCTAAAATAAGAGTAATAAAGAAAATAAAATGAGAATAATAAAGAAAACACATATATTTTTTATAAATATCATAAATTGCCTTTGGTATCTACAAAGAACCAAGAGTTTTACATTGAAGAGTCTTTTTCTAAAAAACTGGGCTGGGAGGAGAAAATGAGTTGGATTTAATTTAGTTTTGGATATAAATAGAGTTTTCAGCTTAAAACCTTCTTTTTTTTCTCCTGTAACAGATCAAGTTGGAAGGTTCCACAGCTGAATGTACAAGTCTCCATGGCCTGACAATGAAGAAGGACAGTGTTCTTTCACAAAACCTACAAAACAATTATGCAACTTACCTCAAACAAGTACTCACAAATCATTTCTCTCAAGCTTAGTAAAGCTGGAAGTCTGCAGCATGTCAGACTTGCAGCTGTCCATATAATGATATTTATGCATGCTCATTCCCTATCACAAATGTGAAGACAGACTATTGCTCTGTCATAACAACTAAGTGTTTCAAATTAATGACATTCAAATTTAGCATTTTGTTCATGGATGTCAATTTTGAATATCTGCACCATTCAAGCATTTCGTGAGAGTCAGGGAAAACCTTAATACTAGAAAAGCTAAATAGTTGGACAGTTTTAAATACATTGCACTGGAACTAAGAGAACAGGACTACAAATCATGTCTGTCTATAACTGAGGATTACCTGTGTAACTAAAAAAGTAACTTAGTGAGAAGATGACTGTGTAAGCAATCCTAGTCAGCTACCCAGGTAGAAGATTTTCACCTACATGCTGCCTATATAGTTGAGATGATCAAAAGATGTACTGCATGTTGTCACTTGAATCTTGTAACACAGCAGCTTAATTCATACCCACAGTAATCTTGTTACTGTATCACAACTCAATTTAACCATCAGACTTAGGAGCTGAGAAACTTTAGGAAAATGAGGGCAAACAACTTCAAAAACATTCAGAAAGCCCCAAGATACTGTAAGTCACAGTGTTTGACAATAAAATTGGCACATTTTCAAACAGGTACCTCTGCCTTAGTCCTCTGCTGGTACATCACGTGCTTTCATCCACTCTGACTGCTCAACGAGAGAAAATCTTTTGGCTTAGTAAACAGTAAAAAGCCACAAAACAAGCAGCAACACTGCACAGTGAGATCAACTATAGTCCCTCTGCTCTGTCAGAATGGCTTTCCAGCAAAGGAAACTGAGTACAAATTTGGTGAGAACAGCTTCAAACTGATCATCTACAGCAACAAAACCAAACTAAGAATTTCCTGGGTTTGGCTACTAGCTCTCTTTCCCTCCTTCTTACACTTCTCAGCTCTTTCTAACTTTGTGCAAAGCAACTCAGATCAACAAAGTGATAGAAATACTTAAAACTCTGATCACTTCAGTGATCCAGCTAACAGCTAGTCCCACAAACAGCTGCACCAGCAAAACTGAGTGGGTTGTGAACAGCAGAACAGGAGCTGGAATTGGTGGCCTAGGGCAAAAACTTGCACAGAGAAAACAAACTGCACCTAAGAAAGCTCAAGCAGAGCATGGCTTTTCAAGTTACACATAGTAATCATCACACCATTCAAGACAACCTCTTTCAAGCACAGAAAAAGCAGGTTTCAGTAGGGATCTGAACCCTCCTTGCAAACCTTCAGTCACTAAAAGCACCTTTTATCACAGTTTAGTTTCTAAGAGGTACTCAACCCTGATTTCAGCTGTACTATAAAACAACTGTCCACACCAGTTACCTGAAGACCAGTTGAAGGATTAACCTCAAAACATAACAGACAACAGGAATAACTACTACTACTGCCAACATTAAAAGTACCACCTTTGCTGAGGTTTGAATATCCTTCAATATCACTCCTAAATTCAGTGAGAGAGAAAATGAGATTCTTGCCTTTGGAAAAAGAAAGACACAAATCCATTAAGACACTGTGTATGCAGACAACATGCAGAGCTAAATAAAGAAAAAAATTATTAGAAGTTCACAGAAAGCTGCATGCATTTTGGAACATCATAAGAAAAGCTGCAAAAACATGATGTCACAGGCTAGAAATACAGTGGTGAAAGAGAGGAAATAGTTAATCTGCTACGCTATCAGTTACTTATAAAACTTGGCAAAAGGAAAATAAAAAAAAAAAAAAAAATCACACTGCAGCATGTCTCATTTTTCCAGAACTTACCAAACTCCGATACTGTCCCTGAAAGAGTTTTGAAGTTCTACTGTGTAAAGACTGGGATCCCAGAGAATCAAAAGATTTTATCCGATGAGATGAGGGACGTGCACACACAGAGTCACTGCCCAGTCCTATGTCTGTAGAAGAATGGAAAAAAAGGTAAATATAAGAATTTGAAAAAAATCTGCATTTAACTTCTGCTTACCTCTGTAAAATTCACATGCTTAAACCAGATTTGATACATCTGCAGTTGCTCGGTAATTCAAGATTCAAAAAATTATAGCAATAAATAATCTAAAATCCTGAGACACTGTCAATTTCTTCCCCACACAGACAGGAAAACAACTTGGGCTGTTTAGAAAGAGGAGGGTTAGGGTTCTATTTCTCTATTCCTACTCACTACCAGTCTATTTAAAGGTAATTAACCTTTTAGCTGGTGGCCAAGAACTTTGAATGCATAAAACTTGCTTGAAGTGAAGCCAGCCACATCTGTTTCTTAGCTCTTCCCGCAGCACCACACCCCACACCTTCACCATCTCCATCTCAATTAAAACATTCCTTCCACTGTTTTTTTCCCTAAATTTCTTTGTCTCATCTCTCTTTTTGCCAACTAAGCTATTTTTTCTTCTTTGGAGGGAGGAATAGGAATAGAGAGGAGAAAAACTGCTTGCTCAAATAAACAAAAACCCTCCTTAAACCTCTCCCCTCTTTCATTTGTCTCTACTCTGGGAAGCACACCCACATGATATGTTCTTCTGAAGGGCAGTGTTATGTGCCATCAAGGGGCTGCTGGGCTCCCTTGTGGGCTGGGGTCATCAAGGGAGCAGCAGGGCAGGGCTCATCCCACCATCCCAGCCAGGAATGGGAGGCCCTGGGGCAGCCCCAGCCCTGTTGCCCACCCACAGGTGAGGAGTCCTCATTTAGTAACCAAGCCACAGCTAGACAGGGGCTGCACCAAAAGCAGCTCATAAGGGCCAGGGTCAGTGTCAGTGCTGGCTGCAGCCTCCCACAGCCCTGCTGGGAGCCTCTCCCCACGGTTTGGAGGGACAGGGGTTGCTCCTGGCTGTACCACCGTCCCCAGTTCTCACAGCTGAACTCCCAGGGCACTTGCACAGGACAGCAGACAAACATTGCTCCTCCACACAAGCATGGTAAGTCATTCCTTTTCCTCACATTTTCCCACATACAAGTAAATTACTCAGCAAGCATCTGAGCTTCAAGAAGTCCTGAAAGCAATGCAGTTTTTTTCAGTCCCGAACCTGGATGTTGTCACTAAACTACACAAGCCTCCCAAATGCTCTCCTGGTTTTTATGCCTCTGTTACTCTCTTTCCTAGTAGTTTATTCTTCTTCTGACACTTGACCTCTGACACACAACTACAGTCTCCTAATAGTTACTTTCAGACTAAAGTAGACCATGATTATGCAAATCCAGGTTATTTTTTGTCCAAGGGAAATAACACAAAGGCTCAGATCCATGAGGAGACCAGTGAATAAGGCATTTCTGCTGTTCCACATCAAACCTGAAGAGAAAACTTGATTCATCTTAACTGGAAAGCCTTTGAACTTCAGCACAGCATCCAACAGCAGCTGAGATGCAGGAAGAGGGAAAGGGTTTGAGAATGACAACAAACACAGTAGTGTTGACAAAGGATGCTCCAAGTCTGCAGTAACTGAGCAGAAAACACCTTCTCGGGTGCATTTTTTTAAATGTGTCATTGTTACCATTCAGAAATCACTATCCTCAAAAAAAAACCCTATAAATATACACTCCCTAGTCAAATAGTGCAATATTAGAACTATACATATCAAGTTGCTTATTTTGTATGAATAGTATCCTTACACATTGAAGTAACAAAAGACATCACACTTTGTGAACCTGCTTTCCTAAAAGCATTTAAAGGCCACAGTATTAAGATAAACACTGATGATTACAGTCCATTATGGAAAGGACATACATCTTCGTTTTCACAGACTACCAGTAGAGAAACAGGACTAGATCATGGGCTTAATTTGTAAATCATAACTATAGGGATAATTGTAATGCTCCCAGAAACTTTAAACTTGCCATAACCACCACTATCTAATAGAACTTAAGGATTAAAAGTAACCTGATACCTCTCCACATCCAGTTTGCTGTGTTTCCTGACTGCAGTCAAGTAGAACAGACAAATCCAGCATTATACCTCAACACAGTTCACCTCAAAAAATAGGTTGGCTTATGACAGTATGTTCTGGCTTCTGGGCAGCCCTAAAACACACTATATTGCATTTGCTTAAGTGGCCTGATTCCTGAAATTTTCTATTTCCCAACAGTAGAGCTAATACACCAACACAAGAGCACTTTTATGGCTTGAATTAGGAACTGTGTATGGTGAAAACAAAGAAAATTATTACAGACAAACCACACGGAAATTGAAAGTATTTTCACCAATAACATCTGAATACTTTCAAATCAATCTGAACTTCTGACAGATTTAAAAGGCTTGCAGACCCCACGTACCCATTAAAGTTTCTCTTAAAATCCTAACAAACACATTCAATGAATTTCTCAATGGAATTATTGTCAGAGCAAGAAATCAACTCTGTTCCTAAAACAACCAGGAATCTGGAATGGTAGCAGAATGCATGTGTGACGAATACTGATTTGGTAATTTCCTCAAAAGCTTTACTCTTCCATCCATATAAAGATTTCCAGGGTTTGCAAAACCCTTTCTCCCTCTTATCATTATCTCAACTTCCCTATATCAGTTCCTCTCCCCTCACTTGTCTACAAACAGCAATTGGTTCCTCGATTCCACCCCTCCTGAGACTAAAAATTTGGTGGAGTGAACATCCACAGCAGCCTTCCACCAGTAATCATGCTCATTACTCACATTATTCACATATGGCAGGAAGGTCCATCTCAGAAGAACCTGTGTATGCCTGAAATTCTTGCAGACCTGCACAGGGATCTGAAAGCCATCTTCCAACACTAGAGCAGGGAGATAGAGTCTAAAACACTTTCTACACAATCACCTAGGTAATGAAAATGGTTTGGAAGAAGAGCTGAACAGGAAGACTTATGCTCACTCCTAGGAATGAGGCACCACCATAGTCTGCATGTGGTTTCGATTTTTGGTTTCCATACCACCCCCACCCCCCCATGAAAGGGATCACCCGAGTCCTTTCTAAGCCAGCTGCAACTGGCTTTCTCCTGTGGGCATTAATCTATTGACATCTGGACAAAATAAATGCCCTTTTTCTCCATTTCAAAGACAGTAAAGGCAGCTACAGTGTACAGCAGTTTTAAAGATGTACTACTCTGGTTTGCATTTGCACTTACACTGCAGATAAGAGGCACTATCTCCAATTGACCTAAGCAGCTTAAAAGAAGTCAATGTAAGAATCCGCCTGCAAAACTCAAGGGGTGCTTTCTAATGCAAGGGAAAGAAAAAAAAACACCAAAAACCAAAATCTATGTTGAAATAGATGAGAGAAGTATTATAAAAGTGGCAAGATACTTATCACACTAGCATTAAATGAAGTAACACTGATCCACCACTGACTTTTCTATCACTTTTCTTCCTCACATAAAAACTGACAAGTATGGTTCATTTTTAAATCTCTCTCACCTGATTCTGACCTGATGATCACTACTGAAACTTGCTGCTGACGGTGGAGCAGCAAGAAGCCAAAAGGGTCACGAACGTTAACATTTCTTGATTGTCCTTGGGTCCAGTTGGCATCATTTAGCACAGCCTCACCCTACAAGGATGGATGGACACCTCTCACCTGTGTGTTATTTCTACAGCTCTCTCCCCTCCCACCAAAGAACTTGAGGCAAATGGTTCATGACTTCTAGCTGCTACCTCAATGAAACATGTGGCTTAAGGGATCAAAGACATTGGCTATTCTTTTGTTACTGGCAAGAAAGGGTAGTGCTGGGGAATAGAGAGTGAGGAGGGCAAAAAATTCTGACAAAACTGTTCAAACATGAGAATGACAGAATAGAGCAAAAGTTATCTTTAGTATTTCAAACTAGGATGAAAAAATAGAAAAAACAACCAAAAAAACAGGCCCTTTTTCTAAGATTGCTTGCCAGCTTAAAGGCTTAGTCTCAGCTCTACCGCAAAGCTTCCTTCTGCAGAAGACACCACTGGGGAACCCAAAGAGATCACTGCCAAAGTGTTAAAAACATGAACTCCAACAAAAACTCTTTTAAAATGCTGGACATGCTCATTTCATCACGGGTACAGCAACAGGTATAACTATACACTGATGCAAGTTGAAATTAATTGTAAGGCAACATCAAGACAGAGTAGTCTACTTACCTGCAGTCACCTTATTTAAAGCCACAAGAGAGCTGAGAACTTTGCTGAAATTCTGTCCCTGATACAGGTCATTTGCATCAAAAGTCTAAAAACAAACAACAAAAAGGCAATAAGTCATAGAAATAAGCCTTTAAACTAAGCATTTCTATACTATCATGCAAACCATGAATGCAGAAGCCATTTCACAATCAAGGTAACAGTCTTTTAGTGACTGTTATGGACCAGCAAAACTGTGGAGGGATTTTTTCCCATAAAGAAAAAAAAACAAACCAAACAAACAAAACCCCCCAAAACAAACAAACAAACAAAAACACAAACCAAGTTATTTTTAAATAGAAGGATAATATAGCAACAGCTGAACTTGAAAAAAAAGTTAAGAACATAGGAAGTAAAAATATCAACATTCATTTAAGCTCCAACAAAGTTGAAAAAGACACAATTATCAGAAGATAGAAGCTTTCCTCAGACATTTTGGCCAAAAAAGTTACTGGGTACCACTACTCTTGGCATACTCTTCTTCTTCTGAAGCAGTGCCACAGATGTTGTACCTGATTATTCACAAAGTCATTTTAAAATTACTACAAATACTTTAAGAAGTCCTACAATGTACATGCTATCTCTTTACTCTACAAGAAAGAGGAAAATGGCATTCCTGAACACTAATGAATTTTAAGACAAATGCAGTTTCTGGATAGGTTAGATGGAGAATGAGGTTTGGGAAGCAGAGGGATGAAAGGTGAGCTTTAATTTATTTTTAATTTTTTAACTGTGGGAAAGAGATCCAAACCTCAAACTATCTTGTAGAAAACGCTCTAGTAACTTTCAAACACTGGGTGACGACATTAAACATCTGAATTTTGGGGGGAAAAGAGAAGATTAAAAAAAAAAAAAAGAAAAAAGAGACCCATAATATTTGCCTGAGGTAATGGAAACACTCATCCAAAGTCTCATGAAAATAGCTCTTACAACAGATTCTGCAAGGGTTGGAAGGAGTCACAGTACTTATTTGTGCAAGACTAGAAAGCTGACAATAAAAGACAGCTACTACAGTTCTTCCAACTGATTTGAGAAACAGAAAGAGATTTAGTTTCCTGCAGCATAGAGTTTTTTATCTAAAAAGTCAACAAAAACATGTTCATTTTCCTGATAACAAATCCATTGCCCAGGCACTATCAGAAAGTCCATACCCCAGAAAGCAGCCTTCCAAGACAGGAGAGGAAAAACCCCTGTTCCCAAGAGAAGAGCAAGAAAGAAACAAAGGAAGGCTAGTTGAACCAAGAGAAGGGAAAATTTTAACAGAATCTACCTAAATAATCACAGAAGGGGCTGCCAGACCAGTTGTGACTGGTTATGTAATATCCCAAGAAAGGTAGAAGAGATTTAGGAAACATTTAATGACAGTATTACTTAGTAAGCAAAAACTCCTCCCAGTGCATCCACGGTATTTGAGGTACTCGAACAGGTTATCATGCACGTTTTTCCCCCGCTCAGACTGAGGATCATCTCAGGTCCCAGGCACAGCAGTTCTACCTGGGCTGCACAGGTACTGACATCTCTTAAGCTCAAGTAGTGTGTGCACAGTTCAGAAGAACAATGCCACAGAACGGACATAGAATTAAGCAGAGGTGCACACTAGTTTACTCCAAGCAGTTATCACTCACATAAAATAAGTCAAATAATTATTTCAACAGGTTTCACTGGGCTACAGATAATTTAAGTGACTACTCTTAGTTAGTTGAAGCTGTAAGGAGAAAGAAGAGGGACCAGGGAATTGCCTAGGTATGAATCTGGTAAGTTTTCTTCTGAAACACAAGAAGTATTAAAAGACTCAATACACAAAAAAGGCATTAGGAAATAAGAAATAATCTGACTTCACGAAACCAATAAACACATGATAGGTTTTATTAACAGCATAATTTATAAATGCAAAACTAGACTGGAGATCAGCCTAAGCACTGTGCAAATTAGGGGAACAAATTAAGCTGTTATGGAACAAAAAAGTCTCAGGAGTGTGAAATTTTTATTGCTTATAGTGGTAGTTTTTACAAAAGGAAACTTGAAGTGTGAACAGAATTATGAAAGACTGGCCTTGATACTAAACAAGGAAATACATGAGACAGGTGCTCATGCAGACACCAGAACGGAATCAGAAAGGGACTACAAGGGAGAGAAAGAATGATTAAGGAAAGGAATGTTTAAGGAAAAGGTTACAAAATACAGCTTAAACTTACAAAAACTTAAAAACAACCCAACCCTAAAACCGTTTTAAGCTCACCTTCATTCTGGATTTTGACAGAGCCAAGAGCTCTCCAATATCAGGCTAACTTGAGAACAACAGGATGGAAGGAAGCCTCATTTCCTGCTATACTGAGACTATAGGGATACCAAAAACAATTTCATTGGACCATCCCAACATGTATAGTGCCATAAAAAAGCCTGTATCCAGGACATGCATCCAGTCTGCTACTTCACAGGAAACAACACAATGGGAGGATACGAGAAGCATTTGCTTCCTCGTGATTTTACATGAAGCAATTCTGACAGGAAGCCACGCTCAGCAGCTCATGGTCAGTATGTTCAGCAGCAGCAAATGATAAAGGGGGAGGGAGCCATGACACCCTCCAGAGAGATTTTCTACTAATGGTTAACAATAAACTAACCTAGAGAGATAAAAAGTGAGGAAAAAACTTAGGTGCTCTAACATTTTTAAGCTAATTTATTATGAACCCAACTTCTTGACTGTAAAAATCTTACATCCAAAAAAACCCACAAAACAACAACAACAAAAATAAAACAAACAAAAAAACCCCAAACAAATGAAATAGAGGAGGTTTGTTCATTTCACAATATATTTGAAAACTCCGATACAAGTAAGAGCATCAAGGAGCTTCCATGGGATTGCCACAGAAAACAGTTTACTCCAGGTTTTCAAGAGAAGTCTGACTTGTATGTGGCCTGTGATCTTTATTCCGATATTTATGGACAAGTCAGCTGTAGAATTGACTGTCAAATTTTATCTTGATGTGAAAAAGAATAATTTCCCTATTCAGAGACACTGGATGACAAACATCCCCTCCACACAGCACTCCCAATTCTGCAATTGCAAAAATCAAAGCTGAATTTTGAGATTCAAATATCAAGCAAAGTTATTTTTATATTGCAATATATTACCAAATAATAAGGTCTGCATGCTGAATCATCTCCTGTAATACTAACATAACCCATTTTTCTAATCATGTCACATGCACATGAATTCAAACTTGCACATGCTTACAGCTCTTTACATCTAAAAATGCAAACAGCAAGATATTACCTTAGAAATATTGAGATTTGTCTTTTAAACATTAGGCAACAGGCATATATAGACATTGAACAAGGTTTTGTTGGAAAAAATATTTCCCATATGCCCTTACTTTCCAGGCAAACAACATTTATAACTCTGCAGAGACTCTACCTGTGATGAAGTTCACCCTCTTATTGATGCAATCTTTATCTTTGACCAAGACAGTCAGATAAAACATTAGGAAGAATACAAGAATAAAACCGTCAGAAATCACAACAGACAAGGACCCAGCCAAGCCAAGTCTTTTGACCAAACTATTTAACTAACTTCGTTTTTAAATACCACAGAAAGGACCACACACAGATATGCCTTCTATAAGCATTAAGATGAAAGAAGGAGAAAGGAGGTGATGGTGTTCAGAGTGATGGTGTTTGTCTTTCCAAGTCACCACCAGGAGTGATGCAGCCCAGCCTTCCTGAAGATGGTTGGACCTCTGCCTGCTCATGGAAGTGATGGATTAATTCCTTGTTCTGCTTTGCTGGTGTGCACAGGTTTTGCTGTACCCATTAAACTACCTTTATTTCAACCCACGTGCTGTCTCACTTTTACCCTTCTGATTCTCTCCCCCATCCCACCAGGGAAGAGTGAGCGAGTGGCTTCGTGGGGCTGAGCTGCCAGATGGGGTCAAACCACAACAATGTCCCAGACGGACACTGTATTCTACCAGATCAGATCAAACAGTCCAACAGCAAGAGGTCTTACGTGACCTATAACACTATGCATACATTCAAGAGTATTCTGACCCTTTTGGTCACAGCACACTGACTGCCAAAACCTGCCAATTGCCTGCCCTGACCCACAGATCCTGGCTTTCTTTTCCACACCCCATACTAATTCCAAATACACAGGCCTGGCTTCCTAGAATTACGCATGCATTTTTGCCCCTAGGATTTCAACTGCCTACAAACTCAATGAATAACAATTTTATGACCTTTTCCAGATCATTCGTTACATGTTACATAACATGGTGAAGTATCAACAACAGCAAAACCCCTATAGCAAGGTATACATTGGATGGTCATTCCACATTTGCAATTATATTAATGCCTATTAATAAGCCAGTGTTTAAATTCACTTCATGACAGCCATATTCGTTTTTCCATCACTGACAACTCTTAAACACCAAACAAAATGCCTTTAAGATTCATTTAATCCACAGACTGGCTGTTCAAACACCAAATCCACCTTCCCATTTTAAACAAGACTAATGCATGGATCTGCTTAAACTCCTTCACATTCAAAATGGCCAGGATAATACATTCAGGTAACTTTAAAGTCATCTAAATCACTAACCCTCAGTAGATGGAGACTTCTGTTCAAAGTGTTTATGATCTAATACAAATAAGGAAATAAAACTAAAATAACAATGCTCATCCCTCATATCCCTGCAACAACCAATATCTACTGAAAGGTAAAAATATTAACTGAGAAATTCATGAAAGCAAAAGGAAATGAGAAAAAGTTGAAAATATACCTGCTGAGAGCAGACTACAGCATACACTAAGCCTGCAGCAGGATTCTTTTCTTCAAATCACTCAGTTTTAAGGCCTCAGGTAACCTTTATACTATTTTATTTCCCCTTTCTAGACCTTAAAGTCAGAAACCAGTTATGGAGGAAGTATTTTTCAAATAAGGTACTTCACCTGATAAGGCAAGGTTTATAACTGGAGACGGGGGGGGAAAAAGAAAAAATCTCGAGGGTAGTTCAGTCAAGCTTCCAGGCACGCACTTCTTCAATATGTCTACCAAGCTTAACTTGCTTGTATCCTTAAATCATTAAAGTATCAGTGAGGCTGTATCTAACTGTCATAGTAAGAAAAGTTAACATACTGATTAAGAGCAAAATAGAAAGGTTTTTCCTAATAAGTATTTCCTTCCCTGACTACTGCCTTGAATATACCCAGTACAGTATTCTCAGTGGGTATTAACACTTTAAGCATCTGACAAAAATAGATGACAGCTCTCTTTACAGTACTGCATCACAAACTGCAGCAGCTGAGGAGCTGACTTCAGAGCTCAGGCATCTGTGCAGCACAGATAGGGCTGCTGCTGCTGTTAAGCTCACCAGCCAGCCCCAAAATAAGCTGTAACCCCCAGGCTGGGTGTACTAAACCAGCAGGACACTTTCCAGCTCAGTTTCGAGGCCTTGGGCCCCAAGCACAAAAGATTAGGAGAACATTGGCTCACTCACCCGGAGGAAATGAAAGGAAATGAGCAGGATGGCTTGGTAAAGCACAGCATGACATGGACAACGTGTCACTCCACCTGTTCCTAGTGCACACGCTGCAGTATTTTTGGCCACGGGAGCGCAAATAAAGAAGCAGTAGGGGAAAAAAGCAATTCGTGGTTAGAAACAGATGATCTTGAAAAACACTAAGAATCCCAACATCTTGCTTTGTTGTGCCACCACCCCCAGTGTGGCACAACCCCTGCGGCAGCTGGCAAGGTGAAGCCACGGAGGTTCAACCTCCTGCGATGACACCTAATATGTCCAAGCAGGAAAAAAGATGCCGTAGGTAAGCCTACATGCAAATCATAGATTTCTTCATTTATTCTCACATTAGGTCAGCTCTAAGTGGTGCTGAGTCTCCTTCAGCTATTAAGCAGCAGCTGTTCCTCGAGCTCTGCATTATCATCTGAAAGCTGCAGCAGTAAAAGGAGAGATAAGAAAAGCAGGGAACTATGACAACTGAGAAAGGAAAAGAAGGGGAGGGGGAAGAAGAGATGATTACGAATGTTCTGGAAATCTCTATGAAGCATGTTGTTGCCGAAATGTAGTAATGTACAGTACAAGGGAGAGCTAAAAGAAAAAAATTAGGTTCTGTTTCAAAAATTAAGAGTAAGACAAAAGGAACAATTTGAAAAATAACTGAGAAAACAAACCTGCAGTGTAAGATTTCTGCACGATTCTGTAACAGTTCACAAGAGAAAAGTCAGTGGTAAAGAATGAATAAAACTTAAGAGGAGGTCTGGAATAAATTTTGCTGCTTATATAAGCCTGTTCCTCAAAAGTAAAAACCTAACTGTACTAAAACCAGAACACAACTTAGAAAGCTTTATTTAATTCCTGCATGTTAAGATGTAACATCCACAAAAGCAAGCACAACCAGTCATAAAAAATGTATACAGGCATTTGTAGTGGCTGTTGCACATCTGTGTGTGTGTGCATCCAGATATACATTTACGACACAAATCCAAAGAGGACAAAGGTTAAAAAACTTGGTTTAGAGTCCTAAAGATTTCCGGCTCCAAGAATTTTTGTCCAAAACAGTCACATCAAAGCACTAAGGACATCACAGAGTATTTATTTCAAATACTAAGCAACATTTTACCTAAGCCACTGCTTCAAAGTAAACATCTAAACATCGACAAAACATTTACAACTTGTCATCAACCCCAGCAAAAACAGCATTAAAAAAAAGAAACACAAAAGAAATACTACATTTCTTTTTGAAGATGAACTGTACAATTTCTTAAGCTTTCCAAATCTGTTTTTAGAATGAGACACAGCAAGTCAGAATCCTCAAATGAAATCTTTGTAAGAAAGTCATAGAATCTGGTATTTCTGAGCATAAACTCCTAGTAGCAGCAAACGAAGATGTAATTTAAAAAACAGAAACAGAAAGGTTAGCACTGCCTACACTTGATTAAGTAAGAAAACATAAGCCTGTTCCAAATTTCCTACCCGCACAGCAAAACAAAAGCCACATCTATCCCACCTTCATCCTATATCATTATCAAATTGATGACTACAAAGCGATAATCTCAGCAGCCACTGAGAGAAACATTCGGTGGCATATAGGATTAATACATGACTGAGTACTAAGGCTTAAGGAAGCTCACACTCCTGGAACTACAGGTAAAAATAAAAGTTGTTGGAATTAGATTACCAAAGATCAAATTTTATCGGGATGCTGAAGTTGAAATGCCTCAGTGCTCGCCAACACAACAGGTTACACCTACTCTCTGGGCTGAAACACAGCAACTGCATAAGCACCTTCAAGTGCCAACAGAGGTACCGTCAACAGGCAAACTCGGCCAGAAACATACCCTGAGAAAGATTCAGCCCAGTAAAACCCACTTCTCTTCCTGATACACACAGACAAGAACTATGTAAGCTACTCTCCTAAAATAAATCAGGAAACGCAGCTGTGGAAATCCAGGCCAAAATGCAAAGGGAATACTGTGTGTAAGTAAGAAGACACACTGCACCAAGAAAAAAACCTGCAAAATATACACTTGGAAACAAATACAGTCAGCTTTGCTATAAAACAGAGTAAGCACTCAGTGATAGAAATGGCAAAAATTAATGTTTTGCAGAAGACAGAGACTGCCAGTGCATCTTAGAAACAAGAACATGGTTAAAGTCATTTTCTAGGGGAAAACAACAAGAGCAAGGTGAAGGATTTTCCCAAATAAAACAGGTTGCAGACAAGGAAAGCAGCTTCTAAGTCTCACTGCCCTCCTGTCACCCTTCACCCCCCACAAGAACAAAGTTAGCATATCCTCTGGGATTGTGATGCTGATTCTGAAAGCAGACACTTATATTTTGTGAAGCTAGTGTCTTCTCTCATGAATAGTTCATTAAAGGTCAGTGTAGCAGGAGAAAGCCTGTGAAATCAGTTTTTAAGTCTGTCTATGAGACAGATGCTGACAATTATTTGAATCAGTTTGTCAATAACTTGCAATTACCAAAAAAAAAAAAAAAAAAAAAAAGGAAAACGATAGGGCAGACTTTTGGTCTTCCGAATTCATGTGATGTCTGTAACACTATCAACACCTCACCTTCTAAAGACTGCAACCCGGGTTAGACCGATTGTGAGTCATGGGAGTGAGTGACTGGTCACTCCAGGGGCTGCACTTTCTTTTTTTTTTAATCACAGCAGAAGTTACTGTAACAGAATCTGCAAACTGTTTCCCATCTTGTAGTAGAAACACACATTACGGCTACATCAACAATTTATTCCTGAATTTTTTTTCCCCAGTAAGTTAAAAAGAAACAAGTTTTGGAAAAGCCTTTATGAAAGGACAATCAGAAATCATGGTTCCGCACAAACACCTTAGTTAACATTTCACGCTAACTAAAAGTACTCAAGCACTGAAAATGAAAACTTGACAGCAGAAATCAAAATGAGAGGACAGCAACAATGACAGCAGTTAAGACTACCAAAACAGGTTGCCCAATTGGCCTGGCCAGGGTCTGAAAGCACTTACTGAACATAAAAATTCCAAACGAAATCACCTCTGTGCAAGGTTTTACAAACTGTTCTTTCCCAACAGCTGAAGTCAGTACATTAAATATTTTGAGGCTCAGATTAAACCAGTTTCTAATGAAGAGAAAATTGATACATTCAGGAAACTTTCAGCTAGGAAGAGAGATGTCTCTTTTTGGAATACCTGAATTTTAGATTTATTTTCTAAAACAAAAAAAGGACACATCAGCTAAACTGTGAGCATCTCCATATTCTTACCTAAAGACACAGGAAGGATGGCTTGCCATAACTGATTTCAGATGCCTTCTGTCTAGATGCATGTTCTGCCAACATTTCTCAACTAATTTCTGAAATATTAGCTTAGTTTCAAAAGCCATGCTGTGTGAAAAAAGGGGAAGAGGTCCATATAATGAAGCAAAAAGCTTAATTTATACAACGAAAATTTTGGAATTAAAAAAAAAACCAAACTAGGAAAATCTGTTTCTCTGGGTCCAAAATAGGTAGTGTTACCTGCAATCCAAACCTCCATTTGCAAAACGGAAAAGAGCAGATAACTACCAGTCTAAGTCATTATCATCAAATCCAATTACCACAGACACATGGTAAGATTGCTGAGACAGACTTGTTTCAGAACAGGAGCGTTCATGGACACTGGTAAGCCCAGAGCATGTCAGAGACCAAGAGCTGGGGGCGGGCAAAAGGAGGCATCTTACTGCAAAGGATTTTGTACTACATGAGGTTATCATCTGCCCTCTTAAAATAGCCTGCTGGCTCTTTTACTACACTACCACGTGCTCTAGCCACAACTTAAATGCTATCACATGCTCACATTTCATCTGGAACAAATGTGTGCAGCCAAGTGATCAGATGATGCACAGATTCAGCATCAATGGAGAACAAACTACAGCCAGAGCACGAGCCAGAAGCACAGTCCCACTGACCTCGAACGCACTATTTCCCCCACTGCTCATCAGCTTGGGAGTCTTGTTTTGCTCTGTGTACACACACTTTTTTAAATAGACATATTAATAGAAGAAGGAAAATGACTGGAGCATTTAATATGTATTAGCAGTTGCAGGAGAAAGACTGAAGGGGAACTGATTTTCTGGCAACAGTCAGAATCTGACTAAGCATGGTTAGACGTGGAAAAAAAGTGGGAGAGGGGAAAAAGATAACATAGAAATGCAAGAATGAAAGAAAAAAGAAAAGAAATGCTACAATCTTCTGGTAGGAAGGGATTAATCAGAAATCTCAATTGCTTCCTTAATATGCTGTGGCAAATGCCAAAAATTAAAAATAAAGGCTTACTGAATTTTCATGTAGCCTGTTGAAACTTTCACTTAATTTAGAACCACCAACTGGAAAAAAAAATAATTCTCAAGTAGTTAGCAGAAATGAACAAGTGTCCAAAACCAACATTTCAGGTTTCAATTAGAGTAAATTAATTTCAGTACTTCCCTTTCAAAAATCCATTGAAAAGCACAAAACTGCATGCACATCCCTGAGCTACAACTCCTTCCAAGCAAACCCTTTTTAATCCAGAGCTTACCATTTTGATTTCAGCCAGTGCAAATACTGTTAAAAAAAAAAGAGTCTGGATCTCTATCCCAGGTACCTGCAATAATATGATCCAGCATCTCCCACCATTTATAACACTCATTTTGACAAAGCAGGCACAAGACTTTATCCAGGAACAGGGACAAACCTCACCACAGCCTGCTGTGGTGACCAATCACTCCTCCTGCGGCAGAGCTGGTGAATCTGCCTGGGCAGCCATGGGGTAGCCAGAGGACCCAGCATCTTTGGTCAAGGAAGACAGAAAACTGAAGCAAATTTAATATAACAGCCTGTAAGTTGAGGGCATCTAGCAGCTGCCAGGCCAGCAGACAAGTAATCTCTATGAAGGGTGAGGCAGGCCACTTCAGAGCAAGACATGCAACACAGGTCTAGGTAAAACATTCGTGCTCAGGATTCGCAAGCCCACAGATAAGTGCAAGCTTTCAGGATGGAAATCTCCCACACTCCTTTACGCTCTTTTCACTCAGAGAGAGTCATTAAACTCCCTCCCCCAAGCAACCCAGTTCTAGAAGATGAACTTGCAGAAGACTAATCTAGCAAGAAGTAGAAAGTTTGCTGCAAATTTCATGAGCTAAACCAATTCAGTATCAAACAAGACCAGCACTTGAGCCAATGCATGGGAAAGAAACATCTTATCTTTCAAAGGAAAAAAAAAAAAATCACTTGAGTACTGGGAATTGCATTGGCATTTCACAGTAGTTCAAATATTTTCCAACAGGGGAAAAAAACAATAACACTCCCCCCCTTCCTCAACTTAGCTATAATCCACCCCCAGTCAGTCATCTAGCATCATGCTCACATGCCATAATAAATTTTTGTAAGAAATACAAACTTAAGGTGTATGGAAATATCTACAAAAATTTCCACATCCCAAATATTAATAAGAGATAGCCTCTAGCAGGTTACAATCAACAACAAAAATTCAATCCACACCAATTCTGCTTATTCATCATAATGCCTGGGGATTCAATCTGAAAGAAATAAAGATAAATCCTTCAAGAAACTAGCTACTGCAAGAATTTTATAGTTCTGATTCATCGGCTGATATGATAGGCTTGGGCAGCCAAGCTGACAAGGGCAGCTAGAGGTGATACTATGAGCAGTCAGGTCCAACAATTTATCTTAATTCCTCCTAAACGGTCTCATCTCCACTGTCCAAGGTTCCTCCAGCCTCATGCCATCACCTTCCCCATTGCAATGTCCTAACTTCAATGCTCTCTCAAAATACAACCACTCATGCTCCAACCTCCACAGAACAGTCCCAAACCCAGTCTCTCACTGGCAGCACACACTGCCTCACCAGTGATGTCTGGGCCCCAATCTGGCATCCTGATCTAGAAGGCAGGTCCTGGGTTTCCACAGCAGACATGAACAGAGCGAGCCTTGGCCACCATCTGATCAATGGTAACCATACAGACAGAGCCTATTCCTATCACCTGAAGGCAGCCAGTCAATGCTGAGGAGTCCAGGACTGTGGCAACTGATGCCCTTTATGATCAGGAATGTGTCTGTCCACAGGCAGCACAGCTTGGGACCTTCTGAAGACACAGGTATGCTACCTCATCCTTTTACAAGTTATAACAGTTCAGTGACTGGCAAAGATTGTTTCAGTGGGAGGGCTTTTGCTAATGTAACTGCTGCTCCTCAAGAAGAATTTCTAGCAGAGGGCCATACACTCCTCCAAGCAGCATCTAGGGATGCCATCTGTGGCATCAGGACTAGCACTTAAGAAAAATCGATGACAGCCTATCCAGCCCCAAACCCTGTATCTCAGAGTTGCCAATAAGGAAGGATATAAAAGGCAAATATTACATAGTAACACTTAACCAAGATGTTCTTCCAACAATTTGTCTCAGGAACTGTCTGCATCTAAAGGTCTTAAATGGATTTTTCAGACTTCTCTAGTCAATTCTGTAACTTACGCAATTTCAACTTTTAGAAAAACCCACAGAAATTATTTGCACAGCTCAGTTACCGGGTGAAGAATCACTTCCTTTCATTTGTTATAACCTTGCCAATTGCTTGTTTTATTCTGAGTAACCCTTAACTCCTGTACAAGAAGAAACAGAAAACAACCTTCCCACTTTCTCCATGCTGCTCATCATCAAGACCCTGTCAACCTCAGATACTCATCTCTTCTGTTGACAGAAGAATCAATACCTTTACCTGCACCTCACATGGACTCCATGCCTTGTTTTTCTTGTAACAACTTCTGTTAAGTCTTGAAATGGCAGACTATTCCTTTTCCTTTAAATACAGCATTTCTCCTGTGCATTGCTATAAATATAATTCATCTTGATGCTACAATTCTCAGAACAGTCAGAATGACCAAGCACAGCATCTTTGTGATTTGCCAGGACTCCATGACACCTGTCAGCAAAAATGCAGATACTAAACTGAAATTTTAACTACAGCATGCAACACAATACTTGGCACAGTCTCGGAAGTAGAGGAATGGAAGGTAGCAAAACACGAACTAAACCTGTAAAGATGAAAGAAGGAAAGAAGGGAAGCGATCCAGAGATCTAAGGACTAGTAAAGCCAATGCCAAAGCCTAGTAAATTGATAAAAGCTGCAGCAAAGGACAGAACTGGTAGGGTCTGCATAAATAGGGAAATACAAAAGAATTAACATTGCTTTGGTGGAAGGAAGTAACTTTTCCAAAATGATTCTATGCTCCTTGAAGCAATTAGCTAAACATAGGGTAGTCCAGTTAATACATCATAACTGAATATCCTTTGAAAACACAACACAACAAGGGATGGTTTTGTTTAAACAAAGGTAATTTAAGATGGTTTTCACTATGAAGGGAGTATCAAAAGTTACACATATCCAACTTAGGATCCACACTACTCAACACAATGTATATGCAATTTCACAAGGGGCACGAAGAGAGAAATTTTTTGAGGATACAAAGATATTCACAGTAGTCAAAACTTGAAGTCACGGAAAACAGCTACTATACCATTGTATGTGGATGACCAAACATTTAAGTGCCAACAAATGCAAAACCTACCCTAAGACAAAATAATAAAAAACCCCCAAAACTTCATGATTAAACTTGCACAAAAATGAGTTCTAAATTAGCTATTCACACTGACAAGTAAAAGACAACAGGCAGCTAACAACTTCAGAGCAAGCATCAGCCAAGTCACGAAGTCCAAGAAAAATAATGTTGGAAAATTAGATGAGACAGAGGCAAAACCCACATGTTTTTTATTATTTCCATAGTATTTTGTAGCTGTGTATTTTGGAGCAGTTGTGGTCCACCATAATACTATAAAACAAGAAAGGGTACAAAAATGTAAGCTGTTTAAACCAACTAAATTAATGCAATGATTTTCATATGAGGAAAGAGCAAATAAACTAAAATTGTTCATCATGGAGAGATGGGATATAACACAGTACACTAGTGCCGTACAAAGTCACTTATGCACGGAGAAAATCCATAACGTAAAAACAAAGTCACCCACTACCACCAGCTGCAGCAGTTGAACAAACAAAAGCAAGTTTTTATAAAATGCATAATTTACACATGGAACTTACTGCCCTATGATGTGAAGGTAAAGAGAGCTCAAAGTGTCTTTAGAAAGATATTCAAAAAAAAAGACATAGAAGGAGGTCCACTGAGCTGTTAAATATACAGCTGTACATCCATGACTCCTCACGAAATTCCTCAGCTATGGACTGTCAGAAGCTGAGAAAATTTAACAAAAGGTATCACACTGTATTTTCACTGCTTTGGGTTTTTTACCTTTTCTTCCAGGTAACTATTGCAGACAGGCATCTCACAAGATAACAAGGTACACAAACCTTTGATCTGAACTTTCATAGCTATCCTTACATCACTGAAGACAGTAAAACTATTTCTACATTTTTCATCTCCAAAACCAAGTTAGGAAAAAAATATTGTTATGCTAACTTAGCTACTACCAAAAAAAAACCACTCCGTAAAACACTGCTTCAGTAACAATAATTAGCGTTTATTACCAAAATTCTCAAAACCATGCATCAAACTTTGCCTCAAAACTATTACAGGATTTAAAAGCTGAGCTAAGCAATCGAATAGTCACATTGGAAGACAAAAAATATTACAATGACAGAAGTTACCTGTGAGAAGATGGAGAAAATATTTTACCTAGTTCAGTTTAACTGCACCTTGTTACCCCAGTGTGCAATGCTGACTCAACGCCTCCTAAGGTGTACCCCTCAGACATCTCTAAGTGTGGGATTTGGTCTCAGGGCAACCAAGGAATCAAGGGATGTGTCTAGGGAAGTGGCAGGACTGTGTCTAAGACTGTGGACTATAGAGATTTCCTGACAAGGGCAACCTACAGCTACAACAAAAGATGTGCAACAAACCCTATTCACCGTAAGAGATGCCGACACAGTAATGTTAATCTCACTAAATGCACCACCAAAACACCGACATAACTTTGCACTACTTCAAAATTAGCTACCAATTATGATAGCAAGGAGATTAGCAAGAAGAAACAGTTCCAAATACCATTATACCAATATGTTAAAGTTACAGCACAGAAGTGAAGTAACATTTTGTTTTTAAAATTGCATATGGTATATTAACACGTGGGAGTTTTCTCCCCACTTAATCTTTGCTACTTAAATATCACAGAAAAGTCAGCCTCAGTCTAGAAGAACAAGTTATGGATTATTATACTGACCCATCTTCACAGTTGATACTATGGAGCTGAAGCAGTTGATACTAATGGATATTCTGTGTATTAGAAAATTGTGAGCCTCCCACAAAGTCAAGTTTGCTGAGTTAAGGATGAGGCTTCAAATATAACTGAAACCCCTACAGGGAAGCATTCAAAACTGAAACTATCATTTACATAACACTTTAAGATGAAAGGATACCAATCAAATCCCATGGAGTTGCAGCATCCTCAGAAAGACAATTCATCATGGACATCCCTATAAAGGCATAAATGGCTGTAACACTGGCATTTCGCACAAGTCTCAGAACCAGCCAAAGTAAAAGCATATTTAAACTCTTTTCAGATTATGATTTACATTACAACATTCCCTAAAAACCCCATGTAAAATTCCTCTGAGGTCACTGATGTAACATCAGTCGCAAGACCTCAACCCTTTACCTCTGAGATCAGAGTAGATATCCTGTTATTTCCAGAGTCATGCTGCACTGGAGTCCTAACTTCTACAAGACATAGTCTGCAAAGCATACTGATTTATTAACATAGAAAATGTCAGTGCAGCAAAATAGAAAAGTAAGAGGTCGTGTATTAAAAGCAGTGACTAGGGCAGTGATCACCAAGATCTGGCCTCAAGGAGTTCAGTACACGCAAAAACACCATCAAGGTGGCTCTGCACATGGCAAAGGCATCACATCCTGTATGGATAATGGAGTAAAATGTGCCATTCTAAAAGTAGGTTAAAAAGTTAAGCAAATATTTCCAATAGCATGCTCTAGAAGCATTTAGAAATACAAAGATATGGTTCCAACAAAGTGGAATTGCTTAAAAACATCCAGGAGGGTTCTCTCAAAATGTTGGTACTGCTAGAATGTTATCTTGATGGAAGATGTCATTGAGAAGGTGACTACGGTTAAAAAAAAAAAAAATGTTGTTCTACAGGTGAGAAACCTTTTCAGACACATTGCAAGACACAATGCAAAGCTAAAAAAGCAAAAGTTAGGACAATATTGAAGTTTTCCAACAAATCACAACTCTCAGAGAACAATTCCAAGTGAACAGACTTTTTAACCTAAGGAGTAACTGCAGTAGCTCTGAAAACATACAGTTTTTAAACAAATTTGACACAAAGTAACTCCTAAAAAGCACTTCTCTTTTGTTTTTAAGGACAAACTGAAAATGCTTACAGACTGAAAATGCTTGTTTTGTATCAGTCTGTCAAGCAAAATTTGTTTTACTCAAAATTTGTTTTACTTTGTTTTACTCTGCAATGCTTGCTTCTTGCACAGACTGGCATGTTACCCTAAACAACACACCCGATAAAGCAACACATGTATACTGTACATAATCCTCATATTTGTGCCCAGCTACATAACTAGTTTTAGGGTACTCAGATAATAAATCCAGCCATGAAGACTGTGCTTAAAGCCTGCAGCAATAGTTTCCATAAAACCTTCTGCTAGCTACGGAAGCAGTTCCTTCCAGACAGACATTCAGACCATAATCTCTAACTTCATGACATCTTTTAAAATGGAGTTAAGTCATAATTCAATGTCTGGATCATGCCAAAGCAATTCAAGTTCTGCTTCATGGCAACTCTCCACCTAAAGCTCCATGATCCTAGTGCTTTCCAAACAATTTCACTTCCACAATCCTAAAAACCATTGTGACTTCCCACATAAAACAGTCTCCTTCCCAGTGCCACCTGCCATCCCAACTAAAGGCCAATGCATTCTGTCCAAATCTCTTTCAAGCCAAGAGAGCAGGTGAGCAGCTGTGCCCTCTGTTCTCCAATGGTCAAACAAGCCACAGCTTACTGCCTGTGCACAGGCTGCACCTGCTTGCATAAATTCCCTCAGAGAGACTTTTCTAAGAGGCAGGAAAACAAAGGAGCAGAGAGTTTCATGACGGGATTTCACGTCCTTCATTAAGTTGTAGGAAGGGCACTCAAGGCTTCCTCTTTTGGACTACAAAGCCTCCTTATTCTACAGAAGCAAAAAAAGTGCACAAAGATGAAAAAGTTGCCTTAATATTAAAATCATGATTATTTCAAACAAACCTCAGTGTATCTCACTTCAAGCATCACCAGTTACCTGAGGGCAGACATTGCCATGAAGATATAATTATTTCCCTTGGGTAGCATATCTAGTGAAACCATTAGTATTCAGTAGGTAGTAAGGACACTCCTTAATGAGATCTGCCCTAACTACTACCAAGAACAGACTCAAACTTGAGAGAAATTACAGGCAGCAATTAGGTAGAATTCCACTTTCAGGACTTTCAGTAGCAAAGTAAAACCATTAAGACCCTACTTGACCAGCTGAGCACTGCAGTACAACATCACCCCAACACTTCAAATCTCTTAAGAGACACTAGTAGATGTCTGACAAGCTTTACTGCAGATCAGCAGTGTGCAGGACCAAGTAGCTCTGTCAGTGTTAACATTTTCCATTATCAGATCTTTATTTTCTCCTAAGCTTTCCTAAACTTCAAACATTTGGACTAGTACTTTTCATGTAGTGCACATCTCATGCTTCACTTTATCATAATCAGAACTTCCCTATCTTGTCATTACCAGAAATGTCACCAAGAAAACCTCAAAACAATTTAACTCCCTTTGTAGAATTTTTAAAGGCTTTATACTCTCTCTATCAAAATTTCTTTTCAAATTGTACCAGAAATTGTTCCCAAGAAAAAAGAAACACAAACAATTTTGACCATCTTAAAACTATTCAGCTTTGTTTTATTTCTTCTTTAAACTAGTCTGTACACATGCTTAGGACTGGTTGAGCACGTCAGAGATTCACAGAGAAGTCCACTTGCAAAGCACAGAGCAGAACATTTCCTGGAGGTCTTGACATAGAACTCGGGGGGGAGGGGGACAGGAAGAATTACACTGCCAATACTAAGCTTCACCTAAATTTAGGAAATAGTTTTTCAGATGTCTGGGTCCATGCTGTCTCCTTTTGTATCCCTAGAGAGACATCCATCCCACCCACCACAGGTCATCCTATGGAGAGGCTTCTATTGTTGACTATAAAATGAAGCCTCCATAATTAACTTTAGCTGGGATTCATGAGACAGTGCTAAAAGCAAGTGAAAGGAAGTATACTATTACAGAGACCTGCAGACCAAACACTTGGAAAACCCAGTTACTTTAACTATACTGTCAGCTACAAAGTTGCACTCTCATTTTCCCACTAGTTTTTGAGCCGATCACTCCCCTTGCTGTAACAACCTGAACTGGCTGAAGACTAAGTCAATTCAGCTTTTTCCTGGGGTGGTTCTCTGTGTTTCAAGGTCTGACCAGCACCAGAGCAGCTGGAACAGACTGAAAAACACTTGTCTCTTCGACCAGAGACAGCACTGACCTCCAAGACCTCAGAAATCAGCTGATGCTAGGCTAGGAATGACAGAAAAGAGGAAACAGAGAGGCAAGTCACCAGGGAAAACATGAAGAAAAGAAGATCAGAACTCAAAACCCAAGTGGGAAAATGGAGCCAGCAAGAAAGGCAGAATGGGAGAGGAGAAACAAACAGTTGTCAAGAGCTTGGTGTAGAAGCCAAGTAATGTTATCCCTCTGCTATCAACACTTAGAAAACACAACAGTTGAGAACACATCCATCTCTTCCCAGCTCAGCACAAAGAAGAAACATGAGCCTACCACTACTGGCAGATAAAATGACAGTTCAGGTCCAGAGGCTGAGTTAGAGAGAGGCAGATCTCTTCCCACACATCATCAAGCTGACACAGGGTGCTTTTTTTTCCACCCACCTTTTTTTAAGTCTAGGATCACCTAAAGATGATCTGCATAGTCACTGTACAATAATCTATCCTCCCACTTTGTGCCAGTCCCAGCTCCCTCCTGATCCCCACAGCAAGTCGATTTGGTAGGAAAGAAAGATCAGTAGGGTTACTTCTACCGGTCCACCTTCCTGCACCATCTCACCTTGGCTTCTGCCAAGCATCCATGCCAGAAGAGGGACAGGCAACAAATATGTGATGCCTGTGCCGCTGCACTGCTGCAATGGGTTTAATCTACCCCAGGACCACAGCCTGGCTTCAGTATGCTCTGCATCATGTTTTGCACTCACAGCTCTAACTGAGGCCCATAGGAGCTGTGTCAAACCACGGACACTTGAGCCTGCAGCTCAAGCACTGTAAAACAGGGGTAATATCGCTCCTTCATAAACCAAACAAAAAAAAGTATTGTGGAAGGCACCATAGAACATCCATACAGCAGCTATTAATTCTGCCTCCAAACTAAGACTTAAATCATATCCAAGAAAAGTCTGAGACCATCCAATGAACAAAGGAAGAGCACTGACAGGCTTCCAGCCAGTACTAGGCAAGGTTCCGGGGGAAAAAAAAGAAAATAAAAAATGAGCAATTACCTATTACTACAGTGCACACACAGAATGGTCCAATAATACTTTTTGGTTTTGGTATAACAATTTTCTTGGTCAAAGCCTTAGTAGCATCCACAACAAAAATGGATTTGAAGAAAACATGGTGTGCAAAAGGTAGTCTATGGCTGTTCTGGTCTTGAAATGTTTTTACAATACAAAGATAAGTATCCCACTTATCTACTTTTAAGCTAAACTAATACAAAACCTGATTTATTTACACATATGCCAAACAACCCCAACTTACATGCTCTTGAGTGCGTCAACTAAGAAAAACAGACTGCAGCATTTTAAGTTACAATAGTCTCCCATTTCTATCTCAAAGACTTCTTTCCCAAGACTTGAGATTTTTTGGAGTGCTCTAAAGGCACATCTACATTTTCCTCTGCATTTCCTGACAACAGCTATAAATAAAATTACATTCATTCACTTAATTTTGAATGCTATATTGACATCTGAAAATTAGATACTCCTAGCAAGAAATATAAAAAAAAAATTAGGAGATAAGCCATCTTAGTAAGCAAGTACAGGCAGGAAAGAAACCAACTAGCTGACTGGCATCTTCAAAACTGCTGAGCCCTTCAAGCCAACTAATTAACTTAGGCCATAAATAATACCTAGATGTGGTCAATTTAACTATCAGCAGTTTACAATATCAAAGTCAGGTAATTACAACAACTTTGTATTTTAACAATGAAGAATTGTTCTGTCAGTTTTATTGCCAAGTACAGAAAATACTTTAGCTGCATTTATCCATGAAATTTATCTTTTGCAAAATGTTCATGTGACACCAGGGTGAAGAACTAGCCTAAAGCAAAGGGTGTGAAAATGCATTTTCTTGTAATTTACTTTATGCTGCTCACAAGCCCACAGGGTGGATGGATTTAAATGGCCTATTCAAATAATGATTAGATTAGTATAGATTAACATCCTGTTCCATATTTGTAGTTCAAACACTTTCCTAAACATTTGGTATCAATCTCTGGTAAAAAAAGTAATTACCCTATCTCAACATACTTAAATGCTTTAACAGACACGAGAACAAAGAATTTGATCAACTGACAAAATATGATGGACTGTCATTTCTGCAGAGGCTTGCTTTTAGACAAAACATGGTCATCACTTAAAGTGTACATTTTGAAGGCACTCTATGAATCTAATAAACATACAGAACACACACACAAAAAAAAGCATTTCAAGATGTTTTGAATGGAAAACCTGTTAATTTAACAAGTAGGAGTGCCTGCTCTGCTGACTTAAAACCAAGTGCTTCTAGGTACCTTCTGGTAACAGACTTCAGAACCAGGAACTGTATTTTTCTTACCTCATTTTTATTCATTAATTAAGTGAACAAGTCTGCGTGGGAGGGAGGGTGATAAATTCCACCCACTCTTTCCCCCTTGCTTTGTACTGACTGAATGAACTCAAAACATTTGAAGAATAGACTGATCCAGTTAAAAAGTAAGTAAAGGATTATTTATTTTAGGTTGAGTTGCTGCTATCAAAAGAGGAGGTCCCGGACTGCTCCCTTCTCCACTATGTCCTATGTGCCACAGTCACTCAACTGATCCACCCTGATTCAGTTCTGGGGGGTAGTTATACTGGAACAAAAATCTAACCCAGAGAATGGCAGGGAAGTAACGAGCAGTTAACTGGGAGTCTGGCAGATCATCTAAAAATAATGCAAGAGGTCTTTCTGCTTGTATTTCTCAGAAATAATCATGAAACACGGTGTAAACTCACATAGGTGACATAAAAATAATACTCAGGCAGTACATGCTTGGTGCCAGAGTTGTAAGGAGAGCCAAACACAGAATCAGCAGATGCCTGGCTATGGGTGTTTCCACTGCAGATAGCACTAATCTAAACCAGTGAGCTGCCACAGCCTAACATCCCCTCCCACTCCCCCACCAACCAAACCATCTCCTCCCTCCCTTACACAGACAGATGCTTGACCAACTGTCCATCGATGGGACTCTCAAAGATAATTTCTGCTTGAAAGACTGGAGCAGGACTCCAATTCCATCCAGAGAAGAGCAGGAATGCATATTTCAGCAGCTAACAGGTGTTCCTAACTCCTTCCTAGCATCAGCTCTGGCACTGAGACCATGCCCTGAGGCAACATGGCTCACCATGCCATCAGCAGTGGACTAGTGGAAGCACAATTTTCTGTTGCCCATGGTGGAGTGGTTTTTTTCCCTTCCCTTTTGCTTCTTTTGGGAGGGCTGTGAGGGAAGAGGCTGGAGTTGCAAAGATTTAGTCAGCCATCTGGCACACATGAGAACCAGCACAAAATGAAATGGCTATGGAAGGGAGGGCAAAGCAAAGGTGGGAGCAGACTTCCTCCTTTGGCATCAGCAACAAGTTAAATTGGCAGCCTTCATTACACAAATTCACCACCAGTTAATGCTACACTGAACCACCAATAATCCCACCATCAATTATCTTTTTGCTGTTTCAGTTGAACTTCATTTTCCTGGCTGCAGAGGAAGTTGCCTAGTGTACAGAAGTCCTGCTCCACCATGTTCAGTCACTGCCAGGCAGGTGTGCAATTTGCAAACATTTTAACCAGCACTCAAACCCTGCCCTGGGACATCCAGAGTACAGGCCCCTAAAATTTAAAAAAAAAAAAAAAAAAAAAGGCACGTTAGTGCTTTCAGCATAGAGACCAAAGTCCTATTCAGACAAATCTCAGCACACTTAAGTCACTCTCAAAACTGACGACTATTTAATTTGTTCCAATACTGGAAATGCCATTAGAAGAAAAATGCCCCTCTCACATACTCCTTCCATTCACCTACTGAGTGAGCTGCATGAAAGAACCAAACCAGCTAAGGCCCCTTCTTGGAGAGATGAGAGACGAGAGGGAAAAAAAAAGAGAGGGATAATTTAACTAAAGTAATGGCAGTGGTTTGTTTTTCAGCAGTACTAGCCTAGGAGGACTCCTTTTGCTGGCACTTCCAGCTAATACTCTCCTAAAGTCATCATGCAAAACAGCCTAGGGATTCTTGTGAAACAAGAGCGGACATCACATGGAAAAGACTTGATCGGGCAGGAATTTTGCAAGATATTTAACAAGTATATGTCTGGAAAAAACTATTAAGCATGTCATCACCATGTTCTCACCAACCACCACTAGTTCTCTCTCTGATAACCACTCTTATGCCCTCCTGCTTAAGGAAAACAAGTCACAGGTAGGGGGTAGAAAACAAGACAGTGGACAGCATGGGAACAGATTAAAAATACCCCTATATATTAAAAATCACTCAGCACTAGCAGGAGAGGATCTGTGAAGATACCCTTCATGACTAGGAAGTACATGGCACCTTTATTTTTTCCTTTATTATTTCACCATCTAAGGCAGCTGCACTACTGCATGCTACCTTTTGTAGGGCTGGTAAAGCAAGTAGCATCAAGGATTTTTTATCAGAGCAGGGACTTGGCTCAGTGTTTAATGGGTTTTTTTTCTAAACTGTACTCAAAAGCAACTGCTACTTAACAATTTCTAAATACTCTACCTCATTCAAAGAAGCACAGCCAATTGGGTAACACTCCACCATGGCGCAAAACACACAACAGTCAAAAAACTAGAAGTCTATGGCTTCAGCTGAAGTTTGGGGGGAGAAGAATCAAGCAGGATTTCATCCACTAAACACAAGTTTCTAGCCCCAGCCCTTCAGAAAGTGAAGGGTACCTGAAGAATGTCTCACCCTCTCCCTGCTGGCCCCAAAGGCAAAGAGGGCAGCTGCTGCTGGGCTGCCCAGACAGGCTCTTCTCACTCCCCCAGCAAAGGCTGCCAGCAGGGCAGAGCCACCTCAGGACACCAAACACGCAGATGGCCCTGCAACAGAAGGAATATTCCTCTTCTTTCCCAAACACCAGTGCTCAGGCTCGGGTGTTTGCACTTGGCCCACAAGATGGCACTGACAGAAAGACTTTGCTCCCTCTTTTTTCCTCTCTCCCTGTCTCCCTCTGACACCAGGCTCATCACTGGCCCTGGACTGATTCAGAGAAGGACTGCCACCTACTGAAACATCATATCATCTTCCCACATAGCTGAGTTTGCCTCCTCACCTGCCCCCAAGTTAGCCAAACAGCTAAACCCTGCTGGCTTCATCAGACAGGTGGCATACTGAGGCACAGAGCTCAAGGCACCTAAAATTTTCAGTAACAAGATTCTGACGTTTTCAGTACTACAATTTTCTCCATTATCTAGAATTTTTCAGTATTTCCTGAAAAACATAAAGACCTGGAAAAAGCTAGTAGTGTCAAAAAATCATAGTGCTTCCCACACAGGCAAACTCAGTAATAGTGACAGGACCAGCCCAGCATCTGATGAAACATCTAAACACAGTTAACTATAGCAAAATAGAGGGCTCAAGCAGAAACATGCAAGTACTAGAGCTGTTTGTGTATTCAGCTGAGCACACAAAGATAACTCCCCTTAAGGAAAAGGAAAAATCACCGTATTCTAATATTCCTTTTCCTTTCAATTAGAGCAAGGTACTTTTCTCCTCTCATTAACACCATCTTGCAAAATCAAGCCTGTGAAACCTACTCTCCACAGCAGAATGCACATCACCTTTCCCACACACGCCAAGATACTTACGTGTAAGCAGAAGTTGCAAACAGTTGCAAACCTGGAAGCACTTAACAAATCAGAGCAAGTCACAAAAGACCTAGATTTGATATTGCATCATTTACAGATAACTGGAGTGATTTACGCTTACTCTTAAGTTCAAAGTAAAATGAAAACATTCTGGCAGGATGACAGTAAACAAAACCAGCAGCCTGTTTTGTGAGGCTGGACTCTCTTCTGTGTAGTCCTGAGGCAATCTTCAAAGCAAACGTTCTGCCAGAATTCATCCTTTGTCAAAATGATGCAACATAGTCATTGTCATAAAAGGAGAAAGTTTTCCAAGCTTCTGCAGAGACTGAGCACTGCCATTTCCCCTATGGCAGGATGTGCTTCAGCTCCAAGGACCTTAGTCCAAATGCATATGTTAAAAAACCACAATGCTACATCATTAGGTCTCCAGGTACTCAAGTTTTCTTCACACAGTATACTACCATCTATAAGCCATTCTGTATAGAGGTAATCTTTTGTTCTCCCTCTGTCACACAGACAGACTTGGGAAATCAGCTGAGAGCTAATAACAAGGTAACTGTGTTCAGTATACACAAGTGTAGTTGTAGAGTGCAAGTTTTAACTACATTTCTATTTTCAGTGTTTGCCAGCTTAAAAAAATCTCTTACAAGTCTTCAAAACTATTAAAGAGAAGTGTGTGTGTAGAGAAGGAGTCTGAGACCCCTGAAGTCCAACTTCACAAGGCATTCCTAAAAACCGCAACAGCAACTAACAAGACCGTAGCCATCCTCTGGGAAGGAAAATGGCAGGCAGGTCCTGTCATGTACACAGACCTGATTTCTGAAACACACTTCACTGCTCAGCACTTGCCTCACAGCAAGTGCAACACTGTCCTGATGCCATCTCCATTCCTCTCTCTACTGTACCTGTTGTTGCTCTCTCGCTGAGGAGGATGGAGCAGCTCACCTGTTCTCCTAAGAGTTGTCTTCACACCTGGCATCCCCACCAACCCTGCACAGCTTGCTCCTTGCTCAGGGCTAATCTGAAGTGCCCCCCTTCCCACAGCTCTCAGCCTTCAGAAAACCAGTAGATAAGCCCTTCCTCACTGTACTTCACAATAAAGAGCTGGAGGGCAGGAGAGTACCAAAGAAATCAGAGGGTAAGAACTCCTCTGACAAATAAGAATTTTACGCCTCAAGGACTCTGAAGCTCTGCTCAAAACCCTTCAGCCCTCTCTACCCACCCTTTTCTCCTGGTTTTCCTAGTTTCCACACTTTCCCTCACGTGATTAACTCCCATCAAAAAAGCACTGAAACCCTCTTGTGAAAACAGTTTGGGGTATTTGAGCATGAGTGCAATGCTGAAATCTTCTGTGCATTCTCAATTAATAGTGCAATACATTTTAATTGTTAGATGAAGGTTCATTTCATTCTCAAGATCCAGATGAACACCACAAATAAAGCAGTTACACAGAAGCCTCTCCCAAACCACAGAGCAACTCATTCACAAAACTGCTCTGAACAGATCCATACCAGTGTTGTGGTTTAACCCAGCAGGCAGCTAAACACCACACAGCCATTCACTCACTCCTCCCCAAAGTGAGACAGTGAAAGGAATAAAAAAAAAAAAAGGGGGGGGTTAAACTCATGGGTTGAGGTAAAGGCAATTCAATAGGACAGAAAAGGAAGAGAAAATAACAACGATAAAAGAATATACAAAAGAAGTGATGCACAATGCAACTGCACATCAGCCAATGTTTACCAATGCCCAGTCAGTCCCCAAGGAGCAGGCAGACAGCCCCTAGCCAACTCCCCCAGTTTTATTGCTGAGCACAATGTCACATGGTATAGAATATCCCTTTGGTCAGCTGGGGTCAGCTGTCCAGGGTGTCCAACTCCCTGTCCCCACCATCTTCTCCTTGGTAGGGTAGCATAAAAAACTAAAAAAATCCTTGACTTAGTGTAGACACTGCTCAGCAACAACTAAGCCATCGAGTTATCAACATTATTCTCATCCTAAATACAAAATCCAGCACTATACCAGCTTCTAGGAAGAAAATCAACTCTATCTCAGCCCAAGCCAGAAGAACTAGTTAATATTTACAATGTCACTGTAACTTGCTTTGTATATGCTGATCACCAAGACATGACTGAAACAATTCGAATGTATGCTGACACCATACATCGTCATGTATGGTCCATGCAGCAAAGAAAGGGAACTGCACTCATGATAGAGCCATTGTGCCAGAGTCTACATGCCCACTCTCCTATATTTCTGTGTTCAAAGTATCACACCAGCATGCAATACAAAAGAACTAGCAGGAATTAAAATATTCATGGTCCAATTCAAAATTTCAAATTTTTTTTTTACTTGAGAAGTACTGAATATAAACCTGAAGCAGCCAAAGAAATACTAGCACATTCCTCAGCTGGTTGTTACAGTATTTGTGACAAAGACACACACTTGTAATCCACTTTTGTTACTTGCTACCTTTTTCTTTTTTTTTTTTTAAGTCTTTTTAAAACTATTCCATATTAGGTGCTTTTGAACATGAACCCCAATAAGGAGATACATTCTTCCTATTTAATGAAAGCCACTGGAGTCACTTTAGTCAAAAGGTGATAGCAGAATACCACACTACTGGTGATGCAACAAGCTTGGCAGAATCACAAGAAATAAACTCTCATGGAAAGAGAAAGAAGGTTTAAGGTTTAAGTGAACAGGGAACCGTGTGAGGATCTCAAAAGCTATCACATACATTTGTGTTTGAGACTGTATTTTACTGAACAAAACTGTAACAGCTTCTGGTACTGCCATTCCTCCCTGTCCAATGCTGTATGTTCCTGCCTCTCTGCATCACCTTCTCGCCTACCATGACACCACACATGAATGGTATACAAGATGAGGAAGTGGCTTGACCTCAGGAAAAAAAGACTACTTTTCCACCATTCTATTTGTAAGACACCCTTAAAGTAGTATTCAAAGGCTTCTCTTCAATGGGAATACAAAGGATTGTGAATCATAAGAAACCTTCATATCACAAAAAGCCATTCTTATTAAAGTAATGTAAACAGTCAAGTAACAGCCTCTTTCTACCTTAGGTTCCAAGACATGGTAACATGGACTTCCAATCATGGAGCTCAGGCTGTACTTCTCTATTGTATATGCTGCACAAAACAGACAGCCCTTCACCCCCCATCCCCCCCCGCAAAAAAAAAAAAAATAAAAGACCTGAAAACAAACTGCAAGAAACACTGATTTCTGATTTTCAGAATCATCATATTTACACATGAGAAAAAGGACAGAAACCGGTGGCGGGGAACAGTCATGTCTTGGAGGTCAGTACGTACAAGGTAAGTTGCAGTGACACACTGCACTTAACTGTAAGTATTATCTACTATATATTCAGAGTAGTTTCATGAACAAGGAGAAACTGGAGTGAGAGTGGGGGGAAGGAATATATAGCTCAATTAAAAGCTGCAAATTTCTGGTACAACTTTTCCCTTTTGAAAAATACACCAGTGAGATTTCAGCTTCCAAATAAAACTTTCCAATGTGTGGTCTGTAAGAAAAGAATGGTAACTTTAAAACACCAACATTCTGGCAAATGTTTATGACAAAGAATCCTGAAGGTGTTTGGCAGCATACCTTCTAGGTTAGAAAGACATTCTGTTGGAATAAAGTCAAGAGCAAATTCAAAGAATATTGTTCTTGATAAAATAAAGACGACAGTTTGAACAAGGGCTGAAAGGAATAGGTGGATGATTTAATTTCTATAACATCATCATACGACTGGTATAAAGCTCTTCAGTACTAGAAAACTATTTATTCCTAATTCATTAACAGTTGCCAGCCAAACCCATCCACACCAGCAGCAGAGCCTATATATTCCTTATGCAAATACATCTTTGCAAGCCATCTGGTAAAATACCTTTCCAAATCCACAGTGGTAGTAGGATCGTAGCCATAATGATCCAAAGAAGTATGTAAGGCTCAGAGGAAAGAAGCATTACCTAACAGATGAACTGCTATGGTAGGGGTGGGTGTGAGAGAAGAAGACAGACAGGTACACTTGCTCCCAAAAGATTAGCTGGTCTAACAGAATGACACTGGCACCCCTTACAAAATTTTCCTCAAGGCTAGCGCTCTATTATGGGCATTTATGGGCATTTGTATATCTTGATTAAATCTTGAGAGCCATGAATTATATTTCCCAAATTTGCATGCAGTGTTCTGAACCTTAAGGGCAAATCCCTCTTGTACAAGGCATTTTATAATAAGCAAACACAGGATCTCCTTAGACTGCATAAGGCTGCCAGGTTTGCTTTATTTCTTCTTTGGTTAGTTTACTGTAGAAATAAAATGCTGGTTTCGGCATTGCTGCCAATGTATTAAAATGACCATCCTGAACCCCAGAGGCAAGCAGGTTTCTTGGCAGGTAGAGAAAAGGTTCTTAGATTGTCTTTCATTTCCATTAGCCATCTTGCCCATCAGTACTAAAGTCAAAAACATAAAATATTTTTGAGCTCAAGAAATCTGTTAACATTAGATACTTGCAGATAAGTAACCATTAATCTTTTATTTGATGAAAGCCAGAAAAAAAAAATGCTCCAAGACACTACTTATGGAATTTGATCATGTAGAGCTTGGTATTGTTCACAGGTTATATCAAGCAATCTGCCCTTTAAACCGTAGACACTAATATGGCTTTCCATTAAATTATTTTTGTTTATTATTCTATATTTAAGTGCTCCCCAAACAAACTTCACTGCTGTTGAACTATACAGTGATTTCTCCATGGCCTCTTTTTGGCCCTGCAAGCGGTCAGACAGCTCTAGTCAAAGACTAAGAAAAGACTGCATTATATTCAGGAAGCTGAAACTCCTTTGAAAGAGAACAAAACCAGAGTAACATGATACAGGTACAAGATGATTGTGATGGCAAAACTTCTTAGGGCTCAGGTAGAAACAAATGTTCTGTGACCATCACTTTTTCATTTTTGTCTCTTTTGTCAAACTTCTGTGGAAGATACATCTGCAGTCAGTTCCATCTTAACCATATATATTGACCCATATTCTTCCAGAACAGAAACCATCAGGTACAACAAGTATCTAGGACCCTGTTTTGAAAAGCATGTCATGCTCCTCAGAAGAAAGTACAGTTAAATGTCTTCCCACCCAAAATGAAAACTGTAGGGGAAAACTGCCTTTAAAGTAAAAATGCCAAGAATAGCACACGGCAAATATCCTATGCCTAAGGAAAAGCTGCAAAATAAGTTGTGAATTGACAACATAAGCAGCTATTCTACAGTCCCTTCCATCTATACAGGCATTCACCATTGGCAGTGAAGCTTCAAAGTAGAATAAACTACTACTCAACACTATAATTATTCTAAGCAAACACTAACAGTTTTCAGACAGGAAAAACAACATGGAGCTGCAAATTCAGTCCCTGGTTGAGGTCTCAGGAACATTTTTTCATTAATGTCTCAGCTCCTTGTATCCACAAACAAAAAAGAACTATGTTAAAGAATAATTTTTTAAAAAACCTAACACTTGCAGAACATTCTTCTGATTATTTTACTCTGCTTTACCAACACAGATTTCATCTCACAGAAGACTGCTGCAAGCTCCAGATAAAGTACTCTCTTTTCTCTGGAACATTTAAATATCAAAAAATACTAGGGCATGTGGGAAGGGATCCACTGGTTTCCTTTGAGGAACAGCAATCCTTCTCATTAGAATTTGAAATATCCATTCTGAATATCCTATTATCTTTCTAACAGCCAAAACTCACTGGGAAGTAAGAAGAAAATAAGAACAACTTTCGGACACCAGAACACTTCCAAACCAACAAAATTTCTCATCTCTGCCCCTTACTTTTCAGATAAGAAAACAACAGTCATCATGTCCTCTAATAAGAGGATGCCACAGAGAAAAGCATCTCTAAGAAGTCATCTACTACTGTGCAACTTTCCATTAACCACAGTAGTTTATCAAGTTCTTAAGCATGTTGTGACAAAGTCTCCAAAACTGGAGCCATACAGAGCTCCAGCAAGGCAAGGAGCTCTGACACGGTCTCGTAAAAATACAATACCATTACTTCCAAGAGGAGTTCAGATCTGGGAGCAAAAAGTGCTTGTGCAATGCTGAACTTCGGCTAATCAAAGTACTACCTTGCTTCTACCATGCTCACAAAATTACACACTGAGAAATCACCTGATCCAGTTACAGATAACTCAGATTCAACGTAAGGCTCAAGTGCAACCCTTAGAGGTCATGCAAAACTCCACATTGTGGAATACTTGTTAAGAAAGGCACCACACGAGTGCCCAGAACAAGGTCACATCTTAAACCATTCCAGAGCTTCCTCTGACAACCATATTGTCCAAGTGTTTCTACTGTTCAAGCTAGTACATACACATCCACCTCTCTGTCAAATATTTATACTTACCACTAACTCCTTGCTAGCTAATCTGCTCTCTCTGAAATTATCCCACTTCCAGAGATGCTCCTCGCACTCTTCGTTCAATGCAATCTCTAAACCTGATCACAATTAAGGAAGCATTACATGGATGCTGCACAGGGGAGCTATGGCATCTTCCCAGTTCACACAGCGAAAAAGGCAGAGATCCATGAGGGCTGACTCACACCTTGTTAAAGGAGGGAGGAGAAAGAGCCCAGGAGCAGCCGATGGCCAAGAGGCCCCTGCCAGCTACTCACTGGTTGAATCCAGGTTACCATTCCTCTCATCTTTGGCCACAGCTAGGGGGTTAGAAAGACTAATGAGAAAACAACAGGGAATGGCCAACATACAAGCCATAAATACACACACAGGAGGCTCCATAAGCCCAAGCATTTGTGCCCCTTCCTGCAAGCCTCTGAACTCCTCTGGTAGCTTGGGAGTAATTCCTGTTCCAACACGCTGAGCTGGAAGCTACTGCTGCCAGTTACCTCCACATAAGAAAGATGTTTCCGGCAGTCTTGCTGAGAAGACCCTGAGGCCAGGTTAACAATTTGACTATGCCCAAAAATATTCAGGTTCTGAGAGCAAGACAAAAATTATCTTTTCTTTAATCATTTTTCTTCATTTTCTCGTCACCCCAAGGAAAAGAGCTGAGAAAAACTTTCTGCAACTACAAAAGAGAGACCAAACTGCAACGCTGTAACCATCCCCAGCTTGTCACAATTGCAATTACTTCCAAGCTTTGTGAAAGACATGATGCAGGAAATTAGTAAAGGGGAAGGGAAGATATTAGTGCTATTTTCCCCCCTTTAATATTTGCAATACTCAATTTATTTCTGCATTGAGATTTGAAGTGTCTTCCTCCCCAGTTCTCTCAAATTCATGCATATCTGCTACTTGAAATATGGATCAGCTCTCACACATGAACATTCAAAGCGTGAAAAACTCAGCGCGGCTCTAGAAAAGACAAATGGAGGGACAGATGCGCCAAAGTAAAAGAAAAAGAAAAAAAAACCAAACCACCAAGAAAAACCCCTTGGCATCAGGGACAGTTCACCCCAGGACCTGGTTTGTGAGTATTTTAGAACTTAATTTGGTTTTTCTCCCATCAAATTCTATGAGATTCTCTATGTATTTGGAGGGGAGAAGAGAAGGCAGGTAAAAATGTAAGGACATATTCTACAAGAACAGTGCTAAAAGCTGTCTTAATTTCCATCCTTACCCATGAAGAAACCTAAGATTAAATGCAAGTCCTGCTAAGTATGACTAATTTCACTAATGATACTTAGAGGCCGCAGGAAAGCAATCAAAGTCTTTTTTAATGATATTTGATTACTGCCTGGAAAAAATCACAGGCAGGACCAGAGATACCATAAGACCCTGAGAATTAATTAAGGCAACATTTCACTAATTTAAGTTCAGAAGCACCAGAAACTATTTTTTCCACCCCAAAAAATGTCTCTGATAACTGAAAATACAATACCTCTCACTTCCCAACGCAGAGACGCTGAAACCTGTTTTTAGTCGCATCAGTTCCCTCCCACACACAAACATCAAGTAAACTCGACAACACTATGTACTTGCTACAGCTAAATATACTGGTAATATACAAGTACCTAATTTGAAACCCTGCGAACACACGTTCGGAAAAGATGGCAGTTTGCTAGGCTTTTATGTAACGCAAATTTAAATAGAAGGAACAGCACCTGCCATTTTCTTCAATTAGCATTTCGTTCGGCTGTTATCAACTTAATTTCTTGTAAGCCAACCGCAGCGCTTCCGAAGCAATCTCACGAATTTATCGGACACAACTGATAGGCACCAAGAATTCTCTCGGACAGAACAGCAATGGTTTCAGCCGCCCCGGGGCCCGGTGAACCCCACCCCCGGCTCTCTGCAGTGACAGAGGGTCGGGGTGCGCCCTGCCCGCCCAGCGCTCTCCGAGGAGCAGCGCGGCCCTTCCACGCGGTACCAGCGCGCTCCGTCCTCTCGCTCCCCCAAGCCGAGCCATCCCGCGGCGATGGAGCGAGGCTCGGCGGGGGCGCAGCCGCCACCGCAGCGCAGCGGACAGCGACGAGGCCGCCGAGGCAGCCCCGGGCGGGCAGCAGCGGCTTCCCCGCCGCCCCCCGGGCCCGCAGCCAGGGGAGGGGCGGCCGCCACCATCTTGTCAGCCCGGGCACAAAGGCAGGGCGAGAAACCCCCCGCCCCCGGGACCGAGCCGGGCGCCCCCCGCCCCGACTCACCTCCAGGCGCAGGGAGGCACCGCAGCCCCGCAGGAACTCGCGGATGTTGCTCAGGCACTCGCCCTCGGTCCGCGGCTCCGGGTACACCTGCAAGAGAAGAGGTGGGCGGCTCAGCGCGGGGATAGGAGGGGACGGCACCGCACCAGCGTCCCCCGCCCCGCCGCTCCCCTCACCTCCCGCTCCCTTCGTAGGCGGCAGCGCCAATCGCTCCCACTGGAGGGGTTGAACCGGGAAGTAAACACGGAGCACAGGAAATGGCGTGCGAGGGCGGGGGGCGGCGGGCAGGAGCGCGGGCAGGGGTGCCCCGGCCAGGCGCGGTCGCGGGCGGCTCTGCCCCGGCGCGGGGAGGGCGGAGGGAGGGAGGGAGAGAGGCGCTCGGCCCCGCCCCGGCTGCGGGCGGGGACCCGCCGTGGGAGCGCCCCCGGGCCTCGTCGCCCAGCGTTTCTTAATTTGTTAAATGGTGATACAGAGCCCGGTGCCGTGACGGGTTTGGCTGCAGGGCAAGGCGAGTGCACGGGGGGTAGCCCGGGGACAGCCCTTCCTCGGGACGAGAAGTGGTCGCGCACAGGGGACAAGGCGCACGCTGCGGGTGGCCCGTGTCGTCCGTGAGGCTGCCGGTGCCTCCTTGTTCTGATGTCGGTCCACCATTAGGTATCGGTTTTCTAACTAGGAAATACATGAAAAATGCCCCGAAGACCTCTGTGGAAAAATATTAGCACCCGGAGTTAATAATTACCAGGGTCTGATGTTAACGAGCTTCGTTTATCTGTAGTCTATTAAACAGCCCCTTCCTACCCCAGAAGAAAAACAATTTCACAAAGAGGAAAACCTTGACTAAACCTAAGAGAGTTTTTGGCAACGCAGCCATGTGCTCTCTGTAGGCACGTTCACGGTGCCTTCAGCTCAGCCTCTACCCTGACAGCCAAGGCTAACAAGGAAAAGCAACCAGCCCCAAGCGCTTCAGGGGCATGGCTTCACCTCCCACAGCTTCGCTCAAATTCTGTGCGCACATAAGCACATATCGTTTCACAATAAATTCATTCATTTCTGTGAAGTAGTTCAGCAAATAAACCATTGCCGAAACTGACCTGCAGTGAAGCTGCAGCCCTGGACACCTCCTTCTGTTGGAATGGGAAAGCCTTTCCAAGTGCCCTGGAAAGTCGCTGGAAGCCAAGGTGTTGCAACACGCAGCATCATGGCCTTTGATTACGTTTTACAGTCAGAGGAAGTTTTGTTAAATGCACATGTATGTCAAGGCTACATAATCTCACAGTATAATCCACCTGCGTAGCATTGGAAACTTCACACAAGGTCAACTCTAAACATGTATCAAGCTGAATCCAACGTAGTGCCTTCCCATACGTTTATATGATATCAAAGATACCTCTGACCCCACAATACCACAAAAATTAACAAATGCAACAGCATGACAGGGTCAACCTGGTATAAAGAAATTTAAAACACAAGTCACTATCATTTTCTAAATGCAAAATTCAGGTGAGTTTTAAATCAAAGCTGCTATTTTTTAATACAAGGAATTTGGTAACAACACAAGTTGAAGAATTTTTCTTTCCTTAAGCAAGAGCACACATATACATACCCTCCAAACTCCTCAAATTATCTGGTACTATAATAAATCACCATGGGTTAAGAATAAGCCTTTTACCACACTATAACGCAAATGGAATGCCAAAGAAGTCCTATGCAAGTACAACAGCCTGAAAGACAAATTCAGGAAGTTTGAAGGATACCAGTGAGAGAACCCTCCTGAAAACATCATGAGTTTCGTCAGTCTTGCTTGATATACTTTCTGATTACTCTATTAATTTACTTCTTAATTCTACTAAGAAATCTCAAGCTCAGACTGTCATACCAACATCCCTTGTTAAAACAGAATCCTGAGACTTCTTTCAGTTTTTCTATATTGATGCTTCTAGTATGCTCTTTCCTACATAGTCTTAATATTTACATAAGAATTATATAGTTGCAATTTATAACTGTTTTTTCTTAAACTATTTGCGTAATAACTGGGGTTTATCTCCCTTTATAGCTGTTACTTCCTCATTTCTTTTTTTTGTACCCCCCATTTTCTTTTTCTTCTAATTTGTTCATCGAGGCCTCTTTTCGTTCTGAGAAACCCTAACATTACTTCTGCTCTCCAAACACAAATAACCCCTGGTAAGAAAACCTACAGTAAACCTACATTTCTCTTAAAAGAAACAAATGTCTTGTCTCATAACATAATCCACATTAACACAAAATGTCGCAAAGACTCCAACACATTAAGCTCCATAATTCTAAGAAACCCAGATATATGTACTACCAACTCATATAAGGTTGCACATAGTTCATAAGAGACCACATAATACCTGGAAAGAGGCCAAAAAAATAAAAAGGGGGGGATGTAAGGGGAGACATGATTAGAGTAAGGAAAAAATTTCCAATTAAAGATTAGAGAAACAACAAAGAAAACCCAAACCCTGCAAACTGCTCTATGTCAGGTCTGGAAGTTTAAAATACATGCCAAATATACATCTGAGACCTTAACCCTAATGCTCTCTAATGCATGTTTCCAGTTAAAAATCATCTTCCCTCAAAACAATAAAATAAGTTACAGTAAATATTTAGAAATGCCATTTCTTCCCTCCCAAAACAAGGGAAAAGACTTCGGGGTGATAAAAGAAGCAGGCTATGTCTTCTCAGCTCTGTGGCTGCAGTGGCATTTTTATCCATCAGAAGACAGAAGCATATGGGTAAAGAATTTAAAAATATCTTAGCATTTGCATCCTGCTAGAAATTTTAAGTGTTAATGATCCCATAAAAAGAAGCAAACCCATTATTTACCTGGGAAATCTTAATGTGAGACTGGCAAGCTTTTGCTACAGACAGCTGAGAAACACAGTAAGGGACTTGAAGAACAAACTCAACCCCGCCCCAGGATGTTCAAGTGCAGTTATGTGGGCTAAGCCCATGTTAAAATTACACTTATGGAATATGACATCCTTTACATACAGTTACAGGAAGCTCAGGAGCAAGACCTGCCTCCCACAGATCACATTTATAGCCTCACAGGCTATTCAAAATGTAACAGAACATCATGCAAGCAGGCCACAGGCAGGTAAGTCCTAGCCTGCGTGAAAGGCACCAAATATATTCAGAGAAGAAAGGATAAACAAAATAAAAGTAGGGTCATATTCCAAAATGACTTAGTTAAATAAAAAGTAGACTGCATGTACATAAAGCAAATGAAATAAAGAGGTAACATATTTTCCTCCCCAGTATTTGCTTCATCCTCTTGCTTTCACAGACCAACAATGTTAGTTCATTAATGGGGGTTGTCTTCTTGTTATATGTGTATACAGCTCCTAGCACAAAGAGACCTCAGTGTCCAACTGAAACCTGTATGTGCTCTAGTAACACAAATAAAAAAGGTTAATAGTAATTAGAAAAGACAAAGATTCCAGAGGGGCATGACAGATTCTTAATTAGGGACCAGGGTGCCACGGTGGAATCCAAGGAGACAAGTGGAAGGTAATACACAGAGAAGCCACAGTTTAAACCACTTCTTTGTTGTTCAGGGACAGGTTCTGATTAAGATTTAATCTCTCAGGGAGCAGTTCTGGAAATCACAGCTAGTTCAATGAGGACACATGTGATGCACTGCAGATATCAAGGAGCAGAGTACATTTTCCACCATCCAGAAAAGGTGAGAACGATATGCAATGCAAACTGATGGTACCTAGCTAAATTTTACATCCTTTTTGATCAGTTTAAATCTGTGGTTTTAATCAACAACAACACAATAATAAAAAAGAGCAATGCAGAGACAGGCTGCATCATGAACAGGTATGACAGGGATGGTCTTAAAAAAATGAAAAAGCCTACCATTAGTTCATTTGGACAGGGAAATTATCTTAAGAAAATATGCAAGGAATGTGTAGAATAATGAGTTTAAAAGAAAAAAATCGCAGTTCTTTGACTGCAATGAGTAAACATGAGAAATTAATAAAAAATAGGAGACATCTTCAGTTATATGTATGGGAAATTAGCTGTTTATTTGCATTTATCTGCAGAACAAGTTGACAAAATGGGTCAAAGGCAGAGAGGTGTATGAGGTCTTAAATATAAACTGGAATCTACCAAGAGGACAATAAGAAGAGACTGAACGACAGCAGGGTTATTACATACAAATTAAATCAATCATTTATCTAGCACAACATATAATATGTACAACATGGTTTACTATGTGAGTTAGAAGACTGTCTCAGTTACTAGAAAGCAGAAACTAATATGGAACACAACAGCTAGCTACAAACTAGTAGGCATGTCCAGCAGACACTTAAAAATGTCCCGTTCAGGAGTATGGCTGCTCAAGTCTGAAGTTCAAAGACTCAGCCCTCAATTATGGATACCAGGGGGAAATCCTGCATTGTAAAGAGCATTGCAGAAGAATGCAATCCCAAAGGGAAGAGTTGTAGAGACTGTGTGATGAGGATATTGTTCTTTGCCACCACATGCTGGACCATTCTTCCCTCATCCTATTCGTCCTGCCTGGAGCCTTTCACACCAGATTCCCCTCTCAGCATGAAACAGTTTTCTCTCCAGGTTTCAGAACACCTTGTACATGCAAAGCATTGCCACAATCTAACCAGTAAAAATACAGTACATGAACAATGCAGCAAAGCTAACAAAAGGGTCCTATTGATCACATTCAGTCCCACAGCAGCTGTGCTTTGCTTCCAGCCTCTTTGACTGGTCAAGGGCAACGGATCTTCCAACGAAGCACAGTGATAAAGAGCCAAACACCTCCTGCACAAGTGCTGCAGGCTGGGGTTTGTTGCCAGGATTCACGTTCAGGGATAAAAATGAGATTAAAAACATTATGAGGAGGAAGCCAGGCCATCTTCATACTAGCCTGGGTGGTGAAGCTGCAACTGTCCAACAGCTCCTGCAGGTTCTTTCCCTCCCCACCGCTCCCAATTGTGTTACCTTCTGCTTGCACCTGCACCCATGCCCAGCACGGCCCATCCCTTGCAGCGTTTAGGTATCCTGCTCTGTCCCAGAACACCTGCTCTCACAAATCGCATCCAGTAGGGATGGAAAAGAAAGAGTGGCTACATAGCTACACATGAGGACATCCCCTGCTTCTTGAGGAAGCATCTATTGCTAGGTACCAATGACAGGGGCAGCACTCCTTCCACAGTAAGCAGAGTTGAGCTCAGAGGACTTGGGGATGGAGCTCCACACTCCTCCTAGCACAACAGGAGGCACAGCTGCACTTTAAAGGATCGCGAAGCCCTCTGCAGTTGCCCAAACACTTCAAGAATTGCATTTTGAACTGATGGCATATTAGCAGGATACTATAATTAAACTAAAAACACAGATCAGGATTATCAAAAAACCACAGTTTTAAGATGAGGTGTCTTGATAGAGCAACAGATCTTACCATGATACTGTCTCTGTGGTACTGTAGCTCTTTAGCACTGACTCTTTCCAACTTATAAAACCTGCTGCCCACAAACTTTTCCATAATAATCCACACAGCAGTCACCATGGAACAGACAGCAATATTTTGGCTTGAGCGAACTCATGCTCTGAAAGCACAGCAGTAGGTAGCCAGGTAGATAGTAAAAGCTAGAACCAGTAAAAGACTGAAGCTCCTACAAGCCATGCATGAAGGTGCCCAAATTTACATTCCCAGGATTCACCTAGGCTCTGCACACAGTACAAAGGGGAAGGCTGGTGCCTTAAAATATGCCCTAAAATTCTTATATGCTGAGAAGGATACAGGGCCACAAAGTTAATCAAGACAGAGCAGAAGGTAAAAGCAAGAGTGCACCTATGTTCTTGACCCCATCCAGGACTTTAACAAAATAAGACTTCATGTTCTTAGTGTTCCAAACTCCAGTCATCTCCTGGACTTACGAGAGTCCTTTAAGTGTCCTTTGGAATAACTCAAGAGTGCATCCTCTCTGAGAAGTGACATATGCCCATTTTTGATGAAATAATACCAAGCACAGAGGTTCCCTAAACCTCTTCCTTGGACACCACTACTGATGACAGCCACAGCAGCAGCTCTTAGATCCCACTGCCTTGCTCCAAAGCCATCAGCACAGCTAACTCCCCATCTGACACTCCTCTGCTGCACATCCTACATCCGCACACCAGTTCCTGTACTCTGTCCTTCCATCTGTCCCACACCCATCAGATCACACACCACCATCTTCCAATCCCACATTTTAGCCCTACTCTTCTGCCACACAACCTTACCCCACCACCTTTTTTTTACTATTCAATGGACCACACCAACTCATAAGCCACAGCTCTGCGCTCCCTCAACTTCCACCTTGCTACAGTATCTGAAATGAGGAGCATTTCTGGTTGACTAAAGACTCCTCCAGCTCTTCTGATTTCTTCCCCTACACACATTCAGAAATGCTTGTCTGCCTGACCAGCCTTCATTAACAGTGACCTACATTCAAACACACACATGTTCTGCTTTAGCTGCTTCAGTCCTTTATTGGAAATAGCCCTCAAAACCTAAGTTAGCTAAGTTTGCAAAGGAAATTTAGAGTTTGGTTAAAATGCCAGCCAGGTTTGTGGCAGCCTTTATAAACTGGACCTTGAAGTCTTACACAACAACTAGAGCAACTTTTTCCCTTTCATCTGCCCTGCGAAAATGCTACTGTAAAACTGATACAGTTGTTTGAGCTCATCCTTTCAGATGTACACCTGTATTAAACAATGTTCAGGAAAACAGCAGGTTCTTTGCAGTGGAAGTACAGTACTTCTGTCACTTCTCTTGGACCCTGTTTAAATCCCCATCAAATACATAGTCTTCAAGCTGCAGCAGGAAAGGTTCAGGTGGACATCAGGAGAAATTTCTTCACAGAAAGGGTGATTAAACATTGGAATGGACTGCCCAGGGAGGTGGTGGCATCATTGTCCCTGAAGGTGTTTAAGAAAAGACTGGACATGGTACTTAGTGACATGGTCTAGTTGACATGGTGGTGTCTGGTCAAAGGTTGGACTTGATGATCTCAGAGGTCTTTTCCACATAACTAATTCTGTGATTCTGTGGAAGTTTATAAACTGACTCCTAGGAGGCAGGTATTCAACTAAGCCCTAAGATACAAACAAGTAAGTTAAGGGCACCAGGACAGTTTGTACAGGACTTTTGTTTTCTCAAGTTTCCATTATATTTTTGTATTTCACAAAAAACCCCTACATTAACACAGCTTTAAGAAATTGAGAATGCCACACATATAAAGCTTACAAGACTGGCAGCTGCCCCTGCAAATGCAATCAGGGTCCACTTGCAGGCCCACACTGTGACCTGAACTAAGCAGGAGTCCTACTGGAATGCACAGGAGTGTGCCTGAAGGATATATACACATAAGAAGCTCTAGTTCCAGCTGCAGGAGTAATCTGCTTTCCCATGTTTCCCAGATACTGAGAACTAATATTCCTAATTCCTGTGGGTTTACTTTTTTTTGCTATTTTAAAGAAAAAGAGGAAATCAGTCAGCATGCAACCGTCATCAACCCCACACAGCACCATCAGGCTGTGGAGCTCCAGGGGTGCCAGCATTAGGTGTCCACAGGAAGACATGTATTTCCCTGAAATCAGTGAGTGGAAAAAGCCCAGCTCCAAGTGTGGGCTTGGCAAGAACTGAACTAAAGACATTCTCCTGTGAAGGGAGGCTGGTGGGGAGGGATTTTTCACCCCTTCTCACATAAATCCTGCAGCATTTCCTGTGGAGCATTGCTGTTTTGGTGCAGCGCAAGCTCAGGCTTCAGGAGTCCAATCACTCAGGGTTTGTTTACACTGGGAGAGCTCTGCTGCTAGATATGCTGGCATCGCTCCTCAGTGTGGATGTAACATATGCCAGAGAGGGAATTCCTCTGCCAGTCTAACGGTACCACTTCCCCCAGTGACATTAACAAAGCCAACAAAAGCACTTCTGTCAGCACAGCTGCACCAGTGGAGGGGGTATATGATTTTTATTGCTTTTCCCCCTGCCTCTCTCTGTGAAAATATTCCATAGGACTACCAAAGCCCTACAGTGGGGATCCTCTCCTGGGCAAGCTGCCAGCATCATCCAACAGCACTCACTGCAGAGCAGGAAAATGGAGATCTGAATGAAACGCTTGTAGATAGAAGTAGTGTTTCTCAGGCCAGGAGGGGACAGGGGGCTCTGCCCACTGGGTGCCAAAGATCCATGAAAAGAAGCAGCACAACGAAAACTTCTTGCAGATGAAGCTGGCCACCCTTCCTCAACTCCTCACCACAATGAGAGTGGTGAGGCACTAGAACAGGTTGCCCAGAGAGGTTGCAGATGCCCCATCCCTGGAAGCATTCAAGGCCTGGTTGGATAGGACTCAGCAACCTGGTCTAGTGGAAGGTGTCCCTGCCCACCGTGGGGATGTTGGAGCTCAATAATCTTTAAGGGCCCTTCCAACCCAAATGTTTCTATGACTCTATGATTCTGGTGGTGGGTGATGGTGTTACCACATAATACTGAGAGATGTGGAGAGAAAATGGTTTTGCTCTATGCAGCGAAGTGAGGGAGAGCACAGGAGTGTCACACTGGCTGAGGATCAGGAAGTAAAGCTCAGCCTGCCAAGGTGCAAGACTGACACTGCTTTCATGCTGCCAGCTCACAGTATTTTTGCAACGTCATGCTGAAATGTTTTAAGGTTCCAGCTCTTCAAATCACAAACACTGTGTAATAACTAATTACAATTGTTACTTAAGGATGATTTATGTTGAATGCCCCTCAGTGGTTCAAAGCAAAATTTTAAAAATATATATGTATATAAATATGTATTATGTATATATATAAAAATACACTTATATACATATACAATTTGCAAACTTCAATTTTGAAGCCAGACTTCTAGTTTTATTAAGGCTTGAATTACAGCTGAACGATGTGGTGCCCTCAGCCACTAGCATGCAGTAGTAAACAGAGTGAAGCGTGCTGATGGCATCCCCATAGTTCTTTCTTTTCTCCACACAGACATAGCATTTGGATGATGGTCTGGGTAGAGTGAGTAAGGCAGTCAAGGGCCAAAGAATCACCTTTTCTGCAGCCCGTATTATGCACAGACATAGAAAGAACATATCTAGAAACTGTGGAAAGGACATTAATCAGAGTAAGACCAACAAAACTCCATTATTTTTCTGTATTTTCTGACAAAAACAATTTAATCACCAACAGTTTCCTTAATTGCTCCCTCTTTTCAAGGTCTGGCATGCCCTTATTTAACTCAGTCTAGATCTTTACGCTTTGACAGGATCTGATTTTCAAGGAAAAAGAAAGCAAACACAGATACAAGTCTTCTGCTTCCTCTATGCGTACAGGCAGACCATATTTCTCTAGACAATATCCCAGTCACCAGAACTACAGAGCAAGCGCATAGACAGGAAAAGCACAGGCATTATCCTTCAGAACATTTGTGCATCCCTGCTCTCACAAGGCAATAAGAGTAACATGGTAAATGACAACTCTGTAACAGGACCAAACAATCCTAAGAAGCTCACAGCAACACTTAGGAGAACAGCATGTATTCAGGATAAAAGCATTCTAACAACCTTCTTTGGGTTAACTTTCCTCTGGGGATTGGCTAGGCCTTGCAGTGCTTCCACCCTGGAGCAATAGCATTTGTAGGCACACTGGCATTCCCCAAGCATGCAGCCACAGCAGGCACAGCTGTCCAGGGCAGATTATTCTTGCCAGAAGCACAGTAATCTCCTTGGGAGGACTACTGCCAAGAGGAGAGAGCATATGCACATTAAAATGAGGATTTTGCTTCCTGCCTCTCAGGTCTAGTCCTATGATGACCTTCTGCTGCTGCTGCAATGCAAGCATCCCCAATACCTTCCCAAGAGATAACTGAGCAAAGGCAGGACAGCCTTTGGGTTCAGCCAGGCAGACCCCAATAGCCTCACCTTTGGCTTCAGGGTCAGAACCATCCTGCCAGAATAACGTCCAAAATGTAGGTTGTGCAGGGCCAACTAGCACCTGGAAATTTCTACCTTGGGAGTAACATCTGCATCATTGGTGGGATGTTCACCACAATTCCCAAGCTCTGCCTGGGCTCCACAGTCAGATCGCAGCCACCGTTGCACCCTCTCCAAAGGTACCGGGCTATAAAAATTATCACTTATTATTAACTCTGGCTCCAAAACACCTTCCCCCTCTTCTTCCTTTGCAACACTTGAAATACCACATTCAGGTCACACCTTGTCATAATAGGAGAGAAGTACTTAGCCCCAATACATCCACGTGAAATCAGAGACAAGTGAATGTAAATTTTCCTTTGCCTGAGCCATAGGCGCACACCCTCATCGCAAAGACAAGGCTGGCGAGATGGCTGCTGCACATGGCAGCCCAAACCCTCCGTTTGGAGACTGACTCTCAATGCTTGTGCTCATACACAGCAATTCATTTGCCTTGTGAATTGCAAGGAGTTAATTTATTCCTAAATTACGCCTCATTTAGCCAAAGACCTCTATCATTAAAAAGAGAATCGTATATAGATATACAAGGTACGAGTAAAAAGATCTGAATCTTTGCTGCCATCAGTCCTGATACTATCCCAATTAATAACCAAATTAATGTCAACACCAGTACCCAATCCACCTCAGGGAGAAGGAATGATGTCTCCTTCCAGCCATGCACCAAGTCTAATCCAACAAGAGAGCGATCTGTATCTGTTTTCCCGAGGCCAGCCCCGTGCTGTCCGTCTCCCACCTCAGCAATGCGGGAGCAGCAATAGGAAGTGGCTGTGTTTTGGATCAGCCTCCCACACGCAGCAGAGCAGCTCCTGGGTTGTTCAAGCCTACGCTCAGTGCAATGGCTGGGGATGGTCCATTCGACAGAGGGGGGCCAGGGCGTTGAGAGACCCAGCCGCGCATCCAGCACGCTTCCCCATCCCCTGGCTTCAAAGCACCGAACCAGCTGCTCTTGTGCCCTCCAGAAGCCTCTAACAGGAGGGGAGGGGGGGTAACGGGGTGTCAAATGGCTGCTGCATCGCATCCTCTGATGCATCTCCCTATTTCCCCAAACAGAACAAAGCTGTCCTCTAAATGATGCTTTCTGTCGAGCAGCTGACCAAAAATAAAAGTACAAACAAAACTTAATGGAGCGCAAAGCCTCCTATGACAAGGAAAATTCCCGCTCCAGTTCTGATCTCTGTTTACAACGTTGAAAGTGGGTCAAACTGGTCTGTGATGGAGGAATCTGTTTGGAAAATGATCTCTGTGAGGAAAAGCATCTAAGCGGCAGACAATTGCACTGCAATGCTTCCAAGGGGATCCTTTCCCCTGCCATCAAAGTAATTCAATTTTATCACACAGGGTTTAAATCCTGTAACTTGAAATTACAGCTTTTAATTCAAATTACTTGAATTCAGCAATTCCCTATCTTTTAGAGCAGATCAACGAACCAGAGTGTTTCAGTACAGACCTCTGTGCTTTGAAAAGCTAAGACATGGCTGAGTTTGGACAGGGTGGGAAAAGCTGTTGTGGTTTCTGTTGATTTCATGATTTTGGGGTTTTTTTTTCACAATTGCTCTCATTTTTGTTCATTTTCAGTGTTCAGGATAAGGTTATTGAGCAGTACCATCACACTGCCTAAACCAACTGTTTTGTTTTACCCTGTCATGGTCTCTCTGAAAATGCAACAAAATGATTGTGACACTAAATGGGAGCCCGAAAATAAGAGACAGTCCGTAATAACACTACTTTTCACGGTATTTTCATTCAGACGTCTTGAAATCTGGTAAATTTAATATCTGTCCTTTGCTGTTGTTCAAGATAGAAGATGACTGTAATGTAAACAAATTCAGCCAAAACTTCCTGGCAAGAAGCTCTGTAGGTTGTTCTGTGCACAGACCGTACATAAATACACAGCAATCTAAAGAAAGAACATACTAACCAGGCTTGAAACCCACTAATTTGTTTTTATTGACTCAAAAAAATTCTGTTCTTTGAACTTCAAATACTTGATTCCTTTTATGGTCACACAATATTTTATTAAAAATCTTCTACTAATCACTCTCGGGGTACCCAGAGGCTTTAGAAAGCACAAAATGTCAAAAAACGTATTACTGCATTCCTGCATATATTGAATCATCTTTCTAAACTGTTTTTGAAAGAAAGAAATGCATTTATAGCATCTTCTAGAAAACATCTTAAAAAACCCCCAAACTTATACACATTCCTTCGTATTTATAATTTGTATTTTTTTAATGTTCTCTTTGGTTTTAGTTACTATTTTGTATTTACAGAAAAATGAGCTCTGAGTATTCAAAGTGTCTGCTAATGTCAGATATTTATAGAAAGTTATGATCTCAAATGATTTTAAGAACTGAATCAGTCTACATCAAGACAAACTTTGAATCTTTTAGACTTCAAAAATGTCCACTTTGAACGAGACTTTCAGGGCAAATAAGGAATAAAAAGGTTCATATTTTAAATGCACTCAGTATAAAAAAGTAACATAATGAACAGTATTAGCAAAAAAGACTTGGAAAAAATAACATGATACAGGAAAAGATGTAACTTTTACATGGTTTTATTAGCAAACAAAAAAAAATAAAGAATCAAGGAAATAGCTCAGACTTATAATGGTAGGTGAGAGCACGAAAGATATATACTGGTATATACTATGTATATATATATATATATACACATAGTATATACTGAGTCTACAGAAAAAGAATATTCACAAAGTTAGAAGGAAAAGTAAGTCTGTGAGTCTCTCAGATGCATCTGTGAATTAGAAAGTGCAACGTGAATGGTCCAAAAAATACATACAGCTTCCCTCACGAAAACAAAGATCCCCTGAAAAAAAAAATTAAGGATTATTTCTCCCAGACTTACATCGAAGTCAAAGCCAGAGGAGACACACTGGGTCAGCAGGGACCTCCAGGGCAGCTGCCTGTCCCAGCACCCTGCTCGATGCAGGACGAGCTCAGGGAGGTGGGAGGCTGCAAGGCGCCAGCATTCCTCCTGTTCTGGCTTCCATCCCAGCCTGCACACCACCCGCTGCAAACCCCGTGCTGCCGCACCATGAGGTCCATGATAAGTCCCACTGACAGCTCCTTGCATGCCAGGCTGGTGTCGGGGTTGGCTGTGGAGAGCTGTGCCCCTCTGCAAACCCTCCTTTGACTGAGGGTGCTATAAAGGGACCCCCGCCCGAACATGAGAGGTGTTCCCTCCTCTGAGACGAAAAAGAGCCTTTCATTCACTAACTGAGCTGTCCCTAATTACACTGTACACAGAAAGGCATGTTAAGTGGGAAACGTTGTTCTAACACTTATTTCTGTTGTGCTTTTTTGTTTATTTTGTTGTTCAGTAGAAGCTGTTTCTCAAACTGAGTTCAGGACCCCATTTTACTAGGCTTAACATCTACAGGAGGGGAAAGACCTTCTCTGCCCCAAAGTTCAGAGCCCAAAGTCCAAGAGGTACTCAGAGAGTGTGCCTGGAGCAGCACAGTGGGACAGGCTGCCAAAACCCTCCTTGGGCTTGCAGGCAAAAGAACCTGGGGGCAAGGAGGCATGGGCAGAGCCTGCCAAAGCCAGTGGATAGCCAGACAGTCCTTGCCCTCAGCCCCACATGTCACATGTATCACTGTAGATCGCAGAGCAGAATGTTTACCTGCTTTGGAGCCACAGTTTGCAGCCCAGTGTACTGGACAGCAGTTTGCACTTTATGTACCACCTCTGCAAAGCCATGGCACTTTGGAAGCAGGCACATCCTCTTCAGCTTTACTGCCTGCACAGCCACTTCGGGAGAAACGATGGCAGGGAAAAGTTGGCAGCGGCAGCAGCAGTGGCTTCAGCTGTCCCAGATAGCTCTGCTGGCCACCATGGTGGCTCACACTGCCACTGACACATTGCCTCCATTCTCATCACCTCCATCACCTGCCAAGAACACTGCCGGTTCCCGTGGGGTTTCCATATCCCCATGTCATGTCCTAATTTGCTTGCAAATTCAGGGGGGCAGGAATGAGCTAGTACATCCTGTAGAAGGGGATCCAGTCCAGAGCCAGGACCTCCACACTAGAATGTAACACAAAACAGTAACAACTCCAGCTGGTGGCAAACTGAAGAACCAAAGGGAGACAGCCACAGTCCAGTGCCCTACTGAGCTCAAGGTACTGGTTTCAACTTTGTGGGTCTGTGGGCTACTTGAAATAGAGCCACAAAAGGTAATAAAAGCCCATTGTCAGCAGGCTCCAATGAGTAGAGTGCTTTGCCAACTGTAAAAGGCGAAAAATATGGTGTTACTTTCAAGCAAGGAGTTATCCCATCAGCATAGTAGATGACCTTCATCAATCTTCTTCTCACCACCTCGGATTGGCTCACAAGGAAAGTTTTGTCGATATGTGGGTCTCTATGTGCAGTACGTTATTGAATATCAGGTGAGACAACTGCACTGTCCCAAGTCTTGAGGCACAAATCAAAACCCTCCCCTCTAGCCGAGCTATGACGGGAATTACGTACGCACACAGAACACATAAAAGTTACCTGACAGAGTACGTTTTCTTCAAACACAACGCAGAATAGAGCTGTAATGCATTTTGTCAACCCGAAAAAAAAATGACGAGATTTTTTCCATGGGCTACCAAACAGTAAAAGACCCAAATCACGCTAAAACACTCTTCAAGAAAACTAAGCATCAAACGCTAAAATGTCCTTCAGAGGCTGGAAGGGATGAGCTGAATCACCTCCCAAGCGAGGTGAGGCACCGGCTATTCCAGCAGTTGCGTAGACAAGTTTACAGCCGGCTCGCGGCACGCCAGAAAGGGTCCACAACCCACTCCCCAAAATAAATGCATCTCCCGTGCACACCGAGGACTTCGGTTTGGGGAGGAGCGCGTTTTTTTCCGTAAAACACTTGCAGAACCGTGGCCCTCAAGGGGAAAGCCCCTCCAGCCAAGCTGCCCGCGGCCGCTCGTCGCGGTCCCCCCGGCCCTCCCGACGGGGACCGACCGCCCGCTCCGCCCCACAGCGCCCCTCGCCCCCCTCCCCGGGGCTGGGGGTCCCCCCTCCCGCGGGGGGCGGCGGCGGCCGGGGCCGGGCGGAGGGCGGCGGGCCCGGCTGCACAAAGGGCGGGGAGGCGGGGGGCGCCGGGCACTTACTTTGTCTATGGTGCCCGGGAGCAGGCGCTCGAGCAGGCGGCAGAGCACCACGCCGTCCTTCAGGGAGGACTGAAGGAAGCCCTCGGGGTCGGAGATGGTCTTTTTGGGCGACTCCAGCACGCCCAAGGCGATCAGCCACGTAACGGTCTGCTCCGCCGAATTCATGGCGATGGCGGCGGCGGGGCGGGGGTCGCGGCGCCCCGCGCCTCGCGTGGGTTTTGTGTCTCCCCGGGCGGGGGCTTCAGGCGGAGGCCGGCGCCGCCCCCATGTGAATGCAGATGACGACGCCCCGGCCCCGCCGCTACAGACACATGCAGCTGCAGTGCCGCCTCCTCCCCGCCCCCCCGCCGCCGCCGCCGCCGCCGCCGCCGCCCCATGACATCACTGGCAGCGGCGGCGGGCGGGGGCAGCGCCCGCGGAGACCCGCGCCCCGCTCCGCGCCCCGCTCCGCGCCCGCCCCGCTCCGCGCCCTGCGCGCAGGCACGGCCGCCCCCTGGCGGGCTCGCGGCGCCTCCGCGGGCGCGCAGCGGGGCGCGGGACGGGCGCGGGACGGGCGCCGGCGGGCGCCGGGAGCGGTGGGGAAAAGTTGCGGGATCCCCCGGCCCCTCGTTTCCTCCTCGGACAGCGCCGTTGCGCTGGGAACAAACCCCCGCAAGCCTTTAGCTCCAGGCTCGGGGCCACTGATTTCGAACCATCTACCTCTGGGAGCACCAGCAGAGGGTCCCGGCCCGACTGGTCGTATTAAGTCGATTTTTGCCTTTGCCCGTCGTTGCCCTGAGCAAGGAAACCCTGGAGCCTGGCCCAGTGGCCGACTCGCGGGCTCGCCCCGGTGAGCGCCGTCCCCGCCGTGCGCCTCCTGGGATGCTCCATCCCCAGTGCGCCTCCCGCCAGCGTCCGCCCGGCGGTCTGCGGCACCGGCTGGGAAGCCAACGTAAATACCCATAAGGACTGTGAAGGCTAACCTGAAATCGAGTGGTGAAAGCATTCCCGTGCTTTTTATTCTGGCAAAACCCATTCCTCAAGGCTTTGCTTGGACAGGACTCTACGAGCAATCAGTATTTTTCTGTTAAGACCTGGCATGGGCTCCCCAGGGCCCCTCTGTTGCCATTAACCTGGAGACGTGATGTCACCACAGCCCATGCTCTACCCCCTTCCCCTCACACTCCGCCTGACCCCATCAAGGGACAAAACCGCCTTCAAGGCAGTGTTAGAAGGGATATTGCCAACCCCAAACTCATCTCTGTGGTTCTGTTTCCATCCTGGCTTGCCACATTTGCCACCATCGCAGCCCCTGAGCAGCATCTCTAGTAAGTTTTTCTGACCTGAAGTCTCTTCCCAAACCACAGACCAGCCCAGAAAAACAGAAGTGCATGTTGACTGGAGACAAGATAATCTAATTCCAACATTGTCTCCTTCTAATCCATAATAGATGCAGATTTTCTTAAACTCTGATGCCTGAGGTGTGATACCTCTTCCAAAATTTGTCTTTCCTTCTGGCCCTTGTTTAGTCCAGGTGACAGCACCAGAATGGCCTCCACCAGTGTTGATGCCCACCCAAACTCGAGCAGGGTTGGATACCACAAGCTCAGCGCACACAGCAATGGTCAGAAAGCATTTATTACCTCAGAATCCCCAGTGGGAGTTCCCCAATAGTTTTCTGAGTGAGGTAAGCAGCAAGTGGGGAGATCCCTGGCACCACTGTGCCACCACTGGCACCATGGCCCACGGCAGAGAAAAATGGACATGAGTTTATGAAGCTTTTTATGTGAGAGACCTCATGAGCAGTAATTGTGATGTAGTCATCACATGAATAATGTGAAAAGCACACAGCTAATTACAGTAGAGAGCATGATACATGACACATTCTGGGAAAATTCAGCCAAAGGAAGCAACATAAGTAACAATATATTACAAGGTAGAATAGTGATTTTAACAAAGCATAAAGTATTTCATTATAAGCAATTTCTGAGTTATTGCTGTATTGACCTTCATCACTTATCTCCTCACCATTCTTCTGCACTTAACCATACACCTTTCCATATATATTTTGAGCAAAAGCTTCCTACCCAATAGTTGGCTAGCTATGAAGAACATGAACATGGCAATTCTTTGCCATCAGAAAGCTGTGTGGATGGCCTGCCTGAAGACCTTTGAAAGAAGCTTACCACAGGTAGGGGAACCATTTCCAAATATTTAAAGGAAAAGAATAGAAGTGCATAAAGGCTTTAGGAGCATGCCACTCCCTTCCTAGCTTTCTTCCTTGTCAGACCTTCCCCTACAAGGTATTTACTGCAAACCACCAGAACTCTCTGCATAGCTCCCTTGTTTTATTGTTTCCTGCTGTGTGCCCCAGTACTGTCCATTTATTCATATTGCAAGCTTGTAGGACAGACAGATACTTTGCATCTGCACCATCCATCAAGTGGAACCCACACCATGGTGGAAGTTCTGAAGTAGCATAAACAATGAAACATATAATTATTGCCAATCTGCACTCCTTCTTCTTCTTTGTTTCACAATTAAAGATGTTCTGATTCTCTTCTGTCCCAACCTTGGTCCCACTTTTGCTTCTAAATCATAAACCGGTGACATCTTTATTCAAGCATCCATTTTGACAGCGTTTAAATAATCTAAACTCTTTCTGAAAGCATCAAGAGGGATGATTTTAACCTCCTTTTTCTGCAAAATATTTTAAATATATGCAAAGCTGAAAAAGTAGTTTTGGTAATGACACTCATAAGCAAAGGATAGATATGGAGCATGCATGTAGGTTCAGGTAACTTCCAGGTCTTAAATCTCTTTACACAAGCAATGAGATTTTTACATTTCGGGGTGGGGTTTTTTGGTTTAATAATATCTGTATCCTTTTTTGAACAAGAGAGAAAGCAATATTCTGTGAAATACATCAGCCAGCTTTGGCAGAGATCTAGTAGATTTAACAGCACAAGATTTTCTGTAAATAAAGATTAAACAGTTGACAATTTATTTGCGTTTTTGCAAGCGCTTGTCATATTCTTATGAGAAGTTACTAAGGAAACCAGGTAGGCACAAGGTAGAAGATAAATTTCTGCCATGGATTAGCAAGTGTGGAAGGACAAAGCAGCAAAAGACAAAGCAGCTAGAATAAATTGCCAGTTTTCAATTTGACCAAAAAGTTACCAGTAGAGATATGTTCTCTATTCTACACTGTGAATTAACTGAAAGTCTTACAAAGACAATTATACTTCTGTGCGTATTATTTAGTCTTGTAGCCTGAGCAACAGGTTTTGAAGGAGGGAGAGCAGGAGAGGAAGGAAAGAACAGGTAGAGAAAGCTGCTGCTTCTTTTGGACTTTCATTTGCCATTTTTCATTTTTACCTTGTCTGCCTGCCCCCAGGGCAGCAATGAGATGCTTTGGCCAGATGCACAACTCTCTGTTTTCCCTGTGCCAAACCAAAGTCAGGATTTCAATGGGCGTCAACCAATTAACTATCAGTCCAGCTTGAACAGAAATTGCCTTGACAGTCTGTAATTAGCTATATAAGGGTCATACTGGATCAATTGCTGTGATAGGGTTCCTATGTTATATGTAATTATCTCTGTAGTTTTACATCTCTCTATAGTAAAAATCTCACCCCAACAAAGCACGCTTCTGTGCTCAACTCAGAGATGTATTTCCATGTCTAGTTAAATGACTTGGAGGGGAGCTGGTCTTTTGCAGTTCCTGAAACCAGCTATCACAAGTTCAGTATCACCAGCTCTCATATACCATATACCATATACCAAAGATTGTGTTTGCAAACTCGGGAAAGCAGATCAACAGTACTGGCACAGGTGTCAATGGAGAGAAAAAACACAACAGAGAACAAACTATTTCATTATCTTCCAAGCTGCAAAGTATTTTAGTAGGCCGATGCCAAGTTTCTGATCCTGAGAGGCCTGTCAATCAAGCATAAATAAATGCATACCATACAGAGTGCAGCTAAAGTGCTGACACAGAAACACAAATATGGGACTCTCAGAGCAGGTGTTTGACCAAGGGTGACAGCAGCATGATGCTCAGGGCTGCAGTGCTTGACTCCAGGGCAGTGTGATGGGTGGCCAAGCAGGCTTGGCCTCTCAAACAGGGATCAGAGTATTCGGTGTGTTGAATGCACCAATGTCCAAGCCATCCCTAAAAAGAAAACAAGCAAAGAAAAAGGTGCTTCTAAACCTCCTTCTTTTGTGGAGGCTGCGTGCACCTGTTGCAGGATTTAAGGGAAAAAGCTTTTAGCTGGGGGAGAGATGCTCCAGAGCTCAGCTCCCTGATCTATTTCCCCTGATCACAGATCTCAAATCTCTCAAGCTTCTAGTTCACTTGCTCTACTGCCTCCTTTGCAAGTGCCTTTAAGGTCTATTCAAAAGCAGAAATACTGTCACCACGTCTATTTTAAATCAATGCAGCCTATTGACACCACACTCTGATTGAGCTCAGAGTCCAGGCTGCTGCTCTCTGAGTCGTAGTAGTCAAAATTTTTGTTAATGTCTGCTTGATTTGATAAGGCAACTAAGGCAATTCTGTGTTACAAGCTTTATTGCAGTCACCAGTGCTTTTGTAGGTTTTGCCCTGGCTGTGATCTTTAGATAGAAATATACAGAGTCCTCTGGCAAATCTGCAGTAGCCCAAAATGTAGCTCTGCTTCTGTCCTCCCAAGAGCATCAACTCAAGAGCTGTGCTGCCTTTGTCTTCTAAGTTTAGGATAATGGCATTGATCCACTACATTCTTTATACTTTCACAAACCAATAATAAGTGTCTCTGCTCTAGGCAGACATGAATATAATACAAAAATCCTTGCCACAAAGGGCTTAGTCTAGATCACAGATGAGAGAAGATGAAGGATAGACCTGAGAAAGGAAGAAATGAAGCAGGACAATAGGCAGCAGCACAGTCACACATAGGCTCTCTTAACAGAAAGACGTCTATTTTAATTGCTATTTCAAAAGTTTTATTCACACTTAACGAGGAATGAGAAAGAAATGAAAGACAAGAATTGAATGGCAAGAAACCAAAATGGACAAAATGGATGAAAATGTTTTGAATTTAAACAAACAAAAAAAAGGAGCTGAGATTTTCACATTTTTTTTAAACACATGCATACTGAATGAACAGTGTTTGCCAAATTTTGCCCTATATTTTCTTAGCATAAGATGGAGTAAGTGCTTTTTTAACATTGCAGGCTGGACAGAAGCAAATCGGTGGTTCCCCTGAGGAAGGTCTTGGGGGAGGGGAGTAGGCAGTGAGCTCGACCATTTCAGGCCAGACGCAGAGAAAGCTGTGTCCTGCAAGCTGAATTATCAGATGCAGATCCCCAGCTGGTGGAAGCTGTCACAGCTCCCTTAAAGTTGATGAATCCATGACATTTTTAAACAGTGAGCTCTAAAATTTGCAAAGAGCTCTGATCACAGAGAACTGACATGACCATCCACAGAAAAGGCAAATTGGATTCTAAGATGTATCTGATGAAGAATTTTGGGCAAAGTGAAGGTAAGAAAGAGTGTTACAGAGTCAGTAGTAAAAATTTATTTGGAATATAACACAGAGACTTGGACACTCATGTTCAAGAAAAATTAAATCACACTGAAACGGAGTTGTTAGAAGACTGACAGTGATCTTATGGGAGCTCAGCTTGTTTGCCCTGGTGAAACAAAGCTTGAGAAAGGGTACAGGAGGTCTGTCTATAAATACATCAGTGGGTAAATATCACAGATTGGCATGCAGCTACTTAAGCTTCAGGACAATGCTAGCACAAGAGCAAATGGATATAAACAGGTCCTGAATAAATATATGTTGAAAATCAGAAAAAGATATTTGATTCTTCTAGCCATAAAATTCTTCGCTGCTCATAAGAAATAGTGGGGCAAATAACCCAACTGTTTTTAGAGGGGAGTATAATGAGTGGGTTAAAGTAATTCTATGACTTGACTGCAGTAGCCAGGACTGGACATCACCCAGGCTCCGTTCCTCAGCACACTGTGCGTTGTGCCTACCAGAATCAAAGTGGGCCAAGCATTCATCATGATGGATAAGGTTTAGAGAGAGAAGTCAAATAAGCAGAACCACAGTCAAAGCCATTCTCTCACTCCGAGTGAATGCTAATGACACTCGTTCACTGCCACTTGGAAAATACACTTAGTAAACTAGGTTAATTGAAGAAAATCCTCTTCTCTCAGATATAGGCTCATAGGGTTGGGAGCTGCACATAGTGACCCTTGGGTATATTTTGTAGAGTCCTTTTCTATTCAAATTTTTCCATCCTATAAAAGTTTGCTATAGATCTATGCCTCTTTTGGTTTTAAACAGGGACTACCAGAGTGAAGTAGTGTTCTGCTAGTGGTATCAATAGGCCACTTTACTCCAAAGTGCTTGGCAGTAGACAGACAGTTTTCAAGACATTTCTGAAGCACGGGAGGATGGAAGGGCACCACAGGCAATGAGAGAAGGGAAGAGACCACAGAGATGATAGAAGCTCTTGGTCAATGCATTGAGCAGGAGCAACAAAATGTACCGCTCTCCCATCTGTGTATTTATTATAAAATTTCCACACTTTGCTCAAGTAAAGAGGAAGATGATTGAATCTGATGGGATTGGTTAGTTGGTGAGGTTTGCAAGAGGATTCTTATTCACAGTTGTATGAATGATTGACATTTTGAGTATGTTTAATAAAACTGTAAAAGTGGATTAGTCACCATCTGCTGGGTCACTCTATTTTTTGGATGTGGGGGTTGCACTCACTGGCATTGGCATGCTCAGGGGAGAGTTTTGGGAACCTGCTCCCCTTGGCACCCAGCCAGAGCCCCAGCCTGGCACACAGCAAGGCTCAGTGTAACATCTATCAGCTCCATCAGGCTTTAAGTGCTCTCCAGACTATTTTTGCAGCAGACCACATGACCTAATGGAGCTTTTATTTTTAGTCCTACCATATCATTTGTTGACTATGGCTGTTTCCTATGCAGCAGGTACTGAAGAGCCAAGGCACTGGAAGCCTTCTAATGATCCATCAATAAATGTTACAGTCAATAAATGTTACAGTCAATAAATGTCACCATCAGCCTTACAGTTAGCATCTGCACCCTTCCAGCCCCTATTTCTATTACATTATATTCATTTAGGTTATAGACCTTTGTATCATCACAGTTCACTTCAGATTTATTTCTGACACACTCAATCAACAGTAGGATGTTCTCCTAGTGCTCCTTTTGAAAGAAACCAAATACTAAATAAACTCTTCTGGTACAAGCCCTGCTGAAGGCTTACCTAGCTTATTGGACCCTCATCTCCCTACACTATAGGGTTTGCAGGGGTGCTGTCACCAGATACCAAGATGAAGGTGGAGGGCCAGTTGTGGAAGATGCTCCCAGTCCTCTCAGACAGAACATACAGAGATGACAACAGCTAAAATCTTATGCTTCACTCCAGAATCTCTGGGCATCTCTGGCTACTTTCTTTTTTGCTGATTAAAACTGCAGCTACCCAACGGAGATGGATTATGGTGATGGTTATCTGGCTCAGCCCTCAGCTTTTTCTCTTTAAGCTCCCAGTGTTTAAGGACACCAATCTTGTGTATTTTTCCTTGGTTTTTATAGTCCTGCTGGCAGTGATTATAACTTTCAGTGCTCTTAATTTTAGCCAAATAAAACTAATAAATATGCTCTGATAAATCAGTATCACTTGACAAGGAGCTTACCAAACAAAATCTTCCAGAGGCCTTGAATCCTAAAGATCTACAACATTATAAAAGCCAAGGTGCACATACAGAGTCACACCAGAGCTGATTACAAAGGACAAATAAGCATCACTGACATGCTGGATTTCTCAGAGTTCTCAAGCTCAGATGATATCATCGTTTAGCAAACAAACTCTCTGTAAGATCTGCCTTCATAGGCCATATTCTCCCATGCCATATTCTCCTAGCAATCTTTCATATTTGAATTGGAACAGGCTCCCCAGGGAAGTGATAAAGTCACCATCCCCAGAATTGTTCCAAAACAAAGACATGACACTTCATGATATGGTTTAGTGGCCATAGTGGTGGACAACCCAAGGTTGGACTGGATGAGTTTGAAGGTCTTTTCCAATCTTAATGATTCCATGATTCTAGGATTCTAGGTGTAATCCCACTAAAGTTATTACCCCATGTAAAAATGCCCCTTATAAGGAGAGTGTCACACTTTTATTACTCCGTGGCCTTGTATTAAACTTCATGTTTCCAACAAAGTAATGGGATATTCCTGCTTTTAAACACAGGAACTGGACTATAAACCATTGAAAGAACCTGAAGGTTGTCTGAAATTTTTGTCTCCCTTTTCTTTGCCCATGTTTTCTATGCTCCCAATAGAGAGTTTCTGTGTTCATGTAAAATATATTTTGAAGACAACTCTGCAGCCATTGCTGCCACATCTTTCAGCCAGTTTCCAGAAGGCATATTCCCCCTGCTTGTCAGACATAGCTACAGAAAGGAGCAACATTGCACAGGTAAGACAAAATTTTTTTTAATTAAGTAAAATAAGCTTTTCAGTATTTACCTTGGATTTTCTAAGGCACCTTCAAAGCACTGTAGATCTCTATATTTTTAGCATGTTACATGTGATGATTGATGTGATGATATTTATAAGCCTATACGAGATTAACCAGTAATCAATATAATGGATTGACTCTATACCTAGTTATCTTTCAATATGGAGAGCATTCAGTCCCATCTCTATCTGATCAGTGAAACAGACCATGATAAAAGCTGTGTAAGAAAGCTTCCTTCTTTACTAATTGGACTGGACTTGGAAACCAGAGGCTTTCCAGGGAGCATTGCCTATTTTCCTCATAATTATTTGTATATTCAGTTCAACAACAAAACAAGTCTATAATTGTTCAGTTCAGAAATTAAAAGCTTCTTATCAGGTATGCTGGTCAAAAGAAAATGTGCAATCACTGCATCAATGCCAAATAGTACTAAATCTGCATTACCTGAACTAATTTAGGATTAGGAAGTGTATTAAACAATAACTTAAGAAGCAAAGGATGTTAAGGGAAGGAAATTTGCTGGAGACATTATTTAATGTATCCTTGTTAGTACAAGGAAGAATTTTTCCCCTGCTCAACATGTAAATTACATTCACTGTCTAATTGCACCAATTGAGGCAATCTTAGGCAGTTTAACATTCAGATATGTTTTGTAACCAATTTATATTTGATGTGTAACTCACAACAGTATTGAAATCATCTTAAAATTTAATAATAATACAGGTGGGGTCAGACCTAAATGTGAGCCGCCGGCTTTGATTTCTGACATAGCTGATGTACACAGTGATGCTCAAATGCTGCTTGGCTTGAGCAAGCTGTGGCTTGAATGTCACAGCTTTCCACTGGGAAGAAATAGCACCACCAAAGTAACTTGATTCAGCTATTTAACCTAAATATAGACTAGGAAATGAGACAAATCCTGAAAAAAAAAAAAAGTTGGGGTGGTGGTAAAAGAAAAAAAAGCCTGAAATAGAGTATAGTCCTTGCGATTCAAACCCACATTACTTTCTCATCATTTGTTTCACCCAAACTCACAGGACTGTCTGGACCAGTAACGATTAGTTTGACACCACTACATTACATTATAAGCACTTGTGTATAGTGGTCAAGTCCTTCTTGAAAATAGGATTATTTAATTAATTAACACAGAAGTCAAAACACCAAAGTTCACTCACAAACCAATTTGCACAAAGTAACTAGGAGTTTTACACAAGAAAGGAGTGACAAAAAAAAGCCCACTTCTGGGTTTTTTTGTACCCTAAATTCCAATACAAAACAAAGGAAAAGTACTGTTCTAAACACAAAGTATAAAAGCTCATTTTATCATTTATTCAAAAGGCATCACTTCAGCAGACAAATTTCATCTGCGGCAATTTATGCCTGCAACTTCTGTGGATGAGAATAAACTGTTCTGTCAAACTTGGAGCTGAATAACACTTAAAAAGTAAGATCCTATTTTCTTGGGTGCAGTTTCCCAAGCTGAGGAGTTGATCATGGAAATGTGTAAGGAATGAGCAGGTACATGGGAGACAAACTTTCACCAGCAATGCTCCACCTTTGATTTCAAGCTCAGACAATTCAACCAATATGGCACGGATGAGGTTGAGCCACCAGAAAGCAGATCTTTCACAAATGGGCTCCACTGTGCCAGTTTCAACAACTTGTTCTTGCCACAAGAGCTGTTCAGAAGTTAACTTCCAAGCTTGGGTTGTATTCTAAACCAGCAGGGAGAAAAATGCCATTGGCCACTATCATGCCTGTGAAACTGTACTACTTTTGCTCAAGCGAACATAAAAATAGTCTTTTGAACACAACTTCCATACATACATGAAATATTTCAAAGGAAAAGGCAAACACTGCTGTTTCCTGTCATTCATAATGTTCTGAAATGGCAAATGAAAAGTTAGAGACACCATCCACTGCTGCTATTGCCTTAAAAGAGGAACTGGACTGTTTATCAGCTTCGGTAAGGAAACACCCCTCTGAATCTGCACTTAACATCTTTCCAGGAAGGATGCTTCTCTGTTGCTATAGAAGACTGATCATATATCACCATACACCATTGCACTGTCCTGTGGTGTAGAGGAAGTGCACAATAATGAGAGAAGCACTGATACAGGAAACTGTATGTTTTCCAGGCTTCATAGCTCGTTACATTGAATACCAAGTTTAATTTTGGCCAAATTAAAAGGCAAGGAGAGAAGTCTGATGGGATCTTTATTTTTTATTTTACTTTATTTTCCTTCCTCACTCTCTCCTGTTGTTTTTAATGCATGAAGAAATAATTCATGACCAGGGAAAATTGTTTTGAATTTCTCTGGCTTTTGAATATTGATGTAAACAAAGGTTGATTTTATACAGAAGTTGCAACAAATTTTTGATTTAATAAATGCAATATTGTGTTTGGACCATAGCTAAAAATTTTGCATATGTAAAAAATAATGAAAATAATGAAGTGATGAATTCTGCAGTTACTTGAGATGAGGTCTTTTTCTGTGCTCTTCCAGCTAGTATCCAAGTTTCTTCAAAGGAAAGGTCTTCAAAAGCCTTTGAAGACTCCAACTGGTGAGAATTATGAAGCCAGTAGTTCAACACCATATGTACTTACTTAAGCATTACACAAAAACAGACTGTAATGCATTTGACTTAAACAATAGCAGCTACAGTGACCCCACAATCTTTATTCAGTCTCCGATAAACATACTGAGATCTTTGCCTAAACAACTATAAGACAACTATAAGGGCAGATCTTTTGTATTTAAATATTCAGTGACAAGGTTGGGATAATCTTATTCACATGGAAATGGGCTTTACTTCTTGAAAAGATACAGCAGGACTGTTTGAGGAGCATCTGCTATTTCATGCAAGAAGGAGATCAAAATTTGAGCCCAAGACACTTTGTACCTTTTAATGTGCAAAGCACAAGATAGATTATTTGCTTTATTTTAAAGTACATTTTAGAGGTGTATTTATTAAACAGTATAGGTTTATCTGAAATATACATATATATTATTTACAACCAAACAACATAATGAAATGAGAAACAATGGCACTTCGTGCCTGCAGGACTACAAAAGTGGATATAATTTAGCTTCCTCTTCCAAAAGGAAAATAAAAACAAAGCAAACAAACTTTGAAACGTTTCCACTTTTTGTAGTCAAATATTGTTCTCTTACTAGGTTTGTAAACACTAGAATCTCACAGAAGCAAATTTAGCATCAACAAAGACATTTCATTGTTTATTGCAAATTACAGATGTGTATATTTTGATCACCACTTCAAGTCAAGACAAATCCTGTTTCAAGTTAAAGGACCTAAAAATAAGATGACTGTCAAGAAATACTCATTTTTAGACCACAAACTTTGACATTGCTCTTTAGTCATAAGTCCAAGAATAAATTAAAAAACCCCTATGTGCTACAATTATATTTCCTGTACCATATGTTCATGATCAAGTTATTTCACTAGCACAGGATGTGCTCAGATGAAATGGAAACTGCCCCTCTGTAACAGGCAGTTAGGCTCCCAAAATACAGATGAGTTTGCTGATCATAGTGCAGTTAAACCTCAGCTTTTACTCAGGCAGGGAGGTATAAATACACTGACAGCAGGAATGCTGCAAATAATCTGAAGAGTCAGTTAATAATATTGAAACTTATTCTAGAAGAAAATGAGATCTACAGACAACTTTTCCTTTAAAGGCTTTAGATGATGCAAGCCTGCAAATGGATCCACATCCCACATGGTCATTAGTTAGCATTATCTGTTTAAAGACACAGGAAGTGTGTGGCACTGGTAGCATGAAGAACTGAAAAAGGCTGAAAGAGGCATTTGAAATAATAAAACTTAAATCCATACAGAAATTTTATCTCAGCTACATCAACCCCCTGGTTTCCTTGCACTCAGAGTGCACACTCAGAGTGTGGCCAGTCAGCCAAGAGAAGTGGTTTTTTCCTCTCTTTTTCCTCTGAGGCCATTTAAGGGGCTACATCTGAAGGGGTTCATCCTGTTCTGGGCACCTCAGTACTGGAGACTTGCCAACTATCTGGAGCCAGTCCAGAGCAGGGCCACAAAGATGGTCTGGGGCTGAAGCACACCACCTAAAAGAAGAGGCTGAGAAAGCTGGGCTTGCTCCTCCTGGGAAACAACTGGCTCCATGTTACCTTACGTAGAGGAGACCAGACCAAATGCTAGTAGTTACTCAAAACCCAACTAGACATAGTACTATATAAGCCTTGCTTTAAGCCAGAGGCTGAACTAGAGTTCTCCAGAGGTTCCTTCTGACTCAAGTTATTCCATGATGCTGCTTCAGGATTGTGTGAGGTGAAATGCTCCAGGTTCATCTTGAAGGGAGCACAGAGGTTTCACTGTTGGAAGCTGGGCATGGAAAGCAAGTACCATTGCACAACAAGAGCTATCTTCTAGGGGCAGACTACTCAAACTCTTTACCAGCTAGTAACACAGTGAAGCTAATTCAAAGCTAAATCTTTCTAAGGGGCGAGATACATAGCCTTGCTTCCCAAGCTGTTTCCCTGGAAGGAACATCGCCTGCACAAAATTGTCCAATCTGACATCCTGAAAACAGAGGCATATGCAAGGGATACCTATACTTCCCTGTTTTTCATTCTAGAGAGCTGAAAATGGAAATCAGTATTAAGAAAACACCAAAATAGAACATCTGAATTAGCAAAAATTCTTCTTGTACTGACTTTAGAAATCTTTTGCCTTTACCAGTATGGCTAAAATAATTTAGATAAAATATAAAAGCAAGATTTGATGTTTTACTATCAAGAAATTACTCGCTGTGAAGATTCTAACTCTAAGTACCTGAGGCAAAAATGAAAGAACAATAAGAATAACAGTAGATATGTGTGCTAATGAAGCTACTGATAATAGCAAGGGGAAAATGAGAATGCAAGGCAGGAACAACAGCACAGTACACAAAATATATGACCTATGCAAAAAGATGGAGTGTATCTTCAAATACATAGAATGGCTATTGCAAACCATATGGAAATAATGTGGGTTTCATATCTGTGGTGCATGCAATAGAAAAGAACAGGTTTAAACTGCAGCAAGGAGAACTCAGATTGGACATGGGGAAGCGTTTTTACAGCTTTTCTGGGGAGGTGCCATAACCTTAGCACTGTTAGAAACCTTTAAGAAAACACTAGGCAAGTATCTGTCAGAAGGGATATATGTACATGTGTTCCTGCCTGGCAACAGAAAGATCCACTAGATGAACTTTGATGTCCTTTCAAGCCCAATGATTTCATACAGAAGCTTCTATATATCAAAAAATAAAAATAAATTAATTAATTAATAAAAATAAAAAACCCACTAAGAAACCCCCCAAAGAAACCCTAAGTCTAAATTACAATCTAAAATACCATCTGAACTAGAATTACAGCTATAAATAACAGACCAGTAATCGATGAATTTTAGATAAAAATAGCCAGTCTTTCCTTGTGATAGTACTTGCTAATGGAAATTCATAGTAATCACCTTGATATAAAAAAAACCAACATATAGGAATAAGCTCAAGGCATTTTATTACTCAGTATTGAATAAGCAGATGAGACAGCAGCCACTTATCTAATGGATCCTCTGTGACTATGACTTAAGATGTGACCTGTGTTACGGAGAATGTCAGGCTAAATAATCATCATTCACACTTTCTGTCTTAAAATGCAAGCATAAAAAAGGATTTCTCTTTCATCACCAAAGACCAGAAAGACCGAAACAATTATGGTGATGGCATATGATTTGCCAGGACAAGAAGTTGCATTCACAGGAACGGCTCTGATTTACTCTTCAAGAATATTCAGGGAAAGAAAACAAAACAAAACAAATCCCTAATGGTTAGCATATCCTTTAATATAAAAAAAGCCAACAACTCAAAATGAGCCTCTTCATGTTAGCAAGAGGCTATGCAATTTCTTTAGCAGGATGATGTTAGGCAGCCGGCATCTTTTCTCCTTTCTCTTCCTCTCAGCTATTTCAAGAGGTGACCTCATCCAGATACCTAATAAAATCACAAAAGCTGAAAGCATAGTATGCTGAGCTCACTGATGTTCTTAGCTCTGTCTCTTAATAGTTACTTTTACAGTGCTTCCCCTTACCAGTAAGATGAGTTCAATGAATGGGAATTAATTTCATCATGTCTTTGCCAGAAGTGGCTTCTCCTTCCTGTCACGTTTTGGCAATGAAAGGCTCTCCCCAACTACAGAGTTCAGACCACTGAGTACATACAAATTTTGTTCAGGCAGTATGATTTTTGTCAGTTCACACAGACTGATTTTACACATGCATGCAACGTAACTAACACAAAACAATGAAGCCACTTTATAATTTTCTTAGTTCTATTGTAGTATAATTCTCCTCCTGAATTTTAGCAGTGGACAAAGGTATCTGTGCAAGCAGTTAAAAATAAGTGTATTTGAAGGCTAACCTGTAGTAATTAAATAGTAAGAAATCAAAACCTGTTTATATAAAGGTCTTAGAAAATATCCAAGTGTAACTAATAATTAAACACGTTAATCTTGTAATTGTTAAAATAAGGTTAAAAAAAAGAAGAATTTTTCTCAAGATTTATAGTCAGTGATCTATGAATAAATATTGTTTTAAAATTCCAGATAAGAAACAAGCCCACTCCACACTGACTTTTCCCTAGCCTTTAGCTCTGTCTTTAGCTGTAACTATGGCAGTGCTGTTTGCATACCTAAAGGCTATAGTGCAGGCAGAAATCACTCTGTGCCTTTATTTGCATTTGCACAATCAGGAACAATTTTTGAAAATATAAAAGCCATGGAGTTGTAGCAAACTCTGAAAGAATGTGTATGAATGATGTCTTTCCTAAGAATATCCTGTCTTATATATAGCTATTAATTACTTTTATTTAAACTATCTTAGATGTCTTACCCAGCATCAGTGCTAGACACGAAAATCAGTAAACAAAGAGAAGGCTCAGGATCAAACCCCAAGAATGATCTTTCCCACTCTGACTCCAGTCACATGGCACATTGTTTCCTACCCTCTTTCTTACTGTTCCCTCCCTCTTTATATTTACTTTACTTTTCCTTTGTGGGTCTTCTCTGCTTTTTCCTTTGTCATTACTGGTAGTTACTATTGAAACATAAGCTTTCCTGCCCAGAGGAATTTCACTACATGAACACAGAAATCAGTCGTTAATACTGCCAAAACCCTTTCTGTAACCGGAGTTCGGACAAATTCCAAATTTTAAGGGATACAGAATGCCAAAAAGGATCAAATGCCAATGGACAGCTTGGCCACTTTTTAAAAAGAATTAAAAATTCCTTTAAAAAAGAATTTAGATATTTTGGTTGGCATAAAAGCTTTGTATTTGGTCTGCTTTTGAAAACTGTCCAGTGAGATTGGTAAAAGTATTTTCTGATGGGAAAGTGTGACATTGACAAAGTACAAATTTGCCTTGAAATCTCTTTTTTAACAAAAAATATTAAAAGTTTTTAAAATTTTCCTTGAGTTTCTAAATGAAAATACTTTGTCTATCTCCACTTACAAGCCAGAATCCAGGGACATTTTTGAATCAAAAATTTTACTTTTATATAGTGATCCATACCTTTCAGGAAAAAGATCTGCTCAGATGCATTGTCCATTTTACCCCTGTTCTTTTATCCTTGACTTACAGCTGTGGGGTTTCTGCCAGGGATTGGTAACTACAATCACAGCAGTTCATGACCTGAACAGACATTCAGATAATTTCCAAAATGCAAAGGCTCTCTACCAACTAAAGAAAAAAACTCCAGCCACCTGTTCCAAATGTAAATGTTAGCACACAGGTTACAGTTTGGAAATCCATGCTTCAGCATGGACATGCTGGATCAGCACATCCCTCAGTTGCCTTGGCCACATCCTTGGCTCTTGAGCACTTGCAGAGTCTTGATAACAAGAGTGTGCCAAGCGGCTCCGTGCCAGGCCAACTGCTCTGCAGACAGGCTGCACATGCCTTGAACCTGTAACCAGGAGGGCTGCTCCTGGCTATGCCTGATTCTGCCCCAAATTCTTCAAATAAGCAGCATAGCCAATGTAGGACAGATGACTGGAGGGCACATTTTTTGTGTAATGAACAAACGACCAGCCAGAGAAGTGAGAACAGAGACAGCAAGTGCAGTTTAAAAAAAGAAACATCTTGTGATCACTGAATGTGGACTCCACACCCAGACAGGGATGCCTGAGTTTGATTCATCTTTGAGGCTCCAAAGTGTCAGCATAAAATAATACATGATCAACAGAATCCAAGCAGGCAACATGTATGTTTAACAAATAGCTGAGAATAATAACAAAAATTTAACAGTGTTGATAGTTGCCTATTTGGCAGCTTAGAAGCATTGTGAATGATTTCACAGGTTGCTGCTTAGATGCAGTGACAGCATTCAGCTGTCTATGTCACTCAACTGGACATTTGGCCCAATTTGCACCATCCTTCAAGAGAGTAACATGAACTCACTACTAAACATGATCCTAAAGTGTCAGCAGTCCAAAACATGCACTAATCCTTTTGCTACACTTCACAGAATCACAGAATCACAGAATCACAGAATATTCTGAGTTGGAAGGCACAACGATCACTGAGTCCAACTCTTAACTAAATAGTGCATACAGGGATCAAACCCACAATCTTGGTGTTATTAGCACTATGCTGTAACCTTCAAAAGCACATTTGATTGGAAATATTATGCAGATTAAAAAATATCTGCAAAGCGGAGATTGATAGACACATGGTCAAACTCAAATTATTTGAAGGAACTTATGAATTGAGATTTTTGTCAATCTTGCTCTTCCTCTTCTTCATGCAAGGTTCCTAGTCACGTAACATGATGTAAAATAGCAGAGAACACATAGTCTCTATGTAGGGTAGTGACCCTTTTTAAGTGGCATAATAAATTCTATACAATCTTATTACATCCACAGACCTGTTTAGAGTTTTTTAATTTATCTATACTTGTGTCTCAGTCTTTCAAACAAATCTATGAAGTGCAGCATTTGTCCTTTTCAGGACACAATCCTTTTATAAAATCTAGCAAGATAAATTTTCCTAGTTTGCAGAACACTAGAGAAATAATATCAGCACCTTTATGAACTGGCAGAACATCATCCATCTTTGACCTAGATATAAGACTTAGCAGAACATACAAAACCCAGCTCCTTGTCAGCAGATTAAGAGTAGTACAAGATAGTTCTCTAGAGGAACGCCAGATGAGACTATAGTATTCAGAAACCTTGCTTCAAATCTTCAGTAGAAATGAAAAGAAAAGCTTGAAAAAATAACAAAATTGGCTTTAAAATCATGAGATTTGATATATGAATAAATTTGGGGTAATTTATCTGCCATTGAAATTTTGAGCCTCTAGAGTGTGCTCCAGTCATATTTTCAAGCATTTCCTTAGAAACTGAAATGTGTAGATACTTTATTTCCAATGAAAGCTGAGATGCATTCATGAAAATCTAAAAATTTTTAAAAATATTTTTTAAAAATCCTAATATTACATGATTAGCAATACAGTGGAATATTAGAAATATAATGAGGAGGAAATAATCAAACTTACAGCAGAAGGCCTGGAAGAACATAAGCATTTCTGAAAAAAATGAAGAAAAATTTCTTATGGTGCCAAAGAATATAAAGTCCAGAATTTATGGGGTAATTTAGCAAGTCACTTGGGGTATCAGTTCCTTTATCCTCTCAATAAGCAGAATTCATGTAAATTGGAATCTTCACAACCAGCTGCAGCAAAGAGAGACTTTTTACAATACTGAACACTCTACGCCTTTACAAGTTCTGAACTGATTCCTCAAACATAAAGAGGTTTGGCTTGCAAAAAGTTTCAGATTTGCTTTCCGATAATTCATTCTCATCCCATAATTCATTCTCAGCTCCTTTTGTTTGCCTGTCAAGGCTCTTCTCACATTATTTTTAACATTTCAAGACACTACAACATCTAGGGCTAAAAAGCTTACTTTTATTTAAAAGAAAACAGGTTTTTAAATAATAATAGAATTACAAAACAGCCCACATTAGAAATTACCTCAAAATATTACTTGGCCCCTTTTGTGCAGACAGGAAGCCTAGATGAGATTATCAACACCTTAGTGATCTAATCGCTTCTTGAAAACCTCTAGTGACCAGGGTTCCAACACTGGGAAAGTTATTTCGGTGAATGATTGTTCTCACAGTAAAAAATTTCTTTCTTATATGGAGATGAAACCTCTCCTGGTGCAACTTTTACCCATTGCCCCTTGTCCTCTTCAGGCAGCTCCTTGTGAAGAGGGAGCCTCTGTCCTCTTTGTAGCTACCCTTTAAGTAGCAGCTGCAATACTGCAATGAGGTGCCCCCTGACTCATCTCCAGGGGGAAGAGTCCTGATTCCTTCAGCCTTTCTTCACTGGGTAGATTCTCCAGCCCTTGGATCACCTTCACAGCTCTCCTTTGGACTCTCTCCAGTCTGTCTTGAATTGTGGGTACCACAACTGGACACTCCAGGTGTGGCTGGACAAGTGCTGAGTAGAGCGCGACGATCACGTCTCTGTCTCTGCCAGTCACAGCCCTGCGGGTGCAGCCTGGGATCCGATTTGCCGTGTCTGCCACAGTGGCACACTGCTGACTCCTGCTCAGCTTGTTGTCCACCAGCAGCCCCAGGTCCCCAGGAGCAAGGCTGCTCCCCAACCACACTTTGTAAACTTCATACTGTTCTTGCTTGCCCACTCTTCCAGCCTGGTCAGGCACCTTTGTAAGGTGGTTCTCACTTCTGATGTGCCCACCTCAACCACCCATTTTGGTGTCATCGGCAAACTTGGTGAGGATGCTTTCAATCTCATCATTCAGATCATTTACAAAAATGTTCAATAGCACAGTGCCAGTATTGATCCCTGGGGAATCCTACTCTTAACTGTCAGCCAATTTCCTGCCTATCTCTCAGAACACCCATCTAGTCCCCTGTCACTTTGTGCAGGAGAAGGCTGAAGGAAACCATACTGAATGCTTTATTCAAGTCCAACAAGAGGCTGACGTTTTAAGAAAAATGTCACATGTTGCAATAGAACCACGAACGTTAGCAACCCTGCATCTTCTAACCTAAGCATTTACTTGAGACCAAACTGACAAGAGATGGCAGTGCCTGTCGGCTCTCTCAAGTCCACCTGGAGTCCCAACTGTTTTGTTCACAAATAAGAAAGCAAAACTCTGTATTATGCATTAGACGTGGAATACGAATCAACCATGCCAATAATCTCCTCATTTTTCCAGCAGTTCTGTGATAAGTATGTAGAATTAACCATGGTAACAGGCATAAGTACATTCAATTAATATTTGTTCACTGACACGACACATTTGCTCACCGAATGTCTGCATGATAATTTGATAAGCTAGAAGCTTCTAAGTGGGGAAAACAGGCAGGCTCCTGTGACTGCTGCTCTTACATATTCAGACTGAGATGGCCAGTTTATTTTCTAAGCAGAATTCATGTAAATCTGAATCTTCACATTTTAAAAATGGCCATTATTCCTACTGTCTCCAAGATGAAGGTATAGCACTTCAGATTCTCCTCAAGCTTTCCATGTCACACCCTGGCCAAGCTTCAACGAGAGTGATGACCGCTTTTGCCTTCAACTTGTCCTGTAGCCCAGTAGCTAAAGCACTTCTATGGGAAGTAGATGGACATCAGACTTCTCAGTGTGCACCTGCATCTGCAGTTTGTGATGTGTGTGCTGTAACTACCAAAAATCAATATAGTGAGATTTCTTTTATTGATCTGCCAATAGTATGAATAGCTATTAGATTAATTTTTCTGTAACTTAAACCTATGAGTTTCTCTGTTAATGATGGTAGCATTTACATTAGATCGGTAAATGAGGACAAAAAGCTCTTCCTTTCTGGCATAAATGAAAGAATAAAAATTTAACACCCCTTAAAAACTGTTTAGATTTAGATCTGGTAGCAGGTAATTGTTGAATTGCGAAATATGACTCCCCAGTCGTCTGATTTAAGTCACTCAGCCTTGACCCAGGTAACATTCACATAGATTTGTTCTGTAGATTTACTTAAGCGCTCACTCGGGTATTCATGTGTACACACTTTACCGTGCAAAGCCATGCTTTCAAGCAGGCTGGCACACAGCCAGATCTCTTTATACAGTATGGAGAGACAGATTTGCCAAGGAAGAAAAACTACTGTCCAGAGTCTGACAAAGAGTTCCAGATGCGTAAAGGAGTTCAAAAGCACACAGGTGCAGCAGACAGGCCGGGAGAGAATAATGAACAAAGGATGGTGAAAATAATTTGGCAGAGCTGCAGTCAGGAAACAAGCCCATGTGACAGTAGGACTTCAGGGTGCGTGGCAAAGTGCTAACAGACTCTTGTACAGAAAAAAAAATGACAGGAACTGGCATTGGCTTCCATTTTCCTATTCATACCCTGTGCAGGGCTCCATCAGAATAGCAAACACAATGCCTCAGCTATAAAACAGTACACAATAGCCCCATACCAGGCCTGTTGCTCACAGAGAGGCTTTAGCTTCTGCAGTCTCTTGATTAGGTCCTTGATTGGGCCTTTTTCACAGTGCTAACACAAAGATGTACTTTTCTACTCAGAGAGTTAGGCTGTGTCCTTCTCTTTCTTACACCCGCAGTATGTGCTTTAAATATTAGAAAGGTAAAGAGCTTGAAAACATTTCTGAAGCAAGCACCATAATTCAACACCATTGTGCATTTCATTATTTAAATAAAATGCTGTTACTAAGCACATTTCACGTTGCTCATGAGATTGTGCATTAGCTAGTATTTAGTCAAAGTAATTTTTAGCTGAGCTAAAAGAATAGAAAACAGGCTGGTAAATAGCAGAAGGCTGGTGTTGAGTTCATGGGGCACTTCATACTGGTACAATGTACAAAGAATTGAAAAGAAAACCATGCTTTTATGAACCAACTAATGAGGACTGCTACTGAATGCACATTGCTAGTGAGCTCACTTGGTGATTGACCTTATAATCATCAACTATAGAAACACGTGTATGAAGTCAAATAACACATCCATAGAGAATCAAGTTTTAAAAGAAAAAACAAGGCATGTGATTTTGGCCACTCTAAAAATGACAGGATTTAAAACATCAGGAATTACAGCAAAAAGTGTAAGGGGGAACAGATGCAAAAGCAGGATGCAATTGAATCCAAAAAGTATAGGTGAGTGGCTGCAATACATTATTTCCTATCCCTTAGTCACCCAAAACAGTCTTGATAGTAAGTGAAAATAATTATTATCTGGTAGCTGTTTATTATGGCTTTTAAATGAACCATCCCAATAGTCTCTAGCCAAGCCTCCATGGGAGGGTACACATGCTACAAAATTCTTCTTGCATTTGGTCTCAGTTCTGCATGAAATTCCTAAAGATGAACTTTCCCTTTTGCCACAACAAAGGCAATCTTTGGAATGCACCTGGATGCACTGATGGTGAGGAGTGAAGACTGACTTGCCTCTGTTTTGTACTGGTTCATGCTCCAGGGCATGCAAGCACCTGTAACATTCTTCTCAGGGCACAGCAAACAAGAAGCCAGCTCCTTCATCCTCTCATCTGTCCCCCCTCAGTTCTTTAATACCTGCCTCCATTTTCCTTCAAAGCTTAAGTCAATTTGCCCTTTCACTCATGCAAGAAACAAACAAATTCTGTAGCTGAGTTCCCTTGACTTGAGTAAATCTCTACCACTTTCTTAATACAATCCAGCAAATTTCTTGTTAGTATTTATCACAGTTTGCTATGCCTTCATCTAACACACCACTCAGCTGATTTAAACCTGCTTGATTTTTGGGTTCAGATGGGTAAGAGTTCTACACATACAGGTAAAGACAGATCATGTGTAAAGTACAGTCTGTAAATTAGCAGGAGTTTCTAGCTGCAGAAAAATGTAGGGCAAAAGTCTTGACCTAATTATGTATATTTATACTTGGTGCAATACACTTTTCCTGGCTCAGCTACAGTAGCATAGGTCACTGCCTTTCCCCTAAAAAACTAAGACCCAGTCAGGTTCCTAAACACAACTATAAGAAGCCACACAAACTTCTCACTGATCCATCTAATAACTTCTATATTTTATGAGGTGGTTTTGTGACAACAAAAGCATCCCTGATTCCGGATTTGTTGGCAAATGTGACAAAGCCATAAGAAAACAAGTTAGATTTTCTATTAAACACCTGTGAAATTCTGTTCTAAGGCTACAGAAGTTTATTTGAGCAACTGTACTGCAGATTTTCCCAACTTCCTGAGCTAATTCTGTGAAACTTAGCTGAACCTTAAGCACTGTGTTTTGGTGTTTTGGTCTCTTACTAAGTATTTCCTGTAGAAAGAAACTGAAAATTGAGTGACTCTTCTAACATGCTGATGACTTCATGATCTCCCTCTCCCCAGTCCTCCCATAACAACCAGCCACCCTAAACACTGATGCAGCCATATGTTGATGCAGAATGTTCCTTTATTAAAAAGCTGTCCTTCCCTCTAGATTGACTGCAGGCACAGAAATTCAGACTAAAAAGCTCATTCAACATTTGTGTCTAGACATACACTCTTCAACATATTCTGTGTCAATGGATGGGCTTTTGGCTCTCCACACTTCTGACCATCTGTTGGAGAGCAGGATGCCCACTGAGAAGTTGGCCAGAATCTGTGCCAGTTGCCAAAAGAAGGAGATATATAGTCTTGCAAGTGACATCTGTTTCACCAGAAGCCCTTTTCTCCCTGAACAATGTTTCTCTTTAACCTCAGGCACACTTATTAAGAACAGTGTTAAAAAGACAAACTAATGAAAACCCTGGGAAGTATTGGAAGGGAAGGGAAACATAATGATGGTCAGCATAAGGGTACATTTCACAGACTATGAAGAATTCTCGTAGTATTAAAGTGATGGGAATATTGGAAGAAAATTGTAGGTGCTCTGGCTATATGGTAAATCTCATGGCAGATGAAGACACCAAGCAACAAAATTAACCACAAAGGACTTGGTGTAACTCAGCCTAAGACAACAGCTGTGCTCTTAAAGAGAACACTGGAGGGAAAGGCTCAACTAAATCTAATAAGATAATGCCTTTTCATGTGTTTGAAAGACAGAAAAAAGAGCAAGTCATTACATACTCTTAACCAAACCTTACACATTCAGTGAGACACTTGACGTTTGTGTGTGGGGGAGGGACACCAATGATGCAGGTTGCCTGTCTCCTGCTTGTAGCCTCATAGGCACATCTAGAAGTTGAGTCCATAACACAGAGCAAATACTACTGTTAGCTACTAAAATTCATATTTCTGCAAGGGAACACAATGTTTCTGACAGTTACGTCCCAAACAGACTTGAGAAGTCTTACCAACAAATGGAAAAGAAGAACAATGACAAAGGAAGAAAAGAGGGAGAGATCATCGAAGAGTCATTAGTACTTAGAGAAATAGAGAGATGATCATGATTCATTGACTGTTATTCCAGGAATGGTCAATGAAAGGAGAGAATATAATCCAACAAGATACAACACTGGTCTCAGAGCACATTGACTGCATTTGCTGAATCTCTTGTGCATTAAGCACACACCTCACATGTAGAAATCTACATTGTAGACATCTAAACTTAGCTCTGATCTGGAGCTGATTCCCACTCCAAGAGTTTTGATTCAAGATCAGCATGTCCTGAATGTGTGTTTCATCCAAATCTGTAGCTGGGTTAAGGCTGAGGCATGTACTCACACCAAAGAGCCTGGAAATGCTCCTGAGCTTTTCAGCACAGAATACAGTATTACCTTTTTCCCCATTCAACACCTTGAGTCCATTGAGGCCACTGATAAAAGTCCTGTCTCCAATTTCCCAGAGATTTTTGTTCTATTGCAACTGTGTCTCAGTTGAAGAACCACTGCTGAAATACTACTGTTGGCAGAACAGTTTAAGTTAGTTTAGTTTTAAGGCAAGGTAAAAATTATTTGGGGTTACCTTAATAGGCTTGGCTGCAAATTATAGAAATTCAGCAGCTGCTATGTGAGCAGCTGAACCAACTTTGCACTGAGGGTGTAAAACTGCATGTCATGGGATGGAAAGGACAGCTGGGAGCAGGAAGTGTCACAGCCATCACTAGGTGAGCCTCACCACTTGTGAGTCAGCACCCTCATTGCTCCTATTCTTGACACACTGCTCTTACTTCTGAGCGATAGGGTTTCCTGCTTACATTTCCAGCAGTACGTCATCTGTATAGTAGTAACTGTAGAGTCTGGGTAACACTATAACACATATATTGTGCAAGAATTACATCAGTATTGGGAAAAAAATCATAAAGCATCATATGAACTCCTGGCATAAGACAGGAGTCTTATGTTTCCCATAACATAAGACACAGGGGAAAACTGAGTTGCTTTCAGTTAAATTGCCTGGCAGTAAAACCATGGAAAACCTGAATAAAACTGTGCTAATACTTCTAGGAAATAGCTAAGTATGTCCCAAATCTAGACTGCTGAATTAAACTTGAATAATATAACTTATTATGCAAGATCTGTCCTGGCACGGCTTTTTAGCATTCAGTCAGAACAGTCCAAATAGGTGGTTAGAGGTGAGAAACACAAAGTTAGGCTGAAACAATCGCTAGCATTTTCCTTCCTAATTCTCATTTTTCAGGAGACGTTCTATATGTTTGAGGCTCCATCACTGTGCCCATTCCCGAATTCACTTGAGAGGCTCTATTCCTAAATTAGGCCTGACTCCTGACTATCCTTACAATTCCCTGATGAATTTATGGACTCATATTCCTGTTTTAGCTAGGCTTTTTCTCCAAACTGGTAAGTTTGAATATTCTCTTTTCAAGCCCTATACATTTTGGAAAGCACGCAGATTTCCAGATAAGGTTCCAAACACACAGGGTACATGGTAACTTTAACTTCTGAGGTCACACACCTCAAAACATTTAGTCTAGAATATTTAAAAACATAAACAGTGGCATGCATCCTCTTTTTTTTCCTGGCCCTTTTAGTGAAAACTGAAGGTGAAACAGACATTGACAACAAGCCGTAAAGATTTTGGCCTTTGGTCAAGGCTGAGACAGACTGGCAGGGCATGATTCTCAGCGATGTGGTCCTGCTGCTGCCTTTGCCACTTCTCTTGCTATACAAGGGATGAAGTTGGTTCCTCAGTCTAGTACAAAAAACTTATACAACTGTTATATAAACTGATTCAGATGGAGAACTGCAGCATCTAACTTTGGATGTTTTTATGCCCAAATAGTTGCCTTGGCTCCTATGTAGTGCAGTTTGGAATGGAGGGCAAACCCAAGTCAGAGTGAGCAGTTCAAAATGGCAGATTTTTTCCTTGCCTTCCCCCAAGAGTGGATGTGGATCCAGTATGCTGAATTTGGACTGCCTGAGCTAGCCAGAGGTGATGCTGGGGAAAAGAGTATCACGTACATCCTATGCTATACATACCTCTCACACTGACAGGCCTTACCCTAAGCTCCACTGAGGTGAGTGCCAGTAATTAGTCACCTACATTGCTCCCTTCCTTTAAGAAGAGGAGAGGAGCACACCAGTGCTGTCTGTCCTTTGGAAAATAGATATTCCTGGTGATTGAGCAGGAATCCACAAGTTCAAGGTCATGCATTAAAAAAAAAAAAAAAAAAATCAGAAATGTGATTTTTAAAAGTGAAAAATACTCCTGCTTGATTTTGACATACAGGTGAACAAGTAATTGTATAGGTTGTGATTTATGTAACTTGCATACAAACCATCCATATTATTAAGATAAGAAATCACATTAATAAATGTGTGAAATATGTAAATTTCACATGATGATACACAAATGGAAAGCAAAGAACTATTGTTTTGTCTAACTATGTATCACAAATGCCTGGAATTCTTTCAATACTAATTTGCTAATAGCACCAAATTTTGGAGTTCATTGAGCCAAATGGACACACAGGGTTTTATTTCCCTACCATTTCATTGAGGGAAAATAAAAGCCAAAGCATTTCACAAACATACAACAGTTTTATAACTTGTACTTTTGGGGTTTTGTTTGGCTTTTTTTTTTTCAGTGGTAATATGCCTTATTATATGAATATATTAAAACTTTAGTATCAAAGATTTTTTCATGGTTGATGTATTAGAGAAACTTGAAAGCTTTCATTTATGTATTTCTATTTCCCCGTCCTTTGTAGTAGCTCAGCACTTCACATAAATTATACTTAGCCTCACAAACCCTGGGGAGTGATGGAGTCCCACCAGTCCTCTCAGACTTTATTTTCCCAATGAATAGGACCTAGGCACAGACCCACAGAAGGTAACTGCTGTTTGAAGTGGGTTTCAGCTGCTTGATAGGAGCAAGAAGCCTTTGTGGATCTGGACCAGTATGTCTTATCTGGGATAACATAAAAAATCTCTAATAGGGCATGAATCAAACCTGTTCTACCATAATGCAGGCTGGTATCCTAACTAGTTGGATACCTCTCAGCTTCTCAAATGCTTGAGAGTCTAGGGGGATTTGAAAGTCTGGTCTTCCATTTCATTACTGTGATTAGCAGACAATTATTCCACAAGCAGGAAGAAAATTATGTGTGTTTCAAAAAAGGTAAGACATTTTAGACACAGTACTATCTGTCATTTCAAAACTTGGCATGGCTAAAGATCTTCAACATTATGCCAACCTGTGGTATCACACAGTCTCTCATGTCCTGTCTGATTCTTAAAATAACACATTTCCATTCCTTTGGGATTACACCATTACTTTATGTTGATATGAATAATGGTTGTAGTTTAAGCTTCCTTGTAAGATGCTCCATAAAACTTGCTAGGTCTAATTTCAGAAACTTCTTTAGAATGACAACACTATGACTAAACAAAATACATCTTTTCTCCCTGAAATGCCTGTATCTGTCAGAGAGAGTCTGATCAATAAAAAGAATATCTGCATGTTAGGATATTAGATTTTGATACAAGAGTGTTGCTACTACAGCTGGAGAGAAAGCATCTGCTAGAAAAAAAAATACTACATGGAAAGGCTTCCAGACTAACATGCTGGCTTGCACTGTCTAAAGCTTTTGCTTTCAGGGCAGCATTTACTCTTGGTACTTTCTGCTCAGAACTGTTATTTCAGACAGTATTCTGATATGCCTAGCAGATGGGAAAATATACTGAAGTTGCACATAAGGCAAGGTCTTTCAACATAGCTGCACTTAGGCTGTAACCATTTCTTCAGTCCAGCCAAAAAGTTATCACTGGCACAGATTGATATAGTAATTGTCCAATGTAATTTACAAAGTTAATATTTTAGTTTAAAGATGTTCTGTTATTTTGGTAAGGTCAGTGAAAATTAACCTTATTCCAACCTGGATTTTGATATTGCAGAAGAGATGGCACTGGGGAAGAAAAGACTGGTGTCTGCAAGAACCAAGGGTGTTCAATAGGCTTTCAGCAGCTTTTAGCTGGACATGGTAAAAAATATGCTATGCTTCTCAGGATTAAATTTAAGGTCTTATAAAAAGGAACAAATATTCACTTGTTATAATACCAAAGTAAATAACAAAAGGAGACAACACTCATCTGAAGGTGAATTCCCGGGAAATATCACTGATTAACTTCCATCAGACTCTCACACTGTATATTCAGTACCATGTATACAACATCTGAAAACTTTTCAGATCACAAATAGAGCTCATTTTCCACCATAGATGGATGAAATGTCTTTCTGTACTAAAAATATTCTATTTTTAGCAAATCAGAAGTTTACTATTGAAGCAAGAGGTTTTAGTCAAGTAAACTAGACTTCATTCAATATGCCAAAGTGGAAAAAGAAGCAGAGAGACAGTTTCTTTTTTGGATGAATTTCCATATCATGGCATTACAACATTCCCTTCCAGATTCTGCCACTTAATTATTTCACAATACAGTTTAAGAAAGCTTTCCTTACTGTTTTAATAACACAATTTCTGATTGCAAATTCAGCATAGTCCTAGTTAATAGACAAAAATATGGACAAAGGTACCTTTAAGACTGATCTGCTACAAGCTTCCATAAACAGTGGATGGCAGTGATTTATTCCTAGGGAAAATCTTACTCTACTTCTTGTTTATTAATATGGAAGTGCTGACCTAGGTAAAAAAAGGTATCTATGACTACGAATTCAGTTAGCAACAAGAAATTTCTGGAAACTGAATCCTGGTAATTCTAATCAACTCTGTTCAGTTCTGTAAAGTGAGGGTACACTGATACTTTTCAACAGCTTTTGTAGAGTTCAGACATTAGAAGGAATGTAATACTTTAAAAATATACTTTTTTCCAAGCAGTCTACTCTCACATTTGATTCTCTTTTAACTTCATTACATTCCACATTTCTTAGAATGCGTGTTTATTCTCCTCCGAATGTTACAATTGCCAGAATTCTGGACTTTTACATGTCTTTACATAAAAAAAGTTGCACAATTACATCTGTCTGGGACCTATGATTTCAGTTTCACCGAAGTAAATCCATGTCTTCATGGAAACATATAAAAAATAAGCTTTTAGTTCAAGTGCCACTCAAATACATAAGACAGAGGTCAGGCTGTGGGTCTGGATAACTGGAGTGGTTGACTTTGAAGATGCACAGAGAGTCACTTTTTTAAAGGAGAGTTTTTGCATCCTAAGAGGTACAGAAAAAAGGCTGCAGACTATTTGTGTGAAAAATAATCTAATATATATGTTGTCTCTCTTACTCCAGCACTCAAAATAATCATCACTGTGATACCAGCGACACTTTCAGAGGGAAGATATTTTAATTTACTTGCTTTTAGCATATTTCCCAGGCAAGAATCCTCTCATACTTCATTCATTACAGAGACTGTGTCTCCTTCACTAATGCAAGATAGAGAATAGTAATTAAAATAGAAAGTAAAGATCAATGATTTTGCCTGAAAATTATTGTTGTTTACATCAGATCAAACATAATCTTACTGAAAGATTATGTCAAAATCTTACATGGCATGATACCTTTGATTTCCCTACTTATCTTCTCTACAGCCATAGTGCTTTGTTCAATGAAGTAATTTTCTCAAATAGTGAGATGTCATCTGACTTTTTGATCTTATTTAAAGTGACATTGGCAATATTTTTCATTTTTACGTCTTCTCTTTAATTGAGGAGAAAAAGTAAAAATATCAATAAAACATTAAAAAAATAAAAGCAACTTAAGCATCTTATTTAAAAATTTAAAAACATTTCATTTTTAATCTAAAGTTTTGAGCTCTTTTAATCATTTTAAAGAAATCAGATTTTCATCAAAAATTATTATACTTCAGGTTTTAAAGCAAAGAAAGCATATTCTGAAGGAGTCCACACACATTTTCAGTCAAAAAATAAGTGGTATTCTCTGATTGAAAATTTTATCAGGTCTAATTTTAGTCCAATGGCTCAAATACTTTTCCAAAATATATTTTTTACATCTTCCCAAACCAGCTGTAGTAAAAACTATTACTAATCCTGTCTCTCCTTTTCACAAAGTCTACCTCTCATGCCAGCAGGAAGAAGTATTAGTCTCACTTCAAACCTCAATTCCAGGTTTGCATTTTCTTAGAACAGCCTTTTCTTCAACTCTGGGGAATACAATAAACATCAAATGGCACATTCTAAAGTAAGATTTTGCTTATCTGTCTGTTGCCATATGTGCACGAGTTTACCAGAAACTGTGGATTCCACAAGTTTTTGCCTTCGAATCAATATTCCAGACAAATAGCAATCAAATCAAATTTGTAACATTTTTCTACACTTCCAGCAAATGATGGTGATCCTTGTCCTGGATGTTACATTTAATTACTAACGACTGCAGCAGGCAGACAACTACCCAAGTTGAATCACACACAACCTTACTCAATATTATTAGGGAAGTTAGCTTAAACATTACGACAGAAACTTGTGTTTATATGGTTTAACTAGGGTTATTTGGTGGGGGTATTTTTAATATACTTAATTAAATTGATAGAAGCATCAGTGAGCTAATCTACATAAAATAAATTTGCTGACATCTACTCAGGATTGTGTGGATTTATGAAACTCTAAAACTGGTAAGTGCCATTGTGTATCAGCAAAGAGGTGAAGAAATTAGACTGATGTGTCATCTAAATGTTGTCGCCCCAAGTCAAGTTTGAAGTCCAGGAGCAAAGGATGGTGATACTATGTGCCTGGAATGCATGGAGTTCCCAGGGAACACATTTTAATGAAGATTATATTTAAAAAAATCACTTAACACCACAAGCAGTTCTATTAAGAGACATATTTCAGAGGATATGCTGTTGATCATAGTTTAAAGCAAAACTTAGAGCGAGGATTAGAGCTCTGAGCAAGACCTCAGAGGACTGGCAAATACTGGGGTGGACACAGACTTTAAACATGAAGTTTAACCCTTTATTAATAGATAGATGTGCTATTTTAATTCTGAAGATTTAGTAGAATTGGAATCTGATAGAATGAAATAATTTCTCTGAGTAAAAATGTGTGTAAAGTCAAGTGTTGCTCAGAAGGTAACATTTCTAAACAACCAGAAGATCATCACAGAGGTATAGACACGTCTTCAGCTTTTCAAGGCAATCTTACAGCAACATTTTATTTGCAGAAGAGACAACCACAAGATGGCTCCTTTCATATGATGCTAGCTAAAATAGAAACCTGTTCTGATAACATAGGCTGTTTAGTCTTTTTCAATCCCCTTCACAAACAACTGAAACACCAGGCACCATCCTCTGACAAAAAGATGGTGCTACAATTGCTTTATTAAATCACAGTTTAAGGAGGAGCATGCTTCTTCTTGAATGAGTAAAGACTAAAACGCTCAAATACAAGTACCTAATCTCACTGAACAGTGTGTAGGTTTCAAGAACACTTGCCAGGCTCAGACACAGATATTTCACACTCTTCACCTTCCTCTAGATTTTTGTTTGCTCTCTGTGTAAGTGGACATGGCATTTTCCCCTTTATTAAATATTTTTTCATGTGATAATCTAATTCCTAGATTATTGAACTGTAAAATTATTACACGATTCATTAACTCCACATCCATGTAGATGCAATCAAGCTACGGTCTTGGTTGTTGTTTCATTTAACATTTGAATTAATATTACATAAACGTACCACTTCAAGCATCCATCCAAGTGCAAAAGAAAACAGTACACCCAGTAATTATGGGTAATACGGTTCTTAACATCAGAAAGTCTGGTTTAGTGTGAAAGGCTTGTTATGATCCATTACATAGATTTCATTCCAGCAGCCATGAATTCCCGGAGTTTTAATGTGCAGCGCCCCATGGTGGCGCTCCTCAGGGTGTGAGTGTGGACGTTGTCATGGTATCCTTTGCATTCCTCACATCTCAAAACACCTCAGAGCACAACGCACATGACATGAACATGTCACTTCCCCTGTCACTGAACAGCGGGCTACAGTGTGGCAACTCCTTACAGCATGACAGTGGAGTAGGACAGCATCTCTAATGAAATATTAGGAGGAATTCAAGGAGTCACCACCTGAATTATCTAAACAGGAACTTGAGCAAAACTCCTCTGCACATCCATGTGCTTTATCAGATAGGAGTTACTGAATGCAAGTACTCAGCAAGTCAGATTTATATTCAGTTTAAATGTCTACTTTTTTTCTTATCTCCTTTTTTTTTTGTTTTTACAATTAGGACACAATTTGAAGATGACACTGAAGGACATTTTCGTTACTGTGGTTCAGACAACGCAAATGGAAAACAGAGATGGTTTGGTATTGATTCCTTACAGAACTGTTTTTTACCACAAAGTTGGTATTTTGCCTCCCAGGAAATGTTGATTTTCAGTTAAAACTAGTAAGGAATGTGGGAAAAAGAAGGGTAGTTTGTCAAAAAGCCAACAACTATAATTAACTCCCTTATCTTTTAGGGACTAGACCTCTCAGCTGAACATGGCCCAGATGGTTCACATGTACGAAGAAGAGAGTAGTTACACGGAGGTAGAATTGACAAAGCCTTATGATGAAAAAGGCCACTCTTCCCAGGCTCATAAAAGATGGCAGCTTTACAACTGTAGTGCGACAAATCTGTTTTTATTTATTACCCAGGAAATCACATCGTTTCCTAAGTAGCAAAGCTTTTTAAAAGGCCTTCTTTACGCATGAGTAAATATTTTTCCTATGAACTCTTGGTTTGTCTTGCAACCCAACCCTAGTTTATTTAACAGTGAGATTGCTTTCTCCAGGGAAGGCAGTCAGAAATGGGGGATGGGAAAGGGAGAAGTTAGCTCTGTCTACAGGGCACAGCTGCTCTTTGCTGCTAGACTGCAGTGGAGTAATACATCAGCAATTATTTGAAAGTCAGACAGATTCCTTGCTTTCCTTGCCAGACAAAACTCTGAGAATTGAGAACTGGAAAGGAGGATAAAGGACTTTCAGTTTACTGTTTTTCCACTCATGGCTTTTTTTTTCCATGTTAGCAGCTACTGCTGCTATTAATTTTCTGATCTTTGCCTCCAGAGGCCTCACATACCACGCAAACTCAGTTTTAGCACTTGAACACTAATGCTTCTAAGTTTATGAAATTAATTTTTACGAAATGTTTCAGCTGTTTTCCCTAATAACTTCCATCTGAAAAAAATGTGTTTATTTCATATTCTGTTTTAGCAGTGATTTCAACAGAACACTTTGCTGAAGAAAGGTGAAGGCAGCAAAAAATCCAGATAAGAAGAACATACTCCCAGCAGCACACCACTAAGCTATGGTTTAATTTAACCAAAAATAGGAAGTAAACTTAATCTTCAAACTAGTCCCTGAAAATTATGAGTCAGCCTCTATTTACACTAGGAAAATGTTCAAAAGTTCACACCATTGCTAAAAAAAAATCATGGCACCAAAAGAAATGTTATATTTTCACAACAGTTCACTGAGAGTTTCAGAGAAAAAAAAAAGAAAAAAAGGAGGAAAAAAAAAGAAGATGAATAACATTTGAATAATTTTGTTCTTTTGGAAAATCACCCTCAAAATAAGGAACACAAATAGGTATTATAATGACCCACAGACCCAGAACTAGATTCAGGCATAAGGTAGGAAGCAGCCAGTGACTCTGTGACAACCTCCTCCAAAGAAAAGAAGTTTCATGGGACTGAGGACCAGACAAAATGTGAGGAACTCCTTATGTGACTGGGCACATCAATGTAAGTGACATTTATGGAGGATTCATGTGTCAGCCTAAGAATCCTTCAGACTCCCAAGATATCCGCTGGCTCTGTGCAGGCACAGCAGACAACCTGTGTAAACCGATCCCGTTCCACAGCAGCAGCTGACAACAGGGATGAATACTCTTGGGCATCTCAAATGGCACTAGAAATGTATGTATGGGCAACTAAATAAAGCCCTAAGTGTTAATCAATGCAAGGTTGCTACAGCAAGAATGGAAGGATTTGAATGAACTGAGTATTTGATGAAATTGTACAGTACTTTTTACAAAAAAAACAACCCACGTGACTTTGTTCTGTACAAGTTATTACAAAAATGCTCCATATTCAACCTGTCTGTAAGGAAAAATGGGCAAATATAATTTATTTGTATCAGGATGGCACAGAACAGATGAGTATGTTACAGTTATGTAACCCAGCAAATCCTTTTTCACAAAACATGGGTTTAAAATAATGTATTTACTTCTTAAATTTATACTTGTTAGACTACTGAATATTCAAGAAGTCCTCATTTATAGACCATTTTCTTTCTCAGCCTTTAGCCAAAAGAGAACATAAAAGCAAACTTAGCTAAAATAAAACCAATCTCTTCTTCCACTCTGCTTTGCCTATTAGCTCTTCTGTGCCTTTCTCTATTTCTCTCTTAGAAGAAATTTAGTTCTGTTAAACGCCCCAACAAAGAATGAAGTCTACCTTCTTGATCTGACAGAAACAGAAAGCAAGCTTCTCACTTCCCTTAAAAGACTAGGAATAGAACTGAGGATGAAATTAATGCAAATAGACCTAAAAATAACTATTTTTTTCTCAAATATACAAGAATGTGTTCTAGTAAGTTTAGTAGGTGAACTTTCTGAGTCATAAAAAAATTGAGAATGTATTTTTTGTATAAATAATACTGTAAACATACTATTTATTGTATTCCATTAGAGTTCAGTTTATAAAACATATTAAATGCTAAAAATGTCTTTTTATAAAACAGAAAATGCAAAGAACCTGAAATGTTATGTTTTACTGTGATGCTTTTTTCATGAAAGTTTGTAAACCACAGTTTAACCTATGACTGACAATTTCTTGATTTAAGCTGTGTGCAAACAGACCATAATATCAGGTCAGGGAAACCAAATCTGTCCTCTAGAAGGAAGTTAGAATCACAAAACAGATTTATATTTTCTGTATCTGATCTTTTGCATAGAAAGATTGTTGAAAATATCTTCAAGATTTGTATTGTTTTGTACAGAATCTAATGACAATAATGATAGGAAAGTACAAAAGAATGAATTATAATATAATTGAAATAAAATGTTAAAAGTTAAAACCACAATTTCCATGTCCTCAGTTTCACAAGATATGACAGCATAGATTTTATTTCGATTAAATTTAATTAACTTTAAAAGCCTATTGCCAAAATATTTTAAGGAAGTCGATGGAGATGCAGAATATCAAAACATACATATTTTCACATTTATTTGGATAATGAATCACAGTTCAAAAAATAGAGAGACAAATGTGACTTCGCAAGTCATATGCCAACTACAGGCTGATTAAGGAATCAGTCTCATATAGAAAGCACTGTGCTTGTCTATTTTGGAACTTTTGGTGTAGATCATTAGTGTGGAAATAAAAGAGGTTGACCTCATAACGAGGAATTTAGTCACGAAAGAAGATATACCAGAGTTCAGTTCCACATGCAGAATTCCTGCACAGCATTATTAAAGCCTCTTCCTTTCTCTGCATTCTGCCTCCCCCTTGCCAAAGGGAATGCAATGGTAGTTGCCTACCTTGTAGGGATTACTGGAAAGTAAATGAAGCCAGTGTCCATAAGAAAACTAGTCAGACCACTACCTTTATTTGGTGTAGTGTAGTTGGTTTCTATATCCCAGTACAAGATAAAAACCACCTGCAAATCTTGAATACTAATCTTCTCAAGTTCAGAAATCCTTAATTCTTGTTCATCTTCACTATAAGCCATGTTTTGGATATTTATTGCTTTTTATAATAGTTATAAGCAATATGTGAACAACTATGTCAATGCTTATAAACAACACTGTGAGAAACAGTTCACAATTTTTCAACCTAAGAAATTGTGTTCTTTAATACCAGACATTCTGGCAATGACCATTTTTATAACGTAAATTGGGGTTTGGGGGTTTTTGTTTGTTTGGGTTGGGTTTTTTTCCTTTCTTTTTTTCTTTCAAGTGTTCTGCCATATGGGATCTGTGTTATTTAATCCTCAAATCAGACGCACTGAAAGTATTCCCTCCTCTGGTCAAATCATTTAGCTTACCCGTGCTTCTGTGTCACTGTCTATACATAATTCATCCTCCTTTGCACACCATTTTGAGATCTACAACTTGGCAGCATTCTGGAAACCAAAGCAATATTTTATTTTGGTGCAGATATAATAATATATAGGAGATACAAATATTAGCTGCAGTAACGCCTAATATTGAAATGCCTCATCTGTATATTCGTATCACAGTGTTACATTTTTAGGTCAAAGCACTTTGATTAATCGAGCTTCTTACCACCACTCAGGACATGATTTTACTATTCCCATTTCACAGATAAAAAAATAATGAAATAAGCCTCTACAGTTTCAATAAGAAGACAGCTAAGCTTAAAACAAAGGTTTCCAAAGCAAGCTTTCCATCCTCATATTCTGTCTTAATACTGCTGTAAAAATATAATCATATTTTAAGCTAATAATTTTTATGGTTTTATAGCTAAATATCTTGATACCAGATTTGTGCTGCTTGTCCTAAGTACAGAGAGCCATATGTTATTACTTGACTGGGCAGATCAAAACAAAACTTTGAGAACACAAGTGAGGTGTTTCATTTTGCCATGTTTTTACCGTCTAAATCCACTGTTTCTGGCTTATGCCATGATTGCGATATTTTAAGGAAAACCTTAAGCCAAATCTCCAGTTTGCTGTTGCAACAGCATTCTGGAAAGCATCTTCTCTACATGAGATCAGTACAATTCAACCAAGCACCCACCCTGTATCAGCACCTTTCCACAGTGAATGAACTCCTTAATCACCTTCTTGAAGACTAAGAAATTACCCGTATGCTGAACGGCCAATTCTTTTTCTAAGATCTTACATATGTATAAAAAATAGTATTTGCTATGGGAAGCATATGTCAGAGGGGCGTTTCATGTTGGGCTGTAAGCCAGGGTGCAGTTCTTCCTGCTTGCAGATGTTTTCCTTTGTGTTAGAATCTCATTTCAGAGCATTGGATATTGTGCGTACACAGCTTTATCTATGACAAAATCCAAAGAAGCTAAATAAATGGGAGGAATGTCTATGGAATCACAATTTCTGAGAAGCCAGAACTCCTATACTAAGAAAAAGATATTTCGCAATACCTTAAAGATCAATTCAAACTGATGTTAAGGAAAAGCTTTTTAAATGTTTGGGTATCTAGGCACTTTTAACAGAAATTACTTAGCACCTTCTTTGCCCCAGAACGTAATTCCTGGCTTGCGTTCCTTAATAGTGTATACTGAAAAAGGAATATCCCTTAATGCCCGATCCGTGGAATTGTTCAAGACCAGGCTGGATGGAGCTCTGAGTAATCTGGTCTCCTGGAAGGTGTCCCTGCGCACGGCAGGGGGGTTGGAACTAAATGGTCTTTAAGGTCCCTTCCAACACAAACCGTTCTATGATTCTGTGATTCTACGATTTTCAGGGGCAGATGAATTTTCATACAATTAAACAACTAAATTTTAGTAATTAATACTAAATTACCATCAACTAAGTTTTACTATTGTCAGAAAAAGTGGTTCACAAAAAATTTGGGCAGAGAACAATTAGGAGCAACCAACAGAAGTTTCCTAAATTTCTGTGGGGCCATTACTCAAGGACCAATTTCTGATTGCAATTCAAAATCCGGCATTGCCATTTTAATCAGATACTGACAGCCAAGTTATCCTTTGGTTTGCAGTCCATCGTGCAGCACAAACCCAGAGCGATCTGCGAGTGCCTGGAAGCACTTCCATGGTGTGCGGGAACACCGCGACCGTCGGTGCCCCACAGCACAGTCCTCTCGCCGGCAGACTTTCCCTGCGGGAACACGGACCGTCCTGCTCACCCGCGGCGCTGGGGCGGCACAAAGCCTTCCACTCCCGCCCAGCGGCGCTGTCCCTGCCCGCTGCGCCAGAGGGGCCGCGCTCGCCCTGCCCGGGGCGGCGGCCACACCGGCGGGAGCGGCTCTGCCGCCTCGGGAACGGGATAGCCGGAGATGCCGGGCAGCGGGGAGAGAGGGGGGACAGGGAGAGAGGGGCGGGAGAAAGAGGGAGAGGGGGAGCGAGGGGGAAAGGGAGGGAAGGAGCGAGGGGCAGAGGGAGAAAGGAAAAGGAAGAGGGAAGGAGAGACGGGGGGCGAGGAGAAGAGAGAGAGGGAGGGAGGGGGGCCAAGAAGGGAAGAAGGGGGAACAGAGAGAGAGAGAGAGAGACGGAGAGAGCGGACAGAGGAGAGGGAGCGAGAGAAAAGGAGAGGGAGGGACGGAAGAGACGGAGACTGCCAGAAGACGCAACGCACACTGCCCGCCTCGCACCGCCCCCCCCTTCCCGCCTGGGCGCCCTGAGGCCGCCCGGCCCCGCCCGCAGGGGGGCGGAGCGTCGCGCGCGGCCCCGCCCCGCTCCCTTTGTGCCGGGGCCGCGCGCGCGAGCCGCAGTCGCCGCCGCTTCCCGCCCGGGCAGCGCGCGCCCGCCCGCCCGCTCCTTCCTTCTCCCCTGCCCCCCTCCTTCCCATTCCTTCTCGCCGCTCTCCCGCTCGCCATGTCTCTGGGAGCCGGCCCCGAAGCGGGCTTCTCCAGTGAGGAGCTGCTGACCCTGCGCTTCCCCCTGCACCGCGCCTGCCGCGATGGGGATCTGCCCGCCCTGTGCGCGCTGCTCCAGAGCTCGCCTCGCTCCGACCTGGCGGCCGAGGATTCCTTCTACGGCTGGACGCCCATCCACTGGGCCGCGCACTTCGGCAAGGTGGGGCCTGGCCGGGCTCGGCCGGCGGCGGGAGCAGGGGTGGGTATGGTATCGGGAAGGGGAAGGAGAAGGAGGGCGCGATTCCCGCTCGCGCGCAACGCGGCGCCATCTTTGCCCCTTGCGGGCGCCGCCGCCCCCCCCATTCCCTCACCGCCTCCTGCCGCTACTCAGGGAATCGGGCGGGACGGCAGCGGACAGCCGCGGCGCTTGGCTCCGTTCCTGCCTCCGCGGTCAGCGAGGCGGGGGTGGGCAGGTCACGGGGCTGGCGGCACCTGCCATCTCCGCATCTTTCATCCCTTGCCCGCTGCCGGCGGCAGCCGCCCCCCTCCCTTCCCGGGTGACAGTGGAGGCCTCGGAGCCGGGCTTCCAGACGGTCCCCGGGCACCGGCACCGGGAGCCAATGGCGCGGAGCAGGGCAGGGGGCTCCTCCCACGCTGGTTCCCTCCGGATATCCCCGGCGGGCGCCGGCCATCCGGGCGGGAGGCACCGCCGAGGCGCGACCCCTTCCACACCCCCTCGGATAATCTCCCGTGCCCTGTTTGGCCCTCCACGGTTGACCCCCCCCCCCATTCCCGGCTCGCTTGTTGCTTTGTCTGCAGGGTCTGGTCGTGATCCGTGTCGTCTTCGGGCTCCGCACCTGGAGACTGCTTTGTTGTGGTGCCCGTGTTATGACGACCGGCTCGTTGGGAGTGTGGGAGAAGGCGCTTGTGCCTGTGAGGCGCTCCTCCCTTGCCTTCAGGATGAAAAATAAATTGTAGTTTATACGTACGGAGTTTTCTGTGTTGGCATCCTCGCAATGCAGAAAAGGGTGAAACGCGGGAAGTAGGTCTGCTAACTTCACGTCTTAAAATGAATTAAATCTTAATTTCTTGATTTTTATATAGGCCTTTCCTGCTTCTGATGCAGTGAGTGTCCCAGCCTATGCAAAATTCCAGAGCAGAGGGTTGGGGTTTGGTGCTTTTTCCTCGTTGATTTGTCTAGATTTGGAATTCGAGGGGCTTTTGTTCTTGTTCTCCCTCCCATTTCCAATATACTTCTATTTGTTTATTGGTTGTGTGCAAGAGGAAAAGATTGATATACTTAGGCAGTTGTCATGGTTTATAAAAGTACCTTAAGAGATGGTTTCTATATATTGCATGATCTTATCTGCAGTGCTGCTTAGAGAAACGTTTTAGAAGCATAGCTAAGTAGTCCTTCAGTCCTAAAATAAAGCGAAACAAAAACCCTTAACCCACAAAATCCAAAATGTAAACCAGCGTTTTATGTGTTCAAGAAGAAGCAAATAATCTACACTCTGGAAAAACTGGAGTGCCTTAAATTTTTTGGGAAGTACACTCATACAAAATGTGACGATAGTAATCCGTGTTACGGTCTTCTGTTTCCTTTTTCCATCTCATAAGAATTTCTTTTTGGTACTAGCTTGTGGCAGCCTTGCTTTTGCCTTGAACAGTGTACATGTTGCATTGTTTTTTTTTTTTCTTTAAGCATCTTCAGCTCTCTGCCAACCATCTTAGGTTGTGTGAGTTTTTGTGTGCATTCCAGTTTCTATTGAAGAGACACTTGCAGAAACAGCAAACAAAGGGAACAAGTCAATTTGCAATATGTCGTGCTTTTATTTGCCATACTCAGTCTTAGATATGGGCAAAATTTGTTTGATGGTGTTGTTACTTATTGGGGGGAAAAATCTGACAAATGAGACTTGGAAAGATGACCTAGGCTATAAATGGGTTTTATACAATTTTGCATATATGTACTTTCCTAAAAGCCTTCAGATCTAGGCAGTTTCAATTTATGGAAGTTATCTGTATCTTTTATAGTCTTGTTAGGTAGTGTTCCTTTCCCAAAGATTGTACAAAACATTGAAAAAGTTACAGTAGTGTAATTGGGTCCCAAATCAGGCTTTGTGTTTCTGTGGCATAGTTACACTTTTTTTACCTTTCACCAGTTAATGGACTTTCTAGCAGTGACACAATAGCTGCTTTTAGTGGACAGTGAGGTGCATGTTTTATGTTCTTATTTATGTTTTTTTTTTCCAAATTCACTTTCATCAAAGCCAAATGGAGAGTTCTTCTGTTTATCAAAGTACCATAGATATCAAAATTAATTTGTGAAGTGTTCATTAATAGTTACTGAACAGGAATCTTCCTCTTCTTTGTTTCTTAAGATTTCATGGGATTTTCACTTGTTTGTTTTTTTTTTCTTTTTTCTGAAAGAGATTAAATGGTGACAGAACTTAATGTCTGTCTGTCTGTCTGATATAGGGCCATTTAGCAACATGGTCCACCAGACGTGTATTGGTTCTAACTGCAGCTCTGTAGCATGATGAAATGACAAAACTGATGTAGTTCCTTTCTGGAAGAAGTCCTTCTGGAACAACTCGTAAGCAGTGACATCTGTACCAGTCCATACATGTACACACGTGTACGAGAACAAACAGCAAGAGTCTGGGTTTGGTGAACTTTACGAGCATTGAGATGTTTCTGTCCCTTTACCTGTTGTACAGGTTGAACATGAAAGATGGCCCTAGCTGTATCAAAAGACAGCACAAAATAATTTTACAGTTAAGCTGTGTACAACTACATTCTTGCACAAAGGTGTAGATGTGCTTCAGTAAGGAAGTAGCAGCAATAGTCAAGTTGGTTATAAATGAATATGCAAAAGAGGAAAGGTAGGGGGGAACACTGATGTAACACTAGGACCAGTAAAAATGAAGTCTCAAGACTAGAAATGAAAACAGTATTATTGAATGACTTACTCTGAAACATACTTTTACAGCTTGCAAACAATAAATAAAATACCAGCAAATTCAGTTGGACACGACAGATATTGCAAGTAGTGTTTATTGTTGTAATATCTGGGATTTTAATAACAAAATGGGCCTCCTTTTAGAGTTAGTAGCAAGTCCAAATTTACTTGCTGTGTGGAGTACCTGCGGTGGAGTTTGCATTTTCAGGACATTCCCTGACTGCAGAGAACTGCTTGTCTCCTGAGATGTGAATTAATTCCCATTAGAGTTGCTGTATTCTAATTAGAGTTAATTATGTAGTGTCCTAAATTATCCTGGCATTGTGTAGGTTTCTGAGACGATGGGTCAGAATGTAGAATTGTTAACAGTCTAAAAAAGCTACTAGAGAGGTAGAAAATGAAGGGCTTGCATAAAAATCACTGTTAATTCACTTTGTTTTGGACTAACCTTAATTCAATTTTTAATCACTTGCATGTGAATTTTTATTTTCTCTGACCACATCTATTTGCTTGTGCTCTTCTGCTTTTTTTTTTGCCATTTGACTATTTACATTATAGGAAGCACAGTAGTGTTGCTTTTGGAACAAAAGTAGTACAGATAAAAATGACCATCTTTTCCTTGGCCAGTGTTGTGGCCTATGCAGGGACCTGTCTTTATTCTTGACTAAATCAATTTAACCTCTGCTTTAAGTTATACAGTGGAAAATATCTGCTATATTAAATTTAGGTTATTTAATGAAAGTGGACTTGTGTATCCTGATATCAAACATAAATTATCAACTGAGGTATTGTTTTTTGTCATATTGACTTTTCCTGTCTGTGGGTGTAATTACATTTATACCTCATTCTTCCATAATGTTGGAAGAAGCATGTTTTTGTGACAGCCATGTTACAGGAGAGCCACACTTCAGCTTTTAATGAGTTGAAATGTCTTCATTGTTAAAGCATTGTCAGAGAATGTAAAAAAAAAAAAAAGAAAAAAAAAGGGCAAGCAAACCCAACATTTAAAGATGAAGTTGTACAGATAATCATGACGTGTAGCCATCTTATAGAACAGATTTAAACAGCGCAGGATAGCACTAGTGAATGAGTTTCTGGTTTTCCCTTTTCAGTTGATGGGCTGTAATGCCTGTCTAATTATGGAATTCTTTTAGACCGGTGCCTGTGCAGGAAATATTATTCTTTCCTGAATTTGAAATGCTTGTCTAAAGTGTTTTCAAATTAACTCCATTCAAAGTCTTTTTTTTAAAAAAACTGGCTGAAATTTATTTTGTTTGCAATTACAGTAGATGCTCTTGGTGTAGTGGGAGGTTTTTTCCCATCACATGACAATAACTAGTGTTACAATTTAATTAATAATTACTAAGGGTTAACAGCAATATTAGGGGTACTAAAATGTGAACATCAAGGAAAGTCTAAGATTGGCAAACACAAAGTGTATTTGAGTAGTCTAGCATTAGAATTATATGTTTGCTTACACCAGTTCTTTGATGTAATTTTTTTCCAGAAAAAGTGCTTGTTTTCTTTTGGAAAGGTACTTTGTCTTTGGTAATATTGAGGTTTATTCATTAATACGGCAGTATTCTAGTTACCCTCACCCTTACTTCATGCACTTAGTGAGTTAATGGTACATCTGTGTCCAGCCTTAACTTCATTACAGTCCAAAAAATGTACTTTTGTATATCCTGAAGGATAAGGTTTGTATGTGTTTGTTTGGACTTTATAAGGGAAGAAAACAATTAAAGTTCACAATGTATTTGCAAAACTAATATAAAATGATTAATTACAGTGGTTGGTAGTTACCTCATATATGTAATTCAGCAAGATCAGGAATTCACAGGTTAAAAGAGGGAGAAAGAAAGGCTGACATACAGAAATGGAAGAATGTTGTAATCCTGCTGTTGATGTTTCTATCTGAATCAAGCTGCAAGCCCACATTCGGGTGCTTTTTAATTGTTCGTTTATGGACAGACTACTATATGGCTGATGTTTCCTTTAACTGTGAGAGACAGAGAGACCCATAGATTTTTGGTTTATATGAACCAATGCCTTGAGCCAGCTTAAGATTATTATGTGTGTGTGCAGTGGTGTTTGTTTTCTAACCGCAGTTAATGGATGCCTAGACTAAACTGTTTATTTCAGCATAGTGCATTCCTTTTCCTTTCAACAAGAAGACAATGTTACTGTGTGACAGGAAAGGAGCGTTGTTTTGACTGCTTTTGCAAGTTGAGGTCATTGTGGCTGTGGTTTGCCTAGTTTCTACAAATGAGATGTTATGAACATTTAAAAATAGTATCTGGTTATCTGACCCTTCTGGTTAGTGTGTTGGGAAAATAAAAGTCAGAATATAATGGAACAAAATACTGCAATTTTTTAAAACAAAGAATTACTTTTTTTTGTATTGCCACAAACGTGCAACCTGGTTTTTTTTTTTAACGGCTCCTCATCTGTAATAACAGGAAATGGTGGGAGAAATGTATTCCTTTTATAGATTTAGCATACTAGATATTATTAAGAATTAGTTTTCATTACTAATCTTCTGTCACTCCAGGAAAACATTAAAGAAATGAAAAATCTTGTGTTTTTCTGATTTACCTTTCTCTAAACTCTTCTGAGAGTACATCTGTGTATCTCCTGACAACACTCTTGTTTTGGCAAATGTTACCTAATGATGTCTGGTTAGTATCATTATTTTTTTTTCTCCTTAACAAAAGTGAGCCAAATGGCTCTTGTAGTTAGATCTGAAGTATTTATGTCCTCTTTTCCCTTTTCCTGAAAAGAAATGTGGAATTCAGTTTTGTAGGTGAGAAGTATTTTTGAGATATAGTCTATAGCTAAAGGAGGGAGGAGTCAAGGAGGAGAGGGATATCCTTAATCTCATATTCTCTCTTGTTTTGCATCCATGTAGTCTTACTAGGAAGTTTAGCTTTTCTTGGATTTATGTATTTATTTAGCACATGCTAATTGTCATAGCACATCTGTGTAACATTTTTGGTTTTATTCCCTCATGTCTTTAAAGCTGGAGTGCCTAATGCAGTTAGTAAGAGCTGGAGCTTCTGTAAATGCCAGTACAACCCGTTTTGCTCAAACACCAGCCCACATTGCTGCTTTTGGAGGACATCCACAGTGCCTGAATTGGTTGATCCAAGTGGGGGCCAACATAAACAAACAGGTATGGATTCATGTGTACTTCACCTATGCATATAGTTTTGGAAGAAGTGTCTTGATCCCTTTCTATGACATATATGATCCTTACATTAACATACAGATACTTTATTTTTAACATCAGCTGAAGTCAAATGACTTAATTATTAGTTATAGACCTTTTACATTAGAGTAGAGGTAGGACTAATAAATGTCCTTTAAGCTTCTAGGGGTTTGGAGGACATTTGTTTTAGGAATTGACATCTTGCTACTTCTTGAACAAAATGGTAATGCTGCTTTGGTATTGGCAGCATTAGCAAATATTCTGATATTGTAGTGCTGCTTTAGGGGCAAGAAGGAAGACTAGTAAGGAACATAATACGTACTAAATATGCTAAGAATTGGAAAATTCACCATTACCTACAGACCCATGAGACCCTTATGGTGCTTCATGATTTAGTCACACATCTAACTAGTAAGGTCTGCTGTGGTTTATTTTAAGGTGCACATGGTTTTATGTTTTTTTTTTCTTTTTAGATTATTTCCAAAGCTTTTCTAGTAACTTCTTGAAAATAGATCAGAAGCATGTACTTTACTAACAAAGAATGAATGGATGACTTAAATTTTTTTTTTACTATAATTTTTCATTACTTTTACTGGGAGTATGTAAATTATTTGGTAGCAGAGAGTGCATAAATATAGCAAAATACCTGTAAAGAACTGTTTTACTCTGGTGAAGTAACAGAATTGGATGCTTAAAATCTATCATATTTTTGAAGAAAATGTTTGAAGGTCTGAATGAATCTATTATGTATGCTGGACATACATAACATATACCTTTTTAATGGTAATAAAAAGTATTTTTAATAATATTCTGTGAGAGTAATTGATGCTACAGCATATGCTGTTATTGAAAGCTGTGGTATAGCACAGCATCTGTAAAATGTCTGGCCTATTAAAAGTTGTATCATACTTTTCTTTAAATACTTAATGGCCAGACTTTGTTTTACATGCAGTAGAGTTAAGCTAAGTCTGCTGAAGAACTTAAACACTTGCATTTCTAGAGTTTGGTTCTTTTTTTTTTTAAGCTATGCAAAAATAAGAAATGGGGAAGTTTGTGTTGAGTTTTCAGAAAAGAAGGCTGGTGCATTGAGAACAGCTGTGAGACACCAGGAGAATTGTAGAAACAATGAAGGTGACTGGATGCAGAGGCTATAGATCGCATCTTCTCCTTGATACCTGACAAAAGTAACTTATGCAATAAGTTATTGCTGCATAGTGGTAGAATCTTCAGAAGAGAAAATACAAGAACTATAAATGCATCTGGAGACCAGGTAAGAATGTAAAGAAACGGTGATTAGAGAGGAAACATGGCATGCACAGAATAAAGATGTACAAATAACTGCTAAATGAGAAGAGAAGAATGAATGAAAATGAATGAATGAGAAGAATGAAAGTTTCCAGCTATGAGGATAAAGAGAAGAACTGACCAGTGAGGTTGAAATGGAGTTGAAGAACAAGCTTGCTGTCCCGGAACATGATGGGGGGAAAAAAAAAATCACATGTAGTGAGTGAGGTTGTAGCAAAGAAGAAAGTAGCAGCTAGTCTCCAGAAGAAGAGAAGAGAGTGGAGAGATCTCTCCATGGGCTGAGGGCAACATGCAGATGACTGTAAAAGAAAGCAGAAGGCAGTATAATATGCAGTTAAAAGTGGGCAGGAAACTCATTCCAGCTTAAAGAAGTCACCAAGGCAAGCCAGTGACTCGGGAGTCTATATATTAGTGGTTTGTCAGCGGAGCAAATGGTCTTCCACAGGAGGAAGAGTAGTGTAGTTCTTGAGTTCAGATAGTGATGATAGTATCTTATAGGCTTCTAAGGGCAGACTTAGGTACTGACAGGCCAAGGACACAACAGAGATGGGTACTGAGAGCTGACATTGTGAGCACCTTGTGTGTTGTTAATGGTAGGCTCAAGTTGCACTTGAATGTAGTAGCTTTTTTTTTTTGCCCCCACAAAATACTAACTGAACATGCAATTAGAGGCATTTCAGACTCAATTTGATGATAAAGTAAGATACCTGTGGTTAATTTTAAATAGTAGTAGAAACAAGAGTGTCTCTCAAGTTGTTTGTTAGGATGCCACTGGTCAGTCACACTGGTTTCGCATGCGCGAGCACTGAAAGCTAGGCAGTGTGCCTTCATGATACCTAAAGCAGAAAACTCATCCCACAGATAGTTGGATACATGGCTATGTAAAGCACAGTGCATGCTTTGCTCTCCCCAGTTCCTTCAGCTGTTTATTAAATTGCAGTCAAATTCTGCTACTCTTGTTTGATTTCAATTCCTTAAACGATCTTGGTTCCTTATTTAACTTGCAAGCACCTTCAGGTGATCATCTAGGGCTTCCACCCACACTTTTGAGCTGTTGGAGCACTATTTCCTGATGTGTATTTTGTTTATTCCTTCCAGCTCGCTGACTGATGCTGTACTCCAAACAGACATAGTCACTGGCTAATGCTTGTGTGAGGACAAGTGTTCCATGGACACTGGATACAAAACACATGCTGAGGAAAGATCTGGGAATACTTGATATTTAAAATAGTAAACTTTCCTTCCAAACTGACTCCTGGTCATTGGCTACAGACTAACCCATCACTTCTGGAAAAAGAAAAGGATAGCTTCTGAAAAGGAATCCACTCAAGTCTCTCAGTTTTAACGTAAACCTCCGGTACTCAGTAGAATTTGCATGCATGCTTTCTCATATCTGCCCTGAGGTATTGTATTGTAGCCCATGCTGCCTGCCCTAAAGTTTAGGAAAACTTAAAAATGTCTTATCTCCTTGCTGGTGACAACTGCCCAGGACACTTGTGAGGCAGCAGCAGTGAAGGACAGGTGCTGAAAAGTGCTTGTCCCAATTGTCCTTTGCTCCCCAGATCAGTTTTCTGAGTATATCCTGTGATGCCTAGCCCTCTTATATAACTGTGTGTGCTGGCTAGAACCATCTCTATGATCAGTGGGCAGTTCTTCCCCCCCTGGTTCACCATAAAAAATGCACAGGAGGAAAGCCGAAGTGCCAAGCAATGGCCTGACTGATTTTATCCAGCAGTGAACCCAAAAGAATGTCCTGCTGTTTGGGTTTGGTTTTTTTTTCAGTGGGCAGCGCCTGCTAATAGTTCTTAGTAATGTGACTCAGGACCTGCACTTGGCTGCCTGCCTGCTCTAGTTCACTGTAATAGTGCAGAGCAATTATGTTGCTACTTTTCCTGAGGATTTTTTCTGTTTTATCCTTGTCACAACGCAGATTGATTCTGGGCTGTTGTACATATTAACACCGGATAATCATGAGTACTGTTTGATTTAGAAGACTGTTAGCTTTCATTTAAATACTTTTTTCCCTCTAGCTGCAGCCTATTAAATACGTCTGTTGTATGTTGCCTGTGTTGATTGGCCAAAAAGTTTTGTGTAACCTGTCCCAAAGAGAAGGGAAAAGAAATACTGCATCCTTACAGGTGATGCAACTTAATTTTCATGCAGTCAGTTATCATCACATGGCAGTGATGGCAGATTTAGGAGGGTTAGATTACCCATACTAGCAAGAACTGTAAACATGCTGATATCCTTGGTGGGAAGGAAAAAAAACAACAATTAAACAACAATTTGGACTAAATCCAGATAGGAATATCCCATCAGTTCTCATTTGCACTCAAAATTCAGAAGGAGAAACAATCACAAAATCAAAGCATTTTTAGCGAAGAATGAGGACAAGTACTCAGTGTGTTCTTTAATTTCTGCTTCCTAGCTTCAGAAAGGGTGCTGAGTCTAAGACATCTGAACAGCTTCTGGAAATGTGATCATCTGATAGAACTTGAAATTCAGTCAGTTGAGTTAAGGAATTGGGTTAGTTTGTTTCTTATCAGGTAAAATAGTGCTTTTCTATCTCAGTGAGATATCATTGGAAGTGTTTTACAAGTGCTTGCCGAGTGTTGAGGTTTAACCTCAGTAGATCCCTAAGCATCACACAGCCACCTCCTTGTTCCCCCCACTCAGCGAGTTGAGGGGAGAATCAAAAGAGAAATGTGAGAGAAAACTCATAGGTTGAGATAAAGGCAATTTAACAGGTAAAAAAAGGAAGAAAAGAAAAACAAATCCAAGAAAAATCAAGTGATGATAAAAGCCTCACACAACAACCAGAAAAGCTTAGTTGCTCACCAGTAGCTGACTGATGCCCAACCAGTGCCCAAGCAATGACAGCCCTGGCAAACTTCTCCCTCCACCTGCCACAGCTTCTTTTGCTGAGTATGATGTCATATGGGACAGGATAATCCTCTGGTCAGTTTGGATCAGTGGTCCCAGCTGTGCCGTGTCCCAGCCCACTCCTAGCTAAGACTTTGGATTTGTGCCCAAAGCCATGTTTTTAGTACACCAAAAAACCTTACTAGCTGCTCTGAAGAAAATTAACTCTGTGCCAGCTAAAACAGTACAAATAGTTGAAAGTTTTCAGTGTAAATGTGTATGGGAGCTTTTTATTTTAAAAACAAATATCTGCAGGTAAGTTGGGTTTGGATTTTGGGGGGGGTTGGGTTGGGTGGGGTTTTTTGTTTGCTTTTTTTAATAAATGGAAGGAGACTAAAGGTACCAGTGAGCGAAATTACCTGAATCATATCCAGGAACTTGGAGAACAAAATGGAAAATGTCCTCTGAATTCACCAGGAAGATCCTCAAGCCAACAGAATTTTGGGTCCTAAAAAGACAGAAAGAGGGAAAGTGGAGTAAAAAAATGGCTTTGGAATGAACTGAAAAAATACCCACATCTAAAAGAGACCTGGGAATAAGCAGCAAGTTTGAGAAAAGTATTTAATCAGTAGAGGAAATGTCTTTTGAGGTTAAGCAGCATAGTGAGGAATTGCAAACTGATTAGTCAAGCTGAGATAGATTTACTGATTAAAGCAAAAAAAGCAAAAGACTCTTCAGCCACATAAATAAAAATACAATAAGGAAGGAAGCCAAATACTTATTCAGTAAAATGAAAGAAGTCAGAGGTAATCTAGACATGACCCCAAGGCAGAGAAGACTGCCCCTGTCTTTGTGAAAGGATAGCCATGCTTCTCCAGGGGAAAGGAAGAAGGTGTTCATCAGAGTTGCAAAAAATGTGTGTCTAATGCTTCATGACTTTTTGTCATTTCTTCAGGAGTACTGTATACAAAATACTTAGTTTCCACAGAAACAAATGTGTTATCTTGAATGCTAAATTAATGAAACTTAATTGGCATTTCTGCTTATTTATTTATAGTGCAACTTCTAGATAGTGAGACAAGTGTTAGAAGAGAAGGGTAAATGAGGCCTTGACAAGTTCTGCTCTTGGTATGAAAGACCAATACAAGTTATTGATGCTTCCCTTCCTGCAATATTACTACAAAAGGGATTATATCAGAGTGAAGCACATATGGGAAGTGTGAACAATTTAAAGGATTATGAGGTATTGACAAGGATAATTAGGACTTTGTAGAGCCCCTCAAAATAACTTCTTTTGCTCTGCATAGCCAAAAAAATATGAAAATGTGCCAGCAAGCTAGACCCTGAACTATTCTCAGAAGCTTCTTGGAAAAAGCGGTTATTTTGTTATTTATTTGGTCACATGGATTCCAGTTGTTGAATCAAAACAGAATTGTTCTGATGCTCATACAGAGCACTTTAGTTTCCTTTTTGGATGTGTTGAAAAATAAGTAAATTTAAAGCCATTTTTTAGTGGCCTATAATTTTTCCTTTCAGTCTAGCTCATAATCCAGAGATAATTTCTTAGCAGAGCTAGGAGAGTAGTTCAGAAACTGTTTCAGTGCCCCTTAGGAGAATGTCAAAGGAAGATAATAGTAGTGATGGCTGAAATTTAAGTGCTGTAATTAAAAGGAATGCTATAAAAATCTAAATATGTGTATTCTGTCATTTTCTAAGTATTTTCTCAAATCCTTAGCTTTAGACACACATGCTTTTCTGGACCAGTGATTGAAAGCAGTCCTTCTCAAGACAAATATTCTCTTCTGTGATACTAATGTTCTTCCCCTTGGCGATGGAATCTTTAGCTGCCACAGGCTTGGCTCATGCTAATGCAGTGGTGAAGAGTCCTTTTGCAAAGGTCTTTGCTTATCTTTTCTGTCTTTCTCCACAATAAGACTTCATAATGTTCTCTAGGTCTTACTGTGGACAATATGCTAGTTTTATGGGGCTAGTAGAGATTTTTGTCATCTTTATCACATGCATGGCTACTTGAGCTGACTTTCCCTAAACTGAACCTCTTTTAACTGAGGGTTGGTTTTGTAAATACTAATGCTGAGCACAAGAGGCAAATTACTTCTTTTCTACACTTTTACCTCTTTAACAAAAAGGGGGGGAGGGGGCAGATTGGGGGGAGAAAACAATAACAGAATGATGAATGAAAGACCTCTTCCATGATTGGAAAATTTATTACACTAGGAAGAAAATTTTTCAAGGTAAATTACTGTCAAATGAATTTGCATGTATGATAGTTAATGTAATTGTATCCTCTTTTAAACTTCTCTGTCTTCCTGTTACTTCAGGAAAACTTATAAATAGGAAAAATTACATAAACTTCATGGGAAAGCAGTCTTCTATCCATCAGCTATAGACAACCATTTTGGAAGGAGGGCTGTATGGCTCTTTTATAATCTCTAAGGAATTTTCTGCTCTTTTCTGTCTCCAAGCTTTGTCAGCCTCAGCAATTTTCCTTAGTTTATAAGAAAGTAAACTTTGTTAGGTACCATTATTGTTCCTTGCTGGGTGTGCTAGGTAGTTCATTGTTTGGCTGAATATCTATCTTAAGCACTGGTAAACTGGCTTACTCAGTGAATTTGTAACTCATTATAAAAATATTTTACCATGAAATAAAATTGGCAAATTGAGAGTACCTAACACATAATCCAAAATTCATGTTCAAGTTATATTTACATGGTCTAAAAGATGTGATTAAACTTCTCAAAAGCTTGGCAAAGAATTTAAAACTTTGGTACTTTCTATCTATTAAGGTGGTAGTATGATTATATTTTGAATATAATCACATTTCAAATAGGGCTTAAGTATAACCAGTACTATAGAGCTAGGCATAAACACTGTTGTGTGTAAAGACTGGTGAGTCAGTAAGGTGCTGTGTTAATTTAATGTAGCTAGCGTTGATATTTTAATAAAAGAAACAGGGAAGCAGAACTGAGGCACATACAGTTAGAACATGTTTAATATTAGTCAAACAGACCAGTAAAGTCCATCAGAAGTTTGGAGAGAAAGAGGATGGGAAAGAAAACAAAAAGAATCTTTGCTATCCGCTGGAAGTGTTAAGGATTGTGATGATTAAATCATGTTAACAAACCAATAACAACATTTACTTGCTACTTCAAGGCAATGTTTCATTACAGATTCTCCTCCGTTGTTCTTAATACTGGTGGTTAATTGCAAGTACTGCGTTTCCTCTGCAGCCTGTAGATCACAGTGCATGGAATTTACTTGCTGCTTGCTTGGATTTGTAAAATTGCTGTAGATTCTCCCTGTTGTGAAGACAGTTGGTAGGGAGCAGTTGTGTGAAAAGCCTCCCAGTATGTTTACACATAATGCAAAAAGACTAAATGATTGGATGTGATGGTTAATACTAATAGAATGTAAATGCACAAAGGAAATCAGAAAAGACAAGTATGTAGGATGTGGGTCAATATTTATGTCTTGGGAGAGATCTGGCCTGTCCTATGAATGCTGGGCATACTTCTGTTACAGTAGAGTTCTGCATACATACTCCTCTCCTCCTGAGTACTGAGGGAGCAACACAGGACTGTGTAAGTGTATCAGCCAGATCTGAAAGCAGTACAGTCCCACAAACTCAGCCTTGCTGCTTCTGAGTTCAGGATGGCTTGCTCAGTCCAACAGGATTGGGACACAAAAGTGCTAGGAGATAAAGGGGTTAGAATAACTTGTTGCAGTGCTATATGTTGGGGGGGGGTTTAACAAGTTTTGCTGAATATGATTGCTGATTGCCTAGTTAGGCTTATCTTGTGAGTTAAATGCCCTTTGTGTTATTTCTTGCTAAATATCTAATGTACATGGCAGCCTACTGCAAACTTTAAAGTAATGATAAAGTACCTGATGTATTTGCTAGCTTATGTGTTGCTTTATGTATCTGCTTTCTTAATTAAAGTGAGTAATGTAACAATAAGATTTTAATTTTTAGAAAGATAATGCTTGACAAAATGTAGTTTATCTTTACAGGATTATGTTGGTGAAACTCCTATTCATAAAGCAGCTCGATCTGGTAGTATGGATTCCATAAGTGCCCTTGTGGCTCATGGTGCGCAAATAGAGTAAGTGAGGTTTGGTTTTTTTGTTGTTGTTGATTGTTGTGTGTGTAGTTAACTAACTTAGACCAGTAAACATAGATACTAATTTCAGAAAGAAAAGTCAAAACAGCAGACACCTGATTAAAAGACAGCTAGACATGTTCAACTGTAATGAAGCCCAGGATGTTTTGCATGTCTAGTAGTAAAGATTATTTTATTTAAATTATAGCAGTGTACTAAAGTATTACAGCATTTATATCTGATACGTTATAATATTTATCACTCTTCTGTCAGATGACCCCAAATTGTACACTTTATTCAGCATGTAGTTATTTTTACAACAAATATACACCTTGCACTGGTGAATAAGTATAGAAAACAATGCAAAAGCAAAATTATGTGCAAAACAGCAATTCACGCACTCTTTGCAGTTAGTTTAATACTGTTTGTTAGTGTATTGTGTATTTGCCCTGTTAACTTTTTTCTTTAAAGGTTTATGTACTGCAAAAACATTCAGAAAGCTCACAAACTTTTGCAACTTACAGCATGGACAAAATGGATGCAGTTTTCACCTAGAAATGTTGAGTATAAGCTCTATGGCTTATAATAATGTCAATACTTAAGCAATTTGTTTTAATTAGAACTAGCTTTATTATCTGAAATGGTAACTAGTTATTGTATTTTAACCTGCAATATGAAACTGAAGTTGTGAGTGAAATAAGAATCATTTAGTTAAGTTCCTGTTTTACCCTTTGGTTTCCATCTTACTGTTTTTGTAATGCTGCACTGATAAATATACCATAAAATATAACTCTTTTCAGTGGTGTCATAGCATATTCAGGAAATACACTACCTTTTAAGTGAATAGTAGTGAACAAATTGCTTTATATGAAGGGATTGCTTCACAGAAAAATTAAATAAGCTGTCTCAGTTATTGACAAGATCATGAAATCAGTCTTAAATTTATAAATTCCCATTTTGCTCTCACTTTCAGATATTTTAAAGATAAACTTGGATTTACATTTTACTGTGGAATTGAGCAAACCTTAATTATCATCATCAATTAGTATATAATCTTATGGTTTTTACAAAGTAGCCAACCAAAAGAGAAGTTGTGGAACTGCATAAACCATGTGAAGTGAGTGATGTCTGCCTTTGACCAAAGCTATTTACAGCAGAAGTAGTGTAGGTTTATAGCAGTTTTAGTGAACAGGAAATAATTTGAACTCTCAGTTTTTTAACTTTTGAATTCCATCTATGTTTCAGTAGACTAGATTTGTCACAAGTTTTATATGTTATTAAACATCAGATCCTATCCAGGAAATGGTAAAATCAGTGATGCAAATGCAATAGGCTTGTGGAGCAACCCATGTTTAGTCATTTAGAGGATAAGGACTTGGCCTTGTCACCTGATAGAGGTAGCTATTGACTGATAGGAGTGAGGATTCTTTTTCCAGGGTCAGTATGTTAAATTAGGCCAAATCAATGTATGTGCTTTTGACATTGGTTTATTTTGGGTCATCAGGATTTGAAAACTGGCCCCATATTAATGATTATGTTGATTTTCTGATTTTTGTAAAAACTTAAAAATGTAGATGCTCTGAAAGTTTTGACTCCTTTATTTTATGGCTCCAGTTAGAAGAAAAGGAGAGGGATTTTAGCCATAAAATTGAGTTCTAATTTGTGTATTTTAACTGAAATGATAATTAAGTGTATAAGACCAAGTCAAGACTTTTTATTCAATACAGACCTAAGCACTATTGCTGATCTGTAGTGATGACGAATAAGACCTTTTTATTTTTACTGGGATTAGATCTTTTAATCCAGTTTTTTTCTTTATTTCTTCATGTAGTTGTGGTATCGAAATCTAGTTTTGTGAAGATGCAGAGAAATGTCCCTTATGTCTGCAAATAGTCAAATATACTATTTTTACATGATATTTGTAGTATACATCCAGAATTCACCATCCCTAGTTTTTCTGGCCAGTAGAACAGGGATGCTATTACAGAAACACTAGTAATGAGTAGTGCAACGTTGCAAGAAATGTATTCTTATTAATGACTGATTATTGAAATACTGCTGTTAAAATGAAGCAACTTGGACTAGTGTAATCTTGTTACCAGTTTCTATTTTATTCACTCCTTTGGTTATATTGGAAACCAAAGAATATTGACAATAGTCCAGTTAAGGATAAAAGTAAGAATTTTAGTTTTAATGAAATGGCCTCACTTGAATTGTTCTGATTTACTTTATGTCAGGCTTGTTAGTGTATTGCTTTTACAGAGAAAGATAGTATGTTGCAGCCTCTAAATTTCATTAAGCTGTTGCATTGTTTTCCTAATTGATGAGAGAGAATTTGGGTCTCTATTCCTGTGTAAATTTTTAATAATATTAAAAAATAATAATTGTACCCTAGTGAAAATATTTTGATTTTTTTTGTGGTATTTACCTTTTCATTTTAGCTGAAGCATATTCTGTGCACAGTATGTCCTACAGCCATAAAAATGGTTGCTCCACTAACTATGATATTCATGGACCCTTGAAGAGGGGGAAGCAGGTGGTCACAATGTCCTCATATGAGTGAAAAGGTTTGCTGTGTAACTGACTTTTTAATGTGGATAGTACCTTTTAAAGTATCCATAACTGCTGGATTTTCACTAAAAAGCATATTTATGCAATTTATGTATGGTTAATTGTGTATTATTTATTATGATGGTGACAGACAAGCGTCCACAGCTTTTTATGGAGGAAAAGCCTTCTTGGTGCCATGTTTTGTTTTGCTCTGTTACACTATTTTTTAAATGCTGTGTATTAATATAGTTATATAGATTGCATCACAGCATATATAAAAATATAAAATTCAGCTGTAAATACAGGACAGTGTTGAATCAAAACAAGAATAAGCAGATGCAGGTGTTAATTATCCTGACTTGAACTTCCTTCATTTCATGTCCATTTGCATTCAGTGCACTTGAGCATTTTGTCCACTTATTTCTGAATAAAAATTCTTCTGCAATTCTCAGTTAAGCAGTTGTGTACTCCTTAGTGTCTTGTTTTAGAGCTACGAGGGAAGTTTCAAACACTGTATTATCCTGGGATAGAGAGGTGTAACTTGTGGAATGGCATGTGGTTTGGTATGCAGCCATCCAATTGCACACAAGTATTTGCCTGCTTTATTGATCAAGATTCTTGAATAGTATCATAGGAAAGCTTTTTATTTGTCTGCCAGAAATCTTAAGGTTTTGGGGGAAATTGGTTTGTATACCATGATGGGATGTTACAAGACCCCAAAGAGATACTTTCTTTCCAATTTCTTATACTCTGGTCTCCAGGTTTGAGGAGCAGAACTGACATCACTGGGATAAATATACCAGTACCTCTGTTTGTACCAGATGACATATCGTGGTGTTGATCTGGTTTAGGCAGACACTTCAGCCATGTTCTCATGAAAGCTGTCTGGCATTCATTTGAGTGTGTAAATTCACTCTTCCTATAATGCCAGAAATGTCCTATCACTGGTATTGAGTTTTTCAGCAAAAATTTTATTCTCGTTCTTTGACAGTGGCTTAATTTTATTTCTGTGTTGCAAATTCATGTGTCACAAACTGCATGGTGTTGTTTAAAAAGGCATCATTAATTTCTTTTTTCTTCTTCACAACTGCTCTCCAAACTTCATAACAGAAATCTATCTATTGTGAGGTTTTTAGTGGATTAGCCCTTTGTGAAATTCTTGTTTCTGTTTAAAGTGAAGTCTGTTTCATGTTTTAGTTGTGATCACTTTTCTGATATCTCAGCTTTTGTTCTCCTCATTTGTACTTTTGAGATTTCTTAACTTTCTGAAAACCAGTCATCTCTAGTGAAGAGACAGAATAGTAGTGATCTGTAGATTTCATGATGACAACACAGAAATCGGCCATTCCCTTCTGATGTAAACCCTCAGTTCCTTTTCAGTCTGGAGGGGAAGCTTACATGGCCTGTTGTCTTGAAGGGTCTCAAGGTTCAGAGATCTGCATTAGTTTCCAGATTTCTACTTGGATTTCTTAAAATCTTAGCAACTACTTGCAGGTTTTTGATGTGTGCTTGTTTCTCTTGCCTGGCTAACTTAACTACTGAACTTCTAATATTGAAGTGCAGTCCCTTTCTGGTGTCAGCGTACTTGTGAAGTGCCATGACTGTGTCATCTTTGGCTTCAGAAGCTGCACTGCTACATGGGTTCAGTGTGGAAGAGCCAATGTCCTGCTTTCTTATGGTCATTAGCCTCATCTCGAGAACAGTGCTTCAGGTTCTTACTGATCATTTGTCTGAGAATAGGACTTAGGTGCTTTTTCAACAGAGAGGTTCTTATCTGTTAATTAGTATATTAATGCTTATATATTATGTTTGGCACTTTTCAAACTTGGACCACTTCATACAAAATTCTTATTGTTAACCTGATTGCCTGCTGTCCAGATAGCAGTTAAACTGCTGGATTAATTACTGTTGTTGCATTATTAGTCTGTGCTGTATAGTTGAGGAAACAAATGTGGCAGTTCTTGTTTAATTGTACATAACAAGCATTTTAAGGGCCATCACTGTGGTATTCTTGTAGTGACCATTCTGCAATACAGGGGTATACACGTTAGAATTTGTTCTGCCTTTCCCACTTTATAAAAATTTTTACAGAAAGGCAAATTCAAAGTGGCATGTACATTTCAGTAGTGAAACACTAATTCTGCAAAAAAATGGCAAGGAAAGCTTGATAGTTTCTTACGTTTGGTTTCTTGCTTGATTGCTGTGATTGTAGAAGAACTTAAGGTGGCTTGTAGGAGCTTGTGACCATGAGGTAAGGTAGTAATTTGGGGTTAGTCTCAAGAAAAGATTTTGAAATACTGAAGTAGAATGTATATGCCTGGGTAACTGATAAAAAATGAGAGAGACTCAGTCTTAGAATAAAACAGCGTGGAAACCAGTAGTCTTCGCAGTTACAACTTTTTGAAATAATTGCAGGAAGCTGAGGAAAACTCTTACCTCTGAATTTGTGTTCAATTTGAATGCAGATTATTCTTCATGGGTGTGGAATAGCAACAGTGGTTACTGACATCAGCCCTGAAATAGTGCAGAATTATGAGAGGTTACCCTTCTTATGAATAAAGTAAAGTCCATCATTACTTTATGACCTTTCTGGAACATACAGAGGAAGGTCACAAAATACGTGTGAGCTTGATGGGGTAGCTTATTCTTCAGTGAAAAGCCTCATAGCACTGGTTTTTTGGCTTTTCTTCAGTCAAAAGGAGCTGGATAAAGAACACTGAAGTGTTACCAAGACTTTTTTATGAGGATATCTCAGATTTCTGACAGGAATGTTTGGGGTTTTTTGTTGGCAGTGGTCTGCCTTCACTAAGATACTGTGCTGATGTTCACTTTTTCTGTAAGATAAGCTATTCTGTTGCTATTCTGGCAACAGATACCTGGGTGCAGTTAAGTCAGGGGGAGAAACCAAAGCATTATGAAGTGGAACTTGGCCAGAGTTACAGTGAAAGAAACAAATGTGCAGTATATTCCCAAATATAATAGTCTGTATAGTTCTGATGGTTAGTCCAGACGTTGGTGGTGGTCATGTACAGGTGCTGTGCTTGATCTGTACAGGTGCTGTGCTTGATCTGCCAATACACTTTGACTAGATATGTGATGAGAGAATTGTTGATTGCAACATTTGCTTTAACCTGCTGTGTTGATTTGGGTTTTGTTTGCTGATCTAGTTTGTCTTCTTAGTAAAGTTGTTCACAGATCAGCTAGTACCTCTGTACTAGTTGTACAGTTAGTTGTGTAGCTAACCAGCAGTTAGTTGTGACGTGGCCCAGAACATGTTCAAGTTGGTCAGAAAAGTTTTCTAATGTGTGTCACATGTTACCTGTTACAACCGGTAGCATGTGCTTAGCAACCCTAAAGAGCTTTGGCAGCTGTAATTTAGGGAAAATGTTACTCTGCAGTTTTATTCTCTTTTCTTGAGGTGGCTTGTCCGTGATAGATAAGTTTTCTTTTAAATGGAGGAAAATCTAAGTTTGAAAAACTTTCTTGTGAAGCTTGTTTCAAGTGGTTTTATGTACTTCAGCAGTTTCTTAATCCCAAAGGTCTTTTGTCTACTTGAATGAGAGCATCAAGTTATTTCTGTCACAAAAAAAAAATCATGTAGTTCAGTAATCTCCCTCTATTATGGGAAAATAATTAATCCATCTAATACTTATTGTCCTTTCATTCTTGATTCCCCCCCCCCCCTTTGGCACAAAAATACCTTAAAATTAATTTACCTCTTTTCTTCAGTTTTATTCACAGGCTTTCACTGTCCATGCTTTTTGTACTGAATCACTTGAACTTTATTCCAAGTTTAGCACATTTGAGAGAAGCTTGCTTTCTTCATTTTTCTTATTCTAAGCTATCATTGGTTTTCAGTTGCTATGTTGAGGAGAAATAACATCATTTTATTTGCTGCTAGAGGCATCTTGACCGAATCTGTATTGCAAGATTGTTTATCTTTTCAAGTCAGAGTTTGCAATGAACCTTTTCTTCATAGTTTTCCATAACATTTTATTCATTGTAAGCAACTTTATCTGCAGCTCCTTCTTGGTTTCTAGAAACATCAAAGCAGCAGCAATGGTAATTCTCATTGTCATAAGGTTGGCTGGGTAACTCTTCCCTTTAAAGTGGCTGCAGTACTATAAAGATGCTTATTTGGAATTCATTTTTGCCAGTGATCTTGGAAATATTTTCATTTTAATAGGAAAGGTCTTCTATGCTATATTGCAATCAGACTGTTGTTTTGAGAGCTACCATAGTCTTTCATACTTTCCCTTTGTCAGTTGTATTCAGGAGTCACTTCTTACATAAATAAATAGGAATTTAAAAATATTTTTGCTTGCTGGTACCAGACCAAGTCAGACAGGCCTATATTATTGAGGCAGAAGTTTACTTGGAAATGTGAATATTTTTTACAAAAGATACTGTAGATCAAAGTCTTCATTAAAGCATATAAATGGGAATACAGATACAGCATAAATCACCACCTGATGGTGATGCTTGTGGTAATTCTAACGTTGCCTACCACAGTTAATGAATTCTTTCTTCTGCCAACGTTTGTTTAGTCATGAGTTAAAGTATCTAGGAGCTAATTATGGCTGCAGAATTTATAGTTCACCTTGATTTTTATGTGGAAAAAGTGGCTTCACGTAGAAGAGTCCTTCTCTCCAGTATATTCATGTTGTTACAATTTTGGAGGATGTTCATAGAAACTCTACCACTGTTATTAAAAGTCTAAAACAATTTCAACTGCCAAATGCTTTGTTGTGAAATAAAAACTTGGCACCAACTTGTGCTTTTGTAGAAGCCCAGTGTGTAATTCTAGCATGAAGTTTTATAGCTGTCCCCAGCAGTGACACACATCTGTTTAGTTAAGAGTATTTTTCTCTTGGTATCTGGGAAGAAAAAAAAAAGTTTGAAGCTATTTCATAACTTCTGTATTTGGACACCAAAGGGTTAAAACACTGAAAGTTTAGTATTTTAAAATCATTTTGCTTTAGAAATTTTAGACTAGTATACTGCTGTTTATATAGGAAACGTTTTTTTCTCATTGTGGGCGTTTTAGTATTCTGATCTTATTTTTTTCTCTTTCTTCTTTTGTTTTGTTTTAATCCTTGTATCTGCTAATTTTTGTATAGGAATAGCTACTAATTCTTTTGAGATACAGCCTACTAAATTTAAGTAATTGAAGCCATGAATTGACCGGTAATTTTAATCCATTCTGTATAAATTTCAGTGAAGAACTGACAAATTGGTTTCAGGATGAAAGTAATAATGCTTTAAAAGGCATAAAAGACTTAGTATCTTGTTGTTAAGGTGGTCACATGGTAATGGCTTACATATTGAATAATGTGCTACAGCACTTTATGTATGTTAATGTACTTTTAATCTTAATGTTGCCTGCAAATATGTGATCCCTTATGATATAAGTTTCCTGTTTATGCACCATTGCCCGTTTAAATCAAACAGAAGATTCTGAAACTGTAAAAACTACACATGTCAATGTTTTACAGCTACGTAATTCGAATTGACTTGATTTTTTCAAGTAATCCTAGAAAGGGGGAGCATTCCATATAGAAACTGCTGAAACTGCCACAGGTGCTTCTCCGAAAACCTTACAGTTGTGGCATTGAATGTTCAGTATCGCTTCCTTTCTGCACACAAGGCATACTGTTGAGGTATTTGTTGCGGTGATTGGTTTTAATGCTAATCTAGGAATTCAGATATAGAATCTATAGATTTGCATGCTTTGCTTACCCTAATTTACAATTATCTACATTTTTATTTGTAAACTAACAATAGATAAGTTGAGATCAGTAATTTTTAACAGATATTACATTGATATACGAAAACTGTGGTTTATTTTCTTAGATTGTCGCATGGCATTAACAAAAACACAGTGAGCTGTAGGCACTGTAATCACTATTTCAAATTAAACATTTAGGAGATTTTTTTTTTACATATATGAATGTTTTTTCAAAAAGATTTATTGTTGACTTTTTGTAGCAAATGTTTGTTTTGTTTTTCAAGGTATGTGACATTATAAGTGGAAGATACTGTATTTCAAATGTTAAAAACACAGCTTTTTTTCCACCAATGAGTATGAAAAAGGAACAACTGAAGCAACTTAGAAGCAATTTTTTTAAAAATAAATTCAGTGTAATTTAGAATCCAATGCAAGAAGCACAAGTCTTTGTTTTCTTTGTACAGATCTTTTGAAGAGTAAATTTTGTAAGTTATCCTGAAGCAAATCTTTCTTGCATATAGATATTTAAACAATTCTAAGCTTTTAGTCGTTGGGTTTTTTTTTTAATTATTCCTGACTTAACCATAGTGGAAGTGTTGATTATGTTTTGAGAGCTTGCATCAGATTTTTTCCTTCCTTTAGTGAACTTCTGAAAACAACAAATTGTGGTTAGATTGAAATAATAGAAACATCCTGCTAAATAAATCTAAAATAAAAGTAAATTTCATGTTTCTGTACATCAGTCCTGTTTGGTCAGATAATACATTTGTCTCTTTTGGTTTTGAACAACAATTGAGTTGCACTGCCACCCAACATTTTTGAAAATGCTTTTCAGAAGAAGGAAATACCTAAACATATGCTTCATCAGTGTCCTCTTTGTAGCTGCTTAATTTGATTACCACGACTCTCAGATGAACTCAGCCTTTAGAATGGGAGTTCAGATGATGTCAACCAGAGGAAGAAAAATGGATATTAAAAAAAAAAAGTCTTCTTCATAACAAGATTAGTCTGTTTTGAAGACTTCCTGTGGACATCACTTGATGGAAGAAGAAAAATTTGTTATAAGAGTTTTGTTTTAAGCACTGTTAGGTGTGTGAATAAATGTATATGCAAAAGTCAGAGCTTTAATTCAATATATCAGTACACGTGTTGAGTTTATTTATAAAACACCTGTCACTACACAACAATGCAAGTCTCATCTGTCAAGGAACTTCAAGATCACCTACTCATCCATATTCAGACTTCTGTCAACTTTTCTCGTGGATTTTTTTCCATTTAGAATAACTTTATAATACGAAAATGTATCCTTCCAGTTACATTTGTCTTTCTTCTTTTGCTTTGGAGTTAGCATCTTATACTTCTGTACTTTGAAGAAAACAAAATGTCTTTATTTCCAGCTCCTGGATTTTAGCCTACAAGAAGGCTGAGGGTAAATAATATCATGCTTCATGATTCTAATTTGTTTCTATTAATAAGAATTACATGGAAACAGTGAGTAAACTGTAAAGCAAAAAAGTGCTGCCATGTGAAAGAACCTTAACAGGACTCAGTCATTTTTCAAATACTTGAATTGCTTTGGAAAGGATGCAAGGTATGTGTTTTCTAAACATGGAGTGGATTGACTTTCTGACAACTTACCAAAACTGTGTTTAGCCCTGGGCAATGTTAAGTAAGGAATTTTTCTCCTGTTTGTCAGTTCAAGCCTTCACATGTGTTCCTGTCTGGAGTAGGTGCCAAAAAGGGAATGATATTTTCAGAGCTTTACTCTTCTTTCTTCGGTTTTTCCACCTATTCCTGAACTGGACTGACCTTCAGTCAGAAGGTTTTTGACCTTTTTTCTTTTTTTACTAGAGGGAAAGGGAATTAAGTTTTTGGAGCACAGCTGTCCAATTTGACAGTAACTAGGCCAGCCTAGTCAATGAATATACTGCACCAAGTCAATGAATGCTGTTTAATAAAGGCTGACTAATCGTAAAACACATGTAACTTTTCAAGGCTTATTCTGATTTTATTATTTATGACTTTATTGCATCCTTCTGTACCTTCCATGCTGGTAGGTTCTTCCTTCATAAGATCATCTTTGAAAAATGCAGTGTGTGTAGCTTGCTATTTGTCTTGTTACAGCTGGATAGCCCCTACCTTAGAGAAAAACCTCCAAAAGCAACATAAGCTTGTCCTCAAGTTTGGCATATTTGTCAGGGGGAAAAAAGGTTAAAAAAGCCAACAACAAACCCTACATAACAAAAAACCTTCAAGAAATTTCTGTGCTCATTTTTGAATTCTGAATAACGGAGTTACAGAAACAGAGCTGTTGTATCTGCTGTATGATTAGCAGTAACAAAAGGACAGCTTACCTGAAGGTTTATGTCAAATGTGTGTTCCAAGCTTCTTTGGAGTTTCCACTATTTCGAGGTGTTTAAGGTAAAAGATGAATGGTAGTACTGAAGGGACTCTTAACTTATTAAAAAAATGGAGGATGGGTGGAAAAGAATTTTTTTCAAGAAACATAACACTTGAGATAGTTCTGTCCATGTTGTCCAGTGGTTTACATTTTTTCCCTGCTGTTTTTCTTTCACAGCCCAGGTCTTGAAGTTACTTTCAGTTATAATGTCCTTTACCTATTCTTTTTCTTTATGTCAGCATCTATGAGAAATGAAGTACCTTTCAAGCAAGGGACACCTAATAACTGAAGTAGTTGAAAATTTACTTGAATATAGTGATTATCTCTTTGAGTTTTCTGCTTGTTGATTTTTTAATTTATTTATTTTTTAACCACACAGACTGTGTCACGTACAGTCTACTTTAGTAGCCAAATAAATCTCCAGTTACTATTTCTCCTTTTCACTTGACAGTCAGTTTACATGTAATTGTGGTTCATAACCAAGGGCTGACATAGGAATTGCACATAAGAGTTTGAACTCCTCTTAACCATTTCTGTTTTTGTCCTTATAATCTATACTGTACTGTGTACAGTAATGACATTTACATTCTTAGCTCTTGGGCTAAGTTCAGGTAGCTGCTTCCTTTTCAGCCATTGGCAACATTTGAGACAGACCATGCACTGCACATTTAGTAATAGATGTGTTCCCACTTCCTTGTAACTTCTGCTGGAACAGGGTGGTTCTGCTCCAAGTCCAGGTTGGTGCTTTTAAAGAATGGTCTAATAGATGTCTGAGCTTTTTAGTTCATTCAAATACTCCACAGTTTCTGGGAGTGTAGTGTATTACACTATATTTTTCTGTATCACACTCAGAATCTTTAGAGTGATGACAATATTTCTAAATTATTTTGGAAATGCATAAAGCTATTCTAATCTGGTAAAATCCTGTGATATCTTTTAAGAGTGTTTTCTCTCCTACTTTGTTCCTAGTTGAGTTAGGTTTTTCTCTTGAATTACTTGCATTTTGTTATGATATATATAACATGTATAATATAGCATAGCTAGCCCTTGCTGCCTTTTGTGTTCCCACTGACAGATTTTTCCTCCTAGAGAAGACTAAAAAAGTCAGCTAAGGAAATAGGTCTTTTTTATCTTTCTAGCCTGGTTTTGAGGAAGTGACAGAAAGTTTCTCCAGAATTTGTCAGCTTTTCATCTTCTCCTTCGCATTATTATTGAAATGCAAGCCAGTTTAGCTGAAATTTGAAAGCATTTGAAAGTAATCAAGTTTTGATTAAAATAATTAACAGCGACAAGTGGATATATAGAGAAGATACTCAAATTAGTTTTCTAACTGTGAGGGAGCAAAGGGAATTTGACAGTTGTGTTCTCTTTCTTAGCATTTGATCTAAAGGTTTCTGGAGTCATCCAGAATCCGTAATCTCCTTTTATTTGATTGAACTTTTTTCTGTTTTTCCACTACTAACTTCTGAACACAGGACTTTCTCTTGAAATTGATAAGCTAAATTCAGGCTAGCACTTATAAGAAAGGTTTCTGAACTCTTAGAAGCAAGAATGTTATATCCAGTGGGCTTGAATCCACTAAAAACCTATGCAGTGCTTTCAAACTATTTCTGTAGAACAAGTACATCTTTGTCTCCCTGTTAAGTCATCTCTTCAAGATGGGACAGATCTTAAAATATCAAAGGTCATTACATTTTAAAATATGACAAAATCTTTTAAGTTCATTTATTTTGTGTCTGGGAAACATAATTACTCTTTCCTAGAGTTTGGTCATGTAGCCTTACACACTTGGATCTTTGTACATCTCTAAATGCCTCTGGCATCTCATATTGACGTTCCTTTGAGGAATAGTTACTGAACTGTAGTCTGCCTTACAGTCAACTTTTCAAAGCAGAGTTATTTTTCAGTAATATTTGCTAAGTAATAGAATTACTGACTCCTTGAAGTTTTATTAAATTAGGTGGTCATTTGATACCATATTGTTTGTGTCATTTTTATTTTCGTGTATCTTTAATTTACTTTTGCTTAGATCTCCTTTATTATTCTTTTGAGGCTTGCAAATTTAAAACAGATTTCAGAGAACTGAGCTATTTTTTTTTGACCAAAACAGATCTGTTGAAATTTCTGTTTCTCCAGCTGTAGTTTCATTGTATTACATCTGTATGCTGCACAAGTAAATCAGAACTACTAAAAGCATTGAATGTTAGCTGAGACCTCAACAAACCACCTGATTCAGCATGGGAAAGGATTGACTGCATTTTGCAAAATTTCTGAAATCATAGGCTGCTCTTAAAATGAGGAGAGAAAGAGACCCCTCTCAAGATCCAGCAACATTTATACTCTAGAACTTTCTCCTGATACCTCTCTTTAATTATCCTTTGTTTGTGTTAATCCCATTCTTACACGGCCTGCACTGGATAAACAGAAGATCCTCTTTTGCAGCTGTCTTCTGGGTATTCAAAAGTAATACCTCCACCTTGAAGTTTCATTTCTTTTGCATAACTAGATTTTTCAGTCTTCCAGAGTCTTGCTTTTTAGACCACTCTTGACAGCTGTTCTCTGGATTCTCATTAGTAGTCCAAGTTAGTGGTGACTTAGAATAGTGTAGTATGGAATGAAATTAACCCTGGTCTAACCTAATAAGTTTTGTGATTTTGTAGTATTTTGATTTATCCATTTTTGGAAGTAGTCTTGCTGCAGTAGGCAACTTCTAAAGTCTCGTTTTTATAGCAAATAAGTTACAATTGTCTAGGAAGCAAATCTGGGTTTTGTTCTTTGATTTCTTCATATGAGCTGGATTGAGTTCTTTTCTATTTCATATGAGTTTCAAGAGGATCGGGTCTTTAATCTCCTGAATTCTTATTCTGTTGGCTGGTCTGTTTCTGGATTTTTAAGTAATGGACTTGTCTAAACTATTGAAGCCAAGAAACAAAAATTCAGTTTTTCTGACTATTTACATCTGTCTAGAAAGGCAGAAAAATATTATGAAAGATTGATTAGCATCTGTTGCTTCGCCATCTAGTTTTGTCATTTCTGGCCCTCTTATCTCCACTTCTATGCTCTTCCTTATGAAGTTAGCCTAAATTTATAAGCACAAAATGTACTGTATGTTTGTGTAAATGTATGTGATATAGAGCACTTCTTCAGATTAAACTTCTACCTCTCTACATGTCCTGCATGATTTCATTTATAATCTCCTTGTATTAGAATATTCAAAATCAATGCCATTCTCTCATGCACAGAAAAGTCTTGATTCAAATTAACAAAGCAAGTCCCAGTACTTATGATGTCACACACTTTGAAATGAGAAACAAACCAGAAACAAAAGTATAAGCAAAGCATAACTAAGTATAGCATCTTTATCTATCTATCTCTTTCTATATATGTATATATTTTGTTGTTAGGAAGAATAGTGATGTTGTTGTTACCTTAGAAACCAGAATGCCATGGACAATTGCCAAGTCATTTTAAGTTTGTTTGAGTATTTGATCTTTTGCTCACGTTAAAGCAATAGATTGCAGAATAAAATGCAGAAGATGGTAAAATTCAACACTTAATTAGTCTGAAGTTTATGTAAAGATCAGATACTTCAGACTATTTTAGAATAAAGCATTTTGAGAAGTTTAAATAGGAAGATGGTTTAAGGCACATAGTATATTGATTTTATTTAACAGTGTATTGTCTCCCAAATTTTGCTTAGAAGCCAGATATATGTGCAAAAAGTAAAGTTAGTTATAAAACTAAGATTAATAACTAATTTCTTGATGGAAATTTGCTAAGTGTATGTTTTCTCTCATCACCTGCAGATAGATAGTAAGGGCAGCAGCAGCAGCAAGCTAGCGTGATGAATGAGTGTAATTCAGTTTCTTTGTATTGTACAGCTTGAGAAATGCCAGTGGCCTGACAGCAGCAGACCTTGCACATACCCAGGGCTTCCAAGAATGTGCCCAGTTTCTCTTGAACCTCCAGAACAGTCACCTGAATCGTTTCTATAGCAATGGCACCTTAAATGGGGTTCATCAGAATGCAGGTCCCAATCCATTCAGTGGTGGGACCAGTCGAAAGAGATCCTTTGAAGATACGGAGTCTGCTGGAGCAAAGAAGGCTAGAACAGAAGGTGAGACCCCAGAGGTAAAAGGGATGGGTTGATATTGTTGCTGAGAAAGGAAAATAAACATTTTAAAGCCTTTTGGAGTGGATGTTGAGTATTATTGACAAACTCACATATTAAATTACATATTAATCCAAGAAGATGAATATAATTCCATGCCACAAGATCCCAGTTCTCCCTGTCATCATCTTGGCGTGTTCAGAAATTTCTATTTCCAGAGAGTGCTATAGCTGCACGATGCCAAGAATAATTATGCAGAGGAGTAGGAGCTAAAATTAGTTTCTACTCCTTCCTCAGTTTCTTCACCTTCATGAGAGCCAAATAACATTGCGTTGATTCACATAGATACCCGGACGTTCTGATGGTAATTTTCCACTTGGGGATTAATTCACAATTCAGAAACTGTGCTAGGTAAGATGAATGAAAGAAATTTAAGGCAGAAAGGTTTCTCAAATCAAGAGGGATTATGTCTGTAAGGTAACATACCTCAAGTTTCCAGGATCATGCTCCAAGAACTGCTGTCTTACCAGAGGGTGTAAGACTAAAATGGATCTTAAGGACTCTTGTTCAACTTTGTGCGTTGAGGATACTGCTGCTTTCTCTGCCAGCAATGACACAATAGTACAACCCAAAGATATTTTTTGGTAGCTCTATGAAGAAGTTTTTTACATCTTATACACACCTTGAGTAACATGATAGAAAATATCTTCCTTTCTTTTGCCTATTCCATTAAATTCTTACTAAAAACAAAGCAGCAATTCTGCGCTCCAACTCCTTTTTTCCTGTGGTTAACATCAGGAAAGGGACTTCATGAGTTTTTGTTGAAGGGTCTTCTTTCAGTTAAAATTGATGTTATTCTAACATACGTGACTTTCAGCGAGCCAAATAGAATGGGCTTAAACAGTGCTTAATTCCAGATAATAAGAGGGAAATTGAGGCCTAAACCATGTTTCTAAATATGACATGGGCAACATAATTACGTCAAGATTGACACTGTAGTATTTTCAGTACTTGCTATCTTGCCGTGACTTCTAACTATAAACAGTTGGTCCAGTGCATAAGTTAGATCAAGCAAAAAAAAAGACAATGCAGTGAACAGGAGCTCCCAAGCAATTACAAAGATGTTGGAAAAGCAATTGAGTAGATAATTTTTTTAAATCGTTACCAGTATGACTTTTTAAGACCTCTGCAAACAAATGCAAAAGCTTTACTGCATTTGCTTGAAGGTTTTTGGAGTAACTCAGAGATGCATCTCAGCTGTGAAAGCTGCAGTTTCTAATCTGACGTGTCTGCCCTCAGAGACATCAGCATCAGTAATAGCTACGTATTGATGTAAAAAGTCTGTTGCAGTGAGAATGAGTCACTGTTCCTGAGGCATTTTTGTAAACAACAGAGCTGAGTAATGAGGAGTCATCAGTACATCTTTGTGCCTAGCTGGCCTTTTTACAAAACAAGCCCAATTTTGTGTTAATTTTGCCCTTACTAAAACCACAGTGGTCTATTGTGCTTTAAAGACTATTTACACAGGAGACTCCAGATGTTCAAAGAGTGCAAGCAACCTGTATTTGCAGGTGTTGATGGCTATGCCCCAATTCAGAATAACCACTGCTTTGAAAAAAATTACTTTTTGTGACAATATATGTCCCATACAAGAACCTGGAACAGTAGAGTAGGAAGAAGATGAATGCTTAAGCTGTACTTTGCTCTGGAATAGCTAAACTGGGCATTGGATGGGGATTACTTGTAATTCTGTTTAAATGCATACACATGGATCTGCTATCAGGTGCATAGTATTGAATCTTTGACCTCAAAATTAGGTGCCACTGATACACGATATACCATGATTCAAAGTAATAGCTCTCTCAAAGGTAGTGCAAAAATGAGTTCTGAAGGCTGAAGCTGAACTTGAAGTTGGTGGCCACTCTCAGAATATACACCAGGTAGTTTTTCGTTTTGACTTAAAAACATGAGCTGGATTTTATGTCTGTTTTTCTGAAATCAGTTCCAGAAATTTCACTGTTCTGCCTGGGCAGGTCAGCAGAGTATGGTGCTCAGGGTCAGAGATGATGATGATGATGATGCACACCAGGCCATCTGGTCACACAACTGTTCATGGCAGTCCTAATCCTGGCCCTTCTGGTCAGCCCTCAATGGGTTGGCTTTGCACTGTGTGTTGCACAAAGGTACTGACTTGCTGCACACGATCAGTGACTGACTGTATCAGTATCATGGCTGGTTTGGGTGTTCTGAGTGAGGTGGGGATGGAGAGCATTGCCAGGCATGACTTGGCCGGCATGAAACAGCACATGAAACATTCCTGTAGGTAACTAGGAGAAAATACCTTTAGTTTCCTGGTATAAGGGAGTTTGAAGCCTGCTGATCCAAGGGCCCTGGCGTCATTTAAGCCCTCTGTGATTTCTTTGGCCCTGGAACACTTTAGCTATTGCTTAAAGTTCTTTAAAACTGAACAGTTTATGAAAATTTTGATTGTACCCGGGATAATGAAAGCTGACTTGCAGTCTACCAAAGCAGCCCTTTATAACATGAGTGTGTGCAGTGTAAATAGCAAGATGTGTTAATGCCAGTGTGAGAGCAAGGCAGGGCCTGCTGGGATAGAACTGGAGCAGCGCTGTGGGTAGTAGGTATAAGTAGTAGTAGTGAGGTTGAGCCCATCTTGCTTATTAAAGCGTTCCCCACAGCAGTCTCACCACTTGCTAGCTTGTCTCAGAACTGTGTGTTCAGCTCTTGAAGGGATCCGTGAAGCAGTCTGTTATACAAATGGGTGAATTACTGCGACCTGGCCCTTGGGAGTGAAAGAGGGAATAGTCCAGACTGACAGTAGACAATTGTGAGGTAGAGACTGCTTTTTATCTGTTGGGGACACTAGCTGTAAAGCCTAAACGTGAGTAACTTAAATTGCTCTCTATTCAACTGCTTGGCTCACCAAACTAGTAAGCTTGATGTGTAGGTGCAAAGTCTCATAGGTGCTCTGATAGTTCTCCATTTTGAGGAACTGAAATGAATGAGCAAGTACTTAGCAGTTACTTACTCTGCATTTTGAATCTCCAACGTCAGAAGCTCTCAGATGTGTAAAATTTACATTTCTTTGTAAAGTTTTTGCTTTAATAATCAAAGTACTCATCTGTTTGTTGGCTGAGTTTTGAAGTGGGCACCAGTGACTAAACATGACTCCTTTTTTATCAGCTTACAGCTTTGATGGCTTAATACCAGTGATGAATGGAGGAGCTGAGGACGATGCTGACAATATGCACGTTGATAGAGAGTTTGCTGTTGTATCAGGTGGGAGTGGACAGTTTCCTGTTAACAACAACATTCAAATGGTTGAAGACACCAAACAACAGGAGAGTACTTCTGTTGGACCAAAAGAAATTGAAATATACACTGTTTCTGCAATGCAAACTCCTTGTCGTTGCAAGAATCAATATGCATTTTATTTTTAATTTAAGTATAAAATTTAGTCCTTCATTTTTGCACATTGTTGTCTAGAGTCTTGGAAACTATTGTATTGCTGTAACACCCATTATACTGGGGGTTTAATAGGCATCGAAAATTAGCTGTTTCACACAATGTATTGTAATCGTGAAAGAGAAGATTTATTAGTTGTTTTTTAATATTTCAGATAAACAGAAATCCACAATGACTGTTTCACTTTTAACCTGAGGCTTGTATTATGTTGTGCCTTGCTTTTTGTTGCTATACTTTCAGGTTAAAGGAAATACAGAAATAATTTAAATTATTCATTTAATTTTGATTAAATAGATTTAATTGCTAATAACAAGACTTGATACAGAAATATATCTTAGCTTTGAAAATAACATGTTATGACAAAGCTATAGTCAAAATATTACAACAAATACTATAAAGAATAATCTAGACATACATCATATCTTCAGAATTTGTTCAGACACAATGGCGTAAGTGCAGGATCCTACTATGGGGTTTCTTATGTAAATGAAAGACTGGACATCACAGGTCTTAAACTACTATTTGGAACAAGTGCACCTTGGAAAACAGTTTTTGTGTTTTGTACCAATCTTCATGAGACAATCAGAATGTTACTAGTATTAGTGAATATTAATGCGCTAGGTTTTTTTAAGGGCTGCTTAATTAAGATGCATTTGGAAACCCCAGGATATGTATAGAGTTTGATTAAAACTGTCTTGGGTCAGCTTTTTCCTTGCTCTTTGTAGGTTAACACATGGAGTTACTATGATAGTGCAGTATTACATTCAGAAATTAATTTCTTATTATTTATTGATTTGTTCCGCCATAAATTTGTTTGTGCTTTGTACCACAGATCAGATTCGCCAAAGGGAATGATAATTAATAGGTATTTTAATATATTAGGAATAAACGTATATATATAATCAACACTTTAAAAGTAGACTATAATATTTTCCAGTGATAATTACTAAGTGTTCTTATTTGGGGAAAAATGATTGTCTTTCATAAATATACTGTATTACTATAGGTGCTCATTTTTAACAAATAATAACATTCTATAATTATCACTAGAACTATTCATTACCTACTTTTTGCATATTAACTAACAGAAGTGCCAGTTTTATTAGATTTGATTTGGCAAAGCCAGCCTATAATGGTTGATTTTTAAAAGTTAAAACTTCACACTTTTCAGTTAATAAACACTATATGAAATTCCTTCTGTGCGTTTTCATCACTGAAATATTAGATCTTTGATGTCTTGATGAGTTTGTGGGGTTTTTTTCCACTTTCAACAAGAATTCGTGGTTAGTGAGTTCAGCTGATGTGGTTATTTTAACTTATGTAGGGACTAAACAGGAAACTCCAGTTAGTAAATCCAGTGAGTTACAAACTTTGAACACATTTCTTGGCATTGTATATTGTTGTCTGTGGAGTATCAGTATTGTAATACATATTTCAAGTAATAGCCATGCAAAAGACTAATAGAGAACCAAAACTTCATATTCTTCCTTGTCAAACAGTGGTACTCATTATGTGTCACTTAAATTGGAGCCCAGTGTTAATGCAAATGTGAAAAGTTGCCAACAGACTTACTGGCTTGATTTGGATCCATGCAGTAAATGCAGTCCTGTTCTGCACATGAGTTTATGCCTTCAATGTGGACATAAACATATGTGCATGTATCCAAGGATAACCACAGAATGTAAAATCTGTAAATGTCACCACATAGGTCTGTAGTTTCCATGCTTGCCTTGCTCATCTTCACCAATATAGATAGACATAAATTTTATTTTTAAGGCAGAATATATCACGCATTTTTTGTGCTAGTACTTTTGAGTACCACTGCAAAAACATGCATTTCAGACAGACTGATGAAATCTGTTCATGGAAACAAAACCTATTGTACTAATTTCTAACTTCAAAGGAGAAATTGCTTCAAAACAGTTGTCAGTGGTTTTTGCATGCACATTTTTAGAATTTTGTTTCCTGCTAATAACATTTTTTAGTCTCCTGTGCACTCTGCTCTTGCTGTTGTATGGCATTTTGCATGTGGTTTGTACAGATGCTATTATAAACTTATTAAATACAAACCTGCCCAGTATGTTATCTGGGAAGCTGCTAGGTAAATTGAAGTGCTTTTTGAATAAAGGAACTTGGAAACATTTTATAGTAGCACCCCAACATAACATTTCTTTATTTGACTTATTTCAGTGCATATTGTACTGTAAGAGTTACCACTAAAATGAAAAAAAAAAGAGCCATGGTTAAATTACAACTGAAAAATGAAAAAACCCAGCCTTTCACCCTCTCTCTCACAGATACTCAGTTCTTATATGTACATAATTTTTCATCCCAACAGGGCATTACAGTTAAGGTGGAAAGATACCTTTTGTTCCACCTTTGAAAACACTGCCCAGAATGTTGTGTGCTGCACTTATTTCATACAGTTAAATGAAAAACTCTTGAGTTCACATTGTCTTTGCAAAGAATAATACAGGCATATTTACAAGTTGAATGTAGATAGATAGTTGCATTTTCAACATGAGAATCCATGTTACAAGCTTACTGGTCAGCTCTCATTACCTTGAACTGCCTACATTGTTATAAAGAAATGGTAGGTTTATTTTCAAAGCTGTGTATGGAAACATTTTTTAAATAAGTGAAGTACAGTGGAGACATTTTTGTGTATTTCCATGTATTCTTAATTGTTGGTGACAGGTGTATTTCTTAATGCAGATATGAATAGCAGTAGCTCCATATTGAATGCACTGACAAATGGATGTGCCATCAATGGACATTTGGATTTCACCACCGCACAACAGCTCAGTGGGATGGATGCCAGGCGTGAGGAGTGCTTAGCATTAACACCTAACGGAGTAATTCCTGGAATAACTTCCCCCAGTAGGCACCGAGTTCATGCCAGTAATGGCACTGAGGAACCAGAAAAAGCCATGAGTAATTCCACCGATATGTGTGGATCTCTCCATCTGAATGGAAGCCCGAGTAGCTGTGTTTCTAACCGGCCCTCGTGGGTTGAAGACCCTGGAGATACTTTGCACTATGGACACTACCATGGTTTTGGGGATACTGCTGAAAGCATCCCTGAACTTAGTAGTGTTGTTGAGCATTCCAACTCTGTCAAGGTCGAACAGAGATACGACAATACTGTCCTAGGCACAATGTATTTGTATCACGGTTCCTAGATGAATGATCTCTATGTCAAATGCATATTGAAATTGCTACCAAATGAAACTGAGGAGACAAAATCCTCACATAGCATTAAATTTGAAGATCGCAACTTGTTGCTATTTTTACACTTTGTTTATATGAAAAGTAAACCCTTAATTTGACAGCCTTATACAATAGTTGTAGTTTGTTGCATGTATGGGGCTTATTTAGTGATAATAGGTGCTGTCATGATGGAATGTTTATTGTTTTCATTTTTTTGTTACGGAATGTTCTGGTTTTGTATTTTTTTTCTAAGCTTGTGAACACTATCTTTCCCTTTTTAGAGGTGTTTTCCCTTTTATTAAAACAACGTTTAACTGAATTTTGTGAAGAAAATGTTACGTATGTGCATCACTTAGAGGTAAAGATTTTTCTTTTCCGTATCTTCTGCTGAAGCTATGGTAGCAATATCAATGCCAGCTCTCACTATGCAAGGTTGAAAGTGGCAATCTTCTGGAGCTTCTCTGACTTTATAGTTTGTACATTTGTTTGGTATAATTAGATGTTCATCTTTAAATTTTTTGAACAAGTTGTTTAGAAATATGGAGACAAATTTGGAAGAATTTACTGTTTCACTTTCTGTAGCGTAGAAGTGCTTTTTGTTGTTGTTGAGCTCTTTGCATTACAGAGTGGGAAAGTTCGGTCGCAGTTGGGTGTGCCTCAGGTTTGCTCTGTGGTGGGTTTCTTTGGCTTCTCTCCTTTTGTGTGCGCTTGATATTTTACCATAGCTCACAGACCGGAGGCATGTTGGCACTGTTCTGCTTTGTACACGGTTTAAAATTGCTGTTACTTGTTATAGAATTTGCCAAGTCAAAATATTTGAGTTTGACTGTCTTGGATATACATTTATTGTCTTTTTTTTAACATACGCTTTGAAAATGTAATGTTGTGTACTCTTTGGGCTATGCTCACAGAAAATACATTGTATTTAATGCTTAATACACAAATCAAAATTCATATAAGTGCACTATATGAGCACTAATAATATAAGTTGCTGCTTGTGTTATAAGTGAAGAGTGGAGAAGAATATGGTAAATGAGATAAGCCCTCTGAATTGTGTTGATTTTTTTGTTCTTGTTTTGTTTTCAAAAGGGACCTTTACAAATTGGATTAAAAAATAAACATATTACATTGTATCTGAATATTTTGTTTAGATGTTATTATTTTTGTAGCAGTTTGAGGAAGCCTTAAGTAGTTTATAACTCACAATTCTCCATAATCTTGCTCGGTGCTGCTGTGGAATGTCTTCATTTTGTCAATATATGGAAGCAAATGGGAACAGCCCAATAAGGTGTTCTTGATTAAATTACAGAAACACATACTGGATATTCTGTGTATGATGTATGTATATGTATCAGCCTTCAACTCCAGAAATGGGTTAAAATACTGCCTGTCTGATTTTTATAAAAACTGTAGTCTCCTTCAAACATTTTCAAGCAAAATGCTACTAACTACAGAGAAATCAGCATTTTAAATAGCCTTTACAGTTTTACATGGTTTACTGCACACAAGGGACTCGCAGCGTATTCAGATTGAGAGTAGCACTGATAGGACAATTGACCAGTTCTTTTGCACATAGTTGGCCAGACCAGCCAGTTCTTAGACAGTTTGATTTGCTGATGTAGAGTCCGGAGGAACATGTGCTGTTGCCATCATACTACCACAACACAGTAACTGCAATTTGCAGTAGCGTTTGGTTCTGGGGGTCGTCTTAGTATTTGCTGAGTTTGCTACGCATGCTTGCTTGTGCTTCTTCAAATAAATCAAAGCAACTCATAATGAGCATTGCCATCCTACCTCCATGGCTGTAAACTGATCCCTGAAGGGCTTTCTTTGGGTACAAGTGAATTACTGTGCGATGGTGGAATTTTAGGTACATAATTTTAGCATGGTAAGATTTATACTGTGTTCAGAAGGCAAGATTTTTAAAATTTGTGTCCACTTGGTTTTCATTCACTTCCTCTCCACATCTTGTCATTTAAAAATACCTTCGGAGATACTGTATTTCAAATTCAAAAGAGAGAACTTACAGTTTTGTTTTAAAAAGCACTTCTATGCCTGTGTGTTCAGCCACATGCTAACAGAGACACAGCTTTCAATATCTGTATCTGTTATCAGGCCTCGTCAAAGCCAATTGTCAATTATGATTAAATGTAGAAGACCAGAGAGGGCCATATGAGGTAGACACACTGTGTGGATTTGTTGAGTGTCTTTGTTTACGGTTTATGTTGCAAAAGGCAGAAGTCTGTGACAGAGTATGCCTCAGCCAAGAGCCCAGATATATCATTTTTAAAACATCAAATAAGGATAAGAATTCCAAGACTGCTTTTTTACAGGTGCTCTTTGAGACAATATTTACAGCGAAGGCCATCTAAAGTATTGATTTTAAATTATTTCATAAATGTTCAACAGAACATGAAATAAGGAGTCATAGCATCCCAGCATGGTTGAAGTTGGAGGATACATACCCAAGCATATGGTGCTGTTGTAAACCCATACCACTCTCACAGGAAGAAAAGTTTTCTGATGTTTAATTGGAATTTCCTGTTTTTCAGTTTGTTTTGTAATTGTAGACACGTGTGAGCAATAAAACTATAAAAGTAATGAGCTTAATAGATCCAACTGCACTTCTGGTAAATGAGTTAGTATATGAAGAACTTAACGTTGTCAAGTATGGAATGAGTTCCGCCAGGTGTAGCTGAGTCTTTCCGTATCATAGAATCATAGAATGGGCTGGGTTGGAAGATCATCTACTTCCAAACCCCTGTCGTGTGCAGGGACATGTAACTATTGATGATGCAGAAGCTTTGTTTTTAAATACCTTGCTGTTAAAATACAGAAGACTCTTCTGGTTTTACTGTGCTAAACCAACAGGTAGTTCTAGAAGCCTGGCAGAGCTCACAAGCCCTCCTCAGGCCTGAGTTATCAGGTCTCGGATTCTGCTGACAGCAGTGCTGAGCCAGTTGGATTATGCTGTGCTCTGCAGTTCCTGAAGAGACTGCTGGGTTTTAAACACCTGAAGTTAAAGTCTCACAAGCTTGTTGCCTGGCAAGGGCAATAGTATTGTAGGACTGTTCATACTTAGGCCTTTTGTCCAAGTGTAGAATTATCAAGACTTGTATCAAGCAGTTGTTTTTTTAGGTGTTGCTATGTCTTACTATTATGTTGGTTCTGGGAATAGTTGTCCAAAACCAAAGTTTTCTGTCCATCTGCCTGTATTTAACTTGATAGCACTGCTGTGAATGTCATATGGAATGCACTGAACAGTCATTCTTACAATCCTCCATGTTATCTCTTTGTTTGAGACTCAGTTTTGTGTGAAATTTCAGTTTATTTTTTTCTGGCTTGTGCAGATGTTTTTGCCCTAATTCCCCACAAATGTAGCTTCTTTCCTATTTTGTTTTTCAAATTTGCAGAGTTTTGTCAGAAATACAAATAAGTACAGATTCAGGCAGAATTTTAATATGGAATATTTATGACTGATTAGTTAAGTTTGGCAATGTTGGAAGAGGGAAAAGGGAACTGTTACTCCACTTCATACATGGTTACAGTCTTTAATATATTTAACAATCCCCTGATTCCAGATAAAATACTAGTCTAAACTTCTAACAATTGTGAAAGAAGGCTTTCATCTGAGATGTGTTTTGGATTAAGATGAGATGCTGCTTGGTGTCAAGACCCATTGCAAATGCTTTCACACCCTGTGGACTTTTCTAAAAGTTTCTCTTGCACCTGACTGTGATCAAATCCTGATCCTTGTTCAGACTTGCATTCCGTGAGCCAGCAAGACACTCTGTTATACAGTGTATTTCAGTGCTTTAACAACCATCTTTCTGCAGCCTGCAATTGACCCCCAGCTTAGTATTTATACCCACATTATAAATCTCTGAGGAGCATCTGCTGTTCCGATTACAAACATAACACATAACAGATCCAAAAGAGCTGTTGCGCAAAACACATAAATAAGTCCTGAGCACAAAACATGCCTAGATGGAGAAGGATCCCTTGCTGTCCCATACACTGGAGCCAGCCTGCAGTACAAGCAGTTCCCAGTAACACACACACTCTGAACTATGGCCTTGAACACTTCTCCACTTACTTTGCATTCCACCAGTTTCTCCCAGTCAGTGAGAAACTTCACATTCCCCCAGCAGTGCCCCAGCCTGTGTTTCCACTCAGGCACAGCCAGTGCAGTACATCCTTGACATCCCCTGATCTGGGCATGTGGGGCAGCAGCAGCAGAGGGTGCGGTGGCTGGACCACCTTACTGGTACCATTACATGTGACACATGCTGCAGCATCACACTGGCACCTTCAAATCCTGGTACATTTTCTCCAGGCTGGTTACTACCCTGGTGAAATTCCTTTTAGTTGTGCTTTCTAGGGACCTTTCTGACAAAAAAAAAACAAAAAAAAAAACAACAACAAAAAAAACAACAACAAAAAAAACCAAACAAAACAAAACAACAAAAAAACCAAACAAACAAAAAACCCAACCAACCAAACAAAAAAAACCAACAACAACAAAAAAAAAAACAACAACAAAAACCCACCACCTTCTCTGACGTTCTAATAAGTAATTTTGTTGTTGTTGTTATTTGCCTCTATCTCTAAAGTATGGCTTTGTGTCAAGGATCAGCTAAAATTAATTTCTTGATGTTCCAAGGAGGAAGTCCTGGATGCCTTGGTTTTGGGTCATGTGAACTGGGGATGGAGCAGTGTTGTGGAAGTCCTACAGAGATAAAAAGAAAGGAAGGGCAGGGGAAGCCTCCCATGCTGGACAGTGCTGAGAGCTGCAGCAATTGTGCTGCAGCAGCAGAGGCAGGAGTGGAGGGTGATGAAGATGAAGAGTGAAGATGGTGCCCTAGGAGGATCCCATTTCCCTGCTGCTGCTGGACTAGGAACTGCAGATCTACAGGGCAGAAAATCCTTGAGACCCATCTGAATCAAGGAAAGAAGAAGAAAAAAAAGAGCCTTGTGTAAACAGGATTTACTATTCCTGGCAACTGGTAACTAATTTTCTGCTACACTGCTTAATAATTCCCAGACATTTCACACCTCTCCTTCGTTGCCCAAAGTTTCCTGTCTCAAATGGGTGCCTGGTTGTTCACAGGCAACAATCAAAAGAACTCTGTTTTACCAGATGGTTTATTTTAAAAGCATATTGGCTGTAATATCTTTTTAAATACACTGCCATATACTTGCCTCTGTTATGAACATTTATTAATATTCAGTTTAAAAACTTTGCTACACTCAAAATCATACCCCCCCAAAAAAACCCATAACGTATGTTACCTGTGGTACGAGAATGAAAATTGGGCATCACCTCTCCCTCCAAAAAGCATGTTTTTAATTAATAACTTCACTTCTGTGTTACTCAGCTGCACGCACAGGACTCGATAACCATTTCCAAATCAGTAGGAATTAGCCTCAACTGACTGAAGTGCAGTCAGGGGAGACACACTTCTGACATTGAAGACAAGTGCCCAGGCTCAATCACTAATCTGAGTAGTGTTCTGCAAGGGAAATGACCAAATACTTAGAGCTGAACACAACACTGAGTTGCCTAGTATTAATTACACTTCTTCTTGCCAGGCTAAAACTGTAAGTTAAAGGGGAAGAACAAGTTTATCTGAGTTTCTTTTTCTGCAAAGGCAAGATGGAGTCTTACTACAGAGGAAATACCACGTATTAATAGAGCTCTTCTTTTGATGTCACTGAAAAGTCAAGTGCTGTTTGTTAGTGCTAGCTGGCAGCTCAATCTCACCAAAGACACGTGCTTTCCTGTGGCAACCACAAACTTCACAGTGTCTGCAGTTTTTGCCAGATTTTGGTTTGGGGAGAAGAAGTTGGGGTTTGTTTGCTTTTATTATCACTGTTTTTTTAAAAGGTGTTGTGAGTTGGATCAAGACTTCATATGTTATGTGCGTAGCTTGGAGTCTCAGTTTATTCTATTTTATATTTGACACATTGTATAATATGAATATTTTATAAAAATCAGTACCAAAAAGACAACTTATGAAAATCAAGTAGGTACACAGTGTAAGAAGAATAAAGCAAAAAGTATATGCACGATGTAGAGAATCACTTACTTAAATTGTAGTTCCTGGGATCAAGCAATTCTCGTGACTATAAGAGGTACAACCAGAAAATTTTGTAAATTTTAGGAAGTATAAAATCCTCAGGATTTTTTTATATACGGCACAGCTGATAAAATGCCTAGAGATTTATTTATTGGACTATGTTGATAATTAGTGTTTCATGACTTCATTTTCAGCTGTAATTCTAGTATTGATAAATCACAGACATGTCTTTCATTAGCTGATGTGTTGGACACTGTTATACTAGAAACTACCACTATTCACCAGATAAATTTTTCAGTCTTCATCTTGGAACATCGTCCCTCAGGTACAGGTTGGCATTGCTGACAGTAACCAAGTACAGCATAGGTATAGAGACATGATTGTCACATGGGCAGAGGGGATCACTGTTTTTATGAATGCACAACATTTCTGTTGTGGTGTATGCAAGCAGTGCTGGGTCCATCATTGGAGGTAGTTTTCCTGTGGCCTCTGGTGGATGTCAAGTTTTACAGGAGGCAGGAATACTCCAACCACTGTATTGGAGCTCAAGAATCACCATCATCCATACTGATACCAAAAGAACTGCAGTTCCACTGCAGTGGCAGCACCTGCTTTTATATTTTCACAGGGTCTGCAAAGCCAGCTTCTCCTGGCGTGTGCAACGCCTGCCCCTCAGCAGGGCAGAGTCAGTGGGCCACATCTGCTGAGTGGTCTGCAGGGGCAAGAGGATGGAGGAGTTTGTGTGATCATTGATAAAGGGCTTATCTGTTAAGTATTTGCAGAACTTTGGGAAGTTTAGGAGCAAAACAAATCTTGTCACCCTCGCTGGAAAGCAGCCTTTGGTATGTGACCTGAGGGAAACTAATAGTGGGGATCTGTCCAAACAATATGTCAAACGGGTATCTTTGTGATTCCCACAGCTGCAGAGCAGGACAGGTGACCTCTGTGCACATGTGGGTGCACAGCATTCCCTGATGGAGCTCCTTACCTTGCTTCAAATACTGTACACAATTCTGTATACCTGCATCTACGAAATGGCCACTACAGCACTGAGCAGGAGTAGGTCTTTTCACTTCATGGTCGACACATGCTCCCTGTTTCAACCATCAGTCCTGGTTTCCCGGCCTCTTAGCCAGGGTCTTGCTGAGACATTGTGGCTCTGGTCCAGCCTGCATACCCATGCTGCCTTCCCAGGGACAGCAAGGGCCAAGGGGAACTGATGGGCAGCTGGGCACTGCTCATGATCCACAGTCAGGACACTATCATGATACATGCTGAGCAAGGAGCTGAGAAACACTCCTGGAAGCCACTGTGCAGGATAAGCTTTGCTCTGAAAGACTAATTTCAAACAAGAGGTCACATCCTGTGCTGTTCAGTGCCATATGCAAGGAAGGGGGCAGTGGAACAATGGCCATCACCTCTGGCAGATCCCTCTCTGCACTGGGACCAGCAACCCTCCCAGTCCCTGGTGCCCTGGTGCTTCTGTTGCTGGGAATGACACAGGCTTGGTGGGCACATTGGCTGCAACAGCCCCACATTCCTCGAGCTGTTGATGAGCTGTCCAGAACAGCACTGCACAGCCCCAGCCAGACATGTGCCAGCAGGATGCTCTGTAACCAGGTCAGCGTGGCACCAAGCCCAAAATAGCAATCATTAGGTCTTTGGTACTCTGCTTGAGGTTAAGCCTGCCGTGACCCCAGTAGTAACAGGCAAAACGGCTGAGGGAATAATCCTGCTGAATCCAAAGACAGAAGAATAAGATCATGTCTTGGACTCTATTTGCAGAGTGAAAGAACTGAGTTATGCTCAGGTGACCTCTTGGACCAGATAGCTGGGTAGTTTGAGACTGAAGACTGCAAACAGGAACAAGACTGCCTGTCCTGAAAGGAATTTAGAAAATGACAAATGAACTATCCACACAGTGAGGAAAAAGGGGCAGAAAGGTGGAATTCTTGGTATGGATGACTCTTTGAGATAGACATTCTCAAGGATTCACCAGAGGCTTTCCAGTATAGAAAGATAAATCCAAAAATCCAGTGATGAGACGAGATGAGTTCCAGTGATGAGAAATCCAGAGATTTCAGGATAGATGTGCTCCCAGGCTGTGTAAACTCAGATGCTGGACTCCAAATCAGTCTGTACTGAATTTGAGGAATTTATCTAGGCACTGAATAAATTCTGACTTATTATGTCATCACCCTGATTCTGACAGGGAAACCACTGAAAGGCTGAAATATGCATAAAGTAAAACTGTTTTTAAATGAAGGGAAATGCTTCCAGAAATGGTGTTTCATTTAGTGTCATCCCAGGACAATGATCAATACCAGTTTAAGCACATGCTCTCAAACCTGTGTCTTCAGGTATATTACACCTGGGAGCAATAGATGGAATAGCAAGAGGGGAAAAAAGGAAAATGAAAATGCAAACACTAAAGTCTGCTATGACAAGCAAGATACAACCTTTCCAGAATTAGAACAGTTAGGCATCCCACAGTCATTTGCTTTCAAGAGGCCTGAGTCTGTACCTGGTACAAACAACACACAGTGCCCATTTTACCTGGTACAGATGTTTGGTTTCCCTTTTGCTTAAGTAACAAATTAATTTGCCCAATCTAAGCACAACGTGGGCTTGAGGAACTGGAAATGCTGTATCCTGATGACCAGGAGCAGAGGTCCATGGGGAACTCATGGGTATCAGAAGGACTCCAAACCTCCAAGTGATCTACCACCACACCTGGTGCACCACTGAAGTGTCTGAAAGGTACTCAAGATACTGTATATACATTAAGTCTGAATTTTGTGAGATCAGGAGGTCAGGATGAAAAGGCCATCAGTGCCCTCGCGACCATTTCCTACCCTATTGGTTTGATTGCATCAAACCTTCCCGCATCTCCTCCTTGGGCTCCTTCACTACATGTCAAATACATGCAATTTCCTATCAATTTCAAGGCCTTTCTTTCATTTCCAGTCCCTATCACCCGTCACTCAGTACAGTCTAAACTTGCTGACTCTGCAAGGGCCATCCTGCCAGCTCCTTAACCCACTTGCTGAATTTTTAATCTTCAGGATTTTCTTGTGCAAGCTCCCATACTCAGGGAAACTCCTCTTTCACATATACTAGTCTACTTTACTGTGCTCCTTAGGATGCTTCCCTGAAGAACTGCCTTAAAAAAAACCTTTATATACTTTTTGGGTCACTGGTGGGTTGGTACTAAAACCTATCACCTTGACCAGAACTCTTTGTCTGATTTCTTGAACTGCCTGCCTGTATCCACTACTCATCTCTTGTCCTAGGTATAGTTTGCATACACTTGGAGACAAAGACTAATGTTTTTGGTTGTGTGTTTAGATGGTATCTAGTGCAGTGACATCCAATTTCCCACCTGAAAAGAATTATCTGGACTAAACAGGACAGAAATAGAGGATAACCAGTTAAGAGATTGAAAGAACCCTTCTAACAGCTACTTTGGCCCTCTGTCCCTTCCCAGTGTCTGAGCCCAAAGGTGAGCAGAGCCACATGGCTCTTCCTAGCAAGATGTAGCACAGCTCCTTCCCCACTGCCTGCAGCAAACAGATGTTCCCCAGCCCTGCCTTGGGCTGCTGACAAGGTGCAGTTCCCCTACTCAGCAGAAGCCAGGGACTGCCAAGAGGGAGTAGGTGGGTTTTTGTGGCAGGTCAGAAGCAAGCTCTAGTCCCTCCCGTAATTTCATTACTGAGATTTTCAAGGAGCTATGCCGGTAAAGTGAAAACAAAGTCCCTTCTCAAATCGTGAGGGGAGTAAATTGGGAGATGGTTGTGAGAACAAATGTGTGACACAGACAAAGAAATGGGAAAGGACAAAACCAAAGTGGGGAAGGCATTTAATGAAGCCTTAGCAAGCACTTTTTGTGGTCCCACACAATCCGTTTTCTGCTCCAAATGGCTAGAGGTGGGTTTCCGTGTAGTTAGGAATCTCTGAAGGATTTTAATCATTGCATATTGCAGAAAGGGGAGTCCATCATGTGTCTTGTGTAGTATTTAACACGTGGGAGGTTTTTATCTTGCACAATACTACATGCTGAGTGTACTGGTTGAGGTGGTCTTTGCTTGCACCTGTATTTTTGATGTGCACATGAGCCCCACTGCCCTCTTGAGAGCCTTCTCCCTGAGATTATTTTGTAGTGTAAATGGGAATGGTGTCATGCCAAGGAGTGCATTTTGGCTTTCACAGAGGACTGCAAAGCACTTTTTTTAAGTAATAATTTGCTATGGTTTAGTGCATATGGGTTATGGGAACATATGGGCCTCTCTGCACAATTTAGATATTGGGAAAACAAGTCTTTGAAAGGAAAGAAATGATGTTGTATAGGCAAAGAGGGGAACTGAGTATGGTGCCAGATCATGAGACAGAGCTATTGAATTAGGGAGCTACTGAATTAACTGCAACTACAGTGAAATGGGGAGAGAAAAAAACCAAACAAACAAAATCAAAGAAACAAGGACCCAAAAAAAAAAAAAAAAAAAAAAAAAAAAAAAGAAAAGAAAAGGCAGAATCTCATCAATTACTTAATAAATAAAACCAATGAGTATCAGTCAGGGTGCACATAAAAGCCAAATCCAAAGAGAAATAAACCACAATTAGCTGAGGAGACTGAAGATAGAAACATGCTTTCTATTTTGATGTCCACAATGAGAGCAAATGTGAACCCCTGTTTCCCATGGCCATCAGGAATTGGTAGTGGCTCTCCATCACAGGCACTGAGGTCAATCTGCCCAGCACCATCCGACAGGAGCGAGCCTTGCCCGCTCGGTGATCTGTCAGGGCCATGGTGCCTGGCAGGAAGGACAAACACTCTGCAGCACCTCTGTCCCCATGTGCAAGCTGCAGAGATCAGATCATACAAGCTCAGGAGAGCTGACTCAGGAGAGCTCTCTCTCACTTTCATAACACTTATACAGCTCTCATGAAAGCCTGAATCATCTTTACTCGCTACCGTGATTAAATGAACAAAGGCAGCAGAAAGTTCCTTGGGGATCTATGTGGATTGCTAACTGCTCTACCCAGCCTCTGACAGTGGCTGTAGTAAAACATCAGAGAAATATTTTTGCCTATTCAGTAAGCTACTGACTCAATGGGCTTAATGAAACATATCCCAGAGTCCAATCACGTTTCTCTGCTACTCTAAGTAAGGGCCACACGCCACCTCACTGCCTGACACCCTTATTGTTATGTGGGCAGTTTAGGTCAGTGCTAGTTGTAACGAATTTGTGTGTGTTTTTCTCCACCATTCCCTTTTTGAATATATAGTATTGCACATGTGGAAGGTAACCAAACTGTCACCTCAGTCCCAGAGGGGATAGCCTAAATATACTGGCAAATTGCATTGTCCTCCAGTCTTTCATGACACACCTCTGATGGGTCCTAGAGCAATCAGAGGCTGTACTGAGGAAGTCCTCAACTCTAAGGAAGTCCTTGAACTCCAGTTCCTTCATCCCTCTGTTCATACTGCATGTGCATCTAAAGCCCTATCCTTCTGCATCTTTATTCCTCGGTGAAGAGGAGAGGGTGATAAGTATCAGCCTACACCAGCTAATGATGAAACCTTCTTGGGTTTCACTCTCACACCAGGTAATGTTGCAAACTAAAATTAATACATTTCTATCAAAATAAGGCTGGAACTCTGACATTCAGCACTCCTATCACTCCTGTGGCTGGATTAGGGCAGCTGCTGTAACCAAAGGAGATGGCCCAAACAAAAGCCCACTTGCACAGCTTACATGTGTTATATGATCTGTGTACCTTTTCCTGAACTGTTTTAGTCAGTTCTGAGGTAATGAAGACAAAACAGACGTTTTAAAACCTCCATAGAAAGGTAGAGCCTAGGATGCATTTCTGTTACCTGGCATATACATTTGTTGGAGAGAAAGTTGGATGTGAATTGAAGACTTGAAAGAAATCAAACTACTTGAGAAGGTACTGTAATTGAAAATAAGAGAAATGTGTAAAGTGAAGCATTTGGAACTGACTTGAGAGGGAAAAAAATATAGGGCTCTTGCACTCTGAAGTTAATGTCTTGCTTGATTTGTAGTATCAAACTTCAGCAACATCTATATAAATTAACTTGAAAGTGTGGGTCAGGCATTGCCATATAGGGATAGAAAGATACGATTCTTTAAGCTTGTTCCTCAGCTCTTACACAAAGTGGAACAAGGCATTGATTAAGATATAACCAATAGTGTCCAGTTCTGGGGTCCTCAGTACAAAAGAGATGTAGAGCTCTTGGAGGTCTGGCAGAGGACAATGAAGATTATGAGGAATCATCTCTCCTACAAGGAAAGGTTGAGGCAGTTGGACCCGTTCAGTGTTGAGAAGAGACAACTGAGAGGGGACCTGATCCGTGTCTATTAGTATCTGAAGGGAGGGTGTCCAGGGGATGGAGCCAGACTCTTCTCAGTGGTGCCAAACAATAGGATGAGAGGCAAGGGGTAGAACCTGGAACACAGGAATTTCCTGTGATAGTTTTAGGCCTTCCTGGAAACCAGCTTGTAGGTAGGAAGTGGTCATATCTAGGTATTTCATCCCATTTTTCTACATAAGCCAGGGTATAAATAAGAAAGGAAGAGAAGCCTTCGCTCTCGTCTCTTCCAGTGAGGTTTGAGACTAGTAGGTCCCTGCATTGGTCTTTCTTATCTGGAAGCTGAGGTAGTGACTGCTGTTGTCTGCCACACGGGAGGTGGAGAGATTTGGCCATGTCTGGCAACCCTGTTTTCCTTGAGGGAAGTGGTGATATTTCATTTTGCTAGTTCTTTATTTTGTTAGTTCCTGGGTTTTAATTGTGCATATCTGTTTTGATTTTGTCCATTTTTGTCCCTTTTCCCTTTCCCCTTTTCCCTTTCTTTTTTTTTTTTTTGGGGGGGGGGTGTACAAAGTATTCTCACTGTATATTACTGTGATATATGTAAAATGTATATATATATTATTTTTTGTATAATTTGCTTGGTTTTGGTTTCTTTCAGTTTCTACAGTTTTTCTTTCCTTTGCTCAAAAGGTGACAGGAGGGAAAAGGCTTTCGCTAAGTTTCAGAGACTTGGTGGGAAGCCAGCTCCAAACTTGGTCATTCCACCTGAACATGAGGAAGAACTTTGCTGTGCAGGTGACTGAGAACTGGAACAGGCTATCCAGAGAAGCTGTGGAGTCTCCCTCACTGGAGATATTCAAGAACTGTCTGGATGCAATCCTGTGCCATGTGCTCCAGGATGACCCTGATTGAGCAGGGAAGTTGGACCAGATGTCTCTTCCATCCTTACCCATTCTGCAGTTCTAGGATTGTCTGATGGCAGAACTAAGTCTAGATTTCAGGTGCAATGTCACCAAGGTTTTCTTCTTTGCCTGTGAAAACCTGGTTGTGCCTAAAATCTACCTGAGGGTAAAACTGAATATGCATCATCCAAAAACAACTCATGAAAACAGAACTATCTCAGAGAGTCAAATTGCATGAGCAAAACAACACAGTTTGCCAGCATCTGGCTAATACTTGATGGAGGAGCTGGTTTGTGCTTCTTATAAAAGGATGGATATTGCTGAACCAGTTACAAACCCTACAAACTCAGTCTAGGAACATAAGTCTGAATGCACCAAGTGCATTCAGAACTGTGCAGGGCACTGAAGGCTTTCATTGACACCTCTGCAGCCACAGGGCAGGAGTGATTGATCAGCTGTGTAATAGGAATTTGGAAAAGGAATCAGCTGAGGATGCACAAGACAGAGCGGATGCCTTAAACTACTTTCTCTTCCTTGCAGTAGCTCCGTAGGGTAGACATGAATCAACTGCCGTTACAGATTCATATTGTCATAAGGCTCAGGTCACTCTCATGCTCCAGGGTTTCTTCTCATGGAATTGTTCTCTAGTATCTTCAGAACTGTGCTCCATTTTTCATCAGATTCACTTTTTTTTACTATCTTCATTTATTTCTTTGTAAGAACACATTAAAATGAACAGATGCATTGAGTTCAACACAGGCACGATATTCTCTGATATCATATTTCTCCCTAAAGGAACTAGGATTAGAGGATCAGAGGATAGGATCACTGTGAAATTCAGGCTGGAAGGGACCTCAGGAGGTCCCTTGTGCACTTCTGCTCCAAGCAGGGCCAGCTGTGAGGTTAGACCAGGTCACTCAGAGCTTTCCCCTACCAGGTCTCATAATCCCCAGGATGAAACCTGCCCAACTTCCCTCTGTGCAGCCTCTCTGTCTGCCTGCCCCTGCCCTGCCTGTCCTCATGGGAAAGGTTTCAGCACCCACAGTGAACCCCTCTCATTTCAGTTCCTGCCTGCTGTACCTTGCTGCCCTGCCATGCACGGCTGTGAAGGGCCCAGCTGCCTCCTCTCCATCCCCTCCCCTCAGGCACTGACATGTCTGTGAGGTGCCCCTGGAGCTGTCTCCATCCCAGGGCTAGACAAGCCCCCCTGCCTCAGTCTCTACTAATGGGGCCAAGCTCCAGCCCTGAGCATGGTAGGGGTGAACTCACTCCAGATTATCGGTGTTTTTCTGCATTTGGGGGCACCAAAATGGTGGTATCCAGATGTGCTCTAACAAGGAGTGCTGGGCAGAGGGGACAATCCCTGCCCCAAGCTCCTGGTGGTGCTCCTGCTGTTGCAGTCCCAGATGCTGCTGGCTGTCTCTGCTGGAGGGCTCACTGCTGGCTTCTGCCCAACTCACTGTTCCAGCCAGAATGTGTATCTGCACACCAGTTTTCTGTAGCCCTTGACCACCTTCCCTTATCAGTTTATCTCATTATTTTTGAAACTGTTCATAGTTCTAACTTCTACAACATCCTTTGCCAATGAGAAGAAAAAAAAAAGAGTGTTTTGTGAAAATTCAATTTTCATGAAAAACTGCTCCTTTTTATTCGCTTCTCTGACATTTCAGTTGGTGACCCTCAGTTCTGGGAGAAGCAGAATTTTCTTATGCAGCATACAATTTTATAGAGCTACATCATATTTCTCCTCAATCATCTATTTCCCAAGCAGAAGAATCATATTCTGTTCAGTACTTTTTTTGAAGTAGGTCTATACAGCAAATTCTAGTTATTCCCTCTGCCTCTTTTTCATTTCCATGATAGCATTTTGAGATGAGATGGCAGTATACAAAAAGAGGACACATCATAAATTCATAGTGTAATGATGCACCCTGCTTTGTGCTTCCTTTCCTAGAGATTACCAAGAGTCTCTTTACTATTTAACACTGAACTGATGTTCTCAAAGCGCTTCCAGACCTTTCTTAAGTGGTTAGAGGAAATAGAGAGCCCACTATTACGCATATGTATGTAGTTTAGATTGTTTTCCCTGAGTGGATTATCGTGAATGTAATAACACCAGCTTTTCATCTCTGCCTTCGTTTCCAGTTAATCAGTACCATGAGATCCTTCTGCAACTGTCTGCAGCTGGCTGCAGTTCAGATATTTTGGGATAGTTTTATAGATGTGGCACTTAGGGACATAGTTTAGTGGTGGACTTGGCAGTGCTGGGTTAACCGTTGGACTCAATAATCTTAGAGGTACTTTCCAACCTAAGGAATTCTAGATTCTGTGACCAACAAACCCTCTCATCTCATGATGGATGCTTTTCTTCCTACATCACTTACAAGTATTTTGAATAATGTAGGTCGCAACATAAATTTCTCTCAGACTTCACCCATATCCTCTTTTCAGCTGCTTATTTATCTCTACATTTATATCCCTACTTCTAAATATACCACTAAAGCTTTGCTGTATCCTTTTTTCTTCAAAGATCTTGGATAAAGGGACCTAGGGGAATAACTGAAGGGCAGCACTGTGTCCACTGGCCTGCACTGACCTTTCAGAAGGTGGTCAGTCTGCACCATAGCATGCCCACAACCTAAAACCTCCATCAGTTATTAGGAAACTACATGGTACCAGCCTTTCTCAAATGAAGAAGGCTCTGGCTAAATATTTAGTACAAGGTTGCTTTCACTGGGATAGATGAGAAGTGGTATTACATCAGTGCAACCCTGGCAGGAGGAGAGCTGGTCATTTCCCTTTGGGCAGGACAAAGCCTCCTTTAAGAAAGCTTTACTTCATGTACTTCAGGCTGTGCTGTCATGTTGTTATGCAGCAGAGAAGGTTCCTGCTCACTGGGTCTGTAAGGAAAAAGAGCCTCATCCTCTGAGAGAGGAGCACCATTCATACTGCTTTGTGGAGTCTCCAGGCTGCCCAGTTCTGTACAGGGAAGCACCACAGCAAGTCTCACCATGTGCTCTTTGCAGTCAAATGAAGTGTATCAGCTTTGTCAGGGAAGAGGAAGGGTAGCCTCTGCTTGGAACAAACCTAGCATTTCTCCATAATGTTCTTGAAATAAAAGTGGACCCGGTGTAATGTGTCACCTGTGTGCCTTTTACCGTAACATTTGAGGAATGCTTTTACATCTGAGGAGGGATGTTGCCTTAGCAGGGAGAAGCTGCACATTTTAATGGAAAGCCATCCAGAAAACTCACCTAGAAAAGCTCTGAAAGCCCAAAGCCGACAACAGCTCATTGACACTGACATGGACCAACCTTGTGGGTCGCCAGCCTGTCAGGTAATTCCTCTTCATGAGCAGAGCAGAGCAGGAGGACTGGGGAAGTCAAGAGAGAGGGAAAATTGGAAATGCAGGTGCTGAGGCCATCCCTGTTAGAGCCACAAGACCTCTACACTGTTAGCCCAAATAACCCTAATCAGTGGTGGTCCTAACATTCTTCTGCCTAGAAACCCTCGCTCCAGCAGTGGCCCAGGAAAGGCGTGTGAGAGAGTTGAGTAGGGACCTGAGAGAAGACTCCTCAGAAATCTCTGCCACAGCTTCACGTGTCATCAGTCCAAGGGCAGCTTGGTCTAAGATGAGATGAAATACGGAGAAGGACATTATCCACTAACCGGACTCTCCTGCAAGCCCAAGGACCTCCCTCATATGTCCCCTGGACAGTCATGAAGGACCACTTGCTTCTTCATGTAGGACATGTGCTGCTCCTCCAGCTCTTCACTCAGCACAGGGCATGGAGACGAGCTCTTCATAAGGCAGGGCCTCCAAATGTTTCCAGCCCAGACCAAATACAGCATCCCCATCCCATACACATCACACACTGTTTGCTCCTAGACCTGGCTGGTGTGCAGCAGTGAACCAGAAAATGTGTCTGTGGTCCAACCCTGGTCTCACATGCTCAGTGTCAGAGGGAACACTTGAAGTATGAGGGATTTCTTGTGCTACTCTCCACTTAGATGAAGCTGCCAAGTGAATAAGGAAACTGTTTTTGTCTCTGCGTCTGTCACAGCACAGATAAAACAACTCATCCTCTCCTTGGTTTTTTTTTTGCCTAATTCTTCTCCTACAGCCTAATCAAAGGCTGCAGAGCTCCTTCAATTTTTATTACTTTAGTGGGAATGATTACTGTCTAAGAGGGACAAAAATCCCTTTAAATAAAAAATAGGGGGTTTTTTGTTCACATCCTCAGATCATGTTAGCATTGAATTTTAAAGGTCGAGGCTGGAGTAATACAGCTCACCAGTTAGGTCTTTGCTAGCTTATTATTGCATTCAGAAGGAGAAATCTGAAAAAAATGCCAAGAATGATTGAGACCAGGCTGATGACAAAAAAGTTGAAATGAAACAGTGATGCTCACTGTGATGGTGACTTTATTAGTTTTTCCACTTCCTTCTAAAGAATGTTTCTCCCACAAAACTTAAACACCAATGCTCTGCATGAGAATACCCTGGCACTTGGTCTGCCAGGTCAGACATCTGTGATACCTCAGTCATGTGCAGCCCCTGAAAGAACACTGAGGGCACCATATGAACTGCACAAATAAAAGTGTGTCAAAAGTCAGGTATTTTACAGTGTGTAAGTTGCAAATTTTCATGCAGCTCCTAAAATGGTTCCTATCATCTCTGAGAAGCCAAAAAAGTGCTGTCCCAGAGGGCTCCTTCTATATGAGTGATTTGTAAAATGTTAGGAAGTCAGCTCATGGTTGCAAATTGCTTGACTCTCAAGAGAAGGGGTAAATAAATGAAGAAAAACTGGGAGATCAAGGACTCTGTACTCAAACAGCTCACATTTAAAAGATAGTTCATTGGTATCAGCACAACATGAAGGTACTTACATCATGTAACATGATTTGGCACTTCAAGAGCAACCATAAAACATCCACGTGCAAACAGGAATTAAAAAGTTGAGAACTTGATCTCTTGCTAAAAATATTTTTTTTGAAGTTAAGCAGTGTCAAGCAGGGAGAACAGCTAGAGAGAACAGCTAAAACACAGGATGGACGGCGGGTACAGTCTTTTGTAAGCAGGATAGCACTTTACACTTGCTTAACATTTTATTTTCATCAAATAAACCTAGTTTATTTCCATTTTGGGTCTTGCCTAGTAATAGAGTGATCTCATAGTAAGCCAGGAGGTGGTGATGTTCCTCACAGAAACAGCAAACTGCCTTGGGACAAACTAATAGTATGTACAATTCAGCATGTGTGTTGGAGGGCATCAAGCACAGGGGTGTGTGCTGTCATAAGTCATCTGGCAAGTGTAGGAGCTAGCAACATCAAGTGATAGCCAAAGGAGAAATATTTCCTCTAACAACCTCTTTGGCAAAAATCTGCAGCTTTTCCACAGCTGAGAAGAATATGTTCAATGCTCAATGAAAAAATAAATAAGCAAAGAACCCACAAAAAGGGAGTCCTGATACACATGGAAAACTTCAATGCCTGAATCCGTGTGTGTGTGGTGCCTTCATCCACAAGTTCTATTCACCCTCTGCTCTGGCTTTGATTAGCAAAGAAGTCATGACAGCCAGTCCATGGCCCTTGCTAACATCTCTGATGGAAAGTGACTTGCCAGGGAGGGGTCTGTGATTTAAGCAAATCATTTGTTACCTCCTTGACTCTAATCAGGTTGATTTATATCACTTAAGGATTTGGACCATGTACATGACTGAAAAGTGTTTGCAGTACCTCTGATTTGATGCTGGATAATAGCTTGACCTTGCTGATCTTGATATTCACACTATGGACTGTAATATTTTCAAAGTGCTCAAGAACTTTCCTTACATTTGGGGGATTTTTGGTAGTTATTTTTGAAGCCCTGATAGATGGCTGAAATATCACAGCTTTGGATTTTCCTGCCTTATGTTAGAAATTACTGTGCCATCACTTCTGAACCTCAGCTTTACAAGTCCAATATATTAAACAAAATCAGAACTGTGCAATATCTCCTGAAGGTGGGTTCATGTTACTATATTAATGTCATGTAATTCTTTATAGGTCAACTTTGAATGGCATTTGTGCATTTGTAATGTAGGAACAGCTGCCCAAAAATGAAGTCCCAGACTCTTAAATGACTTGGCATAGCCTTCTGGGCCTGAATGTCAAGTCTAGCTAAATATGTCTTCAGGGGTCAGATTTGAGTTTTCAGTCTTCAGAAATATGTTCTAGTATCAATATCCCTCGTGTTTTTGTTTCCTGGGTAATTTGGAATGATCATGATATGCCACTGTGATATTTTACCTCCTAAAAGTTTTTTTAAGAGGTTATTCCATGAAAAGCAACATTTTTATTGTTCGGGGGTTTCAATTTTTTTATTTGATTACCTCTGAGTCTTACACTGTATTTGTTCACTGTGTGTGGACCACTCTGCAAAGTACCACTTCATATTTAGTTCAAATTCTAACACCGAAACTTCATCCAATCTCTCCAGTCTCAAAAATCTTATTAATTCTCATTAATTTTCAAATCCTAAATACAAATGTGTGTATTATAGCAGAGCACATATTTGCTGACATTGAGATGAATGAAATTATCTGATTTACTGTTTGGGAATTGTGAACATACTGTATGACATCTCTGAATGCCACCATTCCTTTTGAAATGCCCTGAACTAGTGGCACTGTGAAGACTAATTACTGTGCTGTGATTTTAGGTGTGTTAAATCAGTCTTAATAATTATATGCTTGATTTAAGATTAACATATTGTGAAACAGGCTTGTATTAAGATATTGTTTGTGGCAAATGAGGCATCCACCATAACAACAGTTCTCTCCACAGCGTTAAAAGAATCCCTTCTCTTTTTCCTACAGGATATATTAAATCATCATCTTCCTCACTTCAGTGCTGAAGTTTTCTGACATTATTGGGAAGTCAGAGGGCAGCAGGGTTGCGTGAGGAAAGGTGTAGATTGAAGGGAATTGCATGAGTTAATTCAGTGAGGATGACTCTTCGTATGAGAAAGGATGTGCCAGTGCCTGTATAGGTTTAGCCTGGATCAAAAAGAAAATAGCTGGGTTGGTCTCTCTTCTTGATGGGATCCCTGAAGAGGAAGTAATTTTGCTTACAAGAATTAAAATGAACCATACTTCAGAGTCTGAGCATGACATAAGTAATTTTCAAAGCTGCACTACTCTTCTTATGTGTCTGTTTTATCTGGAGAAGCATTCTTCTTTTTGCGAGACTGAGTTTGTAATAGCAAATAGCACCCTCTTGCCAAAAAGGAGAGCTTGAAATTCCCCCTTGAATTTCTCCTGTAAGCATGGGCACCTGGCACCCGGCCACAGCACACAGCATGTGTCTGCCACCCTGAAGGCTCTTCTCTTCTGTGTGGAGAGCAGTGGCAACTGGGAAGCACTTGCAGAAAGCTGAGCTGGCAGAGCTGCCCACGGCTGAGAAAAGGGAGCCGGTCCCACTTCAGCTGCTGCTGGCCACACTATCCCACCACCTCCCTCACATGGCTAGCACCTTCTTAGACCCATTCCTGCACCATTTACGCACAACAATGGCAAAACTTGGCCACTGTTTTTGCTCAAAGAGGAGCCCAGTACAGGGCATCTCCAGCAGAGGTGTTTGTAGGAACTTTGGCCAGGGGCTGGGGTGGGACCACCCCCTTTTGGCAGCAGAGAGATGTTACATTGGCTCACGCCGTCTTCTGAAACCTTACCCCAAGACAGCTGCAAAAGAAGGAATATGACGAACAGGAACCTGGAAAGAAGGCAAAGCAGCTTCTTTAAGCTGACTCAGCCCTTGGAAGAGTGGCGGTCAGCTTTAAGAAGCTGATGAGGGAACAGCAATGGACACAGGTGCCCGATCAAGGTGTAGCACAAAGGCAAAAAGCAGATTGACGTCCCATGGGCCATCTCCAGTGGTGTGTCTTTCTAGAAAGAAGCCATTCAGATCCAGGAATAAATTATAATTTTCCATATGGAGAGGGAAGTGCAAAGATGAGTCCTCTGGGTCACCAAGAGCTTGTGTGACTGCCCAGAACAGCATCCCTGTTGGAAGGGTTGTGTGTGGATGCATGGACATCACCTTCCCACTGCATAATCTGCAGACTTTTGGTACCCCAGTAAACAGCCCTTGGGACATCCACGACTGTAAGGGCAGTGGTGTGTGCAGGCCTGGGACCAGTTCCCAAACTGCTCCATAGCACTTAAAGGACAAAACCTCAGTCAGATTTAGAAATCCCTTAAGATGGGAGGGATACTGACAGTAGCTTTACTCCTCCTTTGCTCCCACTCTCTATCCCCCTGATATTTCTTCAGTTGATATTGATCCATTTAAGATGTATAAAGCAAATAACTGTATTTAACAGCCCTAGTTGCAAGCAATCAAAGAGCTCTTAAAAAATCTCAGAATGTGAATCTAGAATGTTTACCCTCAGGCAGGAATTCCATTAATAATTTAAGATGCCTGTGTGCAATTGAACAGTAATGGTAATTTTCAGCTACAAGGAATCAATCTAACAGCATATTCCAGATGTCTGTATGCTGTGGAAACAGCATTTCTCTGGGTAAATGCCATCTTTATATACACTGAGCTCTGAAAAATTACAGCCACTTTTCTCTATGGTTCATTTATAAAGCTTTCTTGAATCCCAGGAAAAGCCCTTATAACGTGACCCGCAGCTTACATGCATATCATTCCTTGTACAGTCAGCAGAGTTGCTGCTGCCTTACCCTATAAGTTCAACCCTTCTTAAGTGTCCAAAGCCTCAGAAGTGAATCATGGAATATCCTAAGTTGGAAGGGACCCACAAGGGTCAAGTCCAAATCCTGGCCCTGCACAGAACAGCCCAAGGAATCACACCATGTGCCTGAGAGCATAAAGTGGGGGACACTGGTTTCAACATGCCTTCCAGAAGAGCAGCACTAGATCCACCTGAAGCTGGATCATCTCTTGGGTCAAGCCAGGGCACAGTTACACGTCACACATAGAAGGCCAAAGGGTGCAGTTACATATCGGACAATGTGCTGTTTCTGCAAGAAAACATATTTCAGCAGTTTGGCTATCAGCCTGGTTTCACAGTGAGATCCAAGGTAACAAATCCATGGTGGGTCTGCCTGTGGGGTCAGCAGCTTGGTGCTAGCCTGGTATGGGCTCCTCCCTCATGTGCAGGACAGGTTGTGCAGACGTGGAAAAGGCTCTATCAAGCCCAGGGTAAACCTCTGCAAAAGGTATTTTCAGGACAGGTAAGAATCAAGAAATCAAGTAGGGAATATATGAGTGCAAATAAATTCCTCAAGAAAGTAATAGCTGTAAGAACACCCAGCCTGGGCAGCGATAGCTGAAGCAGGTAGAGCAGGCTGTGCCACTGCAGGGTACTGGTGGCAGCTCTCCTCATGCAGAGCAAAACAAGGCACTGCTTTGTCCAGAGGCTCCTAAAATCTCTGGTGACATGTCTTCCCACAGGTGGGCAGTCCAATCCTTGAGATATTGTAAATAAAATGCCACAACACCCCTCCGGAAGGAGTGCACTATAAACTTAGCTTTGGTCTGATGTCTCTGCTGGCTGCCTCCAGCTGGAGGGTGGCATCCATCCCTACCTCCATCCTTCTTCACACACTGCCAAACGTTTTCCATGTTGGTGGTCCCTATTGATGGCCTTTGAGCTGTGGAAATTTTACTAGCTGTGGTTGGCGCTGTAATAACAAAAACCAGCCTGACAGACAAGGCTAATGGTGAGGGAGGGGGGAAAATAATCAGTTTTTACTGGATTTTTCTGAATTCAACCTCCCTCAACAAGGATGATTATAACTAATTAGGCAGAGCATGGTAACAACGCTCACATTTGGAAGTGTGGTGTCTCAATGGAAGAGGAAATTAAATAGGATGTGATCAGAGAGCTGCAGATAAAGAGAAAATAAGGCCAGTCCAAACCAGTAGCTTTTCATCAGAGAATAGATGAATAGGTTAGTCAAGTAGTTTTATTGTACCTAGAACACTGGTAAGTGTTATGTAGTACTGTAATTTGCATTTCAAGAAAAGCATCTGACATACCATCCTTGAGGACTTTGTTTCCCTTCTGCCTCGACCTCTCTCTTTCCTTGGAGTGCAAGGGTGCACAACTCACTTAAACCATTCCACAGGCAGAGCTTCTTCAGGTGACACCAATATGCCTAAAATATTCCTTGAAGTGAGAGAAGGGTGGGAAGGACAGCCAGGAAAGGGAGGTGGGTGTCTGGTAGCTGGAGTCTCTGTGGGAACTGCAAGTCTGGCTGAGGTGCCAGACACTGTCAGGTCATCAGGGCTCAAGGTTTCATCCTTGAGGGGCTGGTGCCTGTGCATGCACACACACAAACACACACACACACAAACCTGCAACTCAGCCATCAGAGCTGCTCCCCCTTCAGGGAGAGACCCCCTTCACCAAGAGTCCAAAGCAAATACAAGTGTTAAGTGCCCAGGGTCATAAGGCTGGAAGGATGTCAGGGCTCAGCAAACTGAGGAGCAAAATAAGGATCATAAAATCACTGAGACTGGAAAAGACCCTTAAGACCATCAAGTCCACTGAGGATGTGCAAGGTGGACCAGGTAACTGGGCACAGTGAAGGTACTGGAATCTTTGGTACAACTGAGAGACACTTGGCAAAATTTTTGGAAGACTTCTGATAAAGTAAAGCAGCTTTAAATGTGAGCAGATACTCGTGCTGCTTGGTTGCTAGCAGGTGTGATCCCAGCTCTGACATGCACAGCTCTGGTCTGAACATCCTGCAAAACTACAACCCCAAGTTTGTAACTATCCGGGGAATGTAGCTCTCCAGGCAAAGGTCTTTTTTACATCACTGTATCATATAAAAACTGAGACTCATATATACCTTGAACTCAGGAACTCAAAGAGGGCTATCAATAAAACTTCTACCCTGGAAGTAGAAGCAAGTCTTGAATGCACAGGAGCAGGCTGTCCCAGTATGCTGAAAGGCAAGCTAGTGGAGAAGACTGGCTGAAGGTTTTGAAAGAAATTAGGGGAAAAAATAGAGCTTACTGACTATGGAAAAAAGGGCTGGCTATTCATGAAGAGTTTAAGAATATAGTTAGGTCATGTAGAAAGAAAATTAGGCATAATTTGAACTCAATCTAGCCACTTCTGTTAGGGATAACAAGAAGTGTTTCCACAAATACATCAATAGCAAAAGGAGGGGCAAGGAAAACCTCCATTCTTTGTCAGACATGGGGGGGAACATAGTCACCAAAGATGAGGAAAAGGCTGAGGTACTTAATGCCTTCTTTGCTTCAGTTTTCAACAGTAAGACATGTTGTCCTCAGGACAATTGGTCTCTGGAGCTGGTAGACAGAGACAGGAAGCTGAATAGCCCCTCTGTAATCCAGGAGGAAACAGTGAGCGACCTGCTGAGCCACTTGGATCCTCACAAGTCTATGGACCAAATGGGATCCATCCTAGGGTGACGAGGGAGCTCTCCAAGCTGCTCTCCATCATTTACCAACGGTCCTGCTCACTGGGGAGGTCCCAGATGATGGGAAGTTGGCAAACGTCATGCCCATCCACAAGGGCTGCAAGGAGGACCTGGGAAACTACAGGCCCATCAGCCTGACTTCAGTACCTGGCAAGGTTATGGAGCAGATCATCCTAAGTGAAATCATACAACCACTACAGGATGGACAAGGGATCAGACCCAGCCAGCACGGGTTTAGGAAGGGCAGGCCCTGTCTGAGCAACTTGATCTCCTTCTATGATCAGGTGACCTGCCTGGTGGATGAGGGGAAGGCTGTGGATGTGTCTATCTGGACTTCAGCAAAGCCTTTGACACCGTCTCCCACAGCATTCTCCTGAAAAAGCTGGCAGCCCATGGCTTGGACAGGGGCACCCTGTGCTGGGTCAGGAACTGGCTGGAGGGCCGGGCCCAGAGAGTGGTGATGAATGGAGCTGCATCCAGTTGGCAGCTGGTTGCTAGTGGTGTCCCCCACGGATCAGTGTTGGGCCCAGTTCTGTTTAATGTCTTTACTGATGATCTGGATGAGGGGATTGAGTATACCATTAGCAAATTTGCAGATGACACCAAACTGGGAGGGAGTGTTGATCTGCTGAAAGGCAGGAGGGCTCTTCAGAGGGACCTGTACAAACTGGAAAGTTGGGCTGATTCCAACGGGATGAGGTTCAACAAGGCCAAGTACTGGGTCCTGCACTTTGGCCACAACAACCCCATGCAGCGCTACAGGCTGCATCAGAGTGGCTGGAGAGCAGCCAGACAGAGAGGGACCTGGGAGTTTGGATTGACAGGAAGTTGAACATGAGCCAGCAGTGTGCCCAGGTGGCCAAGAGGGCCAATGGATTGGCATCCTGGCCTGGATCAGGAACAGTGTGGCCAACAGGTCCAGGGAAGTGATTCTTCCCCTGTACTCAGCACTGGTGAGGCCACACCTGGAGTACTGTGTCCAGTTCTGGGCCCCTCAGTTCAGGAAGGATATTGAGGTGCTGGAGCAGGTCCAGAGAAGAGCAACGAGGCTGGTGAAGGGACTCAAACACAAGTCCTGTGAGGAGAGACTGAGGGAGCTGGGGTTGTTCAGCTTGGGAAAGAGGAGTCTCAGGGGAGACCTCATCACTGTCTACAACTCCCTGAAAGGAGATTGTAGCCAGGTGGGGGTTGGTCTCTTCTCCCAGGCAGCTATCAGTAGGATATCAGGGGAAATCCCTCAGGCTATAAATTCTGCACAGCACAAGTGGGCAAATTTCATCCAGCAATTCTTGCTTCACACTCTCCTTATACCAAAATTGCATCTCACTTTCAAGCTGGGCACCTGGCTTTGAACACCCTTTTTGGACAATGATTTTTCCTCTCCTATGAGCTGAAAGAACAAAAACATAAACAAGTACATGAGAAAATTATTGCCTCAGCAATAACCTCTCCATAACCTAGTGGGAAGGTACTGTGTACAAAAAAAGAATCTGCAGTTAGATATAACAGTTGCCAATAAAAGCTTCAGGCTGTGTCACTGAAGCTGTATATTATCCATGGAATTTGTGGAATCTATTTTAATTTATCCACTTCCCCAAGAATATGAATGAGGCAAATAAAAAGCTTCATAGGAGCAGAAACAACGGCACAGCTATGGAGGTTTCCAGGTAGAGACTGGCAGCTCAGGCTTTAGGCAAGATGACAAATAATGAAAGGCTGGAGCCCAGCAGCATGTGGTTTCTCCCAGGTGCCTCATGCTGCAGCATCATTCCTTACAGGAGGGCCTGGCCAGTACCACACAAGGAGGAGAGGTGATGGCTGCCTGTACAGGGAAGGCTGGGCAGTGTTCATGGAGAAACTGTCCCCAGACTGAGGGACAGGGCATCACTCCCTGGGGGTGCCGGCCAACCCTTTCCATAAGCGTTCTGCTTGCTAAACAGTGAAAATAAAAATAAAAAATAAAATGTTTAGCCAAACCTTAAGATAAAGGGAAAAAGTAACAACTGCCCCATTTAAAAATACATATGCCTGCCAAAATGTGTCACCTTCTGCTCTTCCCTTCTCTGAATGTGCTACAAGTTCTCAGCTTGCCCATCCACAGCTTCCATTCAGTTTGTTACACCACCCTGAACATATGGATATCTCCTGTGTCCTTCAGCTATCACTTTTACATGGGGGTGGGGTGATAAACATATTTTTGCAGACCACATAGAAATTCCCCAGTAACAAGTTGTTAATCTTTAAAAGTATTGATATTTTTCAACTCTTCTAAAAATAGTGGATTTCATTTGTTGTAACACTGCTGCTCCTTCCTAAATTTTATTTCCCTAGCACTTTGCAGAGGAAGAGCTAGAGATGTGTAAGAAGCTACTTGAGCAGAGCTGGACCAAGAACATCAATATCCAATATTTGACCTGGCTGTTCAAATGTCAACCTGTCCACATTCCATTAAAGCACCCCTTCTAATACTGCATGTTTGCTGATTTACTTGTTTCTAAGAGAGGTAAAACTTACGTAATACCTAGTTCAGACAAAAAAAAACCTTTATGAGCAATTTAAAGGTCTACGACAGTAGCCAAAACTACACCATGGAAAGCTGACTTGCAATTAAACATCTTACCAGCCACAGTACCCAGCTGAACGAGCTGAGAACACACGTACTCATCTGGATTAGTGGTTATCCTATGTTGCAGAGATCCCATGTGACACCAGCATCCCAGTGGAGCTACAGCTATTGGCCTTCCCCTCCTTATTTTGTGCCTCATGTATCATAGCTCAGGTGAAGGTCAGTAAGTCTCGTGCTTTGCCTGCAGAGTGCCTGGCATTGAGCACAGAAAAGAGGCCGGGAATCTGCTCCAGCAGGCTGTTTAAATGATTTTTTTTTTCCTGCTGATGCCTCACTCCGCAGCTTCTGCATCCATATGAAGACAGTGCGGACAAAACATGTGGTTCACTAGGGCAACCGAACTGCAGGGAGTGATGGTAGTGGCAGCAGGTAACAGTCTCTGGAGCTTGTGAGCCTGGAAAAGAGCCAAGTGAGCTCCCAGAAGCAGAGAGTATACTCTCTGGAGCTCTACAATGCCTTTCAAAATCAGGATAGAGGTAAACTCCAACGAAAAAGGGAAGGATAATCCTCAGGGAAGGACAATCCTCAGGGCTGCATGCACTGTAGTACAGCTGGAGCCTCTCACCATTCTGAGGGTGCTTCTCCATTGCAATTAAAGAATATAAGGACTGCTCATTAGCTGATATGAAAGAGCTTCTCTTGTGAGGCAGAGATGTTTTGGATACCACGGGGTTTTGGATAAAGGCTGAAACTGAGAGGGTTTGCTCTGACAGCCCTGCTGCAGCATCCTCCTACAACTTTCCACTTGTAGAGGTCTTTTTTTTTAATCTCCCTTTCTTTCCTTTTCTTTCTCTGCCACTAGCTGCGAGCTGACTCTTTCATTTCATATCTTCCCTAAGGCTGAGCAAGACATAACCCTTGTAGATCTCACTCCTGCGCAATGGGGAAGCAACACAGTCCTGGTGCTGCTACCCTAGCTACTAATGCCATTCCTTTTCTCTCCTGCTAAAAGGATCAGCTCATCATCTGCAAAAGAAGCACAAGGTCTGCTGGGGGACTAACAAGCAAATGTGTAATAGGACTTGTACTCACTGCACCTCATCTATGCTTACTCATCTGGCTCCTGCAAAGGAGAGTGTGGGTGGCCCCATGGGAAAGGAGTGGGGGCAGCCAAAAGCTTTTCCTTTCGTGTGTCTCCAGACTCTCTCCTAACTTTGCATGTGAATAGAGACTTCCATGGGCCCAGTGCAGACTGGAAGCAAGTCTGTTTGGAGCTGCAAACTAGAGTAAGAACTCAGCAGAGGGTGGCTGTCGTCCCTTGGGCAGCACCATGGGAAAAAGTGAGATTGCCTGAGCACCAGTGTCTGGTCTTTCATGGTGGAATTTTAGGTCTTGGATTGCAACACAGAGGTGGAGAGATGCTGATTATGATACTGGAAGTTAATCTGATGTAAGGCAGGTGAACGCAAACAGATCTTTGCTTTCATGGGTAGCAGGACACAGGAGCAAAGATAAGTTTTTTGATATGAATATCTCAAGGTATCTCTCTGCCTTGCCTTCGATCCTTGCTTCTGTCCTCTTGTAAATACTCACAGTTTAAAAGTGTTACCTCCTGTTATACTAATATTTTCAAAAGTTTAACCAGCAATTCCAACGTAAAGACACCAATTCGTTTTCCTTGTTGGTATATTTAGCAAATTTCTTATACTTTCTCCACTGTATGATTGGCAAATCTGCACTTACCCAGGTACTGTGAGCAAGATATTTCATGATGACAGAGAGAAATATAAGGAGCAATTTAATGTGTCCAATCTCATAAAAGCCTGGCAACATTTGTATCATGCAAAAAATCAAGACCTGCTAATACAACAAAATGAACCCCCAGTTGTACTGAAGCTTGTGAAAACATGAGTTACTACTTTAAATATGTTGTAAAACATTTGAAATTCCAATTTGCTTTGGTAAAAGCTTTAGTAGTTCATTTGACAGCAGAATTGGGTACAGAAGATGAGAAAGACAGCAAGGACGTGGTGATAAGACACTGTGCATATAGATAGTCAGAGATGTGAGATAGGAAATCAGTAGAAATTGTGCTTATGCACGTGAATGATAGTTTAATCTCAATTCCCAGTCTTTCATGGCAGTACCTTGGGTTCATTTATGTTCATCTTCACTCTTGATTCTTCCAGTGGGCTTCCAGAGAACTGGTTGGTCTTGCTTTGGGCTAAATAAATTCAAAGTTGCAGAAACAATTCTCTATTAGCATGAAGCAGACAATTTGCAGCAAACTAATAAATTGTGGCTTCACAGGAACACTACCACAATCAAGAAAAACGCCCATTGATGGTCCGCATGTTCTCTGGGGCTGGATGCGCCTCCATGGCCCTCTGGAGCACTCTGCCCCATGACCTTTCAGGGCACACACAGGGACAGGGACTTGCTCATTCCATCCTTGGCTCATGCCAACCCTCCACAAGGCTCACAGCTGCTATTTTTGCAACGTGATGAAAGTGCCCTTCTCCTGCTCCATGACTTTGCCAGCCGCTTGTACCTCTCCTCTGGCATCTTGAAGCAAAAGTCAGACATAATGTCCAGTAAGAGCCTGCTACAGAGGACTATTTCCTGAAAAAGTCCCAGACTTGACTGTGTTGTTGGACTCCCTCCCCAGCTTCTCAGATACACCTTGGCATACAAAAGTGGGCATACGTGGCCAGTGCTTGAGTCTTTCATGTCCGGGTCCCAGGACATGAAGTCTGTGCACTGAAGCAGATGACATCCCATAGATGACCAGGTTCAGCTCTGTTAGAAGAATTTCATTTCTCCCCAGAGCCTATAACATCACTGTAGTTTGGGTAGGTGTGGTACTGCTGCTGTGCCCAGCCACACACCTCCAGGCATCACATCAGCTGCAAACACAGCCATTCCAGTCTGGGAGTCCACACCTTACACAGAGGACAAGGTGGTGAAATTCTGTTTTCTCCATCCTTTTCATCAGAAATTTCACCTTCCTTTTGAGAAATATGGTATCTTCACTGCAAATCTCCTGTTTCCTGAGTTACAGGATTTATAGAAAGCAAATTTCAATAATGAAAACACCACTCCAAAACCAGAGAAGTTCCACATTGCTCCAGTTGCATGGATGGCTAAGCTCAGAAAATCCCATTGCTCCAGAAGTTTATTTAAGAAACTCAGGAGTGTTTCAACATTGAACTCCTTCCTACCACTGTGAGTTTCAAACAGCTCTGTTCATATCCAGGTGCTAAAATAGTAATAAAAAAACTGCACCCAAAAATAGTTGTCAGGTTTTGAATTTGCCTAAAATTTATCAGAAATAAGATGTGAGGAGCTGGGAACTTACCTGAAGCACTGCAAAAACAAAACATGAATTTTGAGATAAATTATGTAATCCAGGGATTCCCTTCTCCTGCACCCCAATTAAGGAAAAGGTTTAGAAAAGCTGGTGATATATTTTCATCCATTTGTATTTGACAGAAGTCACGATGGAACACCTTTTTTCAAGAAAAAACACCAATAAAACACCTTGCAGAGCTGTAAAATTGTGTCAGGATCAGTTAAGAAGGGGCTAATGGGGTTACTCTGCTTATTAGTTTTTTCTTTATGGTGGTGATCCCTATGGATCAAACAACAAGCTTGTCTCCAACTCTTATCTCTGAAATATGAGTTAGCAGGTGTTTCCCTGTGGACTTCTGGAAAGTCACATGAATTCAGCTCTTCTTGCTGAATTGCACAAGGTTCCTGCCAGATGCCCATGCTGGCCTGTCCAGGTCCCTCTGGATGGCAGCATTGAGCCTATGGACTGGTACTACCATCCCAGCTCCGTGTCACTGGCAACTGTGACAAGGTGAAGGGCTCTTCATCACTTCCTCCAGGTCACTGTTAATGGTGTCACACAGGACAGGTCACAGGACAGACCTGCAGTATTCCATTCATTACCAGCTCTCAGGAAGAAGGTATATGACCCACTAACCATGATCCGTGGAGCCTGGCCACCCAAACAGCTGCTTACCCGTCTAGGTTTCCATCCAGTCAGACTTCAATTTCATGATTTAGATGCACGAATATTATGGCAGACAACACTGAAAGCCTTGCCAGAGTTTACATGAACTGCACCCACATTATTAAAGCTGAAGTAAGTGAGATCCAGTGCTCTCTCTACATTGACAGTTGTGGTCATTTTATCACAGAAGACGAACAGGCTGGTCAGGTGTGATTTGCCTGTGTAAAGCTCTGCTGAGGGCTCTCATTCATCCTCATGAGCCCAGAAATGGGCTCTGTGATTTTCCCAGGGCTAAAACAAGGATGATTTGCCCATCATTCCCAAAATTTTCCTTTTGACTTTAAGACAATCATATGTAACAACCTTTTCCACATTGTGTTACATACAAGCAGTCATCTGCACACCTGGCATAATTTTTGTACTTTCTTTTTTGTCCTTTCTTTCAGCTCTGTTCTGTGGTCATCTTTTTGATCATCCCAGTTTACCTAAAATTATCTGGGAGGGGGATTGGAATGAGAAACTCAACCCTGTCCTCTAAAGTCTGTCCAAGTTCCAGCAGTGCTAAATAGAGAAGTGGCTCTGTTGATACTACTGTCACCTCGCCCCGCAAACATGTACAGAATTTGCCAGTCCACAGTATGCATACACTGCCACAGACTGTCCACCAGAAGCAACTGACAGTTAAGGAGATAAATAAGCTTTCAAAGGTTCTGTCAGTATATTACAGAACATGAAGCACATACACTCATCATGTCTACTACGCCCCTCTGAAGCACTCTACCCCCCAAAAAAAACTAAGAGTGAAAAGAAAAAGAGTGTGTGTGAGATCCTTGTCTACCTACCAGGAGGATTTATCCTAAGTGGTTTCCACAAAAGTACAGAGACCCTAGAGACAGAAAGCGTTGTTGACCAGTGTTTTCAAGTTGTTAATAAAACAGACTCCAGAAGGTGCTTGATACAGAGTAGAGATGCCTTACTTGTATTTTCAGTGGAGGGAATCTCTGTTGTCCAGAAAGACACAGGTGAAGGTCCAGCATACAAAGGAGCCACTCGCACTGATGGCATATCTGAGTCTTTGGCTCTAGTTTTTACTTCAAGTAGGAAATTGATCTAAAAAGTCCATGATGGATGAGAATGAGGCAATGAACCCTCCTTAAGTTAAATGAAACTATTAAAATAAGATTTGCATCAGTTTTACAAATAAAAATACACCTGTTCTTTCTGAGCTTTGGTCCAGACCTTTTCAACTAGTCCTCCAGAAGTTCCTTTGTTTTCACCTTCTATACACTAATAGCATTAGATAACAGATCTCTTCACTGAACACCTGAAATATTTCCTAAAATACAAGCATCTGACATTTGCCTCAGTCACCCGGGGAAAATACTAACAATTTACTCAAGTTAATATTTGTGCTTTTTGAGAACCTTGCTTAGTTATGGTTTGACAGTGAGTTGAGGTCAAATATAATTTTGCCCATTTCTGCTCTGTCAGTCACAACAAAACAACTCTTGGCCTCTGACTGGCACAGAGAAGACTCTTTGGCTTCTCTTGAATTCTCCATGGACATGAGTGCTACTTTCTGGCCAGTGGTGCCTTCCATAAAATAACAACTACAGATGACAGGACACCTTGGAAAGCACTTCTAACAGTTCTTCAGTATTCTCTCGTGCAGCATGACACAATTCTTGCTTTTCAAAATGTCACTGCTGCTCCAGCACATAACAGCCCCAGGTCCTTTCGTCAAAGCTAGCAGGAGTGTCACATAACTTGTGTTTAACTTTTAGGGAAATCTCATGCTCTATTTCCCTTGAAGCTATTTAGACAGAATTCCTTTAAATCTATTATGGCCCAAGAAGGGTTATTTGTGATACCAAAATCCAGCTGTTTACCTTGATATTGTAACCTTATTTCCACTCTTTACAAGTCTCTCTCTCCCTTTTGTAAGGGTTCCTTTGTGTTGATTCTAAGGGCTCAGCATAAAGGAGCTCTCACAGCACCTCTCCCAGAAAAAAAAGATTAGTGTGGATAACAAAGGTTGAGAGCACTATCGGTAATTTTAATTTAAAAATATTACTTTTGTCTTCTTGAAGCTGTCTCCAATCCAAGCAGAATAGGGTCAGCAGATAAAAAACTGAGAAAAAAGATAAAATAAATAAAATCCCGATAAAGCATGGAAATGCAAAATCAGGGCATCCCAACAATCATATTTCTCTTCTGCGGTGACACTACCAAAATGATATGATCATGATCAAAGTTTTAAAGTAACTGTGACCATAGATTAGACTTGATTAAAGTTTTAGACATGTTACATTCATTTCTTTCTACTTCCAATGTCCTCCAGAGACACGTACAAACTAAAGCATTCAAACTCAGGGGACTTTCCTGAAAGAATTGCCCTTAATATTTTAGTTGTTGAATAAAATCACTGTGTGGAACATGAATCTAGCAATTCATCTTTTACTGATAGGACTCTTGGTAAATTGTCTGTTCCTCAAGTTATAAGACTGGAGAAGCTATTATGAGAACAGGGTATTTTATTTCAGATGCAACCACGCAAATCTCAAGGAGAGAGGAGGCTGGCAGAAAGAAAAGTCCCCTGATGTATATCTTTTAATTAACATTACAAAACATTCCTTTCTGTATGCAGGTAAATCATTTATGCACAGTTCACTCGTATTTCTAATCCTTATCACTAAAACCCTATTTTTCCCCAAGTTTGATTTATTTTGAAAAAAAAATTGAACTAGCAAGTTGTATTGTACGATGAGGGAGTTCAGGATGTAAAGCACTGAGGGGACAACAGCCATTTAAATTGCATTAATTCTTCCACAAAGTGAGAGCATAAAGGTGACTCAATCTGTCTTACCCAAGTTTTATAATATTCACTTAATGTATCCAAGTTTATTTTAAGGTGGTTTTTTTGAGGTGGTTTTTTTGGTTTGGTTTTTTTTGTCTTTTTGGGGGTTTGTTGGTTTGGTTTTATTTTATATTGCTGAGCTATGAGCCCAGGATATGTTAATCTTTTAGGGCCTTACTTGACTTGTCAGCAAGCCAAATACAAGAAAAAACTCCATTGTCTTTGCATCAGGATCCTTTCCCCAAAGCAAGAAGCACAAGCAGAAGTTCAGACCCAGTTCAGCCAGTGTCTGTGTGGACAACCAACGTACTACCAGCATGAACTCACCCACTGCCTACATCTTCTGCAGATCCCATGGAGCCTCTTCCAGCCCTCAGTCTCAGCTGACAGCTGTAGAGGAAGGCTGACTTATTAAGGTAAGCTATTAAAAATAAAAACAACTACTTAGACAAGATTAAAAAATTAACATTCCTGTCACTATGCAAAGGACTACTTTTGATAAGTAATTGGAAGAATTGTCTTGAAACTTTTTTTGAGGGGGACAGACTCAGTGCACAGGCACATAGTGCTTACAGCACAGTCACATATAAACTCAAGTTACTGTACTGCAAGGAATTCTTCCCTGTTAGACACCTTTTTTCTCTCTGCTTCACTAGTTTCCTGAAATTTGGGTAGAGGTTAGATTTGCACCCCAACGATTGAAAGGAATTTTGACTTCTACAACTTGTCCATCCACCAAAACGGGATTAATTTCACACTCTTTGTTCCTGCAGCATCTGTAGTAGTCATCTACTATGACTAGATGCACAATATGCAAGGTCTTTAAAAATGGTTAGCTGAACTACTAAGGTATTGAAGAGAACAGCAAAGAAACCAGTCCCTCTCAAGAATGTGTGGTGGGTTACCCTGGCTGGATGTCAAGTGCCCACCAAGCCACTCTATCAACCCCCTACTCAGCTGGACAGAAGACAGAAAATAAGACGGAAAACAACTCATAGGTTGAGATAAGGCAGTTTACTAAAGCAAAATGAAAGGTTGTGTGTGCACAGGCAAAGGAAACAAACATCAAAGCCTTTATTCTCTACTTCCCATCAACAAGTGATGTCTGGCCACTTCCCGGGACAGGGCTTCAGCACGAGTAGCAGTTTTTCCGGAAGGTAAACATTGTAAATAATGAATGCCCCCTGCTTCCTCCTCCTTTTCTTGTCTTTTATATCCGAGCAGATGTCATATGCTATGGAATAGCCCTTTGGTCAGTTTGGGTCAGCTGTCCTAGTTGTGTCCCCTCCCAAGATCTTGCACACCCCCAGTCTACTGATGGGGGGCAGAACGTTGGAGAGACAGTGCCGATGCTGTGCCAACACTGCTCAGCAGTAGCCAAGACACTGGTGTGTTATCATCTTCTTTCTAGCTAACAATGCAATGGAGAAAATGAACTCCCTCTCAGCTAGACCAAATACAATCTCCACTGCTTATTCCATATCATTTGTGTCATACTCAGAACCCACAAAATTTAATCTTCTAACTACTCCACTGTATTTACTTCTCATTATTGAAATCTCTGCTTACCAACACTTACACCTTTAACTACATCCTTAAACCATATTTATACCCAGCATACAGATTGATACTTTTTCATTAACTATTATCCCCAGTCCTTTCATAGATAGACATTATTTTTCCATTCCATGGGCTTCCTCCAGCTCTCCAGATGTAGAGAAACAGGCCATGACTTGGACTCCATCCCACCAAGATGGGTGCTCAGGGCAGGAGAAGCAGCACACTCGATTGTTGGGCACCAACAGCGGCTCAGCCTGGGTTGCCATTGCACTCGCCTTGCTCCTTGCAAAATTCACTCTTCGTCAGTTCATGTCCTTCCTGTTACTTTACTTCCTGCAACATACAACTTACACCACAGATTATTTTCCCCCCAAGGTTAAATCTCCTTGAGGCACACACCGTGTCTCCCCATCCTTCTGCATTACCCACCAAGTATACCCAGGTCCTCAAGAAAAGACAATCCCACGGATGGGTTTGCCTTTTCCCATGTGAGGAGAAATCCACACTGACTTCCCCAGCCACTTCCCCATGCGTTATATGGGTACCTTGTCTCCTCCCACAGTATGCAGGGATTTTGTTTGGGCAGGACTAGGGCGGTTAGCAGATTCTCCGGTGTTAACCAGCCAAAGGGCTTCTGCTAAATTTCCATGCCAATGCTTCCATGACCCATTGCCTAATGCTCTTAACACAGTCCTCAGCAACCCATTATACCCTCTCAATCTTACCAGAGGCTTGTGAGGGATAGGGGATGTCATACACCCACTCAATGCCATGTTTCTTTGCTCAAGAGTTTTTGAAGTTACTCTGAAAATAAGTCCCATCGTCTAATTCAATTCTTTCCAGGGTACCATGTTGCCACAAAATGTACCTTTTCTTGACCAAGATTGTCTTTTGAGCAGTGGCATGGTTTACAGGATATGCTTCTAGACAAACAGTAGTTGCCTCCACCATGGTCAGTATGTAGCAGTTGCCTTGGCATGTTTGTGGCAGTGGTCCAATACAGTCAGTTTGCCAGGCCTCACCATAAGGAAAACCCAGCCACTGCCCTCTCTTCCAGGGAGATTTTACTCACGTGGCTCACTTGATTGCAGCACAGGAATGACTTGCTGTTGCTCAGGGCCCCATTCAAGATAGTTCTTTTGGGTCACTCAGTAGAGGGGACTCACAAGCTGACTGTAACCTGGAACACACATTCTCCAGAACCCCACAAGGCCTAGGAAAGTTTGTATTTCCTGCTTGTTAGCTGGTGGAGACATAGCTGTTATCTTGTTTACTGCATCCATGGGCACATGATGGCATCCCTCCTGCCATTTTATTCCCAAGGAATGAATATCCTGTGCAGGTCCCTTGACCTTACTTTTCTTTACAGTAAACCCAGCTTTCAGAAGAATCTGAATTACTCTTTTTCCCTTCTCAAACACTTCTGCCTTGTTGTCCCACACCATGATGTAGTCAATGTAGATGCTCAGGAGCATCACCCATTTCCAGTACAGTTTGGATTAGTCCATGACATATGGTAGGGCTCTGTTTCCACTACGGGGGCAGTTGATTCCAGGTTTAACCCCGTCATGTGAAAAGCACACTGTGATCTGCAATCTGCTGCCAAAGGAATTGAGAAAAATGCATTGGCGGTGTCACCTGTAGAATACCACTTGGCTGCCTTAGACCCATACTGGAGCTCTAACATGTCTGATGTGGCAACACTCAGTGGTTCAGGGTTCAGGTCATGACAGTCTTCACCCTCCATCAGACTTTTTCACTGACCATGTGGGACTATTTAAAGGTGAATGAGTCTTGCTGATGACTGCAGTTTATGAATCAGCTCAGGTATGGGAGCCAGGAAGTCTCTGTGTGGTATTGCCGCCAGTGCACTGTTCTGGTGGCAATTCGCACCTGCTGCTCAGCTTGCAGCAACCCCACGATGCAGGGATCTTCTGAGAGGCCAGGAGAGGAAACAACTGCTGGGTCTTCTCTGTATTCACAGTGGCTACACCAAAAACACATTGGTACCCCTTTGGGTCCTTGAAGTACCTCTCTTGAGGTACTCAGTTCCAAGGATACAAAGGGCCTCTGGGTCAGTCATAAAAGGGTGCTTTTCCCACTCGTCCCTTGTTAAGCTCTCTTCAGCCTCCAATACAGACATCCCCTTGTCACTCCAGAGATCAAGATGGGTTCTGTGCCCCTGTTCCCCAATGGCACCAGCGCACACTATGCACCAGTATCTACCAAAGCCTTATATATTTCTGTAGGTCTGATGTGCCAGGCCATAAAATCCAATATACCCAGTCATCCCTTTCCTCCGCCTGGCCAAAGGCAGGGACCCTCTATTCCTGCTCCTGGTCAGAGTATTCACTGTCTGACCCTTGCAGTGCCAGACCAGAAGTCCCCCCACCAGGATCAGGAGAGGTAATTTCAGTTCTTCTATGTCTGGGAGATTGCTGATTGCCTTTCTGTGTCTACAGAAACTATGCTGACAGTCTTCTTGGGTGGTCCCTTCTTAACAGCTCTCTTCTCTTTCAGTTCACGTACACGGGCTTCCAGCTTAAAGGTGGGTTCACCATCCCACTTCCTCATATCTTCCCCCTGGTCACACAGAAAGAACCAGAGTGCACCACGTGTCATCTGTCTGGGACTCTCTTTCCCTCTGATCAGGGCAGGAGAAGACTGATTTCTTGGGCTGCCCTTGACAGTTGAGGTGCTGGCCTGTAGGGATGAGGAGGTACAGAGGGTTTCTTCTAAGTTTTTGAGCCAGAAAGATGCTCTCTCTACAGTTGGTGTATCCATTTCTGGGTAATACAGTGCTGCCAAGCTGTTAGAATAAGAAGCAGGGGCACTTTGAATCACCTTCCTCCACATGGCCATTGTGCAGGGGACATCCTCTGGATCTTTAGAGACACTATCATTATTTAAATCACTATAGATGACTTCCACCACTGCTAATTCTCTCAAGTACTGGATACCTTCATCTGCAGTAGTCCACTTTCCTGGGGAGTTCACAAGATCTTCCTTAAATGGATATCTTGCCCTCACACTTGAGAGGAGCCGTCTCCAGAGACTGTGAATTGCTGCCTCTTTTCCAATTCCTCTTTCAATTCCCCGATCTCTAGCAAGGGATCCCAGCTGTTGGGCTTCTCTGCCTTCCAGTAGCTCACTGTCAGCCCCATAATCCCAGCATCGAAGCAGCCAGGTAGAAATCCGCTCACCTGGCTGGCGGCTGTAATCTTCCCGCAAGTCTCGAAGTTCTGATGAGGTCGGGGACCGGTTGACTTCCGTTTCCTGTTTGAATTCTCTCACTCCTTTCTCAGATTTATTTGTTGAAGGACTGGCTTCTTGATCAGATCGTTCCTTTCCCGATGATTCATCTTCTTCTTTTTCGTCTTCTTCTTCCTCTCCTTCTTCTTCTTCTTGTTCTTTTTCTTCGGCTTCTTCTTCCTCTCTTTCTAACTGACAATATGGACCTGTAGTTCTCCTTGTCCCCCTTTTCTTTTCCACCACAGGGACAGTTACAGTAGTTGTGGTTTGAGTCCCTTTCTCAACCATGGTGTCCTCAAATGCAGTTTGGGTCCCTGCCTCCACTACAGTCCTCTGAGAGTACTGAACTGTGGCTCGATAGGCACAGGCCAGGCCCCAGTATAGGGCAAAAAGCCTCTGGTTTTCATTGGGTTGGGCAAGGCACCCTTCTATCAGGTGATGTGTTAGCTTGCCAGGGTTGAATACCTGTTCAGGTGTAAAGTCCCAGGCAATGGGAGGTGATAACCGCCCTAGGAACCTGCCCAAATCCTTCCACACCCCCTGCCACCCAGGCACTGGTCTCTTCAGGGTACATTTCGACATCACCTCATTCAAAATTTGTTTTCTCTTATACCAGGATGACACCAGATTCCACAAACACCATAATATGCTTACAGTACTAATTAGTATTAAACAGATCATGTAAGGATGAACAAGGACTGCAGGAGCCTGCATAATAAGAGTATCCACAACAGTTCCGGGTAGGGAGATGTATTCCCTCATTGTCTCCACAAGATAGGTCCCCCAGCACAGCAAGGCCATCAATGCCAGGGAAAAGCACAGAGCCATTGTTTGTATTAACATGTTCCCAAGCTCAGCAAAATAAAGCGATAAGCAGTGCAGCTGACAAACTCCGTGCCCCGCACAGTAGCTTGCTACTCAATGACTACTGTTATTATAGCATGCAATACATATATATAATGTCGTTGTCTCACCCCACATTAGGTACCAAAAAGGATTGTGGTGGGTTGACCCTGGCTGGATGCCAAGTGCCCACCAAGCCACTCTATCACCCCCCTTCTCAGCCAGGCAGGGGAGAGAAAAAAAAGATGGAAAGCAACTTGTAGGTTGAGATAAGGCAGTTTAGCAAAGCAAAAGCGAAAGGTTGTGCATACACAAGCAAAGAGAAGAACACCAAAGACTTTATTCTCTACTTCCCATCAACAGGTGATGTCCGGCCACTTCCCGGGACAGGGCTTCAGCATGGGTAGCGTTTGCTCTGGAAGGCAAGTGCAGTAAATAATGAATGTCCCCTCCTTCTTCTTCCTTTTCTTATCTTTTGTATCCGAGCAGACGTCATATGCTGTGGAATAGCCCTTTGGTCAGTTTGGGTCAGCTGTCCTAGTTGTGTCCCCTCCCAAGATCTTGCACGCCCCCAGTCTACTGATGGGGGGCAGAACATTGGAGAGACAGTCCTGATGCTGTGCCAGCACTGCTCAGCAGTAGCCAAAACACTGGCGTGTTATCATCTCCTTTCTAGCTAACAATGCAAAGCACAGCACTGTGAGGGCTGAACTCCATCTCGAACCAGATCCAATAGGGGATGTTAAGCCACAATGTTTCCCTACACTTTTTGAGTATGAGCTGGAACTTTAAATGCTGGTATCTGTTTTTAAAAGTTTGGTATCAACCACCTTTCTTCTTCTTCCACCCCTGGCAAATATGTTTATAAAGTCAACTAAGGATTAATTCAACCTGGGAATAAGGTTCCACACAGAGACAAGAAGCCTGCAACTGAGGAACATCACCAGCCTCCCCCCCCAGCTGCCCTGGTCACTAACACAGCTCTCCTGCTGTGAGATGGGACAGGGATACCTCAGCTTTTTTTGACTACCAACAACAAATGCTTACTGGGAAAAGTAATCTTGGAAATGTAATCTTAAATTCAGGAGAAAACCTTAATACTGTTTACAGCATTTCCTATACATACTGCATTTGCTCCAGTGCTCTTCCTTACTGCATCATTCCTCCTGCTTGCTGTATTTGGGACTTCAGTAACACCTGGGAAGATGGGAAACTGCACAGAGCATTATTAGCTTGATCATTTTTTGACATTACACTACTCGCACTACTCTTTTGATACACACACTGCTTTTGCTCACACTACTTTTGCTACTCAGAAATTATTAGCTGTTTTGAACTATTCCTGCAAAAGGGTGGGTTGGTTTTTTTTATGGACATAGAGCAAATAGGCCATGAGAATGATAAATCTAACTAAAGCAACAGAATGCACTCCAAAGATATTCAAACTTCTTTTGAAGCATTTCTATTACGGAAATTTTTTTATTATATTCTGTGAAACAATTTACAATACTTTTCTCTCTCTCTTTCATTGTTATTACAATTTAAAAGATTAACTAAAAATACCCTACCAAAAAATGAAACCAGTGGAGCAGTCCAATTCAATTGTACTTATTCTGCATGCTCCAAGAAATTAAGACACAGTTTATCAGCAACTGTGTATAATTAGTAAGAAACCTATTTAAACCTAATGATACGCATGGCCAGGGTTGCTGCTTCTCAATGGAGACAGTAGTTCTGCTTAATTGGGATGCTTTCAGATGGCATAATTGTTGAAACTGATGCTCTGCTCTGCTGGTTCAGGCTTCTGGTAGGTCTCTCTCCCCATTCTGCTGGGAACATTTTGCAAGTGGAGCTCCATAGCACCCACAGGGCTCCCTCGCTGATGCCTTTTACCGCCCAGCTTGTGCCTCCAGCACCAGCTCTGCACTGGCAGCTGCCCCCCTGCAGAACAAATCTGCTGCTGAGGACTCAGGGGTGAGGTCTGCTGTCAGCTCCCTTGATTTGAGTGTTGAAATGGTGCCTTTCAGTAGCTGGAAGGACTTTCAGCTCAAGGGTTCAGCAACATGACATGGACATGCCTGTGACACCTACCACACAGAACAGCAGTGATTACAGCTGCCTAAATGACTTCATTGAGAAGTTTAAGAAGTTTGTGATTCCTGATGCTGTGACTTCCTCCTCAGCAAACACCAAATGACTTTTATACCTTGCATTAATGCTACCACACCTGATAGCCACTTACTAGCCTGTGAGAAATAGGTCAGAAGCCTTAGCTCAGCTCCTAGAAGTCTCCCTCTCACTCAAGCCTTTTGTTAGTAGTCTCAGTGGGAAAGCGTCATCAAGAGAGTAAAATGTTTTCTCAAACCTGCAGATGATCTCTCCAAATCACAGCACCATCACTCTGCTGGGCAATATAAGAAAACTTGCAAAATAGCTGATCCATCATGCAGAAATAATGAAAATTGGCTCAAAGGATGACAGTTTCTTGTGACCATTAAATTCAATGCAAATAACTAAGAAAGGAGGATCTGTCAAGAACAGTTTGTAAAGGCAGCATTTTAGACGAGATACCAAAGCCAGGACAAAGTTTGCACAGTCCACATCACTTGGCAGTATGCCAGTATAACATGAGATGGCTCCACTTCCACCAACAAAGAGCTTAGTGCTACAGCAGAGTCCCTCAAATCCAACTAAAGTAGCTAATTGTGCCCATCGACTGAAACCAGACCTGTCAAATGGTTCCATGCCAGTCCAGTGAGCCCTCAGGATCAAGGGAGCAGAACAGCACTGCAGGCTGTAACAGGGTGAGCTGTGAAGGTAACACAAGTCTGGGAAAAAATGTGGAAAGGGACATAACTCCAAGCTGCTTTGCAGACCAGCAGCTGGCCTTCAGCAAAAGGCTGAAATATGGGAGACCACAGCCAGCTTTCAGCAGCTGAAAAAATATTAATTTAGGGGCAGTATAAATATGGATCTACTGATCCATCTTCAGCTGAACTTTCTCACCATCCTCCTTTGCACCTTTGTTGCTTCCTTCTGGCTTTTCACACTCAAAACGTCCTGCAGAACCAATGCAGACATTTTGTGAAAAAGGCTTGGTTTGAAACCGTGTCTGCATTAGTTCCTACACAAACTTTCACTGGGGTTTCGCTAGTACAGTCCTGCTGCTCAGTACCGATGTTCTCAATGTAGGCTGGTGGGAGGATGACAGAACAGCTGAGGCAGAAAAGACCAGAAACGTCGGCATCAGCCACAACAGCAAGGGGAGGGAGGGAGGAGCAGGAAAGATCAGTACGTGTGTAGGGAAAACGGCTTTTCCAGAAGAGGAAAATAGAAGGGTAAGAGAGTAGAAAAATTACACACCAACCCTGAACCACCTTGGGAGCAGGAGACTGATCTGGAGTGGTCACTTGCCCCGAGCACAGACGGCTCAGTGTAACAACACAGTCTGATGGCTCAGTATAATGACACAGTCTGTAGCGACTGGAAACACGAATGCAGATGCACAGGCACTTAGCGCACCTATTTAGAAGGAAAACAGGATTTCTATTTGTCACTGTGAGCATATCTGTTTGGCAGGCAATATCCATGCAAGGTGATGCAGTGCATTTTGGGGCTTTTCAGTACATCATTAGAACACACTGAGCCCCTCCAGCTGTCTTGTTTTCAACTGGATCCAAACCCCTACTTCCAACAGAAAGATCTGGTGGAATACACTGGGGGGAAAAGTGGACTCATTTCAAGGTTTCACTGTTCAAATAACAAAACAATTATAAACAGAAGGCTGTGTTCAAAAAAAATCCAACCCCAGCCTCCCATGTTCTTACACAAGACTTTTGTCTGACCCAACGGATTTCACAACCTCCACTTCCATGGCCTTCTTACTGCTGATCTCATTCACTTCTCACCTGGAGTGAAGGCCTGCAGGTGGACAAGGAGATGAAATCTGCTCAGCCAGAATGTCAAGCCCTCCAAGCCACAGAGGTGAAGGAAAAGACCTGGCCAAGCTTCACTATCCATCTAAGTGGCAGAGGACCTGGATACCTGGCATTGCACCTTGGTCATAGCAAGTATGTTTTTGTATGAGGTGACCATGAAGAATAAAAATGCCTGGCCTGGAATGGCCGCAACAATACTTTGAAAATGCTGAAACACAGAAGATCCTTCAGCTGATAACAAAAATGGAGTAATTTATATCCATAGTGAAAAAGCATAAGAACAACTGAACAAGACCAGCTCTATAATACTGATTTTCAGATAGATGTCTGGGTCTGGGAGTGACTGCAAGCCCAAAATGAGAAGATTCAGATGGAAAGTTAAATGCCATTTTGGCTCTCCTACAACATTGCTCTGTGAAGATTCATTATCAGAACTGTAATTTGGTTACCACTACAACAGTTTCAGGCTTTCCAGCAGCAGCTTGCTGGAGCTGCTAAGGCTAAAGACAATTTTTTTTTTCAAGCTATATGAATGATCATTAAACATGATTGCTAAAGAAGCAAACTGTCAAAGTCGTTTCATTTATTTCATAATATCACATCTGTACAATTTTCATACATACAGCAGAAAATGCACATTGGTTACACAATGGCATTTGGCTGCATTTCCAAATATAATACAGTAAGTGCAACTCCACTTAAAATGTACATTTATACAACTTAAACAAATTAAGGATTGCTACACCACTATCTGTGACAGTATAAAGCTTCATTTATGTTATGTCTCATTACTAAACCACTTCCCGGTTAAATATAAAACATATTCAATCATTTTAAAATGGCCTTTGTGGTACCTGGCCAGCATATAAAATATTTGTTGTGTAAAATTTAACCATTAACTTTTTGTTTTAAAAAATAATCCTCTAAGCCTATTTAAACATTTGCTATTGAACTGTTATACTGACACTTTGTAGCAGGAACCAAATTTTACCCTCCTTTTGTTCGCTCTTGCACTGCTTATCACCAAAAGAAGTAACATTTGTAATGTACTGTAGTTTTATTCAGATACAACCAGGTGGTTAAACTATTTAACAATTTTGCTCAAAAGGTAAATAACATTTTTTATTAAAGAAAACAAAATTACATTTCAGAGATATTTGTCATCAAAATTTTAATGGGCAGAGTGCTACAAGCACTAAAAAAAAAAAAAAGAAATACAGAAAATTATTAATTTAGCTTTTAAGAAACACCCAAATATTCTTATAACTTTACTTTTGGAATACATTGGTCCACAGACCACATTCTTGTTACAGCTTACCAAATGAAAAACAAAATTGCTTATTGCCGTCCCTGTAACAGGAATGCCTCAGTTTTAAACCTCCTTTAAAAATATACATTTTACAATCCTTTCACCTCAACAAAGGTGACACTGACAATAAATACACTGGTTTGGTGATTTTTTTCTTCACTATGAAAAGTCTACAAACTACCTATTGTATGCCCTTTCTTTTTTAGACTTTTCCAATGCCTTGTCCATAGTTTTCTCGTTTTCTCCTCTACATTTGGGGCAGTACCATTTGCCCTTTGGTTTATGATTGAGTCCCACACATGAAAAGTGAAACCACTCAATAGGGCACTCATCATTATCACATCCTATCATTTCTCCATAGGAGACTTGGTTGCACAAGCAGTATGTTGGCTCGTTAGGGTCAATAGGAAGGTCAGGGGGAGAAGCTTCCCGCTCCGCTTTAGCCTTGGATCGTTTCTTCTTCTTGGACGTTTTTGCTTTCTTCTCCTTTGGTGTTCCTGAGGTGATGTCATCATGATCATGATTGTTTGAGGCATTTTCTCGATTCTCATTATTCCTTTGCCTCCTCGATCTCTTGTTGTTGGGCTTCTCAGTCTGTGCGATTGTCTCGTTCTTTGACTTATCTTGGCTGGCCTTCCCACTGTTTCCAGTGGTGTCATTAGTCTCTTGACAAGTCTCAAACAGTTCCACGTGGCTGTCCACTTGCCTCGTTCTGTTCTCAACAAGCTCCACCATCTGACTGACGATTTGGATCTTCTCATCCCCCAGTTCCTGACTTCGAATCAAGGCTCTCTGTATGCAGTGCAACATTCTTCTCTTCTGCACAGCATCTGTCTCTCGTTTAAATTTTTCATAGTAGTCGTCCAGGTCCTTCAGAATCTCTGAAAAGAAGAAATAAAAACTATAAATATTTTTGACAGGGAGAATAGTTAAACAAAACCTTTCCATATTTTTCCTTCCATACAGCAACATATTTTTGTAAGGTGCAAAGCTGATCAAAGACAGATTCCCCGAAGCTGATACCTGGCAAGTGGCTCATGACTCCAGTGGATTACTTCTGTTCTAGTTGGTCCCTAGGGACTAAATATATTTTTATATGTTGATAATTCTTCCCTTTAAAATTTTCAGTAATTAAAAAGAACTAACGAAACAAATACACATACCATTGAAAGTTCCAAAACTGACTGCAAAATTAGAGAGGAAATTAATGGATATTTTCTATATAACAACATTAACATTTTTAGTGAATGACAGAGTGGGAGAAAGAGAGTGGGAGAGAAAGAAAGCACAGATCAGTGGAGAAGCCAGATTCTGGTTTACTTGACAGCTGATGCAGAAGCACCAAATACACGGTCTGGACCCTAAGCTATGGCAAGTTTCATCCAATACTGCTGAGCTACTTCTGCTGAAAACATGAGGCCATGTAAATCCCTGGATTACAGAATTATGATTACAATATCCAAGATGTTTAGATTATTTCCTCCCTATACCTTCTGTAACATACATGTTGCTTATTTTTTAAAACACAGAAATATTACCTTCATCAAATATTTACTGCAGTGAAGGAGATAAAAAAAGCTAGGAGATAACATTAAAGACGATAGGCAACAACTGGAGCAGCTAGAGCCTGCGATTTAAAATGCTGGCACTGAAAATAGGTTAGATTCTGAATTACACCTCAAGGATTGTTCCAACAGTCTATAAGAAACAACAATGCACAAAAAGTGTTTAAAGTTTCAAGAATGGTTCAGGAAGTCTATTTTTAGGCAGATGTTTTTGAATTTTGTTATGATACTCAAATCAACTAAAGCACACAGGACATTTGGCATTTCCATATTAAGTCCTCAAAAACACGTAGAATGTTTTTCCTGCATCTCATTCCTTTTCTGAATTTTCCCTTCCTCACAGGTCAGAACGTTCTGCCTTAGAGAAGCAAAATACACTGAGATATAAAATCTGATCTCAATTCCTCTAACAGAAACAAGGATTTCTCATACATGCAAACAGCATTATCAAAACTCTTTAAAACTTTTTATTTATTTATTTTTAATAGGAGAACGTGATACATATGTAACCGACAGTTACACTGTGATTTAGGTTTTGCCTTGCCTGGGCAGAGTTTCTGAACACATGTGATCCTAATTTTCAGTGAAGATATGGAAATATTATATAAACTTTACTTTGGATTTTAGAGCTGCAGCCTGTGCTTCACACGTTGGTCAACCACGACCTGTCAGCTGGTACTGCAATATAGTCTATCTGACCAAACCAGTATTTTGATATATTATTAACCATCTTAAGCATTTGCTTTTTTCCCTGCTTAACTAAAAAAAAAAAGATTCCAAAACAAAACAACAAAAACCTACAAAAAAAAAAAAAGTCAAACCCAAGATGCCACTGAAACAGTGGCTGAATACAGCAGATTAAGCATTCAGGAAGACTAAAAACGCAGTGTTAGTTATTTTCAGTGGCTGCAATGCACAAGTTTATTGCTTCGAGCGCTGGTACTTGACTGATGCCATGAGCCTAACCCCTCTGAAAATGGTAGGCGGGTATCTTCCACGGAGAACAGTCTCTCTTGATAGCATAACGTAATTTATGCTTGGAGTTGGGCATTAGGAAAACTTCACCTCTGGTACGGCACAGACACTACAGCACCGCACCCTCTCCCGGCGCAGCGCTGTCCTGCAGGAGCGGCGGTGGGATGCGGCGATCCGGGATCCTGCGGGGCGGCCCCGGCAAGGACACGTTTGGTGTGGAGACGGGGTGTGCGAGGCCAAAGAGATGGCTCAGCACCGGCGCCAGAATGCGCAGCTCGAGCAGCGCAGCACCAAAAGACACATCCGTGCAGCTGTGTGGAGCAGCTCGGGGGGCTGGGGCTGCCCGCTCACGGCAGGCTGACTTCACGGGAATTCCAGGGAAGCGCGTTCCCGTGCCCTGCTGTAGCAGCGGGAGCAGAACGCTGCGTTCCGTGCGATTGCCAACGCACCTGCCCGACATCACAAACGCCATTAAAACGGGGGGGTAGAACCGCTGCCAGGGCCTTATTCCCAGCGCAGCTCCGCAGCCTCCCGGGGGTCGAGACACCGCGGGACGATGGCGAGCGGGACACGGGTGAGGGCCCGTCCCCCGACCGCCCCTCTGCGGCGCCGCCCGGCGCCCCGGGGCCGCCCCGGAGGTGACGGAGCCGCCATTGTTCTCCGGCAGGAAACCGGTAGCGGCCCCGCGGCCGCGGCGGAACCGGGAGGGGCTGAGGGGGGGGAGGCGGGGCGACCCCGCCCCCTTCGCCACGCGCCCCCACCCGGAGCCCAAAGAAACCAACGGGAGCAACAACAATGATTGACACGGAGAGGCGGCCAATCGCGGCGAGCGGAGCGCACTCGCGCCGGCCCCCGCCGGCCACTGGGGAGCGAGGAGAGTCGCGAGGAGCGGCCCTCCCCCGCTCTCCCGGGGACACGTCAGTCACAGCCCGGGTGGCCACGGCGGGCCCGCCCCCCGCTGCGGCCCCAGCCAATCAGAGCGCACGGGCCGGGGCGGGCCGAGATATTCAAATCAACCCCACCGAAAAGTTGCTTCTCGAAACGTCACGAGAGGGCGGGGCGAGGGGCGGGGCGGGGCGGCCCGGGAGCCAACAGGCGGGGGGAGGCGGCGCGCGGCCGGCCCATGGGGAGGGCCCCGCCCTATGAGCGCCGCTGGGGGGCGGGATGAAACGCGATATGCTAACGAGGGGCGTCTATAAAAGGCGCAAGGCAGCCGCTTCCCCACCACAGCGCGGAGGTGCCCGCTGGACGTGGCGGCTGGGGATATAATGCCTGCCCTGCCCTTTCTTATCCTATCCTCTCCTCCCCGCCAGGCCCCTGTGGGCTCTCGAGGAAGTTTCCCTCGGACCCTTCCGCCGGGCTCCCCTGGCGGGCTGCCCGAGGAGCTGCTGGGGAACCAGCAGGCAGGGCTCGCTGCCCACCGCCCCCTAAGGCCACATGCACGGGAACGCGGGGAGGGAAAAGGGGTCCCCCCGCCCGGCACCCCGGCTGTCAGCGCTGCCGGCGGCACCGAATAAAGCCCCCCTCCCCTCCCCCCTTCCCGAGCGGACGCCAGCGAGCAAGTGACAAAGCTGCCCCGAGTCCCGCAGACCGGCCTCCCCTTCCTTTCCTCCGCCCGTGGGGACGGGGACGGCGTGCCCCGAGCACGGGCAGGGGAGGGGGCGCTTCAGCCCAGCCGTGAACGCGACCGTACTCCCCCATACACTCACACCGCACACGCCGGGTCCTGCCCCCCCGGCCCCCCGCCCCCCGGAGCGGGGCTGTTTCACCGGGTGAAACGAAACCCACCGAGGAGGGAGCGAAGAAAGCACACCCTGCCCCCCACTCTCGCCTAACCCTCCTCTCCTCTTCTCCCTCCCTCCTTCCCTCCCTCCCTCACGAGCTGCCTCTCTCCCCTACTACAGCCATAATGAATACTGTACATTCCTAAATGTTGTGCTGTAATCTCTCCCTCTCTGTCCACCCAGCACTTTCTTCCGAAATCCTTCCACCTCAGCCCCACGGCCAAGGACGGCCCCCCTTTGTGCACCGCACACCCCACTTCCCTGCCCCCGCCTTCTTGGCCAGCAATTTACACAGAAAAGCAGAGTCCTTGCTTAATAAGAGAAGCCGGAGACCTTTTGTTCCGCCCCATGACAAGAGCTAACGCTGCAGATCAGCCCCTCTCTCTCCTCGGATCTTTCCTCCCGGCTTTCTCCCTCCTTTCACCTCCCAAAAATAAAACTACCATCCCTGTGGGGTGCAGAGGGGCAAAAGGAGCCGAGGCTCAGCTCTGAAGAAAAGAAAGGCAAAGACACCCTCCCCCCCCGAGCCCCACACCACACACACGAACGCACACACACACATACATATAGAAAGCACTTACCTTGATATTTGGCGTCAATTTCCCTCATCAAGGAGACATTTCTCTGCAGATCGAAGGGCATAGACTCGATGGAGTCCAGATAATCCTCCACATAGTTCACTAGGTGAAGCTGGTCTCCGTTTGCAGGACTCAACATTTTCATCCGGCAAAGAAAAAAAAAATCCTTCCCCACACCTCTCTCTGTGTGAGAGCAAGTGCTGCTCCCTTCAAAGACGGTAACCCCGATGAAGGGCTCACTCCCTGCCCACCTCTCTCGGTAGCTCCCCCCCAAAAAAACCGAGGGAAGCTACATCTGACTCCTCTTGTGTGAAACAGAGGGGGAGAGATACACACACACCCCTCCGCTAGTCCCCTACAGCCAGCAGCAGCTGATTGAATGGCTGTCGTTGTGGGTAATTCACGAAGGAGGTGGTAGGAACAATCAGAGGGATTTGTGTGTGTGTGTGGGGAGGGGAGGGGGGGAGGAGGAGGAGGAGAAAGGAGGGGGGCTTAAACCAGCTCCTCCGAAACAATCTGGAAACAAAATGTGCTCTGCAAAGTGTCTGTCAGAGGCAGCGGCAGCCCCTCTGCCTGCGCCAGCGCCGCTCTGCTCCGCTTCTCCTCCGCTCCCCCCTTCCCCGCTCTCTCCTCACCGCCGCCGCCGCCGCCGCTCCCCGCCGATATCAACGCAGCCTCCTCGCTCCCATACGCCGCGCTAGATCCAACGTGGAAAATCCAAATACCAGTTTCAAACACTTGGGAAACATTCGGCCCCGCCAGGCAGGGCGCATGCGCTGCCCTCCCAGCGCTGTGTACACACACACTCACTCAGACACACACACTCACCGCGCACACCCGCTCCCTTCCCCCGCCCGGAACCTCCGCATATCCATCGGCCCGCCTCCCCTTACTCACGTTTGGGGAGGAAGGGAGGGAAGGCGGCGGGGATGCGGTCTGAGCCAGGGGGCGGGCGGCTCAGGGCCGGCGTAGGCGTGAGGAGGAGGAAGCCCCGGGGAAGGCGGAGGCTCTGGTGAAGTTGTGCGGAGGCTGCGGGGAGAGCGGCCCGCGGGGAGGCTGGGGCGGGTAGCGGGGGCAGGTGGATGCTTTTGCGGTAGGGCACCGGGACTTTGGAGGAGTCTCTCCTGCCTTCTGCCAGCTCGCCCCGGGAAGGAGCGGCTCCAAGGGCTTTCCTAGGAGAAAGGGACACTGAGACCGCTGCGACGCCCCCCCGCGCTGCGGGCAGGGCTGTGCCCGGCGCGGCGCCGGACGCGGAGGGGAGACAGGGAACGCTCCCTCCCTCCCTGCTCAGCGGGCACCCGCAGCCTTCACCCTGACAGCCGCCACAGCCAATCACCGCGCCCCTCGCGTCCCGCCCCGCGGCCCTCTCGACCAATCGCGAGCGGGCGGGCGAGCACGCGCAGCTGTGACAGCGCTGCCCGGGATACCGCGGTCGCGGCCGAGGGGGCGGTGACGCCCGCGGGGAGGGGCGGGGCCGCGCACGCGCGCTTCTGCAGTGGTGGGGAGAAAATGGAGCCGTTACGGGCCGGCGGGACCACATTTCCCAGCGGCCCCCGAGCGACTGCGCTTGCGCGAGGGAGGGCGGGCTGGAGGCCCGGAGAGCGGGAGAGCTCGTCCCGCCGCCCCTTGTCCCGCGCAGCAGCGGGCGGAGAGGGGCGGGACACGGCGGGGGGTGTGTGCTGTGGGGAGCTTGGGGGCAGAGCGCCCCCGCCCCACATGGCTGCCCGGCGTAGAGGCCTGCGAGCCCCGCCGAGGAGAGGGGGGAGGAGGAGGAGGAGAAAGGGCACCGGGTACAGATTCGTACCGCCCGCATTTTCCGCGCCAGGGCGAGCCGGTCGTGTGGAGGGACCCTGCTGTCGGTCAGCAGTGCCTTTGTGTCCTGCAGTCGCTGCCATGTCCCGGAGCCCGCAGGCACCCAGTTCCGCCGGGACTGGGGAAGGCGGGGCTGGAAAGCCCTACCCCGGCTCCGGCGGAGCAAAGTAACGCGCGCTTTCTGGCTCTTGTTTTTTTTAGCAGACGTCACCGGCAATCCCCTAATTTAGGGGAGACTGACTCATCATTTCTGAGCGCCCAGACTTGCTGGTGCAGTCGCTGTTCGGTGAGGCACCGGCGTTCCTCTGCTTGTTGCAGGGAGTGAAGGGAGCGACGGCCTGTCTGTGGGGACCCCCCGCCTCAGCCCCATTAAAGTGTTTTTGCTGCCGTCATCAAATCGGTGCCTGAAAGCGCAAAGTTGGGTTTTCAGGGAAGAACAGGCAGCCCTTTAGTGATACCTCCCACCCTCCAGTGGGAGTCGGGCACGGAAATAATTCTGAGGAGTGGAGACGGTACCACAGACTAAGCCCGTTTTGAACCGACCCCGACCCACTTCTTCGGGCAGGTGTCAGAGGGCAGTTGCTTGTTTTCTGAAGATATTTGTAAGTTCTCCCAGTTTTTCTTCCTCTCCTTTTTTGTTACCATGAGTTGCTGTAAAAAAATGAGTTGCTGATGTAAACCTCACATACACAAGATCTTAGTTTTTTAACTTACAGTGAGCACTACAGCATCTAGGCAGGACTCCAAGCCAGTGCTTGTGGACCTGTGTGTGGTGGCATAGAAAGGGAATTGTCTGATGGCAACACTGGCCTGGGAACACCTGTTTCTGGTTGTTGGCATCACCTTGGTAGTTAGAGCCTGCTTCCCCAGTGCCTTGAAGAACCTGAGCCACTGTCAGCAAGTAAAGGTAGTTAACAGTCCCCTAGCTTGTGCGAGAACCCAAGCCAATAATTGTGACTCAGTAGAGGCAAGACATCTGAAAAGAATTCAGACGACTCCTTAAAAGAGTAATTTTTGCAAAAAAAGGTAATCATCATTCTAGACACACAGTAATAATTACACATACAAATAAGAAATCAGTTCGTAAAAGACCTGCTAATTTAGTAAACGGGAACTTCTGTCCCTCCTCCTTATAGACAAAATTAGGAAGGGAAACTTTGAAGTGTGGCCGCAGCCTGCTAAGCTTCAGTAATCTTCTCAAAGGTGCTGATAAATTGGATGCACTGAGAATACAGAGCTTGGTATCATCTGCCTCTTGAAAGTGCCATCTACTAAATCATCCTCTGTTAGCTCCTCATATGTCAATAGAAGAGTGACAGAGAAAACCACCATCAGACTTTGCACAAGTCCTCAGGAAAGCATGGGACTGAGCTCACCTGTAAATGCATTTGGTATCTGTTTTGAAGGTCCTCTTTTGAAGATGCTCAGTGTTTTGTACAGTTGGTATAGGAAGGTGTGGAGTTGATGCCCATTGCCCTATCTCCGCTTTTCCTCCTCTTCCTCTGCTTTCTTTTTATATTGGCCTCTTGCCTCTGAACTACAGTAGGTGAGAGATGGGAGATTTTGAATGGAGTTTCTGAACTTTTTTTTTTTCCACATCAGCAGCCCATTTCTTCCCTGCTGAAGAACTCACAAGTAGAAGTCATTGTCATGTGTCAAAGAAGGGACTCATGGGCTTCATTTTCCTCTTATTTCCTATACTTCACTCATCAGAGTAAAGTTCAGAATACTTCATATCAGGATCCCAAACCTCTGAACATGTTCCACAAATATGCAGATACTGCATATAACAGGATAGTTGGTACAAGGAATTTTGTCTGCCTCCTTTTTCCTTCTCTGCCTTAGCTGAATATTGCTATATGAAATACTGTGTAATCATTATGGATGTGTCTCTGTTTAGTAAAAAAGATAGCGTCTTCTGATCGTTTGTCATTATACTTTATAAGTACGGATGAATCAGATGAGTTACTCTGGCTAATTAATTTCCACACCATTTAATGGCTTAATCCCTCTTCTATAGTTACATACAGTTGGAGGTTTTTTCTCTTGCTTGTTTGTCTGTTTATTCTTTGAGGCTAAATTCATGCTTACCTGGATATAATGCTTACCTTATAAAATTTTACAAGTCTATTCATTTTGCTTGTGGTTGAAGGTTTTGAAACAAACTGCAAACAGTTAACATACAAGGTGAGCAGAGCTGAGGTTTGCAAGTATGAGACCAGCAGAGAAGTCATGGTTCACACATGCAATATGCATTGGCTGTGCAGTGGATAGTTGGGCCAGAAACACCTGTTCGTGTTTCTGAATGATCTGAAATTAATGTATTCAAAAATATAGAAAACTAATCTGGTTGAGTTTCTCCTTTTTCTGCTTCCCAGTAAAGGCTCAAGAACTTTGTGAACTTCCCAAACACCTACCTAACGTAGGTCTGCCATTCTAAACTTCTTTTTTTTTAATCAGCCAAATCCCACTTAAGGATGTCGCTGGCTACAGCACATCTCCTCCTCTGCTTTCCCCAAGACAGTTGCACTCACTGCCTCTTTTCACACCTGTTTTCTGCTTACTGCCATCTCTTTCTTGCACCTGCTACACTGGTGCATCTCCAAAGCTCTAGTGAGCTTAAACAGCATTAATCTGGCATTAAAGGTGAGCAAAAAATTCTGACTGGACCTAGTAAGTGTGTGTTGCAGTAGAAGGCCAAGACAGAAGTAGATCTGAGTGTTCCCAGAGTGTCAGCAGAGTCAACACAGATCAAGGGCAGCATATTCCATGGGCTCCACATTCTCTAGAAAGTTCAAGAGATCTATACCTCAACCGTTGGAAACCACTGACAAAGACACCAATCTGAACTCTGACTGAATTCATACCAATCCTCAGGCTTGTTTCTGTCAACTGTGGTGCAGGACCCAAACACTTTCTGGGTGATGAAAAACAGGCAATGTTTGGCAGAGCAGTTGATGAGTAGGTTGTCTGAACAGTAGTAGATGGTGCTAAAAACTATTATGCTTTTGGTAAGAACAGGAAAGTTTATTTGGTTCTTTATGTCCACTAGTGAAATTTCTTTTGCAGTCTTATTCCATTTCCCCAGAATCACCCTTTTGAAATAGGTATCTCAAAATAATTTCTCGTATATACAACATGCTCTTTACTTTGTGAATATTTGGTGGAATGGCCACTCACGATTTACAATATTTCTGAGCCAAGCTTTTGGTAATAAGCTTGAGACAATTTTTATTCCGCTTTTAAAAATCAAGATTCTGAAGCAAACCAATATGCGCCTAGATTTTGTATGACTAAAAGGACTGCAAAAGGTAAGTCAAAATGTGTGTATTATTATAGACTGCTACAGAGCCCCAAGAGAAATTCAATCCACTGCAGTAGATTTAGACCGTCTTTGCTTTTGGTTTGTATTTTGTCTTTATAATCTTTCCCTACCTTATTTTCTCAGGGTCAGCTTCCTTGCCAGGTTCCTGAACTAGAACCTGACAAGAGGGGCCACAGATACTGGCAACATGCTCTTTGATAACACAGCAAATGCAGCCTTTTTCCTCTGTCGACAATTCTAAGCCAGTATGGTTTAATTTTTTAGAAGAAAAATACAGCATCTTTAGCAATAGAGGGAAAACTGTAAAACCTTACAAAGCACGTGTGTCCTAATAATAAATGGAAAGGAAGAATAATTTTTTAGCTTTATTCATGTATGATACAAAACATGCTCTGGGATTTGCCCACTGATCTTACCTCTGGGGACAAATCTTGTAGGTAGTCCTGCAACTGTGAACTGGAAAACAGAGGAGCCAGGTGAGCCAAAATCCCCCGAGATCCTCCCTGCTGGCCACAGATGTGTTGCCATGTGTACTGCTGGTGGACAGCACACACAGCTGTGCTGCTAACAGATTTTTTCCCTTTTGATAAGGATGAAAGGGAAACATTGCCTTTTTGCACATGCAGATAAAGGGGCAGAAAACATATAGACCCATTCTAAGGTGTTCAGGAGTCACCCCTTTACCTTAGAGTTTCAGTTTTTATTTAAAAGGAAGTTTTAGCCTTAACGGCTCCTAAGAAAAACGTAGGACGACTTGACAGTATTACATACATGTGTGTCCCCTTGAAATAACAGTTCACCTGAAGCTCAGACAGGCGTGCCCCAGTGGGATTGTGACTTAAGAGATGTACTGCTCTGCATATCCCATTTCCTACTGGCTGTTCAGAAAATACAGAAGTAACAGCAGTACAGCAGGCCCAGGCCTGGCATTGACTGGGTGCACCCTGGCTCCAACTGCTGGCAACCTCTAAAGGCATCTTCTACTCCAGGTGGAAGCAGAGGTCTCCTGATGGAGGCAGAAAATCCTTTGCTGCTATTTTGCCTCTCTGGTAGGTGACTGTTGTCTCATTGCTCATGTCCTAGGCCAGGAATAAGGGTATTGGTATAGCTGGCATAAGTGGAGGTGTGCTTACAGCCACAGACCAATTTTTTCTGAGAATGCTGGTATTTTTAAAATGAATAATTTATGGTTCCAATCTACCGGGATTAGTTTTGCTTTTATTTGAAATTACTTTCTTTTGGTACTTCAGTGCTTGAAGAATACTCTCCACTGTTCCACTGAATATATTCTACTACATTAAAACAAATCTCAAGTGTGAATGATGTTAGCTGTTTATTTCAGGCATTTAATTATCGTGGTCTTTCCCACCATCAGAAAATAATGTTTTATAGCACAACATAGTGGTTTCTGGACTAAAAGCTAAAAGCCAGTCTGGGTAGCACAGACACTAAGCCTTCTGAAAGTGCTGGGAAAGAAAAAGCTCCTGCATTCTTCTGATCTGTTGGCAGTTTCATCCATGATAGCTAAACCTGGAATTAAGGCTAAAAAATGTCTGTTGTTACTTAGCATTGACTTGGACTCTGTCAAAGTGCTTGGAACCATACAGAACAAAGAAGAGAACAGAATTAATGACAACTCTTAACTAGATGTGTGTGGAACAGCAAAGACATCAAAACCAGCTCACTATGGAAACTGAAATAATTGGCTTGTGAAGTTTCCTGAGAAATATATAAAGCAAACATTTACAAAGGTTATTGGATGGTGTCTTCAGTTTCATCCTAAATAGTCTCAAATTAGCAAGCCTATAAATTAGGTTTCCTATTTGATCAAAAAATTAAGATTGTTAAATGACAAATTTTAAATGTTCCTATTACATATGAGAAAAATGTATCAAATCTGTCCCTGGTAGATAGAAGAGAAAACAATACAAGGACTTCTGTGAGGCAGCTCACCACAGGCAGACCTGCAGCATCCAGTCAAGAAAGGCTGTGATTGTTCAGTATTACCTTCCTCCCAAAGGTCAACAAGGTAACACAGTGGTCTGGGAGACCTGAAAAGCTCTGCTGTGAACTACCTGCTTAGAGGCTTGTGTGGAAAATGACAGTTTGGAGTGGGATAGACAATACGTGCTGGCACTGACAGTTCACTCTCCTCATGCAAGAGCAAGGGTGGCTGCAACTGGAGCTCACAGGCCCCAACTTCAACACATGCCAAGTGGATGCTTCCTAAAAATGGCAGTAGACTTGCAGTACCCCTTGTCAAAGGCTAGAGTTGATGTGGGTTCACAGAGACCAGGGAAATTAATAGTACAGCAATCTGTCGGGGGAGGGTACAAAAACTAAGGGGAAGGGGGGCCAAAAAACCCCTAAGGCATTCAGCTGAGAATGTCATCTGGTCAGAAGCTGGAAAAATATCCAGGAAAATATTCACAGAATCATAGAATGGTTTGGATTGGAAGGGACCTTAAAGATCATCCAGTTCCAATCTGTCTGACATGGACAGGAACACCTTCCACCAGACCAGGTTGCTCAGAGCCCCATCCAACCTGGCCTCAAATACTTCAAGGGGTGGAACATCCACAGCTTCTCTGAGCAACCTGTTCCATTACTTCCCTACCCTATGAGTAAAGAGTTTCTTCCTAACATCTAATCTAAATGTCTCTTACTTCAAAACTGTTCCTCCCTTGTCCTATCACTGTGTGCCCATATAAAAAGTCACTCTCCCCCTTTTTTATAAGCCCTCATTAGGTACTGGAAGGCTGCTGTAAGGTCTCCCTGGAGCCTTCTCTTCTCCAGGCTGAACAGGCTCTCAGCCTGTCTTTAGGGAGAGGTGCTCCATCCGTCTGATCATCTTTGTGACCATATTATATATGTTTGTAGAGTTCTGACTTGTTTCCTTGGTACCTGCTCATAGTTTCTTCTGAAAACAAGGTGTTAGTTGAAAAAAGATTTTCAGTACCCTTAAGTGTGTTCCATTACTCTGTTATTTACTCTAGTTAAGTAGCTTACAGTGTCCGAAGTGGATCAAGGTTCTGCAGCCAGTTAAGCTCTGTTTTCTTGGTATGCTCTGAAAGAAAGAAAAAAAAATCCACAATGAGATGAGAGAAGTATCATCAGGAAACATTCACCCTTAGCTTGTTGTGACACCAGAAATGAAAGCTGACCTTGACAGTCAGCTGGCTAAAGCCCAGGGTACCTCACCAAGTACCCAGCAGTACTTCATGTAATTTTTGAAAATGTTCAGGTGAGGTAGGACTTTATACAGATACGTGGGAGTCAGGGGGGTGCAGAAGTGTTTTCTGAGACTGATTTAATAAAGTCCAGCTTGGGAATGTCACACCATGTTTTTCTTTCAGGAGCTAATGGCTGCCAGCCATTCCCTGACCTGAAAGGCAGCGCAAAATAGATTCACATAATCACAGAATTGTTAGGGTTGGAAAGGGACCCCTGGAGATCATCTGGTCCAACCTCCCTGCCGAGACAGGGTCACCTAGACCAGGTGACACAGGAACATGTCCACGTGGGTTTGGAGCGTCTCCAGAGAGGGAGACTCCATAACCTCCCTGGGAAGCCTGTTCCAGCACTCTGCCACCCTCAATGTAAAGAAGTTCTGCCTCATATTGAGGTGAAACTTCTTGTGTTTTAGTTTATGGTTATCGCTCCTTGTCCTGTTCTCCGGGCACCACCAAAAAGAGCCTGGCAGCATCCTCCTGGCACCCACCTTTAAGTTATTTAGTAATGAGGTCCCCTGTCAGTCTTCTCTAGACTAAACAGGCCCAGCTCCCACAGTCTCTCCTCACATGCAAGATGCTCCAGACCCTTCCTCATCTTTGTGCTCTCCGCTGGAGAGTAGCTCCTTGTCTTTCTTGTACCGAGGAGCCCAGAACTGGACACAGCACTCCAGATGTAGCCTCACTAGGGCTGAATAGAGGGGCAGGATCACCTCCCTTGATCTGCTGGCCACAGTCTTACCGATGCACGCCCAGGATACCATAGGCCCTCTTGGCCGCAAGGGCACCCTGCCGGCTCACGGTCAAATTGTCACCCACCAAGGCTCCCCAGTCCTTTTCAGCAGAACCCAAGCCGCGCACCCAGAGCTCCCCCGCCCGCCGCACTCACCACGGGCTGGCCCCAGAGCGCTGCGAGCGGCGGTGGCGCCCGGCCCGGCCCGGCCCCGCCCGCAGGCGCCGCCCCTTCCTGCGCCTTGGCGGTGCCTCCCGTGCTCTCCCGGCGGTCCCGCACAGGCGGCGCGGTTGTGGTACGGACTCGCGCCCGCTCCCGGACCGCGGCCGGGCGCTGTGCGGGCCATGCTGCGCGGGACGGCGGCGGCGGCGGCCCGGCGGTGCGGGCTCGGCCCCGGTCCTGGCCCCGGCCCCGGCCCGGCGCAGGCGGCGCGGCGGCGGTGCTGTGGTGCGGCGCGGCGGCGGGAGTGGGCGCCGCCGGCGGGGCACGACTGCGGGATCGTGGCTTACAACAGCCGGAGCCGGAGCAAGGAGCCGCTCGTGCTGGCCACGGAAGGAGTGGCGACCTGGTAGCGCCTGGCGGCGGGCGGGCGTGGGGGTGACGGGGTGACGGCCGCAGTTTGTGTCCGGAAATGGTTGCCGTGCCCAGTTCTGGGCTCCTCAGTACGAGAAAGACAAGGAGCTACTGAAGAGGGTCCAGCGAAGAGCACAAAGATGAGGAGGGGTCTGGAGCATCTTTCATGTGAGGAGAGACTGTGAGAGCTGGGCCTGTTTAGTCTAGAGAAGACTGACAGGGGACCTCATTACTAAATAACTTAAAGGTGGGTGCCAGGAGGATGCTGCCAGGCTCTTTTTGGTGGTGCCCGGAGAACAGGACAAGGAGCAATAACCATAAACTAAAACCCAAGAAGTTTCACCTCAATATGAGGCAGAACTTCTTTACATTGAGGGTGGCAGAGTGCTGGAACAGGCTTCCCAGGGAGGTTATGGAGTCTCCCTCTCTGGAGACGCTCCAAACCCACGTGGACATGTTCCTGTGTCACCTGGTCTAGGTGACCCTGTCTCGGCAGGGAGGTTGGACCAGATGATCTCCAGGGGTCCCTTCCAACCCTAACGATTCTGTGGTTGTTTGCCCCCTCTCCGCAGGTACAGCTGCGGGCCGACGGTGTATGACCACGCACACCTCGGGCACGCCTGGTGAGTGCGGCGCGGGGCTCCAGGCGGGAACCAGGCAACGGGAGTTCGGGGCATCCCCAGTCCCCGGAGTGTGTCCGGGTGACAGAGCCGGGACTGGGGCACCAGGCCCGGCCTGTCATCTCCTGTGCCTTGCAAAGGGCAAAAGTCTGTTTGCTACGTATTTTTTCTTCTTGGGCTGGGGGGCCTGTAAAGGGACTGTTGGTGCCGCCTGGCCCAGGCAGAGACAAAAGTGTGTATGTTGGGAAGAAGTGTTAGAAATGTGCACAATTTGTCTGGGTAGGGTGAGTTGTTTCAAATCATATCAGCATTACATGTCCTCCCATGCAAGGGAGTTGTGATCCTGGAGCAGAGTCTCTCAGCAATGTAAAATGATAGTTTCACCTCAAATTTGGTTTGGGCACTCTGTGGGTACTAAGGAAAAGCTGTGCAGAGCTGAGTATTAAAAAGGTACTTTTGACGTTAGCATCAATTCTTAAATCTCAGAAAGCCCGGGTAGCTTAAAGGCCTTTTTCACATAGTAGCAGTTCTGTGGCTTACTGTGTTTAAAAATAAAAAAGAGATCCAGAACAACGCATTTTCTCTGTAGTTCGTTAGGATCATTACAATAGTAAACCAGCTTCATTGTAAGTAGCTGTCAAAAGGTACTTTAAATGCACCAGAGCAGGTTGCTGCTGGTTGTTTTGAAAGAACATGCCTGATGAATAGACATGCAGGGTGTCTGCTGTTCCTATGAAGCTGAGGGGAGCTGCAGCAGCTCAAGATGCTCTTGAACTTCTGTCTCCTCATTCTTAAAAAACAAGATGTGTTGGGCTCCTTGGAAGAGCAGGGGTTTCTCAGATAGTTGCCATCTGTGTGAAGATCAGATATTGTGCATTCCAGTAATTGAATAATTCCTTTTAATGTAGGGGATTTCACAGCTTCTGGTCCTATCTCAGCTTCATTCAGAAACTCATGTTGAATTTTGCTCAGTGTTGAGCCATCGCAGTACTGCACAACTGCTGCTTCATTCTCTGAAAGGGAAGACTTAAAATTCCAGTCTGTGGTGGGTTGACCCTGGCTGGATGCCAAGGTACCCACCAAAGCCATTCTGTCACTCCCCTCTGCTGCTGGATAGGGGACAAAATATAACATAGGGTTCATGAGTTAAGATAAGGACTGGGAGAGATCACTCAACAACTACCGTCACAGGCAAAACAGACTCGAAGTGGGGATACTAATTAAATTTATTAGTAACTGAATCAGAGGATAATGAGAAGTAAAATACATCTTAAAAACACCTTCCCCTCACTCTTCCCTCTTTCCTAAGTTCTGCCTCGTCTCCCCCAGTGGCTCAGGGAGACAGGGAATGGGGGTTATGCTCAGTTCATCACAAGTTGTTTCTGCTGCTGGATCTAGAGCACAGTGTTTATAGGGGTAGAGAATTTTACCCTTTGGTCTTGCAGCTCTCTGTGGCTTTTAAATGTCTGTTTTTGTCAGTGGTTTTCCTGCCTTCAGGCTCATTTGGTTAAAGGAGGGAATACAGAGGCCTTGCTCACTCTGCCTCTTCTCTTACCCATCTTTTCTTATTTTCTGTCCAAACATCAACTTTAAGCTTTCCTTACGTGAAGGTTTGCCATACATCTGTGTCACCTGGTTTTGACCTGGGTTTTCACTTGCTAATTTAAGAAAAAAGAGTTAGTGCTGAATATTGCCTTTGGTGTATCATGCAGATACACCATGTATTATTGAAATGCATGCTGCTGATGGGGGCTCTACAGGCAGGAGATGCCCTGGGAAATAGTGTGAAGTCAAATGCAGTGGTGACCATTGGTGTTGTGCCACTCTTGTCAGATACCATTGTTTTGTTGTACTCTTGCAACATGTTGTCTTCTCACTAGAATTCCCTTTTTCCCCCCTTCTTCTTACATTTGGCTTGTGGCAAGCACAACAAATGCAGTAGGTAATAATGCAAAAATGAATAATGGAAAAGAGCTTGAGATCCTTGAGAAGAATTTGAAAATAATGACATTTCTTCACCTCCTCCTTCCCTTCCTCAAAGAGTTCTTATCTTTCTAAATAATCCAACTTTTTCTAGTATGTTGTACTTCCAGTCTTAAAAGCAGGTGCTCTGTATGCCTCCATATGACATCCAACACCCCATTCTATATAAAGAAAAAGTAAGACAGGAAAATAATATTATTTTTTCCCCTCAGTTCTAGGCCTGACCTTGATTGTACTGGTTTGAGCTGTAGCCTGGTTGGCATCCAGGTTCCTGGCTTGATGCTTGGAAATAAGAGTAAAATCAAGCATGAGAGGACATTTCATTCAGTCCCTTATATCTGCTCTGCCACCCCCTGATTTTGTCTGTCTGTTTTTGTTCTTTTTTTTTGTCTTTTCAGTCCTGAAGTGGTAAGGACTCTGGTTTCTGAGGTGTCAGGAGATCCGCTCTGGCTCTTGCAGTATTTCTTCCATCAATTCAGTTGGAAGATCAGAGGAGCAGATCATTTGTATCTGCTCTGGGAACAGTGACTGCAGGGCTGTTAAATCTAATATCAAGCTTTTGATGCTGACATTGTTCCTCTGAACAGGATCCAAAGACCAATTTAATATTCTTACGGAATTGTGTCACCACATTAGATGAACCTTATTCCCACTGAGCTGCTATTCATTAAAAACTTATCTCCCTGGCAGCAAGGCTTTCAAAAGGTGTTTTTTCAACGTGGGTGTGGCACAAACAACAACAACAACAGAAAATACTTTTCTTCAATGATATATTACATCCATAAATCAGTACCTTGGTGCCACCTAGCACCTGCAGCTAAGGGAAAGGGTGCAACTCTGTTTCTAGTGTTTGGTTACACTTCTTTGCTCTGACAGCCACGACATTGGCAGTTCGTGTGGTGCTGCGGGTGAAATGGGAACCTGTGGGTCTGTGAGTCTCCTTGCTGGCTTTGGAGAAAACAGAGCCCAAAAAGGCTGAGGGTTCTCATTGCCTTGCAGGGCAGAGCCAGAGTTTCTAGGCACCTTCTAGTATCTCACCTAATAACTCAGTTTTACTCAAAGTGTGTTTTGAGAATTACAGATGGGGAGTCTGTGAGCAGAAGGAGCTGCAACAGCCCTGTAAAGCTTGTACATACATTGATCTATCAGCATTAAATACTCTGTTTTGTGACAAAGAACATGAATAATTTTGAGAATAACTTTTATTCTCAACTGTAAGTAAAACAACCACAGAGCTTTTAGTCTTTGCTATCAGGAAAGATCTGTGGCAGTGTGTGAATTAAATAATTTATTGGTGGCTGGTAGCTGTTGTTTTTACTCAACCCTAAGCAAAGTTCATTTGAATCCTGCCTTATTTCTCTCTGTTCTTCTGCCACATGAGTTTTCAAAACCTGTTAAAATACACAAAGCCTGAGGGATGTATTTCAAGAATACCTGATCACTGTGTCTTAGTTCATACTATTCACTTAGAATCTCTTGGCTCACATGTGGCTTGTGATGCTCTTCAGTGCTTGAATAAAGAGATGCAACGAAAGAAGACACTCAGAAAATTTGATGTAATGTGTCACTAATGCCAGAAGAGGGTAGGCCAGTTCAAGGGAAATTTCCTTGACACTTGTGCAGGTGGTAACTGGTTTTGGGAAAATACTTTATACGCTGAAGATCTTTTTATTGCAAGTGTTGGGGTATTAAAATTGTCCCAGTGGCTGTTAGTTCTATTGGTTATTTTTGTTTAGGTTTATTCTTACTAGTGCATGTTTAAAAGGTCTTTTTTTTTTTCTTCCAGCTCCTATGTTAGGTTTGATATAATTCGAAGGATAATGACTAAGTTTTTTGGAATTGAAGTTATCATGGTGATGGGGATCACAGACATAGATGACAAGATAATAAAAAGATCCAATGAGGTAGGTGTTTGTTACAGTCTTTGACTCTAACTTTCGGTATTTTCTAAGCTATGTACATAGGAAAATTAACTTGGGTTTGGGGTTCTTTTGTTGAGTCATGTTTGTTTTAATTAATAGATAATAGATGTTGAGATTTCTGGTCCCCTAGCATGGCTGTAATAGGGCTGGGAGTGCAGAGGGCTGGGTGTTGAGAGCTGTGTGTAGGTTAATGGGGGCAGAGTTGTGTGAGGAGAGAGGCAAGGCAGGAGGGCTGCCTTACAGCACCTGTGGCTGGGGTCCTCCTGCCTCCCCCTGCCTGGGAAGCTGGCGGGGAACAGAAATCCTGGGTGAATCCTCAGCACAGTGAAACTTAAATTATCCCAAAACTTAGCACTCAGGAGGCTTCTGGCTGAGTTCTGGAGAAGCATTGTGTGCTGTCAATCATTGAAGGAAGTATATAAAGCCACTGCCCGAGGCTGAGGGCAGTTCCTGAAAGGTGCTGAGCACCATCTAGCTGCCATGTCAGCACCATGGAGATCTTTATCAGGCTTGTCTGTGTTTGACACTTACAGGAAAGTTAACTGAGTGTAGGGGTAAGTCTTGGTAAGATTGGGGCTGTAAGTAATTCTGAGTTGGATTTTAATCTGACCTTTTTTACCAACTGAGTTTGGTGAATGATTATTACAGTTATTTTTTTTTATTCTTTTAAAAACACTTTTTGAATCCTGAAGCGCTAAGAATGTATTCTGTGTTTTATTCTGTGTTTTGAATATTTTGTTTTCTTTGTTTTTAGAATCCAAAACTCATGTTGTCAGGATCATAGGTGAATGTCTTGGATCAAATTGCACTTGCAACTTTTAGATAGTTTCTTGGTGCCAGAGAATTTGACAACTGTCATTTTTATTTAATCTTTAACAGTTACTTTTGCAGTTAAGTATAAGGCACTGCATTCAAATAAATACTAGCACACCACTCATATAGAAATACACGTGTGTTCCCTTAGTCTATTTATTTGCAGTTTTCTAAGGCAGTAAGCAATTTAAAAAGAAACAAACAACCCCCCCCTAAAATTCAGGCATTTTAACTCTGTATGTGTATATTTTAATTTTTTCCTTATTGTCAGAACATCTTGGAGATTTCATGTTTGAGGAGGGGGAAGTGACATGTTCTTAAAAGAAGTTGTGTTCATTTACTGCATTCTTTGGTTCTATGAAGTAATAGTTTTGTGGCTTTTTTGGTGACTTTTTGAAATGCCTGCCCATCCATTTTGTTTGGATGGCCAAGGCCTCTACCTCACTAGCCTGCTTTTGTTGGAACCTATGTACCTTAAGCATTACATTGGTAGAATCAACATGCCTAAGCTTGTTCTTCATCCTCTAGTGGCGTTCATCTGGAGGAAATGTGAAAATTTGGTATCTAGTCTATGATGAGCATGCTGCATGCCCTCAGTGGTCCTTTGAGAGAGAGATGACCCTCTTTGTGTGTTGAACATCTGTCTGGATGGGAGGAATTTCCCCATCTTCTTTCTGTAGGCACCTTTTTTTCTCTGTTGATCAAAGAAGCAACTGAGATGTCTAGGGAGATGAGTCCAGTCATTGGGGTCTGGAAGAGCACAAGGGTGCTGGTCTGTAAGCATATCTTTGTTTTCCAGTGCCGAGCATCTTCCTTATTACATTGCTGGATAAGCATCTGGACTGTCTTCACCAGAACTCCTGCCTTGTCCAGGAGCTTGTCCAAATGGTGGTAGCCACCTGCGCTCTGAAAATCAGAACCCATAAGGATGCTCCAGTAATGAATCGGAAGTGATGAAATGGGATTTATGTTGTTAATGATCCAGTTCAGCTAGAGAGGCTGACAGTATGTTGTCTTCTTCCCAGTAGTTTATTCTCAGAGAAGATGTAAAAGCATGCATTTGAAACACTTTGATACCTGCTTGCTAGGGCAGGCTTTGCTGTTATGCATCTTTCAGTACTCAGTCTTTTCTGAATATTTGAGAAAAGTACCTTATCATGTACAAGTTTCCTTTCCTTTTGGGTTGCACTTTCTCGCTACCTCTGCAAAAGGATCCTATTTCTGTCCCATGAATGAGAAATGCAGAGAAGGTGCTTGAGAAACGTCGGGCTTGGCAAAGCGTGGGATTGACTTTCAGTATTGAGTTCTATGAGTACCCACGATCTGCTGAAATAGCTTGTTTTTCTTAATCACTGAAAATTAATATCTTGTCTCATTCTGCAAGTCTCTGATCTATCTTTCTGACATATAGGTGGTATCGGTGTTTCCTGCCAGTAAGTTGAATGATTTCCATGTCTTGTGTAGTGTAGTATATTTTGTCACTGGGAATGGAAGACCCTCTCAAGAGGAAAATAATGAGAGAGGGAAGGAGTTTATTATTTTAGTCTTTGCTTGCTTTTCTCTTAAAAGATATATATTAATATTTTGGAAATTGAGAAGCGTAAATGAAATACTACTTTTAAGCTATTTATAACTTACATCTTTTCCTTGTGAATGTTAGATTAATAAGCCTTTCTGACTCTACCTTGGGGGCTCTCTAAGTCTTCCAATTAGCTACTGATAAAAGATTGCCATATTTTATATTATTATTCTGATTTATGACTTACTAATTTATTTCTGTCTTTTTCAGATGAATGTATCACCCATAGCTCTTGCTCGTTTTTATGAAGAAGACTTTAAACAAGATATGGCTGCCTTAAAGGTACAAATACTCAAGAATCTAAATTCAGGAGTATTTCTAAGCAATTATTTTGGTAAGGAATCTGATGCTGAGAGTCTGACCTGAAAGATAAATTTGTTGCTTGGAAACTGAGTACTGATTTACTTTTTTATTTTTCTGGAAAGACACTGTATACCTTTTGACTAAGGAAGTGTGGGGCAGGAGCAATCCTGAGTTTTGGAATGAACAAGTTAAATTTCTTTAGGAACAATTTTTTCTCACATGCAGTAGAGACTTGGTTCACAGATGTTACAAATTTACTATAATGCAGGAATAGCCTGATTGAAAGCATAGGAAATATTGAATCTTCTTTCATTGACTTCAGGTAACTTTGCTTCTTTTCCAAAATACTTTCCAGAGGCAGGGAGTAAGCCACTGGGAAAAACTGGGGTTTTTTTGCCACCCCTCAAATATTTTTTTTGTTTATGTGTATTGTTTTAAATGGTGCTTATGATCTTTTTATGATACTCCCAGCTTTTTTTTTTTAAAGATAAAATTGAGGAGAATGTTCTTTGAAGTTTGTTTCTTAGAGTAAAGGGACTCATCAGCACTGTGCTTCATACAGATTAACGAGATGTTACTCTTTCTTTAAGGTCCTCCCTCCTACAGTATATATGAGGGTGACTGACAATATTCCTCAGATAATTTCCTTTATAAAAACAATAATTGCTAATGGACAAGCTTACACAACCTCTCAAGGTAAGACTTCAAGGAAGGTAACTCCTTGTTCAGCACATGTACAGGAAGTCATTGCTTTTAGTAATGCTGTTTTGGAATCAGATGAGATAACCTGTGCCAAGCCTTCCTTCTTTGATTAACAGACAGGGTGTGAGCAACTTGTTTGTGATGACAGGAGTGGGCAGAACAACTGTTATTCAATTTCTAAGTTAAATGTAGCTCATTACTTAATAGAATTGTTTACAGTAACAAACTGTTGTCTGTGCTCCTGTGGGTAAGTCCTGGCCTGGTTTCTACAAGTGAGCTGGGGAAACCTCTTAGCTCTAAACAGGAGCTTTGTATCTCCTGTGCGTAGTGAAAGATGTGTTTGTAAAGCTCAATGAGTAGATTTTTCTTTAGCCGAGCTGGTGGTTGGAGAAGGATTTGAGAGCACTGTAACAGGAGTAGCAGTAGCTTGTGCTGCAGCCAAGGAGGGAGTTACTAGTTGTGCACGGGCAGGGAAGAACCTGGGGAGATCTCCAGAATTCGAAGTTATTCTATGTGTAGGATGTGCATGTGCACAGAGATTACTGAAAAGCTGGGTAACATGGAAACATCTGATGCTACTTCTGCAGTATTTCTGAATTTCTAAATCAGAATTTAAAATGGGAGTTGAAGGGCGTTTTGTTTTGATTTCAGGGAAATGTTATCTCCTTCTCATCAATGTGCCCCATCTTTGCTATACAATTAAACACTTCTTTTCTATTAGGCAATGTTTATTTTGATGTTAAGTCCTGGGGAAAAAGATATGGAGTGTTAACTGCAATTAATCCTGATACCCAAGATGAAGCAGGTAAGTTCATGGCACCAATTTGTTTGTGTTACTGCATTGTTTGAACACGTGATGCATCTATGATAAACTTTCATTCAACAGGCTGAAACAGTTTTCTAACCTGTTGTGTATAGCTAACTTTCTGGTTAATTAAGACTACACTGCTTTTGTAATTATTTTTTGACGCACTCACTGTTGCCAGTGCAAGAGGAAACTTGGTCTCTTTTCATCCTTGGTTCCCTCTATACCTTTGCTCTGGTACCTTAGAACAATTAGTATTCTTAATCAATTTTAATGAAATACTTCTATGGCAGTGGTACATAGAAACTTCACAGTGAGGTGGTGTTCTCCCTGTTGCAGTAACCAGTCCAGGGTAAACAGAGGGGAACCTCATCTACTGTGTCATTATTGAGGCAGTTGCACCCTGATGAATGCTAACTGGATGAATTGTTCCCTTCATTACTTGCCACTGGACTACTGCTGAGCAGCCCCTTTGTGTGAGGGTGAGCAATCTCTTGATAGGCTGTGCTAGAGCAGGCCTATACCATGGGCTGTGGGGTTTTTGCTGCAGGTCCTGCTTTGCAGGATTGCTGTGCCTCCTTGTAGTTTCTGTAAGTTGGATCTCATCAGGTCTCTGCATCGGGGAATTTGATGCAGGCCTCCTGCTTCCTTTTGCACACTGAAGTTCAATATTTCATCATTGAAAAAACTCTCTTTGCAATTACTGAAAATGCCTGGCAGGCTGATGCTCAGGTGAATTGCAGCCAGAACTTCTCACAGTTCTGCTCTGGAGTTGTTTCAGCATTACAGCTCACAGAGGGAATGTGTTTTGTCAACAGTTATTTAGAGGCAATTACTGACTGCAGAGGCAGCCAGCAGCCTCCTGGGCTGTACAGGGAAGAGTGCCAGCAGGTCAGTGGAGGTGATCCTTGTCTGCTCAGCACTAGTGGGACATGCCTGGAGTTCAGGTCTGGTGCTGGGCTCCCCAGTACAAGAGTGACATGGACATATTGGAGAAAGGCCAGCAAAGGGCCATGAATATGATGAAAGTACTGGAGTATCTTTTGTAAGAGGAAGAGTGGAGAGAGCTTGGACTGCTCAAGCTGGAGAAGAGAATGCTCAGGGGAATCTTACCCATGTGTATACATACCTGATGGAGGGAGTAAAGCAGATGGAGCCAGGGCTTTTCTCAGTGGTGCTTGGTGATGGGACACGAGGCAGTAGGCACAACCTGAAACACAGGAAATTCCATTTAAAGCTAAGAAAAATCCTTGTTACTCTGAGGATGGTTAACATGCTGCTCAGAGAGGCTGTGGAGTCTCCATTCTTGGTGGTAATCAAAACCCAACTGGACACCATCTTGGTCAGCCTGCTGTAGCTGATCCTGCTCTGAGCAGGGGTTTGGATTAGTCTGTCTCCAGATGTGCCTTCCAGCCTCAAACGTGACTGATTATGTGTTTTACTCCAAAGTCACAACTAAATGTACTGATATTTCTAAAGATTTTGACAGTTGTTTTGCTTACAACTGAGAAGTTGAAGAGTGCACTTTTGTAGCAGTGCACTCAAAAAAAGGTGAAAGAGGGATGGAGTCAACAGATAGTGGCAAACTAGTGGAAGAACCAAGATAAAGATTCAGTTGATAAAACTAGGGTTATATTTCTGTCTCTTTAGTTCTTATGAATTTTGAATTCTGTGATTCTAAATGTGAGGTCATGTTAGAAAAAAGATGCAGAGTCCAGAACCCTATTCTTTAGCTCCTGCCAGGGAGTGGTGTGTAATCAACAGGGGATTAGGAGCCAGCAGAGCTGAACAATCCTGCAGTACTCTGGCAAAAAGGAGCTACATCCTTTCCTTGGCTGTGTAGTGAGGGAAGCAACAAATATAGCTGGGGAGGAGGCCTTTGTAGAGAACTCATTGGTGAAAATGGTAGTGAAAAGTTACTACTGTCCAAGAATGGTTTTGATTCTCATCACTGTGCACTTGGTTTTATAGAATCTGAAACAGAAAGTACTTGTGTCCCAGAAAAAAAAAAAGAGTTTTTATTTTGTTAACTTGTGTGTTTTGGTTTGGTTTTGTTATCTTTTCTGCCGAGGTGCAGTCAGTTTGTTGTGGGGAAGCTGGCTAATAAGTAACTAAATGAATCATACAAAGCCAGGGAAGGCCAAAAGGACTGCAAGGATATGATGTATTAAGGAATCTTGAATCCATCTTTTTAGCTTGTAAAAATCTATTTCAATATACTGTTTTTTTCAAATGCTTGATTGGTCAACTGGAAGGGAGGGAAGTTGCAGTGAAAAGACAGAAGTTGATTGAAGGGGATTAAAATCTGAGTAGTTCGCTAAACATAGATTTCCTCTTGATTTCATTTGGTCATTTTTTTTCTTTGAGACATATCCCATTAACAAATCACTTATTCTTGGCAGTTGATTCTGATAAACAACACAGTAAAGATTTTGCCCTGTGGAAAGCTGCCAAGCCTCAAGAGCTATCTTGGGATTCTCCCTGGGGAAGAGGAAGACCTGGATGGCACATTGAGTGTTCCACAATATCAAGGTCAGATTTCTTGGATTTTAAATCAAGTGCTATTTTTGTTTTCAGTCACAGTACAATGGTAGCAGCAGTATTGAAAGTGTTTTCTGGTCAGTAGATAGCACTGGTTTTAATGTGACCATTTTATGCAATTTGGGATGTCACATGTGGCCCAAATACACTGTGTTTCAACCTTATCACAACTGTCTTGATATGTTTGGGCACTTTCTCTTGAGTCAGGCTTGGTACTTAAAATATGGCATGCAGGATCACACAGTTGATTAGCAAGTCTTTTAACTTGAACTGAATAACCAAAGATTTTGCGAAAGTTATGGTACCTCTTTGATTTGCTTTCCTTCCCCTTCTAGCAGTCCCCATCAGACCTAGTTCAGCATGTAGTGCTGTGTCAGGAGGACAGGGCATGGGATTCCATCCTAGCTCCAGCAGCATATGAGATCCTGCTGGCCTTATCTTAACAGCAGTTGTGGATGTTCATGCTAATAATCTTAAGTGTTTTTCATCTTCCTTTAAAAGTCAACCACAGTATTAAATTCTCTGTGACAGTATATTCTTGTTGGCACAGTGTGAATTGTACTTAGTAGTGTTTTGCTTGTAGTTGGTTTGATGTCATTAGCTGTTAATTTAGAGTTTTATTTTCGCCACAAGAGAAAAAAAAATGTTCTCTCTTGGAAGATTGATAGTGGTACTTAGTTTTGCATTAGTCTTAGATTTTTTTTTGGAAGCTAATAACAAATTGTTTAGTTCTGACCCTGTTTATTTTTAAGTTTTTGGCCAAAGCTGAAAGGACATGGAACCAGCTGCTTTAGGTTTCTCTTTCATATGCTTTGCTAGTGCACCTGGGATTGTTAGTCATTACTACCTGCTTACAAAAAGCATTTATAAGGGTAACCTTCTGTCCGTAAATAGTTTCAACATAGAGAAGCAGTTCTTAAAGCAACTGTAGTGCACAAAATCATCTTGTGTTTGAAGTACAACCTGTGACAGAAGTGCATAGATAAGAAATGCCAATTGCAAAATGGCCTGTCTGCTAATACAGTGCTGTTTATAGCCTGCCTTTCTTTCTGTAAAAATGTGTTTTACTGCAGCTGTATGAGGCTCCTACCTTGTAAGTAAAAGCTGACCCATGCAGAGCATAAGTGTAGTAATCTTGGACTGTGAAAAATGGGGAGCTTATTTTGCTAAGTCATCAAAAATATTTTACCGTTCCAGTCAGCTGTCCAAGGCCCATTTTAAGCAATACTTACTTAGCCGTGTGTTTTGCCAGATGTCTCAAAGCACTTTAACTAAACTAGGTGAATTAATTTTGAAAAATCTGTGAAGGTGAATGAGGAGGTCTCTGGGCTCTAGTGCAGCCCTGGAGGAGGGAACCCACTGCTGTGACCCTCTCAGGACTGATCTCCACTATGCAGTTTCTCTTGTGAGGTGGGCTGCTCCTCCTGCCTCTGAGCATTTGGCAGATCCATCTCTCCCTCTCTCCAGCTCTTCATAGTTTTGTTGGAGGAAACAGCAAGTGCTCCTCTGTAGATGGCACAAGGGAAGGCAAGGGCCAGTTCTAGAGGGATTTGTGCTTTAGCCAGTTTTGAAGCAGGCAGGAAGCAGAAGAGTATTAACTTGGGAGATGGTGTCAGCCCATCTTCCTGTCTGCCTTCCTGCCTGCCTGCCTTCCCCTCTTCTCCTTCTCTTTTCCTCCTGTGCCCCAACAGCTTCTGCAGAGCCATCATGAGCCAGGGTGTTAGCAGGGTGTTTTGTCTCAAAAAGGGACAAACCAATGTTTAGCCAGTGACCAGGAGCAACTTGTTAAGGTGAAAGCCGTGTGTGTCTGTGTGCACACACGTGCACATTGGAGGGGGGCTTGCCTTTATTTTCTATTTGTGTAGGCTTTGCATCTTCCCCTGCTCAAACTCCTCTGGTTTCTGGGCAGTTAGGGTTGACTTACATCCCTGCGAGTAGGTGAGTGTTGTCCTCATTCAACAGATGGGCAAAATAAAGTTGCTAACTTGTCCAGCATGACCTGGGAGGGACTGCCTGGAGCAGTGGACAGAGTGTAGCAGCCTTGACACTCCTGGTGTTTAACCTGCAAGTGTCTAAGGCTATCCTGTTTTAGCCACATGAACACCTTACTGCCAGCCCCCAGTGTTTGCAGAGAGGCCTGTTCCATGGCAAGCCCATAGGTGCCCCACACAGATCCAGCAGCACTGTTGGGATGTGAGAAATGGCCCTGAGATGAGAGGCACTGACACTTTGTTTTGACATTAGAACAATATAGGGCTAAGCATTTTCATTGTGACTGCACATAGTACTGTCTGAATTCTAACAGAAAAGGTACAAGATAAGGAATAGTAATACCAAATTTACAGAAATGTTTACTGCTTCAAAGCTCTTAGGTTTGCACATGAAGGCAGCTGTCTGATACTGAACCTGTAGCTGAACAAGGAAGGGAGACATCCTGCTTACCATCCTTTAAACTAAGGTAGAATAATAATTGCTTCCACTGAGGAGGAGTAATTGCAGACAGATATGGGTCCTGTCCATACAAGTTTGGCTGCAGTATTGGTATCTGAGATATGTGTAAAGTCTTGTTTTAAAACTGAAGCTATTAAACTGTACACTTAAAATTTATTTATGTTGTTTCATCTTATTCTTTTCTGCGTTTCTTTTTACAAAAAGATTTTGTAGTGTTCTACTTACCGATCAGGAAAATATTGTTACAGTGCAGTGTTTGGAAAGCAACTGGACATCCATACTGGTGGAATAGATCTTGCATTTCCTCATCACGAAAATGAAATTGCACAGTGTGAGGTGTATCATCAGTGTGAGCAATGGGGGAATTACTTTTTGCATTCTGGTAAGTAAAATATTAATCACCTGAAAGGCCTGTACGAATATAATGGTTTGGTTTTTTAGGTTTGGCATCTTATGGTATGAAAACAGATGCTCTACTGCCGTGACCTCAGTAAGTAAAGAAACATAAATGATAGTGAATCTTGAAACTTAATAAAAGAGTTACAGTGAAATATACCTAATTTTCATCTGGTGAAGTCTCTAAAAAGTAACTGTGTATGTGTTACCCATGTACAGTGTTTACTCCTAATTAAAAGAGTTTTACCTCTAGAGTTTCATTCCCTTTCATTTGAGTTTCTTCAAAATTTGAGAGCATCCTTTGATAGGCTTTCTTTTTTAATTGTATTTTGACTTTAACAGTCCTGCAGAACTGTTTTGTAACAGTTCTGCAGGAAGAGGGTGAAAATAGTTTATATTTTCTGTATGTGTTTATGTAGTCCTGCTAAACTCAGAAATTCCTGCTGTCTTAGAACCAGAACCTGCAGTATCTGAAGGCAGGGAGTGGAGGTGGCAAGTGAGCAGGTAATGTAGCAGGAATGTAACTAGTCTTGTTCTCACAACATCTCTCAGTTGATTGTGGGCTTAAAAGTAAGTTTTCAGAAGCATGCAGAATAAAATAGCTTGAGTTTGTAAATATGGTGAAAGGCTTTTAATGATGATAAGAGAAAATATCTGTACTACTGGAAGACAAGAATGGGGAGAATGCTAAGATACATCAACTGATGAAGCAACAAAGCTCATGAAGTTGTGATCCTGCAGAGAAGTGTCTGAGCTGGGCTGTTTTGTATGGTCTGAAATGTGGGTGAAGCCTTACAGGCAGATATTCTGCTGAAACAACCAACCACTGTTCTGGGTGTGCAATTCATGTACCTGTAACTATTTACATTCTCCTGGGAAGCTTTATTTTATCCACCAGTAGCATTACACCTAGTGATGGGTATTAGAAACAAGATTCATGCTGAAGACCAAGTGAGTCAGATGCTTTGATCTGTGCTGGTCAGGAATGGCCAGTGAGGCTGCTGATGGGTGGAGACAAGGAGGTCTGCATAAAGACCAAGCTGCTCACTCCTGGGCTCTATAGAAAAGTGGAGACACGGAGCCTCATCACTGTATCATCACTCTGTAGTGCCCTGACCAGCTGCAGCGTCTCTCTGCTTTCCTGTGGAGTGTGGGTGACTTGGTACTGGTGTAGCCCTCAGATGTCACTGACCTTGTCTTTCCCCCCAAGGTGACCTTGCTGGCTATGCCTGACTAAACTGTACAAAACTGTCTTTTGGTGTTCAGCATGTTTTACTGCCTGGCATTGTGTAGAATTGCTCCTTGCTGCCTTTGCACAACAGTGCTTCATTCAGTGAAGTTTGTGCTGTACAGTGCTTTGAACTACATTATAATCCGATGGTACTAGTGCTGTCCCCATTGATGGAAACCTGGAAATTTGTTCTTTCGATTGCAATCACGGTGGTTCTGGATGGACAGCTGAGGTCAGGTAGAAGGTCAGGTTCAAGTCTGCAGTCTCTCTTTTTACTGAACAGTACTTTGGGCAGGATGTTTCTGTGAACTCTTGGAGTTGCTTCTCTGAGTAGAAGAGCTACAGAGTTAAGCCTGTGGCACACTGTGGGAATTACACGAGCTTTCATTTTTATAAATTTGTACTGTATGGGATGAATATTGAATTCTAGTTTCAGTTCCCGGTGTAGAGCCTGTTGTAAATCAATAGCAATTGTCCAGAAGCTGGTGCATCCTCCAGGGTGTGCTTTGTTCCTGAGGCACTGTGGAATCCTCTGCACTTCCACTGAGATGCATTGGTTGCTTCCAAGGGGAGCCTTCTGTTGAAAAACAGTGAATCTGACTTTTCAAGCTTGGAATTGAAACCATAGGGGAAATATTCTTTACTACTAGCTAAATAAAGAGGAGTCAATTAAAAAAAAAAGAGGGAGGACTGTATTCCAAGGGCAGTTTGTACACTGAGGTTCTCTAGGAGCTGACAGATTACATTCATTAAATCAAAAAATTTTGCTGGAGGATGACAGCGTAAATTATTTAGGGCAAATGAATCAGCCTCAGGAACAATTTATTCTACTAACAGACCTCAGAATTTTGCAGGCTCAGAATTGGAGGAGCAATCCCCATTAGAGGAAGAAAATCCCTGCACTGTGGATAAATCTTCTTATAAGGAGTTTATTTTTAGACTACTTGTACTCTGGGAAGACTGCCAAACTGAAGTTATGAAAATCCCTGTATTTTGTGATTCCTGAATGAAGTCATTCTAGATACTGAAACTCTTGAAAGAGGAATATTAATTCAAAATCAGGTGTTACCTGTACCTTTTTAGGAAAGCATAGTCAAACTATTTTAAACTTGGTTGCCCGAAGTTAAGGAAGTCAATATTTAGGCACCTGTGCAAAAGGAAAAAAGTAATCATACCCAGGCTCTTCCCTTTCTCCCAGGAGAATTTTGGCTGTGGGTTTTACTTGAATTGCAAGAGCTGCAGATGTCTAGCATCTCTGGCAGCCTGAATGTTCTTATTGAACGTCCCAAGTTTAACAATGCAATGGTGAAACTGGTCTCACCTGGTAGCAGACAGGACAAATACAGAGAAAGCAAGATTTTGGGTTGGATTCATGGAAATTGGATTCATGGATCCATGGAAATCATGAATTTCTGCTGTAGCTGGTTCCACACTCATAGGTCTTTTGATTCTTTTCTGCTCTCCATAGTGTGTTGTGCAAGCTTAAAATTCCAGGTAGTCGGGGTAGGACTGGAGGTAACTGCTTCATGGTGTGTCCCTGCTGCTTTGAATCATTTTTAGAAATGTCTAAGAAGTGAAACCAGGTGCTTTCACATCCATTTACCAGGCCTGAGTGTGTTGCTTTCATATCCAGATGAGTGTAATGAGGTTTTTATCCACTCGTGGAAGTGAGGGCGTTCCAGACAAGGCTGCTAAAGCATCTCTGTGTGGCGAGTAGCACAAAATTCAGACAGCTGCATGAGCTGCTGAGCAAGAAATGCCACTTCTGCCACCACGTGTAAAAGCAGGAACATGATTATGCACTGTCCTTGCAGAGTACTCAGGCATTGGTAACTGCTGGGCTGCCAAATCCGAAAGAATGCAGAGTGCTGGTGTGGGGTATGAACAGAGCAAGGAAAGTTCATGCTTAAAAGTCTGCCTCAATGTATGACTAAGTGCTGGATTCTGCAGATCGTGGATGTGCCTAAAAACTGCGTGCTAGTTGTGGGTTCTTACAGAATTACTGTTTTATTAGGAGAGACTAATTAAGGCTTTTAACAACATTTCTGAGTAGTCTTTCAATGGCAGCATGTTCAGCATCTCTCCAGTGCTGTGAATAATTCGTGCTTTCCATCAGTGGTGGTGCCGTGGTAAGCACGGATGAGACCTCTAAACGGGCAACCTCAAGCTATAGAACCTTCAGTCTGAATGCCAAGCTCTACATACTCTCTTAAATGCAATGTTACTACCTTTTTCCTGTACTACAGCCGCTACAAAGCCATAGTCGTGTGACTATTTAAAGTTCTAGGATGCTCAGAGATCGCATTTTAAAATAAACTCAATTAGGCGTTCAAAATCAAATTAGGCATTGTAGCTGCACCCCTCCCTCCCTCACACTGCTTTTTCTCAGTCTCCCAAGACTGGAGAAGTAGAGAATGTGCAGAAAATTCATTTTGCTTGTAAGATATTTTGAACCAGCACTGTAAAACTTAGGATTAAAAAAATTAATGTTAACAGCCACCAGCAAGTAATAAATACAGAAAATTGTTTGAGTTTCAGGGACTTTTTAATATGAAATCACTGGAAAATCTTTAAAGGTCTTAAAATATTTCTGAGAAGTCAAGAGTAAAAGGTAAGGTACTTGTTCTGTGAAGATTGAAAGTATTTGCTTGTTTTTATCAGTTTGCTATCAGTTCTGAGCAGGGAGACTCATGGCAGTGGTGGGTTTTTTTAATGTTTTAAATTTCTGTTTTAAAATTGACCCAGTGGAAGTTGAGGATGGAGAGGTGTGCCGGACTGTAGACAAAGCTGTTGAAAAATGTGACACATGGCATTGAAATGGTTGGAGCGTTTCCATCACAGCATATGCTACCTCCAGTGTTTCCAGGGTCTCAGTACAGTCTTTCTCATTCAGAAGCATGCTTACTTATCCTGATTAATTCCTTTTTTTTTGTTCTAGGGCATTTGCATGTTAAAGGAAGTCAAGAAAAAATGTCCAAGTCATTAAAAAACTACATAACAATTAAGGTAATCTCTTCCTATTAATTGAAGCAAAGTATATTTGTAATATGTAAATATTCATCACAGCCCTCTTTTGAGAAAACTTTGGACTGTGTGCTTAGGCTGCAGCAAAAGACCTGAAGTGTTTCTCCAGCACTGATCTATCTGGATGTGGATCTGGATGTATGATACCTCCTGGCACTGGGGGTTTGCTTGGGAGGATGGATCTCGCTGAGCTGAGAGCATTTGTGCCCAATACCAGAGTCCTGCATTATAGGTTTGTGGTTGGGTTTGACGGTTCCAAGGGTCTTTTCCTACCTGAACGATTCTGTTCTGTAGTGATGGGTTCTCACCTCTCTGCTCTTATTAGTGCTTGTGCTTTTGGGACTTAGAAAAGAGCAGACATTTTTCCTCGTCCTGCTTTAGGTGAAATGAGACATAATGTCAGTGTTTTGTCAGGAAGCTGTTAGGCCACGCTATGCCAGCAGTCTCTTGTATTAGCCTTTATTTTTATATCCCAAGCTTTGCCTTTTGATACCACAAGCCACTGTTTTACTATGTCCCATAGTCTGGTGTAGGGAGTCTGGAGCAGGGATTCTTTGCCAGGTGTGTATGATACAGCTGTGCCTGGCACTGCGGTGGCTCCTGTGATGGCTGATGCCTATTGGTAGAACAGGGTAATTTCCTTCCTTTAGACAAAGCTTGGGAAGCTGCTTCAGCACATATGTTCCCCTTTGCCCCCTCGGAAGACTTAATTAATTAAAATCCCTTTAAAAAGAAGTTCAATAGGAGCTGCTTTATTTTTAAGTCTTCTGATGCTTTCTGGGTACAGTTAAGCCCTGTTTCCCCATGTGCTGGTTTAAAAGTTAACCAGGAGGGGAAATGAACTCAATTCAAAGGAGAGATTATAAGTCAGAATAACAATTTATTAAAATAATACAGTAAGTACAATAATACAAACAAACAATTGGTCTCAACCCACAAAACCCAAATGTATAACCCAGTACCCTGGGGCATGAACAAAGTGGTGTTCCTTGGGCCCCGCTTGAGTCCAAAGTAAAGGGAGAGGGGAAGAACCTGCTGGTGGGAGAGCTGCTGCAGTCTGGCCAGAACTGGTGATCGCAGTCCAGTGGTGGTCTAAGTCTGGTTGAGAGCGATGAGATGCAGCCGTCCTCTGGATCCCACGAGTGGGTTGAAAAATGTTCCAAGACTCCAAGATTATATATCCTCCAGTTCAGGCAGGAATGTTCAGTGCTCCCCTCAGGGCAGGGAGTTCCACAAAGGGTGTGAGGACAGGAGCATCCTCCTATCTCACAGGCCTCTTAACACCTAGTTTATAGCCTGAGGAGTCAGGCTCTATGGGCAGAGGGTGTGAATAGTCTATTGACAACAATAGTCTAGTTTCTGGGAAATGACATGGAAGGCTATAGAATACACAGTTTTGGGTTACATCCATCATGATGAACTGATCTCAGCTGTCCTAACTAGGACACCCCATAGCTCACAATTTTCATAGAAATCTCATGAGTCTCAGCAGATGTTGTAGACAGAGTGGAGAAATAACCACAAATGCAGTGCATGAAGTTAAAATCGACATACAAAAATGTTCCCTTCCGTGTCCTCCATGGTGGGACTTGTGTTGAGAAAACTAAGACTTCAGGCCTGTCTCTTTTTCCTGGTGGGTCTCCGCTTTTCATATCTGCCCTTACACATGGCTGACAAGTATTTATCCTTCCCAGTAAGTGATTTTCGGTCCAGTGAAACATTTTTTTCCTTTATAACTGGCTTGCACTTTGAAAGTTAAGCCCTTCAGGAAGTTTTTATGCCTGTTCCAAAAGAGAGGAAGTCTGTCCAGGACAAACCTTTGGCCCACCTGCATTTCAGGCTGTCACCTGGGATTCTTTAGATCCAGCTACCCTGTTTTCCCTCCCCTCCTTGTACCCTACTCCAATTTTTTCTTACCCTTTTTTTAATAAGTATTAATTCTGACCCCCAAAATCAAACAGGTTGTGATAACACAGGGCCAAGCAACCTGCTTTCAAAGAACTGTGATACTTTCTCTGTTTTTAATGAAATCCAGAATTGTTTTTTCCAGTTTGGATGGTCCTTTCCCAAATTTGAATTTATTTCCATACTTTACTCACACTCTACCTCTGTATATTAGTGTAAAGCTTCTGGGCACATTGGATACACTCATTTATATAGAGTTTATTTTTAAAAAACCCACAGCAAACAAACACCCACCAAAACCATCAGAATCACTGTATATTTCTTGATTTTCACTGCCTCAGTTATTTCTGTTTGCATTTGAGAGGCATCACATTGCTGATGCTGTGCTACCTTTAGTGTTCAGGCTGGTTTAGTCTGGTAGCAGAAGCCGTATTTCAAAATATGAAATGTAAGCAAGTGACACTTTCCATATTTTCTCACTTGTACTGACTTCTTATGATTTTTGATTTTCATGGCACTTCAGTGATCACAACCAGTTCACAAATTAAAAAAAAAAAAAAGTGGGAATGCAGTATTCACAGTCAATCTGCCACAGTGTCCAGCCTTGCTGAGAGCAGGGTTGAAGTGATTGAATGTTTTGTCAGTGTACTTTCCAAACATTTAAATAGTTTTTTATACTATTAATGTAAATTAATTATACTAGTAGTAATAGTAATAATTTTCTATTTACTGGAGTAAATTATTTGTGAAGCTAGGTAAATATTAGAGTGAAATTAATTAGGCTTCATAATTAATACAGATTTTTTTTCTTATATATTGCTAAGGTTTATATTTGCTCATTCCCTGTTTTCCTTCATATTCTAGTCCTGCAGAAAAAGCACACTTATTTTCTTTTTCAAGAAATCTTCTTTTTTCATAAAGTTTGCAAAACTCAGGAGCTTTCCTTTCCTGTAAGATTGTATTCCAGTTTTAGTCTGATAGTTTCACTTTGGGTTTTTTTGCAAAGGTCTTTATACAGTTGTATGTTTGATTGTAGTTGCAAACTAGTTTTCATTGTCTTACATTGAACATTGTGTGTATATTTATAGCGTGTATATATGTATGCATGTCTGTCTTAAATGGAATTAGATTTTATTTAGTTTAGGCTTTAAACCAGTGTTAGAATTTAAAGATTTTTGCAAAGTTATGTTACTGTTCATGTTAGTTTGTCTGAAATATGCTGTGAAACTAATGTAAGAGGGTGGAATGGCTCCTGAAGAAATTGAATAATGCTAAAGCTATCTTTTTGTGCACGGAGTTTAGGATTTCCTGAAGAAATTTTCGTCAGATCAATTCAGGATGTTTTGTTTGCGCGGCAGATACAGCTCAGGTAAGGACAAAGCCCCTTATTTGTGGAGGTGGTGTTGCTCCTGGCTTTCCACACAGGCTTTCCAAGCTGGTGATGTGCAGGTGGAGCGAGCTCTCCCTGTGGGGCCTTGCAGTTCCCTTTCAGTGGGTGGAAAGGTTTTGGTGGTGCTCTGTGGGGCTGCTCTTTGGCTCACATTTAGAAAAGCATCTTTCCTGAGCACAGTACGGAACCATTCATCTAAATACCTTCCTGAGCTGCACTTAATTGTGACTCTCAGTTAACTGCACTTTCAGTTAATGAATTACCTCAGTCTCTGATTTGCATCTGCTGCAGTTACTTGTATTTCAGTCATGATCAGCTGGTTTTGGAGACATATCTAGGTGGAGCTTTGCTTTACATTCCCGTAGGGTATGACGAGGGCTTGCTAATAACTTTTTATCTCCCTGCTGTGCTCTCATTTTTTGTCCTGTGGAGTTACTGAGTGTTCAGGCAGTTCTCTGGTGCAATGCAGCTCGCTTACACTAGCACTTGGTAACCTAATGATCAGCTTAACCTGGCAGACCCTGCTGGTGGGGAGAAGTGTGGGAGATTTTGTCAACTTCTTTGTTTACCCCGTGGTGTTTCCAGCAGGTAGATGATACTTTGAACTGGAAGAGGTTTTCGCATGAGTAGTGGTTTTACCAGTTTATTGGGGCCTGCCAAAAGCAGATGATAGTGCCCTCACCCCCGGCATGGCAAGGGAATGGTGGAGCACGGGTGTGGATAAGGCTCTGGGGCTTTGCTAGTGTCCATCAGTGTGGTGCAAGCCTTTACAGATGTGGAGTCATTGGACTGAGAGGTCTTTTTGCTTGTTAATAACTCTAACTGCTTGCAGGAGGCATCCATCTGTTATTCCTGGTGGAGCCTCCCTCTCCTAGGACATGAGGAGTGCCATGTGTCCCTGAAATATATCAAAGCGTGGGATAGCAAAGAGAGAGGTGGTCATTAACTTCCACCGTGGTAGGAAGGGAGGAGTGCATCCAGCTGAGAGGTCTGCTGCAAAACAACATCCCCTTTGGGGCAGGCAGTGGGTTGGTGGTGTGCCTGGCTGTTCTGGGATGATGCTGCAGGGCAGTGGCAACCCCTGGCTGTTTCCTCTGGGTCTCTGTCAGGAGATGAAATATGCCATGGACACATAAAAATAGCTCCCTGGCTGTAGCTGGGGGCACTTGGGAGTCCTGAACAAATGTGTGTTTAAAACAAAAGAAGGAGAAAGGCTAACATCTACTACACCACCAGATATATGTATGTCATGTAAACAAGGGAGAGTTAAATGTTAATTCCTAAGCTTGTCTCAGGGCAAGGAATGTCACTGGAGCCCTGCAGGGAGGGCTGCCTGCAGGCCTTCTTCACTGCATGTCAGCTGGCTGCATTTGAACCTCTTCCAGAAGGACGTGACCCTTTTTTTTGCATTAACTCTAGGTTAAGCACCTTTCTGTGATAATAAAGGAGGGCTACCTGTGCAGAAATAGGCGGCTTTGATGAAAGGATATGATGGTGTTTTATCAGAGTGTAGTGCCAGTAAGTCTGTTGGCAGATGAGGGTTACTTGGAAGTCTGATGCACTTGCACCTCCACCTTACAAGGCTGTGTGTGTTATTACTGCCCAGCAAAGAGCCAGAGTCAGTCCCTGCTGAGCCGGTATTTACTGTCCTGCCTGTCAGTTTGTGTCCCTGCTACCAATTCGCTTTGCTCTAAAGATAAGTTTACTGCTCTCCTTCTCATCTTGCTGTCTACTCCTAAGTGTTTTTATTAGAACAGAGATCCCAAGCACCTTCTGTTTGTTTCTTAAAAGGTTTTTATAGCCTAAACCCGTCAGCGATGGTTCCTGCCACCCCTGCCTGTTAAGGAAAGTGTTTTGTAAAATGCAGGTTTGGCGGATCAGGTGATGTTGCCACACTCGTTGGATTGAGCATGTAAAAGATTTTTGTAGGCTTGTGGGGAAGAGGAGAAGAGTCAAAGAGAAGAGGCTTTGATGCAGGACATCACTCTTCCATAGTGTGTTTCTGCAGGGGGTCCCCCATGCTCCTTCAACCTTTTTCAGGCTGGTGAGGCAGAGCTACTTGGCATGAAGCTGAGTTCTGGGGGCATTGCTGATTATCTGGGCCTTTTGCTTTGGCTGATGCCCCTGGCTATTCCCTTCTAGGCCTGAATCACCACCCTTTGGCACACCTGAGACTGCTGGGAAAAGGTTGTTCCTAGGTACCATAGGCAGCAGCAAAGTGACCCTCCACCAGTGTGCCTGCCAGGTGCTTCTGGGTGCAGCTTAAAAGGGAAGGTGCCATCTCTGAAGCCCTGTGGGACCCCATTGTGAGGCAGTGCTTTTCCTCTTGCATCTCATCATCAGCAGCTTCGCTCTATGCAGTGATGTGGAGGGGCTGTGAGCCTGCTGTGGGCAGTGGGGTTCTAGCTCCAGAATGCTCTCTTGGTCACCAGAAATCTCTGGTGATTTTGTGAACCTGAGTGAACTGCAATGTTTTGACCCCTCTGGTCCGTAGTTACTTGTTGATGCTAATAAGCATAGGTTCTGTACTTCAGTGATGCAGCGATGATGCCCTCGGTGGCAAAGGAGGGAAGGAGTAGGGACTGTGGTGAAGGTTTATAGAGCTGGGCCTGCCCCTGCTGTGCTGTGGGTTTGCAGTGCCTGCAGGCGGTGGTTTAGGAGAATGCCCTGAATTGGGGATGAAGAATGGCTTTAATGAAAGCAGGCTTCATGAGGATAAATTTTCATCAGGTATTCCTTGCAGAGTTCCTGTAACCAGGGCAATCGCTTGAGTAATCCTAATGTATATAGATGATCTCTCTCAATATCTCAGTGTTTTGTAGAAGCCTGTACATTGGTCATTTTAAAAACTGAGTAAAGCTTCATTTTAAAATCAGTGTTAATGAGGTAGTAATGCAGATTTTTAATTATACACAAGTGAAAAATCTGACAAATTCAGGTCCAGGCTTATGCCTTAGTTATACTGGGGTAAATCCAAGGGAGAGTTGTTTTAGCAGTTGAGCTTCCTTGGAATTTGGGCTAACTGAACTGAGATCAGGTCTCACATCCAGCTACTTCTGTCCTCTTAGATCTGTCCCCTTGCTGAGACTGTCTGCCCTAAAGAATCTGGGCAGCGTTGGGTGATTGCACAAAGCAGTTGGCTGTAAGGTGAGCAGAGGTGAGATTGCTGTGGGTGATGCTCAGTACTGATGAGATTAGAAATATGCTGCAAGCAGTAGTTTGGATATACCTTATTGCAGAGGTCCGCTGTAAAAGGTTGAAGCAATACAGCGCTGACAATGTATGGCTCTGGTGTGATACTGTGGAAAGGAATTAATTTAAATTTAGGCTTGTCCTAGGTGGACACAGCTTCCACCAAAGTCATGTGAGCTCTCTTGTGTGTTGTCCAAGACCTCTTCTATAGAAAATTGCACATTACTGTACAAATTAAAAGAAAAGCCTCCTGCTAATAGCAACTCACAGTAGAAATGAGAGGGAGCCAGTCTAGCACCTGCACTTCTGAGGGTGCAGGCAGGTGAGAGGAGCCTGCTGAACTCTTAGCCAGCAGGAGTGGACGCTGGTTATTCCCAAAGTGGAATTGCCTGCTGAAGCTAGAGTCCTGCTGAATGCAGTGTAGGGGTTGTCCATGTGTGTGGATGCCTGGTTAGTGGTGTGGCTAATGTTGTTTTTCCAGTTGGAGGAAGAGAAGCACTGTAAGGTTAGGGTGCAGCAGATCATAAAGCAGAGCTTTGCTTTGGATGCAATGAATCATTTACTTTATGGTTTTATCTTTCCTTCCAGTGACTTTAAGAGGCTTCAATGTGTGTAAGCTGGGTGTGATGAATCCCATCCCAGATATGCCCTTATGAGTTTCAGCAATTTGTATTTTCTCTAGTAATTGCTTCTGCAAACTGGTATGGTCAGTTTAGCTTTGATATTCTGAGGGAATTGTATATCTAGTGAAGAAGCTAGGCCACAAAATTTAAGGTTCATCTAGATTTTAGATATTAGTGAAGCAGCCCTTTAACTCTTAAAGGTTAAGCCTGGATTCCTCACAGAGTCAGTAGTGAGGGTTAGGCCTCTTTGGAGGTCTCCAAATACAGATTATGTCTACCTAAATTAGAACAGGAACAAAATTAGAGGTATGTATTTCCAGCTTAAATCTAGGGAAATGCTTAGAAATATATTAAATCCTAAAGCTTTGGATTAATAACTTGCAGAGAGATTCGATAATGGGAAAAAAAAATTAAAGTCAAATAGTAGTTGCTTCAGTCAACTTCCAGATTCATTTTTTTGAGTCAGTCTGATACCTTTCCTATAGGTAATACTTTGTCATATGTAGTGATTGGTTTTATATTGATTGAATTCACCTAGTGTCCATGAAGAATGTGCAATTAATGGTAAGAAAAGTTTACTGTACAAATAATAACAAACTTTTCCTTCAACTCAAAATACTGTTCCTATGTATGATAGACAACATACTCTTCATCATAATGCCTTAATTTCTTTTTTTCTTAGCAGTAGAATTCAGTGACAAGAGCATGGAGGATGCAAAGAACCTTCTTCAGGCAACCTCCTCATTTATTACAGATGCAAATGCATATATAAAAGGACAGCTGGTGTGTGACCCTGTTAGAGAAGACATACTGTGGGAAAGGTAAGTGCACCTCCTGTTTTGTAAAGACTGTGATTGTTTGAGCAGTACTTTGCTGACAGGCTCAGAAGGCTGACCAGTGTTGTGATTTCTGTTTAAGAAGCAGGACAAGAAGGACTATCCAGCAGTCTTCCTTCCCAGCCCTCACCAAGGGCAGCTTTTTTTCTTCTTCTCTTTCTAGCCAGCTGCTTTTCATTATAGTCTACCACAATTAGTTCATTGTGTTTTTAAAATCTGTGTTATTTATCTAGTGTTCCTGTCCTAATACAGGCATCTTTGCCCCTCTTGAGTGATGTAGAAGGCAAAGCTATGGCAGTTGTGAGGGTACCTGGTTCATAAGGAGAGCTTAGTGCATTAGCGACTGGAGAAGAAAGAGAACGATGGAAGAGTAACACACTTTGGGCATGTGAACTCAAAATCAAGCTGGCTGGCACTATGGTGTGCAGCAGAGGAGAGAAGGGGTTACTAACCAAGTGTCCGAGGGCAGGGATGTCACAGGGAAGGAAGAAACTGTGATTCTGACAGGGGTGAGAAGAATCTTCTTTGGAGTCCCTTATGAAAACCAGATCGTCTTCCAGGATTGAGATGTGCAAAGCTGGGAGGAGGAGCACAGTGCTCTGGAGTCTGGGTAGGAGAGGCACTGAGTGCCCTGAAACAAGTTAAGTGCAGGCAGCTCTGGGACATAGGATCAGAGGGGAAATGGTCTGTGCTGTAGAGGTGAGAGGCAGCTTCCGTGTGCATTGAGCACCTCACTGTTGGGGAAGCTTGTGGCTGCACTGACTAGGGCTTGCAAAGGGCATAGGAGCATGTTACAGGGAAGTGGAGTTGAATTAACTAGCTGTGGTATTTGACAAAAGCAAATCCTTCAGCAGGAGGCTGCAGGAGATCTGTTGGTGAGAGATAAGGCTGAGACCTGAAGAAGTTGAAATGGATTGTCAGTAGGGGATGTGTGGGAGGGCACACTTGTATATTTGTAGGTGTAAAAACAACCAATATGTAACAGAGCTCTTAATTACACAAGTGTTAGATACTCAGTGGAGAGGAGGAAGCTTGCAGGAAAGAGTGTTGGGAGGAATGAATTAGGACAGTAGCCATCTGATATCTGAGGGGAAGCAGGCATTCTGTGCAAAACCAATTCAGAAACAGCAAAATAAGGCTCAGGAGAGCCCTTGAGAGACACTAGGATAGCTTGAGGTTCTCCAGCTAACCTTGCTCCTTGAGCTTTATTGGGAAACAGCATCGTTGGGTCAGTGTTGTTGAGCTCTGGTTCGCCTGACTGTGTATGAGAACAAGCTGCCAGCAGCTGTTTGCAGCTCCCCATTTATTCCTGCTGCTCTCCTCACCCTCCTGCTGAGAGTGGCTGCAGCTGGTGGCACTGGTTCTGCAGTGATGAGTGCTGGTTACCTGCTGGTTTTTGGGGCTGTGTACACAAATGGTCCCACCAGATCTTTCCATCTGGCCTAAGGCAGGTGGAGTCCCAGGGCTGGGATTGGGCTCACCTGGGAAACAAGGAAGCAGCGCCTGATTCTGAGATGGATCCTGACAACAGGATTCCTAGCCAACCCCAAGACAGCTCTCTTGCCAGGCACTGGAGTGATGCCTGTGATGTGGCTTTGGAAGAGAAGCATGCTGTTAGCATGATAAATGGGCTGCTGGAAAAAAACCCAGAACTTAGCAAGATTTTTGATGTGCTTAATATCAACCTCATTTTCCATCTGTTTTGAAATTATTACAGCAAACTTGCTCTGTTGTTTTTGGTTCCTGTGATTAACCATGTATATTTATTGAATGGATGTAACACTTTGGATTTTGACATGCATCAAGTTTTTCTCCTCTCAGCTGAAAGATGTATTCTCCCTGATCAGTGTAGCATTGCCCATCACAGGACAGCTAGGAAGGAGGTGACAGTGTCCTTTCAATGACTCCCTCTAGCTGAATAGCTGATGAATTCAGAGTTCTGCTGGCATCTTGTTTGTCTTATCTTAAATGTTACCTTTTCTTCTTGAAGGCTAGCCAACACAAAAGTAACCGTGAAGGCTGCGTTTGCAGATGACTTTGACACCTCCAGGGCTGTTGCAGCAATTATGGACCTCATTCACCATGGCAACAGACAGCTTAAGGCTGTTACTAAGGTAACCCATTAGGATACAGAGATCAGAAAATGACAGCTGTCCACTGTCCTACTGTTTAATGCAGACAGATTAGTTTATTGTTCACATAAGAAACCAGCAGAAACAAAGCTCCATAAATTGTTGACCGTAATGGAGCCTATTCGTCCTGACCTTATCACAGGAATTGTGCACGGGTATTGTTTTGTGCTTCGTTGTGTCCAGAGGATGTTTCTTTCCTGCTGCCCTATATTATTTATACATAAGGTTGTTGAAAGGCCTGAAGCCATTGTGGCATGCTGCTAATTTTAGTGTTCTTACCCTGCTTCTTTGCTTAATATCCATGCACAGAAATTAACCTGTGCATGGATATTAACCTGGGAAATGGGGGTGGGGGCTTGCTGCAGGGGCTTTGGCAGGCAACCCCAGGTGCACGGGGCAGTCCTGGGGGTGAGCTCAGCATTGGGGTCTGACTGGCTTATGCTGTTGGCACATGGTAACTGTGGCATCAGCATTCCTGCACGAGTCTGTCTTCAGATGACTTTTGGCAAATTGAGACCCTGTTAAGATCTCTTGATGTTGACACAAACAAGGCAGCTGGAAAGGACAAGACCTGAGCAATAAACACATTCTGAAGCACTTATGGGTCTCCATTTACCAACAACTCCCTTTGTCACTCAAGGCAAGCACCTCAGCCTTGTTGCTGTGTTCCTTGATTGCTGGTGTCATCTGTTCACCCTGTTTGTGCTCTAAAAGAAACGTAATAACTGATTTTAAGAGAGAATTAGCCTGTTTGTTTAGAAATTCTGCCTCCTGCTGGTCCTCTTTCGGCATTGGCTTTAAATTCTGCCCTTAGCCTTACCTTTACAAAATAACTCTGAGCAAATTCACTCCTAAATACAAGTAACCTCATTTTGTCAGTCATTTCTCGTTCTCCCCCGAATTCTTCCTGCCAGTTCTTTTGTTGAGAATGGGATGGGGTATTTGTGGGGCAGCTGCCTCGGATTTCTGGTCAGGGTGGTGGAGCTTTCCTGGGTACAGCGCAGATGTCGGAGTGTCCCTGTTACTGGCTCTGTCTGTAGTTTTTCTCCTTAAGAGCTGTGAGTAAATCCACATAACTACTTATTCCTCTCTTGAACCTTCTTGCCATTCTTACCTTAGTGAGCATGTTCCTGTTTCTTTGTCTCAGTGGCCTGCTCCAGCTCATCCCTGTTCAGATCTTCTACACATTTTAGGCTATGGTTTATGTGAGGCCCTAATGAAGATGTCGGATAAAATCCAGTACCAGCTGTTAATTTGCTCGTGTGTGTCATCACTCTTATTTTTTAGGCAAGGCTTAGTCCCTTAAATTGCTCTTCAGTCTGTCATTTAATCTTGATTTTATTGCTGCTGCCTCTGGTTTCTGGTGCTACCAGGGCATGACAAAATGCCATACACTATCTCTAAGAGGTCTCCACATAGATCAAATCAGTAAGACACTCAAAGAATGATTATTTTTTTTTTATCCTTTATACTATAGGTGCCCATGAATCTGGGATTTTTTCTTTTTATTTTGTTGCCATACACACAGCCCTTTCATGCTCAGAAGTGCTATTTTTATGTCTAATTCACTGCACACATGTAATGCACGGCAGCTTCACAAGCATCTCTTGTCCTCACTGCGCAGGCTGGTGATAAGCTCTTCCCTTCCCTCATTTATTTAAATCTTTTCCCTTTGTGCTGTGAGGTGCTTTTATATCTCTGTAAGATTACCCGTCTGGGCAGGTGTTCCTGGTGGAGGTAGATCTATATAATTAGTAATAGTTTTCCCCTGTGGACTAGGCTACAGAGAGATGCTGGGTTCTGTAATATGTATTGACTGGGCAATCTCTTTTGAGTGTTTTTTAAACAGGATGCTGGATCTCCTAGAAGCTCTGTTGTGTATGGAAGCATTATTTCCTATGTAGAAGGTTTTTTCAATGCCCTTGGGATGTCCTTTGGAGAAAGACAGGTATGAAACATCTCTTCTATGTGTTCTAGTGTATGGTAGCAACTCCAGTGTTATGTTTTATAGAATGCTTTCCAAAAGCATCAGATGTGACAAAGTAATTGATGGTTTTAGTAAACCTTTCTGCTTCCAGTTTCTTCTGTGATGTCTTAGGAGAGTGTGTGAGGAGGTGGAACAAAGTGTGGGCTTTTTTCTTCTCAGAGGTACTCTTGTGCAGCTTCTGCACCAAGGGTGCTGTTGAAATCAGAGTCTGAGGAATGAAATGAGAAAAAGTTGTCATTAGAGGCCTTTAGTTTGGTCCTGTTATGTGTCTGGCTTTCCCCCAGCTTTTCCTTTTCTTTCTGATGGTGGCACCCAGGCTGGCTTCGCTAGCTGTGTGAATATTTGCAGTTGTGACCCCCTTGCACAGAGCAGGAGCTGAGGTCCCACTCCTCTGCAGAAAGCAGGGGTGGGGGAAAGGGGCTGCTCTGCCTTGAGCCATGGTGGGGTGTGGGGAGGGGAGTGCACTGAGGTGCGAGGGGGAGCCCCCTTACATGTCTAATTCATGGAAAGACAGGAGTGGGGAGAGAAAAAAAGGAGGAAAAAGTTCAAAGCAAAGTACTGAACAGGAAAGAGAGTTATAAATATGGAGGTGATATCCTGATGTACGGAAGGGGAGCATTTAAAATGACACAAGATGTTGGAGAATAGCAGGCTGTTCTGTGCTCCACTCCTGCTCAAATACGGAGTTGAATACCAAGAAGTGGACAAGTTTCTTTAGAGAAACTGTTCTGCAAAAATTTATTTTGGGGAGGGGGAGAAGAGGATAAGAAAATGTGAATAACATTATTCATCCTTTGAAAGTCAGGCACTATAGTGATAAATGTGTTTATTTACTCCAGTTCTTTATGGATTTTCTCACAAAATTTCTTTCAGAACAGTAGCTGGATGTGATTTGGCCATGTAGTTTGGATCTTAATTTTTAGTGGCATAAGAAACACTTAAATTTTTCTCTAAGTTGGGTGGTAAAGTCATTCCTTCAGATTCTGGGCTGCCTGTATGCAGGTGTCTGCTACACCTACACATTTTTCCTGAAACAAGTATCTGAATGCTTTTCTTTGTTGTAAGCTGTGCTAGTTTCTCTGTGGCAACAGGATCAGCAGAAGATGCTGGTCTGAGGAAAGGAGGGAGGAAAGGAGGAAGGAAGGAAGGAAGCAAGGAAGGAAACAAGCACATCAGACTCTTTTCCATCCCTCTGTTCTTTCAGATTCCAGTAAATTAATCCATCAAAATCTTCATCAGAAAGGTCCCCAGGCTGCCACATGTTAGTAAATAAAATGGTGCAGGCATTGTTCTCTGACCTTGAGAGCAGCCACAACAGCTCAGCATCCCACCTTTTTTGCCCCTTAGCCAGGTAACCCCAGGCATGCAGCTGTGAGTCCCAGCATGTGGGCTGTCTGGGAGAGGGCTGGCTGGCCTGGCCACTGCTGTGCCAACAGCTTAGTGTAGAAGATACAGGGAGCAGTGTTTGGGCCCTCTTCATTTGGTTGTTTGCATATAGCCTGTGGGTCTGTCTTGCTCTTGGGCTGGCACTCATCTCAGCTAATCAGCTGTATGGTCTAATGTAACTGCTTGTGCTTCTGAAGTTGTCAGGGGGGATGCTAAGGAGTAGTTCATCTTAATCTGGTGGTTGTATAAAATAAGACTGCCTGTCTCTCTCTCTCTCTGCATTGGCAAGAGAAGGATCTTAGCCCACAGGGAGGTAAGATGAATCCATCAAGAGATGATGAGTGGAAACTGGCATGCCTGTTTTAGAGCTGGGAAGCACGGGTGAGGGCTTTTGCTCTGCCAAAGAGTGCTGAGTGTATTGCAGGTGCAGCTGGGGCAAACTGGTGATCATCTGTGGGGAAAGCAAGGGCCAAATTTCCATTTAAAACTTATTACAAGCTCTTTGGATTGGTTAGTACTGCAGGAGAAGAAACTGGAGATCAGTCCTGAGAGGCTACACAGTGTTTTATGTGGAAATCGGATCAGTTCATCTCCTAAAGGTGCCCCTCCTTTTGCAGGATCTCACTCCAGTAGGTGCCTGATTTGAACTCCGTCAGTGGTGTTTGTAGAGGCATGTTTGCTACTCCCATCATCATTTGTCTTTCCTCTCCCTTCTGTATTTAAGCATTTATCCTGCTCTTTTACCTGCCCCAGGTTACTATGGAGCATTTCTGGCACTTAGATTTATTACCTTCTTCAATCTCATAAACCTTTTCTTTAGTATGGTTACATGTTTTGAAAGCTTGGGGAATTAGCTGCATCTCATGCTTTTATCTTCAATAGCTTCTCCCTCACCTTCCCCTCCTCCTCTTTGTTTGTCAGTGACCTCTGAAACTGCTCCCTCTCCTTTCCATCCTGCTGTTCAGTGACTGCAGTCCCCTCTGGCTTTAATTACTCAGCTGCTCTTCTGCTCCCAGATGAGCGTTGCTGGCGGCAGCTTCACCCCCCGCCTTGGTGTGTTTTATGTTTCACTGGTCTGTTGGCTGCTCCCCCTCTCGTGTCTTAGTGATAAAATACTGCAGTGGCCTTCTCTTGTTTATTGGAGGTTCATCCTTTTCCTGCCCCTTAGGAGTTGCCTCTAATGAGAAACAGGGATGGTCTCTCTGTCAAGAGTGAGACCAGGAGCCTGGCTGTGCCAGTGCTGAGGAGTGGCCTTTCTCTTCAGCTAACTCCCAAATTCCCATCCTGGCAGCTGTTGGACCAGGACTCTCTAGGAGGAGCAAGTCTGTTCTCTTCTTGAGGCATTGACCAGCGAGAATTCTACTAAGCCAATGGGGCTGAGGAAGCTCGGAGCTGGCTGAGGGAAGGAGGGGGCTTGGCTACAGCCAGAAAACTCCCACTCATCATGTGCAATGGCTGCTGCTCTGTTGGGTTGAGTGGCTGTAACTTTGGGCAAGGTGGATCAGGTGAAAGTTCTGTAGATTTGGGGAGATTTTTCTGTTGATGCAAGGAGAAAGGATAGACTAGAGACTTAAAGTGAAAATACTTACTTTTCCTGGTTTGTATTTCCTGAAGAAGGCCTGGAGCTCAAAGGCAGAGTAAAAGGCTGATGCATTTGCGAGGTCTTCGGACTATTACAGCCAAGGAGCTGTCTGAGCTAGTGGCTGGACTTCCCTTGCTGTATTGGATTCCTGTTGCCAGGTCTTTCTTCCATTAATTTGTCTAACCCCGTTTTAACTTATGCACACTTTTGGCATCTGGGAGGTTTTCTGTGGTGATGAGTTCCACACTCAGGTTATGCAGTGTGTTATGTTCAAGTCAGAGCACTCTGCTGACCTCCAACATAGATGCTTTCCTGTGTAGGAATACACTGAACTACTTCCAAATGTGACTCCACTGTAACTTTTTGTCCAGCATTAGTCCATATATTCCATATTAGTCCATATATTCCAATACATGGAAGATGTACAATCAAGAGAGGTGATGAGGCCTCAACGTGTGCTGCTGAGTTGGGGTTGATTTTTTTAAATACCATTCTCAGATGTTTGTAAAGCATGCTGTTTGATTTCTAGGTGGCTGTGGGAGGAGACAACTCTGCAGTGCTCTCTAATGTCCTTGACGAGCTTGTGAGGTTCCGCACAAGGGTCCGTCACTATGCGCTGGCTCTGCCGGAAGCAGCAGATGCTGTGCCAGTGGAGGGGGCTCCAAGAGTTAATGAATCCAAACAAGAGCAGAAGGAAAAGAGGAAGCAGTTAATGCTGGAGAGAAAACCCCTCCTGGAGGCTTGTGACAGTCTTCGTGAAGACCTTGCTGCCTTTGGAATCCAGCTAAAGGTAGAAGACAGTAACCCTCTTTAGAGACTGTTAATCACTTTTTAAGAGAACACTTATTTTTGCCCTTTGTTCCCCTTCATCAGTTTTCAGTGTTGTTTCCTGCTCCCTGAGTGACTGCAGTAGCAGGAGGTGGAAGTCAAGCACTTGTCTGGCTGTACTGCTGCCTTCTTTTCTGCTCCCCCTCAGCCTGGTGTCTCCATGAAAGCTGTACCTACTTCTGCAGTTACTAAGGGCGTGCTGTTTAGCCATTGAAAATCTAATATTCAGAAATCTCTAAGTTGCCCAAGTTCAATCCAGAAGGAAAGGTATGAGTAATGTGTGCAATCTTAAAAAAGATTGCAAAGGAACTGGGAAGTGAACTGAGATGACTTATAAAAATAACTCCTTCCTTCTACCCTCTCCAAATTCCCCACCAAAAATAAGTCCTCATGAGAAAGCCTCTTCCATCTTCAGCAGCTCCATTCCCAACTGTTCCTGAGCCACAAGTACTTTGCTGATTCCTGTACCACTCCTCTCTCCATCCTGCTTTCTACTTTTAGCCTACACCTAATGCCACTGTTCTTTTCCGTTACCTCAGTGGCACCTCCTGCTCAAGAGAAGCCCATCCATTGTGTTACTGCCTTCTCCTGGTTTCAAGGAGCTGTGTTACTTCTGTAATGGCCCTGCTTCTTCCAGTTCCTCTTGTTCACTGCCCTTCTCACCTCTGCTCCACCCGTTGGTGGGTCAGTGTTGCTCCTTACGTGCAGACAAATCCTTGTATTCTCTCCAGTGTCTTTTTCCCTCCCTCCAGTTTATGCTGCTTATTTTTCCCTCGCTTGGGGAACTGAGCCTGCCTAGTCTGCTTCCATCCTTTTGCTGGTAGGGATATAAAGCACAGTGACATCAGGGAGGGACAGTATACATCTGCTTTGGTTGCCCAATGTGAGAGCTGTCACTTGTCAGCACACCTGTTAAAAACAGCTGTGGAGCGTGGTCACTGTCTAAGGGTCTCGGATGAAAGCGAGCGTGCGATACAAACTGGGTGAGCGCCGAAGCACTGTGGTGGTGAGCTACAGCTGTGAAAGCAAAGGAATACTCTGAGAAGCTGCAATATCTGCCTCCTTTAACTTGTTTGTAAATCCTCGCTCCACTCATCTGTCAAGCAAGTTTGAAAATCCAAACAACTGTGCTGAGACAAAGTCTTGGAGAAGAAGCTTGCCTTTTGATCTGTTGGCAAAACAGCCACAGCCCCATTTCCATCCTTGTGCAGATTTGTTTTGCTTTGTTTTTAAAGGGATTTACATGTGAAAACTTCACAGAAATTGGTCAGAACCAGGATTCAGACCATTCCATTTATTTAAAAAATGTTTTTAATAACCTGAAGCTCAGCATAATCTGCCTCCTGCTCCTCCTAGAAGAGATTGTGCCAGAAGACAAAGCACACACGCACAGATGAGCGCACACAGCACACATCCAAAGCTGAAGTCCTGCTTTTTTTGCTGATACCATGGAAGTATCCAAAGGTGTGCTGTGAAGGTTGCTCACATCTTGCTTTTGCAAATCCTAAAGAGTCCTGTGAACATGCAGCTCTGCAGTTCCTGACACAGGCTCACCAGAGCACACATGCAACAAGACATGGCCTTACCCACCTTCCTGCTCAGCACGAGTCTGCTTGTCTGGGGTCGGCTGTTAGAAAGTTGCCTTGGTAACACAGAGCCCACCAGGGGGGTGCTGCTTGCCTAGTAAGTGCTATCCAGCCTCTCATTGCCACAGAACTTCTGAGCTTGATGATATGCATGCAGCAATGCCTCTGCTAACAGGTTCCACTCTGTCACATGAAGCTCAAGTAAGCCAGCAACTTCTCAAGTCCATGTGCAGGAGGAAAAGCAGCAGAACAGATGAAGCAGACAAGCCTCATCTACACGCAGAGTAGACTAGGAACACCCCTGGTTTGAGGGAGGGCAAGGAGGGGGTGGCTTGAGAACCAACTCAATCTCCTTAAAAATCAGCTTTGTAAAAAGGGTAATTTCTCCTTCAGATTCTAAGTTTGTAGTTTCTTCTCTCAGGATGCTTGATGTAGATGATGTTGGCTGAAGTTACCTAACTTGTATCAAACTGATTAAAAAAATACCCATTTGTCTTTTCATGTCATTATAGCATGCTTGAAACACAAGCTCAGCTGTGCCGCTAAGTGAAATGTAGTAATTGTGTATTTATGCATCAAAAATAGTTTTCACTTTAATATAAAAAATGTTCAGCATTGTATCCCAGCATCTCTCATGAGTCAGAGCTCATATTCAGATTAACTTTGTGACCATTACAAACAGCTGGATCTAAATAGTCAGAAATATTCCGTTTGACTGTACTATTGTCTTTCAAAAATATGACCGTATTACACTATCCCCAAGTTCAGAAGGTGATCAATACATATTCTCATGTATTGACCATAAGTGTTTTCCATGTACATGAGCCATTCAAACATGAAAATGCAATTGCAGGAGTTGAGCAGAATCTGCTACTCCTGTGAAAGTCTACACCCCACTGCAGCATCCCACACTGAAGAGGTGACATTTCTAATGTGTGTTTCTTCCTTCTTAGCTGGGAAGGATTATCTGGGTTTGTTTTACAGCTCTGAGCATTATTAGTAGCAGTGGCATTCCTCTGAGATGGTATCACCACCTCCTTTGCCTAACTAACTGGATTAGTAGCTTTGCTGTATGAATCTTGTTTAAAAACCTGTACCTCCACATGCTGGGACTAACCTGGATACTTTTTCTTACAGGACAGAGCTGCTGTTTCAACCTGGGAAATTGTGGAAGGAGGGCAGACAGAGCAGCAGACTGAGAAACAAAGCTGATCCCTCATCTTTGGACTTGGTTTTTATTTCAGCTGCTTTGGCAACTGTTGTAAATATTAATTCTTTCCAAATAAAGTCTGTGGAATAGAACGGCTAACAACAATAATCTGAGCAAAACTGTTGGCACTGCCTTTGGGTAAATAAATACAGGCCTTGAAGCACACATGGCAGAAGCATCCAGAGTGCAGGGCAGCAAGGAAGCAGCTTGATTTACACCAACACTGGCATATTCTGCTGCAGAAATGTTCCAGCTCCAAGTGCTCTGTGATCTGCCTTTGCACCCTCTTCTGCTGAGCTGACACTGAGAATTAAACATAGCGAAGGAAGAGGCAAGAACTTAGGCCTGTCTTTGAGGGTGAAAACACTTAGTTTTATGCCTGTTGGTTCAACAATTCTGTTCCTCTCAGACAGAGAAGTGGGGGACACTTTTAGCCTTGAAGTATTTCCTTATTGCAGTGGTGCTGGTTTGGTCCTGTGAGACCTTTACCTGTAATATGGAGGTATATAGTTTGCTTTTGCACAGAATACACTGAGATTTCTCTAGCACTGGGAATGCAGGACACTCAGGATCTCTCCATCATAATTGGGAAGATAAAATTAGGATGCTTAGCTATTACCTGTTCAGTTACCTTTGCTTTTGTCATTGTTTGCATTAAAAACAGTCCCTGGCTGCTGTGGCTATAGGCAGAGGTGCAGAGGCCTCTCTTACCTGTGAGGTGACCTGTGTTCTAGGGCCTGAGTTGATATGGGGCTGGTACTTACCTATGGGCACACTTTCTTTAAAGTGCCCATAGGCACTTTAATTTATGAAAAGGTAAAAACCAAGCAGAACATGGCTTCATCTACAGGGCACTTCTGTGCATTGTACTTTCAAATTGTCTGTTCCAAAGGATAAAGGCTTTTTTTTCTACTGTTGGGAATAAAACGTGTAGCTATTTTTCTGCTCTCTTTCTGCATTATTGGTACTTAGAGAAAAGATGGAGGTGTCCCTTCACCAGCACTGGGGCAGGTGCTAATTTGACACAGCTGGTACTGCACTCTTCTAGTGGCAGTGTTGTAGCAAACTAGAGTGAAAGAAAGGCGAGCAGGCAGCTCAGCTGTGGGAAATGTCATCAGCACACACCAAACAAAGTCCACACAGTCAATTTGCTATTATTTTTATTTCCTACCCAAAGAAACTGCTACATTTCCAGAATGTTTAAAAAAGGTACCAATTTGTATACATTAGTGAGTAACAGTTACAACTTCTGTGTAGATTTAAAACCAACACGGCAGGTTGAAATCTGTACTGAGCTCTGTTAATTGATTGACTTCGCCTACAAATGCCATTTAGATTATAGTACCACTGATGTTCTAAATACAAAAAAAAAAAAAGCCAGTAGCTGTTTTAAAATCAGTTTTAACTTGCTGATTTAATTTAAAAGTAGTCAGGCTTCTCAAATAGATTTAGGGGGAAAAATAACAGTAGCTTAAGTTTCCCCAAAGATGCAGACAGTTTACAAAACTGCTTAAATTAAACACTAAAACCTCATCTCTTAAGAGTAGTCTGTGAACCCTCATAGACCAACATGAGCAAACATTTAAAAACCTATCTTAAAAATAGGTAACTGGTTTAGAAAGAAAAACAAAAATGCATCGGGGTGAGGTAGTAGTCACAGTGCATCCAGAAATATCAACTCTAAGGGCTGAAGGGAAATACTTGGAGCAGCTTTTCTGATTCCAGGTGCTTTCTGCAGGCAGCTATTGAAGGTATGAGAACACAGTCTGACTGGTCTGTGGGACACCACATGCCAACCTAGAGCTGGAGCCCTGCACAGGAGTGGTTGTGGTGAACAGGTAACATCTATTGCAATAACCAGACACGTTATGTGCTTGTTCTGTGCTTTAATGAGCATAAACACCTGGAGCTGGATTGGAGGCTCAAGGGCAGTACCCACTTAAGTGTTCTTGGCATGAACTTGTCCCCCTCTCCATACTGGTTTAGTCCCTATGAGCTTTGACTGAATCTCCAAAAATTTAACAAATCGTAGTGTGCAAAAATCCCACACAAGTTCCTCTTTATACCTAACGCTTACCTGCCCTGCCAACGTGCCAGATCAGTGTGGCCCTAACAGTGTCCTGTCTCACAAAGATCAGACAAAAAGCCTCTGTGCTCTAAAAAAGTAAAAGTACCAAGCACTAAGTACTGCACTTGAAGCTCAGACACCAACCACCATTTTCTGTTCCTGCCTTTAACCTGCAGCATACAGCTGCCTGCACAGTGCTACGACAGTACAGGTACATGCTGTGGGCTGCCTTCAACTCTTATTCCTGCTGGCTAATTACTATCCACCTATGGATCTGTGTGCTGGTCTTCTCTGAGCTCTAACCCAGCAGGCAACGGCAGTTTTAAAAGCACTTTACTCTTCCATGATCACTGAGAGTCTGACAGTTCTGTTTGGTATCACTGAGTTTCTTGCCCCACCTAGTACCTCTCCAAATGATAATTTCACAAATTTATCACATTGAGTTCCAGATGAGTCAAGACTAGATAAAGAAACAGAATTTTAATTTTTTTTTCAGGTAAGCCTAATTACCATTTAATGAATTTTGCTGCTGAGATACCTACAGTATATCCTATTCTGCCACGGGGGGACCTTTTAAAAAACAACAAAATAAGACACTGCAGGAAGGGGTGCCTTGTCCAAATGAATGCTGCCTCTGGGACCGGGAATGGGAAAAGGCAACTAATTACATTCAAAATCTACAGCAACTCTCATGCACTCCCTTTCCAAAGAGGCTTATTTTTTGCTTCTTAATATACTAGCATGGCAAAAAACTGAAGTGCAATAGCTAATTCTAGACAGAGGTTCTAAGAATGACAACATGATAACCTTGGTGCAGTCCAAGAAATTCAGTTGAGCTGGTGGAAGAATTTTATCTAAATATCAAGTGCATTTTTTTTGCTGTTCACACTTTAGTTATTGCTCAATAACTATCAAAAAGAACAGAGGAATACTTTCAGTTTAGTTTTATTATATTATAACAGATCTGCAACTACAGCTTATTTCAGCCAAAACATTTTTGTATTCCAAACTCTTAAAAAATATCTACATTAATCATATTTTTCTATTCTTAAAAATAAAAAAGATCTACCTAACATACCAATGTTGCTACAGCACTTGAAAGGGTGCATTACTTATGTAAATTCTACGGTACATGTAATTACTCTTGCAGTCATTGTTCTTCCTTTTCTTCTTCTCTGCTGCTTTGGCTTCAGGTTTCGTAAAGTTTGCTGAAAGCTGTTCCAACTTCTGAAACCATGTCAGAGGCTGTCATTGAACGTCCGAATTTTTGAAAGGCTTGGTGGTTAGACTGCCTCGTAAGAGAGCAAGCTCCAAATGCAGCCACTAGAAAGGGATTTTGACTAAAAGGAAAAAACCAAAAAACAACAACATTATCCAGAGAATCCAAACACTCTTGTGCAATCCATAAGGTGGTGGACATCGTCTTTGTACCCCTAAATGCCAGGAAAGCCTCTCAAGCAAACATCTGTTTCTCAGACTCACTGCAGAACATCTTTGTTTGAATTTTTTTTAACAAATACTTCCCTATCCGTGGCATAGCATGTGACTGACTCAGAAACCAGGGCCAAAGGACGCAAGAGAAAAACAGGCTTAAAAAGTGGGGAAGAAGGTGATCCATGTCTAGTTTTACTGATTTGATGCTTCATCCTTTCCTGCAGAAGAAGATCAAATATCACCTGGCAGCGTTTTAACTCCCTTTCCTCTCCATTTGCTGGGTAACTCCATTTAGTTTTGTCTTGGAGGGGGTGAGGAAGGATGTGGGGATGCAGGCAAGAGATGATTTTTAACAGGGCCATAGTGACTGCTCCAGAGCCCTCATGATACCAGCTTAAAAGTGGTACAGTGACCGCCATAGCCCACGACGGAAATTAGGCACACTGCCTTAATGTATCCTACGTGCTTACAAACGGCCTAAGAGAGTGTACCCAGCCCCAGACCTCAAACACTGAACATCCCTTGGAGAAGCCAGCACAGTCTTGCCACCTCCAGAGCACCTTTTCACAGGCTGGGCCATGGGAGTCACTTTTGCTGCCTTACAACAGAAAGCAACTGCAGAATAGTTCAGCAGCCAGTGCTGCACTCCAGGTTCTGGCTGATTAAAATTCTCACAAAGCTCAACCATAGCTGAGGCATCACTGCCTGTGAGTCACTAGGGACCTACTGACAACTCTGCCAAGTGAGAGTTTTGTGAAGGATCCTGATGTAAAACACAGGCTAAGCAGGACATGAGTTTACAATTAGGTGTTACTTAAGGGGCAACTCCATGTAACTCATCAAAGTGCAGGAGTATTTAAGCTACTCTGAGAGTCAATCCTGGATGCCCAAATACTGCTCTGAAACAAGAGCTGTGCACAGGCTTCTGGGCTCAAGGCAGTTAAAACACTTGTTTCAGAATTCCACTCTGCACAGACCTGTTTTGAAATGACAGAACCAGGCACAAGTGTGGCAAGACTGGCTGGACTGCCTGCAGTGCAGTCTGCAAGCAGATGCCCTGACTCACTGAACCCAAGAAGCTCCTCCTCTCCTGAAACACACAAGGTAGACAGGATTGGTACAGCAGGTGTTTGTGAAGGGTCACCTTAACACCACCACAGGAGACACAATGTAATGCTGATGCCAATTATACTTTTCCTTCATCTATAAAATAAAGGAGTTTCTGAGCAAGCTGTTTGGAAAAGCCACAGGAGTTCAAGTCAGGAGAGCCTGGAGAACGTGTGCTGCCTTTGCTAATCTCTCTAACAATTTAAAACTGCTCTGTTGTACCCCAAGCAAAAATGAAGTCACCCTTTTAGCGAATAAAAACAAAATTCCTCCATTAGTGACAGCTGCAACTCTTCCATTTTGGGATTGCTATGTTAGATTTCAGAATTTTATAAAGTGTGGTTCAGTTGGTCCCTCATTCCTCCTGGGGCACCTACTGCAGTGCCCTTGTGGTAAAACAGACTAGTTAACTCCCATGAACATCTAATTGTGTGCATCTGCATGCAGCATCCAAAAAGACTACAAAAGATCTCCACTCCTCAAACTTTCATAGCTCATTACTTATAGAGAAGAGGGACTGTAATTCCCTGACTGCTTTTATCAGGGTTCCTTTCAACTTCATTTAAAGCAGCTGCTTTCACAGAAAGAGTACATGACTATATGGACCAACTAGTCAGACAGGAATTGATGTAATTTAACAAAAAGCCAACAGTCAGCTACATGGCTGCTTTATGCACGAATAAACTGGACTGCCGTTTGGCCTTTAAAAGAGTTACACTCTTTGAAACAGTATTTTACTTGCAAGTTTCAACTTACCTGCCCCACTGAATTACTTAGGTACAGTGCAGAAGGATCCACCAAATTACAAAAACAAAGCCAAATGACATGTTTTTTGAATTACAGAGATGCTACTACCAGTGACTACCACTTACTTATTCTTCGTACTTTCAGCCTACATTCAATTGTTTTGAAAACTTGTATCTCATACATAAATGTCCTTGGGGATAGATCCAAATTCATGCTCTTTTTCTGCCTCAGACTTGGGGATGTTAGATTACTGAAGGGTTTGTCTTATTAAATTATTACTATGTAGACTGCTCTAGAACATAACATTTTTTAAAAGTACATGGATATCTTTGTACCAACGACTCTGATTTCATTTGGAAATTTATACAGCGGGTCTACAACAGTTGCCACAGCAGAACACAAACTCATAACAATTAAGTTAATTATTAGTATTCATACCCATTTGTTTTTTCAGCTCCAGCAACAAATGCCCAGTGTGCTAAGACTCCAAGAGAACCAGAAAGAAGGTCCCCCTGTCCACCACATCTCCGGCTGCTTCCTTCATGACTGCATACGAGTACTACAAACAGACAAACATAAAACAAAGTCAGGTGCTTTTTTCCTTCCATTTACAATGACACCACTGCAGCAAGGGTTATTAACCTCTGAGGCAAACAGCAATGAACAGGTGAGAGACTAATGAGAGACAGCAGCACAGACTGAAGTACACTATTCTTAAAAAAAAATTATTGCATCAACATTTTTAAAAATACTTTTCTGATTACCTTTTAATACTTTACAAATAACATCACACAATATACACACTTTTTCCACTTCACTCAGCCTGCACAGATGAGTTCAGTGATTCACGTGCCATGATGAACCATTACCCAAACTGGACCAGGTCCCTCCACAAAGCCATTGCGTAAATGCAATCCTTCAGAGTCTCTGACCTTCAGAGTTTGTGAATGTAAACCAAGGCATTTCACAAAGAGCAAATGCAAAACAGAACTAAAATCTCGAATCTTCTACCATGCCCATCACAAAGGTATTTTACTGAAAACAGCCTTTTCGTCAGGCTTTGTAAAAACCATATGCAAGACAGATTTGTTTTTTCTGCCAATCAAGTGTCCTCAGCATCCATGTATGTTTCTGTCAGTAGTGTCACTGTGGATAGGCTCTGTCAGGTTATCAGATGTTACATTTCTATTTTAAATATATAAAGGACCTTGGTCAAACTGATCTCTTTGTGGAGCTTTAACTATGAAGAAGATGCAAGTGGTTTCACTACATTTAACTCCTTTGTTCTCCACTCTTAACAAGCCCAGGCAGGAAGCCTAAAGGATACCTAAGGCATACAAGAAGAAAACAGCATAGATTCTGCTACTCTTCTCCAAACTCTCTTGTGTACCTACCCTTAGCTTTTCTTCTTGCTTGGCTCTGAAAAAAAAACCCAGGAGAAATTTATTTTCCTCTCCTAGGAGAATAGAAGAGCTGGCAGAATCATCAGTGGCCAAGTAGTGATCCTTAGCATCTCCAGCCAGCTACTGCAGAGTTACTCAGGTTCAGGACTGTGCACACAACTGTTGTGTGCTCCTGAGCACACCAAATACACAAGCAAAGTATAAAGCAAGACATTGCTTGGAGAACAGCTCTTACCCCAAGTCACCTGGGCTGGGTTTCTCCAAGGTGTATAAACAGAGCAGCCCAGATGGTTTAGAGGGAGTACTACCCATATTTTTCAAATGCAATTTTTCTCTTACAAACTCATGGGAAAAATCTGAACAAAACTGAAGGACTTGCAGATAAATCTTCTTAAATAGCAAGCAGTAAAAAACTACATAATGCCAATAAACCCCTTCCAGTCCATTAGCATAGTTCATTTCTGGAACAGCAAAGAATTGTACTTCACTTCCATTTCCTACCAATTCTTCCAGCAATAATTGCTGGGCTTGTGAGGCCAGGCAGTTGTGTGTGTTTGCTGCCACTGAGAGGACAAAGATTCATTAGTCACCACGAACACAACAGACACCACTGCAGCATTGCCAGCAGTTCATTTTCCCAATCACTCTTCTCCCCTTCCCCCTCCCCCTCTCAAATTAAGATTCTGGATGTGTTTCTCAGTGAGCAGTAGCTAATGTCAAATTTCACAAGTTAAATGCCCTTCTGAGTTAGCTATCTGAAGAAGGTATGCCCTTTTAGGTGCATGGTTTATTCTTATTTTTATTTTAAATACAGTGCTTTGGAGAAATTACATCTAATTCTACTACTTTGAAGATGCTATCTCACAGGATTTTCACTTTGAGGGCTTGAACTCCTGGCAGGAGGCAGGATGGAAATCCTCTGTTCAAAAGCTTTGGGGCCTTCTGACTGACAGCTGAGCACAAGCCCCTGCTTATTAGCTGTATGTCACCATCTGCCACTATTCTGTAGCCCCACAACCTTCCAGTCATTTTTGAGCTGTACAGGAAAGCAAGCTCTCCTCAAACTAGGCCAATTATAATACTCTGCTAAAAAAAAAAAGTGGTCTTTTGTTTGTGGTTTTAAAAAAGTAAGTCTCAAATATGTGCAGACTACCTCACAGGCAACAACAAAAGCAGACCTTTGTACTCTGCACAGAGATGCTGGAAAACAAATCCATGGAATACCTTCAAAGAAGCAGAACTACAGGAAATTCACTTGAATGAGGAGGGAAAAGTATAACGCTTCAGCAATTCTTTGTGCAGAAGCTCAGCTGATCACAGAATATCTCAAAATAAAAGGATGATGAACATTACAACAGGCAATAGAAAAAGGATTTAAAAATTCCTCTGAATTACAGTCACTATTAAAAGCTTTTAAAACAAAAGAAGGAATCCCAACTACCATCAAGACAAACTGGCATACTGCCAAATCAGCATAGGACAAGGTCTTCTGGATGGCTTTTCCCAGCCTTCTCTTAGAAAAATAAAATAAACTGCTGTCTTCCCACTCCCCCAGTGCAACATCCCCCACTAAATGTCTCTGCCCTGCTGTGAAGTCATCTCCAGCAGTTCTTTAAGGACCAGGGGATTGATGTCCTTATGTTGCACTGAGCAGTGACAACCAGTGGCAAAGTTATAAGACCTCGATTAGATGGACATGACTGAACAGACAGCGATGATGCTGAGAAGGTGGGCAGTTCTATTCCCTGGAGATATGTGGAATTATGTATTTACAGGAGGATGAAGCAATTTTTGGTCCATTGTTCAGTGAGGCTGCAGCACATTCAACTAGGGATGGACATATACATCAGAAAACCTAGAAAACATGGTTCTTGGAATAGCTGAGGAGACCAAGATGACTGGACATAGGACAAAAAGGAAACTACAAAGACTAAAATCACCACAATCATCACGTGTCGATTTTGAAAGGCAACAACCAAGGCCACTTCAGGTCAAGTAGTCAGACACCAGTCCGATCCAAATAATGGAGAGTTTCAGCTATAATTCAACTGACAGACCATAAGAGAGAGAAACATAAAATTAATGTTGGCCAAGGTGGCTTGGGTGTTGGGACAGGGTGTCTTGTTTTGTTTTCTAATAGGTCTGGGCAACCAAATCTGATGTCATTATTTCACAGGGTGATGAATCAAAAAAACCCACCTCAGTATAAGTAACAGTCAGTTTTTTAATGAAAACTTTTTTATGCTAAGTAACTTTGCAGAAAAAAAAAATACCCAGCTCCCCAGCACTTATCCATGCAACACACACATACTATCATAAGAAAAGGCTAGATGAAATAAAAATGTCATGAGTGAAGAAACGCCTCCATGAAGTATGGCAAGGAGATCTGCTAGTCAGAATAACCACAGTTCTATTCAATAGTTTCAACGCAGTCCCAGTGAGTTAATAGCATATAAATATTGCCAGAGCTTTAGGCAGCAAATACAACACATCCCTCACATATAGTCACATGGATTTCTTGTGTACTTAATTCCATGGAAATAATTTGTAATGAAATATGAATGCAATAGAAACAAAAAATGGCAGGCTGTCATACTGATAGATATTGGAAAGTAGAAATTCAAGAGTTTTAGGCTCCAAACAATTCAAAACTCTGCCCCAGACCTGGGCAACTATGGCCAAGTCATTTAGTAGCTCTATGTTTAATGTATTTCAGGCCATAAAATAAGATACCATCACTCCCTTTTCAGCACTCCTTGAAGATATGATACGCATTAGAATTTGGGAAAGCATTCAGACCACAATGTCACACTTAACTGTACCACTGCCAAATTTTAAGCTGAAAGAACTCCCAGCCCAAAATCTGCTGGCAGATCAAAGTCCAGAAGAATGACCTATTTATGGGTATTGTATGCTTAACTTAAAAAAAAAACAAACCAAAACAAAAACCAACAGTCTGTTATGTAACTGAAAATAGCTGTCCTCTCTTTGAAGGAAAAAAATCAGAATGTAGCAGTTTTGCTGAGCTCAAACACTGTAAGTTAACTGGGAAGCACAAATTTTGTGCTGTACACAGGCAGCACCATTTACAATGCCAGCTCCTAGATACATCACACTCAGAAAACAGAAGTAGTATAAAAAGTCATGTATGTCTGCTTGTTCCTGATTCACCATGTTCACACAGTAGTGAAAAAAACCATCCCAGAGATTCATTTCTTTTACGTTTGTATTTAGAACACAACATGTGAAATATGAGATAGCTAGTTAAGGCTAAACACGTAGTACTGATGATGGTAAAGAAGGCTAAAGAACCTGCGAAACATCACATTTACTGGACTGCAGACTGAAAGACAGCCCAGAGATTAAAATTTAACTCCTGAATCTCAGACATCCTGAACAATTCTTTGCACTTGCTTTCCTCTTACAGAGAAGGAGTTTCACGCTCACCCTAATGTGCTCAGGAATCCATGTATGAAACATGCAGCCATTCTGACTTCTGCTACGACCCAACTGGATTAATCAGCTAACATGAGCCACCCTACACAACAAACGCATTCTAGTTTAATTAAAAGGCTTAAGATTTCAATTTTCTATGCAAAATAATGTAGCTATCAAGGATCATTTTGCTCCATCAAATGCAAGATTCTGATTTAGACCATTTATGAGATTTTGAGTAAAATTCCAATATACATCTCTGACCTGACATATACTTACACTAGCAAGACATTTATCTTTTTCCTTTTGCAAGTTACTTCACAAAAGCACATAGCTGGAGATTGTGGAGTCCCAGAAACATGTCCCAGAGTGCATACAGACAGGGAAACCAAGTTTAATGACTTTGGCTGGAAAAATAACTCAACTGATGTGGAAAATGTAAGTTGGCTTTTATATAAAGGGTGCTTATACTTTTATATTCCCTAATCACATTTTTAAAACTTAGGTAAGTCCTTGAATGCGGGATACCAGGCAATTTAAGTTAAAAGAAAATGACCCAAATTTTATATTAGTTTTCTTGGACAGGCACAGGAGCCAGGGAATAATCATGATGACAGGTGAGCAGTGCCAGGGAGACGGCAGGCTGGGCTGCATGGGCAGTAGAGTGCACAGCAGCACAATGGACAGGAACCATGACCTCCCTGTTTTGCTCACTCTGCAGAAGCAGGACTGGAGATGAAGGTGCTGCCTCTCAGTTAAAAATTCAGGCAAGATTTGCTCAGCAGCTGTGAGTGAGCCCCAGAGTGACAAGCACTGAATAGCTTCCTTTACAGCTGTATAGGGAGATGAATGTCAGAAATTAGAAGTACTGCTTGAGGAGTTAGGGCAAGAGTTGGCTTTTTACCCCACAGTCAGTAATCAGTATAACCTCTTGCATGCTTCTTTGCTTGTCTTGACCATAGTCACAGCTGGGCAACTGGAGAGAAACTGTATTTGGCTATTGACTTCAGGTAAAAATAGTCACAGGCAGTAGCAGGATGGTTACCCATAAAGCCTGCCTCTTGGAAGGAAGGAGGGCTAAACAAAGGTGCTGGGGAAAATACAGAGGAACTCATTATAATGTTTAAAAATCAAAATCCAAATCCTCTACTTCAAGGACCTAACCAAATTTTAAACATGTTAGGAACTAAGACTGGTATAACCACACTTTATTATTGACCAGTTCTCCAAAGAATAATAAAATAATAACCTTAGAGAGCTGTGCCATAGCGAATAAAAGCTGACTTACCTTTTACCCACAGGCTGAGTACTCATTCCTACCCTGGTCAGTGATGGCACTGATATCACCTACCAAGAGCATGGTGAAGCTCATCTTTGTAGAGCAGGGAATCAACAACTGTAGACCAAGCTATAATGTGAAATTGCAAAAGGAAAGAGAAAAAGAGTATATAAAACTTAATTTAAAATCTTTGTTGATTATGTTTACAGGGCAGTTGGCAGCTCATGACTGAAATGAAGACAAATTACAGAAAAACCTCCTTTATAGTGGAGCACTACTACTACTTTCACAGAGGCCATGTATGTGATTCGGTACTGACTTTGAGGTCATAAGGAACCACCTGCACCAGCTAATCTGATCTGCAAAAACAAACCTCAAAGGTGTCCAGACACTTCACAGTATAGCAATCTGCCAAAGTCCCTGGCATGTTACTGTAGTAGCTAATTTCTATGTCTACTAATAAAATCTGCCTTACTTTGAATTTATTAAGCCTCAGTTCCCAAAGAGAATTTATTGAGCCTCTCTGCTTAGATTTCGAAGCTATTTGCTGATAGTAATCCTTCACCAACACCTGTACTTCCAGCTTATACCAAATCACCTGGTAACCCTTTTTGTCTTCAGCTAACAGAAGTAAGTTGTCTACTGAATTTCCTACAGACTCATGAACAAAAGTACTGTGAAAATAACCGCCACAATCACTCCAACCTACAAGGTATTCACCAAGCCAATCTTCCCTACTGCAAAATCTGGCACCCTCAAAAAGCCTTCCTTCCACAAAAGCCAAACACAAAACACTAAAGCTCCACAGTAAAGTTTGCAATTTCTCAAATTCTGGTTTTCCTGGAGAGCATTGAGACTTACTTTTCCCCCCTTACTCCCCCCTTTTTTTTTTTTTACCCAGAAAGCATGCATGTAGTGTATTCCTAAAGGAGAAAGTTTAAAAGTGATATATGAAAACTAAAGTGTCGGTATGCTAAGCACAGGAGCTCAAGCAGAAAATGCCTGAAAACAGGTAGGCCTTAAGCACTACAAAGGGATGATGACATGATAAATAAAGAGGAGTACACAGATCTTTTCATAATGTTTGTGCTCAGAGGACATTGGCCTGATCCAATGATCTGGATTTCCCTCACACAGGAATCAAGATGCATGCTGTCTTAGCTGAAAAAAATGACATCAAATCATAAGAAGAGACAGATGAAAAAAGTTAAGACTAAAAAACCTGGGAGAGAGTCGAAGGTCAGTGACAACATATTCCATGTTGTGGCACAGAGCACACAGTAGAATCTCCTTTCTTAATGTAATTTTGCATTTAAGAAGCTTTAAAAAAAATGACTGACAGACCAGACCCAAAGAACATTCTTGTTAAAAGGAAGCTGAAGTCTATAATTCCTGAAGAATTCTCAGGAACCTTCTTGCAAGTCATGCAAACTCTAAAAACAGTTTTTGTAGTAGACATTCTAACTTGCATTAAACCTGACAATTGCTTTCTTACAGCTCAGCAACGCTGCCTGTAATGTCTATAATTCAGGAGACAAAGCATCAGTGATGGAAACAAGGTAAGAAGAAGAAAGCAGCCTATAGCTGGACATCAATCAACAGCTATAAAGGCACAGAACTGGTTTTATTTCAAATCAAAAGCCACTTCACTAATAGAAAAAAATATCAGAACACAACAGAGACAAAAATCAAGGTGGGGTAAAAAATAAAGCCAATGAAAAACCCCCAAACCACACAAGACATACATCAAACTTGTGCCACACGTGAATATTCAAAATTGAAATTGTAAAGAGTTTCAGTTGTTTCCTGTTTCTTTGAATCCTGTATTACAAGAGACATTAGAGACAGTGACCTTTCTCTCCAGAAATGGGGGGGGCAGGGGGAGTACACTTATTTCAAGAATAACAGCTCAAAAGGGGAGCAGACATATACTAGGCAATGTGTTCAATCTAAAGCGCTCACCGGTTGTCTCAACATTCATAAGAAAGCAACATTCCTGTATAAAAAGAACATTGTTGACATAAAAGCAGAAAAAGAAGACAACTACAGCACTCTAAAGTTCTCTAGCTGGCATAAACTGGAGTCAAGACATTTATCCTCTGGCAGTGTTCATCTTCCCTTAAGCCTGGTCAGACTGTCCAAGGCTACAAATCAAGGTTGCCATGGGTGCAAATATGACAGCAGACTTCCTGTGGGGCAACTTGGAAGGACCTAAGTCCTTTACCATGTGGGTGTAACTACCTTGCTTCCAGGTACCAGTTGTTTCACAATCTGCTACAGTATCTGCACTAATGGGGTATGTGGAAGGTGGCTCTGCACAAACCAGTTGTCATATTACATCTGTTTTTCTGTTACAAAATACTCCCATGGCTCCCAATAATGAAAAATTGACTGTATATACAAAACAGTTCTGAAGCAGCATAAACATTTATCAGAGATTAGCATTTAAGTAATTAGAAGCAGAGTTGCTGCTTGTTATGTATTTGAAATAAGACCATGCAGTCAAAATGTGATGAAGGCACTTGTGAATTAATTTTATACTGATAACAGTAAATGATCAGCATAAAAAGCATCAGACAGGCAGCTAATTTTATTAAGTATACTTTAACCATATTAGTAAGTGACAAATTTCTCAATACCTGTGTAATGTAAAACATAAGTTACAACCATTTAAATGAGGAATAAAATCAGCAACTTTTTTCAGTAAATGAGTTAAGTTGCACTCTTAAAATATCAATTTACACAAATCATCTAAAGGTGATCTGCAAAGGCAGCCATCCCTCCATTTCAATCTTCAGAGGAATACAACCAATTGCTATATAGTCCAACCACTGGACTGCGACTGAAAGCGAACAAAATGGAACAATCACATTACTCAAAGCAAAAGGCTTCACTTACCTTTCTCTCCATCTGAAATAAGATCTCTTTCTCCCTTTTGAACAACTGTCAGGTTCCCCATGGCTTGGCTGAGTCTTAATACACATCCATGATGATCACTACTGTCTACGGGGTCTCTAAGCTACAACACAAGAATTCCATACACAGTACATATTTTGCTACTAGAACAACACATTCTAACACACTCTACTTCAGCATATGCATGGGGGGAAAAAGAAAGGCAGCATCATCAGTCTTTCCAGGTATTTTTTCTTATACCCATTGCAATGCTAAAAGTTGCATGAGAATGGGTCTTCTTTAAAAAAAGAGCTCTGTTTAAGAATATGCATTGTTGTTATCCCATGGCATGAAAACCCAAAGAGTCCTTCCCCCATATATAAGAAACAGCGCATAATATTTAAGCCAGCAGTAAGTTATTTATTTTTAAGGAGTAAAAGATTAAACTTAAATATCAAAAAGGAAAACAGCTCACCATGGCTTCATACAGCCTACTGAACTCCATATAGTTTGGAGTAAGAATAGCTCGCTGGTAGCCTTGAATAAGAGAAGGCTGCTGGGAAATGAGCCACAGTCCATCCTGCAAAGCACAGTAAGAAGAACATTTACTGAACAGATTCTTAAATGTCACACCACTGACTGAAATCAGGAAAATACTTACTGCATCAATAATGATAGGAATTCCTTTCACTTTCGATTTCTCTATAATACCCTGCAAAAAATGCAGATAACTTTAAGATGCTTGCTAATTTAAATCTCATAAGATCCAAACCAAATTCATACAATAAATCTGACCATATAAAATTGTTCTTACAAACTGACAGAAAAAAACCTGTTATATTCTGCAAACTAATGTAAGACATTTTCGTATCAGCTAGTAATTTTACAGTCACAGTGTTCTCTCCCTGGTTCAAGCATAAGTGTCCACAGAGTTGATTTGTATTGGGTTTGAGGGGCAAGGTTTGGGGGCCACAGGGGTGGCTTCTCTTGAGAAGCTGCCAGAAGATTCCCTCATGTCTGACAGAGCCAATGCCAGCTGGCTCCAAGACAGACCTGCCGCTGGCCAAGGTAGAGCCTGTCAGTGACAGGGGATAACATATTTAAAATGAGGAAAAAGTTACTGTGCTGAAGCAATTGCAGCCACAGAAGAGAAAGTGAGAGTATGTGAGAGCTACAGCCGTCTAGACACCCAGGTCAGTGAAGAAGGAGTGGAAGGAGGTGCTCCAGGCTCTGAAGCAGAGCCTGCAGCCTGTGGTGAGGCAGCAGTAACCCTGCAGCTCATGGAAGTCCATGGTGGAGCAGAGATCCACCTGCAGCCCATGGAGGACCCCATACCTGGGCAGGTGGACGCCCAAAGGAAGCTGTCACCTCATGGGAAGCCCACACTGGAGCAGGCTCCTGGCAGGACCTGTGGCCTCATGCAGAGAGTAGCCCACACTGGAGTAGAGTGTTCCTGAAGGACTGCACTCCATGGGAAGGACCCATGCTGGAGCAGTTTGTGAAGAACTGCAGTCCATGGGAAGTCTGCTGGATAAGTTCATGGAGGACTGTCTCCCGTGGGAGGGACCACATGCTGGAGCAGGGGAAGAGTGTGGAATCCTCCCCCTGAGCAGGAAGGAGCAGCAGAGACAACACGTGATGAACTGACCGCAGCCTCCATTCCCCAACCCCCTGTACCACTGAGAGGAGGGAGGAAGAGAATTTTTGAGTTAAGCTAAGTTTGGGAAAAAGGGAGGGGTGGAGGTAAGGTGTTTTTACCATTTGGTTTTATTTCTTGTTATCCTACTCTGACTTAATTTGTAATAAAATTCAATTAACTTCCCCAAGCTGAGTCTGGTTCGCCCTTGATGGTGATCTCTTCTGTCCTTATCTCGACCCACCAGCCTTCTGTTATATATTCTTCTGCCTGTCCAGCTGAGGAGGGGAGTGATATAGAAGCTCTGGTGGACACCTGGCATTCAGACAGGGTTAACTCACCACAATATGCAAACAAGCAAGCAATCTCACTCACCCTCCCTGCTGTAGGAGGCATGTAATGCCAATGTAAGTCACACATAGTAAACATACACCTCCAATTAAAAAAAAAAAAAAGAAAAATCCCAGTGGGTACTGCCACGACAGAAATGTACCAGTAACTGTAATAGTAACTTCAGTTGCTTTTCGGATGACAGCTCCATTGCAGTATTTAATGTACAAACAAATATCCAAGAAAAGCAGCACGTATTATGCCATTTCACACCTGGCCCTGGAGGTTTTATGCTTTGAAAGCAAAACCAAGGTGGCCAAGACAACCATTTGTAAAAGTGTTTTCTTCAGCAAGCAGTATCTCCTAGTAGACTGTCTGCCCTCCTGTCTTCTAATCCAGCAGCAGCAACAACTGATCCACAAGCTTTTTAATGAGCAATGGCCTACAGTCAAGTTTTTTCAGTGTTGGCCATTACCAACTCGTCTTTGAAGCTGGAGGGTTTATCTTTTTCCTGTATAAGATAAGAGAGGATGGTCTCCATCCAGAAGTTTAATTATTTTTGAATATTATTAAGATCTTCAGATTAGCTATCATATGGCACTGAGCTTCACAGGTTAGCAAGACACGATGTAAGGAATAAGGAAGCAGTCTTTAATTAATGTTCAGGGTATTGAACATTAATTAAATGTCTGTTCTTGTATTGTGGTAAAAATAAACACTGCCCACTTTGCTTCCTGTAAATAATTAATTATTAAATATGACATATACATATCCTCACAAACTTATTACTACCTCATTCTGATTTTTCCAATACCAGTAGAAATACGTCCCCCCTGAAATAAGGCTGTGGATCCAACAACCAGGTTTATATTTTGTTGTTTGTATTTTCCTTGTATAAATGAATGCTATACATCCAACAGCCCAATTATTTTTGAACCATACTAAGCTCTTCTGATTAGATATCATATGGCACTGAGACCCAGAGCTCAACAAGATTATCTTCCCACAATTTTTGAAGATACAAATACCATTTACTGCAACCTTGTTTTCTAACTGGTTATAATCAGAATATTTTTGTACATTAGCAGCTTGCCCGAACTCCTTCAGTACACTTACAATGATTACTGCTCCACTGCCCACTAATATGAATCACCAGTTTATTTTAGTATGTCAATGTTAGTAAGCCAGTCTTTCACAATACTTCATCTTCTAAAACTAAAAAAGATTTCCCCAACAGATTCTGTAAGGAAGTATGAAGGAATATACCCAATCTTAGAAGTCCTTATCCTTCCAAACTACTCTCTTAAAAGCATTATGAGCAATCTACGGAATTAATTTTGCCAAAGTTCTGTTCCCAAAGCAGTTATGGTTTGGGAGTTGCTTTTATTTTTTGGCCCCTTTTCACGGTTCCTCATGACTGTCATCTTGACTACTGCTTAGAATTTCTCTCTCCCTGTCTTTCTTTCTCTCTCACACACAACAGACTAAATAAAGAATCCTGAAGATCCACTGTCTACCAAAAGAATGTATGCATAAGATGTAAAAAAAAGTGGTAGTTAGAAAGCATGACAATATATGTACAGGTAAATAGCATCTGGAAGGCAGATCACTGGTACACTCCAAAGAAATAACACATTTTTTCCTAATAATGTTTTGAGTTCCTACCTCTCTAGCACATCCTCCACAATCCTGAAAGATTTGACCTCTACTCTGAAATTTCACCTTGCTAAGTAAAATCTACTGGCCAAGCAACTTTTATTTTGTAGCAAGTCTCTGAGGTATCAGTTTCTAATCTAACATACTGAATGAACTTTGCTTTTTCTTTCTCTCCTTTATCTATCAGGAGACACAAAGTCCTTTGTCTTATTTAGAAAGCTCATTTTTGATCAAAAAATCCCCAAATAATACAAAAACCTACCAAAACCAAAATCCTACCCCAATCATTTTCCTTTCCTCTTCATTCCTTAAACCTAGACAGAAACTGCTTGGAGACAGACAAGGAACCTCCTAGAGAAGTTCTATGGATGGAAGGGGTAGTTTGGAAACCATAATAAAACAGTAACAAAGATAAGGGAACCCCCATAAGACAGCCACATGTTTGAAGGACACAACATTCATGGGACAATCTCTGTTTCCTATTGATTGTGGACATGACCCATCTCAACTGCTGCTATTTAAAAAGGTCCAATGGCTCACCACTGGAGAACAGCTCATCCCATGGAGCTTAGACTTAGAGTGAGATGAATGGCCAACACACATACATGTCTCTCCTCACCTATCACAGAAGGTACAGAAACACTTTACTTTTTTATTTTTAGACACCAAGAATTAAGAGAGATGAGGCCTACTTTTAAACATTCTATTACTGCAGATACTGTATTTAAAAAAATGCTTGCATTAAGAGGAGTTTTCAGCAACAATGGCAACATCTCCTATGTAGAACATTTTTGTTCCTGGAAGTAAAAATCCATTTTGAGCTGTATTTGTACCGTGATATTTGGCATGGAGTGTTCTGGTTAATGCTTATGTTAACCACACAGTTAATACAGCTCAGACTAACTCTACTTTCACATCACAGTCTATTTAACAGTTTTTGATAGAATTCTACATATGAGCAGAAACCATCTGTTCAGTTTTACCCAATGTGACAATTATTTATATGGGAAAGGATTTAGAAGAGAACATTACCCATTAAAAATACTAAGAAATGTTACTAAGACAAAAGCTGAAATCCAAACACCAATGACAAGTGAACAGCAAAACATAGAGATATCAATGATAAACCCAAGACATCACCCCTTCCCTTCAAACAGCATTTTGAATACTAAGATTTTGAAGATTCTAGCTCCAAGATATCCCAGTGGACAACCTTTCTATGGACAGAATGTATTCTACTACAACAGTGGTGGTTCAGCTTGGTGTAGACCAAAGCAGGTTTAGTTAATTCGTAATTGCTCAAGTGCATCCAAAAATGAAGGACTGGACTCACAGGGCAACCTTGGCATTAGTCACAAAGCAGAGACAACAAGGAGGAGAAAAAGGATGATACATGGTTGTCATCCAATCTTATGACCTACAGCCACACTGGTTAGCTAAGATATCAAAGACTGAAATTTGAATCCTTCCACTGCAATTCACAGCCAGGCCCAAAATTAAGTCTCCTACCTTTCATACAGAGTCCTAATAATGGGGGTTTGGGCAACCTCATGCTAGATATATTCTGCTTTGTATGAGTTGCCTAAATACTTGGTAGCTCTCTGAAACAGTGGTTCTACATCTGCATGAGAAAAGGGAAAGAGGCATCACTCCACTCTTACTAAAATCAGTGATGACAAACTGCATTAGAAGGCTGCAGGACTCATGCTAGAACAAATCTGTAAGAGGAGTTTCCTCTCCTAATAACTGAAGGCCAAATTTGAAGCTTCTATCCTCGTTAAACCCAAGAGGAAATTACCTGGGATTCACATATTTCATCTCATGAAGATGCTGTATGGGACAACCTCTCACACAGTTATCATTGTTACCGGCACCAAATACTTGACATTTAGGAATGCCCAAAATAGTATTTCAGTGATGGCAGTTTTTGGTGGAGGCAGTTGAGGGGAGGAAAGCCAGAAAAAAGTAAAATTAACTTGAATCTACTCCCACTTTACTGTTGACATATACAATTTCCTGAAAAATTTTGTTCTTTGACTGGTTATCCAGGAGTTGTATGCAAGCAACCTACTCAGGAAGAACTCAAAAAAAGAAGTTTGTTACAGAAAAAGCCACTGGTCTATCCCCCCAAAAATATGACACACAAAACCCCCAAAACACTGACACCTGAACGATACACAAAGGTGAAATTATTCAGGCTGGAAAGGACTGCAGGAGACAGAAGCTGGAAGGCACAAATGGACAGGCTACTGCTGAAAGAGAGCACAGTAATGCAGAAAAGCATGATATGATTTAAGCATTTGATAGCCTGCAGCTGTCCTGTGAAACACAAGATTCACCTACACTGTACTAACATGGACATCCAGGACTCCTGCACAGTTCCACAATTATTATGGAAAAATGGGGCTGAGATGAGCCAATGTGAGATACTGGTTGCAAAAAACAGCTAGAGGAGGAATGGAGAAGAACATGTGAGGGAGGAATAAATTCCTGTGGAGCTCTTAAGTACAAACAAAGGATATCTTATCAGTCATAGAAGTCTTCATAGAGCAGCCATCCCGAAGAACCAGGAGCAGAGAGCAGGTGGTGCACTCACAGCAAGTACCCACAGCCTCTTGGAAAGAAACTGCAGTCAGTCTGGACTTCTCCACCCAAGTCCATGAGCCAGCAATAACACACATCATATTTACTCTGCCCATATATAACAGCATACAACCTGGTTCTTCACAGTTCCATGGAAAAGACAATTCCATAGTTTTGCCCAGACCTGACTTGGATATACTATTCAGCCTTTTTAATTAGATGTGGATTAGCAGCAGAACGCCTGCAATGACTTTTAATATATTAGTAGTTTTATCACTACTTCACTACTTGCATTTTTCCTGATGAACTGATTCAGCTACACAAAACTTTGGCATTTGGTGTTTGAAAAGGGAAGAATCAGGAAATTAGAGCCACTCATTTTAATAAAAGATTGAATTTTAATTAAATTAACAGAAAACTGCAATAGTAGCACATATAAAGCAACACCTATACCACAACAGTAATTAATTTTCACATTGTCATCTTTCTACCTTGCAAAGGAAAGATCACTTTACTGATGTCAGCAATGAACACTGCATTTCCTCAGTCCCTTCAAGAGTCATGTCTTGGCCTACCCTTGGCAAAATTCTTACTCATGTTCTCAAAAAGAAGTTTAAGCTTTAACATGCCATAATAATGGAGAGCATTAGCCATGATGACATCCAAACCCTTTAGGAAGTAGTATAACCTTGCCATCAGCCCACTGAAAGTGCGCTCCACTGCAACTTGCAAATGCCAAGTATGTAATTACACACTCTGGTTTGGCAGAGACATGCAAATGTGCATAACCTGTCACTGGCTACGTCCCATACAACCTTAAAAAATCAAAAAGGAGTGGCAGCCCCTTTTAAAAAGAACTCTCTATTGAAAGCTAGGATCAGAAACTGCTGTTGAAATGCCACCTATAATTGCTTATATTTTCTGCATGGATGCCGCTCTCATCCAGCAATCCCGGATCCATGGTTTTGTCTGGAACAGAGAGATAAAAGACACAGACAACATTTCCTGTAAATGCTGCAGCTGGAAGCATTTCTGCACATCCTCTTCCCCCAGGTGACCGGGAGGAACAAATAAGTTCCACCCCAACACACTGCAAATCAATTCCTACAGAATTCCTAGGGCACTGAAAGCCCTAGGAAGCACTTCTGCCTTGCTTGCCTCAAGTCTGGATAAATGCAGAGTTAGCAGGGACTCAGCTGTAATAGAGGTCAGGATGCAGCTCTGTGGCAGAGATGCTTGGAAAATGGGCTTGGCAAGCAGAAGTTTGTAATCTTGCACAGCTAGAGGTAGGCAAATATTCCAAGCTCAGGCTGTGCTCAAGGCTTCAGTCAGGGTTGGCAGGAGGGGAGAAGCTTCCCTAAATATATTCTGTTTGGAGCAAGATGTTTAAAAACATTCAGAATGGAGTTATACTGTTTGAGATTCTTCAAATTAGAGACATATTTTCAGTAACTGGCTTTGGGTTTTTTATTTACTTACTGTTTTTACAAAAAAACCCCATGCAGTTAACTCTTAAACTTGCTTTCATTAGTTCCTATAAACTGACCCAAGAAGTCATCCTCCTAAAATTCAGTAAAGACAAACAAAACTTTCTCTGTGGACAAGATATATAAAAATCACCCTTAACTAGCCTAATTGCCTGAGTTTTACTTTATAAATTTCTTATGCATAACTATCACTAGTTCATTAATCACTCCACCAAGCTCTCAAACCTCACACAAGGAATGACCACCACTCTTGAATGAAGAGGCTCATAAAAGAGATGAATATCCTTTCTCTGAAACAAATAGCTTCTTTATCTCATGGTTTATGCTCCATTCAATTTAAGTTGGTCTTTTTCTTTTAACTGTAGTACCTCATGCTAGGCCCTGTTCTCCAAAACAGATTTTTAGGTGCACAGCAAAATATTTAAGCCAGGCAGAGGGTAACAAGGAGTCTAAAGAGTACCCTGCTACATGATCAGGCTCATTAAGTGCCTTAGGAAAGCTGCTCTTACAACTAACAAAGCTGAAGACATTGTAGCTGGCAGCTAATCAGAAGTGTTCTATTCTACATTTAAAAAAAAAAGATATGAAAATTATTCACTTGTAAATTCTCTCTTTGAATTCAAATTAGATCACTTGTCCTCAAAGGTGGAGGAAAACTGCAGCTAAGGGTTTCTTAATATCAGCTTCAATCATATGCTAAATTCTTAAAGAAGTGACACAATCCAAGGAATGCCTGAACAAAAGGAACACAAGCAAACAAAGTAAAATCCTCTGAAATACTATCCTAGTTCTGCAAAACCCCAGCGCACTCCTTTTTGGCTTTGCTTCTCAAAATTATGGTCAACCAGACACCACTTAAGAAACTACATTTATACACTTTCAGCCCTAAACACATCCAAATCCACTTTAAGCATTAATCAGAATAAATAACAGCAGCCATTTTTCTCATGTTTTGATCCACTGACTGTTTGCACTCACAATGCAAACTCTACAAGGCGTCCAATTTATACCTGATTACGTTAATATTAGATTTGGCTTAAGATATTCATGGTCAGCTGTTGGCATTTTGTCTAAAAAAATAAACTTAAAATGAACTCTGTCATTTATAACTGCAGATTTCTTTGTAGAGTTTGTAGCTGAATGATGCTCAGAAAGAGTTGAAAAGGTATACCATTCAGTGTTTTTCTTACAAATGTTTCTAAGTAACAAAATCACGTTAAAGAACAATATGAGCCTACACGCAGAAAGTAAATAAACATCCCACTTCACTGTGAATGACTGTCATCAAGATCCATAGCATATATTAGAAAATAAACTCTGTTTGCAAGCTGCATAAACCTGTATTTAAGGTCCTGTTAGCATATATTCAAACACTGTTTTTCTAATCAAGACATTTGTGAGGAAGCCAAAGAATACTAATAATTCTTAGAACAAGCAGCAATAGTTCTTGGCATAACCAAGAGGATCTCTCTGCTTTGAGAGGTGTTCCCAAGCTTTATCTGCACCAGTAACACTACCACAGAGAAAGAACTGCATCCTATCCCAGCAAGTGCCTCATCTTAGGTGAAGACACGCACAAATTCTGACTCTCTTCAGGCCTTTCGAGAGCAGTGAAGCTTGGCTGGTAAGAGATTAGTTTTTCCCTGGATACTACTTGTGGTACATGCATCAATATCGGGGGTTGGGTGAAGGCTCAGAGGAATGCATTTTGCACACACATTCTCACAGCAAGTGCACGTATATGCCCTCTGGGGTTTGCCTCTGCAGTACTGTCAGAGATTGAAATGGTTAATGGCTTAAACATTGTTAAGATCACCAAAAGACTGCTCACCTAGCAAAGCCCACCCCTCCCTGAGTAGGCCTACTTCGAAAGGACCTTCAGATAAGATAAGTGGGTGCCATTGTCCAACTATTGCAGGTGCAGAAGGGTGTGCATACCTGAAGCTACAAACTGGATTGCCAGATAAGGGAAGAGGCAAATCCTGTGAGATGGGATAATCCTTTTTAGCATGCCAAGGTCCTCCCTTACATGATGACTCTGCTGTGAAGACCCTCTGGGGAGCACTGAAGATTCCTGACACGTCCTGTGGGACATTATCCATTGTAAAACTCCCTACCCCCAGGGAAGGTACAAGGTGTTCCCACCTGAGCTCCAAGTGTATAATAACTCGTGAAATCTTTGAGTTGTGGGGGGCTTCCCCTAGCCCCAGTGGTCAAGACCATTGCTTTAATCTACAGACATGAAAACTGCAACTGCCAAGTTTCATTGCTGGATCCAGCGGGTGGTGACTATATATATCTTTCCATTTTTATCCTTCTTTCTCTTCCTTTTCTTATACATTTCCTTAAGTCTTATTTTTATGCTTTAATATTGCTGTATTACTATAGATGATAACAACCAAAGCAACTACACCTGTTTTCCTTTGAAACAAAACTGTTCTAAAATAAACCACACATATATATATATTTACAAACACCGATGATTTAGTGTTGTTTCACTCTAATCCACCCCAAGGGATTTACTAACAAGAACCTGGGTTACCCTCCCCTTCTGGGGTGGGTCATAACAAGTACAACAGGCAAAAGACCCAATCTACCTCACCTCCTCCTAGCTGAGTGCTGAGAATAGGAAGTGCTACTTCAGTTCCCTAGGAACTGCTGAATTCCCACACTGAGAACCTCCAGAGGGTATAAACAGGGAAAGAAGCAAATGCATGTGATGCATGTGACACTGAAGAACGAAGTTTGGAAAATAATAATTCTGCTAATTTGAGTAGCCACGAGCAGTGATGCTAAAGAGTAATAAATCCTGTTCATATTTGGGCATGGTGGTGGGTGCCACAGACAGTATGACTAATCTGTCAGCTGCAGCATTAGCCTGGGATGCTTCTCAGGTGTCTTGGTACAAATAGAGTGGAAAATGTTTTTCAAGGTCCATAGTGGCAGATCTAGTTTTAACAGACAGCTATGATAACAGGTGGCCCTGTATTCTATAGTCCTCTTGATCTTGTAAAAAACTGGTGCAGATAGCATAGGGAAGCACCTGGTCCCATTCTCACAATTTACTGAGGCTATGAAGTGTTGCCTAAATCCTAAAAGCATGAGACTTGAAAGGGGGAAACTAATCCAACTAACCAAACACAGAAAGGCTGATGCCTCCATCAAGGTGGAACTGAGAATCCATCTATCTGACAATTTCAAATGGGTTCTCTCTGGCCACACTTGATGGAGGTGATCCCGTGACAACGGCCCAAAACTCTCTCACCATGTTAACTACAGCCCAGACAACCTTTCAACACAACCTTACAATGATGTCACTAGGATCGGAAAATGAGACTTCTGAAATTTATATCCCAAGAGACAGGAGAGATCTTTAAGGGCAAATGACTGGCTGAGGGCAGTGTTGCAAGGCAAGGGGGGTGAGAGAAGAGAAACAGCAACAGCAATAGGCACAAACAGCAGCTAGGCAGGGCCTCAGCCATAAGAAAAACCCAGGCTGGTATTCCTGACGTGTTCTTGTAGCTAAAACATAGACTGAAAATTGAGTGAGAGGAACAAGCACATGGTTTGAGCAACCGGTCAATTTTATCGTGTAATCTGAATTACACAGAGCCATTCTTACTATTAATCATTACCTCTCTCACAGGAGGGAAGCAAAAGCATGCACTGCTGAAAACAGCAAGCTACCTTTCCTGCTGCAAAGCAAAACATAGTAAGTCTGAAGTGCCAGAGTCCAGGATTCAGTGCTAGCACTTCAGGGAGAGAGAGAAGGAACCCAGTGACAGGCAAAGAAGATTCCAAAATCAAAGACTTCTGTTAAGGAACAGAGCTCTTCATAAGGATGAGTTCTTCTCTCTACCTGACCCCAACAGTAACTGCTGTTCCACCAACAATCCAGTATCCGTCCAGTTGACCATAAAGCCAGAAGGAACAGGGGAAAGGAGATGTCAAAAGGATGGAAACTGATAAAGAACACAGCTCAGCCTGTAACTGCCTAACTGCTAGGTGGCAGCAGAATGCAGAACATCCTTGAGCATTAGGCAGTATCTCTCCCATGAGGCTATGCAAGGAATATCGAAGTTTTCCAAAGTGCTTTCGGAAGCTGCACTCATCATCCTCCAGGAGAGGAATCTAGTTCTCTCACACACCTGAGGAACAGCTCTAGATGGTACAGGCAGAAATTTCCCTACTTCCAAGCCTCAGCTACAAGGAAAATCAGATCAGAGTAAGACAGAAGTGCAAACATCCCCAGTACAGCTGAATGAAGAACACTATGATGGGTAGGTATGAGAGGGACATAATATTGGTGCTATTTGAAAAAAGGAGAGTATCCAATACCTCTGGAAATATGTTGCAGATTCAAAACATAGGATAGTCATAGAGACCCTGGCCTTGCTTCCTATATGGCAGCTAAACTCTTTCTCAACAGTCTAAACCACTAGCAGCAGCATTCCAACTGAGGTGAACTCAGGGAGGTAACGTACTGTCATCTCTGGCCAGAATCAATCATGGACACTGAAAGGGAGAAACGGGTGGCCTCATGTTTCCTACAAGGAAGATGACATGGTGGCCAAGTTCCACACCAAATATGGCAACAGCATTTCAGAAGTCTGAAGTGGTACGGGGAGCAGAGATGCTTCAGTGTGCACACTCCAAAGCTGAGAAGTGGAGCAGAAATGTGTTTTCACTCCTTTCTCTTGAAGAGAAACAGCCTGAACTGCTTACTTGCTCCAGAGTTGGAAGGTCTAATCAGGTCAAGACTACAACTGCCACATCTGCAAGGAATCCAGCTGCACAGCTATTAGGACACAACAAATGCTTTCTTTAGGATAATTTCCTGAAGCTGCCGCTCCTGGTCATTCAAATCCATGGCTAGGAAGCTTGGACAGAGCATCAGCCCTCACCCAAGCAACTGAGTAACAGCAGGGTTACTGGCACAGACCCACACAAGCGGCACATGAAAGCAGGAGATAACTTGCAGAGTGGTTTCTTGTAATAGGACTTGTAAATGGAATTACAGCCAAACCCAGAAAATCAGAGGAAGCCAGTAAGTATGTATTTAAAGAATATCACTATGTACTCAAGGGAAAAAAACAAGTCAAAGGAAAATGATCACAAGGTGGGTTTTTTTTTAATCAGACTGTTGAAAGGAGCTCAAGTGCCACATGCTGCTGCAGGCATTAAGAATGAGGGAGGCAGGTGACATACTAAAGATGCTGAGGAAGCAAAGCATTCTTTGATCTAGAGATGATAAACCACCTGGTCAACAAGTACCAGAAACTGCAGGTTACTGCACTAGGTAATTTCTTAATTTCTCAATGTTCATAGGAAAGAAGGAGCCCAAACACATGACTGTTTAGAGAATCACATTCATTGGCAATGCGTTGGCACAATACTGACAAGAACAGACATAAAAACAGCTTCGGAGGGGTGACAGACCTCTATGCCTCAGCATTTAATGGGACAGAAGGAGGAAGAGGGGAAGCTCTCTCCCACTGAAACTACCACTCTGATACAAAACCCTGATCAGAAAGCAGACACTCACCTACTTCTCAGCCCTGTGTTCCTAAGACACATGCCATGGTCAGCTTAAAGGGAAACCAGAAAATTATATACCAGTCCAATCTCCTATAAGAGTTTTAAATAGCAATGATATCATCTCTTGCTTTTTTATTGAAGCTTAATATTTGCTGTTGAAGCAAGAGGGAGACTCAGCCTTCCCTCAGCACAGAGAAGCACCGGTCTTCCTTAAGCAGGCAAACAGGGTCACTTGTCCCCAGTGACATGTTAAAACCCACAACACTGGGTAACTAATGAACACTTACATAATGAGAGTGAAGACAAAGAACTTGAGCTTTAATGTGAATTGAAATTAATAAGGCCAGATCCTTGGCTCACATGAATGTATCCTGAGATTTTAGCATGAAGTAACTTCCAAATGCCTTGTCTTTATCGGCTGGGTTTGTTTCTTTAAGCTAGCTTACACAGGACAGCCAGGCTGAAGTAAAAGTATGCTTGTAATTCACTAAGAAAGCAAAATTATTTTTAGCAATGATGAAAAAAACACAATCAAGAAATCTCCCAGATACTTCTTTAGTACAGATAAGCACATAAACCCCAGATGGAATTCTGATATAAAAGAAGTTTATCTGACATATCTTAGATATTATAAATGAATCTTATTTTCTTTTATTTAAAGTTTTCTTCTTTTAGGAACAGAAGACAAACTTAATTTTTTTAAACCAAGGAAATAGAAAAATCATTGACCAAAATTTTTTTTCTGTAGAAGCAATTCTGAAAAATTGTTTTAAAAAATAATAAAATATGTTTAAATAGTTCATTTAGAATAAAATATGATTTCTTCATCAAGTGTAATCATTTATTTTTTATTTTCTACTCTTTATTAGTTTTGCACCTCTGTATCATAATACACACCTTTTCCTTCTGAAAAGGAAGCAGGAGAACTAAAGAAGTGAAAAGCTCCAACAACAACTTTCTCTAACAAAATCCTAGCAAAACCACGCTCCCTAGTTTTCAAGGTATTCTAAACCACTTGGACAGTGTGGTCTCCAGTCTCTTGCCTCCCCTGTTTTGCAATATCACTGTGTAACTGTCAAAATTTCTGTAAATTATATATATTCCACTTGTTAGCACCACTGATTAATTCAGTAATACTGCTCAGGAAAAAAAAAAGAAACTGTACAAAATTAGATTGACAGTAGACTGAAAGATACACTTCAAACATACCAAAATGTGTTGACGGTAATACAAAACATCATCTGGAAGACAGTCTAAGTATGTGTTATTTAAAGTACAAAACTAAGCTCCTGTTTTCATCTCTCCACTGAGGCTTGACAGAAAATAGGATTACCTCTTTATCCAGAGTAGAAATCCGCAACATTTTATAATTAAGAGTATTATTTCTTATTGCAAGGGGACACGGTCCCTGTTCTTTGATACATCTGAGAAAAGATGTCAAATATGGTTCCGAAAATAAGGAAATCAAATCCATATCTGTGCACTCACAGTACAGGTGCTTTGCACCTAAGAAAACACAGAGCCCTTTATCTAGATATGCCAACATCTATTTCTTCATTAGTGACTTTCACAAGCAAAACAAAAGCAAATCAAAACAACCATACTGATGCCTAAAATTCCAAGTGAAGATTAAGTGTAATAGTGAAGACCATGAACAGTATCTGCAATTTTCAGTCAACAATATTTTATTAAATTTGTTATTTAGCAACCCTATCAAGAACATTTGTGTAGTGATATAAAATACAGGAAACTAGTTAATAAAATTCAACATAAAGACAAAGGATAAAATATCAGTATGCATATTACCTTTGCGTTCTCAAGTAGAACTTCATCTCTACCTAAGCCAGGTCCTATGACAACTGAGTGCAGTCGTGGTAACCACTTTTCCACCTCATGGACAGCATTGGGACTATCACTAAAATGGAAGTGTGAAAAAAAAGACAAGTTTAAAAAGGCTTCCTTTTAGTAGTCTCAGAAACTGAGTTCAAGATGCAAGATAGAAAGAGATATTTCCTATCTTGAGTGTCAGGCAATTTTATCTTCCAAACTACCAAAAATCTATGACTCAGGAAATACGGAATGGTTGCCCAAACATTTCTCTCAATTCATTCCTTAGAGAATATCACATAAAAATGAGGAGGTAATTGCAAGTACCCACTACAGTTGTTTACAAAATAAAAAAATAAAACCCAAGCAGGAAACCAACAATTTTTGGTCTGTCACAATTCCTATCTAATGCTTCTTTGCAGAGATTATACCTTGGAGAGAGATCCACCATCTCACAGGTATATACCATGGCTTGCTGGAAATGATGGAATTATTTATTTCCCTACATGGCAAAATGATAAATCTACTCATATGCTTTTTTGTCATTGCTTCATAAGCATTTGTTCCAACTGAATTACAGCCAAATTGTCCTGTTTCCCCAAAAGGCAACTGGAGAAACAAGCTATTCAGTAGGGGTATTATCTGCTTGTACTGCTTAAGATTTCTGCAGCATTCAGGGTTTTGTCTACACTGGAAAAATGATGAGAAAATCCGCTGCCAAATATAGTTGCCACAATACGGCATTCAGCCACTGACCAGAACTGTTTATTTTGTTCTGATCAGTTTTATTGTGTAAATAGGCCAGAATATTTTGAAAGTACTGCCCACCAGTTGTAGTTAATCCTTACTGACAGTATGGAGGGAAAATTTAGCCTCCCTCCCTCCCCACCTCTGACATTAGTGACAAAAATAAACGAGCATTTTAACTGAAGCACAGGGAATAAAGCTCCCTGTAGGCTGAGCAAGGAGGTCCTGCTTCAGAGTATTGCTCAGAATATTTTAAGCTTGCAATACTTCAACAAAGCTGTATTATTACGGATGAAAGCCACTGCATGTTTTTCATAACCAACAGCTGTACTGATGGGACACACCACTTGGGAACAAGTGTTTAGCTTGCATCTGGCAGAATCAGCAAATTCCACAATGATTTCTGCAAGTGCCAGACAGGAGCCCAGAGCCTTTGCAGCTGCAGGGTGCGAGGCAGAGCACTCAAGGCTGCAGGGATGCAGTGCCTCCCGCCTGGCCGCAGCCCAGCAGCCCCTCCACAGACAAAGCTGCTCCAGAAATCCCGGCTGTGCCAGCCAGGGCTCCCCAAAGGCACCCTGTGCTGACACCACAAAACAGCTCTGTCAAAACAAGGCTGCTGCGTAGAAGCAATGACCCGCTGCAAGGTCAAGGGAGACAACGAACCACGTGAGGACATCGGGTGTCCCTGAAGCAGTCCCCTGGTTTAGCAGCTCAATTTCCATTTGAACGATGCAGCTCCCTCATTTCTCTAACTCGCAAGGAAACAGTAGCAGCTTCAGAATTGCCAAACAGCTCATTTTTTTACTTTTTATTCGTCTCTGTTACAATCACCTGTAAGTTTATGATGTAGGTACAGGCTGGAAATAAAAATGCTTCAAGAAATATTTAAAGCACTATTAAAAAAAAAAAAGAAGACGTGAGAGGTTGAGCAATGAAAAATTGCCTGTAATCAAAACTCTAATAAAACATCACCATTTCTGAATGCTGGTCACTTTTTTAAATTCACATGCTGAACTTATTTTATCTTTGAAGAGCAATATATATCTCAAATACATATATTTCTCAAATAAATGTATCTATGTATCATACAGTTATAAATATACGGATATATATATATATATATAAGGATGTGTGAATGGACTGGATTCAAAATACCTTTGGACTGTAGAAGCCAAATACATTTTAAAAAATGCTTCAGTAAACATAAGCTAAGAACAGAGCCATAGGCAGTACCATAAATGCTCTGCTCTTCTACAAATATCTCATGCAAATAATATAAAGGTAGAAAGTTTGCCAATTTATTTATATTCAGGATTGAAATAAAATAATTTTGTCTACAATCCAATTGATAATGTGCACTTTCCAAAACAAAGCCATCTCTTGGGAAATGAACAATCCAACATTAAGCCACTCCTCCTCACTTTGCCTCTGGTAATAATAAAAACCTACTGTGGAGCTTTTCATCTTCAAAGTATTTTGCAAACATTACATTCAACTCCTTTGCAACTTCACATCAAGAAGCAACCCAAGCCGTGAAGGGTCAACAGATTAAAAATGGTGATAATGACTACTACATAGCAAAATCAGCTATAAAAACATGCTGTAAAGTAACTGATGGATTTTGATTCTTCATAAAGAAAGCAGAACAAATACTGCCTTGCAGAAGCAACATACCAACTTCACTTCAAGACACTGGATGTTCACAACAGCTGTGGCTATGCAGCTACACATGCCTTACAAATATCCCGTATCTACAGCTGCTCTGAAAGTGGAAGGGCTGTTGTGTAATCTTACAGACATCAAACTAGTAGCATTTTAAAGCTGACAGGGTACAAATGATCAACAGGTAACTTTCTTCAGGAAGGGGTATCACCTTGAATGTTCCTGACCACAGGATTCAGCACAAATACAGAAACTCTTCCAGCTCTTAACAGCTACAGTCTATACACATGACTTAATATGCCCAGAAGAGCTCTCTTGACACTGAGGGCAGCTGGTCTGTACACCCTGAGGTTTCAGAGCAGGCAAAGCTCAACCTGCCTGTTGGACACAGTTGCTGGACCACGGTAATCCCTCATCAGTGGAAAAAGTGGTTGGGAAAGGCTAGATGGCATAGTCCAAAATTCTTGCTAAGGATTGTTTGAGTAATTTGCCTGTGCAGATAATCGTGCTTTTAGGTACTGAGGAAAAAATACTCCTTGGCAGTGTTTAGTTGATTACTACAGAAAAAAAACTTGCTTTTTCTTGTTTGCCTGTGTATCAAAACCAGACAAAAACCTCTAAAGACTTTGGAGGCACCAGCACAAAACATTATCAGATCCTCAGCTGTTCACTGTGTACTACACTCACACAAAGAACACTGTTAATGTCCTTTGTAATTTCATGCCAATTTCTTTGCCTGGTTATTAACCTGATCTCAAACCTCTTCATTTAATTAGCACCTCCACTGCCCAAGACTTTGAAACAACAATTGAAATTAGCACTGTATTTTAAAAAAACAAACTCCTATCTAGAAAGGTATGAGCTATGAAGAAGACGACCCCTTGTTCAAAAGAGATGCAATCTTCGGGCTTTGACAGAACCCAATTTCATGGCTAGGCTTCAGGAACGAAGATTTGGGAAGGGCTCTCTACCCACATTTGCTACAAGTGTGCTGGTGGCTAAAAAGGTCAATAGGAGATAGACAGGGCAGGTTGCAAAAGGCACAACAAAAGGACTCCTTAGGTGGTATTGGCAAGACCTGACTCTTTCTGCATTGTCTTTTCTCCTCAAGGGTGATCCTGCGTGCCTTCTCAAAGGCATCAGCAGCGTTATAGATGGTGTGTCTCCAGATCTCCCGATTGGAGGCCAGAGTAGACCAGTTATGGTGATCAATATGGCCAAGGCTGAGATGTTGTTTCAGGGAGTCCTTGTATCTTTTCTTCGGGGCTCCTCTCTTGCGGCAGCCAGTGGCAAGTTCACCACAGAGCACAACCTTGGGGAGGCCACAGATGGGGTCTGATCAGCTTTCCCTGGCTATTAGTGAGAGGTAAGGGGAGAGAGAGACAAAGCTTCGCTCACAGAGGCTGAGAAGCCTGTGATCTCTTGGGAAGACAGACACAACAGCTTTATCATTTGCCACCCCTGAAGCCACTGTGTGGACAGGACCAAGGCATGGTGTTCAGCACCTCGCAAGCTTTTCTTTTTGCTCTTCTCTCTGCTTCCTGAATGTATCAAGAAAAGTACTTTCCATGACAAAACAGACAAAGCACTGAGTCTCTAAAATGGTGAGAATAAATTCTCTGCAAATTATTACTAGCTTTAGATAACTTTTGCCACATCAACCTCATGAAGTTCAATACGTGCATTGTGCTGCACCTGGGTCAGGGCAATCCTAGATAGCAGTACAGACTGGGAGAAGTCATTGAGAGCAGCCCTGAGGTGATGACCTTATACAGAAAGAAAAACTTCAGGTTAAGCTTTTTGCTCTTCAGGACTCTTCTGTATTTCACTATCACACAATAAAAATTGTCATAAAACACAGTTCTGTAGATCATCATCTTAGGGAAAGCTCAATGTAATAACTTTTCCAAAAACAACACCACCACCACCACCAAAAAAAAACCCCAACCTGAAAAAAAAGATGGTGGTTACTGCCCTAATATCACCCACAGTTTCTAAACATCTTCTACAGTAGCTTGTAATAGTTATCTACCAGGTGCCATCTGCTTGAATCTCTGCTCTAGGCTGATCACTACCCAGAGTGGGAGGACACTCGACAGCTAAGGCCTGAAACACCACTCCCATCCCCATCCTTCCAAAAAACCCAAAAATTTTGTTCTATGCTGCTTTTTATTCAAAGACTGGCTTTTACCAAATGATCAAAAGCGACTAAGCAATAGCTTTAAATTATTACAGTAGGCTCTAAACACAGCAGCTTTCCTCATTCAGGATGAATGACAGTTACTGGCATTGCTTCCTGGAGGAGGAAAAGGAACAAGTGATAATGTGCAGCCTTGTCAAATTTTACACGGAAACAAGAAAATGTGAAGCAAAGTCAGCAAGGGTGGAACCAGGAGCTACGGAAATAATAGATAAGCATGAATGACAGCACAAACAGGAGTCAGCGGGACTGCAGCTCTTCACATGTGTTTTAGGCAGAGCTGGAAACACCTTAGTAATCAGGGATGTGGTATGGACACCACAAAATGCCAATCAAGTGAGACCTCCTGCTAGAGAAGAACATGGGACAAAAGCAAGATTGCCATCACCCAGTCAACTATATGGCTTCTCACTGGAGAGTATATTATTCAAAATCTGCTCATTATCTGTGCACACTTGGTGTGACTGAGGCAACTTCAAATGCATTAAAATGTACCACTGCAGAATTCTGTTTATGCAAACCTGGACAAAGTCACTTTAAGTGGGCAGTTTCAAAAGGCAAACTAGAGACTTATCTTCAAAGATGGGAAAAAGTCTCTGATCTGAGGATGAAAGAGTTTCAGTTTTGTTTGTCCAAACACTGCAGGTAATTATAATTAATGTGAATCAAATGTTAGACCTGCTGACATTTGGAACCTGTCATGTTATACAACACATCAAAAGAGCAGAAGACTGGACGTAATGTGTAGCTCTGGAACTCATGTAGTCATCTCAGAAAGCTAATTGTTAACTACTGTGGTAAATCTTGGGTGAGGTCTTTATTGGAAACTGGGTAAATAAGAGGAGCGAGATTATCCTGGAGAGTTTAGGTCAAATGAGTTATTTCAAACCCAAACAATGCAAAAAAATGTTGAGCACAAAATTAAATGTTCTATTCCAAGACTAGCTCTATTTGTCAATGTTTAAATCATCATTCTTGTAAATTAATGCCAAATCTCCAGAAGCCCAAGGGCTTCAGGCAGCCTCTTTCAGTCCCATGAACAGAATTGGAAATAATAACTTATTCTAGAGAAGTTCATTGAGTCTATTATCAACTCATGTGTCTATCACCAAGCACCTCAATCAGGTAGAGCAAATCTCAATGACAACACAGTGGCATGAAGTTGGCTAGATGCAACTACAGACCAAAAAGAGATACTTTTATTAAATTTAAGTTAGCACATTAAAATGCCCCCCCCGAAGTTTAGAAGACAAAATGGTTATTTTCATCTAGTGTCTTTGAATAGTGTACAATCTGTAAACACTGGATAAAAATACATATTTTCCAGCTACAATTTGATTAAATGACAGGGAAGAAAATGAAAGAAAAACAAAGGCCTTAATAGGAAGTATTGAATTCTATTCAAATAGTCTTCCTTTCCAGCCACTGAGTAAGTTAATTTAGACACCAGAAGCGAACCTAGTAGGCTTCTTCTAAATATTAAAAACACAGCAGCAGGAACAGCACGCTATTATCCAGGAGAAGCATGGGTATCATGAGGTCATAGGAAGAGAGTGTGCTCTTAATATGCAGGTATCAGAGTCTCTACTTACTCCACTACATACTCTTCCTTCAATGACCTACTGAGGTACACATTTAGCAAAAATGCTGTATTTGCTATATCATTGTTTTGGGATTTTTTCACAATGATGACAACAAAACTGAAAATGTTTTCCACAGCTCCTCTTTGCACACCAGATTCTCACTTAGGTATCAGATGTTCTGTTTCACTAGGAACTGGGTGGTCACACACTACAAGTATCAGAGCTAACAACAGCCTCTTCAACAACAAACCCAAAAGCAATATACACATGGGATCACCTCTCATGCAGAGCAGAGCCTCTTGCATCCCATGAGAGACCTACAAAGGAGAAGAAGCTATTTCTGACTGTTTTCTGAGACTTCTCATACAGACATGACAACAGCACTGAAGGTCAACCTTATCTAGCCTTGTAAAGATACCACAGCTCCATAACACAATCATTTTATGACCTGCATTTAGATATACCTAAATACTTAAAGCAGTTGTAGTCTGGTTTGATTTCAACCACATTACCAATGTGTATTATGACAATCATCCCCAAAAGCATAGCGATAACCAAACGTCTTGACCTCCTGTTTTCAGAGTTCATGCAAGTGGTCTTGACCCATTAATACTTCTTGTGAACTGACTTGGTAAGCAGAATCTGTCAAATATTCTTCAAATGGACTGCAATCAACCTGACCTGTGACTTTAAAAGTAACAGAATGAAGATGACAATGTAATTTCCCTCAGAAAGAAACACACTTAAAACGTCCCTAGAAAAATGAAAGCACTTTTTTTTTAATGTTAAAACCAGCAAATAAAGTGACAAGCTTTTTCACACTGGTAGCCCTCTCATTCAACTCATAAGGCACAGATGATAGCTGAACTAATACCCAGAAGGCTAGAGTACTTCCAGTTGGCTGTGGACACATGAGAAGACAGAACAAGTCTCAGTCTAAATACCTGCTTTGCTAATTGTCATCTGGTTAAAAAAAAAAATAGAGAGACCCTAAAACCTTCAAACAATAATAAAAAAAATCATGCAAAATCAAACCCCAGGCACGCCTGCCTTCATTAAAACTCAAGAAAGGTTCAACACTCAAGGAAGTCTGAACACCAAAGAAATTTAATCCTGGTTTCAAATCACAGTAGTATGGCAAGCATTCAGAAGGATGAATTTGGCCAGGATCTAATCGGAGTACATCTCCTTCTGACACGTCAGGAAGCAGCAAGACCAGTAGCACTCCCTGCAGCAATGCTAAAAACCTTTGGCTACTTCTCACATTTTGAGGAGGTGACAAAATCTGTGTTAGTATCACATGGGACTTCTGCAACAACAGGGAGGAAAGGGACTATAGTATGGGCTGAATACACCTCCCAGCTTTTATTCACACTGCAACACACAGTAAAGAAGCAGCAGCTTTTTGCCAAGAAAGCTGGACACAAGAAACAGGTCCATAAGCAAGTTTTGGCCACAGCACTGCACAACAGGACTGGACACAGTTTAAATATATAAAATCTCTGATTCAGCACACACAAACTGACCTTTATCTCTCCCTGACAACCTAAGAAAAAAATACAAAAACTTTTTTATGTGATTCCTAGTTAAACTGCTGTCTAAATGGGGCTTGGGAGAAACATCACACAGTTTATGCCTTCCTTCATCTTCTCTGCAGGTATAATGAGGATCCAGCAGCCAAGTCACTTGGGAGACATCTTTTTGGTAACTGAAGCAATCTCTGCTTTCTCCTTGACTTTCCCCTTGACTTTCCTTGGTGACATGAACTCCTGCACTTTTTCCAGCAGCTGATCCAAAAGAGGCATAAGTCCCACCATTACACAGAAGTGTTGGTTAATAGCTAGCCTTAGCTAACAACTGAAAGGTGTGAGTTTCCTCTCCACATAATAAATTATAAAGGGCTAATAATCTTAAGATTTTTCCTAGGCTTTCTTTAAGAGACTTGCCAGTGGTTAAAAGTATTCAAATAATTTATCAGGAGCTCATTATTCATGACTCGTGACTTCATCAAACTGTCAAAATGTAGACAAAATTCAGTAAAATTAGGTAAAATATGTTCCAGAAACCCCCATCAAGTTTCTTCATTAGTGGTGACTGGCCTCAACATATAGTCCAGCCTCATGAGAATTTTGTCCCGTTATTTTTAACTCAAAAGAATAATCTTTCAAAATCCAAGCCAAAACTCGAACTCTGCAATTAACTATAAGACTTCCAGTAATTCTGGCAATCTTTCCTAGTCCATACAGGCCCATGTATACAACCAGCTGTGAGGAAGATATTAGTTCTAAATCCATACCTAGTTCAAGGGTGACTTTTTTTGTGAATAATGGAAAAATTACCTAACTTCTTTGGCCCCTGACATCTCATTCTACTTCTCTGATAAACTGCCAGAGATCAAGGAGTATAGACTGCTGATTTTACTAAGTGTCTGATAACCAGGTTACAAGAGGCCTACTCAGTAGAATGTGGATGTCTCCTGGTCTACAGAGGAGAAAATTTCTGGACAATTAATTGCAAAATGTCCTTGCAAGAGGGGAATCTAGCACAATAGGTTTATTCAATCTTCTTTTAAAATATAACCAGCTGGGTTCATATAGCTCATTTAGTTCTGTGATCACTTGCCTATCAAGACAGGATAAGCCAATCCAACACAAGTATCCAAGAAGTCTATTCAACCTGACCTGAGCCAGGGAATTAACTAGGTATATAAAAAAAGCCGCTGAAAACTCTTCTCTACAAAGTTCTCAACACTAATGCATGACACACACACATCTGTACACACACATCTACAGCAAAAATCCACACAGGAGACACCTGCAGTAAAACTTAATAAAATGCCAAAGCTAAGTTTTATCTTGTCTGTAATTGTGTAGCATTTACAGTAGGAACATGTTAGCTGAGAAAACGGAAAAATGTAGCACAAACTGGGAGTAGCAGTGACAAGACCAAGGAAGGCAGCTGTCACCAAGACTCCATTTATTCCACTATTCAAAAGGCCTTAACTTCTACAATACACACTTTTCACTACAATACACGCTTCTCTACATGAAAGCAAAAAGTGAGACAGCAAAAATATTGAACTGGTAAGCTGGTCAGTTTTTGAATACTACCAGGTCATGGTGGAAGGGGCCATAATGCATGTGACAGAATCTCTGAATAAAAAGGAAAAGTTACTACTGATAATATTGCCTATTCATGGCCCCTAAACACTCAGTTATCATTATTCCACTCAGGTGGCGAGGACACATAGAGCCAGGTGCTGAAACTTCATCTTTCCAGATCCCAAGCTGCCATGTGTAGCCCCAGTTCTCCCATGTTGACTCACAAAGAATGAACTCAAGGACAAAAACCTCAGAGAAAATTGCGTTATGGGTATCCCCACTATAGGCTGTTATACCAAAAGGAATCCCAGGATGGTCTACAGCTGGGGTCACAAGGAATTCCCCTGTCAATGCTGTGAGATGGATGTTCGTTTTCATAACCCTCCTCTGCAATCCTACTCAGTCATTCTCACACACCATTCCTTGAACGTCCTTGAAGTGATATACGTTTGCCAAGGACCTGAAACACTCTAGTCCAACTTCTAGCTCTCAGATACCTTCACTAGTCATGCTGGCCCAGATCCACCACAGCACCCCTAATAAGCCAGAAACGCCCTTGCATTTAGACAAGGGCAAAAAAAGAGCATGTTCTTTCCTTGAGACGATTCCCTGTGAGGTGAAGGCAGTAGAGAAACGTAGTGGCAGCTCAGTCACAGAGATGATAAAATGTCAGGCTCCTGGCAGCACAAAATGGCAGCTGAACCCTGGCAAAATGCCAAACTGTTCAAACAGTGAGTTGAGTACACAGGACCATAATTATAATTAGCATAATAAGAGAGTGGTACAACAGCTACCTAGTTATTCTGAAGGGTCATGGAGAAATCATAACAAAGCAAAGTTTTAAGGAGAGACACAAAAGAAAACAATGACATAGCTGCTTGGTGGGTTTTTCCCGGAGGTTCTCCCATGCGTGAAGTGCAGCCTGGGAGAAAGTACAAAGACTGTTTAAGAGATCAGGCTCTGAATCAAGAGCAGTCGGCCGTGCCTGCAGAACCTGAACGGCTCCACAACATATAAAAGATCATATGAAAAGTGTGACACTGAAGACAAAAGGACCTTACAAGAAAAATAGGCTGTTAGTGTAAATTTAAATAAAATCTGGGCTCAATAGAGCCAGTCAAGATTTTTTTCTTTCTAACCATTTTCTCTTTCCCTCAAGTGAAGCAGAAGAGATAAAAATATGAGGAAAATTGAACAAATAAAATCTAAACACTCATATTTTGCATTTTTTCATTTTGAATGTCATGTAAACAATATTTACAGATCGACTGCATCATGCAATTAGCCCAGCTGTCTGTGTGAAATTAATCAGTTTTACTAAAAGTATTAAATATTGAGTTGTAGACTTAGAGATACATGCATATGGAAATCTCTAGATTCACTGTACTTTGTGCATCTGGAGGAATTTATAGACAGAGTTGAAGTTTAAAATCAAAAGTTCTCTTTGTGAATAGAAAGATCAGAGTTTTCATTGAGATCTGAATTCCACAGAAGACACTGAGAATCTGTGTATAAAAACACTCCACTCTTACCCAGCAGGCACAATCCGGTCCTCCAAGAACAGAAAGTTTACTGTTTACACTTTGGTACCTGCATTTTTCTCTATGGTGCTTCTGTTTCTCCTATTTACCTTTACCATTACCAGACATCAAGAACCCCTGTGTACACAAAAAATGCTTTTCCCAAGGCAAAGTCAACTCGCTATCATACAAGACAACCATATGCTGAATGCTGAGTGTCATACATCAAGACAACACAAGTTAAATGCTAATACTGCCATTAGGATTCTCCATTGCATTTGTTATCATATGGTATCAGACAGAACATCAACTGAAGATGTGCCTGTAGGATTTTAGAGACAAACACAGTCATACTGGTAAAAACCCCCTATCTGTGTATTTTTCCCTTGCTTTCAAACATCATTTTTATCTTGTCTAAAATCCATAAAGTTATGGGTTTCTCCTATCTTTGTAGGGGGGGAGGGGGGGGAAAAGCAACCAACAGAAGACAACCCTGTTTAACTGTCTTCTTTCTAAGCACCACTCTCTACAGTAACAGGAATGAAATGTGCCTTTAGAATGTAATAAACTTATGGTTTCCTACCACAGGCATCCCCATAAGGAAGATCATATTCTTTTTCTCAGACACCAAATTATTTCTACTGTCATAAATCCTTTCTGACAGCAGTATCTGACAAACATGATTTTAAATTATGCTTTTTCTACTTTAATCACAGCTTTGCTATGTACACCAAGAGACTTTAACATGCACTGGTGCAAACTAAGCTCAGGGGCATATACCTAAGGCAGACATCTTAATTCTCATTTGCAGTGCTCATTGTAAACCATCATAACACCTAATTGAAACAAATTTATCCTGTGAAAGTTTGTCAGTCAGTAACATATTTCAGAACACAAATTTAGAAACGCACACACTGATTTTCCAAATTAAGAAGACAGTTGCTTATTAAACTTTTCATCTTCTTGTTAATAAAACCTGAATTTTATATCACTTTGGAACATCCATTTATTCCCAAGAACAGGTATGTATCTAAAGCAACATACTCATGGAGAAAAAAAGAGAATCATCATCTCTCTTGCCCAGTCATTTTGCATAGGTGTCTATATGCACAGTAGCAAGAGGGGAAAAAGGACACACTACTGTTAAATACAAGTAGGACAGAAGAAGCAAGAGAACACACTCCACTTGCCTTTCAAATGCAAATTTCAAAATGCTGACTTCTAGTGTTTCTTAGTTCTGGATTTTGCAACTGTTTACAGTTAAATGCATTACAATCACAGAACGTGTGTCAGCAAGCAGCAGAAAGCAAGATCTTTGCTTTTTAGAAATTTTACTTTTGATAGTCATGAAAAAAATTCACAATTGATTGTTCTGTATTAAATATCTAACTGTAATGAAGGGACAAATCCCGAAGTTTTTGTAATCCATAGCTCACCCATTCAGTAACTCAGAAAAAGAAATAACATAAATTAATCAATTATCAGATTGAAACGTTCAAACTAGTAAGCCTGATTAGCTCATTTAAACAAAACATAAGTCACTTACAGAACTGGATGAACAATCAGCTCTGGACTATATGATTTGATTACTGTTGCTGCATCTTTGGTACAAAACACATGGGATAAATCTGCACCCTAAAAAAAAAGATTTGCAAACAGTATTATCAAATTTATACTTAATAATAACTTTACCATTCCAAAGTTTACTCAACAAATAATTCATCTGAGTTCTTACTTCTCAATAGTTAAAGCAAACTTTATTATTTTTTCTATTTTGGCTTAGACTATCATGAAATATTCTGGAGAATTTTTTCCAATATAACTTTTTTCTGTTTCTCACTGATAGGATGACTGGAGACATAAATCTTGAAATTTTACTCATTTGAGAAATGTTTCTCATTTGCAGATGAACAACAACTAAAATGTCACATGTACATTAAGAAGAAAGGTAAAAGAATACAAATGAACATGAGACAAGCTACATTAGAGAGCCATAATACTGCTGTAACACACTTGCAAAATATAGCTATGCAATATGGGCATATTTCCAGTCCTACCACTTTCATTCAATAGGCCAAATCCATAAAAGATAAAAGGCGGGCACAATTTCAACAACACTCCCTTAAGTTAAATAAACATTAAAGCTTAATTAAGAATTGAGTCTCAAGCTTCTGTTATTAACTCAAAAAATCAGAAATTCACATAAAAATTATGTAAGCGGTGACCAGAAAACCTGATCTCATATGTTGTGCATACTGAAATTTCCCAAGGCTAAGGAAGTGTCTCCTCTGCTTTACTACTACATATTTAACATTCAAGGTACTAAGCAATGCTGAGATTTGATCCTCTCACTCTTTATGTGCAGATGTAATGATCTGAGACCAAGTGACTTCAGTAAGGAACCTCCTAGTATGACACTGTATTTGTACATAGTGAACAGAAAGCTGAGTGGCTTTGGTATCTTCTAATAACATGAATAAATAGTATAATTTAATTTTAAATCTTTGAGGGACTGCATCCTGAGGGAAAGGTGGTTGGAAATATCTAGGTTGGTTACCCACTTATTGAAAGAAATCTTCATACACAATGAACTGGAAGTACTGACACACTATATATAAAGTACTGAAAATCAGATGTATTATGTAAGCGTGACTTGTTTACATTTGAACAATCACTACTGTATTTATGTAATCTGCATAAATATGTTTAGCCAGTTAATATGTCAATAAAGTAAGGAGCTTCACCCTTCTAGGAAAAAGAAGCTTAGAAAATACTTCTGCTGAAGATTAGAATGTAAATAAAATGTGCTATTAAAAATTACATTAAATTCAACCAATAATCTTTAGTTTTACAGCAATAAGAATCCTTCTAGACTAACGTTTTAAGTTTTGAAAAAAAGTTATTTCATTCTACACACTTATCAAGTCCAGAAGAAATTACTGAGGAAATCACTGCAGCACCAAATCATAACTTTAAACAATAACCTAAAGTTATTTTATTGTTCACTTTTGGAGAAAATATCTCATCAAATTTTGAAATTTCTTATCCAAGTCTCTGATATTTTTATTTTTTTGACATATTTCTAACTTCACCTTACGCAGAGGAAGAAAACACAGTGAATGCCATATTTACAAAGTATTTATACAAATCTAGGATGCAGGATTTTCTTTGTTCAAGAAAAGACCTTCTAGAACTCAAAAGTTCATGTGCAGCAGAGAAAGAATGCTTTTAAAAATGGCACCTAGCCAACAGAAATGATGAAAAGTTCATTTTGGACTGGTATAGAAGAACACATACCACTTTGAGAGCTGTAATTGCAGCAAAATACGGTGCTCCAGTGTACCTAGAATGAAATAAAATTTAGGTTAGGAAACACGGTCATGAGATTCAATGATTTGGAAATCAGTCTGCCGTAATAAAATCCCAAATTCAAGAGCAAGTTTTTAAAATTGTTTTCCCTTCTGCTTGCTGTAAAAGACAGAAAAAAATCCTGCAATACTGAAGCCAATCTCAAATCTTGCTCTGATTTCAAAGGCACAAAATTTCACTGTATCCACCTGATTTTTCATAGAAGTATTTACAAAGGTCATGCCATAAAACAGTAGAATTTTTTCAGGTAACCAAGGTAAAAAGTTTAGAGACAAACAAAACAAGCACCAAGCACTGTTTGCAAGCTAAATCTGGGGTCTGTGACCTGGATTAATCCCATCTGGTTTTAGATGCTTAACTAAAGTGCCTAAACTGTGATTCCAGTTGCCCTAAATTCTCTTCATAAAGACTGAATAGTGAGATATGAACAGTACCAGCCTCCAGAAGTGCTTACTTCAGCCAAGAAGTAAGAACTTACTAGCCCATTAGGTTCTAACTCCTGGCTATTCAACCCAGCTATAAGACAGCACTTTTTTGCTCTTTATAGGATGCTTATTAATGGCAGATGTCCAACAGCAGATCTCTCTTACAGGAGAAAGATGTTGTCCCTATTTCAAAAGGGGAAAATGAAGAACAGGAAGGTGGAGTGGCTCATTCAAAGTATTGTGGCAAAGAATATAAAGCCTGTTTTATTTCTAGGTCAGTACAGCACTTAACTGATTTATGCTGCATCTCTTTTTTTCCCTGAAACATGCTATTTTTATTACTCTGGTACATAAAACAAGTTATTGACAGAATCTAGTAAACACCACAATTTATCAAAACAAAAAGGGCACAGTAAGAAAATATTCTATTCCTGATTTAAGAGACCCAGTTCTCAAGGTACAAAAATATATATTAAAAAAAAATCAGATGTGCCACTGTCATGATCTAGTCTACTTATTCTATAACGTCATCATGCAATGGAAAAAAACTAATACTGAAAGCAGACAGTTTAGTGGTCAAAAAAGACACAGAAGGTAGAAACAGACACAGATAGCATTTTAAGTTCCACTCACATTCAGCATCAAGATTTTGCAACACATCTGCAAGAAAACATGTTCTTTCCTAAGCATGCGTGGTCATGATGATGGACTAGTAAAGCTCCCTGGAAAATACTCGTTTTAAATGTGAGTTTGAATGGGTTCTACAAGTACTTATGACATCCTCAAACTCTCTGAGAAGCAAAAATCAAATTTCTATTTAACTTACTCTCGACATCCTCCAACAATGCCTATACGACCATCTTGACCTTTATGCTTTTTCCCTGTTAGAGGAGGGATAACGTTGCGCACCAGTTGAAAAATATTCTCCATATCCTTTAGAGAGTGTGTTCTGTGCAGTGAAAAAGATCTCTCTATAACTGAAAAGAAGAAAATAAGTGTTAAAGTATGTTCTTTCTTAAACTACCATCAAGCATTTCTTTTAAGCACTCATGAACACTAATAAAATCACACAAAGATATACAAAGTGACATACGTCTGAAAACCAAACGCTTTATCACTTAAAGGCCTTTAAAACAGTGAGTAACTAGGGAAGAGGATGATGTTAAAAATTAATTTAGGGTCTGATGCAGAGAATATTCTCACTGACTGTTCACAGTCCTAATTTAGGGCTCACATAGAGAAGGAAACCACAACCCAGAACAGTTATATGAACATTTTGTAACTAGAAATATCATCTTAGTTCAGTCTGAAATCACTTCCATAATTAAGCTCAACTGAAATAGGTACACTTGGCAAGGACTGAACACATCCAGACACAGAGCAAGCACAAAGCAACTAAAACCAAAATTTAAACGTACACCCTACCTTATATTTCGTTTCCCCTTAAAGACTTCCACCTCTTAGCAGAATCAGGGCCTATCTCACTGCCTTTTTATTTTGGTAGGCGGTTACAAAGCATAATGGAAGTCTTTCTGCAAAACTATAATCCAACACACTAGATGCAAACATCACAAATATCACACAAAGATCATTTTTAGCTATAATACAACTCCAGATCTCTGATGCAAAACTACATGTCAAACCACATACTAAAACAACTGCACACTCACAAGGCTACATATCAAATTACTGTTTCAAAAGGCTACAAAAATTCAGAAGTAAAAGTATTTCAACAATTACAGCTAGAGAGAATTAAAACATTTACCTAACATGAGACAAATGTGAAGATCAGTACTTCTTTCAACCATGCATTTAACTATAAATTGCAGCAAATACACTAAAAGAATAAGTTCTTATATTTCAACTAAGCTCCTCATTAACTGCACAATTCTGTTCAGAAGAGTGGTTTATTTGGACGTTAATAATAGCGTCCTAGACCATAGTCATGCTTACTTTCTTTTTTACAGATCTTCTAAAAAGCTTTCAAGGAAATGCTATACAGTATAACACAATTATGCAGAAAATAACTCCCATGATATTCCTTATTTTCAGCTGTATAAAACTCAGCAGACCCCACCCCCCAACTCCAAAATATAGAGGAGGAAAAAAAGAAGCGAAAAAAAGAGGAAAAAAGAAGAAAAACTGTTCTAGAAATTTTGGGCATCATAATGGAGAAAAAAATGTAATAAACAAGAAAACTCCACATCGGTGTGCTATCAGGAAAAAGCATCTTTTTCTCTGTCTTCCACAGAATCTAAACCTAAACCAGACAGGTTAATCTTCAGTAATAAAATTTCTTTGGTGTTCAATGATAAATACTTCTGGCTGATCTTTTGCTTTTAAAAATCTTGTATAATACAGACATCCCACTCCTACTGAGACTAAATTAAAAAGGGGGGAAAAAAGGAAAGAAATTAAAAGAAAAAAAAAAAACAAAACCACAACCTGTTTTGGATTGCAGCCAAAATAGCATTGCAGTGAGTGAGAGGAGAACAAAATGCTCATCTCCTCTGGAAATAGGGCAGATTATTTTCTTTAAATCACACTTCATACATCTGCTGGTTTTCAACCACACAATATAATATAGTTTGTAACCCCTAAAGTGCAATGTTGTTAAGAAGGCCTTCTGTTTCTTTGTTTCTGTTTTTTGTTTATATGTAAATAGAAAGCGAATGCATAATAAATGGAGAGAAAACAGAGAATTATGCAAAAAGCAATTCTTAAAAGAGCCCTACTCTACCTACAGAATCACTAAGGCATATTCAGCTATAAACAGAAACCTTAATTCCTTAAAAGATGTTTTGCCTGAAGCATTATGTTCACGTTTTAGGATAAATGCTTTGTTACACCTTCGTCAATCACAAGATTAGAATCCTGAGTTGCTCTTGCTACAGTTAAATAAATATAATGCATTTCTGCACAGTGCAACATGACTGTATACTGACATGATCCAGCAAGAAAAACTGAACTTTAGTTTCAAGCCATTACAGATAATTCAGCTTTCAGGAAAAACCTTTCAGAAGTAATGGTAAGGCCTTGTAGGTACCATCGCCCCAGTCTAGAACCTTAAATGATTTCCAAAGGGATTTTCTAAAGCACTCCAGTTGTCCTTTTAATTTAAAAGTCAAAACATTTAAAACACTGAATCTATTTGTATGCCGTAAATAATCTGTGAAAGTCTGCTGCCACCAAGAAATGCTACAGACCAACTATTCACTAAGAAACACAACCAGATCTGCCAGCCTAAACCCTCAAAGACCAAATCACCCAGTCTCTCATGCATTTTACCAGAAAACACAGTATGTAATGTAGAACTGAAATGGCTCCAAGATCCTCTCAGGACTCAGAGAATGCCCATTAGGATCTGGCATGCCAGATTTTTATTTAACACTGAGGTTGGGTGATTTGTATTTTTTTTTCTCTTTTCAAACTACACTTTTTTCCTTCCAAGCAGTGTGAAATTCAGAATTAGAACAGAATAAGACTTGTTTCATTTCCACGTGGCAGGCTACAAACCACCAAGCCCCAACCTGACTAGTTCCAGCACTTAGAGAACATCCCTGATTTCCTCCTCCCCAAGCAGTCTACCTCCATGTGGAAAGAGATTATGATAAAGATAAATGTCAAAGACCCACAGATCTCAAGAAATCAGTCTGTTAATGACCAGCTTTTGGCCCACACATAAGGTAAGGAAGGAAAAGTCTATGCATAAATACCAATTCTTGAGCTACTGCTTTGCCTTTTTCTTTAAACTAAATTCAGATGCCCAAAGAATTTATAAAGGAGTTGGTGCTGAAGAAAACCAAGCAAATATTTTCATCTTCTATAACACCTACTACAATAATACATTTAATTAATTGGTAAGATTCAGAATTTTGTTGTAAAGAAATTTATTTCAAAGAAGCTAGATTGTAACATCTGACTTACTTCAGTGTAGGCAAAACTCCATTTTTTTCCCAGCCCTGAAAAAACATATGCACAGCCTTAACTTCATACACTGGGTTATGCTCGATAACTTCAAGCAGAACAGCAGCAAAATTTCTGCTACAAAGTACCTAATGTTTCTAGTAGCTGTCACAACTCTGCTACTTGCCTTTTACATATAAAGCTTCTCCTAACTTCACAGAGATGTGAACATGGAAAGAAGTTCCCAATGTTTACAGTGTTTGAAAGGTACGATTTTGCTCATTAAAATTTGTTGTAACTAATGTACCTGTATTAAATAATCAGTACAACAGTACGAATGACAATTTAATTTCATTTTTATCAGACAGACACCTTCACCACAATATTAAATTATTCCAATTAGCTTTTATTTTCAAAAGCTGCTTACTACCAGTGCTTTCACACAGAAGCATTAAAAAAACCCCTAGCTTTTATTTATGCTGTAGAAGGAAGTACCTATCGGTGGAGAAAGTGTTGCTGTCATAGCATTATAATTAAAGTTATCCGCATATGAACGATGGTTCGCTCTCCGAGGTGGACTTGTTGGTATAGACTGTGACCTTTGTGATACTGTAGAAGAAATTCCTGCCAACATCTGTCCCAACATCTGTAACATCTGGAGTTCTCGAGCATGCTCAGCTTCCCGACGCTTGTCCTCAATTTTGAGCCTCTGCTCTTCAAATCTGTAAAATTTCTCATCTGTATCCATGCTCTGCTGCAAGAATTTTTCCATCATTTTATCCAATGTTAAATTTGTATGGCGCTTTTTTGATCTTTTGGGCTGACTGAGAGGTGGGGTAATAGTTGGAGCATTGACTTCTTTAAAGCCTAAAGCAAGGAAAGAAACAATTATTTTTCTGATGAAAAATAATTTTCTAAGAGGAAAGCAGCAAAAAATCTCCCTAATGTGCCGCAAAGTTGTTCCACTTTTTCAGTGTGAACTTATTTCAGATATTTCTATTTCAGAGTACTAAAGCAAAAAGACAAGCTTCCAAAAAGTTGCAAAGGTAACACAAAAATCACAGAGGTATCTTTTAATTGTTGTAGTACTAAAGTTCAACAATAGGAGTCTTTTTGATCTTCTAAAAAGGTTTAAGTGAAGGCTATTAAATAGTATAGCCTCATTTGTGTATTGCAAGTAATTACATTAATCTAAATTGAGTTTCAGTCTGTTGGCATTCTAGATTTGCATTTCAAAAGAACATTAGTGTAAACAACTCTTTGATGGGGTTTATGTGTAAAAAGAACGTTGGTTAAACGTCAACCAATTGGCTGATTCCTCAGTGATGTCAACTTCTGAAGACAGGTTCATGTTTGTATTAAAACCCCCGCACTAATCTAGATTCAAAACAAACAAGTAACACTTTCCCCGCACCTCCACAATACAAATGCGGAACGGAGGGTAAAGATCGAGCAGGGAAAGGACGGCTTTATCGAAGTGCTGCTTCGGTCCGCAAGGCCACTAAAGTTAAAAGCAGTGTTTCTGAAACAACGCATGCAATTATTACGTAAAAGCTCTCCGCTAGCTTTCTGACCCATCTGCAACAATAAGCAGATTTTTCAGGTATTATCGTCATCATCGCTTTAATACCGATTAGCAAAACTGCACAGTCTGCAGTGAACCGGAAAATCCTCCAGCGAGAAGGATGTTTATTTTCTTGTACAGTGCTACCTGTCACTTTGTCTCGATAACCTCTGTGCTAGTTTTCCATCGGTTTCCCAGTGATAAATCGGATAAAAACTCCCTAGGGCCCCTGTCCGCAGCATCTCCCTCTACCCGCTGCGCAGCATTTACAGCACCAGCAGCCGCCCGCTCCCCTTCCGGGCTACCCGGATCACGGGGACGCGCAAGGTGCAAGGGCCGGGGGAGGCATGGGCGGATTTCGGAGCGCAGAGGACGGGCCGGGAAGGAGGAGGGTAAGGCAGAAGCCAACCGAAGCGCGCTGGCCGGGGAGAAGCGCCGGCAGCCGCGCTGGGAGAGCCCGCGAGGTGAGGGGAGGACACCGGCGCCGGGAGCCCGCCGGCTACTCACCATCGCCCGGCGGCACGGGGATGGCGAAGGACGGGCACTCCACCTTGATGGGGTGGTCAGCGTAGGAAGAGCACTCTCCGGAGTCCTCGGTGAAGTTGTCGCGGGGGGACTCCGGCCCCGCTTCCTCGTCCAGCTCGGCGTCCAGCTCGCGGCTGTTGTGCGGCGTGCCCGGCGTGGGCGGCGCGGGGAGCGGCCCCGCGGGCGGCGGGACAACCTCGGGCGGCGCGGCCAGCGCGGCCAGCGGCTCGGGGGCGCCCTCGGGTCCCCCCCGGCAGCTCAGGATCCGGTCCATCTCGTCGTAGTACTTGCATATCTTGCGGGCGTGCCCGTTCTTCTTCAGCCCGTCCCGGGCCTGGTAGTACTGCCGCTTGAGGCCCTTGATGCGGATGCGGCACTGCTCGGGGGTGCGCTCGAAGCCCAGCTCGGCCAGGCGGCACGCCACGTCCCGGTACACATGGCTGTTCCGAAAGTTGCCGTCCAGCGCCGACTGCACGTCCGCCTCGCCCCAGATCTCCAGCAGCGCCCGCGTCTCCAGGTCCGACCACAGGAAGCCCCGCGTGTTCGTAATCATCCTTGGCCGGCCGGGGTCACTGCAATGGCCGCGCACCGGGGAGAGGGAAGGAGGGAGGGAGAGAGGGAGGGGGAGAGGGAGGGACGGAGGGGGCGGAGGAGGGCGGCGGGGAGGAGGGAGGGGGTTTAATGCCCGCACTCGGCTTTCCCAGGGGGCGCCTACGCCAGCCCTGGCAGCCGCCGTGCGGCGGGAAGCGGCGGAGAACCGGGCCCCGGGCTCCGCATCCCGGGCCGCCGCCGCTCGCAGCCCGCACGCACGCAAACAAAACTTTCCAGGAGCCGCTTTGCGCTGCGGGCACCTGCAAGAGGAGGGGTGGTGAGGTGGAAAGAGGAAAAAAAAAAAAGGCACTTTCCCGACTCGCCCCCTCCGAAACCGATGAGGATAAATAAAAAATAACAGCCGGGCTCCCGGCGGGGAGCCGCGGCCCCCTTCCTCCCCCTCGCTCAGGCAAGCATCCGGGAGCGGCCGCTCCCCCGCCCCTGGCTCTGCCGGGAGCGGCAGGACGACGGCGCTGGCTGGACTTGGAGGCCCTGCTCATCACAGTGCGCCTGCCTCCCTCCCTTCCTCCTCCCTCTCCGCCGCAGTGGAGCGCGATCCCTGCACACACGCACACATACACACACAGGGCGCTGCAGCTCGGCGCCTACCTCACCCCCGCACACCGGCGCGCCGGGCCGCGCCGCGCCAGCGCGGGCAGCGACATCGCTGCGCCCTGCCCGCCGTGTCACCCGGCCGGGGCGGGCCGGCTCCCTCCCGCACCCGCACCGGCGCACGCACAGTGCGGCAGCGCTGCCCCTGCAGGCCGCCACAGCACCGCGCTGCAGCCGGCGCCACCCGCAGGCCCGCGGGGACCCGGCAGCCGCTGTCCGCGGCAGCCCCTGCGGCAGTGCTGGGGGTCGGGTCTGTAAGCGCTTCCCCCGCCCCCGGCCGTCCCTCCGCCCGGCAGGTGAGCGGCCCGGCCGGCCCCCGCGGCAGGCGGGGGTGGGCCGCATCGCGCCGGGAGCCGCTGCCGCCCCTTCGCTTTGGTTTCGCTCTCCGCATGTTTGTACCTTCGTCACGCCGCAGCCAGAGCGCCACGGCCAGCGCGGCCAGGGCGGCGACAGCGCCCCGTCCCCACATCCTCCCGGGGGGCAAGGCAGGGCCAGCTCCGCTCTGCTCTTACCTCGGCACAGCGCGGGGCTCCGCACGCCCGCCGCCCAGCGCGCACAGCTCATCGGCGCGGCTGCGGCTTCCGCCTCCGCTCGGCGCCGGGCAGGGCCGGGCCGGGCAGGGCTCCGCGAGCGGGCGCGGCCTCCCGGCACTGCTCTGCGCCCTCCCGGCACTGCTCTGCGCCCTCCCCGCACCGCTCCGCGCCTCCCCGCGGGCTCCCCTGCGCCCAGCGGAGCCACTGCCGGGCGGGGCTGGCTTGGCCGGGGAGGGGGAGCTTGGAGCACCCGGCCGGTTTTGGGGCTGCCTTCCTGGCCCTTTAATTGGCAGCTGCTAAAAACTCCTAGGAATTTACCATTTATTGCTCCCGGCATTTAAAACTTTTCACGTCCTTCGCCTCTCCAGGCGTTTCTGAGCAAACTCTTTATTCGTGAGTGTGATTCACTTCTAAGCTGCTATTTCTAGTTCGGATATATCATTTGCCCCTGTACTCTGCACTGGTGAGGCCATACCTCGAGTACTGTGTCCAGTTCTGTGTGTCTCAGTTCAGGAAGGACACTGCTGGAGCAGGTCTGGAGAAGAGCAGTGAAGCTGGTGAAGGGTCTGGAGCACAAGTCCAATGAGGAGTAGTAGCTCAGGGAGCTGGGGTTGTTTAAGCTGGAGAATAGGAGGCTCAGGGCTGACCTTATCGCTCTCTACAGCTACCTGAAAGGTGACTGTAGCCAGGTGGGGGTCAGCCTCTTCTGGGCAACTAGTGACAGAATGAGAGAACATAGTCTTAAGCTGCACCAGGGCAGGTTTAGGTTGGTCATTAGGAAGAAATTCTTCACAGAAGGAGTGATTAGATATTGGAAAGGGTGACCCAGGGAGGGGTTGGAGTCACTCTCATTGGAGGTGTTTAAGGAAAGACTGGATGTGCACTTACTGCTATGGTCTAGTTGACATTGTGGTGTTCAGTCACAGGTTGGACTTGGTGATCCCAGAGGTCCTTTCCAACCTAATTGATTCTGTGATTCTGTGATTTTATAGCGCTACTCTTGTAATATCTTCTTTTACTCTAAAACATGCCAGAGCTGGTGGAAATACTATCTGATGTTCACCTCTGGTCCTCTGGCACCTGCTTAATCTACACAATTTATCAAAATGCAGCATCACCCAGGAAAAACCAAGATTATATGCATGAAAAATTTGAATCATTTTTTTAAAGCTCAAAACAGCTGTAATTTCTGCTCTAAACTCCTGGGTATTTCAAAAAAGAGTGTAGTTATTAACTCATAAAAGCTGCGAGCCTAACTACAGCAATAAAACATCAATGTTTCAATCAATATTTTGGAGCGATGAAGACAGACAACATTCTCCTTTACTATCCTGTGTTACATATAAGTTGTGGTCAAACAGACCTGCTGGTTTTATCTGGACCCAACCCAAGCAGGACATATTTGTGTCCTTCAGCTTCAGAAGCATCGCCTAAAACAGCCGTGCTGTCTGCAAACTACAAGATAGACAACGTGAGCTTTTAGTAACCCAAGTTGAACAGTAACCCAGGTTCCAGAGCAGAAACTTGGATGCCTAGCAAGTTTGCTGTCAGGTATTAACTTGTTTATTAAAAAGTTACTCTTCTATAAGTCCTGGTATCTGGTATGATTTTAAAGCCAATACCAGGTCAGTAAAATTTGCCCTGCGTTCAGTCAGCATAAGTAATGCTTTTTAGCCTTTGATTATCTGAGCGGCAGCCTAAAAGATAGATTAAACAGCCAATGACATTTAGTTTTTACATGAATTTTAACCCTGAAAAAAGATTACCATGTTGTTTAACACCACATTTTGTACAGTCATGTTTTGATTGCAGCTGGAAGGATAAAGAGCATGTAGATTCCCTTAACTCCAGCACTGATTCACTGACTGGAAGAGAGGAGGGAAAGAGTGATGTGGATGTTTTTTCTACCCCATCAGGTATCCTTGGCTCCACTAAAAGCGTGTCTTGTGCCCAACAAAAAGAGGAAAAAAAAAATAATGCTAATGGGGTTTTTTTGCTGGGTTCTCTGATTGCCTTTGTAGCAGAGATAGAAGGGAGTTCTGATGCTGCAGAATCCTCAGAAGTTGTTTGTGGAGGACCCAATTCTCAATTCATGTGTAGAATAAAACCTAAGGGTATTTATGGGCTTCCCTGATGCCACAGTTGTTCAGGTTGTTATGCATAGCCTTGACATCCACTAAAACAGTCTTGCTCCTATTGTTAGCCAATATGAGTGTAATAACTTTGAACAGAACACATTGCTGCTCCTCAAACATTCTCCTGCTCTACATCTAAGTCAAGGTACCTTCTACTGCCGTAGTACTGTCTGCCATCTCCATACCATGTACTAGTGACATCTCTGAGCCTAGCAACAGTGATATTATTTAACCAGGGCATGAGGCAGGGAAAAAGGGCCTTTAACAGAACTACGGAAGGTAAGAGGTGTATGAGGCAAAGTTCACACACCCGTCATACAGTTAGAGAGTGTGCTGGTTTAAAGGTAAACCGGCAGGGGAAATGAACCCAACTCAAAAGAGAAATTATAAGTCAGAATAACAATTTAATAAAATAATACAATAAGTACGATTATACACACAAACAATTGGTTTTAACCCACAAAACCCAAATGTATAACCCAGCATCCTGGGGCATGAACAGAGTGGTGTTTGTTGGGCCCCCTGAGTCCAAAGTAAAAGGAGAGGGGAAAACCTGTTGGTGGGAGTGCTGTTGCAGTCTGGTCAAGAGTGGTGATCACAGTCCGGTCGAGAGTGGTGGTTGCAGTCTGGTTGAGAGTAGTGATCTGCAGTCTGGTTGAGAGTGATGGTCTGCGGTCTTCCTCTGGATCACATGAGTGGTTAAAAAAAGTCCCAAGACCCCAAGATTATATATCCTCCAGTTCAGGCAGGAATGCCCATTACCTCCCTCAGGGCGGGGAGTTCCACAATGGATGTGAGGACAGGGGGCACCCTCCTATCTCACAGGCCTCTTAACACCCAGTTTATAGCCTGAGAAGTCAGGCTGCTCTGGGCAGAGGGTGTAAATGGTCTATTGATAACAGTTTCTGGGAAATGGCATGGAAGGCTATAGAATACACAGTTTTGGGTTACACCCATACAGTGATGAACTGGTCCCAGCTGTTCTAACTAGGACAGAGAAAAAGCAGCTGCAAGAGGCACTTACTTTTTCAGGTATATACTGTGCTTCTGGTTTTTTTGTTTTTTTTTTAATTAGAGCTTCCTGTTCTGACAGTCCTGTCACTTTGTCCATTTGTGCATCTTACACAGAAGGAGGAATGACCCTGCAGAGTTCCATTTCATGCTTTGTCAAAATCCTCCTAGCTTCATCACTTGTTGCTCCATTACTGGCCTCTACTCCTTTCTCAGTCTTGCCCCTCCTTCCTTAGTTCTTGACCTCAACCTCCAATTCCAGCATTTTAACCCTTCTCTAGCTGCACTGCCATGGCAATATATCCTCCTTATTAGTGGAATAATCACTGCAACCTGTCCCTTCCCTGCTACACAAAAAAAGGCATCAATGACCCGCCTGGGAATGCTCTACTGCTGTTGAGGCAGGAAGAGCTTTGAGGTTTGACTTTGTAGTAGGTGGCAACAGTCACTGACAGCTGATGTTTGCTGGGAACAGAAGGTATGTAAGTAAATAGGGTGAGGGATGGGCTGTAAGCTAGATGTCCCTAGGTGGAGACCCCAAAACATTGACCATTCAGGACCATCCTTTCTTCTACAGGTTCATGATGAATCTTTGCTCACAGTATTTTGGCTCTTTGCTTCTGGTCATTTTGCACCCACTTAGCACTTTAGTCCTTGCCATCCATTTGGTAGCTGTTGTGCAACCCTGCCCACCCAAGCCACTCCAAGGTGAACATGGACAGCAGGTGGCAATAGCAGAGCTTGCAGCATCCTCTGATCAAGTTCTCTTGACTCAAATAATTGCCAACCTGTACTGGAATCACCATTCAATATCATAATTATTATGAACATATCCACGTTAACATATGCATGTTAACTGCAACAGGAGGTTTAAGTATTCATGTGGAGAAAGGGATTGGAAGAACTCAGAAGTAATAAGTAGCTTTAATTGAAACTGCCCATAAAATATGACCGAAGATTTCTTTGTTGTTGAAATGGGAATCTGGAAGCACTTTTCATTGTGAAGAAGATGAAAAACAGAAAGTCTTAATTTCATTTGAATGTTTACCTAGGTAACTTACAGGAGTAAGAATTGATAGTGGTAATATAGAAGGCAGTAATGGTATATGTGTTCAGATAAAAAGGGAGCCAATCCTGCAGGTGTTATTAGCAATGCTATTTACTGTCATTATGGTGAGTGGAATGAGCATGTTTTACGCCAATAACATATTTTTTCTTAGTACAGGACAAAATGTGATTATATGGTGTCAATTTTAGTTTGTTAGTTTGATGTCTCTTTAGTCTGCAAAGAAACTAAGAAAACCTGAAGCTACAATAATTATTCTTGTCACTACACTACTGTACTATAGGAGTAGTGCTTTTTGGAATAATTTGTAACAGGAAAGCAAGAAACTTCCTTTTTGCTAGGAAGGCTTTCTGCCTAAAAAATAACTCTTTCTCAAAGGGAGTTTCAATACTTTCTCCTCCCCTGCATAGCAAGAGAAGTTCTCAGCCTCTCTCTCTGATATGTGAGAGGAGAGAGATAATGTACAGGAATGCTACAGGGCCCTTGCAGCATCGGGAGAGCTGGGGGGGGGGGGGGCAGCAATGATAAAGCCAGGGAGTGAACAGAAGGTTTGCCTTTTGCTTTCCAAGGCCTGGTACTGCCTTGAGTGCTGAGAAGTTTTTCAGTTGTAATGTCTTTGCCTCTGAAATAAACCCTTTTTGAACCCTTTCCACTGCCTTGGCATTCTTGGGCAAGATACCTGCATATGTTTTACCTTACATGTACATTTTTATATTCAAGAGCAAGGTTAGCAGCAATAATCAACAGCAACCCGTTACAAAAGCACATCATCGTGCTTTGGTTTCCCTGTAAAGTTTGCTGAACAGTAATCACATGAATTCCTGAAAAAGGAAAAGGAAATTGTGTATGAGAAGAAATATGGCCACATCTGATTAAATACTGCGTAATAAGTTTATCCCCACAGCTTCTGTAATTCTTCATATTCTTGCCAGTACAGGTACTATCGCTTCTAGATATTCAGTCTAATAATATTTGTCAAGCCCTGTGCTTCACTAGGTAATTTTCGTTTTACCCAAAGTGAACACTCTTTTTGCTGAGTGTTAATGGTAAAAAACCCAAACATCAAGGAAACAAAAGAAAGAACACTTCTATTTTGTGCTCTTCTTAGAGCAGGCAGTAAGAATGATCTATGTAGTGCAATAGAAGAGAAGGGTTTTTTTGGGCTCTCCCAACTTCTTCAAACAAGTTCCTGATAACTAATGTAAACAAACATGTATAACCTCTTTAGCAACAACCAAAAAGTTAAAACAAATGACCTCCTTTCCAATAGGGAATAATGAGACTCTCAGAAAGTAAAGAGTTAGTCAGTTTTCTATAAAACTTTTTTATTCTGTCCTTTGGTGGCAGAAGGTAACATTTGCTAAATCCATTAACTTACGCAATTTAAAACACTGCTATTATTATGAAATATACTACTCATTTATATAACTTTTTACTGTCCAGCAATGTTATTTAAACATGATATTTTATTTAATTGTGTTGTAGCTGAGCCTGATGGCTTTTCCTGGGTATTGTCTTATCCATTGTACATACACAAATGTGAACCCCTTGCTCGAAACTCAGTTTTATGTGCATTTAAGAGAGACATGGCTACTAGGAATGATGGACAGATTTGTAAAGAATAAATTGGTTTTATCTTAAGTGACACAGTTTGGTCTTGGAAACACATAGTGTATACTGAACATGACTGCTGGAATAAGGCTACCTGCTATACCTCCCTGTGAGAGCTGTTCCCATTACATATTTCTGAACTCTCACATGTGGAAAATATAGTTTAGTTCTTAATATGCCTGCACTTCAGTTTACAAGTGTTAAAATTTACAACACATACCCTGTGTTTGATTACAACATCCTCTGCTTGAAAGTCAGCATATATGCATGTATATTATTTCTTCCTGTCATTGCCACAGCTGTATAAGTGTATGGGCAGCAACAATTAATTTTCTTCATGCCAAGGCCAGCTCTGCAAGTTCTACTGGTATAATTAATCCCACTGGAGGAGGAGGTCATGTAAGAATAAAAGCTAAAATAGGGTGAGAGGGTGGATATAACTTTGTTGTTATAAAGATGACACATCCAAATGATGATTTTCCTTGCTGTATGGGAACAGCTATCTCAGTATAGAGCACCTTTATACAAATATAGCTGTAGACATGACATGTCAGACACTGAGATAGCAGGGAAACTGCATTGCTTTAGTTCTATTATGATAATTAAAATGGGACCTATTTTTGATGGACAAGCCCCAAATAACGTATGGCAATTTAAAATTACTTCCTTTGGCAAATGGTTTTCCACAAAGAAGCTTACTCTTTCATGTGAAGTAAACTTTTCAACCCCCCATTTCCATTTTCTATCTTTAATTGCTGTTAACACCTTTCCAGAAAGGCACACCACATCAATGAATCCTGTCCTCCTCCTAACATATTTTCATGAAGTGTAGTTAATGGAAAAGCAGTAAAGATCAGTAGCGGTGGGAATTTTGTGTGAGGGTGTGGAAAGGAGAGCTTTGACACATGGTTCACCAGGACAAGGGCTGCCAAATGTCACGTGTCAAGAAAGAGGATGTGTGGCAAGGGAGGAAGAGAGGCAGGTTGTCCTTCTGCCCCTGAGCTCCTGCTGCCACCTCTAGGTTCACACTAAGTACTCCAACAGCCCATGCCAGGATCACCATTCTGTACCCTCCTGCACTCTCCCACCGTCTTCCAGTGTCTTCCATCAAAACTGAGCCTCACTCACTCATTAAATTAAGATTAAACTCTCAGTAACTGAAGGGGAGAGGTCTCTGCATGCCCTTGCAGTTAGGAGAAAGTCTCACTGCCCTGAGGACATTCCACTGGTGCTCCCCAGCTCTGGGACCTTTCCTCTCCCTCTGTGCCTGTCCATTCTCAACCCCTTCCCTCACTGGCTGTGCTGTGGCTCTGCACCTGGTATCAGCTGGCCCCATCCTCCCTGTGCCATGCACTGAGGTTGTTCACAGTGACCTTCTGCTCCCACTCTCCCTGTGCAAGAAGTGGCTCCTGCCACTGGCAGTCAGGCAGACAAAGTTTGCACTTTCCCCAAATACACCCAGGCAGGATCCTGATGGAGGAAAGAAGAGTGACCCTGAGATTAGCTCAGTTGTTTAGAGCATGTTGCAAATAATACCAGGGTTGTGGGTTTGATCTCTATAGGGGCCAACTTATGAACTGGACTTGATGATCCCTGTGGGTGCCTTCCAACGCAGAATATTCTCTGATTCTGTGAAGGCATATGCGGTGAAAACCAGACACCTTAGCAAGGACTAACCATACCAATCCCTGATACTGTGGTGGGGGGAATGGATGGCAGAATGATAACTGGAGTGTCTTTGGGGGCCAAACCTCAGCAAGGGGTGCAGAGTTTTAGCGAGGGTGCAATACCATTGTGCATCATCTTCAACTTGCAGTGCTGCCTGGTCTCCTATCATGCTAACCCACCTCTTCAACACTATGCAAGGAGAGGAGGGCTAAAAGCCCTCTTTAGGTACCCCTGCTCTGCAAATAAGAATTCCAGGGCATTTCTCTTACCTTCCCCATTCTTTAGTTATACATCTCACTCACTCAGACCCTAACATAGCATCTGCACTCTCCCCCTTCTTTTCTCTTGAATACCTCCTTGTCCCACTGCAGAGCATACTTTGGTCCTGGCTCTCTGTTTTCTTTTGCAAAGTGGGTCCCAGCACTATGCTGAACGTGAGGGAACACCTTGCAACGGAACAGGCACCACAGCCAGGCACTGAGCATCTAACACTTTGACCAGATTGCTGTGCATTTCCATACAATATACTGCATGTGTCACAGGACAGCAGTTTCTGCAGGTGACAACAGAGGACCAAAGCAGTAGTCTGTAAGCTGCCTTCAGCCCAGTTGTCAGCTGGTAAGTTACCTGCTGTAAAAAAGTCTTTTAAGCACTGCCTTCTGAGTGGCCACAAAGGCTTTCTCCTGCTACATAGAAACCAGATTTTTGCTGAACTTATTTGATCCATTCCTAGGGAGTAATAAAATATACATTTTGCTCAGTAAAAACTCCATCTGGTCTCTGAGATACATTGGCATGGCAAGCATCCACCTTCCATTGATGTCACTTGCAGTCCCCATCCAGCCACTTATCAATTCATTTGTCAGAAGAAGCAGAAAGATCTCCCTCGCATAAACAAAAAGTCACCTCCCTGAGGCCTCTAGTAACTGGTCCTCCCTCTATTCTGGCAACAGTAGTGGCACATTTTAAGGCTGTAACAACCTAAAAAGGATTTAACAGACTGCCCCTTCTGCTCAGGCATTCAGAAATGTCTCTGTACAAAGAAACTGTGTAACAGGGAGGGAAAGCATTGGGAATTAAAAATTAATCAATCTTGGTTTTTTTTCTGGAAGAGCTCTTTTCTAATGCTTCAGAGCAGACAGGTGTCAGCTGGGTAGGAAAATCAGAAACTGAATGCCTTCTTTCGAGATAAAATGTGATTCACTTGCAGCTGTGCACACACAGTCTTAATTCATCCTGTGTTTTTCAAGTTCAAAACCAATTTTATCAAACTCACCAAAGGAAATGAAGTGCCACAGGTTTGGGCTTAACTGTCTTTCCGATACCTATAGGTCATGCCTGAGACCTCAGGTCATTCCTTTTGTAGAGAGTGACCCACTTTCCCTCCTCTTGGGCTGAGTTTATTAAAGCTTCTGACCTGTTGCAATTTATTGTGATTACACAAGTGACTCAGTTACCTTTCAAAAGCATTGCAATATTTCAAGACAAAAATATTACTGAGTAATATCATACTGGTAAATATTTAGTGGAAAGAATACTGTTTGTCAGGTTTAACTGGTGCTTGGGGTTGTTAGTTCTTCTGTCAAGTGTGTGTTTCTGCGTGTGTTTCCTTGTTCAGAGGTGTCCTGTCTCTATGCCCTTCTCCCTCCCTGGTTTTTGTCCTTTTGAGCCAGAATCCATTAGGAAGCTGCTTCAGTGCACAAAGCTTCCCAGGCTTGTTTGCAAGTTGAAGATTAATCTTAACTACTCTTTTGTGATTCTAGGATCTCAAAGATGCAAAGGACACCTACTGATACATTAATGTATGAACATTCAATGTGTGTAGGGTTTGGAGGTGAAGCCTCCAAATGGCGGCTGAGGTCACTTGGTCTGTTTAGCCTGGAGAAAAAGAGACTGAGGGGAGATTTCATCGCAGTCTACAACTTCCTTGTGAGGGGAACGGGAGAGGTAGGTACTGATCTCTTCTATGTGGTGACTGGTGACAGGACCCAAGGGAATGGCCTGAAGTTGTGTCAGGGGAGCCTTTGTGTTGGATATTAGAAAGATGTTCTTCACCCAGAGGGTGGTTGGGCACTGGAACAGGCTCCCCAGGGAAGTGGTCACAGCACCAAGCCTGACAGAGTTCAAGAAGCATTTGGATGATACCCTTGGGCATATGGTGTGACTCTTGGGGGTGGTCCTGTGCAGGGCTGAGAATTGGACTCAATGATCCTTCTGGGTCCCTTTCAACTCCACATGTTCTGTGATTCTGTGAGATACAATTTTTGCTTTTTCTGGGCTTTCAAAGTCTCATGTGTGTTACAAAAAAAGACAGGCTGTTCAGTTTGAGTAAGAAGGTTCAGAATTGGAGGTCAAAGTGACAGACAACAGAGATGACCTAATTGTGGAGGTGTGTGAGGGCTGTTTCAGAGTAGTGGGAAAAAATGGAAATAAAGGAGGTCAAAGAGTTTCAGAAGATGCTTCTGGCTGAGTATTTTTGCCAGGTCACGAGCTGTAATGGGAAATATGGAGTGTAATTCAGCTCCAGATAGTAGGCATCTAAATTTAGATATTAAATGTGGGTGACTGCCTGTGAGCCACATACCTCAAATTCCATTTCAAGCAATGGAGATCAAGTCCTTAGAGTTACTGGGGCCTGGAGACCTACTGAGCTCATCCTAAATTAGACACCTACCAGGCCAGTCAGTCAAAGACCCACTCGTACTGCTGCTAGGGTACTTCTTAAACTTTGACAAGTCTATTTGGCACATACCCAGATGCCTAGGGTTCCCCGAAGCCAGAAGAATCACACACATCTCTCTGGTAATTGTGTTGGCAGAGGGAAACGATGAACCTGTTTGCCCAGACAGAAACACACCAGACAGTTGAAACAACTGAGTGTAATGCATCCTTTAGTGCAAGCCTCCTTGAATGTCCCAAAAGCTGCTCATATACATGCTTGTTTCACATGGTAGACACATGAAGAACATAAACGTGGTAGCAGCTCTTCCTGGGAAGCCCAAGAGTGCCTGTTCAGAGTCTCTCTGCCAGGCTTACTATCGTGGGCATAGTCTCATCTGTGGGACTGAGGGCAAGAGCATGTATCCCTACACACAGGGCTCTTTGGTAAGAGTGGTTAGATATCTCTACAGTAACCACTATTAATTGCAAAGATGTGGCAGGACAACCCTGGCACTTTATACATATGGAGTATTTATGGAACGCATAAGAAGGCCTAAAACAATTTTATAGCTCAAGCACTAATATATATAGCTCACTTGTTTACAAAAGGAAGGGCACTTGGGCACTTTGATCATGTATTTCTCTTTTAGCTTACCCTCTACACAACCTAAAAGGTGAAAAAAACCAAACCAAACCCACCCAAACAGACCCACGACATTATCATTATCAGAGCTTATTTTTACCTCTTTCTTTGTAGAGTTCACTAAGAAGGCTACAAATCTTTTGATGTATTGCACAAGGACTACGAGAATTGAACTATTAAGGGATTTTCACAGTGGAACATCAGATGAGTACATCACATTTCTGGAAGTGCAGTATGTTCATATGGTTCAACAGAAGATCTGTGAATACACAAATATTTGAGTAGTTATTAAGAATAGATACCATCACCTAATACAGGAGGATATATGCATAGGTAATTGACTTGCACTTCATGGAAAGGTTCTTGATCCCTTCCTGCTCGTTGTACGTTCCCTTCACATGGTGTTTGTGGTACACATCTACCTTAAAAGCATTGTCAGCTTTGTCTGTGCCACTGTTTTTACACAGTCTTGCCCTTTCTTACTGTTGTTAGGCTTCTGTTTGCAACTAAAGGCTGTTACTTCCATCTGCTGTGGGCAAAAATCTGTCTCTGAAAGACTCTTACTGTCCCTTGGCAGTGTGCCAAAGAAATATTTCTCCACCAAAACAGTAGCTGTCAGTCCTGGATTTTAGGGACTGCAAGATCATCTTGAATACTTAACAGTGCACCTTTACATTAGTTATTATTAGGTCCTGCAGAATTTTCTGGACCTGGACTTCTGAGCCTCGTACATTCCCCAGATGAGGACACTGACTGATGTGCAGCCCATTGTTCATGCAAACACAAAGCAACCTGATGAGCTGCAGTGCTCCTTTTTTACTGCTTTCTTTTCTTACTTTTAAGCAACAGATCTTGAAAGAGAACTGATTTATCTCTTGTAATCCATATATATCGCTGTGCTATGCAACAAAATATTTCCTCTCTCCTATGCTCTTTGTAATCACTATTGACAACATAATTTTTCTGATTGTCAATCGGATTTATAACCTGAGACAAAACTTGAGCGGATACTGAGACAAAACTTGAGTGTATACAAAGAAGCAGACAGGAATACAGAGAATCAAGAAGTCATTATTGGCCAACATGGGGTGGGCAGTACTCCCAGCACACCTGCAGTATAAGAGTTTCAAGATTTTTGCGGGAAAGCTTTGAAAAGCACAATGCGTTCACTTCACAAACGCTTATGGCATTCTTCTCATACATGATGGCTGCAAGGGAGGAAGTGCCAAGGTGATGTATTGAGAACATGGCCAATTGTTGCCTGGAATCAGCATCTTTATAGAGAATGAGGGATTACAAACACACACAAAGGGAAGTTCTTGAAAAAGAAGACAATGATATAATTGATGAACGAGAAAAATGAGCAGAGAATAAATGTGTGGAGTTCAAAGACAAACTGATATGAGAGGAACTGAAAGAAACAAATGGAGGGCAGAAGCTGTAGCATAAGGTGGTAAGGGTGCAACCTTTATCAGAGTAAGCCCCTATGCTGCTGGATATGGAAGAGAGAAAGGAACCCTCTAAATTTCTAGTTTAATGCTCGTACTGTGAGCATCTTTGGGACTCCACACATGATTTCAAGGAGTGCGAGATAACTAAGTGTAAAGGAGAAGTCTTGTAGGTAGGGTTAGACATTTGTACTGTCAAATATTTTGGAAACTTTGCACTAAAAGGTACATTATTTTCTCTAAATACACCCAATGACCAACAGTAGAGCATGAGCTCAGATGCCATGTTTTTGTTACCTGGACAAATGGGAATAAAGAACACATATAGGATGTAGGACTTAACACCAGAAACTTCCCTGTATTACAACTGCAATTTTCTCAGACTTATTTAGCTGGCTAGAGAAAAACTGTGATGTCTGACGAAGACACTTGTATCCAAATAAACCCAATTCTTGCACAGTTCACGTGAGATTTTATGCAAGATGCAAAAGTGTCTCTTAAATTTGCTGAGCTTTCCCTCCAGCTACTCAGCATCTTTTGTGCTGCAACCTGTTACCCCTGGAGCATCTGTGCCTTCAGACTCGCTCACCTCTTCTCAGTCTTTCCCTCCCCTTAATATAAAAGAAATTTTGAACCAAAAATTTGAACAGAGAAGTTCTTTTCACTTAACTCTTGTAATTTAAAAGTTAACCTAATAATCTAAAAGTCAGTCTACTGATTTAGTTCTGGATAAATAAATTGAGAGAGCGGTTCATTTAATTCCTTAAAAATAAGTATGTACTTAGTTTTACAAATATATTGTAAGTCCTCTAAGGTCGGGCTTCAATTTTTTCTTGACCTTGATATCAAAAATGTGGTTTAGGGGCACTAGAAGGAAAATCCTGTATTGATAGTCACTGATTGCCCGCACTGGGGACCTGGATCACCACTCAATTCTTTCTCATGTATCTGGGTCTTCCTCCGGTGGAAAAGAGCCTCAGGGAAGGAGAATGAGCACAAACACCTGACTTTCCCCCAAGTGTGCAGTCAGCATGCAGTCAGAGTGGGTATCTGAAGCCTGATGTTCTTTGACATGTGACGTGTTGTACCAAGTAATCTTTCTCTCTCTATTTTTTACTTAAGAGTGATGTTTGAGCTGTCAGACATAGTCCACAAGTCTGTAACTTCTTCACAAAGCAGGTCACAAAACCCAGGACCGGGAAGAGGTTAGTAGGACTGTATCCAAAGATCTTTAGCAGCCACTTCTGTCTCTTTCCTGTATTTTTATACTAATCTCTTGAAATTTTATGATGCTGTTTTCAAATATGTTTCCTATATTAATTGCTTGAGAATATTTATATATTATTATTGAGCTGTTTAAGTGTCCATGGCTGTTCTCTTATGATTCTTATAATTTTCAAAATGTTCGTTATTACCTTTGCTTGAGGGAAAAAGAAAAAAGCAGCACACACAATAATTTGTAGACATAGTAAACTTCATAAAAGCTGTTTATGTTTCTGAGCTCTCAGATTTAATTCTGCCTGTGACTTCAATGTCAGCCAAACACAATACTGATGAGAAGACAGCTCGCTGCTCAGACATGGATGTACAACATCTCTTGGCTGCTGTAAAAGCATGAGATTTGGAACAATTTCCACTCCCTGTGCACCTGACTTTTTTGAAAATGGTCCAGGTTTTGTGTTTGTGAACTGATTTGATGACTTTATTCTTCATAGAGCATCTCCTCAGCCCTTCTTTATCCATCCTTGAATGTGTGCCACACCATCTGAAAATGAAAGATTGAATTGGAAGGATGGCACTTCTTTTTTTAGCTTTTTCACAGTTCTTCCAACATTTCCTTTATTTAAAACAAAAATAAATGATTTTTGGAGTGCCTGCAAGTCTGTGTGGCTCCTTGTCTTCCTTCCCACAGGTGGCAGAAGTAAGAAAATGAAACACAAGCTTAGAGCAAGGGACTACTAAAGAATCCATGAAGAGTCTCTGGTTCTGCAGCACCTGAACTATGATGTCTCGTTTCTTTAATGAGGAAAGAGGTGAAGCTTGTGACTAGAAAGAATGCCTGAGAGATTAATTAAAACAGCATTGTTAGAATCCACTTGCAATAAAGAAATTTAAAGAGCTTCTGGGTCCTTGAATGGGTGAGCAACCAGCAAGGAGAAATCTTTCTGGGGCGGCAACCTGCACTCAGAATGCTTCCCATGCTGCTGGGAGCTTTCAGCAGAATACCATAAAGTGGATTGCAAATACTGAATAGGTACATATGCAGATGATGGGCTTTTAATTCTGAAAACGCTTTCTTTCCAACACACAACACACGCATGTCATTCCATGCCAGTGTGAATATGTTCATACAGTTTGCTAAAACCCTCCTTTACTTTAAAGGAGCAAATGGGGAGATGGAAACTTTATTTACCATCAACACAAAAGTAAGAGGGGATGCATTTCATTGCCTCTTTACACTTCACCTGAGGTGTTGCCTCAGGGCGGGACCTGCACAGACATACACACCTGTACAATCTCGAGTGTGAGAACTGATTTCCAGGGTGGGGGTTTCAGTGAGGTGTTGATATACTCGGACTTGAGCACAGGGCTAAGAACTTGCAGACCCAAAGTTGGGAACATAAGTTCTCCTGGGACATGCATTCCCAGGCAGCTGGGTGTATATATCATCAACAGCATGCCCTCATCCAAAATTCCCGTAACTGTGTTTGCTGCCACATCACTTGAGTCTCTTGAGCATTCTTACTGGCTACAGATGGTGCTTCATGAGTGCACCTGCACATGTTCTGGATTGAAGATAGCTGCCTTGAGTGAGGGTGAGGGGAGCTTACTGGGATAGGTACTAGGTGTTATCCAGTGTCCAGCTCAGCCAGGGCTTTGGGTCTTGCCCAGAACCTGTAGGTCTTATTGCAATAGAAATATGTTTTACCTACTTTGTCAAGTTATGGGAAGATTTAGGCTATAAGCATTTCAACAGCTGCCTCCTCCTTCCCTTTGCCAGGAAGAACAGAATTTCTTCTTTTTGCTGGTCTACTGCAGTCCATAGATCAGGACAGAAAACACATTTAATCTGCATTTTAGCTAAAATACGCTCTGAACTGGAACACCTAAAGTATGTGCTTAATAACACTGGTACTCTTCGGGGTGTGTGTGAATGGACTAGTAATGTTTTTCGGCAACTGTAGTGATTTAGTCAGGTCCCTTCTACACAAATGTGTTGTGAGGAAATACAGGCACACCAATTTCCTTTTTTTTTTTTGTAGACAGAATCAGATTTGAACTTACACCATTGGTTGTGACAAGGCATATAGTGCCTTCAGAAAACTCCATAAAAGAGTATGGCATAATAAACACTTGAAGAAAAGTATGAAGATCAGTGCTTACAGAGCCATAGTGCTGTCTACTCTCTTATATGGTTCCAAATCATGGGTCATCTACCGCCACCACCTGCGTCTCCTAGAACGCTTCCATCAATGCTGCCTCCGTACAATCCTAAACATCCACTGGTCAGATTATGTGACCAATACATCTGTTCTAGAACAAGCAGCAGTCACAAGTATTGAGGCCGTGTTGCTGAGAACACAGCTGTGCTGGGCAGGGCACATCTCCAGGATGAAGGACCACCGCCTCCCTAAGATCCTGCTTTATGGTGAACTTGCCACTGGTTGCCGCAAGAGAGGAGCCCAGAAGAAAAGATACAAGGACTCCCTGAAACAACATCTCAGCCTTGGCCATATTGATCAACATAACTAGTCTACTCTGGCCTCCAATCGGGAGGTCTGGAGACACACCATCTATAATGCTGCTGATGCCTTTGAGAACGCACGCAGGATCACCCTTGAGGAGAAAAGACAACGCAGAAAGAATCGTGTCTTGCAGAATATACCACCTAAGGAGTCTTTCTGCTGTGTCTTTTGCAACCTGCCCTGTCTATCTCATATTGGCCTTTTTAGCCACCAGCGTACTTGTAACAAATGTGGATAGAGCCCTTCCCAAATCTTTGTTCACGAAGCCTAGCCATGAATGAATGAATGTCCAAAATCTCTTGGCATGCACATTCCCTATGAAGGTCGAAAGGCAAGGGTACAGCTCATTTGTTTTAATTTAGGTGTTTGAAGGTAAAACATTTAGCCTTAGATTGACATTGTAGGCTCTTTTTATAAGCAATGAACAGGGAAATGTACCATCCAAGTTGATACATGTCATGCTAAAATTAATGCCTGTGAAAAGTTAGGCAAGTAAGGGACACAATTCCTCTGTTTCTTCCATTGTACTTAAAGAGAACATAAGGTACTAGCTCTGACTGCTGTGGGTGACTGTGGATTGGTGGTAATATTTCAATGTTTATGGAACCTGGTCATCCCTCTTCACAGGTGAGAAAAGCAGAGCATAACTATGAAGGCATAAGAATAAGGGACAGAAGGACCCGAGATGACAGACTATTTACAGTGACTATCAAGACTAGATGGCTCTCCTCCAGGAGAAATAAAGAGTGGAACAGCTGACTTGTTAATGAATGTCTACAAGTGTTCATCTCACATTTATTATGCCACATTGGGATGAAACCCTAACCCCGACTCTAACTCTAGCCCAGGAATACCAGTTAAGTTATAGATATTTTATTTTTCCATTATCCTGAAGAACAGAAATATTGCTAACACTGAACTCATGTTAGAGAAATTACAAAGAAATATCAACCAAGTACCAACCAGAGTAGTAACAGCAAACACATTGAGAATGACAAAATACTGAGTTGCATACAATTCAAGAGCGCATTACCAGCTTTTGTGAAGATAAATTCTGACTAATTTTGTGTCTTTTTTTTTCTTTCTTTTTTTTTTTTTTTTTTATTTTAATAAAGGAAGGGAGAAAGAAAACCAGGTAAATAATTTACTGGCTGAACTTTCACACAACAGACAGTAAAAGAAATTTGAAAGCCACAGGGTTGCAGGAGTTGTTCTATCATTAATCAAAACCTATAAGAGAAAGGAAGCAAAGGATAATAATGTCAGTCTGAAATGAGGTTAAATTTGAATTGTTCAAGTGACCACTACACATAAAATTTTCTTGTGTACTATCATTAGACAGAGTTAAAAACAGAATTAGCCAATTACTATAAAATGTGTGTATAATTAATTAGCAAAATGTTACAGATCTAAAAAATTATTTGAAGTTAGAGATTAGCACTCACTTTCATCAAACTTCATTTCACTCAGCTATGCTGCAAAAGCTTCCTACAGTATCATTTTATTCAAGTATCTCATAGAATGAAGAAGGATTTGTTTTCTTCATCCAAATCCCTGGAATACATCCATTTGCTACATTTCAGGTTTTGCATTTTTTGGTGTCCGTGGAGTAGGATGGGAGTGCAGCTGGTCACAGTTGCTCATGCTTTATACCTCTTGACATATTAGAGCCTGGAAAAAAGCCATGAGCGTGCCATCATGAGTATGTTGTCTTGAACATTTGGCCATTGGCATACAAAATAGAAACCCTAATGCCCGAACAGTTGCACTGACCAGGTGGTCCTCTGAGGTTGGCTGGGGACACAGACGCTTCTTTTTACACTTTCTAGGAAGCATCCGGATGCAACTGAGTGAGCTAAGAAAAGAATATGTTCTTCATTCCTTGGAAAGCTGAGGTCGTATGGAAGAAATGCTTTGGGTTTTCCAGAACATGTTCCTAAAATGGTTAGGCGAAGAAGCACGTTTGACCAGAGAAACAAGGGCAACACTATCACATTTTTGAAGGGGTGAGGTGAGTGGAAGAACCCCTGCAGTGTGGAAATAACCCAAGGTTGTTTTTTTGCTACCTTCTACACTTTGTAGCACCATGAAGGTGTCACACAATAGGAGCCACAGCATCTGTCACGGGTAATGTTACCACAACCTTCGGAACCAGTTTCATTTCCCTGCCCTCTCCCTCACAGCTGGCTACCGATATTGAGTGGAGAAGGTCTCAGTGGGGGCCAGCTTCTGATAGAAGCATTTTCCTGCTTACAACGAGGAAAGCAAGCGTCTAAGTCAGTCTGATACTTTCTTAACCTCATCTGAGCCCTGTCGAAGACAAGATCTTGATCTTACCCATTCTTTTTGCACACTCATGTCCTTCAGCCCTTGGAAACACAGTGGCTTTCTGGACAAGAATTGTTTTTGTAGCTGAGGGAGCAGTGGCTAACCAAGTAATCTGCTCCAGAACCACAGTCAGCATCACAAACATGTCCAATAAAGACTGTGAAGTGCATACAAGTAAAATTTATGGAATATGATGGTCATTTGCCTGTATCCAGTGCCTCTAGATTGTCAAATAAACTGTTGAAGATCGGAGCTTTGTTAGTCTCTTTATTGCAGGAATAAACTGAGATGGAACAGTGAAGAAATATGAATAAAGTCATTCCTAAAGTTTTGGCCAGGATGGCATTTTCCCCAATGAGCTAATGAAAACTTTGCAATATCCCTTTTTTGTTTTTTTTTTTTTTTTTAGGTTTATTTTTTAATACCATCACATTAAAATGCCAACCGAATGAATCCAACTTAAGAGTGTTTAGCAGAGCAGGAAAGACTGCAGAAGGCTGCTCCTGTGAGATTTAGTAGAGACATTCTGGAACCCTGGCTCAGTTGCATGAATGAATCTGTAATCTCAACTATCAAAAGTTTGCTATGTGTGTGACTTTGGGGGATTTAACAAGCCATTTCAAAGGCTGGAGATTATAAGAGAAATTAAAAAGAAATTAAATATGTTCATTACAGTATCATTACTTCATTTTGCCTTCAGAAATTGGCATGTATGATTTGGCTGAACAGGTGTGGAACAACTTATTTTGATCAGTATGAAATAAAATGCATTTTGCACTGCTGCTGTTATTCTTCCCATGGCTCAGATTGCACAGGGTTTGCTTAATGTATGTGCCTTATGCAGGGTAATTTTTTCCTTTATATCCCCTCTTACAGTTATATAAAAAGGCAGTATCTACCCCTGGATAAAAACGCCCTTGTAAGAGAAAACACACACACATGCACTTTTTTTCCCCTGAATTTTTGCTCTATGGTTTTAAAGGAAATACCTTTGAAGCTCATTGTTTTTGCTCTTTAATGAACACAGTGTTAGTCTAAAAAGAGAGTAAACCTAGAAATGAACAGTCAGCCAGAGTCTCTTACAGAGTACCACCCTGATAGCTACAGGCTTGGCCTTATGGGATGCACTTTAATATAGTCTCCACAACTACTGATTGAAGAAAACAACTATCTCATTGGCCCTACGTAGATCATTTGATGTATTGATTGAGTTTTAGGTTTACAAGTAAAACCAGTTACTCCCAATGTTCTATATTTTTGGGACTGGTAAATGAAATTAAAACAAATGGAATATTTTTGTGCTGCTTTATACCACTGCTAAAAGACTCAACCTGCCTCCAGACTGAAAAAGTTCAATCAACCCTTTTCAGTATGGACAAAAGTAGACTTTTTTTTACTTTTTTAAAAAAAGCTCATGCAAAATTTAATTTCACCCAGACTTCAGTGTTGCTTTTGTTCTCATACAGCTATAACTCTTCTGGTTCAAAATGTTCCATATGAAGTTATTTAACTTTCAGAAGACTTGACTAATAATTTCCATTCGTGTAAAGGAGTTGTTAATTGAAACTATTTGGGTAGTATCAACATTTACAATAGTGTAGATTTTGTCAGACACTGGCTCCTTGGAAGTATGGCAACTTTTTGGCTAGTCATTTTGCTGCTTTATTTGTAATCGATTACCAACACTACATTGTGTTGTAAGATTCTTAGTGCCTGACTAAGAATCTTCTTTCTCTTTCATGTTTTGGTTTTGACTGTCATCTGTATTTCAAGGCAGTAGAATTATAAGAAGCTTTTCTTTTTAACCATCCCACCAACATAATGGCATTGCTGATAAATTGAAGACAAGGTGGCTCAACTCTTGCAAAAGTGTTTCTAACTAGCTGCAGGTACCAGAGTAATGCTGGCTGTGTCAGTGCTGCTCCTGTGCTCAGGGCTGACAGAAGCTGCTCCACAGAGCTCCAGAGCAGCCATGGAGAGCTTTTTACTCATCCTGAGCAACCACTGAAACACCATCAAGAATCCACACATTAACATTAGGCTTAATTAAAAATGGGTGAGAAACCCCCAAATCACCTCAAACTCTCAGCACCGCAGTTTGCATCAAAGGAAATCCTCAGCTTGTTTCTTTACTGCAGCCTTTACTATTCAAGGCATAGACCCAAATCTGGGTTAAGACACTAGGATACTTAGACCACAGCTAACTCATATACTTTCTTGCCACAAATGGCTGTATTTTTTCATGCTACCAGAGTGCTTAGTCCAGTCAGAAGGGAATTTCTGAGATATACGAGGAAACAATGAATAGACATTTTGTTGCTATAAGTATACTGACACTATGTATAAATATAGATTTTGAAGTAGGGAATGCAGAGGTGATGGCTGGCAAAGTACTTGGAAGCTGACTTGACAACCTTCACCCCCAACAGCCTAATCCAGTACACCCACTCATTCCTGCAGGCTGTGCAGGGTAAGGAGGGATGAATTCTTTCTCTCAAAGCCATAGAGGTCTTTCTACTCCCTCAAGGTGAAGGCCTCTCTGATTCTTGTGGCCAAGGCAGTATCCATTCACCAGGACGCTGCTCTGCAGCCTTCAGGGTTTTTTCTCTTCTACTCTGGCCACAGTGCACAGCTCAGGCACCAGCAAAGAGCAGCAGCACACACGGGAGATGGCCAGCAGAGAACTCTCTCCATGCAAAGGAGATTTTTGCTAGCATTAGGTGTGTAGAGCTAGCAGAGCTGTGCTCTGCATCAGCCATGCTGCCCTCCTGAGGTTTACAAGGGGAAAAGGCAGACTGGAGAAGAAGGACTGACAAAGGTCTGTGTCCCTTTTCCAAACAGTCCCAGGATGGGCAGCTCTGTCAGCCTGCAGATAGAGCCCCTGCACCAAGACAATCACCTGCTGTTGATGAGGAATAGCAGAGTTTATATTTTCCTCCCGTGTGTAAGCACAGGAGGAAAAAATATGCACAGTAGCATCCACAGCACAGTCAGGTGGTAACACACAACCTGAAAATTATCCAGCAGGAAACAGTGGAACACCTGACACAGGTTTTGTTCCAAAGTGGCTTCAGCAAGGTACATACACGCATGGGAGGAAGCAGAGGGATATGCTGTGCCAGGATGACTGTAAAACTGGAAGCAGGGAATATAGCCTGCACTTTAAAGGAAGTTATTTGTTTTCATGTTTTAAGGAATGCTATCAGTCACTATGCTCATCAGAAACAGATTGCAAAAAAGTTTTTCTGGAAAGTTATTGTGATCAAACAGCATTTGACTGCACATGTAAGCATTTCAGAAATACAATTTCTATTGCTTTTTTATATAAAACATCCTTAGGAAGAGTACTCCATGAATTTACTGTAAAAGCAGGACAGAAAAAAAGTCACTGAAAAAGGAAAACCTTCTCATTTCAGTGCTTTAAACATGGAGTTGGCTGTTTGCATCCATCTTGAAATCCAAGAGATCTTGTACTCAGCAGTCTTCCCCTGGTATCCATTTCCAGCTGGCATGAACAGGGGTCTCACACTGGTTGGTGAATCTCCAGGGAGCAGTAGCCTCTGTCATGACAACCACAGGGCTATGGCCACAGGCTCTGGACGCTTGCACACACTGCATGGCTGTTGGGTTTGTGACTAATACTTTACCATCAGCTGACTGTTGCCCTCTGCCAAAGCTTCTTCCAGTTCAAAAAACAAGAGAAGTAATTTCCACCAGGCAGTTCATTTGTATTGCTGATTTAATAGTACTTTTCTGACTAATGGTACCAGAATATTCTGGGAAATAATGTATCAATTGACCATTTTATCAATGGCCTAAAAATAGTATACCATCTTTTGTCTCTTTCATTTCAGTGGTGGCCCCAAAATCTCTTGTTTTCTAGGCTTAGGAACATTCTTGATTACTACAGTGATGACAGAGAACATGAACAGAAATATCCCAAGAATGTCAACATCTCAGTGCAGTGTGACTGCAATACAAATTATTTTTGGACTCATGCTGTGACTGTTCAGGGGAAGACAGTCTCCATCTCCACCGTGGTACCTTCACAGCGCTTATCAGCAGAGCTTTTCCAGAGGGTGGACAATCTAGGTAATCTGTGCTGTTTGAATCATTCATCTTTCTCAAGTATTTCTTGCTGTGATAAGCTTTCAGTTTAATTTGTGGGTAGGATTATTCATCTTCAGAGGGGTGATAGCAGAGCTGTGTCCAAACGCGATAAATGATGGTCCTTACTTATCACTGCAGTGTCATGATGCTGCTGTTCCTGAATTAGAGGGAGAGTGATTCTGTAGTTCTTCACTGGTACACCAGGTACATTTTCAAGGAAAGAATGCAGCCCCTGCTCAGCCAGACCATCTCATCATCACCGAGACCAGCTCTGAGCTGCACTGGGGCCCCCACCAGCCAGAGACACCACTCCCCTTGTGTGAAACCTGCTGAGCAGCTGCAGTGGTGGCAGCTCCAGATACAGACTCTGGGCAGCTCTAGGTCTCCCTCTCCAGAAGCAAAGCTTTTTTATTGCACTCACGTTACCTACATATTTGAGCTTTCAGGGTAAACAGTTAGAGAGCAAAGAGCAGTGAGGAAATACTTAGGGACAGCCAGTCTCCTGGGCCTTCATACCCAAGGGGCTTCCCCTGACTCTTTGCAGCTAGAAAACAACAGTAATAATAACCATGTGTCAGTACTTACCAGAATTTGTCCCTACCCCATGAAGCAGGGCTGGCACTTCTGCAAAGGCACACAGAGGCTCAGCAGGTCCATGACAGTCGGGCAACCACCATGCAGGGATGGGAGCTCTGCCAAAGGTACTGATACCTTTAGCATTGCAACAGACTATTTAAATGTAATGGGGTGGCAACTCAAAACACTATAAACAGCTTTTCCATAAATATATGGTTTCTGTGGCCACTTTTAATTTCCATGGGAAGTGTATGCTTCGACCCCCGAGCCTATGTTGATGTCCTCTTTCCTCCTTGGGTCATGGCACTCACATTTCCCTTAGCTGTATGACTTTAGCTGTCAGTCACCTGGTTTTCAGAAGAAAGACCTGAACCTGGCCATCAGCAGCTGGGATGTTTTGTCTCATTGCTGCTCATTCATATTCATGTTCAAGAGTCCAAGCACATGCACTCTCAGGCACAGCAAAAAGCTCTTTCAGGACAGCAAGACGAATGGGGTTCATCCCTCAACAAGGTTACAGGTGTAGCCTGAATTGCCCAGAAGCTGTTCCATATTTGGGACCTGTTGTCATGTCGAGAAATGATATTGTAAGGAGGAAGACGAGAGAAGCGCGGGCAGTCGGGCTGCCTCCCGCCGCGCCTCTGCCAATTACTGGGCTTTAGAAAGTTGGAAAGAGCGGAACCCCAAAACACCTGGCGGTCCCCCCAAGCCGAGAGCCCGTGGCTGGGCCGCAGCGTGGCGGGGGGAGCGCGGGGTGTTCGCTGCAGCTCCGGGTTCGAGCCGTCCCTGCCGCCACCTGTCGGCCCCGGAGCGGAACCCGGCACCCCCCGCCTGGTTCACGCCGCGAATCATCTCACAGCACCTACCTCCCGTTTGCCGAACTTCGCCGGGACCACACACGTCCTCAGCCTTCGCATGACATCCAGTGTGTTTTATCCTACTTTGCAAGGTAAATACTAACATCACATACGGCACGTGTAACAGAGGAGATTTGGGAAAACATCATGGCCGAGAGAAATGACAATTACTTCTTTTTCTTTGCAAGAGCTTGTTTCAGAAGTAATTCCTCCAGTATTTGGCTGTGCCAATACTGCTGGGGCACATATACTCTCTCTATATATCTGTAGTCTTGATTTTTCTGCTTGTCCAGACAAAGGCATGCGCCCGAGATTGCACCTCCTCCTTCCTGTCTGAACATCAAGTTTTCTTTTACATAGAAAAAAATTAGCAGAGAAAGGACAGGAATGGTGCTTTGAGCATAAAATCAGGATACAAATTTTTAAGCATCCAGACTCGACAGCAGAGAGATGCCCTCATGCCCCACAATGCAGTGACATCCTGAACATCCTATTGTAATTGGAGTAGTTCATTTTTCCAGGCACGACAACACAAATCTGCAAAATTCCCTCATACTGTAGTATGAAACTAGGCACCAACTTACAATGTAAATTCTTCAAGGTTGTCTTCTGAAAGGATACCTATCTTCCAAAGCATACCCTTCCTGCTTCAAGTTCTTTCATTTACCCATATCCAGAACAGACAAAGTAGAAATTCAGAGAATGTTAACTGGATTTAACTGAAGGGATAACACAATATTACATGAACCCTATTGGTAATAAATGAGAAATCATTTACCCTTGGAACACCTAGACCTGACAGGATCTCCTATAGGAGACCTTCAAAAACACCTCTCTTCATTGACTGTATAGCCTATGCCCAAACCATTCAGTCTGGGAACTGAGGAAGAATTGTGGCTCACAGGCCAAAAGAAAGCAACATACTGCTTTAAGGACAAGGTACACTGTGTAACCATAGCTCAGTTCAGATCATAGAATCATAGAATTGTTTAGGTTGGAAAAGATCTCTAATATCATCGAGTCCAACTGCTAACCCCGCACTTTCAAGTCCACCACTAAATCAAGTATTTTAAATGCTTCCGGGGATGGTCACTCAACCACTTCCCTGGGCAGCCCATTCCAGTGCTTGACAACACTTTTGGTGAAGGCATTTATCCTAGTATCCTGTCTGAACCTCCCCTGGTGCAGCTTGAGATCATTTTCCCTCATCCTGTCACTTGTTATTTGGGAGACTGACCTCCACCTTGCTACAACCTCCTTTCAAGTAGTTCTGGACAGTGACAAGGTCTCCCCCGAGCCTCCCTTTCTCCAGGCTAAACTACCCCAGCTCCATTATCCATTCATCATATGACTTACCCTCTAGACCCTTCACCACCTTGGTTGCCCTTCTCTGGACACGCTGCAGCACCTCAATGTCTCAATGCTTTCTGCAAAAAAGTGGACTGCAAAGAAGGCTAGAATACAGTTCTGCTAATACAGATAAACAATGTCAAAACTGGAGGCTGGACTGTTAGCCCCTGAGTGCATCCTGGTAAACAGCTACTTTTACCTCTGCATTTGTTATCATGTTATGTTAACACAACTAATATCCATAAACAGTAGATGCTGATCTACTCCACTCTTTGAAGAGGTTGATTTTTTTTCTGCCATCAGAAATCGAGTTTGTCAAGGTCATGAGTCATCTCATTCCTTGGCAATGACTGATTTAAAAATGTGACCAAACAGCCTCCATCTACCTGTTAATAATTAACAGTTCATTTCAAGTGCCTGACAAATTCTGGGTCAGATCTCCTGAAAACATTTGAGGGCTCAGAGTTAATGTTTATCTTAGTGGGGTGAAAATATGAACCACTTATTTCTGTAGCCTCTGGTGATTTGATTTTATTTCCTGCATGAAACAAATGGAGCACAAGCAGCCACCTACCTCGCCAGGGAGACACAATAAAAGAGCTGATCAGAAAAATCTCTCAGAAAGACCAGATGAGAGGAAGCTACAAAGACCAGAATAATAAGTTACCACTGCTAATCAGGCAGTTTGAGGTAGTTCAAGGCCAAACATCTACCCTCACCTAAAGTTTGATCAAGTTATGCAGATTTTTAAAAAACGTTTCCATTCCATAATCTCTAACTACTATCTTTATATGACTTTGCCCAAATCCAATATATATTATACTGCTTCCTAAAATCCATACTACTTCATTTTTTTTTCTTTTGACTACCTGGATCACACCAATGTAAGTTTTATGATCTTTCCAACTGATAATCAAGAAGCAAGAGAGTACCTACGGCTTGTTATTCAAAAACTTGAAAAATAAAACCTTGGAGAGTTGTTAGCCTTCATGTGGGTCATGTGGGTCTAGTACCCTTTATACTAGAGGATGTGGTAGGCCAGGATCTGGGAGACCTTTGCAGCCCCTCTGTACAGTCACGTCCAACCCTGGCAGCACCTCAAATTCTCAGTGTCCCATAGAAGGGACAAATGAGTCATCATTTTCATCTCCTGAAGTGCCACAGCTTTTAGATTAATGCTTTAAGCCAAGCTTTCAGTTTATGTTTATATATAACTGCAGCATTTTGGGGGCTGCTTCATAAAACCATTCCATTCACAGAGGTGAGGAGGATTCAAGTGGGAAACAGAGCAAGTGTACAGGAGCTCTTTCCTGGTAAATGCTGCAAGTGTCTGAGAATTAGCAGCTTTGGGACTTTCTGATTTTCATTAGTCTAACCTTTTTTTTGACTTCCACAAGGCAAGGAGTTCTGCAATGTAATCACGCACTGAGAAAAAAACCAATTACTTCCTTCCCATTTAATTCTTCTACCATGAGACTGCAATGGCTTCTCTCACTATTGGTAACTTCCTGACAGTTTTTCATCCCTTGTATTGGCAATTTGAGGATAGAGACAATGAGATAAATGTTTTATCTGAAGAACAACCCCCACTTCCATTCCCTGAATTGCCTCAACAATTCTAAGAAGTCCTTGAGTTTCAAGTTGTTGCAGCTCTTGTGCCTTCATGCAAAGGTTTGTTACAGATTTTTCTCTTTCACAATCAAAAGATGTACTTGTAATGAATACAACACATTGTGAACTTGTGTGCCTTATCTATCAAAACACAGACTTTGACCTGAAGTTCACTGAAATGGATGGATTTTTTCCTACTTGCTCTGAAGAACACAGCTAACAAGTGCTCGTTGAAATTTCTCCATTTGTACTTGATTATTTCCTTTTGTTACTATGCATTATCTATGTGTTCAGACGTGATATAATTTATAACCCTCATCGAAAACTCATAACAGAATTTAAATTCAAGTCCATCCTTCACTTAAGAATTTTAGCATAGGTTTCATTTAGGTATGTTTTTAGCTGTTAATAGTATTCCTAAGAGCTAAGAAAATACTTCAGCAACATGCACCAGGTCCATACTTCCCATTTCATTGAGAATGGAATTTGTTTTCTAGAGTCACCGATATCTTACAATCAGACTGGGTATCCCTATTTATTTTTCTTTTACCCTCTTCCATTCTCATTGTCCATGCATGTAATCAATAATGAAGCTTTTGTTTTACAGTTTGTATCCTCTCTCTTCTCCTTTGGACAAACTCCTTTCTATCTCACCTTTTAATTTTAAGTATTTTTTCCATTCAGTGTCATTACTGTCACCTTTCTCCTTTTTGAGACTTAGGAATAGCAATCTTGCTGTTATTTTATAGTAATCTCATCTGAGCTTTAGAGAATTACAAGCTTCTTTATTTGAATTAAAGAGGAATAAGTTCACTCCAATAACAATAACATCTTATGTTAACATCTCTAATATGTTCCAATAATAATAATATCTGATGTTAACATCTCTAATATGTTCTAAAAGTTCTCTTTACTCTGTTATTTTTACTCTTTAAACAGACCAGCTTTGACAAAAGCAGGTGTTTGAAGTAAATTAGATTATATCATATTAAACCTGGAGTAAGTTTCACCCAGCACTTCTGTTTAAATTAGGGATTTAGATTAAATATCAACAAGCATTAATAATTTCTGCAATTTCCTCTGCCTCACAGAAGCTGTTTTCTCAGTGTTTTAAAAGGATACATATAATTCACATTCTGAAAAAAAAAATTCAGAGAAACTTTTTCCTTGAGTATTTTTCTTTTTCTTCCGTCCTTTATGGTTCTACATTTTCTCTTTGATTTAAGACTTTCTTGCCCTGGATGTGAAGGAGTATTAGGATACCTTATAATCAAAGCTGCTGGTACTGAGCAGTGATATGCCAGGCTGAATACAGAACTGATTTTCTCCCATAAGCAATTCAAGCAATGTTTTAGTGAAGATGGCATAAATGTATGCGAGCATAGAATGTGGTGCTATATTTCTTCAGCACTCTGAAGGTGGAAACATCACGACAATACTAATTAATACTGATAACTAAATAGCCAAAGAAAGCCAATTGACAATTATATTTACCTTCCACTTGGCATTTGAAATGGAGATAACCCAAGAAAGTGGATTTTCAAGTAATACTTTCGGAGCTGAAACCAGACCTGGAGGTACTAAAGCAATTTCTTCAGCAACTTGATTTTGTAAAGGGAATCACCAGCAACAGATTTCATTTCTAGGTGACTTCCCAGGCTCCCAAGAAACACATCAGCATCTACAGTCTGGAAGGATGTCAAAATAGTAGCATGTAATTCCTAGCAACTCAGAAACCAAGTGCCAAAAAATATACTGCTTCAGCAAGCATTACTTGCATCAAATTTTCTTATAACAGCACTACATAGAAGATAACTGGATTATACCAGGAGAAAAAAGTTTAAATTTCAGCTGCAAACACTAGACACTGTTTGTCAGAGGCAATTTTAAAGTATTTTTGCTCTTGAATTTAGAGCAGGATTTTCCCTATATAATTAGATGGGATAATATTTTTTGAGATGACTGAAGGTCAAATCCCATCATACTTATTTATACCTTGGCTATGAATAGTTTCACTGATCTCAATAAGATTTCCAGAGGATTACCCAAGGTGAGTAATGATGAAAAATGTGGTTTCTAAAAAAGAAAGGATAGAAGCAAAACAGAACAGTTTCCTAAGATCAATCAACAGGAAAATTTTAAATGGTGAAATTAAAAATGCACTCAAAAGAATGACACAGAAATTAATTCCCAGAAACACTCTGATAGGGATGTGCTGGAGAGTGGTGCACTTCATTTTAATAACAAATATATGGTTAAAGACGCAGAAAAAATAGGAAATTATGTAAACTCTCTACAGGATATTATAGTATGGCATTGTTTCAAATGTAATGATGTTGCCCTCATGCCGTGTTTGAAATTATTTTAATAAACCTTAGTGTTGTTTCTGTAGTCTTTAGTACTTAGATATAATGTCTGATACAGTGAAAGTCCAAGTAAACAACTATCAACCCAAATCTGAAATATTTTGGGTTTTTCTCTCTATACAAAATTTAGAAAGCAGCTAGGAAGTTCTCATTCATATTTTAGGAGGGAAAGATTTTCTGTTACAGAAGAAACTCTTACTAAGAAAATCATCCCAGCTTCCTTTTTTTCTGATTCTAAACTAGGTCTAGAAGAGGACTGGAACATTTTATGCAGCAAGTTTCTCCTTTGAAGACTACCAACTTAGGCAAAAATTTCCAGTATTACTCTCCAAAAACATGCTAGTATCAATTATATTTGCATATTCTAAATTCCACTTTGGTCATCCTTTCTCCACCTAATCTTGAAGTCCATCTTCATACATGTAAGTAAATCATTACTATCTTTATACTCCTAATTGCAGTAGTATTTCCTTTATAAGTAAATTCCATTATCCACCAATAGCTGGTGCACCTCTCACCCAAGGGCCAGACGTGGGCAGATGAAAAAAGAGCCCATGAAGGGGTGCAATGCTTTTAGGAGAAATCGTTGTGATAAATTTCATTTCACAGTGATCAGTTTGTACTTTGAAGGTTATCTTTCTTTAAGGGGATAAAACCAGGATGGCTGCTCTTTCCTGGCAAATTCAATCAAATTTTTTTGACCTTTAACAAGTGTCAGGAGGAGAAATCCCACTTCCCTCTGCATACTGCCAGTATGGGTGGGGAGGAGTTCAAAGAGGAAGAAGAAAAGGAGATTGCAATGTCTCATCCAGCCAAGCGGTGAAATAAAAGCGTAGTAACAGGGCTGGAGGGAGGACAAAGCATAACTCCTGACTGGATGTGTGTTAGGAATGGTATTCCCCAATTTAGTATTCCCAGCAAAACACTCCAACTCTAGCTCACTCCCCTGTTCCCCCCACCTCCTCCCCTGCTGTGCAATGGGGAGAAGAACTGGAGACACAAAAAGTACAGATCACAGGTTGAGATAAGAACAATTTACTGGAAACAGCAATGAAATAAGAAAAAGAACAGTAAAAGCAACAGTATTAATAACAAAGTGTATGAGAGGTGAAGGTGAGTGCTCACTGCTAGGAAACCTCTGACAACACCCCAGAGCGCCTCCACTCTACATGACCCGAAAGGGACCTCTTCCCCTGTCCCTGGAAAATTACCTGAGGTGGTATAAAATAACCTCTGGGTCCTAGCCATGCCCCCTCCTGGCTACTGCAAAAATTGACCCTGCCTGTCCAGAACTAGGACAATGTGATTTTGTCCTGAGGCAAATTTGTCTGTGACACTCTTCAATGGACTTTTCTTCCTGACCAAAACCAATGATGGCATGCTTGGTACCATGTGAGTTTCTTCACAGGGAATAGCTATGGCTGTAGCCTAGAGAAATGACTTAAAATTAATGTATAATATGCAAAAGATACTTGATATGCATGAATATCAGTAGTGATGAGGTGAGCTCAACTGAAAACAGACGTCTGTTCTTCTATATATGTCACTTTTTAAACAATTCATGTGATGACAGTATTGAACTTGTAAATGAAAATTAAGCTCTTTCAACTGTCGCAAACCTGTGTTATGAGAATATCTTCACATTTAAAGGTCGCAAGTTGCATTCATTTTGGCTCCCATGTCCTTATTAATCACTAGGATCATGCCATCTGATTGTGCCAAATCTGTACTCAGATTCCCATTTGTGGGCTCCTGCAGTCTATAGGATGTCTCATAGATCCTTGGGTCTGTTTATCGTGGACAAGAATCTTGATGAGTTTATAAGAACTAAAGCAAACTCTAGCTAACTTACTCCATGTCTTTTATGGTGCTAGGAAGAGTGAAAACCTAATACATCTTTTTATAGGCCATAGTTCTGTAATCTCTTGTAGGCATACGTGATTTTGGTGAGGGGGAAGTATGAGTAAGGAGAGAACTGAGCTGGCTGGTGGTGTGGGCACAGCAAGGCTGCTCCTTCCATACAGTGCCAGCCACTAGCTGTTCCAAACTCAGATTCCTCACTGCAGAAAGCTGACTTAAGAACTTGACTCACAGTTGAACAACAAAGGCTAAACTAACTTCCTGTGGAAGACCTGTGTGGGGAATTCCTCCTGAACTCCTATTTGCATCTGAATCTCTAGCATCTGTGCATTAGGGAAGAGTTCACTTTTGCTCACTCAGTGGCTGTATCTATAGCTCAGGTTGCCTCATGGTTTCCATCTAAGACCTTCTGTTCAACTTTCTTTAACAAAGGCAAATTCTAGTCACTCAGGTCAGGCTTTTCTGTCATAAAGATATCTTAAGGTGGTTGATTTACCCATGTCATTTTCAGGGTGCTGTGGTTCAGACACTGACTAATACAGTGATATGCTTTTCCAATCCTGGTGAAAGAGAACAGTCCTACAACTGAGGTGCTCCAAAACCCGCAAGGTCTGAAGAGGAGGCAGAGCAGGAATATTTGCCAAGAGAAAGTAAAGGTCTGTGAGCAGCCAGCACTGACCAACTGAAGCCTCAGGGAACTGAAGTTCCATGGGTGCAATCGTCAGCCTCCTCTGTGCTGATCACAAAACCAGCAGAAAACTACTCACTGTCACTGTTGAGCTAGTTTTTCATCAGCTCATCAAGCTAAATTGGTACAGGGAATGGTCAAGCAGAAGCCAGGGCCAGCCTAAGGAAAAGGCTGGGAAAAGGAGGGGGAGAAAGGTATGGAACTGCAACCCTATAGAAGACAGACTAACTCTTGATATGCAGTACAGGGCAATATCCCTTGATTAGGGCATCTGACTTGTGGGCTAATATGCAGGGTGAAGAGGAAGAACCTAGAATATTTTAGGATAAATATGTAGGCAGAGCAGTGGCTATGTGATGAACAACTCTTTCAGGCTATTCATCATGTTGCCACTGCTCTGTCTACATATTTCAGGCTTTTTAGCCTGAAAGAGAGCACCTTGAGAGTGAGGTCTAGTTAGGGTTGTCTGGAAGATGATGAGTGCAAATATTTCTGTTTAATGAGCATGCATACTCATTTGCTCATTTAGAAGAAAGAAGTCATAAAGGAAGGCAATAAGCAGAAACAAAAACAGAAATTGCCGTGGTTCACCGACTGGTACCTGTTAGTAGGTTTTGCAGTGACCTCATACTTCATGAAGAGGTGCAACAAAGCACTGGAGTGCCAGCACGTACTGAGGACAAGGGATAAGCCTCTCTTACTGCCCTCTCCTTGTTTCACAAAACCTTGACTAGGATTCACTAGATAACTGAGATACATGCCTCTAAGTTATGGATTCATCTGTCTTTAAAAAGCAGCATGTTTCTTTCAGCAGTTTGTACTGCCTTTATCATTACAAACAATCCCATTGAGATCCCCTGCAGTATCTCCAGAAAGCACACATCTAGTCATGGAGATTCAACATCCCAAAAGACAGAGGCACTGCTGGAAGACAAAAGAAAGAGACATGTTATGATGCTGAACACAAAGGCCACAGCACACCTGTGACATGTTGGGGGCAGCAGTTAGTAGCTGACATGACATATGCCTTCAATCACTTACTCAGTTTGTCTCCAAAATAAGATCAGCTCAGCAAAAAACAACCCTGTTCTGTGGCAAACATTTCACCTCATGTGAACTTACAAAGTACTGTTAGCCTGGAGACCAAATGGGGCCCATAGGCAGGACAATGTATATAAATACCCAGGTAAGGCTGGCAAGGAAACAAATAAACAGGCTCTAATTTTCTCCTGCAACATTAAGCACTTTTCATACTGTGCGAGACTAGAAAGGTTGAGTTACCCTGACGTCAGTACAGTCATTACTGGCTCAGGTTTTTGGCTTATGTACAAGGCTAACATTCTTACTCTTGAGAGGGTCTTACTCTAGCACAGAAATGGTTAAGAAACTTTAATGTGTTATTCACCTCTGTATCCTAGCCCAAGTGTCTGAATTTCAGAATATCTGGAGACCAACCATGGTGACCATGTTTTCATGGTGTCAGGAAGATTAATGAACAACCTCACTGTAATTAAAGGCCTCTTCAGATGCTCAAAAATGAAAAACAAAGACCAGACACTACGTGCAGTCCACATACATGCACTACCTAGACAGCAAAGTATTCCATATTCCTTCCTATCGAGCACTTTAGACATTCTTCATGCCCATACTTCTACCGTGAAGATCTCTTGCTACAGACGTCTCAGTGATTTTGGGAAATTATCTTGCAACAGGCCAATGCATCTGAGTGTTAGAGAGCAAATTAAAGGCTCTTAATGTTTTCCCAAATATTTTCACATATGCTCTGTTATTATTTATATTGCATTACAGACTATCTTGAGCCATTTGACTTTAACAAGAGGCGACTTAAATTGTATGCTGTAGATTGGAGTGCATTCATCCAAGGAGACATTGGCAGTAATAACCAAGGACACTGTGCTGTGCCTAATGAAGGTGTTTTCCTGAAGTCAGTGGGATCTCAGACTGCTGAGGACTTTACAAATTGAGTTTTTAAGGGCCTACCTCAGGAGCCCTTCTACATACCTGGAACCTGTCCAGATCATAATTTTCCTAAATTCTCTCAGGGATCTGAAACAACACCCAGTACTCTCCAATCCTATTGCACCTGATTATTAGGCATAGATTGCTGTGCAACAGAGGTAATCCTTTAAGTGGTGAATGGGAGATGCATACTACTGAGATAATGCACATCCCTGCCTGAGTGAGGGACTGTGACCCCAGGTCCAAATGAGTACTGGACCAGATGGATTTGGCATCTCATTTAGCTAGGCTATGGTTAACATACAAAAGTAGTACATTGCCGTCAGTCAAAGTCAGTTGCTAGCACTTTCAGGAGAGTCCCCTGTCTGTCTGACTGCTGCTAGCTGTTAATACACACAGTCAAAAATGTGGGGATTTAGGTATGTGTTTCAAGAAACTGCGGAAAACATCTGCGAAGGGAGTGGGCTTCTCTTTTTATAGGGTTTATTATTAACAAACCCTAAAATCCCAGTTGCATTTTCACCGTATTACTGAAATTGTTTTCTGTCCTAACTTCTCTGCATCACTGTTAGAAATTATTGATACCTGTTTCGAACACCAGAAAGACCTACAATTCACTTGTACATGAAAATAATTCAAGTACAGCAGAATTTTGGTGAAATTCAGAAATAATTGCTTTAGTGCTTTAACTGCTAGCATTTGGTAGCAAAAGCACTGATGTAAATCAATAATTGTGTTTAAGCTTTTAGGTGTTTGTTCTGCAGACAGAATACAATGCATAAGGTGAGAGTACATAAACTCAGGACCTTTTTGCTGGTGCAGATCCTTATGGTCCAAACTATTTTATACCAAATTCTTCTTTTCACTTTCTGAAATGGCATCTGCCACTTCAAAAGGATGTAACTTATATTGCACTTGGGAATTTGCGAGAAGTATGCATGCAAAAAGAATGTCTGTTCTTTTTACACTTTCATACCAAGCACCTGGAAGAACACTACTTGCTTTGCACTGCCTCAGAGAAGCACCTTGATTTAATATGTTTACCAGCTCTGGGATTGAGATGGGAATCTGAAGCAAAGGCCGCACATGCCACAGAAAAATACTGCCACACAATTATCAAAGTATAACAATTCCCCCTCACATAGTATTTCACATAGTCCTGAATCACATCTCATGTTAATATTTTGGAGTCACTTGTAAGATTTTTTTTTACCAAATAATTTAACATCCTCTCTCTTTGCGTATTTCCAGTACTTTAATATCTGGAGTATATCTGATTCTGAACTGAAATTATGTATCACTGGGTACAGCTGCAAAACCACAAATATGAGCAGTAAAAGCAGAATAAGCAAAATTAAGTAGGCATGGCTTAAAACCCCACACTGCTACGCAGCTAGTCCCTTTTAGCAGGTAAACAAAAATCGTAGCATCTCATAAATCCAAAGCCTAGACTGGCTAAAGAAATTGTAAGAGTTTCAACATGAGACATGCAAGAATGAGGATGTGCATCTATTTATTTTGAAAAGTGCTGCTAGGGAGAGAAAATTATTAACTCGTAAGTTCTCTTAAAAATCCTGTAACAGTTGTTTCCCTCCACGATGTGGTGTACACATTATCCCTTTATTTGCTCCAAATTTGTAGCATGTTTATATCCTATTAAAATATTTTTTTCCAGATTTATTTGGCACAAAAATGACCGATGTAAAAATGATAGGCTAGATCTCTGGGTAATTTAAATGGTTGCAATTCTGTCACCTGAAATGGAATTAACCCAAATTACAGCAGCTGGGCACCTGACTGTGCTCCTAATTTCGGAGCAACTTTCCGCCCCTCCACGTACACCCTGGGAGGCGAGCGGGATGAGCGGGCTTTCGGCTGGGCTCCAGGAGGGCTGTGGAGCTGGTGGCTGCGGTGTCTCCGGCGGGAAGGACGCAGGCAGCCCGGGGGGCAGCAGCATCCCCCGAAGGCTCAGTCGATGCCCCCGCGAGTGGCGGCTGCTCGGCAGCCCGGCAGCGGCCACCCCAGCCCGAGGCGGCCGGGACACATCACCCGGCTCCCGCGGGGCAGGGCAGGGGCGGGGGCTCGGGCTCGGGCTTCGCGGAGCTCCGGCCGCCTCTTCGCCCGCGTCCCCTCCCCCTGGTGGGGGCGGGAGCGGGGCCGGCCCGGGGAGGAGGAGCAGCCGGAGCCGAAGTCGGGGCTGGATCGCGGCGGCTCCGGCGGAGCCCCCGAAGTTTGCGCTGCCGGCGGAGGCGGCTCCGGGCCCTCGTCCCGCCGCTTCCGGGGCTCCGCCGGGCGGAGCGGGCCGGGCCGGGCCGGGCCCGCGGGCGGCCGGGGCAGGGGGCGGGAGCGGCCGCCGGCAGGGAGCCGAGCCGAGCCGAGCCGAGCCGAGCCGCGATGAAGAAGCCGGACGGGAAGGTGGTGCTGCTGGGGGACATGAACGTGGGCAAGACCTCCCTGCTGCACCGCTACATGGAGCGGCGCTTCCAGGAGACGGTCAGCACCGTCGGCGGCGCCTTCTACTTGAAGCAGTGGGGTCCGTACAACATCTCCATCTGGGACACCGCAGGTGAGCGGGGGGCGGCCCGGAGGAGGGGGGCTCTGGCCCCGCGGGCTCCCGGCGTTTCCTGGCGGAACGGGACTCTAAAGAATTTGGGCGGCGTTTGCCGGCGGGCTGCCCCTGTCCTCCGAGTCCGAGGAGAGCGGCGCTGCCCCCGGCACCCTCTGTGCCAGGGTCACGATGCCTATGGCTTTCTTTTCCCTAGTTTTGGTTCTGCCCTAATGTACGAGCTGTCGATGGGAAAGATTGCGGGCTGGTGTCCTGGCTCGGGACAGCCTCACCTTTCCGAGAAGCGGCGAGTGGGAGATGGAGAGATGGTCCCCCGGTGCCCTGGCGGGGGAGGCCGGCCCCGGGAACCCTGCCCTGGTGCTTAGCGCCTTGTTTTGGCACTACGGTAAAGTCAGTCGCCTGAAACATAGGGGTTGGCAGTAGTACAAAGTCTGAAAAGAAATACGATTTTGACGGGCCAGAAGGGGCCTTACGTCTGCTCATCTGTAGTGTTTTTGGACTTGCTTTGCGAAATGTGAATGTACAGGGAAGATTGCGGCGCCAGTTTGCTCTTTTGCCCGAGTAGATTGCTACTGACGGCAAATTCAGGTAGGAATTAGAGAGCTTACAGTTTCTGCTCATCCCTTCTCGATGTGTGGCGATGAGTATCCTTTTGATATCAGCTGGTGTCAGACTTGGACTTCCAAAAGCGCGCTGCTCACCAGCCGTTCAGACGTGGCGTTCCCCTTCACCACAGCAATAAGAGCATAAGGAATTAATGCACAGAGAGCACGGGCTGCAGGCAGTTTCTGTCTGGGATAGCAGCAAGGGGCTGTCTGGCCCGCTGTATTGTGGCAGGCAGCATCTCCGGGATGCAGGAAGGAGTATGGGTTGTGGTCATGTGTAGTCATATGAATGTCTTGCTCTTGATTGTTAAGTCAGGAAGCTCCCCCCTGTCATGTAAAGGACTAAGACTGTCCAGAAAAGTGAGGTCTATAAACGCTCTTACTCCTTAAATTGATCTTGGGGAAAAATAATCTTGTTCAATATTTTTTTATTTTCATGTTTAGCTGGATTTTAGAAGATTTATTAGTGGCAACATGAAGAATGCTGATTATGTGTCCTTGTGAAACTTGTGGAGCCGCAGCATCGTGCAATATTCCAGTTTCCTTTTGGTGACGTTTGGGAGGGAAGTTCATTTGCTGTGTCACTTCATGTCACAACCTAGTCCAAAATGGCTTTTCCTGCATCAGGAATTGAGAAGGAGGAAGAGGAGAAATGAAACTGCCGAGAAATTATGCAGAAACACATTTGGGGGTGGGAAGGAGATTTTTAAGAACTTTTGCTTCTTGCATTTCTTAATCTGTAACTATGATGAAAGCTTTGTACCAGTAGCTCTGTTTTAAACATACTTTCTATGTCCTTTGCAGTATTTTTGAAAAAAAAATCGACTTCCATTTTGGAATTGATGTGTTTTACTGTGGGAAGTCTCCTGTGGGCAATTGCTGCTTGCTTCTATTAAGCCAGACCCACATGGGAGATTAATAGTGGGCTTTATTTCAACAGAATTATCTTGGTGATGTTGTTCTTTGGTAATTTCCATTACACCCTTCTGATTTTTTTTATCATACACAAAAAAATAAGTCCCTTCAAGGCTTGTCTGCATTTAGAACCCTTTTTTTTTCAATCATTTATTCTTATTGCAGTATTTTAGTCCATGTTATTTGAGGCTTCAGGCTACCAGCTCTACGTGGCATCTGGAAAGCTCCAGAGTTGGGTTCTCCATGTGCCAGATGAAGCACCCAGGTGATTCCTGTCTCAGGGCAACACAAGTGTTCAGAACTCAACAATCGCCTTCCCAGTGACCATGGTTTCCTCTGTACCCTGGAGCAGGCCGCTGCTGATGCTGCTGCCTGCATAACACTGCAGTGGAAGCTCTGCTGCTCTCTAAGACTTGGCAGGACTTCTGTAGCAGGATTGCTGAAGCTGTATTTGTAGAACACTTGTTGAAAAGTGTTGCTGTATTTTACCAGGGGAGGCATAACATGTATTCCTCGTCCTTCTCTCTTGTTGGAGTGAGCATTGAGCCCAGCTGTCCCTTCTCTTGTGTTTCACAGGCAGGTGTGGACTCTTTCACCACCTCTCTGTTGACTTGGAAGTTGCTAAGACCGGGCACTAGACTGTTTTAGGGCATGTGGAGTCTCATTAACCTTGGAACAAATAGAAGCTCCCAGGGCTTATATATGCTTTCTCCTGTCCGGGTGAAGAAGGAAGGGACCATGTGGACACTTGTAACCCTGATGTTAAGTCACAAGGGGATTCAAAAGCCTGCATAATTTATTTATTTATTATTTTTATTTTGTGCGGACCTTATGCTTTTGCTAGCCACAACTGGAGACCTTGGCCTGTGGCTCTTATCTCTCTATAGTCTCACTATCTTATCTCTACCAGGTGGGTACCAACTAAGCTTGGAATTTATGTAGTAAGGAGGACTTTAAAATTTAGCTTTTTTGTCTGTTTATTAACTTGAGTTGCTTACTACTGCATTCTTGTGAAGCAGTGACATGGTTATCAAATACAGATACATTGTTTTCTTCAATTACGTGTGTGCAGATATTATAGAGAAATCCAGCAAGAAACAATCATCCAGGAGATTTAAAATTCTTTAGCATGGCAATATGACAAAAGTATGCATCCATCCTACCTACCTAAATAATGAGTGCCATCTCAAGACATCCATCTTAATACCTTAATAGTACTTTGTACAATGTACATTGTAGAAATATGGAAGATTTGACCTAGAAAAATGGGGGTGCTTGGTAGTAACTACTTTACTAGTTTGATACATAATTGAACCAGGTAAACTGGAATTCATCTTCTTTTTTAATTTTCTCAGTTTGCGTTATATTTAGTATGTGAATGTATGTGCATTTTTGTTGTTGCTTATCAATGTTATTTTGGGGACCATTATCTCCACAGAAGTCCCCTATATATTACTTGTAGTTTGGTGTGTATGGTTTTTGTTGTTCTGGTATGGGTCAGGCATTTGGCTGTAGCAGTGTAAGCCACTGAAGCTTCATTCCAGTAATACAGAGTTTTGTTTGTACAAGATTAGACTTTAGTGATTGATGAGAATATCTGCAGTAGTGGTGATCTATCAAAAGTTAAGCATGGATGGATATTAGTACGACACAAGTTTAATTGTGCATCTTCTGAATTATTTAAAATATGTGTCATTTTCACTCATCACTGCGTTGATATTGCATTACTTCTCTCACTTTCCCAGGAAGAATGAAATTTTCTTGCCACAGTGCTCTAAAATGTATGTTTCTGTGTTGTTATCACTCAGTGAATCACAGTGTGCACACCTGACCTGTTCTACCAAGCTAGGACTGAAGTGCAAATCAGTTATTCCAGGGAGGACTCTTTTTCTCTTGGCTGTACATTCACACCTCTCTTTATCTTGGAAAAATCAGCTGCTTAGTCTAGTCTAAATCTTTCATGTTCTTATCCGCAAGTCTTGTCAAATGGGTGTGCAGAAGTTGTCAGACTTGATTGGCTTTTTTATGTAAATGCTCATGGCAAATAGTTCAACATTTCCAGTTTTCCAATTTGATGATTACGAGAGAAGTTATTTGGAAATTGCATTCAACTTAAAGAAACAAATGAGCCACAGATGGAAGAATACTTGTGAGAAGTATCATATGCTTGCCATGTTTTGAAGCTCTTTTTTTTCCCCTAGCCATCTGCTTTTGACTATTTCTTCACTGTCAGGGGCTTGTGTCTGACCTAGCATGGTTGCTGTTGTATTCGTGGTTGGTGCAGAAAGTTATTTATTACTCCTTATCTTCTGATGCTACAGATTGCCTTTGTTCGTTTTCTCTTTGGATCAGTTAATTCAAAGGAATTAAAAAAAATGTGGCATAAACTATACAAAAAAAGAAACTTTACAGTTTTAACATGTTTTAAAGGACTAGTCTACTGGAAATGGCCTAGTCTCTAAAGCATTTGAGTACATGCTTTGAGACCTTCATACTAGTATATTTGAAGTAGTACTTTTCTGGAACAAGGAAAGTAAGCAACAGCATCAGCCAGAAGAACTTTTTCACATGAAGACACATTGGACACTCAGGATGTCAAAGCTATATATATATAATGTGTGTATATATTTATATCTTCTAGGCAGTGCTGACAGCAGCTGCAGAGTAAACCAAAACTTCCTGCTGGGTGCTGATGGCATGCAGCTCTGAGCTAGCATGTTATCTCTTGTCTCTGGTAGCAGAAAGCATCCTGAAGTTTTGAAGGTCTTGGCCCTGCACCACCATTGAATCGAAAATAATAGTGTGAGGTGAGCTAATGATATTGTGGGAATCTTTTGGTTGTTCAGGCATGTTTTCTGATGCCTTTGTATTTCAAAAGGCAAAAGTAGTTTGTGTGTTAGATTTCAGTCTCTCTAAAGTTGACATTTGTTCATCTGACAGATGAGTGGTGCCCTCAGTAGCAAGGTTTCTTAATGATTAGTGGTCATGTTCCCTGTGTTGCTGGCTTAGTATTAGAGCAGCCAACCAGTAAATTAATGACAAGCAGTTTAAAAAGTTCACATCAGGATCCTGTAATTCTATTTTAAGAAGCTGAGTTTTGAACTTGCCAACAGATATTCATGCAGTATTATAATGGGGAAACATAAAGGTTAACGGGGAAAGCAGACTTTCCTTCTTTTCCTTCCTCTCATCGTGAGCTATCTGTCTGCAAGAACTGACTTGATTATTTTCCTCTGTGAATATTCAGCAACCAGTTCATATTTTTACACCTTACACCCCTTTATTTTGCACCTGCAGATTTTTTTTTTTTTTCACTTGTCAGACTTAGTAGATTTAGGGACAAAGGAGATAAACATAGCCTGGAAAAGGGTTTTCTGTGGCTTAGGTCAACTGCAGTGTACTTGCCTAATGAGTGCATACATCTCTTGTGCCTGGTTTGCTGATGTCTGATGGATCAGTGCTGGTGAGCATGTGTGAATTTCTCACAGCTTCCAATCTCTGACCACTAGGGTTTCATAAGCTGCAGTGCAGGCAACTGCCTGTGCTGAGCTTTCTCGGATTAGGTGTGAATGTTTAGGTGGTAAGACGTGTTAGGTTCCTCCTTGTAAGAAATGTTGAAGTGTTAAAGCCTAACTAAGCAAGAGAGGAACTTGAGTTTTGGTTGGGGGTTTTTTTGGGGGTGTTTCCCCCCCCCCTCAGAATTTATCTGTGTTGATGTACACTTCCTTCTGCACATAGAATATGTGCAGAAGGAATCCATGAGTTGAAAGGGACCCATAAGGATCATCAAGTCCAATTCCCTGCTCCTTGTTCAATTACTTGAAAGTAAACTGTGTGACCAAGAGCATCTTCCATATGCTCCTTGAATTGTGACAGGCTTGGTTTTCTGGGGAGCCTGTACCAGGGATTGACCACCCTCTCAGTGAAGGACCTTTTCCTAATGTCCAATCTGAAATTTGGATGCAGCTTTGTTCTGTTTCCTCATAAAGGTGGAGACCTAGCAAAGTTCTCAGGAGAAACCTGGGATGGGATGTGACTTGGTCCCTGTCATAGGAGATCAGCCCAGGCAGGCTGGTCTCCTGGCTGCCCTGGGGCCTAACATTCCTGTATGGTGAACAACATGCAAATTGGCAGTAGGGAAGGGGGAAGGATGGCCCTCCATCATGTTGAAACAGAATGAAGAAAGAGTAGGATTTAAGTGATGTATTTTCCTCACAAATGAAGACTGATAGAAGCTACTCTGTTTGATGTTCTGCTGGTTTTGACTTTTGGAAGTAGAGGATTACTGCAAGGGAAAAGAAGCTGCAGATGAGATGGTTGGGTAGGTTAGTCAAAGCCAGAAAGGACTCTGATGCATGTGCCTTTCTGAACCTGGTGAAATGGTGACAGTGACTGGGGTTGGGTGTTGCTGAATGTGTAATAAGATGTCTTTAGTTGAGGAGGTTACTTGTTGGAAGCACATAGGGGATATCACCTTGAAAAGTGTCTTGGACATCAGAGATGATTTAGTGAGGAAGGCTACTGAGTGTGTACCTGTGCTGAAGAGGTGGGGACTAAACAATACACAAGATGGAAAGATGGAAATTATGGAGAATAAAAAGCCCTTAGTTTGTTGTTGGTGAGTCATGGCTCAAGGGCAGTTACCACCAAGAGTCTTTGACTTTATTTTTTTTTTCTTTTTACCCTTGGAAAAATTATTCTGCAGAATATTATGTTGGCCTCTGCATGTCAGTTGTTCATAATTGTTGTACGTAAAACAATGGTGGCTGAGGACTAGTGCCTCATACACACATACCATGGTTTCCCTGGGATTACTGTGCATGGTTATAGGTTATATATTTTTGTATCTTGAAAAGGAAATCATGAGAGTGTAAATACATATCAAAAAGAAACAGGAGACAAAGTAACACACTTAGTACCAACTCTTTCAGAGGCAAGCTAATGTGGAGGTTATACCACCTTGTTGTGAGTACTTGATGCAGGCCAAGATAAATGTGTGTGTCAACCTCTGCAATACCTTCTGTATTCCAGCCCTATGTTAAATTCCCACTTTGGATGTGGTATTTAATAATAGTCTGCAAAGCGACTGTCCTGTTCTAGCTTAAGTGGGAAACTACTCAACAGTTCAAGTGAGACTTTCCCTGAAAAGTATTAGTGACCTGCGATCTGTGCCTGGCTAAAGCTGTCCAGTACCATGCCAAGGCATTGTGGCTTGAGAAACATGAGCAACTTTGGAGTCTTCAGTAGGACAGATGAGTTTGTACAAGTTCTTGAACTGATTGAATAAGTCATGTTTTAAGGTCACAGACCGTAGTTTGGAGCAAAACTAAGAATCTTCATAATGAGGAGTTTGTGCCTTTGACATTGCATTCTTTCTTCCCTGGTTACTGAAGGAAGAGGTGTATTTTCCAGATGTGTCTGTCAAAACAGACTTGACAGCTGAAAGGTTAATTCACGTGCTGACTGTCTGCTATGTGACAATACTGAAAATGTATGAGGGAGGGAGGCGTAAACAAGAAAAACAGCTAGTAAAACAATGTAAATACGATGGCAAAGCTTCTGACAAAAATTGCAGACATATGGAAATTCATCTTCCTGGTGGATTGGGAGACTGTAGAAAATTTCGGAAGGGTGTCCAAGAACTGGTCTCCTAGGAGGGTATATGTAAAGGCAAAATAGGTGTTCTGTGTAAGAGAGCAAGTTATTAATGCTCTGTTGCACTCTTCAGTTTGACTTCAGTATTTGTGAAATGTATACCTGAGCTGTCTAAAAACTCAACTCTTTAAACAGTTAGAGCATGAGGGGGAAAATATCAGGTGGGCCAGTAGTTCTCTTGCTAGCTCAGTAAATAGTGTTACCCAGAGCAGCAGCAAGCTTCATAAGCTGTAGCATAGAGATGAATGTGTACAAAGTAACTCATGTTGACTCAGTTGTGTTTTCTTTTTCTGGGATACCAGTCATATTCCATACTGAAAAAATGTAAAATTATTATGTATTTAGGTGCTTGAACTTAGGCAGTCAGGGTTATGATGTCTTTCTATTGACTATGCAATGAAGTTTTAATCTTTCATTTGGAAGGAAAGTGACAGTAGGTGCTTAACGTACAAGTGTGGGGCAGGTAACTAGCTGCTAGCTGTATGGTTTTTCAATTACTTTGAGCGCTCATGTATGGTGAGTACGTTTCTCGTATCATCTCACGTACATGCACACTATGATGGCACAAATGTCCAAGCCAGGGAGGCTCCAGCTTCACAATGCCTTGGCTGAGCTGCTCCTGATACTCTAGGCTACTTTAAGTATGTTTCACGCTGCAATCACATCTTATATCTAGATGAGTTGTTTGCTTCACTGCCATTAGTGTTTCATGTTGAAGCTACAAGCCCTGTGAGCTTTGAAGAGGCAGTGTTTCATTGCCCAAACTGAAGGTACACTTAGTAATCCCTCCTCTGAGTCACATTGTGCTATTGCAAAATATCCAAACAAGTAACCTTTGTTTGGGTCTCCATCTAGAAAGACTCTGTTTGTGGTGGATACACTTGGAACCCTTAAAAATTATGAAACAGAAAGAATCATTTTCTTTTCCAAGTCTGAATTATTTCCTTTCTTTCAGGGGAACACTGGGTAGAACATCCAGGGGGCTGATCAAAAGGCATCAGTTTTGATAAATTCTTTTTCCTGTGCCTATCACATTAACTGTAACTTCATATTCAGTACCTGAAGATATGCCTAGGAAATGAGATTTCAGCTTATTGATTAACTTATGCAAGTGATGCTGCAGAGAGCAGAGGTGGTCAAAGGAAAGTTGTGGGGTTTTTGCCTTTAATTTGAATTCTTACTGTAAGTAGTTTGTCATCCTTCCTCAGAGGAGATCCAGGATAACTTCCTTTAGGACAACCAACTCAATAAGCATACAAGATTTCCACACCTATCTGGGTGTAGAAAGAAACAATCTAGAAGAGAACTTCTTAACATGGGTTTTAAAGGGAGATAGATAATCAGATGTGTTTGTGAATCTTTTAGTATATCTTTCCACCTCTTAGGAAGCAGGCAAGAATTGAAGTTGACTTTGCATGGGCCATCAAGAAGCCATTTATGGAAGATCTCTGCTGACAGCCTAAAGATTTGTGTGAGCCTGAATTTATTACTGTTTTATAAATAATGCAAAACCAGGAAAATATGTATATCAGGTTTTGCCTTTTCACCAATTCCATTGCAGCAAAAATATGTTGCAGTCTAGTCTGTAGCATGGTAGAAATTTCATGTAGGGGACTCCAGGAGGAGACACATTTAAAACTTTCAGTACTCAAACAGACTAATGTCTTATTATGAATTAAAGCTTCTGTGCTTTCAGTTTTTTTCTGGTCTGCCCTTTCATAAGGTTTGTTTGTTTGTTTTGGTTCTTTTCTGGTTTGCAGACTAATGAATTGAAGATTGGAATATTTCTGTTCAATAAGGATTATTGAGCAAATTCTATTGATAATTATATTGGAATAATTTTGTTCAATCAGGATTCAACATATCATGTAGATACTTCTCCCTGTCCCCTCAGCTTCTTCTTTTGATACGCTGACATGCGTGACTGTGTGTTACATGATTTAATATTCCACTGTTTTTGTACTTCAGGAAATTCTTACAAAATACAGAGAAAGGATGTTGTCCGGCCATCCAACTGTTCTTACATACTTAGTTTAAAAATAGTAGTCTTCGGTGTAGTTGAAATAGTAGGATAATTTTTGATTTACATTCTGCAGCTGATGTCTACTTATGAGTTTTTAGTCATGTATAGTATTCAACCATAGATATTTAAATATGTGAGATTTTATTTTTCTCTTAATTGTGTAATTGTCTGGAAATGAAGATTAGCTTAGGTAGACCTTCAGGAAAATGTTAGTAAGAATATCCTAACTAGAAACCACAAAGAAACAGTTTGGGAGGCAGGACAAGAGAAATGAATGTGTAGGACACCTCCTGAGGAATGTAAAGCAAAAGTTAGGAAGACTGAAGTAACCTTTAAAATCAAAGCAACGTCTAAATGCTGCTTATTGGTTGTGTAATAACTTCTCTACATGGGATCAACAAACTTTGATTTCTGCTTAAGCTTATGTTCTCAAACCACTCAAGGACAGCAGTATAAAGACACAGATGTGTGATGATGTGCCCTCGTTGCAATGACCTTCAGTTGAGCTCCTGCTCCCTGCTTCCCTTTCCCTGAGGGGTTTGGGCTGACCAACTTCCCTTTCTGGTTGTGCAGGTTACTTCAGTGATTGGACTGAACCTTCATGCAGTTTAATGCCTCATGTTGTGAAAGGCATCAGAAATTCAGTTTCTGTTCTTCACAGTGGGGTCTGTGATCTGGACATCTAAATCTGTTGTTACTCTCTTCTTCGTTGTTGAAGGTAGAAATAAGGCTTTCAGTAATATTCTAGTGGATTTTTTGTTTAATTCTCGACTGTCATTTGCTCTCAAAAAAAAAGCAAAGATTTTGGTTCATTCAGAAAAGGGAGAAATGACCAGAATCTGTAGTGGTTTATAGTAACAAAAATAAATGAAAGAAAAAGCTCTATGTAGTTGAGTTGGCATCTTCCAAGCCTCATGAAAGGGATCATCAGATCTTGTGATTTGCTGCAAGTGAGACCTGGGTGTTTTAAAACAAATCAAAAAATCCCCATTGGTATAATGAGAGTGAACCTATGTTTTACTTTTTTTTTCCCTCTCCTGTAAATCTCTAATTTTGTAAAACTAAAACTCTCTCAAACTGCTCAGCAACTCCAACCCCTACCAGCTTCTTGTTTTTATGAGACTGTAAGACTTTCTTTAGGAGCTTTCCCTCCCACAGTAGATAGCTGTATGAATCACATTTGTATTGTTTTCCTTATCTGCTTTCCTGTTCTAGCATTGTATGCCCTTTCCACATTGTCCTGCTCAACTTCTTTTTTTACTTCAAGCCTTGGAAGCCTAGTGGAAGTGGAATAATTGACATCTATCCTCTTTTTGAGTGGCTTAGCACTTTGTGACCTAGAGATACTGTCTTAATTATGAAAGAAAAGGATGCAATGCAAGCAAATCTATAAGCAGTTCCCTTTTTGTAAGTAGCTTCCCCTCTTGGCATGAGGGTTGAATGGGTGGACACTGGACAGTGGTAACACTGCTCTTTGTAGCTTATTTTGTATAGAAAGTTCAGAACTGAGGTGTTTATGATTATTAGTGGTACTCCCTTTGAACCAGGTTAGAGAACATTATTGAGATGAGATTAGATTGATTATTTACCATGCCTGTTGTGCGGTTTTAGTTTCTTTAGTCCTTGAATTAATGCCTCTAAACAGTGGATACTAAATATGCTCTTAATTGTGTAGGCAGAGAAGCCAGAAGTAGAATTAAAAGGGAGAAGTAGTGCTGGAAATGTAAAAGCCATGTGTTTATCTTAGCCAGCACAAGTTCTGAAAACACAAGTCACATGTTTTGTGATAAAATTATCTGAATGAGATGAACAAGTTTTAAATATATTCCCACTAAACCCAGGCAGCAGCACTATGTCTGGCACAGTCTCCCACTTCTGGTACTAGCTGAAAGCAGCCCACTGAATCACCATAACTGCCTTCTGTTTTTGGCAAATAGCAACTATTTAGAAGCACCTAGTGAAGAAGATTTCAACTGAATAGAAACTTGTGGTGGTTGGTAAGGAGTAGAAGCATTTGTAATTTTCTCAAGATTAATTATGTATGAATTCATTACATATGTATGAATTCATTACTTGAGAACCTGCCTATAAATCATTGAAAACATTGAAACAAGTAATAAAAATTATCTATTGAGTGGGCCTCAGTTTATGTCCTGTGTTACTGATGTGAGTCTCTCTTCCAAAAAGTAAACCCATTCATTTCCTTGTTCAGTTTGCAAGATCCATGGCCTTTGCTTCCACCCATTTAGCAAGGTTTAAATATTTTTCAAATTGCTGATGAAGGCTGGTTTGAAGTTAAACTCAGTGTTACAAATCGTAAGCTGGCATATAGTTATCTATTACACCTCAATTCCACATCACCAGAAGGTTATTTAAGCTTAAATAAGAGGCATTTATCAAGTATCTGCAGACAAAGACCTGCCGTGGGTGCCTGCTATTGATCTGATAACCAGAGATTCTTGAGGTGTTTTGGATAACTCTGTTACTTGTTATGTGTGCAAGAATCATTCCTCGCTTTTGAAACATGTGACACAGGTCACTTCTGACAAAACAACCTGCCAGCTCTCAAATAGGTTTTTGTGAAACCTGGACTCTGTTTTTGAGAATGTGAATGCTGTGATTTGTAGATGCCTTCCCCCTGCCCCCCAGTAGTGATCTGTCATGAATCCAGCCTATAGCTGCTGTCCTGCACTAACTTCAGTTTTGTAAAAGCTAGGCTATCTAGAAGTACTTCTAGTTCTCCTCTTCCTGTCCTCTACTTCTAATCAACTTGGAAAGGTATTGGTAGGGTAGGAGATTTATGGAAATAGTGCTTGAGGTGCTGTCTGCATATGGACCTAGTAATTAATTTTATCTCCAAAAGGAATCATGGCCCATATACCTGAGTCCCTCTCTCTATTGTAGTGCCCCAGTGCCTGTTAGTGAACAAAGCTGTTCTGCTGCTATGGAAGAAGAGGATGGTCTCTGGCTCTGGGGTAGGGTTGGAAGGTGCATTCCCAGGGATGTGCGACCTTCCAGTCCTATTACTGAAGGATAAAAACTTCTGGTGGCCTGATGCTGTGGTAGAAACAACCTGGGGATCCCTGAAACTGTCTAAATGTTGAGCTTCTTGCAGTGTGTTAAAAGCCTGTGGCTGGTGTCCTGGGATGGCCCTGAAGTGGAGCGCTGAGGGCCAATGTTTGGCTCTGTTGGCCTGTCTCTGGTGCTAATGCTTTTGAAATATTGATGGAAAGACCTGTCATGGAAGTGGGGCTGATACAAAATAGGTTCTGCCACAGCTTAACATTCTTGTAAATGAATGGTTTGGGTTGGAAAGGACCTTAAAGATCAATTAGCTCCAACCTCTCTGCCATGGGCAGGGATGCCACCCACTAGATACGGCTTGCTCAGAGCCCCATCCAGTATGTCTTTGAACACTTCAGGGATGGAGCATCCATAAACTTTCTGGTCAACAAGCTCTGAAGCTCTTCTGTGGGTCTGTGGAAGAAAGTTAACGTACTGTGTTATCAGGTGTGACACTCCTTGAGAGGGTGTGCACAAAAAAGTTTATAGCTGCTAGTTGCTGGTTTGGTTTCCTATACTTGGGAAGAAGGGAATTGAAGATTGTATTTCTGCCTCCTGGCTGTCATATAATGTGTTTGGGGTTAAAGTGGTAATATGGAAAAAGAAGAATGTTTCTCATAGAGTAGACTATTTAATTTTATTTATGGTCGGATGCAAAACTTAATCCGAAGAGGCTCTGCAATCAGTAACAGTAAACTATTTTTTTCCTTCTCTAAAATGTCAATGTGCTTAATTAAGGTGTTTATTAAGTTCATTTTGTTTCCTCACTCAAAAAATGCTGTGGTGTATTGTACTGATTGACCTGGTATGTATGTAGTTAGTCTTCTGCAAAAAATCCTATGGGGAATTTGTTTTTTAAAAAAAGTTGTAAAGAGCTATCTAAAGCAAAAGCAAAGTATCTAATGAGGAAGTAAAAAATGAAGAAAAACAGGAAACATTTCTTTTCAGGACATGCTCTGACCTACCAACTCTTTGGTAAAAGCTGGCAGGAATGCTGATAAGTGGTGGCGTTTCAGAGTGCTTATTGAGATACATTTAGTAGGGCAATCTCAACTAAGCCTCAAGCAGCCTCTTGCTTACTCTGCCCCACTGGGATGGGGGAGAGAATTGAAAGGGTAAAAGTGAGAAAAATCATGGGTTGAGGTAAAGACAGTTTAATGGGTAAAGCAAAAGCTGCATGCACCAGCAAAGCAAAACCAGGAATCCATTTCTCACTTTCCGTTGGCAAGCAGGTGTTCAACCATCTCCAGGAAAGCCGGGATCCATCATGCATAGTGTCGATGTGGGAGAACAAGCACCATCACTTCAAATATTCCCTACTTCCTACCCTTTTCTCCAGCTTTATATGCTGAGAATGATACCATATGTTGTGGGATATCTCTCTGATCAGTTGGCCCCAGCTGTCCTGGCTCTGTCCACTCCCAACTCTTTGTGCACCCCGTCTGCTCACTGGTGGGGTGATATCATAGAATCAGTTGGGTTGGAAAAAAGCTCTGAGATCATAGAGTCCAACCTATGACTGAACATCACCATGTCAGCTAGACCATGGCACTCAGTGCTACATCCAGTCTTTCCTTAAACATCTCAAGTGAGGGTGATTCTACCACCTCTGTGGGCCACCCCTTCCGATATCTAGTCACTCTTTCTGTGAGGAATTTCTTCCTCATGACCAACCTAAACCTGCCCTCGTGCAGCTTAAGACTGTGTCTTCTCATCCTGTCACTAATTGCCCAGGAGAAGAAACTGATGCCCACCTGGCTACAACTTCCTTTCAAGAGAGTTGTAGAGAGTGATGAGGTCCTTCCTGAGCCTCCTCTTCTCCAGGCTAAACAACCCCAGTTCCCTCAGCTGCTCCTTATAGGACTTGTGCACCAGACCCTTCACCAGCTTCATTACCCTACTCTGGACCTGCTTCAGCACCTCAGTGTCCTTCCTGAACTGAGGGGCCCAGAACTGGACACAGTATTGGAGGTGCAGCCCCACCAATGCCAAGTAAAGGGGAAAAATCACTTCCATAGTCCTGCTTCTACTACTGATACAGTCCAGGATGCCATTGGCCTTCTTGGCCACCTGGGCACACTGCTGGCTCATGTTCAGACACTGTTGACCAGCACCCCCAGGTCTTTTTCTACTGAGCCACTTTCCAACCATTCTGCCTCGAGCCTGTAGCGCTACATGTGGTTGTTGTGGCCAAACTGCAGGACCCAGCACTTGGCCTTGTTGAATCTCATACCCTTGGTCTCAGCCCATTGATCCAGCCTGTCCAGGTCTCTCTACAGAGCCTTCCTACCATCCAGCAGATCGATGCTCCCACCCAACCTGGTGTTGTCTGCAAATTTGCTAATGGTAGATTCAATCCACTCATCCAGATCATCAATAAAGACATTAAACAGAACTGGGCCCAACCCTGATCCGTGGGAGACGCCACTGGTGACCGGCCACCAACAGGATGCAGCCTCGTTCACCACCACTCTCTGGGCACGGCCCTCCAGCCAGTTCCTAACCCAGCAGAGAGTGCCCCTCTCCAAGCCATGGGCTGCCAGCTTTGCCAGGAGAATGCTGTGGGGGATGGTGTCAAAGGCTTTGCTGAAGTCTTGATAGACCAGATAGACCACATCCACAGCCTTCCCCTCATCTACCAGGCGGGTCACCTGATCATAAAAGGAGATCAGGACCTGCCCTTCCTAAACCCATGCTGGCTGGATCTGATCCCTTGGTTGTCCTGCATCTGCCATGTGATCACACTCAAGATGATCTGCTCCATAACCTTGCTGGGCACCGAGGTCAGGCTGACAGGCCTGTAGTTCCCCAAATCCTCTTTCCAGCCCTTCTTTTGAATGGGAGTCACACTGACCAACCTCCAGTCGTATGTTGACATCTGTTAACTTTTTAACAGCTGTGGTTAACCAGGACTGATGGTAAATGATGGAGAACAGCTTAGCAAGCTCTTCCACCAGCTCCCTCATCACTCTAGGATGGATCCCATCCAGTCTGATAGACTTGTGAGAGTCTAAGTGGCTCAGCAGGTCACTAAGTGCTTTCTCCTGGATTACAGGGGGTCCATTCTGCTCTTATCTACCAGCTCAGGGGACCAGTTGCCCTGAGAATAACTGGTCTCAGTGTTGAAGACTGCAGCAAAGAAGGTGTTAAATACCTCAGCCTTCTCTTCATCTTTGGTGACTATATTCTCCCTCTGTGTGCAATAAAGAGTGGAGATTTGCCTTATGCCTCCTTTTGATATTGATATATTTATAAAACCACTTTTTATTATCCTTTACAGAAGTGGCCAGATAAAGTTTTGAGCTTTTGCCTCTGTAATTTTCTTTCTGCAAGACCTAACGATATCCTTAAACACTTCCTGAGTTCCCTGCCCCTTTTTCCACAGGTGATACAGTCTCTTTTTTAACCTGAGTTCCTACGAAAGCTCCCTGTTCAGCTAGGCTGGTCATCTTCCCCTCTGTCTCATCTTTTGGCGCATAGGAACAGCCTGTTCCTGTCCCTTCAAGAGCTCTTTCTTAAAGTATGTATTATTTAAAATTCAAGTATCTATTGAAGTATATGAGGAGAAAAGGCCCTAATGCTGTGCAAGCACTGCTCAGCAATAGCTAAAGCATTCCTGTGTTATCCACATTCTTTTTAGCACAAGTTCACAGCAGCCCCATAAACTCTGCCCCAGTGAAACCAGCACACCAAGTTAAGTTGCCAGTTCCTTATTGAGCAATATAAAACATCCAGTAAGTGTGGAATGACCTCCTGGCCCTCAGTGCCAGTTGAACCGTGCTAAAATACACCCATCCGTGCATTCCTGCCTGAGCTAAGGACCTGCTTCTCAGTTTGAAGAGCAAACTTTGTGAGGGAGTATGGGCTTTGAAGATCTCCTTTCTGAGTGACTCTGAAGCTAAGGACCTGGTAACAGCCTCTGCTTAGCAGAGCTTCTCTGCATAGAGAGATGGGGTAATCTACAGTGTCTGTCCCCCTGTGGAAAGGAATTGTAAATTTAAAGAAAAAGTATCAGTTTTCTGGTACTGGAAAGAAAAAAACCAGCTGCTTTTAGATCTCAACCTGTGGAAAATGAATTGGCTTTCTGTAAAAGGGAGTTTTATTTGAGGAGATGGGTTGATGTTCCAGCAGGCATTAAAACTGAATGGCTTCTCCTGCAGGCCAAAAGTGACTGTCTCTCCCAGGTCAGGTTGTTCTGCAGCCTGGTCCTGTAACTGGCCTCTTGTTACTTGCTGCTGAGCAATATTTAACCATGAAGCTCTTCTGCTGCAGTTAAGTCTTCAGTGCTATTGCTTCCTGCAGAACTCTTCCAAAGTAAATCTGAAGGTTGTCTTTTTTTTTCCTTTATGGTTTGCTTCCAATCACATCTTTCCTCAAGGAAATCTGCAAAATGACCACTTCTTTTTAAGTAGCAGTTTAAAATTCTTTTAAACACGAAGTTTCAGAAGAATTTTACATTGATTCTTACATTTTACTTACTCAGATTTAAATTTCTAGTTTCATTCTTGCATTCCTGCTCTCACATCAGTACAGGCATACAGGAACTTCATAAATTTAACTCTCAAGCACCCTGACACATTTTCTTTTTGGTAGACATGGTGTTGATGTGAGATTTCAGCTGGAGTTCTGCTCACAGGCAGGATGGTAATGTCCCATCAATCTGTCATACCCTCATTTCTTTTGCCAGATAAAAGTGTTTAGACAGGATGTTTTCCTGCACTACTGTGAGATTGCAGAGGGAAATAGATAAATACTGGTGTCATTTTTTCAGTTTGTGTTGAAGATGCACTCCTGATATGCTTGCTGGTCTGGTGTGGCTAAGGTTAGTTCTGTTCATCTTTTACAAGCCACTACCCTTCTAGACAGCTGAAAATACATGAATTGCTTGAAGCTTCTGGGGTTATCTCCTTTTTCAAGAAATAAACACAGTACATCAAGAAATCTAAATAAAATGGGTGGTTTGAAAAAACTAAGTCTTATATAGCTAAATGTAAAAGTTATTCAGGGTTGTTGAGACATCAAGGGGATCTTTAGCTACAGAAAGGTTTGTGGGGATATTTTTTTTTTTAACAGCAGGTCTAGCCAAAGTTTTTATTGGCAAAAACATGCTATGTAGTGTGGTTAGGAGCTTTTTTCTATGTAATGCTTGGTGTTGCTAGACAATGATTAAGTTTAAAACCTTGGATAGAAAGCATATTCATGGAGTAAAATTGGTGTTTCTATGAGAACTTTTATTTTGAAATTAAAATTCCTGTGAGTTTAGAAGCTCGATCTTAATTTCATTATTAAAATAGTGAGTTCTGATTCATTCTTGTGGGCAAGAAAAATAGTTTTGCATTTATGCAGCAGAACAGATTCCAGATACTCCTTTGTTCCAGAAAAGCAGAAACTAGTTAATGGCCTAAATCTTCTAGACAGTAGGAATCTTCTCTGGTAATATTTCTTCTTTATATAGGAGTTGTGCAGCTGAAGACATTGCTGGTTATAGCTACCCTAAATATGCATTTAGTTCAAATACGTTCAATTTATAAATCTCTTTATAAAAAGATGATTGCAGCTAGAAACGTACAGAATAAACAAATGTATAAGGCTGTAAATAAAGAGAGACTAATGTTATGTGGTGCTGGCAACAGGCTAAGTTAGATTCATTGGGCAACATATCTTTTGCAAAGTCCATTGAATTGGAAGTAGATGGCAAACCAAGCTCTTGGTGCCTTGTGTTCCAGAACCTATGAACTATTCTGAAAAGTATAGCAAGTGTAGGGAGGGTTGAAAGTAGTAAAGAATTTAAGTAATGTCATAGCTTCAGTGAGACTCTCTTACATTCTTGGTTATAGAATAATATGGAAAGACTGGAGAAAAGAACTACAGGTATGGTTGTCAGTTTAGAAGAATATGCCGAAGGCAAAGAGTCTGAATATGAAAAACTGTTCATTTCTCTAGCCTAAAAAGAAGGAGGTTAAGCCATAAGGGAATATCTTTTAAGGAGGAGTGTGAAGTTTTTCTGGTGTTTGGGGAATGTAGTGGTTTTTAGTTTGGGGTTTGAGGCATCTTTTTTGTTTGTTTTTTGAAGAGGATACTTCATGAAGCTGAAAGTCTATCAAAATTCAGAATTGGAAAGCTGAACTATACAACGACCTAATTTGTGAGATATTGACTTTCCTTTCTTTAGCTGCTTTATAGAACTCAAATTCCTCCTCAGTCTCAAGACAACTAAGTGAAATTCTATCATCTTTATTATGCAGGAGGTCATATTTGAATGATCCCTGATCTTGCTCTGTAAATGTTTTTTTAATGATTTTTTTTTTCTTTCCTCTTCTATTCTCTCCCATGTAAACTTCTTTTCCTCCTTCCATTGAGTGTGTCTGATGGTTCTGTCATTGGGAACCAGTAATGCAAGTCTTCACTACCAGTTATGGAATGAAAACAGACAAACTATTCTTCAGGGCTGGATTAAAAAAGTTTCTGGGAATAATTAAACTAATTCATGGCTGAATAATGCAGGATTTGACAAGATGACAGAGGGATGTTTATTAAAGTTGAGCCATGTGTGAGAAGGCTTCATCCACAGTAATCGGCTTTTTTGGATACCTCTGGGAGTCAGAATGCTCTACAGGATGTAACAGCGGATTGGTCGACACCAGTCTGAGCTGCTAGGCATCTGCTTTTAGTGTATCTGCCTTCAGAAAATTGAGATTTTACTTAAAAGCACATTTCTCCATAAACTATCGCACTGTTAACTGTGCGATAAAAAACACAGCAAATTTTTACCCATGTTTCAGTTGTGGGTTCTTTAGAGGTGTGCTGTGAGTGAAGGCTGTATGGCTTTCGAGGCATTTTTTCAGCACATCAGAAAAATGTGGTGACTATACTTTTATTTTGGAGCTTCTACCAGGACATGCTTAGATTGATAACCTTGGAAAATATGAAATGAAACTAATCCTGTAACAAAAAATTCCCATTATCTTCTGTTTTTCCATTCTTATTGAGCAGGTTTTTGTGTGTGCCCTTTTGCTGAAAAAGCCGCCTTCTTCAGATAACGCTCAGATGATCCTGTAGATCATTAACCACTTACAGAGTTTGGCATGTGATGTGCAACACACCACGCTGACATTCTTGCATAACTTTTCAGTGTGTTATTTGTCCTAAAAATGAAAGGCCCATTTAAGTGAATTTCTTTGGAAGAATTGTTTTTTGTTGTGAATTGTACCAAAGTATCACTTTTGGAATGTTAATTGGTGTTCTAACAGCATTTAAAGAGTCAGTTGAAACTGCTTGACCTATTGGTATAGTTCAAGTTCGAGAGGAAAAGATGTTCTCCAAAAGGACAGAGGTATGAAGGGGATTGTTCTCCCAACAAATCTGGGCTTTCTTGAATGGGTTGGCCTGTTATCATTCTGGGTGTATGTAGCAAAAAAAGAAAAACAGAGAACACAGTGAAAATAGAATTGTGAGCACTTTTTGTGATGAAAACCATAAAGAGAAGCAAATTAATAATAGTTGCTGCTGTCATCTGTTTTAGCTGGCTGTTGAGATGAGATCTTACCACTGCATACAAATATCTCAAGAGAATGGGGCCAGAGACAATTTATTGGTGCCCAGTGACAGGACAAGGGGCAACAGGCACAAATCAAAACACAGGGAGTTTCATCTAAATATTAGGAAAAATTTCTTTACTTTGAGAGTGATGGAGCACTGAAACAGGCTGCCCAGAGGGTTTTGGAATTTCATTATCTGGAGATATTGAAAACCTTCCTGGACGTGATCTTGTGCAACCTGCTCTAGGTGAGCCTGCTTCGGCAGGGGGGTTGGGCTAGATGGTCTCCAGAGGTCCCTTCCAACTCCAACTATCCTGTGATTCTGTGTCACTTTCCTTCTGAAAAGGCTCTAAACTAGCAATAAGCTTGAATCTGTAAAGAAATATAGAGAGCATTACTTTTATCAAAGTTAATCCTTTTTAAGGAAAGACTTATCTTTCATAAGGTAGGTGAAGTGGCTACAATTTTAGGGCAAAATCTTTTACGTACTTCATATTTATACTTCATATTTGTTGGTCCTTGCTGAAACATGTCCTTATTTATTTAAACAAATCTTATTTATGGCATATTAGTTAGCTTTAGTTTAGTTATTATATTTAAAGGAGAGGGGAAAGAAATAGGCTAAAAGAAATGTGATTATAGCTTTCTTTCATTAGATATATTACTATTCTTAGGTATGAAGTGTAGTGGAATTTCCATTTCCAGTAAGTAAGCACCCTCTTTTTCTTTATTTCGGATGCTTCCTAGTGATTCTTTCTGTTTATAAAGCTTCTGGATTAATTTCTTTCCTGATCATGATTGTAACTCAAAAGATTTAATTCATATGCTGCCTTTGTATTAGAACAAGCAAAAAGAGCAAAACTTGATACAGCATACGCAGTACGGTTGTTTATTTTGTTTTTTTCCTCTATGCTTTGTCTTTATAATCTTTAAAAACTTACAATTTTTCCATCTTTGTTCTTTTTCACTTATTTTATGTTTTGGGGTTTTTTTTAAATGTAGCTGGGGAGTAGCAAGACGTGATTTGTGTTTTTTGTACCCTTAGATAAGGCAGGGGAAGTGAGTTGCTTTTCTTAATGCACACTAGTAGGTGCTGGTGTAGCCTAGTCTTCCAGGGGGTAGTTGTTTTCTCTTGTCAGAATGTTAATAGCTAGTGTAGATGCCTGAAAGAATTCTGACTTTGTTATGTAAAGGAATGGATATAGAGGATGGATTTTATATTTTTCCTTGCATGTTATGTTGGATACAGAATCTGTAGTAATAGACCTTGATGCTTGGTAACACTAATAATCTCATCCAGCTTTTCCTGAATACTATTGTAGATTTTTCCCTTATTCCATGGAGAATTTATTAGTATCTGTTAAATATTCCTAATCCTTGTGAGTCCCTTCTAACTCAGCACATTCTGTGATTCTGTGATAAGTTTGCCTCCAAAGATAAGGTTTATGCTCTTTTTAAAAAATCTGTTTAAGAATTAGTCCTTTCCAATGACCCTTCAGTTATTCATCACTGTGTATTTTTCCTACATTTTGATTTCTATAATAATTTAGATTCCCTAATACCACAATTTACATATATTTTTGGATGTGTTTTATCCCATGCATTGTTGGATCACTGATGGTAGTTTAGTAGACTTCTAAAAAAATATCTTTAATATTTTTATTATGTAGAAGGGCACAACTCAGTCTCTCAGGATAAAACTCATACTGTGGAACCATAACTCATAAATTTGGGATTATAGTGCCAAAGCATTTGACCAGTAGATTGTATAAGATTTCTGAATGTGAATTCAGCAGGGACTAAATTATAGTGACATAATGTAAAGCATTGTGCACTGAGCTCTTGGGATCTGCCTTTTATTCAAATGTCATGGAGTTAAATGTATTAGAAAGCATCTTCTGCTTCACTGTTTAAGTTCATAAGGCTTTCTCATCTTTGGCAGTCAACTCAAATACATTGTTGGTTCCTCTGAATCTGGGACTTGCCTCCATTTGGATATTGTGATCTTTTTTTATGGGAAGATATTTGTAGCGATTGAAAGAAATGTCCTGAGTATATTTGCCTTCCTGAATGCCAGCTTCCAGGGGAGGAGAAGCAGCTTGTGCAGGACATTTCCTTTATCTATATAAAAGCAGCAGTATAAATACCTAAATGCTGTCAGGCTTGGTTCTTAGTAACTTTGGATACAAGCTTGTGAATAACCTCTGTGAGAAGGACACCTCTGTGGGGGGGTGGGGGTGGGAAGAAGGAACCATTTGTGCAACATGATGATGTGTTTTTATGTTTTAAATTAGAGTGAAAAGAAGAATGTTATAAAGACTGAAGCTGTGTTAGTTGTTTCTATTTATTTAAAAGTGTTTTTGAATTACTTTCTTTTTCTAAGACCGGATCTGAGGGGGGTTAGGTAATTCATAGGTAGTGATTGTGCAGTGGATGAATTCTAGCCTTTCTAGTCACTGATTTTTGTGTCCAAGGGACATGTTCATTAGTAGAGGTGTGGTATTTCTAGTATGATAATTAAAGCTGACTGAAGATCAGGGCTCAGACTGATCACGATTTGTTGTCTTGCCTAAGTGAGAAGTAAATGACTGCTCCTGGTTCATGTGGCTTGCTTTCTCACGCTGAGCTGCTGTTTCACAGAAGAAGCTTTATAAACCTAAAATGGTTCATGTTTGTAGAGTGGGGATGTTTGCAAGGTCTTGGCAATTTCAGACTCTTTCAGAACTCAAAGCATTTGTTCATTAAGACAAAAATGCATAGATTTAAGGGAAGAGATGGTCTCTTTCACAATTTTAAATCTTCTTTTTTATGAGATAAAGATTCTTGACTTAGCAATTCAGAGGAAATTGTGTTTAGAAGTGGAGTAAGCTTGTCTCAATCCTATATTACCTTGAGCCCACTTTCTTGACTGGCTGTTTTTGATGGTTTTTTCTTTGGAGAGCAATGTTTGTTCATTGTACACTTAACCCATGTGGTTGTTATTTTCTTCTTCTATGTATAGCTCTTTCTACTTTAAAACATGAAAGTGAAGCCCTTTGGGCATTAAGATCAGTACTTTCCTATGTTTATGTTAAATTCTACTTTGGCCAAGACATCCATATCTAATTTTAATAACTTAAATAGAAGCTCCTAAAACAGGACACGGTTCATGCCTTGAATGTTGATCCATATCTAACTAATGAGCGTAAACAAAATAAATGCCATCTTGTTTTTTAGTAGAACTAGACATCTGTTGCATTCTGAAACTTCAGTATACACAAGTATCTTCTATAATGCAGCTTTGCAAATGTATAATGCAGCTTTGCAAATGTATAATACAGAGTGAAGGTGGAGCTTAAATGAATTTTCTAGTTACTCAACTGGAATTGTTTTACTGGTTGTGGTTTTTTGGGGGTGAGGAGGGGGAGCGGAGTTTGTTAGGGTTTATTAATTTAATTATTTAGGTTTTTTCCCTCACAAAGGTTTTCATTCCATGGGGAATTTTGTCTAGAAGGAAAACCAAATGTTGGCATTTTTCTGACAGATCAGGAAGTCATGTATTTGGGCAGCTCATGGATATGTAGAAATTGAATTCTCCAGTGCTTTCTGACTCATGTTTCCACTAATTCCTGCTTATGTCCTCCATGTTAATCCTTTGGGATGGACAGCTTTATTTTTATCCCCAAGTAACCACAGGCATAGTCCAGTTCTTTAGAAAGCTCCTTACTTCAAGGGAAATGTGATAAAGTCATGTACAAGAAATGAATATCAACCTTGAACAAGATAATAAAGAACTCTGACTTAATTCTGTCAAAGCTTGACAGCCTGACTCACGCGTGGGGAGTAGCATTTTCCTGAAACCTTTAAGGACCTTTATGGTTTGTTTAATAGTCAGTACATATCTCAGTATATGTGCACAAACAGAAATCTCAGTTCCCAGAAAAATTGTTTCCCCTGATGTCCTTTAAAGGGTCACAACATTACTGCATTATCTGGGAACAGAAGGAAATGTTGTTCCCTTTTTCAAAAGGGAGCTTCTTTGTCTACTCTTGTGATCACGAGGATGTTCCTGCTGAGGTAACTCAAGAGCATAAGGGTCACCCCTTGAACCTTCATCTACTGCAGCTGAATCCTCAAAGCTCATTTCTTTTTAGTACTGATTTCTGTGCTGTGTCATGGGTGTCATACTTTCTCTTTTCTTTCGTCTTCTAGCTAACTCCCTAGGGCATAGTTCCTGTCCCTCTCCATGTACACTCAAGTTCAGACTCTTTTATAAAGGAGAAAGCATTTGAAAGGCAAAACCTAGCTGGTACCTTGTGTTTGTGTTAATTCCTCTCTACTGTTCAGATTACAATACTGTTAAAATCACAGTGAAAATTGTTGGAAGATACCTGATTTATGAACTGAGAACTTCCTGGATAATTTTGCACTCTTGTTCAATTTTAATGCAATGTTAATGTGCCCCTGTAGCCCATCTTTGTGTACTTTTCCCTGCTACATATTTGCTTTAGGAACTCAGAATTTAGGGTTCCGCTCAGACTGATATCAGTGTAGCAACATTACTTTTTTCGGTACTTGATGGAAGACCTTTTTATCTCTGTAGTATTTGTTGTGTTTTATTCCTCAAAACTAAAACAGCCTGTTCTGCATTCTTGTATGTGCTCAACACTGAGAGATTTAAAACTTGTTCTTCTGGTAGAAGTTTTCTTGAAAGAGTGCATGTGTGGGAAGTTGTGCCACTTCAGAAGTTGTGGTGAAAGCTTTTGAAGGGGTAGGAGGTAAGGAGCATTCAAATCTGTCTGGAGGAAGTCATTTGCTCTTGTAAATATCCACACAACTTCACAGGCTACTTTGCATACCACCCTCAGGGGTGGCTGGGCAGGAGGAGAGCTCCAATCCATGAGGCAGACTGAGGCACTGATGTGAGTGGATCCCACAGCTGGGAAGGGATGGGAATGCTTGGTCAGGCTGTGGTCCCATCCAGAGAAAGCATTCACAGGGGCTTCTGACTTCCAGCTGAGAGGTCGGGGTGCTATAGGAGGCTGGCTAGACCAAAGCCTAGGCTTCAAGTTCAAGTCTCAGCATATTTTAAATCTAGCCTTGCTTATTTATTAGGCAGGCCTCTAGCAACTCTACTTTTCCCTTCTTTCTCCCTTGGGTTTCTTACGAACTTTGTACTGAGGTCCATTTGGCTCAAAATTCTTTGATTTGTTTATGATGACCGTCATAGGACTTTGAAAATGCTCGAGGGCTGCACTGCTCCTGAGTGGATGGAGTCTCCAACAAGACTTCATATACTTGCTGGAAGAGCCTCTGAAAAGCTAATGGTGCTGCAGATGGGGCTACAGCTGTAGGGTTGTCAAACTGCTGTAAATAAGGCAAAATATAAGGATGAAAAGAAAAATGGAAATTAGTTTTGGTTGATTTGCTTTAAAAAATTTCCCTGATGTCCTGATGTGCCTTTGTGGTTGATTTGGTGGTTCTTGCAATTCCTTTGACTGCAAATTATTTGATAGTTCTGCCACTCTTACCGTTACCTTTATTTTTTTTTTTTTTAAGGGTGAAATTGTTTGATTGTTGGACTCAGGGCTTACTATTTAATTTAGCTAATTATATAAAAAGGAATGTGGTTGAAGTGGGACCAGATGTGTCCAGGGAAAGAAAACTGGCTATAAGAAGGCAATGGCTGTTCTCATGTGGTAGGTTTGTCAACCTAATGTCTGATGCTATTTTGCCTGACACCTTGAGGACAGATATTAGTTTAAATACTTAGTGTAGTTTGGGTTTTTTTTCCAAATTTAGAGTTGTTCCAGTCCTTAAGTGTCAGAAGTAGTCTGTGCAAGGAAACTGCTGAAAAAGTGCATTATGCAGTCTTTTTTGCATGTAGATTGTTCTGTGAGAGTGAGTGAGGGACACTATCCATTATTCCTCTGGCATAATTAACCCCTTATGCAAAGTAAATTCTTTCTGTTTCTTTCCCCTTTTAAACAATATATTAGTTGTAGAAGTAATCAGTTGGTAGTTACCACGTAGAAGTGCATTGGTTTAATCTTGCTGTACAAGATTAGATTAGCATATGAATTCCATAAAACAAATAATAGTATTGTTCTAGTACTTGGTTGTTGTAGCAAATGATTCTGGGGGCTGGATATTATGGTTTAGGCATCTGGAGTGGGAGAACAGAGGAGGATATATGTTCCGTTGTGATTTCCAGACCACAGTATAATCAGGGTTCGGATGAAAACAAAATCAGTCATGGCACAAACTTTTACTGGAAAATTGGAGACATTTAAAGACTCAGTTGCAGGGCAACTTTAAACATGAGATTGGAGGAAAAATTGCAAAAGCACTGACCTTCTCCCTCCTCTGTATCTCAGTCTCCCTTGCCCTTACCCAACATACCTAAACAAAGGCATAATTATTGGTTTGGTTTATTTTTTTACTACCTCCTTTTTTCCTACCTACCAGATCATTAAAGAATTTCTTTTGCTGGGGGAAAGCAAATCAGAAGTTACACAAAGTTGCACAGAAGCAGTTCTCCACTAACTTTGCCTAATGGTTTTCTGAATGCCATTCATTGAACTTTTGACCTCTGCAATGTCAAATACCACCTACTACCAATTATTCACTTTGCAGGAAAATATTTAAATTACATGCACGATTTTGATGTGAAATTCTCATTTTCCATGTAATGAGAAAGAGTAAATAGTTGTTTCTCAGTTACTTTCTCAGTATTAGGCCTGAATTTATAGACATCTGTTTCTACCTTTTTTTTCAATCATTCACCAGCCTGAGAGATCCCACAATTTTTCCTCATGCAAATGTTTCACATAGTTCTGTGCATTCTCACCACCTTCCTTTTACACCTCTTTATAGTGAATTCTGCACCTTTCCAAATCTATTTCTCTGGCTGTTACCAGAGTTTCCCTGAGTGTTAAAGGTGAAGTGAGCTTTGGATTTCATGTTCTATCTTGACGTTTTCCAGTTTTGTTTTATGAATAACAATGAACATTTTGTCTCTCTTTTGGCACTTGTGGAGTAGAGTTCTGACATTTGTTGAAGGATTTATTGCAGTGATGATTATGTTCCCAGCTGAAGTAGATTCTGAGTTCCTTTCACAGTGTGCATGTTCATGTGCAGATGTGTTTTTTCAATGTGTGCTGACCCACATTTTTCAGCATGAATTTCTTCTCCCTTTCCTATTCCACAGTCATTTACAAGGATTTCATGATATTGTAACTCATGGTGGTCAGTAGCTTTGTGCAGAAGATGAATGTAAGCAGGTGTCTTCCAGAATTTCTATAAACTGAGGTTCTGTGCAAAGAGATTGTATGACAAGAGAGTGTAGTTGCCTTTTTTTTCCTCTCTTTTTTTTTTTTTTTTTGTTTGTTCATTCACACTTCTCTAGTGACCTAAGGCTGATGCTGATGACTGGTTGAAACCTAGTGTGTTTTATCTATTGCTTGATTGGGTTTTGGGGTGTAAAGTGAACTACAGCATATTCTACATGTAGCAGGTATTGGGGGAAAGTAGCAGTTCTCAGTGGTAACACAGTGTGTCTTCTGCCTTATTTCCCTTAGTCCCATTACAAATACTAAAGAACATTTTTGCTTCTCAGAATTTAAAGAAGAGTCAGTTTTGTCTTCCAAGAAATGAACTTGAAGGATACCATCAAGGCTTCATCAGAAGTGCTGGAAGATACTTGCTAAATGATGAGGAAGAAACGTTTTAGCCGTTGGTTATTGAGCGATGGCCAGGGCAACTTAAAAGACAAATTACTTGTAGAATGTGTTTAGGGTTTTCTACATTATGTGTGTTTAATACTGTAAAAAAGCATGAATACTTGTGGTGGGACAGATGCATATCAATACTGGCTCTATACCCCCAACAAGAGTCTTTTCCTGTAAAACCAATGTACCTGAGAACTGTGGGCATGTAGCAGTTACAGTTTAGTCTGATTAAATAGCTTACAAAATCCCTCAAAATCTAGAAGAGGTTGGTTACTGATTTTGATCCAGATTTCTGAACGGGATGTACTTGAAAATGTGTACTGAATTTATAGAAGTAATAAATTCTAGCAGAATTTGAAGCAATACACTTCTGTTTATAAATGGTTAAATAGGTGGATGGGCCATCTGTGAGCCCAAGCAGAGCAGCAGTTAATATGACATAAGTCAACTAGTATGCAATTTAATAAAAAAAAAACCACAGTTCTTTTTGCTTTCACCTAGTGTGAATCCTGTGTGAGCTTGATTGCTCACTTGTCTTTCCAGACTCCCTGCTCTGAGATTGAGCAAGCGGTGTGTAGAGTTATTCTGTGGCACTGCTCCTCTCTTAAGGAAAAGCAGAAGGAAAAACCTGAAAATGCTACAAATAACACATTTTTACCTTCACTGCTTCGCACAGGGTTTTGAAATTGGCTTAAAATTCCTTAAACTCTTTTACTTGGTTAATAATGTGGCTTCCAGCACACTAACTTTTTGTTGTGTTTAAACCTTTGCCAGGACGGGAGCAGTTCCATGGCCTTGGGTCTATGTACTGCAGAGGAGCAGCTGCTGTGATCCTCACGTACGATGTGAACAGCTTCCAAAGCCTGACAGAGCTGGAAGAAAGATTCTTGGCACTGACAGACAGTGCAAGTGCTGACTGCATTTTTGCTATTGTTGGAAATAAAGTTGACCTCAGTGATGACTGTACTTTACCACCAGATGAAAATAGACCTGAGAAGTCTGTTGCCAGCTGTGGCTCGAAGGTGCGAAAACAAGTCCGTGCAGAGGATGCGATTGCGCTCTACAAAAAGATACTGAAATACAAAATGCTAGATGAGAAGGATGTTCCAGCAGCTGAGAAAATGTGTTTTGAGACCAGTGCAAAAACAGGATACAAGGTGGACTTCCTCTTTGAAACTGTGTTTGAGATGGTAGTCCCAATAATTGCACGGCAGAAAGCTGAGGGGCCAACCCAAACTGTAGACATCACGGACTACAAGCCAGCAAAAAGGACAAAGTCAGGTTGTTGTGCCTGACCCGTTTACGTGACGTAAGAAAAGGGGAGGGATTGTTCGCTCCAGCAAAATGAGGAGTAAGAAGTGCTTGCAGCTCACCAGAAAGGAAAAGTCAAAGCATAAATAAATAGACTAAAATGGTGTATCCAAAAAGAAACCAAAACCAACCCAACAAAAAAATCTTCTGACCATTAAAAGCTTCTGGGAAGCTCTCTGTATAAAAATGGGAATGCAAGTGAAATTATGGAGTAAGACTTGCCAGTTTCTATGGGCTCTGAAGACAAATGGTGTGTTAGTACAATTGGTAGTGACAATCATTTGGACGGTTTTGAAGGAGTCTGACTTTTAGTGACTTGTCATTTCATGTTGCATATAAATGATCTGTTTGTGTACTCTTGACAACTTTCATATAATTATCATTTTTCCCCTTATGATTCTAACTTTGGAAGATTGAACACATGGTACTTTTTTATTCTTAAGATTAAAAATAGAAAATCCAGGTATAATTTATATTTGTAGCTAATAAGTCAATTACAGTCTTTTTATGTCAGACATGACAGTGTACAATTCAGAAACTGAACTATTAAAATCACCGTGGATCTGTACTATTCATTTGGAGACTTTATTAATGGCAATTCTCCTTCCATAGTGGCCTTCCATGTATTAACAAGCAGCATCACAGCTCTTGCTGCTCTAATTGCGATTTGCAGGAGGAAGTTTTTTTGGTTCATTTTTGTCTTATGTTTCTTTTTAATGTAGATAGCAAAGTGTTTTTTGGGAAAGAAAGCAGCCTATTTTGTCTGCATTTTTGTAAAGACCTCTTTCTAGTGCCTGTAGGTATACCTGTGAGTACCTGTGTTCTATCTCCCTTCCCACTCCTTTTAAAGCTGCAGAGCTGCAGCTTTGATTTTTATCAGCTATGCATGACATTACTACCTGGAGTAGTAATTACCTCTACCTGGAGGGAAGTGAAGACGGGTGTGTTCTGATGTGAAACTAATGCAGGGAAGACAAACTCTCTTTTGTGGAGTAAAAAGTGTGTGAAGGAGCAATAATGAGGTACATGGTTTCTCTCCTGACTGCAGTAAAAAGGAGGGGCTTAATACAGCTCCTACAGCTCTTGGCTACAAAGAATGCATGCAGTGACCCAGGAGCTATGACTAGAGTGAAGAACTTCTAGTCTTTAAACACAGCCCCCCCCCCCCCAAAAAAAAACCCCTACTCGTCCCAAACAATAAATCTCAAAGATGCAGGTTGCAGATTTTCAGTTCTTCAGTTTCTTGTGTGGGGATTCTTTCACCTTCCTTTGAATGCTTCTGGTGTAATTTTCTAAAACTAAAGGGTTAGTTTTCTTATGCTTTGTCACTGCCTTTCTCTGTCCCACTCAAATCACAGTTAGTGCATGGGGAGACAATTCCTAAATGAATAATGAGTTAAATTATTACTAAGTATATTTAAGGCATTATTTTCCAAAAGTATATCCTCTTGAGCAAATTGCTGCAAAGTAGTAGCTTTATTTTCTGCTCTTAAGTTAAATTCACAGTACACATGTAGTGGGGAAGAAAAGCTCGAGAGAAAAAACACTGAACATTAAATAATAGAATCATAGAATAGTTTGGGTTGGACGGAACCTTAAAACATAATCTAGTCCAATCCTCCATGCATTGTACAGGGATGTCTTCAACTCAATCAGGTTGCTCAGAGCTCTGTCCAATCTAAACTTGAATGTTTCCAGGGCTGGGGCATCTACTACCTCTCTGGACATCCTGTTCCAGCATTTTACCACCATCACTGCAAAAAAAAAAAAAGTCTTCCTTATATCTAGTCTGCATCTACGCTCTCATGGTTTAAAATCATTGTCCCTTTTCCTATTGCTGCAGGCACTGCTGAAGGATGTCATATTTTGGGTTTGCAGTTTAATACCTACCAGTCTGTCAGAGACTGGACAGCATCTGAGCTGTGGTATATAAAAATGAGTACAATTAGAAACCTTTTAGCTATTAACAAAATTCTAGGGACAGTATCTAGTCTTCCCTCAGGACAGGAAAAAGGCAAGCAGGCCACAACCTCAGTCTTGTCTGTGACCAAAATGATCTGCTGACATGCCTGTGAGAGATTCAGCACTGGCTTTGCTGCCTCTGTTGATGTCTGAACCTGCAGCACGTCAGGCTTTTTGGGAAATGCTTTATTCATATCAGATCTTAAGGAATTCCTACAGCATTTCTAAAAGCTCCAACTTGGGTGTTTTTACCAAAAGAGATGACACAGTCTTGTGTGCTCTGCTTTTGCCCTTAGAGCTACACTTGTCTGGCATGATGTTGTGGCTTTTTAGTGTTGTTGGCTATTGTTCTCGAGAAATGTCTGGGTTATGATAGGTTGTCACTCTACCAACCTGTGAGATCGTGGGGTTGCACAGTTACACTTGGGAAATTGCGTAATACATGGGAGCTATTGATGAGAGGTCAGGAGGAGATCTGGGTTGCTCAGTGTGCATGCTAGCCCTGCTTCTTTATCACTTTCTGAATCAGATTCTGCCTTCAAGAAAAACTTGAAAGATTCTGGAATTTGATGTAGGATGTTTGGAGTTTTTTTTAAATGTACTAGTAATTTAAACTGATATAGCTGAGCTCCATTTTTACAGCCCAGTGTTGATGCTCTATCTGCTGCAGTGGTGCCTATGCATGTCTGCAAGCATTATTAGAGAGCACAGTTCAACCCTCAACACTGAAATTGCACAGAATGTTTTTTTCTGTTTAGTGGTGCTAAGGTTTTTTTTTTTTGCGGTTTTGTTCTTTGTTTATTTAGGGTTTGTTTTTTGTTTTAAGAGCATAGAGAAGCAATGCAATATGGCCTGTATCCTAACATGAATTCATTAATTTCCATGTTGCTTCTGCAGATAGATCCTGATATCCCAGCACTGGTAAAGACATCTTTTTACCCCTCTTCCCTCACCTTCCATCCTACATAATTTTACTGAAATAATTAATCATCACCTACTGATGGGGAAGAGCAGTGAAGCTGCAGGGTAGGGACTGGCAGCACAAGAACTACGCAGAAGCACACTTGTTTTAACTCTTGTTGCCTTAACAGCCACAGAGCCTAGCAGCTGATGTAGCACAGCAGCTGTGGGCTGGGCCACCAGTCATGCTGGGCCAGCACTGAGAGTGACTGTGCCATGCACTGGTTCAATGCCAGCACTTCTGCACCCCACTGGCTGCAGCACATTTTTCTCCATCACTGTGAGGTCGCTTTCCCCATTAATAACCTCGCTGCGTGGCCTGGAGCTGGGCATGTGGTGGTGCTGCTGAAGCCAAGGGAAACCCTCCCTGCAAGGAGAAGTGAAGGCGGGTGAAGGCATGGACCAGGGACTCTGCCTATCCTGCCTTGGAGGGGAAACTTATTTTACAAATGTTGATTTTCCCCCCTCTCTCTCCCTGTTATGTCTCGTGATTGGATAGGAAATGTTATTTTTGGCAATGCTGAGTGAATGTAAGCTATAGGCCTGCCTGTGCCCGAGGTGATGGCTGAGCCAGGCTGTGAGCCATGGGGGAGGGAGGGATGGTAGGGTGAACGAGTGAGGATCTGTGCCAGGCTAGTTGGGACGCATCCATTCTGCTTCCTGCCCCTCACGGGTACTGATGGTGCAAGACTGAGGTTGTCATTGGCCCTTGACAACCCCAACAAGGCTTCAAGTCTTGTGGGGGCCACAAAAGGAACCAGAAGTTCCTCAGTGTCCATAGGACTGGCAGAGCTGCTGAGCTGCCTGCTTTGGCTTAGTCACCTTCTTGCCCACATCACAGTGGGAAAGTACCCCTGCCTGTTTTTGCTTCTCTGCTCACAGGTCATAGGGAGCAGTGATGTTACTTCTTCCCCTTGTCCAGTATGTCTTGCACCACTGTGCGCTGCGTAGCTGTGGGACCAGACCCCCACTCACTGTCAGTGGGGGCAGGTGGCCACCTCTGGGGGGGCTGCTGGTCCCTATGCAGTTACAGGGGCAGATTCTGCCTGCACTGGGGTGCTGTTGGCACATTGGCAGTGACCCCTCAGCTTCTCCTCTGGCAGCAATCTGACACCTTCCGTGTCAAGGTCCTGTTTACTGCTTGCTGTTTCCTGATTTTCTATTTCTGGCAGCCATGGACAAGCCCAGTCATGTACAGTGTGAACAAGTTCGGCTGATTGGGTTGATACACTCTGAGCAAATAATTGGTGTCAACTCACATCGCTATGTTGACTTCACTATATCTGTATGTACTATTACCTACAGAAGTGGAATATAATCTCATTTACCTTCTCCAGGATCAGGACCACATTACAGTTCAGCATGTTTTCAAACAGGAAAGTGTAGGAAGCAAACGGGATACTTTGTAGCAAAAGATTTGGTCAAACGGAGGCAAACCACTTTTTTTTTACACATCCTAGGCTGGAGCACTGTAGTTCAGTAAAAAGACTGTTTTGTTTTGCTGTATCTGAGTTTTTCCTCTATAAGAATGTTTTAACCTCCTGAAAGTGGGTTCTAGAATCACAGAATTGTGCAGTGGTTTGGAAGGGAATTTAAAGATCATCTCCTTCCAACCCACTGGCCCACTTCCAATAGACCAGATTGCTCAGAACCCCATCCAGCCTGCCTTGAACACTTCCAGGGATGGAGCATACACAACTTCTCTGGGCAACCTCTTCCAGTGTCTCACCACCCTTACAGTAACAAATGCCCTCCTTCTGTCTAATCTAAATCAACCCTCTTTCAGTTAGAAACTGCTGCCCCTTGGTTTGTTCTTACAGGTCTCGGGAAAAGGTCACTCTCTACATTGCTTATAAGCCCCCTTTAGGCACTGGAAGGCTGATATAAGGTCTCCCTGAAGCCTTCTCTCCTTCAGCTAAACAACCCCAGTTCTCTCAGACTGTTCATAAGAGAGGAAGTAAACTTGCAGCTAAGAGGTAGTTTGAGTCAGTTCCCCTCCATGCAGTGCTCCAGATTAGCTCACAAAGTGAAATGCTCCGTCTGCTGTGAGTATTCCACGTGTTTGTGTGCACAAGCTTCCTCCTCAAAGAAGTGATTGCGCAGGCTTTGGAGAAACACAGATGTGAGTACCCAGCACATGACATACACAAAGTACAGAAGTTCAAGCCTGCTTGGCACCTTGGGGGGTTTTGTAGTTGGTTTGGTTTTTCCCGCACCATGATGGTGTGTTCAACTCAGTGCTGTGCTGGTACTGCTCTGATCAAACTTAAGAACAGCAGCCTACATGAGCCAGAGAAAATGGAGAGGCAAAGCAACTGTTGGTGGAAGACCTACCTGCTGAAGTTTTAAGTACAAAAAAAGTCAGCTTCATAGGAAGATTACCAAACATATTAGCTATGAAAATCCAAATAGTTTACTGTTGACATAATTGGTTTTTATAGATTTGTACAGCCTCCACTTGGATTCTCTTAAAACACTGAATGTGCTGCACTGCCAGAGATGCATGCTGTACAACCCACAAGTGATAGTTGTGTGATCATCCCACAACCACTGATGCCCAGCAACAACCTGGAAGTTGCCTATTCTTGGGTATTTGTTACTGCCATGTGTAATTTAAAAGAATTGGCAAATGTGGAATAGATTTAGCTTATGTTGACTGCAATATTTTCAGTTCTAAATGTTTTATTTAGCTTAAACAACTAACAGTGTCATAAGTTTGTTTAGGGGCTGCCTTTCAGAGAGACAATATGGCCAGACAGCTCATTTCAAGCTCAGGTAATCTCTGTTTATAGACATATCTAATTATATGTTTAGGTTAGACAGTGTGCTAGCTAAGTACCAGAATGGAGCCTATAAGAAACCTGGATAGAGATATTTTACAAAGGCATGTAGTGACAGAACAAGGGGGAATGCCTTCTAAGTGAAAGAGAGCAGGTCTAGATTAGATAGTAGGCAAAAAATTCTTTGCTATGAAGGTGATGAGGCACTGGAATACATTGGCCTGAGAAGTTGTGGATGCTCCCAACGTGTATTTAGCATCAGGTTGGATTTGGCTCTGAGCAACCTGGTCTAGTGGAAGGTATCCCTGTCCATGGCAGCGGTGTTGGAACTAATTGATCTTTATGGTCCCTTCCAACCCGAACCATCCTATGATTCTGTGATTTTAGGAACTTTAACTTGATTTATACTTTATATTTTTTGTGGAGGTAACACATGTCAAGTTTGGTAAATGTTGGTTTCTTGAACATTGTAGAGCATGAATAATAGGTTGTTTTACTTTGCAACATCACAATTTATTGGCTTAAATTGTTTTAAGAACACATTAAATGCTATTTCAGTTATTCAGCTTAAACAAGCAATTTTAGACACAAATCTTCCCTACTGGATCTTTTTAAGTGTCATGAAATAAACAGGTGTATTCCTGGTTGAAGAGTTTGGGTTTCAGTGGGAGGAGCTTTCTGGGAGTGCTTTTCTAACTCCTTAGGTGCAAACAAAGTAATTTAACAGAGCAGCCCATATGGAAAATAACAGTTAACAAAATAGAAATCATCAACAAATAAGTGTAGAAAAAACCCAGGTTTTATTTATGATACAGTGAGGATGGAATGTAATTATAAAAGCCAAGAAGCACCTGAAGCAGGAGCGAGGTGAGCTATTAAAAATCAACTGTCATTGCTATAAAAGTCTCTTCTTCCACTTCAAATTAAACATTCAGGTATATAACCAGATTATGCAAATAAGAATTTTTCAGCTGATCCTTTTTTTCCCACTCTCTTGAAGTGGTGACAGATGATTTTGGGTTAAATTGCTTCTTTCCACAGAAGGAAAGAGCTAGCCATTCTGTCATTTATCAAGCCTTTACTATGGGAAATGATGGTGCCAAATAAATGCTTTGTTTCCTTCCTTTTTGCTTTTGCAAGGATGGCTGTGTGCAAATTGGGATGGTGGTCATCCCATTGCCACATGTCCCCAGCTACCAGGACAGCATGCCTTCAGACAGCCAGCTGGCAGGTCTGCAAGTTCTGTGTTTGAAGGTCATGTGGCACCGAGCAATGCACTCTCCTGCAGAACCCACCCTATGTGCAATAGCTGCTCCAACAGCAAGTGGCTAAAATCGTTTTGTGATGAGTGGCTTGATTTCAGAGGGGAAAAGCTGCAATGAAAAAACCAATTGGTGCTGCTGCTGTGTGGGTGGTGTGACACAGATGAAACGTCCACAGCATCCTCTGGCCTGGGGTATGTCTAGAAAAAAATCATCAAGCATATAAAATAAAATGCTGATCTTCGTCCTAGAGACTCCTAACCAAATAGGAAGAGTTGCATTTTGTGGTTACTGTTTCTGGGAGGCCTGTGGGCTTCTCTGCTATTGGCAATGGTTAAGTGCTAAAGCATGGTGAGGCTTGAAAAAAACCAAAAAGATGTTTTGTGTGTGTTTGAAATGCCCAAGCATAAAATACTAAAAGTTAGGTTTCAATGCTGGACATAAGCATTTTGGATCGCAGTATATTTTCATTATTTTGCAAGGGTTTAGTACTTCGATCACCCTGTGTTAATTTATGGAACTGCAGCTGTTAGTTTTCACTGCTGTGACAAATGCAGTAAATAGAAAGATACATATATTCTGTTAAAGTAAATGTGGTGGGCATCTGTCCAAGGTAACCATTTATTATTGAAGTTTTTTTGGTGTTTCAAAGCTGTGAGTATTTCTATCATTTGGCAAATGATGTAATGTTAGACTAGCAAAAAGTGTGTATATATACTGCATAGTAGGAGAACACAGCGCTAGATCTGTGTGTTAGACTTAATCTGCTTTTACAGACAATTAAAAAGATTTGTTTCCATTCAGCTGTTGAGGTAATAAGTTAAAAAAAGCACCAACATGATCTGTTTAGTTGTCTAACCATCACAGAAGGCTCCACTGTATAAGAACTACATGATAAGGTGGTTCCTTATACTGTGAAAGTCTTCTATAAGTTTTTCATGCAGACTTGACATCTGCTGATGTGGCTTCGGATGAGTCCTGCCTTGAGTGTGTCTGCTGAGGGCTTGCTTTGGAAGGGTTGGTCGATCGTAGTGAGCCAGAAGCTGTATTTGTTTGCAAAGTAGTGACAGGTTCCGCGGGCGCCGTTGCATTCGATGAAGGGAGTCGCTCTGAAATCTTCCAGGCAGCTCCCAGGAGAAACCAGTGACTGTCCTCCACCTTCATCACCAGCAGCAGTGTGCTAAAGGAGACAAGGAAGGCAGCATTCAGAGTGCAACCTCAGGCAATGCTGTCATAAATTCACATGTGTGAAAAGAGAAAAACTGCTAGGATTTCTTCTAATTCTTATCTCCAAAGCAGAAAGTCAGCCAGTCCTGCAGTTTTGTAAGGGTTTGGCTATGCTACAACTATATAAAGGAGCTAGCTCATGTGCTGATGCCATTTTAAAATCTTCTTTCCTATAGTTAAAATTTTCACTGTTGGAAGTCTTAAAATTGGAGAATCATTGGGAAGGGCTGACTGGAGGTCACTTCAACCAGTCCCCTCCTCAGAGCAGGGTCTACACCAAAGTTGCCCTCAGTCACTCCAGGGAGCTGTTCAGTTGTTAATACCTCCAAGGATGGACTTCCCACAACTTCTCTGGGCAACTTGTTCCTCTGTTTTATTACCCTCACTAAGAAGAACTTTCCACCATATATCTAACTTGAATTCCCCAAGTTATAAAGCCTGTCTTACTCTGCATCGCACATGAGGAGCACTGTGGAAACAAAATTATCTTCTATGCAGATAACTATTTCCCTCTATGATGTTTTTTGACTGCAAATTACACCAAAATCGTGCATCTTTACATCACTCAACTGTTACCTTTGACAGATACTGTGATAACGAACTGAATGTTACTTTTCTTCTGTCAAAGACATTGCTAACAAAATGGGCATTTTCTCTGTCCCTTTAAGGAGCTGTACAGCTGTATTTTTAAGTGATACCACTGAATTTTCTGTTAGAAACTGAAACAATCTACAATATAAAAGAAAGAAGCTGGAAAATAGAGTTCTTAAATAGTTTTGTAAATGTTGGGAGAAATCTGGGCACATCCAATAGATTTGCCTGCCTGTGTTTTAATAAACACCATACTATGAAAGTGCAAGCTGCAACTGCCTTGGTTTACGCTGCAAGAGGTCCACTGTGTTAGACAAATAACAGAAATGGCCACCTTTTAGCTGAATAAAGGACTGATCTCTGGCTGGTGCCACATAGTGCTGAGGTTTAGATGGTTGTGGTTTTTAAAAAAAACCCCACAAAGCAACAACTCCCTCCTTCCCAAAGGCTGCCACCTAGCACGGGCAGGAATCCATGCTGACTGATACTGTACCTTACTCAGGGGAATGAGGTGACACATTTAAGCCAAGGAATTAAAACAGTATGTACTCTGAGATAACCACAAGTGTGCTGTACTTCTTTCACAGTTGCCTGAGAAGCAAAAATGTGTACACCAAACACTTCATTTGTTCCAAAAGCCAGCTGGGAAAATGTGAATTCTTCTCACTGTGTGTTCCATAGTGCTGACAGACTTTGTCCTGGCAAAAACTTATTGCTAAAGTGACAACTTTGCTCTTAAAAATGCTCAGTGTTTACACAAGGTTTTGCAAACATTTAATTAATCCTTGGAATTCTCATGAAGTAACTATGAGATTGGTATCGGGGCTTTTTATAGAAGCAAAAGAAAGGTCAAACTTAGGGCTGATCAAAAATTTGACCTGCTCTCCAAAACTGGGGGGTATATTTTCTGTAAGTAATTTCAGATTTCCCTTTTACCTTATTTTCTGAAAATTTAAGTTTTTGGCTTTGGACATACAAATGGTTTGTGGGTAAGATTGACTGTTGTTCTTTTATGATGTCTTCTGCCACAGAAATCTTATTTTTCTCCCAACAGAGCAGAATTCAGCCCAGTCTTCAATGAGTTAACAACATGGGCACACTGTTGCAGGTTTTGACTCTTGTGTACATCAAGCAAATCAGAAGAACGAGTGTCTGTTAGATTGTTCACTGACATTCTAGCTGCTCTTTACCACAGCCAGTGTTAAACCCTCCAGTGCTCAAATGATCCCTCTGTATGGTCTTGCAAGAAATGCAGGTCAGGCCCTTCAGTAGGTCATCTGCTGCACACCTAGCACTAAGTTCTTCTGTAACATCCCACTTCTGAATTACAAGATAACAAGCTCTCAGAGATCCTATAAAGCCAAGCTCTTATTGCCATTACAGATACAACACGGAAGCTTGATTTTAAAAACAACCAGAGACTGTCTCTCTTTCCAGACTCAGTGAAAGACTTTGGCTTCTAAATCTTCAACCAAACACCTAAGATTTTTAAGTTTCAGAAAGAAGGGGAAAAGTTGTTGGTTTTTTTATTTTCCAGATCAAATCCTTAACAGTGATAAGTAACTCTTAATCTTTAGCTGTGAAAATGCTTTGTAGGCTATTGTTGCACCTCAGTGCAACTTAATTTTTTAATTCACAGCTTTATTCTGCTCTGAAGCTCTATGTTGTACAAAAAGTAAGGTCTCCATATGCTATGCTGAGAAGAGACCATTTTCTCTGAAATTCACAGAAATTTTGTTGTTCCTCTTTGGTTCGTGGAAACTAGTTTTGCAGTTCCCTGGTTCCCCAGTATGATGCATGGTTTTGATCTTGCTGGCTTTAAAGTGGAGCAGCCTTCCTAGTATCTAAGACTCAAATATAAAACCCAGTGCCACACAAAATGTGACACTGGAGACCAAATACCATAAGGAAGGAATATCCGATCCACAAACTGCGCCAGCCCTCAGGACAGTGAGGAATAGAAGCTTCTTGGCTATGGACAGCGATTGCCACAGCTGGGGCCTCACAAACTGAGCAGCGACTGATATATGGCTTAATCTCATCTTCTGCCACAGGCATCATTGGAAGAGGTGCTGTAGTTGAGAGCCAGTAGGATTTATCATTTCGACTTGCATAATAACAAATATCCCCAGGGTTACAGTAGAGGAATGGCATAGTACTAAAACGAGACAAACATGAGCCAGCCAGCCCTGTTAAAAAAAAAAAGAAGAAGAAAAAGACCAGTCATTCTCACAAAGGACAATACACATTTTCAGTTTTCTGCTCTTTCCCAAGCACCTGCCAGTAAAACCCTGTGGTCCAGAACATTTTGCTGGCTTTACAGGTTCCCTGGAACAACAATGACTTTCAGGAGCTCTCTCAGGGGCACTCTATGAAGCCATGAAGTTTTTATCTTCTCATTTTGATGTTTCCTAAGCCTGTTTGCTGAAGTCCCAGTTTTGGAATTGAGGCTGCTGCCAGCAATATCTGTACATACCTAGATCCTGGTTGTGTGCTTTCTCTTGCCCTTCAAAATACAGCAGGCTGTATCCACTCCAGAGTTTGTTCATGCCAACTGGGCACATTGGCTCTTGATCAGACTGGCTGTGCTTCACCAGCAGGTAGCCCATGCTAACACTGCGACCCGGCATGCCTGGTGGCCCGGGGCTACCAGGGCGGCCTGGCTGACCTTAGAACAGGGGGTAAAAGAAAGAATACAGCTTAGTTGGTGCTCCCACAAATGATCTGATGATAGCTGATATTCCAGCTAAGCTGCTGATGAATAAAGCTTAATTGCATGATGCCTCTTCTTATGGTAAAGTTATTGTAAAAGGAGCTGCAGTTCTAGCATTACAGCAGCAGTTTTTGAACTGGATCAGGCTCCCTGGTTTCTAAGATGATGTCAGAGCTAGGGAAAGTCACAAATAAAATTCTGATTAATTTGAGCATACTTAGTACAATACAGATAAGCATATTTTTCCTTTAAAATGTTTTCTTACTCCAAGATTAACCAATGGTTTTTGAATTGCTTGCATTTGATTCATTCACTTGAAACTATGCTCTGCAAATACCTTTTTCTCTATGTACTTAGCTAATTAAGATAGTAATAGTTCTGCTCTTTGATTTGACAAGGACAGAGGTATTTCTTTTACAAATACATTCCCTTAAACTTCATCTGTCCAAATATCACCTACCTAGCCATTCATTTCCACGAATGTAACTGTTAGTAAAACACTACACTGAAAATACTTAAAGAGAATATAAAAATACACTCAGATCAAAACAAACTCACGAGTGATTAGACATCTACATCTATCAAAATTTATTCTGAAAATATTGCTTTAAGATAACTGTTAAAGGTTGTCCCTTGTGAAGTATCTATAATGACAGAAACTTCACAATCTGCTCCTCTCTCTCCCTCTCTCATTCTCTCTCTCTCTCATTCTCTCTCTCTCTCCCCCCTCCCCTCCTCTCCCTCCAGTGACCTAGTAACTACAGAGCAATTTATTGCAGTGAAATGGGAAAAGGGAAGAAGTGTCATGTGATACCTCTTACCTTCAAATCCCACTGGACCCTGAAATCCTGTTCCTCCTTGTTCACCTCTGGAGCCGGGAGGAGCTGGAATACCACCCCTGCCTTGGAGTCCTGGCTCTCCAGGTGAACCTCTGAAACCTTGCACAACAATGGTCGTAAGCACAGTGACTGCAGAGATTATCAACATGCTACCCACTTTGTTAACATGCACTTATGTACGTTTGGTCCTATCTGCCAAGTTTACCAATTTACACTAAAGGCAAGATCTTATCATGCTTGCTCAGGCAAAAAAAGCACTAACTTCACTGGAAAAGCTTGCTGGGATCAAGAAAGACTACATGAACCCCACAACCCTACTCCTTCACTCTTGGTACCATTCATCTCTGATGAGGCTCATAGCAAGAGGTGCAGTGCACTGGGTCCACACATCACTAACACTACATAATTCCCTGGGCTGACAGCATGCCCACAATGATGTGCAGATTTACACCCAAGATGTTCAGTCTTGATTTGAGTGAGATCCATATCTGATGTTGCTTTGGCTATGTGAGCATTGCCGAAGTTTTCTCCTATTTTGCTTATATTCTGAATGTTTGGTTATTTTCTGAATGCTAAGAGGAGGAGGAAAGCCAAAGCCCCAGCTTGAGTCAGTTGACTCTTCTTTCTGAAAAATTCCTCACAGAATTTTAAGTAGAAGAGAGTCAAAGCATTACTCTGGTGGCCTCACTCTGCTCAGGGGAACTGAGCTTTCAGTCTGAGTGTGCAATTCCTACCTGGATCCCCTGGTGGACCCCGAGGTCCCATATCTCCTGGGCTTCCAGGAGGTCCTATATTTCCACGGGGACCTGGTGAACCTTGCTCAGCAACCAGCCTTGGAGGAAGAGGGGGCAGCCCAGGAGAGCCTGGAGGTCCCTGGAAGCCTGTGATTAGAAGCAAGATGAGATAGTTTGATTAAAAGAAAAACCCAACTATCCTGTATTTTTCCTTTATGTGCTTTCATCCACAGATATGTTGCTCTCATGTAGCTGCATACGTATGAGAGGGACTGTTGTCTACAAGTCACCACTTTGGGTATAGCAGCTATATTATATTGGTTGAATGTGTGAGTATGAGATCTCCAAGATGAGACCATCTCCAAGTACGTTTCTCCAAGTACTCCAAGATGAGTACATCTCCAAGAGATTGTTTTCTCTTGGACAGTATACAGATAAGCAGAAGGAAATGAATGCTCCTTCACTTATGACATAGGGTGCTGGGAAGTTCCACCCAAACAGCCAACAGCTCTCTGAAGTGCAGCACCGTCTTTTGGTGGGCTTCAAGAGACACAAATACATGATGGAGTGAAGGATTTTAAAGGTCTTTCTATATGTTCAGTATGTCTACTCTGGAGGGTTTGTTTAGATCAGAAATTCTTCTCTTTTTTTTTAACCCTGAAAGTGTCTCTGATTTTGGAGTTGGCACCTCATACAAATTAAATTCATAATGGCAAAAAATTGTTTATTCATGTTAAAGCCAGGCATCTGTCCACTGGAATTTGCCAGGATTCACACAGTCATGGAGGATGGAGAGGACTCTGGAGGTCACCCAGCCCAACCTCCTGCTCAAAGCAGGGCCAGTTAGATCAGCTGCAAAAATGAGTGGTTAAGAAAGGAGTCGCATATCTGACTGTACTTACCAGTTACTCCTCTATCCCCCTTGGGTCCAATAGGTCCTAAATCACCCGGAAATCCTACGGTGCCCATAAAGCCAATGACACCTTGTTCACCCTTACGACCTTTAATGCAAAATGACAGGTGGCATTATTGCATTTTAACACAGATCAAGTGAGTGCAAAAGTCAAGGTAATTAAGCTGCTGTAGCATAGGGGGCTCCCCTGCTCCCAGCCAAGATCAGCATTTCCCATCCTTACCTTTTGGTCCAGGGAATCCAGGAGTACCAGGTCTCCCTGCTAATCCAGGATCACCTCTGCTTCCCTTTGGGCCAATTTCTCCGATCATACCTATTTGTCCACTTTCTCCTTTGCTTCCTGGTGGAGCAGGCATTCCAGGCTGCCCCTGTGGTCCTGGATAGCCTGTTTAGAGGATATATAGTTTGTAATCTGCATATACTTAAAACCTGTGCACAGAGGAAAATAACAGAACTATCTAACTGTATCCCACCAGGTTTTATTTCCTTAATTTCAGCAGGGAACAAATGTTTAGCTCCCTAATAGACTTAGTCAGCACTCCTGTTCCTGCTCTCAGGCTGGCATACCCTTCTTCACCAGTGGCAGAGAAATAAGAACATGAGGTCCCACAAAGTACAGTGTCAATTCAAGACAGATTTCAGCAGCAGTGTGGTGCCTGCTGCGGTACAGTCTACAATGAGCTATTCCTTCCTCCAGCAAATGCCTCACTTCACTGTGTGCTTCCTTGCTTCATCCTAAATTCTCCAAGTAACTAGAGAGAAATTAGAGAGCAGTGAGTACCTGACTCAGTGCCAGGTGGTAAATAAGCCATAAGCCAGACTTACTGTTCCATGTATCTTAGTGCTTCAGTTGAACATCTGGAACCAAGTAAGTACTTCATGCTGTCTTGGGAAATACGGGAACAGCTTCTTTTTCTAAAATTTCATATTGCCTGAGGCTAAACCTGACAGGTCTCTCTTCAGTTACCTCTGCTTCTTATAAGACATTTGGACCTTGTTTCTAAGGAGAGAGTGACTTACTAACTACGGTTTTAAGTGGGGAACTCTCGTGCTGCCTGTCAAAGTTGGATCACGTGTAGATACGAATGCTATGTGTGAGAGAGGCAGGCTCACATCAGGGACTTTTAGAGAGAAGAGCTAATGCTTCCCAGTGTGACTTAGCTTGCATGGTCATTTTACATAGGAGAATTCTGTAAATTATTAAGAAAATATTCTACAGACTTGTAAGTCTGCCACGGACCTCAGATTTCAAAGTAGTAGATTAGTATAAGGCTTCTGAAAATTCTTAAGAGAACTCTGGATTATTAAATCTGCTATTTGCATGAAAATCAAACCTATCAGGACAACCTGGAGGAACTGCCTTTTGCTTTCAAGAGGTCTGTTCCTATTATCTTATGTACCATTAGTTCTGTCCAACAATTATACATATACTTTAATGTTGTATTTAATAGGACTGAATATAGACAGAAATAACAATGACTGCTGTTGCTAACCCAGTACTTAATCTTCTATTGTAGTCTGAGGGCACAACCTTGTACTTAATATTTTATTGTTGTTTGAGGGGAACAAGGCATGAATTACCTGGCACTCCATCTAGACCTGGGGAGCCTTTATCACCAGGATATCCTGATATATTTGAAATCCCAGGAGGCCCTGGAAATCCTTCCTGCCCAGGAATACCAAACGGTCCAGGGACTCCTGAAAGAAAGAGAAGAAATAATCTGTACTGCAAGGAAAAATGTACAATTGCAATTAAAAGGACTCACTTCAGACTAAGTATAAAGAATGGGATTTTCAAAATGGAAAAAACATACAGTTCCCACTGATTTTTGTTTTATTTCTTTCAGATGACATTGTGGAAGTTCTGGAAGTTTTTATTAAAAAAACCAAATACTAGTTCTCTGCCAAAGCTCTCTGGATAGCTAATTACATCTTACTGTGTGGAATGCTAATAATCTTGTGTCTGCCGGGTAACATATTATTTCAATATAGGAAGTACTCAAAATATCCTAGGTATACTGCAGCAGGTAAGAAAGCAGCTTTGTTCTTCGGTGCCTGCAGAGTCAGGGCTCACAAACACTTAGCATTTTTTGGGGTCAGTTAAAACAGAAAGTTTGAATCCAAGAAGTTCTCTACAGATCAAATAATCGTTAAATGGCCAAAAATCTGACCCACCAATAATAGATGTTTCTTTTAAGTAGATTTGTCAGGAAGCCAGAAGACCCCTTTTGTTTATTAATTTTAATGAAAATAATAATATTTAATTGTGACAAACGATGTACCTTACCTGAATGAGGTAAGCTGTTTCTTCCAATGCTTGATAATAAACCTCTGAATGGTGTTTGAGATGGCACAGCATGTTAGTAACAATAAAGTGTAACACAAAAGAATAGGAATGAGCCATTGAACCAAGCAGGAAAAGGCAGTAAAGTTTTATATCCGTATCATTTCTTAATCCTTTCAGAGCCAAAATATTGGAAAAATTAAAAAAATTAAAAAAAAAACCAAAAAACAAACAAAACCAAAAAACTGTAATTAGTTATTTGTTTGCAACATCAGTCTGGTGGCTTCTTGATGGAAGAAAACCAGGTGGTGACCCCTACTGAGGTAAGTTCAGCCTGTTACAGTTTGGTGGGTTAGAGCTAGAAGGATGTACCATTACACTACACGAGGGGTGATGGTGCCAGCAAAGCACTGTGGGTGGGAACAGAGCCCCGAGGTGTCAGCAGCACAACGGCACACTGATGGACAGTGAAGCTTTCAGGAGAAAGGTAAGCACTGACAGATTTGCAACAAAAAGAAAGAATGAAAAGTCATAGTGTTTGTGTAACTGGAATCTGATTAAAAATATTTTGAGACCTGATGGCTGAGAGTAGACTCTGGCATTTGCAGCCTGTTGAGCTCAGTGGGTGCTACAAGATGCTGCTACCATTGGGAAGGACGCAGACTGTCCAGCACTGGGGAATACACATTGCTGCTTCTCAGCAAGGGCTGACTGAGCTGCAGCACAAACTCCAAACAGTGACCTCCCTGACTTCGGGAGTTCTCCTATACAACTGTCTACACTCTACTGCATTTTGTGACAACTCCAATACCCATAGCTGAAACAAATAGTAAGTGGATCCCATTCTCAGGAATACAAACCTGGAACACCTCTCTCTCCCTTCTGGCCCGGAGGTCCTCGGCTGCCTTCCACTCTGCTTGGCTCTCCCGCTTCTCCTTTGTCCCCCACTGCACCTGGGAAACCTGCAGAGCCGTACCCATCTGGACCTGTTGTGAAGTTGTTCAAAATTAAGAGGAAAGCTGAAATGTTTCTGCATGTAGCAACGCATCAGCATGCTAACACACATGGATAGACCATATGGATTTACAAAATACATGAGTCATTTAATGGCTCATGGAAAAAAAAAGGCTCATAAGGGGAAAAAAAAGCCTTGAGGCCTGTACTTTATGAGAGGAAAGAAGTTATGATTTGAAGTTGTGTTCTAGTTCATCTGTGGGGCAGCACATTGTGTATGACTTTGCTTGCCTGAATCTACACTGGGCTTTGGAGGGCACAGTTAAGAAAGTCACATTACAAAGATCTCACCAATCAAACTTGCAGCCAACACGATGCTGTGCCTATGAACAGGCAGACTAAGAGTCTCACTTACCTGGTGATCCTGGTAAGCCCTTAGTGCCTGGTAAACCATGTAGTCCACTGATTCCTCTTAAGCCAGGCAAGCCTGTTTTAAAATAATGTTCATTATTATCATAATAGTTTCTATGAGTTTGTATAAATTCCTAGGCAAAATATTCAAATGCTTGAATAAATAATATTCTGTATTAAAATCTGGTGTATTATATGCAAATTAATTAATTACAGTACACTTATTATGAAATACATCATACCATGGTTTTGTGATTGGCAAATTCTGTTATTATCCAACAAACTCATTGCTCTGGAGGTGTTTCTTAAAATATCTCTGATCTGTCTGGTAGCATGCCATTAGTTCCAGTCTTGCTGCCACAGTTTTTTTAATACCTATTTAGTTTTCCAAAATCCTCAAACCAAGACAATTAAGGCATAATTGTAGGCTCTAAATGTGTTTATAATAAAGCTGTCTTCAGGAGAAATTCATTGTGTCATTTAAAAAACCCCAACAAAACCCTAACAAAATGTCTAATAGCTGCTGTTACTGTTGTTTACAGGTAAATTTTATTCCATCTATTTGTACCTGTCAAAATGGTAAGCAATATGTTTAAACTGCACATGTATCTCTAGTCAGTGGCTGGAGCTCTGGAGGACAATTCAATATCAGAAAAATAAGTGGCTGTTCTCTCTCTTCACTGTCTATATGGGCAGCCTTCATAACTATATTAGCTTAGCTTTGATGCAGATTCAGATAAAAGAATAAAAGCAGGGTAATTTCTGGTTGTAAGGCAGAAAAAAAATCTGCTAACTTAACATATTAAGGAATTAAGTAGCAACTGATGAGATTCTGTATCATGTGATACAAACAACTTCATTTTAAACTATCACCTGCATTTTGATAGCACAATTTTGTCTAAGCTGTAAGTCATTTATTCTTGAAAACAGATATTGGATCAATTCAGTTTTTGGTGATGATTAAGACAAGTATGTTGCTTTTTATCTAATGCCACATTAGATATTCTCATCTTGTATATCACTACCCTTGCTGCATTTCAAATAATGTTTTTTTGTTTCTTGAAAATTTTCCTGGTTGAAGGAGGTCATCAGCAGTTAAAGTGAACTGAGAAGACACCAGAAGCCTTAAATCAGAAAGCAACCACATTTGTCTTTGCTAACGCCCCTGGACTTTATGAGGAATAAATATTTAGTAGAGGAAACTGCAACATGGAACTGCAAAAGGCCCCCTTTCTTCTTCTTCACACCAATGAAACAATAGCAAGTGCTTACACTGAAACAATTGAATAGCTGAAGCTGCATGAATACCTGCTTGTCCTGGTAAGCCAGGCCAGCCGGGAGTTCCCTTTTCACCTTGAAATCCAGGCGTCCCAGGGCTTCCTTGCTGCCCTGGCGGGCCAACCAGCCCTGGCAAACCTGTGTGACAATAATGAATCATTGCTTATGAGTGTCCTTAAAACCAGTGGCCCAAAACACAGACTTGTGCTACCTTTATTCTCCCAGGCAGCAAAATAAAGACTTTCCCTTCCTAATGCCAATCACACTGCACTGCTCATCCAACTGGAAGAAAATTAAAGAGAGCAAAGGTAGGAGAGACAAAGTATAAAAGAATAATTCATTACAATGGGCTCCTCTTGTTAAAATGATAACTTGACTTCTATTGCCAGTCACAATAAGTAATTTCATCGCTGTGCACCTCAGTTTCCCCTTCTGCTGCACCTGTTTTGCGTTTCTGACTGGAAAGCTGATCAGACAAGGACTGTTTCCCAGTGAGGTACCCATTGAAACTCTCCAGTCTTGGCTGGAGTTTCGAAGCCCTTTATGAGTAATATGGCGAGCAACTGTTCTGAAAGAATATTTCCATGATCCTCCTGCAATAAGACATTTTCTGAAGCCCCAAGTGTATGATCCAGCCACAGGTGAACCTGACTGGTTTCTCTTGCACAGCTGGCCCATGAGCCTGGCTCACAGGCTCTATAACTGTGTCCTGGGGGATATTGACTTCATTTTTAGAAGAAAAGATCATTGAAAAGCCCACTTCTTTACAGTGTTGTGACAATATTAGAATACCTGAGTATGCCAGCAATACAACACTTGACACATAGTTGGTATAAAAAAGGAAAAACTGGTATGAAGCAGAGTTAGGCTTTTGACATCTCTTAAATTCTACTGTGAATTCCACATCCTTGTCACTGCTCTTCACCAACCGAATGATCAACATGTTAAAAACCTTAATGATTTTCTTTCAAGGCAACTAGTTTTTTTTCCTCTCTCTTCTTAAACTGTTATATTCTTTTGAGTGTTAAAAAGAATATTTTACCTTCCTGTCCCACAGAACCAGGGTCACCCTGTGTGCCCTTGAGGCCTTCAATGCCAGGGAAACCAGGATCTCCACCTTCACCTTTTTGACCCACGCCTCCTCTTATGCCTGGAAAAACCACAAAACCAGTATATTATTTTAATAATCTCTATATGATCCTAAGCTAACAAGCATAATGTGAACTTGGCTACTGAATGGGTACTGGTCTTGCCACATAAAGACATTCTTCTCATCATGGTAGTTGCATAATCTGGAAGAATGAATAGTCATCTGGCCAAACCATCATTAAATTTGTTTTTAAAAGTACTCCCCAAATTATATGGAATGTGACACTGATGTTCAAGTGTTATGCATGTGCAGGGAAATTTTAATACATTACCTAACCAACCCAACCAAAAATATACCAGATTTTGCTATCTCATCTTCCATAATCATGGAAGATGATTCATGGAATCATATTGCTCCTTTTATCATCAATGGCAAAAAATTTTATAGAAATGTTTACTGTAGTTGCATGTGATGTTTACTATTATAAGTATACTTTCAGTTGAAGAGGTGAATGTAGCACATACTCATTTCAATATAGAAAAGATGAACCTCTCCAGGACTGTCACTGACACAAGTTCAAGAGCCACCAAAAGTCCATGGTAAGCTCCTCCTCCCTTCCTCTGTGGACTTTAGTATGTGAAAAGAAATACATCTAGAGAGCAACTGTGACATTAATACCTGTTAAGCCTGGCACACCAACTTCCCCTTTAAGGCCTGGCATTCCTGGTAAGTTTATAGTATCTCCCCGATCACCTATTTCAAGCAAAAACGAACACATGAGCGGTAAGGCTTTAATTTAAACACTATGTCCTTTTGTTTTGAAGGAATTGCAACTTCTGAGGCAAAATTCAGCAATTATTATCTTTCTAGAATACAAAAGGAATAAGTTAAAGAAGGTAAAAAAAGTTTCTAGAACAGCCTCCCTCCCTGCCATGGATGGATTTATCCATGGACAGTACAGGTTGCATGAAATTAACAGTATTAACCTTTTCATAGCCTCCCACATCTTCAATAACATTCTGTAAGACTGTATGAAGACTCTTTAAGATTTAAGATCCACTAAGACACTTCAGAATTTACTGTCAAGTATTTGATGGGTAATGAATACAAACAGCACTCAGATAAGAGAACAAACTCACCTATTTCTCCATGTGAGCCAGGAGTACCAAAATGGCCTGAAATTCCTGGAATACCCTTTTCTCCCTATTATATGATTGAAAAAAGGTATCAGTTAACAAGATTGAGGATTTATTCAACCCTCCAAGCAGCAGAGTTTGGAAATATTAAAAAAAAAAAACCCAAACAACTGTTACATTTACCATTTTTGAGTTTCTATAGTACTTTATAGAGCTGCAGGTCAGTTAAGATAGACCAGTACAAACCAAAGGACAAGTTATGTTTGCAAAGACTTAAGTTTGAAATTGAGGATATCCTATTATGCATATATAGAAGTGAGTCCTTATGCTGGTTTTGGCTGGGGCAGAGTAAATTTTTTTCATAGTAGCTAGTATGGGGCTGTGTTTTGGATTTGTGCTAGCAAGTGTTGATAACATAGGGATGTTTTAGCTATTGCTGAACAGTGGTTACACAGGGTCAAGACCTTTTTTGCTTCTCTCCCCACCCTGCCAGAGAGCAGGCTGGGGGTGCATAAGGAGTTGGGAGGGGACATAGCCAAGACAACTGATCTCAAATGACCCAAGGGTTAATATCCCACACCACTTGGTGTCATGCTCAGCATGTAAGTCTAGGGGGATGGTGGGATGAGGGACTGGTTGGGCATCAGCCAGCTGGTGGTGAGCAATTGTTTTCATTTGTATCACTTGTCTTTCCTGGGTTTTATTTACCTCTCATTGCTATTTTCCTCTTCATTATTATTACTGTTGTTATTATTATTATTTATTGTTAGTATATTTTATTTCAATTATTAAAGTTCTTATCTCAATCCACAGTTTTTCTTGCTTTTACCCTTCCAACTCTCTTCTCCCCATCCTGCTGGGGGTATAGGGGATAACTGAGCAAGTGGCTGTGTGGGCTTAGTTTCTGGCTGGGGTTAAACTGTAACAGTCCTGCAGTCCTTGGCTAGAAAAAAGTCTTATTGAAACCTAAGGGCAGAGCTACCTGAAAAAGGAATACAGTTTTTGTCTCTCTTTAATGATATTCGTGAGTCAACTGTAAGGCCTTTTCTAAGTGTTTATTTCTTCCAGTGTAATTTATTTTGTGGTCAAAGTGAATAATAGTGAATTACCCTCTAGAAGCTAAGATTTTTAGACTCTTCTACTGATAGATGAGTGGCAGTGAGTAATTTTTGCCAGTAATACCATCAGTCCTGGGAGAAAGAAAAGTAAGGCCGGTATTGAGAATAATTTTTACCAACAGCAGCAGCAACGGGACCAAGGACCTAGAAGGAACCATCTGGGTCCTCATTGGCAAAAAGATGGTACATGAAATTTGGATGTTTCACAATGAGAAAAGAAATTACTCTGCTTAATGAATGTTGGAGGGATCAAGCAAAAATATTTGATCTACTTATTCAATGATTATTGCATTATTATCTTTGCACTGTAGCTGTTCAGCACAATTTCAAGGGGTGAACGCTACTTAGACAAACTGAATGCCAGCATAAAGACACCCTTATTCCCTCATGGTCATGAACTCACTCTGACTCCTGTGCTGCCAGGGAAGCCTCTGATGCCAGGAGAGCCAGCAGGACCAGGATACCCTTTCAGACCCGTCAGCCCTTTCACGCCAATATCCCCTTTCACACCAGCCACGTAGCTGGGATGCCCAGGGGACCCTGGGGTTCCTGTCTTTCCAGGAAGACCTGGCATTCCCTTGCTACCTGCAGGTGGGGAAGAAGAAAAATAAATAAGGGAAGACTCACATGTAGTTGCTTGTGTGTAAGAAGTTTTCCTGCAAGCAGCCTTCTTGAAACATGGCACCATGATGTGCTACACAATGCAGCACACACACACATGACATCATCCCTTAAAGCTTTCCTCAGGGGTGACTGTGAAATGCAGCTGGAAGCTCAGTTTTGGTATCAGAGATTTTGCTGGGGGGGTCTACAATGTTATGGTACAATGAGCAGGGAATATTTAGTATGGTAGCTGAAAAAAGGCACCGATTGATAGTCCTGAATATGCTTGCTTTGTTTTGCTGTGACCACTGACCTTTTAAGCCAAAGAATCCCTTCGTGCCCCTTTCTCCAACATCTCCTTTTTCACCTTTAACTTCCATCATCATGCTGGGCATGAGTTTTGGGGGTTCTCCTGGGGGGCCTTGATCCCCACGGTCACCTAAAGGGTAAAAAAAACAACCATGTTACAAAAAGCTAGTCAGCAGTACTGTGTTAGAAAAAGTGAACAGAAGAGTGAATTAGGAAAAAGGAATAATCACAGAATATGCTGAGTTGGAAGGGATCCCACAAGGATGATTGAGTCCAACTCCTAGCCCAGTGCGGGACCATTCCCAGGAATCACACCATGTACAAGCTACGGAAAATCCACTTGCATAAAAAGTAATCCGTGTCAATATATGTCAGTGGAACAGTCACACTTAAGAAAACATGAAAACTGAGTTAAACTTTTGTACATACAATCCTGGGGAGCAGGAACCAGACTCCTCTGTGATAGATAATTTAGCTCTCAGCAGATCAGTTGGAATCATGTGTTTATAAAGAAACGCAAAATCATGGTTTATAAAAAAACCCAAAAAGCACACTGGAGAAAGCACAGAAAAGTGAAAGGGAAATTATCAGTCAAAAAGCCTTGGCAAAAGAAAGAGTTTGGATTTGTTACCAGTCATATTGTTCATTTTCTTGACTTTATGGTTACTGGTGACATCAGTAAATGTCTTGAAGAAAGGACCCACATAGACTGTTTGACTATCTTTAGTTCTTTATGGGGTACAGAGACAGGCCAGTAACCCACACTTGTCTCCTATGACTATGCACTATGTATTTCTTCACCAAGAAGTATATTTGCACTTCTCTTCGCAGAGGCTGCTTTCACACTTGCTTCTTGCTGAGACCTTATCTGAGTGTCTGAGATCACTGTTCTGCAACCTCTGAACTGCAGATGACTGGGTTTTTTTAAATACCAGTCTTAGGGTCCCTAGAAAGAACATTTTGGCCTTGAGGCAAAACATTTATATAAAGATAATTGTATGCAAAGAAGAGAGGACTGAGTTACAGTGTTCATTTCACTGGTGATGATATCAACTGATATGTTTGTGACTTTTAACTATTTAATTGCCTTGTTTTCTGAATATTTCAGTGCCTTTACAGTGCAACTGGAGCAAAATCCAAGTATTTTCCCCCAAACACTTTACACTTCCCAGAAAAAGGCTTTGTTGACTTCTGCACATGCCCAGAGGTGCCACTATCTGAGTTCAGATGACTAATGATATGTCTGTCTTTAACCTTAATGTAGAGATTCACAAGAAGTAACCTTTCCCTGAGCCAAAAATCCAGGCCTCTTGGCCAGAGGCCCATGTGTGAAATAGTTAGAGGAATGTCTGAGCTAAATTTACCATGTGAAAAATGCATCTTCTTTATGTCCTTGTAAAATAGTTCTGCAGATGTGAAGAACAAATATGCTGGTACCACCCATAAGCAAATACCTTTGAAGCCACGTGCACCCTGTGAGCCTTTATCACCCTGAGGCCCAAGTGGACCAAATTCTCCTTTGATTCCCTTGATGCCTGGCCTTCCTTTTAGGCCTGTCATGCCTTTGAAGCCATCAATGCCAGGTGAGCCTCTTGAACCTTTTAAAAAAGAAGGGGAAAAGAACTGTTACTTTACTCAGATTTCTGCAAAGTAAATGTGAACCAGCAACACATGACTGAAACGGCACAAAAACTTCAGTGCAACAGTACCTATTTTTTGGGTACCTTGATGCTTACAGCATTCTGCAGCTCTGGAACAGGCACCCAAGCTATCTGAGAGGTAGTAGAGCTCCTGAGGTAGTGTACTCTCAGGAGTACACTAACCTGCCTCAACTGGCCAAGAGGAAATGTAGAAATGGCCAGAACTTAGTGTATTCTTCTGAAAGATCGGTTCAACCCCTCTCCTAGAGATAAGCTAAAGAAAGATACATAGTTCCACACGAGGTTTTTAGTCAGCCTGTCCTACTACATGTAGAGATACAATTCATGGGTCCAGGACTGCCTGGCCTTTTCTCAGCAAAAATTCCCCTACTACTCTTTTCTAAACAAGATGGGTAATGCTAACAAATAGATCTTAATTTCCCTCAAATGAGAGCTGATCAGTACTCCAGAGCTGTCCCAGGAAAAAAGTTCTGTCTTTCCAGCTGATGAAATTGCAACATGCATTTTTAAGCATGCACCCCCTTTGTGCTTAACTTGACTTCACATGGAGTTGAACCCACTTGAAACCTCCTGTGGTGTAGGCAAAGTGCATTATATGTAGTGTTTTCACGGCTGGCAGGTGAGAATCTCACCTTCTCAACATAACATTAGTATCCTGCTAAAAGTCAACATCGAGGTCTTGTGTCTGACATTCCTCAGTTCACAGCTTCCAGCTTTAAAAAACTTTAAAGCCAAGGTTTGGGGAAACATCTAAATTTCACTGAGCGCCAATGGGACTAAGACAAGGGAAAGACTTTTAGAGAAAGAAAAGAGTAAATACTGTATTTTTTGAAATGAGAAATAAAACAGCCATTGCTTTTCTAAATAGATTGAATATAACAATCTACCATTGTGCCAAGCAGTTGTGCCAAGCACAATGCAGGGGAAAATGGACAGTGATTTTGGAATATGTGATCCTAATTATTTTGTTCTAAACAGAGGTAGACCCATCAGAGAATGTGTCCAGTTCATCTCTAAGCAACTACTTTTTTCAAAGCAGCAGTCCAGAGCTTACCTTTATCTCCTGGAAAGCCATCCATTCCACTTATGCCAGGAGGACCAGTCACTCCACGTATGCCTGGTAATCCCGCGTGACCTGCTTCACCTTTGTCACCAGACAGGCCTTTCAGGCCCACGGGGCCAGGAAAACCTTGCTCACCGTCTTCTCCCCTAGCACCAGGTGGACCTGCCATGTGAACACAAGAGCAGGGAAATTAAAAAGTGTTTGGACGTATATGAAGATTTCATACAAGGTAGCTCAAGAGGGAGAAAACTGCTGTCCTAGCAGCTCCATATTGAGGTGGGAAATTGGAATTTTTTTCATCAAAGAACTGCAGGAATGATTGTAAAGATAAAGCAGCTCATCAATGTGAACCAGTCTTGCTATCAGCTTGGTTCCACATCCACTGCCAACAGGAACTTCTCCTCCTCTTTAATTTAATATTTAAGCCTCTCTTCCATAAGACTATTCCCAGTCTGCCAGCAGCAAGCTCTGGTAGGTGGCTATAGATGGAAAAGCAGTAGCTCTGCCAGTGAGGACTTCATCACACCTATTTCCCATGTGTGACATCAGCACAATTTCCTATCACAGTGACTGCATTATTGTGGTTATTTCCCTATCTGGGAATTAATGCCTGATGTGTCCCACAGCCCCAAGCTTAACTTTCCACTGTGAAAACTGTTCAGTTGCCCTGACACAGAGAACTGGCAAGAGGAATGACACAGGACAGCAATACTTCCTCACCAAGAGGTCCTTGAGAGCCAGGCCCACCATCTGGCCCACGATTTCCTGGTGGACCTGGGAATCCATGCGTTCCTCGTGTTCCTGGTAATCCCATCAAACCTGGGAGACCTTGCGGCCCTGGATCTCCTTTCGGTCCTGGCAAACCTGGGTTACCATCCGCTCCTAAAAGACCATAATCATGCATTAGAGATCATACATATCTAGAGAGCTTATCTTTACATATCTCTTCTGAGCACGCACTAGTTTTTCAGGGTGTGTTTTTCCTTTGAAAATTCAGTGAGAACATGAAAAGCAAATTAAAGGACTGCTCATCAGTTTTAAAATATTTGACATTACCAGTACTGATCTCAATATTTTAATCAGAAAGGCTGACTGGCTCTTTCAAATGAATGGTAACAATTTGGCACCAGGTGGATACAGATGGAGCAGGTCTCTTTCACTTTTAATCCAAATAATTCTGTAATACCTGATCTCTCTATCGCATATATCTTAGTAAGCATTGAATCAAGCAGCTGACTGAACCACTGAAATAATGCTATGTATCTTTTCTAAAATGTTATAGGCAGGAATAGTAACATTTAAGGCAGACAGTGGGTTTTGTGTTATTGCTCAGAAATAACAAGCATTGTTACAAAGCACTGTTATAAGAGTCATACAAATTCCTTATGAAAAAGGCCCTGATTCTACATGACTTAATGCACTAGGTGAAAATTTGTCTCTGTATCTCTACCATATAAAAGCAAATGAGGTCTTAAGTTTTAAAAGCTAATGCCTGCTTTTCATTCAGGTTGGAGAAGTAGCAACATACAAGTAGTACATGGCATTTAAAATCCAGGTCAAGTGGATCTGCTTCTCTTTATTAGGTTTTACATCAGTGTAGGTCCATTGGCTTGACTTTATATACTATGTGACCAATACATCTGTTCTAGAACAAGCAGCAGTCACAAGTATTGAGGCCATGTTGCTGAGAACACAGCTGCACTGGGCAGGGCACGTCTCAAGGATGAAGGACCACCACCTCCCTAAGATCTTGCTTTGCAGTGAACTTGCCACCGGCTGCCGCATGAGAGGAGCCCCGAAGAGAAGATACAAGGACTCCCTGAAACAACATCTCAGCCTTGGCCATATTGATCACCATAACTCTGGCCTCCAATCGGGAGGTCTGGAGACACAACATCTATAACACTGCTGATGCTTTTGAGAACGCACACAGGATCACCATTGAAGAGAAAAGACAATGCAGAAAGAATCGTGCCTTGCAGAATATACCACCTAAGGAGTTGTTCTGCTGTGCCTTTTGCAACCGGACATGTCTATCTCATATTGGCCTTTTTAGCCACCAACGTGCTTGCAACAAACGTGGGTAGAGCCCTTCCCAAATCTTTGTTCGCGAAGCCTAGCCATGATAACTTTATATGGCAAGTGAGCTTTATAACTGCAATCACTTAAAGTGAGTTTTCTCAAAAACAGAGCACAGACTTCAGTTTCCTATTCTGAAAGTGGCATAGATGACATAAAGCAATCCCTAGCCATTTCCTATAAAATGAAAAAAATGTATAACTCATAAAAATTCACATGCCATGTGGACCCATTCTGTCAGAACTGTAAAATAAATCAAGAATAGACAAACTGGTAACACTATTTGTTTTCACTGTACTTATTTTGTGTTATTACTGAAAGCTTTGTTCTACAGAAAAGCTTACAAAGAGGGTGCAAAGTCACACTAATTTTTTTTGTTTTCAATCAGTGTTTTACCTTGAATTTCTTCCCCTTTTCAGAGGGTTAATGATGTTTTCTGCTTTTTCTCAAAGTTGTGAAGTGCCACAGAGTTGCTTTCATCCCTTTCCTTCACTCTGGAGCTCTACTGAAGGTAAAACCAGCTCTCCTTGCTTCAAATAACTCAGGGAAGAGGATGATTTATTTATTTGTATAGAAAATCACAAGAAGAATATCCAAAACCAGTTCCTGTGACAAACTCCTTTGCTTTGAGTTAGTCACACAATTACTACTTCTTTCTCACTTCCACTCAGGGCAAGGGGGTAATCAGCAACCCTAAATTTAACTATGTGTCCAAATGCTCCAGAAACTGTGTAAATGCTAAATTCCCATATGAGCTTTTTTGAAAGTCCTCCACAGAGTTCAGAGAGTAACAAAGTCAGATTTTGTAGAGAAATTATGTTTTCTCTGTTTTATATAGGGAGTTTAGCATGAGTTTTAAGGTCTGTGAAATAACAAACTAAAATGAACACCCTGAAGTTATGAGTAAGTATATAATGTTATCTTTTTATGTTCCTGAGTGCCCAAAGACTGACAAGGTAAAATGGCTTATTAACACTGTCATCTTAATTAAAATTTACAATTTTGGCACTAGTGCACTGTGCTGATTGGCAAAGCCAGACATCTTTTACCCAGCATTACCCAGGCATCTTTTGGCATGGGAAACAACTTCAGTATTATGCAGTAGGTAAGTGAAAAGTCAGGATAATGACTACATCACCATTCCCTTAACTACAGAGGAAAATAATTAGCAGTATGTCTGAATGCAGCAAAGATGAGCAAAATCTGGTTCTGTAGTATCCTACTGTAGCTGATTTCATGTAGAGCAGTGTGAAGGAGAGCTGAACATAAGCAATGTATCTCCAGAAGGTGTTTGGAGGAGCCAGGCTTATTGATAACAGTTGACACAGATGTGGAAAGGATGGGAGATCATCAGACACTGGGAATTGATACTGGGGTCATCACAGAAACATAAAATATGCTGAGTTGGAAGAGATCCATCAGGATCATTGAGTCCAATTCTCAGCCCTGCACAGGATTATCCCCAAGAGTCACACCATGTGCCTGAGAGTATCATCCAAACACTTCCTGAACTCTGTCAGGCTTGGTGCTGTCTCTTCTTCTCCAGGCTGAACAGACCAATTGACCTCAGCTGCTCCTCATACGGCTTCCCCTCAAGGCCCTTCACCATTTTCGTTGCCCTCCTTTTGTTACTCTCTAACAGCTTAACATCTTTCCTATATTAAAGTGATGAAAACTGCACACAACATTAAAGGTGAGGCCACCTCAGCGCAGAGCAGAGTGGGACAATCCCCTCCCTCGAACAGCTGGCAATGCTTTGCCTGATGCCCCCCCGGACATGGTTGGCCCTCCTGGCTGCCAGGACACTGCTGACTCATATTCAACTTGCCATCGACCAGGACCCCCAGGTCCCTTTCTGTGGCACTGCTGTCCAGCATCTCATCTCCCAGTCTGTACAAACATCCAGGGTTGTCCCATCCCAGGTGCAGAATCCAGCACTTCCCCTTGTTGAACTTCATATGGTTGGTGATTGCCCAGTCCTCTAATTTGTCGAGGTCTCTCTGCAGGACCTCCCTGCCTTTGAGGAAGTCAACAGCTCCTCCCAGTTTTGTATCATCTGCAAATTTCCTTAGCACCCCTTCCAGTCCTGCCTCCAAGTCATTTATGAAGATGTTGAAGAGCACAGGGCCCAAGATAGAGCCCTGTGGAACCCCACTAGTGACAGGTCACCAGTCTGATGTTACCCCATTCACTGTTACCCTCTGTGCTTGAATTGTGAGCCAATTGCTCACCCACCACATGATGTGTTTATCCAGTTGTGTGCTGGACAGTTTGTCCAGAAAGATCCTGTGAGAGACAGTATTGAAAGCTTTACTGAAATCCAAAAAGTTTACATCAGCTGGCTTCCCTTGATCAACTAGGTGGGTTGCCTTGTCATAGAAGGAAATCAAGTTGGATAAGCAGGACTTGCCCTTCATGAAGCCATGCTGGCTGTGACCAAAGACTTCATTGTCTTTCAGCTGTATTTCAATACTTCCCAGAATAATCTTCTCCATACCTTTACCAGGCATTGAAGTGAGACTAATAGGCCTGCAATTTCCAGGGTCCTCCTTCTTTCCTTTCTTGAAAATCGGGACAACGTTTGCTAGCTTCCAGTCAGCTGGGAACCTCTGGCACTTCCTAACATGGTCTTTTAGTACTCTCACATCCTTGTAATTTGACATTTGTATCACACTCTTACTCAAGCATTTCTTTATTTGAAGAAGCTGTTACCTCTAATTCCTGGTACTCCTTGATCTCCTGGTGCACCTTTCAATCCTGGGAAGCCAGGGAGCCCGACATCCCCTCGGGAACCTGCTGGTGCTCCAAAAACATCACCAGGAAGGCCCTTCAGTCCTGGTGCTCCTGGAGCTCCGGATTTTCCTGTAAGACCTGGGTGTCCCTGAAGTCCAGGTAGACCATTTGGACCTCTGTCTCCCCTGGGTCCAGTAAAACCTGAAATAAAACAGGGACTAGGGATCACAGGGTTCACTACAAATGGAGTTCAAATCCTAGATATACCATTATAATGTCCTCTTTTTACCATAAGTGACAGGTGAAAGGCTTCTTGTGGACTAGGAAACTGGACCTGGAATGGAAATTGAGTCCAAGCACTGGTGAAAGACAGTACAAAAAACTGCAGAAAATTGGTCCCTGTGTCCAAAAGACTGCAGAAAATTGGTCCCTGTGTTCTGGGAGCCATATGATATGGGAGCCGTAATTTAGCATTTAGAGCACTCTGTGGAGTTTAGCAGGGGAAATACAGGCTCATGGTCCTTCCCTATGCTGCACAGAACCATGTTTTATTATGCAGTCCTTGCCTATTGACCAGGGCATGCATCAACTCTTCTTTTTCTTTCTCTTTTGCTGCTACAGGTGCTATAGATAAGTCTAGTCTATCAGGCCATGTGCTGCAAAGCCCCATGAGGGTGAAGCAGCACCTAGCACTGGATTTGGGAAAGTTTTCAGCACTTCAGAATCTGTGAGGATTTAGGACTTTGAAAACAGATAAGATGAAAAGAAGTTCTAAAGAGCTTGTAGATTACGTTGCATCAATGGCTTCTGTATTGTGCTACAGAAAAAAAATCCCTCTGTCCATTTCTGTGATGAAATTACCCTGGTCAACTACCAGGGAAGTGGTAGTTTCTGGAGGTAATTCTTGCTGGACTGACTGATGGTATGTGAACATATATACCCACTGTAGCTTATATGTGTGTGTAGTGGCACACACATACAGGCTCATTTGACTTACTATCTACAAACAGATATATGTGTCTTGAGTTGATGTATCTTGGACATCCTGGAACCTCTGAAGAGATAAACAAGCCTTGAGACTTAAAAAATCTGTACCTATTACACACTAGCATAAAATTTGACAGGCACTGGACACTTGCAAAACACTTTGGGAACAGAGCTGCCTATGCACAAGGTGAGTAGCTAGTACTCCACCTTTGATACGTGCAGTATCATTTATACTAAAGTTAGAAAGAGTTAAATAGAAGTACTAATATTATTTTCTTCCTTTCTGCATCATCATTATGAGTAAAATCTATTTGGAATCTGAAATATCTTGTTATTGATTTTTTTTGACGTGAATTTCATAAATTTTTACTGTCACATTTATAATTTTACACTATAAGGAAGGTTGACATCTATGTCACTTTCTGTCACTATAGATGTTGCAGGAAATCATTTTGGATTTGAAAAGTAGCAGCTATGTCTAATAGCTTAGTGATTGAAGGTAGAAGAGAAATAAAAACGTATCTGGAAACAAGTTTTTGTGTTTCAGTACTGTAGCAAAGAGGTCAAACATATAAAAAGATAAAAAGAATGACTATTATTTCAAGATACCTGGAGGACCTGGGAGTCCTTCCCGACCTGGATCACCTCGTGTACCATTTAGCCCTGGAAAGCCCATTGGACCTGGATCACCTGGGAATCCTCTTGCACCTTTTGCACCTAAATTATATAAAAGAAAGTAAGAAAGCGTGATTTGAACAAACAAAAGAGAAATGTGCATATAATGTAAGAAAATGTAGTAGTAAATATCATCATAATGTGTTTCTGGAGGTAAAGATGAAGCTTTTTAAAAGATTTAATAGGACTATACTGTAGCTCCTTAGAAGTATTCAAGATACTCAAACATGGACCAAAATCTAGGCTGTTTTTACAAACATGGATTAACTTGACTTAAAGACTAATGATATGGAAACTACTAGGGTGAAAATAATTAGTCTCACAGACTTTTTGGAACCTTTTAATATTTTGTAAATTAAGACTTTTAGCTCAAGGTCAAAAGGCAATGTCAAAGAATAATGTTCACAGAAGCAGGCACAGCTGAGATACTGTAGGAGGAACAAATTTTTCCCTTCCCTGCTAAACTGATCACAGAACAAGAGCAGACTGGTTTAGATAACCGCAAACAGAAACCTAAGGCTAAAGGTTAGATCTAATCATCCTAGAAACTGAATACAAATTAACTAGCCTACTTACTATATTTGTAACACTTCAGGTCTAGAGATTCCGTAGTAAAGAAGGGCTATGCCCTGAAAAAGTGTTTATACCAAATTGTCTCCTAACAGGCAAAATGAGACCTTGCTTCCTTGTGATATAGTATTTGACATTTCAGTAAGGGCAAATATTACTGTTTCTTAGCATCTCAAAACCTGCAAGCATTTTGTAGGATTCCTTTGTTATGTTTCGAAAATTATATTTTTTTCCATGCAACAGTTTATTACGTGAGTCTCATTGATTCATTGTATTCCAAGATCAAGACTTTTTGGTAAAGTTCTTTGTAAATAATTCCTGTGGAATGCTTTTGCCCCTCCCCTCCCCAGCACTTTGAACTTTAAAAGTTCACAGCTCGGGCCTGAAGGTCAACAACATGCTTTAACATTTCAAGTGTGGTTGCTTAGCATCACCATGAATTTATTTATTACGCTGAAAGCAAGTTTCTTTCCATCCCCAACTATGACAAATCACGGAAACTATCACTTGAATTTTGATACTTTTTTCCACTTCAGTTTTCTGAACTTCCATTATTTAACCATGATTACTTGTAGTTTGAGCTATTGTTTGACAAGGAGAGAAGGAAACTCTTTAAATCATCAGAAATTAGGTGCACATAACCAGCCAATGCAGTGTGAATAGCATTTGCAGTGCTGTACAGGACTGCTCTCTCCCTTATATAAGAAATAACTTCTCGGAAAGAAATAAAAAGGAAAATCCTAGGCTTTCCAGTTTCAATGAAAAATTCTAATGTGTCTCTTACCCAAATAGCATCTTGGTCTTGCTTCCCATCTGCAATAACTGACTTTCATTCATTCTGTTCAGTATTGCACTAATTAAAAAGCCATGTAAAAGAAAGAAGGCTAATGGACAATATAACCACTGCTTACCACATATTTCAGTAACTCATTATGTGATGTTGGCTGATGTTGACACATTGTGCCCAACAGCAGAGAGAAAAAGTTTTTGTTTTAGGCCATTTTGTTTTAGTTTGCAAGCACTTTAGCTGTATGTTTGAAACAGAAAACAGCTTAAAAATTTTATTCAACAGCAATGATGTAGGTCTTGAGACTCCTGAATAACCAAGATGTAACTTAGGATGAGCTGAGTGTGCTGCTGAGGAATTTCAAAAGAACACAAGGACATGAGGGTCTGAAACTATAAAGACATCTCCTTGCTCTATATACTGTGTGCCACAAGCACCCAGAACACTGAGAGACTTGATTGTCTATAGCAGAGCTCCATCCTTGCTGAACAGAAGGTGGGAAATCTTGTGGGCAAACCATGTCTACTCTAAGCAGACAATCAAAATGGTGTAAAGGAGGTGTTGGTGCTTTTGTGTCAGTCCAGAGAATGTGGGTAGGAATGATGCTTCGAAAAACTCAATTGACACAGCTATGGCAAAAGGAAGCCATGAAAATATGTCCTGTTCCTCACAGGTTTCCAGATCCAGAACTATCTCAGGTTGAAATGCAGCTAAAAATAGAGTTCTGCACTGGGCTCAACAACAGGCCTTTTCTAGTTTTTGGAGGGAGAGGATGAAAAACAAATCTTAAAATTACTAAAACATATAAGCTGACAAGGATACAGAAAGATCTATTAGAGAACTAACCAAGAATACAAAATATGAAACACATGAAACAGCATCACTTGTGTTACAGCAGTCTTACAGCTGGGAGTTAAATCTGACTGTACTCATTGAAAGAAAAACCTTCAAGCTCATAAGAATGAAAGAAAAAACAAATCATCATACTCAGAAAAAAATTACAAGGATGGCAAAGAAAACAACCTTCAGAAGCATTGATCCTACTAACAAACTCAGGCATTAGGACTGAGAAAACACAGGTCATCTTTCAACAGAGATAAAATGTTCCATTTTAAGGTCCATTAGTTTGAGATGAATCAACCCATCAATCCATGTATGCCATAATAAAACTTGTGTTGAAAAAGAAAAAAAAAGCTTGACCTTAAAATTTATACTCCTGATCTCCAACCTTGGCTAAAGCACAGGGGCACAGGAACAGATGCATCATGAATTTCACATTTCTCAAACTCTGAAGGACCCAGTTACGGTTTTTGTCAGTATCTTTACAACTGGTGATGAGAAGGATTTACTGAAAAACAGCTTTTTGCTTAGGCTGGGAGTATGTTAGCTTATAGGAACTATCACAGCGCTGGTCACAGGTTCTCTCTCACAAGTCAGGCACTATGACCACTCAGCACACCTTGCCCATGTGTCTCTCAATTCCATCTGAAAAAATCCCTCAGACTCTGCCCTCACCTCCTCATCCTTCTGGAAGGAGGTGGGGAACTGTCGGTATTGGGAAGGCCCAGGATCATCAGATGGCTCCTCTGGGCTAGGGGGAACCAGCTCTGCAAGGAAGGCGTGTGTGGCCATAGACAGCACAACAGCATTGTGACAGACAGCCTGGCCCACAACATGGAGCTGTGTTAAAGACCCTAAACTCACATTGCTCTGTATATCACTCGTGGAGGAACAGTAAGAATGATGTGTCACAGTCCTGCATTGCAACCTTTTATCACCCTTCTCTGAGAGTGATATTTTCCTCTCAGAGTTGTTTCCTCTCAGTATTTTCCTTGTGAGGTGTCCATCAGCTCTGAGAGACCTCAGTATTCTCTCTACCAATAAACCTGTAGACTCTCTCTGTATACTCTTACTTGCATGTGGAGAAAAGCTCAGATATGGGCTGTAGTTTATGTCCTTTCTGTCTTCTGTTTCATGGCTGCCACTCATTAGCCAAGGCAGAATTAGCTCAGGAATGGTGCAGTTACCTGGGCTGCATGCTTAGATGTCTCTGCCAGAGTCAGGTTAACACTGTCCTTCAATGTAATTACTAAAACTTGCTGTCTGCTAAGGCTCAGCTTTCATCAATATGGCAAGATATCCCTCAAATGTAGTGCATGTGGGAAACAAAGGGGAAGGCAAAACATTACCTGTGGCTCCTGGCAGTCCTGGCCTGCCTTGGGATCCCTTTGGTGGCCTCACACAGCCTGCACCTGTAAAAAACCAAGAATTAGTTGCACCTTACGTGCTCATATGCTGCCTCTCATCGTCTTTGTGTCTGCAGCTGGGACAACTTCATTAAAACAGGTGAATGAAATTAACAGGCAAAAGAAGCTTTAGTCTTCATAAAAAAAAAATAAAATTGGCCATGGGTAGCATTTTCAGGGGAGTACTCAGGCTGAGCTTCACCCCAAGAGCTGCTCTTCTGCCTATTTTACAGGGCCTATGGTGGCTGCTCCAGTTAGACCAGCACAGGATGGGTAGTCCAACCTCAGGGATGACTGTCTTTTTCAGAATGAGAGACACTTTGTTTCCCTGTGGGCAACATATAGCCCTGAAGCAATCAGGTTAGTTTTAAGTTTTTTCTTCTTAGATATCAAATTGCACTGAAAATCTTCACTCATAAGTCTTCTTTAAAAAAAGTTGCTAAAATTTTCTTGGGCACCTAATTTCTGGTACTGTGGTTATAGATTGCACAGTAATCATTGTTGTGTTACAATAAACACTCAGGAACAATGAAATAAAGAATTTCTGAATTACAGAGCTAAAAGTGCAATAATTTTAGAATGTGACTGATTAATTTACTTTATATACATGATTATTTGCGACCTGAAGTTCAAATAGTTTACAACCAAGAGCATCCAAAGCAGTCATTAGAAAGAAAGTATCAACTCATAAGTGCAGCATAAGACTAAATATTAAAAGATATTCAAGCAGATGCATGTACAGTACCTGACCATATTGGTTCAGTTGCATCTCCTCTAGGAAAGTCTTCAGTGACCTGTCCACAGTCTATGAGCAAAAATGGGCAAAGGCACTTATTATTAAAAGAGAAAAACTGCAAAAAGAGAAAAATGCTCTCAATTCTAACCAAAATGTCTACTACAACAGTAGATAATGTACTCTCATATCTAATATGCACACATACAACACAAATTATTTGCTTTAATATACTGGAACTCTCTATCCATATATTGGTTAGATCTGGGCCTAAAACCTAACCCTATCTGAGTCAGGAGGCTGTGTGTGCCACACACTGTGTAGGGTTGACATGTGCCTGCTTTAGCTTGCATATTCTTCCAGGCTTCTTGAAGTCAATAAAATCCTGAGCCTGAGCTTTTCTGAATGTAGCCCTGGCACTCTTATACTTGGAAGGGACTCGGAAAGCTGCAGAGATACTATGAAGAACCCTGAAGAATGGATACATGATTTTCTCTGATCAATTAAAAGATTATGTTGGACAGAAAAGATCAGAGAAAACCATCTGTGAGTATTCCAGTGGCAGGACATTGCTCCATTGCCTCTAACTGCTTGAAACCTGAAAGTTGTTGCTTGCTGGCACTAACACATTCATTCACCCTATTTCAATACCTGACATGAAACTACTGGGACTTCTGAAGTATCTCCTTCTTTAAGATTTCTGGACAATACGAGCAATCCCTTTCCCCCCACATACCCCCCACCAAGCTCTACTTTTTCAACAGTGTGCTGTACAAATGCTGCGTGGAATTCAGCGAGGATGTCCTATGGCTCTGATCTAAGACAGGGAGATGTCTCTTACCTAGCTGGCCAGGCTCTCCTGGCAGACCAGGCAGACCTGGAGGTCCTGGGTTTCCATCTTGTCCTTGGTCACCTGGAGGACCCCGGAACCCTTTTGGACCAGGAAATCCTTCACCTGGCAGGCCTGCTTCTCCTGGAAAGCCCTTTGGGCCTAATTCACCTGGATAACCAGGATCACCAGGGAAACCTCTGATACCATCACCCTGTGGGAAGTGAATGGAGGCAGTCATTCCTGACTTTGCTGAGAAACAAACACAACTCAAACAGTTGAACTAATCTCATGAATAGCATCTTCTAGGCAGTAATTTCTCAAGTGTTGCATCCCAGCTCTCTAAATCAACATTGCAAATAAAGTATTTTTGAAACAATCTGACTTTAATGTAGACCTCACAGCTGAAAAGGCATGAGAGAAGCACTCCTTGAAGGAATATTTCCCTAAAAACACTGGCCCATGAACACCACTTGGGCAAAATGAATCAGCGCTGTGGAAAGGCTCATGGTCCTTTCTGAAAAGCTGTAAGTGGGTTTAGGGAGACAACAAGCATTGCCAGAAATGTTCTGTTCTGGCATTTACTTCTGAGAAAAACTGACATAAAAATGCACCCAAAAAGACAGACTTTGTCTCTTCCTCTAGTGACATTTCTACACTATTGAATCAATATCTTATGAACATCATTAGAGAAAACCATTCCATCCTCAGAAGTAATATAAAGTACCATCTTTACTGGTAGTAAAAAGCACTATGGTCCAGAGTGCACAATACAGCTCTTGCCCCTCTTAAAATACGATGTAAGAGCATCCCAATGGTTAAAAACAGCATTTATGTTGGGCAAGATGAATTCCTCTTGTGAGGTATTTAACTTTTGCCTACAGAAGGAGCTTAGAAAATGAACAAAGACTAAATATCTAACTTCTAGATGGCTACAGTTGCTATCAAGCATATATATGATGACACAATGTACATTTTAAGACCATACAATTGCAGCAAATTTTGCTTTTCTTTAACTGGGTTGAACCAAAGCTGTTGAAGTTCAGTCACAGAGAATCTCTCTTAGACAATGCTAGAAGGAGTCACTAATAAATCACTAATTACCACAAATTAACCAGTAATAACAAGATGGCCTAAATGAGTTATACAGTACTACACAGTTGTTTAAATGCAATGGAAATTAAAGTGCAAGATTGTTCTAAAAACTCTTGAGAGAAAACTTGATTTTTAAAATATTGATAACTAGCAAAGCCAGTCTAGTTGTGTATCATTATCTGTGAGAGAAGGATAGCCTGGTGATCGTAATCCCTCAGAATTAAATGCATTAGTAACTGGGTGTGGTGGAAATGATTTAGCTGTATTTACTGCTTACCGGAAGGCCAGGCTGTCCTGGTAAACCATCTAATCCATCTCTGCCTGGGAAACCATCTCCACCTCTGATACCAGGCAGCCCGGGATCTCCTCGGATTCCTTTGGTGCCTAAAGAAGGCCTTGCATTGTTAGACCAATCTCTAATTAAAGGTATAAATAATAGGAAAATACATATGATATAAATTTTTACTCTACCTTTAGTAGTTATATGTAAAGAATCTCCCTTTTCTCCTTTCCGTCCAGGAAATCCAGCTGGACCCGAAAACCCCTGGTGTTACATGCATTAAAAAAAATGAAACAAACCAGAACTGCTTAAGAAATAATTATCAAGATTTGCATTTCCAGTGTCCTGCTTAAAAAAAAGAATTCTCCTTAAATTTTACTTCTTTCCCGTTACTTTCCGTGAATGATTTCCTCTTCAGTAATCCCATTCTTGTACAGAATCTTTATTAATATATTCTAACTAGGACCAGGGTCTCTATGGCATGGTAGGGGAGCTTCTGCATGAGGATGGACTGGGACACCTGTGTGTTTCCATGAGCTAGAGTACTGCAGGTGACTGCATCTGCAGAATTGCACTGGAGAAAACGTGGTAAATTACTCAGTGTTAGCCACCAAAGCAAATGCTGTAAGCAACTCTTTGGCACTTTGGAAACAACACTCAGGGTTACACTGACATACAACTCCTCCTGTGCACCACTACCAATGAGGACAGCCTCACAGCTGGCAGAGGACTGTGGTTCAAACACTGTTTTGGAGCTGAAAAGTAGCACCATGTTTATTTACCAGAGACAGGAACTTGGGCACAGAAGGATTAAATGACCTGCCCCAAATCACAGACCTGTGGGAAGGTTTTGGAAGTGCTGGAGGTCCCTGGTCCAACCTAGGACTTGGAGATAGAGCAGGTTGCTCAGGACCTTGCCTAGCCATGCATTGAAAATCTGCAATGGAGACTTCTCTCTTGCAAAGGCAAACTGTGGTGAAGCTAAAGACCAGGCTCTGGCATTCCCGAGTCCTTGGCATAATCCAGAAACCTCCTCCTGAACAGCCCATCTGAAAGTCATATTGCCAGCTGCAGGCCAAGTGCCTTGCAACCACAGGACCAAACCCATGGTAGGTGCCAAGACCCAGAGGTTACAGACTCATTTACCATTGACTATTCTCTGCCAGTTAGCTTTAGTTCTGCATAATTACACTCATGCTCATTAAAATACAAGCTGTGCATATTAGGTTGTCCTTAGCCACCTCTTACTGAATTCCAGGGCAGACACTGAATGAAAGAGATGTACCTGATAAATTTATTTTTTGTTTAAAACATTCCTGTGCCTTACATTATTTAAAAGTGTGTCTTTTGCATCTCTGCCTTTTAGTGACATTCTGGGTGAAAAGCATGTGTGGAACCTGCATCTCAGCTGCAGATCATCTCAACGATACAGGTTTGCACTTCTGTTAGTCTAAAGGGGGAGATCAGAATTGAGTATAAGCATCCTGCTTTACCTGGGCCATCTTTGAAAACTGAATTTTAATGGTCAGTGAAGCCACATCTGTACTCCATGGTAAAGATGTTTCTTCTGGACATTGATCTTTTTCAGGCCGAAAGAAATCTCAGGAACTTAAAATAACACTGAATCATTTCACTGACTACATACCTGCAGAAACCTTCAGCAGTAACACTACATTAATAGTATGATCTTTACATAGCTATTTTTTTGTTTTCAAGGTTTCAATATTCAGTATAATGCAATTTAGCACACAGGTGTTATCAAAATGTTTTATGGCTGCTTCTAATTTTTCACACTCAGTACTACAGATGCTTGAAAGGGTTCTTCTTTGTTCAAACAGAAAGTGGACTTTGGATTATGTGGAAATGATTTGCTTTTTCCAAAGCATTCTATTTTCACTTCCCAAAGCATCCTATTTTCACTTCTGTACCAGCAATTTTTTGGCTTTTGGTATTTTGTAGATAGCAACCTGAGAACTATTGAAGGGGCAAAGAAAGAAATAAATTGTACTTTTCATTGTTTTAACATGGAGAATAGTTTGGGCTCTTTTTTTCCCCTTCTTTTCTTCTAGTGGGCATATAAAACTAAGCAATAAATAAACAACTATCTCACTTTTGCTCCAGGGTAGCCAGGAAGACCATGTGGTCCTTGATCACCAGGTTCTCCTTTCCTCCCCGGCTGGCCAGGGGTTCCTGGAAAGCCAGGAGGGCCAGGGGGGCCAGTAGAGCCCCTTCTGAGTTCCTCACCCAAAAGGCATGCAGTGCAATCCCCTTCTTCGCCTAAGGAAAGGATTGGAGAGAGAAGAAAGAATGCTCTGTCACAACAAATAGATGTGCAGCTGTAACCATTTTATATATAGACTTGAGAATACTTGAGTAGTTTCTCAAATACTTGAGAAAAGTACTTTTTTTTTTTCTTATTCCTTACAAGAAGCCAACACATTGTTTCTTTGTTGTGTTAGCCCCAAATCAAATTCATCAGTCCCCATGCATGTCAAAGTTCAATAAACTCAGACTGAATACAGTGTGAGCTTTACATAATGCATAACAGCAGATCATCTATTGTGTTATTTGTTATAACCTACCTTTAGGTCCTTTTCGTCCCCTTGGCCCAGGGAAACCTTGTGTACCAAATCTGCCTGGCATTCCCTCCTGTCCTTTTAATCCATAGAGAGGACCTAGAAATTTAATCAAATAAAAATATGAATTAATCTATTGTAGATTTACTGTTCTCTTTCCTTCCTATTTCTTTGAGCTACACTGCACCTGCCCCTTTCTTTTTCCCCTAATGTCACTTACTGTCTAACCCATCCTGTTGTGATGTACCCCACTCTCTCTTCCTCTTTTAATCTTCTCACAGCTCCTCACACCCATTCTCCCTAACCTCCATCTGCTGTGGCAGATGATCCTTACCATTCTTTACTCTCTCTCACCCTGAATTCCTTTGCTTCTCTCACTCAGCCCAACCTACTTTGCATTAGCACAAACAGCCATCTCTGGATCATCTCCTGTATATCCTTTTCTCCAGTCCTGCTCTTGCACTGCAGTGCGGTGCTTTTCACAGAAGCACAGCACAATCTCAGTCAGAGGTGGCCTCTGGAGGCCACCTGGTTCAACCCTCTGCTCAAAGCAGGGTCAACCTTCAGGTTACAGCAAGTTATTCAGGACCTTGTCCAGCTGAGTATTGAATATATCCAAAGACGAAGTGTACAGAATCACAGAACCAATTAGGTTGGAAAAGACCTCTGATATCACTGAGTTCAACCTTTGACCAGACACCACCATGTCAACTAGACTGTGGCACTAAGTGCCACATCTGGTCCTTTCTTAAACACCTCCAGGGATGGTGACTCCACCACCCTGGGCAGCCCATTCCAATGTTTATTAGCCCTTTCTGTGAAGAAATTCCTCCTAACGTCCAGGCTTCCCTGAGCAACCTGTTCCAGTGTCTGAGCACCATTATGGTGAAAAAAGTTTTCCTACTATCTATCCAGAACTTCCTTTGTTGCAGCTTGTGACCATTGCTTCTTGCCCTGTTGCTGGCTCCTCAGTGAAGCATTTTCCCAATGACCTCCCAAGAGGTAGGGGAAGAGAGCAGTAAGATTCCCCCTAGTTTTCTCTACTCCAGGATAAGGAAGAAATCCAACTCTTTCAGACCCTCCCTGATCCCTCCCCCAGCCCAAAACAGACCTTCTTCCAAGTGTTGTCAAGAGTGTCTAAAACCCATGCAAACCTTTTCTTCATTGATGAGCATACAAGACTTTACTGTGTGTCCTCCTCTATTGGGTCTGGCTGAGCTGGAGTTCATTTCCCCACAGTAGCCCTCACAGTGCTGTGCTTTGCAGCGGTAGATAGAAGGGTGTTGATAACACACCGGTGTTTTGGCTACTGCAGAGCACAGCATCAGCTCTGTAACATTCCTTCCTCAACTGAGGGCAAGATCCTGGGTGGGGACACAAGTAGGCCAGCTGACCCAAACTGGCCAACGGGATATTCCATACCATATGACGTCAGCTCAGATATAAAAACTAAGGCACAGAGCAGGAGGGGGGGCATTCATTGTCTCCAATGGCTGCCTGCTGAGGAGCTGTCACAAGTACCAAAGCCCTGCTTCTCGGAGGTGGACAATCATTGCTGCTCATGGCAAGTAGAGAATAAACCCTGCTATTCTTCATTTTTGTGCGGACAAGCTTCTGCCTTGCTTTTGCTGTAATAAACTGCCTTATCCCAACCCACGAGTTGTTTTTCCACCTTACTCTGTCCCCTGTCCGGCCGAGAAGGGGAGTGATGGAGCAGTTGGGTGGGGACCTGGCATCCAGCCAAGGTCAACTCACCACACCTCCCCACTGCTCATTTAGCTTCATTCTGTCAATCTACGATCTCACTTTGCCTTGACAACAGCTATCTTTAAAATAAGCAAAGATGGTCCTGTGAGTTCTCAGCATCTCTCTTCATGCACTTACCAGGGGCTCCAGCGGGACCGGGCGGACCACGGAGTCCTGGTGAGCCATCCTTACCCGGAAGCCCAGGTGGGCCCGCATAATAAGCAGGAGATCCTCTTTCACCTTTTTCACCTTTTGGTCCCATTTCTCCAGGTAAGCCTGGCTTATCCCCATCCGCTGAAAAAGAACCAGGGAAGAAGTTCAGAAAAATTTCTTAACAATGCTGCTCAAAGAGTTGTAATGTAATAGAAGAGAAAGTTCATACAACTGCATCTAATGTGCAAGAAAAAATGCAGCTATTTAGCATGGAACAAAAAAGGTAACTGCACTTTTTACTTGAGCAATTCAATAGTAGTTACTGAAGCAAGGCTCTGTCATCATCTCTATTTCAGTTGTTTTGCTAGAGCACCCTTGGGCTGAAGGAACGACTCTTTCATTTTTTGCCCCCACAGTTATTATCTACCACTCTGCACTGCATATTCCATGGTCTGCATATATATTTCCCATATCCTGACTCTGTATCAGTTAAAACTCATTATAATGTTAAGGTGTTGGAACATGTGTTGCTGGGATATTACCATCAGAGAATCCAGGGAGACCAGGCAACCCACGATCTCCCTCCTCTCCTCGGTCTCCTGGTGTTCCAGAAACACCTGGGAAGCCTGGATCACCTCTTGCACCTGAAAGACATCCCCGGTTCCACAAAACATGTTAGTGTGATGCTGCTGTTCATTAAAAACCAAACATTAGGAACTTCAAGGGCCTCAGAGTATTAGAGTTTACAATAGTTTCTAAAAAGTAGCTTTAGAAATGGAATGACAGGAACGGTGTGGAGCTACCAAGACCAAGAAGGACAGAATCTCTCAGCATTTACTAATATGCAGCTAGAGCTACATTGGTCCAGGGAAGCACAGAAGACCACCTCTCTGAGGAGAGCCCTTCCTTTTCCTACAGGAAGTTGCCATTGTAACAGATGTGCAATATGTGAGCTTTCCTTTGCTTCCCAATACCAAAAGCATCCACCTGGGCCCAGCTATTGCTTGCAGAAAGAATCATGCTCTTGTTAAAGGTCAGTGATACTAGAGGACATATGGTGTGTCCAGCCCCCTCCCTGCTTCTTCCTCTCTCTACACAGTCTCTCCTGCTCCTAAAAGCCTGCAGGGTATTCAGGATGATTTGACCACTGTTTTGGGCCTCTTGCCCCCTTTCTCTGGGAGGCAGGGAAACATTCATTGCTAGTCTCTCTGGCTTTCAGCAAGACTAGCATGAGGCATGACAATGGCATGAGGACAAAGGCTGGGTCAATGGCATGTGATCACTCTTGCTGTTTGCTGGCACCTTCCTTTGCATAGTTTTGGCCTTGGCAAACTGCTATCACCTTCTACGTGTTTCTATCTGGCAACCCCAGCTCTGCAGAGCAGCTGATGTTGGGTGCAACAAGTTTAGTGAAAAGATCACAAAGGAAATTTGTCAATTTAAAAAAGTAAAAAAATCTTCTTCTATTCCTCAAGGCTTTTTTAATGTGTGGGTTTTTTTCTTTCTTTCTAAATACTAGATGATAAGAATGGTCTCTGCTGTGCTGTCATTACTGCACTTTTTCCAGAGTCTCTGAAACAGGATGCAGAAGACAGACTCTCCCATTCTTCCTTTCACTGGACAACAAAGTCACATGCTTTTTTGCTTTTTTCTTCTCTGTGGATACAGGCATGCATGGATGCCTTCTGTATAGCAATCCAGTTTCAGCAGAATAGACAAAGAAGTCACCTGCCTGTAAAAAGGTGATTAGGGCACTCTCTCAGAAGACAATTATCGCTTCTGGAACACTTCAGCAAAACACAGGGTGTTTTATGAGTTGAATTGTCAGAATGTCATGCTTTTGATCTATGCAGAAAGTAGTAAAACAAAGCTAAGATAAATAATCTAAGCAAAGAAGACAAACCTTTCCTTGGGATGCGGGAAGGAAAATAGGAATCTGGTCCTGGAGGACCCATCTCGCCAGGCTCCCCCTATTAACAGAAGTTGAAGTATCACACCTAAGCACATATTCTAGAGAACTTCTTTTAAAATGGAAAGGTATGCACATGAAACATAAAGAAACAAGCTTTCAAAGGCAGTAACGTGACATTTAAGAAACCTTAGAGATTTCAAATAACCGTCCTACTGTGACAACAAAGAAAATTGCTGCTACATTATAGAATAGAAAAGAAAGCAAAATGACATCTGGTTTATTGCTTCGGGCAAATAAAAATAAAGTGGTACCTTGCTTCCCCTAGGACCAAAGCCACCAGGTGGACCATCAAATCCTGGAAAACCCTGTAATACACATAAAAATGGTTGACTTATCTCCCTTATCAGAGAGATACTAAAACTTTTGACTGTAGCAGTTGGCTTCCTCTGATGTCAGTGTGAAAACTGGGCAGCAGAGCTCAGCAGATTGTCTCCCTGGGTATAGTAATTTGGGTAACACTATTAAGACTCCTTGAGTTTTGATGTTCCACCTCTTGGACCAATCCTAACTCTTGCCAAAGGCCAGAGGTACCTGCTGTGCCGAAGGGTCTGCTGCCCCTGGTAGCAGTGCAGGTGGAAAGAGCACCTACACTCACACTGTTCCATGGACACTGCAGGATGGAGGAGAAAGGGAACACTCAGTGTCCGGCTGACCCGGACACACATGTGCCAGGTAGCCAGAACATACCAGCCTGCTGCAAGAAGGCTAAACAAGTCAGAATCATTACAAGTGGACATATTTTCACTGGAATGTAAACAGTGAGCAATGAAATAGCATTGAAGTGCACAGGTCCTTTTTGCACTTTTCAGTGTGACTGGGGGTTGTTTGGCTAAAGAAGGGTTCCCTGACTGAATGAGAACCCAGGACCAAGCCTGAAGATACCTTCACCGAACTCTCCCACTATGGGCATGCCATATCCTAGAGAAAATTTTCCATCTCCACCCCAGTAAATGTTATAATATTTAAGTCCTGCCCACTTCATTCTTTTAAAAGGTTTGAATTCCAAATCACATTGATTAAAACACGTATGGTAAAATATGGTATATCTTATCACATGAGAATGTATTTCAGCTGATGGGGGTGAATAGGGAAGAGTGTAGATTTCAGAGATGCTGATATAGATGAGATGATCTCTTCTGTGTGCTTTATTCAGCTCTTTGACAACTTTTGCTCCCTACAAAAAATGTTCATAAGTACTCTGGAAAGAGACCGATGTCAATAGAAAAGAGTGGCCAGATCAACAACTGATATCAATTAACACGGTTTTGCTCAAGCCAGTAGTTTTGTATAATTCACATTGATAATTAGATCATTAGTCAGCTTTTTTAAAATTCAGCATCTCCCAAGTTTCACAGTGCGTACAGCTCTTAAATAGAACTTGAATATTAATAATGAGCTCTGTAAATCACTTTCAAAGCGGTTTCAAAGCACTACAAGTACCACAGCTCTCAGCAAGAAGCCACGAACTGGCCCATACATTTCAGAGAGCTTTCCAATGGCAACTGTACATCATACCATTCCAAAAGCAGCCTCTTGAGTATGGTGTAAAATCTCTTTACACTAGGTGGAGCTGGTGGTCTAAAAGTGAAGCCAGCAGCTTCCTAATTAACTGCGACTTCATCTGTGTGCTGGCAGGACTGAAACATCCTTCTTTCTTTCTTAAAAATCAAATCACTCAAAAATCAGCAACAAGGAGGTTGCTGTGAATAGCACCTAGAGTAGGGTGTCCTCTCTCACATACACATTATACAATGATACTCCATCTAAACCAATGTATTTTTTTCTAAAATGGTTGCCAAGATTCATCCTCAGTAAGAGGCAACCACTGACCACATCTGACTGGAGCATAAACCTATGTTAAGGTTAACCAGTGGGCTTTAATGGGTTTTGCATCAGTCTCTCCATGTATGTATTACGAATAGCAAATTTACTTCCACACCTCCGGGTTTTGCCATGGGACTGCACAGCTATGCAAATGTTATTTTTCAGATTTCATGTACTTTCATGTCTCATGTGTTTCATGTTATTATTGTTATGCCTTGATGGCAGGACAAATCCTTAAACAACTAAAGATGTCAAAACATGGAAAAGTCATGCATCCCACAGCTATTTACCTCATAGAAGTAATTCCTAATGCTGACTAAAGAAGCCTTTTTCTGAGACCAAACAGAAAGTATGAGCTCCTCTCTGTCTCACAGAATGCTATTTCAAATATTTGGGTGCGTTTCCATGGGGACAGAGATTTAACTGGTATATTTATCAGTTTCCATCTCTTCTTTTGTGATATTCAAGATAACTATCTCAACCACATCTGCAGAGAGCCATTCAAAAAGTAAGTTTCTGCTTGTAGGAAGAAAGTTACAGAAATCATAGTCACAGTAATGGGAACAAAGAAAATGACACGTCTCCTTAGTGCTCCTAAAAGATTCTCATGGGTTAAGCAAAACCAGACTTTAATTATAGGGTGTGCTTTTTTCTTCTCACTGATGAGAAAAATAACTGACCCAAAATTACAATGATGGATGAATCCAGACAATATTTGTTAGACTACAGATAGTGTAATTACAGGCAGAATTTGTCCTCTACAGTTTACTTTTCAGACAGATTGTCTACATATGTGTTGGAAACAACAGTCTTATATGAAATACTTACTCTTTCTCCACTGAGTCCTGGAAAACCATTGATGCCAGGCAGTCCCTATGAAGGTAAAAAAAATATAGCAATATAAAGTGACATCCTAACATCCTCAAGGCTAAGAACCATTATTATTTCTTAGATAAAATACATCTGACACCTTGAAACTCTAACACTAACAGTCACAGTTCAGGTATGTTTTCAATGGGATTTTTGTACAGTGCAAACAGAACAGGTCTGAAATCTAATCTGGTATTTGATTTCTTCTCTCTTAATCAATACATTGTAAATTGAGCATGAAGATTTCAAAGATGACCAATTTTTGTAAAATGTATGCTAAATACTGTTCTCACTCTGTTTAAGCACTTCAGAAACACTACCCCAAAACAAGCATTTATAGATGCTACAAGGTAGGATTTAAATTAGGTTTTGTTTCATGGGGTCACAAGTAAGTGGAGTCAAACTCACGCTTGCTAACCATGGCTGAAGACAGCTCAGATGGAAACAGTGAAATACACTGTGCTGAGGACAAGGACAGTAGCTGTGGCTAGTGAGCACAGCTTTAAGTAAGAGATGCACAGGCATTCCTGTGAGTCCTGTGGGGCCCTCCTCCCACTACCATTTCAAACTGGCCTTTTCACTTTCCTGTACCAGGCAGTTCTGAGCTGGTCAAACCTGGTGGGGTGAAGAGCTATAATTTCTATCATTTGTTAATCCATGTTTTGTTCAGAAGGTAAACTGTCAGCTTGGATTTGCACATTCAGCTGGGTGAATTTTAATAAGTGACTCACCCTTTGTCCTGGGAAGCCTATTACTCCTTCTTCACCTTTTTCAGGAGCATAGAGAAGTACACCCTAGGAAACATTGCAAGTCAGTTCAACATATTTCTTCATTAAGTGCAAAAAAATGGCAATGCTGTTTTATGGAACCTAAACAGGAAGAAAGCATCACTGTAACACACTGAGGATCTAATAATAGCTGCATGTGAAAGAACTGTTGTCCTTAAAATTAAATGTAACATGTTACAATAGCAGGAGTAGGCCATTAGGGAAAGGACAGTGTTTCCTGCCTATCATCTCCTTTATTTCTTCTGTAGCTGCAATTCTGAAGAAGGGCCAAAGTAATTATGCAGCTATACAAGCAATTAAGCAACTTAGCTTATGCCCAAACTGTAGCTTCAGAGAACTATTGGGCAAACATAGGCATACTGCTATCCACTCAACTGTCCAAAAAACAAAATAAAAAAAAAAGGGGGAAACACATATCACCTTTTGCTACATCAGCATATAATCTCCAGTTTTCCTAATGAGCAAAAAAAACCCTACATGTGTAAAATATGACCAGCAGCTGAAGAACTGGCTAGCAATTGCACACAGAGGGCATCAGAGCTCACACTGTGACTTTCTCCCATAACCTCATGGAGCTGCTGACCAGACCATCTGAGAAAATCAAGCTATGCAAAATGCTCACTGAGGCATCCCTTATTGGTAAAGACTGTATTTTAAACCATTCTGGGAAGTCAAAAGGAACCACTCAATGGCAAAGCTATTTAGTCAGTCTAGAGGTTCCCTGTGAGTTATAACTAAACCATGTTCAGTCAAGCCTGGTTGACAGCTCTGCACAATACAGCAACATATAAGATTACTGTCCATTTACTCAACAGATCTAAAGACTCAAGGGACCAAAATTCTGTAGGTATTGGAGAGTAGACTAAAAAGGATTAAAAAATATTCCATGTATTCTTAATTATTGAAATCTAGTGAAACTTTAAAACGTAGATCAGAAGAGTAAGTAAAAAGATTTATTAATATTTAAAACTAAATTGAAGGTGTGTGAGGGAAATCTTATTTTGGTACACCAGTAAGAGAACAACTGATTGTGCTGTGGAGTTATTACACATCAAGTGGTTCAGTTTTTCTAAAGCATTAAAACTGGTGTCTCTGCTTTTAACATATCGATATTGCTCCATATTTATATTGCTCCATATCTGTATTGCATCACTTCAATGAAGAGTGCACCAGTATTAACTCCAATATTTTTATTTATCTTCATTCTTCTCCACTTGACTTACTGGAATTCCAGCTTCTCCTTTTGGTCCAGGGTCTCCTCTTTCACCCTAACAAAAAAGAAAAAATATTCAGATATGTTGGGCATTCCTGTTTACATTTTAGTAACTTTTATACAACACAAAATGCCAAATATTTATTGAGAGAAAAAAAAAATACTTTTGTGCGGTTCTTTATTTATATACTAATCATATGAAAAACATGTTTTCATAACAAGTTTTTGAAGTTGCTTGTTAAAAAAATATTTGATAATTTTTCTGGAAAGGTGTCTAGGAGTGTGAATACCTGGCTGTTTCCAGGCATATTTGTGAGGTGTCTGGGTGGTGAGTGCCTAAGTACTGCCTGTGAAAAAATGCATTCTCCCATTTTTACCTACTGATTATCTACGAATTATTTGATCAAGAGCTCCGTTAGGATGAGACAAATCATAGCCTAAAGTCTATTCACTACACTGATTACATCTCCATTGAATATAACAGCTCTCCAGGTAAGTAGCTCACGTGCAGACATCTCTGCTCAGTCATGGAAATCCCAACACGTATGTAACTTAATGCAGACTGCAGAGTGTTAAAAGCATTTTTAGATCTCTCAGTATCATTCCAATTTACTCATCTTACTGAAGAAACTGCATGAGCCACATAAACTTTCTGACTTCAAATTCGGGATGAAAAATTACTGGTTTGGAGGTTGGTGTCTGATACAGAATATACACATACGGGATATGAGTATCTCTTCTCCCAGCAAGAAGCAACAAATGAGAAGAAACTCATCTTCCTGTTGAGGGTTTCCCCGATACATATGAACAAGCATTAATTCTGAGTATACAAACATCTGCACCACATAGGTAAGTTATAAAAACAAACACAGCAATGATTTCTCAGGAGGTATTTCTCCCTGTAAAATCAGATGTGAGTGATGGCCAGTAGTTGGATACTTAAACAAAAAGAACAAGTTTGCCTAAGGCACCTCTAGACTTGAGAAGTACTTTCTGAATTACTTTAGCCACCATAGTTTCAATAAATACTTTATGATCCAAGTTGTGGAAAAGTAGCAGATTTCTCTTTTGATATACTAAAGTCTTCAAAGTTCTATATGTAAAAACACATTTGTACAATATTTTAGCTTTGGTACTGCAGTGCTCTTAGTTTCTTGTTTATTTCATCGAAATACTCTCTAGTTACCTTGTGTTTGTCAGAGGGGACACCCATCAGTTCTCTTGTAGGAAGCCCAGGTGGACCTGGAGGACCTGGGGGGCCCTGCAGGAAAAGCATGAAGGCACGTTGACTAATGGTTAAAATACCTTATCAAGCTGTTGATCAGCACAGGGTCATTAAACTGCAAAAAAAGGAGCAATACAGATTTGCCCCTGCTAGGAGTATGGTTCTAAACCATATACAACCTAACAAATAAATTGATGGCAAGATAAATTTATTTGGTGCTGGGTTAACATATAGCAATCCTTGCTCTTGCTCTATATGTTTCCAGAATAATAGTAAAGATTATCACTTTCTATAAAGTGGCCTGGCCTTATAAATTTCAGAAGTGTTACCTCTGTGTCGGTGTAAATGACAGCACAGATAGATCTAGACATACAGAAGTTGATTCAGCTATGACATTCCTTATGGATAATTACTATCAAAGTTATAAATACTATCAAAGCTATACTTTGTTTTTTCTCCTATAATTACATAATGCAATTGCAAATCTAAAATAGGTTCCTTTATAAATAGCAGGTAACACCAACCTGTCCTTTAGTAGTGATATTAATTCATTAGTTTTCCTTTACCTGTTCACCTTTTTCTCCATAGAAGCCAAGGCCCCTGTTACCCTGCAAAAACAACAGGTCAAAATTTAACAACTGTACAACTCAGTTTTGGAACCTAAAATTCAAATTTAAACATGGCTAAAGATCTTTTCAGGCTTACACGTCTGTAGGACACCACTGAAGAACCGCAATCAAATAATCGCCTAGGTTTACCTCAAAATATTTTTATAGATTTAGAAGTATTTTTATAGACCTAAACTTTCAGAAAGATAACTCTTCTTACAACAGACTTTGAGTCACCCATGGAGCAACATTGTAAAAAATTCAAGCATTACTTTTGCAAGATTTTAATAGCACTGAATGCTAAATAAAAAAACCTAAGTGGGCTGGAACATGAACTCCAGTATTTTTTCCACAGAGATATAATTGAATATTGTCAAGACTGCAAGGATTGTCTGTTTGTGGGAAGCTACTGTGACTACAGTAGCAAATTAAATCTGGCTCTAGAACTGGTTTAATCTTTTCAGGGTAGGCGATCCCAGTGTAAGATTAACTTTTCATGGTATGCAGACAAAACAGAAAGTCTTGTGCTACACAGTCTTTGGTGCAGCCTGTGGTTCTTTATTTTACCGCCTTCAAGTGGGTCTTGGATAATCTCAGCAACACAAAATCAACATTAACTACTTTGACAGAAAGACTTACTTGTGGTCCTGGTGGTCCTGGGGGCCCTGGTCGTCCCTGGGGAAACACAATAGGGGAGAGCAAGTTACTTGTTGCTTTCTAATCAATGCCTGCAGGAGGTTAGTTATTTTCTGCCTGAAACATAAGTACATATTTAGTAGGCAGTGTATTCCTCGGCATTCCATGCGTTATCCTCACTATATTAGTTGTAGTTACTGTTCGGAAAAATACCCTCCTAAGTCACTGTAATCTTTCTGAACAGAATAACATTTCACCAGCTTAGACCTAATGAAAACCTGGTTTTACATCAAGTAGTAAGAACTTATGCTTTTGGATGCTGACTTAGTAACTTTTTAAGGTCAGTAAAGTTAAGCACATCTTTAAGTGCTTCACAAGACTGGTGTCTTGGTATGGCATCAGTCTGTAAAGGGGGTTGAACTACCATATGCATCCCAGATTACTTATTTGGGATTGTACAGAATGAAATCAAAGGAAGATGGTGGAAACTAAACTGAAACATGAAATAAATCTGCTAGAGGCTTACAAGCAGTTGGAAAGCCGTTAATTGGAGAGACTTGCCTTGCTTTGGTCAGCTATGTTAGTTAACAGGCTCCAAAAGGCTCTACACATTAAAAACTCTGTCAAGAGTAGGAAAGGTGGGGTGAATAAGAACCATGAGCTGTTCAGAGAAGATGGTGAACAAATGACAGAGAGAAAGCTGCAGATGGAATTATCCATCTACTGAGCCCTGAAGGGGGTTGTTAACTGCATTATGCAAAATCAAGCCCAACCTGCAAGAAAAAATAGTTACATTCAGGTGAGACCTGAATTTGTTAGGCATCTCTGCCTTGCTATGTACCTTTGCTTTTGAATCAGTTTTGGTTAGTCAAGTAGTTTGTGAGCCATTGCCTAACCTACTGGGCAGATAAACTGCACAGGGTATTGCTCTGCCTGGAGAGCTTGCAGAGACCTGGGGGAGCCAAACCTGCCTCTGTGCAGTACCCAGGACACAGAGATGAGGAATGGTGCAAACTCAGACCTCTCAAATGCTCCCAGGCCACTTTCACAAGGAGGGTCACAGCTTTAGAGGCAGCAAATATAGCTGGATGTGTTTTATTCAAAAGAGATGTTGCCAATGTGGTAACCAGATGGATGTAGTCATGGGGCTCAGAAAATATATGGTTCATAGAACTCCTAAGATCCAAGAAAGAGCACTGGAAATGTAAGTCATTGCAGGATGAGCTCGTGTGTGAAGCTCATGAACTTTGTGGGTTTGCTCTAAAGGAAGAGTGAATAAAGGACTGAAGAGATTTCCCATCAGGAGGAGCAGAGGAGAAAGGCAAGGTGCAGTTTACTCCAGGTGATAAAACAAGCTACTTCAGGAAAGTAACTTTGGAAAGGCTTATCATGCTGTTGATTTAGTCCTAATTTTTTTTTTTTTTTTGAGGGGGATGTCCCTGAAAACAGCTATGGAGGCTCTGTGTAAGAAGACCTGAATTAATTTTTCCTCTCTAAAATCAGTGGTATAAAGCAGGTCCAAAGTTTTTGTCTAAAGTGAATTTTGACAAAACAAATGCTATAATGTTGTCTTACAGGAAAATAAAAGAAGCTTCAAGAAAATGAAATATATTGAATTTGAACATCTGTTTCTCAGCCATAAAACTATTAACCAGGGAAATAAGAAATGTGGAAAATGATATCTGAAGAGAACACAGTCTTCCCAAAGAACTATTTTCCAAAATCAACTAAATGTTGATTTTGGAAAAAAAAATTACTGAAAAATATTTTAAAAATAAAATAGCATTCTAAATACTATTCAATGTCTTCTGGAAAGTGTAGAGAGCTAATATACATATCCTTTATGAGCAGAAAAGATAACATATCCAAGTTCTGATATTTTTGATAACTTGGTGTAGGGAGGTGTGGACTGGGCAGCATTAAACAATCTTTACAAATAGTGGTCTTCCAAGGAGGTTAAAGAAATACAATGTCAATCAAAAGCCTTTGACAACACAGGCAAAAGGAACTATACATCTTTACTTACTGGTCTTCCTCGCTCTCCTCTTGGACCAACAGGTCCTTGAATACCCAGAGTACCTGGAGGTCCCTTTAAATAAAAAAAACACCAACCATCAACTAATTTTGTTCTGATATCATTTACTGTTGACACTTTATCACATTCACTGTAACACTACTTACTGGAAAACCATTGAACCCTGGATCCCCAGGATCCCCCTAGAAAAAAACAAAAAACAACAAAGAAGTAAGAAATACAATAACTACTATATAAAAAATTGAATAGAATCCTTTTCTCACTCACTAATTTTTTTCTCACTGAAAACACTAATTATAGCATACAATGCTACACAAACCCTTACATACTGATGTATTCCATACAGATGTCGAGATAACTGAATGTGGGCCACACAGATTTTGTACTTTCTAGACATAGTGTAGTTGCATGCAATACAGTAGGAGGGTACAAAGTTGGCTGGTAAAGTTAGGGATCCAAACTACAAGGCTGAAATATACAACAGACCACACTGAAATCCTCCTTGAGAAATCCCATCTAACCAGTGGCTTAATTAGGGCCATAACCTTAACTGAAATGTACAAGCTCATTTTTCATGAGTTGCATGGGAATTACTGAATCATTTTTATTCTCTTCTGAGTCACTAAAAGCATTTAGAACATACTGTTTTCAGTGACCACATATTTTAACTGCAGAACATGCTGAAATGTTTTTGGAAACCGGATCCAAAAATGTTCTAGCGCAAAGACCTTCCAACACCCATAAATAATGCGGTATTCAGTCCAAACACCTTCAATCATTTTGAGTAGCATCCTAACTATCTAGTTAATTTGAGTTTAGTTAACAGAATAATTTGTGGAACCAAGTACTTTCTGAAATGAACACAGGTGCGAGTATGCATCCTTGGCCCCAACACACTTGAGCATTTCTTAAACATTACTTAATCATTCCTTAATCTTTGCTATTTACTAACAAGTGCAAATTTGAAGAGTTTCTAAAAGGAAAAGCAGGTTCCATTAAAATACAGCCAACTTAGAAATATGTCAACAGAAAACCCTACTTTGGCACTCACTGCTGGCACAAAATACACATAAACTATGTCAGCAGATCACTTCTGTGCTGACTACAGCTCAGATGTAGCTTTTGAATAGGTTTCAATTTATACTCTATCAGCATATATAATCCCTTATCTCTTTCTGATACCTTCAAATTGTACAAGACTTTATATATGAGAAAAAGCTACAAGTGATTACAAAACAAGTTTTAAGGATTAGACACAACAAAAGCACCCATAGGAATACTTGGGGTTTCCTAAATAACTAAAGAAAACATTGAAGCATATTTTACCCTAAGTCACTCCAATTCCTGCATGAAAATTTTTCAGAAAGGATGTTAATGGTAATCATCCAGTGGACAAAACTATGGCAAAGGAAGGATTTTGCCATGCATTATACAAGATAGTCATTGAATAAAGAGGGTAATACTTGAACTACATCATCTATAGTGCCCTTGAAATCCACTTGTAGGCTGGAATTCCTTGCAAATAACTGACTGGAGATTTTTTTCCCTTGGATATCAGATAGACTGCTGCAACCAGAGAAAGCAGAAGCTGCCTTCCAAAACCTGCACAGAATCAAATGGGGCCTCTTGGGATGTGCCCATCAGAGTATAAGAAAAATTCACTCTCCATCAGCTGCTTGAAAAATGCACTGAGCGTGAGTAACTCACAGGAGTTACAGACATACCCTGTGTCGGCTTATGATCTCTGGTGCTATTATATACGGCTCCCCCTTCTGGCCCTTTGGCCCTTGGACTCCCTGGAGGTAACCAAAAGAAAACAAAATGTAAGCTTTCGTATCATATATGTTAACACATAAACAGCTAAGAGTAATGAAAAATATTTGCTGGCGTTTTCGTAAGCATACATAAACATATAACTGTTTAGAGGCAGAGACTATGCCTAGCTTTTGAAATTTATGGTTTAGAAAAGAAGTGCAAAGCCTCACAGTACATAAAAGAATTTCTGATTTTGTGGGAGGAACACCCCATTACCTGGGAGTGCTATTATAGGGTAGCACCTCCTTAGCTAGAGTTGAGGCTGCAGCTTCTCAGGGCGGACACCTGCCCCGGTAAACGCAGAAGCCCCACTGCTCACCTCAGCATGATCCTATGTATATCACCATGGAAAGTCAATACCTTCACCATGGGGCAGGGAAGAAAAGGTTACTTTTATCAAGAATTGTGATTTCAATATTATTTTATTGCTGTTGATTAAAGCTGTACAAGCTTTCCTAAAGTAATCTTTCTGCAAGACCTATGTGACAGGTATAGCTTTGAGCAGACCTTCTGGCCCTGACTGCAATTTAATGACTAAGCACAGTGCTGTTGTGTCCACGGTAAGTCAGCACTAATGCTCTGCTGGGTCAAAAGGGAGCTCCATTAAGAGATGTCCCATTTGCTTCCAACAAATGTGTGAATGAAACTCGCTTCAGCAATGTTCTTGGCTTCAGGTACTCACTTACTGACAGCTACTTACAATGGTACCAGGGAAACCAGAGTGTCCGGGAGTTCCTGAGTCACCAGGGTCACCTGCTGTCCCATTACAGCCATCATGACCTGGTTTCCCCCTTGGTCCTGGCTGCCCTGGATGACCCTGTTGAGGAAAAAAAAAAAGTGTTTATCTATCCATCTGTTTCTAGTTTTCCTTTTCCTGTAGTCACACAGTATTTAGACATTCTCACATTAAGCCCAAGGCTTGGATCCATGGGAAACTAGGATTTTCAAAGACAGAAACAGACAGTGCCTTTTTTTAATATAGCTGCAGCTTGAACCAGATGCCCCAGACAGCATGAAAAAATGAGTAGTGAAGGACCTTTCAGAGAGGGTAAGAAAGCTATGCTCAATGCAGGCTCTGTTAAGCACAGAACTAAGCCAGATGAGGCTGCTGCACAGGGAGCCACCAAAAACTGGGATTGTTAAGCATTTCAGTGCTTCACACTGGAAGAGTGGGAAGAAAGGTTCCTCACTGACTTTGAACAGTTTCCAAGCCAGGAAAAAAGTCAGAGATGCTGTTGGAGGTAGTTTGAGTGTCATGATGAGGCTGTGAGTATGGAAGCAAACAGCAGGGCTCAAAGGTAGGGAGCCAGAGGCACTGCAGAACTGCTTCTGAAAAATTATTGCTGTTTCAAACTGGATTTCCACTGCTGTACCTACATTTGCCTTAATTGCTGTTGTTTCTGGTTTGCACTGAGGCCAATGAGAAGCAAATTTTCCCTTGAGCAGCCTTCTTCCAGGGGGCTCAGCCAGAAAAACCAGAAACTAAAATAAAATATTTCTCCCTTCTCCTTTATCCATAGCAAGAGTTTTCTCTTTCATCTGCTCCGTTGTTTGGAAAAAACCCCAGAAATCTGTCTGTGTCTTCACCTTGCTCCATCATGTTGCTCCTAACCCCAGAAGAGATTCTGCCTTACCACCATTTTTTCTAGGCCCCCAGCCTCACATCCTAGCACTGTGCCATTAGAGTTGGTTCATGTGCCTATCTACCTGCCTTCCCATGGTCAGTGTTAAGTCTTGGCCTGAGAAAACTATTTGGAGAATGTAAGGGAGTGAGAAGGGCAAGGGAGCTTGAGGAGAGGACACAATGAAAATGCAGGTTCAAGTACTGTCCGAAGGTATTTATCCCTTACAGTGCAATGTGCATAAGTCAGGAAGACAGGGCTGAAAAAGAAAACTTGCTCAGGTGAGAAAATCACTCCAGCTATAGCAACATGGGGCTTTATGGGGGAGTGATTTACTCTCCACAGGATGTTACAGTGCTTAGAAAAAACTCAGCAAGACGCAGTGAGATGAACAAGACCCTTGGCTCAGAAGTATTAAAATAAATGGGAAAGATGGTTCTTCTTCTTTTCCTTTAAGAGCAAGAAAGAGGAAGATGAGGAAGATTGTGAAAGAGAAATCCCTGAAACTTGATAGGGAGCTCTTCTGGAAACAAAAAAGGGTGAAAGCAGAATGGATGTGGATGCGTGGGCTGCAAAGCGAGGCCCTGGTGTCAGGGAGCACTATAAAGGAAACCCAAGCCTGGGAACTCTGTCCAGGGATTCCAGTGACTCAGATTTCTTTGTTATTTTATGACACAAGATGTAAAGAAGTGTAAGCTGGGAAAATACTGTGCTGTGAACTTTACCCGGTTTTCCTCTTTGAGTGTTTCAGTTTCATGGACCTGGTCAATTTGTTCAAAGTTTGACACTGTTTAGGGCTCAGTAAGTTTTTTAAGACTAGTCATATAAGCTATAGAGCAAATTAACAATGGTTAGTATTCTTAAAATCATTGGTGTTTCTACATGCTTTGCAAATCTGAAATAATTAAGGAATGACCCACTCGTGTCCTTTATTCACAAGCTTAAAAGATGTGAAGTATTTATGTCACAGGTCTTTTCTACAAAAGAACATACTTAGCTGGGTAACCTCCAGAGGCACAGGAAATTTCTGTACTTTCTTGTCCCTTTTACAAGGGGATTTCTCTATAGGACAAAGCAAGTAGACCTTTAATTATCTGAGGGAATGAGAGGAAGCACAGATTATACTCTCTTGTATATTCGTGGTTCTACTCACTTCAGTAAATGCCCTTAACTGAAAAGTGTGTACATGGCTGATGTAGAATTTAACCCAGACATTTTAATTAAAGTACAAAGGCTTTAAGCTAGCCTGCAATATTTGCAGTTGGTGATTTCCTAAAGATGAAGTAACCTGCTACTTACAGGAATGCCATCTGCCCCGGGGAATCCAGTGACTCCTCTTTGTCCCTGGAGTGAAAAAGCACAATTAAAATGAAGTTCTGCCCAGTGTTTTGCTTATTAGCTAAAATTTTTGATGTTCAAAAGTTACCGCTTCTCCTTTGGGTCCAGTTATTCCTGGAAATCCTCTTTCACCTTTGTGACCTTTGGGACCTTGCACTCCTGGGATCCCCATCAATCCTGGTGGTCCAGTGAACCCCTGTGATCCAAGGAGTCCTGGCTGGCCCTGATAAAAATAATAACACAGCATTTATATAGGAACAGTTGTGATGCATGAAGCTGGATTAGTTATCACTGGTACAATGGAGTCAATCTCTCAAAGAGAAAATAAACACAGAATCTCTTTCCATTCCAGTAGGCCGGGCTCTTTGATGAATGTTATCTGGAAACACAGCACAGAGAAACTCCAGCAGCAGTGACCACATTGTGATGTGGTCACAAAATTGACATATGGATATTAACACTCAAATCAACATTCATTACTTGAATATTCATGGCTATTCTCCAAAAATATAACCAATTTCACTCCGACCAAGTAAAATATGCTTAACTGTGAAATCTGCTTAGTGGTCGCATTTATTATGTGGAGTCTGATACTTAAAGGCAGGAATTTCTGCCTCTTTAGGGATGATATTTCTATTCAGCAGTGGAGCCTGAAAATGATGAGACATGCACGTATTCACACAGGTTGAGGATTGCACACAGGGCTCCCTTGTCATTTTCCCTTCCAGTGCTGGTTCTGCTCTTCAGGCTACTTCAAACATTGTTTAAAAATAATCCCTGTTGACTGCAGGCATCACAAGGCTCAAAAGAGGTAAAACAATTTTGAAATGACACAACAGTAGTTTAAGCAACAGGTTGTGGCAGTATGTCTGAGATCTGTGAACTGAAGTATTTGAATGTCATTCCAGACGTAGGATTACTGAAGGCACATATGTTTTGCATGCTCTGCAGTACTCAGTGCACTAATGACACTAATAGCAAATTGTCAAAATCTTTTCTGGAGAAATATGCTTTAAATAGGGCAAAGCACAATTTACCAAGACATTCAAATTAAGTCAAATCTAATGAAAGTTTTTTTAAAATGCAATTAGATTCTTTTTCATAGAGCAGCTGCAACAGCATCAGTATCTCACAAAGGAAGAATTACAGCAAAATATGAACGAACACATTGTAGTTATAAAAATGAGCTGATAAAAAAATAATACCTTGTTTTAGTATAAAATTTTACAGTCTTTTTTAACAGCCTTGTCCATGCCTGCAAAGAAAGAGCTAGAAGACGAATGCAGTCCCTGTCCAAGAAGGCTAAGAGTTCAACTTCATTTAATTTCATTGAGATGGGGAGAGAGGCGTGGAGACTTGAAGAAATGAACCTGAAGATATCCTAATTTCCTTGTATTAGGAAGTTGTAGCAAAGATACTGACCAATGTCTTACTGATATTAGGAAAAAATTATTTTATTCTCATAATGAAGGATAGGCCCATTTGTGATACACTTTCAAAACTTCATAGTCAGCAATTATCCATAATTAACATTTATCTATGCTACAGCTGTCTTCATTCCACATACCATAAACTAAACACTATGACTGAAACAAAACTTTTGTGTAGTTTTAAAAACAAATTTTCCACACTGCTTTCATAGAAAATTAACACAGCACTTGGAGTAAAATTTTATATTCTAAATCTTATTATATGATATCAGATAAGCCCACATTGAGAAGATGAAAAAACAGCCAAACAAAATACAGAACTCAGTGCAAGTTTTTTCCTTGGAAGAAGACTAGGAATGCGCCAGTATGAAGGCTGAATTACGTGGAGTTCCTTGGGACAAGACACCAGGATAGATCTTGTACAGTATGGGTCTTTTGCTATATTGTTATGATTAATTTGACAAGATTGATGGTTTAGGAGTATTGCCAAAGGATACCATAAATTTAAGTGTTTGAGCTGTCAGTGTGAAAGAGAATTCCCTCTGCTTACAGCCAAGCCCAGCTTTATACAGCATCCCTACTTCTAAACCAAGCCTGCTCATGTGGATTATTAGGTGCTGGGAGGCCCATGTGTTTTCAGGTTAATAAACTGAGAAGGAACAAAGATTATATGAATACATCTAAAACATAATATAACTCTTGCTGGCAGGAGGCATATGCATCTGAACAAGTAGCTGCTCATTTCCTTATGCCAGCCACAGCCAGCTATTACAGAAGCATCTATCTCCACAGCAGCAGTTTTCAGGTTTTTTTTAAAAAAAACTTGTAGAGTGAATCTCTACAAGTCATTCTATGGAGGTGCAGATCCTTGTCTAAATTGATTCATAGCAGACATATTTTCCGAGTTACCTGACCCATAAGTAAAAATACTGATTAGAAGCACTAGAATAATGAATTAAATCTTAACCAGTATTTATCAGTGTGAGTTCCAAGATTGGCAAAAAGAATTTCTTTCTGATGTCACATTTTCTCAACTTTTCTTACCTACTGTGGCTCAAAATTGAAGTACATAGAAAGAGCATATAGAGAATATATTAGGAGAATACATATGAGCATACCCCATAAAACTGCCTTTTAAAGGAAATAATAGACATTTCATTATTTAAAGAAATGGAGTCTGTGTTCTTTATTGTTTTTGGGGTATTTTTGTAGAGCAGTATCAATTCTTATGCAAATACAAATATAAAATATTCCCATTTTACTATAAAACCTTAAAACTTCATTAAATGCTAAGGTAGTTTGTTCTTCTTCATACACCTGAATCTAGAAAGGAATCTTTAAAAAGGTTAAAAAAGGATGGAAACATATCTCATACATATGTAAAGAACACAGACAAATGATTCAAAGCCAGTTATACAGATTTGAGTTGTTTGCAGTTGCATATTAATTTTGAGAGGTTCTGAAAACAAATGTTTCAGTTGCTTCTGCAAAGCAAGGAATACATGGATTCTGTACACTGGAAATGCCACTTCATTTTTGGAGTACATGAAAGACAAAAGAAATCAAATAAATTCCAAAAACCACTCATGCAAACCATCTCTTTAGTACCCATCTACACCTCTTTTGTGGGCAGTTGTCTGGAGGCAGAAGGCATGTAAAACTTCTTGCTGCAATTTCTGATAAAATTCTGGTTATGTTGAGAATTGTCAAATCCGTGCCTGGCTTTCTGCAGAGAACATGCAGAGCTGTACACTTCAACAGTGATATCCCATGGGACATGGTTACCACTCTCCTACACCAGATACCACTCTCCCACTTCCAGTCCCACTTTCCTATCTGGTGTGGAGGAAAAAGTAAACAAGGAATGGAAATCAAGGAAGATGGGCACCCATGGCCCTTCCCCATGTTTTCTGGGTAATTATCTGATTATTTGTTTGTTCAGGAATAGGGGCTATTTAATATTATTTGCAATAAAGACAAGCAAATTGATCCTTATGGGACCAGTTTAGCATGAGGCTAGAGTCAGAGCTGGGGAAGTACTTAATATCATGACAATGTTTGTGTAATTCTTCAGACAATTAGTACCTTGGCTTGTTAACTGAATTAACTTTGTTAACCTTCGTTAACTCAGACTTGTCAGCTTTTACTCTGCTTTCATGTTAGATCTATTGTTGAACAAGTATGTCCCCTTTTCATTAGCAAGTGACCTAAGAACATTCTCTCTTTGGCAAAGGTCACTGAGGAGATTTAAGCAAAGACAGTCAATTTGAAAGGTTCAGTCAAATAAAGCATGATTCAATTATTAGAGTCCTGAATACCCCTGTGTGAGACATGCCACACGTGGTACTGCTCTGCCTGTGCTCCTGGAGGATCAGAAATCCTAGAAAATTCTCCAAAGCTGTGAAATTGTTCCTGGATTAGATTTTCAGGTAAAAAAAAAAAGCCCCCAAAAGGGGCAATCTTAGGGAAACATGCTATCCCTGTCATATTTTAGACAACTCATAAAGTACTTCCTCTACTGCTCCCTTTCCTTAAATGATAAAACATTGCAGGAATGTGCTCTGCCAATAGTGCTCTCCAGCAGAAGGCCTCCCATTTTGCTGAGGTGAACTGGACCTCTTCCTGAATGCAGAGCACGGCACGATTACCCCATGTCATCCGCCACTGGATTTACAGACCAGTGTTAAGAGGCTCACTGAAGTGTGTGTGGAATGCTATGGCCAGCACCTCCAAGGGAGTGCACAAAAAGAAAAGGAAAAAGTGGGTGGATGGAATATCTTGAAGACAACGAAGAAGTTTTTTCTTTGTTCTTATACAAAACTTCTGTAACTCTTTAGTTCAATTACAAAGCCTCCAATGTCAGGACACACAATGTCAGTCCCTGCTTTGCTCTTCCTGCAACTTCGGCTGACTGGAAGAGGTTTCACACAACTCATGTGGCCAGCCCAGCCATTATGTATAAGTTATTTGCAGAGAGGAGCAAAGGTCAGAAATTAGGAGGCCTGCAGGAAATCTTCCCAGAAAATATTTGCCATGCTATATATACATTATTGATTCTCCAGTGATGCACATGGAAGAATATGCTGTTGGGGTTGTGACTGAATTCAATAAATATACTTTGCAATTAAGTACCAGTGGACTTAAGATCTCGATCAGACTTTTAAATTTGTACTGAATGTTCATGTTTTGCAGCTTGAACTTTAATTTCCAGTTCTTTTATGACCAGCCTGATGAAAGATGTCATATTGCAATACTATCTTCCTTCTAATTTACTACTAAATTCACAGTGTAGAAACAAAACTGGCAGAGGAAGGTGTGCTAATTTGGAGAGTGACCAAATGTTTGATGTGCTATACAAATAAAGATACAATAAATGACAGTACGTGCTCCAAAGGTTTTAAAACACAGGAACATCATCATGAGTTGCTGAGAAATCCATCTACCAGGATGAAGATACAAAGACAGGAGAAAACTGTTTATTTGCAATAAAGAGGGGACAGAAACAGAATTTCTAGAGAGTTTCACAGTCATTGAGCCCGTTTCTCAACATTTCATTACAGATTTCCGTTTTGCAACTGTTTCTGGTATATGGAATGTGATGATTCAGTATTACCCACATGAAAATGATCGTTGTAGGCCATTATTTATTTAACAGTGGACAAGAAGAAAGGAGATTGATTCCCTGACATTTTAAAAAGGTCATTGTTGAAAGGACAAGTTCATTTCCTGTGGGAAGGGTGATATGACCATGACAGACAAGCTGGAGGTGGGACTTTTTGTAAGAGCATGCAGCGTGGAACAGTCAGTAAGAACAGATGGGGAAAGGATGTGACAGCAAGGACCCTGATGCACTCCTACGCAGCAAGATCAGCAAGTACAACAGAAAGCAACCCCCCAGGGAATAAAATAATTTATAAGGAAAACGAGCAGCTTCTCAGCTGATTGAAAGTGCTAACGCAGGCACACAAGAAAGACACAGAGAAGTTTTTAAATGTAATGCTGGCAAAATGTGGAGAATGGGGTGTAAATGTAGGGAATGTATGATTCTCTGAGGCATTTTCCATAGAAAGGAAGGCATACTAAAGTGATCATTGAGCTCAAATAAAAACTGTAGGATCCTAGTGCTCCCACCCCCCAAAAAAATATAAACTACAAGGAACAACGTCAAGAACCGCCCTGTGGCACACTGAGTCAGACTGGGATGGACATACCACCTGACATTTCTTCTGGAGCATAAACCCAGGAGTTTATGGATTAAACATATTAGAGGACAATATGTAAGGGAAGGATTTGGGGTTCAGTTAAGAGGTTGCACCACTTTGGGCTGAGAGGCAGAGAAAGCCAGACCACACGAAGCACCCTGCTGCTGTGGCTCAACTAGTTTGACTCAGAAGCTAGTTCTGCCAGCACCAGGCTGCCCAGTATGGACAGATCTCCAGAGAGCTTCAGAAACTGATGAGTACAACATCTACCATAATGCAGGAGACACTGGAACATTTTTACACCATACATCATTATGTTGTACATTGATGATATAGTTTGAATGGTTCCATCTACCCCACAACTCAAAAATGAGTTCTGTTTCAGCAAGATTTAAAACACTTTTGCAATTCCACCTAGGAAGAGTGAATCAAAACAAGCCCTGGAATGGTAGGAAATACAAACACATAGGGCGAAACACAGCTCGTGCTAGCCTCTGGAGAGAAAGATTAGCTGGGAGAAAAAATCCTCAAGTTTGTGCAAGCTTTATTGTTAAACATTTGTAGCACGTTACTTTATTCCCATGTCTTCAGAACTATACTAATGACTATTTTCTCAAAGACAGATGATCACTCTCAGTTTGCAGCAAGCATTCAGAAGCTCCTCACTAGATGGCACCAGCCATTGCTGCTGCACACAGCCCCCACCAATGCAGGTGCAGGTTTCCAGAGCTCGGTACAACCTCTGGGAAATCTGATAAGAAGTTCAGGTCGGGTCAAACTGTCCTTGTGCGAGGTGTAAGGCAACAAAAGCAGAAGATTTCTGATAAAATGTCTGACAGTGAGATAGCTGGGAGAGTACACATGAAATGGGATGAAATGCATCATGCAACTGAGCAGCAGGGCTGGCTGAAGTGAAGATGTTCCATCATTAGTAGATGGATTCGGTTTTCTAAGATGAACAAGAAAAAATTATTATCTTATTCTCCATTGGATTTCTAAATTTACATTTAATGTCACAGGCCTGCATCTTCTCAAATTTATGTTCTGAATCTGTGTTTTTTAGTGTAGGGCTGGCACTAGCTTCTGCCACCACATGGTTACCAGTGTCAGGGGGGATGGACTTCTGTTGTCTAACTAGAATGCTGATAAGCAAATGAAGTAAACCTTTCTCATGTACCTTGAGTTGTGTGATATTTGATTCTTAAACACAGAGTAGCACTGAAAGAGTCAGCAGGCTTTAAAAAAAAAGCACATAGCTAATGGTTATTTCTACTTTTAATTTCTCTTTTATTACTTCAGAGGAGGTTATTTAGCTGATTTTCACATTCCAGCTCTTTTTCTCAGAGAACACTTTCCTTCTCATTTGTTAAAGAGCTTTTTTTATTTATACCAAAAGTAAACAAAAAAATTACAAAATTCACTTTAAGTTAAAAATAACTAAAAAATGAGGCTAGTTCAGCCTAGTGGCATGGTAAAAATCTGCTGCTCTTTCAGCTACATTGTCTGGACATGCGACATTTTCTCTCAGGACAGTGGTGACCAAATGACATTACCATTAATTCCAGAGCAATGACTCAGCTTGCAGAAGGTTTTTTTTTTTCATTAAGGAAGGAATAAACATTAAATCTTCATAAAAAAGAACTATGAAAGGATTCTCTTTACCAGAAGCCACATCCCTTTTCTGCAGTCAGTAAATGAAAGAATTTTGTACTGTTTTCTGTTCCCACGGTTTGATTTAATTTGTGATCTTCCAGAAAGTTGCTATGTCACCCAAGAAGATAAAACATGTGCAAAAGAAAATATATGCTGGAATGTAGGTCAAGAACTCAAAAGAACCAGTTAATAGTTTCTTCATGTCACAAAATACATAGGAGTACATGTCAGAAATGCTTTCTGGGCTTTGCAGACCTTCTGTAGTAAGAACAATACTGGGACCACAGCAATGGTCTCTCAAAGAAAAACATCAGAAACAGCAAGTCTAGACAAAACCTCACAAGGGTTTCCATGCTAAATCTTCAAAAGGTTATTGCATAGAGGAAAGGAGAAGAGAAAGGAGGACAAGATGCGGGAAGGAAGCGGTGGGCAGAGGGAAAAAGTGGTTTTGTTTGCAGACTCAGTAAGGGGATAGCTCTGAAAGTCCAAAGCAGAATCTCTGCTGAAGTATGGCTGCACAGACAAATTGAGAAATTTAGGATTAGAATTAACACATATATTAGCAAATATATCCCTCCAGTGAGCATGCTCTACTCAATTATGTGATAGGATTTGGAATGACTTGAAAGGCACTGGATTTTTTTTTAAAAGATTTCACTTATTGAACAGATGCAGACATTTATCTATATGCAGTGTAGTTATCAAAAGTTCCCATCAGGTGCAGGTGACATCTCATGGCATGATATATCCTAATGTAGATACTCAAACTAGGTCAGACAAATACACCCTGAATGTGCCCATTTTTCTTAGATTTCTGTAAAAGGAGCCTGTGTCTCTAGCTCAAAAGCTGACCTCCACATCACTGCTTTCTAAACTGTGCAAAAAGAAAATACCCCATGCTGCATAAAAAATGAGCTGGATATAAATTTACTTAACTTGGCAGGCAGTATATGCCAGAACCATTGCTACTGGTGGCGCAAAACTAGGATTTTCTTGGAAGCTAGAAATGTTTCAGCATAAAACAGTGATCAGATGACAATGTTGTGTGCTCAAAAGCATATCTATTTACTCCAAATATATCATCTGGCCCCTACCTTGTTTCCCATTTGACTACTCAGATACATGTTTCTTTTAGGCTGCCAGGAGCCACTTAAATACCAGCATCTCTATGCAGCTTCTTAGCTCAGTATCTATCTTTATTCTGGGCATAACAAAATTTCTGCCTACATTGGGCTCTGCTAAAATTCTCATATGGGCTCTCTCAGGATGTAAGGGGATCAAGGGGAAACTTTCAGATCTCAGAAACCTGCAGAGCTGGGATGACCTGACACTGTGCAACTCAGAGAGATGCTTTTGGTTAGCCTGAGAGTGGAAGTGCAATTTACGGAGCTACTCACTTTATGTTGGTTAGAGAGTACCAAGCTAAGACAACTATAAAACCAGAAAAAACAACTTCAATGACACATAAATACTGTCCCTTTGACTTCCACTAAATTCTGTCTTTACGAGAGAGGTAACTAAAATTAAATTTAGAGATGTTTCTTTGGATGAACTCGAAGGCGAGATCACGAGCTGATGATGTTTTACAGAACACTAAAATGACATTGATTTATACTTGCCAAACATTCATTACTATGTAATTAATTGGAGAAGGTTGGTTTGATAGCAAACCAAAAATTCATCAGAGAGGAAAATCACCTTGCCAAATATGCTCTTATAACTAGACAAATATCAAGCTGATGGGTGTGGAGAAGGAACAGGAGGAAGCAGGGAACTCCCAGTTACTCTGTGACATCTGCTGTATCATGCTCATGTAAAAGGGCAGACGTTGTCATGGTACCTATTAAATATCTTGATTGAGCATTTGGAAGGATAGCAAATGCCTTACACGTTTCTAGCACCATGAGTATATTTTCAGAACAAAAGAAAATTCTGTTCATTCAATATGGGTTTTCACGGGATTAAAAAGCCAAAAACTTTCCATAGAATTGCACCACACAATGCAGTGCAATCCTCCTATTCTGCTAGCATCTGCATCAAAATGAATTTTTTTTCCTTTCCATTCATTCAATTCATTTTATTACCATTATACTGTTAAGAACAACTGCTTTCTGGGATTGTTTAAAAGCACAGTTCACACAAACTGTTAAAAACTTGGATAACGCGGTCAGATAGTTGTAAGGTTGCTGCTTGGCTAGCTTGGCTCCTAAAGGCAGGACAACAACCAGCACCTGCTTGCGTTAGAACATTCAGTCATAGACCCAAGAGCAAATCTGCCAGCCCAATTGCTTTCAAATGGCTTTCAGTTGTGTGTGGGAGTGTTCTCAAGATCCCAAAATTCAGGAAGTTCAACACAGATGTTTTCTGTCAGTAGGCGTTGGAAGCACCAATAGTAACATCTGTTCACTTTTCATATTTGTGAGAACATTTTTTTTTTTTGGTCCAAAAACCATTCACTGTTGAAATCTCCAAATTGTGCAACTGGCCAAAATGTTAAGCTCATTAGGCTCCATGAGTTTAAGAGTATGTGAAAATTAAAACCCCTGCAGGAGTTCAGTCTATCGTATGCCAATTTTTCCATTCTGTGCTCCTCTACTATTTAAACAAAAGCATGACTATTTTTGTGGTGGGAACAGCTATCAAAACTGACTTGATCATGCAAATAGAAGTTACTACTGGATGTTTTAACCATCCAGTAGAAACAATTTAATTCTCTTACAGAGGCTCTAAGTTGTGTGCTGAGATACCTTTCCACATGGGAGTCCAGAATACATGTTCTAGCAGAATGTACAAGGCACTCAGTGTAGACCCTCACACTCTGGTCACAGGAATTTACAGTTTGGGACAGTCTCTCAGTTCCCAGCAAGGCCAGATGATTGGCTCTGAACCACCAGGAAGGACAGGGGGCTTTAATGCAGATGTGTGCAGCAACATGAAGAGTCATTGTTGATGCAGAATAAGAGACATCTTTTTTCTTCTAACACTTCTGGACAGATGCATCCTAAGAACAGCGGGGTGCTGTGATATCATCTGAATGGAGTTTGTACAGTTGTTTTCTCTACATGATTTCCCAACCTTGATGTATCAATGCAGATGCTCTACTAGAAATGTCAGTAACTGGGACTCTGCTGAAGCCTGATGTTGAGTCAGCTTACACTGAAGCTAAATGAACCCTTATGCCTTCTGGTGTATGCGGCCTGTTAACATCACAAATATTTTAACACATTCACTTGGATGGTCTTTAAGCTGGGCCTGGCTTCATGTTGGGTTTGTCTCCAAAAAAAACAGTCTAACTAATTTATGAGAAGTCTTGCCCTCTTTAGACAGTAAATAGAAATGCTGAAAACTATAAGCAGTTGTCCTTTATATAATACAATTAACTTTGCTTTGAATCATGAAGTAAATAGTTTTGTATCATCTACCTGAAAAAAAAAAAAGTAACTTCTGATGACAGTCTAGGAGAGGGTCAAGGGTGGAGTACAAATTTGAAAAGGAATGTTCTCCAGATCCATTACAAAATATCTAATTTTTCTGTCATACTCAGTTTGAGGTAGCCCTAATGGGGGCCAAGAGTGCCCACACATCTGCAGATTCCAAAATCTCATCACTCATGGGAAAGGATGTTCTGGAGAACATCAGCAGCAGACAGTCCCACAGCTGTTCAAGGAGAAAGCCTATTTATCATTTCAAATTATTTCAAAAGCTACTGGAATTTTTTTAACCATTTATTATAGACAGTGGGGGCTATGCAGCTGATTCAGCAGAGGATCCTTGGTATAAGAATCAGAACAAACCATTTTGTTTGATCACAGAATTATGGAATGGCTTGAGTTGGAAGGGACCATAAAGATCATCTAGTTCCATCCCTGCTGCCATAGGGCAGGGACACTTTTCACTATAATATACTGCTCAAAGCCCCATCCAACCTGACTTTGAACATTTTCTGGGATGGGCTATCTACCTACCACCTCTTTTTCTTGGCAACCTGTTCCAGTGTCTCATCACCCTCACAGTAATTAATTTCTTCCTAATATCTAATGTACACCTGCACTCTTTGTTTAAAGCCTTTACCTCTCGGCCTATCATTACATGCCCTTGTAAAAAGTCCCTCTCCATCTTTCTTGCAGAGGCCTCCTTTAGGTACTGGAACGCTGCTAGAAGGTCTCCCCAGAGCCTTCTCTTCTACAGACTTAACAGCCCCAACTCTCTCAGCCTGTTCTCATAGGAGAGGTGCTCCAGCCCTCTGATTACCCTCATGGCCCTCCTTTGGGCTCGTTTCAGCAGGTCCATGTCCTTCTTATGTTGGGAGACCCAGAACTGGATGCAGAACTCCAGCTTGGGTCTCACAAGAGCAAAGTAGAGAAGGACAATCATCTCCCTCAACCTGCTGGTCACACAGCTTTTGACGCAGCCCAAGATACACTTGACCCTCTGAGATGCACATTGACAAGTTGTGTTGAGCTTCTTGTCCACCAACACCCCCAAGTCCTACTCTTCAGGGCTTCTCTCAATCCATTCTTCACCCAGCCTGTATTTTTGCTTGGGATTTCCCTGACCCACATGTAGGACCTTGCACTCGCCCATGTTGAATGTCATGAGGTTTGCACAGGCCCACCTCTCAAGCCCATCCAGGTCCCTCTGGATGGCATCCATTCCATCCAGCATGCTGACCACATCACACAGCTTGGTGTTGTCAGCAAACTTGCTGAGGGTGCACTAAATCCCACTGTTCAGGTTGCCAACAAAGATGTTCAACAGTGCTGGTCCCAATACCGACCCCTGCAGAACATCATTCATCACTGCTTTCCACTTGGACATCAAGTCATTGATCACAACTCTTTGAGTGTGACCATCCAGCCAATTCCTTATGCACCAAGTGGTCCACTTGTCTCTCCAGTTTAGAGACAAGGATCCTTTACTCCTTTTTATTCTGCAGACACTGAGGGAGTGGAAGTGCTGCTAAACTGTAATGGCAAGTTGCTTTTACTTGAAGGATATGCCAGGTTGCTCTCTAACTGATAGCAAATGCAGGTAATGCAGAGGAAAAGAGGAGCCTTCCAGACAAGGAGAAACAGCAGAGGGAGCTTTTGTGTTCTATCAGAATATCAGAGAGACTGCCAAACAATTTGTCATGACTACCCATCTGGGTCCCTTCACTGGGGAATGGTTTCAGGCTTCAGCTTGAGGAAAGTATCCACAGTATTTCAGACTCCGATTCTAGAATGTCTCCAATATTTGTTAAATTAGCGCCTTCTTGACTAATACACGGTCTGGTTACAGGATTAGCTGTGTCAAAGGAACAACTGATGTGCAGTGATGTGCTGTCTTTGTGAAATTATCATGTACTTACAGAGATGCTTCTATCAGCCTGATGGGAGAGGCTGCATTTATCAAGAGGGAAATTGAATTGCTAGTGATGGGAGGTCAGAACGGCACAATTCACAGGTTAACCATGACCCTGAACCTCTGCTAGGATGCCTCTCCTGCTTTACTGTGTCCACTACAGGCAAGGATGAAAGGAAGCAAGAGACAAATTTGAAGTTTCTCTTTCTTTCCAGAACACTAACTAATGCTGGAAAATCTGTACCCTAGAGTTATAGGAGCTGGATCTTCCAGGTCCCTAAGAAGAACTCTATTACCACAGGGAGCATCAGTCTTCTGTATTTGTGACAGAGATAGTAACAAATGCACTTCATATTTGTGTGGTTTCTTTGAGTTTTTGATGGCCTTCTTCCCTTTTTTAATGAAAAAGTGTTTGAACTTCAGCTTTCTTACTATATCTGCATCTGGGAGAACCTACGGCTTTTACCCAGCTACTGAAAAGAGCCAATACTCTGCTCTAGCTGGCCCTGTTTCAGCAGTGGGGCTTTGACTAGATGATTTTAGAGCCCCCTTCCAACTTCAACCATTCCGTGATTCAGTGAAATACAGCAATACATCTGATGTTCAAAATCCTCCTTAAGATCCCATAATTTAGCTGTTTGCCCATTCTATTGCTTAGATTTTTTCCTCTCTATGATGTCTGTGGAATTTTTCTGTATTTGTGTACATGTTTATTCTCCCTTTGGATTGCTGTCTTCAGATCTCTGTGTATCTAACACAAGCCATAAAGCATTCTAGTTTCTGCAGAACAGATAAGGAGAGGGAGTCACTGACATGAGGCAGAATAATTTCTTACTGTTAAACACTGATAATTACTATGGACTACTGGGTAAAGTTAGCATTATTAACGAAAGCCAAGATGCAAGTTTATAGTTATCTCATGATACAATAGCTGTGTGTTTGTTATGGACATATTTATGTATGTGTGAGGTCTCCTGTATCTTTAGTTTAGATGTATATTTACAGTACTTATAAGAAAAACCAGGCTTCTAACTCTGCAATGCTTTAATAACCTAAGCTAAAACCCTGCCAGACCTATCACTCTACTGACTCTACTGCTTTATGCAGAACTTGCAGTTCTGAACTAAATTGGAGAAGTTTTTGCTGTTATTTGTTTCCACAGGAAGATATCAGTAAGCATTCCTGAGGAAACAAAAATTATTTTTTTCTGAACACAGTCTGATATTTCATTACATTTTGACATGAAAAAGGGCACATTTAAAAGCAGGGATTTGAAGAAAGAGAAAGAAAGGTGATGGAGTTATTCAGCTTCCACTGAATATTTTTGAGTTAGGGCCACACTTTGCTTTCTACTCCCCCAGCTACCTCCAAACAAACAGGAAACCCAGAACAGACTTTGGAGCAGATAAATGAAAAAAACCACCCCAAACAAAAATTAAATTTGCCTTAATAAGGCTGACAAAATTTTAAGATCGTAAGTTTCCAGTAACAAGGATTGTATTAAGAATCAGTGAAAACTTATTTCTAGTTATGCTGGTTGGGTTAATGCAACATTAGTTCCATAAATACTAATCCAAGTGCAATGAAGAAAACCATGAATCTGCCTATTTGCATATTCTTTCTGGTCTTGATGATTTTATCTATCTAATTTCTACACAGATACCTTAAGAAGAAGAAACTTATTCTAAGAGAATACAGTTCAGTAACCCAGTTACTTTATTGAGTTATGCAGTTTAGGAAGAATTCTAATGAAGCATCATAGAGAAAGCATTTCCATTATTAACTCAGATTGTGGACAGAAAAAAAATCAAAACTATCTCTTTCAATATTAAATAAAACCAGTTAATTCTGGTTAAAACCAGTTAATTCTGGTTATTTATAAAGGCCTGACTAGACACTGAGCTATGGATGTCTTAGATTTCAAGCTACCACAGAAATTCAAACAATTTTATTTGTTTTATGCAATGTAGTTATATGATTTCCACAGAAGTTCCTCCTAGACTGTACTATTCCCAATAAATTCAATTATTAGTGTGCAGTAAATCTGAAAAAAAAAAGTAAATGAATGTACTTTGAATGTACAGCAGAAACATTAAGGAAAATGGCTGGAAGTATATTTCAAGGTATAGCAAAAGATAGGCTTACTCTGCTCTTCAGCTGTTTAACTAAGCAACATGCTACTTCATTCAATTCATATCTTACAGAACTGATGTCCTTGTTACCCAACTGAATATTTATTCCTTGACACGAGAAGTCAGCAATGACTTGAGAAAACAACTAACTGACAACAGGACACAACATTCTCCATCACACTGAGAACATTGCTGCCCTAGACCACTGCTGACAACACAAGTAGTAGAAATAGGTGGAAGTAAAAAAATAAACTGCTGAAAGCAGTTGTATCAAAGTAGAAAGCAGCAGAGAAAGCAATAGGAAGGATGAGGTAGACCCTCGAGGAATGGTAGGCCCCACCAGCATGGGAAAGGCAGGGACCCCCACAAGCTAGGATCCACGTTTCCCTTCTTCAAATGCTATTACCACAGGGCTGTTCAGTTAAACTGTTTCTTTCTAGCCTTTTCTAGTCCGTGTTATTCATAAAGCACATGCATTACTTTCCTTCCTATATAAACAAATACAGCTATTAATTGGTATGTTTTTAAGAAATACAGCTTTCAACCTAGAAAGAGAAATGGACACTACACTGATAGTATACAGGGGTCACTTTCTTCACTACAGATGAACAAATTAGTAGCAGTAAGAAAGCAGAAGAAGTTTTAGGAAAAAAATCCCAACAAACTGGGGCAAGAGATGCTCCATGAAGTCTTGGGGACATCAGAATGTCTAGCACCTTGGAACCATGTGTCAGCCATTAATTCTATTTAGAGATGATAGAAATGGTATGTCTGAGGTGGAGGGCAACTGGGAAGAGATGTGAAGTTACACATAAACCCCTTAGAAGAAAACTAACAGAGACAGACTTGATGGCGGAACACCTCCATCTCCCACAATGACAATGCTGCATTTGAACTGTGCTTCCGCTATCAAAAAATACAGACTTCTGGTGGAGCATTCATTAGATAAAATAGGGAACCTAATAGAAACAAAATTAATTATAGATAGCCTTTTTGTTTTGTTTTTTCTTTTTTTTCTGCTCTGTTTTGCCTTTTTTTTTTTCTGCGCTCTCTCTAGACCAACAGTAGCCAAATTGTAACTATAACACCCAAAAAATTACTATAAAATTTCTTTTACCTTAATGTTTGCTTGATATTAAAGTGTGATTGTAGGATAAGCAGAAGAAACTACAGCCTTCTCATTTCTCAGTGTGTATGTCCAGATACTCATGCTGGCTTGAGACTGGCCTGCACTGAGCTAAAATGTTATCACTCCTGTGCAGTGAAATGTTGATAGGATTACCCATCCATGACAACACTGCCCTCCAGTCAATACCCAGTACCTCCTCACACTCACCTCTCTGAAATCCACAGTGAGTCCCCTTCCACCCTTTGTAGAAACACACGTGGGTATCACAATCCCTATCTCACCTCAAGAGAGTCACAAGTCTCAGATAAGCCCTTCTGAACTGAGGTGATTTTCTCTCAGTTTGATACTTGCTAATTATTAGACTGCTTCAGCAGCAGCAACAATCCTTCATCACAGAGATAAACAGGACTTCTTTTATTTATGGAGAACATTAAGGAAGAGGCTTGGAAAAACATTTCAGAAGACAGTTTTTGTGCAGCTGCTAACAACTTCAGAGAAGAAATGCAAAAGATATGTGTTGGGATAATAATACACAGTGACAGAAATGTAAACATGAAAAGCCAGGCTGTGACTTAATTTAAGCCTTGTTCAATTATGGGCTGGCTAAAGCATGCTTCCACCTTCATAATTAAAAAAACATCCAGAAATTTAAAACAATTGAAACCACACAGCAGTGGGATTTCTTGCAGTGCCCCAAAGATGTGTAGTAAAAAAAAAAAATCAGTTAAATCTCTGATTTAACAGAAAATATCCAAGCACTTAACATGCTTTTACATTATTAATCACTTCTTTTCCTAAATCTAATGGAAAAGATTAGTTTTTCCATTTTCCATTTTATGCACCAGTATCAGTTCCAGATTGAAAAAAATGATGATACAGTTGATTTTGAATTTTGGGAAATGAATTAAATACACTATTGAAAAGACTACATTCTAGGTGTAATCAATATACCTTATTCCACATCAGGTGCATTAGATGGCAGGGACTGAAGCACAATGCTCTAGGCAGACACAGCAATCAAAAGGGCACCTTGCAGGCCATTTTGAGTGAACTCAAGACAAAGAAATCTGAGAAGTACTTCAGCATGTCCTCACAGCAAAGCTGACTATCAGCAGCTTACAGTCCATGGGTACACAAGAAGCCACTGACTTGAATAAGTGAGACTTGAAAAATGGGCATTTCGTGACCTTCAAGACATGGCCCAAACATGCTTGTCTTTTCAGGTAACTTTAGTACTGCATTTTATGAGATTACATGATATCATTTCCAAAGCCTCACTCAAGGTCAACTGCCTGCAGCCATATCTGCTTATTTTTTTGCACACAGTGGTTGAGGTGTGGTTGAGGTTAGAGGTGCATGGGAAAATCTGTGAAGCAATTTCAAGTCCCTCTTTTTAAATGTTCCTACGTATCTTCCAGGAGAATGACATGGTACAACATTGAATAATTATTTGTAATAACATTGTGCTATGAACTCTTCCAAAAATTGTACTTAGCTATTCCTTTCTCCAAAGCTTAAATTTTATCTTGCAGAGACTCTTACACCACTGCTATTCCTGATGATCATTAGCTCATGGAAGAGCCACCATTTCTGGTGGGGCTGCTGCCCTAGAATTCAGGAAGCCACTGATTACAATTCACTGCCCTGATGCTTCAGCCTAAAAAATGCAAAGTATGAGTTACTTCTGGCTAAATTAAGTCCATGCCAATTTCTTGCCTGAAGCTCATCAGTTCCTTTTAGGGAGAGATGCGTGCTGTGCAGAGTGGTTGCTTTCATCGCTCTCCTTCCTAAGGACCAGAGGAACCCAATGGGACAGTTGAACTCTAAAAATTAAACCAGTGATTTTTGGTGGTGCCTATTTCATGGGACTGCTCAAATGAACCTGTCCAAAACTGTCAGCTGCTTCTCACAGCATCTGCCAGAAGAGTTTTTTCAGGTTTCTTTGGGAGGCAGAAACAAGGCACACAACACAGTCATCTCTGTACAGCCCTCTTCGAGTGTGTTTCCTTTTGGAAGGTGGAAGGAGGAGTGAACACATGAGATCTTCATTAGGGGATGTTGATCTGCCTTGCCTGAGAGAGTCTTTGGTGACACTCTGCACTATCAGGTCTTCCTTCCATTAACCACTACGTGGATTGAGAGGAACGAGGCAGCACCCAATACTTGTACCCCTACAATTCTAGTCAGTGCTCTCCATCTTCCCTGAGCAAAGAAAACTTCCTATCTCCATGCTATTGATCTACAATAGGCTCTACAAATGCCAAAAAATGAACAGCTCATGTGCAGCACTCAGTTTTCTTTACAAAGTTATGTAAAATTCAAAAAATGATTGGAGAGATTAATTTTAATCTCCTGCATGAAGATAGTGATACTAAAAATGAGAATAAATACTGTGAAAAATTAATGTTCCAAGGCCACTTTCTATTCCAAACATGAAATACAGAGCTCCTTATTTAATTTCTCCTATACCATTCCAGTCTATTTGTTCATTATCTCCAATGAAAGACTATTCATTCATGATAAGTCGGTTTAGTTAGTTCAGGTAATTTTCCATCACTCACTCATATACTCTGTTCTGTCTCCTGCAAAATTTCTTGTGAGCTGCAGTCAGAGCAAAGAGTTTTTGAGTCACTCTCCTGAACTTGCTTCAAAATTTGTCTGTGCTGCCCAGTGCCTAAACCCATCAAAATAATCATGATAATATTTGTATGTGGTGCTACTAGTTAAACATTTGGAACTATAGCTGGAGAAATAAGGATTGGAAGTTTTGCTAGTAATTATAGTCAGATGCCTGCAACAATCACTGTGGTTTCACCTGATTGTTCAGTTGTTGCTCACATAGACTATCCACAACACGAGTGGGAAATTCCTGTGAGAAAAGATTCTGGAAATGAGGTCCAAATGGTGCACTCTATTGGTTTCACTGGAGAAAATGAGCTTTTTTTGGTCAGTTTACTTTGATTAAGAAATATCAGAATAAGCTGAATATAGCCCAATAAGTGACATACCTTTTATCACTGAAATGTATTCACTTTTGCATTATATATTTTTATCATTTAAAGAAATTGCAGATAGAAAAAAAATTACTGGCAATTGATACACACGTACTAGATATTCTATCCACATTTTATTGGTAAACAAATTTCTGACACACCAGTAAGTAAACAGACTGAAAAACATATCTCTAGATAAATATCAATACAGATGGATAAACAGTCTGAGAGAGGAGGTTTCAAAAAAAATCTGAAGCTGTCATGTAATATTAACAAGAATACAGTGTGCTCTCAACAGCACTACTTGGAATGAAATGTTATGCCCATGGATGGTAAAGCAATGAATATGCTGCAGTTAGTCCTGGTCATGATGCACTCTTTGAAGACTGGACATGAATGCAAAAAAATCTGTACAATTAAGTGCTACTAGTCCTACAGATTCCAAGTGGGCTGTATAAGAGCTTATCACTCTGTGGAAAACTAAAGTGAAACATAAGCTCAATCACTGCACACTTACAATTCTTCTAGATCTTCAGGGCTAAACAAAGCAGGGAACACAAAGCCACAGAAGCCACCTATCCTGAGGGCAGTCCAAAGAGCACTGGACTAAGCAGCTTTGAAACCAGAGCTGTGTAGGATTATTTTGCTGAGTGAAAACAGCAATCTGTCAGAAAGGGTTCCTTGAACGGTTTGGGTTAGAAGATATTGGAGAGGAAAAATGGGACAGAATTCCCAATTCCAAAATGGTGGTTTTGGTCAAAATGAGCGAAGGTGCCAACTCTCGTGATAGTGAATGGCTACAGACCTCACAGGAGATGTGAGAAGCTCAGGTTCAAGTCTAGAGCACAGCTGCATTGCCATGTCTGTATTTCTTTTTCTAAAACTGATTTTTCACCTTGGTCCTTAAAAAAAAAAGAAAATAAAATTCTCAGTTTTGTCTTATTTAGAAATAAACCACCACAAGTCTTGAAAATATTTCAGGTCAGCAAAATTGTCTCTGTTAACATTTGTTCTGCCATACTCTACCTAAGAGGAGTCTCCTTGCTTTTATGCTGGAGGACAGCATGTTTGGATCTTACTGTCTCCTGCCTTTTACATCTGCTATGCTGTGGATGGAGTCAATGTCACCATGCTGGCTGTCCTGGCCTTGTTCCAGCCCAAGATTTCCTCATGCTGGAGGGAACCTCTTTCAGCTGCTTTTACAGAGCAACTTTAATTCCTCTTTCCTCTGCCACAGTTTACCAAAAGGGCACTGAGCAGAAATTCAGTCTTCCTTGGTTTTCATCTTCTTCCCAACAATGTAGGTTCTTCCTAATATGGCTTTGATAACCAAAGTAAAGTTTACATGTTCATCTTAATTAAATGGGATTTTATTGTAATTTATTTTCCCTAATCTTCATGTGAACTGAAATGCAAGTCTACATCCTGCAAATCAGGACTCACATTTAGATATATTTCTTTCTGAAAGAATTAGTGAAAAAGGAAAGGGTATTCAAAAGGTAGTGCAGACTGAATACAGTGCTGGAATAGGATATTCACTGGCTTGCAGTAGTGGATGCAAAAAAAGTTCCCACTGCAAAGAGAAATTGAAGATGAAAGTCTGCAAGAATAAGGTTCTCTCTGTGTCAGTTTCTGGCCATTTACAGTTTCTTTATTCTAAATGCTATGATTCATTGATTTCTCTGCCTCTCACTATAAGATTTTCTTAATTTGTGATTATTTTAGCTTTCAGTACACAGCCATCACTGCTATTTGAACAGTAACTGTGTTGCAATAAATGCTGTGCCTTGTCATCTCTGATTAACTCCACCAAGTTCAATTACACCACCCCAGTACTAGACCAGTGCAGCTGAACTGGGAACAAATTTGGGTCTAACATCTAACAGATGTGTGATGGGAAAATTTCCAACATCTCTCCTTTTTTTTTTCTTAGAAAGCAGTTTAGAGAAAAAGCTGGTTTAACTTCAGTTTCTCAAGGCTCAGAATATCTCACGATAACAAGCTTTAGGAATAACATGGGAATGAAAGAAACTACACTAATATAACAAGAGGGAATAACAGCTCTGCTTAAAATACAAACTATTTCACATGCTTATTCCTATCCATATTATATAGAATCCTTCCACTGAAAGCATTCCAAGAATGTGCCATTTACCGTTAGATCAATGAAGTCAAAGAGCATGGGAATGTACTCTCAGATCCCAGAAGAATCCATCCAGATTGCGCTATCAACAACCTGCAATGTAGTGCAAGGTTGAGACCAAGCCTGATACTTTGTCCAAAATCCAGGAGATTATTTTTTTTAAAGGCTCAAATGCAGGCATTTAAAGAGCACTGTTTGTGGCTGTTTGCTTTGGGAAAGTTAAGCAAAGTTGGAAAACAATGCTTTCTTAAAGAACATATCTTATTTTCTCTCAATCTATACATGAACGTTTATTGCAAACAAATTGTGTGTGAGCTGTTCTAAAAAACCTCCTAAAAATAAGTAATTGAAGCTTACTCAAATACATAGCAGAAACAGAATTTTGCTGAGTTATTACATGCTCAGCTTTTTCATCAGATGCCTCATCTAACGTTAGGATCCCAGCTTCTGAGATAAATATGATTCTTGTATAAACACATTCTTTCCAACAATATTCATCTGGCTCTTTGCGTCTAAGAGAGTATGAAACGTTACAGAGCTCTCAGCACTTTATTCTCTCTCTCATTCAGCAAGCAAAAATAAATCTTTGCTTTCTCTACTGGTATATAATATGCAGTGCCAGGAGCTGCAAAATCCTTCCCTTTTCTAGTAGTGTCTAGTGCACTCAAGAACTCGCTGTTAACCACAGACGTGAAGAAATGTTAAACAAAGTTGCTACTGCATAATCATCTCCTCCTACATGAGCTCTTTTGATAGGTTTAATACTCAGCTGCACTTGAAGAATATACTTGTTGAGATTAATGCGGTCATAGCTGGACTGCTTGCGTAGTTTTGTTTAGAGTGGTGTCAGCATCCCTTCAGAGTGATCCAGCAAGGTTATTTGAAACACCTCAACAGGGAAAGAAACCAGATTTTTAACACTGAATGCTGTGGAATTTCAACAGGAGTGTGGGGAGGTCTCAGTTGCTGTTGGTCTTCGAAAGAAGTCCTTATGTACACAGGATGGAATTCAGCTCCTCCTTTTCAGTTTAGGCTACACTTAAAGAGAAGGACCCAACACAGTTGCCCAGCTCCTGGATCCAGATGCTTACCTACCCATTTTCTTACTATGTATCAGGATGAGACACACGTTTTCTTTGCTTCCTTCTTCCCCTTCCTCTGCCCCCTAATCTACTGGAAGAGCATGAAGCCCTTGAAGACAGAGGAATACATCTTGTAGGGGAGCACTACGGGGCTGGCTGCAAGAAAACCTACAGTATACTTCAAATTAGACACTACTCGGAAACAGCTGGAACCAAACAGTCACATGGAGACAGCAAAGAACAATTAAGAACACTACCATTATTTCATAGCTTAGGTATTGGATTAATACTCTGCAGACCTAAGAAGTTTAATTCTCAGCTCTATCATGGCTTTCCTTCTTAACACTGGCAAACCTTTTACAGTTGCATCAGTGGGTAACACCTCCTTTCTTCAAGTATGTTTCTACATATTTTGCAGTGGGAAAACTGTGTATTTTTCTCATTATTTGCATTTACCTTAGTGAGTAAAGCCCTCTTTTCAGAGTGGGACTAAATTTCTGTGTTAATCGTGATGACAGTAGAATATCTGTAACTCAGTCCATCACACTAATTTGGAACTGTTCATTAAAGCATTCCATGTTTATATTTTGCATTATTTCATATTGCAAAGAAAACTTCAGTAAAATTATTTGCATGAAATTTCTTCACAGTAACTGTGAGAGTGATTTACTCAGTAAAAGCATGAGTCTTGCACACACACACACCAACAGGCACACACACACATGGAAAGGTCTTCATGCCTAGCATGCAGGTGTCCCTTTCTGTGGAGGAGAGGAACCACAGTTCTTTCCCATTTGCTCCTCATCATTCTCATTTTGTGCCTACTGAGCTCCATGACATGGAGTTCCACCTCCAGGAAGAGAAATCTGATATGGGTAGCTTTCTGTATTTAGAAAAAAGATCAACTGAGAAACCCAGCGTCGCTGCATGGAGCAGCTTCTTCTCTATTGCTATGTCTACAGCAGCCTTGTAAATGCATGCTCTGCATAGCAAAGAGATGTGTTGCTTTATCAAATGAGTTGGCTTATTCACCACTGGCATTTGTAGAGCACATCAGTAATACTGAGCCAAGACATTGTATAGATGAAAAACAGAACCTGATCCATCAAAGCATCCTTTCCAGAGTTACATTGCTCCAACTGTAATACAGCACTTTGCACAAAACCAAAGCTGTTTTTTTTCTTTAATAAGAATAATGTACTTTTATGGCTGAGTTCTCCATCAGTGTATGCTTCTGACACAGGGAACTAAAAAAAAATCCTTTCCTGTTTCTTTGTCCGTGTATAACAACATGTGCCAAAAGGAAGCATGTTTGGACATTATTATTCAGCTTGCTGAGGAACTATCTTAAACGTGAGGTTTCTTCTTTCCTACTAGCCATTATGATTCCTTATCTCAAGCATTCAAAGTATTTGCTAATTGGTCTCTCTTCTGGTTGTCTTTTTTTTTTTTTTTTTTGGAGGGGGGAGGGGTTTGAGCTTTTTGTTGTTTTACAAAGTAGTTACTATGAAAATAATAATAACTTGTGGACATGAACATTTCTGTCCATATTTTTAATATTCAAAGGTCTTGTTTTTATTTTTTAGGAATGTTAATATACCTCTGGGGATATCCTTGTAGAAAGCAGGTTGAATTTTGCTGTGAGATTGAAATGTTGGTGAAATAAAAAGACTGAATAAGTCTTTTTGTGACTAATTGCTACCAGGAGTTAAATTGCAGCCTGATCCGTACCAATAAAATAAATAGAAAATGGACTGCCATCTACTTTACATTATATAAGATACATTAAACATTAAGGCTTCAATTATTTTTCATTGTAAGATCTAGTTATGCTTTATCTGTTATCTTGCTTTAGCCCTAAGGAAAACCCAAACATATTCAAACATGCTTGTCCATATGTTAACACATTTAGGGTGCTTTTTCAGGCATATCATGCCCACAAAGTTGACAATGTCATTAAAAGCAGAGGGTAAAAAAGATGTGACCTGTATATGGGAACAGGCACTTTTGACAAGAGTTGTGTAGCATTATGTTCTAGCTGGCACTAGCATTGCTCTGCTAATGCATAGCTGGAATTCACAACAAAACCATGGCGATGGAGTGGTTATTTAATTTAAAAAGAGGTAGATTGTATCAAAACCACCTTCTAATATCTCAGAAGAGAAACAGAAACATCTTTCCATCTGCTGCTATAGTTTCTTTATCCTGAAATTGTTCTGTGGAATTTCCTGTTTACTCTCAATCTCCTAATTTATAGATCATGTCCTTCAACACCAATGGTAGAGTTTATGTAATTCCCATTCACTGAATTCCTTCATTATGTTCTTTTAGACTAGACTGGATTATTATCTTAATGTGTGTAAGTTCAAGAGGTTTAACATTTTTTCTACAAACTACAATTTAATTGCAAGTTTGAGCCTCATACTGACAATTGCCTTGCTAAAAAAAAGAATATTAAATTCAAACCACTGGAATAAAATCTACAGTGTATCCTACAGAGTGACACTACCATTATTTTTTGATTTCCTCCTTTTATTGGTGCTTCCAGGATGTATTAGTTCTATCTGAAACACAACCAAAATACAACATCTCCTATTCAGTTATCCTCTAAAGAAATCCTTCTCCATATCACTTTTATGTCTGATCTCAAAATATGGGACTAGGCTAGAGCAGGCTCTCCAGCGTGACAGCTGGGAGAGCTATAGGTGACCAACTCAGAAGGGAGAAGTCTTTGAGTACTTCTGTAATGAATTTTCCTTTCATGGAGTTGGTAGAATAGACAGTCTTTCCACGGGGCAAATTGTAGGGCTCACCCTTAGCTATACGGATGCCTTCTGAGCAGGGGAGACCAGGATTTGTCTTCTAACCTACTCCCTCCTTTTCCTCCAGCCAACTTCTATGACAGAAAAGTCTCTATAGCAAAGGATAGGCACAGAAATCCCGCCTGTGTTGTCCTTCCTGGGCAGTATTTAAGGAGAAGGATGGATGAGTCACTTTTTCCATTTCACAAAAGCATGCAGTTCCATCCTCAGCTCATCCAGTGCCGGCAGCTTTCCTGTGGCCTGGGAAAACCAAGGAAGAGAGCGCTGGATCCCAGTGCACACCACCTTTCTCTGTCACCCAGGAAGCCTTACAAAATCATTCATAGAATGGCTTTAGAAAATTATGATTCAGTTTATTTACTAAAATAAGATTTATTTTGCTATGTCCTCCCTGAATTTTTAAGTGGTTTGTTGAAAATCTTCCAAAGGTTGACTCAGGAACCAGACTCGGCTTAGCAGAAATGTTCTTTTAAACAAGTACATAAGAAGCAAAGGCCATTTGCTGCTGACTGGCCAAACTCAAGACGTGATTATACAATCCTCATGCCCCTTTGCCCCAACTCCTTCACCTTGTCCCCTGAAGTAATGTGGCAGGAAAGGCCCCTTCGTCCCTTACTGCCACCACTGGGAGAGGGATGGGTGCTCAGTGCCTGTGGGGAGAGGGGCTGAGATAGCACTGAGCTGCCTTTTTGAACAGCACGCTGGCTGCCCGCAGTGAGGGAGCTGGGCACTGTCATATCTCACAGGCTAACCCGGCCCTCAGACAAACAAAACATTATACTGACAACACCCCAATTCCCCCCATTTCCAGCATCTTTATTCAAACAGGGAGAGGAACACAAACATGACAACCTGTCCCATGACAGCTTACCGAGGATCATGTCCACCACATAAACACTGACACGGAACGGCCTTAAGTTACCTTCCTCTTGTGCAACCTGAGCCCCACTGCATTGAGACTGCTTTTCTCTACGACCCAGATCACTGTTCTCTCCTGTCCCCACTGCTCCTCTCCTCTCCTGGCCTTAGTCCCAGCCACCCGCTGTCAGTTCCTATACAAATCATATCTACAACCTTCCTCCTTCTGTCTCCTTCACTGTCTACTCCCACACCCTCCTGAAGTCTCTTCACCAAATAGCCACTTGGCAAGAAGAGAATCTTCAGGTTCATCAGGTGCACATTCCTGGAGAGAAAAGCACCAGCTAAAAGAGAAGGGTGGGGTTGGTATGGAATAGCAGGGAGAAAAAGCAAAACAAATAGGCAGTGAAAGCAGGGCAGAAAAGCAATGTAGAGATTTTGGAAATTCCGTAACTGGTAGTATGGATGGCCAGCTGGGTTTCAGTGAATCTTAGAGTGAATAAAACTTCCTGCCTTACTTCTACCCTATAACTGGGTCTTAAGGAAGAGTAAGAAAGAAAACAACAAGAAGGTGGCTGCAGTACATTGATAAAAATTTTATGGGCTGTGAGATGCTCTAAAATCCGTCACTGAAAACTGTCCAGAAATACAAAGAGCTAATCTGAGGGCTTGTATTTTTTGTTTCAGCAGAAGAAAGTACAAACCAGACTGAAATCAAAACACAGCTCATTTTCAGGAGACACTGGGTGGTAAGAAACAGTTGTGTTTTGCAAGAATAAGCCATCAAGAAGAGGAATGCATCCTACTTTGATTTTTTTCTAAACATGGATTTGAGGTCGATAAAGGCGAATGAGCTCACCTCCCAGTAGAGATAAAATTCCACTCAAAGAACTGATTAGCTATAAGACAGTCCTCATCATACTAAAACTATTCCAATCAACCCCTCCTCCCAAAACCTTCCCACAAGCTCCCCAACACCACCCACAGTTCCCAGTGCATTGGAAAAGTAGCTGCTGACAAATAGGAGAGCTGTCCATCTACTGAGTTTTCCAAGTGTTATGTTTTGGCTATTTATTGGCATAGTTACATAGCAAATGAACTTCTCACTCACTGATACGTTCCAGCAAAATTTTGACCTAAGCAAAGCATGCCCAGTCATTTTGGCCAGTTGGCAAGGGTTGCTTAAGATTCCTGTTATTTTTACTTTGTTTTGACTGGCTTTGAAAAGGCAGTCCTAAACAGGCTTTTCTCACTTTCTAAAAGCTTAGGGAGCCAAGGAGGTATCATACTGCACATGCAGAAGCTATTCTGTGTCCACACGGTGCCGTGCAATTGCAGGCTGCCACTTATACCTCCTCACTCTGATTTACTATCCAGTTATGAAAACAAGATGTGCTGTTGTGCAATCATTCCCTATAAACTTTGATAAGGGAAATGATACTAAAACCCAGAGGGGCATACAGAGATTTCCACAACTCCTGGTGAATGTCACATTCTTCTCATGCTCCCCACCTTTTACCAACAAGAGACTGAAGTTTCTAACACTTTTCCTAGAAATATTCAGAGCTTCCTAGATGGTGAGGTTCTGACTAGGAACAGAAGAAACTTTCTGGTGATGGGAAAAAAAGAATTGTCACAGTGACTAACAATCCCTACAGGATTTGTTGCAGTGGTAGTCCGTGGAATAATTTTCTACCTCATCAGACTTATACCCTTTAGGTATAGCTCCCACTAACAGGAGTTACTTGGAAATAAAAGTTACACTAAATACTGAACTACAGTATTTGGATATATACACAACCAAAATCAGATTCAAATCTGAAGAGAGGCCACAGCAACAACATAATCCAAGAGTGCAATGACAATTGTCTCAAAGAATCATAGAATTATAGAATAGTTTGAGTTGGAAGAGACCTCTTAAAGGTCATCTAGTCCAACACCCAATGACCCCTCTAATGACTTTTCTCACCTCTGAGGTTTTGAACACTGTAGACAGGCATAAAACACATAAAATAATCCTTATGCTCTTCTCAGTACTGATATGGTTGTGGTCAGACAGTCTAAATTCAGTTCTGGACACTGCATTTCAAGAGCCAAGAGGAAAACAATAAAGAATTATCAGTAATACAATAAACTTTACCTACAAGTAATAAATGAATGAGTCTGCTCTCCATAAACTGCAATAGCAAAGACCAAATGGGGTATAACAGCAGAGATACCAGCACAGGAACCTCAGATATGTTGACAAGCTTGCTGGTGGACTGTGGAATCTCCACCACTGGAGGTCTTTAGGAGGAAGTTAGATCTGTCTGTGTTGGCAACAGTACCAGAAATGGCATACCTTACAGTTTACTGGGACATAAACTGTCCAGTTCATTCCAATAGGAAAAAAGTCCTATTAAATGTAGTAAGTGCTTATTAGTTGTGCTATCTACAAAGCCTCAAAGAGATCAAGGTCTCTGTGTGAGAGGCACTTATATGCACATTGAGTAACAGTTTAGAGAGTTTGTGCTGCAAATAAACAAGAGAGTTGTAGGAGGGAATTGCTGTTATTTTCTTTACTAAGGTTGAGAACCTCAACCACAGTGGTATTATTCAAAAGACAAGAACCTGATTTGCAAAAATAGTCAGTACCAAACCCTTGCTCCAAGTTCCCCTAAGGTGCCTTCAACTTCCACTTACTTACTTCTCACTAAATAAGTATGATGACCAAAATTCAAGCACATAACGGATGTAACTCATTGTCAAATGCTCCAGAAATCTGTTTTACTTCGGTAACTAAGGAGAACTGAGCTCTTAGAAGATTGACCTTACATGACTTGCAACAGATTACGAGTCCACGGCTAGGCCAAGAAGGGAAGCAACATTTCCTGAGAGCCCAAGGCTACAAGCAGGATAGCTTGCCTAGAGGTTGCAGCACCTCCTGCCTCTCATTTCTGCTCATGCACGGACTATGGGCACAACCCAGATACCCATGCAGTAACAACTGAACTATCAGAAGTACATACAGCTGGGCTGAAATCAGTGCTGATTCACTGCAGTAGGGTGATCTGCAAGCTGTAGGATCAGCTGCTGCTTCACGAAATGGCTGCTTATCCATTTAGGAGCAGGGACACATCGATACAGTATCCATAAGAACGAAACACTTCTTGCTTCTGGTTTTTTGGTAGTAACTCCCCACATACTCCCATGTTATGCAAAGCTGATACTGAGGTTCTCTACTGACAAATAATATGTGAATTGAAGTACCTTGTGTCTGAACAGGCCTAAGAGCCCCAGAACGGCTCTCTAAAGACAATACAGAAATCTAATCTCCTTGGGAAAAAAAAAGTGCCACTACTTTGAAATCAACATTTCTGATTTTGTTTGTGTGCTGGGTATACATCACTGTAAAGGTGAAGTGGTACACTGTACTAATGACCACTTTTCACTGTATTCTTGACTCACACAGTTTATTGAAAATGTTAAAACTACTTGACGTTAACAAATTCTACTTTTTTCTTCTTGTTCATAATGACAAATACAACCTGACTGACAAGAATGGAGAATGAGATCTAGTGAAGACGATGGGTAAGATGCCCAGCTGATATGAACTGGGATAGCTCCATTTTTCTTCTTGAAGCTAATGCTGATAGTCAGCAATTGTCCAGTAAGATGTGACAGATATTTTTTCCTATATCCACTGTCATCAGAGAGGCTTTGGAAAAAACATGTGGACAAAGAAATGGGAATGTAAGAGAAGCTACCTACAGGACATCTCCCTACAACTGGTCCAAAAAAAGAGGAAGACACAGCATACAGACAGATCAGAGAGTATTTCTCTTCTTTCCCCACTATGAGCCTTCACTGGTTTCTCTCCAGATTGTAGGGAAACTACCAACAATCACCTATACACCTCACAAGCCTCATTTCAAGATCCTGAGTGGATGTCAGTAGCCCTTAAGTTTTGTGTTACTTTTCAGTTGAGGAGTGAATTCAGTAGAGGGGAAGAGGGACTGTACAGTAAAGGTCACATACATGAGTTCTACAGAATTCACCTGAGTCTTGGGGCTTGGGACTTAAAAAATCCCAGGGGACAGTTTTAGCTTACAAGAGGAACATGAGCTCAAGTCCAAAGTAACAGGAAAACTTGTTTGTTTTCACTCTTTTTCTCAGTATAACTTCTTGTTCAGCAGCACTACACAGTGTACCCTAAAATCTGGAGAAAATCTGCCCTACTTTTGACCTAGGAGACTATAAATAAATGTAGACAAAACACAGACAATAGCAGACAACTGCATATTTTTACATATATTACATGAAATTAAAGCAATATTCTTCCTCACAGAAGTTATTTGTTCCCTTAAGCTCTTGATAACTTTGTGCTTAGTGAAAATGGCTGTGTGTGTGTGGCACTTTAATGTAATGACACAATCTGTAAGTACAATAGACTAAGTTTAAATAATGCTTCCTCACAAAGTTTCGGGCACACAACTAAGGAGTTAAGTAGTTTCCATGTTTGTTTTTCCTGGATCCTGTTCTGAGACTATCTTCCATAGCTGGAAAAGGTCAACATCCTACCATTAATACAACATTATTCCCACAAGTTTCTACAACAAAAAAAGTTTTCATAAACAAAAGCCATTTTTTAATGTGGTGCATCAAGAGCCATGTTTACTTGTGCTGTTATTTTGCCAGTACCTTATGGTTTAGAAAAGATAAGGCTATTAGCAGAATTTAAAATACATATTTTTTGATCTTATTCCACATTGGGAATGAAAGAAAATGTTACTAAACTGTCCTCCCAACTTCCTCTCTTGAGAGGTCAGATAACTTGGCAATCTATCACTTCTGAAAAAAAGTATATATATGTGTATTTGAAGGAGCCATGACATGTAAAAAATTTATATACAATCATTCAAAATTTTCTGAACTTTGCTCTGAAAAATAAATAATGCTGACATTAAGAAACCAGTTTGAAGTATTTTATAGTTATTAAAGTAAAGCCCTACAAATCTTCTCATAATCGAAATGCTCAGAGGAATTTCTCTGTTTTGACTTTTAACTCTCTTTGTTCCTATGCACTGGTTGGCAAACGCAGTTCATTTGGGAAATGCACATATATTTATAGTCTTTCCATGTCTTAGCTTCCTGTAAAACTTCAAGAAAATGTTCACAAAAGCAGTACCAAAGTACTTGCATGACATCTGGCTAAAGATGTAAAAAGACAAAACATTGAAAAGAAGTGGGTTTGGTTTTTTTTTTTCCTTCACATATAGTTTTTAACTGCAGCACCTATTTGGATCACTCGTTTGTTCCCTAAGCATATGATTCACATCCCTTCTCTCCAGAAAAACAAATGCACAAAACTGCAATATACAATCCGGGACATGAATTCCACTATTTATTCCCTTTAAATTTCAAATCTAATGTGGAAAGAATGTATTGAAATGGTACTACCTGAATAAGAAGCTGCAGTGTGTGGAATTAAATATGACAATCCTGAACTCCAAACCCCATAAATTGTTATCTGTTGGTCTACTTGATCTGTCTCTTTCCTATAGCATGGCTTCCAGAAAGCAATCATCAAGCTGATGCATGCCATCAGTTAGTAGTTTCAGGTGAGAAATGCTCCTGTTGAGTTTTGTGGCACGAGGGTACATACAGAAACCTGAAGAGCTCAGGCACTCTTTAAGCCTCTCACACTGCCCACACTGTCAGTTGGTGCTGGTCATGGTGTAGGTCTGTCTTGGTCTCTGAGTCTCCTGGGGACCTCTCTCTTTGAAAGACTCTTTCCCCCCCCATGCTCCTTTAAGGAGAAGAATTTTGTGTCAGCAAAGCAACTTTTGACCTTCATCTGAAACTTGGGCAAATTACAGACCTTTGTAAAGCTGCATACACTCAGCAAAGCTTTTTACTTTCAGTTGGATGGAATGTGGGAAGGTCCCACGTTAGCTTCTGACTGTGCCCAACCTCTCACAGCTCTTTTGCAGGACCAGGCTCAGCAAAGATGGAGCATCCCATGTGGCTGTGTCTGAGGCATACCCTTGCCACATGCAGGGAGCAGCCTGGAGCACATCCAGGGAGAGAGCTGCTGGATGAAGAGGTCAGTGTAGGTCGCCAGATGGAGGTGTCTAAGAAACAAGAAGCAAGTTTTCTTTTCACTACCATAAAATGGTTGGTAATGAAAGTCAGAGAGGAAGGATGGGCCCTGGTGGCACAGGAAGATGGCGACTCAGAGTGCCAGCACAAGAAGGGGCCAAGTTTTTGAAAACAAATAAACAAAGAAAAACGTGCGATTGGTGAAAGAGGGATGTCAAATGGGGATGCAGATGGCTGAAGTTTCAGTACAGAATAATGCATAAAGAGAATAACAGTTGGAATAATTGTAATTTTATACTTTTTTGTACATGATTCTGGATTGCACAAGAGATATACTACACATGACTGATGACTGACAAGCAGGTCAGGATTTTGTAAGTGAATTTGTGCTTCTATCCAAGATCAAGTCCAGCACTACCAGAGGTGCTGCCTCTTTTGAGGAAGATCTGGAGAGCAGCTGAAGAATAGATGGGGACTACTACCTTAATTGAAAGATACTCAGTCAAACTGAAGGAGTAAGATGCGGTAAATTCCCCTTGAGAAGCTTGAACAAATGCACTGTTCAAATCTCTAATTTCTATATTTGTTTAGTTTTCACCCAAGGAAGGAATTTTGTTCAGAGTTCTCCATTAAAAGAGCCCTAACAAAAGCTCAGGTAACCCCCAGCTTAACCACTTGGAAGATGAAGAGACACTGATTTTGCATCCTAAAGATTCAGTTTAAAACCTTGGAGGAAAAAGTGCAAGGGAGTTATCCCTAGGCATCTAGTTGAGACACGTAATACTCCAACCAAAAGGAGAGGGGCAGAACACAGAAAATGATCTTGTATTATACAGATAAAAGTAATATCATTCTGAAGTGGCAACAGGAACACACACAGTTGCACATAACAGAAAGCAAATGTGCAGTCCATATTACTCTGGCTCCATATCCATCAGCCACAAAACAGAAAAACACATATCACACTGACAGCAACAGAGGAGATTACATCATTTCAGGGACACATCTGACTCTGGCTGTAAGAGAATCCAGACGAGCACAACTGTCAAGCTGGTAAAAACCAACGGAGCATTACAAGCACCATGGCATCATACAAAGGCACATGCACTGGCCATAGACCAAACTGGACTAAGTTTCAGGGTGCTGAAGAAAGCAGGGGGATTGTTTCACAACCCCCATCAGAATTTATTCTCAGCAATTTCATCTGCCCAAATATTCAGAAGGTCGATAGGAAGTAAATGAAATTCATCAGTCATCAGCTGGCCAATGCTTCTGCATCCTGGAGTGTTTACAAGTTGTGCAACATTTCCCCCCTCCGGGAAAAAAATACTTTATAAGATAAAATGAAATTTTTTCCCTCCAATTACTAGTTCTTAATAGCAGTTGGTAGCTGAGGTTTTCTTTGCTTTGTCTCAGTTTACCTCATGACACTTTAGTATCTAAATATTAGTGTTTTGTTTGAAAGACTTGCCTTTTGTTTTGTTTACACATCACTATATATACTCCTGTAATTTTTCTTTTTGACTACCACCCTCTCCTCCTTCCAGCCCATGCTAACCAACTCAAGGAAACTTCTGCTTATTCTGTGATTACGCCAAAAGCTTTGTGTACATGGAAGGAGGCACTTCTAAGAAGGAAGTCTCAATGCTATTTTACTTTAGAGAGCAGTAGATTAATATCTGCAGATGGTTTTATCTCAATTCTCCCCTGACAGTTAAATTTAAGCAAAGATGGCTATTTCCTATTTCCATTACATGAAACTGAAAGGTTCTCACAGAAGGCTAAGCTGGAAGCTTAAGCATTTCCCTCCTGGACCCTTTGGAATGTCTTCGTTACTCCTGCAGCTTTGATTTAAAACACCTGGGTCTTCCCCCGGTCAAATACAATATAATTTGCCTGTGATGCTTCTGCTTCCTTACAAAACACACTTCAAGCCTCTCGTGAATTCTTAGATGCTTAGTTAGCTCTTAAAAGCCAAAGCTTACTTCTTGCCAAATTTCAATTCTGAAAGCTAATCAGATCAGCAGTCGCAAAAACAAATGATCAAACTAAAAATGTCCTTTCTGCAGGGCTTCAACCAAATTGTGTCTGTAGGCAATTGGTGCGGTCTGTTTGGCAAACAGCTGGGGTGGGATAGCTCCCACAACTTTTGTATGTGCCTGCAGCTTAAGGGACTCATTTGTAACACAGGCATAAAAGGTATCATGTACTTGCTTAAAGATGCAGGTTAACTGAAAGAGCTTACAGGAACCTAGGAATGACTTGCTTTCATACTGAGGGAATTTTGAGGATAAGCTTAAATTTGACCTGTATTTCAACTCATGACAAGAATAGAGACAAAAAACGCTGACCAATCTTTCTGAAAACTGTGGTAGATGTTTGAATAAACACGTTGCAGGAATAGATGAACAACTATAAACTAATACTAGGTACTGAATTTCATTATGGGAATGCTTTTAACTGAATTGAAAACAAAATTGTACTCCACTGGGTATGGATAACAGCTATGCAGCCTCTAACTGCATACACTTCTCAAGACCTTCAACAGCATTTGGTTTAGAGAATCAGGATTTGAAAAATCTCAGTGTGAAAAATCTCTCCTTGAAGTAAAGCATTCACAAGTGGCTGCAAGTGTTCCAGTGACTGTAAATACATGACAGAGAATTATGGTTATCCCACAAAAATGAAAAAGACTCCTGTTGATTTAGAACACAGAGGTAGGAACGCATTTAGCTTTACAATTATGACTCATTGCAGGAGGGTTTATTCAGCCAGTTGGTGTTCTGCTTTACACTATGCAAAGCACATTTGAAGTCACTTAAGTTACACAACATATATAAATCGGGACAGTTCTCTGTCTAGGACTAAGTACAGATAGAGAAGGAAAATCCTTACACGGAAAAGGCAGAACACAATGCCTGTGAGGGGGAGAGTAAACAGCAGCCCATACTGCAGCTGTGTAAATGCACCAAGACACAGACTCAGCAGACAATACCATGTGTATATTTATACCAGGGTGTTGGGGCTGTTGAAGCAGCTAAAAATAATCTTTTTTAAAAAGTGTACTCATTGAGAATGGTATTTAGTTTTGGTAAACAAGAGGGGACAAACTGTCATGCTTAGGCAGCACATGTTGAAAGGCAGAACATATGTAGAGGATTTTTGCTGATTAAATGTATATATGACTGATACAATCAGCTGGTAGAAAACATCGCTTAATAAAACTACTACTGTGACAACAGTGAGTATCTTTGATGGTTATACATGCACTTTACTAGACAGGGGAATACTGCTGTGGTAACAGGGTCATGTGCCCCTCCAGCGAGGACTGGATATGCTAAGGAGGGAGATACAGGGGTTAGGAGGGGTCTTGTCCCCTAAGGGGGAGGACCCCTACCCCTCTGCATTTTTCTTGTTCTGCACACCACGTACCACAGTGGGGCATGGGCTGAAGGGTCCTGCTAAGTTGTCAGTGTTGGCACTTTGGGGCAGTGTCAGGGTCACTTTCACGAGTAGTCCGAGGACACCTTGATTCTTCCGATGGGTGCTTTCTCATGAAGGAACCCCATCTTCCTTGTCTTGATGGTAGTAACGGATCCAGTAACTCCAACAAACCCATTCTCCACTTCCCATGCATCTGGAATAGCTCAGGCAGCTTTAGAGACATGACACAGAAGGATGGTAGCTTGGGGCAGGAAAAGCAAGCCTGTTCTCCAGTGCACTTAACTAAGGTTACCATTGCAGATCAGCCCCTGGACATGCTTGATCCCATGGAGGTGCCCTGCACCTTTAACATCACCACTCCAATACATACCATTCCCCTTCTCAAGAGATGCTCAAGTCATTGTGCCGGATTGAAAATATGTCACTACATGCCTGCCAGGCCCTGAGAAAATAGCTCTACAGATGCAGGGGTGAGCAGCTCCCTGTTGAGACACTGACTGTGGCTCTGTGCATGGACCCACTCATGATCTTAGATTTACAGGTCTACATGGTCTACTTACTCTCCTCTGCATTTTTGCCTGAAAGCACAGGAACAGTTCATTTTTTTAAGCAGAATTTTGTCTGGTGGCCAAAGCTGTACCAGCAGGTTTATTTTGTGATGATACTTTTCAAATGGCTTTACAATTCACCAGGTGGTTTTCTTTGACATGGTTCTTGTCCTCAGATTGCTCTGCTGTTTCCCTGGGGGGTATAATATTTTTCTCCCATCTCCTTTGATGATAAAACTCTATTCAGCCTCGAGAAAATTTTCTGGTCCTTTCCCCCTTCTCCATTCTGCTGAAATCTGGATCTCTCCATTGATTTCTCTAATTTTAATACTGTTGTTTAACTGGATAAACTGACTTCTATTTTACATTTATATTTCATAGCACATCTACAGCATTTGAGAGTTCACTGCATGGATGTTTCAAACCACACCATAGGATCTTGGCAGTTACATGGCTTCAGAGATTTTATATACATATATCTGACGCACAGAGGAAGTAATTAAACCATATGGACCTCTCCCATACAGTAGGAAGCACAACACAAATCTTCTCACTTGATTTATTATAACCTTATGTCATTTAGCAAAACCAACTCTGCAACTGTTTGAAAGAAAGAAGCCAGCTGAGAAGGAGAGGGAGGACCTGTACAGGGAGCTGTGGCTCAGGCAGTCCTAAGCAGCTGTACGTGCCTGTGGCCATGCAGTGCAGTCAAGACCTTGCTGGCAGCACCAGGTATGAGTTAGCAGAGTGAAACTCCGCAGTTTGGTTTGTGAGGCATTGTAACAACAAGAAAAACAAATGGATCTGTCCTCAGACTGCACATTACCTCTGCTTCTTCTTTGAAGGCAGGGGCTAGGGATGAGAAGCTGCAGGGGACAGCAACAGAAACTTCCCCGTCACACAGGGGGAGCCCATCCCTTCTGTAACCTGCAGTCTTGCTCTATGAGGAGAGGTTGAAGAAGGGCAAGATTGGGCTCATGCAACGTAGCCTATCCTGTCTGCCAGGCACACTGATGGTGGGGGAACAGACCTATGGTGCAAAGTCCCTAGCAAATAAAAATGGAATAAGATAAAAGCTGTGAAAAAGGGTGCAAGATGGTGTTACACTGCACATCTGTGCCAAGCACATGGAGGAGTGTGCTCTGTGATGGAAAGGGAGTTAGTCTCACAGTGGTAAGGGAAATTCTGCAGTAGCAGCACAGTCATATTTGAACTGAAGAGTTTCCTGTGGAAAAAACATTTTTCCCATAAATCTGCATGCCAATGCATACCCTTACTAAATACTTGAATAATGAACATATATGGGTCCAACACCCACAGCATAATGTGGTGCCTTTGGGCCCTTTGCTGTTGGAGTCCCTGCCCACTGGAAAAAAGCTGTCACTGCCCCTCTGCATGATGCCACCTCTGCCATAACCCTGGAAGTGCTAGCAATGCTCTTGGTACCGTACAAAGAACCACACGCAAACAGCAAACAGCTCCTGCCCAAGGAGTTTACATCTTAACACGGACAAGCCCTGACAGCTGTGACGACCATACCATCCTGCATTACAGGAGGGAGAGCTCATCTCACAGAACCAGCTTCTCTCATTCCTCTTCCAGGCTATCAAGAAAGGAAGTCCCTTACGGAAAGCATTTAACACAAAACCAGTGGTGAAATGGAAAATGAGAAGATGTTGCAAGCTTGGGAGTGGATAACAGAAAGGTCATCAAAGAAAGAGAGAAGTAGGGGATCTAGAAACTGAGAAACAGCCAAAGGATGGTTTATAGGGAAAAAGGATTATTTAGATCAGAAGAAAATAATACAGAATATCCAGGTCTTTGACTGGACAGAAGACTATATAGGTTGCTATACCATGAATGGAGTGAAACAACATGTGTACTGGGGAGAATAGCGAGCACAACTTTCTTTTTTGCTCTTACACCTATACTATGCTTTTCCAACAACTTTAGGGACGAATAAACCCACTTTTAAAAAAGTTAATAAGGGTTTACAGTATCTATTTAACCAATAATACTGTATTTGCAAAAATTAGTTTTGCTAATAAGATAAGCAACAGACACAGAATTTCATTGAAAATCATGATCCATACTGAAAAAAAACCCCAAAACCAAACCCACAAAAAACTCAAAGTGCTTTTCTTTGTTGAGCATCTATGATAGCAGTAGACAGAAAGGAATCTGATGGACTAATACAATCTTTTCACAGAAAAATAATTTTAGCCTGTGGGAGAAAAAATGCTTAACAAATGTTTTACTTGTTTGGGCTTGCAGCTTATTCATTGTCTAGAGCTGTTCTCCGTGCCTAAAATACAGGTATCTATCCTTCAAGATCTTCTTTCTACATGCTCCCAAATTTAATATCTAATTGTAAGATATTTTAACACTTGTCATCCTTTCCCAGATCAGTGTAATGGTAGCACTTACGTATACTTCAACAGTCCAGTTCACATCGAAAAGTACATGGAAATTATGTACAAACTGAGGTAAATAAGGGACATTCATTCTCTTAAGTGTCAGTAAGAAAATGCTGAGAACAGGCTCAGTCTGCCTCGGCAGATACTGTTCGTGATGACAGCCTGCCCATTCCCACATTCCTGGTCTCTCCAGGTCAGACTCAAAGGATTCCACTAATAGTTTGGTACTTACCAAAGCAGACAAAAGGAAAATGGGTCAATGTTACTTGCTCCCATGTGACAAAAGTACAGAAAATAGAAACAAGCACCATTTGAGAAATTTGTAAAGCCTCAGACATATGTCATGAGAAACATTTACAATCTCTAGAGTATAATTTAAGCGCTAAAGGATGACCTGGATTATCCCTCTTGGATGCCTGTGTGAGCTACCCAGTCACAGAGCAAAACTATCATCCACTCGCTGCTCTTTCTTTAAACTCATGCTCACAGTAAGCAGAAATTGCAAAACTTGGCTGAAAGCATCAAGAATATTTTTGTGCAGTAGTTGCACTGTCTGACTGCTAGAAGTCAAAGCCTGAAGGTCTAACCAAATGGACAGTACATTTGTCTGAAAACAATCCTGACAGTGCACTTCATTTCTGTAACGAAGTGTAATTTATATGTGAAAGCCAAACAAAAAGATCAGTGATACATGAGAACGTACTGTGCTATGCAGACACTATTGACTAGAATGAGTGGAGAGGTTACAGATAAGTCAGAAAATTGCTTAACTGCAGGTGCTTATTTTCTAAATAAGGTAAAATATACTTTCAGGATTTCGTAGGAAGACAGGAAGGGGAAAAAATACTGTTCAAGAAAAAAGGTATGGTAATTTTTTAAATGGTTGTTAAGTACATCCAAAGGGTTCTTATCCCAGCATTGACTATTGTGACCAAAGTTAACTTTGCACTACTCATCTCCAACAAGTTTCCTTTCTATTTCTTCACTACAGTTAAATTTTCTAGAGTTAAATTTTAAGTCTTGTTTGAGCTTCTGCAATAAAGTGGTTCTTGATTGCTTACTGTGACTTCTCTTGCTTTTTTTTCTCCATCTCTCAATCAAATTTGTGATATGCAGATGGCCAAATGCCCTCTTAAAAATGTTGCCTCAAAATAAATTCCTAAAATACCAGTGAAATACCTTCTCAGTTTATTAGCAAATTGCCATAAGATTTGTTTTCTTAGAGTGTAACAAGCCCATAAATCAACAGAATACATAGGTAATGCAAAGGGCATTACAGTGTAATTTCAAACAGAAGAGCTGAATCTACATTACAAAGAGTTAATCCAGCATATTTACTTCGGTCATAAGTCTGTTTAAACTACAACCTTAGTATTCATTTTGATTGATTACACTAATTCTTGAGCTTTGCCCAATGCTGTTGAATTGTTCTCCTGTCACACCAGCTGAGATTGTAAAGGTTTTTTATATAAGCTTGTAGAAGTATCTGCACACATTTAAGCTCGGGCTGTAGCAAGAAGGTACAGTATCTTGTGAATGCTGCTTACCTGCACTTACTTTGCTGGAAATAACATATATCAATCCAGGGAAGTTTAAAAAGATTAAGCTGAATATGGAAATAAAAGGTGAATGTGTCCTTTTGACTACTTTCCAGTCAAGTATCATTCTTTTTCTCCTGTATGATTGATTTGAAAAGGTTTTGGAGGAATTTTGCTTTCAGGGCTGGAGCAAAATACAGGGAGTGCAAATTGTTAGCATGGGATGGGCTTAACAACACTGTAGTCCTTTAGATTACAAATAAATAAAATTTCTATAGGTTACTTATGGAATCAAACAATGTTTCACATCTGGCTGAAGTAGAAATGTTCTGCAAAAGAATAAGAAGGAGTAAAAAAATAATTTTTGGTCAATGTGCATATTTTGTTTGATTTAAATAAAGTCTCCATTTGAGTTTATTTCATGTTTTAAATATTCTTTATAATATTCTCAACATTTACAAATGAAAATGTGATGTGGCATGTACCGTCAAACAAAATACCCTGTTTTTTAATATATTTTAATACATTTTTAATATATTTTACATTTTTTATTTGAAACAGATTCTGAGGAAGACCTTTCACTGATTTCCCAAATGTCAGATTTTTTGTAGAATGCATATATGAAAGGAGGATCCCATGCTTCTTGCTCATGGGAAAGTTATCTAACCTCCATCCACCAGTTCAAAAAGATCTCTGATGTTGATTAAACATGTATAAACAGAGTTTAAGAAAAAAAGAAAACATGCATATTTCACTTAAAAAAATGTCAGGACAAATGTACTAAAGAACAGGAATTAGCAACCAACACAACTATCCCACTGCATGGTTGGTCGATAGTCAACGTAGCCCAGGCTAAGCAATTTTCATTAAATAAAACATTAGATCATAAAGTAGGTATCAAGTTTCAGACTGACACGAGTTCAAGATCTATCAAGCAAACAGGGTACCCTGCCTGCCTTTGGTAGCAAACTCAAAAGATTACGGGCCTATTTACTGCTAACAGTTCACGTGATGAAGCTTTATGCCCATGATTTAGATGCCTATGGAACAATATCAAGACTTGCAGGATTCATGTATGCTGGAAAGATCTTGTAAGGCTGTGTTTTGAAAGAATAAACTTAAATGAAAGCATGCATTTGAAACTACCCTCAAACACGTGTGTAAAAGAAAACTGTACTCGTGTATCTGCAAGCAGAATTTAGCGTCATACCGTTCAAGTGTTTTATGGTAACACTTTTCATTTCCTGTCTTTTGCCATCCTTGGAGCTGCTCTCCACTATTACCATGACCAGAGAAAAAAAGAAAATTAAACCTCTAGTGCCATACCAGACTTGACCACACCACTGAAAGAATGAAAGGTGCCTTCCTGTCCATGCATAATGATCATTAATACCATAGGTATTTTACTTTTAAATCTCTTGCCATTACAAATACCTCCCCCAAATACCTCCCCTCTGAGGGTAGCTCTTCTTCCTAGAAATTTCCACAGTTCACCTTGGTATACGAAGCAATGTGAAATTTTGAAGCACCCTTTTTTGGTACTTATATCCATTCTGCTGCAGATTCTGACAATACTATAAAAGATATATGATCCAGTTCACTCCTGAAGTTTTGTATATGGTAAAAACTGGAGAGTAAACAGGACATTTTCCAAACCATTTCTGTTTTGGGAAGGTAAGAATCAAAAGAGAAAGACAAGCAAGGGCAGGCCTCTGGAAGGTACATAAGTTTTGTGAGATTTTGGCTTGTGTGATCAGTGGGGTTTCTTCTGGTGGTGGGTTCATGTTTGGATGTTTGCTGGTGGCTTCCTGCAGATGTCTGAAGGGCATATGAGCTGTCATGGTGGATCCTTAAATGAAGGAGATTGTATCAGCCTATATAGAGAGGTTTAGGTCAGCTTGCCTTCTCCTCATGACTCCCAGGTACATCTCAGTGAGGCCAGATCTTCCTTGTTGCTACTAAGTTTAATATGGGTAGAGCAGGGAAAAGGAAAAGTAATGCCTATCATCTCTCAAACAAGAAGTTATACTAGCACAAACTTTCAAGAGCTAACAAATTGCAAGCTCAGGATGCAGGTAGAAGATAAGCATCAGAGCAGAGACCTCTTGGTTTGTTGCAAAGAGAGTACCAGTTGTGTTATTGCTGATCCCAGAGGCAGGTTTTGCACATGCAGCCCGTGGCCCTAGCAGAAGTCCTGATTTGTTCTCTAGATGAACGACAGGCTGAGCTGGAGGGAAACAGGTCCACAAGACCTGCCAGAATGTGGTGGAGCAGTCCAGTTTCTGCTGTGGCTCCCCTCACATGGCCACCATCAAAAAAACTCCCACAAAACCTTGATGTTGATCTAATAAGTATTTAGGGGCAATCAGTCAGAGGGAAGGTGGATAATCAGCTTGGAACAAGGGATCAAATCTCTGATAAACTCAAATCTCTAGTTGATTATAATCTGGTAGAAGTCTTAGTAGTTTGGTACAAGGGAGGGACCAGTGGACACAATCTATATTATACCACTGGCGAGGGAGCAGAACAGGGATGTCCTAGGGATTAACTCAAGGCAGCTGTGTGAGAGACTGAAGTCCTTGCCAACTCCGTGGAACAAGAGAGACCTGCATAGGAGGAACGGACTAGACTTGTTCCATACAAAATGGAACAAGGCTGTTACTACTAAGAATTAAAAAGTTCACAGAGAAATAGTTAAACTAGAAACAGGAGAAGACTGACAGCCATGGAGTACCTGGTTCAGACTGAACGAACTTGTGAGTGAGAAATGGCCAATGCTCAATACATTCCTGAGAAGGCAAGGGAGGAAATGAATGGTCAAAAGTTGTTAAATGCTTCTACAGCAATGCTATAAGATCTACAAAACAGGATTATGGAATTACACTACTTGGTAATAAATGACAACCCTGATATAACAGGCATCTCATGCTTGTTAAAGGAGGATAATCAGTGGCATACAGAGTTACTATACTAGTCTGTCTGCTTTACAGGAGTGATAGAAAATCACAGCCAGGGCAACGGCACAGTATACAAAGAGTACAACAAAGGGTTACAGAAAAAAGTACTTGGGGCAGAGGGGCACATTAGGAAATCCTTGTGGGTGGAAATAACAGAAAAGTAGGACTTGGTTTGTATTTAGGATTCCCCTGCTAAAGACATCAATAATTAAATACTTAGTGAAATTAGAGGAGCTGCAAAACTAGGTCAGGTAGCAATATTGGCCTGTTCCAACTACCAGCATACTGTCAGGCACAATGCCTCATCCAGATGTGATAAGGAGGTAAAAGTTTTGGACGCAGCAACTGACTTTTTCTTAGAGCAGTAAACCTTTGGACACATAAGACAGGATGCTGCTCTGGGTTTAGTCTCTGTGTTTAGTGCTGCACAGGACCTGCTTTAAGAGGTACTGTTGGGAGAACTGCTCTGCAAGAATTTCACAGTAAAACTGAACTTACTGCTGTAGTGTAGTGGGATGGAGTAAGCCAAACAAATACATCACACAGATATCCAATTTCAAGAAGGGGAAATACATAAAAATCACAAAAATAGTAAAAGCCTAAAAAAGCAGTCAAAAAGGCAAGAAGCCTAAAGCAACCTGGAGGCTTTTCAAAAACACTGTATTAAAAATCCTGGTAAACTATGTGTCACATATCAAAAAGAAAGTAAAATGGTTCAATAAAAACCCTGCATAGCTCATAAAAAAAGCTAAGGAGGCTATTGTAGGCAAAAGGGTTGGTATTTAAAAAACTGCTGAAATGAACAGGAAAGCCCATAAGAAACAGATTAAGAGTAAATGGCAACCAGGATGGCTAAAAATGAATGAGAAAATGTTGCAGAAGACAATCAAGCTGACAGTAAAAAGATGTTTAAAGAAAAACAAGAAGTCATCAAGGGAAATAGCAGTACACGTGATGCCAAGGGCTTATAAGGAGCACTCAGGGATGATAAGGCCATAGCAGAGACACTCAGTGACTTCTCTGCATAGGTCTTTACTGCTGAAGGTGTTTGAGAAGGTCCCAGATCCAAGTTATTCCTTGAGACAGATTAACTTCAGGTAAATATAAAGGAAGTAGATAAAATAGGTAAGGCAGGCGTTACTAAGTGAACAGGAGTGGGGGCATTCATCTGTAACTTCTGAAGGAACTCAAGTATGAAACTGCAGAACTGCTGGCCAAAGTGTGTAACTCAACATTACAAACTGCCACTGCAGCAGTGGGCTGGTGCCAACCAAGCTTCCATGTGGAAAAGAGGCCCAAGAGGAGACCCTGTGAACTGCGGGCCAGTTTATTTGACTTTCCTGCTTAGCAAGGCAGTAGTGCACCTTAAAGAATACAGTAACTGAGCACAAGGATAAGCATGGTAAAGCAAGCCTTAGTGACTGTAACATATTTGGATTCTCAAGACTATTTTGATAAACTGTTCTTTGTTAGGAAGAAAAGAATGGTACCTGATGGCCATATTTCAAAATGGAGACAACAGCAACAGGTCCTCTCAGACGTGTGCTCTAACTGGTTTTAGCAAAGATTTCATCAGTCATCTGCAGAAGAGACTGAACTGTGAAACATTGGAGTCCATAGATGATACTAATCTCTCTTAGTTTGTTAAATGTGATGCTGGTGATGAGGAATGAAGAGATCTAGTGATCTCCAATACTGGGAGATCCAGAAGGACCCCACTAAACTGGGTGGGCAGATAGGCTTCAGTGTTGGGGAACATCAGGAATGATACTGAGAAGAAAACGATGGGTGTCAATTTGCTTAGCACATCCATAATCCTGTGTTCTGTGTACACTTCTGGTCTCTTGCAGAAGAGAGAGTAGAATAAAGGGACTAAAGGTTGGAATGTTGCCTTCAAAAGAGAACTTAAAAAGGTGGAGACTTGTCCTTTTGGACAGGAGAAAAATGAGAGGGAATAAAACTGAGAATTACAAAATTAGGGAAGCAGTGAGTAACATAAACACAGAACTGCTCCAAGTCTTAGAGTACTAGAAATAGCATGTACTCAATGAAACCAAAGGGAGATTTGCATAGAACAGGTCAGAGAGTGATTTATATAATTTATATAATTTGAGACATGACTGACATAATTTGAGTAGTGAACTCCTTTGTGCCACTAGAGGTTGTGAAGACACACAGTTACAGCAGCTTCAAAAAACGATTAGACAAATTCAGGGAAAAACACAGATACTAAAGGAACATATAAATTGGGTTATCTTGGGTATAAGTGAAATGGACTGCAGAAAGCTGCCAGAACTCTGTGCTCCCCATAAACAGCATCTCTTACTGCCACAGCTGGGAACAGAGTAGTGGGCTACATGTATCACTGGTCCAGTTTGAGAAGATGCTTCTTATGTTCTAATTTTGCATAAAAAAGGGTATATAAAAAGATTTCATCAGATATATCAGCTTACACTAACAAAGAGTTAGAAGGAGCTACTGCCATTATACTAGCTTAGAAGCCAGTTAATTGTGATGTACAAGAATTACACTAACAGTTGATAAAATTATTTTATTGGATTTAAACATCTCCCTAAGATATAATAACAGAATTTGGGTATTTATGTGTAATATTTTGTTGATGTGGGTTTTTTTTTATTATTTTTTAATTATGACGAAAAACATCTAGATCTAGCCCATGTGTTAAGATTTAAACTTCTATGGAAAATGCTTGTAAGTGAATATCAGACACTAGATTTCCTAACTGTATGGCATCCAAAAGCAGACAGGAGTAATTATAGATTGACTGGTAATAGCTTACCCATGGTCATTGCATTAGCGAAAGCAATATAACAGATATCTGTAAGGGAGTTCTACTGAGCCCTCATGCCAGTCTTGGTTAAAAAGGAATGTTCAGGCATTCCCAAAAATGGCCTTTATGGGGGGACAAAAAGCTGTCTTTTAATTTCAGTTTCCATTATTCCAGCCCCTTGCAAAAACAATGGCTAAACGGCTTGAGCACTGTCAGATGCTTGACTCAGAAAGTACAAAGAGAGATTTCAAAAGAGTGCATTTTCTCACTCTACAGAAAGATCAAAAAGATTTCCACTCACTTCCACTTTCTATAAAGCTTTCTAGGTTGGTTATGAAGTGAGGCTGATTATGAACTTCAATAGGTCAAACAGTTGGCCATTGTACTGAAAGGAGTTATCATTTCCTATGTAAGTGCATTAATGTTTAACAAATTTTAAAGGCACATATATTGTTCCCTGACCAATATAGAGTCTGCAAAGGACTATAAATATCAAGATTTTAGGAGTTGCAATAAAAATCTAGAGGAAAAAGAAAGAAAACAGATGATTTTAATTTGGGGGGTTTTTTGTTCCTTTAATCCAGTGTTTCTGTTTCATTCAAAACAGAATTTCAATACTGTATCAGTGTTTCCCTTTACTCTTTTCCCTCTTACTCAGGCATCTGGGTACTCCTTACACTATGTTCTCCACATGTAGCATAGGGAAAGGGTGACTCTGTTGTCTTAGGAGAACAATTTAGGAAAAGTTATCTTAGAAGAAAATGAGAAGATGAATCTGTCTCATCTTAGGGAGAAGATGAGTCTGTTGTCTTTCCCTTTTCACTCTGTGCCTTCCATTGAGGCTTATACCATACTTTCTTTACATGTGGATTTGAACACTCCTTCCGGAGCTTCAATTCTCACTGCAACATCACTGAGCTTTTTGACAGCTGTGAGAAGGGGAGATGAGGCAGAGGGTGATTCCCAAGCTTGGCTCCTTCAGCCCCAGCTCCAACCACCTGCCTAATTGCAAGGTATGGTTAGATAGATTGGATATTTATAACCAGATAACAGTAAATACAATGGAAAATAACTAAGCTGCAGTGAAAAAGAACAAAGACTAGAGTGTCATTAGAGACTAGGAACAAAAAAACAACTTATGGAGGAAATTCCCTTTACTCTTTCTACTCTGAAGGTGTGAACTTAAAAGCAAGACAGGAGGTGGGAACATGTGTGGCCCAAGAAATATTTGTTCAGACTCTTCTCCAAGCAACAGCTCAGCATTTGCTGTGAATTGCAAACATGGTTATCAGGAATGTCCTGATTCTCTAACATTTGAATTGGACCAGTTTTCCTCCTGGGAATGTTTGCAGGTGTTCTCAGAACACTGGGAGCAGCTTAGACGAGAAGCAGGAGGTTGCGGGCTAACTGTTGCCTTTGCCTAGCTGCAGAAGCTCCCAGACCACTACAGTGGGCAGATGTCACTTCTGCTGTTTTATTTTTCTGTCCCTACCGGATTTCAGCTGTGTCTGAGCCCAGGGAAAGTTTCAGGGCTGAACCCAGCCAAAACAGGATGGAGGAAAAACTAAAACCACATATCTTTGTCCAGTAGGGCTGCTAAGTGCGTGCATTGATTTCTGCTAAGTTGCCTTTTGTCCCTAGAAACTGCCCATGTGAAGCACAATTCAACTTTCCTGTGTCTTCATGCCTACACTTATCAGTCCTGAAACAAAAGCAATGTAGACAGAAGCACAGGGCTTCCAGCTGTCTGGCACCTGGAGACCTGACACAAATCCCCAAAATCTGGCTGAATCCTCACACATCTCAACAGTGCCTCTCTGCCTCTAGCAGAGAGCCCCAGGAGGTATCAGTGGGCATATTTTGCAAAAACCCCTTTCTAAAAAACAAAAGTAATTGGATTAAGACAACTAATAAGCATCTTTACTCAAATGATCTATCTTAATACTGCAACTGAGTCAATGACAGCAAATGAAGTAGAAGCACACTTAAATAAAGAGTAGGCGTTTCTTCAGACCTTTACTCCTTTCATAGTTTGCAACTGTATTTACCACTTCAATGAATTCTCTTCACTCAACAGCTGCTGATGTGCATTCAGTAGCAGGAATCCAAAGAAAGTGCTTTTATTTGCCTGGTTTTGGGAGACCTGTCATGAACAGACTGAATTTCCAGGGGACGGTAGGGCTGACAGCAGGCTGCAGACCTTGGCAGCGTTGCTCCCAACTGAGTTCCAGGTGTCCTGCAAATGACAGCTCTGAAGCATCCAAGACGGAGAGTCACTGCAGCAGCAGGCTCTGACAGACTGCTTCAGTCACTCTTACAAGTGCAAACATGCAACATGTCTATTGTGCATGTAATGAGTCACCTCGAACAGAAAACGTGTGTCGTGCCAGATTATACAGAGGTTTTGTGAAAATAAATATTCCCATTGAGGATTAGCATGAGACCAAAAGCTATGCCAAATTTGACTAGACTCTAAAGGCCAATCTTGTTCCTTAAACCAGATGTTTAACAGAGGTTGTGACATCTGAAGAGATCAGCAGACAGAAAATACAGGCAGTGTATGCTAAGTCAGAATGAGATGTATCATGGTAGGGAGGTAAAATACAATTTTTCCAGTGTTATAGAATTCTGTAAATCCCTTTTCCCAATACTTCTTCACATCTTGCACAATTAAATACAAGCAGCAAAATATAATTTATATTCTTTATTATACTCCTTTTCTACTTTTGAGTATCTGTTTAAAGGGAGGCCAGTGTGATTAGTAAGTGGGGTTACTTACTTTCCTGAGATAAATTCAAGAGTGAGAGTGGCAAGCAAGTACATAAAATCTGCCCTCCCCTCTCAGTCTAGATGGTAAGTAACTCACAGGGAGCTTCTCGTCAGTGGCACCTGAGTGGTTCTCTACTCCGGCAATTTTACATTTTCAGCTTTTCTAACCTATGCAGTTACTTCTGTTTAACTACCTCTTTTTTCTTGCAGACTTGGTAACTTGAAATTGAAGGTTACATGAAAAATATTTCAGTCACAAAAGTTGGTAGTTTTGCAACAGATATTTTCATGAACTCTAGTGAGCATCTTACAGCATCAGGTTTTGACTTTGAGTCAAAATTGGGAAGTGGCAAGAGGCACTTGCCAAACTTCATGTGCTGGATGATGAAGGTAAGGCAGTAACAGCTGGAGGGAGTCCCTTGGGAAGCTGCATCTTGGGGTAGAGCTTGTTTGTCCTCAGCTTCATCATTTTGCCATTGAGTTATTGTAATGGAAAGCAGATCATGAGCAGCTCATGGTCAGGGGATGGGAGTATAACCATTACAGTCCTCATGGCATGATAACCTCAGGATCATCTGACTTCCATAGAGACACCAGGACTTCTGCTGTAAACAAGAGTGTTCCTTTCCTCCCACCTACACTGTGACTTTCCTACCACCTCTGTCTCCACTCAGACGTGGAGTCAAGCTTGAGGAATGCAATGGGAATGAGGATTGATGGCCTGCTGCATGGAGGGAAGGCAGAGAACTAAAAAATCTTATGAGGTTTATGATAGCAGAACAACAAGCACATGACCTGCTGCCACATCTCTTGCCTGACCTATTCTTAGAGATGGGTGGATGGAAAAGGCTGAGTCACTGTCTCAGCTGCAGAAGACCAAGCTGTACAGAAGGAGCCTGCCAGCCAGGGCTCCCAGCCATACAGCATAGGAACTGCCCTATTTCTCAGAGCTCTTCGTGGCAGGTGGCTAATCCCCTCCACCCCATCTCCCTTCCTCTGCCTCATTCCTCACTAGTCCTCAAAACAAAGAACAGACTATCAGCCACAACGTAATGCTCGAAGTCCTAAGCAGTTCCCTTCCAGCAGGGATTTCAGGTTTTGCATGCTTTCCTTCTTGCTTTAATTTCTTCTTGCTTTAGTGGAAATCACATAGAATCACAGAATTGTTGAATCATTTATGTTGGAAAAGCCCTTGAAGATCATCAAATATATGTATCCCATGCATGTATGGGGTATCTTTTCAACAGATAACATTTCATCAGAAAGACTTCAAGAATATTATTGAGTGATTTTGTCCATATTCATTTAGCATATCCATTTAGTGCAGAATCAAATGACGCTATAGAACATAGCATCCCTAAAATTCTGATCTGATCAGCTTGTCATGGCCATCAGGTCCCTGGGCTACATTTCATAACAAAGTATTTCTTCAAATCTACAAGCTTTTGAGAAAGTAAAATGAAACAGTAGGAACTTTTGCCTGAAAAAGAATAATTGTTTTAATAATCTTAGCAGTCTGATGAAAGTCTACCTATAGTAAACAGCATTAAACTGGTACCATCAAGAATGTTTTAAAGGAAAAAAATGTTACTTACACGGCTTCCTTTTTCAGGGAAACACTGACATCCTCCACTGCAGTCTCTGCCTCCACATGGTCCTGTGTAACTCTTCTTTCCACCCTGCAAACCAGAACACACATAAAACAAAAGTTAAAACATATCAGCTAGAATACCTGGCACAGCACAATAAGCTTTGATTAGCAGACTCTCTGGGAACTGCTCAAGCAAAGACCAGGATCAGATCTAGGACTTACAGTTGAAACCTCTTTAATCTATGCTTAGAAGCAGCCATGAGTGGCTTTCCAGTTCTTGGAGATCAGTGTCAAGAAATACAAGGTTACTTCATTCATTTCCTCCACATTTTCAAAACACTACAGCTCCATGCTAAGCAGTATCTCACACATTTTTTTGACACATGCAACAGATATGTCATGGAAGTGCAGCTGTTTGGATTCTTTAGGGACACAGACTAAGTCCCAGGTCACAATGCAGTACACCCTTCTATGCATGCTCTAAATCGTCGCTGTATTTTGAAATATTTATGGGTGGGCAAAAAGAAAGGTGTAGATATCACATTCAAAATCATAAGCCAAACTCCTGCCTTCTCCTCTTCAATGGCTGCCTATTCTGGAGGCACATAAAACTTTCTAGCAACCAACCACTGTGATTTAGAAGTTAGACCTAGCTTAAGTAGATGGGTCCAGTTACATCTCTCGTGCTTGTCCAGAACTACCTTAGCCTGGGCGGCAAATAAATGGATCACAAAATATGCACCACTCCATGCAAATCCTTGGATGGACTTCAACAGGCAGGCCAGCTCAGATTATACTTAGTAAGTGCCTGCATGAAACACAGCAGCCGCAGTCCTGTTCAGAAACCTGAACAGTAGAGTTGCTGTGCATACTGTGGTATGACTTTTATAACTGTAACTTAATAATTAGGAATACTGTGAAGACCAGCCTTCATCCCACCTAAACCCTGGGTTCTGAATGCTGAAAGTGTCCCACAGTCTAGTAAGTAATCTGGGAAAGGACAAAAGGATTTCTTGTCACTACTTCTGAACATTGCTTGCCCCACAGTGAATAATTAATACAGTCAGAAGAAAAAGAGAGAATGACTGAAGTCCAGTGGCTACTGTAAACCACAGACACTTATTCAGGGCACTTCACATGCACTGCTCCTTAGAGCAAGGCAACCCAGCTGTAGGGAACAGAGTCAGGCTCTGTGTCACTTGCTCCCTTCCTGGCAACCTGATTCAAATGATTTCTTCACTCTTTCTTCCTCTTTCATAGTTTGAGCACACCATCTCATGAAAGGGAGATGAAAGGGGTATAAACGAGCCTCCAAAACAGGATGGGTGCTCTGAACTGCTATGCTGTTGCTTAAATAGGCAGTGATACTGCTGTTCCTGCCTCTAGCTCTGACTTAAGGAGGTGAAACACAGAGAGGGACCAATGCTGCCATGCTTAGCATTTTTCTTATGGCTCTAAGCAATCTCCTACTCAACACCTGAGGTTTTTGGGTTACGTTTCTCAAGTATCCACTTCTGTCTTCCCACTACCTGAAAACACAGCTTTGAGATTTGTATTCCTCCCCAGGAGCCAAATGAATAAAAGGTATGGAGTAGGCACCAAGCATTGACAAAGTCCTTCTTTGGTTATATTTGTAGAGCAGGCTCTTTCTCTTATGACAAGCAGTAATACGAAGTTCCTAAAACACGTTCTTATGCTTGCATGAGAATGTTCATGTCTGTATCTTAACTATTTTTATAAATAAAAATACTTTTTTTCAACATTATATTTAATTCTCATGTTTAATGAAAGAGGTAAGGTTTTCATACTGATAAAAGAGGTCCACAGAACTGAAAACATGCCCTGAGCTATTTAAAGGTTAGGAGGTTAATTCAGGAAATTATTTCATGGATGTAACAGTGTTCAATGTCATGTTATGAATTCTACTTTATTTTTAAGCTACTGTTTAGAGGAAATAATAAACCAAGGCAGTTTTATAAACTCCAGCAGCTTGCTATGGTTGGTCCATTTTTTAATTAAATATTTGGATGGTCACAAATTCACTATCTCTGTGGGGTTTTTCTCTTATTAAATTATTTGCAGATGAAATTTGCATCTTTTTCTCAGTATCCTTAATTTTAGAAAGTTTCACCCTCGATTCCTTTTTAGAAATTAGGAATAGTTCTATTAATTTTTATGAATGCCATGCAGATATATGGCCTGTGTTAACATATTCCTCTGCAGGATGGAGGTGTCCATTAAAGAGCAGTGTGCTAAGTAGTTTTGCCATTGATAACAGTCAATTTTGAACTTCCAGAGATCTTTTTTTAACTTTTAGAGATTTGTTTTTGTTGGTGCTGTAAATAACAGTATATCCCAGCCTAACAGTAACAGACATACAGTAATTTGATCATGTGAGTTTTCAATTTCGCCTACTCAGAAAAAAAACAAAGAGAACAATAAGTTTATTTCTCTTTTTTTAATTAGCAGAGTGACTCTAAATTTGGTAAAATGTTGCTAAGGAGAAAATAGAGCATGAATCAGAACTATGGGAAGATATTTGTGCACTCGTAAAAAAAAAAAGGAGGCTGCTAATGCTTATTTCAAATGGAAGTTCAAGGTCTATTGTTTGTCTACCCACCATACAACATTTTAATTTGCATGCTGTAACAATACCAGTAGCTAATGTGGGGACACAATTGTTTTCTTCCACAATTTTAGGAAGCTTTTTTTTATTTATTATTTTCTCATTTTGTATCCTTTTATGCACATAGATTCTTCAGATAATGAAGATAAAAATCTGGAAGATTCTCCAAAGGTGGGGAACATAATGGGAACACATTTGAGACCAGAATCAATATACCTCTTCTGGATTATACTTGAGCTTTCCTTATTATATAATCTCCACTTCTTTACTTTTTGACTGCAAATGGAATGACTCTGGGAGCTTTTTGTCACAGGTACCATTTTCTGTTATCTTCCACTATCTATGAATGCTTATCCTCTCTCGAAGGATACGATCATGGCATAATTTTTAATCTTACATTACTGGGAAGTTACAGTATCAAACATTATGACTTATAAGCTTGTTAACGTTAAAAAATAAATGTGTTTAGGATTCTTCTAAAACTTTGTCAAAAACAATTATACCCATGGGCACACGATCAAGATGAAGGGAAACTAAATGGACATATATCCGTCAATAATTAGACTGCAAAAAACACAGTTTAAAATTTAGTGGTGGACAATGCAATTTTAAAGTATTACAACTATTTATGTCCTGAGGAAATTAGATTTCTGGGAACATAACACCAGTGGTGACAACCCTAAGCAGTTATTTTGATTTGAGCAGGAGAAGCCTTTTTGGTCAGTGGAGAGAACAGTAAAACCTAGGACACAATGCACTCCATCCTAATACTGGCATTTAAACCAACCGACTGCACCTCTCCCAGAAAGTACCTTCTGCTTTCTCTCAACCGTAAAGGTGGGTGGAGGTGACCAGCTTACATACAGCTATCCACCCCCTGCAAAAGTGTAAGAACGGGGAGATGAATCTCCTGATTTGTACAATATGCAGTTAAATGAAGAAAAGTGTGCTTGCGCCAGAATGATATTTTAGGATAAAGCTGTCTGCTGAGAAAACTTTCAATTTCTGATCTTTCTCATGTTTCGGATGATGCCTAATTCCACTAATCTCTAAAAGGTCCAGAGTCTAGGCAGAGTCTAGAAATGGGCTTTACAGAATCTAATTTAAGGTTTATGCAATATAGGCACAACATGTCAGACCATTCAGAGAATCTCATCAGGTCTCCTTCAGACATTTGAGCTAAATCTCATCATAGAAGGCTAAAGTGATTAGAAATGCAGCATAGGATAATTGGTTGGCTGTCTTGTTTAGCCAACTGTAATGGTAATACTGTATTAAAAAAAATGTCAGGGTAATAGTGTCAGAAACACCAACTTTTGAGTGTAAAAAAATTGGGACCAATGATGAAAAATAAACTAAGAGCAGGTTGTATATTTGGGAGGAATGTAGGCAGGGAAACCAACATCCAAAGGTGGTAAAAACACGGAAAAGAAAAAACAGAGGTCTCCTGACCAGGCATGTCCCTGAAAGGCTTGCTGTGGGAGGGTGGGCTAAGAAGGCATAAACTTGTAAGGAAGGATATGCTTACACCTGAATACCAACTGCAGGAGGAAAGGAAATAGAATTGTAACTCAAAATGAGTAATTTATTACTTTTGAGTAATTTATCAGTTTTGTTTATAGTGATTTTGTACAAATACTAATATGAACAAAATACAGAATTCTAATTCAGTGTTTCTTACAGTGATGTAGTGGTGAATTAATATGAATAACAGTGATGTGTTACTTTGCCAATTAAAGAATTATTAGGTTCTTAGAGAGAGGTGTTTTCTTTAATCAGCAAATCTTAAGTTATGTCTAAAAACTCCAGTCTAAAGGGGGAGAGTTGGATTTGTGGAGTAAGACCCCTTTACAAAGCTTTCACTTCATCCTGGAGGCACAAAAATATCTTGTCCATCTCCTCCTCTTGCTGGCAGAAGTTTTGCTTCTGGTTACACATACACATATGTGTTGACCCAGCCATGTGGATTCCAATTTCAATTTGCTCTGGGTTCTGAAAACCAGGCAGAAACTACCACACATGAAGGGTTCAAGACAGACACCCAGCTCTTTGGGCAAGTGATACAGAACTGCTTACATCCACAGTGTTCAAAGCTAAGCATTTCTAGAGCTGGCTTACCTGGTGGAGACCAGGTCCGAGCAGTCCAGAACAGATGAATATTTGCAAGTCACTCCCTGTCCTCTTTTATCTACTAGCTTAGCTATCTCCACAGGGGCCCAGCTCACAGACACTGACATACTGGAAAATGTGGTTACAGATCCCTTATTTTTAAAATAGAGCTGGAGAAGATGATGGAGTAGCAGAAAACTGAGAGAAGCAGCTTTACTCAAGTCCATTCACTGCACACAATAGCATAACATTCAGCATAGACTCTCAGGAAATGGGAGAACTAAATGCAGATCTCTGATGGAGAAAATCAAACAAACACATACACGTAGGAAAGCTTTAACCAGAAGGCTGTGAACCAGACCAGAATGGATGGAGAAAGGGAATGAGGAAAGCAATTTAATAGAAAGAGAGAGGAGGGACTTTTCTGGCTCTCTTTTTAACATCATTGGGTCACTGTGCTGGGATGAATATATTTATCACGTTCAAGGAACGTGAACACTACTTAAACACAAGCAAGCGAAAACATGTAAGTAACTGCCACCTATGTTTGAAAAGCTTGTATATTTGCCTAGTGTAAATACTTTCACATTTTTATGTATGTGAATAGCAAGCATAAAATATGGGTGTCCCAACACAAAATCTTTTTTGTCCTCTTGTTTTCTCATAATTTTTTTGTCCCCAAACAATATTATTTCTGTACTTATGCACCTTCAGCCAACAACAGACGACTTAAATGCAGTTTCCTTCAGTCAAACTCTTAAAAAACCCAGAAATATACATGTAGTTTTCTTTAAAGTTTTCCACACATTAATGATTTATTTGTTGCTAATCTTGGCCATGCTTGAGTAATTGTCGTCTCTGTGTGCCCATTCAAGTACCTTCACTTCAAGGCTTGGTATACTAAGAAAGAACAAAGGCAATCAGAGGAGAGGCCTCAAAGTACAGTTCTATGAGTACAGAAAGACCAGGAAATATAAGCCATTTCCTCACATACAGCTAAAAAAAAATTACAGAAATTATAATGAAAATATTGCAACTTAGAATCAAAGACTCTGCACACCGACATCTTCTTTGATAAAGTTTTTTAGGGTGCAACTGTCCTGACAAGCCCCATTCTGTTCACCAAGGTAAGTTTTAGAAGGTCTGGGAGCTTGCTGAACACAAACTGAACTATGATCTGGGGGTGCTGACATACTGCATGCTTCTGCAGTGGGGCAGTGTACAGCACATTCGAACAGCACATTCTTATGCTTCACGTGAGACTTCAGCCTGGAAGTCCCAAGGGAATTCTTGGCATGCCTGCGAGGCAGCCAGCCCTCTGTGTCACCGCCAGGGAAACCAGACTGGCCCACACCTCCAGTATGAACCTCTGCTTCCACATTTGACCTTCAGCTGCTGAAATGGACATTATTTTCAAATTCAGTTTATATAGCCCTGACTTAGAAACATTAATTTTTGCTTCCTTCAAAAGAAAGAAGAAAAAAATAAAGTAGGAGTATGACAGAGTAGTCCTGCTGTTAATGAACCAGACAGAGAAGAACTTCATTGGATTCAAATGTGACAGCACAGTTGTATTTACTCAAAACCAACATTTTACTCCTTAGAGTAGAAAACATTTGTTGACCGTTGCCAAACTTACTTCTCCAAAAACATGTAAAAAAAAACCCCTTCAAAACAAGTATGGAGAATACTGTCAGTGGAGGAGGCCTGGATTGCCCAGTAACAGGCTTGGTCTGTCCTCAGAGTTACAAGGTCAAAGATGGAACCAGACATCAAAAACCACCTGCCCACAGTCCAGCAGCTACTAGCACTGGACAGTAAGATCCCTGTGAAGACCTTAACTGTCAAGGGAAAGGGAGAGATAAATTGGCCAGAGAGGAAGGAAAAGATGTGGGTGTGGATGCTCTCTCCAACTGTTCTGAGAATTATTTCACTAAGAACTAATTCTTTCTTTCATATTTGAATGGGAGCCAGGACCTTTTCTAGACTGGATGCATGGCAATTGGAATAATTCAGCATGTGACCTCAAAATCTTCTGAATGTTTACACTTCCCATCAAAAGTAGGGGGAGCCATATATTTACATATCCTTCAATGAAAAAAATCACTGGAGGAGGAAACTGGCCTCAGGAGGAACATGAAGAGACTTACCTCCAGCTGTATGATAAGAGCTGGTCTCCTAACCACTGCCTAATGGAGCCTTCCCAATGCAATGAGTAGAGCAATACTTGTGGCAATGAATTATGTATTATCAGCTGGTGTGGAGTTTCACGTGTTGTCTTCCTCTTGTGATGGAATATACAGAGAAAACCAGGAGGCAAGATGCCAAAAAAGCAAGTAGTTTGTTTCGGTTCTGTGTCCTGATGGGCATGAGAATGTCAACAGAAAAGGAGTATTGAAAAGTACTACTGTTCCCAGGGACTGGGATGCCTGTGTTTGATGTTTAGGGTGACGGAAGGAAGGGCAAGAGAATATGAAGTCTCTGATGCTAAGAAGACCCAAATAGACAGAAACTTGTCTTGTCAAGTATGTCTCAATAAGTATGTTTGAGCCACAATGGCAAACATGAATTCTGTATCTCTCAGAAGTGAAGCTATAAAAGACTTTGCTCTTATAGACTGGCTTGTGACTCTTGATTATATGAATCTTCTGGCACACAGCCTTGGTTTGAAGGCTGCGTAGTTTCACTTCAAAGTGAAACTTCACGGCTCCACATGTTCTCTTTATTTGAGGCACTAATTTATCATCCCTTCTTCAAATTAAAAAGTTCTCTTGTTGCAGTCCGGAGACATTGCCTTGGAAAAATGGCAGAAGCCAGACAGGATACAGTGTGAACTTATTCTTCACATTTTCATAAAAGCATTTCTAATTTTATGGCTTTCATCCAAACACATATTTATCCCAAAAACCAGAAAGAATCCAGAAGGAGCTGCTGTGATATAGTAAGTATTCCAAAAAACCCCCCAAAAACTATGATCTTTAGGAGGCTGAGTCAGAGAGTAATTCTTAAACCTGCCTTAATATAAAGCACAGATACTTGAATAACTGTCCAGGAGTCTTACCCACCTGCCCAATGTGAGTCTGTTTGCCAACAGCACACTTCCAAGCAAGCGGTGTATGCTGTGACATCATTTTCTGTTAAGAAGTCAGTGAATGGGAGTCTCATATTTTACAGGTAATGAAGTTGCATTCGTCTGTATTTTGCCTTTTTTCCCTCTCATAGAGATGATTATATGTTATCCTAAGAAAGAGACTAGAATATAAGATGGGAAAAATCAGTTAAACACTTTACAATGTCAAACAGTAAGAAGTAGACACGACTCCTCCTTATTTTTGAATAATCTGTAATGCCATGGGAAAGTGAATCTTAAAAAACAGCCACAGGTCTCTGCATGAAAGTGCTCCAGCTTTCAGGAGCTAATGAAAAAGGGTTAAGATGCAGAAGGCTTTTCCTAGAGCAAAAGTGCATCCAGAAAAGGAAGAAAAATGTCATCTGGCACTTCTCTATTTGAGACAGGTAACTTATCTGCCTAAAGAAATAAAAAATTTTGTCTTAGTCATCAAATAAGGCTTGAATATGTGCTAGAAAGAGAGAGGTGATGCTGCAGGCAAACTAAGCTCTTGGAAGAGTGTGCAGTCATGGTTAAAAATACCTCCTACATCTTACAAAGGGGCAAATATTACACAGACATTAACTGATACCTATGGCCCACAGTGATTACAGAAGGACAACAAAACTGTTGCTCAGTTTTACCGAGACCAGAATTGGGTTTGCTTGCAGAAAAAAACCCTACAGATATAAGCCCAGTAAGACTTTGCTGTGCTGCTCCCCTTCTGCCTGCCCTCCTCCGGTGAGAGAGGGACAAAGGTAGAGGCAACGAGTTGAGTGAGTTTTTAGCTAAATCTGAGAGAAAGGTAAAAGATGCAGCAGTAGCTAAAGTAAAATCTGGATTGGTACATTAAAATTTGTTTTGATATCTTGTTAACTTGATTCCATCTTTGTAAATGCATGCTTTTAGAGATGCATATTAATTTAGTCTATTAGCTTTTCTTATGAGACAACAGACTCTCTATTAACATTTAACATGGCATTCCTCATCTAGAAGGGTGGTGGTCTTTAGAACAACAGTGCTGTGATACCTTAACATGAGTCCTTATTCCCAGCTACCCATCCCTAGAAATTAAATGTATCTCCACAAAAGCTACTTGAGTGGTTTTAAAAAGCAGTACTACAGGAGTCAGAAGTAGTGTTTTCTAGTTATCAGCAATGAATAAAGTCCTCTGACTTGCCAAAGTAGATGTAATCACTTGCCAGGGAATCCGTGACACTCTTTCTCTTTTAATTTTTATTTTATTATTTTATTTATGCAAACTGCTGCGCATTTTGTATTTGATCTGCACAAGGCTTATGCAAGGTGTGATTTAGTGGACAGTGTTATCACCTCATATGTGCAGTTATACTGCACAGTGGATCAAGAATATTTTCCATAAAGGAATGAGGTCAAAGACACTATCAATCCTCAATCTGAATTTGGCTGTTGTCCAGTATCTTATATTACTGGAATAAAATCTCCTTTCCCATCCCTAAAAACAGAAAGACATTTGTTCACATACTAGTAGCATAATAATGAAACACAGCATCCACTCATTAAAGTAGCAATTTCTATATTTAACTACTTCTGGTTTCCAAAGTCTAGTCATTTTCAGTTCTGGAAAGACATCCAAATAATGATATCATTTGCTTGAAACAATAGAAAGTCTGGATACTAGTCTATATATGGAGATATTTTTTTTTACTCTATTTATAAACCACGCCAGTTATTTGACCTGTCTAGTTTACTCACCTACGTAAATTGGCAGACGCAGGAAACTTACTTAAGAACATATTATTCTTAGTGATTGGTAAATCTTAAAAGTTGCTAAATCATACTTCAGATAGGCATCCAGTATTTCTGAAAAGTCATCTGCACCTATTACACTAAGAACAAACCAGCCTGCAAATGTAGGAAAGATTTTTGCTTTTGAACCAGCAGCAATGTAATTGCACTAGCCCTGCTCGTGAGGAAGGGACTGACAGAAACCAGTTGTACAGCTGTTTGCATGGCTGCAATATCTGTATTTGTTCACTGCAGTGTCATGGTGCCATGGTTTCCCAAAATGTGAGCATAACCACTGAAATTTTATTCCTGTTTCATGTTTTGTGTAATTACTTAAAAATGATTGTGTATGAACTGCTTTTATCAACTGAATTAGTTACTTTGTTTTCCTCTGATAACTTTACAGACATAACCTGCTGATCTGGTTTTACTTCAGAGATCCTGGGAGGGATGAGGTTGGTGACAGTTTTTAATGGCCTTTTTTAATCTTGTGCCTGTAGAATCAAATATAGCAGAGAAATAAAGAGAGCTGAATATAAGTTCTTCCTGCAGAATAATTTAAATTGCAATTAGAAATGTAACGAAGAACTGTAAGTAAGGAATTACCCCTTAGAGCATGATTTGAAAGGAATGGATTTGCACAGGTTTATCAGTGACAGCACAGATTGACTGATACTGCTTTTATCATACATACTGAAGGGCAAGTCCAGTCCAGTACAATGCTTACAGCCCTGACTCAGTTTTCAGAGTTGCCTGTTAGACAAATGACTCTAGTGGAAATATTAAATGTGGAAATTTGCTATGCAGTTTTTCAGAACCTCTTCTTGGGACTGGACTGGTATTTCCTTAAAAGTGAGAAGAATGGGTAAGAGATTTGCAACAAACTGGAGAAAGAACTGCATTTGATCATGGAAATGTTTACTGCTAACTGCTTGGTCAGATGCAACACCCACTATTTCCTTTCTATTTCAGTCAAGAAAAAGCCCATGAGAACTAGCTTTCTTACTGACCCATTTCACTTTTCACTTTAGATTTCAAAACTTAATCTCTTCCCTGAAGCTGCCTTCTCTCTGCTCTGAGTTGATCAGTGTTGCCACTGGTAAAAGCCTTGGGTAAAGATATAGCAGATAAAGAAGGTACAGTAGAGGATCTAACATATCAGGACTATATGAAGGTATCTGTGAAAGTTTTACTATTTGCAATGGAGTAAAGGAAGGTAATCTAAAATATAGAAGAAAGTGTTCAGTAAAAGACCAATCTCTTTCTTGTGGATATAAAAACTGATAGTCAACTATCGGTGATAATCTCTTCTCATATACTTCTGATTAGGAAAATGTCTTAATATGTTTTCTTGTATAAGAAAAGAAAGGACCTGCAAAAGATCTTTGTTTTTTTTTTAAGATGTCCCAATGCATGTTAAGACCACCAAAAAAATTCAAACAGAAGAAGCATTATAATTCCTACTCATAAAACTCACATGATATATTTCAATTCCTACTTCTACCAAAAAGCTCTTTTAATTACTTACCTACTCAGGGGAAAAAAATCTATAACTCAATATAGTGTACTTGTATCTGTAGATTACAAAATCTGAAACCTAGAATGGCTGAATTAAGATATCCTGTACCCTAAAAAAATAAATGACAGTTTTTTCACTGGATGTTTCTTCATCCGTCATATCTGCTTCCCCATAAATTTCATGGAAGGAGTGGGAAGGTTTTTTTTTTTTGGGGGGAGGTTCCATTTAATTCAAAATATCCCTTTGACTATACAAGAATATTACCACAGCTATACCATAAAACAATGGTTCAAGAGATAATAATGCAGAATTTACATTTATTTACCCAGAATAAAAAAAAAAAGATTTATCTTTCCCATATGTGCCACTGACTTTAGACTTAAAACCTGCTTGGATTCAGTTTGGCAGCTGGGCTGATTTCTGCAATGTTGCAGAACTGAGTTAAATGCACTTTTCCATAGTTACATGATGAGTCATTAGTTCGGCTTGGTCTAGGACCCAGGACCTTCCCGGCTCCCAGTTCATTTCCCTAAATAACAGACAAACACTGTCTGCATTGCTGCAACTAGTCTTGTGGCTCAGTCTCCACACCAAAAATGCTCTTATCACAGAACAAACAACTAACATACTGAGATTATAAACAACCAAATATCAAGTTTCTTTAAACTGACTTGAGGGATGTTATTTGGCTTCTCTTCCACATCCTTTTTCACTACATGACTGTCTTTTGGTGAACAGATGTACAAAAATCCAGAAATGCTCATGCCTTGGCAGTAGACAATAGAAAATAGACAAGAATAATGCAAGGACCTACAATTCACTGTATCAGAAATGATATGGGCTAGACTCTTAGAAGTGGTGGAACAAACCCTGCAGTGCTCACAAGCTCAAAGGTCTTAGCAACTGGTAACTGATGCTTTATTCAGAATACGTTTCTTGTATACTGTGTACACCCCACCTAACTCAGGAACAATAGCCCTAAATTTGAAATCTGACAGAGGTTAGCAGAAGACTGGATGTGTGTATTCAGCTTTGTCATATGCAGCTTTCTGTGGAACTCCTCATAGGTGATGTTAGCTCAAAATACTGATTTTGAGAAAGAATGCCAAAAGCCTGAGAAGGGATCTTACAAATACTTTGACAGAAACAGTGTGCAAATAACCTAGGACTATAATGCCCATGTTCAAGGAATATAATATTGCTAAAAAAATAATACCCCCCCAAGCTCTGTTTCCTTGCTTACCTTCTTGAAACTTCAGTGATTGTATCTCATGACCCTATTTGGAAGAGATCTGCTAATTAGAGACCACTAATGAGACTGTTGATGTTTTTGGTAGGTACCACCTTATTATGGCAGTGGTCTGGCCTCGTGTTAGAGACCAGATTTGTATCTTACTGAGTTGTTCGATTGATGGGTCGAATCAACCATCTTCTCTGTGTGTTGTGTGTGGGGGAAGGGCTAGGCCGAGGCCTGCAGGCAATGGCCAGGTCTGTCCACAGGGCAAGGCCTGCGGCCAGTGTGGACCCATGGTTGGAAGGCACATGGCACATGGCACATGGCACATGGCACATGGCACAGGGACCACGCAGGACACCCACCTGGTAGCCCACCCATACTGTGCCCCCTGGAGCCTCTGACTGGCTATGGCACCCCTCACTTTGGCCAGGGGGAAGTGAGGGGTCAGTGACCCCCATGTCCCTCCTGGAGGGCACGGCCACAGTAGCCAACGTCTATAAAAGAGGTGCACACATAGGCTCCATCTTAGTTTGGCCTTCTGTCTCCGGACCAGCCAACCTGTGACCTCTTGGCAGTAATTATTTCTCTCCCTCTCTTTCTTTCTTTACTCCTTCTTCTCTCTTTTCTTCCTTTACTCTTTTCTTCCTCTTGTGGCAAACTTAAAACCGATTGAATGGTATTTCACTTAAGTTGTGGTATTTCACTTAAGTTTTGGGTTGGTGTTTGCTAAGTGCAACGAAGGTTCCCTACTCCACAGCAATGCCTGCTACCTAGTAAAACCTTTGGAAGGGTGTAGAAGCAGAGCTCAGAATACTGTTCGGGGGGAGGAAGGGAAGTCCGTTTGTTTCTAGGAGCCTATTATTAAGTGTAATGTTTTTGTGGAATATTTTCCTTGGTTATATGTTGCTTCTGTAAACCCTTTTTGCCAGAAAGCCTATTTTCTCACTAAATTAAAAGAAATCACTTAGAGAAAATATGTAGCTTTTCTCTTGATGTGAACTCAAGGTATCAAAGAACTCAGACTCTGAAAAAGTTCTGTGTGGGAATTATTGAGGATCGAAATTAAAGTGTAACACCAAGTAAAGCTTAATATTTCTGGACTGGGGTGTAACATCTCCCTAAAACAAAACCCTGTTTTCTCTAAAACAAAACCCAGTGGCTTTTCCCTGACATAAGATGCAAGCCTCTTCTAAACTTAAAAGTCTGGTGGAGGAAAAGAACTCTCCACATGTAGCCTGAGGAATCAGACCTCTAGTGAATCATTACCATAGGTATGGCTCAACCACCATACAGTGTTCTCCAGGGGTCCTTTGCTCTACCCCACAAAGCCACAGCTTCATTTTCAGGCATCAGAAGATAACAGAAAAATCACATATTTGTCTTGTTTTTCTTTTCCATGATCATGGAAAAGTCAATATCTACTCCGTATTCAATGAGCAGGATAGATCTCAAATGCAGCAAATTTCTGGAAGAACTCTACTACATTTCCCCTCCTAGCAGAATAAATCTCTCACCATTTAATTTATAAAAGATATTTCAATGCTTCAGCTGCTGACAGCATGGTAAAACAGTTTCATTGCTGACTCTTCACTAGATCCTTCCTTCTTTGTTCTTTTTTTCCAGTGTTTAATAAATTATTCCAGTTAATTTTTGAAAGGCAGGTCTTTTTCATGAAAAGGCAGCAATACTGACACATGCTGGATCAATAATTAGGTTTTGAGTCCTGTCACACTTTATCAGCAACAGCTGTTGTCACACAGATGGATCTCACCAAGCACACATTTGAGGGGCTGAGCACTGTTTGTTCAGCATCTGCAAGCTGCATAACTAGTCTCATTTCTCCATCTAATGGAGATAAGCAATGGTCCCCAGAAAATTCCCACTCTCTCATTATATTGTTTAATTTGTAACCTCTTCCCTTTTGTATCCTGAAAGGTAAGAAGAGGGATTCCCTAGTCAGATCCTGGAATCTGTTTAACTGAATTGGAAAGCTGCGAAAGCAAGTCTTGGAGGCATTTACTCCAAACCTCATCCACTTTATTTCCTTAGTGTGTACTTACACACACACACAAGTGTAATTCATTTTCCAGCTGTGAAGTATAATAGTTTTTCTTCTGGCTTCTTTTCTTCGCTTTTCTGGTTTTTCTGCCACTCAGGCAACTGCTTCTCGTAGCAAGAGATCCCAGATCAGCTGCTAACTTTGTTTCAATTTCAATTTCACTGCTCAAGTACAATCTCTTAGCACAGTTGGACAATTTCTCTACAGTTCTCAGTTTTCATGGTGCTAACTGTTCACACAGTCCATTAAGAACATTTATTCTGCTGTTCTTATTTCTGATAACCCAAGCATAATATTTCAGTTTCCCCAGACTTTAATGAGTGCTGCCCATTACCTTCCTTATGCATACATACATATGTTCTTTCCTTCTCTCTGTACAACACTAGGTCACCAAATCATTTGGATAACTCCCTAAAGTAGATTACAGTCACACTAACATTAACTCCTATTTTGTGGCATTACTGATTTCTGCTGCCCACTGTTATAAAGAACACCGGCTTTAGTATCTTAGGAGAGTGCTTGTTCCTACTGCTGTTCCTGTGCTTCTTTATTACACACAAGCTAGATTTTGAAGTTTAGGTCACCACTGATGCAGCTAGGCAAGACACTGGGAAAATGGTCATGATGAAAAGAATCCTTTAAGATCTTAGTATGGTAATAATAAAGCCCTCATGGAATTCCCTTCTCCAATTCACTGAGAAAGGGTATCTATAGTAACAAATTTCCAAGAAATTCTTGTGACATTTCAGTGCCCTGCTTCTTCTTATTCATTCAAAAAAAATCTTCTAATGCAAATAGCCAGTTGGTCCGAACTCAGTCGTCCCACTAAATCCAATCGCATTCCTTAATTACAGGAACTCAGCCTCCTGTTGCATACTGAAGAACTTCATTACCATAATATAATGTGATGTTCTTGGCTGTGAATTCCTGTTACAATGCGAACTAGGATCCCAAGGCAAGTGAGAAAGATTTTTCTGTTTCTGCTGCTTTTATTATATTTAGATAACTAAGAAAACATTAGTTTTTGTGTTTTCCTCATTAAGCCACAGCAATAATATAAAAATCATGCAAAAAAGCTACTCTTAAAAATCTCACAATAGCAAAACTCTCATCCTCCACACAAATTTACTTCTTTAACTCCAAACCCCAATACGACAGTCTTTGTACAAAACCACAACAAATGTAACTATTACCCCATAGTGGTAAGACCAACTCTCCTGTCATCCTTTTCTTTTCACAGGGGACCTAGATGAAACATGATTTACATGACCAAAGACAACAGTTATGCCAGATGCTAAAAGCAATAGGATGCACTACACTACGTTGTTTGGGTTTCTATATTGACCAAACATACAAGTTGTTGGTCACCCCTGTTCCCTATCTTATCTTTTTTTAACAATTCTATTCTTTCAGGGGGAGAGCAGTACAATGCTGACATGCTTTGCTGTGTCTATTTTGCTAATAGTAGCTGGCACAGATGGCAAAAGGGATGTTAAATTACTTCTCACTTCCCCTCCAACCCCCATCATCCCCCATTCCAGGAAGGCAGTAGGAAAAAAGGGATTGTTCTTCTGAATTGCACATCCGTCAGTCTCCTCCTGGGAAGAGACAGCTATTTCTTATCTTGGCTGTTTTACATCACTGAGATGTGAAGGGAGAATTTGAAGGAAGGAAATCAGAGAAAAGACAGAGAGACCTCTATGTTTCAGAGCATTGGAAGGAACTGCTGTCTACGTATCAGAAGGGTGGGGTGGTTGGTTGTGGTGGGGACAAGAATGCTGTAGGTAATGAAGAGCCAGAGAACCTCCACTGATAAAGAAAACTTTTGGTGAAAATATCTTTGATCTGCTATCCTTTGCCCTTTTGAAAAGACATTTAAATAAATATCTTTGCATTATTTTGGCCTACAAACTTCTTGTCAGTAGCGATTGTCCTCTGAGATCCTAAAGGAAAGATGCATCTACGTTATTCATGCCTCAAAGACTGAAAAGAAAGGAAAACATCCTTTTGCACTATTCCAGGACACACTGCCCTGAAAGTAGAGGCTTATGGCTAAATCTAGTGTAAATAATGTCATTTGGTAATACTTCAAGAAATGACAGCAGGGTTAATTTAGTCTTCCCTCTGGGGACCAAGAATGAACACATGGGTTCTCTAAGAAGACACAAAGAAATTTTAATTATCTCATTTAGAACAAACTCTGTTTAAAGGACACAGATTTGAAATGTGTGAGGGGCAAACTTCAAAAGATTGGGAGTTAAAGATAAGCACCCAAAATGTAGAGTACTTATCTGAAGCTTATCGGGACTATTTGATGCTCTGTGAAATGGTACCAGAAATCCTGTACCAGCAGGCCTTCTGCAGTAAATTCAGAACTTCCTTTCAGGCTAGAAACTTGATCTGTTTGGTGATAATTCCTCACCCCTGGACTTTGTGTAGAGAGAGCCTAGCATGACAACTTGAAACTCAGTAACTTTAGAAACTCCTGTCATGGAAGTGCTAACCAGGCATTTAACAACTCAAAACTCTTCATGCAGCAACAGGAGCTTGGACAAAATCAGCCAGTTTCCCCTGTGACAGCAGATGGTCTGAAAAGTAGCCCTTTCCCAAGAACTGCTGTGGACAATGACACTTCTCCACAGCCTAGAAAAGAAACATCATCTCTTGGCATCTGCTAGTGAGGGAAGGGAACAACGAACCAGGCTTTATTGGGTTTAATTGAACATTTATTTTCCAGCATTTTGGACCTTTGTGTTAAAAACCACTAAGTTAAAAATTGTAGAAAACGATATGCAAAAACACATTTGCAAAAAATTCGGTAACTATCCTGGGGTAAATAGCGGTCCTAATAACCTGCTCTGGTCCCGAGAAGTGGAAAAATGTGTCTCTGTGGGGAAAAAGATTCCAAGCAGATTATTTCTTCTTTTTTTCTTCCCTTAGGAAAGAAAAAAGACTTAATTCAGTAAGACTGTTCTGCGTGGCTGGGGCTCTGCGTGGATGCCTGCACCACTGCCCTTTCTGTAAAGGACCAGAAACACGGCAGGGCTGGCTGTGCAGTAGCTGGAGAGACCAGAGAAGGGAGTAGTCAGGAAGCTGGCTGCCAGCACAGCAGGCAAAGCTCACAGTGGCAGCAGTAGCAGCGACTACAGTGGCTGAGCTCAGGGCGGCAGAACACATGCGGGGATTAGGACCAGAGCAGGTGACCTGAGCGACCTGGGCACCCTGCTCCTGTGGAGTGCGGGGGCACAGTGGAAACAGGAAGCCACCACAGCCGTCACCCCCAGTTCCTGGAGGACAGCGTGATGCTGCAAACATACTCCGTGATAGCAGTTTTGCCTCCGGCTGTGGATTACTTAGGTTTTCCAAAATGACGTATGATTAATTGGGAGGTAGAAAGAACAGGAAAGTGTAAAGATTTATTTATTTATGCCCTTCAGTTTGATTCATTGTTCCTGTGGAGGGAAGTACTGCTCAATAAGAGAGCATAATTTAGATTGTCAGATTTCTGGGTGGAGGCTCAGACTGGTGCAGTATGTTTGACTCTGCAGGATGGGTTGTTTTTCTTTGGTAAGGAGAGCTAAAATTGATTCTGACCTATACTGCTTCTTGCCAGAGAGGTTTCCCTCACACTGAATTCCCTGCTGGGGTAGACGTCAGTCTACCTGAATGATCACAGCAGATACAGACCTCTAAAGAACCAATGCATACAAGCAGGTATCAAATCAACAAGCATAGCTATCATCTCGTACATAGATGGATGTGATGAAGTGTCATTTATCACCTGGATAGCTCAGCCAGGAAAGGATGCTATTGCAATTACACTGTCAAATCACACTGCTGCCAGCAGAGTGCCTATATGAATAAAAAATACAAATTGGGAACAGCACAGATTTTGACTTTCTAGCTTTATGCATAATGGAGGCTTTTGTCAGCAAAATGTATATATGTAATCCACTGATGGTAGGATTGCAGATCTGGCTAAACATTGCTTAAATAGTCTCTTAAGTTAGCTAGGAGACTAAAAGGATGCAACTGAGTTGGTACAATGCAACACTGTCGGCTACTTCATAATAATAAGCTTACTTGTAAATATTATATACCATAAAATTATTCAAGTATATGCTTAGATATTACATGTTTTTGACTGAGTTCTTGGTTTTGAGAGAGATCACACAACCTATGTTAATTTATTCTCTGTATTAATTCAGATAGGTTGCTTTTTAAAACATCATTTCTCTATTTTCATTTGTGCAAATGAACTCCAGGGAAAATAGAAATTTCTGAGGAATTTATTCTTTTTGGAGAGCTAGCTGTGAAAACATGTAGAATTTTCTGCTTTTCCATAATAAAACTTCCTTGGTCTCCAACATTAGAACCATCCATTCATCCAAGTGCTGAACACACTAACAAAATATTTATCATATAGGAAAGACATTGGCAATGTTTTTCATACCATCTGCATCCTGATTCCAGGACTTTTCAAAAGATAACCAAGGATGCTTCTGGGACAGTTTTCAGAAAACTGGGCAAAGAGTGTTTGATGTGCCACTGGAATTGAAGAGTCTGTGAGCCGAATTGTTACGGACTCCCACCATCCCAATGCTCCTCGTCCCATGTCTACTGCCTGGATCCAGCTTTGAAAAAACATCCTCTTTGCCCATATTTCTATAGTGCTCCAAAAGCATTAATTATTCCTATTTTGCTGTGCTAAAACCATGTTATCCCATCAGTCACTATTTTTAATTCTCTACGGAAACTGTTTCCATAACATAGCACCTGTAGCATGTATTTTGTGGCATGATTCAGGGCATGTACTTTGCATTTGCTTGCTGTAGGGCAGGTGTCCTTCCTACCTAAATATCTCTTGCTGCAAACTGAGGAACCGATCAAGACCAAACACTTTTATTTTGTTGGTTTTTTAATAGCACTTTATGCTACTTCTAGTAATTCATAGGCTGAAAGTTCAATATAGTGCCTAAAAATGCATTTGTATGCTTTCTGCTACTGTTTTTTTTCCGAAATCCTTGGGCTCAAAAATAGCAAAAATTAATTCTGTGTGATAGGAGACCAATAACAGTATCAAAACACATAAAAGTGTTAAGATTTTTTTTTTTATTCAAACAAAAATTTGAACTTGATTACAAAGAAAGATTTTCCCAACTTTGATACATGTTTTAGGTCTATAGAGTCAGGTCCAAAAAAGCTACACAAATGCACCATACTTTCAATGTAAATAGGAAGTGTAGAAAATTTCAGTATCAAAATGACAAATCACTTTATTAATTTCTTCTGAATAGGAAAAATGTTTTTTCAGATACTTGTTCGTGAAATTTATTAAGTATCTTTGTAACATGGTTTCCTTTCTTTTAGAATAAAGGTTGTCCACACCTTCAGGAAAATGGTAGCAACAGAAAGGTCAGGCAACTTTCTTTTCCATGCCTCCATAACAGACTCAAGGTGCCTGTGCTCTGAGACTCCTCCACTTCAGGGAGGTTGCTGCCCAGCTCCGCTTTGCTCGGGAAAACTGGTAAGGCTGCAGGTTGGACTGACAAGACTGCAGGCTATGAAGACCAGCAAGTCTGTTCCAGCTGTCTGCCAAGTACAATTGGAGCCTGCAGATGTTACTGCTGTAGCACAATCTTCTGCATCAGATTGTTAGTCAAAAGCAGAAGAACAGCAATGGAACATGAAAGGCAGTTTTGGTATCACTTTGCCATCTGATCTCATTGAGGCTACAGCCTTTCCTCCTTTCATGGAGGATTTGTGTTTAGTTTCACTAAAATCCTTTCCTACATTGAAGTTTTTTTCTCCTGGCATTTAATGTTTCCCTTTCTTTGGGACACAGCAATACTACTGCACGAGGAAAACAGAAGGTACCACAAGCAGCATGCGAAACAGGCTCCTGGCTAGCAGAGCAGAAAAGAAGAATATTCTTCACTTGCTTGCTCATTTACAAAAGAACAAATACTGCTGAGAGCTCCCAAATCTCTGCGTTTTTTTGTGACTGATCCTTGGTGAACAGCTGGCAGCAAAATGAACTTTCCAGAGTGGCTGAATATCAAATAATTGTGGGTTGCCTGGCCTAGAGAACAGCACCATTACCACTTATCTTGTTATGACAAAACAAGTTAGCATATTTGTCATTGTTTACTTGATAAATATAAGCAGACACAAGGGGTACATAAGGACATAACATCACTTTCCTCCATTTTTCAAAAATAGCAAAGCTAAATGTCTTTTCTGTAAGTGTAGTGTATTCTAAAATTAGAAAAACAAAGACTGCAGAAAGGTTTCTGGGAATTTTTTTTCTAATTAAATAATGAGAAGAATGGTTTCCTCCATTCTTCCTGTTTTCCTGCATCTCTAACTATTGGCAGGTAGATGGAAGAAGAGTTGTAGTTAAAAAACAGGGAGCTGAGTTATATGCTAATGAAAAAAAAAAGGAAAAAAAGAAGTAAAAAAAAAGAAAAAAAGAAGAGGAGCTATTGAACTGAGAGAAACCGAACTTCAGTGCTGAAGTAATATTACATAGGGTTCCCAGACTTACTCGAATGACGGCAACAACTCTTGCCTTCACTTGCCTTGGAGACTCAAGTGAGCATAGCTGGAAGCCACCACCTCTGGCCACTACACACATTCCACTTCAAATCACTGTGCCTATAAAGCTATTTCATAAAATATGGCCTGGGAAGCACACAAGAGACTGCAGTAAAAAGAAAATGAACTGAAAAACAACAGTCACAAATATTTGGATCCTTAACACAGTCCAAGTCACAAGAGGCCAAAGTAACCTGTCTGCAGGTTGAGTTTTGGTATTAGAGATCTGGAGTTCTTGTGTTCACCCATGAAGGGAAAATGTTCATCAATGCTAGTGTGGGGTGTGGGGTCAATAAAGCAGATAATTTAGAATATAACGTGTTATAACCATCATAAAGATGAGGTAGTTGTAAGAGCAAGACTAAGTTGGAGAAAAAAAATGTGATGACTTGCAGAAAACAGAATTAGTAAACCTAAAATCTCAAGGAACACATTAAAAAGAAAAAAAGAAATATCATTTAATTGCCACTCTGAATCTCCTGATTGCACTAAAAAAGTCACTAACTTCTGTGCTGCTGCTTTTTTTTAAGCAGAAGTATGCAAAGTAGCTTTAAACTTATCTCTTATCTCTATACTTGCTGTAAATGGAATTTTCCAGAGGAATTTGTCTAGCAGATGTTTTTAACTAATGTTCATTAAAAGTATGATGAAGCCCCACCAGGTAAATTCAGTAACAGTGTTGTAACACTAGGAACCCAGTTGTCATCATTAGTGATGAAAAAAGATAATTACCTGCCCTGACCAGGAGTGTTCTGGTGGTCTCAGTAAAATCTTTGACCAAGGAAAACAAGCTGGACTGAATTCTGGGAAGCATGAGTATTCCATCATGTACCTTCAAATCATAAAAAACCTTGATAAGTTATTCACTCATTTAGTACCAGATTTTAGGAGCACTTGCCAGGTATCTGCAAAATACAGTATCCAGGAAAAGGAATTGCCTCTCATACAACTGGAAACTAAGAGTGAAAGGCTGGAGTTTTAAAACAGAAAGCTTCTATCCTACAGAGGAGGACACGGTTTAATGATAAACATGGTGGCAGAGCTAGGTTGACAGTTGGACTTGATGATCTAAAAGACCTTTTCCAACCTTAATGTTTCTATGATCCTTCTTAATTAAACAACTAATGATACTCACAGGGGACACAGTCAGTCAGAGAGGAAGATGGAATTCAGTTCTCTGCACATTTTATGCTATCTGTGCAGCTTGTTTCTTTCAGGCGGAGAAAGGAAAACACTTGAAGAAATTGGGAGGAAATTCTACAGGGACTTTGGTAAAGATTTCCTTCTCTCATTTTTCTAATGGAAGAAGGAGACCTGAACTCTTAAATATAAAAAATAAATGCTCCATGAAGACTCATATGAATCAACTTCTTGTCAAAAAGCCCCCTCTGCTACATGCAACACTCTTAAAAAAGTTGTAATGGAACAATTTAATATAATTAGTTCCATCCAATCTGCACAACTCCACCACCAATGTGCTGCTTTTGCAATACCAGAAGCAAAATTGAGCATGACTGAAGCCTTTTCCTGCAATGTCATGTTGCTATACAAACAGCAGCTGGCTTCAGGCTACAACATCACACTGCCCTTTGAGTCCAGGTTAGTCTGTGCAGGGTGGCTGCACTCTCAGGCCTCTTTGGAGAGGCAATGAAAGGACACTGTGGGTGGTAGGTTCCCACAGAGCTAATGGTCACAGGGAAAAATGAAGCAAGACAGAGGGCAGGGGAGGAAAAAATAGAAAGTAGGACCAAGAAGTAGAAATCTATTATATGTCCACAAAGCTCAAAGGGAAAGAATAAACAAAGCACTATTATTCCCCCTGCTGCTGCTTTTTTATAATTCATTTTCTCAGTGCTTTTTTTTAACTAGATTTCTTTCTTCTTTTCTCCTGATCTTTCTTTAGCAAAAACCCCACCATGTTGAGATGCACTCGGACTTAAAAATGATTAAAAGAACCACATTGTACTTATCCTCCCAAGTGTCCCTTTGTGCAAAGGCACTTCTCTGCTTCCCTGTTGATTGAGGTGCTGTCAGGTAGCAAACACGCGTGCACTTCACTTCGGCAGGCATGCTCCATCCTACACTTGACCCCAAATCACTGTGGGTGTCACATATCCTTTGGGGAACCCCTATCTCCCTGTCCCCTGGCATTAGCCAACAGCTGAGGCAAAATTGCCTCAGGAGAGGCTGTGGCAGACACTAATAGCTGCTGGCAGCAGCTTTTCCTCATGGGCAGCCTGCCCCAGAGATGGATTTGAGAAGGTGGAAGATGCTTCTCGTTACTGGCATGTGATTGCAATGAAACACAGCTAAGCTATGCCCTGCAGGGTCATAACAAATGAAAGTCTCACAACAATAAATAAGTGCCTGGGAATTTAACATGCTCAGAGGCAAAGACTCGAGACCATGTTAACATGCACAAGCCAGCAATGTTTTCTAAATGACAAGAGGCTATGGATACCTGGAAGATCAGGTCTGCTGCTGAAACACTTTAGAAGGGTCTGTTGGACACTCATTGCTGCCTGTGCAACCAGGGAAGAGACAAAAACATCTCCAGAGGACAACGAGGTCCAGTTGTTTTGCCTGTCTAGACACCCATCCACCACACAAGAGGTTCAGCTGTGCCTGGCAGGTACCTTCTCCCAAGCAGCCAGCCTAGACCTGCTGCAGAGCCTGTCCATGGCTAACACTTGCTGAAGGAAGTCAAACCTTTTAACAACCTGACTTCTCTGAAGCATCTCAAATTAGGCATTTACTCTCAGCAGTACATGGACCATTATGAAGGGAAAACCCTTGTATTAATAAGTTTATAAAGTCAACAATTTACATCAGCAAGTAGGAAACAAAATTTTCAAGTACAGAGTTGACTTTTTGAGGAGAAATCTTGGATTCGACTTTTGTGGAGAGATTTTGGATTAGCAGCCAGCAAAAGGATTAGCAGCTAGCAAAAGGAGTGATGGATGTGTGGCATGAATTCAAGTATGAAAAGAAATGCAAATTAGAAATGCATACCTCAAAACATCTCAACCTACTTGAGAAGATGCATTTTACTCTCCTAAGTGAAAAAAGTTTCTAAAATGGAGTTTCAAGAATCCTATTATTGTATTATAATCATTGAATTTGTAGTACTTCAGGGAAGGCTTCCTTCTCTTTCTTAGAATGCCTCCCAGAAGAACCTGGTACTGGAATGCTACTACTTATTTCTGGTAGTATAACCTTCTTTCCAGCAAAAGTGTGACTTTTGGTCATTTTTGCAAAAGTAGAAATTTGCAATTATCTATCTTCATGGAGTTTTTTAATAGACTGAAAAAACCCAATTACTTTCCCTAAAAGGAGACTTTGAAAGATAGTAAATTTTGTGAGGTTTTAGTATATAATTAAAGAAATTCATAGAAGTGATAATTTTTCCACGTAGGATGAATGACATGCATTATACAGGATTGTACAGATAGAAAAAACTTTCAGTTTATTTAATCCACCAACTTAGTCCCAGGCAAGATAAATTTCCATAAAATACCTCAGCCAAAAGGTGGACTGTTTTGAATAGGTTTCTTACTAGACAGTAAAGCCAAAACTGCTTTTACTGTGTGTTTCTTCACGAGTTCAGACAAAGGTGTATATATTTCAATATATGATGAAATAGCCATTTTCAAAGATGGAAATACTATGATGCATGATATTTTTATAAGACAGAGGCCATCAAACAAACTCTTCATTTGGAAAACTGTAAACTTGAAAAAAGAAACAGCCTAAAAGCAACTGTATCCAGAGAGATGGAGTTAACAACATTAAACTTGCCAGTGGATGGTAACCATAATTTCATCCTTTCAGTCCAAGAACAGCTGCACTTTCTAAGTACACTATGATTGTATCTTTGCATTATTTTATCCCAAACACTCCAGTTAGGTAACATACGATCTCCTCTTTGTATTCCCACTGTCATCCTTTATAAACTTAATTAGAAAGTCTACTTGGGGAGAATTGTTTGGAACAATTGTAAATAATTCTGTTTGTCAATGGAATGAGCTCTTTTCCTAAGTATCAAGTATCACAGTTTCTCTCTTCACCCTGTGAAACCTGTATTAGGAAACAACAAAGTAAACAATAGAAAGAAAAGAAATAAGCCACCAAGATCTAGACCAGCTTAATTTAAAGAACTTAACATAATCTTGAAGTTAATTGAAATAATGTTATATCTTTTCTGATTAGTCTTAAGATAATATTGCAGGCTTCCTGGAATACAATGCACTCTGTCCCAAAAGCACCTAAAATTTCAAATGAATCCATATTCTTATAAAGAAAAGATGCCGCACTATTGACCAATCCTAATTTGTATTAGTAGTCCTTAACAGACCTACATCCAACCATTCTATAAGGTCATAATTATAAAGAAAATGTAATAAAAACATACTGCCTTTGTGATGGTAATTGTAGTGCTGACCTGTGGTGGACAGGAAGATCTGTGGCTATCAGTGCAGAATGTAAGTATACAGGAGTCTCTGTATGACCTCCAAAAGGGGAAAAAACCCTTTTATTTGTGAACAGGGATTAAATTCCTATTTCCCATGACTGCAAATTTGACAATGATCATCACAGCTATGTGAAATGGATTTAGATTTAAGAATTGGGATTTTGCCACTCTGTAGAGCAAAATTGCATTGACTGATGAAATTTTAACCTTACAAATGTCAAGTTATACTGCCTACAGGAACATCATGTTGGCCCTACTCCACATACCAAATAAGACAATGAAGTTAACAACATCAGGGTAACTTTGCATTTGTGGAAATAGGCAACTGATGAATGATACCTATCTCAATTTCCTCATTTCCTTTCACAGACGAATTATTACTACATGTAAAAACACAAGAGACCTAAGTGAAAATAAGTAGGATTGTTAGTTAATTAATTTTAAATCACCATGACTATCTTAAGGGAAGAAAAGGCAAGAGAATTAACTGGAATTCATTACACTGTAAGGAGTAGGCACACCAATCTCAAGTTACTATTTTCAGCCTAGAATGCATAATAGGACAAGAGGGCAAAGGTAAAAATTAAAGAAAAACAAATTCCAGCCGTCAGGAAACATTTTTCACATGAGAATCATAAATGTTGGAACGCTCTATCAAGTAAGGTTAATGAGGCTAACAGCTAGCAGCCAAGGAACATAAAATTTAGATGGCATCATGGGTGGATGACAAAAAAAAAAGGAAACACTTTTGCAATTATCCTGAAGGCAAGAATGCTTCTGATGCTCTTTGCATATCAACATACGTAAAGGGCCATATTTGCCTTTCACTCACATCTGCAAAATCCAATAACCATCCTCATAGAAACTGCACTGCATCATTGACAGGATAACCTGGTCCATGGGTTTTATGGAAGATATGCAAGAAATGAGAAAGGAAAGGTTATTTTTCCTTGATTGGCTGTGATTTAAAAACTAGTTCATTTTTCTGATTTGCTGAACTTTGCAAATTACTTATATTCACTTGCAGTATTATACAATTAAGTAACACCTATGAACTATGAGAAAAATCTATTCTTGAAACTGTTCTTATGGAGTAACAAAGATAACAATTTCACTATATCACTCTTTGACTTGATGTTCCATGACATGCTGATTATGAATCAGGTAGGAAATTCCCATCCAACAAAATCAACACAATGTATCTTCAGTGAAAACAGATAATACAACATTTGACGATATGAACTCAGTAGTACCAAATAGAAACAAGGAGGTTATGCAGTTTTCTTCGTTAAGAATAATGGCTTGGTCCGGTTGTGACTGACAATTTCAAGTATGAATGGAAAAGGACTTGGAGAAAAGTCCTAGGAAATGGTCAAAGACTTGACAGAAAGGCTCCCTTAGTGACAAATTACAGGAGGTTAATCTAGGTAGCCTCATAAGAAGAAAGTGAGAATAGGGGTTTAAAACAATTGTTTCACCAGATACCATTGTCATCAGCGACAGTAGCCAACCTCATGGACATGCCATTCTCCCAGCTTCATGTAATGCACCAAAATGAGTTAAATGCTACAAGTCACATAGATATATAAAGTATCTACATAATGAAACTAGTAAAGTTGAGCTCTTTCATTTACCTCACAAAGATAAAACAAAAGCTCAGAGACTGATTTTAAAGCTAGATCAATGTGATCAAATCAATCTGTGTTTGTTTATTCTTAGAGTAATCAACTCTTGGAACAACTTAGTAAGAGCTGTGATAGACTCCCAGGAATCAGAAAAACAAAAAATACAGATGGGATGTTTCTCCAGAACTGGCACTGTAATTCAAACATGAATTAAACTCAGGAAATTCTCACAGCCTACTTTATGAATATTAGTCTTGTTTTATACATTCTACGTTTTTCTTTACACCAATACACCACATGAATCAAGTGTCCTCTATCAAACTGAACCTGTACTTTCAGCTGATGATAGGCAGGGACTGCAGATGAGAGATGAAAGACCTAACAGTTTAGTGCTGTAAGAATTACAGAAGAAAGTGTAATGTGGTGAAGTGTCATAGGACTCTAATGAATTAAATTCCTGGCTCTCTGCTTGCATGATTGTTATTTAAGGCAAATCCCAGACATAAATTCACTGGTTGATAACAAATGTAGGTAACCAGTCCGGGGACATATTCTGACTCGTTCTTCCAGGACTCTGTTCTCAACTTCTGGTTCTTAGAAATTAAACTTGAACCTCCTTAAAGGAGGTAAAATATTTCTCAGCTCATACAAAGAGATATGACATACAACTACAAAACCAGGAAAGCCACAAGATGTATGTAATGTTAAGTCACTCATTATTACCTGAGGGAGGCTTGTAAAGCAGAAGTTTAGTAAAGATTAACATGAAACCTCAGTGTCAGCACATATGGGGAGAATTTTCTATTAATTGTTACCCTGAACGCTAAATCCAGTCAATCCTATTGTGTTCTGTTGCATCTCCCAGCAACCAACAGAAAAGGTCAAATGCTTACAGCCTGAACTGAAGTGTGCTCAAATTCATTGATTTAAAGGGGATTTATAAAATATGTTGGAATCTCACTTTAAAAACTGACTGTAAACATTAGACCAATTGATAGCACAAACTTAAATTAGAATTTTCTGTTGAAGACATCATGCTGTTCTGCTTAAAAGCTGGTGGCATGAAATGGCTCTCATAACATTGTAGTTAATCATTACAAAACAATAAAGCTGGGAAAGTATTGTGTTTTTCAGCTTTAGTTATTTAGACTTAAAGCAACTGGTCACATGTCCTTAGTAATTAGACAGAATCCATGCGATAATATACCAAGATCTCACACTGCTAAGTCTTTACAAATCGTGCTGAATATACCCTTTGGAAACATGTGACTTTTTGGGGCATGCCTAATGCAGCACATAGTGATACAGCACAGAGATTCAAAAAGTGAGTTTCAAGTCAGCCACTTTGCTACTGTATCTGGCCTGAATAGCATGGTTGCAGTGCATTTGTAAAATCTAGATTAATTCACTAGGAAAGCTCTAGTTGCAAAAACACATAGCTTCCTGAAAGTAACTTTCATTTTAGCAAGGTAGCCAGCTCAGTAACCTGTAGTAATGGAACTTGGGAGGCAACAACACGCTACTCTGAGTGTGCAAGGATACATGTTATTTTTGAAGCTGAGACATGCTACAGTTAATGTAATACAACTGTGGCATAGATGTGTATACTGAATGACAAGGAGAAAATGGTTAACAGCCTGCTTAGATACCAAAAGGGAGAATGAGCTCCCTCTTGTCTGTATGCTTGGCCAGGCAGCGCACACATTCTGAATCATGCAGACTGGGGCACTCCTCACCACAGCTCCAGTAAGAGCAGCATCACAGGGATAGCGAGTCATGGCTTGCTTGTGCTCCCCAGTTAGTCAACTATGGATCTCATACTGGGGTTACATTTTCATAGTACCATAGAATACGTTGGGTTGGAAGGAATCTTAAAGACTATCTAGTTCCAATGCCCCTGACATGGGCAGAAATACGTTCCACTGGACCAGGTTGCTCAAACACCCATCCAGCCTGGCCTTGAACACTTCCAGGGATGGGACATTCATAATTTCTCTGGGCAACCTGTTCCAGTGGCTCACCATTCTCATAGTAAAGAATTTCTTCCCAATGTCTAATCTAAACCTATCTTCTTTCACTTTAAAGCCATCCCACTTTGTCCTTATAAAAAGTCTGTCCTCATCTCTCTTTTAGGTCACTTTTAGGTACAGTAAGACTGACAGATTTTAAGAGACTCTGTGTGGCTCTGCTGTTGTGGAGGCTGATGGACAGTCTGACACTCATGCTTGAATGAGGAGAGCTACATGAGTTCACAGTAGCCAGCATTTCCAGGTCTCTCACAGGCTCGTTTTTGAGCTCTGTGCTGCAGCTGGACCCCTCAGGGAGTTGCTCTTTTCTTCTGTTTGTGAAATGCTGGAGCTTTCCCTTTCCTCAGGTCTCCAACTTTTCTGGTATTTGTCTTGCTGCTTTTGGACATGCAGAGATTTTGGGAACAGATCATCAGATCAAAGGGTTAGAAGTCTTTCCTGCTCTGGAGCACAGTCTTTGTGTACATTGTTCATTTGAAAGATGCAAGGGACAGCTGACATTACCAACTAGAGTCCCTGCAGAGGCTAATCAGACTATTTAAAATTACATTCGGTTTTGAAATGCCAAAAAAAAGGACATTTCTTGAAGCTAAGGCAAAACTGAGTTGGTCTTTCACCCAAAAACAACAAAAAAGAGAAAGCAACAACCTTGCTCCTTTATTTTAATTCACCATTTTCCCATGTCATAGGAAAACAGTACTCACTTTTTACAGTAGGAAAACTTGGAAGTAGGAAGACACAGCAGAAATTCTGAGATTAAACAGTAAAATTTCTGCAGTTCAAACAACTTCTGGTCGTCATGGCTAGGCTTGGGAAGGACTCTACCCACATTTGCTACAAGTGCGCTGGTGGCTAAAAAGGCCAATGCGAGATAGACATGTCTATCTCGCACAGCAGAAGGACTCCTTAGGTGGTATTGACAAGGCACGGTTCTTTCGACATTGTCTTTTCTCCTTGAGAGTGATCCTGTGTGTGTTCTCAAAGGCATCAGCAGCGTTATAGATGGTGTGTCTCCAGACCTCCCGACTGGAGGCCAGAGTAGACCAATGATGGTGATCAATATGACCAAGGCTGAGATGTTGTTTCAGGGAGTCCTTGTATCTTTTCTTCGGGGCTCCTCTCTTGCGGCAGCCAGTGGCAAGTTCACCATAGAGCAAGCTCTTAGGGAGGCGGTGGTCCTTCAGCCTGGAGACGTGCCCTGCCCAAAGCAGCTGTGTTCTCAGCAACATGGCCTCAATACTCATAAAACTTCAGGTCAGTCTGACCACAAAAAGACAACAGAATGGTCCCAGGCCTTGCTTCTCAGCTACTGAAGAGTAGAACTTTGCTCAAAGAAAACAGTAAATTCTTATTTACGGAAGAGCTCCAAATAGCAAGGCATCTTGAGATGACAGTCCCTCTTTAAAGAAAAAAAATCCTGGTTTTTTCTGTATGTACATAAATGGGCTTGGAGAGTTGACATTTTAGCATGAATGGATTACTCTGGGGTTGCCCATTACCTGCATGCAGCACTGTAATCTCTCTACAAACTATGTCTGCAGGGTAAGTACTGAAACTACTTGGCAAGTGCATTTTCATATCCCTTTATCTACTGAGAAGGATGAGCTTTAATCTCCCCAAATTAATCATGCTATTTTATGAAGTTAGGTGTCCTTGTCTCAATGGAACATTTTTTTTAAAGCCTAATGAAAGATTAGTAGCCTCGAGGCTAAGAACACGTGTCCAGGGCGGATCTCGGTCTACCCCTCATTCATAACGCATGATGACTGTACTTCAGTTCCTCTCTCCTGTTTACACATGTTACTGACTTCGTGGATGACAGGGAATGATACATGACTAATGTGGAAATGACGTTGAACGAAAATTAAATACCTTGAAGAAGTAGCAAAAATTACATCATCCCTAATTTGAGATGGTATAGTTCCAGTAAAGCAGCTGGCAATACTGGAATCCACCTCATGGCAACTGGATTCTATACACAAAGAGCTCCCAACATGCCAGTATGATGCTTCTGGCTGCCCATGATTTGGTCATATTAACTACTATATGTTTTTCCTTGGGAAAAAAACAACAGACCAGTTGGTTCAAAGCATGAAGCAGCACAGGATTATGCAAGCATGTTGCTGTAGGGCTCACAGGATTCCTTACTCAGACAAATTCAAGACTACAGTCCCAATCTTCATTATGATTTATGAACCAGGCTCAAGCTATCTTAATAATCACCCGTCTACTCACTGGTGACTATGTGATACCGTGTCCCTAAGGGACAATACAAACCTCACGCAGGAGATTAGAGTTGTGAAAGCATAGGTAACATTTTCTTAAGGAATGGTTACTATCTTATCCCCTTGAAGACACAAACACAGTTATGATGAACAAGTAACAACAAGAAGAGTTTAAAGTTTCCCCTCTTACACAGAAAAACAATCAGATAAATGTTACCATTGCATGCATTGGATGGATGGCATAACATATTTGGATTTCAATTTGATGGCATAAATTCACAAAAGGAAATAAATGTTAAAGAGAAAATATTTTTTCTGAGTTTTTCCCAGTCCATCAGCCATATAAGTTTATTTAAATAATCATTCCTTGGAAGAGATTCAGGTATAGATAGTTTGATGTGTGGAAATAGTACCATATTTCACTCTCTTTGAGACTAAGTCTATTTAGTCAGAAGAAAGCGGTACTGACCCCTTTAGTCCCTGGGTCACTGAAAGGATGGAGTCCCAAAATGTCCTCTCCTTCTTCTCTAAGACTGAGGCAAAAGCTATGCAGACAATTTTGTGGTAGACATGTTTTTTTTTTAAGGCAGTGTAAGTAGCTTAATAGATAAGGCAGCAAGGCTGTGATTCACCAAAGGAATAAAAACTCTTGCCATAGGAAAGGACTGGAATAGAAAAGAAAGAAATCTAGACTGGAAGCTGGTATTGTGTGACTGAAAACTGATAAACTCCAGCTTGCATTAAATGAGGACAATTAAACCCCCCTACCTTCCATTACTACCTTCTATTACTCACCTATCCTTGACTTTATCCTAAAACTATAAGGTAAAAGAGCATATTTTTGCCATTCCCCTCATCTGACCATTCCATGTAGATGGAAAATCTCTCTGGAGAGTGGGGCAATTGAAGAAGATGCACTGCAGTGTTGACATTCTCCAAGGGCAGATCAAAGTGCAGTTGAGGTGTTGCAACGTAAGGTACCACCATAAGCCAATGTCTACATACTCTAGTCACTGTCCTTTCTTTGGGAAGGACTACTTTTCCTAACACTGAGACCTGTAGTAAACAGCAGTAGTAAATATCTTTTGCAATTTGATTTGTGACCTGTTGCCATTTACACCTACTTACATGCTTATTTTTGTCTCTTATTTTACTTACATGATATAGATACCAACAAATAGGGCATGCTAATGCCATGAATCATCACATAAAACTTAAAACAAAATGATCAGGAGGGGTTTCGGTCTTCTTTGGCACAAATTTCCTATTCAAATGAGTGACAGTGCTGCTCAGTTCTTTTATTCCATCCTTACTCAGGCAAAACCACCCAATACACTGATGCATGTGAGAAATGAGAGTGGGCCCCGACTTCCAGCCAGCCAATGCCACAGCCTGAAGCACATATGTTCCATGTCTATATTGATGTATTAAGCAGCCCTGTGCCCCGCAGCTTGACCATCCATACCATTTTGTTGTCAGAAATGTCTAATGAATCCCTGTTGTTTGGGCTAGGAAGTTTTCACTTGCTCTGCTTGCACAGACAGTTTTGGCCATGGCGCAGGAGTCAACATAATGCAAGGAACACAGGCAGTCTCTAAGGAGCCATCCTGTTTTGGAAATTAAGGAGGCTGTTACCATTACGGACATGGACAAACTGTGCCAATTGACCACAAGGCACAGAATACACCTGGGACTCTGTGGTTTACTATAAGGGACGCAGCCAGAGAGGAAGTAGCCTGTGGGCTTTCGCAAGTTAAGACATAACAGATGTGCTGGCTACCTCTTGGGCAAATACAGAGGACAGAAGATTTGGGAAGCTTTGCACTTACTCTTTCACACTTATTCTTACCACAAACCTGCAAAGCACCTGGCAAAAACCTGGCCTCAGCCCCACACAGCAAGGAAAATGCTTAAATTTCCCCATTTCACTTCCTTCTTCCAGCTAGTGTGACTTAAGATTTTTTAAGTTTCATGCAGAGACGCTTGGGTTGTTTCCAGCAGACTGTTTCTCTGGCTGCTGGCTTGGGGAGATATGCAGGCTTCCCATGCTCTGTGGCCCCAGCGGCTATTCCCAGCCCTGCAAGGGAGCGGCATTCCTTTCTGCCCACTCCCTTTGCCGCGGCTCAGCCCAGGACACGCCGGCAGCCTTGGTGAGCAGCTCCACTCCTCCTGGAGTTGCTCTCCAGGGTCTCTGTACATCTGTTGGAGATGCTGTGAGACTCAGACCAGGTGTCTGAACATCAATTACACGGGGTCAGCAAGGCTGGAGCTCGAATGTAAAAATGCCTTTCCTCATCTCTTTGTAGCATGCCTGGGGATTTCACAGCCAGAGCAGCAGGAGCCAACGCTGTGCTGAGAGCAAGGCACACACGACTGAGACAGGGAAAGCCTGCAAAGCTTTCCCAGTTTCCTGTCCCTACCTTAAGAGCTGATTCTGCTCCCCAGAGATGCAAGGCGCAGCAAGCATGGGCAGGACCTGAGAACGGAGACTCATCCGGTACAGGCAGTGAACTGTCAATTTGTACAGATGCCTTTTTTTGTTCTTTTTCCTTTTTCTTTTCTTTTTACCCCTGATGACCAGCAGGTTTGTTTCCAAGCCTGAAAGGGGAGGGGGCGCGGAACATGTGGCAAAGAGGTCAGCTTCCTGCCAAGCCAGGAGCTGCAGCCTCCAGAGGATGGGCAGAAAGGCAGCCACCCTGCTCAGGCACCAATGGGTGGTATGCAAGATCCAGGAGCTCCATCAGATGTAAAAATTCACAAGCTCAGAGTTGTGCTTTGGGACATGACTTAAACTTGAGGCAGGCAGTTGTTCAGTAATGACACAAAAAACAAGAAAAACAAAACAAAACAGAATAGGACAAACGGAAGGGTATGTGCTGTATCCAAAATACTTCACTTTGCCCAGTGTTTGCTTTTTATATACAGCCTGATTACACAGGCAAGTAATTTTGGCCAGCAAAGAACCATTAAAAGCCTGGTGAAGTATAAAGGAAAAATATAGTTGGAATAAAAAAAATCTATCACTTGGCTCTATCAACCAATGCTGAGAAGAGGTGTGGGTAGGATCTGCAGCTAAGACCTGCCAAAAATAAGCCAAGCCCTATTTCTCTGAATGATCTTCACTTGCTAACTTCAGAAAGCTACTTCAAAATAAAGGTTGGGATCATTTACAAATAAATAGGATGCCTGAAATATCCCAGTAAGCGTGCATCCTTGGTAACTGATATGATCTAAATGTTCTTCTGATCTCCTGTGTCTAAAATAAAAATAGAACTTGTTAGTAAATTTGTGGTGAACATCAGGGGGTTTTCTTAACAAAAAGTCCTTTTTTTAAGGAACTCTGTTAGGAGAGAGGTGCTAAATAGTGCTGCTCTTTCAATTTACACAGAAAGCTCTGGTCAATTTTAAAATTCTGTCCCAACCCTCCTAAAACATGGTAATTTCCCTAAAATTGCCACTGAATTTTAAACTTACACATCTGCTTTTCCAGTTCCCCGGCCTGTCCACAGCCAGCTGGGCTGTACTGGGACCTGCTGGCTGCCTCTGCATCAGGCCTGCTCCCCCAGCCCACCCCAGGGGAGCTCCAGGTCTGGCCACTGGGCGCAGGGCCAGCTCCTGGTGCAGCTGTGCTCTCAGAGGGGTGTGAAATGAGCTGTGTGGGAAAAGGGCTGTGAGAAGTGGGGCTTCCCCCTTGGCCAGCCTGCAGCTCATGAGCTTGGGCTGAATGCTGGGCCTTGGTGTTGGCCTGAGCTGTGGTCAGCCATGCCTGTGCCACAGCTCCAGCCCCACGCCCCGCTCTGCCCTCCAGGGCTGTCTCTGACCATGGTGACCACCTGGAGGACCCTGACCCACTGGAGGGCGAGGGTCCTGCCCACCTCCCCACCCTGGCCTCTGCCTCCTGCCTCCCAGCTCCCCTGCCCACATGGAGCAGCAGCCCATGCTGCCACTGGGTAAGCCACATCCACATCACCGTTCATTCCCAGCAAGTATGAAAGCAAAGGCAGAAACTGAAAGATAGCACAAACCCAGGCATGTTCAGAAGATGCAGCAGCCTGGTCAAACACTGAGACTTGTCAAAGAGGGGAAACTGCAATAAAAACATGATTCTGCTGAAGTAGGGCAAATTAATCGCACAGATGTAAGTTTGCTCATGAACTTCTCTGTGAGAGCTTTCCCCTTGCTAGGCATTGTTTCTAGGGTCTGAAAAAAAGGAGCTACCCTTGCCCTCATAATTCACATCAACACCCTCAGCTTCCAAATGGACAAAAAAGGGCACATGAAAACCAACAATGTGGGTGCTTGGTCACTCAGAAATGTTTGCATGATAAAGATCACATACTTTCACTGTGAGCTGAGTCAATGGCTTCTGTCACCTAGCTGCTGCCATTTTAAAGAAAATAACTGTTGATAAACATCAGGAAATACTGCAAATTTCACTGTGCTTTTTACTCCTTGGGAGAAAATGAGGTACTGCAAATAAAGCAAAGCATGAGAAGATAAGCTGCCTTCTTCAGCAAGCAAAGATATCATAACTGTAAGCTACTAAATTAGCATTGAACTCTCCAAAGATCTTCGATCAGTATAATACAGTACAAAGAATGTTCCACTTCTTGACCAATTTTTGGCTTGGAAAAACAAAAGCAAAGAACTAATAAATAGTCTGGTCTCAAACAAGAAATTCATACTGCAAAAAGAAAAAAGATCCTCTAAAATAAACTGTGCCCTGAACTACTAAATTAAAACATTTATAACAAATGTGTTTGCATATAGTATAACTGAATAAGCCACAATGCAGCTTTACATTTGGGGTAGGGCAAATATGATTGGATTATAAATATTTTTCGTGCAAATTTAAAAAATACATGGTAGGTTTAGTATCATAATGCTTAAAGACTTCCTGTGGTGCAATAACTACACAATAAAATCCAGATGTCCTACTTTAGAAGCTCAAGGAGAAGCAATACTGAATTTCTAAAACTGCTTCAGCTACTTTCAGGATAAGATGACAAAAATAACAAGACCATTTTATTACATGATAGTTTACCTTGTCAGGGTTCTTGTCTCTCAGTATCAACATTTTAACTCTGAGAAACGTGGGAGGCTGACAGAACTCTTGTCTCTTCTTCTACCAAATGCAACATGACTATATGATATGCTATTTAATAACTCAAAGAAATAGAATTAACTTGAATATATTATAGTAGATATTCATTGAGCATACTTCTATTCACAAGAAAAAGCGAGTAAAGAATCTATGTGTGGCTTTGCACTGAGAGATTAAAAAACATAGACCTGTGCAAGAACCTCCTCCTCTCCATCACTAACTCCAGGGAGACACAATATATTGCTTTTGGTGTAATGTATTTTTAGTCCTTAAATGAATAATGTGAATCAGTGTTAAGATATGACTGTGCACAAAGATCAGACTCTCTAATTTAGTCCACAGAAACATAGCAGAAATGGTTCTTAAAGAAATCTTCCCAGGAAGAATGATTAATTAATAAGAAATTAGAATTCTATCAGTTTCATAGACATGACAGCAAAAAAACAATTTCAAGGAAGAATTTGAGGAATAACAATGGAAAGAGACATTTAAGGGAACTCTCTTACTGGTGAGTGGAGCAGACATCACATAAAAAAGGAAGGAACAAAAATAAGGAATTTGAAGCTATCAAACATGACTACATTTCCATGTATGCAGTACTTGCAGTGAATGTGTTTGTCTCCCTGGCATCACATGATGCTGATGGGACAAATCATGAATCTCATAAAAGAAAAAAACAAATTCCCATTTGGGCAGCCATTCTGATGCCCATATACAATATGATACACACTGTGACTCTCATCACTGAAACACCACTGCCAGACCAAGGCAGGCTGTTGGTGTTGGTGAAAATGAGGGACTTTGCCTTATGTAGCTATCTGGATGCCATCTCCTTCCTTCAGGACTTCTCACAGTTCTTTAAGAGAGCTGCCCCTTCTTGACAGCTCCATAACCGAACATAAAAAGAGTCCTCTCTGAACTATCCAATAATTCTTTCAGGGTTCAAAGAAATTTTGAATAAAGCAATCAGATACGCTGGGAGGCTCCCCAGAATGTTGGAGTTTTTTTCAAGGTATCATTATTCTGTCTGATTTTCTCGTGGAACGCCACTCTTACTCAAAGATAAGCCCAACTCTATGCTTATTTAAACAGACATAGATAAGCCATGTCTGCCAGTGTGGAAATACCTCAAATGAAGTTGTTCTAAAATAGGATTGCAATGTTTCTTTTTGGGGGATCTCCTAGTCAAAGCTATTTTTGAAGCACCACACAGGTGCGGGTAGCAGCACACAGAGCCTGGTATTTCCAGGAAGAGATGGATTTGCTTTGCATGCACTAAGTAATGTGGCAGAAGAAATCAATACATCAGACTGATGCCTCATTCCCAGATCATTGGGGCAGTATGTCTGCCCTATCACATTTTTCACACTGTGATCCCAGTGTGTACATTCACAGTGGACATGCTGAGCAGGATGGGCCGAGTGATTACTCCACCCTGGCTTCTTTCAGCCTGGAAATCCTGGGTTAATATAAAAAGTCCTCCTGTTTCAACCAGACAAAAGTTTCCAGATGGAATAAAACAGGACACATCTGGGACAACCTGGATGTCAGACAGCCACAGAGCATTGACACATTTTAACTGTGAGCAATAACTTAGGCGCCCATGTCAGCAATCTAATTTCATTACAAAATCAATAGGAGAAAATACATTGCTGATGGTTTTACTCTCTCTTTTTAAGGATTATTGCTTCTTCCACTTTGATGACATTCCCCATGATATATCCCCTTACAATCTCACAGAAGTGAATTATATCTCACTAATTACTTCAACTCTGTTTTCTTTCTATATATTTATATTAGTTCTCCTTTTAAAATTACAATTGTCATCTGTTATTTGCAGTTATTTTTGCAAATGTTATTCAAACTTATTCTCTCTCAATTTTCTTTCTTTGATCCAACAGTTATTTCCTTCTTTTTCTGGAATTCTAGTGCTCCCACCAGAATATAACTTGGAAAAAAGTAATTTTCGTTAGAGGCAGTTTAAAAAAATATACTAAAGGGGCACCAATAAAGTAATCAAATCTTACAAAACTACTTGGGGAAAAGTGTGCTTTGGGAAAGATGAAAGAAAAAAAATCACCATTAGCAGAAGATATATTCTCTCTGAAGAGAAAAAAAAAAGAAGAATTATATTTTGGATTAAATGTATTTGCAGGGACAGAAAGGGAGAAGAAATCTGCAAACCTGGTTGAACTTCAGGTAGTTAATACTACTTACTTTTATTTAAGTCATGTGAATTCTCAAATCTACAATTCAGAGTAGTTCCAAAGTTATTTGAGGTCTTTAACATCACTACCCAGCATATGCCAAAGAGTGCTAAACATTACTGGGGCCTGATCTGCTCCATTTGGCTGTCTGTCCTAGCATTTCCCTTCAGGGATTTCTCTTCCTTAGTTCTTCAAGCCTGCAACCAGCATCCTCTCCTCTTGCCAGAGACATCATTTTCTCTCCCAGTTCTCAGATATCTTAAACATCCTCTTTCTTTTTCTTCCTCCCATTTGTTTTCCTGGTGAGAAACATCCGTCTCCCTAACAGCTAGCAGCAGCCTGCCAGGCAAGACGTTCAGTCAAACTCTCTGAGTTCCACTCTTTCTCTCTCCCTCCTTCCTGGCTTCCTCCTTAATCTCATTCCAGTTTCTTCCTATGTGTGATTTTACTCATTCTACAGCACTTATCTCCAGCAGCTTTAACTCATTCACATATATATGGCTGTCAAACTCAGGAGCTCTGCTTCTCTCATTACAGGTGGAACTGTGACTTTTAAGACCTGGTCTCACAGACTCTAATAATTCATAGCAGGTTTTTTTAATCCAAGCTAATAAAACACTTCATAACATTACCATGTTAATTTGTGTAACAAATAGGATAAGATTCAGTGTGGCAAACAGGATTACAATATAAAGAATATGACTGCCAGCAACCCACCTGCAATTACTTGGGTGCTGCTGCTTCACACAGACACCTACTTTGTTACTTTGCAAACACATTTGACCAGAGCTGTCATTGCAAGGAGCAAGCCCAACCCTCCTCCCACACCCAGCTGCCTGCTCCCAGTCTCATGCCAGCCCAAGTTTCTATGAATACAAGTGGTGATCTGATCCGGGATAAAGTTAGCTCTCACCCCTCTTCTCCTTTGGGGTCCTGATTAGTTTAAACAAGGAATTTTCCAATTCAGTTCACCACACAACTACTACCTGGGCTGCCCAAGGGCAGGGAGCAGCATATGGGTAGAAAATAGGATAAATATTTGGTGGCAGTGCAGCTCAATTTTTCATGGAAACATGACCAAACTTCCCCCTTCACATTCACTGTGGTGTTTCATCTCCTACGCAGCCACAACCTTAGGAATAGTTACTTTTGGAAAATTAGGCCTTCAAGCAGGTCAATTTACTCTTCCAAGATTCTCTGGGAAAACCAGAATGTGAAGATCCTAGCGGCCATGACCAGACTGCATCCACTAACTGAGGTATCTCAAACACCTCTTCAATATATCTCTATTTTACCACCATAGACTGCTGTCTACAATAAGAACTTGAAGGAGAATTAATTAGTTCATGCTTTAGCTAAAACTCAGGTATCATGCTATGCACACTCTAGCACAACTTCATAAAAAGGAGGGTCATACCACAAATGCCACTGTTTCATGTCAACTAATCCCAGTGATATCATTACTGGTATAAAACATTTGCAGTATCACCAGCCTGCTCTGGTTTCAATAGCACGTGGTAATTTTATCATTCATTCAGCGCTACTCAGCAGAACAATGTTTGTATCTAAATGTGGCAAAGACAAGTAGCACATGACACTTGAGGTCCTCATTCTGTTCCTTCCCTGTGGGTCCCCAGGCTGACAGCTCTTGCTCAGACATGTTGTGGAAAGACCAACCATCCACACAGACTGACCGGCAAGCTCTACATGCCAACTGCAGCTGGAGTGCAAGATTATCATGTGTCACAACACCTGCTGCAAAAGTCCTACTGTTTCCTATTCCTTAATACAGTATGCCATCTCACCACAAAGATGTAACCACATTGGATAGTTATAACGAGTGTAAAGTCATAAAGTTGCAAACAGTAGGATTAAAATGTAAGTAGGATAGCTTTTGAAAAAATGTAATCAAGGTCCCACTTGTACATGACCACAGAGCCTTACCCACACTTTGTGGCTGACCAGTGAATGCAGCCACAAGCCAAGCCTTACCAATGTTAGTCTGCTCTATTTAGGCCTGATCCAAAGCCTACTTGCATTAATGACAATCTTTCCATGAAATTCACCAACCTTTGTAAAAGGAAAATGTTGTACTTCCATATAGGTTTTCTCTCACTTCTTTCACATCCATGTGACAATGATGCAAGAGTTTAATCACTTTTGCTTTTTTCAACACTTCAGGTGGATAGCTACAACCATCTATATAGCACTTTAAACCTACTTTTGGATTTAACAGTTTCATTTAGACAACAGTTTATTTATAAACATGCCTCTGATTTGTAAAAATAAGCTTCGCAGTCCTCAGATGAGGTCTGTACTTAAGTGAACTTTTCCTCTGCAGGTTAACTTTTCCAAGGTACTCTTCGGTATTTACTGCACTGCATTTTTGGTGCTTTTCTTATAAAATGAAGAAGTTGCTGTGTTTGTTTCATTATTGCTTTAACAAATTACCCAGTCTGAGCAAAATTAACAATTGACTACTTCAAACAACCTGACACTTGAAGCATTATGCTTCTCTGTTAAACATCATTTTGTTAAAGGCAGCAATCTGTAAGGCTTGCAGAGATTATTTGTTAGTTGTTTCTTTTAATAGAATGATAGATAAGCCATCTGGCAAAGGAAAAGGCAGTTCTTCACTTTCTGGTACCAAGGAAACTGCTTTCTCCTTCTCTCTTCTCAGTAAAAGTCATAAGACCTTTTACTTACGGCATCCACTCTGACGGCTGACAGCACGACTTCCATCAGGATCAACAGAAGCCCCATATCCCTGCAGGGAAAGGTGAATAAGGACAACATTGTTTTAAGCTCGCACAAAACAAGCACGTGATAACGCTCTACAGTTAAAGGTGACAATACGACTTTAAAAAAGTTATTTCCAAAAGCCTGCCGAGCGGAATTACTTACTGACAAAGGAAAATACGTGCACTGGGAAGCTGCGAGATGTCCATTTTCGCTCCTTCCCTTGCCGAGGGCTCGGCTCAGGGCTCCCTCCCGCCGGACGGTCGCCCCTACAAGGCAGAGAAGAGCCCGCTTGTAACGCCGCTCCCCCCGCCGGAGGTCTCCGGGTTCAGCGCCGCCGCTGCCAGGGCAGGGAGCGGCCCCTCCGCCCGGGCCGGGCCGGGCCGCTCCGATCCGGGGGAGAGCGGGGTGTTGCGCCGCTCCCCGCGCCGCGCAGCCCCCCGCGGGGGCGCGGACCCCGACGGGCCGGGCAGAAGCAGAGCCAGCGCCCCCGGCCCTTCCCCGCCCCTCCCGCCGCCCGGCCCCGCGCCCGCTCCGCACCGCTGCGCTGCCGAGCCCTCCCGGCGGCCGCGGCCGTGTGCGCCGAGCAAGCGGCGCCTCCCCCCTCCGCCCGCGCCCCCCCGGCCCGCCAGCCACCCGCGGAGGGGAGGAGGAGGAGGAGGAACTGCGGACAGCGGGGAACAGGAGCGGGCGAGGTCCCCGCCCGGGGGAGGAGAGGGGGCTGCCACCGCCCATCGTTTACGGCGAGTCCTTCGCCCCCGAGGCATTGCAGGCTGCGCGGCCGCGACGGAGGGGAGAGGCGCGCATGTGGGGCCGGCCCCGCGGAGCCCCACTGTGAGCCGCCGGCGCCCCGCCGCCCAGGGACCGACGGCGCGCAGCGGTGCGCGGCAGCATGCGGCTCTGGCTGGGCTTCGGGCTGCTGCTGAGCGCCGAGCTCAGCGCCGTCTCCGCCGCGGTGAGTACGCGGGGGCGACTCCCTCGGGCTGCGCCACCGGGTGCCCACGCGGGACCCTCTCACGGGGAGACGCGGGAAAGGGTCGGGACGGGACGGGGCAGCGGCGCGGGGCCCTCGCTCTCGGGAAGGCGGAGCAGCCAGGTGGGCTGTGCGGGGATGCCCGGCTGCCCCGCCGCTGCCCCTCCGCGGGCGCGGAGCGGAACGGGCGGCACCGCGAGGGGCTGGCGGCGGGGTCCGGGCTGGGACGGGCCCCGCCGCGCTCTCCCTCTCCCACGGCTCGGCACAGAGCGCCGCTGGCTGGGGACGGAGTATAAAGCACGCACCCACACGGGACTTAAAAGTAGCGAGTTGTGTTTCCACGGTAAAAAAAAAAAAAAAAAAAAAAAAGGAAACGATAATAAAAAATCAGTGTTGGTCGCTTTGATTCAAAGTGCCGTGCGCGCTGCCTTTGACCCCCGCGACGGGCAGCAGGCTGGAGACCAGGAAGGATCCTAATGTTAATAGTTAAAGCTGAGTTTTGGCACCTTTCCCGATGGAGCCAGATTGTGGCACAGACTTGTAAAATCGAAAGCATGCAAGTAGTCTGAAAGTTTTGCTAAGGGAGCTAATTTTATCACTGAGATAATAGCTATTTGCTGTCCTTAAATTTTAAGGACTCTCTTTCCTGGCGCTCCTGAAGTATTTTGGCAGTTTCTTCTATACCTCTAGGTAAAGGGCAGTTGACATAATAATTTGAAATAGGTCATCTTTTTCTGTCTCCTTGTTTTCTTGCATATGGTTAAGTTGATACTGTATCAGTGAAATTCAGGGGTGCAGAAAACTTGTTATTAGGCATAGGCACGTGGATTTTTGTCATGCTTCCTTCTATAAATGTAAGATCTTGTATTAATATTTTAATAATTTTAATGGTTATGTTGCAACCTGCCCCTAAAGGCAAGGTAACTGAGGTTCTTGTTAATAATAGATCCTTTGGGACAGATTAGAGTGAAATGACACTAAATGAGCATTGATAATATATACGTGGCAGGCTTATTTCAGAACAATTTGGTTGCAATGGAAAGGAAGTATTTAGCCATTTTGGTTATGTGGTTATTATTATCTATAGTAGTATAACAATATAAAAGTATAAAGATATCGCTTACCAAAATATATAAGAACAAGAAATAAAGAAAGAGGGAGAAAGGATAAGAGTAGACAGTGGAGAGGAATGATATCACCACCCATGGATCCAGCAGTGAGACTCGATTGTTGCAGTTTTGATGTCTGTTGGTTGGAGTGATAGTTGCAGTCGTGGTCCTTTGGGTATGGGGAAAGCTGACAAAACGTAGAGTTCAATGGGTTCAATATGTTCAGGTTTACAAGGGAATGCCCAGGTACACCCACGCCCAGGGTGTACTGGGGGTGTACTGTCTGATATAACACTGTAGATCATATGCAGTCCTCTGGTGGAAGACCTGAGAAATGAGTCTGGGGGCACTCTGGGGGTCTTTGATGGTTTATGACACCTAAGACATGGCAGCAGCTGCCTCTCAGTTAAGTGTAGTTGAGCCAGTTATGCCCCATGAAAAAGGATGAATGCCTTCAGGCTTACATGTGAATGTCCCAGTACTTCCATGGAGGGGAGTTTTCAAACCTGAGCCAGTTGTATGAGGGAGGACATTGGCATGATAAAAAGCATTATCCCACCTCACAGGATCTGCTGCTTATTTGCCTCGTCCTTTACCTGGCTCAAAACCCAACTTGTAGCTCTGGTGGTGGGTGTGCCCTCTGCATCTGGATGGTTACATGGTGCATCATGAGCAAAGCACCCTCCTGTTTTTGCAAATGGTTGATTGTGTGAGTCATTAACCATGAACATTTCAATTTCTCACAGGTTATTTTAAACTTTTCTGCAGTTTCAGATGAAGTTTAAGTTCTATGATGAGTTTTCGTACCTTTTTGTGGCTATGGGGATGGTATGTATGCCTTGAATCAGCTGAAGTGAGTGATACACTGAACTTTTGATGTCTTATCTGTTGCTCCTAGGCTGATAATATCAAGCTTACTGTTGTTGCAGTAAATCACTCAGTGGTGAACCTCTTAGGAGATTCACCCGTCATCACTTGGCATTAAGCTGATTAAACTGTATTCCTTTCAGGTTATAATTAATTTTAATTAATTAGAATATTTTGAAGTAAGTGATTCACATTTGAGTTCTGAATTTGGTACTTCTAGAGGTATAAATATCTATTTATGAGATACGTTCCCATCTTATGCTGTAAAGTGAAATCATTGGGTAAACCGTGGTGTCAATCAAAGACAGAAAACTATAGGTAGGTAAGAGGTGCTTATTAAAAGAAGATACAAACTTTAATATGAATTATACAGTTTCAAGTCTTATGGAGCAACTCTGATGAGGCTCTGTTCTACAAGTGTCCTGTATGTGCTGGATAAATTGTTTTATTAAAATCAAGTTTCCTTAAAATGTAACCTGGAACTGTTAATTATATTATGAAGCTATTCCCATAGTTGACTGTTCTTTATGTGTTGAGCTGACTGTGGATTTACAGTTCCTTAGCAGTGCCACTAGGAAACACAAGTATGCTGTGGAAGTTGACCTCCTTGCAGTTTTGTTGCCTTAGGTAAACTTTCAGCTGTTCAGGGGTGGCCCTTCAGTCAAAGTTATGGCATTTTCCCCAACTCCACATTGTTGCCTGTCACTAGCAACCACTCAAAAGGTGATGATGGAGGCTGCTGTTGGCCTGCACTATACCACATGTGGGTGGTGGTCAAGGGGCTTATCTTTGGAGATTCTTGAGTCGGGCTGATGCCTCTGCATGATTGTGGCTGGGTGGTGTGAAGCACTGTACACCTGGGCAGGACCTCTTCTGCTTTTGGAGAGCTCGCAGAGCTGAGTGCTCACATTGTCCTCAGATGAACGTGTTCCCACTGTTTACGTTTAAAGAGTAGTTGTGTTAGCAGAGGACTGTGTGATAGGCAAGGTTGTATGCAGTACTCTTTGCAATAGGCTGAATGGGGCAACCACTTTTCTCCAGAAAAAAAGAATGGTGCTTGATTCTTCTTTCCTTCCTTCTTTCTCTAAAATAGCTTATATTAGCTAGGTCTTTTTTTAATAGCACTTGTGCAGCCACAGTCTTCCAAATTTCCCTGTGGCCTTCATCACAGAATTGCTGAGGCTGGTGGGTACCTTGAAGATCATCAAGTCGAACTCCCTGCTCAGAGCAGGGCCAGCTACAGCAGAATGCTCAAGGCTGTGTCCCACTGAGTTTTCAATATCTCCAGGGATGGAGACTGCTCAACCCCCCTAGGCACCTGTGCAGGGCTCAGTCACCCTCATAGTAAATGTTTCTTCATATGTGCGCTATGATTGGGCAGGGTAACTAACTGAGACTTGAGACCATGCCTGTGAACGCAAGCAAACGTAGCAGAAGCAGCTCATGCGCTGTTGTTGTTGGTGATTCTGCAGTCTGTCAAGGCTGACAGAGTGAAAAATTGCTTTTATCTCTGACATATCTGTGATTAAATACATACAAGGAGATTTGGAAGGACTGCTCTCACAGAGGCATTTGATGTAGCAAAGCCAGCCTTGAGCCAGTTGCTCTCAGGATCACGTGCCTCAGTACAGAAAGAGGGAGCTTCTCTGTTGCAGCTCCCATTGGTTTTAATGGGACACTATAAAATGTATCCAGATGTGACATTGGAAGTTTAGTAATTTTTTTATGTTCACCAATTATAATTAAAATATTAGTTATAGCTAATCTATTCTACATTATTCTCGGGAGATTTGTTTTCAAATTACAGTGAGGGCAGAGTGGAAGACAGGGCAATAGATTAAGATGTTTCCAGGTCAGGCTGAGAGACTGCTCCCACGAGACACTTACAGGAGAAGCTTGTTTTGATGGATCTCTGCAGGGGCTCTCATTTCTGACACTCTTCAGCCTGCTATTTCCTTTGGAGAACGTCTGTTTCCTAACATTAGTACTGCTTGGTTGAGAGATGACAATGCCATTGAAATCCTGGTATCAGGCTTCGGCACCTTGTTGATGCTGCTGCAGCGCCAGTCCCTGTGCTTTCTGCAGTGGAGAAAGATCTTCCAGCTGCGCTTGAGTTGCCTTCCACACAAGTGGGCTGGTGCCACGTAACACTAGCGGAATGGAGATGTCTTGACCACCACTGCAGTGGGCTTAGCATTCTCTCCAAGTTCCCAGTCCATCTCCCTTTCCACTTTTAGTCTTGCCAAAATGCATGCTGGGACAGAGCTGAGAACAAGCTCTGTTGAGCTAATAGGGAGAGGTGCTTCAGAACAGTGATAAAAGCATGCATAATTTTTTCCACAAGGGCAGTGCTGATTCCACCAGTGCTACTTGAGCTGAGTATGTGGTGGCAGCTGGGGATACACTGGTGGGAGGCCAGGAGGTTCCTATCCCTGGATAAGCCCTCTCTGGGGAACGGTGCCCTGTACACGACCAGGCACAGGTAGCTCTTTTGTTTTGTCCTCATGCCTTCCTTGTGTCACCTCTCCTGTTTTTACGTCATATTTGGGGATTTACTCTGACATATGCAATTCTAGGTCAAAAGCAGAAAGAATATAATTGCTTCCAACTAATCTGAACAATTTTCAATTATCTTTTCATTAAAAACATGATTTACTGAGATGAAGATGTACAGGGCACATAAACCAAGAACAAATAAAAAGAATGACCTGGGCTTTTAGCATGTGGCTGAAGAGAAGTAATAAGAATGAGTCTAAATAATTGGCAGCCCTTCATTAGTAAAAACACACTCAAGTGAAGTAAGGCAGAGTGGGGCAACTGCCTTCTGCAGCCGTTCATGTCTAGGGCTGCCACTGTCTTTGGTGCTGAGACATCTGTACCCTGAGGCCATTTGGCATCCTTGTCCCTGAATGTCCTCAAGGGTTTGTCAATACCAAGAGCACGTTTAACAAACCCTGGCAAGTCTTAATTCAGGAGAGACATGATCATTTCAATTCCATAAACATGGCCAGAAGGGGAGACCCAAATGATTGCCAGTAAGTCAAGCACCTGTCAGGCTAGAAGGGTTCAGAGAAAAATGAGAAATGGGTTTGGTGAAGAAGAGAAGTGCAGCACTCCCCTTTTCTCCAGTTAGAGCAACAGTAGTGGGTCATTCTGTTAGAGCACGTCAGTAAGGGGTATGAGATCTAGGGTAGCTGAGGGTGCACTAGAGAGAGTCATGAGAGCTTGGGCAGGAGTGTGGCCTTCCAACCTGTGGTGAGGAGTGCTTGCTGGGGAAGTGGTGATCATGGGTTCACCTCTCCAATCCCAGCAGTGGGAGTCATTTACTCAATATATATACACAGCAAAATGCATGGGTGCTTCTGGGGATGAGGGGTCAGACCTGGTGACTCCTTGCTCTCAGAGGAACGTCTTTATCCCTGGTGTCCTTCCTAACATCTTCCTCTCTCCCTCTGGCCACCTTTTCTACAGCATCATGGCACAGGGTGCTGGAGACAGGAGAGAAGGACAGGCTGTTTTCTGTGTTCATGGACCATCACCCCAAGTAGCACAGTTTCTGCTTCTGTTTGTATCAAATGCCTGCAGGACTACTGCAGCGTTTCATTGCAGCTTGTCTGCTTGGTGTATATAATCCTGGGATATCCTTAGGTTACACAATGCCTGAGGTTATGCTGGATGTATATTCTGTCAGTTGCCTTGATTATATAGAGCAATGTAGGACGGCTCCTGCAGGCAACTAAGACGATTGTTCTAAAATGTCAGAAACCATCTTTAGGATAGGCTTATGAATATTGTTCTTTTTATAGAACTAGACTAAACAAAGGAAGATTCAACAACCTTAACAGGAGAATAAATTGACTTGCTTCATTCAGTGTTTAAAAGTTACATGGTGTGCCCTTCCCAGTATTTCCGTTGACATTCCCAGCACAAAGGCCCTTAACACCTTACAAGATTTGATCAAAGGGAAGAATTTGGGTATGGGCTATGACCTGAATGGAAGAGCAACCTGTGACTTTACTGAGTAGTTGAAGGTGTGAAGTACTGCTGCAATTTCATGATGCTTGTGGGAAGATAAATTTTTGACTTCTCTGGGTTGTGACTGGCTGTAATTACTCTTGTTGATTTAATACATCAGAAAAGTATGTGGCATTAGCCCTCCAAGGGCCTTTATATAGCAGTGTCTTGGACAATGTGAAAGTAAGATACAGAACAAGTTAAAACATTGTCAGTATGTCAATTAATACCATAATGCCATTGTAATCTGAAGTGAGTTGCAGTAAAGAAAAAGACAGATATATTCTTCATAAAGTATATAAGTAGACAGTGCAAAAAACCAGTCTGTTTGTACTCTCTGACATGTATAAACAGGTAAAGGATCAAAAAACTGTTTGTTAAATCTTCCTTTATCTCTGACATGTTCTCTTACAGAAGGAGGAGTTTGGATAAACTTTCTAAATTGAAAAAGAAAAGTATAGTGTATATATTTAAAAGCACTTCCGCTTCCAGTCCCTTGTACTTCTGCTATATTCTGTTCAGCTCAAGGTTCACTTATTACCATTTTGATTGATTCAATATCTCAAATATGAATTTTTTTAGGAAACCTCTTACATTCCACCTGTTTTCATTGTATTTCTGACACGGGCAAAAACATTGTAAGCCTTAATGTTATGTTAGCTCTTCTTATCTTAGGTGATTGTGTGGTGGTGGTAGGAAATATCCCTTTTCACCTCTGATTTGCCGAGTTATCAAGCATTTGAAAACTTGTACTTATGAGTTTCAATAAGAATTGTAGTCCTGCTTTTATACCTGTACTGGGGTGTTTCAGTAACATCACTGCAATTCTGGTGCAGGATGCTGAGGAATGGTTGCAGGCAGCAGGTGCTGTGGGAGCTGGCAGCTTGGGAATCTGCTCAGGTGGAGATGAGTCAGCCTAGTCTCACAGCCCACAAAAAAGCTCCTTCTTTTTTTACTTGGCTTGCCTTACAGTCACAAAATTTAAAAAAAAAAAAAGTCCAAAAATGAAATGAGGGAAGCCAGAGAAGACTGGAAAAGAATGGGTGTCCTTTTTTTTTCCGTTACCTTCATGTCAAAGGGGTGCTGTTCTCACAGGTGTTCTGAAATAAATGGCAGAAGATTTTTCATCAATGTGCCAACTTAATTCATACAAACTGTTACTGTGTTTTTAGCAAAGTTATTCAGCTACTTTTATGGAATTTCATGTAGGCTGAAGGGTTTCTTTGGGTGGATCCAAGAGAATTACTAAACATCCTCTGTTCCCTTCCTTTCCTCTGCCTTTTCTCTCTGTGTGCTCCTGCTGCCTTCACCTTTACTGCTGCTGGCAGACAGCCTCTTGCAGGGCCTGAGGAAGGGTGTGCTTCTTCAACAGAACAATGTGAAGGACAAAATACAAAGTGCTGTCAAGTGCATAGAGTAAACAAATTGCAAAGTAATAATTAATTTTCTTTCATCTTTTTGTTTCTTTCATCTGCTAGTAGCAGTGACAAAGACAGCATTTTGATATGAAAGTTTTCAAGACAGCTGAGAGAGAACCAGTGGAAGAAATTATCAAAGTTATAAAATAAATATAAGAATTAGTGTAATACACTGGGTTTGGTAGGAAATACTAGACTGTTTTAATTAAAAATCTATTGAGTTAGGTCACAATGCTTTTTTGCATTCAAAAGAGATGTAGTCTTTATAGATTAAGTGTGGTACATAGTATCCATTGTCCTGTCTGTAGATAACAATGTATACCTTAAAGAACATTTCAAATGCTACAACTGGGAAGCAGAAATAAATTTTTAGATAAAGTCTGTTACCCCAGGGGAGAACCCTGCTCAGCTGTTCAAGTGGGAGCAGAAGAGATGTGCTGAACAGCTTGAGTTTGCAAACTGTGCTTCAGCTCCGAATTGAGATAAGATGAAAGCCACAGATCAGGTCTAGATGTTGAACTTTCTTGAAAGGTGCTAGAAGCCTGGTAGTGTTCCCTAGCATTTGCTAGAGGAAAATTATTTGAGGCAACTAACATTTTTCTCCTCTACCACCTTTAAACACCAGTGTCCAGCCTTTTCTCTGCCTATGTTTGTCTCAGCTGCTGTCAGATTTATAATCTCTCTGGCTACATGTGGTTTCACCAAAATGGTCAACCTTTCTTCTAGTCATGGTGCCCTCTCATACATTTTCTGTTCATGAGGATGTTTTCTTAACACTAGGGCATGAACCTGGTAGAGCATTTCTAATTGGTTTAGTGGATGAAATTGTTCTAATTCATCAAAATAATCAATGCCATTTTTACATGAGGATTATTGCTATAGATATTCTTGTCGGGAATTCACAGTGAAGTATGTCATCTTTCATACAAATAATCACTAACTTAGGGGAAAATATATTGTTTTATTAGCTGGTTCTATTTTAATAGGTGATTTATAGGCTACTTAGTCTAGTATACAGAAATCAGAATGAGAAAGTTGTTGCTTTTTTCCTTTATCGTGACAAATGTTTCAATTGTAGTTAAGGGATAAAATAAATTAGCCCATTTTCACTGGATAGCTATGTGTTGACTGGATATTGTAAGTCTTTTGGTCTCATTAGTCTAGTTGTTTATCTAGTTGAAGAAAACGTTTTCTAGTCTGCTGAAGACTTCTGTTGAAATATTTCTTAATCTAAAAGCATTGAAACAAATCCTAAGATTGTAATGAAAGCCAAATAAGGCTAAAAAATTATGCTGGTATGAACTTATGGGGCTGTAAAGAATTAGAACAAAAGTTTGAAGAAAAATTAGTACATTAATTGTTTGTATTCTTAGTGCACATATTAAGAGAAAAATCAGCTAAGTGAGGGTAGATTCAAGCATTCCAGGAATTTTCGTATTGTACTTGAAGCTCTGTCCCTTTTATGGCAATGGTAAGTCAGTTATCTACTAGCAGAATAAAAAAGGATAAATCCTGGCTGCTGTAAAACCAAGATACATGTGAAAGCACTAATTGTGGCCAAAACTCAAAAGATTTTTTAACTGTAAATACATATCTTTTCACAGTTTGTAAGAATAGGCAAGGAAGACTAAAACTACGTAAATGCTTGTAATATAACAGCTTCACTTGAGAAAAGTATGAGTAATTTTTTTTTTAAACTCTCTTTTTTTTTTTTTTATTTAGCTGAAGTGTATTGACTGGGGCTGTATCTTTGTTAAGAACAGCTGCAGTTTTTGGAATCAATGTGGAAATATTTAGAGAAAAGCAGGGAACAGCAAGCAGTGTAAATGAAAGTGAGAAGCAAGGAGAAAGTTTAACATTATCCTAGGAAGTCTGTGTTCTCATCCTTCTTTTTTCAAATGGCACAGTGATTCTGAGGATTCAAGGCTGCATGACACATCCCAAGGGGTCAGAGTAGAAACCAGGGTAAGAAACCAGGGCAAGAAGCATCCCAAAAGCCGGGGGTTATAAGAGATTGTAAAAATCTGATATTACAAACAGAAAAAGTTGGGAAAGGACTTAGTGCTAGAGCCCTACACTTACAGTTATGCTTAGCTGGACAACAACTGTAGGAGCTGGCTCTGGCCCCTGCCACCAGTTGTGAGGACCCTCCAGCTGGCAGTCTCAGCCTGGAAGGGGTTGTTCCTGTGATCATTGCTGGTAAATCCCAACTGGGAGAAGACTTGGACATGGCTTCTGGTGCCGTTAATTCTTATGCAATGTAATCCTACTGTCTGTGACTTTCTATTGCTATTTTAAAACTTAGTTCCCAGTTTGGACCGTGGTGATCCAGCAAATGTTGCACCAGTGCCTAAAGTCATTGGGTTAAATAATGTCTCGACTCATGTTCTTGTGAATGCCAAAATAATAGCTCAAATCATGCAGAAAAATAGATCCATCTTGCTGGGGACATGCCTTTGAAAATGTGCTCTGATTCACACAGGTCAGACAAACAGTGGATGCTGATTTCTGATGCATTTTCCAGGAATTATGTGCTTGGTTGGGACAGAGCTTGTAATCATAAATGGACTGGATGCGTCATGAGTATAGAAAAGCTTTGAATGGTAGCCCCTGAGATGTGCAGGCAGGCAACTGCTGACCTAGCAGTGATTCTAGCTCAGTGCTCTCTGTCCTGTCAGGTGCAGAGTCATTTCCTCAAAGTTGCTAATAATTTCAGCTTCCATTTAATTGAGTTTTAGAGTAGTCAAAGGTGCTAGGGATGTGGAAGACTTTTTTCCAGTGTATCATGAAATGGAGACCCAAGAAGATAATGGTGACAGGGCAAAGCCAGAAAACTGCATGGGTCAAAAAAGAGGAAGATTGTTTTGTGAGGATCCTTCTGTGTGCCATCATTATAAGAATCATGCTTTCTTCTTAGTGTCTTCAAATAAAATCTTTTAAGGAACAAGCCTTGGAAGCGACTGCCTTATACCCATTTGTGTTGCCACAGCCTTTGCGAAGGTAACATACAGACCTACTAAAAGGTGTTTGTTCTAAAAGCCTTCCTTGCATTCAAAAGCACTTTCTCACTGTTACCACAAGAGCTGCTGGTACTGGAATGGACTTGGCAGTGTGAAAGCCAGAGGAGAAGGTCTCTTCAATTTTCTAGTCACACTACTCCCGGATGCTGCCAGGTCTGCAGAAAGTACAACTGTGCAAAATGCTTGTAGGATATTATCAAGACTAACTGACCCTATGTTAAGGCCTGAGATGGCATATACATGGTCCCTGTGTAGCTGGCATATTATGGTTTTGGTCTAGAGTTCGCAAATTACAAATTCTATGCACAACTTTAGTCACTCATACAGTATAAGACACATCTGTGCATTGACAGACATATAAGTCTGAACTCTATTTCAGCAGAAGACATTTTATATTTGTTCAGTGTCGATACATCATTATCCTTTATTTTAATAAATAGTGTCCTCTTGGTTATAATTAAGTGGAATCAATTTAACTTGCAAAAGAGAACCACATGCAGAACTTAATGCAATGCCAAAACAGTCTGTGTACTGAGTATCTTTTGTTGAGCTCAGATTTATTTTAGCTGGACTGTTACCCTGTACCACAGGGCCCATAAGCAATTCTTTGTTTTTTGTAAATCCCCATTCATCATCATAGAATAAAGTCTGAACTTTTCATGACCAAAATGTGGAAAGTTCCGCATTTCCCACTCTGGACTCGCTCAGATGCGTGCCATAATTGCAATGTGTAATGTGCAATTACATGGGATGGGTTTGCACATGGTGCAGTGTATATCTGTACTGTCCAAGAGAAATTATGAAATTGATTGATATGGGAAGCTGCACATGTGATTGTGTCATGTCATGTATTGTTTAGGATAATAACCCTACATTTCTGATAAATGTGGTTCAGCTGTCTAGAAAAATATTTCATAGTTCTGAATCCAAGGACATATAAATCATATCAAATCAGTAATGAAAGTGGAGAATGATTTCTCTGTGAAGTTGCACATATTATTGGTTGAAGTACTGCTGAAAATAATTGAATGTTGTGATGTACTTAAAACTGAGACTCTTATGTGTTTTTCTCCAGCTGAGGACAACTGATGAATTTCTAGAATGTTAGGTAAAATGTAAAGCTTTTGTACACCACCACCAGTGAAAACAAAATTTGTAAGTTTGTATGTAAAGTGATCTGTTTCTTGTAACTATTGTTTGTCATGTTAGAAAGTATAAAGTGCAGAATTCTTGTGCTTAGATTTATAGTATTAGATGAAAGCTGCCAAGAAAGCATTTTTTAAATCTGAAGCACACCATGCTAAAGGCAAAATTATGATGTACTTTCATACCATCTCATAATTGTCATTGGTGGTGGGCAGTGATTTGTGCATTTCCCTCAGTACTAACAGTTAACCTGATAGCCCAATATCAAGTGATATAACCAATAGGAGTTCGTCATTTGACTGAATTTTGGTGCTGATGCTTCAATATCTGACTGGCTGCAGAAATTTAGTGTAAATCTGGGTCTGTTTTTGGAGAAGCCATCAGCTTCTTCAGACTGGTTACTTACCTGCCTCTGTTTGGGAAGGTGGAAGAGATGGGACTGTAAAAGAGCCAAGGCACTTTGAATGTTGTGATAGTACTGGGGTAGTAGCTGGGCAAAGAAATAACTTCAAGTATGCAGGCTGGGTAAGACCAATGGCCACACTTAGTCATCCTGCTTTGCCTTCCTACGTGTGCTGTGCTCCCAGTGGGACAGATGGTGTTTCAACCTGTGCCTTACACCTGCTTTACTGTGGCATATGAAAAAGGCATGCCGGCTTTTTCTTTCCTGGCTGGTGCCTCCGACACATTTAGCCTTGCAGGTGAATCAACACCATTTGCCTTTTGCTGGCTGTCAGCACCTGCATTTGAAGCTGCTGAGGCTTGGACTGGCCAGCAGCAAGGATGAGCTCCAGCAGGAGAGCAGCAGCACCCGCTGCCCATTATCCCAGGAGAGAGGCAGAGGAGCACATATCAGCTGGCAGGCTGTACATTCCAAGTCAGACACTTGGCAGGTTGCATCTGCTTCGTATGAGCTCAAGGATGTCCAGCAATCATCCATCATCCTTTGCCTGTCTTGCTGGGACTGGAGAGGTTTATTCTCCAGTAGAGTCTGAAGTGGTAGTGTCGCTGCATCCCTGCGTGGAGCTGCCTTTGGAGCTGAACTCTCCGGCTGACTGCAGTAGGGAGCCAGAGCAGTGGCAGTTACATCCCCTTCAAAACCTGCAGGCGATGCAAAAGGAGAGGGAACAAGCTGTAGAAAAGCCAGAAAATGTCAGTAAGATCTATGTGTCTTTTTTTACTCCTAGGGTGTTTCAGTGATTTGTTTATGGCAGAAGAAATTACTTCTGTCACTGAAGAATTATTACATTTGGGGAAGTAGGTGAGTGGTCTCGATCAGCAGAGTAAAAATGACTTTCATCAGCTTGGTTGTTGGAAGGTTGTTTCGTATTAACAATATTACTGAGGAAAAAAACAGGCTGGTCAGATATTCTGTGCCTGTTTTCCTCTCTTATAACCAGCCTTGCCCTGTTCCCTAGACTGAAAGTCCGATGGCATTTCTGTAATCTCTTTATTTTTCATGTTTGTTTCATTGATGAACCCATCATTGCTTCCTAAAAACTTAGTCAATTAAAATATAACACATGAAAATATATGCTATTATCTAATGTCAGGAAGCCATTAAAAGCTTCTGGATGTGCTGAGAAGTGAGAAACTACTTAGGTGTAGTGATCAAGGTAAATAAGCAAGGGAAAGTATCTCCTCAGACTTTTGGGTGAGTCATCAAAGAGATTTTTTTTAAAATAAACATTAACAAAGAAAGATTTTCTAGAATGTTATAAGTAGAGTACAAGGCAGTCTTTTTTATAGAGTTTGACCTAATATTTCCCACTTCAGACTAGTTTCAAAGATGGTGGATGTACTTAGTTTTTCTCTTGGATGGGATCTCCTGGTAGTCTCTTAGTCCAGAGGTGTTTTCAGGGAAGATGGACTAAGAATGTAAGAGTGACTGAAACCCAAAAAATTTTCTGGCTGTGCCCAGCTGGTATATTGTTTCTGTTTCTAAGGACCACTCGCAGTTGGTGCAGATCACAGCATTTAGAATCCCTGTGAAATCCAGGAATACATGTGGGGGGTTTTTGAAAAAAAAATGAATCCAAAATGTTTAGGAATGAATATGGGAATAGAAGGTGACTTTTGGGTGGTTTTTTTTTTTTGTTTTGTTTCTTCTTCTGGGCCTTATCAAGAAATACTGTAAAGAAAAATGTTGGAGGAAAATGCAGAAGAAATGTGCATTGTGTATTTTCGTCTCAAAATAGGCAGTAAAATAATTGCTAGAGTAATGAAAAAAATTGCTGCTGCACTTTTATTTATCAGAATTCTTTCTAAAATTATAAATAGTTGAATAAACAACTTCTTTTTGGAACCTACGGTATCAGCCAAGCACAATTCCTGTACACTGCAATTTGTACTGCTCTCAGTCCTATGCGAAGTACACGGTTGTGTATTGGCATATTATGTTTCTTGAGTAAGATTTTTTTTTCACCATTTTTTTCTTTTAGAGTGAAGTACTTGTGCATATACTTGTTTCTGAAATCTTCATTTTTGTTTACAAGTTACTGACACTGACACTTTATCTTTTTCAGCTTTTTTTCTCTCTGTTCTAGACATATGCCACTCGTCCTACTCACAGAAGTATGTGCTAATAGAACTCCATCAGAATTACATGTAATATTCAAAAGTATTTTATCATTCATTTCATGCAAACATATCTCGCACTGCTCACTCATTTTAAGACTAGGAGATACGTTATGTGTAATGTAGATAAAACCTCATTTTGATAAGCAGTTGTCTGTTGCACATATTCTTTTTTCCCTCTCCCCTCATTCTATTTTATTTTTCTTCAGGAAAAGTATGATACTCCCTGCCCTCTCTCCCAACACCTTTAAAACCTGTGGAGACTTCTCACATTTAATTCAGGACCATGGGTCTAGACAGATAATAGATAAAGGAATAATAACAGTTCCAATGAATGTCTTTGCCAATGAAACTGGCATAACCTATATTCTGGTTCAGTGGTAAAAATGGTGGGTTTTTTTCTCCTCGTCTTTCAAGTTAAATTATGAAGTTTCTCACTGTTCAGTGTTAGGTTTTATTTTCCAGTTAGTTTGGTTCGCTGAGGTGTTCCATCAGACCTTTTTAGATATGAAGCCATGGACATTGCATCATATCCAAAGGAGTGTCTGTTTCAGAAATAAACCTCTGGACAAACCCCTCTAGGGCTGTCATTTCTTGTCTGAAGTTTCCAGTGCAATTGTTGCCTCTCCAGTGGTTCCCCTCCCATTGCACATCCACTTGCTCCCTCAGCTACAAGCAGAAATGCAAACAGGTTCAGGTACTGCAGCCTGAAGGGACGAATCTGGCATGTTTGTAAGGAGCTTGGCATAGTACCAGCTTGGTACTGTTCTTTCCCTTTCCCCTTTCCCATTTAGTACATGGAAGGAACTCTTCTCCCTGAGCATCTCCAGCTGACTGCTTAGGTACTCTGAGGAAATAGCATGGATCTCTAGCTCCATAATACTATTCAACTGCTTATCTCTTTCCTCTCCAAGGATAAGGTCAGCTTGGATCTGATCTGGTGGACTGAGGGAAATGTTGCAGGCAGTATCCAGTCCAGCAGCAGATGAGTGTGGCTGACTGCACACGTAGGAGCAGAAATCCAGTCCTTATTTTGCCACAGGCTGATTTGGCAGCTATAATGCATATTTTTAGTTTCCCCGTGTCTCCCTTTCCCAAAACTGAAGTAAGGATAACAACATTTCCTGATCTTCAAAGTAAGATATAAATAAATTGTATGATATTCTGTGATAGGGATTATACAAAGCCTGAAAGCATGTAGTAAAAATGAATTTGATGGAGATTGAAGATTAATTTCTCAGTATCACCAGCTTCAGGAATAAAAGGAGTTCACACGTTCCAAAAGTTGGCAGCATACTGGCCCCCATGACCTAACATGTAACTCTGGGTTGCCAAGCTTTTTCCTGTATTGACCCTTGCTGCTCTCATTTCTAGGTGTTTCTGCAGTAACCACAGAGGCAAAAACTTTAAATACGGAGGCTAAATATCAGAATGGGAAAAAAGATGAATGATCAAGGGGATTTTTATCATGACTTCAGGATAGTGCACCTGATTAACTGGGGATTTCCATATGAAGCTTTAATTTTGGCTACATCTTTGTGACTCTCTTGGAGAACAAAATTACAAACTTTATTACAGTGTATTTAAAAGCATAGCTTCTGCTTAGGACCCTAAAACAGAAAAATCTTGTCTTTTTTTCTAGAAGAAAAGGCAAGCATTCACAGAATTATTTGAACAAGTAAAGGTGGAGGAGGAAAATAAAAGTAATCTGGCAGACTAGCTTTAAACCTACATACCTTATGATGCTTTCCAGTTTTTATGAGGTAAAAACAGCCAAAATCTCCATATAAATTTATTTTAGTGATTAAAAATAGTCTTTTGGAAATGGAAATCTTAACTTTTTAATTTTTTTTTTCTGGTTTAATATGAAATTCCTTTCCAGTGAAAGAAGGGGAAATGAAGTAAATTAATGAAGGAAAGGCTTGCCAACAAATGATAAGCTTTGGGTTGTTGTAAATAATTATAAAAAGTTCAGTGTCATTATAGGAGAGTATGTTACCTGTTCTTCTCTTCCTCCACTGCTAATTGAAAATAGAGGGGAATGATTTTATTCTTTATGTTTAATTTTACAACATTGAAAAAGACAGGGAATCCAGGCTGTTCTCAGCTGGATAACAAACAGTAGAGCTATTCTTTTGGTCTGAAAACCCTGACCTCGTAGGGAAAAGTGATCCAACTGCTTCCAAAACAGGCACATCTGTATACTGTAGTACTTTGTCTCTTGGGGATACTTGATGCATGCTCCACCAGTTGAAAAATGGGTGAGATAAATGTAGAGTTCCAGAATAAAAGGCATGAAACTACCCCTGATTCCAAAAATTTTAGGCACCCCTATGTGGTTTTTATTTAGAAAAGATAATATCAATCTATTTTAGGTAGTACAGCAGACAGCTTCTGTTCTTCATTCTCCCCACCTCTTGTAGTTTTTTGTGGGCACTTAAAAACTTTACCTGTCTTAAATACACTTGCAAATACTAAATCATTTTTTGTGCCATTATGAAAATAAATTTTTCTGTATTCAGGTGCTGAAATACAGAAATCGAGATGGAAATGCAAAGCAAGTGTCAAATCATCTGGCTTTATTCTCGTTTTCTCTTGAAAATGCAATGTGTTTGAGATACTCAGAAGAAACATGAAATTTAAATATGACTATAAAGTGAGAGATAGATGTGATTTTACTTTTGTAAGCAGTATTTTTTGCTTGTAGACAGTTTTCCATGTGAGTTGAATAGGACAGCTCCCAGCCACTCGCAGCTCCTTGCCCCAGTAATATCAGGTAGCAGTGAAGTAACAGTAGCTGAACCCACTGGTGGGGCAAAAGATCTGCTGCCTTTACCAAAAGAGTAGTAAGAAGAGGCAGCCTTCTGAGCAAGCCTTCATGCTGCCATTGTAGTAGGAGTAGGAGAATAGTTAGCCATACCATCTTAGGTATTGGCAGTCAAGGTGTTTGGTCTCTGTTGTAATTGCTTTGGGTATAATTTAACAGGCTTGGACAGGATAGGAAAGCAGGCTGGACTGACCTGCTGGCTGTTGCTAAAGTGACTTTGTCCCACAGGGCTGCCAAAAGAGATATTTCCACTCCTTTTTCTCATGTATGTCAGTGTTCATTTTACAACAAGCTGTAGTCCATTTCAGCCCAGCTGGTTCCCAGTGTTGGCTCCTGGTAGGGCTGGCTGCATGACAGTCAGTGTTGGCACACAAGAGGGAGAGGGACTGGGGCCAGACCACAGTTGTTAACAGCAGCAGGGATTTGGACTGTGCTGCAGAAACTGTATTAGCCACAGCTTCAAGGTATGGTTTCACATTAGAGCTGGACTGACCTAGAGGAGGGGTGGAGGATGAGTAGGGCTGACCTTCTGGTCACAGCCAGCTTTTAGCTGGCTTCTCAAAACTGCAGCCTTGCTCCCTCTCGTCTGTTTGCATATAGAGCGGCAGTGGCCAGTCATGATGTGTGGTCAAATGCACTTCCCTCTCACTGCTGTCTATATGCTGACATGATGTCTTCGTACAGAGGAAATACTTAAAGAATATTTTGTTCTCATAGTCAAGCTTTGTGCAACCTAAACATGGGCCCCTTTTGCATCATTCTAGCCTTTAATTGCTTGATGGATTTCACAGGATCTCATCTCATTCAATACATAGAACAGAATGTTCTTGCTGAGCAAGGGAGGATGCAGGAGTTTTTGCCTTACTCTTAACTTTCTGGACTTGTTTCTTATTTAAGATCTCATAGTCAAGTTGTGCTTTGAAGGCAGAATAAGTGCCTTCAGCTTCTTATGAGCTACCTATGGCTTTTTTGACAGTAATACCTAAATGTTTTGAAAAAACACACACTGACTTTTATAAGCATACTTCTGTCTATGTGAACCAGAGTGGTGCTTTAGCCTTTCCTAAAGGTTTCATAGCTATTTGCCGACTCTTTGGGAGAGGAAGCCTAGAGAAGGTAATGTCAAAAGTATCTCCTAATTAGCATTCAGTACCATTTCATGGTTTACTTTTAACACAGTAACTTTGGCTGAAGCCAGGTCTTTGAGATCTTTGATCTGAGAAAAGTTCCAACACTAAATACATAGAAAATGGGGAATGTGTAATTAGTGATTGCCTGTGAAAAGTGTGGAAATGATTTGTTGCAGCACCTTCAGTTGGTTTCATGTTAGAGACAGGGACTGGATCCCATTCTCCAGGGCACCACTCAAGAACATTAACTGGGAAATAACTTTCCAATTTTGCATCTCAGCTTTGTGTGCATAGAATCACAGAATCGCAGAATATGCCAAGTTGGAAGGGACCCATCAGGTTCATCGAGCCCAGGTCCTGGGCTTGCTCAGGACCATCCCCAAGACTCACATCAGGTGCCTAAGAGAATTATCCAGATGCTTCTTGAACTCTGTCAGACTTGGTGCTGTGACCACTTCCCTGGGGAGCCTGTTCCAGTGCCCAACCACCCTCTGGGTGAAGAACCTGCAGCCACCAAGCAGCAGTCATGCAGGCAGTCTGCTTTAAGGTTGCAGAACCTAATGCTGAAATTTCATATTCTCTTTAAATGGATCTGAGAGAGGCTGCTGCTGGCCAGGGACAGCCATGCTGTCTCACAGCTCATACCTGTTTTTAGAAAGGATAAGTGTTTCTCACTGGACAGTTCTTTGCTGTGACTTGCCGGGCAGCAAAAATGCAAGGCAGATGGGTTGATGTGAGCCATCAACCAGGCCAGACCAGGCTGGTGTGGAGGGCTTGGGTTGCCTCAGAGCAATAGTGGTTCAATGACTTCATCCTGTCAGGAAAGCAGAGAGCTGCTTGACGAGAAAGAAGCTCCCTGCTCAGGGCAGGATTGTATGGAGTTTATATTTCCTAACTTGCTTTAGCTTGGAAGGAGAAGACTGCAAATCTAAAACCTTCAAAAATAATTCAAATGACAAAGTGAGTTGATTTAAAAAAAAAAAACAAAAAGGTAATAATTTTTCCATTTTGATTCTTTCAAGAAAGATTTTTTTTTTGATCCTAAAGTTGTGAAGTGTAGCTCCATCACAGACATTGTGAGGGGAAATACCAGTTCCCGGATCCTTTCAGTTATCCCATCGCTTTTTAGGGTAGGAGGAAGGTTTTGTTTTTAAAATCCTTTCTGAAAGGTTTCATAGTTACTTCCTGAAAGCAGTGGTGAAATGGAAATTAATTTTTCTATGTCTCATCCAGGGTACCATTTGATCCACCAAAGAGACTGCACTTTTTGCTTCTTCATTCTCGTTTTGTCAGCCCAGTGTCTTTCCTCTGTCTGTATTGGTTATTTTTTTTAAACGTTGTCTATTTATCTTACCTATCATCCTTTTTCTCCTCATTCTTTTGTCCTAATAGTCCAGTCCAACTATGTTTGACTGATAATTCAGTCTTATCCATCTCTCTTCATATGAAACCAGTTGACCTTACATATATTGGCAGGGCTACAAGCTTTGCCTGTACTAAGGAAGAAAAGTATATGCAGCAAACTACAGGTTTTGATGTTAGCATTGTATATGTTTGAGTATTTTGCCTTTTTAACTGCTGATGAGCAGCAGTTCCCAGTTTACAGCTGCTTAATCTGTTTGATTACAAATGCTTAGTCTGTGCTTCTCTTTTGGTGTTCCTTTCTTTCTGTTGAACTATTGCCAAATATAAGTCATATGTCTGAAAACATGGAAGAGTTGATGGAACAACTGTCTTTTTCCCTGGAAATAGTTTGGTGGGTTTTTGCCTTGGCGGAGTTCTGTGTTGTGTTTATCTCTGTCCCGTCTGATGCTTAAAATTGCCATGAGAAAATGGAAAGTTCAGATGCTGCAGGACTTGCTTGCAAACCTGTTTTCTATGCCACGAATACGAAGCTTTCAAAACTAGCTAAAAGCTTGGTTGGAACAACTGGAGAATGATAAAATCTATGAATTCAGATGAAGCAATTATGAAACACCAATATGGTTATTTTTAGGCCTTATGTAGACAGATGCAGGTTTTTGCAACCTGTTTTGAATTATCTATGGTAATAGAAAATTGTATATTGCTATTAACTGTGTAAAACTCGAGGTTCTCCCAGGCATGTCTCTCTTTAGAGTACTATCCTGCAGATCAGCGTTGGCACTGTGACAAGACACGTCCTCCTGTGCTTGGTGCCTTCTGTGCCTTGGTAGCAGGTAGCCCCAGCTGTCTACTGATGGCAGTGAGCACTTTGGAACTGATCGTAACCTGGTGTGCATTACACATGTGTTAAACATGCAGTGTATTGTGACATTTCTTTAATTAGCTGTTTAAAGTAGTAATTAATTAAAAAAAAAAGTCATAGTTGTCCAAAAAGGACAACTGAATAAAGTGATTGGATGCTGTGAATCTGTATAAGCAGTGTGATGTAATTTTATATAGCCCTTAAGACTATATAAGAACTGTGTAGTTTTCAATCTGCTGATAAACTGAGTGGAAATGCAGTAGAAGGGAAAAATTAGGAGGGTTGAATGTAATATTACAGCAGGTGTTTTATAGCTTGCATATTCAATAATTTCAAAGCTTATGAGATTAGAAAGCTCCCCGTAGTTTCATTAAGCTTTAGTTTAGATCTTGAACATTGGACCTAGGGTTGTACTAAGACTTAGAAATTAAGAAGGAAACTAGAAGAAACCTGACAGCCAAAAGTTCCTCCTCCGCTGGATTTCTGTGTTCTGATTTTGCTAAATGGGATCAGCAAATATTGATGAATACTTGCAGGTAGATATCATGGCATAAACATAGCTTAGCAAGAATCACTAAAAAGTTTGAGGAATGATAGAGTTGGCTCCTTTGGCTATTGTTGATGTTTGAGTAAGAACTGGGGTTTTTTATTAAGTGAACAAATACTAGGATTACATCACGTCTTTTAAATGTTTATGGGAGTAATGGCTTCTGTAATGTATAAAACTGCAAGGAAAATAAGTTGTGCTTTTTGAACAGCAAGATTTAAAATTTCACTGTTGGTATTTCATTGGTTTTTAGGACCAGATCTTTTAAAGAGTTTTGCTTTTAATATAAATGAGTAATTGTTTTACATTTTCAAAGGAATAATAATGACATTGTGTTGCATTCTAGATAGTTCGGAGTTTAGGAATGCGACTTTTATTTTAAGGTTGCATGGGATCTCCCAAAGGCATTTCACTTTTGACCTTTAGATGAAATAAATGGATGTTCCCTTTTTGTAGAACAGACAGAGCCTGCTGGTGAAGTGTAAAGGCATTTCTTATTTAGCACAAAGTCAAGCTTTATGTGGGGAATTAGATATACAGATTAAGCAACAGTACTAAAATGAAGTAATGCCAATATAATACCAATATTGTTTTCACCCTAAATAAGTTTACATTCTTAGACTCAGACTGCTAATGTACATCTGTGTTACTAGCTCTGCCTTTAGCTCCTTTGCTTCTGTTTTTCCATTCATAATTTCATAGCAAGAGATGCCTCTGTGTGTGTGCTGAGGGTCAGGCTTTATTTCTACCGAAGTTCAAGGTGTCTGTCTTGTGAGGTAGTACATATATTTGTTAGCAGGTATGTCTGAATTTCACAGTTGAACAGTTTTGATTCTAGGTAATGGGAAATAGATGCCTAGATTGCGTCTTCTGCGGTGCATATACCTTAAACTGTATCTTCCTTTTATTATGGTGGTTGTAACACATTAATGCTTTCAGCTGTTCTTCAGGGGACCGTATGTGCAATGGTTTTGTGAGGCATTAATTTTTTAAATAAAAGTACATCGGCTGTAAATGGATTTTATATGTTAGAGAAGGCAATCTTAAAAAAATGTCATATGCTGGAAGCAAAAGATGAAAAAGTTTATTGTGATACTCAGTAATCTGTAGAAATCCATTCATGGCTATGAACCAACTTTTTTGAAGTGTAGAACCAATCAGAAGAAGCAGGCTCTGAACTGACCAGGTGAGTTGTCCAACTTTCCAGCTGTGAGATATGGCCCTGAGGGGTGATCAAGGTTTCACTTGTCAGTCCTGCCTACCCCAGAAGAACTGTACACAGATGAGCAGTACCAGCAGTTGCTTGTACTCACTGGGGATGTGGTCAGGCCTGTTCAGTTTTGCTTGGACAATGCCACAAGGAGGAAGCATGAGTGTTGTTTCCAGTTATTTGCTGTACATACAAAGTAGGCCAAAGTGGCACTGAAATGTCTACTTCCATTTTCAGGCACTTTGTTAAGATGTACCAACAAGGACGAGAAAACTCACCAACACCCTTCCTCTCCATCAGCTCACCTGTGCTGGACCTGCATAGTTTGAGGGAAAAAATAAAGAAAAAATATTGTACAGATAAAGTATTCACTCTCCTGTATACTGTTACTTTGAATCCCAAGCGGTATTGTATGGAGTAAAGGATATCCCGAGGGCAGAGTGTGGCACCTCAGTACTACAGTGCTGTGCTTTTGCTTTTTTTCAGGAAAGTTATAAATGAGTTTTACCAGCGCGCTTGTAGCAAATGTGGGTAGAGTCCTTCCCAAATCTTTGTTCACGAAGCCTAACTATAATGATATAAATGTACTTAAATTGATTATTGCTCAGTTAATTTTTTTTTTTTTTTACAAATTTAGATCAAAATCTGAATCTTACACAGGCCTCATTTCACTGAGAAGCAGGACATTTGGGCCTGAAAGGGATTTCACAGAAGCAAGGTCTTTTGAAGAGCAGGTTCTTCTAAAACTGTTTGAGAGGCCTGAGCTCTAAATAACCTGAGTTAAGTGCAATGATTTCTTTGTTTTGCTGAACCACCTCACCCCTGTAGTTTGAGCCCCATTTCGTAGTTAGATGAAAGAACTGCAGAGAAAGTTAAAACTTCCAGGCGCAGTGGTGCCTGCAGATTTGCTTTTGTAGGTGAGAGATGGCTCCAGCAGATGAGGAGAGAAAAGATGCCTTTGTGTAGGCTCCTGCTTTGCCGCTTTCTTCTGACTATTTGTTTTGTGGATGCACTCGAGCTTTAATGAGCTTTCTATACTGCTTGCTCCCAGTGCTGGGCTCTGGTGTTGTGAAGAGACTGGATTCTCAGCTCTCTGCCTGCTTTTGATTTTATCAAAGGTAGAAACAAGGGAGGGAGAGACATTTCACTTCCCAGTATCCTTCTCAGGAGCTAAAGTAATAGATGGAGAAAGCATCTAACCTGGCCACTGTTTAAGCCAAGCAAGTTGGACTAGGCACTGGTTCTACGTTGTGCTGATAAGGAATACAGAAAGACATGTTTGTCCCGTTGGTTTGATTTGTCCTATGGGCTTGAACTAACACACCTGTTTCTGTCTGATGGTCAGGGATATTTTGATTTTGAAAAGCTGTGGAAATACTTCCATAACTGTGCAGCTTTTCATTCTGGCTTTGCTTATGAGAAAGTGGAAGGGTGAGTATAATTAATAACTAAAAATTCTGAGTAACCTGTTTTGAACTATAGGCATAGAAATTTGGGGAAGATTCTGTACTTTTAAGAAGTGTGCCGGTGTTAGAATTAGCAGGTGTAAAATTGGAAGCAAAAGCATTGGTAGAGCTTCTTGTTCCCTCCATGGCAGGGGGACAATGGGACCAAACCATGTCTGTGTAAGGGTGATGGTGGGAAGCAGTGTGAATCAGATGCACCCAAAATACAGTTTCCTGTTTCATAGAAACAGTGAGTTCAGCAATTCCCCTCTACGTGTTGGCTGCAGAAAAAACCCATTCTTGCGTTCTTCCGAGTATTTAACCCGTCATCCAGTTACAGTTGTGAAAAATACAAAAAGATTGGTGTCCATAAAAGGAGATAATTTGAAGTTAATGGGGGCAGCTCTGTGTCACACAGAAATGGAATGCAAGCCATCGTGCCTTTCACTCTTGTGTTCTGCTCTATTAAATTAATCTGCCAATTTAATTCATGTCTGTACTAAACAAAACTTTACATGACATAACAGAAAATTAGCTTGTGTGTCTGCCTTGTTGCCTTGGCTCTTTCATAATACTGTAACTTTCTGCCTGCCTGAAGACAGCAGAGTGAGCCTCGGTGTGGGCTGAAAAGCAGGGGATTGAATAGCTGAAGCTCAGGAGTTGTTTAAAAGGTTGGCCAAAATGTCCACCCTGCCTCTGCTGTGCTCCCTGATACATATTAACCTAAAGTGGTTAAATATACAGCTTGATTTATGAAGCACAAAATTGCTTCAGCAAATGAAAGCTGCCTAAATCTGTAGTTGTAGCCTATTTCATTGCCCTACTTTATTTTTTTCTTATGTTAATAAGTTAGTACATTAGTTACTGAAATTAATATAGGGTGCAATAAATGAAATTCTGAATGTCTGAGCGTGTTCGATGAGCTTGGAGCATTGAAAACAGGTGAGCCTGATGATGACTGCCCCTAAAGTTTAAGGCAGATGGATTTTACACCAGAGAACTGCATGTGGGAAAGACTGTATCTTAAAACACTGGAAATGGAGATTAGAGAGGAAGCAGCTTTGCCCAGGTGGCTGCTGGCCATGGCAATGGAGCTCACTTAGAAGTCTGGATGCCCTTGGTGCTGGGTGCTGTGCTCTCCCTCCCCTATGTAGCTTTAGCTATAGGCAGGTGTGAGGCATGGGGCCCATGGCTGCCCAGGATAAAACCTGTTTCTGTTCAGAGGGGCTGCTGTGTTTCTGACCTCAGACAAAGTAGAGGACAGAAGTAAGCCTCTGTTTTGTCCCTTTCTTCCCAGAGAGAGGACCCTGTAGCTGTCGAGAGGATGAGGGTGACAGCAGGGACTCAATGAAGGGAGGGAAAGGTGACTGTGACAGTGGTGGTCAAGTGACGATGTAACATATGGGAGCCCTAATATTTGCAGCCTTGTTATGCTGCCCCAAGTGTGACTAATGCTTGGAAGACTAATGGTCAGTTGCCACCATTGATCTGTTAATTGAAGATGGCTTTTTCTTAATCTCCTGTATTGCAACATGTTGGAGATGTGCGTCACTAGATGTTTACTGTTGAAGATTACTGATGTTCTTCCAGACTGCCCTGTGTATGCTCAGTTTTGAAAACTTTAGTACAATTGTTCCACTGTGGATTTTAGAAACATATGTTCAAGGGTATATATCTTTCATATTCCATTTCTGCAGCTGCAAACAAAAACTTGGTACTATCTCTTACTTGAGGGAAAAAGTAAAGAACGTGCTGTACCCGTGGATGAGTCATGATTCATTTATTTTCTATGAGAAATTTTAAATGCTGTATTGCATGACCTTTGTCATCTTTGTGTACAGTGGAAAAAATATACCAAGCCAGGAATATCAATGAAAGTCTTCCCAATAACCAAAAACAGGCAAGTGAGTTCCCATTGGGTGTTTTCTTTTTTTGTTCTTCACTAAATGGGTCTTTACTGTGGAACAAATGATGATGACTGCCTGAGAATTTACAAGCTAAATAAGCTTTGAGATCATACAGCTGCCTAGACTAACCAGCATTATCTGATCTTACATCAAAGGAATGGGGCTTTTTTGGTAGGCAAACTGAGTCTGGAGCAAACATGTCTGTTTCTACGTTTTGAATTGAGTTATTTATATGATTAATTACTGGGTAATATGGATAATGCATTTATTGAAAGTGTGTGTGTAGCTATGCCCTGTTCATTTGGTGCTGTACTGAAATGGATAAAAGATGGTAGGGGGAAAATCAAACCTTCACACCTAGACCTGAAATAAAGCTAGAACATTTAAGACAAGGTGCATCTCCCAGATTCGTTCCCTGTCGTGCTTCGAGTAATGTTATTACACAGTGCGCTGTGTAACGCAGCAAGCATTTCTCATCCACCCCTTTTCCCCCAAGCATGTGGGATTCTTTTTCATAGAGATTTAATGTTTGGCTTGTAACTAAGCTAACAGCTTTCTACAGCTTGCTCTGTGGACCCAAGCATGCCCTGTAATGGATTAGATACACGTCTTTAGAATAGGAGGGATAATGTGTCTGCTGTCCAGGGATATTTGTGGGGGTGGCAGAGAAATCAGAATGGACAGACAATAAAATGCTCTTTCATTCATGCCACAATTTTCATGAAGTTTCATAATGCTGGTTTTTGTGAGTGCATATTTTCTTAGCCTGTGTTCTTGTCTTACAGTTTTTGTTACTTAATATCCTGTTTATTTACATACATCCTACAAAAATGAGCCTTAACATAAGGATACATTAATTGCCTGGTGTAGCATTTTTCATAGGAAAATGGGAAATTGAGAGTAACTTTTTAAGCCGAATAGGGATATTTTAGGAGTATTGGTCTGTTAAAAGACCAATAAGTTGAAGCAGAGTCTATTTGATAGACTTGAGGATGCTTTGGTAGGATCTTGCTGGAAGCAAGACTAAACAGTTAGTGTTGTACTTTTACGCAGCATAAACTATACAACCACAATGAGAAAAACAGAAAGCATAACTGGAAACTAATTGAGAGGTTCACTAAAGCGATTGAGGGAGATGGAGCACATTACACAGAAAATGGCAGTGAGGCCAAATTATTAGAAACCTTTGAAGTACCACGGGCACGTACGAACAAATTTGAAAAGGGACGAATGAGAAAAAAGGAGCTTGGGGTACATAAAGGAGTATATAAAGATATACTCCTTGTGCTTGCACATGGTAAGAGGAAACCAAATGCAAAAAGTTACACCTTAGTAATTGGAGATGAAAACCTCATGATGAGTGAGGCTTATATGTTCAGGTGGTTAATGCATGCATCGTCAGGAATCTGAGCTATCTTGGGAGGGGAGCAAGCTAGAACCTACTTAAATTAGATGGTTATGTTAAAAATATTTGACCTTCATGACTCAGACTCATGGCAGCACTCACAGTCTAGTTTTTTTTTAAGCTAGAGAGCCATCAGACGAAGCAGTCTCTCTCTCTTGCCCCTTCCCACTCCCAGGAGCTTACTCCCACTCCTGAACTCTGCCCCTTCTTGTGCTGCCACAGGAATTCATCTAGTTTTGTGGTAAAGAAGGGCAGGGAGTTGATTTGGCTCAAATGTTTTGATGTTTCAAGAACCCTTTGCTATGTTAGTTTTTGAAAAATGGCTTTCACCAACCCAGTCCACTGCATACTTGTGCTGCTAGTAAGGAAGCATCAGGGAGAGGTCTACTTTTGATGACTGTGCTTACAGGTGATGTTAGTGGACCTACAGCATGGCCTTATGAACTTAAGCCTGAAGTTCCAGCATATAAGAACTACCAAGGTGTAGTTGTATGTTATGCCTGACGCGATCGACTCTATCTTCTTACTCTTACCACTGTACTCTTATTACTGCTCTTGTTGCTGTAACTGTCTCAGTTCAAGTTCAGTAACCTGTGGAAAACAGAATTATTCTTTTTAAAATAGCCTTTTTGGGGGGGCGGGGGGGGGATGAACAGGATGATTCCTTATGGTGGCAATGAGTTGACTGAGATGGACTCAACTCTACCTTCTGCAAGTAGGGTGTAACAATCTTACAGTTGTTAGCAGCTACCTTTGAGAAGTGATGCAAGGTAGGAGTTGTGGCAGAGCAGCTGTAATAACCCACTCTAAAAGCTGGGAAAAGAATATCTGTGAACTAATCCAGGCTACTCTGTTTTTCTCAAGTTCCCAAAAAGGTCCCTGGCTGACTAAACAGAGTGGAAGCACACGTGTAAATAAACACCCACATGGCTCATGCTGGCACCAGCTGTATTAAATCAGTTCAGTGGCTCTGTAACACAGTAGCAACTGGAGAGTGGCAAAGCAGCAGATAACAGTGAGTTCAGTAATGATTTTAGCATATCTGATCTACTTCGTGATGCAAGTGTCATGTGCAAATGTTGGGTCAAATGATGGAGGGAGACAGTACCATACTGTCCTTCATGGGAGGCTTGTGTACCCTGTCTGGGAAAAAGGAGGGACATCACTCCTCTGAAATGCGAGAAAAGAGAAAAAGCAAGGGTCTTGAGATATATAAAAAGTTGTTCATAAATGGGTAAGAATAAATTCTCTCTGTTCTTCATTACATTTCTAGGAGAACAATTTGGGTTAGTCATTAAATTGCGAAGTTTTAAGAAAGACCAGACAAGCACTACATGAAGCAGGTGTAGTTGATCCTTCCTTGGGACAGTAGGCTTAGTAGCTTCTTGGGTTTTCTTTTTCAGATACTATTTTCTAGTTTTTCAACTTAAAAAGGAAACATGGTGTTTGAGTGCTAGTGTACACCAGCAGAAATTTAGCGTGATAAAGCTAAATGAAGATATCTTCAGAGAAATTTATTTTGCTTCAGAGGAGCTGAAGGACTGTTAGGCATTATGTGATGTCCTATAGTTGTCTCAAACATTGGTAATTAAACTCAGTTTAGGTGTGCAGCAGTGAACACTTGGAAAACTAATCAAGTCTATTCACAAGCTATATTCATATATTTCTTTGCTCCCCATCTCCCCCTTTGTAGGATGCAAAAAGGAAGTCCTATAAATTTTATTTTTTTTCCCAAAGGAGGCTATGGGTGATTGTTACAAGAAAAATGGCTTTGCTTGAGTGCACCTCAAACTGCATGAAAAATAAATGTACAAAAGGTTTAGAGAATCTCTAGCTCTTTCTTTAGGATTGTGCACCAGGTGTAGAGCCTAGCTGCCTGTTCCTCCTGACCCTTGGTTTACATTTTTTTCAGATCTCAATGAAGAAAAGTGAAAAAAAATCTTTTTAATTAAGGAAGAAACATTAATGAAGATTTTCTTTCATCAGAGAAATAGGAATTTTAGAAATGCACTTCACAAAAAAGGTCTTTACCTCTGTCTGATGCTGTTCTTTCATGGTAGCTAAATTTATTATTCTCCCAGACTCTTCATATTGCCCATAACTGTGAATTTTTAATCATCTTTGAGACTGAATGCTCATGGGACTTATGAGGCTGTTTTGAAAATCTTCAGTGAATGTGGCTGAACTGAGTGAAGACCTGTTTGGAAGCAGAAAGGAGTTTTGATGTTTCTCAGGGCAAGGGATGTGTGTTACCAACATGCCCGTCAGTGTCGAAGAAAACTGGTGTCTTTTGAAAGGCTTTTTCCTTACCCCTCTTGCTTACCCTCTCATGTAGCACAGCTTCCTGGCACTGCCTACATTTTGCAGAAAACATATGTATTGGGGCAGTTAAGTAAGAAGACAGAGCCAATATATTGTTCTCTGAATTTACTTAGCATATGACCTTGCACGTATCTGTGGCTTACATTAAATTTCATGAGACATGGATTTAGTATTTCAGGGCAGTTTTTTTAAGCAATGTATTTGTTGTGAAGATAATGCTTCCCCTAGTGGGAAAAGGAAGACTGTATTGTTTCGGTGATGTGTCTTTGTAATTTGAGATGACATTTCAGAGCTCAGACTTTGTGTGTGTAATTATGATAAAAACCCCAGATCTTTGGTATTCTAAACTGCAGGCAAACATAGGTCAATAGAGGAGCGCAAACAATTATTTTACTTTTTTAGTAGTTTTCATCATTACTTAGAAGCCAAAAAAAAAGATGAAAACTTAGCTCATGTTCCCCCTGTACTTAAGATTTACAGACATTTTAAATGCTGATTCATGAAAGTCAGTCAAGCTGAGAAGGATTTTTGACAGCAAAACAAAAAATTTACTGTGGGTTAGAGTTGGGTGGCAACCTTACGTGTGTGTCAACATACCCAGGCTGGAAGAGCCAGGGATGGACAGATATACCTCCCTATGGCATCCTCTTTTCTTTTAGTCCACAGTCTTGACCCAGTCTCAATTTTCTGCTCATCTGTGGCCCATCTAGGGGACTCCTCTTTTGTCCCAGCTTGTCTTTTCTCCTGACATCTACTCACCAGTCTTCTATGAATCAAACTCCTTCATATTCTCCAGTTCTCTGTATCTGATTCCCATACCTGTGCTGCCTCATCAATAGGAGGCTCTCATGGTTCCCTTGCTAAGGCCACTCTTGCTCTATCTGCCCTGGGTTGCAGCTAATGACATCTTCACCTTTCTCTAGGTACCATGTTGCTCTTCTCCATTAGTCCTGCAAGGTTCTGAAACTGCCTGCGAGTGTATCCCCTGTCCTGCTGGTCCCGAGGCTCCTTTGCCATGCTGCCCAATGTATGCTACTTCTGGGAGGTTGCTTCATTTTATCTGCTGATCTTGTTAATCATAGTTCAAGGGCTGTCTTTGTTCTGTTTTTCCCCCCTGCTGATTTGCATGTAATTTAATTATGTTGGTACTTGCAATGTATGTGTATTTAAAATAATATTTTATTTTTTTAATTAGTTCTCTGGTTAAAGCCTGGATACATGACACTAGGCCAAGAGAGAGTAGTAAATGGGTGACAATTTCAGTACTATTTCAGTAAATGGGTGACAATACAACCAGATAGTCCATTTGTCTAATGAATGCTGGTAGTGGGAGCTTATCTGATTTATGTCTTTGGGGGAATTCATTAAAATGAAATACATGTATTAGGAAGATCTACACAGTAACCACAGTTTTTGCCTCCATTGGCATGAATATCCAGCTGGCCAACTGAACTTCCAACATTGTCAACAAAGGAAGTATAATGGAGGATTGTTTTTATATGTTTTATTTCTAGATCTGTTACTGTAATTCCTTCAGTAATGAAATAAAAGTGTGCCATGGTTTGGAAGTATCTTCATTACCCCTACTTGAATCATATGGCCTGTTGATGACCTCGGTCTAAAAGGAAGCTGTTTCTCATGCAACTCTCCTGGAAGTCAAGGGTTAAAAAACTATGTAGACAAATGGTGACTGATCACGTTTAAGAAAATTTCACAGTGTCATTTGAACCAGTATAGTTAATACTGGGCCAGAGTTTACAACATTTCCTGTTTTCGGGGCTTTGTAATTGTAATCTAATCTCTTTTGGTTTGGAGGGGAGATTAAATCATTGCCAGGGACTAATTTTCTAAAACTGAAACTACATGAAAAGTCAGCTGGTCTTGCTTGAAAGTGAAAACAAAGTGAAGTAGAGTAGGCTTCTATTTTGAAGTGAAAATAGGAGGACAAATATTACAGTAATTGCTGAAAAGCAGTTCAACACATACCTCTCAAATGTTATTTTCTCTAGGCAAGGGCAAAGACTTTGTAAAAATCCATTTCTGTAATAATCCATTTCTATAATCCACTTCTCTAATATCTTAAGTATCACTTTTCTAAATCCTGAAAGTACCTTTCAAGAATTCTTAAGCTAGTGCATGTAAACTGAATTTATTTTTATAGCAAATTTATTATGGGATGTGCGTTTCTAGGAGTTATTACAAATGAAATAAGATATTTGATGCCCAAATGGCTAATGTGCTGCCATCATTAATTTAGAATAAAGACATAACATTAAAAATTGAATCTGATAATACTTTATTAGTCCTACATATGACTCTCCTTAAACACGTGTGAAGCTTCTATTCTAACATTCCTACTCTCCTCTTTATACTTCATCATATTTCTGCCAAAGGGTACCTTACTTGCTAGGCTAATCTTGAGAATGTACTGTGATTTGAAATGCTGCTCCTGCAAAAACCTGCCTGGAGGAGGAACTGTTGGGACAGTCTCCTGGCTCCTTCTGCTCTTCCTTGCCTCTTGGGCTCAAACAATTCAGGAGGTTATTGAAAATAGGACACAATTGGAGAGGGATGAAATGGAGCATATATACAACACACAGAATGTGCAGACACAAGACTAAATTATTAATTTCTCCCTATTTCCTCATTTCCCTGTTGCTAAAACATCGTACACTTGTTGTTATGAACCTAAGCTGACAGAAGGGTAGAGGTCTTAAGGTATTTTTGTATTGTGAAAATGAGTAAGACTCTGTAATGACTTAACTGAGGAAAAAAGTGATATCACTTAGATATGAGAAAGATTACAAAAGTTTTAACTGCAGGAAAAGCTTCAGTGAGAATTGGAGCTATATTGAGGCAATTGAAAAAGATGAGTTTCTGATCCTTTTATTGTTGGTTTTTTTTTTAAACCATGGGAATCCCTTAGTGCCTGGAAGTTTTGTTAGTCTCCAGAAAACTGATGTAGTCTAAAAATGATACACTTCCCCACTCTTTCACTCTAGTTTTCGTACTCCAAGGAGTTATAGAGATTATATTACATGTACAGTCTCTTCCAGCTAACTTCTTCCACCTCTCAATTATCACATTTCTTTTCATAATTAAGCATCCTCAGGCTGGATCTAACCTGTGTCCTAATCTCAGCAAGACCCTGCTTAACATCTATTTGCATCACCCAACATAGATACAGCTGTGGCTTCCATGTGAGTGTCACTTATGTATGAAGGACTCGGAATTGTCAGACCTGGTTATTAATGCCCTTAGTGTTATCATAGGCAGTGACAAAGCAAAGCTGTTAGTGACTCTTAGGACAGACCACGTCAGAGAGAGAAGATGAATAGCTGTTGATAAGAGGAAACAATTGTATGCAGTATATTTCAGACACTGAGGAGTGGGGTGCTGTGGTCACAGTTTGTCTTTTTAGGTGGGTTTTGGACAGCAAAAGATGACATTATCTGTTCCAGAATTGGATTTAAAGAAGTCCCTGTTACTGGAAGGAGGAGCAGTAACTGCCTGATTGCTGCTGTAGAACCAAACATTCTGTTAACTGAAAAGAAGGGTCTTTCCTACAGCTGATCCTGCTGGAGGAAATAGGGATTCCCTTTCTGGAAGTATGCTGAATACAAAGTATGTATTTCTGTTCCGTGTAATTGTGAGTGATTATCACTTCTGGCAGTCATCTCAGAAAATTATAGTAATTTTTCTGAAAGATACAGATGAAACTTTTTTTTTCTTGTCAGGAATAGTTTCCACACAAGGATTTTCCTCAACTTCTTTTGAAAGGCAGATTTTGAAACTGGGATTTATGATATGGCAACTCTGCTTTCTGAAAACTTACGATTGTACAATTGATTCATTGACTTACGAATCACATCTGGGAGGTGCATTTATACACTACAGTTCATATTGCAAGTTACTTTGCTTTAAGAAAGGTCATGTAAACTACCTAATAGGCTCATGAATTTCCCATGCATTATCCAGGTTACTGGCACTGCATTTGCATTGCTAGAACAGCTCTTGCCCCTTTGTGGTTATCCAAGTCCAAATCTTGTTGCAGTATGCAGTTAAAGAATGTGAATTGGTAGAGTAGACCAACAACTAAATATTAATAGTGCTGCATGCCTTCTCAAGGTGTAACAAATCTGTTGCATTACCATACAAGTAAGCTATGAAATAAAATTAAGTCTCCAGGGACTTGTCACTGGTGTGAAAGTCTCCACATAGGATGTGGCCAAGGCACACCACAAATTGCCAAGAGCAGGATTAGGATGTGAGCTGGCAATGTGTCCGTTGTCCCAGGTGTGTGCTTCTCCCTCATTGTGTGCGTACAAAAGAAGCCAGTCTAAGTATTCTTCAGAATAGAACAACTTGAACATTTGGAGACCAGTTTAGTTTGAGCTTTTCATTGCCAACAGCACTCTTAGGACAACATTTTACTGCCTGTGGTATCTTCTGGTCAGAAATAATCAAAAGCTTTCTGTGCTTTTACACGTGTTTGTTAGAGCCTATTTGAAGTTTGCTTGTGATTCAAGTATTTAAGAGGTTTCAGGGCATGTTGTACATATATTACAAGTAGCACTTGAAAGAGAAAAGACCAAAAGAGTTTGCAAGGAAGGAATAAATTATAAAAGTCAAGGGTCCTTCTGTCCTGTACATTAGAATGAACATTTTCATGAGGTATTTGAAATTAATCACCATTGTTAAGAGAAAGCAAAGAATTTTTAATGTGTTTTTGTGATTTTTTTTTTAAAGGGCATATTTTTTTTAAATTTTCTGTTACTCCTCCACAATTATCTAAAAATTCTGGAAATAAACATTTGAGGTTTTGCAAAGATAAAATTCAGATGCTTACTTCTTTACAAAATGGTGACACATGGCCATCTGAAAGGAAGGAAGGATGTGAAAAATAAGACCAAAGGAAGAAGGATGCTGTCTTAATGAGTATAGCAGAATCTTCTGTGGTACTAATTGCTTGATGTTTCCATTTTCCTCCAAAGGCTATTTTTGTATAGATTTTTTTCCAAGGGATGAAATGGTCATTCTGTGATCTAAAGCGTGATACAAGATACTGTTACATTAGGCCTTAATTTGAGTGGAGTAAAAGCATTCATATTTTTGATGTGTACACTTCAAGACAACTATTCAATACATCCTGTGATGACCTGCTTCTGAGATAAAAACAGATTTGTATTTTTGTTTTGCTGTTAAGCTGTCTTTACCGAAGCAACACTTAACTTTGGTTGTGATATTTTGGATTATTTTAGAAAATCTGTCAAGTGAAGAGACACGAGATAACTTCATAACATGCTGTTTTTAATAGGGGATGTAAACTTCTTATGATGTGAGAAATAAAAATGTTGAATGCATATACTTCAGGAATAAATAGTGATAAATTCAGGATTGTACACTGAAGGTAAGGGAATTTGTGGTGGTCTTGTTTTATTTTGGTCAGTTGGAGTGCCTCTTAAATTTATAAAGCTCTTTGACTTGGAAAGTTGGACAAAGTGTAGTCATATTTACTAAACAAATGTGTGCCCAAAGTTGTGCTCTTATAGCCAAATCTAAATGAGTAACAAGATTTTTCAAAGTTTTTGAGTACTGCAAAGTTTCTGATTGTATTGTTAGGTGATGTGATACATGCAACACACGTTGAAACAACAGGTTTGGATCTGCTTAGTGCCCAGCAAATTTGAAAATTGTGAAGCTTATTTTGACTTGTACAGAGGAAATACTAGTACTAATGTTAATGCTAGTGCTAAACTAAACTTGGCAGGTGTTTTGTTCAGGGGTTTCTCATGATTTTATTTTTTAAAATTGGATGCTTTAAGTAGTCTCTCCATCCTGAAATATGCTGATTAATTGCTCATAACTTGTTGGATGTTCAGAACCTCTTGAAGGTGTTTTGACTCACGTGGCCTATTTGCCATCACTTCTGTCTCTTTTTTGAAGTTGTGGCAAGGAGTCAGATACTATGGGTGCTTATCAAAGAAAAAAAACAGATGTATCTTCTTTCAGTCTGGGTCCATTGGTTTGTTTTGGCAAATGGTATCTATCTTCCTAGCCATTCTGCTGCTGTGTAAGTTTCTAAATCGTTGTGGGATATGTTCCTTCTGGGAGATGCTGTGTCACAAGTACGTTTGTGATGACAGATGCTTGGAATCTCATTTCTGTTGAAGTCTGTGAATTGCAGATAAGTTTTGCTTTTCTTTTTTTTTCCCCTCCATTTTTTTCTTTTTTTTTTTTTTTTATTTGGAGTTGGAACCAATGACAGATAGAATAAAATTGCAATGCATGACCTTAACTGTGTCCTTGTGCAGATGCCTACAGGTTCTGCAATCTCAATATCCTTCTCCTCCACCTTCCCCAACTCGGGACAACCTGGCTGTGTTCTTTGTGTCGCTTTTATTTGTCAACCAGAACTCCTAATTGTAGAATCATAGTGTATCCTGAGCTAAAAGGGACCCACAAGGATCATCAGAGTCCAAATCCTGGCCCCGCACAGGACAGCCGCAAGAATCCCACTACGTACCTGAGAGCATTGTTCAAATGCTTCTTGAACTGTCAGGCTTGGTGCTGTGACCACTTCCCTGGGGAGCCTGTTCCAGTGCCCATCCACCCTCTGGGTGTAGAACCTCATTCTAATATCCAACTTAAACCTCCCTGACACAGCTTCAGCCCATTTCCTCGTGTCCTGTCACTGGTCACCACAGAGAAGAGATCAGTGCCTACCCCTCTTCTTCCCCTCATGAGGAAGTTGTAGACTGCAATGAGGTCTCCCCTCAGCCTCTTTTTCTCCAGGCTGAACTAATTAAGTGCCTCAGCCACTCCTCATATGGCTTCCCCTCAAGGCCCTTCACCATCTTCGTTGCCCTCCTTTGGAAGCTCTCTAATGGCTTAATACCTTTCTTATGTTGCGGTGCCCAAAACTGCCACAATATCCAAGGTGAGGCTGCACCAGTGCAGAGCAGAGCAGGACAATCCCCTCCCTCGACTGGCTGCCGATGCTTTGCCTGATGCCCCCCCGAACAGGTTTGGTCCTCCTGGCTGCCAGGGCACTGCTGACTCAGTCAATTTGCCATCCACCAGGATCTCCAGCTCCCTTTCCGCAGTGCTGCTGTCCAGCCTCTTGTTCCCCAGTCTGTATGTACATCCAGAGTTGTCCTGTCCCACATCCAGGGTTGCCCTATCATGCACTGCAGTGCTTTTTCTTGCTTTTCTTTCTCCACTTTAAGTGCTCCAAATAGTGCCAGCCTAGGGTGATGCTCACAGAAGTCATGTCAGGTGATGACAGGGGTGTAAACTCTTCTATTTCTGATTACTCTGGGAGCTACTGGAAGTTGCTCAGTTTAATTATTAAAATGCTTTTATATAAAGTAACTTCTGTTTCTTTCTAGCACTTTATATGACTTCAATTAAATGTTTTATCTTTATCTTAATAGGGTACTTCTCAAGCCCAAATTATTTTACTTGAAGATCAAATAAACTATTAGACACAGAGAACAATAAATATTATAAAAACTTAATATAAATAAATATCTCCTTTAAAGCAAGCAGCAGTGAAATTAAGGGAATAATTCCCTTGTAAAACTGTTGCTTACATTAAGTCTAGTTAAAATATGCTAATGGTAACTTTATCAAGCAGATTTAATCTGCCCTAAAACCTTGAATTATTTAGTAGCGGAATTTTTTTCTGTTTTAACTTCTGGATTACACAAGATATAAAAATGATACATGAACAAATTCAAATCAAGTTACCATTATCCCTGTGCAAGAAACATGAGCTGAGCCCAAAGCAAATGTGATTTTAGTTTAAAAGAATATTTTTAATAATTACTCTTCAGTTTTTATGACATTTATGCACGCTTTTTGATCTTTGGTTTGCAGATTTCTGATCTATGAGACAGTCAAACAGATGACACTTTTTAAGTAAAAAAAAAAAAGCTAGAGGATATGCATAAACTCATTTAACTCCAGTCTGAAGAGCAGTGCCAAGAGTGAAAGGACCCCTGATAGTGATGAGCACTTGCAACACATCTGTAAGGCAGCACTAACAAGTTTAAGGTTACATATAGGCAGCATTGATGCCTTTTTGGTTAATGAGACCCTTTTATGAAGTAGAGGTAGTGATTTTAATGACTTCAGTTTTCTTTAATTTTTCACGCACTGTAAATATGAGATTTTCTTTAGTGTTGTTTGGATGTGTGGTTAAAAGTGTGGTCTGTTCTAGAGAGCAATTTGGGAATACATCTGGCGTGTTAAGGATGTTGCCATAAGAATGACATGTTCTGAACTCTGAGTTTTAATGTGACTTTTGCAGATGTGCTGGCATTGAAAGGCAGTCCCGTGATGTGACTTTGAGTGGTTTTACTTACATTTATCACTTTTATTTCTGTTTTTTTGAGGGCACTTGTTACTCAAAATGGTCAATATTTGCAGTTTTTGTAGTGAAATTATTAGGCTGAACATTTTTTCATTCATGAATCTACTCGGCACGTTCTGAAACAGCTAGACATTTGTCATTTGCAACCAGCTTTAATTCTAGCAAAATGCTGGTCAGTTAGGACTGTGAGTGTTCACGTTTCTTTTGTACATGACTTGAAGACATTCATTACCTGAGGATAATTTTTTTGAGTTTTATGCTTGTATGTTAGTGCTGGGAACATACTGCAGATAGCAGGGATATATGCTTAAGGATGATGGATAATTAGAAATTTTAATTTTTTTTTAGATATATCTGGATGACACATCTTTCAGAGGTGTTCACAGGCTGGGAAGGTTTTAGAAAAGAGCATTGGAAAGCTCCTTTTCAACATCTACCTGAGTCCCCTGAAATTTGGAAATTATGGTATAAAGCCACGTTGGTAGTGCCACAATGTATGATCATCTTTGTAAAGTCAAGAAGCCTGGCTAAGCTTGTATCACATTACAAGTAACTGATATTGTGAACTCAACAGTATTTGTAATGACACAAAGTTGGTCAGCCTATATTGGAAAAAAAGAAAGGACATAATATCTTACAAACCAATATCAAATGGGATTATTAAACAGAAATCACACAGGTATAGAAAATGGAAAGATGATTACTTTTTTCCAAGAATAATTTAGATAAGCATAACTTTAGAGATACTTTGAACCTTCTTTCACTAATGCTAATAAAAATTGAAGTATCTGTTTTAGTAAGTGGAAGTTAGAATACTGGAGAAGGGCATATCAATAATACTTCATTTTACAGGTAAACTCCTTGGATCTCCATCTTTTTTTTGTCACAATAGCATACAATAGCTCATAAATTTATCAGTTTGCCAATTTATTTCAGGGTCCAATAAAATGGTAAGTGCCTTTGATAATTAAAGTACTTGTGACACCTATGTCAGTCTTAAATCCCCGACATCAGACTGTTCCTAGAAAGTTCAGCCTGTGGTCCTGCTTGCATTGTTGCCCCTCCACTGTGGCAACATTTATTTAATTGACCTCCTCATGAAGGTAATTCAGTAAGCTAAACCATACCATTAAAAAAAAACTGGGAAAAAAAGTAGTTTAATTCCAGGATGAGTTTGATGTGTGGCGGGACAAGAGTAGGGCTAGGACTGCAGAAGGGAGAGAACAAATCTGTGGCAGGTCTCAGCAGCTCTGGTCTCCGTGGCTCTACCTGTTATGACCCAACCTCTCATGGAGTCACAGGAGGAATGGCCTTTGTGTGTGTCCTTCATCCTTCCATTTGAGTGTTTCATGCCTCTTATTAGCGGGATCTTTTTTGGAAGAACTCTGAAATGGATACTCAACCCTCTTCTATAATAGTCCATGTTTATTAATTTCAGAAAATTTTGATTGATTTTTTGACAAAGTATGAGATCTTTAGTATTGACCTTTTACTGGATGAATGAGCTTATTGGTTCTAATTCTAAATAACAAGCATGGATTTTGAAGACTATTTGTGTCTGCCTAATCAGTGGAAGAAATCTTGTTGCTGAAACATTATCTGTCTGCTTCTTACTGTTTTTAAGTGAAGTGCTCGCAAAATATTTACATCTCCATGTTCATCAATATTTTCACTTCTGCTGACTTCTACGTGCAGGAATACAGGTTAAGCATGTTTAATTTTTTTCAACTATAATTTTCCATCACTCAGGAAGTTGCCATAGAAAAGAATGGATTTTCAGCTTCTCTTCTAAATCACATTATTTCCGTTTCTGCAATGAAAGCTACTGACTTTTCTTTTTGTACCTAATTAGTATGGCATTTTTGTAAACTGTCAGATATCAACCACTTCCCTGGATGCTCGTGAAGTATGTTTTTATTTACAAAATTCAGTCAGCAACTGAAGTGGTACAATAAAAATTGCGCTGTATGCTTTACGAGAGGAAAAAAGTCAATTTTTGTCAGCTTCCTGTCTAGTCAACAAAGAAACATAAAAGAAAAAGAGGACTGACAAATTTGTTTCCTTTTGCATCTGGCAACTGTTGCACACTAAAATAATATTTCCTGTAGCTATTTTGCTCCGATGTTCCAACATTTAAATTTTACTAAAACTGAATTTTCAAATGTCAATTTGGAAAAAATATGGGTTGGAGAAAATTTTGTCTGTTTTTCATTTGCACCAGACAAGTAAATTAGAGTACATGTGGAGAGTACTGGTTTTTCCTTGTGACTATGTTTTAAAAATGTCAAAAGCATCCAGTTGACCAGCCACATTACTAAAAGTGAGTTCCACAGATGAAAAATAATAATAAAAGAAAGCTGTTTGACAGTCAGTCTAGATTGTTCTTCCGTTACTGACTTTGAGACAAATTGCGCTTTAATAGATATACTTATTTGCTATGCCACGTGCATTTAGAATGTCCCAATCCAATTGCAAGTGAAAATGGTTTTGGACTAAGGAGCTATATTGTAAAGGAAAAGCTGACACTATAGTTTCTACAAGTATGAATATTCTGCTGTATTTATGTAACAGTTGAATTCAGAGCAAAGTAGAGGGCTCGGCCTGCAAGATATCAGGGCAATAAAAGCCACACTGATGATTTGCGTTGCATTTCTCTGAACTCCTTTATGCCATAAAGCTCTTAACTAAGAACTGAATCCAATAGGAGGTGTAACTATGACAAATGTGGATTTAATGGGACAAAATGTGGAATTAAACCATCTAATTTGCACCTAAGCCCCCTTTCCATGTAATTTTGATGTTCATCAGATGAATGAGGAAGACAGCAACATCCTGAAAGGGATCTGATCCATCCACTTCCTATGAGCCTAATGCACGAGTGCTCTCAGTTCTTTCAAGTCATGCAAGTCATTGTTAGCTTTCACGTCCCAGTGTGGTGATACTGCTGCTCATCAGCTAGCAGACGATGTGGACTCTTCTCCATACCTCCTAATTCTCAGAGAAGTTGTGCAATCCATAGATAAGGCTGTGGTAAAGCTCATCTTCATTTTTTTTTTTGTGAAGTCAGGTAGAAGGGAGTAATAAACCATCACAGGCTATGGGTGCCCGAGTGTGTTTGTTAAAGACAGAGGCTGTTGCTGATTGAGGGAAGTACTTCCCTGCTTCTGGCATTGTTTGTGCAGGATCTAGAGCCATTGCCTTCCTCCAGATGTGAGGTAGTGCCTCAGCCATGGGGCAAAGTTCTTGCACAAAAAACTTGTGAACTGAAACAGTGATTTGGGGGTTGTTTTTCAGTTATCTGCCCAGTTACTTAACTTCACATGTGATTTGAGGGTTGAGGTTTGTTCTGGGGTCTTTTTCTTCTCCTTTTTCCTCATCCTGTTTTCTTCTCTCTAGACCCTTTCTTAAAGGACACCACCTTTTGGACAAGCCCCTGAGTCTTACCACTTAACTGGTGCTTCTCAGGAGAGGAATAAAGTGACCTTTGGATCATTTGTCTGCAATAGCAAAGGAAGGAAAAAACCACTTTTTTGACTTTTGATTAATCATCTTTGCGCTTCTGAGCAGGAGTTGAGTCTTCTCTTCTGAGCAAGGGCTTTTGTAAAGCTGTGAGCTTAGCATTTAAGAGAAGTACCTCTTGCAACTTGTGTCTCTTCAACAGTCATGACTATATCCATCTGGAGTCTTTAAATATACAGTAATGTCCTTTGAAAGATAACTTGAAATGGGTGGAGTATTTCTGAGGTGTGCAGAGTCTTTAGGAGAAAAGATGCTCTTGTGTCCTGAAGAGAAAGCAGCTTGTAATCAATGACATCCTGGACAGGAGCAAAAGACAAAATTCAGTGGCCTTTCAGGAAGCCGAGCAATGCTTTCCCTTATGGCTTTTTAGGAGTCTAAACAGATAAATTATTAACAATGTCATTGCAAAAAATATTAGTTTAACTGAACTAAAGGTGTAAGTCAGAGCTTAAGAGAAGATGTCCAGGTGTTTTGTTGACTGGCAATTTGTTAAAATATTTGAAAACAAGTGCATAGTAGAGACTTCTGGTACTGCTTCCAGTGCAGAAATTATGGTAGGGTTATAATGCAAATACTCTGAAAACAGTTTTCATTTTAGGAAATACTTTTCCAATTTTAGATCTTCCCTGTGACTCTGCAGTTTTTAGAACTGGCTGTCTTCAACAAGTGGCTGAAATTTTTCACCAAAGCAGTTAAATGCAGCTTTTTTTACTGTAGCAGTGGTATTGCCATAGGGTGAACCTGTTTGGAAGTACTTTGAGATCTGTGAGGAAGAAAAGTGGGTTTATAGAATGAATTTTTGTGTATTTTGGCTGGCTGCTAAGTAGACTAAACATGCTACATGCTTTTTAAATCCTGTGTTTGACAAGGATGTTGAACTGCTTTGGTTACTACTGCTGTTTCCAGAATACCATAAGGTTCTTAAAATGTACCAATTAGTTGCTCGTTAACAATCTTGTGACTCTTTGTTGAATCTGCTGGTCAAAGTGAGGCCATCACTACCTTACCTGTTTCCTCCTCCCAATGTTACTGAGGGGCTGAGTGAGCTAGTGTTGTGAAGTATGAACAATGTATTTAAAATTGTTTATATTAGTTATTACTATTTTGTTGTCAGAATTTTTGAAAAAGTTGAGACTCCTTTTACAAGAAAAGACAACTTCACACGTTTTACTCAACAAATCGTTTGGACAGTTCTGATAAATTTATGCAATAAAAATTGCATACATTCTGGTAGAACTTGCTACTCCTTAAGCACTCTATCTTACAGAAAGCTCCAGGAAGGGTTTTAATGACAAGTTGTATATACCTGCAATACGCTATGGAGGTCAGTGGGGTCTTCCGTTAAGGTTTTCCTTGTAGAAGCTGCAAAATTTGCCAAATCTTCTTGGTAATGTCAGGCTGGGCTGCGTATTGTGGATGTTCATGCTGTGCAGGTACAGCCACAGCTTTAGGGGGTGATTGCAGCACTGATCTGTCTGTGCTGAGGAACCGGAGCCAGTGTGTGGTTTGTGCAGAGCCCTTGTTGCAGGTGCTGCATAACCACATAAAGCTGCATCGTTTCCTAAGTTGTGCAAATTCAGACTTGGAGAAAACCAAAGAGTAAGGAACTGGTGATGGAGAGTAGAGGACTAAGAAGGAGAAAGTGGACACCATTCCTGCAGCGTATGTGACATGGAGGCAGGAGGCCTCCCAGGCAAGGCCTTGCCTGGAGTGGTTGTGTTACCTGCAAGTGCACACAGCCTCCTCCGCTGGTGATGGGTCACACTGTCAGAGGGTGTTGTAAGGAAATTAGCAGCTGCATCAGTGAAGATGCTCAGAGCCACCCAGACAAAAGTCATGCTCAGGTGGTATGAATTCAGGACACAGCAGTCTGTGCCTGTACTAGAATATGTGTCACCTGGGTTTCTTATCTGAGCTCAAAGCTAGAAGTCCAGTTAATCTTCTTGTGCTTTTCTCACATTCTTTGGTGTGCATCCCCACTAAGAGGACTTTGCTTCTCCGTTTATTTAGTCTACTCAAGAATGGCAGAGGCCAAAGCCTCCAGCTTCCCAGCACTGTGTTGTTTTAAAGCTGTTACTTTTAAATGTATTTGTTTATGTTGATGTTTATGTTTGTCAGCTAACGGAAGGGAAAGCACTACTCATGGATATGCTGTAAACATTTGCAAAACAGCTTCACCGATTTCCTGTGTATCTCTCTTGAGGCATCTCCTTTGCTTTCAGGTTTATGAAAATGCCTTGAGGGGGGCTGAGGCACAGGAGGGCTGTGTCTCCCCTGCAGACTCGCTCTTTCACTGCACTCCCTGATATAACCGTGGCTTGCTGGGGCCAGGCAAGTGCTGGTTATTAAAGGAAAGACTTAGTGATGGCTGTGGACAGTGTGGCAAAGAGATGGCCACTTCATGAGGACCCAGAACCATCCCCACAGCCACAGGGACAGTCCTGGGCCCTTCGCGGCCCATGGTGGCCCAGCTCTGGAAGTGGTTGCCACCATGGCAGCCATCTCTTCCCGCATTGCCCAATGCTGCTTAGAGAGGGCCACTGCCTGTGAGAGGAAGGAAAGAGGGAGTCCACCTGGGCAGTTCCCTCTCATCCCGGTCATGCCTTTGGGTTGGCGAAACATTGGGAGATGGAGGGTGGCTAGGGAGTGCTGCATTGTCTGCCGGGCTGGTGGCCACCGCTGCCTCTTCCTCAACCTCTGCCTAGTTTTGGTGGTATTGCATTTTGCCTGCCTGCTGGTGCTGTTTTGGAACAGGCTTTCAACAACACTGAGCACCCATACTCAAACTTATTATATATACCACCTGTGCTTGTGAAAATGGGGTTGTGCACTGAGCAGTAAAGGCACAGGGACCAGAGAAGCTCCAAGACATTTCTAGAAAGCAGTGAAGCCCTGCGCATGTGGGCTTACTGCAAGGATGGCAAGGAGACTGTCATCTGTCCCCCCTGGTGCCACCAGAGTCAGAGGCAGCAGTTACAGGACAGCATTGTAATGACACTCTTTCCATCTTGCCAGGTTATGGCTGGATCCCGTCTTGTACCTCTAGAAGGTCCTGAAAGTGGTTGTGTGGATCCATCCCAGAAGTCAGCAAGAAAAACAAAGTTGTGTGATTTGTTACAGAGTCCACAGTCTCTCTGCTTCATAAATAAGACAGAAGTTTGATGTTTGGTTAGCCTTCCACTTGTATGCCCCTAGTGATTGCTAATGCCAGTTTCGCCAAACAGCCAAGTTTAGGGCATTTGGGTCTGTGCCATGTGGGACAAGGAGCACTTTCCTTTGTGTACTCCAGAGTAGTTGTATATGAGGCAAGTGGTTAAGCTCTAAAATGGCCATGAGGGTTCTGCAACAGGATTTTCTGTCCTCCCTGCAGATTTTTCAAATTAACAAGATAAGGAATGGGAGCTTCTTGCTTGTATCACCTGGCTCCAGTTTGCCCATCACAAAGTGGAAGAGCACAGGGTGGATTGTTAGCAATGATTACCATAATCAAATTTAGAAAGGGTCATGCCCTTTGAAATGTATTCCTGAAAGTGCTTGTCACTGGATGTTAGAAAGCCCTGGAATATGCTCTAGTCCTCAGCTGTCAGTGAAGTAACACCAGTGACTGCAACACCAGAGGATCCTAGTGGAACCTGGAATTTTTTTCACTTCTTTGAAGATAAAACTGAAAGTGGAGTTCTTAAATAGGAAAACAGTACAAAACCTACTGGATCAATACTGACTTGGTAAATACAGTCATCTCTGTTTGCTGGAAGCTAAACGGTGTCTGACAGTCTGTGGAAATAAACCTGCTAGTAGATAATGGTCATGGGAGGCTTTATATTTTTATGATAATGCTATGAGTTTGTATTCACAAACTAGTTATTTGCTTTGAGCTGTGCAGAACTGAGTGCTATAATGTGATATTCTGAAAATTTCTCTAAGTAAGCAAATACCTTGATTGTTTCCAGAGCTTCCTGTAAAAGAATGTAGTTAGAGGAAACAGTTGCTTTAAATGTCATTTTTGTCCAAATATGGAACAACAGAAATAACTATATTTCCTGTGAACTAACTGGAAGCCCCCTGGATTTGCATTACTTTGTGAAAATGATGTTCACATCACCAACGGGAAAGTCATGTTCACAGAGCAGCTTTCAGGGAATTCCCATGACCCTACCTCCAGGATAGACCCTTGGGGAATTTGGAAAAGAATGTAAAAAATGAGATCCCAACAACAAAACATTTCAGCTGCAACAGTTTGATATTCTTTTGACTCAGAAGACATGACTCTTTTTTAACATATTTTAAGTGAAGTACTTCCAACTGATGCTAATTTGCAAAGTAAATATTTCCTGAAATAATTAATATTAAACATTTAAAAATTTACTACTATTCCCTTGAGTGACTAAAGTACACTGGAGATTTCAGATAAGAATCTGTGGTCTGTCTGCAATTTTTGTATGAACATCCTGTATGATTCTGATAATACGAAAACCAACAACAAAACAGCCCTCCCCCCAACCAAACAAAGAAACCCTGCCAAAAATATATAAACAGCCCACTCATGTTCCAGTAGCCATAATGATTTTTTTTCCAATTGCATTTTAGAGTTTTTCTTAAAATCAGCTGGTATTCTGAAAATTGTGCAAGGCTTTTAAATAAAACCAGAGTTGAATTGTTGTGATTCGTTCAAAATTCATCCGGCATAGTGATACTTCAGACAATGACTTTTAATTCCTTTCAGATATTAATGAATATGTTAATTTGGGAATCTAAACTTAAAAGTTTTCCTGAAACTAATAGGGATACTTAATTCATGCACTGTCATACAAATAATCATGAAGTTCCACAGTTTTCCACTGTGTAGGTTTTTTCCAGGAGATTTTTCATCTGGTCTAAAGCAATCCCTAGAAGACATATTAGGAGAGTGGCTCTGCATTGACAGAGAAATGAGTGGGGACTACTGCTTCCTTCTGTCCTACTCATGTACATCAACCTACAAGCAAAGAAGGAAGGTCTTCAGGAAAATGAGTATTTTAATTCTTCTTATCCATTCAAGGTTTACTGAGCCTTTGGAGATTTTTGGGTTGCACTTACTTCCATTACTTAAATATAGGCGTCTGGTGCCTTTTGAAATATTTACATAGACTGAGCAGATATGACCAGGGACTCAGGGGAGAGTGGTGCTGTTCCACAGGACATCTGGAATGGCACTGTTTGCTATCCTCTGTGAAGACTAGATCTACAGAAAATTGAAAAGACACGACCAGGAACTTTAAATAGCTACTGCATGACAGAAACTTCCAGTCATTGCTGATGAGAGCTGAACTTCAATTGGTGACCTAGAGGGTGAAAGCTGTAAAACCAATAAACCTTCCCTTGGTTTGGGGAATTCCCTTAATAGTCATAACTGAAGTCTCCCCATGATTTGCTGGGAAAAAAAGGAAAAAAGGGACATGAAGATAGGCTGCCAACTGTTTTGTTTTGCTTTTTTTTTCTAATGGGGAGAAAAAGAACTTAGGAGAGGAGTAAAGACTGGAGCTTGCTGACATTATAAAATAATAAAATGTTCCCTTTTGTTCGTTATTTATCTGTCTGTAGAGATCTGAAATTAATGGGTTTACAAATGAAATGAGAACTGTGCTCAATTTCTGGTCTTTGCCTTAAGTCCTGAAAATATAGCAATGGCAGATGTTTCTTTTCCTGAGCCATTTTAAGAGTTGAAGTTCAAATCATCAGTCCAGGAAAACTGGCTTTGTGTCAAGTCCTACAAGGGAGTATAACTAAATTTTGCTAATTTGCTAGTACAATCTGTATTTTTTGTTATCCTCTTTGTCCTAAGTAAGTAAATCAGAAGTTTTAGCAACATGATTTTTTTTCAAAGGTATTAATAGACTGCAAAATCAATTAACAAAAATATTAAGGTTTACTGGAATATAGCAGTGATTTCCTCTAGTGGTACTCTGCACACAAAAGAGCAGTTCAGCTCATTCAATAGTTCATCTAAAGGATGAAGACAAGAATAGTAATACAGCCAGGGAGCTATTTTGACATTCAGTAAAGAGAAGAAAATATGAGGGGAATGCAAGATAAGTGTCTTGCAGTTGGCATCACCTCCCTATTTCTGTATTTGGTGGGATGTGAAACGTGAAGATGTTATTGATCCAACTCTCGTGTCAGCTACATGAGTTGTATGTACATGTACTTAGGAAGAAGTGTGGTGTCTGCTACATAGGGATAAATCTCCCTTGGCCTTCCTGCTTTCCCCGTTAAGACTAGGTTAGCATAAGACCAGAAAGGAGTTGATGTTGTGGAGGTTCAGACACTGTCAAACAGCCATCCTATTGGCATTGCCATTCTTGTGTTTCAGCTTGAAACTGGTATTGGAATTCAGCTCAAATTGGGATTTGAACTAAAGCAATGTAGAGTGGGAAATCTACACTGTTTAATTACAAAGCATAATCAGTTAAGCATTACATCTAACCAGAAAATGTAATTTTAAAATTAATGAATCATGAGATGAAATAATTATGATTATTTTTACCTTTTTAAGCATTTTAGCTATGAATTAGGAAAATCAGAGAATTTTGATATCTCTGCTAATTTCGCCATTCACCTGTTCACAGGATTTTCTGTTTTGAAAGACAATGTATTTTGGGTAGGAGAAGTGACTACCTTCCCTGGAATGAGATTTTTAACATGAACAGGGTTAAGTAAACAGTGAGAATTTAATTAAATTTCTACCTTCCGTGAGTGCTTTGCAGGGTACAGTGTGAACTCAGTTGATACCTATGCAATTAGCCTACGCTGGTGGCTAGCTTAGCAACTGAAACTCAGTAAGCAGAGTCTGAGGTGATGTTGTGGGAAAGGGAATTACATTTTGTCTTGAGAAATGCACTTCTGTAAGAGAGTGGAACATCCAAGAACTGACTTGGCCTTTGTATTTTTTTGGACATGTCTGTAGCCTCCAGAAATGGTGCATTTCCAAATATGGCAGTCGTCTCCCTCCTAGGCTGCTCATCTGGCTGTTTGCATCGTTCCTGTGCAAGTTCCAAGCACTACTCCTCAAATGCCAGGAAAGTAGCTGGACGTGGAAAAACAGTGCAAAACGCAACAAGTCTGTAGTTAAGATCTGACAGATGTCTTACAGGCTGCATTGCAGACCAGAGTTTGTTCCATCTGCTGCATAGAATTTTAGCAGCCTTCTCAGTTCTGTCACTAACAGGGCTTAAGGCTTCTAAGGCTCAGTACGTGGTCATAGAAGTTAGAGGTCTGGACTGGGATGCCCCTTCATTAGCAGAAATTTTTTTGAACTATACATTAATATGATAGTGAATAAATCGCTGTCTTTTATGTATACAGTTTGCATGTAGCACATCTGTATGTGTGGTGTTGAAGGAACATAATCTTTTTATGGTTTAATACTGATTTGCTATGATGATTCACTAAGCTTATCAGTTGCAGACAGTCTGGGAGAATGAAATGAAACGGAAATGCTTGTCAAAAAATGAAGCAATCTGTATCACTAAAATGAGCTTCTGTTTCTGGGCGGACTGATATTTTGTGGGAGGAGTAAGATAAAGTTAATGTCTTCAAATGTTATATGAGAAGCTGGCCTGTGGTGCCAGGAAGCTGTGGCTATTTGAAAACTGTGAGCATACCATGCAAAATAGGTGAGGTACCTGCTGCAGTGCACTGGGCCAAAATCTTTGGATTAGCCTGTAACTGGCTCCTAGACAAGGGGTAAAGAATCTGCCTTTTCATCCACCACTGCCCCCCAGCCGATTATTGCCCAGTACTGTTCCACGTCTGTTTTTGCACTTGGAGGACAGCAGTGACTGTTTCAAGCTCCATGCATTTTCTGGGGAAAGTATTGTTTTGCAAATGATGTCTGGGAGATATGGCAAAGTTATTTCTCTCTATTTGTCTCATTATCTCTAGTCATGTATAGTGAGAAATTATTAACTGGATTGTTCATGCCATGAGACTGATTTAAAACCATAAAAGTTTAGGAATAAGCAATAATTTGCATGGTTTCAGTTTAATTGTCTTGTGATGATTCCTGTACTTGCTTTAACCATCTTCCTTTCTCCCAGTGTCTCATTACTTAAGTGCCCTTTTGACCTCCTCAAATTGACCTTTGATCCATAAGCTTTTTCCAGTCTGGCCCTCTCATCTTCCCAGAGGACCAGGAGGAAAAAGCTCATACTTCTTCCTAGTATAGGCAGAATGTTATCACATCCCTCAGATTCTAAATACATTTTAGTAGTTGAGGATAATGCTATCCAGTAGTGACTGTCATCGTTGGCCAACCTCCCATCCATCTGCAAATGTTCAGTCAGTGATAGTAAGAGATGATGCTATTGTAAAATAAAGGCAGCATTTTGTAGAGGAGATGTCCTGTTCTGGCAAATTAGACTGCAGCACTTGCTCCTTCTTACCTTCCTCGCCCATGGTTATTCTAATCTTAAGCTTAAGAAACAGGAAAAATTGAATATAATGCAGTCATTTTTGTGAGGATAAAAAGAGACTCAAAAACACAAGCCCATTCTTCTGGCCATGCTAAATTTAAGAACAAAACCCTGCTTAAATAACAACATACTTTTTTCCTAAAACAGTGCATGTTAAATAACAGGCTGAAGGAAATATGCGGGGATTAACTTCAAAACAGATGTTTACAATGAGTCAGTGATGTATTTTAATTACATTCCCAGATGCAATTAAAACAGACTTCTTCTGAATATAGGGGATGTGTTGATAAAACTGATAACATTCTGCATGATGCTGGAGGAGGAAGTATGAGCTGCAAGCATGCGTCCTCCAGCTGTGATCTCATCAGGTCTGAAAAACTAAGAAGGGTCACACCAGGTCACTTCTTGTAATGGGAGACCCAATGTTTTTCCAGGCATAACCATGTACTGCAAGGAGTAGCCGATTATTCTGTGGGTGGCACTTTTCCCTCCTGATCCTTACTGAAGCTGCACTGCAGCATGTATTGATGTTGTTTTCAGATCCAATTCTCTTTTCGCATAGTATGATAAATATTCATTCTAATCAGTGTTAATTCTCATCTTTCTGTGAATTTATAATATAATATGGTAAAATGCTATAATAATGTAAGAAAAAGTTGTTATTATATTTTCTTTATGTTGATATAGAGAAAGTTTGACTTCAAAAAACAAATTCAGTGGATCTGCATATACAAAAAAAAGGATATCAATAAAAGCAACAAATTTTTCAGGAGCTGATACTTTAATAGTATCAATAATTTATTGATAGATACATTAATATATATAAGCCTTTAATAATTTTATTTCTCTTTAATGCTTTACTTTAAAATAAAAGGTATTTACCAAGTAAAAATGTTATTGTATTATTTAACTTTCTGGAGGAATACTTACTGATCTTATGGGGGGCTTTCCAAATTCAAAATGAATTAGGTATATTTTCTCTTGGTTGCCCAGAAGTACTGAGGTCATAGTAGGCTGTGGAGCCCCCAGGTGTAAAGGGACAGGTGCCCAGCATCTGTGCTGAGATGTGGCTCTGGGGAGGTGCCATCCTTGACTGCTTGCGAATAATGGCTTAAAGAGGCTGTCGAAGGATCTCGTGTGCACTGGTGGAATATTCACTGATACAAACATTTTGCTTCTTTTCCTCTTTGTTTCTGAGGGGCATGATAACAGTAAAATCAATAGACTGCTAAGTTGCTTACTACTTGCTTCATGACTATGAGGGGGAAAAGTAGGGAGTAGTCTAGATGCACTTAAGTGCACAGAAGTACTTTGGTAGCACAAATCTGCTGTTGGATTTTACCTGTGCATCAGTTAATCTGACTTCTCTCATGTTACCATATGTGCTTAAGCAAACATTCCCCATGCTGACCAACCTTGCAAGTCAGTGTGGTACTTCTGACATCCCTGGCTCGTTGTGATATGTTCTGCCTGTCACCCAGTTCAGACGTTTAATTCTCAATTTCTCTTTTATTTTCAGGGTTGTTCCGGTTGTGGAAAATGTGACTGCAGTGGAGTAAAAGGGCAAAAGGTAAGTGAGCTGTCTCCATTTTTCTTGCTTATTTCAACCACAGGGTGTGTAACCTACCTGGAGTCAGGTGAACCATTGCTTTTGGTGAAGACTTGCACTCCAGGCAGTGTTGCCAAGGCCAGGCCACATGCTCTTCAATGGGGTTCTCAAAAAGCAGCCAGCTCGATGTCTGCAGAGAGCAGGAGGGGCCAGGGGTGGGAGGCAGTCAGTTGCCTTCACTGCAGGTTGAAGTCCCTAGCCCAGTGCTTGGCTATGCCTTCCCTCCTCCCCCATCGAGTGGGATGCTAACCCATCACTCTCACCTTTCCTAAGCCTCATCTCCAGTCTTTTCAGTTGGTAGCAGGCTTCACATCCTGAGCGCCTCTGGAATTGAGGCAAGCAGCTCAGTTCAGAAATGCTCCTCTCAGCATGCTGTGCTGGGACCTGGTGGTCCAGCAGACTGTCTTTCTTCTAGACAGGCATTAAATGTAAAAAATCAGGATGAAAAACTACTCTAAGTTGAAACAAGAGTGAGGGCAGATGATTGCTCTCCAGGAAGGCTGTGATGCATCATAATCAACATAGCCTGACCAGGGTTAGCCCTGGGAGGCAATGACTTGTAATAGGAAGAAGTAGAGTAATAATAAACTTAAATACAGAAGAGTGTTGCAGGTCAAGGAAAAAAAAAAGGTCAAGAAAAAAAATAGTATTTAAAACTTTTTGAAAGAATCTTGCAAATGAGTTTTAAAGTTCCCATTCAGTTATCCAAACTTTTTGTGTATGAAACATAAAAGGCTCTTCAAAGCCTTCTTTTAAAGCAGTAACAGTGAAAAAAAATTATAGTGTATTTAAGCATTCCATGAATTCCCCCTCTAAATTACTTACTTTTGTAAATATTGCAGACATTCAATCACTCTCCTTATCTCTTCCAATTTTGTTGTAGAGATTTTAATCTACAGTGTGTTCTGTTGTGCATGCACATATGCTGTGTATCTACCATTATAAATGAGTGTAAACCAAAGTTTTGTCATCCTGTGATTGCTGTGGGTACATTTTTGAGGTAAGTTGTTTAGGTCACCAAAGGAATGCTTAGAAAAGGTGGGGGGTTTGTTTGTTTTTTGTTCTGGAGGGTTGTTTTGTTCTTTGAAATAAATAGGCAGCTGGTGTTCTACATTGTCTCGGATGCAATAGCTGCATGTTTATGGATGAGAGGTTTAGAAATGTTTGTTGGTGGCTTTTCTTTGGTGTTTTCCAGACCTAGGAATGTAAATTGCTTAATTGGAGACCCAAGCAAGATCATTTTCTTTGTAACAGAACATAGATTAATTTGTGACACAGATGAAAAGTGTTGACGTTCAAAACATCTTTCAGATGGAGTCTCCTTTTTTTTAATAACCTAATAACTGTTTAATAGAAGTCAACTATATATTAAAAACAAATACAAGAAAGACTTGGGAAAGCTTCAAAACTCTGAATTTATTCCTTGATATCTTGATCTTATTTTTCAGTAACAAGTACAAATGAGTCATTGTAGAATGAAAGAGACATGTTATAACTCTCTTGTTGAAAGACATTAGTTTTCAGTTCATAGAGTATGCCAGCATCTTGTAACAAGATCATTTTAAAAAGTGATAGCTTGGGGAAATAAATAGCATTAAACCTTATGCTTCATTTATTTCCAGCTGCAATTCTGTCTCTTTGCTAGAGTTCTTGCTGGCATTTTTCATTTCCATAGTCCAGAGTCTTAAAATGTTCTCTTTTAAAAGAAATAGATGCTTGTCTGATATGCTAGAATCCCAAACTACCTCACATTAATGTAGACTATTTAAAAATGTAGAAGAGATAAAAATATCCATAGGAACCGAAATCATAGTAAATTCCAAATCCCATGCAAAGTTGTCCAGCATGTCAGTGTACTCTACTCTTCCTAATGAGTTCCTCACAAACTTCCTTGACTTTAAGCAGGAATGCAGTGAAGTATTTACATCATTTTAGACTGTGTAGGAAATGCAGTTGTTGACATTAGAGACATCAAGACAGGTGAATGAATAGTTACACCTGTAAAACAGTAGTCAAGAAAGGCATTTTAAGGTATTTTGGAATGCATTTAACATGGAACTTGATTCAGATCAATGCTTGCTCATTATGTTAACACCTTGAGGCTTTCAAATGTGTACTCATGATTTTGAAGAGAAAATCTTTGCATTAAAAACATGTTCCCGCTGCCCTTGTTTCAGCTTAGAGTAGTTTCTCATCCTGATTCTTCACATTTAATGCCTGTCTAGAATAAGGACAGCCTGCCACCATGTCCCAAGCCTGAAGACAGAAGGTGATGAGGGAAAGTAAGAGGAGCATCCTTCCTGCTTGCCTCTGTAATATTTCTAGAATTGGTCTTTCCAACCATTCTGTTTGGATTTGAAACATGCCTCTGCTAAACATGGTTCCCATTAACACACACATCAGTAGCAGTACCTGTTACCTCAGAAATCTACGTGAATGTTGCTTATTCAGAGGACAGATTAGAGAGACTGACCCTCGCCAAGATCCAGGCTAGGAGAAGGCTGCCAAGCCCAGCTCTTGTGGTACCCCAGGAGACCACATTAGAGAACATCTGCTCTCCATTTCTCACGTAGCCACTTGTGTGGGAAGCACATATCCACTCTGCCCTGCACCATCCACAGCCAACATGTTGCCTATACTGGAAACCCTTTTGATCTGGCTTCCATGTCATGCAAAAGTGCACAGACACTGAAGGGCCTTTTCCAATCCACCCACACCAATTTACTGCCATGGGAGCTTCGGGAGCTGCGGAAGTGGGTGCTGAGTTTACCCTTTAATGCCTTAAGTATTAACATCTGGAGAGATATTTCCTACCGTAGTGTGGGAAGAAGTTCCAGACCCTATAGTTTAGTGGGGTTTCATTAAAATTCGTTTGGCCAAATAATCATATTAATGATCTCACCAGAAAAATCGCTGAAAATGGTCTTTGACTTAAAAGCTGTAAAGTACCCAAGAAATATTACCCAACAGCATTTCAGACATGGAAGAGTAAATTACATTGGCATATTTTTTCTCTCACTTGAAAATATTTTCATCAATATGATGGCCATATTTAGAGTACATTTAATATATTCTCTCATCAGACTGTTTCCATGAAAATTGCATCTCTATGGTAAACTCCTTTAACATGACTCATACTTTATCAAAGGCTTATAATTGACAAAGTCTAAGGGTTTTCATCCCTTTCAGAAAATTTCAGAAAGTGAGCATAATTGCAACAGATGGCCCTTATCCCATAAAGCCTTTATTATTGCACTAAACATCAGGCTGTTGTTTTAAGCTATATAATGTCAAGTATCACATAATTGCCAAACAGAAGGTGCAGAAATATTAGAAAAGCATAATATTGCTAAAATAATAAATAATACCTTACTGTTTTCTATTAGATTAGCCTAAAACATCTTCATTTGTTGCCTCTTATGCTTTTTATTTGGTTTTCTGCATAACTTGACTGTTCTCTTGAGCCTCGCTGAAGTGTGAGATCTGTTTAAACTGATTAGAGTTTTGAATGCTTGCCTACATTTTATTGAGCTACTCTGAAGTAGACTGAAGCTGTGTTTTCTCTTTTATGCCTACCTAGATTTTGAGAACAATTTCAAGCAGCTGTGGAGATAAGAACTGCCTAGCCATTAGTGTGTGTAGAAAAAGCATCTTAAGCATTTCATTACCATTTAGAACAAAGACTGTACAGAGATGAGTGAAATTCTCCATGAACTGACTTTTTCCAAGAATGTTCATTCTCTCATTCATGACCATTTGCACTCCTTTTACTCTGTATCAGAAACATGTATAAGTGGAACCTTGCTGTAAGTAATACAGAATGATTAATCTTCTCAGACTTATTAGTTAGAATGCATTGAAGTATAAATCATCACTCTTTAGTATAAATATTTTATGATGATTTCACTGTCTCAGCATTACCCATTGAAAGTCGAAGTCACAAGAATATCAAACATGCTTTCATAATTGAGCATGAAGTATTGCAAATTAAAAAAAAATCTTTGCTAGGATGCTCTGAAAGAAAATAGAAAAGAAGAATAGAATTAGCTCTAAATGAAACTGCTGCTTTTGACCTTTTGTTTGTTTGTTTGTTTGTTTGAGAGGTAAAAAACTTGAGCAAGTAATTTTATCTTGGCTTATTTTTGCTTGCCTAATTCTGAGACTGTATTATATGTACATAAAAATTACTTCTCCATTTCCCTGATGAGTGCATCATTCCTGTGTGGATTGACCATGCCACACAAGTACACAAACTGGCTTTGCTTGAGGTATTTTGGGTCTGGAAGCCAGGTAGCTCTGACTTGGACTGACAGTCAGTGGGACATCTCTGGAGTTCCCTGTCAACAGGACCAGTGACCAGTATTTTCTCTCCTGCACACTACAGTCTTAAAAATCACTCATCGTTTTGTTGTCTGCAGGGGATTGTGCTTCTCCTGTGTAATGAAAAGTTGACTGTTGCAGTGGACTGTGTCCACTTTTTTTTAAGGTTTACCAGATTGGGAGGACCTTTGAGAGTCTTCCTGTCATTTTAGGTATCAAAAGGTAGAGCAAAAATATTTGTGATATTGATGATTTAACACAATATAAAACCTCTTGTTGGAGAGAAGCCCCGGCAGTCAGTGGGAAGATCACTATTAAGTACTTCTGAGTTTTCTTGAAGATATAGCAGAGGGCAACAAATCAATTCCTTTAGTGGAGCAAATCAATAATCACCAGATCTATGGTTTTCATAGTCAACTTTTATTAGACTTTTTTTTAAATCAAAATTTTTTTGTTAACGCTTTTCATCGACTCTACTTGGTTTTAGTAAATACAGCTCAGTGTTTCTATTCTGTTGGAACTTACTTGGGGTACAGCACCTATTTATGCCTGAGTTGTAAAGAGTTTGAGCTGAGGACCCTAAGGAAACCACAACTAAATAATATACCCTGGAGACAGCCATAACGTTGGCAAGAGAGGTGACAGGCAATGTAGGAGATAAGAATGGGTTTGCAGTTCTGAAAGGGATAATAGATAACATTAAATCATCTATGGAAAAGGCTAATAGATAACATGAAGTCATCTAACCATTCCTGAAAGGGCAGAATCAGAAGACAGTAATAAAATAAGCGAAGATATTGATCAGCTGCAGATCTGATGTTCTGCAGGGAAACTTGTGATTCATAAATATTTTTGAAAATCAGGACATTGTCACAATGTTTTTGTCAATTCTGCAGTGACAGTAGTATATTTTTATTGATTTGCCCTTCACTCAGAGAAAAACAATCCTTTTAATTCAAATCAGGGAAAAAGAACACCCATGTTTCATAAAGAGAGCTGCTATTCTTGAAAAGAACAAAATGTCAAATGACTAAATAATATTGAGTTCTACTGTTTCCCAACTGTCAGACTATACTGCTAAGTGTCATCTGAAACCATCAGCTTTTCTTAGTTTAAAATAGTCATAGGAACCATTTGTCCCATTTATCTCTGGCAAAATTTTCTATGATATTTTTTTGTACTCAAGTACAGTGGGTATCTTTGATTAACACAAACTAGTAGATTACACTGATAAGTTTTTCTTTAGGGAAAGAGGGCTATAAAAGCAGATATCGCAGTAGTACTGTGTGATGGGGCATACTCATATTTGGTTTTCAGAGCTGACTTTTGAAGGTTTTCACAAAGTAGTATTTCAGTTGGCATAATGTGACCTTTTAAGCAGCTCTTGCTAGATGCATATCTTTGCTTGCAAAGGTGTTGGCGTAATGAGCTCAGACATTTCTTCATGAAATAAAACAAGCTCACATGGCTTGATTTTACATTTATACAACTGCTGTTAGTGTATGTTTTCATTATGGTTTCTCAAAGAATTAGAGGACCTTAGTTTGATCTGAAGTATGTGAGCCTCCAATGAAGTCAGTAAAGTTTCCCAAATGAGAGATCACAGTAAGATAAGAAAAGACATGTATAAGATCTCTACTTCTCTGAAATCTTCATGATCGGGAATTGGAGCCACCCAGTGCCTGTGCAATACCCATGCATAGCTTGGAATCCTCCCAAATTTAAAATTATGTCCATGCAAGCAGAATCACACTTGCGGTATCTACCAACTACATAATGATTACCTTTCAGGTAAGTACAACACCTGAAAAAGGGCTACAGAACAGTAAGTTAATTGAATTATAGATAACACACCAAAGAAAGTTGAATTAGATTATGAAAAAAAATATTAGTTTTCAGTAATAGATAAAATACTCTCCTATACAGTCTATAACAACAGACATAAAGCAAAATTAAGGTAGCACCAAGGGAAAAGAAACTTAGACTTCTGCCTCGAAAATCATATTTCTCTCCCTTAGAATATTTAAGAGTGACTAGAATGGCAAAACCTACCCATAAACTTTGTGGCTCTTAAAGAAAGCATGTGACAGCCTCCACTGAAGTTCAGCTGGAACATTTTAAATGTATTGATATGCCAACAAAAATAATTCTCACCAAGGCTTGTGTCAAAGGTCAGTGTGCACAGTGTACTGAGTTGAGTGAGTGAGTGAGCACAGTCACCAACATCAAATGGGATGTCCTCTCACTCTTTTCTCACTGACTGTAAACAACTGCAACAAAAGCGTTTCATGGCTAGTTAGCAGAATACTAAAAGCCTTGAGGGAGTTTGGTAGGTTTGCTCATCTGCCAAGCAAAGAGCGAAAGGTGATGCAGAACTGTAAAAGAAATGGATTTAAATGATGGTGATGGAGGGGAGAGACTCTAGTACAGAGGGGCAGTCTAAAATGCCCTCTGGCTCCAGTGTCAGGAGATAGGTGAGAGAAAGGGAGGAATATCAAAGGCTTGCATAGCGGAGCAGTGAACAGAGAAGCCAGTGCTGCCTCCATCTGTATGCAGCATTTTTAACAGGATTTGTGAGTTAAGGATGTGACTGCAAAACCTCAACTCAATCTTCATTTCTGTCTGAAAGTGTGGAGAGAGAAGCTGGAAATCCAGTTAGGACACATTCAGCCTCATGAAACTCCTCCAAAGGGATCTCTTCAGGAAGTTCTGGGTATTAAATGCAATGAATTTATAACAGTGCCAAGGCAAGATAACTGAGTGACAGTTTCCCTCAGCAAAACAAAGGAAAAGATAGTGTTTATGAAAGGGCAAGTCTAGAGTATAAATTTTAGATAACAAAACTGCCTTTGCCCCCCACCTCTCACTGGGCTCCATCAGCTTTCAAGAAGAGCAGGGGAGATTGGGGCCCGAGGGAAGGGCTGTGCCATGGGGCTGGCACTGTCCTATGACCCTGTCTGTGTCACTTCTCCTCAGGGTCCTCTGGGTGGCAGTCATACATCACGGATTTAATTTATTCTTTATTCTGACAAGCTGACAAGCCCCTTTCACCTGACCTTGTCCTTTTTTTTCTTTTCTTTTCTTTCTTTTTTTTTTTTTTTTTTTTTGGTCAGAAAGAGAACCTTAAAGTCACTAGCTAAGCAACAGACCAAATTCTGGTTGGCATTCCCTGACAATGATACTGATATCCTGTACAATGTCAAAATAAGGAAGATACTTGTTTTCATTATTATTAATGATTATTGCATCTTTGTTAACTTTAATGATTTAGGCTGAGCAACCCTGGAGGTACTGCAAAAGTATATATTGTCGTGTCTGTTTTACAGTGGATCTGGTTGAGACGAGGCATTAGAGATTAAAGTAAAGAAGTGGTAACTTACACTTTTGAGGCACAATGTTATCTGCCTTGTGGTATTTACATGATTAAAAGTCAGAAGCCAGAATATTTCTTCTAACTTTTGTGGAAATGTATTTTACTCCTATGGAACTTTCAAAATGTTTAAAACTTCAGAACTGCCATTTCCAACTAACCCAAAAAAGCATCTAGACTAGCACTGTCTCAAATAGTACTGTCTGTCATGTACCCTCCAAGATATGAGCTACTTCATTATGAGAACTTTATTGCAGTCTGTACTGTCTAGGTCCAGCTGCCCATGTTTTTACTATTTATGGAAGAGATTATTTTCTGTAAATATGTCTATGACAAACCTTTGGCAAGAGAATAAAACTTGCATGTAACGTCACATTTCATTCCAGGTCTAGGATCTGAACAAAAATAAATTAAAAACCCCTGAAAAGTTTAAGACTCTTTTTTTTTCCTTCTGTTTCATCTTTATATGTGAACCTTTAAACAATGCCAAATGCAAACAAATGCTAAATAATTTTCATTAATGAAGAAGGAAGGGTGTGGAGCATTTTTACCCCTTATATTATTGGACCTTCAGCCCTGGAAGTGATTTAACACAATGTGCAATAAAACAAAGGAAGAGTTACTCAGACCTAATGTGTTCAACAGATGATTAGAAGGGGTGGGAAATATAGCACCCTTTTGATTCAACCTGTCTCCAGGTGATAGAATTTCCTTTTTTTTTTTTTTTTTACAGTTCAAACACATTTGTCCTTCAGATGTCCTCTTCCCTCATAGTTCTTTGAGGTTCTTCTAACTGAAGGGAAGAGGCTCTTTGACCCATGTCTGATAAAAGATAAAAAAACTAAAAAAAAAGAAATAAAATTGGAGAACCTCATATGTACTTTTATAAAAATATTTGTGTGACTTCTTCCTGAAATATCATGAGCTCTGTGTTGTTCTGTTGGGTTTTTTTTTTTTCAAAAATCAGGAAAAATTTAAAATAAAGACAATTAACCACATACTTTGGTGTTAAACTACCAAGCTTTGAGCAGGCAGACTTCCGTAGTTGAAAATGAAGTTTCCTTGCTGTCTATTGACTTCTCTCTGGTTTTGCATTCCTGTCCTTCATATATCAACCCCACAATCATGCTATGAACAAATACGTTCCCCTGAGCATCCTAGCTACTTATGGATCTCTAACATTTATCTGCACTGCAGGGAAATATCACACAAAACATATATCAACCAAAGACACATGAATGTAAGGAAATATTGAGAGCCTAAAGTAAGAGTGTACATGGCTCAAGAAGTCCAAAAAAGTGAAATTTGGGCAACTGCACTGAAAAAACTGATGACCACATTTAGAAATTGAGGAATAACTATGGGGTGAGCAAGAAGAGGAATTACATGAAGAAGACTTGTTAAATTATGTAGGGAGGGGCTGTTATTTACAGCTGGTTTTACTGAAATTGTACGACAATAGGCAACCAATTTCTTGACACCAATTAAATGGAGCTATGATTGGCTTTTGAATGTTAATTTTACTTCACTCAGCTTATTTTACCTCTTATTCAGCTTCTTAATGTCTTTTAGACACACTATATATCCACCCACTTGAACACCAAATAAGCACATAGATGCTGATATGTAGGGAAAAGGATAATCAAAGATTGTTATTTCTATTTTTATATTCCTGGGAAGCACTTAGCAGCTTCCTGAGGAATGTTCTGTGCAGCCATGAGGTTCCACAGAAATATGCTTTCTGCCTAAGCATTCTTTTGTATTTAGGAGGCAGAGGCCCAGGCTCAGTCCCTGAACCTTAAACTTGAATAGCCTTCTAACTAAATGCTTATATCGATAGTGGAGGTTTATACCCCCACTACTGGAGGTTTGGGCTCCTCTTGTATCAAGCTCCACAGGCTCCCCAGTGTTGTAAATTCATGATGCTTGGGAAAGGGTACTTTCACAGTAGGAAGAGTAATTCTGTCAAGGAGTGAAAAACCAGAGATGAAAGAGGTGCTATCATTTGGTGGTCAGGGCACAGCCTTTGCCCCTTTGTATATGAACCTGTATGGCACTGGCTTTTGCACCATAAGTAGGTGCTTTTCAGTGTTCACCCCTCAAAATGCAGCCTGAGAGCTCATTTAACTGTGGGACTGAGGGAGTCCCATTGGTGGAACTCACTGGGGAGGGAGCAAAGTGAGAAGGAGATGGCAGAACAAGCAAAAGAGATCATGAGTAGAGAGTGCTCTTCCCCAGCAGCTGTTGGGGTGTCTTGTTGTCGTTGTACGTGTCTGTGTATAAAATAAAGCAGCCGTGGTAGTGCTTGAAGTTGTGCAGGGGACTCATCCAGCCCACAGCCAGCCTGACTGGGGAGCTGTGCAGGTGATGTGAAACTGTCATGGCCACTCCTTCTGTTGGTCCTGCCAAAAATGCTGAACTCATGTTTCCATGTGAGTGAGCTCTTTCAGATGCTTCCTGGCAGTGCAAGAATCCAGATTTTGCTGACTCTCCCCCCTCTCCCCCCTTCTAGACCTCTCTTCCATTCTAAATAGTATCAGGGACTCAGCCTCAAAACTTTTGGGTGAGCCAAAATCTTTACAGAGCTCCTACACAGATTCTTTGCATGTCTTCGGAGTTATGTTTCTGTAATTAATTACTTGTTACTTGTGTGGCTCCAGAGTTGTATAGCTATAGTACAGATAGATTCTGCTGAAGAATGTGCAGTGGGAATTTTGTAATGTTAAACATCCTCAGTGCATTTGAGGACACATGTCCTGTGAGCATATAGTAATAATTCTGTTTGACTGATATCTACTTCACACATTCAATAAAATACTGAAAATGGTAAGTGCAGCTGAGGACAAACAGATGATATTTATTGTACATGTTTATTTTATTCCTGAAATATATTCAGGGCCGGTGCTCCCTCTGGTGGTTAAAAAGACTCTTTCGATAAAGAATTGGATAATCCTCATCTCTCTGTCTTCACTAATGTAGCACTGAGCCAATTACAATTCTCTAACACATGTTTAAAAGAGTGTGGAGAGAACACTGTGACTTGAGAGTATTAGCTTGCACAATAGTGTTTCCTACCACGCAGTATAATTACTAGTCTAACACCTTGGAGCCGATTCACTTAAGTTACATCAGCTGAAGGAACAAATACAGAGCCTGTATTTATCTCTCAGGTGGCTTGGGATAGTCTGGGTAGAAACCATGTAGTAGATTTCAAGGCTGTTGTCCATTGCTGTGGATTTTATGAGGTCACGCTGAAGCATCAAGGTGTGATGAATGTTTTGAATGGCAGGGTTTCCTGTTAGTAGTCAGGCACTATTTCTCTCTATTTGGAAACTGCATCCTCAGTTTTTGTCTTGAAACTGTTACATTTCTTTGCCAAACATATCCTTGGTGGAATTTCAGTTCAATGAACGTTAACTTTTAGGAACAGGAAAGCATATGTGTTTGTGATAGGAATTCTGAGCTTGTAACATATTGGAGTCAGCAGCAACACTGGTCAGAAGACAGCCCTCTGGCAAGGCCAAGTTTCCCTTGCAGTGAAGGCACAGCTGAGGAGCTGTGGTGGATGAACTCCAGCAAACCCCACTGCGCTCGTGTGAGAAACTGCTTTCACTGCCTTTCCACCCTGTGTCCTGCATTGCTGTGTCCTCCTCACCCTGGTTTTGGCAGCCGCCTGGCCACCTGATGAGCTCCTCAGCTCACAGAGGCCAGAGTAAGCTCACTCGCTAAAGAAAAGTGAGTAAATTTAGTGAGCTGAACTGGAGAGGTGGAGCCTGAGGGAATCATACCAGCTGGTGTAAAGAAGGATGAGGTGGCACCATCCCTTTAAAAGAAGGAGAAGAAAAGGCACCTTTGCTGGGTAAATCAGCTTAGTTGCCTTATGACATCTTTCCACAAGACTGAGTTTTATGCCTTTTCAGCTGAAGGGCAGATGTGTCTGTCCTGCTGTCTCAGCTGCAGGGTGATCACTGGCAGAAGCAAATGTTAAGGAATCAAGCATCATTCAAATGGCTTTGGGAAGATCCGCACATTGTTGTTCACCATGTGCCTGTGTCTCTGGAGAGGGTGAGAACATAGTTTTACAGACCTAGACACCCTGTGAGCCTGCACTTTTGGAAGCAGTTGATTTATATCCATGTTACCAGTCTCTCAAGTCTAAAATCTCCCAGTCCAGCAGTCCCTAGACAAAGTAATAGGGGAAATAATTTATAATGGGGTGGTGATTGTTTCCTCCCCCTCAGCACTTGATATATTACAGCTGAATCTTCTGAAACTACTTAATTCATGTGATTCTCTTGCTTAGCAATCTGCAACTATTCCATGTGTCAAACAGCATTAAATGGCTTATTTAGAATAGTAGGTGCTAGAGAAAATATCAGCCCATGCAGTTAAGCTCTCAACAGGTTCCCATCTGTTTATAAGTCCATTTAATTTTAATTTTAACTACCTAGTGCAAAGGCATTTCACAAAAGCTGAACTAACACAGGCATCTTGCTTATTAAATGAGCGCAGTGGTGACTGAGCACTTGCTATCTTTTTACGTAGCACCTCCACATTTTCAGCAGCTGAGTGTCAGAATATTAATTTTTGTGAGCTGAGTAATGAATTCTCCTTTGTGCCTTCTGACAGTTTGCATTGAATCAGCAGAGGTACAGATGACTTGCTTACATCTGTTTTAGTTTTTGAGTCTCATGAATTGATTTGTAAGATGCAGAAGCTCTTTCAGTGTTACTTGCCAAGACTTTGCAGCTGTGAATGTTGGAACTTGAACAATACATAGCCCTTGCAGTTAGAGTCTCATGCTCTTCATGCATCACAGCTACAAATCTCAGTGCTGAGCAAAACATAAGTGGTGTGGCAGTGGTGACCTAGTGCTTGCCAATTTATGTAGTGTGGGTGCAGCATAAATGTAGCACAAAGACTAGCTGTTGGGCTGTTTGGCTGGAACATTGAGTGAAGAAAGAAACCAGAAAGACAAACTGGGAAAGGATGCTGCTCAAGTATTTCTGTGCAATGCAAGACATCTTCAGGACATGCTTATGTCTATATTGCACAGCATAATAAGTGACAGGTTCATCAGAGCCTGAAGTTCCAAATAAACCACTTTTGGTAGGAAAGCAGTAGTACAAATTTTGCTACCTCAGTGATCTCTGGGGTCTAATCTACTCAGTGACATTAGGACACTCTGCATTCACGTGACTTTACAGCTTCTAGATGGTAGTTTTTTACTCTCTTGTTCAGTTTACATACTCTGAGATTGATGGAATTTTTCTGTCATTTAGCGTAGTATCACTGATGCCAAAAAATATCTTATGGTTGAAGTTTGTGCTAACTCAAGCAGGAGTATTGAAAAAAGACCTTTGTTCATTAGTGCTGCTTCTTTCCTAGTTTTGCACCACTAGTTTTCTAAGGCTGTTGTACAAACAGGCAGACTGATATCTGGACTAAAGAAAGGGACTGGAACCCAGGACACTTCCCTACGTGTGTCTTGATGGAAAAGTTTGTCCTAATTCTCTCAGTTTCCATGGCATAGAGGAGTTAAGTCTGATTAACTGTGTACCCTGAAACTGCAGAAGTTTGGGCTTCCTACTCAATACTTACTTTGTACTATTTATCCTGAACTTACTTTGGAGTAAAGTCAAATGAGAAGGCAGAGTAGAGGGAGAGGTGTTCACAGTGTGTAAGTCCATGAGTAAGCAGCCAAGGTGGCAGGTTGCGTGCAGGGAGGGATCACACAGCTCTCACACATGCAGTTGCCTTTATGTTTCCTTACTTCCCTCTAGCAAATCATAGATGAACTCAGTTCCAGTATGAGAAACCGTGAATCTGCAGTATTTGGGATGGTACAGCCCTCCACATGCTCAAGAGCTACACTTTCCAGGCCTTGGAACATCCAGTAGCTTGACTGGATGTCCAGAAGTTCTTGACAAATAGCACGTTTTTCTTGTTGGGCTAACAGTTCAAGTCAGGAAAATAAAATGTTTCTAGGGAAACCTGGATGTATCTTACCTTGAAGTGACGTGTTTATAGTCTCGACTCTGCTCCTCCAGCTATGTTTTACCTCTCAGGGCAGCCTGGGAGACTGAAGAGAATCTTGAGAGAATTGACCATAGATGCCCTGGAAGCCCAAGTTTTTATTTGTTTTAAGCCTTTAGTTAACCTCCTTGGCAAGCTGAAACATTCATTACCTTAGTGAGTGATTTACAGGCATGTTAAGGTCTTTTACAGTGCCAGAACGATCTTAAGGGAGCTTTAGACTAAGTGAAAATCTGATCTGTAAACCTCAGTATTATTTTTTCTTAAGACTGGAGGAAAAACTATTTCCCTGTGTTGCAGGGTGCAGTGGTTCGGTCTGTGGTGAAATCCTCAGATGGACAGAGCTTCTGAGTGCAGAAAGTATCAGTCATGTTACACGTGACTGATCTGAGTCACATATGTTACACATGACTCATATTTCTCTGTCAAAGTAATCTTGTTTTCTTCTCATCTGCACATGTTGTACCTTCCTTCAGCCACAGAAGACCCTGTTGTATGTACTTGAGCGTCTTCTCCCTCCCAACAGGTCATGAGAGCAAGTGCTCAGAGTTCAATGTGAAATCCTGGTCTGAAGTGATATAACAACTGATTTTGTAGAAATAGCTTTGTGCTGGCAGCGCCAATTGGCTAGCCAAAGTATGGGTTTATGTACCTGACTAATTTGTTTAACTTTACAGATATCTTTCAGATTGTTAATTACTTCAACACATTTATTCAGAGACCTGGATCATGATACATTCTTCTTTAAAATACGTTTCAAAACTATTTTAGTTACTTTGGAACTTGGACTTTGTACCTCTTGCAGCTGACCTAGTAACATATTTTTCCAACTGTTCTGATGTTTGCTTCGTTTTGTTGTGTTTTCTGGTCTAACACACTGCTTCAGATTTGCAAACCTTTTTCTCAAACCATGACAAAGAATACTGGGTAGTAAATAGAGGAGATCATGTCATTTCATCACTTAAAGGAAAAACTGATTGTTTGCCTCAGAAAGTACCTTTTTATTGAAAAGTTTATTTTTGTGGGAGGGAGGAGAGAAAAAGCAGCAGGATGCTTTATTCTGGCAGGATTTTTTCCTAAACAAGTGTTATTTTGAATTCACTTTTTCATGCTCTTATCATCTCAGTTATGGTTTTCTGCCCTCCTTCCTCCTTTGCCCTGCTCTTCTTACCCATCAGTAATGCCTCTTCTCCCTCATCTCTTCATTTTAATGAAATCCTGGACAAGGAACTAAAAACCAACATCAACCCAGTAACTCCACAAATCTTCCAATTCATCTCATCTTCCGACAGTGTAATAGCACTATGTCTGTCGGTCATCACGCAGTTTCCTCTGCCTGCATGTCATAACTTTTTCTTTGCAAGATGCCTGTTATACTTCCTTGACAAATGAGCTCTCCAAGACTCAGATGTTGTTCTTCTTGTGTGTGCTCAATCCTCAGCTGACCTCTCCAAGTAGCCATCATATTTCTGGCAATCTTTGTCCTGAACAAACAGGAGAAAAGTGTCTTGTTAATCACCATCATAAAATCAAATACTAAATTGTTTGTTAGTTACAAAGAGCAATCTCATCTCTCACTGTTTTGCTGAAAATCCTTAAATCTTTGCATAGCTTCCTTTTGTGTGTTTTGAACCTTGTTGCTATCCTTTGAAAATCGCTGTGTTTTGAGTTTCTAAAACAGATGCCATGCTTTTTAGTGTGTTTTCCAAACTTATAGAACTTTTCCTTTTTGCAGTTGCACACTAACATTTTATTCATCCAATATTCCCATAGTTTTTGACAATATAAATTGTTTCTCCCCGTTTCACATCACACCTTTAAAAGACAACTCTGGTTACTTCCTATGAGGAACATGTGGCTTTTGATTTGCTTGATTTGCTGTTTCCAGGAGTTGACATGCGTATTTTTTCCCCCCTCTCTCTGTGTGCAGATTTTGCTGCCTTTATTCAGACAGTGTTCCTCCACTGGGAGTCCATATATAGTGAACATATTATAACTGCGATATTGATCTAGAGTGTGGATGAATTTTCTGCCTCTAAATTTATCTGATTTAAATACATTTGGAGTTGTAGGGAGCTGGAGAGCACAGGAAACACAGATGTCCCATACAACATTAAAGGAGAATCCAAAGGATGACACATACAATCTGGGCGTTCAGCTTCTTGGGAAGATTCTGTATCTCTGAGCATCCTGTCTCTGAACCACCCTGAAATTCAACTCTAAGTGACAAGCCTGGTCTCCAAAATCTGCTGTTGTGAATGGTGTATAAGAAGAGTGGTATTTGCCATTCATACAGTAGTGACTGAACAGTAATATTTGTGGCTTTCAGGAATTTTATTGCTGATTTGGAGTTTTACTGGGATTTAGCTATATCTCTGTAGGAATGCAGGTAGGTTTTATTAGAGGGAAAGTGACCTTCCTGATCCCAGGAGTATAAGTGTGCTATGAATACTGCTATCCAGAGTGACAAAAAAAAGCTTTCATTGGCATTCAAAGAGTGCTTTTCTGTTATGCCACGCTCAGCCCCTGCCAATCTATTGTTGAACTAGAAATATTTCTTTATTTATAATAATCCTTCTTTCAAGTACAAACATGAACTGTTTGCTGTTACATGTATCTTCTTACCCTCTAACAGGTTTCTTGAGCACAGAAATAGGGGATATGTGAGTGGCTTGAAGAAGCAACTTGTATTGTATAGTTACTAATAAGTTTTCTGCTTCCACAGGGAGAAAGAGGCTTGCCAGGACTACAGGGTGTGATTGGGTTTCCTGGAATGCAAGGACCTGAAGGTCCCCCTGGGCCACCAGGGCTTAAGGTATGAACTTAAGCTTTCATATTTGAAACATTCAGATTTCCCTAAATTGTTGTCCCAAAGAAAGACAAAGCTTTCTATTTCCTTTGCAGGGTGATACTGGAGAACCAGGACTACCAGGAACAAAGGGAACAAGAGTGAGTTCTAGCTTGCTTGTTTGCAATTCTGATGTCTTTGGGTTGTTTTATATTTTAACTCTCCATGGCTGCCTTCAAATGCAAGAGGGAGTTAGTCTCTTCTTTGAGTTAATCAATGACATCTCCTTGTTCTGCACAATAATTTCAAAATTCTCACTTTTACCTTTGAAGTTTTGCATTGGGCAGCCAATATCTTTATCCATTTGCATTTTTGCCTGATACTTACCACTGCATCAACAGCACTGATTTTAATATACCTTTGATACCTTTTTGACATACTGAAAGACTTTTTTTCCAGCTTCAGGATGAACCAACCTTATTTCCTCTTGCAAAATTCTCCTTTATGTTTGCCATCTAGTCTCCTTGCAGCACTCCAGCAGAGAAGCTGACACACTCATGAGTACATATGTGTTAAAAGTGTGCGCAAGATGCAGAGCCGAATTAAAGCCAGGAACAAAGATCTCTTGACTTCGCTAGAAGAGGCTCTGAATATTTCTATGGTCTTCCTGTTGTCGTTAATGTTTAATGGGGCATTTACATAGCACTTATTTTAGCATATGATAATATTAGCCAGGGCCATGACTTGGGGGTTTGTGAGGTGCCAAGCTCATTCTGAGCATTGTCTTGTCTCGTAATGTCATGACGAAAGAGGATTCAAATGACTTGGCCAGTAATGATACATTTTCAGCTATACCCTCTTGTTTAGAGATTTTCAAAATACCATCTCGGTTTTGTTCTCTGTCTGCCTACAGTTGCTGCAGCACACAGAATTTACTGAATCAACTGCAGTTTCTGAGCTATTAAAGGGAGGGTATTCTGCTAGCTCAAGAAATCCTTATTTCAGTCTGTGATGTTCGTGATATCCTGGGGTATCCTGAGTGTCAGTATAAACTGGCATCTTCTGGCAAAAGTGTTTGTGTGCTACAGTGCAAGTAACCTGTATAACAATTACAGAGTTTTGGAAGAAGCAAGTACACTATCTAAGCACAGGATTCCCATACATCTTTTCTGCTTCATAATACCCGTATTAGGAAATACTGCATGAATAAGTAAGATGATAGGATGAAAATGATTTGCCAACTTAAACTGCTGATGCATTGCACTGAAAAGCTGTTCAAGGAGAAAGAGCTATCTCAGCCTGCTAAGTTTTTTGATAATAAGGATAAATTGATACGCTGATGAGGAGTATGAAAGAGAACATCTTTACAGTGTGTTTACGTCATCTCCTGCTATGAAGAGATGTTTACAGTAAATTTCATTTTGGGAACAGTGGTTGTGAGAAAACAACACCTCTGCATTCCTTTTTACCTCTACATGAGGCTCTGATCCAGTTCCTACTGCCTAAAAAGTTAAAGAAATATAAAGAAATCAGTTACTGATTACTAAGGTGACATGTCTGAGAGGTGTTGAAGATTTTGTAAAGGACATTTTAATAATACTTGTTTTTGACTGTTATCACTGGCAAAGCAACTTGGGCTGCAGCTTTTCCTTGCGGTTTTGTGGATTTGTCATTTCAGTTTATGTTTTTCTCAATTTCAGGGCCCCCCAGGAGTATCAGGCTTTCCAGGAAACCCAGGCCTTCCCGTATGTATGAAGTATAGGTATTTTTATAAAGAACTAATTGTATTCATCAAAGTACTAATCATGACATCTGACCTGGATTATTACAAATATTGTTAATTTCTTTGCTTTCTTTTCATTTAGGGCATTCCTGGACAAGATGGCCCTCCTGGTCCACCTGGCATTCCAGGATGTAATGGCACAAAGGTGAAATTTATATATGTTTTTAAGAGCATCTCTGTGTTGAAATAAAAACATCTCTCAAGCATATGTTCCCAAAAAACCCTGATTTCTCTGTTCCCCTTAGGGTGAAAGAGGTCCAGTAGGTCCCCCAGGTTTACCCGGACTGACTGGGAGTATAGTAAGTAGATTCTTTTCTGCTTGATTCACTTTTTTCAACCCTGATTCTAAAAATTCAAATATAACTATATGAAAAGATACAGAGTATAAGATGTAAAATATACAACACTGAGGAGCAATGACATCAAATATGTCTTTTTTTCACAGGGACCCCCAGGACCTCCTGGAATGAAGGTACGTTTTACTCTGTGTTTGTATCCTACTTCTAACAATAAGAATTTGGGTGAAGTCTACACTCTCTAAGACCAGCAGTTCCTTACTTAAGGACTGAAAAATTGTACTGCCGTGTTTCACTTTGTACTCTGTTCTGCAACCCCACTAAGTAAAGACAGTGGTGTGAACTCCAGTTGACAACAATTGAACATGAAGGTCTTAAAAGTGTATTACATGGATTACAACAGAAAAAAAGTAGTACATATCATTAATTATGTATAAACGATATGGTGGCCACCTAATTGTATATAAAGATTTAGATAGGTTTTATGATTCAAACATATGTTTTTATGTTAACATTTGCTTTATCTACATAGTTTCACGTAGATAATATTTGTGAATGAAGATCGTATACCTCACGATACGAAAAGCTTCCAACACATACTAAACAGTTTTCATAAAGGAAAAAAAATCAGACTAACTAACTAGGTATTGAGTGCATTTTGTGAACTGGAAAATGAAGCATTGAATGACAACAGAGAGCTTTTGCTCTTTAAAATTAACAGATGTTATTTGGAACTGTAAGCTAAATATAAATCTAAAAGTAATCTTGGATTTGTTATGACATGACAAAGTCATAACAAGTTATATCTTACTCTTACATGGAAAGAATTGACTTAGTCTATAAACACTAAATACTCGAATGTTTCTTTCCTAGGTGTGTATGCGTAGGTACACAACTCCTGAAATAAAACCACTTACAATACTCCAACTTTGTACAAAAATGCAGGAAAAATGGGATCTTTTACTATCAAAAAAGAGACAAAAAGTGAATAATGATCAGAATAATTTTCTGAAGTAGGACTAAGTAGATTCCTTTTTTTGAGAAAATGACTTTTATGTCAAAACTAAGTATAAGCATGAGGGTCTCAGCCTGGGAAAGAGATTGTGAGGTTACAACTTCTCCTAGCAGCCAGGTCAGATGCTCCAGTTGTGTGGTGACACTGTATTAGTGATAGATTTGACAGAAAAATCATTCTGCCTACCCATTATGATATAGGAAATGAAAGTAGGAAGGAAGATTTGGTACTGGAATTTCTTTAAGTGGCTTTAAAGCATGTTTGGCAATTAAGGCTTTAACTTGTAATATGTCTTAAGTAAGGTGATTTCTTTTAAAGTCAGCTTTCCAAATGATTCAAGACATAGCTCCAACTTTCATCTCAATATTAGTGGTTTTGAATGTATTTGAATTGATGTTCAAGTATTCTTTTTCTTTTCTTATTATAGGGAGACCCGGGTGAAGTGATTGGTCTTTTACCCTCTGGTGTGCTAAAAGGTGATAAAGGGTTTCCTGGCCAACCTGGACTACCTGTAAGTCTAAAAGATGTTTGAATAGTAGTGAGTTTCAACTAGAATGAAATCAGTATCATGAAATTATGAAACAAATATCACTTTTTTATGATGCCATTTGAATTTTTCATAGGGTCCACCTGGAACTTCGGGTTTTCAGGGACCAATGGGGCCACAAGGTCCTCCAGGAGAGCCAGTAAGTTTCCTCTCATGGTGATTTGAACTTTACTTTTAGAGCTTTATTATAGGAATGTTCTAGAAGGTGTGTGTGTCAGGTCTTGGTTGAGATTTGGGAAAGATAACCTGTGGTGTAGCCTCCGGAACTCTACCATGGCAGAAATTACTAGGCAACATAGGTTTTCATTAGCAGCTGCTCCTACAGTCATCCTCTATTCTTGCACTCTTGGAGAGTATTTTTGTGGGGGACAGACTAATTGTGATTCCTCCTGTCTTCTCTTCCCCAGCTTAATTTATAAAAAAATAAACTACAAACCTAGCAGCCAGACCTAAACCCAAATGTTTTCTGAGATTGTTCTTATGGGTAGCTGCAGTAAGGAGTACCATGGAAGCAGGATATCAACCTGTTATTATGGTAATTAATGTGATATTGCAGACAGATTCTCTTTGTTGTTATTTTTTATTCTACGTTGTTTTTATTCTAAGAATTATGCATGGTAACAGAAAAAGACTTTTTATCTTGGTTTAATTAAAAGATTTTCCTTTTTACTCTTTTCATAGAATAAGGCATTATTCCACCTACTGTACTGTATGCATGTGCATGCTAAAATATATTGTCTTGTAGGGTCCCCCAGGGCCACCAGGACTCCCAGGTGAGAAGGTAAGAGTCTTTATTATTATAAATATTAAGCCTATCTGTTTATTTATTTGGCATACCAAATTCCCCAAACTCTGGAAACTAGTGATCCTAAAGGAGTGGAGTTTTTTTTTTTTTTGGAGGTCTATTTCTATGTCTTAATGGACATCATAAAGAGAGATTTTTAACACTTTTTTTTCAAATTTTTCTAGCTCTGTTATCTCATTTGATGAAATCAGTAGTAATTACAACATTCTATGGTTATTTGAATTCATTTTAAAATGTAAAAATTTTCACTAAAGTGTTGGGAAAAAGAGCATATTGACAGTAAAATTACCTGATAAATTTCAATTTTTTGTCACAAGTTACTGTGATGGCTAAAAAAAAGGGAGGTTAGGACTTTACTTATTTGTTTCACACGTGCATTCTAAAGATATATTCTGTCTTTTATATTCTCTCTTAGTGTTTGACATGTACAAAATACTTTCATATGTGTATATATATGCATGTATGCACTGCTGATAGAATTTGACTAAGTGTGTATAATTTACATTTTCAGGGCTACATGGGCTTGGGCTTTCAGGGTCCCAAAGGTGAAAAGGTAGGTCTCTTGTAAACTTCTAGTGAACAACTGTAGAAATATTTTTGATACTATGTTTTAAATAAAGAAAACTGTTGGAATCAATCAACAGAGAAAATAAGCATTATAATTTTTGGAAGACTTGAGTAAATCTGTAACTTACACCTAAATGAATGAAAGTCATGAACAGTCACAGAATTTGTTAATGTTATACCTGATTTAGGTCACTATCCTGTTTTCCAGCTGTGACTGGAAAACTACTTCAATTTGAAATAGGCAGAAACATTTACTCTGTATATTAGGACTCACCATGAGATTTTTTTGAAGTCAATTTAATTCCAAGGGTTGAGATTTAATATGCTGTTCATAATGACCATAATTCATTGTCATAGGACTCTTGTGGGCGTGTCTGCTTAGTTTGGTTTGGTAGTGTATACATTTGAAGCAGAATTTTCAGTTGTCCCCTTTTACTGTGTTTTGCCACAACCAGGAAGAGATTTCAGAGCACACAGATGAGTTTACTTTTGAATGAATCTAAGCCAAAAGATGTGCTCCAGGATCCCATTTATTCTCTTACTCAGCATCAAATGGGAGGTAATACATGTGAGGTTTAATCTGAGAGGTTAACACTGAGGTTAACACTGAGAGGTCTGGGCCAAAGTGCCTTATGTTGTGTTTCCAGGAGCCAAGAACTGCAGTAAGTCTAGGGCTATTCAGTAAATTCATAATATGTTTGAGCACTTCTCCAGAAACTTCTCATGACTGTCGTTGACAGAGGGCTTTTGGAGTATAAGTAAATTATATTACTTAGGTAGGTTTGTTTTTTTAATCTACCACCTTATTTATGTATTTTGAGCCACAATATTCCCAATGGATAGAATTTTTTGTGACATGATGCATAGTGGAAATTAAGTTGTTATCATTAAATTTACTGAAAAATGTTGGTCATAGAAGTGTGTGGAGATTTTCTGTACTCCTCAGGTTTGTCTTTAGCAAAAGATTAATGGTATTGCTGTGCATTATTGCTTGACAGAAATGTATTTGAGCCTTTTGGGAGGTGTTTTACTGTAAAAGATAGTGCTTTTGCTTTATATAAGGAGATGAGATTCTGAACCTGCAATGGACACATACATACTAAAAAAGTATGATCCACAGTTATCATCTCGAAGTTGACCTTTATGGGCAGTTGTAAAGCTGATGGAACACTATAAACTTTGACTAACATTTCTGTTTACGCATTGACTTTCTATACCTGACCTCTTTCCTCCTAATCTCCTTCTTCCTAAAGTAATCACTAAAAAACTTTTGTACTATTGTTGTAATTAATTGTATATGTTCCTGATATTCAGTGTTGATCAAGCTATTCCTAAGAGTAGATTAAGAGATCTTTCTCTGTCTGTAACTATGTATGTAATCCTTTCACTAGTTTTGCTGAAATAAGAATTTTTTAAAAACACAGCTATGTTTTTAAAAGCAAGTGGCAGTTCTCTTTAATGTTATTGGTCTTCATAATGTTTGATCTCAGTCATGCTGTTTTCAATGGACTATCCTGGATTTGCTGTTGACAGGGAGAACAAGGAGTAAGGGGCCCCCCAGGACCTCCAGGACCAGCACCACATATGAAAGAAAAAGGGAGTGAAATCATAAGGGGAGAAAAGGTGAGATGTTAAATGATTAAATGTTAAATGACTTCTTATACTCTTCATTAAAATAAGATCAATAGGAATTAGCAAACAAAAGTGAAACAGGAAAAAAAATATGAATTCACCTAGAGCAAATTTTTCAAAAATTTCTTCCTGTTTTTCATCATGCATGAATTTTGAAGGTCATTCTAGAAGTCTCTCTAAAAATATATGATAAATGGTAAATGCATCAGTAATTGCATAAAAAAAGTAATTCATGCAGCAGATGACTTTCTGAGGAAGGAAGATTGATAAGCACAGGATATTATAAAAATATTCTAAAAGTTCGAATTAAGTAGTAAGTATTGGTTGAAGTAAGTAGTAAGTTTGAATTAAGTATATTCAACTTTTCATATACAGAATCACATTCATGAAATCTGAGTGCTAATGAATTTTTCAATTATTGAATTAAACAGTCTAAGCAATATATACTAGTAAAGTAAACTAGCTTAATGGATTCACATTTTGTGTTTGTCAAAATTCTTGCACATCCTACTATTAGACATAGTTCTTGAAATGGAGAACAGGATTAAATGTGCTTTTGCTGGTACGAAGAATTATTTACAACCTAAATGAATAATGGTTAAGGTTTTGTTTACTAATCCACCTTTTTTTTTATAATTTCATTAGGGTGATCCAGGTGAAAAGGGTGAACAGGGAATCCCAGTGAGTATTGTGTAGTTTTTTTTTGCTACTATAAAAAATTGTAAAGAATCCGATAATGGCACTGAATATCTCTACAGCTATTAGATAGAAGTAAATTTACTTTGGAATTTGACAGTATTTTTAATCTGGTGAGTATTTGTTTTCCAGGGATTGCCAGGTTCAGGCTTCAAAGGAGAAAAGGGTGAACCCGGAAAGCCTGGTCCACGTGTAAGTATACTCAACTTTATCAATACCATAATTGCAGTTTTATTGTATTGTTTCCATGAGCTGATTAAACTTAGTAACAATTAGTTGAACAGCAAATTTGGTATATTTCAAAGAGGCAAGTTTTGCTGTAGGACAGGTGTAGAAATGAAGGTAGTAATAACATGCAGTAATATTAGTATGTAACGTTTCAGATTACTAAAGACACTCAACAGTAGCTCGTGGTGCTGAAGGCAAAGGCAAAACTCCCATGGATCCCAACTGAAGCAAAACTAAGTCATTCCAGAACAGAAGAAAAAGCAAAGCAAAACAGATCACTCTTTTGGAGTGACTTTAGCTAAATGGAACATGTTGAATTTATTTCAAACACTTTCACATGCAATCAACAAAGGTTGATGCTTAGCCTAAAGGTACAGTTCCTTACAAAAACAATGAATGGAGCAAAAAGTTTAGGTGACTAAAATACTTTTGCTTGCTGGTTTCTAGCCTGACTTTGGATACTTGAGGCCGTAAAGTCTATTACATTTGCCTAATCTGACCTATATCATATAGTCTCATCCATACAGCTTCTGCATGAGTCATGCAGTATCTTTCATAGCTGAGCTGGTAGCAAAATTGTACATTTTCTACATTCAAATGCATCTAAAGTAGTATAAGTTTCTCAAATTGTGGGTCTTCCTAAACTGTTAGGCCCAGCACCTCTATAGGCATTGGATTGTACTTCAATCTGAAAAAGATAAAATCTCCCTTTCTACTATACTTCAAAGTCAGATGTTCTATTATCCTATCAGTAAAGATATATTGGTGGGATTATCTTTGCTATCACATGTATTTTTATTATTACTGTAAATGAGAACTTGAAGCTGGAAGAATGGAGAGATGTTGGCTTTGGAAACTAGAGCATCTGAACTTTTCAAAAATATATTTTTCAGTTTCTGTTTCCCTGAAGAAAGTTGCTAAGATATTTTATATATAATTCTTCAGGAAATCATAGCTACTTCTGAAATTAGGATAAGGCTTGAAAGATGAGCAGATGTTAAGATCTGATATTCTAGTTAAATAGAATTAAACCACATGATTAATTCCAATCACAGAGTACATTTGAAGATTCTCTTGGCTTTGCAGATCATAGTTTTAATTTGTCGTTAAAACTTACTTGTAACCTTTCTTTATAAGACACTATAGTTGCATATTTCAATGGTGGCAGCCTTTTCATGTTTGTTGTATCGTTGTCCTTCAATTGCAATGTTTTAATTTTTTTGACCTAAACTGATGAGATTACTTTTTAGACTGAATTATATGCACTGTTACTTTGTGTATTAAGTATATACATTTTCTGGAGTTTATGGCACAAATTCATACTGCTTATGCTACACATACAGTCTAAGCATTGAGACACCAAATAAAAGCCAGCTTCCAGTGGGTTAGGCTACAAGCCGACGTGCCAGTCCTTTTCTGGTGCAGAGGAAAGGAATGCTGAAAAGTAGGTTAGTCCATCTAGGTCATTCGTCACGTATCTGTTGATTACTTCAAGGGAATCTAATCCTCTCTGTAGGTTAACAGAGTGGTCTAATTAATAATTTTTTTCTGGAGGAGGGAGCTTTGGATTCTAGTTTGTCATCTGCCATGTGATTTGAAATTATAGCTTTCAATGTAAGGAAAGTGGTTTTTACCACTAGATTACCACATGATCTGATTACCACAAGACCTAATACTCTCCAAGCTTTCTGCTGAAACTGAACTACCTAATATCTATGAGTAAAGGTTTTGTGAAGCTGAAGAGTATATATACATAGAAAGGGATTGCTATGAAGGGAAAGATTTTGGGTCTGATTTCAGTTTCTTGTGCTGTTGATATATTTTGTCTTGGAGTCTCCTTGACAGGGAAATCACTGTGTTATTCCTGCATCTGGTAATAGATTTGCAGGATTTTATTGAATTTGGCATCTTGTGGGGTGTTGGATAATATAAGAACTAGGCTTTCACAATTTACCTGCTTTGTATCCTCTAGTCTGTTAGCTGCATTAGCACACTTGGATTAATGCACTGCAGTAGTGATTGTTTTGTTCTAGTATTTCATCCACAGTATTTAGAAATGTCATCTATGTGGTTGTCTGTTTAAGCAGAGTGGAACTTCGTGTTTTACAGGGAAAGCCTGGAAAAGATGGTGAACCAGGACCAAAAGGAGAACCTGTATGTATTTTACTGAATTTCCAGTACTGTTTTTTGCATTCAAAACAAATGTATTTGTCTGTGTATTAAAACAGGTTGAAATTTTCTAGCCTTCTGAATTATTTACTTAAAGTTGTTGCTTTCAGTGAATTAGTGTCTGGTTTGAAACTTTAAAGCTTTGATGCTGCCGTGGCTAAGATCCATCTGTATTTTTATCTTCTGGTTTCGCTGTCTTCTACACACAGGGTTTGCCTGGTGGGTTTGGGATTCCAGGACGACCTGGGGAACCTGGTACAAAGGTGTGTAGTAGCAGCTTTTGATTCCCTTCACACAGAATGAGTTAAGATAGATGTGCAGTAAAGCAATGACTGCACATAAAGCAATATTAAGTTGCTAAGCTGCATCATCACTAGGAGAAGTCAAAATTAAGTTAATGTAGGTATACCTGATTTAGATCTCTTATATGAATTGATTAATGCAGGCTTTATTTTCACAAGCTCTTTGCCCAGCCGATATATGTACAAGTGTACTTCCCTAAAAACTCCAGTTTCTTTTTACATTGTGTAAACCAGTACAGGCCTGCAAACAAACCATTTACTAATACTGCTTGTTATAGTGATCCAGGTACTTATCATTTGGAAGTTGTATGATCCTATATTGAATTGTTCATTTGTTGAGGAAATCCAATTCTGTTGGAAAAAAAAATCTGATCTGGATTTAAAATGTAAATTCTATTTTGATTTAGGGTGACAAAGGGGAGCGAGGTTTTCCAGGACCTCCGGGAAGAGTAAGTAAAATAAATTTGTGTTTTATTTGAAACCTAAAATAAAATTAAATTTTGTGAAAGTGCTCAAACAATGAGGGGAAAAAAGAGAGACTATGCATCTTCTCATCTCATTCTCAAAAGTCACATCCTTATTTTTTCTCAATGGAAAAAACTGAATACAGTTTTTTAAAGTATATTTGAAATTTGGGAAGGGAGCTCTTGAAGAATATGAATTTCAAACATTTTGGACTATGAAAATTATAAGCACTGTTAATCAATAAAATATCCAAAAGAGAGTTCAAAAGAGTAAGTCTGTCAGCTTTGCAGTTGGTTGTGGTTTAACTGCAGCTGACAATTAAGTACCACACAGCCATTTGTTCACTCACCACCCCTACCCGAGGTGGGATGGGAAGGAGAATTGGAAAAAGATAAACCCCATGCCTTAAATATTAATTGAAATAAAGTTAATAATACTAATAGTAGTAATATTAGTAATAATAATAATGAAAAGGGAGATAAAAAGAAGAGAGAGAGGAATAAAACCTGAGAAAGACAAGTGATGCACAATACAATTACTCACCATGTCCAGTGAGTCCCCGAGCGCAATCAGCCCCTAAGCACAAGAAGAAACCAGGAGAGCAGTTTGTAATTTTTTTTAACACTTCAAATAAAAAATGGGGTTAGTCAGCAACAAATAGATCATTGATGGTGCTGCTTCCCCAACATGGGGAAAAATTCCCAATATTTGCTAATTTGATTTGAAAAATTGTACATGCTTCATGAATATTTTATTGTAAATGTTAGTATCCTACATATCATACTCAGATCAATGGTAGCAGAAATTGCCAGAACATAGTATTTTAAAATTAAAGGTAATACAAACCAGTGCTTAGACCGTGTTGAGATTTTTTGGCATCATTCTTGTTGAGGAAGATGCTATAAAAGCTTTCCACTTAATCCTGTGACTCCTCCTATGAAGGAATTTTGGTAGAATGGGAAATATTTATTTTCTCTGGTAATTCCTCAGCAGCTACAACCCTCTCACAGCAGTTGTTGTATTATGACTGAAATTGCAAATATAACCACAGCTGCTCAAAATTGTTATAAAACCAAATGGCCTCTGTACCATCAGATCAAGATGGGAGAGATACAAATGAAGGCACAGTTGCACATTTCTAGTGTCCTAGTCTTTGTCCTGTGATTCAGATGATAGATGCTGGACCAGTAGATACCTTTGGTGAAAAAGGAGACCCTGGAGTTTCAGGCTTGCCTGGACTGAAAGGTCAAAAAGGTGAAAAAGGTATGTATTTTGTTTTGTCTTTTTGATTAAGTTATACTTTTAGTTTTCTTACTAAAGGAAATTAAATTTGTACTGTCTGTGAGCTCTATATGACAGTGTAATGTTCCAGTTATTTATTTAATTGCTTTCAGGTTTTTACCTTTTGTAGTAGCTTGTAGGACACTTCTGCTTCTCATCTTAACTAAAACTGCCTTTCAGTTATAGATAAAAAATGATAAACTAGAATCTGTTTTTAATGCAATTAAATAATCCAGTGAGATTATTTAAGAAATATGGAAATCAACACAAACTTAAAGAGGATAATAATGCAGAGAATCTTGAGACTCCTTTATGAAAGTCTGTAGCCAATTTTTAATCTTAAGATTGATTTGCATAATTTTTAAAAGTCTTCGGTAAACAGAAAATCAAGCATTCCCTTTCCCTTTTTCCCCATTACAGACTTTAGCCTATTTAAAAAAAATCACTAGAGAAGTTTGGACACAGCAGGGTTTTTTCCCTGAATATAGTGCTTGCAGATATGTATAGATTATTTAACTTCAAATTTCATTCAGAATATAATAGCTTGAATGTGAATTTAAATAATATGGGCTAAAAGCTCGCTCTCAATGGCATTGCTGAATTCATTGCCTAATTGAAAACTTCTCTTCCTAAAGGTTTCCCTGGTGCACAAGGAATCCCAGGACCTCCAGGTATGAAACTATGACCACTGATTTTTTCACATTTTTAATGTATTCTTCTTGGGTGAGGGGTCCTGAGAGATATTCTCCTTAGCTGCTCCTCACCGAACACCCAAGCAATGACTTCTCCAGCAGTCTAATCATCCCTGTAGACCCTCAGTTTTTCTTGTGTCTTTGATGTGATCCAGTCTTGTTCTTTCTGTAGAGCCCTGATAACTTTCTGCTGAAATTGAAAAAGTAGGGTACATAGTCCATCAGAGATAGCCCAGAGAGCATAGCTCCATTGGGCAAGAAGAGTTGTTAAATGTGAATATGTGTGTGTGTGTGTGTGTATATACCTGAGTATGTATACTCATATGTAGATCATTTGTTTTGCTCTCACTTCAGCTCTATATGTGTTTGCATAAATATAATAAAATAAGGTTTGCAGAGAGAAATAATAACAATATTTACTAGATCAAAGTAATTCCTGAAGGCTTCCTTCTTTTTTTTGACTATGTCACTTGATCAGTAAAAGTTAATTCTTTTACCTGAAAAATTTGCCTTTTTCATAGTCTTAACATATTCCCATCCATGATGATACTGCTTTTATGTATATACGTATGAGTGTTTGAAGTAAACCATGACATTTGATTTTTAAAAATTAAGTAAATAATCCGTGGAAACCCAATTCTAGCACATTCTGCAGTGATACTATTACCTCCTTTACTCTCATTTTCTATCTTGACAGTGAGCTAAATAAGAAATTAATGTGAGCCAGGGTCAGATAGTTTCTAGGAAATTTTTCACAGTTTAGGGTGGAGATGCTATATACTGCAGGCTGTAATTATAGCTCTTAGTCTGTCATTACCCTACAGAAATGGAGATTTCTGTGACTTTCATATCATCCTGCAGTGTTGCAGAAGATTCAAAATGGTTTAGTGATCAAGTCTAGTGATGAGTTGTGAACTAAAATAAGTCAATATGAAGACCTGTGTGACTGTACAAATAGTTAAAAGGAGATCTTTGGGTTTTTTTCTCTCTGTTTAACTGCTTGTCTTTACTGTCTGTTGTTTGCTTATTATTCCTACAAACTATTTTGTTTGGTTATAATGTTCCTGAAATCTGCTTGCATTGTTGACTACTTATTTACTGGAGTTATTAGATGTGCTCTCCCTTTCTAGGTACGTTTAAGTTTTGGTTTATTATGAAGTAACAAAGTGTGTAATAGTTTCTAGGTGTAATAGCTAAGGTGACTCCTGTGCTGACACTATTTGCTATCCAGCAAAAGTGAATTCAGCTAAATCTCAGGAAGGCACTTGGTAGAGAGTAGATGTGTTTATCTAGAGACCTAACAGAAGTGAGTAACTCAGCTGTAGTGAGTATATAATCTCAATTTTGTATAAATCACCAGTAATTAAAATACTTTTTTCTTTTTCTCTGAAACCTCATGGAAGCTAACGGGTTGATAGTGTTGTTGTCTTTTCATTTTTCACTTTTTCATATACATTTTACTGTCTCCAAAGGTCGACCACTTCCAGACAGGGTAGGATCACCTGGTGTCCCTGGAGAGAGAGGTGAAAAAGGTGAAAAGGGTTCTCCAGGATTCCCTTCACCTGGAACGCCTGGAAGAGATGGTTTCCCAGGTCCCCCAGGGTTGCCTGGCCCACCAGGACCTCCAGGTGTAACAGGTGGGTAAAGCCCTTCCTTGCTTTTCACAATGAAGTCTCAATAATGCCCATAAAAATAAAAATGAGATAAGATTATAAATGCTATAATCAGGATGCATGTCATGGAAGAAACATACCTAAGTTGTTGATGGACCAAGTAAAAGCTGTTCCACAATGCAGGAGGCCACTTGTTTCCTTACTGGGACAAGGATTCTTTGCTAAATAAATGTTTTTAAAATTTCTTCAGAGTTTGCTGTGGACTGTTCCAATATAACCAAACAATTGACCATAATACATATTGGTTTATTCCCAAATCTTCATTCATGAAGCCTAGCCATGATGATGATTATTCTATCCCGTTGTGCCAACCTTGAAATATTCATAGATTTCCAATTAAAAAAATAGCAGATGCTAATATTGTTCTTAGTATAGCTTTTCAATATCACAATTCACAAGTCTGCAGTATCAGTCGTTGTAACAAACTGAACAGGTGTGATAACTAGTCTGCCAGAAGTTTTTATTGTAAAATAAAACTATCTTAGGGGATAATGCAGTCATAGAAAAGCTTGGGTTGGAAGGAACCTTAAAGACCATCTAGTTCCAACCCTCCTGGTATAGGCAGGGATGCCACCCACCAGATCAGGATCCACACATGCTTTATAGAGGTAAATGAAAAGCTAGTAGTGATGTGACAAATATAATATTAGTAGTAATGATAACAACATTACACAGCTATGTTTTATGAAATTGTGATAAAGCAATTTGAAAGAGAAAAATGTTTTGTTTTTTTCTGCAACGAAGCAATAACAAAAGTACATGTGGAAGTGGTCCATGATAATTAGCTCCTTACAACTGATGTTTGTAACTCTTTTATGGAAATAAAACTTTTGCTATAGGTGATGCTGATATTGTGAGTTAAATTGCCATTTCAACATCAAGAATGATATCCCTATTACAATACTTTAGGTACCTTAAAGCTATTGAAAGAAATACTATTCTCTATGGAATTGCTAAACCAAAAATACTTTGTTTGAAAACCGTTGAAGATGCCTGGTTATTGCCGTGTTTGCCAATGAAGCAGTACAAAATCCAGTATGTAGAATATGGAATTAAATAGCTAAATCTTACCTCATCTGAAAAATAAGAGCAATTTCTGATTTTCATGCAGCATGTTTCAGTCATTGATTAATTCTTTTCCTTACTGAGATACTTCTTTGGCTTTCTTCAAGTGCATAATGGGAAAGAATTTGTTTTCCTTTAGATATTGTTTTCCAAACTTCACATTAACATTTTGACTACTGGGTTTGGCCAAAGTGATGTCATATTATATTGGGCCAGAACCTGTGTCATATCCTCAAACAGAAGAAGCATAATTTATATTCTCATATCAAGCCTGAAAAATATTCTTATTTGTTACCCATTTCAGTTCCTAACATATGAGGTTTGTTGTTTTCAGGAAGCTGACATGATGAAGTTAAATGATGTTAACAAGCTGTTCTTGACCTAGAAAGTTTCCTAAAATGTTGAAAACAGAAGTTGGGGTACCAAAACCCTAGTTAATGAATTTCTTCAGAACATCAATACTCTCTATTCTCCTTAGGGTCAAAACAACAGTTTTTCACCTACAGTACTTTTCTTAGCCACAGCTTACAATGAAAATAGATTTTGTGTGAAAGTTGTTTGTAACCTCATTATGGCAGAGCCTGTCTTTTCTCTCTAATTCTCAGGGTTTCTTAAACGTTATATATGGAATCAGAATACAGACTCCGAGTTAAATTTTTTAAAATAAATAAAATAACAGAGTAAAGTGCTATCCTTACTTATCACTCTTCATAGGTAACATATCAGCTATGACATTGCATAAATGCAACCCTGTAATGGAAACTTGCACTTGTCAAAACAATATTCTTTATTTTATTTCCATTGCAGATGGAATTGATCAGTGCCAGCAGGGAGAACCAGGTGCACCAGGTAGTCCTGGACTCCCAGGAAGAGATGGATTTCCAGGAGAAATGGGAGAGAAAGGTAATAATATTTTAATGTGATTGTTTTCTTATGATTAGTACCCTGGAGCTTGGGTATGTAAAGAGACTGGGCCAATTAGACTGGGTCCAGAGAAAGTATACTTAAAGTTAGTTAAATAAATAGTTCATGGACATGGAATACGTTTCTTGAGTCTACAAGAAGAATATTGTGTATTGAGTTGCGTGACACAAACTTCTATTACAGTTTGCTTAACCTCCACATTGCTAGGAAGAGATAAAGGATGACATGGGGCTGAAAGAGGAGCTGGAAAGAAGAAAAGGGTTGAGTATAGCCCCATGAAGTGTAAATTGAACTGTTCATTGCAATTTAAGATGTGAATTCTGAGATGAAGAATTAGAGAGAGGCAGATGAGTTGGGAATGAAAATGGTTTATGAATCATTGCCATGAATATAATTGAAGATAAAATTATAACACCTATAAATAGGACTGTCGACCATGTGTTTTAGCAGCATTGAATAAATGGACATTTAAAAAATGAACTGCGCTCATTTACATGATGATTGATCCTTCCTAATCTCATTCTGCTTGCTGCTTTTCTAAAAGTGCAAAATTACACTGACTGTAGAAGTTCTCCTTTTGCTGCTTTAATCTTTTTATTTCCTCTCTTACTCACTGAATATTTCTTTTCTTTTTGATTCTTTTCAGCCTGGTCCCTTTTAACTGTTCTGTTAAATATTATCCCTAGGATAAGACTTATGTTGATTTTCATGCCACTCTAAAAAAATTAGAGGACATCGATTTGCCGAGAAATTATCTCTGAAGCACGTAATTAGTAGTAGCACATTTATTTTTATTCTTTCCACATGAAGTGTCATAAATTGACATTTGCCCCTGAATCTGCCTGCTTGCTGTTGTCTTAAATCTTTTCGGTTTTATTCATTTGCTTTGTTGTTTTCTTTTTTTCAGGTGACAAAGGTGAAGCCTGTACCTTGTGTGATAAAGTGGGACCTCCTGGACTTCCAGGACCACAAGGGCCACCAGGTCCAGCAGGTAAAAAATTAGTAACTACCTGAAAATGAGGTACATAGGCTAAATTTTGGAAATGCAGCATACATGATAAATTTAACTACTTTCTGTCCCACTAATCAAATTGTTAGTGAAACTAATGAAAGGGGGGTCCTGTTTTTGACCTGACTCCAAATTTCCAAAACAATCAACAAGAATTACCAAGGAAGCAGAAACTGGCCATAGTGAAGAATCTTTGCAAGCTGTGGTCCAAATATTTTTACAGATGTTTGTGAAAGTGAAAAATAATGTGGGAACCATTTGCTTGTGTGCCCAGGCTTAACAGTGACTCATACATACATTCCCAATTCCAGCATCAAATTCTGTGTCTTAAAAAAAAAAAAAAAGTTTTTCTTGTACTGTGTGAGAGAAGTGCCACATGCAAAAAAATATATTATACCTCATGTTTGTTCTAGTGTGGCTATTCAGAAACATTAATATGAGTTAGGTGGTTTGAAGACTGCATTGGTTACATGATAGGTCTAAATAGTAAGGTGAATTCATTCCTAAGTCAAATGAAACATCAGCTTCTGAGTTTATGAATGCTGACATGCAACACATGAGCACATGAATCCAGAAAACTTCACTGACTTTAGCAGCATTATGTTGATATAACTGGGGATGGAATGAGACACTTTCAGGGTCACAAAGAATTCACATACAATGAGCTATTTGTAAAAGCATGTAGTAAATAAAACTATATTTTTTGTCTCCCTGATAAGGTTTTCCAGGTCAATCGGGTTTCAAGGGAGAAAGAGGCTTACCTGGACTTGATGGACTTCCAGGGGTACCTGTAAGTAATGCCTTGCCAAATACTGTGTCTTACTAGGAATGTGATAATCGATGTATCAGTAAACAGTTCTGTTTAAAAACAGACCAGTGCAAGAATATGATAAAATTAACTATGCCTAATAAAATAAAGCAGGAAGCAGTGGGGTTGAATTATGAGAGTAAAAAAAAGAACTGTCAGATATTGGGTTTATTTCTGGTTTTGCTCATCATGTGAACTCAGTGGAACACATAACCTGTCTGAGCAAGCTAAGCAGCAGAGTTGGGTTAAGGGTAGGATTTCACAGGAAACGGATGCAGATTCCCTGACCTTCTTGTGGATTGTTCCAATAACTCTTAGCTGGTTTAGTACATATATATTGAGAGAGAGACAGTGCCATCTAGTGTAGTGTAAGCAATCTAGTATTAGCATACAGCCTGCTGTGGCAGTTTTTCTGAATTTTGAGTAATAGAATCATAGAATATACAGAGTTGGAAGGGGCTCATCAGGACCACAGAGCCCAACTCCTGGCCCTGCAGAAGACACCCCAAGAATCACATGATGTGCCTGAGACTGTTGTCCAAATACTTCTTGAACTGTGTCAGGCTTGGTGCTGTGGCCACTTCCTTGGGGAGCCTGTTCCAATGCTCAAAGACCATCTTGCTGAAAAACCTTTTCCTGATATCTAACCTAAACCTTCCCTGACTCAGCTTTATGCCATTTCCTTGGGTTCTTCACTGGTCAAGAGAGTGAAGAGATCGGTACCTGTCTTTCCGCTTGCCCTTGTGAGGATGTTGAAGACCCCAGTGAGGTCTCCCCTTGGTCTCCTCTTCTTCAGGCTGAACAAACCAAGTGACCTCAGCTGCTCCTTATACAGCTTCCTTTCCAGACCCTTCACCATCCTCATGGCCCTCCTCTGGACACCCTCCAGTAGCTTAATGTCTTCTTTATATTGTGGCACCCAAAACTGCGCACAGTATTCAAGGTGAGGTCACACCAGTGCGGAGCAGAATGAGACAATCCCCTCCGTTGATTGGCTGGCGATGCTTTGGCTGATGCCCCCCAGGACACAGTTGGCCCTCCTGGCTGCCAGGGCACTGCTGACTTATATCCAGCTTGCCATCCACTAGGACACCCAGCGCTGGCCTCCAGCCTCTCATTCTCCTGTCTGTGCAGAAATTCAGGGTTGCTCCATCCCAGGTGCAGAATCCGGCACTTTCCGTTGTTAAACTTCATATGGTTGATGATTACTCATCTCTCTGATTTGTTGAGATCTCTCTGCAGGGCCTCTCTGCCCCTGAGGGAGTCAACAACTCCTCTCCATTTAGTGTCATAGGCAAACTTAGCATTCCTTCAAGTCCTCTGTCCAGGCTGTTCATGAAGATTTTGGGAAATGTCTGCAGTATTCTCTAAAACACAATTAGTTGGAGGAAAGCTAGGTACTTTTGAAGAAATGAAGGAAGTCAGTGAAAGCATCCTGATGTGATTACTTGTAAATTATGTTGACGCAGAGCAACATGACTCTCAGTAAGGCCAGATATCAGAAGCAGAACAGCCAGAAGCATAATACTTGTCTAAAATGTAACACAAATTAATCCTACATGAGCACTGTACTGCCATAACTACATTTGATCTTGTCAGAGTCCACTTGAGTGTCCCTAAGTACACTGTGGTTTCCTGTTCAAACCTACCTCAGCATATACATTCCTGTAGTATAACATGAGTTTTGACACTGTTCCTAGTGTGAGTAGACTGAGTCTTGCCAGACCTTTTCTCTCCAAAGCTATTTCTTTCCTTTCAGCTGATCCCTTTTGGCAACATAATTTTTCAGTGACATTCTTGCGCACTAGCTTTAAAACACACTGGAATTATGTAAGCTCCCTTCATCACCAGTAGTGAGAGAGAGGTCACCTTCAGAAGTTAAAAAACCCCACCTGTATGAGTTTGTTATTCAAGGAATCTATTTCCCTCCACTGAATATAAGTAAAGCCTAGATGCCTGAATGCAGCCAATGAAAGTTCACTAAGATGGAGTCCATTATCTATGTCCACCAAACAAATAACATTGTATTACCCAGTGACTGAATCTACTGTAACATCAGTGAAAGAAACTGAAAAAAAATGAAAGGCATCCTAATGTATTTAAGCTTTTTTGTTGTCTAGCATTAGTTCTCAGCACATGTTTTGCCACACCCTTATATTTTACTTTTATTGCCTCTTAAGTTCTGTTCGTGTCTTTAATCAGACAAGGACTGGCTGCTGTTCTGAATTCTTTTAAGCTTGCTTTGCTTCACAAAGTTCAGCCACGTGGTGATCCAGCATATAGTTTAGCTTGGAGAAATTGCAGAGAAGCCAGGCTTGCAAGCTAATACTGTTTAAAGCCATGCCAAAGCATCAGAGTCTGATCCAGAACACACCAATACTAATGAAAAGATTACCATTGACCATGTTCTGGTTCAGGTATAAGTGAAAAGCAGACAACTGTAAGGAGTGGACATTACCCGCGAAGTTTTTGCTTTACTACCTTAGTGAGTAGCTCTGATTCACTTGAAATTATAGAGGCTGTTCCAATGGCAGAAGTTCATATAAGCCCTAGAAAATATGTAGGGGAAAAATTGAAATTCTGAAAATCCTATAGGTTTATCAGTAGGTAGATAATTTCTTTCTAGGAGAGCTTACAAAACTATTTTCTGAGCATGTGCATAATATTCTGATAGTACCACTTTACTGGTTGTCAGTTGTACAAAATCAATGAATGTTAATAATGAAGAAAAGCATGTGTTTGCATCAGCTGAATGTCATGAATGAACTACCTGGGGAGAAGCTTTCAGCCTTCAATTAGCCTTAGCTCTTGTGTAAGTAATGTTTTAGTTTTGTATAAGATAATCAATTCAATTTTACATACAATCAATATATTTGATGAATATTATAGTTGATTTAAAAGGTTTTGAAAGAAATGAAATCATGGCTTGGCCTTGTATAAACCTGCAATTTTGACTAAGTTTGGTTTTTTCACACTGGAATAGTATTCTTTTCCTGTATTAGTACTGCTTCTGCTAGTGTACTGGTTTAAAGGTAAACTGGCAGGAGAAATGAACCCAACTCAAAAGAGATTATGAGTCAGAGTTACAATTTAATAACAATAATACAATAAATACAATTATACAGACAAGTAATTGGTTTTAACCCACAAAACCCAGATGTATAACCCTGCACCCTGGGGCACGAACAGAATGGTGTTCATTGGCCCTCATGCTGAGCCCCACGTGGTCCCCCTGAGTCCAAAGCAAAAGGGAAGGAAGACTTGATGGTGAGAGTGCTGGTTGCAGTCTGGTCGAGGGTGGTGATTGCAGTCTGGTCAAGGTTCTGGTCCTCCTCTGGATCCGACAAGTGGGCCCAGAAGTCCCAAGACCCTAAGATTATATACACACAGGTTGCAGTGGGAATGCCCAGTACCTCCCCCCATTCCATAATGGGTGATTGTGAGTCATCAGATATTTTTTGAATTCTTGGTGGCCCATTAGCAGACATGACCCCTCAGGCTGGGTGTGGAGGTGTTAATGACTTCCCAGAGGGGAGTTATCACACCTGAGTCATTGGTGTGAGGATAGGAACATCCTCCTGTCTCACAGGCTTCTTAACACCCAGCTTTATAGCCTGAGGGGTCAGGTGTGCTCTGGGCAGCTGCTGCAAATGGTCTATTGTTAACAGTTCCTGGGAAGTGACATAGAGGGTGTAGAATACACAGTTTGAGTTACACCCACACAGCGATGAACTGGTCCCGACTGATCTAACTAGGACAACTAGTATTAGAAATTCTCATAAAAATGCAGGGATACTTTTGTTGCGTTTGTATCAGGGAAAGGGGTTCCACAGTGTTAAAAGAATTCAGCATTTAAAGGTTGGGGCAGACACTTTAACTCTGAAAATGCTTTTTAAAAAAGTCTCATTTACCTTGATGTTGATACTGTATTAATATGCATGATCGAAATCCTGTGAGTAGTCTACAGAAAATTCAGAGTAGTTTTCTGATGTCATGGCCTGCAGTTCTTGTGTAAGTGGTGTAAGTTTATATGTACCATCTAAAATGATGTACCTGTGATATAAGAGATGACAAAGTGGTTAAGACAAGAAGATTGGCATTAATTCCTGATTCACACTGCTATGTCTTGGAAAATATTCTCTTTTGACTCCTCAGTCAAAAACTTAGTGGTTCCCTTGATTTGGGGATATATTTCCCTTTAATTTCTGGATATTTGTTTTCTTTTGTATCAGTTGAAGGGTTTGTAGAGCAACTAATGACATCTGAATTTATAAAATTTCAGGGGCCACCCGGCACTCCAGGACTTATGGGCAGCCCTGGGGCAAAAGGAGAACCTGGAGATTTTACTTATGATACTATCCTGAAAGGTGAAAAAGGAGATCCTGGTTTCCCAGGACAACCAGGTATTCCTGGAAGAGAAGGAAGACCAGGAAAAGATGGATTTCCAGGTCCACCGGGTCCAAAAGGAGCACCGGTATGTTTGTTTCTTGATGTTTACATATTGTCCTACTGTGTGTTTATTTATGTTTACATACTGTCCTATACATTCCGTCTTTCAGATCAGAATTCACATGCTTTTGTGCCCTATAATGCTTTATGTTTATTGGCCTCATTCATTTTTCCACATCTTGTCCTTACCTTGAGTAGTACATTCTTCCTCAGAGAGAGATTTCTTTTTCACTGGAAATAGTGAGGAAGACAGTCCTTCAACAACAGACTATTTCAGAGTTAGATTTTGACCATTTCTTTTTACATGTCATGCAAATAAGTGATCTGACTCAAATGCATTCAGCATGACTTGTTACTTCAGGAGTATAGAGCAAATCTGTAGATGTGGACAGTTTTATTCCTTTTGCCCTTTCTCACAGCTTGATAGTGAGTGTTAGTGTGAATGATCTGGCTGACTCTTGGAGATGATTGAACAAATACAGTTATCCAAGTTGAGATTGTTAAGACAAGATTCAAGTCTGTTCTAGTGTATTTTTCTCCTGGTAGAAACTAATGCTTCAAAATCCTGCACTAATAGAGTTCAACTGATATGGATGTGGATGTGGATGTGAGTGTGGAGCTCACATCTGCTCCCAGATCCACCACTGAGAACATGTTGCACATGGTCCAGTTAGCTGCATTACACACTAGGTATGATTTCCATGTGCTATTCCACGTGGAAACTAGTTCTGTTTCCATTGAGCTCAGCAGTAAAAAATCTGCTTTCTTCAACATTACAGACACCCATGCTAAATCCAAGTTACAAAATATTCAGAGAGGATGATGTGTTCTGTCTTGCCAGTCAGGCAAGAAGTACACTTACACTTTCCAAAAATTAGGGTACAGCTGGCTTGAAAGGAGAACGTGGTCCCCCTGGCCAGCCTGGATTCCCTGGAGTACGTGGTGAAAGAGGTTTTCCTGGCCCTCCTGGGATAGGTGCTGCAGGGTTACCTGGTGACAAAGGAGACAGAGGCTTTGCTGGAACCCCAGGTTTACCAGGCCTTCCAGGTAATGCTATAGTGTGCTTAAAAGATATATAAAAAAAATTTTAAAAAATTGTGCCCTTTAAGTGGTACAGCTTAGAGGATCACCAGAATTTAAGACTTTCTAATTTAAATCTGTGTTTGCTTTCAGCAGTATAATTGCAAATCTTTGAGGGTAAGTTTTCTTGAAGAATTTTCTAGGTCAAATGGAATGGTTTAGGTTCATCCTAGTTTTCTGGTGAATCTTACACAAAAAATCCTTCATAACAAGTCACTTGTAATGGTATGGGTGAACTGATATTGCTGGCTAGGTGAAACTCCATTGTTTAATTTCATCAGTTCCTATACTTAATACAACTTTACATTAACAGGAGCAAAGGGTGAAGCAGGACGAACTGTATCACTCCCTGGACCTCCTGGGGCAGATGGCCTTCCTGGGCCACCTGGTTTCCCTGGACCCCAAGGTACAACAGTCTGTTAATCTTTGAGTGATATCAGAATGATTCTATTCCTGAAAAGTTAGCCTTTGCATTTACATTTGTCTTGTTTTCATTTGCAAAGGTGACAAAGGGAATCCTGGGCTTCCAGGTAGACCCGGCCTACCAGGAGAAAAAGGCGCTGTTGGGCAGCCAGGTATAGGATTTCCTGGACCTCCAGGTCCCAAAGGTAAGATAAAATTATCCATCTAACAAAGCTGGTGTAACTGGAGTATGGATGGAGGCCTACGCTGTCATCCAGCCATGGCTGCATCAAACTGGGAGGTGCAGCTGAAGAACCTCCCTTGTGAAAGCCAAGAAGCACCACAATGAGCATTCGTTCGATGTACACTTGCTTTGTGAGGTGAGGTGGTGCAGATACAGACAGTGTCATAGCTGGTGCCAGAATAGAAAATGATGTAGTATAACATCTTACATTGCAGCAACAGAGGTTGTTGAGAGATGGCCCTTCTGAGAGATGGAAAACACTGTGTGTGGTTGGTCAAAATAATATACTGACATAACTTGTAACAGTTTTGGGCCAGACCTAACAGCTCTGCTGTGTCCCAAACAGCTGAGAGTGGTTTGGCTAGGATTCCAGCTGACTCAATATTAAGTTTAGTCTTCCTTCCATGGCCATTGACAGGGTATGCATGTAACTTAGAGGGAGTCTCAATGTTCATATTCTAGTTTTGGATTTTTCTAAGATGTGTTTCATGGTGCTGCTGCTCATTTAGGACTAAATGAGCTGTCAGTAACCACCTCAAACACCAAAATTCTTGTGTGTCTTCATTATTTGCTATGATTCCACACACCAATGAGCTGGGAGGGCTGGAAACTTAACAAGGAGAAATGGCATATTTTTCCCTGTGACCACCTCTAGTTCCTCTGAGACTGCATTGGAACAATGCAGAACAAAAAAAGCCCATTGTATCTGGAAAAGAATTGCTGTATGCACTTTGATGCCAGCAAGAGAGGAATGACACATCAAATACATTTGTTTCAAAAACCCTTTCATGAACTCAGCTCTGTCCAATGACTTTACTGGGGCTTAGCCTTAAAGTTGTATTTCCCACTCCCTGAGATGTTTGCCTGTGAGAGAAGCTTCATCTGAACTTACTGAATGTGTGCTGGTGTTGAGTGAGTGCTATCTTTAAGTGATTTGCAAAATGTAAGTACTCCATCCTGCATTCCCAAGATGCAGTTCATGGGCCAGCTACAGCACAGAAACCTTCTGCATGCAACCCACAGTGGGACGTGTAGGAGATGTCACCAGATATCTACTGAAAAAAAAGGTGTTGATTCACAGGCGGATTTTCTTGTGCATCCCTCAGTCTCATGGCCGACATCTTTTCTGATGAAGACTTTGGGAACCCAGTTTTGCAGACTGGATATTTTTCCTAAGGAAGATGGGAGATGAACCCACAAGGCTATTCATTTAAGAGGAGACACTCAGCATTTATTTCTTCTGGGTGGTGGTTTCTCGTCAGAAGCCAAATGCTACACAAAGCTCAGTGTTTGAATCTTTGTTGGGACATTTGAGTCCTGGCTTCCCTAGAAGTTTGACATAAAAGGCTACACAGGTCTTTTTTAACACCTCCCTGTGAGGATGTGAATAGTTCAGTTAGAAGCTTGAAGAAACAGCAGAGGTCACTTACAGGCAGAGACAGTAATGATGTGTGTATTGTTTTGTTTTGTTTTATAGGTTTCCAAGGTCAGCCTGGCTCACCTGGTCTGCCGGGAACTCCAGGAACCCCTGGCCTGGATGGTTTGCCAGGTGTTCCAGGTTTACAAGGTCAAAAGGTAGATGCCAGCTGCTCATACTGTTATCTGTGACTGGCCATGTTAACAGGAATGTGTACAAAGATCCTTCTCTTTAAAAACTGGCCAAACCATCTTTCATCTTGTGTTTCCCACTGTGCACGCAGAGGAACAGAGTAGATGGATGAATGCTTGACATTAACGCTATAAGGATAACAGCTCTTCCCTAAAGTCACATATAGAGCTTTATACAAAAGCTCTACAGTGCATGATTATACAAAAGCTCTACAGTGCTCTTCCCTAAAGTCACATATAGAGCTTTATACAAAAGCTCTACAGTGCATGATTTAAACACATTTAGTTAATGATATACTGGTTTTGATGTATTGTTTCCTAATCTATTGTGTTTCTTTGGCTAGGGTGAACCTGGTATAGGTCTCCCTGGCCCTAAGGGATTACCAGGGCCTCCTGGCCCAGCTGGCATCCCTGGGGAAAAGGGAAGTCCAGGACTACCTGGCTTACGTGGTGAGCAAGGCTTTCCGGGAATACCTGGACAGCAAGGATTCAGAGGTAACATTGCCAGAAAAATACAGCTCTGTATTTCTATTTCTTTTTAAAATCACTCCCCTGTAGACGCAGCAAAAAGTCTATTCATCACTGAAATATCCTACTGATATCTTGGGGAATTGCCCATTTTCCTTTCCTTGTTTTCTCCTACCATCCACCAGTAGCAAATGCTAGCAGCAAAGAGAGGCCCTTTCTCCAAACCCAGACTGGAGGTGTTAGAAGCTGTTGGCCACATGCTTCCAAGGCACCTTGTCTGGCATTTTCAGCAAACAAGATGTCAAACAGCATTGGAGGATGCTCAGTCTATGTCTCTCATGTCTTCCCACAGGTGACCCCGGCCTCCCAGGTCTCCAAGGCTTGCAGGGACCTCCAGGAGCACCAGGGCTCGGCCCTCCAGGATTGCCAGGACCTGCCGGGCAACCGGGACCCCAGGGACCACCAGGTGAGAGAAAAATACTGCCACGATGATGCTTAGGAGTAGAATTTTGGCATAAGTGGATATTGACACTAGTAAAAGTGTTGCTCATGAACTGTTTTGCCACATGAAGTTGGTGAGGGTGGATGAGGTCACATGCCAGTGGGTGTCCTCCATCTGGTCTGAAACGCGGGGTGAGGCCTCCTGAGAGGATGCCTTGCCATTTGGTTTGGTCCCCTTGAGTCATTGGTGGGTGATAGATGTGAGTTCAAAGCCTCTCTTAGAAAATGGATGGGTACTGGTTCTGCTGTCTGCCTTTGAATCTTCATTCTCCATGCCATGTAATTTGTGATCCACAGGTGTACATACTCAGATATACTTGTTAATGGTGTTCCTTGTTCTGTTTAGAACTAATTCTGTATCTTCTGTTTTTCCTAGGATTTCCTGGAGTAAAAGGAGAAAGGGGCTTCCCTGGTATCCCAGGTCTAGACATGCCAGGACCAAAAGGGGACAAAGGTAGCCAGGGCCAGCCAGGGGTACCAGGCTCTGTGGGGTTACCTGGCCTGCCAGGTCCACAAGGGGCTGTTGGACTGAAAGGATCGGCAGGTAAACATCTTTTCCTTCAGAAACCTGCATCTTTGACAACTGTTTTATTTTATTAAGTTGTGGTAGCATAACTTTTCACTTGGTGAGGAATTAATCCATCAAAGAGCCCAAGCTTGGGAAAACACATGGACTGACCTCAGCAAAGCAGCTCTGTGCACATGTGACTGAACTGCTACTGAAGTTCTTCAGTGGATCAAATCCAGCAGCTTGTATGAACTAGCCTTTAGCCTGTAATAATAAAAGGGGATTATTCTGCACAGTTTTAGTGACAGAGTATGGTTCTAATAATGCCTTTGTTAATGACAGCATTGTTTGCTGTAATAGGAAGTTTTAAGAATTTGTCATTACAAACTGTGCTTTTTCTGGTTTTCATAACACTATTTTTACTGTTGTTTTCTCTATCAGGCTGTTTTAGATTAATCATCTTCTTTGTCCCATTTTTCCTTTAGTAGTGCAAATCTTAATATGATAGGCAGTAAATAATTCTGTTTCTAACACTTCTTTGCACTGCTTGCTTTGTTTCTGTTATTCACTCTTTCACTTTGGCTTCAGGGCCCAAAGGAGAAATGGGAGTTATGGGAACTCCTGGATTGCCAGGAACTCCTGGACCAGTTGGAGATCGAGGATTACCTGGTGAAAAAGGTAAGAGAGTGATTTTCTCAAAATCAAAATTGTAAAATCCACCTTTTTCAGAACAGAAGGTAAGTCTAGAAGTAAGCAAATATAAGAAGTATGTTTGGGCTAAGCTTTCCTGTAAGTTAGAAAGACTATAAAAAGCCATATTCTAGGAGCAGTCGTGTTTGGGCACCAAGACATGATTTTTGATACATTCTTAAACAGTGAAAGGGTTTACTAGGTGTGGGGATGCTATAGATATTACTCCAAGAAAAATGCAGTATTTGAAATTATAAAAAGCCAGCACGAAGATCTTAATTAAACGCTTCACATAATGCTCTGTATTACTGCCAATTTTTTGTCCTTATTGTTCCAAGAGTCTAAAATTAATGGCTGTGAAGTGGGAAAAATATGTCAACTTTCTGATAGAGCTGTTGTAAAGTCCTGGTGTAAGAAAAACTTCATAGAAGATGTTCCAGAGCATGGTATTTGGTGCTCAAAATTTGAATAAATAGCTAATTTAATTTGTTGTTGTCTATTAAGTATTTTTGCAGAGTTTTATATGCCTTTATAATATTCAGTGCTGTCCCTTTATAGGTAGCCCAGGTTTCAAAGGTGTAGTTGGACCTCAGGGTGATCCTGGTGTCAAAGGAGATAAAGGTGAAGCTGGTCTCCCAGGAAAACCTGGAACGATAGACAACATGGACATGGTTAGTCTCAAAGGCCAGAAGGGAGAACAAGGAGAAAAAGGTAACTTTAGTCTCTAACTGTGGATAAGTGAAATTAACATATATCGTCGAGCAGTAGCGCTTTGAGTTCAGTTTTGTCTTAGTTTTAGACAACAGTTTTTAAAATAAGATTGAAGAATTTCACACAGCAAATGCAGATATTTTTCTGGTATTTTTCAATTCCATAGAAACAAAGAATAATCACAGAACAAAGGGATTTTGGTTGAATGGAAAAGTTGGGTTTGCTCTTATAAAATCAATTTTACCTCTTTTATAAGAAGACTCTCAAAAGAAAATATATTTTAAAAGTGAAAACTAGAGCTTTCCAGAAAAGAAAAGCTTGTCTTTCACGTAAAACATGTAGTGGAAGCCCTGTTGTAGCCATGAAATTAACTAATAAATGTAAGAAAAAAAGTGAGCAGTCTTGTTTGACAAACTTATTTCTTTGTGACCAGAAGAAAATTCTGGAAAGAAACACATGTATGCCACTCATACCAAGAGATTAACTTATGTCAGTTCAGAAAGATCTGGAAATAAGCAGGACAAAGGCAATCAGTTGTCTCTTCAGAAACTTTATGGTAGTAGAGTTATTAGCTTTTTTAGATAACACATTCTTCTTGGATTTTTATTTTTACTACTACATGAAAAATCAGTTGTTTAAGATCATTCTCTTTCCTGCTTTTCTTTTCAAAGAAAAATAGTGTATATTTTATATATTTGGAGTATTTGTCCTTATTAAAATTATTTTTAATTAAAAAATGCCGTGTTTTTAATAAATGTTAACTTTCTTAGTTAAAATAGAAGTGTAGAGTAGGAAGAGAGCTAATTCTGTCCTCTTTTCAAGACTTTCCAGTTCAGAGTCATCTGTACATTTTATCAGTGTATGTTCTCTGTTGGGCCCAGGACAGAGCACTTGAGACTCCTTTCCAGTTTGGCCGTGAATCACCAATAAATGTACTACGTTGTGTTTGAACTGTGGAAACAGGAGAGTTTCCCAGTCTAACTACCTCCTATCTCCATGTCCTGACTCCTTGTCAGAATGAGACCTGAGCTCATGTGTTCCAGTTGGGTCTCAGAGAAACCTGGGCATGTGGGTAAACAGTACCTCATGCAATGGCATGAGCAACTGTGGAGTACATCTGCCTTTAAGCTCAGATGCAGCTTCTAAGAGCATTTTGTGTTTAAAGAGGCTCCCAGCCTATAAAGATTTCACCTAGATTATTTTGTCTCACTTGTTTCTGATCTTGATATATATATTGGTATGTAAAGTTTTATAACAAATCCACACAGGTTGTTTTTCAATATTTTCTTGTCTACTATTGGTGTGTAGGATAATTAATTTTATTTCCAGAATTGTAAATTTGGCACATTGGTTACATGTATAAAGAAACCTTTGCTGAGAAATTCAAATGGTTAATTTCTTTGGTTTCTAACTTCTTAATCTCTCCTGCTCTAATAATGCATGCTTGCAAACTTGTATGCCCTACCTTTTTCTGACCGCATACGGTCTACATGTTGGCCTGGCTCACACAGCCTGGGAGGGTAGATTCCAGCCTGCAAATTTCTGCTCTTATATTGTCCTCTTCAGCCCAAAGATACTTAGTACCGGCAGAGAAAAGTAAGCTAGTTATACTCCATAACTTTTCTGATATTTTAGCTGCCTTCATTTCTCTAGACAGGAATATCACAGTAATGTTTTTAAAAGCTTCCAAAATACAAACTGTGTGGAGAAGACACAACATTTTTGTGGCATATTGTCAGTGATGTTTAATGAAAAAATTTGGATTTGGACATCTTGAAATGTTTTTAATAAAAGCCACTTATTTAAAAACATTCAGTGAGCTATCTTCAGTAACCTGTTTTCCTGCAGCTATATGCAACACTAACAGGAATGTTTATGACCAAAAAGTGTGGACCTAAAGCTGGAGAAGAGACTCAGCACAGAATAAGAGGTCAAACCTTCTGGAATGGTGAAGGTGCTTTAACATTAAATGGAACAGGGAAAACAGCAAATTTCTGGCTACGAACTAGCTGTTCTCATGTGCCTTTTTAGAGAGCTGAACAGTCAAATCAGTAATTTCTGTTAACACCTGATATAGTGTGCCACTTCTCAAATAACTCATTAATCTGGGTCAAACAGACAGTAACTTGCTTTGTAATTGCACAGACACCTGTGAAATGGTGATAGTTTGCAGCCTTTCCTCAGTATTGGTTTAGTGATTGGAGAGTTGTGTTTTACTCAGCCATTTTCTTGTTCATCAGCGAGAAGCAGCCGTGATCAAAAATCAACTGGAAGAATTATTATATGTCATTACAGTAAATTTTGATAAAATTATCTCACTATGTTTGTCTTCTTGATGTCCAGGGGACCACGGAGCAACAGGAGAAAAAGGGCTACGTGGGGATTATGGAGAACCAGGAATTCCAGGGAAGGATGGTGAACCTGGTACTCCAGGACAACCAGGTATGTCTGAAGATAACAGCAGAGAGACTAATTGTCAGGTATTTTAAACCTTACTAACTAATGGGACTCTTAATTTCTCTGTTGTCCATAGGACCAAAAGGTGATCAGGGCCCCCCAGGGTACCCAGGGGATCCAGGAGTTCCAGGACAAAAAGGATCGGTTGGTGAAATGGGTTTGCCAGGTACTGATTGCTGGAAGTTTCTTATTATTGTTTTCCTCAAGTTAATATAGAACATTACGAGAGACCTGTATGGAATATTTGTTGTTGATCTACTAAACTGTTGCACTATTTGCAGGGACTGAATTTTAGGCTTTTGGAACATTACGTTTCAATCCTATTGTGATATACAGATAATAGGATGGTCTCCTAAGTTTCTATATGCAAATACCTTAGCTTGATATTTAGGATTTGTGTATTTGTTTCAGGCACACAATTTTTCAAGTGATGCCTGTTTGTCTGTCTCTGTCTCTGCTATTGTGTGAACTGCATTAAGTTGCTTGTGTATTTCCTTCCTTCTAAAAAGTTTGGTGAATCGCTGCATACTGCATGTTAATTATGAACTGTAGTGATCTGGGAAGAGTGTTGTTGTGGAGGGGATTGGTGAAGAATAAAATAGAGAAGAACTTATATCTCGGCATGGAAATTTTGTCTCCTTTCAGATGGCCTTGTGTCTAGCATATTTAGGAAATCAAAGGTAAAAGGCTGAGATGGTGAAAGAGGACAAAAAAACATGCTACAGAAGAGTCTGTTGCTGTAGTCCTGTAAGAGATTATTCAAATAAAGTTTTATTCAGATCATATTTTTCACAAGAGCTCTGTTTACTCTGAATCCAAGATTATGACCTTTTCTTATGAGGAGAACTTATCATCCCATAAACAGTCCCATTTAGAGAGTGAATCTCAGAAGTTGATTTACTTGTTTTTGTACCTCTGAATAGCTAAGGCAACACTGAAAAATCATTGTCAACTCTGCTTCTGATGCACCCATTTTCCTTTTCTCTTCCTAGGAACACCTGGAGAAAAGGGTCTTCCTGGAGTACCAGGTTCACCAGGCACACCAGGGTTCCCCGGGCAAAAAGGTGAAAAAGGAGACAAGGGAGCACCAGGGTTTCCTGGGATTGGATTTCCGGGGTCTCCTGGTGAGAAGGTATTTATACCCCTAAGGATTTAATTGTCTCTACCAAGCGCTTCATTTGAAAAGATGCAGTTGTCCTTCAAGTTGTTTTATTATATTTTCTATTATGCTAATTTAAGTATCTTATGAGAAACTTGAAAGGTGTGCATATGCGTAGGTTTAGATGCATTCTGTTTGATGGGACCATTATCTTCAGGGTTCTTATTTGTTCTCTCTCTTCAGAGTGCTAGAAGTGGGGGGAAGGGGAAAAACTTTTAAAAACACTAATCAAATAATGTGAAAAGGGCATCTTACAAACAGAACAAATAATCATACAAAAATAACATTGCTGTACTTTTGCAGAAATACTGGGAAACCGAAAAAAACTATACAATGCTCAGATATTAATGAAAAGTGAACTGTATTAATACTGTCTATAAAGTTTAATTTAATGTCTAATAGTATCTGAAAGGATTCTCATGTGTTTCATATTCCTTTTTCTAGCTGTACAATGACAGTTATTGTGAATTTATAAGTAAAAATTGTAAAAATAATACTAATTAATATGGTGGCAAACTTGCTGAAGACTTAAAAAAAAAGATTATTTGTTTTAAGATGATGAAGTGTAATAAGTAAGTTAAGAGGCTAATATGGAAAAGACTTTGTATAACAGTCATAAAAATGCATAGAAAACTGCTCATTTTCATATGTAGGTATTAAGCAATTGCTAGAAGAGTTAAAAACTCTCATAGTGGAATTTAATGCCATATTTAATCCTAAATTACTTTGTTTCCAAATGGAAAAAGAATGGAATTCCTTAAAAATCAGATGGATAAGAGGGGTGACATCTACTATTACAGAAAGGAAAAACTGTTTCAGAATTAATGTGTGGATTTTATATGTGCTACTTCTTCTAGGGAGAACCAGGAAGAACGGGTAGTCCAGGTTTATCTGGAGATAAGGGTGAAAAGGGTAGTTCAGGAATTCCTGGAATGCCGGGTGCCCCAGGTCCCAAAGGATCCCCTGGCATGGCAGGATTTCCAGGCAAGTGTTTATGCTTTTATTAAACAGAAATTGCAGTGAAAATTAAAGTGAAACTTACACAGAATATCCCACATGTAAACCCATGCCTTCTTCCTTTCTTTAGGAAGTCCTGGCCGCCATGGAGAAAAGGGTGAAAAAGGACTTCCTGGCTTAAGTGGCATTCCAGGTTTAAAAGGAGAACCAGGTAAAAAAGAAATATAAAACACCAAATGCTATTTAAAGTATTGTTCACCTCCAGACAGTGGTTGAAACAAATTCTGTAGCATTCAACATTCATTTTGGTTCAGATATTTCATGGTACATTTATTAATTTCATAAACAAAATAAGACTGCCATTTCCAAGGTAAATCTGAGTCAGTGTAGTGGGGGGCTAATACTTCTTTTACACTGTTTGAGGAAAAGATTTTATCAGCTTCCACAAGACTGGTTGTTGCTATAGCCATTAGCTCTGTTGTTTCTGAATTAATTTAAAAACAATACAACTGATCTATATGTCCAAAACTGAATCACCACATTAGCATTGTTACACATATGTTAAAGAGGAAATAGAGTATGGAGGAGAGTAAGTCCATTGCTGTTAAGAATATAATAACATTTTTGATCTTGGAGTCTTCTCAGTTTTCTGGCTGCAGGACACATCATCTTATTGGACAATGGAAACTGTGCTATTTACAAGTCTTTGCTGGAGTTCCTTCATTCTAAGCTCACTGAGATTTGTGATAATTAGCTATGTCAAAATCTTTAATACTCGAGCCATGTCTCAGACTGATTTAATTCAGAAATAACCTCAGTGAAAAGTCACACCTGAGTCATCATGCAGTGTGTGCTAGGTCTCTCGGAGCAAAAGGAAAAGTTAAGTTTTTCTTTAGAGGAAAAAAAAAGTCGTAGGTGAAATGAAAATGTCAATGATTTTTCAGGTGAACCTGGTGCTCCGGGTCCTGCTGGTTCCATTGGTCAGAAGGGTGAACCAGGTTATGATGGAATTCCAGGTGCAGCTGGTGCAAAGGGTGAACAAGGTACTGTGACTGTCATCTTAAGTTTATGTGGCATGAAAAGGCACAGAGACAGGCTACACAAGACTAGTTGGTAGAGGTATGTGCTGGGTTTGAAGTACTTTGGATGAAACCTTAGAAAATAAAGTCAGTATGGTGTCTTGCAAACTACTTACTGTCATCCATCATTGTAAAGCTGATCATTTAGATGAGCAAATGTGTTTAATCAATGTAGTCTTGGAAGAATTTCTTTCAAAAAGCTGGCAGTACTTTAAAGAATTGTGTTTTGGCATTAATTTCAGCCTGCAACTTAGCTGTGAAATAGTGGAGCAGTCTTGCCTTTTTTTAGGGTAGGGTTTTCAGTCATACAGGACCCATTGTGCTGAATACAATACCAACACATAACAAAAACAGCCTCTGCCCTGAAGAACTTTTGCATAAGCCATTTATTTGAAGTTTTTATTTGCTTAATAGACTTTTATTCATTACAGGTTAAATTTAAGTACTTTCCCATCTTCTAATTTCTCGCTGTTTCTGTACTGCAGGTCTTCCAGGTAGAGGACTTCCCGGATTTCCTGGTGCAAAGGGAGATAAAGGTAAAACACTTATTTAAACAAGAGGCAAACCTCCCTCCCAACATACTGTAGCCATAACTCTGTAATGCAGACATACTTTCTACTTCATTCTTTTACATGCTATACCTTCTCAGAGCAAGCAGAAGCTCTGAGAGGCTCAAATACTAATTTCTATTACAGTGGCAACATCTTGGAACATGAGTTAGATATGCCCTAAAATAGGTAATTATTCATAGTGTGGAATTTACTGCAAGCTGTGCTGTGATGAGGTAATATAAATAACACCTGTATTTGTGTGCTGTGCTTTTGACCCCAAGTATTTCTGTTTTGCTACTAATTCTGCAAGAATCAGAATCTAGTGAGGCTCTGTGCACCAGACAGCTATAGATAGTAGTTTAGTGGCCAGGATACCGTAGTAATTTTTTTCCTGAATCTGTTTTGCAGCCCAGATTTATTAATTGCCAAAATAGTTATTTTCTATAGCTCAGTAGAGCATGTCTAAGCTATGCACAGGAGCATGGTGCAGAGATGCAAAAGATAGCAAAGACCTGATGAGATCTTACTGGAAATTGTTATTACTTGGACTCAGGACTTATTAGCTTATTAGGTACAGGCACAAAGCTATCACAGTTTCAAGTCACTACACTGTGCTGTGACAACAGCTTGATTGACTTGAGTCAGTGCTTGTTCAAGGTGTCTGTAATGCACCATGCTCCATTTTATGAAATAAGTATCTCTGAGGCACTAGACTGCAATAGATACAGTAGTGAAGAAATATGAAGCTGTTCCTGTTAAAGGAAATTGTTACAGGATTTTCAATTTTAACCATCCAGAAAACACAAATGATTCAACTACTCCATCTATGCAATTAACATGACATGGCAGATTTTGAAGAACTTATATAGCTTTAAATATCAATGCCCTACCTTACTCATTCATTCTATAAATACAGGAAACTTGTCTGGGCAATCAAAAGTGATAAATCAGAATTTTAGAATATATTTCATTTACTGTATTAGACTAATTAGCATTCATGAATTGCTGAGAATGCCCTAATGTTAGAGAACTTAATAAAATAAACAAATTTTCTAATCATAACTCAGTAGGGCATGTAGAATGCTAGATTATGACAACAGTTTTCTCACCCTACCCATATCTCTCATTATGTTACCTCATTTAAAAAGATCTGGGTTTAGAGTAAATATATATTCAGCTGACATAATTTGTGTTCCAAATGCATTATAGTTCCAAAGAAACAAGTCCAGTATTTAAAAACTTTGTTCTGCTCAGGAAAAGGGCTAGGGATAGTGTTCTTTATAAATTTTATTTCTCTTATTATTGTACTTACACCAGCTATTCTATACTCTTTTTGCTCAATCATGATCTAAAATTAGATTGAATTGCAATTGTTAAGTATTTGCACAAGCCTGAAAGTAAGTGCTAAATGTCTAAATCTAGATCTTAAAGAAAAAAGTATTCCATTTTTCTCCATGAGCAAGTCTTTTTGTGCTTAGTCAAGCAAAGCATCCCTTACTTGACTATGACAATAATAATTGTAATGCAGTAAGGGTTTGGGGGCTTTATAATCCTTGTGTAAGGAGTGATAGAGAAATGCTGAGAGACAATGTTGATCTATTTTTAGAGTGACTTAAAATAACCTAGTGGTTTTTTTAGATAAGGAAAGGTACGTCAGTCAAACTACTTTCCTCATACTTTATATCATAATGTGGAGAATAATACAGTTTTTCTAAAGTTTTGCATTTTTATTGAAATGTATAAAATCAATGTTTTGATTAGGAATAAAACTTACTATGAGTGGATAGTAAAGCAGAAGATTTCAGTCATTGTGGTCTTTTTTCTAATCACATTCTGTGGCTGTTTCAAATCTTAGGTGCAAAAGGTGAAGTGGGTTTTCCAGGATCCCCAGGAAGTCCGGGGATTCCAGGACTGAAAGGAGAACCAGGGTATGTAGGTCCACCAGGCCCTAAGGGCAGCCAAGGTCTCCCTGGACTACCAGGAAGTGCAATTGAGGGCCCTAAAGGAGACAGAGGACCCCAAGGCCAGCCAGGTCTTCCAGGTAATTCTTTATCTTTAGTATTAATGTACTTATGTTCATCAAAGCTCACCTAATTAATTAATAATTTAATCAATATTGCATATCCTTGTTTTTCTTCTTCTCACAGGTCAGAGAAAAGCTCCTCTTTATAGGCAGTTTGTGCTCTGCACAAATTTTGCTGCTAAATACTCTCTTCTGGTTTGTAGGTTTACCAGGTCCATCAGGGCCACCTGGACCTCCAGGTCAGAAAGGGGCCAAAGGAGAGCAGGGAAGCAATGGCTGGCCAGGGACTCCTGGGGGGCCAGGAATCAAAGGTGATCCAGGTTTCCAGGGACTGCCAGTAAGTACACTCCAGATTTCCTGAAAGTTGGTTCTTGTAATTAATGGATATATTAATTATAGAGTTTCTTGTTCAAAGTAATGATACTTTATGTTCAGTGTGCCTTTGGACTTACTGCTGACGATGTAAAGTCAGTTTGAAAACATTTCATTTCTCTCCTTAGAAAGGCTGCCTACTGATAAGTTCCAGTAAGCTAATGAACGTATTAGAAATTTATAGATAGTGAGTGGTAACATACAGCACCCAAAATAAAATTTACCGTGTTTTAAGAGTACAGGATGGCTGCAGCACATCCATAAATTCTGAAAATATGTTAGTAGTTAATTTTAAAGGTTGCATATTTCATGATAAATTGCCTTCTGAAAATACCTGAACTGTTTGCTTTTGTTATGAAAGCTTTCAATAAAGTGCACGTTCACTACTGTCAATGATGAAATATCGCCTCTGATTTAGAAATACAAACAGGCAATGCTATTAATACATCGTTGTCATATATTATTCATTTCCCCTGATCTAAAATAGTCCCTTTTCTGGATATTAGGGAGAATGAAATAGAACAGGACAGTCACCTAGAATAATTGGTCTTCTATACTCTTTTTCTTAGAGTGTCTGACGCCTTTCACCACATTGAAAAATATGCTCTATTTTTCAACTTTTTGTTTTCTCTTTTCTACTACACTGGGAACTGGGATTGTTTAGCTTGGAGAAAAGGAGGCTCAAGGGAGACCTTATCACTCTCTACAACTACCTACCTGAAAGGAGGTTGTAGACAGGTGTGGGTTGTCTTCTTCTTCCTTGTAACATGTGACAGGACAAGAGGAAATGGTCTCAAGTTGTGCCAGGGGAGATTTAGGTTGGATATCAGGAAAAATTTCTTCACTGAAAGGCTGATCAAGCACTGGGACAAGCTGCCCAGGGAAGTAGTGGAGTCACCATCCCTGGAATCACCATTCCTGGAAGTGTTCAAAAAATGTGTGGATATAGCACTGAAGTTTTTGGTTTAGTGGTAAACATAGCAGTGTTGGGTTAAAAAGATTGGGCTTGATGATCTTCGAGGTCTTTTCCAACCTTAATGATTATACTTTAAAAAAAAGACAATAATAACAATAATAATAATATTTATGGAAAAAGAGTTAAGAAAGTAGGTAGGTATGACTCAACAATTCCTAGTGTACAAAAGGAAGAAAGACTCAGGAATTAGGTCCTGATATGAAAATCAAGTCTTTAAAGGTCCACATTATCCTTGATAATGCAAAGATCTACTGCATCTTTTTCTGCATCCAGGAATCACTTCACAGAGACATTTGCATCAGTGTCCAGACCTTTTTATATTTCATACCATATTGTAGCATACAATACCAACTTTGAAGGTAGTAAATTCCAAAATAACATTCCAGTGTATTTTCTCTTGTTTAAGAATTTGCAGTACTTCTGCAGAAAGCTAACATTTTATGCCCCAGGAAATTGTAAAGCTTTTCACAGGTTGATATTCAGTCCAAGACTGTTGGTTTATCAGGAATGGGAAGTGCCTAAGGATTTTGATTCCATGCCTTCAGTCAGAAGAAAATGTTTTACTATACTTGAGCCACAATGCATAATAGCAGGTTGTTAACTCGGTGTGAAATGCTGCAGTGAGAATGATATTAAATATTTAACTTCCTCTGGTGATACATACTAAGATGAGTTTCTAATGTCTTCATCTTCCCCAGTGTGACAGGCTCCTGCACTGATTATAGCTCAATTGCTCACACAGGTCTCCAGTAGCCTGTATCAGAAGAGAGATTTTGTTACTATATGGGTGACACAGCCTGTCCAAAAATCCTATTCAAAAGAAGTGACTGCAGAAGTTAGACTGTGAAATGCAAATCCCACGACTTTTTTCTCTTTGTTTTAATGTTGAAATGAGAGAAGAAACATTTTCATCATTTTCACAAACTGAAATAGTTTTGTTCTGTTTGGAACACATCCAAAAATTTTGTTTGCCAAGCTATATCTGATGAGGAAAAAAAAAATTTAAGAAATGCATACTATTGTGGAAAAAGTATTTTGATGGAAAATTTCCAATAAATTCCTCTTATAAATCCATTTTATAATTATAAGGTAAAACAATTTTTTTAAAAACCCCTCTTTTAGTATGATTGACTCATGACTGAGTGAATGTTAACTCTCCTGTTGATACAAAGAGATGGCCATTTCTTTAAACAATCCTGCATACTGTGACTGAAGGAAACCAGGGAATCTTTCTTCATTCGTGCAACCCTTAGCACTCTATTGAGGGTAGCATTTCTTTTATTTAACTTTGGGAGCGTTGACACCCATTTTTGAACTAGTAATCTCTTCTCCCTTTATAGTCAGTGGAAAGAATCAGACATTTGTAGGGAACCATTCTTCTCACCTTAATATCAGCATCTAACCTGCATTAAATGAAAAGTCGCTCCTGTGTGCCTATTCTATTGCTCTGCAAGTATGATAAGATGCATCCTGGTATTGGTATTATTTTTCACTAAACATTCAATTCACATCTCCAGTCTCTGATTGGTAGATTACTTAGCAAAGGGATTTTATTTTTTCCTCTGCCCGTGTTCCACATTTTATTATATAGTAGACTATCACTACCATATTACTTCAGCCAGGGAGAAACTCTAAGCTGTATTTACAAGGTTTTTGCAGATGATCTGCAACGGACAAAAAAAGAGAAGGAAATTAGCAGTCATTTGAATAACTATTTACAGTGTCTTTTGAAATATGGGCTTGATTTTCCCTGAAGTGAGGCTACAGGGAAGTTGTTACCGTTAATTTCAGGGGAACAGCTTAGGATGGAGGAGTTCACATTGTGTTTGAAGTGTTTTAAGTTCTTGAATATTTTAGGCCTGTTGAAAAGTAAAAATCTTCAGAGGATTGTAAGTTGTTGAGCACATTTAATTTCACTCCATGTGTGAATGTAGAAGTTTTCAAGTCTGCTGTGGTCTAGAATTACCCCATTTAATTATCTAAATAGCAGCTGTCTGCTGGGACTGCACTGAAATTAGTGTTTGCTGAGATTTGTGTTTACTGATATCTTTCATAAGAATATGGTCTATGGTTGAGAACCTTTTTATTAGCTATGCTGCTAGTGGGACCTTATTCTGATCTGGTATCTTTGTAAGACAAAAGGTAGTTTAGTAAGAACAAGGTGTCACACTTGTTCCTTTAGGAGAGGCATCTCATCTAAACATGGGAGAGAATAACCATTCCTTAAACTTAACATTTTCTTCATGTTATGGTTTTTTTCATAGGTTTCCAAAAATAGACAGCCTATTTGAGAGTCATATCATAATAGTGTAGGATAACTATGCTTCACATTTTCTTTTATGCAGGGTAGTCCTGGTTTACCAGGAGATATTGGTCCAAAGGGTGATCTTGGACCTCCAGGAGTTCCAGGTGTTCCAGGTGAGAAGAAAACTTACCATACTCCTAAAAAGTATGCAAAAATGTTTCTTTCATATACTTCCTCTCTCAAAAGAGATGCTCAAAGAATGTTGACTCTCTGTTACAAAGTACTGAAACAGGACATTGAAAACTGCATCAGAAAGCATACAAGAACTTTGAGATTTTTCTCAAGGTTTTTTGCCTTTTGCTTGTTCTTGCTTTGCAAATTTTAAATGTGCACTTCCTTTAAAAGCAGATGTAAAATCAATTGTTAGATATTACTAGTCAAGAATCTTCAGGATTTTCTTGAGAATTGAATAGGCAAATGTTATAGCTATATATGAGGAAACATGGGCTCAGAATGTCTCCTTTGTTGATTATATTGCTGCTACTGTCACCATCATATGCATGATTACACCATGTGTATGAAAAATAATTAATAGGAAAAACATAATACTTTTAATTTATAGAACTTTATTATTAAAATAAGAGAATTTTGAAGAAAAGTAAGAGAAAAAGTGAGATAAATTTGGTTTCAGTCATAATTTCATTGGTGACTTACTGCAGTTGTTTTTACTGTGTTCCCGCAAACAGTTAAAAAGTACTAGTGCAAATAAGGTCACATCCTTTACAGGATCATGGGACCATACATGATTATTTTGCACATATCCTTCCAAATCAAGAAATTACTGAATTTTCATGTAAATATTACTTTTACTTCAGGTCCAAAAGGATCTCCTGGCTTCCCAGGCCTTAAGGGTGAGAGAGGTGACCAAGGTCTTCCTGGATCTAAAGGTATAATATAAAAACTTGCTCTTTATTCCCAGATGTTGTTGGCAAAATTGTTATTTGTGATGATTCAGTTGATATCTCCTTCATCCTTTTATTCTGTGTAAAAAGATAGAATATGAAAACAGATATCATGGTATCAGCATCTGAATAATCAGATTAGATTTAAATATTGGTTAGAGAGTGAATGTATTTATCTCCTGCTCTGAAAAATGAATACTGATGTATTGTCATTATTAGAATCTTTAAATAATATCCTAGAACCATAGATTCTTAGAATGATTTGTGTTAGAGGGGGCTTTAAAGATCATCTAATTCCCATCCATCTGCCTTGGGAGGGGACATCTTTCACTAGACCAACTTGCTCAGAGCCCCATCCAACCTGGCCTTAAATGCTTCCAGGGATAGAACATCTGTAGCTTCTCTGGGCAACCTGTTCCAGTGCCTCACCACCCTCACAATAAAAAAATGTCCTCCTTAAGTCCAATCTAAATTTACACTCTTTCTGTTTTAAACTGTTGCCTCTTGTGCTGTCACTCCTGACCCTGGTAAAAAATCTCTCTCAGTCTTTCTTATAAGCCCCTTTTAGATACTGAAAGGCCACAGTGAGGTCTTCCTGGGGCCTTCTCTTCTCCAGGCTGAACAAGCCCAACTCTTTCAACCTGTCTTCGTAGATCTGTTCCACCCCTCTGATCATTTTCATGGCCTTCCTCTGGACCTACTCTAAGAGGTAAATGCCTTTCTTGTACAGGGGACCCCAGAGCTACATATAGTACTTCAGGTGGGGTCTTACAAGAACAGAGCAGAGGGGTAGAATTACCTCCCTGGACTGGCTGGCCACACTTCTTTTCATGTAGCCCAGAACCGAATTGGCTTTCTGGGCTGCAAGTGAACATTGCCGGCTCGTGTCCAATTTTTCATCTCCCTCTGTTCTCAACTCCTTCTCTGCAGCGCTGCTTTCCATCCATTCATTCCTCAGTCTGTACTGATATTGGGGATTGCCCCAACCCATGTGTAGGACCTTGCACTTGGCCTTGTTGAACTTCATGAGGTTCCCATTGGCTCACTTGTCAAGACTGTCAAGGTCCCTCTGGATGGCATCCCTTCCCTCCAGCATATTGACAGGAGCACTCTCTGCTGGGTTAGGAACTGGCTGGAGGGCCGGGCCCAGAGGGTGGTAGTGAATGGTGCTGCATCCACTTGGCCACTGATCACTAGTGGTGTCCCCCAGGGATCAGTGTTGGGCCTGGTTCTATTTAATATCTTTACTGATGATTTAGATGAGGGGACTGAGTCCACCATTAGCAAATTTGCAGATGACACTAAGTTGGGGGGGACTGTCAATCAGCTGGAAGGCAGGAGGGCTCTGCAGAGGGACCTGGATAGGCTGGAGAGTTGGGCTGATTCAAATGGGATGAAGTTCAACAAGGCCAAGTGCCAGGTGCTGCACTTTGGCCACAACAACCCCCTGCAGCACTACAGGCTGGGGACAGAGTGGCTGGAGAGCAGCCAGACAGAGAGGGACCTGGGAGTTTGGATTGACAGGAAGCTGAACATGAGCCAGCAGTGTGCCCAGGTGGCCAAGAAGGTCAATGGCATCCTGGCCTGGATCAGGAACAGTGTGGCCAACAGGTCCAGGGAAGTGATTCTGCCCCTGTACTCAGCACTGATGAGGCCACACCTGGAGTACTGTGTCCAGTTCTGGGCCCCTCAGTTCAGGAAGGATATTGAGGTCCTGGAGCAGGTCCAGAGAAGAGCAACAAGGCTGGTGAAGGGACTCGAACACAAATCCTATGAGGAGAGGCTGAGGGAGCTGGGTTTGTTCAGCCTGGAGAAGAGGAGGCTCAGAGGAGACCTCATCATTGTCTACAACTCCCTGAAAGGAGGTTGTAGCCAGGTGGGCGGTTGGTCTCTTCTCCCAGGCAACTATCAGTAAGACAAGAGGGCATGGTCTTAAGCTGTGCCAGGGGAGGTTTAGGTTGGATATTAGGAAGATATTCTTTACAGGAGGGTAATCAGGCATTGGAATGGGCTACCCAGGGAAGTGGTGGATTCTCCGTAACTGGAGGTTTTTAAGATGAGACTGGATGTGGCACTTAGTGCCATGGTCTAGTAACCACGGCGGTGTTGAATCAAGGGTTGGACTTGATGATCTCGGAGGTCCCTTCCAACCCAACTGATTGTATGATTCTATAATTCTATGGCTACATGGCTCAGTTTCATGCCATTTGCAAACTACTGGGAAAACTCTATGCAACCTAAGGTCTGGAAAGCTATTTCAGTCCGTGGGAGGTCTATTTGGCTGGAGATACCAGCATAGATAGGCTTCTGTTTGGGAAGCCTTGCAGTTTAATTCACAAACAAAGTCTAGAACAGATTGATATCTTGTAGCTATAGGTTCTAGTCTTTGACTACATAAATGGCAATACAAGGTAACATTGTTTTGAGGTGTTTGTTTGTTGTTGTTGGTTTGGTTTGGTTTATTGTACAATATTTAATACATGCTGATTTCCTCTGTTAATTTCCACAGGTTTACAAGGCCCACCAGGCCCACCTGGTCCTTTTCAGCTTGTTAAAGGGGATCCTGGTTTGCCTGGCCCTGTAGGACCAGTTGGTCTCAAAGGATTCCCAGGACTTCCAGGTCCCAAAGGACAACAAGGTGAGAGTTTCTAACTTGCCAGTAGATATACATTTTAAGTAATGTAAAAATAGATCAGTGATAGGCTAGACATTAGAAGATTTTTGGTATAATATTGTCCAGCTTTTTATAAGCCCCTTAAATTGTGTCAGTGATGAGGAAGAGAGTCCTTTTTGAAGCTCATCCAGAACAGATGCCTTATTTTTTTATAGGCTCTTACTCTGCAGTCATCACATCAGTATCTGGGATTAGCAGTGAGCAGACGGACTTGCAATGCTCTGTTCAGCTTTTCCCCAGAATGTATTTGTTAGGCTATCTTCTGTCTTTAGTGTTGAATCCAAACTTAATTACTGTGTGTCTCTGAGAGAAGACAAGTGTGAGGAAACACACTTGATTCTGGAGTGGAAAGTGCTTCCTGAGGAAACTTGTTCCGTGGTCCTAGATTTCTTATTTTAGTGCAGACATTGCAATTTTTATAAAGAGTAGGTGAAATGCAAAGATTAAACACATTAGAAAATAAGAGAATGGAGCAAAGGGTAAGACAAATGAAATGCTGGCACAAGGGCACATATCCTCCAGAATGACAGGACATGAAGAGTGGGAGCTCAGAAGTGTAAAAATTCTAAGGGAAAGCTTTTTTCCTGATTGATCTATGATAAGATGATGGGAAAATACAGTGGAATATAATGAATATCTTCTTTCTAATTAATATAGTAGATATGAAAGTTTGCTTTTGAAGGTGGGGTTGCAACTCTGCAACTACTGTCCTTTAGGAGACAGCTATGGAATAATATCAGTGATTGAACACAGCAGGGGTTTGCTTGTATGGGATCTGTCACTATTTACTAGTAGTCAATTCAATACATAAACACAATATTATTTTTTGAGTGATCAGGTAGAGGACAGCTGTGAGTATCTAAAGCTTCTGATGGGTTGCAGAAATGTTGCTGTGGTGATGATAGTGAAGCCAGAATTTTTCCTGAAGTCAGAATTACTGAGTTAATGTAGGACTCAAAGCATCCCTAAAAATCGATAGAGGGCAAGTATATGTGTCTGAAAACCTGTTTGGAAAAAACTAAGAGGATACCAATTTTCCCATTCTTCCTGACCCTACTTTCTTATGGCCTGTTTTTGATTGAGTCATATGATAAGCAGAAAGAGAAGAGATTGTTGCCATTCCTTTTCATATTCCAGGTAAATACCAGTCATTTTAGAAGCACACCTTCTCCTTACTTCTCTGTTCTTCTCTACTATAATCACTTTGCCTGCAGTAATCCTCTTATGTGATCTAGATATTGAACCAAATGTACTTGAATCTTCAAGTTTATGCTGACATGTACCTGTGCTGTACTGTATTAAAAAGAAAAACATCAGAACTAACATGAAATTGTATCCAGTAATAATTATTCCTTTTTTTCTTCAACAGGAGTGACAGGACCTTCAGGTGTACCTGGACCACCTGGTAGTCCAGGGTTTGATGGTCAGCCTGGGCAAAAAGGAGAAATTGGTCCTTACGGTCCCCCAGGTAAGCCCAGGAGTTCTTCGAAGACTTGATTTCTTAATAGAAAAATAATATATGGTATTAGATGTGAATATATCTAACTTCACTTCTTTAGTTATGTAGGAAGAGTGCTGCTGTCTGTAGAAATATAAGGAGACTCTCTGTATTGTAGGGCCCAGAGGATTTCCTGGTCCACCAGGCCCCGATGGCTTGCCTGGGGCTATGGGCCCACCAGGTGCACCATCTGTTGCTCATGGTTTCCTTGTTACCAGACACAGTCAAACCACTGAAGAACCATCATGTCCATTTGGAACAAGGCTGATTTATCATGGCTACTCCTTGCTTTATGTGCAAGGCAATGAAAGAGCACATGGCCAAGATCTGGGTAAGTAGAGACCAAATTAGAATTCAATTAGAATTCATTACAAACCAAATGTTTCTTTCATTTGTAGAACTGTCTTGAACAAATCTATGTAATTACTCTTGGCTAGATGGTGCTTTATTATGCCTTCTAGTTTGGTACAAGAAATGGTTTGGTGTATATTGGAAACAGTGTCAGTTTATTTAAGAAAGTCTTTATCAAAGTCTTTGACGTGGTCATCCCTGGTATCTTTTGAAGTCAAATTAGTGAGATATGGGCTACCTAAGTAGATAAGGTGAGTGGAAAATCGGTGGGTCCATCATGTTCAGGTGAGCAGATGTATAAAGTCCGAGTAGTGGTTGTTAATTAGTGATGTCCCTCAGGAACTAGTACTGGGCCAATGTCTAATGAATTTGTTAATAACTTGGGTGGTGGGATAGAACACACTCTCTTACCTGTTTGTTGGTAATGCCAGATTGGGAGGAATGGTTGATCCCCCATTGGGCACAGATGCCTTTCAGAGAGATCTGGCCAAAGTAGAGAAAAGGGCTGAGCCTCAAGTTGTTCAATAAAGGCAAATGCAAAGTGGTGCACCTAGAATGAAATAACCTAGTGCAACAGAACAGACTGGGGACTGTCTGCTACTTCCAGTAGTAGCAGTACAGATTTCTGAAGAGCCGCTTTGCAGAAAAAGACCTGGGAGCCCTGGTGAGCACTGAACATGATTTAGCAGTGTGCCCTTGCCCTTTCCCCACTGCTCAACCTACTGGACTACACTGGCAAAAAATGCAGATGGAGAGAAGTGATTCTTTTCCTCTCTTTGGCTGTTGTGAGGCACAGCCAGCCCAGACTTGGGCATTGCAGAACAAGGAAGATATTGATATACCACAGTGAATACAACAGCTAGCTACTGAAATGGCTGGTTGGATCTGGTCAATCTGATGGAACTGGGTTTGCTCAGCCTTAACAGGTGTTTGGGGGAAGGCCTTTATTGCAATTTACAATTGTCTACAGGGCCCCCCAGAGGGGCCCAGTGACAAAAGAAGCAATGGACACAGGTATGAGATACATTCCAGTGAAACATAAATAAAAGCTTTTTTGGCATGCTGATGGTCAGCCATTGGAACAGGACCTCAGAGAAGTTGTTGAATCTCTGTCTTTGGACATACTCAAAACTCAGCTGACTCTGGACCCAATGAACCTGATGTAGGTATGGCCAGTCTTCGTGAGCGAAGATTTGGAAAAGGTCATTACCCTTCGAGCCTGCGCAGTGGATTTTTTAGGTGAGACACAGTGTGCGCTGAACTGAGCCCACCCTTTAATCCTAAGGTTCATCTACTGGGGCCAAGCAAGCTTGGATAGTGGCAGCGAGGTCCTCAGGACGCAGGTTTGTTTAGAGTGACCTTCTCTTAGATGGATGGCCTTACAGGGCTGACGAGCTCCATCTGCCCGGGGGAGTTTCCCTGACCAGGAATCGAACCCAGGCCGCCATGGCGAGAGTGCTGCATCCTAACCACTAGACCACCACAGGTCCCCGAACCTGATGTAAATGGTAGGGGATTAGGATAGGCTTCTAGAGATCTATTCCAACCTAATGTATTCCGTAATTCTACAGGCAAGACTGGACTACTCTTTGCCTTGCCCTATTCCTTCCTCATGGAGCTAAGAGAAGTCACTTCCTCTGAGAGAACTGGGCCCTCCAGAGCAAGTGTCCTCTGCTTTTTTTAGCTGCTCCTGGAATTAATTGTTTGGCAGTTGGCAATGGTTTGACAAAACTGTGTTAACAAGTAACCTTTCACTTAACATTGCAGGCACAGCAGGAAGCTGTCTTCGTAAATTCAGTACCATGCCTTTCTTATTCTGCAATATCAACAACGTTTGTAATTTTGCATCAAGAAATGACTATTCCTACTGGCTGTCCACTCCTGAACCCATGCCAATGAATATGGCTCCTATCACTGGTGATAATATCAGACCATTCATCAGCAGGTAAGATTTCAATTTACTGTATTTATAAAGTGAAGAGGCCTGTGAAAATAGCATAGGGTACTTTATTTTTCTGGAAAAGGCTTTTAATCTGTATATTTTTATTTACTGCCTTTAAATTTAAAATTTGAGTTCCTTTGATGAAATGTTTCAAAATGTGCATGTTTTCAGTTTAGACTTTGATCAAAAATAAATCCATTTCAGGTGAAACCTAAATAAATAGAGTAGTCGATTTTGAGTATAATTGATATGAAAAGATTTACTTAGAAATGTTGTCTTTCAAAAGCTATGATGTACTTTGAAGGAGGACCGGCCCTGGAATGTGGGCACGTGGTGGCGTGGCCCCGGCCGGCCCCAGGTGCAGGCGCATGGCGCAGCCCGGCCCCGGGCACTGGGGCCCGGCCTTGGGCATGGAAAGGAGTGAGAGAAGGGGAGCTTCGCCGGCACGGACTGTGCCCTCATGGGAGATGAGAGGGGGAGCTCTGGAACACACAGAGGAGACGGACAACTCTAAACCTGGGCAGATGGAGCTCAATTAGCTCTGTAAAGCCATCCATCTAAGAGAAGGTCACTCTAATTAAACCTACATCCTGAGGACCTCACTGCCACCATCCAAGTTCGCTCGGCCCTGGCAGATGAACCTTAGGATTAAAGGGTGGGTTCAGTTCTATGCATGCTGCGTCTCACCTAAAAAATCCACTGCGCAGGCTCGAAAGCCTTACCCACATCTGCAAAGCCCTGTAGCGTCATCTTCTACAAATGCAGTCACACAGAGATCAAAAGACAAAGGCATATACAGCTGCCTCCAAAGGTGTACCCAAATTAACTCTAGCATGCTGGAACATCAGAACCATGCTCAATTCTGCAGATAGCGGACGTCCTGAGCGTCGTTCTGCCCTAATTGCCCATGAACTGTCACATCTCAACGTCAACATTGCTGCTTTCAGCGAAGTTCACCTTCACGAGAAAGGCAGCCTCAGAGAACATGGTGCCGATTACACACTCTTTTGGTCAGGTAAGCCCAGAACCGAAAAGCATCTCTCAGGATTCGACTTCATGATCAAAAACTCTATTATTCCTAAACTCGAAAATCTGCCAACAGGTCACTCTGACTGCATTATCTCCCTATGCCTTCCACTTCACAACAACCAACACGTCGTCCTCTTTAGTATATATGCCCCAACTCTCCAAGCTGACCCTGCTGAAAAAGATAAATTTTACGCTGACCTGCACCGTCTTATCCAAAAGGTTCCTGCAGATGATAAGATCATTATCCTTGGTGATTTCAACGCCAGAGTAGGAAAGAATTTTGAAGCCTGGAAAGGAATATTAGGCAAGCATGGTGTTGGAAGCTACAATGATAACGGTTGACTTCTGCTAGAATTCTGTGCGGAGCAACAGCTCACCATCACTAATACTATCTTCCAGCAGAAAAATAGTCTGAAGACAACATGGATGCACCCCAGATCTAAGCATTGGCACCTCACTGATTATGTCTTGGTGCGACGGAGAGATGTCCGCGATGTCCTCCATACCCGCGTGATGCCCAGTGCAGAGTGTCAAACAGACTATCGTCTGGTGCGCTGTAAACTTAACCTCAATCTTAAATTCAAACCTAAAGGGGGCAGTATCCCAAGGAGGAGACTCCAAGTTAACAATCTCCAGTCAGCCACAGTGAGAGACAGATTCCAGGCCAATCTTCAAACCAGGCTCGATAACCATTCCACAGAATCTACAGATACCTCTCCTGTAACACTTTGGCACCACATTAAAAACACCATCCTCCAGTCCTCTTAAGAATCCTTAGGGTTCTCCCTCAATAAGAACAAGGACTGGTTTGATGAAAACAATCAAGAGATCCAGGAACTGTTGAGGAAGAAGAGAACTGCTCACCAAGCACACCTTGCACTGCCATCCTGTCACGTAAGAAAAACAGCCTTTCACCTTACATGCAGCAAGCTCCAACAGAAACTCCATGACATCCAGAACAAGTGGCGGATCAGTCTAGCTGAAAAAACACAATTATGCGCAGACACAGGTGATCACAGAGGATTCTATGAAACCTTGAAAACAGCATACAGGCCTACATACCAAACCCAAAGTCCTCTACTCAGCGCTGATGGTCAAACACTTCTGACAGATTAAAACCTCCATTCTGAATCAATGGTCTGAACACTTTCAGACTCTTTTCAGTACCAGCTGTGTAGTCCAAGACTCAGCTATTCAATCCATCACACAACAACAGGTGAAGTACGAATTAGATACTGCCCCCACTTTAGGAGAAACCCTCAAGGCCATACAGCAGGTGAAAATCGGCAAGGCAGCTGGGGTTGATGGAATTCCACCCGAAGCCTGGAAACGTGGGGGCCTTGCACTCCATACCAAATTTCATGAGTTTGTGGTGCACTGTTGGGAACTAGGTGAACTACCATCAGACCTTCGTGATGCAGTCATCATCACCCTATATAAGAAGAAAGGAGTTAAATCAGACTGTTCAAATTACCGTGGTATTACTCTGCTCTCCATTGCTGGCAAAATCCTGGCAAGAATACTTCTGAACAGACTAATACCTGCCACAGCAGAAGGAGTTCTACCTGAAAGTCAGTGTGGTTTCAGAGCCAACAGGAGTACCACAGACATGGTATTTGTTCTCAGACAACTGCAAGAGAAGTGTAGGGAACAGAACAAAGGTCTCTATGTAACCTTTGTCGACCTCACCAAGGCTTTCGATACTGTGAGCAGAAAAGGTCTGTGGCAGATTTTGAAACGCTTAGGTTGTCCCCCTAAGTTCCTTAAAATGATCATCTCACTCCATGAGGATCAACACGGCCAAGTCAGATATGGCAATGCACTTTCTGAGCCCTTTCTAATTACCAGTGGTGTGAAACAAGGCTGCGTTCTCGCACCAAGCCTATTCACAGTCTTTTTTAGCATGATACTCCAAAGGGCCACGGCAGACCTTGATGATCAGGACAGTATCTACATTTGATACCACACTGATGGAAGCCTTTTCAACCTAAGGCGACTGAAGGTCCACACCAAGACCATAAACCATCTTGTCCGGGAGCTGCTCTATGCTGATGGTGCCGCCCTTGTCACCCACACAGAAGCAGCTCTGCAGCGTTTAACATCCTGCTTCACAGACGCTGCTGAGCTCTTTGGGCTGGAAGTCAGCTTAAAGAAGGCAGAAGTTCTCTATCAACCTGCACCTCAGGAAGTCTCTCATCACCCCCATATCACCATTAGTGAATCAGTGCTCAAATCAGTCCAACAGTTTAATTACCTAGGTAGCCTCATCTTCTTGGATGGTAAGATTGACAGAGAGATAGACAACAGGTTAGCAAAGGCATACAGTGCCTTTGGAAAGCTTCATAAAAGAGTTTGGCGAAATAAACACCTGAAGAAAAGCACAAAGATCAGTGTTTACAGAGCCATTGTGCTGTCTACTCTCTTATATGGATTTGAATCATGGGTCATCTACCACCACCACCTGCGACTCCTAGAACGCTTCCATCAACGCTGCCTCCGTACAATCCTAAACATCCACTGGTCAGGTTATGTGACCAATATATCTATTCTAGAACAAGCAGCAGTCACAAGTATAGAGGCCATGTTGCTGAGAACACAGCTGCATTGGGCAGGGCACGTCTCCAGGATGAAGGACCACCACCTCCCTAAGATCTTGCTTTATGGTGAACTTGCCACCGGCTGCCGCAAGAGAGGAACCCCAAAGAAAAGATACAAGGACTCCCTGAAACAACATCTCAGCCTTGGCCATATTGACTGCCATAACTGGTCTACTCTGGCCTCCAATTGGGAGGTCTGGAGACACACTATTTATAATGCTGCTGATGCGTTTGAGAAAGCATACAGGATCACCCTTGAGGAGAAAAGACAACGCAGAAAGACTTGTGCCTTGCAGATATTCCACCTAAGGAGTCTTTCTGCTATGCCTTTTGCAACCGGATGTGCCTGTCTCGTATTGGCCTTTTTAATCACCAGCGTGCTTGTAACAGATGTGGGTAGAGCCCTCCTCAAATCTTCGTTCGCGAAGCCTGGCCATGATGACTTTGAAGGAGAAAAATTTTTGCATTTATTCACAATTCTTGTCCAAAGCGCTTCTGTTTTTTTGACTAGCCATAGCTAGAAGCTTTTTAGGGCTCAGTTTCCTTTTGTTTGAAAATGGTAGCATTATTTATCATACAGTAGACTGCCAGGCTTCTTCCATTGTTTTGGACATTCTACTTGAACACAGCCATTATTGTCTGAATTAGAGGAAACAATTGCAAAATCAGTCATCTATTTTTTAATAATTCCAGATTCTCAACTAGCATAAAGAGTGGCACTCATATCGGGCATATCTGTTCTGCATCAATCCAACATGTTGAACTTCTGGTCCATTTTAAATTTTAAGGCTACTAGTAAAAACTCTCTTGGCCTCATATGTCCAATGCTGAAGGCAGAGTTGTAAGCAAAAGTGTAGTAAACTGTACCACTGTTGTTAGATGTGGATCTGACAATGGAATCTCCAACGTACAGCTTAAGTGATAATCATTAGATATAGGCATTACTATAATTCCTATCATTGCTTCTAATCTGTAGCAGCTCTTGCTGATCCCTCTTCCAGTCATGTATAGTGAATGGGAGTGGAGATTCCTGGTAATGTTTTCTCAGGTCTGTATATACCATCCAAGAGAAAAGACAATCTAAATCCTCAGTGGGTTGTAGTCTTGATATCTTGGTATGTTCAAAAAACTATATGGCTCTACTGCAAAACACTTGATAGTTATTTTGCACAGTGGAATTCATCTTGTGTCTGCAGTTGTACTCTGCACTCTTATTTTCGGTTTAGTGCAAAAGAATTTAGTGTGTCTTGAAAATGAGTGGCAGATTGAGGACAAGATTCTCAAGAGAGCCTATAGCTTTTGTTGGTACATTTTCAGTTGTTAATTTTTTATGAATGGAAGGGGCTTGAATTTTAAAAAAAATTAAGTGACCAACTTCTTAAATTCATGTGCCTTTTAATGCCATGCCATATTACGCACCCAAAATAGCCTTTAACAATCACTTTTGAAACTCTTGCTCAAGGAGGTACCCACCAATGTTTTGTCTTATCTTATGCCTGTAGAGTAGCTTTTGTACCTTAAAAATGTGTATGTGTGTATATATGTGTATGTGTGTGTATATTTGTTTTTCTCCTTTTAGCCATAGCAGCGAGTGGGATATTGTAATACACCTTTTGAAAAAAAACCAGCAAAGAACTCGAAAGACTCTTCTTTCAATTAATTTTATTAGTTGAGGCTTTGTAAGCAACAAGTTTCCCACTCCTGAATTTGAAAATGTATAGAAGTGTCACTTGCTGCCTTGGGTCATGGGACTTCTTTTCATGTAAGGCCTTCTACTGAAATACCAGAAATCTCTTGAAGCAAAGCAGAGCTCCAAGAATAGAGGCAGCTTTACATTCCTTCTTTAAAGTTACTCTTTCATTGATGTGTTTCTTAAAATAACTGTCTTGCTTCTGCACTAAAGATGAAGGCAGTAGGTATGAAAGCAGTTATCATAAGGCAGAAATAGAAGGCTTTCATTCTGAATTCTCTGAACTTTCCAGAACCCGACTTAATCCATTTTGCACTTGATTTCATTGCTCTGATAACAGGAATTAGACTGTTTAGTTTTGAATGATTTTCATAGTTGCTACTACAATAGCCAGCTGAGGAGTTGTACAAGAAAAAAATGGATTATATCTACCAAATTCCTTGTTACTAGCCTGCATATTAAAATTTCTAGTCCAACTCATATTTTTTTATGATTCTCCTGTGACGGCATGATTGATGACTGGATTATTCACTAACCTAGCAGTTCTGAGACACAGTGAATTTATCTAAAGTAAGAGAAATGGTGCTGCATGGCTTTCTGAAGAGCTGCTTTGAAGTTTGTTGTTCAAGTTACTTTGCTAGAAATCTCTTACTGAAGCTAAAGAGCACAAATGTAAATAAAAACTACTTCCAAGGAAAATGCATGGGGAAGAGTCTGCATTAGATTAGATTAGCAGTGGTTACCTTTGGAAGACATCTTCCAGAGAGACGGCTTTTTCTATGGAAGTCACTCAGAGCTGTGTGTAGGATGATGAATTGCTGTTACTCATTTCTGATCACAGTAGACCACTTTTAAGTGATACTTGCTGAGTTACAATGTTTGGCTATTTGCCTCCCGTGTTCATAACATTGACCACTCTTAGAAACTACAGTACAAATGGGACAAGGAAAGGACAAAGACATGTAAATATTTAGGTAAGAGGTCTCTTGTTCTTTGCTTGTAGGAAGGCTAATAGGAATAAGACTTAATAGTTAAACTGTCCCTAAGTAAGGGAGAAATTACAAATTAACAAAAAAAGAAAAAAAAACACCAGTTGGCTGTTTTTCTAAATGAAACCTTGTGATTTTCCTTTGGTTTTGATCATGACAACATTTTCTATTTCAAGATTGCTTAAAGAAAGTAACTTCTGAATAAAGAAGTATTAATCCTTAAGTGCATGCAGCTTATTCATATCTTGGTCTTTCTAGATGCTCTGTGTGTGAAGCTCCTGCCATGGTAATAGCCGTCCACAGTCAAACAATTCAAATACCACCGTGTCCTGAAGGCTGGAGTTCACTTTGGATTGGTTACTCCTTTGTCATGGTAAGTGCACTGGGGCATACTCTGAGCTGAGGAAAGCATTTTCCTCAGGCATTTGATCTACACTCCTGCTCTGGGAAAATTAATATCTGGCTATATCACTTCAGGCCTTACGAGGGCATTACTCCTCCACCCTTTCTGGTGATTTTAAAAAGAATTGGACCATTTTCCCAGGCAAGGCCTAGGCAAGGTCTGAGAAACAGCATGGATTCAGAGCTGTTAGCACTTTGCAGTGGGAGAGAGGCCACTGTGATGTGGGGTGGGGATTGGGTTAAGCTATTCAGATATAAGCTGTACCAGTCCTTATGCCTTTTGGGCCAAGAGCTGGCCTTGGTCTGTTGCTTACATAGAGATAGCTTGGATCCTACTGTCAGTTCTGAAGAATTTCTGTTCTTATGGCTGCCCTGAAGCTGATGTTGCTGATGTGTTGTGCTGCTGTTAAGTGAGACAACCCAGTGCCACCTCTGGAGCCCTTCAGCTCCACCTTCTTGCTTCTCCTTGAGCTGAGGAACAAAACAGCAGTTAGACACAAGAGAGGACAAGGAGAGAAGTATGAAGAAATATTTGTGCAAGAGAGTTCATAGATGTTGTAGGAGAAGAGGTGAAGTGTCCTTCTCTGATCAATGCCTTTGCATTTTTCTAGCACACCAGTGCTGGTGCAGAGGGCTCTGGCCAGGCCCTGGCGTCTCCTGGTTCCTGCCTAGAGGAGTTCCGAAGTGCTCCCTTCATTGAATGCCACGGCCGGGGCACCTGCAATTATTATGCAAATGCTTACAGCTTCTGGCTTGCCACTATAGAGAGGAATGAGATGTTCAAGTAAGTTCATGATTTATTTATCGATCTTTGAGACTCAGTCAAGCCTTGTCACTGAATAAAAGAAGTATTGTCTGAATGTAATACAGGTTCAAGTATTGGCTGTCCACTAGTCCGGTTAGTATATGTAGTTAATTATTTTCATAACAGTAAATAAAAATTAGTAGCTTTTGGGATAATGTATCATCAGTTAGTGTTCATAATGTGTCATTCGTATTTTACTTTTCGGAATAATCTAATAATGTTTGCAATTCCACTATGCTTGATTGTATTCACTAGGCAGTAACTAGGATAGGCTGACATATTGATTGAAATGAAACATTTTCCCATAGTGGATGTTAACATGTAATAGAACCACTTGAATTTAGTACAGGTATTGAACTGAGTGGAACAATTATTTACCTTTCTCTAATGTGAGAGGAAGTAGGTTTGAATAAAATGCAGCTGGTGGTAGTAGGCTTTGTTCTGGTCTCCTGCACATATGTATTTTTTAACACAGTCTAATTTGCTCTATATGAATTTTATTAATATTTAGCATAGCTTAATTGATCAGCAGACATTTCTCTGGAGTGCAGGCAAGCACTCTCTTCCACCACAGTCCTGACTGCTGCTCCTGGTACCCTTTATCTCTTTGTATCTTCTAGATCTGTGAACACTGCTTAGCCTGTCTCTGTCAGAATGAAGCAGGTTGTTTAGCCAGTTTTCACTGTTTATCAGATAATTGTCAACTCAGTAGGTAGAAAAATTGAACACCGGGACTGATTATCACTGGGATTGTGATAATCTCCTCAACCAGAAAAGCTACTGAAAACACCCATCACTGGGGTAAGCGCTGGCTCCTAGGAAAGAGGAAAGCTGGTCAGAAGAAAATTTAGAGTCAGCACTACAGTTGTTTGTATTCATTGAGTGCTTCCCAGAGACCTCTAAACTTTTCTGGCTACAAACTATACCTTAGATTCTATAAAATAACCTCAGATCATGGAACCTACCCTACTATCATAATTCATAAATTCTCCTGAATTTCCAGTAAACTCGTAATCATTTTTAATGAAAAGCATTAGATGTAAGCACACTTTTGTCTGAAATGTTTTATTTCCAGTTGCTGGAAATATCTTATGATAGGTTGAAGACTAAAGGCTTTGGTTTCTCTTTCTATATGACATCAAATAATTTCCTTTGCTGGTTTTTCATTTTTCTATAAAGTCTCAAGAGTTAGCAGAAACTCATGAACAGTCAAATGTCTTCAGCTTCTTTGCCCAATTTTATTTTACTACACAAATTCTACCATGTTTTCAAACTGCTGCTTTAACAGATAGTGTTTTCTGGTTAAGAAAATGTTTTGCCTCGTGACAGAACTGAATTCGAAAGTAACTGAGTGATATTTAAGACTAATCTTATGATAGATAGTTTGTGACCAAACTTGGAAGTGATTACACATTGGAGAATTTAGGAACACCTTCTTGACTCAGCACATCTTGAAGAGACACTTTGCTGCATTCAAAGTTTGTGTTGTCAGTTATACTATTGAAAACTGTCTCTTTGTATCAACAATTGTTAACGGGTGTTTTAATTTGTTTCTTTTTAATAGGAAACCGACTCCCTCAACTTTGAAAGCAGGAGATCTACGCTCAAACGTTAGCCGTTGTCAAGTCTGTATGAGAAAAACATAATGACTTTTGAATTTCAACTAATTTCACACAATATGGTGCTATTCGTTTAACAGCAATGAAGCCTAGACATATATCATATGTACCTCATTGTTGTCCAATATGAAAACAGTAAAGTGCCTTTTAGGAACTTGCATAACTAACACACACTGCTTTACTGGCCCTGTCCTTGCTAAAGAAGAAAAGAGACAACAAAGATAAGCTTCAAATGTTGACATGCCAAATGGCACTTTTGATCAAAGTATATGTATTTTTTATATAAATGCAATGCACTGATAGAATAAAAAGTCAGCATTTATCCAGAAAAAAATGCAAAGGTGCTAGGAGGTATGCAGTTCTGCCTTATACTGTTTGACCCCCCTTTCTCATTCTTGTATTATATATTTAGATTCATTTTTCTTCCCCAGATAAGTTTGTTGTTACCGTTATTTAGGTGTCTTAAAATTCCAAACTCTCGGGTATGTACTTATTGTTCCTGTACAAAGCAATACTAATGTAAAAAAGAGGTTTGGGATTACAGACTGTGGTTAAGTAGCACGTAACCATCTTTTCACAATATAGAGTGCCATCCTGCAAACCTTTGCTTCTGTTTGTAGTCTTTAGTGCTGTCAGTTTTAATGGGACTACATCTGGAAGAGATTGCCAAATTGGCTTCCCAGATAGGCAAGTGTTTCTGCTATGTTGGTACTATGCAGCTTCTTTATGCAGTAGAACAAACTTTCCTGTGGAATAAAGAATGATACAGCAATGGTCAAGAAAAAATTATATATAAATATTTTAGTAATTTATATAGATACGAACCATTAGGCAAATCAAGCTCTGAGTTTATAATTTCAAAAAAAAGCTTACAAAAGTTTTCTTCTTTTTAGTATCATGAATTAGGTGTTAAATGCCAAAATATGATGTGAAATGTTCATTTTACATAGGCCATTTCAATGCTGAAGTTGCAGAGACTGAACCCAGGTTAATAGCTATTTGTGTTTATTATAGTAAATCCTGCTTTGAGCTTATAGTCTTTATTCTGTATTTAATATTTTTCAGGGTTTTAAACACTACTCACACACTGAATGACTTGATTTTGAAAAGTATAAGGCCTTAATTTTGTTAATACTTTGCCAAAAAAATTCTTCAAAGTGGCCTCAGAAATATTTCTAAAGAATTTCTATGCAAAGATACCATTGTTTGAGCACGTTTGTGTCCAAAGATGTTTTATAGACTATTACCATGCGAATACCAAAAAATTTTTACAAATGCCAAGGCCTTTGTGTAATTTCTTACATGTGTATTTCTTAAGAAAACAAGTTTGTAATAAAACTATTTGTGTAAAAAAAAAAGAAGAAAAGAAGACGTTTTTACTAATTTGTTATTATCATTAATTTACAACAATGAATTAATTTTTAATAAGCCACAAATAAATGCACAAGCTTGATGCAATCCTAGATGATTTTTGTTTTGCACATCTTTCAGATGTACAAAGCATCTTCTAAAGGGGGAAACAGGACACCGTACTGACATCTCTATTGTTACCTTGTAAGAACATATACTGTTGGATGAACCATGAGTTATGCATCTATTACTGAAATATGTTTGATGTGAAGATGTTACAAAAAATCTGCTAACTTCATCTTAGCTGATGGGTGTTAATCAAGTTATACATGTTTTTCACTCTTCCCTTGAATTTTTCATGCACAAATCAGAAATTATTTATACAGGATAAAAATTAAAATATCTCATATAATTTTTCTTGTAAGTGGGCAATGTAAATCTTGGCTCTAGTTGAAGAGGAAGTGGGCCATGCTGTCATCTTCCTTGGCAAAACAATACAATTTGTTAATATTTTGTGTTGTTTTCCAAAATTTGCGAAGAGACTGCAGCTGCTGCTGCTGTTCTGAACTCGCTTTCACTTAAAATCCTTAAAGACATTCTCTGACCAAATGGCTGAAGGCCTTTGTATAGAAATTGGCCATTTTCCTTTAGCAATAATTCTTAACTCTCATGGAAGTTTTAGCAGTTGATCATTTTATTTATGAATGACCATTCCTTATAAAAGTCCCTTACCAGCCTATAAAATACAAGAATCTGATTATGTCTGATCATCCAAAGTGCCACTTAATATTCAGAAGAAGAGAAGACTGTAAGGTGATTCCTTGTGGCATCTAGGAAAAATTAAGCAGACATTCTGTCTTTGCTAACTCAGAGGATCCAAACTGCTACTCTGACTTTGTAATCACACTCTAGAGCTTATCTCTTGGTCAGCTAGGGATTTAATTTGCTATGGTCAAATTGTCTCAGAACTGCCAGACAGCTGAGTTTATGAAGTCCTTCATGCATGTTTAAATAAGATCTGTGCATAAGAATACAATTCGTGTTGCTAATGAAGGGACTACTGTACTGTAGCTGGGTGTGTATGAATCCTCGTCTTCTCAACTGGGAAAATTTGGAAACCAGGACCTTTCAAAATTTTCAAAAACTGGTTGAACTGTAGTTTGATGTCTTGCAGTAGTAATTAGTTATTCCATAACTTCCAGCTCATAAAATGACCTAAACCATTGTCATGATAAAGATGCTATTTCTACCGATCAGATCTTCTGAAAAAGTGTGACTGCTAAATTTTGATGCCCTGGATGAGGAAGAGCCCATGTACTACAGCAGAAGAGAAGTGTGAAATACTTCCTTTCTTTCGAAAATCTCTGAGTATTCCCATATTCAGTCATCTCTGACCAGCGTTGTGGCTACAATACAGTTCATTGTGTGAACAGGCAACTGAAAACACATTAAATCGTCTTGCATAAGCTTCATTTCAGGAGGAAGCTTTCCTAAAGAAGTACAGCTTACTTAGTTTTTGAGTGCAGTACTTGAAGAGTTACTGTCATGACCCAAATAAATAAATTTCTGAAACAGCAGGTGGTGCCCTCACTCTTTGTAGTAACATTGGGACTGACAACTTTACACTAACAAAACCACCTTGGTCTCTAATCCACTAACAGTTGGCTATATGATTATTTTCCCAAGTCTCCATCTCTATTCTGACATGTTCTTGTCACCACCAGTTTTCCTTTTGAAATAGAGATGAAGCAGTTTTCAGTTAAAAAATAATTCAGTACATACTGCAAAATAAAAATGGAATATAATGAAATTATCCAGTATATATTTTGAAACAAATTATCTCTTAGCCTGTGTGTCTTTTCTGATACATGTACATCCAATTTATAATTACATGTTTTTTCTATTTCATAGTGATAACGTCCTTGATGAAATACACTTTTTTCTATGAAACAGGACTCCTGAGAACAATATCCCCATACTAGGCTCCCAGAAAAGCGATAGTATTAAAGCCATATCTTTTCATGACTGAAATTGTAAAGCTACATGACTTTGAGAATTCCTTTCCTACCCTTCATGTTTTACAAATCTTGAATAATCTGCACTAACTACACAAGGTGGAACATAAATATGTAAAACACAGGGCTGGAGAAAAGTCCTTCCAAAAAAATGCAAAGAGGGGTGTGTGGGGTTTGACTATTTCTTACTGGCAAACAATAAGCTTGAGGTGTTAATACCTGTGGGAGGATAAATCACTACTACTTCTCATGAACTCAGGAATGCATCCTATTGTAAAGATATTTCACCCAGCCAGGCTTCCTGACACCACATTCTCTCTTCAGCTCCCACTATAAGAGGATGATACTCTGAGCTGATATTCTTACTTACATTTTGATGTTGATTTGTGAAGATGCATTCCTTTCCAGCTTTTTATTGTCTTCAAACCAAAGAGAACAGAGTGTAAACATTCAAAAGATTTAAAAATCTCTGAATCTTTTACATATGTTAGAGATCTGCCTTTATTTTCCTCTGGCTATATGCAGTCAGCTCTATTTATTATAATTGGTGTGCAGAGGACAGAAGACTTGACAGAGTGAAAGTTATAGATGGAACATGATCATTTGATGCTCTGTCAACTCCTGTCTTGCCTAAGAAAACATGTTAGATTCATGCAGAACTGTGGCAGGCTTCATTTGTCCTCTCAACTTCCTGAAGTGTGATTTATAGTGTAGTAAATAAACATGTAAAATGGCCTGGGCAGGGGAGAAAGTCCTTGTAAAAGAGTTTAAAGAGCATTGATCAGGCCTTTTTTTTCTTCCTAGTGCACGCCTTTTAGACCAGTGTAACTCATGGTGTGTTTTCTCTAGAACGTGCCTCTCAGTCTTGCACCACAGTGCTTATTTCTTGCCATCAGTTCCTGGAAGAGGTTCAAAGTGGAGAGTGCTAGAACATGCCTGTTGTTATCTTCTACCAAAGCTTTTGTTATCTTTGTGGGCATAGTAGCTGGCAGTGGAAGATGTTCTCCTCTTCCTATTTCCTCTAAATAATTATAGCAGCATTTTTTCCAGCCTAATTTTGGACATGAACTTGTTTGTGAGATGTGATCAAAGTGGCAGCAAAATCATAGGGACTAGAAATGCAGTCACATGAATCCCATGTCAAGAATTGTTTGTGTATCACTTTCAAAAATGTATCTGGGAATCCTCACATGAGCTGTGATGCTCAAACACTGATTCCCAGTGCAGTCTCAGTGTGCATTTTTTCGCAGTTCTATTGAGGTCCACCACCTATTTCCCCAGCATAGATGTGTTGCTGTGTCTATGGGAACTCTGACCAGTAAGAAGGTGAGTACCAGACAGAAGTGAATGAAGACTTTTGGTAGCTCAACAGTCACATCTACAAACAAAATTACTGTTTGCTCTTATTTCCACATAGACTGACTACAACTTTTTCACAGATTTTTTGACCACCCTTGATCAGTTGGGAATTGTCAGCTGTTTCTGTTCAAAGCCTATCCAGGCCTTTTAACATTGTCCCTGAACTGAAGAAAGGACCTAGCCCAGGGCAATGACAGACACACCCTGTCTTATTCTCAGCCTTCACATTTCCAATAAAAGAACACATAGAAAAGAAAAGAAAAGAAGTGGTAGTGTTCCCCCCAAAAATTTACCTCTGTTCAAAGGCAAATTTTACTTCAGGGGAAGATGACTTCTTTAGAACGGGAAGAAAAAATTGGAAATGGAAATTTGAGAAAATATTCTCTAGATTATATATTCACATTATAAGAAGAGTTAGAGTAAGAAGGGCAATATATGCTATATATTTTTTCTATATATCTTTGTATTAAAAAATGCTGTAATCACCTATAGTTATGTGGGAATTTGAGGGATTCCCTATAGAGATGGGGATTTCTTAACAAGAAAGCTACAGAAGTTGTGAAGGCTGAATTGAAAAAACCACAGAAATTTCACTGAGTAGAGTCTCCTGAACACAACCTTGCACATTTGAAATAAAAATTGTATTCAGATTACAAAGATTACTGTGATTGCTAGTGGTGCAAACCAGAAGCACTTTTCCTAAAGGGAGGCACTGTACCCTGGGAATCATGGGTACAAACAATAGGGAGATGAGTTAGGATTCTGTTCAGATGAGGTGCTTTGGAGTTCCTGCAAGGTGACAGTAAGAACCACTATCTTTTTCAGAGAACTGACCTAAAAAATTGAGTAGATCCTACTAGTCAAAGGGAAAAGTTCTCTTGAGAGGACAATTGTGAAGAGGATCTGAAAGCAATGGCCAAGTGTGTGAACCACCAGTGAAAAATATGAACTATTCCGTGTAGCTTTAGTACCAAACCAATTTTTTTGTATTCTCTGTTGTGATCTGTTGTAATCAGAGAAATCTAGCCACACAGGTATATAAATAACTATTTGCAAGAAGTAATTTTCTTTCCAGAAACACAGCGCACAGTGGAAATTTTTAAACTTTTTCTTCTCTTTTTTAGGCAAATTGCACAGAATCAGAGAGAGATTAAGAGAGAGAGAATTTATAGTTGTTTGTTTGCTCTTGCAAAGTACTGAACATGACCCCTCAGGAATGTGTAGGAGAGGAAATGAAAAGCAGACGTGGGAAGCTGAAAAAGCAGCACTTCTCCTCTATCATTAAGTATATAATAAGGTAGATTACATCAGTTGTTGGCCTAGCCTCCCTGGTGAACAGGTGTCATAGATACAGCACTGTCTAATCAAATATTAACTCATCATGTGGCAGCAAGTACTAGGAGAGGGAATGTGTAAGATCATCTACCTCCTTTCACATGCAGCCAGCTCTTCCATGAGGCACCAAGGTTCAGCAAAGGACATTCTTGTCATTCCTATGGGTTCTTTTGAATCTAATTTTACACAGTAGCATAGACTTCTGACAACCAATTTTTTCCTGCTTCCTTAACAAAAATACGTTAGATATTACCATATGAACAACGACAAGCTCAGATAAAGGTTATGTTTATGTACATTGTTGTGCAGTAAACCCATAAGAGCTTAGTACTAACTGTCTTCAACCTTTACTTAGGATAAACCAATATACAAGATTTTTGCTTCATATATTTCTAAGTTGCTTACAATTGCAAATAAATGCCATTGCTCTCATTTTACAAGCAGAAAAAGTGAAAGTAAGGTGGCTTGCAGTCAGTTAGAAAGGAAGTCAGCCCTAGACCGGTGCCTGATGAGAGTCACTTTCTGTCTTTTCAGTCACTTTGTTGAAGGAGGAAAAAATCACTAATATGGTATTCAAAGTAGAGCTTCAAAGCCAACTAATGATAGGTAAAATGAAGCAAGATACTTTTTTTCAGGAAATATAGCATGTCGCTTACTCTCTTTTTCTTTGGGCTCCAGGAAGAGTCACTATAAAAGGAGAAATGACAATTAGGAGAGGTTATTCTCCATAACCTCCATATGTCCTGCCATATGGACTTTTACAAGTGTCCGCTTTGATCCATTCTAGCTGTGCTTTTTTCCGAGATGAGAAGCCTAAAACTCCTTTACACAGTTTCAAGGAGGGAATTGAAAGCTCTTGCTGTTTAATAGAGAAAGATCTTAGTAAATTGGATGTAAATTGACCTTTAAAATAATCGACCATGAGAGTTCTTTATAACCATCAGAAAAGGGAGATTTGGAGCTGTATTTTCAATAAAAATATAGATGTTCAGTGTTAAGGCCTGACAAATATGCATAGCTATTTGATGGGATTGGCTGGTCTGGCAGGACTGAAGTACTAGAATGGTTTCCATCCCAAATTGTTTTATCACTTACTGAAAAGAAATGCACAGCTCTTGGCCATATCTGTAGTTTCCTGTTATTAGATAGTACCCTTCCATGTTCAAGTGGGATTCTTACTATGGATTATATATCCACATATATATATTAAAGTAATAGATATAATGCCTACACCTAAAATCAACAGTTATTTTATATATATTTTGCATCTAAGAACTATTATTCCATCATCGGTACTACCAGTTGCAAACATTTTTAAAAGTCACCTGGCAGAAGGGTGAACCTAATCTGTGATAACTAAGAAGTCTTCCTGGGTAGTTTTTAATTCCTCGAGGAAGGTGGGAGATGTGCCAAGAGCTGGAGAGTTCTGGGTGCAAATTTGAGCTCTGACTCAGCTCCACCTTGAAAGGAGGTACAGGTGCAGACTGTTCCCTCTCCGCCCCACTTCCTTTTGGGAAGAAGCCCAGCACAGGGGAAAAAAAAGTACGAACAAGCTGGTTGTGACCTCCAGCCCGTTCATGCTGTGGGCAGTCAGTGAGTTAAGACTGACGATATGTTGTGTGGTAAATTTGCTCTGGGGCTGGGATATGACCAAGGTCCTTGACTGAAAAACACAACTCCTGCCCCACCCTACAAATACAGCTGGCGTCATCCCACTCTGCTTCTGCTCATTAACATTAGTCCATAGGAGCAGAGCTGGTGAGGCTTGAGCACCTCAAAATATGTGATATTTTTTAAAAGAAGGGTTCAAAACAAGCACTGCTGAGCCACCTGTTGATGATAAAGCCTTGTCAATTTATTTGAGATTAATTGAGGATGTCTCTGTGGGTTCTGTGTTGTATTACCTTCAACAGCTTTCAGATACCTTGATGTGACAGAGGCAGTGAAAGGAGGCAATCTTTTTGAACTCTCACTTCTGGAAAGGAGACCAGTAAGAGCTTGTCATACGTTTCTATTAACACTAAATATTTTAGCAAGCGCTTGCCATTTTAAGTGTTGTGGGGAAAACAAAGCAGTCATCTGCCTCCTCTAGCAATTTTCATAGCTCATGAGACTAATACTTCCTGTCAGGTAACTGGAGCGATTTTTCATTCTGTACAGCTGACAGCCTTTTTGCATTTGGTATTGAAATCGTAGGCTTCAGCCTTATGCCACAAAGAACATCCTACATATTTTAATCAATTCCTAGAATCACTCACCTTTTGAAAGAGGCACAGCACTGTGCTGCAGAGCACAGAAAGGACAGCAGTGAGACTACAGGATTCAAATCTCTGGAGGATTTGCTGGCAGAAGTGAAAGGCATTGATAACAGGCTCTGATGTGATCTTGGTGAACTTGTGGTCCTTATTTTTATGTCATCCTCAGCATGTGCTGTGAGTTGATCTAGATTTTAATTCTTTTAAATAGCTATATTATTGGTGGGTCCTGGAGGGCTTGTTAGAGGAGAAAAGAAACACAGAATAGGAATATTCTCTTGTTTTTGTAAGAAGTAAAGACTCATTACTGACAGAGAGATTCTACTGCAATAAATTTGTGCTGATGGGACAGGTTTAAGCACTTAATCCTTTTTCTGCTCCTGTTATAACAATTCCTAGAATATGGCAATGCTAACAGGATGTTTTTCATAGAGATTAAAAAGGATTATTCATTTTAGTGACTCATCTCTAGCCAGTCCATTGTTGAAAGCTGTGGTTGATTGTATAAACACTGATGAAAGGAAAGCAAACTGAAGAGACCTGTTCCTTTTCAGCTACCATCTATTCTGACCTTTGCTGTCTGTTACCAGCATAATGGTTAAAAACCCCAATAAAATTCTAGTTCTCTTCAGTGTGTCCCATGTGTTAGTGGAAGCATCTGTCTCTCCCTGTGCTTTACCTCTACAGACTGTTCAGAGACAAACACCACCACACCTTGTGGTATCTACTCTGTTTTGTTTCAAAGTGGTGTAACCTCTTTGTGTCAGTATTAGGGACACATGTTCATTTGGTCCTGCTTAGAAATTAATTCTGGGAAAAATAGGCCCGAGAAAATTTTGTGCAACAAAATAAGTTCTCTTTTGACAAGGTAAAAGGTACAGCTGGGTGGAAGCACAAGAGCAAGTAAAATGCTCCGCAAAAAAGATGCAAAAATATCCTGATTTCTTATAGACAGGTAGAAATGGTGCTGCTGAGTAAGGCTTCTACTCTTGTCTTTCTCTACTGGTTATAAACAACGTCTGTCCCTTTTGTAAGAGCAAACTATAAAATTCTGGTTGAATTAATTTTTGTCCTCTTAGTCTGCTAGAAAAAGGTTTAAATAGTGAGAACAAACAACAAAAGCCTTTTCTTTAGAAAATACAGCCTAGCTTGGAATGTTTCTTTTAATATTAACTTTCCTGATGCAATTGAGGAGCTTCTTACCTTTTGCTTATCTCCTTTTGCTTATCTGTTCTCTGCAAAAAGCCTACCTCTGAAATTTTTTTCGTACGTAGGCAAGTTGATTTTCTTTCTTAAGAACTACTTTTAATCTTTCAATTTTTTAGGTCTTCTTCTGGTTTATTACCTACTATTTTATGGTCAAGAACTGCCAGAAGTCTTTTGAAGTATAACAAATGCATGCATTCAAGATAATTTTTTTGGTTATGTTCTCTAAATAACTAATTTTACCCAGTAACAAAAGTAATTTTCTTACATTGTAAACAAAATGGACTTCAATTAAACATCATGTAGCAAAAATTGCTTGGATGAATGATTTTCTCGTGAAGCAGGAAATATACGTTCTCTTACCATCATTGACATGGCACATATTGCCCTCTGGGTGTCCTGAGAAAGCAGCTGGCTTGCTTCCTTACTTGCTGCTTTCGTCTTTTCTCAGTGGACACATCAAAGTGCACTACAAATACAAAAATATCATCAGAACAGGCTTTCAACCTTACCTAGTGCCATTTGCTCCAGGCTTTTGTAATGTAATTGATCATCCCTGTTTCCTGAAGGTGGAGCTGAGGCAAAGTGGCCCTCAGGCCATGGGCTGGGCATAGAGCTGGAGTCCAACTTCTTCATGCACTCAGTGAGTACTCTGAGACCATGTCCACATGTGCTGCTGTCTTTGTGTCCACAGTTACTGCCAACTACTGCCAGTACTTTACATCTGTATAAAAATACTCATTCTGAAAGGTTCACAGCATCACAGAATGGTTGGGGTTGGAAGGGACCTCTGGAGATCATCCAGTCCAACTCCATGCTAAAGCAGGCTCACCTAGAGCAAGTTGTCCAGGATCATGTCCAGGTGGGTTTTGAATATCTCCAGAGAGGAAGACTCCCTAAACTCTCTGAGCAGCCTGTTGAAGCATCTTAAGAGACCATATGATAATACTACATTTATATTTCATGCTGCTGTGCTAACCCAAAATCAATGACAGCTAACATTAAAGGCACTTTTTTGCTCCACTTTCTTCCTTTGTGCGTAGGTAGCTGCATACCGGTGAAGTGCCTGATCTGACACTTTATTAGATATGTGTCTATGTGTAGGTCACTAAGAGTACATTAGGAATGCAGTGACATTTTTCATTCAAACAGTCACATCGACCAGGCTTCTGCTTGGTTAATTATTTTACAAGTGACTGCACTCTGTTATGTCTGAACTTGGCATATTGCCAAAGAAGGGTGATTTTTTTTTTTTTTTTTTAATAAATCCAAATTTTCTTTCCACATTAGTACCCTCTGATATGGTATCATAGTACTTAGATACTTTCAGAGGAATGCGAAGACACATTGAGTAAGAAAAAAAAAAAAGTGGTTAAATTGCAAACTGGTCACTGTCCTATGTTTTCTTTATTTGCGGCAGATGACTGAACTGCTACACTGTTCAGTCTTTCAGGAACTGGAAGTCAAAAAGCTATTTCACTGCCCTCAGGAATTCAGGGGGTTTTGTATTATAGTGAAGTAGTGAGGAGTTGTTTCAATTGGTGCAGTTACCAGGAAGCTCACAATATAGGTTAGATTTTTATCGTGAATCTGGTTTCTTCCTACCACAGACTGAAGCAAGAACAGTAAACTGTACTAAGAATCAGTATAATTTAGTCATGTATGACAGAGAGAACAAACAGGATTTTTCTAGAACTTAGGAACAAATTGTCCATAGACTACTGCTGGTGGTTTAATCTCCATTTCTTTCTGTGAACAATAGGACATATGATCAGCTGGGGTTTACTAGATACTTCCAAAGCATTGTTATTTCCAGTTAGAAATGCTATCTGCTGTGAAGTCAGATCCCCACAGTGGAAGGAGGCTGCTGAATCTTTGCACTCTGCCAGAGTACAGGCACTATGTTGATCAGATGTAGCCCAACTGGAGCCACAGCTATGACATGACACTGAGCAGAGACGTGGCAGCCTGGAAACTCTGTCCCTGGTCATTATGTTCATTGCTGCTATAAAAAGACTTCAGTCAATTATGAATTTTGTCAGAACATTCTAATACGGATGGAAGGAGAAGGTCACTTGGAAAATAGCTCTTATTTATTTGTCTGTCAATGCTCGTAAGAAATTATATACGTACACCAGATGCTAGACTTGCTGTGCCCTTTGTTCATAACACTGACAATTAAAACAAAAAGAAGAATGTTCAAGTGCTATAGTTTTAATAATCCCAAAGATTAGCAACTAATCCCAAACCATAATGAATTTTCCATCATCATGACTTGTAGGTCACTCTCACTGTAAATCTAGTCCAAAGAAGTCCATTACCCAAAGGAATGCTCATGGAGTGCAGAAAAAGAGAACAGAAGCCAGAGTCAGTGATGGATAAAGTAAAAATAATAAAACATTGCCTGGAAGGTATTATATTAACAACCAGCAGATAGCAAAGCACTCAACTCAACTGCTACTCATATACTCCACAGGGAAAATATCTTTAAGGAGATAAAACCCCATCATCTTTTCCATTTACATCACTTTCTGTTCCATTCCATCTTAATAATACAAAGTCTTTGTGCCACATGGCTACTGGAGTCCTTGCTTTTATCATGAATGTTCTTAGAGTGACTGCTAATCATATTGGGTGAAGAGACTTGGACTTGTGCTCAGGTAACTGAATTCTGGACAAAATGTTTCCTCATCTGTGATGCTCTACAGAGAAATAGGTGTGCGAGGAGAGACACATCTTGGAAAAATGGGAAAAAACTACTCTGGTTACAGCATGCCTTTGCTGAGTATGCCATATGCATACTGACAGTATGGCATGAAGTTCCAAAAAGTCGGTCCTAAATTGCTCTTTGTGACCCACAGATACATGAGGCTATGACCCATGGAAATATGAATTTCTAGAGCAGCTGAAGTATCTTTAAGACCAAAACTCTGAACCGGAAGCCTTGTGTTCAGAAGTCAGGTTATCTGGGAAGGAAAGGAAGTAGTTGGGATTACCTTAAACTATGTTGTAACTAAACACTGACATGAAACTATGACCTGAGTGAATTTCTGAAATTATATCAAAAACATATCTAATGAATCTGAGTGTGAACTCTCCACTGAATTTCCCAGAGAGGAATTCAGTCACACGGTCCTCCTTTTGCATGAGGAGTGAGTGACCAAGCTTCCACTCGTTGTTCCATGGTGAAAAGACCTTTATTCCAAAACTCCCGCGGTTTATATGAGCTCGGGGGGAGGGCAAGAAGAAGGGCCATGATTGGGTCAAGGTATGGGGGGAAGGGAGTGGCTTGAGAGTTCCACTGACCAATGGGAGATACAGGAGGACCGTGTTCCAGTAACAGAAACAGGGACTGGGGAGAGGTGGGTGAGACAACCTCTCCTGCTTGTGCAGGGGAGGAGTCCGCGATCGGGGAGGGGAGACAACGTGGTTCTGAGTAGGGGAGCCGCGTGGGTCAGGAAAAATGTGCAACTCAGGGGGGAACCCGTACAATAAATAACACAAGTAGTTGTTGTTTTTCTGCTTCGCTCAATCCCGGAAGTCGCCGCTGCAGCGAACCCGCGTCTAAAGCTGCTCTTTCCAAGCCTCATAGTCCTGGTGTTTGCCTACACATATCCATCTGAACAAATGAACTTTTGACACTATCTCCTGCAACATTGCAGGCTGGGTGGGTGGACGATTAAATTAGTGAGAAACCACTTGGATGGTCAGGCTTAGAGTATCATTGTTAGGGGATCATTTTCTGCCTGGAATGTGCAACAGTGTAGGTACCCTAAGGTCTGTCCTGGGACCTGTTCTGCTCAATGTTTTTATCAGTGTCCTGGAAGAGGTCATGGAGCACACTCTCATCAGGTTTGCGGATAATGCCAGGTTGCACATCCACTGCCAATACTCTCAGTGGAAGGGCTGTCATTCAGAGGCTCCTGAATAGGTTGGAGGGATGGGCCAACAGGAACCTCACAAAATTCAAGAAATCAAATTTAAAGTTCTGCAAGAGTGTCTTGCAGTCATACAGGCTGGGGACAGACTACCTGGGGAGCAGCTCTGGAGAAGGGGCTCTGGAGCAGTGAGCTGGGCAGCAGCTAGTATTAAGCCCTGGCAGCAAAAGCAACCAGGAGTGTCTGGGACTGCAACAGCAGAAGCACAATGAGGACCTCAGGGTAGGAATTTTCCCCTCTGCCCAGCACTCCTTGTTAGAGCACATCTGGATACCACTAGTTTGGTACCTCCCAACACAGAAAGATGCCGATAACCTGGAGTGAGTTTCACCCCTGCAATGCTCAGGGCTGGAGCTTGACCCCATTAGTAGAGACTGAGGCAGGGGTCTTGTACAGCCCTGGGGTAGAGACAGCTCCAGGTGCACCTCACAGACACCCCAGTGCTTGTGAGGAGGGGATGGAGAGGAGGCAGCCCCGGGCCCTTCACAGACATGCACGGCAGGGTAGCAAGGTACAGCAGGCAGGAGCCGAAATGAGAGGGGTTCAGTGTGGGTACTGAAACCTTTCCCATGAGGACAGGCTGGGCAGGGGCAGGCAGAGGGACAGGCTGCACAAAGAGGTTGGGCAGGTTCCATCCTGGGGGTTATGAGACCTGGCTGGGCAAAGCCCTGAGCAACCTGGTCTGACCTCACAGCTGGGCCTGCTTGAAGCAGTGATGCATGAGGCATCTCCTGAGGTCCCTTCCAACCCAAACTACTTTATGATTCCCTTAGTCTAACCAACAATATTAGATGTAGGAACATGAAGAATATTACTCCCATTGTGATGTTATTTCCATTTAATTATGCACTGATGATAAATCCTGGCTGGGGAGAGTAACCTACACCCTATGTGTCTTGACCACTGGTATAAATCAGTGTACACTTTACTGACTCAAACCCATTTAAATATAGCAGACGCTCTTGCTCACTTTTTACTGTGAGTGGCAAATTTGTCAACAGAATAATTCGAGCTTCTTCTCAAATATGGAAAAAAGTACCAATTTAAGAGCTTTTCTTTTTTTTTTCTGCAGTTCACCAGCAATATCCTGTAATGAACCTGAGACTTAGAGAGTGTATTTTGTTTCTAATATGTTCTTCTTTTTTTAAAGTTCTGTTGTAATTTTGAATTTAAGTGATCATTCACTGTGACCAGTGACATTTTATACATTCCTTCAACTTCTGATATCTTCTGCCTTTTTAAAGTCAAAGCAGATCATCACTGACATTTTTTCCTTTATTTTGAGGGGTTTCTTTATCACTCTGCATCTTTTTCTTTTTAATCCACTGCATTTCTTATAGTTTCTCAATCACAGTGCTTTATTTGGCATCCAAGAACTAGTTCTTAAGAAATTCCTCATGTGCTTTTTTAAACCATTTCTCACCCTTTATATATGTTCCAGTCTATAATGGTGTCAATTACTTTAAACATTCAAAATGTGCTATTTAAAAATTTATAAAATATTATGTGGATTAGTATCAGTACTGTGGTCAATGATATTTGACTTAATCATGATCATTAATATACAGACAATCCTAAATATTCTAAATCAGCAGTAACTATTTGCTTGTACAGCAAAATGAGCTCAAACATAACAACTCTCTCATTGTCACCTTCTATGAATATTTTAAGTTCTTTGTGGTTACCTCAGCTAACTCTTCACCCAGACAAAACCATTAGCACTTTTCAGACTCCCATGAAAAACATCTAAATTAATTTATTTGTTGCTACCACCTAAAAAAACTGAGACCCTTTTTCTAAAAGTTCCAAAGGTTTTTCCTACAATACAGCCAAAACTTGAAGAAAGTGAACTCCAGAGGTCCCTTCCAACCTCAGCATACTATTTGTACACATGATTTCTCCGGTTGTACCTTCGATATGTACTTCAGTGTTATCTGTGCTCACTGCTTCCAATTTTGTGTAACATCTACCCTGTAATTTATTAAATATTTCTCACTGAGTACATTATAAATAAAATACAAAAACCTGTGTACTTCAGAGGCCATTGAATCTGGAGGGCATCATGGTTCATAGAAATGGGTTTCAGGTACAGAAGCAATATGTGATGTCTTAGTCAGTGGGATTCCATAGACTTACGACCTTAGATCATACCGCTGGTACCACAACCTTTCTGGACCCCTAATTGCCAAGATACTTTTCCTTATTGGCTAATGAAGCTCTAGTTTCTAGTTAAATGTGGAGTGGGGCCACGGTAAGAAAGCAAATCAAACAGACCCAGGAATGGAGAACATAATACTCTGGAAAAAAAAATAAATTTGTGAAGACCCTCCCACATACATCTCATGCTTCTAAACATGTCTTTGGTTTGATCAGTGATATTGCACAAGGTTGTCATTACTTCCTCAGCCTAATCTTCTTTTGCTTGCAGAACTGGGGTCCAGATTGCAAAACTCAGGGCTTCTTTCCTCATCAGCTTTCTGGGAAAAAAATTGAGAGACCGTGGCTGCTGTTCCTGTAGGCTTTGATAGTCCATGATGTGTCTGCCACACACCTGAGCTGTACCTTTCCTATCAGGCTATGATGCCTTCAGTGCTCCTTGTTTGGTCTACTGCTTCTCTGCACCCTCCCCAACAACTGCTTCAATCCACTGGTTGAGAAACTGCATTCTCAGCAATTTTAAATGCTCCAGTAAGTATAACCTAGCATGTGTAGTTAATCATTGATCTTTATTTTTGTTAACTTAGCACTAGAGGTTCAGAATAAGAGACTTGTGTATCTTCTGAGAAATAAAAAAAGCAGGGGAGACAGGGAAAGGTGTGCTTACTCCATTACTGACCATGTTCCAGCGACTGACGCATCTTTGGGTGTAACCCATAGCAGCTATAGGAACAGCTGTAATTTCAGGCTGTTTTTCAGGGATTTTCCATTGGCCTCAGATCCTCCAGATTTATAAGCTCTACAGTCATTCCCCCTCTATCTTGGAAACTTTTTTACCAGGCTTGTGAAAACAGCCATCTATTTTGGCTCTGACTTACATTTTTTGAGTAGAATCAGACCTCTGAGGCTCATGCAAATTCCTTAAATGCTACTGGATTATTTGGGGATATGTGAAAAGGATACTCTGTCCCTTCTATTTTCTTACTTGTGTATGATGTGTATGATGTGCATGGACACACGCATGTAGATTCATCTGCTCTCAGATGCAGGATGCATTTGCAACTCAGTGAGATAAGGCAAGTTCCCTTTATGAAGCTGAGACAGTAGACCAGGCTTAACAGAAAATGATCTGTCTGCCCGTGAACCCTCCAAATGTGTGCATCAGAGTTTTGATGAACTTGTAACCCCAGTTGTGCAGATGCCTATGTTTTAAAGGAACTGGACAAAGTGTAGTGAGCAATGATACAATAGATGAGAAAAAGACGAAGAGGAAAAAAATTTTGAACTCAGTGATGGTAGGTTAGAATGGTGTTACTTTTGGTGAAGTGTATGGGGTGAGCCCATACCTTTGAGAGAATCACTGAGAAGGGTTAACTTCCAAACACAAAGTGTTATGCTTTCAGTCAGATTTTGAAGTCAAATCTTGCTGGAAAGAGGTCACCCTTGTAGTGTAAAGATGCTAAAAGCTAAATGCTTGTGCACGAATGCAGTATCCAATACAAAATGCACATGAACTGAAAGAGAACAAACCATCAAACAAAATACGTAAAATTAAAACACAAATACTGCCTGCCTCACTTCACTAAGTAACTGAGTCTTACCTGGAGGACACATTTGTAATGAATGAGTGGATGCATTTTTAATGCACTTCTACCTCCTCTCATTCAGAAGGTGTACTCCTTTCCTTCTGCAGTCTCTGAGAGGAGGCAATTCCTCACTGAGGTTCTCATTCCCAGCTGAGCCCTCTATGCCTATGTTGTGTAGTCCTGTATACTTGTACAGCATCTCATTGTCATTAAAAAGAGATGAAACAGCAACACAGAGGAGATGCCTGGCAGTGCTGTTTTACTGTGTGTCAGTGCTGTAAATTGCAGGAGAGCTACGGAGTGGTTCTGACCCCTGGATCCAACTAGCTACCATAAAACAAATTATTTCATTGTCATTTTGATATAGCACATTTACATTTATGATCTGTTCTGAAGACTTTCCCAGTATTGGTGTGATCTGAAGGCAAGTTCCTACCACCCCTTTGGGCCTATTTGCTTCCATGTCCTAAATGTGTGAGTTTCTCTGGAAAAGGAATAGTGGTAAAATTTTAAATGACTTCTTACAGTAACTAATTCAAAAAGAGAGAATAAATGAACCAAAATCTGCACGTTAAGTCCTTACCAGTGTCCATGTTCACCCTGACAAAGACAGAACCTACAAAGCAGAGCCACCTGACTTGAATTACTTTGGACACTTGAGACGGTCCAGAGACATACTAAAAAAAGAGGTTACTCCAAGAGACACATTTACACTGATATGTGAAATATGAAGTTATCACTGCATATTCACTAGAATTGTTTGGTAACTCAAAAGTTACTTCTTTATTAGCTGTAGAAATCAAATTACTATTATATACAATAACATGGTGATTTAATCTCTAAAAGTGCAAGATCCGTATTGTTTGGGTCAGTCATGTTAATTCAGAGGTCTTAACAAGTGAATTTGGCTATACCTTTAAGAATCCTTAGCAAACACCACTGATCTCTGGATCTCCAGCACACTGAATAGCAAAAAACCTTGTGTCTCTGTTGTAAAATCTTATTCTCCCAGCAAGGATATTATCTTATTTAAAGTCACTATGGCTAAATCAGGTGACTGTACAATTGAAATCTGCTTTTACTTTGCATGTTATTTATTTAAGTTCTAACTGCAACTTTGTCCTGGATTTTGAATCTTTTTTCTGATACTGAAGAGCTAGGGGGTATGGAACTGGACAGTAGGGTACAGTCTAGTGGACATGAACTCAGCCAGATGGAAAAGATCATGTATTTAACCAAAGAAATCCAGCTTAGTAGAAAATGGTCCTAGGTAATAAAATGCTGATTAGAAAATGGTCAGGCCCAATACAAAAGCATGTTAAAATTATATTGATAAAGTCTGGGCTGTTCGCTTCAGATGCTTTAACAGACACAGAGATGGTTGCAGCATGAAAACCAGATCTCCCGGTCACAGTGAAACTGGAGTTATGTGTAGAAAGAACTGATTTAAGACCAAAAATTAGTTGATACTCCCATACTGTTGTTCAGACATGACTCTAACTATGTAGTGAGCCCAAAACTGCTTCACATCCACACTGTGGGTTGAAGGCAAGCTGGGGAAGGAGGAGGTGCTTGGTCTTGGATTAACTCTGAGTTTATGCATGAATTTACTCTTTACACCAAATCTGTTCTACTTGAATCAGGGTATTCACAGTCCCCGACTGTGAAGTGTGCAAGAACCACGTGAATGAGGCTGCTATTTAGATTAGTTAATAGGCTGGCTATAAATATCTCATTAACAACATGTAATCATTGTCACTTTGGTTATCCTTAGCTGGGAAAAGAAAGCAGTGGTAATGACTTTTTTCCAGGGACTTTTCTGCAGACCAGCTGAAACCAGTTAAGTTACATGCAAGCTGGTGTAATGTGCTGCTGTCAGCTGGAGCCCAAGCGCGCAGTCTAAAAGCCTTTGTCAAGCCCTGAGCTCTGATGGGGGAGTGAGGAGCAAGCAGGTTATTTCTAAACTTGAGCATCTAGCCTACCTTAGTTAGATGCCTTCTACGTGCTATCTGGACACTCCTGAAATGTCTGTCACAGGACATAAGCATTAATGATTTCTTTAATGCCAAGTCCTTGGGCTCAGAACCAGTTAAGGTTAAATGAATACCTGCTATTCTTCTTCAGTATTTCAGCTTAAAGCAAACTCAGTATGCTTAGCTATTCAGCAGTTGGTTGCTTCATGTTTTTAGTGAGCTTGAGGACAGTCATGCCTGTCTTGCTGGTTCACAAAACCCTGCAGACAGTCTCAGTTTCTCAGTGTGAAAGAGCACACAAGGCCACCCACACTGGCAGAAGTGCCACTGTGTGACTTCTGCTAAAGTGGACCAAAAAACCCCTTTCACAAAGCAAAAGAAACACACTGAAATAAAAGAGGACTGGACGAGACTCCTATGATCTGGATGTATCTCCCTGTTCCATACTCTCGTCTTTCTTGCTCAGTCCTTTGTCCAGGCTTCACTCCTCTGCTTCACTTGCTTCTACAATGCACAATCATATGTCACACAGGTCCTCCACCACGCAAGTTAGTTGTATGCAGTTATATGACTGATGAAATCAATAAGCAGCAACCTTTTTTTTTAATAGAAATTGAGGGGATTGAGACATTGCTAAGGAAATAGCTTTGCTTAGCAGGAGAGTTTTGCAGCCAGTTTCAAATGACAGAAAAACTCTCAAGATAATTGCAACATCTTCATAAGCCCTGTTTCTCTTTCTGTTTGCATTGATATGTTCACACACACAGAATTATCAGTAAGGGGTGTTTTGGTTTAGGGTTAGTTGTTTGTTTTGGAGTTTATTTGTTTGTTTTTGTTGATTTTTTTTTTTTTTTAAATCTTTATGCCGGAAGTCTTATCTTCATTACTTCTTTGGTACTAAGCCAAACTTCAGTGGTATAGCATCAGGGAACATAACATCTATTTTTCTTTTCTGAGAGTTTTTAGACTAACCCAGCCCTTCAGGGCTGAGTTATGATCACACCATTCTCTCAAAGAGGACAAGTCTGGTTACAGCACTCTGTGCTGCTTTAAAGGTAAATAAACCCAACTCAAAAGAGAGATTATAAGTCAGAATAACAATTTAATAAAAATAATAAAATAAATACAATTACACAGACAAACAATTGGTTTTAAGCCACAAACCCCAAATGTATAACCTGGTACCCTGGGGCATGAACAGAGTGGTGTTCATTGGGCCCCCTGAGTCCAAAGTAAAAGGAGAGGGAAAACCTATTGGTGAGAGTGCTGTTGCAGTCTGGTCAAGAGTGGTGATCACAGTCTGGTCAAGAGTGGTGATCTCAGTCTAGTTGAGAGTGGTGGTCACAGTCCTTCTCTGGATCCCACAAGTGATACTGAAGTCCCCAGATCCTCAAGATTATATATCCTCAGGTTCAGGTAGGAATTCCCAGTACCTCCCTCAGGGCGGGGAGTTCCACAATGAGTGTGAGGACAGGAGCATCCTCCTATCTCATAGGCCTCTTAACACCCAGCTCATAGCCTGAGGGGTCAGGTGTGCTCTGGGCAGCTACTGTAAATGGTCTATTGATACCAGTTTCTGGGAAATGGCATGGAAGGCTATAGAATACACAGTTTGGGGTTACACCCACACAGTGATGAACTGGTCCCAGCTGTTCTAACTAGAACATACTCACTAGATTAACCAAATACAAAATATGAATGCAACAGATCAGAATCACAATGACTAAATGTCCTTAAGAAGCAAGAGTTCCATTTTACCAAAACAACAACAAATTAGCTCATTATGAATAACATTTACAATAACTTCACAAGTGAAGCTACCATTCTGTTCTGCTAACTATATGACACAAAGGTGAAACTGCCAACTGCTAGGAAAGAGAATAAAATTCACTTCTTCACATCAGGGCTGATTAGAAATAACAACTATTGCATATCAATTTGTGTTCATTTTAACCTGCTATTGCTCAGCTAGAGAACCTTTCTACTGATGACAGTTTTGTAAGATAGATCTTGCAGGTGCTGAACTACATTAAAAATGCACATAGCACTCTGCAGAGTAATAAGTGGATGAACCTATTCAGAGATGATTTTATGGGTCTTTTCCAACCTAAATGATTCTATACTTCTATAAGGAGTTGAAAACTGTGATCTTGCAAACACATGTCAATGATCTCTTTGATTTCAAATTAGTTGTGATGTGATTATTTTTTTTCACTTTCATACGCGTTTGCAAGATTAGGTCTGAAGCATGGAACTTTATGCATCATTTAAAAAAAAAAACACTTTATGGTGAAAGAACAGAGGAAATAAAGTCTTTTTAGTGGAAAGGATCTCAGAGTTGCAAAACCAAGTAATGAACCAAGTAAGAAAGAATGCTTTGTATCTGGTGAGACAGAATAGGGATGGAAATGCAGAACCGGGTGTTGAGAAGAAGCCAGAAGGCAAGACAACAGCAACACTTTGTCTCTGCTGATTTTTGTGTAGGAACATGAAGCGACAGGTTTTGAAACCAAATGCATAACAGTTGTTACATGAAAAATCCTAAGCAAAGACACATACAAGGCAGTGGTCAACAACATTCACCTCCCTCTTCCCCACATTGTGATTTACTTCACACAGCTTGGTTCAGAAAAATTTAGTGTTTACTATGCTTTTGGATGGCATGATTATGTAGTGAAAGCCACATCTTTGTATCAACAGCAGAACGTCTGTCCAGAGGCCAAACTTCACCACAATTTCTGCATCTGTGGACCTTGACCACAACCTAGTTAAAGAGACTGAGACTGTGCTCTGACCACACTTCACACTTATGCAGATTCTCTTTTTTTCTTGAATGACCTATTTCAACCACAGGACAGAAAGTGGGAGGACAAAGGTCTTCTGAGATATGACAAAAAAAAGGATAAGAAAAACTCATTAAGCAGCAGCATGTCATGATCAAAGTAGGAAAACTCCATAGACTACAGGGAAAGCAATTAGATCCATGGTCAAGATGATTTTAGCATTTGAGATCAAGTTGAGGGATGGAGTGAATCTAACCCTAAAGTGATAGGTGGGATTCAGCTGGAATCTAAGAGGTCTAAATTGTGGTTATGGTGTGTAGGTATCACATATGGGCCACTTGTCTAAGCTCCCAATACTGTCAACAGAGGTTTAGTCAACGGGATCCAGAGATAAATTCAGCAGATATATTGCCTGGGGTGTGATTCAGCTGTTTAAACATAGACATGTAATGCCAGTTGAGATGCCCTAGGTTGTGCCATCTGGCCTCCAGCTGTCTCTCCTGAAACAAGTAGGACAAACAGGTCTGTATTATCTCTTTCAGCCCACACAGATGTCTCAGGTATCTGCATGCATCTGAAATGGATGCTGGACGCTTTTGTCTAGAGGTACCTATGAACTAGCTGAATTCAGTCCTACATGACTATTTTAGAATGAACCTCTAGGAGCTCTCCAGGCTCTTCTAAATTTAGGTGTTTTAAAACTGATGTGTTTCCCATACAGGTGCTAATTCCAGGTTAGACATTATCACTACCTTCACAGGTACATATAAACAGGCTCCTATTGAAAGTGAGCCATGTAATCTGAAAATGCCTGATACTAGGGGACACCTGCTGATACTCTCTGACATACTTTTTTCTTTTTTAAATTAGCTACAAAGGGAGGTAAGACTGAATAAATTGCACTCAGATATCTGACTTCTAAACATCTAAAATCCTGAAGTGAAACACACAGTAGGGCACTAGTTCCAGAAAAAGAGTTGACAAGATTCAAATCTGGTCAACAGAAGAAAAAACAAATTTTCTGTGGAATCCATGGTGCAACTTTATTTGAATTACTTCATACTGGTATGAACACTTTTATTCCAGGACCACTGTCCAATTTTGTTTATTCTACTTGTGAGGAGGCTGAGCTAAACCAGTTCCAGGGTAAGTGTGCCTGTGTGGTATTACTTATAACATTTCACTCCAGAGACAAAGGCCTTGGGGGCAGAAGAGAAAGGAGAGAAGGGCTGGTAAAACCAGTGTCAGGGGAGGTTAGTCAAGCCATGGGCAATGGTAATAAAAAGAAGCACTCATTTAAGTTCCTTCCGATTGTCTCATAGTGATGATAAAACATTGGCTCCATTTGTTTTGTTTTAAATGTCTTGTGTTTTTATACTTACTGGCTTTTTATTTCATTGTGAGTATTTTGTTTGATAGAAATTGTTTCAATATGTCTTTGAACTGCCTGTTTGAACACACGACTTAATTCACTCCCATTTTCAAGAAAAAAAATCTCAAGGACTTAAAAATATTTGGAAATAGCTCCACACTCACAAAACATTGAAATATTTGCAAGTGCCTGGATTAGGAAATGCTGCTGGTTTGTAAGATGTGCAGTCTATTTGAAAACCAATTGTATGTTTCATTTAAAATGAAAGTATGTGGAAACTGTTGGCTTAAAGCAATTTTAATTTAAGCTGTCCCTTGAAATTACTTCCATCCTCAAAACTTCTCATTTTTGCTGCAATTATCAGCAGTCTCCAATCCTGCAAACACTTTTGCACAACAAGACAATTGACATAGTCTAATGACTCTAATGGGATAACTACTAAAAGTAATGTTAGAGCTGACAGTTTTTGCAGAAGCAGGGTCTCTATACAGTGTTCTCTTTTCCCTAATCTCAGGAAGGACCTAATCTCAGTTGCTTTCATGATGTGTAGGAACCATATTAGAAGATTTCTTATGTGTGAAACCAGGTAATTTGATCTTAGTGACAGATCCTAATAGGAATGTTCAGAACAGACTTTTAATCTTTCACCCCATTAAAATATCTGTCTCACTTACTAGTCAGTTGCTGCTCACAGTGATGTAACTTTTCTTCTGAGATGGCATGGATTGTGGTCAGATGGGAACCTGTGTCATCCTAGGGTTACAAATACACTTCAATATGTGTATTTCTAATGATGCTCAAGAAAGGAATAGTTTGAGTTATCAAGGACCGAAGGCACAGTTATGTAAAAAGCTTTTGTAAAAAGTATTATAAAGGAAGGAGAGGACATGATCTTCCAATATCTAGTTTGCTGTGCCTTGTTTCATAAACCCTTCAACCTTACAACTTTAAAGTTTCTTTGTGTAGGGTTTTTTTCTTTTTTCTTTTTTTAAAATGTTTCCTTTTGTCAACACAAAGCCAATAGAATTATTCTCTTCTAGGAAATGTCTGAATCACAGTCTTCAATGTGGAAACATGGGAAGCCTAAGTCACCTTTACCAAGGAATCCCTTCTGTGGAAAGTCTGGAAATTTTACAGTGCTATTTGCTATACTGGCTAAGGTATTTTTGTTCCATTAAAACCAGATGCTGTTCCTCAGTATTAAGACAGATGAATTTCACAGATACAATGGGATACCATTATAACAATCTGGTTTTGTTTTTATGTAGAACAATTTCATCATACGCATGATGCTTGGATGTACTACAACTGTTTTGATGTGTAAATGAATATTTGGAAATCTGACTTTCTTACAGTATATGTAAGTATACGTAAAAGGTGGCTATATTTGTAGACTCTAAAAGTGGATTCAACTGTACAAATGTTTGAATATATACCACCTGCGTTAAACATATGTTCGTTTAAGGCATGAATTTGCCACTGTCATTGTTTCTTTGAAATCACTACAACACACTTTGAACTGACTGGGTATCTCAGAATCCAAGATTAATGGACTGTTTTCTTGACACAAATTAATAGCAAGTTGCTCTGCAATTAACAGGAAAAAAAAGAAGTTGATTACTTGTGAGATGAGGCACTTCTCGATGCTTTGAGGAGCATTTACTGTGGCCCAGGGGTAGAGTCAACCATGCACAAATCTGAGCTTCAAAAGTGACAAGAGAGGACCTTAGGAGCATGAACACAAAAGGCAAGCAGAGACCAGTGATCAGCCTGTGGTATTGTTGTCACATCTGGTCCCAGAGATGAGAGTGAATGGAGGACTGCTTATAAACAGCTGAGCTGTGGCACAGTTCTGCTGCCTTTCCAAGTGAGGTATGTTTTCAGTGAGTAGAGGCTTAGTTATGGAATTTAGCTCTCTTTCAAGAACATCTGTGGCTTTGTTTTTCTAATCAGAAGGGCAACCCACAAACAAACTGCTTTCTATGCTGGGAGAAGAAATGACATCTCAAAGACAAGCCCAGAGCTTTTGAGAGATGCGACAACTCAAAGGGGGGAAAATAATCAAGCAACCGTGCTTTTCAGAACAGCCACATTGATAGTGTCATGTCACTGAGCACTGAAATTACATGTGTGATATAAAATGAAATGTCATTGGGTCTTCCATTTATTGTACTCCATAATAATTGATAGGCTCAGCCTTTCCAGTGCTGGCTTTGATCTCGCTCTTTGATTTATGTGAGCTGACTCTGGAGCCTTGGAAAACCTCAGCTGAAATCCATGGGGTTGTGGAAGGGTGTATATTTTTTCACTGCAGGTCAGGCTGCAGAATAGAAAACCAAGACTGAAAATTGCTTTTTGAATTTGCTACTATGAAATGGCAGACTAATGTGCTCAAGATTTTCATTTGCACATGTACGTGTTGGTACATGACTGGAGAATGTGAATTTCTGGAACTCAGGGTTGAATCACTATGCATTGTGTGGTCAGCACTGCCCTGGCTTGCAAGGCTTTGAGACTAATGAGTGGATAAAGAACTCTGTATCTAGCCCATGAAAACAAATGAAGAAGAGGAAAGTTGATTGTAACAACAGTAACAACAACAAAAGCTCTTTTTATTTTTCATATCAAATGGTTGAAAAAGTTCTCATTATTTTGCCAGTACAGGGAAACAGCCTCTCACAGCCTACTCATCTTCTCAGACTTCTTCCTTGATGCTTCTTTAAGGCTTGTGGCAGCCCATCTCTTGGCGATTCCTTACACAACAGAAAACTTAATTGCCAATTTATAGACAAGCAGGCTGCTTGTAGCCTCCTTCCCTTCCCCCCTCAGAGATATTATAATATAATACATTAGTTTATATATATTGGTTAAAGTTGGTAACTTTAATAAAAAAATAAACACCCATGTAACTTTAAGTATTTTGTCATTATTTATTATAAAGAAATGTTTTATATATATATATATATATATATATATATATATATATATATACTTGTTTATATAGAAAACAATAAATAATATTATAATACCTTAGTCCCCTGAGAGGAGTGGACAAGTATGTAACAAGAAAACTTACCCCTGGTGAAGTAGAACCATGTTAGAGAACACTTCAGACATAGTGAAGTCCAGGGAGCCTGACAGTCTGTATTCACAAGCGCTGAAGGATCTAGCTGATGTAAAGCCACTCTTGATTACATTTGCGAGGTCGTGGAATGTTCAAGAAAAGAAAGAAGGAAAATCTGTGGATCTATAGGATGATCAGCCTCTGCTCAATCCCTGGGTATGTGATGGAGCAACCAATCCTGAAAACCATTTCCAGACATGTGAAAGAGAAAAAGATGATCAGGATTGGTCAGACAAGATTTACAAATGCGGAGTTATGTTTAACCCACCTGACAGTTTTCTCCCATGCCAGGACTAGTTTGGTGCATGAGGCAAAAATGAAGAATATTGACCTTAGTAAGGCATTTGTCACTGTGTACCACAACATGCTCATAGACAAGCTGACAAGATACATGTTAAACAGTACCTTTGATGTGAATTGAAAACTGGCTGAATGATCAGACCCAGAGGATTTCAGTCAGTTTGACAAAGCCTAGTTTGAGACAAATCACTAGAAGAGTACTGCAGGAGTCAATACTGAGACCAATAATATTCAATATTTTCATTAATGACTGTAACAGTGGGGCAGAGTGCACCCATAGTGAGATTACAAGACTGAGAAGAGTGGTGGGTACACCAGATAGTGGGCTCCCACTTAGAGGCACTCGTATAGGCTGGAGAATTGGGCAAAGATGAATTGTGAAGTTCAACAGAGTCCTGCATCTGCAGAGGAATAATGCTGTGTGTCAGTGTATGCTGGGGGCCACCAACCTGGAAAACAGTTCTGGAGAAAAGTATGTGATGATTAACAAGTGAATATGAGCAAGAAATATGCCTTTGTGGAGAAGGCCAACAGGACAGCATTAGCAAAAGCATTGCTGGCAGGTTGATGGAAATGGTCTTCCATCTCAGTGTTGGTAAGGTCATGTTTAAAGTGCTGCATCTAGCTCTGGACTTCCCAGTACAGGAGGCACAGACATGCTGGAAAGTGTCCAGTGAACAGTCAAAAAGATGGTGAAGAAACTGGAGCATCTCTCCTGTGAGGAGTCTGAGGGAATTTGGCCTGGAGAATAGAAGGCTGAATGGGATTTTATCAGTGTGTATAAATGCTCATGAACAAGAGAGAGACAAGATCTTTTCAGCAGTGCTTAGGGATAGAACAAGAGGCAATGGGCACAAATTAAAAAAAAAAGTCAATCCGAGCACCAAAAAAAAAGTTTTACTGTGAGAGTGGTCTAACACAGGAAGGGGTTGCTCAGAGAGGCTGTGGGGTCTCCATCTTTGGGAATATCTGAAATCTTATTGGTCAGAGTCCTGGGCAACCAGCTCTACATTACTCTACCTGAGAAGTGGGGATGGACTAGATGAACTGAAGAGATCCCTTTCAACCCCAACCATTCGGTGATTCTATGATATTCCATAGTAGAGTTCTTGCTGTGTCAATTGCTTTTGCTCATCATATATAAAAGTGTCTCTGTGGGATTACCCAGTGTCAGACTAGCAGCAAATAAGAATCACTTTTTCAAAGCGAAAACTCTTTTACTACTAATTACAGCAGACCTACAGGAGCTTCCTAGGTGACAAAGGGTGAATTGAATTCCCCATAGTGACTGCTCCCTAGACTTTTCCTCTTCTAATTTTGCAGCTCTCTAATACAATGCAAATGGCACTCGCCAATAAAATAAATTTGTAGCTATTTTGTTAGCTACTTGAAATGGTCTCCAATAGCATCTCTGGAGGCAGGTTATAAAAACCAGGCCAGGACTAGACTGAAAGCAGAGAGAAATACAGCTATCACATAGTATTTCTGCTTTTCTTCCTAGTATGTAGCTATGCTGAGAATTCTGTCACAAGACTGACATGTTATGTCAATTCTATAGAGTATTTTACTTTTATGGTCATGCTGTGTTGCTCATCTAGCTGCTTATATGAACATTGCTGTGGCTGCTTGGCACAGCACTGTAATTAATGGTGTACTAAGTACCACTGCCTTTAAACCAGGATTTTAAATACGCAGTTATTTGTAGGAGAATGCCAGAGAAATAATTGAAGCACTAGAATGAGTCTTTCTTAATACTGTAGTCTGTGTTCTTTGGTGACAGAAATGTATCTCATTAAGATAAGAAAGTTAGTCTTCAACAGCAAAAAACATTTGAGTATATCAGACATGTCCCACGAAGACAATTAGCTCACTGGTGCCACATAAACTCTTACCTCTCTCAATAATGCTGAAGAAGACACTGTTTCTTTTTTTTTTTTTCTTAGTGCACACTTGTCTCTATTTCATAGTCACTGCACGGAAACAGCAACCATTGTCATATAACTGAAAAATCCAAAGATATACATGTTTCTGGAAAGAATCAGATTTTCTGTGCGAGTTCTGTCCAGTTGGTCACCTTCCAGAAATACTGGACTGTGCCACCTATGCACATAACTTTTGTGTTTGGGAAATCCCAAGAAGAAATGCAACACTGTATGGATATGTACACTTGGAGTGCCCAAATCAAACCTCCCTGCTCCTATTTCAAGTCTCTCTCAGCCTCTGTGCTCTCACCCCTCTAGTTTTGCCAGGAAGAGCCCATTCCCCTCAGGTTCCTTTTCTCTGGACACTCTTCCCAGGCATGGTCCAACCTATGGACACCATTTCCTTTCACAGTATCCCAGTCCTCAACTCTCTCCAAACCACTGGCTAATTCCTGTACTCATCTCGCATAATTGGTATTATGCTCACTCTGCTCTGTGACACAGGCCCAGTGTGCAAGTGCCAGATGCTGCATCCGGAAGTACCAGCTGCTGCTTTGGACACTCACTGCATCCACCAGAACAGATGGTGCATGCTGCTGTGAATCCAGCAGAAATAGCTCCACTTCTCCCTTCTCAGCTCCCAAGACCTTTACAATACATTTAATGTCTCCTTGGTAGACTGTGTGGCTGCAAGGTTATCTTACAACTGGATCTGCAGTACAGGTATATATATTGGTATATATTTAATACAGTATAGGTGGGAGTCTATAAAGAAATGTAATATACAGAATGCTTAGGGCTGAACTAGCCATGAGTTTTGTGGGCATGTGCAGATGCAGCAGGTCCATTGCTCCTGTCTTCCTAATGCTAGAAAAGACAGTACTAGGTAAGGGTAAAGAGAAAAGAACCTCACAGCCACTAGCTTTGGAGCTCTGCAGGAAACACAAGTGATGGGAGAAAAATCTTTGAGGTAAGGTGAAAAAAAAGATAAGACCTGAAACCTGCATGTCAATTATAGGATTCATGTTTGAATCCTATAATTGAACATAGTTTTCTATCCTGCATATACAGGGGTATTCCTCTTAAATTTAGTGATGTTATAGGTACTTGCTGTCCGGGGGGACCTGGACAAGCTCTAGAAACGGGCCTATGGGAATCTCATGCCATTTAACAAGACCAAGTGCAAGGTGCTGCACCTGGGTCAGGGTGCAAGCCAGGAGATGAACAGATTGAGAGCAGTCCTGCTGAGAAAGACTCGGGGGTGTGGGTAGCGATGTGCACTTGCAGTCCAGAAAGCCAGCTGTATCCTGGGCTGCATCAAAAGGAGTGTGGCCAGCAGGTCAGGAGAGGTGATTCTGTCTCTCTACTGCACTCTAGTGAGACCCCGACTGGAGTACTGTGTCCAGCTCTGGGGTCCTCAGCATAGGAAGGACATCGGCTTGTTGGAAGGAGTCCAGGGGAGGCCACCGAGATGATTAGAGAGATGGACACATCTCCTGTAAGGAAAGCCTGAGAGAACTGAGTTTGTTCAGCCTGGAAGAAAGAAGGTTTTGGGGTGACCTAACTGTGACCAGGAACCTATAAGAAAGGTGCAAAGAGACTATTTACAAGAGCATGGAGTGATAGGACAAAGGGGAATGCCTTCAAACTGAGAGAAAATATGGCACTGGAACAGGTTTCCCAGAGAAGCTGTGAGCGACCCATTCCTTGAACTGTTCACTACCAGGCTGAATAGTACTCTGAGCAACATGATCTATTGGAAGGTGTCCCTGTCCATGGCAGGGGGGTTGGAACTAGATGGAATTGGAACTATCTTCAGGCATTAAAAGGTTAGGAAACCCATTTTTTGTATCTTTTCCTAACCATTCCTGTTCCTTTTCGGGAACTACTCTGCAAACTGCCCATTTCCAGCTTTCCACCTCCATACCCCTTGCTCCCATCTTTGGCCAGGTCCAAATCTCCCTTTGCAGGCTTGTTCTTCCTGTGCTATCCCTGAAGGTCCTTCCTTCTGCCTGTTCCCCCTTGCCCACAGACCCATTCCATCCTCACCCTGAAGTCCTCTCCCCAACCTAGCTGATCCAGTTCCAGTTTCCTTTTCTGCTGTGCCCAGGTAAAACTGAAATCTTGCTCTGCCCTCTGCAGCTTCCACCTGGAACATGTGCAGGAAGGGTGAAATTTATTTTTAAACTCTTTTCTGAAAAGCTTATAACTGTATCATATTAGATGGAAAAAGGCAGAAAGTTTTTCACATGTAAACCACTCATCCCCCTTTAGATTTCAAGTGACTTGTGAGAACGTCAGGATTTAAGAACAGTTTAAAAAATTTTAAAAAATGTGCAAAACACTATCCTTTCCCCACACTCATTCTTGTGGGTGTCTGCATCTTGCCATAAAAAAACTATTCAGCATGCAGTGTCTGCCTGAATCTGAAACCTTTCATACTTGTAGTTAGAGGTTGACAAATCCTACTATGGGAAGTCTTGTAAAGTGTGTTATCATATCATTATTTTGTCATTAACAAGCCAGGCTAGTTGTTACCAATCCACCTAGTACAGTGAAAAAAATAAATCAATCATTTATTGATTTAAAACACCAACTATGGAACATAGTAAAATATGTTACACTGACAAGCATATTGACTTCTATTAGTTTTGTATCAAGTGCCAACTTGATATTTGAACAAACAACTGCTCATAAAAGATGAGAAATAATAAACATGGCCAGTTTTTTTTTTTTTTAACATGAATTTGGAAGAAAGAGGGAATAATGGGCTAAGAAATGTTTCATTTCTTCTTGTCAGGATGAAAGAAAGGAAAAACACACCCAAGATGTCTCTTAAAAAGATCCATTTAAATGGGACCACTGTTGAAGGAGGTAATTATTTTTTATCATAAAAGCTTGACAGCCTCCTTCTAGGGCTGAAATGCAGAAAAAGAATGAAATCTTTTGTATGATGGATTCAGTTAACGCACAACAGCTTTTTGAGTGGGAAAACCTGAGAAGTGATTAGGTTATTTTTATTACTTTAGCTAGAGAGATTGGATATTGCTGCTACAACCAGTCACAGGAGTATAATTAATAGACCATTTGCTAATAGAATATAGAGTTTTAAAAGCAGATGCTCTTTGGGGTTTCAGCTATCTTGCTGCATGGTTTTAAAGAGTGCAGAGTTGTGTGCCATGGTCTCATTTGTCCTGCACGGTTAATATGCATTGCTCTAAGACACCTTTGCTGTGAAGAGGTCTAGACAGACTGTGGGGCTGTCCTGGCTGGGCTGCAGCTGGGCTGCAAGCCCTTTGGCAGCTGCAGGCCAGGGTGTGTGCACTTGGCTGCCAATTTTGCCAGGTGCCAAAATAAGTCCCAGACTCAGCTCAGTGGATGGGAGAGGTGGGGCTGTTTTGCAATAGGAAACGAGGAACCATTTATGCCATCCTGGGCTAGCTGGAGAAATGAAGAGTTACCCAGAGCCCTTGCATGAGCTCTGTCCTGCAGGTATGTGGTGAAATCCCAGAGTGCCACAGAGAGAGCTTCTCTTCATGTCAAACCATCACAGTTGCCCCTTCTTCCTCATCCGCTTGTGAAGGTGGTGTCTGTTAAGGCTTACCCAAGCTTAGCTGGCAGAAGAATAGCCTTCAGCACCTCTGGGTGTTGCAGGTCTTTGCAAAAGAAGGGGTAAGGGAGGAACCTGGTCTCAACTACAGTTACTTATATTTATGCTGGTCCAAGGAAAAAAAGAACCAAAGTTGGCCAGGAACTTGAGAACTGTGTGTGGTAAGGACTGTCTGACATAGGCAGTGATCTTGTTCAGTGTGGTCTAACACACCTTATCCTGGTTTGAGGATACATCTCAGCTCTGGAGAGGCAAATTTGGGGTTACCCCATTTTGTGCTGGAGATGGGATCAGTCTCCCAGTAGGGTCAAAGACCAAAACCATGTCCCACTGGCACTGCAGCCTCTATTTCTTATTCTATATGTAGACAGAAATATTGACCTCAGTGTTTATTTACATGTTCCTAATTAAAATGTTTTTTACCACTGGAGAAAGGACAATTAAGATAATGCGAGTGGGAGATATTAATAAAATAAATGTAATGAAAGATTTGAAGGCTTCTTTTTCCCAGAAAGGGTGCCAAGAGAGAGAAAAAGAAATTTGTTGTAGATGGAGTGTAAACCCTTGAAGACATCCAGTTTGTTTCTATGTCTCTGACATATCCTTCAGGATCTCAGAGACTCGGTAGCGTCCAGACCTTTTTTTCCATTTTATTCTTCATTGTTTGCAGTGTTTTACATGTCCTTGTGTACCTTTACAACAGATATACTGCTTGTATACCTGTTTACAACTTTTCTCCCTGAATCCCTGAGCCTGCAGTTTGCCAGAGAAAGGAAATACTTGTGCACTCCTTAGAATCATAGAATTGTTTAAGTTGGAAAAAGACCTTAATAATGATCGAGTCCAACCATTTAATATCTCTCTGACTATAGGCCCAGTTTCTCCACTTTAGTGTGGACGAGAGAGGTGAACAGGTGACCTCTAGCAGCCCCTTCCAATTTGTATTGTATGGTAACTCCAGGCACGAATGAGAAAAATGATACTGCATGTTTCCTATCCTGTGCTGCTTCTCTGCTGTCCATGTAGGTTTTGTTTCATAGTTTCCATTTGCTTTTTGAGTCCCATGGATAGAGTACAGTGAGAGTGCATTTGCCACCTTCAAAGCATGGTTACTTTAACAAGTGTTTGTGAAACCATTTGAGGCCTGTTGGTGAGAAGGCTGTTAGAAGCCTCCTTGGGGGCCTCAGGGACCACTTTGCTGGCCCTGGTCTGCAGTGCCTGCTGGAACATTTGTGCCTGGCTTGACTGGTCCAGACCCACTTGGCTGACTGGGTATCTCAGCCAGACGTTGTCCTCTTCTCTTCCCCTTCGCCCTCCCCCTGCCCTCAGCCCTTTCTCCCATCTGCACAGGACAGGGCAGTGTCGTAACTGGTCTCACACTCAGATCTGCTTCAGGACTGATTTTTTAATGCTGGGGTTTTTTTCTTTATTGTCCATTGGTATGGCCTGTACCACAGCAGGTAATCCTATCTGCAGCTTTTGAGAGCTACCACAGCAGACTTGAGCATACCATGTAGTTGATTTCCAGAGTTTAACAAGCTGCTACACATCAGCTGCCATGGTGGCTGCCTTCCTATGCTCTTAGGCTACAGTAAATGTAAGATAATTCAGCTTATCTTAACTCTTTATTACTGCAGGCTCAATTAAATCCAATTACCTCATATTTGCAAGATTAAACACACACACAGGATTACTGCCACTCAGCTGATGGTGGAGAATCTGACAACAGCTGAGCCCAGCCTAAATATTTCTTACTGCTCTTAAGGATATTTTATATGGCTGTCTGCATCTCTTCTGAGTTTGTTGCATAGAGCTTTGCATCTGAGAGAAGGTGGACTGCTTCTAAGTGCCAGCATCTCTTAGTAAAGTAATTTACATTAGGCTAAACTGGTGATAGTGGAGAAAAAGGACCAGGCTCTAGAACAAATGGAAACTCTTAGCCTCAGGCACTGAAAGGTTAGGAAAATCCCTTACAGGAGCCCCAGGCCCTGGCCAGTTAGCCAGAGTTTATCAGAGATGTTTCTGGGGATGAAGCCATGCAGTATTTTTCTCTTACTATTTGGTGTCTTTGAATCAGAGAGAAATTAAATCTCAAATCTCTCCAGTATATTTACAGTTAAGTGTTGGAGAAGTTTACCACTAAGCAGGTACACAGGATGAAAAATGTAACCAGAAGACATGGAAGGATTCAAGGAATATGTGAAAAAGGATCAGGTCAGAAGAAAATGTTGGTGGAGGTGAGAAAGCAATACAGGTAACCTGTGAGGAGACACGGAACATTCTATGAAAATCTGACCACTAACAGAAGAAGGACCATTTAAATATGGCATATGTTCTGAGGTCCTGATGAGTAGAAAAAATTTAGATTTATAGAAAAGATTTATAGAAAAAAGTTGCACACTTGGGATGCCCTGCCTTCTGAGGCTTAGTGACTCCCAGAAATCTGTGACTTTGCCAATCCATTATTCACGTGATAGAAGCATGTGATAATGATTACAAAATAAGTTGCACACCTTTTTCTTTTTTTTTTTTTTTTTAAATTAAACATGGTAGCATGGACAGTCTGGAGGGCAAGGTGAGCACAGATTACCTTATTATTAATTATTATTTATTATTAATAATAATTATTAATAGCTGGCTTTTCAAGTAAGGTAGTAGTGGCTTGTAATGATTTAACTGAAAAAAGATCTTCATCTATTTCCATCAAGTGTATTTCAATGGTCTTGAACTGCTAATTTTGTACCGAAATGATCTTGAGTACCATGCTGTTAGCACTCCAGAAAAGTACTCCAGCACCTCCTCTCACACAGAATTAGCTCTACTTATATTAATAATTTCACATGTATCTCCCAAGAGAATATTCAGCAGTTTCTATTCATGCAGTAATAGGAAGAGGTAATACATTATGGACAACTTCAATTTCAGAATAAGTGGAGGATCAAATGTTTGATCTATACATATTACAAAATGCTTTTAAAATCTACATCATTACAGTTTTGGTTATTGTTTACTGATAAAGACTAAAAATTAGACAAGAATCAACTATGTCCATATCAATTTGTTTGTAAAATTTGAACACTGTGATAGATTGTGAGTCAAGTGGCTTACTCTTTATGTTCAGTGCATGCAACAGGGATTCCAATAAGGTCAAAACCAGCAAGGTAAACCTTGAAAGCATTTGCTATTTATAAATCACTGAACTTCGAGCAAGTACACATCATACATTGGAATCTGACCTAGGAGAAATAAAATCTAAAGGGGATTGAAACTCACAGAGTGGTTATACCACTTCTCACACAATATCATATTTAAAGCATGTTCTTCTAGGACCTTCTCCAGTGAATATGGTTCATAGGTCAGAATGTTCAGCTTCATTTATCATAGCCTTCAATATACTTAACTATATGAGTGACTTTGAAGAAAAATAAATAATGGAGAAAGAAATTGGGACATAACATTTATATATTTTTCAAGGTAATCTCAAAAGCAGCCTGAGAGGTATAATTCTGGGGTCCAATTCAGTGTACTTCCCTCCTGTCAAGTGGTAACACTGGGACAGACAACCTAGATTTTACAGTTTAAATTCAATTCTATCAAGACCGAAATACACGCAATAGTGGTTTTTACTGTTACTATTTATTTGTAAAGATTCTTTAATATAGAATTTTCCAGCTTCACTCCAGAAAGTGTCAGACCTTATGTGCCTGTGGTTTTACATCAGCTCCGCACTGATTTCATTATTTCTCTGACTTCTTTAACTGCAGATATGACACTGAGTCACAAGGCACACAAGTGATTTTCAGCCACATAGAACTGTAAAAGTCAGGTCAAAGACATTCAAAAACCTTTATTATATGCAAATCTTCAAATTCCTAAGGCAGTAGTAGATAGGGAGGTATGAGAAGACACCCCTAATGCTGGCTGTGCTGTGGTAGCAAAAGAGCTGGGAGGGAAGGGAAGTTGATATTATCTTCAGCTGACTTGGATGGATTTGAAAGAGGACATATGTCTACAGCTTCAGTCAAGGGTTCTAAATATGGGATTAAGTTCCCATTCCATTATGCTACACTTCCATCGAGAAAAGCTGAGTTATCTCAGTGTTTCCACAGTTGAGCACTAGTGATCTTTGCCATCATGGCTAAATAGTCACATTTGTATTCCAAAGCAGTCTGTCTACCATTTATAGATCACCCATTAGAGTGACTACTTTGGTGAGTGTTCTATATAGCAACTATAATTTGGGATCAAATGTTTTTGGTGGTAAGATATCATTCCTATGACTGGCACTCATTCAATGAAAGTTGTGTTTCAGATTTTGGAGACAGAGAGATGAAAGACTCTACGAATTTCTTAACAATCTATCCAAAATGTGGATAATATATTTAGATAAGAGCAATGTTACAGCCATGAAAAAGATCTATTAAGCTGTCTGAAAGGAGAAGAAATTACAGAAATGAAAGAAAAGAAACAGAAAATTATATTCTTCATGGGACTGTTTTTAACTCATTTGCAAATATCCCCAGCTCTTTGCATACACAGGATGATGCCCAGCTGTGGATCACTAACAGTGTGGATGTAACTCTTACACTACATTTTAATCATGGCCAAATGACTGTTAACAGGTATGATCCATATGTATTCTTGTAGAAAGGGAAAAAGAACAAAATGAAAGTAACACTCTCATCTGAAGAGGAGCATTTGTGCTCGTGTTGGAGGTGGAAAGCTGGTCACATCAGACACCATTGTGAATAATCAGACCTTGTGTGGTCATGTGGAGGCGACTCCAGCTGAAACATTCTCCTAATTAAGGGGTAGCTGTTGAGTGACAGAAATCATGGGTTAAGATGCCAGAGTGAAGGGGTCATTTTACGAACTTGGTCTGTTAAAATGTGAGCACTCCCTGTAGCATATTTAAAAGTCTTCATAGTCTTAAAATATTTCAGTCTTGCTGGTCAAGTTCATGTACTGTCTAGAAAGATAAGTGCTTTAATGGAGAGTTCAGTCAAAAAAAAAAAAAACACGTCAGGGATTGCTTTACTGTAGGCTTTACCGTTACCATGCAGGAGGCAGACTTTATAAGACTAAAAACATCAGAAGAAACACTGGATTATAAGGTATCTAAATGTACCTTTGCTTCACAGATTGACCATTCTGTCAAATACTGGTAGAGAAACTACACATATTTGTTTTTCTCAGCCCGGAGGTCAGAGCAACTTTATGATACTGGGCTATTTGTGTGAAGTTTGACAAACACCTGGGGCCAAGAGGAATGACTGTCCATGCTGAAATCTCAAACAAAAAGTCAGCTATACATTTTATTAATGATATCCCAGGGTAAAAGAGTCCTCAGATAGTCTTTTTTTACATCACATTCTACTGTGAGCAATTGTGCTGGGATTCAGGGAAAGATGAAATGATGACTTTAACAGATAGAGAGTGGACTGTGATTTGGAGGTAAAATAAGTCAGCTTTCCATTAATAATTTACAGGGATAAAATTTACACTGACTTCACTAGGAATTTGACCCATGTAGCATCATTTAAAACATTCTGAGTCTTGAGCCCTGGATGTTTGGAAACAATGAGTTCATAGGGGAAAAATCAGCTATTCACTTTGCTTTCCTGAATTTTGTTTTATTTCTGTGATTAAGGGAGTACCTACTACCTCTTTCCCTGTTTAAATTTTCAGTTTTCCAAGATTATTATGCCTTTTAAAACATGTGTAGGGGTCACCTATGATCTGAAACACACAGATATTATTTTTATGCTGACAGAAGTAGCCTGTGATCTTTAATATCTCTGACTGGGAAATGACCTACAGTAACCCACTGATGTGGATTTATTTACTTCTCAGTCAGCTATGAGTGTCAAATGCTAAATGCAACATATAAACACATAAGGTGAATCTCTAACATTTTCTGGAAGTATCTGGGTCCGTAGACTTTTAGTAGCCTTGTTCCTACTCATTCTATGACATGAACTGGGCACACATGTTGTAAGTGTTTCAGAGCTCTGGTGTCAAGGAAAAAAAGATGACCTTATCTTTAGAGGAGCTGCTTTCAACTGTCAAACAGGTAGCCATGGGGAAGAGGGTCTGGCTGAGTCTCTGCTGCAAAAAAATAACCAGTAACCAACCCTCATACTAAGGCTTAATGCCACAGACTGGATTATGTCCACCCAATCCAGGGGTAGCACTGCTAGATGTTATTTGCTGTCACAAAGGCAAGTGGGAACCTTTTGAAATGGCAGCCAAACAGTGGGAATGATCAAGTCTCCAGAAGCTGAACTCATTTGCTTATCCTCTTACTGAGCAGCAGGGATTATGTCTGTGACTCCTAAGGGATGTGTTACCTTAGAAGAGGTATAAGGAAGAAGGGGGTCAGACCCTTGAAACCAACCTTCAGAAAAGAGTACAAAAATGTGTTTTTTTAGAGATGCCAGCCTTCCAGGAAAACCCTGTGTAATATTTCTTTACAATGCTCTATTCCAGAGATCTTTATCTCACATGATCCACCTAAAGAGGAATAAATATGAATTTATTTACTTTGGAGTTTACCAGGAGCTCAGAAACACTCCTGGTACTTGCTTATGCCTCTCAGCTCTCCCTATGCACCCTAGTTTGGAATTGTGCTTTGTGCTGCAGAGAAGATGAGTTTGCAAACATGCTTGGGTGTTTTTCTCTTTTTGGACTGCAACAGAAAGTATTTCATTTGGGATTTGTTTTCTTCCGCCACCACAGAACTGTAAAGTTGTTTTTTTTTGTTGATCTACATCAGTTAAAGGAATTAAGCAAACATACTTTATTTGTCAATCTGGCAAATGGAAAGAAAGAGAAAAAAACCAAACCAAACATCACAGGATGCTAAGAAAATGACTTCTATTTTTAGCCTGGTACATTTTCAGATATGTAAACACCTCTGTTAATCACAGACCCTGCAGCAGTGCTCTAGGGATTATGAAATTGCTTGGAAAGCTGGCAACCCTATATGGCATACCAGTGAAGGATTTGACAAGGCTAATTGTGTTCCAACTTGTTTTCAGCACCAGTGGGAAATGAGGTCTGTGTCCTGGATGTACTGTACAAACTAAGTAGTAATGACGGAGGAAAGGGAGGTGGGAAGAGCGGGGTGCTGAATAAAGGTAACAGGATCCATAGGCGTATGACATTTCACTAATATATTTGGCCTCTGGAATTTGAAAAGCAGTTGCATGCTTAATGGAGTGAGATGTACTATTGCGAGTGCCTGCATCTTCCTTGGAAATTTTAAATGACTGTTAGCTCTGGAGTACATCTTTCTGTCTTTTTTCCCTGCAACAGTAAGAATAAAAAATTCATTATTAATGAAGTTTTCCCTCTAGACAAGGGATTTTTCAGATCCAGAGCTTTTTTTTTTTCTCCCTCCATACACTTATGAAGCCTAAAAGGTATGTCCATGAGGTTTCAAGCTCTAGTAATAACATTCCAGGATTGTCCTCTCTTGCGGATTCGCAGTAAAGGCAGACAATTTGCATATACCTTTTGGCTTCTCTTCCTGCCTTCAAATATGTGTTTTCATCTAATCTATTGCTTGAGCAACTTATCTGTTGTCCTATGAAGTGTACCTTAAAGAGTATTTAATTCAAAACCTGTGTGTGAGCAGGTGAAACTTCTGTGGTGTTTGCACCTGTTTATCTCATATTTAAAATCGGTTCTGTTCATCAAATTCAATACATTTAACCACACTACTTTCCCAACATTTAGAATATATTCAAAAGCCATTTATGTGACTCTTTGGGTTCTAGTGGGAGGAGGCAGGTAACCTTTCATGGCTTAGAGCTCCAGGAAAACTAGCTAGCTTTCTGTGCTGCAGGAACAAATATGCCATAAAAACACCTTGTTGAAACAGATTTAACAACATTTCCTCTTTTTATGAGCACTGTAGCAGATTTGTGCTAGATCTGGCTTTGGTGCCTTCTTGGTTTTCTCTGTCATATGCTGTGAAGCATAAAATGAACTGCAGAAAGTGATCTCTTTCTTCTCTCCTAGGGCATATCTGCCAGTCTTATGGTGGCACTGCAATCTAACATCGTGATCGTACTCAAGTGTGCTAGCTCTTAAGAACTGGTGTCATAAGCCCTTTCCCTGAGGATTTAATAACAGAAAATTTTGGGGAACACAATCTCAGGGAGAGATTGTTGGCATCATGGGATTTAGGAATAATCTATCTAGCAGAATAATAAAAGAAAAGCCAGATAAAAGGGCAAAAGGACTTGAGATGAGGTAAGGAGGAATGGAGGCTTGGGGAAAACAGCCAGGAAACGAGAGAAGGTCTGGAAGAATATCAGGAGTGTTATGGAAAGGGATTGTGAGGAGAAACATTTCCAGAAGGGAGAAGCCTGGCAAAGTATGAAGTAGTATTAAAGGGAGTGATGCATGCTCTGGCCTGGGGGCAGGAGCAGGCTGAGACTTGCAAGGCAAGCACTCTCTAGACCAGAAAACAAAAGGATTTTTGTGTTTGGGAGCAGGCTAACAGGCAATGTGTAAGCCCATCTTACTAAAGGTATTATACAACCTTTTGCTGGTGTGCTTAGAACAAACTGATGAGGATGTTACTTTTCATTGGCTTTGTACAGTTACGTCGGGAGTGGGCAAGACCTGAAGGATACATGTATCACCCTAGGAAAAAAAAAAGCAATGTGTGTTCTCTGGCCCACCAAGCAAGTGGCAGTGAAATGATAGCACTAATATCTTCTCTCAACCAAATAAGGTGTTCTTATCAACTGACTCTACTAGCAGCAGGCCTTTCCCTATGTTCTCCCCTGAATCATGCTTGAATATTGGCTGGGAGGACCTAAACTATGCAAGGGAGCCTACCAACAGTGTGGCTGATCCATGGTCCAGTTTAGTTTTCCAGGAAAGCCATAACTTGCGAAAGTGCCTTGGATTTCAGAAACAAATGTGATAATTTTTTGAGTAATTCTTTAGCTCTGAAAATGAATGTAAAGTCTTCAAGAGATGTTTCCAGGCAGTGTAGGTTTTCCTGTTTTCCATTGTGCCTGACATGAATGAGATCAGCATCTAACACCCACACAAGGATGAACTTAGAGCTTGTTTCTCCCAGTTTCCCCTATCAGAATGATGATGACCAATTGACACGGATGCCAAGTCACCAACAGAGCTTTGGGATGGTGCCAGCTCTGTGATAATTTTAAAAATAAGTTTGAAATACATCAAAAAAGCTGACATGGGGTGACAGGATCAGTATAGGATAGTGGAATTCTATGGGAACTCTGAATATTAAGAGATTAGTTAATTGGTGTTGGAGAGGGATTAGAGAGATTGATTCCCAAATACTAGAGCAAGTATTTGAAATTATTTTGCTATACTATCAAAATATTAATAGATAATCTGCATTCGTGTGTGTCATAGGTAACCTGCAGCATGGTTTCCTGATGATCTAATCTGCAGTCATAGTTGGACAGTGTATCTATCCCACCTGTCCTGTTCTTTACATCGTCTTCAGATAAAAGGGCAGAAAAAAATAAACAGTACATCTCTGCAAAACAGAGCTAGGATGTAGCCAAAGTACCTGCGCAGATCCCTAAACTGAAAGTACCCAAATCTTTCCATCACAACCTAGGTAGCTGTAGTGCATTTACTTTTTTGTTACCATGAAGCTGAGCTTTAAAAAAGTAATAATAAATTAGTTCGTAAAGACTATTTTGAGAGAAGCTGTAACTATCAAGACCAAGAGCTGCTATGATTACTCCATAGACATCAGCACAAAAATGGCAATATACTCTGCCAACAAACAATGTGCTGTTCCATCGTTGTAGCACTATCAGCCCCAAATTGCCATCTGGGTCTCCTGCAGTGTTCAGTGTCCCATGTGGCTAATTAGCTGGCATATGCCATCATGTGAAAGAAGTAATTGTTCTGTCTTGTTAGAGGTTTTTTTTTGTTCAGAATTTAAGATATTTACACTTGTTCATCTGAAAGTAAAGTGTTTGTTATAGAAACTGTAGATGTTCTGAGTAATGCACAGAACAAATAGGACACATAAATCTTGACTGAAAAGAATTTATCTACTTTAGACAAAAAGCTTAGAGGGGCAGTGAGATGCTACAGGGCAGATAGATGACAAGTTGTACATTTTTAAAATTGCTTCAGATGGAAACCAGGGTTTTCAAAAAAAAAAAAAAAATTCACAAGAAATTCTTAGTTTGAACTGACTTGGTTTTAGATAGGATCTGATCATAAGTTTCAGTTCAGATATTCTGCTACAGTCTTGTAAAAGGTATCAGTAGGCTGTTCAGGGTTTTCTTTCTTCTTTTTGTGTAATTCCTCTTCATGAACTGAACTGCAGTCCCACTGGTTCAATCTCATCTCTTGCTAATAGGAGACCATGTAGTGTCTCATAGAATATGTAGGCTAGACAACAAAAATTATTTACAGAGAAGAATGTACAGCAAATGCTCTGTAAATCCCAGTGGAATAGAAATATTTCACCAAAAAGAGATTTACAACAAATTTTCATGAGGCAATTCTATTTCTCTGGTCTTGTCTGTCTTTCTCATGTGGAAGGGCACTTGTCCTCATGCCAAACAGACAGCAAGGAACCAGAATGGTGGGGGATTTGTAGTTGAAAGGATGAAGAGAGGAGACTGGTTTCTGAAATATTTGGAGCTGACAATGCTGCTGATAATCTGTGGCTGTTTTCCAAAGAATTATGACCTGGCAGACACATTCAATTTCTGCTGACTTTAAAAGGTTATTTGGATAAATATATGGTTCCTTACTTTAGCAATATAAGTTTGCCTAAATAATTTTTCAGACCTTAGAGAAAGAGAAATTTGGCCTGCAACAGCTATTCTGAAATTAAGAAGCAATGAAATCCTGCCTAGATATATTATCTAATATTATTCATAATTAATACGTATTCGTGATTGTTACACTAAACTCTTACCTAGCTGTGGTTAAAATGCTGCTACTGAGAGTACTCTGGAATGCAAACCACCTTTTCCCATCTAGAACATAAGGACAGTACTGAGTGATTCCTGATTCATGCACAGAGGTTCTGTTTAATATAAAATTCCAAAGGAAGCCCTAAAGACAGTGGGGAAGTGGAATGCAGCAGTGTGACTCCTTCTTTAGACAAATTATCTTGTTACTTCATGGAGTTAAGAAGCTGGTCTGGCAGAGTTCTGTATCTTTCCAGATGAATCCTATATGAAATAATTTCCTATTTCTTGTAGTTTATAATGTAATTATTAGGCCATGCCCAGAGAAAATGCAGGGCAGATCTGCAAACTGTTCAACAATTTAACTGATCAGAACAAGTCAGATCTTTGTGGAGACCCTCATAAGGTAGGTCCCACCGATGTTCTACCAGGCTTTCAAATGCTATTTGCAGCTTCAGAACTACAATAAATCTGTAATAATTCACCTCAGCAGCCTTTCTCAGGAGCTTTTATCCCAAGCAGCTTGCCAGCTTTCTTAAACATGCTTTACTGTATATTGATGCTTCAGCTTTTTGGATATTTCTGTTTCTTTGCCTGCATGAACCACTCCTGTTTCCCTGGCACAGGGAATGAAACTGGAACAGCTTGTCCTGGCAACTGTTGCTACTCTACAGTAATTGGATGTATTAAAAATAAAAACAACAACAAAACAATTGTTTTTCCTCATTCCTTCCCAGTAGAAATCAATTAGTCACAGCCTTTATTTAGCACATGTGACATTTACCTAAGCAAAGGCAACTGGTGAGTCAGTTATATGTAACAGTCCTGGGGAGTACAAATCTTACTCATGCTCCAGACTTCGTTCTGTTGTCCTGCTTGTCACCAAGGGTTAGTCATGATTCAAGACAGTGCAGGATGTTTCTGGTAACAGGACAAACTGCTACAAGATCATTATTGCCATGAATTTGAAAGAAATTGGATGGGGGAACCAGTTTCTTTACTTGTTGTTAGGAATACCCTCCGCCATTACCTCCTGCAAAGCGTTTTCCTTGCAGGGCTTTGTGCCTTCGATGCTTGTTGGCTGCTGTCCATCAGATCTTGAGTGCTCCTGATCATGTGAGGGTTTGTGCAATAAACTACACACTTGTTCCTCCATCAGATGGTACCTTCCCTGTCTCCTACACATTCCCGTCCTAGCAATGCTCATCTCCAGGCTCCAGGGAGAAGTTGGGGATCATTTTATTTTCTTGACAGACACCTGATTTAAGACATGTGGGTATAGTTCTTCTGGGAAGGCTGTTCAAGTCAGATCAAAATTTGGGGGGAGTGTGGAGTGTGGAAGAATAATCAGAAAAGTCTTGTTTTAGTTTGTGTGTGGCTTCATTTTGGTTGAGGCACCTATCAAGGAGGTGGAGGCCCCAGGGGAACTGATTTGAATTGATTTCCCTTCTTGGACTGAGGTCATCTGGAGCTACATCACCCAGATAGAAACACCTTAGCTACCTGGTACGATGCAGAGGACTTCTTGATATGACCTCTGAAAAAAATGTGCAGTTTTGACTCTCTAGCCTGCCTGTAGTGGTGTGTATTTGGGCAGTATTATAGCTGGGATCTAGATACCTGTCCCGCTACATGTCCAAAAAACTCTTGATTTTCCTGTTCTGCAGCCTCTTGTCAGTATTGTGACTCCAACTCATTATTTTCTTTGAATTTATTACTGACATCTAAGAGAGAATTGAGTCAATTGAAATGTCTAATGAAACATCTGAAGGATTTTCTCAAGGTTTCCCTTTACTTCAACAAGAAATATCAGAAATAATTCTCAGTTTATTGCAGATGGAAATGTTCTTTTGATTTTACCTCCATTCCTGTCACACCAGACATTATCTCTGTGTCAGTTCTGACCAGCCTTGTATGTTGCCTGTGTTTTGTGTCTTACCTGTGTTTTGTGGTTTCTGTTTGTAAACTGTCTCACTCAGAAAAAGGCTCTTTCTTTTCTCTGACACTATCATAATGTTCTCACCACTCAGTTTCATCTAGATATCACCCTGCTTCTACAAAGCAAGTTAATTTTGGTGCACACATTCACGTAAGGACATTCTTTGACTCTATCAGCTGGTGATTAATCATTGCTTAGATTCAGAATATATAAAATTTTATTTTTAAAGGATACATTGCTATACATAAAAGCCTCCAAGGATGACTTTGAAGTTTGAAGATAATTATACGGCAAGCACTATGGGGTCTGCTGACATGGCTAATTTGCAGTTATACTAACAGAGATAAGAAGCCTGAACTACAGAATTGAGTACAATCAGGGGCATGTAAATGGGACCTGTGTTAAGCCTGCTGCATCTCCTGAGGTTCTGGCTCTAGTTTAGAGCATTTCTTTATTTGAAATCCCTCTGTTGAAAAGCAATGTTTGTTGGATGTTCCAGAGGAATGCAAAAGCTGGAAGACTCTCCAGAAAATGAGATTTCCCTTGAACACTTGATAAGTGATTCATCTGTTGTTACCTGCATTTCCTGCTAATAGGATAATTAGCATACCTGCTAATTATGCAAGATATGAATTTTATCCCCCATTTTATCTCTCTAGTGTTAAAGACTTCATTGGATGAATCGACAGGTTCTGAATTTCACAAAAACTCTACAGACAGGGATGTAGTGCAGCAAATAACTAATGACATTGGTCTTCTAGTTTGGCCTTTCTGAGAGTACTTTGAGGTGAACTTTGGGCATTTGTGTAGGAGTGATTTAAAATACCTGCTCCATTTTTCTGCCAGGTATTATTACCCCAGCAGCAGAGGCAGCAGAAATGGTGATATACCCTTCTTTCAGCTACAGAGGCCATAGTCTTATTATATTCACGGAAACTGCAATAAGCCTTACCTTTTGGACTGTAATTCCTGGCTATGTGGGCAGGTAGCTGAGAGTAATAACCTCTTCAATTATTCCAGCTTACATTGCAAGAACTCATTTAGAAGTACTCTGCATAATCTTGGGCCCATATTTTCTAAGATGCACTTGCTTTGTGTACAGGCCTACATACATGTGCTCATTATACTTCTCATCTGTGCATAAAACAGCCAAAACGCACTCACAAAATTGTCTTGTGTGCAGTGTGGGTGGATATCCATAGTGGTACTGATCACAGGAAAGTCCTGATGCTTTTAGAAATTCTGTCCATCTGTCTTTGTAAGGTGGTTGCTAATGGAACCATGCTCCAGTACCTGACTGGGAAACTTGAGATGGGAAATCAGAAATTAGACATTTCTCTTTCATACCAGAGGTCCACAACATACCAGGCTTTGGAAATACCATGTAAACCCCTTGAGGTTTCCCTGGGGTTCTTGCAGAAAGCAAGATGCTGATTCTTCTCTCACAGGAGCTGGGAGCTGCTGCCTCTCAGTCATGTTTCTCATGATACCATGTTTACAAACTCCCACCCCAACCTTGCTGCAAGTACCTGTATGCCAGGAGTTCACCTGTATGTCGGGTTTGACAGCTGTGCTGCTAATTCCTGCTCACAGGTGGAGCAGTACTGCTCAGAAATCAGTTCAATTACCAGTATCTGTGGAAAATATCTTATTGCATGAAAACTTATTGCATGGATTAAGACGCAAAGGCTGTACAACTCTGATGTTTGTGGGTTTGGGTCTTTTAGGGTTTTTTTTGTTAGAGGGTAAGTGCTGTGCTATAATCCCATGTCATTACCACATTCCTAAAGAAAGCCAATAAAAAGATTAATGAAGTTATTCTGGAATAATTATTTTGGTGTTCTTTACAGAGAAAAAGCATCAGCAATGATCACAGTTCAAGAGGAGCAAGCTATGACAACCCACATCCCTCCACATGAGCTTGTCTTCTACCAATCTAGTCCTTCATCAAAAGCTTTTAAATAGGCTTTTGAAGTCATATTGACCTCATCTGACTTTGGACTCAAAGAATTCTCTGAATGGATATTACTTACCCCTTTAATTCTTGGGATATCCTTAGGAACTTATGATTTGATTGAGGCCTATGTCTTTTTCAAGTCTAAGTCAGACTATCATTTCCCTAGACTTTATATGTTTTTGAAAAGTATGAATGTCTAAACAGCTGCACTTGACATTTCGTTTGGGATGGAGGAGAAACTGACTAGTGGTTTTCCATAGCAGATATATCTATTCAGGAAATGCCTGTTGGAAGCAGGACTTGAAGGTTTATCTTGGCATATCCAAACTGCCACTTGGAAAGAGTAACTTTATTCATGGCTCTAGTTTTTACTGCTGCTAAGAGTTTTGTGTTTACTAAAGTGTGGTATACATACATAAGGGCAAAGATACAATTTCAGTGGAGCTGCATGTGAGGTTTTGTAAATAGTTATCAGGATGAATAGCTAAGGTGAATCATGACACATGTGAGCCTCTACTCATGTTCATACTGCTCACAGCTGAAGTCACGTAGGAACCATGGTGAATACAAAAAAATACCAGTTAAAACTTATTGATCATGCATGTAATCAAATCAATTAAAATGCTGATCTCATTTACTGCATCTTGAGCACCATCATGCTCAGGCTGGCAACTGGAGCTGGAGTTCCCTTACAACATCTGACAACCGCAAGGCCAGTAATGTCAGCAGTTTACTTTCACCCATAAATGGCACCTTCTTTTTCTTCTGGATTACTTTTACCAATCCTCTTCCTCAGAAAATGAGGATGATTAATGCAATCCAAGTACATATTAAATTTTGAAAGGGTTGATATTTCCTTTTTTCCATATAATCTTTGTCTGCCTCTGCCTTGAAATATTTCTGTTTCCTTCCTTCTGCCCTGAAGTATTCTGATAATGGATTTTGGTGAAGTCAACAGAAAAATAAAAATAGTGAAATACAAGAAAAACCAAAAGGGTGTTTACTTTTTCTCAGATTGCTTCCTTCAAATAAGGTCTGAAGCAATTTAAGCAAAATATGATTTTTTCTTCTTCTTCCATTAGGGAAGGTCAGTTATCAATGGGTTATACATGTGCAGAGAAGCTATCTTACCTTAAGTATAATTTCCACACATATTGCTTCAATTTACATTGTTGATAGCTATGTTAACATTTTTAATGTGTGTAATTATAGCAAAATTTAAAATTACCTTTAAGCACAAGCTGTAGTTCTGTTTAGACAGCTTAATTATTTGAAGTTTTCAGCCCAGTTTAGAATTGCTTCACAAGCAGACTGTAAATGTTCCAGTTAATAAAAATCCAAGATCTGCTTTTCTTCTTCAGAACAATAATCTTATGAATGTTATTGACTTTCTTCAGAGGAAAAGAATCTGAGCAAGATATTTGTTACTGAAGACACTTTCCCTCATACCTCTATCCCCCAAACCTCATTTATCTGGCTTCTACCCCAAACCTGTTTGTAATGACTTTTATACTATATTTTCAGTGTATGGGTGTGTATGGATTTTCAGTGAAACTATGGATTTAGAGGTGGGTATCTGGTGCCAAACAATATTTCAGATGTACTGTCTCAGGGATATGGTTTAGTGGTGGACTTGGCAGTCTTGGTAGCTGGGTTAATTGTTGGACTTGATCTTAGAAGTCTTTTCCAATCTATATGATTCTATGATTGTAAGAATTGCTGTAGACGACCTGCAGTGATTTTCAGGGTAGATCTGCAACAGAATGTTTCTGCTGCACAGTGGTTGAGCATTTGGAAAGCAAACTTGCTTTCTTATTTGCTAACTTGCTAGCAAACTGGCTCTTGAGAATCAGTTAATGATAGATCATATATCTGAAGTTGGCACTGCATTGTGGAGTGCAGCCATAGCATTAAGAGCCTTTAAAGGTTGAGTGGCTATTTCTGATCTATAAAACATTATTGCAAAGCAATTTATTCACAAAACCAAAATGATACAAGCAGAAAATGTATTCATTACATGAACAGCACTCTTCAACAAACAGGATTGACATTCTATACACAGCACACATGTAGGAAAGAGAACTTTATAAAATAAACCATGAAAGGAGCAAACTGTTACAGTCTGATGTAATTTCAGTAATTTTGTAGTGGAGAATTTCCACCCACTATGGATGAAAAGAAAAGTACACACAGTCCTGCATACCCATTATGTATTTACTTCTTTGACAGTGGCAAGCATCCTTTTTGTTATTCCTTCATCAAACCAAACAGCTATTTAATTGAGGTTTTTTTTTTTTTCTCCAGCAATACAAAATAAGTTCATTGGAGGAAAATTGTATGATAGCTTACAGTTGATCTCTTTCAGACAGCGGTAATGGAAACTGTCCTCTTGAATATAATTACATATGTGAACAATCAGGGAGATCTGCCAAAGTTTTCACTGCTGGAAAGTTAATCTTTCATCTTTTCCAATATTTATTTATAGATCCAGATCAGTTACAGGAAGAACAGCAGCAGCAAAGGTCTCAATGTTTGCATTAGTTATTAGAAAAGTATACGTATATATATATATATATATATATACACACATAACAGTATTCCAGACACACAGCAGAAACTTCTGTAGTGCTAAAACTAAAATCAAGTTCATATTTTCCATTTCCACTTTTGAACCTACTTTTGTGTTATGTTGCAAATTTTTCTGGCTTTCTAGGTTCAGACACTGCTTGTCATTCAAATTTAAGTTATTCATACAAACAAATCTAAACATCAGATATCGGAAGGTCATTTTTTGGCACTCCACTTCTGGAAAGATATGAACCATTTGGAAAGAATCTGGAGGAAAACAACAGAAATGAGTAGAGATCAAGAAAATATAACCCATGTGAAAAGATTGAAGGTACCAAGGTTGTTTAGTCTAGGGACGAGGAGAAAGAGGGGGGAAATTTTAACAGTTTTCACATATCTAATAAGCAACTATGCTTATCTATTTTCCAAGTTTATGGCTGATAAAGCGAGAAGGAATGATCTTAAACTGTGGTAAGGGAGAGACAGATGAGACATTAGGAAATACACTGTAATATTATGGCCAGACAAGCTCTGGAAGACTTCTTGGAATTGATCATCTGGAGATTTTAAAGAGCAGGTTAGAAAAACATCAGCCAAAGACACATTGGAAAGGGGGTAGCGGAAGGAATGAAAGGGTTGAGCTAGGCAATCTTTTGATGATCTTCTGAAAACTTGTTTCTGGATTACATTGCTTCACATCCTGGACTGTTATAGTAGGGTATCACACTCCCTTCAGTACCTTTTCAGACATTCAAGATAGCCTGGAGGCAAATGTCATTTTCCAGATCAAAATGCACCAGTGGAAAAGGTTACCTTCCCATGTTGTTCCAGGCAGCGGGAACGTACCATTTCTTTGTTCTGTCTTCACAGTCAGCTACCAGAGTGACTTATGCGGATGCACTAAAACCATTTCAGTAAAAATAACTAAATTAGTAAAGATCATTTTGAAATGTGTATGCTAATATAGTTGTTTCATTTGACTGATCAGCTTCTGCCAGTAGGTCTCCAGCAAGATCAATGATAAGGAGAAGGTGAGGCTGGGCTACTTGATTCAGCACATTTTCTTCTTCCCTCTTAAGACTTTGCAGACATTGCTCTGGTCATAATTGTCCCTGCTAATCCTGGTGCTTTCCCACTGCTATCCCCTTCTTCAAAGAACTAATGTCTTTCCCATCCCTGGAAATGTTTAAGACTGGGGCGGGGGGGGATGACGACACAGGACTTGAGCAACCCAGTCCAGTGGAAGGTGTCCTTGCCCATGGTAGGGGGGTTGAAACTAAATGCTCTTTAAGGCCCCTTCCAATCCAAAACATTCTATGGTTCTATGATTTGTGCATCATGCGTTGTACGTCTGACATTTTTTACCAGACAGAAAGGTAATATACATTAGGATAAGTTGCAGTAAGTGAAAGACAGACTGGAATTGGAGGCTCAGGAAGAAATGACCAAAGTAGATAATGTTTTGCCATTGTTTTAAATACCACGTCCATTTTGATATGTTACCTTTCTGGCAAACTGGGTTCATCCTTCAGGAACTGCCAGCAAGAAACTGACAAGAATCTACACACAAAATCAGTCCAAGAAGTTCTTGTGGTAACTGGCAAGGCCTCCTGTTCTCAATAGCCTGGTAATATTTAGAGGGTAACATGGACATTTCAGTTCTTTGCTGTCTGAAACGCAGTATATAACTTTAGATTATGGGGAAGAATACATAAATTGTTAAGGCAGTGATCAAAGAGTATTTCTCAGACTCTTACACTGAGACTATTAAAGGGCTTAGAGGTTGTGCACTTAACCTTTTGATGCCTGGATTTTAGTCAGACCATCAGACCATGACAGGTGTCTGGCCCTTCTCTTCAGCAGTCTCAGAGTGGAGGGGATTGCGAGTGCCTATGAGCTGGGCAGAAAGCCACACCAGGTGGCTGGGGGAGGAGACTGCTGGCATTGGCCTCTCTTCTGCTAGCTACATCTGACAAGGGAGGAGTCCTCATCCACTCTAGTTTTGAAATCCATGCAAGGAAGATGTTCGGAATTGTGAATCTTGTGGAAGACAACTGAACAAACTGCAGCACATCTCAAAATATAAGACAAACACCTTCCCCAAATAAACCTTGGATGTCTTTGTGTCTGTATTGTGATATGCCCATTTTCAGCATCTCCTGCACTGACCTCATTGGAGGAAGTACTATTTTGCAGGACTGGAAGTAAAATGCCGATGAAAGATTTTGAAGGGGTTGTATTTTAGTTAACTGATGTGTCTTTTTTGACACCATCTAAAAGAGAGGGGAGCAGAGCTGAGTTCTTGACAGGGGTAATCTTTGTATTGCACAGATATTTTGTTAGGGACCTCATCAAAGCCTGAGTCCATAACTGCTAAAAGGCTAAAATAAACCCCAAAATTTCTTCCAGTTTTTTAAGACCTTGCATCCATCTGCCACATGCATTTCTGGACCTTCTAAAAATCTCAAGTGTGTATAAGCATGACTCACACAACCTCTATCTGCTCTATGATCCATGTTGGGCATACAAACCTTATATCTCCATCATGAAACCAAAGGGCTCCCTTCAAGTTAAACACACTTTTGGGGTGGGTATAATGTCATTAAATAAGGGATACTCCCATCTAAAAATTTTATTGCACTTACATGTAACTGGATGATGCAGAGGACAATTATGGTTCATGTCCTTATAAAAACCCACTAATCTAATGGAAGATGAAAATGGATTCCAAAAAGACAAACTTTTTACGAGAGTTCCTCAAGATGTAGAATTGTCATGGAATATAGCATGACCCTGATAATTCTTGAATTAAAGATTCCGTGATATAACATGTTTTCTTCATGTTATTTGTAACTACTCATTTTATAAAGGTACTTGCCTTACTTTGCAAGATACGCTGTATTAGGCTCTATTTTTTGGTGTTAGCCACTTGCTTTCAAAGGCAAATACATGCAAAGATGTATTTCATTCAGACTAGAAGTTGAAATCTCTGCCAGATAGAGCATAACACTAATGAAGGTCAATACAATTCATTCAGAGTGCTAGAAATAGCTCTGAAAATGGAAGCTCCATTCTTTAAGTCCTCAGTTTTACAGTCTTACTTACAGTTTACAAATTTGCTCACATTAATCTAATAAATTTACCAGGATATTTAAAATTATATCCACAGTTTCTTTTAAATTCCTTTCTTTTAAGTTCCTTTCATTTGTAAAGCAGTTCTGGAAACACTGTGACAAGAGAGAACTTAGAAATCAATGGCAAAAGATGTGTGCAGGGAAAACTTGTAACACTGGTATTAAGAAGGACATTATTTTGCATGTGTACTGGTCAGAGTGGAAAATCATCTACCAGAGCAAAACCTGCTATCTAGAAAGACAGTATTGCCTATAACATTTCAGCAACACAACCAAGGAGTAAGTGACTTCAGGAAGTGAGAAGTAACTCTGGTTTAGCTCAGGAAAGCTATCTCCTTTACTTGAAAGAATCTCATAACCCTTCACTTGCATATGAATTGTAAGTAGAAAGAGACTTGTAAGAGTCGCACAGGCGTGTTTTGTATGATGAGTCGCCTCCTCTCAGCTGTAGTTTCTGAGGGCAAGGAGAGGGAACATAGCGGCATTCTTTGTAGAGTTACTATTCATGCTTCAAACAGGACACATATGGGAACTGGAATAACACTGGTGCTGTTCTGAATGTATATTAGAAAGAACCAAAGTGGATATAATTTATTCCTATGGCATCTAGATGCTGTGGAAACCCACCTCACAAAACCAGGATGTTTCTTTTATGATTTAAATTCCATTTCTTCTGGCCCACATGAAGCATATGAATACCACCAAGGGACAATTCGCATATAAACTATCAGATGCTTCTTATCAATTTGAAACCTTTTCCAAAGTGACAGGAGGATAATTTATATGACCCCTCTGTACATTTTCAATCCTTTAGATGTTTCAGGAAGAAGTAGAAAACTCTTTTATGTGAATCTTTATGTAAAGCTTTGTCTATGACACTTTACACAAAAACAGATTGCATTGTACTTCCACTGGATGGAGAAGTGGCCAGAACAGAGAGCGTAACGAAGATACCATTTCCCTACTGAGTGACTAAATTGAAACTAAAAGTTCTTAAAATCTTCCTTAATGGTTTAAATAATCTTTTATCACCTTTTTTATATCATGATTCTCAATATCAGAAGGTTTCTACTTGTTCTGAGAAGAAAAAGTAGATAATTTAAGTGCTAAAAAGGAGTTTAAGGTAGTTGTGTTGTTGGAAATCTATTTGAGGAGCAAAGTTTAATTTAATATTTTTATAAAATGGAGATGCTGCATTGAAAACCGAATTTTCTGTAATACACTCAGAGTTCATTGAGAACCAGCTGAAGATTTAATCAGTTTTCTTGTACTTTTTTCAGAGGAAAATTAGCAAAGTCACTAGAACTGTCTGAGTCCTCCCACAAAATTTCTGCAGCTGAGTTCAGTAGATTTGTTGCCTGTTTGAAGACAGACATTCTCTCTCAATCATAATCTTCCAGCTGTATCTTTCAGCTCCTTCACAAATCTAAAATGAATTGTACTGTGTTGAATCTTAGAAAACTCTCTTCTATAAAAGCGTTTCTTGGTAGCAGATGACTAATCCATGTCATCTCTGCCTTCTTGTGTTATTAGGAACTTCATAAAATGGTAGAATGGTTTGGGTTATAAGAGACCTTAAAGACCATGTATTTCTAAGCCCCCTGCCAAAGACAGTGACATCTTTCACTAGATCAGGTTGCTCAGAGACCCATTCAATATGGTCCTGAACACTTTCAGGTATGGGGCATTCACAGTTTCTCTGGGCAATCTGTTCTAGTGTCTCGCCACCTTCACAGTAAAGATTTTCTTCCTAATATCTAAACTAAACCTGCACTCTTTGAGGACATTCCCCCTTGTCTTATCACTACATGCCTTTGTAAGAAGTCCCTATCCAGTTTTCCTGTAGACCTCCTTTAGGTACTGGAACACTGATTTAAGGTTACCTCAAAGTCTTCTCTTTTCCAGGCTGAACAAGCCCAATTCTCTTAGCTTTTCCTCGTAGCAGAGGTGCTCCTTTCATCTAATCACCTTGGTGGCCCTCCTCTGAACTCATTCAAACAGGTCAATGTCCTTCCTGTGCTGGGGACCCCAGAGTTGTTCACAATACTCCAGGTAGAGTCTCATGAGAGTGGAGTAGAAGGGAGAATCACTTCTTTTGAGTATAGTTTCCCCTCGTACAGACTGTATTTTCCTGTGTCTCAATGCTGCAACACTTGCATTCACAGGTATTCTGTTTTTTTCACTGTCTACCACAACTGCATTGCTGACAGCAGTTTGTGTGTGTATAAATACCTGTGGGAAAAAAGTGAGTGCCATGCTTAATGCTCTGGAACGCTCTGATACTGACAACCGCATAATTATTGTCTTTGAAGTAGATCAATAACTGTTGGCAAGGTGTAGGGATGGATTGTTTCTGTCAGCCCAATTAGAGCTATATTCTTCAGTAGACTTTATTCATTAATAAACTCAAAGTAGAATTTATTCAATGATATTTTTAAAATATTTACACAAATGTTTTTTCACAAGTTCTAAGACTAACAATCTCTGTTGCCCACAACACATGCTTTGCTTCCAAAGGCTGTTTTGGTAAAGGTCACTTTTCTTCTCTGCTTTACTCTTTCATTCCCCTGTTATTGAAGGTATCTGACAGAGGAACTCAGGAGTAGTCTACAAGGATTGCTTTGGATGCCATCACCCCTAACTGCCTGTATGAAGTTATTACCTCAAAGAGGGTGAGCAGAATAGAACATGGGCTGTTCCAGTTCACATTTAAGCTGCTGATGGCAGTGGATTCACATTAAGACGTCAAAGTGCAAAGTGCATGGTTTTCTCTCTGTGACACTGGTGATGACCACCAGCAGAAGGAAAAGCAGCTACAGAGCAGAGGAGACCCATAATGTCTTTAGTCACTTCAGCTGTTGATCAGTGAATGTGATCATCTGTCAGAGTAGCTGTAGTCAGAGCTGCCACTGCAAGTTGTACAGATGGATCTGGACATGTTTTGAAGGAGATACCTTGGATACAGACAGACAAATAGCTGAGGCAGCATGGGATTCAGTGCAGGCTACATTTTTAGTTATTTATTCAGCTCCTCGGGTGGTTTGCATAACCCAAGTTGAGAGCTGTGCTGCCATAGCTACACAGAAGCATTACTCCTGCTAGTTTAAAGCTGGATTGGGCTTGTGTGCATGAGCTACAGCCGTGGCTCCACACAAACAGACCAGCACTGCCCTTATTTGTTTGTTTCAATTCCCCAATGGGATCTTGAGGCACTACTGCAATAAAAATGATAATGAATCATTAATAACTTCTGCTGGATCATTTGAAAACTATTCACTGTGCAGTTGGTGTTTATTTATTAGTGCAGAGTAGGTGATGCAACAAAAGATGGCAAACAAAATGAGCTGTGGACTGTTTTGTTTCAATTTATTGAAGCAATTATGTTTTAAAATGAAAGCAAACTATGTGCATTTGTTGTTGGAAAGGTTTCCCTTGCCTCCAAATATCTTCTGAAAGTAGCTTTATTTATTAGTCTTGGTATTGTTTTACTATTAATGTGGTGCTGATAAAGCATCTGGAGAGAGGTGAGTTTTTTCCAAAATAGAGTTATGAGAAGTCAGAACTGGGTATGTTCCATCCTTCTGATAATATTTCTACATTCTTTTGGCATAAATTCATGTCAGTCTCCACATTTGGGCCCAAAACAGCTAGATGGAGCTCTTTCCTCTCTAATTAACAGGAAACCATCTTAAATAACTAATTTAAAATCTTCAGACCAACCTGCCAATGAAAATATTCTCATTTTTTAAATAAGATAGGTCTGAGTAAGAGCTATGTAGGAAGGTTTTGCAAGATTAGACCCAAAGGCTTAAACTGGAAAGATGTTAATAATGAACATGTGAATGGAGCTAGCTCTGCAGTGCATGGACTATGGACTATTGTGGAAAAAAAATAAAATAAAAATAAATGAAAGAGAATGAAGTATAACTCGAAGGTTTCCTCTCAAGCAATATCTCTGTAATATATACACATATATACAAAAGATTGGATTAGATGATATAATGGTCTTTCTCTGTCTCTGACTCAATGAACCGAGAGAGATGCCAAGTGTAATCATTAGTAAAGACAGCTAACGTGATGCTTGTAAGAAGCAATGCATTAGCTTATGTTGAAACAAGCCAGGTAGATGTTCTATGATCTAAAAAAATTTGGCCAAGAGAAGACTAAACATTGCCTTGAAAATCTACAAAGCAGAGCAGCAGTCTCAGATATTTGTGCTAGTTGGTCTTGCTAAGTTAAGAAAATCTACTCTAGTACAGTTATATTTCCTCCAGCCAATCTTCAGGAAACAAAGATAAATGAAAATAGAGAACTACTTGTCTTAAAAATTGCGTAGGAAAAATTTGCATAATTTATATACATTTAATTAAATATTACCTTTTGGAAAAGAAAAAGTAACTAAGAAACATAGATCTGAGGATGTTTACTCTTTCCTTTAGGCTGGGTTTTCACTGAAACCTCTTAGAATTGGTGGAAGATTTTCCCACTGATTTCAGGGAACTAAAAATAAACTATATAACATAATTGCTTTAACAAACCATTCATCAAACTGCACTCGTGAAACTGTGCTTCTGTCAGTTACTAAGGCATCCTGGTTATTGACAGACACACAACTGAGCTGTCTACTTCTGCTTTGTTCTCCCCTTCCTGGTATATGTATCTCCCCTTCCCACCATGATCTAGCGGGGGAATAGAGTTGCAGTGAGACTTTGTGGCACCCATGCATCACCTCAACTTCAGAGCACACAAGAGTTTTTCAGAGGCTACCACAACCTCCTGCTCATTATGCTGTATATGACCTGGACCTGTCTTTGTAGGTAGCCAAAGGGTGGTGGGTTTATCTGCTTCCCTTAAGCACTCCATTGCCATGGCCCAGAATGGAAGACTCCGAAGTGGACTGTGGGACTTTTTCAGCTGTATGTGGCACTGTGGACCTGAAGGAGTCTGCCCGAGTTGCGTAATTCAGTCTCGTGCTGTTACAGTCAGTCAGAACTTTTGTCTGTCTTCGTCTGTTCAACTCCAGCTAACAATAGTTTTTATTTGCTGCCACAGCTCCTAGTAGAAAGCTACTCCAGGATCTCACCGCAATGAAGATTAGAAACCTTCTACTCTCCAGACATAACTTACTACTAGCCAATTTATACTACTTGGTCTCATAAAAATATACCGGAAAGATTAACTAGACCTTCTCCCTCTATGGTGTTAAAGGAATAGTCACGCTGTGGCTACATTAGCAAATTAATTGCAGTAATAAGACTGGATTGGTAGGCAAAGGTAGTTAGTGCAGAGACTGTGTGTTAAACACTTCACGGGCAGTTTGGAGTTTATTTGCGATACGATTTATTTCGGTTCAATACCCCCACTACACAAGTGATTCAAAACTTTCCAAAGGAAATCTGTGCTTCAGAACCCTGAATCTTGGGTTCTTCTAGAAAGTGCCACACTGTCTACCTCATGCAGATCAATGCCACTACTTACAGCAGTTTCCTTACTGCTATTGTCTGTCTAAGGTCAAACATATGGAAGTATCACTTCTGTTCCTGCTCATGTTTTGCATGACACCACCTCCATCCACCTCCCTTCTCATAGCTTGCACACTGTGCCGCAGTCAAGGAGTGAATGCTGTGGCTTCAGCAGGTACCCCAGTAGGACAGGAAGAATGAACTGACACTTACACTCCCAGATTTCTGAGTCTGATGACTTTGCCTAGGTTTGACTGATGTTGAGTTGAGACTACTGGGATTGCATTGCCATTGGGATGACCAGTAGCAGGTATGAAATTTTCCACTGCAGTGGAGCACCACCAAGAATCTCTATTGTGAGCTGGCCTGGCCATCCTGACATGTAATTTTGCAAGCTGATATCTATATTCAGAATAGCAGCTGGAACCCTATGGAACCTACAAACTTCAAAGCCTGGTCTGTGGCTAACCGGTGTGGGACTGACAAGTCCATTATGGGCAGGGTGCAGCAAAGCTCTACAAGACCATTCTCTACAGCTGCTTCCTACATGTAGTGCAAATAGTTGACATAAGCAAAATTGTTGAGACCCTTTCATTTCAAGGGCTGCGTTTTGGGTGGTTGTGTGTGTGTTTTAGGGAGAGAGACATGGCCCTTCTTTCTCATCCCACTTTCCAGCACATGGCAGCTACAATTCCTTAAACTGCAAGGGCTGCCACCACTGGCTGTTCAGGCCAAAGGCAGGCCAAGATGCCTTGATAAAGTTTGCCAAAAGGACTGAGGATACTCATACCTTCTGCAGCTCTAGCCATGCAGTCAGTGGGGTGCTGGCACCATCTTTTCAATCTGAACAAGGATCATTCAGGACACTCAGGCCAGGTAGTGATGCTGCTCATCCATGTATCACTGGATCATGAACCCATGCTGAGGACTACACTTCTAAGAATGGGAATGCTCCCTTTGCAGCAGGGACTTTCTTACTGCGTGTGCAAGTCATTTACATTTCACCAGCACACTGCAAGGTGGAGAGCCACACAGAGCAACCTTGATGCCAGTGCCCTCCAAATCACGGGGTCCTGCTGTGAGATAACACATTTTGGACAGAAACTTTGAGGAAAAATTTTCTTCAGAAAAACTGTACACAACCTGTTGCACTCTGCATATGGAACACCAAGGATGACATACATACTTGGGATGCTATCTGTTCCTACACTTAAGGAGAGCATCTGAGATAAGATGCTTGAATGCCCCATCTTTTCCAGAAATGAAACTTCATAATGGAAATCATAAAGTTAAAAAAAAAAAAATCCCAAAGTGTCTTTTAGATCTTAGCCATCCTTTTTCTTCAGGAGAGGCTACAGGGGATTTCTGTAGCCCCAGTGGGGGACTTCAGCTTCTCACTGGTGGCACACAGTAGACCAGACCTCTAGACTTTTTCAGCAAAGATGGTTACTCTAGCTAAGTCTTCTCTAGCTCTCTGTCTCCTATGACTTTTTCTGCATATCAATGTGTGCTTAGACTCAGTAACTCTCAGGAAACCACCTTCACTCTCTTGAGGTGCATCTCCTGCCCTCGCAGGTCTTTCCCGGAGTAGCTGCTCTGGTAGATGTAGCAGCCAGAAAACACATGCAATTTAGCTGAAAGGGGCAGTGGGTGGGTGTGTTTTTTGCTGCTCAGCAAAGATCTGACAGGAGGGCCTTGAGGGTGTTTGCTTGCATGTGATGCTGCAGGGAACTGGCAGCAGACACAGTGGTGGGAGAGAAGCTTGTTGAAGGCTCTGTTAGTTGAAGTTGCTTGGGGATGGGACAATCAATAAATGTTGGAGAAGTAGATCTCACCGGTCCATTAGTGGAAAGGGACCTCTCAGTAGGAAGATTCTCCTCTCACGTCAGAGAGAACTCTATCTTACTCCTCCTTCATTCTTTTCAAATTTTAGGGATAAATCTCCCATCTGTTCTGTGCCTAGGCCTTTTCCTCAAATGCTCAATTCACAGAGAAATTGAGCCCTTGCAGCCTCACAAATTGCCTGAGTTCCTTGTCCCAGAGGAACTTAAAGCTGGTGTCCCAGCCTTGTGTGCTGGCCCTCCCACTCATGAGCCCTCAGGTGCCAAGCTTTCTACAATGACACAGATATTCAAGGAAGCACTATACCCTTCCCATGGTATGATGGGCCATTGGTACAACCCACAGTCCCTTCTTGGCACCTTACTCTTACTCTATACAAAAAAAAAAAAAACAAACCAAAAAAGGACTCTACATGTTAGGATGACTCAGAGCTTTAGCTAAAGATGACATACCTATATCTAGGCAGAGATGGGTTAGCATGGGTGACATCATCTCCTGATCTACAGGCCTCATCACTTGTGTGATAGGGAGAATGGTGGGAAAGCCAGCATGGCCAAGAACTGCTTAGGAGCAAAGACAGAGAAAGAAAGAACAGTAAGAGATGCTGGGAGTGGGAAAAGTACACAGTGAAGAGTACAAACATCTCCTTGGGGAACAGTACTCATCCAATCTGTGTTAGCTGTAACATAGCTCAGTGGGAACAATGCTGGTAAACATGGCCAAATCCAAATGACAACACAGTGCCAGCAACTGTGTCTGTTGGAAAGAGGAAAGCAGTCACTGTGCTGTCCAGAGCTTTTTCTGTCTCCACCAGGCTGTCTGCCTGACATTGCTGTTGTGTAGGTCCCTCTCTAAGTCCCTTTCTCCTCCAGCTCCTTCTCTTCCTAGGAACCTGGGCTTGAAGCTCTGAAGAACAGTGGAGGAGCTGCAGGTGTTGCCACTTCCTGAGCTTCTGAACCTTTCAAGGAAATGTGGCAGAAAGATGGAGGGAGTAGTGGACAGCTGCTATCCCGGGAGCATCTTTGTTGTGTAAATCCAGGGAAACCTTTCAGTTTGTACTTTTCAGTCTCATGGCTGATGGTAGGAGTGGGAGCAGTAGTGTTACTGTGCATGGTGTTCTCACTACATCTTCAGAGGATTATTCAGTGCATGCAGGAAGGGACCATGCAAGACAGCCATTTGCAGTAAGCTAAGAGGGATGAATCACCATAGTGTGCTGTATTCGCAGCTTTCCTGGATGTCTGGACTGAGCTAGGTGTTCCAGCTGGGTGGGCTTGGATGAAAGGTTTTGGGCATAGAGACAGTTGCTACATCAAAAAATTCTCTGGCACCTTATAGACTGGAAACTGGTTTGCAAAAGTGGTCAGACCAGCAATATGCTAAGCCACAACTCTAATACAGCTGCTAGAGGATCACCTCTTCTCTTCCCAACATGGAGACATGAGTATGAAATTGTACTCTTACCCATGCTCAAATTAACCTGCACAGAAGGTGACTACTTCAGGCCATGGTGGGAGTGGCCAAAACAGAAGCCCCTCTGAATGTCCTCAAATGCCTTCTGCAGGGTTTAGGTGTGGGCTCTGTAGTGAGTACTGACCTGGTGGCACTATGACACAGGGCTATAGAGGTTCAAACAAACAGCCAATTTTGTGGTGGACTCCCAGTCACAGAACTTTTGAAACTGTCTGTAATGGACACAGATCTTCCCTGTCCTCACAGTGGGATTGTTTTCTTCAGAAAAAAAACTTTCTTTCTCTTCTCAAATTTCATGCAAAGTTGCTAGCAACCCATTGATACTGCCACTGTGTTATCCAATTGTCCAAGTAGTTTTTAGTTTCACAGTTTTATGAAAGATGTCATTTCATTAAGTGTCTGTGAATCTTCTAGGAGAATGGGCAGTTGTCTGATACCTTGACAGACAAAACAAAGATTGCAAGTTGGAAGAGGAAACCTTGGCAAGATTGGACTGGTAATGAAAGGGAAGGGTAGCAAACCCAGAGACACCTCTGTAGAAGATGAAGCATCATTTGCAAAAACAGCTGAGGCATAACAGTTGTTGATAAATAGAAAGACAAAGATGACACTTGTTCATTTGAATATCAGGAGAGATGTGTTATGGGATCTGTGGAAGAGTCAAGAGCCTCCTCACAGTACAGATATTTTATGTAACACCTAATGGTAATGTGGCCCACATCCTTGGCTCGAAATGCACTGTCTCCATGGAGCATTGGAACAATTGTGAAATGGTAGTTTCATTTTAGTTTCCTCTAGGGGGAATTTAATTTGTGTGCACAAAAATCACACTGCCATCTGAAGCAAGATGCTGAACTTAGAAGGTCTTTTCAAGCTGCCCAACTGTTTCAAGCCACAGTGTCCAAGTAGACTTTACCTCAGATTCTCTTCTCAGCCTTCAGAGGGTGCAGGGAAACAAGTTAAGATTTTTACATTGATGTCCTGCCCTTATAACTGAGATGTCACACTGTAGGTTGGTGCAATACCTGCAGGATCCCTGATCTAGTTTCCATGCTCACTTTCTTTTCTGAGGAATTTGGGCATAGGGATGCTTTTCAGCATCTGACCCACACCAATATAAATTTAGTATCTGGACCTAGGAACTTGGGTACATCTATAGGTCAGTAATATGGACAGGACTTGTAGGCTGCCTCCCCTGAAGATACTATGCTGCACTGCGGCTGGATTTCTCCTACTGTTTCCAAAAAGGCCAAAGTTGATGGCAAACCTACTTCCTGGGTTATATGGAGAAGGTTTGTTTGTTTTTTTTCATTTGGCAGCAAACCATCCAAGAATATGCCTCCCAAAAGTCCATAGATTGAACAGAAGTAATCTAAGTAATTTGAAACAGTAAACTTATCTCATTGGATTTTTGAGCTTTTTTAATTTCTCTCCGTAAATGATACTTTTGGAACTGAATAAAGTTGAAAAAAATGGACGGGATTTTTTTATTTCACCAAAGTGTAACAAAGGGCTCTGGTTTAAATCAATTCTGTTTTCTCTTTTTAGGAGATAATATGCACAACTTTTGCACATAATAACACACATTTTAAAAGCAAATATTTCACAGAGAATTATAATTAATATAAAATTAAATGAAAGCTTTCTAATTTGGCGTCTGGCATTTCCTCTTTGCTACTTTATAACTTCCAGTTGGATAAGCATAAAAGAATCAACACAAGGTGTTTGCCTGAGGTTCAGGTGTGTGATTGCATCTAACTTTGTTCCTCGCACCTGAGGGATTAGCAGCAACATAAATTAAGAGTTTTATCTACTTCAACTATTAAACATTAATATTCAAGTTTAATATATCTTTTTACACTTATTGTGTGATGATAATCAATAGGAGATTTTTGTTTCATTTTGTTCTTTTGATGCATTTCTTTGGAAACAAGATACTCCAGTGTTTCAAGATGGATAGTTACTGAGATTTTGTAGACTACGAGGCACCAAAAATCTCATGAAATGCCTGACAGTGATATTTACAATCAGACTGGTTTAACCCTAAATTGATCATCAAGTCCCATTTCTACATAGGCTAGAAGAATCTTTGGCCTAACAAAAGGGTGACAGGAAACCAGATAGGCAGATATTTGGATAAAGTAAGAAGGCATTAGCCAGGCCTGAGTGACGTTCTGCAAAACAAGGAAGAGTAAATGCCAGCTCAGAGTTCAGAAGGGTAGATGAGAAATAATATTGCATACTACATCCTACTTGCCCTGTTAATAGTAGGACCCGGGGTGAAAAGTCCTTTGATAGCCATGGGCCTTGCAGGAAGCTGCTGCTGAGTCCAGCCACACATGCGCTGAGGCAAAGGAGGTTCAAACACTCCAGCTGGGACACAACAAAGTCTTTTCTGGCATGCAGGCACTACTGGTTCATAGACAGAGCCATAGGAGAGATAAATCAAAGCAAATCCAATTTTAAAACCTTTTTGTTATCAATGCCCAGCTGTGCTGGTAAGTCATTTTTGGCGTCTTTGTTTTTTTATTTCTCCTGTTTTGAACAGGATAAGAAGCATATTCCCAGTATAGATTATGAAGCTGCCTGCTACCTGCTCCCCCCAAGCACTCTTCTTACAATGTTATACCACAATCCTGGGGGAAGCCACCATCTTCCAATGGCAGTGGGAATTCCTGTTATTATTTAGTCAACAAGAAATTGAGCCCTACTTGATTTGGATTTCTATAGTTTATCTACATTAAGTCATGTGCTTAGAAATAATGTGCTCATCATCCTTCCCCTTTTCCTATTGTTTTTAACACTCACTTGTGTTATTTCCTATGGTAAAATGTAGGATGTTATCAGATGTCTGTGGAATGGAAGTAAGTATGTCTATAAAGGGATATTCTACATAACTAGATGCTTCTCTGAGGTGTGGGAGTATACTGGCATAACCATTTGTGCATCTGAGTCTCCTCTGGTTCCTTTCAGACCCCTTATCATACACAACATGCTTCAAGTGTGAGAGTATTTCTGAATTTGTAGTTGAATATTAACTATTTCTCATTTATTGTCTCACATACCATGGTTGGGGATAAGGTGAAGAAAACAAATGGTGAAGATACTATACCACAGGGAAATCAGTAAGATTTAAAAAGCTGTGAGACTAAAATGAATCATTCTTTTCCAGGCAGCAGCCAATATCAGATACTTCAGGAAAAGTCTCATCTAATGTCCACAGAGATTATTTCTAATGTTGTTGATGGCATTCTTTCCTGATCCAATAGTGATATAAAAATTTCCTGTCCTTGTGTATATCTGAAACATGTGTTGTAGAATGGATCGGGATGTTCTAAAATAGAAAACCAGGAAGCCATTGCTTCAAATGGAAACATTAGGATTAACCTTGTGGTGATGATGTTAAAAAAAGTCACTTGTGAAAAGACAATGATCATGCCTGTAAATTAACACATCTGCGGTCTCTTAGGGAAAGTGTTCCTTCATTTTCTTATTAATTGTTTTACTTCCTTCCTTCCTTCCTCTCTTTCTCTCTTTCTTTCTTTCTTCTTTCTTTCTTTCTTTCTTTCTTTCTTTCTTTCTTTCTTTCTTTCTTTCTTTCTTTCTTTCTTTCTTTCTTTCTTTCTTTCTTTCTTTCTTTCTTTCTTTCTTTCTTTCTTTCTTTCTTTCTTTCTTTCTTTCTTTCTTTCTTTCTTTCTTTCTTTCTTTCTTTCTTTCTTTCTTTCTTTCTTTCTTTCTTTCTTTCTTTCTTTCTTTCTTTCTTTCTTTCTTTCTTTCTTTCTTTCTTTCTTTCTTTCTTTCTTTCTTTCTTTCTTTCTTTCTTTCTCTCTCTCTCTCTCTCTCTCTCTCCAATCCCCTGAGCAAGGGATCTAATTAGGGTAGAGAGGGAAGTTAGAGAGAGCAGAAACGTCTAGTGGAAAGGTATGGCTGTGCAGGTTGGCAGGCAGATTAGCCAGGTGATGAATGATACTTAGGAATGTTTGCACACTGTGCCTCATTAATTGCTCTCCATGAAGTAGTGAACTAAAGAAGGAAGGACTGATTTTATTTTGATTTGAATTGCTTACATGACCAAAGTTTCATTTCATCAGACCCTTTCGCTTGCCAGCCTCAGCTCCCTACCATTCTATCAATGAATATTCCCATATTTTTCTGCTTTTTATATGTATTATACATTTTGCTATTCAGCTTTTTGAATTATAGCAATGCTGGGTGATGGATGCAAAAGGGAAACAAAATGCATGCTTACTTTCCTTGAACCATGTACTACATGTGAGAGTGCAGTACAAAATACTGTTCATGTTACAAAATCAGAGTATATCATAGTAAATTATTAGAGGAGAACTTATTCCCCCACAAATCCTGTACACTCAATTCAAGTCTTATGGAAGATCCTATATAAGCATCTGAAACATGGACTCTGATAGTATTTTGTTCCTAATAAAGGACAAAATTCAAAGCTTCAGTTAGGTACAGTGCAAAATAAAAAACAGAAGTCAGTGGTGGGCAGAGTTTTTCTTCCAACGTACAGCTGTGTCAGGCTGCAGGCAAATGTAGGGTTGCACAGGTACTTACATAATCTAGGTTTTCCGTACCAGGACTAGACTTTTTCCAAATCCCTGTGCCACTACTGCCTGTGCAGTCCCTGAGGGGCTTCCTACCAAAGGCACTCCTATAGAGCCTCTGTACCTCTGCAGTCAAGGCTTTGGGACTAAGCATGCCCAGTGGCAGTAAGCTTCCTCCTCAAGACATCTTTGTTGCTCTTCTTGTGGGCTGGAGGTGAGGATGAGTAAAATATGGTCTCTGAGCAGCCTGGCAGGAGCAGTGTGCTTCTGCGCTTTCCAGCTGGGGCCTGCATGTTCATTTGCTTAAGTGAACAGGCCTTTTCCTATTTTATATCATGCAACTTAAAGTGCATATTCAGTAGAAAGTCTTGGATAGTTGCAGTGCAGTCCCACTTTGCTAATTAAACCAGAGCTGTGTCTAATTCAATTTGACAGCGCACTTCTTCCCCTTGTTCTATTTGTAACAGCAGGAATCCTACTTGCTGGCTAATAGCTCCACAAAAACATGCAATTACAGAAATTGCCCATCAGTCCTCATGTCTCTTGCCATGGCCAGCATAGTAAAAGCACCAAAACTTATCCGACCAAATGTGAACTGGGTGTGTGCCATGGAGGCTTTCCTGTTCCTCCAGGCAATCACAGGCAGCATAAATTTGAGTATCAGGCAGGGGACAGAGGAGTAAGTATAGATGTTCTGAATGGCTGCCAAATTCCTCAATCCTGTTTAGAAATAATCACTGCTCTTTCTGATCTCCTGAGCTAATGCTTAGAGTAGACTCAACCACTTAACACACAAAGTGAAAAAGAGTGTAGGTGTATAGTGCGAATCCATGGTGATGCACAGAGTAGATATTAGACAGGGTAACAAGAAACCATATTTCCTCCCATCCATCAGCTAACTGTTAGAATGGTAATCAGAGGAAATACAGCCTGGTAGAGAAAACTGGAACCTACAACAGTGTATTCCACTGCAACCCATTAAAGAAAGATATAAACAATAACATCTGGATGTGTGAAAGAGAAGAAGAAGCATTACTTTTTGACAAAAAGCAAAGCTGATGATTTCCTTCCATCTACATCTATACATCCTGTGTCTGTTCATTCATCATCACAGCCCTAGGGTTCTCTCAGAACGATGGTCCATAAGAACATTCACAAGTTCAGAAAAATGTTTGAGTGCTATCTTTGTCCAGTATACACAGCATTTTAACCTGCAGCTGAAAACGCAACACAAGAATTCATTAGGTGCCACTGCATCCCTGTGAGACAGGAAAGGGTTGTCTTCTCTAATTTGCAAACAAACAATAAACAACAACAACTGTTAATGCTCAAGTATAAACCTACAACATGATTAACAACAGCCAAAATACAATGCAACTTTCCTCTGTACATCTATCATCTTAATTTTTAATACATTAACCAGTTAAAAAAGGAATGAGGATTTCAAGCTAATAAAATACAGGGAATTATTCATGTAGGCTAACCACAACCTAATAAGATGAGTCTCTCTAAACACCAAATGGAGAGAGGATGAGCTGTCTACTAAAGGAGACTTACTTTCTCTTTCTCTCTCTCTCTCTCTCTCTCTCTCTCTTTCTCAGCTTCTGAACATGTGTGGCCAACTGCACATGGCTCGTAAACAGTTTGAAGAAGACACCCATGTAAGAACAATGCTAAATGCTTCAGGCTTTGTAAGAGCTGAGGCCAGAGGGAAATACCAGCCTGGGAGTGGGGAGGAGGCTGCAGGCTCCAGCAGTGGCCTGTCACATCTCACAGTGAAGCAATGAGACCCTTGGTCAAAACAACCTCCTTCCTCCTTCTACTAGGCCTCCTGTTCCTTTCCTCTTTGGATTTCCTATGTATGTGCTGAGTACTTTATGACTCTTGATCATGCAAATACACCATCCGGCTCCTACTGAGAGGAGAACAAATTACACTGCAGTAATTCCAGAAATTATGCTAAAACTGGCAGGTAGATGCCCTTCAGGTGAGATATGGTGGTTTTAAGTTCTTATTAGACTTTTAATTTCAATTTTAAACAGTTTTTTAAAGTATATGGGTCCCTGACAAGACAAGAGTTAAGCACCCAAAGACCTTTAAATCTGTGGCTCCTAATCCATGCTGAATATGCATTATCACCTTAGGTGAAACAAGGCATTTGAAGGTTTAATGTTTGATCTAAGCCCTCAGCTGACATATCAGAGATGGTCAGGTACCTGTCCTTTTATTTTTTCCCCAAGAAAAGTATTTCCACATTTGAAAATAATTATTTTAACTATTTCTCTAATGAAAGAGTTGCACTGACAAATATTTCACAAGATATTTCACCTTCTTTGGTTTATTCACTTTTTGTGTGTTTGTTTGTCTTATCAAGCAAAGAGAGCTGGGACATCACAGCCAACGTAAAAGCACAACCCTTTGTTGTTTTAGTATAGTGACTTGCCCAGTGCCCTGGAACTTTATTTCCATGACAGTCTTCCTGAATGGCATATTTGCCATTTTCAGTTTACTCTGCGTGTGTTTGCTTATGCGTGTGTGTGCGTGTGTGGGTGTGCCTGCAGAACAATTCCCATTGAGGAAGGCCAGGAGGAGGTTTTCAGGGGAGGTTATGAAATACTTAGAAGGAAATAGTGCCTGTAGCTGTCAGAGTGAATTAATTATTAATGTTTACAGCTTAAAAGTTTTTAGAAGCCCAGCTGTTCAGGGTATGTGTGTGTATACGTACGTGTGTGTTTGTGTGTACGTACATATGTGTGTACGCGTGTAAATATAGTGGTTGATGACTCACCCTGCATTTAGTCAATGAATGAGTAGAAGTGCCCAGGCTTCAGTCAACAACTGGCAGACATGCCTGAGAATATCCACCCTAGCAATCATCACCCAGAACCCAAAACCAGTGAAATTTCACTTGCTTGGGACTTTCCAACAGCCCTGCTATTATCATTGCTGTTTATAGGGTCCTTTACGATGTGACAAAGGATGTATTGCTTTTTTTTTTTTGTAAAAGTATCATGCATGTTTGCAGGTGAATGGTAGTACTTAAGAAGGCTGCCTTTGTTTTATTCCAGGAGAAGCCACGTAGTTGGTTTGAAATGGTAGAAGTTCGGTGTTCCCAGAAATTACTTGTATTTAAGGAAAAAACTGCACAACTAGCCAACGTCCATCTTGACATGAGAGCTCATTCTGTTTTCATTTCTGAATAACTTACAGAAAAATTTCAAATAGAAAAAAACCCTTCCTTACCCAGACAAACAGTTAAAAACTAAAATAAAATTTAAACCCCCCAAACATTAAGAAACCGTAACTTAGCACAAAAAGAGAGTTCTGATATTTTTTAATTAATTGTTTGTTTGTAAAAACAAAAAGAAATTACATTTGTTTGGTTTTTACTCCTTCTCCAGGCATAAGAGTTTTGGCTCTATTGCCTGTTTAAGAGGATTTGCACCCAGACCTCCAGCCCCACAAGCAGTGAATGCTCTGAAATAAGTTGTTCAGTCTCTCTAGCTGAAAGCTGAAGCTTATCCTATGTATATGGGATCCTGAAATATGCAGTGAACCTGCAACTTGAAGCCATGCATTAACTCCTTCTAAAACATCCAGGAGTATATTCTCTCTGAGTAAGTGAATGAGTATTTAAGCGTTTTTTCCTCTAATGAGAGAAAAGGGTTCAAATATTTCCAGACAGAGGAGGAAACTGAACCTTTCAGACATCAAGATTACTGTATCTCAGATGTCTGAAAAAGTAATGATAGATTTTTTCCATGATATTTTTCAAATCAATGCCTACATCTATCTTTTCTTTATCGTTACCTTATTGTTCTTTTAATTACCTTATTTCAAGATAAGTAAAAATTTTCATTTGTTCTAAAGTATTTTTTGTTTTGTTTTGTTTTTTAATTGGTCATTTCAGCAAGAAAATTGGGATGCTTTTATGTGTTCATGTCACAGCAATCCCCAGCCTTTTATCTCAAAAACTGAGTTGCACCTATTCTATTTTCCTTACTTAAAAGTGTAGCAATATTAAACGAGCACTCATTGATGGCCAGACCATGTGGTCCCCAACTGTGCACAGAAAATACCTGAGCAAGTATTACACCTTCCAGATGTGGCTACAGAGCGTGGACAGAAAGGACTCATCCTCAAAGCTCTGAGGTCCTGATTTAGAGAAAGAGCAAAAGCCAGACTAGGAGAATTTCAGTAATTCTTTGGTGTTTTATATCAAAAGAATGTTTTTAATATTAAGATTTTATATATATTTATATATATAAAAGAGTTTTAGTAGTCAGCAAATTCCAGTTAAGTTTCTTTCTTCACTGTCACTTTACCAGATTTAATCAGAGATTAAAGTCAAGACTTGTTCACCCATGGCATGAAAAGTTCATGCATAAGGAATTGGGGCAAAGGAGAACTGCAGATTCTGCTGTAGTAAACTCAGCCAACATGTGCCCTTGTGCATGGAAAACCAAGGAAAGTATAAACAGAAGATTTGCATCTGAGAAGGCCCACTGGCATTGCAGATGTAGATATTGAGTACACCCAGCTAATGTAGAGGTGGTTAAGAATTTGTGTCCACTTGCAACATGCTGGTTTACTGTTCACAGGGGGATTAGGTACGGCTGCACCTGAAAAGGCTAGAAGGTAGAGGACGGTATGTTCCTATCAAATTACATTAGGGTTTGCAGCTCCAAAACTTGGCTGATCTTGATTCTGAAGTCCAGTTAGCCAAGTTTTATGCTGCTTATACATATAACGTTGTCAGAGACTGAGATAGTTGATGATTTATGCATTCTCAGGCTTTTGACACACCTACTGTCCTGAAAACAACAACTGACCTTGGGCTTTTGACAACAACTGAAAAGAGCCGAGCTTGCGGGCCCTTGACTGTTACACTGTACCTCTGATAGCCCATGAAGAGTCAACCTTGCAGGCTCTTGCCTTTTTGACACACCTGCTGGGCGATTAGTTACCTCTGATAGCCCATGGAGAGTCAACCTTGCAGGCTCTTGCCTATTGACACCTCTGCTGGGCGATTAGTTACGCTGTCCTGAAAACAACAACTGACCTTGGGTTTTTGACACACCTGCTGGGCGATTAGTTACCTCTGATAGCCCATGAAGAGTCAACCTTGCAGGCTCTTGCCTATTGACACCTCTGCTGGGCGAACAACAACTGAAAAGACAATGTGCCTCTGGAGGACTAAGTCCAAAAAAGGGAGGCAACCCCTCATGCCAGGGAGGCGCCAGAGCATATAAACTTACTGGTGACTTTGGGAATTTGGGAGTTTCTCCTTCTCCCCCACCGCCTGCAAATCAGGACCATCGCTCTCAAGCATCGCTGGATCCAGTGGGCAGTGACTGTATACTCTCAGCCTCTCTTTTCCCCTTACTCCCATCTTGGTTTTCCTCTCCCCTAAACAGTTTCTCCCCCCCCCCAAAGGGGGTTCTTTTCTTTTCTCTTACTCTCCCTGGCTCTTATCCTGCCTTTCTCTCCCCTATGCATTTTTCTCCTCCCCAGAAAGCTTATGACAGCACCCAAAGGTGTTAGTTTACCTATTGATTATGACAGCACACAAAAATGTTAACCTATCTGTTGATACAAAACTGTTAAAATAAATCTTATTAACTTACCTGTTGATACAAAACTGTTGAAATAAATCTTATATATTTTCATACACCGATTATTTAGTGTCGCTTCGCTTTAATCCACCCCAAAGGAATTTTTGATAAAACCTGAGTTACCCCCCCCCCCCCCTCTTTTCCTGGGGCGGGTCGTAACAAACGTACACAACATCCGGAAACTCACCTTCTACTGTCTTCATTTTAGTACTCTCACTTTCAAGAGTGAGGACAGCAAGTCAAGCATCAGTGATGAAGATGAAATCTTCATCAGTTCTCCTCTAAGAAGACAAAATTCACCCTTAGTTGTGCTTATATGTGTGTGTTTCCAGAGAACAGCCACCACTGTTGTGACAATAAAGACACACTTCCCAAAATCTGGGGTGGTTGAGGGCAGAGGTTTATTGAGAGCTAAAGAATAATGCTGTGGGACAAAATCCCAACGTGATGTGGAGGAAACATGGCATTCTTCTTTCCACACAGAACTGCTCTGACAGGTCAGAGATGAACAGTAGCAATGTACTAGATATCATTACACAAGTGTTAAAAACATGAACGATGCAATACCAAACATGCACCACGTGAATCCGCCAGGTGAAACCTGCTGAGCCCGTGCTCATGGAGGCCTCAATCATGTGACAATACCCTTGGAAAGAGGAAGGTGCCTTACACCCTGTAGGGTCATAATGCTAGCTTTTGTCCTCATGCTTGATCAAGTACAACTTCAAAAAATACTGGGGAAATTCCTTCAGTATTCCTAAGTGTGCAGATTGGGGGTGTTCAGGGGCTTTTGGAATCTACACAATCTGTACACTAAATGTATTTGTAAAGTACTGCCTAGGTGCCTGAAAAAGCATGAGACACCTTAGATTTCCATGGCAGTACAACTCCCTCCTCAAGTTGCTTGTGCTACAGTTACAGATATTGTTTGCATGGCTGTTAGCTAAAGCAAGTTAGGGTTATAATAGATCCACCTCCATCAACGTTTGACCACCCCCAGACAACCGGTGGTGTGAGCTCTACATACTTGTTGATCCAGAATTTCTTGACTCTCAGCAGCTGCTTGCCCTCCTCCTACTCTTTCCTCTCAGAGTACTTTGTCCTTGAAAGGTATCATATGTCTGGGGCAGACTCTTGCCATCCCTGCTGCTGAGCTCTCTCTTTGCAACACACTCATTGAATCATGCCAGTTCTGCTGCCAGCTGTAAAGCAGCCTGTTTCTCCATGTATAACCCCTCTAACCAAATGGCCATGAACTCACATACCTTGCCAGTTTTCCCTTAATTCTTATATAGCCAACTACAAAGCAAAAGCAGTCAAAAAAATAATTTGTCGTACTGGTCTTTGAGGCATGTAAAAATTAAAATGTCCATTGAAATGTATCTTAATAGAAAAGCAAGAGGGTTACCAAGAGAAGTTTGTGTTCTTTTTACAAATAATATTTAACCTTCATAAATGAAATCCAGCACAATTTTGTGATTAGCTTTGGGGTAGCAGTTATGAGATACACGATAAAAGAAGAGTAGAAACATGACACAAAGTATCAAAATCAGTGTCTGTACCAGCCAGTGTGACAGCACTAAATGTTGCATCTTTCTTTCAAATATATCATAGGGGATGTTCATGAGATCAAAACCAGAGAAATCAGTTCTTCATTAACTAGTAAATTAATTGGAGCAGTATTCAAAATCAGAGTTATAAAATGCTGTGATGAATGTAATAGGGGAAAATAAGTGCTGCCTTTGCAAAAAAAATGTCTATTTCTGAAAGTCTCAGCATAACAGCAGATTCCAAGGGATGGGCCTGACAAAAAAAAGAGAATTGCACTTTGTATGAAAATTTGATATTTGAACAGTCTGGATCCTTTCAACTTCTTGCTGAAATGCCAGGAGCTCTGGGTAGACAGGAGATCCAGGAACATAGTCAAGGACTTCAGCACTCAGAGTAGAGTCTTGAGTCTTGGCACTCTTCATCGTGGAGAACAGACCCAACTCTATAGCACTGGCAATCTTCCTCCCTCCTTCCCACTCTTGTTCTCACACACATGCATACACAAACACACACAAACTTATTTTTGTCACAATTTCATGTGATCTTAATACAGATAGAAAGGTTTCCACTGAATATTCTTCTGGAAGGGCAGAACATTTGAAAAAAAGTTGGATTTCAATATAAAAATGTTTTGTTTAAAAACTACAAATCATCCTTAATAGAAAAGCACACAGTCCTGAGACCCAAAGAGCTTTTATTAAAACCTGTCATAGATTTTTTATAATTATAGATATGTATGACAAATAATGTTATCTATTTTGGATTAAACAGAGCTTCTAGGGAGTACTGGAAACTAAGTTCCTGTCAACATGCAGGAAAAACATTTTTTTTTCACCGTCTGAACTGCAGTGAAAATCTCTGCTCATAATGCAACATCAGTAGTAGAAATCAAACAATGCAAAGATAGACAAGAAGATGGAAAAGGATATGGTTATGTAAACTGAGAGTACGCCAAATAATGGTAGTCACATCTAAGAACAACAAAGCAAAACAAAACGAAGTCTCAACAGAAGTTTAGTAGCAATGAGCTAAAATTGTGAGGATTATGTAGAAATCTCTGCAAGGTGAGAGTGTGAGATATTTCATGTTAGAAGGAGACAAGTAAGAGACTAAGTGACAGAGGTAAAATACTGGAAATTTAGACAGAGAGAATGTAATTTTGGAGACTCCTTTTATGGGTCTCATAATAGAAGAGAGAGAGGATAACGTGAAATTGGGAAGCAACACCTTTAAACATGACTTAAAGGAAATTCTTTTTATGCAATATGTAATTATCTATTAGGACTGCTTGCTAAAAGATAATTGAAGCAAAGGGCTCAGCAGGATTTGAAAAATGATTTGACTTTATATAGATAATAAGAACATTCATAGTTAATTAGACAGGATATACTTATGGTGTGTAACAGTATAAGAGAACTACAAGTTAGTGGAGGTTAGGCTGATATTACCCCCACGGATAGATTATTCTGCACCTGTTCATTCTGGCTTTTTGTTCACCTTTACCTGAAACATTTTCTGTCAGGCTCAGAATGACGAACCGTTTGTGGATCAATGCTGTGTTGGCAAATGGTAATTCCCATGCCATAAGGACAGTAAAGTTAGATCTGAGAGATCCAGGAGAGATTAAAACCTGCACAAACCAAGTGTTTTGCTCTGCCCTTCCAAAAATGCTTAGAGTTGTTGAGACCTTGACGAACTTGGAAGCCTTTTGCTCTGTACTGAGACTGTACAAAATGGGCTGATGCCTTCCCAAAAAAGTCTGGTAGGATCAGCATAGGCAGCTGTGTCCAAGCAGGGTTTTTCAAGGAAAACAATGACCTGAGACTGATCTAGATGAGCTCTAGGTCAGGGCACAGCAGGGACTGATGGATGTACTGTCTGGCAGCAGAGGTAATGACAGCTCAGTTGACACCTGCAGTTCACTGAGGGTCTCACGGTATCTTGGGGTCTTGGTTCTCGGCATTCCCTTCGAGCCCCAAAACCTTGGTGACTTCTCTGTGAAAGCAAGGAAGAGGAAGAACAATGCTTTCTTTCTTTCACCTCACAGCAGAACTGAGGTCTGGCTGTAGCACTTACCTGGAGCTGGGGGTTGGAAAGAAATCACTGATCTGGTAACAGACAGTCTCAGAGATGAACTGGTCCATTCTAAAAGGATTAGAAGTTATAGCCCTCAGTCTGATCCACAGTGAGGTATGAATTTCTCTGCTTCCAGCTCACAAGTTTCTTTTACCTTTTCAGTGAAACATACCTGTAGAGAAGACTCTTTTTATTAAGTGGCCACAGTTGTACAGTATTTACAGTGTTTTTAACATCCAAAAAGTGTTACTATCATCACAGAATTGATGAATTGACCTACTCTCAATAATGGTGGGATGTGACTCTGTTCAAGGTGACAGAAGTATTTTAGTCTTTTCAAAAAGGCTGGGAAATTATTTTAAAGAGTGTAATAAAAATAAAAATAAAAATTAAAAAAAAAAATAAGTAAGATTACTATCCTTGCTAAGCCTAATTACATCCAGCATTGTGAAGTAGATTACAATACATACATAAGAAGACTGTATGACTTTTGGGGGTCATTCTATGGATCTTATTGAAGGATGAGATAAGGTTAGATATAGTTCTCTCCTGGCTGTTTTACCAGCAGTCTGGCCTCCCATTATTTTAGTATTGTTCTTAGAAGATTATATAGGATGTGAAAAACTTAGTCTGGTTTTGAGAAGCTCTGTTCACTCATTATTTCATATTTCTTTTGTGCTCTGGCCTAGAGGCGGTAACAGAGAACACTGTCTTCTGCAATCCTCTGAAGAAGAGATGTTTCTATTCCTAAATCCTTATGTTAACTAAGGTTTTTAATAAAATCTTTTATCTTAAAAATTACACTGTAAAAGTAATGTTGAAAACATATGCTTGACCTTATAAAGTCTTCTAGTCTTACAATAACTTTTCAAAGTGTACTTTCATGGCTCATATATAATAGACAAATAAATTATGTTAAACACTAATGTCAGTGTAAGTTCTCATAATAATTGGACATAATTTTATAAGTAACGTTTGAAATTTAAAATGTGGATACATGGACAGTATATGTGTGGTTTGACCAGACTAACATAAACATCTCAGTTAAATTGTTTTTTCACGTAGTGAAATCTGACTGATACGTGCGACTAGTCATACGTGTGGCATAACACAGATACTTGTGCACAGATTAAGGCTTAAAATCTCCAAAGAAAAATGTAACATCTTTAAATGATTAAAAAGTAACTGTGATGTTTCTCTGCATATTTCCATAATAATATAAAATATTTTTAAAACTCAGTTTTTCTTTATTGGGTTTTTCTGCTATATTCTTAAAGAGCAATTGAAATTTTGGGACGTGTGTGTGAAAATTCATGGATATTTTTAGGAATTTGTACTTTTCCAGGCGAAATCCAATATGGATATTATAGAAACCATGTCAGAGAATTATTTGTCTTGCTTGCATATTTTCAACTATTTTCATCCCATGTCTGTACAGTTTATATGTTACTGGTAAACAGCATGTTTTGCAACATATACCAGCCCTGTGCAACATGATACAGAGATTCTTTTATAATTTGATTACAAATGATGTGGCTGAGTAATGACAAATGCCTTCATTTTTATTTAGAAGTAACTGAAATTGAGCCAAATTCAAAGATATACCTGTCATCAGAGGTGATGCTTTCTGATGAAACAGCAGCTTGAATACACCTGTATAGGAAATAATTAAAAGATATATGTCTAAAACCACAATACCTTTTGAGAAGCAGCTTTTTACAAACTAAGTTACTTCCTATGAGAAGATTTGGTTTTGGTGCTTTTTAAAAAATTCCTAACAATGTCACTGGTCATATTTAACACTGGAAAAACCTTTTAATAATTCCATGTTAGTCCATGATACTGTCAGTGAGTGAAAAAGGGAATATGTTCATGTTTATTAAACAACCAATGAGGTAGTGTGAAGAAATCCTCTCACTCAGTTCTGATCCCAATTACACTGCTTGAAACAAGACAAATTGTGGAATTGGTCCTCAAATAATTCAAGGAAGTTTCAAATCAACCTTGCAGCCTGTGGAGTAAAAACTGTCGAAGAGTTGTCCTCTCACTCAGCTGTAATCTTTCAAATTGTTCTTCTGAGGTGAAATAAATTCTTTTAGATCTCTTTGAAAATGCTTTTGAAATTTAATTTTGAAATTTAAGGAATGAAGTTTGTCTTGTCATCACCACTTTCAATAAGACTCAAGCCATTTGCCCATTCCTATTGCTCAAGTTACAATAAACTCAAAGATACCTTATAATCTGTTAGGAGGGAGTCTGAGTGGTCTCACTGAATAAGGAACCACTCACCATCAGGAAGGGAATCATGATTTTTGTCAAAAATTTTTGCTTATTTTCTAAAATATTTTTTTAACTCTTTAAAATGTCATATTAACATTTATCTTTTAAACATACCTTTCCAATTTCTTTTAATGTGTTGATTGTTTATATACTCCATTCTCATGACTTCTCTTTAGATTCATTACCCAAATATAGGCTGATGATCTTCCACTGAGCCAAGAGAATCTAAAAGAAGAGGAAAAGGTCTAGAAGACAATGGAGGGGGAAGTAGCAACTCCATAAAGTGCAGCTGCATGTTAACATTAGGCAAATTAGTCTGTGTTTGTAAGGTTTATGAACCAAAGGTGTAGAGAGACACATTTCCCAAGTTCTTTTCATGTCTTTCCATGCCTTCATAAAGGTCTGGCCGTATCAACATTAATTATATGAGACTGCATCTCTCTGTATAAGGTTATCTGCTTCATAAACATAGTGCTTTCATGCCATTCCTCCATCCTCTCACTGGTTAAATTATGATATGCTTTTCAAATCTGGTCACCTTCCTTTGTCTCAAATGCTGAGAAATCTCTCCATCCCCATGAGTCCACCTTTCCTGATGAGGGCCAGTCCTTCCTCAGAAACAAAGGTGGCCAGGTAAAACACAACTTGCCACAGATTAACCCTTCATGGTGCCATTCCATCAGCACAACTGACCCTGGTCCCACTGTTCTGTGCCAGCCATTGGGCTCTGCAGGCAATGGGAAGCCCACCAGCTGCCATCCTGGGAAGTTACGAGATTTTGGGGCACAGGTAAAGTTCCTGTGGAAACTTCAGTGTTCTTCCTTCAGCCATCTCTGCCTTTCCATCTATGTGTATATGCCATGTTATTTTTTAATTTGACAGAAAACACATCTGTTCTCAAGGTGCCATACCACTTGCAATGCATGATGTCTTCATTTCTTTTTCAACAATGGTTTTGTATGGTTAAGCTCTGCTGGTAATTCTGATAAAGATGCTGGTGATAAACAAGAGGGTATTCATGAAAGCACAGGGAGAGGTAATTCAGGATACACTGTTTTCTAGTAGGTTGAAGGGAGGTATCTCTCTCCTTACCTGAGTCTTTTTTTATTACTGTACATATTGTGTAAACATAAATTCTTTCATGTCTGGTTACTTTGTTCATCATATGGCTGTTACACAATTTCTTAATTAAAAATTGCAAAATCTTTACAGTTTCATCTTCCTGGTCCTGTCTCAAAATTAAACTGATGAAAGAAAAGCTGCCATGCCAACTGTGTGCCCTACAAGGGCTTGAATAACCACAGTGGCTCTCTTGCACACTCCCTGCAAACTTGCTAAAGCAAAACAGCTTGAACAAATGTATCTTCAGTTGCCTGTGAGATGCTTCTCTTTGCTGTGGAAACCCAGTTTTGCCTCTTGATTCAAGCACCCAATGCTGATACTTGAAACTCCCGGAAGAGTTTTATCTTAGAAGTAGCTAGCTGTGGATAGAGAATTTCTTTAGTACAGTCTTTAAATATTTAACACTAGAAAAATTTTTAAAAATGTCAAAGTTCTGTTCTCCTGAACATGTAATACTAAGAAGGAGGCAGCTTCTATTTTCAGGAATTCAGACAAACTTTTCGATAGTACTTCCTCAACAAAAAACATTGTTTACCCAAAAAAGCACTGCCTGAAGGCAACAGCATTTGGATTTCTCTTTTCCTTCTGGCATTGTATTCACTTTCTGGCTGCCTCACACCCAACTGCAAAATAGATCAGTACTATCAGATCCTGTTTCTGCAAGTAAGCCCCTGAGAAACCTATCAGTTCACATAACTTTAGTTTTGCTTTTTTGGGCATTATCTTAGTATTACAGCTACCACTGACCAAATGAATGTATAATTGTTGCTTCAGTATATATTGAAGGAAGGATGCTTAATGTATGCATTACCTTTAAGCATGCCTATATCTGTTGGTAGCTTTGACCATCTTTCAGCTGGATTTAAATCTGGTCTGCTCCAGTACACAAGATGCTGTACATTACTCCCTAAGACACGAGCTTACCCTTAACATTGAACCTTCAGAACTGGAAAATGCCTCATAGGCATGTTGTAGGAAAGGAGAGGCTTTGATGTGGGGCTGGGAGGATTTGACTTTTTCAGCATATATTTGAGTTCCTTTCTGCTTCTAGTACAATTGTCCAGTTGATCATAGAGGAAGCTGACCAGTTAATAGGGATAGAAGAGAGAACGTGTATAAATTCATGGGATAGGGCCTCAGTGGTGGTGAAAGTGGGAATTATATGCTGGAATCAGCAAGATGTCATGAGCCTGTGTGATAGACCCCTATGTTTTATTTCAATAAGTCACCAGACACACTAAAGAAGTTAACCCGTGCTTTTGCCATAGGATTAGTAATATTTCACTTTTGCTCTCAACTGCAAAGGAAAGTCACTCTGAAAAATGTCAAGTGAATAATGAAGTCAAAACGTATATATACATATAAATGCACATATTTGTCTTCTTGGGAGGAACTTCTACAGAAGAGTTGAAGCACACCCACAGGCACCTCACATCTCCTCCTACCCTCTTCTCTAGGGAAATAATCTAGGGATTCTTTCTGTAAACTGATGAATGATTAATCAGTTGTCTTTCATTCTCACCTATGGCAGAAACAACTTCCCATACCTATCCAACCCTCATGTAACATTTACTGAAGACAACAGAAAAGCTTTGATTTCGGGCCTGAAGAAGTAATGCATACCCAAAAGGCTGGTTGTTTTTTGCTGGCTGGTTTAATAAAAGATATTACATATTCTTACAAGGTTTCCCCAATGTACCTTTTCACCATTCCTTCTACAGTAATACAAGTAAAGCTGTGCTTGACATATAGAGACTAAGGATTAAGGACCTATGCCCCCTTACAAGTGCTCTTTTTGGATTTGAACATCTGAATATTCCTAAGCTCTGTATGCAATACTAAGTGCAAATGGTGTGTAAATAAACATATAAAATCCTAGAGAAGCTTCTCAGTTAATTCAACTGCAAAATGAGTTCCTCAAAGATTGTTCTAGATATCAGTATATTGTTTTAAGTATGGTGAAACACAGAATTATGTTTTCAGCACATTTACATTTTAGCTAGAGTTCTGTCCTTAGTTTGCCACACTAAAATTAGACTGAGAATTATAATTTCTGTTTTCATCAACTAGATTAACTATTAGCAGTCATATTTTCATGTCTGAGCTTTCCCAAAAATACACACTTATTTTCTGTGCAACTACTCTTATGCAAATATCACCAAGAGGAATTAATTGTATGTGTTCCTCTCTCACACCCCCAGGGTAGAGCTTGTTAGATACCAACAGGCTGAGCACAGCAGAAGTTCAGTAACAGAAACCTCCACTTTACAGATTGCTAGGTCCCCACAGATTTCAGCTCCAAGAGACTGACCATGTGTCCTCTGCTGACAGCAGCAATGCCTCAAGTGAGAGTGCTTGGCGATCCCCACCACTGTCCCCTTCAAGTTTTTGCTTGTGCTAGCTCTTTTTATCCTCTTTTAGCTTTAACTTGGCTCATTTTGATGGATGTGGGTCAGGGACTGACTGTCCAAGTAGCTCAGAAATCAGGTCCCTAAGACAATAATCTCTAGTAGTCGGGCAGCAACAGCCCTGAAAGTGGGCTCTTCACCACTCTCCTCTGCAGTCACCAGAAGGTGAGTGGTGACCTAATCACTGAATATTTTGATTGTCTTTTCCCTTCTTCTAATATTTTTGCCTTTGAATCCTCTTTAGCACAAGAACAACAACTGGTAGTTTAGTGGTAATGTGTGCTATGGAACAGACATACGAATTTGTATAGGAAGGAATATAAAAGGAAATATTCAATCTTAGAATATGGAGGTTTTATTTTTCCAGGCATTAGTGAGATTATCCAGCTATGGAGGAGGACTGTTTTCATGCTCCCCCTGAAATTCTTTTCTTCAGCTCACTGAGCTTCTGACTCATTCATTCTGTGCAAAACAGAGTGATTACAGATTTTTAAAGCCTGTATCTTTACTGTTTTGTGTGTTCCTTTTTTAAAAAAAAGTTTTTGTTGTTGTTGTTGCTAAGCCAAAAGGGTAAAAAGAATAATTTCTTTAATCTATCTTTTAGTCCAGAGTTCATTATGGGTAAATTTCAAACAGTATTTCATAATTTTTAAAAGATGAAACCTTATTGTCTGAGGTGTGAAAATGTGTGCCTTAATAAAAGTGTCCTTCCCTTTTTTCTGTAGGAAAATCTGACATCCTGCTGCCTGGAGATCAGAGGAACTCAGATTTCTTCCTCCTTGACTAGCACAAGGGCAGACCTACATAGAGACCGGCAGACACTTCCTTGGGAGAAGCTGGCTGCTAAGGCATAGGGAAGACCAAAATGCTTACTTACCACCTCTGGGAAAAAAACCCAGCAAACACAACAAAACAAAAAATCCAACAATTAACACCAAAAACCACCCGCCTCCCAAAGCAAAAAAAAAAACCACGGAGAAAAGAGAAAATAAGTGTTTTGTCAAAGCAGCATTTTCCAGGCCCCACTACGGTTTTTTAGGCAGAACGAGGTGAGTGGGCAAGTCATGGCAGCATGTGATGGTCCCACTGGCCTTCTGCACTGGGGATTGACTGGCAGGTCAGCACAGGGATGCCAGGGAAGGAAGCTTACTGGCAGCACTGGTTAACAGATGTAGAATAATTCTCTCTGTAGGTTTTCTGCCTCTGAACAGAGGTCATAGCCAGGCGAAAGGGATGTGCAGTGCCAACTGCTTTGCAGCAATCTGATGCCAGCTGCTTGAGCTGGAGCTGCATTGCCCTGCACTTCAACTGTGGCTCGTACCTGGAGAGAATGCAGTAGGACAGAGAGTCCACCTGTTCTCCATTTTATCTCCTTTCTCTGACCATTTCTTCTTTCCTCATCTTCTCCTCTCCTCTCTTATATCATTCCTGGTTCTTCTTACTCTGAGTGGCTGTTGAGAAATCACATAGCTGATCTTGGCAGTGTCTTTATCACTGAGGTTGTCTAGGACTCCTGAGATCTTTCATTATTTAGTGAAAAGTTTCAACATCTTACATTAATTTTTAATTGTATAACAATACTAAATACTTCACACCATCTTAGCACTTTCATTAGGGGTTCTCTGACTATTTTCAGTGAGGATGGCAGGATTTCTATAATTTCTAACCTTCCTAATGCACAGCTGAACTGAGGCAAAATCATGCAATTTGTCCATTCCATGAAACAGTTTATCCAAGATCACATTGGACTCCAGAACCTTTATCACTTGTCAAATTGAAGTTACAATAAGATAATAGTTCTACAAAGTAGCATTAACATCTCTCTTCATTCAAAATAGTCTAATAAAAAGTATGCAAATGTTTAACTTGCACATGAATTGCGTGATCCTGAGGTAGCCACGCTAGGAGACAGGTCACCCTTCTGAATTGGAAACAGTCTGCACACTCTCACATCCACCAGCACAAACTTGTCCTCCCTCTTCAGTAACACTGAAGCATGATGACACTAAAGCTTTGTCCCAATAAATATCCCCAGGACAAGGCTGCTTACAAGTCTCCCATTCACGCAGTTCTCTAAATATTCACTGTCATGAGCGATATTTCAAAGGCATAACAGTAAGAAAATGTGTACTATTTAGCAAGGTTGAGCCAAATGCATTTCTTTTGCCCTGTGCTTGAGATGAAAAGAAACCAGGGAATTAAATAAGGAAGTTGGGGGCCCATTTTATGGCACTGTATGTGACTGCAATAGGGAGAATGGTAATTGCCATTGGTGTGTGATATCCTTTAGCAACCTGACTCAGAGATTATCTCTGCATCTTAGAGTGTCGGTATTTTATAAAGCCTGCAGGCACATCAGTCTTCAATAAGACAGCTCACCCCATTAAAGCATTTAAAATTAATTTTAATCCAGGGAATTCAACTCCTGCCTTTAAACCTTTACAAACAAGTTTAAAGCTGCCATGTGTCATAAATTCATGGTGGTCTGTAGAGGTTTTTTTATAAGCCGAACAAAGGATAAGAATTACATAGGGGATTCAGCAAGGCCCAGTTGGTGTGTATAGATAATACACTTAGAGAGGAGTTCTTTATACTTTTTATAATAGCTACTGTATGTATAAAGTCCACAGGAAAATGTCACTGTGATAACAACTATCCTTTAAGTCAGGTATGTCATAATGAATAGACAGTGCTGCTCCTTTATTTGTGTGAAAATAAAAGAGCAAAATAGGTATCCTGTCCCATAGCCAGCCTCAAATTACAGCACATTGCAATAAAAGTGAAGTGTTCCATATAACAGGATGCTGAAATTTGTCCTGTTCTGCTGCAAAATAAGGGAAATTCTGCTGCTTGACTTCTCAAGTGCCTTCTTACTGAAGTGTGTAAATAAATATTGCATATTCATAGCTTTAAGATGAAAAAAATTTCAGCTCTTTCCCATTTAACTTCACAATCACAAGATACTGTGATAACAAAGGCTAATATGCAGCCAGTACCTAACTGACCAGGTTTTGTCTTCCAGACTGTTCCAATTTTCTTCCTCTTTGGCTTCATATAGTAAGGCAACATTGACTCCCATCTCTTTGTCAAAGACTCTGATGTTCACTACCTGTTATGCTTCAAGCAAGTACTCAGTGCATTCACTGCTGCTATTCCATTCTGTAAGCACACCGCAATGGTACTGGGACTCTTCCCTGGAGCTGGCACTCTGACACTGCTGCTTATTGAGCTGCCCCTGTGACCCTGCCATGTTGCTGTGCTGTTTGGCAGTTGTACCCTGTTGCACCATCAAGTCTCAGGCTGAAGCATCAACTGCTCATGGCACACTGCTTGCCATCCCATCAGGTTTCCTGACCCAACTCAGTGCAAGGATTTGGACCCATGCTGCAGAGCTGAAAAGTGAAGTGAAAGCTAACAGCCTCCCAGCCCTGTGCTAAAAGTAGTAGTAGTGTTTTTCAGATGGGAACACTTCAGTTCTAGAAAGAGTAGCTGACATGAAAGAAGATGGGAATCTCTTAAACCTGCTTCCCTGGAGAAATCTTAAGTGAACCCTTATGTTCATTTATTTTCTGTTGGTATTTACATGCTGACTCCAGTCATAATTAAACTGCAAATTCCTTAGGGCAGAGACTAGCCTTTTGTTCTGCGTTAATTAGCAGTTTATGCAACAAGGCCTCTGTGACTTGACTTTTGAGCAATATAAAAATCAATGTGTTATATTTTTCAGGTTTGGGGGAGGTTCTGGCAGCCCTCACACAGAGAAGATTGACAGCTGGTTGAGAATCATAATGCATGCACATTAGTGGAATGCTGCTGCTAAAATGATAAACAGTTATGATTCTGTTGATGTTAAGACTTGAATGATCGTATTAAGGATTTTGAGTTAGTAGTCTACTGTGATCTAGTCACTCCCATCTCTCCAGGCTTTATTTCAGACTGTCTGAGCAGTCAGTAAAGGAACAATGCATGGATTTACTTTCAATTCATATGTTCAGTGTTTTCTGGAGTAGTTAGGGTGGAAAACATATTTATTTTCCTAAGTTAAAGCTTGGATTCCTGGGGGATTCCAGTGGGCTGCTAAATTTGTAATGGTTGCCAGGAGCAGCTACTGACCAACTGTCTGCTCTTCTGGCTCAGGTCTCCGTGTCAGTCAGAAAACAGTAAATATTTTCCACAAAACTTTACAAAAGAGCTACAAGAACTTCTCTGAGAGGAAAAATAAATAAAATAAGACATATTTCAAATTTTCTGTGCAATACTAAAACTGATTCTGAACACTGGAAATGTTTCAATTGTTTAACTGGTTCCTAAGAAAAAGTGAAAGAAGGAAATACGCTATGTGAAAATTTTCTTTTCAAAGTCAGTTTTTCATTAAAACTTTTAAATCATCTGTATTTGTGACAAATAGAAAACACACAGGGATTTAAGTTATTGTTTGTATAATATGTCAGAGTAAGAAATTTAGAGCTTTTTCAAAGCGTCAGAGAAATCTTAGGAATTCACAAACTGTCACCAGTCTCATTAATCACTCTGGATTTTTAAGTATATATTTATAACCATGCTAAACAATTAAATCAAAGCTAAGGCCAAAGCTTGCCTGTGAATATGCGTATGCAGTATCCATTTAAGTCAATGTGAGGATAAAATTTAGCTCTTAAGCCTTTTAACTGATAAAGTTCTAAAATAGCTTTATAGGCAAGAATTTCCTGGCAAGACTAGAGTTTTGTAATTCTAAAAGCATGCAATCATATTTCAATGTAAAATAGCATATAAATATCATGCCACATCTTGAATTCTAGCCAAACACAACACTACATCAAGCACGGCTCAGAGGCGCTATATACAAAATTAATGCTTTGTCAAGTTTCTGTATTGGTACCTAAGAAATACAGAAATTTGCACATACATACGTATCATTGTACGAAATTGAAAGCTGCTTTTGTCCTTTTTGTCTCAGTTATATGCTGTTTTGCTAAAAGGAATATAACATTTAGCTTTTAAAGTCACAACAGGATGTAAGTGGAGAGCATTTCAAGGAGAGTTTTATGCCTAAGGCCAGGTTCTGATTAACTTACTGCCACTGTGTAGTGTTATACCCCTCCTATGTCACATGCAGCTCAGTCAGTGGGTTTCTAGGAGTCAAGTGAAGTACTTATAAGTTTAAGTAGCACAGAAGTTTTTATAAAAGCGTTTTATCCCTGCCATCGCCCTGTCCCCATTAAGTCTCAAAACCCAGTGAGAAAACTGAACACATCAGGAAGTAATAATATAATTAATCTTGGAAACCTTTTAGTTCTTATTTGGTTATTACACTCAACCTATGTATACTTGTCCTTATTTAACATTGTATACATTATAACTTCTCATTTTCTCTCCCAAACATGAAGTTCAGTGTTATGCATTGCTGGAGCTCCATCCTGGAGGAAAAGTTTAGCAGTTCACTCATGGAGCCAGTGATTTCTCTATAGATGGGATTTGAAGACAAGTGCTTAGTGACTGATGCAATGAACAAAGCAGAAGTCAATTTGGGATGTAGCAGTGAGGATGATGTTGTCATAGCGATAAATCAAAGCCATTTCTGTAGCAACACTCTGCACAGATGTTCATGTCTCTTGTTGCAGCCATAGAAGAGGACTTTGTGGCAGTCAGGGTAATAAGAGCTCAGACTACTGCTTTATCTGTAAGAATGGAAAACAACAGAAGGCATAAGACCAAATGGGAATGAGCTCTGAGGCCAAAGAGAGTATCTGGTAGAGTACCTTCAGATAAATGAGTTTTCTTTCCTTGACACAGATTATCTGGTATGTGTTCATATTGTGGGCCTGTATGTAAGATCACCGAAAATACTCATAATGCCCACAGTTCAGCAGTTAAGAATCCTGGAGAGAGAAGAAGACAAAGGCAAGGGATATCAGTGGAATCTGTCTGGGCTGTAACTAACTGGGGAAGAGAGGCATTACTGACGAGATCTAAAGAGGTCACTCAACTCTAAAGCTCAATTAGCTCCTTCAACTTGAACCCACCTATCACTTGGGTGTCAGACTCCCTCAGATCACTGCCTAAACTTCTCAGATAAATCAAAGCTAGTGACAGCTACCTAGTACTACTCACCAGTGCTTCCAGTGTGGCTTCAAAAATGGATCTGCTGTCTGTGCAGAAGCAGAGGATAGAGGACGGAGTGGAACACTGGAGGTAGTCTCTCCCAACTCACCTGCTCAAAGCAAGATCAGGATTTTACTTAGTCAAGCTTTGGATATCTTTATAGGTGGAATGTCCACAACCTTCCTGGTCTCCTGTTTCAATGTCTGACTAGCCTCATGGTGAAAATATTTTTTATGTGTCCAGTTGGGAATTACCAGTGTTACAACTTGTGCCCATCAGTTCTCCTTCTTCCACCTTGCCTCTCTGAGAAGACTCTGGTTCTCTCTTCTTTATACTTTTCCTTGAAGCTGCTACCGACAGCAGTAAGATATGCCCTCTGCCTTCTCATATGGATGAGCAAACACAGTCCTTGGAAGCAACAGGGCAGGGGACTGAGTTTAATCACCTCAGACATCCTCAACTGTGCCATCTCCACTAGTAAATCAGAGCCCATAATGCTGTCAGTGGGGAAATATCACCTTGTTGCTTCCAGTCTGTTTACTGAAACAGACTTATGAGCCTGCTTTGTAAACTAATACTTTCTTAAAACAGAAGGGCCCTTGTGCCAATGATCAAGTTCTTATTCTAGACACAACTTATTCAAGACACAGAACAACTGCTAGTTTTTCCATCAAATGGTAAGAAAAGAAAACAATTTATTCCCATGATTCCTGCCATTTATTTCTAAAAGCCGTAGTACAAAAAATCTGTCCTTCAGTGAAAAGTTAAAGCAGATTTTGATTTCTGATTGTCTTTTCAGAAAAGAGAGTTTTTTTGCTTTCCTGCTTTTGTAAAACAGTATGCACTAACACACTGGCAGGCTTAAAACATAAAATAATGCTGGATTTTTTTCGGGTTCTCTCTTTGAAAGAGCAGTGTCTTCTTGAAGAAGTTTCTAGTAAACACAATGGTCACAGTTGCATTCCATCTTCCAAACACACCTATCTATTCTAGCATTCAATATTCAGAACACCATAACTTCCTTAAGCAAATGGAGTTAATTTTATGGAACAAATGAAAGTTCTCTACTGATTAATAAGTTAGTTACTTTGGAAATTTGGCTGCCAATTGACCTCATTTTGAATACCAAGGCATGGAGGTTTTGCTTCATCTTTCACCACTGTTTACTTAAGAATGGCTTCATTCCATCAGTTCCACTGAGGTTTTCTTGTCTAATTCCACTGAAAGTGAGAAAAAACCCCACATGTTTATTGAGTCTGAACGCTTGTGCAAACAATACAACCACAGATGAGGATTCATGCTATATATATAAACACACACACAGAATATGCAGAGAAAACTTTTAAAAAGGGCTAGGGTAAAATTGCATTTCAATAAAGTCCAGGTTAAAAAAAACTTTACTTAATAAAATTTGTTTGGATAACATTCAGTTTTAGTATTTTTATTATTATACATCTTTTAAAAAGACTTTTTAGAAGGTCTAATAATTAAAGAAGCTATAGAGCCCCTGCATGCTACTCCCAGCCCAACGCACACATCTGGCCCACTTATGACTTGGGACATTCATAGATTTGTTATTGTTATGCAGACATGTATGTCATACAGCTACTGATTTTCTTTACTGTTTAAAAACCATGCAAATGTTTGTGAGAAGGACACTTTCTGGTGGCTTGCTCAGTTATGTCCCTGGTCTCGCTGTTCCCTCAGAATCCAGCTTGATCAGTGTGTTGTCTCAGATTTCACAGCTGGTTTAAGAACTCTTCCCTTCCTCACCTTTGGCAGCTCATTTCCATTGCTGGACAGCAGGTCACTGCCCCCTCAGCAGAGTTGAAGCAACAGTTACATCACTGAAATAACCCAAGGGTTATTTTAAAACAACTTTGTGTGTTGGTGGGGGGTTTGTTTTTGGTTGGTTTATGGTTTTAGATGCAGTTTACTGGCTGGAGCACCTCCACAGAATTAAACCAGCACAGCTGAGGAAGTGATTGGTTAGAGTTATGGGGCAAGAATAAGCAGCAAATGCAGGAACCTCTTAAATCAGCTGCCACCAGAAAAAACAGTTCCTGTAACTGCATCGTTATGTGATGTGCTGGGGGAGTAGAAGAGTATTTTTATGAATATAACTGCAGTGATTCATGTGTTTGGTGTTCTGGAATGTGTTGAGCATATGGTGTTGCAGGCTTTATGTAAGTGACCTTGCAAGTTTGTATTTTTAAACCTATTATGGAACAGCTAATGAATAGGTTCTGATTTCTCCTTCCTACTGGTATAAATCTTGAGCTTCTGGTAAGCACACTGTTTGGGACAGATCGCACAACCATTCCTGTAGGAAAAGAATTTCTTCCATCCCAATGGAAAGAGGAGCTCTCCACAGTACCTCTTGGGAGATTTTTGATGCTAGTATATGTTACTTTGTTTTTTCTCCTATAGGGAGAAGCGATGTGAGCCATGATAGCAATGAAGAGATATACTATATACAAATCTTAACATTTTCCAACAGCACAAATAAACTAGGCATCACCCTACTGTTCTTATTCCTTGACAGATATAAGACTGTGATTACACCAGTAATTGATAGGTTACCAGGGAGCATTACTGAATCCAGAAAGTCCCTCATCCCTGTGTTGGTGGACGTTTCTACTGTGGGATTCTGGCTTGGCATGCAGAGGTGCTGTACTGAAGAAAAGAACTTGGTCTGGATTTACTAATTACCTTGTTGACCACCTCAGTAAAAAACTGGTGCTGACACCCAAGGGCCAACTGAACTTTTCTCCTGAGTTTTTGTTTATCAACAGATACCCAGCGTGTCATGGCACAAAGCCCTTTTCACAGGGACCATAAAGGCACTAACAGTACATTGTATTGCACTGAAATTCCTACACTAGGTATTTAGTGATTACATACTGTGCTTAACTGGCTTATAAATAGTGCCCTAAAAGTGTGATAACTGTTTTATTTTAAATCATAAATAGTTAATTCTAAATCTTACATCAAATGGTGTTGAAGGCTTTTAAGTCAAAGGCCTCAATTAGTATTTTGTGGAGTTCTGGACTGCGTTTGCTGACACATATGGTCTGCAGGGCCTCAGATGCAGAAATCGATCAGAGTAGCTCTTCCAAAATAATTATTCCTCTGAGCCATTCTTCAGGCACTTATCCAAAATGTAAATGAGCATGTTCCAGAATAATTACTCGACTTACAAAGCAGAGTAAATATACTAAAATGAAATAATTTCTATTCTGAATTAGATTTTCTTTATAAAGTCATTCTGTAATATAGGAATAGCAAGAAAATATGTAGTGTATGTGAAGATTTTGATTACTCATATAATTCTTCTGTCAGTAATTTCTCTAAAAGGCCTCATATTTCTTCATTCGTAAATTGTGTGAGGTTGCTACAATCACATTTACAAAGCTAGATGATTATGTCAAATGTATTTGTACCAAGTAAAAAATAAACTGAGTTTTAGTCCCCAGGTTTGCATATTTACTATGGAGATAAGGATTTTTTTTTAGTTTGAGTACAGCACATCCAACATAATGAACTAGTTTACTTGCTTGAATGATAAATTGACTAAGGCCCCATTTAGTTGAACATTTATTTCTGTGGCATAGTGAGCTCACATGTCCTGTCTCCCCATCCGTATGCTCTCCCATCGTACAGCTGCAGAGTGAATCAGGCTGAGAAACTGATAACCCAGAAAAACACCCAGAAAAAAATACATCTTTTTAATCTGTATTAATTCCTCACTCCACTTTGGGAGCCTTGTTTGGCATCTCACACAGTTGTAGCACGTGTGGTGTACAACGGGAAATGAATGGCAGACTGACAATAACGATCCATCTTTCTTCTATTTTCATGGAGCCTTCCACTGTTTTATCTAAAAGTAGAAAACTTTATGCTGTTAAAGATGGTAATGAATAATTTCCAAAGCAAAAATAAGTGTGTGTGTGTGTGTGTGTGTGTGTGTATTCAGTTGTTGTCAATCACTCCAAAGGTGTAGTTGTGAAACAGGATCACATCCCTTCATTAGTTTTCAGTATATATATTAATTAGTGTTGTGTTTAAAAATATGTTAGCTTTTATTTGTTTTCCTATAAGATACTATGCTGACTTGTCAAGATTTTAATTTCTATTCCCAATGGCCTTTCAGTGTTTGGTTCAGGTCCCTACAGGTAGCATGGCCCACTTGAAATTATATTATAACACCACACTTCTAATTATTTGCATGTAAAATTAAAATGCAAGAGAATAATTATGCCAAAAATGTTCTCTTGTCTAGACAAAACCTTTTAAGTTTGTCGGGATGAGGGAAGACCTCTGTATTTGTCTCCAAGAAATTCTACACACCTACCAGGCAGAACAAGCACCCCAAGGACAGTGCCTCTTAGACAAGTCAGACCTGATGATTATCCCCACATATGCACCAAGACTATTAGTTTTTGATAGTGTCAGACTGATTACTCACACATAAGGCCAACATGTTCTGGTTTATGCTGGCTTTACTTCATACCTGACTTTTGCATAAAAATTACTGTTTATTATTAATCAGAGTCTTCCTCAAACAGGCCAAAACTTTTAAGTGATAAAAGACAACTGGTCTGGAAATACATGGATATATCGGGTCTAGTCCCAGCGTAAATCTAATCTTCAGAGAAGCCTTTTAGATAGAAGACGCCTTCTTGAAGCTATCTGGCTAATTAAAGAGCTGAAATTCAAGCAGCTACAACCTTAGAAAATGCTTTGTGAATGTCAGGGCATATCTTTGTGCATGCACCAAATTTTTGAATTTATAACTTTTCTCTTTCCAGGGATGTGAATGTGAAAATGTGTAATAAGTAAACCTTGAGCCAAGCAGAAATGAGATAGACAAAAAATTTGGCTAACCCAAGACACTTTTTGATATTTCTCTCCAGAAGACATCTATAAAGCACTGTATTTTAGGACCAAGGCTTTTTATCGTTCCTAAAGTGTTAGCAGGAAGACCACAGTAAAAAGCTGGGCCCAATAAATCGTTATGAAAAATCACTACTCAGCAGAAACAGAAGCCAAATGAAAAATAGGACTATCATCACTTTATTAAGAATCATATTTTTTAAAATACCTGCCAGGCAGTGCTTCTCTTACTTTTACCCTAAGACTTAATCCTAGTTCTGCACACAGTTATCCCCAGACAAGCACACACAAACACTTACAGACAGCTTTATTTTAATACGTATACATACTCTGAACAGCAGAAATTTTACATGCCATATCTTGTGAAACATATTCTGTCTGCAAGCTTAAGCAATCTTCCCAGGAATGTGAGTACAGACTGTGCAGTTACTTCCATGACTATGAGATATCATGAACTGGGTCAAATGATGGGTAGCAGTGGTCCAGGGTGCAGGAATCATGGGCCCGATGTGCGTGCATGTGGCTGTGTTATGGAGGCATCTCAGGGCACCACTTGTCACATGCTGGGAGGGCAAAAGAGAAGGGAAAGCTGTACTGCTGGTCTATGAGATTCCCATGGAGACACGATGATAACTGGGTAACTAGATAGCTGGCTCCTTTCCAGCTAACGAATGCTGAACACCAGCTGCAGCCTGAAGTAGGGAAGTAACCATGGCACTACCTTTTATGTGCATCATTTTGGCTTGTTCAGGCAAGTGATCATCTATGTACAAACACAGGGCTGACAATTTCTGACCTTTAAATCATACCAGAAAACCCTGTTCCTGCTCTGTCCTTTTGTAGGGAGTTCTTGAAGGAAAAGACAACCCTCTGGTCACATGGCATTTGAGAGCATGGACTTTGCAACAGCGTCTGAATGTGACCCAGAGTGATGAGACATTAGATTATCTAACAGACAGGACTCACTTCTGAAGGGAATAAGAGGTAGAATTTGAAGTTGCCTTTCTCCTGTGAGGATGAGACGTCAGTAAGTAATAGTAAAGAAAAAGGCTGAGAATGTACTTGGAAAGCAACAATTTTCCAGACAGATGCTAGGCCTGGATGACAGTGGTATTAATTGCTCTTGTTTATTTGATGGCCATCTACCCTGCTTCTTACAGCAATAAGTGGGTCTTACGGTTGTTTCATATTGCTGTACCATTCATTGTCACACTTCCACAAAACTGTGGTCAACAGTAAGCACGGTAGAAACTTCCTACTCTGTGATAGGAGTCACAAGAAGGCACTATTACAAGTTAGACTAAGATGCAAGGGAGGATTTAGGGTTCAGATCCTCCAAAAACCTCAAATGTATATGACCAAACCTGCAATTTTAGATTCTCGTTTAGGTACTGCCTTGATTTGAAAGCATAGAGGCCTTTGTTAGCGTTTCCAGGACAATTTCTGTACATCAATGGCTATTTTAAACTACTAAACTAAACTAAAGCTGGGAGAAGGGACTAAAATCCACAAATACTCTGTTGTGCCTTCAGCAATAAGCCAAATATAAGCAAATAAGCAATGTTTTTGTCTGTATTACATGTTTGGTCTGTAGTTCTGCCACTTCTGTGATAGCCACTGTTTCTTTCTTCTCTGTGAAGTGAAGGAAAGGTAGATTGTGGACTTCATGGATATCAGTAGCAACAATCTCTGAAAAAAAACCCTGAAGCATTCTGATAGATACACAGCTTAACTGAAGAAGCTGAGAAAAGTTAGACCATATTCTTCCCCCCAGCCCACACACACATTTGGTAGACCAGAAGTCTTGTAGCCTGAACCACAAGCAACTAGTGGGAAAGGCAAGGGAAGGAGTTGGACTGGAGAAATGATTGCAGCTGGCTTGCCTAGACAAACAGAGAAAAATGAAAAGGGGGAGACAACTGTGCTGATAGAAAGGCTGTAGAGAAATCCAGAAATACCAATATGATAGCAGAGTTAGCTGTCTCCAGGCAGGTTTGCAATTAGAAAAATCAGGTGAAAATTACACTCCATCAAAAGCTGAAGCAGGGGAAAAGTTCCATGCCACAATCATCTCAGAAAAAGTTCTCCCTACCAGCATTCAGATTGAAAAAAATAAAGGACAAAACCAAACCTGAAATGCTGTGAGCCAAGAGATACTATTATTTGACTACCTTTCAGTTTGCTTTGTACCTTCACTTCTATCCTGCTGGAGTGGGTGAGGCACAAACTTCATAGGGTTCCTCGAGAAAAGAAGACACCACAAGTGTTTGTGCTGTTTGCATGGGGAACATATGGTAAGGCGGAAAGATGGAGCAAAGCCACCCAGGGAGTACATTTGCGGGGGCTCTGCAAGCAGTATCACACTGCTGCCAGAGTGGCACATACCTCAGGGCAGTTTAGTTTGGGCCCTTTGCCCAGTCCCTTCCACCAGCCTTCTTCCCTTCTCCTATCACAGTGGATGAAGAGTCCTGGGTCTGCAGAGATGACCTAAAGGGGCAGTCTGGAGATGATATCAAATTGTGTTACTTCTGATTTCTCTCACAGCTGTTGTGGCTTGTTCCTCTGTTTGCTTCCAAGCCAACAGCAGCCTCACCTGTTGTCAGTATTCAGGCTCTCAAGCTCTTTAAGCTCTTTGCTGAAAGATGCTCCCCAAGTGTCAGCTCCAGTCATGCCTGAGCCACCAGTGAAGGTGCAACCCCAATAATAGTATGCAGAAATTCTACTGAAGTGATAAATAGTTGAACGATTAATCATTAGTCATCTGATTCACTCTGATAAACTAAACTAGAATAGCATTGCTATCTTGATTCAGGCTCTGAAACAAAGTACGTTGTTGCAGCACCTAAAGGCAAGCAGCTGTCCCATGGTCAGCCCCCCTGGGTTTCAGTTTGTCTTGCCATCTGACTGCCTTGGTGACACCTTGGCACTACCATTTCCTAGGCTTTCCTGGAGACAAACCCTAGGATCTGACATTTCTAGACTGCAAAGTAACCTGTTGCCCAATGAAACCCGGAGCCCAACTTACTCTCAGTAATAATGTGTTTGCTAACAGTCTTCCAAACAGTGTTACTGTAAGTATTTTCTCTGTACACTATTAGCAGACACCTCCCACAAAGCCAATAGAGACCTGGTAAACACAATAACTGTGCTGATGACTGACTAATGAAAGTGAGAGCCAAGTTATAATGGCACCAGCTTTTGAGAAACTACCAGCAGCAAACACGATTATTGCTTTCTGACGTTTCATTGTGTGAATCCTGCTGACTACCGAGATTGGTAGGAAACTGGATCATATGGATAGATGGACTATGCTGCCACCTCTTCCCTCCCTAGTTGCAGCAACCCCAAGTCTCAAACTTCTGTAAAAATAAGGAAAGATCCTTAGCACTCCCTTAGAGCAGTCAAAATGCTGCAGTCTATGTGTGTATTTAAATATATATGTGTGGGTATGAAATTGTGCCTGTAGTAGGGACAATTATATCAGCACTGTAACAGGAAGGTAGATGGCCTTTCTTGTTTGAGTACAAGTAGTCCTTTAAGTAATAGCGTGGTTGTGTAACAGCATGGAAATTTAAAGCTGATCTCTGTTTGCTCTAACAAATGTAAGGCTGGCACCCTGTCAGTTATGACTCAAGCAGCACATTATAACACTTCAACCATATTGAACTGTGCGTCACAAGAAGACTTATTTCATACGCTGCTTTCTTACTTATGGAGGAAGTACAAGTAGCAGAATGGATTTGTTTTTCTAGTGAGCTGTGGCTTTCCATTTGCTTTCACTGAAATGTATTCTAATGTGATACAACTGCCAGACTGGCTTTCTTACAAAAACACCTTACCTGAGGAACAGTGCTAGAGAGAACTATGCTTTACACAGTATTCTCTGTTGTAAGCATTGATGAGGTAATGAGATCATAAAAATCAGCAAAAGTAAGATATTTAAGGGTATTAATTTCACTGTTGATGAATGTGAGGAAAATAACTCCCTCTGTTTTTCTCTCTACTTTTCTGCAGAGAGGTCAACAGTTGCTGTTACTGAAGACCACTGAATAAGCAATGGAGATGGAACAGCTGTGATTTCATCTTCACTTTAACTCTGTGCAATAATATTGCCCCATCCTTCATAAAGCTTTGTGATAGTCCAAAACATGTAACACTCGCAGTTTTCTGTGTTGCTGAGAGTTTGGTTTTGGTTTTTTGGGGGGGTTTTCTGTTTGTTTGTTTTTGTTGTGGTTTTTTTTTTTGGTTTGGTTTGGTTTGGTTTGGTTTGGTTTGGTTTTTTTGGTTGTTGTTGTTGTTTTGGTTAGTTGGGGTTTTTTTTGTTGGATTCCATCTTAATCTTTATTTCCAGAATTAGGCAACTTTTCATGTTAAATTTTGTCCTGAATAACTAATATTTTTTATTCATTCATGTATTGTCATATTTTTAAAATACCTTTTTCTCTTTTATATTGTGGGATACGATACTCATGTACGTCATAACTGGCTGCTTAATCTGGCGTTCGGTTCAATACACAGTTAACACTTTTTTTCCCCAAGAGTAGCTGAGTAGGTATCCTCCTTTCTTCTCCCTTTGTTCTGACAAAGGCTCTTTCCCTCTCTCCCCCTAACGTAGCACCCTGTTAGGCTACCAAAATATGGGAGTGGAAGACAAACTTTGTGATTTCTATTTTGCTTAAGTGCTTGAAGCAACATTCTGTGGGTAGTGAGTTTCTGTTACCCTGTTTAATCTCTCACCAGATTCCACTTCACCTATGGAAATCTTACAAACAGCAACAGGATACAAGCCAAACTACAGAGCTTGTCATCGGCATCAAGAAACAAGTAGTCTTATCCAAAAGTACTATTAACTAAATTTGAGTCTCCTTTTGTTTTTAAACTCATTATGCATCATTGCCAACACTCATACAGAAATCTTATTCTCTGAAGGCCTGAAATCTTAAATCTCATTAAATTAGACCTAGATACAAAAGTGACAGGTGTTACCTTTGACAGTGGAATTTCTGGATCATATAGGTACTTTGGATATTTTTGTGTAAACTATACAGCTACAAAGGAGATTACACTCTACTTCAGATTGTCAACAGTATAGCAGAAACACAGGTCTAAGATAAAAACACAGTTTTCACTACTTTGGAAATCAGTGAAAGAATTGTACAATTACAGTACACCACACTGTTTTCTAATACTGGTCCGATGTAATTTTTTACAGTCCCAAGTAAATCAGAGTACAGGTAAATTATGCTAGAAATAAAAGTCAGATTATTAAATTTTCAGTCTTATTGACTTCAGCTGAAGACTGTTTAAATCTGGGCTTTAACTTGCATTTAGAAATAGATTTAACTGGGAAGTGGCCATTTTCCCAGTTGTCCACTCTGCTCAAGGTTTCAACCATAATAACAAAGAAGTTTAAATGGTTTTGACATCAAATTATCTGCCACTGTAATTTCCAGCATGATATATTGTTTTATAGTTAGCATTTACACAAACCCACTACCAGTTTCTTTGTACGACTGTAGGACAAACCATTAACAGAGGTAATTCAGATATCTGTTCTGCTCAGTCACTGCTGGGACATGGATGGGATAGTTGTGGGTGCAAGCTGCCTAAGCTATCCCAGCTAAATTGGCCAGTAAGCACAAGCCCGAGCCTTTTCAGGAATTGTGTTGTAAACTTATTGGAGCTGGAGGTGTTCTTGTGCCTATCTAGTAGCTCCATTCAGAGATAATGATGTCCCAGACAAGCAAGTAGATAAGTCCTAGTTGGACTGGAATTAGGGCTGACAGTATATTTCAAAGGCCTAATTGTTACAATCATTGCATAATGGATGCAGAAGTTCAAAAAAAAAAAAAAAAAAAAAAGAAAGAAAAGAAAGAAAAAAAGCAGTGAAAGCTTTGACAACAGTTGATTGTCCAAGTGACTCAGGTGCTTCTCTTGCTTCTTTTATCTTTTCCTAGAGAGTCTTGTTAAGGCTGTAAGACAGCTCTGGGCTATGTCCTTTCAAATCACACCTACCAGTCATTCCTTCCTCACTTACTCATTATCTCATCACTCATCCACTCACATCTATCCATTTGCTAACGTCACTCACTACCTACTTAAAAATTATCTTTCCATCCACTTACTGAATAAGAGATTCAGATAGCTCAAGGAGTTTATTTTCTGTTTTAAACTTATTTTTCCACATTCCAGAAGATTTCCTCTCAGAGGTGAAGGTGCAGAAGCCTGTGGAACTTGGAAAGAGCTTGCTCCTGGCACAGTTTTCATTCCCCAGAAATGCCTCAGGGAATAGAGCTTTTGACCTTTTCTATTTTCTTCTCTGTTGCCACTGAACATCAGAAACTCTATAGGAGTAGGATGAACTTTTCTGCTTCCACAAGATTTCTCACTCACCGCACTTATGAAGTATTTGAGGAGCTCTGAAATGCACTAGATCTAATTTGTCACTAAAGTTAGTCACAAAAATAAATCACAGCACTTTTTTATTAATTATTTTGGAGCACAAACACTTTCTACAGTGCACCCTGCTCAAAATTATTTTATGGGTAAACTCCTAAACCTTAAAAATGAAACTTTTTTTGACTTTGAAATCCAACAACAGAATTTTTGGTGGTTAAAATTACAAATTATCTCTTATCACAAAGAAATTTCTAGTACTGAACTCACTACACAATTCCAAAAATAATTTAGATAATACTTCAGTTTACAGGGCTTTGTAACTTTGTGCTTCTCTTTAACAATATGCATTTCCCCTAGACATAGAATATTCTCCGTTCTTTTTATTAGAAGGTTTCTAGCCATCACTGTTATTAAAAATACAAAGAACTCCAAACTTATCACAGGAAAAATTTTATGTTTAAGCCAATCTCATTCATTTTTGTTTGACTCTTCACTGCTGTGTTTGGCAACGCTAAATAAAAGTGCATTAAAACTTCACATTTTTCCACCAACAACCTTGAAATACAGCTTTCTTTTCTTCTTTTTTTTCCCCCATTTCTAAATACAAAAATCTTTCAAGGTTGTGACAATCTCAGTTTTAACCCATCCCTCTCCACGTAATTTTCTGGTGAGTTTAAAAATTATTTTTCATTTCTTGCTTCCAAAGGACTTATCTGAATAAAATGAACAGGAAGGAAAAATATCTGGCAGCATATTTGAGCTTGAACGGCATTTTCTTCAAGATTTAAGAAAATGAGAGCAAAAATCAAATTTGAATCAAGCAAGAGTGATAATTATGGACTTGCTGCCATCATTTCATCTTCCACTTGTAAAATGCAAATATAGTCCCACTGACTTGTTTAAAAGATCACACATCTGAATTACAAACTGGCATGTACCATAGCCTTCTGAATAGTCATATTTGCTTGGGATCAATGTATTGAGTGACTGAAGCAGATAAGTTTGTCGCTGTGAATGTTGTGACACACTGTAAATCTGTTGACAAATTGCATTCATGATTACCGAGCTGGACCCCAACTGTTTTATATTTCCAGGTATAACATATATCTATATCTATATTTATGATTGCTTTAGATCCTAATTTTGCTAATGGATCACATTCTGTGACCATGGGCAACATCTAAAGATGACTTACAGGTAGATAAAAGCAAGGTTTCTCTAAAAGGAAGAGGTAGATTATTCACACCTTCCTGTGTGTCATGAATTTGGGCTGTGGTCAACAGGCTTTTGATTGCTGTGGAAGTTTCCTCACAACACTGCCTCATGTACACCATACAGGTGCCTCAGGTGGCCTAAGGGCAGAAGATAAGCTCATCTTTTGCAACTTCATCTCAAATGCTCAACAGAAGGCCTTTTCTCCATCTATTTTTCCCTATTACCTGCTGACAAGCGGCAATTGTACTGTGTAGTACTCCCCTACTGTGTAGGGGAGTACTACACAGTACAACTCCCAGCAACTCCCTCTCTCTCACTGGATGAAAATATATCAAAACAAACTGTCTGGTGGAGTCATTGGACCAGGTGGGTCGATCTGAGCACCTTTTCCTTCAGGTACCACCACCATTCTACCTCCACTACAGCTTTGTAAGAGAGTTTTTAACTTCACCCTAGGACAAGAGCTGTACTTGTCTATAAATAATTTTTAAAAAAAGTCCACTAGATTTTCAAGGTTTTGGTTGTTAGTAATTTTTTAGTTCTGGAACAATAGCAGGAGATACTGTTCTGATAATTTTATTTTGCTTTACATATCAGCACTGCAGTAATATACCAAAATCTAGTAAACCATAGGCTGAAACTTTGAGGTAGCGAAAAGTTTTGAGTGAAGTCTATCAGATTGTGTCAAAGAGCTCCTAGCAGGACCATACGCTGACAGTCACAGGAGTCGCACTGGAGGCTGTGTGGAGTGGGGAGCAGCATCCATCTGAACCTGAGCTCAGTACCTTTCCAGTCTCAGGCAGCAGGTAGGGAGGTCATTTTTTGCTTGCCAAGGGGAGCTACTGCTTCTGGCTGCTGGGGAGAGCCGGAGCGGGAGTCTTGGCTCTGCTCCCTGGCTGGACTTGCACACAATAAGCCCATGAGGTCTCTGCCAACTCCCCACTGGTGCCTGGCTGCTGGCTGGCAGATGTAAATGGCTCCTTAGCTGGAGGGTGACCATGGTATTCAAAGCCAACACACGTACACACACAATGAATATTTTTATTCCCTCATACGAATTGTTAGACATTTGCTGCCAATTATTTGCTAGAAACTGAGACTTAAAAGCCATCTGCAGTCCTTTTCTAGCTCTTTTTTTCCATGCCCTCAGAAATACATCATTAATCTTTTGTTTCTGAGCATTTCACACTTTATTATTTTTATTAAGGTGATATCTGGCTATATGACAGGAAGAAAATTTTTGTTTCCCCAAACAAATGTTCTACCTCTCGTGTATGTCCTGTTAGCAAAAGAGGACCTGATCCCCCAAAGACAGCAGCTGCTCAGACCTAGCTTAGCCTAGCCCTCAGAATGAGTGTGGTTGACATTTTGGCACTACCAGGAATCTTGCCTAAGTGAAGAATTGCAGGAATAGGACAAAGTTTGCCCAAAAACTGCAGAGAGCGATACTGTCCTTTGGCACCTCTTTTGAGGCCCAAGGGCATTAAGCATTATATGAAAGCTAAAGTTCTGATTGATATTTTGCTGCTTATACAATCAGACATTAGGAGGGACAGGAATTTGGCAATCTGTTTCCACTTCCTACAGAAAACAGAGAAGAAACTTTTAATTTAATGAGACATTTCTCATTGCTGGCAACATCACTACTGCCTTTCCTGGTTGAAAGAATATCTTATACTCTATACTAGAAGTACCTCTCCGTGTCTCTCCAAAATCCAAGTTATGATGTTTTGACAGAGCTTCTACCTATTTCAGAAATTCATTGACTTCACGTTTTTCCTGTTCTTCTTGGCATTCTTGTATCATGACAGTTACAGAAGTCTTTCAATCTTTGTTTTCTTCCCTAATTTTGCTGTCAACCCACTGGAATGAGGACAAGAGATTTAGAAAATATACTTACTTAGTATTTTGACATATTAAAGGCACGTGCTCTTTGAAGTTAACGGGAATAGGTTTTTGAATCATCAAGTAACTTGTAATTTCATACAAATATGATCATAGTCTGCAGAATTTATTTCACCTCATATTCGTTGCTTGGGGGTTTTTTTGGTTTTGTCTGAGATGGAAGATGGCCTTTTCATTTTGTTTATAATGCTACTACTGCTGTTACCTTACTACCAGCCAAGTACCAAAATTAAAACAATACACAGAACATGTACACAGAGCTCACTGCAGGGAGAATATTTGATTCCAAGTCTGTGCAGACACGGAGAGAAAAAGGGACTAAAAATTGCCAAGTAACAGTGTTGTGGCATAGTATTGTACAGGTGTGCTCCCTGAATGCAGGCTTCTTTGAAGATAGGTTCTGTTGTCAGCAGTCCAAGTGTGTATTTTCTCCAAACAATACTATATTTGGCTTGCATCAATGGCTATCGACAAATGTATTTAATCTTTATCACCTTGTAGTTGTGTTATAGATAAAACTTGCTGTCAGAACGATCTTCCTACTGCTCCCACATAAATCCACACCTGTATCTCATGACTATTCCTGATTTTTATGCTATGATGTCACTCATGTTAAACTTGAAGATGCACATTGTACACAAAGAGTGTCTGCTCAGTTTTGCTGCTGAAGTCTGTTCACTGCAGAAACAAGGAGCTCCACGAATTCACTACAAAAAGGAGGGGTTAATACAATGGAATTAAACCCTTTGTTAGTTTAAACTCCTATATCAGTGTTCTGGGACTTTTATACTGCTTAGGCTTTTGCTGCCTGCCAACTATATTTAAAATTGAAGCTTTGAAACATCAGAAGGGATGTCCGTAACCTCAGTAGCATTACTCTCCACTGGTATGAGTGGAATGTTGGCTCTGCATGGAGGAAACCATGTCTCTCCTTATTAACTCCTACTGATAAAGCAGGGCATGAAAGCCACAGATATATTTCATACATAAATGCTTTTGGTTTGTTTGAACTGGAAACTATCACAACTCAGTAATCTGTTATTGGTTTACCAACAAAAATGTAAATGGTGGAATTTTTGGGCCAATGCACAGCAGAAATGTTACATCCTGGTGCAAAATACGTTGTGGAAACTTTTCTTTGAATTCCCTTGTGTTATCTAAAGGAAATAAATAAATACAATAAATTCCTGTTTTGTTTTTTTCACCAGTTGTTTTCTAAAACACTTCCATGCTTATATGTGAATTGTAGATCTCTAAACTGAAAAATTCTTGATTACGATATCAAGAAATAGAAGAAAATGTACTCTGTACTGGCAAGAAATGCTATGTGAATTGCATAAGGGCTATATACACACAATTTAGCTTCCCCTCAAATCAGTGTGAGACTACCTTTACTTAAAAATTAGGTATTGACAATAGAAGTGGGTTGACCCTGGCAGGATGATAAAGCCATTCTCTCCCCTCTGCAACTGGAGAGAGGAAAGAAAAATTAAGTGTGTTCTTGAGTTGAGAAAAGGACAGTGAGAGATCACTTACTGATCACTGTCACGGACTAAACAGACTCAAAGTGGGGATATTAGTTAAATTTATTACTAACAGGATCAAAAGGAGAGTGAGAAGTAAAATAAGTTTTAAAAACACCTTTCCCCATCTCTCTCTCCTTCCCAAGTTCTACCTCATCCCCCCGCAGTGGTGCAGGGCAATGGGGATTACAGTCGTTTCTGCCGCTGCTCAGGGAGACAAGTCCCTCCCTGCACCTCCGAGGTCCCTCCCATGGAAGACAGTCCTTCACAAACTTCTCCAGTGTGAGTCCATCCCACGGGCAAGCTCTTCACAAACTGTTGCAATGTGGGTCACTTTTCCACAGGGTACAGTCCTTCAGGCACAGGCTGCTCCAGTGTGGGTCCCCCACAGGGCCATAGGTCCTACAAGGAAAACCTGCTCCAGTGTGGGCTCCTCTCTCCACAGGTCAGCAGGTCCCTACCAGGCTCCTGCTCCTGCTTGGGCCTCCCAAGGGGTCACAGCCTCTTTTGGGCATTCACCTGCTCCAGTGTGGGTCTCCTCCATGGGCTGTAGGTGGATCTCTGCATCCTCCATGAGCTGCAGGGGCACAGCTGCCTCACCACCAGGGGAACCTCAGATCTGGGGCCTGGAGCACATCCTGTCCCTCCTTCTGCACTGACCTTGGTGTCTGCAGAGTTGTTCACATGTTCTCACTCTGCTCTTCTCTGGTTGCAACTTTCATGTGCCCAATAACATTTTTCTTCCTTCTTAAATATGTTATCGCAGAGGTCCATTCCTGATGGACTCGGCCTTGACCAATGGTAGGTCCTTCCTGGAGCGGGTTGGCATTGGTTCTGCAGGACATGGGGGAAGCTTCTGGAAGCGTCTCATAGAAGTCACCCCTGAACCTCCCCTGCTACCAAAACCCGGCCAAAGAAACCCAATTAGATCTCTGCCTATTTTTTGCATACATGTATACATAATGTTGGAAAATAAAAGTTTTCTTGGAATAAACCTGGAGTGACCACACTATTTCCAGATGATAAAGCTGTATTATGTGAGAGTGCCCAAATAAGAATGTCAGAAATGTATTACACAAATGATGGGCAAATGTTTTAGACAAATTTTATATACATATTTATACATATGTATGTATTTTAGAGTTCTTTTTAATGTTTGTGGTACATCTCTATCAGCAGCTGGTGCAATGCAAAGTGGAAGAACTGAGTTTTGTCTTGCTGACATCTACTGTGGTTCCAGAACTGTATATCTGCATTACATCTTCAGAACAGAATGGAATAAAATAAAACATAGAATAGAAGAGAATATATCAGTTGGAAGGAACCTACAGTGATCATACAGTCCAACGGCCTGAAAAATTCAGGGCTGACATAATGTTAAGGCCTGTTATTAAGGGCATTATCCAAATGCATCTGAAACACTGACAAGATTGGGGCATTGACCACCTCTCTAGGCAGCCTGTTCCAGTGTTTGACTACACTCTCTGTAACGAGAGGGTTCCTAATACCTAATCGGAACCTAACCTGTTGCAGCCTTGAGCCATTTGCACACATACTACCACTGGATCCAAGGGAAAAGAGATCAGCACCTCTCTCTCCACTTCATCTCCTCAGAAAGCTGTAGAGAGCAATGAGGTCACCTGTCAGTTTTATTTTCTCCAAACTAGACTGGTCCAAAGTCCTCATCCCCTCCTCATAAGACACATCTTCCAGCCCTTTCACCAGTTTTGTTGCCCTCCACTGAATGCATTCAGGGACCTTCACATCCTTCTTAAACTGTGGGGCTCAGAACTACACATAGGATCCCTGGTGAAGCTGAGAACAGCAAAATAATCACCTGTTTTGAGTGACCGATGATGCAGTGTTTGATGAACCCCAGGGATGTGGTTTGCCTTCTGGGTACCAGGAGATCCTGCTGACTCCTACTGAGCCTGCTGTCAACCAGCACTCCCAGATCCCTTTCTGCAGGGCTGCTCTCTAGCCAGTCCTTTCCCAAATCATACTTGGCATTTCCAATCCTAGATGCAGAATCTGGAATTTCCTAATTTCCTAAATTTAGTCTCATTAAGCATTGCCAGTGCTCCAATCTATCTAAAGCCCTCTGCAAGACGTCTTGCTCCTCAAGACAGTCAACACCACCTCCCAGTTTGGTATCATCAGCAAACTTGCTAACAGTGCATTCAGCTCCTGTATCCAGATTGTTGATAAATACCTTAAACAGAACTGGCTGTCACTGCTAGTGAACAATTGCCAGTCAGATGTGGTCCCATTCACTACAACCCTTTCAGCCCTGCCCTTCAACCAGTTCCTCACCCAGTGCACTGCAAACCTGCTTATCCCACAGTTGGACAACTCGTCCAGAAACACAATATGAAGGACAGTATCAAAGACCTTACTAAAATCCAGAAAAACTGCATTCACCACCTTCCCTTCATCCACTACATGTGTGAGCTTATCATAGAAGGATATCAAATTAATTAAACAGAACTTTCGCTTTGTGAACATATGTTAACTGTGCCTCACAACTGCATTATTCCTTAAATGCCTTTCAATAGCACCCAGAACAACAATAAGGTTCACAGCAATGGTTGGCCCATGGCTCACACAGTGTATGCATGGCAGGTGACTGCTGGAGGACCTTGAGCTCATGCTTGCGGTGGGTTGTTCTGAATGGTGGCCCTCTGTGTTTCTTCAACCTTGATTACCTCTGGAGGGAAACTGCTCTGAACACCAGTGATGTGCTTGGTTGTATATCACATTTCAAGGTAAAAACAAAAGGCAAATGCATGTTTCCCTGGTACCTTAAATCACAGAACACAGAAGCACAGACTGTATTTTGTGTTCCTCATTCATTCCATTATTAGCCTTACAAAGATGTCTGTATCTGTGATATAGTCCACGAATTTTCCAAGATATATCAATGATGATATTATAATATATGTCTTATAAATAAATGGTATCATAAAAAAGAAACATATACACACCTGGGTCTAGGCATAGTAATTTCATTGCCTTTTCCAGATCTTTTAAAATTAGTACTGATAATCTTGTTTCTAAAGTCGTATTTTCACTTCAATGCAAGATCTTTCCACTATGCCCAGGGGGACTGGATGCTGCTGGGTGGTAAGTGCCATTGAAAAGCAGCCCATTGACTCCTTTCAATTAATGACATGAAAATAGGATAGGGATTTTTTTGCAAATTAGGGAATTTACTGTGTTTCAGTGCTTGTCACAAATAACATGTATAATATGTTATGGAATATAGGTGGAAAGATCTTTGAGTTCAAAAGGTACATGGACCTGTTTGTTGGATCGTCAGAAACAAGTTGTCTGATATGAATGCCAATACTCAGTAATTTATGACTTTGTAAGGTGATTTTGTTTCAGAGTTCAAATGCTCTTATTGTATGCAAAAGTCTTTCAAGATCATGTATTCAGAGGTCTCTTAAATATCTGTATATTTCTAGGGGGAAAGGGGGGATTAATTTTCAGAATAGAAAAAAATATTTATTATTACAATTACTATTACGCCTCAGTTTAATACAAAATATATATGACAACTAAGGCAATATATCTGCATACTTTAGGCTTAATAAAGGTAGATACAAAGATTTAGCTATTCTGACATGAGTAGAAAGAAATCCATACACAAGGGAAAATCTGTAATGTAGTAAGTAATTGACTTACTATGGAATGATTCATGTCTCAGCTGTATGTGAAATACAGATAGGAGATACTCCAGAGCACAGCACACACTGTACCCTGAACTGTAAAATAGCAAAAGTCTTTAGGCCAGAAAAAGCTACAGAGATAAGCACAAATGCTTTAAACACCGTTACAAACCGGGGAGCACAACCATGCTGAGTTTAAGCTTGCTGTAATAGTAGCTCCCATGCTCAGTGAAAACTGATGCCTCTCATGTGACGAGGGGTAACCTTGAAGATGCTGACACATGCCAGATGACTAATGCAGAATGTAAAGTGTCTCTACCAGCTTCTTTGCCTGGGGTGATGTTGGTACCCTGTAACTGAATTTCATTGATATATTTTGTTTTGCAATTTCTCAAATTTATGTATATTTCCCTTCTATAATCTACCTTAGAATGACTAAATTAAGTAATTAGTTTTTCTGCCAAATGCAAAGAGAAGTTTTGATATCACGAAATAGAAATGCTCATCGGAATTTACTTTATCTCTTAATAATTGCTGCCAGTTTTTAGCAAAGAAGTGAGAAGAGAGATAAAGTTTTCTCTGATGGACTCATCTGGTGGCTAGCTAAGACATTTTGAAAGAATAATTTAGTGAAGTGCTATTTAAAATTATTAAGAATTTAAGCGATAGTGTTAAATAGCTGGTCAGCTCCAAAGGCAGCAAATAAAATTCCTAGTATGTCAGCTACAAAACTGGTGGTGGTTTGGAGTACTGGGATTAGGAAGATATTTCTAAACTTCATTGTAGAGATAGTCCTTATCACACGAACCATTATTTAAGTCTTTAACCCATCACAGCAATTTTATTTCAGGACAATTGAAACTAGTCCAATAAGCTCTCTGTAAAAGAAAACATTTTTAGACTGTAATTAACAGTAGATTAAAATTATGCCATTCTCAGACTGTGTAATGAAAGGCTGTGGTAAATTGTCTGCATCTGGTCCTTGGAACCATTTAAACTGCTTGCCATGAACCTTCATAATAAAAGGGCATAGAGCAGTCTGCAAATAAAATTTAAGTGTTAAGAACAGACATATCTGATCCTAAAAGTTTTGGACCACTTCTCTCATACTCTTGCTAATTTTTTTTAATTCCCCAGATATTAGTTGGTGAGGATAAAATGTAAGTGCTTACTTACATATTTCAGGTCAACTTACCTTTCACTCTCTTACTCCTCCAAAGAAGTTACTGTTGACCTACTCCTGAAGCCCTCTTGAAGTGAATTCATGTCTGAAACATATGTACTTTGAAATACATTAATTTCTTAACAATTCAGTGTATCTTTGTCATTACTCTGTATTACAAACTTCTTCAGACATAAATGTCATCTTCTTTCTACCAGTAGTAAATCAACAGGATTTACTGGTGAGGAGTTAGTCTTTGGTGATATACATGGGCACCGTCTCCTTCCAGATATATTTGCAAAAGAAATGAAAAACTAGTTGCTTTTCTATAAACCCACTGTTCACCTGGACTCCTAGTTTGGTCAGTCTGGCACCTTTCAGACAGCAATTCATTGTCCATGGGGAATGGAGCACAGTGGTTTGGTTTCTGAGTGTTCTGCAGTAACCACGTTCCTGCAGTCAGGGGCCCCGGCCAAACTGCTGCTTTTCAGAAAGAAAACTGCCAAGCTCATACTTGAAGACTGGAAAAATACTCTCAATAGGGAACTCAAGTGCAACAAAACATGGGAACAAAAATTCCTTTCCCAGACTTCCAGGTCTCTGATTCTTGATAATTCATGGTTTTGTTTTCCGTACTCTTGATCAAACTGGGCAGGTTCTGAACGTGCAGGTTGTTGTGAGTGAGAATGGACAGGGTGTGCATAGACCCTCAGCAGAAAAATAAATTCACTAAGTGTTGGCTGCATCTGTGTACTTACCGAATTATGTCTTTAGCAGATATGGATTAATATGTAGCCTTTGAAATCTAGAAATTCTTCTGATTTACTCTACACAGTGTCACTTAAGCATTTTGTTCCCTTTGTTGTCCTGGATTCTTATTACTATCTTGCAATTTATTTTTAATAAATTTTAGCAATACACACTAATCTGACAATAAAAATTATTGACATAACTTTTAGCAAAAAAAGCCCTAATTTTTGAGATAGAGACAACACTTAATATTTACTGAAGCTGACAAGAGAAAACAACATAGGATTTCATTAAATGGTCTGAAGTTTTTGTAATTAAACTGATCCATTTTATGTCATTCCATACTTACCAAACGCTACCTTACATAATTGCCTGCTTGGCTTCATGACTCACGCTAGGGAAAATGAGAGCACTATTTTTAATGACTAATAAAACTATGTTGCACTTTTCACTGATACTTGAATGGTGTTTATGATGCTCCCCATTCAGTATGCTGGAGTTTTTAGATGTAACTTTTAAACTGAATCTAAAACAGTAGCATTACCTTGCAGATATATTTTGAGGCAAAATATATGTATTTGGGCAGTATTGCTGGGTTGTTTCTAATTATAAATATCGAAATAGAAACACAGGATATCCTATGGTTTGTATAAATCTTATTAGCTATGAAGTTGATGGAAAACTGGCTTAAATCCACAGCTTCTAGGTAACAAATAGTTCTCACTTTGTTTTTCCATGTATAAGGGAATATAATTTCTGCCATCTGTCTCCACAATTAATTCATTTCACAGTAAATTCAGCTGTTGTCTACAATGACTTTAGTTACAGCTTTAAAAACTCTCTGACCAGACTTGCCAGTAATGTTTTGCAGATTTTAATTTCTTTGTTTTATTTATGGAACCCACTACTTTTCTACAGAGTTTTCAATGCCTACAAGAAGAAACTGATGGTTGTACATCAGAAAAGGTAATTTAAACACAATTTCTTCTCAGAGACAGACCAAAATCCATAAAGAATAATCTTTGTACTCATTGGTTGTCATACTTTAAGAATTTAGGAATTAGATCAACAACTTCAAGAGATAAATATAATCTTTTTTTTTTCTTGTGACTAATGAACATTGGTGTGTCAACCTTTGGCAGTTTAGTCCAAGCTGTTATTGAAAAGTCCTAGGTTTTGAGAAGGACTCGTGTTTTCTGGTCTTTTGATTTGCCTAACAGGAATATCCGAAAAGGAATACATTTAAGATATGTTTTCATGGTATAAAGTGCTCATCGAAAACACTGTCTTTAGATACCTTTTTCTCTTTTTTTCTCCTGCCACCCTGCACTGTGGCATGTGGCTGAGAGCAGACCCTCAGCTCTGCAGAACTCAAAATCTTACTGGATAAAACCTTTGTAGTGTGAACCCATGGCCCAGAAATCACTTGTCACTCTAGACAAGTTCCAAATTCCTGTTCCAGAATTTGGAAAACCATCCTGCTCTGTTTCTTCCATTTTCAAGCGTCGGTTAAATCATAGTCTTTGAACTCCTCATACATGTGTCATCATACATTAAAGACTGGATGTGGCACTTAGTGCCATGGTCTAGTTGACAAGGTGGTGTTGGGTCATAGGTTGGATTCAATGATCTCAGAGGTCTTTTCCAACCTAATGATTCTGGGATACAGCACACTTACAGAGCTATTTCTCACTGGATCTTCTTTTCCATTTTGACTGCATTGTTCAGATCTAACAAACATGTGGACGCATTTGTAGGTAGACAAAGACTGTCATTCCCTTCTGCAGCTCTTTTTTGAGGCAGAGGGTGTAGATTCATTCCTCCCAAATGATACAGGCTATATCTGACTAGAATTTGGCAATTACTTCTGTGAAAAAAATTGCAGTGTGATTCTTGTATTGTAAAATCTGGTTATGTTATTTATCTGTCCTTTGCCTGTGGGTGCAAGTGGAATGAGAAAAGTGAAGATTTTCTTAACAGGATAAAGACATTCATGATCAGAAGCAGGAATTGCACAGTTACATTTCTCTGCCTCTGTTACAGGAAGCAAAGCATTACATACCATGGTATTCTGTGTTAGAAGGAAACCTGTTGCCTCTGTAGGTCCCCTGGTAAAATAAAGTCTGATTAAATATTTCTAGAGGGTCATTCACTGTCAAATGGGAGACACAGTCCATAAGGAATTACATAGCACTTTTGGCAAAAGATAATACATGGGGTACAAATAGGTCTGCGACAGTGATAATCATAACCTTGTTTAAAAAAATAACCTTTGCTTAAGTAGGATTAAGTAACAGCATCTGAATGTCTCTGTCTATAAACACTATCCACTGTCAGCGGTGTTCACAGGCACAACATTCAGAGAAATCATAAATCTTAACTTCTTTTCCTTCATCAATCACGATTTTGATATGTTAACTTAGATTGTACTTAGCTCTCTCCTAATATAGAACAGGCTAGATTGCAAATCACAACTACTTGTGGGTCTATGGCTAGTAAAATAAGAATTACTATAAAATTAGTAAACATTAATTTGCTGGTCCTGATTTTCTTTGTAAGAGGACGTAAGATCTTATCTCTTTCTATTAAAGAGAGTCATTTTGTTTCTAACCATAATCCCAAGGCTGTTTTGATAACAAAAGTCTAACTATATTCTCACTCTCAGAAGTTAGCAAATTTCCTAGGCTTTTTATTTATATGGATTGATAGGGCATCTGGGATATGATTGTTCTTTAGGAGAAAGCTGACACGAATACATGGAATAATACTTTAAGATATGTCAAAAGCATTATGCAAGATGATGATATATTAACAATTATTTTAGCAGCTCTTTGATCAACTTATGGGAAATAATCTAGTATGTTTAATTGCAATTCTATGTACTGTTGATACTTGTGCTGTAAATAAGGGAATTACATCTGGGTCACTAGGCTATTTGGTTATGAAACTGTTTACTTGATATATTGATGCCATTAAATTATTATTCCAGATCACTGGGTAATCATAGTGATTTTTACAAGAAGGAATCATCCTTTCATGAAGTCAGTTTCTAATTCAGCCCCTGAATTCCAGATCTATTTTAAGTGAAATATACATAGGGGCTACAAGTGCATTTGTGTTGCTTAAATCCCTGTGTGAAATTCATAGAATGATAGAATGGCTTGGGTTGGAAGAGACTTAAAAGATCATCTAGTTCCAACACCCATGGGTAGGGATGTCACCCACTAGACCAGGTTGCTCAAAACTGCATCCAACCTGCACTTGAACACTTCCTGGGATATGGAGTCTACAATTTCTCTGGGAAACCTGCACCTGTGCTTCACTGCCCTTACAGTACAGAAGTTATTCTTAATATCAGTAAGGTAAACATACACAGGTATTCTTCCCAAGAATGCTAGGGCAGTGGAAGGATTAAGAAAAAGGTTTATTTCAGATGCAAGGACCACTTCTTTACGATGCTGCACACAGCACGCCCCAGGTAAAAACCGAAATGCCTCACCTTCTCCAAGGCTTTTTGTATCTTCTCTTTCTCCTACTCCACCCTCTCTGGCCCAGGGAGGCCTTGCACATGTCTGCAAGCATGTTATCTCTGTGCATACCAGGGAGAGAGAGAGGTTGCTCACAGCTTCTCCCTGCAACTTTCTCTGAAATGCAGAAAGAAGAAAAAAAAAAGTAACCCGTTTGAGAAGGCATTTTACAGTCTTCCTAGGCGAAATCGAGTTCTAGCTTTCCATCACGAATTCTTCCAAAATTGTACCTATCCCTACATATCTAATCTAAATCTATCCTCCATCAATTTAAAGCCATTGCCCTTTGTCCCATCACTACATGCCCTTGCAAAAAACCTCTCTCCAGTCTTCAGTCTTCAATCTTCAGCATTCATTCAAATATGAACACCTTGTTTTGGCAATCCAGTTTCTGGATCCTGACCTAAAGCCTCTTGAAAGCAAAGCAAGGGAGGTCAGGGTCCACATGTTTCCTCTGACCTGTAGCCAGGTCACCACTTTAGGTTAGTCCTTCCTGTATAAGAATTGCCATGAATAAGCAAGATGTGACAAGCCAGTGCAGAGTAAGGGAGTAAACTTACAAAACACTGTGGCGATGACTAAGACCAGGGCTAGAACTAACTCCCTGCTTATTTATCCAGGTGTATCTTCACTGAACTCCCTAAGGTTTGGGTTAGACATTTGCAGTAACGTTGTTTGCTTCTGACTTATTTGGTATACTATGACCAGTACATGGGATTAATGTAGTCTTGACTGATGGTTCATAAACTCTTCATGGAATTTGTCCCCTTGTTTGTATTAAAAGTAGTGGGAACATGAATTCAGTGTCTCTAACTTGATTAATACTAGATGAAAACCATGGCTGTGCTAGCTAAAAGGTGAGTATGAATTCAGTTTCACACAGGTCAGCTTCAGTGGTAAGACTAGTTTAATGAGTTCCCATCCTTTGTCCCCCCCTCCATCTCAGCCAGCCCTTTTCTGCCCTCAGTGCTCATTCCCATGCCCTGTCCCCTCCAAAGCAAATGTTATTTTTAATCCAAATCAGTTCAGTGATCCAGTTTAGATTGCAGTTCCACAAACAGTTGTGTTGACACAACTGTGGAGGCGGTGCAATTTGGAGTGGCAGAAATGAGTGGTTAGGGATGGCATATTGTGAAATGACAGCTTGCAAGTGATACCTGGAAATGAAAGACTTTTTGCATTAGACCTATAGAACCATTATCATAATTATACATCAACAAATCAGAACATAAATCTCACTAGAGAAAGTCAACAAAATAAATCACCTTGTCTTCATACAAACCCTAAAGCTGAGGTATTCTGGTAATCTGCATTTTTCTGCCTTTAGCTCTGCCAAGCTGAAGCACTAGCTGAAGAATTCAAAACTGTCCTGAATTATAAAATTGCATATGTTGCTGTTTTCCTCCCTGCCACTCCCGGGTCAGTTTATTTTTCATTTTGAATGTTTATGTCAAACTCTGTCATTCTGCCCATCTAATTCCTCATTCAGTTTTATAGTTAAGCAGTAATTAGAAACTATCACTGCAGAAAAAGTGTATTTCAGATATTTGATGTGATCCCACCTCACATAAAATATGAACTTACCAAAAATAGCAGGAAGAGAATTATAGAGGACCCATTCTTACTAAAATTCAGAAAAAATGTTAAACACTGTAGCTTAGAATAAGTGCTTCTTTTCATCACTGTCTCCAAACAATACACAGTAGGGTTTATAATGGAGAAAAGCAAGACTATGTTTTCTTTGCTGAAAGAATTGGAATGGAGGAAACTCTGAAGAAAGCACAATAAAGCCAGCAGCTGTGTAGCAGGTATGACAGGTGCTTCCCACATCTCAGTGCTTCTGCTGACCTAGTCCTCTGATTTAGAGGTTTGTAGATGGACACATTTGTTAGGGACAAGGTGACATAACTGTGTGAGTAAATGTCTCCGGTTCCTCAATCTCAGCAACTGAGCCCCACAGTGACTGAGATGTGGGTGGGACAGGCAGGGAAGTGGTTGTGGGGGATTCGGGCATGCATGTCTGCTCAAATGCCCAGACACTGCCCTTCTGAATCTTGTTGCTCTTCCCTCTGCTGTGAAAGGTGCAGAGCGCTTTTACGCCCTTCAGAAAATCTTCCAGTAAAAATATGGAACTATTTTTTCAAGGTAGAAAAAAACCCCAATCATCTGATCGTCTCTCTACTTACTTTATTTTTTTTTTAAACAGTTCTACCTATTAATAAAATAAGGCAGAAGAGGGCAAAATATCTATCTTCTCCTTGGATTCTAACATCCCACAGAAACCCATGAGATGAAAGGGAGAGGCAAGCAATTAGAGAACCACGTATCAAACCATCTTTTTAAATCAGGAATGTAGTGGGAGCAGGAAGGAGGCAGGATCAGGTAGGCTTGAATGAAAAGATATTTCCAATAACTTTTGTCTAAAATCTTTTTTGTAATGTTTTTAAACAATAGAGCAGACTCCCCTCCTCTCACAGGAGGCAAGACAAGGCCCTAAAAATTTATTTTACGTTTCTGTTTCTATTGTGATATGCTTATTTGTTGCAGTAATTTTATGATTGTTTTTCAGTGGCTTTGAGGCACAGAGTATGTTTTATTTCTATATCAATATTATAACAAATTGCATTCAGTAAGTTGTTAAATCTGCTAGTGTTTTTTCATTGCAATTTCTCACCTAACTCAGGGCAAATGCATTCTGGCAGATCTAGATTTATTGTGTGACATTATCCTCCCTCACCCTATCACTCCTTGACCTGACTCTTGACCTCGCATGGCCCCAAGGGTATGGACAATCTCATACCCAGGGCTCCCCCCACCCTGCCCAAGGTCCAGGAACCCATGTCAGCCCCCCTGGGACTGTCAGCTCCTGCCTTAGTGATGTCACAGTCCAGCTCCTCAGCGCCCTGCCCTGCGTGGCCACGGGCCCTACTGAGCTGAGGGAGGTATGCCCTACATATCTATTGCCCAAGCCTAAAAGTGAGGTGTCTCCAGGGTTTTCATAGCTTGCTGGGATCAAGCCATGGACCATTTCTTTTTGGCTGTTCCTAGGCACTGTGTGTAGAAATACTGTGTGTTTCACAAATGTCACAGGCTATGTGTTCAAGATTTTTTCTGTTCTGTCTCAGTTATCTCACACTCTTAGGCTAAAAAGAAGACAGGTAACAAAATGTTCTGAGTGATGGGGGAGCAATACCCCCTTTGGAATCAGAAAAAATAGCTTTTCAAATGGAAAGTGCAAAGTCAGCTCTTATAGGTTTGCAGATTCCAGACCCAGGCAGAGAGCTGAATAGACAATAAAATTAGGGGACAAATAACAATTTTCTATTCTGAATAAAAATTCCAAAGTGTTTGCTAGATTTTAAGAGCTCTTGGTATCTGTGGATTTCACAGTTATGACAAAATATTTTTTTAAGATTTCTTTGCACTGCAGGGTTTCCGTATCACAGAAAACAGGAGTTCTGGTTCCCCAGCATCTAAGGATGGAGGTCTGTGAGCAATTTTCCTTCTGACAATATTTTCCTCTCACACTGCTTGCTTCCATTCCCCCACTGATATTTATCTCCTCAGTTCTGCCAGTGGCGTCATTAATAAGATTTTACTCAATAGGATCAACAAAATTTTCTAAGCTACACAAAATCCTACAGAAAAGAAAATAGAAAGGTCTTTTCAACAAAGATTATTTCACTAATCTAATTTAGACCATGGTACTGAACACACATTTTCCTGCAACATGGGCACAACTAAGGAGATGATAAATCGTGGTACAAGGGAAAGAATTAATAACTGGGGTGAGAAACAATGCAAATCTATTAAATTGGTTTTGGGACCAGAGAAAATGAAGTCTGGAACTACACTACAGCCCTTGTCTGAGTAAGGTTGGACAATATGAAGATAGCAGCCATGGGCTCATCTATATGAGCATCCCATGGAGTATGCTGCATATGCTGTACAATAGCAGGGAATTTATATAAACAAAGTGCTGTTAAAACAAAGCTGCTAGAGTTAGTTTGGTTATAAAATTAAAATAAGTCTATCCTTCAACTGAAAATCATCCTTTTATTTTTCTAGTGGATAACTAGAACAAGTTTTTTTGAAGTGCGTCTTTGTTCACTTAGGTTGATTTTGCAAGAAATTTGTGAGAAAATCACAAAGGAATAAGAATTGAAACCAGTTGTGAGATCTTGAAGCTTTACAGGGGAAGTATTACACTGGCTTGGAGAAGAAGAGGGTTTTTTATATGTTTAGCTATATGCTCTTAATGCATTAGTTGACTCCTCTAAGTCTATGGTGTTTTCAGTATAGGTGCTGATTAGGAGCTTAGACTTTTTTCATTACTTTATAAACAGTCCTGGCAGTTTAAGATGTTTGCCATGTGGTTTGATGGTGCCATCCTTCAGCACAGGTGTTGTGAGGAATCTTGAAAGGGTTTCCTAGTCACACATCTGGGCGTGTTAGTGTCCATGTGGATGCCTGTGTCAGAGCAGGGGAAAATGCACTCCTGGTCTATCCGTGATGTCAGGTGAGCTCTGGGGCAAAGACCTTCTGCTAAAGATTAGTAACACCTCTCAGATTGCCTAATTATAAGCCCCAGTTAGATCCAGAAATTATCACCTCTAGCACCTTACAAACCAAATTAGCTGATATAGCCTCTGTGCTTACCCTGTTCTCCTTCCTGGATTGCACTGAAGTGAAAAATTACAGGATCTGACTCTCATCAGAATTTAGAAAATTAAACTTATTTCCAATTGTATTTGCAATGATTTTATGCAAACCAGAAAGAAATTTCTTTGAAATAATAGTGATACTATTATTAGCTTTGCCAATGGTAAAGCACATTCATTTCTCAACATTTACTCTGAGCAACCATGGCTTCTAATAGACCGCAAAATTGTCAACTGCTAACTGAAAAGAAGATTAAAATGCATACTGATTTGCAGTAATTTATTATCCATCGTTCTAGGAAAAAGCAGAGAATTAGCTGAATACTTCTGTCATTAATATACTGAAATGGGATTCCATGGGATTCCGCTATCATTCAAATAATATTATACATGCTCTTAATAACCTTGCACTGTTAATAACCTTCTACTGTTAATCTCTATATAATGTGAAACTGCAAATTAAGAAGTCTTTTCATGTACAGGGGCAGAACTTCATTTAAAGGCCTTGATGGTGTAAGAAGCAGACAGAAATAAATCCATATTGCAAACAGCCAGCTAATGGATACAGAGATAAAGAAGGACTTGTGAAGACAGAAGCAGTGCAATGTCAAATCTATTTTTTGCACAATTTCCTGGAGAAAATATTCCCAATAAAAATAGGAATGTAGCAATACATGAGTGTTCTGTGCAAACTAAGAAATGTAAATGGTAAAAATGATCAATGGAGTTGATAAAATAAAATTTCTTTATATTCGGTCAGACAGAAAATTAAGATTAATGTACTCTAATTAATCCATATTCAACTATGGAAATCTACTAGCTAAGCAATACTGAGTATTCTATTCACTTTTTATTTTTACATTGTTACAAGCCAAGACTTATGCTGATTTTATAAACACTGTTTATACTGATCTTAATTTACCATTTGTGCTTATCATAGTTTAATTATATTAAAATCAGACCACGGTATTGACGACTTTTATTCCAAATTTTCCTGTGACTTCTTTTGTTTCACTATTAAGGGGAACAGTCTGGTTTATTTTGATAGAATAATTGAAATTCACTGAAATAATAAAGCTTACTCAGTTAACATATCAAGTTGGTGTACCCCTGCCGCACAGCCTGGACAGATCGCAGCTCTGGCAAAAACATTTTTCTGGCAGCAATCCTTTCATAAACAAGAAAGGCTTTCTTTTTTTCATTTTTTCATTTTTTAGGGGTCGGGGCTATTTAACACCAAAAAAAAAAAAAGCCTCTTTTTGAAACTCGAGCATTATTTAGAGCCAGGTGATTAAAAATTTATTTGTCATTATTCCATAATTGATAAAAAAATTAATTTTTTCCTGCAAACTCTTCTGCTTCTGTATCTTTAGCCCATCTCAGCTACAACACTACCACCAGCCTTTTCATAACAAAGTAGTGGAAAAGCATGTACTCTTCAATGCATGTATTCCAAGCCTGACACAATGCAGGTAGAGCTGTGGAAAGAGGAGAGTCGCACCCTTCACCAGCTCATTCTGTCTTACAGTGAGGCTGCTCTCACTGCATGGTCCTGGAGGAATGTTTGTGCTAAATTAGAGATCAAGGACCAGCTCCTACTGCTGAAACCGAGTGGCACTGAGAGGTTTATGCTAACCCTGCCCAGGCACAGCTCCTTCATCAGGATGGGTATTGGTGCCATGGTGCAAATTGTCCTGTGATCTCTACGATGACCTGGATGTCCAGGACATAATTACCCCTGTCCATCTGGGAATTTCTTTCAGAGAAAGAAGAGCCAGCAATGTCAATGATCAGGGGTCCAATGCTTAACTTTGGTTTATAGGCCTCTTTATTTAAGTTTGATTTATGGGCCTTTCTGTCCCTGGTACAGCATACACCCTCTGCTCTGTCTAGGAACAGTCTTACAGAGCCTGTTCACATCAGCAGAGGGCCTGAGACATGGCTTGCATTGTGACTGTTTATGTCTGAGGGTATATGAAGCATAGAATTATAGAATCGTTAAAGTTGGAAATGACCTCTAACATTACCAAGTCCAACCATTTGCAGCCCAAAAATCCATAGATTTCCCAGACAGGAGGGGAAATAAAGGAAGCATATTCAGACAGGGAATGAGTCAAAGCTGAACAGTGAACAGCTGAACAATGAAAAAGGCCTGAATTTGTTTGGTTGCAAATGTTGAAAAGTGTGTCATGAATATGGCAGAGAACTTAAAAATCAGGTCCCTGCTTTCCCTTCATTTTTCTCTGGGTATCCATCTTAAAACACCTAGAGATTACTCAGATGAATGCTAAGGGCTAATAATTGCAGCAGAAGTAAACAGAACCGTACTTTGACCTAATGAAACCCTAAAATTGCCAAGTTTTCTGAAAAATCCAGCTGGAAAGCACGATACATGGGGGGAAACAATATCACAGGACTGTTCTTCCTTTTTCTCAGCACCTTCAGTAACAACATGCACAAGGAAGATAACAATACCACCAGGGTGTCATGAAGATAAATTCATTAATATTTGCAGAGAAATAGAGTACTACAATGAGAGTACCATGGAAAAGCCTGTGAGAAAATGAGTGATTCTCTATTCAGTGCAGCATTTGAAAGGTGAGTGGTAAATAATGGATGGAGCATACGTTGAGACATGAGTCTGAAAAGAAATACTGAACAACTACCTACTCACTGAGCTCTGTTCATCCTTTCCTGACCCTGCTATCTGCACCTCCCATGAAGTGTGTAAAAGGAAAATAAATGCTGTCTGGCTTTGGAGCAGCTGTGTAGCCTTAATCTCACCTAATTTAAGTTTATAGAATAAGATACATAGTCTGTGAGCTCCCTGCAGTCCGTGAAAAGAGCTAGGTACCTTGGGAAGCAATTCATCATGCTATCTCTGACACCCACGTTAGAATGGGGTGATCACTGTCTGGTGGTGTCTACCTCTTTTCCTGAACACACACTGACAGAGGGCAGAGAAACAACTCATCTTAGTCCTGCAGTGTTGAAATTACTTCAGTGTTTAGATTAATCCCGCCCTAAATCTCAGTCTGAACTGTACAGTGTGCCATCCCAAAACAGGTTAATCATTTTAACTGCCTTGTTTTCCTTCTAGTTTTCTAGAATCATGATCTGGTTTGCACTGTAAAGGTGCTGAAATTTGCATTAGACTGTCACTGACAAGATGTTTCAAAGATGCCATTTGCGGAGCAGCCGGAAAGTGGTGGAGTGATGCCTGATTAGATGTGGAACAGTTGTTTTTGTTTTCACTAGTATTAACTGGAGAAGAATCCCTCCCTTTCTCTATGTCACTGTATGTAAAAGGTTCCTTCATAGTACAAGCAACTGAGAAAATTATGTGATTTAGAAAAAAGCTGTTTTGCATTAGGAAACAAGTATCCTTTCTTATCCTGGGAAAATTATTTTATTCATTCATATCACAAATCTGACCTTTGTATTATGCCAGGATGAGGAATTAGACATATTGCATAAACCTGTTAGCAAATAATACAGAAGAAATTTTATTTTGGGATTGAATATGCATTTAATTTTAAATGCAAGACAACTGGGAGAAATAAAAGCTCAAGAAAACAAACTTGGTTGCATTTAAATGGGGAGGCAGATATTTTTCAGGTATAATTTTTTTTAAATTAATTTATTGGTTTTTTTATTATTCAAATGGATCTGTGACAGCTTACTTCTATATTACAAAGACCAGGCCCTTACAAGTGTCTGAGGACTGAACTTCTAGTTTTGAAATGATAAGTAACTAGCTTGGATTTAAATAATTTTTGATTTTCATTAAACCCTTTCTGAGCTCAAATCCAGCTGTATTTTATTTGCTATTACTTATTTTCTTTTTCCTGGATTGCTATTACAAGGCATTGTTTTTAAATGAAGTCCAGTCCATATCTTTTGATGGTTAAATTTAAAAACATACTTTGACAGAGCATTCCAGGAAAATGCAGAATAAGAGGTTAATTAACAGAATACTCAACAATCAATCATCTTCAATTAAAATTTGGCTATAGTTAATGCAGTCACAAGTCTGTGTCAGCCTCTGCGCTCCAGGGACAAGTCAAATACATAATGCAAATCCACCCTACTTCTCTTCATAACATTAATATTCATTCTATAAAATTTTCATGGTAGATGAAGTTCTGCATTTTATTTTCTGACAGTAACTCAAGACAGTAGTTTTATGCTGGTCTTTTTGTTTGTTTTCTTTATTCACTAAACACTCCTGTTACTTGTATCCCTGATCAGGCAAATACTTTGCCACATGCTGACACTAAAATCTACTGCATCCTATAATCAGTGCTGAAAACAAATAAATAGATCAAACCGCTAACCAAAGGAGACACTATCAAAGATCACTCTTTGGTGAATAAGGTTCACTATGGCTTTAGAAGTCACCTTAATAAAAGGCAAGGTGGCTTCCAAATGCCATCTCAGGTGTCAGGTAAATTCCCTACTTTTAGCTATCTAAAACCATTGCTAGTTTTAGACTTCTGCAGTGACCTACAGGAAGTAATCATTTGTAGACTGGATAACCAGAACAGAATTGCAGTGGACTGATTTTAAATCGTTGACACTTTCAGTTGTTAAAAAAATTTTACTGGAGGTTAGTGTTTGTTGACTACATAAAGACACTTATTTGCTTCATTTAAAAAGAAGCTTAAATTGATTCAAGTAACTTTGCACTGCAGTGGATGAAGCATACTCACATAGTTTGCTCCAGAAATGATATGTGATAGAGAGGTGATGCTAAGCAGTTAGAAAGTAAAACACACTTAAGTACACGTGTTCTGCAGTGAACATCTCCCCATGTCCCAGAGGGCCCAACCACACCAGATAATGTGCTGAATAAACACTTTCTAAACGATGAAATTTGTTTCACATTTTTCTGAAGGTCCATGAAGTGTGTCCTACATGTTCAATGTCCAAGACATGCAGTGGCACTCTCTATATTCTCCTCTATTCACAAGTTTGCAGAAATGAAGACAAAGGCTTCTGTACACTCCTTCCCTCAGCTGTTATCTACACGTATTTATATTACTTTGCTAATTTATTAAATTATTACTGTGATCCCAGATGCACAACTTCAGCCTGTAAACAGAGAACTTCTTCTGGGTAGTCTGGACAGTGCAAACCCCCAGAGCTACTTCTGTGGGTAGCCATGGGTAAAACTCGCAAAGAATGATCCAAGAAAGGACCAACTCTGGCTAGAAATGCTACTTGAAAAACTGTCTGTGGCTGCAGAGTAGTTTAATGTGGAATGGTTGCAAGAAACTAAAGAGGTCTCAGATGTTGGTGCCTGATGATACTAGTTAGGATTCAAGGCATTTTCAATGTCTCATAGCACGCAGGAAGGCTAATGGTCAGACACCTGACTTGCCATCCATAAATAACTGAATTGCGACTTGCAAGCATGAGGCAAAACTTAGAGCTATGTAATGTTTTGAAGTTTTTCTATATTTGTCTTTTAAAACGTGTTTTGGTCCATTCATTTTTTGTTTCAGCTTTTGAAAGTGTAACAATTAACTCAGGGAGTACATTAGACTAGATTAATTTTAATACCCCTTTAGATACTTATCAGTCATATGTTACTTAATACTCTTTTTCTGAAAGGTTGTTTGGAAATCAGATATTTTCATTTACTGTAAGGTCTGAATTGAAATGTGTCTTATGCAGTAACTGAAATTCATGATGCAGTAGCTATAAATCAAAACTATGTAAACAATTTTGTTTAGTGTGTAGACATTTTTCTCCATGCTTCAGGACCTTAATACTCATTTCTTTATGCTGACCTTTGCTCTTGTCCATTGACTATTCTGTCACTATCTGCCAGTTTTCCATAACTATTCATGCCACATATGCTGTCCTTTCTGCTATATTATCCAGCTGTTCCACAGTGTGCTTCTTTTTCTCCCTCAATTCTCCTTCTCTGAAAGTCTTGAAGAAACATCTGTATAAAGTTCCAAGCAAAGAATAAGTTAACTGCATGAGGTTTTTTGACTCCTGAAAAGACTTAAAATGTCTATAATGTGTTCATTTTACTTGCTTCCTTTGGTTTTTTTCCCTGTGTTTTTTTCCTCTGTTTCAACCTAGTCCATGTTAAGCTGCATTACTTTTTGCTTAATGAGCTAAAATGTTAGGGCAGATATGTTGAAGACTTTAAGAAATCTGCATTGAGTTCTGTACATAAATGAATTATGTTTTTGAGTCATAACCAGATAAAAGATAGCAACCTTATTTAATTTGATAAGGATGTCTCTTGAAACAGTCAGAAAATGTTCCGCTTTTCACCATCCTTCCAAACTGAACTACATTTTATTTTCCAGTTTTAAGCCAAAGTATGTTCTGAGTTGCCAAACAGGAGAATCGACGTACAACTAATATTATTCCAAAGTAGGTTGCTGAGTGACATTTTGAATTATGTATTCCCACTATTGTGCCTAACCCCCTTCCAGTCTCTAATTGTGGGTCTCTTTTTATGCATTTTAAGTAGTTTTTCATCTTGACTGAATTCTAATTTTATCTGAACCTTTGCAAGTATGTGTGCTAATTATACAAAAAATCATTTTGCATTCATTTGGAAACTAGAACATGTTTTCAACAAAATGTTTCCATTTCATAAATGTGAAATTACAACTACTAGCTTTGTCACTCAAAAAGATTTTTTTAATGTTATATTTTAGAATATATTTATGAGATATACAAGTAAATTTACACTTGTTTTCTGCAGTTTATTGTAGTATTTCTGTCAATAAGACAAAAATAACCTAAAAAATATATGTATGTATTTCTAAGAAAAGATACAGATTAAAATACAAGGCAAAGTTAAGTTTTTTATTTTAGAGTAATTTTAGAGTCCTTTCGCAAAAAGTTACAGTGTTCCTTTTACGAATTTATTTTAGCTATGATATAATTTCATTTTGATTTTATATATTTAAAATGATCCCACTCTATTTCTGATTACACATGTAATAATAGGTATTATTTTAAAATGAAAGTACCCACAAAGGAGATAGCTTTCTAATTACTTCTTATCTAGTACTGAAAAGGAAGGACAATGAAACAAAAATGATCACTTGAATATATAAGTGCTTATTTATTAAATGATTGAAAGTGTAAAGGAAATAACTAATTTTAAAGTCAATTTGAAATGTAATTCCCCATTATGCCATCAGTGATCCAGGCACACTGTGATTTACCAATGAAAAATTCAACCTCATATTAGGCAAGAGAAGACCTATGTCAATAGTTGCTACACTACATGAGCACTGGTTTTCAACAGAGGTAACTTGATGCAAGATGGATGCAGTGCATTGTTTTGACACAATTCAAAAGTTGTTTAGCTTTATTATAGAGCTATGATAATAAAAAAAAGCTGTTGATGAATGTGTTATCTTTCTGTTTCAGTTAAGAAAATTATGTCTTGCTAATGCTGCTGTTCTTTTGTAGCTAAACTTCACCTACAATTCTCTTTTAACTAGAATTCATTGTGTTCATCATAGAAAACATAAATCCTGCAATGTCTCCCCAGTGAAATAGAACAATGTGCTACAATTTGCCATTCAATAAAAATCAAACAGTTACCAGGACCACTGGAAAAATAAGGCTCTGGAACAATATTCTAATAGGGATAAATTGGATTAATAACCGAAACGGTTTTGAAGAAGAATGCCAGTGTAAAACAAGTGACAGATTTCTTTGAACACAAAGTCACTAATCAGTCATTCTGTCAGGGAAGTGATCTAAGACTACACTGTTCAAAAAAGTAGTGATTTTGTCCTGACAATGCTTTCATATTTCCTTCTCTGATCCAGGTGAAACATAAACTTTTATTTTTGGTAAGATCAGTATTTACTGGTATCAGAAAACCGTTCAATGTAACTTTGTGTGCCAGCATGACTGGGACAGCAGGTAAGTGTGGCCATAGGCAAAGGGGAAGAACTAGCTCCATCAGTGGCTGTGACTTTTCAAACTGGTTTAAACTGTTTCTGATACCAAATGCCTTTGGTGTGGTAACAGCACTTTCTCTAGTAATGTGAGGAATTTCAAACTTGAGTTTTGATGCATCACTGAGCCTTTGTCCTGAAGGTAAAAGGACTCTACATGAAGAGTCTTTTATTCATCTTCATAGACTAATGATTGAACTGAATTGAAATGAATTAATAGATTGAAACCTACCTGATAGTTTTGGAGGTTTCTGATTTCTCTGAAGCAACATCTGGAAGGACCCCTGAGCTAAATAGTCCCTCATTTCCTATCCAGGGAACTGAGGGACGGCACTTGATCTTCAAAATAAAGGGAGAAACAACCTGAAAGATGTTAAAAACACCAGCTCAGAGATCGCCACTATCTAGGCAAGCGAGTAACTACAGACGGTTTCCAAAAATCTATTTTTCATAGCAGTGGTCATTTTCCTAGTGTTTTCCTGTCAAAACATATTGTGTAATGGACACAGGGCTTGTACTTTGTACTGTGTCAACTGACTCCTTGGGAAGAAGATATTAACATACCTTCTGCTATGTTTCAGATGTGCAGCTTCTGATTGCTATGGTTACACTGAGAGCAGAGTACCAGACCAACATTCTGGCTTGGGTATGGTGGCACCAACTGCAACAGCAGTAACTATGTTTTCACAATATCACTTGGGAAAAGTATGTGATATCAGCTGAAAATGCAAAATAGCAGCAAATAAAAGAAAAAGCAAGCAATGCTTTAAAAAGAGCACAGTTGGGGCAACTTAGAATAGTATATAGCTCCTGCTGGCTGCTCTGCTCTTCTGGAAGAAATCGTTAGCCCTTTGTAAACCTGAAAGAAACAGCACTGGGTCTGCTCTTCAGCTGCCACTGCCTCAAGCTTGGCAGACTGGCTTAAATGGCCACCAATCCCAGTTAAACCTAATGTGCTGGACTGTGGACTGATGTGGTTGGGAAGCAAACACACTGGTTTTGCTGTGGGCACAGTAACCTCCACAGAGAGGTGCAGCAGAGGCTGAGGGCAGTATCTGCTGAAGTTGTTCCAGCATGAATCAACACAGGTTTCCTTGTGTCACCCTTCTTTAAGGCACTCTTATACAATTGGCTTGCTGTTGTTAATGAGGAAAATAGCCTTTTGTCTAACTCTCTTCTGAGGATTCAGTTAGCATTAAAGAGCCTGAGGCTTGGTCTCCAGCATTTCATGTGGCAAATGGTATATGTGGTGACCCGGACAGAGGTCACCTTCAGACAGCGATCACGTTTTCTTACCTTCTCTGTCTTTCTCCTTCAGGGCCTTACTAGCACAGTAGCTCTAATGAATCCTCTTCCTGAGAAGGCTGATATCTTCTCATAAGAAGACTAGTAGTGTAAAAGGTCTATTTCTTAGTAAATTGCTAAAGCACAAGGCACTGAACAAAATTAAAATTGACATTTTCCAGAGGCTTTCATCTAGTTCTTCCTCCCTGGAATTTAACTCATCCTGTATATATATTACCTTTCCCAATAAGAAGTGTTACCTGAGTTGCTAATTTACTCTTAATTCTGGACTGTACAAATCCATTCTGACTTGGTAAAGGTTACACTTAGAACCAAACTATATACTTACTAAATCTGGCAAAAAAAACCTCTCAACTTTTCCATGGGTCTCAGCCCTTAAGCCAAGATAATTCAAACTGGTTTTTATCTTTATAGCATGAGTCTGTCCAACATACAAGCTCCACTATCCATTCAAAGCACAGGGGGGATCTTGCACACTAACTCTGCAGTGTGATTTAGGACCTCTACACAGTCACATGATTTCCATTTGATCCTGTTCTTGACACTGAAAATTTAGAAGAATGACAAGTAAATCGTAGCATCTAAAGAGTTGTCACCTGTGGCTATTTGGTCCTCCACCTCTCCTTTTTTCCTGGACCAAGGTTACAACTGCCTCAGGCAAATAGCAATACAGAATATGTGAATGATCCTCAGCCACTTTACAGCAGAGTCTATGAGCTCAGCATAAACTTTTCATACAGAACATAAACTGTTGGGGTTTGGACCAACATGGTAACCCATGGACTTGCATTTGATCCACCTAACTCCTGGCTGGGAGGTGGTTTTCTGGATGAGCATGTGTTGCACAGGTCACAGCACTGCTCATGAGGGATTTTGTTTTGCGAACAGCAGCACACTGATAATGTTTTAATCTCCTAGATTCACAGTATTGTCTCAGGAGAGGCACCCCTCTGCTTCCCCCCATTACCTCTTTTACACTGGGCAAGACAGAGCATTTCACAGATGCACTTCTCCATCCCCACCTTTACTGCAAGGTGACTAAGTCATGAATGAAGCTGCCAATAGCCATGAATTTAAGAACCACATATCAGTTCTGGTTTATTTTGACAAGCCTAAAAACTTTGAGCTTATGGTTGCTTTCCAAAGAGCCTATCCCATCTTGCAGTGGAGTGAGTAAACTCAAAAAGAGGGGAGAAAGCTAGACCAAAATAGATGACTGTGAGCAGGAAACATTACAGCCATGGCAGCACAAGCCATTCTAGCTCCTGAGTCAGAGTCCTGTGTGAGCATGAGTCAAATCCCTTAATTGTGTCAGCACAACCACAGATTTCTAGCTATGGCACTTTATTTGGGCTCCTAAGCAAAGATTAAAGTAGGGAAAAATCCTATGTTTAAAAATTAAATGGTGATCAGAACTAAACCTTTTAAACAGGAGTAAACCCAGGTTAACGTCTAGAAAAACTGTTACCTTAGAGGTATCCTTTAGTGAGGAAAACTATAAGAAGACATTTGCTTAAAAACGGTCACCTTCTTATATGCAACCTGTTTGACTTTACCATACTTTGTGCTACTGGAAAATTCCTAAAGTTCCTTAAAGAAAAAGCATCAAAATATGCCTGGATACTGGCTTGTCGCTCAGTAATAGTAGTCATTTCAGACATACACACACACACACACAGTGAATTGCATATCTAAAATCTACTCAATACTCAAGCTAGTGTGATGAGAAGAAAACCAAAAAAATAATGATATGGAAAAAAAGGGAGGGGAAAAATGCAGTAATCTTAGTGGGCATGCACTGACTGTATATTTTCTTTAAAATATGAAGAATAAGGACCCAGGGGTTTTTTTTATGGCTATGGGTCACCTATACTTGAACTAGTTTTTCATATTCTCGTGATTCTGTTTGCCATATGCAAACCTGACAGTTCTTAAAACATATGTAAATAAGTGTTGTTTACAAAGGCAGTCTGGTCATAGATGTAATGAATCTGAATAGATTTAGCCTTAGCTCAGTTCAGTGTTATTTTCTAAGCTCCTCTCTTCACATGCAAGAGTCTTGCACTTAGAACAGGCTGCCTGAGGTCATAGACAGGATTTAACGAGTGCAAGCCTGCTTAAGGAGGCCGATTTGAACTGAGTGGATACAGAGCCTTATTTATGACACAAACATAATCTGAATGAATTGGTTTATGTCTTGTTCGTGTTTAAGAGTACTGTGCTACACCTATGCAATATTTGCATTGGAAAACATGAGATTTCCATGGGAATGAATCACTAACATTATTCACAAGGCATTCACAAGGATTTTACAGCGGATGTTTCATAAGGAAATCAGGATGGTTACTGTGGCATTGACTTCAAAACAAAATTTGGGTGTTATGTGTCAAATTTTTTCAATTTCTTGTAGTAAAAAAGACTGTCTCACCATCACTTTGAATTTAAAATACAAAATCTCTTACCTTTTAAATAATACCTTTCTCTCCAGAACACTTGCAACCTATCTATCTGCATCACAGTATTAGTGCAGGCATGTTGAACATGGAGAAGCAATTTAGGCAGAATGAGAAAGCAGCGTTTGGAGCACATAAGGTCATCTCTTGAATAGGAGGATTTTCTGCTAGCAGCTGCCACTGCTGAATCTGACCAGTGACTGGAAGGCATCACGCCAGAAGCTAGGACATAAAAAGATCTTTGGGCTGGGAAGCATAAAATTGAAAGAGAGAGGAACTGATCAGCTATTTTTTCTAGTTTTAAAGGTAGGTCAGTAAGGTGAGTGAGGTGATGATTGACAGGGTTGGCACTTGGGGGTTTGTCTAGGGTGGAAAACTACACTAAGGTAAATTTAATTAGCTTTGGAGCCAGTATAGTAACTGCAATGCCTGTCCATGTTATGTACCTTCTTGGTATAGGAGGGCATTTTTCATTTTCAACCTGCCATTAATGTATTCAAGACAAATGGAGAAAGTCATGCTTACTTTATAATAGAAGCGTACACATGAACATTTGCTCTGGTACAAAGTTAGAGCTAAGTCCGTGTCAGGAAAGATTTGTCAGAATAGCCTTCCCGGAAAGCTCTCTTAAGATCGGGAGAGCCTGTATAGGCAGCAAAAGTGCTTTATCTATGTAACATGCACCAGTGCAAAAGTGAAAAATAAGCTGTACCACTTTTGTGCAACAATAAGTGGGTTTCCCCTTGGGATTTTACCTGTATAAAAAGGATGCAAGGTAAAGCACCTCACTGGCCATTTGTATGGCTATCAAGGTTAGTTGTTGTATCAACCTCTATGTCTGCCTAAATTCACCTCCACCTTATTTCATACTATGTCATTCTCAAGACTTGTCCTGGATAAAACCACCACCAGCCAAACTAATGCAATGGTGTATCTATACCATGGTTGCCAAACATGTTCTAATGCAATAATGAGCACATAGAAGAACATATGTAACACATAGGTAACACATTTATTTTGCAGAGATACCCATTGAAGATGACACTATTGACTTGGACTTTACTGCTGAAAAGGTTAACTAATTAATTTTTTTTAACCTTAGAGAAACCAACATGTGTCAGCTCTCCTGTGCTAAAAACACAGTCAAGATAAGGTGCTTTGATTCTGGACTGGGGTGAATTTTCCAAGGTCAGTGACAGCCCAAGAGGACTGGACTGATCTTGCTGAAGTAACCTTGTGGTAAAGTATCCAACAATTGGCTGTGTTACCACTTTGGCATATCTGGCACATACAAGTAATTTTGTGGAAAAATACAGAATTTTTTTCGTTTGGTTTGGTTTGGGGTTTTTTTTAGCAGCAAAGATCCAGTCTTTGTAATTTGCTGTTGTGCTACCTTAGAAGCATTTTTATAGTCCACTCTCCACACAGCACAAAGCTTATCAGACCTAAATTCTATATGTGGCTGAAACTTTCTGTGGACATCCGTATCTATAAGTCTTGTGAACCAGGGAACAGTATGTCCAGGGCATTTCATTATCCTTGGTGATGCAATTTGCATTTGGAATAATCATGTCTACACACAGTGCTCTGGAACCACTATGTCTACTCAGCTGTTACAACATTCCTGCTTTGCATTCCATGTTTTATTGCTTTGCCTCTCTGGTTTTTTCCATGCTGCTTGCTCATCATGTAAGATCCCACCAGAAGGTAGTGGGGTATTTTTCATGATTGCTCTCATTTCATCACAACATTCAAAGTGAGCTCTCTTTTCAAAGGACTACTGATCATCATGCAAGAAGCACTGAAGACCAGAGAGGTTCCTGGTGCTATTTGCATATCCTTAGGGACAGGGACAGAGCTGAAGCTGAGCAGAGATAACTGACTAAGAATTAATGCATGAAATGGTCAGGCTCAGTAGTGATGCAGAACAGGGAGAGCCAGCCATTTCAACAGGGTTTGGGAATATTAGGTTTCAAGAGCCTTACAAGGAGAAACTGCCCTTCAACTGTAAGAATGGAAAATGTCTTTAGAATTTATCTTGGTTTGGTGAAATATACTCATTCATTTTCATCTGAAGGCTCACTGTTCTCATTTGGTAACCATTTCTGCAGAGAGAAGCCCACAGGAAAAATGGCCAGGTTTATCGTGAATGGGTTATGTGCAACAACTAATATAAGCTGTTTGGCTTACTTGAGTTGGCAACAGATGGGCACTTATTGATGAGTCTAAGTATTTGAAGTTAGTTAATTGCATTTAGGTCATTAGGTCATTCTATGATTCTATGAATAATATGACAGATAAAGTTATTATCACTTCAGATCGTACCTGACAGAAAGCAGAATTTTTCCATGGTGTAGCAGATGATCACTATGGGAGACTCACTAATATTAGAATTACACGATGAGTAGGTCCAAGAAGCCTACATTTTTAGAAACACTGGACTATTGACTGCTATTTTTTTTCTTTAAGAGCAAACATAGAGAACAATAGTGCTGTGATTAGTCTTGTCTTTTCAAAAAATCAAGTATATACTAACATCCATGGTTCCCCTGGTTTTGAAGACTTCTGAAGGATGCTTAAGAAAAGAAAAGCTCATTTATACCCAGTCAAGTGGGGTGGCTTTAGACTGTGCATTAACAATACTCAAAACCTTGATGCTTGTTTGGTGATATCTACCTAATGAAAATTATTTTCTCTGTCATGCAGATTCTTCCACAGCAAAGTAAATAGAGAAACACTGAGACATATTGAGTCAGAAAAAAAAGTGGTGAAGGTGCATTCCTCCATCTGATGAAGAAGACAACAGTCTGGAATGCCCTACATTTCACTTGTGAAGTGAGTGCAGATTCGTGAACAAAATGGATGCTCTCTTAGTATAGGAATAGGGAAGTGCATATACCTGAAGGTTTTTAATATATCATACACAGGGATTTTATTGAATTCTGCAAAGGTTTTAATATAATCAAACAAGGTTAGGAAAATCACTTCAGAAGGTATAAGTTAGTTAGGGCAAGAGAGCAGGGGAAAATAGTCTGTGGAACTGTAGAAATACCCTATCCTTTGGGCAGATGAATAAGTTCATGGGGTCCCACACCATGCCCATACTATTTGTTACTTTGCAATGTGGAATGTGGAAGGACAAAGCTGTACCTGCAAACTGCTGTGAGAAGGTGCTACCTCAGTAGACTTGCTGTTAAAGAAAGGCTGACAGACACAAAAAGTAGGGGGTTGTCTTTGAAAAAAAAGCATATATAGAAATATCTGTTTTCTATCTCCTGCAAAAGCTATTTCTGAAGGGTCGTGACCACTCTTCTCTACTCTCTCTCCTTAATCATGCTAAATTTCACTTTTTTTCATTTCTCCATCTTTTTATCACTCTGCTGTGTACAGAGAATCAGTAAATATGCTACCTCTTGACTTCCTTTCCTTTTTGCATGGATGGAATGGGTGTTCATCCAGTGTAGGCACCTGCAGCCATGGTTGCTGCAATGTGGCTTGGTTGGGAAAGGTAAAAAGGAACAGGTAGTCATTACCCAAGAAATAACCTCTGTGCCAAGAATAATAAAATATTGCTCTTCCCTTAATTGCACAATATCCATTCCAAAATACAGAACTATCTTGGCCTGAAGATTTCTTTTTTAATATCTGTGGGTCAGTATGAAGCCATCTTTTAAATAAACAGGATTCTGCCAATTATATAAAATATATCACCAGTTATATAAAATGCTGAGAATCTCTGCAGTTATTAAAATACTTCTGTAGTCAGAATTGGGTGATTTGTAACAACTCAGTTCAAAGCTGAAGGTGTAATAAAAATAAGCCAGAAAATCCAGTACCTGCTGTAACAATAAACTTATCGTGTACTCGTTAGGCCACATGATGTTGCCCTGTTAGATATTAATGACTCTGAGGTAAATGGTAGAATGGGAGAGAAAGGTAACAATGATGAAGGGCTGTTCAGCAGACCTCATTTAAAAGTTGTTTTACATAAGTGGGACTGAGGTCCTTCCTGTACATTGAGACGCTCCAGTGTTCAACTCCAAAGTTGGTATAGAAAATGAATAGTTTTAAATAATTTTTGCATCTTGAAAATTCTGAGGCTCAGCTGCTTCTTTTCCTCACGATTATATAACAAACTATTTTTTCAGTGAAAGAGAAATGTAGTATGGATGGGCAGATGTAGAAGTCTGGTGTGCGAAAGAACTGGATCAGGACTAACCACCATGAGCTCCTTTTATTGTCTGTGGGGGGAAAATGGAAAAAGAAAGAGAGAAAAACCACTTAAGGCATGATTCATACCATCCTAATGTAGGCATCTAAAATAGGTCAGGTTCATTGAGCTCTAAAATGTCTGCTTTTCTCTGTGGACAGAGGCATAGTCACCCTAGGGAATCACTTGCTTAGATGTGGATATCTATGCTATCAAGTAAGGTGAGATGATTTCCACCCCATGCAACTTTTGTGACCAAGAATAAATATCTATAAAGAAAGAAACACTGCCTCTCTAAAAAAAAGGGCTACTAATAGAATGATACGTGCTAAAACTCGTTCCACATTCCCTACAATGACCTAGATTCTATAAAACTTAAAGACTGAAATCTCTAGCACAAAGGAAAGCATGTTATAATACTGTGTTATCCTTCATTCTGACTTGTGAAAGTGATTGCTCACTAAACTTAAAACTAACACATGCCAAGAAGTCCATAGCAGTGATCCAATTTAAGATGTGCACAGGGAATTAATTGCTGATTAGTATGTGTATTATAATTAGTGTATATAGCAGTACATCAGTATCTTAGCATATCTATACAAATATGTATATATATATGTCCTAATAGAACTATTAAAAGGCAATTATAGTTAACAGTTGTAGTTTCATACATTAACACATGCAGTATATTGGTATGCAAACTAAATATATCTATGAAAAAATGTAAATATAAAGACAATAAGAACATGTTCCTATGTTATTCTGATTTTCTGAAGGACTACTTAGCACAATAGAAATCTTAGTGCTGACATACTTCATCACTAGCTGAGGAAAAGAAAAAACCTTCATTGAATACTTCTGATTTGCATTTAGAAAGAAAAATAGAGTCTGCATTGCCAAACTATCATGTATTCTGACATTTTCCAAAGCAGATGGTAAAGAGCATCTATTAATTGTTTTAATTGGCAGGACTAGATAACTTGATTAAAAGCTTTTAAAAAGAATTTGTACTGCTGTGCATTGGCAAAAAGCTTTGGCATACTGGAGAAGTCCAAAAGGCCTGGAAAAATCTAATGCCGTGTTGATATTTCAACAATGTAAACAGGATGACCGGGGTAACTGTAGATGAGTTAACTTGACCTTGGTTCCATGTGAAAGAATGGAACAGCTGATATGGGACTCTGTTCATAAGGAAATAGAAAATGGTAACATAATTACTGCCAGTCAACATGACTTTATGCAAAACAGGTTAAGTTAAACAAACTGCATAATACTTTTACGAGATAAGAATTTTGATTATTTTATTTGTTTAATAAAAGTAACTATGTTGACAAAACAATGTCTTTAAGACTTCCGTTAAGCATTGACACCACATGACACTCTGACTAAATGTTACACCAGAACAAAACCAGGACAACATATAATAAATGAGACCAAACTGTATAACTCAGAAATTCAATGTATAATTGTTAACTAAGACTTACCAAGTATTGCCAGTGTGCTGCTGCAAAGATCCTTTCATGTCTTAGACGCTGTTATTCAAAACCTTTACCTATGGCATGAGAAAAAAAGATCCATAAACTAAACTATAGTAATAACTCTAAATTATGCAAATGACAAAAGGAGAGATTATGAGGACAGATTACAAACAGAAAGGGACTCAGACAACTCTGTAGCTAAGTAGAAATGATATAGGTATAAATATTGATGATTAAAAACTCTTTTCAGAGGAGAACATGGAGATTACACTTGCAGGACTAAAAGGTTAGCCAATGTTTTTTGGTCAATTTTTTAGTATAAAATAGCATAAAATTAGTTAGTGTGATCCACAGTTTTACTCTGGAAGGGGTGACAGCTGGTCTTATGAGTACGGTGGTCAGACCAAATTAAGCTCTCCATAGAGAATAGCAGAAGCAATGAAAGCTACCACCCTACAAACACATATTACTCTGTTTCAGACTATACAAACAGAGCAATTTCTCTAGGATATTGCAAACACAGCAGATGAAGAAATGTTTAGCAGGGGTTATGTCCATCTGCATAAATAAGGCACAGTAGAACAGCAGGGAATTTTTCCTTGTTGTGTTTGGGGAAACAAGGCTTTGGCTATGTTATTTGTAAATAAGATTGCACATTTGTGGTCTTTTTGTTTTTGTTTTGGATTTTTATTTTATTTTAGTAAGCACAAAACAAGTCTCAGAGTGAATAAAAAAGCTTGAGGCAGTGGTGAAATTTTTTGAGATTTTTCATGGGAAACCTATACTTACAGTGTCCACTCCTTATTTTCCTGTCCCCTGGTCCCCAGGGATTTGCTGTGTAAGAGTTGGAATGCTCCCCTGGTCCCTCCCTGGACAGTCATCATTGGCATGGAAGGACAGAGCTGTCTGTCGCACATACATACACACACCATCCCCAATTAACTCTCTTCCTCCAGTCTCCCTTCTCCAGGAGCACCAGAGAAAGACACTAATTTTCCACTCCTTTTTTTCCTTTCTGGCATAATTTAAAAGGGAAAGATGATAAAGACTCTCTTCAGGTCTCACCTCACTCTTGTAGTTCAGAAAGGAGAAAGCATATATAAATGAAGTTTATATGACCTGAGAAGCTATATGAGATTGCATGCAGCCAGCCACAGGACTCTGATCTCTTAGTCTTCTCCAAACCCCAGGGCCAGGGTTTCAGATGGAAACCATGGAGCAGGAAAAGGGGCCACTCAGTGTTTAGATTTCATTTCTGTATGGAGCCCAATCTGAAGTTTGAAGAAACTGCTTGGGGTTTGGCAACCTGGTAGAGCTAGGTAGGCTGCTGTAGGGAAGCAGAGGTGAAGCTGAAGAGAAAAAAGTGGGGAGATGCATATCTCTTGGTATTACTCAGTGTCTGTGGATAAGACAGAAGTAATGGTTGATGATGTGATGGGGAATCAAACTGGTGCATCAGGTCATGTTGTGAGGGTGCTGCCCTGGAACACAGGCATATACCCCACACACTTAAGGGTGCAAAGTATCTTTGGTGACTTACTACCTTACTGTCCTGCAGACTTTCCTCTCTGATCTGACACATGATCATATATCTGACCAGTAAAACCAGGGGTTTGTCAATCAGCTGCATCTAGTATATCAGTTCATGGAGCAGAAGAGCCTGCAGCAAAAATGGGTGCAATGTGGATCAAATGGAGAGAAGTGTTAGGCAGGAGCAAGAGTACAAATCTCATGGTTGATGCATGAGATTTGACAGACTGGGAACCGAGAGGTAAATTGGGGGCAGGACTGATATCAGTGCTGGGAGAATTCAGGAGTCAAAAAAATTACCTAATCTAATAGCTGCTGATACTCATATGGAATGTGAAGATCAATAAAGATCAAGAGAGATAAAATGGATGGTTTATAAATAAAGCACTGATGAACAACATCCCTGCCCCTCAACATCTTCACCATCAAGGATATTTTGGGCTTCTGCTTTTAATCCTTCTTCTAAATAGTCTGCATTTCTACCCTCTCTAAAACAATGACCCAACAGCTGGTGTCTTCCTTCTTTCTCTACCATCATCAACAAACCATCTGTGAAGAGGGAAAGGGAAAAAATGAAATGTCTATATTTTGCTCTCCCCTGGCTTCCCTTGCTGGCTAAGCATCTGTCCCACAGCTGTCACACAGCACTTGGAGAGCAATGAGTTACCTTAAAGTCCAAACGTCTTCCAGTTTTCTGATTTTCAGAAAAATCATCAGTGTTGTGCCCCATAATGCCTAAAATGTTTCCTGAAGATTTCCAATAAATTCCAAAGTGGTCACATTGTATCCAGGGAGGCAAGTAATCAAATGCATATATTCATCTGGCCATGTAAAAGAGAGGGGATAAGTGTAAGCTAGTTCTTTAGAGTCCCTCTATGGCAAATGGAGGACAGTTATTTTCTAATGGAAATATGTCATACCTTTTTTAAGCCATTGTGTTTTGACTGTTGATACCAAAACTGCATACAAATGAATTTAAGATATATTAAGCATATCTTGAACACTTCTTTCAAAACAATTTGAATGTTTTTGTTAAATGAGCAGAGCACACAATGTCGAGTCCATGCTGGCATCAGGGTTTTATGCTACAGGAGCTCTAAAGATGCCCTAACTGGAATGAAGGTGATGTGAAGTGTGGCGTGATGAGAGGGGATGGACATAAACTTCCTGGTACAAAGTTAATGTCTTAATTATTTGTAAAAAAAAATTGAATTAGTAGTTGTAATTGTACAAATCAACACCTACATCATATGGCTACATATTATCTCTTCCATTATTAAGAGGCACATAAACCCAGATTCACCATACCAACTGATAGACTTCAGAACTAGCTGAAGAAAGGATTAATAACTCTCCCTTCATTACTTTGGAGGAATTCTAGAAGCTAAAATGCATTAGTACACATTAGTATACGACTTCTGGATACCTATGTTTAGCTGATATGACCACCACCTCACTAAATATGCAGGGACAATAGACTCAGCTGACTTTACAGCATTTTTTCACTTATTCCATCACTTATGGATATAACTTAATGGCCACTCAAGACTTGTATAGAAAGACTTAAATATCATAATTTAGTTTGATCACAAGTTGTTCATGCTGCAGAGGATATCAAATCACTGAACACTCTACAGTTGGCTTTAAAATCCATGCTGCTGTAACAAACACAACTTAAATTGAGAATATCTATTCTTAAGTGATTCATTAAACCTACAAAAAAGTATAAGATTTATCCAAGAAAAATAACAGAATGGGCTTGTTGAGAGAAAATAGGTCTTGTGGATTGTGATGGTTTTCTACAGATATAACATCTCTTCCAGAAATGCAGAGTACAACTGCTGCATTTCTGCAAAATACCCCTGGTCTATTCAGCACTAAAATTTTATAATGAGGGACAGAAGTTAATTTGAAACTAATGAATATTGCCAGTTCTGTGGGGTCATTCTCAAATAAAAGGGAACCTTGCCAATTATGTGTGCTCCTGAGTCTTGCTGAAACAATTCAGAGGGAACTGAAACACAGGAAGTTCCACCTGAAAATGGGGAAGAACTTTACTGTGCAGGTGGCCAAGTACTGGATCAGGTTGCCCAGAGAGGTTGTGGAGTCTCCTTCCTTGGAGATATTCATGAGGCATCTGGGCACAATCTTGAGCACCATTCTCAAGGGGACCTTGCCTGAACCGGGAGGTTGGACTAGATGACCTCTAGTGGTCCCTTCCAACCTTAGTCACCCTGTGATTCAACAAATGCTTTGTAAGATTTTAAGATTTTTCAAAACATTGAAATCCAAGTGGAGGTAAGATATCTGTTTAAAGTAATACATTAATTTGATGTTTGTATGCTTGTGGTTACAAAGTTGAACCTGCACATGGAAAAAGCAAATAAAAATTAATTATAGACAGCCTTCAAAAGTGAGAAACAGGAAAACCTACTTTGTTTCTTCCCACTAAATCAACAAGTCATTATATTACCAGCCTAAAGGATTGGTAATGTGAGGATGTCTGAGTGGGAATGTTTTGAGGACTGTGATTTTTATCTTGCAGGTATTTCTTTAAATATAGCCAACACAGTAGAGTGGCAGACAACTGTTGTTTTTAAACTTGATTATCCTGCAAGAATATCAAGATCACTTACCCATGGGTATTTTTCAGCAAATGTTCAATTAACAACTTGACAGCCAACCATTGACTTGAAAACTATCTGATCTTTCCACAATCAATAAATTGTACCCGTGTAATTTATACTGTTGTGATACAGTTACATGTTTAACCCATTTGTTGTGCTTGTCCCAGTCCTAAACAAAACAGAAAAGGTAATTTTGTTACAAAAAGGGACACCTTTTTAGGAAATAGTTACAGAGGAGACTTCTGTAAATACATAGGTTGGCAAGAGTAAACCAAAGGCCAAACTACAGTGTAGCCCAGGAATCTCTCACCCGGTCTAAGTTTGTTGGGACAGAAGTTTTTGTTAGCAGACAAACTGAGAACACTCTGTACCAGAAACAAAAGGTCCTTTCAGCTCACTGGAGGGTGTAAGAAAAAGATACCCCTAGAAGGGTTCATTTCTGAGGCATCTTCCAGGTCCTTATAAAACTCCAGCTGAAGAAAGGGTTTTCTTTGGTTTGGTTACTGCAAGGTAGTGGACTGAGTCTTAGCTCACTGATCCACTTCCATACCAGCTGCACTCAAGAGATGACAGCAGCTCTTGCAAGATCTGAGTTTGGAGTTATTCACGTTTAAAAAATCTGCTTCTGTAACCTTCAAAATTTTTACAAGTGAGCAAAGAGTGTCTCGAAAGAGAATTGTGTAGGAATTAAGCGAGGCATCCAGAAACACTCCCTTATTGTATGATTAAACGCAACAGATGACATTAAAAACATGTTCATTTGCCACGATTACCTCATTCTCTTCTGTTATATGTATTGTTTCTTTGCTTAATCAGCAGTTTAACTAAAAGCACACTCTTCAGTTGTATTTGATTTTGTGGTTTCACATTTTAGTAATGAACATGTCATGTTCACATGAATATTTTAGATATATTAAATAATCGTTTTATTTTGTGATCATGAGCACTTGGTAGAACAGGTGTGAATTTTTTTTTTTTTTTTTTTTTGGTGGGACTTACTTAACAGTAATTATTTTTAGCAAGTTATTATTATTAGACATGCAAATTGCCTTCTACCATGGTAGTAATTGATAAAACAAGGACCTTGGAGATGCCCACTCCTCTTTCTTTTGCCCCACAAACTATAACAGAGTCTGTACCACAGGTAGGGTGTTTCAACCATGATGCCCAAAACCTGGCAGAAAGTTTTATTCAACCTCTCTCATAGGCACATGAAACTGCATACATTTCTAGTGCCAGTAGTTTTGTACTCATTTTGTTGTGATGCTTGGTCATTCTGAAATTAATAGTTCACAGAATATGCCGAGTTGGAAGGGACTCACGAGGATCATCGAGTCCAACCCTTAGCCCAGCACAGGACCAACCCCAAGAGTCACACCAAGTGCCTGAGAGTATTGTCCAAAAGCTTCTTGAACTCTGCCAGACTTGCACCTAAGCTGCACATCTGAAAAAATGCTTCCAAAAATATATTTAAAAAGATCCTCCACCTCTTCTTTCAGCACACGTGTTGCCTTTTGTGCTTCGCTCATGTATATGAGCCCACCAAAATACGGAAGGCTGGCACGTTTTAGTTCTTTACATGCTGAGCATGCCTGCAGCATCCTTCAGTTAGGTAACCGGCAAGGTGAAGCTGCTGCTTGTCAGCCACACCATTCATGGGACTGCGGAATCGCCTGTCTCTCATTCGACTCCTCACTTCAGCAATCTTCCTCAACTCATTGCATATGTACAATATATACATTACAAAATGGAAGAAGGCCCACCATTAATTACTCATCTACACAATGTCTAGCACAATGGAAGCCTGAGGCTGTAGTGAGTTTCCCAGACGCTGTCTAAATAATGCAGATAGATGATAATTCTCCTTGAAAGCAGTCAGCCCATTCTGAGGGCAAGCCTTCCTTACTTTATTCACATAAAACTTCCACTGAAGGGGTACACTGAGAAAAGCAGGCAAGATTTTCCTCTGTAGTGGCTCTATTTCCCCAAATGTCTCTTCATCTTCCCAGTAGTCTTATGTGTGCACAAATGAGATCAGCAAATGTTTTGCACGAGTAAGAATTGCACCAATAGCATATCCCAAACAGGAAGAGTAAGTGCTGATTCATAATCACAGTTTTATACTCTTTATTTTGCACAATCAATTAAGTAGGTAGAAAAAGAAAACGAAAAAAAAGAAAGAGAGAGAAAGAGAAGATTGGATTTTTTCTCTTTCGGCAGTAATAATCCTGGGGCTATTTATAAGGTGTATATATCACAGAAATCCAATAAAACAGGACTGGAAGTAAACATGAGATCATCTAGGCTATCACACTGCCCTGAGTCAGGACAACTGTACTTGTGCCATTCCTGAGAAATATTTGCACAGCTTAAAATGCTCCAGTGATAGGGTCTAAAAAAAAACTCTTGACAGTCTACTCTAGGACTGCATTACCCCTGCTGTTAGGAAAATTATCCTGATGTCAAGATAAATGATGGAGGAAGTCCATTCTGAAGTTTTTTTAAAGAAAAAAAAAATCTAGAGGAAAAAGAGCTACTACCTAAAGCAGGTGCAAAGGCCATCTGAAATAAAGGCAAATAGCCAAATGAATTGTAAGGCAGAGGGGAAAGCTGAATGCCTGGGATGGTTTTGCTAGAGAACAGCCTCCAAGAGCACTAAGAAACAAACAGGAAAATAAGGCTGGAATGACGTGCCTAAGGAAAAAAAGTAAACAAATAGGTTTTCAAAAAGAAAGCTACCTGGAAAAAACTGAATTGAAAAAAGCAGGAAACAAATGAACAAAACAAACAAACCGTCTTCTGTTGGAGTGCTGGGGTGTTTGTGCAAATAAGCCTTCACAAATTTTCTGTAAATATTGCATCAAAGAAATATTGAATTCTATCATCCGTTCTCTTCTCGGAGAGAAATGCCCTAAAGGACTCTAGATCTTGGCTATCTATATGGGTCAGAAAAGTACATTACAAAACTTCTTTATTTTAAAAAACCAAACAAATAAAAACAAAAAAAAAGTCTGTTTTCAATTACTTTAGATATTTATGTGTTCTTCTCTGATGCAAGAGGGGTATCGACTTCAACTATCGCTTGAAAATACTTGGCTCTGTTGCTTCACGAAGACGTTTTCTTTTTTTTTTTCTTCTTTTCCTAGGAGAGGGCTGGTTATATTCTGTCAGCCTTTTTTCTTTAAATAACTATATTTTTTGAATTAGTGATCACTCCAGAAGGAAGGACAGAAAAGAAGAAAACGAAACAGAACTAAACCCAAACAGAAGACAAAGCCAACCCTCCCCCATTTCAAAACCCGCCTGTCGGTGCTGCAGAAGGGCCCCCGCGCTGCGCTGTCGCGGTGCCGCCATCGGGGGGCAGCACCGGCGCGGCGCCCGCCCGGCCGGGGGGGCGAGGGGCGGCCCGGGGCTTCCCCCCCGGAGCGCCGCGGCTGCGCCATCGCCGCGGGCGCGTTCGGGAGGCGGGGATGGGGGGCGGCCAACCTCGACAATACAAAAAGCGCTGGCACACAAAAGCAGAACCAAAATAAAACCCGCACCAACAAAAATAGATGTTCCAGGAAAAAAGTCCCGATGATTGCGACGCGCTGACGCATCTCAGCCCCCAGTGCGTAATTTTTCGCAGCAGAGGGGCGGGAGCGGGGCAGGAGCTGGTCCACACCCCCCGCACGCCCCCCAGCCCTCCGCCCAGGCTCGCTCCTGGGAGCTTTATCAAAGGCGGCGATTTCCGCGGCAAGCAGGCGGTAGCGAAGGCGCGGAGCCCCCGCGACGGACGGCGGGAGGGGCCGGGGAGCTGCCCCGGGGACCCCAAACCGGCGGCCCGGAGCATCGGCCGGCCTGGGGACACGCTGCTGCAGACCTGTTCCCACACTGGCCTTTTTCTGCTTTCACCTGCCACAGGAAGAAGTCTCCCTGTTCAGACCACGGGAACTTTGCTCAGGGTTTTCTCCAGAATACCGCCAGTGTATCGGCCTGCCTGTGGGCTGCGGGGTTCTGAACCTGCCGCTTGAGAGACGAATTTTGAGGAAAAAATGATCCAAATGCAGAAAAACATCTTAGTCAAAAACGCTTAATCAAAAAACAATGAACTGGAAATAAGTCATGCTTCAGATTTTCCTGTATACTCTTCCCATATAAGAATGTACAAGCTAATGACATCAACATTATTTCAGAATATATTTCAAATAATTAATAAAAGTAGTAGTAGCTTCAAGAATTACTGAATATGCCCAAAGTTGCATAGCCATAACTCCTATTTATTTAACCTGTAATTCTCTGGAAATCTTTGGGTGTGATACTCACTGAAGCAAGTAACCTTTACTTAAGAAAGAAGTATTTTTAGAATTTATGCTTTCTGAATATCTTTTCCTCATGTACAAAGCCACCCATAATTGTTTACTCAGGACTGGGGGGGGGGGGGGGGGGATAAAAATTGGCAGCCCCAATTTAAGGGTAAGAGCAACTTAGTGTTACTCTTGCTATAGAGGAATAAAGCCAGATGTTAGGAGTTACTAAATAAGTAGTATCAACAAAGTATTTTGTAAAACTATCTGGAAAGATGGTCTGTACTTCTTTCCAAATAACACAGACTTCTCTACTGGGCAGTCATGGTACATTACTACTCAAAGGAGTTGAGAAAGGGTAGTGAGAAAGAAGTTGATGGGAGTTCATGTCCTCTCATAGTAAGGTTATGAAATATATAACCAGAATGACACTGTATCAGAAGTATGCAAATAAATGTACCAGGGAATAAACTGACTTCACCTGTTTATGTAGAAATTCAAGGACATCAAAATATAAATCACTCTGTTTTGTTGGAACAGATAACTGTACTCTTGATAGTATAAGAAAGTGTTGCTGACGCACATAATCTTTCTCTGCACTTTTTTCCCATGGCTTCACTACCATCAGCTCTGTGATCCTGGCAACAGGTAGAAGGCAACAGCCAAGCCAAACATCAAACACATCCCTTTCAACTCTTACTTCTTATCCTGAAATTGAAAAATATTTAAAAATGAGATTTAGACTAAGAACAAACAAAAACATATATTTAAAGGATGTCACAAATTTTGAAATTCAACCTACTCATGCATCCAGTCTCTCAGAAAGTGTTTTTTGAGTAACTGGCTGTGTCTTTGGGCAGTATTTAAATATAGTTACATATTCATAGGGCCTCGTGCTTCAATCCCCCCCAGTGTAGGGCGCTGTGTGTGGAGCAAACAACAAAAACCCCCCCAACTGGATCCTGTGTGTGTTAGGCTTGTAGAATCAAGCTTCCACATGTAACTAATACCAGTTGCATGCCCCTAGAACTAGTAAACTCAATCATTTAACTATTATTCAAACAGCTTTCCCAACCAAAACTCACTAATGGCTTCAGAAGTTCATGGCTTGAAAAACAGTGTTGCAGGTCACTGTTCAGCATCCATCCATCCAGTTCAGTAAGGAAAACAGGAAGTTTAAATATATTTATACATAAATGCATAAATGTCATTATCACACTTTTTTTTTTTTTTAATATAGCCAAGGAACCTTGAGTGCTTTGGGAAATGTGCAATCAGTAGGGCTCTGTGCTGGCAAAACTGTATTTGCTGTATCTAAACTTCATTGTCAAAAGCAAGGTCAATAATTTTCTAGGCATGTCTCTGCCAGTTTAGGGTGGACAGAAGTAACATTTTATGACTGACATACATGATGCCCCTCACATAGATAGTATATTTTGATAAATCTGACCCTTGCCCAGCATAGTTTATTTTTCTTGGAGGAAAAAGTAGATGGCTGAAGCATGGTATGCTGGCAAAGGCGTAGTTTAGGAGGCAGGAAAGTTGCTATTATTACCACTATTTGGTTGGTCTACTTTGCGTATTAGCAAAGTATTCCCAGCCGAGACCTCAAACTGGTAAATGTAGTGAAATAGAGATGGGGAAGGGTGGTATGACAAAAGAAAAGGAATGGGATGGTAAAATGAGATCATTTTTTCTTTCACCGTGATGGAATTATTCTACAGAGCAATTTAAGCAAACATCCTCTGGCAGAACTGTTGCAGTTACTGAAGATGCTGCTGCCTCTATCTGTCCACCCCTGTGTTCTGCCTGAAGTTCCTTGGTGGAACAAGGATACATGTGTTATGCTCAACCATCCCAATTCACAGCCCTCTGTATCTCTGAAAAACCACTTATTCCAGAAAAATAAAGCTAACATGCTACACAACAGATAGGAACAGCTGAATCATAAGACATGGCAGCTGTAGAACCTCTCACCTGTAGCTGAGAGCGGGGATGGACGAGTGGTGTTAGTGCATTTATCATAATTAAATGCCCCTGTAATTACATTGAAATGACTGGGAAATTTTTTCAGAAGGGATGTAGCGTTGAAGAGCATTTCAGAGGAGTTCTGAGAAAACTCTGAGTAAGACAGATCACCTATGTAAACTGGGGTCATTCATTCCAGAGTGCTGGGCATGAAACAATAGGACTTTTTAACCTGAATTTCACATACACCTGAGTCGCACTTCTTGTGTTCTGTACCCCAGTTATGCATTAAAAACCAAACTCCAAACATAATTATGGAATAAATAATACTTGTTATGAATTGGCCACTGCTAAAAATGAGCTACTAAAGATGCTCCTTATATCAATGCCAATACAGAAATAAAAAGTATAAACTGCAACCTTGGATTCCAGTCTATCCTAATGCCTTTGTCACAGAAATTGTTTGCAAACCTGGTTCTGCTGCTATAGCCAGTATATCAAATGTGTATTGCCCACATGGTCAAGAATAAATATATAAAAGTATCACGTAGGTGAATTAATATTAGTCTTTTTTTTTACATTTCAGACCTAAGGATGTGTACTCAAGGTCACCAATCATATTTCATAAATGTCTGGAAAAATCCTTCCAAATTCCCAAGGTGTTTACAGACAAAAGTTTGTGTTTATGGACCCAGATCGCTCAGAGTGGCAAGAAATTGTTCAGATACCTAATTTCCTTATATCTTCAGTAGTGTGAGTAGAGGGGATAGTCTGGACCGCTACAGCCACAGCCAGAAAATCAACTATTCCCCAGTTTTCATATGAAACTGTCCTCATTGAGATGTTATGCAATCATTACATATAATATAAATTTGCAATTACTATTTCTATGCATTTGTCCAGATACAGAAATCAAAGAACATTACCAGGACAGTAAAGACTGTCAGCATCATTTTCTGTGAAGAGTCATACAGGTACACAGAGGTCACAGGTACCTTGCCCAAGGTTACACTCTTTTCTTGCTCCTGCGGAGAGGTCAGTGCCTCAGATCTCAAATTACATCTCTAACTCCGCCCCCATCCTCTTAAAAAAAAAAAAAAATTAATAAACCCAGGTAACTACAATCTTGTATGTAAATGTTTTCCCGTAAGACGAAGGGAGAGGTCTATCTTCAAAAGCTATCTTCAAAAGCTGCTTTATTGCGACGTACCGGTATTTACAGTGAGGTGGTCTTTTCCAATCACACTTCCTCTCTCCCCCCCGCCCCCCCCCCCCCCCAGTTACAGCTGTTGATTTCTAAATGGATTATTATGACCCAAACCGCGGAGAATTTGGGGCAGGAGGGAGCAGAGCGGCGGCAGCGGTGCGGGCTGCGGGCGGCCCCGCCGCCTGCTCCGCCGGGAATATGGAGAGCGCTCGGCCGCGGCCCCGCACAACGGCAGCGGCAGGCGCCGCATTGCTTTCGTATTTTTTAACGTATTGTTTGCTTGTTTGTGTTGTTTGTTTTTTCCCTCGGCTTTACACGCAAAACCGGTTGCTTCAGGTTCGTCGCAGGACGACAAATGAAAGCGTGTCCTGACGGCACTGAGGGGGTAGACGGGAAGGCGCGGATGGATGTTCGCATGACCCCAGACTCGATTTTCCTCCTGGGCATGTGCTAAGGGAGGCTTCCCCCGCCGTTCCCGAGGCGGGCGGGGATGCGGCTGCGTTAGGAACAGGGTGGACGGTTTCAGTACAGCCTCTTCTCTCCATCCCCCGACTTTTGCTATCGCTGCCCTCCTCGCATCACGCTGCGCGCTTCGTGAGGCGCCGCGACCGCCCTCACCGTGGGGCGACAGGCCGGCATCCCCGCTCGCAGCCCCCTCCCGGGCCCCTGCGCTCCCCCTTCCTTCCCCCGCTCCCGCCGCACACGGCAAAATGCGGGCTAGGGAGACCCCTGCCCCTGCTGCCGCCCACCCCGGCCGGGGCCCCTCCGCCGTTCACCTCCCCCTGACAGCGGGGAGAGAAAGGCTCCCATTGATCCAGGGGCGCGGCCCGCCTGGTGACGAGCGTGCGGGTCCCCGGTAAACAAGCGAGACGCCTCCGCCCCCTGCGGAGTCCCCGCACGCCTGGTGAAGGCGCGGGAGCGGCGGCAGCGGGGGAGGCCGGGGGAGCAAGGAGGAGGGGGGAGCTGGGAGGAAGGGGAAGCAGGGAGGCGGGGGGACCGGGGGCCGCTTAGCCCCCGCCGCCGCTCGCTCCGTGATCGCCGCGCCGCGCTCCTCCAGCGGGGCCGGATTCGTTTCCAGAGGAAACGCGGACGTTGCCCTTATTCACCGCTACGGCGAAACGCCTGGACAAATGAATGTGTTTAATTGAAACCGACTGAACAGCGGCACACACTCCCCGCGCCCTCCCTGGGTGGCATCTCCCCGCCGCACGGGGCGGGAGCGGTGGGGCCCCGCGGGGAGCGGTGCGGGGGGCGCGTGGGCACGGGTGACACAGCGCGCGGGGGAGCGCGCGCACGGAGCGGCCGTGCGTGTGCGGGCGGGTGACGCACACACGCGTGTATGCGGGGGTGGGGCTGGGTGGGTGTGCGGGGGGCGCCCGCCGCGCACACGCGCGCCCGGAAGCTCCGGCGGGCGGGTCCGCAGCACCTGACGGCTGCGGTGAGCCACGCCGGCGCCCCGCCGCGTACCGATGGGCGGCGATGGGCATCACCCGGGCTTTGCCGGGTGTACCGGGTCCCCCCGCAGTGCCCGGGCCCCCGGCACGTTCCCCGCTGTGTGCGCCGAGCGCACCGGCGGGAGGGGCGCAGGAGGAGGGACCCGCTGGCCCGGGGAGGGCCGGGGTGTGGGCGAGAGCGAGGGGGGGCGGGCAGGGAGTGGGAGGCGAGGCTGCCACCGGCCAATGGCGTAGCGCCGTCCCGCACCCGAGAGCCCGCCCTGCAGTCCCATTGGCGGGCGGAGCCGTCCGTCTTGCGGCGCGGCGGCCAATGCGGGGCGGTGCCGGCGGCGCCGTTGCCCCGCCCCGTCTCGGTGTGTGAGCGCTCGGTGAGGCGGCGGTCACGTGTTGTTTTGCTCTTTAGTTGGGGCACTCGGAGCGCGATGTGTTACTTACGGCGAAACTCCCGCTGGCGCCGGCAGCACCAGCGGGAGCAGCGGCGGACCGGGAGCGGTAGCGGCGCCGCCGGTACCCGAGCCGGGGAGGACGCCGGGCGGCTGCCGGCAGCACCCGCTGCCTAGAGGCGACAGCAGAGGACCCCGCTGCGGCTCCGAGCAGCCGCGTTCTTCTACGGAGGAATAACTTTATTTTACCTGCTTCTCTCAATTCTTCCTTTATTTTTTCTTTTTCTTCTTTTTTTTTTCGCCGCGGCACTCGGTTCTCGGTTCCGCTCCGCGTCGGCGGCAGCAGCGAGAGGAGCCGGGCGGTGCTCCCGCCGCAGGGCTGGGGATGGCGAGCCCCGCCGTGCTGGGGCTGCTGCCCCCCCTGAGCTCCCCGCCCGGCCCCAACCTCAACAACAACAACAACAACAACCAGGGCGTGAGGAAGTGCGGGTACCTGCGCAAGCAGAAGCACGGCCACAAGCGCTTCTTCGTGTTGCGCGGCCCGGGCGGCGGCAGGGAGGAGGCGGGAGGCGCCCGGCTGGAGTACTACGAGAGCGAGAAGAAATGGAGGAACAAGTCCGGGGCGCCCAAGCGGGTGATCGCCCTGGACTCCTGCCTCAACATCAACAAGCGGGCGGACGCCAAGCACAAGTACCTCATCGCCCTCTACACCAAGGACGAGTACTTCGCCGTGGCTGCCGAGAACGAGCAGGAGCAGGAGGGCTGGTACCGGGCTCTCACCGATCTGCTCAATGAGGGCAAGGCGGCTTGCCAGGGGTCCCCCCCACCGCCACCTCGCCTCCCCCTTCTCCGCCTCCTGCGGCGCGGCCGCCGCCTCCCTGGCCGCCGCCGGTGAAGACCTCAACTACGGGCTGATCGCGCCGGCCACTGCTGCCTACCGGGAGGTCTGGCAGGTGACGCTGAAGCCCAAGGGCTTGGGGCAGAGTAAAAACCTCACCGGTGTCCACCGGCTCTGCCTCTCGGCCCGCACCATTGGGTTCGTGCGTCTCAACTGCGAGCAGCCCTCGGTCACGCTGCAGCTGATGAACATCCGCCGCTGCGGCCACTCCGACAGCTTCTTCTTCATCGAGGTGGGGCGCTCGGCCGCCACCGGCCCCGGCGAGCTCTGGATGCAGGCGGACGACTCGGTGGTAGCCCAGAACATCCACGAGACCATCCTCGAGGCCATGAAGGCGCTGAAGGAGCTGTCCGAGTTCCGGCCTCGAAGCAAGAGCCAGTCGTCCTCCTCCTCTTCCTCCGGGGGGGCCGGCGGGCCCGGCGGCAGCGGCGCCTCCGCCACCCACCCCATCACCGTGCCCGGTCGCCGGCACCACCACCTGGTCAACCTGCCTCCCAGCCAGACCGGCCTCCTCCGCCGCTCTCGCACCGACAGCCTCGCCGCCGGCGCCGGCACCAAGTGCACGCCGTGCCGGGTGAGGACGGCTAGCGAGGGTGACGGCTGCCGGGTGGGCTCGGCGGCCGGCAGCCCCATGAGCCCGGGCCCCGTGCGGACCCCCCTGAGCCGCTCGCACACGCTCAGCAGCGGTGGAGGCCGGCAGGCGGGGAAGCTGCTGCCGGTGCTGGCCGGCGGCGGGCTGCAGAGCAGCCGCTCCATGTCCATGCCCGCCTCCCACTCACCCCCCTCTGCCACCAGCCCCATCAGCCTCTCTTCCAGCAGCGGCCTCGGCTCCGAGACTGCCCATCCGCATCACCCGCAGCGCCCGTCCAGCGGCAGCGCCTCCGTCTCCGGCTCCCCCAGCGACGCCGGCTTCATGTCCTTCGACGAGTACGGCTCCAGCCCGGGCGGCGACCTGCGGCCCTTCTCCTCCTCCTCCACTGCCAGCAACCGCAGCAACACTCCCGAGTCGATGGCCGATACCCCCCCGGTCCGGGACCCGGGGGGCGGCACCGATCTCTACGGCTACATGGCGATGGAGCGTCCCCCGAGCGGCCGCCTCTGCTACCGGCCCTGCCCCGACGCCGGCGGCGACAGGTGCCATCGAAAGCGGACCTATTCCCTGACCACGCCGTGCCGGCAGCGACCCGCCCCACCTCAGGTCTCCTCCGCCTCCCTCGACGAGTACACGCTGATGCGCGCCACTTTCGCCGGCAGCGCCGGCCGCCTCTTCCCCTCGTGCCAAGCCGGGGCTTCCCCCAAAGTGACCTACACCCCATACCCCGAGGACTACGGGGACATCGAGATCGGCTCCCACCGCAGCTCTGGCAGCAGCAGCACCAATCTGGGGCCACCGGCAGCGGGTGGTGGTGGGGGAGATGATGACGGCTACATGCCCATGACCCCTGGTGTGGCTGCAGCCTTAGGGCAGGGAAGCCGGGGCAGCGATGATTACATGCCCATGAGCCCCACCAGTGTATCTGCCCCCAAGCAGATCCTGCAGCCCCGGACAGGAGTGGGGAGTGGGTCCCCTGGGAACGGGAGCAGCTACAAGACCAGCTCACCTGGGGAAAGCTCCCCTGATGATAGTGGGTACATGCGAATGTGGTGTGGTTCCAAGCTATCTGTGGAGAGCTCAGATGGAAGACTGAGTAATGGAGACTATATCAATATGTCCCCTCGGGACCCCCAGCATGGGCCCCATGTTCCCTCCCTTACCCCCCCCGACTTCTTTTTTGCCCCATCAGGGCATGGGTCCAGTGAGCCCTTAAAGCCCGGCTGCTATTCATACAGTTCCTTACCCCGCTCCTATAAGAGCCAGGGATTGGCGAAGGACAGCGACCAATATGTCTTCATGAACTCCCCGGGGAGGATGATCCCGGAGGAGGCGGTGTGTGGAGTGGACCAGTCGCCTGCCGGCACCTTCACCCCCTCCAGCCACATGGTGCCTTCACCCCTGCGGCACAGCCGGACTGAGAGCTTCCTGAGCCAGCGGTGCCAGCGGGCAGCCCGGCCCAGCCGCCTCTCTTTGGAGACCTTGCGGACGGTGCTGCCCAGCATGAATGAGCACCCTCTGCCGTCTGAGCCCAAGAGCCCTGGTGAATACATCAACATTGACTTTGGGGATGCTGCTGTCTATTCTCCCCCCTCGCTGCCTGCTGACAGCCCAGCCTCCTCCCTGGGCTCAGGCACGGGGCAGAGGCGCTCCCCGCTTTCTGACTACATGAACATGGATTTTGGGTCACAGTCACCCTCCCAGTCAGGCACAGTCTCAGTGGGCTCCTTGGAAGCTCTCTCACCGAGCTCTTCTTCCAGCACCAGCCAGCCCAATGGGCGCTACCTGAAGGCGGCTGTGGGGGTGGCTTGTTCATCCAGCCCATCAGATGGTGGGGATTACACTGAAATGACCTTTGGCATGGCCACCACCCCACCCCAACCCATCGTTCAGAAGCCAGAAAGTGCCCGGGTCACAAGCCCCACAGCTGGGGTGAAGAGGCTCACCCTCTCTGGGGTAGAGGCTTTCATTCTCTCAAGCCCTCCCCCAGACCCAAACCGGGGGGCCAAAGTCATCCGGGCAGATCCTCAGGGGCGGAGGAGGCACAGCTCAGAAACTTTTTCCTCCACCACCACTGTGACCCCAGTGTCCCCTTCCTTCGCACACAACCCCAAACGACACAACTCGGCCTCAGTGGAGAATGTGTCCCTCAGGAAAAGCGAAGGCCTGGAGGAGGAGCAGGGTAGCAGTCCCATGTGCCGTGAGACCTCAGCTGGCTTCCAGAATGGCCTCAACTACATTGCCATTGATGTAGTGGATGGGTCCCTGGCAAACTGTGACAAATCCAGGTTGAAAGCCAGGCACCTCCTGAATGGGGGCATCAATGGAGTAGAGATGAGCGCCTATGCCAGCATAGACTTTCTGTCTCACAACCTGAAAGAAGCAAGTGCTGTGAAAGGTGAGTAGCTACGTCTGACAGTGCTTGCTGTGTGTGTTTGTGCCTACTGTTTGCCATCACAGCGTTGTGTGTTTGTCGTGTAGAGCACTATCCCTCCTTGCTTCCTTAGAAATCACTCTTAGCCCCCTTTTACACATCCTGTAATAAGCAGTTTTAGAGGAATTTGGTGGCTCTTTATATGAGAAAAAAGGTTTAATTTTGTGATATTTCTTCATGTTTCAGTTCTACTGTGCTATTATTATGAGTGTATACTTCTGGGTATCCCAATAGAAGCTGATGTTTACACAGTTACTATGTTTGGGCTGTCTTTCAGTTTTCTTACATAAAATTTTGGAAGGTGTTTGGAAAATGTGACCAAAATAGTTCATGTTAATGCAGCTTCTGAATACTACTTAAAAATGTAAAATGATTGACTTAAAACCAGGATTGTCTGGCTGAGGACATCAGATTACAAAAACAATCCTTGGCTCTCTAGCTCAGAATGTCTGTAATATCAAAATGAGAAAGATAAATTTAATACCATGGTTTTGAAATACCTCCTCTCTTGCAAAAGTTTAACAGTAAATCATAGTAAGCATGGAATGTAAATTTAAAAAAATGTAATAATTCTTTCCAGAAGTCACTATATGCTTGAGCTGTTACACGTTGTATCACACATTTAACTTAAGGGCCCACCCTGACGGCTCAGTCCCAGCATGGATGACCAGTTGGTTGGCTTGCTTCTGTATGGATTGTAAATGTTTGGTGTTCAAAGATAAAAGCAAATTGAAGAACTCTGAAACTTTGTGTGAGAGACAATTTAGGTTTTAAGTATGTAGCTGTTCCTTTATTGGGGTGCTGGTTATGCTGTTGAAAGAAAAAATAAAGCAAAGAAACAAATACCTTCCCTTCTCCCCAAAATAGCAACTCACTTCCCCTCAGTGAGTGAGAGTTTGTGCACAACTGGGGGCTGGTTGAGGAGGGCACAAAATAGCCAATCTGTCAAGGAGAAAAAGTTAATGATAAGACACCATTAGGATTCCCTCGGCTCTTGAATTTATGGAAGACGTGGTAGCTTAAAGCTCTGTGCATATATAGCTGTAATACGTGTTTATGGGTCTAGCTGGGTGAAATGACATACGAAAAAGTAGCTGCTTGTAGGGGGATAAGTATTGCTTCTGTATTCACGGTGCTACAGAGGCATCAATAACAAGTGAACAGCAACAGCTTGTAAAAGCCACTTGCAGGTTTTTTTTCCTTGTGTTTTCTTAGTAGCTAGTTGATTTTGAAGAAGAAAATATTTTCTCTTTTGATAGGAAGTACAGGAAGATGGAAAAGATGAGAGATCCACCGTTTGCAGAGCAAGCTTTGAACCTAATTAAGACGAGAGGATTGTTGAATGCAATGTCAGAGTTTTGAAAGGATGAAGGCTTATTCTGAATGACTGGAGGGGTTGAGGGCAGAGCCTTATTTGTGTCTTGCTTTTAGTTTTGCTGGGGTCGTTTTCAGGATCCCTGTGGCTTGCCCGAGCCCGGTGTGGATGCTGCGGCCCCCGCTCTCCTTGCCCGGCCTTGGGATGGCGTTGCCGGGCGCCAGCAGACGATCACGCCCCTTTGCTTTGCAGACGGATTTTTCACAAAAACGAGGAGCTTTTTTTGAGCCACCTACAGCCCCAGCTGCAAACCAAGCCCAGTGTTGGGAAAGAGCTATTTCCACAGCATTCCCCAAACTGCTAACCCTAAGGCGGGAGGAGGGGGGCGGGAGAGGGCGGGCACCGGTTACCGGGAAAACCCGGCGCGGGAGCGCGGCCGGCATCCCGGCGGCACGCGGGAATGGGAGAGGCTGTCGGTCAGATAAGGAGGGGGGAACGACCGCTGTCCTTCCCGTCCAGTAAACAAAAGGATAACGCAGCCGTGTTAATGTGGTACTCGGCGTACAGCGGAGAGGGCTCAGTGCTGCTGCATGTGTTTGTCCAAGGATGGTTATAGGCTTGCCTTATTTTAATATTTAATCTGCATGCGTGTTTGTTTTTCCTCTTTCCCGTAAGCTTTTAAACGCAGGTCACGTGGAGAAGTGGTGCGGGGAGGCTCGTTGGGATTGACCGGCTCTGTAGGAGGTGGGCGGAGATTCTCCAGCACCTCGCTGCCCTGAGAGGGGTGCCAGCCTGTGGGGTGCACTCAGGGGTACAGGGATAAATGGATGTAACCAGAGTCAGGCCAAAGGTGATAAGGAAGAACCTCACACCACCAGCATCCTCAGCCAATGGTGTGCAGGGTTGGGTACCAGAATTGAGGCATCAGGTTAATTGCACTTTTGGCAGTCAAGCTGGGAAAGTCATACCATGGGGAAGGAGAAATACATCACAAAGGACTTGATCGGTATAAGTTGAATGAAAGCATAAACTTCCGCAAATTTCCTAGTTTCCCTTTTGGTTTTCGTTGGGATTTCACATCAAAGTTTGTTTACAGAAGGACTTCTGCTACCATTTAGAAAGGTCAACTAGTATTGTACTAATGTATTTGAATTTCAAACATTTTGATTTGGGAGACTACTAAGAATTTCATGTTTTATAGAGAAACACATGCTTTAAAGAAAACAGTATTTTGCAGGTAAGCAAGATTATTATAACATTAGTCATGCAGCAGGTTTGAGAAAATCTAATTCTGTAAAAATGGTTCGTACAGGAGAGAGCTTATATAATCAGTGTTGTTTGTTTAGTTGTTTGCACTGGTTTTGAATTGTTTTTAACTATATTAGAAAAGTGAGAAGCTTTACTTCTTCAGAAACCAAGTGTGGCTCCTAGTAATTTTAAAACAATGGAGAATCCACATATATTTAATATTTAGAACAGGAGGCTGAGATACAGACTATACGGACAAGCCCGTTGTAATTACCTTCTTAGTAAATTAACATTTGATTTGTGTAAAATACATGTAAAAAACAGTTTGAATTCTTCCTTAAGGTTTGTAGCAGTACTTGTGTTTTCATGTGGATAAATGTTTTGAGGGAAACTAATTGTATCATTTGAAGGTGGCTGGCTTTCACATGTAGCTTGTCTCTACTATCTGTAGCTTGCCTCTGCTTTTGGAAATCTCTCTCCATATTATCCTGTTGTGATAGAAGCAAGGAGTGCATCCACAGCTGATGTCAAAACAGAACAGTTAAAAAGTTGCTTAAAATTATAGTTTCATTTAGTTTTACTGTGTTCTGAAAATGTGAAAATATTTAATAATTGGAGAAACAATTGCCTTCATCTGAAATGTAAATAAAATAATACTGTTACTGGTTGGTTAAAGCTTGTTACTTGCTAATGATTAGCCTTTGTTCTTAAATTATGACTGCTTTTTTGCTTAAAAACATGTGAACCATGTATGGATTTAATTATTTATGGAGATGTTTACACTGTTTTTTTTCATATAGTGCAAATTATTTATTCCAGTATATTTATGAGAGATTATACACAATAATGATGTGACTTTTTATAGTGGATCTTAGTTCTCTTGAAGTCAAATGGTAGTTTTGTCTCTGTCTTAATGGGGATTTTACTGTTTGTGTGTATTCCTGAAATTCTTAAGATTCCTATTAAATTTAGTGAATGTATAATAGGGAATTTTGCTTAATTGAAACCACCAGAATTGGGTGGTTAATCTTTAATTTTGTTTTCTTTTCCATTCACAGAGTGCTCTGTACCTTTAAGTTGTAAATGTTTCTAGTAGTTGGTCTAGTTTTCTAAAAATGGGCAGATACTATGTGTAATGGTGCAAAAAAAGCTGAAGGTTCTTTTCCTCCTGTGTTAGTTTCTTTTGTCTTGATTTGTTTAAAGAAGTCATCATCTGTAATGCATCTACTTAAGATCATAATAAGGTGATTTTTGATAATCATGACCCCCACTCCTGCCTTGTCAATTAGCTTTCAGTTTTGTGAGGGTTTTATGGTTGCACCTAAACAATAAAAACCTATCTTAAGAAATCTCTTCTTGTGTCTTTCTAATGCCATTTTAGATTGTTAAAGAAATAACCTTCGTTTCCTTTTTCTTTGGGATTACTTTGCACAATGAATTATATTACTAAGTCGTTTTTTTCCTTCCTCTTCATATGCCAGCTACCATAAAGTTTTGGTTCTCAGAGCAACATGAGAATGTTTAATTGTCTCTTTAACAAAACTAATATTAATTGTAAAATTACTTCTTCAAAGTATTAAAATATATGCTGTGTTAGAAATCTATACATTTTTAAAGTCTTTTTTTTTTAATAAATCAGTTGTAGTAGTTTCTCTTACTGTAAAGTTCTGTGAAAACATCAAAACTAACAACAGAAAGAACTGAACTACTTTTAATAACTTACATAGTTTGATTATTTAACTTACAGTTAGAATTAAAAATTTGAGAGTTTTTTTTACAACTTGTCAAAATTCACTTATTGTCTTTCAGATAGCATTTTCCAGCTGACCAGTTGGTCAGGTCTGAATGCTTAGGTCTGAACCTAGCAGTACTACTTGTGAAACATGAAATATAAACTGAAATTATCTAAGATTAAATTAAGCCTTTGATATTTTAAATTATGTTGATTATAGGGACGTCAGCTTTTTACAAACAGATAGAATATTAAAATGTGTGACATCTATTAGACTTTTTTTCTTTATACTTTAAATTATGTTTAGCTATACTGCTCATAGAAAGAATGTCATGGTTACTTTGAGTCATTTAAGATAAAGTGTTATAGACCAAGTTGAATGGTAGGTTTGTTCTAAACTGAACCAGTACAGTCATTGCTTAAGGCAGAGGAAATGCTTTAGGTTGATGATTGCTTCTGATTACTTGATTTCTTTCAAGATAGCTACAGAGACTAATGTTGGTTTGTAAGTAATAAGAATAAAGGAGCGTTTGAACAGAAAAAGTATTAGGACATGTTTTATATGGTGGTGTTCTTTATGTTTGGGTTTTATTAATAAGGAGAGAATAACGTGTTTCTTCACACTTGATTTACTGTTATTTTTAAACAGCATTAATTACGCTGGAATGCTGAAGTGGTTTATAAGTTGAAACACAGCAAGCATCCACTGAAAAATTTAGCTAGTGTATGTAATCTAACTTCCCTCCCTATTCAATAGCTAAATGGCAACATAGTCACATCCAGATATTTCCTGTCTATATCAGTTTTTATCTAAAAGTGAACAGATATTATGTGTATTAATATATTTCTTTTTAAAGTAATAAACCTATGGCTTTTTTCTTCTGATTTTGTTGAAGTATAGTATGCTTTTTGTACTGTTTGTCCATATGTTGTTTTCTTTGTGTTCGTTGTGTTAGTCATGATATAGTCCAGTAGTTTTGTGAAAGTTTTAACATTAGGTTGGTGCAGTATGTGTAATAGCAATTTAAAGTGAATATATTGACTGATTTGATAAATTAGGACTTGTAATTATGAGGGTTTCACAAACGTTTTTGTTGTAGTTTCATAAAAAGTTTGCTTGAAGGGATCTGTGTAAACACAGAAGTCAGTAGTATTCCTTGAGTTTTTAGAAGGCCGTGTAGAGACCCCAAAGTTCAGATATGTTTTCTTTGTGTGTTTGTTGTCTGGCATATGGTTATTTTTAAAGTTTTTGTGCATAGGGGGTCAAGAGTGGCAGCTTTGAAAAGCCAAGTTCAGCTGAGTAGTCCCCTTGCTGCTGGTTGTTGAAAAGGCTGGCTTTCCTACTACAGACTTTCCAAGGGAAAACTTTTTTTGTGGTTTTTTTTGTGTGTGTTGTTTTGTTGTTGTTTGTTTTTTTTTTTACACTTGCGTTTGTGTCAACTGCCTTTAGCTATCCAGCATGTTGGCTTCTTGGATTAGTCAGTCTGCCAGGCACTCTTGAGAACATGCAGCAGTAAACAGAGCCAGCAAAGGTGACTGCTCCCGCTGTCTTTTAAATGCAAGTTATAAAGCAGCATGGATTTTTCCTCTACATCTCTGTCAGCTTTGGAGGAAACCAGGATTACTGGTTTAGATTGTATTTGCAGGTTCCACACTAATATAGGCAGAATGAATCCCTCAGTTGCAGGGCTGTAAGTGTTCATAGTTAAAACAAGCTTTTAAGACTTAGATATTGTAAGCCTCATCCAAACCGCAGAGAAATCAATGCAGAGATTTTTACAGAGGATCACCTAAAAATACATTTCATGGAGTGTTAAAGTGCTAACATATATAGTAACATTTGAGGCTCACTCAAAGACAGCAGTAGTTTGTAATCTCTGGATTGCCAGTGAAATGGTAATGAGTAATTTTCCTGAAGAATAGGTAAGTGCCTGCATATTTCTATGGAGTTGTACTAGTGCTTGGTAGCTGAGGTGACAAATTGGCCACTAAACTAGGACTGTTTAGGAGAGTTGTTCAATCTGATGATAAAAAATGCCTTTAGAAATTGATTTAAAAGACCAAAGGCAATACTTGGAGTTCTGTTACTACTTTTGCTTTAACAAATAGTTTTCAAACAGAGGTTCTGAATTTTTTATCGATGATAATGACCCCAAATTGTGTGTAGGTGCATCAAAAATAGTAATTTTAAAAAACGCAGTTCTTGTTCTCAGTAAAGGGCTATACACTCTGGAAAGAGATATGTTATGAGCTAACAGTGGGAAGATACTTTCCAGAATAAACATCTTTGATACTAGGATGTTGTTTTTTTTTTCAAATCCAGAATTGCCCTGTCTCGATTAAATAAAAGTTACTTTAGAGTGTGTTTTTTACCTCAGTAAATCAATCACAAAAATAGGAAAAAAACCAACCCTAGCCACAAACCTAACTCTCCACCTCTGATGGTAACATCTACACTGCAGAAGAGTAATGCAATAGCTTTATTGCATAGATTAGGAGTGATTCAGTGTTTCGTTTACATTATTTGTCAATCTCTTCAGCATCCTGGAGGAGAACACTTCCTTCCTGGCAGATGGCAGCCCCAGGGCCATGCACCTGCCATTACAAGCACTGTGCAGTAGTAATCTACCCCAGCATCGCTGTTGACAAGAGGCTAATGATTAGAGACTGTCTGCCTGACAGCCTAAACAGAATAAGAACGTATTTGCCCTTCAACAAGAGGCTGAGAAATCTTAGGCAGGACAGTCAGAACAGTATGCTGAAAAATTATAATGGAATTTAGATTAGACCTCTTTGGTAGTGTTTTTAGTATGAGCCACTTTTAAGATAATGATGCTTCAAAAAGCAGTGTCTCAAAGAAGGGATTTTCTGCTTCTCTGGCAGAGCGATAGCTGGCTTTATATTAATAGCTCAGTGTTGATGGGAGGAAGGCTTGGGCTGGTGTGATTTAGCTGGCTGTGCCACTATCCTCTGCGGCATAGTCTGCCCTCGCTGCAAGCAGGGAGTTAGATGTGCTTGCGCTGGCAAATGAGGCCATAAGCAGTGTTAGAATGACAGAACGTCTCTTTAATTGTTTGAATGGCACATTTGGTGCTTGCATAATGCATTCCCATTTCAATAATTTGATTTGTAATTTGATATGTTTTTATTATGTCATTAGACCGGGATCTCTTACTTTATTTTTTTGTTCATTTCTGTTATGCATATGTGTGTGTTTGCTTTTCTTCTTTGAAACTAGTGTGGGCGATGTTTCTAGGGGACACTACCCAAGGCAAGGGTATCTTTGAACTAGGCCAGGATGTTCTTTGCTAAATTTAAAAACTACCCAAATATTACCCAGAGTTTGTAGGGTATTAAGCAGGATTACATGACGCACGGATTAGACATTGTTGAGCAGCTTGTTTTTGTTGAAGGGGTCAGAAATGGAGGCACTGGGGCTTTAGTGTGATGCCAAAATAGCAAACTTGCTGATAATCAGAAATAGCAGAAGCTTCTTAGAAACAGTAGAGCACTGTGGAGAGTTTTCCAAGCTTTTCCAAGTGATGCTCTAGTAAAGTTTGTTTGATATGTGCCGTGATGATGAGTGTAAGGTATGAAACTTATTGTTCCATTGAGTTTCAATTTACAGATCTGTTTTACAGATATCTTAAAGTAGACTAAGAACATGACTATAAGTGGAACGTGAGGCAGAGGACTTTGATTCTCTTCAGTCAAAGACAAATCAATAAATCATTCCAGTAACAGTGGGAAAATCATGTTAATGAAATAAGATCTAAGCAGTTTTAGATTTGCCTCTTGCATTGTTTCCTCCGAGGCAGTATATTATTTAAAAAACAGTGTTTAAGGCAGTCATAATGTCCAGTTTAACACCTCATTAAATTGATTAGCATTGTTAAATTAATGTATGGAATGAGAATTAGGAAGATTTTTTTGTTGTTGTTTGCTTTGGATCGAGGCTTTTGTTCAATCAGTCTTGTGACTTCTGGTGACCAAGGCATCTGACAGTCTTTTGGGGCAGAGTTAGACTTAACTCTTACATAGAAAGCAGTGATGTTGAATAGTTGCTCAAGAACAAGAAAACAATAATGACTTTGGCTTAGTCTTACTTCTCTGATGAAGATAACTGAGGCTATAGAAACTTATTTGCAGTAACTGGTAATGTTACATTTCAGCATTATTTAAAAGAATTAGGGTAAAATTGGCAAGCAGACACAAACCTCATCAGTTTTCCAGTTAATACAAAACTCTTTTACATCACCGAGTTGACTGCTTCAACTACCGTGGTCTCTCCCATGCTTGAATTACGGAGAAGTTCAGGTGTGAATTTCTTCTGTAGTCTTTTTACTGGTTTCTCGGATACTGATTTTTTCAAAAACTTCAGGAAGTGCTTTTTAGTTTACTTTAAAAGGCAGACCAAAAGTTAGGTGATGTGTCTAACCAAAATTTTCACTTACACCTAAAAAAGACTTTTGGTGACACAATTATGAGATTTGGAACTGAAAGGTGGAGGTAAAGTTCTTCTGTAAGGCAGTTGCACTCAATTGTGTTCTAACACCATTCATTTTTACATCATAAAAGTTTGGAAAAATTTATATGAGGATGGACTTGCATCTTTTACAAGATATTTCAGTCCCAAGCAATTAGTTCTGTCAAAATTAATGAAATATAACTATAATACTCTCTTTATCATAAAAAAAAGAAAAGTTATGCTTTCACTTTAACAATCCTGTGCAGAAACAATAAAGATTTGTGCTGATGATTACTATGAAAGTTGTTTGTGAACTACAATGAGGCACTTTATTATAAAATTATTTACAACTAATTAGTTTTGATCTAGCATAGAACTTGGAACATTTATGTTTGGATTTGGAATCAGTCTTGTATAACTTCATGCAAGGGTACATAATTCCCTGAATGGTGAAGTTACAGAATTAGTGCTCCTGAGTTTAATAATAGTTATAGAAAATGAACTGTGTGGAGGACCATTAGGAATAAACGTGTGTGTGTGTGTGTATATATATATATATATATGATCCTGAGGCACACAATACTTGAAAGAATTGACCATAAACTTAAAACTGTTAGTACTTACTGTTTTATAATCTCAATAGGCTAGCAGTTACTCTCACAAATACCAGAGAGAGACTTAACATACTCTAACGAGTGCCAGGATAGTATTGCTTTCTTTTCGGTATGTACAGAAAGGTGACTTATTATACTGTTCTGTTTTAATCTTTAAATACTAAATGACAATTCTGTGAAGATAAGCTTTTAACTTTAACCAGTGTATTTTTAAATAAATGGTAGATTGTGTGAGTTCTAAATAAATAAATTGATGGTACTTGGTTGTTGAATGTTAGCCATTAGGATGATTCCCAGATGCACTGATGTATTTCAGCACTGTAAGTGATTTCTAATCTGTGTCCTCTTTTCCCTCCCACCCCCCCTCAGTATGAATATTCAAGGGACAGTAAACTGAGAGGTTTGTAAGATATGGTAACATGAGATAGTACACCTGTTATTTAAAAAAAAAAAGTCACAACTTGATAGTAGTGAAATATAATTGATTTTTAGTAGAACTAGGATTCAGCCCTCAGGATATAAATTGATGGACTTCTATTTTAGTAAATGTACACTTGACTGTGCTAGGAAGTGTAAACAATACTTAGATCTTGCAACTTGAGTGAACACAGTCAAACTGTTGTACCTGAATGCAGAGAGAGCAGGACTCTGCTGTGAATGAGCTATGTAGGATGTTTGTATACCAGGCTGCTCTTTGATGGAGTCATTGTTAGAGGTCATTTAGAGAGTCCTCTGAGTCTGAAATTAAGGAATTCCTTAAATGTTGAGTCTGCTTCATCTGTCATGAATGTGGCAAGCATTAACTTGCTATACTGGCCACGTGGATGCTATGTTGTTATATTAAGAGAAAATGCTGCAGCGTTTTCTATTCCTCTCACTCCTCAGTAGATGTTTTCAATTTTCTTTATTCTCATAGTTTGGCTGTTGTCACTTTTACAAGGTGACAGCATTTCATCCATACTGTTCTAAAAAAACATACTGGGAGTTTTTTACATGATATTTTGTGTCATGTAGACTCAGGCTTGTATTCTGCTTATTTTGTTAAAGTATTCTACTCTACTTTGCTAAATAATAATATTTATTTAGTGCAGCTTGCACTGTTTCCTTAATAAGGCATAGGAGAAACGGAATGAAGGTTTTATAATAAAAAAGAAAAGGTACTGGGACTTACAACATGTACATAGGAAATACCGGGCTCTGTTGAGGAGTGATGCATAGGAGACAACTTTAAACTCTCCACGCTGAGTGGAATGAAGTGTATACATCCTGTCTTTAGTCAGGTGCCTGTTTTATCAGGCACTCATTTTTTTTGCTTGTCTTCCTGAGGCATTTTCTTGTGTTTTGTATTGTGAGCAGCTGACTCTTCTTCATTCTTCTCTGGAGGTAAAGTTAAGTTCTGCTGAAGATGACAAAACAGTAGACAAATAAGTCTTTTATTGAAACTTTATATTAAATTTCTTCTTTACAATATTTTTTTTTACCATGTAGTCACATTGTTTTATTAGACTGTGAAATGGCTTTATCTTATTCGTTAGTATAGCTGTGTTTTTCTCTGTGTGTGTGTGTGTGTGTGTGTGTGTGTGTGCACCCGATTAAGATCTTAATTTTGATTCTGTAGTCAAAGAAACATTCCAGTATATCTCAAAATATATTAACTTATTTACATCAGATACACTTTATTTCGCTAGGTAAGAATTAGCCTTGTTTGTATTTGATACATAAAAGCCTGTTGTCTCATCAGTTCAGAAAAGCACTGTGCTAAAAATAATTAGATTTGGTAATTGTCAGTTAATTGAGTAGCAGGAGAAACTTGTCCAAATTCCATGATTTAGTTTAGGAAAAACATTGAAAAGAAGTGGTACCCATTCTGTACAGGATATAGTATAATGTGGCTATGACTGTTGGAATGAACAGCATTGCCATCTGTCTTTTAAATCTGAAATTGTTTCTTCGTTGGATCAGCTGGTACTGGAAGTTTTTTTCCTACCAGGTGTGTTTGTCTTGCTGTATATGGTGACACCATTCTCTAACTTCTCCTCTGGTTCTATAATGTGTAACTTTTACTTTGACAGGGGTTTCCAAGATTTTTCATAGCAGTGATGAGATATTAACAGGGAGGCTTGGAACCATTTCTCTTCTTTCTCATTGATCATCTTAGGTTCTTTTTTGGGCCATTTGTGGCCGTATATTATCTTTCTGGAATAGTAATAATTATTGCTTCAATTAATTTTTCAGTGTACTTTAAAAATAGCTACTGGAAATAAGAACCTCTGACATGGTCCACGGACTACTTTATACTGTAATTTGGAAATCTGTGATACGGAGGAACCAGTCATTTACAGCCTGTTCATGTTGAGTTTATTTTATATGTGTTTTATGGGTATGGTAAAGTGATTTTGCCCAAGTCTTATTCCTGCTGTATAGAAATGTGTGTCTGTACTCTATTGTCTCAAACATAAATTGAATCTGCCTTTTTCTTTCGTTGTTGTTGATAGTTGGAGAGGCTGAGGCATCAAAGTGAAAGACACTGTCAAAATTGTTTTGCCTTTTATTAGTGCTTCAGGTTGCTTGATTTTTTTTTTTTCCCCTCCTTGTAAACAGGCATCTTGTGTTTGCTGTGGAAATGTTTTTGTAGGATTGTTTAGCACAGACAGGATGGGATTATTTGCAAACCGAGGGAGGATATTCCAGAGGAGGCCATTTATCTTTGTTTTTCCTAACAGATTTTGTGGAATTCAGCTGTGCTGGGTTCCTGTTTTGATCTGATGGATATGACTATAATTAAAAGGCAGAGGCTAGAGGTGACCAAATATTAAGGGACCTTCATGTAGGTGTCCTGAGTGAAGCTACTTGATGTCTTTTATGTTGCAGATTCCAGCTCAAGTGTTTCCAATATGTCCTAAGGGTCCATGTTCCTGTTTTAGATTTCTACATATATGGTGGTTTTTTTTGTCTAGCCAGTGTTCTTGCACTTTTTGCAGAACTGAGAGATTTGGCCCGGTCTGTAGTCACTTAATTTGAACCTTATTAGGAGCCTACTGAAGGAGTTCTCCTAAAATAAGGATCTGGCTTCTGTAAGTAGTCACTAGAAGGATACAGGTGCCTTTTAAGTATTGAAGAGGCTGACTGAATTGGAGATTGGCACAAAGCTGTCTCCCCTGACCATAGAGAGAGCTCATATGCTTGGCATAAATGGAACACCGAACTTCCAGAGATCTGCAGCTTGTGAGATCAACCTTGCTGTGTGGAGTCTATTTCAAACAGAAGGACTTGAAATGAGACTGATATTTGTATGTGGATCAGCTGGCATAGCTAAGTATTCCTGCCTGACCCAGACTGTACTTCAGTTAGTTGATGATGTATATTGTACTTGTGCCGTAAATGTGAAATTAAAAGGGATTTGCGGTTTGTTTGTTTGTTTGTTTGTTTTCCTGGCTGTGCAGCTGCTGCACTGTTGGCTGAACACTTTCCAGTATTTTTCCTGGTCAATTACAATATGGGAAATATGCAACAGTATTGGGGCCCTATCGCTTGCAAGCAAACTTGGGCTTTAAAGGTGCAGATGCCTTGGGGGAAATACTGGTATTTTGCAAAGTATTTCTTTGTGGCACTGTCTGCAGTCTTTCTGTTTTTGACAGAGCAAACTTCTAGAGCAGCATCATAGCTTTATAAAGTTTCGGCCACTGCATGATATCCTACAGGAAGTTGTAGTTCCTTATGTGACATCGAGAGGTGTTCATCACACCTATTCGAGATGTCCTAAGCATCTTTAAAGAGCTGGGATGCTGGCAATGGGAGAAAATACATGCAGGTCTTGATGTACTGGAAAGCCTCCCTGAACTTCAGGGGAATTCTCTGCTCAGCATTGAGGGACTAGAGCCAAACTCCAAAGTATCACATCTTGAGTGACATAGATGGGTTTTAATTTGTTTTATAGAAACAATCCTGGCAACATGATACAATCTCAAGAAGATGACAATGTCAGTTATATAGGTGTGTGGTCAGATATATTGGTATAAGTAAAATGCATTTTTTAAAAATGCTGTATCAGTTACTGATGAGTAATGATAATTTCCTTTTTAAGGAAATTAAGTGTAATTGATTGCTTATAAATATATTTAATGGCAAAAAATGTAGAGAGCCATAAAACAAAACAAAGACACCTGTGTAAGAGCACTTGGGAGAGAAGGAAAAAAATGGTGAAACAGTAGAGTAGAGCTCTTTTTCTGTAAATATTTACCGAGTACTTGTGTAATTACAGAAGAAAGTGCATCTTGCTCTGGAGCGCGTAATGTTGCATATAACCAACACTAATTTTTTGCTCTTTTTAAAAACAATCCCTTTGAAGTTTTGAGAAAAGTGCTGTGAAGCACACTGACAGCATAGTATTTTTCATACTTTAAGTTTGGGGTTTTTTTCTTGAGGAAAGTAACATTTTTACGGCAGGTCTCATAGCTGAAAAAACAAATAAGTGCTGTTTTCTAAACTGAGATTTGTTGCATGTCTCAGATATTCTTGTTTCTTAGGGTAGGTAAAACCTGGCGCTTTGCATTCACTTTTGGCATCTGTTTTGTCTTGCAGAGCAAATCAGTGTGGGCTTGCTTCACTTCTTTTTCTGCAATAAGCTCTTAGATGGGGAGGATTCAAGGTGCACCCAGTGGAGCTGGGAACAATCTCATTCATTCATTATAATCTATGTTTCTTGCTTGTGAAAGAAAGTAAAATATGAGTAAAAAAGAGGAGGTAATTATATGCTTTCTGCTATCAAATTATTTTATGACCAGCTTCCAGTTTTGAAACTGGTGTTCTCAGAAGATAAATTTCAACCACCAAAATTATTTTCCTAAACAGCTTACTACGCTTTTTGCCTCTGCTTTCCAACAGAGTATCAATTAGCCTCCAGGAGTGATAGGTGCATGATATTTATCATGACCATGTGACAAAAACACATCTTTTCCTTTCATGTCTTAATATAATACTAACTTCTGTATGCAATAAAATCCATACCAGCTTCAGAAAGAAATGCTAATTCATCTTGAGCTTAAAGTCAGAGTAGGAAGTTACAGATACCTGTTTGTTTTAAAAATGTAACATAAAACTGTTTTTTTTATTTTTCTAGCATTTCTCAGAAACGTATTTAATGCAAGAGAGAACAGAATACAATCTGTAAATAATAGATCTACAAATATTGTTCTTTGAGACATCATTTTGGCTTGATTTACCGGGGTGTTTGACTGTTTATTGAAGGAATATTGGGAAATGTCTCCTGGGGGATTGTGTTAGAGAAAGAATGGCTGTTTTCGAGAAGACTTAGTGGGCTTCTGTAGAGGGATAACTATTAAGGCTCAAGCAGGTGAAGGAGTTGAAACCAACAGGGTGAGGGCAACTCACTAAATTTGTGAATCTGGCTTTCAGAGTATCCACTGTGCTAGTGGTTGCTGTGGGTCTACAGTACAACTCTACAGTCTACAATACTAAGGAAGTTAGCTGGCTTGTCCTTGTAGGTAAATCAGTAGAAACTAGATGAGAACTTTGAGAGGTATCTCGACATGCATGTCTTCCTCTAGGAATGAGGAATGCTCCAGTTTTCTCAAAGACTTTGTAAATCTGAATCCGCTTTTGATATGAGGTGCCTAAGCCCATTTGGCAGTGACAGAGGCAGGGATCAGTCTTTCAGAGTGCCTGGATGAAGTGTTTCTGTTCCCCTCCCCACAACATTTACATGGCTAGAGCACTTACCCAGGACTGACCAGTGTCCAGTACCTTTCTGGATGAAAAAAAATCTCAGTCCTCTTTCCCCCCTCCTCATCTTACAGCAGATCTTTACCATATATTCTTTGGTAGGGTGCTCTTGTTCTTTCTCTTGTTCTTTCTACTGAAGCTGTTTTCATGATATTAGATTTTTCACTGTAATGGAAAGGGAGAGTGAACATGAGTTCCCACAACTTACATGAGTCCTTATCTCTGTTCCTATTAATATTTAAATTTTTAATATGAATAATTTTTCAGTTTAGTCAGTGGAAAAGATTGCTTTTTATCCCAAGTGAGAGAGAAAAAAAGCATGCTTTTAAGCTCTTTGAGAGTACTCTAATGTTGTGTTTTCAGGCATGTGGGTGGAGGTAACCTAGTGGCTCAGGAGCAGCTGTTGAACTGTGGTATTGTCCATTGAAACTTAGGATGGCACTCAGATTCTCACTTATGGATCTAACCAGAAGTCTGATTGTGCTTTTTTTTTTTTTTACTTCACTGTTAACTGCCTGAAATAGGACAGCCAACACTGACAGCATTTCAGTCGGCAGTTGTGTGAGAATATCAGACTCTACTTACAAGAGCTCTTCTTCCTTGTTGACCTTGTTAATGAATTGTTGCTTAGAAGTGGCTGTTTCTTCCCATTGACTCTAAGGAGTTAGAGTGACTAGCTCCTCATAGGGTGAGTAGGTCAGAGATGTGGAGGGGTACACACAAGGCTTGGTAGAATTTAGCTGAGTCTTGCCTGGTCTGTGCCGGCAGGTGTGCTAATTCAGTTGTTGTTTCTCCAAAGATGGGGTGGGTAGGTAGTTCAGTGTATTAGTCACCAATCCTTTCTACCCTCACCCTTTTATCATTTGGAAGGTGAGCATGTATTTTGCAAAAATTCTGTCTCTTAAGAAACTTCCAGCCTCACTTGGTATGCAAATATTGCTGCCAGGCTGCACCTGGGAAGAGCTGTTCTCTCTCCTTGGTGTAGTGAAAAGAGCTGTAAAAATTAAGCCGGTCACCTCACTGAGGCCACTTTTATGATGTTAGGTCTTGAATCTACACTAATATAGTAATCATGTGGTGGTTGTAAGGTGGGAGGCAATTCCACTTGCATGATAATGGTCATCAATGAAGAATGTGACTTCTTGTTCCACGATGGTTAAATCCTGTGCATCCTGTGCGTGTGAACTGTGGAGTGGCTCTTGGCTCTTTGCCTGCCTGCCACAGACTAATCTTTTTCAGTGGCAAATTTTCTATATAGCTTCTACATCTTCTGTGTGCATGTTTCTGTCCCTCTTACAAACTCCCAGTGGAAGGCCAGAAGGACTAAACATGTTTATTTTCTAGGATTTTGTTTGTACAGAGAAAGCAGATGGATTTTGTTTAATTTCATGTAATGCTTTTGAATGGTTGTATACCCACCTTGCAAGGGAGAGGATAATTGAACACATTTCAGATAATACTATGTTGAGAGGTTGCTGTCTAATTTATTGTATTCCTAATCATGAGATTAAATCACATCTATACAAACTTGTTTAATACTACACAGTGGCTGTAGCTCTGAAATTAAGAGATATAATAGCAGCTGTATTAAATTAATCCTGGGAAAAATGAGCATGTCTAGCTTCTTAATTTTAAATTTGAAGTGTCTATATTTATTATAATTGATATGGAAAATGTATTTCTGGACCAGGGCTATAAATTCATTATAATGACATTTGTAAGTTTAATCCTTTATTTTCCACGTAATTACATTTTAATGTTTAGTTTTTAGTACTACAAAATGTATAAGAACATTGACAAAATTATATGAAACACAAATTCTATCGAATTCTGAAGTCAACCAAGCATAGCCAACATTCTCGTCTGTACTTCTATTACAGACTCAATTGCTTAAACTCCAGTGTAAGATTGTAGGTAAAATAAGTGTTAGTCATGTAAATATATGGCATCAAAATACATCCAAATTATTTTGGGTTTAGTACCTTTGGTTAAAAGTCAGCACTTATTGTAAGTTCTGGGTATTTGTCCATGACATCAGATGAACATGTTAACCTCTTGTGTGTATGCTAGGCATAAAAAACTAAAAGGTACTTGCAGGTACTGACATGCAGCATTGTTTCCCAGGTAATCTTGTGTTTTGTTTCCCACTTCAGAAGATAATCTTTCTCCCTGGTTATCTTAATGCAATTCAAGATGATATGATTTTTAACCATTTGACACAAGAGTTAAAAGTATTATAAAGCACATTTTAGTATAGATAACTGTAGCTGCAAAATCCCTACTTTATTACTTTAAAGAAATATAGTCTATGGTTGGGGTTTTTTTCTTGTTTGGTTGGGGTTTTTTTTGTTATTTGTCATGAAGAACCTATGTTGGTCAGATGCTCGCTTTTCTAAATTCATAAAACAACAGAGACATATCTAAATAACATTGCATACTGTTTCTTAGTAGAATAACATATCAAAAGAGCCTAGTTACTTTGGGCAGCATGTCTCCAATTATGGCCAACCATGACTTGTTTAAAAAATAAAAATAACATGGCTTTTTTGTTTAATAGTTTAGCTTGTTTTTCTCATCAAATGTGGAAACATTTTACTTTGGATGGATATTATTCATGGGTTTTGTGTACTTTCAGAGTGTACTACTTCATGATTTCCTGCAAAGTGTTGGTAAAGCTAATGTTCAAGCTCTGATTGAAACCTTTTCCTCTGACAGTGGCTGTACTCAGCTTTATTTCATAAGAGGAGTCCCACTGAGTGGAGCTCAGATTCCCTGGAATTACTTGTGAAGAGCCATAGCTCAGCACGAGTTGTTCTGTTGTCTTTAGCAGGGTTACCTATAACGTTAAGTGCAGTATTCATTGCATTACTTTATGAGAGTTGGAGCCAGATCAGGATTTGGCTTCTGTGCGCTTCCCCAGTAGCACCCTGGGTAGCAGACAGGCTGTATTTGCATTTGGATGCTTGGCCAAGTTTACACCTTGTGATCCCTCCTACAAAGAAGCCCTTGGAGACTGCAGTTCAGACCATCTCTTGTTGCTGTCAGTGCCAGGTCAGCATGGGGTTGATTATTACTGTTAGGACCCATGCTGTCCCTTCCCACCCTCAGCCCCTGCCTCTCTGCTTCACTTCCTTGCTGACAGACTGCTCTGGGTGTGAAGAAGTGCTTCTGAGGCACAAAGCTCCAACCTGTGCAGGCCCATCTCCTGTGAGCTGCCTGGCCAGGTATGATGCATGGAGCTGGAGGAAGCTGGAGGGTCGGGAGGGTACACTAGCCCTTTCTGGGTGGCCAGCTGCCTTGCCCAGTGTCTGGGGTACCAAAGGCATCTCCGTGTGGGTGGATTCAGTTCCTTGGGCTGTGCTGTCTAACAACCTGGCCTGATGCCCACGAACTTACGTGCTGTTAAGCTCCAGGTTCAGTTTTATTAATTGGAGTGTTCTTCCAGGAAAAGTTAGTTAGCAGAACCACAGCCTTAGCTGATTTGGCAGACAGCAAGGGGAGGGGAAACAGAGATAAAGCCACTGAGTGATTTGTCTGGAGTCAGGGCAGAAGCCTGCAGCAGAGCCGAGGGTTCTGCGTCCGATGCCTGATCTGCTCTGGCAGTCACGCTGCCAGTGAATAAATTTACTGGTTATGAATAACCAGCAACATATTTTGCCATGAGCCACATGAATAACTGTTCTTGCCTGTGTGCTTCTAAGCAGATGAGAATTATTTTAGGAATTAAAAAAAAAATTATTCATTGCTTACTGACTTTGAAAATTAATAAGCAGAGTAGATTTTCCTTAATTAGGTAACCATTGTGTTCTCTTCACAGTATATTTAACAAGTCTGTGAGTATTTGTTAGTTTCCTAGCAGTTTGTGTTGTGTGTTTATTCCTTGATTTATTCCCCAAGAAGCACTGGTGGAATCAGATGACAAAAGTTGTTTTGGAAACTCGGCAATGATCATGGTGTGAGTGGAACATTGACCTTTGGCTTGAAATAAATAAAAGATACTAATCACTGAGGTAAAAATTAACAGTGGTATTGATTTTTTTGTTGTTTGGTTGGTTGATTGGGTTCTGTTTTTAGTTTAGCGTGGAACTTCCAAATTCATTTCTTACAAATAGGCTTCCTCTGAAGCTGACACTATTACATGGGTAAAGTGGTAGCAGTAGTTATTTTTCCTTTCTCGATTCAAAGCTTATTCAAAACCTGATTGAAAACTTATTGAAGTCAGGGGAAGTTGTTTCATTACTGAAGACTATTTGGGGTAGATTTTGAGTGATAGGTCAGCATTATAGAGTCATTGAATGATGTGTTTATTGCATCATAGGCTCTTAGGCTTGTGCCCGCAGTCCTATAATTCCACCTGCAAAACCCTACGAACTAAGTTTGAAAGTGCTTTGAAGCATCAGCCACTTCACCTATTGCAGTTTAATTCTGACTGGACAGTACCTGGTGTGCTGCAAGCGCAACATCAGGTTTACTCAGTTGCTAATAGTCTTCCCTCATGTCTACCTTAGTCTGACATTCTTCTGGAACTTGTTTGTTCTCTGTGCATTTTCCACTGATTTCCCTATCTGAAGACGAGATTTTTATTTTTTTTTAAACTTTATTTGGCTTTCACTATCATTTGTCCACTTTTGGGAATGTAAATTTAGTTGTCATGTTGGTTTCTATTTGAAGGCGGAAAGCAGTAATGCAGAGTCAGCACTGACCTTTAAACATTCACTCGTTTGCCTACATGATGCATTTATGCTGCTTCCCTGAACAAAAATGGGAACAAAGTGGTTTGTTAGGCGTCTCTTCCTCAAATGAGGGATCTCTGCTGCTGTCTGAGAGCTGTCCATCCTGCCACATGTTCACCCATACAGCCGTTCGGGATGATGGTGGCGGATTTGGGATGCTCTGGTTGCATCATAAGCCAGTTCATGTTCTTAATTTGAAACGCCCTTCCAAACCAAACAACAAAAGCTAGTTCACTGAAGATTCAGTGGGTAGATTTGACTTAGTTTCTGATGAGAAAAGTGGGGGCAATGAGATGCTTTCCTTTTGGTCTTGGCAGGCTAGTAATTAATCTCAGGCTGTGACATGAAGTAAAATACCAAGTAGTATTCTGAGTATCTGATCGTATAGTGGATCCAATTGACTCCAGCAGGACTAATTTCTTAAGTAAACCATAGCTCTGAGAGATTCAATAACAATTTAGCAATTCTCACATATATGTCAAGATATATCAACCTTTGTTTTTGTGTAAACTTGAGGGAAAAGCCATTTTATTGGTTTATCAGAGGCTTATATGGATTAAAACTTGCACAGATAAGCACTGTGCTTACTTTGACATCCAGGTTTTGTATATAATCTATTTTGGTTTTATTGTCTCAAAGGAATTAAAAATACTGAGGAGTACTCCTTTTATTGCCTCTGCAATACTTTATGATGTATACAATTATGAAAGTAATAATTGCATAGCTTTTTTTTTTTCATGTGAAAACCTATTCTGAATAATCTCTCTGTGGTATTTTTTGTGTTGTTTAAATCATATATATGAAATTTTTTTGCCTCTTTTATTGACTTTCTTTCATTTTTCTTTTCAGAGTGAAGGAGTTAGTTTTCTGACCATGACCTCAAACAACAGAGTACAACATTCAAAGAAGCTGCTCGGCATATACCTTTTTGTTTATTTGGTTTTGGATTTTTGTTTTAATTTTTTTTTTGTTAACTGAAGCTGCTTAAGGTTTACTTTTTATTGTTGTTATTCTTGGTCCTAACAGTTACTTACCTGTTGTGGGCCAAGCTGTGCAACAAATCTAGGAGGAAGGGAAAGCAACTTGCCTAACTCATTACCTGTCCATGGCATCTATGGTATCGTTTTGCTGCTGTTTCGACAGAAGTTGGAGATGCTCTTTAAATTGTAGGAACTTTTCTGCTGGCCTCTTTAACTAATGGCCAATGCCTTCATTTTCTTTTTCTTCAAAGACAGCTGTATTTATTCTTTGGCATATTAGGGGATTCTGTAACACCTGCTGAAGCAGCAAGATCTGGTATTTACTGGCATAATTTCAAGCCTACGACAGTACTACCTCAGTTCAAAGTAAAGCCGGATTTGCGGTGTTGGTGTACGACAGGAACTCCTTTATCTCTATGCTGAGTCTCTCAAGAACGGTTGCCAGCCTTACTGAACTTGCAATGCGTGCAGTTGCTGCTGCTGCTGGGTTTTGAATCGCTAGCCGCAGGGTTTACTTCTCAGACAAAGCCGAAGTAGGGCACTGAAAATTCTAAAATGGCATGAAACTCTGTGAATCAGACTTGGACAAAGGATTCAGAGTAGTTAAAAAATATAAAATGTGTAACTGAAGAAACATAAGTTAAAAACATCCAACTGTATTAGAGGTATCTCTCTGTACCTTTGACACACTTGTTTAATCCTCTCTATGTAGGTGTTTATGTAGGTACTTCAGATTGCAAAAGCCTTTTCTTCTATTTACAAGCTCACTTTTGTCAGCTAACCCTGTTCTTAGCTGCGTTTCTTGTAACCAAAAATCCACATAGGCATGCTAGGAATGCAGGGATGATAATGGGTATCGGGCAGATTCAAGCGCTAATATTAACACAGTATTATCTTGCCATCTAGAAAGTCCTGATATTTGCCTTTTACCGGGAAAGCACCATTGTAGCTGCAGGCACTATTACAGGGAAGAAGAACCATTGCAGTCACTTATCCTGAGTTCTTTTCAAGGCTACCTGTGCATCACATTTCCAGTGGCCTGAAAATCCGAGTGATGTGGCTACTGTCACAAAAGTCACATACAGCTCTTGCACCAGACTAGCAGAATGTCATACCACCTTGCTTCTCCTTCGCTAAATTTGTTGAAGAGTTTGTATACATTTAAAGGGTACCTCCCCAGTGCCTGCTCTGATAGACATGATAGACATGTAAGTATTACTAAGTTATGAGTTATGTGAGACTTTTTTTTTGTGCTAGATGGAACCTGTACTTCACTATTAGCAATGCATTATCTTTGGTTTTTGTTTTTTTTTTTTCTGAGGAAGACAAGAGTCAATGTCTTACAAATACAATGAATGGCAATGCGGTCTTCCTGCTTACATGCTGAGTTTTTAGAACTGAGGATTGTATTACAAGACAAAGATGAATGTAAACTAATTTTTTCCCTACCTTATGATACACTTTATTTTTCACTGTAATTTCTGGGGTCTTAAATCACAACAATGCATAGGCTAATACAATATTACATCTAAAATCAATTTAAATATCTGATCTGTTTGAGGTTTTTTTCTAACAATAATGCTATAAATGGTTCTCAGAATTTCTAAGATGCTGCTTGTTCAAGTCTGGAATGAAAAATAACTACATACATTTGACATCTTCTGTCTGAACCATCCCCCTGACCCCTGCCCCCACCATCACTGAGTGTGGTACCTGCTGAATTCAATGTTTTGAACATCTCTATTTTGAAGTATCCCTCTGTATCAATTAAGAAATTGTGCCACTAAAACAAATGACTAAAATGCATACAGCAACTTCAAAACAACTTGACAATATAGTCCATTATTCTCTATCCTGTATATTTCACAAAGGCATATGCAATACTTACATTCTTAATTTAGTTTACAGAATGGAACCAAAATGTATAAATGTTATGTTTGCTATAACTTCACAATGTATATTGGGTCTTTGTACATTTTGCCTGACTTACCTTAAATTTAAAATATTTTTTGCTATATAACCTTAACAGTTATTAAGCAGTGCTTTCTTTTTGGGTACGTATTGTTTCTGGATATCAAGATGTTAAATATATTTCTTGCTATTGTGATATGACAAGAGACTTAACTTATCTTGCTGTGTCTTCCAATGTACACGCTGTATATAAGGATAAATGTGATGCTGCTGGAGACCAGAGTAAATGGGACTAGAGTAGTGTATTGTATTTAGTCTGTATTGATCATGGATGCTCTCCTTAATAGCCATATGCAATAAAATACGTTATTTATGAAAGGAGTAAAGTATTTGTGTGCCTGTTTTCTCTGGTGGTGAAATGGATTTTTCTAGTGGTTTACATGAAATCAGTTTATTCTCTCTTTTAAATGGAAACGCACTTTCTATTGTTAAATCTTAACTGCTCTGCACATAATTGCTTTCCTCTTAACTCCTGAAAAATCACAAAATAATTTTGAATATTTTTTAATGCTAAAAAGATTGGTATTATAAAGGTGAAGTTTGTTATTTGAGGAGATAACTAGGAGCAGAAATTGGTCTTAATTTTTAATTCCAGTTTTAAAAGTGAGTGGAAGAATATGTGAGTCTTTCCGGCAGCCTGTTTAGTGGGAACAGACTTGCCCTATACAAACTGTATAGTCACACTGGTACAAGGTGAGTGGGAACCTAATGCTCTCTGTAGGTGTCTTCAGCTGCTAGTTTGCATGTGGGGCATCTGAGTTGCAGTCACAAACACCATGGGGTCACTGTAGCCTGATTTGGGCTGTAGGAATGTCTCTTATACCTGACATTAGACCCCTTTTGCAATGTCCCTTGCACCCAGGCAAATGACATGAGATGGTCATGGACTCATGACAGGAAATATGGTGATGAGGGGCAGGGGACAACAACAACAGCTTCATAAAAAGCTTGATGTCTGTTTTGCAGCAGTTCTTGCTGAGAACTTCTTTGTTTAAGCTCAAGGGTGTCTGAGTGACTAACCTTTAATCATGTACAAGGCCTGCTAGTGGAAGGAGTCACAATCTGTGTCTACCATGTTTAAAGTCATTTGAAGTGAAGTCCTGCACTGCGATATGTATGTTGTATTCTGGCCACATCTGCAACTAGGTGGGCTGGTACTTTCAAGATTACCTTATGTTTTGGGGGTGGTTGAAGGACCATACTTGTATAATTTGACCTTTAAAGGACAAAATCTGGCTTGCCGTGGTAAGATTTTTTTCTCTGAAAGTGTCTGGAATGGAAAAGAGCAATTCTGTTTCCTGCTGCAGTAGGATCATCCTGTGGTCGCTAGAGTGTCTGTATAAACCACAGAGTGCAGAAGTAAATCACAGACAATTGTATATGAGATTGTGTAAGAGAGAACATTCAGTTCCTTCTCTTATCTGTCCTGACCTTCTTAGCTGTAGGCTTTGTTAGAGGAGAAAAAATGGGACATTTGGATGTCATGGTGCCTACATCCTTGAAAAGAAAGAGCAATTGCTTTAGTCTTTGAAATGCTCTGGAGAAATATGACTATCCAGGAGAATGTCCTCCTTTTTTGCTGTCAACAGGTGAGTGGTACCTTATGACACCTTAGAAGAAGAATGTGTTTGATAAGACATCTGGAAATCCAGTGTCAGTTTCTCTGAGAATCAGAGAAAAAAGGAAACCTTGGGATACTCAGCATCCTCGCAGCAGTTTAGTTTGATGTAGTATGCTTTCAGACAGAGCAACATTTGCACTGATGTGAGTGGTGCTTTTGTAGTCCTTTTGCAGTGACTATCCTTGTCAATGATGAGAAGGAGTCCATGGCTTCTAGCCTCCTTGAGAGCCTTGGGTTACTTTTTTGTGGTACACAGTTCAGAGAAGAGTTGGTACATGGCCAGATGTCACCCCAACGTACTTTCTATTCTCAAAGACCATGGGAAGAGGAAAGCGTTCAGGTCTTTGCTTTGCAAGTTCTGAAGTAGTTTGTGAGTATTCTGGAGTTTGCTCTTGGGAGAACCGTTGTTGAATAGTGTAAAGGGAAGAGATTTGGCTGGAGATCACCTGCCAGATTTTTCAGTATATTACTACACTTCAGTCTTTTTCAGATGGCTTTTATGCCTTGAGGAACTTCAACCAGCTCTTACAGAGATATAAAGATGCAGTGCAAGACTCACCTGACTTGCACCTGGCTTTTCCTTAGGGGCAAGAGTTTCTGATACGGTCTACGAACAGATATTATACTTAATAAATGGGATTTTTTTTCCTTTTAGGAGCTGTAATTATTTGACTTACAATTGATAATAGATATTTCTTGATTTGTGACATTTAGTGGGAATCTGAATTCTGAAAACATGACTTCTCTGAAGCATCTTAATGGCCTACCAAAGTATTAGGGACAGAAAATGTCACTATTCGCTTTTGTGGGGGGTTTTTTATGATTTTTTTTAAACTTTTTTTATTTATCATTGTGATGTGTCCAGTCTATATATCAGACTAAACATATATGTTACAATGTTCAATCTAGGGATGAGGAAACTGGCCTGAGGGATGGATATAGCGCATAAGATTGCTTCATATGAGCTATGGCCTCATATTTTTTTCATTTTATTAGGCAACATAGTGTCATGTGTTGAGTGCGTGGCTGCCAAAGGGTTTTGGAAAGTCCACTTGACCCTCAGTATTTCTTTGCAGGGCCTCTTTGTCTCTTCTCATTTTCTCTTTTCCCCTTTGCTTAAAGTGAGTAATAAACACAATCATAAAAATGCATCAGTAAGTGCTAAACTGAATGTAGAAAGTATGTCTAGAAGGTGAGAAGCACTACTGCAAAAATATTAACTCTTACATAAGAAAGAGGATATAAACATTGGGCTATGTTTACATATTGTAAGTGGAGTAGGCAGAAGATGGGATTATGCACACCTTGAAACATCCATTATTATGAATATGAGGAGGGACTAGATAAAGGAACAGGATTTCCTTAGTCGGAAACATGCTTGCTGCAGATGGACCAGTTAAATTGAACTCCCACATTTGACAGGAGTTAAATATTAGTATTTTAATCTGTCTCAACCTTTGAAATTTCTACTGCTGCTCCCAAAAATAGTTTTCCTTCTCATTAAGTAATGATCCTGTCTGAAAATGTGGGTGTTTGCAACAATGCAGTTATTACTTCCCTGTTCATTCTTTGGTCTGAGAAAAATGCTGTATTGCAGAGATGAACATCCAGGACTACTATTTTACCTCAGAGAAACTCCAGCACGGAAACTTTGCTCAAGCAAAAGGGTCCATACTTAGAGCTTGTAATACAACTTAGATTTCTCTCCAAAAAAAAAATGAACTGAAGTGTTCCCATAATTCAAAATGTCAGATCAACTGATTAAACTTGTGTATAAGGGATGAATTTACTACATCTCCACTAGAATATTTTTGTGTGAAAGTCTCCTTAAAATGGTAGATATAATATATGCTCTTATGCTCTTAATTACTTTAAAATGTTTCTTTCACTCAGGCATAACGGCTTTTTGAATTAATTTGTACACTAAATGACTGTGGAAAGGTCTCCCTGTATCTTTTATGATACACATTTTTGTGTATTATAAATTTCTGGTGCTACAATACATTACAACCATATCTGACAGAGCAGCTACTCTTGGAAAAAAAAAGTTATGGTTTCTGTAACATTGACCCTTTACTGGCAATTGGCCTAATTTGGATGTAGATGTTGAAGACAATAGACCATCCTGCAAAAGGACCAGAAAGCGCATGAGGCAGGGTGTGTATTATGCCATGACTTCAGCTGTGTGATAAACATAGGTGAGGGTGTCATGGTTCATGTAAATGTGTATATACTTAAGCAATGTAGATAAAGAAGAAATAAGGGGTAAAGCAACAACAATTCCATCATTTTACAATCCAACCCAGAGGTAACTGTGAGGTGTTTACACCTTCCCTATGGAACAGTGATTACATCAAATTGTCTCACACTTGGGATCAGGGTATTGTGATGACACAGACACTGGGAATTAAGTTCACACCGGTCACCCAGATCACCTACAACATGACCACCAGTTGCCCTTTTACTGCTGCCAATTTGTAGTCTAAATATCACAAGCTGTTGCACAAAGATAAACTCTGGAGCCCCGGTCCCAGTGGCCACAGATTAGGAATATGCCACCATTGCATTCATGGTGATTTACTGCAGCTGAAACTCTGACTCAGAGTCATTTGGGATGTTGTTTATGTATTTCTGATATTTTATTTTTTAAACCTTATGTTCTCTGAAGGTTATTCTGTGTTGTGGTGTAAGATTGCCTTTGAGCAGAACTTCAAGAAATGTAATTATAATCAGTTATTTATCATGTCTATCAAGCTGTTCCATATAAACATCCTGGTTCCTAAGTGGGATGCATGAAGAATTTTTTTTTTCTTCTAAGATGCCAGACCTTACAGTGACTACCCATTTTCTTGAGGCTAAACTACCTTTAAATTACATTTTTTTTAAATTCGTGTTCAATATGTCAATGAAAGCAGAGAGGAATTTTCACAGCTAGTCTGTGCCTTTAGCCAATGATTCAATAAAGCAATTCATTTTTAATTTCAGCTGCAGATAAATATTTCTCTAAAGGTTTCAGAACAGTAAAGGTTAAAATTTCATCTTATTTATGTAAAGAACAATTATTAAAGTATTTCTACATTGGGTAAAGTCTTTTCTTAGTAACAGGCTTGACCAAAGAGGAATAATGTTTTCCTTCAGGAAATATGTGGACAATATAAACATTTAATTTTTTTTTTGACTATGTCTGTATTTCTCATAAGGTAACAGACACCAGGATTTTTCTGTTCCAAGGGAATAAAAAGAAATGAGATTTCTAACTGAGCAGCTCTAGTCCAATGCCTTCAAAACCAGAGAAGCAGCACTGCAAAGAAATTCAGGACATCATAATTTTCATTTTGAAAACTTGATCTTTTGTTGTTGAACGATAAGACTTATTATGTGATGTACCCAGAGTACACCACTTCCAGATTATATCTGTGATTTGCGCTCTTCATTTACAGATGTGCAGATTAGAAGAAACATACAGGGACCTTGGGCAGAAGAACCTCATTTATGTTTGGTCTTGCCTTTACACTTTCCAGCCATTGAACTCCCTGTCCTATGAAAAATTATGAGCTCAAGAAATTGTGTTGTTGGACACTGTGATTGTCCTCCATTTGATGGGTAAAGCAGTGATATACCATCTCAGTGCAAGGTGCATCATCACTCTCATGCTGTTCAGTGATGTGCTTGGGTTCTCCTCTTAGGCAGAAGCAGCACAAGGATATAAATGGATACTCTGATAAAGGCCTCATTATACTTGTTACTACACAAGAAATCTCATGCTTTGTGTGCACTCAGATATAGTTTGCCAGATGTCAACGTACCCATTGACATGCATTTGGAGGGTGTTTGTTTGTCCTGTTTTACTGATGAGTGGGTGACTATTTTACTTGTCCTCTAGCACAGAAGATCCACAAGGTGCAACCTCTGAATGTCCCCTGAATAATAATTCAAATGGCTCTCCAACGTTTGTCCTCCAACTTTTGTCAGCCACCAGACTTCAACTTTGTGCCTCAGAGCCTGAAACACTAGCTGTGCCCCTCTCTTAGTCTATTTAAATCATCACATTGATCTGTGTGACTGAGATGTAGCGAGGACAAGGGCTTTGCAAAACTCTTTTGGAATTGCTGTCTCACTGCATTATTCTGCAAGGAGGCTCTGGAAGATGTCTGACTTGAGCAAAAGACTTTTTTTATTTCCTTTTGCATTTCAGGTTTTTCAGGAGCCTGACAAGGAAAGAAATAAACCCCTCCAGCTAAGCAGAGAGCCATGTGCATCATTTTACAGGAAACCTTTATGGTGGTGGGTAAGGCAGTAGTGTAATACTTTATGCAACCTCCCTAGCCACTGGGACGGGGAGAACTAACGGGATGGATGTATGATCTGCCGCGGTCCACTCAAGCTGCTCCTGCTCCAACCAGCCACACCAGTGGGGACATGTCACAAAACATCAAACTCAGCCTCGGCTAATTCTGCCATCATGCTCTCCCCACAGAGAGGACAAGAGTGCAGCCCTCAAAGTATTTTAGCACCTTCCTCTAAGGCAGCTGCTGGAGGAAAGTGTCCCCTGGCAGCCTCCCCGGTGGCTGCGCTCACAGCTTCCCCCTCGCCCCTCCACAGCGTGTGTGTGGTGCAGCCATCTCTCAGATTTTGTCTGCCTCATTGACGGCACTAAAGAGGCTTTGTCAGCTGCTTTGCTGTCCTTTCTGGGATCCCCTGCTTGATTTCTATGCATGACTCCTTGGCGAGGAGCCAGCATTTTGTTTACCTCTTAAAAGAAGATTCATTAATATGTTTTTCCTGTTCAAGTTTATTTGCATAGGCAATTTTGCTTTCCTAGTCCTTTTTTTTTCTACTGGTTGGACAATAACGTAAGTTTGTTTTTATCATTGATATATTGGTGAGTTAAGTAATTGTTTGCCAAATGAACCACATGCTGTTTGTTGTTTAAGGATTTTTTAAAATTTTTTAATTTTCTGAGCCAAGTTTGGCTAGTAGTTATTTTTGTACAGCCCCACTGAAGTCAATAGAATTGCTTATTTATAACTGAGCATCATAGCCTGCTGTAATTTTCTCTCAAGCCTTGTATAAAGGGTGTATTTATGTGATATATCCACTATTGCTAGCACCAATGGCCCTGCAAAAGGACTAGATGTAGTGTGAATGTTAGCAAATAAAGACCCATATTTCTAAACTGCCAGGATAAGATAACCTGAGAAATTTAAAAGAAACAATGCTGAAGGTCTTGACTTGCATTAATATTACACTGCTGCCAAAAGTGGTGGTGCTATTTTAGTAGAGAAATCATATTCAGGTTTTTTCATGGTGTAGACAGGCTAATCAAAAAAAGTGATGAGAAAATAATGATTTTACAGCTTTCACTGCACTATTCTACAGACTGTATAGCTTTTTTTTTGTATTTTTAAATGATGAGATAACAATGAAGTTAGCAAAGTCTTTTTCCTTCTTGTTACATGCACTAAATGTTTTTTTTAAGCTCTCTGTGGCCAGTTTGTATATTCTTGATGGACTGTGAAATGAGATGATGATAAAGAGTGTCTCTACTCACAATGCAGGTAGTTGGTGCTTTTAGGGAAGGGAGTGGTGCTTGGGTCAGTGAGACAGGCAGGGAGCAGTAACCTGTGGCTGCCTGGGCTCAGAGGTCCCGCCAGGTGGAGAGGAATCAGGGAGGCCAGATGCCCAACCTATTACAGGGGTTTATAATGGCCCTCGTGATTATTTAAGTATAGGAGTTCATGCAAAGCAAGAAGCGTAGCACAGGCTTTTCCATTCTTCTATCTTGGAGCTTAATTAAGTTTGTCCTACAGACTGTCATTTTGGGATGAAATTGTTTTAATCATTTAATCAAATGCATTCAAGGTCAGATTGAGAGAAGGAACTAATGAACACATTCTGGAAGAAAGACACTTTCTGTTCAGTGCCACTCTGTCAGGGCATGGCTGAGACCAATTTCCTCTTCCTATAAAGCCATAGCATTGGAGCTTAAAAGACTTATGTTAAAAAAAAACCCAATAAATCTTGTCCCTTCAGAATGGAAAAAAATGTGATTGATTGGCGCCCTCAAAGAACAGAAGTCCTTGTCTAATTAACATCCTCATTTGCTTTCTTTTAGGGTAAAGTATTAGGTGATGCTGTGTAATGATCTTTTGTTCCATATTCTGTTGCCTGTTCTGCTAGCCCAGTGAATCAGGGTCAGCAATGCAACATTTTCCACTGGCCTCGTGACCAAAGCGAGGAGTATTTTGAAAGCCAACTTCCACATTTCATCCTCAAAAGAGAGACATGTTCCAAAAAAGTGTAAGATCCCTTTGTCATCACGAATACCTATGTTTCAAGTTTAAAAACTTGTTTCCTTGGTAACTAGACTTGTTAGGCTAGTCTGCTCACACCATGCATGCAGAGACCACCACATATTGTACAAAGCTTATTGAGCCATTTAGCAAAAAAATTTAATGCATTAGATTTTTTGGTACTAATTTTAAAGGGCTCCTGAGAGACAAAAGATAAACTTTGCTGCTTACCTTGTCCTATAAAATTGTCTTCTGTGATGCTGGAAGGTATTGTGATGGGGAATGGCAACAGTTAGTTTGTGAGAGGAAAGTCATTCTTTGGATTTGCCTCTCCATCGCAATTCCTTCCTGGATTCCTCCCAAGTGCAGTCAGCTGCGATACCCCTTTACTGTACTTTTTCTCTCTATGAATGCTGCTGTTATGGAAGACATTTTAAACTTGGCTATTCATGGCATATCTCTGTGCTGTCGTCACATAGCCGTTCGATGGGCAACAATTTGGATATTCCTGACTGGCAGTTTGACTCTCCACACCCAGACAATGTACATTCATAGCATCTTGGTTGCCTGCCACTTAGCCCATCTGTTGGATTGACTCTTTGCCCATTTAAAAGTCAGTCAGACAGGGGTGCAGGTGCCAAGAAAATGTGAATTGAGAAGGGGAGCCTGCATAACACTGCTGGCAGAGCATCTTCAGCAAGAGCATCCTCCTTTGTGGCAGCCATCACTGCCAGATGCCTCCCTATAGTAGGTTACAACTGCTGACATTTGCGTACCAAGAAAAGGATACACGAGGCAGAGAAAAGGAGGGAAGAGTTTTCAGTGTAGCCTTGGCAACTTGCAAGGCAAGCTGTGCTGTTGCAGGTACTCGGTTCGGTTCACAGCACAACTAAGAGACGTGTGGAGCTTGCAGGGTATTAAAAAGTTACTCAGTAGGAAGGCAAGCACATCGTTAGTGTGCTAAGGTGAACCTGAGGTAGCCTGTTACACTTGAGGAGAGAGCCAATGACCCAACAGAGATAGCTGCAGGAGGCCAGTAAAGGTATTTCTTCTCCTCTTCATGGAGGAGACCTATACAAGAGTGTTAGCCCTGCCTGGGGAGCATTCCTGAATGCAGAGTAAAGATTCAAAGATAAGATCCCTTAAGATCATTCTCTCTCTTAGCCACAACCATGTTGTGCAGTGAAGAGAATTAACTCATCTGTGTGTAACCTTTATTGTCAAAATCAGGAGAGTGTCAGGCACGTGCATGCTTGAAATAATGCCCTTAAATGCATGTTTCCCTTCAAGTTTGACTCACTAGAATTACTTTATCTGTGAGACTAACTTGTGTGTCTGTCTTGTCTGCTTGGGCAGCCTTTTATTTCTGGTGAATAGCCATTACTGCTGCTGCCCTTTACATCAGAGGCACAGGTAGCGTCTTTCCATCATCATTATTATACAGGAATATAAGACATAAATACCTCCAGAGTCTGTCAGTGGCTATGGTTCAGCAGTGCATTGCAACCTAAGTAGTATTTAATGGGTAAATTTTTTCTGCTTAAACTTAAATCATACATAGATGTGTGAAGCCAGTCTGAACTTCAGAATGTTTTAAAAAATTCTTTATAAACTGAGGAAAGCAATCATCCCAAACTAGGTGAATAGCTCTGTGCAACTTCAATTACTATCTTATATTTCCAGACTTTTTTGGTTTGTTGTTTGTTTGAGTTTTTTGTTTCTTTTTGTGTCAAACAAAGATGTGGCTTTCCCAGTTACCTCATGAAATACAGTACAGCACCAGGAGCCCATAACTTGTCCAGAGATGGTATCTTTTTTCTCATTAACCTGAGGAAGGAGTTGGTGGAAGGCACTGAAAGCAGAGAATTGCCCAGTCCTTTTATTTGAGAGCTTGCTGAAGTGAAAAGATGAGCTTTCAGGCACTGGGCAAGATTGTGATCATCCAACTCCTTTTCTGTCATCTGTTATTTTCATTTTCTGATGTCTTTTGACCAGTGTCTAAACCCAAGAAGAGAATCCCATCTTCCACTAGCTTGGAGTAATGTACTGAAGAAGAATTGAACCAAAAGTGATGTCTGATGCTGTGCTCTGCTTTCCCTGATATCAGCAAGTAGCACTGAGGAATCTGATGCTCAGCATGTTGTCTCTGAGCCAAGAATTAGAGACCACTGCCTGAGGGGACAAGAAGCAGATTTAGCATGCCTACTTGTCAGTTAATAGTCAGCCTTATGTTGTACAGTAACCACTCTACTTGCTCACTACAAGGGAAGATAAAACCCAGTTAGATTACAGTAAAAATCCCAAGCAAGAGCAACAATTCTCACCCCTCCCCCATTTCCACAAGTGTTAGGCAGCTTGCTGCAATTTTAAACACACATGATATCAAGTAGTACCAAAATTATTAGGTGCTGATGCATTCATAACCTTTGCAACACCAGTCTGCTGCTCTGTGGTGTGCTAGCCACATGGCCCACCTCCCTTACCTCTTTCTCCACCCTTATCCCCTTTGACCTTACACCTTTGATTCTGTAAGATGTAGCCTGCACAGTCCTCTACCTGCACGAATTCTTTATTCGGGGGTAATGAGACACTAGAACATGTTGTCCAGATGAGTTGTGGATGCCTCATCCCTGGAAATGTTTAGTGCGAGATTGGTTGGGGCTTTGAGCAACCTGGTCTAGTGGAAGGTGTCCCTGCTCATGGCAACCCAAACTATTCTATGATTCTATGATACTAAGATTGGTGAGGAGAAACCATATCCTTGTTTTCAACTGGAGCCACATGCAACATGGCATTCGGTAGTATCTTTATCATGGAAGGTTCAAATGGCAATGTGTAAATCCAAGTGTATGCCCAGGTAATTGGTTGTTAACAGATCAGTCTGTCCTGGGAAGAGGAAGAAGTACAGAAGAACAACCAGGATCACAGAGGAAATACTTAATATTCAGTCTGAGTGGTACTAGGAAATTTCTAAGTTCTAAGAATTGAAAAAAAAAACCAAAAAACAAAAAAATCACCCTTCCTGGTGTTAATGTGCTGCAGTCCAATGAATAAAGTTCAGTCAATGAAAGCAACCTTTTAAAATAGCACAGCTTAATTCCTCACTCTTCTTCTGTGTACTCTACGGGCACTCCTGCCAGCAGCTGAACTGCTCCTTTTTGGTCCCAGAAAAATACTGGGTTTTTTTTCCTGTTTTATTAAAGACTATCCAGAACTCAGTTGAGAAAAACAAATATTATTTATTTGAACTGTTTGTTAAAATCAGAATAATTCTTTTGGCCTGTATTTTTCATTAGGTCTTTTTCAACAGCAGTTCTGCTGTATCTGTTGGTAGCCACAGATCATGAGAGAACTATATGCTCAGTTCTAACCTAGTTCCTTTCCCATTCTGTATCACGCATTGCTATGCCAGTGTTTGTAAAAGACATCCTTTTGAGTTCCAGATATGGATTCTCAACATCAATATAATTAAAACCATTTATAACCCCATGTAATATATGTGTGCTACATACTCTTTGCGTGTTCTTTGCGTTTTCTTTGCCTAAGCTTTATGCAATCACTTTAATAAATATCCTGTATAAGTAACATCCTCTTACACATTTACAGCACATTGCTTTAGAGGATGTACTTCCAAAATAGGTCAGTGAATTTGGAGGCTACAGCAAGAGGGAATGATGCTGATACCACAGTCACTCCCAGCCAAGTTAAGCCAGCAGACATCACTGCCACTGGTGTTAGCAGTCCAGCATTCTCTTTACTCCTGTGCATATTTAGAATCATAGAATCGTAGAATGTCTTGGGTTGGAAGGCATATTAAAGATCATCTAGTTCCAAACCCCCTACCAAGGGTGTCCCCCTTGAACCTATGCTGTCCCTGATGCCACCTGAGGTTTCATGTAACTGCACAGTGCACTGGGCAGGGAAACCCAGCCAGGAGAGAGCTAGGTCAGGAAAAGAGGCTTGGCTAGCTCAGGCGTGGGTCTGGTCCTCACTCTGGTCTGCTGCATTGACACACACCTTCTGAATGCCAGAACACGGGAAAGGGCAATGTTGAGTCAGAAAAAATGAGAATGGGATTGCTTCTTTTGGCCTCAGTACCATACCAAAGCGTTTGTGGAAACAAAACCTCTCAGTGCCAGGTCTGGAATTCTTGAATTAATGTGGTTAAACCATTAATAAAATCTTATTCTGGCCGAGAATTTTCTCTGGCCTACGATAAGCAGCATCCATTTCTTATTCCGTCAGGTTCCTGGAATACAGGCAATAAATCTATTCCTTTTTTATTGTTTTTGTGGAAGTTTGTGTAATAATGCTTGACTGCAGTGAGTGTTTTCCAGTCTGAGTTTGAGTGCACTCCCTTTGCTTGCACTCCAAACCGAGATATTAAGGACTCATACATACATTTTTGCACATTTCTGGGGACCTTCATTGTCCCCATGATTCAACAGTGCCCTGCAGCAGTCACTGATGGAGTCTTGGGTATGTCCTGGCATGAAACCTAGAGCATGGTGTACTTGCATGTAAGCAGGAGATAACTAGAGAGCAGCACAAGTGACTGCCCTTTGGAAATGTGCTCTGGTTACTGCCCTTCTCTGCATGGTTCTTCCCAGAGTCTTCCAATCCAAAAGCAAAATGAGGTTAATGTAAGTGTCTTCAGTAAAAGATACTTTTTCGGGTGCTTGTATGGTGATGATTCAGGTGTTTGCTGGCTTTACAGTGACATTTATCCATCTGTAAGCACAGCTTTTGCCCCACACTGTTAGACTGCAGCTGTTTGCACAATGCAGTGAGGTAACCTCATATGGGGCAAGGTCCAGCATGACTAGTCCTCAGTGAAAATATGTGCAATTTGGCACAAAAATGGAAGCTTTCCAAGCATTGCACAATCTCTTGTTCAGAAATCCCAAATAAAAAACTCCATCCTGATGCCCTGCATGTAGGGATGGACTATGGGTTTCATGGTCTGTATAAGGACTTAATAAAGTAGCAAAGGGAGTTCCTGTTCACAAGAGTACCTAGAGTGGGTGATAGGTAAGAGGGTAGCCTGGGTCGGCTCAGCTGAAGCGCAGGCATCTCAGGTGTGTGGAGGAGATATGCCTTCAAAGAAGGCATTGCAAATGGTCTTGGGATTCTGTAGGCAGCTCTAGGTGGACTGTACAACAATGGGAGACTGTTTTTGTCCTCTGTCCTTGTTTAATTAGACCAGTGTATGGATATCTGAGATTGGAGGAAAACACTTCTAGTGTCTAGTGGCAGTAGGATGAAAATGCAAATTCTCTTGCAAAACACACTGGTCAGTGTTAGGGTTGTGAAACAATGAGAATATAGATGTGCCACTGAAACATCAGAAAATAAAAGTGTTTTCCCATCTTTCCAGCCATTTCCACCCCTTTAAAAACCTCTTTCAATTTGTTTTCTTTTATAGAGTCATGCATTTCTCCCTCCTCCAACCTTTTGTTTTACTATATTTGAGGTGGGAAACATCTCCTTTTCTTGTCAGTGTTGCTTTCATTTGTAGTTCTACTTTGTTTTGCAAAATAATTCAGGAATTCTTGGTACAAAGGCAGTTGTTTGAAAGCATTTCAATAAAGTCTGTAAGGAGAAAGACATCTATTCTTCCGCTGTTCACTTTCTCTATAATTTTTCTGCTCTCCTTGCCTTTACCAATGACCATTAATTTGCCCATTTAGAATCCAAGGAAAAACCTGTTTTTATATTTTCTGAAAAAGCCAGAGATATTTTCTGTCCTTCATAAGATGCCACATGTGCAATTTCCTTCCTGCCTGGAGGTCTGAAATCACCACAACAATGCCTTCTGCACCAAGGGCTCAGGGACTCCTCTGCAGCGAAACACTTGAACAAACACTTAAAGTTAAGCCTCTGCATAGACTCACTGGAGGAGGTGAAGGAATATGAATGTGCCTTGAAATGCACCGGGTTTTTGTATAAACATTATGAAGATTTGCATTCAAAAGGTAACTGATGAAATTTTTACCCTAAAAGTTGCTTTTCACTTGAAATGTTTTTTCAATTGGTAACAAAATCATTTGACATTCCGCGCAGGAAGAAAACTGATAAACTCCAAAAAGCTAAGCTTCCAATAGGAATTTTTTTTTTTTTAATTCTCACAAAAAATGAAAAAATAAGCAAATTGTAGTTGAATCCTTTCTTTTACACAGGAACAACAACAAAAAAATATAAGACTATCGACCCTAGGTCTGAACTAAAAAATGACATGACAATGAAGAGAGAAAAAATATGTTGAGTTTTGTTTGTTTGTTTTTCCTGCTATGTGATATATAAACCAACCTGAAAGTTTTGAAGATTAGATATGATGACTCCTGAGTCAGAGTCCAATTCTGCATGTTCAGCATGGTTGAATTTGACATTCAGGTTTGTTAAGACTTTGCTTTTCCTTGGGAAGGAGAGTTTGCAGTTCCTGCTTTCTGGGGCTGTAAATGACTGCGTAAGCTTTAAAATACTGGAAAGCCCACCTGAAAAATCTATTCCTTTTAACTTAGAATAGTCATGTATGTCTCAGGGATTACTGTACATCCGTAGAGGTGTCTCCAAGATAACCATGCAGACTAGGGTATCTTGAAGTCAGTTAAGGTGTCCAAGGAATGCAGCTGCCTAATGAAGAACTGTAAATATTTGCATCAGACAAATGCACTTGGAAATAGATAAGTAACCTGTTTCTGATGCAGGGAATTAATCATGCAATCTTCACACAAAGAATCTGAAAGATGAGGCCCCGTGTCGTTTGGATTAAGATGTCACTATGTTGTTATCTGGGATGAAGTGTAGGATTTATATAAACATCATCTTTCCCTTGCTGAGGATCAGCCGATTCAAACAACTTGAATAAGTGGTTTCCATCCTAAAGAGGGCTATGTTTACATCTTGAGCGGCTGTTGCTGTGGTTTGGTCCTGTGCAAAATCAAACCAAACCAAAACCCTATATAATTTCACATTCCTTACACGGTTTCCAATCTTCTTGGACATATTGCCTGTTTTGTTAATCTGGCAATAAAAAGCCCAGGCACCTTGGCCAGGGAAGGAATATTCCTACCTAGTGGGACCACCAGATGTCGGGAAGTACTGTTGTGTTTCCTCTGCCACCTCCTCCAGAACTGAGAAAGGAGGGAAGAGAGAAGGGGAAGTGACATTTTTTTCCTTGTAAGTGGCTTCATGGGAGCTGCATAGATACATCTATTGACATCTATCTTAGTCATTGCAGCTCATTTTCTGCCTCTCTCATTGATTGGGGAAGGATCTGGCAGCCTCAGATAGCAGGGCTCTGGATTGATAATCACTCTCTTGATATTATATGCTGGAGTGGCCATCACAACTTCATTAGCTACCTCCAGTATGATGACTTGGAGAGTGCCTTCGAGATCAGGGAGCTGGGACTGGGGCTTCGTAATCAATAATTTCAAACCAATTTCTGGCCACCCTAATCAACTACACAGAGTTCCCTGAGAGAAGATCAGGGTCCTTATTTCTCCCTTAAGAATGAAACATTAAATTTCATTCTTCAGTGTTTTTTCCTTCTTTAGAGAAATCCCTACTTGTATAACTCTGGTAGCTTTAATACTTTAAACAAACACAAACCTAAGGAAGAACACAATTCCTTATTGCTTACTTGTTTTGCAATTCATATGGCCCTGACAAGAATTTTTTTGCTTTGAAATTTGGAACCTGCATATTAACGCACTTTATCTTGCCAAGCTAGTTCAAGCAAGGTCTGATGAAAGCCACCTTTGATTTGATCTTTTGTTTGCATTAAATGCCTTTTTGAACTTTGGTGAGGGTGGCTGACCTTTAGAATAAAAAGCTATACTGGTGCAATGCAGCTAGAAGCATTAAACAAGTGTAGTGACAGTTAAATGAAAAGTGACTGGCTGAGCTAGGTACACCTGTCATGTTAATGCTGCCAGGGGAACTTGGTGCTCACATGATTAGTTTTGTTTTGTTGTTTGTTTTTTTCTCCTATAAATCTCAGTTATATAAATTTACTAGGGGGATTTACATCTACAACTCTGGCTTCAGAGGTGCCTAGCATGATATTTAAAGGAACTCTAGTTCCTTCTCTCTGGAATGCAGGATCAAGAGAGGGCTTACACATTAAAAATGAAAAGCTAAATCAAACAGCAGTAGCTTATTCTTTAAAGTAAACAGAGCAAAGGCTATTGGTGTCAGCCACAGCAGCAATCAGGTATGTACTGACAAAAGAGACTGAAGAGATTTTTTCTAATAGAGGAAATTATTGGGGTTTGTTCACTTTTTCCAAGGAGAAAATGATCTTTTCAAAGGATGTAGGATGATAATCATCATCATCATCATCAACCAGAAGGCAGACTGGTTTCGGCAAAAATATTGAAATTACCCAGCTTATGGTCCTTTTTGGAAAACTACTGATCACCCCAAGTTCAAAGAGGTCAGTTGAAAATTAGGTAATGCTCTCAAAATCCCCATGGCAGGATGAGACAGTGCTTTCAGGAATGATATCCTGATTTATCATTAATTAGATGTAGGTGGGGAACTCCAGACTCATGAACAATTTTGCCAATAGGTAAAGCTTTTTTGCACAGTCATGTTGAAGGACACAGTGATTTGCTGGCACTGTTGCTGTTTACCTTGCTTCTTTGTGAAAACAAATTTTTGTTTCATTTCTTAGGCTACCAGGATTCTGTCATCTATTTTGGGTTTCTTAATCCCATGCTAAATTACTGTGTGCTTGATTACAGTTTGCTCCATCAAGGGTTAACTCCAGTGTAATGAAGTACAAAAATGGAACATACCAATGAAAACCGAAGTCTCAGCTGTGAAAATGGAAAAAATCAGAAAGAACCGTAGTTTCATACAATGGCAAGTATCAGACAGGGATTTTAGGAACTTATCAATGCTAATATCATCTTATCACTGAGAAGTTGTTGATTTCAGGGTTCTTACTCCTTTTTCCTTTGCAAGTCTGTTACTATTGAAAAGAGACTGGTCTATCCTTATTTTGAATCCTTTAGGCAATGCAAAGAAGACAAAACCTGTTTCAACAGCATCACTGCAGTGATTTCTGGCAATAGCATCCTGCTATTTGTTCTTGCTTTGGGGTCATGTGTAACAAATACTGCTGGCTTAAGAGGAGTTGGCGAAAATGCAAGTTATATGCTGGTAAATTCTGGAAGGAAGATGAGTCCTTGAAAGGTGACTCAGTGTTGTAAAGTTGCCTCAGAGAGTTTTAAAAGTTATGTCAGGCAATGGATACATGTACAGTTTTGTTGCATCCCCTGCTCCGAAGTCCTGCCTGGTAAGGTTGGGGTGCAGCCATTTGTTTCCACCTGTTGAAGTGCCAACAGGCACGCACATCTGTGAAAATAGCATCACACAGAGGAGTTTTGCTTAGTAATGATGATCCAGTTCTCTCTTATATACAAAAAGCCGGACTGCAAGGGAATAATTATTATTGGTTGCAGTGGTTATCTTTTTCTTAATGCTGCTATTTTTTCAAAGAGTAATGACAAGTTTTTCTGACACAACTGAGCCAAATGAATAACTGTTCCGTAAACAGACCACATTCCATCCTTTTTCTCCTTCACTTTTCTTTTCTTGCCCCGATTCTTCCACATATCTCATTTATTTTCACACTCTTTAAGCTAATTCCCTCATTTGGAAAAAACAAACCAACCAACCAACCAACAACCCTATGTTTTTTGTTCCACCTAATGTTAGTATAATTTTAATGAACTGAATTCGCTAAACTTCTTGTTTGTCCCTCTGTGCTGCCAGCACAGCTGGCACAAGGTAAGCAAGAGTCCAGACACAGCAAAGGCAAGCAGGCTTTCTCTTTTCCTACAGCAAAACAGTTATTTGGGTAATGCTGCTGAACAAAACCATACTCCAAAAGCTTCATCCCAGTGACATTTTTCCAGTAATATTTTTCCTATCAGCAAAACCAGTGTAAGAGGTTCTGATTTTTCCTATTCCTCTTTCTGTTCTCACTGTCCACGATGTTTCTCTTACTAGTTTGTTAGCTGTGCTTATACAACTATTTGTAGAGATGTCTTGCAAACTGGGATCACTGAAATTATCAAATTCCCTTTTCAAAAGTAGTTTTAAAGAAAACCCCCTCCACCTCTGATCCTTCTGGTGATTGCCATCAGAGCACAGCCCAAAGAAGCCAAAGTCAACCCTGCATCCCCTTCAGCTGGCAGAGCTAGGAGGGCACTGAGCTGCAGTTGTGAGCCAAGTGGGTTTGCAAAGAAGGGAACCAAGTGTGCAGGAACAGGGGAGCGAGAAACTGTTTTACACTGCTTTGCCATTGGAGAAAACAAGTGTCTAGATTTAAGGGGGTTTTTTGCAGATTTGGGTTTTGTTTTCAGTAAAGGCTGCAGGAAACACGACCAGGTAACGTTCAGCAACAGATGAAGCAGAATTTCTAACCACTGATGTAAGTGTAAACTCTAACCACCATTTTTCTAACCACTGATGTAAGTATAAATTTTTACAGTGACAATAAAAGGCTAAGGACATCAAGGTGACGGCTGTGTTTTCAGCTTTGATCATATAAATTGAGAACTGTTGCCAGCTGAGAACAGTTCAGCCTTTCCTGCGATCCAGCTTTAACAAAGAAGCAATTTTGCTGTGGGAGCTTGTGGACCTTATTTGTTACACCTGACTGACCCATACTTAGAAAATGTATAATAAAGAACATTTTCTAGGTTTGGAATGAAAGAAATGCTCATCATCATAGCTGTGGTTGCTTGGCATAGGAGAATGTGAAGTAGACCGTGATTTTCTGATAAATCCAGATTAAGGAAACCTTCAAACTTCCTGTTTCCTAATAGATCTTTGTCTAGCGTTACATCCAACCTCAATCAAAAATACGCAATGACCACCTCATAAGTACTCATGAGCTGTAATTTATAGGCTTGTATAAAATACAACTGTCAGCTTAGTTGTTTACCTGAGATACAGATTTTTGTTGGTAAAGAATATATATATTGCGAGCTGAATTCTTTGAATACCAGGCATGAGGGAATGTTGTCTCCCCATTTTTTCAAAGTCACTGATACAAGAGAGTGCTCATGCTGAACCCTAGATATCATTGGAAACAAAGATATTTCAAAGAACCATATCATAGATGAACCATATTCTCATAGTAGGAGATTAAAATAAATTTGTTTAAAATCTCAAATGTATTATTTAGTAAGCAAATAAAGAACCATGAAGCACAGACCAGCTGTTATTAGCATATATTACAGTAATATGAAACATATCAGATTTATAATTATGTGAATAATAAACAAAAAGGAAGAATATGTATTCTAGAAATTGCTGCGAGTGTATGACATTTAGGACTCGTTCTACCTAACTTAACCTCAGTTCACCCTCAAAGTTTCAAGAAAGTTTTTAGTGCCAGTGCAGATGGGATTTTAATCAGGAATACAGGCTCAGTGCCAGAAGGGATAGAAGTCTCCTTTGTTTACAATCAGAACTGCTTTCTGATCTTCACCCATTGAAAACTGTCATTCAGCTTTAAAAATATAAATGTTCTCACTACTGATGCTTTCCATACTTCTTATTTCTTGTTACTATGACTAAGGGTAAGCTAGGCATGCACTTTTTGCAATTGCTACTCATGCTTTGCTAAGCTGGTACTGATGTTGTTATCTCAGACTATTTCTAATGCTCCGACTCTATGATTCTATCCTACACTATTCAATATACTAAGAGTCAAGATTAAATTTTTGATCTGTACCTGAACCTTAGCAAAATCCTTTAGGAAATTTTCTGTGGAGGTTACAATTCAGTTTCTTTCTGTTTGAACGGGTCTGTCTAGCTCTGTCTTATAGAAACCAAGAGCTTCCAAGAAGTCAAAATAAGGTTTGTAATTTTTATGAATGATAGAACCACAGTAGTGACATTAAAAAGGCTAAAAAAGATGAAAGATGCATACCCTAATGCTTTGGGATCAGTGTTACCTAGGTGGAATTCAGAAAAAACACTGACTGCGAGTTTATTTGATCTGTCTTAGAAGTTCTTGGAAGAATTTCTTTGGCTACTTCCAGAGATGTGCATGGTCTGCCACTTTGAACTATTGTAGGCATTCTGGGGCTATGAAGATTTATTTTTCAAACCCCAAGAAACATGCAAGTCATCACCAAAAGCTAACTAAGATATAAAGTATGTGCTATCAAAACTTCAAAGCAAGGAGTAAAAAAAAGCAGCTGCAACTGTGGGGTTCACAGGAGATTTATTTTCCTAATGTGACTGATTTGACAAGGAGAGGGCATAAAACACTAAGGCTGTTGTTGCTGATGGGGGGGGGGGTTGCTACAGAGTTACCAGGTCACATTACCCAGTTCTGTGCAGAAATGTAATCTCATCAACATTTTCTAGTAAGGCAGGTGAGATATTACCCGAGTGGATGCACATGGATATAAGCTAGTTACTCTGGGTAATACCTAATTTACTGCAGAATTTGGGTGATACCTAATTTACTACAGTATTTTAGAAAGGTCTGTAACTAGAGATAATTTTGCAGAAGAGGAGGTGCTAGAATGCAATTCCAGTGGTGATTGGGAGAGATGTTTTGCTGTTGACTGGTCAAAACAGTTTCTACCGCAGCTTTATGGTTTGTTCTGGCTGAGATCTTCCAGTGTTTATAAATATTCCATGTTAGACACCTTGTTAAGGGGAAAGCTTTTGAGTTTGTGAATGTAAATCCCCAGACAAAATAGGGATAAAAAGATTTAAGAAATGGAGCTAAGACTGAACATTCAGGAAACGTGAGAAGATGAAGATGTGACAATAGGAATGCAGAAAACTTGTAGTCCATTTGGATGTCTTCTTGAAGAATTTGTTCAGGAGAGAGAAGGAAATTGCAATATTACTGGGTAATAAAGTAAAAAATTTATGGATTTTGAAATTGGGTTCTGTGTGATTTTGAATTAACATCTACAGAGTCCTGCTGGCTTTATCCAGGAATGTAAACAATGAATAAAATTGATCCATCATATTCCTCCTTTAAATAAAGAACACGATTTCCCAGTTTGCATACTATCTTTTTGTTGTTGTTGTTGTTCTCATGAGGTCTAAAGACCATATTTGAAACAGTTTTCTCTCTGTTACTAGGACTTTATCCTTTTTCTCTTTCCCATAACATAATTGTCTCTGACTCAGGTTCCGAGAACAATTCGGACTATTTTACTAAATCAATAGGAATGTTTTATTGCTTGTTTTCCTTTCTGCTTTATTTCCTTGTTCCTTACTGTGCTACTGTTCTGTAACTTTTATTTTTATTCTGTTTTTAATTGGAAGACTAGTAACCAACAGTTAAATTTTCTTGTTGGTTCCTTTTCCACTTAGTCAAAGGAAAATTCAAAATATAGGTTCTAAGGAAAATTCAACATATAGGTTCTTAGGAAAATTTCTTTGTGGAGGTAGCAAAAAGGACTTCTTTCATTGCTCCTGGGTAGGAGGAGTGTGAATGGAAGAAATGAGTGCAGGGGATTTTTCTTCCTTTGAAGCTTTTTTCCACTCTCTGGATCCCTAAACAGTACCCTGACAAGGAAGACAGACTTTACTGCCAGTTTATGAAGGACCTGTTTCTGCATGTATAGAGCATCTCCTCCCTTATAGGGTATGAAGAAACATTTCAGATATGCCAGATCTAAAACCAAGTCATAACTCTGGCAGTCACTGTGAATAGTCATTACTTCTGTACGTTCATTATCTTACAAAGTTGGGCTCAAAACCACATGTGATGAGATAAGGGAAAATCTTGGCCTTTAAAAGTCTTAGAGAGTTTTTCTGGTGGCTTGACTGGAGTCAGGATTTCACCTTGAGTATATTTAGCCTGTTGAATGTCCTAAATTCCACTACAGAGTAGATGGTTTCTTATCTTTCTCAAGTGGCTAATGTCCCAAGGACTTGTAGATCCCTCCAGAAAAAGAATCTAGAATTGTCTTAGAATCTTTTCCTTCAGATTCATGACTCTGTACTCATGTATTGAAAGGCAAGAGATTAATCTGATTTTAAATGACAGGTGAATGTCTTCAGTTCAGGCATATGGTACATATCTATCTATGCAGCAATTCTGCAAATGGATCCTTCCTAGATAATTAACAGATTTCAAGGCAGTGACACAGAGACAATAATTCATTCTAGAGTTCAGATACATACTTGATTGAATTCATTTAGATATGTTAAGATAATAATAATAAATTCTATAATTCAGACATTTTAAGAGCTTAAAGACAAGTGTCAGTTTGTTCTACACCTCCTAGGAGATTAGTTTTCTAATGAAGTTGCGATGGCGAGGCTGTAATTTGGGTTATCTGCCAAATATTCTTATGCCTGTTTACATTCCAAGCTTCAGCTGTGACATATATTAGGTATTTCCAAAATACATGCCAGATTTATACAGCACACAGAGAGAATTAGATACTTTTAATTTGCATTGGAGACTCCTGCTGATCATAGGTTTTGCTCTGTCGTTTCATCACAAACTTCTTTTAATAAGTATGAATAACTGTATTGTTTAGGTACAATCTGGAAATACCAAATCTCCTACCCCAAGGTGGGATGGTCTAATTGCTTGGCTATTAGAAAGAAGACACTCAAACATGATTTTTAATTCTGAATAGTCAAGGAGAGACATGCGGGCATGGGTTAGACTGGGTCCCAGAAGACTTTGGGTGCTTAGACAGGTGATCTCCAAATAGTCTTTGAGAGGGTGCCAATCACCACCACAATGGTGGATCCTCTAGACATGTGGAACAGCAACATTTCAGACATCTGAATAAGCTTTTACCAGCAAACATGGATGTTCCTAACACTTGTCTTTGGTGCACGATGTGTCACTATATTGACCATCAAAGTGCAATTTTCTTACTTGCTTAGTAAGCTTCAGGCTTAATTGGCAATTTTATGCTCCACCTCATCTGCAGTATAACTGCCTGCAGGTGACTCGTCTGCATATGCATAACTTGCTGTTTTTGTCATTTTGTAATGTGCCTTTTATGCAACAGAAAATAAAGGGGTGCTTCTGGTGTGCCTACTTCAGGGGACAATAATGTGGAGGTTGGCTCTGGGCCACCAACTGGTCCTGAACATAGTGTTGATACTGACCACAGCTAGGATTCCAGAGCTGCCTCTCCCTTTGAACGCCAGGCCACACCTTCACAGAAATTCAACAAATTCTACCTTATCCCTTATGTCCCTTTACCATGTAACCACTCCTCCTTACTAGTCCCAGAACATTTTTAGCAAGTGTGCATTATTCTATATTTAGGTAGTGGGCACCCTCTGATAAATGGGAGCACTCATGAACAAGCGTCCTTTGGAAAGTATTTATATTGACAAGAGTAAAGGGAGGAGAGATAGCTGAAGTGGGGAAAACCTTCAGAATATAATTTATGAAAAAAACATGTCATGACAAGAATTTTAAATAAAGGGAAGAAAATGTGTCAAAATTCAGCACATGCTTTTTTCAGACTTGATGTGTGTAGACAATCTTGAGTCTGAATAGTCAAAACCTTAAAAAAAACCAAAAAAATCCTAATAATGATTCATATTCATAACAGGAAATTATATGAATCTTGTATATCATTCTAGGTCTGGAAACTTAGTGGGGATTGTTGTCCTCAGTTAATGTGTCTTAGGGTTTCACTTTGCACCTCCCTGTATGACCCTTAGTATTTCAAGAAAGAAGTTTGGTCACAAAAACAGTGGTTAAAAAAAATTCTGCCATTACAAAAACTCAGATAGTTTCCTCAGAATGGTGAATAAACAAGTCTACTCCAGATTTTACTGATGCTGAAGTAAATGTGGAGAAGCTTTAGTGAGACCATAGAATTACCTCTCAGGAGAGATCAGAATCATATTATACTTTTCTATTTTAGAAAAGATTGCCAATATTGTCAATATTTATTGCAGTCATAGTTCTTAAGGAACTGTGCCTTGATCTCCTATCTTTAATGATTATTACAATGATCTCAATTACAGAAAGAAAGTTTTTTAGCATTAGGTTTGCTAAAAATAGATCTGATTCTTATGGCCTCAAACAGATTAAACTGTGCTTGAGGTTGTGAAAGGACAGACTTCTCTGGCATGATGAATTATTGAGTTATTTCTCCCTGAAACTAAACTTATATGCGGGGGGGGGTGGGGGTAATAGATCTTTATTTCTATGCTGCTCAGGACCTTAAAAGAAATCTCTCTTGTCACCTACCTGTGTTTTGCAGGTTTTGTTTGTTTACCTTCCTACCTCTCTACAACATGGAAAGGATTAGCAAAAAATATTCTTTATTTCCCAAAATTATTAGTAGATGATAAAGTTTTGTTCTGTCTGTATTTCTTCTGAGTACATGTCAGCAAATGACTGCCATTGTTTCAGCATTAATATATTTTTGCACAGTAGACCTTGCAGCCAAATTAGGCAACTTTCCTGTATCATTTTATTCTTGTTTTAAAGTTTTAAAAATCCTTTTCCTAAACTTTGCTGAAAAACACAAGTGTCTGTAATGCTAGAGCTAAAAGCATTATCTTTCTCACTGTAGCAATTAAGCTGCTCTGTGTTTAGCAGCAGGTTATGCAGTAGAAGAGAGGACATTGCATCTACTGTTTTGCTTTTTCTCTAAGGGCTGATATAGTAACCTTTTATGCCATCAAGGTCAGAAGGACCTTAGCACCTAGCAACAAATATAGATTTTTGGTCCCAGGGAAAATACAACTGCCAGAAATACAATTTTTTGCACTAACTAATGTGTAACTTATTACTCAGTCCAAAGATTTTGGAAATGAAAATCTTTTTCAATGGAAAACATTTTTTGATAGCTCCTGTATATAAATATCTATTCTTAATGTGCTACCAGTGCAGTGAAACAAAATAAACAATCAGAAACTGGATGAAGCATAATTAGGAGAAAACAGGTAGAACACTGTTACATTTATAAAATTAGTGAATTAGAGCTCAAGCACTTAAAGACATTTAAGTGCTTAACTCCTACTGGTTTCGGTAGGAATCAGGCATTCAAATACATTTTTAGAATGTGAGACTGTTCAGGTACTTTAATGAGTACAAGGGAGAAGGAGGAAATGAATATTTAACACAAAATTGTTACTTTGACACATTTATTTCTTCAGTAGGTGTTTATTTTTTAGCAGTTTCATGATACTTCGTAGACTAACATGATATATCAGTAGGATACAGCTTTTACACCAACCCAGATGCATTCCTATCAATATTTCTTACTTTTTGATGGTTTTCATAACTTTATTGTCCAACCTTTCCTTGGGTTAAGCCTTGGGAGAAGTAAACCTTAGCCGAGGAACTGCATTTAATTTTTAAAATATGTTTTTAAGTAGGCTCTCAAGAAGACCTCTAAGATCATCAACTCCAAATGCTGACCCACCATTGCCAAGTCCACCACTGGACCACATCGCCAAGTGCATCATCTACATGGCTTTTGAATATCTGGATCTCCCCTTTCTTTTAGATCAAGGGGTGACAAGGTAATATCAGTGACATCACTCTGCTAACACCAGAGCAAAATCTCCCCAGCTGTGTTACTGTCTCTTCTTACTCTGATGTGCCCTCTTCCTCCCTCCACCCCCGATTTGTCCCTCTGGCTAAATGTTTGCAGGTTAGGCAAGGAATGAGGTAGCATTTGCTCTCTAACATTCTGTGATCTGATTCCACATATAGTTTCTCAGGCACAGAGTCCAGTTAAGATCAATGAGATCATTCACATAAGCAAATAAAGATTTGTAGGATCAGGTCCTTGATCATCTCCTCTTTTATCTTGGAACTAATGTCCTTTCCCAGCACCACAACAACACTCTCCAGCATCTCTTTCTGTTATTGTTTTCCTGCCAGTTTGCCTATTCAACCCTTTATTTCATCCCTCAACTTTCTTGAAAACCCCATCTGTCCTTTTTCCAAATTCTCCAAAGGTAGGGTATTTTTAAACTGGGAAAATTAAGATAAAACTGTTTAAAATGGTTGGTTTCTCTTATGCTTAATTGCTGGAACATGATCTCTTCTCTGAAGCCTGATGTGTTAGTACATGGTTTCTAAAGAGGCTTTCTGTCCTGCAATAATTTGGCTCCCATGATTGCTGTGCCACAGAGAAATGTCGTTATCACTGAAGAATCACTTCTTCATTTCTGAACATCTGTACACATCAAAAGCATAATTTTTACAGTGGATTGCATCATGTGATGTCAGAACTTTAAAGAAAACAAATTCTTAATGGGAAATACAGAGAAATCACCAAAGAGCCTGGAGCTGCTTCATTTGAAATCAGTAGAGAGTTGGACACTGACTTCAGAACTGGGTCCCAAGACTACAACTACATGGCCCCAGAGGGGCTAATTTGCACAAACACTTCTTATTTAAAGAAATAATAAATTCCCCAAAGCATTAGGGAGAAGAGCATATGGATACTTATATTCTTCTGCCTGTGCCACCAGGACTTTTATGCTTTGTTGGACTCAGTCCTTTTCATGGTGAGCTGGGCAAAGGATAGACTTTCCACCCCCAGAAAACTCTTTCTGATAAGAGAGGTGTTTACAGATCAGAACCCTGGGAGATCAGTGGCAAGTGGTTCAAAAGGAGAGGGATCTTGGGGAATTTGAAGGAAACGTATGGAGTCAGAGGCTGTGGAGAGGTTTATAGAGGAAAAGTGCTTCCATGCTTCCTTTCTATTTTGAGAATTAGAAGTTGGGACTGGTTATATTTTTGTTCCTTTGTAAAAGTCTGCAAATGATACTCAACTGTCATGTAGGTATTCTGTAAATAGACAGAATTTCTAACAACGGACCTGTGAGGACTCTGAAGGCCTCCCATACTTGCTCCAGAGGACTTCTGAAGTGAAGGAAGTCAAAGATCGGGCGTTTCATGGAGAATAAGAGGGCTGTGAGCAGATTTCCTTCACATCATGCCATGACTAAGTGTAGGCTATGTGTATGGGCTGTTGAGAACCAAGGTGGGATTCTGCGTGCAGACTATCAACTACCATGTCAGATGTCTTAATTGGGCTGTGTGGTCAACAGACAATCAGCTAGACTCAGTATACCTTCAGTTAGAAAAATCCAGCAAGTACTTCTAGAGACCTGGCCACAGGTATTTTCATAGACAGGCCGTAGAGGTGTCATATTCATCCTGACGTCTTTTTATAGGGAAATAAGAGCTGCCTCCCTGAACAGTCCATCACACTTTCAGCCTAGTACCTCATCCTTGCTCTTGTTACTGTCTGTGAGGTGTCCTTTCCCCTTGTGAATGGAGATGGGATTGGACTCTATGAATGCCAATGCAATGGTGCTAAATACCATAACAGATAGATAGAAATACATCAGATATAAGGCACAAGCTTTGGAAACCTACTTAAATCTAGTCCTACCATTTACTTTAATGTATTTTATTTCATTCTGCATTATCCCTGAATGCTTAAGTAAGCCTGCGTGATGGCATTATTTGTTACAGGCAAAATATCTATGTGGCTTGTGTTTCAGTATGGTGAAGTAAAAAAATGTGTAAAAACTGTGAACTAGCTGTTCCTGGGTTTACAACCATTTTATTCCCAATGGACATATTGCCAAAGATCTTAATGGTTGTGAACCAGCTATTTCTGTGCTTATGGCTATTAGAAAGGCTCCACTGAGAAGCCAAAGGAGTTTATAATGGTCATGAACCAGCTATTTCTGAGTTCATAGCTATTACAGATTCCAAAGAAATGCCAGTGAAGTTTATCATGTTCATGAACTGCGTGTTTCTGTCTCACAGTACCTATAAACTCTGCTGAGAAAGTGAAAGAGTTGGTAATGGTCACACATGAGCTATTTCTAGGCTCAGTACTATTACTAACTCAGTTAGGAAGCCAAAAGTTCACAAGTGGTATTTCTTTTGCCCCTGGCAAACTCCATGTAGAAACTGATAAAAGCTACTAATGTTTCTCAGAAAACTACACTCCAGTTCACAATAACACCTCTCAGAGTGCTACAGTGGTGCAAAGTCTCTGCTCTGCTCAGAGCCACTGTGGCAACTTGCCAGGACCCTGAGGGCTGCAACTCATTTATATATGCATTTACATAAATTTACATTAATTTTGTGTCAATTTGTATTCCATCAATGTCGCGATGAAACCTATACTGGAGAGAATAAATAACATATAGCTGACTAACACCAGTAATGTTTTTCTGTTTTTCATTGTACTTATTTTGCTCTCATTTTCTTTGCATTTTTCTAATACCTGTCCCTTAGCTGGACTGACTTCTAGTCTCAGGGAGAGTCTGTTTTGTGGGTAAAACAAAATCCTGTTTCATCTACATTCAATAGCAGGGAAGCAGAGAGTTGTGGTTTTGGCAAATTGCTTATGCTGTACACTTAGCAATCTCCCCAACTACCAGTGGCTAATATACATATTAAAGAGGGCAGTGCTAGCACAGCCTCTTGCTGACCTCCACATGTGAAACCCTCAGAATATTCGTGAGATTTTAAATACACACATTAAAAAAATCCTGAAAATCAGACGTAATAGCTCTTTTTTTTTTTTTTGGTATGAAAATGACTGATAAGGCAGAATTTTAGAGATAAAAATAACTGAGTAGTCTGAATTAGTTATTAAATAGTAAAAGTTCTGGTTTTGGCAGGATCTATTAGTAATTAGTGGAATTTGATGCTGTTTTGACCCTTTGCCTTTTCTTAAGGAGGCACAGTTTATATAATACTTCTTTATTCTTCAGTGCAGCTTTCAAGAAAGGTCATTATGGCTTCAGATAATCATCTGTATGAAGCACAACTTCATATTCCACTCTCTGCTATCCTCATGAAACCACTAGCTTTGACATGAGTAGAGTCTCTCACTTGTTGCTTGAGGGTATGACAATATTTTAAAGAGGAGGCAGATTTAAATCTTGTGTGGTTTTGCCAAGGTCAGGAATCAATAAATAGCTTTAAAGACTCAAGATTGCCCTGCAATTACCTACCACTGAAATGGCTTGTAACACTTACTTCAGAAGCCTTGATAGAGTAGGAGAAAGCAGCAGAAGAGGCTACAGTGAACCGCAGCCAGTTTGTGTGTTCGTAGGTGCTGCAAGTGCAGTTTATGTTGGCTGTTTAAAACCTATTTTTAGAACATTTTCAGCTTTCTACTGCTATAGTCCAGTTAGCAGGAGGCTTTTGTAGGTGGTCAGCTACAGCAATGAAAGCATTTTTTAATAGGATGGCTCATTGGAATGACCAGGCATTCACATCTGGGCCTGTATCACTGGAGTACTTGTAATACACTACTGCTCTCACCAGAACTGGAAGCTTTAAAACTTATGTTTTAAATTGCAGAGAAAAAACATTACACATCCCTGGCAAGAATTTACTGTGTAGAACAAAATCTTCTTTAGTCCAGGACCTTGTGTGGTGGCGTGGAAGTCCGTCATATCTATTCTTCTTCAACATAAGCCAACAACAATTGTGACCAGGCACAAGGAAAAGAAAAGCAGTGTAGTTATCATATTGTGAGGTTTCCCATGTTTGTCATCCCACTGTCTGTCAATCTTTGGAATAAGGACTACCTGGTATGAAGTAGTGGCAGCATGATGTCAGATTTTTTTTCTGTGACTTTGTTTAATTGCTTTTTGAACCCATTCACAGATCTATTCTCCTAATTTATAAGAAATAGTGAAGAAACATTTTTTTCCTTTATCTGCAGAGTCTGTGGGAGTGAAACACAAAGCAGGATATGGGCAGGCAGCCTTTAAGCCAATTGCACATACGTGAGTCCATGGGACTAGACAGGAAGAACTCGAGGGTGCTTGTGGAGCTATTTGGTGTCATTGTGAGGTCCTTTTCTGTCATCTTTGAGAGATCATGGCAGATGAGGGAGGTTCCTGATGACTGGAAAGCCTGTCCTTGGAGATATTGAAAACTCAGGGGTCTGGATTGGATGACCTGCAGAAATCTCTTCCTACATCTGTGATTCTGTAATTGTGTGCTTATGGGAGTCAGTCAGGTTTTTCAAAACACTTCATAGTGTTTTAGTAGAGCTGATTCATGACCTTGATGAAAGAAATTCCACAAACAGACAAATTGAATTGTTTAATTATAAATTACATGAACACTAGTATTAAATGGAAAATCTAAATAAGTCAATATGCAGTGTTGGATAAAGATTTGTGTAGATATATTGGTATGCTTAAACTATACATTGCTCCTCATGATCTCAAAATGATTTGCAGACGTTAAGTGAGTCTCACACGCATTTTGTGGGGATTCCTGTTTGCAGCAACATGTAAAGAGAAGCACCACATGACTGCTTGGCTGAGACAGGGCTGCAGAAATAGGTGGATTAGGCTAGGTCAGTGGGGAAACCACAGCATAGACAGCACAGAAGGACAAGGCAGAAGCTTGTCTTCTGTGCAATTTGCAAGCCATGATAGAGTCTTTTGCTATGGTAGGTGCTAGCATCTTTGAGAGAAGAATGGAAAAGCAGGGTAAGAGGTCTCTCCTGCTTCCTTTCCTCCCAGCTACCAGGAATAGTTTGTAGGCTACGAAGGAACAGAGACAGCACATATTCCATGCTACTGCTGGAGCTGCTGCTTGTGGCATGGGGGACGTTGTACCTTCTTCATGTGTGGTACCCTCCAGAGCTCCACCTGTGTCACTTAGGCTGGCTGCCAGTCCTGTATGTTAGGAGACTGGCCTTTTCTCCTAAAATGGGCCCTTCAGGGAACTAGCCTTCTCCCATTTTAAAAGAAGTCCCTCATTTCAGTGTTTCACAGGGAAAGAGAAGTTGAATTAGTCAGTCAAATGATCAGACATTCACAGTGCAATGCTAAGCAATATAAGTGTTGATTAAATGTTGCTCTAAGTTCAAAATTCAGCCTAGGTAAATCCTTTAACAAAAAGTAACTGCCAAGCACAGAAGAAAAAAGGCTCTTCTTTTCATGTTTTTTGAAGATTACACTTAATTGAATGCTTTGAAAAAAAAATAATTGTGGATTTGGCTTCCTATTTGAAATTGCTGCTTAAAACACAATATTGCTTCACTGTTCTGCTTTGAAATCCATACAAGAAATTTCAAGCAAGCAAGGAAACTTCCAGGAAAAAAAGAGTTATTGGCTTTAAAAAGAGCAAATATTTGACACCCCTAGGTTACTGAGGGTCAGTGAATACTGTGTATAAAGTACAGTTTCGACATGTGGGGTCCAGGCAGCTTGTTCTGTCAGAGCTGGGATGTTTTAAGGGCCTTTGCTGGAGCTCTCAGGAAATCTCCACCTGGCTCAGTATCTTATGGCTAGAGCAGAACTGCAGCTACTTGCTGAGCCTGGAGCTCTGGGTTGAGCTGGAGAGAGAAATGGGCTCCCCTGCAGCTCCGGGCAATGTCATGGGCAGGGCAACATAGGACAGGGGTAAAACATTCACTGTAAAAATTATGTAGTTGGAGTCTCCCACTTTCCAGGCTGACATGCTGCTCAAAGGCTGAAGGATCTGGCTACTGCGAGATTGGGAATAAGCCAGGGAGATACCAGCAGTACTTGCTCACTCAGAGCAACATTTGAGTGATTTGATCTAAGTTACCTTTGCTGAATGCCATTTCATTTATCAAAGCCACATTATGGCTTGAAATCAAGGTCTATATACTTGATAAGAGCCAACAGCGGTTTAGATTTTATATAACTCTTTGAGAATCAAAAACTTATATTTCTTTGCAGACTTTATACAGAAATGATCAAATCATTGCTGAAATATGGAAAGCTAAACTAGAAATGTATTGCCCAGGAGAACTGTAACTAGATTCCCTTCTATGCTCAACTTCTGGTACATGGAGTTTGCCACTTTCCATATGTCTAATGCAGACTGAGAACTTATTGTATAGGAAAAATGCTCACTTCACACTGTATATGTAGTATCTGAGATAAACTGGTCCTGTGCAATGTAGAACAGACAAAAGTGTCAGGCATCTGAGACTGGACTGAGGCACAATTTGTTTATTTTCAATTGGTTGACTTCTCACTGTCTCTTGTGAACTATGACTGACCACTACTCAGTGGCCACACTCTGACAAGAGGCAGGGATATACACACTAAAAAGCAGAAACTGGCACTTGATGGAAGAAGCAGGGAAATGATTTTGCACAGATCAGATAGCAATGATTACCACAGGACATAACATATACAGAAGTGCCTCTGTTAGTTATAGCAGTCTGTCAATTGGAGACCTGCATACAGATGGAGCAGATGATAAAAATAAGTCTAATGGGACTCCAAAAAAAGAGCTGAGGAAAAAAAATTATAGAAAGAAATGTGAAAATACAATAAATAACACTTTTTCCCCCACAAAGACAACAAAAATATTTTTGTCCTCTGTCATGCCAATGACTGTGATGGGAAATAAGAAGAACTAGCTTTCCAGTTTTGTGTATAGCTAAAATGAAGCATGTTTTTGGGACAAGGCTTTATGTACTGCAAACACTATATTAGTGTTCTTTCAATTAAAAATTATTTAAAATCTTCCTTGAAAGTTTAGGTGTGTTTTTGTGCTTTTTTTTTTTTCTGTAGCTATGAATGCCTCGAGCCATGGAAATACAGGACTGTTATTTGCAGTTCTTGTCCATATGCTACTGATGCGACTGCAGTACCATGTCATCACAGAAGTCATGTAGACACAAGGAGGAGAATAATGAGATTTAGTTCACAAAATGCTCAAAGTTATTATGTTACAACTTCAAAGTGAAACAATGTGCTTTGCATGTGCCCAAGTCTATGAGACGAAGTATAAGTTTAAATAGTCATTGATAAATTATTTTGTAAGAACGGTTGCACTTATATGAAGAAAAATCTTGACAAAGTGGGACAAATGGAAAGGGATTTCCCACCCGTGCATATATTAGCACACAAGTTCCTGATTTCACATTCAATTACAGCAAAAGTTATGTTATTCTGTCTTACCTCTGTCCCTTGAAAGATTTTTTAAGCAACCACAGGTATTACTGAAGGATTAGAAAACAAGACAAATTGGTTCAGATGTCTGGATTTTAGGATAAATGTTTTACACTGACAAATTCTGCAAACTATGGTAAGTACTTCAGGAACCAGACCAATATTCTACCTTCAAATTCTATTCACTTAATTTTTTGAAATGGCTGGAATGTTTTTCCAGCTTCTGCATCAAAAGAAGTTTTTCTTGTGATACTCAGACATACTAAAAATGGTGAATGCTGAGCGCAATCTAGAGCAAATTTTTTCACACCAGAAGAGTTTTTGTGAATCAGTTAAAATGAGATATTGACATGTATTCATACTGTCCATAAATCCCCTTTGAAGTAACATGATGAAACTAAGGGTAATTTCATTGCATGTATGAAGGCAACTGAAAGCTACACTGAATAGAAGTGTTTTATAAAATAACACACTGTTTATGTTGTGGATTTTCAATTCATGTGTTTGCTCTTTAGTTATCTTTCCGAAGTGAGAATATGTAAGTAATTAATTTTGAATGGCTTGGTTGTTTTTTTTTTTTTAATTTAATTGCAGAGTTGTTTTTCCTTTTCCCCTGTTCTCTCTAATAAGAATTTATACCATTTATTAATTTACAGGATAAAACCCTATTGACAGGGTACAACAACCAGGATAGTTCTCTATGGTTCATTATTGATAGTGCAATGAAGAATTCTGTTTATTTTAGACCTCACATCACACTTATCCCTAAAGTATCTTAGCAGCTCAATCTTTCAACTTACCTCCCTGGAAAAGCAAGGTTATTTCTTCTTGTGCATGTACTATTGCTTTATCCAGGTAGCTTGAGATGTATTAAGATGAAATTTCCATTGCTTCCCTTAGGAGACTCTTTTACCCTTGTTGATCTCCCTGGCAAGCAGTTATTGCCTGAGATACAGACTAACTGATTTCAAGCTGATAGTCTGAATTTTTTCTTCACTGTTTGAAAGCTTTCTGGAAACCTCTTGTATGCAACCTGAATGCAAAAATTCATTTATTGGGATGAAAAAGCATCTTAAGCAGCATCTTCTGTTGAATGCCCCAACAACATTACTAGGTCAGGAGAGTATGGAAATTCAATGAGTTGTGACTGATGTGCCCTTGAGCTCCAATTCTGTCAGCAGTTTCCATTCTTCCGCTTAGCTGATGTAAACAACAAGGAATTTATGCTGGTTTACCAAAGGATAATTTGGCACTGCAGTGTTTTTGTCTTCCAAGATTTAATATTATTTTTTGTTTGGTTTCTTCCCATTTTGTTACATTTTTTGTTGTGGTTAAGACCCAAGATGAAGATACTCATCAGTAAACTTCAGGCAGGACAGCTGCTGAATTTACTTATTCTGAGGCATAGATGCACCAGAAATATAAACATTGAGGATTAGGGAATCAGAGGTTGCTTCCCACATCCCGGATCCAAGAGCAGGATCCCAGTTCTGCACCAATGGAAGGCATGAATGATTAGGATCTCCCATTCATTGTTATGAAAGGAAATGTGGGCAGCTGAGGATCAGAGACTTAGGGAGCTCTGAGTCCCTTCTCCCCCTGCCCACGAAGCTCTGGAGCAGCCTCACTGTCTGCCATGCCCCTGTGGAAAGTCAGAGCAACAAATACTATCTCCTAGACTCACCTGTGGTTCTGGATATAGAGAAATCAAAACAAAAAACTGGTAAGCATGCTAAGTTGCTCCTATGATTGCATGTTTGAGCATATTCGAATGAGAGTATGACTGCCCCGGCATCACTGCTAAGAAGATATCGGAGGGGATTACAAAGTATTTTGACATAATAATAGCTAATCAGCTGGCAGACTCAGACTGACTTGATCAGTAGAAAAGGTAATGGGATTGTTATTAAAATAAATAAATAAATAAAGGGAGTTACAGTGCCCACAAAAGAAGACATCAGGCCTTGGGAATATATGATAACAATACTCACACAGATTATTTTCTTAGTCAATTTACCGTTTCCCTGTAAAATCTGAGGAATGTGGGGATCAAAGCTGGGAAGTTTTTGGGAATCAATTAACAGATAAATCCAGTGATGAGAAAGCATTGTGCAGCAAACTTCTTTCAGTCTGTCCTCTTAGTACTTGAGCAAAGCAGGAGGTACAAGTGTTAAATATTTGCTATTGATCACCAGAACTCGATCTGCTGAAAGTAATCTGAGAGGTCAATCCCAGTGCTGGGTAGATTGGTTGTCACTCTGCAATGATGCTGGCAGATGTTATTGATTGTAGTTCATGTTGTTTATATGTTTCTCTGAAACAGTTAATTTTAGCACAGTGGGAAAGAATGTCTTGCTACACATGGGACAGTCAGAATAAATGGCTTCATGGAATTTTTAATTACTTTCTTTTATAATATCATCAATAAATGCAGGAGCAGTTTTGCTACTGTCAGAAGACACTTTCAGTATTGTTTGAAGATGATGACTACAAAAAAAAAGCCAATTAAAATGAATACTTTTGTAAAGAAGGTTCTCTTCATGACAATGTAGACTTTTTTTCTTCCTTGCGCTTCCATAGGAAATGAAATATCTTTAGAGATGCACTGCATGGAGTATTCCTTTTGTGATCTGAATGCACTTTAGCTTCTTAGAGATGCATTCCTGCACCCTCATACAGGTTAAAACATGTTGATGTTTTTCACTATACTACCAAGAAACTCTAAGCCGACAATATTGCTATTCTCAATTACTTTTACTATACATAGTGTATCAATTGTTATTATGGAAAAAGTGTCTTATTTTTTTGGTACCTCCATGCCAAAGCCGCCTCTTCCTATTAATATTGTAGCTGAGCACCATATGATCTTCAGCATTTGGAGATTCAAAATGTTCCAGTGAAGTGCCACTCTCCCTGACAGGGGACTGAAGCACAAGCTCAGAGCAACCAAAGTCTGTGTCTTTATTAGCATGCTTGTCCTGGTGAATTGCTAGGGTGCTTCCTGCCCTAGTTCTGGCCCAAATTAGTTGGCACTCTCCCAGTCTCTGGGAACAGCTTGGAATCTTTATGAACATAATCAGTTATAGTTGATCTGAATGCCAGAGTACAGCTTGTGGAATGTTTAATTCCTTACTACAGACATGATGACCTGTCAAATCCCTCAGACCTCTGCTCACACAAGGATTCAAGTTGCTACTGATGTAAAGAGTGCTTGGGTGAATCAAAACTAATTTAAAGATAAAACTGCTACCATAAATTGGGAGATAACTAATGACACTTGTGACAATGACAATAATGGTGTCTATAGAATATAAAAGTAATGTAATAATATTACTAATATAAATCATCTAGGTTACAAAACCGTGTTACTAAACTTCTTGCCCTGAGGAAATGCAAATAAATGGCCTTGCACTTACTGAGTTACCTAAAGACAATGCAGGCTGTGGCAATAGAGATGAATAGCAGATGCATTTCAATAATATCTCTGTTCATGCATATGATCCTACCAAATAAGAGTGGAGACAAATACCTTCTAAAGCAAATAAGAAACTAAGAGGGTTAGGTTGCTGTGATTTAGTATGTTTCCTCCAGAACAAAGAGACTTTCTGAAGCTTCAGTGGAATATCATTTAGACTCCTAAGCTCTCTGGTGGCAATTTGCAGTAGGAGCTTGGCTTGTATTCGTAAAAGTGATTAAGTGAAATGGAAGATATCAGCAGTATAGTATAAACCTCTTGTGAATAAGATCCAATAAAGCATTTTAGTCCTACTGTGCTGATTTAGTTATGAAGTCCAATATTATTCACAGGGTTTAGTCTTCATAAACTCCCTGTCCTTAGTACAAAGGTTCATTAAAGAGGGATAGCACTAACACTCTGTTTTGCAGCTGATACACATAAATAAAATGTAAACAAAGTAATACTATCCAGAGCTTATTTTCTCAGCTGTATTCCGGTGCTTTTTAATTTTGGAGAAAACTGAGCTGAACAGAGAGATTACTAAGGTATTTTTTATGTGAAATCTATTAAAGTATTTATTAGGACAAAATAAAGTACATACTCTTTCCAAAGTTCTGAACTCTCTTCTTTCTTAGTTATTTTACATTTGCATGAAGCTTCTTTCAATGCTGATAAACACAATAAATTTCAAAATTATTTAAAACAGATAGGAGCGTCACAATGAGGTATAATAATCCCTTCAGTTTTGAAAATGGCATAATTTATGAAGATAGGTGTTAAGTGGACTTCAATTAGCCAGTGTTTTGTTGATAAATTCCATATTCTCAGGATTTGGTCCTGTTTTCCTAGTGATAGTAATATCAGTACTGATTGAAAATATACTAATTCAACGAACTGAACTCTCCAGCTCACAAAGAGGGGGTAGTTAATGAAATTATTTACAAGCTCCAAGCTCTAGCTCCTCCCACTGCAAACTCTCATGGAACATCCCTGAGATTAGCTTAGCTGGTTAGAGCAAGGTGCTAATTACACCAAAGTCATGGGTTTGGTCCCTGTATGGGCCATTCACTTCAGAGTTGGACTTGATCCTTGTGAGTCCCTTCCAACTCAGAATATTCTGTGATTCTGTGATCTGCTCCCCTCTAAAAGGAGTTCTATTGCTCCTACATATGTCCTTTCCCTTGCTTTGCTATGACTACTTCATGTTCTGTCTTCCAATTCTCGGTGCTCACTTAGATGACCTAGCTTGCCTTAAGGAACCAGAGGCTTAGCATGGAGATACATACACACATTGGCTGTTCTGGTGTAACTGGTATGAATGTATACTGGACAGGTGTTTCTCAATACTGGAAATTTTTGGTGCTATGGGAGCCAAAGAACTGGTTTTTTAAATATAACCATGCTTCTTGGTCATTTACCGTGCAAGCAACAGCCAGTCTTTACAAATATAGGTTCCTGCTGGATCTGAGCTCATGCATTATAAATATAGCTTGTGTAAGGATGTAAGGAACAAGCTGTACTGAGGCAGGCCATAGGCTCCCTATCCTATCTGACATGATTCAGTAACTGATGATAAGAGGAGAGCAGAGGAACAAGCAGAGTATGATGAATGCTCCTTAGCTTTATGCCTTTTAACAGCAGCAGGCTAGGTAGGATCCACCTAGCACAAAGGTGCTAGCTTGCCTATTGGTAGCTCACAATAGATTTTTCTTCTACAGATCTGCAAAATTAGATTTACCAGAAGTCCTGTAGTTTAATTATATGCCACATAAAACAACAACAACAACAACCAAACAAAAACTCACTTATTTTGAAGAAAAATAAATTTTATACTATAAAAATATAACAACTCTTCAATCCTCTCTGCCACTCATGTCTCTTAAGACTCCTGTCATATTCTTCTGCCCCCTTCCCAGACTGAGAGGTTACAAACAACTTAATTCCCTTTTCAGAGCAGCTTTTCCACAGCCTTGCCAGTCCCTGCCTGCATTCTGCCAGCCTTTCCTGGGCCACCTCACTGTTTCTTAGGGAGATGACCTGAAATTGTGTGGGGCTTCCAAAATGCAGTGATGTCATGGATTTATGCTATTGAGTCTGGAGGATGCAGGGATTTTTTATAGGTTGAAATCGATCTTCAGGTGCAGATTTACCTGAGGGCATGTCTGCAACCCCTTTCTTTTCAGTTATTGCACATCCCTCTGCTGTAGCATTTCCTGACGGGGCATTGCTTTCTTGTATCAAATAATATGGACGGTGAATCAAAGCCACAACTGTCTGAATTTGGTCCCAGGAGGGTTCATTTGATAGTTTATGTAGACATTTCCTAGAGGAGGGCAAATTACTCTTGCTGCTGATCCTGCTCAAAGATTTCTGATAAAATAGCAGGACCTCAGCAGAGACAGCAGTTCACCCCATCTTTTCCCTTCCAACAGGGTGGGTTTTTTCTCCCCCATGCCCTTAAAAACAAAGCCAAACCAGTAGATTGTGAAGAATAACTAAGGGAAAAGAGACTTCAGGCTACCTGATCCTGATCTAACAAAGTCTGTTCTGTACTGAGAAGTAATCCATGCAAGGAAGCTCCATGTAAAGTAGTTCTATCCAGTGCAGTCACAGGTGATACCCTTGCACAGAATTCATATGCCTCCCAGCTTTTTGGAAAACCTGGTAGAATTGAGATCATTAATTTTTGTTCTATATCAAATCAGTTGACATTGTTAGACTGTGCTGTGTTTCTAAACATGTGTCTGTGAAATCTCCCAGATTTTCACAAATTCATCAGTTTTTGAAGGAGTTTTTTTTTGTTTTCTTTTCCTTCTAGGAATGATTTCTTGCAGTGCATCAAGAAGCATGAAATGCTGAAAAGAAAAAGCAGAAAGTAATATGCTATTGCAGATCACATTATTGCTTTTATTCTCTGTGAAAGTGCTCTAATGCAATGGTGTAGTGTTTTTACTGATACATATTTCATTATTCTAAAGGCTTTAATAATATGAATAGAATATTCTGTGACTGAGGAATCAAGAGGTGAAATATACAAGAGAAATACAAAAGCTGCCAAAAGTACTGTACAAATTGCTTTTTTTCTTTATTGTGATTTACAAAGGTAATGTATAAGTTGCTTTACTACAGGAGCTGAGCAGCTTCATTCAGCACTTTGATGTGTTCAGGCTAATATGTTGTTCTGCTCTACACACTTGATGTTATTTCAGAAGCAGATTTTACTCTCAGTTAATTAATGTGAGTGGATATGAATAGCATTTTTTTTCTGCACTGGGTGATGTTACTGAAAATAGATGTCTCTGCAGGTTGAAGGAAAATAGTATGAGCCTGAAAAAAACAGACTAAAGGCAAAAATGCAGCCAGCAGCTAAATCTCTCAGTAGGGTGTTTTTGGGTTATCTACCATTCTTACTTCCTCCCTGATGGAGCTTTGAAATTCTTAGCAATTTCCAGCTCTCAATATAAGTAGCATAAAGCTATTAATGTACATTCTGATAAGAGGACCAATACAATTGTACCAGAGAAATAGCACAGCATGCCTTCTGGAGTGCAGCATAAGTGCAACTTTAACATGTTGAATTTATCAGGACACAGTGAGGTATCTAATAGCAGCACATTCCTGCTCTTTGTCTCTCTTATTCACATGTTCTCATACACAAATACTTACAAAAGACTTCTCAAAGTTTCCATTGATCAGCCAATAATTGTGAGAGTGAGTCACAGCTCTCAATAGTATTTTTAGAGGCCAACTTACTGTGGACTTCTCCACAGAACAAGGCAGATCAGTTTTACAGTTACTGAAACCTATCTTTGATTTGACTTTTTATTTCAATTTACATCTGTGCCATTACACCCACAGAGCAATCTATTGAAAAAAAAGGAAAAAAGAAGAGAAATAAGAAGGAAGAGAAGAACAATAGATTCAAAGTGAGAAAACCGTAGTCCTTTCCCCCATACCATTTACATGTGTTCCTTCTCCTTTTTACTGGTCTTATGTGACTAAGTGCTGGGTCCTGTACTTGGGTCACAGCAATCCCATGCATCACTACAGCCTTGGGGAAGAGTGGCTGGAAAGCTGCCTGGTGGAAAAGGATCTGAGAGTGAACATGAGCTGGCAGTGTGCCCAGGTGGCCAAGAAGGCCAATGGCATCTTGGCTTGTATGAGCAATAGTGAGGTCAGAAGGACGAGGAGAAGGGATTATTCCTCTGTACTTGGCACTGGTGAGGCTGCACCTCGAATCCTGTGTTCAGTTTTGGGCCCCTCACTGCAAGGAACACATTGCAGCGCTGAAGCATGTCCAGAGAAGGGCAACAAAGCTGGTCTGGAGGACAAGCTCTATGAGGAGCAACTGAGGGAACTGGGGTTGTTTAATCTGGAGAAGAGGATGCTCAGGGAAGACCTTATCCCCCTCTACAACTCCCTGAAAGGAGGCTGTAGCAATGTGATGGCTGGTCTTTTCTCCCATGTAACAAGCAATAGGAAAAAGAGAAGTGGCCTCAAGTTGCACCAGGGGAGGTTTAGATTGGATATTAGGAATTTTTTTTCTTCACAGAGAGGGTTGTCAACACTAGAACAGGCTGCCCAGGGAAGTGGTAGAGTCACCATTTCTGGAGGTATTTAAAAGATGCATAGATGTGGTGCTTAAAGACATGGTTTACTGGGGCCTTGGCAGTGTTGGGTTAATGGTTGGACTTGATCTTAAAGTTCTTTTCAACAGAAATTATTCTATCATACTGTGATTCTATAGTCTGGGTTGTGACAAGAGTTCTTCTACTTTCCCTTTTGCCAATGATCGTCTGTTCCAAATATTCCTCAATATCTCTTTCAATCTATATCTTTCCTCTAGATTTTGATTCCTTTCCCTGTGCTTTGACTGCTGTGTACGTTTTCAGAGCCAAGAGATTCATTCCTCTGAGTGTCCTCCTCACAAACCAGAAGAGTTTATACAGCCTTTGATAAGGAATACTGAGGGTGACGGTAATTGTACTGCAGCTTTCTGGGTGTTCTCCATCCCCAGATAGAAGTAATTAGTATGGCTGTTCTGCTGTTTTAAACAAGGTAACGCTACGGACTACAGCCAGATAAACACCAGTGGCAGCAAAAAGTGTAACACCCTGCTGGAACTTGGGCCCCCAGGATGGGGCAATCCCAATCTTCCACAGCGCTAAAGAGCACATCTAGTACAGTAATCCATACCATCTACTGTTTTAATTTAGTACTGTGATCTGGTAATTGTCTTCATAACCCTATTTTTCCCTCCTTCAGCCTTCATTGGCTTGACTGAATCTGTTGAGGAGTGAGCTTCTGAGGTAGATGGTGAACTGTTTGGATGGTTCTATTTAGAAAGAGGCAGAGAAAATGCTTGCTTTTGAAGTCTGACTTTGGGTGTTTGGTGTCACAGCTGCAGTGGCTGAAGAGACCTTTCAGAGTAATCATCTAATGTAAGATAGTTGAACAAGGTCACCAGGGCACAGCAAAATCAGATTGCATGCTGTTAAGACCTCTACCAATCAACATTTTCATCCTGCAAGTACTCATTCCTTGTCTTTTTGTTTAGTAAGCAGTCAGTGCCTCTGGCCATCACAAAGTCGATCAGCACAAACCAGCATCTCTAACAACTCTTGTTGGTAGTTGATGCTCTTGGTCATCTTGATCCTGCCTCTCCACCACAAGTATATTTAAACTGTGTATTAAATATACAAACATGCATTAAATAACTGTGCATCCCAGGTATTACATTAATTCATAGTAAAAAAAGAAAACAAACCCAAAAATTTGGTGTCTGTCAAAACTCTAACCACCACCTCTTCCAGGGGTACATCCATGACATGCAGAGAGATATATGCCTATACTAGGTGGAGAAGGCAGAGACATTGACCTACTTATTTAAAAGGAACAGATCTGAGCGCTAATTCCTGAGAAGGACTCACAGCTTCCATTGTTCCACCTTAGAACCATCAGCAAGAAGTTGCTGGTTAACACTGAGGGTTTGAATCTCTCTTTGGTGCTCTTCAGAATCACTTGCTGATCCTTCCTTGGCTGTATGGAAAGTTTAAGATCCTGGTGCCCTCCCATCCAAAGAGCAGGTGAAGCTCTGTCTGGATGAGGAGCACAGGTTAGGCTTGCTAGGCTGCAGAGAGGTGTCCCTGTTAATGTTAGGCTTCAGCCTAAGGCTTTCCTCTAGGAAAGGAGAGATGTGAATGTGTGCCTCTTACCTCAAAGTGCTTCAAAGTAAGTTGGGTGATGTGACTGTATAACTTATTTAGGGGTTTTAAAACAATAGAGTTAAACAATTTAAGTACTCAGAATTTCTGACTGCTAATCTGGAGTATGGTTATTGTACAGGTATTACAAAAGAGTTGAAAATCCCTCTTTCTATCCAGTTTTACACTTGTGTGAGTGTCTATATGTATTCAGACTCCAGAGAAAACTCAAGATCAGCTGACATCAATTATCTGCTGTTTGAAGCACAGTGTTACTCTTTTTTGAAATGGTTTTACACAGTTCCTTTAGAGTCTATGGAAAGAAAAGGCATCAATAAGTTAAATTTGCATCATATATTGTTTCCCAGGACCATCACAATGCTATTATCATCTTCAAATAATATAATTTGTCTGAAAATTATGTTTTTTTTCTTTTGAACTTCAACCAAAAATGGTGTTTAGGCCAAAAGCTCAATCTCATTAGCAAAAACAATATTTCCCAAGTTTAAAACTTGATACTAGTGCTCATTTCACGAATTAAATATTATGGGATAATCTTTATCATTGTATTCTTTTCTGTTATAGTGATGAAACTGTCTGTATTGAGTACAGATGTTTGTTTGGTTTTTTTAAGAGCAGGGCATGCTAAATTCCTTGAATATGAACATTCAGATTAGATTTTATGTAAAAGCTTTTTTTTACCTTTCTTGTATGACAGTTTTGCAGGCTGCAAGTGTAGGACTTGACTAGTTTGAATTTTGCATGAAGTTTAATAATCGATCCAACTAAAAGTAAACAACAGTCTGAGTTATATGGTTTTTCTTTTTATTAGCTGACCTTGAAAGCTAATAAATTCATCCTGTATTTTTCTGCAACTGCCAGTTTGCAGCATACAGGAAACTAATCTCGTACAATAACTACCTTCCTGTACTCAGTTCTTAAATGGAGCCAAATGGATTGGTGGCGGAAGAGCTCCCCAGCAGTTCCTGTGAAACAGTGCTGAGCACAGCAAGACCTGACAGAGGCTGCTTGCTATTATTGACTTTGACAATGTAATTATGTTCTCATTTACCTCCCTAGCACTTAAGGGAAAAAAAAAAAAGCCCCCTGTACAATGACTACAACAATTTTAATGTCAAATTAGCTGTGAGATATGTATTTGTAACATGCTAAATATATAGCAATACCTCTGATTTTTTTGAGAGGGTAAAATACACTTGCAGTGGCCTTATAGCACAAAGGTATTTCACATGTATCTGGCTGCTGCAGCAGCACTTTGTTCCAGGCACAAAGGCATATGCTCACTAGTGAATTAATAAAGGATCTATATTCCAATTAGAAACTTGTAGGCTCTTTAGCATTAAAGACAGACTACCATTAATATAATATACTACAGTATACTACAATACAGGTTCAGTTACTTAGGGGCTGAGCTGTTTCTTTCAAGCTTAGAGATGTCCACAGGTATTTTGCTTACTTGTGAATGGTTTCATCTTGCATGCACTGTGACTAGTTACAAGAGCTACTGAAGATTTCACTGTTGCAAGGCCAAACACATGAGCAGATCCCCAATATGCTGTGGCACCTTGGACACGTGCAGGTGGAACACATGGACGTGTACCAAACTGATAATCTCACTTTGTCCCATGTGGAGAAAAAACTTTTGGAAGGAAGGTCTCTGATTCAGTTGAGAGAGGAAAGTGACTGGTTGATGTGAAAATTAATGCAGAAAAGCTTTGGGTTTTTTTGATCTGTCATGAAGTGCTTTTACAGCGAGTATCCATCTCTATGACACCCTGTCCCCCATCAAAACAAAGAAAAGGACCCAGAACAAACTATTTGAATGGCATTTTTTAAAAACATATTTGATTATATAGTTTCCCCCCTCTAGTTCTTAATTATGCCTGAGTCCTGCTTCGTTTGCCTCTCAGAAAAGGTTAAACACCAAGTGTGGCTCACATATTGCTCTCCAGGGAAATAGACCATGATAGCTTCCGAGCTGTGGCTGTCGTTATTGTAAAGCTTTTATGAGAAATCACATAAGCTACTCCACTAAAATGGATACATTTCTCTGCACCAACTTTTATTTGGGCTCTCTACTAGCTGTAGCTGTGAGTAAGCTGGGTGGATACAAAGAGACAGAAAACAGAAATGACTTTCTGTGTTCTTTTTGGGTCTTCTAATTCATGATTTTTTTTGTTTCTCATTTGAAGAGATAACTGAAACCTGAACTGAGCTCCTAGAGTTCAGTATTCCATTTCAAATGAAAGGAAAATGTGTCTTATACACACAGATCTTGTGTAAAGGTTTCTGGAACTGTTAGGTAAAACAGTTCTTTCAAGCAGAATGAGCAATTTGGATAGAGGTCTTCTGAATTAGTGACTTAATGACATTTACTACTGTGCATAATGGGATATCCTCTTAAAAACTCTGCACAGGAACAACTGCTGGAGTGGCTCTGTAAATGTGGTAGTAATGACGGTCAGGAAGATAGCCTGTAGATAAAACTGAAACATACGTCATTAATTTAATTCAAATATGGAAATGTTTGCTGTTAAGTAATGGTATCTACTACACATCGCTGGCTTAATCTTCACCCTTTAGCCTTCATCACTGAGGATCTTTAAGGTCCCAGAGAAAGTGTCTTAGATGCATGTACTTTTCTTTGCAATCAGGGTAGCCTGAATCCACACTCAGACGTTAATGGCACCATAACTCAATCCTCACACAGACCAGTTCATCCACATATCATGTCCATCCTGACTGAGACAAGAGTTCTGTAGAAGATGATATGTGATCCTGTAATTAAAGATATTGCAAAAAATCAGACTGCACAGGCAATGTTAGTTCCGGTCTTTCTCAACCTTTGAACAGACTCTGCAAGATTAATATTCCTTAAAAAGTCTAAGTTTTGGTTTGGTTTGGGGTTTTTTGGGGGGGGGCGGGTGGTGTTGTTTGTTTGTTTGTTTTATTTTATTTTTGCATTTTTTATAAGTTTAGGAAAAAGCAGCCCCTTTCCCAGAAGGATACTGGGTTCTGATCTGGGATCTACTAAGCAGGGGTCAAACTCCTGGCTCTCTAGGTTTCTGTTGTATCATCTAATAAAACAGCCTGTGGCAGCTGTGAGACCTTAAGGGCTATTTAGGCAGCTGGTTAGACCAGCATGGAATAGAGCAATGTGTTCTGCCATGTGCTGCACAGCCATGTCCTCTGGGCTCAGCTTCTCATTTCGAAAAAGAGCAGGCTATAGGCAATTCTCCCTATGCAAACAGCATGTCTCCATGCCTGTTCTCCTCCTGTCCAATGGTCATTTAACACAGCTCCTTTTCTCCACCTCACGTTACTCCAAATCAGACTCCTTGTTGGCCCATCTTCTGCCACCTTCTTTCTTCCACTCTTCCTTCCTGCCTCTCTCCCCAGCTGTTTTCCCAGTCTGAAACTTCCTCTTGCAGCTCATCTATCCCTCATCTGACCCTATCTCCCCCCACACTTGCAGGTCACCAAGAGAAGACCGAATGGGAGCTCACTCTGTTATCAGGGACTGCCTCTTGCAGCTGAGCACAGCAACTCTCCTTGTAGGTGAAAGTCTTGTAGTGATCCCAGAGGTAACACTGCTCTGTGGAAAAGTTCCAGCAGTTTGATCATGTGGAAGACCTGTAATGAAAGACTCAGTGAAAATGGACTCTTCATCCAAAGCTGCTGAACTCCATCACAATCCCCATCAACTCAGTGCAGTCCTCATAAAATCAAAATTTCCCAAATTTTTTTTTATGACGCTGAAAGTTTTGTTGGGGATAGCAAAAGACAGCAGAACAACTCAACTCAAATGTCTTTCAAGCCTTCACTCTGAAGTACATGAAAAAGACTAGAGATTGACAGTAAAATGACTTTTAAATTATTTTCTAAATAGGGAAATTATTTTCTAAATAGGGAAAAGTGTGTGCTTCCATGATTTTTTTCTTGGAAACTGTCAAACCCTTAGCAGAAATGTGCCCAATACTTTCATGGAACAAGTGTATGATATATATTTGCAAAATAAAACCCATGATACTCTATATCTGAATGACTCATTTATTAATACACTGAAAACATTATCTTGTAATGGGTATTTTGGCAACCTTAGTAATAATTTGTATTCAGTTTCTGACTATAATATTTTTAGCATCTATTCTGTCTAGAATATTTATGGATAGGTACATTTGCACATTGCTACAGGAGCTGTATCATCACACCTGTCAGATATATTGTACATATGTTCAAGATGTTGTCTATTTTACCTGAACCTCTAGCACACATGTTTACTTGTTTTTTTGTACAATTCCATCTTCATAGTTCGCTGCACTTTCTCTGAATACTTTTTCAAATCCCGAAATGTCTTGTTTAATCTGAATAGACAAGAACAGAACATTGTGTTCTAAGTGGAACCCTACCAGGGAAATGTATTATTCTCATCATTATCACTGTCTTAGACACAGAGAAAACCTGCTGCGAATGTTATTCTAGGGGCTTATTTAACTGAGAGTCAGGAACAGAGAGGCACTCCCTTCCCTGTCTATCAAACCAGATTCTGTCTCTCTGTTTCATTCGAAAACACATCTGGCTGCACAAGTTTCTAATCCTTTATTTTCAAAGAAATAATAGTTCAATTATCTGCTGGTTTGAGTCAATCTTGTTAGCTCCAATGAACAGTTTTGCACAGTTTTTTCTTTTAGTGTTTCTAAATTTCTTAAGCAAACCTGTGTCTGCTTTGACTGAAAACGTGATCCAACTCCTGATTATTCATTGAATAATTTACATGGGCCCTGAAACTCACTACTATTTACACACTAGTATGATATTTGTTACTGCAAATAGTGCCTAATTTATTCATAGCCATCAATGGCAAATAATTCCATTAACTTTCCTTATTTTATTCTGTTTACATCACAACACATTAAACTGTTTAAGCTCCTTGAAGACCCTTAAAGACAGGGACTTCTATGGAAAACAGTCAAAAGGCTATTCATAACAGTGAGTAAAGAATAACTATGAAGCTCTGAGACCCTGTACTAATGATTTCAGGCATTTAACCAGGTATCTTGGAGAAAAAGTTTTTGATTTGGTTTTGTTGGGGTTTTTTTGTATTTTGTTTTGGCATCAGTGCAAAAAGAGCCTGAAATGCTGCCATTCCATTTTAGTTGCATTTTATCTTCCTTTTGCTGAGTTGTATATGATACAGAAAAATGCAAATAATCTGGCCTCTGTACTTTTCCCATTGACCCTGATTTGCACGTACTGTGGCAGAAGCACAAACTCGTGTTTCTTCCTCTATGCGCAGCTGAAAACTAATTTTTATTTGAATGCTGAAAGCTGACTCTCTCACTTTCAAACTTCTGAGACCTACTGTGAACTTAGCAGTCTGTGGTGGGGAACCGATCTGTCACAACATATGAGGATAAGCCCCATCTGTGCTCCCTGAAGCCATGAGTTTGGAGTTGCTCTAACTTTGTACATTTCTGGTTCCCTAATTGGGGAGTTGTCTAAGATATTGTATGAATAATTATTGTGGGGATGCACATTTCTAGAGTTCTGTCTCTGATTAATTGATTGATAATTAATGTAGTCTGTGACTACATTTAGCAAGTTTGCATTTCACACATGCTCTGTGACAATGCATCCTTCCTGTCCTCCACTAATCTTATCTTCCCCTACCTGGGAAGAGCACAGATTTTCTGTATCTCACAAAGGAAGGTTTAGAAACGTCGTCAGAGTATTTGAAGACCTATTCTTACTAGCTCAGACCATCATTATCAGAGGTAAAATTTTGGCCCTCTGAGTGATAAAACTTCCGCTTAAGGATCATTTTCTCTCCTGATTTACGCTCCCTTCTTATTTGGTTCTCTTATTCTCTGTTGGTGCCTCTAAGGAAGGACGACAGCAATATTTTTTGAAGTTCAGTTTAGTTGCAGATGGGATCTACGTTAGCTACTATGGTACCTGAATATTTGGTGCCCCTAAGGCAGGATTCCAATAACTCATGAAAATGGATGAAATGCCATTGAAATACATGACAGATAACAAAATCCCGGGCACAGACCATTTAGTAGCTTCAGACTGGGTGTCAGGATTAAAAAAATGTTACCGATGGGTTATACAGGAGATTGTCAGGAAGAAAATGCACGTAAGTACAGACATTTTATTAATGTTTAGCTGAACTGCACTTACTCTCCAAGATATCACAACACTTTCTAGAAACAAAACAATATTCCCTTCAGTGTTGAGCACTGATATGAATGTATGATAAGGTGTTACGACTTTCTGGAATCACTACAGTGAGTTGTGAATTATTCATGAAATTAAAATTCCAAACTGATTCACAGCATCAAACAGTTCTGGCAAGTGGCATTTAATGCTGGAAACAGAAACGTACACTATATTAATCCAGAAAAACTTTCTTATCCCTTAAATCACTGGACCCATACTGTTTTGCTCACCCTCAAGCATCCTGGTGCTTTAAGCCTTTAGAAATGATTTATTTTTTTTTCACATATCAGGATTTAGATATTGTGATTCTGTGCCATGAATATTTTACACTATAAATGGCTCAGAAATTAACAACCAAAAAGTCTTGGGAAAAAACAAAAACTAGACAATAGAGAGTCACAACTGTGTTTATATTTTTTTTCTACAAATAAAACACAGGTACAATTTTTTCCCCTTATTTTTGTAGTGAAGAAAAGTGTTAGTAGGTGCAAGAAAGGAGTAGGGCAATCATGTAAACAGTTTGTTCAGGAAAAAAGCATATTTTGCAGGAAAGTACTTGCACAGATTCAATTTCAAAATCCTCAAACATAAAGAACACCGGCACTTGTCTCAAATTGCAAATGAATTTCACTTTTGCATCATTTGCATCTTAGAAGTGGATCATTTCCAGTGCAGGGGTGTTAGGTATCAAGTTAAATTGTTATCACTGGTCTTTTGACTTTGCAGGGATTTTCAGGCAGTTTGTTGTTTTGTGAATGTTTGCTCAAATATGAAAATTATGAAAGGTGAGAAACAAAACTGGGAAAATGTTATGAAAACTATTCAGATCTTTAAGTAGTCCCATTCTCCTCAAGGATGCCATTTTCAGTCCCCTCTGGATAATGAATAATACGTGTTTTGGGTCTTTTCCACACCTGTCTTATTCAAGGGTGTTATCAACTTCTTGAAAAATCTGTGGAGGTATGTTATTGTAAAACTGGGGCTCTGCAGTAGGGAGAGCACTTTTTATCTAACATGTGAAAGTAAGATACACAAATGTGTGCGTCCTTTATATCAGATCTTTTTATTCTTTATGGAAATATGAACCACCATTATTTCAAGTAAAATAGCTGTTACATTTACACAATTACCCCTTTCCCTAGTTTTCTGATCTCCTCAGAAACATAAACATACATCGTGAAATCACCCTTTTACAGCTCAGTGCACACTCTTCCATTTTCATTTTTCTTCTTTCAATCTTTTCCTCCAGAAAGAGGCACTTCTCTGGAGTAGCACTCACCTATTTAACATCAGTACACTGGAAAAATGAAGAGTGGTACCTGATTTAACAACAATGTCCTTATAAAAAGTCAGATCTCTGGGAAGAGCTTTAGAAGGCTAATACAAGTTCTTGAACCTTCAAGGTTTGCTCTTTGAAGTGTTTTATTACATCAGGGTGCTTAGTTTTGAGTAGAGATGGGGAAAAAATAAAAAAGGTATAATGTACCAACTGGCAAAAAAGAGAGGAACTCAGGAGGACTCACAGATAACAATGTACAGCTGCCAACTACTTTTCAGAATTTTTTTTTTTAATATAATGCATTAATGAATTCCCATGTGCTTTGACCTAGGCTATTTTGGAAGTCCTGGGCTTCTGAGAATTGTTCATTCAGTCCTATCCAGGCCAGAGTCAGTAGGATATGTATGTCGGTATATTAAAGGAAATCTAGATGCGGAAGCACCCCTGGAGCTAGGCACTGCTTGTAAGGAGGGCAAGGAAAGACTAAAAGAGTATTAGGAAAGAACAAGACAGAAAAGGAGTTCTGATAACGTGCCTGTTTTGAGAAACTGGAGGCCTTTCTTTAGCAGACACTGCCATCTGCAAAGCAGAGTGCTGTGATAGGGACACACAGGCTGAAGTCAGCACCCCATGCAAAATGTCTGGCTTTAACAAGCTACCCAGAGCTTTCTCAATGTTGTTTAGTCAATATAGGCATCTAACAGGAGAGAATTTATCAGGACAATTAAAAACCACATCCCCAGCAACCCTGGATAGCACAGAAATGTTGCACACAGGCAATCACACACAACCCAGAGTAGATTTCTCCTCCTTGCATCTCAGTTCCCATGGCTTCGTCGTCTCTCTTCGTTTGTTCTCTTCTTCTAGAACGTATTTGCAACACAGCAGTTCTCACCTTTCTCTTCAAGAGGAAGACACTGGACAAAGGCTACCTGGTCACTGCTTTTCATATATTATGAATATGAAAATTCAAATATTTGTAAAAAATTCTGCAAAGGAAATCTTTGAACATTATTTATGAGCTATTTCACAGTATAACTGCAAGGAAAACTACTTCTGTTAAGCATTCAGACTATTTTGGGGAGAGCTGAAAGCCCTGTTTAAATCTTTTTATGTTTTCTTGGCAATAAATATCTCCCTGCAGAAAGACAGCTTAGGTGTTTATGTATGCAATTACTCTCTTGCTGTTTCCCAGCTATTTCATCTACCTAAAATCCACAGAATTTCCCAAATATTTAATCTATCCTGGGAGAATTAATATGGAAATTATCACATCTGGAGCAACAGGAAACAGCATCCCAAATCTATAGAAATTAAAACTGTCATCACAGCAAAAAGATGAGGGCGATGTCTGCACTGCAGCAGCCAGTGTAACCTTCCTAACATGGGCACGGCTCACAGTTCATGAACTGAACTCAGTGCAGGACTGAACTCAGCTGAAAATCTCATCTGCACCCTGGTTAAAAGTGACTGCTGGGATGAAATGTTTCCATGAAATTCATACTTGTATTAACTACTTCAATCTGTATCTCTAAACACATCTTTAAACTGCAATGCTAATATTCCCTAGGAACAGGAGTTAGAATGGGTACTTGTTTTTCTAATTTCATGGCCAATTTTACTTGCCATTCCTCAGCCCTTGCAAGAGGAACATCATCATGTAGAGAGCATCTAAAACATCGTGAACTGTAGAGGAGAGAAGGAGGGATGGAAGAAAAGTAGCTGAAGAGCGCTTTTAGGAACTTGGGTGTCCATGTTTGCAGACAACTGTGAAAGCAATTATGAAGGGGTACTTTTCCAGGGAATTTGGAAAAGAGATCACACCTTACAAAATTGTCCTATAGGATGTTCATTTTAGCATCAGCTCCAAACATTAACTCTGTGGATAGTGGGAAAGATTTATTACAGACAGAAGCTTGCAAGTGGTCTTCTCTCCCCTCCCCTCTTCCACCATATTCCTTCTATGTTTTAAACCTTGAATCCTGTTCTTGTTTAATTTTTTAGGCTAGTATTGAGAAAGCAACATTTTACCTCTGCTTTTTGTTAGCAAAAGAATATGCTCTCAGGAGAACTAAATGCTCTATCCAGGTCTTAACAATGATTATGCTGAATCTACCTCAGGTTTTTCATATTTTTAGGTATCCACGCAAGGACAAGAAAAATCAGAGCAGTAATTTTTGACACAACTGAATAGTTTTTTAGGTTTTTTGGGTTTTGTTTTTTTTTTTTTTTTAGCAAAGGACTTGCAATTAAGAAGCATTATCACAAAGCTTCATTTACACTGTGATTAACAAGGAAGTTCTATCAGGTAGCAAAGTGAAATGAACAGTTTGTTGCAGTTGAGCTGCCGCAACCAGATTGAAATAAATAGTTCAGTGTACATTTCTGTGTAGATATAGCCTAAAATATCAGAGATACAAGGCAAAACAGGCCAGGCAAGATGCAGGTGTGGTAGCTTGAGAGGATGCACATTACTCACCCTTCCCCAGTGACTCAAGGCCTCCATAGTAGTGAATGTCATCTTCTTCTCATGCTGGTACTCAGCATCTTCTCTCACCCATAAATTTGACTTGACTTTAAAGTGAGTTCAAAAAATAATTTCGTTTCAAGTCCTAGAAGAGACATATGAAAACTTCCTTAATATTTCTCTCTCCAATCAGCATCTGCTTTTACCTTCACAATATAATCCTTAGACCCATACAACTTGTTTATTAACAATGTCTTTATCTACTGGAAAAATGTTCTTCACACAGAAGGTGATCAGTTATTGAAGAAGCTTCCCGGGGAAGTGGTCATGGTATCATTCAAGAACAGAGCCTTGGACAATTTGGACAATGCTCTCAGGCACATGGTTTGATTCTTGGGGCTGTCCTGTGCAGGGCCAGCAGTTGGACTCCATGATCCTTGTGGGTTTCTTCCAGATCAGAATATTCTATGATTCTATGGAATAAATGTTAACCCTGATTCAGCTGAAACTACGCAATATATCCTTTCTTTTCTTTCAGGGCTTTACTTCTGCTATAGATCAATATTAGAAACAAACAGAACCTTCTTGGCACAAGCACAATATTATTCACCAGTGTGTGCCACTATGAAGTGACAGGGTGTGTGACATAACCTAAACAGGACTGAACTGTGTTTAACAAAAAGCAGAGGGGGGCTACCATGATGCAAAGTCTACAGGTATAACTTCTGCCATCACTCAGACTATTCACCAGGAAATTGAGCCATGACTCAGAATAATGGCTATTTTTATTTACTTGGAGACATTTCAGGTGCTTAATGTGTAGGAAGCTGTTAAAGGTGGGTTTTTCATTAAATACTTCTCTTTCCTTCTATTCTTGATTTTCTAGTGCCAAATTCTCTCATCTGGAGAAGGTTGCTTCTCTTCTTCTTTAAAAAAAAAATAAAATTAAAAATTAATCCAGTTCTAAGCAGGAATATTCAGCATAACCTCTTAACCATAGGCTCAGATGTTCTGCATTGACTGCTATTTTGACATTCTTGGATGGAAATCCATTGCTTCATACTCAAACATGAAGCACATACTGGTTCTCTGGCATGCCTTTGCCTGTGACCATCTGTTGGGGTGGCACTATGCCCACTCAAAAAACTCTCTGCCATTTTCAAGAGGGCATAGGTGTCAACCAAATATAGATTTAGAAAGACAGCTAGCAAAATGCTAGGGATGTCATTTCTGCTGCAAGACTATTCCTCTTGCTGTTAGGCAATCCCAGACTGGGTCCATACGAAGGCTTGCAGGCACACTGTGAGCTCATCTCAACCATGTCTGTTTATACACGTGTATACAAAGGTAAAAAAATGTTATTAACTAGAAAACGTCTACATATTCAGTTTTCTCTGAAAGACTGGCTTGGACCTGGGAAAAACTTCTTTTCAAAAACCAATCACTGTAAGCAAAAAAATGACTGTCTTTTTAAACTAGAGTAGCTGTTTCTCATACCCTTCTCCTTTTTAAATTTAATGCAGTGACATTAGACAGCTACTATAAAAAAAAGGAATTGGGAATTTTTACATGAATAGCAATTAAGGATCACTTGAAAGATATCTGTAGCTGGGTTGCTCAGAAAAGCTACATTCTTTGGATGACTTTAGGACACAAAAATATTCATGACAATTGAAACTTGAGTCAGGTAGTACATGAATGTAATTATAGATTGAACTTGGCAAAACTGGTATTGAAAGGTAGGATGTCAGTTTAGGGCAAAATCAGATGTCAAAATTTGCAAGGCTTATAGAACAAAAAATTTGATCATGATCTAGTTTTATTGCAGTTTGTAAGAGGAACAAGATTTACTGGTATTGCTAATGCAGAAGACTTTGGTTATGCAGGTGATGAATAAGTAACAAGATTAATAAATATTTACATTTTTTATATCTCCATCTCTAAAAAGCAGTTCACAACTGCAGGAAGACAAAATTCCTATAAATCTTAATTTAAAATAAATTGTGACACATGAGAGAATAACATGGACAAGCTGAAAAGCAGATGGAAACGAGACTAAGAAAGTGAAATAGTGGGAAAAGGAGAGAAAAAGTAAAACCAGATTGACCACAGGACAGAATGATCTGACCCCAAAGACAGAAGCAAGGAACCTGAACGTGGAAAGAAGGAAAGTTGTAAAATGTAGGGAAAGCAACCTCCATATTTGTATCAAAAATAGGTGAATAGGCTCCTCTATGACACTTAACAACAGACCATAAATGGGAAGATGAGGTGCAAGTCTGGGACAAAATGACTGCAGAAGCACAAAAAGTTGTGAGAGAGAACTGGGATTCCTTTCTTTTCCACTGAAGAGAAGATATGCTTTATAAAGCTTATAAAACACCTGAAGGCAGAAGACTAGGAGAGAGATTTTCACAAAGAGAAAGCCTAGTCAAAATAATAGACATAGCCCTACATGAAACTTTCCTGCCCAACCAGAAAGTTCCCCAGAAAGTGGAAAAGTTTGCTTTTGTAAATCCAGATGTTCACCAAAGAGATGGATATGAGATTTCCAGTCAGCTCCTGCAAAAGTAAAATGTAAAGATTAACTGAGGATTTCCATAAGCATCAGCCATTGCTTGGTCTATGAGCTCTTCTCTGGAAAGATTTAGACATACCACTATTTTACAATACTGTGCTAACTTTGTGGTCATCATATCTGCTCTTACATGTAGCTTGTAAAAACCAAGGCCAAGATGCGATTTTTACCTGCTCTTTTAATTGGCCTGTGCATCTCCTTGTACACACTTCTTTTTCCTCTTGGACATTTGGGAATCCTTTCTCAAGTGCTAAGTACTCTCGACACCATCCCTTCTAAAAGGCTGGAGCAGCATATTTACTCAGCAGTGTATTTACTCAGAGGAAGATCAATGGGACAATTCAGGCACTTGGCATTAAGATAATAATTACCTGTCTATCACAGTAGAGTGTACAGGCTCCTGTATCTACAGGCTCCTGTTATGGGACTTTGCTATGCTGAGAGCCATATGAACACAGAGATGGTCTTGAAGCACAGCAGTTATCACCTAATTGTCTCTTAAAAGCAAGTATGCGTTCCAACATTTCACCAATTACATGCAGAATCACAGAATGGTAGGGGTTGGACAAGACCTCTGGAGATCATGTAGTCCAACCATCCGTGCTAAAGCAGGCTCAGCTAGAGCAGGTTGCACAGCACTGTGTCCAGGCAACTTCCTGAATATCTCCAGAGAGGGAGACACCACAACCTTTCTGGACAGCCTGTTCCAGTGCCCTGGAACCTTCATAATAAATAAGTTTTTCCTCATCTTCAATGGAACTTCCTGTGTTTCAGTTTGTGCCCATTGCTCCTTGTTCTGTCATTGGGCACCACTGAAGAGTCTGGCCCCATCCTCTTGACAACTGCCCTTAAGATATTTGTATGCAGTGACAAGATCCCCTCTCAGTGGTCTCTTCTCCATTAGGGCTCTAATTCTGAGTTTCAGTGTTTTGTTTTCCTTGACAAGAGACTGAAACCTGTATTTATTCTTTGAGATGTAGCTTCCCTCTTTTCTCTGATTTACTGCAACCTTTAAAGCCCCTCATATCTTTGAGTAAAGAGCACATATACATCCAACACCAACACCTCTGACTATCTCTCAGGTGCAGTGGGGTGGGGGAAAGGGTGTGCTACCTTATGAGGAGAAGATCATCTGGCTATGGACAGAGAGAATCCCCAAAAAGGCACAGTGTATGTTGTCCTAGAGTTCAAGAATACAGGTAATAAAAAGTTTTGGTAAAGCAGCATGTGCAACTGCTTATTGCAGTAATTACAACTCTCCTACTGCACAGTCTTCACAGGGGGAAATATCCAGCACCAATGAAACAATTAAATAACAATAAATGCTGTCTTTTCTTCCTTTGAGAAGAACAAGTAGAAATGTCTAAAATATATGAGATGATTAATTCTTGATTTCTAAGAGGCAAAGATGGAATTCATCTATGACAACAGGTGCCATTAGTCTAATATTATTTCTTGTTATAATCTATTTGTCTTGAGCTATCACATCCTCATAAACCTATATTGAAATAAGTGTCCATTTTAATTTCCACTGGACATATTTGAAAAAAGGGTTTATCAACAGAGGGAATTAAAAGCTGCAGGTGAGCTGAAAAAGAAAAAAGAAACTATATCAAAGCTAGGATGTGTAACTTTTTCCTTTGATGCTGTTTGAAAATATTTATGAAAAGATTTGCAGCTTTTGGAAAAATTGTTTCTTAGTAAACAGTATACAGTCAATATCAATGCAGTGAGATATGCCACAGAATGATTATAAATAAAAAATTATTTCTTAAAAAATATGTATGCATATCAGTACCCTTATCTATATCTTTGGCATAGCTCTGCATAAAGATATTTATGATCTGCATAAATATATACTTGATTGACATGTGTTTCTAATTTATAATTTAAAGTAAAAGTATTTTATATTTTCTCAAATCTTGCAAGGGAAAACATACTTAAGGTGAAATTCTGTGTTTTTGAGAGATGAAACCACTTTCCAGATAAAAAGGAAAGAAAAAGGAGAGTCAATCTTGTCTCTAAATTACAGTTCTGTGCCTTCTAAAACCTGCATAAATTCAATTCCCATTTGTAACTTGCGAATGTTTATTCTATGTTGAAAGTAAAGTATTAGCTACAGCTCTAGAAACATGCTCTGACAAAATCAGCAAGCTATAATTAATTCAATTCATTATGATATTCCCATCTATTACAATGTATGTAGCTCAACATTTCATGGTGTTACAAAAGTCAGTAGAGTGTTTCATGCCACATGAGAGGACCATAACCTTCAGCAACCTTGGTCCATCTAAGATTGGGAAAAACAGGACATAAAGTTCTCTCTAAACGAGCAGCCTTATGTGTTACACAACCATACCTTAACGTTTAAAAACAACAAAGAAAAGCAGATCAAGAAAATGTGGTTGCACAGCAAAGCAAGGGTAATTATAAAGCCCAGAAGTATTTCACATGGGTATTTGTGGAGGGGTCAGCACCTCGTTGAGCTATATCTCAGGCCCTGGGAACACAAAGAAGGATATATAAAACCTAAAATCATTGTACAATTTAAGAGCACTTGGAGTCCTGAATGTTGTCAGGGAATGGTATGTTTCTTTACTAGAAGGTGGCTGCCAAGCAGGATCACTGAGTGCTTAATCACCCTTATATTAAAGCTGAAACACATGAACTGAAACAGTTATTATAGGCAATAATTACAGATCAAATTAAAAGCATTAGAACTGGCAATAAGATCAAAGCAAAGCATTCCCTGTGAGAAATGGACATGATGTTGTTCAGAACAGGTAGAAGTGAAGATTTGCAGTGAAGATTGTATTCTTTAAATTGAAAGTGCTTTAGAACTGTTAAGGTGTATCTGATAAAAACTACACACGGAGTCTCAGAAAACAAGGGCAAATGCTTGCAACAAATTTGAGTGCAAGTACACGATACCATCAAGGGGAATTGATTCCATTTTGAATAAAACCTGAAATTTCTCCAAACAAAACCCAGCAAATCCCAAGCAAACCCTGCATTTTAGTTCTAAGAAAAGGAAAAGACATAGTTAATTACACAGAATATCACAAAGATCATCAGTTCAGAGGTTTGTTGTCTGAAAAAAGAAAGTATGTGATGATTCCCCACCCTGTGAGGAAAGTGGCTGCAAAAGCTGGTGATGTGAGGAAATCAGAAGATGAGGAATATCTGGACAAGCTGGTTGCTCTTCATGCTAAAACTAATGTATTTGCAAACAATACTAGTTTTCAAAGACAGAGTAATTGGCAATCTATTAAGATAATACTTCTCTCAGTTGTCCCACAAATGCATGCATAACTACTGTGTATTCTCATTTCATAGATATGAGAATGAGAGAACAATAAAAAGATATCGAAGTTGACAGTTTGTTTGTAGCTACTGTCCAGAAGACTGTGCAAGTGCTGTAAAAATCATACTTCCCTCTCAGGCCCTGAGAAGGCAAAGGGACATGAATAAACAATATGCACAGGTTGGGGCACAGATTCCCTGGCAAGAGTCAGACTGGGGAGGGGGACATTTTCAGAGTAAGACCAGCAGAGACCTGGGATTTTTAGGTATTAGGTACCTGATGTGTCCTTCAAGAGAGAGAGAATGCTTTCTTATTTGAGACTGACAAGTTGTCTTCCCTGCTCAGGTTGTACTAATTGGCTGTATCAGGTGGTAATGAATGTATGATTTCCATTTGATTTTCAAAAATAATAAGAAGTGGATGCTAACTGCTGACTTTCAGGATACACAACAATAAGAAGCATATATCTGGTAACCCTGCCCCATAACATATCACTTTGGAAATAACGACCAGTATATAATGCTTGCATATAACTGGTACTATTAAAACAATAAAAATTTGATCAATGTATATATATCAAAGCAAGACATTTCAGGGAAACAATAACTACAGCAGCACATATGCTCTATACCTAAGTCAATGTTATTGAGCTTAGCTAACAATAAATCAAATTTGCATAATCAATTCCTCTATTAAAAAAGAAACTTAACATTCAAATACAGAAGTACATACCACTTATACAATTTCTTTTGGCAATTTCTGTCTATTTGACCCTAGAATGTTCACTAGCTGGTATTTAAGGACATTGTCCCTTTATTTATGCTTAATGAAGAAAAATATTGTGAATGAAGTTGATCCCATAGCATTTCTCGAACAGCTCATGTTGCTGCTGTGTAGATTGTGGTTTAAAAAAGATTAACAATTCTTAATCTTAAATGTGTTTAGAGTTTCTGAGGTCAGAAGACACAATGATGGGGTGGGCAAGAATAGCTGAAGTATCAATCCTGGTCTGAGTACACATAAATAGGCAGGTTTTTGGGTGCTGAGTTTTTCCTGAAGCATCATTTACCATTTCTTCTTCACAATTCTCTGCACAGTGAAAGATAGAGCATAGACAGAACAGATATGGGAAGGGCTAGAATGTAGCACAGAGAGATCTCACCATACAGCCTAGGGGACAGGCACAACAGCTGTACAGTCAGTGACCCAATATCTGTGGCAAGATTGGAGAGGGAAGGGTATGAAGGAAGGTAGGGTCAAAACCAGATGGACAACCTAACAGTAAACAAACTCTTGCACTTACTGCACAGCCTTTTATTTTGTGGAAAGTCTCTCGTGGTCTGATTGTAGTGCTCATGAGGACAATTAACTGCCCTAGAAATTCTGAAATGCTTCTGGTAGGGATGCACACAGAAAACTGATTATCTGATATGACTTCCAAATCTCAGGATAGCTGCTGGATGAAACATCCCGGGTCAATCTTCCTACCTTCAAAACTGCCATGATCCCGTTAAGGACTGTTAATCTGAATGGTGAGAGGAAATAAAAGACGAGGGATGTGTCTCAGGAGGAATTACTCTGTATCTAGTCAGATATCCCAGGAATATAAAAGAACTCCATGGCACTTTTACACATATATCTTTCTTGAAAGTCCTTCCTACAAAATCACTTATTTCTAATGAAATATATATGCATGAATCTAACAGCTTCAGATAGATCCTGTGCAATTGTTTAAATCCAAGCCTTTCTTCAGAAAACAACCTCCTTTTTTCCTAATCTTTTAGCGAACTAATAATTTGGTTTATAGTCTAGTAGAGATGCTTCAACTATTTCTGAAATCGATAGAGAGATGTGAATTTTCTTTTGGATGCGCTTTTTTTCTTGTTGACTGTAAAGGGAGTTGATTCCACTCCCTTGGATTAAATGCCTAGCTTTTAGACACTTAAAATTAAGGTTTTTCTAAGCGATTTGACTACAAAGGTACCAGGATTCACTGAAACAGTTCCTTCAGAGTTCCTAAAATAAACTGCTGGTAGACATGATCACACTTCTAAAACTGAAGTAATAAACCTCTTCAAGTAAAAAAAAAAGAGTAGTGTAATTAAAAAAATTACTATTAAAGAGTCATAGAAACACTTAAGCTTAAACTTTAGCTAACAGAAAAAGAAAAAAGAAAACTGATAATCTCTCAGTTTTCTTTGCAACAAAGCAAGCTAAAAGGTGTTTTCTTCACTTTTAGAAGAAATAAAACAATAAAATGAGAAGTTAAACTGGTGAAAAGAAAGAAAGGCTTAGTATGTTTTATCTTTTATAGAAGTTAGGACAAATTCAACACCACTAAAAATTCAGAGAGCTGTATGAAACCTAGCTTTATGAAGCCTAGCCTAGAATTATATAGAAGAGCGACCCGCTGTAGACAGCTCTGGCTGTAGGAGCTGCACTCTGCTGCCTTGGATTTATATGCTGCAGCAGCTCTGACGCATACAGAAGGTAGGTGGTCTGGGTATGAGTCCTGCTGCTTTTCTGGATGCCACCCATATCTGCACTACTGTTTGCTCCCAACTGCGTTTGACCAGCACACCTACTGCTTTTCAATCTTCACTATAGAAAAGAGAAAAGAAAATAAGGTGCATGTGTTCAGACAGGGTTGTAATACTAGCCAAGCCAAGAGACAGGTATCAGGAAAAGGATATTAGTGTTCCTCTTGTCTTTTGCTAAAGGACAAGAGAGAGGTAGATGCAGTTTTACCTGAGCAGAGGATCAAGGCTGGAAAAGCAACACAAAATTGACTCTCTGGAGAACAGAACCAGATAGGCACAGATACACATATGGATTCTCTCTCTCCTTCCCCCCCCTCACCTGACAGCATACTTCTTTGGCCTCTCTCCATCTGTAGCAAAAGGGAGAAGAAACAAGGGACTCCCAAATATGTCTGCAATGCCTGGTAAGCCCACATCTGCTGAAAGTGGCTGTACAAATTCTCTTGAATGTCAAGTGCCCTTTGAACTCTAAGTCTTCAGACACATGCAGGAAAAGTCAAGCACATATGTGGATTGATGTTGCTGTTGCCTAGCATGCAGCTTCTCCTCTGTAAATGTCCCTGTCATAGCTGAGCTATCCTGTTCTTTGTCGGACAGTTGTCCATGAGGAATGCTCTTGCTCAGAACCAATCCAGCTTGGAACACTAAAGACTCTGAGTTTAAGCAAAAAAACTGATGTAGGAGGAAAAGAAAAATTTAAATAGAAACCCTCAAAATATTTCTGTTACCATGTAAGTAACCTTTGGTAACAAAATAAAATAGGGGAGAAAATATGGAAAATATATACAAAAACGAATTAGAGAAGAATGCATTAACTTAAGTGTTTCCAGAGACAGAATAAATCCCTGGTGAGCAAACAGCAGAAAAAAAGCTACATCTTTTAGCTATAATTTTCTGCCTGCATTCTTAGGATGTGAGTTACAAATGCTTCCACCTGCCTGCCACTGAAGAGCCCTTCTGCCCTCCTCATTTAGTATCATAGTCTCTAAATGATATTTGGTGTATAGTTCAGCTCTTTACTGAATAAAGTAAATTTACCAAATAAAAGCAGATGAGGTAGTGTGCCAGAGCATAAACCTTGTTATGATCCAGATATCTTAATTGTCAGCTCACCCTCTGACTCTGGTTTGGACCATTCCAGGTAACTCTTCCAAGACAATAGTCACAGTGTGCTCCAAGGGCTGCTCAAAAAAAAGCATTGTGGATCAGTCTGTCCCTCAACACCATCCCAGAAGTCTCAAGCAAATATATGTTCTCCTGTCACACCCTGGGTCATGCAACACCTGCCCTGAGCTTCACTCACCCTGACAGGCAGCAGCAGAACCCTCACACCATTTTAGAAATCTTGGAATTAATAGACATGTTTAGAGTAATATTTATTTCTTGGGGTCTCAAAGACACCAGTCAGCAGCCAGAAGGGATGCTGGGCCAGTTACTGTGCTGTGTGGAGGAAGTCAGTCTGATAGGCAGAAAGAGAGACTTACACCGCAGGGGCATGAGTCAGCCCACACAATTTTGGTGCTGTGGATTTCTCCCATTTGGCACCATGAACATAGTCAGAGAAGACAACTACCATTTTCTTTCTTCCATTCTGAAGTCTGTTATTGATTCTTGTGTGTCCACATGTTTTGAAAGGATGATTTGTCGGAATCTTGTCAGCACAGGGGAAAAGTAATGAGCAGGTTGGATGAAGTGAAACTAGCACTGCAGCTAGGCAGCACATCCCTAACTAATGAAAGTGATTGACTACTTGCTTTGGTCGATTCTGTTCTCTCCAGGTGAATCTCTTGGGTTCTGTTGGAATGCTGAAGTGCTCTCTCACTTCAGGTCCAAGGGCACAAAAGGTTCAGCTATTTGTAAGATATCTGGATATTTCACCTCTATCACTACTGAAAGTAGATATTGGGAGTGATCACTCTGACTGAAAAATTAAGCCTGCTTGCTGGTGAGCATATCTGCACTTCTTTTAAACATACCAACCTCCTACATAATATCCTCCTCCATCTCAGATTGCAGAAAGTACTGTAAAATTGCTACTTGCCAGGTTTTTGCTAGCAAAATGAAATAAGAATACATGAAAAAATAAGCTCTTTCCAGAAAAGATTTCACCAATGTTCTGGCATATTTTTTATTTTATTTTATTTTAATGGTCACAGAATGAATAGCTTGATCTAGGATATTGTATTATCCTTTAGCATTGCTGGTTGTACTGTTAATTCTTGCATAATGCACCATGTTAAAATGAGGAATTCATCTCTCACATTCATGTTACCCTGCTGCACTAGCAGATGTCCAGTTACAGCTGTGTGTCCCCTCTGCGTTTCCTCTTCAAAAACATCCCAAGTCTTTCTGTTGCTATTACACTTCTTTCTAAACAGTGCAGTATCAAGAAACACACGTCAGTAGAAGCTTTGACAAAGATTTCACTTAAGTCAGCTGTGAAGGTTGCTGCTGTGAGACAAGTTAGTGACAGCTCTCTAGGAAGTGTGCCTTTGGGTTTATTGCTTCCAAAAGTGCTGGAAAGTGAGAAAACTAGTTGAATGCACTCAGATATTCCGTCTGTGCCAGGCTTTACATTCTGCCGTACTTTAGTAATCAAAAATTTCCTGTAATATTTAAAATATCGCTCATTTGGAGCCTTTCAAAATGACTTTGCAACTTTGTGGGCAAATTTATATGTTTCTGGAAGACCAGAAATAGCTACAAAAAATCGAAATAAGAATGTTATTTTATTTAGGTAGTTCAAACATCTTTTGGTACCCAAGTTACCTCAAGATGATCTCTTTGTATTTTCCTGAAATATGTTTTAAAAATTTCAATATAGCATAAGAAAATAATTTTTGGTCTCTGTTGATTAAAATCAACAAAATTTTCATAGTCTTTAGAAGTGGGGCTTGAATATATTTATTTCATTGTCATTAACATAAACCCCCAGGTATATCTAGGTATGAATATTTCTGGTACAGAAAAAGGCTAAAGCAAAGAGAGGTAGAATTCTACAATCATCTAAATATACATACATGCACATATTCTGATACCTGTTCCGCTCATGTAATTCAGAGTAATTTAATGCATTAATGAGAAAGGCAAGAATTTGCCCTGTGCTATGTCGATTCTTCATCTACTTGTGTTTGAAGCCTCACATAAAAGGTTCAATATTACTTTTAGCACTCACAGACCCCAATGAATTGTTGTCTATCCACATCAAGTCTGAGTCTGGAACTCACAATCAATTTTTATTAGGCTTTTGATCATGCATTTAAGTGATCCTGCTGGTTAGTATGAGGACTAAGGCATACAGTAGACACATTCCAAACCACATGTTCTCTATTTACTGTACAGCACAAAATATGCAGTCCAGGATTGTACAATATAGATAATTTAAGCCACATGTAGCTCAGTGAATGTAAAGCTTGGTGTATTTGATCTCAAAACCCAATTAGAGCAGTTTGTTTTCTTTGATCTGTGTGGAATGTTGTAGTATACACGTTATAAAACTGACTTCCAAAAGTTATGGGGGTAATAAACACTAATAATCCAGACATTTTGTATTCTTGAGTTCCAAAGGGAAAGTGCTTATAAGAGTTGCAACAGGTTGTTGAGGGTGTAACTTTTAAAATGAACATAATTCCCACAGAATCCCTTGAAAAGGGAAACCGATAGGAGAGAAGAAGACGTGAGCATTCACAGCACCAACACCTTTGGAGATGAGTCTGCTTCCCCTGGAATTGCTCTGTGCTTGTTAGGACATCCAGTCTGCAGTTTTACTTATTAATACACTGCATAGGAAGTTGTGTTCTGAGCCTATACTCTTGGAGAGCAATAAGGAGCTTGACTCTGAGGATATTTAGAAAAGGGAGAAACAGAGACAGGCAAGTGGCTTAGGATGACACAAGAATCTACATCTGCATCACTCACAAGTCTAGTTTTGGGGCTTGAACCATAGTACTTCCTCTCCCTGAAAAAGGAGGAAAGCCTCTTTTGGTTCTCAAAGAACCAGTGTGAGTTGCCAAAGTATCTCATGGAAACCATTGGAAAAGGTCACCCTCAGCTCCTTCTGTATCAAGGTATCTTTCAGGGCTGCTCCTGGCAATGCAGTAACTCTGACCTAGAGAAGAGAAGACAACCTCCTCGCTTGACCCTGGATATAGCATGCTGTCTGGGTGACCTGGAAGAGCTTGAGTGGAGCTGCTGCGAATGGCCTGATAGGCACCATCAACTTTTCAATCTATGTAGATGTTTTCTGAATTTCCTCTTTTATTAAAAAAAAAAAAAAAAAAGGACCCTTAGGTGATTCCTGGTTTTGGTTTGCTTTTTTTTTTTTTTTTCTTTTTCTTTTCACTAAGAATGGCTTCCCTCTGAAAAAAAACACAAAAACCTAATGTACATAATTCTAGATGAAGCAGCCTGGAGAGCACAGCTATAACTGAGATGCAGATCTGCTTAAAGTAGTGTCATAAAAATGATGACAGTTAAATGTGACAGCCTCCACAATTTTTGGAGGGCTGTCTTATGCAGAAAAAGATTTACAAATCCATGTGGTAGCTAGCACTCTTTGTATTTTTTTTATAGATGATTCATATAGTACTTACATACCCGTGATAGCTATATTATAAAAATGGTTTTGTATATATGCTTGGCACTTACAAATTGTAATGGAGAAAAGATGATTAATTGCACAGCAGAACTCTTTGACAATTTGCTGAACCTGTGTATCACTGACATAAATCTTTCTCCCAAGTGCCTTGACTATCATTAACTTGAAAAATCAGCCAAGCAAAAACCTTTATGAGTGGGTCTCATGGAAATAGAGACACATATTTTGTAGCTATGGTATGCAGCAGACATGTGGGAACAAGAGAATACATGAAGCAGGATAATGTCCTGCATATTTTATAGTAATCCTTCATTTCTTAGGGCTATTATTTATCTGGACCCTTGCATTATACTTAGTATGTCTTGTTTTGCTGGGCTATGGTGGTCTGGTATGTGGATTTTTGTCTCTCATTTGCAAGAATCCTGAAATAGAGCAGATGAACTAATTTCTTTCTGTGGCCTTAAAGAGTCCTATGCTCTCTCTGCTGCTCCTCATGAATTCTGTATCTACAGGCTGCATTCACTTCCATCTGAATAGCAAATGCTAATTGCATTTGCTTCCTGCCTTTTCCTCGCTTGAGATCCTCTGTTATACAAGAGGTTGGAAACCTTCAGCCCAAGACCTGACATATACATTCAAAGGATTTGAAGGAAGGGAAGGAAATGTTTTATGTTTTAAGAAATGTTTTATGTTTTAAGTCTGTGTAAGTGCTGGAATAGAAGTTGTTCTCTAAAAAATGGCCAATTCGATAATGAATGCCCTAGTATTGAAAACCTGATTTTATATTTGGATAGACTTGTCTGGGCCAAACCTGTCTGAAATGAAAAGGATATCTGACATTGATAATCTGTGCATGAAAATGGACCAATTCAAATGAGTTAAATCATATTAATAATTCAGGTGAAAAAATCTAGCTGTAATTGCAGCATGTGCACCATTCAGAGAGACTCATGATATGATTTATTAATTGCATTTCTTCATGTGCAAGGACACCTGTATTCACTAGAATTGTTTAAATCTTGATTAATTTCTGTTTTCATGTACCCTCCTGAACCATCTCACTTGAAAACAGAAAATAATTTTTGCTAAAAATGAAGTGGTTCACTGAGATGTAGAACAGAAGTTATGGTACGTTCGATCTGTTTCAAGTATTTCAAGAAAATATTGTCTTTTTTTGGAAACCCTAAAATAAACTTTCATCCAATCCATCTCAATTGAAAACTCAAAATTAGGTGCCAAATCTTTTGGTATTGATTATTAATTGTTTACTTTTGATACAGCTCCGTTAATGCCCTTCTGTAACACTGTATGTCCCTTTATTACTATCAGATCATTTTCTTGATCAAAGATTGCTCAGTGCTACAGCTGCTTGTGGAAGGCAAACATTCTCACAAAGATCAATAAGAGTCCACTAAATTGTCTACATATGTAGGTGGAAAAACTAAAAGCTAACACGTTTTTCCTTTTCCACATAAATCCCCTGGATTCAAGACCGCTTGCTTCCAGGGTGAGAGGAGACTGTCGTTTACAACAGCAAGCACGTGTAACTAGTGCAGGATGTCAATATGCTGTTGCCAAGGCTTAAAAATGTCATTATTTTCAGACATCATCCTTCCATCATGTGTGCAGCTTATTAAAAACAGTGACTTCTTAGTCTGTGTATTACAGAGTTTACTTACTTCTCATAGACACCAAACAGCTGAGGTTTACATATTTTTATTTTTGCTGGCGTATCATGAGCAGAAACCTGGTAAGGGGGCTGGGTATCACTTTTACAGTATAGAGCAGTAAGTAATTAGGGGTATCTGATGGAAAAGACAGCATTACTTCAATGAAATTCACTTTATAATAAACAAGAGATTAATTATGTATGCTTTTTTTATGGAGCATTTTTTTATGAAGCATATTTCCTGCCACTATGAATTAAATTTAGATTTAAAAAATCAAGCATAATGGAAAAGTATTATGAACACAAATACGCTTCCATTATTTCAACTGCAATAATCTGTAAGACTAGAAAGTTCAGGTCATTGTAGCAGTTTATCGTCAGAGGCAGTCAAGCACCACAACTCTCTTAGTGTAGATGTTATTTGACTTTTTTATCAAGATTCAGGTAGCAATTTTGTACTCTTTTTTTCATCTGACCACGATCTGCAAACAAACATTTACTTCAGTACTCATCCAGTTCCACTTGTGAATCCCTGGCTTGTAACCAGTTATATTCTGATTTTACAGTGAGAGAAGCCCTTTGTGTGGATGTGCTGACATGCAAATATCGAAAACCTCCCATGAGATCCAGCCTCCTAAACTTCTTACTACTTGCCAGCACGTATCCTTTACAAAGCACAGTATGAACTTCACTTCCATCTGAGGTTGGTCTGCTCAGAGCTCCATCATCCCCCTTCAGCTTACAACATGATTGTAAGTTGTAGTCACAAACTCACTATCTACTGTATGGGATGAAATATTGAGACCCATCAGAAAAGTACTGCTGCACATGGGCCATTACTAAACGTTAGATACAGTCTCATGTGCATCTTCAAAATCATAGCTGAGACATTTCAGAGCCTGGAATATGTTTGCTTTCCTTCCAGCCCATTTTGTTATACCATACACTAGGATCTCTTTCTATTTTGTGATGTATAAATAATCATGTGAATGATTACTATTGATAAAATCCCACCATCACAAAATAGATTCAGCAACCTCCCAGTGCTGGATTATTAAGAGCTAGAATACAGCATTCACCTCTATGATTATAAGTCGTAGAAAGAAACAGAAAGAGAGAAAAAAATTACATATAGAGCAGAGAAAGAGTGAGCCTGACAAAAATGCCCACATGCAATATAATAATAGATTTCTGTAGCATTTTTTCTTTGGGGTTTAGAGGGCAAGGAACATAGCCTTGAACATGCAAGAAAGTCTATTAAAATCTATTGATTTTAGAAAGCACCTAGGACTTAGAGTGACTTCAAACAGAGAGATTTGGAGCAGCTGGATTCAGGTGAGGTGGCAAATTTTAGGTTGTTGGAAACTGGAATTTCTGAAGAGAAGTACCTAAACATTTACTGAAATCAGATTTTTAATATGATAAGAAAAGAAGGTAATGAAGAAAAATGCTTGAGTTTTGCTTTCCATAATAAAAACGTCCTATGTGAAGTCACCTGTTATGTGATGCGTGTAGACACATCGAAATCCTTGTTTTACTAGAATATATTGGCCTCTTGAAGAGTGAGTAATATACAAATCATTTACCCTATTTTAGGACTTCAGGAAAGCAAATGCTTGAACAAACTAGATGAATTAGAAAACAGAAGGCAACCCGGTTCTTTTGATCTAAGCTGCAATGTATTGGCAGAAAAGCATGAGGTTATGAAATAAAGCAGTTTGTTTCAATATAGCCGATGCACAGTGCAAGTGCACTTTTAACACAGATAACCAGAAATAGATACTGTTACTGGCATCTGCATTCATTTCAGTAAAAAGGAGGAAGAATGAAGCAGAAGAATGTTGTATGTTTAAATGCATAATCCTTTTTACCCACAAGAGAGGCCCACCTAAACCTCACATGGTATAGATCACTGAGTGATGTAGCAAGCAATCACCATTGCTACATGGGACAGGAAACACACTTAAACTGAAGTTTTTGTCTTTAATATCCACCTACAGGTATCCCCAACATGTATGTGTGTTTGCCAGTTGGAGGCCATGCACAACTCTGGTGGCCTGAGGCATCGCATGCCAATTTAAACTTTGTCATTTCTCTGTAAAAAGTTCAAACATTTCCAACGCATGCTACTGTACACCAGGTACAAAGGGCCTAATGGCCCAGGTAAATTATTAATCCTCATCTTTCATAAACAAAAGTGTTCTGTATTTTTAGTAAACAGATCTGTAAAATGCTGAGGTAGTACGGTCAAAAGGCTTCTGAACTCTTTGAACTTTGTCATCTAGGGTGTGGTATTTCCTGTCTCTGCCCAATGTCCTCATGTGCAAAATGAAGGTAAAAATACTTAGTACAATTAGTTAACGCTTCCACAGTGTTGTGAGCGTGGTAATACCTCTGTAGGCACTTATCTGTTACTGATATGTTGCACTTAAATAGCCCTTACTATGCAAAAGGTTTTTCTGTTTACTACAAACTTGATATCTGGAGAATCAAAAACAGCTCTCTGAACAGATCAGCCTGCAGTTCCAGGGAGCAACCTGGGAAGCAGAGCAAGAAACTTAGAATTAGTTTAATAACCTAAATCTGACAGTGGGCTTAAAATAATGCCTTGAAACTTGGCCAGTCACTTTTTTTTTTTAGTTTTTCTGAGTTTTAATCACATAAATAAAAGCAATCTCCCTCAGACTCAGCTCCTTCCATGCTCTCACAGCCAGTTCATCTCCACAGTTCCCTGATCTTTCTGCTTTTCATTGTTGCCATGTCCCACTCTCTTCCTTTCTCTCCAGGCTGGTCCCTTCAAAGGGAAGCTGCTGTTGTTCCTCAGGTTACTGAAGCAGTAGTGGGTGTATTCAGACAATTATGGCAGCAGTTGTGTGGCCTGTGTGTGCCTAACCATCTTTTGTCTCTAACCATCTTCTATGTCTAACCATCTCCAATCTCTCAGTGTTGCCTGTTTGTGCTGCCACACATACCTGAGACCTGGACATCCCCTCCTGGTTTACACTATGGTATAATTACCATTTCAGTGAAGGGGATTCTGCAGCTCAGCTGTGTGTTGAATTTCTGGACTGACGTTCTCAGTGAGTGAATACATACCTGGGTCTCTTCCTAGAGCAGTTGTCCTTAATTTAGGTTCAGGTGCAAATATCTGAAATTTGGGATTTTTCACATTCAGCTTGTCATTTTGTTTCTTTCACAAGAAACAGTTCACAGGTGGGCTTGTAAAGTTAGTTTCCAGTGAATTATAGCTTCTCAGAAGTATTTTCTTTAACCTGTTTGGTTTTCCATTTGCAAAGGCCTTGCAAACTTTGACCAAATAAACCATTAATTAAGAGATTACTGGAACAGAGAGAAAACACGGAAAAGAATAAAGTGAAGATCATTAGAACTGTTTCCTTGAAATAGTGTAAAATATGACAGAGCTCAGAATCTTATTTTTTCTTAAAAATGTTTCAAGAAAATTAAATTTAGTGCCAATGAAAACTGCTGCTTTGGCAATGAGATATGTCATTTTTGTGGCTAACGCACTCAGCTAGGTATAAACCAGTAACTGAGCTGTCAAAGGATATATCGACCTTTTCTTAGCAATCATTCCTTCCAAACCTGTTTGTTGATTTAGGCATAGTGTGCTTGCCTGCAAAATAGTGAATAGATATTCCTTGCCAGGATAATACCTGGAAAGAGAAGCATTTCAATTTCATAATTAAATTAGAAAGCTGAAAAGGCTTTGCTGAAAGATGAATTACTTCACTCTGTGAAGGAGAGGTTTCTAGAATGAATTATTCAATACTAACAATGTAGACTTTGAAAACAGGATGATTTCCACAAATGTCATGCCTATCTAAATCTATGTCCCCACAGAGAAATACACACATGTAGATGCATATGCACAATCATGTATGCATGCATATATGTGTATGCTTTTCATAAAGATAAATAATAAATTACATATTTTGGCCCTCTAAAAAATGAAGAGGTCATTCTTATGTGTATAACAAAAGGGAGAAACTCCAGAACATTCTGTGAAATTCTGTGTAATCTTAACATGGTTTTTAACATTTGCTTGGTGTTTCGTTATGCTTCCTATGTATTAAAATTTCTCAGGATTACTGTGCAGGTAAATAGTAAATTTAAATGAATCTGCTTTGGCATTAAATATATAAACAAACTTGCACAAAGTAGTTGTAAGGTCAAAATGATCTCCTGTGGTTTTAAAACAGAATGGCATCCATATGCAGAGTCATACTGCAAAGACAGATTTTATCAGTTTTAATTAAAAATGGGTCAAGATGGTCAAGTGTTTCTTTTTGTCAGCCTCACTTGTCTCTGCCCTGGCAAAAGTAAAGCCACACCAGTTTTTCCTAGTATGCAGTATGGTCTGCTTTGCATTTCCCAACTCCCTCTTATAACAATTTCAGACAAAATTAACAGTCCCTTTCCCCTTCTTTCCCTAGATAATTTGACCCTATTTGTAGGAATACAAGTGGAAAGACACTCTGACAAGCTGGCAGACAAATGCTTGTGTATTGTCAGGTGGTTGCGGAGTGAACAGCAAGGGTGGGAGAGGTCTGTGATGTCTCAGTCAGGGAAGAAGCTGGATGTTTTCCTAGTGGAGAGAGGATGAGAGGAGCAAATATGCACACGTGAAGTCAGCTAAGTGGCTAAAAGGAGCTGGGTGTTGTTGAGAAGGGGTTTCTTAGGGAAAGGAAAAGGTCAAGTAGCTGAGAGAGAAAATAACAGGGAAGGAGACCTGAGGAAAGAAGTTAAGGACAATGGTGGTGGGTGGGTGGGAACCAGTGTGACAAGTGATGCAAAAGCAGGATGAAAAAGTTGCAAGCTGTTTGATATACTTTCCTTACATTAGGTTCTCACTAAATTTTAACAGCATCTTACCATAAAATCAGAGCAAGACATAAAGCTGAGCTCTATACTTTGGACCCAAACATCCCCTAATGTGAGGACAGGCATTGCTTTTGAATTTGGAGCTTCAATGGGATCCACAGCCTGTACTGCTCTTTCTATTTTAGCTGTCCTTGTTTTGGACTGGGTAATTGAGATAAGGCTTAAGAAGTAGTTTGTCCAGTCCTTTACCAATTTGTCTTTACCTTTAGGTCCTGGGCAAATGACTCATCCTCTTATATCCTGGCTTCCACATATTTTGAAATACAGTTAATTTATACTTGCCTACCTCATGGGAATGTTGCAAGGATTAGCTTTTACAGAGCTTTAAGAATGCTAAGTATGGTAGTTATTTTCTTTTCATGGAATTAAAGCAAAGCAGAAACAAAGCTGTTTCCTTGCTATAATCCCACACTTGAAACCACCACCCATCAACAAAGAGTGACTCACAAATATGATGAGCCAAGGATAAGGTGTTTACTCCTACAAATTTGTTTGCACAGAAAGAATAATCTATGCTTCTGAGTACGCCTGGCTAGCTACCCTCCTAGTACAGATAGGCAAGAAGTGGCAGAGTCCAGAGGTGTGGCCCATGGCCGATGGGCAACCTGTACTGCATCCAATCCTTTCACTAGGGAGCAGGGCTGAGCAGGAACCATGGCAAATCATAGGAGACAACTGTAGCAATTCCACTTGGAAATCAAATTCAGTAAGCTGTGCTGAGTGAGGTTCAAGAATCACAAAAAAATATTTTTTAAGTCTTGAAGGAGAAATGGTTGAAAGATGATGTACCTCAACTATTATACACACATGTACTGGTGGGCTAGAGTAGATATTACAGATCCCAGATTATCATTAATAAACCAGAAGAGAAATTTCCAAATATTGTATGATGCAGCCCTGCCAATAATGGTCTGGGCAAGCCTCATGACTGACCTGCTGGCAGGGTCAGCTGCCATCAGAAGCAGTCTCAGCAGGGCAGGGGCCGTTGTTGGGAATGGCTGATGGAGAATGTACTGCTGTCAGAAGCAGTGTCTGGGGGAAGGTATCTGATCACTGGGATAACCTCGTTTCTTTGCACAGGCTGTGTGCACTCCTAGGCTTCCACCAAGTCTTGAATTTTGATCCTTCTTTTATAGACTCTCACCTGCAACCAGATCTTTGGCCTTGGATCATCAGCATCCTCTGTACCTGACCATCAACTAAGCTCTCAACCACCTAGTAATAGGCTCCATATAGCTCATAAGAACTAGCGGCTCAGCACCATTTATTTAACCACATCCCTCAATACTACATTTAACTTATCCCTCAGTACACCATTCCTTTCCCTCTTTTGCCTGATTTCTGAATACTGAGATGGTGCCAGAATCTGCTGTGTCCTTGGCTGAAGCATACACTGAGGAGAAAACACAGGAGCTAAGACCTCTGTTGTATACAGCAAGAAGACATTGCTGTTGTATCTTCTCTAAACCCATACCACCCAGATACAGAGGTATCTACCTTGGCACAGGTGAGATCCTGTGTGCATATCTGGCAATAAATGATTCCATTCTGGCTCACATCTCAGGCAGCTCCCCCTACATGCAGAAATGAGAGCTGACACTGCTTTCTTCAGCGGTATGGTGGTCTAGTGGTTAGGATGCGGCGCTCTCACCACCGTGACCTGGGTTTGATTCCTGGTCAGGGGACTTCCCTGGGCAGATGGAGCTCGTCAGCCCTGTAAGGCCATCCATCTAAGAGAAGGTCACTCTAAACAAACCTACGTCCTGAGGACCTCGCTGCCACTGTCCAAGCTCGCTCGGCCCTGGCAGATGAACCTCAGGATTAAAGGGTGGGCTCAGTTCAGCGCACACTGTGTCTCACCTAAAAAATCCACTGCGCAGGCTCGAAGGGTAAAGACCTTTCCCAAATCTTCGCTCGCAAAGACTGGCCATGATTTAATTTGCATACAGCCATGTATGCTTGATTTCCCTAATGCCCTTGGTCAAAGGTTTCCTGCTGCATTCACATCCACGTTTGTTAAGGCTTAAAGAAGTCAGCAAAATCAAATGTTCTGGCCTCCTGCTTAACAGAGGTCTCAGATATAGGCTGGTTTTCTTTTTTGTTGCTCCTGTTTGCTGATACCTCAAAGAAATGGTGTCTGCATGAGACCTGCTGGTTTTAGTAGCTAAATTCAAGCTGCTTGGGGCTCCTCATGAGTCCTTGAGTCTGGTCTTGAGAGTCTGTTAAAAGTGTAAGTCTCCACAAGAATGACACCTATCCTGTCTATATTATAACTCAGACAATCAGATAATCAATATCACACACAAAAAATTGTTACCACCAAAGTATAGGGGTTACCTATTTTTTTGCCAGAATACTGCTACCCGTTACAGTAAAAATGATATTCTTCCTTTTGTATCTTACATTTATGAATGCATCTTTTAGTAAACTTATAGATTAAGATAACTAAATAAATATAAAAGATCAATAATAATTCTCAATGAGTCATCTCTGTTCTTGCATATCCTTCAGTTGGAACACCAGAGCCCTCACTCTTCCACCCACCCTTGTTTTTTCAAATCCTCTTACTCCTTAGCTTTCTCAGGCCCACAGACAGAAATATGTTACAAAGATTCCTGATACTTTGATTCAAAGGTTCAAAAGTTCCTTTTGAACTTACTAACTTATAATGGCAACTTGATCATGCCTGTCACAGTAAAGGTGGTCATTGTACTTAACCTAATCAACATGTGTTAACAGTAATGTTTTGCTTTGTTTGTTCTTAATTTATAGCAAAAGAAAGTTTTTGCCTCCAGGTGGAGAATTATCCCATTGTCTATGGGTATGCCCATTTTTCCATTTAAAATCATATTTCCCATTCTATTTTTACAGTTTTCCAGTAAAATATAGGTAAGTTCTAAAACCTAGTCACTCCCAAACTGGACTTTATTAGGTCTAAACCAATCTGCTTGCCTTGAAAAGCAAGGCTGTATTTGCTACCTTGGAGCCTTTGTGCAGTACAGTTCTATTAATCAGCAGATGGACAAAAAGGCTCTTTTAATGTAGATCAGAAAATGCAGTGAGAAAATGCATAAGAGAAGGCCACAGTATTTTACTAGAAAATAGTACTAGAAAGTCAGTATAAGTGCTGTATAGGGTGGTTTTGCAACCTAAAATCTTGTAGGAGTTCTATTTTCAGAGAATCACAGGATATGCTGAGTTGGAAGGGACCCACAAGGATCATTGAGTCCAACCCTTAGCCCTGCACTCATTTACAAGAGTCACACCATGTGCCCAAGAGTATCATCCCAATGCTTCTTGAACTCTGTCAGGCTGTTCTCTTCACATGTAAATACAGACATATACTCTCAAGGCCTGCGGTGACCTCATCATAACATTACACTAGCAAATATTATGACTCTAATGTGAGTTCAGCATCAGCCTTGTCCTATACAAGCTAGATATTTATAAATATGGTTTTATTTGAAAATTAATTAAAATATTAGCTAATTACAGTTATTAAGGATCTGGGCTCTATAACATGCAATACATTTATTCCTGAGAGAAAAAAGCAGCCCTAGGAAAACTGGCAAATCTTGGAGTTCTAGGAAGAGAAATTATTCTTCTGGGTACTCTTTCCTTGCTCCGTTCTGAGAATAAGAAGTAAATGGGAGAATATTTACGTTCTGCTTAATGGACCATGTGCAGTCACTAGATAAACACTCGTGGTTCTAAAAAGGGGTGAGCTAGTGCATTGAAAATGGTACTCTTTCACACTTGCTATTTAAAAAAAGGACAGTGCTTTCTAATTAAAGTTTGCATATGAAACATGAAAATTCACAAACGAATAGTGAAAAGAAAGTCAAGGCAGTGTGTTGCTTTTTAGCCCGTGCTGAAGGAAGGGAAGAAGAAAGACACTCCAGGCAGTCAATACAATAGAAACTGTACAGACAAATGCAAAAGAGGAAAATAATAACAGTGCTCACCTTGTCTAGGGAAATATGAATGCAAGAGGAAAGGAGAAAATAGTAATAGAATCCATATTATGCATAAGAAAAGAGGATTTTATGTTGGCTGCACAACCTAAGGACAATGGCCATGATCAGCTGCTCCTTAGTGTCAGCACATGACTGCAGGTTTCATGAGATGGGATTTCAGCCTAATCTCTTTTTCCACCAGGGTTGTTCACTGCGATACACAAAAGCACCTTGTCCTGAATCAAAACCAGTATGCATCCTGTCATGAGGAGAGGACATTCATTGGAAATCATCAGACCCTTTGTCTTTCAGATGAACCTCACATTCCTATCCAGCAATATTTTGATCATTTTGTCCCTTGTCATTCTAACTGATGAGCAATACCCCATGGAGAAATTTGCATTAGTCCACTTACAAGAAGGAAATGTTAGCTTATCAGGGGAAAAAGAAGCACAATGAAGGAAAAAACCCTAGAACAGTCCCCACAAACTATACTGGTAATGCAGAGAACTGTAACTGAAGAACACCCTCTGACTTTTAATTCTACCCATGCTGTACCTGAGGAAACGAGTATTCATTAGTTGAATAAGATGCTTTCCAATTTAAAAGTACATTTCTCATTCAATAGGTGGCCATCAATCTTCAACAAAGCAGAAAAAGTGACATCTCTGGTCTTCCAAAGACTAGCTGTTATTCATAAAAAATATATCATTTACCAGGTGGTACTTTTCAGTGTTCTCTGCCTGGACACAGCTGTTCTATGTCAAGTCAGTGACGTGTAACACATTTTTTAAAAAGCCTATTAACACAGTTGTCAGTTGGGTGAAGATGGCTGCGTACTATTGTCTGCCAAGTCTCTCCCCTCCTGCCCAATTAACTTCCTTATTGAAAAGACAGAAATAAAAACACAGAATCATTATGCAAAACATGCTTTAGTATTTACCTGGAAGTAAAGGGGCAGCATGTTCTCAGAGATGGATGGAAGATAAAGGCAAATGAGCATTACAGAGAAATTGTGTGCTCTGGAACAGCTGAACTTTTTGAAAACAGGTGGGAAGTGGAGTGTTATTTAGAGGTAGTCTTCACAAGTTCTCAGGAACCCTGTGTAAACAATATTAGCAACCTTCATTTGGAATAGTGTCAAACACAGTAGGAAATAGAAGGACAAAATGGGTTTACATATTTTATTGTTATTGACTTTTTTGTAAGGTTGATTTTAAAGTTGAATTGCTTCAAGATGAGCCTATAATTTTGCAAGAGTTACTCAAGAACCCCATTTATGACATCACAGCCCCCACTTCTATCTGTTAGGAGCTGCCCTCCCCTAACTTTAGGCAAACAAATGTCTTCAGAGCAGCTTCATCTGAAACCAAAACTCCATAGATATAGCTGATGGGGTAATGAGCAGATTTTTCATAAACAAACCTGTTTATCCACAAGTCTGTCTGGAAGAGATCTAAGGATCCAAGTGAATATAAAAACAAACAGCTTAGTTGTTGCTTTCCTTGGGCAAGTGTTTGTTTTTATTTAACATGAAAATACAAGGAACTGCATTTTATTGATTTGAAATGGCAATTGCCTCCTTTAGTTCAACATTATTATTTTTTCACAGAATGTGCTGTCTTTGATTATTTATTCGTTACTGGAAGATGACTGCAGATTTAGCAAATGTAATCACTGCCTGGCTTCTTGGAAAAGTATAATTTTTCTGTGTACATTTAACACCTTCTTACATAACTGGGTTAGCTTTTGTCTGAATGGGAAGTTTCTGACAGATGCAGATTTTTAAATCTCACAGAACCTTCTTGTAATATGAGCAGGGCATGTTCTGAACACTGGAGTCTCTGCCTGCCCATGTCAGTGCCCCGAGCTGTCCCCTCGATCCTCCCAGTTAACCCAAAATGCATTTTGAGGCTGACGTGTTCCATAATGCAAAGTGTTTTCTCCATTATCATGCAGGAACCTGTGAGACAGACAGGCCTGACATGGCAGTGAGGCTCTTGCCTGAGTATCTAAACAGAGATGGTGGGTGTGAGAGGAGACAGGACTTGCTAGCTCTTCCCTCAGGAGGGGGAGCCAGGCCTGTTGTGCAAAGGGATGTAGTCTGGAGGGGATAATCACTCCTGATAGGCTTTGGATAAACATCCAAATGTTTGAATATATTTCTAAATTGAATACACAGGCCAGAAAGAAGATGAATTTGTGGTTAAATTCCAGACTATGACTTAACAGACTTGCATCTCATCTCTGGTTCATTGCCATAGACTTTCTATTTTGCCATGTGTAGGTTATTTTACTTTTATGTAGCTTGATTTTCCATCAATCAAATGTGAATAATAAAGCTTTTGATTCATATCCTCTATTTCTTCTAGTGTATTTACTGTATCAAAGGAGTATAGTAGTCAAAACGATCTCAACAAGTCTTTTAGTATCCCCCCACGGGGCAGGAAATACCCAAACACTCTCTGAAAGATGTTTGTCTAAGTAGTTATTAAATGCTTATAGTCACTAAAATCAGAATAAGGGTTGTCTCTTCTGCAAAAGCCATAAATTCAATTTATAATTCATTTTTTTTCTTTTTGCAGCATGGTAATTAAACATATTTCTTCTTTTGTATTTGTAGAATGGAGTTATGTTTCCTCAGAGTAGTCTGCACACTTCTATTTGTTGAATATAATCTAGCAATTTGAAGTAATTTTGGTAATTAATTTAGATAATTCAACTTCTATTCCTCCAACTGCTTGGCAACTCTCACTTGTGAAAATAACTAAGAAATCTAGAAGCATACTCAATTTCATTATCAAGAGATTGAGTCCAGCTTTCCTGATTTAAACACATCTGCAATTTAGATGTTTAGTAAACTCATTCTTCTAAAATAAGTGCCTATGTTTTAACTAGCTAGTGATGAAAAATAGCTGCCTTTGAAAGCATCTGGCAGATGATCCTCTTTGCCTATCTATAGTCTTGTTCTTGAGACCTTTCAAGCAGCTGACCTCTTTTTTCTTTTTTTTTTTTTTTCTGGTGAGACAGCATATACATTAGAATTGCTTTACTAGATAGTAAACACGAAGGCAGAAGAAACTCGGGCACCTGCCCGAAGCAGTACTTTAAAATAGTGAATGTAAATAAGCTCAGAACATATAGAGGATGCCACTATTTCTATGGGCTCTAGACAATTGTTTGACTAGGAAACAATTTGTAGCTGTCTAAAAGTCTGTTTTCTTCCCAAGCAGTGTGCAACAATCTTATTACATGGACTGAATCAAAGCCATATTTGTCAGTTTTCTTCCTGTAGGGCAGTTTGAAATTAAAGACCAGATAAATCACACATAATGCCTTCTCTGATTAATTCTGAATTATTTCTTTATCCAGTAGGCCAGTTGTCCTGGTAAAGAAGAAAATTATACTAGTGTGTTACTGATAGTAGTTTATGGCTTCATTATTTTTCAATCCATACAAATAAACTGTTCAATAATGTATTTTGATATTTCAGAAGTGTTACAGCAATTTAACTGACCCATTTTCCTCTAAATTCCTTTCACTTCTTATCAGGAGTTTAGTTTTTTCCTTCCCTTTCTTCACTTCTTTGGAGTATCTTCTGCTCCCTATGAGTTCTTCAGAACTTTTCTAACAGATCAGAAATCCCTTTGCCTGGTTTCTTCAGCATTCTTTATTGAATTTCATTAGGCTCTGTTAACATGAATACATCCAGTGTATTTGGTAACTTGTTATTTCTCAGTTCCCATTCCTTCTTTAAAAGTCAATATTTTCTTTACTTGTTTACTATGTATTTTTTTTTTTTTGTGATAAGGGATGAAGTTAGCCACTTCTTACTCCATTAGTGGAGTGATGTGTTCCTCTGTCTACTCAAGGTTCTCTGTGAACCCTTTCCTTGCCTTTTACATTTCCCACTGCTGGTTGTGCCCTCAGCTTCAGCAACTACTTCCACGAAAACTGTAAATTTGTACCTCTGCTATTCCTTTATACTGATCTTGAGTGATATCTTCTTCTTCGCTTATATTTCATTTCTGTAAAAGACCTTGAAGAGTTTTTAATGCATTCCTAACTGCATGTTATGTGACTTTACTTCATCTCAGATTATCAGATTATAGAAAACAATTCCCTTTGTGATTTGGACCTTTTGGATGCTATCATAATATAAACAACAACCTTGTGAACTTTACCCATCTCTATTTGAAACTTATCCAAGAAAAATGTGCTGGTTTTGTTCACAATCAAGATTCCTTTGATTTCACTGGAAGTGTCATAAATGAATTTGCAATTTTGCAGGATTCAACCTTTCTGATTTCTTAGTCTGGATTTCAGTTTTCTGTAAATTATTAATTATCTTTTCCTGCACCCAGTCTCTTTGAGTGAGTGGATATTGCTCATTAAAATCTCAAGTGGCAGGGAAGAGAACACAGATATGACAGAGGGAGAATAAATACAGCAAAAGACTAATCTGAATTTAAAAAAGGAAATACAGATTTACAGGACATCTTGATGCAAACCTGAGGTTTTCTTTACTTAGTAGATAAGAATTCAGAGATAAACAGATGTTTAAACTATTTTTTAAAACTTTGATAAGCTAAAACCTCCTTAAACTTGGTACTTCTGAGGAAAAAATTATGTCCTGAATTCCTGATCTTTCCTATGCTTTCTCCTGAACTACTCACACTTATAGTCATGCTTTCAGTTCCGATAAGGTTTCAGGATTTAAAAAATAAAAACAAAACTCAACAACCCCCCCCCCAACCCTTTCCTTTTGTTACACAGTTTAATATTAAATTCAGATACTAAACCTTCATTATAGCAGACTGTCATTCTCCAGTGTAGAAGACAGTTAACTTGAAAAGCCTCACTGAAAGATCATCCAGCCCTTCCCTTATATATTTAGGTGTGCATTTATTGTATAATTAAAAGGCATAAACAAGGACATGCTGTGTATGCGTGTTTCTGGATTCTCTTGTTTTCCTTCCATAGTGCACAAACAAGTCATTTAGGTGAACAAAGTCTGAAAGTGAATCATAAACTTGTGTTGTTGTTTTTCTAAGAGAACTTTCTCTGGTGGCTGCAAAACAGAGATACCCTCTGGCAGTCCAAAGCACTGGCTCGGCCCCTTGAATTCAATGCTATTGTAGAACTTATTTTTGTGGACAGGCTGACAAAATTTTCTAGTAGCTCTATGCCAAGGATAATGACATTACAGCTTGGAGTATGGCAGAAAGTAACATTAGACTCTGTTTTGAGCGGTATAAGTAAACAGCTTTGTTTATCATTGCATTAAGAAATTTCATATAAGCAAACACCTACACTCCACCTAAAAGCCGTACCAATGAAACCTCATGTAAACTGGTGGTTTGTCTTACCATAAATGAAAGATTCTGCTTCAAAAAATAATTTCTTTGTTAAAAAACAAGAAGAAAAAAAGAAAAGAAAAAGTTGTGGTTGTGTTTCAATGATTAGGTAGATAGGGGCCAAATCCTTGGGAACTTTGTAATTTTCAGAGACAGTTGTTGGACAACTTGAGCTTTGACACTCAACCCTATATGTTTACATCTATATTGCACCCCTCAGCTCGTGGGCCTGGGTGTGTACCTCAGCCACTTTGTAAATGAGATCGAAGGAGACAAAAGCCAGGCATATGAGTCAGACAGGTACCGCAGCATGCCCCACCTGGTGAGTCTAGACACAGCCCATGTGCCTAACAGCGCTAAGATGAAACTTCAGATAAAAGTAGCCCTGTAATTTGAGCTGTTTTCATTCGGACTCAAACTTTGATTTGATGTTTAAAATATATTCTTCAAATAAGACTTCTTTTATGAGTCTGTTGAGTCATAGAGACCTAAAATCAATTCACCTTTCTGCCACAGAATTTCTGTGTGGCCTTGGGCAAATTGCCTTATCTCTCTGTCCTTATCTACAATTACCAAATGTTAAGCTGACTTCTTGCTCAGCACTTTCTTAAATGTGTAAATTGGGAGTGGAAAAAAAGACGGCAGCTTAGAAGAGATACAGAAGACATGAAAATGAAGAGAAGCAAAATGAAGAGACAGACACCTGTGGGATATAGGAAGTAGACAAGGATGAAAACATACAGTAGGAAGATATGAATGTGAAGAGAGCCTCAAAGACAGTTATCTTATATTGAGCAGATATGGTTCTGCAAGTTATTTGAGAAGCAAAGTGGCAGATGCACTACCTAACATCTGCTTGGAATAAGCTGCATATGTGTGAGGAGGAATGTAGGAGAGGGGGAGGATGGCCCGAACTGCCTGAGAAAAACAACTGTCAGAAGATCAAAGGGTGTCGATTTTCTCAGAGTACAATGACCCTTTGATCTGTGACTCTTCCCATAGGTAAATACTTGGATAGAGGATTGAGGGGTTAAAAGTGAACAAAGTGACAAAACAGCACAGGAGTGTCCTAGGGTTTCAGTGCTTTCAGACTAGTCTGAAATCTTCCATGTAAATTAATAGCAAAAGGAGAAATTGTGCCAAGGTAACACAAATACAAAAAAAACCAGTTGAGACTGAATGTGTATAAATGCAGTGCCTAAGGAATTTCTGATACTCAAAACTCTAGTTTTGAAAATAAGTGTTACTAATTGTGCAAGTTAAAAATCATGAGTCACTCTTGAAAAAAGTAATAGGGAGGATTAAATAGCTGAAGATTTAAACAAATGAATGCCTTATTCTTTGTATTTCTTTCTGTTTCTGTAAGTCTTGTGAAGTAAAATGGTTCTAGTTTCACATTTTCTCAGTAATCACAATTTCTAGAAAGCCATTTATTTAAAATGAAAGGTGAAATTCTTATGTATCCCTATAGGCATCCATTCCAGCAGCTGGGACTTCAGGAAAAAAATATCAATTACTGTGAACCTTGCAATAAAATATCCTGGGAGTTAGGCTCCTTGGAAAATTGTACCCAAAATCCCTCACTACCTTCTAGATGGCCATAATATGTAGGTTCCTTACATATTGTGAAAACTGTGATGAAACCATGTTCCTAAAAGAAGCAAGAAAAAGTTCTTTCCATGTGGATTCCTTAGCTGAATTGTTTATAGCAATAAAATTCCTATAATATTCAACAAGAATATTAGAAAGTACACTAGACTACATGTTTATGCAAGAATCTTAGTCAAATGACTCAAATATGGATCCTCACCAATATTTAAAGCACAAGAACCACCTTGCAAATGGTCTGGAATTCAAAATACCAAACTTTTTAATGATATTTCCAGACATTCACTACATATCCAGAGCACCATTGGTTGCACTGTAACTGCATTGTAGAAAATAAATTATAAGAGCAGTAATACATGGAACTCTTGAGCAGAAAACTGTCTCTACTACCTTGTAAAGGTTTGAATTAAGGTAATAGAAATAATCATACATTTAAGCAAAAGTCACTGTCATGACACATTGTCTAGGTATAGGAAGCACTAATAAACATCCTTTGCTGAAATGTCATATTCAATCTTCTGAAAATGGTGATGACAATTCAGAAGCCAACTTCCATTTTCAAACAAGCAGTTCCATGTCTCGAGCCTCGTTGCTTTCCATTGCTGTTGAGCATGTGAACATTAGTGTTCTTGGCACAAAGAATCATGCTAATGGCTGCTCCCTGAGACTGTCTCTTGCCCTTGAGAATACAAACTTTTAGAATTCTTCTGCTGCTTGGCAGTCCTCTCAATTCCTCATGTTGTGAAAAGGAACATTTGAATTAGAGCTCGGGAAAATGGCTTTGACTAATGAATTCTCTAGATGTCCATAAGTAAGGTACTATCTATCCTTCCCTGGTGTCACAGGTGAATTCACAAAGGGCATTTATTTTGAGGGTATATATAGAAAAGGTTAATTGCACTGTGAGAGGAGCATTTGGTTTTGCTCCTCAAAGTCCCACAAAACTAAGGAAATGGCAAACTGAAGGGCTTGGGGAAAGAATTGATCAGTCATATTCAAAACTAAAGGATTCAGGAAACCTTCAGTTATTTCATTGGTAGAATTTACCAGCTTGACAGCTCTATCGAAATATAATTTACTATTTATCTGAAGACAAACTAATACCCTGGAGAGGTAAGTCAAATTTTCAGTGCTTCCATCTTATCAAACATCAAGGTTGACTTGGAAATATCATCACTACAAGATGGGAGAGAGGATGTGAGTTACCATATTCAAGAAGTCCTTAATCTAAAATGTCCAGACATTGGCAACAACAAACAGAAGCAATTTTTACTGATTAAAGTGTTGCCTTTTTTCTCTTGATCATTTCTGATTTGTATACACCAGTAATGCCAAGAACAATAGAAAAACAATTGATGTCATTTGTTCTGAAAATCAGTGAGAGGCTAAGGGTAGACACAGCTTTGGTCCCAAGGCAATCTGAAGCTGTTCTGAAGGAGAGAAACCTGAATAGCAAACAGATCAAGTGATTTGAGAGCATGTGTGTAATATGAGATAGTGTTCATGGGGGAGCACAGGCCCCTTAATTCAATTCTCCTGGGAAATACACATTTAGAATAGTACAGATAGATTTGTTTGAGGTGGTGGGGAACTTTGTTGGATCATCTGGTAAATTACACCAGGTATTAGGTCCCAAGCCACCGTATGCTGAAGCTAACAAAAATCTGTAATATGGTCCAAATTTTTTAAGTTTCACTCTCCAAATTAGAAGATTACTTTAAAATTTGTGGTGAAACTATCAGAAGCTAAATGTTGCTCCCAGGTAATCACCTGTGACAGCCAGATAAACTTCAAATAGTGCTAATCTTAAAGCACACATTTTCTTACCACTCAGCTGACATGAGTCTTGCTGTAAAGACATTTATCATACAAATATGGCCATGGTTTCTTACCATCATGTTGTTTGCCTGTAAATTCCTTGTGGACTAGATTGTCCCCTGTGACATTAAATGATATTCAATTAAATGCAGTTGGTTTTGTTACAAAAATCTACCCATTACTTTTTCTTTCCAGTTCAGTTTGGAACTTTGCTTTATTTTTTCTCTAACTCAGTGGATCTCTTAAATATCCTCATTTCAACACTTCGAGGAAAGAGCTTCCTTCCCCAAAGTTACTCTCTGAGTAAGCTACCATTACCAGTTTAACATCCATCATTTGATTACAGTCTGTACTGTATGTGCTGAACCTCCAGCAACAAAGTGGAAAGTGTGTTAAGGGAGGCAGAGTTTCAGAACTACAAATCCATGACCCTTGTTATTGTATCCAATTCTGAAGTCACACTTCCAGCTCCCTCAGTTGTCATATTTAATTCTTCATCCTTCCTGCAAATGCAACACTGCCATGATGTCTTGAAATACCAGGGCTGAGGGATGATTCAATGTTGGCTTTGTAAACCAGTATATTTGCTACCAGAAGTAGTACATTTATTCCCCCTTTAAAAAAAAAATAATTCTGAATTCCTGATTACCATTGAGTGATTTTTAAATTATAAAATTCCAGAAAAGCTAATGATGTAGGGCCGGAGTCATGTCTGACTAACAGCAGTGCATTGCAGTGAGAATAATTCCATGGGAGTAAATGGGGTTTGGCTTCCTATCTGTTCTTCTCATTCAATTTATTCTAGTATCCTTGTAATAGTGGGACCGAGATATCCACTGAAACAAGGATGAAGAACTTTTCAGCTTGTTACTGAAAAGAATGTAAGTTCAAGTTTTGGAGGGAGACACAGTGGAAAATTAAGTGAGGATCAACAGTTTAGATGGGTGTCAATATTATTACAGAAAAACTACTTTGAGACCTAATCAAGTGGTTATTAGGTGGATGGCCCGCTACCTTGGTCAAGGACAAAGAAAAAAATTTCAGACTATTGTCTTCCTTTGTTATCGCACACATGATTTTTTCCCCCAATAGCCTAGTGTGCTGGGTCTGTCTGGGGTGGAGTTAGTTTTCCTCACAGCAGCTCATATGGTGCTATGTTTTGGATTTGTGACTAAAAAGTATGACCAACACACCAGCATTTTAGTTGTTGCTGAGCAGTACTAGCACAGCACCAAAACTTGTCTTTTTCTCACTCTGCCCCCTCAGGGAGCTGGGGATTCACACAAATTGGGAAGAAAGGCAGCCAGGGCAGCTGACCTGAATTGACTGAAGGGATATTCCATACTATATAACCTTGTGGTCAGCCATAAAAACTGTGGAGAGTGGTTGGTGGTATGTAGTCATTGCTCAGAGCTGGCTGAGCATTGATCTACTGAGGGAAGGCAGTGAACGATTGCTTTTCTATCACTTTTTTTTTCCCCTCTTTCCTCCATTGTTCTTCCTGTTCTCTTCCTCATCTCCCTGGGGAAGATGAGGAGCAAACAAGTGGCTGTGTGGAGCTTAACTGCCAGCTATGGTTAATTCACCACAGAGTTTAAGAATTAACTTGATCCTGCGTGGAAAGAAATCTCCTATTTATTTCTGAGCCACTTTTGCATTTGCAGATGCATAGAGTGCTAGATTTGTTACAAGATCCATGGACATGTGAGGAGTCGCCACATGCTCTGATTATACCTTGCATGTGCTGCATCATCAGTCACAGTGGGTGGGCTCATGTGTTGGCTGATGCCTTAAGATGACTCGGAGAAGAGGGTCAGACTAACACTTAGACTACAGCGATGATATGAGCTGAGCTGACTTGTCATCCCTTTCCTCCTGGAAGCAATAGCTTTTTATGGCTTGCTGAATCTATTCATTTAGAAAGGAAAGAGCTGTAAAGGAAATAGTGTCACGTTTTCAAAACCTGTTGGCTTTGATGTGTGCTTTAGGCCAGCTGAAATCATCATGCTTAAGGGGAAACTGGGGATTGTGCTCACAGCTGACAGATGATGTTGCTACAACTAGCGTTAGTGCAAGATTTGGCCCTGCACTTCTGTCACTGCCCATTTAATACAGACGTTACCAAACTTGTGCCTCATTGTCAAACCACCACAAAATTCATAGGGGAGTGTGGCTAGAAAATTACTCTGTCTTCATGTCTTCAGGCTGACAGGGACTATAACTCTCATGTGAATGATGCTGTTGGTAGCCAGAGTGAGGCACAACCATGTGCTGCTGCTAAGGCATGTTTAGATGCTGTGGAGACTGTGTGGGAGGTAAGAGAAAAACAAGGGAAGAATATAGATATCATGCACAGGGATAGTGGAAGTTAGGTGTAGAAGAAAGACATTAAAAAACAATTCTTAGACTGTATTTCTTTGAAATACTTTGTTTAGTAATGGAGCATGCCACCAATGTTTCTTGTTTAAATATAGAAAAGAGAAGCATGAAAGTACAGAATGCCTTTCTGCTGCTCCTTAAACCACGTCAACTGGTAACAAAGGCACATACTCCTTTTCTAAGCTCAAGAGAGAAAGCACTATATCACATCAATCAATAAACTCAAATCCGCTGTAACCTTCAATAGATGACAAATAACAGTAGCAGTAATCCTTACTTCATACACTTGTTGTGAAATATTATCCATTAGTCTTCATAAAGGGCACCGAGATCCTCATGTATAATTGTACTATACACTGTGCATGGAAAACATGTTCGAACACAGCAGTAAAATGACCAATGCAGCTGAAGTCTCACATATCTGCAAGTACTGATCATCTGTTCATCTGAATTTCATTTAATTTGTATTGGTGTTAATCAAAATGGACTTAGATGGAGTCATAGAAGTTACATTGCTGTGATATATGTGAAGCTACAATTAGTGATACATTTTTTAATGTTTTAAACTTATAATATCTATTTTAAGATGCTATAAATCTGGAGCTAGTTCTTCTATAGGACATTTACAAATCTAATACAGACATAGTCTGTTCCTTCAACAGAACTATACCAAGTGGCATTAGCTAAGGATCTGTCATGAAAGGAAATTGGGTACAGAGTATAATGAGATTATTCACTATGATATGGATAGAGACTGTGATGAGATATCATGACTATATTTCATTCTGCTGAGAAAAGACTTGATCTATAAGAAAATTAATCTAGTGGAGTAACTACAATCTGCTTTCCTAAACTCCATCCTCCAACCTGCTTAGAAAAAAAAAAAAAAAAAAGAGGAAATTTAACTAGGGTGTGTGGGAAGGAAACTCAAGAGTTTTAAATTTTTTTATAAGGGTATATATAGATATTCTGCCAATTGCTTATTCAGTTGACAGCGGTAAGTCCTTGCAGAGTTAGCCAAATGTATCCTAATGTATCCTATTCTTTGTTTCTCCATCTCTTTCTCTCCTATCTTTTTGTCTTCTCTCATGCGCCTGTGATAGCCCTTCTCTTTCATACACAGCTTTTCTCTCTTGCCTGTTTGTTCCCTCTTCACAACATCTGTGGAAAAAGCAAGAGAATATCCTGGGAAGTGCATGAGGAAGTTAGGGATTTTCTGAATAGAATGACCCTGAGACTGAATTTGTGCTGTTTAGCCTGCAGAATGTTCCCATTGCCTTAGACCGCAGGAGCATCAGTCCTTGGAAAGGCAGACGGGGCCTCTGTTTGCATAACACTGTGTATTACTCTCTTTTCTGTGTTGAAAAAAAAAAAAGGATTTAATGAACACTAGCAACGGGAAGACCAATGAATTAAGATGAAAAGAAAGTTAACCTTGACTACCAAAGCATGCCCTGTTTTGCGAGTGAATACAACAGACAATATCTTACAAAGTGAATATCGTTTACTGAAGTCAAACTAAACACTTCACTTTCAAGGTTGGCTACCAAATACTTGGCAAAATGCACTGGTTTCATTGACTAGGTGTTCCTTTATAAAACAATTTGTACAGACTTGAGAAATCATTAAGGGTTTTCTGCAAGTACAAATAATGAATGTGTTGTAAGAACACCTCGAAATGAACCGGTGACAGCAATTTAATTAACAGACGTCTAAATCCTAGTGTTTTGAAATACAAAATAGGTGTTGGTAACATGTTTTATTTCATTTCTATTTCTTCAGATGTGAGTTTCAACCTTACATGATTTTTTTGTTGCAGTGTATAATTGAAAGGAATCCTATCTGAACTTTTGGATTAAAATGACTTTATAAGTAACTGAACAATGCTATTGTTTGAATCACGCTTCATGCTTGACCTTCACTACTTAATTGTTGGGTTTCCACATAAGAGAGACAAAATACATTCCATGTAATTTGTTTTCTGTTTCATGGGACAAAACATTTGATTTTTTTTCTATCTTACTTTCCTCCTAATCATAAGACAACAGTGATTCCATGAGTAAATCCGTAATAAAGTTGTGGAAATGTCACTCTGTTGATATTAGTGATATTTTGGGGTAATCGTGCCTAAAACACTAGGAAAATGTATTGAGTCTTTACCTTCAAAACACATCAAAACTTTGGTCTCTAAGTGAGAAAGAAAATGTGTGTAACTTCTGGCCTTATATGTTTATCTTTGAATACTTTTTGTTTTCTAGTGAAATTAGCAGACAGACTTTACATATCACACTAAATATCTAATGATATGCACATATGTATAACAACTAATCACCTCCCCTTTACTTTCTTTTCCCTAGGGTAGCCAAGATAATAATAGCAATTTTTTGGTATATTTTTTCAAGTTTTGTAGCAAGTTGAAAGGCCCTCGAGCTACATGAAAATTAGAGAATTACATTAATTTATTTCTGTCAAATTAAAAGCATTTGAAAAGACCTAAGCATGACATTTAGATAACCCTGATTGTATCTTTATTCTAATAAATGAGGGTTTAGGTTTTCCTCCCTCACGAAATTAATTTAAAAAGTTTATACTAGTGTCATATATCTCTTGGGAAACATCCGTCAAAGCTCATGATTCTCAATTGAATTCTTGTTGTAACAGAGACAAGACCTTCCTTACTGGTAGGTGAAGACATGACAGCAGTCACCTCCTTCTTCGTGGAAGGAAACAGAAAGCAATGAGCTCAATGGGCAGAACGAAAAGAGAAATTACTGGTTTGAAAGGAACTTTGGAAGAAAAGTCAACATGGCAAATCAGGGGCTCTGTGGAAGTGTTTCTGCTAGTTTACTGTGATCTGTGTGCTTTCTTGTACAAATGCAGTGATTGGCGTGACCAGAGACCAAAAAAACCAAAACTTTTCCTTCCTCTCCATAATCTGATTCATCTTTTTACATGCAAGATGCAAAATGAATTTAAAGACAAGCAGGTCTTTCACTAAGGCCTCAGCATTTTGCTTGGAATTCCGGAGTTTTGAAACTGGTGTCTAGTTCAAACTACACATCTCCCATGTGTTTTTTCCATGCGGGAAAACAAGGTCCTTTCTGGTGAATTAAGTAATTTTATATTCCTTAAAAATTAATTTGAATGGAGTTCTCCAGATGAAAATGAATACAACAAATTAATGTTGCCCACAACTTCTGTCTTGTTTCCTAACCAGCTGTAGCTGGTGGTGCCATTTCTTGGGAGCTTGGGAAAAAAACTGTGCTCAGGGCAATGTGATCCTTATTGTATGTGCTGTTGCTTCAGTCAGGTAACTGTGGTCTGAACTTATTCCAGCTCTTTTAAGTCACTGGTGTACTAGCTGGGCACAGGGAAGAACACTACACGTAACTCTGAAAAACAGAAGTCTATGTATTTCACCTTTGGAACATCTATGTTTATGGTGAAAGAAGAATGATCCATACATCAAAAATAATTTCTTGTGTTAATGGCTTACCATCTGAGAGTACTGAGGAGTTCTGTTCCACTTGTGAGAATGCTGATGTTGAAAAATACATGCAATATTTCTTGGACAACCTCATATTTGTACATAAAACTTATAAAGTAAGGATCAGTTCTGCATTCCAAGAAAGTGGGTAGCAAAACTTCCAGTTACTTCTATGAACATAGGCTCATGCCCCATGTGCTTTTTTTTTCAACTCAGTTCAGCATGTTCAAACATATATTACAATAATCTAATTGCAGTATAATTCCTTCCAACCACCAAGTGTTACTTTAATTGCATAGCTCATATTTACCATATGTACAAGGCCTTAATTTCCTTTAGATCTGTGACTTTCAGAGCGACAAGGCTATTGTTTCGGTGTGCTGGTACATCTACCATGAGAGAAATGGCCCTTTGCATTTCTGGCAAAATGGCAATGCTTTGCCAGACCAACTATTTAAAATAAAAAAATGTAAGGTGGCAGAAGAACTGCTGACATATATTCTGCTTGAAGGAAAACTAATCTCCCTACAGTGATTTGGGGAACACTGGCTTAACAAACAGCTTGAAATGGCAAAAGTCCATTCAATGCTGATCCTAGCAGATGAAAATAGTAAAAGTACTGAAAACAAATGAAGCACTCAATCTCTAGAAATAACCTTTTGTATTCAAAGATAAAAGCTTAAAAAACTGGCTAGTTGCCAAATAAAAAACTGAGAACTGCAGTTGAAAATTTATATACTCCCTTCAAGCTCTGTAGTCAGGGTCATACCATTAATTATAGATGACAGCATGAGGTTTAAAAACAAATGGTTTCAATCTCACCTTTAGGCAGAAATGAAGCAAATGTTTTGTTCCCAGGGAGCACTACTCTGGCATGTTCTAGAAGGATTAAAACAGTCTAAAACTGAAAGCAGATGGTCTTTCAGGGCCAAGGTAATTCTCGATACTCACTTTAGTAGCAGCCAAAATAGCCGTCAGGTTTAATGATACCCTATTGGTATAATAATTTCTGCTGTTATCGGCTCTTTATTTAATGGTAAGCAGCGCAGGTACTAGTGCTTTTTTGAAAAATTAAGTACAATATATATTCTGAACATGTTTCTTCTCTACCCTATTTCCTTATGTAGCTATTTACCTTTAAATTACAAATAGCAGACTAAATAAAAATGTGACTTTTTTTGTATTTTGTACCTTGTTTTTTTAAACATCATAGGACATAGTGCCTTTTGATGTGAGGTATGGGGCTGGAAGATACAGGACCTATGAAATTCTCATCTCAATCTGATCTGGCAGACCATGCAGAAGACTAGGCGGGACTCCCTTGGATATTTCAAGTGCTACTAGATGCTTGTGTTTAGACCACCAAATCAAATTCTAGAAGTCTATACAAGGTATAAAGAAGTAAAAAATTCAGATCCACTGTGGGTCTTCTCTGAAAACTGTGTAGATTTACTTGTGCAAATATAATTCAGACTCTGTTCTCAAAATTGACAGCAGAAAGAAATTTATGTCTTACAGAGATTCTTAGAAGTAACAATTTTGAACAAACTGTCATGAATCAGTTGTTTTGGAGAAGCACCTGGCTCTCTCACTTTAGGCCATTGCTTCCTCATATTCTCATATTCCTCAATTCTTGCAAAGCATGAATTCATGAATTCAGCATAAGGAATGGATACATTATATACTTCTCACCTTCAGTACTGTGGCAGTGTTTCCAAGGTACGCAGTCTATTAGACAGGGGAAATTAGCCAAAAAGAGGACGATAATGCACTTTAGAAAGCTCCATAATTCTTCCTTCATTCCTCTCATAGAACATTTCTTTCTGGAAACTTATTTATTTATTTACTATCCCTAAACAATCAACACTCATGAGTAAGCTCTGCATTCTCAACTTTGTCAGCAGGTATGCAGCATCTCCATTCAGTACTGAGGGATTAATTCTCCATATGGAAACTACATGTGGGAACCCTAAACGCTAAATCAAGGGTCTGTTTAGATGAGCATGTGCAGCATTATTAAAAAGGCTCTGAAGTCTACAATTTCTCAGGGAATTCTTCATGGCTTTGCATGACTAGTGTTTCTCCCTGTATGAAAGGAAATGCAATGACCTAACTTCTGCTTTCCACAGAGTGCAGAACAAAAGATTTATTCCCTGTTGTTCTGTAAGACCACATAGGTAGACTTAATAACATGATGACTGAATGCACAGGAAAATTTCCTAATAATAGGATAGTGGGATTTCTAGGAACCCAGTGAGAACACAGTGAGATTTGCCTTGTGTGGTTAAAGATGTGAGCATAATTGACATCATCCTTTTATTTCTTTATCTGGGAAACCCTCTTTACCACCCACAATTGTCGATGAAGAACTTTGTACTGGGGATGCTTTTCTTAGGAAAGAAAAGGCAGAGGTGCATGAGACTAGAGTGTACCTTAGAGATTTAGAAGTAGATGGCAGACATTAGCCTTGAGATAGCTGAATAACACCAGCTTCAACTGATTACTGTTTGTTTTCTACACCACAGCTGTGAGAATGAGGGAAAGAAATTATGCCAAAAATTTGGAAGCAGGGAAATAGAAGCTATCAAGACGTCCTGCAACTGTTTTTGTTGCCAGGACTCAGCATGAAGAATGTGTTTTACACCTGCTTTGAGGAAGAGTGGGAAGTTTAGGTTTTGCCATGCTCTGAGGATGTTTTTGGCTGTAGGAGAGAATACTGGTCTATAGGAGGCATTATACTTGTGTGCTATCGCAAATTCTGAATGTTGTGAAACTTTAAACTGAAAGGCACAAGTGATTTCAGCACCTGGGGCTACAAGAGTGAAGGGTTTGTCTGCCATCAGGTAGGTATATGCTGTGTGTTGTTTGTAGATACCACAGCAGGGCTCTTGCTGATAGGCAAAATTCAAAGTGTTCTGTAATTTCACAAAACATGACTTTATTGTCCTTAAAGTGCAATCAGTACAAGCAGTGCCAAAACTGCAAACACTGAGAACATTTAGAACACTGAGTACTGCAAACAATAAGAGTTTAAATTAAAGGATGAGGGAAATTTAACTCAATAGCTTGCAGCCAAGAAATGGTCCAGAGCTGCAGTGAACAAACATATTTCCTCCAGTTAGGCTGCTTGAAAACCAGGATGGTAAAACATTGTCAGCAATGAGATCTGTCCCAAGGGTCGTATTGGAAACCATTTTGCTCTAGCCAGGCAACCTCTCCACCATGAATAAGACTGTGATGGTGAATCTTGTTTGTTGAAGCAAATATAGAATGTTATTGGAGGAAGCAGGAAAGGAGTGAAAAATTCAAGACATCACTTGCTATCTGTTTTTGTTGCTTCATGTCTTCATGTCCTGGCCATTCATTTTCATATTTCTTTTTATTTGTTCTCTCTTTCAGTGAAAATCTCTCTGTCAATTCTTGGGGGGAAAGACTTTAACCCTGAAACATCCAGTCGTGTCTTGCAAAAATCTTTAGAAATTCCACAAAATTTTCCTCTTTCCACTTTTTTTTTTTTTTTTTAAACTCTCACATTCATAGGATCACAGACTCATAGAATCATAGAATAATTTGGGTTGGAAGAGGCCTTAAGATCATTCAGTTACAACTCCCCTGACATGGGCAGGGAGAGCTTCCAGTAGACCAGGTTGCTTAAAGTCCTGTCCAACCTGGCCTTGATAGGTAATATCTATTTTACAGGTATTAGACAAAGACTGACTCTGGTGTTTTGAATGGACTGAAAATTTCAAGTACAAAACCTGTAACACAGAAAAATCAATAGAAATTTATTCTTATTTGAACTGTTTTCATGTTAGCAAACACAGTATGTTCATTTGAGAGTTCAAGCATATTTTCATAGTTTCCCAGTCTTGGAAGAATCTGAAGATGGTATGGTCTTACCCCTAGACATTCATCTTGTATTCTCTATCCTTTTACATTGAAATCTGAGTTTGCTATCAAAATATCAGTGTTAACAGTGGTTTGCTGCTACATCTAATTTCTTTCAGTGGGGTCTGAGGCCTTGTGATCATGTGCCTATAAACGGTGGCTTCCTTAAAGAGTTGGAGCTATAGAGGAAGCAGAGTTCTGATGAAACCAGGCAATAGACTTCCTCAAGGAGTCCTGATATTTGAGAGTAACCTCTGTGACAAAGCTAATGCCTAAAAACAATCCAACAAGGTGTGTGTTGTTGTTACTTGTTATATAATCTGTAAGAATGCAGTCACCTCTTTGAGAATCAGAGAGGAGACAGCAGTAGCTCTGTTTGCAATACTGGAGTCCTACCAGAGAATTTTTATGTCTCACTTCCTTCCATGTCAGCTACTCCCAGCCCAGACTTTATGGAGTCAATAATGTTTCTTTGTAATTACTTTTAGGCAGTGTGATTCTGTGTGTGTGTGTGTGTGTGTGATTACAGTGTTTGTGCCTTGCATATTGCACTTGGCAATATTGCCTAACTTCTACTTTGCATATTTCTGCAACACATTTTTTGGAGAATGTGAAAATAATATTGACATAGGTTTTACTGGTAATAAAAAAAGAACCTAACTAAGATTTATGGTGATCATAAACAGAGTTGCTAAGGCTTTACTCTAATATGCACTGATGAGATTTCTAGTGAAAAGAAAATACTATTTTAAGATCCATCTTGGTAGGAAGCTCATACCAACTTTCCAATTTAATTCCCTTGGTGAACAAACAACAGTGTATATTTTGTACATTGTACAGAGAAATAGATTCTCAACTTCCAAATGTCCTCTTCTGATGAGGATTTAGAAATTCTTACAATGTGGAGTTGAAAAAATGGCTTCAGGAGGGGAGGGACACTTTGAGTGGGAGAGAATAGGGTAAGAAACTGAATGGCAGGAATGAGAACTCAGAAATGCACAACATGCACACATTTTCCAATCTTTCTGAAACACTTCAAATAGACAGCTATGATTGTTATGCAGAGAGTGTGATTTACTCTTGAAAAAGCAGAGTGAATCTCAGAGGAATCCACGTGAAATAACAGCTATTAAACTCACACACAGGAGAAAGAACACAGCTATATCCTCTCTTATATCAAATGGCAACATGCAGTCAAATCTGAACTGATGAACAAATAAAATGTTAGAGGAGGCTCTCACGAGAGACAATGAATATGCTGAAAACAATCTGAGGAAATGTCTTAATGAACCAGCAAAGCATGTGGAAGAATTAGAAAAATAAGATTAAATGAAAGAATCGAAGGGAGACCTAACAGGGACTGTGCCTGTACTGAGGGACTGGGAATGAGTCCCGGCTTCAAGGTCACTTTGGCTGCATCCCAAATTCCTGTCGGGGTAAGATTTGAGTGCATGTCAGTCCCCTCCAGCACTCTGGCTTCCATGTGAGGGAAGCCCTGGTATGCAGGCAGTAAAGGATACACAAAGCAGAGTCAGAAGGAAAAGGAGAGCTGAGGTGTGGGACTCACCTGCCCTGCAGCCTTGACCCAACTGAATGGCATTTGAGATAAATGCTGCTAACTTTCTGCAAATGGATTCACTTTACGGAAACCTCAATGTCTCTGACAGCTGGAGCAGTTAACAGTGCTATTAATAGCAAGTTATCAATAAAGGAGTGATATACTTCTGGCTGTCTTGATTCAAACATTTCCATTGTATACTAATTACATTTATTACAGATATGTGACTTTTATGTATTGATTAGGCTTGCAAGTTTAACCCACTGATAACGGTCTTGACAAATAAGATGAAATAAATATGAACACCTTATAGTTTTGAGATAATCCTTAAATTATGACTAGCCAGGGCAATATACTTTGAAAAAATGGCCAAAATTATGTTAACATAGAACATGTGATAGACAATACCACAGAAATATGTAAGTTTAGTGAATGGAATTGGATGTTCTAACATCTCTTGCCTTCAGTCCTATATAGTTTTGGCCCCAAACAATTTCTTTGGCTTTCCGAAGATTTCAAAATAATTGTGCAAAACTGGTCTGTCCGGAATATTTGACCTGATTCTTTATTATGTCACAGTTTTGGTGCTGGATGGTATCTGTCAAATTACTTGTGACACATTCCTGCTCTAAGTAGCATTTCACATAGTAAACTCAGTAGAGTACATCTGAGTCCTGTACAAAGAAAAGCATCCAGCTGCCTCATCACAGCTGGGACTGTAGCATTACACCAGTTTTGTTAAAGATTAGAGTACCAGTTTTTAAATAAGTGATTTAAGAATAATGATTGCACGCTTCCGTAAAATTACTCAGTATGGAGACATGGTTCTCTCTATTTGCTGGTAAAAACAAATGGTACGTTGAGTTTCTGTTCTACATATTACAACAAATACAGTTCCTATAGAGATGCTTGTTATTTAAATTCTGGTTTTGAATAAAATCAGTGAAAACTGTGGATTTCTATACACAGATCTTTTGTACTTCAGCCATTTCTTTACAGTAAAAGGAACACCGTGATGCAAAATACATTGTAGTTAGTGGCAACTAAGATCAGCAGCTCAGGTGTCAATTGCACTGCTGACACATTTTCACTTGGAGCTTGGCTGAATACCCCAGCTCATTTCACAAAACCCTCTTCAACAGTAACATTCAGATTGTAACAGCTTTCACCTTCCATCCATCTGGTTGAGATGATGAACAAGCAACCAGGAGGGTAAAAGCCCCCAAAACTTTAATTAAAAACACTTTTGATTCTCTAAGCTGTTTGGCCCACTAAGGGCCTCTTGCCAGCTGAGTGAGGAAATACCTGGTAGGCACAGCTCGCTCACCATGTTACCAAAAAAGATGTGTTTTCTCACATGATCATTTTGCCATTCAACCACTGCACTATTCCCAGACACACCAGATGGGAATAATGCTGGAGAACACTCAAAAGAAGACATGCATTGAATAAAATGGGGAAATGCTTCCATGGGCATACTCTAGACAGCCCTATGTGAATGTCATGCAGCTGTGAAAGTTGCTGGCAGATTAAGATACTGGGTGTTGAAACTCATGGAAAAAAAGAAAATTCTCAGGCTGAGGCACGGCACACTGTATTTGGCAAATCTTAAACACTTGTAGTTTAGTCATTCAGTTTCTTTCTCCCACCTCCTCCCTGTGAATATTCATGTGTAGTCTTAGGCTTGCTTACTGCCTTTTCACGTTCTTTGTGGTGGGTGCTGTGACTCACGTTGCCTGCATCAGACTCCTTTCTCCTTGTTCCCCCACAGCTCCTCACATAACCTCCCACACGCCAAAGACACCTCCCTCCATTCATTTCCTATACACTTCCGTGAGGAGTTGCTAGGTTTTCTCTTCCGCAGAAGATGCGACACCACACAGAACCATCAAAACTTGCTGTCCTCATTCCCTGCTGAGCCATCTGCAATGGGGAGCTCCTCCCCTACTCAGTCATCCTCTGCTACGTCACAGCTATCTCTGACCTCACTTCTTTTTCTGTAACAACACCTACGACACCTACATACAGACGCTGACGCAGCGTTCTGACTCTCCTTCCTGTGACACAATCATCCAGTACTTCTTCCCTTCTGAGTTAATTTTTGTCATTCAGTGTTGCTGGTGCTGCTTATTCAGAGAAGAATGTCCTCTTTCTCAAGCAGGGATCTTGCTCCTTGTTCAATCTCCATAATTACAGAGGGTTTGTTATTATCTGGGTTTGTGAGTCCTGACCATGAGCCGAATTCAGAAACATTTTTGAAGCACCTGCTACCAGGTCCTTTTCAGACATTATCAACATGTGCCGGTACCAATCTGGTCACTGATCAGAGGATTATAAAATGGCCCTAGACATGTTATCTATGTTGAAGTTTAGTATAGGAAAGCACAGGTTAAAAAAACCCAAATCCTTACTTAAAAAAAAAAAAAAAAAACAACAAAAAAGTGGTTATAAAAACATTATTTCAGTCAGTGCAGTTTTGTGAGTGCTTTCTAAAATATATTAAGGGGTGAGCTTAAAAACTCTGTGGATCAAAGTAACTTGATGAAAAAAACTGAGCTATTCCAATGTTAGTGAGGTCAGAAATAATCACTGGTTATTGCCTTAAAGAGAATAGATGGGGCTGATTCAATGGATTTAGTACAAACTACAGTGGCTATTACATTTTTGAAAATATTTTTAAAATAGGATGTTTCTTTTTTCCTATACTGATTTAATGAACTTCAGATGCTTTTAATTTAGTTAATAGTTTGTGTATGGGACAAGTTCAATAGCTCAGCACTGGAATGGCTGGATGCCTCCTTTACATTTTATTACACTAGGTAAAATCACTCTTTCTTTCAAATTAAAAAAAAAAAAACCAAACAAAACAAAACCGAAAAAAAGCTTATTTAGTTTCATAATTGTTAACTGAAAATAGTCATATTTCTGTGAGGTATAGTTTATTACACCAGTGCAAAAGAGATCAGTTGGTAAAATGATAAACTTGCACCCTAGGATTTTATGCTACACTTTCATGTTCATGTAGTGAATTGTATTTATACTATGAATCAATACATGAGCATCTTGGATAGAGTAATGGCATAAATTTATTTTTTATGCAAGATTTTATTTTTTATGCATGACTTCTTGAAGCAATTTTATTCTGGTTTATTCCAAGCTCTGCTGTACAGTTCTCCTTCCTGGCAATGGGCTACTAAAAGCATACATATTCCATAACTCCTACACCTTATGCTATAAAAAGATATAGAACAGCATCCATGTGATGCCATCTACATAGATACTACAAGAGCTTGTTCAAAATCTTATATCCTATTTCTATTTTGAGATCTCCAGTAGGAAAATATTTGCACATTTAATTTTCTACATTTTGGTATAGTATTGGTTGACCTTACACTAACAAAAAATGTACCTCTTGTCCACGAAAATGAACAGAGAAAGAGCCAGTTGCAAAATATTTCTTCTGATTAAGTCATTAGACTTTTTAGTTTGTCTCGTCTGAGACAGGTGCCTCTTCCTGCTGCATGAAGAGAGAGCTAGCCATGCTGTGAATCAGGGGTTTCTGCTAAGATGCTTATGGTTACCCATGGGGGTTTGGGCTTTTCAGAGTAGAAATAATTTTTTTTTTAAAAAGTGTTTTGAAAAGGTAACTGCTTAAAGTGACCACTTCACTTCCATCAGCAACTAAAAAGCATGTTAAAGTGAAAAGGTACGGAAAATACATAAATCTTCTAGCCATCAGCATCTGTTTACAATCACACAAAGTAGAATTCAGAAAAATTTATCACATGAATAAGATACAGATTGTTGAAGCAGTCTAATCACTAGAGAAATGTTTGCAAAACTAATAACTTTTGTAAGAGTTGCAAAAGGAGCTATTCCAGTCCTCTGAGTTTATTTACAGTCAAAAACAATTACTTAACTATGTATTCCCTTAAAAGGTTGGCTACCTTCCATGTTTAAGGTAAATGTGTTCTTTAATATAGCTGTGTGGCAAAGTCTACAATCACCAAATCAGCTTATATGGATGTTCTCAAGTAGCAGTATTTTTTTCTCCCTAACCACTTCACTTTAAACACTTAAATATTTAAGTGGTTTTTAATTCTGTATTTTATTTAAACACAGAAATATTTGTCTGTGAAGAAGAAAAGTTTAAGCAGTGCCTCTCTCATGGACTGTATAAATCCAGTCAAGTCAAAATGTTCTTACACGATCACATTATGTGGTTTTCCTTTATAAACTGACACAGTTAAGGGTGTGTATGATGACTGAGCTGTTCGAGTTCACCAATGTTCATCTGTTTAGGAATGGTTGATGCTATTTGCCTGCCAGTAAGCTATTGTATGCATATATCTGAATGCCATTTATGGAAGAGGAACAGCATAAAATATGAATTGTGTTTTTACACAGAAAATACTTAGCTTATTCCTATTCAAATGTAGCCATTCCCCAGAACAATAATCTTCTATCTAGTTCCTGCCACTATCATCCCACAGGCTCAGCTAATGCAATCAGGACAGTAAAGGAGACCTCCTGTACCAAATAGTTTTTACTTTAAAACAAAATGATTCACTCCAATGTGTCACACATATGGATGCATCATGGGTCCATAAAAATTCTTATAAAGGCAATAGCTTTTCAGGTTAGGAAAAGAATTTCAGGGAAAGGCACAAAAAAAGTTTAATGACCTTTAAGTTTTAGCATAAAAGAACTGTTGCCTAAGCCCTGGAGAATTTCGGGGAGAATTTGTGCAGCTAAAACAATCTGTGCTTAGAAAGCTGCGTGAGCACCTCCCAATAGGTCAGAAATTAATTTTAAATATTGCCTTTCCAATGTTCTTTACCGGTGTAGAGAGATCAGAGGACCCTAGAGTTTCTTTCAAAACTCAAGCTTAAGTCTCTCTTCCCTCAGAACACACATGATGAGGGAGTAGTGAAAGGAAAAATGGATAAATGGATACCTTGATAACTGTGGGATCAAGCGGAAAGTGCAAGAGAAAGTAACTTCCAGGGCCATGTAGGGAGAAGGTGGAAGGTGTCCCTGCCCCTGGGGATGGGGTTAGAACTAAATGATCTTTAAGGTCCCTTCCAACTCAAACTATTCTAGGATTCTGTGAAACTATGATTCTATGATTCCATGATTCTATGAAGGTCTGATGTGCATATGGTTGTAGCAGATCTGTTTCAAGGCATCTGCTGAGTCTATGACCTCAAGCAAAGTTGCATCACTGCACCCCCACACTAAGAAAGGGATGTTTGCACGTGTGTGTGTAAGGGACTGTTGAAATAGGACACCCTTTGCTGTGTGATACATTTGTAATCAGAGAAAAGGATGAAATTTGCACAAGTAGCTGCTTTTTTTTTGTTAATTTTCTGAGTGTTCGTTATGCAATCAAAATGTTTCTTTAATTCAGCTTTTGACAGATTAGCAAGTGGTTTGTTGGCCTACTGGCACATGCTTAGGTCAGCAGTAGTAAACAATATTTAAGAATATTGATTGAGCTTTATCTATTCTTTAGATTCCATTTATGTTACTTTAAGGCTTCAAAATAAAGTATTTCTGTGTGTATCAATTACAGGAAAAGCAGAGGCTCTGTGCTTCTCTCTGGACATCACATGGCCACATGAAAGAAATGATAACATTCTCTATTGCTAGAGTTAACTAGAAATGGCTCTGAGTCACACATTTGGCACAAGCAAAAGTGTTCCCAAATTAGGAAATATTCAAACTCTGAGTTTTTGTTCAGCTTGTTATAAAACTGTGAGCTGGCTGTGAATGTCAGAAATGAATCCAAATTTTACCAAGCTCCAGGAATGTTCAACCATAAGATATAGGGGTTCTGTTAAGGTCCATATCTAGATTTATTAAGTATCTGATCTCATTTCCTAAGGACTTAGAATTTATCTGATCACACTACCTGTTAGTACCTACCTAATAAATTCTGAATGAACTGGCCAATTGCAATCAATCTGGAAATAGTGGTAGGCATCTCAGAAATATGCATGTGCCTACAAGTGTTGTGAGTGATGGATGCTTCATGAAGCATTCCCTACACTCTTTGCGTGAAATAGGTAGTCTCCATTGCTTAAAGTGCCAAGAGACCTAAAAACCTAGCTACATATATTAAGCAGTTTAGGGCATTCAGGTGCCTAGAGAATTTTTCAGCCAAAAACCTACATGATTAGAAGTATGAGCACAACGAGAATGAGGTCGCAGCATAAGAGGAGCTGAAAGTAAGTTTTGAACCAAAGTTGCTTTTGGATGGGAATCTAATGAAATTCAGTGAATATAGTTTAAACTCTTGCAGCTAAGGATTAAAAAAAGGAGACCAACAAATATTCCACCTGCTTATTAAAGAAGAGAAAACAATTCCTTTTTTACACTGTTTGTCTTGTGCAAAGTGACATAAGAGTAAGTCAAGAGTTGAATAAAACAGAAATTGTTCTTTGGAGAAGTCATTTGAAGAGATACAGGTATGAGTTTATATCATACTGGATTTCCAGAAAGCTGTGAGGCTGGACAAGAACTCAGAAATTTTACAAGATCATCATTTCTGCCTCTGAATAGCCTGTCCTCAGCACATAAATATTGCAACTCATATGTTCCATGTACAAGCAGACTTTCTTCAGTTACACAATTATCATTATAACTATTACACTTAAGAGCACAGTAACTTGTTTCAGGGAAATAGAACTCAGAAAAATATTAGTCTTGGAGAAATATAAGTTAACTGGGAAAGGAGAAAGTCTTATCACTGATAATATTTGTAGAAAATACTCCAGGAAGGGAAGAGTTAGCAAGGGATGTTGGACAAAAAAAAATCTTCATATTAAAATAAAAAATTGCCACATTTTGAAACAATGGGCGATACAGGAACACTTCAGCATACCAGTGAATTTACCAAAGCTCCACTGTAATTTTCACGGCTTATAGCACACAGGCCTACCTTGTTCCTTGCAGACTGGTACAATGCCTGCCCAAAAGATAAAACAGGCCTAATGGATAGATTCTAGCTGTTATTTTTCCAAAGTTCTTTATCCATATTCCTATTTTGTGTCTAGATACATTCCCAAGAAAGAACAAATTAGTTTTGCTCATGACAGTGGTTACCTGTATTTCAATGTTAGGTAATACAGTCCCAGGAAACATATTTTGGGAGATGTTTTCTGCTTGGCAGGAACAAACTCCTTATATGCTCAAAATCTTCCCATTAGCTCATGATTCCTTGAAGGATTTCTTTTTAATTCTGCACCAGCAGCAATATTAGGTTTCTAGAACTGAGTCCCCTGGAGCTCTCAGTAATTGGGGATTTAAACAGTTGAATAATTGTCTCTAAGGAGCCTCCACTACAGGAAATGAGCAACAGCACAAAGGTTTTCCAAAACATTTCATAACCATTCCCATCTTTGGTTCAAACTTTCCAAAACCTAGAAAACATCAACATTGGGGTTTTTTTTTTCACTTTCTAAGGAGGTATAGGAGTGGCACTAAAAGCTGTTACATCACAGAGATGTGTTTCTAATAGACTTGCTGACTGTCAGAAAAGCCTTCTGGCAGGTAAATGCTATGGGCGAACTAATACTCCTGAGATACAGAAGTTAGGATTCATTTGCCAAAACACAGATACATAGTGCCATTTTTTACACCTGAGGGTATTGAAGACGGTTGCACAGAACTAGATGATGCAGGATATGAGGAAGATTCACATTTCTCAACAGTGGCACCTACCTTTGGGCAATTAAGCCTCACTCTAGATATTCCTTTAGTACTATAGGAAGGTTTTGGATTGCATATGAGTAACCATGTACAGGTAAAGGTGTATAGACAAACATTAAAAGTCTTAAATAAAGATCTTAATCTGAATCTCAGTTGTGTGGGTCTGTTGTAGATATCCTTACTGTAGCTATCTATCTAGGGATCCTGTATTTTAGCCTAAACGTCTCCTTTCTGGAATACTGTGTGGGCTCCAGCAGCCTCTTCAGAAAGGCACAAAATTCATCTAGGTGTTTTGTCATATTTGCAGTCCCATATAGTTGTTTTTCATACTGTAGTGCATTTCAGATGACACAGCCCCAATGTTTAGTTGATTGATTTGACAGGTGACACCTAAATATGAGTATGCTACTAATTATCTTTGTACTGAATGCCCTTCTTCTTTTGTGGCAGCTACGTTATTAACATTTTCTTTTTTTTGTGTATGTACTTGAGACAGTAATGAAACTAGTCTTGCATACATGTGTATATTTCCATTTTTCCTTCTAAAAAACAATTTGAGAAGCACTCTGCATCAGATCAATTGAAAAAACTAAATGGTGTAAAAATGGAAATATATAAATGTTAATTCAACGTCTCTGATAAACCCTTTACATTCAAATATTCTGATCTCCAGCTAATGAAATTTGGCTATGAATAACTTGAACCAGGTCAATTTATCAGCAGAGGATCCAAACATATGATTTTAAAGCCATAGGAACTTTGGTTTCTTGAATGTGTTCAACTTGAAAGGTAGTGGGCTAAAACTGGAGCTGTTCAATAAGACCAAAACAGTGAGCAGTGAACCCAAATTCACAAAATCTAGTATCCTAACCACCAGGATATATTTATCTCCATTTAATTTTACAGTGTTCTGAGCATTGCCAAGAGAAGTCTTCTGCTCATGGTGGCATGGGAACACGTCATCAGATTCTCCAGAGTCATTCATTTGAACTCCCTGTAGCTTATTTAATGGACAATATTGTCAGTGATTAGGTGATTTTGCAAATGCAAACCTGCGGAATTTTCAACACTTTAAGTGATAATGACTGGTGATATTTAGTACAACAGTGGTTCTTGAATAGTAAATGTTGTAGAGGGCTGAGCCATAGAGTCCTATTGAATGCACTTTCAAAACTAAAAGTGTCTAATTATACTTTCCAATTGGTTAGTGTTTTATGAGGATTTATCAAGATTAATTATAATGATTGTAAACAGTTTGTCTTTGAATAATGTGAATGTAAAGAGACTTCTTGGAATTCACACACTAATAAATAGAGGGGGTTAGTGCCAGTTTTTGTTTGTATATTTGGAGCATTCATCAGTCACGTTACTGACATGTAGTCAGTCCTCTGAAACACAACACAGCAAGTTCAGTTAAATTCAGACTGACAGCGTGAAAAGAAAGTTGGCAGAACACAGGGTCCCGTTGCTAAGTGAAGCTTGGCAATACAACACACACACATTATGGTGCTTGTGATGACACCATGAGGAGAGATGTTTTCAATTTAATGAAAATCCATCATTTTGGAGGAGATGGGGCGGAGCAAACAGAATGAATGGATGGGAGACATGTCCATAGGGAACCAAATTTTGCTATTAGTAACATCAACATGAATACATTAATTTCATCAGTGATGCTCTGGATTAGCTGTGGAGTGACTGTAAAAATACTCTATGCATTATGCTGAAACTGTTTGTGAGGTATGGTTAAAAACCAGTCCACATCTTTCACAGTGCTTCCATCATACTTCTTTGTCATTTCAAGTCAGTGTGAAAATTACAGATGGTTCCACCTGGCTGTGTACTTCACGGTCAGAGTCACATTCCCTGAGGTTCCTGCAGCCCTCAGCATGCCAAGTCATGACTCTGTGCTTGGGCCTGAGGGGGAACTGCCCACAGAGTTGAGCAGATCCTGGGGCTGGTTTTTTACCCGCCAAGGAGTCCCCATCACAGCTTGAGTCTGACAGATGTACTCTGCCCGTCTTGTCCTCCATCTTCCTTCTATGCTCCGTCCTTGGCTGGATACCCTCCCTGTGCTTCCAGATCCAGCCCCACCACCGTACGTCCTGCTATAGCTCTAAATAGCTGTTTAGTGTTTTGAGACTTTGCCTGCTTCCTGCCTCTTGTCTACTAGTCTAGTTGCATGTTTTCATTCAGGTTTTTTGTCAGGTGTCATTCCCACTCCGAGCTTACTAATTATTTCATATTTTATAAGAGGACAACCCAAATTTACTTCAGCTCTGCAATTTTGAAAGTTAACTAAAGTTTAAAGTAACATTTCTTTTTAGTCACTTATAAATGAAAGAGAGTGAATTCTTAACTGTTATTAAATCAATGACAAAAGTTATGATCACTTTGTATCTATTGCTGAAAAAACAGAAATCAAGGGTCTTTAATAGTTTTAGAATCTTGTATATCTTCTCAGTATATCCTGACAAAAATGCTGAGTGCATTATCCTCATCCTTTCTTTTGCTATTGTTTTCACTGGGAGCAAAGCCAGACACAAGAGCAGGAAGGGGTCAGCAATCTGGAGAGCATGGGACTGCTCTACTGTTAAGAGATGCCAAGTCAGAGTTTTCATCTACATCTCCCAAGTAGAGAATCACAAAATGATCAGAGAGGATTGCCAGGGTGGAAAGACCAGCCAGCCATTCTGTGTTTCCATTCAATTCTGTGTTTCCAAATGGTAGATGGCATCTCTACTGTGAAGCCCTTGAAATATGGTGAAATCAGTATGAAGATTTCAAAACTGGTTATTGTTCTGTGTTCTAACAGTTGTAGGAGGAGCCATTTAAGTTCACTCAAGGTTTGCTCTCGTAGGTGCTCAAAGCTCTGGGACAAGTCAAATGAGTGTTGAAGAGTGTAACTTAAGCACAAAAGAAAACTCAGTGAAACCTAGGAATGCACGTGAGTGCTTTGGTAAATCAGATCAGCATGGCTAGTGTGTCACAAGACAGCGCCAGATGTCTAAACTTTAAAATACTCCAAAATCTATGTTTCCATAAAAGATGCATCACTAACTGCAGGAGAAGTTAAATGGTATTAGAGATAGGATTTTAGTCACTTCATACTATTTTGTTTTACAGATGTTTTCCAAGCAATCTATTACCTCTCTCTCTCTATTACAACAGCTCTATTGGGATAGAATGTCCTTTCTGATACAGTAGTTAAATATTTTTTTAATATGCACTTATTTCAATGAGAAAGCAGAGAGTATCAGGCTGTTAAATTGCTTGTGGAGTAAGTGTGTTCTCAAAAGAGTGAGGACATCTGTGCAAAGATACACCATTATCACTGTGCTGCACCCCACTCCCCACTTGGAAATTCACTCCCTTTCAATTCATGTCTGTTTCTTACCTGCAACAGATTAATCGAGTGAGTTTGGGAGTTTATAAACGTTTCTGCCATATTTTTAGAGAGATAATAAAAGTCAGGGAGAATCAAGAAGGAAGAATTCCTAGTAGAAAACAAACATTTTTAAAACATAAGGGTGCCATGTGGCTTTAACCTAAATAATTTGAAGAACACCTAAGTCTGATATCTGACTTTTGATATCAGATTTGTTATGATACTATTTTATTAAGAGTCATGGTGATGATTTTCAAACTAAGTAAGAAAATATTTTACTTTCTATATGTAACTGCATTTGACATGGTCTTATAACAACATTTTTCTCTTGCATTTCTGATGAAGGATCTGTATCTTAGAGATACAACTTCTATTCAAAGTGATTCTTAAATAAGTCAGCAATGATTTTTTCCTGTTATTTTGACAGTTAAGCAAAGAACACAGTGAAATTAATCTGATATTCCTGCGATTTTTGTGCCTCTTTAGCTTGCTGTAAAGATATTTGATTCATTTATTTTATAATTCATTACTTTTGATTAATTAATTAATGAATTATGATTACCAGCTTTAAAGAACATCTCATAGAAATAATAGAAAGCTTCCGTGTGTGTACATTTTACAGTAAGATTTCACTTACCAGATAGAAAGTCATAGTTAAAAGGCAGCAAGTTCCAATCTGAATGATCAAATACTGCTGCAGGGTTCTGTTTTTCTTTCAGAGGCAAATGTGCTATTTCTTCACTTCCAACCATTCTTCCCTTATCTTTTTCCATCTACTAACACCTTTCTGTGTCTTTCACTAGACTCCTTTTTTGTGTCTTCTAGTCTTTGCCTGCCCCAAAATACTTAACATACTCTACTGGTAGCTTCTATTCATTTTTTGAAAACTTGATACACCCTGGAGTCAATAATTAGCATATCATAGTTAAACTGAAACAGTAAAAATACAGAGAAGAACAAGAGAGACAACTGTGAGTAAAAGCTAAAAAACTTTGAAAATTATTTGCCTGGGTTAATTGTAAGCAAACTGAGGAATTTTTTTGTATCCTGGACAGTACTTTCTACATTGTTAATGATGACTCACAGAAGTAAATGTGGGTTGTGGGGATTATTTTGCTTTGTTTTGTTTGTTTGTTTGTTGAGACTATGATTCTCAAAACTTAAACTAAAAGTAAAGAAATTCTACTTTCTTAGGAGTCCTTCTGGGAAGGGTCAGATCTGGATGTGCTTAGCTTAGCTGAAACTAGGTGAAACTGTGCCTAAAAGAAGCGCCAAAGTTGACAGTGCTGTTAGTAGAAATAGAAAGGTGTCCTTATTAACTCATTAATTAAAACCAAAAGTCAAAGGTGGGAGCTAGAGAAAGATATCTACTTAACACATCAGTGTTAGGTGAATAAGATATCCCTCTGGATGCATTTGAATCATAGAATTGTTTAGGTTGGAAAAGACCTTTAAGGTCATTGAGTCCAGCAGTTAACCCAGTACTGCCAAGTCCAGCACTAAACCATGTCCTTTTTAACTACATCCACAGGTGGTGACTACACCACTTCCCTGGGTAATTTGTTCCAATGTTTGACTGTTATGATTTTTATGAAGAAAAATATTTCCTAATATCCAACCTAAACCTCCTCTGGTGCAGTTCGAGGCCACTTCCCCCTGTGCTCTTTTGTTACTTGTGAGAAGAAACTGATCCCCACCTTGCTACAGCTTCACCTCAAATAGTTCTATATGGTGGTAAGGTTCCCCCTGAATCTCCTTTTCTCCAGGCAGAACAACCCCAGCTCCCTCAGCTGCTCCTAATAGGACTTGTTGTCCAGACCCTTCACCAGCTTTGGATCCTCCTTCCTGCTGTTCTTGTAGATAGATGTCACATTTACTACCTTCCAGTGAACTGGGACCTCCCCAGTTGACTGGGATTGATGGTAAATGATCAAAAGTGGTTTGGTGAGCTCTTCTGTCAGCTTCCTCATTATTCTTGGGTGGACCCCATCCATCCCCATAGACTTATGTGGGTCTAAGGGTGGTAGCAGGCTGCTGATCATTTCCCCTTGGATTATGGAGCTTCATTCTGCTCTTTCCTGCTCTCTGTTCTCTTCTCTTCCAGCTCAGGGGGTTGGGTACCAAAGAACAACTGTTCCTGTGAAAGACTGAGGCGGAGAAGGTGTTAAGTATCTTGGCCTTTCCTTTATCCTTTGTCACTATGCTTTATCCTAAATCCAATAACGGATGAATATTCTCTTTAGCCCTCCTTTTGTTGCTTTTGTTGAAGGTACTTCCAGTGAAATAAATTGACAATATTTCCATTGAAATAAACCTCCTTGTAGAGGCATGTATCATGAGGCACTTAAAAGGAAGGCCAGAGTGAGGCATCTCAATCAGGAGAGCTAGATGTCCTTCTGTTTGCAGGACACAGTTATGCACCATTTAATGAAGAAGTGATAATTTTTACAATTTTTCATCTACATGTCCTTTACTCCAGGCTTACAGGAGACAGTCAGAAAGGGTAGAAAAAGAAAGAAAACAATGATCTCCACTGCTGCTTACATCCCTAGAAAAATCCTGTTTTCGCTACAGACATCTTGTATCCTTCTCTACAGCTGGATAATGCATCTGCATTGTAAGTCAAATACAAAAGCCAGCAAAACCAGAGCAATAGTTAGATATTGAGTAAGTTGCAGGATTGTATGAAAAAAGAAAGATATTATATAGTAATATTTTATGAAATTATTACTCAAAAAAAGGACATCAGTATTTAACAACAGAGTAAGCAGACTTACAGACAACAAATTCAGGGCTAGCTCAATTTAAAAAAAAGAAGAAAAAAAGCACATCTCTTAAGCGACAAGCTAATGAGAAAAAAGTCACAAATTAGAAGTGAAACAGTTCAGGATCAAAGTTACCCAGTCCACATCTCTAAACCAAATAATTAGTTTGAGCCAAAAATGAGCCACGAGGAACAAAAGTAAATATACTCTGAATATTAAAGAACTGGCATTCTCAGAAACTAATTGCACTTTTTCACCTTTACATATATTTTTAAAATTCCGCCTCAGTTTTAGGTAGCATCTAATTTCTAGGACAACATAAAAAATAATGTTTCATGCTTCTCCAAGACTACCATTGCAAGGAGTCCTGGTTATTATCCATTAAGTAATAAAGATACAGGTTCTTCAGTTGATGTAGCTGATTTTGGTAGTTAATGAGTTTGACCTAAGGCATATAGATGGTGAACCACGAGAATGTCTGAAAAAAACCAACCTTCCCACCTATTCTGAATTTTTAGGCAGGATCACTAGGAGGTTATATAACTGTCATAGCTTTTGTAAGACTCTTCAAGACAAATTACAGTCTTTTAACAGTCTTTAAAGTAAAAGTGAAAAGAGACAGAAAGTGATCTGATAAACAGTTACAGTAAGGACAAGTGCTATTTTTCCTTTATCATGTTTACCAAATCAAGGCACAAGTAAACTCAGTTTCTGTATTTTGTGCCACTTAGTGGATGAAAATGTTAACAATGTTATCTAGGCCCATTCTCTAGCAGACTAAAGATGTTATGCATGATCCAGATCCTTAAAAGGAGTGAGTTTCCTTAATATGGTGAAATTTCCAGGAGAACAAGGTGTTCTTGCTGATGGAAAAATAAAATCCCTTGTTATAAAAAGACAAACATTTCTACCTAATGCTTCCTCTATGAGTGAAGGTTGCAGGAATCATGTTCACTGAACATTTCTGACTGTGAGGACTGCATGCTTCCGGGAGCACATTAGGAGGAGGGCCAGAATTCAATATCACTGGTGAGAAAGGTCAATAAAACACAAAGAAGTAGGTGTAAGTCTATCTTAGAGACACAAGATAAGACTGATAAAAACAAAGACATCTGATGAATTTCTGTAAATAGAAAGATCATCACCAAGTACTATCATCACTTTAATTAACTCAGTAAATCAAAAATCTGCATGGGGTAAACTGTACTAAACACCTAAACTCCTTCTGCACCCTCTCTGGATATTGGTAGTGTCTTTCCTTCCTACAACAGACTAGCAGGTGGGCAGCCCTGCCAAAGAACTTTATGGAAGACTAATGCATTTGTGTGATACATCAAGAAGAGCTTAATCTTAGCAATAAGAACCAGATTTTTCATCTGATGAACTTAGTGTCTTCTACTTTAACCATTATTTGGGATGGAGGAGGGGGATACATCTACCTAATGTAAGAATAACAATAATGCAGTGAAACATCTGAGTAACAGATGTCTCATCATCAAAAAGGGTAGATGCAAGAGAGCTGTCAGGTAAGGTCAGGTGAAGAATCAAACCCCAGTATAATTGATTTTTATAGGAGATGAAGTGGAAAGCCACATGAAAGCAGTAACTGGTTCAGCCTGCAGCAACTTGCCTCCTAAAAGGATTAGATGGTAGACAGAACATCACACCAGCGCTCTGCTCCTTTCCCTGGCTCCTGCTGGTAGTTCAAAATTGCTTCAAGATGTTGGTTCTAAAACTTTAATGAATCCTTTCCTGTGCCCCTCAAGGCAGCTGGGATTAATGGAGATGCTGCAGCTGACAGAGCCCCCGGGGAAAGCTCTTTGCCACATATGGCACAGCACCCTCAGCTGGGGCACTGCTGAATCCCAGAGCTGAAGGCACATTTGGAGTCTGCCATCATTCAAACAAAATGTTGGACTCATTTTTTTGTGCAAGGCCCTTGTAATGGCTGTGTTTGTTTACAGAATGGCTTGGCACTATTTTGCCCAGAGGTAATTCAAGATATCAACTGGCATAAACAAGTGAGGGAGTTGAAGGCACTGAGTTCTTGCATGTGGTGCTGAGAACCCATCTTGAAAAAACTTCTGTGAATGCCAAGACTAGCTAAACCATCAACCTTTCATTGCAAAGAGTTAGAAACATCCCAACCATCTATGCATCTTAACAAAAAAGTGGGCACTGCAGAGCTTGAGTTCTCCTTCTGCTTTGGAGTTTCTCTTTAACAAGGGAGAGGAGAAACCTACGCTCTTCCAGTCTCTCTGTTGTCTGTCTTGGTCAACTTGGAAAGAGTTCCAAAGACATTATCCCTTCAAACTACTGGCACAGATCAAGAATTTGGAGATTGGGATGAAAAAAAAGGTTTCTTTAACATATTTCTCCAGTATTATATAATAAACCCCTATCACTGCCAGCGGGCAAGGATTAAAATTCTGCGTGAATATGAGTGGAATGGAATTTGAAATGAATAAACAAAAATAATCCTGGGCACATTTCCAAGAGAGTTCATAAGAAGAATGCCACAGGAATAAGTGTCTGTCAAAAGACAAGGGTCTAAAAATGAATCGATTCAGCTTCTGGTGGTAAGAAGATTTGACTGTGGAGAGGAGTCTTCATCTTCTTGAGTGAAGTTATGAACATAGACTGTAAATAGTGAACAAGAGTTTTTAAAAGCCTCTCTTTGGTAGTGACAGAAGTGAGAATACGTCTGCATCTAACAAAACATGATCTATTCTAGGCTAGTTAAAAAGAAAAAAGAAGAATTCTGAAGAGTCCAAAAGCAAAGCCCTGAGGCTAATCCCACTACGTAAATGTAATAATACAAAAATCATAGTTAAAAAAAAAAGGAAGCAGTCTAATACTGAGCCAAGGGGAGCAGACACTGGTAAGCTGGCCAAAAGCTGAAGGAGGTCATTATGGACTGAGATTTTAATATTCAGGATGCATAAGTAGGTATAAAACTGAAAACTGGGATGATTTTTCATGTGCCTTTCCAGAAAGATGAGTTTCCTGTAGAAATAACAAACCCACCACAAACCAACAAAATTCCCAAAAGAAAAAAATATTGTCAATATGTAAGTCATTAGAGCTGAACAAAAAAGAAACAAATACAATATGTGCTATATTTTATTAGGGACTCAACACCTATTACAATAAATTTTAAAGAGAGACAGATGTGGCAACAATTAACAGATAAAAGCTTTCTACGAGAATACACAAAAGTGTGGATTGGGGTGTGATCCAGCGGAATTGGATGAGGCCCCAAATATCTGCTGGAAAAAACATGAAAAATTTCCTCCAGTCCTCAAGGGCATTGAATACTCAGAACAGCCTTCAGCAAAATGGGAGATACTTATACCATTAGTGAAATAACATTGAATACAAGGAGGATCAGCTTTCCAGAAAGTCTGTTCCTTAGTGGATGTAAGATACCAAGAACACCTGATGTGTCCTACAGCCCTATTTGTCACAATCAGAAGAAATCATTATCAAGATAAACAATTCAGGTGACTGCTAAATTTTGCATATGATAGACTTTTTGCACGATAGGCTTTTTGCACAACTAAGTAAAACAGTTGTACCCCTCAAAGTTGTAGCAAGATAAAAATAATTGCTTTTTTCATTATATACATGTCCTGAAAAGGAAAATTCTAAAGAATTGCATAACTGCAGAGGTGTCCCAGGGTGTTAGCCAAAGAGCTGGATTTGTCATCTTCCCATATAATATTATGTTACATTTAATCTTGTTGTATCTTTGTTCCCTGTGTATGAATAAGAGGGGTTTTTATATTGCCATGATAGAGGGTTTTTTAGGAGTGAAGTACTTCAATATTGGGTCAGTGGAGAATACACAAGGTTCAAAATACACTGTAAAAACTAGGTCAGACTGTTTGTTGATACGTAAAATTCTGAAGACAAAAACAATAAAGACTTCAGATTCATCGGTGTGCCAGTTATAAACAACAGAAGCTATGACAGTGGTGGATGAAACAGCTGCCCTTCTGCCACCTCAAAAATAATGCTGCAGGATGAAAAAATATACTCCTTTACAGTGATGATTCTTAGAAGACAGTAAAGTGATAAGAAGCAGAATGCAAGCATTTGTATAACCTTAGAGAAACAGAACGTACAGATTATGCTTTAAATGGAACCTTGAGACATGTCAGGATCTTGGCCATCACTCCAAAATACAAGGGTTCAAGGACCACTCATTGTAGTATTGTTTCCTTCAGCTTGTTCTTTTAACTTATGCCACTTAAAAATAAACACTCATAGATTAAAATCCAGGGATCCTATTAGGGTTCCTCAATTCCTGTACCTCATACTGAGATGTTGATATTTTTTAAGTGCAACCTTCATGGCAAAGGACTGTAGAAATACAGAGTAATTCTGCATCATCCACAGTATATAAAGCGAAACTGAAGAATGTCTTGTTGTTAGACATCCAGTTTGCTACCCCTCACCATGTATTGTTTGGTTAAATCCATAGAAATCCTTTTTTAGTACTGGTGTATTAAGTCACAGAACCTCATTTCATGGAATGCCTTCAGGATTAAAGCATATGTTAAGTGCAGTCTGTTCTTTTCACCTGTCCCCAAAACCATCCCAGTTTCAAACACTTCTTGCCAGTGTGCAGAACCTGGGCAAGATCTCTCATACTTCAGTATTTGCAGACACCCCCACTTGCAGCACCCATGTTTCTACTTTGCCACCAGTGCTGTGTGGGCAGGCAATTAGTATGTGGCTTGCCATCTCCATCTATGGAGTGGGTTTCTAAAGCCTCATGTGTCTCATCTTCTTCATTCTGCAATCCACCTCAAACCTCCCACCATCCAAAAATCAAGCCACTTTACTTAATTCTTTCCACACAACTCCTTCAGGGAGACTAATGATCTGGTGCTGCTTGTTTCTTGGTAGGAGGATGCAGCTCCTCCAACACATTAACCATTTGATTATATTGAGTAGCATCTTTTAGATCCCAAACCTTTCACTGCCTTTTCTCCAACTCTCTGTGAACTGCTCTTCATCACTGGTAAACAAACCTATCAATGTAAAAGCTAAAAAAAAAATCCTAAATCCTTCATTTTCTTTGTGCCTATTTATGTCAGGTCCCTCTTAAGTGAGAAGAGTATTTTGCTTTGCAAAGAGTCTTGGGGTCAAGAAACCTTTGGGTGTAAGATAAGATATATTGAGTGCCTCGCTCCGATTATAGGTGCCTTGTATACCAAGCCTGACCAAACTATGTTTTGAAATGTCCAGGACATTGCATTCTGTAAAAAGTGATTGTGAATGGAAACTTTGAGCAACTTGTAATAATAATAGTACTGCTGAGTACCATTATGTACCAGTGTAATTTCAAAACCAATCCTTTATGTGTCTATTATTTTTATCACAGTTTCTTTGTTTTCTGTTTAAAGAACTTAAAAATTCTTAAATGATAGTATAAAACTAAATACGAACATTATTTTATAGGGAATTGTTTCCAAGGACAACCATAAACATCCATGCTAGGATCACTCCCTGGGTCAAACGGGAGTGTTACCAAACCCAGCACATCTATATGGAAAAAGGGCACTCCTTTGTAGAAGTCTAGCACAGATCCTGACCACCAGCTAAGTTACCCTCTTACTGTCAGTAAGTGCAGCTCCAAGTCTCTGTTTCATACACATACTCACACACACACACAGTGATGACATTGCTCAGCTGCAAGGATCATGCGAGGCTGTGAGAAGGGAAATAATGGAGCAGTATCTGAAAATGAGCCCAGCGGAGAGGACGCCCACACTGAGAATGGAGGAGGTAATCACCTGAGCTGGCCATGTCACAAACACCGCAGTGGGCACAGACCCAGCACAAAAACATCTCCTCTCAGTTCTGCATATAAACACATACATACACATGTGTAAAACAGAACTGTGTAGGCAAGTTTCATAAATAAATGAATAGTTGTAGTATTTACAGATGGGAAATATTTTCAGGTGCAGATGATTCACACAAAGGTATATCAGGCTCACCCTGCACTCCATCCTTGGTCATTACTCTATGTGTCTTTCCAGCATATATTAGCAATATGCAGGTCTAAACAGGATCAGTCTGTTACCAGTTATTTAAATGTACATATATATATTTGTTTAAATATATTTACATATATACTCAGTGGTATATTTTACCCGTAAGGTTTGTGACAATCATCCAGAAATTTAAAAACGTAGGTGGTAGGAAATATTGAGTGTTTCTACTGTATTGTAGCATTTGAAGAAAATTATTTGGTGTCTTATGATCCGTGAGAAAGACAATTTCATAAAATAGATGATGGTTATATTTTAATGGCAGTTGTGATTGACCCACCCATGGGTTTTGCATACGTGGACACTAATATGTGTGTAGGCTGCTTTACAGGAAGGGTTCCTTCCCCATACATGAAATATAGATGTCAAAGGACCAGAGCGTGAAAATCCTGCTCACACCCATGAGCAATTTTTCAATGAAGAAGACCATTGCTGTGGTCCAAATGTGGGTGAACTAAATGATTATACAGTAATAGGATTACTAAGGTGAACAATTGCTCAATGATTACAGTAAAGAGCTCACAACTGGCCTGGAGGGACTGATTGGCACACTCCTCTTCTGGTTAAACAAAAGCTGGCGTCTTCTTGGGAAAAATTCTAATTCAGTCACTTACTTAATTTGTTCCATGATACAGTCATGTCATTGAAGATTAACATGTCTGTCTTCATTAAAAACAGTATTTGCGTATATTAACAAGGTTTTCACTCCTAAAGAAATCTACTCTGCTGAGTGCCTTACAAAGATTCAGAATAGAGTAGTGGTGGGTTTGTATGAACAGAATCCAAATGTGATAAAAAGTGCTATTAACAATATTTGATGGTTGATGTAAAGCTTGGCTTGGCTGCATGGTCCACTCATACTTTTGCAGAAGTAGGATCTCTTAATCATGGCAAAATCGTAGTTTGGAGTTGTATAAGTGGATTAATATATATATGGCTACTTCAAATGTCCTCTACAATTACAACTTGACATAATTTTCTACACTTCCTGGAACGAACTTTTCTCCAGCAGGAGATTCAGTTCTTGAACAACACTGGAAATCAGTCAAGACATGGCTTCTTAATATTAATCATGGAAATATTGATATCTATTTGTAATCTGAGTAAATAATAAATATGATCTTTTAGTTTATACTGGATTAAGATGGCCTGTACTTTTTTGCTCTTCTTTGTATTTGAAAACAACCCAATAGCAATAGCAGTGGATAACATGAATGATGAATTAAAGGGAAAGATGGTCCTTCACTAATCATCTGAAGTCCAGTCTAAGAATTGTTACATCTTCATTCCTCCTATAATAAGAACAGAGACCTTAGGTTGATTACACAGATCACTGTCATACCCCTATTGTATATTTTACCCTAGGCACAAACTAAGTTAATATTTTATTAGGCACTCATCATGAAGAAAAGTAATGGTGGAGGCAAAGTGATGAAACAGTCATTTACATTCCTATGAGATTCTTACAAGTAAATAAAGTTGTTTCAAAACAAAAGAAAAAAAGGTGAGAGTGAAGATCTACATTTCTGGAGTTATTCCCAGGATACTCCATCTACCAAAGCACATACTATTATTAGTTGAATTTAGTAGATATGTAGCTTTTAGCCAGCAACTAGGTGTTCTTTCATAGAACAGAAAAACATATGTTTCATTTGGTCATAAGAAAGTCGATTAGTGGAAAACTGTTAAAATCATAACCTCCAAAGGCAGACACAATTTTTTTCCCAGGTGGTTTTTTTAACCACAAAGTTTGAACAACCATAATTATTTTAAAATCAAAAGCAGCAACAGAATGTCAGAGTGCTCTGACAAAGGTATAGGTGAATAATAGCAAGGAAATTTGTATTTGATGACACTGATAGAGTATGATATTAAATCTAACTGCAAGACCCTAACTGCAAAAGGTAAAAATATTCCATTGTAGCTTTTGGTGTGATGATTATACAGAATCTGTAGGCTTTTAAAAGTGCTTTGAAGTTCTTGGTCAACTTAACAAAGAAGCGATACTTTTACCCTAGACCATCAATTATATACTGTGCTTGTCTAGATTGGGATTTAAACATTAGAAAAAGGAGGAAATCATTTACTCTCTGATTTTTACAAATCAACACAGTTTTGACATTTCAGTGACAGGTAAACTTAACTTCATGTATTTCCAACTGAAATTTAGCTGCATGGAACTGAACTGGTCAAACTACTTGTATCTCTCAGCCTCTTCATTATTTCTATGACAACAGGTCTTCTCATCAGGCATCTGGGTTTTAACATCTAACATGACAAGAATCTAACATGACATGTGAAGTTGGATTCTTGATGACTCAGTTTCTACTTATTTTCCTCTGCATCCTGTGATAACAGCAGCATCGATTATCTTGACGCCCTTCTTGTGTAAGTAAGGTCAGGTAATGCAGGAGGAATACAGTGATGCTGCTCACCATAGTAGGCAGAAAATTTGTGGGGCCCAAGCTCAGATGGAGTTGAAGCTGGCCAGAACTCTGGGGGACAATAAACAGAGGTTTTTAAAAAAACATTAATGGCAAGTCAGTGCAGAAATTATAGGGGCCCATTACAGGATGAGGATGGTCGCCTCACAAACAGGGACACAGAAGTGAGGATATTTAATGGTTTTTGTGCCTCTGCCTTCAACACTGATGATTGCCTAAGGTGATTGCAGTGTCCTGATCTGGCTGTGAGAATGATAAACTCCCAGTTTACCCTAAAGTTATGCAGGATCTGCTGTTCCAGCTGGATCCCTAAAAATCTATGGGGCTTGATGGAATTCATCCAGAACACTTAAAAGGCTGGTAGATGTCCTCATGAGGTCTATCAATGTTTTTTGAATGGTCTCGGGAACCTGGAGAGGTCCCAGCTGACTGGAAACTGGCTAACACTGTTCAAATTTTAAAAAAATGGCAAGAAGGAGGACCCTGGAAACTACAGGCCTGTCAGTCTCACTTCAGTGCCTGGTGAAGTTATGGAGAAGATTATTCTGGGTAACATTGAAAAACACCCAAAGGACAATGCAGTCATTGGTCACAGCCAGCACGGCTTCATGAGAGTAAAGTCCTACTACTTAAATCTGATTTCCTACTATGACAAGGTAACTCACATTGCTGATCAAGGGAAGTCAGTTGATGTAATCTTTTTGTATTTCAGTAAGGCATTTGGTACTGTCTCTCACAAGATCCTTCGGGACAAACTGTCCAGCATATGGATGGATAAACACATCATGTGGTGGGTGAGCAATTGGCTCACGGGTCGAGCACAGAGGTTAAAAGTGAATGGGGTAACATCAGACTGGTGACTTGTCACTAGTGGGGTTCCACAGGGAACTCCATCTTAGGCCCTGTGCTCTTCAGCATCTTCATAAATGACTTGGATGCAGGACTGGAAGGGATGCTAAGGAAGTTTGCAGATGATACAAAATTGTGAGGAGCTGTTGACTCCCTTGAGATCAGGGAGGTCCTGCAGAGAGACCTTGACAAATTAGAGGACTGGGCTATCACCAACCACATGAAGTTCAACAAGGCAAAGTGCTGGATTCTAAACCTGGGATGGGGCAGCCCTGGATGTTTGTGCAGATGGGGAATGAGGTGCTGGGAAACAGTGCCACGGAAAGGGACCTGGGGGCCCCGATCAATGGAAAGTCGAATATGAGTCAGCAGTGCCCAGGCAGCCAGAAGGGCCAGCTGTGTCCTGGGGACATTACCAGCCAGTCAAGGGAGGGGATTGTTCTGCTCTGCTCTGCACTGGTGTGGTCTCACCTTGAATATTTTGGCACCACAATATAGGAAAGACATTAAGCTCTTAAAGAGTGTCCAAAGGAGGGCAATGAAGGTGGTGAAAAAGGGAAGCCGTATGAGGAGCGGCTGAAGTCACTTGGTCTGTTCAGCCTGGAGAAGAGGAGACTGAGGGGACACCTCATTGCAGTCCACAACTTCTTCATGAGGGCAAGAGGAGGGGCAGACACTGATCTCTTCTCTGTGGTGACCAGCGATAGGACCCAGGGGAATGGCATGTTTCAGGTGAGGTTTAGGTGAGATATTAGAAAAAGGTTCTTTACCCATAAGGTTGTCAGGCACTGGAACAGGCTCCCCAGGAAAGTGGTCACAACACCAAGCCTGTCAGAGTTCAAGAAGCATTTGGACAATGCTCTCAGGCACATAGTTTGATTCTTGTGGCTGTCCTATTCAGGGGCAAGAGTTGGACTTTGATGATCCTAGTGAGTCCCTTTCAACTCAGGATCTTCTGTGATTCTGAGATTCTATGATTCTCGACCTCAGCATGGATTTCACAGAGAAGCTAAGCTGTTGAAGTACTGTGTTGATTCATTCAGTTTTACCCTTTCCCCATGGTCCTTGTAGGCTTTAGAGGAAGACAGGAATCCTTTGATGCCAGTTCTTGAAATTAAATGGCTTCCCACCTACAAAATATGGGTAAGTGCTTCTGAACTAAGGCAGAGTCCAGGGATAATTCACGCCCTGAGTGCATAATTGCAAGCCTCACACATCAAATTTTCATGCTTAGTTTACAGATGACCTGTTGGTGAGTGAGAAGGAGAAAGAATAAGTAAAACATATTCCTATCTACTTGGATCCTCACTGGTATCAGCACTGAGTTAAGCTCTCCAAGACTTTCTTCCACCTACTTTGTATGTCCAATTTGGCTTTCATTGAAGTCAATGGAGGGACTCCCATTGAGTTTGATGTAACGTAGATGAAGCTCTTATGCTACCATAAATCAAAAGTGCAAAGCTTATTTATTGCAGTTGTGAGCACCATAGCAGAAGGCCCACAGCAGACCTTCTAAAATCTAACATATTACATGACTTATAAATTTGCCATAAAGCTTGACTGGAGACTAAACCTTGTCAACAAAACATGTGACCTTGGTGAGCTGTTCAGTTTTCTTATTTGTTTTGTTGTTGTTTTTTTTTAAATACGAAATAATTAGGTGTAACTATCTATTAAGTTTAAAGCTACAGCAAAATAAACCATTGGTTATTTTTCCATTTTCCCCTTTGTTTGAATTTGAACCAAGAGGTTTTCTTCGATTTTAAACCTAGTGGCCTGTAGCACCATTTTGCCTTCAAATGTCTTAAGAGAATTGATTGTTTGCAAGAAAATTTTCCTGCATGAAGAATCTATTTTGGCTCCTCATGAAAGGGTTTGTGAGATTAGATAACACGAAGTTATAGAAATAATTTTCCTGGGTTCTTGACACTACTTACATGTTTGTGTCCATGAAAATATCTACTGCACTGTCTTACATTTAAGTTTACCTTGTTGTCCACAAATATGTGATCATAAGCTACCACACTGTGCCAAAGATGTTTCAGCTGTAGGTGGGACCGTATAGTTAGGCCTGATAGACACTCCAGAACACTAACAGCATTCTGACAGTGTATTGATTTAATATTCACATTCATTTTTGAGGACAATATGCTGCCTTCCTTTGCTTTTATCTCAGTCTTAGAAAACATATGGATAGGGTTTATTTATTTTTCTTTTTGAGGTCATCTGTGAAAGCTATTGTCAATTTTGGTTTGTTTCTTGCACAGAGACTTATGTCTCTCAAAGTAATTTACTAGACAACATGCACAAAGAAAGGCAAATCAAGCCTTTTGCCCAGGCTTATATAAAATTACCTTGGGTTTATGTCTTGATGTACGTACTGTTTTATGTACACAACAAACTGAGATGCCTTTCAGGAACATGCCACCTGGTTAGAATACACAGAATGGACACTGTCCTGAGATGATGTTCATGGGAGAAGCACAATGCCACTTCAGAGTTCTGCTAAGTGCTTAGTGTTTCTTCCCTAGAGCCTCCTAGTGACTGTGGTACACTCTCCCCTCCTCAGCAAACCAGTCACAGAAGCAACAGAGCAGAAGCAAAGAGCAACTGCTTTTTGTGTTGCACTCCTTCCCGACACCATTTTTTTTCATGAGGCACTCCACAGGGGAAGCAATCTTTCCTCTCCTGAAGGCAAGTACTGTTCTCAATATCCCCTTTTATGCTGACCATGTAATAGGAGGAAGAAGGGACTATTTAGTCCTTCCTTCCTTGCATGTCCAGGATGCTGGCTCTCAACCTATTTCTGCATAAAGCTATTTTCACTTAAATTGAAACAGAGTTGATTATCCATCTAAACACAAGCCAGGGTTGCTGAAGACTGTAAGAGGTCAGTTTTTTCCTGGCAGCTAAAACCAAAACAATAGTAAAAGCACAGCTCACACTGAAACTCTCTTCTGATCACTATAAATACTATGGGAAAGAACACTAGCCCCCCAGTGAAAATAAATGTTAAAAACTGCAGACTGCTACATAACAGTTAAGATCTGCTTTCAATTTTCACCATTCAGCCACCTGAAAACCCAGTGATACCACATGGATGTAACAAGATTTCACCATTGCCAAACAGGCAGTGTATTTCAGAGGATGTCAGACTTTTACTCCAAGTGTCACTAAGAACACTTTCCATAGCAATGCATAGCTATTCTCTAACTTGTCTCTTTCTGAAGGTCTTTGTCCTCTTCCCTTTTCCCCTGCCCCCACTCACCTCTTCCCCCCCAGTTTTCAAAGTCCTCAAATGAAACTCAGTCCATTTGTTTTACATTTTTTCCCCTCTGAAGATGTTTGTGTCAACTTGTTTCATTCTGATATTTAAAATCACATGATGAACGCCGGGTAAGGAGTTCTCCACTAGCTATCCAGTCTTTGTGCTTCTGGGCCCCTTTGTGCTGTTTGATTAAAATTTATCATTATGAATATGAATGCCATTATTCCTTTCTAAAAAGATTATTGTTGTGTCTATTTTTCATCTGTATTGACATTGTCCCTCTGTGACAGGGACGTCATTCATATATAATCACACTGAGATATAAACGTGGCCCATGAAATTAGGTCCAGGAAAAAAAAAAACAGAAGGGAAAAAGAACTGTGACCTAGATGTTCAGGAAAAAAAAAAAAGGCAGTTTAGTTTAAAGGTTTTCTTGGCATTTTGTTTGTTTATTTGTTTTTTTGCTTTTAAGTACTGCAGCATAATGAACAGGCTGACAAATTTATCATTCCCTCCTGAAAAAAACTAAAACAGCACAACGAAAAAACCCCAAAACCCTGAGAAAAACCCTAAGTGGAAAGTTGTTATTTGCAGCAGTGGTTCTGACTTCCTCACTTTTCCAGTTTGGTTTTTATCTGCAGAAAATAAGGAGCTGTTTGCCACATATAAGTGAAATTCATGTTCGTGCTAATTCAGTCTTCATCTCAACCCACCTGTAAGAACAGAGATTTTTTTTCTATACCTATGTTTTTTTGCAATTTCTCCAGTAAACTGTTTTTCTTTTCTCTCCTGCCTCTCTGACTAGTTTCAAACAATACAAAAAGGTAACAGAATAAAAGTGATGTAAGGGCAGAATCCTGCTTGCTAAAACTTTTTAATAGCTTAATGACCAGAATAACTGAGATACCTACTGCTGAAGTTTTGAATTTCTACATTCATTCATAGATTCATAGTGAGTTTCTCAGCTCTTCTCATTATCACTGAAAGTGCATACACATGTCCTCCTACTAATTTGTAACCTATGTTTGCCAGCTAGTTAAAGCATAAACCAAGTTTACTGCAATTTTAGCAAGCCTGAAAATGGGACAAGATTTTCTCCAAGCTATTTTATTTTTGGAATAGATTTGCTTTGTTGGATGTAGGATGTTTTAAGTAGTAATCCAATATCAACTCATCTTTCAAAACAGACAAAAAAAGAGCTTTTTTGGTGGAGATAGTAAGTAACATGTAATCCACAAAAATTTTCCAAATTTACTTTATGTTTGCATAGTCTTACATGGCTAGCTTGGAAGCTCTATCTGGAAGAAAATCAAATATGGGACTCTCTACAAGCTCTCTGCTATTAATTACAGTAGAAGGGAACCTACAAGAAAGATGGAGAGAGACTATTTACAAGAGCATGTAGTGATAGGACAAGGGGAAATGTCTTCAAACTGAAAGATGTAGGTTCAGATTAGATATTAGGAAAAATTCTTGACTGTGAGGGTGGTGAGACTGGAACAGCTTGTCCAGAGAAGTTGTGGTTGCTCCATTCCTGGAAGCGTTCAAGGCCAGGTTGGATGGAGTTCTAAGTAACCTGGTCTAGTGAAAGGTGTCCCTGTCCATGGCAGGGGAATTGGAACTTGATGATCTTTAAGGTCCCTTCCATCCCAAACTGTTCTGTGATTCTATGATTTTAAGTGTCATCTTTACAGATTTCAAGTGAAAATTAGGAGGAAGGAAGGAAGGAAGGGAGGGAGGGAGGAAGAAAAGAAAGAAGGAAGGAAGGAAGGGAGGGAGGGAGGGAGGGAGGAAGGAAGGAAGGAAGGAAGGAAGGAAGGAAGGAAGGAAGGAAGGAAGGAGGAAATAAAACACTAGAGGAATATTTAATCTTTTTTGTGTTTTTCATTTCACAAACCACCCAGCATTATTTTATACAAAACCCAATACAAATACCACTGTTCCACTTTAAAACGGATCATGTGTTTTACAATTCCCATTTACTAAATGAATAGTTGCATATCATGAATATATTTTATATACTGAATATATGTTTGCATTCAGTCCTGTTTAATATCTCTATTGATGATCTGGATGAGGAGATTGAATGTACCCTCTGTAAGTTTGCAAACAACAGTGAGTTGAGTGGGTGTGTTGATCTTTTGAAGGGCAGGAAGGCTCTGCAGAGAGATCAGGACAGGCTGGATCAACGGGCTGAGGCCTATGGTATGAAGTTCAACAAGGCCATATATCTACTGCTTAGCATATTCAACCAAGGGATATAAATGTTCTCAGTTTCAACCCACAGACTCTGGGGTTTTAGGTATATAGTTCTGTGGTCCTCTTATACCTTCTCTGTTGACTAGAAAGTTGGGAAGGTAGAAAAATTATGGTATAAGCTCCTTTACGTCAGTCATTGATTCATACAAAGAGTCACCAGGTTGTATTGGTAGAGTAAAAAGTTCTGTCTGGGATGTCAAAACTTTGATCTGTAAAGAAATCCAAACTGAATTTGTTACATTAATGCTGGACACTAACAGTTACTCATCTGCAACTTCAAGTGCTGGGTCCCGCACTTCAGTCACGATAATCCCATGAGCTACAGGCTCAGGGAAGAGTGGCTGTAAAATGGCCCAGAAGAAGAGGACCCTGGGGATGCTGTGCTGGTCAACAACTGGCTGAACATGAGCCAACAGTGTGCCCAGGTGACTAATAAGGCCAGTGGCATCCTGGCTTGTATCAGAAGCCACAGGACCAGGACAGTGATTATGCCCCTGTACTCAGCACTGGTGAGGCCACATCTCAAATATCATGTCCAGTTCTGGACCCTTGACTGCAAGAAAGACATTAAGGTGCTGCAGCATGTTCTGGAGGAGGCCAATGAAGCTGGTGAAGAATCTGGAGCTCAAGTCTTAGGAGGAGCAGCTGAGGGAGCTGGGGTTGTTTAGCCTGGAGAAAAAGACTGAGAGCAAGGGAGATCAGGAGTAGAAAAGTGAAGAAAAGATTCATAAAAATGGAAGGGATATGGTTTTAACAGAGGTAAACTTTTTACATTAACCAAGGAGAAAGGAAAAAGATTGCAAAGTGGAGGCAGATACATGGTATAATTAAGGAAAGGAGTCACAGAAAGGAAGAGGGATTATAAATTCCTGACTGAGCACAGAATTTGTGCAATTTATTTTTAAGGATACTGATGAAACTGGGTCAAGCAAATGCATGTAAATATTTTACTGCAATATGTAGATCAACATATTTATTGTACTAACTTAAGTAAATTAGGTAAGGTAGATTTGAGCATTTTTGCATGTTTTTAGTGATTGTCTGCATCTGCTGCCACATGATCCTTGATCTTACAGGTTGGGAGCGTTTGGGCTTAAGCTATTTGTAAATCAGCCACTCAAAACCATTGTGATGATCTAGGGCAACTGTGTTGTGGCATCCCATTTATGTGAAAGGCTAAAAACCAAAAAAAGAGTACCAGAATATATGCTGGAGAAGCCAGTGGATCATACAGATGTGCAACAAAATGAGGTTAATAGCACATAATTCAAAGACAGAGAAGGCCAGAAAATTAGCGTGAATGTATCCAATGGATCATACTTCTATTAGGATTTTTAAAAATATTATTAATATTATTAATTAGCTTTTGAAAGCTAAGTGTTTATTATAAAGTTCTATTATTTATTGTGATAAACTTGAAATATTGCAATTATTTGCAATGTGTAAAGACAATAAGATCCTTTTTTGCTTAATGAGGAAATGAATCTAGAAGAGATGAAACATTTCGAGATAAAGGCCTTTGTAGAGTCAAATCTCAGGATTACACAGAGAAAATATTCAGGTTCTATGTAGACCAAATCCCACAGATTTAATAGAAATAAAGAAAGTCTTGTAAAGCATCTCTCTACCTCCTTGAAAATGTGATGCCTGGTAAACATACATGCAACAAAGAAGTCTGGCAGCAACAAGAGTTGTAAAAGTCACTCTCTTGTCTTCATGAGGAGGATGGCAATAAGTTAAGACTTCGGATTTTCAGGCTTCTGAGCAATATAAAGGGTTTTTGTGTTTCTGCACAACTACCTTTGAGTAGAAACATTAATGCAAGCCATGCACACTTCTCAATGGAACACAGATTTACAAGGGTTACCTCTGCATAGATATAATCAGAATCTACTGGAAGACACCGGAATATTCCCCACTGATTCCCACTGATTATCGTCAGCTGTATTAATGCAATTACAGTGGCTTGAACACTTTGGTACTTTCCAAGGACCTATTTATATAGCAGTCTATTACTAAACTCTGACAACATCAGCCCAAATTATGATACACTTACTCACCCTGGAGAGTACTTTGTACCACGAGCAACCTCACTTTGAATAAGGCATTCACAATCTGGCCCATCACCCTTTAATTATAGATGTTTCAGAGAAGAGTGAGCATCAGGGTTTACTGCACTATTTATAAAACAAGATAACAGCCAAATGTTGTAGGGCTTCTACTGCTTAAAAAACCCCAACTTTCTTTCCTTTTATGAGCTCTTACACTGTGCACTTGTAGCTCATTTGAATGTATCAAGAACATCATTGTAGTGAGAGATGCATCCACAGATGAGAAATAATCTCACTCTTGGAAAAATCCAGTAGTTAATTCAAACAGCTGATTTATAGTGTCTGTTTTGGAAATTAAATACAATGTGTTTATTAATACTGGCAGTGAAGCATTCTGCAATCCTAGCATGTCATCTTACTGTAAAGCATTTTAGGATGCTCTACAATAGCTATCATTGTGTGAGCTGAATACCCTTTGAAATACAAAGGAATCTGCCTTCGTTGTCTCTTATACAAATATGACTACACCAAAACACAGAAACAAGACTCTATCTGTCAAAAACTAGGAGGAAGCACTTTATCCTTGTCTTTCCATTAATGGAGTGCTAGAGCTTTCCTTTGAAGTTGCTACTGCCAAACATTGTTTGAAGTAGGACATGAGCCTGAAAGCAAGAGGGCTTGAATTCAGCTGCACAGGTGGGATTTTCTCAGTGTGTTAGGGGAAACATGCATGGTATTCTTGGGCACCACTGGGAGGACACATAACACGTTTCCATATTCCACATATAGGTGAAAGCAAATGAAGGTGCCAGAGGTCTCCAACTGTCCTGACCTTAGCAGCTCTTTGCTCTCTGCCACTATATCATAATTTCTGAAATACATACTTACCAATGCAGTTTTGTCTCCATAAAAGTTATTTTCAGCTTTTACCCAATAAACATTCTCCATGATAATTTCTGCTCTCTAGATAATTATATGACCCTTTCTGCAGTGGTTTATGAGTGTGTCATTATCTAACACATTCCCCTTATATTTATTTAGCCTTAAAATAGCCGATCAGGTTGAAAACGATCACCTTCCATCCAGAAGGAAAGCCATGGCAGGCTGGTCTGTACTTCCTAAGGTTTGCATGGCATAACTCTCCTAACAATTACCTTCCTGATCTATTCTCAGAGGAAGTTGTTCACAGAGGCAAAAGGTAGCTTTAACAGTCCCTTCCAAATGGAATAATCTATCTTTGCTAAAGGAATTTTTGTTAGTGTAATTGCTTCTATAAGAGTATTTCACTGTATAGCCATGTCAGGCTACACAGTCCCTGAAGGACTGCTTTTTCACTCTGTGCTTCAAACCAGTAGAGTTAAACTGGCAAAACTTCTAAATGTGCAAATGACAAAGTCAGAGATATTTTTGTGTGGATGTAAAGAAAAGGCATGATAAAACAGAGGACTGTTTCTTTGGGTACGGAAGATATTTGCTTTGTGTTCTAAAGCAAAGCACTGGATCAGCTCAGTTGTTGCTGTCAGCCTTTATCAGATGCTACTGACAGGATCTTGGAGATGTGATCATTTCTTGAGAAATACCAGGAGAACTCCACGGTGATGGGAAAGGGGAGAATCACACTTGTACTCAGTATGTTGCCACTGCCTATAAAAACAGGTGCATGAAAAAAATTGTTCTCTATTGTGCCAAGGTTTAATCTTAAATGGAAGCAGTTATTTTGCTCCAGGTGCTCTCTGGTAGTACAGCAGACTGCTCTACAAGGTCCCAATATAGGGATTGGAGATCCTGCAATAAATGGCAAATATTTCTTTACATGAAAGATGAGAGTCCCAGACCCAATGCTGTGCTGTCTAGTCTCTGTATGTGAGGATATTGCACCATAATATGAAGTGGAATTCAGAAAGCCTAAGTAAGATCCTGAATGACTATCAGCCTAGTATCATCTAAAAGAAAATATTAGGCACAGGGGCTTAGAGGAATTTAGGTCATGTGACTCAGAGACTCAATTCACTGAGTCCGTCATAAATGCTGTCTTTTAAACATCCTGTTTTGGAGAAGAGCTTAGACTGTGTAATAGAAATGACTTGATTTCTAATAATAGTCAATTAGAAGTTCTCCTCTATAATTGTATTTGGAAATACAATGTAAGTACTTCTGCTGGAAAAAGTTAATTTGTCTTAATTTTCCTACGATTTCTAAAAATAGAATTAAATGTCATGTACCTTTGGAATGTGTATGTTTGGTAACTAACAAACTTCCTTCGTCACTGTTTATGATCTCAGAATTCTTTCCATGGAAACTATTATAAGGTCACTATTGTCATCAAGCAGCAATGAATGCTGTTCATATTTTAGAGAGTCATCAGGGAAAGGACAATCCTAAGGCCTTAAAATCCATTTGGGTGTTCAACAAGGGAGGAATGTATAGTACAATTTTGTGTATATATGGTTTCATGTGTTCATAGACATTTTTGGTTTGAAGATTCAAAGTCGCGCGTACTACCTCTTAAAGAGAGCTACTTGTCAGCCAGACAAAATTTGCTGAGTTCCTAAACTACATCTTCTGAAATGGCACGCCTTTAAATGAAGATAAAACCTGTAAGGCACTATGTGTTCTCAGTTTCCTTTAGCACCTCTTAAGGGTATCCATAACCTTGTAGAACTGAGGTGTTCCTTCACTGAAAGTCACATTCTGAATCATCCCCTCTAGGAGCATAAACAAGTATTAAAGTGAATGTACGTGTACTTCCACTGGAAGATTTCATTCCACTGCCAAGCTGGTGTAAAGGAGTCCTCAAACAGATATATGGTGCTGGACTCATTTATTAACGTAAAGGTCTCATATTTACTCAAAACCAAATAGAAAAAAATACACAAACCCACAGTATTTTTTTCAATATTTCTCTGTGTAAGGGCATTTTCCCCATTTCAGTGTGTCCAGTAGCATTTATATGGTCATAACAGGGGACTCCGTAGCATGAGATTTCACCAATATAGTGAAAATGAGAATGATTTAAAAAGCTTAATTGTGTATGCATGATTATATATATAATTCAGCTAATGAGTCTAACTTAGACTCTTTCTGAAGAACTGCCATTGATTTATAGGAGTAGAACTGGAAGCAAAGGAAAAAACGTTGTCAATAGAGAACATATACTTATGCAGATATATATCACAGTCAGCAGAAGAAGACAGCTTTCATCAGTCAAGGCATTTTTTCACACTTTTCTATTATTAATCTGCTAGCAGGTTTTCACATTAGTTCAAATTCTTGTCTAACATTTGAGAGGATTTAATTTGAATAAGGAAGCAAACTGTGAATTTCAAAATCTGTATTAAAGCAAAAGAAATCCAAAACTATAGGGATGTATTTGTGATTACAAGTTGATCACGAATGTTTAAAATTGTTTTACTCAGAGTCGAAAGTGAGAAATAATGGATAAACAAATGTGTCTAAAAACTTGATTTATTAATCTAATAGGAATATAGATGTAAATATTTGAAGCTGTTTGCTAATACAGACCCTAGGTAATATTAGTTGGAAAAGATAATAGTTTTATAAATAGACATGATATAGCATTCACTAAGGTGTCAGAATACTTCAGCTAGTTATGACAAAAAATGTGCATAATTTCTTTTCTTTTTCCCTCTTGTCATCATCTTTTCTTTCCCCCAGGTAGATTTCTCTAGTCTTACCAGTCTTAAATAATGATAGTAAATTTTCTGATGGTTTTGTTCTAAATAAAAATGTCTTTTTCTATATTTCTTTTTCTACAAACCTTCAGAGGTGTTTGTATTTTCTGTATGTAGCACCTCATATTTCAAATCTAAATGTCTCTGAGGTATGGCTAGTTTACTGAAGAATAACTTATCTCAGCGATTTAACCCCTTTAATGTTTTTTTTGCATACTATCCTTTGATTAATTTGTATATTAAAAAAATAAATTTCTATTTTTTAAAGCAAGTGATAATGAAAAATTGTACTTATATGTCTCATTTCACACACACATGTATATACAAGAAAGTTTAAAGGGAAACATTTTTATATATCTTAAGTGATAGCAAAAAATTTTTCTTAGTCTGACGCATAAGTGAGTGGTTCTGCTTTGGGAAAAAAGTGGCTATCTGAGCTACCTTTTTGCTACACAGACAAAACTAGAAGAGGCTTCTTGTTTGCCTGTCGTACACATTCCTTAAGCTGTCCTAGTGGTCCAAAAATTACTGTGGTTGTCTGTGGTACCTAATCATTGGACGGCACCATTTTATCGCCAATGTATTGTCAAGCTCATGAAAATATTTTTTTTTCCTTTTTTTTGGTGCTGATCATGATTTTACAGTTATTTTTATTTTTTATCCTGTTTAGTTTCTTTGAGGCTTCCAAACATCTTTGTGACAGCAGTAGCTTTGTTCTTGACTAAGTAATTTATATCTGTGGCATTTCTCAGACAGAGATGGTCACAAGTTACATGGGTTTCCAGAGTTTTTGAACAGTCTGTCAGAATCAGAAAGGGGCAGGACATCTTGGATTTTGGGGAATAATTGGAAACTAGGTGATAACAATCCGTGTGCTCACTGTTGGGAGTTACTGTAATACCAAGGAAATACCCTATTCGCACCTTGTTAACTTTAGCATCCACTGGCTGATTTTATCAGTTTGCACAGAGATTAAGATCTGAAAGAGAAATGTTTTTCTAAAAGTCTCATTAAAAAAATAAAGAAAAGACAATTTGAAGATAGATATCCTAAATCTGAGTTTAGCTTAATAGCAGACTCATTTAGGAGCTTGCAATATACCTTTTGTGTTTGTCCACCAGTCACAGTCTCAGACTACAGTCAATGACAATCTGAAGTGGTAGTCACCTGTCTAAATATAGGCATCTAGTGCCACATGACATGTCCTAATGCATTTCTCCTCGCCTTCAGCTGCCACTTCAGAAGACCAGTGAGCCCTTATCATACCATGAGGATAGTTCAAATACCTTATGAATTACAAAGGGCAACTAAATCAAGCTCTGGATCTTCACTGACTATAGTGAACACTTCAATGGCTAAGTCTGTCTGAATTTGTGTTAAATCCCAGCCCAAATGAGGGATGCCGTTGTCTAATGTCACTGACATTGTAAACTGTCTACTCACTGCTGCTCTAGAAGAGTGTAAGTCTTATAAATCCTGTCTGCTGGTTCTGTTCTTATTTGTTTGGCTTCTTGACTAAAGAAAAGCTACAGTGTAATTTCATCAGCTTTGAAATTCATGACTGAAAGAATTATAAATGTCTCAACTCTGAACAAAGTGCCCATAAAAGTTTTTAACCAACAGTGAGGACCCCATGCAGAGTGTGCTGGGATTTGCCAACCCCGGAGTTTACCAGGCAGCTTCTCTCATGAAAGCTGAGATTCTGAAGCCATAGCAAAGCCACTGCAGAAAGACACAGCATCCCCCAAGTAAACCCTTTTTAAAAAAATAGGAGTAAAATAAGAAGGTAAAGAGTACATGGTGGTTAACCAGCACTTTTTTTTATAGTCTTGACCATCATCCTGTCTTCAGGCTTAATTTATTCTAGCCTTTTCCCCCAAACTCACTGGCTAAAGTGCACATTCGACTATTCAGTCAAAGCAATCAACATGTGAGGGGCAATGACATTCTTCCGGGCTAGAACTTCCAGTTTAAATTTGTCCTTCTCAAAGCAAGTTCCCAACCCTTACAAATAGCTAAGGGGCTGCTCTTTAGCAACTATTGAGAAGTCACTTCAGCAGCTCCAGAGCTGAGCAGAGGGCTGTCTGACTCCATTATATTGAACTGGCCACTAGGAAGTAAAATCTGTTGCCTTTTGCAAGAGGTTTCTGAAGACTTACCTCTAGGGAGTACAGCCCCCTCCTGCCTGCCTTGGCTGTAATCTTCTCCTCCTTCTCTCCAGGCCTGATTCTTGCCTGGCTTTTGAGCTGAAAGCCTTACTCCTGATCTGCCTCCTCACAGACATTCCCTCCGACTTGGGTGCAATTTTTTCAGCATACCCTTGGCAAGGGGAGGTAGTGGGTGATTAATTTGCTTAACTGGCAATCAAGCAGACTGCCTTACTGGTAGCTGCATTTTCATTTCATACTAATGGTCAGTATGGGTCTTGTTGAAATCTGTATGTCTCTCCAGAGTTGCCAAAGCTGTTGACTGAACTTTGTGTGATGCGACGTTTCTCTTCAAGCCAATTCTCAATTTCTCAGTGAAAGGAAATGGTTTCAACTGTTCTGTGGGGAAAGTAAGTACCAGCATATGACCCTTCTGCTTTCAGCCAGACTTCCATGCATTAGTGTCTTCTAAGTAACAGGTACAGTGACAATTATGCGGACATTTATGCTTTTGAGACAATAATTCCAAGGTGTGTGCTCTGCTATGACCGGAGCAGTCTGCACATGTGAGACATGGGATAAATGAGGGAACATATGATTTGTGAATCCTGCCAAATAATAGGGGAAATTAGGCTCCCTGTGGCAATATTTGAATACCCTTGGTTATTCACGTCTCCATGACCTTGCAAGTGTACATGTGGTCTTGAAAGAGCACTAGAGAGTGCCCCCATACAGATGTCTGCAGTTATAAGAAGTCAACTTAGACATCCCTGAAAGTCAGTGGAGCTAATGGGCACTTTGCAGATGTGAGTCACCTGACCTATTTTAGATGTTTTGGGGTTTTGTTTTTTTTTCAATGAGATAAATGCGTCCCTTGAAATACCTATTTTTCTCTATTAGCTGTGAAGGGTGCTGACCAACTCCAACATTGATGTCTCCATCACAGATATCTTTGGCCAGATGAATGCCCCCTCCATTGGTTTTACAGATGTGAGTGTTCTGTGAGTGTCTGGGTAAGTAGAGAAATATGGAAGAGGATCAGAGGCAATTGGCTCTACCTGAATCTCAGGAAGTTCCTGCTGAACATCAGGAGACTCTTTTTTTGCTGTGAGGATGACCAAGTACTGGCACAGGTTGCCCAGGGAGGTTGTGGAGTCCTCATCCTTGGAAATATCCAAAAGCAGTCTGGACATGGTCCTGGGCAATGGGGTCTAGGTGGCCCTACTTGAATAGTGGGTGAGACAAGATGATTTCCAGAGATGCTTTGCAACCTCAACCTTTCTGTGATTCTGAGAACTGCCTGTATAGACATCTCAGTCCCCTTTGTAAAACTAGTATGAATTGTTATCAGTTCTACTGGTGAGCAACCATCTAAGAAAAACTAGTGTGAGCTCTCCCATATTGTTTCAAATACATTAGTAGCAAAAATATGTGTTTTTATGTGGCCAGCTTTTCCTTATTTCTTCTCAAAAAAAAAAAAAAAAAGAGAAAAGCAGAGCAGCTGAAAAGGTCAAGCCTTCTGATTTTGCTTATTTTAGTGAATTAGTACCCCTCAGTGACTTTGATTGGCATTTTATGAACATTAACAGCCTTGATAGTCTTTACTAATAGCCATGCTTCTCCACTCTGGGAATACTGCAGACCTAATTTATTCTTTTATTAATTTATATATTTATTTATATATTTATTATAGTGTTGTTCTTAACACTATAACGTAGGGATACCATCCATGAAACCGTCCTGGGGGACCATCTTTTGAGAATAGCTTTTCACAATGAGGAAAGACTGCTCTGTGCTACACACTGAATTTTCTGGCTTCACTGAAAAAATGCTGCAGGGGAGGTGGGTGTAAGGAGAGAAGGGGTACATAGCATTCATCTAAAAAAAGAAAACGCCAGACCAACAACCTTTGAAGATGTTTTGTTTTAATCATTTTATGTGAGTAAGGTTAGTTCAGTATGTAATAACAGGCTGTCTTGACAACAAAAGGCTGAATCAACACAGAACATGATTGGAATCATGCATGTCAATTATAATGAATCTCATTATGCAACACAGAAGTCTAATTCTATTGTAAAGGTTTGCAGTCTGCAGTTTAAAGGCTGATGTCAATGCTGAACAATAACTGCCCTCTCATCCACCTCAGAGCCATAAAGAATAAATATAAACCTAATTTCTGTAGATTTTTAATAGGTAAATTTCCTTGGGGTAAGGGAAAAGAGAGATTTCTTTTTTTTAATCAAAAAGATAAAACTGCCCTGGTCTTAAAGCAGTCCATCACATTATGGTTTCTTTGGCTTTAACATTTTACTGTCCACAAGGAAAACTGAACTGGTGTTATGAAGTTCTCTCCTTGTATCAAAATATAAATGAAGAATGACAAGTTCCAATTTTGTTCCAACCCAGCATTGTGTTTATCAAAATAAAATAAAAATTTACTTAGCTGTTAGTGATTAGACTCTAATTTCTAGCAAGAAGCTTATGGTAATAAATGTGTTTAGGAACACTTTTATGGAATTAGAGGGTACTAGGGGTGTTGCTCTGTGTTTTGTTACAATTTGCTCTTTCCTCCATCACTTATTGCATTTATTTTGACGCTTGCAGTTGAAATATCTGGCTTCGGTAGTTTATTTTGCAGCAATAAATACAAAGGTGGATTCTCCTTTAACACGTGATTAGAATGCTGCTTGAGCTCTTAAATACTGTTCCATAATTCATTTTTAAATAGTGGATAACTTCAGCTGGAAGCAGGCATGCAACTGGCATTTTTATTTGTTGAAAGAAAACACTGTTGTGACACTATGTGACTCCAGTGGAGCGGAGAATGTCAGCAAAAGGTAGTCAAACAAAATTCAAGACTTAATAGTCTTCAAATTGCCATGTAGCAGGATTAGGTGAGCACATTACTGAGGGGAAGCAACATCTGCATGCCTTGCACTGAAACTGGCCTGTGGGCATCAAAGAATACTTTGCAGAATGCAGCAGAACTAGTCAGTAACCTCTTGTGTTACTGGGTATTTTCATCAGACATTATGACAAGGTGCTGCAGTTGACAGCAAAGCTTGTAGGCATGAATATCTTTGCTCCAGTAGATAGGACTTTTGAATGCAAAACAATTATCAGTTCTGCACTGCAGTTCTGTGTGAGAATTCATGGCTCAGGGCTAGTTTACAAACCAGACTTGTCGTAAAATATCCGTTTGTAGCTGCTGTAAACCATTTTTTTTAAACTCATCATTTAAAGCAAAATTGAAACTGGACATGTTGATTTCAAAAGAGTTGACCAAGAATTGCTTTGACCTCATATCTTCCTCACAGATTACAGTTATTTACTTTTCCTTCTAAAAGACAGATGATAAATAAGTTTTCAGAATAGTGAAAGAAACTTGCAGTTATTAGAGCTAGGACAGTTATTCAATATGCAATTAGAACAACATGTTGAATTTTCCTTGTTTAGAATTTCTAACAACTTTCATAGGAAAAGTTTGATTCAGGTTTAGTAGCCTGAAAAAAGTTTCTAAAGCTGGCCATGATATTAATCGTCCTTTTTGACTCCTTCTGAAAGCCAACTTTACACTTGTTCCAGTAGAATGATGCTGTAACCATGAACAGCACAAGAAACAGCAGGCCAACTGGAGAAAGGATTTAAGATAGTAACTTGACAAACAAACAAAGAATGCTGTCTTTTAGGTAAAAGGTAGGTTATTCTTGTTATTATTGCTCTTCTTGTTACCATCATCTTCATTGGTACATTTTTCCTGAGACAGGAGAAGAAAAAGAGGAGAAACCAGCATCCAGGTCATTTCCCTAAAGACTGTGATTCCTTTTCAACTACTTGCAAAGATCTATGGGATCTTTGCTTAGCACCAACTTTTTGAATTAGTTTTGTGTTGCTTTCTCCGGTAAGAAGGGGATAGGATACGAAACAACAGAAAAGACTAGCTTCTTTGCAGGGTTGGATGAAAGATCTCCTATTAGAGAAAGAAAGGGAGGAGGGAGATTTTCCAGTGCCAGAGGCACAAAAGGAAAGCAGATAGCTGGACTTCATTATAGACAACTCTCAAATGAAAGTGAAGGTACCTGGGGTTGTTGTGGAAGGGGGGATAATGGAATGAGAGGGATCTGGAATGTAGTGTTTATACACCACTATGGTGTATAAACAAAGTACCTCAAAACTCAGGTGGACATTGTTCACCCAGGAATTTGCACAACTGTTGTAGGAAACACTTTTTTGCCAATAGGATGACCAAGCACCCAAGTTGCCCAAAGTGGTTGTGGAGTCTCCATCCTTGGAGATAACTAAAATCTGTTCGGACATGGTTCTGGGCAATGGGCTCTAGGTGGCCCTATTTGAGCAGGAAGTTGTACCAGGTAATTTCCAGGGGTCCTTTCTAGACTCATACATTTTGTGATTCTCTTACTGAATCAGCCAAGAGCTCTTCCTAACTCAGCTGCTTCAGCTGTTTTTATTTATGACTATGGAGATCATGTTCAGCATCCTGCCACTGACTGTCTTCACGAAACTCAGAAATTAACAGGATCACTTCAAGTCTAGTTTTACTTGAGGATAGAGGTGGGTAACATTACACTTTTTTTTCCTGATGCTATTATCAATTTTATATTTCTGATGTATCATTGTGTATGTAGTAGTTCACATGCTTGCTTTTCTAAAATTTGCTTTATTTTTCCACTTTCTTCCCATGGAGAGCTGCTGGACTGAATTCTGCCTGTCTGTCCTAAATTTCACTCTCTGCACAGTACATCACTCTCTGTGAGTGCAGACATGGAAAAAATGAGCCACTCTGTTTACTGGGAATGTCATTTATAGATCTGTGGCACAGTATGGGTAAGGAGTTCACCTCACAGCTGGCATCAGTGTGTGACACAGTCTGCTGCAGACCACAGTGAGTGCTCATGGAGCCAGCAGCTGGTGGGGAGAGGCAGTCAAGCACAGCAGCAATCACTTCACTTTTTCTCATGTTTTGCCCCTACATAAAATAGGAGAATAGAAATATCAGAGAGTTACCATGTCACTTACACTTACAGCTAATAGTCTTAAGGGCTAGAAAACCAATACGAGTTCAGCGTGCTTCTAGACACACTGCCAGAGATCTGCAGTATTCAAAAGTCTCTGAAATCATGACAGCTCCCAAGAGCAGGAGCAGCATGGAGGAGTATTAGGAAAGGAAATTCCACCTGGTCTATGTGCCAAGCAGGTTCATGCTTAAAGGTAACTAAGTTCTGAGATTCCTTAGCTGGGATGACCTGAACATTGCCTCAAGATGCACTTGGATGTGCCACCAATCAGTATCACTACATCACATGCCCACCCATGTGCATCTTTGAAGTGTAAATAATGATCTAGACAGAGTATAGGGAATGGATCGGAGTGTTGGAAAAGCATGCGTGGATGACTTGGGTTTTTTTTCCCTGGAATTTCTATATACTGAAAAACAGCTAAAATAATGGTGTCTGCAACTCCCCAGTATTACTAGACTTTAATATCTCACTTTGGAGTCTGGAAAGCTATTGTTAGCACAAGAATCTTTTAGGAACTGTAATAGGTACCTGGAGACATAAGTGTTCTCCTAGAAAGGGTAGCTTTTACCTGAAAAGGTCATTATAATTTTCTGTCAAATGGAAAATTAAATAGCCATATAAACTACTATTATCAACTAGTGAATTCTTGAACTGTCAGCTGCAGATGTCAGGTGCTGTACATGCAGATCTTTGGTTGCATTCCTAGTACTGTTTTCTCCCAGGCAATATTTTATTTTTGCACACATATCGTTATACTAGAAATTAAACTGCAGGTTTCTCTGGTCTGTGAAGCTTTTCCTTCTGCTGCATAAACAAAACAGTGCATTAGCCAGGTAAGTGAGTGTAGACTAGCCAGAGTATTCCCCAGGGAATACCTTGTTCATGGGCCCTCTCTCCCAAGGTCAGGCTCCCAAGGCTCATAGTTTTGTAAAAACAAGTCAAAGGCATAACAGTATCTGCAGTGAGAAGGAATGATTAAAGGACAGGCTGTAATGAGGTACCAGTACAGACAATTCTCTCTGGTGCAAAGAGCCATCAGACTTTTGGGTAAAATAAACTGACTATTTCTATAGGAAGCAGGATGCCCCAGTAATTAAGGATCCCCACACTTTGCACATCTACACACCCATATTTGTACTGCCACAGACCACCTCTCTGGCTGTGGATGTGTCATTTAAGGCCAAAACTCTCCCAGTTTTTTATACACTTTACCTTCACTGAACTCCAGTTCTGGCTGGTTCATCAGGTAAACAGAGTGGATATTTTGGAAGCCTGGCAGCTTGTATGTGTAGTTTTGACTCAAATAAAAGATCTTGGGCAGTCAATAGAGAAGCAGAAAGTGTCTGTCACTGTCTAAATATACAGCACTTTAGTACAGAGCTGAGTGCAGCCCTGAAGAGAAGAGATGGTGGGGATGGTCTATGGGGCAGCTCTACTGCTTCCCTCCCCTAGGACTGCAGACCCCAAAGTGGACAGTGGTAATAGGGAGGAGAGAGGGAAGGGGACAGAATATATCTGCTGCCTTCTCCACAAATGCCTACCTTCATTTAATAGGCTTTAATATACTGTCCATGAGAGCATGAGAAATATATGTGCCTCCCTGCAGTTATTCTTAGTTCACAGTGAGTTAACTAGGTTTATTGGTCACATTTTTCTGTCAGATTTGTGGTACATTGTATTGCTATTCAGAAAAAACGCTTCTATTACAATATATATGTACATACATAGCAGTGAACTCTTCAATGTCTAGTGATATTCTTCAGTCTAATAACTAGCAACACAAGAATTATCTGCCCATTGGGTTTTAATCTGTGAAATGCAGTTGGCAGAAGTGCTTAGCACAGGCTTTTGTTTTTAGTTTTATGGACATTGGATTATGAAGAAATGGAGACCATTCAGTACATTAAGGATATATGTATGATAATTACGGCGATGAAAGATTTTAATTAGAGAAAATAATCTTTAATTACAAAAAATTGCAGATTTAACATTCTGATTAGACTAAATATCCACACAGTGAAGCTGTTGGTATCCATTTTACATAGATGGACAAAAGTGTAGGTGCTTAAGAAAAAATAATTACAAAGACTCTGAGTTGAGACATCTGGATCCGGCCCTGCAAGAAGGTTTAGAGTTAACCTCTTACTGGGCAAAGCAATGAGTTCTAGGCTACTTTTGGGTTTTGCTTTTCAGAAATTAGGGGGCAAATGTTGATAATTATTTTTAAGAAACACACTTTTTAAAAAAAACTTGTTCTCACAGAACTAGTCACAACATAACTGTAAAACTGCAGATGGGAATGCTCCTGGAGACAGGGAAAAGTGGTTAACAAAAATGCTCTTTCATGTAGATAAAACACAAATTCATTCATTCAATACATAAATAATTGCTACTACTGACAGCTGCACTGTACATAATATCTCAAAGGTACTTCTCAAATCAGCAATTATTTTAAAACAAAGTATTTACTAATTATGAAATCCCCTCACAATTGCTGTGTTAGATTATGACTTGAAAGCAAATAGTACAGTAAAATATATGACAGCAAAAAAAAAAAAAAGAAATCCCTGAAGAACTGGTCTGTGAACACAAAGCTACTGAATGATGATTTATGTTGGAATAATCACTGCCATGAGCCCCTTTGGAGCATGCAGCTGGAATTAGAATTCCTGAGGAGGAATCCTAAGAGAAGGGCTGCAGCAAGGGCTGCCTTTTTTTTCTCTCTTTTTTATTCTGAAGAACAAAAAACTCCTGTCTCTCCCTGTCTGGGCAGAATGGTACTGTCCCAGACAGAAAGGTCCCCATAGGCCAAGCTATTCATGTAGCACCAGGCTGCTGGGAGTACCAAGCTATGGCAGGCATGGGGAGCAAAACCAGGCAAACAGTAGTGCCCACATGGCAATTACCATGACATAGATTGGCTTTGCTTGGCAAAAGGGAGAGAAAGAGAAGAAGAGAGAAAAGAGAGAAAAAGAGAGAACAGAGAGAGAAGGAAGAAGAAGAGAGAAAATGCAAAAAAGGGAGAAAAGGAAAAATGAGAGAAAGAATTAGGACTGCATAAGGCAGTATTTCAAGTCTTCAAAATGCATGAATAAAAAAGATCAGGAGAAAATCAGTCATTTTCCCAAGTTGTTTTATAAAATTATAAAAGTGTTGTTTATTATTTTGTTTTAGAGAATATTAACAATTCTTTGATAAATATAAATGTGTAAATAAATTCACTGAGTGTATGCAAGATTCCCTGGTTGACTGTATCTCTGAGTACCTTTCTCTTTTTTCATGCCTTTTGTAACTGTTCCCCACACTGTTTATGGAGACCAACATTGCACTTATAGTTCTTTGATCAAAGGATTCATTTTACTGGGTTTAAAAATCTCTATAAATGAGGACACCACCAATGAGAACATGGATAAGAGAACTCACTGAATACCCTCCAGTGTGTCAGTCATAAAAAGAAATGTTTCAGGATAGCATTGCAGGGTGATGTATGGGGTTTTATACACATCACTACTAGTAAAAACAGCAGCAATAACCAATGTATATATCTGCATGCTGAAGGGGGCTAGGAATGGCTGGTAACCACCCTCATATCATGTCCCCTGAAAAAGCACATCATGTTTTAAGTAAGGGAAAGAGAATTTTATCTTCATAAAAAAATCATGTATTTGAGAAGAGGCTTCTTAATTCTGATTTGTATTATTTAAGTGGTATACCAGTCTGGAAAACAGGCATCATTCTCCTGTTTCTCCCCACCTCCTCACACTCTGCTATCCATGATTTTCCTGACATGAAGACTTCCCAACTGTGTTCTCTCCTTTATTATTTTATTTCACATTTTATAAACACTGTATTTCTGATTTTGGTTAATGAAAACAGAGACATCAGCTTAAATTTCCTGTGATCAACAGTAGTTGAAACACCCTTATGATGGTTTTCTTAGTCTTTAAAATCTTTCACCTTTATAGTCTTTAAGCCTCACTAACCATTATTAACTGTATGCAATAATAATCATAAAAGCTTTCCAGAAAGAAGAGTACAAAAATGGTTGGCAAACCAAGCCAACCTTACAAAATAATCCTACTAAATAATATATATCTAATAGATATCTAAATACATGCACACAAATTTTTATGCATTTACATAGAGATGCATCTATATAGAAGTTTATATACACATTTATATATAAAGGCTTTTCATTTTTTGTACTTGATATCTTAAATCAATGTTGGCTTGCTTGGATATCCAAAAATACTTGGAAAGTCTCTGATTTTGGCCCTTCATGACATTTCAGATTGCACCCCCTGCTTCAGCTGGCTTCTTTGACCCACGTGGAGTGAGTTGCTCCAACTGATATGATTATCTCAGTATTGCCCTGGCTAAGGCTTGGAATTCATGACCTTCTGTTGGGAGGCAAAATGGGATGTCTTTTTGAAAAATCAGTCAGCCTGACACTCAGAAACCAAATGTCTTGGTCAGTATAACAGGGTTATGCTGCACAAGGGCAGGTTCATGTGGTTAACCTGACAAAACCAATTGGCTCACTGAACCTGGGGTCTCCTCCATTCTGGATGCACACTGATGTTCCCTCAGGCAGCTTGTCTGACCCAGCACTGAGACTCCTCTGCTGTCAGGAAAAACCCCAGAAGTAAAGGTGTGGCTCAGAGGGTCATGGTCAATGCCTGAAGGATGCAACAAGATAGGTACTGCAGGGGTCCATCCCTGGACCTGTGCTGCTTAACATTATTAATGACCTGAAGGAGGTGACAAAAGGTATCCTTGTTAAGTCTGCATATTACGTGAAATTCAACATGTCCAGTGGTAGGGCTGACATCCAGGGGTACCTAGACAGACTGGAGGGATGGACCACAGGAAACTTGTGCAATTCAGCAAGGAGAGGTTGTGCACCTGGGAAGGAATTGTCTATTGAAATGATAAATGCTGGGAAAGAGACTAGTCAAGGAACAGTTCTGTGGAAAAGACCCCAGAGGGCCTGGGAGCTGAGTGCTGCTCAGCAATAGCTGCTTCCAGCACAAATTCAAACCACAGTCCCATATTAGCTAATGTGAAGAAAATCAACTCTACTGCAGCCAAAACCAGCACAAGATGGAGACAGACAGTGAGGACTGACAGGTTGTTCTGTAACTGTAACCTGTTGTAGAAGAGTATTTAATCAGTCATTATTCCACCTGCTTTTTTTCCCCCTACGAGTTGCAATTTAATGTCTGATTTCAAGTCATCGGTAAAAACATTTAAAGAGAAACTAGGCTGAAAACTGACCAGCAAGAAATAAGCAATTATGCTCATTAATATTTTATCCCTATGTTCTTTGATGTCTCAGCTGTTTTTTAATTCATTTCATACATACATATTTTATGAAGTGCTAATTTTTAATCAGAATATTGTGTAATAATAAGTCTAACTAAGTCTAACTAAGTCAAACTCCCAAGAAACTAGAGAATCATTATGCCCATTCAGTTATCCGTACCAGCTAAATTGTCAATGAATAATACCTTGTCAATAGCAGACATATCATGTGGTGAGGAAGACCACATATGCTAACTTTGACTTTTAATTTTGGGCTACAACTTTTCCCTCAAAATATACAGGCACACAGATTTTTTCCTTCTTCAAAAAATCTATTCTATTCTATTTGAAGCCAAATCCCTCTGTAAGGTTTATGGATTGATAACTCAGCTCAGGTTCTAATGGGTTTTTTTGAGATATAGGATTGCCATGCCAGCCTCCTGCCAGCTCTACTCCCAGTAAGTATTTCTGCTCAAGAACATTTTCTTCTGTCTTAACACCTTGTAAGAAACCAAGAAAATTAGAGTACTACGAAGAGATGGGTTAACTGTTAAGCTTGTGGAGGAAATATTTTGATAAGATTCCTCTCTTCCAAATTACCTTTCATCATCTTCTTTTCTTTTAAACCTCCTCCAAGCAATATGATACACAATAGATTAAATAGGTGAGTAGGTTCTTTGTGACTCAGAACCTCCCTAAGAGAAAACGGATAATGTCTGTTCTAATTTACTGTGGGAATATAGTGACTCAGCCCAACTTTATGCCACTTCTTACTTCTTGCCCAGCTTGTATTCCTCAACTAGCCGCTCCTCCACTTCTTCCCTCTTGGAATGAGTTAGAAACTGTTAGCACTGCATTTCCTAATTAGAGGTTTTATGGCACAGCCTACAGTTACAGAAATCAGCTCATAATCACTCATTCTGTAAGTAACATGTCTGCAAAAGAACCTGAGAAAATATTTGTCATAGCCAGCCTGATAAAACATGAGCACTTTCAGGTAAGCCTCATTCATCTCCCATGGAGACTTGATGCTCATTTAACACACTGACAACTGTGGGATACAAGACCACATCCCTTTAGCTGAAAACAAAGATTTTGATGTTTATAACAGCTAAAAGTCCACAGGTAGGTTTTCCCATGTAATATCTGGAACTATCTCCACTGGAAAATGGCAAAGTGTGTGTAGGATTCAGTATCTGACATACCATTTTCACTGGTGATGAAGTTAAGTGTAAATAAAAATGTATTTTTAAATTTTTTTCCAAACTATTATTTATGCATTTTTCACTGTCTAGCTGAGGACATCAGCAATGGATTCACCCATTATTTTATTTATCACCATACCACTGATTTCCAGAGGCATTGTTGCCTGGTAAGAAAGCTTCAGAAAGCTCTTTATGGATGATGTGATGAAGAATAAACTCTTAGCAACTTGGATGCCTCTCCAAGGAAATAGTAATATAGTACTATGGCAGACTATTCTGTGCTAATTGTCTTGTATCTTATTACATTTAGAGGCAATGTGATATCTGTGATTCCTGAAAAGGCATATTCTCTTCTTTCTTTCAGAGTCTTCAACAGGATGATCTGAGACTCCTGTTCAATAGCTGTTTTGTGAAATCCCTTGCTGTTGCAGTCTCAATCCATTCAACCTTTAAAACTTGCTGTAGATTTGCACCCCAGTGACGACTTCATGATTTTAGTATCACCATCTCTTGAAAAATTGCTGCTTTGGCTTCCTTTGAAGACTACTGTCAGCGCAGAAACAACCAAAGCTTAATCACATTTTTATTTGGAAAAGAGGAACACATATTTACTTTGATTACGTTTTTCAGTTCCTGAAGGCCAGATCTTGTTCCCACTGGTGTCTGTGACAAAACTCTCATTAACTTCAGCAGCAACAAAACCAGCCACTTAGTTTGCATAATCTGCAGAAAGTAAATATTTCACCATTTGTTATCTGTGATATTTAAGTAGCTAATAAAAATGTGCATGTAAAACTGGTTCATATTTATTTAAGCTTGTAAAAAAAGTGACTTTCAAATAGGACAAAATATAGGATAAAAATATTCTGTAAATGAAGACTCAATAAATAAACCAAATTTTTTTCCTCCCTGATAATACTGAGTACACTCTTTAATAATCTTACAGAAATATGGTTGTAAATCCTGAAAAAAATAAATTGTACTTATTATGGACATAAAATGACATATAATGACTTTGAGTCCTGAATTCTGCCATTATAACACATATATATATATTTAGATAAGGAGAAGGTAAATTGACAAACTGTTCTACTTAAGCTTGTTTTTGCAAAAACCATGTCAACCCAGTTGCTAATGTGCTATTTATCCATTAAAGAATGTTGCTATAGTTACAGTATCTATTGCAAAAATAGCATGGTAATATGAGAGAGAAGATGAATGCAGAACAAACAAGCTTTCATATTTCTAGTGCTTGTATTTTTTTATTTGTATATGAAAGTTAAAACCTTATAGTTAAAAACCCCTTTACTGCTGGTTCTGTTTTGAATTAAAGCCTTAGGACAGTCCTTTGTACTCAGTGGACCTATTTTTTTCTCCATCTGATATTACAGAAACTAACACCTATGACTCAAATAAATACTTCAGCATAAGGGTTTAACTAAAATTGTCACCACACAATTATATGAGTGATTTTATAGGCAGATCAAAATATCAAGATTTGACTAATTCATCACAGATTTCATTTGGAAAATCAGAAAGTGGAAACACCATTTATTTTCTGATAAATAAAGAAAAACAGGTGATTGCACAATTACAATCTTATACTGCCTTATTTCATCCCAGAGCTACACCTTGTCAGTGTGTCACATAAAAATATATTGAAATATTTTTATGTCCCTACTCTAAATTAGCTTTGGTGAAATCCTTTTACAGTATAGGAGAGTACCTACATCCCAACACAACCACTATTTCTTGTGGTAGTTTTGCACCAGAATTAAAATGTGCAGTTTAGTTATGTCTAAGCAATATGTAGGTGGATTCAGTAGTTTGCCAAACTCTTTTTACCCTCAAAAAATCTCTCCAATCTAAAGAGATTTAAAAATAAAAACAAAACCAAAAAGTCCAGTAGTAATAACTCCTATCTATTCCTATTCCCGTATTTTCTAACTTCTGGAATAGAATATACAGAGTTGACCTCAGTGTAAACAAAACTAGTATTAGACTCCTCTTCCAAATAAAACACTCATAATGTGAGACCTATTGGGTTTAACTCAGGTTAGGATGAAACCCTGGACAAATTTCAGAAATGTCAGTTAGTTAAATCAGTCTTTAAACCAATTTGATATCAAAGACATTTTTCCTCTATGAAATTTTTGCAGCCATTCTGTTTATCAACCAAAAAGCAGACAATGTTGCTCTCAAAGTAATCTTGAATACTTTGACCCTTCCCAGATGAAAAGAGGTATGTAGGTAACATCTCGCTTTTGGATAACCTCGAAAAAATTTAATCTGGAAAAGGCTATTCTACTTTCTGATGGAATGTCACCTTCATAAGAAAGCATAGAACGTATCTGGGTTTTATACCATAATGCTTTTTGCCCTGATATAACAAAGAAAATAATATCCCAAAGTGAGGTTGTGTCTATGTTATCAGATAATTTAGCTGCTCAGTTCATCCCCTGATGCTTCATCATCACACTTTAAAAATGTCAGTCCCACTGTATTCTCTGTTTTGGAAAAACTCAATTCCCCCACAAATAAACTCTGGGCTGGGTTTGTGTTTTCCTCTGGCTCCTGGCACTGGGCATAAGAACAACAGAGCACAGGAGACAACTTGGGCCAAATGAGGCAGCAAGAATGCAGCAACTGCTCTACAAAAGTACATGCTTTCAGTAGTGGGAGGGCAAGCCTCTTTGCAGCCCTCGTTTTGGAGAGGTGATCATTTGCTGGGGCAGATGGATTTAACGGTATAGATGTAAGTTGTTGATTAGTCAGAGTTTACTCTCTCAGGGCTAAGAGACTTACGCAGACTGCCACCTTAGTACCTGTACCTGCTACTTTTGCCAGCAGTTGTGTCTGAAGTTTAGTTGCTGACTATCCCAAAGTATTAACTCAGATGAATGGCATATTCTTTGCCCAGAAGCTGCCCGAGCCTGGCTGAAGTTCACAGCCCCCTGTCTATATCTACAGAGAGGCCCAAATCATAGTAACTATGCCATGTGAAATGTCTTTGGCAGAAAGAACAGCAGTTGATCTCATTGGGAAGTTTAGCTGGTTGTGCCTGTCTCTTATAGCTCTGTGGCCAGAGGACTTGGACTGAAAGAAAGGAATTTTATAACTTTGTTTTTTTATGGAGATGTCCTAACCATGAAGCTGTGAACGAGGCTTAGGAACATAAATGCTCCACCACTGTTACTGAAAGCATGTCCATCATGTCCCTGAGAAAGGGACAGAGCAAGCAGAAGAAGCTCAAGACATTCACTTGATAGAACCTGATATAACATATACACTTAAGCAGTGGGCTGAAAATGCAAAATGCATAAGCAGTCTGGAGGACAAGGTTTAGAGCAAGAATAAACAGCTTTGGAGGTATTTTGTGTAGGAGAAAATTTGTCTGCAGAACGGGACAGACAACTAGTTGTTTCCTCAGTAGTACAGACATTGAAAGATTAATATTGTGTAGGATGATGAACCATTAGCCAAAGATGTTCAGTTATTAGATCTATGCTTGTATCTTGCTTCTGTTTTATCTGAGGAAGTCAGCATAGTCTATAAATGCCCAATGAATTAGTTAGCAGTCTAGTGCTGTATGGAGTTCCTTCAACCACCACCAGTGGAACTAAGGGACAGTCTGCTAAGCTTAAACACAGTACTCTACCAATATATCTTTGCAGCTTTTGGAAACTATGTAGATGTCTGTGGATGGTACTATTTGGCTCTCCTCCACTGACCATTGTGTCGTCTTTGTGGTATTTTCAAGATAGTTCATGGGAGGAGAAAATTGTGAGATAAAGTGAAATCAGCTATGAATATTCTTAAGCATGTGCTATCAGTCCCAGCTCATGGGTGTACTAGGTAAATCTGTCCTCCGATATGACAGTTTTTGTGATCTCTTCCTGAAGTCTGAACTCAACAAAATAAAATCAACAACAAAATTGAATTATGTCACACCTCCCTTGTCAAGCTTTGCGGGCTAAAATTCAAAGTTTCCACCAGGCTTTGTCCCCTGAGTGATATCAATTATATATATATATGAATGTTCCCTCATCACTCACCTTTTGATAGCCTCCCCTCCTACAAAAACAGAAACTACACAAACAACACTTCATTCTCACTTATATATTTGTTGTTTATTATTACTTTAGCCTGCACTTGTGCCACTTCAACATATCTAAAATCCGTATGCCAGAGTTTCTAGAAAAATTTTATTTTTTTTTTTCAGTTTCAGAATATTCTGAGTTGGAAGGGACCCACAAGGATCATGTCTTATATGAATGGCCCATACAGGGGTCAAACCTCCAACCTTGGTGTTATTAGCACTATGGTCTAACCAACTGAGCTAATCTCAGGGTCATCACAGCCCACATTAGGCAAAGTAGTAGGAACTCTGTCAAATTCATATTTCCCATGAATTGAATACACTAGCTGTTTCACATTAACATTCAGCAATTATGACCCATATTGTTTAAATATTTTTAGTAGCTAGTTATCTGCTTTATATAAATCATTACTTTAAGACTTTGACTTTCCCAAACCAGCTTTGACTTTCCCAAACCAGCAGGGTTTCATTATAATCAGAATCTGTTTCTTAAATACTGCTTTACCATCATTGCCAAACCTCACTAACTGTATTTTCTCATTTGGTTCCTTTGCTTGATCTCCAGTTTCAGTACCATCTGAGGTATCATGAAGTACCACTCTACAAGTGGCTATTAAATCTGATTTCTGCACTTGAGGCACCTCTGATCACTGGTCATCTGTAAGCCATCTTCCCATGCCCAGTACCTCTGACAGCTATTTCTCACAGAAATGCCACTCTGCTTTGGATGTCTACAAAATACACTTGGAGTGATGTGTCTTAAACCTCCTTTTCCACCTGAGAGAGTCTAGGTGGGAGAAGAGAATGGATTTCTTTCTACTAAAACAAATTGCTAGACTGTAATATTTCACCATTATCTAACAAAGACCATATTCTGATGAGCCCCATGTCTGAAAAAACATGGGAAGTGGCCGAACAAGAGATACCTAGGGGTCTGGGAAGTCTACTCTGAAGTAGATGGTGACAAGAAGATGAGTACAAACTATACAATGGATAAATCTACATTAGGTACTTTTTGTGTAGTAGTATCGACTAGATGAAGAGCCACTGAATCAAATAAAGTGAACAAAAATTCATTGGAAATAGGAATTTATGTTCCTGACAGGAGATAAAAATCCTGGGTTTCACTCAAAGCAGTGTATCACACCAAAATGCACACTGCAGAAAGGACTGCAACTCAGTCTCTCTGATGAACTTCCTTCACAGAGAGTTTGGGACAGACAAACATTGATTGTTGGGCTATGCACAGATTCTCCTTCCTTTCTTGATAGCATGTATTGTAAGTAACAGTGTGGCTGCTGTGACAGGTAACCCCTATTTCCCACTCCCAAGAGGAACACTGGCAGCAGTGGCAGCTAGCACTGACATTGCTGGACTACTGAGTGACCCGGCCAATCTCCAGTCCCCTCCTTCAGTCTTCATCTTCTGTTGAGACAATGGGATGACTGAGGAGCTGGTGCTATCTTCTATCAACTACTTTGAGAACCCCAGTACTGGAGTATGTCTTCGTTGGTCTCAGCACTACAATGGTTTTGGTGGTGCACTACTAATAGTGTTAGAAAGTGGTCTCCCAAGACATACTTCCCTTCAGCCCAAGAAGCATTGTATTGTTCAACCAGTTTGAACAAAAGTATTTAAGAACAATCAAAGAAGTTAAGTTTATATTATAGAAAACAGGTAGAACTAGAAAACTGATGCTTGAAAGCTTCCTACAGTCAGAACATACTATGTACTTTACTTCCATTTCTTTAAAACCTATAAAAAGAATGAACCCAAGTCTTCCAGTCTCTTAACAAGCAGTTTCCCATTCAGCTATTGTGATTAGTTTCCTGTAGACCAATAAAGCCCTTTGCTTGTTTACATGAGTTAAGTAAAAATGTTATTCGGACATTGGCATATGGATAGGCTAGGATTTGACACCCTGCTGTCAGACAAGTAATCATAGTAACACCCTCTCTGCTAACCATTTAGCCTCAAAATTATTTTCAAATAAATATATTATTTAAATATAGAGCAATTAATTCTGTATTGGTTCAATCCTTGAGGAACCTGCCTAGTGATTTTCATTAGATGGTGTCTACTCTTTCCATGTAACCAAGCATCCTTACTGGCACTCATTTTGCATCAGCTTCCCGATGATAGCTGTTCCCTCCAAGAATCAGAGACAGCTGCAGAGGTAGGTTTACTCCTTTCCAGCCTGGGTCAGTGACAGAGTTGTTTTCTGTCCTTTCAGAAACTGTAACTGACTCATCATTTCTACATTGACCTCATTGTGAATTATTTTTCAATTGTTCATGATATAGCACTATTCCTAAGGTCTACCTGTGGATGTGGTAATTAAACTTCTACACTGCACTGCAATTTGCTTTATAAGGGTACTGAAAGGTGGAGAAAGCAACTGATACTGGGCTTCTGCTTCTGAGTAAGAAGGTAAAGGAGATTTCCCTGTCCATCCTCTCTTGGCTGTGTGGGCTACAGGTCTCTGTGAGTTTTCTGGTGAATGTTTTCTATGATATAAAGATCACCATTGTTTTTTGAGTCACTGTGTTATGACAGCACTGCAGTTTAGCAGGAAGCTGCTATTGCCATAAAAATGTGGGAACATCAGGAAGATAGAACACAGGAGGATTTAGAATAGACCAAGGATATAAAAATCTATTAAAGACCTTCTCCCTCTTTTTTCTTGTGAGTGAAAAATCAATAAAGTGGTATAAGCCAGATAGCACAAAATGTACAACTCCCAGACTTCCAATTTATGCACAAAGTGACCTTGACCTATTCTGCAATTTTCAGTCATTAATTTATTATGTACCTCTCCTAACCATATTACTACATACCACAATAAAACCCAAAACTTAATAGCTGAATGTGTTTCCTTTCCTTTACAGAAGCATACTTAGCATGGAGTAAGCTCTTATTTATAACAAAGGGCAATTTTTTTTTCACTATTCACAATCTGACTAAATGATTTACTATCTAGAAACTAGTTGCAGAATACATTTAGGAATTATATGACTGAGTTTTCTGAAAATGTTACTACTGTCTGTACTTTTTACCTTTAGTCTCACAGTGCTTTCTGTGATATTTTCATGAGTATATCACTATATTGAAAGTGGGGAAAAGGCAATGTGAAAACAGTTTGCCAACTACATTTAGATCTTTTAAATTTACTAAATACATCACATTGTCAGTCATAGAACCATAGAATCATAGAATCATAGAATGTTAAGGCATTGGGAAGAGACCTCAAAGATCATGTAGTTCTAACCCCCCCTGCCATGGGCAGGGGCACCTCCCACTAGACCAGGTTGTTCAAGGCCTTTTCCAACCCAGTCTTGAACCTCATAGATTGGTTTATTATGTAAACTGAAATGAGAGGAAGATAATAACTTCGTCTTTCATTAGCCAGTTAAGACACAGAACTTAACTGTGTAATTTAGCCCTGAGAGTGGACAATAACTTTAGATTAAGTAGGCCTCAATGTTTTGGTGCCAGTTATAATGACCAGAATGAGTGTATGGGGGAAACAAGTGGGAAATTCTGTTTCACAGAATCATAGATGCATCCTCACCTTCCCCTCCAAAATCCACCCTCTCCCAGGGACATCTGCCTGAGATGAGGCAACACCTAAATGAGGTTCCCTGGATTATGTATTTATGGTCAGAATAACCTGGTCATTGGCTTCATGTTACAACAGTTCCAGTTCAATTTGCATATCAAACAGTCTCAACACTATTGTGACTGAGGGTGACAGAAGCTGGTATTTCTCAAAACCAAGTTTCTATTTTCAAGCATGATCCCTAAAAGAAACTGTGTTTTATTCTGTTGCATTTCAAGTTCTTCACCAAATTGAACAAGCAGGTAAAACATAAGTAAAGATCTTTTTATATTAAGAGCAGATACTTCCCAGAAGAAGTCTTCAAATGTAACTAAAAATCACTAGTGAAGAGCATGGGCAAAAATAGTTGCCAGTTCTTTATGGTATGTGCTCTGCAGACGGGAGACTGGCAGGAAAAGCATCCCCTCGCACGGGTATGGTGGTGTATCAGACACAATCGCACAGAGTGATGTGAACTACAGACAGCTTCAAAACTGTACTGCATGAATATCCATTGCTTCTTAAAATCCCCAAATCTGCTCGGCAGCTTGCCCTCGATTTCAACAGAAGCAGGATGACGCTCTGTGAGAGTGCTTGAGAGCTGCTCTGCACCTCTGGTACAGAGTGAGCGCATTCATACGGGGAGTCCTGTCACTCCTATTCACTGCCCGGTACACGAAACCCCAGGGAAGTTGTTTCTGGGTCAGTGTCTTGCGCGGTTGTTCCAAAGTCCCGGTCAGGAATCCGGAGGGGACAGACTAAAGACTTTCCAAATGTTTTCAGATTCCCCTCCTTTTACATGCTGGTTAAAATCTGTGGGGGTTTTACCCTTCACCCAAGCCTTCTGCTGCAGTATTGATGGGTGCTCCCCCAGAATTTAGGGGTCTATAAATCATGCAAATCTTTTACTTTTCCTCTTCAAATGTAAACAGCGTGTAAAAAAGACGTCTCTTTTTGTGTGACCCAAATGAAGCTTTGCAGGAAGAGCAGCATCAGACCCACACTGTTTACATCTTCATCCCAGTTGAACAAACGTCAAAACCTAGCTTTATTCAAAGCTAACCACATGCAAGAGCAGGGCTGCTTTGGCTAGCTGGAAACAACAGGTATAAATAACCTCCCGTGCCCTACAAAGCAAGAGCCTGGAAAGGCTCCTTGGGTTGTTTTCTGCACATCAGCCTATGAGCTTGGGGTGTTTTAATGCTCTGTTGATACCACAGGAGCCGATAGAAGCAGGGACAGATTACACTGAGAAGGAGGTAAACAAGTTGTTTACAACTCAGGGAGGCTGCAGCGTATCCTCCTTACATCGGCTGAAAGGCAATGAGAGCATTGGACACTGGGCTGCTGATGGGAAAGGATCGCTGGAGCTGCCAAGCTCTGGATCCAGAAATGTCTGTGGGGCTTCAATAACAGGAAATCACGTGTGCTGTCATTATCAGCTGCTGAGCGAGACAGATGCACCCAGATCAATATCAGTGTCCAATATCAAAGAGCTATTGTGACGGTACCCAGCGTTTTGAACTAAGGAGAACAACAGAACTATTTTAAATTATTAGGGCTGGCAAAAATCCCCCGACTTTCTCTTTTCTGCTTTGTTTTTGTTTTTCCTTTCTGAGGCAGTGGATTCATCACCATTAAAGGAACTGAAAGTCCTCTCTGCCCAAAGTAACTTTGATCATTATTGATCTAATTAAACTCTGTTTGCTTAAGGTTGCAGTGGGACAGGGCTGCAAATCAGCATTCTTCCTGATCTCTTTCAATAGTAAAGAGTATCTGTTCACTCAGCTGGGGAATCAGCATGCCCTTCAGTGCAGCTGAAACTGGACTAAGTTTCCCTTATTATACCATATTTTATGCTGTCTAAAAATACATTTTTGGAACACAGTAAAACATCTCCTGGGCTCTTGTTCCAAACAGGGCTTGGGCAGTAGAAAGGTTCTGCACAGAGACAAGTGCCTCCCTGCACTAACTTCAGAGCTGTAGGGGTCTTGATCACACTATCATTGCTCTACAATGGTGATGTCTGCATTGGGCTTTCTGTTCCTTGTCATTTGTGTTGCCAAATAAAATACATTTGTCAACCTATAGGGTTTTTAATGTTTACATACATTTACACATTACAAAATACGTTTGTAAACAAGCAAGCAATTTTAGCTTTGTGCAAATTATACACAAGGAGATGAAGTCTGTTTTACAAGGAAGCATCTCCCTCCTGATATTTCAGCCCCACTTTTTTGTTTTTTAAACAGTTGGTAGGTTAGGATATTTTTGAAGGGTCTTTTTCTCTTGCGTCATTAAAATTATTGCAAGCTGTAGCAGAGAATTCAGTAGTTCTCAGGCCTGATATGTTCAAAGGAAACTCACAGGTAGAAGCAGGGAGCTTATTTTATAATCAAACAGAGATCCTTCTGTTCTGCAAGGACAACCCCTGCAGAAGGATTCCTAGGATACTTTGGCCCCTCTGATTTCAGATAGAGAAGAATCTGTGACACATGAGAAATGCACCGAGGTGGATCACACGCTTCTTTCCATTGCCTCAGCTGGGTGACTGCTGTGCTATTGGTACTTCAGAAAAGAGCCAACAGTTAAAACCTATATTTGCCTTCTGCCAGTTCTGCTGATGGCTAATCTGTTTGCATTACACACTCTAGCTTGTAATTGCATTGTTGTGTGTCTGTAAACTGTTCACATAATCTTACATATCCTGATAAAAACAGCATAAAAGGATGAGATGGTACAGTCTGCACGCTAGCCCATATATACATTTCTCTTAAGTGTAAGTCAGGTGCTTGAAGGGAGATAAGCAGATTTACCACAGGAAAAGGTCCAGCCTTGATTTTATTCTGGTCTGAGGACTGGCATTGGACCAAGGGAGGTTTGCAGTTTTCACTCCCTTTGGCTTTGTACCAGCAATCAATCAGAGCATGAAGGACTGTCTCTTTTCAAAGCTGGGGAGAGACTTGGGGTGGTGGCAGAATCTGAAGCAAGGGTTTCTCTCATACATCCACACCTGAAGTATTCCTTCATTACTTTTTAAAATTACGCCTTTGGCAATCACCCCAATTCACCTGCCTTTAAAGTAATTGTGCCTGGTTTCCCAGTGCTCCTTCTGCAGTAACTGAATGGAGAGATGGGATAGAATGGCTGCTATTTCGCCCCTGGCCGAGAACTCTTCCGCAAGGAAAGAGTTAAGGCGGACAGCTCTCAGTGCTGCCTGCTGTCGCCTCTCCCCGCGCCTCCGGCCGGCTGCGGGGACCCGGCGGAGGGAGCCTCTGGAGTACAAAGCTTGTCACCCCTGATAAGATAGACGAGTCCTTAATGCAATTCCGCAGATTCCCAGAGGGATATCCATAAATAAACAGGGGGAATACTGAATGGAGGCAGAGGAGCGAGGCCAGGGCGCCGGGCGGCAGCCTTGCCACTGGGCATAAACAAGCGCACTCGCGGCCCCGAGGCCGCCCCTCGCTCCCGGCCGGGGGAGCAGCCGCCCCAGCCCCCGCCGTCCTGCCGGGAGCTCACAGCCTTCCCCAAACTCCCCCTCCCGGCTTGCTCCGAGCTCGGGCTGCGGGGGCTCGCCCGCCTCCTTTGGATGCGCCGGTCTATTTTTACAACTCACTGAGAGCCCTGGTTTCCTCTGGCAGATCCACCACTAATACTATTACCCGACAGAGGAGAAAAGGAACGAAGCTGCTAAAATAACTGTGCATCACCGAAATAGAAGGAAAAGGCATTTTAGGTCATGCAATCCATGCCCTGAGCGACAAAGGTTGCTCCTTACAGAATAAATCTGAGAAGACTGTAGGTCAGCTTTATATTGATGTATTGGACTCCTGTTGAGAAGAGTTTTCAGTCCGTTTGGGTGCCTTTTTTTCAATTTTATTTTTTTTTTTAATTGTAAGAGAAACACTGTCCAAAATGATAGTATGTACTGGCACAATGTCAGTAGTAACTGTTTACTCCAGGGCAAAACTTAATGCCTTTTCCTTTATTCCTTTTCTGACTGTTTTAATGACATAAAAACTTGCTCTCTGAAATATAGAAATGTTCTGCAAGGTCACTTGCACAAAATGTAATAAAGGAAGCTTAGTGTTTCCCAGAAGAAGATTATGTTTGAATTTCTCTGTTCTTCTCTCTTTATTTAAACTACTGTCTGGTTCACTTTGGCAGGGTTCATCTGTGAAAGTCACACAAGTCCTGGCTGCCCTCTCAATAATCACATGTTGGGTTTCAGAGTGTTAACATGTTTCAGTCACTGAAGCAGATATTTCAGGGCTTCTCTGACCTTCTATAAATCATAGAATGTTGTAAAAATTTATGATTATCAAGTGACTGTCATTCCTTGGGTGCTTAGATAGTCAGTTATATCCAAAATGACCTTCAGTGTGTCTCCTGCCCTTCTGATCATTTATCAGTTTATTAATTCTTCATCTGTGAAGTTGGAATTAAGAAGGGACCCAGACAACTCAACCAAGGGGGAACCTTCTCCATGGTGTAGCCTGGCTGGAACCCCCGGAATCAGTGAAAGAAAATTGGAGGTAGAGCTGGAAAATAACAACTAAAATGCTGGTGTTGCCAAGATTTTCTGCACCTCAGCTGAGACAATTTCATGGCTGCAGTTACATCTGTATTCCCAGACTTGAGAGCATTTCCATGTTTCTGAGCCCGAGTATGTGCTCTGGCCATATCCTAACTCCTAATTCTGCACCAGAGCCAGATCTTCACACCAACTTTCTCCAGTGTGTTCCTGCATGCCCAAGGACATGAAGCCCTGTGGGTGAGGGCTGACTGGGATTGGTGGCATGCTCCCTATGGCACTTGTCCGCTCCCGCAGAGCACAGAAGTGCTAAGTCTAGATGTGAGTTTCTCCTTCTGTCCCTTCTGATCCAGTGGAAAGGCAAACAGATTATCTTTAATAATTGTTTCTTTAGAACTGCTAACAGTTCAAACATTCAAAATGTAATGGAGAATGGAAATGGAGAAATAGTGCTTGCAGACTCAGGAGCAGGCAGGAGGTAGTTTAAGAAGCTGTTTCTAATCAGCTCTCAGCTGTTGGTTTCTACCTCCCAGCTGAGACAGCACCTGATGTGTCCTAATTTTGATATGATAAGGTTGGGCCAAACATGAAATCCAAATGTGCAAGAGCCATCAACAGAAAAGTCTGCAAAATGTTTTTTAATACAAAGATTTAAAACTGATATCATCATCAGAGGAGGGAGTTTTGAGGAGAGAGCAGGAATAGATTACAAATAGCACACCTCTGCCATTTGAGATAAAGTGAACTCAATTTGCAACTCAATGCTATAGTACCTATGACAGGTAGCAGAACATTTTTGATTTATTGTAAGAGAGCAATGGAAAGCATTCCACACAGGTAGCATGTTAAAGTGTTTACCTGTGTGATAAGTTTTTTAGTTATGAAAAAAAAATATACTTTTTAATCAGGTTTGCAAATGAGATAACCATGTTGGGGGTATGTTACTATGAAGGTGGAATATGAATTAAACATCTTTACAATTATATAAGGAACAATAGCTGATAGACTAAATTTAAGCGATAATTCATAGTATAAGCTCTATGGAGTACCAAGAGAAGGTGAAAGGGAAACAACAATATTTCAAATGATTAAAGAAGAGAAACAGGAGAAGATAGCACAGTGGTCCAGAAGTCTTGGGAAGAGCTATAAAGAAGTAATTACTGAAAGCAGTAAGATGTTTGAAGGCGATTTCTTCGGCTGGAGCCTTCTTGAGATACACAGATATCATTGAGGGCACTGGTGCAGGTAGAAGACAGGGTGGCCTGAACCCTCTTAGAAAGTGAAGAGCAGAAAACTGAGACAAGAATTGTGAACAACAAGAAGTCAAGATGTCAGAGCATGCAGAGGAACAAGAGATTTAGAAAAGGAGTTGAAGAGGATGAAAGCAGTGATAGCATGTCTGTGCTGAACTTTTCAATAAGTAGTTACCAAAGTTCAATGAGAGAGAAAGAGAGCTAAGTATAAGAAGGCTGAAGAACGTAAAGAAACTTACAGAGACTGGGACAAGGCAATGGGGGTTAGATGCTACTGTTGTAGATGGAATGACAAAATACTACCGATAAACCAGAAAAGGACATGCAAAGATACTCACAGCAGAGGAAGCTATCTGGTGCTGAACTTTTCCCAGATGGTTTCAATGACTAGGCATTTGGCAGAAAAGGGAGTTAAATATTGCTGACATTTATTATAGTTTATCTTCTAGATAAACTATCTAGATAAACTATCTACTAAAATCTCCTAGATTTTTCTTTAAAATTAAATAATGGTGTGGAGAAATGTATTTGTCTTTTACAGCTGTTTTGTCTATTAAAAGTGTGAATTTAGCCCTTTAAATTTCTGTTTGTAGCAGCACTTCAATGCCTTACTGGGTCCTTCTAAGTAGCTAGTATGTAATGGCTCCTTACAGGCATCTGTTCAAACTGTATCCAATTAAAAAAAAATAAATCTGGTAACAAACTGCTTGCAGTTTCAGCTGGCCGGCAGGTATGGATTCTACTCTCATAAAAGCCTTATTCTTGCTCTCAGGTCTGTTTATGGCTATCAGCTCAGGAAAACTATATCATGTAAACTTTTAAGTCATATAGCCTTTAAATTTATCTAATGTTTTCATCTGCAAATAGCATTAGAACAACATCAAGACACTAAAGAAAACAAGACAAAACATCTCAGAAACCTAAAATGTGGTGAGATACCTCATTATGAAATATTGCCAAGAGTTTTTGTGAGTTAAGTGCATAACATTTCCTTGGTTTTGGGGATAAATCTTTTTGATTTCTGCTAAGGTTGACAGGCTTCTTGTTTTCCGTAGCCACAAAACAAAAACAAAATCTCTGTCGGTGATGATACCTTCCACCTCATGAGATCTGGAAAAATGCTTCCCATGCTTCAGACCTACTCAGCATGAGCACTATTAGTATCTGTGTAGAATAGTGCAAGGTGTGGAGCTCTAATAATGGCATTATGGCAGAATTTTTGGCAAGTAAATGTGCTATGGCAAATTTTTACACTAGAACCTTCCTGTGATTTGTGAAAGCAAACACTGCAGGCAGTGGCAGCAGTGGGGCAGGCAAGTGTTAGAATTCACACTTGTAAAATTTACAGGGACAAAAATCGTTTTGCAGGTGTACTACCTAATACTTGTGTGCACCCAGTTGCTGGAGCATATAAGTGTGAGCCAGGGGCTGGAATGCTGGTCAGGAACTGGGGAGTTGGTGCCCACCCTGAGGCTGCAGTGAGGGGCTTGCCTTGAGAGGGAGAGCTCTTGGCTCCGTCTGTAAAACAGACCCTTATATGGTGTCAAGCTTGGAACTCTGAAATGTAGGTATCTCTAAACACTGCATTTTCTTAATAGGTTATTCAGGAAAAAAAGTGTATGCTTAGAAAATGCATGCATTTAAGATAGAAACCTGCTATGAGATCTTTAGCTAATGTAACTCATAATGAAGAATCAGACACTTTTAATTGTCAGACATAATCTCCAGCTCTGTATTTACTACCCATCTGCTCAGGGGGTTATACTTGCTAGCAGATTTACTGGGGGAGCAGAGCAGGGAAGAACAGGAGTGGGAGAGGTGTTGGAAGGAAACAAGAGCCCCTCCTGGGGCTGCTAGGACTGAAGCAGCCCTTGTCACTGTGTGCAGCTCCTTTCCCTCTTCAGGCTGCAGATGCAGGGGAGTGTAGCTTCTTTTGAAAATCACAACACAAAACTTTAAAAATTATATACTCTTTGGTCCCAAATTAATTATCCTTCATTTTTTAATGTTCTCAGAAGCATAGGTTTGTAAATGGATACATACATTAATTGATCATTTTCATCTTTAATGATGACTGCTATTAAGCATGATACAAATTGATCACTGGTATAGCAATATCCAGAACTAGGATTTCATTGGAGTTTGTTGGCTGCTGACTTTGTTTCCATTTCTGCTGTGCTTTCCTAGTAATGTGCTTTTCTGATAATAGGATAGGAAATCAGTCACTGATTTCCCTTTCAGAGGGAATTCATAAGCATGGCTTCCTGTTAAAAATATATGATTATAAAATACCTTATTATTGATTCTTAGAGCTGACCACATAATTTTATTCCATCTATCTGTGCCAAATAAGCTTCATAGAACTGATAGCCTTTAGGTATCAATATTAAAGAATTTTTGGTTAACTACACCTTACTTGATGAGTTATACCTTAGTGTTTCAGATAAGCTTTGTATCAAAAGTCATATAGCCTAATGAAGAAGAAGGCAGAAGTGCAGTCATTTTAGACACCTCTCTGTAGTTCAGGCCACTAGCTATAACATACTAATTCCAATAATTCTGTATAAGAAAGAGCTACTTTAAGATTTGTCACAATCAAATCTCCATGTGGAATATAACTGGGAATACAAAGATCCAAATCCAGGATATACAAACTCTGCTGCATGGAATGCTTTGTCACTTGAACCTCTGTATGCTACTCATAGTTTAGGGGTGGGAGGGGGGCATATGTTATCTCTTTACTTTCTACATAAATACCAATCCACTGAGAAGCTGAGTGTAGTGATTCCTTTTCTAATCAGGCAAACAATTTTGTGCAAAACCCAAGCCACCTTTCTCACTGCCCGTAGTGGTGAAGAGGCAGAGTGGGGCCTGGCTTACCCGGGCCCCCGTCCTCCCAGCCCTCCCTCCATGTAAACACCACGGGGTCGGAATGCTGCAGGAATTTGGGGGCGGGAGCCAGCCTTTGAGGGGAGCGGGAAGGAGCAGCTGCTTTGTGTGACAGGCTGTCATCCACAGCTTACTTAGCTCATTTGAAGCCAGGGAACCTTCTAAGGCTACAGAAAGAGGCTCCCCAGGAAGCTTGCAAGGCTCCAGAGTGAGGCTGGAGGGGAGCTGCCAGGCAGCTCCTCCTTGGTGCTGAGAGCAGCCGTGGATGCCACGTGTTCGCAAGCAATATGATGCCGACACATCTCGCCCTCGCTGTTGTGTGGGGAAAAGCAGACTCAAAACACATATGGCCTCTGTTCCCCCTTCAGAACGCAGCAATTCACATGCAGAAATACCATGTGCTGCTAAACTTATGGTAATTTAATGTTTTTAAGTCAATCTTAAAACAGTTGAAAGTGTGTGATGGTAACTCAAGTCCTGCTTCTTGAGTTTCCACTTAGTTTAACACAAAAATCCAACCTAGGCTTTCATTTACACTTTCATGGTCAGGTCATCTATCAGGATTGAATTAATTTCTCATGACTATGTTTTGTTTAGAGCACGTTAAGATACCCTCTAACTGTAGACAACTCTATGCTGATATTAACCAATAGATAAGAATTGAAAATAACTTTCTAGTTGAGCACCCATGGGGATAAGTCAGAAGGACAGTCTATAAATCAAGTTAATACTTCCACCTTCTTTGCAGATTTGTCTCATTTTAAGATATCCTGTATTGCAGAGAGACTTCCTTAAATTGATTGGTGAGAACATCCTATTCCTTTGGAACAGGAGCAAGTGTCTCCTTCACTACTGGTGGTTTTGTGTCATTTTATGAAAATGCAGTCTTAATTCTGAGTTTCCTGGAGCTCTATCACATAATGTTTGTCATACATTCAAGCTAAACCTCTGCACCTGCAAATTCTACTTAGAAGAGGGAAAATACAGGGAAGCCCACGTGACACACACACTAACCCGGGGAAAATAAATTTGACTAAATTGAACCAAAATGTCATTCTTTTGCCACCAAATACATTTAGTGTCTGAAAACAGACCTAATTATCAGGACTCCCTAAGCACACTGAATAACACTTTAAATAGACACTGATCTTCATATCATTAGTTCCACGTTAAGAAAACTGAAATGCCCTTTAATTATCCAGATGTAGGAGTATATAAGATGGTACTAAATTTTGCTTAAGTACAGACTATTGCTAAAAAGGAAGCCAAAATACATAATTACATTGGCATTAGCATTCTATAGTTGTGTGATATCAAACTGCACAATGGCTGGAACATTCTGTGAAGGGCAATGCTGTCTGGGTAATGTAGCAGAAACACTTATCTAATAGCAGGCCCTCCTGTGCCCTCTGTCAGGGCGCCAGCACATTAGTCCTATTATCAGCCTCCAAATCCTGGAGGCTTCCACATCGCCTCTGCTGCCAAAAGAAACAGTCTTCCCTGTTACTGGAGCAAATGTCTGTACACATAAATGAAACTGAAGAGTAATTAGATTACAGTGTTTCCGACTGACCCCATGCAACAAAATATTCGGTCTGTCTAATTTACATTAGTAAAGATCCCATTACGTTTACAGCATGCTTGGTTTAGTTCACAGGTCAGGTGTTTTCCATAACACATTCTAAACAGACTATTTCAGTCAAGTAGACAAAAAAAGTCGAGGTGACTGCTCATAATTATCTTTAAAAGCACTGTTTGTCTTTTCTTCCTCCTGCATTATGCAGGGTTTTTTCACATGGGATTAGTATTTGATAGGTTCAGGGTTTGTTTGTTTATTTCTTTTGCAGTTTGAACTGAATAGGTAAAAAAATGAGAAACAATAACAAATACCTGTCCAACCACCACCACCAAAAATCCATCAGAAGTTATTTAATGTCTTTAGCTCCCTCATTAGAAGCATATTACAATACTCTGTCATTGTGTGACAGGCATATTTGAAACAATTCTATTTAGAAGAAGAAAAAGGCAACCAAGCTTTTATATGGGATCTAAACCACATACACACAACCCCCTCACCAACCTCAAATTAAAAGAGATGTCTTGCTTTAATTATTTTTAACAAAACAAATGCCAGAATGCACTTTTCATGAATAAATCTATCAGTTTATTGATAAGTATTCTCGTCAACATTGTGGAGTAAAAAACATCTGTTCATTGGAACACATGTAGTTGAATTCATATTAGCTTGTATAAACAATCTATGTAATATTAAGCCCATCATATTAAAAATAAATCAGTCAGTGATCAAAGAAGGCAAGAGTCAAGGGAGATAATTTTTTATATGGTTTAGATTTCATGTTTATAAAATTCCAAAATATTTTCCTGAAACCTGAAATAATATTGATCCCTTCATTCTTTTGAGTCAATTTAAATGATTCTTTATAGCTTGAAGAATTTGTAGGTGAGAGAAAAAAACACAAAATCTTGTTATATTACTATTTTAGATTAAGCATTGCCATTTGTGCAAGACGCTCCTCTCCTACAAACTATTCCTGGAACTGCTCATGGGAAGAGTGGATTCTGATGCAAATAAAAGCTGTCAGATATCAATCTGTAAATTCCTGTCACTTGTCAGAGGCCCTAAGGAGCACTCCATTTAAGGCAAGACAGCTTCTTGGGTTATTTGATGAGTTCATTATAAAAGAACCAAGGGTTCAACAACTAATTTATTTACAATGGTGAATTCTGTTTCTGCAATTTTATGAAAAAATCCATTCAAAAATAGTATAATGTGACATGACATCTTTTACACACATAGTTATTTTCTGACTTTAAAACAGTTATTTTGTATGGTTCTGAGTGTGTCATTATTGACAGTAGAGGTTACCACTACTACCTTGCATATATGGGGCTTCAAACTTGCTCTTCAAGTAACTGAGAATCATATTTCTGACTTTTTTTCCCTAATCTGCTTCTATACTGGGAACAAGCTGTGGATACTGCAGAACATCTTCTCCTTCCTTTAAAACAAACTTCGTTTTTTCAGTCACAGAAAAGACTAGTAAGGTGTCAGAAACAAGTTACCGATAGCTATCAGGCCTTCCTATAATCCAGTGGTCTGGAAAAGAAAAATGCAGTGAATTGTAGGTTAAGAGCAAAGTCTTCCTTATCTGAGCAACAATCACTCTGGGGAGAGAAAGAAAAAAAAACCAACATATTTATTTGCATTTAGAATTAGCTCTCTTTCCTCTTCACAAAACTAACGCAAAAGCACTGGATGAGCACCCCCAGATAATCAGTGCCTCAGAAGAACATGCAAGCACCTCACTTCCTAGCAAATAATTATGTGTACACTGCAAGGGATGAATCCTGATTTCCAGTGATTCCTGCTTATAGTCAATTGATGGTTTAGTTTCCCCTACAAAGGCTGCACTGTAAGTGTAGTGTTACATCATCTTCACTCTTGTTACATCATCTTCACTTCTTGGTTTAGTTACCTCTGACTGTTTCCATATCACTTCCTGCATTTAAATCTCAACACCTCTTCCCTTCCTTGCAATACAGACATCTTCTGGTATTTCCTATGCACACCACAGTATCTGCATTCTTTTTCTTTGCATGGCCTGGTACAGTAACTCTGGCTGTAGTGTTTTAAAACTTTGCCTTTGGTAGGATAGCAAGCTAAAAATGTCCTTTTTAAATTTTCCCTTGGCAGAATAAAGTGATGGGAAGAAAGCTGAGGAGATGTCACCTGCAGTGGAAGTGGGAAATTTGAGTTTAATTCCTTGTTCTGCTCCAAGTATTTACAACATCCTTTGACAAGTGATTTGACATAAGTTTTCTATATGAAACATGAATGTAAGACCAATTTTATGCTTGCCATGCTGCTAGTTTTGCATGGCATAGCACAGTGATGACCATGGTGATGAGGGACACATCAGTGGAAATGCACATAGGGAATGTCAGACAAGCAGAGAAAAAAAAAGTGTTGATTTTATCTTCTAAAGAGGAACTGGGTTAATTCTTAGGAAAATCTATTTGCAAACAAGCATGTGCAATCCCGTTATGTATAGACTAATGTTTTTTCTTTGTCTGTGAATATTCATGCAATCAATTTTAATTCACCTGGAAGAGTGCTTTTATGGTAACAGAGATGGAAATTCATGTATGAAGACAGTATTTCTGAGTAAACACTGTAAAGCTGCACTCGGGCTGTTCTCACCTAGATACTGGGTGCTGCTTTGTTGCATGAGTTAAGGATGTGGATATTCTGAGATGAGAAGAGAAGAAAGTGTGAATTCCAGTGGCTTTCATAGAACCTGGGATACATCAGGCAACACAGGCAGGAGCAGCAAAGAGAGGCGATGTAACAGTAGGACAATGGTGATAGTAGTAGTAAATTCCTTTTCCCAGAAGCACATTTAGTACATTTCAACCTCAAAAGGCAGCATGATGTGCCTGTGGTGTGGTACAATACCTAGGGAGAAAGATCAGCCTCTCAGAACAGCTGAAGGAGACACTGTGTGCTGAGGACTGAACTGATCCTTATACTTCTGTGTCTCTCTGCTCGCAGGGTGAAATTGCAGTTAGCCCTGCATTATAAAAAGGCTCAGGGTTCTGAATTCATCTTGTGTAATTATGGGATTACTGAGGATGCCTAAATTAGGAAGGTAGCCACGCTCCCTCTACAGGCCTTTCTAACTATGAGATATAGGGACTGTCAATATAGACAGATATATGCAATCTGTCTACACACTTTTCATTGCTGTGCGTTGTATGGTGCTTTTGATGGACAACCTCTTTTCACATCACCCTTGCACAGTCCTTGCTGAAGATGGCAGCTTCCATGATGTCTCTTTTTGACTGGTTTCAAAATTATTTTTATGCTTTCTTCCACATTCCCCCAATCACAGTTTTTTCTCTATGCTAACCAAATCCCCTAATTCTTGCAAGTCAGCATGTAAAATCCTGAAACAGTCCTGTGTTCAGCATATTCATTTGAATTTACCTACAGCTATAACCTATCCTGTTGTGTCCTGTATCTTACTAGTTTTTCCTCTGGTCTATTGTTTTTTCAAGTCCCACAGTTCCATTCCCATTGGAGACTCATTCATAACCTCATTGAGGCAGGAATTACAGCATTTATACATGTCACACCTTTGTTAAAATAGCCAATGATGTGACCAATCACACAGCAAGAAATGAGGGTGCTGCAACTGAATTGTGAAGAAAAATACTCTGAGACCTGCATTTGCATGATTACGTCCAGTTCAAATAAATCCAGGGTTCTTATTTGTTAAGCAAGTGCTACAAATCCATAAAAATTTATAATAATAAAAATATTGGTGGACAAGGAATTGGCTGGTCACAGTCAAAGCATTGTGGTCAATGGCTTGATGTTCCAGTGAGACCAGTGATAATTGGCATTGCTCAGGGGTCAGTATTGGGACTGGTGCTATTTAACATCTTCGTTGGAGGACAGCAGGATTGAGAGCACTCTCATCAAGTTTGCCAATGACACCAAGTTGTGTAGTGTGGCCAACATGCAGGGAAGGATGGTATCCAGAGGGACCTTGACAGGCTTGAGAGGTAGATCTGTGCAGATCTCATGTTCAATAAGGCCAGGTGCAAGGTCCTGCACATGTGTTGGGGCAGTTGCAAACATGGATACAACATCATGTATGATGAGTGGATTGGGGGCAGCCCTGAAAGAAAGGTTTGAGGGCACTGGTGGATTAAAAACTGAATATGATCCAGTAGTGTGTGCTTGAGACCCAGAAAACCAACTGCATGCTGGGCTGCATCAAAAGAAACATGGCCAGGAGGTCAAGGGAGGTGATTCTCTTCCTCTTCTCTCGCAAGGTACCACGTCCAGCTCTGAGCCACCCCCCTAAAAAAGTCACGGACCTGTTGGAGCGAATCCAGAGAAGAGCTACAAAAATTATCAGAGGGCTGGAGCACCTCTCCTACGAAAAAAAAGACAAAGACATTTCAATGCCTCCAACCCTAGAACAGGAAGGGTTTTCCTGTAAATTGTCAGAATATTTTTCCAGATACCTGACATTATCATGTGTACTAATGAGTGTTTCTAACATATTTTAATCACCCTTAAATTCCTGCAATTCCCTTTGTAAACTTTGTAAAATATGGAAGCCAGTTTCCAGTCTACATAGATTATTAAATATCATACTCAAATTTACTTTTTTTTTCCTTCACTCAAAAGGCTACACTGACTTATCTGGAGCTGATATTTGACGTTTCAAGTACTTCCTAGTCTAAAATAATCCACACAGAAAAAATTTACACTGAATCTTGAAAGTTTCTAAATATACCACTACCCAAAATAATCCAGCATGTCCTGGACTAATCAAGGCGGTTCAATGGTGCTCAGTCTAGCAGTGAAAAATGCAGCAATGAATTTCAAGAGAAATTGTTAAATTTGACAGAACAGTCTGGCATGCAATTTAAGAGTAGTTACTCATGTGTTCTGTTAATTTTGTTCTCACCACTATCTAACCTAAAATTACAAACCATGGAAAAATGAATAACATTTAGACTTTTTATCTCTTATATTCACTGTAAAGTTTCTCTTCCCAGGAAAAGTATAGCAGAAACATGTGACTGGACTAGCCAAAAACCAGGAACAACTTGGCCAAATCAACATTATTTTTTAAAAAAAATTTCAAATAGAAAAGCTGGGAGGTGTACATGACATAACTGTAATCCAATCAATCTTCATCTTGCTCACATGCTTAAAATATTTTGTTTTCCTTAATTAATTCATGCATTCAAAGTCCATCAGAAGCAAGGAAACTTTCTGGTTGTACACAAGCAAGGAAAAAGCTTCATTCTCTGTTTAAAAAGAAGAAATATTTCAGAGAAACCAAAATATTGCAGCAAGAATTGCAAGAACTTCTTGCATAGCAATTAGACCTTTCTAGCAAGAAATTTTTCATTGGAGTTTACTTCCTTTTTGCCTTGCAAGGCATTTCAGGTCTTCTTACACAAAACCCCCTTTTCTTCTGAAGAGAGAAAAATATGTCTCTTCCTTAATAATTCTAAAAATAGGACCGATTTTAGGATGAAAACAACATTTGCAACTAGAATGACTGGAGGCTCCTGTCACTGGAATTACTGCTCCAGGTGTAAGCTGTAGGTGTGACGACAAATGCTTAGAGTATCATGACATGATGAAATGTATTTCTTTCCCTTATTCAGGTAAATAGTTATTATTAGTCATACTGAAAATAGTGGACTAAACCCTGAAGATTTACTCTCTGCTTAATCAGTTGTCAGGCAAACCTCTTGGGAAGTCAATAGGATTCTGCCTGGGAAGGAGTTTATTAAAGCCCTTAAAATTGAAATATATTCGTAAGATTTGCAGGATCATGCCTCTAATTTAGCATGCACTGAAAATGTTGAGGGAAACTTGGTCAATCAAAAGGCTGTAGAAAGGCTGAGCTGAGCAGGCACAATTCCAGCCAGCCTCTGGATGTTGTGGGAGTAGTGCAATGGAAAGTGACTGATGTAGCTTGACAGAACTCTTTAAAATGACACATTGAGCTAGATTCAGTGAAAGGGTAATGGACAGATGGTTTTGATTTTCAGAAATTTAATGGCTATTTGACATTTTTTGTCATTAGTGATCCTGTTTAAAACTTTATTGAATAGTGATAATTTTTATTTCCTGTTTTAACAGAACAATAGCTTTGCTATCACTACAGCCAACGAATGGGCATATATGCATGGCTTGAAATATGAAATTACAATTTCAGTGAGTAACCTGAAGTCCTTTTTCCTAAAAAAAGGAATTCCTTTAACCTGAAAAGACATTTTATTCATACATTTTATAATGCTCTACTAAAAATCTGGATATGAATTTTTTTATATTGTTTGCTTATATATGTCATCAATATTCCAACAGAAAGCTCATGACTGCAGAAATGTTAATATTGACTTCTCTTTTCTTTATTTCCTTGCAAAACCAATGCTGCTTTATTTGCTACAGAAAGATAAGGTTGCTCCAAGCATTAAAGTTGATATTATGAGAGCTATATGCTCTTACAAAAAGACAAGAATAAAAGTTCAAATTTGTGGCCTACTGACTGTGGTGGTGTCCTTTTGTAGCGTTATTGTTTACTGATGGGTTCATGTTATCAGGCACCTTCCATTTTCATTACTTATAAATGGTACAAGGCTTATTTCATTATTTATTTATTTAGATGCCATGTTGTTTTTTTGAGTTAGTGAGTATCCAGGTAACTTCTGGAGTTTGATGCAAAAGGGCAGATTATCAGCTCCACTTAGCTCACCCATTTTCACTGAAATGCATCAAAGCCTCTCTTGGGTATATGATTGCTGGCTGACTGCTGGCAGGAAATCTTTGGTGCTGTAAGAGTTTCCTCTGTCCCTCTGAATTGAACACTTCCCAGTTGTCTGCATTAGAAAAAGGAGTAGGAATATGCTTTCCTGGCAGTCCAGCAGATCCAGCCCATTAGGGCATTTTGAGGTTTTCCTGAGGCTGCTTCAGCTTGGAGTGTGGAGAGAGCTGAGAAGGTGAGTGGCCGTGGGGCAACCTCTGCCCTTTCCCACCACCAGCACGACTGGCTCCCAGATCTTGACCAGACTTGACCTTGCTGCACTGCCGAGTGTGACAGCCTGACAGTGTGCTTTCTGGGAAGGAAACCCTTCCTCCCGACCAGAACACCATGTTTACATTCTATCTGCTTGCTGCTAGCCCTCCAGGATGGCTCTTAGGTATGGCGTGATTCAAACCGGAGTAGCAGCTCAAGCATGTCGTGCTGGTGGGTATAGGAACCAGGTGCAGGGTGGCCCCAGATCAGCAGAGGCTTAGCATATTGCCACAAGGATATCCACACTCCCAAAGGGGTGAGGGGATGTCCCCTGGCCCCACACTGCTGCTATCAAGGCCTGACCTTGGCCTCACCTTTGGGAGGAAAGAAGCTAGCAACTCTCCATTCCCACTACCAGGTGTCATGATGCAAAACTACACATCTGGATGGGAAGTTAAAGTATGTGCTGGACATACATGTTAGAAAATTTAAAAAGTCCCCAGGTTTAATCTGAGGCATGAACCTGATCAGAAAGGGCTTTCCTGCTGCCTAGGCAAGTGCTATTGAGATTAAAATTTTCTCTGAGAGTAGACACCCTTCCAGGTTAAATACATAACACATAATAAAGCTTGTCAGCATTAACTAGCTGCAGGACAGAAATCAGCCAGATATTGCTTGCCACTCTACCTGGTTGGAACCAAAATATCGGTGTAGAACAAAGATTTTCTTTTTTTTTTTAAACAAGGAAAGAATCTTTTAAAGAAGAGAATCATTGCTAATGTTAGAGCTTTTTAAGTACTTCTTTTTATTTTACAGTAGTTCTAATTTTCCTTAATGATTTGTCATGGCTGACAAGTCACCATTGTTATTTATATAATTTAATTTTAAATATTTTGCATCTGTGAGCAAATAACGTTATTAGGGTGTAGATTAACGCTTTCACTTTTGCAGTGAAAAACCTGTTAATTTTTTTCCACAGTGCTTTTACGAAGGCAACACAATTCTTAGTTCCAAATTGAAGGGATTATCCTGTACACTTCTTCAGTAATGTCTCTAGTGAGGCTGGTAGGAAGAATGCCAAATGAGCTACTATTATTTCCCTGTAGCATGACAACCTCTTCAGAAGGAATAATTGGCTCAGGCCAAGAACTTATTTCATGTATATGGCAGAATTACTGACCCAAGCTGGATTTGAACCAGCAGCCATAAGATTTAAATAGGAGATGAAAATTGATCTCAAAATAACCTCAGCAATCTAAGCCAAGGAAGCAACAAAAGGATGAATGCTTAGCACTGCAGAAAAAATAAATATTCTCTTTTAGAAAACAGACCTTGTCACAAGAAGTGAATGCTCATACATCACCTAGAACCTGAAGCTGAAGAATATGCCTCTGCTGGTAAACATAAACAAAACAATAAGAAATGGCTCACTGTTTGTATATATTTACAATATTATCACATATCACATATATAATGTGTCATATCTCCCAAGTTTAGCAAGTATTCATTGTGATCTTTAGCAAAAGAGTAGCTTCCTGAATTCCTGGATTGTATTCTTCATGGAAAGTTGGGGTCCCCCACAAAACTTGGTTAGCAGATGGATAAAATTCAGACTGTGAAAATGGCCCCGCATTCCAGCTAGGCAAATAGAGTAGATGAAAACCATGTCATCTTGGTGTCTGCTTGTTTTCTTGTGCTTTCGGGAGTATACTGCTGGACAAGCCACACTGGGATCAGATGTTCAAACAGTCTGTTGCAAAAAAATCAGGGATGAAGAGATTTTTCTCACAGAAAGAGTTCTAAAAGGCCTTTGACAAGAGAATTAGGTTCTTGCCTGTGTGACAAACATTCTAACCATGCAAGAGGATATGTTCTGCTCCTGGAATCCAGTACGTAATTTACAAAGAAAAAATAGTGTCAGTCTACAGGACCATCCACTAATCTTCTTGTTTATATCACAGGTAATATGTAAGTGCTTTTCAGAGCTAATCCTGTCAGCCATAGCATAAATGCAAAGGCCAATAAGATTACTTGGAGATGAAGCATTTTAATAGCATGACACAGTCAGGAAGTAAAGAGATTATGAAAGGCAGCAAGTGGCATTGATTTTATTTTGCAGCTTGGTCTGAATGTCTTAAACTTGATGAGTCTTGTAATCAATCTTGTTTGAATTTTGTATGAGATTTTAGCTCATCCAGAGGCTAAGAAAATAAACAATTTCAAAAATCAGAACATTAAACCACAAATCATGAGAGGGAAGAAAACTGCAGTGTAAGTCCCAATAGTGAAATCCTCTTTGCTGGGCCTCGGAGATACCTGCCAGTGTTCAAAGGATGAATCTGTGAAACAGATGTGCAGAAGAATTACTGTGATGGTGCCCACCTGGAAGCATGGGCTCTTCAGAGAGAAATCAGATTCTGTAAGTGTGTTGTTAGACAGTCTCCAGGCATTTGCATCTATGGATTTGTTTTTCTCCCTTGTCACTCTGGACCATTCCCAGTGAGGACTGTGTTATTCTGTTGTGGTTTTAATATGAAGACACACATCTAAAACAGAGATTCAAGCTTTGATTCTTCTCAAAGGAGTCTCGTTCATGCAACAAAACTGCTTTGCCAATCAAACTGATACAAAGGGACAAGCAAGGCAATAGGCCTTCAAAGCTGCACTGTTGCTTCAAATCAGAACACTAATGTAGAGGAGAGAATGTGTCCTAAATTGCCAGATTGGTGAAATTAATGCCCTCATTTTGATCTATGAGGTCTTTCGGACAATCATCATCCTGTAAGAGCTGTTATTCCTTGCTATAATACTACTGTGAAAGTTCTCTACAACCTGCATAGAAACAGAGAACTATTTATCTGCAAGGAGGACTGTTTTGGAGAGCATGGAGAAAATCTAGATCAACAGACCGCATACCAACAGTCTGGTTTTCTGCCACAGAAGCCTTGAGTATGGTGGAAGAAAGTACTGTGTTTCATGAAGTTGACCAGCAGGACTAAATTAACAAGAAATTCATATATGCTCTTTTCATAGAACAGGACCAGTTGACATATCTTTTGCCACACTTTGCTCTCCAAAGTGTTGGATTATATCCAACGTTTTTTCATAAAACACATAAAGTCTGTATCTGAGATAAACCCATGCTTTTCTTCCTGTCTAGGTACAGCCGCATATTTCCACTAATGTTTGCAAATCCAATAGATTTTAATACATTTTTAGTCTGTTCAATTTGAAATTAAACCCTTATTCTCTGTTCCTGCAGATAGATAATTTGTTTCTGTGACAATCAGCTTTTACCTAGAATTTATGCCAAATCTTCCAGTGCACTCATTTTGTGTGCTTATACTTCCATTTCATACTTCCAGGCTAAATGAGAGGGCAGTTACATTCCCCTCAGGTTGATAACCGAAACAAAAGAAGAAACAGCATAAGAGTGGGCAGGGAGTAGCTAATACAATTGAGAAAATATCCTTTAATGCTGTGAAGTAAGAGGCATTGGTTGAATGTGAAAGATAACAGCAGAAATATGTTGAGCACAGGCAGAGAAGTAACAGCATGCTAAGCAGAAAGCAAGAAGGAGGACTGGATGCTGGTGAGACCATCATCATAAAGAGTGTACAAACAGTGCAGAAGCAGTTCAAAACACTCATGAATAAAATAAAAGTCTTGTGGTAGAAGTAGAGAAAGATTTGCAAGTAGAGATGACAAAGCAATGCATCCTACTGCCTACTGACTTTGCTACAGAGTTTAGGGGCATTGGACCATATGGACTTTTTCTGCCTATACAAAGGATTGCATAAAACAAGTATCCGACTCCACCATTAGTTTCTCCTAACACAGAGATCCCTAAAACACTGGCTAACTGCTGAGGACAGACAGACATTCCTGTATGCCGTATAGATGACCATCATTGCATGGTTCAGCCCTGTCTTTAGGGCCACTCTCTCCTGTAAGGGGATGGGCTGAGATTTGGCATCATCCAGATTTATAAAGCATTTTAAAGCATGACTTCCACTGAAGCCTTAGCTCTTAATTTCATAAAGGCTTTTGGTATTTTCAGCTTCCTCAAATTTTTGAATCAAAACATCTGTATTTTTTTGCAATGCACTACTTACCTTAACTGGTGTATAAATTATCATGCACAACTCCTACAAATTATTCTCAAACTCCACTTTTGCGATACATGTGTAAGAAGCAAATGAGTTACATGCTAGTTTTGTGGGGAAGAAGAGTGGAGGAGCACGGTAAAGCTGTTAGGAAGGAGTGGAAATCCAAGACTGCACAAATATTTTTTTTCTGTGAATTTGAAGTAGATACATGCTATCTGAGAGTGAGTGTATGAAAATGGAAGAGTAAAGGAAACAAAGTTTTCACTATCTGTAGCTTTTTGGAGAAGACAATTAACTTCAGCAGACAATTAATTTCATGGCAGGTGTATAGCATGTTATGCAATAATATATAAAAAAATGTATTTTGACCAATGATTATTTTGTGAAATGTTGGTTCTCCCTAAGTGTGATTGCCCTCTTGACTTTGCTGTTTTACCATTTCTCTGCAAGGGTTGTGAATTTGTCCCCTGAGGCAGATCAATGCTGCAATTTTAGCACCATAATTTTGTGGAAGTTTTTCAGCATAACTGCTTGATTTTCAGGACTAGTTTTGAAAACTTAATATAAAACAGAAAATAGCCCAGGAAAATTAGCCTCAAAATGCACTTTTTGTTTCTCTCTTCCCCCAATTCTGGGGAATCATGTCATCACTCATCTTATGCTTATTTTAAGGAAAGCATCATCCTTTTGAAACTTTTAGGGATTTTGTTGTCTGAAGACCCTTGTACTTCCTTTCAGCAGCTTGTTTGATATACTGTCTCTATTGATCACTTTGGAAAGATTGTGGAAAAACCTTTCCAGCTGACATAGGCCCATATTAGCATCTGTGCTCTCTAACAGTACAGGGAACCAGCTACTGTCCCTTCCCAAGAGCCTAGGCTGGTGTCCTGGCACCCAAAATGCAGGTCAGAGATTTTTATGTGTGCACTGACCTGCTTGACAATGTCAAAAGAGCTTTTAGTGCTACCACAGAAAAATCTTCCTGCTGTTTTCTTTTCCATGATGGGAAGCAGGAATAAGGTGAAAAACCTCCGCTGTATCCTCCTGTTGCTGGTCAGAGGTTTGTTACTGGACTGAGCATTACTCAGTGACATCCACTGCCTCGTTCCTTCCAGTTCATTATTCTAAACTCCTATCTGGGCCAGACTACTCACCTCTCCTTTCCTCTGTGCTGAAGAACAATTCACCTCTTGCCACCTCTCAGCTGGCACCCTGCTTGTGGAGTCCACAGAGGGATGTTTCAGAGTCATTCCAGCACATTCATAATGGCTTAAAGGGAAAAGAATGAGCAAGTGCAACCTCTAATGTCTTCTGATTCACCTTATTAATGGAATAAAGATTTAAGTCTCCTAAATTAAAAACAGATAGGTAGTTACAATACTATGAACCACTGCTTTGTAACACTTCCCTTATAGTCTAAGAATACCATCAGTGTTTCAGTATTTATGTTATCTATGTTAATGTAAAAAAACAATAAAGCTATCAAAATAGAGAACCACCTCTTGAAAACTCCTTAATGGCTTGTCTATGCTCTGGAGTATATAAAACATACCAGAAGATAATATCCAGATGAATTATTCTTCCTTGGAACCTTCTGAAGTTACCCATCTTGCAAAGTAAAACAATAATTTGCAATAAATACTGTGCTAAACAGTGGATTACCCAGGAAAATGCACACCTAGTGTTGCAATTATAGGCCAAGAGAATTAAGTAGTTGAATCTCTGTGTAAGGTGATCAAGAGTCACTGAGACAGGTAAAGGTCTGTTCTGAAAGTGATGTAAATTGGTTCCTTTCTATCTATTAAACTTTAAGTACTGTAGAGTTGCTGATGGAACTACAAGTCTACAACAAGGGAACAAGTTGTCTGTATTGTCATTTATAATACTGGTGAAGCTCCACAGAAATGTGAGATTATTTTTTTAATCCTCCCATAGTCCTGTCAATTATACTACTAATTATCCTGACTCATGCTGTTGGAAAAGGGGCTCATACATTCTGATACCAGATTGCAGAAACTGTGTGTTTTACAATATTGGAAAGCACTCATTCTTTCATTTCATTTGTAGAAGAGTATATATGGCATTTCACTCTAGCTACAAGAAGAAAATAGGCAATCTATTTTAAACATATTGGTATAAAAACTGTGCTGTGGTCTGGTATCTCACTTTCAGCTGAACTGACAAAACTTTCTCAAAAATCCTTCATGCTTCTTCAAGTATTTCTGTGTCTACCTTCATCTTATATCAATACAATATTCTGTGTATTGTCTAGAGAAGAACACTGATTGTGGGTCAACAATCCTTTCTTTGTTTTTGGGTTATAATTATTTCTGAGTGTTTTCTTTTTTTACTGTTATGTTTATCTTAGGTTAATGATGCTGAGACAGACTTGAGTGTAAGTTCCAATAACAAACTTATTATGCAGTTGATTTCTGAGACTAAATTTAAACCACAAAAACAATAATCTTTATGTATATTCAAAAAAAAATAATTTTATGAGAAGTGAAAACCTACATCAAAATTGGATATGTACTTTCCTTTTTCCTCCTGTATTTTACACATCCATGAAAATATGAGAAATAAATAATACTGAATGTAAACAATATTAATCACAGTGCAGGAAATATTTGCACTGAATTGAAAAGCACTAGAAATTATATCATTGTATTAGCATTTGCAAGAAATCTGTACACTGAAAGTAGTTGCTTGAAAATATTTAACCTATGCAGAGTAATACTGGAAGTCCTATGAGTTTAAAAAACTCATGGGACATACCAGGAAAATGCAAAACAGATGGGATGTGTGTCTAAAGGATACCAGGTCTCCTCATTTTTAAATGTAGATGGAACAAGCTTTCCCAACAAAACCTGTATTTATTTCTGAAGCTGAAAGTCAACTTGAAATGGATCCAAAAAAGCAAAGACAAACATAAATGAAATTTAGGATCCTTTCAGGATCAAATGGTTACTTACTGAAAAGAAAAAACAAATGTGATTTCTATTGCACTAGAAATTCAGGCAAGTAATGTATACAGTCCATTTAGATATTTAACAAGTATTATTCCTGAATGACAAAATCAATTTTTAATGTTTAAGACACATGAATTATATGTTGTAAAAACATCAAATATCCTGGTCAAGAAATTCAAATATTAAAAGATATTAAAAGTAATATCTTTCTCCTACACTACCTAGTGGAGGCCAGTTGCAAGACTATAAACTCATCTTACAGAACAAATAAAACCTGAAAACAGAAGTCATCAAAAGAAATTGAAAGTTTTGATTTTGAGATCATAGAATCATAGAATCATAGAATCATAGAATCATAGAATCAGATGGGTTGGAAAGGACCACTGAGATCATCAAGTCCACCCCTTGATCCACTGCCACCACAGTTGCTAGACCATGGCACTAAGTGCCACGTCCAGCCTCATCTTAAAAACCTCCAGGGACAAAGAATCCACCACTTCCATGGGCAGCCCATTCCAATGGCTGATTACCCTCTCTGTAAAGAATTTCTTCCTAATATCCAACCTAAACCTCCCCTGGCGCAGCTCAAGACCATGCCCTCTTGTCCTACTGCTGATTGCCTGGGAGAAGAGACCAACCCCCACCTGGCTACAACTTCCTCTCAGGTAGTTGTAGAGAGTGATGAGGTCTCCCCCGAGCCTTCTCTTCTCCAGGCTGAACAACCCCAGCTCCCTCAGCCTCTCCTCATAGGACTTGTGTTTGAGTCCCTTCACCAGCCTTGTTGCTCTTCTCTGGACCTGCTCCAGCACCTCAATATCCTTCCTGAACTGAGGGGCCCAGAGCTGGACACAGCACTCCAGGTGTGGCCTCACCAGTGCTGAGTACAGGGAAGAATCACTGCCCTGGACCTTTGGCCACACTGTTCCTGATCCAGGCCAGGATGCCATTGGCCCTCTTGGCCACCTGGGCACACTGCTGGCTCATGTTCAGCCTCCTGTCAATCAGCACTCCCAGGTCCCTCTCTGTCTGGTTGCTCTCCAGCCACTCTGTCCCCAGACCGTAGCAATGCAGTGGGTTGTTGTGGCCAAAGTGCAGGACCCGGCACTTGGCCTTGTTGAACCTCATCCTGTTGGAATCAGCCCAACTCTCCAGCCTGTCCAGGTCCCTCTGCAGAACCTTCCTGCCTTCCAGTAGGTTGACACTCCCTCCCAAGTTGGTGTCATCTGCAAATTTGCTAATGATGGACTCAATCCCCTCATCTAAATCATCAATAAAGATATTAAACAGAACTAGGCCTAACACTGATCCTTGGGGGATATGTTGATTGGGCTGATTTTTAACTCATTTTCATTTTAAAATTAAAAAAAAAAAAAAAAAAAAGACAAAAAACCAAAACAACAACCACCACCAAACAAAAAATCCACAAAACTCTTCGTGAATATATTTGTTCTAGAGAAACATAATTAAAAAAAATAGTTAATTTCTGATCACTGTTCCTCTACAAATTCTCCTCTTCTTCTCTCTCTGGATTTGCAAAGCGGTTCCTCCAACCTAAACATTCCCATGATTACAGCACTTCAGACTTGGGAGCTGTCCCATAAAGTCTCTGTGATTCCAATGAGATTTTAGCTTTGTAATTGCCTGCAGATCTCTAATTTAGCCTCTTATTTTATAGTACTGCATGCTTCTGGATTATTGGTTTCCTTTTGGGCTATCAGTTTGGACTCATTGCAGGAAATCAGGTTTGCTTCTATGTAATAAATGTTTGCTGACTACTGTAAGATGGATTTTGAGTCCCACATTTCTTTCTGTAATGCACCTCTAATAATTAAAATTAGAATATTCCAAGAGATTTTTAAAAGCTATGTATAAGACTTAATTACATTAGTCATATAGAAGAGATTTGTATTGTCATAGTAACAAAACCAAGATTCTTTTTTTCTCTCTTATACTGTCACAGTATATTACATAAATATAATACCGGGTCTTGTTCTTGGAGAGGCATGTCTGAACATTTTTTGGATTTTTTTGTTTGGACATACATTCTACATGTTGCTGTTCAGATACAGTTCCTCATCTCACAAATGTTGCTTCATCTTGGCTTTGAGCAAATGAATATGCCATAAGAGCACAAGACCCTATTCATCTGTGCAGAAATGAGTGTAACGATTCAGGTTACTAGAGCCCCGAAACTCATACTGAACTTTGAGCTGGAATTCGGACACATACTGGCCTTAATCAAATGATGGACTGCTTCATCTGATTTAGGATCTAAGGCTTAGCAGAACTGCGGCCTTACGACTGGAGTTGCAAACAAATCAGCTGACCACCTTCTACATCTCGGGGTTATTTCTTATCACCAGTTCTACTGGGAAACACCTTTGCTACAGAACAGTCCACTGATACTGGAGTGCACTGCAATGTACTTTTTATTTGAATAAGCTTTGTTCATCCTTAAAGTTATAAGGAATTACTCTGAAGTAATTAATTTTGCCAAGTGTTACTTTATATTTACATTTTACCTTGTTCATAAGAAAAAACCAAAAACTGATTGTAAACCTGGCAGACCATGTCTTGGATTTTGATTGGTAGAAAATCAGTCATTAACCCAGGAATCAGTAATTTTCCTGCACAGCTGCTCAAACATGCTGGGGAATGTACTATGGGAAAAAAAGGGGGGGAAAAGACATTATCAGCATTGTAAAACATTGATTAGAGTTTATTATATGAAATAATTACATTTAATCAGTTATCACAGTTAACAAGTGATTTCTTGGGGATTATTATTACTTAATTGTTGTTAAAGATCTGACTACAGATGGCATATGCAGTTCATTGCTTATTATTACTTTTATGAGCACAGATGGCACAGTACAACCAATAAGACTAGCAGACAGTGATCTTTTTTTCCTAATGTAATAACAAATGAATGTGTTGAGTGATTTTTTTTTATTTTTAAAAAAGTGCTGCAAAATAGCTAATGTACTTAACTCTTCAGATCATTCTGCTTTGATAACAATTTCTACATGTTCTGTGTAGAAGTCTGTTCAGGAGATTCCGAAATTAATGTTACAGACTCAAAATATTTGCCTTATGATGTTCATTCCAACTTACCCTTTGCGTAAGAATCAGTTTAACTTGAACTGTGTGAATTCTATTGGCAAAACTTCTAAGGCATAAAAATATCAGTAACAGTCATACAAAGAAAGGAGTTAGCTCAAAAACATTTTAAAGCTACTTATTTAAAAAGAGAGTGGTATATTTATAAGAAATGAAAGAAATAAAAAAGATACTCATGTAAGTGCCAAAAAAGGTCCTTTCAAACTACCAAGAAAGAATTATATCAGCAAAAGATCAAAAGTTTGTTCAGGAGCAAAAACACAGAATGCATATTATACTTTCTTACTTTCCTTTCCATCTTTGTGTCCTGTGTGAGGGGTGGGAGGAGAAGTGTGTGATTTTACGGACTGTTTACTTAGATTAGATAGATTCCTAAAAGCAAGGCAAGTGTGCTGTGATAACTACAGCTTAATTATTTAGCCAAGTCTTTCCAGTAATTATGTCTCAGAGTTACAGTCCTTCTCCAAGTCTCCATCTCTAGTAAGCAAGCCAGTCATGTCATTCATGGTACAGTGGCATCATCAAAATACCTAAAAAGTGTTGCACTTCTAAGATGTAATTATAGTACTCCTGTGCGAGAGCTTTTATAATCAGTGGTTGCACAAAGCTGGAACATGTTTTCACTATTCATCTTAGATCATATTAAAAATGTATTGTTAAACTATGCCAGTCTCCTTTAAAATATCCTTAAGCATATTTCAGAAAAGGGAAACAACAATGCTAAGTATTGTTATTATTAGAGAAATGTTATTGGAATACTCTAGTGTTGAAACAGAATGAAAAATATGTCTCATGAAAAGGAGAGCAAACATTACATCATATTAAGTATATGATGTAATGTTATATTTAAATATAATACATGTATAACTTATAATACAAAAATAAAATTAAAAAAACCATATACCAAGATTAAAAAAAAAATAATAATCACCTGATAAATAGGTCAAACATGGGAATAGACAATTTTTATTTTTTTTTGCAGAGGGCATATATCACAGCAGCTATATCCCTAAGTATATAGCAAATAAAAGAGGTGAAAGCAACACTATTTATTTTTAAAATACTTTTATGCTAGTTCTGTCATTATACTAATTTTGCCATGCGCTGGTTGTCTCTAATTTAAATCTGTAGAATGGCAGATCTAACAGTTTGTTATTAAAACCCTCCAAAGATAACATTCTCTACTTTAAGCCCCTTGCAAGCTTGATTCAGCATGCCAAGACATCAACAAAAACTATTGTATCTGATCTTCTGAATAATGTTTTTAATAATGAGGTCAACATCTATCCTTATATGTCATATGCTTACAAGTTCAGAAATTATTTACTTTTTCTTATTAAATTGTTACTCAACAGCTGAGCTGTGGTAACTGGCAAAGTTCACACCCTAGTAGAATCCATTTGGTAAGTAAAATCCATTAGCTTAAACCTGTGAAACTATGCATAAGAAAATCACCATCAAGGACTTGTGGTTTAACTGGTGGTTTGATTTAATGTGTTTCACTTATCACAGCTTGGCAGAGATGCAGTCGCTTGTTTAGCCACAATAACACGATAGCTTCCATTGTACAGCCATTTCCTTACACATTTTCCATTAACTTCATCAAAGAAGGGCCTAGTTCTACCTGTCTTGCATTAAAAGGGAGCTATTGTTGAATGGGCATGGCAGAAGAGCACCCACATGTAATTTCTTTTCCCAGCTCTAAAGAATACAGGAAATAATACAGACTGTTAAGGGAGTAGTAAACAGAAGATATGTCAGGTTCAGAGGATAATAATCAATGGTTTGGTGTTTGTCTCATGGTCAGCAACTAGGACAGTACACCAGAAGTTGATACTTATTGTTTAGCCATAGCCATCAAAGACTTGGATGATTTTGGAGTGTACATTCAGAAAATTTAAATTAGAGGGTACGATTACCATAACAAAGAGCAGACCCTCATAAATGGGAGAACTGGACCAGCATAAACCTTATGAAATTCAACAAGGAGATGCACCAAGTTTTGTGTGGTAGTTGCCTCAGCTCTGTGCAGCATGATGGTCTGGCAGCCAGGTGATCAAGAAGCAATCACACTGAAAAGGAACCTGAACTGAGTCAGCTCACTATCATCATGAGTGTGTGCTGAGCTGATGCATGGTCAAGGAACATGAATTGCTCTGTAGATCTTGTCCTCTGCCTGCTGTTGTTGAGGTTATATCTGGAATATTTTCTTTCGTTTTGGGCCTCCATATATGAGGTGAGGTGAAACTGAGCAGAGTGTAACTAAAGGCTAGGAAGTAGGACATGATGTAGAGAGGATGGGGGAGATTGGCTTCTTTAACATGGTGTAAATGAGCTAAAGATGATCTAAAGGAATTAACTATACCTAACTGTGGGGTAGCTACAAAGATGAGAGATGAGCCATTCTGTAGTATCAGGAGATACAGAAGAGGCAACAGCCACAAGGCGAGTTCAGCTGGACATTAGGAAAGACTTTTTCACAAAGAGGGTATTATGGCACTGAAACAGGTGACCCAAACTGTTTGTGAAATACCCATTACCAGAGAGTTTCATAACCTGACTGAACAAAGCAGTGGTTGACCTGATCCAGTGGCAATCTACTTTGACTGTGACTTTGGAGTAGAATCTCCATAAGTCCCTTCTACACAGAATTTCTGTGGTGCTAGAATCCTATGAATTTATGATGTGTGCAGCAGAAGAATCGTGTGTGATTCAGGTAAATACTTTGGAGTTCACTATCAGAAATACAAACATTTTCAATGCACAAAACTCATGACAGTCCAACAGCAACTGGTAGAAGCACTACCAGAAGGGGTTGGAATGGTCATATGCTCCATGCTCATGGTTCAAGTATAAGAATACCCTTCCCAAATGTAGCCTTTTAAGCACTAAGTATCAAAGTTTCAAAATGAGAAAAAATAAAAGAAAAATCATGACAGTCTTCTTAATTCCTTCAATGGTAAAAACACATGTGAAACCCTTAATTAGATTTTTTGCCTAAAGATATTCACTTTCTTCTCTTTTCAGTAAGGATTTATTAGGATAGAAAAAACTAATTCCCGGAATTTTCCAGAGAGTTTGGTGTAATTGTATATAAAATACTTAAAAATATCTGTTCCTTTCAAGTAGATTGTGAATATAGAAAGATGTTTAAATGCCTTCTTGTTTCTGAGCTGTACTTGTCACAGTACAATATGTTTTTTCTCTCTAGTTCCTGGTTTTTAAGTTTAAATAAGTTGTGTAGTGTAAAGGAAATAATTCTGAGTTTTTATCATAGAATCATGGAATGCTTTGAGTTGTAAAGGACCTTTAAAGATCTTATGGTTCAACCCAGATTATCTAGTCCAACTCTCAGGTCTCTTGATATGTTTTGTGAAGTGTTTTTGTTTTAACTTGTCTTTGCCATTGGATCACTTCCCTGCTTGGAGTTTGGTCTGCCTCTTCTTCCCTGCACCTTGCTCAGAGAAGTATTACACTCTTGGAAGCACCAAAACCTGAAAATAATCTCTTAGAATGATCACTTTTACTGTGCCAACCTGTGGGAAATATTGATGGAGAAAGGAGAAAGGGGATCCTCCTACTTTCCTTCAACATGCTCTCTGTGGTGTATCATGTTGCATTATTCTCCACTGCTGATGTGAGGAGGATTTATTGTTCAGTATATGGATCACTTTTCTTTGTCTCTTTTTTGCTAACCAGTTCAATGTTAGCTACAGTCATCCATCCCCTAGCCTCTGCATTTCCTTCCATGCAGGCTATTTGAAGCCTGCATGCAAAGCTACGGTGCAATGATTTCCCGAAACCTTTAGCCATCTGGACAATTGAATGCAACCAATAAGTTTCAATAAAAGTTCAGACAGTGCTGCCTGCCCTAAGTAAAAACATCTGTCAGAGAGAGTAACTGTTGAGTTAAAATTAGAGCCAAAACTTCATTGCCCCAATCTATCAGTGAATAAATATTTCGTTAGTCCTTCTGAGGAAAGTATTTTCATCTTTGGTGAGATCCTACAGAATATCTTTTTATTGTTATAGATGTTGTGGCTCAGGGACAAAGCTAACCTTCATTAAAGTAATAAGGGAAATGTTGACTTTTCAAAATAGAGTTTGAAATTGTGAAGGATTTGAGAAAAAAACACTGTTTATTGGAAAGCCAGCACTCCTTATCAGGGCTAACATGTAAAGATTTCAATATTCAGATGTGATTCGAAAACAAGCCCATCATTTTCTATGGTTCAAGCCTTTCTGGAGTCAATGTTTCTCCTTGTGCAATAGAAGCTATCAACACTTCAGAGAGAAATGTCCAGAATCCTGTTGTAAGGTTTTAGGCCTTAAAACATGGTATAGATTTATGATCATTAAAAAAAAAAAATCCAATCAACTAACAGTGTAAAGTAAATCAAACACAAAAGATTCATTTGAAATACTTTTTCAAGAGCAAAACTAATGGGCTGGGTTCCTAGCACATGAACATGTTTAATGAGAAACAAAAGAACATGCATATGTATATAGCTCCACAGGCAAGCATGGCATGCAGTTTTATGTGACTGTTTGCTCAGAGTTTGTTTTATTTTCAGCTGTGCTTTTTCTCCTTTTGTATTCATTTTTTTAAAAAAGTATGGGTTGTTACCATACATTTGGCCTTGAAGCTGCCAGAGTAATTATTAGCAAAACTACTTGACACATGAGAATTTGTGCACTCTGATGTGCATTCTAATCTGAGAACAGAAACAACACCATATGACTTGTCTGACCAGTCATAACTAATCAACACGATGAGTAAAACAAATATCAAACATTACATAAATACAGAAAACTGTTCACAAGCAGTCTCAGCATTACTGTTCATAACAAACACTTCCGATCTGCTCATAGATTGATCATCAGTATTACAAAGAAGGACCCTTAAGGTGATGACAAACAGTATTACTTTCTATTTTCTTTGATTTTGAGCACATGCACCCTTAAAGGACATTTGCCTCCTTCATGAAGTCTTCTCCACTAGAAATCATACTAGGTATTCAATTTAATTTTTATTTAAATCAAATGTTCCTTGCATTGAAGATCACCTTGCCTAATTCCTGACTCTAGTCCCTACCTTCCTCATATTCTGTTTTTGTGCACATAACTGTGTACACACAGTACGTGTTAAGTCAGGATACCCGTTTTGGTACAATATAGTAGAGCCTCAGCTTTGCTCCAGTCAGTGTAAGGAGTTCCCTTTTTAAAAAAGTGGGTTCTCCTAAGTACTCTAAACCCCACACACTTCCTTGAGTCTTGTTCCTGGAGACAGAGAGAGGCATGAATAGAAAAGCAAAGATGAGAATGTCTGAAAAAGAGTAACGAGGTAGAGAAACATCGTTATATTAACGCATTGCAGATTTCCTTCTTTTCTTGGCTTTGTTTTGCTTTGATTTTCTTGTTTGGAGATTACTGTACTATACTGATTGTTCCTAAAATGGACTTGCTGAATATTTGCCTCATGCTTGGCATCAGTTGCTCCACTGGGCAAATCTATTAGAAAATGGTATTCAGGCATGTATTTTTCTACTAAAGGAAGTCTAAACCTAGCTCTTCTGAACCAGATATTCACTTCAGAATAAAACTGTCCTCGAGTTCTCTTCCCTTTTGAATCGGACGCATCATCTGTAGCTTGGGAATTGAGGACCACCCGTGAACTGAGGTAGATTACTCATCTGTGTTAATCTAGGAGCTGGAGAATAATTTACTGAATTCAGCGGATTTACATATTTGAAAGGAACAGAGACAGATATTTGGAAGACTTGAGACAACCTCCCTCTGAGGGCTTCATGGCGCTAAAGCTCACTGTTTAGCTAGGAAAGACACTCGTTATTTCCACTTTTCCTCAAGGTCTATGTGAAGTATTTTTACAGTGTTCCTGATTATCTTCCAAGACAGGGAGAAAATACCTTGACAAGATGTCAAGTGTCTGTTGCTTTTTACACATACAAGAGAAGCATAATTGCTGATTCAGAGCTGTTTGCAGTCCAGGGAGCTGTCAGTAGCACATTATCATCAAACATATTTAATATGACCTGTCAGTAACAGGATGCTGAATTTCCCCTTCAACAGCACATCTCTCAGATTCTACTTCTTTATACTCTCAAATCCGGTTGGACAAGTCACAATTTTCTGTTTTTCAGAAGAAGATTGCACCTTTTCAGGAGCACATAACTCAGTTTTTGGAGTGTCTCCAACAGAGGAGGGGAGCTGATAACCAACTCATGGTGACAAAAAAGTCAGTGGATGTGAACCAGTGTGAAAGAACTTGCCTGCCAATACTTCTGTCCATCACCTTGTTCCTGTGAGGAGATAAACCTAGGTGTCTAAGTTTTGAATGTGGAACTCACCTAAGCCTGTGACATTTAAAAAGCTCCTACAAATGTCACCATCTTGACTAACTTTCTATATGTATTCACTTGGGATTCAAAATCTAGGTATCCCTGTATGTGGGTTTCCTCGTATGCACAGTTAGATAGACAAGCTCAGATTGTGCATTGCAATTCCAACACAAACAGGTGCTTTAATTGTTCAGACTGGAGAAGAGGAGACTGAGGGTAGACCTCATTGCAGTCTACAACTTCTTCTTGAGGGGAAGAGGACTGTTTTCTGAGGTGACCAGGGACAGAATCGAAGGCAATGGCCTGAAGTTGTGTCAGGGGAGGTTTAGGTTGGATATTAGAAAAGGTTCTTCACCCACAGGGTGGTTGGGTACTGGAACAGGCTCACCAGGGAAGTGGTCACAGCACTGACAGAGTTCAAGAAGTGTCTAGATGATACTCTCAAGCACATGGTGTCACTCTTGAGGATGGTCCTGTGCAGGGCTAAGGGTTGGACTTGATGATCCTAATGGGTCCTTTCCAACACAGCATATTCCAACACACTGTGATTCTGTGATCTGAAAGCAGAGTGTTCACTGCCCACATTTTTGATAAAACACTAATTAGAGCACTCCTCAATTGAAAACTTCAGAAAGAGAAAACTTATACCCATGCTTGCTGTTTCCAATAATCCCCAAGCTGCAGAGCATTGACCACATGCAGCCAAAACTGTAAAGGTCATGAGGTCATGTGGTAGAACTACAAAGCTTTGTAACCTTTGGTTTCACATGAAGCTGAAGGCCTGCCATTATGCCGACACTGGCATATCTGGATCTACTAATTGATGTAACTTTAAAAAAAGCACAACTGTAGAAAAAATTCTATGCTATCTGCATTCTTCTTAAATCTTCCAGTGACTTGCCTAAAATGTTTAACTCTTACAATATTAATCAAGTCTGATCAAAATATATTGGTTATAGCTCAAATGAGTTCTGTAAAACAAAATATTTTTTAATTGCACATCTGATAATGAAGAGTTATAAAGGTATTAAAACCCTATTTAAAAGTAAGTAAAGAATTTAATTTTGAGATAACTATTCAAAGTTTCCTTAAAGAAAAGTAGATTTGTTTCTAGTATGAATCAGTATACGAACAATAACACATCTTTTTCTGAGTTTTGTGTGTTGATTTACAATTTCCTTGTCAGAACTGGTTTAAGATATTTGCAGTTTCACTTGTCTCTGATGTTAGGTGAGTATTTCTTGAACAATTCACATAGAAATATATAAGGCTTATGATCACACTGACTGCAAAATGTATTCTTGCTGATGCTTTCACTCACTCCCGTGATTTGAATGGATTTGCACAAGCAGCATTGGTTTCAATCTGATAAACCACTTTGTTGGTAGTATGTTTGGTGAGGCTATCCAAGTGAGTTGTGATATGGTTTGAAGCTGGCTCCCTGCCAAGTCTCCAAACCTTACCACCAGAGTTCCCCCCCCCCCCCCTCAAACCTCAGGGAGAAGAGGGAGAAAAAACGAAAGAAAACCCTAAACGAGAGAGAGACGACCAAAGTGATATATATAAATATATTTACACTTATATATAATTAAAAATAAGGGAAAGGGAACGAAAGGGAAAAGGAACAAAACCAAAATATTATATATATATATATATAATATTCCCAATTAGCAGCCCAATATCTATCCACTAAAAGAGTTAACAAAGAAATAGCTCACTACTCTCCTGGGACAACCGAGGGTCACTCCGGAACGATCGCCGGCAACCTCTGTCTCCCAAGGTCAACAAGGCCCAACCAGGCCTCGCTCCCCTACACGGCAGACTCAACAGCAGGGAACCTGCACCTCCAAGCCGCCGGAAGGAAAGAGAACGAAGGCCTCTCCTCCTTTCTTCTTATAATCTGGCTTACGTAAAAATCGTAGGGAATACTGGGTAAATCTGGACCCTTCCTTGGTTACAAACTAGTCACCAAGGAAGGCCTAGCCCAAACCACCACAGTTGAAATAACGTTATTCTCCCTGTTTGACCTGACTCTACAATCTTAAAATAGTAGAAAGAAAAAAAAATTAATATTAATGTTCAATATTAATATTGTGCTCCAAACAACCTAGGGTAAATACAGTGAGAAGATCAGATGTACAAGGAGTTGCTATTTTTGCATACTCATTGTTTAGGGCAGAAGGGCACTTTAAAAGCTTTAAAGAAAGCATTCACAACATCTTTGAAATACAAGCTTGACTAACAGAACATACCATGCATTGAAAGACACACATCTAATGAACAATGAGTAGAATAGTATTTTCTATCTTTGAAAAATATGAACAGATATATGGCACCATAATACATTTATTCATTGTATGTAACAACTAGGTCTAGAAATAATTTCTAAGTTCTTGTTTGAAAAAATTCAGTTTACTGAATACATTTTGAAATGGGCTAATAATGTCACTACATATATGTCACCTATAAAAACTTGTTGATTGCAACTATGTCCACTTATCATCAGAAAGCAAATAAAAAACTAGTATTATAATTTATCCATTTAGATCCTAGTAGAAAATATTTGCTGACTGTTCTTGCAGTGAATTTAGTCTGTTATTTCAGAGAACTTACTTGTGCACACTTCTTGTGCATCTTGGATGGAAAAGAGCAAGTGTTACACCAGGAAAGAGAAGCTTCCAATGCCTACCAACTTCATCACTAATACACATTTCTGCAGTAGTAATTGGTTTTCCTTCATGCACCAAACAGTTTTGCACTTTACAATGAAAAAAAGCATTATTATCACTGAAAGTCAATATGCATTTCTAAACCCCAACATATAGCTTTAAACATTAGTAAGCCTCTTCTCTGCACTACAATTTAGACAGTACTTTAAGACAAAGACTGGAATCCCTAATAACCAGGGAGAAGTAAAAGCATTTAAATCCTTGCAGGAGTGCCCAGAACCAATTTTCCTGTCAACACTGGGAGTGTATACTTAGGCTTCAGAACAGAAAAAAGGCTTTGAACCTCATTTTGGATAAAAGCAAGAGATTTTAGTAATAACTTGGTCAAACTGGCATTTGATAAAGTACGGCATTGGCAAGAAAGCAAGCAAGGAAGAAAATTCCCTTTTTCTTTCAATGTCTTTTTCCTCTCTCATTTCCATTGCTTCTTTTTGTCTTTCTGCCTGATTAGTGTCTTCAAGTCTTGTCATTCCCTCCATACTTTTCTTGTTCAGTCAACCACTTTCCTAACCATCTAAATAGCACTGACATTTATGTGGGCCTAATCACCACTGCCTGCAAGACAATGCCCGGAAAGCTTATAGCAGTCCTCAGATGCTGCAATCTAATTAAGTCCAAATCAGAGACTTCGAAAACTCCTGCTTAGCTGCCATTATACACATAGGTCTGTCTAATTTGGTAGGCACCGAGCTGTGGTCCTTACACCTTCCTACAGTTAACAGCGCTGTGTTTTCCTATAGCCAGAAATGTTTAGTTTGTACTTGGAGTTAGGTATACCGCTTCCATTGAGGGTGCTGGTCTGAGCCCTCTTCCTTTTTTGGCCACCACAAAGTCTTTTCAAATCCAGGCAGTGGGCAGGATACTACCCTCTCTTTCAGCCAGAAAGGAGTTCGTTTCCATCGATGGTTCATAGGGTGTAGAAACTGCCTACATATGTGGTTTTTTTCTGCTCCTGAACAAAGATTTTGCCCTGTAATTGTCTAAATATCATAAAATTGGCTTACTATATGTATACAAGCTGCTGGACTGTTATCTCTTGATCTTTTTTTTTCTTTCCTCCTTGGGATAATTATATGCCTTTACCTTGATATTCTCACTGAGCATATTCTAACTACTTGTTAGTGCCAAGTTACAGTGTTGAACTGTAACAAGCCTAGGGCAGAATTGATATGCTGCATGTATTAACACAGAGAACACAACTCTATGGAAAAAAAATCTCTAGTTAGGTTAAGTCTTAGCTGGGATATCACCATACTGTGAAAAAGAACATCTTTCTATATTTAATAGTTTTGAAAGCCTTTTTTCTTTTCCATTCTAGAATGGAATCACAAAAATGGAAATTGTTATGGAATCATTCCCTGAAAATAGCTGAAGTAATAACATGGAGATGAATTCAAGTTCCATAGCAGGATAAACAAACAAAATCCCCAGGAAGCTAAACTTGACAAACAGTGGTAATGTTGCTGTATTTGTTATTAATATTAAAGCTTTCTCTATGTGTTATTACCTGAGGTATGTGATTCACTGTTTAATTAGATGGGAAAACCACACAGAGCAGCAATGCATATTGGCTATTCCACAAAATCTTCAAAATTTCAAAATATTTTCCATTCCACATAAAAACTATCACCTTTTGACAATTCTCATTTAGCAAACAGCATACCACCTTAGAGAGCACTCACACTGAGATGAAGGCACAAATCACTTCCCTTATTTAGCCTAACTTATCAGCTTTCAACTTAAAGACCCACAATATTGCTCTAGGCATCGGGCTGAGCAATATTCTTGTGTGGCAAGTCAGCAGACATGCTCTTTCTTTCCACTGCCACCCCTAGTTTGGACTTTCTCATTAAAATGTTTGTATACATGTAAACACATATATATGTACTTAAATTTTGACCAGCTGTAAGAGCAAACTTTGCAAAAGGTTTCTTTAGGCGTTGTGATCTGTTCTTTTGCTAGGCTGTGTGAGGCAATGTTTGCCTCAGGGTGGTTTTGCCAGTAACTGTTGTAGATTGCATTCTTTTTGCAACAATATTAAATGGTTTTGGGTTTGTTTGCTTTTGTGGTTGTTATTTTTGTTGCAGTCATCTTTCTTACACAGCCATCCTGAGTTTTGTAGCTCAGGTTTTTGTATATAAACCTTTAGATTCAATTAGCCAAAAGCAGAAATTATTTCTAAAGAGTAATGATAAGAGGAGTCATCGCCCCACTGGAAAATGAATTCATCTCTAAGAGAATAAATCTATTAAATTATGTACAATTCTGAAAAAGATTACATTAGATCTTGGTACTCAGGTTGTGCATCTGAACTACTGTGTAGTTACTGTTTTTCAAAATTTTTTTCCAACCTTAATTTAAGCACTTTAACAATAGCACAAAGAAGCCTCAGTTATTCTCATTCCTTACAAATCCACTTGGGATTCACGATATGAGAAAAGGACACGTGAGACGTGAGTTCACTCTAGTACCTGTTTCTTTCTCAATGTTTTGCAACATTAAAATGAGTGTTAACACTGCAGGTGTGCGTGCAATGAGTAGCCACTAAGGAGACCAAAAAGGGTGTTGATTACCAAAGGGGGTAATCCAGGGTCTGATCCAGTGCTCCAGGGAATAGTTGGTAAAAGAGAAAGTGTGATGCTGGATGCTGAAACAGTCTTTCAAGTTTCTTAGGCTCAGAACTGGTAAAGGTAAAATATTGGTGAGGCATTTGAATTTGTGATTTAAAGATGAATAAACAGAGAAGAAAAAACTGTGACTTTTCAATTTGGTGCAATATCTCTTTCCACCACCTGCCTAGACGTAATTTTTTTGCTCCCATGAAAACACATTACTTTTCCATCAGCCTGCTTTTCTGCCTATTATTACCATATTTATAATATTTTTATAATCTGTGATGTCTGGGAATAGATTTTTACTAAAGCAAATGCCCTAACATAGCTGTGCAATGTATTTGAAAATTCCACATGACATCTATTAATGGAACAGTAGTTAGGCAAATAAATCTTCCATGAACTTAAATTAGAAAACTATACCTCAAAGTATTCACTCACCAAAACAGGCTGTAAGGAGAAAAGACTTAAAGATTATTGTCTTGCTTTTATTTAATACTGTAATCAAGCTGGCCTGAATCCCATGTATAAACAAACAACTCTGTCTCAAGGGATTTCTCAGAATGAACAAACTGCTAATATTACAGCAATATCTTATAACATCAGATTTCAGGATAATGAAATGCCCAAAGCCTTTGCTTTCAGAAAAAAAAAAATAGGGAAGGGTAAAAGGTCTTGGTTTCAAAATACAAAAACATTTCCACCTTTAGATATAAGCTGATAATAATGAGAGGTCAAGTCAATGAGGAAAGTTCATTTTGAACTGCTGCTTTAAAATGGTTTGAGTTCCTATTACTTCCCACATGTATAAGTAACTTTGGGGTCATTTGAATTCTTAAAATCCTTCAACTATTTTCCATTTGTTGAATGTCTGTGAAAGGTCTCTGCTACAGTCATTGAGGTCAACATAATACTGCAGCACAGATATTTTTTGTGTGGTATGGGTTGGGCCAAACCCCAACTATTCAGTGGATTGAAGATGTTACATGATTGAGAGTATGTACATGTCATGCTGGACAACACTACAGCTACCTTATCTTCAGTGGTAATGTGGATTATAAGAAGGAGACTATTCTTTACAAACTATGTAAAGGGATGGTTCATATACAACTGATATACAAAATGTCCCATGGCCCAGATACAATAGTGAGCTGATTTAGTCAAATCCATTTAACTGATAGAAAACATTTAGTATAATGGCAGGATTTCTACACATGAAAGACATTCTTACAAGCTGTATTTTGGATATTTTTTCTTTCCTTATTCTTAAGTCTTAATGATTTTGTTCACTTGGGAGTTTGGTTTAGTTAGATTATTTATTTGGGGTTTTTAAAATTTATTTTCTGGTGGTCTAGCCTTCAGGTTAACTGCACAGTATTATGGAAGATATTTCATTTATGTACAGGGTAAAAGCATGTGTCTTTTTAAAAGCCACACAAAAAAACCCCCTGCATGCAAAGGAAAGTAATCTGTAATTTACCTGCATAAAACATCACCTACAGCAATCTTGCATTCTCCAATTGCCATACAGAGGCAGTAAAGCAGATGAATACTGTTTTCTGTTGTATGTCTCACTTGTCACAAGATATATTTGTGTTTGTATTAATTGCAGACACTGAAAAACAGTCTCTCCCCGTGTCTCTTGTTTCAGTCGTTTTGGTTTGGTGCTGTTTTCCAAGAAATGAAGAAACACTTAGGAAGAACTGGTGAAGAGGAAACCTGAGTAATCCACACAGAAGGGTCATATATTCCTGTGTTTATGCAAACAAGGGAATAAAGTATCTGACAGCAAAAAGTCAGAGTAGTTTGCCACATACAAGCAAGTCTGCAACTTCTGCTGACACAGCTAAAATAGCAAATAAACAAAACCAAAATCACTTTTCCGAAAATAAAAACTGCTTTATCATCTGTCAGGATAACCTTTATGATTAGCAATCATGAGAACTAAAAAAAAAAAAAAAGGGAATAAAATAACCAATTTATTATTAAAGTACAGTGGCTACTGGGCCTGTTTTCCAAAACAACTCCTTTGCTTTACGCATTTCAAGCAGTTGCTTGCAAAGTCCAGTTTAGTAATCAGGATAAAAGAGAAGTGCAGATTTCTGGAAATAAAGGTAGCATTAAGCAGATTTATACATAATTAGTATGTATATATAACACATACATTATATATATATATTAAAAAAAAATAAAAAAACAACCTCACAAAAAAACCCAAACTCACAAAAACCCATTAATGAAAGTATTCAAAACTGATGTGAAATTCATCACATGGATGAATTCAGAATGATTCTATAGTATTAAGAGTACATATATGCTAGAAATGCTTTAGGGCCCTTGTTTCTGTTATCTACATTTGTGTTATCTCTGAAGAAAGTTTTACCAACTTTAGCCATTGCACTGAGTCTGGCTGGGATGGACTTAACTTTCTTCATAGCAGCCTCTATGGTGCTGTGCTTTGCATTTGGGGAATTCTACAACAGTATTAGCAACACCCCAGTGTTTTAGCTGCTGCTGAACAGCTCTTGCACAGCATCAAGGCTCCACTCTTCTCCCACACCCCCAAAAGTGCATAGGTGGGGGGTGGGCAAGATGCTGAGAGGGAACAGTATAGCAGGCCTAGAGAGCAGACCCGAAACGACCAAAGAGTATTCTATACCAAGTGATGCCACATTCAAGAGGAAAAGCTCAGGGCAAGGAGGAGAAAGGAAGGACATTTGTGGTGATGGAGTTCATTTTCCCAAGCAAGCATTACATGTGCTGAGGCCCTGCTTGCCAGGAACTGGCAGGACATCTACCTGTTAATGGGAAGTAGTGAACTAACTCCATGTTTTCCTTAGCTTGTGAGCACAGTTTTTGCTTTCCCTATTAAACTGTTGTTATCTAGATCCGTGAGTCCTCTTTTCATCTTTTTTTTTTGCCCTGTCTTGTGGGAGAGGGAAATGAGCAAGTAGCTGGGTGTTTGGCTGTTGGCTGGGGTCAACCCACCACAACTCTATTTCCAACACTTTATAGAGAATCTGAGGGAGTAGAAATATAGAAAAAACATTTGAATCACCCTCCGCTTCAGCTGCAAAACATGAGTATTCTTTGAGGCCTATTCTGGTCTGAGAAAAATAAAAAGTATGTCTTTTCTCAAGTCACATTTCTATGTCATTTTATGATACAAAAGGACAAGAGTCTTACTTTGACATATCTTTTCTAAAACATCTTTCATTAAACATATGTTTGGTTATATGGGTCTTGTTAAAATTATTTTTCACAGGTGATCTAACACTGAGCCAGGGTTTTACTGTGACTGTGGCATATCAAAGCTGGCTTTAAATTTGGCAGCTTGCATACACAATTGCAGTCTAAATTAGGAGTAGGTGAGGGCAGGCTAACCTCTCATCTGGTTTGCTGACACCCCTGGGTTCATGCGCAGAGTTGGCATTCTGCACTGAAGTACTCATCGGCATAGTTTAGATGTTTCTGTACCTCAGCTACTTGGTTTAAAACTGGTTTTGGAATATTTATGCATAGATATTTGTTATTGACCACTAAGTACACAAGGGACAAAATAAGAATTAAAAAATAGTAACAATATTTACTTAAAGAAGACATTCTCAAAGTGCTTCTCACCAGAAGAAAATGCTGTATTTAGATTTTAGAAAAGATAATGAAATCTCCCCTTTTTTCTACAAGATAATGACATATTGTCTAACTTCATGGCTAGGCTTCACGAACGAAGATTTAGGAATTGTGTAACTTAGTGTTAACAATATGTACACTCATGGTTAATCACTGACTAATGAGATGCAACATCAGCAAGCCTGAATTTTGCTGTGTAATGATGCACACTCAAAATGCCCTTTCCTTGTAGCAGACGGCAAAAAAAGTTTGAACTTGAGCTCAATCAGTGCTCAGTCCCCTTGAGTCCTTTCATCATTAACCACTGGCTCTTTCTATCTTGCCAAAGGATCTTATTACTTACTGTCTGTGTGTGCTGTGTGCTCTTTTCTTGGTGCAAGTGAATTATACTGTCGGGAGTGGGGAATTAGAGACATGTAAATTTACCTTTTCAGATGTAGGTGTGGGGATTCCTTTTCTCAGATTCCAAAACTTAGAGATAAATTTTATTTCTTGAGCAAAAAGCAGACATAATTCCCTCTTCATAACCTTTTCATAAGACTCTTTGGCTCTGACAATCAAATCCATACTTAACTAACTTGACAGTTTGCCTGAGGTTCCTCAGTCTGCCAAAAAATGTCAAATAGCATTGAGTGGTGAGGGGGTCTGAGATCCATCAATTCATTCCTTCTCTGAACCTGATGGCAATACTGAGAGAATTGACTCTTAATCTGCTGTTATTTGCTGTGTAATGGCATCTAAGGTGGTCCAAAAATATAAAGTCCATTTTGCCTTCTATAGGTTCAAAGGGAGCCATAAGTCTGCTTTTATAGGCTATTACTCTGATCCAGAACTTTGAAATCTTTCAGAAAGCACAGATTGTTCTTTACCTTTCAGCACAGGTATCTGAACTGGTGCTCATATGTATGTTTGTTTGAATTGTATTTCATCTGGCACGGTTACTGCTATTCATCTGGAGGTTCTTTTCATCTTTTGAGAACCAAACAAACATTTTGTACTAGTATCAAAGATCATATCAGATACACAGCTGACATGGATCACTGTAACACTACGGAGCTGCTCAATTACTTCTGTCAAAGTTCGGATTTTAAACTTCTTGTCTGCTTCCTTCTGCACTATGTTAACATATACATAAAATAACATATTTCCTGCTGCTGTTCCACAGAGGATCATGTAACAAACCACAATCCTCTCTGAAGCAACTGACCATGAAAGCTTCTTCACTATGGCATGCACTCTTCATTTTTGGTGTCTAGATATCAAAACGGCACAGACATATTTGCCTGATGGGCTCTGCTGTATGATGAGAAAAAGTTTAGATAAACCTATGAATCTGGATATATTTAACTAGGAGTTGCTAGATACATTTAACTAGAACTTGCCCACAAGCTTCTAAAAGTAGAGCAGGAGCCACTGCAAAAAGGATCCATTTTTGTAGGTAAATGGAAACTTGTGGTCAGTTTCTGTTAGCTACTTTAAGGCAAAGAATATAATTTCTTTTCTCATGAAGAATCAATTAATTTAGGTCAATGGTATATCACAGGAGTGCCTATGTCTAACTTTGAACTCTTCTGATGCATGTGCATACAGTGTCATGGGCAAAAAAAGCTTGGCTTGCAAATTTTCTCAGTCCGTGCCTGGGGAAGAAAAAGGACCCCTCAAAGATACTCTTTCTCCCAGCTGCTTCCTAATCAGGCATGCCATAAATACTTTAATTATAATTAGTTTTCAGTTAACAAGGTTTTACTTTCTCCAAATTGTTCTGAGTATCCCAGGAAAAACCTAATAGATAAGCAGGTTTTTATTTTAGTTCAGTGTTTGCTATTAAAAATAAGGGCTTCACACCCAATTGGTCTATCTTTCCTTTAAGTGACATTTGTAAGGTTTATATTCGTATCGTGTTTACATAACTCACAAGTACGCTGTAATGATAACCCAAGGATATTCAAAAGTTGACAGTGAAGTGTATATAGAGATGCATCTAAACTAAAAAAAAATCAGAGATACTTGATAGTTCTAAGTAGTTATTATGAATGCTTAACTGACACCCAGAGCATATTAAACATGAATATATGTCCTTCTTTCTTTAGCTTCTGATGAACCTTGTACTGCTCTGACTGAGTAGCTATTTTAAATGTAGCTCCAACTTCTTGATGCTGTTTCATCGACAGCAGTTGCTGCACCACAGAAATACATTAAACTTTATTCAGTGGGTCCACAGAGATCCATTGACAACACTGAGGAGACATATGAGCAGTTCATCACAAGTATCACTGCTCCCCTGAAGGCGTTGCTTTTTTAGCAGAAGGTCACTTCTGACAGAGTGAAAATACATAACAGAAATAGATCATCTTCATTCCAGCTCTTATCCACAGTGATCCTAGCTGCTTTGTATTAGAAGTGTGATCTTCTTAACTGGACCTCTAGGACACTGCAAAAAGTACTGTTCTTACTTTCCAGTGCTTTCACTTTACAGTGATAACTGGGTACATTTGGAGTCACAGCACCGAAAAGGACTCATCTTAGGTCCGAGTACAACCTGCTTGGCACTGTGGCTAATGGGGTGACTGTACTTGATACAAAGTCTCTCCTTGTGTGTATTTAGCTACATTGACGCTGACTGGGATTCTGGCTTTCTGCATGTCCTTATTTTTTGGTCATCTCAGCAAGCCCAAGATAGCTGTATACAGGGTCCTAGCAGCAGCAACCAATGTAACAGCTTATCTTCTGCCCAGACAGATTCAAAACTGGATGAGCAGAATGATAGATCTACTCTTTGCTAAGGACTGTGGTCTTGCTCTGATTGTGCATTGTTACTTTGCGGATAAAAATATTGCCCACAGGCTTTCAACAACAACAGATGGTCCCAAGGGCACTAGCCACTTGAGGATGTTTGCAACAGGTAATTGTATAAGGCACAAGTATTTGCTGCTTTCATTTAATTGCTCATGTCTCTTGTTTATCCACCTCCAAATCATGGCAGTCGGTCAAAAGAGGCACAGGTTCTCAAGGTTTTGTATGAAGAGTGCTTTGCTGCTTGAATATTTCTTTTCTTTTGTTTTGTTCTTTATTTTTCTTCGTCAAGCCAGCTTGCGAGGGGATCTCCATTTCAGTCTTTTCTATTCTGCCCTTGGGAGTATTCTGATCTCTCTTTTGCTCTTGATAGAGAGGACACTTTTAAAGTGTTTCTAAACAAGACTGTGTTTTTCTCTCTCCATTTATGTTTGTGGCTATGACCTACAAGATTTAAAGAATATTTCCTGGGAATATGAAATATGCCTACTAAATGGAAGTAAAGTTTTTGATACCTCAGACTTTTCTTTTCAGGCTTAATTACACATATTTATTTGACATGTCTGTTATTGCTAACACTAGGAGTCTACATAATTCTTTCACAGTCTGTCACCTCTATGTGATCTGTGTAAGGTCTGTCAGGAATGTTGACCTTGTGCTGTCCTTATGCATCTGTGTCTGTCCAGGTCCATGGTGACCCTTTATGTTCACATGAAGAGAAATAGGGTGATAACAGAATCTATGACATATTCACCCTACTTAAAAATGGCCACAAATAAGATGAATTTATTTATTCAGTAAATAAATTAGAAACAATTTTTTTACCTAAGATGCAGCTAGACATACTGAAGCTAAGAAACTGCATGGAGAGTTTCATGGCCAAATTTTTTGAGAAGTATTGCATTTGGATTCCTTTCTAATTATTGTGATCTCAGAATGGTAAAAGAAAAAGGTTGCTTTACACAGTCCTGGAAGCAATGCTTTCTCCCTGTCTTTCTTTGCCTGCAAAATTAGAATGAACTGACCATGGATGTATTCATATATTTGCATCTTTTCTGAATATGTTGAATACTTGTTTCACATTTGCTGAGTAGTCCAGTCACTGTAAATTAAACTAGACCAGAAACAAATAAACTAACATGCCAATCTAGAAAACAAAACCACAATTCAAAATAAACATCCCAAGAAGTATCCTTGACAACAGGCAGAATATTCAGAAGTTTAATTCAGTCCCTTTCTACCTGCCTGTGGTAGGGTAGGCACCAGGAGCACAGTACCATCTCCTTTACGAACTCCCCTCCAGCATCAAATATGCTCCTCTGCTTCAGACAAAACCATGTTCTAGCATCTTGCCAGCCCATTAATGTTTAATACAGCCTTCATGGGACTGGAAATTGAGGTTTCCAGAAACTCCCTGGGAATGATTTTGCAAAAAATTTAGCCCAAAGTGTCAAAATGGTTAATATCTTTGCAGCTAGAGCTCTCTTATCTGAACATAAAATCTACTTTATGTTTTCAGGTATTTTTCTATAACAATAATATTAGTGTATCCTTTCCATACATTTCTAGAATCTATGAAAAAAGAAACTACCCTTGGGGTTATTCAGTTGAATGAGTGGAGGCTATTCTTGATAGTGTGTCTGCTCTACTGTTGAAATGCCTAAGGAAGCTTCAGAGCAGCTTGCTCAGGTAGTGGAATGCATCTAGTACAGGCTCACAAACATCTTGTCTCCTGAGATAAATTCAGATTCCTTCGGGAAATGGTTTGGCACTGGTCTACCTGTTCTGCAGTTCCCAGTGCTCCATGTCCCCAAAGAGCTCCCTAGAGAGGTGTGCCACACAGCATGACCCTGTGGCCCCAGAGAAGTGTTGTGTGACTGTGGATGAGTTCAGGAGGCACTTCACCACTTTCTCCCAGCGTAGTTTTGGCAGGGCTAAAGACCTCAGACACTACACTCATACGCAGTTGTGCTGCTTCAGGACCCAAAGTGATGTTTGTGCGAAACTGTATCTGAGACAACCAGTCCTGCTGGAGCAGAACTGGCTCCACCTGTGACATAGCCAGTGCACAGCCAGATTGAAAAGTAGATCACTTGTGTGGGTGCTCTTGGAGGCAAGTCAAGCCTGTCAAGCTACACTCAACTCTATACTGACAGTTGGCCTGAATGTCACTTGGGGATTGGATGTAGCATTTTGTCCCCCCCCGGCTTTCTCTTACTTCTTTCATTAGGTTTCAGTTTTAAATTAGCACTGCCTCCTATGTACAGGACCTGTGCTTGCAGGTCACTTTTCACTTCTATCTTGAAGAAGCAAGTCATTCCCTGTGTCCTTCTGGGGCTCAGATGTACCTAATGATGGACCACTTCCTCCTGGGGTAAAGATCCCTGGCTGGCCATTGAGGCATTCAGTATGCAGGCTACACTGGGGAAGTTCACCATACAAAACTTCTGAGGAAAGAGTTTCAGAGACACTAAAAGGATGTGTAGTTGTATATTGGGAAGAAGCTTTGCTGTGTTAAACACTGGGAAGAATTTTTTTCACTATGTCCTGATTTGCTTTCTGTTTTTCTTTTACTTTCCATCCTTCCTCTCTGGTCCTTTTATTTATTTATTTATTTATATTTAGTGCACTAAAATAGCTAAAATGGCTCATACATTGTTTTGGAACTTGTAGTACTTCTGTTATGCTGCAACTTGTCTTTAAAAAGGGAAGCCTGATTGGCCCAGCCCTCAAGGAGCTGGAAAATACGAACCTATGCACTGCAGCATACAGAAGAGATCCAGGCTCAGCTGTGTAAAGAAAAACATCTAAACATTTATGTGATTACTAGGAACAGCATATTCTCCTGCACCCATGTGCTTCTGGATGCATTCCAAGATATTAATAGCAGTAGTGGCAGGGCTGTACATTATATTGTTATTTCCTCCTTGGAGAGAACAGAATGTTAGACTGTGAGAATACGACATGGAAACTATGTGAGTTGGCTGCCCTCTTCTACTTTATTTACTCCTTCTTAGATCTTTCTGACTTTGGGGCTTTTGCAACCACTTTAAAAGGGATTCACTTTTTGCCCAGGAAGAAGTTTATTTACTCCTTCTTAGATCTTTCTGCTTTCGGGGCTTTTGCAATCACTTTAAAAGGGATTCGCTTTTTGCTCAAGAAGAAGATCACTGAAATTTCTGCTCTGGATCGGGTTGTGGACATTAACCTGAGTTTCTGTCTCTATGTGTTGGAAACAGAACAGACCTGAGTAGTCAATAATGTGTTAGATAAAGGCAAGATCTTAAATTTACTTCCCTCTTGAGTTATGACAGTGATCAATACATGTCAATAGGTATAAATATCCATAAGTTTCATTATTTTTCCTTTTATTTGTACAGAAACAAACATTACATATTCTGATAAATGTCCTCTCATTTTTTCATCTGTCTTACTGAACTAGTCAATGACATTGTGTTTTCCATTAAATTGGTCTAGGGCGCAGCTAAGAGCAGGCCAAATACTGCAAACAGACAGGCCTAAGAAGCCAGGTAGTGATTCACTTTTTCATTTCTCTTAGAGCAAGGGCTGTCCACTTCCTGAAAAGATGCCATTCTGTCACTAAATGGGAACTCAAGTGTCTCTTAAGTTGCCTTAGTCTGAGTGGAGTCTAGCTACATTTTCCAAGACCGCGTTTTTAAATGTGTGATTTCTCCTGCTGTTCACCACTCAGCCATACCAGTTTGCACTGGTGCAAACACAGGGTAGTGGGCAGCATAGGGTGGAGGTGAGGAGGGTGAGGGAGTGGAGGAAGACAGACAGAACTGCCTCTATCTGCAGCGCTACTGCTTTACGCTGTTTAAAGTACTGTTGTAATTGTAATTATTGTTGTAAGTATTGTTGTAAAACAGGACTAGGACACTGTTGAGTTTGCATTTCTTGGCAGGACTTTTTTTTCTGGAGACATAAGATTTTTCCCGTCTGTGCCCTTAGTCCCTGCAGGTTTAGGAAAAGAATCTCTGTATCTCAAGACAGAGAAGCTCGGCATATATATGCTCTTTAGGAGTGGCAGCCAGTGTAAGCTTGGAGGACATGTTAAAGCTAAAGTAAAACACTTCAAACTAGAGGCAATGGGGAAGAGTTCAAGGACATTGACAAATTGTAGATGTATGGTAATAGCTGATAAACCTATTTCTACCCAAAACTGGAGGATTGTTTATCTTGTTCTCCAGATTTAAAGGAGAATCTGCAGATTAGGACAATGGTGCCTGTTAAATGTTGAAATAACATTGCATTTCAGGGGATATGCATTCATTAATCTACATAGTACCTTTCAGTTTTCCATGCAATGTTATCTGTTACAACATGGTAACACTTTGAAGGACAGATGCTGTTTCACCATAAATTAGCAATGAAGTGTCAGGGAAGAGGGAGGATCCAAAATTTTGCAGTTTCATTTCTCTCTGATGTAGAAAGGGAACAATCAGCAGCTCCTATTCTCCAAAGACTGTGTAGATTGTTCCCCATGGGACAGATGGTACAAGATAAGGCTTCCCACACCATTTAATAGAAGCTGTTTCCCATAGACAGATTTTGCTATAGATAGATTCAGATTGTGTAGCTCACCAGCAGAACGTCTAAGGCACCAAACCTCATGCAGCTGTGTTCACATGGCTTATTGGAGGTGGTTCTTTGCATAACCTGGCCCCTTAGCAACAGCTGGGGTTTGTTTCAGATAGAATGAAATGGTTTGCTCCAGAAAAGTGAACAGTATTATTCGTTATGGGTTCATGAGCAGTTCAGATGCTGGATTCAGTGCAGTTCAGTGATTTTTTTTTGAGATAAGGGGTGGGCTTAAGTGTTTGAAAACTGTTTCTTTCCCAGTTTTTTGAAAATGATCTCTACACATACACAAAATTTCCCAGTCTTTCTTGCTGGGTTAGTCAATGTAAAGAGGTAAGTAAGTAACATGAGTAGTCATCTGCGAAGATTTCCTTTATAGATCTTCAGAGGTTCTTACCTGTCTACAGCGGCTGTTTAGGGAATGTAGGTGCTTATTGTGCTAAGTGGCTCACCTCCTGTCCTTTTTTCCTTCTGACCTTTCCTCATCATTCTAGATTTAAGGCCCTAGAAAAAATTGCCTAAGTTAGTCTTCCTGGGTCTAAAATACTTCTTTATTTTGATTTAGAAAGAGAAGATGCTGATTTTTGTTCATAGCAGAAAGTACTACAAATGCAAAACTTTTGCTTTCTGGAAGCAATAATTTTTTCTTACTTTTATTTCATTTTCTTCCAGTATGAAATCACCCTGAGAGTCCTACTAACTATTTATGTGATAAAACAGTGCTTCTGTGTTCCCTTTAAGATTGTTCCACTAGAAACACATCACTTTTCTGCTTGAAGAAGAGAATGATTGAATGCAATTGGATCTGAACTCTTTAATAGAGTTTCTGTTTGGGATCTTGCTTCAGGTTTCTTTGCAGAGGCAGGTCTGAGACCAAAACTTGAGTTTTGCATTGCTGATGAAGTGATTCAGATGCCTGGTACCATCGGGCAGTTTTGAAAATAGCAACTGATGTGCAGTTCAACATCATATTAGGAATGTCTCAGAGCATCAGGGGCTATAGAGCTGAGTGCAGACCCTCTCCAGTGCAGCAGAGAATGGACTCCATGTATTTGATGATTTCCAAAACATGCTGACAAAGGTGCCCATTGAGAATATCAACTTCAAAAAGCCAGACTTTCTTGGTTAGATACAAAAGGAACTTACTTTCCTCATAAACCAAGTACCCAGGTATCAAGAAGATTTGTGAAATGCTGCTGCAAGATTTTTTTGCATAATTTTGCACATGGCATTATGCAATAAGGCTCACTGCCTTTTTTACTTTCTGCTAATGTTCACATTGTCGGAACACAACATGGTCAATAAGGAGGCATGAGTGTAAAGCCACTTAATGACATGTATGCATTTTCTCTTTATTTGTTTTGGAGACTTTTTGTTTTTATTTTGAGAGAGGTTTTTATAATATGTTTTTATTTTTATTTTAATATCTGATTGCTCTGTGATAAAGATTTTGCCATGGGTGCCTTCCAGCAAATAAAGACACAAAATCTCACCCTTGCACAGTGAACTCATCAGAAAGTTGCTTGTGGAATAGCAGCTGCAGCAAGTATTAATCTAGAGAATTGATAAGGGAATAAAGTGGACTATCTCACTTTTCTGGAGTGTCATTTAGACTTACGTAAAATATTTAATAATGTACAGGCCCCAGTAGCCAGAAGCCGTCACTTTTTTGCATAACAACAGGAAGGGGTACCCTTGCTATTTGCCTCCTCTTCTCTTGTTCACAGCCCTCCCAGCGATGGAATGTAAATTCTAAACCACTGAACACGGCAGCAAGCAAACCCAAACAAGGCCGCTGGCAGGTGGGCAGCAAGTGGTCAAGACAGTAGGAGAGCACCAATGTGTTATATGTCTTAACACTCAATATAGCTCTTAAGATATTTCAGAGCATGCACAATCTGTGCACAAGACCTTGGCTCAGATGTCCAGACACACGAAGAATGAGCACGTAATCTCGTATCTCCGCATCACTAACTCAGGTTTCCTGAAGACTCTGTTTCTGGATATTTAAAGATACTGTTTAGTCAAGAGAAACCTCAACTTACAAGGTGTTTCTTTTTTTGTGTAAACAGATTTCATTAAAGGCTCTTCTGTGATGGTGTTGATGACTTAAGTGACCTTCACCTATTCAGTTCATGTGTATGAATTCACCACATAGCCCTGTTTGACCCTAGAGGGTCCTTTTAAGGGGAAGGGGATACCACATGCCCACTGACCACTCTGGTGCTGCACAGAATTAGATGTGTTTATAAAGTTAGATAAAATGTGGTGACTGATTCTTTTTTTATTAAAAATAATTCAGAGGCAGCTAAATGGGAAGAAGCCAAAAAAACATATGGAGAATATAATATCCAAAAAGCCTGGGACATGCTAGAAAACCAGCATTCAAACAGGAACAACAACACAAAACTCAATAGGAAAAAAGGTCATATACTGAATTCAATTAACTTTTAATTGATTATAGAGAGGAAAACAAAACCAATTTTGACTTCTTTCTCTAATATTTGATCCTGAGAACAGTATCTTTATTCAAAACATTCTCATAATCAGTTTCCTTGATATTCTGCTTTTTCCTCTGAGAATGTGCCTTACACCATATTTTTCATTTATGTCAGAATAAAATAAAAATAAGAAGCCAGTAAAATCCGTTTCAGTTCTGAAAACTAAAGTATCAAAAGCTGAGCTGGTTGCCGGGAGATTTAAGCTACAGGGAGGACTGCTCCCAGCTCAGACCTGGTGCCCTAATCAGCTGAGAGCCCTAAACAGCTGACCAGGAGGTGGAGCCGAGCTCGTTGCCGGGAGATTTAAACTGCTCCAGGGAGCGCAAGCGACCCGGAGTGTGGCGAGGGGGGGTGCGGCAGTGAGGGCGTGCGCGGCAGTGAGGGCGTGCGCGGCAGTTCGAGCAGGAAGGGCACAGCCACCCTCCCAGCTCTCTCTGGTGGGTTTTGAGGTGGGTGTGTGGCTGTAGGTATTTTTTTTTTTTTTTTTCTGCAACTCAACTCGACCCAGCAATGGTTTCCAAACAAGCGAAAGCCGTTGCCGCTGTTCTCAGGGGAAGTGTGCTAACCCAGGCAGAACCCCCAGGAAGGACGCAGCTGTTCAGGTCTCTGGCTGCACAGAGTGTCTGAGCCTGGTTTTAGTACCAGAGGATAGCGTGAGAGACGCCTCCATACGACGCGAGCAGGTGAATGATTTGATGTCCTTAGTGGCAGAGCTTGAGGAAGAAGTGGAGAAGCTAAGAAGTATTAGGGAGAGTGAAAGGGAAATAGACTGATGGAGTTGCACCCTTTTGACCCCAAAAGAAGTCCAGCAAGAGATGGTGAAGCCCTGCCCCTCCTGCCATCAGGCAGATGGAGCAAACCAGGTAGATGGGAGGGAATGGAAACAGGGCCCTGATTGAAGAGGTAAAAGAATCCCCTTCTGACCCCCATCCCCTTGCACGGTGCCCTTAAAGAACAGATATGAGGTCCTGGACCCAGAGAGTCAGGCAGAAGGCAGTCAAGAAGAGGATCTTCTCTGGAGGGTCTCCTGGTTGCATCCCGTCTACCAGATAGATTACAACCACAGCTATAAAGAGAAAAAGAAAGATAGTTGTAGGATGTGACTCCCTTCTGAGGGGAACTGAAGGCCCTATATGCTCACCAAACCCATCCCACAGGGAAGTCTGCTACCTTCTGGGGGCCCAGGTGAGGGATATTAGTAGGAGACTCTCTGAGCTAATCCAGCCCTCAAATTATTATCCACTGCTGGTGGTCCAGGCCGGCAGCAATGACATTAATGAAAGAGGCACCAGGGCGATTAAAAAGGATTTCAAGATGCTGGGGTCATTAGTTAATGGAACAGGAGCACAGGTGGTGTTCACCTCAGTTTCTGCAGTAGCAGGAATGAATGAAGAGAGGAGTAGGAAAACCCATCTTATCAATAGGTGGCGAAAGGATTGGTGCCACCAGCAGACTTTTGGTTTTTTCAACCATGGGGCAAATTCTATGGTACCTAGCCTACTCGAGTCAGGTGGGCTTCTTTTATCTAGCAAGGGCAAAAGGACTCTAGCCCATAAGTTGTTGTGGCTGATCAGGAGGGTTTTAACTAGATTTGAAAGGGGAAGGGGTGGAAACTAGGCTCTCCAGAGATGAGCCTTAGGGGGAAAAGGCAGAGTTAGAAGTGAAATCAGCAGTCCAGCTGAGGTGCATGTACACCAACACACACAGTATGTGTGACAAACAAGAGGAGCTGGAAGCCATTGTGCAGCAGGAAAGCTATGATGTAGTTGCCATCATGGAAACGTGGTGGGTTGACTTGCATGACTGGAGTGCTGCCATGGGTGGCTACAAGCTCTTCAGAAGGAACAAACAAGGTAGGAGAGGTGAAGGGGTGGCTCTGTATGTTAGAGATACTCTTGACTCTGTAGAACTTGAAGTCAGTAACAATAAGGTTGAGTGCCTGTGGATCAGAATCGGGGGAAGACCAACTAGGCTGACATCCTGGTGGGAGTCTGTTACAGACCACCCAACCAGGATGATAAGGGTGATGAATTATTCTACAGATGTCTCAAAAATTGCCAGCCCTTGCCCTTGCGGGTAAATTTAAGCTGCCAGGTGTCTGCTGGAAACTCAATACAGCAGAGAAGAGGTAGTCTAGAAGATTCCTAGAGTGTAGAGAGGATAATGTCCTGCTCCTGGAGCCTACCCAGGGTGGGGCCCTGCTAGACCTGCTGTTCACAAACAGGGAGGGGCTGGTGGGAGATGTGGTGGTCAGAGGCCCGTCTGGGACACAGTGGCCATGAAATAATAGAGTTTTTAATACGCAGGGATGCAAAGAGGGCCATCAATAAAACTTCTACACTGGACTTCCAGAGGGCAGATTTTTGCCTACTCAGTGGTTCAGAGGGTACCTTGGGAAACAGCCCCTGAAAACAAAGGGGTCCAGGAGGGATGGACATGCGTCAAGAAGCAAGTCTGGAACGCGCAGGAGCAGGCTGTCCCAGTGTGCCGAAAGGCAAGCTGGCGGGTAAGACTGGCTGAACAGGGAGATTTTGAAGGAAATTAGGGGAAAAAAGAGAGTTTACATGACTGTGGCTACTCATAAAGAGTTTAGGAATATAGTTAGGTCCTGTAGAAAGAAAATTAGATAGACAAAGGCACAATTTGAAGTCAATCTAGCCACTTCTGTCAGGGATAACAAGAAGTGCTTCTACAAATACATCAGTAGCAAAAGGAGGGGCAAGGAAAACCTCCATTCTTTGTTGGACATGGCGGGGAGCATAGTCACCAAAGATGAGAAAAAGGCTGAGGTACTTAATGCCTTCTTTACTTCAGTTTTCAACAGTAAGACAGGTTGTCCTCAGGACAACTGGACTCCGGAGCTGGTAGACAGAGACAGGAAGCTGAATAGCCCCTCTGTAATCCAGGAGGAAACAGTGAGCGACCTGCTGAGCCACTTGGATCCTCACAAGTCTATGGGACCAGATGGGATCTGTCCCAGGGTGACGAGGGAGCTCTCCAAGCTGCTCTCCATCATTTACCAACGGTCCTGCTCACTGGGGAGGTCCCAGATGATGGGAAGCTGGCGAATGTCACGCCAATCCACAACAAAGGCTACAAGGAGGATGCGGGAAACTACAGGCCCATCAGCCTGACCTCAGTGCCTGGCAAGGTCATGGAGCAGATCATCCTAATTGAAATCGTACAACCACTACAGGATGGACAAGGGATCAGACTCAGCCAGCACAGGTTTAGGAAGGGCAGGCCCTGTCTGAGCAACCTGATCTCCTTTTATGATCAGGTGACCTGCCTGGTGGATGAGGGGAAGGCTGTGGATGTGTCTATCTGGGCTTCAGCAAAGCCTTTGACACCATCTCCCACAGCATTCTCCTGAAAAAGCTGGCAGCCCATGGCTTGGACAGGGGCACCCTGTGCTGGGTCAGGAACTGGCTGGAGGGCCGGGCCCAGAGAGTGGTGATGAATGGAGCTGCATCCAGTTGGCAGCTGGTTGCTAGTGGTGTCCCCCACGGATCAGTGTTGGGCCCAGTTCTGTTTAATGTCTTTACTGATGATCTGGATGAGGGGATTGAGTATACCATTAGCAAATTTGCAGATGACACCAAGCTGCGGGGGAGTGTTGATCTGCTGAAAGGCAGGAGGGCTCTGCAGAGGGACCTGGACAAGCTGGTGAGATGGTCTGATTCCAAGAGGATGAGGTTCAACAAGTGCCAGGTCCTGCACTTTGGCCATGACAACCCCATACAGCGCTACAGGCTGGGGACAGAGTGGCTGGAGAGCAGCCAGGCAGAGAGGGACCTGGGAGTTTGGATTGACAGGAAGCTGAACACGAGCCAGCAGTGTGCCCAGGTGGCCAAGAAGGCCAATGGCATCCTGGCCACTGGGTGTATCAGGAACAGTGTGGCCAACAGGACCAGGGCAGTGATTCTTCCCTGTACTCAGTTCTGGTGAGGCCACATCTGGAGTACTGTGTCCAGTTCTGGGCCCCTCAGTTCAGGAAGGATATTGAGGTGCAGGTCCAGAGGAGCAGGTCCAGAGAAGAGTGACGAGGCTGGTGAAGGGACTCGAGCACAAGTCCTATGAGGAAAAGCTGAGGGAGCTGGGACTGTTCAGCCTGGGAAAGAGGAGGCTCAGGGGAGACCTCATCACTCTCTACAACTCCCTGAAAGGAGGTTGTAGCCAGGTGGGGATTGGTCTCTTCTCCCAGGCAACCAGCAGTAGGACAAGAGGGTATGGTCTTAAGCTGTGCCAGAGGAGGTTTAGGTTGGATATTAGGAAGATATTCTTTACAGAGAGAGTAAGCAGACATTGGAATGGTCTGCCCAGAGAGGTGGTGGATTCTCTGTCCCTGGAGGTTTCTAAGATGAGACTGGATGTGGCACTCAGTGCCATGGTCTAGTAACCACAGCTGTGTTGGATCAAGGGTTGGACTTGATAATCTCGGAGGTGTTTTCCAACTCGGTTAATTCTGTGATTCTATGACTCGAGGAAAAAGAATGAAGCTGAGTCAGGGGAGGTTTGTGTTATATATCAGGAGAAGGTTTTTCATCCGGAGGGTGATTGGGCACTGAAACAGGCTCCCTAGGTAAGTGATCATGGCACCAGGCCTGACAGTTCAAGGAGCACTTGAACAATGCTCTCAGGCACATGGGGTGATTTCCTGGGTGAAGGGCCAGGAGTTGGACTTCGATGATCCTGATGGATTCCTTCGAACTCGGTGTACTCTATGATTCCATGACCTCTCAGTAAAGACCTGCAGATAGTAGATCCTACTGGTCCTGACTTGTTACATGAAAAGATGATTTGGGTTGCTGACTTCCAACACTATTTATTACAACATCATCAAAAGTCTTTGGATTTGAAATGACTCTGAGTTCACACAGGACACGTACTACAAGGTCCAGCCATATTTTATAGTTCTCCTTCCGTGCTGCAGAATAGAGACTGTCTTGTTCCCATCCGACAAGACTTGAGCAAGGCTGTGCATGAACTGAGGTGTTACTCAATGTATTTGGAAAACTTTAAACTGAAATATTGAAATGGAATTTAGCAAAATTTGAGCAGCTGAGCAGGATCACAGCTTTGCGGTTGGGTGTCTATGTGTTCTGTGCAAGTCCCAGTTTTGGTAAGTCCCTTTGGCTCTGCCAGTGTTGTGGGATGTGAAAGTACTTGCCAGTTTCTGCATCCCTGAAACTGAATCTAGGCACATACCATCTGCCTTTCCTCCTCAAGCTATGGTCTTCAGCCAAAGCATATTAAGGCATACAAGAAGACAGTGAGAGCAAGTTTCAACAAATCCCCTAAATTAATGGGGAAGTCAGGACTGGGTGAAGTAGGGTACCATCGAGGACATGCAACATAGAATAAGTGATCCTTCAGGCCATATGAGTAGAGACATATATTCATTCTTTCTGCACAAGCCAGTAGTGGATATAAAGGGAGGGATATTCTGCCCTTCAGTATAGGTATGATCTCTCTGAATCTGGCTTGGGCCGCTGCCCAAAATTAAATATGCAAATAAGTAAAGCTTCTGAGGAAAAGAAATATTTTCTAATCAATTTCCATTAGATAGAAAGATGTTACAGATATGTAGGTGGTAAACTTTGCTGCCAATTAATTAATACATCTACAGCATTACCATCAATGGTTGTCAGAAACGTGTTTGGTCTGGAAGACTTTTTCATACATTGACAGTGACTGGCCAGGCTGAAAGTAGGTGTATCCATTTGAATCTATTTTGACCTTTGGTTCATGGCATATGCTCATATCATGTCACATTACCTCATCATATCACAAAAACTAAATGTGATACAGTGTTGTGTCTTAACCTAAGATGACTCATCAGCCCTTCTATTGTCAGATTATGTATAATTTAACAAAAGCACAGTAAATACAATGTCCTGTATAGTAGTAGTAAGCAGTTGCATAAGAAGCTAAAGGTGATATTTATGTAAAGGAAGAGACAAAGTAAAATTTATTTGGAACCTCTCTGAGGCTTATTTACTATTATTTCCATAAATCATTTTGCTATGTGTTAACAATTCTTTTGAACAATTATTTTCAATACTCACAACCACAAGCCCTTGGAAATCTGCTGCTTAGGACTCCCTGAATTATTACCACGTTTGAGGTGAAAGTTGCACCTGAGACAACTGGCCAACAAACCAGTCCTTGTCTTCTGTGTGGTTGGGGGAGTGCCCTGCTTACCATGCTCCTACCTTTCTCAGCCTATGTCTCAAAGCCTAGCAACATAATCAAGCTTGTGTCTGTTTGTAAAGCTTATGTCACCTGAGTGGAATATTGAAGTAAAATCCCTTGTGACTTAAGGAACCAGTCACATGTTGCCAAAAATGACTGACTGTGGAGCTTGACTGCCACAGGATGTAATTTGTTTAAATGAATGGCTGACAAACAACTGTGAGTGATATACAGGTTTGGATAAATTATAATCAGTTCACAGGAAGCTCACAAACTGGGAAAAAAATCAAGCAAAGGATACATTCATCCTACAAATTGGTTAAGTGATTTCTCCAGGCCTACACAGCCTACAAAATACTAGTGCTTGAAAAGACTTTGAAGTAAAGGTTTAATATTCTAAGGACAGGTAGTTGCGTGCAGCTGCAAAATGATACCTGGCAACCCTTTGGGAGCGTGGCTATCATGCTTTCTTGAGACAAGGGTAGAGGGGTGGGCAGGTGCAGTTGCTTTCAGAAGACCTTTGCTCCTGGGCACTGAGAACTTGTGAAGACCTGGATATAGCAAGTTTCAAAGCAAATGCTTCTGATCGTTTATCTAGCTACTCATATCTAGCTACCTGTGAGTACAGGCAAGTGTCATTCCAATGACCATGATTTTGTCAGGCCACATGACACTAGCAGCTTAATTTCTTTCCCTCCTCCTACTCCATGTTGGGCATAAAGGAGGGAAGGAACATGCAGAACTGTGCCCTTCCTGCCAGACTGAATGCTAGGATATTCCCTTTGTTCCTTCTATGTTCAAGCCTTGCCTACTGTCTCACACATAGAATCACAGAGTAATCAACGTTGGAAAAGACCTCCAAGATCATTGAGTCCAGCCTTTGACCAACCACCACCTTTTCAACTAAACCATGGCACTAAGTGCCATGTCCAGTCATTTCTTGAACACTTCCAGGGATGGTGAATCCACCACTTCCCTGGGCAGCCTGTTCCAATGTCTGACCATCCTTCAGGGTGGTTTCAGAAACAGTGAGGAGCATTAGACTTCTTGCATGCAGCTTACCTATTTTGAAAGTCTGGGTGCCATGTGATATTTGGCAGCATGGTGCCAAAGAGAAGTAGGAAACAAGTGATGTGACTTAATGAGGGAATGCGGCTTCTAAGGCAGCAACCATAAAGATGAGATCCTTATGTCAGATACTTCTATGTGAAATGCGGAGCATCTGCAAGTTCCTCAGTAGCCCAAGAAACTTGTGGGTTGCCAAAGACTTCTTGGAAATACTCAACTTCTTTCAAGATTAGAGTTCCCCTATCACTCCCTCATTTTGCCTTCCTATTCCTCTTTCAGTTGAAATGTCTGATACTAACTAAATCATCAACCGGGTTAAGCATTTTAATAGGCTAAGTAATTATAACCCATGGTCATAACAAATGATATGGAGAGGGGGGTTTTCAATTAAGAAATATTTTCCCATCCTTGTATAGCATATGACTTTCAATGTGTAGGCCATATTTCTCACTCATTCTGCCACCCTGAGGGCACCACTTCCCTTTATATATATTAAAAAAAAAAGTTAATGATGCACTTGTAATCACATGGCTGCATTTGAACAAATCTCATTCCAGACTTTCCCTGAAGGGTTTAATTATAGGGATTTGTGCAGAATTACACCCAGTTGTGATACTGGGTCTGCTACTGCAGCTGCTGGTTCATTTGAGTGTCTATGCTCCTGACCAAGTGTACACAAAGAAATGGGATGCAACATTCAAATGAACAGCTTAATTAATGTAACTGCAAACTGAACCTCTTGAACAACAATTGTATGTACCTTTCTGCAGAGTAGCAGATCATAATTTTGAGCTGTCCCTTCAATATGGGAAGAAAACATGGTTCCAGTTCTTTTCATTATGTAATTTAAGTTAAGCATATTTTTTTTCCACCACAGATATTTAAAAAAACTAATTGAAAAGGAGCTCTTTCTCTGGTATTCTCCAATTAAAGGTCTGGGTCAAAGACTGATATTTGCTACACTGCTATAAATCTAGAGATGATACCTGGATTCCAGTGGAGCAGATCAGGATTTATATCAAATTTAATGAGAGTAAATTTGGCCTTCTAAATATGTAATTGTTCTTAGAGAAAAAAAAAAATCTATTAATCCCTCGCAACAGTCACTGATTGTGGCATTTTAACAGTAACAGACAGCATGATTGAGTGTTTTCAGTGCTTACTGACAGATGGTCACTGTGTTACAAAACAGCCTTCGGTAAATAATGACCATATCCAGAGGAGAGATGGAAAATAGTTCTCTGTTCTACAATCCTTTTTTTGCTGCACATAATGAAGTAGAAATGTTTTTTCAACTCCATTTTATACTGATCCTGAATGGTTAAAACTTCAATTTGAATGAAAAGTGGTAAGAACTGAAAGCAGAAAGGTTCCAAGTTGTTTTTATTTGTTGGCATCTAATAAACCATGGGAACTTTGTGGTTAATGCCATTCTATTCTTATTTCATAGTATACAGTTCCCTTAGGTGCTAATGCAGCTTCTTTTGAAAGAACACAAGTAAACTTAGGGTGAAGATATGGTTTCATAGCGACAAGATGACAGTTTTGAAACTCTTATTCCTCATAACATGATCAGTGTGAGTGCACAGTGGTCTATATGACTGGGAAAGAGATTTCATCTCAATCACAATCCTTCAGATCATACTGTGTATTAACAGTTTATGACATTAACATTCACAGAACTGTGAATTTACTAGTTATCCTGTTATGCTACAGGAGTTATGTCTCTTATACTGTAAAAGAATCTGAAGCAACAAGTATGTTCAATAGGTGCCTCAAAAATGTTAGTAGATGTCTTGTTGTACACTAGAAACAGCACTGTAGAAGTACAAGTATTTCTATCTGTGTAGGAGGTGAGAGTCAAATGAGGGGAACAAATTGTCTTTCATCATATTGATAAATAATGGGAGTGTTTTTCAGAAGCGCAGAGACAACTTAGCCTGCCTTACTGAACACATGCAGACTTAAATTTTTGAAGAATAAATTGTTGATTAGTAGTTATCCTGATTTCCACTGCAAAAATTCTCAGTGATTCAACTGAGCTGAAGTGAAATGATGAAGCACACTGGAAAAATGATTGCACAGCTATTTGTTTATGTGTTGACTGTTTAGGAGTTCTAAAAGTAGGTAAACTGCTTTTTTTTTTTTGTCTTTAAAAAGAGCAGGTAAAGCTAAGCATATGGAATGAGCAGATCTATGAGATAAGAATGTTCCTGCCAACTCCCAGAACCAAACTACCCTTCAGGAGTAAATTTCAGCCATGTCTTGCACAATCTACAGCAAAAACACTTATGACTTCCACTGAATCTTTATCTGTGCTGATCCTGCTTGCTCACTTTTTCACTTTTGCACTTCACTACAGGTTAATGTCTGAGATTTTAAACTGAATTATTTTACTTTGTAATCAGGGGGAAAAGAAAAACTTCCAAAACCACAAGCATCTTGCCTACCAAAGTTTTCAGGGCACACTTTGCATAAAGTTCACTACTATGGAGGTCAATGATCAGATTGAAATCAGAAACTTCGAGTGACCCTTTCCAGTTGCAAGTGCTCTTGGTCATAACCTGTGGGTTTTATACCCCTCTATGTGTTTACATGTGTTTAAATTAGGAATTGTGCTGAACTAGGTTCTGCAATTAGAAACAAGGAGCTATGCTTTTATTAGAGGCCATAATGAGTTCTCAGAGCTAGTCACTTGACCCCAACAAGCTGTGGGAAAGATTTTCTGTGGTAGTTCCCACTTGTTTCTGATAATGAAATAGCCTCTTCAAGACCAACTAATCTCAGGCAAGGTGAGAGACATTCTCTTATCTATTAAGTACCCATTTATAATTGAGAAGAGCCTTTATGAAAGCAGCAGCATGTCTTTTGTCTTCTATATATAGGACAACATTCAGTGCTTATACTAAGTGAGAACTTTTGCTACAACTTGTTGGCAGTTTGAAATCCTGTGGGGAAATGAGTTCATGGCTTCATCACCTGCTAGGGAGTTATCACAGCTCAGCAAGTCTCACTGACCTTGAAAGCTGAATGATTACAGAGGTTTACCTTATCATATTTTAAAGGTGATATCATAGAATGACAGAATAGTTTGGGATGGAAGGAACCTTAAAGATCACCTGGTTCCAACTCCTCTGCCATGGCAGGGACATCTTCCACTAGACAAGGGTGTGCCCAAATCCCTATCCAACCTGGTCTCAAATACTTCCATGACTGGGACAACCACAATGTCTCTGGGAAACCTGTTCCAGTGTCTCACCACCCTCATTGTAAAGAATTTCTTCCTGATATCTAATCTAAGTCTATGCTCTTTCAGTTTAAAGCCATTACATGCCTTCATAAAAGTCCTTCTCCAGCTCTCTTGTACAGGCCCCCTTTAAGTACTGCAAAGTGCTATAAAGTCTCTCTTCTCTCTCCAGGATGAACAATCCCAACTCTCTCTTGCTGCTCTCATAGGAGAGGAGCTCCAGCCCTCTGATCATCTTCTTCCTCCAGACTGATTCCAACAATTCATGTCCTTTCTGTGCTGGGGCCCCCAGAGCTCAATGAAGTACTCCAGGTGGAGTATCACAAGGGCAGAGTAGAGGGGGAGGATCACTTCCTTTGACCTGCTGGCCATGCTGCTTTTGATGTAGTTCAGGACATGGTTGGCTTTCCAGATGGCAAGTGGACATGATGGGTCATGTTGAACTTCTTGTCAACCAACATCCCCAAGTCCTTCTCCTCAGGGCTACTCTCAATCTTCATGTGCCTTCATGTCAAGGCTGCAACAAAGCAAAATGGATCTTGTAATAGCAGTATCTGGATAAAGAGATAACTCTTGGCAGTTTCAAGAACTTTTTTCTTAGGTCTTTTCCAACCTAAAGACTTCTATGATTCTATAATTAATGTAAGTTTGTCTGCAACTTATATGTATGAAAAAAGTCTTTTTCATCCTAGAAAAGTAACAATTGTTTCCTCATTTTCAGCCATCATAGTCTTGTGAAACTACTTCCCTGTCCAGTGGTACCTTTGATACGTTTTCTGTTTGCATCTAAACAGAGTTAAATCTTGCTCTATCTCCTCACAGAACTCTCACCCACTTATCATTTCTGTGTATGAAAAGCAGAGGGAGACATGGGGAGTATTATTTCTCCAAATAACAGGGTTTGTAGCTATCATGCATGGATTGTACAGGGAAAGGAAAACATTTCTAATGCATGAAGGCATATAACGGAATATAATCTGCAGACCCTTTGCCAAGTTTTAGTTGAGAATCTTAGTATTCCTATAAGGGTTTTATTTGTAGTCGTACTTACTAAGGAGCACACGTTAAATTTACGGACAGTAAAAGAGACACACGGACACACACACATTCACAAAGTGTATCTCTGTGTGATACCACATTTATGACAATACTTTTTTTCATGCCGAGTGCTGTGTGCCGTAGGTCACCATCTCAACACATTACACACAAACTCCACTAGTCTACTCAGTTCCTAGATTGGTCTTCCAAAACTGATTTTTTTCCCTTCCTCTCTGGAGAGCTTTGAGTCTTGAAGCTCTGTTGTCTCTGAGATTGTGGACATGCTTTTCTTCATCAGGGGTGAAACAAGCATCTCTTATTTTCCCACACTGCAGAAGAACCTCTGGCAGTTTTTATATCATCACTTTGAATTTTGCCCCAGCATCAGGCATCCACTCAAATAACAAATATTTGGAAAAGAAGTGGGTCTCAGATGCCTCTTAAGAAGAGATCCTATGCGGAATCTCTCCTCCCTGCCAGTTTGCCAGTGATAACTTCCTAAGAACTCATTTTCAATCACCTCTTTATCTACTTTATTGTGAACCAAGGTACTGTCTACCACAGCACCCTATAACCAAACTGATGAGATATGATTGAGGTAATACTGGGGAAAATACTATCTTTATTAATTAGCTGAACAATCAATACATTTGTGGATAATAGACAACAAATTCTGTGTATGCAGTGGGATGAAGAGGAGTCAATGCTTCAGTAAACCTCTGGAGGACAGGGCTGATGTTCAGTGGGTACTAGCAACCTGAAGGAATGGGCTGGCAGAAGATTAATGTTGTTCAAATACAAATTTAAGTTTTGCATTAGCAGTGGAAAATCCCTATGCAACAGAACAGGTTGGGTGCTGATTGGATAGGAAACAGCTTTGTCCATCAGGGCAAAAAGTTTCAACAGCATGCCTTTGTGGCAAAGGAAGCCAGCCTTACCACCCTGTACAACTTCACAAAAAAGTTGTAGTAAGCTGGGAGTCAGTCTCTTGTCACAAGTAGCAAGTGATAGGATAGGATAGTAACAAGTGATAGATAAGGCCTCAAATTGTGCCAGGGAGGCTTAAATTAGCAGTAGCATCTTTAGAGGTATTTAAAAGACTTGTAGATGAGACGCTTAGGGACATGGTTTAGTGGTAGACTTGGCAGTGTTGGGTTTATGGTTGGACTCAATGAACTTAGAGATCTTTCCAAACCTAAAAAATTTTGATTCTACAATTCTCCTTTTCTCCCTTAAGTACAGTGTTTCTTTCACCATGAGAAATATGGAGTCAGATGGAGTCCAGAATGGACAATATAGAAACCCAAGTGTCAGCGACAAGGCACCTGAAAGGCAGGTCTTGTGTAATTTCCTTATGAGATCCAAATCCTCACCAGGATCTGGTGTTTTATTCCTATACAGGGATTACATAAAACAGTATATATAAATTTGCCATGATTAATTCCTTTTCTTCTTTTTTTTTTTTTTGGTGTGTGTTTCTAGGCAGAGCATAATATGGATGTTTGGCAGGAATCTTGTACATGCACAAAAATAAGTAAACCACCTGTGGGTCTAAAAAATCAGCTGGGGTCAAATGCTGAATTTAACTGAAGATCTTTGTAAAATCATGGACTTAAACTAGACCCATATTCCCCAGGTACAAATCAGCAATGCTGCAGAACAAATAAGCCTGGTGAAGAGTGTTTTAGCTGGTCTAGAAAAGCAAGCACATCTATATGAGATATTTGATATGAAACATCCATCATTGTGCCTTTGATCAACTAAACAGAATGTCTTTCCCACCTCAGAGAAGCTGAGGTCTGGATGTTTGTCTCCCCCAGGAGACAAATGATGCTTACTTTTCAAGCTGTATGATGTCTGACTTTGGTAACTACTCATACCTGATGAGAACTCGGGGATTGTAGGACAGCAAATCAAGGTAGAAGGAAGTCTTTAAACTTTGAGAGCTATTTTTGGAACGCTGTCTTGATCTTTGATGATATGGCATCTCTCATGTTACTTACAGTACTTCTAAGGCTTGGGGAGCCCTGATCTCAGCATGGACCCAGAATATATGTTTCAAATGCACTTATTTTCAATATTGTCCTGTTTTAGCTTTTGCCTTTTCTAAATGCTAAGTTCATATCACAGACATGGGAGCCATATTAATAAAAGCTAGACTTGTGGTACTAAAATATAATAAATTAAGATTACTAGAGAAGTAATTTCTACTCAAGGTATTTTTAACTGCATGGACTGACTGGGACTAGATTCATAAAACAAGGATATAGACAAAATTTATATGCAGGATGCTGGTCAGAACTTTGAGGAAGGTCATGATATCTGGAGATTTCCAAAGCACTTATCCAAACTTATCCGTCCACCAACAAATGTTTTCCTATCTTAGTCCTGTCACATTAGACAACCTCTCGCCTTTCTATCTGATTTATTAGGCTCAGACCTAATAAATAGACAGACCCAGACTCTGTTTGGGAGGTTCTGCGCTAAAACCAACTAAAGATAGTTTTAATTCAAACAGTCCACATGCAGTTGCCTTCCCAAAAGGGTGCAAAATCAGGTCCCCTAGTTTTTGAAATAATTTGTGACCACCAAGTTATACTACGTTGTGAGACAGAGGAGCTATACCTCCATAGGGTTCATTTAATAGCTGTGGCTATTTCCTTGCCACAACTTTCTAGCCTAGTGGTTTGAACAGTGAGAAACTTGCATTCCAATTTCCATTTTTGGAAACATGTAAGTAATTTATATTAAGTGTCAATTAGAAACAGTCTGCAGCACATTTCTCCCCTTTCTGTGGGAGTATATGGTAGATTCAGCACTTCTCTTTCTGTACTCTAATGACTATCAGGAGACAGGTAACTACATATCCAGGCAGACTGATAAGGGGCTAGACCCCAAATAAAAAATAGTATGGGCACAAGCATTAGCTAATAACTGTCACATGAACATTGCTATGATAGCAATATACCTGTGCTTATAAAATCTTCCCTGTCAATAGTTCTAAAGACTTCAGCAGTTCTTCTGCATCTCAAAACAAGTACTTATTAGTATGATCTTTTCAGAGAAGAGTGGATTTATGAAAAAGTATGCTTGTGAAGAGTTGAAATTAGGTGTAAATTCAGACTGCATCCAACAAAGAATTTCAGTTAGAAAAGATGAAAAATGTTGAAATATTTCAATATTCTATTTCAGTATTTTAAAGGAAAATGTTTTGTCCCAAAAAATAAACATAAAAGTTATGATGTAATTTTTTATAATCTTTTTTTCTTTTTTTTTATCATAAAATTCTGTTTGAAAATTAACCTAAATTGGCAGGAAAGGAAACAAGAAAGTGCTAAGCAGGGACTTTTTTCCCATAAATGAGAACCAAAACAACCTACCTCAGGTGGAAATAAATACTTCTAGCTAATTCAAGATGAGGTTGTTTACTGTAATAAATCAAAAATCCTCAAAAAGTCAAATTGTGACTTGACCAAACTTTTGCCTATGACACTTCACAGCCAAATTCATAATTTGGCCAGACCCAGCATACATTCATGTGGTTGGTGAAAAGGCCAAACCACAGGTGGGAGGACAGACAATCTTTGCTAATGATCTCATTCTCACAGCCACAGCATAAGCCAGCACTGGGATTTATTTATTTCTTCTCAAAATGAAAATCCTGAGTATACAGAGAACACCAAAACTGGAAGAAAAGCATTTCCTTCTGTTTTGTTCAGCCACTGTCAAATAGTTATGCTCAGGTGTTTTCTTTTTAAAAACTATATATTTAGAACACAAAACCATTAAATGTTTAACACCATTCTTGAAAAGTGATTTATACAGAGTTTAATTACATTTATTATTTAACAGGCGAATGGCAAAACTTACTTCAGGTTCCTCAGAGCATTTCAGATATTAGCAGGCTTTTTAGAGATAAGAATAACAGGATTACTAGGGATGCAAATACTATACAGTAGAATTAAAAACTACAATTAATATGGCTATTACTATCACTTTAGAACTATGCTACAATCTATTATGCTTTCTTAGCAAGTTAATGAAATTCTTTGTCCCACACACAAAGAATCTGTAGTATAATAAAGTTAGTAATGAAATAAGTAAACCTTTTAGAATAAAAAAGGATCACTGGCAAAAAAAAAAAAGGTAAATGCAATTCACTCAACAACCATACTATTGGTTTTTAAACATTACAAATTTTTAAAAGGTTTATCACTTCATGCTGTACATAGATCTTTTGAAAAATATCGGTGCATGTATTTCTCTGAACTTCTGAATAAGTTTTTAAAAGCAAAGTTTTGATTATAATCTGCAATAAGAATTACAGCAACTAAAAAACACCAAGTGTTATTTCAGGAATAACAAGTAAGGTATACAGGCTTTAAAAATTTTCTCATGCCAATAGCAGTTGTTTTTCTTTTATTGTGGTTTAATATGGTTCCAGAATTCCCTTGGCTTTAAGATCAATGACTTTTTTAAGTGTAAAACATATCTAATTTTTCTTACCTTATGCTGAAGGACAGATTGATTTGGTAGGTGTTTCATTTTTTTCCACGTTTAAAAATTAAGCAATAAGGCACAATGTGGAGGAGTTATCTGATGATAACCCCAGCATCCTGAAATTGCTTTATTGCAAAGATAAATATATCTCAGACTGTTCACTGGATATTAAGAGCATTAACATGCTCATAGAGCTTAATCCTTCCCTTCAGAATATTAAATTCATAAGGCTTTTTTTCATCTAAGCTATTTTTTAATGTGCAAGACAGGACTTCATATACTGAAGAAATACTGTAATTGGCTGGTGCATACTCCATTAAGGAGATTAATTTACAAGCACTGTACAGTTCTGCTAAAAGTACTTCTCAACATTTCAAAATGTCAATAGTATATTTTTCCCAGGCCTGTAAACACATTTTGATACACAATATAAACTTTATTGGTAGCTTTAAGACACCTCTGGGGGTAAGACACAGTAGGGTGTGAATTATGGTATAATAATTCCCTACCAATTGCACTGTTAGGCATGAGGCCAAAGGCCAAGGGACCAATGAACACACTAGGTGTGAATTATGACATCATAAGTCACACTCTAGAGTGTCTTACTGCCATTAGAGAAATATTTAAAACATGTTTTAACCCAAATACTTTATTCCTATAGTACTTTATTTTAATGGAGTATCCTGAAAAATCTTTCCAAGTAAAAAGTGAGCCATTATGTAACCTGAAATGAAAACCAAAATTGAAACAAAACAAAACAAAACAAAAAGTCTTCTATCTACTGCTATTCAAATTTGCCACATTGCACTGTGATAACACACTTTAAGGAAGAGCCCCAGAAAATATGTTTTACCTAGGTTTGCAAAAAACAGTACAGAGACCTCCTGCACATGGGGGAATAACTGGTTATGCTCATTGTCTGGAGAATCAGACTGCCACAATCAGGTTTGTACTGGCTTCTCCCATGTAACTGTATTGATAAAACTGCTAAAAAATCTACATACTTTTTTCCCACCTTTGGTTCATACTGCTGTAATAGGTCACAATATAGACCTTGAACAAGTAGCAAAAGGTTTCTTGAGCTCCTGCAGCTGAGGCTTCTCACAGCTCTAACACAACTCTTAGTAAGGACTGCAAGCGGGATAATGTATATTTATAGTGTTTCGCATTTTAAACTCCATTTGACAAATGCATTTTCTCCTCTCTGAGTACTCCTGCATTCCAAGTGCAGCAATGGCAACAGTGTCATCCAGAGATACACAAGCTCACCTTCCAAATAGCTTGGTGGCTTGTAGCAAGCTCAGTGCAGCGGCAGAGATCTTGGCATGATTTAAACTGGCTTCTCAGTCAGTTTTTACAGCTTGTCCTAAATTTCCAGGCTGTTGTGGATTGATTGCTACCAGTCACCAAGCCAGCTAGTAAGCACTAGAGTTAGCAATATGATAGAGCTTATGAGAGGGCTATTTGCCAGACCCATTTGAGGAGCAATAAGTTTGAGGGTATGTCTGCATGTCTCAGCTCAGTGAGGTGTTCAGGATTGCTAGGCTAGCTGAGTGGATGTTATTGTGCAGCAATACACATTTATGTATTATGTATAGCAATGTTGTCCCACGTAGGGATAACAATTGCATACTGGAAGCAACATAGTTGCAAGGTCATGTTAATTAGCTCTCTTGCATCCAGTTCTGGAGCCTTTTCATTTCGCTCTCACAGTGGAGTTTTTGTATGTCCCTGGTTATTTCAGTGAAAAGACAGAAACCTCAATTCTTCCAGGCACAACCTCATTCTGACATAATTATGTTGCAGATGAGAGTTGCTTTCTGCATAACCTCACTCATAGTGGTTACCTGCCCCTTCTGAGTAAAGTCATGATCTACAGCCATTTGCATCAGTCAAAGGTAAGATTAGGAGTCTGGAGTTCCTCCTTTTCTATCTTACAAAGAGGACTTCTGTGAAGCTAACAGCGGTAACAAGGTAGAATTCTGAGCTAACTTGGTGTCTCCTCTTCCTTGTCCACTCAAAATGTCTATTTTAAACTCTAACAAGAGAAGGTGCTTAATTCTGCCTACAGCTTGATGATACCCATGGGAACAATTTGTTTTGTTCCTTTCCTGTAAAAACAAACAAGCAACTTCTTTTTGATATTCAGCCTGCTTGAAGTGTCTGTCAAACATGATGGAAAAACCTACATCTCTAAGGATTTTTTCCTTTTCCAACAAATTCCAACCAAGAGTGAGCTCACTTCTTTAAATCTAGCTTACATTTGAAAATATTTGTTTTATATTCATTCGCAAAATTGGAAACAGTTTTTTGTGGATCCTGATAGGAATGGGACAAACAACCAAGAAAAGGGTTTCGCATTGGCTCTACATACTCCCAGAACTTAAAAATAAGTGGTGCAGGAAAAAAAAAATCTGTGAATATATATAAATGACACGTTTTAGTGGCAAAGCAGTATTTCAAAGACTGCTGAGCAGTAGCTAATGAGTTGCCAGCAGCATGTTTTTCATAAATTAACATTACTGCCCAGAACTCGTGTATACCAACTAGAATGCTGTTATTCTGAAACCATTTCATTACATGAAATTTGAGGTATAAATGCATCACTGTGCTACCATAATAAGGACATAATACTTTGATATACCCACCTCTGTAAAGCCTTCTGGCTTGTAACAGTAAATCACAGCCCTATTTTCATACCTCATTACCATTAAGTATCTTTCCACTGACACCTGACCTTATGCATAATCAGGTATGAATTTCAAACCACACTTACAATCTAAATGAGTGCCTCGTTATTTTACATAACCCAGAATGAAGTAAGATTTGAGATATAACTGCAGAATTCACAGTTCACACATTCAGAAATGCAGGTCCACTGGAAAGAGGTAATGGTCTCTAATTTGTGACTGTGAACAGCACCAAATGACTCCTGCACTTAGAAGCTTTGCAAGAATTTCAGGATTGGATTTTAGAAAGGATATTGACAGTTCTGAAAAAAATAACACAGTGTTGAAACTGTTTGGTATGTTGTTAAAGATAAACTATGAAAGAAAAATGCAAGTACTGAATTTATTACCTGTATTTTGAAGAAAAAATGACAGCACCAATTGCATAAAGTTATAAAACACCAGGAATAAACATGTAAATAATCTTCATGTTTGCAATGCCAATAGAACACAGACATCTACAAAGAAATATATATATATATATGTATACATGTAATATAATAAACCCATTCATTAGGGAACGAGAAACATATTTTTTGTACTGTATAAAACAGCTGTACAGTGTGCACACAGGCTTTCATGATCTCTTTAAAATGTCTGTCAGTCACTTCTCCCCATCATCATGTGCTTACTGTAGTTTCTTCATTGTCCGTGGGAGAACTCAAAGTGACTATCATGTACCTTTACACTAAGTACTTATAGTGCAGTTTGTCTCCATACATATATACACACGAATACATACATATACACACAGGTGCACACATATATGTATACATGTATATATATGAAAGGAACAAACACACACATGTACACACACACACAACAATTCTAAATAGCTCCTCCATCCTGTGCTATTGAATTAGTGCTTATAAAAAATCCCTGCACACTTTGTGAAGGGAAGCAAACTTGCTGATTGTGCAGATTGAAGTCATCAGTTGGTTTCATTCCTAACAGTCTGCAAACACACACATCTGAATCATATGGTGGTATCCCATATGCCCGAAGAGAGTCTGTTGCAGGACGTATCTTCTACCTTCTTCAGCAATGTCGGCTTCTTACAAGGGGGTGGAGGTGGAGCTGTGTTTCTTTGCTCAGTGTTGTGCAAGATTTGCTGCCAGTCTTCTCTCTCTTCACATAGCTTTCTCCTCCAATCTAGAAGCTCTTGCAGAGCCACACTCTCGTTCTCTGAAAGTCTAAGCTGATGAATAACCTGTAAGAAGAAAATAACAATAGGAGCAATAATAGCAATAATAATAACAACAACAGCAATAATAACAGTGGATAAAGTTAATTCTCCTGGCAGTGTAAAATCGCAACATCTGTGTTGAATGATCCTTCACACAGGATCCTCTGCTTCTTTTGCCATGGATGTAAACCTGTAAGCAGGACAGTTTCAGGTCTAATTTTCTTATTTCCTTAGTCAAGATCTCAGTGACATGTATAAACAATCACTTTCACCAAAATAACTTCCCCTCGAACTCATGAGATGTGTTTTATACTGCCAAGCCCTGTGTGAGGAGGGAACCACCCTTGGAGCATTATAAGCTTATCCACACATTCTACTAGGAAGATGAACAGAAATCCTGAGACAGAAATCCTGAGCTCACTTAGACGTTAGATGGTCAGTGACTGTTACTGCTCCCATTCTCCTATTTACAATTAAAGAGTACATGTGGCTAAGCACTCAAGTTCTATACTTTTGATGATGGAAAGTTGCTATCATTTGAACTACAGCTGAAAAAAAACAGATTAAATAAGCCTGATAATAATTTGAAGCAACCTTGTCCTAAAAAAGGGTTTAAAACTTCGTGCTTAACTTGCTGTCCCCACTTCCCATTTATCATTCTTTAGACCGAAAATAAAGAAAAGTAGTGATTTAGAATTCCTTATTGCAATCTCATGTCTGAAAGTCACAGAACTGAAGTTGTATGAAGCAGGTGCCAAAAATGAAACAAATGGAAAAAAATCCCCTATGTCAGCAAAGGCTACACAAACACAATTCTCTGAAACTCACAGACTGCCTACGGTGATGAGTAGTCGTATTTCTAACAAACTGATCTTAAAATTGCTGTCATGTAATACTTTCATACTCACGAAATACTTTCAACAAAAAAAATAGCAGCTGCAGGAGTAGCAAGGTTTTTCCCCTAAATGTAAATACCGAAATACCTATAACCACAAAACTATAACCTGTGTTAACCTCTGTTGCAACTTAGAATTAGTACAGCTACTTGTCACAGATTCGTATTATCCTTAGAAACAGGGGCCAGTCCTTATCTTCCTCTAGAGAATACACTAACAACTTCAAATGCAGTTTCAGCTCGCCTGAATCTCATTATAAATTCATCCTGAACTAGCCAAACAGTTCTGTGCTAGATTCCTAATCCATCTAGAAGGAGTTGTTCCCTCACATTTAACTTCTCTGTTCCAATGATTATTTACTTTGTTCAAGCCAGTTTCAATCCTTCATGGCAGCACAAGTCCAGGAAGCGAAAGTCCATCACACCATCCTTTAAGACCTACTTAACCCCTATGCAGTATAGCAGTGCCTAGAGCAGGTACTGAGATCTATTCATTTGGGAGTATTCTGTAGCAGAAGGGGCTTACCTAGGGAATATGAACCAAGCCCACCATAACATCTAATGGCCCACAGCCCTTACTCTGCTATCTTCTTCCTTAAGAACCCCACGGGGGTACCTATAAGAGGCATCTATAGCATGACTAAAATGACAGTACTTCACCTCACACAATGGAGATGTTCCTGTCAATCTTGCCCTTATACTTCTTGTAATGAGAGATGGATGCATTTTAGTCACCATGATAAAGGAAATTATGTGCTGTGCCCTCAAATGCCCATGAAACACCACAATCGTGATTGGTTCCAGTTGCAGGGAGAGCTGAATTGACATGAAGGGCATTTTTCTCACTGATGGGCAATGAGGTTCCTGGGGTAGAAGGAAGACTTTGCTATTGACTGTGGCTCCAGCTATTCCTTCATGGTACAGAGATACAGAGGCTTACACAGGCTTTACACTGTTGCTTCAAATGTGTCCTGTGCAAGTCAGACCATTCACACACACATGCTATTAGAGAAGGAATGAGCCCTTACATGGAGATGCCTGAATATCCACGGTCAATTTGCTTAATTTCTGCTTGAGTGATACTTCAAAGAGAAATGCATTAACCAATAATATCTCTTAATAACAGGTATAATTTCAAGTACAGTTTTAAATTCTGCATTTTTAAGAAAAAAAAAGAAGAAAAATTGAAAGTGTTTGAAAGCATTCATTAAAGTATATCTCAATTGCATATCTGTGTGAAATCAAAAAATTCTTGGCTTTTATATTTACATAAGAGGCAACAGAGCATCTCAGCAACTCAAAGGAAAATTAAATGTTCCACAGATATTGCTAGAGGTATATCACAGACTTCTTGTGTACCAAAACACACTACTTTTTTTTTCTTCCAGTGGGCTATAAAAGAAGGCAAATTAAAAGTTTGCACTTGTAAACAATTTATCAAGAAAAATAGGTCAGGGGGCTTTATCCTTTAGAACAGCTATATAGTTTATAAGGCACCATGGCTTACTCTGGCCAATTTCTGTAGTTTTTTGTGGGTTTAAATTATTGGCATAATCCAGTTTAGAAAACACATAGATTAGAATTCAGTCTTCCCAATTTAGACACCTTATTTATTTCTACATTTTAGGCATTTCATGAACCTACACTAGGCATGCTTCTCTGAGAGGTGCTGTAATGTATAAAAGACAAGCTTTGTTAGACTGTCATGGCAAAAGTTTCACATGAGTTTCAGAGACAAGTAAGTAATCAAAGACATGCCTGACCACTGGAAGATAAGCACACTTATTACAAAAATAGATATTTTGAAACTTTGTTATTGAATGTGCTAAGGTGACAAAAGTTTGATAGCATGACTTTAATGAAGTACAGAAGAATTTTTAGTTTGAAAGATGGATAACATATTTGAAAACAGACAGTGCCACTGCTATTCTAAAGAACATAAAGGCACACAGGTGCAGGGTGAAAAGCGAGTACATTTTGCCTGGGCAAGGCAATTGACAAATGCATCCTATTTATAGCTTATAGGCACTGAAGAAGCTTTATTATACTGACCGAGCTTACGCAAGCTGTAAATTAATGTTGGGTCAGCAGTTTTGCTATAGAGCTCATTTTACATTGTATAGTGGACAAATGTTGGTCCCGTTCACAAGTATATGCACATCCTTTATTGCCTTTTTTTGAAACAGGGATGGAAAAGTATCTCAAACCTTTATTCATTATGAAACTAATCCGGTAAGTAAGCTGGAAAACTAGCTTCAACCTGGATGAAGGACATATGATGAAACTGCAGTGGAAATGAAATGGGGAAAATGCACAAGAAGTGGCACAGTTCTAAATGAACCAATTAATTTAATTAGATCTATTTGAATAACATTATATCTTTATCTTTTCCATTTATGATTAGACCTGTGACAAGCTATAGATCTATTATAAATATTCATTATAGAAAAGGTTTGCTGAATAATTTTACATGAAGCACAACAAAAAACAGCAAGCTGTTTTCTTCATTATTATTCTATATCCTGAACAGGTATTTTGTGAAGGGTGAATGAGGTGTGTAGGAATTAATTACTTTAAGAAAACCATTTTTTTTAATGAACACTAAACAAACAACTTCAACCAACTGTACCAGCAATACCAACTGTAGACCAGAATTTTCCTACTCAAAGTCACTGGTCAGTCAGACATGGTCAACACCGCATTTGGGCTAGACCCACAGAAACATACAGCACTTGAATACCTGGCATTTAACAGTCCTGCCATTTGGTGGAAATACCATCCCTGTGTTTGGTATTCAATGTTCTTACTGAGCAAACAGGAAAAGCTGAAGTGTCAAAGACAGTCACACACAAAAGAAGAGCATGTGGTGTTACCACAGCTGTTCATTGGAAACTGCAATGGCTTGAGGCAGTTTAACAAGATCCATATTTTCCATTGCAAAATATGGCAAGATGAACGAAATAGATTTGCAATGAGCAGCCCAGGAAGAAGACTTCAGGATTCCTTACTCCCACCTCACAGCACAAATTCTCAGGCTGCAGAAGCAAGTGGTCTCCTCTTAGCATTAGGGATTTTAGCTGGTGACAGAACACCAATGACTCAGTTCCATCAGGAAATGCAAGGAAGGGCTTTCCTTATCTTCTACAGGTTAGAATATATTGAGAAATTAGAAGATGTGGATTTGACTTTTTTATCATGGGTCTAGCTGAGATGAAGATTATTTTCCTCACTGCGTTGGTAGCTAGAAAGGAGCTGATAACACACCAGTGGTTTGGCTACTGCTGAGCAGCATTGGCACACATCAGCACTGTCTCTCCAACATTCCCACCTCACCAGTAGGCTGGGGGCGTGCAAGATCTTGGGAGAGGACACAACTGAGACAGCTAACCCAAACTGACTGAAGGGATATTCCATATCATATGATGCCTGCACACATAAGAGAAAGGAGGTGGAAGGGGGGACATTCATTATTTACAATGTTTGCCTTTCGGAGCAACCTCTATGTTTGCTGAAGCCCTGCTTTCTAGGAAGTGGCTGGACATTGCTTGCTGGTCAGAAGTAGAGAGCAAAATATTTCTTTTTTTTTTCCCCTCTTCACTTGTGCATACACAACCTTCACTTGTGCTTTAATAAATTGCCACCCATGAATTAATTATCCATCTTATTTTCTCCCCCTGTCCTGTTGAAGAGGGGAGTGATAGTGGCACAGAATCTAGTAGGAGGCCTGTCACCAGTAGTGTTCTCCAGGGTTCTATACTGGGCCCAATATTGTTTAACTTGTTCATCAGTGACTTGGATGAAGGGACAGATGCCTCCTCAGCAAGTTTGCTGATGATACAAAACTGGGAGGAGAGGATGATACCTCAGAGGGTTGTGTGGCCCTTCAGAGGGACCTCAACAGGTTGGAGAGATGGGCAGAGAAGAACCTCCTGAAACTCAACAAGGGCAAATGCAGGGTCTTGCACCTGAAGAGAAATAACCCTCTGCACCAGTACAGGTTGGGGGCTGATCTGCTGGAAGGTAGCTCTTTGGAGAAGAACCTGGGAGTCCGGGTGGACAACAAGCTGTCCATGAGCCAGCAGTGTGCCCTTGTGACCAAAAAGGCTAATGAAATCCTGGGGTGGATTAGGAAGAGCATTGCCAGCAGGTCAAAGGAGATGATCTTGCCCCTCTGTCCAGCCCTGGTGAGGCCGCATTTGGACTGCTGTGTCCAGTTCTGGGGTCCTCAGCAGAGAAAAAGGGCTCCTGGAGCATGTCCAGCAGAGGGCAATGAGGATGTCTGGGAGGGCTGGAGCATCTTTCTTATGAGGAAAGATTGAGGGAGTTGGGCCCATTCAGCCTTGAGAAAAGATGAGTGAGAGAGGACATCATTAATGTGTATAAATATCTAAAAGAGGGAGCTAAGAAGATTCTTCTCGGTGGTGCCAACCACTAGGACAAGAGGCAATGGTCAGTTGCACAGGAAGTTCCACCTGAATATGAGGAAGAACTTCTTTACTGTGCAGGTGACCATGCACCATTGTCAAGACAGGTTGTGGAGTCTCCCTCACTGGAGACCTTCAAGAACTGGACACAATCCTGTGCCATGTGCTCTAGGATGACTCTGCTTGAGCAGGGAGATTGAAACAGGTTCCCCACTGTGGTCCCTTCCAACCTTACCCATTCCGTGATTCTGTGATGGAGCAGCTTGGTGGGCACCTGGTGTCAATCCAGGGCCAACCCATCACACTTCTCTCAGTTAAGGAAAAGAGAGACTAAATTCTCATGCTGAGAGGACACTGCAGCTACAAGAGGTGGACTCTGAGTGCAGGGCAGGAGGACTTCTGCTCCTCTGCTTTGTGCTGCCTATGTCCGATTACTATGTTAAAGTAAATCCTTCAGTGAGTCGCTCATGGTTTTAGAGCAGAAAAAACATTGGAGATAGATCACTTTGTTGTATGCTGGCAACCGTGAAAGTCTTAGAGCTTGATTTTGCCTACTGAGTTATACATATTTGAGTATTGCATAGTCATTAGAGAATGAACCCTTGAATTGCTTTCTGGATTTAACCTTCTAACTTCTGCCTAGATTTCACTTTATGGCCTAAAGCAGACATACTGGATTTCAACTTTGTCTTCCACTCAAGATGAGTTGCTATAAGGTAAGTCAATAAAGTATTTTAATTACTGTCTATTTCGTAGGTTAGTTAAAAAATTCAGAGAGTTTTTCATTATAAAAAGTTGAAGGTTTCACATTTTAAATCATTTGTGACAAAAAGTACACCAGATAAAATTATTAACATGCCCATTTAAAATTAACTTTGAATTATTTAAAGATTTGGCTCTAGAATCTCAGAAAATTCATTCTGCATTAAAAGATCAAACGCTGTAACTTTACAGACGATATTTTGTAAAGTTCAGAAGTAACAAAGAACTTATATTGTCTGTGTGTCAATTGCAAGAGTCTTAATCATCAAGCTGTGACTATAGGGCTCATTAAGCAGTTTGTCAACAGAGATTTATTAATTTGCATTGGTAGATTCTTTTAAAATCACAACACAGTTTAAAGACATACACAGCATATAAATCTGTACTCCTGAGACACTTGCATTGTGCAGCGAGTTCGTATTTTCCCTTTGCAGAAATAATGCCAGTTATTTTCTTCAATAGGTTTGTCAATGTTGGTGCTTTAAAGTAACTGACAGTAGATGCTCACAATTAATTATTACATCATTAATGTTTCTCTTCCATTAGTTAGTAAAGTTGAGGTCACATCACAGAATCCATGGGGAGGCTGTGTCCAGAAGAGCAGTGATTTTACCTTTCCAAAATTTGATCAGGATCTGAAGTGAATGATGCAATAAATGTAAAATCTTGAAGACAAATTATCATAATTATTTTAGAAACGAAACTGCCTTGACAAAACCCATGTTTATAATCTCTTTCAGTTTGTAGGCTGCCTAAAATTAAAACCAAATGGATTTCAGCCAATAGATGACTTACAGTTATCTTTATTACAGCCCTCAAAAGCAAGTCACAAACCCCAGTGGGTCTCCAGTGGGATGACTAGTTTTAAAGACAATAGTGGTAAGGATGTTCTCACCTCTCATTTCAAAATTAAAGACACAATTTCATTCAGTAATTCTGGAAATAATTCTTACTGCATGTGATTATTAGCAAGAGCAACACATTTTGATTCAATCTGCATGCAACTCCCTCACAAAATTTCTAATTCATTTAATGGCTTATTTATCTATTTATTTATTTATTTTAATCTGATAAGCCCCTACACTGACTGTTTCCAAACATCATGCATGTCACATCTTTTTTTGCAAACTATAGGACAGGCACATTGCAACCTCTCAAAAATTCTAACACTTCAGGTTCCAACAGATGTGTTTCATTATTTTCTACGTAACAAAAAAAGCCAAAATCAGGAAAAGGTTGCTTTTCTACCAGTTCTTGAACAAGGAAAAAAAGGAAAAAAAACCCTGTTAGCGCATATTTACCAACAAAATATTAATTTCAATATATAAGGGGAAAGCACACAGTAAGCTAAGGGTGTGCTTAAGAAGCCTAGGCAAGCACTCAAGATAAATCAAATCAATATGTAAATTTGTGTTTGATTGGGAAACCTGTGCTGGCCGTGTAAGACTCCAGCAGGGAATAGAGAGTAGCTATGATAAATGAATTTATGTGCTTCAAGATTCCAATAAAAAATCTTCAAATACAAACATACCACTGGGATCCAAACTGATTCATGTGATTGTCTTGTGAGTGTTGGGACAGGTACTTTTTTTGCAATAGAAGACCAGTGGGTGTAATAACTTGATATGTGATATGAAACAATATTTTAGTTAACTGTTCTTTTAAACTGCTAATGATTTTTCTTTGTGTTGGAGCAACTTCATTATCTTCAAAAATAAAATTCTACAAATGGATGGCAAATGGGTTTATTGGAAATGAGAAAATGGCAAAGAAAACAAGTACTCTCTCTGGTGCAAATCTGGAATTGCTCTGGAGGAGGTATGCTAGCATAAATAGAATTAAACATGAGATCCATAACTGAAAATATACTGCATTTGCTCTGTTATAAACAAGAAAATATTTTTTCTCCATGAGTTAAAATTCCTTATTCCATCAAAAGAATAAACTTCCTTTAACAGATATTATATAGATGACAGATCATAGGAAATTAAAACTGTTGATTGAGGGTAATCTTAAGAGCAACTTTATATTTAAAATAAAACTAAAAAGGGATGATTCAGGAAGAAATGCTTTCCCTTTTGACAAGCAATTTACAGTTATCTGTTGGGGGTTTTGCTTGTTTTGTGTTGGAGTTTGTTTTGGGGAGGGGTTCGTTTGTTTGTTTTGTTTTGGTTGGTTTTTTGTTTTTGTTTTTGTTGTTTTGTTTTGGGATTTTTTCGGTGTGTGTTCTTATTTTTTTCAATGAAGTTTCAATTTTCGTCCAAACATCAGTTTTGGAGTGATGCTGTAACCAGGAGATTCTGGTGTAGGAGGCCATGCAGGCACAAATATCTTTGATTGCCCAGTCCAGCCCTCTGCTATCACATGGCATTTTGAAAACTCAAGCTTCATCCTAAAAAACTAATTCCACTGTTTGCCTCGATTTTGCTTTCTGACAGGACTTCCCAAAAAAATTCACTACAGAAAAATGCACTAAGGATTACTATCTACAAAATGAACTCTGCCTCTAGAAGCCTGTCCTCACAGACCACTGGTAACTGAGAGATCACACTTCCAAAAAAGATACCTCATCTCACATCTCTGTGTCTGCCCTATGTAGCAGTACCTTCTTGTTTTTATCAGAAAGAGACTCCTTGGCTACACACACATTTGGTGTGCTTCAGGTAAAAGATTTTACATTCTTCATCTGACTGCAAATTCATTTCTGGTGGAAGTTGTCTGATTTTCTGTCATACTCTTGTGATTCATCCTTTTTTTTTGTGGCAGTTGGAAGTGGCTGTTTGGTTTGGGGTGGGTTTTTTAATTACTATTTTTTGCAATAATACATTTTAGTTGCAAAGGTAGGACTTGGTCTCCTGTACTTTTGTACCTTTCTCTTGGTGAAGCAGTAACACGCCTGGGACCACAATATTATCAATGAATTAGGCTAATAATCTTCCATACAGACTGGAAGTATCTCAGCAATCAAACAAAGATATTGTATCTTTGCAAAATAAAATCAGTACACAAATCCTGAGTACAACTGTAACATGTAATCTGGCAGAAAATATTAGCACAAGGTAGGCAATGCTCAATAATATATAACAGTACACATCACGCACTCTGATTACCTGAGATAGGAATAGAGTCTATACATTCAAAACAGGGGGGCATTTTACTTGCTATTTGGATCTTATGGGTTTTAATTTATTTTTTGGGGGAGGCAAGTTTCCTTCAAATCTAGCTTTCTGATATCAACTGCAAAGTGACGCATTCCCAGATGACTAAAACATCAACAAATATTGAAATACATAATTTTCTTTCTCTAAGATAATATTTATCTCCAGATAAACTGGTTATACAATGCTCTTCAAAACCTTTTGAGCATCCTCCTAATTTGCCTCTGATGCTTGAGAATGAGAATATGTTCAGGACAGCAACTGTGCCTTTCTCAAGATGAGTTCTGAAAACAAATCATTTATCATAGAGGTCTTCAGAACAGCTGACCTCACAATGCTGATACCACTTTGCACGTAATCTAACAAAACATATCTGACAAATGAAGTCATATTGCTACTTAATTGATCACTGCTGCTTTATGGTATTAATGGAGACATTTTATTTGACCAGATAGACTAAGTTGGCCACAATGCTTTCAAAGCAAGTACAAAAACAATCATCAGCTCATATTTGCTATTGCTGGGTATCATCCTTTCTTGTATAAAACCCCTACAGTTATGGTCATACAACACTACAGGAAAATGTCACAATTTATGGTCTGTTAGCGGTCTCTGATCTGCATGCATGTAGCAGTGTGTGACAGCAAGAGAATGAAGGGCAGAGAAATTAATTTATTCTCACTCACACTGGGCACTTAAAGTCAGAAATGCAGTGACTCTCCACAGGTGCTGTCAGTGGTGGAATGGTGGACCACACTCCCCTTGAACTCAAATCTGAAGCAGCCTTTTAAGGTGAACCATTGGCCATTGTGGCAGCCCAAGAGGAATAACTACACCCTTTAGCCAAACACCTGAGCTTAGGGAGGGCATGGGGATACTCAGGAGGTTCTGTTCCCTTCTCTTCAACAATCTCATCTAGCAGGGGCAAATGCAATGAGGACAAAGCACTGGAGACAGAAAAGGGGCCTCAAATGCATAGGGAGCTGGCTGTGACAGCCACTGGTTCAAAGAGGAGAATCTGCGCTTTCACCTGTGGAGGTTACAGTGGTCAGATTTAGGACATACTTGCTTAGGAGAGGGGCATTGGCCCCTGAAAGCCCTTTATATAGAAACACGGGATATTGTACTTACTGGTGAATTTACACTGTGCATTACTTCATACCATTTAATCTGCAAAGCACATGTTTTTGACTGTAAGTCTTCTAAAAATAAAGACGTAATAAGACCTGATTTTTGTATGTGACATTACAAAGAGAATTCTTTGGCATTACTGTCAAAACAATAAACAAAACACAATTCAGGAGGATATACTGACTCAGATCAATGATAACTATATTCTATGTCCTCTCTTGCATGTTATGTGTTTACAAAGGTGTTAGTGATCTTTTTATTACACTAGACTTGTTTGATTGCCACTTTTTGCTTCAAAGATGATCAAAGACTACTTCCAGCTAATAGGCAAACATGACAGACAAAAATAATGAATGTTAGAGCCCAGTGTTTAGAACTGTGGCAATGGATGGGGGATAGCAACACACTGCATTCTTGACTATTCATTTTTTAAACTTTTGAACAGTCAACAAAAGAAATGATTGGCAACAAATACTAAATCATGTAGGAACAAAGAAGGCCCTTGAAACTATAATGAATATGCAGCTCTTTCTGAGGGAAGAGACTGCTGAAAGCAATGAGATTTCATGAAATAAGAGCTATGGCTTAAGCCATAATGAAACAATAAATACATACTTCACGAATATGAAAAGACATTTCCAATTTGACATTGTCAGATGTTGGCTCCTATATTATTGCAATCTGCCAACCTGCACCATGGGTTTTAAACAAAATAGAAGAGATAAACTGCAGATTTTTTAATATAACCATATGTGAAAAAATAACCATCATTTTTTATCTCACCTCTTTGAACACGACAGACAAAACATGCTTCAGAAGTGGGTAACCAAAACCTTACACCAGGGTGGGTTGTATGTCTAATATTACTTAACCTACTAGGATGGCAAGCTGCTTGTTTATTTGTGTCTTGTTCTGGGAGCATTTCCATGGGACGCTGAATGCATGCGACATCATCTGATTACAAATAAGCCAATGTTCAGCCATTCAAAGCCAGATCGGAAAAGAGACTTTGCATCTTTCCACAGGAAATTTTCTACCTTTCTTCTAGAATAGTTGAATCTTCAAGAGACTATGGTTATGATTCAATTTGCATAGAATGCAACTCTATAGATATAGGCAATTATTTACAGTTATTTGTATTTTGTGGAATATAAAAGATCATATTGATATGTGTATGAAGATGAATATCATATCTGTAACATAGACCTACTTTTTTTCTTCTTAGTCCCTCCCTCTTTTTAGTCCATCACCCTGTTCTCTTTCCCTCCTTTTTTTTCTTATCTTCCTTTTAGCTGTTTTTTTCACTTCTCTGAGTCTGTTCCTTCTTTCTGGCTCTTCTTTCTTTCCTCTTTCTAAATACTTTATTCCATTTTCTTATTTGTCTTCTCTCTCTGTAATTTTATCCTTCTTCCAACCTTACTTATCTGAATCATCCTTTATCTAGTGCCTGCTTTACTCCCCACTCCCGCCCCACACACATGCTTATTATCACTCTAGTCTTTAATCTGCCCCTCACTTCCCATCTGTTCATTATCTCCAGGTTGTCCATCTCATCCTGTTACAGGCAGACCATGTTGCTTCTTGCTGCCCACATAAGAAAAAAAGTATCTTTCAGCTGGCCTGTTTCTCTTCATTCCACTATATCTTTCTTACACCACTTCCCACTTTGTAGAGAATTCTAATAACAACTTTAAAATATTTTTACCAACAGCAAAAGCAAAAAAAAAAAAATACAGTCCTGGGTCTGAAAAAGAAGATGACAGGGCTGCTTAGCTTTTGTGTGAGGTGCCAAATATATAAGCTTACTTTTATTGACTCTATTTCATCTTGCTGCTGTTGCTGACGCTCCAAAGAATTTATATATTTCAATGGTTTTTATACTCTACCTTTTAAACATAGACACTCATAGCAGCTATTGAGAACAGAGGAAGCACTAAATACAGTCTGGAGTAGAGAGCCCACTGGACTGGCTAAGGAACTGAGAAATGTGTAAAAGAAAAAGACCACAGAAGTAATATTTTATAAAGCTTTTTTATTTTAGAGGAGGTTTTGGGTTTTAGACCCTGCTAAGCAATTTCAACATTTGTGGTGCTTCCACTGTGCTTTAGGATAACTTCCTGGAGTGTGACTGAATAGAAAAGACTCTTAGTCATAACAAAATTTCCTAAGCAAGATTATGGCACAAATGACCAGAAGAAACATGTCTTTCCTTTTGGAGAGTTTTTTTTGCCTCTGGAAGGAAATTACGGTATGAAAATTTGAGACTACAGATTCAGGTTTATTTGGAAGTCCTGTGGTTCAATTTTTATCTTAATTAAGGCTGAAGATGACGCTACAGAGTTATATCAGATGTTAGGTTTTTATGTTTTTATGTGGAATTATTTGAAACCTTAGGTATAAATGCTTGGAAATCTACAACAGTACAGTCAGAAAACAATATGAAGGAAAAGGTATTAGTTTAATGCCCCAATAGTTTGTTGTTCTTTTGACATGCAAGACATATTTCTTTTGATGTATCTTCTTTCATTTCTGATGAGACAAAAATTAAACTTTAATTTCAATATTCCTCTGCTTTTTCTAACAGAAGAAAGAAGAATTTTATTCCATAACTTTCCAATGAGTATTTTAACAACTTTTTTTTCTAATTTTTGTCCTTTTTCATTTGGTAAAAATTGCTCTTTAAGTAACCACTGCCCCGGAAAATTAACATTTATGGCCAACGGTGATTTTTTTTTTTCTTTTTATTTCAGCAGACTTCACTTTAGAGATGATCAGTTAAGATTCTGAGTTCACATCTGCAGGATATTTTGAAATTACTTTCAAAATTACTTTCAAAAGTGTTTGTTAAAAGATTGATCCTTCTGCTGCATTTGACAGATATTGAGCTGAAGAATTTATCTCTGAAGTGTGTAGGTTTGCAGTGTGCAGGACATATCAGGCAGTGATGCAAGTAGTTAGCACCTGATGTGACAACATGATGGTACTGTAAGCCACAATGCCTAAACTTTAGTTGAATGCATATGAGCCTTGAGATCCTGTGACAAAAATGAAAATAATTCCTGTCACTTCAGCGAAGAACTAGCAGGGAGATATTAAAAAAACCCGTAAATACTGAAGCCCCTGAAAGTTAATGGACCAGTTTCCTTTAGCTAAAGTGACAGTGTCTGCCAAGAAATCCAAGGACCCAGTCTAAGTTTGTCTCTTTGGAGCAATTAGTCAATCAGTACCTTTACAGATCTGTGAAATAATATGTCCTATTTCATACGTCTGTGCAAGAATTACTTAAAGTGATAAGGTTACTGCACTGAAGCCTGGCAAAGACTTTTACAATAGGCTTGTATGCTGTTAGAGTCACTAGAAGCATGCTAAGAAATGTCAACCGTAATTAAACCCAATCATTTTCAAATATATGCCATGTTTTGGAAATGGTGAGGAAAGCTTTTCACAGTAAGAATTCTCAGCCCTGTGAGCACAGACTTTTTTAAGATTTTTTTTTTTTTATGGAAAGAAGATTTTTTTCTTTTTCTTTTGGCAACACCATTTTGGAAGATGTTTATTCATTAAACCAATTGCATCAAAAATCACAGAACTGCAGATTTCTTCTCTAAACTTGTCACAGTTCTTTCTGAGATTGCATTTAAGGATTGTCTCTGCATGTAATTCTGAGTGCATTGCATGGAATCTATTTTAAAAATCTGTGAAATATTTTGGCAAAACAACTATTTACTGAAAAGTGGCATTTCAAAATACTAAAATGAAATTGTATTCAGGTTTTGGCAAGTACTTTTGGAAAAATAAAAAAATACAAGTTTGTAAATGGTTAACAACTTGCTTCTAAAATAAAACATTTAAATTACTAAAGATTCTAAAAATTCTTAAGTTACTAATTAGTACTTATTACGAACTTCACAGTTTCTATCTGCAGAGATAAGAAGAAAATAATGGCTCCCCTATACCTAGTTCATCTAACTCTCCTTGTACTGCACTGATTTAGTAATTTAAACATGATCCTTCTCGATCCCAGGCAAGCTGATTAGCAACAGAGTTGTAAGGTGCTTCAGGACAAAAGCATCTCACTGTGTGAAGTTTAAAACTCCAGCAGTGTCAGCCCTTTCATTTGCTAGAAAGGGCTCTTTGGCCACTCTCATACCTAATAAATATTTGGTTGATCATTAAAAAGGTAATAGAGCCAACTGAATACACTGCCTCTAGTCATCTTCATAATCCCATATCCTCATCCAGTATACTGATCTGGAGACAGCAGACCTGTAAGTATTTTTTCACAACACAGCCAAAATCCATTTTTGAGAGTCTGAGAAGTATGGCGATGGAAAAAAATTTGTTACTGTGTGCAAGCTGGGTAAGTTTCTACGTATGCCAGGGCAACTCTGGCTGGCCTTACTTATGTGTCTGAAGAGATTAAGTGTAGTGCTGAGTGCTGTCTTGGCACAATCTTTCAACTCAGAATAGGTGCTGTAGTTACGTGCTTTTGACAGTAGGGAAGAAAAACAAAAAGTGAAAACTTTTGTACTAGTTTGCTCACAAATTTACTGAGTCGAAATCTATTGTTTTTCAAAGTTAAATTGAGACCGAGTATAATTTTGAAGGCTGAATCTCACTCCTTCTGGAGTCAATGACCAAATATTTGTTTAACTTGATTAGGGCCAGTATTTTGTTGTTAAGAAATGTCAGCTATCCCCTACAGAGAACAAGTAACTTTTAAATGTGATAAAGCACTTTCCCTACCTTCTGGTAAAATAGTTTGGAACTTGTACAATTATTTAATGACAGGTTTCTGTTGTGAAAAGGCATCTCAGTTCCAATTTGTTTCCTCTTTGGACAATATTTAGCTTTACTGTAAACTTCTTACAGTCATCTCAAATAAAAAAAAATTGCTTGGGACTACCTTTTTAGAAAAGTGGACTGAAGACATAATGACAACAGGAGAATACACTAATGCCATTTAAGTGAAATAATATAATATAATAATAAAATTTTTGAATGCCTTCATGCCTGAATCGGCTACTTTAAAAGTAAAGTGGTTCACATTATATATAAAATGCTGAAGAAAAGAATGAAGAGAATATATTATGACAAATTTTATTCCTTTTTGTTCACTTAACACCCATCAAACTTAATTCTATGTTGTAATTTTAAAATTGCATTAATTAAATAGAAATTTTAAGAGAACCAGTGCAAGCTTCAAACTAGTTTAGTACTTACTGCTGTTTTAACTGATAGATATTTTGATTTTATTAATTATTGATATTTATATAAAAATTTTAAAGACTATTTTTAAAGTCTTCATTGCTTTTGTATACAAAAGGATGACATAATTATGCATTTATTCTTATAAGGTTCATTATCGTGCAACTATTTCTGGTATGAATGAATATCTTGAGACAGATAACATCTTTGTCCTCTCAGGGTGAAGAGACATATTTCCTGCCTAAAAACAGCATCCTCACAAACAGCAACAGTATGTTTCATAAACTTTGAACTCTACTATGAGAACCTTTTAGGATGATCACTCTTCCAGCAAAAAACAGTTAACAGTAAATTGATTATTGTCCTTAGCTCAATACAAACCTGTAAAAGAAATCTGCATTTTTCAATGCCAACACCCAAATTTGAATCAAGATAGCTTTCAACATGCAGCTACTATGATTCTTTTAACTGGTTCTAGAAACCATCAATTAAATATTTACCTGACTAGTGTGGCTCTCCCTGTGTCTGTGAATTGATGAGCCTGCTGTAGTGCTGGCAGACAATCTTGAATATTCATTTTCCTCTGGTAAACCTAAAACAGAAGAATACTCATTTATAACCTGAGATTTCTGCATTAGCTGATTTCAGTATAAGATTCAAAAGACCTTGACATGTTTTACTAAGGAAAGAACAAAAAAAAGTTACACATTTGCCTGGATATTTACTATTTCCATGCTTACTGAAACTGGAACGATTATTGTTTACTAAGTATGAATAGCATCGTAGCATGCTGGTTTACAAGAAGGAGCAAGGAAGAGTCTACAAATAACACATTACCTATATGTTGGCCAGGGATTCCTTCTGCAATATGGAAATCCCTGGCTCCTCTTTCCCTGGCTCCTTTTCATTGCAGAAATAATGCAAAGGGAACAAAAACCAAGCCTGTGGTCTGCTCTCAAATAATATCTCTATGTCACACAGGAAGTCAATATTAGGTCCAGGACTTAAAACTTCATCTCCTCAGTACAGAACTTTTTTTTGTAATTCTTGTACTTATTGTGCACTCTTGATGTGGGAATTAGCTGCCCAAAATTTAGCTGTGTAACGACCAGTCGTCCAGCGTAAAAGAGCCAGGTACTCTCCCTCTGTAGTCAAGAGAAACAAACACCTTTGCACAGTGATCTTAGAGTGAGGGTCATTGCTGGCTGGGGTGGGAAGGTGTTATTCATTTAATTCAAATAAAAGGTAGAATGTAAAATATTTGCACAATTTTAGAGCACTAGAAATGAATAAAAATACTTTCCTAGGCCAGGCCACATGTTATGAAAAAGTTATTGCTTTTACACTATATTAATACATTTTAGGATCTACCATCCATGACAGCCTTGAGCTAAGAATCAAGTTATCAATGACTTTATGTTTATTTCTGTAAAAAGCAGTTTGATAAGAGGTCTTATCAAATAAGTAAAGTTTCCATGTACAGCAACAGCACATTGTCACAGACATGGCAAGCAAAGGCTTGGTAGAGTTTGGAAAGATAAATGAAGTAGTTGATTACATTCCAAGAGCTTTCCATTATGTACACCTAAGTAAATATTAGGATACCACAGCTGTGCATTGAATAAGACCTTGCTTAATTCAGCCCAAGGTTGAAATCATCAGTTTAGCAGGGCCAGGGACAGAATTACAAGAACCTAAGTTAATCAAGGGTTCAGTCTGAGCACAAACTACAACATTTGGATTCAGCTTTCCTGCAACTATTCTCAGATTACCAAAAGTAAGCCTAATTTGGCATTTTTTTGGCAAAATCATGCTTGCTATACATTATTGCTGCAATTATATGTGGTGGTGAAAATGACAGTAAGGAATATGAGTCAATCAATAACCTCTAACTGTAGAAGTGAAAAGAAAGAAACATATGCCGTTTTTCCACATAATCAAGAAAGTAGTCTTTTCCTAGGCATTCAAACTAGAAACCCAATCCTTCACCCACTTATTCCCTGTAATGCCTTTTCTATATAGCTTCAAAGGAAGATCCCACACCAAATCTCTGATCTTCTTCCTGTACTTTCTGTTCCCCATTTCTTTCCTATTCTCAGATACTCCTCTTAGAATTCTACAGATAAATAAATTGCATCTCAGATATTGAGATCTAAATCACTGGACCACAGACATGGTTCTGTGGCTCCAGAGAACCTCCAGTTTCATAAGCTCTGCTACCATGCAATTGGAGACTCTGCACCTCCTGGCCTCCAACATCCATATTTGAAAAAACACCACCACCACAGAGTCTCTGGGTCTTTGCAACCATGGTCATTCATCAGCCCTCAAACCTTCATGTTTCTGCATTCACACACAGGCTGCATTTACTGATCAGCTCCACTTGATACACTGGCAGACATATATGTAGATGATTTATGGCAGATATACGCCTGTGAAACAGGCATCACCAGGAAAGGCGAGATGTAGGGCTCTGTTCTCAGCAGCATGTAGCCTGTGTCATGGTGACACGCCTCTTTGCTGTCAGGTTATGATGTCAGGTCTGCTATGATACCTCTCCCATTCCATGGCTTCTTGCCTGATGAGCTTAGATCTGGTAGCAAGTTTCAAGAGGCTGTGTAGCAGACTGCAGCCCACAGGTGACCTGTTCAGGCAGATGAATGGCTGCCTTCTTGACAACTGGAATTAGACAGGACTAATCCCCTTACCTGAATAATGCTTGGGGGTTTTGGGGAAACAGACAGGCTCTTACAGTCACTCTGATGCCAATCTGTATAAACCATATAGGAGTCCATTCACATGGATCTCCATACACAAGCAGTGGACTTCAGATGTAAATGAAGAGGAATAACCAGGGAGGCTTCCTTCAAGGGACAGTAAAGTGCCAAGAGCTGCATGAAGAGCACAGTGCAAAGTGCGTGTCTTATCTATGTAATAACTACTCTAATTTTCACTTGGGTTACACAGAGTAAGCACCTCTACAACACACTCCACTGGGCGTATAGAACTGTCACATAGCTGGGTAATATCTCCCCTTTGCTAACCAACAGTTGGGTCATCTCAGTCACTTACTATAGTTATCAAATTTAAAGTTTTAAATTGATGATTAAACATTTCTCTATATCCTATTAGACGCTAGCTGAAAATGACAACAAATTTCAGTAACTTTTACCTGCAGTGTTTCGAGAGTCTCCCACAAAAGGATCTGTTGTTTTGGATGATGTAGGATCACAACTTTCAGCATTACGACACCAAAGGTTATTACAGGCTTTCTAATTACTTTATGTGTTTGTACAAGAAATGGTAAATGTTCTTTCTTTCAGACTAAGAACTCTGATAAGGATGGAAGATTTGTGGTGGAAAAGTCATAGTTTGATAGTACAGAGCTGTAGAAAAGTGTTACTCCTAATACTAAAAATAAACTAAAAAGAATGTTATAAAAAATGAAAAATTTTAATTTTTTATTAAAAATCTGAACTCACAGGAGTGTTGTTTCCTTAAGATTTATGCTTATAAGACCTTGAAAGATTTCATTCTTTCTGTCACTACTCTTGCACCATTTTGTATTGCAATGATAAACAATTTATCATTCACTAGTAAGGCACCTATAACAAAGGGAGATCCTGATTTTCCATTTTCTATCCCATTTATATTGATTATAGGATCAGAATCTTAAATCTAAGTCCTCCATGCCTTAGGCTGCTTATAGACTTGGAGCTGAACTAATTACAAATTCCTCAACACAAGCTGTTTTACTTTCTTCACATTCAGCTTGTATTGGAGAGGGGCTTATCAGTTCACACATACCAAGTTAAGCCAGTTTCAGAAACACAGATATTTCACAACTCAGAAGATTCCAGCCTGAGTATATCTTAAAAAGCTCATTCAAGCAAACATTTCAGCAATTTTATGTTAGAAGAGCTTTGGGATTAGAAACTGCTTACCATTTGATACTGAATTTCCATTTTCAGCAGTCACCAAACTGGACAGTGGATTAGATGACTGGGTTCCATGGTTATTTGCATTTTTATCCTGCGTTTCTGATCCAGTATCTGATGTATTTGGATCTTCTCTGCTTCTCAAGTTCAGATTAGTTTCAGCACCTGATACAAACAGAGAAAATGCTTGTCAGCCTCCTGTTAACTAGTGGCTTTCACATGTAAGCAGAAAAAAATCAAATTAATTTAATTAAGCACTAAATTCACAAGTCCAGTGATGATTGTGGAAGGTTTAAGTCAGTGATTTTTGCAGGGTGTTTTTTTTGTTCTGTTTCGTTTTGTTATGTTTTTTTTGCTAGTGTTCCATTTGTAGCCTTTTAGAGCTTATGGAAGTGAATATCATTACAAAATTTCATTTATATTCTTTCTTTCCACATAAATATTAGTGGATAAAACTCAGCAAGTGTTTGTATTGTCTCTATTTTAGATTCTACTATATTATATGCACAGGAGTTTACATACAACTGTCATCACTGCAACACCTTTCATCATTGCATTAGGTGATATGAGCAACAGATATAACATGGGGTTATTTTTTTCTTTTATCTCCTCCCACATGAAATAAAATGGCTTTTGAGATGAAACCATACGTAGCAATATTCCTCCCAGCACAGCCTCCCCATGGCCATTTTTTACCCAGCCTCAGGGCTTCCCAGCCATCAGTTGTCATTTTCTATAAAGTTACAGGTTTTCATGTCAGAGCCTTTTAGTTAAATTTCTTCAAGACATCAGAGGAGGTCTGATCCTATAGGAATTCCTAAGCTTTGTATGATGCACACGCATTTGTTCAAAGAAAAGGACAAAACAAAACCTTTTTCTTCTTCCCCCTCTGACTGATTGCACATCCCCACAAAGCAGAACAGCTCACAGCAAAGTGCCTGGAGCTGGCTCTGAGGTTGCCTGGCTTTGTCAGCCCAGTGCACCACAAGAAACAGGGCTCTGCCACAGGCTATGCCTGAGTGGTGCTTGGTGCTGAACTCCCCACTGGAGTTCAGGGGCCTAAAACAGGTTCAGAGCCGGAAGGCAAGACTGTGAAGGGATGGAGATAGCAAGAGGAACCCCTCACTGCAGTACTCGTATCCCTGGCTATTTTTTTTTTTTGTATGGAACATATATGCATATTCTTTCCTTGTGATAGTCAGGTTTGATTCATGGAAGACAAAGCTGAATTCAATGCTCTGTTTCAGTTTTCCAAACTCTTTCCATCCCCTCTGAGAGCTGGCCTTAGGTGTTGGGCTGACGTATTATGGCTGACCTGGGTGCAGAGGTCCTCCCGTAACACTCTAAAATGGAAGTTTCTCTTCTATGACAGCTCTCAAAGAGTTATTCCTTGATTTTAGTTGTGTTTATTTAAGCTTTGTCATAATGACAGCAGGAACCAGTGGAGGTCAAAAGATTACCTATTAAAACCAACATTATAGCATTCATTCATACTTCAAATAACATCCTCAGCTCTCCCAAAGATATGATATATTCTTATAAATCTTGAGCACATGAACATTTTTCAAGGGGAAGGAAAAACATTTTTTCACCAGGTAATGGATACTTTACCTGCAGATTTTTCCAAGCCAAAGTTGTGCAGTTAATTTTTCATTTTTATGCCTGAACTGAAAAAAAATCCACCTCATTTACAAAGTACCAACATTTAAAAAATTAATTAATGAAATGAAAACTATAAATTCATCCTGGTTAACTCAATATGTTTCACTTCTTTCAAAAGGGCTTTCTTATTTTGGTTTAGATTTCAGTTATCTAACTCTAATGCTTCTTAAGATTTCCTTGTCTAACAAAAAAACTGTCTTAAAAAGTCAAAAAGCTAATTTTCAAGCTGTTAGAATAAACATTTCAATGTTTGGTTGTTTTGGGTGTTTTGTTTTTTTTTTTCCTCCCTTTCTTGCCCTCATTCCCTGATCATTATTTTTTGCCAGATCTGATTGGATTGTTTCAGTGGCACTGTTTCATAAAATGCATCTTTAGGCAAATGTGCTATGCATTTAAAAAATTAGGCCAGCTCTACCCACAGTAATTGACTTGGGAGAGGAGGCAGAGACCAGAGTCTGAGCTGGAAAATGCATACAGTACAATTATAAGAGCATGCCTGATTTAGTTTTTTTACAAGCAAGTTGACTGCAAAACACATCTTTGCAGCTCATTTTAAATTTGTCTGAAAAGGAAATGTCACTTCTAGATGTTAATAGTCAGTGCACTTGCCTATAGATCATAATCCACCTACATAGTTATTGTGCCACCTTTTACATAAAGAATCTCGGGGGAAGTGGCTGGGATCCTTATTTTTCTTGATATCCAAAAGATTTATTGATTTACCTGACATCTGCAATTCATTTGCGAATGAGCAAGTAGAAGGACTTTTTCCTGCATTTCTGTTTGTAGAAGCCTTTTGTTTCATAGGTACATTGATACCTTTTTGTGGCATTCATGGAGCACTCTTGGAAAAAAAAATAGTTATCTTTTCTCCTTTGTATCTCTAGGAAGAAATACCAAAAAATATCGTGGATAGATACTACTGAGCTAAAATATCATCCTAAACTGGCAGAAATAAGTAGTGGACATATATGCAGCGTATCTTTTGGGACAGTTATCTAGACAGAAATCTGTTATCCCATGTGCTCTACAGTCATTGTAAGAAATGCACACCTCTAGTTTCTAAACAGAAAACTGTATAGAGAAAATATATTTCATAGTGCCTTATTTAACTGGTCTTAGGGGTGAAAAAAAACCCCTATACTTTATTTCAAAATATCTGTATTATATAAAGGTACTTGAACTAATTTCCTATATATAGGCAACTTCAGCTCCTTTTTGGAGCAGATTAATGTGAGTCTACAGAAAAAGTGTAACTGTGTATGTTGGCAAGCTTCTAACAGACTACTGGAGAAGCCAGAGTGTAATCCTAGCAAAAAAGTACTGTTCATTTATTTTGGACTTTGTGTAAAATGGGTGACTTTCTGAAGAGAATCTTTTCTATAAATAGGATAATAAGAGGATGCTTTAGTCAGATGTAAGCAGTGTACTGTCCCAGTGACGCAAAACTTAACCTAAGATCACTGTGAAATTCAGAGGAAGGGACCTCAGGAGGTCCCTTGTGCACCTCTACTCCAAGCAGGGCCAGCTGTGAGGTCAGACCAGGTTGCTCAGAGCTTTGCCCAGCCAGGTCTTGTAATTCCCAGGATGGAGACTGCCCAACCTCCTTGTGCAGCCTCTCTGTCTGCCTGCCCCTGCCCTGCCTGTCCTCATGGGAAAGGTTTCAGCACCCAGAGTGAACCTCTCTCATTTCAGTTCCTGCCTGCTGTACCTTGCTGCCCTGCCATGCACGGCTGTGAAGGGCCTGGCTGCCTCCTCTCCATCCCCTCCCCAGTCTGTGCTTACAGAACCACACTTCAGCCCTGAGCATTTACTGTGTCCAGTTCTGGGCTCCCCAGTACAAAAGAGACAAGGAGCTACTGGAGAGGGTTCAGTGGAGGTCACAGCCCTGGGTGCTACTGGCTGTCTCTGACACTAAGTCTCACTGATGGCTCCTGCCCAGCTCCCAGGGCCCCCAGCACCCTTTTCCCAGGGCTGCTCCTCAGACAGCCTGATCCCAGCCTATGTCATTGTAAGAGGTAATACCTTCCCAGTTGCAGTACTTTGCATTTGCTTTTTCATTAGACATGCCAGAAGGCCCTGACTTGATCTTCAGCGTAGGGGTATCCCTCTCTGTCCTGCCTCCTCACTATCCAAAATATCTGTGAGCATAACAAAGGTGTTTCCTGACTTCTTATCATAATATTTCTATTTAAAATTCCTACTGATTCCTATTTTATCTGTCAAGTATTGGTCTGAAATGCAGACCATTTTTTTTACCCTCATGTTTTCTTAGTAACCTAACATAAGAAATTTGGACTTTTCTCCACATTAATGTCAACTTGCCCTTGCTGCCATGAAATCCTGCAGATATGCATATATGCACTGCTCTCTTATCCCTTATTGACTTTCTGAAACTATCAGAAATACTTTAGAAGACAGGAAAAATGCACAATGGTTACTATGGTCGAACATTTTCACCAACATGCTGAATGTTAGATTTTGTTCAGACTTGTGATCTGCTGTTCTTAATAGATGGATGGATTACTTATCAGATTTCAATATTTATTTTTTTTAAAGTAACAGCATCTCTAACAGTTTCCAGCTAGTATTTGATGTTATTTGAAGAGACATCCATACCTCCTTGCGAGAGACTAGCTACAGACAGGTATCAGCTGTAAGAGCATGGTGGGAGTTCATGATTATAAAAGGAATACAACCTTTAAGTGAAAACCTAAAGATTCTGAAAAGTGAACAGCATTTGGACTATTATTTCAGTAAACTGACTTTGCCGAAAAGATATCTCTGACTCAGACAAGTTCTACTCTGACTAATCTTGCAGTTAATGACTATGTATAGACTACAAGGATGTATGGATATTTGGATGGAAGGCATCATTTGCCCCTCAGCTATGCTGTAGCATAGTTATTAGCTGGAAGCAATCATATGTACAGCGCTTTTAATCAGAGTATAACAAATCAAAGTGTAACAGTTATTTCCTTACAAGCAAGCTCCATATTCCAACAAATACATAATTAATTACATCAACATTACTTGAAAAGTGTAATAGGAACAGTATGCAAAAGAGGCAGCTCATGAAATCCACATTTGCTTGTTATCCTTAACGTTCTTGGAAGAGACCAAGTTTAAAACTCATGACAAGGTCATAAGGCACCATATGGACAGGTTTTCACTTATTTTGTAAAAAAGAATTTAGAATATGGCAATTATGGAAATTAATGTATTTGCTTCCCCCCCTTTTTGAGTCATTATATCACTTTTAAAAGAAATCAATACACAGAAAGTCTGCCATAGAACTTTTTGTCAAAAGAATAACTTAAACTCTTTTAATTGAGCCATGACTTTCAAATACCCGATTATAAAGCTCTTTTTTTCCCTCAAACATAAAATGTATGATCCCAAACATCATAGTTATTTCATAAATAGCATTTAGGCTGAATTAATGCTTTATCACCAAATTAGAAAATGAGCCAGTACAGGCTCTATTCAGATGACAGATTAAATCGCAATACTGAAATATTTTGAGAAGCTATTAGTTTTCTACAGAAATTATACATTTAGCCTATTTAACAAAGTCTAAAGCAAAGTATAAATCAATGATTGCTATCAGCATTTAGGTGGAATCATGACAGACTGTTTGTGCAGCAAGACATGAAAAACTAGTATGCTTTAAAGGCCCAGCAGTAACTCACCCGGTTGGGTTGTATTTTTCTTTTCTGTCAAAGTCCTTGCTTTGGTCTCCTTTCTTTAAATGGAGATATACTTATAATGTATTTCTGTCCCCATGTTTTTTTCCAAATACTTCTTATAACATTTAGAGTTCATTTACAATCTGACTGAAAAGTCATCATTAACAACAGAAAGCCTCCACTGCTTTCAGCAGGTTTTGGATCACATTCATGCTTACCTTGGGTGCTTTGTGCAGCACGGCCAAAGCACCAAGGGACTCCTATAGGGTAAATATAGAGGGACTCTTGCTTTGTCTAATCTGGTTATTCAAACGTGATCATAACTGTTCTCTGGCCCTGAGGCATATGGTAAGGGACCCATATCTGTGCTATTACAGTTTCTTGCCCTCCACAGCAGAGAGGTTGCATCCAAATCATCTACTGTGAATAGTCCCTGGCCTGTGTCGTTTCCTGAACCATGTCCAGATCTTCCTGGAAGGGAGCCAGCCTGCCAGGTCCCAAACGATGCCAGGGACTGCTCTAGCACTTTGAATGTGCAAAGGATTGAGCTGCCATACCAAGGATATTTCATGGCACTGGTTCATTTAACGAAACAGATATAGCCCTTCATCTTGACAGCTAGTTACCACAATCAGAAATCAGTGGTCAATATTAATCCATCTCAGAAAAAAAAAGAAAACTGTGGAACAAAAACTGCCTCAGATCAGATGGGACTAGTGGAGCACTACACAGTTCTCCTGAAGCCACATTTGAAGGCTTCATCCTGACTGTATAGGGAGAGCAAGTTCTCCCTAGTTTTGCTCTGGTATAAATGGAAGTAATACACTCCTCTTGATCTGACTTGACATGACCATTCTTTCAAGGCACACATTTATTTTCTTTAATTAAACAGACACCTAAGGACGAGCTCTTAGCTGAGGAAATTCAGTGTCACAATCTAGGCAGGATGTATCTCAGTTCTAAATTTGAAACAACCTCAGTATAACATCAAACATTATTTTGTTGTTCATAGAAAACATGGTTTTCTGTAATCAATAATCAATACACAAGTTTAGGTATCAAGATCCACAGCTACTCACACTGTATCAGCAACTTAAAAAAAGGAAGCCACATAAATTATGGCAGATAAATTAATGCAGTACAGGAGGAGAAGCTTTTTGTATCTGGACTACCATGAAATCTAAAAGCTAAATAGCTCAATTTCCTTGAAACTTATGACTAGCATACAGCAAAATGGGAATTTCAAATCAAGCAGTTTATTATTATACACGTGAATAAGAGAGTACTGATGGATCCTATTAACCAGCATATAAAAGACAAGATGCTGCAGACAGAATGGATTTCTGATCTGCGCTCTCATTCTTTCTTGGGAAAGTCAGGAATATACTGAATCCTCGTGGCTGACCCTAGATATTTGTTACATTTACAGTGGCAAGTGGACATTGTGAAGTGAGGGGGGAAAAATATGGCAGAAATTTTGCAGATATTTTTTGAAGAAGGAAGGGGAGAGGAGTTTAAATGAGAATGGGTCGTTTTATTTTGGCTCTAGTGTTCACTGTTTTGTTGCACCTTGACAATTATACTTGGTGTTTCCTGTTTTGCTCTTAGTGCTGAGACATCCCTTTTCTGTGGCATTTGCTAGCTACCCTCAGCACATGTTGTCTTGGGTGCCCTTTCACTGGAAAATGCATATTGCTTCAGAGTGGTTCAGTTTACTCACATGAAGTCACACCATGACCTCCTGTAGCATGACTGTTTACTTTGTCTACTGAGAGCTGGAGGCAAACAGATGCATCTTATTTGCTGAAAGAAATGGAGCAGGCTGAAAACTGTCAAGACAGGATTCCCCCAGTCTATTAGTGCTGCTGCCTGTCTCACCCTCTTAGTCCTGCTGCTGGCTGCCACTGCCATCAGAGGCAGTAATTATTCATTGATTTATTTCACCTCACGAAGCTCACCCTTACAGCAGCAATTGTCTAGGACTTCCCCCCTGCAGTGATGCTCCTAGGATAGTAGCAATGAATTTGCAGTGTCACTTCCTGCACCCTATCTCTCTGAGCTGTGTAAGTGGAGCCATCAGATGATGCTATGAGCCACTCCAGAAGCCGCATTCTTCAGTGCAGCAGGCAAACACAAAATGCTCTGGGAAGCTGCATTCATGGAACCTCTGTGTGAACACTGGAAAGCAAAGAGAGGAGACATGGGCCACGACAAAACTCACTTTGCTGGAGGGAATGAGCTCCTCCGAAGAATATTGTGTTAGTGTGACACCGACCAGCCAGAGTTCAGAAGATGTGGATGGTAGTGAGAAGGAAGTTGCTGAAGTAGCTGCAGGAACTCTAAGTCTGGTTCAGACCTTAAGAGCCATCAGTTCAATTACTATTTTGTAAACACAGATCGGAAAGCATACACCTAGAACAGGAAGGTTTCTTCCTTCTTCTCTGACAGACTTGTGCTGGTGGGAAGATAGTGCTCTTATTTTACATTTATTTCAGTGACAATCATTACAACCTACAGATCTTTCCCCCCTTCCTAGAAGTAATGTTAGGGACATCCCTGGACCAGGTAAACTTTCAGAGTTGGTGGGGGAGACAGATAACATAAGTGCCTTCTTTCCCTTTCTGGAGGACTCTGAATTGTTGAACTAGGTTTGTTTGCAACATGAGACTAGGAATACTGCTCTGAAGTGGAGAAAACACCCTTGTCAAACACTAGTAAAGGATGAAGAATATCTGGACAGGCTGCCACCTCTCTTGCCTGATAGTATCTGAGCAAGACCTTGGAACACCATTTTAGTGCAGTGAGGTAGACTCCAGCTAGTGTACATATTTCAAGGACTGGGGATTTAATTCATCTCATCTTCTCTAGGAACTGGTCTCTGCAGGCCTTTCTGAGGTCCATAACTAACCACACACGGTAGGTAGGAGGGCAGCACTGCTTGGGACAACTTCCTGCCTTAGAAAAAGCATTTCTTCCCATGTCCACCACCTTTTCAAGTCTAATATGGAAAAAAAAAGTAGCTGATTTCACTCTGTAATAGTTTTATTTACTGTTAGGTGTGTTGATTGGCCAACCAAAGAGTCTACTTGTTCTGTTTTTGTGTTTAAAAAGCTGCTGGTGTGCTGGAAAAGGAGGAGGCAATTTGCTGAGAAACACAGCTTCCCTTTTTTCAAACTGTTTTCATCTAAGTCATGTGGATGCAGCAGTTGTTCTTGAAGGCAGACATTAAAGTTTGTTTACGTTTCTGTGTGGTATCTCGGTAACAGAACAGCGATTACTGCTGGGCTTTAGTTGGAAGGAATTATGTGATGAGACACTGTCTCAACCTCCCTCCCCCTCAGATAAAGTTGCAAATACTGTAAAAATAAACAAACAAAAATCTCCAAAGAAACAAACAGATACAGATTTGCTACTGCCAACAACATCACATCAGTTCTATTTACTTTTCCCACAGAATGCTCCTACAGAGATTTTTCAGGATCCCTCTCATACCAGCTCTGGTACTGACTGCAATGCAGAAGTCTTAGCATAGGTGACTGCGTTGGGTAGAAGAATTATTTGAGTAGATCCTAAGAGACAATCCAAGGAATATTTTTGGTTCACCTGTACTGTAAACCTGCCCACCAAACAGGGACAGCTATTGTAGGAAACCTCTCAGACAACAATCCCATTTGCTTTCAAAGTGAGTTTCTAAAACAAAAATTGAATTTAGATATATCATTAACTTGTTTGTAAGTTCATTTTGAAGGGATAGAGTGATGGTTAATGACACCTTAGTTAACCTCAAAGCAAGAACGTATGACTATCATGGATGCAGTGTGATAAGCATCCATACTGTGGACAAATATAGCCAATTTGTGGCTAAAAAGTGTCCCTAAATGCTACTAGTATGTCAGCATCATACTGCAACCTGCCCTTAAGGAAAGAGCTAAGAGAAATAATGAAATGTAGAACTTCAAGTCTATTTTGTTTTTTGTTTTAAAAAATTCACCTCAAAGAGTATAAAATTAGTTTTCATGTTTTTCATTTTAAAATAGAGTGAAAACTCAAGTCAAAAAAGCACTGAACTTGAAGGTTTCTGTATTTTCCCACTCACTTCTGGGGCCAAGAAGAAGACAGATGCCCCAAACTGCTACTGCTTCCAGTGCTCCACTTCCAAACATTCTGCTACCGTCTCACAGCAGAGTGCAGCAGTGTGGAGAGAGCATGAGAGTCAGGGCACCCCCATGTTTATGACCAAGTCTATTTCCCAGTCTCTTACCAACTGTCTTCTCTCGCTTCTCCATCCAGCCCCATAAAATGTCAATGCTGGAACTAGAACATAATCCACACATGCAGGCCTATAGAATTTCATAGTTTCATGGTGAACTCCATGACTTCTACCAATAACTTTGGGTTATCACTTCGGGGCTGAAATTTGCATAGCCATTGTCTTGGACACCTGAGCCAGTGAGTTTAGAAGTAGTTTGGCTTGTTTGTAAGACAGCTTTCTCCTACTAGCTATGATGATAATGATGATGATGATGAGGAGGAGGAGGAGGACAGCTTTCCTTGTTGTGCAGAGATACCCTTAAACGACAACTTGACCAGTGTTGAAATTTCCGCTCTTGAACTTATTTAGGTCCAAAAAAAAAGTCAACACATTAAGTTGTTGACATTTTCAGTATGAAACATTTTACTATGTTTGAGGCAGACCATTTCAATACTTTACAAAAATTTGTGAAAGCCTGGACATAAAAGAATATTTATTTCTGCACACTATTTTAGAATGCTTGATTTTCATTTCAGGGCAAAACAAATATAAATGTCATAATCTTGACATTTTCTGTGACATGGAATTATTGTTCTATACAGAGGTTCTATGCAAAAAAAGATTTAATGCTGAGACGGATGTAAATAAGTTAAAAGCATCTGAAGAGACTTCTCACTCAAGTTGAGAATTCAACTAGAGACCTCCACTAACATGCGTGGCTATATTTCATTCTCCACTATGTTCCAAATGCCTGTAGTCCTGTAAAATGAAATGACATGACATTTACTGACAAATACCCACCTTCTTGTTTGGTATCAAGAATGTAAGGGTGGTACAATTCAATTTCCATCTCTCAGATATGGCCAATTTCTCACAATTGGTTTACGATTAGTGATGTAGTGGCTCCTAAACAAAGCCCTTTGTGGGTTTGCATCTTGAATCACAAATAAAAAATCCTGAAGACTTTTTACTATTTAGAGAAGCTGACAACACTGTCAGTAATGAGACAGCTTCCCGAACCATTGCTGAATTTGGAACCATGATATTGCATCAGATGTTGAAGAAAATACATTGCTATGAAAATACTAATCCTGTAAATGTCTACCTGAATGATCAAAGTCATTATTAAAAGTGGGATATTATTAAAATCTATAGGTTTGAAATGCACTAAGCTGAACCAGTATGGTGTGGTTATTGTGTTCAAAGATCAGACAGGATGAAGGGAACACAAAGTAAATCCAACTCAATGGAAACAATACAAAACAGAGTCAGCAATTTAAAAGAAATTCCTGCAGTTCTCAGAAATGGACCATGTAAAAGGAACAGAAAAGTCAGTGCAATTATTTCTCCTCAGCTTTCCTCCTGTTCAGCAGTGACAAGGTATGAACATGAGAGAGCCTGCACTGGGTTAGACCAAGGAACTGCCTACTTCAATATCCTTTTCCAAAAGCTGTAGATAGTTACAGTATAAGGTCAATGGAAATCAAAAATGCAGTGATATTTCCTCTGCAATTCTGGGGCTTCACAGTCTCCTTCAACCTCTATTTCTATGGATATAAGTTTTAGAAATTGTATGGAGGACTGCTAAGGATTTGATTTTATTTTCAATACAAGCACTTAAAATGCAAAATAATATAAAGTTTTATGACAATACCTATCCTTTTTTGACCTAAAAATTAGACTTGTTTTGTTCTTCTAATAATCTTCAGGTTATAATTGTTTATGGTAATCACACACAAAGTCTTTTTCCCATGTCAGAACAGAAAAACAAAGCAAATTCCACATTACATGATTTTAGTCTGTAAGAGCAAACAGTGAAATCGCCCAGGAAGAGAAATGCTACAGTGAAAAAAAAAAGTCATATTAGAAAACCAAAACACTCTTCAGCAGTTAAATATACTAGTTTTCAGATATTCGGAAATGGAAAATTATTCTTGGTACATTGTGTTTATCCTGAAACAACAGATCTTTTCTGTGATACATTATCCAGATAATAGCAGACTTATAGCTGAGGAGAAGACTGCAGATTAAGGTGATATCTTTCAGGCTGTACAAAAGTTCATAAATATTCTGAAAATAGGAATGAAGTATACTTTCTCTAGACTCTTCTAACCTCTTTTTCTGCTGCAATAATGGAAACCACAATTATTTCCTGTGAAAAATCACCCAGCATGGGCTGGATGGCAACTATATTGCCAGTAGTTCTGTCTCCTCCTTTGTAATTTTCTGCATAGGGTATCTATGGTTAGCCAAGAATGGGCCTTTTTGTAATGACTTGCATTAAACTCTTACTAGCAGTGCTTTGGCTTCCTCCCACTTTTCTGTACCTACTGCAAGAGATTCAGATTGAGAGGTGCAAGTAGTAAATAGTGAATGTGTAAGTTTGCTGATGACACTAAACTGGGAGGAGCTTTTGACTCCCTCAGAGGCAGGGAGGTCCTGCAGAGAGGCCTCGATAAATCAGAGGACGGGGCAATCACCAACCGCAGGAGTTCAACAACGCAAAGTGCCAGATTCTGCACCTGGGATGGGGCAACCCTGGTTGTGTGTACACACTAAGGAATGAGAGGATGGAGAACAGGGCCACAGAAAGGGACCTGGTGGTTCTGATCAATGGCAAGTTGAATATGAGTCATACCCCTGTCCTGGGGGGTATCAGGCAAAGCATCACCATCCAGTCGAGGGAGAGGATTGTCCCATTCTGCTCTGCACTGGTGCAGCCTCACCTTGAATATTGTGGCAGTTTTGGGCACCACGATATAAGAAAGATATTAAGCTGCTAGAGAGTGTCCAAAGGAGGGCAATGATGATGGTGAAGGGCCTTGAGGGAAAGCCTTATAAGGAGTAGCTGAGGTCACTTGGTCTGTTTAGCCTAGAGAAGAGGAGACTGAGGGAACACCTCATCGCAGTCTACAGCATCCTCAAGAAGCAAAGCAGAGGGATTAAGTACTGATCTGTTCACTCTCATGACCAGTGACTGGACTCAAAGAAATGGCATTAAGCTGAATCAGGGAATGTTTAGATTAGATATCAGGAAAAAGTTTTTCATGCAGAGGGTGGTTTAGCACTGGAACATGCTCCCCAGATAGCAGTAAAACTGTCTGATTTTAAGCATTTGGACAACGCTTTCAGGCACATGGTGTGATTCTTGGGGTGTCCTGACCAGCGGCAGGAGTTGTACTCAATAATCCTGATGGGTGCCTTCCAACTAAGCATATTCTATGATTCTATGAATCAGAAGTTGATGACTCTCCTGTGTTTAGATATCTGATTTGAAAACTAGTCACAGAAAGTCACCCTGACTCCCTGCTAATTAAGGCAATTATATAAACAGATATTAATCTCTTTCTGAGAAGTGTTGTGAAGCTTAGCTGATTTAAGTCTTAACAATTTGAGAATTTTACTTGAAAGATGAAGTAGAAGTTCAATGCCTCATGCAATCATTCCTCCAGCATTCACAGGTAAAAGATAAAAGGTGAAAACACAGCTTTCTCTATTCTTCATTGTTTGTAAATTGTTAACTTTTCCACAAAGAAAGTAAAACTATTTCATTATACAATACGAATGATATGCATATATGATTATTATCTTTATTAATTTGCTTAAGATGAAAAGCTGAGTGGCTTAGAGGGTAAGGGACTGGGATTTCATCTCAGAAAACCAAGTAGGGATTTAATTTGCAATCCACTGTTGAAACATTAGCTACACAATACCTTGCTCTAATCTGCTGACAAAGGGATACCTGCCTTTGAAAGGACAGTACTTTCCACACATGCATATTAAATTTTGTTATTTTCAAAGTTTGAGCCAATCTCAATAGAGTATTTGACAAGCTTTACTCCCAACTAGGTATATCTAAATACCTGTATCATTTGTCAGTTGTAACTATCTTCCTGTGACTTCCAGTGCTTAAACTGGAAAATGTGGAATAAGACACTGATAGGTGAAGCTACCTGCCTTGGAAGTACCTTACTTAGGAAGCAAATAAAGAAGGGATTCATATAGTTAATGGATGCCAATGATACTGGGCAAACATTTGAATGGTACTGGCATTTTGTTAACAATCTCAAGTTTGCACGCCTTTGCTGTTGTTACCATAAAAGTTACCAAATGGTTTTGGAAAGGAATAGGTTACTGAAGACTGTATAGACTTGAATATACAGATCTACTTGTACTGAAACACTAATTCACAGAACTTGGTGACCTACATAAAGGAAAAGTCTTCGTAACTTTTCTCCTTATGCGCACAGATGTGAGGTTGCAAGCTTGCACATTTTCTTTTGCTCAGACACACAAGCTAAGTATCTGTGCCAATCTTTTCTCAACAAGCAGGAAGAAGAGAAAGCATTGTGTCTTTATCTCAATAGCCTGATAAGAAATTCACCCAGGTTAAGGTAAAATTATAGTTCCTTTGCTCCATTCTCTTTAGAATCTAGATGAATAGTCACTGTCAATCTGAGTATGGATGACTGGTTAGGATTTATTCTATCTTTTGCTCTGAAGTGGAAATGATTCCCCATTGTATGGAATAATTGAATATCAACTGTACCAATAAAGAGAAATAACATTATGACCTACCAAAATCCAAGTATCATTCATCCATGCTGCAAAACACAAATATTTAATATGAAATGCTTAAACATGTAATTGTCTTTTCCTTATATAAGGATTGTCTTATATGTTTGATAGTTAAAAAATATTTTTACATCCTGCTAAGAGTGTGGTTTTGTGATTAAGGGATTGAATTTGGTTTCATGAGGTCTACTTTCAAATCTCAGGTCCAGTCTAAAAATATTTGAGTAGGGGCTCTGCACATGACCATTCAGTTTCAATCTGTCTTGCTAACTTAATTTTCTAATTCTAGAAATTACAGAGAATAGAAGAAATTTGTGTGTGTGTATTATCACTTATCTGGATTCAAGTCTCATTTTGTAAAGAGTGAAAACAAACCCCTGTCTAACAATACGGCTGCAGTTTCAATGACAACTCTTTTCAACCTTGGAGAAATCACTTTATTCTGTAACGGTTCTCACCTGTAACAGTTCTGCTTATTTGAACTATAAACTCCACAGAGCAGAAAACTTCACTTATTACACATGAGGTATTTTGCATGAAATTGCATACTATATGATCCTGATCAGTGCTTGAACCAGCAGACAATACTGTTGCATAAAAAACTGGTCAGGCTAACCCACCAGGTAATGAAAGCTGTAGCCATTTGATTTTTTTGTTGTTGCCTTTGTGAAAGAAGAGTGTTCTCAGTTCAGTTCACAATAACTCTTCAGCCCATCAGAAAACCACAAATGTGTTCTACTGTAATTCTGGATGAGCTTTTCTCACAAAGGGGTCACAAGCCAAAAGGACATCAGTGTTCTCAGGTCCTGAAATTACTCCTCCAGGCAAGAGGGAGGCATGTTGGGGGATCTCTTTGTTTTGCACGTATATTGGTTGGAAGCTTCCATCTCCAAGGCTGATGATCCTACACTGAAACTTCCTGATTCCCACAAGTTACTCTCCATGACTTCAAAATGGCCCACAGTTTTACTTTCTGGTTTTAGTTAAGATTGTTGGTAGGTTATAAGTTATGGAAAAAAATGAAACTGCACATTATAGAGTGCTGCTCTAGGCCATGTCTTCAACTTTAATGAATTTCTATTAACTTTTTTTTTTACCATATCATCTCCGATAAATAAAATACTACAAATGACAGAAAGAAAGGGAGGAGTCCTCCAGGAATGTAATATGCACTGGGCAATAGGTGATAAAAAAATCAGAAAGTAACACGTGACATCTTCTAATTTTACATAACATGTAAAGAGTCAACTCGGATGACTGCCATCCTATTACTTTGAATGAAAGGTTAAATAATATTTTTCCAGCTGTTACCCTAGAAAATAGATAAAGACATAAAAAATGGCAAATTATAGAAACACACACACACCTGTATTTTAGTTACTTTCAATCCATACACTAATCATTGAACTATTCATATGTAACTGCACTTAGTATACAGTAGCTTCCTAACTCATAAAATATTGATTCAGGGTTTTTATTGTGTATCTTTCTTGAACTTTGATCTTTCATACTTAGTGCTGCCTTGATGAAATATTCAGAAGTACATTTTCCCTCTGAAAGGTAAATTTAAAGGGTTTTTACAGTAGCCCCTCTTAATGCACTAGCTTCAACTCACATGAGACCCAAGCTGAACTCTATCTTGGTCACATTTAGTTGATAATTGCATTTTCAAAAATCTTCCATCCCATAGCAACTTTTTTTTTTTAAGGTAAATTTACTTGTGTGGAGTAGGTTTACCACAATTCCTCACCAAATACATTAAAAGAGCCTTGAGAACATACATCCAAAGAACTGACTTTAATAGTTACTTCCCAGCAGATAAAAATATACAACCTATATAATAAAACAAGACTCCCAACTTACAAAAACAAAACAAAACCAACCACAAAACCAATGAAAAACCCTCAAAAAGCTTTCTACATATATATATAGGCAGTAAATGTCATTAAGTAATTTTGCCAAAGCAAGCAACATTACCGCAATAACTCCTTTACTAATTTCATGAATTTGCATACTTAGAATAACAAACAAAACATTCTCTTGAGGTTGAGAATTGATGAAGTCTCAGTTCATAGCTCATTCAACATACAGGATTGAATTCAGCATTCAGGAACAAGCAAGGTCCAGCTAAAGATTTTGCAAGGTCTGGAGTATTCACAAGGGTTCCGTCCACCATGGTTTCTCTGATAGCTCCACCTAGTCATTAACTTTCATGAAACCTATAAAAACTCAATTAATTTTGAGACCTTTATCTCCGTATTGTGTTTGGTTGAAAGCAGTTTTTGGCTGAAGGCTGTCAAGGTTCTTAGGGACAGAGAGGTAGGGTGTCACACAGACATATATACATGTAGAGCAAGAACAATCACCTGCTTCTATTTTATTATAGCTGCATAAATCAGGATATGATACTAAAATCACTGGAACAGTACATATTTAAGAAAATAGGCAATGAATAATATGAGAATCCATCCTGTTCTCTACTGTTTTGTTTCGTATTTCTAAAGTAGGACTTGGGCTTCCCCTCAGAAGGTGGCATATCAAGAGCCCAATGGAGGTACATCTACACCGATGCATGCAGCATGGGCAACAGGAGGAGCTGGAACACACTGTGCAGCTGGAAAACTATGATATAGTTGAAATCACAGAAATGTGGTGAGATGACTCAACAACTGCAGTGGATGAGCTATAAACTCTTCAGAAGAAGAGACAGGCAAGGAAGGAGAGGTGGTGGGGTAGCCCTGTATGTTACAGAGTGTTTTGACAGTCTAAAGCTTGATGATTGTGGTTAAAGGCTTGAGTGTTTATGCATAAAGAATCACAGATTAGGGTAGCAAGGCAGATATATCATGGTGGGAGTCTGTTATAGATTGCTCTACCAGGAAGAAGGGGCAGATAAAATATTCTAAAAGCAGCGGGGAAAAGACTCACTAGCCCTTGTTCTAAAGCAGGACTTTAATTTACCAGATGTCTGCTGGAAAGACAGTGTAGCAGAGAGGAAACAGTCTAGCAGGGTGCTGGAGTGTGTGGCAGAGAACTTCCTGACTAGTGAGTCAGGAGAACTGGTGAGTGACCTAAATAGGGAAGGTGCCCTGCTGGACCTGCTGTTCGTGAACAGAAAAGGACTAGTGGATGATGTGATGGTTGGAGGCCATTTTGGGCACAGGGATCACAAAATATAAGTTTTTGATTGTCAGAGAAGTCAGGAGAGCGGTCAGCAGAACTGCTACCTTGGAGTTTTGGAGGGCAGACTTCGGCCTCTTCAGGAAACTACTTGATGAGCTCCTTGTGAGGCAGTCCTGAAGGAGTCCAGGAAGGCTGGACATGTTTTAGGAAAGAAATCTTAAAAGCACAGGAGCAGGCCACCCCCATGTGCCAAAAGGGTGCCCTCCTGTAAGATGATGACAAGTTGGGTGGGAGTGTTATAGGACAGGAAGGCTCTGCAGAGGGATATGGATAGACTGGATCAATGGGTTGAGGCCAACAGTACAAAGTTCAAAAAGGACAAGTGTTGGGTCCTGTCCTTGGATCACAACAGCCCTATGCAGTGCTACAGTCTGAGGGCAGAGCAGCTGGAAAGCTGCCTAGCAGAAAAGGACCTGGGGATGCTGGTTGAACATGATCCAGCAGTGTGCTCAGGTGGCCAAAGAGGCCAGTGTCATCCTGGCTTGTACAAGAAACACAGGCCAGCAGGACCAGGGCAGTGATTGTGCCTCCATACTCCGCACTGGAGAGGCCACACCTCAAACCCTGTGTTCACTTTTGGGCCTCTCACTACAAGAAAGACATTGATGAGCTGTAGTATGTTCCAGAGAAAGGCAATGGAGCTGGTAAAGGATCTGGAGTACAAGTCTTAGGAGGAGTGGTTGAGGGAGCTGGGGTTGCTTGGCCTGGCGAAAAAAAAGGCTCACTACTCTCTACAACTACCTGAAGGGAGGTTGTAGTGAGGTGGAGGCTAGTTTCTTCTTCCAAGTAACAAGGGATAGGACAAGAGGAAATGGCCTCAAGTTGTGCTAGAGGAGGTTTAAACTGGATATTAGGGAAAATGTCCTCACAGAAAGGGTTGTCAATTATTGGAACAGGCTGCCCAGAAAAGTGCTGGAGTCACCATCTCTGAAATATTTAAAACATGCATAGATGTGGCACTTAGGGACATGGTTTAGCGGTAGATGTGGCAGTGTTGGTTTCATAGTTGGACTCCATGATTCTAAAGTTCTTTTCAAACTTAATCAATTCTATGATTCTATATTGCCTATTTTGAATATGCTGCACGCAGTTCTTGCTTATGACAAGCTGTTTGGACAGACAGAAGTGTAGAAGCAGAGAAAACAGTCTAGAGGTTTTCTCACTCTGAATTTTGTGTTTGGGAGATGCTACAATGAGGAGAAATTTCTATATAAAATGTACTGAATATTTTCCATACGAGAGTTATTTTTTTTTAATCAGAAAAGTAATGTGAAGGCTGAAGTCAGTGTTGTAATTGAGATACAGAACTGCTATTTACTTTTAACTTTTTAAATTTTCTTCACTGCATGGCTCTCTGACTATGCTCTATTTAGGAGAATAATGAAGGCTGTATCAACAAATTCAGAACTTCATGGAACTGAAATAACGGAACTTTAAAAGAAAGACTTCAAATAAAGTACATTTACCAAACATCTAGCCATATATTTCATTCAAAATATTTTAATAGATTGATAACATAAATTCATTTTCACACAATGCAACATCTGTGTTTATTTTATTGAAACAGCTAGAATGTTAAAAAACATTTAAATTTGTGTCATACAAACATTTTGGTAAAAGAAAAGTTAATATCTCAAACAAAACCTTAAGACCTATAATTTTTATATGAAATGTTTTTGTATGTGTTTCTTATGACTACAACAGGCCTTTCTTTAAAAAACCCCCACAAACTAAACAAGGTTTTCATTTTGTATTTTTGCCCAGTCTATCAGCTTGAAATGTAAGAAAGTTTTGATGCAAAAGACATACACAATACAAAAGCACAGAGAACTGTCTTACCTTCTGGCTCCCTGATCTTACGTCCTGCTGCAGATTTTCGTAGCACGCTCCGTCCTGAGTTGAACAAGCTAGTTAACTCATCAAGGGGACTGGTCAATGACCTTGAGTTTGTAGGGCTGTATGGAAATGAAGATGATGAATTTGAGTTCAATTTCCTGTGATCTGCTCTTGCCACCTTCGGGGAATAAGGCAGTTTGGAGAATGGAGAAGATGAGCATCCAAGCTGAGCAGGATTGGGTCTCTGAGGTACTTTTGACAGATCTGAGTTTGTACCTGCTTTCCCTGTATTAATCAGAAAACTAGAGCAAGTCTCTGGAGGAGACGCAAAATGCGTGGAAGCCCGGTAGGAAATAGGAGGTGGTACAGGAGGAGGGGGTGGTGGGAGAGGAGGAGGTGGTGTGGAAGGTGGAGTCACTCTGCTGGAAACATTGAACACCACCAAGCCTGGAGATGCTGGTCTTTCATTCTCCCCTTTTTGGCCTTTGGAGTATTGAGGTGATAATGGACTTGAGCCTTCTGACTGCACAGGGTATTTTAGGTTGGTTTCCAAGACAGGAAGCTTTTTGACCTCTAGTGGTGTTAAAGGTGATTCATCAGAAGCAGGTGAACACGTGACAGGGGTTGGAGGGAATACAAGAAGTGGTGGTCTGTGGGGGAGCAAGTTAGGGAAAGGGGCTGGAATGTCACAGGAGTCTTTATAGATCAAAGCTGCTTGGCTGCTTCCATCCAATGTTCCATCTTCAACATTAACATTTTTTTTGCTTTCAAACAACAGAGGAGGAGATCCAGTCACTGTTGGAATTATTCCATTACCATTGCTTCCTTCTTCTGGTAGAAAATACTTCATTTCTTCATATACAGATTCTCCTTGTTCTGGACTTTCTCCTTCAGCAGAACTGCTTTTGATTGCATTCCCTACCATTTCAATATAGACAGGCTCATTTTCCTCCTCTTCTTGCGACATACAGAGATTCAATACACCATGTTGTGGCCCATCAGCAGAAGCTGCTCTCTGTACTGTCACAGAGTCATATCCACCTGGTTTAACTACTGTGCTTGCTTTTTTTACATCCCCAGGCTTTTGGCCAGGTATTTCTTCATAAGACCCACTAAGTTTTGTATTGGGACTTCGTTTTGGTTTTCTGGGAGGTATTTTTTTCATGGTACTATAGTCATCACTGTGTGGCCTTGGACGGGTCAGTACTAGGAAAGTGAAAAATGTCTGTGTTATTAACAGATCAAAGTCAGTTTTTTCTTACACAAGTCTAGTACCTTAAGCCCTCAAATGCTGCCCATTTAGTTTTACAATGATCTGCAGTCACAAACACAGGGGTGCAGGCAAAAGTATAAATACTTCTATGAACAAAATGCAGAACTTTCAGCTTCCAAACTACAGGCCTTTGCTACCTAGGCATATAATCAGCTTTGGTAGTCTCTACTGCCACTAAAAGATGAGAACTCACACCTGAGGAGGTATATTTTGAATCCAAATGTGTATTACAGGACCTGTAACAGATGAGAATATGTGCTTGTTTCTCCTTGTGCTCTAAGAGAGAGGGGTATGCTTTTAACTAGGACTGACATTGACACGTGATTGCCAGTAACTGAAGTATCCGCCTTTTATGTAATATCTATAAAACTCTAATTATAGGCAGATATTATGCCCACCTCTTCTTTTGTACTGCAAGTGTGGAAATAATTTATAACATCAGGGAATCCCATAGCCTACGGGCAAATCCCCAACTGAGTATACAGTTAACTAAACTAGATGTCTTTTCATAGCCACTAGGTATGTACGGAATGGAGACACTAGATACCTAGATGACTGGTCTTTTAAGATCAAAATTAGATGGTGTAAATCAGAGCTGGTTTTGGACAAAGAATCAGGAAACTGACATAATTCTTTCAAAATGAGTATATGGTAGGGAAACTTGCCCTATTGTTTCATACATTGAAGAAGAACTCCTAAGTTGTTTTGTGAGTATATACAAGCTTAGTTTTAAGACCACCACATATAAATTGCCATTCTTTCAAAAAACCTCTGCTAGGACTTTTTGGTTAAATCTCTTGCAGAGTTGGGCACACGAAGATGAAGTCACTAGAGACCTCCTTAAACCATACTGTTTTAAAACTATATTGGACATAGTTCATCCCTCCTTACACAGAGCGTGAATAAGCAAGGGAGAGTTTAAGAACAATGGACTTGAATCTAATGCACTGGACATCAGAACAGTAATAATTTTGCAAGAGGGACCTGCGAATGTTTTCATCCATTGTATGCAAGACTAGGGAATGGTTATATAGAGCTTTAAACCCAATCTGGAGGATCTTTCCTGATAAGCTTAGAAGATCTTCTACACAAAACATGACAAGTCAGGCTTATCAAGGAAAGCAGAATGCATTCCTTCCCTTCATCTTCTACTCATTCACTTCAAGGGTGAAGAAGAATAGAATAACTAAGCTAAAAATCATGCTATGTGCACCATAATGCACTGAGACACTTGAGGACTTTTGCAACACTGTCCTTCTAAAGAGAATAAAAATTACTGTAAGCAAATTATGGCAAAAAAACCAAAAAGGCATAAATTCCCCTGAATGCATATGTTATTCATATGAACATATGGAAAAGGTAGCAAAAAGTTTAATGTTTAAGTAGGTGAAATTCAAGATTCGAGCATTCTATTTTAATGATGCAAGATAGTTTAAAAGGTGAAATAAAATGGTCAGTGGGGTAGAATAGCTCAAGTTAACAGATAATTTGTTTCTAGAGGGAGTTCTACAAACTAGGCAATTAGAACACATAAGTATTATTTGCTGATTTGGGAACAAATGACAAATTGGCTAATTTTATTTACTGCCACCAAAATATTTCAAGGAAGCAGGACCTTTCAAAGGCCCTTTGGTGTGTTTAAAAGGATCAAAGTGAAAAGAATAAATCAATAACTCAGAGTAACATTTGTGACTGTCTCTGCCTTTATGCCTAACCTTCATTAGCCGTTTCCTTAGAAGCTGCCGACAAGCAAGCACTAACAGCCTCATAGGAGGCACTCAGTCGTGTGTTGGGGTCCCTCTTTGGTTTGGGAGGAGGCTGTTTCCTTGGTGATGGCAGGCTATTGCTATCGTCCATGCTGAAAACAGAGTGCAGGGAGGGGGATCTGATGGATGACCCAGTCACAGAATGTACCAAGCTCTCCACTGCCATGGGGACAGGGACGGAGCTGGAATGAAAGTGCTTAGGCGTTCGACAGCCGGCAAAGCTGTCCTCAGAGACCTTCCCACCCTTGTCTTCAGCTCTGAAAACACAGAAAAAAGGCCCAGATGCATTATTCAAGCAATAACAATGAACCTGTTCATGCAAACGTAACAACAGCTTTTTGGTAAACAATCTCACAACTCCCCTGCTGTGTCGAGGGGATGTGTGTAGTAATCTTCTGACAAACAAATCCAGATCAAGCTGCTAGCTTTCTTCCATTTCCTGTTTCATGATAAATCAGGGCACAGGCCCCTTTTCACACAAACGCACCCGTGCTTAAGCAGTTTCATATTGTTGATCAGACATTCGCTGAATGAATTGTTCACACTTTGATTGCTACACACAATCAAAAGCTGGGTTTTCAATCTGAATGATAATTTCGAGGAAACCCATTTTAATAGAAAGTTACTGAGGCAGCAAATACTGAGCCTTTATTTTCTAAAAAGATAACTATAAATTCCATTTAGATAATGCAAATCTTTAAAATATTAGATGACCTTTTTTACCAGCTATATTGGCTACTTGAACGATTCCACTCATATATATATATATATTCCAGTTTAAACTTAATTATTCATTATCACCTTTAGCAATAATTGTTATTATTATGACATTATGCTTAGTTGTTTCAATTGAAATTTGGGAATTTTACTTTCTCTATTTTTTTCCTTTTTTTTTGAATACATACTGAGAATAATGTTTCAGCTGCTTCCAACAAATTGATTTTTAACAAAAATTCTTTTAACATTTTACTCCTCCAAGAATCAGAACATCGAAACGTTTTCCACTTAGAGTAGTAATGTATTAGATGGAAGATGTCTATACTGTAATTTTACAAACAAATCCCCAAGTATTTGTCTTTTTAAATTGTATTTCTGCATGACAAATCACCAGCAGAGCTGAAATTCATACACAGGATATAGCCAGCTGCCCATGTAGTAAATGAAATAGTACAAGATGAAAGCATGGTGCTCAGTGGATAATTTGTTTTCACTGTAATGTTTAATTACAGTCTTTCCTACAAAGGCATTTCCTGCAATATATAATCACTGGGATATTTGAAGCTAATTAAGCAGATGCACTGCCATTTTCACTTTAATAAAAGTCACTGACAAAAGCAATGAAAGCAAAGGGAGTTGTTCTGGTTGAAAATTAAGTTCCTATGGAAAAATAAACATTTATATATCCAGCAAGTTATAGACACATTCTTGCTATTGACACATACCGATTAACTGCAAATGCTAACTGCCCATTCAGCTGTCTGAGAGAAAAGAGATCAGGGACTCAGTTCCTACAGAAAGGGTTTCCAGCATTTACTGGACTCGTAAAATAGGTACTCCTGATGGGAGTTAAACAAAAAACATTTGCCCATTTTTAAATAAAAAGATCCTCCTCACAATCAATCTCCTTAGTTCGATGTGTAATCAGAATTTCTTAGTATGGACTTTATGGTATTTTAACACTTTCTTAGCTGTTTTTCATTATCTCAGCAATTTCTCAAGGTTGGAATTTTAAGTTGGAGGAATTTTTCTTTTGCTTGAATTGATGAATGTTAAACTATAATCTATTTATCACAGAATTAGAAAATATTTCTGCAAAAAAAATCCAGAGACTTTTACAAGTTCCTCTAAAGCTCGGTGTCCCTTGAATAGGATATAGCTGTTTCCTTAAGTTTCTAGACTTAAGGAAATACAGAAAAAAAATACGACCTAATGTTTAATTGGGCTGAGTATATTATCCTCTTGCAATTCCTCAGTCATTTCTGTGGTCTTCTAAGCGGAGCAAGAAATTCCAAAACCTGAAGAGACATGTTAAGTCTTTACAGCATGTGCTTCTTATCTTACCTTTTGTGGCCTTCTGGCCTATTTCTAGCCTCTGACTTTTCCCTGTGGTAAGCAGCATTCATCTCATTGCGGAGACGGTCATTTTCCCGGGCAATGTCAGCAGCATTTTGAATAACCAAGGCGTCGTATGTTTTCAATCCCATATCCTCAGCGTTCTGCAAGAAGCTTTTGATTGAGGTGACCTCTTGCTGTTTGATGCTCATCTTCTGTAGCAAGCGCTGGCGAGCTAGAAATCCTCTGACAACTACCATAGCAGAAGGAGAAAATATGGACCAATGAAAGACAACTTAATTAATAACTTAATATTACTGCATGTTCTACTGTAAATATCAGCAAGTCAAGTCAAGTCAATATCTTATACAAAGACTGAAAGAAATATGACAGCATATAAATAACATAGTAAAATGGAACTCTTTCTCTTTTCTGCTGCCAGTGCTTAAAACAAAGTAGTGACAGTAAATTCATAAATTTGAGCTATCACAACTCAAAATGTTTACTTTCAGTGAATGTTATTTTTTATTACATTACAACTGAAACTTAGATGTATTTTACAGATTGTAAAAGCATACATTTATATTGCTAAGGTTTGTTTCAAAATAAAAGCTTGGAATTGCATTGAATGCAGTAGCAATTAAATGATAGTTTGCTTTTGGTAGCTTTGAAAAAATGTTTTAAATATTTCAGTGTACTTAAAATCCCATCAAAACCAACAAGAGATTTTTTGTTTGACTTAAAGACCTTTCATTGCTCATTTCCTTTCAGCAAAAACAATTAGATTAATTTAATGCAAATTTCTCAAATGTATCTGTCACATCATGTCTGCATTTTTCAGTTTAAAATTTTCATCTACATTGCATCAGCTTCATGTATCTATTAGACCTGTTCTTCACACTCTTTGTCAGCGTTATGCTGGGAAAAAATTTTTATGGATCTCCTATAATAGCTTTCTGTACAACTTTCTTAAGTATGTACTCTCCTTACAACAAATCCCACCCAACCTGAATATCACCTAGTCCCCTGGATTTTCAGAAGTACACAGCTGATTAGAAAGGTACGGGGACCTCTGTGGCCATGATGAATTCAGCGCCATTTTAATCACTGCACCTGCAACAGGTGATACTAATATTGTCAGAGCATATTTTTTAGCTTAGAAGGAAGATACAAGCTAAGTGAAGGTACTGTATTTGTGTGAGTGGGGCTTTTTTTAAGTTCCACAAGATCGTGTTTCTTTCCAGATCTAGAACCACTGCTGTGTACCTCACAAGGAAGAGCCTGTTTAAGAATTATTTGTCTTTTGCCTTAAATACTGTTGGTTTTCAGTACATCAACTTACATGTACCAAAACCAGGTCAAACTTCATCATTGCTTATTACGGTTCCTCTAAATCTGTTTAACTGAAAGTTTTTCATAAGTGAAGTTAGCAGGAATAGCCTGCTTATGATGTTTGTTTGAGTTTGGGGAAAAATACTGAAAATGTTAATATTAAGATTGCAAGATAAAAGATTTGTTCATTAGGCCTTTTGAACAATGTAATTAAATTGAGATTTGGGAACACTGAAGAACATTAAATAACAGAGTCAAGCTGAAATAATCTAAAGGAAAATGTCAACAGAGAAAGATACAACTAGTCTTCTATGAATATAAGATGCTATTGAATAAAATAAACAGCTAAAGCATGGGGTAATGTAAGGTATTTTCTATCACCTTCTACGTTCTTGTTTAGATACTAAAAATAAGATTTTTTTAGAGATGCTCAGTGTCCAGTTGATGAGATAAAAGAAAGGTTAACGCTAACATACTAATACTGGTTCTATACAAAGTTCACTGGGTTTGAAAGTATTCAAGTTTAGGTACTTCGAAATAATTTATAAGAGGAAGCTTTGAAGGTTTACACTTTTATAATCACAACCACCCATGCCATTTTCAATTCCTTTACTCATGTTCCATAAAATCTGACTTCTTTAAACCCTGAAACAGTAATGCACTTACCCAATTTAGTTGAAAAGGAAATTAATACAACAGTTATTTGTTGAGAATTTTATGAGAGTATTCACACTGGATATACATGTGAGTCTGAATCCAAATGTTGCTGTTGTGAAAGAATGAATATATGCATAGAATATTATCAGAGTTCACTACTCACAAACACAAAAATTTCAAAAGAGTTTAATAATAAAAAAATTTCTTTTTCCTAAATTATTCTCTTTAAACCTATCTGCTGCAGAGTAGATAGAGTATTTGACTTTGGAAGAAAGTCTCTATTTTGAAGTAACAGGGCTCTGTGTGTATGTTTTCTTTTACCACCAAGGTTGGTTAGGATAAAGAAATACAGAGATCAGTCCTCTGGTAGAATGGTCAGCAGGCATAAATGAGTGGTTTAGAACAGCCTGCTAAAATGACCTAGTAAAATCAGATCCTGTAGAGCTAGTTCTAATATTTAGACACCGTATAGCTACTCTAAATTATGCACTTTCATCAAAATCAAGATGTTGTGAAAAAACATTCAACAAAGCTTTGTCAGGAAGGGTTTGCAGACAGACATCCCACTTTTGCACACATTTCCAGGCTTTTCATTAAAAGATGGACATTTCTCCACATTTCCTTCCCTATGAGAACATTTGAAAGATTTTTGTCATCAATATGGAAAACCCCCACAATTTTATAACCTAAAAAACTGCTGTGAAATGAAATTGTCATCTCCTAGACCTTTACTGCTCAGCTTCATCTATTACTGTATGAGTACTCGGTACTATGATTGTCTTCTGAACTTGCTCCTCATTTATGTAGATCTAAATGAATTCTCACTTATGCAAACTAAAATAATTGAGGTTAGCACCCACAGGGCAGAAAAATATCTACTTCTTTAGAGTTCATCTAAGGATAAGGATTAGAATAATCAAAATTCAAGTAGACCATGAATTTGGGTTATGAGAGAAATGAATTAACTATTGTGTACACAATGTATTAAAGTTAATTCCTCATCTACATGAATTCTAATGGAAGAACTTCAGCATGACTGACTTTCCTACAGGTACAATTTTCACAGTGATTCAGGTCAAAATGTACCATATGTAGTTCTTATAACTGTGAAAAAAATATGAAAAAGTCTCTAAACTCACAGATCCATTTTTAAATAAAAAGTGTTTCTACACATACTTTCACTTTAGTTTGACCCCTTTCTTTGCCTATGTAAATATATTTCACAAAAAAGACTTATCTGGTTTGCTTTGGTTTGTTTTTTTCTCCCCAAATTTAGGGGAAGGGATTGTTAGTTAGACTGAATTAAAAAGAGTTGGAATGTGTTTGCAAAGGGCAGTTTATTTCATGAGCTAATGCCACTCCTTACTCATCCAAGTTCCTGATTTTCTCAGGTTTCCCAGATCATAAAAAGCATGCAGATGAGCCATAGCTTTGAAAAAAAGCTTTGAACATATAATTTTGATGAAAATGACTTTTGAAGTTACCCTAATTGGGGAGGGCTAGAAGCAAAACCGAGAAAAATATTTTGTAAGGAGCCAAAAAGACCTATTATCTTCATTCTTCAGGCAGGGTTTGGCAGTCTGTTCTCTTACCTCTGCAAAACATCAACATATCTGAGGATGTTTTAAATTTTGGTGTAGGGTTATATTGAAGCACTCTGCTTGCAAATTTGACACTTAAAGGTAAATATCTCCCTTCTTTTATAAGTCAGCATGAGAAGGGAAAGAGGACAAACCATTATTGCTTTTCAAAATGCACAGATACAACAGGGTAATTTGCATTAAAAAATCAGGCCCAAGTTATAAACTCAGCTGAACTGTGGCCTCTGTTACCTGTCATTCTTCACATTCGTTCCTGAACTATTTTTATTTCACTTCCTTCAGGTTTTCTCTTTGTTTCCTCTTTTTCACTACATGCTCACAGTGAAGAACAGAGAGTTAAAATGAAAGGAGTTTATATTTCTTAAGTCTGCAATATTATATAACTGACAGCCCCCCCCATGAGAAAAGACTTTGTCCTTTAAATTCCTTTAAATAGGTGAAAATGGGAACTGTAGCACACATCAATCAATTAGATAAATAACGAATTGCTTCTTCAAACAAAGCAATATTCACATTTTCAGCAGTTATTTGAGATTTTAATAGGAAATGGAACATAATAAGTGGAAATCAGGAGGCAGTCGATAGCACCTCCTTTTAAAAACCTGCCAAAAAATGGCAGTGAGACCTTAGTAAAAATGCAGCATAAAAGGGAAAAAATGCCCAAACATAAAAAACCCTAGCAGTCAAATATAAAAGCTGCAAGAAAAGGGGAAAAATAAAGACAATTAAACATACTAAATTATTAGCTTGGTATTTACTGTCAATATATTTAAAAATATTGCAATTTCCTGTCATGGTAACAATATTTGACTTGCAATGAGAAGTTAAAGGTGATATTAATGCCTTGAAAAAGCACTAAGCATACTTTAAACAGAACCTCTAAGTTTAAATTACAGTCAACAGTTTGTCATAAAACTATGTTTGACAGACAGAAAGTGTAAGCATCACCAATGTTAATATCATCTCAAAAAATCTGTGTAAGTAGTTAGCAGGAAATATGTCTGTAGGCAACTGTATAAAATACAGCAGCTATTCAAGGGGGAGAAAATCTTTCTGTTACACAACATTCTGCTCAGTGTACAAAGTGACACCTCAGAAATACTTGTTCTGTAATCGTTACCTTTTTGGCAGGTTATAATTTTCTTCTGAAGCTGAAGACACAAATCGTTGAGATGGTCAGCTTGCCAGTACTTAAGAAACACTTTTCGGACTCCTATCTGGAATAGAAACAGCAGGGAAATCTTTATCATCAATAAAAAAGGCAGCATCGCTTGGTTGAATAAAAGAAAGGATGCATTTGGAAAGGATGGGCAAGCTGTCAGACATACAGTTCCACTTGAGTTCCAAAAGCATCCAGAACAAATACTACAATCTTTAAGTCAAATATAGGTTGGGGAAAAATAAAGCATTCTGAATCTAATTATGCTAATGTGTTAGAGAACATAATACAAAATAAAGTTTAGCCTTTATAAAGCTGAGGAATGTGTGGATGGAGAAAGGTGACAAGACATAAACCCACGTGGAGCAGGAAACGGTAACAGCTGCCATTTGGGGAACAGGAAGAATTATTGGAAGTTGAAGGATGGGAGAAACTCACTGTCATTAGTCACAATGTTTTCTAATGTCCAGTAAAATTACAAATCCTAGTTCCCAGCCTTGCCTGCTGAAGCTGTGCTGTGGGTCTCCTTTTAGTATCAAGGCTAAGCAGTCAGAAGGATTCATTTGTGAAATATAATCTCCTAAGTATTGATTGAGTGTATGATCGTATTCTGGGGTTGTGTAGTAGCTTGGTTTAATTCATCTAGTTCTTGAAAGAACAATCATTAGATGTGAAAGAACAATCATTAGATGCTCTTGCCCTCTTACAGACAAGTTTAGCTAGTTAGATCAAGAGAAAACACTTTTCTTTTGATACCTTTTGAACACACAAACAATACTTTAAAATTCTTTTCTGTATCATCTTCAAAAGCATTCCTTTCTAATAGTCTTAAAAAAATCCAAACCACCTACAATCTAGAAAATCTAAAACCAGCAAGTAACTGGAAAAAAAAAAGATAAACAATAAAACCATTTTCTCCTCAGAAATTCTGTAGAAGAAACTTTCCTCCAAATCTTAGAAATAAAAGGACCAATAACAGAAAACTGTGCTACCCAGTGAAGATTCTAGCTTCTGCCTAACTATTACTTTTGTATGGCTAATAGGTGTACTGATTAATTAATATGAATCTAGTTGAAATAGCAGAAATTCATTCCAACTTTGCTTGTTTTCACCTCACAAGCTCACTGAACCATCCTGTTTTGTTTTTTAGTTTAGATCTGGGAGACAGGTATCAGCAGACTTATTTGCACAACTTTTCAAATAATTGTTTTTAATCTAAACACTGTCACATGTATATCCTGATAGTGTTGAACTACAGAAAGCCAGGACATATATATAATGTCTAAACTCCACTAACAAAATTCAGAAATGATTGGGGCACATTTTCGTCCCTTGGCTTCCCCTCTCTCTACTCCAGAGAGAAATCATTTTGAATCAAAGGTTTAAAGAAGTCTGTAATTTTGAAGTTTGAGCTGACAGACAATGATAGTGCAACTGTTAGCCTTTTAGTTAAAATCAGATGCACTCAAATGGAAAAATTGGAATGATTTCTCAATTTTTTTTCTGTTAGCATCTCTTTTCCCAATACGATAGTCCCTTTTGAATTATAGCAAAGTGTGTGGAGGCAAGGAGATAAAACCCCACATTTTACTTGTCTTGTCATAGTATAAACTCAAAAATAGGGAATAGGCTTCTTTTGCATGGTGGAAAATGCCTGGAACAGCTATTTTATAAAACTGTGAAGCTACAAAAATCATAGAATCATAGAACAGTCTGGGTTGGAGGAGACCTTAAAGATCATCTAGTTCCAAGCCCTCTGCTATGGGCTGGGACACACAGTAGTTTAACTTAGGTATCCCAGAGTCACTTCTCTATTCAGACTATCTATTCTGGAATAAACATTGTGCTTGTAAATTGGAGTTATTATTCCAGAACAATATTAATTTTCCTAGATCCTGCTTCTATGTAGCTACAATGGTAGATCCCTAGTAAAATGATGTCCTCATATTTATTTAATAGATTATCTTAGGTCATGCCTTCCAATTTTTAACTCATGTTGGTGTGAGGCAATCTCAAGGAGATCCAATTGTGCTCTCATTCTCTGCTCTTAGGGACATACTCTCATCCTCATTTTCTTGACCGGTGACTTCCAACAGAAGTTTTACTTTTTTTCCTGTGCTTTCAAAATTCTCTATTTGCCTGGTTATCTTAGCACTCCGACCTTCTCTTACATCTACTCTGGAATCTGCTTCTTTCCCATGCCATGCTAAATTTCCTTGGGAATCTTTCCCTTTGTCCCCTTATTTATCAAAAAACTTTAAGAAACAGTGCTCAACCACTTTCTTCTCCAGTTTAAATTTGCTTCTTTTACAAATCTAATCTTGTATCATGAACAAGAAACTTTTTATGTTTTCCTAGCAAACCATTTAATTTTTCTCCTGACTTCCCAGAAAGTATTCTACTTTTGTGCCTTCAACTTTCTTCCAGGACACTGTGACTTTTTCCATTACATATACTCTGTCACTAAACCCTTTGAATTGTGTAAGAACTGCTCATCAAACAATTATTTTTCCATCCATCTTGATAAACCACATATAGACCTTGCCTTCTTACTAGCTTTGACTACTAGTCTTCATCTTCTTGCTTAAATCCAAAATTCTTCTGTAAGAATAACTGAATTACTATTCATATGGGTAACTGAAATTATCATGTGGTTATTATAAATACTATTTTATCTGAGCAGCTCTCAGACAACCAAAGCCTGGACACAAATACTTAATAAAATTATATTCCTCTAGTCTGATTACATTTTCTTTTTATACTCCATTTTTCCTTTCCACAAACCCTTCACATCACATAGGAGTCTTTTTTTTTTTCACCTCTGTCTCTGACCTATGCCAAATCAGCCATTTTTTCCTCATTTCTGCCCTTTACCCTTCATTACTCGCATGCTTGCTTCTCCCCTTACTAGAGTAATATTATAGTACTCTGACAGTAGAAAAGGGGATCAAAAATTGCATTTTCAAACCTTAAAAAAGCCCTGATTACTAGTAATGCCCATGGCAAAATTAACAACCCCATTCTCAGTCAGCATCGTGATTGACACACAACTAAAACATTTAGTTGCAATTTATTTTGCACTGTGCAGTCACAAAATCACAGTCAAGACAATTGCTGAAGCTTATGGTCAGTTTAGATACAAGTGTTTGGCATTGCAGAGTGATAAAGCTACCTAAGGGGCATGCAAAGCATTACTTCTCTTTTCTTTCATCCCACACCCTATGAACAATATAAATGGAGTTACTGCAGCATCACTTATGCTATGAACTTCATTAGTAGGAGCTGGCTACAATTTTTAAGTGAATGAAGAAATACAAAATGTCAATACAAATCCATTTTTACATTCAGATAAAAGCTATTTATAGATTTTACATCATTTACCAGGTCTACAGAGAGCAGAGTTCTAGACAGAAGCATGTATAGCAGAAACTCCTATAACACATTTGGTTATGTTACTAGTGCTGGAGATCTGTGTTGCTCAGTCTTTGAGCTAAATCTGATACTCTCTAAAGCTGACCGAGAACAAGCTAGTCTCACTGCCCTCTGTACAGTTCTGGTGTTCAGTGAAAGCAATAATGCTGAAAAATGTTGGAATTTCACATGTCACATATCAAAACAGTTTTTGAGACTGCCACCTGTCTTCATTCTGGTCTTTTCTCTAATCACAAAATGTTTTCTTCTTGCCTAGGGAAAAAAGGTACAAATATTCTTCCACTAAATCACTCATTTTTCAATACTTTCTGGACTACAGAGTGCTCTCATCTGAGACTGAAATTTTAATGTCATTCAGACTCCTGTAAAAGTAAACCATCTGTGAATTACAGTCATAGTTATTTTAATTAGAAAAGCATTAGGGTTTTAAATGTTATTTTTCAAAATGACACATTTTTTAAAGATTAAGTAAAATTGTCATTGATGACTACCAAAGCTTCAATTACTGCTACAGGCGTCCTTTTTTTTTTTTTCCTGGAAGGAAGGAGAAAGAATGGGAGGGAGCTGTTCTTTCTCTTTCTTCTTTTTCTTTTCTTTTTTTTTTTTGTCTTCAATTTTACAGAAAAGGTGTAGGATGCAGAAGTACAGACATTCAAAACTATGGAATGGATGCTGAGATGGTGTGTAGGTGGCATGGAGGCAGTATTAGCTCATACTTAATAGGTGTCAAGGGAATCTGTAAAGCTGTTCTTTAGTTTAAAAAAGGCAGTTTGTGGGAGTGCTGTGTGTTTCTGGCAGTACTTTCAAAATAGCTACCTACAAAAGACAGAGAACTATAATCTAATGATATTTTACACAATGACACACATTTTCAGAGTGCATTAATGAAATGTAGAAAAAAGCCTTAAAACTATTGTAAAATGTGTCTTCTTGCAGTGTACATGTCTGCAAAATTATAACGACAAACACATTTACAGGGCACTGCTCTTTAAGGACTGAAATGTTATTTTTAAAGGCTGACTCTCTGCTCTATTTGTTAGCTTTTCTTCATATGTTTTAAGAGTCCTCCTTGATCTCTGCAGTCTAGTGACCTTGCACTGTGGTACATACTGAATAACCCTACATTTTAGCATAGATTATATATGGCCTTAACATAAAGTATATGAGTAGTTCAGTATTCATGCAAATGACACCAGGTGTTTATGTAAGCCCTTGTCAGGACCTGGACTTTAGGGAGAAAAACTGTCATTTAGCTCTTCGGAAAAGGGCCAAAAAATGGTCATTCCTTTTCCAAAAACTGTACAAACATCACAGTTCATTACATGTGTGAGGCAACAAGAAGAACTGCCTCACAGGAAAGGAAGTGATCAGGAAATATAACATGCATGTAAGAAACACTCAGTGCAGGAAACCTGAGCCCAGTTTTATCTCATGGGATCTTGGTATTTACTGGACCTATCATTCCAGTTTTCAAAATTCTAGAAGTAGACATAGCACCAAAATGTGGTGGTATAACCTCCTCCCCAGGCCTGCTCTACGATCTCATTCCTAACTTGAGCCTACCCACTCATTCATGACACAAAAGAAACCATATGAAAGTCTCTTTTGGCATGATCTGAGAAATACAGGTAATAGGCACCAGGGACAGCAATGGCACAGGAAGTAGACCCTGAGGTGGAGACTGGAAAACCAATCCCAAATAAGGGATGAAGACTGGGACCAAATATGAAGCAAAGTATCTATAAAAGTAAAAATAAATAAAGTGAAGAAAACAAGATAAAAGTGTCAAGAGAGATAGAAGGGTGGGGGGAGACAGAGATAGAAAAGGGAGGAGACATGGAATCCAGATTTGAGCGGCAAAAGATATCATAAAGAAAATAAAGAGTTAGCAAGACTAGTAATGATAAGCAAAACCTGAAAGGTGGATGGAGAGAGGGAAGAATATATTCTAGAGGGGAAAAAATAGAAATAAGGAGCAAAAATTGAGCTTTGTGTTAAAAAAATAAGAGCCTGTGAGCATTCTGAGGTCATAGTGAACCATCCATCCTATTCTCTGGCTGAGGGAATAGGATGGACTTGTGTGGCACAAAGCCACTGAAAAGTTTGTGTGCGGTGGCTGATCCAGGTCAGTCTTTTGGTAGTACTGGTGAGGTCCAAACTCACTGTCTGGCGATTTCTGCTACTCATAAAATATTTCCAATATATAATGGAGTGATACAATGAAACAAAAATATATGGGACAATATAATTTTACTGACATAATTCGAAGTATGAAGGAAAAATAGACACTGGTATTTCAATAATTTACTGTTAGTCAGGAAATCCCTTTAGGATTTCTTTTAATTGCCTAAAAAAGCAAAAAAAGGCTTTTAAAGTAAGATATTCAAAACAAACAGGAAATTGACTCCCAGTACAGTTAAAATTACTAAATGACAAATGAATGAACTGGTGTACAATTTATGAGCACTAAAGTTTTCCTACTTGAGAAAAAAAAAGAGGAAAGAATCCCTTATATATGAGATTGCTTGCAAAGTACTCTAGTAATTCAGCATATCAGGTACAAAATAATTCATATAGCGTGACCACTTTAATTTTAAGCCAAAATAAACAGTTCTGTTTAAAAAATAACTTAAAAGACTCTCTTAACTAAGCATAAAATTTGCATATGTATGATTTCATATACTTCTGCTCATTTCTCCAATTTAATCATATGCCGCTTATGTTCTACATTCTGCTATTTAATCTCAAATATAGTTTTCCCAAAAAGGACTCCACTATGCTAATATTGTATATTAATACATTGCAATTGAAAAAAATGAAAGACAGCTTTATTAATAAATGAAACACCCGTAGATCAGTAGTGAAATATGGTTGTCTCATTAACTTGTAAGAACTGTGGATCAGACTTTGTTTTCTCTCTGCAGTTCTAGAAGTGCTAGAAGAATTTAAAATCTCTGGGTGGACTTCTGGGATTTGTCTTTATTGAGGGTTTATTCTCTGCTTTAACATTCTTCTTGACTGGAAGTTTAATAATACAGCTCCACACTGGCAAGGATCATTTCTCCAGAAACACTGCAGGTTCCTGAAGAAACTTCAACAGTGTCTGTAGTTGTAAAAATGTGAACTGGCACTAATATCTCATGCAACTACCTGATGCTGATTTGGAGCTTCATAAAAACATTCTGGCTAACTCTCCTGTACTGCTTATTTCATACCTGATGAATCTTTGGATCACCCAACTGAAAACTTAAGACTTGTCTTACTCTTTGCAATGTGAGTGATCTCTTGTGCTCAGAATTCAAGGCTACTGATAGGAAGGAATCATTGTGGGTTAGAAGAGGCAGGCTAAAAATTGGAAGACAAAACTTTTATTTAAGGGTTGCTATCTTTTAACCAGACAAGCATTTCTAACAATCAAAGGTTGAAAGATTCACTTTCAGTGAAGTCTGACCTTTGCAGTGCTCGTATTTAACAGCTGTGCTGGATAGCAAGAGCAAATTAAATCGATGCTTTGTTTTCCTTCTGGTATGGTACAAGTTGTTTGCATTTCAGCAAGTTCCATCTGAAGTAACTGAGAAGGGTTAATTGTAGACCACTGACCTTAGCTAAACAAAATGTAGAGTTCCAAGTTTTGATGAGAAAGCTCAGTAAGCTTTGAGCTAACTCTTTTTTATTGAATTTATATTTGCAAGCTTAACAGTGTGAGGAATGATAATCCAAACAAATGAAAGTTTCCTTATGTCAGTAGAAAGAGCCAAGGACTGTTTGTGCTCTGTACTTCTCCCAAAGCATGAAAATGTTTGCAAGTTAAGTCATGCTATTGGGATGGTAGGTTTTGCTTAGCTAATGCATCACTGCATGACAATAAATGAACACAACACTGAAAATGTGGATTTCCTAATATAAAGACCTTCAGATGTTCTGGGGGGCAGGAGATTCTTCTGCTTTACATGAACCAGCCAGTACTTCCACTCAATTTAACTCTTAAGTTACTAAATATCATCTGGCTCCTTCTAACATTAACAGCAAAACTCACTGACTTCACCACTGACTTTCACTCTGCCTGGTGTAGGAATGGTTTGTCTTGATTTGAATCTGATTTTTTCTTACATTCATGTGCTTAGAAGTCACAGCAAGTAGCCAAGTTTGTGACCAAGTATATGTTTAAACTGAAAGAATACCCTGCCTAGGCTGCACAGAGAGTCAGGATGCAAAAACTGCCTTTCATTAGTAGCTTTGCACTATCATAATTCCAGTAGTTAAGCTAACTGCATGACTGAAACTGCATGTAATGTCAGCTTCAATGAAACAGCTATTTTATTGTTCCAGTTTAGTTACCTCCAGTGCAGCTTACCCAAGGAACAGCAACATTTCATAAAGCTATCAACACTTCCATCCCTATGTAATGCAAGATAAACTGACAGGGAAAAAGACCAGCCTGGCTTAATAGGGAGTTCTCGTTGGAACTCAGGGGAAAAAAAGAGAGTTTATGATCTTTGGAAGAAGGGGCAGGTAATGCAGGAAGAGTACACGATAGTTGTTAGGTCATGTAGAGAGAAAATTAGAAAGGCAAAAGCTCAGCTAGAATTCAATCTGGCCATGCTGGGAAAGATAAAAAAATTGTTTCTATAAATACATTAACAACAAAAAGAGGGCCAAGGAAAATCTCCATCCTTTATTGGATGCGAGAGAAAAAGGTTGAGGTACTTAATGCCTTCTTTGCCTCAGTCTTCAACAGAATAACCAGTTATCTTCAGGGCAATCAGCCCTCCGAGCTGGTAGACAGGACCAGCAAACAGAATGGACCCCCTGTAATCCAGGAGGAAGCAGCTGAGCCACCTGCTGAGCCACTCAGATGCTCATAAGTCTATGGGACCAGAGGGGATCCATCCTAGAGTGATGAGGGAGCTCGCAGAAGAGCTCAGTGAGCTGCTCTCCATCACTTATCAACAGTCCCAGTTAACCAGGAAGGTCCCAGATGACTGGAGGTTGGCCAATGTGATGCTCATGCACAGGAAGGGCTGGAAGGAGGATCTGGGGAACTACAGGACTGTCAGCTTGACCTTGGTGCCAGGGAAGGTTATGGAACAGATCATCTTGAGTGCCATCATGCAGCACATATAGGACAATCAGGGGATCAGCCAGCCTGGGTTTAGGAAAGGCAGGCTCTGCTTGACTAACCTCATAAAAGGTGACCCATTTTTATGACCAGATGATCCACCTAGTGGATGACGGAAAGGCTGTTGTCTACCTGGACTTTAGTAAAGCCTTTGCTACTGTCTCCCACAGCATTATCCTGGAAAAGCTGGAAACCAGTCACCTGGACAGGTGCACTCTATGCTGGGTTAAAAACTGGTTGGATGGCTGGGCCCAGAGAGTGGTGGTGAATGTGGCTGGTGCTACATCCAGTTGGCAGCTGGTCACTAGTGGGGTTCTCCAAGGCTCAGTACTGTGGTCAGTCCTGTTTAATATCTTTTGGATTGAGTCACCCTCAGTAAGTTTGCAGATGACAAGTTGGGTGGGAGTATTGGTCTGCTGGAGAGCAGGAAGGTTCTGCAGAGGGATATGGACAGGCTGGATCCATGGGCTGGGGTCAGTCGTATGAGGTTCAATTAGGCCAATGTTAGACCATACTTGGATCACAACAATCCCATGCAGTGCTCCTGACTGAGGGCAGAATGGATGGAAAGCAGTCCAGAGGAAAAGGACCTTGGGGTGCTGTTTGACAGCTGGCTGAACATGAGCCCAAGTGGCCAAGAAGGCCACTGGCATCTGGCTTGTATCAGAAATAATGCTTCCAGCTGGACCAGGGAAGTGATTGTCCCTCTGTACTTGGCACTGGTGAGGCTGTAGCTTGAGTGCTGTGTCCATTTCTGGGCCCCTCACTTCAAGAAAGATATTGAGGTGCTGGAGTGAGCCCAGAGAAGGGCAACTGAGCTGGTGAATGGGCTGGAGCACAAGTCCTGTGAGGAGCAGCTGAGGGAGCTGTGGTTGTTCAGCCTAGAGAAAAGGAGGCTGAGGAGAGGCTTTATCACTCTCTACAACTACCTGAAAGGAGGCTGTGGCAATGTGGGGCTTGGCCTACTCTCGCAGGCAACTGGGATAAGAGAAGAGGAAACGGCCTCAAGTTGCATCAGGGGAGGTTCAGGTTGGACATCAGGAAGAATTTTTTCACTGAAACAGTGGCTAAGAATTGGAAAGGGCTGCCCAGGCATGTGGTGGAGTCATCGTGCCTGGAAGTGTTCAAGAAATATTTGACATGGCACTTCGCTATGGTCCAGTTGACGTGGTGGTGTTCAGTCAAAAGCTGGACTCAGTGATCTTGGAGATCTTTTCCAACCTTAATGGTTCTATGATTCTATGATAATAAATACTTTAATCTAACACAGAAGCTGCTGAATCAAGCACCAGATGTTGGCTAGATGATAGTGTTTGCTCTTATGCTCTGCTAAATGGTAGAAAATAAACCAAAATTGGACTCTGGTATTGGATCTTCTGCACTTTTTCTCCATTTCTAAACAGATTGCACTATTTATAAGAGAAGAAAGAACTTCTTCTGTGAATAGGGTCTAGGGTTTGTTGTTTTGTTGGTTAATAAAACACTCTCCAAACACAACTTATATAAGAAGGAAAAGGTAAATTGTCAAGCGGGATATAAATACAAAGAGATCATTTTCTTTACTCATTTTCAGGCTTTTACTTCAGAACACTTTCCTCACCCCCAGGTTAATATTACCTTTCTCAAAATGGGATGGTGAGGTACATTATCAGAAGGAAGTTAAAAGTATCATCCAGATTCACTCAGCTAAGAAGTCCAGCTTCTTCTTTTCCCCCCTCTGCAGGGGAGTTTATTGACAAACTCATCTTCTGATGATGACATATAAGCTGGAGTTTGATTTCAGATGTGTTTTGCCTTCTCCTAAACATCATCATCTTTGATGAGGCTATTTTTTCTACTTTTTGGTCCATTTATCAACCTAAATTTGCAACAGCTCTTCAGGGAATTGCAGGTAACAGTGTTGGGGAAGACACTTTTTGATTTATTCATGAACCCCTGCAACAAATAGATTTTCAGTTCCAGCAGTGACTCATTTGAAGTAGTTACTGATGGCAACAGTGGCTGAATAAACTGGTTATATGTATAACCCTCTGCTGCTGGGATGATTTTTAGTGATGCCTTTATTCTGACTTTGCTAACTGACATAATCCTTGGTTCCTACTTTTTTCCTTCCCTTTCCTCCTTCCTCCATCTCTGTTTTAAATTTTTTCTTCTTTTTTTTCAGAGTCCTCTGCTGTAAAAGCATAGAGGAAAGCACTCACGACAACTGCAGATTGTATAAGCTTCCTCATCTAGATTGTTATTTAAAGTTCAATTTTTATGATTAGTCAAATGAATCAAAAAGATAATTGAGAGAGACATTATGTGACACAGACATTAGTCACTATTGCTGATAGTCGGGTATATGGTTTTGTATCACCTATACAAAATATGTTGGTATCAAGCTCGTATTCACTGGGCATTTAAGAAATTGGACTTGAGTGAATTTTCTCCTAAAATTTTCTTCTATGATTTTCATCTTTCCACTTGTTTGTCACAGCTCTCTGTGGCTTCAAAAAGGCGTACAGAGAAGGTCACCCATTTTTTCAGACCTTGTTCTTTTCAACTTTGTTGCCATGTGCTTCTTAGTCACTGAGTGACAATTGTACAGCTCTCACCCCCAAACCCTCTTATTCCATGTAACTTATTAATGTCTCTGAAGAGTTTTGTTCCTTTCTGGTTTGAAGGACAATGTATTATGCACTGCTGTAGTTTTGCCCACCTGACTTTTCCTGGTGTTAATGAGATTCTGGAGTCAGAACCTCTAAAATCTTTTTGAGATCACAAGCTTCAGTCCTCTGCATGATGGAGGGATTCTGTTTTGGAATTTCCTTTTAACATTTCTGTCTTTCAAGGTTTCAGGCTTGTTTTCAAATGCCAATCACTACAGAATCACTAGTTTTGAGCTCTAGGCTTTCACTGATGGTCAATTGGTTTTTTTGTGCTGTAATACTGGTTCTTGGCTCCAGGGGAAATAAACTCCATAGGCATCCTGCTTTCCGTTTCGTGACTGGAGAATACTGTGCAATTACTGTTACACAGCCTTTGCCCAATGTCAAGCTCGTAGCCTCACACAGGTTCTGAAGGTGAGTGGTACTCTCATCTCCAGGTACTTGTAAGGGAAAGTACAATTTCTAGATGTTAATAATTTTTTTTCATAGGAAACCTTACATCAAGGATGCAGAACACAGACCAGAGCTGACTTAATAAACCTGGGTAAGGAAAGCAAGTCTGGTTTCATATTGTTATCTTTTACAGGGTCCATCCTTTTGGTCTTTGCTATTGAAGGAGTCGGGCTACATGTGTCCAAAACTTCCTTTAGTGACTAAAATGGGACCTTAACAGTATTTTGATCAAAGAAAAAATTTCTTATGTGCCTCAGTGCAGGTGCAGGTGATAATGCATGTGTGCTCCCAGCCTAGTGTGCGGTCTACTTATGTTCCTGTTATTACTAAGGAATCTGGGCTACTGAAAAAGACCTATAGTACATGGGCTTACACCACCTGGAGAAATGGTCTACACAGTAAGCCACAGAAGCTTCATCTCTGTACAATAACTTCCATACTGTGCAAGGAAATTTTCTTTAGAAAGTGCATATGTTAAAGAAATGAGTCCTGCTCAATAACAAAGCTACCCAAAGGAGATGACTGGGTACTCCGGACAAATGGAGATATCCACCTTGCAATGTTCATGTTGGTGAGAATTAAGTAGGATATAAATCTGGTAAGGAGACAAGATAGGAAGTTGAGAGTTTCCTGTTCAGTGTTTGGTGCTTTTTCTTTTTTTTTAACTTTACTTGATGTACAGAAACCCCAGGTACTCTGGTATATCTGTGGATCAGCAAGTTGGCACCTACAAAGGTATTGGCTAGATGGGAAATCCTAATTAGTTGTTTTGGGTCTCCCTATTATGACAGTATAGCATTTAGCATAGGATTGTAAAGAAAGAAAATATAGGGTTTTTCGTAATTCAGGAACCATTCAACTGCTAAAATGTATATACCAAATACCTTCCAAAGTCTGGGTACAAATTTATACAGTGTATTATGCTTAATTGAAAGCTTTTCCTTCCCACAAGAATACACTGATTTTTTTGGCACAATGATCACAGCTACTCATATTCTAGAAAATTCAGAAAATCAGTTTGATAATATACCAAAGCATACACTAAATGTCAAAAGAATATACTGCTGCAAAGGATCTGGTGGCTTGCCACAATGGGAATGACTCAGCTAGTTTGTTTAAAGAATGATATTTTAATTGCTTTGTAGATCACAAACCTGCCAGCCTTGTAATTTACACTGCTGAAGAACAAGACGACATCTCTCCTTGGCAGACAACTTCTTCTCTCCTGCTGCTGTATCAGCCAAATCCTTATACCTAGAAAAATGAGCAGAAGTAGAGTTACTCTAATGTTGGCCTGGTTGACATTTTTGCAGAAACTGCCAGTTCTCCTTTGACTCTCAAATCTTAATATCCAAACTGGAAGCTTGGGATTCTGATAAAGGTGAAAAAACCAAGAAGGCAAATCACTTTAGATCTTGTATATTATTAGACACGACCTTGGATAATAAGTGTGGGACAACTGATGCCTAAATCCCAGATTTTCTTCCTGTCAGTTCTTTCAATGCCTCACTGAAAATTAATGCCAAAGAAATGAAAAGCCTCTGCAGCCGATACCATTGGTACTGAATTGGGTCATTGAAAAAGAGGAAAACATATTTTCAGTATCTGTTATAAGACTTATGCAATTCATAAGAAAGTGACATTGACAAAAATTATTTTTATCAGTCTGAAATAACATTTTCTTAATTTTGAACAAAAAATCATATAGCAAAGAGACTTTAAGGAACTTGATCAGTTTACACTATTGGAAAGAAGTGCAAGAGGAGACTTGATTACAGCATTGAGTACCTTCAAAGACAGAAAATGCTGGATATTACAGGGTTCTTTGATGTACCAGATAAAAGAACCAAGGAAGGAAACTTAAGTAATACAAAGTCCAATAATGTATAAAATTCAAATTTTAACTGAGGACTTATTACAACATTTACTACAACTTACTGCTAAAGAAACTGATTTTATACATCTTGATGCTACATATTTTATTATATTTAATAATGTATAATATTTATATACATTATATATACATTTATTATACATTATATTTTATGATGAAATTTTATTTAGTTAGTTCTTTAACAGCTGAATTCACCTATAGCTCTGCTGCAACCCAAAACTGTGCTGTCCCAAAACTCATACAGACCATGGTAGGCAAAGCTGCAGTGCTGGAATGACTCCAGGTACCTCAGTTGTCCCAGAAGCTGTGGCAACTTTGGAGAAACATCTGCAAGTAAACTGCCGTAGGACCAAATTTTACCTAGATTTCTAGTTTTGTTTTGCTGCACAGACCCTTGGGTATCTCAGTTCCTGCAGTCTGGAAATGTCCTCTGGTCTGGTAGCAGCCCTACTGAAGGCTCCATGGTTAAGTCTATACTAGTAAATGAAATGCAAGAGGGTCTGTTTCTCTGGCAGAGAAACCATCTGGCAAAACCCCAGCCTGTTGATTTATTTATGCACACAATATTATATAGTCTTATATGTTCTCTTAAACTCTGTCACCTTCTCACAGAGCGTAACCACATCTAAGCTGCCTTCTTCGACTGGTCACTAGCCTGCCCTAGTTCCCAAATTGTTTGGAGGAATGCTGGTAAGAACGGTCCAGAACTTCACCACAGATCCTTTCAGTTAGTCTCACACTCCAGATTAGCAGTAGAAAACTAAGGATAACATTTTCCCAATAGCTCAACTAGTTGTATGGTCACAAAGACACTTGTTTTACAGACTTCTATTAAGGCTGGGGTCATCTTGTCTCCATACTTGTATCAACAGAGTTATCTTAGAAATTGTGGAAAATCAGAGGTGCTAGAGAGACAACTGCTGGAAAGCTTAGCAACTGCTGACTGAAACAAAGATGATTCAGCATTGACTCCCAAAGCATGAAAAAGCAACTGCAAAAGCGGTCAGCCTATAACTCCCTTACAGCAGAAACCCAAAGAAACATACTTAATTTCTGGAACAGAGCCAAATTAAAAGGTTGAAATTCTGTTTGGCTCAGGTTTACTTGAGATACATGCAAATCATAGGATTCAAGCACAGCAAAACATTCTTTACAATCTATGTACTATACAGGAGGCCAGACAAAAATGATCCACTGTATTCCTCCACGTTTAAAAGTCTCTTAAAATTCCACCACATTATCCTGGAAGTCTAATCAGAGTTCACAATTCCCTTCTATCCATTAAAGCAATCTCTACCTTAGGGGAAAGTAGATCATCTTCCAAATGTATTGCTACGTTTGCAGAGGAAGTTTGTGGCAGAAACAAATTTCTATAGTTCTATAGCTCTTTCACTGTTACAACAACCATTAGCCCATCCTCTTTTTCTATGTTAGACACTGAAAAGCTATGCTCCTAGCCTGAGTTAGTCACCTTGTTCTCAAACCAGTCTGTAAAGACAGGTATTTCTGTAGGGTGACTTGTTCTATGCATTCCAGATATTTTTGCTAAAATAAGAAGATATTGCCCTCTGGAGGTGCCTTTATCCACTGACCATAGATTGACTCAGAAGAGAAGTCCAGACTGGATGCTTGCATTCTGCGTGACTGAGAGAAAGCTCACCTTTATGTCTACTTGTTTGGCTGAGTTACTCATCCTGCAGAGTAACTAACAGAGGGACTAAGAGAACTTATTTCTCCCATCTCTCTTGTTCAAATCTACTGTTTAAGCACCTAGAATGAAAAAGTACCTTTATGCCTGGTGTTATAAATTGTTATCAATCATTTTTATCTTATATAAGGCTGCTTAAACAAAAACAACACAAAGTTTGTAACTATTTTTCAGCCACAATGGTTCCCTGATTTGATTTAATCCCGTGAAATACACTTCAGCTAAATTTGGATTGGTGAGTTAGTTTTCTAGACTTTCTTAAGATTCAGTAGAATAGAGTATTCTGGTGTCATATTCCCTAATGTAATATTGATGTTTACAATAGGTCAGATAACTGTGCACTGTAAGTACACCATGTCTTTCCACTGAGTGAAAAGATGTTCTTGACTCCAGCCTAGACATCTTATATTAGACAAACTGAACCTCCTTCCTAGCCAAGAAGGTAATAAAACCCAGTATTTCATGGCGTAGCCAGAACAACTCATTCACTAAGGGATCCAAAAAAAAATACAAATCAGGGAGATCTAAAGGATTAATTAAAATCAATATCTCTCCACCACCATGTTAAGACTAAAGTAGTGTTGATTAGGAAATAAATGCAAGACCTCTTCTATTTACAAGTTGAGACAGGGAACACTACCACTGGTGGAGGAGCTCTCCCCAGCGCCCCTCCACATGACATCAGTGTAAGAGAAGTTCCGTTTTCTCCACTTTTTTCCTTAGTACTCTCCTTGTCCTAACTTGTCATTTTCACACACCTGAACAGAAGAAAGATGTTCCAGCTAGACAGGCTTGTACTGTTAGCATGTACAGACTGGCCAGGATTCTCTAGTGTTGCAGAAATGTGCTCTCACCTCTCTTCCTTTGCTTCTGAATGATGCTCTCTATCAGGGTAATTTTTGTTTGTTTGAAGTAGATATTGCTGCCAACACCTTCAGGTAGCTTTTGAATATGGAAAACACAGTTCTCTTGGGTCTTCACAGATAAGGATGTTATCTAGTAATTTTCTCCCTCACTTCCCTAAGTGCATAGTTGACAAGATCCAGCAGGCTGTTTTTCCCCGAGACAGAATATTCTGCAGTTCAGGTTATGGCACAGTAACCCACAGTAATATTCTAAGGCTCAGCATGCTATTCGATTTACACAGAGTGTGCACAAATAGGCTGTAGGGCTGTACTCCCAGTTCTGTATGCACAGCAAATCTTTAAGCATTGGAACAAACACTACTCGATTTCAATAGCACATCAACATGATAGAAGACACTAAAGGAAAGAACATGGTAAGCACAAAGGGCAAAAAACCAAGCAGCTCCAAATCAATAGCTTAATAAAACCACATAGATGTCTTTGAATTGAAGCCACAAAACTACTTTGTTTGTTGTTTTGGTTTTTTTTTTTTTTTTGCTATTCTTTTTCCTAGGTCTCTCTTGCCTGGTTAAGAAAGACCAAAAATAATAAAATTAGAGGTAGCTACTGACTGCAATCCAATGTCCTCAGTAAGAGGATAGTTTCTAACACCAGAACTCAAATCTTTCCTGAAAGCAACTCCTTCTTTCCACGTCTTTATCTTGTTGATTAAAAAATAAAAGTCACATATGGCTGGCAGGTTTCTAAGAGTTCTAAGTTATATAGTTCTAAGTTTTAAATATCCAATCACAGCTTATACAAGGAAAAATAATAACTCCTGTCAGTGTAATTCATTATGTTGTAGTTTCATTTTCTCTTTCTTTTGTTTACTACAATGTACTGTTCACCACAGTAAACTGGTATGATTTAGTGTGATCTATTAAAAAAGTAGTGAATAAAAAACAGCAATCAAAACTAAATTGTGTCCTGTATTTCTGTTAGAAGAAATTCAAAAAATGCCATCACAAAGGAGTAAAACCAGGTTGTAGTGTCTTGGTAGATTCTCTTTTTCCTGCTTTCTAAACTTCCTTTCCTCTTTCTTTGACAACCAGTCACAGATTGATGTATTGTTGATGTCTGTGAAGAATGTGAAAGAAATGGACTTTGTTTACAGAACTTGTGTTCTTATGTGCTCATAACTCAGAATTTTTAGTTTTGTTTGTTTGGATTTGGGAAGGATGGGGAGAGTGGGTTAGGCAAGGTTTGTATTTGAAAAGTCTATCAAAGTGAGAGCAGAAATATCTAGAGTCTAGCTACTGTACAGAGATATCTAATTTATTTTTAAGAAAAAAAAAGGATGGCTGAAAAATTTTCAGTAGAAAAGTTATAAAAGCAGTGAGCAGCAAAGAACGAGATGGAATTTTGATTAATGTTACCTGTATATAAAGGATACATATTTATTCATTCCACTTCCCTGTGTTATATTCTTTTTTGTCTTGAAGGAATAACCTAATTATTTCTGAAATATGAGGAACATGGGAAATTCCAGATAATTAGAAAAGGGAAATAGATTATTATAGTTTCCAAAAAAAATAAAAGTGATTCTGTCAATCTTGGTACAATATGTGACATAAATATCTCATTATACAGCATAAATATTAACAACCAAAGCAGCTATTCAAAATTTTTGAGAAGAGTAAATCTTTGTGTGCTGATAAGAAGACGATGCCTTTATAAATAACTGATTACAGCAGAGTCCATTTGGGGCTTCTTTTATAGAAGTAGAAAAATACAGTATAAGAAGACTGTAATGTTCACCTTTTTATGAAAAATTGTGCACTGAGGCTCCTTCCTACAGACTTATAGAAGTAATTCAGATTATTGTAAAGGTGAAGATGAAATGCAATGTGCCTGAAACAATAAGTATATATAGCAATGAATCAACACTTCAAAGTATCTGTCTACCATACCAGTATGAGGTTTTTTAATATCTTAGTCGATATCAAGCAACAGAGTATTAAATGGTTAGATCTGCAGACCAATAAGAATTAAGGGAGAAAATAAAATTAGAGCAATTTTGGATAGACTGCAAGCAGTTTTATTATCTCTGAATGAATCTAGCAACACAGACACTTGCTGACAGAAAGAAATCTGGAAAGTAATAATGCTAAAAGTGATCTGACAGCAAACTGACCAGGTATTGTATTTTTACAACAACATTTGAACACATGCCACTGGAAGCCAAAATGTTTTTATCTGATGAAACATATTGATTTTTTGCTTCAACAATTAAAAATTCACTTCCTACATAAAGAGGTATAGGAGAATACATAGCATGCTTTAACGTGTCTATGGAAAAAGGAAAATATATTTAGTGACAACGAATGGTACGTAACTGAGATGAAAGAGCAAAATTAAGGATTAAGAAATAGAAGTGGAAAAAAACTCAGAAAACCCCCAGAAGAAAATTTTACAGAGACCCAAATGTGTGTCAGCCACTGGGCCCATGTGGAACTCAAAACAGACTTTTGAGGGAGGATCACAGCTATGAAATCCGCTGGATCAGAATACCTTTGTAGAAGAAGTGGCTATGTGGGATATTTCAATTTAGACTGAATACAAAGTAAGATTAATTTCTCATATAAAGATACTACCCTATGATAGATGACAAAGAAATGAATTGGAAGAATCTTTTTTTCCTAAATTTTATGGGTTTTTTGCATTAGGTTTTGCGACCCTTAATCTTTTCTAGACATATGAATTTTAATTTCTGGAGAGCAGAAGTAATGAAGATATGTGTGTCTTAATCCTGGAATATTTATTCATATACTTCCTGTAATTAAGCAGAGGCTTCCTCATCTCAGACAATGTGGCAGCAGAATAATAAGTAGAATATAAATTATAGTTTGGCTCCTGGGATTAGTGGATTCAACTATGCAAATACAAAAAATGAATTCTCAACATCTGCTAAAGATTTGCATTATAATACTTTTGTACCATCCTACTTAAAGCTGATATTCCCATTTCATCTTGATAAAGCAATGTAAAGCATATTTATTTTTAAAATTGGCAAAAATCACACATTAACTCAGAAATATGCTAGCGTTGAGTAAACAAGGAGCTCTATTACATTTGACTCTAACTCAGCAAATGTTTACATTTAGCTCTTGATAGGTAGGTCTCTTCCACAGCTAACTGTCTCTTCATGCTTGGGCACTCCACAAACATGCACATAGGGCAATAAAATGCTTCACTGTACACAGACTATATGGACTGTAGAACAAATTCAACTCTTTTTTTAACCTGCTGATTTGATTCTGTTTAACACAGCAGTGATGAAGGACTGGTGTGTAATGAAGCTAGTTTGCTTCTGCCACAGACACAGACATGTGGTAATAGGGATCAAAATTAAAAGTCCTTCAGTGGGCTTGTATAACTTTCCCACTTGGTCTCCTGGTGGGGTTGCTACTTTCATCATGGCCAAGCTTCACGAACGAAGATTTGGGAAGGGCTCTACCCATATTTGTTACAAGCACACTGGTGGCTAAAAAGGCCAATACGAGATAGGCATGTCCGGTTGCAAAAAGTACAGCAGAAAGACTCCTCAGGTGGTGTATTCTGCAAGGCACGATTCTTTCTGTGTTGTCTTTTCTCCTCAAGGGTGATCCTGCGTGCTTTCTCAAAAGTATCATCAGCGTTATAGATGGTGTGTCTCCAGACCTCCCGATTGGAGGCCAGAGTAAATCAGTTATGGTGGTCAATATGGCCAAGGCTGAGATATTGTTTCAGGGAGGGTTGCTACTTTATTGGCTCATTATTTGCCAAGAAAGCACTGCCCAGCGCATTAGGAAATATACTGAGATTGGTTTATGTTGCAGAAGCAGAAAGTAAAACCAGAATAAAATAGAAATTGAGATATTAAAGAGAAATAGGATTAGATTTGCTATTCCACCTAGATAAAACCACTTCGGTTTTTCCTTCCTTTTATTTTTTTTCTCCTATGTAACCTGTACTCAGACGAAGGGCAGTGGAAACACATAAAACCCTTCCACTAGTGGCTCAGACAAGGTGTATTGGGATTACGGGGAAGGATTTTTGGACCTTCTTAAAACATATGGCAAAATAGCTTCTTGGAAGATCATCTCCACTTCTACTCTCTTCTGTGGAAGCTGCCCTTATGCCTTTGAACCCTGAGAGTACTATCAGCCTGGGTAACAGGGATTCTGTTGGCTCTGAAATGTATAATGGTTAGACAAACTGCATACAAGAAACATTTTTCAAGATAAGGCTGTCCCCTTATCTGTACCAATACTGGACCAGATTCTGCTCTCATTTAGAGCAGAGTACAGCCTGAATAATTCTGCTAAAACAGGTGATGTTAAATTAATGCCATGTTGGTCCAAATAAAAAAAGCAAAGTAGGATCCAGTGATTAAGACATGTAAAAGGATTTTACGTTCATGCTTGTATAGGATTTTGTGTTTGCTCTCAGATGTCACCAGTATTAACTGTCTACTATTACTCAGCCTGACTAGAAAATCTAGCTTTAGGAAGTGTCATTCCAGGTTGTTCCGCTGAAGATTAAATGGTTGTAAAGAATATCAAGATAAGGACAAAAAGGGTGACATGAATATCTGAGTTGAGTGGAAAGAATTTAACAGCTGCAGATCCACAGGAAAAAAAAACAGCAGGAAGGTCACAGTTGTTTTTGAGTGTGGGGCAGCAGGACTGCATCTATACAAGCCCTGTGAGCATAAAAAACAGCACTCGAGAGCAACTAGTATTTTTCTAGGCACTGAAAGAAAGCAATTATATTTAACTAAGCAATAAATACAAAGGTATTATTTTAGAACTATATACTAAAATTATCTATGTGACAATTTGCACATTAATTCAATAATTGAAAGTTCCTGTCTGGTGCCACTGGCATAAACTAATGTGTTGCTTATTTACTTACGACTTTAAAATATTTATTTTAAATATATGCTGTTTGTATTAATTTAAGAGGTCAACAAATTAACAGGCATTTCCTTAAAAGAGCTTCACTGGATAAGGATTAGTGAAGATATCAGTATTTTATAATATCTTAACATATTTATTTCTATGTCAGGCATTTAACTGAACGTCTTACTACCATATATAAATCTACGTCCATTATCTTTGTTATTATGTGACATCAGCAAATTATGAAGTACTTAATAATTATTTTTGTTGAAACATCAAGGTTCTAAAATAATTTAATGATATTAGCTGTTTATTATAGGCACACGGGACTCTATCAGCTTGTCAGATATGGGCCAAGAACTTTCAATATGCTTATTTGTGCACAAATATAATTCTATCTATTTTTATAACTATTTAATACTTTTAGATGAAATCCAGTGCTGTGGTATTTTAGTACCTTGCAGAAACATTTCTCCATATTTAGAAACAGCACAAGTTTTTAAATTCACAGATGTAAAACATACATAGATATTATAAGGATATCATAGAGAAACGGGGTTACTTAGTGATTTAATAAACATTTAGTTAACCCTGAGGGATAAGAAATGTCAAGTGCTAGTGGAAACCAGAGGTACCAAGGGTGATGCTTAACTCTGAAAATGAAATAAACATTTTAAAATTTCACAGATTCTTCCTTCATTTAAATAAAGTAAACCACTAGAACTGCTGAAACAGTTCAGCCAGAATTATGCTTATGTGTACCCAATAGATTTATGGTTGCCTAAGAAAATATAGTTGTATGCACCTAGTATTGGAGGGAGAACAATACCTTGAGATTCCCATAGAAACAGCCTAAAAGCACAAAACAATAAAGTCTCTGTAAGAAGCTTCACTAACTAAGTTTTATGTATTCTATACTAAATGTAACAGATTACTCAGATTGCACACCAAACATTTGAAAGTTAGGAACTGCCAGACTTAACTGACCATGTCATCTTTATTTCCCTACATCTGGCTATTTTATGACCTAATTACATCCCCCTGCTCAAGGGACCCCTTTTCTTGTCAATCTTGTAAAACTCTGTGTACATGACAGACATGAATAATTCAACTGACTTCACCAGTTTACACCCATTTGTAATTGCTTTAGAAAAATGAGGGCTGCATTATAAAACTCTGAGGATGCCCAGCAAACAATCCTGATATTTATTTTTGCCTTCAAAATATAGCTGGATGCCTTCTACATAAAGCTAGATGTTTGATTTACCACTGAAAACTCCAGTCACAAAAGAAACTTTATTTTCTCTTATAGTCAGTCATTTGTGCACTGTCAGTAAGCCCCTGAAACATCAGCAGCTTTATCATTTGTGCAGTCCAAACTCTGTGACATGTAATGTAAGGACTGATATTTTGCATGTACAACACTAATTCTGTGGGCTAGAAAACTGATGACACCATGGTATTTCTTCAAAAGCTGCCTGTTTCAACTCCCAAATGTTGTTCTCTGATTTTGTCTGAGCCTGTTACAAAGCATTGATTCCCTCCCTTAACACAGACAGGAGCTACACCAAGTCTGTGAAATACTTGCAAAAACGGATAAATCTAAACCAAGTTGAATCATATCCTAAAAATGATCACTTTTCTCTGTCAATTAAGTCCTGGCTAATTAGAAAAGCCACCGTAGGCATATGAAGCTATCTAGCACATTTCTTGTGTTTCAAATATTAAAAAGGACCTAAGAGGTAAAATGTATCAAACAAGCCAAACAGATAGAAAGGAACAACTCCAAAGGGGGTAAAACAGAATAGTCTATCTACAGGCAGACTGTGTGTAAGGAGCTATTTCGGTTTTCCATAGTATGAATAGCCCAGTACCTATCACTACACTATCACATTGTACAAATAGATTTGAAATGGTCTATAGCCTTTAAGATAGTCCCAAATACCTAGTTACATCTCAGCAATCCCCCAGGGTGATTTAAACCAATTCTAGGCTTGTCAGGGAGAATGTCAGAGCATTCTGGTTCTGGTCATCTCTTACAGTATAGTCAACCCCTATGAGCACGCTTTCCGAGGGATTAGTAGTATAGAGTAATTCTGAGACTGCTCTAAACAATCCTAAACTGTGTTCCTCTATCAGAAATGTTGGAAAAAGGTAAAAAAAAAAAAAAGCTCAGGGTAGAAGGAAGAGAGGATGTTCAGAGTGATGGCGTTTGTCTTCCCAAGTGACCATCACATGTGATGAAATAGCTTTCCTGGAGATGGCTGAACACCTGCCTGGGAAGTAGAGATTGAAATGTTTATTTTTTATTTCGTATACATACAGGTTTTTCTTTCCCTGTTCAATTGTTTTTATTTCATCCTATGAGTTTTCTACCTTTTCCTTTTCTAATTATCTCCCCCACATGGAAGTGAGTTGGTAGCTGGCATTAACCAAATGACACTTCTTCATCACAGTGATTTGTTGGGGGTGCTTGAGTATGACAGGCTGGACATGACCTGGCAATGTGCACTTGCATCCCAGAAAGCCAATTGTATCCTGGGCTGCATCAGAAGAAGTGTGACAAGCAGGTTGAGGGAGGCAATTCTCTCCCTCTGCTCTGGTGAGACCCCACCTGGAGTCCTGCATCCATCTCCCAGGTCCCCAACATAAGAAGGACATCGACCTGTTGGAGCAAGTCCTGAAGAGGTCCATGAAGATGGTCAGAGGTCTGGAGCACCTCTCCTATGAAGACAGGCTGAGAGAGCTGGGGTTGTTTACCTGGAGAGGAAAAGGCTCTAGAGTGACCTTATTGTGGTCTCCCAGTACCTAAAGGTGGCCTACGGGAAAGCCAGGGAGGCACTTTGGCAAGGGCATCTACTCATAGGACCAGGAGGAGTGGGTTTAAACTGAAAGAAGGCAAGTTTAGATGAAATATTAGGAAGAAATTCTTTACTGTGAGGATGAGGAACAGGTTGTGGATGCTCCATCCCCGGAAATGTTCAAGAGTTGGATGGGGCCCTGAGCAACCTGGTAGTGGAATGTGCCCCTGTCCATGGCAGGGGGTTTGGAACGAGGTGATCTTAAAGATCCTATCCATCACAAACCATTCTGTGATTCTACAATAATTACCAAAAGTGCCAAAGACATAGCCATTTCAAAAATCATGGTTTTAAACTTCATGGATGATCTCCATTCTTCACAGGAAATTAGTCACTACCATGTTTATGAATTTGGCTTTAAAGTGCCCTCAAAACTGATGACTTTAAAATACTTCACTTACTCAATTTTTCTTGCATTCTGAAAGAAAGACAAATGATTACCCTCAATCAGAAATATCACTTCTAGCGCTGGGTTGACACAACAAACTACAAAATGACAAGACTGTCATATGATATAAACTGATATCATTACATCTACTTTAATGAAATACTGCTTTTTTAATACCTGTCAGATTACTTCTTGCTGTCGTGGTAAGGACTGAAGGTAACACGGCACATATCAATGTAGTAGTCTATGAGAAGACTACTGATATTGCATAGCAGACAATAAAGCTAAAAGGGCCAGTGTGATGATGACCTATCACTTTGCAATCTACTCAGTACATCATTCTCACCAATGCCCTGCCTAACTTGCTCATGAGACTCTGAAATTTTCTGCTGACTTTTAATTCACAAATTATACATTATAAAATATTATATCTTCCTTGCTTTCAAGAGGAAAAAAGGGAGAGAGAAAAGAAAGATAAAAAGAAGTGAACACCAGAATGTTTCTGGACAAAGGGAGTTTAGATATGCCGTGGTGAGTCCCACACAAGATTCACAAACATAAACAACATATCTGTGCAATACTTTATCAGGTAATAGTGTAAATTTGATCAAAAGATTACAATAGCTATTAATAATGGTTTTATAGTATTTGGAAAAGGTCAGACATTATTTGACAAAGCAATGATATCAGCATGAAAATAAACTTTCCTGAGAAAAAAGATATGTCTTCAGGATGATCTCTAAGTCAAGTCAATTGTCTGAAAGAGTTAGTACAATTTAGTGCTCTGAAGTCATTTTTTACATAAAGACCACTATTAGAACATTTCAGTATCAATGAATGCTACCCTGACTAGAAGTGGAGATTTCAGGATCTGCAGTTCAGTGTAACTTCAAAGAATAAATTAATCTAAGAACTTCATACTGAAATCAGAGGAAAACCTGTAATTAGAACAGTCTTTGAACATACTTGTTTCACCCTCCCTGGTATGATTACCATAAGTATCCATTATCACTGTGTTCCATATCTTCCTTCCTACTATTTCCTATTAAAATGGATGTTTTGCCATCTTTTGAAGTTACTTTAAAACAAAAATTCATCAGAATGTTAACTCTTTATTTTTAGTAAAGCTTAAATGTTACATACTTTAAGACATCTGATTCATATAGGAGAGTAAGGTCAGCTAATGAAAGAAGGGAGAAAAAGGGGAAGAAGGGAAAGAAGAAGAGGAGGAGGATTACAAGAAGGAGGAGAAGCAAGTCTTACATTGTCCCTCCAAGCCAGCACCTGACACTGTCTTAACAGCACAAGTAGCTACGTATAATCTAAGTTTCATGACTGCAAATGCATAGGTAAAGCCATTTAAAAAGATTATTAGAAATAGTAAATCATAACATTCTAGTAACTTATCTCTTGCAACAATACTGTAAGAAATGTCTCTACATACATCCTTCATATTCTCCTTCACACTACCAAAATTTCTCTGCTGTTTCTTGAGCAACAACAGAAGGTAGGATGGTGGAAACCACAAGGGTGAGTTGACAGAGTTAAACCCAAGAAAGACAGTCTAGAAACCTGAGAGACAGTAACAAAATTCCAAGAAACTCTCAAAAAAGTGCAGAAATAAATGCAAAGAATAGCACAGTAGAAGACTATTTGGGCTTTCTGAACAACATGATTTTTGTCCAAGAAATCCTGCAATTCTCATCAGCTAAGCAAAAGGCTCCATTTGCTTATCAGTTCATATAATCCACAGAGGTTATCCTGAGCTTCAACAGCTCTGAATGTTTCCTACCTGTCGGGGAAGGTTAACACAGATACATCTAAGGACCTGTGCAACTGGACCTTGCAGTCTCCATTGCTAAGCAGTTTCTTCACACAAGAAACATGGGACATGTCAACCTCAGTCTCTAAGTTCATAAATTCTTCCTTAACCAAGGAAATTGAAATACAGACAGAGAAAGGAACTGGGTATAGTGCAGCAACTTGGTGAATGACATTAAAGAAAAGAGAAGAAAAATTTATTTTAATTTCTAATTCAATTTACAGAACACTAATGTTAAAGGAGTGTTTGTAGAGGAGGATGCTAACAAAATAAAATTTTTCAGAGTGAGTGAAACAGAGCATCTTATTGCCTCATTTTTACCTGAACGTGTCTGAACAGCTGTATTCTTGTACTTCACTGAGCTCACCTCATTACTCTAAATGGGTCTTTATCACTATATATCACTATAATTATTTTTTAAAATTTATATTCAGAATGGCTCCTACATGTCTTCCTTGAGCTCAATGAGAGATGAATTACACAAAAGTCAGCCAGGATTCATTTTGTTAATTGATGTAAAAAGATTAGGTTCTAGATATTAAGCTTGTACAGAGTTTCTCAGTCCTGTTGTTCTGCAGTGGTAATAGAGTGCAAACTCTTACTTAACTTTTTTGCCATAGACCAAGTACCAAAAACATAATAAATTACTAAGTTCATACTAAACTGCTTTTGTATATCTTGTGTGGAGTTATCCTCATTTTAAATAAGATATCAGAACTAAATAATGGAGAGAAACAGCCATCTGCAGGCAGTTCCTAATTCCACAGCTATCTCACTGTTTTCTTTATTCCAGGAAAAAGGATATTTGAGGATACTTTACCTGTGTGTACAATTTGGGCTGCAAAATGGAAATTTTAAAGACTTTAAAAAATTGTTTGTGCTGCTGCCTGGACTTAAAAACAAAGTTAGAATTTAAAAATCTAGTCCACTGAGAACAATTCTGAAGATATTAAGCAAATATAGGGGTAAACTTTCCCAGGAGTCTAAAATGCATGTTATTCATAGCTTTCTATTTTTAAGATGACATAAGAACTGATCTCTGTCTCTCTACTCACAGAGCTTTAGAAATCAGGCCAACACTGCAGGTGAATTCAGCAGAAACACTTGGCAAATAGGTTGAAATCACATATATAATTTCTTAATTATATTGGTGTGTAGTGGTTTGGGCTAGGCCTTCCTTGGTGACCAGTTTGTAACCAAGGAAGGGACCAGATTTACCCAGTATTCCCTACGATTTTTACATAAATCAGATTATGGTGTTATCTGTTTTTACAGGATTTAATAGCATTTGACCTTATTAATTCCCATTTTTATTATATATTCATTGAGAGTGTCACAGCTTCCACTTAAGAACAAGAACTTCCACAAGATTTCTCTTCTGATCAACGAACTTCGGTGACTGAGGGGTTCACTTCACAGCTGTCAACTTTTACTTTGATAATACAGAAGCAGAACCACTAAATCCAAAAGGAAGGGAATAGAAGCAATGATTAAGCTTTGTAGCCCAGGAAAATGTGCTCTTGCAAAATATGACCTTTCTTTAGCTACTGTCTTTCTTTCGCCTTGGTAGGAGTTCAAATGCAACTCATAAATATGTTAGAGAAAAGTCATAATAATCCCTTGTGAAATATCAGTAGAAATTTATTCAATTTCATCCAATTAAGAAAGAAATGGGACTGATTGCTGATAGAATACCCAGGTCTTCCAATATTCTATCCCTTTGCCACAAAGGCCCCTAATTTAAACATTCTTTTATTAGCCAGCAAAAAAAAGGAGGTTAATTTTTTAATTAATTGATATTTTTAACTCTGACCACATTACCTTTATGATAAGGAAGACTCTAAAGGTAAATGCACAAAAATTGCAGGTAGAGCAGGGGAGGATAGCAATTCACTATCTTTTGGGAATTCAAGTTGGGATCTGGGCCACAAATTCTCTTTAGAATACCAGAAACACCAGTTTGCCAGCAAAGGAAATAAAAATTTGAAAGGTGAAAAACTTCTATCAACTTCAGGTCTAAAAGCCTACATGGAAATCTGTCAAAATAATTTCTCATTCCAATCAATGAATAGTAAGACAAGACCAGAGTTGGCTGAGCAGCCAACAGAACTAATCCAGTTAGCAAAAAAATAACCAAAACTAATTATCTGGTATCCAAAAATATCCTGTCCAGTCACCCAGGCAATACAGAGATGCAGCACAAGTGAGAGTTTTTTAAAAAACTTTTTGAAAAGGTAACTCATAGTCTCTGAATTCAGTATTTCTTTCTTACCTGTAGAATATTGGCTGAAAAAAACCCCACAGCATTAAGAAGTGATGGTACTTTATAACTACAATCTAACAATATCTTTTCTGCTTAAAAATGTTGTACTTTTTAGTCAATAGCAGAACAAATAGCCACACTTAGACTATTTGAAATGGAAAGAATTATCCAAATACAGGGAATGTGAATATGATAGTTAGCTAGTCAACGCAGCTAAAGTGAAGAATTCACATGTTCTGCCACACAAAGCAAGGTAAATTTTGGCCTATAGAAATGGCCAAAATAGATAGAAATGGCTACTATAAAAAGCCTTACAATGTTGATGGTCTTTTTCAATACAGCTGGGCTAAGAGCTCTGTGTTTCTATTTGCACACAGATTTAAAAATCTGTAGTGTTGAAAGATGTATGCAAAGTGATTATTGTTAATTTATAAGTAGGTTCAACATATATTCACAGGGAATATTATAAAATGAATTTCATTTTTATGACACCATGCTAGCCCTATAATTGTTTAATTAATTTTATGTATAATAATAAAATTATTATGACCTGGTGCAAATATGTAAAAATGGCAAGAACCTGTAAAGATAATTTATTGTGGAGTAAAAGGAGCAGAGATGCACAGTAACAAAACTAGAACACTTTAAAATAATAGTATAAATGTTTCTGGCATCACATTGTTGGTTTTGGGTTTTTTTTGCTATTCTTGTTTTACTGTCATTACTGTAAATAAATATTTATTGTGAGGCAACAGATATCTTCTAGACTTTTAGGTAAAATTTGTCTTTGGGATGTACTTGAAGATGTGGACAAAAAAGACTGAAATTATATTTTAAACTTCAAACATTCTTTTAGTGATGTTTTTAAACAAAATTTCTCCAAAAAGAAGAAAACATGCCAGACTCATGTCTATACTGTTAGAGTGAACACACATGGTACCATCCACTGGCACTGAAACCAACTGGATAAAAGTAGATTTGTACACATGGTTATTTTCCTTTACTCTCCAGAAGAGAGCAGCTACATCCATACTGCCCACCAGGAATGATCCCAAGCCTGTGCTAGTTCCCAATCTGTATCTGGGAACTGCAGTGAAAAAAGCTGGGTAGTAAGGTCCAAATCTCTGCCAGGAACCACTGTAAGGATCTAACAGTAGAAAAGATTGTGGCTATGTCCTCATGAAATAGTCCCTTGAAGTCCAATTCAATAATATAGGAATTGCCCACATAGACCGTATAGCCTATATAGGCTATATAGAGATTGCCCATACCAATTCTGAACACGAAAGCAGCATTCTTTTACAAATCTCCCATTATCTGCATCTTCTCCTCAACCAGCCTGCACTTCTCAATTCATACTGGAGGATGAATATTTTGGTAGGACAGAAATGGCTTACTTCTGAAACAGGTGGGATTACAAGTTCCTACATTCCTGCACTTTTTGAATATTTACAGAGAAAAAAATATTTTGCCCAAGCAGTAATTTAACATCCACAACTCTTTCCAGGAAGGCACCTGAAAGTTGTGTGTAAGTAGCTGATACTCCCATACTCTTTTTCAGAAGTAAACCTATACAAAGCCCAGATTGTGACTGCTTGATATATCAGTCAAGAAGTAGAACATGCAGAGAGAAAGAACTTGTGTAGAGTTGTATCAGGGGTTAATTATGCTGATACTTTTGGTCTGTGTTTGGCCCCGCCACCTGTGAAAGTTTTACTCTCTCCCTACCAAGTCATGGGAAAACAAGCTCTGATAAACGGGAAAGTTGTCCTTGAAGAGAGTTTCTTGTATAAACTGTTTCAATTGGTGTTCTGTGATTGGCTAATTGTCCTCCAAGGTCACTTGAAAGAGAATTTGAGGAGGAGGATGATGAAGTAGCGCCCCCAGACTCAATTAAGAAAGACCCCCAAAGCATACTGCGCGTGCGTGAGGGGATTTCCAAAGTTCTCACGCGAGCGCAGAAGAGATGCACTTACATAACCAGGAGGTGGGACTGAGGGTCTCTGGCTGGGCAGTGCTGGTCACACCTGGGAGGTTGTGGTCACTCAGTTAATTGTATGAAAGAAGATAGTGCTTTCTTGGAGGAGAGCTAGCTTTACTTCAAGGACAACGTTGCCTTTTGGTGGGGACGCCTGCCAGTTTGTGAATTTACTGACTTTCCAAGGATGCAGCTTCTGCTATGGGTAATTATAGGCATGCTAGGTTGGTAAGATAACTTTATGGGCAACAGCTGGGTGACTGCGGAGGTCGTGCTGGGGGTGTATTTCTCTCCTCCTTCCTCCCTTTTGGGTTTGTTCGTTTTGTTGGCCACCTCTTAGTAATAAATATCGGTTTTTGTTAAGCTTTTAACGGTGTCATGGTTTTCAAGTTTCAGTATGTCTCGAACCCCCCCTAATACCAGAGTGCATGAGCCTGCTAAACAAACATCTCTTGGACAAGACAGCCCTCTTCCTTTCCTGAAACATTTAAGAATGTAAGTGAGCTAAAACCCCACTAGTGAATTGAGGATGGGAAAAAAGAGTTTGCCTTCAGACAGAAGCAGTGGCATGTATCTTTTTGTCTTTTCATATCAATTCAGTATTTCACTGATTTTTAACAACAACAATAAAAATGGAGTTTTGGTATGAGTGTTAGTAACTCATCACCATGAATAAACAAATCCTACCTTACAAAATACAAATAATGAACTCATGACACCTATACCTAGAAACTGGAAAAATTAGACTATTTCTCCTTATGCTTTTCAATTACCTGCAGACAATATGCAGTATTCTGTATTTTGTAAATCATATAACGAGCATAAATTATAAAAATATAGCTCTTTTATGACATCTTATTTTTAAATTTTAATATATTTTCCTGATGATCTTTATAAATATATTTCTAGAAACTTCATGATTCTTTTAATTTAAACATAACAAGGCTATATCCCTTGCTGGCAGACATGATTTTCTCTGAAGTCTGAAAGACTTATCAGCAAAACAACATTGCAAGCACTACTAGAACATGACAGAAGGTAAGAAAAAAGGTTTTATGAAAGAGTTTACCTTGACAAGAAGTCTGTGAAAGAGAGACGTATTGGATATCCATGTCGCATGATTTTGACCATGTCTAGGACACCAATATACTGCAGCTGAGCAGACACATAAAAATTGTCAAAAGTATCTGGCAACTTGGAGTTATTAGGCTTTATACAATGAATGGAATGAGGCGTGCAATTCTGCAGCTTCCCAATAATATCTGCAAGTGATTTCTGCAGGGAAAAAAACCCCAAACAAATCAATTATCAACCATTCTTGTGCAGCACAGTCTCAACATGTATGTTCTTCCTAACTTTTTAACATCATTTTCTCAAAAGAGTTGAACTGGTCATGCAAGTGGCTTTCACAAACATGATTTTTCTTTCTTCCACCGTAACACTAAATGCTAATTCTGCCTTTAAAATGTCTCAGGATTTTTTGTGAATTTCTGCCCATAAGATGTTCACTGACCCTGAGCTGTATTGCCACAGTGGTTGGGCCCCCTCGTTCCAGTCTCTGAAGAAATGAGGATGTTCCTTTCTTTTTCAACAGCTGTGGAGAAAAAAAAAATCTCAAGATGGGCAGTCCACATTCATTTTCATTGTTACACAATTTACTAACAAAGGGAAACATTTATACAAACACTATGGCATAGACAACATTTGAGTTTCAGAAAGAAATGGGAAAGTGGATAAATATCCTCAGGTATCTGCAGAGCCATGACTGGTAAGAGAGTTTTGATTTCAAAAGCAGCTGTATACCATTGGAAAGATAAAATACCTTTTACAAAACATTGGGCAAAACAACATGATCTAGAATTGTATTGCAGAAGCAATTGTATTGCAATTAGTATCCCATACAGTCTGCCTATAAGTAGCATAATTCTGTAACTCTCTGAAAAAGGGCCTCATGTCTTTGGCAGATGCTTAAGTGAGTAAATACAAGAGTGAAGACCTTATAAAAAAAATCTTGATGGCAAAACAATAATATTTTAAAAAACTCTTCTCATTTCTTCTTACACATGTGAGTGCAGTTAATCTTTTATTTTTCTTTTCTTTCTTAACACATTTTCACCCATTATAGACATAAATTGTCAACAACTTCCTATCTCATTAGAATTATCCTATACATCAGAATTGGGAGGGGAGAACAAATTTATTTTTCACTGTTCTACTTCTTATCTTTGAGACTAAAATGGAAATTGTCATCCTAAAAGTCATCCCAGAATTTAGAGACCTTTGTTAAACTTTCTACAGAAAGGCTGGCAAAATTATTGCATTCCAGGATTTGGCAAAGTTCTTAGATTTAAGCCTCCTTATCAATGACAGCCTTTTCACCTCTGACTTTTCCATTGCCTTTTTCAGTCCACTTACCCCATAAAAATCCCTTTCTGTCAAGTCAGCATGTTCTGGCCTACTCCTTTTTCCAGTTTTATCAAAAAAGTGTACATTTTCTCAGCTTGGCCTTCTCAAGCCAAGTGCCATTAAAAATATTGCACTGCAAGCAATTCTTTACTCACTATGCTAAACTTTGGAGATCTTTTTTATTTCAAATGTCACTTATTAGGATGCAATAAGATTCTAAAGGCAACTTCATCCCCTACTTCAAAACTAAAAAGTAGAAGAGATCTTCTTGTTCCAGGTCTTCTCATAAAAAGAACCGCTAGCATGCCAATGATACTTCTCAGTTAAAGTTTAAAAAATAAGTGAGGAATATAACTAAAATAGAATTTTCTCCACCTTACAGACATGCTTCCTCTCAACAGATAAAGTCACTAATTCAAGATTGTTTCCTGAGTTAGTGGGAGAGCCAAGAACAATGCTTTAGGTGCTGAAGTTCCTGCCTGCTGTCCTGTGTTACACACTTCTTTGTATGGGAAAGAAATATTTGCTTCGGAATGAGGGAGAAAAAACAAAGGAAACAAGGCAAAGAAAAAAAAAATTAGTTTAATTCAAACTCTCCAAACTGGGACATCTTAAATTTTCAGCTATGGACTAAGGAAAAAGGCTTTATCACCAAAATGGTACTTCTCTATTACCCTCTGATATACAGTTTTACATTGGGAAATCTTGTACCTCTATTCTACAGGAAAAAAACCCCACATGTAACTTTGTAATCTCTGTTAAGAAGTTAAAACCTCCTCCTAAAAAATCTCTAGACTTCTGCTGTATGAACTCTGAAACACACTGACTCTTCTAAAGTAAGCGAGGGGAAGACAACAGGGTCAAAATACGCACCAGGAAATGATGACAAATACAAGGGAGCAAGAGCTGATGTGAGTAAGAGCTGTGAGAATATCAGTGAAGATATATTTTATTTGAAAAGAGGACATGGTCTTCATAAATCACAGAGACTTGAGCTGGCATCCCCAAATTCCGATGACTCCTTATGTGCTCCAAAATTCTGGCCAGCTAGTAGATCGGTTCATGTCTGTCTTAGGATGGATGTACTGTTGTCTTGGATTCCACCATGCTAGAGTTTGTTAGTTTAAAGAGCTAGACTCTGCTTACTTGTGACAGTGTGCTCAAAATCAAGGAGTTGTTTATGGAAAGGTAAATAGGTAGATACACAACCATAGAGAGAGACATTCATAATTATATAACCTAGCAATTAGCTAGGATTGCAGTGAAAAGGGAGGAGAATCACAACAAACTCCTATTTGACTACTGAAGTGTCTAATTCCCTTCCCTGGATACAGTGGAGTGTAGATGACTGCCCATACACAGTAACATGACAACTTTCCATTTTATGTTTCTCACTGCCTATAGTATGATGTATGTTGTAGCTCAAATTTCAGACATAAAAGGAATGTCAGTCTATGGTTGATAATTTTTGCCTTAATGTCCCTCCTTCTCTGCCTCCCTTTTTCATTTTTTTTCCTTCCTTTGTTGCCTTTACCCTCAGGATAAACTCCAATAAAGATTCATATAATACATTACATATAATACTTCTATTTCTAAGCTGATAACAAAAAGCCCCTTACATGACATTTCCAAATACAATAACAATAAAATAATAAACCCAACATTATTCCCGTCCACCATAGTGGATTTTCAAGGGTATAATGGAAAAGAGGAGGAATTACTGTAACAAAACAGGGTTGATCCACAAAAGAATCTGAGTACTTACCTACTTCCAGCTCCTGTATTGGGTGCCTATTTCAAAATAACAAGTGTCTCTTGCTGGAGACACTGCTTGAACAGTTCAGATACCTGAAGTTCTGCTTCAGTCCTGCATGGCAGCACATTACCTTGCTCAAATTAGGCCAACTTAGTATCTACAAACTAAGTGGTGTTCTGTCTCACCTGCACAGCTCTTCTCAAAGTCTACCTTTGAGAAGCCAAGCCATCCTTGTCTCCTTGGGCAGATGAAGGATGAACTTCCTCTCACCTTCCACCTAATACCTAAAGGTTTAGAGCATCCTCACTGAATGTGAAATTTCTGACTTAAGTTATCACGCTTCCCAAAGGAATAGAATGTCTTCTATCTCTCAAGAGAGTAAGTCCAAGTTAAAAGCTATTCTGGTCAGGTCAAAACCAATACAATTTCAGAGATCCCAACTGTGCAGTGTTTTCCTCTGGCTTGATTAGGCTTCTAACTTAGATGTGCTTTTCATACTTCCTCCCATGTATGGCACAAGGATCTTCTTCACATCTTCAGGAAGCTTCCTCTAGGAAGCTGTTACTATAGTGGAGAGGCACCTAAAGGCACCTTGTAATGCCTCAGCTGTTTGTTAAATATAGATTAAACCAATACTACGCAGTTCAACTCAAGTTTTTCCACTGAGATTACTGACAAGAACAGTAGTCAGGAATTATGCTGAAATCAGCAGGGGGACTATAAGTCCCACTGCTATTCTGTGGATATACTTGTATAAAGCCTTCCACAATGACACATGAGAGCAGGCTCCTTAATCCCATGACAGAATCAATTTTATGCAGCTGTAAGCCAGAAATAGAGTTGCAAGATTCAAGAAGCCTGGCGAGGCAGCTGATGCATTGTGAGAACTGCTTGCTTCTTTTCTAGAAGGAGGAATTCCAAAGCTCTGTCATGAATGGACTTCCCAAATCGCATTACTTCTCTTCAAAAGAGAGACATTCCATGTGATATAAACAATTCATTTTCTGATAGTCTCCAAAGTTTCCCTCTTACTCCCCCCTCTTTTGTTTTTGGTTGTGGTTTGTTGTTATTTGTTTGAAGGTTTTTTAAACTTTTTGGGCTGACTTAGCTAGCAGGAAAAGAGACAGGTTCAGAAATGGGGAGAGTTTGATTTGATCTCAAATTGACTGGGAAAATTTATATATGAGTGACCATTTGAAACAACAATGTTTGCCAAAATGTAAAGGATTGATCTTCATACAAAACTACACAAACTGTCTTTTACAAACTGGAAATCTTTTCCGGTTGACACAATAAAGACATTAAAGTTTTATTTTTGCACTTCCTATTTCTTAATTTACTCAACTATTCACCATAAACTCAGTCAAGGAGACAAAACACAGAAAAGTTCCAATACAGCCAAAAAATCAGTAATATTGCATTCACTGTTAAGCCCTGGAACCATGAAATCATGGAAGGATTCATGCACAATGGGACCTTATCATCTTGTCCAACCTTCTGCTCAAAGAGTCCAAGAAAGAGACTCTCCAACTAGAATTATTAGTGTTGGTAAATTAGAACCTGTTCTCACTTTTGCTGCTTTACTGTTGATATTAAGTACTAAATTATTTTAGCTTAATGACTACAGAGGATGAAGAAGAGAACAAGATGATTTCAGAAATAATAAAATAACAGAAAAATCTTCAAGGAGCAAAGAGCAGAAAGAGTCCTAAATTCTTACCTTGCTGAGCTCAATATATTTTTTTGTTTCTCCACTTGCACAGACTACAGATGGTTTTTTACTCAGCAAAGCTGCTTTACACCCTTTGATTTTAAGGGAATGGTATGGAGGAACAAGTGATCCAGTTTGTGTCAGTTTGGACTGGAACAATTGATTGATGACTACATTTTCACTAGCTGGAAATAAAAAAAAAGAAAGGAATTCATGAAGATAAAGTAGTTAGTAAAGTGGTTAGAAAATTATCTAATTAATTGGAAAATTATCTATATTGTATTGGAAGTAAAATGACATACAGTAAGAGAGAATTAAATAAATAAACTTAAAACAGATGGACAAACTAATAAATTATTATGTTAGTTATCAAACACCATTCAGTATTTAAGGATAATAATAGTATTCCTGTGCTGAACAAAAAGAGGGCATAAATAAAAACTTTTCAGACTATGATCTGTCTAAACTTAATTACTTATGTGATCATCACCTTTGATTTTTTTTCCATTACAGACTCCCAATTTATCCATCTATTAAAGCAATGTAAGGGATAAGTTCTGCACCACAATTTCCTAATATGTAATATTTAGAAACAATCAAGGTCCTTGACAGAAATAAATTATAGACACTCATTGCACTAAAGAATTATATATACACAAAATATGAGAAGAGACTTAAAAAAACTCCAAAACATAAGGACAGAGCTGTAGTAAATTGTCATCATTTCTCTACATCAAGACCATACTTCAAAACACCTACAGAAAAAAGGCAATGCCATACATATATATTATTATGCATTCAAAATAAATACACTTCCAACATCTGTTTTTAAAGATAAAAAATCTTTATCCTAATTTCAGTCAAATTATCCTTTATGAGATTATGGTCACAGGCTTTTTAACATGAACATGATAATTACATGTTGCTTGTACTGCCACATCATCAATAACCATTAAGAACCTGTTGTGTGATACATCCTTAACCATCCTGAAATCCCGTTACAATTTTTTTAAGAACTAGTAAACTGGCATTATGATCACACCCATCTTACGGCTAAACAAAAAAAAAAACAGAAAGAGGAATGGGATAAGCATCACAAATAATAACTTAGCATAGCAAGTAAAATCTTCAGTTTTGTCTTTATTAATTGTTTAATGGTGTGTTACTAGATGCTTAAATGCAATAGATTTGTTTCCCATTTTCTGTGGAAATTGCTATTCTTTACTCAACAAGAACAATAAAATTATGAGGACGACAGTGAAGCAAATGAATAAAATTATTTCAGCACAATCAGTGGACGTCAACCTCCATACGTTAAATGTAATGAGTAGGATTAGGAAAGGGACAAAAATGATGTCTTTCAAATTAAAACAGATAAATCCTATGTCAATAGTCTCTCCTGATTTATTTGTCAGATCAGGTATGTTCTACATTCTTACACATATGTGCAAGTTATTTTAATGTTCTCATAGTTAAAAGTTTTGATAAAGGAAACTAAATTCAATGAAAATCAAAAGAAGCATGCATTAAAGTTATACATCTACACAACTTAAGAAACTGACCCTGAAGGAAACATGTCACTGACAATCAGCAGGTCTGAAGGCTAAGACACTTAAAAAGGAGTAACATAGCCCTTAAATGATTTACATGTTTGTAAAGAGTCTGTCTGCAGAATTTTTCCATTACTTATAATTGTTATTATGACTTCTCAGTTGGATATACACTCACTCTCAGCATATCAAAACTTTTATTTCCAATCCAATCCTCCATTCTTCCCTTGTAACAGTTGTATAGCTAATTACACAAAATGGCAATGAAAATGGAAAAGGAGACTATGTGAGAGAATGGAAGAGTGCTCTCTCTTGTAGAACAAACTGGAAGTTGCCATACCTTCTTAGACTCTTTGGCAGATTATCATATAAATTCCAAGTAGTGAGAACCAGAATGTCTCTAAAACTACAGTCAATAGGCTTATATTCAAGAAAATTTCTTCCATTTCTGTTTTCATTCTAAATGTACATTGTTTGCCTTTAACATGCATCGATTATTTTACTAGGGCATTTGACTAATTTTACACTAAAATTGCTAAAACCCAATACATTGTAACAGCAGGGTTGATTTGTAAGACAAATATGACCTTCAAAAGATCTCTACTTCTATGGAAAGAAGTACTAGTATATAATTTATTAAGTGAAAGACACTGCAGTGGTTGAAGACAAATAACACTGGCACACTGACATTTCTGTGAGAAAATGTTTTGAGGGTTTTTTCACAGAAAGTTTTTTATTAATCCAATTATGAATCATTAATTAATAAAATTGGTTGCATTATTATTATTATGCATAATTATAAAACATACACAGGAAAAGGCATTTAATTTTGCATTTCAATGGACATTTATATCTATTCACTGAAAAATATAAGAACGCCCACAAGTTCCTGCTTTTAGAAAGATACTCAAGCAGTGCAGCACATTACAATGCAGCCTCTATGATTTTGGGAGCCTAATTTTGTTTCCCTATTTTCTGGGTTTTATTTTTGCTTTAATTCATACCCATGGTTTTCTGTAAGTCACTCATCTATCATACTATATCTTCTTGTTCTTTACCTCATATCACATCACATCACATGATGAAGATGCTTTATGTTCCTGAATTCTAACAGTTTTCAAAATTAGAGCAAATTTCAAACAATCCATACATACTTCATAAAGATGAAGGTGACTTTTTTTTTTACTGGGAATAAAATATATATAAATGTCTCTTAAAGCTAAAATGAAAATGAAAGTCAAGTCATAATATCTTGATTTCTAACAACAGCAACCACAAAACCATTTACTTACTTTTCATTACAAATACGAGATTTTGTGAAAGGGAATCTTTGTTTTTTTCTATCGCACCAGCAATTTCATAAGTAACCTATAATAAAATATTGTGACATCATTAGTAATGACCAATGTATCTTGTAAAAATCTTAAAGCAGTAGAAATGAAGCTATGTTTTTTTCTACTGAACAGTTAAAAACTGGCACCATGTAGTGTCTTTTGGCATTTTCTTAGTGCCAACAGTATTAATCAGAATAACTGGTTGTTGAACATCGTGTACCTCTGCAAGTATATACAAATTTCATCAGACTGATTGTAAAACATTTCCACAGTGCAAGACTACGAGTCAAAAACATACCATAGAGCAGGAGACAGTGATCTAAACATTAGTTTCCCTGTAGAATGAGAAAGTCACTCCCAGATCACAGACCTCCTCGTCAAAGGGAAACTACCCACACTGACCATGAAAAAGCACTCATGGAGCAATCTGAGTCCCAGCTCACACTCAAGACAAGTTCCAACCATTGATATGTCCTTTGGAGACAAGTTCAGTCCATAGGTTATATACCAATCCTATTTACCTTTCTAAGAACTAGGTACATAAGGATTTTGGGTCACCTTAATTGCTTGATGGAATGATTTAATGAACAGACAGTTGGATTGTCACTGCATCTATAAACACTAACACATGTGGTGGGCACTCTGAGAAGGAGCAAAATGGGAGGCTCTAGCCAGAGGTTCTGAGGGTACATCCAAAATTAAGAAATATAACCAAATGTCTGTTTTAACACTGAACCCACCCCCGAAGACACTTTATAGAAACAGAGCACTGAGACAAGAAAGCAGTCACTGAGCCCAGTTGTTTTGGTTTTTTTTTCCACTTTGTATGGTGATGGAAGAAAAACAACTAGTTAATTTACAGGCTTTAGATATACACAGCCCTTGCTTGCGCAGTAGTAGAACCCAAAGAGAATTTTTAAGTTAAAAAGGAAGAAAATTATAGATTGCAGTACCTCCAGGATTAGGCAGGTACTTAATGGGAAATTCTTAGAATACAGTTTGATTTTATTTAACTTGGGACTATGTTTCTATCTAAAGCCTTCTTTAATTTTTTATTGGATCTATATCCTAATCCCCTTAGGTATTTGGGGAAATGTTATCCTTGGACGTTTAATAAAGCTGTAAATATATAATTAAGATTAGTAATACTAATCAGTGCATTAATTTTCCATTGGGTCATTTGAAAATTATTCAATGCTATCTAACTCACAAAAGAGATTATATGACTTGGATGTGTATAATCTGTTAGAGTGAGTAATTGTCAAATTATGTAATTAGTATGGCATCCGATATGAAAAAGGTATAACAATAGAATTATGGTTCTTTTCCATGACAGATGCAATGTTATGTAATTTTCTAATTGCATTTCCTAAGAACATACAACATAGTCAGCAAACTGTTAGCATAATTTAAGTATACTATTAAATGCTTTTAGTGTACCTAATATAAATGTTCTACCATACTGGTCTATAAGAGGTAATTAACAGAACTTATTTGACAAATCCATAATGCCAGTTCCTAACTGAGTGTCTTGGGTTTTGACTAAATTAGAAGAAGAGAGTTAGTATTGGTGGGAGGAGTTGGTAAGTACAGCAGTGGGAGATAACTATACTACGATTAACTGGCTAGATTGAAACAGGGAGAAGTTTCAGTATTGATGCTGATATAATACATCACCAACTTCTAGAACGATATTCGTAAGACATATCTCTATCACATAAAATACATAAAAGTTAGGAGAATTCCCTTTTATGATAAAATTGCTAACTCTCTAGCAGTTTTCCCACAGACTTGGTAAATTAATTCAATGACTAAAGACGTGAAAACTGATTCATTGAAATGACACTCTAGGGTTCCATATTCATTGTCAGTCCCACAGAAGAGAAAAAGAAGTAAGGACACTTCTAGCTGCCAATGTTGTTAATTTAATCCTGCCCTCAACAGAGATGCCAAACTACATACCAACTAAAGCACATACATTTCGCTCAGTTTTCTTCCATGGGGTTTCTAAAGTTAACCTGGCCAAAACCCTGCATTGGTTGGTACTCAAGCACAGTGCATAGTTGTTCTGGGGAGACAAAATTCAGACAAAGCCTATTTGCTTCATTAATTATTTTCATGCCCCAAAATTAGTAGACTGTACCTCTTCTCTTCTGAATTAAAGTATCCTCTGTCATAACATCTGACTGAGGTAAGGAATTTTCTCAAAGTTTATTGGATTTCCCAATATATTTTAACAACAGGACCAGCTTTACATATGTTTTTCATCAATTCCTTAAAACACTTTTTTTTTTGTAAATAGTTTTCATATCTTGTGATAGGTCAAAAGCACTCATGGCTAATGGCAAATTCAGCAGGAATCCTAAAACCAGCTAGGAAAATGCCACCTGGAATATTAAGAATGGTTTGTCTGCATTAACACTTAAAAGGGAAAATTTTACTATTTTAATGGCAAAATATAGCTCAGAAACTCACGGTTTTGAATGTGTTGTTAATTTTAGTTAATAAGAAAATCATCAGTTCATACAGTAAAAGGAAAATTTTTGAGATCTATTCAAGGACAATTTCATTGCACAAAAGGTCACTTGTAGTTGCTAATTTTCCGTCCGTACTTAAATGTGAGTGACAGAATGGCATTTTGAAACAACCAAATATTTATAAACAAAATAGGAGGGTGGAGGGAAGTGTTTTATTATTTTTTATTGTAAGTAAAAGTCCCAAATCAAGTCTACTTAAAGGAAGAAAGAGACAGAGAAAGGGAGAAAAAGCACAACTACCTTGACTGCGTGAAAACTAGAATCAGTCAAGTAACCTTTATAAGCCTTGGTACTATAGATTAGACTAGATTGACTTGATTGTTATGTCTGAGGATTCAGCCTGGGGAAAAAATAGAGTAAATGAAAGCATCTTTATTGATTAATGCAACTCCTTTTGTCTGTTGATTTAGAGGTTCAGTTTCAGAGTCTGCCTGGGATATATAAGGCATTTCAGAGAAGACTGCCTCAGTGAAGGTGAGCTGACAGCTTAGAGGTATTTTTGAAATGCATGTACCTGAGAAATGGAACAGATATTGATCTGCACTTAAAGGACATTATGTGCACTTGTTTATAGAGCTAAGAAGTTGGTCTTTAGGTCTGATTGTTTATTATAGTACTATAAGTCAAAACAATGGCAAGGCAAACAGTGACAAGGGGCTTATCTCATTTTTAAATTCAAGTTTAATTTAAACTGAAGAAATCTTAAATTACAACAATCCATTATTCAGATTTCATGAACAATGGGGAAAATAGTTAATTATCTCTAATACCAGTATGTTAAATACCTTTATATGTGTCTCTTGGCATTGTGCTAAGACAATATATTTCAGATTTACTTATTGATATGTTAATTGTTCCATAAGGTTTTAAAAAATAAAAAACTTTGTGTCCTTGAGAAAATTTGATGATGGGAATGCTATTCTTCAAAAATCATGACTACTGGTACATTCAACAGTTCAAAGATATAATTCATGTGAAGCCCTTCATTACATGAGAGCCTGCAATGTAAATATTAATGTTAACAATAAAAAAACCTAGAAATTCAGTATTACAGATTCTTAGATAGTTTCAACTGATGGTCAGATGTGGCAAGCTTGCAAGGTGTAGTGTGGAACCAGCATGCCTCTTCTCTCACTGCTGCCAGGCAGACAGTCTGTGTGAGAAGCATCTGAGGATACCCACATTCATGTTAGGCGTCAGAAACAAAGTAATGCCCAGATGAGCAGATTTTTTCCAGAACAGATAAACTGCCAATGTTCAGGGAAATGTGTTAAACAACCTTTGGATAAAGCCTCCCACCAGTTTTAGGTTTTTTTGTCATAAAAGCCCTAAATCATTCTTCTCTACCTTCTGTCTGAACAGAACGGATAAGCTTTTTGTCTTACAGCACTCAGATAACAAGACACTAAATAGCTCTTAGAAAAGACTCATAATATGTCAAGGCATTGTAGGATTTTGTTCAGCTGTAAAATTAAAACTGGGAGATAAAGTAAAACACTTGGTAAGATAAAGTATTAATGCTCACAGTGGCCTTTGCTAAGCATGTGTTCATGTGTGTTCATGAGCAATGTATCATTGCCCATGAAGAAAAAGAGAGATTTAATACTGTGCAGGCATAATAGGAAAATTCAAGAGAAATGAGGGAAAATTCATTTTCTTTCTTCCACTGGATCATTCTGTCACATTAGTGTAATACAGTATTCACTCCCAGACTCCATTAAAAAAAAAATCTCACCCCTGTGCTGATTTCTTCCATGTGCAGTAGTTAACTTGTGTATAGTGTTTTTTTCGTTCCAAAAGAAAAGAAAAAAATCCAGGGTCTCTCAGAATGATATCATGCACACAGATTTTATCAAAGTATTGCTTCAGCCAGAAAATGGATTCCAAATTATTTGGATTTTTTTTCCCTTACATGCATTCTTCATCTCACTTCAAACTCATGGTTTCTTTTTCTTTTTTTTTTTTTTTTTTTTTTACTTCTGATCCATTATCTCTTCTTCTTTTTCTCTCGGTACTGCTTTTTCTGGAATGGTCTAAGGCTCATTACGCTTCGGTCAATAAGATGGCATGTTTAGTCCCGGAAAAAGCTTCTGAGCATAAAACTTAAGGAAATGGGCAATACCTGAAAATTCATGACTACAATCAATCAAAAAGACTGGACAGTGGAAGAAAAGATATTTTTTCTATGAGTATCCTGAACAAAAAAATTTAAGGTATGAACATATTAGAGGTGTTTAAAACTGCATGGACACATCTGTATGAGCTGTAATTCTCTCATAATACAAAGCTAGAGATATCAGTTTTGTTCACAAGATGTGGTCTGTTAATCCCAATTAAATACATTAAAAAAGTTTTTTCACTGAGGAAGTATTGTTAATAACTGCATTTTCCAGCGTAACTGCATTTCTAAATTGCTAAAATACTACTCTAAGTGTCTGAGTAAAGAAGTGAACCCAAGTCATTCTGGACATACAGTACTGATGAAAAGGAGCTCAAACTACATGGGTCATAAGAGGTTCATACCAGGGCCAAGATAGAATATTAGCTTTTTTTTTCTTTTTTCTCTAGATGACTCGGAGTAGCAGTTCTTTCAGACTGACTGTGAACTACACTGTGGTTACACCTTTTGTTACCTAGAGAAACCCAGATGTCTGCCTTCACCTTCTAACACAGACCTGCATTCAGTATGACTTCCTCCACAACTGCCAGCCTAGACATATCACCTGAATGTAAATGATTAATCCTAGAAGTGAAAATTTTTATGTGCAATTACCTGTCACATTTTACTGGTAGATCTTTCTCTATCCTTTGGGTCTGATTCATCTTTCAGTTATACTCATGTAAGTAATGAGAAGCTTTACCAAGTTAAAGGAGTTACAATCAGTGAAAAACTGTGGTAAGTCGGAATAAAATTAAGCCCCCTTGTTTTAAATTTTGAGATCTCTGAAAGCAACAATGCAGAATAAGATTGCTCTACACTTCATTTACTTTAGACTCACTTAATTGATGTCAGACTATAAAAGTGGTTCTCAAAACCTGCCAAACTATACTGTTACTTTATAAATGCTTATTTTTGAGTGCCAATAAATGCTGATATATTTAAGCTGATACCTTAAGAATTTTTATAAAGAATAAATCACAAATTACTTCTATAAAAAGCTACTAAATGTAGTAATAGCACAATCTAAAGAACAGCATCAGCAGTTTAAATCCTAGTTTTTCATATTCAAGTTATCAACTTATGAAGACATACTAGGATCAGAATAAACTCAATTTGTGTCACTTAGTACAGTCATACTATCATCAGAGTTTATGTAAATACATATCATAAATCACTGGAAATTTCAATCTGTGATAGCAAGATAACAGTTCCACAAGATATCAAAAATGCAAGTGTCTTTAAGGATTTTGCTCAATCACTATTAAAGCAAGGAGAGTTAAACACTTGCAAGAGAACTTTCCTGTTCTAGCAGGGCCAAGTATTTTACTACTGTAAGGATGCAAAGAACAACCTGACTCTCTGAAATAGTTCCTTGGCCAATATAAATCAAAGGATCTCCATTGACTTCGAAAGAATGTGTGAATTTACATTACTTGGAGAGTTGTCTATTTGTTCATGCTTTTAGATTAAATGTCATTACTATTATTAGGAAAAGGTCAAACCAAGTGTCTATGTTATAACACAAAATCTAAACAACCATGCAAGGCTAAAAAACATGTTAATGAAAAGTGTCCTCTTTACCACTCACAGTTTAACTTTCAGAACTAGGCACCTGAAATGTTGGTCTTAACAAATCTTTCAAGTGCTTCTTCACAGAATAAGACAAACATTTCTTTCATTTTGAAGAAATGTCCTTATTAGACTGGTTGTGATTTTAATGCAGCTACCTTGCTGCTGCTTCCATGTCAGGTTCTGGGGTATGGAACTTTTTTGAGCTATTGTGATAAATTTGTATAAACAAACTGCATTAAAAACTACTTACATAACAAGTATAAAAAAAGTTTATAAATGAAATTAGACATCTGGAGTTTATGGCCAGTTCTTGGTTGTACTGTTATTTAACCACTGTGTGCCCACATTCCCAATAGTGGAGGTATTCAAACCACTTAACTCTGGCAAATAATTTGAGTCTAAGTAGAAGGCCTTGTGATGAAAGAAGATCCTCCAGGCAGTTATTCAGAGTATTTAGGTTAGGAATTTAAGTACTACCCAAATAGTCTTAATCCTTTCCATAATTACCACATTTCTATTATTGGGCAGGAACAAATTTGCTTGCGTCAGAACACAACTCGAGACTTCCATCAGCTTCATTTCCAAATGAAGAGTCACAAAATAGACCTGTCCTCATCTATACCACTGTAAAGGATCCTAATCTAGTTAAGGAAGCCTAAGCATGCATATTCCAACCTCTGATCTGTTCTGGAGAGCTCAGGACATACAGTCTTATCCTGAGATATGACAGAGCCAGCAAGTCTGTTTTTGGTGACTTGCAGACAAGTTTTGAACATACATCATATGAATTCCTACTACAAATAGTCAATTGACTGAGTGTTCAACAGTATAAACTACCTCAAATAGTCATCATAGCAAAAAGTGTGTCATCCAGTACCTTTAGCAGCATAGATTAGTTATTTTTCTGGTGTTCTTACCCTAGCAACCACTAAGAACTCCCTTCAGAATTTAAACTGATTTTAAAAATCACTCGAGGGAAAAATTATCTGTCACAATAAACAGCAGAAAAGATACTGTATTTATTTGAGAATTGTAATATGAATTCTAATCAAAAGAGTTTATCATAGCTGCCCAATTTCTTCCTCATCGAACTCATTCCTTCTGCCTGTTGCTTAGGTAAAGAGAGGAGCATCCAGGTGTCAGTTGTCTGGTTATACTGAAGCACCTGCAGTTCCCAGGTATCTTTAATGGAGGGTACGTATCATGTGCTGCCATTAAATCCTGAAAAAAGTCAGGTTCTGCCGGATAACAGACTTTACTGAGATTTCAGGTTTAAAGTGACCTACTATTTAAAGTCATCAACTAATAACACTTGCGGTTACATTTATAAACAATGCAGTGTATACGATCATGATGTGGTTGTTTTGACGCACAGTAGATAAATAATGTCATCATCACTTTGTATAAGAAGAAAAGAATTAAATCAGATTGCTCAAATTACCGTGGTATTACTCTGCTCTCCATTGCTGGCAAAATCCTGGCAAGAATACTCTTGAACAGACTAATACCTGCCATAGCAGAAGGAATTCTACCTGAAAGTCAGTGTGGTTTCAGAGCCAACAGGAGTACCACAGACATGGTATTTGTTCTCAGACAACTGCAAGAGAAGTGTAGGGAACAGAACAAAGGTCTCTATGTAACCTTTGTCGACCTCACCAAGGCTTTTGATACTGTGAGCAGAAAAGGTCTGTGGCAGATTTTGGAACGTTTAGGTTGCCCCCCAAGTTCCTTAAAATGATCATCTCACTCCATGAGGATCAGCATAGCCAAGTCAGATATTGCAACACATTTTCTGAGCCCTTTCTAATAACTAATGTTGTGAAACAAGGCTGTGTTCTCCCACCAACCCTATTCAGAATCTTTTTCAGCATGATGCTCCAAAAGGCCATGGTAGGCCTTGATGATCAGGACAGTATCTACATTCAAAATCGTACTGATGGAAGCCTTTTCAACCTAAGGCGACTGAAGGTCCACACCAAGACCTTAAACCATCTTGTCCGGGAGCTGCTCTATGCTGATGACGCCACCCTTGTTGCCCACACAGAAGCAGCTCTGCAGCGTTTAACATCCTGCTTTGCAGATGCTGCTGAGCTCTTTGGGCTGGAAGTCAGCTTAAAGAAGACAGAAGTTCTCTATCAACCTGCACCTCAGGAAGTCTTCCATCATCCCCATATCACCATTTGCCAATCAGAGCTCAAATCAGTCCAGCAGTTTAATTACCTAGGTAGCCTCATCTCCTTGGATGGTAAGATTGACGGAGAGAGAGACAACACGTTAGCAAAGGCATATAGTGCTTTTGGAAAACTCCATAAAAGAGTATGGCGTAACAAACACTTGAAGAAAAGTACCAAGATCAGTGTTTACAGAGCCACAGTGCTGTCTACTCTCTTATATGGTTCCAAATCATGGTTCATCTACCGTCACCACCTGCGTCTCCTAGAACGCTTCCATCAACGCTGCCTCCGTACAATCCTAAACATCCACTGGTCAGATTATGTGACCAATACATCTGTTCTAGAACAAGCAGCAGTCACAAGTATTGAGGCCATGTTACTGAGAACGCAGCTGCGATGGGCAGGGCACGTCTCCAGGATGAAGGACCACCGTTTCCCTAAGATCCTGCTTTATGGTGAACTTGCCACTGGCTGCCACAAGAGAGGAGCCCCGAAGAAAAGATACAAGGACTCCCTGAAACAACATCTCAGCCTTGGCCATATTGATGAACATAACTGGTCTACTCTGACCTCAAATCGGGAGGTCTGGAGACACACCATCTATAACGCTGCTGTTTCCTTTCAGAACGCACACAGGATCACTCTCGAGGAGAAAAGAGAATGCAGAAAGAATCATGTCTTGTTGATACCACCTAAGGAGTCTTTCTGCTGTGGCTTTTGCAATCGGATATGTGTATCTCATATTGGTCTCATTAGCCACCAGCGTGCTTGTAACAAATGTAGATAGAGCCTTCCTAAATCTTCGTTCACGAAGCCTGGCCATGATGATGAGATAAATAATTTCTAAACATGCTATTCACAAAGCTTCTAAGGGATTCCATCAGTGGATGGATATCTCATAGAATCATCTGCATAAGGCTTAGAAAGTGTGAAAGTACACAGAACAAGTTGTTCAGATGTGAAGACTGATTTCTGCAGTCTTTGGTCTATGTTCTCACATGATTTCAATGGAAATTTTGGTAAAGTGATAACTAAGAGCCCGTTATATTGTACCCATATAATTTACATTCCTTAGCTACTTTCAAATACCATGTTTTGAACAGAGAGAAGTGGCAGAATGTCAGATTAATCTCAGAAGGGCCAATCTGTCAGACTATCTAAAAAAATTATTATCCCTCTTAATACATGCCTAATTTGCTTGCTTTGAGTTGTGGGTGGTGTTGGAGACCATGTGAAAATGAAGTATTGGAAAGAAAAGGATAAAAGGCCTATTTAAAAGAATTAAAATAATTACACTTTTTCCGTGAACACTGCAAAAGGGGGAATGCAGAATATTCATCTTATTTTACAGCCATATTGAAAGACACTTAGTACATTCTGGGGTTTTGTAAGGGAAAAAAAAAAGGAAAAAAATATTATGACTACTAACAAAAACATGGGGGTTTTGTTTTTGATTTTTTTACCAGATGCATGCTGGTATCCCAGGTATCTACATATATAGCAAAGGATCTACAGGGAACCTGTACTGTTCTGGAACATTTGAAGGCAAAGTGACAGCCAATTAAAATGGCATTAAACATTTATGTTAAGGGATCTGAATCATCTCCTTCTACATGAAATGCTCACAGTGAAGATACAATTTAGGAGCCAGAATTAGGTAGCCTGAATCCTGCATGCTATAAGTTACAGATTTTATACACCAGATATTGCACTGAGATTCTAAATTGTCCTCGGAAAATTTATCACTTGACAGTGAATTGTTATTTATAGCCAGGAGTTGGAGAAGCTATGTAATTTTTTGTTTTGTTTACGTTTTTCATTAACTACATGTAAATGATCATTCAAACAACTTACCCTCCCAGCATAATGCATAACAGTGAAGGTGGATCCCAGATCCTTTGGGGCAAGGTTACCATTTCCATCTTTTGTGGAGGAATATACTGTATTTGTGTCTGATGTATCCAGGTAACACTGAATGCGTTTAGAAAGACTTTGTTCCACTGACCAAACAGATTGGCTTTCTTCATCCAGCATTGACAAAAAGCCTGATGGTTTCTGAAATGAAAAATAGATTTTTCTCATTTTATATAGGAGCAGTAGAATTTCACTTGTTCCTTGTATAGTAACACACTGTGTAATTTATTAAACAGAAACACATATCAACTCAAAGAAAAGGAAAAATAAAAAGATTAAAATATTTTGGTAAGTGTTCAAGGCTATGCACAGAAGATAATTATATAAGAGACGTAAGGAACAATATTTCAATTGCCAAAAATGGTCACTATTGACAATCTTCTAGGAAACTGATTAAGTTACTTCCTTCCTAGAAATTGTACTCAAGAAACTCACTTCAGTTACTTAAGAAACTGTCAGGCTTTCAACAGAGACTCGTCAGTCCTACAGCTGCATTAACAACATGCCATGACACACAGATGCCACGCATTAATCGGTACAGACAAGGAGTTTCTGGTGCATCTTCTTCATCCCTGGACTGTTAGTAAGCCCTGTTAGCCCCTGAGCTACAGTCTCTTTGGACCCACAACCTTATCTGAAGATTCATAAATCGGAAAATGCAAGCAGGGTTGTATTAATCTAACAAGCAGAGACAGTGTATAAATATACATGCTGTAAAATGGATCTGGAAACTACCTGAAAGAAAAAATCCAAGGCTGCAGTATGGTTACCAGGAGAATACACTGTTTCCATGGCAACTCCCTCTTGTACACATTCAGCTTGCTCTTGTAAGAAAAGCACTTCATTGATGTACTGGTGTATCTTCTCATTGGTCATGTTGACACACAACTATTGTAAAATGAAGAAAAACAAGCATATTAGAAATTTACTGGATAATTCATTGATGTAGGTTTTACTGCACATCTAATATTGAATTTGATGAAATGTCAATTCACAATATGTTATCTCTTGGTAGATCATAGATTTAGCAAGACCCTAGGGAAATTTATATTTTAACAGCTATTACTATAAAATTGGGAATACACAGATTTCTGCCTGCACAGTTCATTACGAATTCCACATAAGAATTATCAAATACCAGCATTATCAAATATAGTGCAAATTTACACTAATTCCATTGATCAAAGTGGGGCAACTTTACTTATAAATTGGTACATTTAATATTCTTCTACATTTTATATTCAGGAAGCCTCTACAAATGTAATGTGCTTTTAGAAAAAAATAACTACATATTTGTTTAGGATCCTGACTCTGCAGTTATTTCAATGCTAACAAAGACATTCAAACTCTGTTTCCACATATAATGCCACCAAAGTCTAAAGCAGTTTCTGAAGAACTCATTCTGTTTTACCCAAATACATGTTATAAAACACCTAGGGATATTTTACTAGTGTTGCTCTCCATTTTAGAGACATTCTAAGGGCAGGTTGGCAAGAAAACGGTGTTCAGTTGTAAAGTTCAAAGTCTGAACAGATAAATAATGTAGAAGCTTCTCAAAAATTTTTTTTGATTGCCATATAGGAGGTATAGTGCCAGTTTTGCAAACTAATAGATTCATAGAAATCCGATTTTCAATTAAAAACAGGTGGGAGTTGTATCAGCTTATTTTGGGTCTTTTTGTATTTTATTCAAAGCTCACCTGCAAAAATAGGTAAATATTTAATAACCTTGTGGAATAAATGTTTTAACTGTTTTATTGACATTGGAGTGGAAATTTCAGTGGAAATTCTAAAATCTTTTCCAGTGCTATACCATCTGTGACCAAGAAATTAAGAAAACAGAAACTCCTAAAAGGGTGGAAGAACACTTCGTACAAGAAATGATGCAAGGAATGCTTGCACACAGTCTCTTTTCAGACTAAACTAGTCACGTATTTGTCTTGGCCATAAACTATATCTTTCATGAATAAAGTGTGTAAAAGCAATTCCACCAGCATATTAAAAAGTATGAAGTATTTATATCAATCCTAAAATTACCTGGCTTAACATCCAGATGAAGAAAGAGAACCCAAGTAATGTGTAATAGCTGCCTGAATTTTCCATTAACACATTATGTAAGTATAGTCAACTTGCACTTGTTATACAATGAAATAGATCAGTGTGAATAACAGTAAGAAGAAATAAGACAAACCCCCATTTTACAACCAAATGTCTATTATTAACTGTTTTTACCAATGCATGATAGTGCAGACAAAAGACAGACTCAAATAAAATCATTATTTCTTTCGAAGTGGGATTTGTGACGGTTCATATTAATATCTTATTTTACTAACAATGGAAGTATACAATAGGTTTACACTATCTACTATTTCAATAGAAAAGACAGCTTTTTTAAGCTGTGGCAGGCAAAACATTCTTTACTGGTCACTTTTGGAATTCTAATTCTAACTACAAAATCTTTCCAAAAGCTTCTTAACATTATAAGGCAGACAAGCTTATAATTTGGAGGATATGGTAAAGCCTTAAAGTGATGCATGCTGTGTACACCTTTATTTGCAGATGAGTTATTTAGAGGACCAAGTAATTCAATTTTACACAGGTATATTTTACTATAAGAAAAGTTGTCAAAATCCCTATAAACTCAATCTTACTTTTAGTCTTGAGCCAATCTCTTTAAATACATTAGAAAAAGAAGAAAGTACCTGAGAATCTGACTGTGCAGCAAAATTATTGAACTACCAAGGGAAAGACTGTCTGAGACATCTTAAAAAGATCTAATAAATAGCACTGGTTTTAAGTGCCAAAAAAAAAAAGGAATAGTAGTTTATTAAAACATTCATGCTTGGATGATAAAAGAACCCCCACAATTTTAAGTTCTACTGATCAGTGTATTATGGCATACACTGGTGTACTTCTTACCAACATAAGCAACACTGTCATTCAGATTGGCAGACTGATGACAGTAAGGTACTGCAAACCCAACCAGAAATCAAGTTCAAGCACTTATACAAACTGCAAGCTACTCTCTCTAGCAGTGGCTGAGAATAACAGCTCAGCAGAATGAGAACCAGGACGCCAGCCTGGGCCTGCTGCAAAGCAAGACATTCTGATCCTATCATTCTCCATTTCATTGTTTTATACAACCTGCTGGGAAGAGGAAATAAAATGAGTATTTCAAATTAAAAGTTTGACACCAGTTGACATAACAGTTACAACAGCTGAAATGTAGAAGTGGGATGAAAATGAACTAAAGTAGCTTTGTAACTCAACTTCTTTTGCTTCATGTCTCCTAAGTATTACATAAAACAATGATGTATTTTCTGTCTAAAGATCCGAAAAGTTCAGAGACCTGAATTTTTTAAAACATGCATTTAATTGCACCCATGAAAATTAGATGGAAATATAGCAGTAATAAAAAAAAAAATCAAAGAAATTTTGACCTAAACCAAGTATTTACCTTTAAGAACTATATATTTGTTTTACCTTGCAGCAGTACTTAACATGACTTATGGTACTTTTTGTCATTAAACATTGTTAAACTGTTCTTGACATTCATCTCATGGGCTCCATTTTATATCTCTTCTGTATGGCTTTCTACCTTCTCTTCTCTTTCTTTCTAATCTTAACTCACTATCACGTCTCAGTGAAAACAAATACACCATATATTTGTCCAAGTCTTCTTTAAAAAGTCCTTTTAGAATATTTTAGAAGAAAAAATATTCTTGTTCAAGTATAGAGAAAAAACAACTTGCAGCATCACCCAAATTGTAGATTTTGGAAGAAATTATAGTGGCATATACTGTAAAAGCAGTAAATATTCATCATATTAAACAGTGTTAGTTTGATCTCTCTTTTACCGCATTTGACCAGTTTGCACTATTTATGCTAAATAAAAATTTAGGTAGAATACAAAAACTGTACTGTGCTCTAAAGACAGAAAAGCGCCTGTGACTAATGAAATTTTCCTGCTCTCCACTCTGTTCACTTTTCCTGCTCTTATGTCTATTTGAAAAGGCGTAACCACAAAAGGGAATTTGTGAAAAGAAAACTTGGTGACTGTCAATCAGTGAGGAAAGGATGGATATAAAGACCTTCTGGAAAGCTCATTTACATCCTTTGATCATGCAGAAGGATTAGCTCTCCCAGGGTATGTGTATTCAGAGCACAGAGTAAAGCTTACAGTTGTCGTATCAATACATCTATCGTGCCTGTCGTGGTTTGAATCTTGTTTTCCCCCAGAGGCTAAGAAAAGTGGTTGACCCCAAGGGGTGGAAACCCCTGGAAGTTTTGAAGTTCTGCCCAATGGGCACTCCTGCAAAACTGTCAACATTCCACAAGCTCACTGGAAGAGATGAGTTGTAGTTTGGGTTGTTGAGGAGAGGTGGCCATGTTGTAGAGCCACGAGGAAGGGGCTCTGAGCCTCTCAGGGCCTCTGGGGCCTCCCAGCCCCGGTTGGGGGGACTGCAAAGACCTGGAACAGTGCTAGACTGGACTAAGTGTCTGTAGTTAAGTCGGGGGATGTTTTCTCCATGGGTGCAGAGCAGCAGCCGGCACTGACCAGAGAAACGGTGGCAGAGAGCCAGGACAGATAACACCTGAACTGGAGGAGCAGCAGAAACAACATGCAGCACCGCAGAGAAGACTCCTGGAAAGGTAGAGAGAGAGAGAGCCAGCAGCTGAGAGACAGAGTTCTGGGGGTAAGACTGTACCAGCCCCCCAAAACTCCTTTGAGATCCCTCTGAGAAAAGAGGGAGATGGACTCCTATTAAGGAGAAGAGTTTTAGACATGCAACACCAGAGAGAGAGAGAGGAGCTAAGAAGCTCAAAAGACGTCCCAGAGCTGGACCGGGACGGCCAGATGGAATGCTGGGGGAGTTGACCTTGGCTCCCCCCCTTGCACTGCTGCCACGGTGGCAGCCTGAGAGACAGGGCACAGAGGCCCTGCAAGGAGCTGAGTCTCCTGGAGATACCAGACCGTCACGAAGACCCTCCTGTGTCTTCGTGATATGACGTGGTGATACGACCTTGTCTGGGGTTACGAAGCCCACGGAAGACCCCTCGGTTGGAGGCGATGGGGCCGAGGGAGCTTGGATACCTCCCTCGTGAGTGCTGGTAGAAATCCAGCCACAGCTGCTGCATGCATGTGAAGAAGACAGACTGCTGCCTCAGAAGATCCTGCTGTTCAGAGACTGAAAGGGATCTGTCCTTCTTTCCCTCCTGGACTTTTATTTGGAGGGGGAAAGAGACCTGATCCATTGTAAATACTATATGTCATGGTAGAGATAGTTGTGATTGTGTGTATAATGTGTTATAGTATTTATTTGTACAGTCATTGTAATATATTCCCTTTCTCCCACTTTGAGTCTGGCGTATTTTGTCTGGGAAAACCCATCTCACATTAGGTTGAGATGTGGGAGGGGGAATGGAGCTAGGGAATTGGATTTTGGGGCTATCTCAAACCATGACAGTGCCCTATGTTGTGGCCTGACATAATGATGCTACAATGACAAATTTAATCTGCTAGAATGCTCTAGCATTTCTCAAAAATGTAATTTCTAAGATAATGAAAAGCAGAATCATCTTCTTTTTCCTGAGGTTAGACTCACCTAAGGTTGATACTCACTGATTTTTCAGAAGTATCTTCATTGCTGTTCCTCTTTATATCTGCTACCCAAATATTTCAACGTCCTTTTCTTTATGTGTAGTACCAATCAGAATATTTCTAAAGAATTTATAACAAAACCAGGACCCGTAATGTTTTTTTCCATTGCTTATTAGGGTTAATAGGATCTAACACAGATTCTCCATGCAGCTCCAACACAAATTCAAATGTAGTCCTTCCACCTCTGTCAGAAGATGTTTATTTCACTGGGAATCCATGTCGTCTCTGGGGTCAGTTGCCTTTAGCTGATCTGTGTTCCGCAAATGACATAAAAGTGCTACATTAAAACTTTATTACAGATGACTGTCACCTGAGAAGCCTTCCACAAAGGAGGGTCTGAAAAGCCCCTCAAAAAAGGGGCACTATTCAATAGGAAGTGGAATAGTCCCCCACTTGATTTTGTATATATAAAAGTATTGAACAAACAAGAAAACAAACCTCAAATAACAACAACCTTTTCTTGAAAGAGTTTGGAATTGTTCTGAGACTAATTAATTCTGAAATAGTTTTAGAAATAATTTTTTCACTCATAATGCTGACCATAAACTAAGTACTGTAGGATAAAAATGGGTGCCACTGTGGAAAAGTAAGATATCAGATAATAAATGTCCTTGTGCAGCATTTCACTAATCAACCACAAACTGAATTGAGCTCAGAATCTCAGTTTGAGATAAATTATTTTATTTTTGTCCACAAGGCATCTACCATAAAAGAATAAAGAAAAAAATACACACTTTAATGTCAGGTACATGATAAGCCAGCTTTAAAACTGAGTAACACTGTTTTTCCAGTAGCTGACTGGAACACTGGACAGACAATAGTGTCCTGTACAAATCGAAAGAAAAGTGTGCACTAGAAAAAAAGACCAAAGAGACTTAGAGGGAAGAGCACACTATGACAAAAGCCATGCAGAGTGTAAGATCCTCAGGAACTGGGTCGAGGAACAAATTAAAACACAGGATCGCCAGGGCCCTGAGGGCAAGAATAGGCTTTTACAGCCCTCCTCATCTTTTCCTGGGATCCCCCAAGCCCTTCCCAGGGGCCAATCCCAGGTGACACCTTAGCATGGAGACTAGCAACTCTGACTTAAAAATATGTCATTATTTTTCCTTGTTAAATGCTGAATGTCTAATGTCTGAGACAATACAATTTAATATAAAATAATCTGTTATGGCTGTTTTGGCTAGGAAAGGTTACATGACAAAATGTAGTGTCAGCAGAGTTAACTACAGAAATAACACACTGACAAGTTAAAATCTACAACACCTAATAATAGACATAGGCAAAAATTTCAACACAGCTGGGTTCTACAATCTCTACTTCAGAGTCACAATGGTGAAGCAGAAAAGTCCTGAATGGGGCAGGCAATGGTCCCTGCTCTCAGATCCAGCTGGCTCCTGACATGAGAGATATGCTGCACGGAACTGCCATGGAAGTTGTGCCTCTCACAGAGCTCTACTGCATCACACAGATAATGTGCACATACTTTAATGGGTATAGAGTTGAATGGGAGTCAAGAGACACTTGACTGTTCCAGCGACCTACAGTACTAATCCAGATAAATCACTTATATTTCCTATAAAAAGAATAATATATGCACAGTTTCTTCTGCAAAATTTAAGAGGCCTACAGAGGCAAAATACTATCCAAGAGTTGAACATGTTATTTAGCAAGAACTAAATATGTTTTTCAGATTACCACTTGAATTAGACATCAGAGAGAGAAGATTACTGGAGTCCATTTTACTGCATTATTAGTCTTTATGATTAGAAAAAGTTTCTTCACCCAAAGAGAGTGTGATTAGGCAGTGAAACTGGCTCCCCAAGGAAGTGGTCACAGAACCAAGCCTGAGAGCGTTCAAGAAGAGTCTGGATGATACTCTCAGGCACAAGGTGTGACTGTTGGGGATGGTCCTGTGCAGGGCCAGAAGTTGAACTCGATGATCCTTGTAGGTCCCTTCCAACTCTGCATATTCTGTCATTCTATGATTCCACAACTACAGGCCTCCATTTTGTTAGAAAGACCTGACTTTCTGCAGGGGAAGGAAAGGCTATTCTTGCTGTCTGAAGTCTGGTTTCTCTCCTATAATACAGTTTTCTTAGAAAAAAATTGGGGGGAAATGGTACAGGCAACTATCCCTCCTGTTTATTGCTTGTTATGTTCATTGGTCATGAGTTTGTTCAGTTTGTGGTCAAAAAATACACTAGCATAAGGGTATAATGAAGATTGTAGCATTCCTCGACTGTATTATTCAGAGTTGTACTGTGAAGTAACCATGAATAAGATCTAACCTAGTTTTAAATTCTACTAGAAGAGAAGTAGATATTACTACTTTTAAAAAGGTGCAGATTAAATCGTAAACAAATATAGTCCCTCTCAAACAGGGAAACCTAGGAAAACATTGAAAATTAACACTGAAATCTGCAACTGCTATTTTTGGTAGAGCACTCATATTTCCTGAAATTACCACAAAATGAAAGTCATTTCTGTATAGAACAGGAAAGAGAAATCTGTGCTCACTTCTGACCATGTTCCACTGTGGCTGTAGACAAAGCTGTTCTGGCACAGCAGGTATGCAGCTGCTCTAGGAAAACACTGTTCTCAAGCTAATGATCAATGCTAGGAAGTGACTGTAAATTGTAACTGGGTGAGATAAAAGTGTACTGTAGTAATTTACCACAGCTCAGCTGACAAACAGTACCTCACTGAGTCCTGGCAATTCAGAAGTTTTCAGTCTTTATTGAGCAATGACTCTTTCAGACTGTGGCTTCTAAAAATACTGCTTCTTACGTTTCAGCTTTTAAATTTCATACCAAAAATCAGAACTCCACTCACTATTGCTTATTCCACACACTTATTTACTGTTATTTTAGAACTACACATCTTTTTTTTTGGTCTTATAAATATACTGTACCATACATGTGCTATAGAATGAAAACTTACCAATGCTCACCAAGTACAAGGAAAACCTAACACTTAATTAAGAATGACTTCCTCTTCGTAATCATCTAAAAAACTTTTCTACTGACAAGCTGTCAGTCACATTGTTTTGCCTGCAAAAGTTATCAGACTCCTGGTGTAGACATAATTAATCTTACTTTTCTAGTCCTTTGACATCTATTTTTCTGTGTTGCCCATGAGTCGTTCCTAGACCAATCCTGTGTTTGACTTCGACATTTCAATGCTCGAATGTCTTGTCATTCCAACACATACACTGGAGTTTCTACCTGGTTTATCTATTGTTGTCTGCCTGAAAACAACAGTATTGCTGTTCTGTCTTAAGATGCAGTTTTTTAAAAAAAGTTTTTTTAAAAAAAGTTTATTAAAATGAATTGCTTAAATGCACATGTGATTTAGTACCTTATTGCTCTCTTAATTATGATATTAGACTATCTATCAACTAATCTGATATGAAGAATCAGAAGGATTCACACAGCTACTTGGAATGTGTCCAGTCTTGGGCAATCAGGAAGTTTTATTTTTTCTTGAAAACAGTTGTAATTTTTTTTCCCAAGAAAGCAGGAAAACAGATATCACACAGAATGCCTTATCATATGCTAATTTGAATCAAAAGGTTCATTTTCCCCAAAATTACTTTTGTAATACCATTTAAAAATATTCTAATCTAAATTTGATTGAAAAATAATTTTTATGGCTCCACCACTGTCTGGCTGCAACATTTAATGTTAACATTCTGTGATCACAAGCCTTGACACTGGGCATGTTTGCAGACATGATGCAATGTTTTGCATGAGGACCCTATCTGGGCTAATAAGACTGTTTATTGTTAGGGTTAACAAGTCCAGGCAGAATACGGAACTAGGCTAGACTGCTAGACTGTTCCAGCTTTGAAGTTCAGGCTGTTTTGGGTATGTCTGCATGATTACATTGTACCATGTGGCAACACAAACTAGTTCTTTTCATTGATACTGCAACCTATCACTTCAGGAATCAGGTATGTTAATTGCATTACAGAGTTCAAATAAGAATGAACTCTGTAATTCCCTCACCTCTATTCTGCCTTTTCAGGAATGCAGTTAAGTAGATTCTGAGATAATATTCAGATTATTACTCAATATTATTCAACAAAATGCCTTCAGTCCAGGTGGAGGGACAGTAAGTGTCTCTTGAAATATATTTATTTAGAAAAAATAAAATAAAAATGCAAAGTTGACTTTGAAATAATCATTTTTGCTATGCAGAAATCATAAATTACTTTTTACTCATTTTTCTTTATATCTCTTTTTTTTTTCCTTCAAGTATCCTCTGCAGTCATTAAGCACAAAATTACTTACCCCAGAAGTTGGAATTCAAAGTATTTCATGATGCAATTGCAGATCTTATATGAGTTTCATAACCAAAACACAATGCAGAACAGAGTCAAAGGAAAATAACTAGTAAGTACCAAGATGCACCCCTCTCTTTTGAGAAGTATTTAAATTGCATAGAATACTTTATCCTTATTAACAAGGAGGCTTTATGGATTTTTTTTCAGATATTGTCTGTTAAAATGTTTTTAATTTTTCACTCTGTATTTTCCCCCAAAACAGGCATTCACACTGAGTAAATGACTGAATTTTGGCACACATCAATAGTCCTTAATCCAGCAAATGTTCAAGCAAGGTAGAACTGTAGCAGCAAAAAGAACATTGTGAGGGGGGAACTGCAATATATTTTATGGCCTTCTTACATGCTCTTTCAAAGGTACTGGTAAACCCATCATGCTTGCACTTTCAAACATTTAGAAATTGGATAGCAATGTAAACATGCTATACAGGTTGAACTAATGTGGCTCTATGACTTCTATTTCATTAGAAAGAAGTTGAGGCATAAAACAACGGATTAACTGGGATGAAGGGGTAAATTCTGATTTCAAAAAATAACAAGTCCTTTGTTGCTGATGATGCCATTCTATTCTTTTCTATGCTTTGATTTTCTATTCTGTTTTCTTCTGCTACATTACAGAATGAATGAACAACTGAACAACTGACAAACAACTGAACTCCTTCAGTGTGTTGTGTAAAGTGACTTATGTTTTCTGAAATACGTAATTCACAAGAGCTTTGGTGTTCAGAGACTAATGTTGAAAATAGGCAAACAGCTTAAAGAAAGTTTGATACTTAAATGGATCTTTAAGCATTTAGTGAGCTAAATTTCAATTTATTTTACATGGATGCAATTCAATTTTTTGAAAAGTGATGTGTTGTAAAGTCACACAAAGGTGAATCTGCCAGTAATGGCACTTAGCATAATGTAGCATTTTCATTCTATTTTTTCTCCAAGGCATCTGAAGACCTTTTGATCTTTCTTCCAGTTCAGCGTATTGTCCTTCTACTCACTGATCTAGTTGAAATATAACTTCCACAAGCATGAAAACAGACAACACTATTTCCCTCAGATTGTCTTTCAGTGTTGATACTATCCTTCTTCAAAGTCATTATGGTAGATATTTACTAGATTATTTTATAATCATCAACAACTGTACAAAGATCTGGATATAACTCACACACATATAGGCTGAACGGGAAAAAAATATTTAAGAGAAAATTTTCACCTTCATCTATATTCATATTCTGATCAAAACACTGGTTAGTTAAACATTCAGCAAAAAATCAACACTTACCTGTTCAAAAGTATTCTTTTGAAATTCTTCAAATCCAAAAATATCTAATACTCCAATTTCAAACACCTGGTCACTGGGAAGAAAAGACATTACCGATAATAAGAATTCAAGCAAGTGAATAATACATCTACTGTTTCTGACAGAAGTATGTCTGTTGTGGGACACAACCAGGTTGTATTTCAAAAACACGGGATGAAATACACAGCAGAACATGTACAGAACAGAATCAAAATTCTACTCACCAACCTACTGTATTGAATGGAAATAAAAAAGGAGGGTTCAAGATTGTTTTAGCAGTCATGTTAAAAACTAAATTTGTGAGATAAGGAGAAAATCTTAACTTCTTTTAAGTCCAGTTTCTAAATGTATAGGTACCCATTTGCTCATATAAGAGATAGACATTTAGGAGAAGTTTCAAAAATGCTTGGTTGCACTCAGTTACCCTTTCCAGTTTATACTTCTTTGGCAGTCAGAATCTCAGTGTACTTCAAGGGAAACCTCTTAAGCCCAAGCCCAAGCATCAAGTAGAGGCTGAGAGCTCGGGCTGCACAAGAGGTTACATGTCTCCTGGGAAAGAACAGTCAGGGTTCAGGCTTGAAGAAGACAGATGTTTCTTCTCTGTATATATAAAAGAGTACTTGTTGACAGTGCATCTAATTTGTCCTGTGTCACTGCATGCATTCAGGGAAGGGTTTTTATTTTGGCCAAGTGGAAGGATTAGGGCAGAGCAGTCACCTAGGATTTGGACAGGAGAAATGGGAAAGGGACGGAGGTGTGTTAATATTCTGTACTTGGGACTGAGTCACTGTAAACCTGATCTGGAGAGGAAACTAAGTTCACTACAGTGAGCAAAATGAATGTTTTGGGATATTCTGTTGCCCATTTTGCAAGGATTTGAGAACTCCATATGAACGATCTTGGCTCACTGAGGCTGGATTTTTTTTAATTTTCTTCACAGCATTATCAGATAGAGAACATAAAAAGTGGGTTGCAGTCAAAAAGTTGCTGCAGTTTGCCTATGTGAATGCATGGGACTTTCTCCAGAGTAAAATGATCTGCAGCAGAATGAAGCACTTTGTACTATAGCTGATGGCTTTCCGGAACAGGGAAAATCAGCAAAGGAAAAATCACTCAGTTTCCTGAGAAAGGATAAGGATGCTGTCTAAAGCAGGTAAGTTTTCCTTTGTCAACATAATTTGCAAACTTATGGGTTTATATGCATGCAAATAATATAGCAGGCTGCTGGTTCTGAAATCTACTTTTCCATCCACATTTTTTCTCTACGTTCTATGTTTCCTCTATGTCTAAATCTATGTGTATGTCAGGGTATAGACGTAAAGGAGAAAAAGGTGAACCACTGTTGAAGTACTTGAGTATAGTTCTGTTGCAGTCATTGTAACCACTAACATTTCATTAGGTAACAATCCAGCCCTCAAAATAAATTCCCATATAACAAACCAAAAATGTAAAATCATTAAAGGAAAGCGCATTACAAAACAAGGTGGGAAAACAATCCTCAGGGACAAGTAGAGCCTTTTCCAGAAATCATACTCAAGAAGTCCGTCTTCATTTTCTAAGGCACACTAGTTCAATGCACTACTGATTGTCACAAGACTGGCTATATGCGTAAATGTCAGACATAGATTGTTACATAATAAATATAGTCTAGAAACACTTTGTTGGGCAAGAGAGGTTATTGGGAGGTTGATTAACCTCCAAGGGAATTTCTACAAAAAGCATAAAGCTTTATCACCACCTCCATCTCTAGCAATGACTCCAATTTAAATTGTGTTTTAAAATGTAAACCTCATTCACAACTGCTCCTGATTGGAATAAGGTGTACGTTCCTTGTTGCAATGTGTTTTAAACAAAACCTATCCCTTTCTAAAAAGAATCAGATGTTTTAAAAACAAACTACCTCAGAGAAACAAATATTGAAAATCCAGAATTATTATGCTATCTAAACAGGTTTCATTAAAAAAAAAAAAGAGCAGTTTGAGATTTTGGAATACTTGGTAAGTTTTCCTTTTTTTTTTTTTTTCCCCTCCCACTTAGATATAGCCTTCCTTACAGGAAGGCAAAATAGGAACTCCTATGTAACATTGTACAATGGCTAAAATATTGCATTATATTTTGCAGTTTTTAAGAACTACTTAACACAGAAGAACCGCTTATCCTTTATCTGTCTAATTCGGTTAATAGATTTGAGGCTGGGTTGTTTATATGGCAGTTGAGTCCATGATTGTTATTTTGTCATATTAGTCTCTTTTACTTTCCCTCAAAGAATATATAAACATTTGCATAAGGAAAAGACCAATACAAACTGACTTAATGAATTATTACAAGTCAGGCTAAACATGAACCTGGTCCTAGTTTCTAAAATTCTGGGTAAAATTCTTAGCAGCCAGCCTACTGCCTACCTCAAATAACATTCCTTATGAAAACTGTGATATTTGCAAGAAATATCTTGACTTGTTGAAGATGCATTTGTTGACAGGAAATCATGTCATCCCAGTGTTTTTATAAATGCCCCTCGATAATCTTGGTCTAGTATTCTTAGGAGATGCATACTCTACATGAAAAAAGCTAGAGGTTTTACATAATTAATATCTTGCCTACGGGGCAAATATAACAGAACAAGGCTCTATATCCTCTACAAAAGTGACATTTTACTATTACATTGTGGTATTTATGTGCAAAATCTCTCCAACCATGATAGTAATTTTCTGTATTAAATTATTGCTCAAATTTTGAAAACTAAATAACAACTGACAGCACAACATCAAAATTAAAAGCATTGTTTTATATGTAGCTGCAAATTACTTTGGGTTTTTTAATATTTCTTCTCGTTTTTCTCTTTTTTATACCACTTTTCTTCTCAGAAGGAGGGTTCATATCTGTTTTTATTGGCTAGCTGTCAATCATATTAATTCCAGCAAAATTACTTTCCTTAAATTAATCATAGCAGAGACTCTCAAGGCAAAATAAAGCATGAATGATCCCATGTTTACAAATGAAAGGTCATGTCACCAGTTTCTAAAAGAACAAATATCAGAAAAAACCACTTTTTGTTCTGAAAGATCCCCTTCTTTTATTTTTTATTATTTTATGGTTACTAAACATCACTGACACATTTCCTTATTACATTTCAAATATTCAGTATTTACTATGTAAAAATAAAAGAACTATAGTTTTAGTAGGGACTGAGACTTTGATTTCAAGTTTGACAATATTTCCTAGTATACAAATTAAAAAAAAGGAATTTGCCAACATTTGAAGAACTTTGTTATCTCTTAGACCAGTACATAAGTTTGAATAGTTAAAAACAAGCACGGATGTTCTCTATAACTCATTTTGGCTTTCTTACTTACAAAACAGTATTTAAACTGATAATATTTTTCAATGCCTCCAATTTTGCCTCTTTTTCCTCAGAATGACATCTCTGTAAAGATGTCCTTACAGACTATCTTTTTGATCTTGTACGCTTAACAGTTGTATTATAAAGAAACTACATCGAAATTCTTGGCAGTTCCTAAAAACAATACACATATGGAAGACATCCTGTCTAATGATCTACTACCTTGGTAGACTTCTTGCCATTCATCAAGAGATGCTCTTGAACCATTTGCCTTTCCTGGCAAAGCGAACAGAACACCCTTTACAATATGTCTGACCCATTGCTTCAAACAAACCTACAGAATGTTATTTGATCAATTTTGTTTTCATCACAGGTGATTCTTAGTTCTGGTGTCAGAAACAGACAAGTAAAATCATTCTGTGTTACTGGCAAACCTTTCTTTTGCCTCCAGCAGGAAGCTAGACACTCTGGTGAGATACATAATGACAAAACATTTTTAGGTGCAGAAAGCTCCGAGTTACTCAGGTATGGTACCTTTTTCCATTAGCTACATCCATAGAAGAGAAATGTGATATATCACTAGTTGGTCTACAAATAGGAATAAAAATAAGATTGTGAAGTCCTCAAACTCTAAAAGAGGGAACCTCATAAATACTGGTCCTATTAAGTCAATGTAGATATAAGAGAAACATTCTTTTTTTAAAGTTCTGCATCTGTCATTTGTGTATTTACCATTTAAAAATATGCCAAGACACTTGAATTTTGCGTTCATAAGAAAGATCAGTTGAGCGTGTGAGATGTTGAACCTTGATTAAGTCATATGCATATGATCATCTAATTAGGTCTACTGTCTTAGTTTGTTAGTTTGATTCTACTGAGATTTCCTTTTTTTTCTTGTTTCTTTAATTTGTTTCTTGACTGCTCCACTGATGCACGTTAATTAGCACTCATTTTTCCACGACACCACACTGGATAGCAAAAGCATTGAACTTAGCAGATGATAACCTAGAAAACATTCTTAGAACATTTAATTCAGTGATATTTATACATTTTTTTGAAGGCCTTTGAATAAAGTTCTGTTTTTAATACCCTGTGCTAAGGCCGCTGTTTTGGGAAGAAAGAACAAGTATATTTCACAGTAAAAAAACACCAGGCAGTGTTTTGAATGTGTAAAGACTATCATTCTGTACTGTCAACTCTTAAAAGGCTACTAATTTCAACCATGTCACCCTATACAAGCAAATACATAAACAGATGTGTTACACAAGAAACAACTTGAAGGAATGGTCGGTGCCTTAAAGATCCAAGCATCATGGTCATACTCTCATAAAATGCTTTAAAATTCTATCACTATGCATTAAATTCCTCCACTTAATGGAATTATGTTTCTTTTATGGATCTGGATTTGAATAGAAAATGGTACACCTAATAGTTTATAATGGCACTCCTACCTGTCAGTGTCATCTTGACTTTGAAGATAGCAGTTGATTGTGTTGACTAAAAAGCTAAATAGACGACCATATAGGGATTTCGCCAAGAGATCCCGGTAAAAATTTGCAATCTCTATAGTGTGCCTCCGTACAATCATGTCTCCTATGAGAGAAAGCAGAAAATGGAGATGAAAGCATGCTGTGAAGTTCGCCTTAAGTAATTTTAGTTACAGTAAATTTAGCTACAGTTACTTCTCCTTTGCCAAACATTTACACAGTGTTAGTTTTTTCTCTGAAGCCTCCAGTGCAAGATGAGAAGACTGTCAACACTCAAAAAATTTTCAGTTTGGAAATACGTGCCTTTATACTTTCTTCAAAAGAAATATGTATGAGTACCACAGAGAACTAGAATTTTACTGAATATATTTTTTCAGGTTTTTTTTTCCAAGACACTCCTGTTGACTTTAGTTCTCACTAATATTCTCTATTAATATCTAATCTGTTATCTTGACACACTTCTGTAAGATCAATCAAGTTAGTAGCCTGTCAGCATCACAATGTGAAACTCCTTTGCTGCATATTACAATAATTTGGTGGCTCAGTCTGATTTACTGCATGGCAGACAATCCTACATATTCCTCAGAGAAAATATTTACAAGGTCATACAAGACATAAGAAAAAAAATCATCAGCTTTTAAAATTCTCAAATCAGGTGGATCAGAATGCCATCAGGGCCGATCTACAAGAATTTAAGCTTGGAAAAGATTACCTTTAAAATACTGAACATCAGTTGTTAAGGCTGAAGCGAGTTCATCCGGTGAAACCTGTAGCATTCCTGCCACTGAAATGAAAAGAAAATTTAAAGAAGGACTGATTTGGGCTATATTGCATATTTCATTTCTTATAACAGATTTTCTTCTGCAGATGCTATTTTTGAATAGTGAAAGAATGCACACATTAAAGAAAAGGGTGCTGTCATAGGAGTAATCAAAATTAATGAGCACAAAATTGGATTACTATGATCAGTACTTTGTGAAGTTTGAACATCTCTGTATATTACATTACAGCTTTCTTTCCCCTTTAAAGATTACTCAGGACATTCCCCAGGGTTTGGCAAACTTTCTCTCCTACTAGAGTTAAGGTATGCTACTTATTGACATTCTGTATCCATAAGCCACTTGGAGGAGATTTGTAAGTGATCAAGAGGGCAAACTTCAAAGCATGGAAACAAGAGACCATTTTAAGACATGGACTTTGAATGTAAGGAATTCAATTCAAAGCAAATTGTTCAGCTGTTGACAAGCAGTGCAAAAGCACTTTAAAAGAAGATGGTACAAAGTGCACTGTTCAATTTCTTTTGGCAAATGATAGCATTAAAAATGACATTTAATTAGATAATTTCCGACACTGGCATTTTATTTCATCTCAATAAAAATCTGTAGTTTATGAAACATCCAAGTGAATTGGATACTATCTTGCCACAGTAGCTTATTTTTTTTTGTCTCCCTGGAATTATGTTTCCATCTGTCGGTGGAACAGCGCAACTGCCCTGCTGTGGGACCAAGCAGGCGATGCTCCAAGGTCATGTCCTACTGACCTTGTTCCAGTAGCTGCAGGTCTGACACAAATGCTGTCTCAGCGTCTGTCAGAGCCGTAAAGCGAATGTCTCCAAGATGTAGGATTGCTGAGAGAATTACAAACAGGTTCTCCACCTCCTGCACATATTTTATGCAGAATTAAAGATAAAGAAGAGATCTGTTGGGCACATCAGTGAAAGGCAATGCTTTATAAAAACACAAGTTCTACTACATTGTATCACTGGCATTTCCTAAGTTAAAAATTGCTAACAGTGTGAATTGCTAACAGGAAATCTGGATTTAGAAATCAAACTGGAACCTATTTAGGACATACACCAACAAAATTACCTTTTATTCCTTTTGTTTTAATGTAAGTCACATAAACTGCTAGGTTAAGAAAGTTTTTCAGAATGTGATTCAAACACTTAAATATCTTTAAGAGATGCATTATTTCTGCAAGAAATAAGCATATCACGTCCATAGAGAATTTCCAAAGAGACAATTTCTGTATCTGGGAATGGTAAGGTTTGTTTTTTCCTCAGGCAACTGCATTCACAAATAAAGGTTCTAGCTCTAAATTATAACAGGTTTTTGGTAGTAAAAGCTGTAATTAAGGTCTTAAAGAAACAAAAGCAACCTCCCTTGCCCTCACACTTTCCCTCCATAACTACATGCTCTTTTCTGATGTCTCCAGTATTATGAAGCAGTTACCTTTAAGGGTAGATTTTTCCTGGCCTCATTTTTATCACAGTAAGAGGAAAACTAACTTTCTTGGGTTGTTTTGGTTTGGTTGTTTATTTTTAAAATATTTTTAAATCCAAGAAAAAATATGACCCATGACATATGAACTTTAAACATTAAGATATAGAAAGCATTGTGCATTTTTGGAAGTTTTTTAAAGGTTTTTTGGAGGGTTTTTATAAGCGTTTCTTTACAATTGTAAAATGAGAATCCTGATATCCACTACAACATTACATGCCATTATGCATAGCAAAGTTAATTGATAATTTTAAAAATATTTTTGAAAAATAGTATTTGGAACCCGATTCTACCGAAACTGAAGAAGTGATGGTGAGAACTCTCACCACAATTTGCAGAATAAGATTAAAAAATACACTACTAATGAAATATTTGACCAATACATCCTCTTTATTCCCAAGTTTTCTTCTTCTTTTCTTCTTGTTCCTTTCCCCAATAACTATCAAAGGCCACTAAAAAAGTCTTTCTGGGATAGACTATAGCACCAACGCTGTTTAATCAAGTTTTATTCATACATTTTTAGACAAGAACTTCAATCTCTTACTGTATGAGACAGATATTAATAGGGCAACAGTATATTTTTCTATTACACAATACCAAAGCTGAAGATTCAAAAAGACCCAGTATATACAGGTGAAGTCTGAACAAGATAACTCCTAGAACAGAAGAACTGTCATGTTAATATGGCATTTAAACAAGGGTGCTATACCCTGCTCCTTGGGATGATATCTTAGGCAAGATGAAATGGCACACTAGTACAGCATTCTCCTTGTTTGTAAGTTAGATCATTCAGAACTGATTTGGGAATGACTGTACAACACTGAACGGCAGAGGGCTGGGACAGCTGTTTATTCTGGGGATTTCAGTAAGCCCTCAGATTTACTTCATATTCCAGATTCTCAAACACTTTCTCAGTGTGCTCTAAGATGTGTGTTCCCTCACCTTTAAAACAATTGTTTTTAATAAAAATTAACATATTTTTGAAGATACCATTAAAAACTGCTAAGGAATCTTTATGTAAGTCTTCAAAAAGATAATTTATCATTAAATGTGGCTAGATAGTCAAGGAATAATACATACAGACCTTTCCATGTACCTCAGAAGTAATGGGTAGAAATTTTAGGAATGTGTTTTACATATTCCGCTCTAATCTTCAATGCAGGAGATCAGTGTGCAGCACTCCAGAGTTCCACAGATTTCTAGCCTCCTAAATAATTATTCTAACACTGCCTGAATACAGAGGAGATTTAAAGATCGTTTACACTTTTTTAGGGTGCATATTTACAAAAATTATACGAGTTCTCATATTCATCCCTCCATTTCCTCTAATTTCTGTCCTCCAAAACCTCTTCTTGATTAATTTTCCAAATTATCTTCATTTGTTTTATAGGATAAAAGACAAACATAAGGCCTATCTTCTTGTTGCTTTTGAGGAGTTAAGTCAGCTCTTTCAGGTTACCCAGCTCTAATTTTCTTTGACTAAATATTTATTTACTTCTTTTCAGGTACTGCTAGCATATGTGTGTTTCACAAAATTAAAAAAGACAGGGAGATAATCAAGAAGAGGAAAAAAATGCCTGTGGATTTTATGAGATGTCTGTCACATGGGATTTGATTGTTTCTTTTTATCTATGTAATTTAATTGTTCAGAGTATTATACCTTGCAGCTGTGTAGTGAATCTTTAAGAATTAAACAGATTTACATTGCTGGTTCTGTGTCTAATTAAAAGTGATTACAGTAATTTCTCTGGAGTGAGCTAATACTGTATATTGTTTCAAGCTCTTAAACAACAGGGGGAAAAAAAAACCGAACCAAAAAAAGCGTTTCTTTTCCCTCCAAAAGGTTATCAGGGAGAGATCCATATGGGCTGTTTTTAACTACTATGATGATTTTAGCCACAAATACCATAAACTTGTGTAACTCACCAGACTATTAAATCCCAGAGCACCTAGAGCTTGTTTTAGTAGGATTAATTTCTCCCTGTTTTGAGGGTTGGCTGTTGACATCGTTTCTTCCAGTACAGTCTGGCTTAGATACCTGCAGAGAGGAAAAACAGCATATATGGCATTTACAAGGCTGGTGCATGATCAAACTTTTGAAGTTAAAATCTAGCTTTGCATTTCTAAGCAGAGGTTTATAACAGATTTTTCTCAGCCTTTGGAGAGAACAGTACCAGCAACAGAATATTCTGTATTTCTTTCTTAAACTTTTGCTTAAGACTCCCCCCAGCCCCAACTTTAGTCCTATGTGTAAGCTAAAACTTCAGATTGCCAGTTTTGCCATTCTTGCACTACCAGAGATTCCCCTTCAGAAGGAATATTTGAAGAGAACCTCTGATAACTCTGCTTTAAATTCCCCTCCTGTTGCTAGGGAATAGATCAGCTCTTAACTGCCACTATCATCATTCATTCCCTTAGCAGCTGAACGGATGACAGGTATACTCAGTATCTCTGTAACTAAGTAGTAACTAAGTACATGGAGTAGTAACTGTACAGCCCTTAAGTTGTACTGGTTTGCACACTGTGAAGCAAAAGGAAATTCTATGAACCTTCTCAAAAATAATGATTAGAAAAAAGAAAGAGAGACACCTAGTGCAGCAGCTAACTCAGGAAAGAGAAACACAGAAGCAACATGAGAAGTAATAGCACAAAACAGATTAAACAAAAACTACAGTAAAACAGATTACTGAAAAGTGCAGTAATCTAACCTTTACAACACTGTATTTTAACCCTCTTGAAATATGTCTATGAGCCGTATTTTTTAAAGTATTCAGGTATCTTCATACAGCTGAAATCACTAAGAATGAGGAGTCTGAATATTTGACGGGATCTGACTTTCAGTTACATTATGCAGAGAATGTAAGAAGATGTTTTCTTTTATCATTAGCATTAAATTATCATTAGCATTAAAATACACATTCATCACACAATCTACAATCTTCACAAACATCACTTACATAAACAAAAGAATTCTCCACATCTATATCCAAATAACACCATCACTACACAACAAAGGTGGGTAATTTGCACACACACTACCCCTCATCCCTTCATCACAATTGCAACAAAAATTCCCCAGAACCATTCTGCTCTCTACCAATGTTCGGTCCATGATCTGTCACGCAAATATGGGAAACAACATAGGTTTAAATTTTGGCAATGCTCGTTTATAATCCTATTCTAATAGCTCTATAGAGGAGACATAATTTCAAAATAAAACTCCTCCTAGTACAGCAGGCCTGGCAATGCTCTAGTAAAGGTGGTAGCTCTTATAAAGGTGGCCTTTTATGTGAATGTGTGTAGGAAGAATTATTTAGTATTTGCACTTTTCTAGCTGATAATGAGGTTTAAGTGGTACACACAAGGAAACACAAAGTGCACTTTTAGTGGACCAATACCAGATTTACAGTGTTGATTTCCCTTGCAGTGATAATGACATAAATTACCCCAGCAGGTGGGCAGAAGAAGAATGATGGGGGGGGGAAATGTGTGCTTAGGTGCATAAGCACTTTTTGCAACCACAGGAGGAGCCAGTCAGCAGATACCTCAACTACAAACAAGCCTCACATCAGTGGATAAAGCTGGTGAATTAACACTGCCATTGAGAATGTGGGTCTGTGAACATCACTGCCAGTGCTCAGCTCTGGTTCCTCAAGGCTACTAAAAGCATCAATTTTGTCAGAATCAGGTAGATACAAATGACAGCACAGCTGTCAAATCAGCTAGAGCAGATGACACAAAGTATAGGCCAGTTTAATGTTTTTGTTTGTTTGGTTGGTTGGGTTTTTTTCCTGGTTTTTTTTATATTGCCTGTAGGTTCAAAAGGAGCCTAGAATACATCTGATACTGAATCTGGCATAGAACCTATTGGTATAAAGGTTAATCCATCAGAAAATTTTCCACTGTTCTGAACTGTTGCATGAGCTTATATCAGTACATGTTATGCATCATGTGTCAGTGGCATTTTTGATCCATAATTAGGAGATTTACAGAAGCAGCTACTCTGCTGTCAAAATATCCTATTGTTGAATAGTTGGAACAGTTGGAAGCATATGGCTATTTTTGTAAAAAAACCTCCTCCTGGATGGTGTTCTCCCTAAATAACTCTTTGTACTCTGTACTAAGCAAGTAGTCTTTCCTGTCCTGTGAAGAGAATATTCTACACTTCTCCTTTCTAAGCAACCCTATTTAACCAGCATTTTTTAGCACAGTTGAAGTGCCAGTGGGTACTGATGTTCCAAAAGGATGTGTGAACACTACCAACACATATGAAAGCAGGATGCAGCACAGCAGAGTGATGCAGAACATTAAGTTCCTGAAAGAGCTGAGCTGTGATATGAACCAACACGCGTCAGTTCTTGCCTTCAGCGCAACCACTTCTTGCTGATACAGCAGGGGGTAAACTGGGCACCTGCCATACCAGGTGCTTGTGGCTCTAGCAACCCATCCATAAACTGCAGCACCTGCTGGGACATGCCTGTTGGAAGACAATCTGACTTTCCCAGTAATACACGTCCTGAAGATTTAATCAGCAGATGTACTGGTGCCCTTGGAAACGGATGCAGTTGGACATTTTCTAAGGTGCACTTGAATTTAGAATCAGTTTCCCCAACCTAAAAGCAATTACATTCTTCTAGAACATTTCATGAGACCCACTCATTTTCCAAACTATTTATGAACTAAGGACATAAGCAAAATTGCTTTGAAGATATGCACATTCATTAGATGTTTATACTGTAAAGTATATGCATACTAAGGATGGATTAATTGTATAGAGTACTTGGGACTGTTGATGGATATCGTATAACTTTAACAAAAATGTCTTCTCAGCTTCTTCTAAACTTCACGAACTTCTAAATAGTCATTTTTTAAATTTTAGAAAACTAAAATTTCGGAGAAATTAAGAGAAACTGATACAAACAGTTTACAAAATCACCAACAGGAAATTTCCAGACACTTTGATCACCTTCTATGAGCTAGACACCAAAGAAAACCTCTTTTAGAACTTTTTTTTGTATACCTTCAAAATACCTGGGGAATTAGTGTTATTGGTAAGTCAGGAAATGTTCAGCAGTTGTTTTAGGAAGAGCTGGGGCACAGAGCCAAACTTCTGAAATTGATGAAGACATCCCAGGCAAGCTGTATCAAAATTATTGTCAAGATACATGCTGTGATCACTACCAACATCTCCAAGCTAATTCAACTTAGCTTGATTTTGCATCTAGACAATAAATGGTTTGTACATGAAACTATTTATTATTAAGTTTACCGGGATGACTGAAAAATAATCCTTTCTTGCACATAATCACTCAGAGAGGTAAAATTTTTATTCTACTGGCTTTGAGGTAAAAGTGTACACTAAATGATCTCAAGCTTACATTAGTTAGATTTTAGTTCTTATACTGTATAAAGTGAAAAAAGGGAAGGGCTGAAAGTCACAACGGAAACTTTGCTTATTCCAAATATCATCCCAATGCAGAAAACCACAACTTTAAAAATTTAGGAATGATAGAATTATCTTCCTGGTAAGAACTGGGAACATGAATGCGAAGACAGATAAAAGTGCCCTGTCATTAGCTTACAAACCAGTTGAGTTTTCTGTTTCTTCTGTGCAGCTGTTGTAATAGATTTTCAAAGAACTGTCTATCTTCACAGTAGATCCTGTCTTGATACAAAGAGTTGGACCAGATTTCTGGAGGCCCCTTTCAAACCAAGGGCAAAGGAAAATATAATTTTTCTCTGTTTATACTTCTTTAATTGGTGAAAGAAAAAAAAACAAATACCCAAATGCATGAGAAGAACTGAATGTCATAATCTGTTCTCTTTTTGAGATACCTGGTCAACTGGTTCCTCTGAGGAATTACAACATTTATGTTGTGCTTTCTTCTGCTGATCCACTTGTCCACATCTCATTTCTCTGCTACTAGTAGGATAACTCTTAACTAACCCTGAGAGAAACAGAATAGTATCAACTCCTATTCTAGCATGACTGGCCATAGGATCTAGTACATTTATTTTGCTAAAAGGAATTCAAGATTAGAGGGTAAAGAATTTACATGGAAGAAGCAAAGAATTAATATTTAAGATAAACTAATCACTAAATACAGGACTGTATTTCAATACCTAATTAGGCAATGCAAGCCACTGCATTTCATGTTATGAATCAGAAATTCTGGACTCTGTCTATAAATCCATTTTTTCTTTTGTAAAAGTGACATAGAGATAAAACTCTTTATATTCATTTACTAATTCAAAATAGCTATTAAACTGAGATTCTGATACTTCAAATTCATTTATCCAAACAAGAATGTTTTTGTTTTCACTTAAAGAAGAAAAAATACGTCTTTTTTTTTTTATTTTATTATCATGCAGGTTCTCCAAAACTATTATGTGCTGTCTAGTTAAAGAAATTTAGAAGAAAGAAATGAAACCAGGCTATTTCAAAACATCATCTTCCTCCTGGATATGATTTTCTGCATACATCTCCAATTATATAGAGTGTGAGAGTGTCTTTCTAATCATGATGATAGACAGGAAACAGGACTGACTTGTCTCTTGCTTTGTACAAATTGCTCAGTGTGTCAGCTTTATAGGCAACTGGTATGTGCCCATAACCTAGAGCATATCAGTTAGACCGAATATGCCTATTGGAAGTATTCATACATTTCTAATATTGTAAAGGCTCTTATTACAGCTTGACATTAAAAAGTGTCATTAAAAAGCATACACAAGTATCCTCTCAGTGCTAGCTTCTGTAAAACCTTGCATCAATTGTTCTAAAAACAGTCACGGACCATGCCCACCATGACATCATATTTAGTGATTTCAGGCCACTGGAACAAGAAAGAAGACTTTTTTTCTTTTTTTCTTGTGAGGTTTACATGTACTGTGAAGTTGAATAATGATTTATTTCACCACTGTTATTGTCCTAATTCAGCCAAATATTTATGTGTAACTAACTTCAAACCAATGCTTCATCCCACTGATTTCAGTTGAATCTTAGTATAGTAAGAAACGTCAATATGAAGTACAACTGAAAGTTATAGGTTAACACTCTATGTTGAGCTCTGGTTTACTAAGAAAGAAAGAAAGGCAGATACAGTGTGTGAGACTGAAGGAAATAAGTAGTACTGGAGACCTAGATTTCAAGCTGTTCCAAGCATTGCCTACATAACTTCTAGGCATATGACTTTATCGTACATTTGCTTCTACAACATGCAATGCAGATTCCAAAGACACACAAAGATTCCTGAACTATAACTGTATGAACCAGATGTACTATAGAAAACATGGTAAGTGAAGCTACTTAGCTCAGATGAAGCCCCAACACAGCTATGGACTTTTTCCTTGGCAGCATCTGAGGTATCTCTGATACACTTCACAGTGAGCCTTTTGCCTCCACCTGTCTTTATATAAAGTCTAAAACAAAAAATTATTAGAAAATCTTCATGAGTTGATGCTTTGTTGCTAGAAAATTCTCAAAAGAGCCAACATCATAGGAGGATGAAGCAGTATTTCATAATCAGGCTCCAGCTTTAACACAATCGATATGTATGTTATGGGTGTCATTTAATGTGACATTGTATTAAGAAGCACAGATTAACAAGCTAAATCCCTTCCTTCCCCTTATTAGTGCTGCCCAATGAACCATGTACTTGCACAATCACGTGAAAGTGTGTGGCTTTTTCCTTTGTAGTTTGCATCCCTCCTTCCCAGTCAGTTCAGGGTTGTAGTTCTGATTAAGCACAATGGTTGTCACTAAAAATCCAACATTACCAGATCAGTTAATTTTTACTTTAAGTTCCAGTGGAAATCAGAGTATCTCAGATATGTGTTAGTTACAGAAAAAGCATGACTATTTAAAAACCACTTTTCTTACAACTAGGTCAGTTTACAGTACTCACATTAAATATTTGTAAGGTCTTCTTCTGAAATACATAAAAGTTTTCTAAAAGGTTAGCTATTCCTGTGACTACTTGCTAAATCTTAAGACACAATTTAGGTATAGCTAAACATCGGACTTAAGGACTGTTTTGCCAGACTGAAAAGTAATGACTTCATAGCTTTACATATGTTTTCAAAACTGCTGGGATGAAGGGTATTGAATGTATAAAACCAAAACATTACCTTTGAAAAATAAATTCCACTAATCTCTACTCTATTTACAAACTCACAGAAAAAGAAATTATAACAAACATTTTAGTATTCTCAGATACCTCATGTGAATATGAGAGGACAACGCATTCTGCTTAGTGAGGAAAAGCTGCCTTGCTCTCAGCACTGTTTGATATGTAAACAGGAACGAGATAACGACAAAGCAAAACAGTTGACATCAATGAAGTAAACGACATTTAAAGAACATGATAATGAATAGCTTCTGGCTTTTTTTTTTTTCTGAGGGAAAAAGGGCATATATTACTGCCTTTTTTTCCTTTGTCTCCAGTTTTTAAACCAGCACTGAGCTGGAGTTACTGCTAACCATTTAAGTGCACATATTTCTGCTCATAACTAGTGCAATAATGCACCAAACCCAGCATTTAAAAATAGGAATGGCTTTGTTAATGTCAGGAGGCAAGTTATCAGTATATTATTAATTAATTAAACACTGTAGACAGATTTGTTGACAGCCAGAACACAGCTCTTACTTTTATTTCTCTGACAAAATAACAAGTTATAGGTTTTGTAAATTGGTTTTAGCACAGAAAGCTTGTATTAACCTCTGTATTGTTCAGTAAATAGTTTTGTCTTGATATTTTCATAAGATGAAATTTCAAATAATTCTGTAAGACTACATGTACTATGAAGTATATAAGTTTTTCAGACAATGGATATACTCAAATGGAAAGCAAAGAAATACATCTTGGTCTTTATCCTGAAAATGCCAAATATTGTTACGCTACAATCAGGTATGCTTTTTCTTCCCCTTCTAATTATATTAATATTCTTGCAGAATAGGGTGAGACCACAGATTCAAGCATTCTGTTTCTAAAATTACATAAAAATGTAAATTTAGAATTATTCCATTCAAGAAAAAAATGAATGTACAACAAGAGTGACTCAAAATAGAATTTTTCACACCTCTAATGATATTACAAGAATTAATAAATACAGTATACCTTCTAGTACTGTTTATCTTATTCATGATTCAGTATTTTATAGGACAGAATCACTCAGGAGATCATAATTCTGTGATCTATCACTTTAAAAGCATAATTTTTAAGTTTAATATACATTAAATAAGGGGCATAATGATGAATACTGAGCATTGCTGAAGATGTAAAAAAATAAGCAGCTTGCATGCAAGTGCAAACTGGTCCAATCCATGTCCTGAAATGCTTCAAAAATTCTGTTTGAACTTTGCTCCTAAAACGAAGAGTAATTTTGTATTCCTGTGTTCAGACTTACTTTGGAATTAGTTGCCAGGTAGATGTCATTAAGTTTATGAGCCTCAAAGGCATTTCTCTACCAGTGTTGGCTACTTTCAGATGCTGATTCACTAAATAAGGCTTACTGGGTTAAGAGCCACAATATCTGATCTAAACTTTAAAAAGTGCTTTGGGAATCTGCTTATAACTTTCACCAGTATGCAGTTAAAACATTGATAAAAATAATTCAAAATTATTTCATATAGCTCCTGATTGTAGTTCACGGATCAGTTTCAGATCAGCAGCCTTACAAGAAGCTGCTTCTTCCTGTACATGCAGCCATGACCATGTGTATTCAGGTGTGTTTACTAAACAAGTAATTCTGAACAGTAAGATCCATTTAAGGCACTTTTAACTTGGTCCAAAAAAGTTAAGGTCTCCCCAAGTTACTAGTCACTCTAGTGACTTTTGAAATACTGTGAAGTATACATTGTTTACTTGTTAATGAGTCAGGGTTTTTAAGAAGGATTAGTACAATTAACTAATTAATCAATTACAATTATTTGCCTTTCATGGGCTAAGAAAGTCTCACACAATACATGAATATGAGCTGGTGTAGTACCAGCCTTTACCCTAATTTACTTTGTTCTACAAAGCAAGATTATTCTCTTTTCAACTATAGATGACACAAATTTGTACGTATTTATATATGTTATTTATTTAGCAATCAACAATCCGCAACCTATTCCACTAAATATTTTTTTCCTATTAAATATTATCGCTTTCATTATTAATTTTTACAGTGAAAGACTACGAACTTATTTTACAAGCGGTTAGCACTTTTCTTAGTCTTCATGATCCTCATCTTGGGTGAAAACAGATCACAAAACTGGTGTTAGTGTACCAGCATCAAAATAAACGTTGCATTTCCTAAGTAGGTTTAATACTAAGCTGCAATGACAGCTGGGTAAACTGATTTCTATCCATTTAATGATTTAGTTATGTTAAAATTTTATAAAGGTTAAAGCAGAAATTAGAGGGTGTCAGCATTTTCATAAGCCATAAATTACACTTCTCTGCAATTATGGTTATAAATGCAGTTTGCTTCTGAAATGGTATTTCTACATTGTTTCAGCGCCATTTTTCGTCATTTCAGTCAGCAGAAAATTTGTAGTAAATTTTTTATTTCAGAGGACTTCTTTGATTTGCATAGTTCTTTGTGCAGACTGCATCTGTTCTAACAATTTTTCTCATCTGTATTACTACTATACAAGAAATGTTTTAACTTCCAATCAGATAAGCATAAGACTTATTAGCCTAGTCAGGTCACAGATAAAAATCATAGAATCTTAGAATCACTTAGGCTGGAAAATGCCTTTAAGATCATTGAGTCTAAAGTCTCAAACCTCATGCATGTTTCTTCCTTGAAACACTGGACCCATTCAGCTCTCTCCAGTGTATCTCCTTGCGTGATCCAGAGCACTGTTTACAGAGATCTGTTAAAAATACAGCTTTCCCTGGTTAGATAGGCTAATATATGTCTATGTAATATGTACATATATATATTTTTATATATTAGCACATGATATTATATGTCCTAATATATAATCAATAAGTACCTCAAAAAGACCATGTACTATTTTACATCTGTTGGCTGCTAATCAAAGGTGACTCAAACCCTTGAAATTATACTCGAAACTGGCTTTGTTTCCTTTTGATATCAACCACTGAGTACAGCAGTTTCATATAATTTATGCTGTATTGTACTATGTTGCAGTAATAACATTTTGTGCCATGATTCCAAGAGATGGGTCATAAACTAATTGGATACAGATGAGACCTATACATAGAATAAAAAAGTTCCAAAGATCACCTGAGTAATGAGTGATTCAGTGCAAGATGTTCCCACACTGTTCTGCTCTGCATTGTACTGCATAAAATAAATTCAGAAGCCAGACTAGTAGAGTTGCCACTTTTAGGAGCTGTATAAAACTAAGATCCTAACATCCTTTGGCCATTACCACTCAAGTAGCATATTCAGAAAATTTTAATTTGTTACTTGTATGCTTTAGACAAAACTCAGTTTGAATAGCTAACTACAAAAAACAGTGTGAAAATCCAGGAATTAAAGGGAATTGTGAATGGCACTAATTTGACACAATCATGTTTAACTTCAGAGTTGAGGTAATTTTCAGTTATGATTAATGAAAGAACTAGAGGATAAAAACTATGCTGTGCTTTGGGGTGACCTTACCTGGTTTACCTAGAGAGAGCTGGCTACAGTAACTCCAGTGCAGTGAAAAACTACAAGGGAGCTCAGGGCAGAGAAGACAGCAAGTTCAAACAACGGTGACTGGTATTATGTCCATTAGATCTAATGCTGAGATGAGCTGGGTTCAATGACTGGGGCTTCCATATGTCAATAAAAATTTATTAAATGACCCATTCCTGACTGGAAAGTCATCTACAGTAATTGTATCAGGATGATTTCAAAAGTGACTTTTGAAATAAAAATTGCAGAACTGTGTTATCACTCTAGATTTATGCAACATAATAGCTAAGTGGTTTCAGAAGCTGAATCCACTGAATCTCCTGCCACATATGAGATGATTAGCATCCTAGTAAAGTGCAGAGACATATTTTTTACTTAAAGTAAAAGTGAAATTAACTTTTCTACCATTTATATACGTGAGTAATCATATCTGCTTTTAAGCTAGGGTTTCTACAGTAATTTCATCCCTTGGAATTACATCCATTTTCAGTCTGACGTGAAATACTAGTGGGCTGCCTAAACACTCAGCATTTAATTTCTTCAACAGAAGACCAAATTTAACCTGAATATTATATATACGCATATATCTCTATATATCTCTATATATCGTCCATAGATCTCTGGAGATACCTTTTTTTTTTTTTTCCTAACAAAAGGTTGAACTTGGCTCAGAAACTTTAAGGGGTAAGATACTCATCAACAGAAGTCACAACAAATTGGAAAATCATAAATATAAAAAATTATATTTATTTTTCCATTTGCGTTCTCCATTTAAAGCAATTTATTCCAAACAAGGTTTTATTGTATGTGTAGTTTTCTTTTAAAACTACTGAAGACAGATGTCTTCAGTAGACTCTAAAGATCCCAGTGCTCCTAATTACCGGATTTGTTTCTTTTTTTTTTGATTAAACAGATTTCAGGTTTTTCTTGCCTCCTACTCTTTATCTTTCATGACACAGATAGATTATTCTCCTTTTATTTTCTGCACCTGTTTCCATATTGTATTTACCCCAAAAGAGACAAGAAAGACAAATCCTCTCTCGAAATGAAATAAATGCAAGTTTGTGAAATGAAACTAAACATGCAAAAGGAAACTGACTAGAGCTAAAAAAAGGCAAAAGTCAGAGTGTTTTTATATGGTCTGATGTAATTTTTTCTGTTCTGAACTGACACTGAGAAAATGTAAAATACCAAACATTATCACATATCTGAGTTCCTCTAGGACAATACAAAAATACAAGGAAGAGTGCCTTGGCTCTACCTTAACTATGTACTACCATAAACATACAATTCGTTCCTGAGAAAACATCATTTGTTCATTTACACATAGTTAGTCCTACAGGTTCAGCTTTATAGAATTACAGTGGAGAGAAAAACAGTTGTTGAAAAGAGAGGCAATCAAAACAAATTATTTCTTTACCTCTGAGACTCTGTCAATGGAGGACTGTACATCCTCTGCCACTAGTCAATCAATATGTATGAAGAATAATACAATGAAGAGGGGATTTTTAACATCATATGAAAAAAAAATACCCAGAGGAATATGAGTTTCAGATTTACACTCTCAAACGAAGTAGAATTTCTATAGCATTTATTCTGAAAGTCAGACAAATAACAAGTCCACCTGGGACCTCCGACAAAGACCCTGAGCTAAGTCTAAGATTTATTTTACTACCATTTCTTTGCTAAATAAAAATTCTTCTTGAACTTCAGGTAAATTAATGATTATTCGACATCACTGGAGATATATTTTCTTAAAGGATCCTTTGGGAGTAAAGCAGTAATATCAAAAGCAGCTAATGTCAAAACTGGAATAAATAAATTAAACATCAAAATCCAAAGCTCAGTTACTGCTTCTTTCAAGAGAAAAATACTGCTTTGGATATCTTGACATATAATTAGAATGCAACTATGCAGGTGCGTATGTAACTAACCCTGAAGTCAGGATGAACCACTCAAAACAATTGCCTAGCCAGGTCTCAAAACAAATATTGCGAAATAAAATTAATAACATAGAGGTATACCTTACGCATGAAGTGTAGGTATCTGCAAACAGAAAAATAACCACTTATTTGCAAAATAAAGCAGATGACACAAATTAGTATTTCAGTTTTGTTTTGAAAACCTAAGCCATGATCCTGATTATCTCTTCTGTATTTGCACTGCCAATCTCCTCGTAATGTATCTTCTAGGACACGCCTATCCACATGGGGGATTTAAGACAGAGGAAATGGAGTCAATTTTCAGAAAAAACACTGTATATTAATATTAACACTGACACTAATGTTAGCTTTTCCTGAATATTAAGGTGCACAGTGATGATCTTAGGAAGGAAGATTTAGTCTACATTGTCCAGTCACCACGTTTCCCCTGCTAAAAAACACTGAAAAATTTCTTAGTTGCTGTACACTAATAAATTCCTCAGGGTTCCATTTAATTTTCATTAAAACATGACAGTCTAAGCCTAAAATATGAGTGACTAAACAGAAAAGCTAGCTGAACAGAAGTGAGGTACATGAATAAGAAAAATGAGATTAATTAGACCACAGACTAACAAATCAATTGTTTTGATTATGGTTGGGTTTTTTAAAATCAATAGTGGATGAAAAAATTCCCCAAACTTACACTCTCTTCTATTTTTCAGTCTTGGAATGTCTGAAAATATGTATTGCAAAATGTTACATTAGAATTAAATAAAATTAGTTTTGGTTAATCAATATCACTTTGAAATGTGAAGTTGTATCTTAATACAATATATAATACAGTTTCTGGTGTCCATCCTCAACAAAACTAAGTGATTTAGTCATTACTATTACTATCTGGCATAAAAAACCACACATCAGTCATTTACTGATGTTGCCTCTCAACAGTTCCTTCTTTTAAGTGCAAAGATCAACACTGAGGCTTGAAGATCATGGTCCAAGAGATTAATGGAGCCTGAACTTCAAAGAAAGAATAGGACAAGAGAAAAAGAGCTAAGGAAAAAAAACCCCAACCCGTTCCTTTTGGTTCAATTCCTGCTCATAAAAAGAATAAACCAAGGGGAATAAGGTCATGAATGCTGTTTACACAGAAAACCTGCATGAATGAGGAAGACAAAGGAAAAGTGAAGATGGTAAGAGTATTAGGATAAAGACCAAAATAACTTTTCAAACTAAAGTTGAAATAAAAGGAAACTGGAGGCTGATGGTATAAGAGGGTACAGAAAAAATCTGCTAAATAGAACTATGGGAAAGCACATTTTGCTGGAATATGCATATGATCTACATGCAGTAAAGACAGTTCAATCTCAAAATATAAATCAGTTAAAAAGTTCAAATATCAGTAAATACAGGGTAAACAGAAAAAGAATACAGAGAAAGCAGCAAAAGTAAACAAAACAAAACAAAAAAAGCACAAAAGACAAGAGAGAAAATTTAGAAAATTCTTTTCACATTACAATTATTCCAGATTACATAGATATAAAACTCACTAAAGTAAGTTTAAACCTGCTCCAAAATCTCATAAAATATATCTGCTTTGTATCTCTCTGCATTACCTTCCTAATAACTAACTGATTCAGTTCAGCTGTCAGACATCACTGGAATGTAAGTAAATGGAATTGCCTCATTACATTCAGAATCTACAGATCTTGTCCTTAAAATAGTACTATTTGTTGCAAATCAGATTTTCACAGTAGTATTGTATGAGGATAGCCAAGAAACAAATGTTCACAGTTAAAGCTTTTAAATAGAAGTAAATTATATAAGGAAGATGTAAACTTATGGAAGTGTATAACTTTTATATTATTTGCAGTTGAAACACAACAAACCAAACCAAACCCAAACTATTTTCACTTTTATTTAGGGTTTCACTTATCCATATTCACTTATTGTAGTAAAACAAATTCCAACAAAATTAACTTAGCGATAACTCCCTCCATGTTTTAAATCTGTGTTTGAAACTGTATCTTCATACTACTCCATTATTTAGAAGGTTTTTCAAGTGTGCTTGAAAAATTTCTATATCCCAATTGTCCTCGGCTCACTAGGCATGCTAATATACATACCTTGCACTACATGTATCACTGCATATAAGTGTTAACTTACTTAAAATGCAAGCTTTTTGAAGAAAAGGAATGTGCTGCATGTAAATAAGTCAGGACAGGAAAACTTGCACAGAACGAGAAAAACACAGATTTACTTGTTCAACCAGAACTTGAATGTTTGTTTCCAATTTAAGAGACCTCCTTTGGAAGAAGATCTCTTTGGAAGAAGAACTAGAAGGACTTGACCGTCAGTTGCAGGGATGGTGAGCCTAAACATCTCCTGCCACAGCTTTGCTCTTCTCCTGCGCCAGTATCACCCATAATGGAAAAGTGAAATACAGCAGAGGAACTTCTGAGTCTGATCTTTACCATCCTCCTAAAATTAAATACAATTAATTCCACTTTCTCGATTGCCTGGAGCTTTATTCTGTCAGCAGAGTTTTAAAACAAAGTTGATCCTCAACAGTAAAGTTCATGAAGTCTCAACACTAGTCTTTATTGGGGTGAAACTCAAATTTTGATACAACTAACTTATGCTGAGTTTCATCACACAAAGTCTAATGGCAGTCTGATAAAGTGATGTAACTTGACACTTCATATAGAAACTTTTATTCCAGCAGGACTATCATTCATGGGAAAATCTGATGTAACCCTTACAGATCTAGTTGTTTCATTCACAACATTTAGATTCAACTAATGTTGTAACTTAAGCCTAACATTTCCTTGGATTTTCCTCCAGTCGTCATACACCAATATCAGTATCAGGTAAGTCAAAAAATTATCTATTAGGCTTGAATACAAGGAAACAGCATGGAACATCAGAGGACTGGAACACCTCTAAATTGGCTATTTTTCCAATTATATGGAGAAAATAAAAAAAAAAAAAACAAAAAATAATAATAGAAAAATTTTTTCTCTATGAATTTAGCTTTCATTGTTAGACTGAGACAGCAAGGTTTGTAGACAAATGGCACGGATATGGAAAATTGCTAGTTTCAAGATTATAATCTCTGCTCCACTTTTAATGAGAAAATAATCAAATGATTGGGAAAACAAAAAAAGCATCCAAAGATAAAAGGAAAGGAAAGAAAAGAGAGAGGGAGGGTATGGAAATGTGCACTGTCTTCCTAGCTTTATATATATAGCAGTCAGAAAACATAGAGGCTGCCTCCTGAGTATGCTGAAAAGGGGAAATCTGTGGTAACTGGCTACTCAGTCTTGAAAATTTACATCTTGAGTTCTTGTATGTAAGGGAAGGAAAGAGTAGGGATCAATATGGATGATACTAGACTAACCATTATTTTTTACATATTGTATTAGTGCTGGAAACACAAAAAAAATCAGACATAAGGCTCTGTCTACTGGAATCTTTACTATACCATTCACTTTAGCACACTGTAATTTTTAATCCTTTTTTGAGGACCAGCCTTACAATTTAGACAGTGAAATTATTTCCTCACTGATCAAGGTTCAGATTAGCTTAAACTTTGATGAGAAATTCAGTTACTTCACTAAAATGACTACTTTATACATTGAATTAATATAAAGTTTTTTTTATTGACAACTAAGGGAGTACCTGCACTGAAAACTGGTAAAAAAATATACATCAGTTCTGTCAACTGATCTACAGCTGTTGGTGCAGAAGAGTTTCGCTGCTTTTTAAGGGGTGTGAGAAACGTCACAGGTAGAGAGCACACAGTGCAGTGCACATCATTGTTCTATGGGCAAAAGGAAAGTTTACACATCTGGGATCAGAAGTTTGACAATGCAAACACAAAAAATGCAAGTCCTGACCACAGTTCTGCTTCTGCATGAATGTGCATATTAACACTGTTCCCAGCTTGAAGTTGCTCACTTTTCTTTTTTACAGTACAATCAATTTGGAGAACTAGCAATCTTGTTTAAACTGAAAAAGGTGACATCAAGTTGAACAGCTGTCAAACCCACCATCTTTTCTGAAGCCACTTCCTAGAGTTAAGTGGCCTTAAGCTGTAGTTCTAATATACATATACAAATGTAAGGACATGATTTTTAATGACAGTATGTTTGATTATCTTACTTGTATGTATTACAAAAGGCATAAATACAAGGACATGATTTTTAATAACAATATGTTTGATTACCTTACATGTATATATTACACAAAGACATTCTTACATTGTTATAGATACCACAGCTTTGAAATAGAAACATTAATATGAAACAAGTATTTCCACTTATCGTCAGTAAGATTTTTCCCACATATTTCTTTCCTGTCATTCTGATCTCTTCTTTCCACTCCTTTCTTCACCAGAGTAGAAGACCATTTACAAACAAATCTATCATCCTTGTCACTTCTCGTATTGCTCTCTGTTTCACATTGATTGCAAGATTCATCACTAAGGTAGCACCTACAGTAACTACGAGGCTACATAAGCTAGTATATACTATTATTGTGAGGCTAAACTTCACATGTCAGAAAAAATGCTTACAATCATGGACCGTACTGAGGAAAAAAAAATCCAGAGCAAATCAAGAGCGAATTGAGAATATAACTTCAAATTTCTAATCTCTTTGTATTACACATCATCATCAAGATAAAAAAGTTCTGCAGTTCTTCTGAAACACAATAAGTTACTAGAAATTTTGGAATTTTTCAATTGACCATCTGCTGTTAAAAATCAGCTTTTGAATGTAATGAACACATGGGAGTAGTTGTCAATCAAAAAGCCTCGACTTGCCCTTTCAGGACTCTCCATTTCTGACACACTTTCCCTGCTCAGTCTTGAAAAATGATCTTACCTTTCAGCAACTGCCTCTTTCTTTATCCATTATGATCCACATGCAGATATGGCAGGAGATGTATTGCTTCAGATCCCTCTCTATGTAGACAAAATGGCTTACTACTTTAAGATCCTAGTTGTATATAGGTTCAGTAGAAAGTGTCCAGTAATTTGTCTTCATGCGATGCCTTAGCAATTAAAATGCTTGCAAGAACATACATTTAAGTTCTGAACTCAAGCTCCTTCTCAGGACAGAACCAAACACCATAGAATTACAACCTAACAACTAATCTTGCACATTGGGGCGAAACCCCAGCCTTACAGAAACTCTTAGTGACTCCAAAGGGGAGGGATTTCCCCTTTAAGCAACTTACATTAACTCTGAATCCAGGATTATATGCTTCTCTAGAACACGAGCTACTTCTCACTTTTTACAGCATCACGTCTAACAATAACCAGTACTGACAACACTACTCTCTTTAAGATAATTTTATCGAAAATGAGAATAAACAAACTATGCTATATCTCATTTCTTTTATTACAATGGCTTAAAAAACTATATAAAAATAGAGGTTCTTTTTGATCTTAATAGCCATTATTTACCAAGACTGTTGATTCTTCTACATAAAGGTGCAATATTAAGCAATGCAAAGAGGAACAGAAAAATTATCAAAGAAACAGCTGGGCAGGAACAAGCTGTAGTTTCAAAAGGCCTGTTATCTTGTTAATTTTATTACTAGAGTCAAGATTACACTTGCTTAAATAAAACATGACAAATTCACTTATGGATGTTACCAAAATGATATGATCTCATCAAAATTTGACTAAGCGAGAAATCATGAACTTATAAAATATGAGGCCAGATCCGCCTTCCAGATCCATGAATGAGTTTGATACAGTAGAACTTCACCCCTAATTTAACTTTATCAGCTAAGAAAGATCTATCTCACTGAAGTACTACACTCAGAAGTTTAAGGAAAGAAATATTTGGCCCACTCTCTCAATAATGCAAGATACAATCTACTCTACATAGCCAAAGCAAAGTTTTATTGATAAAAGCAGGTTTATGCAAATATTCAGCTATAAATTATTTCTAGAGCTTTGGTACTGCAATGTTCAGACATATATTTAGAAATACTATTTTGTTCTTTTTGGATGATTATCAGGTATCTTATCAGATAAAGCTTTATTCATGTGAATCTAATTATTCAGATTTCTGCTAAGTTCTTTCCTGTTTGAGCTTCTTGTAAAGTGACTTCAAACTGTTCCATTTTCTCAACAAACTGAGTGCTTCCAAACAGCTTATGCCAGAAGAGGAATAAATTAATGATCAGGAACTTAGAATAATTTTAGTCTTCAAAGGATTTAGTATATAGAATTTAACTCTTCTCCTCCCTGCTTTGGAGTGGATCATTTTTAGTAGAGCAATTTAGCCTCAGGTTTCTTCAGAGCTAGTGCATTACACTACTCTGTACGATACAGAAGTGCTAACTGCTTAAAACATTACCAAACAATGGTAGTCTGAAGACTTCTGTTTAAGAAAAAATCATAATCAAGTAAGCTTTTTTCTGCAAAAATTAATGTTATGTCTTTCTATTTATAGGTCCCAAGTCTAGAACTGCTATTTTATTCAAGTTACTAGTCAAAGTGGAAAATGAAAAAGTTGAGAAAAAAATCCACGGGAAAAAGGTTTAGATGTGAAAAACTCAAAACACTCATTTTACATAATTTTAATTACTACTGGTCTTTTTACAGTTAATCACTATACTCATTATAAACTTAGCCCATTTAAGAGAAGATCATTAATACTATATAGACTTCTCTCATTTCAGTGATACTTCTTAGGAAAGACTGAAAAGGAAAAGGCAAATTATCTAAGTGAGGAATATCTTTTTCATTCTAAAATAACCTGAATTAATAAACTTCGAGATACTCCCAAAATTTCCAGTTGTTTTCCTACCTGTGTGCAGACAAATTACTGAGGTACAGGGTGTATTTTTCTTCAGAAGACAGCCCATCCATCATCAAGTAAAAAACGTGAAAATTACTCTGGTTGAGAGGCTGGATAATGACACGAGACTTCTCCAACATGTATGTATAAATCCTAGCTGATTGAGAAACAAACGTAAATTAATCATTATACTGAGTGGTCTAAACTTACATATTTTTAAAGCATTCACCATTGCAACAGTTAAGAATAAACGTTTCTTATAAAATGCTCTGAGAGGAACACATAAAATTTAATACTACCATTCATACTCCCATGGTTCTCTATATAAATCACATATAAAGCCCTACTTCCATTCAAATTGGTGGAAAAAAAATTATCTTACTTACTGTCTTAAAACTACTTAGTTTTAAAGATAATGATGTTGATTTTTACTCTTTTTTTATTTATATATTTGATGAACCAGTTGCTGTATTTGAGAGACAAGCTATTAGTCATCTCACCAAAGTGTAGCCATGTGAGCATTGGCATCTATTCTAAGCTCCTTCTTAACAGAAAGAGAAAGATGCAAGAGATTCAAGACCTCTTGAAAAAAACACCCTTGGAAGCATTTCTTCTTTCTCTGATGGTGATTAAGAACACACAGATTAATAGTTCAGATTAACCACCTAACTTCTAGATGGCTACAAAGAGACAAATTCCTCCACAGAACTGGTTATCAGCAAGCTCACTAACCTGAGCTTGGGGAAACATGGGTATCTTGGAAGGGGTGTGATGAGCTGGCTAAAGGAGAAGCCACGTGGATCAGCACAATCTGGGAAGAAGGTGAAGGAGGATGAATCTGAATGAGACTTGCCTACAGAAATGCAGTTTACAGGCTTATACATAACCTCAGGCCCACTAAGGTTCTGAAAGAGGCAAATCACAGAAGCAAATGAAATACTGGACCCTCAGATCCATTTACCTGTTCACAAGTTTACAGGCATTTTATAGATATACATGAAGAGACAGACACTATTTTGGGCAGTCTACTCTTCAGTCCTCCACTCGGGGAACATCACCACACAGTTCCAGATGCAAAAGACTAAGAGAACAAGGGAACATCGAACTGCAGCTGGAGGTCATGGCCTTCCCTGTCAGTGGGAACTTGATTCCAGCTCCCACTTACCCTGCCGTTTGCATAATTTATCTCACCATTACTTAAATACCAGCTGTGGTGCAAAGACCAGAAGTGTGTCCCTTCACACAAAACTGAGCACCTCCACCACTTGAACGCAGTCCAATTTGCTGCAGCTTTAGGCTTTTCAATCTCTGCAGTATGGTGGAGCTTTCACAGAGTCTTAGCGAGCATCCTTACCCGGGAAAGGACTGTTGAGTTTAGAGCATAAGGTGCACTTCTCAGCAATGGAGGAACTATATTTTTGAAACACTGTAAGCAGAGAAGAATATTAAAGCATAGCTTCCCCTAGTGTGGGTTTCAACCAACCCATCTAGGACTCCTTCCTTTAAGAACTGGAAGCAGTTCTTGAACACATAGTTACAGAAAATACTGGTGTATGCATCCTGTAGCACAGAAGGATTTTCTTAAGTGCATACCATTTTTGTGCCACTCATGTTTTTTTAGAATTTTTCCTTTTTTTTTTTTATGTTTTTGAAGCAAGCTGGGATTAAGCGCAAAATAGCACTGATTTATTTGGTACAGTCAAAACTTTTGCACTTCTAAACATATGCAGAAGTACAACTTCAGACGCCTAAGAGACCTGAATTTTGAAGGCTGTGTGGGCGTTTAAAGACTTTGAAAGATGGGGCTAGTTGTGGTTGAAGCATTATTTTCAAATCAGTTCTTGACTCACAGGTACTGCCCAATGCAACACTGAGCAAAGTTATGCAGGTTGGTGTATGAGAGTGTGTACCAGAGGCATGGTAGTTGCTTTAGCCTAGTGACTAGGCTAGAGGGCAGAATGGCATGCTCCTGTCACCATACACTGCCTAATATCCACAGTAGCTCATTCAGTGCTAGTTAGTTATTGTTATACCTTCTGTATTTGTCTGGTAACTTTATTTTAAATTCCACCTATTTATCTTCCCATCTTTTGAAATTCTTTAAGTTTCTCTGTATACTGTTAAATTAAACACAGCAAACATGAAACTTGAAAATGTGTGTTTAAGGGAACACAGCCTTTGAGAATATTGCTGAAAGACAGTGTAGAGTGGAGGGAAATGAAATGGGTGAATCTCAAATATTGTTTTAAGAAAGGTCTCAGCAGGTAAGCTCTGTCCTTGAATTGAATATAACCATGCACAGTCTCTCAAAGTTCTACTCTACACAGGTCAAACCATCCTGAACACATCCCAGTCAAGGAGTGCAAAGGTCACTAGCCAGGGACCTCTTCTACACTTTCTTTAGGTAATTGCACAGACATGGCTTGACAGATGTGCTGGCAACCAAAACCACGCCTGCATAGCTACATAAGGGACAGCAGACCAACAGCAAAGAGTTGCACATCTGACTTGCTGAACCAAGGAGACATGATCTGGCCCATTTAATCATCCTACTAAATATAGAAGTGAACTGCTATTATGGAATCTATATTATGAGAAGTTGTGCATCATCCATCTAGTCTTCTGCTGCTACAGTACAAAAAGAAAAACAAAACCCAAACCTGTGCTTAAAGTAAAAAGGCACACTTGGGAAATCATACATGTTTCTGGCTCCCGTAACTTTGCAGCACACTGTAAATTGAAGCAATGCAATCTTAACCTTTCATGGCAGGACCGGCCCAGATACACACATCAGAATCAATTGTTACCTGTCTGCCATTCCTACATGATAAAATAGAATAGATGAACCTGAAGGATGATTTCCATGTTTTATTGTGCTTGTAATTTATTTCTAAGTAAAACTAAACCAACCATCAATTAATTTGAAAAGAGTCCACTACTTCTCTTTAATCACATTTTTGTGTGCAATGTTCTTTGCTAAGGCTTTCATAACTACCACTCAGGTGGTTTTAACATTCATTGATTAATAAAAGCAAGAAAAATGTTATCAAAGGTCATCTATCATTTAACTTTGATGATGGGTAACACCACTTACTTAGATGACACAAATTAATTCAGCCCTTTTCAGGTACTTCAAGTCACCTTCACTTTAATAAGCCTAAATACAGTTCATCTCAACTAGCATCTCCAGCAATGGGAAGACCTTTAAAAAAAGTTAAGCTTTCAAACACATCTTAATGGTGCTAAAGGAACTCATAAAGAAAACTATCACAGTAGTACGCTTTTCTACAGAGTGAAGCATGTTTGTTGATCTGTATGTAAAATAAAAGGGAAAAAATAATAGAGTTCAAGAGCAAAGTCTCTCATTTTTGTGCAGTGTTAATCGTGCTTACAGGCACAAACAAATTTGTACTTCCTTTAACAGCTCATTTGATCTACTGAGCAGCTACAGAGTCAGCAAGCAGACTCTCTATTAAAAGTGTGGCCAGTGAAATCTGCCTTTCAGCTATGCATTCTTTGAAACTACATTGTTCCTTCTCAAAAGATATGCTGTCCTAAACACAGTTATTGCTAAAAACAAAGTAACATTTGTCAGTCCATTTCAATGCAACTTAAAAAAAAAAATGAAAAAACTTCAGTCCTTGTTTTTCAAAAAGTGAAGACTGAGAAAAGTATGGTCTGGAAAGTAAGGCAGAAAAATCTGGATAACAACTTTTTCAGACTTTTTTTTGTCTTTTTTTTGTCTTTTTTTTTGAGTAATTTGATGAATTGATAGAAGCCTTAATTTTCATCCTAGGAATTATGTCAATTTACCTGAAGGACCATTCTGGAAATAAATAAATAATCTGCCTTTTACTACTATGCTGTGAGTGTGAATCGTTCTCTATGAATGATTACAATTTTTTGCCAGAAGTTCAATCTTTGACTTCTGAATTTATTTTAGAATTTTAATGAAATCACAGGCCTGTAGTTTATTCTGTGTTTGTTCTAATGTAAGACTTTTTACTTCACTGCCTTATTTTATCCAGTCACAAACAACAATTACTTAATCTGGGTTACACCTTCTCCACTTGTTTACCTGTACTAAAGCAATAAAAGATACTTAACTGCAAAGGTACTTGTGACAGAAAAACTCCCATTTGAACCCAACTTTGGAGTACACCTTATCAGAAACAAGAGTCAGAGAAGATAAATAAAACCTCTAAATATATCCGTACTGGCTTTGTGTAGAACCACACTCAAAAGCTCCATCCTTATTTTCAAAATGTGGCAAAGATACAGTTTATGCAAAAGGCCAAATCAAACCTGATGATGAAAATTATGGAGAGTATTTCTTTTATTTAGGTATATTGGACTTTCTGCTATAAGAATAAACCTTATGTTACAAAAGTCAGAGCATTTCTAGGGTCTAAGCATAAAAGAACCTCAGCATGAACAAGAAGTTGTCACAAACTTGACTGATGTCCTCTCAAAATGCAAGGAGTGCCACCTTGAGCTTGTCCTCTACGATAAAAATGTACACATATACTTTTCACGTCCCTTCCTTACCAAATTGTTCTGGATCTCCACCCGCAAGATCTGCCTGTTGAGGAGCTTAAACCACCTAAATCCTTTGATGGAGAAAATCCAGTGTAATTTGGATTTTTTGTTTACAAATCAGACATATTTAGCCCAGTTTGTATCAATGAGTTATAAAATCATGGCTCAGTAAAACAAGGTGCTCTGCATATTTATATTTTTCATTCATGTTTAAACAGCACAAGACAGTAAATACTGCTGCAAATGATCTTGCGAATAAATACAGAGAATCACTGGATGGGATTTAAACCAGACAAAGACAACATGTCTCATTCTTTTCTCATTTACAGTGTCAATCTGGGACAATTTTACTCAGAGGTGATGTGTAGCAGTGGCCTAGAAAAGGCACCATCTACTATGCAAATTGAACAGCAGGAACAACTGCAAATTTCAGAAATATAAACCCCATTTTTACTGCTGTACTAGGGCTTCTCACTCTTGACTGCAAATTATGTAACTTTTGGCTACCTTAGACTTAGTAAGAGTAAATGATACAATTCCTAAATAATTGTGGAATAGTAGGGCACATAAGTAATTTGTTTATATTTTTAATGGACCTGACTACCCTATACTTTCTCATTTAATGCCTATGGCTTGAGAATGATTAAAACACAGAATTAGTGTACCAGAAAACTGACACAATTTATATTCATCACAGAAAAGGGCTATGAATTAAACTGGCAAGTCTGGGTAAACCTGTTTGAAAACTCAAGTCCCTGCAAACTCAATATATTCAAATTAAATATATATAATACAGAGGATTTATAAAATGTTAGCTTTAGGGACTGAGCTTTATTTTTACAAGCTCAACTCAGATGCTCTTCAGTCCATGTTAATGTATACATCACTTTACATTCCTCCCACAAGAGCTCATACATAAAAATTAAAATCACACTTTTTTAGTTTTCCTTTACAATTATCCTACATTCATTGTAAAACAAACCAGAAATACAGTGTTAGTAATTGCCCATGCAGTGATATTTTCACTGAAGAAACTCTCATATTTGCTAGCATATAGTGAACTGTCTCAAAAATATGAATTGTAATTCCCACTAAGAAATATATCCAAAGAATTTTTTTAGGAAACTCTTCAGAAAGCATAAACTCAATTAAAATTATTTAAAAAAAAATAGATTTTTGAAATGTTTATCCAGTGGAACCTAATTTATTTGGAATGAAATGTATCTTGCCACACGGCTTCTCCATCCAAAAAGATCCGTGCAAGGAGGAAACTGTCTGTGTGTAGTTATTTCTGCATACCTCGCTTTGACACTGAGCAACTTTATGATGACTAGACAGAGTTTTCAGAATCAAACAAGTTTTTCTCAGCTTTTTTGTTTGTTTTTTTTTTTTCACTAATGAATGCTTACTGGGGATTAGCGGACTCACACTTACTCTGAAAGCAAGCACAAATTCCATACTATCTTGCCTCTAATGAGAAAAAACATCAACATGATTCCTACTCCTTTTAGAAGAAACTTCCAATTTCAGCACTGGAGAAAATACTTGGGTTTTTTGCCTAAACAGATTATATTATCACTCAGTAATTTAAGGGATACTTAAAATACCCAATACAATATTAGGTAGAAATGCAAAACTCAATCTCTTTGTTACTTTTATTTCACAGTGATGCATACACAGCTCTCTCAGTATACTAATCTGGGAAATAAAGAGAAATGTGATTTCCCAGGAACTAGGAGCAATCAGCGGTGTCAATTTTTTTCTTGTCTTTCCCTGCCACCTAGTGGCTGCTCAGAACAACTTCAGACTGCTCACTCCTAACAAGCTATCAATTCATATACTATATGTTCCTCTGACACTCCCTAAAGCCCCCCTGCCTCTTTCACATACTTTAAAGCCTTTGCTGTCCAACTCTCTGTACGGCACACTGAGATCTCTGATCTAATAGTCTGTGGGTGATATCAAAATAAACAGATTACATGATACTTACCTGCAACTAATGTTTTTTTTCTCTCACAAAACTGTAGCTCAAAATACTTTATAAAACAGCTGGAATAATCACTCAATGGTGTCTTAGCATGTCCAAAGGCCTCCAAGATACAGTTTACCTGCGAAAAGATGGTAAAGAATTAATGGTTGATTTGTGATTAATAACTGGGGAGGAGGATCATTTTTCCTCTTGGAAATTAAAAAAAAAATCCTTGGAAGATTTTTTTCCTAAATACAAATTAAAGTAAGATAGTTAAAAATAAATATAATTTAAAAAAATTACGTCAGAATAATGGAAGTCATGAATGCAAGGCAGAAGAAAACGGTTGACGTGTCAGCTGTATCCTTATCACTGGTTTGGATAGGAGTGCCTGGAGTCATGTGCCCAGAGCTGGTATGCTTAGTAAAAATACTAGAATCTTTAAAAGCAGCTTATGAATTTAAAGTCAATCAATACTAATAAGCAATCAAAGGAATTTACAAGCACTATAAGATGTCAGAAATTGCATGAATTATTGATTTCAAATAGAATTACTTCAGGATTATACTAGTGAAAAACTGAGGAAAAAATAGATTCACACATTTTTATGGCACCTCTCATCAATGCATTTTCATGTTACACTTTCATAGTCACAGTAACTGTTTCAAGATAGCATTAAAAAAACCCAAACAAACAAAACCAAAACATTAAATATGCCATCTTTATTGCATGTTTTCTCTGTATTTAGCTTTTTTGGGTATAATTAGTTGCTTACACCCCTTATACCCTGAAGGATTCCCTTCAGAACATTCCTCTGCATCCTTAGAAGTGGATTGCAATGTGGCCCAAATACACTGTTGTTCTAGTATAACTTTTTTCACGAAGTTGGATGACCTAGCCGGGGAGGGAAGCAAGCTGTGGAGTGACACAGATAAAATGTAGTTTCAATCAAAAAGACAGAAGCTCTAAAAATCAAACCCTTAAGAATTATTAGTTAAACCAGTTGTCTGTGCAGTAGGTGGCAGCAATAAACTAGTCAGCTTAGTTTTGATTTCAGTTCCACTCCAGTAGCATTGTTTAGAATGTATCTGCTCTTTAGAATAATTCAGCACTTGGTTTAACCTCTGCAGCTTTATTAATTTAATGGTGTTATGCATGACTGCAGCAGAAATGAATCCAGGGTGCTGTGTTCATTAAGGTACCTTAAAAGGCACCTAAACCAGAATCTCTACTTTATTCCCCATGGGTGAAATCTGCTACATCTACCTGTGCTATCTGAAGTCAGATATTCTATCTAAGCTACTTGTAAGGGATCGTTCCATAACCAAAAGGTAACTCTTTTTTCTTAATATGTGATAATTCTCTTCCACCTGCATTGATTGAGACTCATTGATATGTATGGCTACATCAATACTATTAAACAAAACAAGATCAGGAGCAGGACTCTAACATAAACGGCAAGTGGCATGATAAAGCTCACATTCAGAGACCTAACATCTCTTCTTTTGCAAATCAGGGTGGACATAATGTTGTGAATGGTCCCTGGCACGTGCTGTCCTCTGAACTGTGACCAGAGGATCTCTACAAGATTAAACTGTGCCAGGGAGCAGGGCACCAAGTGTCTGTTAGGGATTGCTGTTGTTTACTGCATAAAGTAAGTTACAGTAGTTTAAAAAGTTAACCTATTTTTAGTTGGAGAAAATTAGGCCTGGTCTAACCCCTCCAACATTAGTTTCTCTTCTTAACTGGACACTTCTTGTTCCATTTGCATGATGGACAACCATGATGGGTGTCCCTGGGAATTTTCCTGTGTTCAGGAGAAAAGTTACAGCAAAGACAATAATACTTCTCACACCTCCTGATTCCCTGCTGTAATATTTGCATCCAAAGCACACAGTTTTCAGTTGCTTATTGACAAAGTTACTTATTTACTTACTTCTTCTACTCATTACTTAATCTGAACTTTAGGAAAGAAAAGGACTTGGATGATGTGACCTGAATTTTGCAGTCCTACTTGAATAACATCCATGGCCTGATCAGTTCAAAACTGTAAGTAAACCTGTGTAGGTAGTAAATAAAAGAATACACAGTAGAAACAAATATAGTTTGTAGATCTGGCTCCTAGCTTTAAAAATATAGTAAAAATGCACTGTCCCTATGTAATGGTATTATTGCAACACTAGACTTTAAAACTCAGAAAAAGTGAGAAAATAACAAGAATATTCTTAAAATTGCACGTGAAACCTAGATTACATGTCTCATTTTAGGAATACCATCAACGAATCAGATAACATGAAAAACACTAACATTGCAATTGCATGACTTCATGAAGTAAAATAAAGGTACAGCTTATTCATTTGTAGTGTTCTCAGTGTCATCAGGCTTATTTCATGTCTTCAAAAAACACAGATGCAAAACTCCTAAAATCCACCCAAAATCCACAGGATTTTTATTACCTTATCATCTGTAATGTACAAACTATGAATCACTGTATCTGTAGCCTTTCCCACATCCCAATAATCCTGATTTGTAGGTTGTCTGTTAGTGGTAGCTGTACTTCCAATGTATTTTATCATCTTTCTGGACTGAATCATGCATACCTCAGGAAGAAAGTGTGTTTTGAGTGATTCATATGACACTACTAAAACATCACAATGAACAATCCTAGAGTTCATGCATGTGGCAAGTGAAACCATAAAAAGTACCCCAAAAGGACCTTGGGTTGACTGTAGAAGAAGCCTTGTAGAAGAAGATCATCAGAGCAGGTGAAAGAGGCTAAACTTTTTTTTTTAAGTATGAAACTCAGAACTGACCTACGACAAGGCAGACTGTGCTAAAACTTTCTGTGTAAATCTGTCTCTGAGCTGGGATCTCGAATGAGAAATTTCATTGGGAAAGGTAATTTTTTAAAAGAATTTGAATTGGCAATTTGGAGGTTGCATTATTTAAAATGCCGTATTAACCTTTGTAGGGAATTAAATATGGGCATACAGAAATACATATTTTGGAAATTAAATATGACCAAACAAATATTCATAACTCTTGCCTATTTCTTAAATATATTTAGTACATAAATACAGAGCCATATAACTGTTTAATCCTTGCATTTTTCCTGCAAGTTTACACTTTCTATCTTACCTTCTATTACGTCAGATGTCTCAGCACTTCTTATACTGTTCAGAGAAGCACCATTACACCATACAGTCAAATTTATTTATCTACTGAAGGCAATTAGTACCCATTTTGGAAACAGTTACTTATCACACAAATGTTTCTTATTCACTGAAACACTGATTTCCAAAGTCACCAAAACATATAGAAACAAAACTGCCTCCACTTTTGAATCAATATGGGCTTAATCTTGTTCCCATTCAGGGAATGAAATTGAGGGAAAGAAATTTCCTTTGACTTCAGTGGTGAAAAAAAAAAAAAAACCTTTGTGAATTTCTACAGAGCAGATGCCTTTTTCCTTACAGTTCAAATATCTTTTTCCCTTTTCAAGAGGCTAAGTTTTTGCTTTGTTCTACTCAGTGATCACAATGCTACTTACGTGTTTTATCTTTGCATCAAAGGTATTTCTGCTGGAGCTGGCTCTGCAAGTGAGGTGTTTCACTATCTGTTTGCAGGCTTCAGTCTTCCCAGAACCACTTTCTCCACTGCAAGATGACAGTCAAGGAAGAGAGGGAGGAATCATTGTTAGTTTCACAACTGCGTTGCTCTTTATATTCTCTGCTAGCTGTGTTTGAATAGATTTAAGTTAGCTCCGTCAAACTTTCATTTCAAATAACAGCAGGTTTATGGATGGCAAATAAAGAACAGAACGTAGGAGAGAGACTGGCTGACTGACTATGTTCATGAGGGCTGTCAGAGCTGTCAAGACATATTGTTTTGTACCACAAGTCAAACCAATCAAATCTAAAGCTTTCAAGCCATTTTGAAGGTATTTATAGCATAGACATTATCTTTATCTTTTGTCCAGCAAAGGAGCCCTCTTATGCTGCCTAGTTCTCTTTGCAGATGGGGAAATACTGCTGTGGTAATGATGGGAGTCAGAAGGAATGGAAAGTGGAGAATACAAGAGGAAGAAGGGAAAGAAAATAGGAAAGGAACAGGAAAGAAGAGGATAATTGATTTTACAACCTGTCCTGTTTCTGCAGTGCAGTACTGTTCGGATCACTGTGATTCCTTGTTCATGATGTAGAATAAATATTCAAAAGAATGAGAATCTCTGACAGGGAAAGTGAGTAAAGAAAATAAGATAAAGGTAAAAGAACAACAAAGGTGGGAAGAAATAACAGAAAAGTGGAGAGATGGAGGGAGGAAGCAAAATCAGTGGTGCACTTCAAGCATGAGGAAGGAAAAGGAAAAAAAAGAGATGGAAAGGATAAAGCTAGTGAAGCCTTATTAAGAAATCCATGTAAGAATTTCTTAATTGAATTATAAGAAGCTGTTTTCTTTATAGACAACTGAACCAAACAAAATGCAATTTGATGCTCCTCCTTCCTTTATTCGCTTGATCAAATTTAAAGGGCTATTTCTACAGCAGCCAGTTAGATTTTTAACAGGTAAAATGGCCATGATGACTGGTCAATCTGTTACCTGTGCAGTTTAGTTTCTGAAAATGAGATGCAGCAAAATACAGTATCTGTCTGACCGTTGCTTTATCTATTGAAATATCACTTCAGAGGAGAAATCAATTAAATAAGGAAGAAATAAAAGAGGGAAGGATAAAAAGGACTTCATACTCAGATAGCAGTGGGATCTCTGCAGTATTTAATCTCATTCAACTCTCATGGGACATACACGCAGCTCTGGTGAATATCCCATTTGTTCACCTGGAAAACATTAGTCTTATATGACAAGGCATCTCATTACTATATGTGATGAGCCAAACTGCTTTTATCTGTGTTGTCCATGTTTCTATAATAAGGTGGTTCTGACACTAGACTTTAAACTCCTATCAGCATTAGTAGGAGGTAGATGGTCCAAGACCGCAATGGTTGGCTCCTCGATACATGTTGATATATCAAATGAGATTCATCTGCAGGTCCTGAGGGAGCTGGCAGATGAAGTTGCTAAGCCACTATGTACCATTTTTGAAAAATCATGGCAGTCAGGACAGGTCCCTGATGACTGGAAAAAGAGAAATATAACACCCATTTTGAAAAAAGGGAAAGCGGAAGACCTGGGGAACTACAGACCAGTCAGTCACACCTCTGTGACAGGCAAGATCACGGAGTAGATTCTCCTGGAAACTATGCTAAGGCACCTGGTGATAGGTAACAGCCAACAAGGCTTTACAAAGGAGAAATCATGCTTGACTAATTTGGTGACCTTCTATGACAGGGCTACAGCATTAGTGAAGAGACGCAGAGCCACTGACTTCATCTACCTGGACTTATGCAAAGCATTTGACACTGTCCCGTACAACATCCTTGTCTCCGAATTGGAGAGACGTGGATTTGATGGATGGACCACTCGGGGCATAAAAAACTGGCTGGATGGCTGGCCGCACACAAAGAGTTGTAGTCAAGGTCTCGTTGTCCACATTGAGACCAGTGATGAGTGCTGGCCCTCAGGGGTCGGTACTGGTGTGATTTACAATATAAATGTTGGTTTCTTATAGCTGTTGGTTGGACTGCCTTATGAAGGTGTAAGATAAGTTAGCATCGAAGCAGAAAAACATTCTTCTGCACTAAAACTTCCATAGAAGGCACTATGAAACAGACAAAGCAAAGGCTTATTTCTCTGATTTAGAGACCATGTACTCCAAAGGAAAGGAAAATGAACAGAGAACAGAGAATTTTAAATCCTATGCTCACACAGGGCTTTAGGCAAGTTCCACTAAGTTTTCTCACTTTATTTCTCCTTTGGCTTTCCAGTTTCCTCTTATGGAGATGGAGGCCCCGTTTCCTACTATTTCTTTATTAATATTTAGTTATGCCATGCGTTTACTTGCTCTAAAAAAAAAAAAATGGGAATTTTTCTTTCCCCTGCTGCCTGTGGGGGAGGGATGTTGAATGGGGAGGACAGCTCTCGGCCTTGAGTGATTACCTACACAAAGAAGTTGCTGGCAGAACTACATTTCAGGCTAATAGCCTTCTAAACCTGCAGGGAGGGGGGAGGAGTTTTTCTCCTCTCCTTGTAAATGGGGGACACTTCACTTTCTGCTTTAACGGAGGCAAGGGGTGTGTGTGTGTGTGTGTGTTGGAAAAGCTTTGAGGCTGTTTTGCTCTTGACCTGATCATCTGGCTGCTCTCTGACCTCAGCTTGCCTGTGCCCTGCCGTGTCTCCAGCCTGAATCTGCTCAGATTTCATCGTAGAGTTTGTGCTCACTGACAAACAAGGGGGGAGTCCTGTCTACAGCCAGCTGCAGACAGCGTCAGTTTAGTGGGAAAGAAACCGCCCTTTTTTCCCCTTTCCCTCCTCGGTGTGTGTGGGAATCTCCATTTTTCAGCTTCTCCCATGATCTGGGGCCCCCACACGCGGCCACCAGAGCCCAACAGTGCCTCCTACTGGCCAACACCAAGCACTGCAGGCTCTACTCCTCCAGTGATCCAACAGTGCTCCTGCCAACCGTGATTAGAACCACGCTAGAGGACAGAGAAGTATCAGACTGTTTCCTTTTTGAAGGGGACTTTTGGGTACAGGGTTATTGTTTAGTTGTTTTTGTGTTCTGTTGCTGTTTTTGCCAATACACATATATCCTTTAATAAAGGGTTGTTATTTCTTCCTTTTTCCATACTTCCTCAGTTGGAGACTCTTAATTTAGGATTTACGATTGCTGAGAGAGAGGAGTTTGGTCTACCTCATAACTCATCCTCCTCAGCAAAACACTCCAGTTTCCTTAAACTGAGACAAGTTAACACAACCTTAATTACAACTCTAGTCTCTGTACCTTCAAGTAATATGAATGATTAAAAAAAAAATCTGTTTTGAAATAAAAAATTCAAATTTAGGCTTCCTAGACAGTTCCTTACTTATCTTGTCAGTGCTTAATGCATTTTCATACAGTGAAAAGCAGGAGCAAAATGCAGTCAGAAGGAAGCTAATCATGAAAAGTCCACCAACTGGCTATTTAAAAGCATAACATAATGTTATTTTACTCTGGAACTTCCATAAAAAGTTTATACAAAGTCAGCTCTTGTTATTAAGCACACATGAGTGAAGGTGGTTTGCTATAAACTAAACTAAAAGTAATTGTGAATAACAACCACTCTCTGAGGCAGAATTTTGACCTGAGAGTATTCCTCCTGTTCAGTGCACCATGCCACCACCTGAACATTTGTGTTGACACAAAGGATTGTCTGGAAATGAGGAAACAACCAGACAAAAGCAGAAGGGCAGAAGCACCTCTAGCCAACTTATTCCAGAGTAACATTCTCATGTATCTATGAGTCCTTTTTAGTAAAAACAGGACTGTTCATCCATTGCCTCCTTCCTTTTGGGCACTTACATGAAATGGCCTTACTACCTACAGAGTGATTCTCTGAGCTCCTCCATATTCATTCAGCCTGTGGTTCCATGTTAGACTAAAGTGCATTTTTTTACTTTTAACATTCATTACTAGGCATACTCCTTGCACTATACATGCATGGCCAGAAGTGTATCCACAACTAAGCTTTATGACTGGAGGTATTTTAAAATCACAGACCACAGGCCAAACACGAACAGAACTTCTCAGGAATGAAAAGTATTCTTCGATATGAAAGGTTGGAGGAAACAAAGTAAAACACAAAAGCTTGGAGCATTTTGGAACTGCAGAGTTGCAGTTATTTGGTTCTGACAGAAAATGAAACTGAGATCTTGAAAACTTCCCCACAAACCCCTCCTCTTCTAATGAAAACTAAGGGAAAACTGACTGGATGCTATACCACATGCCATCAGAGCCAGAGAGTAAGCCCTGCTCCATGCTGTCTATTAGCATATGTAACCAATGAATCATTCCTCACGGTAGTGAAAGAAGCTTCTCTTGCTGATAACTAATGTTTTTTTGCAACTGAAATGGCAAGAAAGCAGAAATACATTTTGACCACACATAGCAATTCATACATACACACATGAGCAGGTGACAGCAATGGGGTGGATGAGTAACTTAAGTTACATCATAGATATTTTTTCAGATGATGATGGTGATTATAATTGTTGTTGTTGTTGTCAGAAAACTGGTGGAAATTTCCTATACCACCTTCACTTTCCAGACATTAATTATTTAGATTTTACCAAGTGGACTAAACCAACATTATTAGCTGCTTTTAAGTATCAAATCATCTCCATTTCATAGTATTAATTTTTCTTATAATTAAAGGTAGTTAAAGAGCAATTAGGTTTATCAAATGGATCAGCCTTTATTCCTGGCCAAATCAGAATCGACCTGTTTTCAGTGAGGTTTTTCTGTCTGCCATGAAGTTCTTTAAACGCTTGCCAGTATTTCAGTCAACAGCAATATCCAAAGTAACAAGACTGAGCAACAAATTTCTCTGACTGAGTCCATCAATTTCACCAACCTCACTGCTTTCAGAGAGGATTAACAGACTTAGGGATCAAAAAGTTCCAAGTGAATGCAAAGTTTCACCATTATAAAACCAGCATGTTTGGATGAAACTCTGTTTCCCATTACTAATAAATTCATTCACAATCTTGAAATTATTTATCTTTGAAACAACACCGTGAATGAGGGTTAAAGGTTAAAAGTCCATTTTGAGCCTGGAGAGTTAAATAACAAATTCATGACCACATAAACAAGCGAAGCAGAGCGCAACCTCCAATACAGGTGCCCCAACTCAGAGGTTTATAATTTAGTCAAGGACTTATCTTTTTTTTTGTTAATATATTCTATTTCTAATCCTGATTCATGTAATATTAGCAAACACACATGGCAGTACTGAATTCTTTGCCATTAAGTCTTGCTTCTAATTAGATGCAGCTATATGGAATGGCAATTCCCCAAGAGAATTTATGAACTTGAGATGTAATTAAACCTTTTTCATTTCTATTTTGCTCTAATGTATGATACAGAGATCAGTACACAGAAAAAAAATCAGTTGGAGAAAAAAATAAATGGAAATTTCGACTGCAGAGGCCCAAGGGAAACAGCTGAAAGGCAGGAGGTACAAATTAATTAATAGAAAGATAAATTTTCACCTGAGGATAAAGCACTGGGGACGCTGCTCCTGGAATAGCATGTGGTAAGCTCTTTCAGCACAGGAAAATATATGTGGGGGAAGTGAGGAACACAATTTTCCAGAGTTACTTAAATAAAGCTGGGTGACCTGAAAAATTGTACAAAATTAACACGATCAATACATTTCAAACTAATTATGTTTCATCCCCTTAATCTTGGGTCTTTTGTAAAGCTCTCTAAGCATTATGAACAGAATCTCTCTATATATTTAAGTGATAGTGTTAAGCATCTATGAAGATTTTAATTAAAGAAAATAGACCTGTAAGCGAATAAGGTCTAATAAAGATACAAAATTAAACATAACTGGAGGGCTTAACACTACTAGTTTGTGCATAAAGTAAAACAAAACCTAGTAAGTTACTTTTTTATACCTTACATTTATAGTTCTTCTGTGTCTTGACTCGAAAATCTCACAAAATATGAAATATGAACAGCTCATGAAAAGTTAGAATTGAAATTAAAGGCATAACTTATAAACTAATTTATTTATTACATGACAGAGCAGTTGCCCACAAATACTCTGTCTGCAATATAGAATAACTTCTGATACACATAGCTGGTAACATGTACTATCCTTAAAGCCTGAGTAGAATCAATTATCTGCTACAGAAACCACTTTCCCCTCCCCCCCCCCCCCCGAGGATATCCTGATGTTCTTCCCCCTTTCTGTCCCATACCTGTCTTATTCATTTAGATATTAAACTATTCAGTCTGGGGGGCATCTACAATGCTGTAGTTGAGTGAATTCTCCATGATATGTTCAGGCCTTTTGAATTACTAGACTACAGAAGATTAAATCCATGTAGAATGTCACAAAGCAGAAAGAAAAACCTTCACACACTTACGCTCATTGCAAAATGTTGCAAGTTTATATATTTTTCTAACACAAACTTCAAGAATATATTTGTCCCAATCAGGCACAAATAAATTCTACAGAAATGTAACAAAGCAGCATGACCATAGCACAAGACTAATGCTACTATAATGTGTAGTGTAGTAGTACAGTGTATTTCTATATAAAAGTGCAATTGCATTGAATTTCATAAGTAGCAATGTATATCAGTGTCCATTATTGTAGAATTCTTTACGTCATCTCAGAGCGAATGACTGCTTATAAAAATATTTATTTTAGTAGTATTCTATTGGAACTAAGTGTGGGAGGTCAGTGTAGGATAAAAAAATTATGATTGTTGAGAAATTATGAACAGTATTTTCAAAAAGAGAAGGAAATGTAAAATGTTATTGAAAAACACATGATAATCTTTTCATTGTTTCGTTGTGGTTTTAAAAATAGTTTCATGCCCAATACATGTTTGCATTCTTTTTCTTCTTGACAAATAACAAACTACATACCAGAAACAAAAATGCTAACTAATGAGCCACATCATATAGCATGTCAGCATCTCCTTGAAGAATTGCAATAATCACTTTTATTTACTTGAAAATACAGGCCATCTAACTTTTAGAGACTTTAATATAATATCAGCTAAGCTGCTGCAGTATATTTGAGCATCACAAACATGAAGTGATTTTACAACCATGACTTTTTATCATCAGGGAAATACCTGCAAAAAATGCACAATAGTGTGCAAATGATAGTGATGAAGTAAAAGCAATTATTATCCAAGATGACCCAAACAATTGCAGGACAAAAAGTGTCTCATGCTAAACTTAATGAAATAGATCTATCACGGAGAAGACAAGAAAAGATGTGGCAAATATTCAGGAAACATTTTAACATGTAGGCCTACCACCTAAACTCTTTTTCTTTACCATTCTCTCTTGGTGCACAAAATCATGTGTTTAACGTAAAATACACAGTGACAGCAAAAAAATACAATAATCTAAAGCCTTGGAGATGATGGATGATTTCCATCCATTTCTAGAAACACATTCAGACTCCCAACTTGGAATCTGCTGCTCCTGCCATGAATGTCACAGCATTTCTTTCTCTCAAATTTACTACTGATATACACAAAGCCACGTGACATAGCAAACAGCCACAGATTACAATTTGCTCACCAATTTTTTAACCCTTTATAATTTTTATAAGTTAAATATAATTCTTAAATTTGAACATTACTTATCAGGGAGCCTGATCTCCGTCATCTCAGTGCATCAGTGAGAAAATAAGAGGGGAGGATAAACTACAGTTATACTAACACTGTATCTCTAAAATGTCTAGGTGAAGACGGAGAAATCAAAACATTTGCATTTATGCTACTCCCACAGATCTACAAAATCCACTTAAGTTCGTATCAGCATCTGGGTACTGAAATTACAAGCCCCTTGCAAATAGCTGTCTGTCTCATAAGTGAAAGATTAGAAGGGTAAGACAGTGGCCATGTGCATATGACAGGTCACACATGGACTCAAGTCCCCCTTGCCCAAGCACTGCCTGTGCCAAACACAAGCCACCTCTCTAGGACTGATTCAGTGCAGTGCTAAGCTCATGCTGAGCACTTTGCACTCATTGCTGTACAGTGCCCAAACTGAGAGACCTGAAGTAGAGCACAAACATTTTGAGCATCTGTGCACCATTCAAGGTTGTTATCTCCATAATCATGTTTTGGGCAAGGGGGCTGCAAACTAAAACAATCCCTGTATGAAGTGTGCATCTATTTTTCCAAGTCTGACTTTGGCAGAAACCACCAAGGTCACCGTGAAGAGTTTTTAAACAATCTAAAGTGCTCCTGCTCATTCAAAGCATTATTAAGATGGCTGTTTTACAAATAAGACCTAGCAAAAATACTGGGGTTTAGAAGTAATTTAAAAATTTTTGCTAAAATATTAAAACTAAGATGCTCCCAACAAAAAAAATGCATATATGTAAATTAATTTTAGGAGTTTGGCCTGCAAAATGAACTATATGAATACTGAAAAAATATCCACAATCCTTTAAAAAGAGAATGCTTACCATGGTAGAATAAATAGGAAGTTCTTTAAATGGGTTAACAAGCAACAGTATATCACCAATGTAGGTCTGAAAAAAGAAGATATAATTGCTTTATTAAAATTTAAATTGAAAGTTTAAGGAGCCTAATGGTTTTCTTCTGAAAAGAACTCTTGGCAAAGTCTCTTAAATCTAGCTACGAACATGCTAAACATAGTTTATGAATTCAGAGCTTATAACTTCATAATTTGAACTTGAGATCTAAATTTACAATTCATACAGAATTAATTACTCTTTTTGCAACAAAACTGAGTTCTTCATAAGAAAAAATTATGCATAGAAAAATTGCACTGCATATATTATTAGTAGATTATTTGAAAGTTAATTTGTAGTTTACCGTTTGCTAAACTACAAAAATGTGACCAGCCTACCACATAAACAAGTTCCTCAAGTGATTTTTTATGGGATAGATGACATAATTTAGAAATTGGTTATCCAGAACTGATACATTAAAATATGTTGCTTGTGGGATAAAAGAGAGCAATTGATACACATTATAAGTGTTTATGGAAGTCTATCTGTATATGAACATATGAACATGCATCTAGAAAAACTACCCTGACTATATTTAAAGGTCTGACTATATTTGCCATCTAATGATGGTAAAGTTTGCAAGATGTTTCTGTTTCATAGTTGGGGGTATTGGTGGATGGAAGTCTGGACATGAGCACTCACAGCCCAGAAAGCCAATTGTATCCTGGGTTGCATCAAAAGCAGCATGGCCAGCAGGTGATTCTGCCCCTCTGCTCTGCACTTGTGAGAGCCCACCTGGAGTGCTGCATCCAGCTCTGGGGCCCCCAGCACAAGAATGGCATGGACCTTTTAGAGTGGGTCCAGAGGAGGGTCACAGAGATGATCAGAGGGCTGGCCCTAAAGGGTGCCTACAGGAAAGATAGGAAGGAACTCTTTATCAGGGATAGCAGCATTCCTGAATGAGGGGTAATGGTTTTAAATTGAAAGGTAGGAGATTTAGGTTAGATACTTTGAAAAAATTCTTTATTGGGAGGGTGGTGAGGCACTGGAACAGGTTGCCCAGAGGAATTGTGGATGCCAGATCCCTGGAGGTGTTCAAGGCCAGGTTGGATGGGGCTCTGAACTCAACCTGGCCTAGTGGAAGGTGTCCCTGGCCATGGTAGGGGGGTTGGAACTAGATGATCTTTACGGTTCCAGTCATGCTTTTTCAAAATGAAGTAGCTTGATTTGAGGAGGCAGAAAATATTGCCTTTCATAGTAAAAATACTGTTTTTCTTCTAAGATGCGGTAATATATTTCCTCTCTCTGACTCACTCTGACTTCTCTGTTGGGTTTTCCTGAAGAATGAAACTCTATTAAGCTTCACAAAACATGAAGCAGGAAGCTTCAAGGATCTTTTGGTGGCTTGAGAAGGAAGATTACACACTGTAGTGCACTGCTCCCTCAGGCCGCACTATGATCTGAGTGACCTTAAAACATTCATTCACCACAAATGTGTTCATCAGTGTTTACCAATATACTTCCTCTGTGAAATAAACACACATAAATTATATCCAAACCTATCTGAAGTGATATTGCATTTTTTATTTCTCCTTTTCCTACATAAACTTCAGAAGCTGAAGGGCTTACACACATACATGGCTCTGATCCATTTAAAACTAGTCATGAGTTCAGGGCAGGTCACTGCCCAGTAGCTATGATAGTAAGTCTATTTTTTCTCTCTTTGCTCTTTTTTGAAAGCTTACTGTCGACAGGTGAACAGCAACTCACATATATCTGATTATTATTGAAGCGCTTCTGAATCTCATAAAGCAGGCTGCTGTCTGTTAGCTCACTCAGAGAAGCCAGGTCATCATTTGGAGCTGGAGGCATTAGCTTGATCTAGAAAACAAAAATTAGAGAAATAAAGTAACTCTAATCATTCTATACCATAATGTTCTAATCTGCAGTATAAACCTAGATCGCTATAATTATGGAAGAAAAATGCATTAGGAAATCAGAAAGTTGTCACTCCCAAACAATTTCACATCACCAATCTTAATCAAGAGAAGAATATAAAAATTATTATCAATGTTAAAGTGTATAACTGCACAAGTCTGACGGGTTCTTAAGAACACAGACTGCCACCAGAGTGCCATTTGCAATCCTTAAACCCATAAAGATTCCCAGCTCAAATGCCATTCTCCTGCTCTCTTCATTAAATGTTTATGGCAGAAGAAATCAAGACTATTAGTTAGTGCACTTGTAAACTATTTATTGCCCACTATTTAACAAAATTCTCACACTACACTTCAACATACGGGATTTGAAATTCTATTGCAATTTTTCCTGCAGATAAGAAGTAAGTTAGTAAGAAATGAGGATGATGTCAAGGATACCAGAAGATAACCAGAAGAGGCCACTTAGCCAAAACTGGTGAGTGAAATTATTTTAACATTTTTGAGATTTAGGATGAATAATATAAACTCTGCAAGGGAAAGTAAAAAAGTAAATGGTAATGAAAAAAAGACAAAGTCAGAATCAGAGAAAGTAGACAAAATATCAGTGAAAATGGAAAGTTGATTAAAGACAAAATAAACATTGATATACTAAACAGTGTGCTGATAAATTATGATCTACACTTAATATGTAGTTTGATTCATTTTTTATGACAGCCCAAAGAAAACCACATTTGCATGTCAGTAAAATACCTAGAAACAGAAAATTCTCCTGTGAACAAGGGTAGAAGTGAGTTGTTTGTTCAGAGAATACTATAACTCAGTGTCTATTTTGAGGATGGGCAAAGAAGATGATTTTTTTTTCTTCTATTGCTTTGCTTAAAATGAAGGCCCAGGAAAAAAGCAGACACTGTCATTTTTTGGTAAATAACTCAGCATCTTCAGTCTCTGGCAGTGTGAAGAGGTCATTGACCCAAGCAGCAAGCAGAATGGGTGATATTAAAGGGAATATGGAGGGTGCTTCAGACAAGGAGAAGACCCCAACGACTATGGATACCTGTTTAATACTGGGGATCTGATCCAAAACTACTGAACTTCAATTATTTCCATAGGTTCAAGGTCTAGTTCAGAAAACATGATACTATGGGTTCACTACCTATGCCTATACAACCACAGGTGTATGTTTACATATTTAAGAAGTTTATTCCTCACCCATTAAAGTGAACGAAGATTTCTCTGTCACACAGAAGATGGAATTTCTTGCTCTTTTTGTTTTTAATCATGGCAGATGGATCTACAGCTGGCTAGAAAACAAGAATTCCACTTGGCCAAAAAAAAAAAAAATTACATTTTGATATTTGTCTTTGATGATGTACATTGGAAGAGAAAAACTGAACAAAAGAATTCCAAGAACATTTTTAAGTGTCTTGTAGAGGGAGAGCAGATGAAAGACAGAAGTCTGTGGCTTCCTTTCCTTAATAGTGTGCTCACCTGGTTTGCAGGAACAAAACAGGCATCAGTCTTCACTGCACTCCCTTGTGTGCTACCAAAACTCAGAACATCTGTGCCAAAGAATGAGCTTGTCTTAATCTATCTCAATGAAGATTAAACCTCTGCTTTATATTTTAAAATAAAAGAAGGGTTTGCCCTGGGATTTTCTATATTTTCAGAACTTTTTAGCACACCTCCTTATTCATTCATGGTTCATATTGGCTAGTCCTCATGCACATGAAACCTGGATATCATTCAGGTCACATACCAATGGTCATTTCCTACAGGCCATTTGGGCACGGCCCCACCTCTGAAGGAAGAAAAAAGAGTTTTGCCTTATGGATGTGTGCCAACCCATCCCACATAGCCCTAGGCCAGCAAATAGACTCGAGCTTTTTTTTCATTTCATAGTCTAAGTATGGCCAAAGATGCTCATTCTGTAGATAGATGGTTAGAAATGTGAAGGGCTCAGTTAAACTCTGAGTAACAAAATCAAAATCATTTCTCATCAACTTTTTTTTCTACAAAGTTTAGGATTTGTTGTTTCAGTATTTTCTACCAGACTCTGCCTCTAAAAAGTTTTGAGATTTTTGTAATGCTAGTAATGAAGATTACTATTTACTCATTTACATTCTATACACTTAACAAGATTCACAATCTGCTCATATAAAAATCTTAAATTATTTACATTCTTTACATACTTGTGTCACCGAAATATGTATGCATTCCAACTCTTATGTGTAATATTATGATATGCACAGCTGTCCCCCTATCGTAAGTGATATTGGAATGATCAAAAGGGTATCAGGGGATACTCTATCACACAGTTCGTATGGTCAACAATATGTAAAGCACTACAAGACAAAGAAAATTTTTTGTTTTTAAAAGAAAAGACCCAACTAAGAGAAAGAAAATATTTAACCTATATTTGTCTGTAGCATGAAGCACATAATTCAATTTGAGGCCGGTAATTTCAATCTGTTATCAAAAAAATATCTTTCCCAGCTTAGAGGGAGAGAAATTGTCAGCTACAATAAAATTCTGGAAATTACTCATACTGCTTTCCTTGTTTGGAGCACAGATTTTGACATTACAGATGATCAAAGAGCACCTTTTACCAAGGACAAAGCAAAAGCTAATACAAGAGATGCAAAAAATCCTTTGTCAACATAGTTATTTGATCCCTATCTCCTATGCTTCATGTAATTAAAATCTTACTTCATGAGAAGTATTTTCTTGTCTCTTTTTCATCATTTTTGCAATTAAAAGAACCCGAAGCTACATATAAATTTGAATTGTTAGTTCTCTCGAAGCCAAAAAAATTATGAGATTTTTAATTTAAGAACGCACATTTCAAATGTAATAGGATGAAATTTTTCTTTCTGATCCTCCAATAAAGGCCTAATCTGCATGCCATATTGCCTAAGAAGGTATGATATTTCTGACACAAAGAATACATAATATCATGCTGATATATTTCAATAATATATGAACAAAAAAGCCAAGTAATGACTCCACATACCCTACTGAAAAATTAAACAGAACATGATTACTTTTAGCATACTTTGGAATGCAATTGCTAAGAATAAGACAGTGAAACTCATTAGAATGTGTATCCAAAAGGCAGGAACAGAAGGAAGGGATTGTTCTAAGTTTTCCTTTGCTACCAGCACTAAATAAGAACTTTACTTCCCAAGTTGTGAAATTTAAAAAAACCCCCTAAAATCTAAATATTATGCACACAAATATGGATATATATATATATACACACATACAGTTTATAGTGCATGGCTATTAGTATAGAATACAATCCCTGTATTTCCAGGATCATGATTAAGTCTCTTCAAGAAAGAAAAAAATCTCATATTTTCATTTGACAAAATCTAGGTATTCTTTAGTTTAGTAAAATTTAACTATTTCCCGAAGTGATTAAACTGATTTATTCTCTTTTCTTCGTAAGAGCTAAAGCTCATTAAGCCCTTACCAACTGAAAAGTTCCGTTAATTTATTAATTTTTTTAATGCAACCACTCGTTTAAAAACTCCCTGAAACAGCCCCATGTCTAACCTACACCCTGTTAGTGATGATTTCTCAGATAGGATCTTCCTGCTTATTCTTTTCCAAGGGAGCATCACTCTTAATTCAGTAACTACTGATTTTTTCTGCTTCTAAAAAAAACAACATTCCTTCTAACTTATTTAGAGTAGAATTTCACAGACTGTTTCCTGCAGAAATTTCTCAACTAATGGAGCTAAAAGAGATTCACTTTTAAGTCTGCTGTGTTGTCTTTGGTTTGTAACTACTGTGGGAAGTTCTACTGAAGTATGGTGAAACAGCAGAAGGAGTACTTTTGAAAACCTGCCCTGGGACCCCGAAGAGGCTCTAGGTCATAGTGGAGAACAAAATTATCAATCAGTTTCTGTCTATGTTTTAGTGCACAAACTATGAAGCAAAAGTTTAGCTTAGAGATACTGAAAACTCAAATAATTTTAACTAGGTTTGCATCAAAAGAGAATCAAGCAGAAAGAAGTATCTATGCTTTTGTTCACACTACTGTTGAACATCTAGAAGCAAGTGATGGTCTCGGCAAGATCCTAAGCTAGACACTTCCCTCTCTTTTACTACAATTATAGGAAGGTTCCTTCTAAAAGGGTTGCAAGCATTCACTTTTCTAACCAGCAGTGCTTGTCCCTTGGATTGACTGTTTTCATCACATTACATCAGTCAGCAACACCAGAAGTTTTAAGACATGAAAACAAGATGTAAACCAAGTGTAAAACACTTCTGGTATTTTCTAACTGAATAGGGAAGTGAGTGCTCTACAGGATCCCAAAGCTGAGGACTTTCAGAGATTAACTCATATCATTTACATATGAACCCACTGATTGATCTCATATGATCAAGCTATTCCTCTGAAACACACACAAATAAAAGCAGTGGAACGTTCATTCTTCTACCAAGGCAGCTATGCAGTTTTTTTGAACTGAAGGTGGCTTACATGAAATCAGTATCTTGTTCCTTTGTTATGCTTCAAATTCACAGTAAACTATTTTAAATGGAAATATTCCCTTCCACCATCACCACCACCACCACCACCACCACCTCCTCAGTTCTAAAGTAATGTTTTCTTAAATGGTTGAATACTTCTGGAATATGTGTTTCCCAAATGCATGTAACAGAAAATAGCACAAAATGTAGCACAAACCCCACAAAAATCAAACAAAAACAAACAAACCAAACTCAATCCCCAACAAAACAAACCAACCAACCAACCAACCAAAACCACAAACAAACCAAAACAAAGAACAGCAAAAACAAAGAACCCAACAAAACTCCACCAACCAAAAACCAACCAACCAAGCAGGCAAACAAACAAATAAACAACAAAAAACCAACAACAACAAAAAAATCCCACACCACACCCACCCCCTCAAAAAAACTGCCAAACTCCAAGTAATGAACTCAAACTCGGGACATGCTAGATTTATAAGCAACAGATAATTGCCTCCTTTTGCATTCATCCTATACACTGAATGAGAATGCCATCCTGGCTGGGGAGAAAACTGCAAAGGGTATCCAAATAATCAGTGACTGTAACCTAATGCATTATCACAAGAAAGAGAGTTAACACTGCAGCTGTAAATCTGACAATCCCTAGATTTAAATTACAGTCACTTACTTTGCAACTTGATATTCCTTAGACAATTTTGTTTTTACAGTCTCCCAGGCTGTGTTTCTTTCTTTTGTCAACCAACTTTGGAGACAAGAGCACACTCCGGGTAGTGCTAACAGTTGTCCCTCCCCTGTTGTGAACCATGAATAGAGTTTGAGGAGCTCTGAGCCCTCCGACTGCCACAGACCCTGACCTGCCACCAGTAGCTGGCAGGAAGCAGCTGTTCAACTTGCAGAGGGAACTCTACAGGGCCAGATTGATTGCAGGGAGTGATCAAGGTGACAAGGCTCCACAGTGCAAAAGACATTGTTGTGTGGTCAGGGAAAAAAATACTATGGTCTTCAGCTTCCATAAGTTTACAATTTCCATACCTAAGCACCAAAAAAAAAAAAAAATCAAGAAACTGCATGCCATTACCTGTTCAAGTTTGGTTGTGGTGTTCATGGTGACATTTTCAGAGGCACTGTCTTGAGATTGCTGCTTATATAAGGCTTTAGCTGCATCTTTAAACATGGTGTCTTTCTCCAGCAAACTGTCTTGCTTGGCAATGGGTAAAGCCAGGGGATTGCTACAAAGAGAATCAATAAAACAATTAGACTCCTACTGAAGATGTCAGACAAACAAATGCGGGTGGCACAAGCACTGAATTGAGATACAGCTCAGGGATGAGACACAAGTTGCTGGTCCAAGTACAAAAAAGAATTGGTGAGAAATAAAGTGTTCACATAGGTTGGTCTGTTCCCAAAGACACAAAGCAAAATACCTTGATTTAAAATTCACCTTTATGCATTTTTTTTCTGAAGCAGAATTAAACAAGCCAAAGAGAATATGCATAAGTCTGCTTTTGACAGCACTAGGCTGGCAAATCAATAGCCAATTTTGAACAAAATTTAAAAAGCACAGTGTTAACCTACACAATACTATTTTAAAAAATAGTATGTTTTAACATAATGTAATACAGATATTGCCATTGTAATAATAAAATTATTTTATTTAATATTTAATAAAATTAAATTCCATCACTTTTTAGCTTACTTTTAATTAGGCAATATCCAAGATATATTTTATGACCAGAAGCTGCTCGGAATTTGTGCTAAGGTAAAAAAAAAAAAAGAAGAAACAAACCTAAAAAACCCCCAAGCAAACACCACACTCCTGACCACAACAATATGCAATATTCTTCATCCACACAAAAGTTAAATCTATTCTTACACACATAGAGTTGTTTTCCCTACTGACAGTTCACACAATATGACAGTTCTGAAAAACAACAATACCAAAATCTTGGATGATTTTGGCAGTGTTGTACATCCAGAGGAATTAGCAAGGAATCAGCCCCAGGAGTTGAGAACAGAAGCATCTTAAAAAATAACTGTCTGGATTCTGACAGTGCAAAGGAGACAATCTCATGGAGTGTACAACAGCTCTTTGCCAGAATGTATACATAACTTCTTTGAAAGGAAATGTGGATTCAATATGGGAATGGGGGCATAAAGCATTCCACTGTGGAATAAAGCCCAAACCTAGCTAAAATAAATCTCATATTTACTCTAAGTTACTTGAGTTTAATCACTGATTATAAAAAAGCCAAGATTACTCACACAGTTAAATGAAATTACGGAGGACCCATAGATAACAGTGATAGCAATTCATGAAAAGAACTAGTGTTGGAAAGAGAACTGAAACACACATATAAATTTTAGGAACAAAGAAGAAAGCACCTTCTAAGCAGAATTCATTGGGAAAAAAGGCAAAGCAGTTTCCCTTTGAAAAAAATATAGACAAACAAAACTTTTCTTTTGATGAAACTGTCAGTCTGAAAACACTGAAGGAATTAGTATAAACATTTTATAATGAAATACACGCTTTTCCTTCTCAAAATGTTTTGCTTCTGACATTTAAATTTAAAATATCTAGAGGAACGTTAGTGAAAATAAAAATTTTTCTTTAGTGCTTTGATTGACCTAAGATAATTTTGTCATACATTTGTTTATCAAATGTCACATGGGCAAAAGATACAAATCCCTTTCTTTTGATTTGAACTGCAGAACAAAAAAGCCATTATCCAACTATTCTTTTGAACCTGGCAATTAGAATAAGACATATCAGTGATTAGATTATAGAAGAAATTAAATAACTGTGACACTCTTCTGATGTAATGTTTCTTTTAAATTGAGAAGATCCAGGATTTTTTTGCTGTGAGCTGAACCTTACCCATTTAATCTTATCACTTTTGTGTTAACTATACAACATTCATTAAAATTCAGTTGTAAACTTCTCGAAACCAAATAAACCTTCCAGGTGTCACAAAAGAGAAGCAGGTTGTAAATCACAGCAAAGTGTGGGGGGAAAAAAGGTGCCTACTGTTTCCATAGATGCATTTTGAACTTAAGAGGACAATAATAACACAATAAATAACTAAAGAGGCGTGCTTCATATCTTGATGGACATGAGAATAGTCTATTAATTATATGCATTTATGAGATATTATTAGGACTTTAAGTGATGGAAATGCTGACATGTAATCCATATTACAACAAAAATGTGAAAGATTCTGTGAAAGAAAAAACATAATAAAATTATTCCAAGAGTTCATTACGACTCAGGTTCAAGTAGACATTATGAAAAATAAATTGAAAAGAGTGGTTTTTTAGAAAAATATTTCTATTAACATTCATATGTATTTTTATTAGTCACAAGCTTAAATCAAGCAATGCCTTGAACTGTAGGACAGAGCAAGGGAAGATTTTATTTAAATGTAGTCAAGTAGATTAGCATAAGTGGTCTTCTTTTATAAAAAATAATGGATAATTGATAGTTAATTAACCACAAAGGAAGACTTAAGCCAAAATAATGTTGCATAGTAGACAGGAAGAAGTGTTAACTAGGGTAATCTTATTTGAACATTTGAACATTTGCTGTTGGCCTATCTGACTGGAAAAAATCTTGAATGTTATATGGAGAAATAGAAATTTTAATTTTTAGGTAAAGAAGCCGTCATATATGGAATTAATTTGAAGTTTTGTGTATTTTTATTGGGGGTTTTTTAGACAAACTGAGATGTTTTCTATAAGCTACCATCCTCTAGCATGTCCTTTATTTAAAAAAAAAAAGAAAAACTGAGACTAGACAATCAAATAATTGGAAGTTTTATCATCAGTACTGGAAGCACTAGGGCAGCTTCTAACTTGCAGATTGCAGATTGCAATGATATTTTCATGGGCCCTTTGATCTTATTGTGTTTGTTGGAAGGAACTTCTGTTACTGGTAGGGAGCAGAGTTTTAGAGTGAGCAAGGCAGCTCAGTGAGTGTCAGCTACAGCCAACCCACCAGTTAACTTCCTAATCCACCCATCCTAAATCAGATAGACGAAAGTACTCAGTAGCTCAGTAAAAGAACTAGAAGAAATATTCTAATACTATTAGTGCTTCTTGATAACATGATTTCAATTCTATTAAGTCAATGCTTGGCTAAAGGAAACCAATGCTTGGCTAAAGGAAACCAAAGCCAAACTCAATGCTTGGCTAAAGGGTGGCTTGGTAATTTAGCATTATGCAAATATACTGACTTAAACTTTATATCCTCTACCTGAGTTAAGATACTGACTTTCAATTCATCTCTTCATAGTGTTCTTTCAGAAATAAATGCTGTAATTTAATCTTGAACCAGCAAAATTAGATTTGCTGACAGAGTATACGCTATTTATAATTGCTTGTTCATAATTTTTGAGTCTGCTTTTGAGTACTGTTTTCTTCTTAGAGATGGGCACAAAGCAATATGGACACAATATAGAATTAATAGGACCTCTTGTAAAACTTACCACCTCACATTAAATGTACTTCCTTATATCAAGACAATTAATGAAGAATGGATACAATAAAGAATAAAGCAATGGTACATGTGGATTATTATTGTGCACTCCTCTTCAGCATTAAAGAAATTGCTTTGGTACACAAGAACATCAGAGACATTATGCAAGTCAAGCCTTCCAGCGATTAATGAGTTTTAGCATTAAAGAACGGAATCCAGTATAATATGTGCACGACAGTACAAGCTTCTAGAACATGAAACACATGGAAATGTATCATCTAGATACAAGAACAATGAAAATGTTCTTAAAGTCTCCAAAACCTTTATAAATAAATTTTGCTAGGCCACCTTACAGAGCTACAAAAGCAACCTACCATCTACTTCTGCTATTATGGCATTTCAATAATTAAAAATAAAGGTTTTCTTTATGTTTGAGAATCTAAAGGTTTAGTTTCATGCCTCAAAATTAATTTTTTTCATTTATAAGATAATAGAAGGCCACATAAATTCAAGAGTATGATTTAAGTTATTGAAACGGTGGGTTAGACTAGACGGCTGCTTATTTCATAAGGAATTAACGAGCATGAGAAATTAGTAATTCCATAGACATTAGTATAATACTCCCAGCTACATACATTAGTGGCTACAAATGATGAAGCAGAAACAACACACCATGTTTATTATCCATATGCAATTTTTACTAAATATAAATATGTCCCATGGAATTCTGAATTTAACAGATTGATCATTTCATGACAGTTGCTAACCTCTTCCAGATTTTAATGTATCCAAATACATTCTGCTAACCATAAATTATAACTATAATGAAACGGAAGCATATATATATCTTCCCTGTCGCTCTATAAGAGGTTTTATTTATTTTTTTTTCCTCACACAATCTTTGGTGATTACTACATAAAAATTAATATCAGTGTTTTGCAAGTTTATGCAGTCAACATACTTCAAATATACAGCAACTGCATTATTTGTACTTTTTAGAATTCCCATGGATCACAGTATCTGGAAATAAGAATTTGAAATATCAATATGTCTTGTACTACACAGCAATTGCATTATTTGTACTTTTTAGAATTCCCATGGATCACAGTATCTGGAAATAAGAATTTGAAATATCAATATGTCTTGTACTACCATAAAAGAGCCATTAGTGCTTCATACATATAGTACATCTCTTTTCACATATCTATGACAGTATTTTCTTAAGATTCAGAAGGAAATACAAAAAATATCAAAATCTACAACTTAAGACAAATACCAAGTTCTAAGTCCACACTGCTAAATTCTGCTTGATTCCACTTGAATTTTAAGCAGCACAAATCTAAATACAAATTTCTAACTGGTTGGACCAGTATAATTTCATCTGTAATCATATATATTATTTTTATTTTCAGGACTTGTCCCTGCTTCTCTCATAAGCAATGGTAGTTTTACTACACTATTCCCATCTCCTTTAATAAAAGGATGTTCGAATCTAATAATTCTGCTAAGGCAACCCTAGACAATTTTTACTGGTAATTATAATAATGTATTTTATTATTAATAGTTTATATTTATAGAAATAAGGTCAACAAAAAGCTACGAGAGATACAAATGCAAAAGATGATTCAGTAGATTTCCAAAATTAAAGAGTTACTAGACTCATCATATCACAAGAGTCATGGAATCCTAGGATGGTTGAGGTTGGCAGGGACCTCTTAGAGAGCACCTGGTCCAATCATCCTGCTGAAGCAGAGACATGCCCAGGACTATGTCCAGATGTGTTTTGAATATCTTCAAGGACATTCACAGGATTCATAGATTGACAGATACCATTCAAATGATAATCTGGCTCCAGTGAATTGCTCTGTAACAATAGAAGCACTTACAGTTTATTGGAAACTGTGGGCAAATCATGCATGATCTCTTCATATGGCTCTTCTTGAGATAAAGTAGAAACAGCTAAAGGGTCTTTCATTTTTTCCTCCCAAACAGTTTCAGCCTTCATAAGAATTTCTTCAATAAAATCAGAAGCTGCAACATCTGAGACATTGGAACACCAAGATATCAGAAAAAGAAAATGAAGAAAACCTCCTCTGAATTCAAGTCTCTAGATCAGACTAAGATTAGGCATCTGGCTAGATAACATGAAAAGAATAGCTCAGATATTGATCATAAAATAATACTTGAAATTACTGGGAAAATAAAGGCAAAGTAAAGAATTAAGCTGTCATCTGCAAAACCTCAAAACCTCGCTGTGTAGCGAACCAAACTATTCAATAATTCATAGGATTTAGGGAAAAACAACACAACCCTTTTCAACACAGTATTTCAATGAAAACATGCACTTAAATCCTTTTCAAATGTTTTACATTTCTACAAACTAGACTTACATGTCTTGTACATACAGAAGTGCTGAAATCAACTGTGTTAAATACATACTAATTGAGTTTAGCTAACTGTACTGTTAGACAACCTGAGTTTGGTCCATACCCTTTAATACAAATACAAACTGGCATGTAACTAACCACAAACAAGGTTTCTGCGGTTAAGCCTCATGACATTACCTGTGAATGTGTTTGTAGGTGGTACAGCACTTGAAGCATAACATATTTTGCTTTATTTTACTGATGTCTCAGAGCTTTTTGGATTTTTTAGCTTTTTGTAGATTTTAGAAGTAGTTGTGTAGTAAATGTAGATTTTAATGTAGCTGTATAATATGTCACCCTTTAGCACAATAGTTTACACATACCCAACCCTATTACCCCATTTCATATCAAACCCTCTAAATTCCTTTAATGTGTTTAGTCTTCTTTTCAAGGTAGAATTGTAGAAAATTCCACGCAGAACCGGGGGGAGTGGATAGTTCTGGGATTGGATGGACCTTATTTTAGAACCACTGCCTGGGTGCACTTGTGTCATGTGTATTCCCCTGGGCCTGAGGGCCTGATTAAAGGACCTGCTCTTTTTATCTTATATACTAAATTGGCCTGCAGTTTTTTCTCCGCGGTCTCTCAAGACAAGAAAGTTACACCTCATAATCTGACAGAAAGATTCTGTTTTCTACATTACTGGGTTCTATATTTATTTTATCCTAGACATAGAAGATTAAACAACCATGTATTTCTTCTCTTCAACTCTCCTAGCTGACACTATTGATGTTAGCTCTGCTTTGCTCTTTGTGTTAGACCAGTTGACCAGAAGTCCCTTCCAACCTAATACAGTCTATAATTCTATTATCTTTAGAGCCAGTGCTTCAGCTCCCTGTTGCTATCTGGTCTAAGAAGGTGCCTTCTATGGTAAACAGGGGGTGCTACACTTTAAAACTGGATGTTGAATTTGTTTTCAGACAACAGCTATAGAAATTCCAGTTCATGAGGCTATGGACTATGATCAGTTGAGATAGAAAGGGACTCAGAGAGAAGTCACCAAGAATGTGTAAATGCAGCTACCACAGAGGCACTAAAGAACTCTCCATCAACAAACATTGTTAAAAATAAAAAGGGAATGTAACAAGTGGAAGAACATGCTGTCATTTGATATGGTGTCCTGCATTACCATGACTATCAGTTCTCAGCACTATATGTAAAAACATATACAAACATGTGTATGTGTATTTAATTCTACACACCAAATAAAGAATAACAGAGACAGCAGGAAGGAAAGAAAACAGCGTCACAGTAACTAATACATACACAATGTACACGATTTTCACCTACCTGAAGGCTTTTCATTATTGCAGTTAAGAAGATTGGGATTTGCCTGGCGCATCAAAAGCAGCTTCACAAGATTGGTCTAAAATGGGCAAAACCAGAGGTGTTTGAAATAGCAGCAGTAGGACAGGTGCAGTGTGCCTGTCATTCAGTTTACTCCTTCCTTTCTGTACTAGCTGAAATCATATGATAAACCATAGGCAGTACCTCCAAACCCCCACCTTCGGCAGCTATGAAACATATTTCTGTAAATCATAACAGACAGAATAAAATACAGTTCTCGTTCAATTTCAGTGTATCCTTAGAGTAACTCCACCCCCAAAGTCTCCCTCCACCCTTACATGGGTAAAAAAATTCACAAAGGAAAAAATCTAACCCTCCATCACCACCTGTTATGACTTAGATCACAAATATTTCCTTATGTGTAATTCAACAACTGTGTGCCATCACTGCCAAAGGGGTGTGTGACTCACAGCCATCATCATGGAAATAAATCTGTCCTCTGTCAGGAGTAAAAATTGGCACATTTATCTTCTGTTTACCAAAACTATTTAATCTATTAATAATGGTCATAATTATTGCACCATTGAGTGGGATAAAGTATCACGTAATTAAAAAGTCTAAAAGATATTTCTCAGTTCTTGTAAGAGTTCTGCAAGGAACTGTTTTTAGTGAGCTCTTCTATTGCTGCACCAAAGTCTCTAGCGATATTTCCTCATCAAAGGTTATAGTAATGTCTACCCTGATAAATTGGTTGGTCAGAAATGAGTAAAAAGCTGCATAAGGAGCAAAAACTACTTTTAGAATGTGAATCTAGAGCTCAACTAAATGACAGAACTATGCATGCTTGGATATATGCTAAAGCAAATAGAATGCAGAATATAAATGTAACCAACAGGGGAGGCCAGGATGAGCACAAGGGAAAATAAGCTCTGCAGGAAATAAAGGATTTTTCAGAGCAGAAGAACAGACCTACATATAAATGAGACCTGAACTGCAAGGCAGCCAAGGGAAAGAATAGTAATTTGGCATAAAACCAAGCAATAAATAAATAAATAATTAAACAAATAAATAAATAAAGGCTAAACGGGAAAGAAATCACTGAAATAAAAAAAAAAAATAATTCAATATGGATTCACTACACAGGAGGTAAGTTATTAAAAAAGACCATGATAATGAGGAATCCATGAAATGCACAGAAAATCTCAAGGTTTTAGTCACAGAAAAAGAGGAAAATATTGTTGCAAATTTCTATAAAAATAAAAAGATCTTCCTCTCCTCAGCTTTCTAATGCTGGCTTTCCTTTCTGGCAGTAACAGCACAAAATTCAGCAAATTCCAAGACGTGAGGAAACCATAACAGGTTTATTTCCAAATCCAATTAGCCCTGCTTTCAACTGAGAAGTCTCAACACATATATCTCTGTCTTTTTGCATTATGAAAAAATGGAACATGCTTAGTTATGGAGCTATTGCATAATCTCTGAAAAGTGATAGTGGTTGTATCAAAGGAGGTAGGTTTTAAATGCACTTTCAGTTTAGTAACAATACACAGCTTTTTGTGGTACCAAAGTTTTGGATTTATACCACAAGAAATCCCATGTTCCAATACCAGTGCTTCCTGCTGCCAATGAAATATCTCCTGCTGGGATTCCTTGAGGCATGTCACCAAGACTAAGGTATTCAGGTCACTGAATAACCTTCAATAACCTGCTTTTGGATACACAACTGTCTGTGTTAGAATTAACCTCGTTCACTAATGTTTTAGAAGGAGTATTTTAAAATCCAATTCCCATATCTTCAGAATTGTGCCTAACACTAGAAATATTTGGAGAATAATTACAGCAAATTACCACTATCCAAAGGTATTTCAATTGCAGAGTTAGAAATAACGTAGACGTGATTATATTAAGAAATTAATATCTGATGAAATATTGTAGATCATATGAATAAAATTAGTTTATATATATTCCTATTTTTCCAGTGTAGTCTTTGACAATTCATATTTAAGAAAATGAATGATGTGGATGATGAGGCAAAGTTCACAGATTGCACAAAAATGTGAGGCGTATAACTGATACACTGGGGGGTTATGCTGCCATGCTGAAGGACTTCAACAGGCTTGAGAAATGGGCTGACAAGAACCTCATAAAGCTCAACAAAGCAAAGTGCAAAGGAACAGAAGGTAAATGGTATCCTGAACTGCATTAGGAGGAGTGTTGCCCATAGGTTAAGGGAGGTGAGGTCACACCTGGAGTGCTATGTCCATTTCTGGACTTTTCAATACAAGAGACACAGAAAGAGTCCAGAAAGAGGCCACTAAGATGATTGAGAGACTGGAGCACCACACATGAGAGTTAGAAGTGGGAGAACTGGAATTCTTCAACCTGGAGAAAAGAAGGTTCAGGGGGATCTCCTCCATGTGGGTAAATACCTGAAGGGAGGGTGCAAAGATGACAGAGATAAGCTCTTTTCAGTGATGCCCAGTGACAGGACAAGAGATAACAGGCACAAACTGAAGGCTCTATCTGAACATCACGTAACATTTTTCTCTGTGATGGTGACCAAGCACTGGCACAGGTTACCCAGAGAGGTGTTGAACAGCTCTTTAAACCTAATGAAACATGGAGTGCAACACTGAAAATAAAACGCTATAAAGGGAAACTGAACACAGCACTCCAGATGTGGCCTCACCAGGGCTGAGTAGTGGGGCAGGATCACCTCCCCCAACCCCCTCTCAATGCTCTTCCTAATGCAGCCCAGGATACCACTGGTCTTCCTGGTTACAAGTGCACACTGCTGCCTCATGGACAGCTTGTTGTCCACCAGGACCTCCAGGTCTTTCTCTGCAGAGCTTCTTTCCAGCAGGTCAGCCTCAAGCCTGTACTGGTGCCTGGGGTTCTTCTTCCTCAGGTGCAGGACTCTGCATTTGCCTTTGCTGAATTTCAGACTGGTTTTTTTCTGCAGATCTCTCCAACCTGACGAGGTCCCTCTGAAGGTCTGCACAGCCCTCTGGGGTATTGGCCACTCCTCACAGCTTAATATCATCAGCAAACTTGCTGAGGAGGCATCTGCCCCTTCATCCGGTTCTGGGCTCATCAGTACACAAGAGAGGGGGAGCTCCTGGAGCAGGTCTACTGAAGGGCAATGGGGATAATTAGGGGACTGAAGCATCTCCCTTATGAGGTCTGTTCAGTCTCAAGAAGAGACAACTGAGAGAGGACCACATCAATGTCTATAAGTATCTTAAGGGAGGGTCAAGATGATGGAGCCAGGCTCTTCTTGGCGGTGTCAAGCAATTGGACAAGAGGCAACAGGTGGAAACCAATGCACAGGAAGTTCCACCTGAACATGAGAAACAACTTCTTTACTGTGTGAGTGACTGAGCACTGGAACAGATTACCCAGAGAGGTGGTGGAGTCTCCCTCACTGGAGATATTCAAGAACTGTCCAGACACAATTCTGTGCAATGTGCTCCAGGACGACCCTGCTTGAGCAGGGAGGATGGACCAGATGACTCACTGTGTTCCCTTCCAATCTGACCCATTCTGTGACACTGTGACAAAAGGCAGCATAAATCAATTTACTAACACAGGAACATTATAAAGCCTTCAAATACAATTGCCCTGTGCCAAAAAAGGGTCTAAGTTCTACCACACATTAAATGCTAGCTATAAGAAAGCCCAATGCTCAGTTTCATAAACAAGAGGCTTAGGAGCACCAGGGTTGGCTAGTTGACAGACTGCGAAGCCTGTCCTCACAGACAAGTAACTGCAGTGACAGGGTAGGAAATATGGGACATGAAGGAGTGATAATAGAATCTCCCTGTGCACTTGAGGCTGCGAAAGCAGCTCCAAATTGCTCTCAAGCTATGTTATTTTTACTGTTAATGAATTAGCTGGAGAGCAGAATTAGTGCTCCTAGAAAGTGTCTTCCTCTCATCTGGTCAGATATTTTCCTTTGAAGCTATATACAGAATGCTAGATGTGGGCCAGCACCTGCAAAGGATTAGCTGCTGGCTCTGGCTGAGCTTTGAACTCTTATTATCCAAGTCCCAGTGCCACCAATGCAGATCATTTATTCCCTTTTCTTTACCATCAGAGAGATATCTACTTAAGTTGTAAATGCAGAAAAGGTTTTATGCAAATGTCCTCATGTGCTGTTTTGCACAGCAATGAATATGCATCATCCAATTTGCATGCACCTCCAACAATAAATTCTTTCAGTCTATCACTTTTCTTCCCTGTTGACACAAACAGTTCTCTCCACTCCTCCACTCACCACTGGACATATCCCACCATCCATAAGTGACCTGGTTCACCACCAACCTTTTGGTTACTATCCTCCTTCCCAATTTTTTATTCCTCAGGCATTTCTTGACACCAGTTCCTCAGTTCTCTTTGACTAAGCCCTCACCACCTTCTTCCTGCAATTTTCTTCTACCTGCTGTCACTTCTCAGGTTCCCATTCCATTTGGCTAGGTATGGTCCCCAGAATGCTCTCATCCACAGTGAGACAAAGACCTACACTAAGAAACTAGTGGATCAACAATCTTAGATCAAAATCAGTATTATTATTGATGAATCTCACACTATCGTATGAAACAGTGAAATCACCAAGTATTACTTTGATATCTAAGGTGTTTATTCACTAAATACAGCAAAACTTCTAGTCAGAACGCAAGAAATATTGCTGGTTACACCATCATAATCTGCAGTCTTCACCACTGAGTCAGATGACCCATATCTCCACTCATAAGAACCAGTTTTCTATTGCTCATATGACTAAAATTTATTTCACTAGGTTGAAAAGTGCACATTTACCTCATTGTGTGATTTTTGTTAGGCAGTTTGCTAGGACTGCTGCCAGTAAAAGCTTATGATTTTTCAGGGGTTTTTTTTGGTTGTTGTTGTTTTTTTTTTTTTTTTTAATTATACAAAAAAATAAAGCAACTAAAAATGAAGCACTTCTGGTAGCAGGGGATAGGAAAATATTTTACTTGTCCTTGTGAGCTCCAGTGTTTGTATGATTTGATGCATTAGGTAGAAGATGAATTCCATAGGCTAAGAATATTCCTTTTGTTTGTAAAATCATCAAAACTGCACCAAGTTTCAAATGTTTGGAAAAATCAGCTACCAGATACTTACTGGAAAGCTTTTTTTATTATAATGGATAAATCAAGGAGCCCACTTTTGCTAGCACTGTCCACCGTAAGCCTATATGTTAGTCTAACCAGTATCAGCTGCTCTATTTAAATATACACTTGGATATTTAAAAGATTTGCAATTAAAAAAACAGAAAGCAGGGAAGTAGTTCAATTTTTATTACTACTGTTATTATTATAATTACTAAGCTTCTGTGATAGAGGTGCTGTAGCTTCATGCTAGCCATATATTCCGTAGATCAAATAAATAAGATCAGATAAGTCATGGAGCAATAAAACTCCTTAGAACAATACTGGAGACTATTTAACTAATTAAATGGGGTGATAATAGGCACTTCAGTAAGCATCAAGGACATAAAAAAGAAAAGTGTAGGTTAGGGACCTTAAGCTACTGGGGAGTGAAACAAATTCCCAACATTAGGGAGTAAGGTAATTATTAAGCCATTAGGGTTCCTGTGAATTGAGTTTTTAAGATGATATATTTTTTCTCCATTACATAATAGTATGCCTTAGAAGACTGTATCTTCCTTAAAGCCAGAATTTCTTATGTGAAGCCCTAAAGAAGAACAAGAGTGGTCAGAGGCTAAATAGCATTTCCTCTGTGATTGCAAATCTGATCCACAGTACAGCTCCAAACACAGAAAATTATGTCTGAAACTCATTACAGATCTCCCTTCTTAATACAATATAGATTAGGAAGATATTTTTTCTATTTGAGTGCAGAGAAAAGGGGACCATTACCACCCGTGGTCAGCAAAGTGGAACAGATTAGAAAAACTAGGTTGTGGGAATAAAACCAGCAGCAGGGTAGATAGTGGGGTGGGGAATAGAAGAGAGAGTAGATAAAATGCTGGACTTTGGAAATAACAGCATGAAACAAATGAAGAGAAAGGGAAGAAGAGAAACGTGGCAAGGAGCCAGGATGTGGGGAGAGACAGACTAATAAGAAAAGTGAAAGAGGAAAGTGACATAGTGAGGGAAAAACCACTGAGATTGAACAAGGGAGATTGGGACTGTGAGCAAGTGGACAGAAGGGCAGGAAGGTCGGCATGAAGTCAAAGTAGAGAGAAATGAAAGCTTGGATCAGAACCAGGGAGAGGAGGAGGGGTAGAGGCTAACTCTGCAAGGAAATTAGGATTGGGATAAAATGCGTAAGAAAAGCACATGAAGCAAGGCAAATGAATAGGACAATAAGGTAATAGAATAAGGACAAGAATGGGGCAGACTGGAGGCAATGGCACAAATAAGGTTATGTGTGGGAGGAATGAACTGTAAATACTGTGTCTGTTCATGCACAGGACTTGAAATGGAATCCAAGTTCCTCAACTGTCACCACTACCCTTCTGCAGTCAACAAGTTTAACCTATATGGTCTAAGAGTATGCCTTTAAACCCTCTAGAATAGCTCAAGTAAAGAAGAAAAGCCTAATGCTGTTTTCGGCTATCAAAGCAAGTGGCAAAGGTCACTTAAATGTTTTTCTACAGCTGAAGTAAACACTTAACCAGTCTTTATTTCAAGACTGAAAACCTGCATTTCTGGTTTTCAATCCCCCAGGAAATTAGATAAAGAAAAAAATAAAATAAATCAGGAAAAAATATTATGTGATCTTGCAATTAAAGATGCTTACAAGTTATAGTCCTACAAGTTACATATTGATACTATTGTGTGAATCTAGGTTTTCTTGACTTATGTTCTGTACCCACAATTAGCATTTGAATTATTTATAGAAATTTTGTGAATATACTGAGAGTAAAAGAAAGATATCACAGGCAGAAATCCCAAAGTGGTCTCTCTGTTTGAGGAAACTGAGTGTAATTTGATCTGAAGGGAAATGTGGCTCTTCTATCTGAGTACAATCACACATGCCAAACATGAACAAAAAGACTAAAGAAAAAAGAGAGAGATATGTCTGGATAAAACATTCTATAGAGGATTTTCTGACCATAAATTAAAGATTACAACTACTTGACAGAGAAAATATTTATTGCCTGAGATACTCTACCCTATTCTTTTTGAAATACTGAGTAAGCACCCCCTTCTTTAGGCTCTTCTCATTGAAAACTTTTGTGGAGTGTGTTTGCAGAAGTCCAGAAACTGCATTCAAAGGAACTACTATGGCAATAGTCAACCTTGAATGTGATTAAATATAATTTCCTACAATGAGTTCATATATTCCTTCTACACTGAAGCATATTCTATTTTTTCTATTTCGAGGTTAACATACACCTAAAGAAAATGAAAGTACAGCTCATCGTTGAGTCAAATAACTGATGTGTTTTGGTAATGATGAGCAAATTCATTTGCACAGTAAGAAGGTGTGTTCTCTGAGACTTCATCAAGGAACAGGGTCTCTTCTATGATCTGAAAGAAATGTGTTTTGATGAACTAACTAGTCAGAGGTGTATGATTCAGTTCAAGTAAACAGGTCAATGAAATGTGCGTTAAGGGAGAATATATTTACAGAATGGCAATTTCATGTATAAATTTTTTGAAAATGACACAGGATGTATATAACATGCTAAGAAACATGAGGTAGGCATCTGAGATCTCTAAACAATTTTTATTTACTTGGGATATTTCCAATTTATTAATGGGAAGAAATCCTTGCTACTGCAGCAGTTACTCTTGCAGAGATACAGTCAGTAGTTCAACGAATCTCTTATCCTTTTTCTTTTTTTTTTGACATCACAAAACCCTTTAAACCTCAGAGCCAGGGGCTAAATCTGTCTCACTAAGAGAGTGCAATGGAGCAAGCTTAAGAATCCCTTATAATCCATACTGCTTAACTGTTAGCTCTCTCCCTGACTCTGCTTTGGACCGCCCCAACCAGCTCTCTACAAACAAGACTAATCTCCTACAGAGGAAACTAGCTCTAAACAACATGAATGTGAGCCAGACTGCTGCTTGGCTTAATCCCTAGCCCTCTTTTATTTAGTGATTTAACAGTTTAGATATAGGCATCATCCCCAAGGATGAAATTTTGGGAGAGGTAGTGTTTCAGCTACTGCGAAGTCAGCTCTGACCTGCATGCCTCCGATAGCTGCTTCAAAGGTGACATTTCTGTGATAAACAACAAAGAAACAGCTTGTGCCTGGGAATTATGCCAAAGTACCCAAGGCAAATGTCAGAGCTGCAGCCTATTCCCACCACAGGGAGGGTGAGTATGTGCTCTCCTGATCACAGCAGCTGGAAGGTGTCCAGCAGGGATAGCACTACCAATGCCAGATTACTAACCGTTCACAAAGTGATTGCTGTGCTAAATTCAAATTAAGGGGCCAGTCTGAGAAATACAACTTGTCCTTCTGCAGTTGGTATCAGTGCCAGCATGGGCAGTGTGGTACCCAAGTGATGATGTGTGCCCCGCTCTGGTGCGCACAGACACCAAGGACATATACACCAGCACTGCCCACACTGCATGAGAGTGGGACAAAGGAGTTCCACTGCCATCAAAAACAGTGTTAAAAATCTATATGTCCAGAAGGTTCTGTTAAATTTACATAGCCAACCTTGGCATATTCTAATTTCTTGAGGCTAGCTTTGCTGCTCTCATAATCTTATTCTGAAGAGGGTTTTGTGTGTCACTGATGCAGATTTGGATGCATATTGCAGAGGTTAATATAGTCTATCATTTTACAAAGGTAAAATTCTTAAGGTAAGAAATTCTGATCTAAATACATCAATAATATCATTTTTTGCTATAACGTTAATATTTCAATGTGCAATAAAAGCATAAAATTACTTTTAGGCCTAATACTTACAAGGGGGGAAATGACAAAAATCCTAGAAACTCAGAATAACCTTGCTTAAAAAGATGTGTATTTTTTAATGCTATTACCATTATTTTTTAATGTTTGCAGCTGGTAGTATTTCAGTTACCAGTCTACTGCACTCATTGGTAACCTAATCTGTTGCTGTAAGGCAGATTCATTTCTTACAGAGAGACTGACCTTCAAGCGGTAGCCTCAGCTGCCTTATTCTGCACTAGCCATAACCTGTTCAGAACCCTCAAACTCACCAGAAATATTCTGTATTTCTATGCAAGAAAAATGTTCTACTCTGGATCTACACACTCTGCACTGACAAGCATTTATCACTCATCCATGCTCAGTTTCAATATTTGGACTAATAATGTTCTAACAAATTTTAAATGGTAAATTTATCCATGAAATTGGTTTCCTTTACAAAGCTATGTAAAGGTAGATACAGATTTATTTTTTTTTTTCAACATCACATAATACATACTGACACTTAAAACTATAATTTATTCCCTGTCTGGAAACAATGTAACAACCTACTGCTATATTTTGCTTGTGATAAGATTGTTGTATTGTTGCAAGTATCTAACTCTGATGCTTCTGTAGGATTCGCTCTGTGCAGTTTTGCGCTTTCTAAAAGTAAGGCATCAACTCCATACCCACTTCATGATCACTGGGGAGACCTAGAAGACCAGTGGGCATTCTTTGGCCCCTTTGGTCTGGATTCCTCCTGCAGAATTTTAAAATGTTCAAATTAGACCTCTAACATATGCTAGTTGTCTATGACCTCTATAAGAGAGAAGGGTCATTCCCCCTATTTTAAATGCACCCCCTAGAATTGTCTCAGTTGTCTTCTAGAGGTGATTCTTCACATTAAACAAGACAAAACTTGGTCTTTGTCCTTAAGCTTAGTTGCCTAAATTTAGTTGAGAAGAACCCCATCTAAATAAAAATGGGTTTGCCATTATCAAGGTATCTCTACAAGCCAGGTTTTGATTATAATGTATGGATTTAATGTCTTTCACATGCTTAGCTCACTCAGATTGATGTATCTTTCTCCAATAATTTCTAATACAAATTAGTGTGAAAGATGGAGCAATATGCTTAATTTACACTTAATTTCCACTTAATTTACAACTTGAGATTTGTAGCAAGAAGCTTACAATGCCGTTATTCTTTACAAATTTCCTCCTGTGCAGATACAAATCTAATTTTCTCACTACAAATTTAAAACTTCAGCAGTTTCTTCTTTTGTTTTTCCCCAGATGAAGTAAATTAGTACCACTTCTATTGTTGTAATGGTCTTACAGATAGCCAGATGTGGTGGGGTTTTTTCCATTTTGTGTATTTTGTGTATTTGAAAACATAGAACTGTATATATGTAGAGTTCAGGTCCTTCAACTGAGTCTGGATGCCACTCTGAAATAGTATTAACAATTTCTTCATATCACAACTGAAACCTTTTTGGAACATAATATTCAAAATGCATGTATGTAATGTCTATAACATAAAAGAGTTCAAAAACGAAATCTGTAATTTGTATAACTAATCCAATAACATTTTATTCATGTGAGTAGCTTCTCCAAATGAAAAATATATCTGTAGATACTTAGTAAAGAGGAAAAACTAGCAGTCCCTATGACTCATGCAATGTAATATTATTTATATATTGGATGGGGTTTAGTTGCAGGCAATGCAGCAGCAGTGCTAGCAAACTACTTAACGATAATGGTTTAGAACAGGTTTTTTGAAATTTTTGTTACCAGTCATTAAAGGGTCATTGTTTATTAGACAAGCCACAAGACAAAAAAAGGCTATTTTTCTGTTCAGATACATTCCTGGAAGGATAGAAATCCTCTCAAGAACTGAAAAGGACACCAAACTAAAACCAAATAGACTTTTTTATATTCTTCCAGTAGAAGATACAGATTTATCACTGCAGCAAGTTTTTCAAGTGAGACTTCTTAAAAAAATATGCCAAAATATGTGTTAGAAGAGTGTGAAAATGTAAGGGATAGAGTCCAGAACTTATGTTAATGACTGTCTCAGGGTACATTAATATTTTTGGCTAAAAAGTAACTATTCCCAGATAAATATTTTTTACTTTAAGAGACTATCCAAATCATGTATTGAGTAAGGTTATTCCCGTTCTGCCATACTATTTTCCCCAAATAGTAACAATGCTCATATTAGCCTATAATTAATTACTCAAAATGGAATTATAAATACTCTATGCACATGAATTCATATTAAGGCTAAAAGATGTTTCAAAATTATCATCATAAGAAAGGAAATTTTAAAAACACCCCAATGGCTTCACTACTGAAAGAAATATTTCCCTGATATCCAATAAATCCCTTTTATAAAGGAGTTTAAATGATTTACTTGTTTTCCACAAACAGAAAGATGTATTTATCTCCCAAATAACACTGGAAAATTATTTATAATGATAATAAGCTATCTCCAAATTGTGTTATGAACACTACAAAGGGAAGATATTTTGGTCTGTGTATATCTGCTAATTTCAGTAAGGAAGAATGCAATGTTATTTCATTTGTCTTTCTCTGTGCATACCCATAGTACTTGTACAGAGACTAGCACAATTGGTCCCTGACTTCTCACTGAAAACTCCTGAAACAGTAAAGAGTTTCACCATTAGGAGTAACACAATGATCATGTGGGACATAAAGGGAGATACAGTTCAACAGAAGTGCCAGTAAAAAGGATCACTTCACAAAAGAGCAATCTGACACCTCAGAACCCTTCAAAAAGAAAGAAACATTTTTTTCCATTAGCCTCTTTCAATTACAAACTTTATATGCACAGATCTGTTTCAAAAAGAAGAATATCTAACTTCACAACAAAAAAAGTATTTCAAGTCGTCCAGGGTTAGTGTTGGAAACATATGTGTCACACATATATAAGCAAAGACAAGTTCTTTTCCAGTCCATTCAAGTCAATTCTTTCAAGTCTTTTTCAATAAAAGGAGGGTTTAGATTTCACACTAGAAGAAATGTACAGCCACAGCATAACTATAATAGTGGAGTATGAAGCCTGAACTTGTAAGCCATGAAGAAAATAAGCAATAGTAGCCCCACTCAAGACTGGATCACTGCTATTACCTTACTTCTGAATAAGAGTTTTCTTGCCCTACTGACATCCATTCACAGAAATACACACAGCAAAAAAGCTAGGTAAAAATAAACTTTGACATCAGACTACAAGAAAACAGACAAAAGTGTTTATTTTGTATTCCTTTCAAATGTCAGTGCAAATTTAACTTTTGCTGGAGATAAACTGATGTTGATGGTAAACTGATTTTAATGAGCTGTATGGGTTGACAGCTTTACAATATTTATCCTCAATGATAAATCCTCAATGATCTCTCTTCTTTGAGATGTCATCTGAACTACACAAATGTGAAAGTTTTGTACATTAAAATCAGAATAGTCACTCTGACTTCAAAGTATTTGTTATTGGTACAGAAGACTACCATAAAGAAAAGAGACAAATGAAAAAAATCATGCTTTACCTGTCCATACTTTGCAGCTAAATGTAGGGGTGTCCAGTACTGATTATCCACTACATTGAGATCAGCCCCATGATCCAGTATCAGAGATGCAACATTCTTGTATCCATTAGCACAGGCCACATGCAGCTGCAATATAAAAGTTAAATGTTGCATGTTAATAGTTTAAAGAACTCAGAAAAATCCATGGTGTGTTATTACAGATCTCGACTAAATCATTATAACAGTAAATACAAAATATACATGTGATAACTACAGACTAAAAAACCATTGTGGAATCTTTTTTAGTATTACAAACAAGACCTACCAAAAAAATGTGAATGTAAGCTTATTGAGAACTACTATACAATCTAGTCTGACTGTCATTTTTCATACAATTTCAAGTAAAAATCCTTTCAAACACATTCAAAAACTTCATGAGCCCAGGAAGAATCATACATTTCAACAGAACGTGAGCTCTCAGAACCTAGACCTTTAGTGGCAGTTCAAATATCCTAGATGTAAGCTGACACTACTTTACTCCAAAATGAATTCATTAACACATAATCAAACCAGGCACATTGAGACTGCAGCACAAAATTAGTCACAGAAAACACTTTCTCAGTTTTGAACCACAGAGATTTTATTTCCTATAGTTGCATTTCTTCCTTAGATACTTAATCATTTTAATTGGTAATTGTTTAAATAATTTTAGTTGATTTTCTGTATCTGTAAACTTCATTTCAAAGTGGAACAGAAGGAGGGTGGAAAACAGTAACAGACTGAGAGAAACTCAGTTCAGCAGGAACCTCAGGAGGTCAAGTAGCACAACTTGCTGCTAAAGCAGGGACAACTTCAAAGGTAGCTGTGTTTGCTCATGGCTTGTCACTCTAAGTAGCAAATACAGTATGAGTGATAAGGTACAGAACACTGCAGTGGTTAGAAGGGGAAAAGAGAAATTCAAAAATATCTTTGTTAATGGCTGATCTGAGAAGCTGGACATTATTTTTTGCAATGTATTATTATTTAAGGCTCTATATGTGTTTGGCATTTATATCAGCAATCAATTCCACTATCAATGTTGTTTATAGAATAAGATTCTTTTTTTATACAAAAAGACATTTTATTTTTTATTTAATTAATACAAATAGCAAGTATGTAAAATACATATAAAAGCAATATAATACCAAGCAGGTCTTGTAAAGAGAGAAAAAATAGGGAAAGACAAATAGTAGGGCAACAGAAATTATTTTCTCTGGTAATAATCAAGTAAAGGAGGAAAATGCAATAAAGAATCCTATATCAGGGAAAAATTGTGATTTGCAGTTTTGTTGGAAATTGTTTCCTATATGTGGTGAATAACTGCTGAGGCACATATTTCGTATGATGACACTGATCCAGGTTACTTTCTCGTGATTCTCTGTTATCATTTCAAACATTCCCTCCACTTCTGGGAGCAAAGGGGACAACATTTGAATTTGGAATCTGGCGCAATATAATTGCTCATCCCCGGTCAGAAGGACTCGATACTGAATGGTCAGTAAGAATAGGGCATAGGAAGATGGCAGAAACTGAGAACTGAGATTGTAGGTGGTAACCTGTATCCACAAATCACACAGCCCAACTACATGACTTTTTCTTCTTGAAGTATTGTTAGCTGAAGATATTATCTTTCTGATGATTGAAATGGATGAGTAATGGCAAGAAAAAGGTCTTGAAAAAACCTGTTACTGCAACTGTATAGTTCCAAATTCACTATAAGCATAGGAGACATCAAAATCAGAGTCCAGGATATCATTTGCCTTACCTACTATTTCTGGTTCATCTGCACATGTAGAGTATGGATAAAGTTTTCACTATGAACATGCTTGATGCAGAGGGATGAAACACAGTACGACTCATCCAAAATCTTCCCCTGGCAAGGGGGCAGAATACCCCTACCCTGGGGAAGAACACTACTGTTGCATGCTATCAATGCTCTGATTTCCAATGTACAAAACCCTCAAAATTTTCCTATAATTTGACATAGCATTGGAAGGGAGTGTGTTTTAACAGGAGAAATTACATTTTCTATTCAGGCATCAATTTGACAAGTGCTATTTTAAAGCAGTTTAAAAGCTCATAGGACAAAGGAAATATTTTATGACTGAAATCTTTCAAAGAAAAACTATTACAGTAGAATTTAATAGAAAAATTAATTTTAACAAATACCATTCTGTATCTGTATTGCATGTGCACATAGATAGGTGCTATGAATCTATGAGAATGTGTGTATTTATATATTTACAACAATACTTTGGTTGATTAAACTTACTAACTTACACATGGATTTAGGCTTATATTCTGTCAAGAGAAAACAAATCTGATTTGAGACTTACAACTGAGATGTTTGTCTTCTTTGTACAGACAGATGTAGAACAACAAAACACTATTCCCAGAACCCTTTGATACACATACAACTATCACACCCATGAATAGAGAAAGAGCAGTTTCACAAATTCTGGATTTCCCACCAGTTTGTCAAATAAAAGTTTCACATAATAGAGATCTCAAACAAAAGCAAAATTATCTACTTTGTAACTACTTCTTGAAAAAAAAATCACAGTTCAGCATAAAAACTGTTCATGGAAAAAATATCCCCTTTGTCAATGTTTCACTAAACAAACAACAAAAACCAAACTATTCACAACGTTTTTCTCCCAGTATTTGCAATACTGTTAAACACATTTCAGACACACATTTTAACTGTTCCAGCTACCTACAGAAAAGGTTTTATACAGTAAGATTTACCTAAGTTCATAACTCAGTTAACTAAGCCAAATCAGACTAAAGAAGCAATAAAAGTTAATTATAATAGCAATGTGTTTTAGCAGCTTAGCTTAAATGTATCAGAAAAGTGAAAGTTAAATTAATACTTTTATGAATTAAATTAAAACTTGTGCTGTTTCTTCCCATCTCTTCCCTGCTTCCCTCCTGTTTTTAAATACAGGTAACTGCCTTGGGATATCCACCCCAAAAAGTCACAGCATTCTGTTTCTAGACACAGCCAGTGGCTGGATTCAACAGTCCCAGATTTGAGGCTGTTCACTTGTTTGGTTATATCTTAAACACTCTATAGGTATTAAATATGGACTTAAATACTAATGATTCAGTATATTAATTCAGTATCACACAATGTATTCGTGCAAATGCAGAAATAATAGTAATGCTAAAAATTATTAGAGTTCTAATTATTTTAGTACAGTGTTTGCAGAAAAACACAAAGTACTTTTTAAAAGTTATTAAATATATTAATGCTGCTGATTTACCATTTATTGATTGGTAATGGTGTTGAAGATTTTATATATGAAGAGCACATTCCACAGACATGCTATCTATGGAAAAAATACACTAATTTCAAAATTATTTTACAGCTGAAGAAGTAGAAATCCTGACAAAACAAAGGGATGGAAGATCTATTAGCAGACAAACAACATAATGAAACCCAGTGACTACAAATAACATGCAAACTTGGGAGCAGGAGTGCTTATCCACTTATATCATGGATGCTTTATTACACTGAATCAATATGGGATAGCTTCATGAAACAGTGTTTTAGCCTGGCTGAGCCAGAAGATATGACCCAAAATAGGAATCACTGAGTTATGTTTCAGCTCCTCTCTCACACAGAATATTACAGACCACAAGTATCTGCTGCAGCATTAAACTACAGTGTTAATATTTTTGCTATTAATTTTTATGTTCCATATGTGACTAGGAGCAAGAAAGTTGTCATTAAAAAGCTGCACTAGCCTATTTTAAAATCTATACTATGCATGGAATTGACATACATGTATTTTCAAAAGGCCAGATGAGAACTAAAATCTTGGTTCATTTTGCTTCTTAAAAGAATTGCCTTGCAAACTTTCTCACCAGAATAGTTGCAATACATGTATATGCAATATGTGAAGATTACAGATTCCCACTCACCAGGGTAACTCCCTCATCATTCTTTTGATTCACACTTCCCCCACTTGATATAAGCTGTTGGACATCTGTAAGCATTGTCATAGGTCTCTGTATCTTCATTTGGCGCAATGAATTCAGCTCTACACCTGGAAAAAGAAAAGGATAAAACCTTCTGCTCTTTCATTCATCAATAAAGAACAGATATGTGGTTTTGTGTTCTATGTTTGTAAAAGCTCAATCAACATTTAATTAGACTTCAGTGCATACTTATAGAACACGTTTACTTACGTACATTTACCAAAAAGTTTACTCATATCTTTGTCAGTCAGTACATGGATGATTTAAAGTCAGTCAGTAATATGAAATAAACTGCCCTGATTGCCCAGTGCCTGCAAGAGCAGTGGTAGGTAAAGCAGTTGCAATATCATTAAAGCCACTGGGACTGTGAAAAGCTGTAAATGGGAAAAAAATTAAACAATCTCAGGAAGCCACTCAAGTGTTTGGTACTTATTTAATTAAAATTATTTTTGGCTGCATTCTTTCAGCCCCGTGTATACATCACAGTACCCAGACCAGTCCCTCAAATCTGTCGGCTCAACTGCTTAAGAGATTGTGAAGTGAAGCAAATGACAGTAAAACTCAACACTTTTTAATGTGCCTGGGTTATTTTTAACTGGGATTAGTTCTCCAGCTGAGCCTAGACCATTGCAAGGCCCCATAAACCAAAAGCAAATGTGGTGTGGAGGCAGGAACAAATGAGAGGGGATGAAAGGAATTAAGGTTATGAAATTGCTTATGTCAGCATTGCTACTGAAAGAAACAGTTGTCAAAGAACAGTATTAAAAAGAAGATAAGCAAGGCAGTCTATAACCGAAAGAAAATATGGTCTCCAGTCTGAAAAGGTTTAAAATTAGAAACAGGATACAACAAAAATGCTAAATTGTTAAATTAGCAACTGGTTTTAGGTTTATTGGAATATCTAACCAAAATTCAGGGCTTCATTCCTCTGCTTCTAGCTCCACATGATCAATTAAACCCATTTATAGAAAATGTAATTTGAGTATAAAAATTCTTCCTCTCTGCCCTGGCCATGACATAACAAAACACCCACAACACTTGAATAAATGATTTCTTTGCTCTCTTCCACATATGTCAGTGAGCTGAAAAGTGACAAACCATAAGTTTATTTAATTAATATATATTTAACTTCAGATTTTATCTTAAACAGTTCTTGAAGTTCTTTACATTACTGAAACAATAGACACATTTTTCAGGATAAAATCATATTTTAAGTTTCTTAGTTTTAATCCACCCTGGAACTTGTATAAATGGGTGTACCATATGTAGTTCATCAAAGAATCCCAACAATTTTCTAACATGCTACTGTACACACTGCTTTATGTTCTGCTGCCTGCAACACTTGTAAGAGTTTTAGCTCTGAAGTGAAATGTTCAGGGTAAGCAGTCTTACTAGCCACGTTCACTTATTCTTTTAATCACACCCGTCACCTAAATGATACTAAATAACACCAAATGTAAAACACAAATCTAAACATAAGATGGAGAAAATTATGTTTTCTGTATCTGGATTAACCCCATGATCTTTCACATAAATATAATTTAGACAAACACACACACACACACACACACACACACATATAAATATATATGAATGATACTGATAGATTAAATTAGACAACTACCCCAAAGCAGAATGTGCTGACATCCTATTGCCTGACAGTTGCTAGACTAGAACACAACACGAATTTCATAGCATGTTCTCAGTGTCTCCTAACAATCAATGTATTTATTTAATCAGAATGAAAGTTTTTATGCCTTCATCATATTTCAGAGTAATGATTTTAAACTACATGATGACATTTACAGATTACTGATGCCACATGGCACCCATTAAATCTCTTTTTTTCTTTCTGTTTCTGCCTATTTCCTGATTCTTGCAACAGTAAACTCATGGTTCAACATTCTTGTCTCAGTGGCAGAACTCTCTCAAATACCTAAGTTTATATTTCCAAAACACCATGTGGCATGAAGGGCAATATACACCCAAAATTAGTTATCGTTTGCAGTGCTAACTTAACATTTTAAACATACAATATTGACAGACAGCCAAAATGAAACTTCACTCATTATGATAAAGCTTTTTCTAATGTTGTCAGGTAAGAAAGATTAAAGTTAAAAAATATATGTAGCATTTTATACCTGAAGAGGGCATCCATTCTTAAATACTGCTGACAGAACTTATGTCAATTTTTTCTTTCTCTTGATATGTCTGCTAAACAATTACAATAAGTTTTGTTTTTCAAGGATAGAGGCGATGGGTGGAAATTAATGCACTACCTCTTTTGTCTGAGAATACTTCAAACACTCAAAACCAAAAACTAAGTTCACAATCCACAAATTAGAAATACCAGTTTAGGCTTCAGCAAAGACTTCTCTGGTGGGAAGCTGAGAAGCACATTTATCAAGCATGCACATGTATCATTCTCTGAGGTTCAAACAAGTAGACCTTGCCACTAAGTGCTTTCCCTTAATCAAGTCTGTAATTCTGGAGAGTCCACCCTCCCTCCCCAGGGAGTGATACTTTTCAGGAGTTCAGATGGAACAACAAAATGCTACTCATAAAGTAACTCCTTCTGCCTGAATCAAAGAATGACCTTCCCATTGCTTTTCAAAGGGGAAATGTGGTTTAGATATTCAGCTGAAATGGGATGACAGCCAGCATGAACAGAGGAAGAAAAACAAATTGGCATGAACTATGGGAACAGATTCACATTTTAAAAAATGGAAAGTTAAAAAAAAAAGGCCATAGGAAGGAAAATACACTCCAAATACCCTGTAAAATCAGAAGAGCTACACGCTTACCAATTCTGCAGGAGATAAGATGGAGACGGAACACTTAAAACTGTAGTGACCCTGCAGGGCACACATTTGGTGATAAGTATCAGTGCTGATGACAGGCAGGAGCATAACCTAAAAGCTACAAAATAAATTACTTCTCACTGTTTAAGAGAAACACCTGACAAAGCCATTTCATGTACTTTGGCTGTCTCACCCTCTCTGGCATATGATCATAGAAGTGACAACCCAAAGGAATATAAAACCTCAGATAAATAATCAAAAAGTAACTTTCAAAAAGTTACAGTGATAAAGAAATACATGGCAAACAGAACTGAGGATTGCTATTAAAAATATTTTCCTCATAAATGCCCCGTACAAAGAAGTCTCTCCATCTGCAAGGGGAACACCTGTTCCTGGGACCAGTACAAAGCAAAACACTGAAGCACTCTTTGGGAAATACCCACTGCACACACACTCAGCAGCCACTCCTGTTGTGACTTGCATGCGATTCCCCAGTGGGCTTATAACAGTCTTTAGGAGAGGTCAACCTTGTCTTGCGAACACAAATACACATTAAAAACTTAAAACAGCTTTGAGAAGCCAATCTCTCCCCCGTACTTCAGTCTTTTGTCACCCTGCCTATATCTGCCTTTCCTGCACAGAGCTGTAGATACAGTGAGGCTCTTTTCACCTCAAGTGTGATGAGCCTCTCTGTACTCTTCCGTAATTTGGGGGATACCATGGTTTAGAATTTGTATTTTTCTCTTGTGCAGCATAGAATAGGATAAACATGTTCACAAAAAAAAATAAGAAAAAAAAAGTAATGGTACGGTTCTTGAAATAGTAATTTTCATTCATTAAAATATTCAGATATAGCTGTTACTTTATCCAGTTTTCTTTGCCTAAAGTTTTAGAAAGACTTTTCTAGCTGCTTAGTAGATAACTTTGTAAACAGCATTATTTTTGTTAGATTACATTGTTCAATAACTCTTGTGCATATTGCTTGACATTATGTGAATCTGATTTTCTGAGGTCAGCATATGAACAGATATATGTCAGTAACATTTATTATGCAAGAAGGGAAGCCAATATTTTCAGGTTCTGCAAAAGAATGTATGTTTGCAAAACTACTGAGGCCTATAGCTTTAATTCACCGCAGAAGCATCAACTAATTGTTGCTGGAGGGTTTTACCTGTTTGCCTTTAAAGATATTATATGACGTCATTACATATGCTTAACGAAGGATCTTTAGTTTCACAGACTTTCTCAGGTGAGAAGGGATCTTGAAGGTCACCGACTTCCAACCACCCTACCATGGAGAGAGACACCTTTCACCAGATCAAGTTGCTCAGAGTCCCATCCAACCTGGCCTTGAACATTCCCACAGATGAAGTACCCACAGCTTTTCTGGGCAACCTGTTCCAGTGACTCATCACCCTCTAAAGAATTTCTTCCTAATATCTAATCTAAACCTACTCTCTTTCAGTTAAAACCACTGTCCTTCTTCTTGCCACTATGTGCTCGTCTCTCTCCATCTTTCTTGTAGGCTCCCTTCAGGTACCGGAAGGCCACAATTAGGTCACCCCAAAACCTTTTCGTAGGCTGAACAAACATAATTCTCTCAGCCTTTCCTTGCAGGAGAGGTGCTCCATCCCTCAAATCATCTTAGTGGCCTCCTCTGCACTTGCTACCAGCAGATCAATGTCCTTCCTGTGCTGGGGACCCCAGAGCTGGATGTAGCATTGCAAGTGAGGTCTTACTACAGAGGAGTAGAAGGGCAGAATCACCTCCCTTGACCTGCTGGTCATGCTGCTTTTAATGCAGCCCAGGATACAGTTGGCTTTCTGGACTGATAAAGTTTATTTCCTTCTAGTCTGAAAATGCTATCAGAAACGAGATTCCCACCTCCTCCTCATGTAGCTATCAGAGTGACAATTCTCCCATCCTAGTGAAACATGCTTTTTTCCCTCTCTCTTCTATAAATGAGGATACTGATGACCCTTTCAGCTAAAATTAGTTAAATGAACTCTGTCTCTTCTTAACATTTATGCAAACAAAAATATTTTGTGTAATTTACTTTAATAGACTGGTACAATCTCAAGGTTTAATATTGAAGTATTCATTTTTGGATATGCATTGCATATTTATTATTTTATTTTGAATATGAATATGAGAACAAAGAAGCAAAACAAGTATATCACAGTCTCTGCTTACTTGTGACACGTATCATGTCTGAAATGAGATCTTCACATATGGTATTTCAATACTCTGGATTTCTCTGCAAGGTCTTAATGTGTTATGGTTAATTTTTTTTGTGAAAGAGCAGTAAAAGCAGGCTAATCAACACATACCACGGAGGCAGGAGCTGAGAGTGAATACAGGGCAGGCAGAGCACAGTCCCTCTATGCAAACAAGAAAATTGAGAAGGTCTGGTGATGGGAATCAAGGCCAGTAGCATTCCTGTGAACATCTGAAAAGCCTCTAACAACAAATCCAGATAAATCAGTTGAAGAAAGGAGTCAAGTCAGTGGTTCAGGGTTGGGGTCAGCAAGGGCACTGGACTACCATGGCTGGACGCTGGACACTGGACTACCTCAAGCAAGAACCTGAGCCTAAACATGGTTTCAGAGACAAAGGATGGGTGAAAGATCATGAGAATACTTCTCCCAGCTCTGCCTCACAACTTAGCTCTTTTCTCAGCCAATGGCTCCCAGGTTATATGGCTGTACCACATCACAGCTGGTTTTGAGCACAGGCAGCCAAGTGCTAGGGAGAAAGGTTGAGGGGCACATCGCAGGGCCTGTGGTGCACTGCAAGCACTGACGTTTTTTTCCAACTTGATAAAGGTTATAATTTCAGGAATTCTATAAAAAAATGATTATCCATTTCTTATAGTAACAGAATTAGATTATTCCTTGATAAATTGGTTGAAAGGATACTAAAAGGGCATCCCCAACTTCTGATGTTCTTCACAATCTTCTTTCAAATCTTTGCAAAGCCTATTAGTCAAGGAGATGCCTGTTTTCCTTCTAGCATCAGTCAGTAGATCATTAACTACTAGCTATAACTTCAAATGTTAATTCCAGTGCCAAAAGTCTGCATGGTAGATTTAAAGGTTTTCCCTTTGATAGAAACATATGGGTAACATGTTGGAAGCATAAAAATATTAAGAGGAATCTAAGACTTCAAAGTCAGTTCCCCAAGAACTAGAAAAAAAACTAAGGTAGCTTATTCATGCTTATATTAGAAAACATAAAGGCCAAAGGATGATGTCAACTATGGCATTTTCTACTACAACTATGATGTGTCAGCTGTGTGCTTCATTTTTTGGACTTGAAGGGACCTACTGAATCATCTCATTTGGTTCCCTGTTCTCACTGGCAACACTAACACCTATCAATTAACACAGAAAATAGATTTCTTTGTGTGTGATAATCTTATTCGTAGGTGGTTCCCGATCAACAAGAATCAAAGTGAAAAAACTTTGAACCACCCTGAGGTTGTTTGGTTTTCATTGCGTGTTTTTCTGTCCACAAACAGAAACTACTGCAACCTACTGCATCAATATTGTTAAAAGAAAATTTGTAAGCATAAATCAAGATCATGGTGCACATGGTTCTAAAATATCAAATATATCAGGGGATTTGGTTTTAGCTGAAGCTTGCTGATCTTTAGTGCTAACAATCCGTATGTGTTAGCATTTTGGTCAGTTCTTACTGCAGTGTATTAGTGATATTTCCTTAATGTCTGTGAAATAGTTTTAAATATTAAAATCTAGAGCACTACTTTTCTGAACTATGTTGATTTATATCAACTGCTTTTCTTGACTGCTCTGAAGAAACTATATTATTTTTTTCCTCTTGTTGGATTACTAGATTCTGCAGTGCAATCTCAATGTTAAAACATTTTGGTATACATATTCTGAACATTTTTTTTTAATTAATAGCAATCAAAACCGATGAAAAATACACATAACTGGGATTTTCATTTTGATCTTATTCTCACAAAAAGTGCCAGTGTGTTGAGAGACACACAACTGTATCTTCCAGGTGTTGGTAGTTGTGGGGCTGTTGGGATGCCTTCTGTGGAAGAGCCAAGGGTTGTCCCGTGAGGACCACAGACAGTTCTAGTCAGCTCTAGCAGGCCCACTGCAGGACACAGCTGAGCCGGTCAGCCACATGTGCCCCATGGCAAAGCAGACAGATATTCCTGAAGGAACTGCATACCTGTGAAAAACCCACACCGGAGCAGAGGAAAAGTGTGAAGAAGACTTCCACGACTGCCATGTACTGACTCCAGCTGTTTCTTACTACCTGAACCTATTCTAATTGACAATTTTCACCAAGTTGAGTCTGCTTTGCATGTGACGGTAACTGGTAAGTGATCTTACTGTCTTTATCTCAAACAACAAGCTTTCTCATCCTGTTTTCTCCCCCTGACCTTCTCAGGAAGGGAATGAGTGAGCAGCTAAATAGGCGTTTGGCTTTTAGTGCAACCACACCGGATTTTATGAATAATTTCAAGTTACTGTACATTTTAAATAAAAATTATTTTTTGGTGGGTCTTCCTATCACGTTAGCTTAATATATAATGTCAGTTTTATGGTAAATTTTTCCTTAATCCTTTGCCCACTAATTTTCTGAATCAGCTTTTCCTACACATGTCATTTCCCTTATGTTGTTAGTTAACTGTTAGCTTCAGGGAAATTCTCCTTATTTTAGTAATTTACAAGTTGGCTATTTCTAGCTAATGTTAAACACTTCTTCAAATGTCTTCAGTGTAGGATTCCGTACTAACACTTAGTTTCTTTTTTTTTTTTTTTTTACTCTACCTACTGCTTCAAGGCAAAAAAATAAATTTATTCCTTCTATTTTGCAGCTGAAGAATAAAGCTTAATCCATTTGTCAGTAAGAATTTAATAAACCATGGTCTATTTTTGTGAAATCTGCACAATATTTGAACTGATTTAAACCATACAAAACTACCTAAATAGATAGGACTTGCACATGATTTTGGCTCTATGTACAGTTTTCTGAGACACCTGGATATGAGCCCTTTAATATTCTGATCCATTATTCATACACCTCGGAATACCAAAATAGATTTTGCTGAAGTGCATGAAATCTCTATTACCATGAAGGGTCAATAAGCTTTAACCACCTATTCTAAATTAGAAAGTGAATTGTTAAACACAAAAAGAATATTTTGTAGAAAAGCAATGCCCATTTTTTGTTACGTGTCATAGTAGAAAAAAGAAATATCTTCTATACCTTTGGGTAGATATGTTATTTACACATAGTCATTCTTAGAAAAATAAAATCACAACAGATGATTTTCTTTTGCTTTTTTAAGAATCAGCTACTGCATAAACTCTCACTATACAACACTCAAGAAAGACATTAATTCACAAATAGTCTTTTCTCAGATTAAATAACGTGGTTGATGTTCTTCGAATGCACCCTGAGTTTGACTGACACATTTTTACAGTAGAACATTCTGCCTCTAAAAGAGAGAACACACTAACAGTCATTTGAAGTTCAATAATTTTACATTTTGTTAATAAATCAAAAGCTTTGCCGTAAAACATAAAGATGTTACTTGTTAAAATTAAGGTTATGGAATGCGCCTGGTGGACTTTCTTGATGATTCCAATAATCAACCAGGTTCAGAATAAAACAGGAAAAATAATGAAAAATCACCTTTTCATTTCACCTCTGGAAGGAGACACTTCCTGGAAGTAAACAATGAAAGGATAAGAAGCTAGAGGTGTAAGTGGCAACAAAGAAAATTCCAACTGAAAGTAAAATGAAAAGAAATTACATGAAGATGGATTAGCACTGGAATGGGAGCCCAGATAGACAGTAGGATCTCCAATCCAACATGGCTCTCAGTAACCTGGTCTACTCTCAGGTGGCCTTGCCTTGGCAGATATCGAAGTCCTTAAATGTCATGACTTTCTTTCCATAGCAAAACAAGAACACCAGTAACATGCAAAACCAGTAACATCTTGGCACAGAACAAATTCAACAGCTTTTACCAGTGTTTTCCTTGTGGCTGGTCAAACAAATAACCCTTCCACTCTCCAGAGGCAGAACATTTCCCAGCACTCCACTAACGGTGGTAGGAATTTAGACACCAAAGTTAGAGTAAAGGCGCCTAAATACAGACTTGTAAATTTAAATATCATAAAAATCATCCTACATAGCAGACTTCTATGTCTCAGGTGTTCTGGGCTCCTTTTATAGCACTTGGAAAGAAGCATGAAGTTCAGATGACCCCTTACAGATACCTACCTTCGAAGTATCTCTTTTGCTCTAAGAAGGGTTTGGTATAGAGTGACTACCAGACACTTGATTTAGATAAATCAACCCAAATAAAATTCTAAAGCTCATAAGCCCACTAGGCTTCTGAGTGCCTGCTGGTCTGATGGTTACATTGGGCTTAGCTAAGAGTTAGTAGAGGTAGATCTCACCTTCATAATGTTTAAGTTTTTTAATTTGGAAAGTTCCTACATTCACAGAATCATTGTTTACTGATGAACAGTGCCTCTCCTATCTACTGGAAAAGAGGTATCAGTGATACCTAAAGAATCAAAAAAAAATCCACTGTTCCATGCAAGTTCCTTCAGTGTAAACACTTTGCCAAGGAGTTAGCCAATCTTTTTTTTCTTTTTTCTCAAATCTATTTTATTTTGCAAACAAACAAATAGAGAGACAAACCAAGATAAGAGGAAACATTTTCTGATAGATCTGCATTAATAATTGCAAGTAAGCAGACTACCTCTTGTATGCTACAGGCTTGTAGCATGCTACATGTTAAATACCACGAGCTCAAGTATTCAGACCATTACGACTCCAAATATCTGCATTTTTCAAAGCAATAAAGTTAATAGCTGTCTTGCCATTAGGAAAATCCAAAACCAGAGTTCCTGAGCTGCAAAGACATTGCCAAGCACAGAGGAAGAAAAATTATAAAACAGACCTACGCAACACACTAGATGTGCTATGGACTAACAGTATAGAACCTGATAATGAGTGTGATTTCCTTGACAGTGTAAGTTAACTTCTATTTTAAGTGTTCATTAACAGAATATAATTTAACTTAGTTTATGCTGAAAAAGATTTCTTACAGGGAGGCGATGTTGAAATCACACATTTTTACATTACAATTCATTATTTCTGCTTTAATGCCTTTTCCTCAGAGTTAAGATGAGCCACATACAATGTTAAGACAACCTATTACAGTCAAAAGCAATGCTAGAAATCTCACTTCAGAACTCTTATCTAAGTTTTGAACTGATGAGCAACAAACCCATTTTTTCAACACAGGTCCTGTGATCTATAATATATTAAGCATAATTCACAATAGAAATCTACCTACAGTATTTTCATAATTAAAAAAAACCCACCAAAACCAATACTGATATTTTTGAATAAGTGATAAATCATCATATGCATTTCCATTCAAACAGTTGGCAGAGATTTATTTATTTAGCAGTCACTTGAAAAAATATACTCTGAGACATACATAACTCACATGTGAACTGAAATACAAATGTGAAACCTGGTCCTCGAATTGTTAAATTAATTGTTTTAAAAGCTTCTGCATTGTTGCAGTTTTTTCTGCCTTGAATTTACATTCTAGTATCTCCACATGAAAGGACAAAAGTAGATTTGACAATGGCAACTGCCACTACCTTTGTTAGTTTTTCCAATCTAAACACACTGAAAAATTTTGTGACTCCAAATCATCTTCCTGCCCTTCATCTCCGAAGTCATATAGTTCAATTTGCTTTGGTGTGACTTACATTAAATCAATATACTTCCTTATCATTTTTATGACATTCCAAAAGCTGAAGAGCTGACTTACCATTTTCTTCCAAGTACATCAGAAGGATGCTGCTAGATTCAGTCCCTTCTACAGCATAATCAAGCGCAATATTTCCATTAACATCTTGCAGAAGCACATTTGCTCCAGCCTACAGACAAGAATTAAAAGCATTTTAGGATTTTGTAGTGAGATCTCAAAATACAACTAGGGTTCTTACACATTCCCATTCAAAAACACTTCAAAGCTGGGGATCTTTGACAGCAGGTTTATTATAACCTTAAACAAAACCAAACACACAAAAAGGCAAAGACAAAATAAAGGACTCGTGAATGTCAGAAAGCTGGCTTTGTTTGAGACAGCTGACACTGTTGCCACACTAGCTGTCCAGTCTGCCTTTGCTACACAGATGTCTGAGCTGCTCATCAGTGAGTTTTGGAACCACCACCATTTGCAGCAGTATTTTTAAATAAGCTGTCACAGATTACAGTCAAAAGCACTACACAGTAACCAGCAGCGGTTCAAAAGCTGACTGACAAGCAGCATAGACACCCCTGCAGAAGGGATGGGGAGACAGCTGGTATGGGTAACCTCGTCAGCTGGCCCGACCTCTTATGGCCTCATCCATCAATCCAACCTCAAAGAGAACCATCCATTGCCAAATAAAATTGCCATTTGTCACTAACTGGAGACAATGAAAGTGAGTTTGATGATTTCAGTTGAAATTTCAGGCTGAAATTTCTTTAATTCAAAATTCAATATAAAGGACAGACAACTAAGAGGAACCATTGAGGGATGGGGTGGGTGGGAGGAAGAGATTCATGAAAAGCTTGAAAAGAAATCACCAGCATGATAAGAAAACTTGTATTTTCTATATTAAATATTGTTAATATAGGAATTTGCTCTATGAAGGGGAATCTTTTTACCTTTTTTTTTTTTTAATAAGAAAGCTCTCATACTTGAAAATTCATAAATGTCTGGTGGACATAAAAGTTTACTAGTGTTACATCACTAGAAGTTACAAGACCAGTTAAATGTCATTTATCTTCCTCAAGAAGTCATAATATTAATTAAAGTGTCCTCTCTATTGCTTTTAACTGCAAGGAATTATGAAATAGGATTGACGTCAGGTAAATTTAATAACTTTTCTTAACAGCTTGTATGATAAAGAATTTAGCTAATACAGATGAGAAGTACCAAGGACAGTCTCTCTTAAAACCACAGCAGCAGCGGTCAACTGTAATATGAAATTATTAATAGAATGTATGACTGCTTCTTTCAGGAGCTTTCTCTGCAAGTATTGTATCAAAAAAAACCTCGGAACGGGCTCCTGACTCCTGCATTCTGAGCTCCTGGCTCAGAGTGAAATATGACATGAAACACTACCAAATTCATGTAGGCCTTATGTCATCAAATTTAAGGTATAGTCTGAGATGATTTACTGAGTTTGCATCATAGTGACAAGGTGACAAAGAGGCATCAAAAATGACTCACCTCAGCTGTTTCAAACACCTCAGATATCCTACTAGACCATATTCTATGCAGCAAAATAATCTATCCTGCTACAAAACACACTACATTCTTCTAGTTTTCTCTTGTTGTTGACTGTAAGGGAAGCCTAGACAACAAATTGAAATTATATTTTCTGAATTGCTAAACAATATTAGATGAGAGGATTTGACTCTCATGCTTAGTGAAAAGGAATGAAAGGAGACTTGCAAGTGTAAAATCTTACATTCATTATAGTGCTATGAAAATAAATTTCTACTTTCCTGTCCTGCCAGATAAAATCAAAAAATTATTAAAAAAGCAAATAAATGGTGGATTTGAAGATCACAGGATCTTTGAAGGATGTTTTAACTATTTATTGCACTTGTTCCACTACTAGGAAGTATGATTTTTGTTTGTTTTGTTTTCTATTCACTGATCCATGAGAGTTTGCTGGTGACGGTAGAATTATGGAAGAAACACAATTTCATATCTAACTGATTTGCAGATAATAAAACCCCCACAAAATCTTGCAGGTATCTATTCTTTCTGGTGTATAGATAATCTCCAGGCAATGCTAGAAGAACATTTTCTTCTTTGTTGAGTTAGGAAACCAAATGACCTTTGACATATAAAGTCAGGAAAAAATGGGATAATTATCTTGGTCAGTAGCACACTTTTAACTCATCTCTAAGATGCAATATCACTGAAAGAAGAATTTAATGTGGAATTACTCAGCTCCAAGTAATTTTTATTGGGTACTTCTATATTAATTCCTTTCTTAAGAAATGTTCACAATGATCCCAAACAGAAGGTCAAGTTTGGTGAAAGTTGTGGCAGAAGAAGTAGGAGAAGGTCTCAGAATTTAGGTGAAGATGCAATTCTGGATAATGATGCACATCTAGTGTAGTATCTTGCTTGAAAAAGACATATTTTGTGGTTTTTAATAATATGCATTTTTAGTACAGTGTATCATCCCTGCCTCACAGCTCTGTGAGCTTACTGAGGATGTGCTCTGTCTCTCTGTCCAGCTCATCAATGAAGACCTTGAACAGGACTGGACCTACTATTAACCAGTGAGGTACATAACTAGTGTGGAACATGTGGCAGGTAGCAAATATTACAGATACTGCACCTTTAGTTTAAATTCAGATGCTCAGAATTGTGTTAATGAACTTGAGTGCTATTGTTACATATATGACCTCTTAGGCCAGACAATAAGAACTCCACATATGATTAGAGATGGAATTCAAATTATCGGAATATAGTCCTACTTTGTTCTTAGGTTTCTGTTTATAGCTCTTGAAGAAAACTGTTCCCAGGGTGCTGATATTAGTTTCCAAATTTACATGCATGCCTTGTTTATATTCTAAATGCTATGACATATTTATTCCATTTCAATACAACTCACTTGAATTCTGCATGCAGTGCTCAATATATGTGAAAAGTTACTGGCTTACTTATTCTCAACACGTCCTCATTCTCAAGTAATTTCTCAATAAAAATGATAAATATATTGCGAAACTTTATCCAATATATCTCAGATATATAAAAAATATTTTTGAGAAAAATATTTCTCTGCAATGATAAATTGCTTCTATTTTAGAAAGACTGCAGAAGGAAGGGCTTTAAATATATTATTTTAAAAGACATCTAGTTCAATACACAGAATGCAAAATGCAACTGGACTGCATGCTGTGCCATGCAGAACAACATCGATATGTAGATACAGTATAAGAGATTGAACCCTAGTGATCAATAATAATTGAGTGGACAGTATCCGATTTGCAAAGTATTCCCATGTGATCAGAAATCTGAGCCTGTTGCCAAAGAGAAAATACCTTTGGCTAGTGAAAGGAAAAAATATTTCCTTTCTAGTTCCAGAAATGATGATTCAAAATACTTCAATTTATCTCAGAATCACTTTAGTGTGCAATTTTTAATCCCATTTTAATTTTCCTACTTACTTATTTGTAGAATCTCTGACAAGTTTTCATTTCAGAAAACCAGAGTAGAATAGCTAAAGTCCACATGTATGCAAAAGTAGCAACCCTAAAGACTAGGTAAAGGGCTCAGGAGCAATACAGCATGAGGTAGGTTAAAGGTGCACAGTTTCACAGTACTGATTTATGTGCATATGCCAACATGATGCAGTTTGAGTCGACTTCCCATTCAGTGGAAGAGAGATGAACAACTACAGATTCACTGTAGAGTACACGATACAATGTACGTTCCCACTATAACTTATCCCATGATCACATCTTTGTATAGCTAAACCTGTAGCTAATTTATGATAGTACAGAGATGATCACTGCTTTTGCACAGCAGGATACAGTAAGACTGAACTCTTCCTTCCAAAATAATACTCCAGAAGATGGGGAAAGAACCAGACAGATTCTGAAGTCTAAGCACTACTGGAAATTTTGATTTGCAAGAACTTACAAAAACTTGCAACTTCATCACATGTGAACAGACTGTGAGCACAGTCAGAGTCCTCTACCACACTCTGTCCCTATACAAGCTACCCCTTGCCACTTGGCCCAAACATCAAAGTATAAAGACAGTCACAAACTCTTAGGACTATGTTGCTGTAGCTAAATCCAGTGGATCAGTGTCCAAGTTCCCACTGGTAAGATAAGAGTTCAGTTTAGTTCATAGTCTACATTTACAAGGCCTAATTAGTGATACTATTAACTCACAAGCAAACAATTTATTTTTAATTTTCTCCATCAAACTTCTTTTTAGGAATTAATTAAATTCTAAAAACCAATTTAACATCCACAGGGGTAAACCTTTCATTGAATGTTTAATTTTTTAAAAGGTCTTAAAACTTCCTTCTGTGCTATTTATTATCTGGCTAATAATCCTTGCTACTGTTTCTTATTTCCAGTGTTTCTTACACATCTTATGATTCCCAAATGAGAAATATATCTACTTACCACTACTCAGAAAAAAAAAGAAGGACAGAAAAATCTCCATTCTGAGGAATGTCCTTATTTACAGATCTAAAATAATTTATTTTCTTTTGTCTCTCTGAAATCCACAATATTTTGTGTATCAGCAGTCTAACTTCATCAGGATAGGTGAAAACCATATGAAGAGCTGTGGGTTTAGACCTTCTCCAGTCATCTCCAACCATCTCCAACCATGTCCTATATTCAGGGACAGAGTTCTAACCACCAGGTTGTATGTCCAGAAACATAACACTATCACAACAGTATGGATTGCGGTATAATCTGATTTAGGCATTCTTAGAGGACTCCTAACTTACTGAGGTTCCCCAAGCACTTGGGAAGGATCTGGGCACTTCTCCGCCTAGGTACCACCTCTAACTTAGCTCCCCAGCTAGGATGTTACAGCTTTTGCACCCAGTGAACTTTGTGGTCAGATGGGTTACCTGATTGAACTGCTTTCTGAACCAGAGTTCGCATAAATCCACTTTAGGTGAAAGACGGGAAGACTCCTGAAAGTCTGACTATGATTCGTTGAAATTCAAGCTTAAAATCCTGTCTTGTGTTGCATGCCTTAAATTACTCTTTCAAATTTGTGTACCATGCAGGTTATTTAAATACTTGAAACAACTACGTAATTTAGCTTTACTTATATAGTAGAAAGTCACAGATGTGTTTTGTTTTATTTTTCAATGCAGAAGTGATGACCCAGCATGTGCCTCTGTCACTGAGGATTACCACCACTGGCTTCATGAGGCTTTATGAAGGTGATCAGAAATACCCTGAGGAATATGTGTGGGTAAAAAAAAAAAAAAAAAAAAGGAGAGAGGTAGAGGTAGAAAGAAATATTAATATACCTGTTGAGTTTTCTCCTGGGAACAGGCCTCTGCACAGTTCTTACTATGGTTCAATTGTTCCACAGTATGCTAGCTGTGTGCAATTTGTGCAGTCACCTATCAACCCCACAACAAAACCTGACTTTTTAAAATGTATTTATATTAGTAATCTATTCTTATTCAATTCCACATACTCCATATGCATATAATTCTATACATTTATATGCATGCAAATGTAGAAACATTTACATAGCATTCTCTCTTCTATGTTCATCACTTTCCTGCAGGGAAAGGCTACCATCTTTTTCACTAACAGCTTGAACAATTAACTTTTTCTCATTTTTTAAAAATATAACCACATGATTTACAAACTGATCCTTTTTATAAAATGGCATTAACCATGGAAGTAGAACAAGACTAAATGTAGTTCTTCAGAAAACATTTGTGGTATTTCACTTTCTTTGACATGAGTTAAGTTTTTCCCCCTTTATTGATCTACTTCTTCACATTAATTCCATTAAAAGATTTTGCTCATTGAAGGATATTCAAGGTTTACATACACCCATCTGCATGTTCTCATGTATACTAAAGTAACAGTGCAAATGGTACATCCTTCCAAAAGTCCTTAGTATGCTACCAGTTAAAAAGAAAGCAACAGTAATCAGGATATAATGCTCTATTTTTTTTGAGAATAAGGAAACGTATATGAAATCACACACACTCGTGGGTTCCATGGTGCCATGGGATCTTGTTCTCCAACCTCAGTGGCTTGCATAAGTTCTCATCCAAGATACCAAATTCCACAAATCTAGCTCGCTCCTCTTTATGGCTCCTATTAGGCTTGTTAATAAAGTGAAAGGAATAAAGTTGCTCTACACATTATTGTGGTTTAGGTCATTAGCACTGGATCTCACTTTTTACAAATTCACAGGGCAAAGCAGATGAGGAACAGTTCTCAAGGCAAGGCTCAAAAAAAAAAAAAAAGTCAAAGACTTCTCCACATTGGGAAACCACAGATAATGAAATAAAAGATTAAGTGAGATTGAGCAGCTGCTCTCAGTTCAAAAACATGTTTTCCTTTCAACTCATTTCAAAAACAGATTTTCTGTAGGCAGGAGATTATTTCACAGAAATAACAATTTAGCTACTAGAAGAGCTGGGAAAAAATGAGCTAAAAGTGCTAAAAAGCAATTATAATTATAGATCTTGTGTTGACAGTTCCCCTATCTGCTATCATAATCCAGATTTACCTGCTTAGTAAGAAGAAAACTGAGAGACACAAACTGAGTTATCTCTTTTGTGTTCTCTTTATGACTATAGAACAATCTAGAAACTATTTTACTAAATCCAGATATTGTCTTGGAATGCTGATTATAGCATTAGTACTTTCATTTTAATTTTTTTCCACATAATCTTTAAGGAAGTCCCTTTCCCATGATACCACAGATGTTTGGAAGATAGATAATGAATTTCTATCAATTCCAGAGTAAAGAAAAGATTCCTGTTCCAGAACAAAAAGTCAAAAGAAGTCCATGAAAAAGGCTGATTCAGGACTAGAAGTCTAAAATGCAGGGTACTTCTTTCTAAATATTTGCTTTTACTCCTCCTCCCCAAGGTCTTAACAGAGAATGGAAGAGGGACCATAAATGTGCACAAGCCATCTATAAAGATATGTAAGTTCCAGCATAGTCCATGGCAAACAGTAGTCACCTTGAAGCTGCTCTATCTTCAGTTTTGCCTTTAATGAACCTGAATGTAGCTCGTCATAAGAAAAGGAAAAAAAGAGAACATACTCCCTTTATGGAAGACAGGAGTGGGTCTGATAGAGAATCATTCACCAAACAGGGATGTCTGCTACACAGCTAAGGCTAGTGGCCTCATTCCTTTCATATATCTTGAAGAAAAACATCTATGCTGAAATTTCATCTATACAAAAGCAATTTTTCACAACCCCATTCTTCATCCTTTTTAGGGCAATTTCCATCAATGCAGTCTGAGGAGAACACACCTGATATTTTATTAAATGGGAATTTCAGTAACTCCAGACTGATGACTTGAGCTATGTTTTACAAATAATAAATTATTATTCGTAAAATATGTTTTACAAATAATAAACTATAACTTCTCTCAGGCGGTTAAGTTACTTGCAGTTAGTTAAGTTCCACATCAAAACACCACCATCCCTCGACCATAATGCATGACAGACCTAGGTATTACTTTTCAAAAATAATAGGTTTTTCCTCAATAAGTTCTTATTTATTGAAACCTGAACTATTAAAAGTATTGAAGAAATGCAAACAGCAGTCTCACTATGTAGGAGTTTCCAAATGGAAAATATTTTCTTCCTTTCTTTCCAGCGTGTCTTTTACCAAAATAATCTGAACAAGAACCCAAACTCCATACACATACACACAGTTTAGAAGTAAAATCTGTGGATCACAAATCAAAGTAAGAACTGGAAAGGTTTAACTGCATCAATCATACTTGATTTGATCCTTGCATACCTTACACAGGTTTGTGTAGCAACAGAGAAAATGCAGGGAACAAATCCTTCTGCTCAGCTGATTTCCCTCACAGTGGATCATCATCTTAAGGCGCATTCATGAAAACAAATTCTCCCTTAATACAAATAGAAAAACCTCTCACTTCCTTTCAGGCAGACTTGCAGAGAGCACAGCTCTGTAAAGTGGGCTGGCCCAATGCACCAGAGGACTCCTTCCATAACCTTGAGTCAAAAGTTACCTGCAGCAGGAGTTTCCACCTCTCACACAGGAAATACACTGATGATTATCTTTCTGCAATATTTGTTCTGTTTTAGGGCTTTAAACTCTGTAAGAGTTGCTACCGTCTATGAGCTCATGCCTGTCACATTACCAAAAGTATTCTTTCACAAGGAGCAGGAACTGTCTGCCATCTGGATGAGCTTAACTTGTGATATAAGTAAAGGTTTGAATTCATTTTCGGCATGCCTGCTCCCACATCATAAAAAAACAAACATAAAGCTCAATCCCTTATGTCTGTGACAACACAGTCTACAGAATCAAAGCTGAATTTAGCGCCTTATAAGTGCCCTCCAGGCACATAAAATAAAACAAAAAGGATAGAACACATATCTCCAATAAAACTCCACTTTAAAAGAAATCAGGAGATAATACAGTGCTGAAAATTTTATGCCAATACCTTTACATAATTGTTAAAATAGATGCATTTGTATTAATACAAATTTATGTTATGCTATTATTACTTACTTTTTTCCTTAATAGATATATGCTAAACCAGTCAAGGAACCATCATACAAATGCAATTGGAAATTCACTTATCCTTGTGTAAGTAAAATATTTCATCTGCTGTGTGGATACAAGTTCTTTGATTCATGGTACTTGTGGGTTGCAAAAATGGACACCAAAATCTGAATATGAAACTTAACTCCTCATCAAAACAGACTTTCTTGTTACAGACTAGAAATTAGGATTTATGGATACGTGCCAGTGTGCATAAACATCACAGTGTTCAAAAAATCCCAGGCACGTGTCTCAGTGACACGCTAGTTAAGAAAGGATAAAGAAATCTACCAATACAGTGTCTGTTTATTAAAACCATCATATAGTTGTATACACATAAGATCACCAATGCCTACAAAAATCCCCAATTGTATTTGAAAATGTACTTCTAGGTTGTTAAATTACTGCACACAAATAATAAAAACAGTACTTTGAAATCATCAAAGTTCCACAACCATTTTGACAATCATTTAATTCATGAATAAGGTATTTTTTTCCCTTAAACTAATAGAATGTAGGCAATGTCAGTTCACAGAAAAGATTTTAGTACAGTTAAAAAAAAAGAAAGGCTGTCACGGCACATATTACAGATTGCTTGACAGGCATAGTCTGTTTGACTAATGTATTCAGAAGATAAAAGAATTAGCACTGATGACTGAAAACTAAAGACCAACATTTTCCCATCTGTTTGTGCACCATGGGGACTTAATTCCACCCATCAGCTGGAAGGAATAGAAAAGGCAAAGAAAATCCCACTCAGTTCCAGTACTGAACACTTCTGATAACACTGCAGAAGTACAGTATGTTTTCAACAACATCTTTCAAAGTAAAATACAACTAAGCATACAGTTAGGAAATAAAAAGGTAAAATCTAGCCAGAAGTTATCAAATAAAAAAATTATGTACACTTCTCAAGTTACCACTATTTTTACGTCCCAGCACAACAACATTCATGAGGACTGGGGAACATTCTATTAATTCTAAATGCATACAAATTTGTACTTGGATCTTAATCAGTTGGCAAGTCATCTGTCATGGTGGTTCTTCATATTCTGAATCCTAGCACACATCACCAAGGTTTCTCAGAATTTAAGGTCTTAATTTCTAAGCTAAATATTGTCTGTTTTCCTTGACTTGGCTTTGCCTCAAGGAATTATTCTTATTTTCTCTCTTCTCCCCCATACATATCTGAAAACACTCAGAATAATCCAGCTAGTTTGACTAGAAATTGGAAGAACACAATAATCACTTTTATTATATCCATGTCTGTTTCTTTACTTCCATACTTCATTCTGAATTTTTCCAACAGCTTCAAGTGATCATTCTTAACATAATCTAAATCTGTAGCTCAAATGCATAACCAAATTTTGCCATACAATTTGAAACTAATTGCTTTAGCCTCAATGTGTCTTCTTCATATGTACTCACTGCTGTTTCTAAATCTGTGAAGAAAAAGGCCATAAGAATATTTTTTCCTTTCTCTCAGGGATGAGACATTTTAGCTTAGCCACAGTGGTTGGGCAAATGAATCTACAGTTTCTGGTGTGACACTGACTTCTATCAACAAGCTTGGATCATGTGTAGAACAGATTCAAGTTTAGTACAAGGGATCCCACATAGGAGGGATCCCAATTGGGTTTAAACATCCAATTCTCCAGTCTCTGCACACAACCTTTATTCAAACAGAAACTAGAGGAACCAGTCTTACTCTCAAGATATGCACTTGTCTTAATGTAAATCAATATTTCAGTATTCTACCTGCCAAAAATTTGCATTGCATTAAAAAAAAAAGGCAGCATTACATTAAAGAACAGCTAATGAAGAATTAAATACTTGTGATTTTCATCTCCAAAGCCATAAATGACAAAAAAGAAAACAATAAGCATGTTTCTTTCTTACTTTCCTCCTTTATGAAGGTACCTCTTAGTTCAAGATACCTGTTGCACAGTTTTAGCAAGGGCTTCTCAGAAAACACACAAAAAGATGAAGCATTAGGGTATCAGGAGGGCTCTAAGAGCATGAAGACACTCCTTTTAGCTTAATATACCAAAAAAAATTAATCAATTGGAATAATTGTATGAATTGCATATACATGTTTGAATACAAAAAAATAAGATATACTTTTAACTTTTTTAATCAAACCATTTTATTTGAAAGCAAGAAAAAATTAGAAGAAATTTCAGAATATTCTTTTTTGCTAAAATTTTGTATTTATATTGAAAGTTGAGGTAGACTAAAGGGACAATAAGGAAATTACAGCAAAATCTAGTTGCATGTTATATATCACAAAGAAAAGTTCTCTTCGCCTAGAACAGAATCCCATTCTATTTTTAAGACTGCAGTAAAAATGCAAAAGATCAGAATGAGGTCGACAAAAAGGGTGGTTGAAGCACAGAAGGATGGGTATTTGACTTGATATTGCCAGCTCTCATATTATTTGGCAAGAAAAGGGAATTAAAAGGGAAACTTCAAAGAGCATTGATGACTAAAGACTAAAATTTCCCCATCTGCTTCTGCACATGGGACTTGCAAACTTCCCATCAGTAGCAGAGCTTATGGAAAAAAATGAAATTATTCGAGCACTGAATGCCTCTGATAACAGAGGAGTACATTTTCTTTTCACTTTTATTTTAATTGTAATCATTAAAAATTATGACAGGCACACAGAAAAATGATCATTCCCTGTCCTATAATACTGCAACAAAAGGTCACTTTTTGAAATTACTGCCTTTAATTTTTAGAACAAATAGAAGGAAATTCTCTTTCACACAGCAGGGAGTGAGCCTTTGGAATTGTCTGTCAAAAACTCTTTTAATCTGACACCACAGTTAGAGTTAACAGTTACTTCATAACCATTAAACAAGCTCGTAATTACATGAGGTTAAACAAATCTCATTTCAGGAGTTAAAAGAACACTCCCTGGGGTTAGTAAGAACTGTCATTTCTGTAATACTGGACAACCATCCTCTGATTATCCACTATAGTGCTGCTAAGTACAAATAGACAGCAAGTATTAACTTTTACTAATATGTTTCCTACTAAGTTCTATGTGTTTGCATGTATAGATACACACATGCATAAATAGGGGGAAGTAGCAGTAATACATACATATGCATATACATACACTCCAAACAAAACTGCTGGAGCAAAGTTCTGCCTGCTAGCTTCACTTAAAAGAGTTTCCACCCACCGACCCATCACAGTTGAAGGTAGAACAAACAAAACAACCACATGGAACAGTGACAAATAAAGGAAGCTGATTTTGATGGCTCAGTAAAAATTGAAAGTTGTTTTTCAAAGAGCTCGTAGCTTATGTTCAATATAAATAACATAAATGGTGGAAAATCTAACTAGAGGCAAAACTGAAGGACCTGTTTAACATGATGATCTTCTCCTTACTCCCCCGTGTTTGGGAAGCTAGTCTTATCTTCCTGTCTATGCACACTGTCATAAATCCAAGTCTGTATTTATTCAACTTGGAAAATACAGATACTGAATACAGATGCTGAATGTTTTGATTTTCATTCTCCAGTCCATCTTGAGATTATATACACACACAGAAATATACATATACATATATATGTGTGTGTGTGTAAATTAAATATGCTTCAAATAGCACATGTAAATAAATATCATTACTTTAGGTATGACATCAGATATTAGTGTTTTACTAATGCAGAGAAAAAGTCAGAGCCTATGTTAATGTATGTAGACATACAGTAAAAAAAAACCCCAAAGTCTGTACTACATGTCTCTGGTATAAAAAGCAAGATATTAAACAGTACATAAAAAACAGCAGCTGTGTACAATGTATAGGTTCTGCAAAGATAAATACATCATGTAAGGAACTAAGAGTACAGAACTGCCATTTCAACTCATTTAATTTGCATTTTTATTATGAGACAGATTCATTGTGCTGATTGATAACATCAACATATTCCCAACTGTACAGGGAAGGGACTGTACAGCAGCTTAATCTGCACTCAGGGTGATGCTGTCTTGCTGGTTAGTAATTAAATCTAGATACTCTACAAACAAGTCATTGTGTGAAATACCAAATCTATTTAGGAAGTTTAGTATGAAGTCATCTTAATACAAAACTGGCTTCTCAGAACAGCAATGTATAATTAGATAACTCACATGAGCAGATAACCCTATTTTTTTCCTCTGCTTGGGTAACAAATGAAGTGCAGTAGACATCAAAATCTGCCAGCCATAGGAAGTAGTAACCCGCTTTGTGACTGTAGCAAGTTACTCCCTAATATAACTATGGGGGAAATACACATTCCATGCCAAATTTTGTCATTGTTTATGTGAAAAAAAAATACATACACTTCCTAGCAATAAAACTATAACCACAGCTGACATTTATGTATTAACCAAACATAAGACTCCAGGCTTATCTGCACAAATTGCCCTCAATGGATTAACACACATATTGGAAAAGTGACAAAATTTTATACAAAATTGAAACAAATACTTTAAAGATGTAATGCTATGACATTGATCAAGGATTTATCTATGTTTTATTAGAAAAAATTGTTACTCATGTTCATAAAATGTAATCTTAGCAGTCAATGAAGAATAGGTACCTATTATCTTCCTATCACCTTGCCCGAAAACATCTGTCCACAGTTATTCCCTTACCATTCTCTAGTTTTCATTCCAAAAAATAAATTTTCCCAATGTCTTTCTTCCCAATAAATCCAAATCAGTGATTTTGCAGTATTCTTTTGAATTCAACAATTACTTCCCATTTTTTAACATTTGGGGAAAATATTTACTGTGTTTAAAAAATTTGCAATATATCATAGTTTCTAATGGGAATCATTTGAAATTAAGGCAAGTCTGATTTGATAAACTTTGATTTCAAATAGTTGAAGATGCAGTTGTTATTCAGAAATAATATAAAAGGCTAGTTTTCTCCTTTACTTTCATAAGCCAGCTTTTATACACTTTCCAACATCTTTTTAGCTTTCTGTCCTTGCAGATAGCAATCACATCTTGCTCAATCTCATTATCAAAACAAAAATAAAAGAAAACTACATACAACTTTTCACTATTTTTCAGTTCACAGCTTTAAATTCTCCACTTCATTATGCATCCCTGTCTCATTGTCTTACATTGTTCTACACTGGATTGCACTACCTATTTTTTCCACACATAGTCTACACCAATTATTCTAGATTTGCAAAGTCAATGCTTTTTCTCCACCTTTCCTGTTTTAACTGAAAAGTCTTCAAAAACCTATGCAAATATGAGTCTTTTTAATGACCTTCATGTCACCTCATTTATTACATCCACTAACTCTGCACTGTTATAATTTACCTAAACCATCTGCTTTCAATATGTAAGCCAGTTTTTCCTGCAGCAGTTTTCTTTTCAATGACTTTACACATCAATCTTTATGGTGGCATACCAAGATAAGTTGCCCTTGAACTTTTGATAAATTATATCAGTGTTGTATTTTCCCCTACCAGCTCATTCAGAAATTCAAGAATTCGTGGAGATTCATCTGACGGTTCTTTTTTCACAGTTTCATGCTCCCATGCCCTTCTAAATTATGCATTATAAACTATGCCACAGTGATATTTCATTCCAATATTTCTGAAATGAAAACACATAAAAATCCACGTAAGACTGAGAGTGGAGGGTTTTCATCTGAGTGACTTGGGTTTTGAGGTTTTTTAAAGTATTATGGGACAGCTCTTATCCAAATAAATTACACAGTATCAACTTAACTGAAAAAATATCTTTCCTCTAAAGTCTGGGAATCACACCTACCATCTTTGTCATAGTTCTGTTTTACTATAAATTTGGAGATGTTGCAAGATTCAGTCAATTTCTGTGAGATACTAATTTTTCTTTGCCTCAAGAAAAGGGTGATAGCAAGAGATTTCAAAAGACAAGATGCATCTTTCTGTCTTATGGTTGTGAATAACGTGATTAATTATGAAAAGAAGGTATGAGAAAGAAGGAACTGGAAGAGTTTCATCCATATTGAACATTTCAGTTTTCAGGAGCGCCTAAATATAAGGGCAAATGCAATCTTTCCCTGCCACCGAGAGGGTGAGGTGACAAAGATACCAGTAGGTAAATGTCCCCTTAAGAAGAAATACAGTATGCATATATGTGATGCTCCATTAGATCTAACACCAATGGTGCACGGAAAATCATTCAAACAAGCTGTTCAAGCCACTAAGCTGACAAAACCACCTATTTGCTTGTAGACCTCCCTTTTCTAGACTTAAAGAGAGACAACATTCTCTATCAGATTTACAGCTGGTTGACCTTCATGCTCAATTGATAGTAATGCCCCAGTTACTAAAGACATACATTACACAATATTAATCCTGGTCTTTCGCATCTTAGACTGTTGTTCTAATCACTAGACCACTGACCTCCAAAGTGTTCTTATCACAAACCCCATCAGTAAAAAATTTTTGAGCACACATCCCCAGTATATGTATACTTGTTGTGATGAATTACAGTTTATGTGTGCCTGGTGATGTGGATTTACGGATTATACAATTTAGTTTATAAATTGTGTACCACTGTACCAGTATATTATGTATATTACAAAACACATAAAACCCCCCCAAATTAAAAAGGACGAGACAAAGATCTAATCAAGAATATATTAAAATAATTTTATTTTATTCATTAATGGTGCAAAAAACTTTTTACTGTATTATTATTAAAAATATTTAGATTTTTAATGAGAACAATGAGTTTCATTATTTTTTAAAAAATTAGTTAAAACTTTATCACAGTGATACAGTGATTCAATGTCTGGTTCTAAGTTCAATTAATTTCAGTACTTGGTGTTAAAATCTGTAATAGCTGGAAAAGCTCACAGATACATAGATCTAAATGGAAGAAGTGCATTCTTGGCCATGATTATTAAATTATATTAATTTTTCAATTCCATATATCAGCTAAACACACATTTTTATTGAAATTTGGCTAGGAAATTTTCTTCTTCCCTGATGTCAGTCACTTGGTCTTGCCAACTAATGAGAAGGTGATGCATTTTTATGTTTAACAAATGAATTCAGAACCCGCTGAAACTCGAGAAAAATTTTAAAAATGTTAGGAAATTGTGTTTCCAAGGTTTTTTTTATGTACAAATACAAGAGTTTTTACAGGTGACACGTATAATTTTCAGTAATAAAATCATATAACAGTGGAAAAGTTTCAAAACATCTAATGCTCTCAAAATATTTCTTTTGAAAAGCAGTTACTTTCCTATTCATTATTAAACCATCACCTTTACTCCAAAAGAACTGACTAAGTGTGCTTATTTTTTCCAAAAATATCTGCTAGATAACATACTACTGTTCGTGACTTTTCATCACGGAAAAGGTCAGCAGATTAGGCACCTTGGCTCTTTTTGAAAATGAAAAATGTGGAACCCGACTCTAAGTTTAACAGCTCTTCAAGTGCTTTGCCCCAAGACAACCAGTGACCCTCAGTGCAGGCCAAAAGAATTTTGCAGTCACTCCCCATCTTGTTAAAAAGTATTGTAAAGATTCGACTATTTAAAGGTCTTTTTTTTTATGAAACTAACCAAACTGATGAGATCCTGAAGCACTTTGTATAGTTCTGAGGTCAACTTCCTGGCTGTAAAAGGAAGTTGGGAACAGTGTGCCTCTGATGCAGTGAGTGAATTTCAGGTGCAGTGCCAGCTCTGTAACCTTACCCCCAGAATCCTTTCTTACTCCAGTCAGAGCAGCTGCTCCATCAATGGTTACATTGCATAGTCTTCCTATAAAACATTGCTTTTATTAAAGTTATTACTCTCAAGATCATATCTCTTTTAGCACCTCCTCCTTTTAGTGATGTGTTCACAATAAAGTAGTTCTTCATGTATTTCATTACTGAAACAGAATCTAGCAAATACTACAAGTTGAGACAAGGACATGTTAGAAACATGTCCAGCTAACTGCATAGCAAACCTCCCAGTGTAATGTGCTCTAACACTTATTTCTTCAAACTCCAGTGATGTATTTCTACACACCTTCCAACTATATTTTCTGATAAAGGAGTGCATTTTAGAGTTTGTCACCATGTTGGGTTTTGTGTATTATTTCATCCATTTTGCTGCAGCAGGATGAACAAGTGTGTTCCCAATAGCATGTGGCTTTTTGTCTTTTGCTATTAAGAAGCCTTAAAAGAGGCTTCTGAAGATTTATAATTAAGTGAAATTTTGTAAAATACTGTACTGAGTATTGCTTGACTATAACCACCTCTAGTTAAATCTGATTAGATCAGCACTGGTTTTACCCTGTAATTATGAAGAGCTCATACTAGGACTAGAAGAGACTGCCATTTTCCTGTTAATTTGTGCTATCATTATTAGCCTTATTATCTTCAGTCTGTGGTTTCTTCTCAGGAATTTTGTAAGCCACTTGCCTATCTAGTGAGAGTTAGTTTAGTTAAAACTAAATAATATAATCCATAAATCCATGTCACCAGGCACACACAAAATGTAATTCATCACAACTCACTGCAAGTGGATGAACAAGCGAGAGCACCACTTTCGATATCTCTGCAATGTGGAGCAGCTCTTCCCAAGGACACCTTGCCTACTGTTCAAAACACAGAACCCTCATATGGATGGAGGGAGGGTGCCAGTATCAATAGGTATATTAAATATTAGTAAAGCTTAATTTCTTCCTTACATTTTTTCTGACAAAAATAAATAAAAATAGAAATTCTGATAATCACAGTAAATCTTCCTGTGCATCTCTTGGGGTGTGCATCCACTTTGAAGACCATGGCACTAGACCTCACAAATTCAAATTCTCTCATTTCCAAATACTTCTCATATTTGTATTTGTACAGCTCCTGGCAAAACCTGGAAGCTAGTAAGAATGTAGAACTCACCAGGAACTGCTAAATAATTTCAAGCAAATGTCACCAAAAGATTGTACTATACCACTTTTATTAAATGTTTGTAATTATTTCCCTGATTAATCAAGATCTTTCACTGGTATATTCCTCATACGTTGGCCTTCTCAAACCCCTACTGAGGGAATAGTCATGTTTATGCACCACTCTGTAGTTTCTCTTATAAATACTGCTGGGACATACAATTAATTATGGATCTAAATGTCATTCTCAATTTGCCACCAGTGACTATACATCTAGCTTTTGTGACCTTTTGGCTTCTTTTCTTGAGAAAAAAAGCCCTTTTTTTCCCCCCTATATTTCATACTACTTGCCCATTATATATTTTTCTTTTCAAATACCTGAAAGCAGTATTAAAAACAAACAAATAAAAACATTTCAAATGCTTGGAAAACAGTAATATTTGCCTGGTAGGTAATATGTCTAACTTCTCTTTCTGAACTATCTTCTTACATGAACTTTTCTCCTGTCTTTTTTTGGGCTATAGAAATTTAACATAATCTGACAGGCATCAAACACATTACTTGTTGTTGTTCTCAATATTATGTTTTTAATATCCTCCATATGTTACTTTCTTGTTTTAAGAACACAATCAGAATAATTATATCTACACAGCCCTCCAAACAGATGTCATGTGGGAATGTAATACTAGAATGGATCTCCTGAAGTATCACTTTGGTAATGCAGGTAAAAACATAACACACAATCTCATTCACAACTTTAAGATCAATTTTAAAGCCAGTTAGGGTTTGTTGGGGGTTTTTTTGTTCCCTGTTACTCCTGCATGGAATGCTGTTTTCCAACATACGTCTCTTAACATTGAGAAAGCTTAGTTTAATTTCTTACATTTATTTCTGGACACTTTTGTAGTCATTGGCATTCACGCCAGTAGCAACTTCAGGTTTTAAAAGCTCTTTTTTACCTCTCCCTTTATCTTGATATACTTATAGAAACTTATACAACCTACTTTGATTTCTTTTTTTAAGTAAAATATACTATTTTGCCTTGTTTCTCATAAGGTAGTCTTTCTATTCCCCTGTTTATCCCTGCAGTTTTCCTTGGCACAATTTACCATTCTTGAACATGGTTGTATATAGTTAACTGCAGGCTGTTGTCCCTTGTACAGTAGCAACAACACTCTTCCCTTCTCCTGGAAACATCTTCATTTTGACAAATCCAATAATCTCTCTTCCGCACCTGCAGTTACATGTTTGCAGCATACAATTATCTTAAAATTGACTAAAGCTCTGAGGTATTTTTCCTTTTTTCCAACTGATTGTTCCTGAGCGTATCACAGAAATGTCTGTTACACAGAGCATGACCTTGTATTTTTACACTTAAATTTCAATCCATTTTTATTACCAAAGTCTTCAAAGATACCCTATTACTTCTGCATGACATTATAATCCTCACCCCCATGGATAGGGCATTGCAGCCTTTACTTCAGCATATTTCATTATCATACCCCTATTTTTCCTCCCAAGGTCATCACTGAAAACCCAAAATAAAATAACATTGTAGGACCAATCCTAAAGAAACCACAGTAACTCTCGGGCCTATAGTTTTCTCTAAACAACCAGGCTGTTGTCGTGTTGTTACTAAGTTCTTCTCTACCAAGCAGCTTTTCACTTCTGTAATTTAACTAAGGATGCAAACATCCTCGTATTCCCTAGCTACTCCATAAGAGTGACTCACAAAATAATTATGTCAGTGGTTCAAGCAGAGGCTATTTCGCATAAAGAATGAATTTCGCCTTCTACAAATATCCCCCAATGTGGAACATCCCTCCAGACCATCTTCTTCATAGCACAAAACTATGTTTACTGAAGATCAAAAGCCAGAAGTTGATTTTCATTATCTTGTCATTTGTTCATCCTCTTTCTCTAGGGATCAAGAGAATCAGAGTAAAGGTGATCCAAAATTCCTCATTTTTGTACATGTAGTCTATCTCTTAGTATACTTTTCCTGGCTTGCTCCAGCCAAAACTGAGAGTGTTATTTGTTATTTTTCCCAACAGGTCTAACTCTCTTTTACCCTCCAGGAATTTTGATTTTCTAGAACTGCTCTGATGCCAAGAATATACTATACTCCAAATTATACAGATGTGCTGCTTACTAGCTCTGGTCTACGTCCTAAGCCTCATCCCTAGTCTCAGATATTTTCCACCTGAAGGGAGGGAAGGAGGGAGGCAGAGAGGGAGCGTGTGTGTGCGTGTCTCTGTGTGCACATGTGTGTGTGTGATTTCTAGCCATTGCAAAAGTATTTACAGTCTCTTCAGGTTTACTTTCTGTGATTACTTCCCACGTGAAAAGACTTTGTTTCACCCCATGATTTAGCATTCTTCATACTGTGAAGTGCAGATTCTATTTCACTGGTTATTTCTCCTGCCAACTGAAGTTTCTAATGCTATTTCTTTTCATATTATCCTCATTTCTTTACTATACTACCTATTTTTCTGTATCCAGTTAGGCTCCTGTTCTTATCTCTCCTTGGACCACCTTTAATGCTGCATCACTAGGCAGCTTGATCCCTTTTCCTCAGTCTTTAATATTGCTACAGTTTCCCCTGAGTGTTACCATCTGGAGTTCAGCAACTCATTAACAGGCATCACCTAGATTAGTTCATTAGTAGCTTTCACCTATCTTAGTTCTTTCAGCAATGATGAAAGGGTGTAAGCCAGCAGTACACACTCTCTGGAAGTTCCCTCCTGGATTTATCACACAACCACCAGCCTCTGCAAACTGCGAGTGAATTCAAATAGATACCCACAGTTTATGCAGAAAAAACTTCCATTTAAAGTTTCTTACAAGTACTAAATACTGATAACTGCCTCTAGAAAGAGAGAAGAATCATTTTTCTTTTAGGCCACATGATCCTAAAGGATACTATAAACTATTACCCATTGTCCCATCCCAACTTCTAACTCTCCTCCTCTCCTCCTCCCTTCTTCCTCTCATATTGACTCAAAGGAGGAAGTCATACTGAGCAAGATTGAGTGGGATAGAAGAATTGTCTCCTTTGAGGAAGCAATTCTTTATTCTGCTATAGTTGTTTCTCAAACTATGAAATACAAAGATCTTTCATTAAGTCCTAAAGGTAATGGCATTTTGATCATTCATCTCTGCTTGCTAAAACAGTCTGATGTAGTTGCAAAGAACAAGGGCAAAATAACTGTATAACTGTTGTCTGATTATGACTTAAGATATGTGCCACACCAGCTGTATGAGGAAATGGAAAAGAGAGTTAGAGCCCCATAAAGTCTTTGCTTCTACTCCCAAAAGTGAATCTGTTCCTGTAATTTTTCCAGTAAAAATATATCTGATTTTGAAAAAGGGATTTTACACTAAAATCAAAAGTAAATTACGCATACAGTGGACAGTATTATATACCTGACACTGTTCATCTATTATTGGTGACTTTAAATATAACGAATGATTCTGTGATAACTCCCTTCTGTACACTGCTAAGCACAGATTTTCTTACGTTCTTAAAAGGGGAAAGAGAAAAAATATTCAGCCTCAAACTATTTAAAAAAACACCAACTTTACTTTCAGCCTTCTGTGCTGGATTTGCATTTTGTGCTTCAATTCTAGGTTCCAAAAAGCACATGATGAAACACATTTAATTAGCTGGCAGACAGTAGGCACATTTGCTTTTTCCAGTAAGGTCAATAAAAAGCATGTATTAAGAACGTCTTTCTACTCCCCAATTTTCATTCACGTAAAAAATCTTGAGGATGTAGCACTGCTCTCTGCCATTCTAGTTAATTAACTGCCATGTTTATTACAGTAATGTCTTCAGGTCTATGAAAGAATAAAGAATAAATCTCTACTGTGCAGCATGCTATCATGGCTAGGCTTCGCGAAAGAAGACTTGGGACAGCATGCTATACAAACACTAGAATACTGTCTCCACCTCCCTAGTTTCATTTGACAAGATGGTGAAAATACAACATTCATGTTGCCCACTGATACTGATTTCATGTGGCCACAGATGTATATAAGTCTATGCATCTTTGTTCTTAAATGAAAGGCACTTCAGCATTCTGTTCAGCCTGCTACAGGAGCCTCCTTCATACAACATCCACAAAAGCAGTCCCCTATCCCACAGGGAAAACACCTAAAGCTGCTGTGGTCAAGCAGTGACTGATGAATCTGACCTTTACTACCTCATCTGCATGTATGGCAACCAGACCTCTATGGATCACTTTTGATCCCTACATTTCCTCACGTGCTAGCAGCTGCCTTGGGGGTAAGTTCTTCATTGATCGACTATTTAGCAGACATGAGATATATTTCCTGGCTGTACTGCCCAGTGCTCCCCCTCCCCTTCCTGACAGCTACAGAACTGACAAGATATAAATATGTCCCTGGAAAGCTATATCACCTAGGGTAAAATGTTGGAAATGATGGATAGAAATAGCTTCAAGCATCTATTCCAAAAATAGTGCTTACAATTCCAACAGCCTTCCAAGAGAACATGATAGCATATAACCACATTACAAACAGCCAGAGCCCCTCCTAGCCTGCAGTGAATGAGTTTTACTTTTGCCTTTGCTATCCACCAGAGAATAGAAGTCGTGAGACACCACAGTTAAGCTGATGAATGACAAGTCACTATCTTGTCTCAGCCAGAAAAATATGATGACCAGCAAAAGCGGGATAAAACCGGAAACTGGGCATTCTTAAGTAAGTCTTCATTAACAGCCTTCTGGGATCTATATACACCCTATATTCCTTTTTCTTTTTTTTTTTCCTATTTTCCCTTCAGGAAATGTTTTTAAGTCTCCACTGAGGAACTCTCCACTGGATTCTACAACAGTTTTCCAGGAATCAGAACTTGAACAGGTGTCAATTAAAGGACCATGCTGTTACCTTTTAGCTCACATCTTTAAAAGAGAAAATATGGTATTGTCTGTGTTGTAAAGTCAGTCCAGAAGAAATATTTATCTAAAAGTAATTCCTAAGGGTACAAGGAATGTTATTTTTTTTTCCAATGAAAAAACAATAGAAACTGCCTGTAGCTCATAGTGGCATTATCGAGGTTCATACTACACATTAGACATGGTCCATGAAACACTGTAACCTCAAGGCAAAGTAATTTCTAATATGAATTGCTCATGCAAAGGCATTTCAGAATTGTGAAAAATAAGCCCCTCCAACCTCAATTTTCATCTTCACTTTGTCAAAAGCTATTAAAGATAGCATTAATGTCATGGTTCAAAAACTACTGCTTACCTAAGAGTATTTCTCTTTCTCTGCCCCAATACTCTATCTTTATTCTGACTCCAAAAGGGAAAATATTAAGTTATTATTTATCTAGTCATGGAAATTTTACCTTTCAAAGTGCTAACGACCTAAAATGTGGGCAAATTTACCGAAATTTATTGCAAATAATATGGACAACTCAAACTTTATCTGCAAAAATCCGTATGGATGTACCCCCGCTTATTGAAATTTTAATTCATTAGATGACCTATTTATAACAAGTTATCAGAAAATACTTAGAACATTCAGATAAAGACAACCTGTAACAAACAGGGACCAAATCAAACAACATTCAAATAATGGGCACTGAAAAATTATTTTGGATATAACCCTGTATAGAAATACTTGAGGTTTTATTAGATCGGGCTTCTTGCAAAAACAGGCAGGGAAAATTTTACAAGTTCCCTCTATAACCTCAACTGTTCCTATTAATGTCAACAGCAGACACATTCAGAATTTCTGAAAATTCCCCACAATAAAAGAATTTCCTATAATACAAGAATTTTTATAAATGAGCTGCTCTGTTCTGATTTGTTTATCAGTTTAGGAGTACACACAGAATACAATGATACACAGGCTTCAGATACATTGGACAGATCAAGGTAATACAAGAGATAAAACATCACCTTCTGAAAATTTTATCCTTTATTTGCCAAGACTAGTGACAGTGTTTAGAATGGGACACTTCTATCATATCTGATGACTGTGGTTAGGTAAGATAAAATATTTTAAGCACTAAGAACAGAAAATCAGACTTACATGCATTGCATTGCACATTTACTGGATCTGATTATAGTTGCAATAGAAAATACAAGAAAATTACATTCCAAGCATCACAAAGGCAGAATGTCTACTATTAATCAAATGGACCTGGGAAAATTCTAGGCACTGAAGCCAACTGTCATGGAGGAGATCTTGTTTAGCCCAGAAAAGACTCTTAGCCTCTACAATGTGACAGTTGGATACAAACTAGTCCCTGGTCACCAAGATATACTCTTTTCTTTAGTATTTCTTATTTTCTAGCTAGATGGCTTCCCACACAAAATACTTCTGGCGCTAGGACCTGGTGGACAACAAGCTGAACATGAGCAAATAATGCGCTCTTCCAACAAACAGGGCCATAGATTTCTTGGACTGCATTGTCAGCAGGCCTAGGCACTGGTGAGAGCCCACCACTGATGAGGCTCCAGTTGCAGGTTCCCCAGTAAAAGAAAGATATGTACATACTAGAGTGAGTCCTGCAAAGGGGATATAAAGACGAGGATAAGACTGGAGCATCTGTCATACAAGGAGAGGCTGAGGCAGCTGGGACTCTTCAGGCTTGAAAAAAGAAGGCTCTGGCAGGACTTAAAAAATGTGTAAATTCCTGATGGAAAGAGTAAAGAACATGGAGCCAGACTCCCCTTGGTGGAATCCAGTGACAGGACAAAATGAAAGAGGGACAAATTAAAACACAGAATATTCTGTTCAAACCTAATAGAAAGTTTTGTGGACTTTCCATCCTTGAAGATTTGGTTCTGGGCAATCTGCTGTGGCTAGCTCTTGTCGGAGCAGTATGTATGGACTAGAAAACCTTCAAAAGTGACTTCATGAAAGCTATTATCAAGCATATAGTCTAAAAATATTTCTCCCTTCCCTGTACTTGTAATATTGAAATAAGATTATAAATATGATAACAAATGCTGATCTACTTGCAATGACCTATTTAAAACTTACACATTTTAAAATGATACAAATAGATTAAAAAACTTTAAGTCAGACTGTGAACTGTTTCTGCACTACTATTTTAAAGAGCAATTTAAAATGAACTGTGAAAAGAGCTGCATTAATAACATTACGTAAAACTAGAAGTTGTGATCCTAGGAATGGAAGCACAGAACAGAAGCATAGAATCATTTAGGTTGGAAAAGGTCTTTAAGATCATTGAGTCCTATTGTTAACCCAGGACTGCAAGTCCGTCACTAAACCATGTCCCTATTTACACAACTTTTAAATACTTCCAGGGATGTCGACTCCACCACTTCCTGGTCAGCCTGTTCCAATGTTGACTACCTTTTCAGAAAAAAAATATTTTCCTAATATCCAATCTAAACCTCCCCTGGCACAACTTGAGGCCATTTCCTCTTGTCCTGTTGCTTGCTACCTGGGAGAAGAGACCAACCCCCACCTGGCTACAAACTCCTTTCAGGTCTTCTCTGAGTCTCTTTTTTCTCCAACCTAAACAGCCCCAGCTCCCTTACCTACATCTCATAAGACTTGTGCTCCAAAACCTTCACCAGCTCAACTGCCCTCCTCTGGAAAAGCTCCAGTACATCAATATCTTGTGAGGGGCCCAAAACTGTACACAGGACTTGAGGTGCAGCCTCACCACTGCCAAGTAGAGGGGCACAATCACTACCCTGATCCTGTTGACCACACTGTTCCGGATACAAGTCAACATGCCATTGGAATTCTTGGCCACCTGGGCACACTGCTGTTCTCTGCAAAGACTGAATACTATATATACTACTATATTGGGTAAACTGAGCTGTTAAAAGTCAAAGTTGTTCAGATAAATATTAAATTTGCCTCATTTTGACCATGTCCACAAACACTTCTTTATGAATACTGAGTGCAATTGCATGAATACTTGCTTTACAGAAGGAGATTTTTATAAAATGATCTGAGAACTCAACCCTTAACAGAAAGTGACAGGGAGAAAAGAAAAGAAATTATCTGAATTCCCATTTGGGACTGAGTGCTTATCAGAGATATAAGCTCCTGACCACAGGGAAGAGACAGGAGATACTTGACACTGATGTTTACAATTTATTCTCACTGAAGGCCTAAAAATGCCTTCTAAAAATCCTGAGCACCCAAACAATGTCAAGAAAAAAAACCAAATACAATATATGCCTTCAGAGATACGATTAGTAGTAATATGTTGCATTCATACAGCAGTTTCAGACCTCAGGATGCTACTTTCTGTCTCCTTTTCAGGCACACAATGCACTGGATTGCTTTACTTACTAGTAGCAGCAGTAGGACAATATCAGGATTATCACAGGCACAGGCTACATGCATTGATGTCCAAAAATCCTCATCTTGATGATTTACATTCACTCCTCTGTCAATTAGAATTTCTGCAGCAAATGCATTATCGTAGCGAGCACACTGAAAGAAAAAGAACAGATTAGGGATGGTGTTTTCCTCAGTGTACAACTGAATTTACTACATAGTATTTAAATTAGGCAGATGACACATTATAGTTGAACTGTTGTGTTTGTAGGGAACAACAGATGAGGAATCTATAGAAATAATTCTGTGGAGACTACCAGTTCCATATGCATGATTCACAGAACCCCCTACTTCCTGTGAAAAAGCACTATATGAAATCTGCTGAATCTACAATAAAGATAAGGCTTTTTTCTGTTCAATACTGTCATTCCAAATGACTGCACAGGCATCAGTGCATCATAATCACATGATGAGTAGTGGCATCTAAAGATATGTACATCCACACATATATATGTCCACATGTACATGAACTTCTGCCTCTTATGCAGATCATAGCAATAGTACGCACTTCTACATACCCACTTCTATTTCCAATCCACTAACTATATGATTCCTTTTCCAGTCTCTCTGACAGATAAATACTCTGCACACTACAGGTGTGTTGGGAGAGCCAAGGGAATGCACACGTGTGTGTGTGTGTGTGTGTGTGTGTGTGTGTGTGTGAGACGATGGGAGATCACAGTCACTAATTTTGGCAGAGAAGAAACTGGCTTAGCCATGGTTTTGACCTTACTCCTCTGTCACATCTGTGACTTTTTACGTGTGAGGTTACGGATAATACTGTAAAAGACAACCAGGGCACCTCTTAAGATCTTTACTCTGGTCTAGCATAACAATCTCAGTAACTGTTTAGAGAAAGATCCTCTCTCTTTCCTTACTGGAGAGAGGTTACGGGGAGACTTATTTTCTCTATTAGATACTTAGATATTTAAACATATTCTGGACCCCAAAAGCACATATAAACATTGAGAGTACAAATATAGTGAAATCTGCAGATAATTTGCAAGTGTGGGTTAAATTATTGTGTTATGTCTATCGCATGTGAAACCATACCATGGCATCCAGTTTGCTGATCTCTATTAATCTGGCATGGAAGCCACGATACTGAAGGAAATGGGGAAGAAGTAAAAGTAGGTAACTGAATTTGACTGTGAAGTCAAAACATAGCTGAGATCTTCAGCTGAATGGAGGAGCTACATGTACTACTGCAATCATATTGATAACTCAAAAGATGAAATTTAAACTCTATCAGGATAAAAAGCAGTCCTGCCTTAAATGATTTCCAATATACTGCACTAATTTACAGGACAGAAATTAAGATCTGATGTATTTCCTTTAACTTGTAACTTACTTGGAAGCTCTAGGAACAGTTTCTTTGTGTTGCAGTAATATTCATTGTAAGTATAATTTACACTGAGCTGTTCTGTGTTCAAATTTTAACAAATCAGAGATAAGACATTATATAATACAGATCAACATAATAACATAATCTAATACCAATCACACTCTCAAGGCATTGCTGAGCAAAAAAAAAAAAAAAAAAAAGATTTGCACCTGTTCCTTGGCTCTTGTTTAATGGATTTTGTGAAATAAAGTTCCAGAACAAAATTGGTATGCATATACGTTGTTATTAGGGTGGGGGTGGGTGACTGCCTGTGGGAATTGGTATGATGCTATGTGCTCCCAGCTGAATGGGCAGCTCAGGCAAGTACTCTCTTTTCATACTTTTCTTCTTATGGAATCTAAAGAGTTCACTGAATACCTGTGAAGTTCCCACAGCTCCTCAGAGATTCAATACTAGGATACAGAGATGGCAACAGAATCTTTATGAAGTGTCACATTGGATTTTTTTTTTAGAAATATATCACATTTTGGAAGTTAACAGAAATTTAAAAAGCTAAATGTTTATATACCATTCATTATGGTATAAAAACATTTAGCTTACAACTGGAAAGAATAAACACCGATTAAGGACAAAGCAGCTTATATAGAATCATAGTGGTAAAACTAGTACTTAGAATGGATCTAAGTGGGCTTAAAGAATATAACACAGATGCATTACAAATTGTTATTTTCAATTCTTGCAGGAAAATAAACTTGGCTTATCTATTTCCCTGCATCATGACTCTCCTCTCCTGTCTGTACTGCTCCCAAATCAGGGTTAAATCCAAATTTCATTGAAATTAGGTTTGCCTCTCTCCAATGGGACCAGCATTTTCCTGTAAGTGAATTTTGAGTACTTACAAGTAACTCTGACTAAACTGAGGCAGTAGGTTACACATAGCTCTCTATCGCAAACTTCTTACTGCAGAAAGCTTTCCCTCCCTTGGAAGCACATGTGCCTGTGAAGCAGCAGGCACCAGCTGAGAGATACTGATCGTGACAGTGAATTGGGGTGCGATGCAGAGCTAAAAACCTGAAACGGTACAGTTCAACTGCAGATTTTATCTGCAGTTAAAAAGTGTGCATCAGCTAAACTAGAACACTCAATCTAAAATTCCCAAAGATGGATTTTCTTTCTTCTATTTTAAATTGCCTGAGACTGATGTCACATCATCCACACTGAAGATTTTCTCCTAGGGTTTTCAGCACAGTTTAAGCTTTGGGATGCCTCTATTTCGGGAATCCAATGATAATATCTTCTATGGACTGCCCTTTTAAAGAGCAATTGAGTACTTTGTAGCAAGCAAATAGTTGGAGGAGAGAAAAGAGAATTAAAATTTTCTCTGTTCCAAATCAATACTGCACTCTCCCCTTACCTAGGCCTCTATTTCCTAAAGTCCTTGGTAAATAGCATGGCCATGGAAGATGAAAAACACAGATAAATTACATAATGGAAATGCTACATCTTGCAAGAATATGGTCACAGGTGTGCTGGAGTTCAGTAATATTAGAGGAGTCTTTTCATTAATAAATTACTCTATTTTGTGTACATACTATGAAAAACTTAATCCAACCATTCTAAAATGAAACACTTGGCCAGTAGACTTCTCAATAGATCTGTTACACACTTGTATTTGCTAAGTCACATTTATTTTACACACATTGTTCAACAAAGTTGGATCCAAATGCCTTAAAACAGTTTCACATTAAAAAGACAGCATGTCTGCAACTGAACCATCACAGACCAAAGAAAGCAACAACCCCCTGCAGCACTACAGGCTGGGAACAGAGTGGCTGGAGAGCAGCCAGGCAGAAAGGGACCTGGGAGTTTGGATTGACAGGAACCTGAACAGGAGCCAGCAGTGTGCCCAGGTGGCCAAGAAGGCCAATGGCATCCTGGCCTGGATCAGGAACAGTGTGGCCAACAAGTCCAGGGAAGTGATTCTTCCCCTCTACTCAGCACTGGTGAGGCCACACCTCAAGTACCGTGTCCAGTTCTGGGCCCCTCAGTTCAGGAAGGATATTGAGGTACTGGAGCAGGTCCAGAGAAGAGCAATGAGGCTGGTGAAGAGACTCAAACACAAGTCCTGGGAGGAGAGGCTGAAGGAGCTGGGGTTGTTCAGCCTGGAGAAGAGGAGGCTCAGGGGAGACCTCATCACTCTCCACAACTCCCTGAAAGGAGGTTGTAGCCAGGTGGGGGTTGGTCTCTTTTCCCAGGCAACTATCAGTAAGACAAGAGAGCATGGTCTTAAGCTCTGCCAGGGGAGGTTTGGGTTGGATATTAGGAAGAAATTCTTTACAGAGAAGGTAATCAGGCATTGGAATGGGAATGCCCAGGGAAGTGGTGGATTCTCCATCCCTGGAGGTTTTTAAGATGAGACTGGATGTGGCACTTACTAGACATGTGCCATGGTCTAGTAACCATGGTGGTGTTGGATCAAGGGTTGGACTTGATTATCTCAGACATCCCTTCCAACCCAGCTGACTCTATGATTCTATGATTCTATGATAGGATCATAAGACTTGGGAATTAATCATGAGTTTTGCCATAGGCTTCATCAAAGTCAAAATTCAACTTCTGTGGTATTTTCTTTTTGCCTGTCAGTCTTTCCTCCATATGCCCTTACCTCTTGCTTTTCTTTTGGTCATTATATACAAATTGTTTTTCTTTTATCTTTCCATTACTTAATTTGAATTGCTATGCAAATAATGATAAACTAAATGCGGATTATGTGCTAAATATCCACACACAGGAAATTGGTGAAAGAAAATATGCACAAAAATCAAAAATGTTACATCATATATAACATTACATTTTCATATAGGACCTGTAAGTCTCTGAACCATATATGTCTGTATTTGGAGTCAAGCAATATTTCCTTTGTTCTTTCTTACTGAACAGATAATTATAAATAAAACAGATTAACAGATAATTTATAAATAAAAAATAAATTTTATAAATAAAAATAAAACATTTCATTCTCTTTTGTTAGCTACCATTTCTGTGACATGATCCATTCTTTTTTAAGCAATTTGAAAATGACCATACTTTTAAAAAGCATAGCTGGATGCAATCATAACCACAGTAGAGGTCAGGGTAGATAAAAAATATTGCTAAGCCTTTCTTTTTTTGTTAATATGTCAAATCTGCTACTCACTATCCAACCATATTTATCCACAGTCACTAACACTAATATTCAATCACTCTTACCAGATGGAGCAAGGAGCCTCCTGAGGAAACAAGCAGATGAGGGTCAGTACCATCCTTCAATAGCCGTAACACTGAAATATCAAAGAAAAGCGGAAAAGGAATTAATATACCTAATATACCAGCAATACACCTAATTCTGAACTGTTAGTAGGTTGATTCTTCATCATCTTCATTAAGAGATTTAATAATATATACAAACCTCTCATATAACATTTGCAGAACTATCATGTCAGCATTTACCATCTCACCTGTTATAACAGCTAAGCCTCTAAGAAAAGGACTTTTGGTAATGAACAGTAAATATGAACAGTATCAAGGACTTTTCAAGTGTACAGATAAGAATGTCAGTTTTGTACACAGGAGAGGGGAAGGGAGAGCTGGAGGAGAGACCTTGTGTCAAGGTCACAATCGCCTGATTAGTTCATTTGTGAGCAAAATTACAGTCAACTGGTTTCATTTTACTTTATAAGAGTTCCCTTGAAACACATTGGCTTTTTCAGTAAATACTTGAAACTAGTATTCATAACTGATATAATTTGAAATTAATCATCATACCAAAGCTAAATGATCTGCACTCAATTTAACCTTTCCAGTGCATTGTCAGATCACTGATGCAGCATAATTTTTAAAACGATATTTGGAGTCAAACTCCAATCCCAGTTATATGTATCAAACTCCTTTGAAATGAAAACAGGCTTATAAGCACAAGCAAAACCAGAACCTTTAGTATTGGTGCTCACTCAAGAGTGAAAATTCAGCACTTTTTCCCCATTGCCTTTATAACCTTTTCACTCTAAATCAAAGCATTGACTAATTCATGGTAACAGTGTTCATTCCTTGAACAGAATTGCACATTAACAACGCCAGACATTATCAGGGGAATTCACACCAGCACTGCAACCCTGTCTTCAATAAACTCGCATAAAGAACCCTTTTAAAAGGCCCCTCTCCATGAGAATAACTGTCAATAATGTTTCCTGAATAGGAGCTCAGCTGGTTCTGTCTCCATCATTTGGAAGACTTGGTTTGAATCCCTAGTTAAGATACTGGATGGACTTGTGCAAACAACTGCTAAGAAATTTCAAGTAGTGAATATCCCAGAAATCTGTTCCACTGTGGCTTTTTCCCACGGGAGGGCCATATATTTGTCTCAAGGCCCTTCTAACTTCTCTGAATTCATCAAGAGACTCTTAAACACAATCTCTTCCCTATCTACGCATTTTTTTACGTGTTTTCTTTTTCTCAAGAATATCTTGCAGCTCCATTTTCACTCTACATTTGAACTTTTTACAGCATTTAGACAATCAGTTGACCTATTTGAAAGGGGTCAGGGTTTTTTTTCAAATACTGTCAACTAACAGAAGCAATGTTTTCTGAATGTGCTGAATTATTTTTGATCAGGTGCCCTAGAAAAATTCAGCCTAAGAAAGAATATTTGGTTAAATGGTTGCAAGTCTGTAAAATTAAAGTGAAACACTTGGCATTACTATTACTAAATACTTTACATAGTAAACACACTGCTATAATGGACAAATATTTACAAAAGTTAGACAAATTCATTTAATCTTTTGCTCTAAGTTTTGAAAATCAAAGATCAATCCAAAACACTGTATAAATTCATACTTTATGAATACTTCCATGGTACTTATTTCTCCTCATCAAAGGTTTTGCCTCATTGAATTTACATAACTGTAAAAGACTTTTATGTTCTGGCAAATGCCACTTTGAAAGCTAATCCCTCTCAGAAATCTCTGTTGCCCCTCGCATGTCCACCAAAAGTAGAATTGGAACATTAGGTAACATGGAGTATAAGAAACTGTAGAACACCCGTTAAGCAAGATGAAAAGCACTCAACCAGAGTGGGAGGGTAGAGAAATATTAACAAAATTTCATAACTTTGGGAGTACCGGATGAACAACAAAAAGCAAAGCATTTCTTTCTGCTCTTAGATCCACAAATCTCATAATAAAACACAAAATTGTCCTCATCCAGAGAGAAATCATTAAAAATAAAAGTTCTGAACAAAGTTCCTTTCTTGGCTTAATACCTAAATTGCTGGCCACATATGGAGATGCTCCCTCTACCTCAGGTTTTAGTGAGTAAAGATTTATTGTAAGTCCTCCCTCCTCCCTCAAGAGTTAATATTTTCAGTGTTCCTATGTCATACCATTTCTTAGTAGGGCTGAAAATATTAATTCCATATTGCAGAAAATTTCTTAAGGCTCTGAAAGTAATTTCATCTTCCAAATCCCACCATGATTTCACCTGAACAAATTAACACTCCAAGTTGTTCCCTTCCTCCATTCCTGTTTTTCAGGGGGAAAAAAAATCAGCTTATTTCAGATTCTCAGACACTTAATACAGTGTTTTTATGTAGCATTCTTTCTTATGGACTGTATACGTGGGTTAAATATGTGAACTATGGCTTGATTCCACCTGCAATGAGTCTCATTTGCAAATACAGGAAATAATGTAGATAGTCCTTTAAAGTGTGATTTGCAGATATCATTCTATTCTCAAGGAGGCTTTAACTGATGACATTGTGAGAGTATATAAGTATTTGAAAATGCCATCTTTATAGTGTATTCTCACAGGCTGTACTGCTGTCAAAATGGAAGAGTCATGTTATCCACTTCATGGCTGTCCTAGTTAGGACAGCTGAGACCAGTTCATCATGGTATGGGTGTAACCCAAAACTGTGTATTCTATAGCCTTCCATGCCATTTCCCAGAAATTGTTAGCAGTAGAGGCCTGTAGATGTTCCTGTCTTCATACCCTTTTATGGAATTCCCCACTCTGAGAGAAGGACTGAGCATTCCTGCCTGAACTGGAGAATATATAAACTTGGAGTTTTAGAACCTTTTTACCACTTGTGGGATCCAGAGGAAGACTGCAGCTCACTGCTCTCAACCAGACTGCAGCTCATCACCCTCAATTGGACTGCAATCACTACTTTTGACCAGACTGCAACAGCTCTCCCACCAGCAGGTTTTTTCCCCTCTCCCTTTACTTTGGACTCGGGGGGGGCCCAAGAAACACCACTTTGTTCATGCCCCAGGGTGCTGGGTTATACATTCGGGTTTTGTGGGTTAAAACCAAATTGCTTGTCTGTATAATCGTACTTATTGTATTATTTTACTAAAATGTTATTCTGACTTATAATCTCTCTTTTGAGTTGAGTCCATTTCCCCTGCTGGTTAACTTTTAAACCAGTACAATGGCCCACTCTTCCCTTGTGCCAGCTCTCTCCACCTATACAGTTGCACATTCAACTGGACCAGTAAGGTGGTGGAGGTTTTGTTTGTGGGGAAGTTTTTCAGGAGGGCAGGCGTTGGTTGAATTTGTGGTTTGGTGGCAGAAATCTTACGCTGACTAAGGCTGTTAATGAAATAGCATCCTCATTCTGTCTTTCTACAAGATGGGATAAGACAATTAACAAGTTAAGAATCTGTTCCCTTTCCCTGCTCATAAAGGGACTTACACATCCTTTACCTCTGGCTACTTCTGCATCTGGGAACTGACTCTAATGGCACAAAGTAACACCAGTAAAAATAAAATGTGGAGTTTCTTGCTGGGTAATTGAGATGAACTCAATCATTAAGAACCTTGGGATCACCAACAGTGGCTTTTGGGTAGGTCCTTCTAAGCAAAGACAGAGGATAAAGACCTCTCTCTTTTGGCAGGAGAAGGACATAAAGGAAAGTCAGTTGGTTGGGAAATTGCATTTCCAACAGTATTCCACAAGAATTTCATTTGGAGTCTAAAATATTAACCATGTGACAGAAAGAAACTCTGGCCACTCAGGTATAAAAAAGATGGGCAATTTATTGAATCTCTTCCTCCCAGCAGTCCGCCAAGGGCTTGGTTCTTGTAGAGAAGCTATGCAAAATGAAGTAATGTCTTTCCAGATCCATTTAGCAACTCCTTGCAGTTGAAACTAAGAAATGACCATTTCTAGATCCAAGATCGAAATCCACAAAAATTAATGGGTTTGCCTTGATTTTTTTCTGCCAGTAGACCAAGATTACAGTAGACAGAATTAATAAGTAAACTGTGAACTTAAAGCAGAATATTAAATAATTGTAACCATAAACAAATTATTGAGCCACATACAAAAACATTAGGGTATGTGGATAAAAGCTCGGTAGTTCTTTTCTTTGTCTGCTGTATTTTTCCTCATTATTGCATGTAGCTTGATCAGTGCTTAAGGAAATTCTCATCACAAAGAGTTCCAGGGCAAGATATGAAAACTCTCTTTTCAGCTGGGCCAGAGTCCTTCTTCTGAATGAGTATTATGTTCTACATTCCTCTGCATATAAAAACAAGTAAAAAAAAATTCCCCTTTCCTCAAATTCATCCCCTCTGCAAAATGAAAAAAAACAACAACAAAAAAAGAAAATCAAGAAGAGAAGATCAAAGAAATAAAATTCCCCTTCATACTATGCAGCTCATTTAGGTCATTTACTTAAGACTTTACTAGTCAGTAGGAAAATCCTCCTGATAGAACTACTCTAGCTACTGCTAGTAATTTGAGATGAATTGCCCTAATGAGGACAGAAAATAATACAAAGCTATATTCAAGTAATGCTATGTATCTCTTAATTAATGCAACTTTTAAGGAAGTTTTTACAAGGCTTCCTTTTAAAACCTATTTTACTTGCAATCCTTCACTGAAGAAAAGTTTCCAGAAAAGATGAGACTGAAAACTGACTTTATGGAAGGAAGTTGATATTTACCTAAAAGAAACCAACGTAGAGTAAAATTTTTGGCAAACTCTCAAGCCCTTCTTTTGTATGTATAAACAGGTCCATCCATTCACTGATGTCTTTAAGATTTGATACACAAAATTATTGACTACTTAGAACAGAATTTCATACCTGATTTCATATCTAATAAAGGTGTTTTAGAAAGCATTTGAAAGCACTGAAGTCTCATCAGTAAAGAAAGATAATAATCAACATAGCTTTCCACATATACCCAATGATACAATTTTAACCAAATTATTCCAGTGAGCTGAACGGCTTTCCACATTCCATTGATTTTATTGACTATATTACACCTTATTATGTAGCCTTATAATGCAGTTAGAGTCATTATTGCTGTGCCTGTTACCACCCACAGGTCTTGTACTAAGTTTGCATATGGAACTAGGGCTGTAAGGCTTACGTTTCCTGGGCTTGTCTTGGTTTCCTTGGAGCTTTGTTTTAACTTTTTTAGCTGTTATAGCAACTTGATGATGACAACATGACAATTATCTAACACATTTTAGTTTTGTTTAGCTTTGTATAACTGTGGTGCATAATGCATTAAAAATTTTGATATACATGCCAGTAACTAGTACTTACACTGTGCTGCGTTGAATATAATCTAGCTACTCTGGCATATAGAGCTATTTATGACCTTATATGCTGCAGACAAAAGGAGTACTGATCTGAAGTGACAGCCTGAAAGGTGAATTCAGAATGCCAGGGCTATCAGTAACTCACCAGAGATCAGCTGCTGATGGTAATACAAACTTAGGAGCTGGGCAGTGTTGCATTCACAGCAAACTCAGTTTGAGTAGTAACAGAAAAGATAAAAATAAAGGTGTCTAACATTTGTGAAACCTAACAGTTGGCCATCTACTGTGCTGTATATCAGTGTATCCTTCTATTAATTGTTTCTCTGAGGAGTAGCTGCCTGTTAGTGTAAACTTTGTTCCTGTTAATGCCCAGGCATTCACCACCTTGACAGCTTCCTGCCAATGCACTATCAGTCTGAAGTCAAGGGCACAGCCTTCCTGTTATCTGAGGTACCTTGAACTGGAAAACCATATAGAAACTAATGGTTATGTCTCTGGGCCACACAGACACTAAGTCAAACTCCAGTGAGATCCATGAGGAGAGTCACAGTTCCCTCCTGGGGCAGACATTTCTATGACTGTAGACATAGTCAGAATAATTTATGAATTTAGGGACTACACTTATTCCAGAACTGCTAAATTTAAAACTTCTTCATGCAAGTTGGCACTTTTTCATTTCTATACACATTAAACGTAATGCAGTCTGTGTCTCCACTGGAAAATATTAAGGCCACAAATCCGATGGCCTGAAAAATCCTAGCGCCTAGAAAAATCTTTAAAAGTGCCCAAGGAGTGCTACAAATTAATCTATCTCCTCACACAAAAGTGACAATGGGCAGCAGTTAAGATATGATATGACAGGCAAAGAATCTGTTTTCAACTCTGAGAAGACAGCTACTCACATGGAAGAGCAGCGTAGACTCTGAAATCATTTCAGACGAACACGACTTAGCAGTTATTGGGTCACCTTACCTAATAGCTACATCTGTTTATATGATTTCTTTCTCTCTCTTTTTTCTTTCCTTTTTTTTTTTTTTTTTATCTTTATTCCTAAGGTCTTATTTTCTTGCCTTTTCAGTTCAGTGTCTAACTCCCTCCTACTTTATAATTACTTTTTCAAATAAAAGGACCCTAATTTACACCATTTACTTGCAAATATAAGCACTGAAAATATCTAGAGCGATGTAGAAAAATCCTGGTGTAAATCACAGTAATTTAGAGAAGACTGGAGTTCTACAGTGTAAAGACATTACTGCAAGGGGCACACCCAGCATCACAAAGCAATGATGGTGATTCCCTGTTTTGCCTCCATTTTGAATTAACTGTACAGGGGCTAGAGCTTTGGCCAGGCCAGAGGGAGAGCACTGCTGCTGTAAGGTCTGCCCTAGTTGTTAATAAAGTTGTGATTTTATCTCACAGTAACTATGACCTGTGTATATAACAGTGCTATTGCTAAAATGATTCAACACTACCTTGCAAAATAACACATGTTTAGCTAAAAATATTGGTTCTATCATCACAGCTAATAGCACAGCAGGGTTTTGCTAGCATAGCTACTTCCTAGGTCAAAACAGCTGTGCCATCAAAAACTGGTAGCACAGACCTGACTGAATTTGGAATACCTGTTAGTGAGATAAAATTACAATAGAAACAAAGTTTTTTAACATTTATCATTAGTTGAACACTCTAAAATTAACCTTAGGGGAAAGTAGTTGATCATACAGTAAACTTCGACATGGCTAGTCTCAAAGCTTTCACTTCCAATTAGCCAATGAGATTTATAAAAAAAGGAACTTAATATCTTCGCATTTAAGTCACCTATTTCATTCTGTACACATATTTTATCTGTCCCCTGTGTGTGGATTCTCCTGGAGATCCTGACAAAGATGACTAAAACCAGCAAGAATTTTATCCTCAGGCTACAGTCAGTAATTACAAAAGCTCACACCCTGCTAAGTTCACCTTAGAAACATGTGTCAATTTGAAAGCTTTTTAAATTACCAGTGTAATTTTTTAGGCCAACTTTTCAGCTACGGAAACACCTGACTGTACATTGAAGTGTTTGTAGAATTGACTAAAAGTTTCAGATCTTTACAATATTTCACTCAGTATGTTAAACTTATCTGAGAATTTGCAGCTTTCCAGTACCATACTCATTAAACGATAAATACTGAAACACACATCAGCAAAATAACTCATTCTACAGCCAGTACCTTAATTTGAAAACCATTGTCATACCCATGTTTTCCCCCAGTGTAAGTTAAAGAATTTGCATACAACACAAATTTTCAGCTGAACAGACTGTACACCTCCTCTGTTTCACCCATCATTTATGTTGATCCTATGCCAACGTTACTTCATTGGCATAAATCAAATTACTGCTGACTTATATGCCGTATGAAGTAAGACTCACTCCCTCTTAACTCTCACTCTATGTAGAGCAAGTTTATGCCATCTGGTTTAGAAGCCTTGTAAGCAACTCATTACTATTCCTATTAGAGATCTTCAAGGATAACAGACTATTATCCTGCTTAGCAGCTGCTAAATGGTACTAATTACCAGCTGTAGACCACTGGCGTTAGATTCTGTGTGTCTAGTGGAGTTCCCAGAGCATGCAGTGCCCAAGGAAGCAAACTTAAACCAGGCAGTATGGAAGAAACTAGGGGCATTAATTATCCATGCCTTTATCAAAAATAGTCGTGTCTGTGGCAGATGAGTGACCAGAACTATGAAGGAAATATGTAGTTCCTGGAATTTTTCACCACTTGACATATGGCGCTTAGAAACCACCTTTCACAGAGTGTAATCTGTGACAGTTTACAATGTCAAAATCAGAGCTTCTTCCCTCTTGTTTATGCATCCATTCACATTCCTGCCCTCATCCTTGCATAGAAGTGACCCATGTCACTCTGCCATGAGCTGGTATGGATGGAAAGCTAAACCAGCTGAAGGCCAACCTTATGACAGACAGTTTCCACATCATTCATCTCCCTGGCTCTCACTTCCCAAGCTTAAAGATGGGAGAACAAATGGATAGCACAGAACCAGAGCAGGGCAGAAGGGAGAGCAACCTCAATTTTAGTTAGTTTTAAACTGTGTTAGAAACACACTTTGTAAGTGTCATTTGGTATTCTTAGGAAACCGCTAAAATCAAGTCAGTGGCTCCAAGATGCCTGTATAGTTCCTCTCCTTTCTTTGCATCAGCTGTGCAACAGGTAGGTGAATTGGTTCAGAGAGGTGACAGTATTTAGCTGTTGATTTTAGGGGGTGGTGCCCTCTGTCTTGCATCAGTGTGCTAAACCGACTTACTCTGCAGACACACTATTGCTAAATCTGACACAAAGAGCATGCAGCAAGAATCGCGGTAAGAGCAGCATCAAAAAATTATGAATGAAATTTCCTGAATTAGAAATTTCCTGGCAGCCCTGGCTGCCAGGCCCTGTCCAGCTGCCCTAGGGTGGCCTTCAGGCTCCCACTGTTCCACACAGCAGGGAGCAGCTGGCCCTCATGGTGCCCTTACAGCATTTACCTGTATTTAATTAAATTTGAAAAAACTATCACCTCCAGAAGGATTTCCAGTCCCTTACACACTTCCATAGGTTTCACAGGAGAAGAATCAAGTCTCTACTGTACCACCCTGGACACCTGGAATGCCCACAAAATTAAGGTTGTCTGACTAAAATCCCTTTTATTTATATAGGTCACTTTTAGCACATAATAATTTGTGTGCTGTGAAACATTTTCTGGTTGAGATACATCCTGCTGTATGATGAATCTTAAACTATCAGTACACTTCAGACTACTGATACCAGCATCCTTTTCTGGACATCTCAGAGATGGTCAAGAGATGTAAAAAGAGTCCTGTGCATACATGAAGTCATTCCCCTCTTCACTTTTACAGAGTTTTAGAACACATGGAGACAAGTCAGATTTTGGGGTATTATTGTCACACATTTTTCAACAATATCAGCATTCAGAGTCCTTTAGTTGGCCAAAACAAACAGAGAATAACATCTTAAACTTCTTAATGGTTCTCTTCTACTTAACAATGCAGACCCACACCTCTCAATTTCTTTTTTTTATCCTAATACAATACATAAAGTTTCAAAGGCTAATGAGTCCTTACACATATGAGACACATCTTCCTGTTGAGGTGATGGGATACAGGATCTGCTTTCCTTGTCAACTCAAGGATAGAATCGCCTCACAGAGAGGTATTCAGAAAATTGAGCTTCTGGAGAAGCAGTGTGGAGCTCCTCCTACTCTGCTAAGCAAATGTGACTGAGAAACTGACTTGTGAGGTCTGGAGAGATTACCTGTCTGTGCAAACAGCCGTGATCAGGGCGGGAAAGCAGGATATGGGATCCAGTCACATCTCCCAAATAAACATGAATATAAAAAGCATGCATGCTGCATGAATACTTCAGCTTGGGTAAGCTCTTCAAGTATTACCTTACACTCCTATTCAGCACTTATTGCATTGATTTCAACATGCTGGTTACCAAGTCCTTCTAATGCCTGTGCATTACAAATAACAAATATGAATATTTTCGCATATTGGTTAGTTATAAGAAGTCTTCATTAAAAATAACTATGTCTGTTTTCTGCAATGTTCTACATTCTGCCTGTGCACTTAGCTCAAAGATGTTTACATTCCTCATTACTTGTCTTCCAAAATTTGATTTGGCTGAATTGCTGCATGCTTGAAATGTATTATACTTTTCTTAGTGGTAATCCAAGCAGTTTATATCTACTGGTCTCTAAATCTTCTTCATTCTTTTCTGATTTTACATCTCTTTCCAACCAAAGCACAGGGAGATAAAGGGTCTGACAGTTATAGCTAGAGCTTCTCTCACATACTGGCTCCCGAACTCCCAATCTGCAAGGAATTCTTTCACACTTGGCAGAGGACAGACTTGACATATTTTACAATATAACACAACAACTTTTGTAACCTTTATCCGTTTCTGACAAGGGGGCCCAAATACTGATTTTCACACTTGCCTGCTGTGCACTCTTTCCACAGACTACGCATCTTCTGTCAATAGTGACTACAACAATGGTGCAACCAAAAGGCAACTGTTAAATTGCTCAACGGCACTAATAAGGGTCTTAACTAAATTTGTTTTAATACATATTGAAATATTTATTAGTCTCCCTGACTGGTGTCCTGGATGTCCACCAAGGAGAATAAATTACCCACAGTCAGGTCCAGACAGGAGTCATTATTTACTCCATTCAGTGTTGCTCTGTGCAAGTGCAGCCCTCTGAAAATCATCCTGTTTCCACTCTCTCTTATCCCACAGCTGTTTCTGGATGCTTCCAAATTCAGTGTATTCTGGCTAGCACCTTCATTTCCCACACCAGTTACAGCAACCACCACCTCTATCAATATGCTGAAAACAAAAAGCAATTGAAAAATCAGCAATAAACACATCATAGAATCATAGAATAGATTGGGTTGGAAAAGACCTCCAAGATCATCAAGTCCAACCCCTGATCCAACTGCAATTACTATATCATGGCACTAAGGGCCACGTCCAATCACTTTTTAAAAACCTCCAGGGATGGTGAATCCACCACCTCTCTGGGTAGGCCGTTCCAATGCCTGATTACCCTCTCTGTAAAGAATTTCTTCCTAACATCTAACCTAAACCTCCCCTGGTAGAGCTTGAGCCCATGTCCCCTTGTCCTATTGTTGGGATCATCACCCCAAGAACAACAGATCACATGTGTAAAGCCGTCATGGAAGGAAAGAGATATCAAACTTGAAACCTCTGACTAACACTTTCTTAAACCACTTCAGAATAAGAAAAGGAAAACATCTCCATGTACCTGCTTTGAGGTAAGGTTGCCAGACTTGGGCAGTTGAAGATCGCAGCAATGTAGACTTGACTTGTTTCAATGTTCAATATTTGAAATGAAAAAAACATACAGGGACACAGAAGACTGAAATTATGAATTTATAATGGTTCGTTCATTTATAATGGTTCATTTAAAACCTGAAGCACAAACAGTTCTGCATTCAATATCACCAAGCTTACAGATGGCTAAATCTACACACCAATCTTGCGTAAAGTGAATTTACATGGGATTAGTAGTGAAGCCTTTGAGGACCTGGGGAACCTAGGAGGTGATATATGAGAAACAGACCCTTTGCCTCCTATTTTAATCATCAACATCTCTTCTTTGATCCTGGTGAGCCACTAGAAGGGCCAGATATTACTCCAAAGCCGGGGCAACCAGCACAAAACCAGCACAAAGCATATTTTACTTTACTTATGTTTTACTTATGGTTTTACAGGTATGGATTGCCACAGTGTGAGCTGCAGTTTTAGCCAGCATGGAGAAGGCAAAATTACACTCATACAGTACCTGGTATATAGCTTTTTTATAGCTTACAGAAAGCATAGGATTTTTAGGGAGGGGCTTAAAGGCAAAAGAAGACCAACATTCGTCCTGTATAGGAACTGATAAGCCAGACGAGTTCAGATGGTTATTATTAAAAGGATTGGTAGTTGGTACCCTATTACAGGATGTCCCTTAGCAGACTAAGAAACAAAGCAGCAGTTCAAATTTCACACAGATACTTCCAGCTTTAAGAACACTTCAAGTAATATTTTCTATACTGTCAGTGGGTAAATGTGGAAGTCTAAAAAAAACTGCCACTGTATGTCAGCAATAGTTGTGATAGCTAAAATCTGGAGCACAGACCCTAGCTCAAGGATTTAGTGCTGCAGCTGTCATGCTTGCCTTTTGAGTCTAAATGTAATCAAAACCCTAAACACTGGATGGTGTGAGAAATTACCGCCCATAACCATCTCATTGCCCTGTAAAATGACAGTGTGTGTACTGCTTCAAGGTCACATATACACTGCATTGTACTAGAGAGTAATCAGAAAGAAACATAGCAAGAAAGCAGTATGTGGCTCCAGGCTGACTGTCTGAATTCTACCTTGAACCTTTTGCATATCCTTAAAATCCTTGTTTAAAGCCGGACATTCAGAAATATTGTGAATTTCACCTTAACTACTCACATTCCCACCTTCATTCTTAGATGCAATTCGCCCAGAAACACAAGCTAAATTATCCATTCCCTTAGTTTTATTGATTGTATTTTTGCAACCTTCAGTTCCTCCACTGTAATAGCCTATTACTATGATGGCTGCAATTAACAATAATCAAGAAGAATCAGTTGCCTTTACATTAGGCCATACAACTAATTTCTTTATATTATAGCTATAGAGTTTGTTCACTGTCAGCACGAATTGCAAAAGGTTTTAACAGCTAAAAACCTTGCAGATCAAATTAAGATAATACCTCGTGTACTGAAAAAAATAATCCTCCAAAGTATGTCACAGAGATTAGAAAGATGACTGAAATAATAAGCAGTATATATACTTCGTGGATAGAATTTGTATAGAGGAAGAAAAACTAGGCAGTATATAAATAAACCTGTTTCTTTCTCGCATGTAATTGTGTTTTTACAGGGAAAGGTACTATGATTCAGACAGAAGGAAATAATCATAGAATATGGTGAGTTGGAAGGGACCTATCAGGATCATCAAGTCCAACTCCTGGCCTTGCACGGGACACTCCAAGAATCACACCATGTGCCTGAGACCATTGTCCAAATGCTTTTTGAACTCAGACAGGCTTGGTGCTGAACAAGTGTTCTTCTCAATCTGTCAGTTAATATGACAGTCATAAAATAAAGTCTGTTGCAAGATCCCAAAATAAGGTCTTTTCCCAGTGTTATGCTTAAGTATTCCATTTTGTTTTATTTTATTTCTCCAGTGTAGCAATTTAAGAGTATACCCTGATGGAAAAAGGCTTCTAAAGTTGAACTGAAAAAATGAAAACATTTTTAAGGAATTATTAGAAGTGCAGTTTATTTTTTGTAAAGAACTGTATTATTGCTTTAAAGGTTTGCTTGTAAAAAAAAAAAGGGAAAAAGCCATGAAAGGTTATTTACTATTGATTACTGTAGTTTCCCAGCTTAATTTCCATCATAGAGTAATCTGTGATTTAAATGAAAACATTTTAAAGTAAGTGATATTGAAAGATGGATAAAAAAAGTTGCCCCTTTGTACTGAAATATTATTGGAAATCCATCTGAAGCACAATAATTATGCTGGAGAAGAAATCAACAGCCAATCACATAGAAAATTTTCTATTCTTGCTCTCTTTTTATTTCACAAGTATAGACTAGGGTCTTCTGCCATCATAGCAAATTTCTTTTTAATCAGTGTGACTTATAACAATATCCAGGGAATGTCAGCCGTACCTGCTACTCAGTGGATGCCATCTTTCACGGAGCAAATAGGTGTCTGATTGCTACCAATTTATAGCCTTGCATCCCACTGTGGATCCCCTTTGAAATGAATAGGACGAATGCCAGGTGTCAATTTGTTGGTCGCTAATGGCTTAATGACCCTTTATTGGCATGACAGCGAATTTGTGACTGATTAGTCCTTGTGTCTCTTGATGCTTTTGGGTGCCAGAAAAACATTTTACTATTAAGTGTAAAGGAAGGTCTTCTGGAGAAAAACACCAACATGGAAATATAAATGAGCTTGATAGGTTTAAAATAATAATAATAAACAAAGAACAGATATATGTCTATAAAGATTATCTGTTCAGATCAGATCACGCTGTTAAAAAGCTGGATTCTTGTTTAGGGGCAATGGTCTTCTAAATATCTTTTCTTGACATTTTAGTTTGTGAAAGCATTTTGAATAATATTCTGATCATGCAAAGTCACAAATAATTTACTTACTGACTTGTCCCACTGCCAAAAAGCTTTATATCATAGTTTACCAAAATAAATAGTTGAGAATGTTGAAAACATGTTAAAAAGTAAATAATTTTTTTTTAAATATGTGTGTTTTTACAAAGGTTCCCTCATAAATGCTACACTTTACACTTCTAATTGAATCAACATTTAAAACTACGATTTCTAGTTAACCAACGTGGTTTTGTTTGGATATACAGGGTTAAAGATCAAGAATGGAAAGCAAGCAATTCAGTGCCTACATTTTAGAAATCTGTGATTCAGACAAAAATCCAGGAGTTGAATTTTCACAAACTCTCTATGTCAGTAAGAAAAAGGCACGTTTTTCAGAGAGCAACAAATCCTTCAGGGTGAACTTTGAGACACCCAAAACCACCAAATAGGAATCACTAAGTTCAAACACATATCTCAAGTATTTATTCAGAGCTTAAGCATGTGAAACAGGACTGCAAATAGTCTAGAATATATTCCTGTTTCAAAACACAGCAGCAGGGATGACGATAGCACTGAGGTTTTTGTACAACAGTTTACTATTCAGTCAACTTTCTGCATTTACTATACTGCAAACAATACCATCTAGATTCCGTTTGCTTCTCCGGCCCCTTCCCCAGGAGAAAGCCATGCCAGGCTGGACACTGCTTGGGATACTTGAGGTGTGAGGACAGCAGAGGAGAGAAGAGGCAGTGGGAGAGAGAAATGCACAGAATGGCTCTCAAAGCAACCCACAGGCACAACCTATGGGCTAGCAAAAATGGGGGGCTGACGGCTCCAATATCAGCTTTGTGGAGAAAAGGAAGAAGGTATAACTGCACTTGAACATAAGACAGATAAATTGCATTTGGTGTGAATCCGCCTAGTCAGAGAGACCCAAAATAGAGAGAGGCTTTCTCTTTAGTTCCCTGCTTGGTACAGCAGAGGATAACTGTTCAAATCAAGGTAGTTCTGGGCATGTGCAGAGACAAAAACAGCAGCTGAAACAAACCAGGGAGATTTCCGGGCTAAGAGAAAAGTGGCCATGGAGCAGAGGCACTCCTGTGGTTAGACAGTCCACAGGCAGAACAAAAGGGCTAGATAAAACCTACAGCCTGGAGCTTATCCTTCACTTTTTTTACATGTCATACCTTTTTCTGTGAGTTTTACTTTTTCCAATTAAATAAGTGTTGTATATTAGGAATCACACATATTTTTATCAACAAGAAATAGTTTAATATCCAGTTCCCATATCAGCTTTACCAAATTACAAAAAATGTAAACACTTGGACCAAAAGCACATATGGAATCCTGAAGGAATTCAAATGTATTCAAATTTTATCTCCCTGTGATTTTATGATTGCTTTTGAAATGGGCTGCTTTAATTACTTAACATCTGTTACCCAATAACTAAAGGTAGTGTGTTTCCCTGTGCCATAACAAAGAAGATGCCTTAAGTTGCTGAATTCAGCACACATGAAGCCAAACAAAGTTAACAACCACGCTGAACCTATAGGAAGATTTGCCCTCGTTTAAAATGTGTCTCTACCTTCTGGGCCTTTGAAACACTTCTTTATCAATGGGTAGATTGAGATGGTTATCTGATGCTTCATTTTCCTGTACACGGGGCTGATTAAATCACATGTTGGACAGTCAGCTGTGTTAGTGACTTCCAAAGTTACAGACATGAGTTCCCAGTCCACAATGCATGAATTTGTCTTGTGAATGCATTAATTTACAGTGTATACTTTTCTTTTTTTCCAAAAGCCCCAATTCAGTAAAATTTTTGTGTACTTCATGAATTTCATATGCTCTGAACTGTCTCCTGACTTCACTATTTAGTGTCTAGTGTTCATCTCTCTAAGGATTGGACAATAAATATTAAATGGTATAAATTATCATACATGTGTATTGTGATTTCCTGTACAATAGTTCATAGTAAATCAATATTTGCCAACAGTCACTTTTAGATTACTGTCTAATGTACAGTTTTCTCCTCTGATTCAAAGGAACCTAGCTGTAAAATCCAAAATAGCTCTGTATGGGGAAGCCTCCCTATTATTACATGCATAATGAATCTCATCTACTTTCCCAGTAGAAAAAAAAAGATTTTAATGACATTTAGAGTGAGAGTAAATAGTAATCTGAAATTAAAATATATTCAATAATTATAGCACAATCCTGAAACAAAACACTATAAAATATGAGAAATCTACTTTTTGGTTTAAATTTTAAAAGGACTGAGCATGCTAAAGTAAGGAAATACAGAGTATGTAATCCCTCAAATACATTGTAGCTGCCCAGTAGCTCTGTGTCCAATGTTCTTGACCATACTGTGTTTTAAATTCCTCAAACTGAGATTAGATTAAATTGATTTTTTTTGTCCCTTCTCAACATGTCACTATGCAGCACCTTACTTATCAGTGTAATTTGTCTCATTTCCTATTAATATTAGTTTAATTTTTTTAATTTGGGAGCTTTCTTTTGTCACGAAGGTTACATAAGCATACTAAACACGCTACAACTGTGTGTGTGTGTATAAATATCACACGCATTTAATATTTCTCATTTATTATTATTTATTTTTATTATTCATAATAATTATGAATTATAATTTTAGCCCTGCCTCTTCAGAAGGCTGTAGCTGTGACAGACAGTACACAAAAGAAATGCTAATTAAAGTACCTCTGGGAGGAGAATGGAATGAAAGAAGGTGATATTAAATATTAATCATAGGAAACAAGGCAGTAAGATTTTTAAAGGTGGAAGTGAACAGTGGAGTGGGTTATTGTAATTTGAGAAGGCACAGAGGATTAATCCGAACTTTCATACAGAGATCCTTCTCTTTTCCAGTGTCACCTTCCTTTAACTCAAGATGTGCTTTTTTTGCCTAATTTAAGGAAACTCCAGCTATACGACAAAGGCTCAGCTTGAGAGATTTAATGCTACACCTGTTTTTCATCTCTTTCCTAAATATTAAGCATAAAAACATTGTTTATAACTTTGTCTTTCTACAAATCTCTTCTATTACTGAAATTCTGTCTTTAGTAAACATATTCGTTTATCTTTCTGTCTCATCTAGTAGCAAGGATGCCTCTGAACTACTGATACACAAAAAAAGCAATCCTCATGCAAGGCTTTGAGGAATTTTTAAAACAAGGCATTGTCATGCTCAGAGCCTTGCTTTCTAAGGACTCGTCCCTGCACATGCAATAGGCAAAAATCAGGAAAGCTGCCTACAATCAGTTTGAGAAGAAGAAGTATCATCAAACATCTAAAAAGGTAGACTGAAAGTCAGAATTCCAACAGGAGACAGGCTACCTGAATATATTCCCATTCTTCTTAACTATAAAAGTGTTTGCAATGAATAGTCTATGTTACACATTCCCAGTGATCTTCTTCTTCAGCCCCTTTCTCCAGTTTCCTGCTGCCTGACAACAGGTGCACATAATGGAACCCTACTTTCACAAACCTGTCACTACTGCCCATGTCCTGGTTCTTCCAGCTTTTAAAAAGACTGCTGGCAATAGTTAAACTTCAATAAGTTTGCCCCAAACATGTTTGCCAGACGCAGTTAGTACAACTCAGTGTTCTCCAGAACATTTTGTGTGTAACCAACCAAGATGTTTGTACCGAAAAAAAGACAGTAAAGCATAAGCAAGTCTAATGTAATAAGATGCAAAAATAAGAAGTCAGTCGGTAGATTTGGAAACAATAAAGAAATAATAAAAAGTCTGCTTTACTTCAGCTCAGTTTCAGCCTCAGTTTTCTATTTCACACTATTTTTATCCTTTTTTCTATGAATAGGAATGATCACAATAACATCTTTGACATATTCTCCTACTGAAAGCTGATGGTCAGCTCATCTGCCACCTTAGATTAAAGATAAATCCTTCTTCTGAATAGATTTTGGTTTCTCTTCCCCTGAGCCCTTTTTATAGCCCAAAGTTGTTAAGATGCAAATTACAGTTCAGTACCAGCCCCACCTTTATGCTCACTTACACACTCTGTTAATTAATTAAACTGAAATTTATCATAACACTGTACATTATACACTGCTCATTAAAATAACTAATAATACTAAAACCTTCCATTATATTGATTATTCCAACCCTCTCAAATACCATGATAATACCAATCTCACAATAATATCACATCTTTCTAATACCTAGAGATACTGACACCATGGGAAGGGAAGCAAGACAGGATCCCTGGTTTTTTCCCTGCAGCTGCTCTGCAGCCAATATGCTGGGGCTAGTACCCAGTCCTGGGAGGCTTCCCCCCGGAAGTGAATATTGCAGCAGAAGTAGGATATTGGTATGTTCTGCTTTATAAATCACCTTCTCCCGGCACCTCTTGGTGAGAGAAGAGAGATTAAGGCTGTCCCCAGCCACCCCATCTGAGCATCCTACTGAGAATGGGAAAAGGTCAGAACGGCAGCCCTGCAGGGTTAGGAAGAAGCTCTGGCAGAGTTGAGGAGGGCTGAGTAAAACAGGGAGTCAGGGTCAACTTCAGGAAAGGACCAAGAATCCTTATTACAGACATTATGCTAACACACAGTGGTATTGCTGCTATTTAGAATCACAATGCTGCCACAGAATCAGCATATTGCCCATCAGAGGGATGAAATGGGCTTTAAATAGGTTTAGGGAATCTGCATTTCCCTTTTGTAATGCTGATTTTCACAGGAGTAACTCTTTTGTGGCAAGACTGAGTTTGATGGCTCTCTGGACTTTCTACCCTGAACTACCATGACCTGCCAACAGGACAGACCTTGTAGTATATATCATGTTTACATTACAACTTCAGAATTTTTATAACAAAATACACTACATATAAATAATTTCTGACCGTCCTATATTTTCAATAATGCTGCAGGATGACCGAAAGGGTGGGCTACTGAATATACCAAAAGATGACAGAAATTAAAGCCAGTGCTTTAGCTTCCCCTGTGTTGGATTTCAGGTACAGGACTGTCACATTCACTTTTAGCTACTATTTTCGTTATAGCAAGCTTATCAGTTTATGCTCAAAAAATCACCTCTTTCAAAGCAGCTATTGTTTTCCATTGTTGTGAGTGCCAAGAACTCCATCATTGCTTCAGGAAAGATGCATATCCCTTATCCTCAAGAGGTCAAAATACCAAGATCCATTCGACTGCCTTGTATTTGAAGCAGAAACTCGGCCTGAGATTCACTCAGTTTATTTCCTGACTGCTCAGTTCATTTCCTAATTGCTTGTAAATGAGTCTCAGCTGATGTGCAGGCTCAGCAAATACCAGAGAATGCATATCAGAGAAGATCTGAGTCCACTAATTCAACGTGGAGGTGCAAGCATGTCTATGTCACAGTGGGGAAGAATGGGATGCAGAAGATGGCTTGGCTACATCTCCCACTTTGCAGTACAATTTTTGTTTTTATTGGTTTACATGATAATAGTTCTTAATATAGCATTTTTCACTTCAAAGCAAACAGGTTCTTGGAACAATTGTCTAAAAACACAGCAGAGAGGTACTTGCAGGTCCCCAAACTGCTTAAAGACAACAATCACAATTTTCATAGTCCTTGGAAAGTACCACAAATTCATGACAGCATTGTTACTGCTATTGGGTTATCTGCAGGTTATTTGCTTCTGGTGACCTATTTTATTTGTTTCAAGTGCAGGACACTATTCCTGTTTTTCCCTCACCTTACTGTCCTCTGCCTGAGGTATCTTCCCTTTATGCTCATGCTTCAGTCTCAGCAGTTGCTGAACTTCATATTCTGATTCAGGAGGCCTCAAGGTTAAGTATATGCAACATAAAAGACTGTTGATGCCCCACCACCACTGCAATAAGCAAACTACATTTCTTCAGTGTATATGTCAAAAATAGCCTCAAGTATCCGACTTTTACAGAATGCTAGAAGTCATATCTGGTATTCTGTTTGGTTTTTAGAGAACATTAGGAGCTACAGAAACATGGAGGAAGAATATTTTCATTTATCATCCCTGTACACACTAGGAGAGTAAAATGAAAGGTTGTGAATTTTATTTGTAACTTAGTTATAAATGATGCCCTGGGCACTCACTTGAAAAGAAGAGCTTTTTGACTGATTTCCTGTTAAGATCTAAACATGTAGGGCTACACCCCAGTGACAGTCAGAACAAATGCACAAATAAATGAAGATTCAGGAGTGAACTCAATATGAGTCAGCAGTGCCCTGGGAGCCAGGAGGGCCAACCATATCCCGGGGGGCATCAGGCACAGCATTACCAGCTGGTCAAGGGAGGAGATGGTCCCACTCTTCTCTGCACTGGTGCGACCTCACCTTAAATATTGTGTGCAGTTTTAGGCACCTCAATACAAGAAAGACATTAAGCTATTAGAGAGAACCTAATTTTCAAAGTAACTTGTGTTAAATTCTGTAGCCATAGGTAGGTATATAAGAGGCCACACATAATCACAGAATCATAGTCCTTACTTGTTTTTAAATATATTAGTTTATACATATATTAACCTCAAAATAAATTAATTAGGTTTCTGAAGGTTTATTCTCTGCACCTTATTCATTTCAGTAACAAGTTACAATGTCGTATGCAATACATGCTTGCATATTCTATTGAGGCAATCACTTTATGATTACTATCATGTAAAATTGTATTTTACCTAAAGACAGGTGAGCAGAACAAGGGAGCTTTTCCTCTGAAACTTTTTCTGTACAAAAGAAGAAAAACACTTCAACATTACTACATACCTTCTTTATCATCGTGACGTATGATCGCATCCTGTATCATATCAGCAAGATTAAAACGAACTCGATGATTCTTTCCATGTTTCAGTTTTTTCACATAGCCCTCCCGTTTCTGGAAAGCTTTTTCTCGTTCATAATATGCCTTTATCTGGTCACAGCGCATCCGCTTCACCAGCCGCTGCCGCTGGCCAAGAGGGAGGGATTCCAGCAAGCACTGCTCAATTTCCATCTCATGGGTCCGAAAAACATTACATAGCTGGAAACAGCCTGTAAGAAATTGAAGGCAGACAAATCTAGATCATGCTTTCAAATGTGCCATGAAACCTCCACCAATTATTTTGTTGTTCTAACTATGTATAAGTCTACCACGTGAGCTCCACTTACTCAACCAATGCTGACTATAGAGAGCATATGTCATTGTCATTTACTTTTTGAACACAACACATAATTAATCCCATTAATCCCATGCATTTTTTTAAAAGCTACCTCAGTTTATGTGAACTGGTATGATGGAAGTCTTCCATCATCCCCATATCACCATTGGCCAATCAGAGCTCAAATCAGTTCAGCAGTTTAGTTACCTAGGTAGCCTCATCTCCTCGGACGGTAAGATTGACGGAGAGATAGGCAACAGGTTAGTAAAGGCATACAGTGCCTTCGGAAAGCTTCATAAAAGAGTTTGGTGAAATAAACACTTGAAGAAAAGTACAAAGATCAGCGTTTACAGAGCCATAGTACTGTCTACTCTCTTATAGAGATCTGAATCATGGGTCATCTACTGCCACCACCTGTGACTCCTAGAACGCTTCCATCAACGCTGCCTCCATACAATCCTAAACATCCACTGATCAGATTATGTGACTAATACATCTGTTCTAGAACAAGCAGCAATCAGAAGTATTGAGGCCATGTTGCTGAGAACACAGCTGTGTTGGGCAGGGCACATCTCAAGGATGAAGGACCACCGCCTCCCTAAGATCGTGCTCTATGGTGAACTTGCCACCAGTTGCCGCACAAGAGGAGCCCCGAAGAGAAGACTCCCTGAAACAATATCTCAGCCTTGGCCATATTGATCAACATAACTGGTCTACTCTGGCCTCCAGTCAGGAGGTCTGAAGACACACCATCTATAACGCTGCTGATGCCTTTGAGAAAGCACGCAGGATCACCCTTGAGGAGAAAAGACAACGCAGAAAGAATTGTGCCTTGCAGAATATACCACTTAAGGAGTTTTTCTGGTGTGCCTTTTGCAACCGGACAAAGTCTTTTGCTATCTTGTATTGGCCTTTTTAGCCACCAACGCACTTGTAACAAACGTGGGTAGAGCCATTCCCAAATCTTTGCTCGCAAAGCCTAGCCATGATGACCTCAGTTTATGTGAACAAATGTGAATAGAAAGTGGTCTAAAAATTCAAATGTGAGATGGGCAAAATATCTAAATATTTCAACGCAATTCAAGTAGCTCACACTTGCTTACAAACAAGAAACTATTATGAAGAGAAATGCCAGACTGATGCCCATGGTCCTTTTTTATTAATTTTCATCTTACTTTCAGTTGGTAAATCCCTGTATTTGCTGAGAAGAAAAACCATCATATCATAATTACAAAGAGTTCATTAGCATGCATTGGGTACTCAGGCAACTATCAAAAATACCAAAGTCATTTCAGATTCCTAACTATGTGTATATCTTTTTTTTTTTAATTTTTTAAAATTTTCACTGTATAGTTTTCAAAATTGATTCTTCTATTGTAACTGCCAGATACAGAAATCTTCATGTGGAAACTGATCACGAATGTGTCTTTGAATCAGTTACTCCTAACATTCAGAGCTTTACCTTTAAGTCAGATTCCTCATTTGCTGTTACCATTAAATTGCAATAACAGGTTACCATGACATTGCAATAAAACTGATGTTCTTTTCCAATAGGTTCTCTTTTCCACTGAGACTGAAGACTTTAGGAGACTACATGCTGCTAGTTGCTTTTCAGGGGACTGTTATGTTACAAAAGGAGTCTAGCAGACTGTCAGATAATTTTATTGCCGAAGTCCTTGAATATGAACCCACATCCATCAACAACATGCCCACCAACCTACCCTAAGACCTTTTGATGTGGTGGCTACAGACAACACAATCACTTCTGATTCTCATGTTCTGCTTTATATGTATAAATTTCCTTCATATGTGGTCTAGGTGCTCAAATTTGTAATCTCTAAGGATTGACTGCAGCCCAGATGAGGGAGGTTTTCTCTTAAGTTTGAAAGAAGGCCTCTTTGAAGGGGATGCAGACTCAATTCACCTTGGGCAGTCAAGAAATACCACAATTAAGCATTACTGTGCAACCTGTTGTGCTATATATGCAGTTACATTATCAAAGGACCCCTACCTCATTCAGGGTACTACCTGAGTAGTGTTGACTAAATGACCACTTTGTTTTCTCCTTGTTGTTTGACATGTGTTTAATCTACGGAGTACCATTCAAACCCTGCTCTGAAGGCATAATTAATAATTTCCCAACAGGCTTTTGTAAAGCTCACATCATCACAGCACATAAAAACTTCACAAATATTTCTTTATTTTCATTTAAAAAGACGGACAAAGGAACATTCTTATCTGCGTTCTCTTTCTCTATAGAAGAACTGAAAAACAATTATTTTCTTTTTAAAGTACTAATTTTGGGCAACCAGTTCAAGAATTATGTGTTCATTTCTTGAAATGTTTTGTTTTGCTTTAAAGGCATAGTATTCTATAAACTATTATGAATCACAAAACCATAATAAAATATTATCAAAGTGATAGTCCTAGGTCTGCATGCCAATCACTCTATAAACTATCTATACCATAATTATTTTCTATATTATTTGTTATATTATTTTATATTATAAATTTCATGTAACACAAATAATATATATTAGATATTATATATTCTATTATATATTATATGTATTCACTATGAATTAGAACTCAAGGTCTCAAACCAGACTTCCCAAAATTGAGGAGCACACATTTATCCAGTGCCCAGAGGGTCTTGCTGGAAACTCCATGACAGTCGCAGACATAGAATATAATTCTATGGGTCAGGTTCAAACAGTTTCTTTTAACATAGGCTAACCTCTCCCTATAATTTCTGTTCCTTTCTTAGCATGCCCTTCTACTTAGAAGAAAATGAGTTGTCAACCCAAAAACTGGAAACAAGTATTGGCTTGCATTAAGCCAAAACACAAACCCTTTCTTCCTGCATGTCAAAAACCATCAACTCCTTCTGTGAAAAATAAAATTTTCCGTTTGACCTTAAATGATATGTTTTACTTCATAGCAAAAATTATATGGTTTATTTCTTGTATTTCCTCATCGGAAGAGACAAGGAAATGAAAGGGTAGCTCCATAAAGCTGCAGAAGATGTAACTTTATTCCCTGTTTCAATCTCAGTGTTAAGAGCATTTAATCACATAAAAGATCTGTACTCAGACCATCCTCAGCATGAGGTAGTTTGCAACTGCATCTTCTTTCTCTCATGACAGGACTGAGGAATAAGCGAACTGCAAATCTTCTCTATTAAAAATGTTCTGCTATGTATAAAATATTTCAGTAGCCATGCCCACAGAGTTTAGCAATATCCTTGCTCTTCCTCAGCTTAGCTCACATGTAGCCTCTCTCTTAGGAGGAACTGGCAGTGTTCACTGCCACATCACAGCTGACACTGATGCAAGCTGTAGGACATCTGTCATCACAGTGGTCTTCTCATCCAGGGTGAGAAATCAAACAAATTAGCTTAATGCCTTGGTCAAACACAGCAAAGATGAGCTCACACAGCCAAATTCCAGTTTCAGGAAGGATGTGCCTCTTTGTGTCCTCTGCCTCTCCACTGGGATGACTTCAGCCTGTATGAATGTCCACCTATTTGCTCCATGAAGAACAGTGCTTGACTGCCAAAACTGGCCTCACATTGCAGTTTCCAGCATGTGGCCAGGGCCAAACAATTCAGGCTGATTGACAAAAGACCTCCATCCATTAGGGTACTGTTCTGAGCTGAAAAGTAATGAATTGCAGATGGAGTTTCTTCTCTCAGCACATCTGGAACCTGGTACATCCCAGATGATATCAGTATCTCACTGTGGATGTAACAGCTGGAGGTCAGCAACCTTGTTAGATTAAGCCTGAATTAAACAACATAGTATAGATGCAGACAAGGCAAACTCCCTGAATTAATCCTTCAGGTGCTCATCTCTAAGGCATGCAACATTCAGTCCCAGTTTTAGAACCAGGCAGATCTGTGTTGGCCTACTGAGCAGGGGAATCAACAACGGCACAAGAGGCAGAGCGCCTCGAGAGAGTTCAACTCAAACCCAGGAGGGTTATAGACATGGATCTGGAGGAAATTCCATGGACCGCTTCGTACCACTTGGAGCAGGGAGTTAGTCACCAACATTGGATCAGATAACCTTGTCTTGTCTAGCAGTCTTGAACACCTCTATCAACAGATTCTCCAAGTTCTCTGGGTAAACCGTTTCAGTGCTACACTGTCTTCTACCAAAAATACCTGGTTTTTTTGGTGGCCTTGTTACTATTGTCACTACTGAGAAGCCTTCAGCTTTGGCATGCCTGTTAGTTATCCTTCTGCTGCCCCCACTCCACTTCCTCAAGGTCCGTCTTACACTGGGGGGACCAAGACTAAACACATACTTGCAAGTGCAGCTTCACTAGCCCCATGTAGCAGCAGATAAACAGTTCCCCCCAACTGCTGGTTGTACACCTCCTAGTATAGCCCACTATGTGGTTTGCCTGATTCATCATCAGTGTGTAGGGCTGGCTTCCATTCAACTTTTTGTCCACTGTAACCCCTGCAAACTCTTCAGCAGGGTTGGAGCTCAGGTCAGGCAGTTCCCAGCCCATACCAATGCACAGGGTTAGTTTGCCTCAGGCATGAAAATATGCACTTCCCTTGTTGAACTACCTGAAGTTTCTGTCAACCCAATCCTCAGGATTAAGCTCTACCATTCGAAGTATGCCAACTACTCTGTCCTAACTGAGCACTGCCAACAGCAGCAACAACTTCCACTGTAAAGAAAACCTCCAGGAAAAAAAGAGGTGCTAAAATCCACAACTTTATTAGGCAGATGTAAACTGTTACTGTTTAGAGATTGACAACTCAGCTACAGACTCAAAAGCAAAGCTACTAGAGAACCTCTTAAAGGGTAACGTGCAGCAAGTCTGTCCATCTTTCCTTTCCCTTATATGAGAAAAATGGCACAAACTGCCATCATGAACTGGAAAAAAACACTGCATGAGACCCATTCAAATAGCAGAAGATATATGAAAAACATGTTCTCAACCAGAGTTGGTTTTGAGTATGCTAGTCAGGAGGCAGTGCGGTAACATGAGGAAAGGTTTGTTGGTAGCGAGAAAGGTTGCCTTCTGAATCAATCTGCATAGGAGTTTATATCTCATGATATATCATGTTTGAAGATTATTTTATGTGGTTCTTGCCTCAGTGTATGACGAATTACAGTTATGTACAGTGATTCAATAAGGTCACTGTCATTGTCATGGTATATTGCACCAGATAACACATTGGTAGTGTCTCCCATCAAAAAACTGAAAAAGCTTACCAAGTTATTTAATGAGATATTCTGGAAAAAAACAACTAGAATAAACAAGATTGTTGGTATATATACAGTTTTAAGGTCTGCATCTCCCATACAAGCACACAATACAAAAACCTTTATGAAACACTGAAATATCAAAACCAGAGAATTTTTTATTGTATTGCATTGGTTATTAACTAGTACAGGACAAAGGAAATCATTACCTCTGTAACCAACAGAAAAAAAATGTTTCAAGGGTGCCTGTTAGTGTAGAGCTGCTTCATTGCCTGGGTCCACCCTGGACCACAAGAAAAAGAAGAATTATAGCTACAAAACAACCTGTTCATAAAATTGTAGCAATTTACTCACCACTGGACAGATGCTAACTGCATCACAACACAAATTATGAGCTTAATCCTGCCTGTACAAACAAGAGATGTCTGAGTAAAGAGGAAATGTTTGCTTTGAATTGTCACTAGTTCTCACTGTGAAGATGAGAGAGGGAATATTTTGTGGCACTACAAGCACCAGCTCCTGAACAACACCAAGAGCATGGGAAAGGTGATGGAACACAAACAGAGAGAAAGAATGTGATTGCCACAGGTATTTTCTTCTATCTCCTGCAGGTGACTTAAGCCCAAGTAACTTTACAGTATGCAGGAACATTTTTGCCACACTTATTTTCAGTTTCCTTTATACTTCTGTTTCTTATGGCTTTATGTTAATTAATTTTAGTCACTTACTCTGGCATTTAAATTGGGATACTAGTCATCCTAAAAAAATGCGCCTCAGATGGTAATTCACATGACATGGGGGTGATTATGTTCCTGTCTAATCTGGGGCACAGGTCAGAATTCATTTCCGGAATGTGCAACTGAATGCCTACATACATGTTCTCATAGTTTTCCTCTCTGCTCAGATGTATTGTGACTTTTCATATGACATAAATATTTGCTCATTTGCCATTGTGATTCAGAGAAGTAAGTAAAAGTCTTGTACCCTGGGAATAGTGTGTTTCACAAAGTATCTCTTCATTAAAGGCAAATATCCAAACTGCTGACATTGCTCAATGCAGCAAGCATCTCAAGCAAAGTGACACAGAATGATTTGCTTGAAACTGCAAATTTCCAAATACTAAGGCAAATGCTTACCTTTATGTAAACATTTATGTTGATTTTGATGATATTTTAAACAATGAATAATGAAACTTCCAGATATTTGTAAGACTGTGGTCTTTACAAGCATTGAAACAAAGTGCAGAGGGCTTAAAATATCTGGAAAAATGGTAATCTGAGATTCTGAAAATGTATTGCTTGAGACTGCTACCTAAACAATATTCTAAGCATCTTGATCTCACTATAGGAAAAAGGGTAAAAAAACCTCCGAAATATACATTATGTTTAGTTTAGGTCCTGTGACACTTCAGCTCCGCTCTTGGTCTGTTCTTGCTAAAGATAATGATAGCAGCCCCTCTTCACAACTGCAATTAAACACGTACATTCTAATTTAGATACCTGAAATTGTCCTGAAATATAAAATATTTCAAAATTTCAACATTTTCAGTGAACTGTTAAATAGATTAGCATTCATTAAATAAATCAAGCCATTGTTTTTAATAAGGACTGTACTACTGTACAACACTTTTATAGCTGGCTAGCTAAACATAATCACAGTACTAACAAAGTAATGTGGAAAAGGCATGAAGTGAGCAGCAAATGCTTTGGCACTTACAGACCAAGGTACATGGATGGTGTAAATCAGTGCAGCTTCATCTAGTTCAAAAAGTTACATTAATGTACACTCCACGTTTTCAAACAGAAATCAGATGAGAAACTAAAGCACTGACCCTTTCAGTAATGCACTTTGCTGTTAGACATAATGACTTCACTATATGGGAGGATTTTCTGCTACTAGCAATGGATATTATTTAAATGTATTATGTTAAATTAGAAATAATAATTTATTAGTATTTATGCACCTGAACTGAATTCCATATGAAATCAGTGATAAAAATATTATAGCCTAACCAAAGTCATGGTGTCTGAACCACAGATCAACGCATTTTTTACAGGTGTCCTCTTCACAAATTATTATGTATTGCCTACTCATCTTCCAGTTTCAAAAAGAAATACTTCCTAGCCACAGAAGGGGTTAGCTTAGTTTAAATCCATCTCAAATTGCAGCGTTAAGGTCAGTATTAAACTACTTAGATTTGAAAATCCTTTGTTCAGCACAGAAAAAATTACTTACCATGTGAACAGCCTCTCCATTGCATTTCTTATGCTGTGACTGAGTCGTGGTGCTCGTAACCACTCAGCCTGACTTTCACAGCTAAAACGCTTTCATCAGGTCACCAGTGCTCTGCTCACCGTAGCAACGAACTTAGTCCTTTTCTTTTTTCTTGGTATCCCTTCCCACCCCAAAAGCAGATAATCATGAGGGAGCAGTATAAATGTAAACTATTTACCTTCTAAAGAATTCAAAGAATTCAATTAATGCCAGGTCCTCTGAGAATAAACTACATTGCAGTAAAGGAACTGATGTGCTTCTTCTGTTCTTGGCTTCACAGAGCTTCTTTCAGGTGTAATAGGAAACAGGTCTTTTAAATGGCATGATACACAAAGCTTCCTCAATTTCTGTTTAATACCCAATTCTGTCTTTGTTGAAGAGCAATCCTGAGCATATTCGAGCAACCATCCTCTTATAAAACCTTACTCCCGTGTGATGTTCTTCAAGAGCCTTTTGATGTGACTAGACTGGTAAGCAGGATCTGCAATCAATTTCCAGCTTGATACCAAGTAAAAGTTACTTATCAGACTATTAATCAACTCTACATGCTTTCTAATAGACTCTGCTACCTATCTATCAGCAATTCAGTGAAGTTATAGTGGATTCTATAAAAATTTATTATATTAAATCAAAGAATCAACCACTTTGGGATCTTGCCATTGTAGTGATAGAAGAGAGCCTGAATAATATCTAATTAAATATAATGGAGGGCTCTACCCTGTCATTTGTGATTTATGTTATGTAGCAGTCTGTAACATATTTTATGTTCTAAGTAAAATTCATTAACTGTGTGCCAGCTTATTCAATAAATGTAGCCAAACTGTTTGCCTGTGCATTGACCTTTGGTGTGATAAAACACGGGTTTCAAATACATGCATAAGTGGTTCTTTCCATTTTTTAGAAATAAAAATAATCATTATTATTTCCTTTTGCCTGTCTTGAAGCACAGGGAACTCAAAAGTCTGAATGGTTTGTGAGGAAGTCTGTATATCCCAGAGCAGCAGTCCTCATCTGTGGACCACATCCAGGAACTGCATGAATGCAAGCAAAATGAACACTGTTTATTTTGGTAAAGTTGCTATCTCAATAGCCTCTCTACTGCCGTCATCCTTCTATACTCCCTATACTCCCCTGGACAATGAGACAAAGGTGCAGTCTGGATTCCCACAAACCACAGCATACTTCAAGTACTTTCTCTTGCAAACATCAGAACCTTTTGTGAAACAAACTAAAACACCATTGTCTGCTCTGGAGCACTGAGAGTTTCCAACTGAAAAGACTGCACACTCTCAGATATGAGTAAAACGCATTAACCCATTCATCTCTTCTCACAGAATATCCCAGAGAAGTCCTCTAGAAAAAAAATAGCTTCTACTAGTCCTTGCACAGACCTAGCTGTCTTTGTTTGGCTGCAATACAAAACTTATGAAGTTGCAACTAAGCTTTGAAAATAATGGTCATTTCCTTACAGTGCAGTAAATGGAGATGTAATAACACATTCATCTCTGGTCCACACTTTCAGATAGAGGGCAGAGAGGAGGGGAGGATGTGCACCTGGGAACAGATGCACTGGAAAATTCTTTCTGTCATCACAGTATAATATAAAGGGCTTGTTATACACTCATCACAATAAGTGATGAAAAACACTATGACTGTTGCTAATACTTGTAAATCTGCCACTTGGAAGAGTGATTTAACACATAGGCGCACAGTGAGAAGAAGTCAAAACTACAGTTGAAACACCCCCCAGGTAAGTTAAACGGCAGCAGCGACAATCAACTGTTTTACTGCTTGAATAAAGAAACAAGAAATCAGATTGCTTCAAAATCTGGGAAAATTCTTTCATCACAGATATTCTCAGATATCACTAGTTAGGCTGCAAATATGCCAGGGATCAAGAGGCATATAGCATATGAGAAGTACAGAAAACACAGAAGAAAAACACATAAATCAAAATTAGAAAGAGCCTGAATGAATAAAATTCAGTAAAAAAAAAAATATATGTGAATGAAGACAAAGACGATATTGAGTATCATACATCATAGAGAGTTAAAAGCCACAAGGGAAACACTGGTTCACAGGCCTAACCATAAGGACTGGCAAGCACAGAGGAAAGGAAATCCTATGCCAAGTGAACTGTGGTTCTACATGCACTCTAATAATTTACAGAGATTACTGTAAAGTAAAAGCAGATGGAAAAGTAGTTTACAGCACACTGCAGCTAACAAAAATTCTGCAGCTGACCTAATATGTAGGCCTTTGGTCACTGTTCAGTGTACATCAAGGGACTGTCGCCTCAGTTTTTAAATAGAAAGATGATTGGAAACAGGCTCTCCTCCTTTCTGCAGAAAGGCAACTTATCTAGAATATTGTATTCAATTCTAGACACTCAAATTGGAGCAGTTCAAAAGAAACTACCACAAATGGTTCTGGGGCCTGAGGGACTGATTTATGAGGAAAGATGAAAAGAATTAAATATGCATAGCTTAGCTAAGCAGTGACTAAGGAGAGAGAAAAGTTAACAGAAACTTAAAGAGTGAAAGGGAAAAAGAAAGATTATATAGCATAAGAATGAAGGGAATTTGGAACAATAAAATTAATTTAATATAGTGCAGACTTAGGCAGAGTACTGAGATAAAAATAGCACGCATGGATGAGATTAACAGGTAAGACCACTAGATTCCTTGTTTGGTGTACTGGGTGGACAGCTACACAAAGCACCAATGTGGGCACTGCAGCTCAATGTTTCTGGCATTCAGATCAGCTCAGTCACTCAACCCTGACAGCTCCAAATAGCCCTGTGAAGTTCTGTAAAGAGAACCTGCCAGTAAAGTGGAGAAGCAATGCATGAGAATTTCTGGAGTGTAGAACTACACCACTGGCATCTGAAAGGCTTCTCTCCCTTGCACTGGGAGGGCAGTTATTGGGTATGTCCTAGGTAAGCCTGGGCTATGGCTGTGGTTGCTAGTCTGAGCTGGATTCTCATGGATAAATGAAAATGAAAGCAGTTAGCAGCCATCTTGACAAGAGAATTTACAATAGTCTGTAAGGTCACCTTCCACATCTACCATCTACCATTATACTTGTGGTCACATAATACTACAGCATGTACATATTAAGAAAAAGAAGCAAAGATAAGCACAGTCACACTTGATTGTTAACATGCACAGTAATTTCATTTCTGGGTTAAATTAAAATGGGGAAATATAGAGGAGGAAGATGAGAAGGAGAAGTAGGACAAGAAGGAGGAGAAGAAGAAGAAGAAAGAAGAAGAGAGTGGAAGAAGAAACAAGTGAACAGCTTCAGCTCGTTTCACCAACTGAAAAAGAGCACAGAGTCAAAGGATGGACTATAATCTACACAAATCTTCAAACTCTACTTAGGGAGTAACTGGACAAATATAAATAATGCTTCACAGTTATTGAAGAAACTGAAATAGAAATCAAAGAGAAATTATTATGGCAGCAGCATTACTGCTTACAAGACAAAAAGGTGTCACTCTAAGACACAATAAATCTACATACTCATTGGTGATTAAGAGGAATTAAGACACTTAGTTTGCCTTAAGAACTTTACTTTTCACAACTGTCTATATGACTTAACCATATCACTTCTGTAACTAACATTAGTACTGCAGCTAACAAAATCAGATAATTGTGTCCAAAGGAAAGCACCTTAGAAAAAAGCTATTAATGTGCACTCTGAATGTAAAATGTCTCTCATTTCATAAAAATGATTGTTCAGTGATACATTGTTTTTGCCTATTTTCTTAGAGCCTCCTGCAATAATAATAATACCTGAAAACAACAATGCTACTCTTTCCACAAAGATAGATAAAAGAGAAAATTTCTACATGCCTGCCTCCCTCCTTCCTTATCATCAGCTTAGATGTCAACATTTACAAAACTTTTACAGGAGAAAGCTTTGATAGTTTTTATAGTAAAGAGATCACATTTGAAAGACATTGATTAACTTTCAAAATATGACCTTAATGTATTGCTCCATTTTCTGTAGATGTTTTTACAAGGTCCCATATATATTTTATATGTCACACTTCATAACAAGATTTGCACCAAATGGGACCACAGCAGGAGTCCACCAACCTGAGGTGGTATGGCCCAGATCTATTCCTGTCAACGTGCTCTGAATACTGCTTCAATTTCTTCTGAAATGTCATACTGCATAGAGAGACATTCATAATAGGATGTACAACCAAAGATATGACTCCATCTTTTCCTTTTTCCGAAGAATAACATTTTTTGTTTTAAAATCAACTATGAAGTAAAAGAGAGTGAAGTACACTTCCAAGTGGAAACCCTACATGAACGTCTGTATTCTAGCTGGGTAAAAAGCTAGTAACAAATGACCAAGTGCTCTTCTACTTCTGTGTTGTGCCCTCCTGCCCACGCACCTTGCCAGGTCCCATTCTTACTGGCCAAAAAGAGGTTTAAAATGGACTGCGTCCCACATCTCTGAATCATCCTACAGATGGGGGAAATTATCAGGGACAGTTTTCTTCAGCATACAAGAATGGCACTGGCAAGGAAAACAGTTTTGGTGATACTACTTGCATTTGTGTTTCTGCAAGTGACAACAGACTGATCCATATAATCTCTTAGCTGAGGGTATGTGCACTAGTCAAAATAATAGTACTTGAGGGTTTCTTCAAGCAAGTCTTATTTTGCTGTTGTTTGCACTGAAGGTATTTGCTTGAAAGCAAACAAATGCAAAATACACCTTTTAATATAAAACAGTTGAACATAATTTTTTTTTAATTGGTGGTGATCCTTTATGATACATTAAAAAACTTGTTAGGACAGCTCTTTATTTGCTCCAAATCAAACTAAACTTCTGTTGACTTAATTATTTCCACTTGTTTAAGAACAAATCAGAATTAGTTCAAATTTTACTTGCTTTAAAATAACCACACTTATACTGTGGCAATTTTGATGCAGGTGTTAATTGAATTATCGCAAATATTTTCTGTTTTGGTTTTGCAACTTAGCAACTGTCCAAATTTACCGTGATGCCATATATTATTTTGTATGAAACAAGAAAGAAAAATAATTTTGACTAACTGGAGCTATTTCACAATTGAAAATATGTTTTCTAGTCTCAAAATTTTCGCAAACTTTGTGAGGAAAAGTGGCTATATTGCTACAATCTCATAAGAGGAAAAAGAGAGGGTTGGGGGGGTGTTGGTTTGCTTTTTTTTCTGCTCTCCGTTCTTGCAGAAATCTTCTCAAAAAATGTAATATAAAAATTTGAAGTTTCACACATGCTGTGCCAATATGGTGAGAAAATATGGTACTTTGACCTTTACAATCTTATTTCATCTGATTTTCGGGGTGGCTAGACTTCTTTGCTGTTGGCAGAATTAGTACATTAGAAGAAAAAAGCACTCCAAATACCAAAATTATCAAAGATTTCTTTAAAATTTCCTTACAAGGTCACAGCAAAGTTTTCCACAGAAAGTGCTGAAACTTTCCTCCCATGACAATTTTTTTTTACAGTGAGAAACAAAATTATGACATATAAATATTTGGTGGATGACTGTGATTTCCACTAAAATATTATAACTAGAACCTATTTTTAGTTGAATACAAAGCTGGAAATGTTATAGCTCTCAATTGTCCAAGTTAATATTGCTACTTCTGTTATTTCGAAGTGTATTTTTCCAAAAACCAATGCAATGTAAATCTTCATTGTAATATAATTTCCAAACGCTATTCTAAGTGGTTGCCATTGTTAGGAAAGTTGTTAGTTGTTACTCTGAGGAAAGTTTTACTTACTTGGAGGCACACTTGGCAAATTATTAGATCACTGGTACTACATGGTAATTGCCAAGATAATTTGGTTGTTGCCAACATTTTTCTAAGTATCACTTCCTATGTCTAAATACAGATATTTTTACCTCTTTCCTGGCATCCAGTGTCATGATCTTTAACTTTTTAAATTTAGATGAGGTAGAAAATTAATTAAAATTAAAAAATAATGTTGAGTTTCTCTCATTGTCACATGAGTTCAGCAACTGGAGAATAAAAGTAAATAAATGCATCTAGGATCATCAGGTGGTACAGATGTACTAGCATTCATAAGTGGTAAATAATTTCCTATTTTCCTTTGTCCTGCACCTATCCCGTGGTGACAGTGAGAAACAGAGACACAAATAGTGAAAATATTTTTACAAAAGTAAAAATATCCTAATCGTGGCTCTATTTGTATCAAGGTTAGTAAGATAAAACCCATTTGTTCTTGACTGCATAATTATAAACCTAATTTTCTAGATATCCTTCATGACATCTGAATTATCATACTGACCAAGCTTTTTAAAAAAAAGTCTGCACTGTCTATCACTGATGCAAATTCAGTCTGTCAAAATGGAGTAAGAAATACCATGTATTGTCTTTGCATTCATTTATGAATTTTTACACTATAAGCTTCTCAAACAAATATCTTTCATCAAAATCTCTTTATCCCCTCAGAATTGCTTTATGTATCTTCACAGGACCTAAAAACTCCCAAGCAATGGCTCATTATACAGAGCCGCTCCTCCTACTCTTTCAGGACTCCCAGGGAAGATGACTCCTGCCTCTGCCTCCCAGCCTCATTTTCAGCAGGCAGGGTCTCTCAGTCATGCTGAGCATCTCATTTCAGTAACAATCTTAACCTCATGCCACAGGTCACAGTGTTATAAGGATGTACGAGGAAAAGGAGTATTTTCCAGCAGCCATGCTGTACTTAGCTCTCATTGCAGAAATAAACCATGACACGAGAGTTAGCAGACACCAGCATGAACTATCAACCTAAACAAATGGGATATATGTTGAATAAAGACTGGCACACACATCCTCCTCCTCTTTATAATTCTACTTCCCACCACCTGCACAATTGTTACTATTTTGTCCCTTGAGCTCTTCATTGGAGGCAGAGGACATGTCCAAGAGGACATGAGAATTCTCTGTAACATCAGAATATACACTAAATAAATTAATAACACCTCCTGACCAACCCTGGAATAGAAGAAATCTTGTTCACAGGAAGGAGAAAACTTCAAAGAACTTTGCTAGTTCTCTCATGTCACTAACCATCCAGCGTGACAGAATACCTACATGTTACCATTACTTGGGTCATCACAGATTCTGTACATGCTCCCAGAGAGGTGAAGGATTCCTGTGTCACAGACTAACTACAGGTCTCCAACTTTCTTTTCAGGTTCCTCTTCTCTTCTTATTCAGTCTAAACTAATAACCCACTCTACTGAAATACAGATGAAATTTTCACAGGCCTTACTGTCTCACACCAAGAAAGCTGACACGAAGGTATCACGTTTCACCCACAGTATTACTTCATCCATGGGAGAATCAAGTTCAAGTCTCTATCTGCTGAAAACTGAAACTAATGTATCATATCACATCTTTCCCCAACCCTTTCTAAGTTGCATAAGGTTCAGGCAGAGCTACTGCTGTGGCACATGTTTGGAGCCTGGCAAGACTCTGGTTGAATCCCTAGGGAAAACCAGAGAGACTGAATTTAAAGTGCTAAATGAGTGTTTAGAACGATACACATCTTTCCACCAAAGTAGACGGGAATGTGCTAATACATTCTGTCCTATAACCCTGCTGAAGAGGAACAGGCACCACCACGGGTGAAACTCTCATCCAACTATGTTGAGAGTTCTACTAGTTAATAATTTTATTGAAATAGAAAATGTCTTGAAACAGCAAGCTACGGAAAAGAGCGGTAAAATTAAACAAAATGTAAATCATAAAAATAATCCACAGAATTTACTCTCATTCATAAATATGTGAGCAATTTTGTTATAAAGCCTTGAATTTAGTGTGAAAAAAACACAAGATGACATCTGTAAGTACGCTACTGCTGGCTTCTGCCTTTCAAGATGAAGTATATGACTAAGGTCTCTGCCACTGCAGACTAAAGTCAAGACAATGTTTTTGTCATGTAAGGACAGACTTCTGTAGTATATGGACTTGTTAAGTACTATGATTAGGAGGCAGAAAAAAAAAGAATAGTTGAGATGACAAGATATCCAAAGAGGATACAGCAAAATTTAAAGGCCAAACCTTTCAGTGCATCTTTCAGTGTAGCTTGAAAAGTGGGCCTATGGGAACCTCATGAGGTTTAACAAGGCCAAGTTCAAGGTGCTGCACCTGGCTCGGGACAACTCCCAGTATCTATGCAGGCTGAGGGCTGAATGGTTTGAGAGCAGGTGTGCCAAGAAGGACTTGGGCATGCTGGTGGATAAGAAGCTGGACATGACCCAGCAATGTGTACTTGCAGCCCAGAAAGCCAATCATGTCCTGGGTTGTATCAAAACAAGCGGGGCCAGCAGGTCGAGGGAGATGATTCCCCACTCTGGTGAGATGCCACATGGAGTGCTGCATCCAGCTCTGTGGCCTCCAATATACAAGAACATAGAGCAAGTCCAGAGAAGGCCCACAAAGATCATTACAGGGTGGGAGCACCTCTCCTATGAAGACAGGCTGAGAGAGCTGGGGTTGTTTAGCCTGGAGAAGAGAAGGGTTGACCTTACTGTGGCTTTCCAATACCTAAGAGAGCTGAAGAGGGACTTTTTACAGGGGCATGTTGTGATAGGACAGGGGGGAATGGCTGTAAGCTGATAGAGGGTAGGTTTAGATTAGGTATCAGGAAGAAATTCTTTACTGTGAGGGTGGTAAGGCACTGGAACAGGTTGTCCAGAGAAGCTGCGGATCACCTGTCCCTGGAAGTGTTCAAGGCCAGGTTGGATGGGGCTTGGAGCAACCTGGTCAAGTGGAAGGTGTACCTGTCCATGGCAGAGGGGTTGGAACTAGATGATCTTTCAGCTGCCTTCCAACTCAAACCATTCTATGACTTTATGTTCTTCTACTCTTAATTAATTTTCTTCATGGACAGTCCTTGCCAGGTAGCAGATGCTGAAGGTAATAAGGGCTAGATGTTGAAGAGAATAATTCTATTTATTTTATATCTTGTTTCAAATCCTAAATAAAATTTACCTAATTAGTATTTCAATCCCAAATCTCTGTAATCATTGCTCTGTAACAGAGCACAATGCAGTGTTTCATAACTCATACAAAGGAGATAAAGGAAATGGAAGCAGAGATAAACCAGAAAGAATAGATGTTCAGATTTGATCTTAATATTTGGATAAATTCACTTGGCTCAGACTTCCAGTTGGTGTGACTATAACTCCTTATAGCAAGGTTTTAATTCTGTTTGCATTTATGCACCTTTATAGCATTTGCAGCAGAAATCAGACTCTCGAATAATAAACTTAAGCCTCCTTAGTAAAATATTGTTTTTCTTAGTTGTCTATGTGGATTTCTCAGAGGATGTCCAGAGCACAGGTGGAAACTCAATGCCATAACATGTAAATGCTGATATTTATGTCATAACTAGATATACAAGGAGAGAAGATAGCATCAAGGTGCTGCCTAATTTGCAAAATTACATTCATTTGTACAGTCTGTCACACAAATCTTCAAGATAAAATGGCACCCAGCAGCTGGCAGATGTGATACTCTCCTATGCACCACTGTTCTCTCTTTTAAATGGCTCATGCTCACAGATTGTCAAGGAGAAACCACTAGCACAGACAGGGACAGCTCAGAGCAGCAGCAATACTTGGCTGCAAAAAGGAGATGGGCACAAGTAGTGACAACATGAGCTGCTCAAACAGGCAGACACACATACAGCTTGTGTGTTAATGCTGCAGGTGCCAGCTAAAGACAACATGACTGTTGCAGCAGGCATAATTTCAGAGTATTACTGGGATGAAAGACTTCACTGGGCATGGTCCCAGAAAATCGGGTTTGACCATGCAGCTACCCCTGCTTAGAGCAGGAGGGCATATCCAGAGAAAGGTAATGGAGCTGGGAAAGGGTCTTGAGCACAAGTCTGATGAGGAGTGGCTGAGGGAGCTGAGGTTGTTTAGTCTGGAGAAAAGGAGGCTCAGGGGAGTCTTTATTGCTCTTTACAACTACCCAAAAGGAGGTTGTAAGGAGGTGGGTGTTGGTCTCTCCTCACAGGTAACAAGTGATAGGACAAGACGAAATGGCCTGAAGTCATGCCAGAGGAGGTTTAGATTGGACATCAGGAAAAATTCCTTCACTGAAAGGGTGATCAGCATTGGAAGGAACAGGCTGCCCAGGGAAGTGGTGGAATCACAGTCCCTGGAACTGTTCAAAAAAACCATGTGGATACAGTGCTTAAGGACATGGTTTAGTGGTGGATCTGGCAGTGGTAGGTTAATGGTTAAACTCAACAATCTCAGAGGTCTTTTCCAATGTTATAATTCTACAGTGGACTGGAGACCTTCAAGGTTGGATCTTTCCAGCCTGAAAGATTCTATGACAAGATGGAGACTTACACGGTGAAGTATAGGTCATTTTCACAGCCTTCTAATGGGAGCAATGCACTGAATAAATTAGACAGTATTAGTAAAATGGTACTAAAGCCATAGGAGAATAGCCCTTCTCAGCTCAGATCTCCACACCTAATTCCTGCAGAGATTAAAAAAAAAAAGGTAAATACATGCAAAAGCCAGGCACATAGCACACAGTTCATAAAACACTACTTTTAAGGTGCCATTAATTTGTGTCTTTTAGCTATTTCCCCTCTCCCCAAAGCAGACCAAGAGACAGTGCCCTGCAACCACGCTTCCTCTGGTTCATGTCTTTTCATTCTGATACAGGAACCATTGATGAAATGGTTTAAAAGTTAAGTGTGGTGTGAAGAGTCACTGTGAGATTTAGCTGTTCTCAGCACATCTCAGAACATTGCTGGTTTTGCCACTGTGCATGCAGTCCTGGCCCATCTTTCATCCCAGCTGTCTGCCAAGCACAAATATCAGCAACATACTGGCATGTTAAGTCAAATAATAATGCTCAGAGGAGCATCACAGAGGAAGTGTTTCTCCTTCACTAATTACAGTTGGAAATGGAAGCACTTTTGCCAATTCTGAGAAGCATAGGCAGTAAAATGCCATCCTGTCGGGCCCCAGCCAGTACCTGATGTCTTCTAAAGCACACTATTTAGGAAAAGAGCTATGTAACAAAATACCCCAATTTACTGAGAAGTAACTAATCAAAATTCCAAATTTAAAAAAGAAGGAACTAATGCTGTACATTCACCTTTCCCTCTGCTGTGTGTTAGTCCTTCATCTCTGCCGTGTTTTAGTCCTTCATCTCTGCCTTCTAATCAATGCAACAAACATCCCAAATAGTTGTCATTTGCTACCTTTTAATAGAAGCACCTCATGGTCATCCTCATCTCTTTCCTATGGTTTCACTGAAAAGTTAGTTATTTAATATGCTATTGACACTCACATGCCTATATAGATTTGCTACCGTTTCACTTTAAGAAAGCAATTCTAAAGTGAATAAAGACTGAACAATACTTTTTTGACATCTTCAAGACAGTTATTATGTTGCAAATTCCTCATTTGCATTTATCAAGTCTTAATACAAGCTCTAAGACTTATTCTTAGCATGCACCTTTAAAGCTGCACTAAAACTAATCTGTGCTTCTCTGCATGAACAGGGAATTTGGGCTTGTAACTCCCACCAGTTTTAAAAACAATCCATATACAAGTCCCATTGAATACAGACAAGAAGAAACCCACACAAATCATTTTTCCTTGAATTATTAAAATACTTCCAGGGTATCTTAATTTCATATTTAAATAGAAAAGAACCACTTTACTTGTTTCTTAACTGTAACATGGTATTTTAAAAATAGTTTCAAAAATGTCTTTGGTACACTTAAGTCGTCAAAGACCACAACCTGGAGAGAAAACCTTTTACGGCAATCTGCTATTTTTCATTTAAAAACTGTGACATAATCACTAGAAGTCTGAAGTTTTCCAAGTCCTTCAGTAAAAAATATTCATGGTTGTCAAACTACTGCTGGCTGTCTAAAACAAGTACCTAAACAATAACTCATTTATCTGATGTAAATCCAGCAATTTCTACTCAGACCATGTATGCTTTAAAAGGCAAATCCTAAAAGCTTGAAAAACGTGCAGTTAGGAAGACAAGCAGTCTTGAAAAAAAATGCTATCAGGAATTTGTTCTGCATTGAATCAATACATTTAGCATAGATCCCAATTTCAGGATATCTTTAAGGAGGCAGCTTGAATGATTCAAGGTTAAAAGTTCATTACTATTTTTTTAAGTCTGTCACACCAAATAGCTAAATATTCTGATAGAGAGGGGATAGAAGTATTTGATCTATAGTAGATGATGAGCTGGGCTCAAAATTATAAAGCTATTCTCATTTGTATACCCTTGCAAAGCGTGAGAGCCATGTCCAAGGTTGTCCTTAAAGGCGTCCTTAACATAATGCTGTGAACGGCATTTTTTCTTTCCGGATATTATATTCTTTGGTGATTAATTTAAACAAAAGTTTTAAAAGCTGATCAGTATGAAGTTCAGAATGAGAGCTTTATCACACACACAATGAAGTTGCCTCTGAACAGAGGAGAAAAAGAATCACTGGGCTCTGCCTGCATATTCACATGCAAAGTAACAACTCCCGTTCCCCACTACTACATTGACATCATGCAGCATCTGCCTTTGACTTTTGCATATGCATTGAAAAGACACACCTTCGAAAATAAAAAGACAGTTTTAAAAGCAAATTAACCATTTTGTTACTTACAGCATTTGATAAAATGGTAATGAGACATTCTTTCATCTCAGGCTGTAGTCTTGCTACAGGTTTCAGCATTCTCTTCTGCTACAACTGTCATGCCCAGAAAATGCATTATTTAAAGCCCTTCCTCAGGTATCCAGTATACCTCAGAATACATTATTTAACGTAGGTTCTGTTCCAGGATCTTGCAGAGGCTTCCAAGTCATCCTCACCCGGCTGCTGGAGTTACGATAAACCTCTGTGCGTCTTGAACCATGACTGCTGCACGTGCTATTGTAGCACAATTGATTGACACCGCTCCTAATCCCACATCCCTGGAATAGAAAGATTTAATTGGTGTGCACTTGCAGCCACATTCTTTCAGCACTGAGGTGTGCTGCTGCACTGCGGTTTTCACAGTCCTGCTAGTTAATGGCTTTTCAATAGCTTTCAAATGGCAGCAAACTAAGCTTGATGAGTGGGCTGGAATGAAATAGCAGAACAGGGGATCTTAAATTTTATTTCTGCATGTTGTTCATGTGCCAAATGTGACCAGATTTTTAGCTAGTACTGAACCAGGATTATTTTTAGTTGCCACCAGTTGCTGTGTGAATAGGAAATTGATATAGGTTGCCAAAAATAACCATCTTTTAGCATCACAGATCATTTTTCAGTATAAGGTAAAAATCAGGATAGAGCTCACAGCCATCTTCAGACTCTCATGGTTTATGCATGGATTCATTTACATTGAGCTAAAAACATGCTCATGTGTATTCTCCTTGATGTGTTCCTGTTTTATAATTTCTTTGTATTACACTGCATCTTTTTCACAGATAGAATATTTATGTCAGAAGAAAGAAACTGCAAGCTCTGCATAGTTTATATTATTATTATGCACATGTTGTCTAATGACATTTTAATCATTTATTGTAAGACAAAAAGCCTAAGAAAATGCATCACTAAGAACAAGTCCAACCAATTATTTACCACACTACAGAATAACAAGTCAATGTATAGTGACGCATTACCCGGTTTTAGATTAAGGGCACACAAAAGGCAGACCTGCATTGTATTTTAAACACCCAGACTGCAGCATCTTCTGAGAACAATTCCTGCATTACTTTTCCAAGAACAGTCACTCATGATTTTGCTTACTACTTCTGTGAGAAACCTACAGCAGAACTATGGTTAAATATTTTTATATAATCAAAAAATCATTTAAGAAAACTGTGCTCAGCAAAGAGTTACATTTGCTTATCATGCATCACGTTTACCACAATCAACACTTCATTGAGTGAGAGCTGTTGTAAAGGGGAACTGATAGCCCAGCCACATTTAAATCTTTTATTCATCTGAAAGGGTTCTCACCTACTATTTTGTATACATAGCATTTTTAACAGCTACAAAGTGTTAAAGGGACTACAAGGGGAAAAGGGTCTAACTAATTAGTGAGGATCACTAATGCAGATTCTATTAACTATTCTGCAAAGTTCCCACAAGAAAAGAAAGATATATATTCACAGGCTTCCAGTGATCCATTAGCAAAACCCTTAGGTGAAATCTCTCAGCTCTAACAGCCCCATATTTCACATCTGGTTTTAGGTACAACATGCACAGCAATTCTTTTGCAGAACTAATTATTTAGGTGTGGGTTTTTTTCCTGAAAACACAACTTTCCAAAAGAAATTACCAGAGGGAATCAGGAATAAATTATATAAAGCACAATACAGTAGTTACATTATCATGGAAACTTTTTTACTGTAAAGCTCAGAAGTCCAAAGTAATTAAATCTATCCAGACTGTCTTTCACACCTATACAACACTAGGCTAGTTTGGGCCACATGGCTTATAAAATAAACATACAAAATGTTTTAAGAGGCAACGTTAGTCATAGTTCATGAGCAAGTGTCAAGTAATCTGACAAAAAGCCCTTTGAGCAATACTTTTTGGTGGAGACACTCCTGACAGGTTCATCTCTGGTGGTACTGTCAGGCAGACAGACTGCCATGACTGATAACATCACACTTTCACCAATCATACTGGTTAAAACCAGGAGGACTCTTGATAAACACTAGTGAATGGGAGAAATGGACAAACAATGCTTTTCAGAAGACAGAGGAAAAATCTCTGATTTTGGCTTGAACAAAATGTGAAGTAAAAGTATTTGGATCTGTCTCATTTCAGATTGTAACGTATGTGTTTATCTATTGAATTAACATAGTAAAAATTTAGGATGGTGGAACTTGGTAGCACTTATGTGACAGGTAAGACTACATCCTCCATCCTGCAAGGAATAAGAGAATTCAACAAGCCTAAGTGCAAGGTCCTGCACTGGGGTTGGGGCAACCCCCAGTATCAGTACAGTCTGGGGGATGAAGGGATTGAGAGCAGCCCCGTCAAGAAGGACTGGGTGTTAGTGGTGGATGAAAAGCTGAACTTGAGCCAGCAATGTGTGCTCACAGCCCAGAAAGCCAACTGTGTTCTCGGCTGCATCAAGAGCAGCATGGCCAGCAGGTTGAGGGAGGTGATTCTTCCCCTCTACTCTGCCCTTGAGAGATTCCCATCCCTGGAAACATTCAAGGTCAGGCTGGACAAGGCTCTGAGCAACCTGATCTAGTGACCCTGCTCGCTGCAGAAGCGGGTTGGATGAGATGACCTCTAAAGGTCCCTTTCAACCCAAACTGTTCTATGACTTGATAGTCCTTTACAGAGAGTATTAAGGTACAGGACATGTATCTCTCGAATGCTGCAAGCTTTTGACTTGCTATTTACATCAGACTAACTGGTAACAGTGCTGCTGTCTATACGGCTAACACATCCCTGATTTCTTCTCTCCTAACATGCACTAGTCCACATAATCAGGGAAGGATGTGGGACTGTTTGACAAGGGACAGTCTGCAATGCTACACCATAGTTTGGGTCTGTGCCTTTCAGTTGTATTGTTGGACTATGCCAGTCCATGGGGCAGCATGTACTCCCCTGCAGCAGGGCACTGTGCACTCTGCCATTCTCCAGAAGTCTGTGTGCCAAAAATATGTGGTTGGCTGCTCAAGTATGAATAACAGCCTCCAGGTGAATGGAAGATAGGCACAAACTTTTCAAGAGGCGACACCTTGGCAGATGGCAACCTCAATAGGCCCTTCATTTAAGAATATCACATTTCTTTTGCTTGTTTTTTTAATTATATAAAATATTTAGTTTTATTACATGGGCAATTATCAATAGTGGGTTTTGCAAAAGAAGTGAAAGCACTGTATATTGCTGTCTGCAGGAAATTCTGACAAATTGAAGGGCAGCACTAAAGCAGCACAAAAATGAGGAGGGAGGAAAGCTCCCAGAGACATTGTAGAATGAAAACGCTGGGCAGAATAAGTAGCATGAAATGGAGAATGAAGAGAAATTACAACAATGGACAACTGCAAGTGCAGAGACAGGATGAACCTTGAGAAGTGGCAGCTAAACATGAGGCAAAAGTAAGTCACAATAGAATACTTAAGGAGGTGAAATCTGGTTCACCTGTTGGAAAGACACATTATTTCCACTGCAACCTTTTGCTAGGCTGGAGAGTAGAGAAAGAACAGAGAAGAAACAACAGTATCCATGGTGGTGGTTGTCCATGTCACAAACAGAGATTTCAGGTGTGAGAAGAAAAAGAAAAACTTAGGTTTCTGTGATGATTCCTTACGAGGGAATACTTAATTGTCAGTAGTTTAAAAAAAAAAAAATTGCACAGTTTGTTTATTCACAAAAAAGAGATATTAGTCATGGTAGGTATTTTCTCCCGACTGACCTCCAGCAATAAAAACAGAATTCAGAAGAGAAAAAAGATCTAAACAACATTTAAAATCTGACAATGTAAACTATGGAAGTATATCTAGACAAGCTTTGAGCGCATTGTAAAGTTACTTTCTCTGAACATTAGGTAACATAGGCATGTTTTCAATTACAACCCCACTGTTCCAAAAAGTTAGTTCCAAAAAGACTATGCCAGTGTTTAACTCTACAAAGAGGTAAAAGTGCTCTTGGATTGGGGGAAAAAGACTGAGCTGGCATTAAACCTGGTGATAAAACAATTTATTTGATTTTGTCCAGCATAGCAAAAATAGAGATAAAATAGAAACAAGGTCAGAAAACAAAATACATTTGGCCCTTCTGGAAAAATTCCTTGCCACCCCTCCCTATAAACAGCCAATTTCATGCTTTGTACAAATTCGCCATTTAATGACATTACAGAGTTTTTAAAATAGAATCTTGGAACTGGTCACTAGGACAGCTCTTTTTCTTAAGATAAACACACATTTCTAGTTTGCCATCTCAGAGTAGACACTACTTTCACATCTGAATTTGCAAGGTTCAAAACTTGACTTAGGAAAAGCACCCATGAAATGCATCCTACAATAATCCAGCAAACGAAAACAGTTTAAAATAAGGTTTTGCTGTCGAGAACTGACACCCTATTGCATTCAGGACATGTAAATATTTTGTTACTATTTCAGTGTCTTCTGGTGTCACAAACAACTGAACATCTAATAATTTTATCATCTTGGTATTTTATAATTCACATATAACTGAAAGATTTGTTAGAGAAATGCAGAACTATCTGAAAGCAATCTGAATAATGAGAAAAACACCATGACTACTGGTTAAATACATGACAGATGTTCCCCTTTTATGCCATTTTCATTCAGTGCAACAAAGCTTTCTATATTCCTTCAGGTGTTACAATTGTGCATTACTTATGGGCTTAAGACTGCAGAAAAAAAAAGGTTGAATACAGAGTAACATTTGACTTTGCTCATATGTTTTGACAAGTGATACTGCTTAGCAATCAAACCTTGGCCATACTATCCAGCTGCCAACAAACCACTCTTCAGATAACATCTGAAGTTTTATGCCTCATCAGGAAGCTAGGGATGAGCCATAGCAGATGTAGATACTTAGCAAGAAGGATTCTATACAAATTTGCTCTACATGAGTCACAGCAGAAGAAAACATAGCAGTTTTTCCAAACAAATTTTCAGATGAACTTGCCGGTAAGATAGCTATGAGGTTTGCTCCAGAGACAGCAGCAACAAACCAAATCTAATCACTCAATCAATCACTCAGAGTGTGGTTGACCTCTAGAGAATCAGATGATTTTTTCTTTTCTCTTCCCTTCCTCCAAGCTTTGCACATTTTCTTCCTTTCCCATTTCACTGGAAATGCCTTGATTTTTCAGAAAGCTGGCAATCCTCCTCCCATTTTCTACCACTGGATTGAACCCTTACAGAATGAGATAAGTGAAAAAATTCTTTTTCTTCTTCTCTATATACTATTGTAACTGAACGTATATGGGAGGACTAATCTGTACATACTTTTTAATGGACTGAAAACAGCAGGTTAAAATCACAGGATATTATTACCCAGTCCTGATGAAGTTAGCAAAATTACCAGTAGAAGTTATGTGTCATTTGAAAGTACTACTTGCTTCCTCCCACGCCCAAAATGACCATTTTTAGGCTGTGTGTAGACCTCTCTAGCAGTTCCTTAACTGGATAGGATGAAGAAACTCTCATTTGGGGTGGGAGAGCCTAGAACAGAGTAATAACAAGGCCCAATACAATAAGAAATCCCAATAGTCTCATATACAGTTAGGGCTATCTTTGGCACTAGTAGTGAATTAATTTCTTCACTAAAATCTGTGTATATATTTTTTTAAATTAGATTTCTAACTATATTTGATGTAAGGATATTACAGAGAGAAGCTGCACACTTTATATCTGTAGACCCCTTAAAAGACTGAAAAGAAACCACCAAAACATGTTAAAATGATACGTAGAAAAATGTGTCAGCCATCATAACTACCAGATACAAAATAATGAAAAAACATCCATGGATTTCCATGTGAGGAGTTATTACATGATCAGATAGATTTTCTTAAAGTTTATAATATCCAGGAAAGAAATAGAAAACTAGAAGAATTCAGTTCAACATGAAAATTGTACTTTTATCTTCCTGATAATTAGCAAATTTGACGACCCATTCCACTGTATCCCTAATTTTTTTCTTCCTGACATTACAGCGTACTGAGGAGAGTTCTGTAGACACAACATGAGTATTAGACAGTTGACAATTATTCTGCTGACAATTATGATGCACATTACAGTTTCAATATAGACATTGTAAACAAAATAGGATATTATTAAATTATATATAAAACAATCTGAAAAGCAAAGACTAAACTTAGGCAAAAAGGGCTGCCTCAGACCTATTTTATTTTCTGATCTTTCTATTGTCCATTTTATCTCATGCTAAATAATACCACTTCTTTTTCAGAGCCTTTCTGCACTCCAGGTAAATCAGCACAACTTGTTAGTGCATCCTTGATTCCCACTGTTTTCTTATGAATCACAGAGAATAAGTGGGACTTGGGGAGGGAAAATGTGCAAGGTATGGAAAACTACACGTCACTTTTATTAAATTGACGGTGCTGCCAGATGTGCACAGTGTAGCAGCAAGCTGCTGGACTGGTTTATCTGTTTCTGCACCCTCTCCAGTCTCTAGTGGATGTACTTATTTATTTTCTCTTTTTTCCTTTATCTGCATAAATGTTTAAAGAATTCATCATTCTGACCACAAAGACCAGGTGAGAGTCTGAGTTGATAAGCACAATAATCAAATGAAAGAGTATGATCATAAGAACCTTTTATATGATAAAAGATACCATATTAGGTTTGTCTGGCCAGGTTTTGGTAGCTGCCAGAAGCTTCCCCCATATCCTGCAGAGCCAATGTCAGCCAGGTCCAGGATAGACCTGCCACTGGCCAAGGCCGAGCCAGTCAGGAATGATAGTAAATGCCTCTGAGGTAACATATTTAAGAAGGAAGCTATGACCCCATGGGAGGCCCAAGCTGGACCACGGTCCTGGCAGGGACCTGCTGACCCATGGAGAGAGGAGCCCACACTGGAGCAGGTTTTCCTGGTAGGACCTGTGGCCCTGTCAGTGACTCATGCTGGAGCAGCCTGTGCCTGAAGGACTGCACCCAATGGAGAAGTGACCCACATTGCAGCAGTTTGTCAAGAACTGTTGCCTGCAGGATGGATTTACGCTGGAGAAGTTCGTGAAGGACTCCCATGGGAGGGATCCCACAGGGAGCAGGAAAGGAATCCTCTCCCTGAGCAGCAGCAGAAACAACAACTAATCGTAACCTTGATTCCCCATCTCCCTGCTCCGCTGAGGGGGAGGAGGTAGAACCTGGGAGGGAGGAAGGGGTGGGGAGAAGGTGTTTTTAGGATTGATTTTACTTCTCATTATCCTGCTCTGATTCTGTTAGTAATAAATCTAATTAATATCCCCACTTCGAGTGTGTTTTGTCCATGATGGTAATCAGTGAGTGATCTCTCCCAGTCCTTATTTGAACTCATGAACCCTATGTTATATTTTCTCTCCTCTGTCCATTTGCAAAGGGGAGTGATAGGAGAGTTGATGGGTACCTGGTATAGTAATTACACCTGGATCAACCCACCACATATACCATGATATTGCTTGAACATGACATGGACAAGTCAATAAACTCAGTGAACAAGAGATACACACAGAATTTATTGCACTCTGCTTGAATATAATAGAATTACATCTCATTCTCAAATTAGCAAAGAATAGGTAAGGACCTGAGAAGAATTAGGCAGCTGCTAGGAAAGGAGAGGGGGAATGAGAAAAGCATATAAAGAACTGAGGAAACAGATAACTATGAAAGGCACCGATGTCCAAGCAACAGTAAGACACCAATAAATCAATATAATTTTAATAAAATTATCTGAGGTCAAAAAAAGGCAATTAGTGAGGCAGGTTATAAGCAAAGGCAGTCAGAAAGATGGTAGAAAAGAACTTCTCTCATGTGAGCAGTGGAAAGGTTACAGCTGAGATGACAGTAAGCAAGAACAGAAAAGGGGAGGATTTCCCAACCATAGACTGAGAATCGTGTGGAGAGCACTGAGGATTAACCAGTAGATACAAGATGCCTTGATAATCAGTTCCTTCGAACAGAAATAAATGAAATATTCAGATTTCTGTATTTTGTATGAACATAAAAAACAAAAGCAAAATTCCTCAAGTCAGCAAGCAGCTGATTTACATGTGAACAAGCAAAGAGTATGGCAGCTTTGTACAGTTACTGCACATACCACTAGAGCATCAATAACCATCTGCACATGATCTAAGTTCAGCTGAAATTCTGATAGCTGGAACCCAGTTTTTCTATTTTGAAATAATGTACTTCATGTTATATTTCATCCCCCAAAGATCTGAAAACCTGTGGAACCTATTATTACAGAATAATGTATTTATTTTCTTACTCAAATAGCTGGTTGTTCATAACAGAGGATTAATTTCTTTGCTCTCAGATGAACTTACTCTTTTAATCAAACACTCTACTACAAAAATAGTTACTATTCTAATATTGTTTTCATGGAAATACAGTACTAATTACCTTTTATTTCAAACAGCAAGGGACACCTGAGAAAGTAACAAAAAGAAATGCACAAGTGTAATGGAGTAAAACATGTCTATAATGAAGAATTATCCAGCAGGGTACTTCACGTCATTCCAATGAATTTATGAGGCTTTTTTGTTTTCTTTCATTTATAATGGAGTTTTCCTTGAGAAAGAAAAGAAGCATTTAGCACTTTGCCATGCTGGCAGAGGGAGAAACGCATGAGAAATTATCTTCTTCACCCTTTAGCCAAAATACCTTATGTTGAAATCTCCATGGATTTCCACTTGATGCTGTAAAATCTTAGGAGAAGAGAAAACCACACAAGTTGGCATTGACTATAAACAAGTCTTTTACTCTTAGATTTTAACCTCAAAATCAGTAGGGGTTCTGTCATTGCCTCCAAAGGGAACAAACCTAAACATTTTCAATAAATGACCTAAGATTATTGGAAAAACACATAAATGAGGTGTTGTCTTGGAAAAAATAATTTGGAATTACACATAGCCCACCAAGATTAATTGGCTTAACATCTTCCAAGTGCTCCTGTTACATTTGGTGTTAATTGGAGACTATTGCATTTATCCATTTCTCAGCATCTTTGTCATTTCAAAACCACTTTTCCTTATCGTTACCAACATATTTTTGTCATATTAAAGGACAACATAGCACTAGGTAATGCTAAATTGTCTTGAGAAATTAGTGAGATTTTTTTTTTAACCAAATCTAGGTCCAACCTTATTACCTAGGTTGAAGTCAAGAGTGGATCAGCACCTTTTACTATCACTCTTTATAGATCTTCCATCTATGTAAATCAAACATTGCACTGACATAGGCTTACTGAATTCAGTTCTGTATGTTTTAAGGAGAAAAATCATTACATCTGCTAAAAAAAAATTAGCATTTGCTGAACATAATTATAGTGTCTGAAACTAACACACATTTAAAGTGTTTGCCAAGGATAGTTTCATATTAGTATGCATTTAATCATCAGAAGCAAATTTCAGAATTGAACTTTAAGCGTATGAAATGGACTTTAGGCATATGAAAAGAGATATAAAGGCTTAGCACACAGACAAGCCAACAATAAGATGGAAAGGCCCAAAGATAGTGAGGTTTTTTTGGTGTGTCTCTGGATTTTTTTCTCCTTCTGATTAGAATACCATACATAATACAGGAGACAAGTTATAGATGCTTTTCTGAGGTTCAGTCCAAAATGCATAACCACATTTAGAATACCTCAAAGTTGGTACAGGTCAAAGAGTGAGCAAAAAGAGTCCTTCAAAGAGTAAGTCAGGAGATCAGATAATCTATTCAAAAGGTGATAAAAAAAATACGATTCAGTAGATACAGATATTTCACAGTGAAAATGTGAGTGACAAGGCAGGTGAGAAAATATTCCTCACTGATTTAAGCTGCTAATCACAGACCTATTGAGGAAAGAGGAGAGCTCCTGATGTGCCAAACGGACACCATATCTCAGGAGGGTTAAGGAACTACAGCCTGGATAACTGACATTAATACACTCTTCAGAAGTATAAATGTGACTTTGACCCCCACAGACCTTAAAAAAAAAAAAAGGTGTTAAAAGTTGGTGTAATCTGATGAATGCAATCTGAGACATAAGGCAAAAAAAGCAGTGCCCTTGACAATGCAGTTCAGAAAATCTGCTGCTAGTCAGCTGCAGAGAAGAAAGGAAGTTTTCCGGATTTCAACTTTTTAGCAACAAACAATAGCTAATTTTTCTTTTGCTGCTCTTGTTCCTAGTTGTTGTTTCCTTTTTTTTGTATATTTGAAATTATAACCTACTTTGTATGTTATAAATAAATATTTTTGTGGTGAGGATGGCAGTATCAGAGAACTGAAGGCAAGAGAGTGAGAAGGCACTCAAGGTGCATGGTTTTCAGTCCTACTGGCAAGTATGCCCTGAGTCGGTCACGATGGAAGACAAAGGCAAATCTGCAGCTGTTCTCACTGCATCCCCACCAGCTGCTCCAAACATATCAAGAGTAGAGAAACCAAGAGAAGGGTGAGAGGCTGGCTGACAGCTGTAGGGCTCTCACGAGCACATCCATTAGTCCAGCTCCAGTTGACCACCACCCTGCGACTGGGAGAGCTGCCCCGGAATTGCAATGTCAGAGACACCAGCCCTCAGGTGTTGGTTCTGCCCACCTACAAGGTCTCATAACATAGCAGCACCATAGCAAGGGCAGGCAGAGAGGTAAAGCAGAGATCTGCATGCCCTTGGCTCTGACTGCAGACAGGTTGCAGCTGATCAGTCCCTAACAATGATGTTTGATGGGAATCTTGCTATAAGACATAGGACTAATCATTCTCATTAACAGGTACCTCCTAGGGCAATAGCAGGCTGGAACACAGGAGAAGGCAACACTGAGTGACTGTGGAAAGCCTTGGAGGGTAACGAGGGGCAGAATTGTGCCTAACTGAAATAAGCTAGGGGGCCTGATAGGATTCATCCCATAATCATCAAAGAGCTGGCTGATGTCATCACAAAACCTCTCTCAATAATTTTTGAGCAGCCTTGGGAATCCAGAGAGGTCCCAGCTGACTGGAAGCTGGCCAACATTGTCCAGATTTTCAAAAAATACAAGAAGGAGGACCCTCGAAACTACAGGCCTGGTAAAGTTATGGAGAAGATTATTTTGGGCAGTACTGAAATTCACCTAAAAGACAATGCAATCACTGGTCACAGCCAGCACAGCTTCATGAGAGGAAAGTCCTGTTTATCAAACCTGATTTCCTTTTATGACAAGACAACCCACCTAGTTGATCAAGGGAAGCCAGTTGATGCAACCTTTTTGCATTTCAGTAAAGCTTTCATACTGTCTCACAGAATCCTTCTTGACAAAATTTCCAGCACACAGCTGGATAAATACATCATGTGGTGGGTGAGCAATTGGCTCATGAGTTGAGCAAAGAGGGTAATAGTGAATGGGGTTAACAGCAGATTGGTGACCTGTCACTAGTGGGGTTCCACAGGGCTTCATTCTAGGGCCCTGTGCTCTTCAACATCTTCATAATTGACTTGGACTGGAAGGGATACTAAGCAAGTTTGTAGATGACATAAAACTGGGAGGAGCTGTTGACTCCCTTGAAGGGAGGGAGGCCCTGCAGAGAGACCTCGACAAATTAGAGGACTCTGCAAACACCAATCATATGAAGTTCAATTAGGAAAAGTGCCAGATTATGCACCCAGGATGGAGCAATCCTGGATGTACATACAGACTGGGGAACAAGATACTAGAAAGCAGTGCCATGGAAAGGGATCTGGGGGTCCTGATCAATGGCAAGTTGATGGCACACTGCAGTGCCCTGGCAGCCAGGAGGGCAACCGTGTCCTGGGGGACATCAGGCAAAGCATCGCCAGTTGGTCGAGGGAGGGGATTGTCCTGCTCTGCTCTGCACTGGGGCGGCCTCACCTTGAATATTATGCGCAGTTTTGGGCAGAGCAATGTAAGAAACATACTAAGCTCTTAGAGAGCTTCCAGAAGAGGTCAACAAGGATGGTGAAGGGCCTTGAGAGGAAGCGTATGAGGAGTGGCTGAGGTCACTTGGTCTGTTCAGCCTGGAGGAGACTGAGGGGAGACCTCATTGCAGTCTCAAACTCCTCATGAGGGGAAAAGTAGAAGCAGGCACTGATCTCTTCTCTGTGGTGACCAGTGACAGGACCCAAAGGAATAGCCTGAAGTTGTGTCAGGGGAGGTTTAGGCTGGATATTAGGAAAAGGTTCTTCACCCAGAGGGTGACTGGGCACTGGAACGGGCTCCCCAGGGAAGCGGTCACAGCACTGACAGAGTTCAAGAAGTGTTTCGACAACACTCTCAGGCACATGGTGTGACTCCTGGGGAAAGTCCTGTGCAGGGTCAAGACTTGGACTTGATGATCTTTGTGGGACCCTTCCCACTCAGCATTTTCTGTGATTCTGTGGGATTCTGTGAGATCAGAGCTAGTCAGGACAGCAGTGCCACAGCTGGGGAGCTGCAGCAGCAGCAGTGTCCACCCTGATCAAAATCTTTTTTTTCCTCTCCAATGAAAATTTGGGGGACAGGAAAGCAGAGGTATGATAGCAGAGAGGTAAAGATAATGCTGCTTTGACACGCATTACCCTGAGATAAAGCCTGCCTTACATAAAGCTTGTCCAAGCTTTATTTTCCAAAATGTCTTTTAAAAATATCTTCCAGAATCCCTGACCTTGATGTCTCCACTCAAGGGGACAATCTTTTGCTGGTTTGGTGCCTTTGAGTTGTATTTTTATTTGAATCCTGCTATCACTCCTAGCCAAAGAAAGAGGCAGCTCCTCCCTGGCAAGAAACACAACCCTTCCGCTTGGCTGTTCTGGCCTCTCACTGTATGGCTGTGTACCAAGAGGGGCACTCGTGGAATATTCCTGCTGATTAGTACGTTAAGTTAGTAACATACTTTTCTGAAAATGAGCACCTCTACAGTTAATTAACTGTATCTCTTTGGGCCTTTTTATAAATATTCATACACATAAATTACAAGGAAACTTTTAAACAAAACCTGAGGACAAAATCTCTTGTGTAACTTGCTAAAACAGTAGGTTTGTTGTGCACAGAGAGGATTTGCTGGCAAATGCACACAGGCTACTGTTTGAATAGGTAATGTCATGGTCCATCTACTGCTCTTGGATGACCCAATTGTACTTATTCCCCTGTAGGAACACCACAAAGAACATCAGTGTTCGTTTTTGTAGAGTATGAAGTATTCAAGACGGAAATCAGTGTGAGAGTTAGACTATCTTCCTTTCAGTTTCTGTTTAGATCTACATCTGAAAGGAATAATAACCCATCAAGGAAGATAATTTAACTATGACAATACTGAAGTTTTGAAAGGTAGTACAAAGACTCTCTAACTCTCTATGGCATTGCAGCAACTTGTTGATAAACTACGTAAGGAAAGCTTAGGTATTTTTGGATGATCCATGTTATTTAACTGTACCTGAGAGATGGAGAACAGATGTTTCACAAATAAGATTTACATATCAATGGTTGGCAGTAAACTACAAAAATAACTGACACCAAAGTTTCACATGAAAATGGTATTAAGGTATATGTCCACACTGAGATGTCAAGAAGAGTACTGAAGAACTGAATCATATTTTACAGAGATCATATATTATCAACAAGGTATTGTTTTCAAGGAACTGAAAGCAAAAAAATTAATAGAGAGCTACTTAGAGAAGACATAGTGTATGTAATCACAGAAATTGATATATAAATCATAACCTATGGAAAGGTGTAAAAACCAAGATTATGATGCTACTAATCTACTGAAAACTTCCCTCTTGAATCAGCCACATGACTTATAAAAAAAAAAACATATGTATCCTGGAACTGTAAACTATCATTTGCCTGCTTTACCATAATCAGTATTTTCCACTTCATGGTTATGATCTGATCCACAGGCAACACATACTGGGCTTCTAACACTTGATAGTATAATCTTTCTAGCCCCCACTCTGAAGCATACACTTCTCTACATGGGTGCACATCTTCCATGAAATTTATGATGAAATTTTTGGTTTTCTATCCTTAAGGAACACAATGCAAATGTCTGGGAAAATTTTACTGAGCACCTGTGGGGATCGTAGTGGGTGCTGACCCACTACAGTTCTTCTGCCTTGCCCATCACCAATACTGACACATACAGTCAAGTATCTGCAGCATCCAAAGAGCAAGGGAGAACACGTTGTGCTGTCAAATCTGCCAGAGCTTTAGCAGAACTCCCAAACTGACAAATTTTAAAGTATGACAGTGTTGTAACCTGTCCCATCCAGATGCCACAGATGCTAATTCAGAGTGCCATCAGACAGTTGTACATCTCTGCTCTAAAATACAGCACCACAACCTCTCTTTTCATTCTCCACATAGGTGCTATCACTGCAGTCGGTCAAGAGAGCAGCCACCCGACTGGCCACATGTAAAAGGCCACATGTAAAGTTACCTGAGACATATATACAGCTGTGCATGAGTAAGAGGATCCAGATGCATGCATCCTCCAGTCCTTCCATGTGTTTGACCACGAATGAAGGGTACAGACCTATAAAAAAGTTATTTATTTCTGCACAGAGAAAACTGCTGTGAACTGGGTAAAGCTTCTCCTGTTGTAGCCATGAACACTTACAGTAATATAAGAAATATCATCAGTGGGAATATCTCTCATTCCACAGTAACCTTGGCACAAAATAAAAGAAAACACCTGTAAATTTTGTAACTTGAGTTTCTGGATTTATTTTTTCTTACTATTTTCAAATGAAATAAGAATCATTACCTATTTCCAAAGCTAATTCTATGAGTCCAACGTATGTTCAGTTCCTACAAAATATATAAACATCTTTGATGGTGGATTACTATTGTCACTTATTTGCCACCCATCTAAAATACTATCTATGTTACTGGAAAAATAAAACCATTTTTAAACACAGAATATAGATTATTTGGTATATTGTATTTTATAGAGGAAGTACTGGGCATGACTCCTGTTGATAACACAAACAATTTTGCTTCGGTTTATTTGACACTTTCAGCTCTGCCCTTCCAGTGTCCTCAGCTTGCTTCATATGTTCTTAACCCTAAGAGCTGATGCCACCTACTTCCAAAAACACTACTCTCCCATTCAGAATCTTCTGTTTATTTCTCACCTGCTTAACTCCCTTCAATTCACAAAGACTGCGAAAAAACCATAAAACACCACATAAACCATTACATTTGCATTTCATTTCTTTTCACCCCACGTCTTACATTGCTGATATCTTTAAACCTGCATAAATTAATTTACTTTCATGAATTATTGTTGTTTATAGTGTTAAGAAAGAATGTTTTATCCGATGGGATAGAAGTCATTACCACATGAACAGAGGTTCATAACCTAACGGACAGGGAAACAATATCAGAGAAAGAATTTTCTACTGGACTAGAAAATTATTAACAGCTCTTGATAAGAATCATGAATGATGCCCAGACAACATTAAGAGAGATCTAAGAAGGAAAAAAAAGACATGGCAAAGTCTGAGAGTACAGGAGAAAAAGACATAAGTGAAAACCTGTTTTCAACATGCTTCATCAGAACTGCAGGATCAGGCCACTAATGAGAAAGTGATGTGGCTGCAAAGAAAGACTAGAAAGAGACCTTCAGGAAAGAAAAGTATCTTGAGTAATCCTGTTTACAGTGGGTCCATGTGTTGGGAAAAGATTTCTACATCAGATCAACAAACAGACTTTTTAGCCATTTTTGTAAAATTGAAGGAGTTATTTTTACTTTGTTCTGTGTAAGACAATCTTGTTATTAGATCATGCAATAATAACAGCAAAACTTTTAAAGAAAATAAAATCTCTTATACTGAAAATACATGAACAATCATTTCATTAGAGTATATTAGCTTGGAAAGCATGCCTGGAAGTATTATGGACAGTAGACTGGAGTCAGGATAATACTAAATCTAGTAAGTCACAGCAGAAAATGTAAGGCAAGAATGTTAACATGTACTGCTGAGGGGATTAGGTAGAGCTTGTATTACATATAAAATCTTGAGAAGTTTCTTTACAGATTAAATTAATCCTCACTGTTTGCTCTTATAAAATCAGATTCTTATTTATTTGATTGTTTTTTACATCAAAGTCTTTTTCTAACCAAAGGATTAAAATGGAATGTTATATTAAAGAATGGCCTTATTGTATGCTTTCTCTTGTGTGAAATTCCCACAGATATAATGAGAGATCTGGGTGCATGATGAGAGCAAGGTCAGGCTTTGTAATCAAAGGAGCAGAGATATCACCATGGCACCAGTTGTGCACTGTACAAATTATATTACATAATTGCTTTTAAGTGAAAACATTTAATTTTATGGTAAAACAAGCAGCAACTCCTACAACACAACCTTGTGGCCTATTGACATTTAATTCTAAAACATAATTACTGAAAGCCTGAATTAGTGTCAAGTAAAGTGTCACGAAAATGTTTCCACTGACTAGTGGGTTTCAGATCCAGTGTGAGATTTCTCAAATGGCTTACTGAAGAGAGTTCCACTCCTAATACGTTATTCAAGCCTAGCAAGCACAGATAATGTCATAAGAGCTATGTAAAATCAAAAGTTATGTTAAGATCAAGGTGCAAATAACACAGTATAGAAGGACTAGAGTTTTTGGGGAAAGACATCCCTTGTATTGGGAAATTGGTAAGTAGGAACATAGGTTTCTGACATGGAGAACCTACTCACCTTGGTCTGAGAATATGGAGATCTGTGGGATTAGAGGAACAGTTTGGTTTCCAGATCTGTACAGGGCACAACCTTGACACTTCATGGCACAAACTGTGTATAGTCATAGCAGTCACACTCTTCCACTTGGTATGCTTGGTACAGGTGACAGCCACCTGAAATGCATTCTGAACTGACCTTCCCAGATCATGTGAGTCTCTGCAAATGACACCTAAAATGTGCTTCACAGCCAAAATGCAAGACAGATGATGAGGAGTTGGCTTGGTTATGGTCTGGATATCATCCTGCAGTGGCATTTAGTGCTTCTTTCCTCAAGTCTTTTACCTTCACCTTTCCTGACCAGTAACACTGTCTCAGTGAGAGAGAGAGAAATGATCATGCTAAATGACAGAAAATGTGTTCCTAAAGGTGGTGTAACCTTGAAAGGAAAACCAAGTCTTCACGTTTCCAAGAAAATGAAGATGTGTGCCCTGGAACCCTGGAGAGATCAGTGATGGTAACAGTGCCATACTGGCATCTGCCCCAAACGATAGCCTCTCCTCAATTCTGGGACCCTGTGCACCAGGCAAATCTGGTAAATGGAACAGCACCAGGCAACGTCTGGCGGGGAAAACCCACTCCTAGGACAGAGGGAGACTATGATGCTGCTAAAATCTGAAATACAAGCACCACAGGAAGGAAGATGGGACAGGGACTAGGAGTGTCAGTCTTCTCTTCAAAGCCTGAGTCTTGCCAGATCAGAGCTGCTGCATCAGGTTTAAGTATTTCTGGGCACACTGCAGAGTGCTCTGAAGGTTATCTCAGCATTCCCAAGGCAGCCCAAGATTGTCTTAGCAGACTGAAGCTGTTGGTAGGTGGGCTCACACAGGGTTGTGCTCCTGAGTCCAGGGGCAATAAAACTGTGAATAAAAATAGCGTAGAGGGAATTTACAGCACTTGGTCAATTTTCCAAGGAGTGTGTCACATGTGTTTCTTTAAGTCTGACAGGAAAAACTGCAGCACAAGCTTTTTCATCCTACCACACTGCTCAAAAATGTACAATTAGAAAACAAATCCAAGAGGAACCTGAAAAAGCCTAAATATATATATATTAAGGTAAAACAACAATGTTCATCTGCCCAATTTGAAAAAAAGTTTATAAACTAGTTTATGAAACTGCATATTCAAATTTTTGCTGATCAGGTTGGCAAGAAACTGATTCTTGATCCTGGTAAGGTTTGTACATGGTTTAAAGGACAGCAAGTAGTTATTTCAAGGGAATATGAAAATTAAGACAGAAACAACTATGTTTAAATATATCATCTCATATTCTCTTTAAATACAGTAAAAAAAAAAGGACCCAGAATCCTGATTCCTCATTACAAAGTATACATAAGGTAAAGATTAAGAAGAAACTAAGAATGGATTTAAATATAGCTGCCACCACTAATTATAATGTCTTAATCACTCTGGCATAGCACAGACTTGCTCATTGAAACAAGCATTTTCTTTGTCAAATATTGATCACTGATGTCATCTTTATGAAGTTTGTTTAAAACATGTTGCCAATCACCTTTTTTGCAGCAGTACAAGTTTCAGTCAAATATCAGTTGGGTATTTTTTCCGCCTGGCAATCAACAAAATCCATTTCCAACATCCATTCTGGTAAACCATCACAGCACCACTAAGCATAATAAATGGTTTGCTTTTGGGCAAGAAGCCACCTCTATAAAGACAATTTCACAAAAGGAAACTACCTGTCCCTGGCAACTTCATATGTGGGTAAAACCCAAAGTTGCTAGACTATATCACCTTTAAAATTTCCTTAGCATTCATGAAAACAAACAAATAAAAAACCAATTCTATGAATTTCCTGAAATTCGTATCTTTGAGATTTCTAACTTCAAGTAGAAGTAGTTTCAAGTCTTAGGGAAAAAAAAGTGGGAGGGGGATGCAACACTATAAATACAGAGAAGAGGGGGGGAAAAGTAGATATGAAAGATAAATTAGGAAAACTGAGTGTTAGCTTTTGTATGAAAACTTAAAGCAGTGTAAGAAAGAAGCCATACCTCAGCCTTACTAGGAAGAGTCAGTATTTGGATGTCAGACAGACACGTCTATACAAAGAGCACAAGACTCAGCTTTTACTTTCTGCCTAATTTCCAAATAGATCCAAAGGGATTTTTTGAAACTAGCATTTCCTTATGGAGAAGTGTAGCTAATGGTCATGCAGCAGTCCATTCTAGGAACAGGATGAAAGGAGTCCGGTAGGGTTTGGGGTACAATGCCAATTCACAGAAACAGGAAAATTTTGTGGAAAACTTCTGTATTTAAGTGAACCTCTTTTTTTGAAAAGCTTTTAGGTTCCAAAATAGATTTCCTGGTCAAAACACAACAAAACACCAGAACACACAACAGGGTGGTGATCAATATATGACTTGGCTGTAAGAGGAACAGGGCCTATCAAAAGCTTGCCAGGTTTCCAGCCAGCTTGGCTGGTGACCTGAAAGGGAACAAAGCCTGCAGTGTCTCCAGGCAGTCTTGCCAGTTGGACTGCCTCCACATCACAAATCCTGAGGTCTCTAGGGAGTGCATTTCCAGGAAAGCCCTACCACAGAGGCATCTTGCAGGTCACTGTCTCAAGAAGTTCCCTGTGCTGGAGGTCCTGACTCCCAGGACTGCTTGACTCCTACTAGAGATGACTGTGAGCAAGTGGTTTGGGAGAATAAGAAGACAAGGGCTGAGTCAAGAGACTGAAGTCTTGGTTTTGCAGCTTCCTATAGAAATTGAACAAATTATCTTATTCCTAAATATCTTCATCCCTTCTGTGTAGTGCTTGTTTCTGAACGGTGTCTTTTTTTTAGAAGAACTTCATGGAAAATAAATATTCCAATGCATTATTCTAATTATAATCTAATATAAGCTAAATATTACATTAAACATCCACATTGTACCCTTCCAGTATCATTGTGAAAAAGATGGAAGATCATGACAGATAGACAAGGAAATTTTATTTGCATGAGTAATACTTTTGTTCTTTATTCAATGTTATAACAGGAAATTATGCCAAGACCAATATACAGAAAAACCTGTCTGACAATCAAGTGCTTAGTTTTCACTGATGTTCACTATAGCCTACTACTACCACCGCTCTTCCCATTTGGGATACAAGCATTACAGACAAAGGCTCTTTTCCCAGGAAAATCTAGTCATTGTTTTTGCTAAAGCATCCCAAGCCCAGCTTTTTAGCTTTTACATCTATTAAGGAAATTAAAAGCTGCAGTAGTAACTTTGTGCTCTTAGAAAATTCTCTACGGCCTGCTGATTTTTCCTACTCTTCCTCACTTCCGTAACAGGATCATCGGCGTGTGAAGCCTATGGCATTCGCTTACACAATATACAAATCTGTTCGAACTGGAATATGACATGCTTATTTTCTGATTTGTATCACTTTCAGACTAAAGTGAAATCACACATTCAAATGAAAATCACTGCAAAATTGGATATAGGGTTTAACTGAAACTTAGGAGTGTGCACATGTCCCTTCTGCAAGTTGCCTGAGGCCTTTTTTTCACACTGTATCCCATCAGATGCTTAAGCTTGCAGTCTGTTTGCACATCCATTAAAGTTTTATTTTTGCCTGGTAATGATTTCGCCATATACATGGACCTCCAAAAGTAGGTTCAAGGTTATAAAAAGATCCTTCTGCTTTCAGTGAAAGAATATTCATAAAGAACAGAGTGGCAGAAGAATGAGAAAAATATATTTCAGCACTACTGAAGTTCGTTATTGTTAAACACTGGTAATTATATCCATTTCAAATGGGGCCTCAAGAAGTGATCAAAGCCTCATTGTATCAAAGACTGTAAGCATGGATGAGAGAGCATTCTTTACCCTGAGGTGCTAGGTGTCTGTGTCCAAAGACAAGACAGTGTGCTAGATATCATAACCAAGTCAAAAGGGCAAACAGTGAAACTAAACTGAACATAATAAGCTTAAAACACAGCAGACCAGCTGCTTCTAACTGCTACATGCCCAAATCAAACCAACTTTGGGCCTCTGCCTGTTTCTAAAATTTAACCTGCATTTTCCACATTCCTCAGCCAGCAGACAACGCAGCACTAAGTGTTAACTACTGCACAGCTATGAGGCTTTAGCACATGGGATCCTCTGAGCTGACATGGTCATTCCCTCATTTTAGCTCTTTTTCTTTGCCAGGACCTGCTGCCAACCTGCCAGAAGCCGGCTGTTTCATCCCTGCCACAAAGCCAGTTGCCAAACAGCTGTCATGGCAAACAGTGTTCAAAACTCTGCTGCCAGCGAGTTAACTATTCAAGTATTTTTAAAGTGTGGGAGGGGTGATTTAAAACTATGCACAACGTAGAAACACACACACTTGTGTTTGCACTGGAATTATCATGCTTCTCAGATGCTTGAAGGAAAGTTAGCTCAGCAGCTACAAGTCATGTCATTTGCTTTGCTGATTTTAATTCTCATGCAGTGCTAGATCCTTGTCAGATAGCTTTATCTTGCTAGCTATCTTCCATCTTGCATTTTTGTAAATTGTAATGTAATTCTCAATACACATTAATTCTATACCCAAGTTAATGACAAATGAGTTAATCATGATGAAATGTTTACTGAGGTTCCTTTGGGTTACCTACTTAAGCTGCTGTCAGCATTACACAGTCATCACACTGAAATTAAAGGATCATTATGGCATATATTGAATATTTAGCTTCACAGCAGGTAAACTCTGTTAAAAACATCTAGGATGCTGAGAAACAGTCTCCTTTGATCCCCCTCTCCAAAACAGCATCAGCAGGAGAAAACCCAATGCTATTACCATGTGAAAATATTCCTAGAATAACCTGCTTTATATTTACTTCTAGAGTGCTCTTGAGACTGCTCCATATTTCACAGCAGTGCCCAGTAATAATATGATCACTTAGTACACAGTGATCATACTGCTCTTACACTGCCACTTTACAAATCCCTAATTCCCTGGTGCAAAAGACATTACACCCTGTACAGTAACAACTCCAAAAGAAAAGACTGTGAGTTGCTTCTTTTCAATATCATCACCACCATCCCTATCCTGACACACTCGGTAACTGGATGCTGCAGGAAACACCAAGTCTGATCTTCTTCCAAGTTTCTTCTGCAAGGTGCTATTAACTAGAGGTGCACTGAAAGTTTTCAGTCAGACATGCTAAACAGTATCTTTAGGTCCAATTCCAAAGGGGTAGGTTACATATACAGCTGACTGCCCTCAAGGGCCCCTGGGGAATACTCCTTATAGCAGCAGAAATAAACACTAAAATCCCCAGTTCTTGGGGAAAAGTCCTCCAATTATCTCAGTCATCAGGGGATCATTGTATAATGTAACTGTAAGCTTCAATTCACTTCACTATATACTTTTAACTTCACTTACTTTATTTGTACAAATAAAAACGTAAAATGAATTTGCTCCACTGTTTTTATTACTTAACAGTGTAAATGCCAAGACTTGGCTTCCTGTTCAGGTAGACCAAGCAGAAAACATGACAGTGGTACAAATCAATGGAGGGAAGAATTGAGTTCATACTCATACCTAGCCAATTCTGAATGACATGGAAGAAGTACTCAGATGCACCTAAAAGTAACTTCAGGCCTCTCAGGGCTTATATTTTTTATGAGCCTCATTCAAATGCTTTCTGTAAGACTATGTATGGGTGCCAAAAGACTGCTAAGGGGGTTTTAGCTCCAAGCAACATCAACAGCTGCCTTGGCACCTGCTCCTGCATCACTGCTCTCTACCCCTCCCCAGAAGCCAACCTTGCACCACCTCACGCTCTTCCAGCCCTCACTCCTAAAGCCAGTGCCCAGCCAGTGCCCACCCTGCCCACACTGGGCAGCCAGGCACCACTGACCCACCTCCCTTCCCTTGCCTGGTGCTGCACCATCTCCTGCATTCCCTGATGACTGACTGCCACTCCTAAGGGCCTGAAAGGTTATTCTGGAAATGAAGCAGAAAAATTCCCTCAGTGCTTCAAAGTTCAGAGATATCATTTAACCCTACTAAAATCTTCCTGCATCACAGACAGCAAATAGCAACAGTGAAGGGCAAGAGTAGAAGAGTAGAAAAGATGAGGAACAAAAATAAAAATCAGTGCTTTGTTTTTCTCTCACCTTGGGATACTTTCCAAATTCACAAAATTTTTTCCTGACATGATCAAATATAAAAGGGAATGCCATACTGAATTAACAGTATATAATTCAGGTGCTGCAGAAGTACTTGGCAAGAAGGAAACACATCAGCCAAGTAACCAAGGTGAGCGATTTCTTCTTAAATACAATTTCAGCAGCAAGGTGCAACTCCAATCAGAATGGGACTATTTGAGAATGGCATGCTTCAATACCTCTCCCTTATCTAATAAATATTCATACATTTAAAAATTTATTATGGGTTTGTATGGATTTGTGGGTTTTGTTATTATTTTGGATTGGTTTGTTTGTTTTAAGACAATGTTGAAGGACTAGTATGAGCCTACTATGAACTTTACAGCACTCTGAAAGAAATATTGGACTAGAAGTGACCCACTTACTGTATTCTGGGTGAGTAGGTTTAAACAGAACACAAATATTCCCGTTGGGAACTACTTTCCTGGCTTGGCTTGAAAGAGTCCAGTGCCTGGATCTTGCTTAAAAAAAATATGATGGGTCAAAGTCAGTGAATACTAAGAAGAAAAGAGAACTAAAACACCAAAACAAAACAAAGACAGCAGCATGACCCAGGGACTGCCCCAGTCAGTTTCACAGCATTCTACAGTCACACCGGGAAACATTTCTAACACTTTTCATTAACAAGAAGATACTATTTTTTTTTTGGTACAGTCATGCCAAAACAAGAAGAGAAAGCAGTTTTTGCTTTGAAAACACTGCTGTGAGTTCTAAACTGAGCTGTAGCACAAAGAGCACTAACACAATTAAATCTGCATATCTGCATTAGAAGTCTATTAAAAAAAAAAAAAAAGACCAGGAGATGAACTGACTCTTTGAGGTAACAGAAATACACACAAACTCACATTTTCTTTGAGAAGTGCCATCACAGAAAGATAAAGCAATAGAACTGGTAAGAGCCTTGATTTAGAAAAAAAAATACCTTAATCTTTTCCCTCATTAAAAACACTCTTGCAGAAACAGTCTTACTATAATGTTCTTCTGATTATGCAGTCATAAAAATTACAAGTACTGTATCATTGGTTCGTAGTTTTACAATTACCAAAAATATTCTTTTATGAGCTTAACACCCCAGTTATGTACAAAAATAATCATCTAGATGCAAATTTATTAAATAACAATGACTGAGTGAACATCATAAGCCAAAGTAACAAAACAAGCTTTTAAGCTTGCTATCTAAAACAAAGAAAAGGGAGGAACGTGTTTGCCAAAAATGTGACAAACATTTTTTTTCCCTGCTATTTTTCTAGAAGTATTATTGACACAGGAAACAAACACAAAACCTTAAAATATGCCAAACCACATTCAAGTAAGATAACTTTGCATTGTGTAGCACTTTTAAGACAAAATTCCAGCATAACACTGTCAAAATAATAGCTCCAAAGGGCCCATTTACATTTTCCTAGCAGCTAATGAATTGCCATGGAAAATGGCAGTAGGCAAGCTTATGGGAAGCATCTTTAAATCTGTTTTTCCTCTTTCGAAACTATGAGCCCAAGTGCTTCGCTTAGGAGTGGAACACTCCCTGTTAGCTTCACGGATTGAAAGAATCCTACTGTATCTTTGGGAAAAAATCATGAAAGCGTTATTCATTTGTCACACACAAAGGGAAATTGAAAGGAAAAAAGGCAGGAAAATACACATGGACAGTTTAACTTGCATTTTATAATGTCTACTATAGGTACTTAAAAAAAACCTACATGTAACAGTCAAGAATATTTACTATGATTTTTCATGTGCCAATAGTTACTCTGAGACAGCAAGCCCAACAGAACTTAACTTCATGCAATGCCTGGATTATAGTTGACTTGCTCTCAAAAGCCTCTGTACAAGACAATAACATATCCTAATTAGCTCTAATAAAAGCCTCTTTAAAGGCACAGCTCCTCACAGCCCTCTTTTGACCTCCAGGCAAACAGAAGTGTATATGAATACTTGAAATAAACTAATCACATGAAAAATTGCTTACTTTTTATGCACATAATATAAACCAGCTTTATCTTAATTGGGAAAATAGGAATTGACCTTGCATAGTAGGAAAATAGGGTATAAAGACTGACTACATTTTGGATAGTGACACATGGTCTCAGTCTCAAGTTTACTTAGCCCAGGACATTTTGATAAAATAATGGCAAAACCATAATAGTGAAACAAAGGTATCATTAAACTGATGAAACACAGTTGATTAAACATTTACCTAGCCAGTAGAACTTAGGGTACATGAATGTTGGTGACAAAGAAAAGCTTATGTAAAACTGATGACCTGGGATATAACCTAGCCTGATTAGTAAGGAAACAGCCTAGCACTTTGACAGGGTCACTAAAAAGAAATCTGGAGGGAGTAACTTAAAAATCCTCCTTCCTGAGATTTTCCAGCCTGATTTAACAGTAAGTACACAGTGTAACTTACTCCTCGCCCTCCTCTCTCCTCTCTTCTCCCCTGCATTAGTTTCTATTGTGCAATCATCCAAATCTCCCAAGAAAAACTTTCTCACAGCTGCTCTTGAGAAAGAACCCAATGAACAAGGGTCTTATTGTTTGTGCTTCTCTTCTACAGTTATTATTGCCTCTTCCTTCTTAATCAAAGGTAAACTAGGCAAGATTAAAATATTAAGGAATGATTAAATTATCAAGGCAAATGGAGAGACTATGTCAGATCTGAAGAATAAAGAAGCATGCCATGGCACTTGAGTCTGGGCAAGCACCTCTACTACATCTTTACTATGCAATGAGATAAAACCTGAGGGTAAAACTACCCCCTTCCCCTGAGGAATAAACTCAAGTACATTGCTTACAAGGGAATGACAGTGTATTCTAGCCAGGTCACTAAACTAAAAAATTAACAGAGCAGGACTGTGGAAATGTTACAACACAAATGCATTCACTTAAGCCCGATATAAACAGCTTGACAAGCCATACCTCATTCAACGTTTGTTTCTTTCTACCCAATCTTTCCTCACGGCCAAAGTGTTTGTGCAGACAGCTACATCGAAAGGTATGAAGGAGCACCCAGGTGAGAAAATGGTAGAGAACCCTGAGACAAAGATGACTTAGTGGCATCTCACTGCTGTTTCAGTCTCGTGATTCGTAACTAAGCATAGCATCATTTTGATTGTCTGGTGCCAACATCTGGGATTCCAAGCAACAGTCAGCTTTTTTTTTTTCCCCTTTCTATTCTTCACAAAAAAACCCCTTCAAGTTTCTAGGGACTGCAGCATCAATTTCTATTGGCACAGGCATCTTTCTTTTCAGCTGTCAAAAAAAATGTAATCCACTGAGAATTTGTGCTTCACTGCTTCCATTCTGTTATTTAACAATGATAAATAAGGATCTACATTTGACTCCACAGTCTGAATGAGATCCTTTTGATTGTCATGCTGTTTTGCACTGAACAATTCTATTGTAAAGAGTAAGGATCCGAAGCAACACGAGTACACCTGAGCTTCCAAACTGCTTCATGTCTCATCTTCAGCCACATTTTAGTGGGCAGAAATTTAAGTAGTTTATGTATATTACAGACATTTTCCTTCCCCCTGACAATTTTATAGCAAACCACTTTGCTTCCAGGCTGGTATTCGCCTTACACTCAACAAGCATGTACTTCTGGAGGAAGGACCATACACCTAAATCTTTCAGCAAAAGGCTTCTCTCAAGATTAGCATAAAAAGAAAAAACTGGACAATTTTGCACTCCTATACATTTGAATGCCTCCTGTAAGATCAGTCTTTCTGGACAATATCTTAGGAATTGCCACCCTGATGTTTTTAAATGAAATCCTATTTATTTGAAAGCTCCCCTTTAAACAAAGTTCAGTATTGGGTGTGTATTTTCCACACCGCTTGCTTTTTCAGGAAACATCATCCAAAGGTCTAACTCCAGGATTGCAATTCCTGTTTTGTCTGAGACTAAATTGGTCATCTTTGTTTTATTCATCAGGACTTATTCTCAGATGCCTGCTTTAGCCAGCATCTGAATTACAGACTACCAGCAACATGCAGCAGAAGCATAATACACTTCAACTAGTCTAAATACGCCTACAATTCTCTAATTCCCTCACTGTGCTCCAAACTTTTTGCATGATTTCAGACAAGTCATTTCACTGTACCTCAGTCACCTTCCAGAAAATTGAAATACTTACTGCTTTTTACTGCAGTGGAAGCTCAGAGTTAAGTGTTCTGAGGCAGAATTGTAGGGATTATTTTAATAATGTTTCTGAGAAAATTCTATTGAAGAACAACTTCAGTAGATAATTTTCAACAAAAATTTGCATTTCGAACAGCCCACACTAGGCAAAGTGTGCTCTAAGGAAAAAGGAGAATCATTATCCCCCACCCTCTCATAATTGTCCTTGCTTCTTTTCTGGAAACACAGGTATGCCACTGTCACTGTACTGAGCTATTTAGCCCCCTGTTTAGCTCCAGCTGGGGCCGCCAGTGAAAGAAAAAGAAAAAACATTGCAAGCACTCATTCTTCACCTGATACTCACCTCATTTCCAGCTATTTTCAAAGCATTTCCTGAACCTTATATGGTCTCTCTACTGAGTAGGACCTAATAGATTCCTCCTCAGAGCACCTGAACAGTCTCCCTTTAAACTCCTGGAATGCAAAGATGGAAGGGATATACTCCCCTTGCCTCCTCCCCTTAAAAAAAAGTGATTCCAAACACATTGTGCTAGCACACGTTCTGCCTCAACAGACTATTTTGAGTTCTTCCACTTAATTGCCAATATTTTTATGCTCCTTACCATAGTGCTCTAGAGATAAAAATAAAGCCATAAGTATCCAGTGCTGGGGCCATAATTCCAAACCCTCCTGAATAAAAGACAATAACACCATAGTTAAAACCATGGTAAGTAATTAGAAATACTTCACTACTACTAAGACAGAAAATTTGGCATAATATTAAAGTACAATGAACAAAGCAGCAGAAAACGCTCCCACAGCATTAAACACTGGGAACAAAAACATACAGACAAGTGATAGATTGTTTGTGAAGCAGATTGCAATATTGTTTACAACTACTATCTCACACCATTCTTTAAATTTTCTTTCTAACACTGCTTGCTGCTTGGCACTGAGTTTATAACAAACCCTTAAAGGTCAAATTGTACCAGAAAACCAAGTATTAAAGAACTTTGCATATGTGGTAAATGCTTCACATTTCTGATCTACCTCTACTGATTAAGAGGAACCCACTACATGATTTTCTACCTATAATGCTGCTTTTATGATCTACATTCAAATGCAGTTAATCTAAGGTAGATGCCATCTGCCTGATTCAGCAGGATCTGGGTGTAGGCATGATTGGTTAACTTTTCAACCTTTTTTTAAAGTCTTTGGGTAAGATAGTGCACATTTATCAAAAATCATCACACTTTTTTTTAAAATTAAAGTTTTTATTGAAATTCAAGAAGTCTTAAGAAAGGCTTTCCATGGAATATTGTCTTTCATATATTGTCAGTTTGATACATGAGCTCTCTTTGTAGCGTGAAAACAACTTACAAATATGCTCTCTGAGCTATCAGATTGACTGAGAGTCAAAGAAAATACCTGATTTATAGTTCATGAATTAACGAAATTAGAGCCAACAGAAGGAAAAAAAAGTCATTTTATTCACTCAAACAGAATTCAGGAAGCAAAACCTAGGAAGAGAAATAAAAATCCCTATCAAGTCTAATAATGCATAAAAAAAATCTATTAAAGTTGACCAATTAAGAACTTTTTAATATGTCAGCTAAGGTGAAGAATCTTGGATATCTAAAAATCTGTAAAATGACCTTCTAGGAGAGTTGTAATACAATGAGAAGCAGCTATGGTCGATAAGGTCCTGAGTGAAATGTACGAAAAATAAGTTCTTTTGATTAAAAAAAGATGGCTTTGCAGTTACAGAAAGGGCTTTTGGACCACAAATGATTTTGAAATTAGTAATTATCTAAATTAGTTAGAGCAGGACATACAGAAGTAAAATGAAGAAACAGAAAAAATATGCATGATTTACAACATAATATTGCAGGATAATGATAAAAGGAATAAATGAAGAAAAAAATCGTTGGGGTTGGGTTTTATTTTCAGTTTACAGTACATTGTAGTTTAACTTTTTTTTTTTTTAAAAAAGCCTGAATGCCTTTTTCTCGTGTATCGCTAAAATAGCATTATATTTGAGTTGCTGATGAGTTGGTTTGTGTCTGTCTGGACTTATTAAGAAACAGTTCTCCTTTACTACATTGTCATATGATAATAGCCCATCTCTGTGGTGCAACCTTGAGAGAATTAGATGACAGAAGGAAATAAGATACATGATATCACCTTGTCCAATATCTTTTAGAAGATGCTTTATAAGAATTTCAAATTATTTCTTCAAACTATTTTTTGCCCTCACCACTTAAGCAGCCACTTCAGAGTGCCTTTAGGAATACTCACTATAATTTATGATCAGAAATTGAGCCACTCAGAAATTCTCTGGCAAAACAAGAGTCATACTAGAAAGAGCCATCAGCTGAATCTAACTTGATTTAATGAACCACCTTGGATGTAGCTTTCAAAGAACTGAGGTGAAATCTTGCCTGACTTCCCAGAAGGTGGCTGGAAGCCTCAAGTACTGACACACCTAAGGTTGGAGTAGCTAGCCATGAGTGGGGATTTTGGACATCCCCACTGCTTAACCTGTACCCGTGCAGATATCCTGATGCTTAATTATCTTGACTTTGGGCATCCGGAGGCCTGACAAGTCTGGGAGCCTCAAACACCATGAGAAACCTGTTCTGGCTGCACAGCCTGCGCCACTGGAGGCTTCATTAACCAGGCCAAGGAGTTTCCCACATGCTGGTGATGTTCTCAGTATAGAGTTAAACACTGCGAAGAGCAGGCCCGACAAGAAGACTAATACTGGAAAGGGAATATCCTGCCTTGCCTCCTCTGCCTTCTTTACTGGATTTACATGGCACGGTGGTAGCAGTGGGATAGGCTAACAATCTGTTTTGACCTGTGATGGTAACTAATAAATGATATCCCTGTCCTTATCTGGACCCACTAGATTCTTCTGTCTTATTTTCTATACTTCCTGTTGAAAAAGGGAAGTAAGAGAGCGGCTGGGTGGACATCCAGCAGGTAGATAAGGTCAACTCACCACACCTTCACTGTGTTTTTTCCCAGAAATCTATTTTTAAGAAGTGAAGGAGATAGTAAAGAACCACAATTCCAAGAAAGACCTACAGAACCACTGAAATTATTCTTTTCTCCTCCTTCACAGTTAAACTTTACCAATTTCAATAATCCTTTTATGAAAAATGGTAACTTTATAATGGAAAGCATACATTTAACAGTCTTAGTAGTAGAAGCAGTACTACTTACATTTACTAAAAATAATTAATTTCTAACAAGTAAGAAGTGTTGACTGAAAGTTATTAAACAGGACCAATAACACAACAGAATAGCCTTTAACTATCAAAATTGTCCTAGCTACTTTTTATAATATAAAATATAATTTCCTTTTGGAGAATCCACAAGGTGGCCACAGTTGCCTAGGAAACCCAGTTTCTAAAACATACATTAAAAAAAATAAATCTAATGCATGAGGAACCTAACACAAATTATATACCAAATGCAATACTCATTCATTTTGAAATAGACCCACATGACAATATCAAATCCAAGACTACTAAGTGTTCCTCTAAGTCTGTTCTTAGATTTGGCCAGATTTAGATATCCAAATATGTTCAAGAGCCATAAGTCAATTTGGTGTACAGAGTGGATGCCAGCTTCTGGCATCCACTGACTGAGAAGGTCAAAGGCCTTGTGGACTGTGTGGGCACAATCATAGGACTGAAGCTTTACTCATGCCTGTTTAGGCTCTTGCATGTAAGTTTTATGCTAATATTTCAATTTAATATTCTGCACTTACATTTAAGTCACTGTTTATACTGTGGGGTTTTTATTAGTTTTGTGCACGTCTTGTATACTCCAACCACACAAACATAGCATAGCTACAGCACATAAAAAAAGGTACATGTAGTCCAACACAACTTCAATACCAAGATAGAATAAAACAGGGTAAGATGTTTATTTTGAAAAAAAACACTGTGAATATGGAAATACCAGTAAATAGGACTGAGCAGGCATCCTCCCTGGGCTTCCACTGCTGCTTTCCCAGATTTAAGGGGCTGCTGCTTTCCCAGATCTTCATCATTTGCCAAGATAACTGCAGGGGTTGCTGCCCCTCATACAAGACTGTTGAACTGAGACTATTTTATAAAGATTTTGAAAAAAAGTCACAAAACTGGTCTAGACCATCTTAACAGAGTTCAGCAAATAACTGGCTATATGCCTGTCAGCTGGCATTTTGGCAGTGAGCAGTAGCGTAGCTGGGAAAGCAGTGTCCCAAATTGTACGAACTGCAGGAGTGCATACAGTCGTTCGCCTGTTCTGCAGGACAAAATACACCTCCAGGATACACAAGCATATCGATTTTATGCAGGTGAAAGGCAAAAAAAAGAATGATGGCACAGAGCTTCAGTGAAGCGCATGGCCAGCAGGTACATCAGGCTGGGAGCAGGCATAGTTGCTTACTGCCATCTGCTTTCACTGGTGGGAGCACCAGTGGGGATGATGCCATCTGTGTGCAGTCTGTGCGAACCAGGGCAAGGGAGAACAAGACCTGAAGCTAGGGGATGCCCAGCTTTTAACACTTCCTTTGGCCACCAGCTTGATCCCAACCTTGAAAAGCTAGTTTTATGGTAAAGTTCACCTACCATGAAGTGGTAAAGTCAGGAGAAAAATGCATCTGTAAGCTGCATTATTACAGTCTCAGTCAACTCCTTTTCCCCACAACCTCACAAACATCAATCTTCTTTCAACTTTCCACACAGGACACTGTAGGATCTCCTCCATCACCCAGCTGAGATACATGCATAGCAATGATATCTGAACATAACTGTAAGAAAACTTTGATGAAAAATGCTCATGCTAATACTTAAATGAACCTTATTTTCCCCTCAGTTGTACTCATTTAGTCCTTACTGAAAACAGCAGCTTGTTAGTTTTACACGTCTCCTTCTGCCAGTTTCCTATGAGGACTGCAGCCATAGACCACGCAATGCACTAACTACTCCCTATGGTTTGGCAGGGCAACTTCTAAGTTCAAAAGTAGCCTTTTCTTAAGTGACAATCTGGTTTAGTTCTCTGCTCTTTCTTTGCATCTTTCAGCATGCTTTCAGTTTTGTTCTTATATTATTCAAGCTTTTCATCTTGTATTTCCTTTTATTTTAAGCAAGCTAAGCAAAAAACAACACAGATTTTTAAAAGGAGAATTTTTAAAACTGTCCTTTTCAAATTAGGAATAAGGATTTTGTTTGTCTATACCAACCTAGTAATAATTTATTGGTGGATAAAAGACAGGAAAGTTAGAGAACAATCATATTACACAAACCTTGGTCAAAACAAGCTGAGAGATCCGTACCTGCCGTTAGTCTTTCTGTAATGAGACAGCAATGCACTAGGTGAATAGTGTCATCTCCAAAATTAGCTCTGCACATGGTTTAAAGTAGGTAGATAAAGTTATAAAGTAATAATCTCATTGTTCAGTGGACACTATAGATTTTATTCTTTTACTATGTATGCAACCCAGGCAGATGGTTAATATCTTGAAACATGTCCCAAAGGAGAAAACAAATTAAAATTGTGAGGGTTAGAATTACAGTTCTATGTCCCACAAGTAAAATTCTTATTTATTTAGGTTTTTCAAAATATATTTATTGTCTTTCATAAAAACTCGGAAGTAAAACCCAGACCTCAACAGACTCAAATGACCACATTGGGAAAATATGCAGATATTGCATGCAACAACAATGTCAGAACTTGGGCTGTGTGTGGAAGAAGAATATAGAAAGGAGGCAGTAATAAGGAAATTGCCATAGTGATACAAAGAAAACACCAGCAGTCTCAACAACCTGCTTCTTTTTAAGCTAGTGAAGGGAGGTAAGGTTGGCTCTTGATTGTACTCCATGTTTTATGCTGTACAGGAGCTCACAAACATGGACTAAGAAAGACGGTCCCTAGTTTGTGATGGCTCTCAGATCTCTTGGGTTACTTCATATCACCCCACGACTTCAATTTCCCATCCCATATGCTGTATTGACAACAGATCCCAAATTTGTTGAACAAAGTTATGTTATGTAATGGATACATACAGCTATCATCTTCATCCTAAAGGCTCAAATAGTCTCTAGGATGGCCTGAGTCCAAACAAAGAAGTAACCTCAGTATGAACATCCTAAGATGGTTGTAGAAACCTCTGTGAATCAAAGAGAGCAGGTGCTGGTCTGAAACATTTGTAACAGCCTATTATAACGAAGGCATATGCTTCAGCCACCCATACTTGGTCACGTTTCTAAAGTTATTTCTTCCACATGAAATATGCCATGAATTCGAATTCTGCAACTCCCTTTTTTTTCCCTCCCACCTATAACACCTGTGTATTTAGTTTCAAACAATTGTCCTGCATGTATGAAATTATTTTAATCAAGATGCTGACAATACTGATTGAACCAATATAACATAGGGCAAAAACCCCTTGTTTACAATTTAATGTTGCCAATGCTGAAGTCTGTGCTGTCAACTAACTGCTAAAAAGCATCAGGGGAAAACCAATTTTTAAGTAGCTGCACAGGTGAAGGACTTTGTAGCTGCTTGTTCTATGTTCCCTTCCAGGGAAGGATGTTCATCATTAACCAGAAATTTGTTTATATCCTGACAGTCTCATAGACACATTTGAAAAGTAGACATCTCATGGTCAGTAGGGTGAATTGTTATACCACAATGCCACAAAAGACATAGCTGCTAATGCTTAGCAGAAACAAAACAAACAAACACTTGCCCCTAACAAGCAAGCAAAAAACCATCAAAACCCCCAAAACAATAAATTTGTATCTTATAAGCAGTTTCAGAGGGTGAAAAGTCTAGCATATTCTGTCATGAAGATGTGATCAAAATTATTAAAGTACCCTAACCCGATGCCTGTCACCTAGATAGTTGTATGTGCAAGGTTTTAGCCTTTCACACTGACTTCCATTGCATTTTACTTCGCACTTAGAAAACTACAAACACATACAGTTATTTTGGCTGAGGGCGCCTTTCTATACTACTGCAATTGAATCACTTCAAACTGCATCGCTCATTTAACTTCTAGGAGATAAAAACATCTTTCTTCTTCTAACTTGCTCCCTGTGAACTCCCTCGGGAATGGAATGATTGATATTAAAGGTAGGTATATAAGCTACAACCCTTGAATCTAAGGTGAGTTTCTTCAGTGTCTGGAATACAATATGTTTCTAAAAAAAAGGACAGTATTTCATTACAAAAGGTAATGGCTATTTTGGCCAGAAGCTTTATCTGTTGCTCACTATTTGGTTTTGTGAATCACTGAAGAGTGCAAGTCAAACCAAAAGGTTTTAGGTTAAGGTTCCCTTAGGACGTTCAGAAGGCTGAACAGTGCCTGTGAAAGCTTCACAAATGCCTGTAATGAATGTCAGCCTTCTGTAGCAATTGGGAAGTTCTGAATTTTCAAAGCCTCTCTCCTCAATCATTGGAGTAGATAGCACCACAGGAAGCATCTAGAATTGGGTTTGGCATATTCGTAGGCAGCTAAAATGAAGATCACTTTGTCATATATTCTCTCAGCAGCATTAATTACAAGCCTTTTCATCCAAACAAATTTATCATAAAACCCAGTGAAAACTGAGGGGAAACATGAGGGGAAAAAAAAGAATCAAAAAAGTTGAGATTACTAAAACACCTAGCACAACACTGTGTCTCTGACACTGACAACTGGAGGAGCTATTTAAATTTACTGTCTTCCTTTCTCCCATCCACTTCAGTTTATTCCCTAGATAATCCTCAGCATTGACCATCACAGAACTAGGGATGCTAGAGTGTGCCTATTCCCTTTAGTATCTATGGGCCTACTGCCTATGAATTTGTTGGTTTCTTGTTTTTTGGGTATTTTCTCTTTAATAATTTTATATTATATGCGTTCACAAGCTCTTATGGCAAAAAAAAAAATCTACATTTGTATTTCTGTTGGAAAGTACTTTTCTTCTGTTTTAAGCCAATCCCCTCCATGCCACAGAGCTTCAGTACTAGCCCTATGTTAAAACTTCACTCATCTTTTCCACTAGTCTTGTGCTCAAAATGAGTAATCCCTGCCATGCTAGAGCTCAAAGACAGCTGCTTCCCCTTCATCAATTTAGTGGCCCCTCTCTGCTCCTCTACTAGCCTTCCTAGGGTATGGAAACTGGCCCTGCACACACCTGTCAAGATTTGGGCACATCATTGTTGCACACCACAGAAAAACATGGAGCAGACGCTCTGTCTTATTCTCAACACCCTTCCTGATGATGCCAAACATTTTAACAACTTTTTTGACTGGTGTTGCTACAAACAAATCTGATGATATTAGGGAATTGTTGATGATGACTCTAGGACCTTTACAAGTGTAGCACTGTCAAAATCCTAGTTGAACTCTCCTAGGGTGACATACATGAGATAGTTTTTGTTTGTAGTAGTCTGTAAGTAGAATTGCAATCTGTGTTCACTTTGGCTCTGGTTTCCCTTGCCAGATGAATGAATTCAAATGAAAACGTGATGCCTGACACAGCAATGCTGTCAGGAAAGATAGTTGCAGTGCCACCTGCCTTTGTGTCCTGCTAGAATTAGCAAGATACACCATACAGGTATTGCACAAAGATGAGACAAAGTACTTCAGGATTGGCAGTGTCAGGCAGACAGGTCTTGATGATGCAGGTTTAAGAGTCAATGACAGACCTTTCATTAACTGTCAACAGCTTTCTGTATTTTCCTCTTTGAATTACTGAGCACAGCTAATACATTAATATATCACATATATATTGCAATAGTTTTCAAGTTACCATCTGTAGAGATTGAAGATATAATGCTGTTTCAATTTCAATATTGTAGTCTTTTCAGTGTGTTATTTTGAAATACATTATGCTTAATATTTCTGTCTTCTGATTGTCAGTTGGGCTGACTGAGTATTCACCTTGGATCACACTAAAATGTCAATAACATGGTATTTTCCCTCCAATACTATTTAGCTCCACCTCCTTGCTTGCTGTTAATCCTTTTTTGTCATTAGGAACAGAATCACAAAGAAGATTAATTCCTTTTACTAGAGTGAAAAAAATACCACCTTTTCAAAAGGTCACTGTTTATAGCATTATTATAACTTTTTACAATCTAATCACTGAATAGCAAACTAAACCCATCTAAAAGAAAATCTGATTCAAGGTATTTATATGGTGTGCATTACCAAAGCATCCAATGATTTAACTGTTTCCAGAATGGCTGAACCCATAGAGTCACATCATAATTACAGCAACTACCGGAGGATTATCTACCCCCCTACCCGAGGCTCATCAAAAAGTACTATGAGGGTGAAAAAGCAATCCAACAGCTGAGCTGAGTTAAGAAAGGTGGTCTCTGTAAGATACGTTAAGATGTTCAGATGCATCAGCCACAGCAAAAAAGCTGATAATGAGGAGCAGGAGAGAATTCTAAGTTGAAATGAACAGAACAGAAACCTCTAGGTAGTGCAGATGGGTCTTCGGCAGGAGAACCAAGGTTTTGAGAAAGTATTGACTCGTTTTTGCACAGCCATGTGAAAAAGCTGAAGCCCAGGGAAAAAGTGTCTGGGCATGGTGCCATGTCTTCTTGAGCTCAGAGGGCAGGCTGGCAGCCTATACTTCTAAGTCACAACAGATTTCTCTTGACAGCATCTCTGTGAAAATGGAGTATTATTAATTCTCTCATTTTAAGAAGGCTCAATCTTACTCTCCTCGGGGTTTAAGGAAAGGCTGCAGGGAAATATGATTAGGATCTTATATTTTATTCAGTTCTGAATAAAATTTCCTATTTAAACTAGGTCTCCCAGGATGTAAGATCTGCAGGGGTTCATGGGGAGCTTGGTTTTGGTGGAAGAAAGGGAAGATGGAGGAAGAAATCTCCTGAGTGTTTTTTCATTCAATCCTCAGAGAGAAAAACTGGCATTGATTTTGGTTTGTCTATTTGGGAAAAAAAAATAATTGTTGTGTTCTACTACATTATTTCAGCTTCAGAACTAAGTTGCCCCCCTTCTTTATCTATAAATACCTATCCTTTGATTTTTCTCAATATCAACAGTTTGTGCAGAAAAAAAATCAACTCAATGCCTTAAGAAAACAGAATGACAAGGGAGAATTTAAAAATGCACATATACAAAGAATGTTTTACAGAATAAAACAATGTTATTCTTCACCATCAACAAGAACAGAAAAGTATCTTGCAAAGGAATTTTATCCCTCTCCTACCTCCAGAGCAACACAAAGCACTGATGAATATCCTTAGTGGGTACTTGATCTCTGCAGCTGCCCTGCTGCAGTACTGACACTTCCTCAGAGAAGCATTTCCTCCCCAGATGCACTGATCAACTTACACAGGGGCTGATTCAGCTGTCCCAATTTCTGAACTACATTCTGGATATCTGTCACAGTAGTTAGAAGTAACTTTTTTGCTTTATCCATAGTTACAATAAATAGGACCAGGGATCACAGAATCACAGAACTGTGGAACCGTTTAGGTTTGAAGGGACTTTTAGAGATCAGCAAGAGCAATCTCACTGACATGGGAAGGGACATTTTTCACTAGCTAAGATTGTTCAAAGCCCCATCCAACCTAATTTTGAATAGGTCTAGGGATGAGGTATCCATAATTTCTATGGGTAACCTGTTCCACTGTCTCACCAGCCTCATTGTAAAAAATGTTCTCCTTCTATCCCATCTAAATCAAGCTTCTTTCAGTTTAATCCATTCCCCCTTGTCCTGTCACTCCAGGCCTTGGTAAAAAGTCTCTCTTGTAGGCCCCTTTTGGTCCTGGAAGGCTGCTAGAAGGTCTCTCTGGAGACTTCTCCAGGTTGAATAACCCCAATTCAGCCTGCTCTCATAGGAGAGGTGTTCCATTCCTCTGATCATTTTTGTAGCTCTCCTCTAGACCACTGAAACAAACTCAAGTTTGTTTTGTACTGGGGACCCCTAAGCTGGATGCAGTACTTCAGCTGGGATCTCATGAGAGCAGAGCAAAGGGAGAGAATCACCTCCCTTGACCTGTTGGTCACACTTTTTTTATGCAGTCCAGGATACAAATGGCTTCCTGAGCTGCAAGTGCATATTGCTGGCTCATGTCTAAAGTGTTTGGAAGAACGCACAGAATGTGAAGAAGTTTGTGCTCTTTTAAAAACAACAGCAACAATAATTTCCATAAATACTCTAGTACGAAATTATTCTAGTTTCCAAATCCTATTTAGGTGCAAAAAGAATGAACTATATTGCTTTCAGCTGCAACTGAAAGAATTAACTCAGAATTAACTTAAATGCTAAAAGTATCCACAACTTGTCCCAAGAGTCAAGTGCATATGTCAATGAACAGCTATGGACACCTCAGTAAACCTAAGGTTTAACTGAAGTGCTAGATGCTACAATGAAACATTCAACTGAATAAATTTACTGTGAAGTTTTATCTTCCAGACATTTACAGCTCAGTGAAAAACTTCATCCAAATAAAACCATGTATAGTTGTAAATTCAGAAGTTACATTACAGAGGAAGCAGTCAGATGTTTCTCTGATAAAGGGAAATAACCCTATCAATTCTGCTTAATCCTACAAAGAAAACTACCTAATCCAATGTCATGCTTTGAGATAGCCCCAAAATCTAAATTCCCTAGTCCTAGCCCCATGTCACGTCTCAATCCAATGTGAGATGGGTTTTTTTGCAGACAAAACACACCAGACTCCAAATGGGGGGAAAGGGAATATATATTACAATGACTGTACAAATAAATACTACAATACATTATATACATGATCACAACTATCTCTACCATGACATAAGTATTTACAATGGATCGGATCTCTTCTCCCCTCCAAATAAAAGTCTAGGAGGGAAGAAGGACAGATCCCTTCCACATTTAGGGCAGCAGTTCCTCTTCTGTCTTCCATGCAGCAGTTGCAACTGGATTGTTGTAGCTGGATCTCTGTTCAATACACACAAGGGGGTCTCCAAGCCCCTCGGCTCTCCTTCGACTCCAAGTGAAGGCCTCACCTGTGGGCTGCCAGCAGGGACAAGACTCGCGTCACCACAGGTATATCACGAAATGCAGGGGCATCTTCGTGAAAGTCCCTTCCTCAGGGGATTCACCCCTGAGTCAGAACATCTTGGGCAGCTTTCAGTTGAAAGTCTTTGCCTCAAGAGTTCTACCAGAGCTCCTGTGCTCTGTCTCAACTGCCAACGTGGCAGCAGCAGCGGGGGGGAAGCAAGGTCACCCCCCTCTGCATTCCATCTGGCCATCCCAGTCCAGCTCTGGGACGTCTTTGAGCTGCTTAGCTCCTCTCTCTCCGGTGCTGCAGCGTTCCAAAACTCCTCTCCAAAATAGGAGTCCATGTCCCTCCTTTCTCAGAGGTCTCAAGGGAGTTTGGGGGGTCTGGTTCAGTTCTTACCCCCAAAACTCTGTATCTCTGCTGCTGACTCTCTTTTCTCGGCTCTCCTTCCAAGAGTCCTCTCTGCAGTGCTGCATGCCTCTGTTGCTTCATCTTATCTCTTCTGGCCCTGTGTCACCATTTCTCCGGTCAGTGCTGGTCTGTCACTACTCCTGCCGCTGCCCAGGGTGGAGAAAACATCTCCCAGCATAACTACAGACACTTAGCTCAGTCTAACACTGTTCCAAGTCTCTGCAGTCCCCCCAGCCGGGGGCTGGGGTGGGCCAGAGCCCCAAGGGGCTCAGAACCCCTTTCCTCGTGGTGTCAGAACATGGCTACCACTTCTACCACCAAACTACAACCCGTCTCTTACGGTCTGGTTGTGGTATGTTTATATTTCACAGGAGCGCAGATTGGTTCAAATCTCCAATGTCACCACCCCTTGGGGGTTACCACTTTTTCTTAGCTTCAGGGGGAAAACCTGGTTCAAACCACTACATCCAATTAAAAAGAAACACCAACTTACTTATTAATAAATGCCTCTAAAAAGTTCATAATATTCTGTGGTGACAGTATGTTCTCACCAATAATCTACACTACAAGCTATTGTAGTGTAGACCTATTGAATAGAATACATTTCAACTGACACAGCTATGTTCACAGCCTGGAATGTTAATATTTGTAAATATTAGGGCCTATATATGACACCCCAAATGTCACAGGAAAAACTCTTTTCACATACAGACACTTAATTTATATGGCAGCCTCCAAGTCCTGTATGATTTTTACTAGAGAGAGATTCAACCAAGCAATAATGTGGAACGTGACAGGTTTTACAAGAAATAACAATAGCTCATAGCACTTTAATAACAAGAAGTCTGCTATAGCTAATAGAAATAGTAAAGGGAATATATAATCAGCATTTAATTAAAGCACTTGAAGTTCATACAGGATTAGAGTCAAGAGTCCTGATTTGGCAAAATCACGTCCTCAGATTTTTCTAATGCCAAGTAATCCAGGTCACACCTACCACACCATCCACCAAGAACACAGAATACCCTAATGCCCAGTTTAGTGAAGACTCAAGAAGGCTGGGAAACTAGACCAAATATCAGCTTCTCCCTCCTGAAGCTCTCTCTGGGACCTCTCCATCTAGATCCCTGTGCACTCTTAAAAGGTATTGTACTCATACTACAGTACTCATTAAAGGTATTGTAGCATCTATTCTCATCAGCCTTGAAAGGAAACTGTGACTTTCCCCCAGATAACCAGGCACTAAATGTTTATGTAGAAGGGAAGAAAGTTAAAACCTCAGCTTCACTGCTAACTATAGGCATTGCAAATGCATAAGAAGATACCCTCAAAAAACACAAAATTTGATTCAATGTTTTTGGTTATTGTAACAGTGACTATGGGGACCAATTTATTTATCTTCCGCTTTTTGATCCATTGGAGTCCATTCCCCTACATAGAATCACAGAATAGTTTGGGTTGGAAGGGACCTTTAAAGATCAACTAGTCCAATCCCCGTGCAATGAGCAGGGACATTTTTACCTGCATCAAGTTGCTCAGAGCCCCATCCAACCTAACCTTGAATGCTTTCAGGGACAGGGCATCCATCACCTCTCTGAGCAACCCAGTCCAATATTTTACCACTATCATTGTAAAAAATCTCTTCCTTGTATCTAATCCAAATAAACTCTTTTAAGTTTAAAACCATTACCCCTTGTCCTATCACTACACACCCTGATAAGAAGTTTGCCCCCATTTTTCACATAAGCCCCCTTTAAGTGGTGAAAGGCTTCTATAAGGTTTCCCTGGAGCCTTGTCTTCTCCAGGTTCAGCAATGCCAACTCTCTCAGCTTTTCCTCATAGGAGAGGTGTTTCAATATGTTTGCAATAGATGATGTTCCCTACAATAGGCATAAAAAATAATTTGTTGCATTTGAATTTAAAGAGTAAATACCAAAAACACAGGTACTGACAGGTCAGAAAATTAGTGCCTCTTTGGGAACTTATGCACTCAAGACATTATTAATGCAGCTCAATTCATAAACTATGAGCAGATGAGCTGACAGTCTTCATGTCACTCGATTCTTAAAAGACAGGTCAAGACAACTCCTGTGGGTCCTCTAGTCTCAACAAGTAGGGAACCAGGACTGCAGGATGCACCGTGGCGTCTTGTGGACTGTAGGAAGAACAACCAAGTAGTGGCACAACTGTCACAATTCAGTCACAGGATCAGTGATTCTGTGCTTTGATTCTTTTTTAACTGCTAGGGAAGGAGGCAAACCTGTTACTATTTCTGTGCTCTCATTTCCACTACCTAACCTCTCATATAAGCCAATTTTTTGCTTTATTCATTTTACAGTAGTACAGCACAAAAAGATAATTATTTAGCTGGAACATCTAGCTAATAGATTTAAGTGGTACGTATTGGCACAAAGGCTTTTGGAATAGAGTTATATCAAGTAAATCTACAGCTAATATGATCCCTCAAGAAACAGACGGTAAGTGCAGGCACTGCAGCTTGTCTGAGAGCTTATGAAAATATAGCCTTAACCAAACAGATGCATGGAAGAATGACAGAGGAAACAAGGCATCCCAAAGAGGACTGATGGTAGGCCTTAGAAACCACTGGCAATTATGCAGGAAAGAGTGGTGGGTGGCACCCAGGGCTGCCCTAAGTGATTTACCAAATGAATGGCTACATATTCCTGAAACACACAGACAAGCTGCCAAGGCAACTTTTATGCTCAAGGAGGAGCCATATGTCCCCAAAGAGCTGAGAAGAGACTGTCACCAACCCCAGAGAAGGTACAAAGGGCATTCATTAGTAACTAAGGACTCTCCTAGAATTTCTCAGTGGATACCAGAAAACATATTCTCCAGCTAAAGCCAAAAAAGCTTCTCAGATTTTCCTGGACTCCTTCTGACTTCTGCCCTGTGCCGCCTGCCCACACTAGACAGCTCCGACCAGATGACAAGTGACTAGATGGCTCCAAGAAAAAGAATGTTGGAGACTGGGCACAGGTATGGTTCTCATCCATGGTCCCAGCTGGGTATCCCATTCTGCACTTTGAAGTAAATTGAAAATTGCCTTCACCTTTAATCCCAAAAAGCTGCTCTTGAAACTTTCTAACAATAAAAAGTTAGCTGAGGTGCTCGAATGAGATAATTTGTATTAAAATATTCCTAAAGAGATGAATTCACACTTCTAAGAAAGGAAAAAGTGAAACCAAAGAACAAGGAAAATTTACCTCAGTTACTTAAAAAGGAGCAAGACAATTTCTCAGTAGAAACTAATCCAAAGGATATCGGTATATGTGAGCACTGGTAGTTTTTGTATGGGTCTACATATCCAATGTACAGAAGCAGTCTACCAGACTGGAAAAACACTAACAAAAAAAGGCAAAAAACCGAGAAAAAAAAAAGATCGAGAATTTCGTAAGAGGCCACTGACCCAAAACTGAAGAAATTTGAAAAAAAAAAATAGAAAAAGTCACATGAAGATGGAAAAGTGTAACTCAGGGTAAATACAAAGTTACAGCAGACTGTTATAATTCTAGAGGTCAATGGGCTGAAATCAAAGGCTGAGACAACACTCTTTCTATGAAAAAAATCTCATGGTCAGACTCTATCTTTCCCTCCCTTCTCTGTACATAAAAAAAAAAAAAAACCAAAACAAAATCCACTGAAAATACACAGACTAACTGTATAAGAAACAAAGACTTGTACACAAATAAGGACTTTTAGCAAGTGTGTTGTTTCCTTTTGGCACAGAACAAAGTGGTTTTGTTACTACACAAGGCTACATATCCAGTGAGGTTACAATTCTTTGAAAATATTTTGTCTTTATACAACTATATTATTCAGAGGAATTAGTGCTTGATAACATTCTACTTGCACTGAATATGCTCCCACCTTTTATCACCCCCGTGCTGAGGTAAATTGTGGGTGCTGTGGAGGGAGCTAGGCTCTCCCTGCTGCTCCCAATGCCTTGTTGCTGGCATGTGGGATTGTGTGGAGAAAGGTAAGACCAACCTCAATGGATAAGAAAAGAGGTCAGACCATAGCACATCAGTGTTGAATTCTGTATAAGAAAAAGCAAAGAGAAATTTACTCAAAATGCCACTTCCATCTGGTTGAATATTGCAAAGTATACGCATCAGAAAGTGGAGTGTAGATGTAGTTAGCTACTGAGGTAAAAACAGCTTTTCCTTTTTTCCCTATGTATTCATTATGCCCATACCAGTCCTTTTATGGGAAGGACTGGCAAGAAGATAATTTACAATGCAGGGCATCACACATCCAAAAATGGTCCAGAGGTATACCCTGAGCATCACGCTGTAACCGTGAGCACTGCCAGCAAAGGGACACTGATGCTGCTGAGGAAGCATAGGGCACTCATCACATTAGAGAGCATCTAGGATGCTACAAGACTGTATACACGCTTCTGTCAAAATGAACCCTTGACACCGTCTCCTTCAGAGGGCAGGAAGAGGAGGTACCACTAGTTTGGTATAGTTTTTTCCACTCACAGATGGGGACAGAAAGCTTGGATACTCGGTGAAGCTAAGATAAGTAATTTCATTTTACAGGAGATAAAAAAGCTGAGGTGAAGCAATATGCATTGCTGAGAAAAGAAACCCACTTGATGTGGAGAGTTCTTCTGGCCTTCTGAAGAGATACTTCTTCCTTCACTGCCCCAAAGACAAAGACTTGTTTCTTAGTCATATCTCTCTGGTTAAGAACTCAGGCTTTAAAAAATCTTCCAAGAATTCTTTAAGTGAACCACTTTTCTGCAGTGCCACAGGGGTTGTGCACACACAAGGCCACTTACCCAGTACCGCTGATAAGCAGACTTTCAATCAGACACCCCTTGGAACAGATGTTCCTTTGTTTTCAAAGTAGCAACAATTCTTCTGCACTTTTGGCACCATATGCACCAAAAGTGAGAAAATCAAAGCAGTAAGTGGAAAACCAAGCCTTTTCTGAAAGCACTTTCCCTCGAAGAGAACATTTCTACTATTTCAGTTGTGTGTCTGTTCTCATCCAGGCCAGCCTGGCAATGGGTGTAGCTCAAGGAGAGCTCACCAGTGGGCTAGGCCATGCCAGGGGCAGAAGCTGCAACAGTGACACCTCTGCCTCTGCAAAGTCCCTGCTGGGTGTTATGGGGCAGCCAGTCTCATACGCTGTGCGCAGCTAAAATGGTCAGTGACAAATGAAGAAAGACAGTTCATGTGCATATGGTGTACAACAAAAACTAGATCCTGGCCTACATCATTTCCTTTTGCATCTGTTTAACTTGGATCTATCTAGGTTTGATCAACTAATCTGGGGATTTTGTTTATATCTGAAAACAACAGGAATGAACAATCTCTTGAGATGCAGCTGCTCATCAGCACATGTACTGCATTTAGGAACATTATTTAGTCAGAGCTTAACTTGCAGAGAAATGCAGAAAACATGTGATTGAAGGACTTCAAAATGTTGTGTCACAGAAGAGCTTTATTCCTACCCTTAAAACTCCAAATCACAAAAGCTTCAGTGTTCTGTCAACACTCTCTCTGTGTTTGTCTTTGCCTTATCATTCCATCCCAATGCAAAAAGCACTGGTCAGCAGCTTCTTTGTCAATAATTTGGCAAATGTTGTTCTCTAAAAACTAAGTCAAAAGGGTAAATGCAAACAAATATTGGTTTCTGTTCTGTAAATAAACTGAGCTATTCAGTTCTGCTTTGAACTAAAGAAACCCACAGCAGTAGCAAACCCAAAGAGTAGCTTTTATGTGACAGAGTACGACTTCAGACAAACTACATTCTTCATTTTATTGACTGTACTTGATAAGACTATTCTGACATCTCAAAAAATAAAATTAAATTGAATTTAATGCTGTTTAATTTAGTATTGCTACATACATATTTTTGTTTGTGAACAAATAAAAAGGCCTTGGACATGGAGATACACTCATACGGGAAGATAAGAGATGAAACAGAAAAGCACATGTATGATGTCAGATTTTTTTTTTAAGCTATAGATAAGCAGCAAGTTTAGATTGAATTAATAGCATACAAACTACAAGCAGTAAACCTCACAGAAGCATACTTCCTGCACAAAACTAGCATATTCTAAGAATAGGTTTCTTTATGTCTTAAGCAAATATCAATTTGTAACATTAATAATTCACATATAACAAAATAACATTCTATTCCTCAGCAGCAGGATCTTTCCCAGGACTAAAACATTTATCATTATTTGATCATCCAACCGAACCGAGATGAATTAGCAAAACAGAAATCCTAATTAGAAATGTGCCTGATACGTATTTTATTTTCCACAGATAACAGAAATATACTGCTGATAGCACATTTTAGTGTAATTGTTCTTCTCACAGAAGGTTTTAAAATAAATGGAAAAAAAAATCCTAAAAGATATTCTTCCTTAGACATTCCAAGCACTGGTCACATAAATCACAAAACGGGGCAAGGAAGCACGATCAATATTTGTGCAATCCATTTATAAGTACAGATATCTGTCTTTTGTTATATCAATGTGCTATGCAAAATGCTGTGTTTCCAGGACATATCTGTGGCTTCTATCACTATACTACACATTCAGAAATAAACAACAAGTTTAAGCCTGATGTATGTAAAAACATGCTTTCAAATACAACTTCTACAATATTAGCCACCAGCTGGTAACAAAACTTATAATCAAGTGAATTTACCTTACCTAGATTTTATATGACTACCAATTATTTCATTTTTAAAAAATATTATGTACTTTTTATATTTAGCTATATTCATTATTAATGGATTAAATGCCTTATATATGCTGAAACACACACATAGCATCAGATGAAAAATACATAAGAGTTTATGGTGAAGAAAATACCTACCAGATTTCAATCTCTTAAAAAAGTCATTACAATGAATTATTGAAATGTGAAAATAAATAGATATTCCTACCACAAATTTTATCTTGACCAATTTCGCTCCCACATATTCCTGTTTGCCACTGAATCAATTTCACACTTACTCACCTCCCTGTCTCTGTGATGTGGTTTATTCATTGGTTTGATATTGCCATAGCAACTCTGCAACATGGAAACATGTTAGCCGAGCAATGCCGCTCACCTCACACTAGATGGTGAATAGCTGCCTGGTGCATATAACATATTTTAATGTATATTGATCTCTGCTTCTTACTATTAAGCTACTGGTTTAACATCACTATTTTTAACTCTGTATATAGCAATCTTTTGGCATAACCTTCACAGTATTTAATTTGTAGTGGTCTTGGCTTGATTACAAAAATTACATACTACCTCAAATTTAAAGCTAGAATATATTTTGACTGTAAGTCCAACTACTGCATTTGGACACACTTGATCAACCAGAAAAATAAACAGCACTACTCTCAACCCCAAAATTCAGGGCTTCCCCAGCATTCCTGCATTTTTGCCTCCTGTAAGCAAGCATATGCAAATCACAAATCAGACCGTGCTAGCATGGGAGCACACACATGCTCAGTTTAAGGAGCTTTCCCATCAGATCATGTGGCCTGGAGAGAGTAGAGACCCTCTCCCTCCCCACCATGCCTCCCTAGGAAACCAGCAAACTGGCTGGTGGCTAGTACGTGAGAGGGACGGTGCTTTGTCTCCAGAAGGGATGCAGGGTTGAGCCTGTCAGAAGGCAGGCAGTGATGCTTCCGCAGCTTCTGCTTCCCACAACCTTCCCACAATCAGTGGGGACTTGCAACGTATTCTGAATTACTAAATGGACACAGTATGTCTCCTCAGTTTGTATAAAATGAAACTCGAAGCAAAACAACACATGAGAACAAAAGCAGGATCTCTGGTGCAGCAAGCAACAGAGTCTTTAAAACTCCAAAGTCTATCACATCAATACTATGCAAATCAGGGCATCCCCAAACACAGATTTGGATCATGGTGAGGAGACTAGGCAACCATCCAGGGCAATAGTATGAGTGGGAGCCGAAACTGTCTCACTGAATGAGTCTTTATCTTCACAAGTTGGCAACTACTTCACAACTGTGCTTACTCACAGAGGAAACACTTCTGTTGGAACTAGGTTGCACCACAGCTTGACCTAAATGGTTTCTAAGATGAGAAGTTTATTTGCCCTCAGACACTTGGACAAGCCCCATAAAACACCGAGGTTCTGACCACACTTGACACAGAAAAGCAGCATGGAGACTAGTAATACCTTCAGACTCAACACATCTCTGAATGCAGTAACATACCAGGACACTTCCTTCTACCTACCTAATAACATCACCACTGTTTCAGTTCTCACTGTGCCTAAGCTCAAAAGTTAAACACTGCTTTAGCAGCCTTAGGCTAAGTGTAAAACACATCTGTGAAACAGTTTCACAGCTGAAATTCAAGTTACTGCCACCTTACTATAACACACAAAGGTATGTGATCTGAGATGTACCACATCATCTCTGCATGGACTTGTGACAAATAGTTATAATTTCTTTCTCCTTCAGGTCTGAAACCAGCATTTTGGTTGGGGATTTATTTATCTTATATCAAGGAAAAGGTGTTGAATAAAAGGGAAGATGGAAAAAAGTATTTTTGAGTACAAGGTGTTTCAGTTTCTGACTACGCTCTCCAAGTAAACACAAGAGTTATGAAAACTGCTGTAAAATAAATTCCATCATGCCTCAACAGCAAAAAACCAGCATGAATTGTGTACAATGGGCAAATGGGTTTCTATTACTATTTCCTGTAACATGGTTTTGATTTTTTCCTCAACCAAAAAAAAGTTATTGCAAATTCCAGGAGACAATATACAATCAGCAATGATACTACAATAGGTGTTTCCACTGAAAGCATCGAGAAGCCAGCTTTGGTGCAGGGGGTGAGCGGGAGCCCTGGGGATCAGGTCAAATAGGGGCGATGGATGGGAAGGAGGATACTAAACAGGAAAACAATTCATATCTATACACTGCTAGGAAATCAGAGTTTTCTGCTTATGGACTACTCTTACAGTAGTGCAAATAGCTAGTGATTGCTCTCCTAACAAAATTTCTGATGGCTCTATGCTTCCAGGCAACTTACAATATTAATTCTATTTATATATTTAGTTTTAATTCTCTTTATATATTTAGTTTTCTCTTTGACAAGTAAGGAGCTCAAAGAAGGTGCTAAAAAAAGAATTACATTCTGCCTAATGTGAGAGGTTATTTCATCTAAATACACAATTTCTAGTGACCTTTGCTGGAACTCCTACAGTTAGTACACTGCAAACGCATCTAAGTAAAGTAAAACATTAGCAATTTGTCTGCTGTCAGTCATCTCTTTCATCCTCTCAGTAAAGTATTTAATTCTTCAGATCGCATTGCCATTAAATGCTTTCATCTGATGGACTATAAGCAGGGGCCCAATGGGAGCTATCTGTGCATACAGGGACTACAAACTCATGGCCAAGAACAGGGCATGAATACTTGGAGATACTCAGCATCATTCCCAGAGACATGTGTCCCATGAACACAGTTTGAAAAACAACGAATAGGACAGTAGCACTAGTACAGCTTCCACATGAATGCTTAACCTTTAAATAATCCCAAAACTATGAATCCACAAATAAAACCAAATCCAACTTAACAATAAACAAATCTAAATGTCACTAGCAGCCTACTCTAAATCTATATGAAGGTTCATAAGGGACACTGAAATGCCACTCTCACTTCCCTTTCGCTTCCCAGGTTTCAGCAATGGCACAAACTTCTCCAAAGCAGGTTCTTCCCATGGACTAAAGTTCTTTATGAACTGCTTCAGCATGGATCCCTTCCACACGGTACAGTCCTTCAAGAACAGTCTACTTCAGCATGGGGTCACAAGTCCTGCCAGCAAACCTGTTCCAACATGGGCTCCTACCTCCAATGAGTCCACAGTTCCTGCCAGGAACCTGCTCCAGCACAGGCTTTCCATGGGGTCACAGCCTCCTTTGGGTATTCACCTGCTCTGGCATGGGGCTCTCCATGGGCTGCAGGTGGATCTCTGCTCCACTACAGACCTCTATGGGCTGTAGGGGCACAGCTGCCTCACCACAGTCTACACCACAGCTGGCAGGGGAATCTCTGCTTTAGCAGAGCACCTCCTTCCCCTCCTTCTTCACTGACCTGAGTGTCTGCAGGGCTGTGTCTCTCACATATCCTCACTCTTTTGGCTGTTGTTCCACAGCAGGTTGTTTTTTTCTTTTCCTCTTCTTAAGGATGTTATCCCAGAGGTACTGCCACCATCACCATTCGGCTCAGCCCTTGTCCAGCACCTGGTCCCCACTGGAGCCAGCTGGCATTGGCTCTGTCAGACAAGGGGAAAGCTTCTGGCAGCTTCTCATAGAAGCTGCCTCTGTAGTCCCCCTTTTATCAAAATCTGGCCATGCAAACCCAATGCAACTGCTAGAATAAGAGTAACATTTGAGTTACTTACGAGACTGTAACACTAATTCCAAATCACAGAACCATCATACACAAGTGCAGCAGCACAGTCTTGCTTTTGCTAAGGGCAGATGTCACCTTTGGGGAACCCAGGATTCTCTCCAGACTTGGCATTTCCCAGGGCCAGAAACCCACAGATGCAGTAGATGTTTCACAGACCTTAGTCTTAAGGGATACACAGTCACATTAGAATGGTTTGACAGCTTTGGGCTCCATAAAATGCCAGGAATCATTTTTAGTTATCTCCACCTTCTGAGCAAAGCCACACCTCAAAAACCATTTTATATCCAGTCATATCTGCAACATGGGCTGCCAGTCATACTATTCTGAAGTAAAATAAAAAAAATATAACATAATCTCAGTTTCAATTTCAGTTATTTTTTAGTTTAGACCAAATGAGATGAATGACAGCTCTGATTTTACATGAATTGTCCAATCCCTACATATAATTTCTTTAAAATGCACCCATGGGTACCTTTGTATTCTTCCAGCAGAGATGCAGCTCTGTACAAATGGAATTTAACTTGCTGAGACTCTCGGGCATTTATTCTGTAAAAAACAGCAAATATATCTTGAGATTTGTAAAACACACTGGAAGAAAAGCATTCAACAATTTGAGCAGCCTTTTTTCTTTTTTTTTAAAATCAGTGGACAGTATTGCAACAACAGAAAATTAGCTTGATAAAATGGGTGGTTCAAACAGACAAATTAGGTTGTCAGCAAATAAACTGATGCCAACATAATCAATCATCAAGTCACACCAGGCAAGCTGTGCAAGCAGAAAATTAAGAGATTGCAAGTTAGTCCCTACCCAGTAACACTGTTGGCTATATCTTTATTTGTATTTAAAGATCTTTATTAGAGTTGCTATTTTAGGCTTGACATATATTGTTATGACATTATATTGGTTTTGATTGATTGTACCCTTCTCTCTTGATCAACATGAACCAACACAGACATGCAATGGACTGTCTTTAATGGCCCACACGTATTTATTATATCATCAAAGATTACCACCACTGCATAATGTGGTGTTGCTTAAGATCTCATAGCCCTTTTTCTTCTTCTTTTTCTTTTTTTTTTTTAACAGAGTCCGCTAGGGCAAACTGAATCCTGTTTATCTTTCCTCACTAGATCAGGTCTTCCAAACTTCTACTTTCATATCTTTATTCCCTTACCTGTACATGCTGGCAACAGAATAGCATTATTAACAAAACAAATGAAGAAAAGGCTATACTGTTTCACACTTATGTTTGTCAATTCACAACATTAAATAGGCCTTTAAAATGAAAGGGTACTTTTTCCTAAAATCACTTAGTACTTTATAATTTGTTTATATACCAAATTAATATGAAATTAGTCTGAAAAAATATACCTCCTCATATAGTTGAACTTGACACAATAATTAGACTAGTATGTTTGGCATCTAGTGATGACTAAACACAGAAGACTAACTAAAACCAGTTGTTGTTAAAATAATGAAAATATCTATAAAAACCAAGAGCCATCAAAACCAAGCCTAATTTTCTTCAGGCATTAAACAAGATAACGAAATAGATAATGTAACAGGATCACTACTTTGTATTGTTAGCGTTTTCCCTACAGCTTCATTCCTTGTGTTTCTGTCAATGGCTCTGTTTATTAGTCATTTATCAAATATATATTTCTATTTGTGCTTTGATGTGGTGAAGTTGTTACATTGATTCCAATACATTGAAATGAACATCTAGCTTTGCTATGGCACAGTTAATATGATTTGACTCACCATGCTAAAGTTGTGGGATTCTGATTGCCCCTTATAACATGGTGAATGTGCCCAGTATCTCTTTAACCCACCTAGGGCCTAATCAGTATCCACAGATGAAATATGCTGAAAGCATTACTCAAATCAATTTGCCAAAATCAGCCCATTTGATACCTCCTCTGATTTAAAGTAATGGATCTGGTCTGAGCACTACTATAGAAGGAGTTTACTTGTGGAATACCTACCCAATATGGGCAAGACTAAAATTCAACTTTACTCCACAAACAAATTTAGCCCATAAAGAAGATTCTACTAATACACACTCATTGTTTGGAAGTAGCTATACCAGCACTAAAAACAGATATTCTTTGCAGTTGTTTTGAGTTGAGTGAATCATTATTTGTATTTCATAATCGACATATTTAGCCCTCTTAGGGGCAGACAGCTGACAGACAAGGCAACCAAAGCCAGGCAGAAAATACACAAGGTGGATAACAGGCAAGGAAGAAATTGCTAAATACACACTAGCAGCTGAGCAATTGGAGGGACTGATAAGAGTACCAAGCAATCAAATGGTATCAGATAAATTCCTGACTCAAAATTATTATCCCTGCTACAGATCTGTTACTAAAAAGAGAGGCATTGTAAAATATGAGGTTATACCACTCTTCCACAATTGCACAACTCTAATTTAAAGCACAATTTGGATTTAATTAAATTTTTTTGTTCCTGTGTATAGTTTCATCTATTCAGAAACCCTAGCCTGCTGTTTGCTCCAGCCAACTCTTTACATTCTAACCTTATGACAGGAATAAACCTTTAAAAAAAGCTTTTAAGGCAACACTCCACAATTTAACACAAAAGCAGATCCTTAATACATCATTATTTATAGGAAAGAAAGTGGAGAAGTACCTGTTTCAGAGTTAGCCTCTTAACTTTACGAACTGCTAGGCTTCTTTAGGAGACAGAGAAAGTTCCACAGAAGTCTTGGATTTCTATCTGTCTTCCTAAAAACTCATCACCAATGAAAAAAAAGCTTTTTAGGAAACCATGCACACATGTTCTTCCAGGTAAAGTGGCCAGGAAATGCCAGAGCCCCTGAAATGCTGCTAAACAAGAGCACACAGTTGGTCATTGCAAACTAGATGATCTAACATGTTTTTAAAAATAGCATTTTTTGCTATTGGTAAAACCACTGATTCTTGTGCTTTTAAGACATTCCTTCCTCATAAGAGAAAGGAAATACAGTAGAGCTAGTGATACTCCCTTCTGCACCTCACCTACAGAAAGAAATATTTGATTCTGGATCTGGCCTTTATACGATAACCAAAAGAGATCACATTTGTGCTGCATTTTTTGTTCTAATTAGAGACAGATTTGTCTGGTTTTGTCTGAAAGAAAAAAAGCATCTAATTTCACACAAGCTGGATCCAGCATCACCATAGTTTTTATAGTCCACTTTAACAAATAAGATTTTTCCTGGAATCTGATGAGACAAAAAGTTCTCTCCCTTTGACAAACACGGATATTTCTCTGCATACTGATTATTTTTTTCCATCCCCCCTGCAAGTCCTAAAGCTATACATAACACTTTTGAGGTAGTACGTTACCAAGGCAACTCATGCAGCTCATCATTATCTAGACCTCATTATTAAAAGATTGATTTTGGATGAATAGGAATCTTGTAACAGGGTGAGCTGACAGATTACTTTTTTTTAAGATGCTGAAGACCAGGGTAGCCTAAGCATATGATTCTATTGTGGGTGGAATGAATTGAAGAAATGGCTACATAAATGTCTTCTCAGTTACCCTATATATGGGTTTCTGTTATCTGGATTCTACCTTCCTCAAGACAGCAACTTCACTGATTCAAAAAAGAAAGGGAAAAATCAAGAACTTACAAACTGTGCCAACAGAACTCCTGGGGCACAGCCAAAGTTAAACTTAGATCTCTGAAGACCACAACAAAGCAACTCCTGGTTTTACAGTCCAAACACTGGATCAGCAGCATAATGGCTATGTAGCACAAATCACTAGGCTGACATTACCTCATCCTGACAGATTGAATTTAGTTTAGTTATGCAGCATATAAATTCATGATAACTCAAGAGAGGCTGTTCATATTAGACACTTACTGAATCTTTTAGTATGGCTCCAGGCTTTACTTTCAGTTGCTTTATATATTGTTAGTACTCATTATTTTTCTGGTTTTCATTAACTTAGCTGAAGCAGAGTTTTTGATTCCAGTTTTTGCACCTTTTTTAATGCACTACATAGCTGAACCTTTCTCTTGCCAAAGCAGCCAGTACTTGGACAGATAGCTTGGCCAGGCAAGAGCCTGAAAATCCTCAGGCCACACAAAAAACCCTGAAGTTTGCTCAGTCTGGTCCTAAATACTATAGGACAAAGCTCAGGCAGAGACCCTGCACAGCAGACTCCTGTAAGCAATGTGTACAATGTTACAGCCACACCTTGATGTTTCACACTAGGGGACCTGAAGCAGCCATTCGAGAATACTAAAAAGACTGAAAAGAGAAAGAAGAGTATGAGTGACCTGTTTACTTGAAGCAGGATAAGCAAAGTGCTCTGCTATATGCTTGACTTCAAGGAACAAATGGAGGAAGAGCTACACACATCGGTAGCAAGGACTGTTTGTTTCCTTTGAAGAAGAAAAAATGTGCAGAAGAAATCCAGACCATCAAAGGGAACAGTGCCCTCAAGAGAGGAATAACAGTGCTGCTTGTAGACCTTCTTGTTTCTCAGGTGCCAAGTGAAAGACTCCAGAACTGAGCTAGGAAACAAGTCCCTACCAGCCAAGGTACCATACTTGCTCTGTAAACGTTCCTGATCTCCTTCCTGATTCATCTATCCTTTCTGGATGCATGAGAACCAAGTTCACTGCATTTTGCTAACAAGGGTGTCATGAACAATGGATTTCAATATCAAGAAAAACTTTAATTATGAGTAAACACATTATTCTTGGTTATAAAAATACAGCAGCATAGACAAGTACTCTTAATAGATTTGGCATGGAAAGAACAAATATATTTGTCAAAAAGCTGCTGTGGAATTCATTACTGTAAATGCTGCACAGTAGTTGGAGAAAAGGTTAATTCCAAGTTCAACTAGGACTATAACAATTTTTAATCTTCTTGAATGTGAACATATTTAATTGAAAATGCTTGCAAGAGTAGAACAAAATGTCTGAAAAAAACCACAGACAATGGTGAGTTTTTTTATAAACATTTATTCCCTTGGGCATAAATTAACTATGATACATGACCTTTCGGAATAAGACATGTCTGCAAACCATTCATTAGTAGGTTATTAGGTTGATCAAATAGAGATACTGTGGATATGTTTGTGAATTTTCATTCATTACTCTTCAGCATATCAGTTTATCCTGGCAGTGCTGAAATCAACAGGAGGTTTAACACTGACTTTATAGGAATACCTCAGGCTAAGAGCATGTGAACTTAGACCTGGCATGAGGTTCTACGTTACTCTGAAAGTACAGCAACACCTTCACTGAAAGATGTTTCTATGACAAGACAACCTGCCTAATGGATGAGAGAAAGGCTATGGATTTTGTTTATCTAGACTTTAGTAAAGTCTTTGACACTGTTTCCCATGGCTTGCACAGGTGTACTCTTTGCTGGGTAAAAAACTGTCAGGATGGGCAGGCCCAGAGAGTGGTGGTGAATGGAGTTGCATACAGCTGGCAGCAGTCCCAAGTGGGTATTCCCCAGGACTCAGTATTGGGGCCAGTCTGTTTAATATCTTTCTCAACAATCTGGATAATGGAATTGAGTGCCCCCTCAATCAGTATGCACATGACACCAAGCTGGATGGAAGTGTCCATCTGCTGGAGGGCAGGAAGGCTCTGCAGAGGGATCTGGATAGGCTGGATTCATGGGCCAAGGCCAACTGTATGAGGTTCAACGAGGCCAAATGTCAGGTCCTGCCCTTGGCTCAGAATACCACCATGAAGCGCTCCTGGCTTGGGGCAGAACAGCTGGAAAGGTGCCTGGTGGAAAAAGACAGGTGGGTGCTGGACACAAGCCAGCAATGTGTGCAGGTGGCCAAGAAAGCCAATGGCATCCAGGTTTGTATCAGAAATAGTGTGGTCAGTGGGGGCAGGGCAGTGATTGTCCCCCTGTACTTGGCAGTGGTGAGGCTGCACCCGAATCCTCTGTACATTTCTAGGCCCCTCACTACAAGAAGGACATTGAGGTGCTGAAGCGTGTCCAGAAGGATCTGGAGCATAAGTCCTTTCAGGAGTAGTTGAGGGAGCTGGGGTTGTTTAGCCTGAAGAAAAAGAGGCTCAGGGAGGACCTTATCACTCTCTACAGCTCCCTGAAAGGAGTTGTAGTGAGGTGGGAGTTGGTGTCTTCTCCCAAGTAACAAGTGACTGGACAGGAGGAAATGGCCTCAGGTTGCACCAGGGTAGGTTTAGATTGGATACTAGAAAAAATTTCTTTACCAAAAAGATAATCGAGCTTCAGAACAGGCTGCCCTGGGATGTGGTGGAGTCACCATCCCTGGAAGTGTTCAAAAATGTCTAGATGCGGCACTTGGGAACATGGTTTAGTGATGAAGATGGAAGTGTTGGGTTAACAGTTGGACTCAGTGGTCTTAGGGGTCTTTTCCAACTTAAAACAATTCTGTGATTCTTCCAGATCATCAAATGCAGTTTGATCCATCCACATTTGCAGTTTGATTCACTGAGTTTCTGCTCCTAGAAGCCCTGCTTTTGAGGTTCACAGCCTCTGCACAATTAGACAAATATTGGCTAAGAAAAAATAAGATGACATTATTATTTCTTTGGAGCAAGGAGATAAAGTACAGAATTTCTCCAAGTTTTCTAGCCCTATATCTCTATTATTCCATATTTGAGAGAATGGGAAAGGAAAGTGAGGACTCAGCTCCCTTGCACATCTTCCCAATCAGCGGTACCCAGTATTGGAAGGAAGCAACCAGTCAGCCAACAAAACATCACCTTTCACAAGGCAGATCTAACCTAAAAAATCAACTGATACTTGAGCTGGAGTCAGCAATGTTCAGTTAGTACATATTTAACTTGGGCAAAATAACTTTTAAAACCATTAGTCAGATAATTTTCCAGCATGGTGAGTTGGTATGCTTTGACTGAAGCCTAATACACATATATTGTGTTACTCTATGTGGCACCTTGCTCTGGGACAGCTTTATTTTGGATCGAATCTGCATCCAAGCACTTCACAGCCATAAGAATACAAGCTGCTGCAGCTGCACCCATTTCTATTTGTCTGTCAGTTGATCAGGAGGCACAGACAGGGCAGCATGTTCTGCTTTAAAAATTTCTTACCAACCAAGGCACCATAAAACATTTATGGACTCTTTTGGGTAGCATTTCATTGCAAATTCCATATGCTTAGCTGAACCATTCAATGCTCAGAATGACAATGAAGATTACATTTGAATGCACCATGTAGCAAGTATTCTCCCCTTTAGCCTGCTCCCTCCATCAACTGAGTTCTGCAGCATCACACACCTCTGTGCAGCATAAGGATGTAAGTGGCTCAAACATCTACTCCAGGGTACAGTCTCATCTCCATATTTGGAAAAGAGAACAGAGCCTGAAGGATGCAAGTTCTTTAATATGTTGTATAATGGTAAAGAGAAGGAAGAAAGGCAGCTACAGATCCTTTCCCCAAGTAAAACGTATGATTTTGGTCTTCGTTACAGGCATAGCCACATCATGATCAGGTACTTAAAATAAAAAATTCCTACTACTATCCGAGGGAACCAAATAAGAACAGTGTCTGATCTCCAGAATAATTTAATCCATACTGAAGAGAAACAGCTACTATTATGGAAAACCCTTTTAAATAATTTGTCCTCATATGCCATCACAAATTAACAAGGAAAATAAAATATGTAACTTCATGACATGCAATAACTCATCTCTTCTGCACCATCATGCATTTGTTCTTGCATATATGGCCCAGCAAAGTGAGAGAACATAGTTTTCTATAAGCTTAGCTCTGCAAGGACAGACAGTGCAGACTGGCCCTGGAGATGATGAAAGAGTCAGCTAACTGAATGGATTTTAAAGTTTCTCTCTTACCTTCCTTGCAGAAGAAGCTGTATCTGTCATATTAAGCTATGGGTAACCAATCTAGTGGAAAGGATGATCTTTTAGAGGCTACTACAATATTTAGGACCCTAAAGCAGCTCATTGGATCAGCTACCTAGTGATAAAGTAGTTCAGATTATCTCAGCTATGCCCAACAATGAGCTCTGGCCAAATGTCAGAGCTTTTAGTCTGCTCTGACTAAAGCTGGCCAGGCACCAGCCTTGAACAGCAGTTCCAGCATAAACAGCACTTCACACAGGCCTCCAAATGTTTCGCTGTTTTTCCTTTGTATCACTTGACTGGAAATTTTGCAATCTATGCAAGTTTAAAGGGTTTGGGGTTTTTTGCCTAGGCTCTAAGCACTAAATTAACCTCTTGGGACCTATTTTATATCACTTAATACATCCTTTTGTCCACTACACTCACAGCTCATAAAGTCTACTAATGTATACTTTAAACACAGAACAATCACATTTTTCTTCTCATTTCTCTTCCCATTTTATGTCTGTTTAGAGCTGAAAGACAGCACCTTTTTCATTAAATCATGGCCAGGCCATTAATATCAGGGAACCTTTCCCATTGAAAAGGAAATATATATTGATATGCGAACACTCCAGTCCCAAAAGCTTTTTTTCCAACACCTCATTAACATTTTTCACTGCTGGACCATTATACCCTCTCAAAGCGTGTCTTTATTGTCCCATTTCCTCAGTATACCACTAATGACGAGACAAAAGGAGAAGAGGCAATTGCAGATAAATCAGTCAAACTTCCCATCGGGTTTCCTTTCCACACTTCTGCCATCTGTGCTGCACTACATATGGTTCAAGACAATACCACAGGGGTCACACATCACACTCCAGCCACTCATGTCTGCTGCTGTGGCTGTCACAGTCCAGTACTTCTGCTGTCTGCCTTCACGTGTGCGTCTGGATGGACAGCTTCCAGACACCTAAAGCGGGAGCACACAGCTGAGCTCCCAGAACTACAGATGCCCTTCTCCTCAGGAAAACTGGAGACCCATCCCTGGGTTTGTACCAAGTAACTTATGAATTTCAAGACTTGAGCAGCAACATATATTTTAATGGACTGTTTACTCTCAAGAAATTCCCCATGATAAAAAAATATCAGATTAAACTGTCTTTTTGGCAAAGAATAGTATTTTCAAATAAATAAGCAGGAAGCTTAAATCATAAACAAGGTTAGGAATATGGGAACACCTCTTTCTCCTAAATTAACACCAGCAAAAGATAGAATCAAATATTGATCTATGTTTCTGAATTAGCTTTCTGAGGTTTGCAACCACCTTTTCACAGCTGTGAACATAGCACTGCGGAAAATTGACCATCATTCACTTTGCAATCTGAACTGCATGAATCATTAATAGCTGACCTGTTAATTAAACACGGTAGCAGAATCCTAGATTAGTCCTGTATTTATAAGAACACCATTAATAAACCAGTTTTTCAATTTAAGAAACATCATCTCTGCATACAGTAGCCATTGTAATATTCCTGCCTAAGTACAATAGTTCATTCATTACCTTGACAGGTCACATCACTTAGGCTATCCAGACGAATAAATTTCATCAGCTTGCAAATACTATCTCTGTTTCCACATAGAAGCCTCACATGCACAATGTCTCCTTTAAATCTCACAGCAACATTTTCATAAATCAGTGGGAACAAAAAACAAACCCATAAAAGGGGGGAAATACAATAGGTTTTCTCATTTATTCTTGAGTACTGCACAAAATGATTGCTTATCTGAAGAATTCTCTTTTTCTGCTTTTTAGTCTCTTGTAGTGTATGCAAAATGGTAATATTACATTTCTCCAAATGTTCAACAAGTAACCCAAACAAGTTCAGTTCATCTCTGTCCTTAATACTTTTGTACTGCATATTACAATATGAACATGAGTATGTACAACATACTGCAACAGCCATGGGTGTCTCATTTTTGATTTATCAGTAACATTGATACAACCTAGCCCTGTCTTCCCTCAGGTATGGCATCCATGATCAACACTTGTTCTTTCAAAAGACAGACAGCAAATGCTTCTGGGAAAACTACTTGAGAAGCCCTCAGAAAACTGGTAGCTAAAAAGGGATTTTTTTTTTTTTCAAAGTTTCTGCAAAACATCTCATGCAATCAAACTGAATAACACCCCTATGCTAGATATATGTATATTAAATATACATAGATAACACACACAGAGAAGCATCCTTCAAAATTTAAAGTTATTAACTTAGGGACTGCAAGGATGAACATATGATTAAATGACTAGCACTTTAAATGCTGAGGTAGCAGTACTGCTAAAATCCATGCTGAGATTCAACTCTGCCTTCATTAGACAGATAAAGTCATCACTGTTGAAGTGTAAGATTGTCTTTTTGGCTACTATGTAATCAGGTTTCAAGTATGTACTGCTAATAACTGTGAATAATAAATTAATTCAAAGACTGGAGCTTACATGCAGATAGAAGACTGATGAGTGGTTCTTAAGAGGCCTGTTCTAGAGACAGGAAATCTCATACGCTTTTACTAAGTGCATTTATTCATTCTCACAAATCCTGAATGAGAACTTCACTATTTTCTGTTTTAAGTATACACGAAAGGAAATTTTAGGAAACAGTGACTTCTGAAACAAAGCGGAGACCAAATGAAGAACAGACACAGTTCCTCTTTTGTATACTCTGTTTTTAAGAAGTGGCAATTGATCCACTTTCAGTGATGTTTTTCTAATGCATGTTTCTCACTTAAACAAGACAGTTATTTTACTGCAAACCATGGTATTTCAAGATATTTTAAGATATTTACCTTTGCATCCTTTTTTGAGGATAAAATTTCTCACCCATGAAGAGTACAACCAAAATTCTCTCTTTGAGGTCTTCTGGTATGACGGCTTTGGTGGTGATTAGATATCTTATCTATGAATGAAATTCCTGCTGCTTCAGTAATAAGATTATTTTGGCATCTCTCCCCCAAACCTATTTTAATAAGTTCTCTATTCTCTTTTACCCCCAAAACACATGGGTGAAAAAAAAAGACAGGTGTCTAAGCAGTAATCCACAATTCCCACATTTGACGCTCTAAATGTGAATTATGTAAAAGTATGGTGAGCTACCTGGAAGGCAGAAGGGAGGACCCCACCTTAATTCTGTACGCATAAGATACAGGGGTTTTTCCTTACAAATGGATGTTTATACTTTGAAACCAAACACAATATTTGAGAGTTTATAACAAGAAAATATTTACTCAATTTCAGTGCACCTCTACAAGATTTCTCATATAGAGTATTACTATATTTATTACTAATAAATGCTACTATTTATTACATTAGCATTACAGTAAATGCCTTTTTGAGATGCTGCCTTTGCTTCTGTAAATTGGTACAACAGCATTGATTTACCCTGGAGCTAAACCAAATTATACCAGGAACAGTGTAATTCATTCTAGATTTGCAGAGATGATACAAATAGTATTTACTTTGAATCCAAACTGAGAACACGTGAAAAAGAAAATCATTAAAGCAAACCTGTACAGCTTACTGTATTGCTCACAAAATCTGGGCAAAACAGAGAGAGCTATCACTAGGAGCCAAAGCCATTAAGTCTGTTAAAGGCAGTTGTGTCTGTGGTGTTTGCAATTGTTCACATCAATTTTTGTCAACTCCACTAGTTTCAGCAGACATGATGCAGTACAGAGGAATGCTTTCCATGAAGGAAAGACAGGAAGAGAGGGCAATGTGGTATTAAAATGTTAATATCTGCTTTCTAGAATGTTAGTACCTACAAGAAAAGGGATCTTTTTCCCTCAAGTGAAGTTTTGCCACAGCATTTAATTCGGTAGTTAATTCTAATTTTAGTGAATTTTGCTTGCTACTTTCTATCATATAATAGGTTATGAAATAGTTCATAAAGTCCTTTTGCAGAAATTAACTGTATTTGTTGTGTTACAGTAGTTGCAACTAAAAAAACAGTATTTCCACACTGCTACAAAATAAGGCATTAAATGACAAACCAGTCTTCTGTGTGCTTAGAGAAGAACCAAGATTTTGCAGATATCTTATCTAATGAGGGAGAAGTCTTTCCTTCTTTTGAATTACTTTAAATAAATGCTATTTTCTTTGTTAAGAAGATACTGAATAAATTACACTAGTAATGTGCTTTTTAGATTAAATTAATCTAAACTCAATTAATATCATATATTCACAGACAACATAATAGACTAAGTCAAGATCGGTATTATGCCCCTTAAAGGATGAATAATTAAGTATTAGCTGCAATATGTACAAAAAACAGGGTTGGAGAAAATGCTTCTCTGACCACATAGCTGAGGTCCCCATTTATTCTGAAACCATTACAGATAATGTCTCAAAACTCAGACTACATCAAGGAAGAGGTATCCTTTTTTCCAGAACAATGTTTTAGTGCTGCATGCCAATTTCTCAAACAATTTGGATATGCAGTAACACATTGCTTCAAGGGAAAAAGATGTCCATGTATGTCCACATATGTCCATGAACACGTATGTCCACAAAGACGCAAGAGCATTTCAGTCGTACTATATTCAGTGCCAGTGATTACATGTCCTACTTGGCCTACAGAGGTTGCAATCTGGAGGTAAGATTCAGTATTATTTTCATTGCAAAACCAGCCATTAATTAGTTTATGTTACCAATTGATAAATTTTTCACCTTAAGCACTAAAACGGTTATTCTTGCCATGTGATCATAGGCACGATGCATTTAGTTTTGCTATACATTCTATATGTGACTAATACGTCTGTTCTAGAACAAGCAGCAGTCACAAGTATAGAGGTCATGTTAATGAGAACACAACTGCGCTGGGTAGGGCACATCTCAAGGATGAAGGACCACCGCCTCCCTAAGATCTTGCTCTACGGTGAACTTGCCACTGGCTGCCGCATAAGAGGAGTCCCAAAGAGAAGATACAAGGACTCCCTGAAACAACATCTCAGCCTTGGCCATATTGATCACCATAACTGGTCTACTCTGGCCTCCAATCGGGAGGCCTGGAGACACACCATCTGTAACGCTGCTGCTTCCTTTGAGAACGCACGCAGGGTCACTCTTGAGGAGAAAAGACAATGCAGAAAGAATCGTATCTTGCCGATACCACCTAAGGAGTCTTTCTGCTGTGCCTTTTGCAACCTGCCCTGTCTATCTCATACTGGCCTTTTTAGCCACCAACACGCTTGTAGCAAATGTTGGCAGAGTTCTCCCCAAATCTTCGTTCGCAAAGCCTAGCCATGATGACATTCTTAAGATGATTTTATTCCTTTTTCAATTAAATTTGCATAACTAACTGAATTATGTTGAAGTATGGTGAGCTACCTAAAAGGCAAAAGGAAGGAGCCTTGTGGTTAAATATGTCACTTACAACCACAAATTAGTACAATCAGTTCTTTAAAAGGTGAGTCTGAGTTGAATTATTGCATCCTAGCATGAATTCAGCACTTTTAATATTAAGTGTGTAAAAATTAGAAAAAGAAAAAATATGAATACACTGCAGCCTATTATTTTCTTAAACATTGTAGATCACAAACCATAAAATTTATTAGAGATTCATAATCTGATTATAGATTACAGCTGCAGAATTACAGGATTTTATAGTTATGATCTGGTAGTCCAAATGCAAATTATTGTCTAGGTTGTTGCTGAAGGTTGATGTCAGCCAGCTTTCAAGCACCCATCTAGCCATTCTCTCATCCCTCCTCAACAACAGGCCAGAGGCAGAAAAGAAGATGGAGAAGATCACAGATCCTGATAAAGACAGGGAGATCACTTACCAACTACCAACATGGATAAAACAGGCATAACTTGGGGAAAATTAATTATTTGTAAATTAAGGTAGAACATTGAGAAACAGAGACAAAAACTAATCCATCTCCTCTTTCCAGGCTCCATTTCCCTCCTTCATTACAACTCTTGATTCCTTCCCCTACCTCTAAGGGAGATGGGGGAAATGCAGGTTTTGGTTGGTCTATAGACCACAACCAGTTCTTCCATGTCATTCCTTCCTCCTCAGTTTTCTGCATATGATCCAGCATGAGTTCTCTAAAAAATGCTCCAACATGGGTCCTTCCCGCAGGCTGAAGTCCCACATGGGCCCTCCACTTGTTGCAGTTCCTTATGGCTGTATCTGCCTGCTCCAACGTGGGTTTATCCATGGCTGCAGTCCGGGTAGCTCTCTGCTTTGGCATGTTTCTCCATGGGCAGCAGGGAAATACCTGCTCCACTACTGTTCCTGTCACAGGCTGCAGGGAAATATCTGCTCTGGCACTGTGCACCTCCTCCCCCTTCTTCTCTGACCTGGGTGCTCACAGGGTTGTTTCTCACACCTTTTTCCCCCACTCTGCTCTGTGGTGTACTGCCCTTTCTTAAATACATTTTCATAGAGGTGCCACCAGCCTGACTGAGGGGCTCAGCTGTGGGTGCAGTGGGTCCACTGGAGAAAAGTCTACACTAAGCTTAAACTGGGCACTCATACGGACAACCTGCAGCCTGGAATAAAGACCTTGAAGAAATATTTTTGTTTATTTACAGAACAAAATGTATACAAAATATAAAAATAGATTAACATATTCATTGAGGAACTCTAAATTTTATGCATAAATTCATTAGGGAACCAATAAACATACTCTATAAATCAATTACTTTGTGGTTATCCTCATTAAATGCTACTTATAAGTTAATAAGCTTGAAAAGCAATGACAAATTGCTGAAGTACATGCACAGGATTTTATTTTTTCCCTTATAAAGCAGCATGTCTAACTGAATGCTGCAGCTCTTGAAACAAGCTGGTAACATTCATGCAAAAAAACACTTTATCTTCTAGACTGCATGAGCAAGTACCTTCTGCTACAGGTTTTGAACTTGCCAGAAAAATGTAGACTTTATGAAGTTCAGCTGCTGAAGGTACTCTTGCTAAGTTTTAGGAACCCTCTCCTCCTTAAAATTAAGATGAAAACTTATTTGTATTACAGGATGACTTCCAGCTTCTTGGGAAATATTAATCAGAAACGACGTCTATATATGTACATGTCATCATCATCATCATCATGGCTAGGCTTCGCAAACGAAGATTTGGGAAGGGCTTTACCCACGTTTGTTACGAGCACACTGGTGGCTAAAAAGACCAATACGAGACAGGTACCTCTGGTTGCAAAAGGCACAGCAGAAAGACTCCTTAGGTGGTATGTTCTGCAAGGCACGAATCTTTCTGCGTTGTCTTTTCTTCTCAAGAGCGATCCTGCGTGCGTTCTCAAAAGCATCGGCAGTGTTATAGATAGTGTGTCTCCAGACTTCTCCAGACATGTACATATATGTACATGTGAGACACTGGATTACTGCACTGGCTCGGAACAACTCAGCTGCGGGTGTGGGGGGGACAGGTCGATTTTCACAGAGGTGAGGTAATGCCCTACCCCACACCTCAGCCCCTGTAGCCTCACCGAGCAACCCCAGAGCAGCTGTCAGTCAAAGGCAGCCGGGAGCACACCCACACCACGCCCCCTGGTACCTTTAATCCAGTCTCTGCTTGGCTGGCACAGTGGGAGCACCTCTCCCCATCCTGTCCTAGAGCAGCCACTGGGCCAGGAGTCCCGCCTGGGAGGAGCGGCCACAGGGGGGACAAAGCAGTAAAAACAGCAACGTGTGATCTCTTTCAGTCTGTGCTGGAGACCTTCCACCTGGCCACGTGGAAGCTGGACCCTCACAGGACGCCGGTGGTAACTATGATCTTCTCTTTTTCTCTCTCTTTCGTTGTTCCTTCTTCTTCTGTTAATCTCCTTTCTTAATATATTGGGTAACTTGGGACCAAATGGGTTGGATTTTGCTAAGTTGTATGGGTTGGCATGTGCTAAGTCAATGCTTTGTGGAATGCTTTGTTTTGGTTGTATGTTACCCTTTAAACTTTTGCCAAGATCTCTTTTTTCCTAAAGTTTACCAATAAAGTACCTCCTTAGAAAATGTGTGCAGCGTTTCTCCTTTGCATTCTCTCTTAAAGTGTCAAAAGAACCAAAGGCTCTTCTAATATGTCCAGAGTGTGGATATTGTTGGAGCCTTGTGTATTTTTAAAGTAAAACACTTTGGTGAGCTTGTAGTTGGAGACTTGGGGTTTTACAGTACACACAAACATATGTATGCACACACATTTATACACACAGATAACACACACAATAAAAATATATTGATACATTTGAGAATTATACTTAGGCTTTTGTGGCCTCTCAGTGTTTGAGGAGGTAAAACACATAACTGTGTTGCCACAGTTAGGAAGAGGCTGGGCAGCACTGGAGGAAGCTGTATCCTACACCAAAAAATACTTTAAATTTTGTGACAGGGTATGAGTGGTCCAGCATTTAACTCCGTTATTACCATGCTTTGGAAGACTGAAATGGTGGCCCCGTTTGTCATGTCACAGATATAGACTCCTTATGCTTTCATTTTCTGCAGCACAAAGGCTCAAAGTGCTGTTGCCCTATGTAGTGATTTAAACAAAAATAAAAGCCACACACTTGCTCTATTCCCAGGCCAAAACTGAGATAAGATGACAAACTGTATCCCAGAGTACAGTAGTCATATCGGTGTTATAAATACCTTTATTTTAAAGTAAAATATAGCCTGAATACATACTCAAACTTTATGCAGTATGGATGCATTAACTAAACATGGGTCAGTGGCCATTTCAACACACAGTCCTCTCACCTTCTCAGGACATACACAATTCACAGTGAAACTACGAGTTTTACCTTGAAAAATACTTAAAGCAATCTTTACCATTACACAAACACACAATTCCTTAGATAACCCTGGGATATTAATCCAGATTTTGTTAACTCCTTAAAACTTAGTTACAGTAAAGGAATCTACTTTCCCTTTGTAGAGATAATAAACAGATAAAGAAAGTAGTATTTCGAACAAAGAATGTCAGCCCATTTAAGGGATTCTCATTCTTTGGATTCCTTTTTCAAGGGAAACTTGAACGAAGCTCCAGGATATTAGTGTGCTTAATTCCTGATTCTTTGAGAATCATGAGCAATATCTAGCAAATTTCAATGCCCATGATTACACACTTCCCCCCAAAAAAGGCAGTTTTCTGTATCCTCCAGCATGATTAACACACACAAGTAAGATCTCAGTACCAGTTCATCATGAGAAGACTTTTTAAACAAAATCCAAAAGAAATCGGCAACCAAATGTTACAAAACCAAAGTGTTACAGTATTAATCTTTCATCAAAGAGTAAGTTACTCTGCACTGCTGTGACAGTAGTATTAACTCCACAAACATAAAAAAATACACTTCACAAGACAGTGTGTGCTGATAGAGCACAGCTACCAGAAATTCTCCCCGTAGCAGTAAATAACCCTGTAGCCTGATGTTTAAGCAAACCTTCAACTATTTTAAAACCCAGTCACTCTGCAAAGAGAAACATCAATCACAGTAAGTCTTTAGACATTTTTTGTTGATTTTGGTCACTTAAGACTAATTCACCAAGGATTTGGAAGCCAGAGCACAGTTAAATGCCATCTCCATGATTGAATAAAAATGTGTATTAAGCAAATCAAGACATACTCATGTTACAAACAGATCCTCAAGAGTTTTGTGCTGACACTCAGGCAATAAGAGAGCTAATGAGAACACCTATATTCTGCTCAGCACTGTTTAGGACACTAACAAATTAACTGTAGATGATTTGTCATTAAGTCCCTGCAGGAAGAAGCCACACTATTTAAGGGAGGTGGGCGAAGAAGAAAGACAGCATACTCATCTAAGGAACTCTTTGATCCCAGGTTGATCACTGGGATAATACTAAAAATTATACTATAAAAGCATTTAACAGGGAATAAGTTTAACCATTTTTCTCAGTTGCAATCATGTATTTTTGATGTATTGATAGGCACTTTAACCTTTATTCAGTAGTAATGATAGTACTGTTTGTTTTCAGTAGTAATGATAGTAATTTAAAAGAACAGTTTTGAAAAGGAATCAAAATGCCATTTGAAACAGAAGAACCACAACTGGTGGCTTCCTGCATTTTCACAAAAACAGTCAGTGGAGTCACAAAATGAAGGCTGAGTGGTAAGGAATGGGATTGGTTTTCTTCCTGTTTTCCTTTAATATATCTTATTAACTCACTCCTGCATCATTATGTCTTTGGAAGAGAAGAGGAAAGGTCATCAGTAGCCAGTAGCAGCACCAGATGGGAGCTGAAAATGGCACGTGTAGATTTCAGCTGTCAAATATTAGGTAAAATTTAACAAGTGTCAATATAAAACAATCTGCAGCTTTTTTAAATTAGCAAGGATAAATGAAGGGTTTTGAGAGCAATTTGAACTCTGTTATAGTATTATAGTTATACATAAAGTATTTCAAGTTGTTCAGTCTCACTGGTTCCCAGGTTAGCAGAGTTCTCAGCCATGCTCTGTGCTAAAACACAAAAGCAAAACAGCATTCTGTATTATGCTTGATCCACTCCCTCATAAAATTCCCTGATTTCTTTCCTCTATGGTTGTTAAACTTTTTGTGAAAGTAGACATCTTCAATAAAAGGACACTAAATAACAGTTGTCACTTATTTACTCTTATAAGTGGTATCCATGACTTGCCAATGTCTTACCAAGAATGAACGAAGACAAAAATGCAGAAACAATACAAGGAAGACTACAAAAATCATTTCTAGCCCCAACAAGACAGGGCTTTGAGTCCTAACTTTTGTGAGCTAGATGTGCCTCTCCCAAGCATCCTAAGCAGCAGGCTCTGTGTGAGAACTGTGTGTGTTTGAACTAAGAAGGAATTCACATATGTCCTCTCAGCCCACAAACAGGACTGAAAAAAAAAACCAAAACCCAAGGAAACCTTTCCTCCATAAGTGTGACTTCAGCAAATATGCTGCAAGAGCAGCCAACAACATTGTTGTCCTTTCTTTCTGAGAAGATCAGCTAACATTTAAGCATGGAAGATACCCAGGCCCACCCTTAGTCATTCCAAAATACCAGCCTATTTAATCAGCACAAATAACCCTTCTGGAATGCACACAGCCAGTCTACCAGTGCAGCCACACACCACCACCTCACACTGGCCTCTCAAATATTCTCATCCCCAGTGCAGAAGAGAATGCTGCACTGAGTGAAGAGCCAAGAGTAGGTAACAAAAGGGCCTATGGTACTTGACTTCATCTGTGTGCACATTTCTTTGACTTCTAGACCAGACAACTGCTGCAAACAGCTACAGCACACTGCCATGGCCCATCACCTTCATCATGCATCACAAACCAGGGAGGACAAATTTACCTACCATGTGGGTCACTGTTTCATTAATGGGTATGGCCTTGTGTGACTTGACACACGTGCAGACAATCTGAAGAGAGTAATTGGCTTTGTTCCTTAAAAGTAGACCACCATTTTCCTTCCCTCCTCTGCTTCCAGGGTCCTTGCTCTTGAACTGCTGGGAAATTCAGTCCTACTTACTGGCACTGAACTGACTTTTTAAAAATCCTATGGATTTTATTTAAATTACAGTAGTTAAAATATTAAGACCTAGCTGGTCTAATGATGGCTTACTATATAAAACAAAAAACCAGGAACGGAATATGTTCTCAGCTAATGAAACTCCTCTGACTTCAATTATGTTTGCTACCTCTTTTGTCCCTGTGGACACTACCTAATTTCCCCTTGCTCTTCTCTCATCTGATAGACTGGAAGTTTTTCAGAGCAGGGACAGGCACTTATTATATGTATTAAAGGTCACCACTGGAACAATGAAGACATTTGACTGCTCATTCCAGCAGACATCACTTGCAGTAGCTGTATTTAAAACTAATAATGAGAAGACAGTTTGAAAGTGGTGTATTCCATTTTTGGAAAACTATATAAAGAACATAGTAAAACCACCTCACTCTGCCCTCTTGCACTGTTGGCAACTACATTAATTACTGATCAAGTATTCAGGTCCACTGGAAGACAACTTCCGTCTGACCCATGGACTGCTTCGGCAGCAGCAGTGAATGCCACAGCCAGCATGACGCTGCCCAGCTGCTGTGGGCTCTCCCTTTGCGTGCCCAGGATTCCTCTTTCTGCAACAACTGCACAGTTACCCCAATCCAGCACCTTCTATTAAATCTTTTTAAGGGAAATGTAACATCAACCTCAAACATCCTCTGTTTGACTAAAAGTTGAAGGAATATGACAGGGGACAGGGAGAACCTTTACCAGTGCAAAAGCTACCAGTCTTGTACCAAGGAATAAAATTTCACCTTTTTGAAGGAAACAAACAAACAACAACAACAACAACAACCAAAAAAAAAAAAACAAACAAAAACAAAACACAAAACCAAAACAAAGCCACAAAAACAACCACCAAAACCCTCAGGATTCTGAACGGCAATATTTGCAACAAATAAGTATTAATGCAAGCATAAATTCAGAAAGCCTAGTTAGTAGTTACAACAATAGACAAAACATACAAATAAAAATTCCACCCTGTTAATGAAAGTTACCATGAACTAGCTTGACTTCCTCACCCTGAGGAACACTTAGTCTTAAGACAATGGCTGTCTATTAGGGTACCCTGCACCTCCTGTATGCTGTTTGTACATACATTTCCTTTCACAGGGGGAGAAAGAATATGTAAACATAGAAAAGATGATTAAATACCAAAATCTCAGTTGATACAGAAGTGGAGTAAAACTACTGATGCTGTCACCATCTACTTGACCACCATCAGGGCCAGGGTCTCTTATTAAAGCCCAGCCAGATCTGACACTCAGGAGTGCTTCCAAGCTCTTTATAACACAGGCATGAGGGGGCAGTTAAGGGCAGAAGACCTCCTGGGAGATTGCTAGAGAAATGTCCCAGGCAGAGGAAGCCAAACTTGGCAGGGTCTGTGCCCATACTGTTCGTCCAAAGCGGACCTTGAAGCAAATTAGCCAGCCAACAATGCCTTTTTTTCCCCCGCCCTTCTTCAGAAGGAACTACTTCTCTATTGCTGGTAGGGATATTGAATTCATTAGCACATATGCAGTGTGAACAATCGGGAGACTTGAACCTGGGACTAAAGTGACAGCCAAATTATTTGATGCTAAAACACATTCAGTGAGGAACAGTGAAAGGGGTCAAGGAAGTACCAGGCCACTTGACATCAAAACAGTATCTGCGGTAGGAAGTGGAAGCAGAGCAGAGTAGCTTGCAGTGTTTTTATATCCTTTCCTTTATATGGCTGTGTTGGCACACTGGGATGTAGACGAGCATGTCCTGCTGGGAAAGGAAGAGATGTGACAGGACTGAGGAATCATGAGCCCAGGGCACGATCTCGCATGCTGAAGCAACTCCGACTGCTTTGCATTAAATGCACATGTCGGCACTCAGAGCCCCCCAAGCACACAGCAGCTCTGTCTACAGATGAAACATTTTCTTTTACAAAGACAAATAAGCAAAAGATTAGTTTAAAAGCCTACTACAACTGATGTGCAATAAAAACAAGTGATAAGCTTTAATTCTTAATTGATTCATCAGTCCAATAAGGGAAAAAGGTATTCCGAGCCTGAGAGCTTGTTTGTTTGTTTTCCAGCTACGTTCATTTAACAAATAAACAGATCTCTCTCTCCAGACCTTACTTATATTACTCCAGATTGGATACAAAGCTCTTCATCTTCAAAAACATTAAAAAACTAGCATTTAAAGAAAACAAATTATTAGGTTTTAACTCTGCAAAGCATGAACTGTCTTCCAGTACTAAGGATTAGTCAAATTCATCAATCTCTGGAAATAGCAAGCCTGCTCATTGAAACAGAGAGAGCACTTGAGAGACCTTCTCTGAGGAGAAAATTGTTATGACTGCCTGGTTGATGGGCCAGGATATTCCCCACCAGGTTCTCTGTCCAGCTGAAACATACTACATGGATTACCTGGAAACAAGCTACAAAACCAGCTTTATCCTTGTAAGGCCACACTACATTTCTGATGGGCTTATGGCTGCTCCAAATTGCACCTTACCATCTATGTTTATAAAAAGCTGTCTTGGCTGCTATAAACTACATGAGCACATAGCCAGTACACTCTGGCTACACCCTGTCTCCTCCTCTTCATCCACTGAAGGCCAAAGATGACTGTGGTATAAAGTGATTAAAGCATGCTTTCTCCACTAGGTAATATCTGAGTGGAATTTAATCCTACAGATACACATTCTAAAGTCAGAGTCATTTAGGTTGCAAGAACTTACTACAATAGTTTTTTGAAAACACTTGACACATTTTCTATCTTTGCCACCAAGTAAAAGTACTACTATTTCTTACAGAGATTATCTACAGAACGTCACAGAAATAAAGCTTTCTATAACCACTAGGAGTCTGTGGTTCTGATTTCCTTAAGGGTGTATTTTCTATAAAAAGTCTTGCTCCAGCACTAATTGCAAAATTAGGAAGAAGCTTAAAAGTAATTAGATTGGGGTGTTAAATCACTAATGTTCCTTAAATAAAACTCCTAATTAGGGCACATTGCATATTTATCTACAATCCAGATCTGACAAAGAGCACAAACATTCCCTTTCTAGCTGACATCCAGGACACTGCCAGAGAAATGTTATGCACTGACAGTACTTTCTTCAGGAAGGCTGGAGACCTCACTTGACTTGCACATGTACAGGTAAGGACACCTACATCCCTCCACTTTGGTCCCAAAGCAGACTGGCATAGCAGAGAGAGTCAGGACTCTACATTCAGACACCTACCACCAGACTGTCATTCATCTCTCTCTTTTGATTGCATAGGAATCTTGGGCACTTGCTTAGATTAAGCTTCTGTGATGGGAGTTAGCTGCTGATACTATAAAAATATAAAATTATCTGGTCTTCCCTCCTCCGACATGGTATTTCTCAGATTAAGATAAATGCAGTTGGATAGATGCTTTTGTTTTATTACACCTAAATAAAACAGCACCTGACACGAAGGCATCTCAACTGAGAATTGATCCACAATAAACTACTGCAATACAAACAGCAAAGATTTCTTCATAGTCCATTTACCCGAAACATACTTAACTGCTTCAAAACAAACTCCACAACTGTATTGACATTCCACACATCCTGCAGTCAGTCTTTCCAAACATTTTGTACCTTATTCTAACCTCAAAACAAAATAATCCATGATCCTAGCAAACTAGATGCACAGATCTTTAGGTATTGAAAGCAAAACCTTTTTTTTTTTTAAATGCTTTACATCAGTTTATCAAATCCACTGAATACTGCTTCATGTGACAACAGAATTTCTATTTGCAAGGAATACTGCACTCCCAGTTTGAGACTGAGCATCATAAAAACTACTATGTCTTCTGAACCCCAAGCAGTATCTTTGTCACCTGGATTTTACTGCCTGATGAGGTTCAGTCATATGCTTGTGCCACAGCTACATCATACCTTAGGTACCTGCAAGAAATCCTTGCACACCTCTGGGACAACGTTAGCTTCTAGCATCTCACTACAGGCTGAAATCATACTACCCAATTTCCTTTTGACAAATCTTTGAGCAGTTCATTGCCAGATATATTCACACAACAAACCCAGCTTTGCCAACTTAGCCATTTTCACTGAGGGAGGAAAAAGAAAGCTTTAAACGATTTACAAAATAACTTCAAATACCTTTCAGCTGCTACAAGAAATGTGGTATTCTGGAGAAATTTGTATTTTTCATCCAGAACTTACTCTTTCTCCCACCAACTCAGATGAGAGTGGCTTAAGCCTAGAAGGACCAGATAAATAGTCACTGTGTTAGCCAAGCTAATATCTCTGAGTCAACACAGCTCTCAGCCTTGCACTGCTGGGGATGCATGTGCTCTTCCATGTTTTCGAGCCCAGTGAAGTTAAGATTTGATACCTATCCTAGACACACATTCATTTCAGAAAGGAACAAGCCATATTTAGCATGTCTGGAATTAACCAGGTACTCCTCTACGTATGATCCAAAAATCACAGTTAAGTCAACCCCCTCTAAAACCATTTACTTGCATGGCTCGCCTTCATGATCCCAAATATTTCAGGGAAGAGAAAAATCTTTCCCTGAGTAAACAGATGTAATGTTTGCATTAGCACTTCCAGGAATCAGGGAGAGTGCTATTTTAAAGTGGATCATTTAGAAAGAAGTAATAAAAACTAAAATTCATAATCCAACTCCCCTCTTCTGCATATGTGATAAGACAGACCAGGAATATATACACTTACAGGCATGTGTAAGTTTATTGATAATTTATTAATTATTAATATTAATTAATTATTAATATTAATTATTTATTAATAACTAGTCGACAAAAAGGCTGTGCAAATAGCCATATACACACATATATTAATGTCTATTTGATTGCTGTGAAATGCCTCTAAGAAGCTAAATGAATTAACAGCTAGGCTTAGCACCACATGAAACACACACCTTAGGGAAAATTAACAAATGTAAGTGCAAAGGTTAGAGTGAGCTGCCTGCCAGGCTGTTTCTTTCATCTTACTAAGCCAAAAAACTATTTGTCATCTTTTTCAGAAAGATGCAACAAACTGTATTTCACACAGACTTGGCAGAGTCTTAAACCAGCAAGTCTGGCCCACAAAATGGTAAGTATCCCCAGTAGCTGCTGTTGTTGCCAACATGTGAAAATACAACATTCCCGGAGATCATCAACTGCATCCCCAATTACTGCTAATTTTGTGCAGGATTGTAACATTTTTCTATGTTCATTAGCTACAATTACCTGAATAACAGTTAGTAGGGGAAAGAAGACGAAGTGGAAAAAACAGGGAATGTGCAAGTGAGGTTTGCCTCACTTTGTAAAAAGCCAACACGCAAGATTAACTTGAGATAGCACTGACAGACTGTACAAAGTGGCTTTGGACCATGATGCTTGTTTGGGGTTGCATTTTTCTGTTTTGTTTTTGTCGTGGCTTTTTTAACTCCAATGAGAATTTTGCTATTTTGTCACTTTTTATAGAACTGCACAAAAAAAGAATTCATGTTCATGAAAATCTGAATAAAAGCATTATTCAGATTGGAAGAGTGTTGTTTGTTGTATCTCACAATTGAACAAAAAACCCCTCTCTGTGTATATGTGTACATGTATATTCAAACTACAAATTTAAGTATTTTTTTTTGTGAAACAAACACACAGAAATCACTCTGAAATAATTTGTTGGTGAAACAGAAGAGGCTCATGTTCAAATCTGTAATTCATCTCGTTCAAGTGTCCCATTTATTATGGCCATTTACCTCATGTTGACTTAGTAAGAGCTTCCATGTCTAAGCTAAGAAACCATTCCCTTCCAAAAGAGGAAAAATGTGGTTGAAACTGCTGCTCTGACTGTCATTTCATGACAAAAATTTCTTAAGACAGCTTTAACCTAGATGTCTATTTTCCCTGGTATGACACCCTGCAAAACCATGGTATTTTATAGATACCTTCAAGAAAGGCTCTGAATTTAGCACTAAAATCTTGTTTTACACGGGTGTATGCCAAATGCTTTTCATCTCATTATCCTGGTTTGAAATAACCGTACTACTTAAAAGTAGCATAATATCAGTATAAAATGCAAGAGCTCTTTCAAAGTAGCACAATAAACCACTGTTATCATGATGGTCAGTTGCCTCAAACACTACAAATTCCAAGCAACTCAAGCTCCATTTAATTCCTACTGTACAATTACAGAATATATGATATCCTAGGAATGTTTATTTAAAGAATTTTGTACCCTTCCAGTTGGAAGTATTTTGGTCTTCCATTTCAAAAATTGTTGATGTTTATTCATTTTACATATTAAATACATGTTCTGCATACTACACCTCAAACATTATTGCTAGTACTTAGAAAATTATTCCATAATCAGGAAAGGTTCAATTCATAATGAAAAAGTTTTATAACAGAGACAAAATATATAAAGCCAGTTACAGTCTGGGAACTTTGAGCTCTGGCTTAACCTATGTAATATTAGACAAATGGCTTCCCCTCTATTCCTTCCTCTTACAAATTGCTTGCTGTACCTGTGTCATCGCTTGAGGCCAGGCGCTGGCTTTCTCTTTGTATAATGTGATTTACAGCTGGGATTTCTGAATGCTGCTACAACACAAAATCACTGCAATGGTTCAGAGCTCTGCTTACCAATCACCCTAATCCCAGTCTTCACCAGTACTTTTAATGGCACCCCTGCTGTTTCCGAACAATAGCCCAGTCAAGAGAACTTGTCCCATCGCTTTGAACCTACTGTACACATATACACATATATGTACTATGCCTTTTTTTTTTTTTTTTTTACCCTCAGGTCACATCTCAGATGCTGGCAATGAAGTCGAAAATGTTTTTACACCCACAAAATCATTTCCAAAATAAAACATCACGTAATAAGCTACTACTTCAGCACTGCCCTCTCATTTTTGGTAGTGATTATAGTGAGTCTAGCCAGGATTCCATAAGCAGAATACATGGAGAATAGAAAGCTCAAGAGAATAGTCTCTTATAAAGTTGTGGGAACAGGAGCCGAGAAACCATGCTCTGCCTGAGGTTCTGCCCAGAAACAGCCCACAGCAGGAGACGAAAGTTCCTAAACTCACTGTGCAAACACCTAAATTGCATCATAACCCCCTTTCTGAAACACATGGGATTATCCTGACACACTATTCCCTATCTTTCCGGAGGGAAGGAAAAATCGTATTTCTCCAGAGCAAGCCTCCAGAGCAGGGTCCCACGGCCAGCAAGCCCAGCCCGGGTGTAAAGCCAGGCATTTTGGTATCCAACCTCATAGATGCAAGTTACCAATTGCGAAACTCGGGCGCAGAGAGCGCTCCAGCCCGGCACAGCGGTACAGGGGTTCAGGAGCCACCTGAGGCGAGCTGGTGCTGGAAACGAGCGTGAACATTACTAACATTGCTCTGAAGTCCTTCTGTCACCCATTCGGTAGGCACACTCCCACAAAACACTGGGATTTAACCGACTGACACTACCAATGAAAGAAAACGTTTATCAGAAAATCGCCACCCAGCTGCCTGTCAGCACTGATTTCCACCAGCTCACGGCAATCTCTCCGCCCCAAACGGGGGGCTCGGGAAGGGCAACGGCGTGTCCACAAAGGGGCTCCTTTAAGGAAAAGTGCTCATCTGACAGAGCCTGGGTTAGTGTTCTCACCTCTGCACACAATGAGAGCGGGCAGAGCCCAGCACCTCACTGACCCACCGTATTTCCCTCTCTCGCTCCCCAGCAGGAGAGCGGGCGGCTCCTGCCTCCCTCTGGGCAGAGCCCACCAGGGCTGGCGCCAGGCTGCGGGGCCGCTGGCCATGGGCAGGGCACGGACACTCGGACAAAAAGGAACACGAACAGAAGAAAAAGCACGCACACACACACCACCACCCTCCTCACTCCCCCCAATACACACAGAGACCACCAGCGAAACCCCTCCGCACAACGTGCCTCCTCATCATCCACATCCCGACGCTGGAGACCCGAGAGGCAGCCCCGCTGCGGTGCTCGCCTGCCGGGCACCCCGCTGTCCCGTCCCTGCCCTGCCCGAGTTCAGCACTCACCTCGGGGGGATGCGGTCTCAGCAGCAGTCCGAGTCCGAGGCGGCGGGGCCGCCTCTCCGCCGGTGCCGGGCAGGCGGCCGCGGCGGGGCGAGGCACACTTCCACTTTCTCTCGGGGGTCTTTCTTTGCCTTGCCGAGCCGTGCCGTGCCGAGCCGAGCCTTGCCGAGCCGCCTCCGCCTCCCCGAACACTCCTCCCCGCCCTCCCCTCACCGCCGCCTCCCCGCGATGCGATGCCCAGCCGCCGGCAGCGCCGGGGCAGCCGGGGGCGGCTCTCCCTGCACCGCCCCGCCCCGGTACCTGCCGGGGCGGTCTAGGGCAAGCACGTCGGACCCGCACCTCACCGAACACCGCGTCGAACCCCTCTGGCACCCCTCTACCTCCCTCTGCAGCACGCACCCTCAATGCTCACAGCTCACCCGGTCCCGCGGGGCACGGCGCAAAGGGCTGCTGCTTCGTGTTTCGACTGTCATTGTCTGCCCCTCTCCTTCGGTAAACTGCTCAAAGGAAGGAGTCCGGGAGGGCAGTGTGGATGGGAGCAGTCTAGATGTGGTTCAGCACAACAAAGACCCACTTGATTTCCTACTGACACATAATGCCCAGCAAAAGGGAAACACTGGGAATGTCGTAATTATCACCCTGTGGGATGGATGCAAAAGCAACACTTCTTACGAGGTTTGTAGTTACAAAACAAATGGCAGGTTGGATGCATCTATTTTTGTCCCGGTACTCATGCCCTGCTGCTTTAGGGCTGTGTTTCCCGGCACTGTAGGTAAAAATCATGCAAAAAACATAAAGGCAGCAAAGTCATAAGTCCTGGTGATAGTCTTTTGCCGCCTTATTGAGTGGCTGTTAAGATATTTTGCCTACAGATGAGAACCCTGCCTTTAGCTAAAGTGTGCATCAGTGCATCTTTTTTCATTGGAGGCTTAACAGTAATTGTCCAAGCAAACGCCTCACTAGACATCACCCTACACAATATACGCTAGTCTTCCACTTCCACTAAATCCTTGTCTTTGCTGGGCCAAAACTCACTTCAGGGTTATATTACAGGAGTAAGCCTTACCTTCTCCCCATAACACTTCCTAGACCTAGCTGGCATGCCACGATGATACCCAGATACTACCCAGGTGTCTACACACTATGAAACTCATGGAATATAAACGCATATATAGAATATAAACACATATATTAGATTACCCCTCACTTGGTCTTGAATGATCCCTGCTTACCTGATGAGGGTACCTACACTGCTGACTCAAGTTTGGTTGTAAGGTATATAAGCAGCTGTCCCTCATTTAAGTCTCAATTGTGATACACATGTAAATGGTCCACTTTTGAAATTCACTCTAGTTTTTTCAGAGAAACCCAAGCTGTGAGTCAGGGATCTGACTGGAGCTATCTTCACATGAAGTTTTAGGGGCCTCGTGTGCAACTGAACATTTAGTGTCTCTGTAACCAGAATAAGTACAGGCAGCCGGGGGTGCGGAGTGTGGTGTTGAGGGCAGAGCACGCTATTCCCTGTTCCTGGAAGCTGAACCAGTACGTAACAAGAGTGAAGGAGCCATGAGGACTGAGAACCTAGTCTCTAGTTTTGTGATTGCAGTAATCAGTTAGGAAATGTCCGCCCAGGATGGTTTTTATCCTGGTGTTGCACACTGTAGGGAGCAGAACTTAGACCCTCATTCAGGATCTTGCAGGTGAAATGCTTGGATGATGTCTTCTGATTCCTGGATTTTGGATTCTGGCTGTCCTCTGGCCTAACACTACTGGAATATTCCATTTCTGTTTTCCCTAAGGCTCAGTATGCCTTAGTGCTTTGCTGAAGCACTTTCTTAGAAATCGGACTGAAACTCTTTGGGGCTAAGGAAGGCCTTCAATGGCTCTTTGCTTGTTGGCCAAGCCATCTAAATAACCAAGGATACGCAAAAGACAGGTAATTTCCTCTTTGTGCTCTGTAAGCAACTTTCATGCCTAACATCTGTCATTTCCTATTGATTTCCACTCAGTACAGAAAGACTGATGTCTCAGATGGAAAGAATCTCCTAGATTTATGATGCCTATTTCTTTCTTTTGACTTTTTCTGTAATGTAGACTTTTACTCTAGTCACCTTCCCTGTTTGAGGGACTAGGAACTTGATATCTAAAATGGAAAAGAAGCAATAGCTTTGTAAAGTACCTCAGCAAAGTACTTTAAGGCAAGCATTTCATGTCAAAGAGAAATTATTGTCAGAGAAATTATTGTCAGTAGTACTGAGACATCCCCGTTCTTGCAAATGCCAACATCCAAGACTTTATTTGCAGGACTAATTGTGTTTCTAGTCATTGAGGTGTCCCACATGAGACAAAACATAGAGGAAAATCCCTGCAAGATGAATTACTTTCTCAAAAGTAAGAAAGCTGAAAAAGTTACAGAAGAATCACATGTATAGAAATGAACAATCTATTCATTTTTTGTTCTTGGAAGAAGAGAAAGAGGAGCACTGGTATGAAAAAGCCCCTGTATCTTAGTACTTGCTAGTGCCTAGTTCACTTAAAGTGAAGAAATGTTTAGATGCCACAGAAGGAGACTCCAGCACTAAATTGGATTGCTGTTTCCCTGAGGGTGTGCTTTTACAACACAAAGCTGGTTTAGAAGCTATTTGTTGTCCTAAAGGTGGCAGCCCTGCTCCTAATTCTTCTTCTGTTGGAGCAAAATTTAAAGAAAGCTAAACATTTCTTGATAGCTAGTTTAGCTCCTTGAATGGTCTCCCTGCTCCCAAGTGCTAGGTAGATGAGAAAGAAGCAGAAAGCAACTGTAGTGCCAGCAAAAGGAGATGGGGATGGCTCCAGGACTGCAGCAGGCAGCTGCCAGTTTGACTAAACTGTCTTGTGAAATTTGCCTTCATAGGAAGAGCTCAGAAAAGACTGAACTTTAAATCTGCTCTTCCTATGCTTTTATTCTGCTTTGCATGGCTTAAATGAAATATTAAAGAGAAAGAAAGATTCTGTTCCTCTGTGTTTAGGGAACACTATCAGGCAGAGGGAAGATCTCACTTGCACTGCATGCTTGAAGAGTTGGTACTAGATGCTCAAGCAAGGCATCAAAACAAGGTCTCTCTGTTCCTGCAGTGTCCTCAGTCATTCCTCCTGCACCAAATTCTCTAGCTCCAAACTCCAGTGCCAGGTAGAAATGCATGCCTAGCTCTCAACACTTTTACACTGTTAGCATGTGCAGCATATATCTGCATCACAATATAATCTCAGCAGGAGTGCTAGGTCTGCAGTGTTTCCTGTACCCAAACTAGCCCCTGTCGCTCTGCAGGACACAGAACTCTGCTGTGTAGATATACCATCTTCCAGCAGACAATCCATATTAAAATATCATTCTAAGAGTTAATAAAATATTGAATTATTCCACTAAACTGGCAATATTTCATTAAAAGAGCAATATTGATTCTCATTCCAAAGCTGATTCATTTTCTATTATAAGACCTCAAAGGTCACTTTAACATTATATCCAATGTATATAAAGCTTCCCAATTTTTTAGTTTTTATTAGTTTAGTGACACAGAAACATTCATAACTCTTCTTTTGTAAAGCCACAAATTAGAAGGAAGGCACAAAATATTCTGCACCGTAGATATTTGAAGGTAGTGATGTTCACTGTAAAAATAATTTGGTATGACTGCAGATCAAAAAAAAATGGATAAAATGTTTGTAATGGTTAGCTAAGATCACCCACTAGTTTTAACTGCATCTATTCAAACTCTAGTGTGAGTAGAATGTGACTTAAGTATCTTTTCCAATCTGTGTGCATTTTACCAAGGATGTCATTGCAGTTCATTCATTCATTCATTCTTTTATTGATAGTTATGAATCTAAATTGCTGTCACATTTGACACTAACCGGCAAACAAATCATCACTCCTTGCTTCTACCTCAAAGCATGTCATTTTATATCAGTTCAGGAGATGGAATTCTAAATCAGAAGGAATTTGAAATAATTTAGAGTTGTCAATCAGCTCCTTTCTGTAACCTACTGTTGGTGGAAAATTCTAGCGTGAATCCACCAAGTATTTTTACTAGTAAATGGCTAGAGAGAATCCATAAAAGACATGGAAATTCCTATCTCAAAAGCCTTATCAAAATGCCAAGCATGCCACTAGTGTAACACGAATATGAACAGCATTCCTTCTTGCAGTTTTTGTTTGATAGGAAATGGAACTGAAACTCCATTGTTGTTTTGAGGCTGCCCTCCTACGGTCAAGTGGATTGGCTTTTGCTTTTCCACCTTTTTTTAAGCGAGTAATTTTTTCTGCAGATCAGTTCAAAGTAAAGATCATGCTAACCTTGCACTTTCCTATGGATATATTCAACTTCAGTTGTTCAAGGTCACATTGGATGGAGCTCTCAGCAACCTGGTCTAATGAAAGGTGTCCTCGCCCAGAGCAGGGGGGTTGGAACTACATGATCTTTGAGGTCTGTTCCAACACAGGCCATTCTATGACTCTAAGATTCTATTAGAAATAATGTTTTTCTTCAGAAATATAGTTTCAGCTATGTACCTTGGAGAGGTGGAGGCATGACATTGTCTCTGCTTGTCCCATGCAGCTACAGCACATGCTATGTAGTTGTGTAGGTTGCTTTTTAGTGGAATAGTCAGTTGTAGAAGAAAAATGTCTGTAGTTTGACAGCTGAAGGCTTAGGTAGGAGGTGTGAATCATTGCCTGAAAGCTGGGAGACACTTTGTTCATGCAAATTGCATGTGGTGAAGTGAGGACAGTAAAAGGTTTCTAGACAGCTGGAAATGGTCTCAGAAAGGAAAAAAGGGGAAGTTGGGTAAGAGAAGATTTGAGTGAAGGAAAGGGAGAGGGCATATTTTTAGTCATACCAAACATACCTAGTTTTTTAACTTGTAATGCATTCCAGTTTTGCTGCATGGACACGAATGGACAGGTTATGTCAAAGAAAATAAACTGACAGATAAGTAAATAATCTGCTATGGCTACAGACATGGCAGGTGATGCAAAAAAACAAAGTAAATGAAGAGAAGAAAGTGACCTAGAATATGCACATCAAATGGTAAGTCTATTGTTTTCTGTAGAACACCCGCATTAGAGACCATTATTTTTAAAGCAGAGGTCATGCAGTATCACAGAAACATCAGGAAAAGTGAAAAGGGAACAGAGAAAGGGAAAAGGGAAATGAGAAGGAATTGTCCTTTCAGAACAGAAGACATCTTTATGTATACATAACCAATACACAGCAACCTGACTTACTTCTACTGAATAAATGTCTTTGCTGAAGTTCTCCACCAAGGTTAATGAAACATTAAGAAAGTTAGTCAAGGAGAAAAATTTTGTGTCCATTGAAGTGTGCATGAATTTCACAGTATTTTTCTGTCTGTCACTTCAAATTATACTCATCCACATTTGTTTTTTCAGATAAGACAATGGCCCGATCAGATTGCTTTCTTGCTCCAGCTCTATTAGCTAAATTCATCAATAAGGACTTGTTTTCCAGTTCAGATTCCTATATCCTAACCTGGAGAGTCATATATCATTTTCTATTCTGTCACCAAGCTAATTACAGTAGAGGGTATGTCATTTTAATACTGGCATTAGCAAGACAAATTAAAAAGGAAGTGTCAAAATTTATCTCATGTACTGTATTCGAAGGTTCACTTTGAATCCATAGTGCAAAGCACAACACAAAAACATGTAGGACTTTTGTGGACTTTCCCTGTATCTAGATCCATTCTCCAGAGTGGATCAGATGCTAAACTTGGGCAAATTGACAAAGACATTGATTTCTATTAATGGTTTTGCATTAATCAAGGTCAATAGTATTTTTATATGCCACATATCTTCTTGACAATTAGTGTGGGGAAGTACAAGATTTGAAATACTGGAACAGCTACTAACCTCTGAATAGCACCATTGCTGATCTGAATTTATGACTTCATAAGGGCTTATCACAACCATAAAACTACTAATTGTTGATGTATTAATCAAGGTGTGGGTTACCAAGAGCTTCAGCTGCTAGTTATTGCTGCATTTTAAGTATTGAATTAGATACCATCAGCTTACAGAGAGAAATATGTTACATTGGCAGGAGTAGTCATTCAGAGAACTTACATTTAGGCATTTTATAGACTTGTACTGAAATACTAATCTGAGATAACTGTTCCATAGATTCTTACAATTTTCATCATTTTGTGAGTGATTTATGTCCTGGGATGAGGTGCACAAATTTTTTTGTTTCTAAGGTTAAAATAAATTACCTTCATGACTGTTACAGCAATGCAAGGCAGAGAATATCTGCACCTAGCTTTAATTCAGTTACAGTGTAGCTCCAGTTATTTTAAATTCTTAGTGAATCATTTTTAGGAACTGATATTTTGAGAAGAATACATTCCTATTCATAGGAATCCAAACCAGTTCCTACATACTACCAGTTCAAAACCACATTTTGTCAGAAAAAGCTTTCTCAAGAGAAGGGCATACAACAATGCAATCAGTGAACTGTAGTTAATAATAAATGTGCATGTCCTTATCCTACCAGAGTTGCTAAATGGACAGTATAGCTGGTTAAAATGAGAGGATCTGTTCCTCATTACTCCAGTGAGGATTAACTCCTATCCTGAATAAAGCAGACCCACAAACTGAAAATGTGTTTCTGACACATCAAGCAATATCTGATATACTTGTTGTTCTCCATAGGTCAGCCAGCTAACCTTTTACTTCTCTGTTTCCAAACTTTCCGAAGGTTTTATTTACAACCTGGTGAGAAAAGGGAGTGTTTTTAATGTCTCAAGAAGTCTGTAGGATGGAATCTTTATTTCCTTTGCCTCTCAGAAATGCTGAATCTTTAAAAATGGGTTACTGATATTCCTTTTCTTATACCCTTTCATCACTTTAATACAGGTTATAAATGCGTTCACACATACACAGAGAGAAAAAGTCTGAACTTATAGAAATTTAACTGTGATTTCACTTGGCACAGAAGTTTCCATTTTATTACTAGCAGGTATAATTTTTTGTAATTAAAATATATACACAAGCTTTAGTCAAGTACTTACTCAGCAAAAAGAGTCTGTCTGAACTCACTGACTGTATCTATACTCTCCTGCTACGTGTCACATGGCAACACACTGCAGGTCATATTCCTGAAATGTTTACGTTGCTTATTTTGAGGCTTTCTCTGGGCCATGCTTTTGGGAAAACATAGGGTAAATGCAAAAAATATATAACTTTTAATTGCTCTTACACAGTCCAAGTGAACCACATTACTGCTGTGTCCTAAGTACTCTAGCACAGATTCCTCAAAGCCATTTTCAATGACTATTCTGATAGAGATAGCTGAGTGGACCACCTGAAAAAAAATGAATGAAACAAAACTAAAATGGGGAAAAAAATGTGGTAGTCTTGGCAAGAGATGTATGAGGTATAGCTGTGAGGTATTCCAAAGGATTTTGACACCTTGTGCATGATCACAAGTGAAGGTGAACAAAGGGAAGCAGGAGGAAGAAAGGGAGGATTTGGATAACAGAAAGAGTTTTATCCCAGAAGATATCTCCCTTTCTGTCCCTATCTCTTCCAGAGAAAGTGACCTCGTAACCTTGGATGAACAGATGAGGACCTCATTATTTGGCGCCAGAACATCAACCCTGCCAAACTCGCATGACTGGAGTGCTGCCATGGGTGGCTACAAGCTCTTCAGAAGGAACAGGCAAGATAGGAGAGGTGAAGGGGTGGCTCTGTATGTTAGAGATACTCTTGACTCTGTAGAACTTGAAGTCAGTAGCAGTAAGGTTGAGTGCCTGTGGATCAGAATCAAGAGGAAGGCCAAATAGGCTGACATCCTGGTGGGAGTTTGTTACAGACCACCCAACCAGGACGATGAGGGTGATGAATTATTCTACAAGCAGCTGGCGGATGTCTCAAAATCGCCAGCTCTTGCCCTTGTGGGCAAATTTAGCCTGCCAGATGTCTGCTGGAAACTCAACACAGCAGAGAAGAGGCAGTCTAGGACATTCCTGGAGTGTATAGAGGATAACTTCCTGCTCCAGCTGGTAAAGGAGCCTACCAGGGATGGGGCCCCCATAGCCCTGTTCTTCACAAACAGAGAGGGGCTGGTGGGAGATGTGGTGGTCAGAGGCCCATCTGGGACACAGTGGCCATGAAATGATAGAGTTTTCAATACACAGGGATGCAAAGAGGGCCATCAATAAAACTTCTATGCTGGACTTCCAGAGGGCAGATTTTGCCTACTCAGAAGACTGGTTCAGAGGGTACCTTGGGAAACAGCCGCTGAAAACAAAGGGGTCCAGGAGGGATGGACATGCTTCAAGAAGCAAGTCTGGAACGCACAGGAGCAGGCTGTCCCAGTGTGCCGAAAGGCAAGCTGGCGGGTAAGACTGGCTGAACAGGGAGATTTTGAAGGAAATTAGGGGCGTGGTCTTAAGCCTCCCTGTCTTTGACCTGGAACTGATTAAGTGTTCTTTGCCACCACACACACTCCATGTTACTGTAAATGAGACATGAAGTTCAAAGACAAAGGATTTATAGAATACATCAAGGTTTCTAGGTTATATGTAACTACAGGTAAGAGTTGCCATCTTCTACAGTTTGATCCTATTCCCACCCTCATCAAAATCAAATGCCCAATTTTGTGCTACCACTTTAATAACAGAACATCTGTAGAATATATACAATATACATTTCAGTGCAGAAAAGTTCAAACACAAGGAAATTCTGTTCAAACTTTAGACTTATGTAACAGTCTGTAAAAATACAGCTGTAAAAATACTTTGAGAACAGTTTATATTTCACAATACTTACTCTTGGTAATGATGAAGAATGAAGTAGCTGTAGGTGATTAGATAAATAGAAAAGATTACTAAATTATTTTTCCTTCAGTAAGTTTACCTGTAATGCTGAAATATCAGAGAATAAATAGGGAGTGACAGAGGACTTCTGCCTTTACACTTCACTCCAGAATTGTGCTGTACAAATGTGACTTCCTACCCTTTTCCGTTAACGATACTAAAGAAACTAAACGTGTATGTGTGTAAATCAAATATATGTACCTATCTATCTCCAGGGACCCGGTGAGGTGAAAGGGTTAAATCATGTTTAACCAGAATGTATACTTAGTGTTCTTTATCTCCCTGGAACTTGTTAGCACTTTGAGGACCAATTCACTAAGAATGAATAATACCATGAATGACATCAGCTTCCGCCAACATGCAAGAGGTTACTATGGTAATGGAGAAAGTTTTTCACAGTACAAAACAAGTACCATACTTGATATATTAGCCAGCCAAAGAAAGCAGTCACATATAAACTACAGCATCTTTCTAATGAATAGCCATTTATGCAGCATGCATGTTAGCAATTCTGCTGAGTTCCTCTGAACACCAAACTGTTGGCAGTTATATTGAAAAACTTGGCAGATTTACAAAAGTGCTAACATTTTGTTTTCAGCAGCTTGTTTTTCTCTCTCAGAGCCCATATCTTCAGCATATTCACAGAGTCTTTAGCCAATGCCAACCAGGAAGGTCTCTGATCTGAGCTTAAATGTACTGTATATGCACACTGAGAAGGCAGGATGTCCAAGCCATGCAACTGACTCAAAATAGACTTTTGGGGTTTTTTTATTTGTGGCAGAAGAACAGATGGCTTCTTTGTTAAGTGGTACTTTCTTTTATATTTGCTCACCACCTCTTCCGTAAGAGTTTAATCCATGAAACAATACAGTGTATTTGCTACAATGCAAAAGCCAGAAAATCTTGAAACCTTCAAATCAGATCATTACACATACATATATATATATGTATCTATATATGTAAGGTTATTTCCCTAATTATCAAAGCAAGCACCATATAAAACTGCATCAATATCCTCTTGTGACCAAAAAAAAAAAATTCAAAACAGAGGCAAGATGTTATTTAGATATTATTTCCTTACTCCTTCCATTTTGAAGAAGAAAAAACCGTAACTTTCTTTCTTGCAAGGGACTCTGAGAGATGAAGGAAAGAGGAAATCTGAGAGCAGTTGCAGACCATTGATTCTAGGAGTCTGCTGACTGTGGGGTTTTCCACTGATGTAGATAATTGTAAACCTTGTGCCAAAGGACTGGAGTATCAACTCAAGAGGCCTTCTTCACAGCACTTTTTTTTTATGTTTCTTCGTTGCATTTTATATTTCTTCATTGCATTTCCCTTGCAAAGGATGAAGGAATGAGTAAAAAGCAAAGGAATATATTAGAGTGAATGAACTTGCATGCAATAAAACATTCCTGCCTTCCAGAAAAAAGTAACTGATCTTGGATTCTGTCTTCTGCCACCTATGTAGTACATTTTGGCTGTAGATGCTGCCAAATACATACATTTAAAAGGCTGCCAAAAGTGAACTTCACTTCTCAAGTCTTTCTGTGTATGATCATCCCATCATTCAACCTGCCATTGTTTTTGTAGGCATGAAAGTTTTTTCCAGTTCCACATCTACACTTCTTATCAACCTTTCAAGTGTGATTTTAAAATGGATTTTAAATTTAAAACACCATTGGTATGATTTTTTAAAAAATTTTTGTTCCTAATGTCAGAATCAAAGAATATTTCCTATCCAAAAATTTAGATCCTGTCAGCGACGTAATTTCAAAGGCACATTCTATTCTTCATATCTGAACTACATATTTTAAGACTTTTCTTGATAGTGTTGTAACAATTCAGTTTATTCTCTGTTGTCGCATCTTTTGCAATGCCAATTGATATGTTGGTACTATTTTTTGTTTGTTTCAAATATTGGCAAAAGCATATAAAAGAAGAGGGGGGGAATACAGGAAAAACTTTTCCTTTTTGTTTGAAATTCTGTTCCTACATTTTTTTACAGCTTCGCTTTATTCTTTCTAAGATATTTCACACTTAATTGCTGTTCTATAAGTGAAAGCTATGGCAGTTCCAAGAAAAGGTATGGAAAAGGAGGAGACAGCAGCACAGATTATGCATATTGGCCTGACACCTGAAGCCTGACTGGTCTTAATGGGCTAACATAGTACTGGTGGCAGTACACAACCCACTTTCCTGAACAGAGTGGTTTCCCTTCTTTTGATACTTTTAGGCACTGCAATAAAGATCAGAGATGATCATTTGGGAAGTACTTTTTCAGAGAGCTCCTGTAACTTACCTGTATTTGGAAGTATTCTTCCATACAGTTCATGCAACTTACCTGTGTTTTGACAAGTATTTTCTTTTTTTGGTCAGACCTTTTGCATCTCAGGCAGGAGCAAAAACAGGTTTCTGCTTTGTAGCAAGTTGTTTGGTGTCCTTGTGCTAACACAATCTCAAAAGTGGCAGTAACTTTCATTGAAGAAAAAAACCCAAAACCTAGAGCTGCCAGCACATAATATTCCTGAGAAGATTTGATCTGCTGTTTTGTGAAATGGAGTCTGTTAGAGCTGTACTCTTGAAGGTGGTTAGATATCCATCTTCTTTTAAGTGTACACTGGTCTTAGAACTGATATTCAACTGCTGCCCCACAGGCACTGCACTAACTAGGAAGACTTAGACTCCTTTCAAACTGCTCACTACCTACATTAATCATTGAGGGTGTTTCTTTTCCTCAGATATAAAGGGAAGCAGCACCTGGCAGTCCTGGGGAGAAGGCAAATGGACACCCATTCTGCATCGCTCATACTTTCTTGGTTATGGGATTAGGAAGCTGGAGGAGGTAAGCTGACCACAGCCTTGGATCTACAAATTCCTCACACAGATTTCTGTTTCAGTGGGATCTCTGTTGAGCTGCAAACTGAATTTTATAGGCACAACAGAATCAAGACAGAAAATTCTATGCTCACAAATTTGCTTCACAAATTTCAGTAGGTTAAGTCAAAATCTGCATAATGATGAATAGAGTACCTGGAACTGAAAATATCTATTTACCCACACTTGCCACACAGTTTTATGAAAGATAAGTTATTTTTTAATTTTCCTGTTCTTCAAAGGATTTTGACAATAATTTTCATTTCATGTGATAGCGATTTGTTTTCTTTGTTGTGTTTATATAAAAAGAAACAAAAATGACCAAAATAATAACTGAAGCTTAAGGAGTGTTCCAATGAGGAATACAAAGAAGAATTCCTCACACTCCATAATTCCTCTCTGCCATGATGGTTATATATCATCAGCACTGCTTACAATAGCTGGTTTTCTGGCTTAAAGCTTAAAATGCATTTTTTTCCAAATTTTTTTAAAGTCAAAGGTGGACCTCAATGTTTTTTTTATTTTTTTCCCTGACTTATCTGAATTGGGACTATGGCAAAAATTAAACTGTTTCAGATTCTACACATCCCATTGCTTAGGACTGTTAAAATTAAAAAAACCCAAACCATATAGATATTTGCAAATTTAAAAAAAATATTGAAAGACTGTCTGATACATAGACTGTTGTAATTATGGCCCAAGACCTACTAAGCCAATTTATAGCCTTTAACAAGACAAGTTCAAAACAGCATGAGTCTACCTCTACTCTGACAGAATACAAATGAATGAGCAGAGGGAGGCATAGTATCAATTGCCACATCATTTTTTTCTTGTTCTCTCATCAGCTTTGCCAGAATGAATTATTTATATCGGCTGAGCAAGTGGAATCTGCCTCATTCACAACTACACACAGGTGACAAAATATAACAGTGATAATGATGGTAATCTCTCATTGCCCTCAGTTATTTTTCTACTACTTATGGTTATGGACCTGCATTTCTGAGTCTTTTACTGCTTCATTTACTTAGCATAAGACATCTGGAAAGGTGACTTGCTAGGTTTTTTGAGTGTTAGGGCAGTTTTGAACTTAAACAATTGAAGCCAGCACAATTTTCTCATCCCTCAACTCTCTCTCATACCTACTAAAACATTCCTTTGATGACTGCAGAATTTGATATTATGTAGCTTGGACAGGGCTCTAAGCTAATAAGGGAAGTGATTATACTTGCTCTGGAATTTAAAAGATAATTTCTGAGTAAATTTTTACTCCTCTTACCCTGCTCTAGCCATTATTCTTTGCCTGCAAGCATCTGATGTAATCTGCAGTTCAGATGCTTATGACTCTGCCATTGCATTGAAGGCCTCACAGTCACAACACAGTCACATACTATTTCACTCATGCCTTTTGTGTTATCTCTGTATCTCCGTCATCCTGCTCACAGTCCCTTTTTTCCACCCTAACCTCAGAAATGCATCTGCACATTTGAGCCATACTCGCAAGTGCATACAGACCTCAGATATTGTTGTCTCAGTTCTGAATCCACTTTTCTACTTGAAGCAATTTGCAAATGAGAGGGCTTGACATTAGATGAATAAGATGTCAGGTAAGTGAATGGCTGAGTAGAAGGAGAGACAACAGACACAGGCTGGGAATCTCAAAGTGTTTCATTCAGAATTTGTGCCTTCAGCAGAAGATAGATCAATGTGTATTAGAGCATCAGAGAGGAAAGCAAAGACGAATGCGGGAATCAGTTTCTGAATGTGTCTTGAGACTAATGCTTATCTTATAAGTAATGTACAGTAGGTGAGATGGATATGCTCTACAAATACCAGGAAATGGACTCCAGACTGGAAAGGGGCTAATCCTGAAAGGCTAGCACTCAGGGGTTCAACAGAGTAGAGTTTAAAGAAAAGGCAAAAAGTAGGCAAGAGAGAAAAATATAGAACAGAGTGGTATGAAACTGGTGATGAGACAAGAGCTGGAGAAGAAAGATGTCTGGGAAGGAGAAGAGGACCTGCCCTTGTCAGGAACAATCAGGAGGCAAATTCTGGTCTTTCTATTCTGCCTTTTAGTCTGGCTTATTAATTTTAATGTTGTTATTTGTTTAACACTTCAGGATACCCCATTGGAGGTGGCCATTCCCAGGCAAAATGTTCAAGAGAGCTGTATCGTTTTTATCTTATTCTACTCTACCTGAATTTTGAGATATTCTTGACCAACTTTCTCTTTTATTTGTAGAGTTGCCTTGGGCTGCCAAATAGGACCTACAAAACAGGAATAGTGCAGTCCTCAAGTTTTTTAAACATGCCTTTTACTAGGATTGTAGCAAAATGGCAGATTGTTCAGTGAGGAATAAAAAACAGATTTAGTAAGCAAGTAGCAGAGCACTTGGAAGCTCCATTTCACATGGCTGACTGAGTGCCAGACTTCAAAACTCTGGCAAAGAGCTTGCTTCCACACTGTACTGCATCTTTGCCCTAGTTTGAGTTTTAAACAGGAATTATCTGCCAGCTTCCAGATTATAATGAAAAAAGTAGAAAAGTAGTCTCATGCTGTATATAGTATCTGGAATTTAAACTCAAGCAATAACAGAAAAACCTAGTCTATGATACTTTCCCCACAGGTAAGAGAGAGAAAGAACAAGGAGAATTGACAAAAATGACAAAAATGTTCAGAAGGCATATAATCCTGGGCATGTCCTTGCTATCTCATATCTCCAGATAAATCCTCCCAGTTAGCTAGCCTGACCTCCTCATTGGAAACCTTTTGAAAAATTGATGTTTCAGTTTAATAGATAAAGCAAATTACAGGAGAAAAAATAAATTCCGACATGAACTCTTTCCTGCCCTTTTTGTTCTACACTTAGAGAGATTTTTAGATTACCTTTTCTGTTACTTCTCTCATTCAAATGAAACCAAGAATTCTGCAGTTTGAGGCTTTATGCAGATTCTGGGAGACACAACTTCAATACTTTCTTCAGCTGAGGGAATTTAAATTTATATTTGCTGCTGAGGATCCAAGACGTTAGATCAATTTGTATTCTTCCTAGGTTGAAACTGTTCTTTCTTTTTTTTTTTGCTAAGAGTGATTGAGAAACTTCACACCCACAAAATCCTCTTGTTCTGCTGACCACATCTGGCTACTGAAGATTGCTCCAGGAATAGTGATTCTTGTTAGAAATGGAAGGGTTAATGTGGTCTTCCCTTTCATAAGATGATTGAGCTTGACAGGAAGGCTCACAAGATGGCACAATCTAACCCATCAAGTTAATCAACCACGTAACTAACTGCTGCCCAGTCCATGCCAGTTAGGATTACATACTTTTATGTCAAGGAGGCATCTGTGTGTTCCCATTTGGAACAGCTTCTTATACATTTACACCTAAGTCAGATGAACCTCATCAGTAACATTTCACTAAAATGAAAAGTGCATTTAAAAAACAGTATTAAGCCTTTCCCAAGGGGTAGTCTGCCGTACTGTAGTCTGCCACAATTGAAAGAAAGTAAAGGAGGAAGCTAAACTAAATATCTCCTGAAGATAAAACAAAGAGTGACCAAGACAAAATATTTGTTGATGGTGATTTTTCGGCACCTGTTTTACTTTCAGAAAAGCCTGGGACACTGCTTGCAAAAACCTTAAAATAATAGTGCAATACTTTTATCCTGATAAGAAATTTCTTAGATTTGTTATAGGATCATTCTAAGCTCTACATCTACACAAACCTGCATAGACAGGTATCTGTGTCTAGCTCTAAAAAGTCCAAACTATGCATAGGTTTCACACACTTCTTGAGGCATAGGCATTCACACAGGATTACAATCACATCATAAAGGTCTGCACATGAAGAAGTAACAACTTGACTGTGTTGTTAAGGATATTATAAAACACTGTGCTCACTACTGCTTCATAGTTGTACAAAGTAGTTGTAAAATCCAACGAAGCAGGAAAAAGACATTGCACACTTGGATTGTACAGGCTGGCTTTGCAAACAGGGCAGTAGAATAAATCTCAAAGTTTGTTTTACATTTCAAGCTCTGCTACAGGTTTTGTGTCATCAGGTCATTTTCCCACTCCACCTCATATCTTTATAAGACAGATAAAAGTTAGGAAAAAGAATATTCATGGCTGATCTTATTTTGTTGTAACACTACTGAGCACTGCTACTGTGTATGTAGTTACTATTATACACATATAAAAAGGGATATACTTGTTCTACCAGAACATTAGTGTCTGATTAGACCCTCTGGGGCTACTGCATTCCAAACAATTAATCAGATCCATAGTATCCAAATTGGTGAGGAAGGCTACAGAGATTAAAAATGGGAGATTTTTGGCCTGCAAGCAAGTAGAGGTCAAAATGAACTCTGAAGACCTGTCATCAGGCCACCCATTAACAAAGATTTCACCATTAATTATTTCCTCTCAATACAAGACTGATGCAAGAAATAAAGAGCAGCTAACATGGTTTAATGAGTTTATTGCATAAATGTAGATAAATAATTTCAGTTTGTGCTGCATTTCAAGTATTTTCAGTCATTAAAAATTAAGCAGAAAGTATCAGATTTAAAAAATATAAGAGTATAGAGAAAAAACTCATTTAAAGATGCATAGATTTGATAGAATAGTAACAGAGATTTAAGACACTGACATTCCATATTAACATGTCTTCATTGTATTAACAGTGCTAAAATGAATAGCTGAGCTATTTGCAGGGGCTTTAACGAAAAAGAATGATCATGTTAGCTCAGTCCCTGTGAATAATGTATGAGGCTGAATTGAACTTATTTGCCTCATCTTGCATTCAGTCTAAAACCCCCACAAAATAAAGGGCTACACTTAGCATTAAGTAACAATTTGTTGTTTTAACTTCCATATCATTACTTCCGTGCAGTTAGAGATTGGTTAGAAAATTGCATATAGAGTAATTTTCCATTTATTAGAACTTTCCAATTCAGTCTCAGTGTCACATGGAGGCCAGTCTGGGAGTTTTTCTATTTTTCCCATTTAAATCTTTTAGGCTCTCAATGCATTTTTTAGTAGGCCATAGAAGAATCAATTAAATCTTGTTATTTGTATGCATTACAGGGTTATGCTCTCATGGGTATCTAGCCAGTGTTAATTAACCAAGGAAGAAAGTATTTTGTGCTTTTAAATGGTGTAAAATGCTATATTCACAAAATAAGGATCTAACAACTTAGAATAGAAAACTCTTATTAATAATAGCAACGCATTGGTCAGTTATGACTTCCAGCTGAAGAAAGTTATGTGAAAAAGAAGACTTCATTATCACCTCTATTTAAATCAACCGATTTTAATAGTTTTATTTTTTTAAAGAAATCTATACTTTATAGTCACTTTGAAAACCTTAGCTACCTAGAACTATAATGACCTTGAAGATAGAAAGTCACCCAGTCTACCACAGCAGGCAGAAGGGTTCCTGAGGAAAATACCATGAGGTTCTGAGGAAGCCAGGGTGCTACTGACTCGTATTCAACTTGCTGTTGACCAGGACCCCCAAGTCCCTTTCCACAGCACTGCTTTCCAGCCTCTCATTCCCCAGTCTGTAAGTACATCCAGTGCTGCCCTGTCCCAGGTGCAGAATCCGTCACTTGTCTTTGTTGAATGTCATGTGATTGGTGAGTTCCCATCTCTCATTTGTTGAGGTCTCTCTGCAGGGCCTCTCTGTCTCCAAGTGAGTCAACAGCTCCTCCCAGTTTTCTATCATCAGCAAACTTGCTCAGTATACCTTTGAGTCTTGTGTCCAAAATATTTATGAAGGTATTGACTTAATGAAAAAGGTCATGGTAACAGAGATCTGTCCAGCTGAATTGCAATATGATATCCCCATCCCACTCCTTTCCCACTGCTGGAACATCTTCCAGGAATGATACTTTAGATCTCCTGCATGAAAGTCCCTGCATAGCCAGAACCTTTTTGCCCTAGTCCTTCAACACCAATGTCTGTCTCAAAAATAATGATATTATCCGTCTCTCACAGTGTCCATGACAAACACCAGCATCCTGGTGTTGTAACATTGCTCACAGGAGAACTGCAATGCAATGTATACCTGAAGAGCCAAATGAGAAGGGAAGTAAAACACAGAGGACAATCCAGAAAAAAGTCACTGTGATCCTTTAAAAGGAGGAGGGCACTTGGCATATAGTTTAATATTTTTTCAAATATTGTAATGATTGAAGTTTGTTGTAAATAAATGCTGGACATGATGTACAAATGACAGTCATTTGTGGTTTGCCGGTGCTTCTATGATAATTTATGCAATCACCTACTTCATCTGTTGCTTCAGGTAGGCTATATTATATAAAAAATCAGTTTCTTCAAGGCAAGGCTTAAAACAGTTAGCAATTGTTCAAAGTAGAATTTGATTCAGAAGATACTCAACAATTTTTTTTCTCCCACTTGATATTTATTTTTGCATGCAGTCTTCTGTGACTTGTGTTTCTCACTACAGCCTTTGGTAACCTCAGGAAAGATCCATTTTGACTGAGTACTATCATAAAAAGCTTCCCCTCATGCTAATATGAGGACCTTCATCTTGTCCTGCTATTATAGAAGAATAAAAATGGTTTCCTGGAACAACTGACATTCATTAAGGGATTCTATCATTTATCAACCACAAAAACAGTTTGCTAAGCCAAGTCCTGCCTATGGGAACAAAAACATCCCCCGTATTTCTAAGGAGGCAGAGTACACGTTGTCATGTCTCAATAAGGAGCTGGATAAATATTGTAAAATATTGTTTCAGTAGAGCAGATGTTCAAACCATATTGGCACCTACTAACAAACTCAGACCCCCTGGGGCAAGAAACTTTATTTACAATGGAATTGATTTATCTCTGAATGTGTGAGCAACATGCTACCTTCACAGTTTTTAAAAAAATAAACCAAACCCAAGTATAGATCCCCAGTTCCCTCGTCCTTGAGCATCAGTTTCAGAAAACCAGAAATGATCTACTACTCATTAACACAAGCTGAGTAAGAACAGAGAAAAATACAAATTGCAGGCATTTTTAATTTTTTCTAACAGCTGTTGTTCTCTTTCTAGATATGTGGACAAGTCTGATCTTGTACACAACAAAAGACATTTTGTTTCAATTAGCATATAGACTGTCATCTGAAAAGAAGATTCAACAGAGGACAAAATAAAGTCTATCTAAACTAAATGGCATGTATATTTTATTTTATATTAAGGAGCAGCACAAAATAGTTCCAGAAGATCTCTCAGGGCTTTTCTAAGTGATCATTTCCTAAAAATAGTTACAGTGCTGTCGTGCTATAATCTGCATTACGGCCTGCTGACTTTTAAAAAAGGAGTCCCAGAAACCATGAAATATTATTAGCATGAAACTGTTGGGATAGAGAAAGAGGAAGATTAACATCCTAAGTTTTGTATGAGCTCCATGAGCACAGGGCCCATCCTGCTGCTGGATCAGATTTTTGCAGTTTCTTTTTCCAAATATACAGTTTGCTTATGGTTTATAAAAATAAAAATAGAGAGTTAATTTGTGTAGAGAGGAAATTATAGGAAGTTTGGGCATTCTTACACTGTAAATGCAGCGCAATTCTCAATGAGATCTAATTATTAGAAAAAGCAGCAGACAACATACGTGAAGTCATGACATTAAAAACAATGAGGTCACAAAAAGGGTAAGCTAAGCCTCCATCTAGAGAGTCAGAACGACACAGATCCCATATAAAATCATAGAATGGCTTGGGTTGGAAGGAACCTTAAATATCATCTAGTTCCAACTTTCCTGCCATCAGCAGGGACATCCTTCACTAGACCAAGTTGCTGAGAGCACATGCTCCTCTACATTTTCTTTTTATGAATCAATAAAGCCTAGAGAAACATAAAAGACATAAAGTTTAGAAGCATCAATTCTCTATTAAAAGATTAAGGCCAACTCATGAACTGAACATTAATTTACTTTTCTGGAAAGTCTATCCTTGCTTCCTACATTCTGCACGCTAATCTGTTCATCCTGACAGTGAGCTACCCACAGCTACTGCAACAGCCAACATCATCTGAATTTATTTATTTTTTCTCGCAGAGCAAAAAAAAAAAAGCATATTCACCTCTTTGCAGTGAGTAAGTGCACTATTTATACCTCTTTAATCTTAAATTGAAATTCCTACAAGAGTTCAAACACAAGGCAGAAACTGTCTTTAGAGAAAAACTCACCAGGAGCTGTATTAATATGCATTTTGGCATATTAGTTTCTGTATTAAGAGCATTTATACCGCTCAGACAATCTCACTAGCATCAAGGCTCTGGCTGTCAAAGAAAAAGATCCTGTGTAAGGCAGATAAGCTCCACCAAAGCCCTTATTTGTAAACATAGTACAGCTGCCAACTGCCTCAGAATACTCTTAAGTTACCTGATCACGTAGTTGTGAGCAGACTGTAGAACAGACTTTGTCAGCTTGCAAACAGAATACGTGTCTCCTGATCTGCAACAGATCTTTCAAGTATTAAATATAGATAAAGATAAGGTGCTATTCAAATCCACACATTTACTGTTTAACAGCTTATAAAGCCAAATTATTGCTCAGGGCAGCAGGTCTGTCCTCCCTCCCCATCCTGCTTCTGTCTTTCATTGTAGACTATACATTATTAATCAGGTAAAATTGCGTCCCCCCATTTGTATTTTTTTTTGCAAGATTAAATAAGTGTGAACTATGTCAACTGGGATACTGGAAAAATTAATTTTTACCATATACATTTTTTTTCTGCCAAACTCAAAAAATACAGAACACAGACAAACAGACGGAGAAATATTTAAATAAATTGTTCAACACCTTTGCCCTGTAAAAAAAATGAGATACTATGGAAAAGAGGACTAATAGTCAGGCATTTTCTGGAAGTCAGAGAGGTAGCATATTTTGGTAACATTTCTCTTTAAAGAGTGTATATTAGAAGTGGTATGTGCAGATGATCAGGACACAGGACCTTCAGATTAAAACCTGACATTAATAAAAAGAATGATAGAGCTACCAATAGCTTCAGGAGGAGTGATTTTCACTATAACTTTACTATATTTTTTCACTATAATATCCCTTCCCCTATAATCCAGTTTCTCTTCTTAATCAGAAAAGAAGTACAAATTTGATTCTAGTAAATGAGTTCACTAAAGGAGTCTCATTTTAAGTAACTTTTGTCTTTCAAGTGTGAGAACAAATATCACATCTTTGGTGAGTGTGACCACGTTTTCACACTAAGCCTTTGCAAACTGCCCTCAGCAGTGAGGTGTTTTGCTCCCACACTCTCAAGCACTGACTCGCTAGGTACATTTTTATTTCTCCAACACTGTGGTAAATCATCTTGAAATCTGTGCAAAGTGTTTGAGAGAGGGAGAGACACAGTGAAGAATCACTAATTACATGGTCTAATGCAAAAATCTGTCAGTATGATAAAAAACATTAAGTTCTGGTTGGAAATGGGTAAATTACTAAATAAATGCAAATATTGTTTTTAGCATAGTTTTGTATATCTCAACAGTACAGTAAAGCATGTAAATATTGTGTACCAGGAAAGAATTGTCATCTATATCTGTGGTGGGTTCACTCTAGCTGACACCCACTCAGCCTTTCACTTCCCTCTTTCACAGCATGGGGAGAAGATAAAAGAAGGGAAAAAAGACTTGTGGATAATGTTTGTAGTAGCTTAATAGGAAAGGCAAAAGTTACACATGTAAGCCAGGCAAAATAAGGAATTCATTGTCTACCACCCCTTGGTAGGGAGATGTTCACCCATTTCTTGGCCAGCAGCCCCTCAACATGCATAAAGCTTGCTTGCAGAGACAAACACTATCACAGCAAACACCCCCCCTTTCTCCTTCTTGACCTGAGCTGTTCTTGCTGAAGACATCATGCTGTATGGAGTATCCCTTTTGTCAGGTTGGGTCTGCTGAGCAGGTGGTGTCTCCTGCCAGCCTCTTGCCACCTCCATATTGGAGTCTTCCAGATGGGGGTGTGGGGTGGGAGGGAGAGAACCCAGTAGGTTTTATTTCCCACTCTGGGTGTCCAAGTTTTTTCTCCTTCATCTACCCCAAAAGTGAGTAGGCTGCGAGTGGAAAGAGGCTGACAAAGAACACTGCCTGGACAGCAGACCTAAATTGATTAAAAGGATATTCCATTACATGTGATGTTGTGCTTAGCAAGAAAAGCTCAGGACAAAGAAGAAAAAGAGGAGTTTTGGCAGTGGCATGAAAGGAGCGAAAGAACATAACTGGCATAAAAAAGACAGATCAGTAACACACTAGCACTGTAAAGTATGCATTTCTCTGTTTGGGGGACTGGATTTTATTACTCATCTGTTTGTGGTCTTGGCAGCTTTTGTGTCTGTGAAAAGACCCTTTGATAAGTTTCATTAAAGTGTCACCGCAGGAATATGAAAGGTTATGTTCTGCCATCAGGATGACAAATACCTCTTCTTCCTTCTTAACCTTTGAATCAATCTGTGCAGTACAAAAATCAGTATGTCAGCTTCATGGCCACAAGGACTTCTCATCTTGATGTTGTTTTGTAGCTGCTACTACATCTAATCTGGAAATCAGTTTGAAAGTGGCTCTATGTCTTCTTTACAAGAGGAAGTCACATTTCCAACAGATTGAACTCATTAAAATGTATTTCTTTAAGAAAACATATTACGGTTCACTTCAATGGGTTCAATGGGGTCACTTCTGGGCTCCAAACATTCTTCCTGGGTGATTGTGTATGGGGAGCAAGGAGAGCAAGAGGCTTTTTGAATCTTTTTGAATCTCTTTAATTTTGATTTTAGACAATTAATCTATAAAAAGGAAATAATGAGAAGTAGATAGTTATTTTATTATTCACAGGACAGGTCAGAACAACTCAAGTGTAATGCAGATCATGATAAGAAAAGTTTATCACATTGAACTTGTAATAGCATCCTCTAAGCACTTCTGCAATATCCTTGAATTACTTTTCTTTGGTTTCTGCTTTTTTCCTTCTCACTTTTTACCCCTTTTATTAAACTAAAATATTTTGTTAAATCTTCTCCACTGAGGGTGGAGACGTGCTTCCTTTGTATGAATGGAGCTGCAGTGAAGAGGTGTTCAGGGGCCTTCAAGCGTCCATCCTGCTTTCCTTTCACTTCTGTGCTACCATCCTTAACATGCTATCACCTCCATTCCACCTTCCCTCCCCAGAGTCATTATAAGAAAGGATCACACCCAGTGAGGTTTTCCGGCAATGAAAACTAGGAGCTTGGGTTCATTTACTCCAACACACATGAACAGAGTAAAAATATTGGTGGATGGCAAAGAAAACAAGATTACTTGGTGCCTTGAATCATGTCCCAAAGAGTGTTGCTGCTACTGGCCTCTGACCTTTCCTTGCTTTACCATAAAACACGTGAGGATGTGGTGGTTTTCGCTGGGGCAGAGTTAGTTTCCCTCACAGTAGCTAAAATGGGGCTGTGTTATGTATTTGTGCTAGAAAGAGTATTGGTAACACAGAGATGTTTTAGCTATTGCTGAGCAGCACTTACACACCATCAAGGCCTTTTCTGCTTCCCACCCCACCAGTGGTTGGGGGTGCACAGGAGCTGAGAGTGGACACAGCTAGGACAGCTGATCACAACAGACCAGAGGGATATCCCACACCATATGGTGTTATGCTCAGCATGTAAAGCCGAGGGAAGAAGGAGAATGGAGTCTGCCTTCCCAAGTCACCATTATGCATGATGGAGCCTGGCTTTCCTGGAGATGGCTGAACACCTGGCTGCCCATGGTAAGGGGTAAATGAATTCCTTTTCTGCTTTGGCTGAATATGTGGATTTAGTTTTACCTACTAAACTGTCTTTGTCTCAACCCCCCGAGTTTTCTCACTTTTACCCTTCTGATTCTCTCCTGCATGCCACCAGGTCAAGCTGGGAAGTCTATCATGGTAATAGGAGACATTCATAATAGGTCCTCCTCATGATGGTTTTCATTGTGTTGTAAACTCCGACTCTTTGTAGACATGTAGTGTTACTGGTGCTCAGGAATAGGCCAGGTGGCTGTCACCAAGCCTGACTAGAAGCCATTAAAATCACTAAAGTAGGACTGGTGTGAAACAAAAAATAATGTGAGCCAATTGATTAATTAAAACCTGATCTGTCAGTTACATGCACTGAACTTTACACTCCAAAAAGGAAAGAAAACTCAAAAGTAAAAAAGCATTAAAAATACCTTTCACATATATGTAATCACAATATCACATAGAAATCAATTCTTAATTTAGCAAAGTAGGCATTTTTTCCATGAAATAATTAATTTCTCCTAAAATAATTCAGATTGTGTAATGTCCCATAATCTTACCAGCAGAGAAGAGTAAAGTGTAGCCACCATGTTCTGGGCTGTGGGAGTTGTCTGGTCTCATGGAAGAGAGCTAATATGAGATGATACAAACTTCCCTCCAGGTTCTGTCGTGGAAGAATTCCACAAACACAAAGAGAATCAAATCTCTTTCAGTGCAGAAATTTTAGCATTTCATCCTCTCTCAGTCTTTAGTATTTTTATCTCCTGTGAAGTGTCTAATTCCTTCTTTAGAAAAGTAAGCTAAGCATTTAAGAGAAGGGTATGCAACTTCTCTGTGTTAATGATTAATATTATTAATCAAATTCCTGTTACAAAACTAGTGAGAAACAGTTATTGTAAATATTGTTTCACACTTGTTTGGTAGGATTCAATCTGGCAGAGAGTGGTTGATGCTGGAATTCAGTGTAATATTGTAATTGTTACTAAATGTGAGAGGAAAGGTGGTAAACATCTACGTTAGGAAAATTTCCTAATGGCTCGAATACCATCATTTATTTCAGACTGTCTGTCATTTCAAAAAAGATCTGGGGTCTTCCTGGGATAAAGTTGCCAACTAATTCATCGTAATACTTAACCCTATGTGTAAGCAGTCTCACTGGGATTTCTTCACTGATTATGCCTTAGTTTCTTGCAGGGAAGAAATTCTTCCCAGGTGGTAGCCATAGGGTTATTGAAGTTTTGCCATAACTGTTTGGTTTTAATACAGCAACCATTCATTCAAACTGCATAGAAGAATAGAGATACAATAGTAATACAAAATATTCCTGCTATGGCTAATATTTTAAAATAAGAAAAAAAATCAGGCAGTTGTGCTCAATCTAGAAGAAAGAGTGCTAACATAGTAATGTAACATTCTAGATAAAGCCTTCACACTGCTAGTGTAGCTCAGCTGTGTATTTTCTACTGAAAGTATGTAGCTTAACATAGGTGGCAATCAGTGAAAATTAAAAATAAAATAAGATAAATGTTACTCATGAAGTAAATGACCTAATCTTTGCCATATATTTGCTTGCAATACTCACTTTGTTCTTGGATTTAAGTAGGAGGACCTATGAACCTGCTTCTCAGGAGCAGAGAAAATTAATCCACACAGTCTAAATAAAGCAATTGCAAATGAAAGGCTTTCCTGTAGATTTGTTATCCTCCCACAATCCTTCAGCAGGCAGACAGATACTTACATATAAATAGGAAAATGTGGAGGATACCAGTGTTACTTAGAACCACAATTCAATTAGAAGTGTATTAACCAGGAAGCTATTTTTCTGTATTTAGTGACCATTGTTATTTTTTTCTGGAGGTTTCAGACAAACAAATAAAAGCATGAGCTTTGAGGTACTATTGATTCCTTTTGTATGGAGAGGTTCCTTTACACCTCTTGACCAAGCACAAATATATGGATCTGACAAGAAAAAAAACAGAAAAAAATAAAGGCGAAAGTGAAACTGAGGAAACTCTTTGAAAGGGGATTCACAATCCACAAAGTAGAGTGAGATTGTCTTTTGATAATGACCCACAGAGCTGCAGTGATACTTAACTCTGAGAGACAGTGTGAGAAGCCCTAGGAATCAGCATCAGGACACCTGGTATGTTTCTCTACCCACAGAAGGAAAAGACAAATGCTCATTTTAACTACAGTGGGACCACTGATTTGGTCTCTTCCTCCACAGCTCCACCATGAATATCCCATGAGATTGTGATTAAAATATATTACTCTGTGCCCATTTCCTCATTTGTTGGAAAAAAAAATTGGAAAGAGCATTTCTTGTTTCCCAGCCTTCAATCCTTTTCTAGCTGTCTAAATCTCTTTTAGATGTCTTACCTAGCCATACCATATGAAGCGAGTACTTCCTGCTGAGTTTTATTAATTTGCAGTGAAACAGGGATAATTTTACTTGCCTGCCTTTGTAATGTGTTTTCAGATTTGTAAAAGAAATGTTTTAATATGAAAATCTTAATGACAAATATTTAAGAAAAAATATCATGAATATAAATGCATGAAAGTCATATTACAAAATGCAATTAAAGCATTTGCTATAATTTATTTACATGCATAGTTAGATTCACTTCATAGGTGTTTTCACAGAGATTTTACAGCACAAAGCATTCACACAATTCACACACAATATATTGATGACCATAGAAAGTAGACAAAGTATACTTGTTTCAATACAATACACTTCCAAATTTTTGGCTAAAATTTAAACTTAATGAAAAATAAAGATTGACTGATATTTCATCACTAAAGTGAATATGGCTTCTATCTGAAAAGTTCTGACATTACATAGCATTTATTTTTCATCAAAACAATTCAAATTTGTAAGATTAAATAACATTTTTTCTAATACTTAGTGAATAAATAATTATAATCTTGATAACCATAGCAATAATTATATTTGATCATGGATAAAAATTAAATTAATAGAAAAGAATCCCCTTAAATGGCAACAGCTTATAATATTTTAAGTATCTAACATAGTCCCTAAGGGTCTCTGCCCCATTTGTCATGTGACATGATCAGAAGTTCACAGAAATGGGCTATGGAAATATACACAAGACTATTGGGTCAAATCATCACAGCAATCCATTGCAAGACAGAATAATTATGTAGATTGTACAACTAGCTCAGTGCCTCACTAAAATATATAAAAACTGGGAAGAATGACAGATCTAAGTTAAATAAAATCCTGAGCACAATATTTGCCTGGGTAAGTGTGAATACAGATAACAAGTTCTGTTAACAGTTTAAGGGGAAAAAAAATAAAAAACAACATAACACCAGACAAAAAACCCATTGTATATAAAAAAAACCCTTTATTCTCCCCTCCTCATTGTTACACAGCCTTTGAGGGCTTGTCTCTTTTGAAACATTCCCAGGTAGTAAGTGAGAGTATAAGTTTACAGGATAGTTGTCTCAAACTACTTAAACTTCAGTCTTTAAGTAACTGATTATATATATTTTGTTTCCTTCTCTGGCCCATACTCCTACAATTTTCTTTTTCATTTTCAATAGCTTCTGAATTTTAATGCCTAAGACACTCCCTTCTGCTTCCTTCTTTCATAATTCCTCCTGAAAACATCACTTTCTTTTCAGGATCTTCAACTATAAGTCTTTAATACCTGGAAAGTTTACTTCAAAAGATAGTTCTGACAGCAGCAAAACTAATCAGATTTGATTTCCTTCATATCTCCTTCACACAGATTCTTTAGCATCTAACAAAGGATAAGATTATAAGCCTTTCACTCTGTGTGGTTAGCAGTAACCTAGCAGTCTGCTGCCCATTTTCAACAAACTTTAAAGTTCTGAATGTACTTGATATCTCTACTTTTTGTAAAGTCTGAAGTTGGCCAGCAGGTTCAAAATACACAAGATCAAAGAGCACAATAGCATAAACCTTACTTCCTTTAAAGAGTACACTTTAAAATACTCCTTCAGCAGGTGGAGATTTCTCATTTTTATTGATATGGATTTATGATTAAATCTTATATGGAGTTCTTAGTTTCTCCCTATGACAATCATGAAATTTTCACACTACATAGATCTTGATTTAAAAAAAATAATTCATATAAATGTACAGTGATATGGTAGCTCAGTACAAACAAACTGATGATTCCTCCTTCCAACCAAAAAAATACCTGAAGCTTCAGTCTTCCATAAGCACGCACATCAAGTTGATCCAGGAAAGTGGATCATTGTAGATAAAATGGCCCTATTACAAACTAATATAGGAACTATGTAATTTCTAGTAAATTATGTTCAGCATTGCAAATCCAATATAGTGTGTGATACAGTACTTCAGAGAGAATGTGTGTGGAATAGAGAGTATCTGGGGCTCATTTTTCCTGGCAGCCTTGATAAATACTTTCCAGTTTCATGTAGAGGCCAAAATTAACATGATAATCTGTTCCAGTTTAAAACCTAAATGTTGTTTTGTTTTGGAGCTCACTTTATATATATTACTGAGCAGGTCTTACACAGAACCAAAGCTTTTTTTCTGCTTCTCACGGTGCCATGCTGTCAAGGAAGCTGGGGGCGCATGGGAGGCTGGGAGGAGGCAGTCAGAACTGGTGACCCAAGTTGACCAAGGGAATTTTCCATACCTTATAATATCATGCTTAGTTTATAAACTGGGGGGAAGAAGGAGGAAAAGGGGGAATTTTTGGAGTGATGGCCTTTGTCTTCCCAAGTAATTGCTGTGTGTGATGGGGCCCTGCTCTCCTGGAGATCATTGAACACCCACCTGCCTATGGGAAGTAGTGAACTAATTGTTTTCCTTTGCTTGTTTACATGGTCTGTGCTTTCTCTGTTTTACTGTCTTTATCTCAACCCATGAGTTTTTCTAGCTTTTACCCTTCCACTTCTCTCCCGGATCCTACTGGTAGGGGAGTGAGCGAGTAGCTGTGTGGGGCTTGGTGGCCAGCAGGGGTGAAACCACAACAATGCTCTTGGAAAGTATCAAGGCAAAAATGTTTGGTAGCTGAACTTACCAATGGATGTGTAGTCAGAAAACTTGAGCAAGTTGAGAGTTACTCAAATGACCACGTGAATTTAGGATCATCTAAATAGCTCACTAGACTTAATTGACTGTACTGGGCACCTATATACTGAACTCCTATGTAAAGATCTGCATTGTAGACATGTAAATATTTGGTCAGGAAGATAAATGCTACACATAGCTAGCACATAGAATAAAATTTAATTTACTGTCATGTTCACTTCCTAAACTGTACCTTCTGGAATTTCAATAGGAAAGTTATTGTACTGTACCAAGGTAATGAGAGCAGCAGGTGTTCCTGGTTTTGTATTAAGGCATGCACAAATATCTGTCTATCTGCATTGTCTTCTCATCCATGGAATTGACTGTGAAATTAATTCTTGGCAGGGCTTTTCAGAGCCCTACAGCTCTTCATGGTTCAGCAAAGACTATCTCAATCAAAGTTGTCTCCTATATCTCCCAAGAAGATGGTGGAGAAGAATTCTATTGCTGACTGAAGGGGGACTCTTGGCCTGCCTAAATGGGTTGACCTATCATTGACTATTCTGTCACTCCAAGAAAAAATTTGACCTTGATCAGGTTATTCATATATGCTAGAGGTGGTCTGAAAAAAGCTCTGAGGTTCTCAGGCCCACAAGAAACTTGGGCTAAGAAATAACTCAGAAATCTATGCTACCGGAGTTTCAATCCTGTTCCTAGCTATGCAACAACTACAGATTTGGAAATGTTTAGTAGTTTGTTTTGGGGAGATGTAATGAGTTAAAACAAAGTGGATTTTGGTTCTCCAGTACCATAGAGAAGACCAGAATAAAATCCGTGGGAGGCAGTGATAAGATTTCTCATTTTTTTCCCCAGATTTTTTCCTAAATACGTATTTAGAAAAAGCACACAGTGATGATAAAAAATCCTACCCTGCAGTACAAGAAGAGGAATGTGAGTTTTACTGCAGTATTTGCTAACATTGGCACAGAAAGCCATGCTTTTGGGACTGAGGGTCAAGAACTGGAGAAGTATGGCACAGCCTCACACTGCAAATATAGGCAACTCTAACAAATAGTTAACTCATCAGGAAAGACACTTTCTGATTCAGACTTGCTGTTTCTGTTACATAGCAAAACAATTTATCAGAAACTAAGTTACTTTTAATAAACTAATCCCTGTCTTCTGCTATCCCACTTTTCCTCCTGTCTGAATGACATTTTGCTAACTAATTTTGCTTCTTTTTTGCTACATAAAAAATTGCAGGGAAAGGCGCATTCCTCCAGAACTACCAGTATAACTTTCCTTGTGAAAATCTGACTTGGGAAGCAGTTACTCTCAAGAGAACATGTTTAATTTATACGCCAATTAACAGTGCAAATTAATGCTTTACTGCTCGTTCTCTCTCCAAAGATTTTAAATGCCAAAGGAAATTTCATTCTGAACAAGGATGAAAGACTTCAGAGCAGAGCAGAACAGATGAGAAAACATTAAAAAAGAAAAAAAAGAAAAAAACCCCAAGCATATTAAATGCCTTGAATGCAACTTGCTCTAGATGGTTTGGATTCTCTCATGAATTGCCCCATTTTCACATAGCTGGAGGACCAGGACAGAATTAGCTTGAAAACAGGTTTTTCTTCAATTAAAATTTTCAGATTTCAAAATCTTGATTTCCAAATTTGGATGAAAAATGAAATAGTTTCAACAAGCCTGAAAATCCAGTTTGACAAGTTCAAACCCTTCTGTCTGATTTTTGGATCTAGGATAGGAAATCTAACGATGCATCTGTATTAATATCTTAGTTCATACAAGAAGTAATATTCAAGCAAATCTCCCAGCTATCACCATGCTTACTGTCATGCCACAGAGCTCTGAGACAGAACGCACAAACTGGATTCCTTTTGGAAATTGATTTTTTGAAATGAAATCAAAAGATGTATTCTTAACATGTACCTAACAGTAGTGAGCCTCTAGTCCCCAGGATTGGACTAGTGCTAGTCCGACGTAAATGTTGAAATATGGACTTTGCTATTGTTTCATTTTACATGTCTACTCCTACTATGTCCATGACTCCTTAATGTTGACTCAGTCTAATAATTGTCACTGACCTTGTTTTTCCATGCATTAGTGTTTCAGGTAAACATAGGAGGAAAATTTTTCTGAATAGCAAAAGTGAGGACTGCTGAATAAATCAAAACCTGAAGAATGGAGAAAAGAAATATATGGGAGGGAGAAGAAGAAAGAATCTCCTCAGAGCTTCAAAAGCACTGCAGATCTTAGAAGTGCAGTGACATGCAGGTGTGGTAGCTGTGGTAGCTGCCAGGTACCAACAGCCTAAGAGTCCAAGGTAAAGACTGTCTCCTATCTCTGCAAGTCACCCAGGCTGCTTGGAAGGCCCCTGAAACAATGACTGATACCTGAGCTGGCATGCAACTTGCTTCTTACCAACTCCACAACCAAGTGTTTAGTCCCACACTCTCACCAGAGCCTTGTTTGGTAAAAAAGGATGAACTGCCTCAAATTTATGGCAGTATGGCAGAACAATTGCAGATATTGGCTCTTGGTGCATCTTAGTGTCTCCTCTTTTAATAATAATCACTACATACTTTTCTAGATTTATAAAGCATGGAAAAGGATATACACACTTTTTTTTTGTAACTCACCAGTATGTAAGGCCTCCCAAATTTCTTCAGATGAAAGATATGGCAGGTGCAAGAAGGAAACAGGAGGAACAAAACAGTTCTTTGTAGTAACTCCAGAAGAAAAATAGATACACTTTATTCTTTCTTCAGTTGCAGTACTGCATTGGATTCCTTTAAAGAATTGCCTAAATCATGTATAAATATGAGAATCTGCTTCTGCTATGTTACCTTATCTAGTAGCTTGCCTTTAGGGTGCATGAAAGGATTTATATCAGCAGCTGGAGGAATCTGATGTTAGACATAAATCATGCCTGTGTTTTACTTTGTTAATGTGGGATTTAGATAAAGTTGCTCTATCAAATTTGTGCTAATATTTTAATAAACTTTATCTCATATATTGACAGTCCAGATCTTTGAAAGTTACTATGATAAATACTTTGCATCTGTATATAGGCTTCTTTTCTGTAATTCAGCAATAAGTTGCTCATGTTGGTTTATCAGCATGTTTTATCTGCACAAGAATATTTAGCTTTGCTTCACTGATAGCTCTGTAATAAGACACCTCCTTCCATTGCTTTTCAAAATCCAGCTTGACAGAGACATGTGGTAGAAGCTGCATATCTAGCTCACAAACAACATTTCTATTAACAATATGCCAGAATTACATGAAAGATTTACTTATGAGATTGTCTTTGTGTTTAATTACCAGTAACCTGAAATGGTTTTGCAAAACAAACTTCTGTATATCAACATGAAAAAGACTGAAACATGCATTATATGACGTGTAAAACTAAGACACAAAATAATGTCTTATAATGCATGTCCCTGTAAACACAGGTGTAGATTTCTCAGACTTTGAGGGATGATTTAGATGAATTTTTAACTATTTCCTAGCAGTCACAGTCAGTGTTTCTCAGAATCTTCTAAATTTTCATATGTTACTTAAAGCTAAATTTGAAGTCGTATCTGTTATGCAGAAGAGGTATCTAAATTCAGTGTGAGGAAGGAAATTAGATGCCCTCTCTCATATATTTCAAGCTTTTCTTGTAATCCTTTTTTCTTTTCGTGCCTTTATTAGGTCTTGTCTTCCCTGGATATGTGTTGATTTTAAAAATCACAGAGTTCTTTAACCTGTTTGCTTCTTTACTATATCCAGTGATTTTGTCAGGCAAGCCATTGCAAAATGTATTCCAAGTCTTCTCAGGAAAAATATTTTTCTTCTTTTGAATGTCAGTCTTTCAAAATCTTTCCAGATTCCTACCAAAGAAGCCTAATGCTTAACTAAATCTATGTTTTCTGTACCAAGACAATTTCCAATGTGCTGTTATAGAAATATAACATTGTAGATTTATCAAAAACCCAGAGTTACCAGGACAAAGTAATATCAGCATAACCTTGGAAAAAAACCCAACAAAATACAACCAATACTCAAACTTGATTATGCTTTTAAATGCTGATTTTCAGAGAAATAAATGAAGACTCTTTTGTACATGGCATATTATAGCACCAGTAACCATAATTTTCTTTATCTTATAGTCTTCTTTCTTGAAGTAAAACCTGCCTCAGATACTGTCATGATGTTCTAAAAATAAAAATTAAATATATCAATGAATAAGTGTGTATTTCATTGATCTCTATTCCACAAATCTCCACTGCTTCTGTGATAGAAAATTAAAGACTATTCCTTTAAACAAGAAATATTTCAAATAGTTTTATTTTACTCATGTTAACATATCTTGCAGTTCAAAATTATATTTAGCTATAATCTCCCAGTTTGCCTATTACCTTATCTATTTGACAGTTTGACATTTATGCTATCAGTATTAAGAATCATATTTAAAACGGAGTGCACTCTAATATATAGGCTGCGATAACTCACTTTTTACACTCTGAAAAGTGTATATTTTTCATGATGCATTGTCATGCTTAATAAGATTTTTGACATGTGAATCTACAGGTTTTTAGTAAATTCTGAATTGTCTTGTCTCATTAGGGTGAAAGTAATATCAGCTAGAGTATTGTATTGGATTTAAAAGGCCATACCTACTTTTTGTTTTTCATGAGAATGCCACACTGGCCATAATAAACCAGTCTCCACTATAAAAACAAGTTCTATATTATTTTCCTTAAAAATAGGAACTCTGTATACACATTTCTAAGAGTCCCCAAAGATTTCAAAAGTTAAGAATATCTCACATAAATTAATATTTTTTAGTTCATGACCCAGTGAGAAGTTTGCATCAGACTCCCACTGCAAATGAAAGACTTCTACCTATTTTCTAGTAAACAACTAATAAAATTTGAAGTAGTTAATTTTGCTTTGTAACCCTTACTGGAGGCAAGCATTCCTTGATAAGAACTCTTTTCAGATATGTCCACTGAAGTTAGAGACCAGATTTTATTTATACTAACGGATACAACATACAATCCATACTTATTTGTTCAAGGAATTTTGGTCTATTTGAGTAATTTTGAATTTATCTTTATTCATCTAACTTGACTGAAACTGCCAATGACTCATCTTCTATAATGTATAAAGAAATATACAGCTTGACTCCATTTAATTTACCTGGAGACAGATTTTCAGTTCAGTGGAATTTCCTTCAAAAGGGAATTTTACTACATGGAATTTCCATCTCTGCCGGTGTTTCTTTGTGAATGCTCTTCTGCTTCTCATTTATTTGCTGTTGTCATACCTCTGAAAAAAGGTGATGGTGGAAAAAGCTTTTCAAATCGACCTCAAGGATGTTCTATTTCCAAGATTGTCCAGTGGTTTTCAAGGAACTAACAAACAAGAAATACACAAGATATAGGCTAACAAACAACATACAATGGCAATGAGAAATGCAAGAGATCACTGATCTTGGTCTGTTCTCAGACTGATCTTCCATGCATTTAGGAGGTGCTTGGCAGTGGTTAACATAAAACTTCATTTCTTTTACAAACAAATGATATAGAATTAGAAAAGTGCCTGTTGTTCACTCTTCAAATTGCAAATGTAGTTTTAGAATCTTAGCGTGCCCATCTAACACCTTTCTTCTTTATCCTTTCTTCATCTTTCTCATGCTTTCTCCTCTGGAATTCAACATGATCAGTGATCTGGCTACATTATTAATATTCTTCTGTCCAGTTATTTGGTACTTAGAAATGGTAGCTCAAACTTTGTTTTGAAAATACTTCAATTGGAATGAGAAAAGTCTTGTCTCTAATTTTCCATTGCTGAATCTTGATCTTGATCTTAATCTTAATCTTGAGAATGGGTAAAATACATAGCTCATGGTACGTAAGGAGAGCCTTCTTTCTTTTTTGGAAAGGAGGATAATTTCTTTTATTGGCTCATCTACAGAACCAATGAGGCTGGTGGCAAAGTGCCACTTTCCCTGACTCCATTTTGCACTAGTTTTGCAAAACTCTTAAGTATTTTGCAGTGTTTTTTAAATAGCAGAGTAAGGCTACTTCTAGCTTTGTTGATGAACCCTCAGGGAAATGTTGCTAAAGAAAGGTTGGAAAATAAAATCAGTTGATGGGTTTGTTTTTTTGTCTTAACTCTTCTGAAAGAGTTAAGAAATTGTGCACATTATCATTCTTCTAAATGCAGAGAGTGTTTTCTGCAAGATCTAAATACATATGGGAACCACTAAGTATGACCAGTCTTCGCGAACGAAGATTTGGGAAAGGTCTTTACCCTTCGAACCTGCGCAGTGGATTTTTTAGGTGAGACACAGTGTGCGCTGAACTGAGCCCACCCTTTAATCCTGAGGTTCATCTGCCGGGGCCAAGCAAGCTTGGACAGTGGCAGCGAGGTCCTCAGGACATAGGTTTGTTTAGAGTGACCTTCTCTTAGATGGATGGCCTTACAGGGCTGACGAGCTCCATCTGCCCGGAGGGGTTCCCTGACCGGGAATCGAACCCGGGTCGCGGCGGTGAGAGTGCTGCATCCTAACCACTAGACCACCAGGGGGCCCTGGGAACCACTAATATCATATACAAAACATTTAACTCCTTTTATAGCATAAGGTTTTAGGAATAATATTATCTGTTATACTTAAGAACATACAGAACAGTCCATACTTCTTCTGTCCGATTTTGTGAATAGGACTGGCAAATACTTGTGGGTTCTCCTGTCAAAAAAGAATTGCTAAAATGTTTCCATACTTTTAACCCAAAAGGTACAATTGATTTCTCTAATATGATTCCCCTAAAAGAAATGGAAAGATTAAAGTGAGTTAGAGCTTTTCCACTCTTCCACTGATTGTTAATGCATCTGACCAGGAAAAGGAAAATAATTTCTCCAACATGCCTGGAGCACAGGAGTTAGCTGGGGTGTAACTCATATTCCTGGCTGCCCTGCAACACTGAAGCAGCTCTCCAGCCCTCTGCATCAGCTACACATCACCAGGGAAAAGAAAGTTTAAAGTTTTTTTCAGTAGCACCTCAAAGGGGAACAGGAGGCAAGACAAAAGTTTCTTTAAATAGTGACCCCCAGTCTATTTTTACAGCTTTGACTATTAAATCTGAGTTAAATGCCAGTGGTTGATATGTGAAGAAAGACCTTCCAGAATTTGCCAGAACCTAGGGTTAGGAGTAAATATCTGGCTTTTAACTAAGGTTAATGGTAATAACTCACTGTGTCTCCTGAAAGTGTCATAAAGAATGTATTAACCTTGTACATGCAACAGGATACCATACAAAATATGAAAGATTTGCTAGAATCAAATACTATTCAATACAACAAACTTTGAAGAAAACTAAAGTTTGAGCTACTCTGGCATTTTTCAATAAAATCTTTCCCCAGTCAGTGTTTTTCAGTAAAAGCAAGAAGCTTTTGAAGAATTAATTTACTCTTAAATAAAATTGACAGTAATGCCTACTGAGGTCCATAAGTGAACACTACCTTACCTGCCTTTTCCAATGCAGTGTGAGGGCCTTAACTGCTATGCTTGTGTGCACATATCATGGCTGAACAACACTGAAAGCTCTTGGATTTTGATTTAGGTTTCTGAAGAATGGAGATAAACATAAAAGCAAAAATGGTTTATGAGGACATAAAACACAGAAAGAATTATGTTCCTGAAATGGCAAAGGCATGAGAAAAAGAAAAAAAAAAGTATTACTCCACAGAGTACTCTGAATTATCCAGAGGTTTCAAGTATTAATTGCTGGAGTACGCCAGCAAAGCAGCTACAGAGATTCAGGAAATGCAAAGTAGTGACAGTGAGAAATTTACCAAGATGTATTAAGTTATTGTAAAGACTTATAAGGAATACTTTGTATCTTCTGAGAAGGGTTTATATATTTTGATCTTCTTTCTGTGGGAGGATGGATAGAGTTAAACCTAGAGGGTATTCAGAATTTTAAGCTTAAACAGCCACTGCAACACTCTGGATGGATTGAAGTCAACATGCCCCCTAGTACAATGGTAAACATCTGCTCGGAGAAACAGAACAGAGTGTGGAATGAAGTGGAGACTACGTGACCCCACTCTGTTGTAATCCCAGCAGAATGGGAGAACAGTGTGGTACTGAGACCATACAGTACCTGTCTGATAAGGGAGAATCAAGATGTTCTGCTGTTGAAGCCAACAGCCATGTTGAACCCCCTCCCCAGGTGCCAATCCATGACCACCCCCCCCTTCCATTAAATATACCAATCAGAAATAAAAAGTATTTATGACTAGAGACACTCAAACTCCACCCAAACATAAAGAAAATAGTATAAGAATAAGGTGGGGATAAGGGGAAAGTGGGAGACCTCCACCGAAACTATTTGGATCAGCCGACGGGCTGAGTCCATCTTCTCCCTGCCCAGAGGGACACCTTGGGTGAGAAATATGCTCTTTTTGTGTTAAATGCTGCTTTTAGGACTAGAGCTTTTGCTTGTGCTTACCCCATAGCATATTAGTAGATTGCATCATATTAGAGCTAGTGTTTGTTTAATATGTGTATCAGTAGATTGCTTGAAAACATGTTTTGCAGTAGACACTGTCACCAACAACCTTCAAACCTTATTAACCTCTCACAATTTGTATTAACGAAGAGTGTTATTCAATAAACTGTTAAAGTGAGTCCTTGCAGTTGCCAGCAGCAGATAACACCTTGGCAGGACCTGCTGATGGGTCTTGGCTCTGTTGACTTCCCCCTAACAAGGGAGTTCGAGATGCCCTCTGATCTCATGAATCTGTTCGTGAAGGGTCTCCCTACTAGACGCTGACAGACTATTGGACACCAGGGTTTTGACTTTCCTGGGGGACTGATGAGCAAAAATCTAAAATCCCACCTTTCACATGACACTTTCCATTACCAACAATCTGAAATATGTACTATCAAAATGGAATGAGCCAGAGCCTTGTAATACAGCATATGATTGAGAGTGAACTACTAATCTATGACAACCTGCAAGGGTGTGGTTTGCCCCCTTTCTGAAATTAATTTTTCTAAATTGGAAATTTCAAGTGATTCTCAGTGTTGCAACCTAAATCTAAGTTCTCACCATATCTGTGCTGCATATGCATTTTCTGTGAATGCTGGTACTGTAACTAATGAATCATAGCAGCATGAGAGCACAGTCAGAGTTGGAATTGCTCTTCTTGATGGTTTTGATTTACTATGAAATTACATTGGAACTAGAGTGACACATAGTTTTCCTCATAAGTTTTAATTGTACAAGTGAAAAAGCAGCAAACTTTTGCTGATGCTAAAAAAATAAGTGGGCCAATTTAAATATTTTTAAATGCCTCAAGGATTAAATTACTGAATTACTCACAAGCTCTTGAGATTCTGTTAAAGTCTGGTCTGTGGATGAATAAAACCCCACATTTCCTGTTCACACTCCAGGAAGTCTTGTATAGTGGCTTATTTATGCTGAACCTCTTTAATTATAAGGTCACAGATTTTTATGGTTGTATACATCAAATAGAATATTCAATTTACATCAAACACTATTCTACAAAAAGAATGAATTAAATGAGCTGGTTTTCTGCCTGAATTAATACTAGAACGAAAACTATAAAATATGGTCTCTGAAAATCAGCTAAGGTAGAAACAGAAGTAAATCTGTCAGCACATCTGGGAACAGTCCAAGAAGTAGATGAGGTGAAGCAGGAGGACTTTAATGGGTTTCGCTGCATTTCGGATCTTTGTTTGCCCCTTTTATCAGGGAATTTTCATAGTTTCTGATTGACATCTTGCTTTCAGCTCTCCATACCTTGCTTCTCTGTATATAAAAAATCCAAGTGAGGTGACACTTGAACAGTAGCATCTACTGAAGTGCTTCTTGCCAGATGTGGAAAGATTCTCTTTTACTGCAATGAAAATTTATGCACCAGGAAAGTAATCAGACTAATCTGACCTAATCTAAACTAATAACTTAGATTTCAAGGCATATCACGTTTTCTGAAATTTTGCTTCTTACCACCTTGGAAGAGTCAAGCAACTGGGTGACTGGACCAGGCCTAAATTTCTGTAGAACACTAAAACTAGACCTGGGGTTTGTCTTTGCTAAATATAGATGTCTACAAGCTACATATCTACCTCTGACTTAGAAATCCAAAATTCTTTTCACTGTTGGTAGATATTTGCAGAGAATATTTCATCTGACATGATTTACATGTCTACTTCAAGATGTTTGTCTACTTCATCTGATTCACCTGGTTTTTTTAACAATTCCTAAAGGAGCCTTAGATCCCCACCTCTGATATGTGCTATTACATATAAATTTAAGTGTAATTAATTCTATGCTAAATGTCTTTTCATTTTCCAAAACGAGAGATTAAATATGACAAAAATATACTGTCATATACTTTGGAAATATCTGCTATTTGAATAGAAAAAAATAGAATAGAATAGAGTAGAATAGAATAGTTCCAGCTGCAAGGGACTACAATGATAATCTAGTCAAACTGCTTGACAAAATTTAAAACATATTATTAAGGTCAATATCCAAATCCCCTTAAACACTATTAGACTTGGGGTATCAACCACCTCTCTAGGAAGCCTGTTCCCATAGTCAAACAGGTAGGTGCTTATCCAATTAGTTGAATACATAAATCTACTTGTTCTCTTTCACAAAGGAGAGTTAAACACATGTTTTCTGCCTCTCAGAATAATACTGTCAGCTGAACATAAACAGGATATATCTTTCTTTTAGAAAAGATTCCATTTTATTAAATAGGATCCAAAACTTGCTGTCTAAGACAAAATGTGAATCTCTAACCTATGAAGAGATGGGCTTTCTTTAGTCCAATCTCTGGTTTGAAGTCCTTTAATTTACATACACAAATAGCACATTCAAAGTTCATGGCCGACCCCCTCATATTCTGGAATACTTTGGAGAATTTCCTCATTTTTACTTCTTTGACATTACCAGATGCATTGCAGGGAAGAGGCCAAAAGGCCTATGAAATGCCTACTTTCACCTACAGGCATGTAAAGAGTGTTTTTATAAAGACTACTTGTGTTTCTCATCCCTCAGCCTTTCAGCAGAATATTTTAAAGACTTAAACATCTTTCTGCGGTATAAAGCTGACTTTGCATCATGCCACTGCTTCTAATTTCAAACAGTGCTCTAGATTACTAATCTCACTTGGAAGTCTTAACATGTAGTTCACCATTATGTACATTATGAATTTCTTGTTTTTCTTACTAATATAAAATACCTTCACTTCAGTCTTTCTTTCTACTAAGCAGTTTGCTGAGATTTCTTTACATTCAATATCGTAGACTATTCTATGATTTCAGAACTAAGATTTTGTGCCAGATGCTCTTCTCAAAAGTGAGAAAGAGTCAGCAATTCACTAGCTTTCTTAATTCATGCTGTTTATTCCCAAACTACCAATGTAGAAATAAATTCTGAGTAGATCTGTTCAAGGATGATATTGCAACCAAAGAACAACCAGAAGCCTCACTGGAAGGGATAAGTGAAAAATGGTAAACAAAATTAAACAGTCCTCTATCCTGGACAAAAATGGCTTCAAATATACAAGTGTAAAGTGGGTATGGAATTAGTGTTCCTGCACTCCCAAGGTTTGAGTAATTTGAGGCTAGATCATTCACAGGTATACCTAATGTAAGTTCATAAACAATTTGAAGGCCATTCAAGGTCAAGGAATGCATATTGTCAACCATGCCTTTGCAAGAAATCATAAATACTACAAGAGTTGGCTGAGGGTAACCATAGTGCATGTATTTCAACATTTTTTATTTTTAATTATATCAGAGCAAGAGAAGATCACAGCTTAAAAGTTTATTGTGGTTATCTTCTCCAATGGAGGGAAGAATTAACAAAACAGTTATCTATTTTTTATAACTGAAGGGGTTTGTAGATATTTTTTTTTCTGAAACTCTTTTGCATTGATTCAAAGTCACCGTGGAAAGAGATGATGACCCCTTAGAAATTAAAAACCACCTAAAAGACTTAAAGAAATGAATAAAATAAAAGGCTACTTTCTATAAAGAAATGTTAATATATTAGCTTAGTGTTCCCATTCATCTGAATCACTTTAATATTTTTTATGATGAGTTTGGGAAAATGCATTGACGATGTTACCTGTATTCAATACTACAACATATTGTGGGAAATGCCAGTGAAAGAGGTAATTAGGTAACATGATTGTAAGTAAAATGAACTATAAACAGGAACAGAATAATGCGTCTCAGAAAGAAGGCCTGCTTAGTTGTAACACATCATAGAAAGAGCTAAGTTTTGTTTCTTCTGTGGAACAAGTGATAAAACCACCTCATACTCAATTGTAATAAAATATGAAGATGTGTTTAGACCAGAAATAAACTCAAAAAGTGGTGTCAGAAGAGGTGAATCAGCAATGTGTTGCAAACTCTATAGGCAGTTTATAACATTAATTCAGGCAAAAATAAACAAAAAGAAAATAAGTGAATGCTCAATGAGAAAGGTAGATATTGTGCATATTCTAAAAGGAAACACTGAAAAGGGCTACATTATTTTTATGGGAAAGATGGTTAAATGAAAAGAATGGAAGGGTAGTTTTTATCTCTAAGAGCAAGGAAAGATTTATTCATATGGTTCACGATTGCCCACTCCTCTAATTTGTGGCACAGAACCTAGTTTGCTTTAATTTTAAATTCAGAATAGCATGATGTAAGCATTCCCACATGCTTGCATCATTTATGTACATTGAATAGCTTTTGAAGTTTAAAAAATGCATGTCCCAGTAACTTCAGTCAAATCTTTCTTCGTATGGCTCACCACTGTAACATAACTAGAATTGCACTAGGCAGCATATTATCCTCTGGTGTCTTTATACAAATTGTACCATTAACAGAAAAGATGATATGGAAGATTTGACAGGGTGAAAATACTGTTTAGCAGAATGTCTATAGCATTGACATGGGAAGATGTCTACATACATTGATCATGTACAGGAATTATACCACAGTGAAACAGGCAATCTTCAGCACACAGAAATTTTTAGTTTTGTATATAATACCATTGTGAAGTCAGTGGAGTTTAATTACATGAGGATGGGGGTTAGAAACAGTTAAGAAAAAACAAAGAAAGGAATAAAACAGAATACGTAGATCCTTTATCTCTTTTAATAACAGAAATCTTATTCTTGTGTTTTCATAGCATTTCTGCTTGGGAAGTAACTTAGCTCAAGGGAAGTGGTGGACAACCCTACCAGACACTTCACAGACCACCTAGAGCACTGCAGACACTTTTGTGCTCCCAATTCAGCAAAGACATCAGCAAATTAGAGCAAGTTCAGCAGAGGTCATCAGGATGATTGATGAGGGCTGGAGCACTGCCCCATGAGTAGAGGGTGGGGCAGTGAAACTTCCCCATGCTGGTACAGAGACAGTTTTGGAGGCACCTCACAGCCGCACTGGTGGCTACAGGGAGGGGACTAAAAGGAAGTAGTTGGGCCCTTCAGAGCCATGCATGGCAGAGGGGTGATGGATGACGGGAATCAGTTGAAATAAGAGAGATTCTTCATACATATAAGAAGACTATGTTTTGCTAGTACAATAGGCAGGCAGTGGGACAGGCTGCCAGGGAGGCTGTGCAGTCTCCCTGACTGGGTAAAGCTGTGATACACCTGGTCTGACCTAAGAGCTGGCCCTGAAGTGACAGGAGAGAGCCCTAAGGACCTCTGCAGCAGATTTTGAGGACTCTGTGATGACAGTAACCATTAACTCTGAATCAGTCATACAAGAATCAGCTCTAAGTAAAATAGAGATGCATCATGTTAACGACATTAACAAAAATGTGACTGGACAGTCTTGATTTATGACAGCTGGGGTCAAACCCAAAAAAGAATTTGTTTACATTTAAGTGCAGAAGTAGAACACCAAAATCTTTTGCTCAGCAGCCACTCAACAGGGAAACTGCTTTAAATTTGGTTTTTGATTTTGAAACTCTTCAAAATGTAGGAATGTCAGGCACTACAGCTCTCTGAGCAGAGCGATGCTGCAGTCACACGCAAGTGCCATTAGATCCCAAACTACAAAGAATCAGCACTAAGCTATTGGTTCTTCAAACATTTCTTCCTAATGGAATTAAAACACACTAACAAGATTAGGCCACTCAAAATACATATAGATTGTGACTATTTCCTTATAAAATCAGTAATTTTAATAGTATCCACATTTTCCCACACAACATGATTACACTTGAAAGACTCTGATAAACATTTCTTAGAAATTTGCCTTTGCTATGAAATAAGGGTACCTGCTGGACTAGACTTTTCTGGGGGTAAAGGAAGAAAGGGAGGCAAAATAAAGTGGAGAGGGTTAAGAGCCTTCACGGTAAAATAAGGAATTCAAAGTTTATTAGGTTAGAGGTACTAAAAAAGAGGAGATTCATATAAACCAGTGACTAAAGCATTCACTCATGGCATGGGAAAAAGGGATTAATAATTTCTTGCCTCTTATGATTACTTCTAAGGCTTTTTGGTAACAGCTGGTAAATGTAAAGTGAATAAAAAGCCATTTTTGTGTAAAAGCTGGTAAATATAAGCCATCTTCAGTGGCTCCAGTCCAGATGTCACTGAGAATTGCCTAGGTTTTAAATTTGTTTTCCACCAGAAAGCTAGACCTTACCAGGTTTGATGTTGTACCATCTTCGTCACAGAGCCTGGATTTTGCACACAGACTTTTAAATCTTTGGGGGTCAGCTCAGTATTACAAGGCCCAAGTGACTAAAATGGCCTGTTTTCAGGGGTATAAATTAAAATACAACTAAAAATATTACATTAAGAGAACTTTAAAATTACAAAGTCAAGGACTTGAAAAAATGAGATGTGCTAGACATGATGGTTATGTAACCTTAATCAGTTTTACTGTGAATGCACTTTAAGATGCTGTCCTTAATTGAATCTGTCTCAACTGTTCTCTTCCCTTTTCTTTAGCTCCCTAAGGTCTTCCTGTGCTGGTTTTTTGACTTCATTCTTTGTCCAAAAAGGATGTGCTCCACTTTTGGAGAAGCTACTCTTCCTCGCTCACAGCCTTGCTGTGAGTTCCTTACCTATTTTCAGACTGCTATTCTCTGCATGACTGGAGATGGGTGACAGGATTTTTAAAAAGTGTATTCCACCAAGATTTTTACCATTTTTCAGAAAGGAAAGAATGTGTGGACTTGTGCATATCAGGCAGTCCTTCACTCAGAAATAGCTTCTGTATGACTTCATTTGTTTAAGCAAATTCCGCAGGGTAGCAGCTCCAGATGTATCAAGCTACTACAAGTTTCATAAAAACACCAGTATAGAAGAGAGACATTCCTAATGCAGGTAAGGGAAAAAGGATCAGCATTCATTCAATGCTTACAAAAGATCAGAGGATGTACTTGAGTTACAAACTTGTCACACAAAATTTCAAGTGGCTTTACTGCTCACAGAACAATGTGTTTATCTTGTACAAAACAACTTTTTATTTCTTCTTTTTCTCTCCCTCTTGGAAATAAAACTTGGCTTGGAGTAGACAGCCATTATGGAAAATTTGAGCCTAAATGTTTAATTTAATTTGGCAACATGATAAACAACCGAGAATAGGGACTTAATAATAGGCAGCACTAGAGTCTCACCTATAATTATCCATTATGTCCCAAGTGATAAACCAAAAAATGTTTCCTTTAGATGTAGGAAAAATAGCTGCATCCAGGCAGTTTAGGGTTTGAGTTGAATCCAGTCTAAAATACTGTTTACAGATGAACACTGGCTAGAGGAGGATCTGAAAACTTTCCATGGTATAGGGAGGAAACATATTAGCCATACAACTGTCAGCAGAAGTCTGTCATCTTCAGCCTAGTAATGACAAAAGCACTATTTCTGCTTTAATTGTATATGTGACAAGGTTGGTTTAGTGCAAAAATTATATACCATTGCAACCAGTAATGCTTTACAAAAATAGAGAAGGAACCAATTGCCTATTCATGGAAATCTAAATGCCCAGTATTTGCAGTGAAACCAAGATGACATTGTGGATGTCAGAGAGTGTCTGACTCCAGATAAATCTTGGATAGTTTTCAAAACCTTGGTTTCTCACATAGGTTAGTGGTGTTGTGATAGCACAATTTGATCTGCTGCTTCATATTGTAAGGTGTCATTAAGGTAGAAACATTTAGAAATTTTGTAGATTGTGTTTTTAATCTTTTTCATTAAGAGTATTCTCAAAGTACTTGATGCAAATTGTCTTTGTGCCATACTATACTAATCTTCTGCACATGTTCTTCTACCCTCTCCAATTACATTTTGGCCAGCATTGTTTTTGTCTTCATGGCTTCTATAACACACTCACTGAAAGATGTGTTCTGTTCCTTACAAGACAAGTTGCAATGCTCAGAGTGGAACTTACTAAGCAAGGTAAAAGAACATATTCTTGCCAGGTCAACAAGGGGCAGGCTGAAAGGGATGGAAGGGAGAAAAGAAAGTGACAGCAAATAGTAAGAATGGCTGAGTCCTGCTAGAAATTCCTGCAGGGACAGAGGGAGAAGTGGCACTAACATAAGCCTGAGAAGGCAGAGTGTTCTTCAATTGAATGGAGAAAAGCTGAAGCACCCAGCTTTCAAAACACCAGGGTACAGATGGGTCTTGCTGGTAGGATTCCTCTTCTCTGTTTATTTAAACCTTCAGAGGAAAGTCAACTTATTTTAACAGAAGGCATATTTTCATGACCAGCAACATGGTGTAGTGGGAGAGATGCCAATGAAAGACCCCCCCAAACTATTCTAAGAGAATAGTTCCACTGTGTCACAGTCCTTGCAGCTAAGAAATATCCTCCTGTGTATAACCAAAACTCCTCTCTTGCCAATTACACTAAACTTCATTCTTTGTGAATAGGTGAACACGAATTGATCATGAATCCTCTTTATAGCAAGATTTTATACCTGAAGCTATTAGCTTATTTTTCAAGTTTGATTTGAATCTAATTCCTTCAAATTTACTTGATAGCTACATGATGAGGACATAGTATATATTCCTTGAGCCCACATTTGGTAGGGACAGCACTACCCAGGCTCTGGTTTACAGAGAGTTTTCTCTACTATCAGTACTGGGTGGATCCCAAAGCCAGACTAACTCTGACAACACTGTTGTCCCCATGGTTGTAGTACTTGACTCAGCTTGCCCCTGCTTTTACCTTCCATTGCCTTCTACTTCTTCTGCTTTCCTGATGCTGTGCGTGGAATCAAGACCAATGACAGGACATAACATGGGTGATACCAGCTCTCTGGTAAACTCATGATTGCAATGTATCAGCTGATGCTTCAAAGACAAGGCGGCCTTTTTGGTGAAGACACACTAAATATTTTATTCCTCTGCATTTTCTAGAAGGTGTATTTTTTTCCCTCCTCTTCACAGCATGGATGCTGAAGTATAAGCCTGAGGCTGCTGAGAATAAAATTTTATTCTTACTGGTCGAAAATTATTTTTAATAAGTGTCTTAATGCTTGCCTCTATCTAAGGAAGAGCTGAGAAAAAGAGAAAATCTGTATCCTATGTGTCGGTGAAAGCTGTCTTCCGGGCTACATCAGGGTATCTAACTTAGCAAATGCTGTTACAGTTGAGTAGCATGTGCCACAGCAAGTGATGTTGGAAGGAAGGGGATCCTCTTTTTGAGTACATGCAAATCACCTGGCACTAATTCTGTCTTCCTCACAGACCACTGTAATTTCATAAAAGCTGGCTGTAGATTCTCCTCTTTACAAACACCTAAGAAATTAAAACTGTATTATTAAACAGTTTGTTAATTTTTTTAATGTGTTGTAATAACTGCATGTGAGATGAACCCACCTTTCATGAGGGGTAAGGTATCTTGTGCTAGCAATTGTTTCATTACTGCTCTTAAGGATATTTGACTTTAAAACTGGACTCAGAGTTAAGTATCAGATTAAATGGCTCTATTCCCTCACCCACCGGACTGCCGTGGTTGGAGAGCTGAGCTATCTTATTCCTGTGGGCACGTCTGAATAAAACAGGAAACCCCACCTCTCTGGTACAGACAGATGATCTTTCTGCTTTGTGTTAAACGAATAACCTTTTCCAAAATGCTAATTAGCTTTATATCTGTCTTGCCTTTTGTAGACAGTTCAGAGTTTGTTCTGGCACTTGAAAAGCATAAATGAAGAAGATTTTTAAAAAGAAGCCTCTGAAGAGGGTTTATTAGTTTGGGTAGAGTATAAAATATGAACACAGTTACGTGGGTATTATTTTACTTAGAAGTGACTTAGATTCAGCTGGTTCATAGTACTGTGGTGTAAAATGAGGCCTTTTTGGAAACACATCTGTGTATTAAATGTTTTCCAGATTTTCTGTACATTTCCCTAAGAACCGTGTGGTAACTACCCTGTCAATAATATACTGTATTGGTTTTCAGTCATCAATCTGTGATCTACCTCAAGATTTACCTAAAAAAGCTTCAACAAGTTCCCATTTGCTATGGACAGGCCCATATGACACTGCTGGAGGCCCAAAAATTGCAATAGATTTCAATCAGTGCAGTACTCATGGGGATTTAAAGCCGGTTTTTCAGACTTATTTGCTTTTTAAAAGGGCTTATTAAATATTTTTTTTCTTATTGACAAGATAAGTTTATTATTCTGTTTCACGTCTCTGACATTCAAAATATGACATACACTTGCACTGTCCCACTGCAGTTGGCTTTGAATATTTGTATATAAACACTGCTATTATTGCTACCCTTGAAATAAACAGGGTGCAGCAGGAGTGTTTCATTTCCTTCACTGGTTTCATTTATGCTACCCCAGACCTATGTAAAGTTTTCTGATGACAGACATCATGGGATTCCAGAGGCAAAAACTGGTTTTATGACTAAGTCTGTCTTGGTACATCACTGCTGTCAGTTCTCCAATAAATTGCAAGGCTGTCTGGGTTTATCTGTACTGCAATCTTAGTAAACCTTCCTGGAGAAGCTGAGATGTTTTTCAATATGACATTGAAAAACCTGTAACCAAAATACTTGTATTTTAACAAGTTCAGTTAGCAATTCTTTTGCTTTAGCCTCTGTCTCTGCAGCCAATGGAAAGCTTTATCTTATTTTTCATTTTGAGATAAGCAAATATATTGAAATAAAAAATCCAACAATCCCCCGATATGTCAATGTCCTTTCTTTACAACCTATTCAACCAGATAGCTATGTAGTTCTTTGTAGTACATTAGTCAGTGCCCTGGGCTTCCCTGCTCAGCATACATGCCCCAGCAACTTTGATATTTAATCCAAGAAAAACTAAGTGATAAACCGCCATGCTGGGCAACCAAGGCAAATTTCTACAGAGGACAAAGCACACATTGCCAACAAAGCTTTTTCTTTGTTGTTGCTACTGCATTATCCATGTGCTGTTTGTGTATGGAGTCTCCAACCAGTAAAAGCCATGTAAGTTCTCATTCTGTCATTTTCTTATTTTAGGGGCATAAACATGAGTTTAACTTTATAAAATCTTTAAAGACATCACAAGATCTACTTCTGCTTGGAGAGTATTTATAAAGGCATGTAGTGACAGGACAAGAAGTAATGGCTTCACACTGAAAGAGAGTAGGTTTAGATTAAATATTAGGAAGAAATAATTTGCTATGAGGGTTGTGAGGCACTGGAACAGGCTGTCCAGAGGTGTTGTGGATGCCCCACCTCTGGAAGTGTTCAAGGCCAGGGTGGATGGGGCTCTGAGCAACCTGGTCTGGTGAAAGGTGTCCCTGCCCATGGCAGAGGGGTTGGAACTAGATGATCTTTAAGGTCTCTTCCAACCCAAACCATTCTATTATTCTATGATTCTAGGATTCAACCTATCAGCTACTCACACCAAGAAGTAATAGCCATAATGCTGCCTCCTAAACTTCACTTTTTATTAGGGTCTGACAATAAAACATATAAATATGAATTAGGTTGGTTATAAGAACAGTGTGCTTTAAGAACTTTAAGAAGGTACTTAGAAAGACATAAAGAAAAGTTTGTTTTCTTATTATTTCTCTGTCTATGACAACCACAATTAGATAGAGAGAAAAATAGACAGGAAAGGTGAAAAAGCGAAATTCAGTTTAAGACTCCTACATATCATGCCTGTGAACATTCTGTGATAGTGCAGTTCTACTAGGTCTGAAACTTTTTTACTTTTTGAAGACCGTGATGTTTTAGTAATATCTAGAACACTGTGGATCAAAACTTTTCAGTTTCAGTTCACTATTTTACACAGAAATCAAATATTTACACTTTTTATAGAATAAATTACTTAACATCAAAAGCAGCTTTAATACAGAAATTTCAGCAAAGTCTGCATAAAGGAATAGGAAACCAACTAAAAGATATTTATGTGCAAACATTTCTAACACTTGAATGATATTTCAAATATTAAAAGTCACCCAAGTGTTTTAAATATACGTTTTCAGTTCAAGGCATTATCATCTCCAAATAATAAATCAATATTTATTTTTAAATTATTTTTAAAACTTCTTTTGATAAAATTACCATCTCTAAAAACTCACTGGAAGTAGAAACAGATTATGCCTGAAAATACAGTAATGTGTGCATTCACTAAGTATGAACTATGCTTTTTTACCACAGACACCTTTTGATTTCATCATAACCACTGCTTAAGTTATGAGGAGGGATGTTTTTACACAGCAAACACAATCTCTGCAGCATGATGTGGTGGAAGCACACCATCTTCTGGCAATAAAAGATCCACTTTTTAAAAGCATGTGAAAGAAAGTCTATGTGTCACCTAAGAACTCAGGAACACACCTCAGATACATCAGGATTTCTTTTGCGTAAATGTCCTATAGTGTTTCTTTTTCTTTCCCATAGAAAATTTTATATGAGGAAAATAACCTGAGTTTTTCTAACAAAACACATTGCCAATTCGCAGTATACTTTCAGCTGATAGGCTTAAAAAGACTAAACCTTGCATTGCTCAAATGACTGGAAGTCAGAATAGGCAGGTGGTAGTTCTGTGCTGAAACTTCTGTTAGGAAATTAACTTGCTTTTTTTTGTTTTTGTAATTGGGTGTTTTTTTCAACCACATTATGAAGAGTAGCACTGACCATGATTGTTAACAAACCACTTTGCAAAATGATTATGAACTTCATTTACCCTGAGAGAGGAATTATGCCATAACTTATAGCTAAATACTATATTTGGAGGATTGCACAACTATAATTAAACCATGGTAAACTGATGGCTTTGCAGAGAGTTTTAATGCAACAGAGGTAGCTCCTGCTGAAGTCCAGCAGCACAGATCATCGACAAACGCTGTTCATTTCTCTGAGCCCTTTATAGCCCAATGCTGCCACTTTCCACTTTCTCCAACAGAAACACTGTAAGGCTCTCAGTAACCCCATTAACCCCAAACATTGGAACTGCAACCGGGAGGACATATTGTGCTCTGGCTCCATTCATCTGGAGGCCCACATTTTCCCCAGCCTTCCTTTTGTAACCTATGTACTTAAACAAGCAATTCCTACTTCCTTTCACATGCCTCACCAGTTACAAACCAGGCAGGCTTTGACTTTCCAAAGCTCATGCCTACACCTACATTCTTGGACATTCTGTTTGTATTCCTCCCATGCTGTCAATGGTTACCAAAGGAATAGGTCAGGAAAGTCCCACAGCTGGACAGAAGTGGCCTTAGGACTTGGGATGACAGAGTACATCAAGTGAATGTACTCAGTTCTATGAATCACAGAATTGTAGAATGGTTTGAGTTGGAAGGGATCTTTAGAGATCATCTAGAGCAATGCTGCTGCCATAGGCAGGGACATTTTTCACTAGATCAGGTTGCTCAAAGCCCCACACAACCTGACCTTGAATACATCCAGGAATAAGATATCACAAGTTTGCTGGGCAGTGTCTTACCACTCTCACCATAACAACAACCTCCTTTTGTCCAATCTAAACCAACCCTCTTTCAGTTTAAAACCACTGCCCTTGCTTCTGTTTATACAGACCTTGGTAGAAGGTCTCTCTCCATCTTGCTTATAAGCCCTCTTCATATACTGAAAGGCCACAATAAGGTGTCCTGGAGCCTTCTCTTCTCCAGGCTGAATAACCCCAACTGTTGGGGTTATTGTTCCTGTTGGGACAGGTTTTTAACACCAGTCCCTGCATTCCTATTAACATGGATTCATTTCCAAACTCCATTCTTTGTGTTTCAAAGAACAGATGCTTCCTACTGTTGACACTACCTTGAAGATAGGCACAGCAACAAGTGAAGGCAAAGCAAAATTAGAAAAAAAAAGAAAATTGACTGAAATTGTCATGGAAACAGAAGAACTTGCCAATAAGAACAACTTAATAATATAACTGCGTATCAGAAAAACACTTTGACCTCCTGCTGTAGCTTCAAAGGAAGGAAAAGGAAAAAGGTCCCTGTTTTGCACCAGAGATGTGTATTTATACTGAGTGGTTTTGTGTGTGTGACAACATGTTCTTGTGTGTTTTTCTGAGGGAGTGGGAATTTCAGCACATTAGTGTGTATCTGCAGTGTGAGAGTGTATCAGTGTATGTGAGTGAGAGTGTTTACACATATGATTGCTGGAGCGTGGGTGTGTGTGAGCATGTTTATGTAAGTGCTGAGTCCTGCACTTGGTCCCAGTGACCCCAGGCAGCACTATAGGCTTGGGGAAAAGTGGTTGGAAAGCAATCCAGCAGTAAAGAACCTGGGGGTGCTGGTTGACAGCCAGCTGAACATGAGCTGGCAGTGTGCCCAGGTGGCCATGAAAGCCAATGGCATAAATAGCATAACCCAGACTGTTTCTCTCAGTCATGTTCATATATGTACTGCAGTAACCTTGCCTGTTTCCGCAATGGGGAGGGGTTTCCTTTGGGCAGGGCAAGTCAACTGACAGATCCTCTGGTGTTAACGAGGCAAGTGGCTTCTGCTAGATTTGTATTCCAATGCTTGAATGTCTCAGCACCCATTGCTCTCAGTGCAGTTATCAACAATTCATTGTATTGTTCAGTTTTCCCAAAGGTTGGTGTATGATAAGGGAAGTGATACACCCAGTCCTTGCCGTGCTCCTTGGCTCAGGTGTCTATGACATTGTTTTGAAAATGTCACATTGTCTGATTCAGTTCTTTTGGGAGTGCTGTGTCACCACAGGAGTTGTTTTTCAAGGCCCAAGAGAGTGTTCTTGGCAGTGGCATGGGTCACAGAGTGTGTTTCCAACTACCCAGTAGCCACCCCCACCTTTGTAAGCACCTGAATGCTTACCATGGGAGCATGTGGTTATGTGATATAATCCACCTCCCAGGTTTCCTCATATAGGTATTTCAGACATCATTCCCTGTACCAAAAAGGCTTTAGTCACTTGGTTTCTATGACTGTGGTGCTATAAATAGTTCACTCTTATGTTCCTAGTCCAGATCCATCTGATCCATTTCAGTTGTAACACCCTGGTTGTCCTGGTTTTGGTTGAGACACAGTTCTTTTTTTTCTTAGTATCTGGTATAGTGCTTTTTTTTTTTTTTAATTTAGTATGAGAATAGTGTTGATAACACGCTGATGCTGTAGCTGTTGCTAAGTAGTGTCTAAGTCAAACTGTCTTTTCAGTTTCCCATGCTCTGCCAGTGAGAAGCTGCACAAGAAGCTGGGAGGAAGCATAGCCTGGACAGCAGACCCGAACTGGCCAAAGGGATATTCTATAACACAGAATGTCATGCCCAGTATTTAAACTTGGATAGTTACCCAGAAGGGGCTAATTGCTGCTCAGGCATGGGGTGAGCATCTGTCAGTGGGTGGTGAGAAACTTAATTGTGCGTCACTTGTTTCTCTTGGGTTCTGTCTCTCTCTCTGCACCCCCTTATCATCACAATTATTGTTATTATTATTAGCATATTTAGTATCATTATAATGATGATTTTGTTTCAATTATTATTTTTTTGTTATCTCAACCCACAACTTTTACCTTTCCTTTCTGATTCTCCTCCCCACTGAAGGTGTGGGGGGGAGTGAGTAAGCGGCTGCTTGGCCTGTAGTTAACAGGTGGGATTAAACTAAGACAGTCCCTGTTTGGGATCCAGTGTGGGGCATGAAGAGTTGAGATAATGTTATATCTGCTCAGAGAGTGTTAAAACAAAGTGGCTATAAACATTTATTTTACTAGTTTAAGAGTTGTTGGTCATCATGTCTCTTTGCTTTCAAGAGTTCTTGTGTGTGTGCTCAGAACTGCATTATACAACCACGTTCTTGCTGCAAGTGTTCCCTGTGGTGATATTTATGGAGACTGGACTAAGAGTATCATCGTTGTTCTTTGCAGTGTTGGATTGCGGTGTGACAGATCCGCGGGTCCTGAGCCCTGAATCCCCTCAGCATTGCCGTCTTCTTCGTGTTTCGAGCGTCATCTGGTGGGAATCGTCAATAACTACACATTTGCCTTCCCTCGGGAAGAGGGAGAAATATCCTCCAGCGGTTTTTTCCTTCGTCCTTTCCTTCCTCCCGAATTCTTCGGAAGCCCTACAACCCTCTAGGTTGGTTACAGTAACGTTTGAGAATTTAAAAAAAAATTGACTATAGAGTCACAGAATGGTGTGGGTTGCAAGGGACTTCAAAGATCGTCTAGTTCCAACCCCCATGGGTAGGGGCAGTTTTCACTAGATCAGGTTGCTCAGAGCCCCATCCAACTTGACCTTGAACACTTCCAGAGATGGAGCATCCACAGCCTCTCTGGGCAACCTGTTTGAGTCCTTCACCATCCTCTGAATAAAAAACTTCCTATAACATGTGATCTAAACCTGCCCTGTCTTGGTTTAAAACCATTGCCCCTTGTCCTATCACTATCTCCCTGTATAAAAAATCAACCTCCATCTTGCTTATAATCTCCCATAAGTCCCCAAAGCCTTCTCTTCTCTGTGCTGATCAACCCCAGCTCTCTCAGCCTGTCTTCATACAAGAGGTGCTTCATCCCTCTGAATATCATTTGAATACATCTGAAAGGAACTCTTTGCTGGGAATCAGAACACGCTTGCATGTAGTTGAAATCTTGTTTAGGGTTAAACAATTATTGGTGAGCACCTCAAACCCCGTGAAAAGCACTGCAGTTTGAAAGTGGAGCAGAGGGACTCAAACTCCAACAGGCACTTCAGCTACTCAAACCTTAGTGACAAGCATAGCAGTTACTTCAATTCCTGCAACCACCACCAGAGCCACTCAAACTCCAGCAACAGCCACTGCAACTACTCACATTTTAGTGACAAGCACTGGGGCTACTCAAATGCCAAATACTTTAACCCTTGTGACAAGTATGATGGCTATTCACATCCTGGTGACAAATGCTACAGCCAGATAATGATAAGTGCAGATGAAAGAGAAAACCAGCCTGTGCTGGTATTTGTTGCTCCTGTACACAAGAAGAAATGCACACAAAAGTCATCTCATCCCATAAAGAAGGACAAGGAGGTGAAGAGGACAAAGCAGGGTCATCACAGGACCATGAAGAAGTCTCAGAACAAGAGGTTACCACCACTCAATCCTAATCCTTGAGTGAACAGCAGGAGATACACAAAGATTTCAGCCATCATCCAGGTGAGCCTATTACCACCTAGTTGCTCCAGTGCTGGAATAATGAGGATAGCAGGGTATTGGAGGGTAGGTAGGCTAAGGAACTGGGATAAATTCCAGGGAATTGACAAAGCAATTAGAAAAATTACTTAAGTCCCTCACATCTGGAGGAAACTCCTGTCATGTATGAGTGAAAAATATCCCTACAAGGAAGATATGACGTGTTACCTAACTGAATGGACTGCAGGAGAGAAAGGTATCCAGTGTCAGAGGGAATTAGCTGTGCAAGTGAAGGTCTGTTATGACCTGAATGACATGCACTTACCCACAGATCCAGATGAAGTTCAGTGCCTACAATCCATGTGGTGGAAACTTTTAAAGAGTGTGTCATCAGTGCACACTAACCCATTGACATCACTCTTCTGGAAAGGTGATGGGCCCCTAACAGTGGATGCTTTTGTTAGTCAACTCCAAGAATATGCAGACAATGGGTAACTGAGAACAACTTATTTTTCTCACTAATGGTATAATGAGAAGGATAAGGAACCCAGGTGTATACTAGACCCATCTGTCCATCTTTCAAATGTTAACGCTGCTCTGAGTATAGGAAATATTTTTGAGGTGCACTGAGATGGTCCCAGACAGGAAGCATGCACCTACTTTTGGGAGAACGTGCAGAGGTCCAAACAAAAATACCACTCCAGCATTGGCGGGTTTCATTTTGCACTTGTTAGTGGATGTTACAGCAGGACCCCTCCCAATCACCTACCAAAGGTCTTGGGAATCTGAAGAGTTCTCCACTGACTGAAAGCTCACCAGCATTTTTCCTATTTACAGGGAGGGTATAAGGGAAAATCCGGAAAACTACAGATGTGTTAGTCTGACCTCTGACCTGGAAAAATCATGGATAAGATCTTATTGGGTACTACTGAAAGGCATTTAACATGAAATTTATATATATATATATGTACATTCTGCTATTCTATCAGAGTTTCCAGAGAGAGAACCTATTTGCAGGAACTATTTAGTGCAGAATCACTCCTATGTTAAGGTGAATATATAAAATAATGAAGACAAATTTTGCTTTTAATGTGTTAACCAAGGAGTCTCCTGTGAAGATAGTACAGCTGGTTTTGAGTGAGATTAGAATTAGTCCAGAAACAACTGAAGAGGACACTTCGTTAGAGTGCCCCTAACACTTTGAATGTATTGCCTGAACAATCAGTTGTGCTGACCACACTGAGAAGGCTTGGAGAGTTCTTTAATCTTCTCAAATGGAAAAAACACAAACTGTCCAGATTTTTTAATAAAGTTTTGATAATTAAAAGACAAAAGGAAGTAAGATACTAGTTGCCAGTTGACTCTTCATTCTTACTTCATCTGTATTCAGGCATTTACACATAGATTTATACAGCAGTTAAGTCAAAACCCCTTGTGTTCACTGAAACCTCCCGAAACTTTCACAATCTAAATTATTAGTATGGTAATCCCTAATGCCCTCCATAGGGACTCCTGCAGAGGAGTACTATGAATGGGTATGGGATTTCATGCCAAAGCACAAGTTGCTTGTTCTGCTCTCATCCTTGTCCATACTCCCCGTCTTTCTTTTTTTTTTTTGTTTTTCTTAACACGAGTTGAAAAGATTACTGAAGAAATGGTTCATATTGGACCTACATATACCTTAAAGGCTCATCAGACTATTTTCCAGAACATTCATCAACACAATATGAAATCTAGTGAGTAATATATACTACTAATTAGTGAGTTCCTACTGTAAGTAGCTCTGTACTGAATAGAGGAGGTCAGTATAATGTAATGTTGTACTGTCACTTTTCAACTAGTTGAAGGATAATCTAACCATTCATGACATCAGTGGGACTTTGGAGAAGTCATATCTTGAATTAACTCACCTTTAGCCATGTTCCTCTTAGGTGTGATATGATAGCTGTAGCATTTTCTTCAAAATGTTTTCAGGATTTGATTATCAGAGTCAATTTGATTGTAGTAGACAGCCAATCTGCTATCAAGTAGAGACTGAACAGAAACTGCGTTTCTCCAAGATGTTTCACTTCTCCCATTAAACAGGATGGAAATGCATAGTCTGTCGGAATCTGAGAAACTTTCCTCCAAAAACTTAGAACAAATTTAAAATTAACAAATTACTGTAATGACAAGTATTGGTAGAGATGACCTAAAATACCTTTCAAAAACAATAATTCTGTATTCTGCATGTCTTGAAATATTCCTTTATCATATGAAATGAAAATACTTTAGAGCTACATATCACTTTTGAACTGCAGACCAAGTGGCTTGTGATCCAGCAGGCTGGGAGACGCAATGTTGCTGAACTGATGCTCACTCTCATTGGCAAGAATGATGTCAACTGCATCAGGTGACACTCTGCAAACACACCTTCTCCCAAGCTGTCAGCCAACTGCAACTCATTTATTCCAAATCCCAGTATGTTGTGGTTACCAAGAGCATAACAGTTAATAAAGAGGCTCCCACTACTGCACTTTTAGTATTGCCCAGTAAGACATGCTGTAAAAGACACGTATTTATTTGCCAGAAGTTCCTGTTAAGTATGTAGAGAGGAATATGGATTGCATTAATTTGAAATAATTTTCTCCAGGTTGGAGAAAACTGATAGAGAACTCTAAAATTATTTCCATAATGCATTAGCATACAAGCATTGGATGGGGGCATATATCACTGCTGAAATTCTGGTCTATCCTACTGTGTTAGAAAGGATGTGTATATGTGGCTACATCACACAGACCAGCTGTGAGTTTTCCCTGTCTGACTGGACAGGTATTCTGGAATGAGCATACACCTATTACATGTCTTAATTATATTGCCATGTCTTAAATACATTGCCACATCATTCCTGACAGTCAGTGCTCGAGAGCATTTTGCTATGAGACCTATAAAACCCCAAAAGAGTAACAACAATAAAACCTGTAAAAGATGAAGTCCTGAAGAGCCTCCAAGGTAAACTTACACAGGTTGCAATAGAAGATAAGAAGAGAAATAGAGGCAGTGAACTGTCTGTAATGATATTTATATAAATACGGTAGTTACATAGAAAAGCCTCGTATTACATTGGCAGTTTTGGTGTATAAATACGTATGTAATAAACAGATACATGCGTTATTATAGAATGAAAATATGTAATATAAAAGGTTGTTTCTTTGAAAAAGTGAGATTCTTCATAATAAACTCTGTTGGATTCTACATTCAAGGTGTCAGAGTAACTGGAAGAAATTAGTGTTTCACCTTCTAATATCTTGGAGAATGGGCATTCAAGCTTCTATGGGAAAAGTTACAGAAGCTATAGGCAGGCCATCTGGTATAAAAGAAGATGGCAGAGGATTACAAATAAAGGTGCCTTTGGAAGGTTGCTACAGACAGCATAACAACCTCATGCAGTGCTACAGACTGTGCAGAGTGGCTGGAGAGCAGCCAGGCAGAAAAGGACCTGGGAGTTTGGATTGACAGAAGCTGAACAGGAGCCAGCAGTGTGCCCAGGTGGCCAAGAAGGCCAATGGCATCCTGGCCTGGATCAGGAACAGTGTGGCCAACAGGACCAGGGAAGTGATTCTACCCCTGTATTCAGCGCTGGTGAGGCCACACCTGGAGTACTGTGTCCAGTTCTGGGCCCCTCAGTTCAGGAAGGATATTGAGATGCTGGAGCAGGTCCAGAGAAGAGCAACAAGACTGGTGAAGGGACTGGAGCACAAGTCCTATGAGGAGAGGCTGAGGGAGCTGGGGTTGTTGAGCCTGGAGAAGGGGAGGCTCAGGGGAGACCTCATCACTCTCTACAACTCCCTGAAAGGAGGTTGTAGCCGGGTGGATGTTGGTCTCTTCTCCCAGGCAATCAGCAGTAAGACAAGAGAACATGGTCTTAAGCTGTGCCAGTGGACGTTTAGGTTAGATATTAGAAGAATATAAGAAATTCTTTACAGAGAGAGTAATCAGGCATTGGAATGGGAATGCCCAGGGAAGTGGTGGATTCTCCATCCCTGGAGGTTTTTAAGATGAGACTGGATGTGGCACTTAGGGCCATGGTCTAGTAACCATGGCAGTAGTGGATCAAGGGTTGGACTTGATGATCTTAGAGGTCCTTTCAAACCTGGCTGATTCTCTGATTCTCTGATTCTATGATAACAGTTTTAAGATATCAGTCATCATCCATTGCTGCCTGAGTTCAGTCATTCAAAGGATAGTAAGCCTTCTGTGCTGTCTGTCTTTCCTTCTTTCCCTCTCTCCATCTTTTTCTTTTAAAGAATTTATGTATATACCAACAGAAGTAACACTCTCCTTAGGGAAGGCCAAGAAGCCTTAGACATATACTTGCAAAGTTGCTGCTCACAAGTGTCAGAACATGATTCAGGTTATCTACACACCACCTAATCTCCCAAGGAAATCTAAAAAATCGGTGTGTGTTTCCATTTTTGAAAAACAATTTGCTGGGCTGTCTAAGCATAACAGCTACTTTGACCAATATAAATGGTAGGGCCAGGGACCTGCATGTATACAAGATCTAACTCTTCGTCAGACTGGGATGAGAACTTAAAAAATGGAATTTTTTTTTCTGGATCTTTCTCCAAATTTTTTTTTTTTTTGTAATAAAACTCATGAATAAGGTTTATAAAGAGCACTTTCAACAGTAACCACAGCCATGGATTTTCCTTTAAGGAATCTCACCTTTTACAAAAGAGATGGATGTTAGCTCTTTTTAGAATAGTTTATACCCTGCTATAAGGTAGCTGAAAGAAAAAAGAGCCATGTCCAGTCTGTCCAGCTCACAAAAAAACTGCTGCAGATGATCTGCAATGTAAAAGAAACAGTCTTCTCCTTATCGTACTTGCCTGCACAAGAGGATGCTTAATTCAAACTCCTGAGACCCTTCTGCTGCCCTTGGTCACACACTTTTTTGTTGTAGGTTTACAGCTTCTTTATTTTTTTTTTTTTTTGTTGGCTCATCCCACCCAGGAGTGCATAGCCCTTGTGTTGTCCCACAGGTTGGCCATGTCTCTGTGTGCTGCTCTGGAGAGGCACTTGCCTCCTCTAAGCACTGTATCATCACTCCTGTTGACCTCTGAGATCAACAGAGGTCATGTGTGTATCCGTGACAACCTGCATGGATACAGTTTTTTAGGAAGTCATAGGTAATTTAAATGCTTAAGTAACAGGCAAGTGGTGTCTTGCCCTATCTTCCTTCTGCTAAAGTGAAGGTTGTGATAGCTTAATGTGAATGAATACATATGTTAATACCAGAATTTATAGAGATAATGCCAAATATTATTATTATTATTTTCTTATGGGAAAGTTTTTAGGCAGTTGAGACTTCTAGACTAAAATTTACACTGGAAATACTAAAAAAAAGTATTCATAAGTAATAAGATCGATACAGAGTGGAGACATCCTAAAAAAAAAACCAAAACCACCATGGATTTTTTTCTGACAACTTATACAATGCACAAAACAGATTCTTATATTGATAGCTGGTGGAAGCAAGGCACGTATCTAGCATGTCCTTTAACCCCCTGCCCTTTAAAACTTCTTAAATATGAAAGACTCTAGGATAAACCACAATAGTGCAGGAAGATTTGAAGGTATTACCTGATCCAATGTTCTGCTGCTTTATGACTTTTCCATCACTGCAGCTGTTCTTGCAGATAGCAAGGGCTATAGGTGCTATTATAACTATGTGGAATGATTGAAAATCTACAATATTTCATTTCATACTGTTTTCTGATGTTGAGACTAAATACATTCACATAGGCAGAGGCAATCAAGAAAAATCATTATGAGAATTTTGTAAAATATTTTTAATAGCATGTTAATTTATAAGATAACATACTGAAAAATCACAAGACAGCAGTGTCAGTAAAGACAGACTAGATAGGGCACCCACAAGGAGTCACAGGTTTTTAATATTTTTATAAACTCTGAGTGAATGAACTCTGATTGAACGAAGTCAGAAATCTTTTGTACTAATATATTTCATTAAAATTTTCAAGCTGAAGTAGAAGAGGTTTTAGTTTTTGTTTTTTATTACTTATCAATTAATACTAATGGTTATTAAAAATTGGACATTATATAAAATTCTAGTAAAATAAATAGTGTAACAACCTATCAGTTTATGAAGTCAAAGATTTGATTCCTTTTCCCCCATGTGTACTTTTTATTTTAATATGTCTGATTTTCCTACCCCTGCCCTCCCTCTTGGCTTTTTATGGTTTGTAATTCAGTACTGTAATGCCCCTTCTAAAGGGCCAGTGAAGTAAATTCTACTGCGAGTGTAGCTCAGGGAAGACTAATACTACAGAATATACCCACAAACATAATCAGAAAGTTTCATCTTTTTCTCCTTCTGTATTCATCTACTGAGTCACCAAGAAATGTCTTTGAAATTGTGAATTTTATTTTCTTGTAACAGAAGTTTAAATAGCGATTTCACAGTTGACATTGTATGAAGTAGATTTTCAGAAGTAGAAAAACTACTTATTTCATTTTTAAAAGGAACAAGTTCTTACTTGATAAAATACTTTTACAGAAAATAAAAAAAATTCTTTGTATTTTACATGCCTCATATTTACTAAGTATAGCACTCATTCAAAAGACTCTCTATTTGTAGTTTTACATTGAGATTTACCTACTTGAGTTCATCTACCGCCACCACCTGCATCTCCTAGAACGCTTCCATCAACGCTGCCTCTGTACAATCCTAAACATCCACTAGTCAGATTTTGTGACCAATACATCTGTTCTAGAGCAAGTAGCAGTCAGAAGTATTGAGGCCATGTTAATGAGAACACAGCTGCTTTGGGCAGGGCATGTCTCAAGGATGAAGGACCACCGCCTCCCTAAGATCTTGCTTTATGGTGAACTTGCCACCGGCTGCCGCAAGAGAGGAGCCCCGAAGAGAAGATACAAGGACTCCCTGAAACAACATCTCAGCCTTGGCCATACTGATCAACATAACTGGTCTACTCTGGTCTCCAATCGGGAGGCCTGAAGACACACCATCTATAACGCAGCTGTCTCCTTTGAGAACACATGCAGGATCACTCTTGAGGAGAAAAGGTAACGCAGAAAGAACCGTGTCTTGCAGATGATACCATCTAAGGAGTCTTTCTGCTGTGCCTTTTGCAATCGGATATGTCTGTCTCATATTGGCCTCATAAGCCACCAGTGTGCCTGTAACAAATGTGGATAGAGCCTTCCCAAATCTTCGTCCGTGAAGCCTAGCCATGATGACCTGCTTGAGTTTACCAACGAAGTGGATCAGATTTCCTAGAAACTGCAGACTTTCTTCCTTCCCGCTTTCCTTCCTGTCTTCCTGCCTTCCACCCTGCCTACCTGCCTTCCTGCCTTTCTGCCTTCCTCTCTCCCTCCCATATTTCATTAACAGGTACTGGTCAGCTTCAAAATATTACACAAACCAAGAGTTCTCCCTAAGTTTTATAACTTAACTGGTATCCAACCATAAGAGTTCAGCAATACCAGGTCCTTTATCTCTGCTATGCTGCCAAAGTCAGTCTTTGTGTCTAGCCTCTCTCCCCTAGCATTTTATCATTAGCAATACGGGCTGCGTCTATGTCCAGGTTTACCAAGGAGATGCCTGGTTAAAATACTCTATGAAATAAGTAACAAGCAGTTATTTGAGTTATGCTCTGTTTTTTACTACTAATGTACACTCTAACTCACTGTAGACCTCATTCCAGGCTGGGTTTGTTAATGTAGACAGCTTGGTAATTATGGAATCCTAATACATTTTGGTGACTTAAATGCTTTGGTAACCTATTGCAATGTAAAAAGTAATTTTATCTTTTGTTAAGAACTTTTAAATGCTTATGCATCTTCTGCTAAAATCTTGGTGATGTTTTTAAAAACAGTGGTTTTCAGAGAATGTCTTTTCACCACTAGAGGGTAGAGAAATACAGCATTGTTCAGCAAGTAAAAATGTCTTGATATGCAAGGAAAATAACTGCTTTCTTGCTGTTAGGATTTAGAGGCTCCTCCATCATTCCTTGCAACATGACTGTTCAGACACACTAAATTTAACAGAATATAGCTCCCAGAAAAGAGGCGAATCAAAACCAGATAATTACTGTCATTGCTTGCAAAGAGTCCTCTGCTATCCTGTATTTGAATATTAGGGTTCACTTTGACATGAGTGTTAAGTTTGCAACACCGAGACCAGGTATTCTCTTAAGGTTGGAGAGCTGAAGACTAGCTTTGTGTTAGTTAGCTTAAACTACTTATGAAAATACACAAGTGCATTATTAAGCCTGCTTTCATAATGCTGGTGGGATTTTTGATGAGTACTTGTCCTCTGAATCTCTGCCATCCAAAATTCTTGTGATCATGGTAGCCATTTCTGTGATGTGTTTTAAAATTATCTGAGAGAAGTTATCTGTATGCAAGATACCCAAACATCTGGGAACAGGTAGATGTTTAAAATGCTATTTGGTTGTTTTCTAACCATCTGGTAATATAATTAAAATGTGGTATGTGGAGCAGTATATCACTGCAACATCTCAAGATTAAACTCAACTTCTTGGTTAAACTTATCTGAAGGTCTATGTACTGTAATTAAAGCATCTGTAAGTTATAAATTGGATAATTAAAATCTAAGGCAACTTCTTTTGAATGCATACAGCAGCAACAAAATGCACAAAATAAAGGATGGTTATGTGTATCTTTTGCCACTCAGAAGATCTTTCTAACATAAGCCAATAAAATTTGTCTTCTACTAAAAACAACCACAGTTGTTCTATATTTGTTCTAGATTTGTTTTTTTCTTTTCTATTTTCTCTCATAAACTTTTTTTCTTCTATGGAGTAAAAAACCTGCTCAGGAAATAACATTTTCCTCTTCCAACAAGTCATTAATTGCTGTCTGACTTCTTATCTAAGAAATTTTAGAAGCCAGTGAATCTCATCTTAGAAAGATCCCTGTCATTAAAAGATAGAAAAAGAATCACCAAAATTATAAGTAAAGTAAAAGAGAATAAGAAGAAAATACATCTTTTAACAAAGCTGAATTTATGTATATTCAGAATAGATTTTGACTTCCTTTGAGTTTGCTAAAAGCATTAGATGAAAAAATCCCACTTTATTTAAAAAACATCTGCTGTAAAGAATTCCTCCTTGAAACAGTCACCTTTCACTGCCTGCTGCCATCCACATCAATAGCTTTGCTTCAGCTCAGGCTGAGGCAAAGAAAAACAAAATGAGAACAGACACAGTCCTGGTGTGAATGAATGACCTGAAACCGGTTTATTCCTCACTTCTATTGTAGAATAATTTTCGTTGGAAAAGACCTCTAAGATCATCAAGTTCAACTGAGAACACTGCCAAGTCCACCACTAAACCATGTCCCCAACTACCACATTTACATGTCTTTTAAATACCTCCGGGGAATGCGACCGAACCACTTCTCAGGGCATGCTGTTCCAGTGCCTGACCACCCTTTCTGGTGGAGAAATTTTTACCAGTATAAACTCTAAACTTCCTCCTTGCACAGGTTGTCTCATAAGACTGAGGGGGAAACCTAACAGCTCAAACCTCTGTGTGTGGAGCACCAGCTATGTGTGGAGCACTATCTATAGCCATAGCACTACCTATAGCCCCTGCACTTATAGCCCTGGCTCTGTGTGCTCTGGGGAAGAAAGGGTGACTTTAACCTACCGCAGCTGTGGGGAAAGGCTTATTCCCACCTCCTGGGTCCAGTCAGCTGCACTGACACCAGCCCTGTTCCTGAAGCAGAGCCAGAGGAAAGCAGTTTCTCTGTGCCTGGTGTGCCAATGCTGCTAGAAATGAAGCAAAGGAGCATGACACTGAGGCTATTTGGGAAGGGATGCAAGAGTCTTTCTGGCTTCCTTGCAGTTTGAGCCTGTGGATAAGGAGACAGACCCAGAGAAAGCTGATGATTTGCTCTGTTCTGTGCTGGTCTAGGAGGTGTGTTCACTGCAGGCACCATTTGAGTGATTGGCATCCAGCTCACAGAGTGTGTGTGAGTTTATGCTTCAATTTTCTCATTAGTGTTACATTCTTGGCTTTCTTTTTCTTGTGGGCTTAGGCCCCTAAAAGACATATCCTATAATTCTCTATACTGCAGCTGAACGAATCCATGTGAATTGTAGGTAGTGGTAGTGGAAAAATGTCCTTTCCTGAGCACACTCAAAAACTGTGCGAATACTGGACACCCAACAACTCTCAGACGCAGCTCATATATGACCTTCTTGTGAAGTGGGAATCTTAGTTATGACCCAAACTGGTTGAGATAATAATGCAGAGAGACCATATCTTCTGTCTGTCTTGAGCTGAATGCTGTACTGACTGTATACAGGCAAAAGAAATCTTTGGCCTGATGCCATGCTTTTAAAACAAATACTGATAATACTAGGGAAGTTTCAAAGAAAGTAGGAAAGTGGTGATGTGATGGTGATGTTCAAAATGCGTAGGAAGACTGACTTAAGGAAGCCTGGACTAGCTACATTACTGGACAAACAAACCTGATGTTTTCCTTTGCAATTACTAGTTTGGGAGGTCATGGTAACTGTTGGATTACAATCTACCTAGAGCTTTAAAAGCCTTAGTACAACATGGAATGAATTCTAATTTTAAAAGTAAATACTCCACAATACCAGCAGAGCATATATTAAATGGATTAAGAATAGAATAACTGGCATATTGTGAATAAGGCAGTCTTTTGTGAGAAAATTTTATTCTAAGATCTGCCTTAGATCTACACAATTGACACTGTTTTTGTGACTTGGAGCAAAAAGTTACAGCTGAACATTTTCTCCAAGGACTGAAGAAAAATAAGTAATCATCAAGAAAAGTCAGTCCTACACTGGAATTAAATTTCTTGATATGCTGGATCCTTTCCAAAAAGGCAGGCATTCACATGCTGGACTGCAAAAGGCGAGTGGTCAAGTACGGAGCATACCCTGAACACAATAGCTGTAAAAAAGGACTGGTGACAGTGTCCTATTAACTTGAATTGCTGGAATATTAGAAAAAGGATTATGTGATCATTTAGTTTATACACGGGAAGGAGTAGCAGAGTGCTAAAAGATGTTCTTCTGATAATTTCTCAAAGAACTTTGAGAAACAGAAGAGGCACACAATTTTAGGATCACAGAAGAAAAAGCCTTGATTAAAAAATGTAACAGGAGGTGATTCCTCACAACTATGCAGGTTTCTTGGGGGAGGGGGAGGATAATGAATACTGGTCACCTATATATTAATGCTGAGAAACTTAATAAATACCAACGGCTGGCAGCAGAATCTGGATAAATAACCACAAACAGGAAATAAACCACCATTTTGATCTCAGATTGAAACAAACTATTGAGGAGGGGATAGACTACTCAACATGTTCAGCTCAGGCTTGGATGCCTTACTGGCTCAAAAGAGAAATAAACAGATGAAATCTGTGTTCTTTTGGTATCTTGCAGGTCAGATTAGATGATCTAATAGTCCTTATTGACATACAACTCTATGAGTCTCTGAAAAGGCCATGTGGGAGCAGTTCAGCATAGACAAGACAGGCTAAAGCATACACCAGGAACCAGTGTTTTTAAGCCATTTTACAGGATTGTAGTTCAGTACAGGAGAAAAGCCAAACCGGCCTTAAAGTAGGAATGACCTTCTTGGACCATTTGTCCTTGGCAAGCTTATAATAATGTCTAAATAACAAGTAAGGTGTTGTCTAGTCAGGGAGCAATTGAAAGCTACTGAAGCTTTTCTGAAACAGTCTTTATTTTGTTCTTCCAACTTACTGTATTTTTTCAGTCAAGTTCCTGAGCATATGATAAAACAATTATGCCATATTTCTCATGACAATACAAAATGTTCACTATTAAAAGAGTGTATATTTTGTTCTCCATTCATAAAATCTACTCCTTCCCCATGATTGATTTTGCAGATTAGCAAAAATATCTGCAGTTTTGGTTACAAACAAATTTCTCATTTCTTTCTTGCTCTCACTTTCATATTAACATGTGAATTTTAATAATCTAGTTAGAAAAATCAGAGTCAATCTTTTTTTCAAGGGCCTCCTATAAATGTGCCTATGTCACTTACGTGAACTATCAATTCTGTTACATTCTTTACCTTTTAAAATTATTTTGGCTGTAGCTTTAAGAGGCTGCTCAGGAAGACATACTGACTTTATAAAGAGCAGTTCTTAGTTTTTACAAGATGCAGTCAGGACTGCTGAATACCCAAATTCTGAGGGCCTAGGACCTTCTTAATAAGATCTTTTTGTGGAATGCAATTTTTTCCAGGGGTTATAAGTCTAAATCCTCCATTTATTTTTAGTGTAAGCATCAGACTTATGTGTGTAAATAGAGAAATTGACATAACCTTTCTGCCTTTCAAGCATCTGTAGATATAAAATGTAAGCACAGTTAGAGCTTTATGTATTGTGCTGATGTAAAGACATTGTACAAAGGGAGTCCATGTTTCTTATGCTAATCCAGTTCTTATACTAATCCATATTTGCCCAGATTTGTGACTTTACTTAGGAATCTAACTTTTTTGTGGATAAAATAATTCCCTGGCTTTCATCCAGGCTCTGACTCCTCTAACCAGCATTTCTTTCTGCAAGTTTCATGCAGTATGTTCCTTCGGTAAAAGTACACAAACAGAAATGCAGACTGATGCCAGTGAGCCATTACAGTCCATCTGACATGGCTGAGCCATTTCACATGATCACAATTATCTGGTGGGTTATTATTGCAGACTCCAAACAATCCTCAAATTTAATGCTTGCAGATTTTAATGTCTGATTCTTTTCAGGCACCTGACTGCATAAACAGTTGAGTTGTCAGAGGGCAGGAGCTTTTGCACCTCCAGTTGGTGTTAATGTGGCAAAGCAAACTTTATGTAGTTTCAAAGTAAGCTTTCAGTTTCTTTGCCATGTTGTTTACAGTAACACTTGCATGTGCTGATTCTTCCACTTTTAGAAGCAGCATTTTCTATAACACCAATGATGCTATGAAGCAAAATTTACACAGAAATTTCAGACAATTATGTAGTTGGCTGGGGAATGATATAAATGGTGTGATTGATTTAAACCTTGTCCTGAAATAAGGTTTGGTGAGAAAATAACAATGCTCCCACAGACACCAAGTTCCTTTATTCCAGCCAATGTTTTTCCAGGTGCTTTGCTGTTTATTAATACTATTGAGCTGTAGCTCTCAGATCCTAGTGTTGTCTTGTTTTTGTTTTTGTTTTCCCCACAAGAATTCTTCCAGAGGAATTCTTAGTAGCAAAGCAGAGGGAATGTATTAAATTGCAAGATTGTTCTTGCCACTGAAGTGGTTACACTGCAGTAACGTTATTGTTGAAACCAACCATGCAGAAAGCTATCCTATATTTTAGGAAGAGATACTCTCTGAATTTGAGGTTTTCAACGTCTTCACAGCCTAAAAAGCATAAAAGTGCATTCTGTAAGGATTCATGAAGATTGGCAGTGGATACAAGGTGGAGAGAGGTGGCCATCAGTCTCTTATCAAGCTAATCTAGACAAATGAACAATGAGGCTTCTGTGCCTTTTGAGTATAACCTTATCTGGGTGTACTGACTTTTCCCTGTTTTCAAGAAAGTTAGACCTGGAATGGCTCTCGTTGCATGTTCTTTGACAGTCGTTCTTTGGTTTTTGAGGTCTTTTTTATAAGTATCCTCAAAACGGTCATGCTTATTTTCTTCCTCCTGTATGCTGGTGCAATATGCTCTACTTAGTTTCTCTGTCACATGTGACTATATGAAAAAAGAGCAAAGATAAATGAGAGGCAGGGGAGAGAGGGCAGTAATGGAGCAACATTTCTTTTTCCTGCCTCCATCCTATCAAGAGATGTGTTTTCCTCCCTATTAGACATATTTTACATCTCTCCATATGGTAGAATTTATGTCCACACATTAAAAAAAATACATATATGACCTAGGGATATACATGGCAGCAAGTCAGAAATAATTTAGTCATGAGATCATATGTGAAGGGAAGTATATTGCCACTGGAAAATGTTCTGCTAGTATTATGAAAACACTGGTGCATTTGTATTAAAAGATACATTATTGTGATAATGCAGAATATTTAATATGTTAGTGAGCATGTGGATGAGAAATAACCGATATTAGGAAGTGACAAGGTGCCAATAGCCAATGATAAAGTTATACTTGGACTAAGACTAAAAATTACTTTGACAGCACATTTCACTTACATGAGTGCTGAATTAATCACTGCCCTTAACTAATGCACTTACCAGACTTTGTGACAACATGGATGAAACCTAGATGCCTTTGGGTTTTTTTTTCCCCTTGCATTTACATGGAAAAATGTATTATGTCACTCTAAACTCTCAGCTCAGCTAGTCTGCGGTACCAAAGAGCTTACAGAACATTCATCCCACATTCTTCAGGAAGTTATCTACCAAATTTTACAAGATTCCTTACTGATGAAAGTAACATACTAGTTACTTGGTAGTTTATTTTCTGTAACTCTAGAACTACTATGAGAAATACTGAAAGATATAAAAGATGAGGAACATAAAATGGGAGATAACATGAATTGCATTCTTTAAAATAGTCGTATGAGACGGCAAGGCAGTAGAATATAGCATGGTGTACGGCCATTTTACAACAGGAAAATTACATGCAACCTGCGCTACCCTTGTGAAAATATGAATTCCAAATGTATCATGCTATCCACTTATGTATGAAAAGTATCTTTGCATCCTTAAACTAAAGGGTAAAATTTGGTCAATTTTGGCTCAGAACAAACTCGAGGGATTTTTTTTTTGAACTTCAGACTAACTTCAGATTGCTTCCAGAGACTGAAAGCTGGAACTGCTGAAATACATTAGGTGTGGTCCTTCAGTTTATCTTTCAGTTTAATTTCACCTGAAAGAAATCCAGTTTATGCATGCCAGCTCCACTAACTCCATCATGCAAAATGATGTGCCATGTGCAGGAAAGCATAGGAGGAACTGCTTCAGAAGAGTAGATACATCCATTTAAAGCAAAAAGCATGACTTGATCCATTTATGACTACAATACAGGGGAATGTAGTGCCTGCAATTAGCAAATCCCTATATCCTCTAATGTGCAGGAGGCATTTTTAAATCAATGCCAAAATTTATGATTTCAAATCTACAACATGCTTACAATTTCTGATGTGCTCACTTAGTGGTCAGGGGCTATATGGAAAAAATACATGTTAAGGATTGAAATCTTATGCTGTCAATTCTTCTGTCAGCTACAGAATTGGTTTTTGTAATGCTAACTAAAACAAGGAGCCTCAGTAAAATGCATGTCTCTTAAATATATTAGTTCAGAAGTATTTAAAAACCAGCTAAATGCTGAGCTATCCAACTTCATGGCAGGTGTGCTGAGGTGGGGCTTGACAAACTCCAGCTTGTCCCTCTTGTGCTCCAGGCTGCTGCACACCCACCTGGCAGGCAGCTGATTTTCTTGGGTCAGTGCTGGGCTCTGGTGGGGCCATGCACCTTCAGCACAAGTAGTGTAGCCAGTTACAAACGTCTGCTGAACCACACAGCCTTAGAGTCAAAACTGACTCAAGTTCAGCAGCTTTGGAGCATGGGATGGGCAGGGTTTGTTAGGGCTGACCTGCACAGGAATGTACCTGGCATGGGCATGCCCAGCCAATGGGTCAGGGTTCTCAAAACTGCCAATAAAAACTTGATTGGAAAACACAACAGTGTTAGTAGATTAGAGGGTTTTTTTCTTCTGAACAGAGGCTGTGTTTTGTTTGCTTCAAGTCTTAACATGTTTTACGATGTTCTTACCCTCCCTTTTTCCCAGAAGGATATAAATTGATGATGAAGTGTTTCCTGCATATACAATAAGGGTAAATAGTCTTGGGATCCTTTAGAAGGAAAATAAAAAGATATTTGAATGACAGCTGTTTTAACTCATCTGTAATTTACTTCTTAGAAGGAAACCCATTGTCTTAATAAGTTTGATATTGTTGTACAAAAAAAGATTGTATGATAATCAAGATAGATTTCCTAATTGAGATTGATTATCTAAGGAGAATTAAAACAGTCTGTTATTAAATAAGTAGATAGAGTTCAAATTCATTATTTGAACTTAGAGATAGTGTTTCTATGCAATTCTCTAGGGGCTTTTTATTTAAATTTCTGTAATTCATTAGTTCAACACCAAAATTTTTATTAAGCTCTTACAAATATATAGAAATTGATGAGTAACTCTAGAGTCAAAGCATCAAACATCCCAAGTATATAGTAAGTTATTTCTTATAGACATGTGCAGAATCTCTGTGCAACTATAGGAAAACACAAACGAGTTGCACAAGACATTGTTTTCTAATTCTCTCCAAGATATCTGAACAAAATGAAAGTGGAACATAAGTGATTTTAATATTTATTCAGAACTTAAAAGGCTTGTATCTAAGTGACATCTGTCCATAAGTAAAGTGTAGTTGAAGGTTTAAATGAAAATATTTTTGTTCAGGGTCAGGATGACGAGGCTGACGAAACTTTATTTTGGTTTCTCAAGGAAGGTTTGGGCCGATAGAACCTGATCCTCATGGGTGACTTCAATTGCCCATACACTTGTTGGGAAAACAACGCGGTGGTGCACAAGTCATCCATCACGTTGTTGGAACATGCTGAGGACCTCCTCCTGCTGCAGATGCTGGATGTGCTGACAGGGAACAATGTATTGCTCGATTTACTGCTCATGAACTGAGAAGACTTCACAACATCCCTACCAGTGTTACCTTGGATAGAGTGATCACAACACTGGGGAGGTTAAGGTCCTCCTGAGCACTGTGAAGACCAGTTTTAGAAGAGCCAGCTTCAATATGCTCAGAGCTCAGCTGCATGGAGGACCATGAGAAGTATCCTTGAGGAGACCTTTTCTCTTCCCATCTACAAATTGGCAGAAAATTATATGTGATAAGAGGTGGATTCATTACTAAGTCATCTGAATTTCTTGAACTTACAGGGAAGGTAATGAAACAGAGAGGTATCATTCATAAATCCTTTATATATACATATGAGGTAGGTAAACAGAGAAGAAGAATTCCTGATTTAAGGAGAGCGATGTCCCAGGACTAAAGAGTTACAAGATGGCTTTAGTAGGGTAGCTTCTAGAACAACCTTCCCACAATAATGAGACCTATGATTTATTCAAAGATATATTCAGATAATTTTATTTATTTTTAAAAATAATCATATGATATATCTGGCCATAAAAGCAAGAATCAGACTCTAGGACCCAGTAAGTTCTTTCCATTATCTTGTGTGAAGTTAGCTAGTATATTGTCAAGACTGTTTTATATTTTAAATTTGTATTCAGAGCTACTAAAAATTCAGGACTTAAAAATTAGATAAATTATGAATGCTGTCTAGCAGCAAAAAATTACAATAATTTCTGTATTGTATATCTGAGTATGGGCCATCAAAGGAAGAAGCAGTTATGAAATACTTAAGGGAAAAGATTTATCTGTCTGCGGTGTTCTGTTTCTGTAGCATGAAATAACAGAAGGAAGTTCTTCTACCATGAGACCAGCTGCTACCAGAGGTACCTACAGAAGCAATTTCTGGATTTTTCTTTACTGAAGGGTACATACAAAAATGTATGTCAATTTGTGCTTCTGTTTTTAGCAATGTGTATGACTGGCCAGAAAAAAAAAAATGGACTTGATATCTCTAAAAGTACCCATTCAACTGTAGATTCACATGCATTCCCATGAATTTAAAATCAGTTTTAAAATCCTTAATATTTTTTTAGGCACAGAACATTAGTAGCACCATTTTTCCTCTTTCCTTTGTCTCTCCGAAGCAGAGCAAAAAGATACACCCTTATTCTAGTAAGCATACAGAGAATGACTAAATTATTTCCTTGTAGAAAACACTCTCCCTCCCTGATGTCAGTTTTCCTCTGTTTGGAAAACAGTGTTGCTGTTGGAGAAGAGTTGCTGCTGGGAAAGAGTGAGCTCTAAAAGCCTATGTCTTGGCCCAGAGAGTGAGAGTTGGCCTCAACCCAAAAAGGAGGAAGTTTCCCTGCGTGCAGAGACACTTGCTGATGGACATTACGTGCTACCTAAAGAAGGCTACAATTGCTCATCGCAGTATAGGAGCAAATTAGTAACCTCTTATGACTGAGGAAAAATTATACTCAAAAGAGAAATGCCATAATTCTGAGAAATGATACATTTACAGTTTGTCTTTCCCTGCTGTTTTATGTGCTTTAGCACTGTCTGATGCCAGTGAAATTAAAGCATGGGATGAGGGACAGAAATCATTATTCTGCTTTAAAGGTGCCCACTGAATGCTGTACCTGTGATGATCTGTGAAGTATCTACAGCTCAGATAAGCAATAAAATAAAGGAGCATGACATTAATAGGATTGAGGAGAGGGCCGATGAGAACTTCATGAAGTTCAGCAAGGCCAGGTGCAAGGTTCGGCTGGGACAATCCCAAGCACAATACAGGCTGGCAGAGAATGGATTGAGAGCAGCCCTTCAAGGAAGGACTTGGGGATACTAGTGGATGAAAAATTGGATATGACCTTGCAATGTGTGCTTGTAGCCCAGAGATCCAACCATACCCTGGGCTGCATAAATTGAAGTGTGACCAGTAGGTCAAGGGAGGTGATTCTGCCCTTCTACTTTGCTCTCATGAGACCTCACCTGGAGAGCTGTGTCCAGTTGTGGGGCATCCAGAATAAGAAAGACCTGGACCTATTAGAATGAGTCCAAAGAGGAGGGACATGAGTATTATCAGGGGACTGGAGCACCTCTCCTATGATGACAGGCTGAGAGAGTTGGGATTTGGATTTGTTCAGCCTGGCCAAGAAAAGACTCCATGGAGACTTTATTACAGCCTTTCAATAAGGAAAAGACAGAGAAAGACTCTACCAAGGCCTGTAGTGACAGAACAAGGGTCACCAGCTTAAAACTGAGAGTAGGTTTGGACTGGACATAAGGAAGACATTTTTTACAATGAGGGCAATGACACACTGGAAAAAGTTGCTTAGAGTGATTGTGGATGACCCATCCCTGCAAGCATTTGAGGTCAGGTTGGATGGAGCTTTGAGCTACTTGATCTAATGAAAGGTTTCCTTGCCCATGGCAGGAGTGTTAGACTAGGTGATCTTTAAAAGTCCCTTCCAACCAAATCCATACTGTGATTCTATGACATATGGCTCAACTCCTTCATTTGTTTCATTACTATTTTGAGGAAGATTTACTATTCAGCACTAAAATCTTACTCTGAAGATTGTATAAAAGAAAAAGCCAAGAAAAATATGTTCTTTTGCACAATAGACAATCCAGGATAGTAAATAATAGACTACTACAAATACAATCTACAAATAAGCAGCAGGATTTTATTTCACTGTATTAAATACTATGGGTGTAAGTAGTGAAGCTTACTAAATTTTCATTATAATAAAACAATTTTTAATACTAAAATTATTTTATTATTCTATTATGACTATTAATATAGTCATAATTAAAACAAGTGTAATAATAGAGTGGCTGGAGAGCAGCCAGGCAGAGAGGGACCTGGGAGTTTGGATTGACAGGAAGCTGAACATGAGCCAGCAGTGTGCCCAGGTGGCCAAGAAGGCCAGTGGCATCCTGGCCTGGATCAGGAACAGTGTGGCCAGCAGGACCAGGGAAGTGATTCTGCCCCTGTACTCAGCGCTGGTGAGGCCACACCTGGAGTGCTGTGTCCAGTTCTGGGCCCCTCAGTTCAGGAAGGATATTGAGGTGCTGGAGCAGGTCCAGAGAAGAGCAACAAGACTGGTGAAGGGACTGGAGCACAAGTCCTATGAGGAAAGGCTGAGGGAGCTGGGGTTGTTGAGCCTGGAGAAGAGGAGTCTCAGGGGAGACCTCATCACTCTCTACAACTCCCTGAAAGGAGGTTGTAGCCAGGTGGGGATTGGTCTCTTCTCCCAGGCAAAGCCAGAGCCAAAGTGGACGGGCTAAATATAGCTTGGAGCCAGGGAAAGGAATCCCAGGCAAAACTGGGGACGGACCAAAGAGAGAGGCCCGGAGGATGTCTCTGCCATGATCTAAACGGAGGACAGTCGAAAACCCAAACAAGGAATCAACATTCCAGGATGTGTACATTGATAAGCTACACTGCAGCAGCCCACGAACCGAGGTATGAGACAGAGAGAGAGAGATCATACAGCAGAAATGACACAGACCGAGGAGAAAGGACTCAAAGTTACTTTCTTGGATTTCATGAGGAAGGAAGGACTTCCACAAACAACTGAAGGTTGGTTAGGGAGTGTTCAGGGGCCCAGAACACTCCCACAAGAGAGAGACTATGTTACCCAGTAGCCTTGAAAGGCTTCTCCTGGACTAAAGTTAAAGGGAGGAGCTTAAAGGACTGATAGAAGTGTAATAACATATATATAGTTGCCTTTAGTTTGTATAGTATTTATTTGTGTAAATAAATGTATATACTTCCCCTTCCCCCTATAGAAGCCTTTGGCCTGAAAGTTTCTCACCAGTGTTGGGATAAATTGTGGGAAGGGGTGGGGGGAAGCCTGGAAATTGGATTTTGGATTTCTAATGTGGCTCAAACTGCCACAAAGGTACAGAGCCAAAAATGGGACTTTCATAAATAAATCTAACTCTTTTAAAGAGAAGTTATATGCTTTCTCTAAGCCATTTCCAACTTTATAACAAGAGTTTTACCTTGTGTTTTCTTAAGTATGGTGTATCATTCTTTATCCATGCACTTATATGATAGAATGATGGCCAGGCAAAGATGAGGAATTAAGTTATACTGCCTATTTGGCAGGAAAAGATCCAAATACAAGGGTGTGTGCCATCAGACCTTGTGGATCTCACGCACAGACATGTGTATAAATGTCTAGGGGCTATGGTACATTTCCTGCTAAGCCTGAGAAGCCTGGGTACTGGTTTTGCCAGGTCCTGTAAAGGCATCTCCTCCATGAGGCCCAAATCAATCCTGCTCCTGTAAGACACGGGTGGTAGTGAGACAGCTAACTTTGGGCAGGCTCCTTGCCTATCACACCTGTGTAGCAGCTGTTATTGCTGGACTCTGTACTGGCTATAGTTTCTCCAAATTAAAAATTGGACGTCAGTTCCGAGGCAACTGAAGACTTAGACTACCAAAACTGTATGCCAATAAATACTATACTCTGAAAGAGTGATTATTCATTTTCCCTATTTTACCACTGCTAATTTAAAGGAAAATTACTTCAAACTGCATCCCTTGGAGACAGACTTTAGGGTCCATGCATTTACAAAATGGCACTAAAAAGGAAGAGACATTTATTTTTTATGTGAGCTCTGCTCAGAAAAAAAATTATAGATTTTGATAATTATGTATCATTCACTGAAAAGCTTGTATTTTATGTGTGGCTGCACAACTTCATGGCATTTTCCCACAGAGATCATACTGAATATTTTGTTGGTTGTAGACTTTGACTTTCAACTTTGAATAAAGCAATTCTGGACTAAAAAAAAAAAAAAAGAAGCATTTTTCACTCTATTTGATTCATCTGAGGTTCTGTGGGGGAAAAAAAAAAGCAGCATTACAAACTATTAAAAAAAAACCAAACCACAAATTATGTGCCTGGAAAAGTCTACATGCTTCTTATTATCTCATGATCTGTAGCATTATTTTAAAGAATAATAAGCTCTTCACTGGAATATATTGTGGACAATCTGGTTGTTACCTAAATTCCACAAGTCTATTTCACTTAGGCCTTGGCTCTATTGCATTAGCAATGAAACAGTTACTTTAGCATTTCCTTTTGCAGCTTTCCATTACAATATATGTGAAATCCAGATGTATTTGTTTTCTTCCAAAGAGTTACCTTGGGAGACAAAATCATGGCTAATGAATCCAAATATGTTGGATCAGATCCCAGTCTAGATCTCTGAGAAACCCAAATTCCATTACCTCAAAAAAACTGAACCCAAAATGCATTAAAAATGCTTTATATGCCAAATAACCATGCATATTGAATCATATCAAAACCTATTGCTTTTGCTTGACAGGAAGAGTTAACACAGTTGAGACAGTGGAATAATAAATTTACTGTATAGGTAGTCTTTAAACTATTTTTTTCTCTTTACTTTTAAGAAATAATTCAGAAAAAATAGGCTCTACTAGACTGAAGATTTAGTAAGTTGAATTTTATCCCTTTATGTCCCAGAAAGTTTTTTCTCCCCACTAAGTTCTAGTTTAGATATCTGAAAATAGATCCTTACAATGGAAAACTTGACTAAATCCCAAGTGGGTTATGACACTGCCAATGTATTATATGAAAATTAGTAATAGAAAACATAAAAATTTTAAACAGAGCTGTGGGAGGTAAAGTTAGAGATAATTATACAGATGTGAGAACAAAATTACTTCAAAATCAAATTATACAGAGGTAATAGCAAACTTATTTCACCTTTTTCCTCAACCATCACAGAGGATCTTCACTTGTCTCCATTACTGCATTTTTGGTACTGCTGTTTTGATCATGATGATCAGTTCTGTTGCAGGTGCTATAGCATTAGAGACCCTTTTCAAAGAAGAGCTGCTGACATCTGGTTGCATTTAGGAGGCAAAACCTCAGAGCTTTTATAAACTCTAGCACGTACGAAGGACGTAGCACTGACCTGCTCTCCTGCCTCCTTTCCAATATTCTTGTGTTTCCAAACTCTCTAGAGATCATCTTTTTCAAGTAATATTTTCCAGAGCAGAAACTATAAATCAGCTAAAAAGGCATACCAAACATCTTCTGCAGCAGTTCTGGGGAATACAGTATCCTTTTTTGCTTGATAGAAAGTAGTTCATGCTGAGCATCTCAGTATCTTATAAAATAAAAGCCATAATTTATTTAATACCATATTAAATAAAGTTGCATATTGTTTGTGCAACTTTCCAGTCAACAGTCACTTCTTTATCATTCAATTCCATTAACCTATTTCCCAGGTTCCTGGGGGGAACCATAAAATTTTAGCATCTTACTATAAAACCTATTAAAGTTACTGAAGATTTATTATTATCACTTCCAGTAAGTCTGATTTTTTTTTCTTCAATGACACAATACTGTTTATTGCATCCTAGTGGAAATCAAAAGCTAAAGGCCACCTCTTCAGCGAGTGTAAATGGTCATGTGCCATTGAAATTTAGGGCTCAAAGGGTCTATTCTACCTACAAGTCTGAAAAGGTACTAACAAATTTAAACCGTTCTTCCTTATAAATCTTATTTTCAGAACCAAATTACAATATTTTTCCACTTCTGGCATTGTAAGAATGACAATGTATGTGGCACTAACAAAACATAGTCTACAGTATATTTTTGTAATATATGTAATAAACTTCTGCAAGGCAAGTAGCTCCTACTGTTGAAATAACTGGAAAAGAACATGCAAGCATTTGAGGGTTTTAAGATGAAGATTGGAAGAAAAAGATTCGTGCCTTTCAGCTGAAATATGTCTTCAAGTGCTTGCTTTTGTCGCTATAATTTCCTTTGAGGGAAATTTCTTCAAGACAGAGGAACATGACCATAGCTCTGTTATAAGGTCTCAGGACTGAAATCCTCAAGTCCTTTGTTACCTCTCCCTATGTCTCCTCACTTGAGGATGTGAGAACTGCAGGGACAAGGTGCTGACTACTGGAGGTGGGTGCGGTGAGTGGATTTGGGACCAGACATTGCTGTCAGATGGGGGTGCAGGTGCCCTGGGCTGGTGGTTTTAGCAGCTGGAGTCTGTGGGGTATCAGGAACACCAACTAAAGTGGGTAGGGGCCTCGATTTCAGCCACTGGGGCAGGGAACAATGCACATCCTGAAAACTAGCTATGAGAGGACCAGGTGAATGAAGTGAATGATGGGTTTCATGGCAGTGTCTGGGCTGGGGCTGCAGTCACAGCCCATGTGCCCAATGCTGGCTGCTGGGGGTGGTGGTGAGTGTCTGTATCTCCCCCAAACCAGGTGTGCAAGGGGTGTATGTGTATCACTTGCAGCAAAACCCATGGTGGGCAAGAGGCTCCGGGTTTGGGCAAGGTTAGCAAAGGGGTGGAGGAGTGCTGGTATTCAGGGACTCTGTGAAATGTGCTTGTGACTCTGGAAGGTGTCTGTCTATGTCTCTGGGATACACGCTCAGCTTCAGTACTGTCTGAACTTGCAGAGGTGAAAGCAGCAGCTGTGTCCCTCAGATTGGACAAGGTCCCTGGGCAGGAGGGGACTCCTAGGCTCTGGGACTGCAAAACTTATAACATCCCTTAACAATTTATTATATATTGCTTGGGGATTTTTAAAGTAATTTTCTCTCTGTTTTTTAAATATCCTTGGATTGAAATTTGTGTGAAAAATTAGATCAAACAGAAACTCATTGGGGGAAGTTATAAGATAGAAAGCAGAGAGGAGAGCCTGGGATTCAGCCTCAGTATAGATAACTACCATCCAATTTCCAGAACTGCAAATAAACACATTAAAGAAGTAATATAGTAAAATTATTGTTTATATTCATAACTGTTACTTGGCTTAGTCAGCCAAGCGCAGTCCCTTCATGTCTGACCTCAGCAGACCCACCGTGTCTTCAGGAGTCCTGTGTCCCACTATGAGATTTTGGAGTTATATAAAAAAAATATGCCTTCTGAGTCTTTGAAGATGGAACAATGTTGTCTGCTTTTCAAACCTTTTTCCTTTTGATTTTGTGGTGTGAGAGCACAATGAAAATAGAAGTTTTTGCAACAAACTGAGGAATTGCTTGACCATTTGCAAGGAGTGAGAGATTTAGTATTCCTGGTGACCGTGTCTGCTGTTATCACAGTCATCCAGGAAGAACCAAATAACAGGCAGAGACTGTGGAAAAATAAGGTACTTTTCATGTATGGCAGTCTCAGTAACATTTCAGCTAATGAAAAATGATCTTAATGCAGAATTAAAAGATAATCACACACATAACTAGGCTACGCAATACTTCTATTTAAGAATAAAATGGAAGGAGATAGGTGGGACAGCTTGCCTTTTAAACTATATCAGGAAGAAAGGTTTGATATTCTGGGAGTTGTGTGTGTATGTTGGGGCACAAAATTCCAAATTTTGCTTATTATCTGGCCTGTTTTCCACTCCAGTGACATTATATAATTATAGTAAAATAGTCTTTAAGGCAGAGGCAGTGCTGAGGTGCTTGCTGTATTAACTCAGTTTGCGTGCCTGCAGACTGAGTTAAAGATATTGGAATAATGGAAATCAGGTTTTCAACTGTTTTCATGGTCAAGGTTGTGAGAACTGTCATTCAAAACTTGTTATGGATGACAGAAAAGACATTTCTTTCCATTTTGGATCAAGAAACTTACAGGAAATCACTCAGATTTTGATATCCTTGGCACTAAGTTGGTTTACAAGTGAGTTGGATTTTCATTAGAAAAAGATATGAGACTATTGTTAGCTTAGGATCCATTTAAAAATAGTCAGGGTCTAATGCCTTGAGGTTTTGAATTCAATGAGAGTGGAGAATGCTTGGTATCCCTGGAATTATGCAGTATTTCAAAAATTATTTCAGGTACAGTGTTTTCTTTGTTATATTCTACATGTAAAGCATTAATTTTCAGTACAGTCCTTTTCTAAGGAAATGAATCATGGCATGGGCTGATATTTAATAAAAATACAAAAGGTATCTGGGTTTTGGGTTGGTTTTAAGGACTTGTTTATTTCTGAATACTCTGATTACAGAAATATATTTTTACCCCAAAACTCTATTGAAAGAAAAACAAAACAGCTAAATTTTATGCTTTTAAAAAGTTTATCTAAAACTTTAAAATTCTTGAAAACCAACTCTCCTCCCCATCAGTCTTCATGAGCTTCTCCTTGTCCTTTTTAAAGAAATGTGATCACTGTCTGCATTCATTTGTATTTAAACACAGCACTTCCAGGAGGGAAAAACTGCACTGTGGAGAGAGTTTTATTTACATGGGAAACTTATCTAGCTGACAGCCATAGCTTAATGACTGGTAAAGAGCTCTACAAAGATTTGCCTCCTATAAAGCCAAGCTGCTTTGCTTTCCAGAAAAAAATATTTTCCTCTTTGTGTGACCTGCCATTTGTACAAGTTAGTGTCAAGGATGGATTTCAGCGCTGTGATGACAGATTTGGAACCCATAGTGCAGTTTACATGTCAACTAAAATTACGTGGACATTCTTCATTATTCACAGCAATCATTCACAAAACTGAGGAACATCAATAGATTTATAGCCTTCAGAGTGTGAAAATGTTTTGAAGAGCAGTGTCATGCTGGATTGCTCACCCTTAATAACGCTCTTCCACATTTTTTTCACAAAGAAAAACAGCTCAGGGTAAAATGAAGTATTACACTGACTGCTGCTGAGCTTCCCTTTAAAACGGCAAAGAGAAGCCACCAGTCCCACCAGCTGGCTTCATTTGCAAAGCAGTCAATCTAAATGAAAGATTATTCAAGATCCCCCACAGAATGGGACAAGGGCTTAAAAACCCTGTTGCTTCTGCAGTGAAAATAATTTTTCATGTTTAGCCTGGTGGTTTGCAGTTTTAAATTTTGAGAGCAGCTGTGATTTTCTGTCACAGGGTGATTTATTTATTTATTTCCTAATAAAGGAAGCAAGAGGTAAATAGAAATGTAGCATGTTGTGCTGTTCTTTTTTTTTTTTTAAGATGTACACATCTGCTTTTAACTATTTTGGTCATGGAATCGTTCAGGTTGAAGAATACTCTTAAGATCATTGAGTCTAACTGTTAACCTAGCACTGCCTAGTCCACCACAAAGCCATGATCCTGAGCACGACATAAATCAGTACACACTGGAAGCTGAAACACGGTGCTTCCCAGGTTAGGCAGGACTCACTGCTGCAACTTTCTCCTGCCTCCCAGCCTCTCCCATGCAATCCCTTTTTGTCCATGGTCCCCAAGTCACTCCTGTCACTTCTCAGGCCCTGGCCAAGTTGTTGGTTCAGGTCCTACTTTCCACATCAGAAGCCTCAGGCTGGGGAGGTTGGTTAGTCGCACTTTAGATGTTAACCAGCTGAGCTGGGTTTGTCTTCAGGCTTTTTTTTTTCTTTTTAAGAAGCAACTTTTGCTTGTTAGGGAAATATAAACCCTAAGATTTCATAACCTAATTTAGTGACGAGAATGCATAGTTAGGTTACAAAATAATCACTGCTCTTTCAAGCATACAACAATGTGATATGCTATCCTCATCTGGATAATTTTGGGGAACCAGAGAGATTCTTTTCCTTTCCTTTCTTCATGCACTGGAACTGGTCTTTTGCCACCAGTCACTCCACTTTCACAAAAGCGCAATATGAAGTTGTGGATGCCCCACCTCTGGAAATGTTCAAGGCCAGGTTGGATGGGGTCTAGGGCAACCTGGTGTAGTGGAAGGTGTCCCTGCCCATGGCAGGGGCGTTGGAACTAGGTGATGTTTAAGGTCCCTTCCAATAAACCATTGTATGATTCTATGATTTATTATGATTAATCAAAGGGCATCAGGAGGATATGACATTAGATTTATAATTCTTCTCAAGACAGTTTACTATACTTCTTGACTTGTCATTCTGCCTAATCTTAAAACATCATTTAATCCTATATCCCAGTTTGTAGATGGAGGGGTGGTAAAGCAATTGTACTGAGTTGTTACTTTATGAGACAATTTGATCTGCATGGGATTGGTCTTGGATCACCACTAGGCTTTACAAAAAACATGAAAAGTACCAGATGAGAAAACATACCCTATAAAAAGTGACTTACACGTGAGTCTTACTCAACAGTGACAAAAATCTATTTCTTTTGTGTGCAAAAAGGGAACAGTTGTGGAAAGGGGAAAAATTGTGAAAGATTTTGTGCATCAATGAAAAATTTATTTTCACATCTAGATGGGATTTATTTTAAAGGAAACATAATTTAATGCATTCTAAATAACTCATAATATATCAAGTATAAAATATTTAAGAAGATAGTTTGTATGAGTAGAGAGGTACTCACGAACAGGCTGGCCTTCTGCTATACTAGATCTTTCAGATACAAGTCCTGGGAGAGCCTAAGCTCTGCCATACACATAGAAAATACATACCATTTTACTGAAATATTACACATAGCTTACCTAACTCTATACTATTCCTCTTAGGCCAGGTACTCCTCTAAGGCAATGGCTCCAAGACATAAACAGCAGTTATAATTGTTAGGAACTAGTCTGCCCTGTCAGGAGGAACACATCTGATGGTCTAATTTTCTTGCTCTGTTTTAAGACCTCTAAGAGTGTACACATGTCATGTGGGTTGGAGATTTCTCTAGCAGATAAATCTAATAGATTTACCTTTCTTTAGCTTTGTTTGTTTTGGAGAGGGAGGAAAACGAGTAGGACTATAAATCAGTCCCTTCCCACCCAGCTCATTTCATTTACTCTCAGCCCCATCTGGGCCCTATTAGTTGCAAAGCACCAGGGCTGCAATCAGCAAAGCAGGAGGCACTGCAGAATTCCTTACCACTCAGCCTCAGCACAAATGCTGTCAGGGGAAATTAGGTCATGAAATAATTTCCTGAACCTGTGTTGTATAAGAAACTGGAAGCAAGCACGTGTTTCAAAATAGAGCTCTGTTAGGATGACTTTCACTTTTTGTTTCCATCTCTTGGTAAAATAGTGTTGAATTCATTATATTTTAAATGCCATAATTGATACATGGGCATATTACAGCAGTACTTTGTAATTGGGTTTGAAAGGCCTTGTTGTCGTCCACAGTCGTTTTAATGACCTAATCAGATGTTGTTGGTGTCTTAACCATATGCGTATTTTATACTTGGATTTCTAATCAGATGCATTAGCCACGAGTACAGAAATCTCATTCAACTTAAGTATTTGAGTAGAATACAAAAAGTAGCGCAGAACAGCTTATATTAACAGTTACTTATAGTGTTTTGTCTAACTGAACGACAAACTATAATATTGTTCTTATTTGGATCTAATCAACTGAACCTGGTATTAGAAACCCGAGCCAGTCAGGATTTTGATGAAGGACATTGTTCTACAAAATACACAGCGTTACTGTAAATTACATCTACATGAAAATCAGTGTAAGCTGCTGTGTGATATCAGACCTTGAAAATGTGCCTGCAGATCTGTTGACATTTAAGTAGCTGATCTTGCTGAAATCAACTAATTGTAGGGTCAGTTGGAAGGAAACATGGGAAGTCACCTAGTCCAACCTACCACAAATCTATCACCACCAACACTTCAAGAAGTTAGCCATAGCTTTGTCTATTTCTCAATCTCTTTTTATGTCTCTTCCAGTGCTGCACATTTAATGTATTTGAACCAAGATTTTTATCTTAATATTTGACTTGAATCTCCCCAAACCTTCTAAATCCCTCTTGCAGACAGGCGATACAAAAACTGAAGTAGGAATAAAGTTTTCTGATTTTTCAATGTATTGGGACTGTGCTAGTAATGTATGGAGGGTACATACATTTTATTTTGTTTCATTTACTTGTGATGTATCACACTTTTCTAAAACATTACATGTAAGAATATCAGACTCATCATCATCAGGATGCAAAAGTCATCCTGAGGAGCTCAAAATACTTTGTTTATGAAACAGAGATAAACCTACACACCTTCAACTCAGGTGAACAAAATCAGACTTTGCATTCAATTAGTTGGATAAATATTCAATACAGCAACTCTAGCGTCAGTACGATATATAAAGGTGATCACTGTTAAGTTGTACTGAAATAAAACATAAAATAGATTCATTGTATCGTTTAGGTCAGAAAAGACCTCTAAGATCGTCCAGTCCAACCATTAACTCAGCACTTCCAAGTCTACAACAAAATCATGTCCTTAAGTGCTACATCTATACATCTTTTAAATACTACCAGGGATGGTGACTCAACCACTTCACTAGATAGCCTATTCCAATGCTTGACAACCTTTTCCATGAAGAAATCTTTCCTAATATTTCATCTAAACCTCTCCTAGTGCAACTTGAGGCCATTTCTTCTTGTTCCATCTCTTGTTACTTGGGAGAAGAGACTGATCCACACCTTGCTACAGACTCCCTTCAGGTAGTTGTAGAGAGAGATACGGTCTCACCCTGAGGCTCCTCACCCCAATGCCCACAGCTTCTCCTTATCAAACTTCTGCTCCAGACTCTTCACCAGCTATGTTGTCCTTCTCTGGACCCACTCCAGCACCACAATGTCTTTCTTGTAGTCAGGGTCCCGAAACTGAACACAGTACTCGAGGTGCAGGCTCACCAGTGCCGAGTACAGGGGGACAACCACTGCCTTGGTCCTGCTGGCCACACTATTCCTGATAAAAGTCAGGATGCCATTGGCCTTCCTGACCACCTGGGCACACTGCTGGCTCATGTTCTGCTGGCTTTTGACCAGCATCCCCAGATCCTTTTCCACTGGACCACTTTCCAGCCACTCTTCCCCAAGCCTGGTGCTTTGCATAGGGTCGTTGTGACCCCAGTGCAGGACCTGACACTTGGCCTTGTTGAACCTCACACCTCAATGGCCTTGGCCTATTGATTCATTCTGTCCAGAAGTCTCTGCAGAGCCTTCCTGCCCTCCAACAGATCAACACCACCCGACTTGGTGTCATCTGCAAAATGACCGAGGGTGCACTCAATGCCCTTGTCCAGGTTGTTGATAAAGACATGAGTCAGGACAGGCCTCACTACTGAGACCACATATGACTGGTCACCAGCTGGATGTAATTCCATCCACCACCATTCCTTGGGCCTGGCCATCCAGCCAGGTTTTTACCCAGTGTAAATAAAGAAAAATGCAAAAATAGAAATTTGGAAATGTTGCCATAGGAATACCAGTACTTTGGATATTTTTCAAAAAACTGTTACATTCTCTCACTTTTCAACATATGTGGATTTTTCCAAGGAAAATAAGAACACTTCAATGAGCATATTAATGAAAACCCTAGAAAATACTTGGGTAAAAAAGAGTATTAGACAAAAAAATTCAGACACCTCAAAGAAGGCAGTATGATTTGCTGCAATAAAATGGGAAAATATACAGTGAGACGTTTTAATGATAATAAAATTTATTTCTCCGTGTGTTTGCTGATTTGTTTAATGATCATTGCAGAGTTGGAAAACCTGTAAAATGAATGAAATAACATTTTGACTATTGTGTTGTAATAAATCCACAGCCTACTTTAAAATGTGAATTAGAGAGCTCTTATTTTTTTTGTTTTTACATCAAGGCAACCTCTGGTAACCTTTAAAAAAATGAAATACGGATGTTTAAAGCAAAGTATTTGGAATAAATGTTACAAACTGGAAGTTTTCATGCTAGACTAACATTGTTAGTTAATGTTGTAGGAGAAATTAAATAGTTTAAAAACCCTCCCCTTGCTACCTTTGCAACGGAAAAACTATAAATTGCCCCCACCCCTCTTCATGACATACTTTTACATGTAAAACTGCTTATTAAAAATATATATTTATTCCATCTAAAGTACTTTCTGTTCATTTCCTTGTTATTCTAGGTGGTTGTCTTCATTTTATGGGGAAAAAAATGGCAGTTATCATGTCAGCAATGGAATGCCCAGAACTGTGATGGATATTCTGTCCATAAAAATCTCTCAGCTCTGAATATTTCATGAAAGAGCTGCAGGACAGAACCAGACTGAACTAATATGTTGTTGTTGTTAATATATCCCATTCCAATGGTCAGAAAGCTCTGACCTGCGTGTTGTTAAAATGGAATGGAAAAGTGAAGTGCATGAATATCTATTTATGGTAGTGGAAAAGACTGAAAGTAGGACAAGGTCATTTTGTCCATAAAAAGAGAAGTGTGAGGAAATGCATCTCAAGCACAAGACAGGATACTCTGAATAGCCTGTAGAACTGGTATGTTCTACCTGCCAAGCTGGGATGCATTAAACTTTTCGACTCAGCTCCTCTTGCCCAGTTTTCTACTTTGCCCATGTGTATCTGTCACATGAAGTGTTATTTTTGGAGGTAGATCTGTGTATCTGTGTAATGAAATTTTTTTTTGATGTTTGAATTAACTAGCCCTTTTTAGACTTAATCTGCTTGGTTTTTTTAAATTCTGCACATATTTTTTCAGATTTTTTTCAACTTTCTCTGACATGAGCACTACTGGAAAATGGCTACTGGCATGAGCTGAAAGGGCATGATAGGTAATGATATGCACACATACAGGTTCCCAAGTTCAATCTTGTTATGTAAGTCAACTCTCAATTTAAAGTTACCCAGGTCAGACAAACTAGCAAGAATCACTTACTAGAAGATTGTGAATGAGCAATGACCTGATAAAATGTTTGGCAGCATATGAAGAGTGTAGGGTATCTGCTTTGTCAAAACTACCCATGATGCACTGATTGATCACATCTGTAAGTAAAAAATGCAAAAAATTCTCCAAAATGCTGAGTTAAAAGGATAGGCCAAATCCTGATATTAGATTGAGGTTTTGATCTCATAAGAATATTCAGTCTTTGGGTGTTTGAGGAATGAGAAATAGGAAGGTCAATGATAATTAACATCTCCATGGGAAAGTGAATTGATTAAAGCCTAAAAAGATTTCATTTTGATTACTTGGAAGACTTATATTTCACAATTAGTTTCTGCAGTCTTTCTTTTCTTAGATTTAAATCTTGTTCATTTAAATACTCTTTTAACAAAAGGTAGTTCAATGAATGCTTTGCTTTGGCTCACTCTTGCCTGCAAATGGCATTCAGTTCTTTTATTCATTTCTTACGCTTGTCTTGTCTAACTAACAGTACTTGGGCACAGGAACACAAAAAAAGCCCACGAAGAAGCAGTAATAAGAATAGTCACTAAGAGAAGCTGTTAGAAGCGTTCTTTAAAAAATGGTAGCTAGTAGATGACCTGCTCTTGAAGTGACAAGGTCATAAATGGTTTCAGATCAGTGACACGAAAGCACCTGAGGAAGAAAGCAAGCACTGGAGTTCAGTTAAATGGATGCTATGGAAAGAAAGAGAGGAACACCAGACAGAAGGGAGGAAGGAGAGCAAGGAAGAACTGCTGAACTGATATTACATCTTGGTTTAATTAAACCCAGTTGGGCATATTGATCAAAACATACTTAAATTTCCCTATTCTTTGGGGTTTTTTTCCCTGTAGAGCAAGATGAAAGGAATGGAGGATCTCCTGAGTTTGACATCCAAATTGCATGCATCATACAATCAGAGAATGATGGGATTCATATCTAAAAGGTCACTTCCATGTCATTCTAATTTTTCATGGTTTGTTGTAGCAGCAAAGGATGCTTAACCACTTATCTGCTCAGTGTTCATATATGCACAATTTCTTTTTTTGAAATGGCTCCATGTTTAGAAAATATTTCTGCTTTTAGGACACGCTTCCATGCATTAATCTTTGTATTATGGTTGAAGATGTCCAAGTTAATAGATGGAGCCATGTGCTCTTGCAAAGGTAGCATCAAGGAGTCTCATTTCACTGGGGCTTGCAGCAGCCGCAGACTGCCTTGGTGTAAGGCTGGCTCTCCTGCCTCAATCCTTCTCTCTGCCAGCAGCAAGGAAAAAAAAAAGTCTTTCTGATTGATTGTGCTCTGGTTTGGTATCTCCAAGCAAACTGCTTTTTGGATGTACTCTCAAATGTTGCCCAACTTCTCCCTGTTCTGAAAATTTCATCAGTGATTAGCTAAACAAGTCTGATACATTCAGCAAACTAGAAGTAAGAAATGTTTCCCAGATTTTTTTTAATCTTTGCAAAAGACTTTATCAGATTTGCAATTGGAGGATGCAAGGAAGTAATTTCAGGTGTTTAGAGTTATACTTACTTAGTTTTTCGCATTATCTAAAATGAAAGTAAAAAGATTTTGAAACTGTGTGAAGCCTGAAGGTCTATTTTCTGTGTTACTGTAAGTAACCGAGTAGGTGAATCATGAAATCCAAGGTGTGCCTACTGGCAGATCTCTGGATATGTCTTTTTTAAGCTATTGATAATGAAGTCAGAAAGTTGTATTTATGTGAGAAAGTGGCAGACAGAATCTGTTTTCCATGAAAACTATGAGACTGAATGAGTAGTAGTAACGTTGTAGACATGACTTTCTGAGGATACAAACAAAGCAACTTTGGAGGATGAAATCATGGCATTTATTTGGCTAACTTGTGTTTTGAAAAAGCAGTTAAATTTTTATTCAGCAAGACTTCTTTAGATCTCAGACAGAAGCAGTAGCATTCAAACTGGTTAGAGATGGTGAAGAATTCTTCCAAGATTTCCTGGGTTTAGGCCAGTACAGAGTTAATTTTTTTTCACCAGCCATGAGGTGGCAGAGCCTGGAGCCATTTGGGTGTGCCTGCGTTGTTATTGTGCACCACCCACTTCACCACCAAGGCAGAAATAAGGGATTGTCACTTCCAGGAAGGGGAGGGGGAGGGGGGTTGGTTCCCATTGGGGAGAAAAAGGTGGCACGTGGAGGGTCTGTTCACCATTTTGCTCATTCTCTTGGAGTTTGCTTTGGTTCTAGTTGGTGAGCAATTTTCACATGTTAATCACCCTCTTTTTTGCATACTTTTGTTATGAGTATTGTTGCTGTTATTGTTCATTTTCTTATCTCATTGTTTCCAGTAAATTGCTCTTATCTGAGCTCAGGATATGTCTGCCTTTTGTCTCTCTCACTAGAGGGGATGGGGAGAGGGGAGCAGCTTGCGGTTTTCATTTTAGTGGGAGCATTAAATTAGGGACTACCACTCCTAAACCATGATGAAAGCCTAATCTCAGCTAAACCGAGGGATTGAGACACCACTTGCTGCAGGGAGCAGTTTCACATAACCCGTGCCCCATGTGACAGACCTCAATCAGCTGCCTGGGCTGGAGTTGGCAGCAGGTGTCAGACTGGGGCTCTGCACCCCTTCAGAATACAGTGAAGTACTTTTGAATGCAATCCATTATTATGACTTACTTTTAGCTTCATAGAAAAATCTGATCTGTTCTCAAATGTTAGTTCCTGTAACTTTATTTATGAGAAACATCTGTGTTTATCACTGAGAAACAAGCTCTGCTTTGAGCTGTAAACTACAAAAAAACTTTTAATGGTAGAACTTCCAAAGTCAATTAAAGTACATGGGAAAGAATAATTAGTTATCTACAGATTTATTATATCTGCTATGAAATAGTATATCTAGTACATATGGTAGACTGAGGACATCTTTAGAATGTTAATTTTTTAAAGTATTTGTATATTTGTATGTGGTATTTGGAAAGAAGGAATGTTTAATCTCATGTAACTTTAGGTGTAAGAAAGTAAGGCACCCAGACTCCTCTGTGTTCAATGCTACTTACAGACTGAATGCAAATCCTCAGAGAGAAGACATTCCTGGACCTTGGTTTGGAGGGTAGGTATAAAGACTAACATTAGTTGAAGCCCACTGTGAATGCACAGATGTAATTTGCATCTTCCTAATTTCTCTACCAGAGAACTAATATCTTTTCCTGCCTTAGTGTATCCATATGCTTGTGTTTATCTCAGGAAAAAAAGACCAATGAAAAATGTAATTTATTTCACATTGAGGGCTATGAACAGAGTGGTGAAAATGAAAGAACTAAGTTCTGTTTTAATATTCTGATACAGATATATGTTATTGAATTTTCTCTAGATTTCTGTGAAGACAAATGTAGTTGAGTTACACAATCTTATATTTCTCTTAGCATTCTTGAATGATTTTGGAAATGGCCTTGCATAGTTTTAGTTTAGAATTAAAAATCAAAACTCATTTACTCTAAAAGTCAGGATGAAATGTCACTCATAGATATGTTATTTTTAAGTTTTAGAAAGATTCCTCCCTGCCTCCCAATGAAGTATTAGCATGGATACCTACAGAGTCCTTTGTTCCCTCATCTAGGCTAGACATGAAGTAGAATCAATTCATATACATGAGATAGTATTCTCTACAAGAAGAGAAAGATGTGATGACAGTACGCACCAGTAGTTTTGTGTAAATGTAACCAGTGGGGAGCAATAGTAGTAACCCACATACTTGTGGCATGTACTAGTAATCCATTTTCATACTCTACAAGTGCATATTTTACTGCCTAATTTGAGGTAGAACATTTACACCTTCATAACTAACACATACCTGAACAAGGTATATTATGCTGGTGTACACTAGAATCACTTTCATTTTACGGATGCAATGTTAAGATATAAACCACAAAAAGGTCTGTGATTTTCTTCATCTCAACTACTCATGAATATGAGTCAAGGTCCCCAAATCACGGAATTCCTTTAAATATCATCAGTTCTAAAGGTAAAATATTCTGGGCTCTTTTTCCCTCCCCTTCTAGCTTTTTAGCACTAGAATTTTTATTCTCAGATTCTTCTGCACTCAGGAGAAGGAGAAATGAACTGTTACTTTTTTATGAATTCTGAGATAATGTAACTGCATCACTTTAAGGAATTGTGATTGTTTACCAAGAGTTTCAGGAGACATTTAAGATCAGATTTCAAAGAAACTTGAATTTAAAAGCCTAAGAGATTGGCTAACATAAATAAATTGCAGCTGGATTGTTAGACTTCTAGACACTAATTACCTTCAAAAACTCTGTGGATTCTTCAGAACAACAATCTAATGATGGTTGGGTTTGTACATTAATATTTATTCCTGACCATTTATCTTTTAAATTAACCTTAGCTGGGCTTTGATTTAAATACATTTATTAAGGTGTATTTTGAAACAGCATATGACCACATGATCATTTATTAGCTTGCACAGGGGTTATAAATGATTGATTGTACTGCTTAGTCAACACTCTCTTTCTGTAAAGAGATTGTGACGTAAAGCTAAAATGGACATTAGAGAGATAAGGAAGGAATTTAACATAAACTATAGTCACTGTAGTCACAGGATGTGGTAAGAAATACAGCTGCCCCAAAATAAAGTCCACATCTGTTCAGGTAATAGTGGCAGAGGGAGAGAGAGGGAGAAGAAGTCAGGAGTGCCTCCCTTTAATGAGAAACTCTGGATCTGTTTTTGTTGTTAATTCAGGAAGTGCCAATATATGGGGACCCGTGATGGAACCTTAAACGAGAGTGAGCTCTGATTTTGGTAGTGACATTGGAATTTTCATAGCAGTGAACAAAAACCTTCCAAACAATTTGGGAGCAGGATGGAGTGCAATTTCAACAAGTTAAATATTGTATATGACAGCTAAGAATGCTGTCAAAGAGTATTTTCATATACCAAAAATGGGAATAAAGAAATAAAGAATTTACCCAATGCAAGAAATATTACCTCTTTGGAATTTGCAAATTGTGTACAGCTATGGAATTACATTATCTCTTTAGTAGTGACAGTTTGGGATTTTTTCCCCCATTAGTATTAATGATCAGCACTTCCTTGATTCTTCATTGAAATTCAAAGGTCTTTTACTACTGATTTTACTGTTATTAATGTTTTTTTACTATTCTTTTTGTGGTTTTTATTACACTGGAAGGTCCATTCATTTACTGACATTAGTAAAATATTTTCTATGAATTCTTATTGCTTTCTTCAAAATATAGACAAGAACAAATAAAGAGCCACAACTAATCAGAATAAATATGACCTATGTTTTCCTGTTTATGTAAGTGATAATAACAGCTGTATAGGAAAAAGTGTATGAACAGGAAATGAATAGCAGCATACTTTCTCACCACCACCAGAGATTTCCTAAGCTTTATCATTAATAGCCCTGAATGGGTTCTTCCATGTATTTCTTTGATCTACTTTTTAGTTCATGTAGACTGTAAGCATCCACAGCAAACTATATAATTATATTAATTTCACTTGTTGGCTTTGGGACGGAGTTTTTAAGTGTTAGCAGAACTCTATTAACTTGTTCTTATCTGCAGAAAACATCCCAGATGACACTGGGAATTAGGTCTCAGGAGCACACATTAAACAGAAACATATTCAATGTTAATACTGCAATAATATACCCTATCTTCCAAAGAACTTAGTGATATCATAGACATCTGTGCTCCAACAAGTCAGATGTCTGAGCTGTGAACTGTTCAAATATGAAGATCCAAAGCCCCTGGAGTTATGACACCAATGCATGGAATTTCATGGATGTCTTGTTTATATACATTTTCATTCTCTGAGTGACAGTAAAACAAATAAAGAAGAAAGGTGCAGATTTCCAGAACAGATTTGCCTGGAAACAACTCTGTAACTTCTTTATTAAATGGATGAGGCAGTCTTTGGGATAATTTAAGACCCATAGTAAATCAAGTTGTAAAAGTAATTAAGTAAAGATCTACTTTTTTTCATACATGAGCTTATAAATCATACAGATGGAATGGTCATTTCAACATAGCTATTTACCAGAGGTAAAATATGTTTATTTTGTGCACAGACTTTGATCTGACTTTGTGGTTCTTCAAAATTCGAATTCAAGAGCTGTTGTCTTTCTGATGATTGGCACTGAAGAATGAAAGGTAGACTTGAGTGTTTATTATTGGCAAAAAAACAGGCAAAATTTTTTTAACTGGAGTATGTCCAAGCATATGTAATGGCCAAAGACTCAGGCAAAATAAAATAAGAAATAAAGATAATTTTGGCTGTCGGAAGTATGGACTACAAAATGCATCTTTTATTAATATTTTTTTTGCAGATTGAGTAATTACCCAAGAGACTTTCATTATTAAATACTGAAATATTCTACTCAAAATATTCAATTTACCGCTAATTAGAGCCTCAAATTCTGTGTTGATTGAAAATTTGAAGTATAAACAAAAAATAAATATTGTGCAATTTTGTAAGGAAATTAAATTTTTTTTAAAAAGAGGAATAATTGCTCTAGTTCCTTTATTTTTTACATCAGAATACTAGCAAGTAGCCAGATGTTTTATTTTGGAAGCATTGTCCAAGAATCAGGGCACTGTGGAGGTCAGCCCTGTTGGGATCAGGGGCAGCCTGAGAAGTTTCACAGAACCAGGAACAGGCTGCGTAACAAACCTGTGAGCCAGGGTTTGAACTAGGAGACTTTCAGAGAAATCCCTGAAGAAATACAAGGCTGCAAAATTTTGCTGGAGAATTCCTGATCACTTCTAGCATTTTTTTCATCGCTACCATACCTATATAGCATATAGGTATTGGTGGCACAGTGAGGGATGTAGAGTCAGATTTTCAGGAGTATTTAGCAGCTAGTCAAGGGCAAATAGTCACAGGTTTTCAGCAGCTTATTGAAACGTTCTCATTTGAAACCAAGGTACCAAGCTTACTCACATGGTTTTGAAACCCCACAAAGGGACAGAACTCAGCTTTGAAGACCGTAAGGACTCTTAAAGTGTCATCTCTCTTCCCAGGGAAGGACAAAAAAGAAAAGTAGCAAGCCAGGTGTTAGACTGGTGCAAAGGAAAGTGTCTTGGAGTGGTCATACTAGGGATAGGTGAGGACAGGCTGTGAAATTCATATCAGCTACAGAAGATCTTGAGCATGAGTTGATGTGATCTTCCTAATAGTGAACCAGAAGCTGTGAAAGGCTCAAGGGCTACTGTGCTCCTCTAGATCTCTTAGGGACATACAAAATCTTTCCTCCACTAAATGAAATATCCACAGGCCTTTGCACATCTGCCTTCCTCAGTGTGGTATTAAACCATTACTTGCTAAACCACTGATGATGGTAGAGAACACTGAATCTTTAATTCTTCTAATTAATTAATTTCTTTTACAGGCTTGCCTCATGGCAAATCAAAATCTACCGACTCTTCTCCTCAAAAATAAAAATCTGTCTCTCCCATCAAATCAGTTGAATTGTGGCATATGCAGACTGCAACATATGAGGCCTATCAGCAGGATCTGAGCATACAGCTGTGTAAGTTAAGTCATGGGTCAGTAAGGCCCATGGCAGCTGAACAAGTTACATGCCTTCATTCAAGAGTGTGCAGTATGAGCACCTAAAACAGGAATAACATTGGACTTCACTGACAAATCTTACTGTGTTTCTTCTTTATTGTATTTTCCTTTTTTCCCCCCTGTTGTTTAACAAATGATTCAATGATCTTATTTCTTTCAACATATATTTTTTCCATTTTTTCCATTTTGCGTATTAATTTGGAGGTAAAAGTAGTCTGTAACAGAACACCTCTCAACTCTCAGATGTAGAAGCCAGGAATTCCATGCATTTCTACTGAGGGTTTCTATTGTAAATAATTACAGAAGTTTGTTTGGATTATGACTTGCAAGTAAAAGAACCACTGAAATTTATATTTATTAACTATGGACTTTCAATCCCACCCTTCGCAGCAAAACAGCAGTGAATGGAACTTTTTTCCTCCTCTACATATCCCTCAACTTTATAGTTTTGGGGATTCATCTGTATTTAAGAAGATCATCTGGTGACTAATGCAAATACTTAGTCAACATTTGGTCTGTAAAAGTCTTCGTCTACCTCTTCTATTTAAAACAAAGAAATAAACCCCATATATTTTGTAGCAAACATTTTAAAGCACTTACCTTTTGTCTGTAATCACAACTCTCCAACAAAAATCAAATGGGAAAACCCACTGCATTGTTTTGATATGGCAGTAACTACTAGACAAAATTACTTTTCAAGCAGAGAATGAGAGGATGAAGGCTACAACATCAGTAAGTTCATGGTCTTTACAATCAGGCATGTTGCCAATGGTACCCTTTCAGGGCATATTTATAATGTGAGTTACGAGACAAAGAAAACTCAGGTCCCAGCAATATTCTAGCAATAAACTTTTACAAAGTTAAACAAAGTTTATAACAAAATAGCAAAGATCAGCACATGAGCAACCATGGACCCACATGAACACACCTGAACATCTATGCCTGAATAAAACTGCAATGTAGCGACGGGTTTTGGCCCTGTGGATGGTGATATTGACGTGGCTGCTACAATTGTATTTATGGACCCAGGAAGACTGTGCAGCCTTCAAGCCTGGGGTTTCTGGCAAGGTCTTGCAGTGCAGTTAGGCCACATGCTCATGTCCTAATTTACATGCTCAGGTGGCTTAAAGCTCATCTTTATACAGCAATAATGCTGCTGAAACTTAAGTACAGGTATGATTCCCTTCATTCCTGTAAGGTTTCCCTGTGAAGTGCTCTCTGTTACTCCAGGTCTCACTGAAGACAAAGAAACAAACCTGGACTGGCTTAACACAGATACCTCAGAGGCATACAATTAAACTTATCAGAATAAAGGATCTGGCCCACTCATTTCTGTTATTAAGCGATCATATTTTTTGCTATTTTAGTCCTTTCTTCTGAAATTAAATGTACTGAAGTACAAATATATTTCCCAGTGTATAAATTAATTAAATCATTTTTCATTCCAAGTTTAAGAGACAAAGATTCCTTTCTTAAAATGGTATAGGCCTGCATGTCATCAGTATGAGTTTTGCCATGCATCCCTTGAGCTGCCTAATTTTCACTTTAAAACTCCCACAGTCTGCAACTGACAGAAGCAATAAGTCTCAAAAAGCTTGCCAAAATTACCACGCCCCTTTGTATATTTTTAAAAAAAGTAACATTTGGACCAAAGTATGCAGCGCTGCTAGGTGAGGCAGTTGTTTCTTTAAGGTTATGGACTAGAAAGCTGTTGGGGAGTGTTTTACTCTTGTCTGAGCTGGTTCTAGTTACGAGAATCCAGTGCACTGGAAATTTGGGCATAACAGCATCTGGAGCTCGCAGAAGTGCTGCTGAGCAAAAAAACATAAAAGAGCACTTTTTTTCTTAATAATATATAAACATTTTAATATATGTAAACATAATATATAAACATTTTTGAGATAGCCTTACCTGGAAACCTGTGCAACCTGATGAAGAACTGCAAATTGTACTTGATACTGCCTTAAAAGACACTAATGTTCTCACAGAACAAGACCTGCCTACCCATGTGGAAGGTATGTCCAAATACATTTGCTCAAACATTTTTCAAGTATTATAGTTCTCCTAAAACACTTTTTTATGGTTTTTATTTGTAGCATGTATTTTTAAAAGCATTTCTTCCATGCTCCTAGTGGTTTTTTTGTGGTTTTGTTTGTTTGTCATAGTTTTGAGGTTGGTTTTTTTTTTGTGTGTTTTTTCTTATTTGGTTGGTTGGTTGGGGATTTGTTTGTTTTGGTTTTGTTTGTTTGTTTTTTAAATATCATATTTACAGCATTATTTGCTACAGACTGGGCAAATACAGACCAAATTCTTTAATGCTGATATTATCAATTAGTTTTTTTCCCATAAGGGGGAGAAGAGAGGAAGTACCACACACTGCTAAACAAGTAGCAGAATTTGTGTTATCTAGGGCATATATGTAGCATTAGTATTAACTAGAATATAAGTTACTGCTTTTCTGTTCTTCAATAATGACCTATGCTGGGGAAAGTATTGCTCACTTCCTTAGACCTTCCTCTCATTCCCTCACACTCTGTCCAAAATGTTGTGCTAATCTTGACAGAAGACTGTCTCCATTGCCTCATACTGTGGGTGGTCATTCCCAGCAGACCATTTTTTCCCAATTAGGTTAAAGCTTTTCAAACACATCTGAATTTTATTATCTGCTGTAGGTAAATCTACAAGGTACCGAGCAATGAGCAGTCTGTCGTTTATTCACAAGAAATGGGACTGATTATCTCTATCATATACCACTGAGGCATAAAAGGGTAGCAGTCTCCACCCTTTGGCCAGAGAAGAGCCAAACTAAATCGTCATACCTGTAGCTAAAAGTCGGGTGAAAATTCGTTGTTCGGGTTTGTTTGTTTGCTTGTTTGTTTCTTTCTTTCTTTCTTTCCCTTCAGTGAAGACTCTGAAAGGAGGAAAGATTCTCATTCTGGTCCAGAATCGAGCCCCTCAAATTTGGAAATAAGTATTCCTGTTCGGTGATAGGAAATCCAGTGGTGCTACAATTAAATACAGAATCAAATATATGCCTATAAATCAGCAGATGTGTGGACTCTGCATGTTATTTTATTACTGAAGAGCGTTGTTTGGAAGTTGTGTGATAAATAAAGGACTAGCAAAATCTTAGAATAAGACCCACTAATTGCTATTGTTAATTCCAGGCAGCTTTGCAATTCTTCCCTTCAATCAAAAGAAAAGTATTAAATAAAGAACTAATTGCTGGTGTAAGTGTATTAGAACTAACATCTTTTTCAGGAATATTTTAAAAGGTCATTTGTAGACACAAGTATTCTATTATTTGGTCTCACTGCTGATGCAGAAAATAATATGACTTCCAGTGGCTTATCATGGCACAACTTTCAGTTATTTTAAAGCAAAAAAGTTTGAAGAAATTTTATGCCAAATTTTTTGTTCATTCATTCAGACAAAATGATATCATGAAAGGTTTATCATGTCCTAAGAAAAAAGATACCAGCAATAATTTTCATACATTACATCAAAGTGGATTGTTACTAGATTTTGAGGTTTTCAAAATACGAGACTCCTGTTACATGGGCACTACAAACACTGTAAAACAGTAAATTGACGGAAGGTGAAAGGAATGCTGTAGTAGACACTCATTAACTTCCTTTCTATGGTGAAAAAATTCAGCAAATTAGTTTTGAGTCTGCAGGGTCCATTTAAAACTGAAAACATCTGCTCAAGGGCTGTTGAAATGCCACTCAGAATGAATTAATTTTATCTGGAGTAAAAAATACCTATGCAGTGGCTAGGAATGGTTTTGAAAGTATAAGCTAATATGAATGTGAAAGAACTGAACCACAAAAGGAGACATATATTGGAAAAGTCTGTTTCACTTAATTTTTTTGTTTCTTATGCTCATTTATTTGTCTGTGCTAACACAAGAGAATGCTAGTATCTAGCCATCATCATTAACAATTCACTCTGAAGCTCCTCCTTACCTGTAGGACTAATATTTTCCTATTTCCTTTGATGGGAATTTTGAAATAATAAAAACTTTTGGATCTCTGTTTGGCATGGTTTATCACATTGAATTGGAAAATGGAGCAACATGACTTAACTGTATGCTGCACTTATATATGCTAAGACACAGGTGTTTAAAAAAATCTTTTGGATACATACCAGAAAAAATTACTTAGAAGAAACAGAGATATTTAAGGCTTGTGATAGTTCTTTTGGCCTGACTATAGTCTAGCAACTGAAATGTGCTCATCTTTTCCAGAATCAGATCTAAGGTATTTCTACAGAACTGAAAGAGGGTTCATTTAGGTTAGAAATTAGGTAGAAATTCTTAACTGAAAGAGCGTGGTGAGACACCGGAAGAGGCTGCCCAAAGAAGTTGTGGTGTCCCATCCCTGGCAGTGTTTAAGGCAGCTTGAACGGCGCATTTAGCAACATGGTCTAGTGAAAGGTGTTGGAATTAGATGATATTTAAGGTCCCTTCTGTGGTGGGTTCACCTTGGCTGGATGCCAGGTGCCCATCCAGCTGCTCTATCCCTCCCCTTCCCAACTGGACAGAGGAGAGAGTAAGGTGGGAAAAGAAAACAACAAAAATCGTGGGTTGCAATAAAGCCATTTATATTTATGCAAAAAGAAAGCAAAATCAGCGTGTGCGCGCACAAAGCAGAAGCCAGCAGTTAATCTCTACTTCCCATAAACAGCGATGGTTGGCCACTTCTCTGAGGAGCAGGACTCCAGCACGGGTAACTGCTGTCAGCAGGCAGCCATCAGAGACAATGAGTGCCTCTGGTCCTGCTCCTTGCCGCAGCTTTTATATCTGAGTTGACATCATATGGTATGGAACATCCCCTTGGTCAGTGTGGGTCAGCTGGCCTACTTGTGTCCCCTCCCAGGATCTCGCCCTCGACTGAAGAAGGAATGTTACAGTGCTGTGCTCAGCAGTAGCCAAAACATGGGTGTGTTATCAACACTCCTCTAGCTACCAATGCAGAGCACGGCACTGTTAGGGCTACGATGGGGAAATAAATTCTGGCTCAACCAGACCCACCACATCTTCCAACCCAAACGATCTTGTCATTCTATGATTCTACAATTCTGTGATAACCTTTTGTGGTGGTAGGAAACAGTTTTCCCCCTGCAGTTATAAAGTGGTAAAACCCCAGGGGGTGGTGACCCTGGAAGTTTTGAAGTTTTAACCAATGAGCGCTTCTGTGAAATGTAAACATATCACAAGCAAACGGAAGAGAAGGTGAGTTGTAGTTTTGGTGGCTGAAGTGGTAGCCATGTTCTGAGGCCACGAGGAAGAGGCTCGGAGCCCCTTGGGGCCTCTGGGGCCCCCCAGCTCCTGGCTGGTGGGGGCTGCAGGGACTTGGAACAGCGTAATGCTGGGCTAAGTACCTGTGGCTCAAAGCTAAAAAAGTTTTCTCCACCGTGAGCAGCAGAAGCAGCGGCAGAACAACACTGGCCGGAGCGGTGGCAGAGAGCCAAGAGAGATAAGACTGAGCAGCGACAACAACATGCAGCTGAGTGAGGAAGACACAGAGATGTCTAATGAAGAGAGAGAGAGAGAGAGAGCAGGACTAAACTCTACACAGAGTTTTGGGGGTAAGAACTGAACCAGACCCCCCAAAACCCTTTTGAGACCCCTCTTAAGTTGGGATGGTGGAATCCTACTGGATGGAAGTCCTAAAATGCAACATGCAGCACCAGAGAGAGAAGAGCTGAAAAGCTCAAAGTGTCCTGGAAAGCTAGACCGGGATGGAGAAGAAATGCAGAGGGGGGGTGACCTTGGCTTTTCCCCCCCCTCACCACTGCTGCCAAGCCTAGCAGCCTGAGACAGAGCACAGGAGCTCTGGTAGAACTCTTGAGGCAAAGGCTTTCAACTGAAAGCTGCCCAAGATGTTCTGACTCAGGGGTGAACCCCCTGAGGAAGGGACTTTCACAAAGATCCCTCTGCACTTCGTGATATGACCGTGGTGAAGCGAGTTTTGTCCCTGCTGGCAGCCCACGGAGGAAGACCCTCACTTGAAAAGACGAGTGGCCGAGGGGGCTTGGATTTCCCCTTCGTGTGTGCTGGCAGAAATCCAGCTATCAACTGCTGCATGAGAAGAGGATAGATGACTGCTGCCTTAGAGAAACTGCTACTCTGAAACTGGAAAGGATATTTCCTTCTTCCCTCCTGGACTTTCATTTGGAGGGGAGAAGAGATTTGATCCATTGTAAATACTTATGTCATGGTAGAGATAATTATGACTGTAAATAATGTATTGTAGTATTTATTTGTATAGTCATTGTAATATATTCCCTTTCCACCATTTTGAGTCTTCTGTGGTTGTCTGAAAAACCCATCTCACATTGGGTTGAGATGTTTGAGGGGGTTTGAAGATAGGGAATTGGTTTTTGGGGCTCTCAAACCCTGACACCTTTCTTCTGTGCAAAATGTCTCTATATAGACAGTCCTATTAGCCAAGGTCACACTCGAGATTTGAACCTATCACTACCATTAATGTATTTTTGCAGGTGTTGAACATTTGTAGATAAATACTCTCAAATTAAGGGAGCTGGAAAAATCTAACTTTAATCTCTTTGTTTGTTACAAGTAAGAGCTAAGAAAGTCACCTGTGTTTCTAACACTAATCCTTAAATACTTAAATTGTCACTAACAATGTATTGCTGTTGTAAATTTTGAGACTATATTCCACCATCCTTGAGGATATTGTGTTTAACCAGTGCCACTTGTTCAAAAAGGTTGCCTTTTCCAGGGAAAATTCTCTAATTTCCTGAGATGTAATTCTGCACCTCATTGTACCTTGTGAGGTAGACTGCTTGTCTTGCAAGGGCACATTGTGGTGATTTAGTTGAAGCTAAACTTAAAAAACTTAAGCAAGTTACTTCAGTAGCATATTTCTGTCTAAGATATTGTTGATTTAGATTTTATACTAGCTGGAATTTGATTTGTTTCAGTGATGTCGACACAAAATCATAACTGGGAGCCATAAAGGAGTCTTTGCAAAGCTCACCTACAGAGGAGTGGCATCAGTCAGTCAAGTGGTGAAGCATGTAGCTGTTGGCAAATTCCAGAATAATGTTTATATTTGTCTGGCATCTACTGTGTTTAGGGTAACATTCTCATTCTCACTTCCTTTTCCTGAAATGAAAAATGCCTCTCATTCATAAATGAGAACTAGGTGAGTGAGATAGGAGGATTCCTTCCTTTTTTTTTTTTGTCTTCTGATTCAGAAGGCAACATAAACACATGTAAAAATATCACTTTTTTCTTGAAAAATCTCTTTAATTTCCTACAAAAGTGCAAGACCCAAAATGTTTTTAAAGATGAAATTTTTATTCTGTTTAGATATAACCCATCCTGGTAGCTGATATGTATTTGTAGCTTCTCATGAGCATTAGTCCCTCTGTGGGCCTGATAGCATTTCAGCTTGATGTATGGTGCCCTCATAGGTCATTTGTATCTGAGACTGAAAGTATTCACTGAATCTGGGAAAACACTCACGGAGTCCATTCAGATGAAAATACTGTAAGCTGGTGTTCACAAAGAAAAACGTCTTAAGACTCACGAGGGTGCTTGCCTTCAGTTCCCCAAAGGGAAGTTACTCAAGAACTCCACTCTCCCTCTCATTTCAAGCTTAATATGTTTGTGATCCTATTTATGAACCACTGTTGTGCATCATGGGATGATACAGTCAAGCTGGAGTGCAGAAGATAAGGAAGCAGCTGAGGCACAGATACAGCACTGCCAAAGAAAGATGTTCTGTTTTTTTTAGTTCTCGGTCTAAAAGTAGAAAACCTCTTGATTTTCAAAGTATTTAATTTTTTCAATAAAAACCAGCAAACTTCATTGAGGAGAGAAACTGAATTTCACTTTTTTATGATCTCATTCACCTTTGACTCTGTTCCTACCAAACTCCACTGTGACTCTCTCCTGTTCCATCCCAATATGTCTTTCCAGCCTTGAATTCAGACATTTTCTACCCCAATACCTACCATTTCCCATGTCAAATACTTCAGTTCCAATGTCTGCAGCTCTTTAATTATAAAAACTCTCCTTTGACTTGTCATTTTCTTCGCTGACACTGGACTTATTTTCCCAATTCAAGACCCTCCTCTTTTCTGACATGTGAAAAGTTCAGAAACCCCCCTCTCTTATGGATTACAAATCTGTTTTGACGTTACTCACCCCTAAATTCTTCACACATACACATACAAGTTGTAATCCTTTCCTTACAACCACTGCTCCTATTTCAATCAGCAGTTAGTGTCTTTTCAGGGCTCTGCTTAAATAGCCCTGTGTGTTTGGTTGCAGCTAAGCCTGCATTCTTCTGCAGCACTGTCTCTACCTGCAATCTGAGCTCTGTAAAGAGCAGATGTACAAAGCATATTAAGCCTCTACAAATCATTTACTCTGGGTAATAGAGGGGTTGGAAGGACAGAAGTACAGGGTAACACAAGGAGTGGTGTTGGCCATGTATGCACTGGTATCAATACAAGCATGTCAAGATGAGGAGACAAAGAAAATCTGCTCAGAGGGTTAATCGTTTACCACCCTTGTAAAATTTAGCAAACCAAATGGATCACCTAATTTTCCTAAGAATATCTTCTCCATTTTACTCGAAGTCTACACTGGTCTGGCTGTGAGCACAGATTTTTGGCAAAGGATGCCCCATTATGCAGCCAGGGTGGTACTCAGCCTTGGCCCCCAAAACACCTGTTTATTAACAATGTATGTGGAGCAAGCAAGATCAGGACACTTTAGATATGCTGCTCCACACCTTGAAGGTGATCTATAAATTTCCTGCAATTCTTGTCCTGTCCAAAGCTTCTGAATTGACTGCACACTTGTAGTTCAATGTTCATAAACTGGTTTTGTCAGAATTGTGGCCCAGTACAATTTAACTGCATATGTTCAGCAAACGTGTCCAAAAAGTGACTGGATCTTCTTCTCTAGACATGTAGCAAATAAACAGCCTGTTTCCCACAGCATTCTCCTGGAGATAGAGGCTGCTCATGGCTTGGATGGGTGCACTGTTGGTTGTGTGAAAACTCTCTGGTCGGTCAGGCCCAGAGAGTGGTGGTGAATGGAGTTACATCCTGCTGGTGTTTGGTCACAAGTGGTGTCCCCCACGTATCAGTGTTGTGGCCAGTTCTTTTTTCATTGATAATCTGGATCTGAGGGGATCAGTGGACCTGGGAGTGAAGTCAACAGCCAGCTGGACATGAGCCAGCAGTGTGCCCAGATGGCCCAGAAGGCCAATGGCATCATGGCTTGTGTCAGAAATAGTGTGGCCAGCAGGACCAGGGCAGTGATTGTCTCCCTGTACTTGGCAACTGGTGAGGCTGCACCTCGAGTCCTGTGTTCAGTTTTGGATCCCTCACTGCAAGAAGGACATTGAGGTGCTGCAGCTGTCCGGAGAAGGGCAACAAAGCTGGTGAAGAGTCTGGAGCACAAGCCTTATGAGACTGAAGGAGCTGGGGTGGTTTAGCTTGGAGAAAAGGAGGCTCGGGGGGACCTTATGGTTCTATACAAACTTACTAAAGGAGGTTGTAGTGAGGTGAGGGTTGGTCTCTTCTCCCAAGCAACAAGAAACAGGTTGAGAGAATATGATCTTAAGTTGCACCATAAGAGATTTAGATTGGATAATAGGAAAGATTTCTTCATGGAAAGGGTTGTCAAGTGTTGGAACAGACTGTCCAAGGAAATGGTTGAGTCACCATCCCTGGAGGTATTTAAAAGACATGAGATATGGCACTTAGGAACTTGGCTTAGCGGTGGACTTGGCAGTGCTAAGGGTTGGACTCAATGATCTTAGAATAATCTTTTCCAACCTTAATGATTCCATGATTCTATGATTCTAAGTCTCTCACTTATTTCCTAGGAGGTGCAGGGGGCAGGCTATGGCCAGAGTACTCAGGAGAGCTGTTAGCACAGTCCATTTACCAGTTTGTTCAACAATTCTAAATCTAACCTGACTTCTTTCCCCAACAAGTTCTTAAGAAAGTCACTATAAAGCATCCAGTTAGATGAAGTCACTAGAGAGAATCCAAAAGGGGAGATGGGAATTCTTTGTGCAATACCTCAACTATGGCTCCCAGGGACTGATGGGTGAAGCTACTTCTGCAAGGGAGCTGGGACTCATGTAAGGCACTGGAGGGTCTTCCCTACTCCTGCTCATAGCTCATCCCCATCAAGTAGCCCCTGAGGTACTCACTGTATGATGCATAGATGTTCCTGATATTCCCTGTCCCTTTGAGATAGGTCAAAGAGCATATGCTTCCTTTGGGCACTTTCTAGTGGATTTCGCAGCCTGGATCCTTCACTGATCCAGCCGAGGCTCAGAGTCTCTGAATGCCTCATACTGAAAAGCTCTCATACTCTACAATGTGTTATGCATGCTGTTGACCCATTTAGAAATAAGAACGTACAAACAGGAGGTGCAACAGCTTGTGTTATAAAAAGAGCTCCAAGCTCCTTATATGCAAAATATTTGATTTGTGCGATTCACTAAAATGTCCTACTTTTTGAGTTTACTCATGTCTGGTGTATCTGTGCATCAGACTTGAGTCACAGAAGGAAATAATTATAAACACCTACAAATCTGTAAAACAAAGCAAAGCAAAACAAACCCCCAAGGTAAAATGTATCATATACAAAGATATCTGGCAGCTGTCGAGAATTGAGTGAAACATCTTGATCTAGTGAAAGAAAAAAAAAATTGGATTCTGACTTTATAGAGATTCAGATACATAGGCCCAAGATTATACTTCTAAAAAATCACAGTCAGTTGCTAATCTAGGCCGGAGATACCTCAACCTAATTTTTCTCATTTTTTTTGATTTTTTTGATTGGGTTTTTTTTGCTTATTTGTTTTTTGGTTTTGGGGTTTTTTTATTGGTTTGGTTTGGTTTGGCAGTTTTGGGTGGGTTTTTTTATTTTGTGGGTTTTGGTTTGTTTTTTTTTATTTATTTTTCATTTTGCTTTAACTTTGGAGAATTATTCAGGATCATACCTTTTTGTGTTCCCAGAACTACCTTGTTCTTAGAATTTGTGGAAATTTTCCTCTGTGTACAATTGTGCCTATATGATTTATCTTCAGATATTTATAAATGCATGCTACTCATGGATATTTATTTATTTAATACTTAGCTTAACAGGACAGTAACATCTACACTGAATACTTCTTCCATAAATTTTTACATTTGCAGTTTTACATATTCCTTATTACTGATTATTGCAGTAGCTCATTTTTCCGCTGATTTATTAAAATGAGGAATATATTGTACAAGTAGATGTGTTCATTTAGTCTACAGATTTCACTGTACTCTTTGCACCCAGGTTGCTTTTGTCTTGTTGACTTCTTTATCTTCTCTAGCCCTCACAATTGCTTTTTTTTTTTTTTGTGTTATGGCTGTTCAACCTTTCTACCTCCTCTTGTTTCTTTACATTATTTGATGAGCATTAAATTTACAGAGGTATTTCCTGCCTTCATTTTCCTCCAATGAGTTTCAATTACTTCTTTTGGCTTGCTGTATGTCTGTTACTTTTCCATCTCCATAGTCATGACTTTCTGAATAAGGCAATTTCTCTGTAAAAGCAGAACAAATTTTTGTCTATTATTCTATATTACTTAAATCAAAGCAGTAGAAAGAAAAATAAAAACATGTCAGGAGAGGACTGAATAATTTAAGTGTCTGCATTATTTAAATATCACTCTGGATATATTTAAATATACAGATGTTTAATTGGACCTACATTTTCATTAGATAGGATTTGCATTTTCAGCTGTGGTCCTTGACATTTCAGGTGTTGATGTCCTGTTAATGTCAAAGTATTTTACAGAAACTTGCACATTGTTTCTCTCTTGCCATTTATATTTTTTCAAATAACGTTTCATAAGATTAGGAACAAAGTTAGGAAAACAGCAAATTTCCTTTCTTCTAAGTTAGGTCTGCATAGCAGTTTTTGCTTTTTGAATAATGTTTTGGTTGCAAAATGTTGTTGCTTCCACATCAGGATGTCATGCAGAAGCCCATTACTGTAGAGGAAATTGTTACAGTACCACTGGCGTGCTATGATTTTTTGCCACCTTTTAGATTGCAGAGAGCCAGCCAAAAAATTAGTTACAAACACAGCAGAATTCCATTGCCTTTAACAAGTATAAATGTTTACTATTAAACAGAATAGCATATAATCCTCTGTTGCTGAAAGTAGCAACACACACATTAGAAATGCAACATGCTTCTGCAGACATTATTGAACTGCTGAAGATATTTTGTTTAACTGCTGAAGATATTCAGTTTTGCACATACCCTGGAAAAGTGCGGACACATTAAGCCACTTAAATGCTAACTCATGAGATTTGTGCTCTGGGGCTTGTGGCAAATGCACAGGGACACAACCCTTGAGCACATGGGCTGCCGTGGCTGTGGTTGCAGCGATTTTTGGCAAGCAGATGTGAAGGTCATGAGGAAGAGGAAAGAGGTGGAGGCACCACACACAGACAGGGAGATGCAGGCAATGGGGTGAGGATTTGGGGTGAGAGGCAACTGGCTGAGTCTCCCAATAATAGCATGGAACTTGATGGTCTCTAACTACAAAAAACATTTTTATCCAGACATGCTCCCAATGCAATGAATTTTGATAGACGTGACTTGGAATGAAAGTTCAACTCTGCTAAAATGCATAACCAGCACTGTGTGGTGCTGTATGGACCTAGATTTTCGTGTTTCTCTGGATCCATTACTTCTCAAAGTCAGACTTTGCTGAATGCACAGTATTTTCTTGACAGCTGTGGAATTCAGTTTTGGAAGACAAAAATAACAGTGAATATGAGAGCTGGACAAAATCTTTGCTACAATCCAATCTGCTGCATAAAAGAAGATGCAAGCCATTAAAAAAGGACTTTACTGCATTACCCGTGAACTCTTCATGAAACCTACGGTGCAGTTTTGAGATACGGTTTTCTTTTCACACAGTTAACTAACCTCGTTTAGAAAATTTGGACAACAATTTCACTGTATTCCTTACTGGATCTCAGCATGAGAACTTCTGAAATAAAGTGTAACCCCTTTCATTTCACTTTTGCTTAGAAGAACCACAAAATTTGAAACACTTAGATGTTTCTTAGAAAATAAAAAGCAGACATTATATCAACTCTGGGATGATGAGAACCAGGCCGAGGTCAGGAAAGTCAGATATGAAGTTACGGTTATTACATATTTGGTTTCTGAAAGACAGGATTTTCATCCAGAGAAAGATTATGATCCAAGATATGACCCTTCTACTATAAAGCCAAGTACATGACTTTACGCTGTGCTAATCTCTACTATTGAGACTGTAAAAATTTTGATTGTAAAAGTAGTACTGCTAAAATAATCCCAATTTCTGTTATTTTAATTTTGCTCTGGCAGTCTTTGTCAGAAAACAGTGCAATTTGTGGTGAAATCAAGTTCCAGTGCATAACTGAATGCATGTTTAAGATTTAGGTTTATGTACATTTTGACTGCAGTCTCCGATGTGGCCATGGTCAGAGTTCAAGTGTGGAAAATGAAGTCAGATCATATTTCACAACAAAATAAGAAATATGTCTATAAAAATAACCGTTTTTTCATGATTTCATAATAAAATTTAATTTCAACAAGTTAAAATATATGTTACAATTTACATCTTACCAAAACTTTGTTTTTCCATCCAGTTTTTAAATAAATATTATTCTAAAATAAAAGCCTATAAGAAAACAAGGCCAATTTACCTCTGAATGTAAGTGAAGATTAGGTCTCTGAATCCACTACTGAATATTAGATGTAGTTTTAATAGTTGTTGAATACTGTTTTCCATGTTTCAAGTACTAACACTCAATAATGATGGCTCTAATATCCCAAGAAACTCTACCTTAAACTTTGGATTGAAGTAAGGTCTGTTATCTTTTCTGGACACATAGACACATATACTTAAAAACATATGCTCAAGAGTAATAAAGTAAAATGTACAATTTTACTTTATTATTAGAAATACATTCTTAATGGGTAGCTAGAAGCTTTTGTATGTATTAAATATCTAACTTCATAGCTGTTAAATGTCATAGTGTCAATTGTCCTTTTGTGAGACTGGAGTTTTCTTCCAAGTCTGGGCTAGGATTAGAACAGGTTACAGTTTGTTTTATGAGAGTATTAGTCAATCACCATGGTTGATATTGTTATACCCTCTGTCCTTAATGTCAGTTCTTCTTTCAGCTTGGTAACTCTAAACAGCTGAACTTTCTTGCAACAACTTTTGATGTATAAATACTTCTAGGTAAATAATTTTTGCATGGATTTATTGACAGTAATGACATTGTTGCATTTATTAGGATACACAATAGAGACTGTAAAACTGATTAATATTAATGTTGGAAAAAAAGGCAGATGTTTTCTTTGGCAATGGAGATACCTGGGTAGTTTCCGTGCTTCATGGAGGGGAACTACTCCATAGAGGGGCTGCCATGAGAGATGTCCTGCACTGAAATTGCACTTCACCTTCTCAGTGTAATTACCCAGAAAAAAGAAGATTTGTACTCCACATGATTTATGCATTGCTGTGATTGTGACTAAGTTACTACAGGCAGGGAGAGGAAACGTTCAAAAATGAGGAGCTAAAGTGGGAGGTAGGCTTCTGGTGAGAGCCCACCATCCTGCTGTGAAAGGTAGCCTCAAGGAAAGGCAGGGCACAAGTAGCACAAGTAGGCTTTTAAGCTAATCTGACATTAGCTATGGTTTTCCTCTGGCAGAATTATTGAACTAGTAGATTTCCCCCTCCTTTTTGTTTATCCTTTAAATCACATGCAGGAGTTATAGTCTTCATTTTGCCAAGGAGTATGTCCTTGGAAAAAATATTAAATTTGAAGAAATGTGATATTGTTTAAACATTGTTTTCCTGAGGAGAAAAGTGCTATGTGATAATTAACAGCAGAGTGCCTTAAAAAACATACAACTGATTTTGCATTTTGTTTGTTTGCTTTTCAGAGCTGGCAAAGCTCGTGGAATAATGAAGTGGTGACACACATCATTCAAAAGCAATCAAAACTTGGGATGCCTGAAAACTCTTTCAAAATAGTGAGAAAGTTCAGGCTGGGAAATGAACTGACTCACAATAACATTAGCCATATGACAGACAAACCTTGTAAGAAATCAAATAGGCTTGTGAAAGGGAAAAGATTAAAGTGCCACTGGATGAATAAACGAGTTTTCTCTATATTTCTGTAAGCTGAAATATTAATTTTATGTTAACACACACAGAGATAGAATTATACAAAGACATACGACATTGCTGTAAAAATCTAAAGTGGTTTCTTTAGACTTTTTTAGACAAAGGAAATATCAAATAGTTTGGATCTGTTTCCTATTAACATAGATACATAAGGTGAGACAAGAAAAACACACTTAACTTTCTGGAAGAGGTAACTAAGATATTTATTCCCTCTTATATTACAGCAATAAGGTACTTCCAGTGAATCTGAGAACAACTGGATTAAAAATAATTTAAAAATATGTAATCAAACCATGGAACTGTAGGCCATAATGTTAAGAGCATAAAACCTTCAAGCATTAAAATGTAAATCAACTCCTTGGTGGCCCGAGCCTGGGGAAAGTTCTCAGTGGGTTCACTTGTCTCCGATTGCCCACTGTGCTTTTGTCAGATGTACCCACATTGCTGCTTGTTGTTAGACACAAGATGCAGTATCACTGGTCTGATGTGGGAGGAGAAAATCTATGCTCCACTGTTTTCTTAAAAGGAAGAAAGAGTCCATTAACACACAGGAATCTGCTTTTGAATCACTCTTTGCTGGAACAAACTTTTAAGTCCTCCAGTAGCGGTCCTGAAGGCAGGAGCTCTCCACTTAATGTGAAACAGGTCTTGGAAAATGGAGCCAGATAAAGCAAAGGAAGAACATAATCTCTGAGATGAGCTGAACAGATAGTGGGATCCAGTTATCTAGCTGCTTTCAATAAGGAATGCTGGGATAAATTAAGTATACAATGGGAATTCAGATCTCAAAACGCATGTGTGATCCAAAGTGCTTTTGGGTGCCCAAAATTCCTATTTTCATAGGAGTTAACAAAAAGGCACAAATCCTAAATTATAAAACCACAATATCATATGCTTAAGAATTCACAGTGTTTATTGCTTTGAAAGGTATGAGATTTCTTTGTGTTTAGTTTTGTTTCTTATGAATAATAATAACAATAATAATAATTATTATTATCATTATTAATTTTTTGAGATTGGCAATGCAGTAATTTATTAAACAAAACGATGAATAGAACTGTTTTTCCACAGTCCACAACATCAAAAGAAGAATAATCTCTGCCTTGCTCTTCTCTCTCTCTTTCTTTCTCTCTCTCCCTCTCTGTCTCTCTCTCATGAATAAATTGTTTGGCTTGCAGTTCATCCTTTCCTATTTAAAATAAACTTAGGATTTCTCAAGTACTGATGTAGATTCTGATCCCAAAATCAACAGAAACCAAAGCAAAGAATTTCATTGACCTCAGTAAACTTTGGATTAGCCGTATAGTATACTATCAGTCGCATTTTTTCTTTTGCAGAGGCCTGCAACCTCTTTGCTACCATGTGGAGAATATTAATGTGGAAATACTTTGAAATTTTGCAAGGAAAAATAACAGAGAATATATAAGGCCTTGCATTACTACCCAATTAAAATAAAAAAAAAAAAAAGAAAAGAAATACTGTACAGGCTGTTATAGCAGTTGCTTTCTATACTGTTACATTTAGTGACTGGACACAGCTTAATGTGCAGGAGAACAAATTTGCTACCAAATTTATTCTCCTACATAATTGTATTTAGAACATTGGAAAGACTGAACTTGTGAGAAGATATTATTATTATGTAAATGTGTCACATGAATATTGTGTGTTAGATTTTTTCAACTCCATTGTAATTTCCTTGACCTTTTTCAGGAGGGAAGATGAAGATAGAAATGAAAACCCAAGCCTCCTAATTTTGGCAAGTTTTCCAGCACAGCTCTCAAGGGGTTGATCCCAGCCAGAAGAACACTTTGGCAAACAGAACTCTTCAATAGCAGATGCATCTGCTGTAAAATTTTGGCTGTTGATAAGCCAGAGAGACCTGGTTAAGGACCAACTAATTTTAATGTCTACTGAAATACATGTATCACTGAGCTGGTTTGGGACCTGGGGTATTTCACTGTCAAACTGATGATCTAACAGTGAGGGTGTACAAGCGAGAGAGATTTCCAGCATTACTGTAACTTAATGAACGTTGTAGTATAATTCTTAATAAAAAAATGTGCCTTGATGACTTGTGAAGGAATGTGGTCTCAGTTACTAAAACACCCTGAGGTCACAGCATTATTCAATATTTGTGTGGAAAAAAATCCAAAATATTTCAATCACTTATTTTGCAACGGCTACATGTGCTATATAATTTCTTTGCAATACTTATTTTGCTCTGGAGGGAAAGTCTACATATTACTTTATGGTTCTCTAGTTTCCTGCACCTTAAAGACCAAGCACTTGCCAAATATTTATGAACTGTGTTTCCTAGCCTCAAAGTCCATACTAGGAGGCAGTTCTAATGTCTCTGTTTTTCATGGCAGACAAAATGAAATATTCATGATCATCCTCAAGAACATCATTGTCAGGATGAACTTACCCTTTTTAGTGCATAAGTCATCTTTTTGTTAAATGTGCTGTACCTGAAATGATGGAATTTTAAATTAACTCTCACCTGGGAGTCTTACTGGGGTAAATATAATAATAGCTGGTGAAGAAACCTGTAGCAGAAACCTGTAGCAGAAGCAGAAATGTAGGCCTTGGGATTTTCAGCATCCAGCTTTTCCTTGAACAAAATGACCCATCTTCAGTTTTCCAAATAGTTAGTCAGACCCGTTTCTTTTTAAAATATGAAAGTACAGTTCTTTCTTGGAAGGCATTTTAGGATTGGCCATTAGCAGTTGTAGTAGGAGGTGCAGATACTCCCTTTTAAAACTACTGTTAATGATTTTGCTGGAAATAGTTCTGTATGGTGTCCAGCTGTGAATCAAAGGATGGACCTTTGTGCAAGTTCTGACCACACTGCTGCCGTTCTGCTTAATGAATTTTAAAATGCTGGGGTGCTTGGGCCTTTTTACTTAGATGTCCAGTGTCAGACAGACTTGTAAAAAGATACAGTTGACCTGGGTTTCATTAGCAGAATAAAAAAAAAGCTTACCCAGCTGCCCTGCTGGGAAGGGCAGAGCTAGTGCAGAAGGCCACCTTGCAGTTCCTGCCCATGATTTCTTGGCCAGTTTTTCTGGTAAACACTGGAAAACTTTTTTGGAGTGGTTTCATTGCTCAGTAGGTTCCTCTCACTAATGAGGGAGTCTTAATAGGCAGGAAATCTAGAAAAATAAATAAGCCATGTCCTCTAGTATGGGAAAGAAGGATCTTCTTTTGCCTGGATTTTCATCCTGGACCTTAGTTATTTCTAGGAGATTTTATTCTATTACTATTTGAAAATAAATTGCTTTTTGCAAGATTGGGAGAGTCTTCCTCTTGATCAAGTATAGCTTTGTCAAGATGTATTAAATAAATAACTTACCAGGGTGCAATTATAGGGTTTTGAAAATCAAGGCAAAATTCAAGTAATGTTATCCTGTTGGTGGGGAATGGGAGGGCTGAAGAGAGGTGATCAAAGGGCCTGACTGCTTTGGGCAAATCCAGTTTATTCCTCTAGGATTATAAACTTAAATATTTTGGAAAAACTTTTTTCATGAAAAATAGTTAAGTTGCAAGTATTTAACCAGTTGGACATCAAAGATATCTTTTTGGGTCTGTGACCACTATTTAATATTTTTCCCCATTCCCAGGTACTAGCGCTTTGTAATTCAGTTGCAGCTAGGTCTATGGCAGCCTACTCACCTTAAATTTAGCAAATGCTGGGAGATTCAGAAAATTTAATTTCTACCATATCCATATTTAAAATGGAGATTCTATACCTGCTATATGCCTCTATAGTTTTGAACAAAGTGTTTAAAAGAGGGACTTTGAAATATGGCCCTTGCTTTGCAGCTCTCCCTATAATCATGCTCTGGAAAAATAAAAACCTGCGCTTGGCCATTACCTTGGACCCCCAAAGATGTTCAAAAGATAAAACTACAAGACTTTCCTCTTTCACAGTCACATGAACAACTAGCTGAAGAAAAAAAGATAAATGAGCACTCCAACCCTTCTTAAAATGTAAGCTGTACTAGCACACCACACAGCATTCTGCCAAGTCAGGGAGGACAATTTTGATGTCCTATTTCTGCAGCCATCAAGCATTTCACCTGTTATATGTTGGCTGCCCAGATCTTCTGAAACCTTTGCAGTGGCAAAGACTCCTCTCTTAAAGAGCAGCCCCAAACATCTGATGTAAGAGCTTGTTCATATATTTGGTAGTCAAAATTTTTCTACAATGTCTTTCAGGTTATTCATTAAAACCCAAGAATCTTTTACTGATACATCATTAATGGAGCAATAAAAGTAGAGTATATCTCAAGTGACTCATAGCTTTTTATTGACTTAGTTGTTTGTCCTGTTTTTCAAAAAAAGATGGTTGGAATGCTGCTGGAGCTGCAGCAGTCCACCTAGTGAGGGGGGAGTTTCAGAGAAACAACAGTCTTCCCTGCCAAGACTGCCGAGACTGGCAGAGCGGTATTTCAGTGTAAGTAATAGGAGCTGTGCCATTCCTCTGGGTTATTTCATCAACATACAGCATTCACCTGACTGAAACAGGGCAGACGTACTTAATGAGGATCTTCAGGAGGTGCTGGACCTGTGCCTGTCAGGAGGATTAAGTCAAAGAAAAGAATTTGGGCAAACTACTGGCCTGTGCTTTGGCAGAGGCTCATTACAAATTTTAAGCAGCAGAGAAAAGGCCCAGCAGCCCTTTCAAGCACTGGGACAAAGAATCACAAGTAGAAAACCCTTGCATTTTATTTGGCCCTGAGCTGCTTGGAGGAGGCCATATGATGGAATGAGCAGGCGGAGAATGAGTTCATTCCCTCTGAAAGGGCAGAAATCACAACCCTTCATACAGGGAAAGCAGGAGCCTTTACTTTAACTTGATGAGAGTAGCCAAGGAATCCAGCAATTATTCTAGCCAGGTTTATGCTAGAGGAATATTGTCAAATACTTTATAAAACAGAATATAAAACTCTTCAGCACTTCAGCACTTTCTCTTAAATGCATGAAAATAATTCTTCCACTACCAGTGGTAGCCTTCACCATTTGGCAGCAATCTGTCCCTCCTCCTCACTTTCTCTTATATTTTAAAAGTACCATTACACATACATTACACATTGAATCTGTTCTTCAGTGGCTTGTAAGTTCACCTCTCCCTATTGCTCCACAGAGAGCCAAGTTTCAGGATGAAGCTATCACATCTAGATGAAGAGAGGAAAAATGTGGTAAAGGGAATGAAAATTAAAATCTTGGAATTGAATCTCTTTGAACATTCCTTTGGCCATGATCATCATTACAAAATCTGACATGATGCAGCAAGGATTATTACTTAAATTACGCGCTTTACCCCTCTGAAAGACAGGTTGTTAGAATTACATATGAACAATGACTTCACCTACAGGAGAGAGAGGGTTGATAACAGGGTCACATGATGACTAGGAAGCAACTGTAAATGGGGGAGAGTTTGTCTTATGTGATGAGGAGTGTGTCCTATGACAACCTCCATGTGTCTGTGTGTGTGTAAGAGGGGGTTGAAAAGGAGAGATACAGCTCCCCTAGCCTCTTCTAGTAAATCTGTCACCACTAAGTGAATTGAAAATGAACTTCTGGTGAAAGGGCAGTTCCAGAGAAGGGGGAGTTATCTCTCTGTTCCCAAAGTCTTTTCCCCCTTTTTATCCTGACATGTTACTTTGTCATATGAAAGTTTCCCAATATAGATATCAATTCCATGCTTCTGTTCACTATTATGAATTCAGTTGTTGTGTTCCTTCCACGCCTGCTGTGGCTACGAGGAGCCTGCACTAGTTGCCCTCTTTGGTCTCCATGAATAGGATCCTTTGAGACACTAGATCTCAAGCCTTTGCCTTTCCCAGTGTAGAAAAGCCTAATTCTCTTTAATATTTGAGTCAGTCTTGGTTCTCCGGGTCTGCACAACAGTTCCTGGGTTCCTGAGTTGGTGGTAGCTTTCTTCAGGTAAAGTATTCCTTAGGAACTGCCATCTGCACAAACACAAGGTGGAGAAGAGCTGATTAAGGAGAAGCTTTCCTTATTGTGAAGGACAAACAGAATGTGAACCAATAGTGCTGTGCAGAAGGCACTTTAGGAGGCATATTGTCTGCACAACACATTAAGTGTTTCTTCAAGTCTTCTTGAAGCTCTTGAAGACTCAGCTGGAGCACTAAGTGGATACTACAATTAAGAAAGGATGTGAACCAGTTGGACAGAGACCAGAGAAGAACACAGGATGAGAAGACTGGGGATAAAAAAGGACTTCAGGAGGGTGACTGAACATGGGTGGTTTAGTCTAGAAAGCAATAAAACTAGGGGGAACATGATAACTGTCTTCAATGTATCAATCAAATACAGAAAGGAATAAAAAACCCTTTTTTTGTGCTACCAGTAAGAAATAAAAAGTTTGTATTGCAGAAAGTGAGATTGAGACAGGAGCAAAAATATTCCTATTGCTAACAGTCATAGGTGTGTGGAATAATTTATCCAGAAAGCGTTCAAATTTATTCCAAGTAAAAGTATGCATAAACAAATGCTGATGAGAATGACATAGATGATATAGTAAATTATATAGATATAGAGTAAATTAGATACCAAATTTGCTTCTATTCCTATTTTCTATATATATTTGGGGTTTTTTTTCCTCAGCTGTAAGAACAAAGCACACTAATATACAGGGCTTTTCAAGAAGTCCATATATATGTATTTCACATTACTGTGGGCCCACGTTCTGTTAGAAAGGAAAGTACGCTCAAATTCTTCAGACTACTGTGGTGTGGATTGTTGCATACCAATTTGAAAACCTTCCTCTTGGAAAGAGATTTTTTCTCTGACCTGGGTCATAAGTTCTCCCATTTCTTACATTTTTAAATGAATTAGGTAGACTGAGTGAAAAGTCAACTTGAACTATTACTCTCCTAGGATTTTTTTTGCATCCTGCAAGTTTTCTCCTTGTCTCCTAACTGTCTTCTCCTCATCTTCTGATGAATTGTAAGGTCTGCTAGAAAACTCACAGGAAAGAAAGACAATGCTTCTTTCCTGTATTTTGTCCTTGATTATTTATATATAAGCTGGACAGGAAACCTCCTACTCACCAAGACAATATGTTCTGCACACAAATTAAAGAACATAACTACATCTACCACTACAGATTTTTGAAACGTAAAGATTTTTGAATCTTACTACACAATCCACACCATCTTACATCTGACAGAAACTGCAGATTAACCTGTTAATTTCTACCTTATTTCCTTTCTCCTATTATGCCCTGTTTAATTGAATAAAAACTACCCTGAAAGAAGGGAAACTATGAGGCAAGTTTTTCTTTCTCACAAAGTAATTTCTCAATTTAGCTTTCAAAAATGTGGCAATATAAATGAATAAATATTCCATTTATTCAAATTACTTTAATCTATAGAAAATAAGTGGATTAGAGGGTTACTGTCAGGTCAGTTCAGGCTTACTGTTTAGCTTTTGTGGAAAAATTAAATGTGACAGGTGTAACCAACCTGTTGCAAGTTGAATCATTGTGATATCTCTATTTAGTTCTGATGTTGATATGTCTCCTTTAAGCCTTAAAACCATATTATGCAATTGAATTATATGGTGTGCAAATCACTTAACTTCACAGAAATAGCTCTTGTAATTTCCCTTCATTTTAACATTTAATTTTTAGAGCATTGGTGATCAATGGAGTTACAGAAAATTCTATTTCAAAATATTGTTTTGGGGTTCTACTTACCTATAAGACAAATACAGTTGAAAATTTGCTTGGAATATGCATTGATTTCTGAATCCATTTTCTGCAAACCAATCCATCGAGAGGATAGATGTCAGCCAGGTCCACATGGGTGCTCCCATGTAATCAGTGGAAAGAACAGGGTGTGTCCAGGCTTGCCTGCCATGCTCCGGTGTGACAAATCTTCCAAAGGTTCCCACTCTTCCTCCATTTTCTGCAAAATGTAAACTTCCAGGACTGACTTCTCTCTCAGATGTCCTGAGTCAGGTGAGAATAAATATTTTGAATCAGTACCAAGCAGTCTGATTTTCAAAAACTAATTATGAAGCAAAAAAATCTTCAGGCTCAGAAGTACTTGTTTTTAGTAGGAGAAGCAGAGTAGTCAGAGCCAGGCTTTTCTCAGTGGTGCCCAGTGACAGAACAAGAGGTAAGGGACAGGACAAGAGACAAGAAACACGTGATATTCCAGATGAACACAAGAAAAAATATTTTACTGTGGGTCACATTTAATCAGTCATGAAACTTTTTATAATTTTATTTTTACTTTAGCTAATGGGTGTGATGTATTTTAAAAAACCCTGGAGACTACAGACTATTAGGAGTGAAGCAATCATATTTACCTACTCTGTATAAAAACTGAAGAATCCGAAGGTGTGAACCTAACTGTTTACAGTATATCTGTTTTGAGAGCAAGTGACTTAGGCACCTACCAGGACTGACTCATACTGGAAACATAGTAAATGTGTTTCTAGCAATTTCCTATATGGAAAGGACTATTTGTACTTCCCAGTCTACGGTTGGCTCTACTGCATATTATGTATGTACATCTAGATAGACAGAAGAAATCTAAAGGAGAAACCAAGCATTTCCCTGAATAACTTTTTCCATGTAAGGAAAATGCATTTAATGCAGTCCCTTGAAATTCTACTTGGTTAAAGTAAATTAAATATGGTTAAATCTTCAGACTGAAGTTACATTTGATATACATACAGGTCAGAAACATTCTGCAACATTTATTTCTACTCTGTTCAGTACAATGCCTGTACTTTTTCTATTTTGGAAAATTTAAGATATATTTTCATAATAAAAAAAAAAGCCAATCTATTAACCTCCAGCCAGACATTAAAAGGCTACTGGAAGTTCGTGTTCATGCATTTGTCTGTAACAGAAGATAATTATTAATCATGTACCACAGAGAAGTGAAATGATATGGAAGATCTCCAAAGTTCAAATTAAATTTTAGACATATTATGTGACCTTTTCAGATTTCCCAGTTACAGTATTTCAAGGAGAAGTTAGAGGTAGACAGAACAATTATTCTTATAAGAGAGACTTGAGAGACAAAATATGGTCTCTTAAGAAACTAGTAATTCAGTCTGCAAACACAGATGAAATCTATGAAGGGATTCTGATTTGGTCAAAAGTGAATATATTTGACGATCAGAGAAGATGAGTCTAACACACAAAAATTTTGATCCTGTAGTGTTTATTTATAGCATTAATCACAACCTCATTTAGTAGGACAACTCACATATTTAATATTTGCAGGATGACAACTGCAGGATGTGCATTACCTAAGACAGCCTGACAAGACACTAGTTTCACCTTTGCTTTTCTGACCTCTTCCCTAGGCTTAAAGAGCTTTTGCTGCTTTTGATTTATCACCTTCCAAGTCTGCAACGTTTCAATTACAAAAGTAATTTTCAAATGTAGATATTTATTTAAAAAGGCAGTATAAAGGAGACAAATATATTATATTAGAACAGTATTTATCTGTAACATTCTGCCATGAAGGAATAATCTGTTTATTTAAAGCGCCCTGTCTTGGAGCTGTAATTTAAAAAAAAAAATCATGCAGCATCCCTACACAATTTGTTCTCTGATTGTATCTGACAAATAACAATTGTATGGCATTTAATTTTCTAAATTGTTAAAATATTTACATGAGTTTTCAAATAAATACAAGATTAAAAATGACAAGAGAGGTTGCTTCCAGTCATTCTTAGTATATAGCTGTATCAGTTGTTTATTTCACTCTTCTTGTAAGAGTATTCACTGGTACAGTTAATAACCACTAGAAGTACGTAGCTTCACAAAGGGCAAATCATTCCTGACTGTTCCAGCGGCCTTCTACAATGGAGCGTCTGTATCAACGGGCAAGGGAAGAGCTACCTAGACTTCTGTAAGAACTTTTATATGGCTCCCCACAACTTTCTGTCTACTAAGTTGGGGAGATCTGGGTCTGAGGGACTGACTGTTAGATCACAGAATCATAGAATATCCTGAGTTGGAAGGAATGCACAAGTATCATTGAAGTCTAACTCCTAGCTCTGCACAGGACCATCCCCAAGAGTCACACCATGTGCCTGACAGTATCATCCAAACACTTCTCAAACTCTGTCAGACTTGGTGCTGTGACCACTTCCCTGGGGACCCTTTTCCAGTGTCCAACCATCCTCCCAATGAGGAACGTTTTCCTACTATCCAATCTAAATCTCTCCTAACACAACTTTGGGCCACTTCCTTGGGTCATGTCACTGGTCATCAGAAAGAAAAGATCTGTGCCTGCCTTTCCTCTTGCCCTCATGAGGAAGTTGTAGACTGCAATGAGGTCTTCCCTCAATCTCCTCCTCTCTAGGCTGAACAAACCAAGCGACCTCAGCAGCTCTTGATATGGCTTTCCCCTAGACCCCTCACCATCTTTATGGCCCTCCTTGGGATGGATAAAGAACTGGGCTGGATGCCACATCCAAAGAGTTATGGTAAGTGGCTCAATGTCCAAGTGCAAACCAGTAACGAGTACTGTCCTTCAAGGGTCTGTACCAGGACCAATGTTATTTAACATCTTCATCAATGGCATAGACAGTGGGACTAAGTGTACCCTCAGCAAACTTGCAGATGACACCAATCTGAGTGGGGCAGTTTATTTGCTGGAGTGATGGAAGGGATGTCATTCAGAGGGAGCTTGACAAGCTTGAGGAGTCAGCCTGCATAAATTGCATGAAGTTCAACAAGGTTGGTGTAAGGTCCTGCAATCATAAGTATCAATACTAGGGGTTGAACAGATTAAGAGCAGCCTTGTGAAGAAGGACTTGGGGTACTGGTGGACAAAAATAATTGTACAGGAATAAGAAATATGCACTTACAGTGCAAAAATCCAACCATCCTGGCCTGCACCTAAAGCAGCATGGCCAGCAGGTTAAGGTCTCCACTCTCGTAAGACCCCGCCTGCAGTGCTGTATCCAGCTCTGGAGTCCTCAGCACAGGAAATATGTGTACCTGTTGGAGTAAGTCCACAGAAGGGCCACAAAGATGATCAGAGGGGTGGAGCACCTTTGCTATGAAGATAAGCTGAGAATTTTGGGGTTATTCAGCCTGGAGTAGAGAAGGCTCCAGGGAAACCTTATAGCAACCTTCCAGTACATAAAGGGGCCTGCAAGAAAGCTGGAGAGAGACTTTTTACCAAGGCCTGTGGTGACAGGATAAGGGGAAATGTTTTTAAACTGACAGAGAGTAGATTTCAATTTGATGTAAGGAAGTAATTTTTTACAATGAGTGTGGAGAGGCACAAGAATAGGTTGCCCAGAGAAATTGTGGATACTCCATTCCTGGAAGTGCTCAAGGCCAGGTTGGATGAGATCCTGAGCAACCTAGTCTAGTGAAAGGTGTTCCTATCCTTGACAGGGGTGTTGGGCTAGACGATATTTAAATATCTTCCTTAAAGTATCTTCCAACCCAAACTACTCTGTTGTTCTGTGATTCTATGATTCTACATATTTATAGCCTTAATTTTCAAACGTGTTCATTATCTTAAGCTCTCCATTTGACACTCAAAGCACTTCTCAGTGACTGGGGAAGAACCTCAGATGCCTCTCCTGTTTATATTCAGGAGGTATGTACCCTAAATCATATTAGAAAGATTGGAACAAGTTTCAGAAAAGTAGAAAATGTTCAAATGGAGCAAAACTTTATGCGTAAAAGAGAGGAAAGGGGACAGAAATAAAATATGTTCATTCTTGGCACAGGAAGAGTTAAATACCCCATCTTTTTTTGCATTATCTGGGTAAGTTTTTTAATGGTAGGACTTCATGATTATTGATTTGCTTCTTTGGATCATCTTAGAGATTATCAATAGAAAAATAAAGAAAAAATATCGGTGCATACTTTTCATATTCAGGGGAATACTGTGATGGTTTTATTGGTCGTAAATCAATATTATCAATTCAGGCAGTATATTAAACAAACAATGCAATTCAGTCATCACCACTCATACTGAAAAGTAGGAAATGGTCTCTCAGTTACCTACTCTGACTTTCATAATATATGTTTTAAATTTATACATGTAACTGAAAGAAAATGAGCAAGTACTCCAGAGTACGAAGTAAAATATTTCTCCAGCTATAGTGATGCTCTATATGTTTTATTCACAGGTAAAATAAATTGAGTCATCTAGGAAAAGAATCCAAACATAGTCTCTTTTCTGTTTTTGCATAGCAAGAGTAGAGGAGGAAGTAACTCCTGAATTAATTTTTTGAAGTGGGATTGTTATCAGAGCAGTGTTGGCTGGTCAGGTCTCATTACTCAGATGTTATCACACTATTTGCTTGCTTGTTCCCTTTTGAAGCACATACAGAGATGAGCTCTGATGCAAGGTAAGGTTCCTATAAGGAGAAAGGTTGTACCCAGTGCCACTCCTTTTGTAAATTATAGTGGCTTTGTTCTTACTGAAACCAGTGGAAAAGACCATTTGAAAAGGACAAAAAAAACTTTGTGCTCTTTCCAAAGTAGTGCCTGATAAAACTTACAGGAAAGAGACTGAACATGGAAGTACTAAGAGGAGCCTGATTGCACACTCTGAACGTGGTGTAACCAGTTCACACTTTACCGGGTTAAAATCTGTGACATTTACTTTAATTTTTCTTGCTACTCAGCTCTTGCATGATATGGAGAGCTGGGATATCTTTTATTCTAAGTGAGACAGCATTCTTACTGCAGGTTTAGGGGTGTAATTTGATCTGTGAAGCATTTGTCTTTAAAAAAGAACATCATGCCTTCTTTTGCTGCCAAAAATAGGAAAAATTACTGAAAAAAACCCTGTTATTCAATAATAAGCAGAATTGATTTTCTGAATCCTTTGGCTGCATCACTGCATCTTATCTTGTTATCGCTAACAAGACCTGTGACAAAAATAATATCCTTTTCATTGTGACAAACATACAGTCCAATGCCTTCAAAAAACAAGAACATTGTCAAATAAAACAGATTTCTGAGAATGAGCTGATGTGAAATCACAAACCACTTTAAAATAATTTTGCACACTGAATTTATTAAAGTACTGAAAGCTGGTTGAAATATTGCACAAACTTAGAGATGACAGGAGTAGTTCCTCACAGTAAACTGGGTGCAGTCAGACTGCAGCCTCTGGCTGACGTGTAAATATTCTCCATTTTGGTAGGTGGTCTGTTTCTAATGCTTGCATTTTATTTAATAATACAGAAACAGTAAAGTTGTTAGCTGATTCTTTCTGTCATGTCTTTCAGTGGGTCAGGTTACATTACCTTTTCTATGTGTCAATGTCTCTTTCACTGAAAGCAAAATTTTTAGGACCCTGGGATGATGACTCACTTCTGTACTGGAAAACGTTGTAGAATGTGCCTAAACTATTTCTAGTAACTCAAAATGCCTTTCTGTTAATGTGGTGCTGTGTCCCAGCAAATTGCTTTGAGTACATGGCATAAGGCATAGCTCTGCTTTTCCCGATCCTGCAGTAGTATCTCTCCTCTGTTGGTCAGGTCAACAGATATGGTTTGGTACTGCTCTAAACATCTGCAGGACACCATGTAGAAAATCTTGAATTTGATTATTTAGCAGTTTTTCTGCTGTAAATTTTTACAAATTAATTGGGCCTGTATGCATGATGGTATTAATAAAAATGAAATAAAGATGCGTTGAATATTAGAAGCTCTTAAGATCAGCCTCTCCTTTTTTTTCTTCAGATTTTAGTTTCAATTCCTCAGCAGGGAAATCATTAAACTTTCAAAGATGATCAAGAGATCTCTTTATTACCAGATTTTTTTTGTTAAGAGAGTTCTTCATCTGTATCATGAAAAAAAACCCCTGAAATTGATGATAGAGAAAAAGAGTAAAACAGGAAAACAGCTAAAAGAGAGAGGGGGAGACATTCATTTACCTAAGAATGATCAAATTGTTCTGTGATCATAAAATCAGTGTCTTGCAGCTCAGTTAAAATAAAGTTGATAACATAGACCAAGCAGAATGGGAAACTGAATCTCAGCTGCCACCACTGCAGGTGGGTGCTATCACAGCTTGGCCAGTTGCTGGGTCAGGAACTATATATCTTCTTGTCTCTGCTGTTGAGCAGTCACTCCGCTCCAGATGAATTTGGCTCATACAATGTTGCACAAATTGATTCTGACACATTTCTGGTTTTGAAGAAAATTACCTTTTATTTGCTTTTGTGGTCAACAGTACACACATTTTTCTATACAGCAACTCCCATGAAAACTATTAATACTGATATACCAGCCAGCCAGAGTAAAAGTGTCTGCCTGTGATGGAAGAAACTTATTGAGATGTCAACAGGGATTCAACAAAAATAGAGAAAATAATGAAATTGTGGCTGAAATATAATTTATGGAAAACTAACAACACGTGAAACCATTACATAAGACATATGTTTCTGTTCATTTCCTTTGTGCACCAGGTCAGCTCAGTTTGATTGTAATATTATGAGAAGGCTTTATCATCTACAGCACAATTCACTGTAAGGCTGAGAATAGAAAGTGGTTTTTTTAACAGTTCAGTGAAAGTAACCTGTGTTATCGCTCACCTGAGAATGCTGCCATTTTAAGAAAGATGCAAAGTTCAGTCATCACAGTTGCATGGGGTGGAAGAAAAATCCATTATGGCCTGATCCTTATTATCTTTAACTTAGCAACAGTTATGGAGAAGTCTAAAGTAGTCTACCTCCTGAGAGCAAGGCAACACTTATAGACCACCCCACTTTTGCACAAACATTCACATCTGTGCTCTCTGTTTGGGAGAAACAGATGCGCAGAATAATTAATACAAGCCCAAAACAGTAGGAAACACCGCTTGATCTTGATTGGAAACACCAAGTGCAACAGCATGAGAACATGCAAAAGTAGTTTCTAGAGCACATAAAGGAACCGTCTTTCAGCTGCCTTCTTCAGCAGACATTTCTCGTCCTTGAATTTCTTTCAAGAAAGAATTTTTAGCTAGTAAACTAGTAAAAGTCTCTTGACAATATGTCTGATCTTGTAAGGTGGGAGAAGGAAAAATAAAACTAAGTTTAGAAAAATTAATTAATGAAATGAATATTAATTCTCATCAAGACATTCCTTCTACTACAAAAACACAATGTAAATGTGTAATTAAGCACAAATATAATGACTATATGATGGAAACATAATGACATATCTACTAAGTTAGATAATTCATTCCACATATCATAATCTGTTTCAGCTCTATATTACAAAGAGCCTGATATAAGCTTGATTTTATGCAGTCAAAATATCTAGAGTACTCACAAAGGGAGGAAAGGTATGTGAACCTATGTGTACATATTGGTGGTATTGCATCTGCTGAGGTCTGGGTTCAGTTCATCCACATGTAGGTACCTGTCTGAACCACAGATGTAAGGAAACAAACCACCCCTCGCTGTCTCCCTTATAAGAAGAGGATTAATGAGAGTAATATGGCCCAGCCAATACCTGGTAGGAAGATACTCCTGCATTGATTAAAGAAAGACTGGAACTTTAGGGTCTAACTGGTTGAGTGACTCTCATCAGAAAACCCTTTTCGGAAAAGTCTGGAAAGCTAAGGGCTGCAAACAGTTCCCCTTTCTATTCTAATGACATTGTAAAAATTTGGCTTAGGTACGTCATGGAAGATAATAGCATGTGGAGTCTTACATATGAGCATTTGCACTGGCCAGTATTTACAAATGCAAAGACATTCCCTAAAAAGAAGGAGAAAAGCTAGGATTTCTTGCTCTTACTTTAAAGAAGAAAAATCTGGACTCCTGAATGAAGAAAATCCATCAGTTCTTCTTCTGTTCTTACAGGGCAGAACAGAGTAAAATAAAAACAAAAGTAAGAGAATCCATAGTGGCTTTAAAAAACATTAGAGAATTAATTTTAAAAATTGTTTCTTGATAGAAATTTCAAAATACTGAGGTTTCATTCAGTATTAGGAAAAAAAAATTAAAAATTCCTGTCATACCCTGTTTTCAGTGTATTAAAAGAAAAAGACTGAGAAAGACTTCTTTCAACAAAATAGAACATTTCCCCTTTCACCTATGAACATATAATCATTTAGCTGTTTGCCATAATGAAAAAACAGTTCAAAAAATGGAATTCTATCCATCCCTGTTTTGTTTTTTTTTTGTTTTGTTTTAAGCCAGATACACCACAGTCTAATAGGCTTAGTCTGGGAGCACTGTTTAGACTGGAGAGGCTTAAAGCTGTGCATTAACCTAAATCTGCATTGACATTCCACTGTGTTACTGCCCATATTGCCTACTAAGCCTCTTTATGCAGTTCTAGAGACCCTAGAGCGAGGGGTGGAAGATAAGGGAAAGGTTAGAGTCCATTTATCACTTGTTTTACCCAGTCTTTTCTTCAGATATACCAGAGTTCTGCTGATAGCAACTCTACAATGGATTTTGGTCTTCCTTGATCGAAATCAAACACTTCTAATGAGGAAGTTTAACTTAAATGTAGTTTTGTCCAATGACCTAATTAGAAAAAATAATTAATTAATTTTATTCATATAGTATATAATCTGTAGTTATTTTAGCTCTATTTTTGAGAATGTTATTAAAGAAGTGGATTTAATGAACCAGTAAAGGTGTCCATGATTCTATTGCTGCCTATTAAAGCAGCTACACTGTCATGAGATTATGGGAAAGCTTGCACTGCTTTGTGGGTTCCTTATGCAGGTTAGAGGATGCCCATAATTCCCTCAGATATTTTTGTTTGTAAAAGTGCTTTGTTGCAGATGGATAGGTACTTTCAAATAAAAACTATCTGATGTTGAAAACAAGGTATGATTCCTCACAGTAGTATAGATTTTCAACCTGAGTCCTGAAAACTTCAAGGCCATTAAGATCTGGATTTTTTTATTCTATTTTACCACAGACCCAGAGGACTGGCTAATGTTAAGAAATAATGTGAAGAATGAAAAAAATGGCTACTTCTCAGGTGAATATTGCACTTACTTAACCATCTCTGTGAACTGTAGCAAGGCAGATATTTGATGTCACGAGAAATGTTCTCTAGGCTACTTTTAGGTTGCACATAGCTGCCTTCAAGTCGTCTTTTCCAATAAAGACTGATGAACAACTGGACAGATCTTCTGCTCTGTGGACTAACAGTTCCATCCTGGCCCACTAGTGCAGTTCATGGCTCTGAGGTAGATGCCAAGGACCAGGTTCTTAGAAGCATCTTGGGCCCTAATATATTTCAAGAAATGGATCAACTCACACTGTGGTGCTAAGGTGGCACTGAGCTCCTGGGGTTGTTTGCCAATCCCCGTGCTTCAGAGCAGAGAAGAAAGCATTTTGGGTTGTAAAAAGTGTCACCTTCGGGCTGGGATTCATATCTCCAGATTTTGTCTGGGTGTCTGTGTACCTGCCCAGTCCTTCCTCACAGACTCACATGAATGGTGACCACAGCATTGCTTTTTTCATTCCACACCTTGAAATGTGGGAGACCCAGACATGCACATCCTTCTGTGTCTGGAGGCATCATGGCACCAAAAAGTAATGTATGAATAAAGGTGATTACCCTATTCAGCTCTTCCTGAATCTCCTCTTGTTAGCATGGATTACACAAATATTCACTGGGTTCAGAGGAAGAAAAGGAGTGAATGGATGAGATTGTTATCATCCAACAAAGACAGAGCAGCATTGTCATCCTTTCTCCTCTAAAGCCATGACTAACTCAGGCATATTTTCATTCAACACACTGTGTCTAGTCATGATTATTGAACCTTGTCACCCAATTAAAGAAGGTGGAGAAATATATCTGTGAATGTTGGTAGAGCTTATCCCTCCTTACAGAGCATTTATGGACATGCTCCACATCAGATACTCAACCATCCCAAAGAACTGATGACAACATGGCAGCCTGTAGGCCTTAATAATTTCCTAGGCCAGGTAATCATTGCAGGAGAATTTTAAGTACCTGCATTTTAAACAGGGTGTACCCAGTGTGGTGATTGGACCTCTTGTTTTCCCCCTTGTTTTTCCTTTGTACTCCTGGTCATACACCATATCAAAAAATCATCCTGTGCGAATATTTTTGCTGCTGTGGCATTGCTTGGTTTTACTGGCTTATTTTAAAAGCATTCCATTTGACTAAGTCACTTGCTTTAAATACCAAATGAAGAATAATTATGAACTTCATTTTTTTAATTGAGACCTGTCTTTGCTTATATCAGCAAGAGTTTTTCCATTATGTCTACGGACAGCTCAGTTAGTCTTGGTACCAGTGGGGGGAATGCTGGATAATTTCTCTTCTCCCTGTTCTCTCACGTGGAGTTGCTTATTCTGGCACAAAGAGGAAGTCAATTAGAGCTGTAACTTCACATTTCCAATCTGTCAGCCATTATTTTAGACATAGAGACTAATGACTGATATGTATTGTATGATTCTATAGATTACATTAATGGAATTTTACTTCTGCTTCCACTAGACCAGCAACTTGGTTGCATTTTTAGCATTCTCTACTTGTAATTGCAGTTCTTCTTTGGCTTAGAGTTAAAATAAATAATTTGAAGCTATCTTAAGGGGGACAAATTCATCCAGCATAGCTGAAAATCTGGATTCACGTCAGTTATCTTTTGTATACAGTGAATTTTATAGATCTTCTCTATGGTCCATTTGCCTCATGCCATGGTCAAGTTAACTGGTGTTGTCACCTTGTGCACAATTACAGTAGATGCATTAAGGGGTCAGTGGACCACTGATATTGAGACCAGGCCCAGGAAATTTGAAGAAGTTATAATCATAACACTCTCTTTTTAAAAGAATGTAGATAAAGAGGCATGTGAATAGAATACATACGCGTATTGTACTTTATATGTGTGGTTTTGTATACTGTGATTAAATCCTTCCATCTCGGAATATATGTATGTTATTTCATTTTAAATTAGTCTGAAAAGCAATTAAAATTTCTGGCTTAATGTGTAACATGTTGCCACACAGTGATACGCATAACTCGTCACTAAATTAAAAAGCCTACTTTGCTTTTTTCAGAGTTATCTGGTTAACATTTGTGAATTGATAGCATAGAACATTTGCTTTGTAGAATCATACCTCTAGTCTACCAGTTAGCATATGAAATCAAAACTATACTGAATAATAGTCCTGATTAGGAGTCTGCTGTGGTAGTTTTCCTAGCAATGCCTTTACTAGTCTTCAGAACAAATCCGTGTGAGTACACATAGCTCAAGACACATGAAGTGTTTAAAAACAAATAATTACTTTAAAATTTTTGTATTATTAGTGCTAGTATTGCTAGGAGAATTTTTGCTTGTTTCAAAAAAAAAAAGGCATAGTTTACACTTCTTGGACTCTTGTATGCTCATTTAACTTTCACATCTAATCTCTCATATAAGACAGTAACTTTCCTGTTTACTTTTTAATAAATAAATAAATAAATAAATAAATAAATAAATAAATAAATAAATAAATAAGATGTGGCTTAGACCAAAAGAAGGAGGGAGATTATTAATAATAATTTATTCTTCCCTCCAGAGATAACATTTAAGTGAATGTTAAATAAAATTATCAAGTCTGCATTTGCATGTCATCTGCTCCCCTTTCATGTTGAGTTGTCTGTTTCTTTCTTGTGGAGCAATTCCTTCATAAGTTTTAATGTAGAAACAGAAACACAGGATGATCATGGTATTTCTGGCAATACTTCCAGACCAATTGGAGCAAGAAATGCAGAGACACCATCCTCCTAAAGCCTGCTGGTTGTGAAATTTTCAGGTAGTTTTGCAGATGCAAATGCTTTGATAAAGTAGTTAAAGATGTGTCCACTTTTCTCCAGTGCCAATGTTTTAGTTTTGTGGAATGGTGCTCTACTCAGACTGAAAGACTTTTCCTTAAGCAAGTAGAACTCTCTTAATGTTGAAAATTATTAACTAAATCTGTCAAGTTATCTATGAGGATACTGGGGATGTGAAGAAAGTTGCTTCAACAAGTTAAAAGGAACTCAAAATATTTTAGATATTTTACATGAACATCTTGTGCACACCTCTTCTCTTTAGGCTTTGTTACACATAATTTGGCTTTAACTCATTGGCAAGTATGCACTCATTAAATATAGGCATCCCTCAAATATAGCTGCCCCTTACTTGACTTGCTGTTATCCCAGACACAGCAATTCTGTGATTCCCTCCTTTTCAATTTCAGGAGAGCAAATCGTGAGGCACACAAATTTCACAAGTAAATTCGAGGTCATGGAGATTATCACTTGAAAGCCTAATATTGGTGTGATCACTGATTTCCATTTCTTTCTTTTGACAGCAAAATTAAGTTCTGAGAAGAAAAGCCATGACATTTGGTTTGAAACAAAACTGTATAACCCAACCATTCTCCTAACAGAGTAGCTAGCAATAACCTTAGGTGATCATCATGTCCATTATCCTGGATATCACATCTGAGCTTCCATGCAGTTCTGTGACTGTATGGAAGTGATACTTGTCAAATAGTTTTGCGCTCCTTTTTTTTTTTTTTTTTTAGGTGGCACATAAACCACCTAAGGATTGTGTTATGGCATATGCTGTATACAAAATATGATTTCAATACACCTCTAATGTCTACCCTTAGGTGCTTAGCCAGCCAGAACTAAATATGGACATCATCTCCTTATTAATAGCCTTCTCCCAAGTATTGGAGTTTGGATATATGTTTATTCATTGATCAAAGATACATAAGAAATGAAGTGTAAAATGAATTAATTGAAGCATGATGTTGAACATGAGAAAAAACCCTCAAATCTTCCTAACTTTTCCTAAGGGACAGAAATTTAAAAAAAAAAAACACAATAAACTAGTAAAGGAAAATATCTTTTTCAAACGTGGTTCTCAGCCTCCCCAAAACAACAGAAAACATCTATGCTTATAGCTGTGATTTATACTTTATGTCAGTGGGGATATTCTGGATGTACTCAGCTTTGAGTACATCTTGTTTAAAGTAGATGTTCTAGAAATACAATGGACTCAAAAAAATTAATGAGTTAAAGGACAGCTTGAGGAGACAAAGGGTGTTCATTGTTATACATATTTACAATATTCTTAAAATATTTCAGAATTAGTTGTTGCAAACACTTCTATGTTCCTCATGAAGGAAAGGAGTACTGAAAAATAAAACATGAATCATGAAATGCATTTTATAGAGAACGTTAAAATCTATAATCTGAATAACAAATCAAGAAAACTTGAACCTATTTCTTCTATTTGCTGATGATATTAAACCTTTCTGTTAAAGGGAAATAATTGCTCTCATTTTGATGCCATCCAGATATTGGTTAAGTAAGCTCTTGTATTTTGTTACTAATTTGAATTTCTTTAAATTTATTTGAAGTGAAATGGTTCTCAGTGATATTGGAAGTATAATCTATGGAATGCGGTAGTGGGCTGCTACCTATATGAAGTGTAGGAAATCTTTCCATGCTTTGTTATGTGACTTCCAGAATGTAAACTATCTGATGGAATATGAAATAGTTCATACAGTCAGGATATTATCCAAGAAAGAGATATGTGATTCCCTTCCAAATTGAATTATCATACAAACCTACGAGTCCAAAAGTCACACCTTTCCTCCTCCTTACATTTGCTGTGACTTTTTTTTGTTACGTACTTAAACTTGGCAGAACTAATACTGAAACTCAAAAGGGTTCAAAGAAGAAACTATTTTAAGATGAACTATTTTAATAGAACACATGGATTAAGAAAGTACATCAAAAAGAGAGAAAAACCACAATGTGTTGGATTAGAAGTGGTGAAATAGTACAAAGAATTTTTTAAGAAACATTTCAAACTAATTATATTCTGGGTGTGGCTTCCGTCTGTGCAGAGAATTTTATTGTACATTAACATTTGTGAATAATCTGAGAAAACTTTTGTTTCCATGAATGTTTTCAGACAACAGATTCCAAATCTGTAAGTCATGGTTTTGTCTCAAAATGTGTTCCAATAAACAGGGAATCAAAATTCACTGTGGGTGGAGCAGCTGTACATCTTGGCTCTTCAATTCAGGGAGCAAAACCCTAATCCTGTGGCATTGGAGAGCAAATATCTAAGGGCTTACTCAAAGGATATCTATGTGTATATAACGAAGTCATAAGTTCAAACAGACCAGTAAATGGAAGAATTACTCATTGATTTTAATTACTTAACTTTTTTATGATAATAATTTTTGGCTATTAACAAATGAATGTTAAACGTAGACAACATTTTTATTATTTTTGTTTTACTCTTAATGCCCAGTCATTTAAATCCTACCAAAAGTGTAATGCAATCATTGACTAGACTGGTTATCCTGTATAATAAAATGCATATGACTGCACTTGAAAACATATCTATTCTACTTCCCTTTAGAGGCTTTTGAGAACATAATCACCATACAGTTAATAAAAACGCCCAAAATTTGAACAATTTTTTTATTTAAATAAAGCAGAATTGAAAACCAATACCAATGTATGCATGTAGGCACAAATAGGTAAAATAATCTGAATTTCATAGGGTTAAATCTAAATTTAAATATTGAAATATATGACCTATAATGCTGATCATGCTATGCCTTTTGTAGCCCTGCAAACTAATGACTATCAAACAGGGGTCTTAAATGGAAATATCACTTGGGAGAACTAGCACCGTGTTAAGAGGATAACTTCCATATTAAAAGCAAACAAAGAACATGACAAAAGAAAGAAAAAGAAATTCCTACATCTTGCTCTTCCACTTCCAGGTAATGTAATGAATAGGTATTTTTATTCTCTTATTTAGTCTTGAGTGTGAAATTCTCTTGCAGTGTACAGCATAAATACTGGGGGGTGAAAAATCTGCCACATTACTGGTTCTTATAGATTGGGATTCAGGGTGAAATTGTGAAACATCTGAGGAACTTAAACTGAGGATCTCTGTTTTGTAAATTTTTCAATTCAAATGATTAAACAGGCGTGGAGGGGAAGGGGAGGTTTTCCTGATCACTGTCCCTTTCAAAGTGTTTTCTGTTCCAATGTTTATTCTTTTTGCTTTGTTGCTTTTGATATCTATATTTGCACCCTCTCCATTCCTGAGAAAACAGGCTTATTTTCTTTTCTGGCCTGGAAAATAGGTCTACTCATATCACTTGTTCCAGTGTGCTTGATCAGAGAATCATAGAATTACAGAACAGGTTGGGTCAGAAAGGACCTTAGAGGTCACCTAATTCTACCCCCCTGCTATGGGCAGAGACACATTTCACTACACCAGGTTGCTCAGAGCCTCGTCCAACCTTGAATGCTTCCAGAGATGAAGTGTCCACAACTTCTCTGGGAAACCTGTTTCAGTACCTCTCCACCCTCACAGTAAAGATTTTTTTCTCAAATCTAATCTAAACCTACTCTCAATTTGAATCTATTCTACCTTGTTGTGTCACTACATGCTCTTTTAAATTGCCTCTGCATCTTTCTTGTGGGTTCCCTACAATGTTCCTTACATGTTTGAAAAATCTATATTTCTAGAGGAAAAAACCTCACAGACTGTTCAATATTTGCATCAGACTTTCATTCTCTATATATTATGAGATGCCAGAAGTATTTCCTTGTAATTCATTTATTCATTCAACAAGATTTCTTTTGAACAGCACACAGGTACCTTCCCGGCTTATGTGGGAACATAAGATCGGTGTCTGAAGCTATGAGTAAGAGATGATTCAAACTGAGCTGTGAAATGCACTTTTTTTTTCTTTGGACAGTAGTTCAAGCATTAAGGGGCAAAGATGCGTGGCCATGATACCCATGAGAATGCTGGAATATAGACAGTTTGATGATAATGAGGGCAACGAAGAAATTTTAGAGATGAGAGAAAAATATGCACATAAACCCAAATCTTCATGTAGTATTATGTGTTTTGCTGTCATATCACTGCTGACTAACCCTAACAGAACTGAACTTCAGAATAGGAGAAAACTCTGTTCAGATAGCAGGGTACATAATAAGTATGATAATAAATAAAAGGAGGTTACAACACTAAATGAGAAAAGCTCATATTTTTTCCATCTTTACCACTGGGCATTTTGTAAAAGCGAAGTTCACATCTTAAAATTCTGACTTCCTTCTTTAGGAAAGTAGAAGCAAGAAATACTTCATGTAAATAATGGAAGATAAACATGATGATAATTTAAAGTTCATGTTGCAGTGTTTACTTCTGTTGAGACTTTGTTATAACTGAGCCTGTGGCAATTTTTTTTGAGACAGAATTATTAAGCCCTTAAAAACAAGGATGGAAATGCAGAACAGCTGGAAACAGAGGGATCATAGCTTTAATAGTGGAGGGACATGTGCCAGTGGAATATTTTGTAAGTATATAAAATCCATTGGGAACCACACAGTGTTTCACTTCTACACAGGTAAGGCTGCAATTGCGCTGTGTCAAAGGTCCAGGAGGTAGCTGCTGTAGGTGGTGGGGTGCATCCTCTGAAGCTTGTCTAAGGTGGAAGGGCTGTTTTTTCATTTGAAAATAGGAATAGGACTGTGTCCTTGCAGTCTTGAGACAAGGAAAGTTTCAAGGATTGTAAAGTTTGCTTTGAATGTTAATCTGTAGTATCCAGGTGTCTTTTTTTTTCTTTTTTCTTTCTTGATGAATCTTGCTACCACTAGGGTTTCTTTGAAAGACATCTGGGCTTCCTGACAGATCTGATTGCTGCTAGAACAGACTCCTATAATATTTTGTTCCCTGCCTCTTCTTTTTGTGGCTTATTCCATCTGTCAAAACCCACCTTCTGTCAGTCATTGTTGTATTGACTCTGGCTATGGTTGATGCTACCTCCTACAGGTGACAATACTTGCTATGGCCTCAGATAATTTTAGGACAAGAAAGGTTTTCTTAGCTATTATGCACAGAATTTCAGAAGTTCCCTTTTCTGCTTACAGATAAAGGTGCAAAAAGCCAAAGAAAAGATGAGGTAGTTTGCCTTAAACATATTACAAAAGTGTTTGTTTACATAGTACGGCTTCAAGGAGAGCCCAAGGTCATATGCTTAATATATACATCTCTGCAGAAGATAGAGACACTTTATAGACAACAGGAAAATTTTTCATACAAGATTAGTTCATCTCATTTGATTAATGAAGTAGGTGTCTTTGAAAGAGAAAGCTTTTAATATATAGCTATGAAAGCTTCATGGTTAGCCTAAATTAACAGAGATTTTTCTGAGTTTCCTGTCTGATGGGAAGAGGGAGGCACAGCTGGAGTCTTATCTTGAGTCAAATCCAACCTAATTCTCACAGGAGGCCCGGATGTGGGTTTTTGATCTACTTCCTCAGACCAAAGCTTCATTTTGGAATGGAGTCAGTGGAGCTCACTTGATTGCTGTACCACACTCAAGATTTTCACCATGTCGGTTCAGTTACCTACTCAGTCCTACATAAAACAAAAACCCAAACACAAACTTCTCTCTTATATATTTTAAAGCCACGTTGTTTAATTTTTTCTTTCCATCCAGCTTTCAGAATTAATCAATAGGTTGTAAAATGTTAGTACCTGACTTACAGAAAGAAAATGAGGTAATATTTCTCAGTATCAGGATTGCATGTTGCACAACTGAGACCAGATTTGATTTTCACCTTATAAAAACTTTGTTGAGATTTTCCCTGGGAGACCTTTCTGTCTCTCTCTCTTCTGTCTAACCCCTAACTGACAAAGTGTTTTTCTATACTCTTGACTAGGAGAGAGCAAGATGCCTGTTTTACATTTGGGTAAAATCTTCTCCTGCTCCAGGTGTCTAACCCAGCCCTAAACCACTGCCAGCTGAAGTCCACTGACTGATGGCCCTATAAAAGTGGTGCCAAGCAGGCTGGCTCATTATATGACAGCCACTCCCTTTGTGAAGGCCAGAGTATGGGGTAACTTCACCACCTCTTGTGAGAGAAGCAGGGAATTGCCTGATTTACTGTACATACCAAGCTTGTTACTCATGTCAAATGAAATTGTATAATCACAGAATGATTTTTAAGGTAACCTATCAAATTCAAATATGTGAGGTGTTAATTAAATTCACTTAATAGAAAAGATACACATGCAGTAAGAAATTGGTCCAATACACGATGGGCATTGAGATCTGTAAAACATTTTCTCCAGAAGGTTTAAATTACAAAAAAAAAGAGAGAGAGATTTATTTTCCTGTTTCCCAGAGCAAAAATAGGCTTCCATGGCAGGAAAACCTGCAAGGAAATGCTGATGGAAAATTGTTTTATCGTAATCCACTTATGTTTTCTGATGATAGTTGAGTAGTTAGGCAAGTTAAATACTTTTGATACGCATAAAAAAGTGCAGTCAAGTTCACTTTTGTTTGTATTGCTATTTTAGGGAAGCAGGCCTCTGTGCACAAATGGACTTATGCTGAACAGCAGAGTTAAAGCCCTGTATGAGGTAACTAGAGACTCTGTATAAATTTAAAGAACTGCCAAAGTCAGTAATACAATTTTCCTAAAGTAACCATATGATCCAGACAGCTGGTCTTTCTGAGTCGCACTCTAAATGTGAAATTTGATTGTTTCCCTCTATAATTTCTTACCCTGGGATTCATCTTGGACAATCATTCGCGGTTAAAAACTTTAGCACTGAGAGGCATAACCTTCTGTCCCTCACAAAATGCATGGAAGAAGGTATGAAATACTTGGTCCACTTCTCCAGTGCATCTCTACCTAGATACACCTTGATCCGAGAAAAAGCACTAACTCTGAAACAGAGCGGGGTCATCAACCAAGGCACTGGGACCAAAGACAGAGTGGTTTTGAATGACATTCAGTAGAACCAGCAGCTGGTTGATCATTCAGAAATGTTTATGAGAGCCAGCTGTTTCCAGCTGCTGTCTTGTTTTTTGGGAAACAGCATTTTCTGGTTCCCACAAGCATTGAGAAAGAAAAATGTGATGTATCAAACCACTCTGGGAAGACTGTTGGATTGAGCCGGTATGTTTTAAAGGTAGGGAGAATATTCTCCTTCCCTCCCATTGAAGTTGTTCCTCCGTGCACGAACAGGCTGGGGCTTCTCCTTCTGTGCCACTCTCACCCAGGGACAAAAAAGTGGTCCAGGTCAGCTGTAAGTACATACCAACATTTATGTCCTGTCAAATTAGCTACAGTACATGATAAAGAGCTGAGGCTGGTTGTGTGCCTTTGTCTCAGATTGGCTCTGTATGCGCATGACCAGATGGTCCCTTATACAGCCTAAAGCCTCTGAGTGCAACGTTAACCTGAACAAATCCAAATCTCCCAGACACCCTCCCCTGGCATCAGTGTCTGTGCCCTGTGACCACGATGCGTGACACAAGCTTATTCATCTAATCAAAGACTGGTCACATAGTCACCAGGTCCCAGAGAAAGTATGTTCATAACTATGTCAGCAATATAAGTTAGGACATTGACTTCAGGGGATAGGGAAGGCAAGGCAAGATGGAAGTATTGTTATCCAGTTCAAGTATCAACCTGTAAAATATTTGCATAGGCAACATTCACAGATATTTCCCTCCTGCACACAGACAAAATAGTAAAATTTATGTAATATCTGCTTTTGAACGGGAAAGTTGACAGTGTTTGTTGTTATCTTGGCAATAAATGACTTGTCCATCCAAAGATGTTTTATATAACGCAGTTTACACAGGATGCAGTTTGTGACCAGTTTATTACTTTGTTGTCTGCTTGGGGACTCTGTTATCATCATGAAGCTCAGCATGTGAATGAAGCCCTCTGGCATCACTACTGCATTAATTCCAAAACTATTCTGACAGCAGGACTACCCAAAGATAAAGACTCAAATAACAAAAATGCTAGCATCCTGAGAGCAGGAAACACACTGTGGTTCCTACTCTTTCAAAGGTGATAGCCATGAGCTGCAATGAGAGATTCTGAAGAATAAAGAGACAGCAAAAAGGGACTAGATGCTGGTGCTGAGCACATGTGAAAGCCTTGTAAGCAACATTTGCATGTTTTACCTCACTGACAGAGCATATGGAATAAAGAGATCTGAAAAACGAAACAGGATTGAAAGAAGTCTGATGAATGAGATGGTCAGAAGGATTTGCAGACATCTCATGAGTGAGATGAGCAGGATAAGCGGATATTTTCTGAACAAGCACACTGACATACTTAAGCATGGAACAATCAGGGCACAGAAGTCACGATGGGGAATTGAGTGGCAGAAAGGACCTGGTAATACTGAAGGACAGAGAGAGGAAACGGAAGAGGCAGAAGTAAAGCAGAAAAAGAGGGCGTCTACTGCCATGAGAAAGAAGGTGCAGCTGTGATATGAAGATAATAAAGACTGGGCCCCAAGGGCAGAGAGACTGATCTTTAGGATATCTTGAGAAAGAACAAGAGAAAGCATAATCTACATCTAGAAGAAAGAAGTGGAAGATAGAAAGGACATGAAATTTATGCCAAGTCCTGGACGTTTAGTCACTTTATGGGAGCTATGCCCTTTTAAATAAAGATTGTCAAAGTTGCTTCTGAAGAAGGGATGTTTATAAAGAAACTAAAGAGTAGATAATGTCCTAGATGCTTCAGGATATAAAAGTAAATCCAACAAAATTAACAATCAGTGTAGGTTCAGACTTTAAGGAATGTAAGTCACAAGAAATTTTTTCAAAAATACAAAAAATGTAAAAAATAACATTTACGTCATGACAGCCTCAGCTGGGGATATTAACAGATAACATGGAGAACTAAACTAATTGGCCCAAGGCTGTGTGAAAAACAAAGCTTGATATGGGAATTTGCACTACCTCCCCTTGGTTGAAAGTCAGCATGTTTATCAACTATTAATAGAGAAATACCACTGAGAATTATGCAATTACAGCAAACACTACTTTCTCAGAAGCAAATTATGTTAGTAATGTTTCAGAAGGAATTAATAAATATATTAATCAGTTATACGTCAGGGAAGAAATGAAGCTATTTGAGATTTGTTGGAAAGTAGTGAAGACACTGTACAGAAACAGTACGTACAAGGTAATTTTGGATTGGGCCCTAGTAAGCCAATTGAGTTTATATAGAACAAAAAACCAGAAGTAACTAAACAAAAAAAAAAAAGAAAGAAAGAAAATAAAGCCACAAAAATCAAATTACAAAATTATCTAAGATTCAATAATAAATATTTAAATACTTAACATTCAATATTTAAAACAATTTAGCATAAATAATTTAACAAACAATTTTTTTAAAAAAATTAAGGCTCACTAAACTTGAGAGTAGTTAATGAAATCAACTAGAATATAAAAAATCAGGGAGTTGTATGGGGTAAGTCACAGTTTGTGACTTTAAAAAACCACCAAACTGTTCTATTTGAAGTTGTAGTTAAATCATAGGAAAACTTTGGTAAGGAGGGGGTTTTGATGAAACTGAGTTAAAAGCTAATAAAGAATAGAATATAGGAATAAGAGAGAATCCTCTTATATAACACAAAAAGGTGCAAACTGTTCATGAAAGAAAGCTTATTTTTGGGGCAATAGAATTTCAAGAAAGAAAATTTTGAAGAATCAAATTGAAATGGCCCTTTGAAAGCCCAGCAACCTTTAGAGGAAAGATTTGGAGATGAACAATTTTGCATTTTTTAATAATCTGCAACGTGAGTTTTATAAAGAATAATCTTGGAAAGAGAAAATTATGTATAAACTGATGAAGAACATGTATTAGGGTAGATGTTAGCAGCCATCTAACTATCAGAGGATTGACATGTTGAAACATCCTCCCTGTATTAGGAGGAAGGGATATTTATAAAACGTTTATTAAACATTCATATTTAAACATCCTCCCCACAGGAGAAAAATCGAGTTAAAAATTGGACAGTACAAGCTATAGGATATTGCACTTGGACCTGCTCTAATTGTGATTCCTAAATATCTGACTTTCTTAATATGAAGTGGAATAGCTCTAAGTGGGACCTAAAGTCATCTTTGCCCAGAAAAACTGAATCAGACCACTTCTGTAAGATATAGTTGTAATCCTATTTTGGAAGAGAAGACAACTAAGCATCATATTTGTGAAACAGAGAAGCCCCACCATAAAAGTATTAATCACAGATATTTTCACTGGAGAGTTAAAAGAGGAGAGGGAAAGCAGGGAAGATGGATACAAGAATTACATGTTTTCTCTCTGATTTTCTTAGTCTTTGTGTAGACATCAATTAGTATTTGTCCTCAGAGTAAGGACATTAGGCTTTGATTTGGTGCTAGGACTGAGACAGACTATAACTGCACAGCATTTCTCATGTTGAGTTTCCTCTGGACAGAATTTCCATCAGCTAGGAAAAATCTGTTTCTCAAACATAGATCAGATATGTATTTTGGTATCCAATTTTTCGTCCTCCCAGTTGCAGGCTAGCCATAAAGTAATGCAAAACATGAGTCGGGACAATGTGCTAAATCCTTCAGTATATCTATATATCTGCAGTTTGAGGAAGTTTGCTGTTACAGGTAAAGCTGTATCTGCTCATTGATAATTAAGTTGCCTCTGATTTTACCTGCATTTAGATATTTTTTCTCTTTTAAATAAAAAGTGTCTGATTTCCTTTACCAAATCTGCTTTTGATTTTGGAGTGATAGGAAAGAAAGTCCAAAGAAGACTGCAAGTTTGTTAAAACTATTGGACTGATTGATTGGTGAAATGATAACAAATCCTGATACAAAACAAGCAAAAAAGTTCTGGGGAGTGCATTAGTTTTCTTGTGAGACACTCACAGAGGTAAGAACCAAAAAGTTTAACTCTGCCAAGAAAAACTGGAAAGGAAGGGATTTTTTCCAAGTTGGGAGAGGATAGCTTAGGCTAGGAAAGCTATCGCACCACAGTGTACTAAATAGTCCTGACAGACAACTGGAAAAATGTCTAAGGTCCGAATTTATCAAGGGACTTAAATGTGTAGATACCTTCTTTGACAATGGCTGACTAGACACTTCAAATTATGAGTTAATAACTCAATTGTTTTTCTCAGGGACAATAAACTGAATTTTTTTTTCCAGAACTAGCCTGAAGACAAAAGCCCAGAAAACTGAAGAAGGATCTTTTCTTATTGCTGTGTTTTTATATAATCCATTCTTGCTCATAGCAGAGGAGAACATATCAATGACAATACGCATTATTAAAAAACTTTCTTAGTTTGTGAAAGGAGACAAAAGTTTTGTAAAAAACCCCACATCAACGGCCTTGACATCTAACGTCAGAAGCATTTTTATAGCTGTAAGCAAAGTCACTGGCTACCAAATGTGACACCACTTTCATCAGATACAGTAGGAGAAATCAAAACAAGTTTAAATGAAAGCTCCAAGGATTCTTTCAACTGAAAATAAATGGAGGACAAGCACAGAGGAGTCCACAGTGTATAAAACAACAAATACTTCAAAACTGCTGACAGCAGGGCTGGACTGCTAAGGTGATGAATGCTCAGGAAGCTACACAACTAAAACAAATGCATGTTTTAAGTATCCAAGAGAGACCATACTTTGAGAATAACGTCATGCCATTTCAACCTCTGGCTGCCTGTCTCTAGTATCATCTCAGTGGTGGTAAACTGGTTGATTATAGTCAAGTCCCAAAGACACTAACACCTCGAAAAAAATGCAAGAGGTCTGCATTAAAACTCTGGTCAGCAATATTTCCTGACTTCTTAAACCAATGGTTGAGAATGCAAGCCCAGATTCAGTAATTCCTGGTCCCATTCAGAAGATTATTGTTGTGTGGTAAAGACATCAGACTGAGGGTCTGCATTAGAAATATGTCTTCAGGAATCCCAGAATAAGTTTAATTTGACTGATTGGGGTGACATGTAATACATCTCTTGTTCCAAAGAATCTTTTGACAGTATGACCCTTCTTAGGTCAAGAAAGAAAAAAAAAGAACCCAGAAAGCTTCTAAAGCAACAATATTTTCTTCTTAGTCTGTTTGACAATGAACACATTTATTTATATTACTGAACCTAGGAAGCACTCCAAATTCCAAGTATCCTGTATTCATATTGAGGCAAGATATTGGCATGTCACCCACCTGTCTGCTCCATATTCAAGTCTTTTTTTATAGAAAGGAGTCCTGGACATGTGAGCTCACAGGGATCCCTGGCAGATATCTGAACTAGAGGACCAGAAGAGAGAACCAGGGTTTTCACTGCAGTGAATCCCAGTTGATAAGTCTAGACAATGCACTTTTTTTTTTTCCCAATTGCACATAGTTTTGTAAAACAGGAGAGATTTGATCACTCTATTAGTTCTGCTTCATTTCAGAGACCTCATTCTCACAGGAAATCAAACTGGGGCAGAGGGAGAAGATCTCAGTTGCCATATATTTGGCTGCATTTTCCTGAGATGAGACATAAAATCATCAAAAATTAACTATTCTGCCAAAGTAATTATTTCTCAAATGTCTGAAAAAAATGAATAAGCTGTCTAGGAATATCACGCTTACTCAGAATTTTACAACATGGTAATATGTGTTTACAATTAATTAGCACACTACTGGGGACCTGAGGCCCCCATTTCATCTTGTTTTCCCAGCTTGAAGTTCCCAGAACTCCTGCAAGTAAAATTCTTGAGTCTCATGTATCTTCATTTCCACGTAGATGTGGGATATTTTTCCAAAGGTTATGGTCTTCTCATACTTGCCTATATCTATGTTTTACTTAGATATTGATTTGATTTTTTTAATGTGATAACCTCTTAATCAGCAATGACTAGAAGTTGATTTTAATATAACTACATTCATCAAAGTCATGTAATTTAAAAACTACTTTTCTGTGGTATTAGGGATTCATCTTGATTTCCCATGTGGATTTTTTTCTTTTTTTTTTCTTATAATCTAGTTCTGCTTTATCAAAGTTTGCATACTTCATAAGCAGAAAAAATCCTTATTCAACTTGACTTGACTTGAGATTTATTCCGGCACACTGAAGAGACCTAGCCTATTCTGAAAGATGCTGAACATCTGTACATGTGGCAACTTAACTTTAGGTTCTTGTTCCCCAACCTGGAATCTGTAATCCTTACAGGATCTGGGGGCACCACTGAGACTTTAGTTCACAGCATTTCCTTGCTTGGAGCCATATTAACCAATATGATGTTCTACCCTTTTACACACCACTTGAGGTCAGAAGGAGCCATCTGAGACCGAGATGTGAAACCGAACCACACACGCACACACATACACACACACTCCCTTCCTTTGATCCTAGAATTATGTCCTTCTAAACATTTTAGTCTCCACCAAACACATCAATGAAATAGTTGGAAAATGTTTGAAATATTGGCAGAATTTTTTCTCCTTAACTTCATTTTTGGAAACAACTGAGCTATTTTCAGCAATACCCTTTAAGAATTGCTGAATAAAAATACAAAAAAGCCCAAACACACCATAAATCCTGAATCAGAAGCAAAGGATAAGCATGGAAAATTTGAATCCAAGCAATTAGTTTAACAAAGTTATAAATATCAGTAAGCTGAGGCTTTTACTGTTTCCATTGAGTTAGACAATCTTAATTTAGACATTACTGCTTGCTATGCCTCTAACACAATATTCCACTCCTGCCCTCTCAAAAATGCAAAGGACACAGTTACTGGATTACTCAGCTGATGTTTTCTACTTAAACTCTTTCAGATTCTTCGTGCAGCTAATGTAGAAATACGACTCAGTGTCTGAGTATTGTTCTAATCTGTCTGAGTATTGTTCTAATCTAATGAACATATGAAGTGAAATAATCAGACACTGGCAAGTTCAGGCAGTTTAGACAGTTCACTTTCGAACTACTGTGCAAATAAATCTTTCAAAGTTTAACTTGACTTAAACAATCCAGGGTTTCTATCGCTATTCTTTTTGACCCTCTATGTTCAGTTCTCTTTTTCTTAAAATTCTTTCCAACATTTTCAGTACTTGTTTTTAATGTACTGTTCTTACACAAAACTTGCCAGATACTGTCCTGTGATTTGAAAATGGGTGCCAAACATTATGACTATTTCATATATTTAATGAACTAAAAATTAGGAGGATAGTCTCAATGTTATAATAACCATAACAAAAAGTAACCCACCACTCTCCCCAAAGCATATCTTGCTACCTGATATCTGAGATTCCTAGGTGTCTGTGTCTTCTTAACTTTTCTTCTATGAAGAAGTCATTGTCAAGGCCTGAGTGAGCTATGTTTATGTATCAGAGGAAAACACAGGCTAAAATCTTTCCTAATTTTCACCATCTAATCTTACCAAAATCAATGGGATTATACCAACATGAAACAAAGCAGTATTTATTCACTTGCCCCTGTTCTCTATCAGCCTGTTAGAACAGCAATAGTTCTTTTGATGACTTCTGCGTGTCTTGCATGTTGTATCTTGTATTATCTTTCTCAGCATGTCTTGCAGATTAGTACAAAAGTAGAGAGAAAGGTTAAATAGGAAGTGCTGTATAAATATCCACCACCATCCAAGCATGCCTGAGTTCAGCAGACACTGTTTCTCCCTTGCTGTGCTAGATACAGATTTTGGCAGCCTTGAAAATTTCTAAGAGAAATGTAGCAAGAAAACAATAAATTAAAAACTTCATCAACACCATTTTAATAAATGTATTTTCAAATATGCAGTTTAATCATTCCCAGCTCATTTGTATTATTACTAAGCCAAGGAAAATCATGATAGATTTTTAAAAAATCTATTGTCTTTATTTAGATTGTAAATCTCATTCATGTGCCATTAGCAGATAATAGTTACCGTTAGCTACTGCTAGTGTCTTCTCTGGATCATGCTGGCAGAATATAAGATAAAAGACTTCCAGAGCTGAGAGTTTTCCTGAGATGATCAAAGCACTGCAAAATTTGCTGTTTCACTGTAGCATCTGCAGCTGGGTCATCAATTTCCAAAGCATCTCATGCTGGCTGAGAGGAATAAAAAGAGGCCATTCAAAGATGAGCTGGAAGATACTCCTTTGCCAGAAAAAGCAATAACTGAGCCCCTGAGTGAGGTGGAATATCTGGATACTTCCAAAACTGTAAAAAACATTTCCTCAACTAACCTGAGGCAAGTGTGATATTTCAGCATGTTGGAGCACTGACTGGTCTTTCTCAAATCTAAGATTTCATTCCACAGGACGGTACAGTACTTCATGTTTTGCAGTCAAGGATAAGGATGTTTTTTCTTATCAGGCCAAATAAATTTGGACACGCTTTATTTTAATTTTTTTTTCAGCATGTCTCTACATTTTATCTTCCTCTATTCACACAAAAAGGGCAGAGTGTACCTAAACAAAAATTTATGTATGCATATCCATATATTCAAGTATATATAAACAGAACATATGTATGAAAACACAAAAAATATACCCATGAACAAATATGCACACATATGTGCCTAAAGAAAGAGAGAAAGACATGCAAACACACACATATTTGAGGATCTGCACCTTTGGAGAAAACAGATATAAGTGCAGGATATTTCACTCAATTTATAATTAGCTGGATATAGTGGTATAATCCTGAGGTTTCTATCTGGGTATTTGGTCTAAGTCAAGATTGAAAGTAAATGATGATATAAACAGCCACAATGAAAAAAGCCTGACATAGGATTACTTTGGGAGTAAGTCACTATGACCCAGGCTATTAGAAACTGGTCATAAATAAGAGCTTCTCAACTCCCCCCTTTATTTTTTTTCAAAGGGCACTTAGACTCACAGAATAGCTGCAACAATGGGGCTGACACAAGCCCATTGGACATTGTTGAATGGGATACAGGCCCTGGCCATTTTGTTTTCCCATACCTGGACCAAATTTTCACATTTCAGCCTATAAATATTCATAGCTTGCTGCATATGTATGTTTATCAACTGCTGTTGAATTTTAGAGAGATGTTGTAGCAAGGGTGGCAAAACCTAGGACACTGTCTGTATAATTCAGTATAAGAAATCACTCTGAGCTACATTTTGCTCTCAGGAACAGTGTGACGTCTCTAATTACTGCAAATTTTTGTTTTCCTCCATTCGGTGAAAACCTATACAGTGTAAGGAAGCACAATTCCACTCTTCAGTAATTGAATTTGGCTGATTGGTTACATCAGCCAATATGAAGAAATCTCTAATGAGGAAAGGCTCAAGACAGTCTTTGCTGAGTATCTCCCATGATCAGGTAGTTTTGTTTCCTATATTTTTGAATGTTATGTATCCATGTGTTACCCTGTTTTATGTGAGGTTAATCAGAGAAAAACCACAACTTGTCTGATCTCCTTTACTCATAAATATTAAACCTGTCAGCATTTGCTGTGTGTGATTAAGAAAAAAGAGTCTGTTTCTTATTTTATTTTTTATGAGTTGGGAATCTCCCTCAGATTCACTGGCATGCTGCATGAATCACCAGGACTATTTTTATGCTAGTAATAGTTCTTTTCTAAAAGTTGAACTGGATAAGCTGAGTACTCTTAAACACTGTCCAGCAATTTAACAATGGAGCTAAAGGCTGTAAGAAGAAACTGTAACAGGATACATTTTCTTTTAAAGGCTTGGCACAACATATCCCAAATACATTCAAAATGAAGTCTGAAATACCAAAAAAGGCCACAATGAAGAAAACTCAAAACTCAGTCCCTCAAACTTTTTCTTGCAGATAATTTTGTTGCTGTGGGGTCATGTACCCAGGGGTTCACCTCATGTCTTCTCTACTTTTAACCCCTTACATGTCTTTCTCTCGACACAGCAAGAATCCATTTATATGAGTCAAAACACTATGATTAATGGAACAGCATGACATACAGCATAAGTTCATGGGGCCAAGCAGACCTTTGTTGTAAGTGTGTGTCTTACAGTGCTTCCCAGGGTACAAAAAATGTTCATTAATGAGGGGGAAAGGAATGAGACACTTGCATTTCTCATTATTGTTAGCTTCGTGGCTGTTATTAAGCATAATTGTCTGTCAATGTGCTGAGGTGACTAGGGTATAGATTAATGTTTCTTTTGTTGTGCAAGGTTATGAGAAATGTTGGGATATGGTCTGTTTGAAGGCAAGTCTTCAAGTCATCCAGCATACAGAGAAAAATCTGCTAAGTTCCTGTGGCCTTAGAAAGCAGCTAAAAATTCAGCTCAAAAAGTTCCTCCTTTATAGATTGGAGAATGTGTAATTAAGTCACAGTTTGTGAAAAACAACAAAAACTTCTGGAAAAGAGAATTTGCCCGAGTATTCTCTCTCTTACCAACACCGCCGCTTATAAAGATAACACTTCTAGACTACTATTAGCTTTCATGCAATCAAGAGGAATGAATATACTGTGCTTTGCACCAGGAGGTACTGGTTCATTATGATGGCAGTAAGAAAGGCACTCTGTAAAGTGTATTTTAAATCAGCATTTATTACAGCTAGCACCATAAAGAAAGAGAGGGTGGTATAGATAACCTCACTTCCCTTCAAGTGCTGGAAACCGTGAGTCATGCAGTGCCAAGCAGGCCTCTAATCAGGATGAGGCATGCTGTGCAGAGTCCATTCATGGTAGAGTTACCCTAAAGTAAACAACTCAATTCATCATTTCTACTGTCAAACAAAGAAGATATACTATGTGAACTTGCACTGTGAGCTAAAGGCAAGGAGATGTAGGCGGTGTAATCACTGGCACTGAGTGGCAGCTGCCTCCAAGCTTCTCTGTTATGGTAACTGTCTGAGTTTATTGTAAGGTCAAGGGATGTGAGCATCACAGGATGGGTCTGGAGGCCACAGTGCTGCAAGCACTGCACAGGCCTGCACCTGCTCAGGTTAGCTGTGATGTGGGTCACTGACTCCTCCAGCTACAGTGGTCTTCTGTTCAGCATCACTACACCCAGTTATAAAGGTACACTTGCTTATGCTTCAGGAAAGCATTCACAAGGCTATACAAAATCATGCATATTGAGCAGTTTGGGTGTGAAAGAAAAATCTTGCTATACTTGGAGAGGGTTTTTTTCCCCCCAGTTACTCACAGGTCAAAGCCAGACAAAATATTAGGGCAAGCTTACCAGTTTACTGCTGTTGGAAGAGGTAGTCCTACTTCTCCTTGTTTCATTCCAGATCACTGCATATTTGCTCTCTCACTCATGGGCCTTTCACTAGTTACCTGATAAGCCAGTTCAGTTTATTAACCAGGCAGAAAACTATACACTCCATGCACCTCCCACTCCTCCCAAGTAGCTTTTTAGCAAATTAATGAGTTGAATTGGCTGAAGAGAGAGTCCCCATTAATGAAAGAGCTGGTGTAATATATTAAGTGGAAATTCACTGCTGACACTGAGAAAGCAGAGTGTGGGTTTCTTTTTTTTTAAGCAGCACCCTAATAGATCAACTAACCCCACCTTGCCTGACTGCACTGTAAGCAATCTTCATATCCACCCCCCCTCCCATATTATGTAACTGACGTGAGACCTAAAGATGAATAGAAACACATTTTCATTATCTCAATGTTGCAGTTTACAATATTAAGAATGTAGTATAAGATACCTGTTATATATGCTGTTTTATAACTAGGAACATTTATTTATGCACACTTGCATGAATGCTGTAGTAATGGCACAGTAATATTGCCACCAGGACTACCTAGTAACACTTTTTATTCAGATTTTAAGCAAGATACTAGCAGGTTTTTAAAAAAAACTGAACAGGGTAGCAGTACCTTTTCTGCACATTTTGAAGAAACTTTGACAAGATTTTAGCTTTTTAAAAGTATACAATTACATATTAACCTCCATTTCTATATAAGAAAGGTCCCTTGTATCAACTATCCAAGTCCCAATTGCCATATTTTTCCTTTGTTTCTAAAATACTCAGATTATTAATTTCCTTATCAGCTCCCAGGCTCACTTTACTGAAAACAGATGATTCGGTTAAGAAACCATTAAGAATTTCTTTGTTAAGACAATTTGGAGTCCAAAAACTTTCCCACTGATTTCAGTGGGATATTTTGTTTGCTAGCTTTACAGGAGCTGCATGCATTTTTCGTCTGTGATTACCAGTCCTCTTTCCTTGGCTTACTAAATAGGAGTTTATGAAAATGTTGCTCCTTTGGTCTGCTATCATAATATTCCAGAGAAGCTCATAAAAGCACAGAACAGTTCTTAGCAGGTCAGTACAGCAGCTTAATCCATTGACCGTTTGTGGTAAAAGCCAGGAAAAAAAAAATCTAGCTTTGAGTCAGAGCCTAAATGATTTTTTTAACTTACATTGGGAGTAAAGGTAACAGTGAAACCCACACATGTGTTGTTAATTCAGGGGTCACAGAACGTGCATATGATATCAGGTGTACCTTGAGTGATACAGAGCACCACAGGAGGTAATTAGGTGTGACAGCATCACTTATTCTTTTAATTTTATAATCTGACTATCCATCTCATGTCACTTTACCCCCCCACCTGTCAAGACTCACACTACTGGCTGCCATCTCCATTCCCCAGCAGCTGGAGAAATCCCATATTTATGCCTCTTTCCTACTCAGTGATTTGGCAACATCAGACGTGGCCAGTCTACGAATTCTTTGATATTAGGGCCAGCTGTGCTTGATGAATGGGGTCATGGAGCAGGGAAGAAGCAACAGTACTACTGCCAACATGCATTTCCCTTAATGGAGGTCCCACATTCTAAGAAGTGCTTAGTAGGTGGTACACAGCTGCAGTTCAATGTCACAGCACCCACAGTTTCAATGTAATAGCATCTTCCCTGTCACATTACCCCAGGTGCATCGCTCTCATCATATATAAAGAATAACAGTGGGTCTTGCATATGGGAAGGAAAGAAACATGAGGGGTCTACCTCCCAGAGAAAAGTTTGCTTATTCAAAAGAGTAAGCAGAGGCTCAAACTCCCCATGTGCTGAAGATTCTATTACATGACCTATGAAACCCAATTTCCTTCTTCCAAAGAAAAATGTGGGGATGCTCACAGAATGGGTGAATATTTTGGGTGGCTCTTCAGCCAGGTTCAGACAATTTATGGTAAGTGAGATTCTAACTCAGATAATTACCAAAGTTACTAGCGTTTATGCTAACTAACTGTTATGTGGCGGTGTTACTGGACTGAACCAGCAAGAAAAGGTTTTCAGGGAAAAAAAATATCCTCTGTTAGGCCAACAATTACACACACCTTCAGGGCAAACAAACCAATTTTTAACTTTATACATCAAGAAATTGTAACATCTCTAACACCACAAGATGATAAATCTCCTTGATCTACTTCATGTGCTTCTCTGCTGTGTGCAATGGCTTCTGTCTTATCTTTTTCAGGAAACATGTTTGAGGAGTGATAAATGGAGCGTTAATTGTTCACTGTGAGGATTCACACAGCATTTCATGATTCAAAACACACTGTGGTCAGGTTGCAAACAATGAAAGAGAGGACATGATAGCACAAGCTATACATATGCTTGTCCAGCTTTTAGGATATTTTCGTGTTAGCCTTCTTGAATGCTTTCTTGAAAACTATGTATAAATAAAAGCCAGGTTGCATAAAACAAATACCTAAAGTCCTTGCAGTTCTTTATTTCTGTTCTGTGCAACTCTGTGAATGATGTGGTGTGAGGTGCCTTAGTAAACCAGACCCTTGGAAGGAGAAAGAGATCCTATGACACGGCTGCTTCTAGAAATCTCTCCACAAGATTTCCACCCTAAAACTGTGGTCACATATTTGTCATGTTCCCGTATTTGTCAGGTGTCCATTTCTGTCATGTACTGAACAGTTAATAACCTCTCATAGGTTATCATGAAGATTACACAGATAAAAATCACAAGCACAGACTAAAGTTATCACACAAATCTGTCTTTTATCAGTGTATACAATCAATGTCTACCATAGTCCTAGGAAAATCTAGGAAATACAGAAATGTAATTGTAAAGAAACCATAACATTTCTCAGTTTCTTGGACATTGATGTTGACTACCTGTTACAGTTGTCAGACTAAACTCTTTTTAACTCCTTCCAAAGACAGAAATTTCAAAATGTTCTCAAGAAAAGTGATACATGGTTCACCTGTTCTTACAGTTACAAAGTTTTCTTGGTACCTAGCCTAGAGCTTGCTTGGAGTAAGTTTCTCATACTGACCTCAGTGAACCTGAAAAACAACTCATCACTGTTTCTATAAGGACCACACATTTTCTTAACTGTTGTATTTAATACTTAGCCTTCTTTTCTTAGGCAGAACAAGCTCATCTTATTTCAACTTATCCTTACACATTATCTTTTCTAAATCGTGTCCTTGGATTCTTTCCAATTTATTTGTATTTGAGCCTGACTGCAAAAAGAGTATCTCCATTATGTTCATTCACACAGTCATCATGAATAGATTTCAAAGTGAAAATGTTTTGCTTGAAATATCATGTTAACTTGTACAACTCCTACTTTTTCTCTACTGTTTGCCGTTTATGTGTATTCACATTTGTATTCATTGGTGGGGGGGGGTTGTGTGGTTTTTTTTTCTTTTTTTTTTTTTAATTTATTTTTTTATTTCCAAGTATTTCACCAATTCAGAAAGATCACTTGGAACTGCAATTCAGTCCTGTGTACTTTAATATCTTCTGGTCTCATATTATTCACATATTTTCAAAGTGTGTGCTTTATACCTGATAGACACTAATAATTGTGGAAAGGTACCAGACCTAAACTGGACTCAGTTCACAGGTTCTCCTAATTGACAACAAGTTACTTATGACTTCTCTGTAACATTTATCTTCCCACTTCACAATAGATAAATCACATTTCTTTTGTTTGGACATGACAATATCCCATATGACTATCTAAAAAGAAACCTGCTAAAGTAAGATATACCATACCAATTCTCTCTTTCCATATTCTGGATTAATTACTTTTGTGAGAAGGTAACTAGATTGGTGTTACATGATTTGTTGCAGAAACACTCCGAGCAGCTGCTTCTTATCACTGTGTTACTCTACAGATGCTCTTATACTGCTTGTTTTGTAATGAGTTAAACAAAGTACTTCTCTTAATACCAGAGTTTCACTATTTTATGTTTCCTCAACTACAGCTTTAGTGTTTTTTTAATCTTCTCATATGGTATATCAGCAGAGAAAGAGTATGACAGACATGACACATGGCCAAACACTGCTTGAGTGTAAAAAGTGTTCATATGACATTTTTTAAGCTGTATTTTGGAAGAAAATTATATTTTATAGGCCTCTCAAAGGAAGTATGTTTTCATAAAAGTATAATGGAAATTATAACACGTTAAAAAAATGTTAAGTCCAATTTTGATGAAATTTTGCAAGCATGCAAGTCTTGACTTAAGAAAATTTCTTGAGCTGAAAGATTTCTTGAGCCAAAGATTGCAATTTCTTAGCCTCCAAAACTTCCGCTGACAGCTGGGGAAATTCTGGACTGAGGAAACATGATCAGATGCTTTCTCTAATCTCAAAAGATCAAATGTTTGATTTTGGATTCCATTTTCTTCCTTTAACATAAAAAATAAAAATTTACTTAATGGAAATATATAGAAGTTATTCAGCACAGAAGAATACCTCTAAAATCACATAACTGCTAGGCAAAGGTTGGACAGACAAATGAATAAAAGTGCTTGACTCCTACTTCATTGCCAAATGCTGACTTCAGACTCTTCTACAAGATGTATTATTATTAAAAATTGTATGACTGTTTTCCAAGAACTAATATAAAATTTTTAAAAAGTGCTAAAATTAAGAAAAGGATCTAAAGACATATCTAATCTCTGATATATTCAAGGAAACATAGCCAGCTTAGAAAACACCACATGAGCAATCTAGTTAAAAATCTTACATTCCTTTTTCTTTCTTCATTAACTACTCTCACAAGCAGCTACCTCCCTGCAAGGTAGGCACATGCTTCCCCTTGAGCACTGATTTGGTGATTTAGAGCCCAAGAGTTTAAACCATAAAAAAGAAACTAAGACATAATTAAGTGCTGTTTAGTTAGGCCAGTAACATAACCACAATTTTAATAAATGCTTGTGCACAAGCTACAGATTTTTAGCCTGCCCTGACTTCTAAAATATTTTATAAAATATTCTATCACGTAAATTATACTCCTTGTATCTTCAGCAAGGTCCTTGTCATTTAATTCTACATCCATGTTCTAATAAAATACTTTTTACTTTAAGTAGCTCAGTTCTGTTTACCATTATGATAAGTTCACATTTTGCAATAGCTTACAATTTTCCTAAACTGGATAAATTTGTGGGGCAAGGAAATCTTTGCTTACAGTTTTTGCAAAATGTAAATATTAGCATAACACTTTCTACTATTTTCTGACATGTTTTGGTCAATAGAGAAAATAAAGCTTTTATTCTCATCATATTCTAAAACGTAAGTGTAAGTTTTATGATCAATCAAAACCGTGAGAATTCAGGAATATCTGAGAGTCTCCATATGTTTAAAAGTAAATTAACATTTGCAAAATTCTGACTGGAATAGTTTGTCGACACATGGGCATATTCAGCATCTTGTAGCAACTATTTCTATAGCACAATTGATAAACGTTCATAAAATTATGCACATTCTCCAATAAACCATCCTTGACTGAAGAAAAAGTATAAATATAGGCTGAAATATACATAAGTTTCTATTAATAAATCACTTTTAGAAAGATAAACAATTATACTAACTTGTCTTCCCTAAAACATTTATAAATGAACCCAATATAAATTGGTTCAAATACAAATATGTATAACACTACATTACTACTGCTTTTTTGATCTAACTTCATACTCTTACTGTTTGGAGTTCCCTGTTTAGTCAAAAAAAAACCCCAAAAAACAAAATCACAGTGAATACATTCTTTGGAAAATATTTTTTATTATAAAATGTACAGTATATTGACCTTAATATTATAAAACATAGTAATGTATCAGAGTCTTGTAAAGACCAATAATTTATAAAATGAGACCAAATTCATTGCTACTCTTTCTAGTCTCATAGTCAGATTAAAAAATATATATAAAATATATAATGAATTATTTGACCATAGCATCCTTAGTAGCTGGCAAATGTTTGTTCATATGTTAAGGTAGCTAACCTCTGCATGTATTTTTATAAAATAGATCACTCTCATTTGCTAAGTTAGTCTTTGATTTTGAAGAGCTGATAGAAGCATGAACAGAAAGGTTAGTAATCATATTCTATAAGGCTAGATTATGTAAAGGTGCTGCAGGGTTCAAAGAAAATTATGTTTTACTAAAGCACTTCTATCACTGCAGCTCATTTATTAACAGTTAATACTTCTTTGGTACTTTTAAGGTGCTTGTTAGAACAAGAAATAGTTTTGGACTATTGACAGGAATAGAGTACTTTAGGCCTCAGATGCTATTGGATAGCATGAAAAACCACATTACTCTGTCTTAACAATTTTAAGACCTTTTTCAACTTGTTAGTCTCCTCAGTTCCAGTATGTCTAATGCCTCCTTTTATTGCAGGGACTTACTACCATATTGAGTACAAAAGAAATGCAGATTAATTCCTTTTTTTTCTGCCCTCAGCCTTCCTGGCCTTGCTGCAAGCAGTACTTTCCTCATTGCACTCATTTGGCAGTGACTTGAACACTGGTATCCAGCCAAAGGCATTTGTTTTAGTGTTAGAATATGTGTATGTAGGTTGTTTTCGAATCACTGCCCAGTATATTTTTAGCAATGCATTTATAGAAGCCTGAATCTCTTTGAGTGGACTGCTGGATGACTAATGACCCCTGAGGATGGAGGAATTTGTTTCCATACAGACGGGATTGAGCTCCTGTTGTCAGATGTGATTTATCTGGAAGCTCCCATGTTATTTCTGCTTTAGGAATCCCAATGGCCATGCAGTTCAGTTTGACTGAATTTCCAGGTCTGGCATAAATGATAGGTGCTGGCTCACTGGTGATCCGGGGAGGATAGGCTATCACAATGACAGGCACAGTCATAACAGAAGTGCCATACTCTGATGACACCTTGCACAGGTAAGTGCCCCTGTCAAATACAGAAGCCTCACGCACCGTCAATGAGCCATTCTCCATCAGGGAAAAGCGACCCACAGCCTGGGGGGCATCCATAACCATCCCATTGGGGAGCGTCCAGGAGATCTGCGCCCGCTGGTTTGGCTGGGTGATGCAATGAAGCTGCAGAGTTTCTCCATTGATGATGCTCACCAGGTTGTTATACTGGTTGCTAATTTCTGGCCTGAGTCCCACCTTCAGGAAGACTACTCGTTCCACATAACCTCCTGGGTTTCTGGCTGTACAGCGGTAAGTCCCAGCATCCCCAGCAGACAGGCTGCTGATGTGTAAGATTCCATCCCTCTTGTGGTAAAATCTGTTCAGGCGACTGCCACTCAGCACTTCAGAGCCGTTGGGAAGTATCCAGCTCGTGCTGGGTTTGGGGTTCCCCTGGACTGAGCAGTTCAGGTTGATAGTGTGCCCAGCAATGGCAGTGATCCTTTCACTGACAGGGTCTCTGAAGGAGGGTTTCTCCAAATGGTCTGTGACGAGGAGCTGCACAAGCAGTCTCGCTTCCCCTCCTTCATTCCGCCCAATGCATACGAGCTGCACCGCGTCTGTCTGTCTCACCCCTCTGATGTCCAATGTACCATTGTGATGCACAGTGATCCTGTTCCCATAGTAGGGAGCTGGTAAGATTACTCCTTCTGGGAAAGCCCATAAGACCCGTGGAGCAGGGATGCCTTCAGCTTTGCAGTCAATAAGTTTCCGGCTGTCCCTGATGGCTGTCTCTCTCACAGACGTTATTGCACTGAGATGACCATTGATTCTGGGAGGCTGAACGTCAACATGGATCCAAACGATTTTCCGATCTTCTCCAGCACTGTTTCGTGCTACACAGGTATAGTTACCACTGTCAGATCTTTGGGCCTTTTGGATGAGGAGGGTGCCATCCCTATAGATCTGGTATTTGTCAGATAGGGCAGGAATAGGCCTGTTGGTTGGGGAGAGCCAGGTCACTTTGGGAGTGGGTTCTCCTTTGGCTTCACATGCTACTGTGACAACATCGCCATAGGGTACATTAACAGTGACGTATGTTTTGTTCCTGATGGTTGCAGGCTCAGCCACTACTTTGACCCGCACTTTCATTTCATCCCTCCCAATCTGGTTCTCAGCATAGCAGGTGTAGTCGCCTTCCTCTCTCAATCCGACGTCATTGAAATACAGAGTTCCATTATCAAAGACCACATATCGCTTTGTCCGGCTGCCGCTGTCGTCTGACTGCATGAAGGTGTTGATCATGCTGCCATCTGGGAGACCCCAGGAGATCTCTGGATTTGGCAGACCTGTGGCTACACAGTCAACTTTCAAGTCCCCTCCGTACTTGACCTTGTGGTTATTCTCATTCTTATGTTCTATTTTTGCTGGTTTCATCATCACATTCACTTTGAGGACCACGTAGTCATCCCCTATCTTATTGCGGGCCACACACAAATAGTCTCCTGCATCTTTGTCTGTAACTGAATTAACAACCAAAGTCCCATTGCTGAATACCTTGATTCTAGTCTCCAAGGTACTGTAAGGCAAGAAAAAAGAATGGAACATGAGCTGCAAAATCACATTTTGGGCATTAATTATTGAGTGAAATCAGAAGGGAAAAATCAACAACTCAAACATATTGAAATAAAAGGATAGGAGCATTGCTATTTTTAGATAATTAGATGATCCAAAATGTCCAAGACATTCACCACTAAAAAGAAAATGAAAAAAATAATTCTACCCATTTGTAGAAAACAAATAATTCTGTTGCATTTAATAACTTTAATAGTGTTTTTGATCATTAAACAAACAGTAGATACCAAATTATGATAGTTTTGACTGTTCTGACTGCATGTAAGGTATTCTATAACATTCAAATATGGGATCTCTGAATGACATGATCCACACAAAGCTATATGAAGCATAACTATGCAGTCTGGCACTTGGGTCCTATGCTAAAAACAAATCAAGATGAGGAACTTCCTCTGGCATCGGGTGTAACATATTAAACCTTTATAGAGGAGTGGCAAAGAAGCAAAATGTTGCTAAGACTTGAAACAAAGAAAAAAAATTTCCAAGATGCTAAAAAAGCTATTATTCCTTTCCACTTCACTATGGAATCTGTGTATTGTGGTTAAAACCAATTTCCTCAGTAGCCACAGTTTTCTCCCCCTAAAGAAGATCTCCTGTATTTGAAAAACAGCCCACATAAAGATCATGAGGGAAAATGAAATAAAACCACATTATTTTGTTGCTACCACTATGAGGCATAAAATGAAATCCAGGTTTTGTGCTATCTACAGGCTACCAAAATATATTTTCTGTCAATGTGAAAAAATTATGACTACATTCAGCTGTGAAGAAAGTTGTTCACAATTATGCATTTAAAATGCAGTGCATTTCTCATCTGTTTATAGTGCTCAAGGAATGAGTTATGAATAATTTATAGAGCAGAAACTGTGTTTTCAGCCAAGTCTTAGAATGGTTATCGTAAGCTTGTAGCAATGATATTTTACTTGATATTGCAAACATTGGAGAAGGTATTGTTTTAGGCATTTATATACAACCAGGCTTGCACAGACCTTACTGCGAGGTAACAATTGTTTATACAATGATGTTAAAATGATTCTGCCTATTTAAATAATTATAAGTTGATTTATTTGCCCTGTATTTACTATGTATAATGATTTGCACAAGAAATAAATTTCATTGATCCTATTTCTCCCAGGAAAAATCAGGCACCTGTGCAACTCTATACAGACTAAGAGCATTGGAACAAGCAGTACACAAGTTCTATATCTTTTGCCATTGGACTTTTTACTGCATTTACAAGTGGCTGTAAAAGATAGTGGTAGCTTATCCTAAACACTTGAAGCTAACTTTTTAAGGGTAATACTGCTTTCAAGAAAATTATGCTAAGACATGACATGACTATTTTCTGATAAAATTTCAAATTCTTTCTTAAGGATTGGGTGCCTCATTCAAAACCCACAGAAGTAAAGAATGAAACTTGCACATATATGAGTGGGATTTTGTCTAAGTTCATCTACAGTGTGATTAAGCTGCGACACCTCAAATAGTAATTTACCTGTGTAGGGAATCAATCATCCTTTTGGAAGGCAACCTCCATAATATCCGTGGCCACGGGTCACCAGAAGCACTACAGTCCAGATGCAGGATGCTGCCATACGTTACATCTGTTCTCTGAGGAGAGGTCCCAGTGATCTTAGCATTAGATGCATGCTTCTTCACATGAAGCTGTACTGTTCTCCTGGCAGCTCCCACCATGTTAGCAGCAATGCACTCGTAGATCCCACTGTCCTTGGGGGACACATTGCGAACATACAGAGTTCCATTGGGAAAAACAAATAAATTCCCATTGACAAACTGAGAAGGCCGGATTTGTGTGCCATCAAAGACCACCCAGCGGATGTTGGGAGAAGGTGCTGCTTTGGCAGTGCAGTGGATGTTGATACTGCTACCAAGGGGCAAGGAAATGTTCTCTTGCTTTTCCTGCTGGATGATGGGGGGTAAGGCTGCAATGTGCAGCCTCACTGCAATGCTGTCAGCTCCTGCAGCATTGCTTGCTATGCATTTGTAAACTCCTCGATCCGAAAAAGTTGCTTGCTTGATAGTCAAGGTTCGATTTTCATTAAGCATTATCCTGCTCTCTGTGGTGGTGACTGTCTGCAAAATCTTCCTATCTGGGAAAACCCATGAAATATGTGGGCTTGGAGTCCCACTAGCCTGACATTCCATTGCTATGGTCTCTCCAAAGTAGACCGTGACATCTCGATAGCGGGAGAGTAAAATTTTGGGCTGGTGGGCTACAACTGTGAGCACAACAATCATTTTATCTATGCCATGCAGGTTCTGAGCTGTGCACAAATACTGCCCACGATCCTGAAGTTGAGCGTTTCGGATAAGGAGGGTACCATTTTTCCAGACTTCAAACCTTTGTAACCTGGTGTTGGCTGTCATTGCAGCTCCTGGAAAGGTGAGAAGAAGGAAAGAAATAGAAAGTCAAATTGTTTAAGATGTACACTCTTGCAATGAAAAAGTCTTATGTTTCCCAGGGATACTTTAGGTTTACTCAACACCAATTACAACTTTAGAGAGGGACATGACATCTTCAGACACTCTCCATAGCTCAAACTAGTCTTTGTTTCTGTTATAGAACTAACCATACTAACTTGCAAACACTGACAGCATGAGAATTTTAAGGCTTTATGCTTTAGGATTCCTCTTAAATCTTTATGTAACTTTTCCTTTTGCACATGAAGATGACACACACAACATTACTTAAGGGAGCAGTGTTAACAAACTCATACTCACAAGTGTTGCCATCATAAATTCCAACTGCTGTGACTAATCAAAGTTGGCTGCTATTCATAGCCAAAAATTACTCTTCAAAAAATGAACTCATTAAATGGTAGTAGTTTTCTTTTACTACAAGAAATACTGCAAAGTTATTATTACCTGTAATGATTAATTGCAATTAGTCACATTTTATCTATAATGACTAAAAGTGACAGAAGGTATTCTTCAGTGTTTTGAACTACTCCTATGATCACGCTGAATTTCTATGCAATAACCAAGTATTTGTAGCCTTACAAACCATGTGGAAAAACACATTTCTCTCTGTCTTACCTGTAGATACTTTTGTCCAAGTAATAAAAGGCTTGGGTTCACCAACTGCATCACAAGGGATAAAAGTATCTGTTTCAGCAAGGATGGATATGCTCTGAGAGCCTTTTGTGATAATCTTAGGTCTTTCTCCATGTATCCTGAAATTAGTGGAAGACTGAATTACAGTCGAATTCTGTGGTAAAATGCCTCCCACATAAGGCACAGATGGAAATTTTTGATGACGATGATGGACATTTTTTAAAGGATGATCTGTAGTGGATATCTGTGGTTTTGTGCGCTGAGGGGGAAAGACTGGAGGGGTAATCTTTAAGATCACTGGTGGTAATGTGGTCCTTGTTGCATGTGGCATTGGAGGCAATGGCATAGCTCTAGCTTTCTGCACTGTAATCCCAGTAGGGAAGACCTGAGTGATCTTCTTCTCATTTGTGTCTTTTGGGACAAGTTCACTAGGGACCTCTGGTTTAGGGTGCATACTTAAGTGAGGGAATATCCTTGTTCTGTTGAAAAGGAATGGTATTCTGGAATTGGGATAATAGGGGGTCCCTTGACTTGGTAGTCTCCCTGCTGTGCCTCTGTTATCTGGAACATAGTTATTTCCAAAAAATCTTGAATTAATATTGTATCTGTTCTGACCCTGACTGATGAATGTGCTTTCAGTGAATGGATTTGTTTTGTGAAATGGAGAGGCTTGTGTTGGGGTAGTTGTTTCTCTCTGAGAGGCAAAAGTTTTCTTGTCTTGGATAGTATGTGCTGCGTATGCTGTTATCTCTGGTTTGTTTGTGTAGTGAAGAGGCTGATGTGTTATAAAATAGCGAAACGGACCCTGTGTTACAGGAAGCTTCACTGTGCCTCTTACTGGAATGTGCTTTGGAGGCACAACAGGCAGTCTTTGGTTTAAGCTTGGTATCATTCCAGCAGGTGGATAGGGAAGATTTGGATTTAGCAGTAAACTGTTGTTTGACTTGCTACTATATAACTCTTTGAACTGATCCTCTTTTGACTGTATGCTAATCCTGTTTTGGTTAGAGGAAGGAGTAGGGTGAACACTCTGTCTTGAGTTTATCACCATTTTGTCACCACCTGCTCCAACTTGGTTTTTTTCTGGGAACCTTTCTTGATTGAAGGCATTAGTATCCTTGGTGGTGTAATGAAGAGAAGGATGTGAAGTGCTTGAAATGGAAGGAGGAAGAGTAGCAAGTTTTATAAACGGAATAAAGGCAGTGGATGTAATTGGAGGCTTTTCAGTTGTCTGCAAATGATGAAACATATGTGACACAGCTTCCTTTTTATCCAAGGTAGATGGCTTTGTCCCAGCCTTAAAAGTAATGGATTTCTTTGTCTCTATAACTGGAAAAGTCTGAGTTTCTGCAGTGCTGTAGGAGGAAGACAAAGTAATTATCTCATGTTGCTGAGATGGCTCAGTTTTTGCTGGTGTTTCTGTGGGCTTCCATGGCTCCTTTGAAACTGAGAGGTCCTTAAAAACTTTGACTGTGCCAACAGGAATATTTAAGTCAGTCATAGTGGGATGTATCAGCTGGAACGTTCCAGCAGTCGTTTCATCAACCACAACTTCTGAGTCAAACAGTATAGGTTCTTCCTGAGATTTAGATTTTGTAGATAGTATCAAGCTGTTCCTATGTGCAGAAGTTGTGCTTGATTGTTCTGCCTTACTATCCATAGTTTCAGAATCTGCTTTCATGTCCTTCTCCTCAGATACATTGTCTAATGAGTGGTATGCTGGCACTTCACTTTGCTCTGGTACAAGAGGTACACTTGACTCTTTTGTGGGAAGTGCATCATGTACAATATATGATGTTAAAATTGTGATGGGTGCAGTCACTGGAAGTGCCAAGGTTTCAGGAGTAGTAGGGTGTGTCACATTTTTAGCTTCAGGTGGAGAAGCAGTAGCCCTAAAGGAGGAAGTTGTAACCATGTCTCTGATTTTGGGCATTTTCTCAGCCAGATCAAGAACTAATGAAGGAGTGGATTCCATATGCTCCTCGTTGTTTTTAAGATCAGGACTTTCAAGAGTTGTGGAAGAAGTTCTAGTCACAGCTTCAACTTCAGGTGTCCTTGGAATGACAGGCATTGCCTCAGTGGTTAAAACAACAGGGGGCAAAGGCCTTGGTCTTTGCCGGATTCTGTTTAGCCTCAGCCTCCTTCTCCCATAAGGCCGTTTTCTACCATGCTGAGTAATAAGTGAAGGCGTGGTCTTTCTATATGGAACTGTTGTGGTGGCCACAGTGGTCAGTCTACTGATGGAAGCAGAAGTTTTTATCCTCTCTGCTGTTTTATGAAGAACATTAGCACTATGCAAAATGACCCCCAGATCTGGTTTTGAAGTAGCCAGGCTTCTATGTTCTTGTGCCTGAGAATTGTCTGCATAACTGCTGGACATGCTTTCTTGAGTCACTGTATTCCTGTGGGTCTCGGGTTCTTCCTTGCTCTGGACCCTGATGGATGTGAAAGCAGGAAAACTTGTACTCAAGTCCACCATTTTCATCTGAGCTGTGGATGTTTCTTTGTGCTGGTATCTTGAGTCATTGCTCTCCTCTGTAACAAATGGTGAAGCAGATGAAGAAATGGTAGTAGTACCCAGAGAATCTGTTAGGCTGATCTTGTCCAACTGAGGTGGTGTTAAAATTATGGTGTCAACACTCATTGGGTCCACTTCATTTAACTTCATGCTTGTCTCCAAGACTCTGTGAAGATCCACAGTCTGAGATTCAGCTAGGAGAGTAGCATCAAGTGGTAGCTCAGCAAAAGCAGAATTTTCTTCAGATACAGAAGTTCTATCGGCATTTTCCACTGTGAATGAACTGCTCTGAATATTGGGAATGTTTGTCACAATTTGTCTGGTTAGAGGTTCTTCAGTGAAAGCATGGATATTTTCTTTGAATACAGCTGAATCATCAGTCCTGACATCAAGATGCTGCTTGCCATGGGGTTGCAAAGTTGCAGAGACAGGAGTCAAATATGGACCTGATACAGCAATTCCTACAGTGTCTATACTTGTAGATGTTTCTAAAGCCCTGTGGTTGGAGAATGGTTCAGTTTCTGACCTCATTAATATGGACTGGACTGAAAATGCTTCTGTGTTGTGTGAAACAGTGACTGAAAATGGCTCATCTTCACCCACAGGTGATGCATCAGCAGAAGAGTCTACCACATCCGCTGCTGTCTCTGAAGGTGGAGGGCTGGCTGCCGGATGAGGGACTGGAGTAGTGTTCTGCATGATTGACGGCAGTGCAGTTGTTACAGAAATGGTTGTAGCTGTTGTTGTTCTAGGAAGATTCTTCCCACGGACCTTTGCCAAAATGTCAGCCCAATGCTGTGGATTAATCTGCTTGCTTGCCACATTAATTCTCCTTCGAGATTCAAATACTCTCCGACCTTCTGCAATGTTACTGTTTTGGGTTCTGTCCGTACTTTTCCAGATTTTCATTTTCCTTCTGCCTTTCTTCCCCTTTTTAATTTGACCCTCTGGTACCTGGTCACTTTTTTGTTTAAAAGGTATTTCCCAGTCTTTTAGGTGGTTCTTTCTTCGTAGGAAGTTCTCCACCCCCCCTGCCCCTGATCCCTCTCCATCCTCTACGACCTGCCCTCTTGTTTTTGACAAACGCTTTGAGCCTGGGCGCTTTTTTAGTTTTATTCGTTTAAATGACCTGTCAGACACCATTTTATTTACTGTGACCCTTACAACAAATTGATCTGACCCCTGCACATTGACAGCCACACATCTGTAATGGCCACTATCACTGACATGGCTTCTTGGAATAAATAAAGTACCATTATGCAGCATATAGCCTTTTGAGGAGTTTGATAAATCATTGAGTACCTGACTGTTTGGAAGAATCCAACTCAACTGTGGGTCTGGGCTGGCAACTGCATTGCATGGTAAAACTATTGGCTCTCCAACATTTTTTTCAACTCTCACTACATCTGAATCAGCTGCCTGAATAGCTGGAGGCTGCACTAGAAGTCTGTAAGCCATTATGTCCACATCATCTCTCACTTGGGCGATGCAGTGGTACACACCTCCATCAGTGTAACTCACTGCTTTCATGATTAGTTGGCCGCTACTGAGAATGGAAAACCTACTGTCTTTCTGATTAAATGGTGCCTGTAGTTTAGTTCCATCTGGAAAGAGCCACTGAATGGAGGGGCTCTCAGAAGCTTTCACATTGCAGCTCATCTGACACTCTGACCCTTCTACCGCACTCTGTGCTGCCCTTGTGCTCTGGTTTTGCTCTATCATCACCCAGTTTCTCTGTTGCCTGGTGTTTTTGGTATGAATTGTCTGAGAAAACACAGTAAAAAAAGATAGCACCACTTTTTTCCCTGTACTCTGGCGCCGATTTAATTGGATATTTATAAGAGGTTGCATAACCCAGGAAGGCTCAGCCATTATTTGAGCTTTTACACCTGTGTAGTAAAGAGCATCATAATCTGAGCCTTGCTTGTACTGATAGCTTATTTTAGGCTCCTTTCTGAGCATAATTTCCCTCTCTAACTTGACAGGTACTTCACTGTAATAAGCTATAAGCTTCCATAGTTTTTCATAGTTTTCTCGATTCATGGGACATTCAAAATCCAGTGATATTGTAGCATTTATATCTATCTCCTGAGTCTGGATTTGATTCCACTGAATTTTGGTAGAACCTGTTGGTTTTTTGATTTCACAGTTCAGGTGGACTATATTGCCATGCTCATCAGTCATATTTAGCGCAATGTTCCACGGAGAGGACTGAAGTTCTTCCAGAGGGAGCTCGTAACTGTCACCATCTTCTTCAGGTTGAGTGCTGCTATTTTGCCTCAGTGAGGACTGAATGACAGGCTTCCTACAGGAAATATCCTTCAAGTTTTGAATATCTTCTTTCTGCAGTTGTTTTGGGCTGCTGCACTTAGGACAGAGCTGTCCTCCTTCATAGGCTTTGTCCTTTTTGCATTTTAAAACACCTGCAAGAAAAAAAAAGGAAGAAAGAAAATAAAACAGGAAATAAAAGATAAATAAGCTGAAAAACTCTGTTCTAAAATTAGAGAACTCTCAAAAGTGTGAAATGAACTTCATGAGGAATGCATTATGTCATATGACACATAAAGCAAAACTTTTAGAATGGTAAGTCTTAGTTTTACAGGTGATTGGGCACCTGATTCTCAATCTGACCATGATTTCTTCTGACTTTAATGAGAGGATTGAGTACTCCATCCTTCTGAAACTCAGATTCACTCCCTCCGAATGAAATGCCTAGAAACTGAGGTGTGCATAGCAACATTTTATAAGTCTGTAAAAAACTACTCTGCGTCAAAAAGTCTGCACCTGTACAATGACAGCCTAACCACCTAACTTGTGGATCTAATGTGAAGAGGAGTGGGTCCTTTCAGCTTTCAAAAATGCAGCATTTACTTGAGAAGTGCTGGAGTTCTCACTAAATAACCCAGGAAGCTTTTTATTTTTCTCTATTAATTAACAACAGTATTGGTAATACACAAAACATTCTACTGTAGCTACTGAAATGGGCTGACTAGTTCTTGAATGTACAAGCTATTTATCAGCAGCAAGAAAAACCAAACCAAGTGCCACTTATTCCCTGACTTCTGAAATAACTCTAAACTCTGTAATGATACAAAAAGCCTAATCAGAGAAGGAAAGCTAAACTAGGAAATTATAGCCTTGACTCCTCTCTTCTGTCAATGCCAGAGAGACTCTTGTCTGCAAAGTAAAAGTCATATTTTTATTACATTGTTCTGCTCACTAGAAAGTCAAATGCCACCTTACGTATTTAGTTTGGAAACATATTGCAAATTAAATGTATTCCAGTTATTCTAGGAATAAGTATCATTCTGAGGAATGAGGGATCTTTGAATGAATGAACAATATACTGGTTGTTATAAGGCAAAATGCCAGGAGAAAGGGAAACGCATGGCAAATTTTCATATAGTTTTTTAATTGAAAAGTATATGCTTTGCTAGTCTGACAAATCAATTTTCTTGAAAAGTTCTTACAAATGGAGTATTTAAATGAACAAGTTTATTGCATGTAGATTTAAATAGGATGTTTCAACGATAAGGAAAAACTGGCCCACAATCAACTTGGCAGTGGCCACATTGGTCTGAAGAACTTTAATAATTCTTTCTGTATTATTATTCCCAAAGCAGTTAATGTTATGGTTATATAAAGATACAAAATCTGTCATACATGAAAACGGAATGGATAAATCCTTCATCCTTCCAGTAATCACTACTGTTTTAGTGTAATAAAAATGCTAACAAGCCAACACTGCACAAGGAAGGAAAGTTCATCTAATATTTCATTGTTATAACTTGCAGAGCAACTTAAGCACACTTATTACACATACATGATTTGGATCAAGGAGAGTATGTAAGCTAGTGAAATAAAATATCAAAGTTAGATGCCTCAAGTATCAGTTCAGGCAGGAACATTTGTATTACTCATTCAAGTATCACACACAGACTTAAAAGTATTGTCCAAAACACCCTTAAAAGTACTGTCCTACAGCTAAGTGCAAAATTGCAATGAGTTACATATTCTAAGATGACAAGACCCAGCATAATTCACCATACATGCTACAAATCATTATGTAAACATTGTGACTCCATCACTTATTTGAGACATCTTCAGTTACAATTAAATGCCAATTCCCTCATTATTTTAGCAGCAGCTCCGGTGTAACACCACTCCCTCTGGCCTACTACAGTAAGCACTTAGCTATGGGACACTGCTGAACTGAGATGCCCAAAGTGAAAACTGATGCTCAAAGTCCCCCTCATTTAGTGTATTCATGATAAAGAGGCATTACAAAACTGTCTTTGTTTGCTTCTGCACATGACCAGAAGTGTTCCAGCCTAAGCAGTGTGATATTTGTCTCCTATTGAAGTCTGAATGAAGATAGACTAGTTCTTTTATGAAAAAAAATTGCAGGATTTAAAATACTTAAATAGATTGTAAATACTTGAAAATACTTAAAATAGATTTGCTCCATCATAAAAGGAATTTGTAGTCAATGAAGAAACACAGATAGGTGTGAAGGATGCATACTACATAACAACCTTAATGCTAATAGCATCCAGGTTAGAAGACTTAACCAGGAATTTGTTAACTGAATTCCATTCCTTCCTTAGATAAACACATTCAAATCCAATGTTACCACCTTCCATTAGAGTTTTGTTAGTTGAGGACAATTGCCAGCCCTTGGTCTAAAGTGCACTGCTGTGCAAACGACCACAGTAAAAGGTTATATCTATTTCCTCCTTCTAATTATAAACTTCATTACCACTTTTGCCATTCCAAATGTAATGGCTAACTTCTTTGGTGTTGAATACATATTTTTAGCTAGTGACACACAGCTGCCTTCTTTTTACGCTGTTTTTTAAATATATGCATTTACTGAACATTAACAGAAAGTAATACTGCAGATAGACATGATGGTGTTAGTAATACTCAGGAAATAACAAAACCATCCACACGCAGAACAGGAAAAATAAAATCCAACAATATGAGTTCAATAAACATCAGTAGCTTTTGGTCCTACCTCCAGAAACTTCATTCCATTCAAGAAGCCACTTTAAACTGCAGTCACAGGCCCATGGATTCCCATGAAGGTAAAGATTTTCCAGCAGCGGCATGCCTTGAAACATCCCTGCAGGCAAGGTCCTAAGAGCATTTTCAGATAGGTAGAGATGTCTTACTGTTGACAGTTTGAAATAATCAAGGACCATAAAAGTTGAAAAGGTGTTGGGGTGAAGCTGCTGGAGCAAATTTCCTTCTAAATGGACCAGTCTCAGAGAAGTTAATCCATTAAAAGCATTTGGATGAATAAACTCAATTCTGTTGTGGTCCATGTGCAGTCTCATTAAGCTTGAAAGTCCTTGGAGAGTTTGGCCAGTTATGGCTTTCAATTTATTGTAACTAATTTTGAAAACCTAAAAGAAAAAAAAGGAACCAGAGATTAATTTTTTTTTAATCTAAATCCAAACAAGATAGCAAGTAATCAAGCACAAATTTTACTCCCACATTTGAATCTTTTGCACCACTGAAAAATGATATGCTGGTCAAAGAGGTAGAATAAAACTGAGCGTTAGTTGGCATTATCAAGTATTACATAGGTATAGTTATAGATCTCTCATGTGTTTTGGGGGAAAATGGTATCTTAATCCTAAAAAGGCACTATAAAATACATTTATTTTTGTTTTCTGTTATTCACAGAAGGTAGATTTTTTTAAATTTAGGAAGACCTAAGCATTACCTGTAGAGATACGAGATCTTTCAAAGCACCATTAGGTATATTTTGAATGTCATTTCCATGTATCATGAGCAATTCCAATTTTGTAAGTCCTGCAAAGGAGTTTTCGTATATAGACTGGATACTGTTAAACCTGGAAAAAAAAATCACATGTGCAGTTACATTTTATACACTGACTGTCACAGACTGCAAATGTAAAATTAGAATAACCTAACTTTCAGGAAAAGTTGGAGGCACCTTAATGCATTTTCAAGGGGGCAGAAGTTATTGCAAGATTTTTACAAGGCCAAGTATACTTAGTTCATGTTTACATTAAGATATCTTTTAACTCAATTTGTGGCACTTTAGCCATAATTTAGGAGTGAAAGTAATAAATAGGCATTTTAGTTCTAATAGTTGTATGTTTTTCCATGCAGCTCAGTTTATGGAATGGTAATAGGTTAGTGGCCTGTAGCCAAAACATGATGCTATGGAGCCTGGTAAACTAGACAGGCTGCAGTGTTGCCAAAGCAGCATCTAACAATAAATGAATAAGGATTTGGAGAGTGAACATTAAAAACGGATATCTCCCAAATAGCAGAAGAAGCAGCAAGTCACATCCTGCTTCACTTACTGTTACAACATGTCATTGGTTACACCAATTATCACATAAGATCTAGGAACTGACCTTCCAATTATATAATTTGAGTCTAGAGACTCCTCTTAGATAAGGAATACAGAAAATCTACTTTTTGAAAATAATTTAATTTCACTTTGGACAAGCAAATCAGGATTTGCCAATGTGGAAGCGTTAGGTTTGGTGGCCCAGCTCTACATTTGTGTTTTTCTTATGTATATATGTAACATATTATCTAATCTGGGCATGAAGTCTCTAAACTAAGGACAGAATTTTAAAGATTTCTTCAATTTTTTAATATTTTCTAGAAGGTAAGGTAAGAGACAGTGACAAATTGGAGGAAATATGGAGGAAATACTTTTGGTTCCTCATCATGTTATCTATCTAAAGATTCCTAATCTGCTAAAAATTTAGACTACCGTTCTGATATTTTTAGTCCTTCTGCAGATTAACTAGGCATATAGCAAGCATCCTATTAAAATTCCTTATTTCAAAATCAGAACTTCTAAAAAGTATGAACTCATCTAAATAAAATTTTTTTTCTAAATTATTTCTAAATTATTAGAAAAATAATCTTCACCGCCTAAATATATAGCACTGAAAACAGAAATATGGTAAAAGCTCTCTTTCAGAATGGAACAAGTGCTACAACAGTCAGTTAAGACTGTTTCTTCCTGGGAAAGGACACAACTCAGAAAGTTTCATTTGTAGTGATGAAATACAAGGACAGGAAAGGGCTTTGATGCTACCAGTATCAAATAATGCACTTACAGCCCACCAAACACCTTCGTAACTTACAAGCCTACATCCCATTTTCAAAAGTAATTTAGGGTTAAAATTTACCATAGAATGTTGATGTATGGAGGAGAGTTGCCTGTAGATATGTGTGGGGTTTAATATGGGGGAAGAGGGAAGCATATTTTACTCAAAAATGGCATTAAACTACATATTGCTCTAATATAGACTTACTGAGCACAAGAGCATTTTGAAACTAAAATTAGGCTTTAGGTGGATAAAATGTTGGTAGATAGAAATTTTAACTATGGAGAAGCAAAAAAACCTCAAGGTCCCTACTGTCAGTCACTGCATGATCAGTTGCAGCTTATAGGACTTGAGGTTGTCAGGGTGAGTTCACACTGCTGTAGGGTAGCCCTGGTAACAAGCAGAAGAGGACTGTGACTTCTGCACCATTTCATGTCACAAAATGACCCTACACAGTACTTTTGATGTATGACACCTACCACCTGTCCCTGCCTTCTTGTCTCAAAATCTGACAGATGTGAGTTGGCAATACCCTGGCAGAGGAAAATGAATCTCTCCCCAAAACATTAGTGTCTGCTTATATCTCATTTAGTTCCTTGAAAAAAAAAACCACAGCAACAAACCCACAAATCCAAAGGCAACGGAATAGCTTTGTTTTTACTGTATTCATATAAGATATGCTATATATCTCATTGTAGTATATATGCAACCTGGCTACATTATAGAATTTTACTCCTACTGTGTTTTTTTACATCGAGTATAAAATTCAGCATTTAGCAGAAATCCCATAGTAGGTTTAATTCAATATATTTTATACACTGTAAAAGACTAAAAGTCCTATTTGCCAAAAAAAGAATTCACACCATGGTATAAATATTTATTTGAAATGAATAGTAACTTTTGTTTGAAACATAAAGGCTAAGTTAAAACTCTCTCCATGCCGGCAACTGTAGCATCTGAAATTCAGCATGCCAGCAAGTCCCTACCCATCTCTGCAACTCTACATAAAAAATACACGCAGAGATCCCGATTCGCCACATGTGTGCAAAGCACTCCGGGCTTCCACACCAAGAACATAAAACTGTTTGCTCCAAGCTGCCATACAAACCCGAAGTTGATTCTTTCCACATGTTTAGCGATCCGTGCCGGCACAGCTGCCAGGGAGCGGAAGGTGCAGTGGACCTCGGTGGGCAGGTAGCAGGCGCAGGGTTGGGGGCAGCCCAGGGTGCCCGGTGGCAGCCCCAGCCCCAGCAGCAGCACCATGGACAGAGCTCCAGCTGCCACCCGATACCCCATCTTGTCGCCTCCCCTTGCCTGGCTCCTCCTGGGTTGTTCCGGGGTCGGGGAGAAGACAAGAGAGAAGAAACAATGATTTTTTTTAAAATCTCTTTAAAAAGTTTTATATACCTAGCAATGACCTGCCTTGTCCAGAAGGTCTGTAGACAATCAAGGCCAAGATCAGTTAGAAACGGGTTTTCTTTCTTCCATGTCCCTTTCTACTTCAGCGATAACTCTTCCTCCATAAATCACTTCCACTAAATACCTATTCTAGCAAAGTTAAGCTGTCTTCCTATGGTAATAAATTTCGTAGGCTTATTCTGTACACCAATGATAGTACCCATCTCACCTAAAAACTAGAAAAATTTAAGGGAAGTATCTAGCCCAAGCAAACTGCTGTGGCTCCCTCTACAGTCATTGAAAGAAAAAAAAAACAAACACATATTCACTTGAAGATGAATAATATCAGTTATCTACCTGATCAGATAACTAGAAATAGTACAACTGAGCTTCATGAAGTCCCTACGTGGCAAACTCACCTAGCCTAGCTGCCTAATCTTTAGGCAGGCTACTAACTTTCGGCAGGATAAAATGTGGCTGAATGAATTTCATTCATAATATATATGTGGGAAATGGTATCATTGAGAAAGAAAATGAAAGAAAGAATTCGTTGGTCGTAGATCGAGACTCTGTCATCCTTTGTCGTGCATTACTGTGTGATGTTGGATGTACTCTTAGATTGCAATCTTAACCAAACAGGAATTATGAATGATCAGAACTGATAAAATTGGACAATTTATCTAAAAGTGAAAGCACAGACCTCAGGAAAAGTTTATATTTATAACTGTATCTTGACTATGTATCTTGAACTCAGGTTCAGGTTTTTGGAACTGTGTGTTGAAATCCCATGGAGTCATTTAAAGAGGCAGTGTGCAAATAACAGACAAGAAAACCTAACTGTTACAAACCTCGAGCACTAGTAATTTTTGAAAATAACTTATGTAATGTCTTATTACAGGTTAAGCACCATAATTTTGCAGAAAGGAGTCTGAAACATCCCTATTCTTATTTCTACCACCAGAAGAATTTTAAAGTTTTTCAGATTACAGCCATACAAGAATACAGGCTGCTACAAGCAACAAAAATTTAATATTCCTGCCTTTTTACAACACTGTGACAACGACAGAAAGGTACTCACTTCTACCAGCTATTAATAGCTCCATTAGTTATTTGCTTTTAGCATAAAAGTCAGAATTTCTCAGATCTGTGAGCAACGAGATGCACATATTTATCTTAAGACCATCATGTGCAAATCATTACAGTTCAAAGGAGAGGCTCACTGGGATGAAGAGGTTTTCCAGATATCTGTGGTCAAGTTAATGAGACGTTTAGCATTCTTTACAAGACAAATAGCTTTTAATTTGTTCAAGAATTTTCAGGTGCTGTTTTCCTTATGTTGTCCTTAATGGAAAGTCCCTCAAAAAGCAGCCTACCCGTTTCAATTCCTTTTCAGAGGGGTCCCTTACAGGACGTGTGCACTTAGGTGAAAAGGAAGCTGCACTGACTTGTGAGGGGCTGGAGGAAGGCTGACCAGAGGGACTCACCATGCTTTGTCCGCGTAACACACCAGGGCTGCCGAGAGCAGCCCCTCAGCGCCGCCGCTCCGGGGTCCGGCAGTGAGCGCGGACCGGCTGCCCCACCCGCCCCGACACCAGGGGGCGCTCTCGAGCGCCCCGCCCGCGCCCCCGCCATTGGCTGCCTCCACCTCCAGGCGCCGCGTTCCAGCCAATAGGCTGCGGCCCCGCCCATCGGGGGCGTAGCTAGCCACGGGGCGGGGCCCCCGGGCTCCTGGGGGCGTGGAGGCGCTGGCCAGTCGTGCGCCAGCCGGGCTGTGGGGAGGGGGATACGGGGGAGCCGCACTCCCCCCTGCCTCCGTGTTCCTTTCTGCCGTACCGGAGGACAGATGCTTCCCATTAGGGAAGAATGTCCCTGCCGGGCCGGGCGACGGGAGCGGACGGGCTGAGGGCGGGCGCCGACACACGGCGGCACGGCCCGCGGGACGCCCGACCGCCGCCAGCCGGGCGGCCCCGCAGCCCACCCGCTCCGCCGCTCCTCCGCAGTCCTGCGGGGGAACCCCGAAACCCACCCCAGGGCACCCCGACCGGCCGTGCGCTGCCCCTTACCTGCGGCCGGGCGCGGCGGTCCGGGCAGGCGCCGCCCGATGCTCCAGTGGGCTGCGGGCGTCCGGTGGCGCGGGGCCGGCGCTCACCTGGTCCCCGGCCTCCCCTCCGGCACCGGCCCGCCGAGGCTCATCGCTGCCCGCGGCGGCCCGCCCCGACGCCGCTTTAGGACTCCTCATAGCCCGTCATCCTGCGGGATCCGCCGCCGTGACTGAGTCCCCCGAACAAGCATAAGCGATGCGCGGCAGCCGGGCAGGCACCGCCGGGGGCTGTTTTTTACTGGCTGCTCTTGGGTTCGAGCCTCGCCTTCTCTGGGTGTCCCCCGCCGCCGCCGCAAGTCGGGGCGCCGCAATCCCTCAGCCCCGGCGGGAGCCCAGCGCGTCGCTCCGGGACCTCCGCAGGGCTGCGGGCAGGCGGGCGATGCCGGCGGGTCCCCGCCGCCGGACGGGCTGCCTGGGCGCGCAGGTCCTCCCGCGACGGCAGCCGCCCGGAGCGGGCATGGGGACGAGGAGCGCGGGGCGCCGGGACTCCGCCGCTCCGCCCGGACTCCGCCGCTCCGCCCGCCTCCCCGCGCCGGGCGCTGTGCAAGGGAGGGCGCGGCGCAGCGGCTCCTCTTGCAGGGTGGGCGGCCCCTCCGGGGAGGGGGGGCGGCTGCGGGCGGGCCCGCGCCGGGGGGCGGAGGGCGGTGGGTGAAGGAGGCTCCGGAGCCGGCGGAGTGGGGGGCCGCGGGAAGCCGAGGCCACGCGTGAGTCCGGGCCCTGAAGCTGACGGAAAGTTTGTCTCTGGGACCTGGCAGATCCAGCACTCTCGAAACGCTCAGATGTACATACGCACCTGGTCTGCTCACACAGACACACACAGAGTCCAGTACACAATCCCAAAACTTGACCAACTAGTCCGGGTTTCTTCCTATCCTGATAGTGATATAGTGTTTAAAGACATAGTTTAGTGGTGGACTTGGCAGTGCTGGGTTAATGGTTGGACTCGATGATCATAGAGGTCTTTGATGCTGGTGTCCCATCACAACACAAAGAACCAACCTCACATCAATCCTTATACATCATACTGGCACACTTCTGCTGCAGAGACCTGTATCCTGTCTGTATGTGGGCATTTGATCTACATCACACTCGAGGAGAGACATTCCAATAAATGCATGTGAACAGAAAATCTTGGAACTGGAATGGAGAGGAAACTACGATACAGGAAAAGGCAGCAACCATTAATACTGAACCAAACTGAATGTAGACTGTCATGAATTGCCTTTTGCTTTTAAAAGCCACAAGAGAAGCAAACTCTAGTATTAAATCATTAACATCCCTGTCCTCAGTTTCCTTCCTGTATTAGCAATTTTTTCAGTACACAAAAGTAAGCCTACTTCTGGACCAGTGAGAAATTCATCATTCAGAAGACCATGCTCTATTATCTAGTTAGTTCCACTGTGTGGTTTTTGGATATGCACAGTTTTCTGTTCTCTAGATAGCCAACGTGGCAGTTACCCTCATCTATTCTAGAAAAACAAAGAACTCAGTCTTTCAAGACACATTTCAAGACAACTATTTCAGAAGAGTTGCAGAAATCAGCGTAGATGCATCTTAAGTTGTAAGAATGCCTCTGAGTTTTGGTGTGGAGCTTTTAAATTCCATCCCACAGTAAGTAAATATGACAAACAGCATTATGTTCTAGACTTTAAAGCTGTGGCAAGTAAATCATCACCAAATTAACAGAAATAAGGAGAATCTTAATGAGCGGACCATTTTTGGCTTTGAAATCTGTAAGAAGTGTGATCAAAAAGGTTGCAGGAGGAAATATCTACAACTGTTATCAAGAAGCTAACAGTGAGCATCAGAATCTGGACAAGTCATATCTTCCAAATGCATTAATAAAGATTCACTTTCAGAAAAAAAAGCTCATTATCCATGCTTCCGGCTGCAGAACTTTTTTTGTGTAATGATGAGCAGCCCAGCCCCACACAGCCACTCCTTCACTCCCCCAAATTGAGATGGGGAGAGAATTGGAAGGGTAAAAGTTAGAAAACTCATGTGTTGAGATAAAGACAGTTTGATAGGTGAAGCAAAAGCCGCATGCACATGCAAAGAAAAACAAGGAATTTATTGCTGCTTTCCATGGGCAGGTAGGTGTTCTGCCACCTCCAGCAAAGCCAGGCTCCATGATTTGTAACTGTGACTTGTGAAGGCAAAGGTTATCACTCAAAACGTCCTTGCCTTCCTCCTTCTTCTCCCAGCTTTATATGCTAAGCATGACACCATGTGGTGTGGGATATCCCTTGGATCATTTGGAATCAGCTGTCCCAGCTGTGTCCCCTTCCAACTTGTTGTGCACCCTTAGCCTGCTCTCTGGGTGGGACAGTGTGAGAAGCACAAAACACCCTAACATTGCACAAGCCTTGCTCAGCATTAGATGAAACATCCTTGTTTTATCCACACTATTTTGGTCACAAATTCAAAACACAGCACCATATAAGCTGTGTTTAAATAAATGCGAGAAATATTTCAGTGGCATTTAAAAATAACATCACTAACATGATGTTCACTATCTTCAACGTACATATTTTTTTCAGACAAGCAAATGCCAATACCAACCCATATTGTTGTATCCATCATATATTAACAGTAAATACATCAACAGTTCACAAGTTAAAATCACAATACATTGACAACAAAACATATCCAGCTCTAATATATATGTTTATCCTATTGCAAAGGATTTTTTTGTTTGTTTTTTTTTTTATGGAATCCATTTGGGTGCGGTTAGAAAATTACGGGAACGAAAAGTATTAAGGACAGGATTTTTTAAATTGATGTGTAGCAGATATAATTAGGGACTTAGATGGTCCATGATATGGAACTTATAGATGCTATGTAGGCTTGGGCAACCCTGTGGTCACAGTATTTTTTGTAGTTTGAGGTTTCAGTTATATTTCAAGAGACATTTACTGGTGTCTAGATTGACAGCTGCTGTACATCAGTATAATTTCTCTGATGGCAATCAAGGGATGCTAGGTCGTCTGGTAGATGTTGAAGCATATTGTTGGAAAATGTCTTTACAAATTGGTTAAAGTTTTTACACAGTGGATAGGGACAGGTAGAGCAAATAAATGGTAAAGACAATCATCCATGTCACTGATATTTGCCATTTCAGCTGTGGTACCTGCTGCTTACATAGTGTTTACAAAGTAGAAGAAAAATATTTCAAAGGAACAAAGCAGACCAGGTAGAAATACTTGAACTGTAGAGAGCACCAAGTAAGTTTCTGATGCAGCCATTTCTGAAAGTTACCCTGAAGTTAAAAGGCTGATCACATGAACAAGAATCTGTTTGTTATAGGAAGGTGATGGCGGCAAAATAATTACATGCATTTTGACAGGACTAGGAGGCAGTTAAGTGTAAGTCAAGCATGACAGTTTGAGAAAGGTTATTATTAGAGAGAGCTGTCTTTCTTATTTTCACTGTCCTTCACTAACTGTGAAATGCCTTGACTCTGGATTGGCACTGTTTGAGGGAAACTGCCATCACTATAACCGTCCTGTCCTTGCAGTTAATTAGCTCACAGCTTAAGTTACCTTCTGCCTTCAGTAAAAGCCAACATCAAAGCAGAGTTTTGGCAACCTGTTTTAGCATGACTGCTCTCTCAGAAATTAAGTTTTGGTTTTTCTGGGAACCAGTTATCTGTTCACTGCAGCTGCAGCGCCAGTATATTGCTGCCCTTTGCAAGGGCTCTTCTCTATACCCTCCTTCAGGCAACTTATCTCCTCCTTGCCTTTAGGTTTTCCTGTTTGGGGTTGTTTTTCCTCAATTAGATATTCTTAATGTCTTTAAGCTGAAAGAGGGTAGATTTAGATTGGGTATTAGGAAGAAATTCTTTACTGCAAGTGTGATGATGCACTGGAACAGGTAGCCCAGAGAAGTTGTTGATGTTCCATCACTGAAAGTGTTCAAGGCACAACAACCCTATACAGCACTACAGACATGGGGAAGAGGGGCTGGAAAGCTATCCAGTGGAAAAGGGCCTGGGGGTGTTGGTTGTCAGCCGGCTAAACATGAGCCAGCAGTGTGCCAAGGTGGCCAATGGCACTGTATCAAAAATAACGTGGCCAACAGGACTGGAGTAATGATTTTCCCTCTGTACTTAGCACTGCTGAGGCCACATCTCAAGTGCTGTGTCCAGTTCTGGATCTCTCACTTCAAGAAAGACACTGAGGTACTGGAGTGTGTCAAAGGGCATAAAGCTGATGAAGGGTCTAGAGAGTAAGTCGTATGAGAAAGCTGGTGTTGTTTAAGTCAGAGAAAAGGAGGCTCAGGGGAGACTTTATCACTCTGTACATTTACCTGAAAGGAGGTTGTAGCAAGGTGGAGGTTGGCTGCTTCTCCAAGGCAACTAGTGAGAGGACAAGATGAAATGGCCTCAAGCTGTGACCGGGGAGGTTCAGGTTGGACATCACAAGGAATTTCTCTGCTGAAAGGGTGGTTAAGCATTGGAATAGGCTCCCCATCAAAGTGGTGGAAGTATTCAAGAAATTATTGGATGTGGCACTTAGTGCTATGGTTTAGTTGGCATGGTGGTGTTTGGTCAAAGGTTGGATGATCTCTATGATCTTAGAGGTCTTCAACCTTAATGAATTCTATGATTCTAAGGACAACTTGTATGGGACTCTGAGTAAAGTGGTCTAGTGAAAGGTGTTCCTGCCCATGGTAGGGGGGTTGGAACTAGATGATCTTTAAGGTCCCTTCCAACCCAACTCATTCTGTTATTCTATGATTCTTCTTGCCCAAGCTTCTGTTTCCTGGTTTGTCAAAGTGTGCTGTTTAATCCCATGGTCCTTGCTGAAAGAATAGCTGCATGTGGAATTAAACTTCCAGCCTTCTCTCCTCCCCTATTAATTCTATCCAGTGCCATCCAACTCACATCAATGAGTTGAGTTTCTCTCTCAGTTTCTCTTTTGTCCAGCAGCCTCATGCAGGAAGGAGGGAGAGGACTGAGATTCTGTTTATTAAACAAGGCAGATTTTTTAAAGTTAAAACTGATTTTTTTAAAATTTGCTATGCAGCAACAAAGAGAGGAATAGACCATCACAGTCCTGCTGATGAGTATACCTGATGGTCAGGTTGACCTTCCTGACAGTTATCTCCTAATGAGTGGAAACATGGAGCCCAGAAGACTGAAATCCCATAAGTGGTACACATGTGAAAAAGCAGCAGTTTTTACATTCCTTCTGTTGGAGCTGGTAATAAATTAACTCGCACTTTTACCACTGGGTAGCAAATTGGGAATAAATTTCTCCAGATGAATTAGGACCTTGTTTAACTTCCAGCAGAAAAATGAGGAGTTCTAGAAAAAGTTGATGGACTGCATTCAACTTTATGATGCAGAAAAACAAACTGTTAACTTACAGAAATAATACCAATGTGCTGTTGTGACTTGTTCACTACTTGTCTTCAGGCACTGAGTGTTTATATTGGGAGAGTATGCTAACTCTACTGCCAGTGCCAGTGTTTCCTTTATTTACTTTTGATATTTTGCGTGTTTGAACTATGATGCCTGACAAGTTATATCACAAACTAATTAGAGTAAATGATAATTAACAAGAAATGGAGAAAAAATGATGGTCAGCAGTGTGTGAGGGAAAGCAATGATAGGCCAAGGCTCAATGAGGTATGCAGAAAACAGGCAACAGAGAAGGCAGGGAGTTAGATGGTGTAAGGGGTCTTCCACAGCCTTGGTGGGCCCTCAGCTGCCATCAGCAAAACACAAGTGTTTCTTGTGCCAGTGCAAACAAAGATGTCACATGACTGTCCATGCTTCCAGTGCCTTTGGGCATGTCTGGTGGGTGGCTGGAGCCCACTAGCTGTGTCTGCATGGCAGCTCCAGACGGGGATTGTGTAGCTGTGTTAGCTTGATCCCATGTCTGCCTTTTGCAGAGTTTGTTTGCTTGAGCACAGCGCTGCGCTAACACTTCTGCCCATCACGTACCTCCGGATTGACTTGTATCCGGAGACTTTTGAGCACAGGACAGACAAGTGTTGTATACACTGCCGCAGCTACACAGGGCTCTTTGATTTCCCTCAAACCAGTGTAGCCCATTTGTACCTGGTTTAACTGAGGAGTGACTTGGATGAAAACCTGTGGGGCAAGTTCATTTCTCTTGTTACCTTGAGAGATGCAGTGTTGCTTTACCTTTGTGTTGTAAATGACAAAGCAAAAGGACAGTAAATGGTGTAGCCTCTTAAAGTATCAATAGATGAAGGTATAAAGAGGTACTGTGATTAAAAGGATGAATGAAGGAATCTGCTGCAATCTATAATGACAGATACCACTAGAAGAAGTATGTTTAGTTTCCTCTGACTGTACATTGTTATATCTTTTTTCCTCTCATTTTATTTCTAGTCTCCCAGTGAAATGTTGTGAAGAGGAAGTTTTTCTTTCAACTGCATAGCATACTTCTATCAGACTGTTAAAAACCTGGGAGTAATAACATGGAAACAGTTGACAGGCGTTTTCTATGCCACTTCCAAATCTATGAAATGAAGTATAACAGAGCCAGATTATCTTCTTTATGTTGTCAGCTAAAGAATTAAACAAGGAAAGAAAATTTTTTCTTTCTTAAAAAAAAAAAACCTAGCTGAAATAAAAGAAGTGATAAGAACTTTACTTCATTTGCTTTCCTTCCTTAGCCAAGAGGTCAACTTTATTGAAGTATTAAAAAAAAAAAGAAGAAAGAATGCAAGAAGCATCTGTAGCAGTGGGCACTAAACATTCTCCACATAAGTGTCCTTCACTTTGCTGGGGTGACTGTGGTTTGCACTATATTATTTGACATTGAAAATTATGAAAAGTTCCTCCACTTCCTCAGTTTTAACCTTTTCAGCCAGCATTGTTCAGTTTATATAGAAGAACAACATTTCAAGTTGAAGAACAAATTCTGCCCTTCTAATAATGCTGCGAAACTGTGTTCAGCTGTGCAAGTCCCTTCTACTGCTGCAACTTAGACCCAAGTACTTGGCTCTACAGTGGGCTTCCCTTTAAACACCAACACTTGCTGACAATTTTCTTGATGCACACTTGAAACACACTGCAATCTGCAGTCACTTCTTGTTACCTCGCTTAGAAGCACATATGACTCTTTGGTCAATGAACTTAGCCTCCTAATAACACAGGCTATCATGATGTACAATCTTTTCCAGAAACTTAATGAGGTCCTTCGGAACAATAATCAGAGATATTCCCCTCTTTCATCGGACAGCTATTCCAGCATATAAAGTTAGAAACCATTTTCCAGCTCCCATTTTTTATCCATCCCTACTTTTGGAAACACTCCCTTGATTTAAACAAGTGTTTCTCCTACCCCTTTTAGTATTCTCACACTGAGTATATCTGTGTCAAAAACTAACAGAGAAACACTTCAGAGTTGTTGGATTTTACTTAGTTGAAAGGCAAGCCTTAAATCCTGAACTGGATGCCCAGGTGAATTGACACAATGTATTTTAGGACTAAGAAGTAGGCTTTGTATGGTTGGTGCTAAGTAATTAACAACACTCTAATGAGCAGAAACCCTGGAGAAATGACTGAGAAATCATGAGATGTGTCCTGCTCCATCTTTTAAAGATTCCTATAGGCCATATTCCTATATCAAGTTGTCTATTTAATGCCCTCTGTAGGAACTGAACTGGAGGCACCAAAAGCAATTTTCTGTTTTAGAATTTAAATGATTTTATCAATGAACAGCTTTTTTTCTTTACTCGTGTATAGTTTTACAAAATGAACAGTTGTAATTGTTTTGTATGTGAGCTGTGTAAGTAGCATAAGAACATGTGATCAAAGAGAAAAGATGTTTTCCTAATGCTCAGCATGTCAGGGCAGATAAGTGCAGGTTTAGATTATGTTTTACCATATCTTATTCAGTTTTGTGATGTTTGTAGTAGTGCAGCATTAGACAGATCTGCGTGATATGAATGGCTAAACAAAATCCAGTGGACAAAAGTATTAGAAATCAGAGCTTTTGCTCTGATAAGTAGACAGCAAGATCTAGGCTTTCTCCTATAATATAGCCCAAATGACACTTAGAGGCCATATCTAGGAGGGAAGTAAATCTATCAGCACAGATGTAGAGTTGAATTGAAAGTACTACATTGCTCTATTTGGAAATATGTTCTGAAAAATAGAAGATAAATGCATTTTTTCCTACTGAAAAGGTAGGTACATTTAGAAATATTTCTTGCTTATAACTACCACTTTCTTATATTTTCCTCAAGGAAAAAGAAAATATACCTTCACTATATTTACACTACAGAAGTTTTCAACATTGATTGGTACAGACTTACATTTAGAACATCTGAGCTTTATGGTGCTTCCATTGAATCCAGATGCAGGGACTTGGCCTTGCTTTTGTAATTGTTTCCTTTATAAACCTAAACCCCGATTTCAGAGTTCAGAATCTTGTTATAGAAAATGCTTCCGGAATACAATTTGTCGTTTAAGATATCAGTCAAGGAACACTTTTTACTAGTTTAATTTCAATGTGGCTTTTTGAACTTACAGATATGTCTTGAGAGTTTTATCCCTGCTTTCAGATATTGTTAAGACTTATAATACCTTTGACTAGCAAATGGAAATCATCACACGGTGTTGTGAAATGATAGAATCATCTTGAGCTAAAAATACCATAAAACCTGTAAGTGGTCACTTGAGTTTTTTCCTAGATAGTAAGAGAGTAGTTCATAGTAGGCTTACACTAAGGATAAATTGCAGCCTCACAATGCTCAAGTGAACATGTTTTCATGCAAAGAAAGGGAGGAGTATCCAGCTTCCTCAGGCATAGCAGCTACACTGTGAACAGTTAACAAGATAAGCTGCTGATTCCTGTTATAGAGTGAAATATTGGCTTCTGTTGTTTTGGGCTCATTACACATAAACTGAGCTAACCCCAGCAGGCTTCTCTTGTGTCAGCTTGTTTGAAGACCGCATGAAGAATAACTTCCCAACACTTGAGAAATGTGAAAATTTTGTCAAAAACTCTGCCCAAGTTCTTTTATGTATTCCAGTGTCTAAACAACCCAGGGGCACCGAACTGGCCGTTTGCCAAGGGTGCAAAATTAGCCCTACAGAGAATGAGGACAGGCCTGTTTTAATCACAATCTTTCCTCTTTATAGGGGTAGTTAAGTAAGATGGTAAAGCCCACTTGGCCTGCTGAATTGCTTCCTCCTGGCACATACTAAGTTGCACCTGGAGCAAAGAAGGAGCTTTCTGGTATTTTATAACCTCTAGCTACTGAAACAATAATAGAAAAATGCTTTTAAGTCATCTTACTGAGTGTGGCTGACCAATAAACTCTTAAAATGAGAGAAGGCTCAGAGAAGATGGGAAGGATGATGTGACTGTGAAGCTCAGTGAATAATGCAGGCTGAGATTGACCTCAGCTGTTGCAAAGAAGCTGATTTTATCTCATGACAAAAGAGGACTGGAGGGTGACCTTTGGTTTAGATAAGCAGCTATCAACAGTGGAGTGGATCAAGCTCCCTGAGTTCCTTAAAAGAGCGTGAATGACTTCCTGAGTTAGGCAGGCCAGCATGGGGGCAGTGAATCCATAGCTCAGCCAAACATATAAAACTAGACAAACAAAAGAACTCTGAAGAGAGAAATGGATTTGAGCTGGCTTCAACCCACTTATTCCTTCACAGCAGCTGGGGATGCCTGGTGTCATGGCAGTAAGCATGAGACTGGTAAGGGAAATCACACCAGTGTTGTGCTTGAACTGTATGGTCTTCAGTACATTTTTGTATCACTCTGCTGAATCAGAAATCTCATGTAACACCAACTGTTTTCAAGTAAGTAAATTTGATATTAAACATTACAGCCTCTGTGTATGGAATTTCTAAAAGAACCTGGACAGTATGATGAAGCGCTGGAAGAGGTTTTTCAGAAAGGTTGTGGAGTGTCCTTCGCTGCAGATATCCAAGTCTATAGAATTTGTTCAGGCAAATTCTAATCTAAAAAGATTGGTAAAAGAGACAGTGAAGAGTCAAACACAGAATGAACAGAGTATAAAACCTGAGTACATTCTGATTTTAAACTCACCAAATTGGGAAAAGAGGACAGGAGAACAGGACAAAGATTTGTACAGGGGCAGGACACTGAGTGTCCATATGGTTTCGCACTGTAGCATGAAAACAGCATTCAGACTGCCTGGAAATTTTTAGGGGAATATTGCTTCTCTGGAAAATGTTGATTTGCTGAAACTGTTTGCAGGAATGTAGACATGTCTGACGGATTAAAATCTTCCTCCCTGGCTCCTTAGCAGAGCCTCTCCTCCAAGCTACAAGATCATCAGCAGATTGCCTGGAGGAATATTTCTGAGCCAAGAACCTGGAAGCCTTGAGAGGCCTGATCTCCCCAACCTTCTTGGCTTCTTGCAGCTCACTTTACAGTATGTCAGGTTTTTTGATTCTGGGGATTCTCAGAGCTGTTAAGGCTCCAAAGCTCCCCAGGCCTATGGAAGTCCACCTGTAATATAAAGCTTTTGGCTACTCTAGTTTGGTACTGGAAAAGCTATGAAAAAAATCAGTATTTTTTCTTGGACTTATAAGTCCATTTCTTTGGCATATCAACAGATATGGTTCAGCAGTTATAAAACCAGTGTTTTCATATTGTAGCAGCGCTAGGTGAAACTTCTCTGTAGGGTCCCTGTTGCTTGACTCTTTATTCAGAAATAAGACTAAAACTTTCAGTTTAGGAGAACAAGTTTAATGCTATTCAGTGAATTATAAAACAGAACTGAAAAGTCAGATTGCCATGTTTAGAACACTTAAAATATTTTTGGGATATGGAAAAGATCACTCATTCCCTACTTCCAGGTCCTCATCCTGTGCAACTGACAGTCCTGAGAAAAGAGTAAAAATCAAAACCTAACCCTAAGTAATTAAGAGCATCATAAAATATTTTAGTTTGAATAATCTCCACTGTGGATTCCTTAATCTTAAAACTTCTTTCCATTACCACTGCATTGTAGAAGTCAAACCTGATTAGCATCATGCCTTGGTCTTACTTATTACTCAAAATGTAAGAAGCTTGAGTGTCACGACTTTTTTTTTAACTTTTACAGATTTCTGAACATTTGCTGGTGAAATCTTGTCCCCATTAAAGTCAACAAAAAATTAATTATGGCTTCAATACAGCCAGAATCACCTCACTTTAATAGGGATTTGTGGTTGTTATGACAGAATAACTCCCTTCTGGTTTTGTCTTGTTTTTCATCTTTTTTAAAAAAAAAAAAAAAATAAAAGGAATATGGTTCAGATTTAATTGGCAAGACTAAGCTTGTCAACAAACCCAGATTTGTGAAATATCTGTTCAATGATCTCTCTGTGGATCTTTTCTATTGCTTAATGCTGCAGTGTGCTCATATGTGTAATGCACTGAGGGATTAAATTTAGCATTTAGTACAGATGTATATAATATGAGTGATCAGATGGATCCAGTCTCTTTTTCTCTCTAGTTAGGTAGAGATTCATGTTTTTAGGAAATGTATGTTGTCTGAGAGGAAACTAGGCAATGGAGAAGTCTAGGGGAAGGGAGGAAGCTGCTTTCGAACACATACACAGGAACAGACAAATGACAGGGGTGCAGACGTGATTTTTTAAAAACATTTAATGCTCTTTTTCCAGTGAATGGCAGCATGGGAAAGATGAAGAGACCATAAATTTAATGGAAGCCAAATATAAGCTGAGTATCATGAATTGTGAACTTGAAGGATGTCACTGTGTATTTATTGAACATTGCTGAAACTTATGGAAGAACTGAATCATCTTGGAATACATCAAGTAGTTACTTTCCCGTGGTTTTCTGTTGAATGACATATATCACACTGGAAGTTTGTGTTCTCTCTTCCACGGTACCCACTTTTGACAGCACTTGGTCTATGATGTAAAACAAAAGAAATTTGTAATTTCTTTTCCAATCTAGACTCACCTTCCCTGTGATATTTACATGCAAGCACCTAGCTTAGATTGCTCTCCAATATAGTGATGACCAGAAGTGTGAACAACCTCTTCTGTGTCCCATGCACGCTTGGCACCTTAAAGCAGTGGATCAAAGTTTTTTTCTTGTGTTGCAAGTACACTGGGTCTGGGAACAGTGGGCCACACAGTAATGCATTGCATCAGCAGATTTCCAAAGTCTCCTTTTCCCGTGCACGGTCTGGGTGCTCTGAGCCCCTGCTCCAGTGGAGCATCACCTAAACGTGTTTTGAAATGGATGGGTGCCAGGTCTTGGCATAGTTGTCCTTAATCTTAAAACTTCTTTTCATTTAACCCTGTAGACAAAGCTCTGGTGTTCTGTTGCATTTAAATACTAGTCGTGGTAAGAATTTACATTATATGCATTAGATATTCCATTTTGTTTTAAACAAATTACTTACCTTTCTTTATGACATGTTTTAGATCTTAGCTGGCCTTAAAAGCTACACAGAACTGCATGGAAAATAAAGAAAAACCCAGTTGTCTCAGGATATAAAGGAAAGGAATAAAGGAATATAATGGAATAGTTTGGGGAATGGCTTAAAATCCAATTTAAATAGAATATATTTTTCATCCAACTATCTAGATGCAATACACCAGAAATTAACTACTTACAAAGCAACCAACCGTCTTAGTGATTTATTGTATTATTCCTTGATCATCAGACAGAGAGTTACATTATCTAGATGGGATGCAGAGGGTTGTGGAATTACACATTGCTTTCTTCCAAAGGATATGAACTCCATGTGTTATAACTTTCTTGAGGACTGCATTGTGGTTAGACCATTTTATGTTTTTTTTTTTTTTTTTTTTTTTTTAGTTTTCTTATGAAGAAAGACTAATCTCACAAAGGAAAAGCAGTTCCCTAGAATACAGTCTGGATTTTATTAGTACACATTACTACTGTCTCCTGATGTTGTTAGTCTTGCAGTATAAGTTTTGCACCAATTTGTAAGCAATAGTGTGACACAGCATCACAAAATGAACTCAGAAAGACTGTATAGATGGCACTTGCAGACAGTTATAATTTAAATGCAGTGAGTCCATAAGAAAGGACATGTAAATAAGGACCTGGTCTGGTATCTGCTTAAGTTAGTGGCACAATTATCAGTCACTTTAGTATGCCAGATTCATAGCTATGAAATTGCCAATTATTTTTTCAATGAAAATGCATTTCATACGAAGGAAATAACCAAGCAATTTAGTTTTTAAAGCAATGGAAGGTGGAATGTATATCACAATAATGTTGGAAATGGACTTCTAATATAACTACCATTAAAGAACACAGTATGACTTACCTTGCTCTCACTACCCTACCCTGCTCTGTCCTGTCCTATCCTACACCAACCATCCCTTCTTCATGTGTACATTTTGAAGCTTACCCTACTTTTCAGTTTGACCAGTGATGTGTCTTTTCTAGTTGACACGAAGCACCACAGAACAGTGGTTATCTGCAAAGCCAGATGCTGTCAAAATAAAAATGTGAAAATAAAATAAAAATGAGAAAGAATCCATTTTTTTTAATTCTCAATTATTTTGATCACAGTCATGACTTTTCTGCCAAATGTCCTCCTAGAAGGAGGAATAAGACTGAAAGTCCAAAATGGGTGCATCTGTATCAAACATTAAACCTTATCTATTCTAGGATATCATTTTTTAGAAGACCAGAAAGATGGGGATGTTTTAAATATATTACTCTATTTGCCTAAGAATGTTAGAAACAGGCAACATGTAATAATACTGTGTGGTTTTTAATAAGAAGCAGATTTTGATGGCATCACCTCTCTGGGACTTGGGTCTGTGGCAACAGGGGCTCCGTTGAGGCTTCTAGTCTTAGTTGGTGTGCAAATTTTTGTTGGCCAAACTGATGACCTCGCTAGGTAGCTGTTTTAAAATGGGGGTCTGCCAATCAAAGCAAATTGGTTACAGCCAAATTTTGCCATGAAGAGTGTGTTCTCCTCCTTTTCCCCTTCTTCACTGTAATTTACGTATGGGATGTGTACATGAGCAGCTGGAGACAGTTATGCATCTGTTTCGCCCATGCCCTGGGACAGGCAGATGGAACAACCTGGAATTAAAAGTCTGTGCACGTTAGCTCATGCCCAGCACTGTGCTAACACAGTTGTTTTCCAAATTTATACAACCACATTGAAGACTGGGCGGTCTGGGCACATGTCCCCCAGGGAAGCAGACTTGTGGCTTCATGACATAAATCACTTTTGTGCTGTGAGGATCTACTCCAACAGGACTACTTTGCTGGAGAGGGACACTCAACTTTGATCTATTTTATGGGCATAAGAGGCAGATTTACAAGTGCTGCTTCCCCCCCTTTTTTTTTTTATTTTTATTTATGCTTCTTTCTAAGCTGTGACCTTAATTCCCTTTGGGACATGCTGCAGAGATAGCTTTTTGACCCAGACAGAAGAAAATGGACCATAAGCCCCACACAACAGAGCAGTTTGAGATACTTCAGCATACTGATTGTAGAAAAATATTATTATTTAATTAAATAAAATTAATGTTCATGTCCTGTAGGAGATTTTGTGCCAATTAAAATGATCAAAATGCGTACCAACTTGGAATTTTTTCACACTTTATTTACAGTTTCTTAGAGTAATCCTGCCACTTGCCCTGAGGACTATTATATTTAAGAAAAAAATAAATGCAGTGTAACTTGTAAACAGAATGATAACTTTATTATAAATTTGCAGTAAACTCCTGAAAATAAGGTCTATAATAGAAACTGTGACACAGCTTTTTTTGCCATATTTTGGTAACTCAATAAAGCTCATTTTTGACTAGCCAGAAATGGCATAGAACAAATAAGCCTAATAACATTCTATTTGTTTTATTTATGTTGCATGCTGTTCACTTACAAATTTATTGATTCTGTGATTTTATTACAACCACCAGGTTGAAAGGGTCTTTGTTTCTAATACAGTTGCTGAAATAGACTGGATGACTCAGTCTAAAATTTATAAAGAAAAGTGACATTTCCAGATAGTGATTGAAAAGGGACAGGATAAAGTCTAAATATCAGTATGAATAAATGGTCTCTGTCTCAGAGATCACAACAGTGCTGTCTGTCACTCACAGTTCTGTTACATTTTTATATATATGGGCAGTTTCTGCGGTTTCTGGAATTTAACTGCTAAAAGCAACAGTGACTCAGTATTTTAGAAGTTTTTGTTTTGTTGTTTTCAAAATAATGGTTTCTAAGGTGAAATGTGTTCTAGAACTGTCATCCTCTGGATTTTCCTCTTTATAGTTAATTAACAGGAAGTCTTGGCCTGTATATTGCCAGTGGCAAAGAAATCTCCATAGTTGCATTGAACACTGTACTACTGTATCAAAATCTTAACTACTGTATGTTTGCTTTCACTAATTCAGATCAGCACCTGAAACCTGAAATGGCTCTCATGAGAGACAGGGTAAAGTGATGGGCAGTAAATAAGATATAAACTTCTGATATGAGAAAAAATCACTGCAAAACAGATGCTTTAAGATGGGCATGAACTGTGATATAGTAGTCGTCAAATCTTCCACCCATGTATAATCTCAACTATTTTTACACATGACAGTTTATAGTAGCTGTTTAAGTTTCTTATGGTGCTGCTTGGTTTAGACATTCATTCACAGAAAACAGTCTGCTGAGACATTAATAACTGGAAGAAGACATTTTTTTCAGAGATCAGTATAAAATGTGTTCTACTGTTTCCATTCCATAAGCCAGAAAAACTGATTATCTTGGCTTTCATAACATACATTCCTTCTTTTTCCTCTTTCTGTGTAAAAATATATTGACATACATATGTAAATGCGTATATATTCCACATATTGTGTAAAATCTGTGATTTTCAGCAAAGCGTAGTAAAAATACATCATGTGAACCAAGACTTCAAAGCAGGCAGTGTAAATATTTTCACAAAGGATAGACTAAGTAGGAGTATGAAGACAATATCACTCATTTATATTTTCCCTAGGGCGACTGTAACTACCAACTCTGCATTTTCTATAAAATTACTTTCGCAACCTAGCAATATTTACTTAAATTAGATAACTTGTCAAATGAATCATCCCAGTATGATCTGTATCTCAAGTTTTTTCCCAGCATTCACAGTTGGAATTTGATTTTCATTTTGCACTCTTGATCTAATTAAGATTAGTTTTTGTTTCTAAACCATACAAAGGCAATGAGGAAGAGTCGGTTCTTCTCTCCTGAATAAAGTTATATATATAGTATGATAGATTTCTTCAGAATGTGGAATGGGCTATCTATCATCAAAAACTTTAAAGACTAATTCAACAAACCTATTTTTTTAAATAATCATTTAAATGTATTTGGCTTAGATTTGTGCTGTGGATTGATCTCCAGCTTTATTTTCTCTGTTCCTTACTTCTGGAAGAGTGTCCCTTTTATTCCAGGCTGAAGATTGTCAGGGGTTCACCTCTCCTATGAAGACAGGCTGAGAGAGTTGGGATTGTCCAACCTGGAGAAGAGAAGCCCCTAAAGGGGGCTTACAAGAAGGCTGGAGAGGGACTTTTCACGAGGTCATATAGTGATAGGATGACAGGTAATGGCTTTAAACCAAAAGGGTAGGATTGAATTAGATATTAGGAAAAAATTCTTTTCTGTGTGGATGGTTGGGCACTGAAACAGGTTGCCCAGAAAAGCTGTGGATGCCCTGTGCCTGGAAATGCTCAAGGCCAGGTTGGATGGGGCTCTGAGCAACTGGTGTAGGGGAAGGTGTCCCTACCCATGGCAGGGGAAGTTGGAACTAGAAGATCTTTACAGCCCCTTCCAGCCAAAACCATTCTATGATTCTATGATTTCTGTATCTGGTTATCTCTATTCAGAAAGAAGTGGAAAAAGAGTATTTCTTCCTCTTACATGAAATGGTTGTTCCTTATAACATACTTTACTCACTGGTCTAAGGAAAATCTGGAAATAAAACAGAAAAAGAATTATTCCTAATCTTTAATTCATTCTTGAAAATAAATGTGATCTAGTCAGGCTAATTAAAACAAAATAAAACAAAGCAACAAACAACTAAAAGCATCCTCCAATGACTCCCTGAGAAACAGAACTAAGCAAACCAACCTCCTCTTCTCAGCCCTTCTCCCCACTTCTATTGCTTAAAACATAATACTTTGCTTCCTCGTGTGATCACAATAACATCCCACCCCACAATACTTTCAGCTTAGTACTATAACCCTTAAGCATATTTTATTGCTGTCTAGCTGAGCAAGAGGTAGTGTGCCAAGTCAGTAGTTCAGAGGTGCACGTTTCTGACAGGCCTACCAGCCACTACCTCTTTACAGTTCCTCCCCTTTTCTCTGAAGGGCAGCACGGACAGGTAACTCTAATCTTCTTGCCATATTATTTTCATGGCAAATAAAAGAAAGAAGTATATCTTGGATCATTCATCTCTCTAACATATTCTTAAAATAACTCAAGAATTTAATAGGTTACTGGATAGGAGGAGAGGGAAAGAAAAGGAAAAGGCAAGCCACAGTCAGATGGTCATGCAGATGGGGATTATTTAGGCCTTACTTAGAGAACTAGGTTGAAGAAATCGTTTAAGATCATTTACATTTAGTTGGATAAGAAAAGATGCTAGAAATCATTTAGCATTTTTCAAGAGAAAACTAAAGTCTTTTTTTTTTTTTTTGAAAGGTCATTCTTCTCATTTTACAATTGAAAAAGAAAACATTCAGAATAAGTTTTCTGGTCTTTTAATTTATTGTTACTGTTCAAAGGTTTCCTTGGTGTGCATAGAATTTATGATCCTTTGTAACAAGGCCAAGTATGAAAACAAAGAGAGAGAAAGTCCATGGGTAACCAAGCTTAAGCATAATAGAAAAAATCTCTTTAAGGGCTTTAGTATTATATAGAACATTTGCTCAGTAAAAATAACCCAAACCAGAAAAGTTTCTGGATGTATTTCTCTCATGCAAAGTAACAGTCTATAAACACCAAACAAATAAGATTAAAAAAACCAACTCCAAACAAAATGATATCCAGCCTAGCTCTCCCTCCACCTACAGCAGCATTTTAGTGCTCAAACTTTACTAGGTTCAGCTGAACCTGGTAGCAACAGTACCTGGTGATGCAGCTCTACTTACAAATTCTAAGAATCCTCTGCCATTGGCACTGAAAAGCTCTTACTTCAAAAGTTCATTACTATGTGCCATTGCTAAAGCAGAATGTATTATTTTTTGAGTCTCTCAGGCATGGGGAACTGTAGGATCTGTGCACAGTATCATATTATATTTATTACTGAAGTCCAGCATCTTGTTCTGTGGCTAAAACCGAAATATTGGCATGGAATTTTCAAAGTCTCAGGATAAGAATTATCTCTCCCTTTTCCATTATCTGGAAACTGTAGTTTAAAATAGCTTTATTTATTTGTTAATGTTAGGAAATCATTACAATTAAGTTCATTCACACTTACTTTAGCTAGCAACCTTTTGGGAATATATGTATAGGGAATTTAAGATCAAAATTTTCATTTAATGTATAGAGACATGAACTTTTTTGGTGGAATCCAATGATTACATGATTTGCTATAAGTTTACCAAATTGTTCCAAGTGGCAGATGAGATTCCTTATACAGCCAATTGCTTGTCTACCTTCTGAGAAATTCAGTGCTTTCTTGTTCACAGCACTCCCTTTGCCCCTGTTTTCTTTTTGGAATCCTTTTGCTAGTATTACTTTTTTCTTCAACTGAAATTAAACTCGAATTGAATTTACATGTTTCCAGGGCATTTAGTATTTCCCATAGGCTGCTATAGAATTTTATGAACTATAGACATTTTGCTTCCCTCAAGGAAAGATGTTGCCAATCACTTCACATCTGACATTCTTGAAAACAGCACGACAGATGACAGCAAGAATGTAGAGAACAAAGAGCTGTTATATGTGCCATATTTTCTCTATGATTAGCTGTGCAATATATTATGTCTTTTCCAGCATTGCTGGTTTATTGTTGATTCCACTATTCATGCTTTTGTGCACTATTTTAATGAACTGTAGGACAGATAAAAACCATGTCACATTACCAAGTAATGTCACGCCTTTAACTGGAACAGACATCACAATCTTTTGATCAAAATAGAACACAGAAAAGAAGTATTCATCATTCAGATGTCTATTAGTGGTTTGTCTCTGCCTCCTCAGACTAGCTGAGCACCAGAGTAAATTTAAGACCAGTAGAGGGTACTAGTGCACATACACAGAAGACAGTAGCAGCAAAGATGGCTGCATGAGAAATTTGGATTAAACCTGTAGAGAGTGCACTGATGATAATGCAATAAGATTTAATAAGCTACCTTTACCTAGTCTGCATTATTTTCTCAGATATAGTAAAGTCTTTTCAGCATCAACAGATCATATTCTGATTCAAAGTTAGGTTGCTGTAACCTACTCTTTAGAAGACCAACACTGATATCAGATAAAAGGTCTAAATTCTGCTGCATCAATATTTTTAAAATGGATTTTCAGAAAAAAAAAAGGAAGTCTTGGAAACACATGTACCTCTAATATCTGTACAACAATGTGGGGTTTTTTTCCTTTCTAAAATGAAGGATATATTGAAAAAAGCAGTCATGCAATCAGAAATATTGTTTTCAGGAATCAATAACCTAGGTAAGAATTCAGATTAACTCAGTTGTATTACTTTTTCCAACTACATAGTGTAGTTTATATCTGGTCTGTCTGCTGTCTCTCATATTTGACCCCCAACTCATATCCAGACACCTAAATAAAACTTTGCTGATTTTTAGAATTGCTGAGCCATCGTCCCTTACTGACAACAATGGGAGCTGTTATATAAATATTTATTTATAGTTCCCTTTTGACCTTGTCCCCAAATCCTTGCCCAATAATCCCATGCACTGGAGCTTATTCAGCATTCTACCTTCTAAACACATTTGAACAGTTGCTATTCATTAGAAGAATAACAAAAACAAAAAACCTCAGAACGTCAACTTCAATCTGAGAGGGATATCATTCATTCTCTTCTCTTCAAATGAATGGTTTCCTTAAAATATATGTATGTCTGGCCCAGAACCAGGTCTTGTAATAATTTTTCTATGCACAGAGATATTATGGCCTTAAGATCCAATATCCTTTGCCTAGAGGGTGAGAAAAGGGAGCTTTATCCTGTTTGTACAAGGGTATATACAGAATTCAATCCATTTACTGTACGAGCTGGAGCGAACTTAAAGTGTTTCCATGAAATAATGTACTTACTGAAAAATTCCTGTACATAATTTTGTGAAGTCTTTTGCATATAGTAGCTTTGATTTTCACCTTTGTGGCTCTGCATTTTTGGATTCTAGGTGATCAGCCCAGACACTATTTATGCCTAGGTTTAGCCAATTTGGCTCTCATGAAAACAAGAGAACTGTACCATTTAAGAGTTCAGAAAACATATTTCATAGAATAATAAAGAGGGGGGAAAAGGATGCACATTAGAATTATAAAAAAAATCTCAAAGAGACAGCTACTAACCGTAATATTGTAATATGAATTAAAAACATGTCAGTGGAAGACATTATTTTATTCTTACTGGTTATAGTTATAGCAGTAGCTTTTCAACTGGAAAGTAAATATCATTGATGCCTGATCAATACAAAAAAAGTCAATGGAGATGTGATCAAGGCACAGTTAATTTGTCTGACCTTAGGGTACCTCAGATACCCAGAAGGGCCGAGCAGATATGACATAGGAACCATAAGAGACCCGTGTCTTTTTGGAAATGCATGTGGAGGCCAGGCAAAGAATACTTTATAGTATCTTGGATGCCTCTAGACTACCCTACTTAGGCACCTGAATAGGTTAATTAATTTATAAGTATAAATATAATATTTATCAAAGCCTTCTAAGTTTGCTGTGTCAAAACCTTGGAAGACAAAAACAAATATATTTTTAAGACTAATGCCAGAGAGCTGGTTTCCGATAATCTAACAGTCACAGTATCTTTAACACCCACAATTCAGAGCACTAAGACCACATGAATTGAAGGGCCAAACTCTGTCCTGTTTACTTCAGCACGTGTTGCAAAGCTATGAGAGACCACAGAACTAGGTCCAATCTTGTATTAGTCCAGTGACATACTAAAACCTGGAAAATCTTCCTACAATAACAGTTTTTTAGAAGAAATAGAGATTTTTACTGAAAGTGAGAAGAAAAAGAGGAATAGGGAAAGTGTATGAGAAAAGGTAATGAGGAGACATATTTGAAACTAGTTATGACAAATGGCAAGCAGCCATCCATTGGCTTCTTTTTACAACTTGGAAGAAGTATAGCAAAGGCAAGCCAGTTTCTACAAATTTTTAGCTCCGCCAAAGAGCATTTTTTCCGTGCCTTGCAAGCTTTCCCTTTTCTATTTGCAACTGCTTACCATCTGGGAATTTGTGGTTGTGAACAGTTAAAACTTATTATTTAAAAACACACATATATTTCACTCAAAATTAAGATTTTCGGTAAAGTGACTGGATTCTGCTTTTGGGTTGAATGTGGTGAGATTCCAACCCCAAGCATGTGCAAGGCTTAGGACTGGAATGCTGGCTCTGCACTTGGAGAGAGAGTTGGGAGTTTTGTCCAGCTCCAGAGTTTTGATTTTATAGCCAGTGATTAAGTTATAATTAATATAATACCAAACAATATATCTTTCAACACTTCTGTAACTTTCTTCTCTTTTCATTAATTTTTATATCATACTTTTACAGTATGTGTCATGGGATTAGAGACAGAATATTGACCATCTTCCCTCTAAAACTATTGGTTATCATGTTATTATATTTTTAAAGTAGAGGCACTGTTGAAGTTGCTCTAAAGAGTTGTCATGGATAGAGGCAGCATAGGCAAATTACTGGGATACTTAGCCCTATACTTAGGTTTTATGGTAATGGAGAGTTCTGGGGTTAGAACTAGACTTGCAGTTCCAGAGCTGGATAATTAATATGTGTCTTGGGAATGCTTGCAGTATATTGTATTTGCATCAGTGTCTGATCTTTAGACAGGTTATAGGTCGCTATTTCAATCCTGTACCTCTTTCATCAATTTAGATCAGAGAAACAGATAGTTTTGGAGGACTATCTTCTGTCTGTGCACCACTTCATTTTCACCACAGTACCTCAATTAGAGTAAAGTGAATCTCTGTCCTGGCAAAGTTGAAGACCTACTGGGTCTTCAGCAGGGGAATGAACCCACCTTGAGGTCACTGGTCTGGAATAATGTTCAGGCAGTGTCTGAGTACTTTCCAGGATTTAAATGCCTCTGTTTGTCTTCTGCTCCTTGTTCTTTCTCCTACTGATCTTGTTGTCAAGACAGTTTGGGGTTTTTTTTTTTGGTTTTTTTTGGGTTTTTTTTCCCCTCTGTTTTGGCATGCCTTCAGGTCTGCCTGTCCATCTCTTCTTTTTCACTGTCTGTTTCACTAATCTCCATTGCTGGCTCATCTTCAAACATTTTCTGCCTTTGCTTCTGTTCTTGTGTTGCTGTACACCTTTGGAAAAAAAAATCTCATTACCATGTAGAATTACAGAACTTTAGTTTAGGTCTCACCAGTTTTTATTCTGCCATTCTTCAGTCAATCAGTGCTTCTTAACAAGTTGATATCTGAGGTCCCTCAAGCCTCACTGCCTTTTAAACTCCATTATAGAATGTATCTTGTGCTCCCCTCTCTTTCTACAAAGAACACTGATTTTTCATTTAAAGATTCTGTCCAGATCTAGGGAAATCTCTCTGCTTTTCTGTTTTTCTTTCTGACACTGTTCTACTTTCGCTGCCAGTGACACTGAAGTTTTAGTCTTTTTATAATCTCACTTTTTCCTCAGTTTTAGTAATCCATTTTTACTTTTTTTCTCTCCAGCTCTCTTTGTTCATTATTCTTTGTCTTTCTCATCTGTCACAACCTCTCCCACTTTTTGATCTCCGCTATCTTTACAAATACAAATGTAAAAATTACATCTTCCTCTTTCACACCGGTATTCCACTCTTTCCACTGATGATATATGTATCTTCAGCCTTTAAGATTTTTCACCCCCAATCCCTCACTGAATAGCAACTTCAGGATATTTTCATACTCCTAAAATTATGCTTACATTGGAGTTTAGTCATGAAATTGTCAGGCAGTGATTAATCCTGCTCACTTTGAAGAACAGTCCAAGCTGCAATGGGACAGTATCAGCTGGTTTAGAATCCTCTTCCACATTCAGTTTGCTTTCCATTCAATGATTCTAGGAAGTGAAAACACAGGACAGGGGTTTGGCTTTGATGTCTTCTTGCTCTGTCACTCTCTCTTTTCCCTCCTCTTTTTGTCTCTGTGCTCCTTGAATGTTGACCAAGATCCAGTGGGATGTTTGGAGAGCAGCTAACAGCCCTTGCTTAAAAACAACCCAGGAGCTATGTCCTGAAATGCCCTGAGGTCATCAAAGATCTATGGTCCAGGTCACCTGCATGATGGGCAAATAAAGTGTCATTATCATATCATTAGAGACACGTTGGTTGGAAGGGATCCCTCTAGGACAAATACCCATCTCCTAAGGAACAGGACAAATGCCAACAGTAAATCAAGTCCACCATGGTGTTCTTTGTCGGAGTCCCCAGGATCTCAGAGGATGAAATTTTCTTCATATTTGTAGTACCCCATGCATGGTCATCTTGATAACCCTTTGCTTGACCCTGTCCAGTTTCTTTACACCCCTGATGAACTGCAGAGAGCCCAAAATCTCACCGATTATGCCAAGAATAGCTTTACTGGACTGAGTAAAAGGCAATCATAAGTTTCCATGGTCTTCTGGGCATGACCTCCCAATGTTTACGTTTTCCTTATTTATGGTGAGAGTTCACAGTTGTCCCACTTTCAACCTTGCATTCATTAAAATCCCTATGTATTTCCTCCCATGGTCTGGGCTGACAAATGGGCACTTTCTGTCCCAGGTGCAGAACTTGCTGCTTCTCCTTGTTGGGTTTTCAGTTGGCCCAGGCCTCAAGTTCATCAATATTCTTGGACTGAAGCTCTGTGTTTGGGGGCTCAACTACTCCTTCTTGTTTAGCACCACCCACAAATTTCTGAAGCTGCACCAAGTCAGTGTACCAAGAAGAAGCTGCTTCCTTCCCCTGCTTTGTCCTTATACTGTCAGACACCTCACCTCAAAAGACAAACTCGCTGTTTGAAGTCACAGCAGCTGGGGATGTTTCTGACCCTTACTTGAACTATTTTCCCCATTGAGTAGCTCTAAATGTATCCCCATGGATCATTTTTAGCTTGTGCATTGAAGAAGAGATATGTTAGACTCTCGGTCAAATTTGGAAGTGGAATTTAAATTTCACCTAGCTTTAGACATTTCAAATTATGTTCATGAGCTAGTGTCTGCAGCTAATTCTTATAGCCAAGAGTGACAAGCTTGTATAAGACAAAATAATCCTAGATGGTATCACTTATCAGCTGTTTGATTTGTACCTTGTTTTTATGTTTTTTTTTTTCCTTGGGATGTGTTTAGTTTACGTACTAATAATGGATATCAAAGTAGAATTACAGTAAAAAGAAAGATGTTCAGTAAGAACCCTACAATAAAGTAGATAACTATATATGGATCTTCTACTTTTTTTTTCCCTTTCAGATCCTCATCTTATTTTTAGATTTTCCTAATTGCTCTGCTGACAGGTCAGGTGTTGGATTGGAACTACACACAGGAGTAGTAAAACTGAGCTAAGTATAACTGTTACTTCACCATAATACTTTGAAATAATGTGCAAAATGGAAAATGGGAAACCGAATAAGAATTCATTAACTGGAATATTCAGCTGTTAGCTATTGTTTTTTCAGTGGACATATGAATTTAAAACAAAAAGAAAAATGTTGGAAAATTGTATGGATGTTTTTACAAACCTAGGGATCAGCATGATGAAGAAAGGACATAAAACCTTGAGACAGAAGGGGGAAAAAAAGATAAGGTCATCATATATTCCATGCAATACTTTCCCCAGAAACCACTAGTTTATAATTCCCATCTTTTATTGGTGTTTTCAGTGCAGTCATATCCATAAAAGCCTGGAACAATACCTAAAAGTGAACCATGACCTAAAAGTGGTTGAGGCAATAGCTAATTTCGAGCAGTCCTGAGACTCAGATCAATAGTGGAGCAATATCTGGCTCCCTAAGTCTTCTGGGGGACATATGCCTGTCAGCAGTGATTGCACACAGAGAAGAAAAACTCATCTGACCTATTTTCCACCCTACACACCTGTTGCAAGAGGAATTCTATTTTACATGTCAAGATTTCTGAAGGAGTTGTCTGCCAGCATCCTGCTTTCTCTATCCCACAACAAATTATTCACTGGCTGAATTTTCACTTTATTGTCTTTGCCAAACTATAGCAAGAACTAGTTTTGTGATGTTTCAATAAAATCTCTTTGGAATAATTTGAAAGTGTTGAGGTTTTTTGAATCCAAGGTTATGATCTAGCCAATTAAAAGGATGGAAGCTATTTATGAAGTTTGGATCCAGGTCTGGATTTAAATCTTGAACACCCTTAAAACTGAAATAGCACTGGCAGGACAGTGACTTCCTTTCAGTCAGTTCTGAATTAACTTCAGAGTATGGAGCAGGGTTGCAAAGAAAGAAGTGTGCACTTTAGATCTTTAACCAGCAACTGAAAGCACCCAGGCTCAACCCACAGACAGATGTAAATTAGTATATGTACATATGGAAATATAAGTTAAGAAAGAAACCTAGCATTCAGTCTGTTGGGTGAGGAACCAGGAAATCCTACAGTTCAGTCACTTTGCTGAGGAGAAACCATTATTCATGAATGTGGCTTCTTCAGAAGTCACCAAAGACCCATGGCTGTTACTGTGGCATTGGAAAGAGGCATGCCAGTAACTTTGTGTAGGTACAGAAGTCTCTTCCAAAAGGAGGAAATGCTCAGACAGTAGCTGGCCTTACCTTCCTTCCTGCAAGGGGAGTATGTTGAGACTGATAAAGGGACATGGGGAAGAGACGTGAATGAGAGACAGAAGAATGGGAATGGGGTATGTGGGATGTGTTTTCCTGCCCCTGAGCCAGAATACCTTCCTCAGGCTGGTTCTGCCTTCTTAGTAGTTCAGTTTGGCTGCTAAGCAGGCTAGGAGAAGAAAGGAGGTTGTCTTCTGTGCTGTGCCAGTTGCCAGCTCAGCCCTGGTCAGGAGTCAGCTCCATACGTCCTGGCACTCCCAGAGGAAGAAGACACTGCAGCTTTCCACTCTCTTCTCACTTCTTTTGCCCAATTCAGTTTTGAAATAGTGAACTTTCAAGCTTACTTACCCTCATCAACAAATTTCTTACCCAGAAGATTGTTAACTCTAATGACTGTTTTCCTTGTATTTGCACTCGCCAGATGTGAAACATGTTTTGATCTGTTTTCTCATTATGAAAATGCTTTCATTTATGATGCCCAGCAGGTGATGGCTGATTAACTTCAAGTTTATAGGTGGAATATTTTTTTTCTTTTTGAAAGTGATTACCAAGGCCAACAAAATGGAAAAGAGATTCTTTCAAGATTCTGTTTCCAAATATTGAGAGTCACATTTTCAAAAATGCCTTGAACATGTTCCTACCTTTAAATACATAAAAACTCTTCTCTGACAGATTTTAGTTACAACCATTTTCATATACTTGACATTTGAAAAACTATTTTTCCAGAATTATTACAAATTACAATGTGGAAGTGTTTTCAGCCCTTTGATTTTTGCCATTAGATTGTTTCTTAAAAAAATGTGTTACCTTTTCTCAAGTTCGTATTTGAGGACCAGAAGACACAGCTGTGTTTGTCATTAATTCCAACCAGAAAGGAATTTATTGAAACTCTGTCAGAATAAATTACCAAAAGATAATTTCATTGGGTTAGGCAGCACAAACCAGATATTTTTCTTTGTCTTATGATCTAGACAAGTGATCTGTGCGGTGATTGAGGAACTGTCTGAGGGACAGCACATGGAGGGTGGTGGCAAACTGTTGCTTTTCAAACTGGCAATGGGTCACAAGTAGGGTTTCCCAGGGATTGATACTAGGTCCAGTGCTGGTTATTGTTCTCATAAGTGATCTGGAAGATGGGACAAAATGTACCCTGACAAAGTTTGCTGATGATACCAAACTGAGTGGGGAAGTGAACACTTTGGAAGGGAGAGCCACCCCTCAGGAAGACCTGGATAGGCTGGAGGAGTGGTCTAACAATAACCTTACGAAGTTCAACAAGGACAAGTTCAATGTTTTGCACCTGGGAAAACATAATCCAGGAGTGCAGCACAGGCTGGGATCTACTGACTGGGAAACAGATCTGTGGAAAGGAACCTGGGCTTCCTCATAGACAATAAGCTCTTTATGAGTGAAGAGTGTGATGCTGTGGCAAAGAAAGCAAGCAGGATTCTGGGTTGCATCAAGAAGTGCTTCACCAGCATAGATAAAGGAACCATTATCCCACTCTACTCAGCATTTGTCAGGACACACCTGGAATACTGTGGACAGGCTGATGAGGGTCTGGAGAAGGGCCACAAAATGATCAAAGGACTGGGAAGACTGCCATGTAAGGAAAGGCTGAGGGAACTGGGTTTGTTCAGCCCTGAGAAAAGAAGGCTTGGGGGAGACCCTATTACCATAAGTATTTAATAGGTAGCAATGAAGAAGGTGGAGGTTCTCTTTTATATGGAAAATATGAGAAGTAATGACAAGAAGTTACTCCTGGGGATATTCTGATTAGACAGAAAAGGAAAATTTTTCTCAAAGAGAACAAGCAACCATTGGAATAATCTTCCCAAGGAAGTGGTGGACCCCCCAACAAGTATTTTGAGTTTGAACCTGGGCAGAGTTTGTTCAAATGTCAAACCCATTATTTCTGAAACTTCTATGGAAGTTATTGTCCATAAAAATACCACAAAATGTCTTTTATTAAAAGACTGGAGAACTCAAAAAGGCTCTCTTGGTAAGGAACATTAAAAATAAATGATAGTTTAACTTTTATATTTAAACAAATTCTCAGCCTCTAGCAAGACAAATTTATTTTATAATTTTGCTGCAATAATTGCCACTCTTCTCTTTCATTGCTTCCTTTGTACTGACAATTCAAGCCCAAAACCAAAACAAGGGGTGCTTTTGTACTTGTGAAACCAAAACATAATGCCTGAGGTTTTCCAAAAGCAAAATACTTCCTGGCTCATTCCATCTTGTGTAAACTTGATGAAACATAGTCATTTAGATGGATCAAAAGAAAAACTCCCAGTGTAAACTTGCAGCAATTATTTATGGTGTTAGAAGATCTTCCTTAGGTCCTTCTGACCTGTATGATTATGTGAATCTGTAGAAGAGCTAAATTTTACTCAGTATCATAAAGTCACAGTATCAATATACTGTGCAATATACTGTATCAAAAGTACAGTATCAATAATATTGCAAGAAAAGGGAGACATAGAAACACAGCCTTGTACTGTGTTGCAGCTTTCCATCACATTCAAACTGGTTAAGTATAAGAAAAACACAAGAATAACAGACGAAGAATATAAAAAAGATGAGTAAATTCCCAAATCACCACAGATGTGTATCAGTCAACTCATACGTTGGCAATATATTACTTTTTATAGATTTAGTCTTTTAAATATATTTTATAGACATGAAGATTTTAATAATGTGCTTACATTAATAGTTCACTATCAGTTGCCTGTTGTCTTGCTTTTTGTACCCTGGCAGCACTTCTACAGTTCTTAATATACTTAGCACACTGTTAATCTGAAGTTTATAATCATCATCATTATGACAGTTATGAACTGACCCCCTTACCAATAAAAATTATAACATAAACCTTTCATAATCAGAAATCAACATCTTCTCTTTACTTCTAATGTGACCAAGAAAGTAAGAACTCAGAAAGTCATTTAGGAGCTTAATTCTGCTTTCAAAAAATCATCTTAACCCTGGACACTCATTTTTATGCTCTGCTAAATATTCTGCATTTTTATTCACATGTTATTGTGAATGCTTCCTTTCTATAGTATTGAGAAGTCTGGAATATGCTGGTTAATATTGAGTGACGAAAGAGTAGTGCCTTCATATTAGTGAACCATAAATAAGTATTCCCTGTTGATTCAAAGAACTACTGACGTTGAAAGCAAGTAGAAGTAAACCAAGCAGAACTGAAGTTTTTATATCCTAGGTCACTTCAACATACCCTGATAATAGCTAATCAGAAATATTGTTTAATTTATTACTTGGATTGCTTGATAGTTTTCACCTGTGTGGTTACTTAGATATGATTGTAAAGAATCCCATAAGAGAATCTATTTATCATTCAACTCCCAAAACAAAATTCTTCTGACAGTGACATTATTCCGTTACTTACAAGATGCCTTGTTCTAGAATAGTTTGCTCTTGTTTAATGAAAACATAAATGCAATAGTCTCAGTAGTGGTTAATATAAATTATCTGCCAATTAAGTACATTTTGCACAATTACTGAGAGACAGAAATAGAAAAACTTCGAACCCTTAAGGTCAAACCACTATATGGGATTAGCCTTTATAAGGCTCACGGTTCATAGTCAGAGGGAGAATATCTTCAGTGTGATGAAAGATGAATGGTTTTAAATCGAAGAGCTGATCTAAGAATCACATTTGACTTTTAAAATACTAGTCCTGAAAAGACACTAATCAGCTACTTAGTGTTGAGCAGTGTGATTTGTTCTCATTAGTTCAATGTATGGCCTTATGTATAGATTGTCTGAATTTTTAATGTTGTCCTTTGATTTAACTGGTGATATTAACGTCATACTTGTTAAGAAGAGAAAAGAATAAAGCAAGTATTTTAATTAGATGTGATGTTCTCTGCTGCTAAGAATTTAAATAGTCTAGTTTTAGATAACATTTTTTGGTACAGTTAAACTGGAATAATAAGGTCCTCTGCAAATGGAAAAGAAGTGGTACTTACTTTTGTGTGCACAGTTCTGCTAAGAAGATGTGTTGGTTACAGCTGTCTTTAGGGATGATTATTAAACTCATACAATCACTGCTAACAGCTTCATATTTATTTTGTGTTCCTTCACCACTGTCCCATCTCCTTTTGTCTACTATATAATAGTGTCCTGTAACTGTAAAAACAATAATTAAAAAAATGTACATTAAAATCAATTTGAAATTATCTGGGTAGAAAAGATATTGGCAGCCACTTAGAATTGAACTCTATGGAATTTTGTACAGCAGGGAACAGAAAACTCTAAAGATTATTTGCAAGAATCTTTGGGATTAAAAATAACTTTTCTGAACACAATTTATGTACGAGGAGTTTACTTGGTAAAAATAATTCTTTAATGTCAAATACAACTCATGATTTACTGTATCTCCAGTGACTACAAGTGCCTTGCTCTGTTTTCAGGAACAGTCTCTCTGGTTTAATTATGACACTAGGCGAGGTTTTCTTCTCAGGTTTGTTGATAAAACCGATTAAATACTCTATCTCATTAATGCCATCAATTTACTACCTATAAAGAAAATAGATTTTGATAACTAGTTTCAGGGGGAAATCCTAATTAATTAAATTAAATCTTGTAGTTTTAGAACACATCAGTCTCTCTGGGCGCTTTCAAACTACCCAAGTACGTCAGTGGTTTTACAGCATCTCCGGAATTCACACTCTCTCTTTCATGCTGTTGCCACACATTCATTTGTATGAAGTATGTCAGAAAATCCCCAAAGGGGCTGAGCTAGCTGTTGATAGATCTGTTGGGAAGTCAGAGAGACTACATCAGTAGAATTTCAAGAGAGTCACATCTCGTATTTTACCTGTACTGTAAAGACGACAGAAAGGACAAAGAGATCACTTTTGTTTAAAATTAACGCCTTTGTTCTTAAATGTAGTTTGATATTACCATTTGTTTTGTTCTACTTCAAAGAGCTGTTCTTTGGATACGTTTTTGGTTCCCCATTACTTTCAGGGTTGAAATATTAGGATACATTTCCTGTGAATAACAAAACTCTTGGGCTAAGTAAGAGCTGGGTGCAGTATTGAAGCTACATTTCAGCATTTCAGGCAATATGAACAATGCCTCAGATGCTGAGATACAGAGAGTGGAAAACATGAGCTTGATTATGAATAGTTCAATAAGCATCTGAACAACATTTATTAGAGTTATTGCCCGATCAGATGTGTTGAACAAAGTATCCACCCAAAGTAATTTGTGTGATGTAGCTTCAGACTTTCTTACCAAAAATCCAGCTACTTTTGTAGACTAACTAGGAGAACATTGGTTTGAGGAGAATTAATACCCAAATTGACAATAGAGAGGAAAAGTCGCAAGTCTCAAAAGTAAGTAAAAAATTTTCCATGTACGGGAATCTTCACTCTGTCTGTAAATAATAAAAACTTTCCAAGCAAATCTTTCAAAAAGCAAATCACCAAAACAAGTGCTTTTTACTTCACTATGAATTTTACTAGGATGACAATGCCCTGAATTTCCTTTCCATATGGGTACAAGAAAAAGATGGCACACAGAGATGATTGTTCTGGCTTCCCTTAAGATTTCTGATATTAGTTTGGTGTTAAAACTTTATTTATAAAATACAGACTTCATTTGTACCTCCATTAAACTTGAAGGTTCCGTCACGAGGTTAGAATAAGTTTCATTTTGAATTATATTCTCTGCTATTATCTGTAATAGTTGTACTGTAGGAAGAAATACAAGCTTCGCTAAGGGAAAACCTTTCTTCAGTGAGCAAAGTGTTGTCTTTGACTCCAACAGTCTTTTTCTTTACACTATGCAAATCCTTTGACATTTTCTATGAGAAAATATCACAGAATCATTTAAAAAAGATATAGTCTAGTCTCTCTGCATAGTGCTACTGGCCTGTTGAAATTTAACTTGCAGGAGGAGTGTGAAGGAAGCTAGAATGATCCACACTTTCATAATATTCTACCTTCATACACTGTACTGTTTCATGTGTTCTGCCTGAAAGAAAAATGACTTAATTGTAAGTAGTCTAGTTGCATCCACTTGTGTTATTCCAAATCAGATAGGCATCAGTTTAACCAGTCTGAAAACACAGAGGCCAATGTGGACAGAAGTACTGGTTCTGTTTGAACAATCTTTGCTAGTGGGTGTCGCTTTACAAAAATTCTCATCCAGAAGAATTTACTGTGTTAGAACCAGTTTCTTCCTTTTGCCTTTTCATATGCCATTCTTAATGACTTGTCAAACATAATAAGATTGCTTTGCCCTTACAACTGGCCCTAAATGAAGGCAGATTCTTATCTAGATTTACCTGTATCCTTTTACTGGTTTTGATTATTCTGTATGCGTAGCATGAAATGGTCACAGACAAGTCTGAAGTACTTGGTTGAATGAGTAGCTTTATGGCAGGTTTGCTTCACTGATGTAGTTCAAACAGTGTAAAACAGTGAATTTGGTCCAGTGAGTCTTAAATAAATTCAGAACTTACAATTATATACAGCTAACATAGACAAAATGCAGGATACACTGCACTAAACCTTGTGAAGTAAACTGAAGAACAAGTCATGCAATACTGTGCAATTCAGTCCTCATTTCCTGGCAACAGCAATTTTGATGATCTCTTTACTGGAAATAGATGTTGCGTCAAGAAAAATTGGACTCCTAGTGAGTAAGAATTAAGTCAGTGCTAGCCAGTTAAGTAAAATGAAATTTTTCCAGTCTAATACTTTTTACTGATTTAGAAAATAATTTTCAGGCATAACCTGGATATGACATGCTCCAGGAAGTATTCAGTGCCAACTGAAACTACAAGCATAGGGCATATTTTTTTTTTAGAGGAAAAATAATAGTCTTTTTAGTATACTACTGTTCATACAGATGGGTGGCAGAATTGTTCATTGGCAACTTATGCTATTCACTATTGGAAGAAGGAATTTTGTGAAACACATCTCTAGGAGTATAATAATTAATCTTGAAGAATGGGATTTTATTCTTCACACATACATCTTATCATGGTGAGACAAGATTTCTCTTCCGTCGCTGATCCCTTCATCATACTGTCTCAGGGAATATGTAGTGTCTATGTGTCACAAGTTGTTGCTCATACAGAAGTTGTTCTGATGAGACTTTTCAACCAGAGATACCCATTAGTTTTTCCTGCATGAAAGAAACAGCGTGAATCATAGAAAACTCTTTACATGTATAAAATTCTGCTGCAGTTTTAGAAAAAAAGCAAAGAAAGAGGAAAATTTGGTATCCTAATTCCTCTGTCTGTCCATAGCCTCATTTACAATGTTTCTGCACTACTGCTGTGATTTGTGATTTACCACAATAAGTCTTTCCATACTGAGCTGAATTAGTACTTCTAAACTGTCTGTCATCTGAATATGTTTAAGAAGAAATATCTTTTGGGGCAGTTGTGGTATTCGCCATCTCTGCTTTCTAGAAAGTATCTTGCTCAGATTTAGTTCTTTTACAAGTGATGCATTGGCAGAAGATTTACATGAGTTTGTATTACCTCCCATTGAAAGTGAGAGCTATTTTGTTAAAAATATACTGCGAAGTTATGAAAGAGCACTTGCTTATTAAAGTTTATTAAACATGACTTTGTGGGTTTCACCAGTTACATTCCTCTTTGCTCTAAATATATCAAGATAATGTGAAAAGGCACAGCCCAGTGACTTATTTGTAATTGCTTAATCTTCCCATATTAAAAATTAACAATTTGACAATTTTAAAATCTGCAATTTCAGTGTAGTATTTACCAATAAACTGTTAGTAACCAGTTATCAGGTTTCAGATCAGATATCTGGAGATGTACAGCTTTCAAACATTTCCAGAGAAAGCAAGCTGGCTACAATAAAACCAAAACAAAATCAGCAACAGGATGTGAGAGCTGGCCATTGGAAACATATTTTTGAAATATGTCAAAACATTTTCCTAATTACACATACCAGTGTATGCTTTTCAAAGACAACCTTTTCTTTATGACAACATTGATCTGAAGTAAGAAAAATATGAAATATGTGGAAAAAGAAAAGGATTAGTGTTTTATTTTAGAGTTATTTTCCACCTGAAACTGTATTCCACACTTTGAACAGTGACTTTGTCCCTGGAAGCTGCTTTGAGTGCTATGGTTTAAAGTAGTGTTGTTCACATAGAAATAATTTTCATGTGTAAATTTTAGGCCACAAATATCTTGGTCAGATCGCACAGAGAATCTACATCTAGAAAGAGGCTGAATCCCTAAGGAAAGGGATTAAAGAAAAGTAGTAGCAGTGGTTTTGGAAGCAAGGCTATTGCACATACCCACATATTATTGAATTTTTCCATGTTTTCCTTGGCACTGGAAAGAGGATTAATTTGTTCCCAACTTCACCTTTCTTTGGCCACATCAGTGGTGAGTGAGTGCAGTGGACCCTGGACAGCAAAATATGTTTGAATTATGGGGTCTGCAATAAACAGAAGAAACAAAAGAAACAAATAACATAGGCAAACTTTCTACACAAAGGCCCTCTTCCATTGTGTTCCTTTGCTCCTGTTAAGGCAGAGGACTCCTTTGGAAGTATGAAATGTCAAACTTTGACAATTCAAATCTGAACCAGTTCATACCAGCAACTAATTCATCCCTGGAGAAATAAGGTGCCAAGTTTAGACGTGACAGCAATTATGCTGCTTTCAGAGCCTTAGGCTTTTAAAGGTTTTTATCATAGAATCATAGAATATGCTGAGTTGGAAGGGACCCATCAGGATCATCGAATCCAACTCCTGGCCCTGTGCAGGACGCCCCAGGAATCACACCCTGTTCCTGAGAGCGTTGTCCAAACACTTCTTTAACTCAGACAGGCTGGGTACTGTGGCCACTAATATTTCCTAATTTTTCCTAATAGCAATTTAGAAAATCCTACCACTCATTTATCTTGTGTTTATGGACTTCAATTATACAACCAAACTTTTCTGCCCTGCTATGGGTATGTTCTGTTACTAGTTTCAGCACTTATGGATTTTCCTCAAAACATACCTTTTTGTTTTCAAATGCAATTGGTTTTGAAAGATGAAGGGATTGAATTCTTTAAGGGTATAAGTTTGTCACATTTAGTTTTTTTCCATCTTAAACAAATTTTAGAAAGTACCATAGAAAAATTATTTCTATGGTTACCAACATATGGAAGCTTAGACCTCTGGAAAGATTACAGGCAGTTAAAGAAGAAAAATATCCCAGATTTATAAAATACAGTTTAGAGAGGCAAAAAGAGCAGAAAAGTTCATAATAGTAATTTTGACTTGATATTAGAATCCTGTATGTGGTTGCTATTTATGAAAAAATGTATCGAGCCAATAAAAGCAACTATATGTCAGTAACGTAGGTAAATTGCCAGAAAAATTCAGGGCTCATCAGAAAAAGTTGTGTTACAAAATATTTTATGAGAAATGTGAAGCCTATCCTGTGGATAGTTCTTTTTATAGTGTAGAAAAGTAGCACTAAATAAAAGTGGACTTTGGGAGACATCTTTTTGACATTACAGTGTTGCAATTGAGAGAAAAATCTGTCTTTGAAAAGCTTTTAAAGGTTCCACCTTCCAAAAATCTCTGAAGGTAATATACCACCTATATCTTAAATCTCTGTCATGCTAAAGGAACAAACTGTAAAAAAGCATAATTCCTTTTATACCTCAGAAGGTTAAGAAAGTAAATGTCTTCAATAACCAATATCCTTTAGTTGGAAAGGAGAAGGAGTCTTTCAAAATTACCTCTTGCTGTAAGAGTTCTTCCCACTCCTTTCTGAACCCAATATACCTTTTCAGTACTTTGACACCCTTTCTATCTTTAAAATCAAAACATTACAAACATTATTTGAGATGAGATTGATAGAAAGAGCTCTTTTTTTTTTTTCTTTACTCGTCCCTGTGTGCAATTTGTTAAAAAAAGGCACTGTGTCTTTCAGTGGTCATCGATTTTCCTTGGCTTTACCATTTCCTGCATGTCTTCCTCCCACTGAGGATATATGTATTTTGGATTATAACCTTCTTCCTCTCGTTGCTGAAGTACCTCTTTACAAATTGGATTCCATGTAATTATCTTCTACCTGTGTTTCTGCTCTGTTTGTGCACCTTTGTATCATTCCTCTGTTTATACCAGTCAGGATAAATTGCTATCATCTGCATGCTGATTTCTTCCTTTTGAGTATCATAAATGAAGGAGATAAACAGGAGCAGATGTATCATCATTAGACATATCTCTGATTCAGTGTGCTGCTATTTATCATTACTCCATGTTTACAATCATTTAGCCAGATTTCAAACCACATCATTGTGTTCACAGTAAAGGCAAATTAAATTGAATGGATATTTCTAGTAGGTTTGCATGAGACAAAGTACTAAATATTAAGAAAAACTAGCAAATTCGCAAACAATCCTTCTCCTGAGTGCTGTCTCTGTTTGGGAGGCATATAAGCAACAATTCAAGTACTCTTTTCCAAAGGAAAAGGAAATCTCAGTATTGTATTTATCAATTTGTTTAAACTTTTCACTATCAGACATGTAAGAGCAGAACATTTTGGAAGATCATTCCTGTTTTTCACAGTTGTTTAAAAGAGTTAAAATGACATGAGTATGAAGATCTGCAGAAAAAAAAGGATTCTAGATAAATGGCCATTTTAAAATAACCAGCTTTGAGATAAAGTCTCTTCATTGGTAAAAATAAGAAAGAAATTCTAACAGTGTTGATGCTGGTCACAAGCAAATAGAAAAAAGTACATGATAATCTGTGGCAGCTGGAAACATGCCAAAGCACAATAGCTGAGTGGTGCTGCTGAGCTGCTAACTTTTCTCTGGATGAAAGTAGGAGGAGTTTTCTTTGACAGGAAATGAGAGCAGAGCAAAGTAGTTAGATCATTTTAATAATGGGGGGGGGGGAAGATGCAAAACAGAGAAGAAATGAGGCTACCAGCTGGGTGTGGGTTTTGTGTTTGAATTAGAAAAGTGTTGGATGCCTATTTCTTTTGAGAAGGGAAATAGAAGAAAATATATCTCTCCTTTCAGCAAATGGAAGAGAGAATGAAGAATGACTCAGGAAATGAGCTAAAAATTTACGAGTAGTTCAGGATGCAGAAGAGAAAAACAGAAAAAATATCTTTTCAGAAAGGATTACAACAAAGTCCTAGAGCAGTATTCTCCCAAGTGTCATAGGTCAGTGTGTTTCCACTGCTTTCCTTGCTATGCTGCTTGTATAAGTCCAGATTTGTCATCAGTTTAATTTACATAATTCTTAGAATCTGATCAGTCAATTGTCAGGTACAGTTCAGCTGATATATATATGTACATATATATATATATACCTGTATGCATATGTATACATGTGTGTATATATATATATATATATATATATATATAAGTGCTTGATAGAATAAACTAATTACCAATAAAAAGAAGACTTAGTAGACAGAGCCTTTTACTATATTGACTTGAAAAGAATAAATTAAGCTGTCATATTGTTATTTTCCAAGTGTAAATATAAAAGTCCTCATTCATCCTAGTGTAATACTTAGAATAGATGGAGTTTCATTAAAAGGACTTGACCTAGGACATTTATCCTCATAATTTTGACATTATAGGCCACATAGAAAGCAGTTAGAAAAAAGACAGCAGGAAATATTTGTAAAGCTACATAAACAAATTGAGACCCATTTTGTTCCCCAGACAATGAACTGATAGTGAAAAGATGTTTGTGGGATTTGCAAGCAAAATGAAAACTGGTAAGGATATCAATCTGAATCCCTTTTAGGCCGTTTACCGCTTCCTTTAGACTCATAAAAATTAAATAACCGCCAGAAACATGCTATCTGTGATAAACAAAAGAGAGATGGCTAACCTGATGCTGTAGGAGTGACTTCCCTTTTCACCTTGCCTTGTCTACCTCTGCATTAGGATGACTTCAGGTACAGGTTGTATAACTCCAGCCTTGAGTTCATCCACTCCTGCTGGTCAACAAATAATATACAGAGGTTTATTTAAATGTAGCCTTTGAAGTTATACCACAGACTGATATGCTAAACAGAAGCAGGTAGAAAGCCAATTTTGTCTGGCAATTGTTCTGCCAGCGACCTTGTAACTTTAACATTTGGGAAAAGTTTTTGCTCTTTGATGAGAGGAAAATGATGCATTTGTTTTGGGCTGACAGCTCAAGGCTCAGTTATTACATATAAATCTCATCTCAACAATATTTTGGCTTCTGATATTTTAAGCAAAATTGTCTTGGCTTGAAGTGGATGTTGACCTTATGATAGATCAAGTCAGCCTTTCTGTTGTTGCTTCCAGTGAGCACATATTTTCTCTATCTCTTCATACTCGGGATTTATCTGACTACCACTGTAATGGGAGGGGGTTGTTGGGGTCAGTGTTGTGATTCTAACCCTACAAAAAGTAAAATTTACTTGGAAAGACTTGACCATGTTATTAATTTTTTTTTTCTGATGTCTAGGAAAGAGTAATCTTAAGGGGATTTTTTATTTGAAAGGTGATAAATTTGTTGGTAATATTCAAACTACATAGTTTCTTTGGTTAGTGAGAGTTATAGATACCCACAATTATAGATTAATTCTGCTTACTACATAAATTGAGAAAAACTGTGTTAAAATAACACATGGGAAAAGGTATATAGGAGATGTCTGACTTCTAGTGCAAGACCTATGTGTCATTTGGACTCTTGAGGGGCAAATGGCAGGAAGGCTGCAGCCCTAGTGGAAATTCCTCATTGCACAATGTTGTAGCACACCACAGTACACGTAAAACCACTGGGGCTAAGTGAATCATAACTTTCTAAACCTGAATGTTCCAGAGAGCAGTGCTAACAGTACGGTGTGTGCCAGTAACAAGGGATTGGAAAAAAACCCCTCATTCTTCTTCAGGGGGGCAGAATATTTTCCACGTCTCCTAGATGGTCCTAGTTTAGTTTAGAAGTTAGTGTCGTCAAAAGAAGTAATGTCTTTCAGTTTTAATTAAAAGCAGCTCTTTTTTCCTTCTACCATTAAACAGTGATAGAAACTTGTAGCCACCCATTTGCAGAGACTGCAGAATAGAGACTAGTAGGCATAATTTAGACTTCTGATGAATAACAATTATTTTTTATATTTTCTTAGTGTTCAGAAATATACTTTGCAGAAAACAGGCCACCTCCATCTTTCCTGGAGCAGGAATTTAGAACAGAAACCTATTAAAGCATGTCACAACTCCAGGTAGTACAAAATTCCCCTTTCCTCTCCATGGAAATCAAGAAAGAGTACCTTGAATTGCAAAATGCCAAACTCGTATAAAATTTTCTTTGATTTATTGATGTAAACTGAATCGATGGATGACTGAACTCAGCAACACTATTCTCATCACATTTCTCTTTAGGGAAGCAGTGAAAGAAATCCATATGCAAGAAACAAAATACCAGAAATTTCCACAGAACTGAGTTTTTCCCAGGGACTGGGAATTGGCTTAGGGTACAGTAATCCTCCTGAAATCCATAAATCCCAGGTCATTTGTTAAAGAATCAGGTCTTTTGGCCTTGCTAGGGAAGGGGGAAAAACCCTGGGTGGTTAAGCAATCTGAGTGAAAATACAGAAAGCCAGCTATCACTTACCATTAATAAAGAAAATCAGCCAGTGATGCAAAAGAATCTTTTAATTTTATGTGGAAAGACTTTTCACGACCTTCCAACTGTTTCTGAAACAAAACTTTTACGTAACATGTCATTACCATAAGTGATAAAAAATGTAAAACATTTGCTTAAAACAAAGATTCATTGGAAAACATTAGAAAAAGCAATAAAAGTATTGTGTAAAAATTATTTGAAAAACATAACATTTGAAAAGCACACGACTTAATTCCAGCAGCTTTCTGTGTTTGCTTTTAGAACTATCAGTTACCCATAAGCAATCTATTTTGGGGAAGAGAAAGCCCTTTCACGAAATTTGTGGGCAGAGGCAGCTGTTTGCCTCTTTGCCTCAGCTCAGAAATGAAGTGCCTGTTGGAGCTCTGCTGTCTCTCTGTCAAGCTGCATGAAAGAGCAAACACATTTGACACCTGTACATGGCATATCCTGTCTGAGGTTTATTAGTTCCCTCTTTCAAACTGTAGGCATCTGCAAAAATGCATAGGCTATTCGTTCCTGAGAGGTACAGGGCATTTAGAGGAAAGTACAAAGAATAATGCCATTAGAACAGAGAATAAAGAACAAACTTGGACTAAACAAAGAAAGCTGTAAGGTTCCCCATCCACTCTTGCCCAGTTGTCTCAATGGGTGGAAGAAAGAATGTTTTTTTCCTGTTTGGTATCTACCGTTGTGTGGGTGTTTGCCAGCATGTCATCTTTTTGCTGACATTTGCTTCAGTCAAGTTTCTCTTTCCAGGCTCTTCAAGATTTAAAATCTCTTTGGTTTTATAGGCTGAGTAATCCACTCAATTATCTAGCAAGTCAGACTGGGTGGTTTTCTCTCTATTATTAACTCAACTTTTGCAGTTCTAATTCCTTTGAAGTTATTTACAGCAAGTCTTTAGCTTTGCCATTTTCCTTATTTTTTCTGCTTAGTTTCTTTAAAGGGTTCTTTACAATGCATCCTACCTCAAGAAGTCAATCATAACCAAACAATATGGTAAACTGCAATCTACTTCATCATGAAGGCTCTGCAAGCAATGCTATTTTCTCCTCTTCTTCAGTCCCGAGTGCCTGTGCCTTTGAACGCCTCCTAAGGGTAGTGCCACAGTGTCAGTCATGTCTACATCACATAACAAACATTACTCATGGCTAGCTCTTGTGCCTAACTTTTAGCATGTGTAACACTACAAGATCTGGTGTGAAAAGTTCGCAGGTAAACTGTGCCTACACCACAGCGGTACAAGCGCATTATAAAAACAACCACACCGTCATGAGTTTTCCACAGGAAAGTTTGTTTTACTCCAGTTTCTCCCGAGAGCCATTTTCTTCTACTTTTGCTGATACCTGTCACAAGACTGATCTGGCTTTACTTTTTTTCTAACATACCTCCCCTTAAGCCTTCAGCTTTCCTGCTTCTTAACTTTCCTGCTGACAACCATCACTCCTGCTACTTGCTAGGGTTATACTTATTACCTGCCTGTCAACATGTGAAAGTTCTCAAGTCTTAGCAAGTTATGAGGCCTTTCCATCAAATGTTGATCAAGGAAGTTACGTTTACTGGAAAATGTCAATGGAAAGAGTGCTGAGCTAGAGACAGTGGCCTGTGAATGACTTAAATTTAAGAACTGTTTTTCTAAAAAATATCCTTTTTCAATGACTTCTCCCCAAGGGGAAGAAGAAACCCAGACTTTGCTGTTTGCTTTACTCTACAAAGTAGAAGTACTGTGTATGTATATTTTCAGTATCTTACAACACACAATTCAGAATTTGTTGGAAGGAGGCTAGAGATTGGCAATGGATGGAATGAGCACCTTGTATTGTATCACTGACATTGACAAAGGGAAGACCTCATGTTACACTATGCAAATGCACAAGTGTGTGCTTCTTGCTACTCTGCCATTCACTGGGAAGAAAATCAGGGAAACAAATGCAGATTAAGAAGAAGCACAGAGGTAATGCCAAATGAATAGGGAACAGACGTTTGTAACTAGGATAGTTTTGTGAACAGAGATTATTTCACTGATACTTGTTGGATTAGCTCCCTCATTTTTCTGTAGCCATTGAAGGAGTGCATTCAACATATGTATCTCTAGACAAGCAGTTCAGCAGGCAATATCAGTTGCTGACAAACCTCTACTGTTTCTTCTTCTTCAAAATAACATTTTTTCTAAAAGTTAAGAACAATTACAATAGGATTGTTGGACTGATGAATGCTAGAGAGGGAGAGTGGCTTCATTTATTCAGTTTTGTTCAACTTCCATCAGGGCCTCACTGCTGCAACTTGATTTTTGTTCAGTGGTTCTCCTAGTAAACTTCACTATTGTCTCAGTCTAGACCCCAGTGAACCTGTATCTGCATCATTCATTGCCATTAATCCTAGGACTGCCTATAAAGTGAGTTTAAATTACTAACTCCTTTGCTACTATAGGAAGTATTTACTTTGACCTATATGTTACATTACTGTTCATTTTAGCTCCTCTATTACATAGATAATCCCTCAGGCAGAAGATTTTGGACTGGATGAGATATGGAATTTAACCGTGCATTTTACAATGAGTTCTCATTGCTGTCTAAGTGAAGGAAAAAAAATGATCCTTCTTCTGCTATACTTGTGTATTTCTGAAAAGAAAGGGAGTGATTTCGTCTTTGGAGTGCCAATCCAGTCTGACATGAAGTATTGTACTACAGCAGACTGTGTTTTAGGGAATAACATAAATGTATCAGAGGAGAGAAGAATTGTGTCTATCCTTCTGTGGCTACCTACACTTATACTATGTATCATACATGCACACAGACACATATGCATACAAAAGCAAAGAAAACAGGAATGCAGTTGTTCCAATTAAAGATTTAGGAGTCAAAACCAAACTAGATGGACATTTTTTTTGTGAATAAATTATGTGTTCTTTCTAAAGGCAAAGTGTAGAAATGCTTCGCAAAGCAATGGAGCTGCAGGATGAAAGTGAAAAATCAAATCGTCTAATAGCTGCCTTTCAGTTTCTATTCAGTTGTAAATATTGCTGTTGCTGTTGTTTTTCAGGTGTATGTACTATTTAATGTTATGGCCTTTCTGTGAACTAGATATCACATTATGAAACACAGCTGTTTCGGAATAATAAAATAAACAACAAATAGAGTCAAGTCTTGGGGATTCCTAGATTATATGGGGTCACATTTTATTTTGTAATTATTCTTATGTAATGGTTACTTTCATCTGGTTAAAACTGTAACCTTTGACCAATCTCAAATAATTGAGAGGAGAAAACAAGTTAACAAAAAAAAATAATCCCCAGAAATATTTTAAGAAGGACATTACCAAATGGAAAGAAAAAAATTCTCCATGATGCTTGTAAGAAATAATCTGATATTTGTGTTATCAATATTGGTCAAAAGCAGAGAAGGAAGTGATGTACAAACGTCTAGAACAATGCAGAGATATGTGTCTTTCTTAGAGGAGACCATGAGGAACATTAAAACTGATTAATATGTCTTTACTAGGTCACTTCTTAGGTCCAAAGTGGGGTCTCAGGCACAAGGATGTGAGTGCCCACACCATTATATCAATACCTGATGTCAGTCAGTGCTATACAACTTTGGCCAGGAGTCTGCTGAACAGTGATAGGGGGTCTCTATGCAAAGAGACCATTCCTGTTGTGCCACCTGTCATGGTTTGAATCTTGTTTTCCCCCAGAGGCTAGAAAAGTGGTAGACCTCAAGGGGTGGAAACCCCTGGAAGTTTTGAAGTTCTGCCCAATGGGCGCTCCTGCAAAAATGTCAACATCCCACAATCTCACCGGAAGAGATGAGTTGTAGTTTTGGTTGTTGTTGGAGAGGTGGCCATGTTGTAGAGCCACGAGGAAGGGGCTCTGAGCCCCTTGGGCCCTCTGGGGCCCCCCAGCCCCTGGCTGGGGGGGGCTGCAGGGACCTGGAGCAGCATAAAGCTGGGCTAGGTGCCTGTAGTTATGCCGGGAGATGTTTTCTCCATGGGCGCAGAGCAGCAGCCGGCTCTGACCAGAGAAACGGTGGCAGAGAGCCAGAGCAGATAACACCTGAACTGAAGGAGCAGCAGAAACAACATGCAACACCGCAGAGAGAAGACTCCTGGAAAGAGAGCCGAGGAGAAAGAGAGCCAGCAGTCTGAGAGACAGAGTTCTGGGGGTAAGACTGTACCAGATCCCCTAAAACTCCCTTGAGACCCCTCTTGGAGAAGAGGGACATGGACTCCTATTTAGGAGAAGAGTTTTAGACATGCAGCACCAGAGAGAGAGAGGAGCTGAGAAGCTCAGAGCGTCCTGGAGCTGGACCGGGACGGCCAGAGGAATGCGGGGGGAGTTGACCTTGGCTTCCCCCCCTTGCACTGCTGCCACGGTGGCAGCCTGAAGGCAGGGCACAGAGGCCCTGCAAGAGATACCAGACCGTCACGAAGACCCCCCTGTGTCTTCGTGATATGACGTGGTGATACGACCTTGTCTGGGGTTACGAAGCCCATGGAAGACCCCTCGGTTGGAGGCGATGGGGCCGAGAGAGACTTGAATACCTCCCTCGTGAGTGCTGGCAGAAATCCAGCTATCAGCTGCTGCATGTGGAGAAGACAGACAGACTGCTGCCTCAGAAGATGCTGCTGTTCAGGACTGGAAGGGATCTGTCCTTCTTTCCCTCCTGGACTTTTATTTGGAGGGGAGAAGAGATCTGATCCACTGTAAATACATATGTTATGGTAGAGATAGTTGTGATCATGTGTATAATGTGATATGGTATTTATTTGTACAGTCATTGTAATATATTCCCTTTCCCCCACTTTGAGTCTGGTGTGTTTTGTCTGGAAAAACCCATCTCACATTAGGTTGAGATGTGGGAGGGGGGATGGAGCTAGGGAATTGGATTTTGGAGCTATCTCAAACCATGACACCACCTCAATACACCTACCAGGTTTCAAAACTGCAATGAAAATTTTACACCTGCACTACATGGCTAGCCAGTATGATGAATCCTAAATTCTAGCACTGTTTGACTAGCTTCAGCCTCCAACTATCAATTGTATTAAGCCTTTCTCAAAAAATCTGAAAATCTCCCCAGTATCAGTATTTTTCATACACAGACATTAAAGTAGATTCCAAAATTTCTCTTTTTCTCATTTTAACATCTAAACTGCAGTTAAAACTGTGATCACGATCAGCTTTTAATGGAGAGAATTTGTTTTTTCTAGTATATCACTGGTGTCTAAGTATGACATATTATATTTAGCAACTGAGCATCTTGAGTTTAGAAACTGTGCACAATATTTGCTAGATGAAGCCCAGTAATTGTGAAAGAATTAATTCTGGGCTAGTTCTGAGTCAATAATACATGTTTTTAAAATTATTTAAAGTCAATTGCAATTCTTTCGATGAAAGATAATAAGACATTTTGAGAAAAAAAAAAGAACAAATAGTTGGAGTTTTTGTCTTAACATTTGTCCTCTAATTAACATGTCAGATTAGGTTACTTTCCTTCCAAATCCTTGCCTAAATCCTTCTGCAAATTGTTTAGAGCAATAGCTCAAATTTCCTCTCTTAATATTATATTTTGCTTAATAAATGTATCCTGTTTTTAAAATTTTACTTAATTTCCTGTGGTGCAGGTAATTTCTATAGCATATGTTTGTTGCTCCCTCTCTCTAAGATGGAATTAAATGACCTTGTTAAATTTCTGGCTTTGAATGCCATTAACAATTTCTCATTTTTAGGAGATACTCTCTTAATAATGTTCCTTTTTTTTTTTTTGAGAAAGCTGACCTTGTTTTATAAATCATTGGGGAAAAAAAACCCAAAAATCCCCTAAAATTCTTCATTCTTTTTCTTCTGTTTAATGTTGAGCTGTTTTGGTTTTCTTTTTGGCTCCATGCTTTATCCCCTGTCATTCCACAGGGAGAGTAAAAATTGCATAAAGTTTGACTGAGTAACCTCATGGAATTTCCCTTTTCCCTAGACCTTCTCTATGGAATTTATGATAGCGAAGAGCGACTCGCTCCTTTCACCAGCTGCCTTTGTTGGGTGTGGAGAAGGGAATGTCACATCTGGAGGAGCACAATAATTTAAAATCTCTAAGGCTCAAACACCATGGAAAGATTTTCACTCTATGAGGTTAAACATGCTCGAAGGGCAAAACTCTCAGCTGCTGACAGAAATCCCTGCTCTGCAGAGAGGCGTGATGAAAAAACTAACTATTATCTGCTTTCTATGCATCCCACAATTCACCTTTTCCACATGTGGTTCATAATCATTTTATCATGAGTTTCCTGAATGATAGGTCAAGAAAGGCTGACCAGGTTCTGGGTTTTGGCTTTGGGGATATTCCAGTACCCTTCGTCTTCCAGTTCATTTTTTTAAATAATTTATAAGTAGCTTTCACAAAGAAGATGTATCCCAGGCACTTTTCTTGGCTGTACTGAGATAGTATCAGAATGCAAAGCAATAAGCCTGGATTTTATGCTGTCTGGATTCATTATGTTTATAATTATTATCACTTAGTTATGGCCAATTAGGATTGTAGTATGAACACGTAGCATCTCCCCAGATTGGATTTGGAATTGAATGCTAAGTAGAGGTCTAGACTTAGATGTTTTACTGGCTCACATCAGTGTGTTGGTTAAATGATATATTTTACTGATTGAGCTATGCTGGAAGAAGGCCTAGGAGTCATACCCGTAGAAGGTCCTTTTGCCAGTATGGCTTTTACCCTTTCTTAAAGCAAAAGCAAAACCTATGAAACAAAAAAATCCTTTTCTTAATTTTTTTTTAGGTTGTGGTTGCTTTATGTACACTAGTAGGGTTTGTTTCCACTCCCTAGGGCATCATGAGCCTGTGTGCTGGTGAAGGCAGACAGTAGACTTGTCTGTAATCTTGTCTGACCTTTTCCCCACAAATTACAGTGCACGCTGTCACACCTGTTTTAAAAGCCATCTGGGCAGGATGACTCTCCAATAACTTGGTAATTGTATATGGAATGGTTTTACTACAAGGAAAAAGAAGTTTAAAATTTTCATTCAAGGTCACAAGAGGTGTCTTATTTAGTAGCAGCTGAGTAGACTGTTGACTTTTTGCTAAGACATTACACAGGGGTGTCTCAGCAACTCAGTCTTGCTAAACCTAACCTCTGTTTTGCAGCTAAGCCCTCCCATCACTTTTCACCCTCTCCCTTCAGCTTTAATTTGATGCAATTAGAGATGATTTTACCATTGCTTTAAAGTGTCTAGACAATCCCATGCTCATATAAACACTCCAACACTTCACACCACTGTCTGTATGTATTGTCTCACCTTTGTTCAAGTTTTGGCAAACAATACCACCCCAGAGCATTTGCTGGGTCAGATTTCATCATTATGTCTGGTTAGGGTTTAAGCCAAGCAATCTTTACCCATGACAGCAGCTGTTATCCTGCTCGGGTCAAGTAAGGTATGATTTCCTATTTTCCTTAAGCTAAAAATGTGTGTTGAATCAAGACTGGTAAGACAGGTGAGCACAGGCTCTGCACAAGGATCTGTAGGACACCTAGAGCTGTAATCTCAGATCAGTATTGGTTTAATTGTGAGATAAAGACACTTTATTACTTTTTGCAGACATCAAACCAGTATTTTATGCATAAGATATGCAGTAAATAAGTGCTCCTTTAACAACAAAAAAAAATTGCTATTTCCTATTTGAATTCAATCTCAATTTTGAACAGAATTCATTCCTTATTTCTTATTCTTGTCAATATTTGTTTTCTTTGCAGGGAGGGAAGGGGAGATTTATGTAGCTGAGTGCATTGATGCCATTTTTGAAAATAAGGACAGATGACTTTGCTTTCTGAAAGATTGCCAACAATAACTAGATCAGAGATGATTCACCCTCTGTGATTTATGAGACAGTATTTAATGAGGTCAGATGGCCCTGAAGAAGAAAAAAACCACAGTGAAGCAAAATAAGCAGGAACAATAGGGAAATCTTAGGAAATATAAGAGAGAGAAACTAAAAGCCATGGTGAAAGAAACGAACCGTCAGAATTATATTATTGACTAATTCAGCTCTATTCTTTCTCCTATACCACTTCATATTTTCAGTTTCATTTGTTCACTGTCAAATGGGTACCAAATACTTTGTAGCAAAAATGCTGTACCAAATACTGCATTTGTAACTGTACTGGCATAGCTTTTGTTTCTTCTTTTTGAGCCCAAAAGCATATTATTTGTTATGTTGTTTACGATTGTAGTAAAAAAAATGGTTTCATCTTTATGTTACGAAGTAAACGTCTTGTTTGTGGCTTGATTTTGTATATGCAATTTCCAAGGTTTGCATTTTTTAGTTTTCCTAGTTTGCATTTGGCATTTTCATGATCAAATACTGGTTTTTGTTCTCCTTTAAATAATCGTTTGCTTCTTCTAATATTAGAAAAATAGTAAAATTATACAAGACAAAGGCCAATATTACACTTTCCCTTCAAATATTTCCAAAATGGAAAGCTTACCCTTCAATCCAGCTTTGAACTTGTACTTCTCTTTGAAACTCTCTCTCAAACTACTGCAATAAAAAATTAATACCCTCCACAAATACACCAATAATCTGTAAATTCTGAGCCAGCTCAAATCACATTACACCATTTTGTAAAGGGAGACAATGTGTAGACCCGTTTTTGCCAGTTGTCACTGACACAGCTGGTAAATTTCTGAAGCACAAAATTACTCACCTTACTCTCTTGAAGTAAGGCATAGGCAGGAAAATACTTTCTAAAGGTACAGAGAAAAAAACATTTTTTAAAAACTCAAATTCTTTTTTTTGGTCTCAGATTAAATGTTTTTGTTTCTTTCATTATAGTCTTCAGTGGATCTAATTGTTTCTACTTTTAAAATATCAGCATGGACTAATTAAGAAAAACAACCAACCACCCCTGAGAAGCCCCCAGATCCTTTCCTATTTTCCATATCTTTTTAATGAGAGCTTTCCAGGTCTATAACTGTCTCTTTCCTTTCATTACCATTTTTCAAGACACTGAAGAGTTTCAAAGTTGCCATCCTAACTATATTTACAATCTGATTCATATTCTGCTATCTTGTTTCCTGTTGCTTGACTATCTGTTGAAATTTTTATTTGATGTCCTATTGATTAGGATTTGGTTTTTCACAACTTAGGTTTCAATGCTAATTTACGTAGATGCCATTTTCCAGGGAGACCTCCTACATATCTATATCATCTATATCTATATCTATGTCTATATCTATATCTATATCTGGTCTTAGTATGGACCTTCAGTTGCCTTAGGTTGAAAAGGCTTCCATCAGTACAATATCAAGTGTAGATACTGTCCTGATCATCGAGGTCTGCTGTGGCCCTTTGGAGCATCATGCTGAAAAAGATTGTGAATAGGGTTGGTGCGAGAACACAGCCTTGTTTCACACCACTGGTTATTAGAAAGGGCTCAGAAAGTGCATTGCCATATCTGACTTGGCCATGCTGATCCTCATGGAGTGAGATGATCATTTTAAGGAACTTGGGGGGACAACCTAAGCGTTCCAAAATCTGCCATAGACGTTTTCTGCTCACAGGACCAAAAACCTTAGTGCTGTCTACTCTCTTTTATGGTTCCGAGTCATGGGTCATCTACCGCCACCACCTGTGACTCCTAGAACACTTCCATCAACGCTGCCTCCATACAATCCTAAACATCCACTGCTCAGATTATGTGACCAATACATCTGTTCTAGAACAAGCAGCAGTCACAAGTATAGAGGCCATGTTACTGAGAACACAGCTGTGTTGGGCAGGGCACATCTCCAGGATGAAGGACCACCGCCTCCCTAAGATCTTGCTTTATGGTGAACTTGCCACTGGCTGCCGCATGAGAGGAGCCCCGAGGAGAAGATACAAGGACTTCCTGAAACAACATCTCAGCCTTGGCCATATTGATTATCATAACTGGTCTACTCTGACCTCAAATCGGAAGACCTGGAGACACACCATCTATAACGCTGCTGATGCATTTGAGAAAGCACACAGGATCACTCTTGAGGAGAAAAGACAATGCAGAAAGAATCGTGTCTTGCAGAATATACCACCTAAGGAGTCTTTCTGTTGTGCCTTTTTCAACCAGACATGTCTATCTTGTACTTGCCTTTTTAGCCACCAACGTGCTTGTAACAAACGTGGGTAGAGCCCTTCCCAAATCTTTGTTCATGAAGCCTAGCCACGATGATGATCTATATCTATATACACATAAAAGTACCTGTTTTTTTAATAAGGTTTACTAAAACAAAGCCAAGGAGAATTCTGATGTAAATTGTCTGGGACCTCTTATATAGTTTTTTTGGTGGTTTATTTTCTATTTATACTATGGACACGTGTCAGTTTTAGTCACACTGGTGCCCTACAGATCAGACCACTGGGGTAATCATTCCAGTCTGTTCCCAACATCTGGATAGCAGCAGAGGCAGATAGATAACATATTGAAGGGATGTCAGTGTTGCTCAGCAAAAACAGTGTATAGCTGTAATGGAACTTGCTCCTTGATCAGAGGCCATTTGGTTGTGTCCTCCTGGCAGCCTGCCTGACTCACCAAGTCATGCTGGGAGGCAAAGATCACAGATGACACAGGCAGTAGTTGGTACAACCCCACTCTCTGTGATGTGGAGAAGGAGCATCATGACAACACCGTCCCCCATAAAAACGTGCAGCTGGAGATCCTTTGGTTCTGTCTGCAGGGCAGAAAAATGGACACATACCTGATCTGAAGTGATGTAAATGCGGTGAACCTCACGTGAGGGGATTGAGACAATTTCACTTTTCATAGGGTTCACAGTGAGGAAGATGCATGAACTCACTCTGAAGCACATGTATAGCAAAGTCGGTGGTGACTGCCCTAGACTCTGATTGTGATCAGGAACTTGGGCTACTGCTGTGACTAGGCTAGCAGATATTCAGCTGTCCTCCATCAGCATATGGTGCACCATACTTTGCTGATGGAAGGGCTGAATGGCTTTTAGTGTCCTCAACCTTCATGGCATGGCCATAACACTGAAGCTACCTCATTATTGGTCTGACCACTGTGTAGATCTGCCATTGGTATGCTCTCAGTCTTTTTGCAAAGCTCTATCATTTTCTTGCAGAGGGGATTATTTCTACCCACCTTGGAACACTGAATAAACACCAGTATAAAATAAGAGGAGAAACTATAGACCTTATTAAGAGAAATTGGGAAATACATCACTGAGGGTTCTAACCCTTAAAACACTGTTGCCCCCTTCTCTAATGCTGACTGCAGCAACACTGTTAAGTCTCAAAATGATCTTGATAAGAAATCCACCGTGCCTTTTGTTTGTACACACCAGTTCTCCTATACTGAGGTCATTCTTTGACCACAGTAGTACTGTGGTATCCCACAATAATACTGTGGGTGTCAGATGACCTTTGTCACCTTAGTGAGGTCCTGCAGGTCAGCCCACCAAAATAATTGCTCACATTTACTGGCCAGGAGATGCATATATAATGATACTTTTAATTTTTTCAGCATTTTTTCTTTCTGCATCCAAATGGTACAATTCATGTATTCCAATCCTCTTCATTGGTCAATGTTTTTCTCATGGTGTTGATATTTCTCTGCTCAGAATTATTAGAGTCATTTTGGCAATACTAAATTACCTTGGCTCATAGACCATTAATCTCCAATATATTTTCTTTATATAAGGTTTGATAAAATTTGTCTGAGACTAATTAAAATTTTTAAAGGCTGACCTACTAAATCAACTGCTACTGATGTCATTATTCTTGATATTTATACATAAATCACTTCTAAGTATTTTGTGTGTTTATGGAAGTGGCACGTTGAGACCATTTTTGCTCTAGTAGATTACTCTATCCTTCCATTTGTCAGTAAGTGAATGAAAGTTAATTTCAGATGGAAGTTAATTTTAGCTGTAGTGATTTACAGATTTCATCTGTTGACTATCTGGTAAAACATATGTAAAAGCCACCATTTTTCTCACAGAAAAAGGCAATTTCTTTCAGCATTTATTTCTTCTGAGTAGATAGACTGGTAACTGGCAGGTCAATATATCTCCATCATAGAAATCTACCAGAGAAAATAAAAAACAAGTGCCAAACATCCAAGACTTGCCTGAAGTCTAAAGATTAGACATCTCTTTTTTTAAAGTTGACATGATACCACACAGAACACTATGGGTGTTTAGAATAGCTTGCTTCCTTTTTACTCACTTCCATGATGCATTACAGATGAAGCAATTGAGAATGTTTTTTATATAATTTAACAAGATATTCAAGAAAGAGTTACAACATTATTGTTGGGGAACACAGAGCCGAATGGGAGGAGTTCCAAACATGGCGCAAGATCTACAGCCCTGAATAAGACACCTTGCACAGAATAAAGACATAACCTTACCAAAAAGGACTTTCATTTACCGGATTTGACACTATGTCGGACTGGACAGTTTCCTTGTTATCCCCAGTTTTCCCCCGTTTGTTGTTATGCTGTTATATGGTTGTGTGTACCCCAGTTGTTGTTTTTGAAAAATCATCCTCCATATTGTCTTCTTCCTCCCCTCACAGTTTTCCCGCCTTTTTCCCTGTTTTCCCGCTCCTCTGCCTGCCATTGGTTAGTGTTTGGTGCAGTGCAGAGGTTGCTGTCATTGGCCCGTTCCCCTAGTTACACTCAAACTCCTCCCCTCCTTACCCAATTGCCCAATCATCTTCACCCCTAAGTTGTCAATCCTACGCTCCTCCCTAGCCCAAGCTCCACCCCTAAACCTACCCTTTATAAGTTACTGTTTCCCCAATAAAGTTTGGCATTGCTCCACGAGACTTCTACTGTGTCCTGAACCCTTCCTGCAGTGCCCGATCCCTTTCCTCTCCCCGCGGGTCGTGGCACATTATGGGGTGCAAATTCAGTAAAAGCCACCTGGTTAGTCAATGTGTTGAGGATGTGCTGATCAGACTGGCCCCACCCAATCACTACTTTTATTTACTGCAGAAGAGGATAAAGTTCCTGTAGTGCACATAAAAAAAGTATACTGGGGAAAACAGCATGGGTTATTCCTGCCCCAGGCAAAGGCAAACCCATTCCTGAGACTGCTTTTCTTGGGGACCTCAGTGCACATGGTGGGTAATGTGGGAGGATTGGGAAGTCCAGTGCATACCTCAAGGGGATTTGATCTTGGATAAGAATAGCCGGTTAATTAAATAAAGTGAACTCAATGGACTTTTACAGGAATGGCCATAGACTAAGGGAATTATATCTGTGGGTATATGTATATCAAAAGACAGGAAAAGTGATGGAGTTAACTGGGATGTATTGGTAAGTGTGGGCATGACAGGAATGGTACTTAGTTGCCAGCTAGGATTAAACCATGACACATGATGTGGGTGGTGGGTTTTTTTGTTTGTTTGTTTGGGGTTTTTTTCTTTGTTTTTGTTTGTTTGTTTGTTTTTGGTTTGGTTTTTTGGGTTTTTTTTGTGGTTTTTTTTTTATTTGTTTTGTTTTGGTTTTGTTTGTTTTTTTCATTGTTGTTTTGGGGGGGTTTTGTTTGTTGTTTTGGTTTTTTTTCTTTTCTTTTGGAGTGCATCTAAAATAAATGGAGACAGGATTGGCTGTTCAGCCCATATTTCTTTTAGGCAAATCCCAGGAGACAAAAGGAGAAATCAACAGGAAATCAGGCTTCATTAATTCTGCTCTTCATGGAATTGCCTGTTTTTAAATCACATTTGTTTCGGGAGAAGAAATGGAAATAATATGGGGAGATCCTCAACCTTCATCTATTTCCAAGAAAATCATATTGGGACAGAAACATAGTATTGAAGCTTTGGGGTGCATTGTAAGTATTTCAGGGAGTTCTGAGTGTGTGAAAACAGTATGTTATGAATTTCCCTGATTTACATATTCCATTGGAACAACTATAATAGTAATAAAAGTATTAATTCTGCTTAGCTTAAAAGCTTTGAAGCTGAGAAAAACACTGAATGTTCGTTGTGAAATGCACAGCTGATTGTATTTAAATAATGTTATTACAATTTAGGTAGAGGACTGAAATTATTATTAAGGCATTTTACTATAACCATTAACAACTAATAGCTTTTCACTACGTAGAAGGTTCTGCCAGAGACAATCAGTAGAGAATAATCACATCAGGATGGAAATTGCACTCAAGAAAAAAACACATGCATGTGTGTGGCTCTATAGGTATGTATATGTGTGAGTGAGATTAAGAATGAAAGTTAGCATGTTGAGATTTTCTTTCCACTATCTTGCATCAGAGTTACAAACTTATTGCTTGCCTATTATGCAGGAATAGTGGGATTAATTGTCTGCTTTTCTTGATTCACATGAAAGACTTGCACCTTGGTTTCCCAGGGCTGCTCCTACATTCCCAAATAGAAATGCAACAGGTTTTGTTGGGTTTTGTTGGGTTTTTGGTTTGGTTTGTTTGTTTATCTTTTAAGAAAAAGGGAATATGAGATTGAAGTAGAAGATTAAATTAACCAAATTCCCACTTAGAAATTGAAATTAATGACTAGAGAAGAGTTGGAATGTGAAAACTAACTCTGAACCAAGACGAGACAAAGAAAATTCCCTTTGAGGCATTATCTCTGTAAAATTAACAAGTAGGGCATAAATGTGGTGTTTCTGAAAGTACAGACAGTTATTAGTACTGGCTCAAGTCCAGAAAAATGTGACTATACACTGTGCAAAAACTTCACAGAGGTCTACCAGTGTTTTGGCCCATAGCAACCCCAGCTTTCTCATAAGGTCAAACTGCCTATCAAGCCCAGGTGGATGTTCACTGAGATGTGAACAGTTCATGCCAAGATGACCATATTCATTTTCAGTTGTGAGCCAAGCAAAGATCTAGTGAACAGAGAAATTTCAGTGCTGCTTTAACTAAGAATAGTCAACAAGCAAGATTTTAAGGTTATATGAGAGAAAACATCCAAGATTAATTGTCTAGAACTACAATTTAAGAATGGGGAAAAAAACCTGTGATGTAGGTCTCAAGCCTTTAAACATTAAAGCTAATCAGTGTATTTGGTCAATACTCATTTGCTTTTGCTGGAGCTACTCATTGTCTTTGAAAAGACTAAGCACTGTGCTGAGTTTTGGAACTTTCATGGATGAAAAGGATGATTCAGGAAAGGATATTTCAGAAAAGGACTGCATATAGTGGAAAGTTTCTTCCAAGAAATGCATATTACTGCAGTTATCTAACTTTTCTTCTGTGTAATTACATCTCAAACCACAGATGGCTTTAGAAGGATTGCTGAATATGCTATGTTCAGAATGCAGTGGTCATCTCCCAGACTCCTACGTCTGCTCCTTGCCATTCATCGTAATTTGAATTTAAAGGATAAAGTTAGACAGATTATTCCAACCTTTTGCCAATTGTTCAGAGTATTTCATTGAAACAATAGATTTTGTATTTGACTAACTTTAAAAAAAATCATTAACATCCTTGATTTTGACCCAGGTCCAGGAAATGGAAAAGGGACTCTCAAGGTGAGTTCCATAATAATAATTAATTCTCATTGTTTATGTCTGTGTTGAAGACAACTAAATCTGACATAGTCACCTAGAAGTGAACATTTGTAGAGTGATTCATCTGCCACATTTTTTACATCTTCTTTAAGTTGAGATAAATTAAGCTCTACTCTTCAGTCAGGTGGTGATCGGTGACAGGAGCCGAGGGAATGGCCTAAAGTTATGATAAGGGAGGTTTGGGTTAGATATTAGAAAAAAGTTCTTTGCCTAGAGGGTGGGGCTCTGGAACAGGCTCCCCAGGGAAGTGGTCACAGCACCAGGCCTGGCAGAGTTCAAGAAGCATTTGGACAATGTTCTCAGGCACATGATGTGACTCTCGGGGATGGTCCTGGGCAGGGTTAAGAGTTGGACTCAATGATCCTTGTGGGCCCCTTCCAAGTCAGCAGATTCTGTGATTCTGTGATTTTACGAATTCCCAAGCTGGACACTGGCTGCCTACATACAGGGTTTGGATCACATGGCACCTGGGAAAAGAATATATCGTTTCAACTGTAAAACTGATTAGGGCAGTAACTTGTTTATTCTGAATGAGTCCTAGAGTTGGTGTGTCTGAATTTCCTGAGTCCTCCTGGACTTATGAAGCAGGGTACCTATGAGACTGTAAGCTTCAGTGCCTAGTCCCCTCCTCCACATCTGTCCTCCACAAAATGTAAACCCCCACTTTCTTTTGGCACACTCCTGTTTGCTGAAAACATGGCTTGTGAGGAAGAACCTATATTCACATAGTCACACTGCTTGCCAAGGAAGATGAAGACTGAAGGAAAATTTTGTCCTAAACCAAATCTGGGCTCACATCTTCCATGAGATTGGAGGTTATGTTAGGAGTCCCTCAGCAAAGCTGAGCTACTGGTGCAGACAAATGTAAGATAATAAGCACAGAGGGACTCACTAAATGGGAGTTGTCAGAGCCCACTGAAGAGGGCATTACAGCTGCTGCTGCAGTCTTGTAGGTTAACCACAGCTGTGAGACCAGCACTGGGAAAAGCTCCAAACATTTTGCATTTTTTCTGTAGAGTGTCTGTGTGGTAATTCATCTTTATTTGCTATGTTTACTTCTACTTTTTCTCTGCTAGAATTGATGGTAACAGGTGAAATCACTTTTTCAATATCGGAAACAGTACTCCTGGGTTTTGACAACTAGATGTCAAACCCAAAATATGTAGTGAGATAGAACACTGGCTACTCTTGTACCAATTACTTTTTATGCAAAGATATAGAAACCAGTTGGTAGAACAGTTTGCCATTTCACAAAAACTTGGAACAGTCTGTTTCATACTTAATGAAAAATGATGCCTGTATACTAAAATGAAAATGAAAACTGAAAGTTTTCAGTGGACATGCAATCAAACAGCAGGTAGCAGAGAACAAGAGGTGCTGTCCTTGCAAAGTAAATTCAATTCAGATGAAATTAATATTTCCTCTGGAATTCAAAATATTTAAAAGTCTAAAAGTTTCACTGAAAGTTTTAAACCTGGTACTTGACTTTATTGACATTCACAGCATTGTATTAAAACCATTGATTTTTTTTTTATGGGTGGATAATTAACCTTTTATCTAAAACCAGAATATATGTATTCTGAGTTACGGACCAGGAGAACTTATGCTTCAAACAAGGGATCTATTGCAACTGGAACAGGAAATCCCACTCTATTATCTTCAGTCTCCTGCAGATTTTTTAAATATTAGAAACCTGACCCCAAAATGGAACAGACCTTCCTAGGCTCTGCGTGGGGAATGAAGCTGGAAGCAAGTTCCCCTAAGTGTTAAACTTCTTTCAGTGTCCAGCTGAACAAAGAGCAGAAAAGACTAGACATACAAATATTTCCTAACTGATGTTGCTGTTGTTAGCTGTACATAGAAGCTTTAATAGGCATATTAGAATATATAAGCTTTGCTTTAAATATAAAACAGTACATTGGAGACTGTTAATATCTTGTATATCTCAACATGGACTGTGCATACCCACAGTATATATTCAGCTAGTCAGGTGGGAGCCTGAAAGGAGACTCCAAAATTAGTTTTGCTTTAGCAAGTAAGGTGTCATAAAACACAAACTTATGTGTTTTATAACATTGTTGTGCTGCCCATATCACACTGAAAATGAAACTTGGATATTGTGGACAAGACTTATCTGTCAAATACAGAAGTTCCAACTGGATGAGCTTTACTTCCCCTTCCCACTCTGAATGAGATGGTGATGTGAAGACCTAGAGAGGTGACCTGACTAGAAGTGGAAAATTACCAAACTGAAGATACCTGCTGAAATACCGACAGAGAAAATACCTGCCAGCCTGGGAGCTGAGAGCCTGGGAACTAGACCCATGAACCAAAAGCATCCCTGAGTATTGCAGCTGGCATCTTTGAAGGGCATCTGGGTATCTAGAAACTGGTGACATCTTGAGACACCATAAATAAGTGAGAAAACAGAAGTTGTTGCAATTTATAATCCAAAAAAGGTGAAAAATAGTCTGGAAATAAGGGAAAATGTCCTAAGAAAGTAAGAATTCATAACTGCCATGGGCTGTTCTAACAGCAAGAACAGAAAAGTAGTCTGGAAAAGTAGTCTGGAAAAGTAAAAAGTGTTCTGAAAGAACAGAAAACATCATTGTCTATTGGCCAACTCAAGTGAAAAGTAGAAATCAATAGCAGCTATTGGCTCTTCAAAGTGTCTTATGTCCTCTTATATCTCTATGATATAAAAATGGCTTAATTTTTATCCAAAATGGAACTTCTCTCTTTGAGAACTTCCTATGCTGCACACAGTTTCCCAAACTCTCCACATGAACTTCCTGTGAGATCTTAGACCCTCACCAGGGACAGTTCTGGCTGACTCTAGACTTCGTGTCATGGGTCATCTCTGAAGTGAGACTCTCTGTTACTCTGGTGGACCACTCTGGACCCAGCTCTGGGATCGTTTCAGTCTGTCCTTCCATTTCTGTGATGGTTAAGCATCCCCTCTGGGATCAGTTTGGTCTCTCCTCTGGGATGGTTTGACCCCCTTCTGAGATGTGTGTAATGTGCTTGAAACCAATATTATTATGAACTTACACATATATATGCAAATACATAATCAATCATAAATAAATCTGTGGTTATATTATCAATAAGTTTGCTTCACTTGTGATAAGATGTCTCTTAAAGTATGGCAGAAACTTTATTTCACAGGTAGTAATTTCATTTGCTTATGGTACTCCATGGTATCACTTTTAAAACAAAGAATAGAAAAATAATTATGAAATACTCAACTTTATACTTCAGTCTATATATTTAATGCAAGTTTAATAGGAGAACTGAAGATAAAATGGTAGTATTTTTCCACTACTTCTCGTAATGACTAATGTTTACTCGAGACTAACGACTAGGTCAATTCAGTGAACCTTAAAGCCAGCAGAGAGACTACATCATGCACTCTCTGAAAAAAAAGCCCTCATGTACTGCATACTGTTTAATTGCTTCTGTCTGTGAGACTACGTACTCTAATTTCTTACTAACTCCTACCAGACCAGATGCAGAGAAGTATGAGATCAGTAGAGATTTCTGATAGGGGATTTTTTATTATTTTCTTTTGTTTCATTTTACTCAGAATATTGACATAATTTCTTTCCTAAAAATAAGAATTTTAAGGCTATTAACATATCTAAACTGTCAAATTAAAAAGGGTTTGGACAGCTAAGTATTTTCTATAATCTGATTATTCCCTTTAATTTTAATGTTAATTTCTTTTTTTCCCTTTCTTTTCACACAAACACTAGTTAATTACTGTTTTGGAGAGAGAGAAAGTCATGATCAAGTAAATTATAGATAAACAATATGAAGCAAGTTATTCTAGTCCTTTAATAGCAATTCTAATTTAATGGAATGTTTTCTCTCTCATTCAGAGCAGATTACACAAGACTATGTGTAATGAATAGCTATAAATTCCCTTTGAATGTAAGATAAGTTGGAGAGTGTCATCGCTTTCCAGTTTGTAATAAAATATTAATTTTGATTCATTTGCAACTGTTTTGGGGAAGACAAATTACTATAGTCTAAAGGCTACATTCTTCACTTCCCCCACACTTGGCAAAAATGTTGCTGACATTTTAGCAATAATGAGTGTTTGGCAACATATCTTTAGAAGGATCAAACAGTAACTGATATCCAGAGTTCTTATGACAGATGTCTAACTGAAAGCTTTGTCCTGGCTGACAACATATGCATTTATTCTCTGGTTAAATCTAGGCTAATCTAGTTAAATCTAAATATTTAAAATGAGAATTTTTGGAAGTCAGTCAGGATTTTAAATGATGAATGCTTCTCTGCAATGTTATGTTTTGCAAGAAATCACTCCACAGGTCTTCATATCATTTCTGCTGCTAGAAGGAAATGTTTCTTTTGGAAATGGAGGGGATTTCCTAAGTCTTCATGTCACTTTTGGCTCCCCAGCATGAATGAACAGTTGCTGTACAACTTACTATGTCATCAATGATACAAATTCTGCTGTTCTAAGTAGTCATAAAATATCTACCACATAGGTCAAGAGTACAACATAACTCTTCCTCAAATAGTGTCCTAGTAGCATTTATGCTGGGGAAAAAACCCCGCCATAAATATTTAAACATTTTCTATGAAGTAGAAAATGATCAGCAAGCAACACAGAACTTGTCCCAGAAGACTTCCACTTCCTTGAACTACACAATCTGTGAACACTGCATACAGTATTCTAGATCCAAATACTAGTAGCATAATTCTAAATAACCCTTATCAGATGGTTCCCTATCAATACATTCGTGATGAGAAGGAAAGAAAAGGAAGAGATGTACATCTATTCTATGAGCTTAGGCCCTTTTTGCCCAGCATTGTTCTGCTGAATGTATTCTGAAAACTTCATTCAAACTTATGGATATTCTTGAGTTGCCTAAATCCACATTTTTTGGAGAGTAAAGTATATTGTAAATAAGTTCCAGCTTAGTGTTTAGCCTGTCACCACAAACCTCTAACTCTTCAATATTTCTCTAAGGAGTATCCAGCAGAGAGGAAAGAAATAGAGGGGAATTGGGGGGAAATCAGAAAGAAGATCGTAGCAGGGTTTATATCTTGTTTTTCGTACAAAAGCTGTCCCTTGAACAGGAAATTTAAACCAAGTAATTCAAGAGGTCTAATTTCAGAGTTTATTGTGCACACTTATCTTATCTAAAAACTTCACCATTGTGAAGTCATTCCGGGAAACACCACTTCCTCTGTTTTCCAGGATTTCATTATAGTTGCAGGCATTTGTGTTGTGGATTCGAGGATAATACACTAGGAGGTCAAAGCGAAATATAAACTTGAAGAAATACACTTTTGAGGCATTTGTAATACACAAAAGGTTTAGGTATCTTAGTGTTGGTTAAAGTCTGGATAACATTTTCTCATAACCTGTTGGAAGCTCTGCCTTGTTGTTTTGCTGGAGTCACAGACCTACCACATTACTGAGTATTTCTGTTCATATCAAAGAATCTTTTTGCATCACAGACTCAGACTAGGTGGCACCCAGTGGTTAAAAGGAGCAGGAGTACATATCCTGCCTTACAACAAAAAAAATTTATAGAAGCAGGTGCTGGTATTCAAAGTGTATGATGTGGTCTCAATAGAGGTCCTTGCAATGAGGTGCCATGTCTGAACTAGAGTCGCCATACCTGTTTGATCGAGTCCAGTGTCTGGGAAGAAATTAAGAAAATCTCAAGTTCAGTTTCTATTGATCTGGGCTCTTTAATAAGCAAAAAATTTCAAACATCAAGGAAAAATAATTTTTGTGCGTACACTTTGCTCTTGCAGCTCTGTACTATTTTCCCAGATTTTTCTGCTAAAAAAAATGGAGGGAGACAGTGACAACAAAAGTAAGTTACTGACTTCATTCTTCCTGCTACAAATAGTGTTTGTTTAGGAGTTTATTTATTCCACAGCATTGACCTGAAAAAAAGGTTTTTAAGACATACTGTCTTAGGTAAACCTTCCTTTAAAAGAGAGGTTTACAGACAATTCCTGGTTGTAATTAAATGCATGCTTGGGCAAAGGGGAACTGTTTCTACGAGTATCCAGCAGATTTTGTAAACGCTTTGTCCCTCGCATGTTCCAAGGGAGAGAAAACACTTTGAATTTTGGTAGAACATCATGGCAAAGTTATGATATATAGTAGTTTATCCTGAATAAGTTCATCTCTGTTTGTTAGTAATAAGCAGAGAGAAAATCAGCAGTTGAAGGACAGTTTGGTCATGGTAAAAGACAAAGCTAATTTCGACAGCACGCAGAACACAGAAAGCAAGTATTAGAGAGGAGAGACTGGGTTGTCTAACTGTTAGGATGTGAGTATGATCTAGGTATCTGATCTTTACTATAGTCAGTGGAGATCTAGAGCTTAATTCAGTTGCACTTTCACAGGTCTCTGGTGCCGTTTCAGATGTCCTTGGATGACCCACCTGTTCTCAACATTCTTCTTCAGAAAGGCAGGAATTGCCTGCGGACAAAACTGTTTTTCCTGAGCAAATATCTCTGAAGTCTAGTGTTTCCAAAAAGGCATCAGGCATCTGTATTTAGATAACTGAATCCTGCCCTTAATGAATTGTATTAACAACTACTCAGCTGACCAAACATGTGTTCACCTTCTGGTGTATTGAATAGATCTCGAGACTCTTTTCTATTGAGGTCACTGTTGAGTGCAAAGGATTATACATCCACTTTTTGAGTAGATACTCAGTTGCCTGCACCTAGGTGAATACTGCAGACACTGTAAATAATGTTAAACAGCACTAGATATCTATATGTAGGCAGCTTTGTCAACAGCCTAATGCTGCATCCCCCTAGAAGGCCATGTAAACCAACTGTATAGTTCCAGCCAGTAGCTGGATGACACATGTAATGCTTACCCCAGAATCCAAAAGACTGTATTCTTGCAAGTTATGCAGTGAGAAAATTTTTCATGTTACACACTGTGCTCAGAGATTGACTTCTGTAAATGAGTGAAAATACAGTTGATCTACTCAGGAAAGATTATTTTCTAAGTAATAAACCATGAATTTGGTACACAGATGAAATGTGCATAGCAGGGTAGTGAAGAGAAGTATTAACCTTGGATTCAGAATTCTGGGTTCACGTGCTCCATCATTGACTCAATCTCGGGAAAGCCGCTTAGTTTACTTAATTTCTCTTTTCTCTTTTCCTTATCCTTCTGTCCTGTCTACACTTTTGCATATTTAGGATGTAGATCCCCCTAATATTGAAGTTATTCTTTCCTGTGAGCCTCACAAACAAGAGATTTTGATCTTATCTAAAACAGGTGATAATTCTTTTTTCTCAGCTGATTCTGTTACATTTTGGACATTTGCGTTACATAAAATCAACATCAAAGTTACTTGTGGAAACTAAGTACCTGTTACCATTCATTGCAAGTCAGAATATGTTCTAATGAACAACAAATGAAACATACAACATTTCATTCTTGCTCTGAAAAATTACAGAAGTTTCGCATAGAAAAGAATAAAAGATTTGTTTCACTTACTTCATGTCAATGGTGTTGACATAAAGTATATTTCTTTTAAAAATGTAAACTGTAATTTAACATGTATTATCTCAGGATAAAGATAGAGATTAAACAACACTGTTTAGAGCAATATCCCCTCATGTGTCTACCCACTTCCTTTCACACTCTCCTTGTTGTTTTCTATTTTGAAGCCACACTTGATTAAACAACAACTAAAGGCTGAAGGAGAGGTGAGGAAATATAAACAGCTGTGATAAGGCTGATACACACAGCTACCAATTTTCTGCATTTCCCTTGTGCGTTTGCAGAGTCAGCTTGGCTTACCCTTTAATCATCTCTCAGCAGTGGGCCAGTGATTATAGCCATGGGGACGAGCTTCTCCTTCCCTTTTATGTACAGCTATGAACACAGAAGAAAATGGCATGAAAACAACTGGGGGAAAAAAATGGCATCTCCTTGCAAGATTTAATCTGCTTTGTCTTGAAGCCTGCTGTTGGATAAATAATTCTTCTCTGCTTCCCATCCCAATTTCTCTTCGAACCAACAGGCCTTGTGGGGCAGAGAGTATCTTCTTCTCTGGGTAAGGAGTCATTCAGCATCTGAAGGATATAGCACAAAAAGCATTTTATGATGAGAGTTTTTAACTGCTGCTACAGAAAAATCTGGAAGACCTACCTCCTGACATATTTTTGCAGAAGGACTATCATGCTGTAGAAAAAATTTTGTGTAATTGATATTATTTTCTGTAGGCAATGTCTGATACTTAAAACCTCTTGTTCCTCACTAGTGAGAAAAAAGGCTGTGTCCTCTGCACTGCTTAAAAGCACAATACACTTGCCAGCACTGCAGCACACTGAAGCATTGTGCTTCTGACTAATGTAAAAAGCCACCACATGAGCTTACCTTCTGCAATTATTTTTTTTTTGATAATACAAATAATTGTAAAATAAAATGTCTTTTATTTCGATCCAGGTACAAAAATAAGAAAATGAGTAACAAGGCTGTATTTGACATTAGAAAATAATTTAGGAAATAGTATTTGAGACTGTTATCAGGAAAGTTAACCAGGACCAACAACATCTATTCTGCTTATTTAACCCTCATTAAATAAACCAAGATAAAAATTATACATCCCATCTGTAAGAAATGTCATGCTGGATCACAGCAAAGTATGACAGTCCTGTCAGTAGCAGATACTTAGAGCAGAGTACAAGAACCAAGGTAAGTACAGGGTGGTACTCTGTGCTTTGGTTTATACTTTGGACTCAAAAGCAAAATGCTGTTATAAGTCTCAGTTTATGTCACTTCCAAAAAAAAAAAAAAAGGAAGAAGAAGAAGAAAACCTCAAAAGCAAGCAGAAAGAGATGAGGGACAAACAAGAACTGATGTTGTGATGATTAAATACAATGAAGTGTGACATCTGATGAAACATGTAAGAGTGGACAGACTAAAAATTATTCCTATGGTGCAATATGCCAGAAACAGAGCTTAAGAGTTTTCTTATAGTATCTGCTTAAGACAAATGTGATTGGCCCACCTCTCAGGACTCAATACAATTTAGGATTACGATTTATAGAAACAATTTAGTTTTTACCTTCATAAAGAAATATCAAGGCTTTTTCAGAAACCAGGGACATTTTAGGCTACCGTCTCAACTCATGACAATATGAACTTGCCCAAGAATCAGGTTGCCTGGATGTTCCCAGTGCATTAATGTAGTCTGCAATGGGCTTCTAATACTATAGAGAACTTTTTCAAGGACAGAAAAATCTCAGAATTTCCTGGATACGTTCAGAGTCTGATGAATAGATGTGTGTAGGAGCAATATGCAACTGAATTACAGACTTATGCTCCAGTTTCTCTTTCAGATACAATATTGCCTTAAGTGAATCAATTGGTTTTTTGTGTCAAAACAGAGGAGTAAAAACTTATGGACATTGGCCAACATGGAAGTAAAGTTTCTTTATTATGCTATTACTTTCCAAGGACAGCACTTCCAAATAAACTCTTAAGATGCTAAGAAATAGCTAAAAGGGAGACCAGAGGACAGTCAGTTCCCGCAGTATAAATCTCAGCCAAACTCACTGTGTTCTATATTTAGTTTAAAACAAACATTAAAAAGACAGAGAAGAAAGTTATGCCAGCCCTGACATATTATCAAGACCTAATAACATCCTAATTTTCTATTCAAAACAAATGTGGTTACAGACTTCACCTGTGTTAATAAACGTAACTCCTTTTTTATGTGAAAAAAAAAAAGAAACATGCAGCCTCGATATAGTGTGTGAGTTCAGTTAGAAATAGTGGGTTATGTCTCATAGACACAATTCTCATACAACAGGTTTGTGTTTTATTTGTATATTTTGACAGATGTTTGTCATTTCCAAGATATATGCCTTGGATAGATGTCCAAATCATCGTATTTTTCATGGTTCATTGCTGAGAGCCTAAAACAACAATCCCCATCTTTCAGTCCAATACTGGAACTGGAAGTATGCTTGCCTGTCATTTCCTGATGGAAAAAAGTGGAGAAAATGCAACAGTTTTGTGTCATTGTCAAGACAATGTCTACATTTCCCCATGAGCATACAAAGCATACAGCCCTAGACAGGTGCTTGAAACCAGCACTGACATAAAGATTTGTAGTCCTGAAAATCCCGGCTCAGCTTCTAACAAGCCCCTAAAGCACGTGCAGTTTGCAGGGACTGCTGGTCTTTGCTTTATGTTGTTCAAGCACCAAGAGTTTTGTTTTCTGGGCTACTCAGCAGTTCTTCAGGCTTTGTAGTGCCAAGCTAGATGACATCTCTCTCTTACTCCCAAGTAAGGATACCAGACAATAGTATTGCAGTCCAAAGGGTACTCTTGCATCCATAAGCCATGTTCCTACTTCCACAGTACACTAAGTGTCGCAATGGATGCATCTCGTCAAAGAATATGTGGGAAGGAGGGCACCCTGCTTCCATGCTGCCAGGCTCTGAGTACAGCCTGTGGCTCTGCCATCCTTCCCTGCTCCTTGGAGGCAGGCTGCCCCTGCTCCAGCCAGTGCTGCTGCAGCCTAGCTGGGTAACCAGGAGACACACTGTTGGGACAGATCCAGAACAGAACAAGCCAGGAGTTCACTGGGGCAACTTCACAGTTCCCAGTTATCTTGGGAATTGCACTTGTGACCAGATACTCCACCTTGGTCCTTGCCTGAGCTGTGCCACAGTCTGTGCCCAACCTTGTACCTGCTCTCCACCACTTACTCCACCTGCTGGACTCCACATCTGACTCATCACTGTGGTCTTGACAGGTGCGGGGCTCTGGGCTGGCCATGGTCTCCATTCCTGTCCCATCCCTGCCCCCTCACTGGGTGCTGCTGAATGGACCCCTACTGGGGAGACCACAGCTCTGTCACCCTTGTATGCATCTTGGGATCCCAGCTCCCTCTCATGAGGCAGCCATCCATTGAAGCACCCTGACCTGCTCAGAGGTGAATAGTCAGACCACACAGAGATACCAGGGTTAATTTCTCTCTTCTGCCCTTGGAGCACATCATTCCACTCTTGAGAAATCAGAAAGAAATGGGAGTTTTATAAGGTTAGATAGAGAGCCTGAGAAAGAATAAATCTTTAAATAAATTAACTGGGAACTCACTGGTAAGAAGAAAATTGAGAAAATTTATTCCCCTGCTCTGAAGATCATTTGAGCATTTGGTGTTAAGTAGCTAATGGACAAAGAAATAGACTTTCCTTGGGTTCCTCCTTGTGTAGTTCAGCATCTTTCACACCTACCCCCTGAGGACTGTGTGTACTGTGGCAGTGGGACATTGGGAAAGTCTTTATCTCCTCAGTTCAAGGAAGACCTTATATCTGTTCTGTTACACTCAAGAAAATTACAGAACTAGCTGATTATGAGAGAGGAAGAGAGGAAAAGACCAGTGAGCCCCAGAGAAGATCATAGTTGAAGGAATCCTCTTTGCATAAGGATTTCCTCATCACCAGAGGGAGATGTGGGTGCAATTTCCCTACAGCATCCAAATTGATACAAAACACACTGAGACCCAACTCACATGTACTTGTCCTATACACAGAGGCTGTGTATCTGGTAACATGATTTACTTTGCCTATTTGGGATCTAGGTATTGCAATGCTTACTGCTGCAGTCAGTAATTAAGACCCATTTTTGTTTTCATACCATTATTTCTGAGTTAATAACGTAGTGTCTGAATGAGGACATGACCACAAATCATAAATATGGTATCCTTATCCTCTCTTACTCAAATGGATGTAAATTCCAATAAGAGAATTTGGAGTTCTTACTTCAATAATGAATAAAGACAGGCTCTTGCTATTTCCACCCTCAGAGAGGTGCCCGATGCCTGGGGCTGGGGCTGCCCCAGTGCCCCAGGATGCTGCTCCTGGCTGGGGGGCCAGCATGCCAGGCCCTGCCCCTCTGTCCTGGGGGGATCCCACAGCCCCCAGAGAGCTCCTGGGCCCATGGGGCCCTGTGAGGCATTTGCCTAATGTGATGTCAAACACCTGTGACAGTTTCTTCTCCCCAAAGCATAAACAAAAAAACCCCTAGAAATTATACTAGAATCTAGGTTATAACTGATGCTGTTCAAATCAGACACAGACAGATCCCTGTGCCTTCTATACAGAAACCATACTCTGTATGTAGAGACAGCTCAGAAATTTCTTGGTTGTCTGAAATTTACCCATACTAGATTGCTGCTCTATTTTCAGAATTGTAGATGGTTAATGGAGTGGATTGCACTTTATAGCACAAAACTAAGAGGAACCAAAACAAATGTGTGCATTAGGCCATTACATCCCTCTCTTTTCAGTTCCCACACTGTGATGGCCCCAGTATGAGGAAATTAATTAAATTTTCAATACTGCAGAGAATGCCAGTGAAAAGCATAAGTGGAGAAATGACCTGTGAGATTACCTAGTCTGCCTCCCTACCACTGCACCATCATTAGCATGAACATGTTTTATTCATACTGTCTCCAGACTCAGACAATATCCTATGTCCCGATTTCCTAATATTTTAAACAATGGGAGTTTTGCCCCTCTGGGGAATAATTGAGCTTAAGTGGCCTTCATTATAAGTTTTTAACTATTAAACTAAGTTTTATTTTGCCCACACTACTACTGAAAGTGAAAAGGTGCATTTTGGATAAGAAAAAATACCTTAAATGAACAATAAAAGTGTTTGGCTTTTATTTCTGCAGATTTGGGCAAAACTCTGAAGAAAAAAAAATGAATAATTCGACATGAATAAGAGCTTAGACTGGATTTTGTAATCATTCTGGTTCATCAGAAATTCAATATGTGACCATAGTGTACAAATTTTCAGGTGTGTTTTTTGAAACCTTTTTATTCAATTGTCAGAAACTGCAACATGTTTTGGGACTGTAAGAAGCAAAAAAAGGTTGAAGAGGTATCCATGAGGTAAAGCTGAATCTGTCTGGATAACCTTTACTCTTGCAGTGCATTTGAGGAAAAGAAAATTAAATTTGAATGTTTACATGGAGTTTGCTAACACATCTATTAGAAAAAATATTTTTTACTTGTAAGTTGAGAAAATGTAATATGGTATCACCAAAATACAATAAAAACCCACAGTGCATTTTATAGTCTCTTTTCAGAGCAGAACCACATGTTAAGTATTTGCATGAGAGTCTACAATAGTTCCTGGGCTGAAAGTGTTTATTAGGTACAACTGGCTTGATTCTGCTTTCTTTGCATCTTATGTAGTCATTTGCACCTGTGCAGTGATGCATTCCACTTCACATTATGTGCTTCTTTATGAGCTTTGGCAGCAAAGAGGGGTCATAAAGTCAGTCAATATAATCATTGAGAAATACTTTCAGTCTCTGCATGGTGTGCAATCAGCTTAAAGGTCTTTTATCACTCCTCTTCATAAGCCTGTAAATACAAACCATAAATCTATAATTACATAAAAGAGAGATTGACTACAATATTGAACTATGTGAAGCAGTTGAAAACTGGACTCACAGAATGGAACAACAGGTCTAGCTCAGATCTCCTGGTTGCATTTTCCTACTGCTTCCATGTTGTGAAAGATGCCAAGATTCTGTTATGTTTGGGAAAGATAAGGTAGTGAATGAGGCTGCAGATAGTCTTTACTCCTAAAGACTAGCTAAGCCAGATCTTTCCCATATGGGAGAACTTAATATATAACCTCCATATTATTCAAGTAAAGTTTTATTCCTTTAAAGCCTCTGGGTCAGTTTTCTAGAGTTTTTATCTTTTTGCCTCTCTTGTCATCTTTAGAAATTCTGTGTATTTTTTAAATGGTATCTTAGAGTAATTTGCAATCCCAGAATTATAAAACAGAATCACTTTCAATACTTTGCCTTCAAAAGGTTTTATTTCATTAAAATTTCTTGAGAAACAATGTTGATTTAATTCTTATATTTACATAGAAAAGACCATCAAAAGTACCCAGTACCTTGTATCACACAGTAAAAGGGAATGTCACAGCTGAGAAACAGACCAGTCACATATATTGACTACCAATGCTAAGACAATAAATGAATTATTTTTCAAATCATAATACTTCAACTCAACAAAAATTCACTAGGCAGACTGGTTGTTGGAATTGCTGATTGCAAGCTACTTTGCACATCTAATTGAAACTTGACTTTAATTAACTTTTAACTAGAGGGAGAAAAAAAAGAAAAAAAGGCAGGCATTGTAAGCATTGTCTGCTTTCACAGAAAGAGAGAGGATAAATGTGGAAATGAAAAGTTTAGAATGTTTTTGTCTTCCATGCATTCATATATCTGTCTTCTGCATGTCTCTCTTCCATCTTTAAGTAAACCTATATGATAAATCTCTCACTGTAGAACACGAACCTGCATTATTGCTGATATAATGTGAATAATGCTCTTAATCCTGCCATGTCCTTTCATTTGAGTTCAATCTTTTCTATGTCCACAAAAAAATAAAAAGCCAAGACTAAAGGACAGGAACTATTGGGTTGGGATTTCTGTTGTTTCAGAAGGAAGTGTTTCACTAAGAAGAAATACTTTGCCTAACAGGGAGCATTGGAGACAGACAATGAACCTAGAGATCATAACAAGATGCCCTGGGTTTCTCTGGAATATAGTTAATTTTCTTCATAGTAGCTCATATGGTGTATTGTTTTGGATTTGTGGTCAAAACAGTGTTGATAAGAGAGGGAAATTTTCCTTACTGCTGAGCTGTGCTTGCACAGAGTCAAAGTCTTTTCTGCTTCTCACCCCATCCCATCAGTGAGCAAGCTGGGAATGGAGAAGGAGGGTGCACAGCCAGGACAGCTGATCTCAACTGACCCAAGGGATATCCCACACCATTTGGTGCCATGCTCAGCATATAAAGCTGTGTGAAGAAGGAGGAAAGGGAGGATGTTTGTAGTGATGGTGTTTGTCTTCCCAAGTCACCATTGCACTCAATGGAGTCCAGCTTTCCTGGGGGTGGCTGAACACCTGTCTGCTGATGGAAGAAGTGAATGAATTCCTTGTTCTGCTTTGCTTGTGCATGTGGCTTTTGCTTTACCTATTTAACAGTCTTAATCTGTGAGTTTTCTAATTTTGGCCTTTTGATTCCCTCCTCCATCCCAGCAGGGGGAAGTGAGCAAGCAGCTGGGTAAGCTGTCCACTGGGCTTAAACCATGACACAAGCAATGAAAAAAATCTTTTTAATCTTAAAAATCACTGTAAGAAATCATTGATAGTGCTAGATGTGTGCCACACTGGTAGACAGTAATTTTTTCCCTGATTTTTACTAAAATAAAAAGACGGGAAAAATAATGGTGCCTCTTAAGATGAAGGGATATACATCCACTAGAAGTATAAACGATAAGTTGTCTACAGGAAAATTGCCTTAATTTGTGCTTGTTTTATATTGACAGATTTACTGTCCCCCACTATGCCAAAATGGGATGTTAAAAATATCCATTTGGAATTGCATACTAAATAAATGTGGGCTGGAAGATGTACATAAGATTTTAATGTCATAAAAGCATTATTAACTATGATGTTTCTGTCTCTTCTGGATCTCCTGCTGCATCTGCCATAACTTGTCTCATCTCCTGAAAGTCACAACTTTCCCCAAAAATCAAACAGATGTATAACCTTGATGGAAACCAGTTCTCCAGTAAGTTGATAATATGTAGCCATAGGAAATTACTTCATCTTTCAACATGGTGAAGATAAAATGGCAAAAAGTGGGTCTTATTTTCTATTTTCAACCATCTTTCAATACTAATTCAAGGCTAATATTTGGTACATGGAGAAGGCTGTAAGTATCTAGAATGGAGGCTTCAGTTTTGTCTCTTCCCAGTCTCAGGGCTATTTACATCCCCAAAAATATCCTGTGCAAAAGTCTATTTTCTTGACTGCTTTTTAATGGCATAATTGAAAGAATATGGGATTGTTCTGTAACAGCATTTCTCTTTCAAATTATGAATATGTCTTTTCTGGAGTAAGAACTTTGCAACTGAACCAAAGAATTTTTTGAGAAGGGGAAAAAAGTCACTGTAGTAATTAAAGGAAGGCATCAGAAACTTCTCAAAAGAGATATTATGACAGAGTGGGCCAATGCTGGAGGAAGACCTGCATTGTGAAGTGATTAATGAAGTGCACATGATGAAATGATTTCAAGAAGAGATGGGTGGCAAAGAAAAGAAATCTCAGCACTCTGTAACTAATTTGACAATGTACTGTAACAATTTACAGAAACGTTGAAAAACTAACATAAAAGGAAGATTCTGGACCCACGTGGCTGTGAGTTGCAGACTTACTTATTTTTTCCTTATGTGGCAGATTAGACCACTGATTTTACCTGTGTAATTCTATCAGGAATGGAGTAGTTCAGGTATTGTGCTCTGTGCTACTCACTGAGTATAAATGCAAAGGAGTTTTGGATGACAATGAGGACGCTTAAAATAAGTTTCTCCCATTTCAAGGGCACAGGCAAGAGACCACAGACAGTCCACTATTCTTGGGGTGGAGTTGGGATGAAACACTAGAATTGAACTCTTCAAACACTGCAGTGTTTTACAGGACAATGGAAACACCTCAGAACTCCTAAATTGTATCAGTCTAGCATATTTCATTCCTTCATGATCTGAGACATTAGGTATGAGCTCCTAATTGCACTGAGGCCTCGTGGTGAACTGAAATCAAAGCACAGGCAAACTGTATTTATAGATCAGGATCTGGAAAACCCAAAGGTAGCTCAGAAACATGAAGGTTTTTTTCAGGGGTGAAGATCACAATAAATAATCACTTAATGATTACCTTCTCAACTGTATTTTGTTCATAAATACTACCTGATGAGATTCAGTTATTTCTGCAAAACTAAATACAGGTAGCCATTCTTTGGTTCAAGGAAATGTTATTTTGCAACGGTCTAATAATTTGTACTCCAATATTAAATTTTCCTGCGCTCATTTTCTTAGAACAAAGGCTGTGTTTTATTGGTCTGTCTTCTGAGGAAAGTGGAATCTGTTTCACTTGAGAAGTTAATGGAAAAAAATACAAATTTTCCCCAAACTGCCAAATCCTGATATAATAAAAGTAATAAAACTATAGTTAAGGGTGTTATGTCTGTGCACAGTATTCAAGCCATAAGGCACTTTTGATAATGCTTAGGTACAATATTAATTTTTCTTTCATCTTCTGCTCTCCAAGTATATTAAATCGATGCCATTAAATCAATGCAATCTTTGTTTATTTAAGTAAAAAAAAAATAAAATAATATATCTGGAAGAAAATCTTCCCCAAGAAGAAACATTACCTCTGCTCATCCTAAAATTTTTTACAGTAATTAGTTTCCAATTTTGGCAACAAAAGCAGTATTTTAAGGTAATAAAATATTCCTGAATGCAGACCATGAAAACTGATTATACTTGAGTGTTGTGGTTTGTTTCTTTTTTTTCCCAGTTGCTGTTTGTAGTGGGTTGGCTTTTGGATTTTTTTAGGCCTTCCTAAGCAACAGCGGTCAGAAATCTAAGGAAGCATTTTATATCATCCTTTAGCATAACACAACAGATAAATAAGGCCCAGATAAGAGAGCTCACTCTCTTCTCTCTTCCAGTGGCTGAAGATGACAGGTCTCTCTGTGGACAGTCTTTGCTTGTACAGGTCAGGGCCTGCCTGCTTGGACCTGCTGTTATCTCCGGTCCCTCTGGGAGGCATGGGGAGTTGGCTGATGCTTCACACAGCTCTGCTGTCTCGTTCAGGGAAGTATTTAATTAGATTTTTTTTTTTTAATTTATTTATTAGCTATCTCTCTATTAATGGTGAATATTTGGAGGATATTTGTTTTGGGGTTCTTTTTATCCCTGTTCCCCCCTCCCTTTTCCCTTTTTTCCCCTCGGGACCTCCCTATTGTGTGTACAATATATTCAAATTGTATATATAATTGTAAATATATGTAAACACATATTTTTGATATAATCCTGTTTCGTTTGGGCTTCTTTCGGTTTTTCTGTAGTTTGTTTTTTTTCCTCGACTGAAAGAGCGGGAGGGGGGAGAGGACAGCTTGGACTTGGTAAGAAAGCCAGACAAACTGATACACTGTTTGAGTAGCCAACAGATACTGACTTCACTCTGTCTTGGTCAGTTCGTGTTGAAAGGTCATCAGGAAACTGTTAGCTTTGCATCTGATGGGTTAGATGTTTCATGAAGGCTGTTGTGAACATTTCATATGCAACTTACAGAAGAATAAAAAATGGGATGGTCTGTACACCATAGGACTTACTGATCATCCCTGATATATAACAAATATACAAAGAATTTTCAGTGTCTTTGCTGTGAGACAGTAAAAACACATCCCCAAATAGTTACGAAAATCTCTATTCACACCAGCCACTAGTGCAAACTTTCTCTGCCTACATTTCACATAGCTGTTACCACTAGTACTTCTACTCTGTTGGGATTCCCAGAAAACCCAGGAAGATCTCTTCCCCTCATGGAATAAAAATAATTAAATCGTTCTCACAAAAGGAAGCAAAAATAGGCTTCCTTGTCCCAATGACAGTGACAACAGAGATAAAAGGGTGAACTTGTCTGCCCAGAACAGATGATGGCTCTGGCTTTCGTGATTGCACCTTGCTTCTAAACTGCCTAATGCTTCACTAGTGACTTTTAAATTCAAGAATTTCTGTTATAGCTGGACCAAACATATCGTTTGACTTTGCTAAATGAAACTTTAACATTAAAACATACCAAGGGAGTATACTTGGACTCAAATGAGTAAGACAACCATTTTTAGCACCTATTCCTCCTGGCTTGTAAGCCAGATGTTTCTGGAAAGGACTTCACACAGCTGCTCCTGAATTTTTTCCTTTTACATATAGACCAGAAGACTCATAATTAACAGTGGGGGAAAAAAGGGAACAAAACCAAGATTGCTGCAAAAATAAGTCCTGAAAGTAGGAGTTACTAATTTGAACTAGATGTTAAAATATTTTCTTTTGTAGTGAAAGCTTTGAGGAGTTGAAAATATCCTCGTAGTCTACATTTCAATGAGCCCAAGGATCTCTGAGGTTTTTTTTCTTGAAAACTCTTTGAAGTCCTTCTCAGAACAGCAAACAGCTCAGTGAAAGAGACAAGCATCTGAGATGCAAGAGGTACTCTTCGGCATTTTTGAATTCAAGTCAAAGACAAAACCATCAGTTTTATGTATGTGACAAGATATCTTGACCCCCATATTTTAGTTATTTGGGACAGTTACCTCCTCATCTTTCTGTTAAGACCAGAATAGTATCCTACGAGTAGGAAGATTGAGCATTATAAGAAATATTGAAAAAGATTATGACCATGAGACAGTGAAAGAAGAATGTGGCAATTAAGTTAAAGAAAAAAATGTATGGGAGGTCCATACTGATTTAATTTTAGGTCTATAACCAAAGCAAATGGGAAAGGAATAACGATATGACAAATGAGTGAAGGCTGTTGGTATAATGTTAAATTTCTAAGAAATGCAAACAAAAGTTAGCCTGCAGTTATAGAAGAATGTCAATATATCATAAAACATTATCATGATAGATCTCAGCTCTCTCTCTGCAGCTTTCCCATCAATGCTGTAAAAAGCTGAGAAAAGTCAAGCTCCTATTTAAGGTTTTTTAGACAAAGGAAATGGAATATCAGGTTTAGAAGAAAGCAAAGGAGTGCCCAATATGCAATCTGCTCAAGAGACTCATGTGATGACCAGCACTTGTTCTTGCAAGATTTTGGCAAATCTGCACTCAGTATAATAACTCAGGGGTAGATCTGACATTATCCCCAAAACACTGACCTTTTCATTTACATGACCACATCACAAGGGGCAGAACATCTACTAGTTTAATTTCAGATATATATTACCACAGAAAAAGATTTATTAAACAAATTATGCTAGACAAGAGGACTTTCTTTTACAGCTATGTCAGATGCATAGGCATGCTGGTTTTCCTAGGGCTGTCTGTTTCAGATTTTTAAAAATTATTTACCTCAAACTCCATATTAATTGACATCAACTGAACAGCTAAACCATTTGTAGGAATATAGTAATGACAAATTCCTAGTATTTTGATTTATATTACTTTTAGGAAGGAAGGAAGAAAAGAAGAAAAGAAGAAAAGAAGAAAAGAAGAAAAGAAGAAAAGAAGAAAAGAAGAAAAGAAGAAAAGAAGAAAAGAAGAAAAGAAGAAAAGAAGAAAAGAAGAAAAGAAGAAGAAAAGAAGAAAAAAAATGTCCCTGAGTAAATAATGAGTGAGCAAATATTCTCTGTTTCTGGCACTTTATAATACTTTTAAATGTTCACCAAGTATAGAAAAGTATTGTGAATTTAGGCCTAATATTCAATACGTATTCCAGAAGGAAAGATTTGCTTTGAAAAACTGAGAATGAAGTTTTGATAAATAAATTTTAAAAAATATTGTAATTCAGCAAAAACTAATCAGTAATTCAATCTCAGCTCATTGCCAATAACTGCATTTTATGTCAAAAAATGGTACTCTAGTTGTTCCTCGCTGAAATCAAATCTCTGCTACTTGCGTTATAAAAGAACATTTTCTTTCTCACATAGATGAGAATTTTGGCTATAATGCCAGTTTAAAGCACATTGTAGCTTTTTCTGACATTTTCTGTAGCAGACTGAAACCATTAAGGAAACATATGAACACCTGAAAAACAGAAAGTGATTCTGAGAATTCCAGCTGTGAGTTGTATTAGAGCTTTTTAAAATTACCCATTTTCTAGTTGCCAATTTCAAATTATATGGTTATTATATTTTTCTCAAAATAAGGATCAAGTTCTTTTGAGGATTTAGAAAATGTTGTGGTGATGGAGAGACCACCCTGTTGAGGCTGTCTCTATTGTACGTACTATGCTTCATGAACTAAGGCTTTCATCCATTGTCATCCACACTGGACATTTCTGGGTTGAGTCTTCACTCAACAACTATTGAGCCTCTGTGAGAAGTCCATGAGCCTTCTGAAGAGCTAAGCTGAGCTGGGGAGACTGAGGCTGTTGAAGGGAAAATGTTAGAGCAGAGAGACGGGATAGGAGGGTGGAAGAGTACCAGGATGACTCTGCTTGAGGAGAATAAACTGGAATCAGGAGTCAGAAATGGAAAGGTGTGAAGACGAATATGATAAACAGAAAGGGAATTAAGGTTTTAAAACAACAGATGTTTTTCTATTTGATCACCAATCATGATTACAAACTCAAATTAATAACCCTAAACAGAGCATAAATAATTTTAAATGTAACACTAATGGGACACTGGGTTTCATTTTGCCTTTTAAGTTTGGAATATGAATGCTTATACAAGATAATTATTTTCTTTTAGTCTTTAAAAGAAAGGGAATCTAAGGACAGGGACTAAAATAATAATCCTCATGTTTTCGTACCTGACATACAGATAAAATATATCTTAAGAACAGGAGAAAATACTGCCCAATGTCTGTAAGTGTTCTGCAGTATGTCTTATTCTGGTACTGACTCACTGACTGTAATCACTGCCAGAATGCTGAAAACTGGTGTAAGACTTCTGTTTAATAACACTGAAGACAAACTTTAACATTGTTCTTATGAAGATATATTTGCTACTTGTGTCAAGAGCAAGTTCTATGGATGAATATAAAGAAAGTATTTAAAAAAATGAAATTATACAGTATATTGTATCTGTATACTGCCTTTGTAATGACAACCATAATTTGTTTTCCTTCCTTCCTTCCTTTCTTCCTTCCTTCCTTCCCTCCTTCCCTCCTTCCTTCCTTCTATATATCTGTCTACCTCTCTCTCCTTCTGTCTACCTATTTCCCTTCTTATATTCAAGAAGCCAAGCTGCATGATTCAGTTTCTCCTTTTGCTTTACAGATGATGAAAGGATTTAGTCACCTCACTAATTAATACAAGGAGAGTACAAGTCAAAGAAAGGTAACAGCAAACAGGTTTGAAAAACAAACTAGAAATTAAACTGAAAAATAAAGGAGTTTCTTTGGTTTTATTAAAATGTGAATTATTGATAAAGGCAAACCTAAGAAAAGAAAATACACTGGATCTGAGTGTGTTCTGTGGAGAGGAATGGGAATATATACTTCAAAATTGTGATCTGCAAAAGTCATTTAGTCTAGTGTCAGCTCAGCTTTCCTAAATGCTAACCGATGAAACTGAGAGAAAAAAAAATTTTGAAAGCCCTCTCTTGCTCAGGTGCAAGGTGCTTTACAGCTGACTGACAGCTGCTATCATGTGCTCAGGATAAAGGGATAATGGAGTTACGCAGTTCCACAATCTACTGTGTGGGATCTTTCTTTGTGTTTGCAAGGTCATTCTTCATGTACAAGATTCCCTCTTAGTCCAACATACTGGATTTAGTAACCTTGTTGCTCTACAAAGACTTGGATGGGATTTCATATGTTAAAGGGGAGAAGAGTTTGTGTCAGAGCTGAAGTAATTTCAATGGGTAAATTAACTCTGTGGCTACTTGCTGGTCTCTTAGTATGTTTTAAGGTGCTTGTATCAATGACATCAAAGATCATTGCAGAAAATGTGTCTAACATCTTGTGAAAGAAAAGAAAATAGAAAAATCTGAGGAAGATTTCCTTTACCACCCAAACACAAATCCGTACAAAGAGAGGACAAAACACTGAGGCATCCATAAAAGCATCTCTTCTGTCCTACAATCCAAATATCTGAAACAGCTGCCTTTGGCAACTCTTGATGCTGACAGTTTCTTTGTTAAAAGTTACTCAAGATTCTCAAATTTGTCTTGCAATATTTGAAATCATTAGGCACTTTAGATTTTAGAAGCCCACAAAGTGGTACTATATGGCTGGGAAAGCATCTATAAGTTATTTGATTAATAGATTTTGTTTCTTATGTTTTATAAGTTTCATTGCTGTAATATATTCATGTTATGTTTAATTATCACTATTCTACATTCTTTCAGAATGAAAGACGTTGATTCTTGCTAAGATCTAGTTCTAAAGGATTGATTTCAATAAGAATGCTGGACCCTAAAACAGGACTTCAGGCACTCTAGTTGAAGCTTTTATTCTGATCAAAATACGAATGGCTCCAAGCATTTTAGCCCGTATTCAACTTATAACTTGACAGAAAATAAGTTGCTGAATTTGAGACCTGAGTCTTCCTGAATGTTTTGTTTAGGGGGATTTTTCTGAGAGGTTCAAAACTGAGTCTGGAATAGATGAAGTAAAAACAGGAAATGAAGGTGATTAACAAAGTTCCATGCAGACTTATTTAGCACATCCATTCTCTACTGCACAGTTAGATGTAAAAAGGATATCAGCCTGATTTAATAATTCAAGCATAACATGAAATCATCCACTCTCAGTAGGTGTTTCCAAGTTGTACCATACCAGAAGGCTTGCCTGCAGTAACAGTAGTTCAGGACCATTCAGCCTTCAACAGTCTGTCTTGACTAGCCCTCAGCAGGAAAAGAGCCTTCAGCTTCGCCTAATCACATCTCAGGTTTAATTCATGGAACCTAAATACTTAACTAATTTTCAGGTACAATTCCAGGACCAAGCAGTTAAAACATTAATCATGACACTGTAACTCTTAGGACCTAACTATTTCTTTGGGATTAGTCCTTCTCAGTTGTAAGATAGGAAAATTAGTTTTACACATTAGATTAAACTTTAAGAAGATGTCTACTGTACTGAAAAGGCACAGTCAGAAGTGACAGCATCTGTACTGATGTTATGGTGTACACACAGTGGGTGAGAGATGTAGCTTTCACTGATTATAAACATCATCAGTTCATCAGTGGGAAATCCAATTGACAATATTAGTCACTTAGGGACGAGTACATTCTCCAAATTCTGTCTGGCATGAAAAGATTTATTTACGAGAAAGTGAAAAGCTAGTTTTATTGTTGCTTTTACACAGCTCTTGCCTATATCACAGAGCTATAGGCAAAAACAAACCAGGAACTATGGAGTGGTCACATGAAATTTGTATTAAAAAGTAGATCAAGATCACATAGATGCTTGTGTCAGAAGTAGTTTACGTCCTACTCGAAGAATGCTTTATTTTTATACACTTATGCCACTTATTTAGATTTGATGTGGTCAAAAATGCTGTTCTTTTAAGTAACTTTAACAAAATGACCACCCATGAATAAACTTCAAAATAAAGGCAAAGAAACAGTAAAAGGAAGCAAACAACAGCTAAATAAAATTAAAAACTAAGTCAGTGTTGTTGCTGATGAACTAGGAAGTTTCAGTACATGACCAACTGGAAAGCTCTGATGGAATAACTGTATCATAATTCTGTCATTTACTAGATATAAACCCAAAGTAGATTATACATTGCAATTACAGATCCTGATGAGGACTAGACTCCTTCAGTGTAAATATATGACTTCATTTTCACTGTAAATCAGTGTCTTTTTGTTCTCATTACTATTTATTCCTTTGGAGTTCTGAAGCATCAAATCATCTATCTGAGTAGTTTCCAGCATGAATCCCAGAGCTGAGGAATGATTTATACCAGAACCGCGTGTATCAGCAATGCTGTACTTTTTCTCCAGAATTTTTTCATATCCTGTTTTGCATATCTTGAGTATAAATGTATTTTCCACAGGGGCAGGAAACAGTTTGTTTTGATCCCCATCTGAAAAACACTCACAAGCCAAATGAAGAAAAACAGACCCAAACTTCTTTCTCCACCGAGTTTGATAAATTATTCTAATATTCAGAAATCATAAGGAAGAGGTAGGGTGGTTCTGAGCTGGAGCACTTTCACCTCTTCCTAAGTGGAAAAAATGGATCTGAGTTTTAAGTGTGCTCCTATTTCTGCTTAAAAGCTGGATTTGAAAATGCCTAATTCCATGTGATAAATTGAATTTCTTCTTACTACTTTGGAAGGAATCGCTCACAACATGTCTGTCCCTCATGAAAAAAAATCAATATGACCCCTTACCCGCAGGATGAACTATCCCCCCAGTTTTAAATTTAATTTCCTTATCTCAGTAGTTCAGATACATGTGGCAAATTGCAGACTGTGCAGAGCCAAGTTGCCCTTTACCAGATTCACAGAGGGTTTGCTTGCACAGTCCTGTGTATTGCACCCATGAGCACCTAGAGCATGGCTTTCAGGAACAGGGTGTTTTTCTTCAGAATGAGAACTACACCAACAAACCAGGAGAACACTGAGGGACAGTGCACACCAAGATTACCTTCTGACACATAGTTGCCAGCATGTGGTCAGAATCTGGACTGAGGGATCTGGACTGATGGGATCTGTGGAACATGGCACTTCATTGTACCTGTGTGAGTTAGGTTTGTGCCTCCTGTTGACTGCTCTTTCTAAACCAAGATGAAGTGGGACAGTCTAAGTAATACCACTGCTCTGGATCTGAGTTTGGTTCACCAGGCCTAAGCTCAGCTCTTTTTGTACTGTACCCACACTACAGTGCAGTCAGGTTTTTGCTGATAGCGGCTTGGCAAAGCTCAGTAGATTTGTTTCAGGGCTGCACTGCGTTGGCAATACTGCTTTTGGTATGCAGTGGCAGTGAAGCCACATAAGAAAGACATTAGACCTGATATGATCAGTCTTGATAGACCGTGGCTAGCCATCATGGACATAAGGCATAGATTATCTGGAACCAAAATACGTTGCCCACAGATAGTGGATGTATTCAGGTTCCATGATCTTTCATTCACTTCAGATGACTGCCTACATCCCAATTAGGGATGTAGCCCAAATCACTTCTGTAAATTGGACCACAAATACTTTTATCTCTATCCCATTCAGTCCTGGCCATTTACCTGTCTATGAGTGTCAGTATCCCAGGGTGCAGAACAGGAAAGACTGTTTTGCATCCTGGGGCTATGGCAATTGAGGTACAGACTTAGAAGACTGGGATTTAGTTATGAGCAATCACATAATGTAAGGTTATATAAAGATCTCAAAGTCTCTCTTTGTTCCAGTGTAATTTCACCAAAGATAATACGTTTATTTCTTTCTTTCAATGAAAAGCTGCACCTCTGAGTATCTTTTTTCACCACCTAGTGGGAGATGAAGGAATAGTGAGGGAAGATGAGGGAAGAATGAAGGAAGAATGATTTTTTTTTTCATTGCTCCATGACTTCAGCAAAGTATGGCAAGACTTACTGTTTAATGATTCACAGGCAGTATTATTTGACCATATAAGGTGTTGAGGAATTTTGACATGAGTCAACACACAGTAACCAAGTCAACACTGAAATACAGTGCCTGGAAATTGCCTAACAGTGCAGGGGTTGCTTTGGCATAGATTTGTGTCATAATATACATGTAGCGAGTTGCATCTCAACTGGCTATGCAGATTTCAGGTGATGAGGTTCAGGTTAAAGTTTTAAAGTGACATCTAAGAAACCAAATACCCAACTTACCTAATAACTTGATGTAAAGCCTGAAGAAGTGAATGGCAAAATTATTACACTGAATACCAGTTACCTATGAATAAGTAGGTAAACAGAAGCAGCCAAAATATGAATGTATATAAACAGTAACCATGTTTTTTGCTTTTCTTGTTTTACCCTACAGAAAACAATTTAAACAAAACTATATGTTTTAATACCTGGGGTTTTTTTCTGTGAAATACTGGATATTTTCATTGTGAAACCATAATTCTGATATTTATTGCTTCCAAAGAATACTATTAATTTTATTTTCAATGATGAAGTCATTGTGTTTAATGAACACAAACAGTGCTTTTTAACCCTGAACCAATGAGAACCATAGAACTCTGAATTTGTTCCATGAATCCCCGGAAGCTACCATGTGTTTTTGCTCTTTACTGAACATTTCACAAGATAAAAAGTTTTGCCATAGGATCTAATCCAGAATATCTTGCTGTTAATGGAAAAATATTCCTTGAAAGTATTTTCCCTTTTTGTGACATTTCTTGCTACACTGTGAAGGTGAAAGGATAAAAATAGAATACAAGTAAAAATGACTGTTATGAACCAAAATTATCTTTGACAATATTGTAATTTATAATTTTACCTTAGAATTTTTTAAGTTCAATTTCAGTATTCTTAGATGATTAGTAATGACTTAGATTCTTAGTAATGATTCATTTGACATAACAATGTATCTGCCAGTAATTTATAATTCAAAAATATTATCTAGAGAATTTAGTTTTGCAGAACAGTAAATATAGTATTACTTGAGTTGTGTAAAGATTAGTCATGTTTCAATATTCCTCCTAAAGTGAATGAGGTAATTTCTCCATCACTTACACAAGCTGGAATTATATTTAAAAATAAGAGGAAAATAACAGGGAAAAAAATGAAGCACAACCCAGGCCTTTGGCCATACTTCTCAGCAATGCTAATTAAGATAAAGTCCTGAACAACACCATATGAAATCTGTGATGCCCTCATTTCAGTGGAAAGTAGAATACCTGCGTGGCTCACTGCGGAATGGGAGAGGATTAAAAGGGCAACTTGCTGTTTGGCAGAGAGCTACTAGAAAAGCATTAACTGCCCATGAATAGTAAATAAAACCCAAACTCACAGTAATCATCTCATGAAAAAAAAATAAATTACTAAATACAAGTAAATTCAGTGTTTTTTGACAAAAATTGAAAGCTTATTTTTGTGCACTGTGGTTAACAGTCTGCCTTTTCCCTTTACTTTTATTTGAAAAAATATGGATCAAAACATCTTATTTTTTTAACTTTCTCACTATTTACACATTTTTCTTTTTTTTTTTTTCTTACAGTGTTTATATATTTTGCTATGTACTTCATGTCTAGGACTGTTTCTTACTTGATGTATACGGTCAACTTCACAGGAAAAAAACCAACCAAGCACTCAGTGTGCATCGATTGGGCCTCAGCTGCAGGTAAACTGGTTTATAACAAGATTTGCAACAAGTTTAGCTCAGGAAATGTTAAGAGAAAAGTCAGCACTAGTGATTTTCAGGCTGAAGCTGATGAACACCATATGAATGTTTCAGTAGTGGTTCAATCTGGTACATGGGGCAGACTGGGCCTCATCAAATCCAAAGACAAATATATATCGTCATGAATCTCAAAAGCGTAAGGTAGTGCTACACCTAAAAATTTTAAAATCTCTTCAGGACTAACATGGTTGTTGTCCTACAGCCTTCTTGAGAAGTCTGGTCGTTTCTTAGCCTTCAGACATAGACGGGATTGGTGAAAACCAAGTAGCTCACGTTGCCTTAGCTGATCAGCTGTGAAAGATGCCTGGCCTGGGAATCTGGCAGATATGCCAGTTTTTAGAAATCTGCAAAATAAATGGCAGATCCTGACTGAGAGACGGTGTTTCTTTCCTGCAAGACTCTGGATACCAAGATTACCTCAGAAACTGAATGGTGTAGTTGTTATTTAAAGTCGTGTGGAGAAAAACATCAGTGCAGTCTGACTGCTTATTGCTTGTCAACATCCTTTGGGCACAGTGCAAATCGACTCGCACTCTACTATCGCGAGCCAAGCTTTGGTTTCTGTGTAGCTTTCACTGATCTAATAAAAGCCAAGTGTGCAAGCTTAGCCTGATATGTGGCCTTTCCCGTAGAGTTTCTGATGCTTCTGAGATAGCTGGTCGCTGTGATGCCAGAATAAAGTTTGGGAGAACCCTTAAGCTGGTGTGCTTATCCCATTTCCAGTGTATTGTCTGGTAGCCCCATAGCTGATATTGATAGTCACTTGCAAGCCACAGACAATTTGATTAAACTCTTCCGACTCCTATTTTATTGGGTTGAGACTGACAAAAAGAAAAAATAAATTCATATACACAAACACAGGATGATGATGAGCCACCCTGAAAAGGAATGGTTTGTTAGTTTTATGATAGGCTTTCTATTACTACACTTCTATTTTGAGGAAAAGCAGTAGTATACATATAGACAGCATTTGGAAGTGAAAGATGAGTGGAAATTACCTCCAAGTCAGCTTTGAAGAAAATGCAGATGGAGAAGTCATCTCTCATTTCTATGAAGGCTTACAAGCAAAATATGTGCAGTCCTTACATGATGTCATTTTCTCTCATTTTAAAGCTTTTATGCTGGAACATTATGAAATTGAAAATTATTTCACAGATATTTTTACAGGAGGTAGTGACTACTCCTCAGCAGATTGCAAACCACTTCTATGCCTGTTTGTGGCTGAATGGCCAGAGAAGCTTCAACAACAAATGTTATTAATGGTCCAGAAGGATGAATTTTGAGTCCTCAAACAGCACCCATGTGGCATAACCACAGTACATACATATGCAAGACTTAATTCAACCATCTTGATTCACTGATGCCTTCTTTAATCAAGGATGACAAACACTAAATATTGAAGATAAATACTAGTGAAGAAAATCAGTCATAACTTGTTAGTATTGTCACCACCAACATAAACAATGATAATTTGATGAAGTACTTGAATTTGATTCAAGTACCACTAATCACATTTAACAAGAAAGACCAGATGTTTTCAGAGATAAATTACAGCAAACAAGTATCTATTTATTATGCAATCTTTTCCTAACAAGTTCTATAAAGTTTCAATTGGTTTATTCCAGTTTCTAAGGAAACAAGGTCACTTCTCTTCAGTTGATTTTGTAGACATTTTTCTCTGATCAGCATTGACCTTATTTAACCAAAGTAAAGGTTGTAATTTTAAAGTCAGTTACATTTTCTGACAAAAGAGCTACTGCCATTAAGTGTAACAACCCTTTGTAATGCCACAATGCTTCAACAAGAACTTGCGTGTGCCTTCAAGTCATGTAGGTCCAACACAGTATTTAATTTATTGTTCTTAGTTCTAGTGACCTGGTTACTTTCCTCGGCTTTCCTCTGAAGAAGACTGTCTTTGCAGTCTGTTTATTACCCTGGTAAAGAAGCACAGCAGTTACAGAACAGTGTAATTATATCAAAGCCTTTTCTATCACATTACTGTGATTATAAAACTGCTTCAGCAAGTAAAGTTGCCTGAGTGGATGAATATTTTCCATTTCAATCTCTAGTGTAATATCACAAATGCACAACACACTTTACAAGCCCTATCCCAACAAGAAAAAAACCCATATTTTTTCATCACAGCTGAGTGGAAGCTATAATAATCAAGATGAGTAAATTGTGTGGCACTCATTAATATTTAACAAATGGTTGCCACTTGAATTCATTGTTAGACAATAGATATCTAGTGAAATTGGGTTCTCTCACAGAACAGATAATTAAACACTGGTTTTGTTGGCCAATGTTGTGATCCTGATGTGAAATGGTAGCCAAGATTAATAGAATAGCAACATAGGTCAGTAAACAGTACATTTTACTCATTTAGCTTGTGATTGTTTTCCAGAATGTTAAACTAATCTGGATATGTAATAACAGTAAAAACCAAGAGTGCTGCATATATTCCCATTGGATAATGGTTTTCAGAGGCAAATGTGACCTACCATGCAACAGTAAAACAGATTTTGGCTATGTGACACCTTTGAACAAAATGCATCTTCTCATAATCACAGGAAATTTTAAGGCATGATTAATTTGCATCCAATTTTCACTCTTCATTCACTGCTAAATTTCATACAATTTAACTTCTTTAACATCTTTTATGTCACTCTGTTCAGCAGAGTCCACAGTATCTCTTATTAAAAAAATATATAAAAATACACATAAAGTTAACTGCTTTTTTATTTTCCAATATTAGAGTGTCTTGAATGTGTTTCTGTTGTTAAACTTCCAAATAAATAACAGAAACCTTCTTAGACAGAACAGCATTAATAATTGCACTGATCACCCTGTGTTGGCTCAACACCTCAGTATTAAAAGTTCCAGACCATGTATATGCATAAAACCTGTATATATGAACTACAACTGCTTTAAAGTCTTACATGTTTTCATGTATGATTCAAAAATTATTATTGCTTTCACCTCTGTGAAGACATTATGTGAACTATACTGGCTTCATCCAATGAGCAATGGAAAGATCTGTGTTTTCTCTGCTTCAGCCCATCTACACCTCCTCTACTAAGACATGACAAGTAACAGACTGCCAACTCTTTCCAAGTCAATTGCACTTTATTAGCCTAGTAGAATATCCCACTGATTTTCTTCTATTTATTTTGACTCATTTGGCATTTTAGAAAGAAAATCACCAAAATAATACATTGGAACTGAACAAATATTTCCCGCTTTTAAAAATAAGCAGCCTAACTTCACCTACACAGAGGCAAATTCCTTCATGTATGATAAAAAACTGAGGTATAGTGGTATTTAAGTGGAAAGGTAGCTCAAGCAATGAAATTTGATAATTTCTGTGTCATCAGTAATAGTCTTGGTGAACAAGAACTTTACTGGCCTGTTAGCTGACACTCCAGGCTGCTTTTACACTAATGCAGACATTACCCTTAACTCACACAGGCTTCACAGAATATCCTGAGTTGGACAGAACCCACAAGATCCAGCTCTTAAGTGAATGGCCCATACAGGGATCAAACCTGCAACCTTAGTGTTATTAGCACCATGCTTTAACCAACTGACCTAATCAACAGACATAAGGTGCTGGTTCAGTAGTTCTACTCTCTAACTCAATTTCTATCTAGATTGAGGTGTCTGTCAACTGAAAATCAAAGGATGTGCCAAAATAAGGAGTATTGTTTATTTATGTAAATGGCCACGGCTGTGAAAGTGTTAAGGGGGTTACATAAAACCTATAACTTCCTTCATAACTGAAAATTGTGTAATTACAAAAAAGCGACTGGAATAAGTTCGGGGAGGCTGCTCACTCCTACTGATATCCCAAAAAACTTGTAAGCTCGTTTCACCTACTGTTGTTCCCTTGAATCTCCAGGCACCAGCACAACCTCACTGGGTTTGAACAAAGCTCCATCTTATAGTGTATGGCATTTCCAACTGGAATAAATACTGAATAGTCAAGAAGTGTGAACAAGCATGTGTGATAGTTACTGTGTGAATCTTGTCCTCCTGGCTTGCAGTTACCTCTGTAGGCACAGTCAGTCAATTCTGACCATCATTTGCAGCTTCCCTCTAGACACTATAGCAGACCATTTATGAATTATTTTCTACTTCTGCTGCTCCTGAATTTAAGTGGTGAAAACAGTTATATTTCTCACCTCTTTCTGGTTTCCAAATTCTAATATTGACAACTGTTAACAAGAATTGCTCCTTATTCACCGTCTCCATTTTATATATGATTTTACTAGGGCTCCACAGTGCCCTATCCCTTGCTTTTCCTTATCCCAGGCTGCAGTGTTATTTAACCACATTTTTATGCAGATATATTTCTTACCACTGATTGCAGAGGCATCCTAGATGATTAGCTTATAACTAAGCTTTCAACTACAGAAGATGAGATGAAAGTCACTTAGGGTTTTTATGCGGTTTTAATTCATTGTGTTCAGCACTCTCACGTTCCACTCACCTCTTTACTCTGTGTTTTCCTGCTTCTGCTTCTCTTGCTCTGGCTCATGAATTTTCCTAAAGTTGTTATGTATCTCATGCTTCTTGCAACATTTTCTAAATCCCAGACTTCTTTTGACCCTGCTTGTTCCCATCTTTTGTGCACTTTGCTTTTGGGACTTCTTGCTGTATGATTTGAGCATTTCTACTTTATAGAATCTGTTTTCCAGCTGCCTGTGCCTCTACTCAATCTGCCTATTGTACACATATCTTCTTTCTTTCCTGTAATTTCTGCCTATCCTAGGTAGGTGATTTCTGCACATTAATGCAGACTGACATAAGCTCTACATATGCTTAATTCTGCATCTTCCAAAAGTCCTATCTGTAGTTTTTGATCTTTAATTCCAATTACTATCTGATCTGTGGTAATTAAATCTGGCAAAATGCCCCAGTTAATTTAACGTCAGACAAGAATTCCTAATAGAACTCTCCCTTATTTCTGCAATTTCAAATGAAGTCTGACCTGCTAGAGATTTAATTTTTTTCCTGGGCATGTAATATACTTTAAGCCTCCTCACTCTTAGATTTAAAACTATAATTCAAGTTTGTAGTTTTATTAGTAATAAATATCAGTACCTTCAAGTACAGCAAAATAGGCTGTATCACATGTAATGGTGTGTTTCTGGATCTAGTTCTCTCTATATTTCTTTGGGTATCCAGATGATAGAGAAGAAAAGCTTGTAAAATTTACGGATTTAAAGACTGAGTGTGGAATGACAAAATAACCAGAAGACAGGGTTAAGAATTGATTTTGGCAGACTGGAGAAAAAGTCTGAAAAAATGGGACACAATAAGAACAAAGACAAGATTTTACACTCATGAAGGAATATCAACAACAGAAACACAGCTGTAAAACAAGCTGTTAGCATTTCTTTGAGAAAGAATCTTGATATAAATGTGAAGCTAACATGAGTCAATTGTATCACGCTGTAGTAGGAAAGGCATACAGCATACTGAGCTATATGAACAAAAATAAGAAATATTAAGTAATTCTTCAGTCAGTTCATAATTGCTACAGTCTTAACTAGAATAATGTGTCCATTTTTAGACAGAACACATGAGGAAGACAAAAGAGCTGATCTGAGAGTTAGAAAATCTGATTTAGAGTAAGTCTTGCTTTGACTAAAGAACAGAAAAGTGAGTGAGGACATCATAATAGTCCCCAAGACACTAAAAACTGGTTTACATTACTCTGTAAAGAAGTAAGGAAAAAAATCTGTGTTCTGGGTTCATGGGCAAAAGCGAGACACAAATATCAGCTACAAAGAGATTCAGGTTAGCTACTAGGAAGAAATTTCTAGACATAATAGAAGATAAAAAGAATAAAATGTGTGAGGAAGTTGTATTGTTTCAATGAATTGATATTAATAGATTCTTCTGAGAGACAAGGGGAAAATATTAGAACTACCACCCAACATCTGCATAGCTTTTCCAACCCTATTTTTCTATTATCATGGAGTAACAGCCAAGATCAAACACCTACTTTTTATGGCTCACTTTCATGAAATTAAATCTAACTGTTCATGTGAATATTTTAGTTCCCACCAGGATCTTTTTTCAGAGATCTGAAACAATGCTGGAGAGTTTCAGTTCTCCATGTCCCTTCTTGCCTGAGTCACACTCTCTCTATCTGCCTAGCCAGATCAGGTTGCCCACCTTTTTCCTACATACTTTAGACTTAAGGGCTTACCCATTACTACCAGCCTGACATTGGCTGGTGGTTTGTCACTGTTCTGAACTCACAGCCCAGAATCAAACCTTCAGGATTTGTAAGGGATAAGATTCACAGAAGCAGCTCCATGAAACAAAAGTGGACACGGGACTACCGAAACCTCTTGATAAATGCTGTGCAGAAGATGGAACTAAAAATCACATCCTTCTCCAGTGTTTGAGTGTGTGACTTGGGGACTGGGAGAGACTATACTGCCTAATCAGAATTTAAATATAGGTGTCTACACCTAAAAACACCATTTGAAAAAGTCAGTGGTTCCTTTTCTAAGATACTGATGATAATGCAATAGGAATTTATGCCCTCCCCCCTTAAAAGCCCTTGGTGAGAGCACTTTTTAGAGAATGGTAGACCAGAATTCAATCCCCTTCTTATCTAAAGTAGTCACAAATGCACATTTTTCTTCTTCCAGGAAAGAAGACCTAACTTCTGGAATCTATGTCCAGGTGTGAGAAAACGGGAAAAAATTCTTTGTTTTATTCCAATGTCTATTCAATGAAAAAATGTGTGAATGGTTCTGGGAACACAGACAGAATACAGACATGAGTTGGAAACAGAAAAAAAGCAAATTAAATAGTACCGAAGTCAGGGACTAAGTTCCAGGGCTTCCCTTTTTCACTGTGTGCTGGAACTGCCAAGCACTGCACAGGCACTGATCCCAGTATGAAGTGGAGGGAAAGTGGAAAGCTGGATGCTCAGGCTGGGACAGTTCTGAGTAACTACAGCTGCAGAAATACACCTATAAGGCAATTTTTGGACCAAAAAGGAAGATGCTTAAAGGAAGATAATTTTGGGTGACTTTTGTGTTTGTGCTAGGTGGCTGAAGATCATGTTTTTTCTTGCATTACTGTCTCAGCCTTTAGTGCTTAAAATTTAAATAGCGGGGATCACAAAAAAGTCTTCTTAAGAATTTGAATCCTCAGATAAGGGCATTACATGTTGATTAGAATTTTTATTTGATCTTCTCAAATCAGTGGGGTTGCACAACTGCAATGAAAACAGTACTTTGCTTAGTTATGCAACTGATCTGGCATTTGGACTTCTTTCTCTTTGTCCATCCATATGTAAAACAGGAATAATGATTTTTTCCTAAATAAAAAGTGAAGGTATGAGGACTTCACATTATTTTGTTATGAGAACAATTACAGAAGCCAAATAGTAAGAATTAGTAAGAAGTAAATTGCATTGATTTGAAAGTTTGCCCATAAAGACATTTATGCATCAAATGAAGTAAGAGCAGTAGCTCAGGTATCCAATGTGTAGCCTGAAAACAGGAGTTAATGCAGTGTTCCTTTGTTTTCTATATCACTTTATATTTCCAGTGCTCTTTTTACACAGTTGCATGTACTATCTCAGAACTTTTGAAAGTCAGTAAAGTTATATCAACAACGGAAAAAAGCAATAATCCTTGAAATCTTAAATGTGAAACAAGGCTTATGATATCTATTGTATCTGATGTGTTCCTTCTGTTAAGGTAAGTACATTTATATTTGCTATGCATACAAAGATACTGTCCTGCATGTGCCACAAATCTGCTACATGTAAAAAACAACTAGGTAATTCTGGATATCCAATATTCTGTGAAATGCTTTTTTGCAATCCCGGGCACAATTTCTCCCAACTTTCAATCCTGTTAGTGGAAACTTTAACAGTTATAGGTTTGGTTTTTTCCTCTCTCTGTTTATGCTGCTGAGCTCTTTGGGCTGGAAGTCAGCTTAAAGAAGACAGAGGTTCTCCATCAACCTGCACCTCAGGAAGTCCCCCATCATCCCCACATCACCATTGGCCAATCTGAGCTCAAATCAGTCCAGCAGTTTAATTACCTTGGTAGCCTTATCTCCTCAGATGGTAAGATCGACGGGGAGATAGACAACAGGTTAGCAAAGGCTTTTGGAAAACTCCATAAAAGAGTGTGGCGTAATAAACACTTGAAGAAAAGTACCAAGATCAGTGTTTACAGAGCCATAGTGCTGTCTACTCTCTTATATGGCTCCAAATCATGGATCATCTACTGCCACCACCTGCGTCTCCTAGAACGCTTCCATCAACGCTGCCTCTGTACAATCCTAAACATCCACTGGTCAGATTATGTGACCAATACATCTGTTCTAGAACAAGCAGCAGTCACAAGTATTGAGGTCATGTTACTGAGAACACAGATGCGTTGGGCAGGGCACGTCTCCAGGACGAAGATCACCTCCCTAAGATCCTGCTTTATGGTGAACTTGCCACTGGCTGCCACAAGAGAGGAGCCCCGAAGAAAAGATACAAGGACTCCCTGAAACAACATCTCAGCCTTGGCCATATTGATCAACATAACTGGTCTACTCTGGCCTCAAATCGGGAGGCCTGGAGACACACCATCTATAACGCAGCTGTCTCCTTTGAGAACACACGCAGGATCACTCTTGAGGAGAAAAGGCAACGCAGAAAGAACCGTGTCTTGCAGAATACACCATCTAAAGAGTCTTTCTGCTGTGCCTTTTGCAATCGGATATGTCTGTCACGTATTGGCCTCATAAGCCACCAGCGTGTCTATAACAAATGTGGATAGAGCCTTCCCAAATCTTCGTTTGCAAAGCCTGGCCATGATTATCCCACACTCATAGTTAGATATGTTCAAATTGTGAAAAGTCCTCAAATGTTCTGGAAATAGATCAGGTTCTGGCAAAAAAAAGTAATCCCTAGAGACTGAATTTTCATGCATAGTACACATAGTCCATTAAATTTCTTCATTGTCTGCGCAAAGAAGCTTGACAATGGCAGAATTGTTTTATGAAGAACATACCACATATTAAGTACATAACCATGGAAGTGTCAGAACCAGGGCAAGAAGTCTAGGATTACTGCAGTCCTTGCCAGTTATATGCATGTACGATGTTTTTTGTGCATGGATGGAATGAAGAATCTCAGGGTCTACTTCTTTCCCTGGGCACTACGGGCATTTACTTGCTTCCAGACTGTTGAAGATGGACTGTGGTCTTACTTGAGTAGTTTGCATTCATATATGTGCAATTTTTCAGTCATCCCCCCACCCACCCCCTGCATAATGCTGATAACTGGTGCTGTTCGATATATTAACAGACAGTGTAACCTGACTCAGTGAAAACAAACACTGTAACATGCAAAATTTATTGATAAAAAAAATCATCTCCAGACCAAAAAAAAAAAACCATTGGGAGCATCTTTTTATTTCATCTCTAGCCATCTTTAGCACAAACAACTTATTTGATTGAGGAGGTAAGTTTCATGGCACTCTGTTGTATTAAAACCAACCTGGTATAAACAGTCTGATATAAATGTATGTAATCCTTCAGCACTAAAGAATGTATGTAGCTTGACATAATTAATCTTGTTTGGCAGCTTAAATGCATAGGAATTAAAATTCTCTCCCCACATGATAAGATCATACCATCTTAACACCTTGTTAAGAAGATGGTGTTCAACGGCAGAATTTCATTACTTCAACACTCTTCAAAGATGCAACCTTCATTTTCAATTTCACGTGTCAAGAGCTAAGACAGGGTGAGCAGATTTGTTATTTGAGGGTGCACCATTATTTCATTCTGTCCTTTGTGGTCTTATTTATTCAATGTTACCTAAATATACAATATTTTAGTGCTATGGTTGGTGGCTCTTTCTGGTGTGAACTTATATATCAGCATAAAGCAGATGCTGTAAGCAATCATCATAGCCATGATGACCATAACCTCTGCTGGTCCCATACACTTGTAGATGGCTTTTTCTAGAAAGGAGTCTAAAATCAAGAAAAACCATGAAGATGAGTAGGATAGGGAAAAAGGGAAGGGAAGGTTTGGGAAGGGAAGGTGAAAATAAAGAAAAAAAGAAAAAAGAAAAGAAGAAAAAAGGAAAATAAAAGAAAATCATTACCTCGTTACTCTATCTCAACGTCTTACCTTCATGCTTTTTGCATTCGGATATTTAGTCTTTTTTCTTCGTCTGTCTGATAACTTCTTTCTCAGAGACCGGTAGACATTTAAAAGAGACCCACAATTTATTTCTTTTGTAATGCAGCACCGAAGCAACCTTGTTCTCCTGAATCAAGTTATCCTACAGTACCTTTCCCTCCTGGGAGAGGTCCTATTACAGGTTGCTTGGACATGGCAGCAGTACCTGATGGGTCTCAGCTGCCTACAGCAGCAGGGTCTCAGCTCATGCTCCACTCACAGTGTGGGAGGTGAAGGTAACAACATGCCACTCTGACAGCAATTGAACAAACCTGGCCAGAAGGCTGGCCGCAATGGTATGTAACTGATAAATCAAATTTTGATCTGTGCAGGGCTGAATGGAAAAAGGGAGAAAAATGTTGAACTTTTTACCTCACCAGATGGGAGGAAGGAGCCGATCTACATCTCAGATTCATCTACTCTACAGAATGTAAAGCAAAACAGTTACCTTGCAGGACCTCATCCCTATCTAAAATTGGGAAGTGATGCTCACATATGTGAATGTAACAGAAATGAAACTCTGTGTCTTAACAGTAAGATACCTTGTTAGCCCATACCTGTATCACACACAGCCTCACTTCACAGTTTTCTCCTGCTGTGAACCTTGTTCAGTGTCCACCCACGTGGGCCTAGAAACAGCTTCGCAGCTCATTATTGGGTCCCTGGGCTCATCAATGGAAAAATACAGAAACCTCCTGAGCAGCTGAATAGAGCAGGGCTCTGCAGAAGAACTTGGCACTCTACAACCCCTTTATGGCTGTAGGGTCAGGGTCCTGGCCAGGGCCAGGGATGTGCCAGTAGTGAAAAGACATCTTGGCACACTGCAGGCAACCTGTGAGCAGGGAGAAGTGACAGCAACAAGCCCCCCACAGTGCAGAGGCCGTTCAGACATGTTTGAGATGTGGTCACAAGCAAAGCAGGTGATCGAACCTCAGAAAGCTCAGTGTGTGGTTTTTTCCAGTCCAAAGTACAAACTTAAATCCCCAAAAGAATGTGGATTTTTGATAACCAGTTTTTGAGTCCAGAGGACAAATGAGACAGATTGTCTCCCATATCTGTAAATACGGAAATAAAAAATTAAATTGTTTACCCTCCTCCTGTTTTGAGATCTCAGAATAGCACAGCATCCTTTCCTAATAATACAGCAACCCCCCTCCTTCCAACCAAAATATCCAGAGGTGGAAACAACTGGCAGCTTCTCCCTTCCCTTCATTATTATAGCTCATTCACTTCCTCTGGGAAACACAAAAGATAAATGTTTTGCTAAGATTGTGTAAAAGGGAGTTCCAGTTTGCTTTATGTGGGCTGGGGGGGGGGGGGTCATCTTGCCCCTCAGGAATAGCAGAGGTCAGGGGAAGTTGGTGTGCAGTGAAACACTGTGCTGAAGAGTTGGTTACTGGGGGCAAAGATGTAAAATTTTGCACTGATACTCTACAACAAATCTGTGCACGTTGGAATCAGAAAGAGGTAAACTAGTAGAAACACATAATGGTGGTCCAGAAGAACTGAAGGAGGTAAAAGCAGACAGGTAAGTTAAAGGGTCAGTCTGGGAAAAAGGAATATAACAGGGAAGTAAATGAGCTGAGCAGTTTCTGGTAAGCAGGGGGGCAGAAACACAAAAAAAGAATTTCTGCTGACTAGTGGAAGTTATACATTCATGTGAAGAAAAAATAAAAATTCACTAAAAAATTATATCTGGGGGACAGACCTTCTCAAAAAAAAGGTTGCAGGTAGCTGAGACAAAACAAACAAGAGATGGAAGGTGGAGTTCGAGAAGTTTTATATATGATAGTGAGTAAACTTCACTTATTTTCTTTCCTTTCCCCATATCTTTTCTCTCATGTATCTTCACTTTCCAATATGCAAGCAACATTTAGGTCTTAGGGGAGTACAGCCTTCAAATTCTGCTGAATGCTTTCAAGAAGTTGATGTCTAATATCCAGAGAATCCTTTGAAAATCCAGGACACCATTTGTGATACATGGTACTATCCCACTGAAGAGCAGGGTTCACTCTATAATAAGTCATAAATGCTTTTCTATCCCTCCCCTTATGATTTATGTCTTGAACAGTACATTATGCCAGAATTCACCGGTCTACAATTGTCCTGGAGTAATACACTTGGCAACAGTTTAATACTTCTTACTCTTAGGCTATCATCTTACATTGAGGTTCTGACTTTTCAGAAAATAAAGAACATGCAGGAACAGCATTTGATCTCTATCCCTTGCATCTCATAAATCACCCATTCTTCTTAGAGGCAGGCTGTTTGTATTATATTTGTATTATATTTGACCCTTAAATTTTACAGATCATGAATGTGAAGATGCTGCATTATAGAGATCCTCAGTGACTTAACAAGGTCTTAGTGACTAAGAGCTTCAGTATGAGTTTAAATTTGTCACAGAATAACAGAATCACAAAATATGCCGAGTTGGAAGGGACCTGCAAGGATCACCGAGTCCAGCTCCTGACCCTGCACAGGACAGCCCCAAGAATCACAGCCTGTACCCAAATATTGTCCAAATACTTCTTGAACTATGTTAGACTTGGCGCTGTGATCACTTCCCTGGGGAGCCTGTTCCAGTGCCCAACCACACTCTGGGTGAAGAACCTCATCCTAATATCCAACCTAAACCTCCCCTGACACAACTTCAGGCCATTCCCTCTGGTCCTGCCTCTGGTCACCACAGAGAAGAGATCAGTGCCTGACTCTCTTCTTCCCCTCACGAGGAAGTTGTAACTGCAATGAGGTCTCTCCTCAGTCTCCTTTTCTCCAGGTTGAACAGACCAACTGACCTCACTACTCCTCACACGGCTTCCCCTCAAGGCCCTTCACCATCTTCATTGCCCTCCTTTGGACACTCTCTAACAGCTTAATATCTTTCTTATATTGAAGTGACCAAAACTGCACACAATATTCAAGGTGAGGACACATCATTAACTTCATGCTTTAAATTTTTCTTAAATGAGGACAAAAACAATAAATATGGAAAATTTAATACCCTCTTTGACCATCTCACACTATCAAAGGAGTAGCAGTTTAAAACTGTTATATACTGCAAGTACGAATCATAGCGTAACAGTACATATTAGTCCCTAAATAAACTCCTCTTTGTCTCCAGGATTCTCCAGAAAGGCAAAGGCAGCCAAAGATTGTTCTGTTCTGCAAAGCAGTTGGTCGAACACAGAGATAAAGAAATAACCAGAAGAAAGAAAGGCAGCTTTCAGCTAAAGAATTATTTTTTTGCATAGAAAAAAGGGAAGAAATGTAAAAGTGAAAGATTCAAGCTCTTTTTAATAGGAGTCACACTGTGACTCCAGTAAATGCCCCATGATCTTACTTAAGAAATAATAATTCATATAAATTGGTATTTTTAATCCTTCCACTTTACCTAAGAAATTATTCTAAATGTAAGAATTTTGTGAATGCAAAATCTGCACAGGATATCCCAAATGGAAAAAGGAAAAAGAAAAAAAAAAATCTGGTATCTGAATTCTTGTGGCTTATATTAGAAATTTGCTATTATACCTTTAAATTTCACACATGAAACCAATAAAAAATGTGAAGGTAATCAGGAATCTTAATCTATACAGATAGGTTTTTGGGCCCAGTGGAATCATAGCATCAATATACATATGGATTGAACATCTGCCCAAGTATGCAACTATCTTTATATATACATATATATAGATATTATAATTCTAAATGGTGTACTGGCTAAAACAAACTCTTTCCACTCAAAATTTCAGGGTTCTGCTGTTTCTAGCACTAACAAATGACTCAATCTTACAGGATGCTCTGTATTGTCAATTACTATTCAACTGGGATTAATATGTGGAAAAGGGGAGAGGTGGAGGTGGAAATTATGTATGGAACTTCTGCCAAATAAACAAGATAACTTTTCTAAATGTTATTTTTACTGTGATTCCTTCTGACATTGTATCTATTAAAGTAGTTAGCTTAGTGACTGAACAGAATATTTTACTCGAAAATCCTAGACCTCTCGTGAAAAACCAACTCCAGTGAAAGTATTTGTGTAACTTCAAGTACAGCTTCAGCAGGAAAGATTCCTTGTTGAAGTCAAATGGCCTTCTCTCAAAATGCACCTATTTGGAAAGACAAAGCAGACTACTTTTATATTTTCATAATTCTAAAAACTAATGCTGAACACATTGCATTTTATCCAGAAGTAATTCGGAAAAAACCGTCTTTCATGAAGTGAGGTTGTCACTTAGTGCACATGTGCACAACTATGCCAATGGAAATAAATGAGATAGAAAGGAAAACCTAATTACAAGAAAACCATTTATTCACAAATTTTGCAAATAAATTTCATGAGAAATATGAAGTCACATTCACTTACATACAAGTGGAATGTGTTTTAAGATTTTCCCCTGGGAAATTTTTCTGAGGTGTATGGTGGCCCCTAGTGGCCCCTTTCTTCAGACCAAAATATGACAGCTGCCATACTTTAAAAAAATATTTCTTGGGATTGTCTATTTCAAATCTATTTTTTTGGTCTAAATGACATATTTATTATCTCTGTATATTTGCAACTGCATGTAAGTGCCAGATGTTGTTAATCTTCTGGAAGGAAACCTGCCAATAATAGAAATACATATGTATAGTAAGATACATATAAATCAAAGATAGGCTTGAATCCAATCACTTAATGTAAATATCCTTGTAAAAAGTAGAATATTTGGTTTGTCTCCAAAAAGTCTTAGCTCCAGAATATCTACACTGTAAATAGCCATATGATATTTCTTCATCTGAGCTTATTGCAATATAAAGAGTTGTTGCATAGGATATATTGCTGGTGATGTTCCTCCCAGTCCAAAGTATAAGTCTTCAAAATTTTTGTTTTGGTTTCATCTCATTCTAGAGGTGCATAAAGCTTGTGGGAGCTTTACATCCTTTAATATTACACACCTTAAAGGTCTTTTCGAATTCCATTCAAAGCAACCCCACAGTCACCTGTGTCCTGTGGTGCTGAGTAGTAAAAGAGTATCATATATTGAGTCAGGACATATAAATAAGATATGTTTTTACCTTGCTTCCCTGAAGGGAAAGGAGTGTTTTTCACAAAGCACACTTTCCAAGGTGGCCTTGATGCAACAGGCAGTGGGAACTAGCTCTTTACTTACAATTTCCTCCTTTTACTACTTAATGCAATTGTACAGTCTTAACAAAAGTAAACTCCTTAGTAATTCTGGGAAGTCAAAGATGCAGGTAGGGTTGCCTTCCCCCTCAGCCTGAAAGCATTCAGACTGTTCTCTCAGATCCCATGAGTCACTGAAAATCCAGACTATCTTCTGTGGGAGTGCAGAGTGTTCCTTGTCTTTTCTGATGAATCTGATAGTTGCTGAAAATTACCTTGGATGACAAAAATGATGTTAGAAAACACAGCATCATTAGCATTTTTAGTATTATTGGAATAAAAATGCTCCCCTAAAATTTGGATAAAATCTTACTCTACTAAGATGACATTTATTTTGGCCCATTTAAGATTTCTACAGAAGAATCCTTATAGTGGAGCCAGACTCTTGGGGAACCCATGGACATCAACAGAGGGGATTGGGTTCTCCTAGGGAAGGGTTCATTTGGCCAGCTAGAGAGAACTTTTTAGGGATAAAATGAACAGTACGTTAGTGAGTGCTCAGTTAATTTGATTATTATCCAGTAATTTTCATCATTCACAAGCAAACAGGACTTGAACGCTACAGGAGCAGACTATTGAGGCAGTTAATCTGTGGACATATTAGTAAATGCCCACAAACCTATTACTTGCATGAAGAGGACACTCAGGTATGTTGAAAAATTGATATATATAGCTAATGAAAACCAAGTAATTGATATGAAATGAAGTTGTTCCTGGCTGTAGATTATTCATTCTTTTTAAATTTGAGAATAATGAACTATACAACATTCTCCTTTAGCTCCTCTGCCACCTTAAGTAGTATTTTATGCTGTTCTGTCTGAATAAGCACTACTGGAAATGTTTTAGCCCATTTTCTCAGATGGAGATTTTTGTCTCAAGAGCAGAGGCAACAAAAACTATCTTTCTCATCCCTTCTGGTTCTCAGCACTATAAATGATGAATGCTCTCTTTCAATCATGCTATCATATTGGTTGCACCTCTCTGTCTACAACACAGGTCTTTCACATTTTTTTGCACTCTGGACTAAAAAAAAAAAATAAATCATAGAATAACTTTTAGAGCTACAAGGCATGACACGGCTGAGATGAGACTGGGGCCCAGTCATAGGGAGACAACTCTCTACTGTAATAGCAGAGTGCCTAGCAGTGCCCTCTGCAACATTATGTTGGGCAGTGAACTCTCTTGTTGGAGATAACCATGAGGATTTAAACTGTGCTTTGATCTGGCGATAACTTTGCTCTGCAGAAATCCACCCTCATTTCCTCTTATCCCCTATAGTGCTAAATCCTTCATGTGTCTGAGATTCTCATAAAAAGACCAGATTACAGATCTGTAACAGTAGATCTTGCAGATTATATTACAAGATCTCTCATTTTTTGTTTGTTTGTTTTATGATGACTGACAAGTATTTTTGGTTTAAAAGTTCTTGAGAGGTTCCCAAGAAGATAATAAACAACATAACTGAGCTGTATGATCATTATAATGCTGGGCATTAAAACAGTGAAAGAAATAGAGTTGGCTGAACTATGGGAACATTTTTATCCAAAATGGATCCTTTTGTTGAACATTATTATTTTCATATAACAAATTGAAAACGTTTCCTGGGCTTTAATAAACATTCTTTATTGCTTCCTGCAGCCTGATGAAAACCAAGTAATGCTCTGAAAATAATGTGATATGTTTTGAACTGGCAGAGTTACAGTATTTTCTAAGTAAGTAGACACTTAATATATTCAGAAAAAATAATAATTTTTCTAAAATACTGGTGGTTTTTTAATTGTATCTAGAATTGGTTGGTGTATGCTGTGCTATCTCTTCAAAAAGCTTTCTTACTGAATATTAGGCAGCTAAGATCATCTTTGGCTATCTTGCTAGTTCCAATAACCATTACCCCAACTTTAGAGTGACAGCATGAAAATAACTAAAAATTTAATTTCATGGGTGGCCATGGCAATGTCCTGCCAGGCATCTGCTGTGTTTGCTGCTGGTCTGAGTGTTTGGCCTCGCACAGAGGAGGTCTGCTGTCATATCTCTCCTGACATTCCCTGCTCTCCTTCCCACCTTCTACTTGCAGAAGTGGGTGAACAGTTCTTGATTTTTTTTGAGAATGTTTACATCTGCCTGTAAGTTACATTACTTATAAGATGAAATCTCTTCCTATCTGAGATTTGTTTGGCATATATACCATCAGTTATCATTGCAGGTTAATATCCTCATAGAATCAGCCCTAATATATGTCCATATTCTCTATCATTTTCTCCATAAAGTCATCTTCCCAAAGAAACTCACTGTCAAACTCCTAAGCCCTGAACACTCCACAATGATCATCAGTTCTCTGTTACAACAGAGAAATTCACCAGTTATTCTTAAATATATGCCTTTTCTGGATATAAACATCCTTCAGATTAATACACCCTTGTACCAGATGAATATATACACTGTGTCACCTTATCCCACATCAGAAGGAAAGTCAGTAAATTATGTAACACTTTCAAAAAAATAGTGTTGTTGCCACAGCCCCTGGTGTAGCTACCCTGAATTTTTTTAAAGAAACACAAGAAGGCAGGTTTTGGACATACCTCAAATGAAGTTAACACCAGTTATTGCATTACAACTTCCTATCTTCCAAATAAAAGATGGAAACTGACACTCAGGAAAAGTTCATATTCAGAAACTTACTGATAGAATAGATTTCTAGTGCATGCTGAGCCATATAACTCAAAAAATCTCTTACACTATCTAGGAAATGTGAAAAACATTTCTGGTATCCTGGAATGGAAATGCAATCATTTCTAGTAAGGTTGCTCAGAAAAAGTATCTTGGTCTGACATGTCTGGGTGTACCTGCTTGAAATCTGTATTTGCAAATGTCCAAATTTAAGTATCCAATAACACAGACCTATAAATCCTGAAACACTGAAGACTTCTATGCAAATTTAGTTTCCAGTCTTATTTGAGTTTAAAAATATAAAATTTAGAAAGTACTTATCAAAAAGCTTTGGGTTTTGACCAATTTACCCAACTTCTGAGGCCAAACGCATGACCAGGCTTTGCTACTTCCAGAACCTGCTGTCTGTAACTATTGCTTGCCCTACATCTAGAAAATACAAACTCAGTTGGTTAAAAGCAGGGGAAAAAGGTAAATATATTTTAAACAAGCATATACATTGAGTAGTTTATATCTATTCTAGAGGAGAAGCTTTGGGTTAGGTTTTTTCATTGAAAATACTGTTAAGTCTTCCATAACACTAGTAAATAAAAGCACAAAGCCTGTTTCTTCCCTGTTTTCCACATCATGGTACTGTGACGTAAAACGATCAAGCAGATGGTGTCAGGCATCACTTAATCATGAAGGGAGCACAGTGAACTTCCTACTGAGCGGGGCAATGACTATTCCAGGTGGGCATTCATATAGAATCATATAAACATCAGTCCACCATGTTTATTTGAAATATCTCTGGAGGGATTCTCTATTAGCTATTGCTTTGTCATTTTCTCCAAGTATCATTAGCACCTATGCTGTACTAGAGTACAGTTTATACATATAAATTTTTATCAGGCACATTAAGAGAGCTGGTGTCAGGCAACTTTCTGGGACAACACCATTTCCACTACTTTTAAGAGGAGGGCATTGCCCCAAATAGCAGTAGCCCATGACCCACTCAGCTAGCACCAAATCACAGTTAGTGTCAAATGATTTGTAATACAAAGGGTGCTAAGAAGAAAATTTTAATTACTATTGTTCCCCACAAGTTGGAGTACAAGGAAAATCCCATGGAGCCCATTCTCTGCTGCACACATCACCTTCACAATTACTGAAGTATTAAAATGGACTACTGTTACACATCATGAGCTTCATCAGTTCTGAAAACCATGTGCTGGCCAAGGTCACAATGGTAGCTACCACAGATAAGCAACTTTAATGGCAAGCAATTCCTGAGCATCGCTATACATTTCGGCTAAAGATTGCACTTCATAAACAGTCATCCCCCCAAAAACATATTTCGTAGTAAATACTTCTGCAGAGATACCAGTGTTGGCTTGGGAAGATTGTGCTGATGCAAATTCAAATTCAGCAGGCTTAGAATGAAACTGGAATTTCAGAATTTTACTTCAAGAGAAACTGATTTGTCATTATTTAATTTGAGTTCAGCAAAATCCAATTTGAGAAGAAGAGACTTAGGTTATATTTTTAGACAGGCATATACATATGAATGAAAATGAAAATATATATAATTTTTTATATATATAAAATTACATTAAGTCAACATCTTCCTCTGCTATAAAAAATTCACACAGTTGGGGATTCATATACGACGAAAGAAAAAAATACGTTTCACTACGTGACTTAACTGCTCAAAATTTATCTCTGTTTTAACTCTGTGTTCATCATTATGCAACCAAAACAACTTCATTTTTCATTTACATTTGATATTTTGAGCAGTAGTCTTGAGAACAACAGAAAAAAAAATGTTTATTTCTTCTCAAAATACTTTTTCTGGCCTTTAGGGGTCATAGGTCCTTTTCTTATTCTCTTCCCTAGCTCTTAGCAGTGTACAGTTTCTTAAAAAAACAAAACAAAACGAAATTCTCTCCTGAGATATTAGAGCCTGCAAGCTACAAATGATTTTATGAGCCTTGTGCATTGATATTCCACAACTGGTGCTGCACAACACCTCCAGAGAGTAGTGATGACTTCTTTCTGTCACTCTGTGGGAGGATGAAAAGGAGAACAATGAAGATCACTTTTGTCTTCTCAAAAACACCACAAAATATTTCTCAAAGGTAATCTCGTTATTCCTGTTTAGTCAATTTTCTTTGTACATTCTGTAAGGTGTAATGTGCCAAATAGATAATATGGTCCTATAACAACACAGATGATGTTTGAATACAGAAGTCAGTTCTGAAGAAGTGACACCATCTTTCTAAGCTTTCTTCTAGGTTAAATCTCACCTAAGCACTTCCTAGGCCTAATCTAGCATAAATCCTGAGTTTGTACAATATGCAGTTCTGTTTTTTCCTGACAGATACCTTATCTGTAGGGAACTGGAATTCCTAGGGTCTGCTCACAGGTTTTTTTGTTAAATTTAACCCAGGTTCACCAAGATCACCACTTTACGAACTGACAGACTATCTTTAAAATACGCTTTGTCCTTCTTGCAGAAGCCAGTCTTCAATATATCCAGATGTATCATGAAAGAATAATAGGCAGTGCTGGAGAGAGCTTTGAGTGATACTGAGATCAGTCTGCCTCCTCAAGCTGCTCCTACTTTACTCTTACCATGTACTCATATCTTAACTCTCGAGCTCCCTCAGTTAAATATTCCAGTGCTCCAAAAGATCACTATATTATTCATGTAACCTGTGGGGGCACTGGAGTGATCTGAAACAATCATTGGCAGAAGTTAAAAGTAGAAGGGAAACTGAGACGGAGGCATGGCCAGGAGTTTGACAGTAGCACACACAAGGCTTGGAAATGGCACAACTATTCCCAGAGCCGCTCCCTTGCCTTTCCATATAGACACAGTCAAAAAAGCCAGCTGGAACAGCTTAAGGTTTTATGCAAAAGATCATCTTACAAAATACAGTTCTGTCATATCTCTGCCAACAGGGCAGACCTCTGCTGGGTCCCCCCCATTCCAAAACATCATCACATAACAGACTTCTGAGAAAATTGAGTTTGTTAGAAGTAAATGCACTTTACTTCTTTCCAGGAAGACTCTGAATAAAAATAATGAAATAATTAATTATTATTCACTTCCAGAGTCTGAGGCAAAACTAACTTAAGGCTCCTGAAATAGAAAATAGAAACAACAACCAGAAAGTCCATAAATAAGGCAAGACTTGTGTGTGTGTTTTTCTAATGGAGTTAAGTAATCTATTTGTTCCTTTGAAACAATTAACCCTGCACTTACAGCTGCTACTGTACCTACTACAGGGAGAAGAAGGGACAAGGAGTGATCACAAATAAAAAGGAGGAATGAGAAATAAAACATAATGAACAACTGCTGCTGCTGCAATATTCCTCAATCCAGACACTGAATCCAATCCAGACACTGAATCCAAATCTGAATCCAGACTAGAAAACAAATCAGTAAGCCAATACATCATTAAAACAGAGGGAAGAGACCTTAAATTCATGCTTATTAGAGGTTTACTGTAATTGCCTCACATTCACACCAGATACAGTTTGAGCTGAAAAGGTAACCCTGTTGGTTACAGATGGGGATCTGAAACAATCAATGCTGCAAAGGATGTTTAATGAACAATTTCAGCAGATCTGGGCTTTGTCCTGAGACTGAAAGAGTATTGGAAAAGACAGTGTGACTGCTGGTTTCTCATATTCTCCTTTCCTTTTCTTCTATTTCATTCTTTTGCAAAATACGGAAGAATGTCTCAGTTTCTCTACCTTTCCTGTTTATGCCTATGAAGTTTCTATTCAGAAATTTAGTAAAGGGACAGCATTTGCCTGAAAAAAACCATTCTCTGCTCTAAGACTTTTTATCCTTCCCACCCCCCTTCTGCTTTTTGTGTTTGTTTTTTTTTTCAATAAAGAAATAAACTCTATAGTTTATCCCTGGGGAAAAAAAATTCACTCATAATTCCGTAATCTTACCTCCTTTTTTCCCCCCAAAATTAAAACTTGAAACATGTTTACAGTCCTAAAATCAAATTACCCTTTATTTTTTTTTTCAAGAATTCAGTTCACATCATTGCCTTGGTCATAGAAATGGGCCTGAGTTGCAAACATAAGTACAGATCCTCAATTTCTGAAAGTGGGGTTTTTTTCTGAAATTTTGTTTTACCTCTGTTTTCATGTAGATGTCAAATTCATATGGAAATCTTTCCAGAAATTTGTCTTTAAATGCAAAGCTGTCTAATTCATTCAGCCCTTTGCTATGTTTTGGATGTTAGTGGTGTCTTCACTTGCTACAGGAGAACCCAAGAATCCTACCCTCAAATCTAAGCCAAGTAAAAAGACAAAAATATCACTTTAATAAAATGTCTTCCACTTTTAGTTCACATTTCACATCTGTAGATTCAGTTATGTGAATATATGTTTAAAAACCTCTTCCATTTCTATATTTTGCTTTTCAGTAAAAATATTAGAAGAAGAAGAAAGATTTTATAGGGAAAAAAAAGTGGGAAAACTAACTATAAAATTATAAAAGAAACAGGAAAATTGCTAAAAAGATGTGGTGCATCTAAAAAGACTTTGGTGTCAGCACTGGTGGTACGATAAGACAGTCAGTTTATGTCTTACTTCCCAGACAGCTCCCTGGAAGTGCACAGTCACAAAAAGAACTGTTGAAACAGGGCATTCTCACTAAGAAAAGAGTTCTCTGTATTTTTATGAGAGAGTTTGGTGTGAGCACATGATTTTCCTCTATAAGCTGTGTATACAGATAGTTCCCATAGTTTAAAGTTCAACCTACTTGGCAAAACTTGAAGTAAATACCTAAGTGGGTGGTGCCATTTCTTCATATTTAGTGAACTATTTCATATGAAAATATTCATAACTATAAAAAGAAAGACTGCTTAATTTTTATAAGAATGAAGAGTGATATCTTTTCCAGGCAGATAATTCACCAGTGAGCCTAAGTCTTCCAGGAAAATTTATATTGTCCAGTATAAGATCAAACCAGCTGCCTTGAGTTTGTCCAGAAGTTTCAGGATGTTTAAAAACACCTTTTCAAGAAGCAGTACATCCTCTGCTTTCACTGCACTGACTGTATTTGTCAAAAAACAACGTATAGTAGTCAGGTATTTGCACAGTACAGGAAAACAGAAAAAAGACAGTCGACGTATTAGACAGGAGAAGATGACACCATATTAAAAGAGGTTAAAACTGTGATTTGGCAATGAAAGATTTATTTGTTCAAACACTAACACAAGTAAACAACCAAGTTGTGTGGAAACCAAGAAGGTTTAGAAATATACAGCTGTAGAAAGTTTGCTTCCACATTCTCAATAAAATATTTATGTCTAAAGATCTTTTTAATAAAATAATTCCTATAAGTTTTAAACATGTCTTAAAAATTTTAGCTGATATGTCTGTAATACTGCACATAGCTCTACCCAAAATAGATGAAAACAGATAACTTTTAGACTGCTAAAATGTACAAAACAGTTCTAGGATGAGAAGAGGCGTTTTGTTTTTATAGCCTCAATTTTTAGGGAAGGAAGACTGCTGAAATCCAATTATATAGAGCTCAGTTCCTGGGATGAATGCCAACCAATGGCTCTGTCTCATATCTTCTTCTCTGACTTTTAGGTCTTTGGAATTATGCCTGTGAAGAATTAGTAAGAAACCCAGTGATATCACTTGTATGCTTTAACCTAGCCTTCTATTTATTTTCTCTCCAAAGTGTGGCCTTTGAATCATACCTGTTTTCTCACACTGCTATGGTGGTCCTGGGCTTGAAAAAAAATTGGTAAGCTCTGTTCTCATTTTATTTTGGTCTACTTCCCTAATCCTAGCAATAAATTACGCAAAAACTCCAACATCCGTGTAATTTATCTTTTCTACCATGTACTTTTTGAGATATTGATCCTTTCAAAAACAATAAAAGAGAAAATAAAAATCCCAGTTAAAATCAGAAAACCATTTCTGCCTCCTGTAATAATAGTCTGAATTAAAAAAAAATATTTCTACTGAAGAAACTCAGTGCATAAACATCCTAAGAAGATTGTAAAACAAGATATTATGTTCATTGAGTATCACTCTCACTAAAAATAATTTTAAACACAGGCTGTACCAAATGGCAAAGCTGTCATAAAGTCTGTCTAGCTACTCTTTTAACCTGGAATACAAACCTTCAGTTTCCCCCAAAGAATAAAAAAATCAGTACAATTTTATTTAATCAAATATCAGTAGAGGTGCTGCTGGTCCCTAACCACACACATAGTAAGAATATCTGAAACTGAGATACAGCTTTGGAAAGAAAAACACTAGTGTTTCTGTGTTTCTATGAACATCTACCCTGAGCCCTACCAAATGTAGTTTGAGTGAGTTTACCTGGGAGCACTTCAGTGTCTTCACTGAAGTTCAGCACATTTGCAAGAGCAGAGAACTTAGTCATCAAATGCAGATCAGCTCTTGTGCAAATGCGAAGTAGTCTTCACTTACTTTTTGTTTTAAATATAGCAGCCTTTCCCATCCCTTATTTATGTATCTGTAACAATTCACAAAGAATAATTTTTCCAAGGCTAAGACAAGTAGAAAATAAAAAGTCCTTTTCCAGAAAGATGGTCATAAATAAAGGAGAATTATTTCAGCATGACAGTTCAGAGATCCTGGGTGGAAGCCATTACAGCAAATACCCAGGGAACCCTCTCAGAAAATCAACACTGATCCTCAGAGGCAACTGTATGAAAATTGCTGGATTTTGAAGACTGTAAAGGTTTTCACCCCATTTGTTATTCTTTTGAAGCCCTTGTTTGGTCTTTTTCTCATTTCCAAGTTTCAATGAAGGGACATCAGAAGGTGAAGTAGTACAGGGCATTCTATTAAAATATTGCTTTCTGGAAGGCTTCATATAAAACAGGCAAGAAGTTATTGTTAGCAACAATATCCTAACAACAGACTCTGTTATACTCTCATTTCCCCAGTTCTCCCCTTTGTGTAGCCATGTTCATCTGCCAAACAGCTACTCAAAGGGGAAAATTCATTAGAATATACTTTATAGTGCATCCACTGTGATCACATTCATTACTATTCTTGGTAGCTATTTTGGTAATATAAAGCAGGCATCATGCTGACTTACCCTACTCCATTATGCTTGGGGGTCTATTGAATTATTAAGGCAGTGGAATGTAGTAAAACCACACCTATTTTAATGTTCATATAAAATATTCATCTCTGTTGGATAAAGGTTTTCATTTTTAATGCATTCCATAACATTCCTAACTTTAGTGGCAGAGGTTACAATTCAGGTTGTTTGAATTTATTTATATTTTTCACATGAAAAAAGATTTTCTCTTTGGTTTCTGTAATAACAAGCAAAATTATTGAGATGTCTACAGCTTCCATGCTCAATTAAGAGTCAAAATGTTCATTTAATAACAAATACAGTTTTCATTTCTTAACCAATATATTAGAAGCACAGTTCTCAGTTCTCAGGTATAGGGAGGTATCTTAGGTCTATTCTGGAAAAAGATACAGCTGTGCACCATTTCCCAAGAGCCTGATTTCTGCAGGAAGGTACATCAACATCTCCAAAAGATCCCCAGAATCAGGAGACCAAGCCTATGCAGCATGCTAATAGCCTCACTCAAGTATAATTCTCATAAAATGTATATCCTGGAGTTGGGAGACTTCAGTCACACTTTCTGACACTTTTTCCTTCTCTGATTTTTGTGACATTTTTCCTTTTCACATTTGATCTTTGATTTAGATCTGGTACCTGACATAGGTTAAGGACAGATCTCTTTAAAAAAAGGTAAAGGCCGGAAAAGGGAAGGGAAATGTCATATATTTGATGAAAATAGAAATTTAGCTCTCAGTCAGGGCCAGAGCCCAGCTTTTCTGAGCATTATGCAAGTACCTAGGTAAGAAACCCTTCCCTCTATTTGCTTGCAGTTGAAGGCACCTGTACTGCTTGCTTCTCTCACATAGCTTAAGAATGGAATGAGTTAAATAATCTCATTTGGCAACTGGACCATAGATGCACACAATCTAGTGAAGGCAATGATACAATTCCTCATACTGTGAAGTATGTGCCCCTTGCAACTTATTCCCTAAATCCTGAACCAGATTTTGGAGCCTTTATGCATTACAGGCTCCCTTCAGCCAATATCAGACAAACATCAGGAATCAAATTATAAAATTGTTAAAATTAATTACTGGTTTGTAACCTGTGATTGAGTCTACCAATAACAGATAATGATAAGCGAGGACTTAAAGCTAATGGTCATGGAGAATTGGCCTCCTCTGGTATTCTGTTTGTTTTCTCCACTACATTTTCCATATTTATGTTCTCCCTTTGTGTGTTTTTCTCATCTGTGCTCCATGAGTGTAGGCTGTGGACCTTCTGAAGTGAGGCTAGCTTAACATGAAACTTAGCAGAGTAGGATCTAGCCAGGATTTGTAGCTGTACTGCCAGGAAAATAAACATGATTAATAAAAGGATTTAATTTTATTGAAATTTACAACTTAAGAACCAAGAAAATTATTTCATAGGCTATTCTGTTTACCAAATGTACTATAACCACAAACAGATTTTTTTTTACCTCTGACAAGTATATTCCTGCATATGCTGGGATTCTGGAAATATTATGATAAAGGACAGGTTTCCTTTGATTTCTTCACGTTATTTAATGTGTTCAACACAACGAGATAAAAGGAATTCTTAAATCCCGCAATATATGTCTGGTTCTTTACATAAAACTAAACATCATACAACTGCATCTAAGGAATTTACAAGGTAAGAGGGAGTTTCAGAAACTTGTTCTGAGATAAAGCTGTCATGTTAGAAGAGAAAGATAGTTCAGTGCACACACATGTGGTGGAAATGTGGCAGTGTATCTGGAATATGTCCTCATAAATACCACTTCTGTACTGACTAGGTGAAAAGCCCTAAAACATCAAAGTATGCTTTGGGAGAACATCATTATTTCTTGGAAAGGATAACTTACTGAATGCGGAGTTTAGGTCCCAGAAAAAAAAGTCAAGATGAGAAAGGAAATTCATGATACCTTGTAATGTACTCAGATCATCTTAACATTCCTTCTGTTCAAAACCAATGCCTTTGAATAGGTTGGATTTGTCAATATTAACTAGCTTTATTCCGTTTCACCATATATTCATCATAGTGATCAGTTCTATTTTTTTAAAAAACTGACATGCAAGAGTCTGGTAACAATATGCTTAATTTGTATTTCATATTTTTTTACAGTGTCCTTCTTGCAGAACATGGTTTTGAAAAAGAGGTTGGTGGAGAGCAAGCCAAAAGCTGTGTGACAGGCCTGAGCAACTCTAGTGCAATGGGGTCTCCTTGGGGGTGATAGTAATATAAATAATAATAAAATGCTAACAGTTGTGCCTGCCAGGCTTCCTTCTTCAGGATATTACTGTAACCCATCTGAATGTGCTTTGACCTGCCCAATGACTTTTGATTCCCCATGCTTGGAACTATTTATTCCTTCATTCACATTTCTAACTTTCCATTAAAAGAGACATTAAATGATTGAACAGATTTAACCCTATTTTTGGTCACCAAAAGTAAATGATTGCTGAAGATTTCTTTTTAATTCTTGGTTTCATGGAAGCTTCAAATCAAGATAAAATCCTATATGAAATTTTTCCTCTGTAATCTGGGAAAGCTATACCTTTAGTCATTTACGCAAGTACCATCCAGATGCAGCTGTAAAATTTATAACCAGAATTACTCTAATTAAAACCTTACTGTAACAACAGAGAAACAGTGGGCTTTTCCACCCAGACAAGTGGAATCTGCACATTCTGTTTTATAATTCAATTTTTGCAGTGCCCTTTCCAGAGGAGACTCTCTTCCCTTTCCTATCTGTCTTCAATTATTACTGGGCTGGTGCCACTATCACGGTCTGTGTGCTGCAAGACCAAATCTGAGTTTACACAACACAAAAGAGCTGGTCCAGCTCTTCAGTCACTCCAGACTTGCATCTGACAGCACTCTGGAAGCACAGACCTTGCACAAACTGCCAATAAAAGCCAACCTTCCTGACTGCATTCCTTTAAAAGCCACTATTGTTCTCATTCATGACTGAACAGTTCAGCCTTCATTTCAAATGAAAAAAAAATAGAAGTCCAGGCTGCATTGAACAACTTCCAGACATTTCCTCCACCCTCAGAGGATTTCAATCCTATTGTAAGGCTTTTGTGTGTAGTGCTCCTGAAATGGGGATGGTTGTCATTATTTTCTCGGATAGGACAAAATCTCTCTGATTAATGCCAGCACAATATTTCTTTAATCTTTTAAAAGATTAATTCTGTAGGTATTAACATGCAGAATTGGAAAAGCAGAGCAGTAAGTGCATGAAAGGCACAATTTTACTGGCAGACAAAGAGATGATGGATTAAATCTGGTGTTACTTCAACTTCTTCAGTAATGAGCCATTTTCATTGGGATCCCAAATTGTTTTTCTAAGTCACATTCTGGGCTTCAAGACAATGCAAGTGGTTATAAATTATTTTCATTTTGCTCAGTGTTATGCTAGAAAAACAATGAGCTCCAGGAAGATGTCATGAATGGAAGTGTTTTTAAGATAAAGACATCTAGATAGCCCTTTTCACCTATTTCTTGATTATGTTTCTTAATTTATCCCTTTACCAGAATTACTACCTAGAAACAAGCTACCAACTTCCAGTGTGCTAGAAACCAAAAGGAGGGCATGGTTCCTATCCAGGAAACATAATATTCTAAAATACAAAGCAACTGGTTTATAGTGAGCTATAAAACAAACATCTGTATACTTCTAATGTCTATTTATTTTTAAAAAGGTGTAATTTGCCTAAGCTTCTTTGATTTTTTGACACAGGAAAAGAAAAATAGGGATAGAGATTATTTATACTACACACAGAGAATCACAGAAGGTATAAGGTCAGAAAGGACATTTAGTTCCTGTTCAAGCAGGGTCCTCCTACAGAACACATAACTCAGGATTGTGTGCAGATGACTTTTGAATATGTACAGTGAGGGAGACTCCACAACCTCTCTGGGCAACCTGTTCCAGTGCTCAGTCACCTACACTGCAAAGTTCTTCCTCATATTCAGATGGAACTTCCTGGGCATCGGTTTCTGCCCATTGACTCTTGTCCTATTGCTTGGCACCACTGAGAAGAGCCTGGCTCAATCCTCTTGACACCCTTCCTTCAGATACTTCTAGACATTGCTGAGGTCCCCTCTCATTGTTTCTTCTTGAGGCCCAGCTCCTTCAGCCTTTACTCGTGAGATGATCCAGTCCCTCAATTACCTTTGTTGCCCTCCGTTGGACCTGCTCCAGGTTCTCCATGTCTCTCTTGTACTGAGGAGCCCAGAACTGGACACAGCACTCCAGATGTGGTCTTACCAGGGCTAAGTAGAGGGGCAGGTTCACTTCCCTTGACCTGCTGGCAATTATCTTCCTAATGCATCTCAGGATACCATTGGCCTTCTTGGCCCCATGCTGCTGTCTCATGGACAGCTTGTAGCCTGATATTAATTTAGATTTGGTATGTATTAAAAACCCCCAACAAACTGGTTTCTCTGTGGTGAACCAACAGAGGTAGAAATGCCCAATATCTATGTGCAGGTCAGACAGACTTCGGTGCTTTGCTTCCTGGTGGAACAGGTAGCAAAGTACTGATGCCTCCCTCCAGTGTGCAAGGGAAAAATTAGGTAGATTAAAATATAATTTTTTTTAAAAAACAACCCAGTGAGTAAGCAAGTATTTACAAGAAAACACTCAAGTAGGAGGAGTCTTCAGTCCTGCGTTCTGGTGCTTAAGTGCCTTTTACTATGAGGAAAACCTCCTTAAAAAACAGAAGCCTCTGCTAGAGGTGAGTCCAAGCACAGTTTTTTCATTAAGAATGGCCCATGGAAGATATAAAGAAAGCAAACTTCTGTTGAGTACACTCCTGTACAGAATTATTCCCTTGGTGCTGGAGCACTGAAAGGCTCCTTCCACTTGGAGAGATACAGACCCGGAGTTCCCATGAAGTTGGAGTGGGAGCATTCCTCTAATACCCCAATGAAGTTGTGTGTGAAAGTCACTTAAAGCTCACTCTAAGAGGAAGCACAGAGAGATATAGTGAAGGTGTGAATATACAGCACACTGATTAGGACACTCAACTGGGAGGCAGGAGAGTAGTTATTGATTTACTTTTTATACCAGGTTGCAAAGTCCAATCCATACTCCCAGCAAAGAGCACTCCTAGGAAAAGCAGAAACACCTAAGTAGGAGATCCATACAGCCCTGTGTTGAGCTAATTGAGCTATCCAGAAGTAAATGCCAACGCTAAGGAGTTGTCCCATGTTATTGGCATATGATGTTGTCCCAAGCAAGTAATGTTTGTCCCAATGAATAGGGCACCTGTCCCAGCTATCTCTAGGATCCCCCTCCTTTTCTTTTTGTTTTGTTTTGTTGATTTTTTGTTGTTTGATTTTGTTGATGTTGTTTTTTAACTAGCTGCTTGAAATAACTCCTTTTATACAAAATGAAACAACTAGCATCTCTTATATCTAATGGTTTAGTCATTCAGCATTTACATAAGTTATAAAGAAGGATACCCTTATGGACCAGCTTTCATCCATAAAAGTAGATAAGCTGGGTTACGTTCCCCATTTGCTTGAGTATTAAAGAATTTTATACATAGTATAAGTAGCATAAATTAGTGAGCATTGGTACATCTACAGCAGAGGAGGTGATGTCTTTTCCCATTTGACAAGAAGAGAAGAAATTGAACTAGATCCTGCAAAAATTGGATGAATTTTCTCTCTACTGAAATACTGGAAAAGCCAGGACCCATTACTTTGGGCAGTCTTATTTAGTCTAGATACTCAGAATATATCTGTAAAACCAAACCCTTGGCCAACATTAGCAAAAACATACTGATTACTATGTCCTGCCAGGACAGTGGTGGACTAAATGTGCCTATGCTGTTTTGGCAGTGGAAGTTACATGCCTACAAGATAAGGTGGCAGCTGAAGGAAAGTTTTGTGCATCTGATGAGCACATGATGCTGATGTAAATTCCTTCATTGTAAGGAGGTGCAAGTTGGCTGGGGAAATCTGTACGTAATGGGATGAATAAGATCTGCTATCCTAATCTCTCCAGATGAATAACATAGTAAAACATTGTCTATATCTAAATTTAACATGAGGGGTCTTTATTGTTTTTATTTGGTGGATTAACAGTGACCTTATCCAAACATCCTCTTCCCTCTCAATGTTTCCTTCCCTATTGCCTGTTTCTCCTCTACAGCTGGGAGGAAGCACCCCTTGGTCCCACAGGACTGTCCACCGGGTCAAATTGCACTTGACCAGGGCCCCTCACTTCAACTGAAGCTGAATACACATATCTTAGAGGTTTTAGAAGGCTAAAATATATAACCAATGGTAAATAAAGATTAGGCACCGGGAAGCAGGAAGAGACAAAGTATGTAATAAAATTTCTTTCCTCCCACCCATGCCCAGCTCTCCTCTAGGTGCTAAAAGGAAATTAAGCCCCTCTTTCTCTTTCTTGCTCTTTCTCCTTCTCTTTCTCCTTCTTTTTTTCTTTTTCTCATTCTCTTTCTCTCTTCCTTCCTGATTCCCTTCCTACCTGGACAGATGTTTCCTGGCCATTCTGCCAGTGGAGTACCCTTCAGCAGATCCCAGGACTGATGCTCCCAGGTCACTAGCATGTGTGAGGGAGGGACTGGCCTGTTTCAGAAAATCCTGGTGACATGGGGCCAGCTATTCTGCACATAAAACCCTGGAAGTTCCTAATGTGTTCAGCATGTGCAAGCTGATTAAGTTCTGACTACAGGGAAATATAATTGTCTGCATATAGTTGGAGGTAGTAAGAGAAGAAGTTATTAAACATGGTATGAGGGAGTTTATTAGAGGTAATAGGATGGAATTGAGAAAGCAAACACTTGAACATATGGAAAAACTGCCTGACAATGAGATCAACTCTAAGTAGGAAAGGCTAGTGTAAGGAAGTAGAGGAAACCACATTTAAAATTAGACTTAACACTAGAAAATGTGCTGCGGGGAACACGCCCGCCTGGCAGAGAGATGTGCAAACCAAACAAATCTTTTCTTTCTGCACCTAGCATCCCTGGATCTGGAAACAGGTCCAATCACACCAGCAGATCCAGAGTCCCCAGTTTGAGGCTTCATTCCATCTCTGCTATGATCAGGAGAAAAATCTTTTTAATATATATCATGGGCTACTGGAAACTGTAGCTCAGCTGGTAGTCACCGAGAAGATGGGAAAACCAAACAAGGGATATGAGGCCATCGTACTGACAAAGGCCAAAGAGCATCTTACAGGACTGTAATATTTATTTTCAGCCATCATCTGTGGCTTTGTCTAAAGTTTTTGTTATGCATCTATTATTTTCCGAGTGGAGAGGGGGTACAAGGAAACTAGAGATGTGTGATATTAACAAAGAAAGTCTTTAAAATTATGTCCAGGGTGTGGAAACTGCAAGCAATATATTTTGCCTTTCTTCCTTTCAGTGTAAGGGAAAGAGATCTGTCGGGAAAGTCTGGCTTTGTTAGTTTTACAGCTACATGACTATTGCTAAACACAGCTTGTAGACACCACTGACTGGAAACACCCACCCACCAACTATGCATTTATTGTGAAACCAAGGCAATAGCAGAAGGCATCAGGGCTGCTGTTATCAAGTCAGCTGGGAACACCAGCAATTCACATGTCCTCTCAACAGCCAGGCCATTCTGCAGCTCCAGCTTGGCAGCAGAATCCTGCTTCTCAGCTGATACGACAGTGCATATATGGAACTAAGAAGGCTTGAATTAACTGTCAGACATTGCCTCAGGATAAAAAGATGCATAGAGTTTTCCATTCTCCTTTTATTTGCAATCTCTCTGCCTAATCCCACACAGCAGTTTCAGTGAAACCCAATAGGTCAGTGGTGGGTTGCTTCCTACAGCTCCTGTTTTCTTCCTCTGCAGACAGTCTCAAATGGAGCAGCTAAGATGGGTTTAAATGTCTGACACACAAATACCAGAAAAGAGCAGAGGTTTATGTGGATATATTAATGGGCGTATTGTTTTCCATGACTTAATAGTGTTTTCTAGGAGATAAACATGGAAATGGCTACAGTTATTGTTGCCATTGGTATTTTTGGAGGGTATTCTGGTTTTAGAAATAGAGATCTGTATTTTTGAAAAAATATGCTTGTGGCTCTATTTCATGCTATGTTGCAGTTTTACACCCTCATATATGGACTCTAGGGGTGTCTTTGGCCTCTTGCACAATTTTAATATAGAAATCAAGAGTATTTCACTGTGTAAACGCACACCCAAAGGAGTCAACTTGAATTATTTCTGTTTCCAACCAGCTGCTCTATCTCAGAGTCCCTCCAAAGCAATTATACAGTTGAACATAATGTCTTTGATGCATGTTCATTACAAAATCTTGGCTAAGATATTCTAAGTTTATATTTATCATCATTATTGTTACAGACTTTGGCAGCACTACATGAGGAAATCAAATAAGGTCATTTTCATTATTTCATCCAAATGATAAACATTTTCATCATGTGGTTTGTAGAAAATATTTTAAATACAAAGCTATGGAGAGTTGATGGAATACTTACTAATCACTATATCCAAAAAACAATTGCAGGTGGATATTAAAAAAAATTCAGAAAATGGTCTAAAGAATTATGAAGCTATGTAACTTCACTGTTATTGAAAAAAAGCCAATAGTATATGCATTAAACTCAAACATTTTTCTCGATAATACTTCTACTCAAATGCATAGTCTAAAGAAAGTTGGGAAATACTACAAGCTTGTATTTGTTCTTCTGTAAGTGAGAAAAAAGGTCAGTGTGTGTTCACTTCAATCTTCTGAGTTATGTTTTCAGACGGCCTGTAAGTGCAATGAATTTGTCTTTGTTTCCATACAATCTGAAATACTGTTACTGCTGCAAAGCATGTTCTTAGAAGGCTGTCTTAGAAGAGTTACTTCAGTTGTCCTGAAGTCTCTGTTAACTCCACTCCATCATATTTCTTTCTTTTCATTTTGACATGGATGGACATAAACAGAAGCTACACAGTGCCTGTTTTTTCTGCTGTGCTCCTGCCTCATACAGTATTACCAAAGGATCGGTTAGAGAAGAAACAGGCTTTGGAGGTCAGGAGTCTTGATTGGCAGGCTGAATTTGACCATTTAATTAAGTGACCCTCAGCAAGTAATTTCATTCTGCACATCAGTTTTCCCTTATGGTTGTCATTTGCAATATCCAGGACACTGAGATTTCTGGGTGGGTGGAGGCACTGTTATTATTTGCATGACTCACATCCAAGTAAACTCATCTGCACTGAACACAGCAAGAAACTGACAAACACATAGACACGTTGTAAAATCGTGCATTAGGGACAGAATAACAACAATCCACAAAGCAAACAACATTAACATTAGCTGTCTTTCGTGACCCTTGCAATAGGAAACCCTCAAGGAAGCAGAGCTTTGAAAATGAGACAAATTGATGAAACATCCACTAAAAATTACTTAGTCACAACAAGTTCCCTGCTCACCAGCAGATTGTTTTGAGAAGCTGCTATCTGGAATATTTGAGGCAAAGCAGCTGTTTCCAGCCACCTCTCTCCATGAGCTCTGCATGGAAAGCATACAGTGAGAATATGTGGAGGCAGTGAGTGCCTATATGATGTCACTCTGAAGCGATCAAACATCTGAGTTTTGTTTTATTTCATAAGGTTTTTTTCATTAAGAAAGCCAAATGTCATATTCTGTTATCCTAGTCCTCAAAAAAGGATTATAGTTGTCTAGTTTATCAGAGTTCATTTTTTCCCTAACAATGCCCACATTTCCTTCTCTTTACAGTATGATAAGACATTAATCTTCATATTTCTACTAATCAGTCCAAGGGTTTTAACACTTAATACTTTATGCACAGAAAGCAAAAGAACTTTTAGCATGATATAATTAAATTCTCTCTCACTGACCCTTAACATGTTTAACATCACCTCTTGTAGAGACATAATTACAGTAAATTGGAAGAGCTTCCAAATTCAGTCAGATCTCCTGAACAGTAACTGCATTCTTCATTCCTGAACCCACAGCTGTTAGCATTGCTGTTGAGATGTATTTAAAGAACCTTCAAAGAGTAATAATGACATACCCATAACAATATTAGGTAGAAAATCCTACTTACAACATTGATGATTTGTTAGATATCTGCAAAATGTTTGATTTTCTATTTAGAGCACAGTATCCAGGACTTAATCAAAATAATTTAGTAGATGTCTCTCTGCTCTACTTTCTCAATAACCAAATGTATACAAAAAGATATCAATTACAAACATTTCTGATTAGAGATCCTTAGGGGAGTATCAATGTCCCAGGCCCTGGGCTTCAGAAAAATGAATACCAGGTCTGGTCATTTAGAGGTAAGATTCAGGAACAGATATAGAAAAAAAATAATTATCAAAGCAAGCTTTAAGCCTGTTTGTCATTCTCACAGACAAAGTAAGCCAGAGTATCGATTGCCTTGGGTCTTGGGAGAGTCCACCCTTGAAGTTTGAGAGAGGGCCACCTGGTGGGACTGTCACAGATACCCTAAATTAAGATTCTTCTTTTTGCTATTAGCTTAATGTAACTTACTCTCAGTTTTAATCCCTATATGTATAGGATTGCACAGACAATTCCGAACTTAAGAAAACAAGTGTTTTGTTTACTCAAATGTTCTCTTTCACAATGCAAAACTTCCATGCAGTGACAGCTGAAATCACTGTACACACCAAAAAAAACCCTTCCAATATCATCATCAAAAATAACTCCAAGAAGATACTGGTTTGCCATCTGCATCCTCTGCATCCACTTCCTGACTATTGATTTACCAGAATTTCCTTCCCTCTCTGAGCAGAACTGACCATGTACAGTTAATTCATTGATCAAGGGAAAGAGAAGATGTGCATTTCAAGGGACCTCACAGCTGAGCGAGTGCAGCCACCCTTCTGATTCACACCAGCACATCTCTGTTCTCCATAAAGAACTTCCCTAGACTGTTCCTGCTGATCAAAGTATTGCCGAGTGATAACGTGGAGCAGAAATGGAGGTTTCTTGGTGGCTGGAGGCAGACATGATAGAGCTCACGGTTAACAGATGTTTCTGCTTTATCAGAAAATGATCTCAGTTTCCACCCCCTAAATTTCTCATGCTAGGGGAAAATCAGACAAAATCAATGTAGCAGATAGATATTCGAGGTGTGGGAGGAGAGCTGTGTTTCCTTTAACCTAAGAACCAGCAAGAGCTCCAGCCAGCTCTGGCACATCCATTTCCCCTTACTGCGGTGAGCTTTCAGGATGGGCAAAAGCCATTTTCCTCTCTGTCTTGCTACACAGAGTGTTCAGGGCAGATTTCAAGGCTGTTATATGCTTCCCTAGCCAGACCTAGCAGCTGGGCCTGGGGCCAGGAGTCTGGCTCATTGTCCAGAAATGTGATTCTGATTTGGACTTTGTGATGGGTGAGGGAGCTGTGCTGAGTTTCCTTGGGGAAGAAAGGAGTTTGGCCAAAGCTTTGTAACACAATACAAGTACAAACCCCAGGGCTGGAGAATGCATTGTGATAGAAGGAGCTCTGGCCAGCCTCATTTATATCACTTGCAGCACTCCAGGACTTGCAGCTGTACTGAAACTGTATTGCATGTTAGTGTTAAGAGATCATCACTGTGTTCACAACCATGAAAGGGCACAGGAACTCTTCAACATATGACCTAGAGCAAATGATTCAAGCTCTCCTCACAGCTGTTTGCTCCTACTTTGGAACAGCATTAAAAATACATGGAGAGCAAGGAAACGGGTTTTGTGCTGGTATCCTGCTTGTGAATAGTCCTTCCCCTTCGAAACTGTTAAGTGTGGAAGGGCACAGAGGCAGGCAAGATCACCTTCCCTGAGCACAAAATTGGTGGGATCTTAGGTGGACACAGCTTTAATTATTTGAGCTGTTTGCATTTTGTTTATTTTCTTCATTGTTATATGATTACATAAGTAATCTGTTTTTCATTATTTATTCCTTATCCTTTCAATTTCCTCAGGAAAGAAATGAACAAAAGAAATTTAATAAGCAAAGAAAGGGACCCACAATATTTCCAAGGTCTTCCATCCTACAGGCTCAGGACTAGAAAGAAAGTTCCCAAGTGCATAACTACAAACTATGACTACTACAAAAGTAGGTAGGGTGCTGAGAAAGCAGGGATGTGTGCTTCCCAGTTAGAGTGGTTGACCTTGCTCAGCAATAATCTCTGGTGCAGGGATGGAACACAAGATTCCCTACCAGTCTGCAAAACCCTGAGCTTTGACTCTCTTTCTCCCCCATTCATATTTGATCCTTGCCATTATAACATCACCTAACTCCAAGAAAAAAACATGGTCAGAGCTAAGAAAGCAAACGGTGGCCTCTGAACTTCTGTTTTCTTTTTTCTATTTTTTAAGTAATCACTATTTTACAAAAGATGACTCAACTGGGAGATTGTGCTTTCACAGTTACCTGTGCCAATCTGTAAGAGAGGAGTTGAGGTTTTCACTCAATCAGACTGAGACACCTTGTCTCTGTGTCTGCTTATCTGCTCAAGAAAGGAGAGGAAGTTCATCTCCACTGCTCCATTTTAAAATTTATGCTATTTCACATATAACTACAGTAACAGGTAAGCTTATTTAACTTACCCACAATATAACAGGACAGTATTCACTAAAAGCAAAAAAGAGAGAGAGGACTGCAAGGATAGAACAAACAACTGCACATTTACAGCCTTCAGAGCCAAAGAAGCCAGGTGTTCCCAGCAGGGCAATCAGCTTTGCTACATGATAGCAGCAGTCACTAGCAGCAGGAGCCCTGCCTGTTCAGTGAACAGGACTGCAGCGCTGCAAAGCTGGGTGAGGTGAGACAGGACTGTTCTCACTCCCCAGCTCCTCTTGGGAGAAGAGAATTTTTCTGCAGACAGACCTATGCCGTAAGAACAAGCTTACTCCTAGGCTCCTCAGAATCTCTCCATTCTCTCCTTTCAGTCTCATTCTTTTTTAATTAATTTTGGCTTTGTGACAGCTTCCCTTTCCTGCCCTGTTGCTCTTTCAAGTCTCACCTCTTCCCTCCACTAGCTGTCAGTGCTCTGCTTTCACTCTCTGGCTGCTACTTAACTTCTTGGTGCAAACCCCAGACCACAGGGTCTACCCCACAAGTCTCTTTTTCCTTTCTCCCCCTTGGACTGTGCTTATAGACTCTCATCTTACTAAAATACAGTGGAAAAAGACCTCTCCTTATTTTGGCTCCCGTATTTATGCGACCATTATAGAAACAGTCTGTCGAGAGGCAGAACAGCCGTGTGGGTGTTTGGATCTGCACGTTGCACAGCAGGATGCTTTGACACTTCCACCACGCTCATCAAATAAAAGTATCAAAGAATTTAAAGTACTAATTGTATTAATTTAAATACTAATTTGACTCCGGAAGGTCATTTACAGTGACTAAGCTGGATAACCACCGAGAAGGTACTAAGCCTTGACTCAGGCTGAAATAGGTGAGTCGGGGTGCCAGGCTCCCTTCAGTGATGTCTGACCACACGCAAAAATCCAACGTACTGCAGGCCTTCCAAGAATTTTTCTCACTACTCAGACATTATCTATAGGACACTGCGGAAAGATCAGACTGAAAAAGCTCTGCAGAAGCTCTTTACTGGATCATGGCGCTCTTGTTGTAGGTGAACCTGACACATTTTTCGCCTGTTGAATCACACTTTTTTAATGACTACATATGGGACCTGGATCCAAAAATATTTTAGTGCATTAGTAAAGCTTTTTCTTTTCTTTGAAATCATGTGTTGAATCACATCACTTGATGCCCCAAGTGAGCAGAGATACAGCCCCTCAAGATATCTATGGAATCTCCTTTTGTCTGCATCTTGAAGCTCCTTGGCCACTTGCTTAAATTCTTGGGGAAGAGGCTCCATCTCCTGACTCAGTTATAATATCACTTGTTTTTGAATCAGGACCATTGGGAGGAATCAGAGCACTTAGTGTGTGACAACTGATGTCCCTGTTATCTATCTGTACTTTGCTGTGCTTTTATTGCTATGTGTTATACTTCCAACATTTGTGATCAGTGGTATTAGATGGCAATGCTTAACATATTCAAAACACAGAGAGCCAAAAGTGGAATCACTGCTGTATTCAATAGCACAAAACCATTGAAATACTTTCAGTTGTGCTGTGGCTCATTTTTAAAGAAAAAAATAACGTTTTTACAACACACACTGGATTATAAATTCACACTTTGCATGTGAGGTCATTCTGTGATCCTTCACTAAAAGGCAGCTAGTTCATCGGGGACCAACACATGCCAAATTAACTAAAGAAGAGCCTAAATTCTCATCAATTCAAACAGGAAACGAGAGAGGAAGAGCGTTTTGTTTTCCTACACATCATTTCAAGATCAATTCTTCTAACACCAAATTTAGAACTGCTTGGAACTAAGCCTGGTTGAAACAACTGAATGATTTACTATTGTTTAAAAATAAACATGACTCCGGAGTATAGTCTAAAACTATTTCTGTGGTTATTTTATTCCTTTTTAAATTTTTTTTTATTTTTTCTCTTTTTTATGTAGAGGGAGAACAATTCTTCTTCTATCCTGCTTTCAACAAAAGGACAAATAATAACTCAGGCTCTGTTAATTAACAGTGGTAAAATGTTTCTTGACTTTGGAATGATTTTTTTAAAAATTATTATATTGTATTTCAAAAGAGGGGGATTAAAAAAAAAATATATGGTGTTATTACTGTATGTACATAAACTGATTGCTAACTAAATGAGGAATATATCACAAGAAAGGCATGACTTGGAAATGGCATCAGTCTCCCTCTGTTTTCAATTATACATATTCCAGGCCAGTTCCCACAGTTTGTAGTGGAAGAAGAAAGAAGATGGAGGGAAATCTTTGTTGACATGAGGCATCCTACATGAGCTTATATATTTGGGGTGCCTGAATAAAGCTACAGGGGTGCAGGCAGGTTTGTGTCTTTAGGCCTATTGCACAACTCTTGGCAGCCAGTCCCCAGGAACAGGGGAGAGCTGCTCCAGCCTTTGCCTTGAACGCCTTCCCTGACCAAGGCAACATCTTTTCTGAGAGGTCTTGCTGTGCTTTGTTCCCATCTGTCTGTGATGAAAGTGTTGGCTGGCAAGCCCAACATGATCATGCTGGGGCTCATGGTTCCTGTACGAGCTTTTTATTGTGACACATTCTCTTTCCACCCTCCAGCGACCCGTAGAGGAGGTCCTCAGCATTTATTAACCATCCAGACTATGTCTGGTGGAAATGCAAGCACAACGTTACAAGACTTCATTATTTGTCCGCTTGTCAAATCACCATTGAAAGAAGCGGGTGTAAGTTAGTTTCTGGTGAAAATTCTTTATCTGAAGAGGTACGTTTTGTGCAGTATCCAGTGCTCCTTGGATTCAGTGCATATCCAGCAAAGTGTAAGCACAGCAGTCCTTTGTCTTTCAGCTTGCAAAGATAGGGGTTCTGCACTGACTTCAACCCCCCTCCACAATCCACAGAAAGGCCTCACTAACTTTCTAGACTTGAGAGAATCGAAGATGAATGGCAACTCTGAGGTAAAAAGATTTATGAACTACTGGAAACTGTGGTTCTATGCATGGAAGTCACTGAGGTAACATTCTTTCTACCATGAGCTGGTTGACACACAAAATCAGTTTTCTTCCAAATGAAAATCCAAAGCTGTCTATAGAGACAGCAAATCCAGCACCACCTTCAAACAAGACTTGCTTGTCACGAGCAATCAGTGTGCAGCAGCTGACATCATAGTCCATTTCATGAGCAAATTCCTCAGCCTTTCAACTCTGTTGAAGTTAAAATTATGAGAACGATGAATTATATTAATAATAAATAAGAAATTATTTATTATTATTAATGGTTGTTTGGAAAACTTTAAAATGAAAAAGGTTTAATAGAAAAATAAATGCTCTATTTTTCAGTGAAATACAAAAACAAAACGAAGAGCAGTGTACATTTTATTTTCTCAGCTTTTGAGGACAATTCTAAAAATGTCATTTGAGACGAATGCAAAATCCTCTTTTGTTGGTTTGTGTGAGCAGGAGAGCTGGGCCAGATGACAGCTGGAGATCCCTTCCAACCTCAATGACCCTGTGCTTCTGTGAAATCGTCAAGTGAAAGTCAAAACTTATTCCTAGATATTTCCTTCCCCCACTTCAAATTAGTCTACCTAATCTGATCAATGAAGTCGTGAGTCACTCTGGTGTAATATAAGGCACTGCGTACGAGATTCTGACAGAAAACTTTCAAAACCAAGGATATAAACACTTCTCTCATTCCTGAGATACTGCTGTTCTTTAGTTTCAAGTACTCTCTCCATCCCTAGAAGCTGCATCTGCATTAAATCAACCACTTTATGGGTGGTGGAATTTTTTTTTTTTTTAGTTGGTTTTGGTTTTATTCTTATAGAAAAGGATACAGTATCAACAGAAATAAGCATTGAAGATTTTTATTTCACACAGCTCCTCTTCCAATTTGAAAAAAATTAAAACCCCAAGCAAAGAAAGGCACACTGCCTAAATGCACTATGGTGACCCCCAGGCAACAAATGCAATGCATATATTTTTCCCCCTTGTTGCCACAGGTAAACATTTGTTCTGCAGTGTTACATCTCTGTTAGAGCATTTTGTAGAAAATAATTTTTTCACCTTACCCAGAGACCCTCTTTTTCCAGCCAGTTACATAACCCCTACTGACTTCCCACTATTCAAAACATGCAAAAGGAGATAAATTGGGTAGATGGAACAAATGCAATTAATAGGAGAAACTGATTCTTAAACTTTGTATCTTAAGACACTGTTTTAAAGAGTTTAATTTAATCATATTACTGGAACCCCTTTGAAAGACTCTAGCATGATAGGATTTTTTTCTCTTTTGTTTGTCTATTTCTCATTCATAGTCTTTCATGAGTCTTACAATAATGCATTGTTTCAATCTGTAATTTATTGCTGCTATCTCCCATAACACCTTGAGAAGAAACAGGATCAGAGATTCTTTCAACAGGAGAAACAGGAGTGAACTCCACTAATGTCACCCTTGGGGCAACAGGGAAACAAGTTTGAACATTAAGCAAGCACTTTCAAAACAATACAGGAAAATGCAGCTATGGATGTCTTTAAAGGGAACTAGCTAAAAAAAGCCAGTAAATGCAACAACTTTTTTGGCAACATATGAAACTATACTGTAACTCAAACCTGGTTTTCAAGGTAGCTTGTATTTTTCCTTCCAATACATCATATGCTATATGGTCCTATGCAGAGAAAAAAAACCCACCCAAACAACAAAACCCCCACACTTTTGGACAACATATGTTCTTAAAGCCATTGACTGCTTCTATACTCTTATTGAAGCTTTTCTCTTTTTCATTGCTTGAAGTTATGCCAATCTCAGATCAATTAAAGAGATTTAGAGAGAAAAAAGTTATGGAATGAATTATTTCAAGTAGGATGAACTCTCCACTTAGTGTACAGAATACACTAGAAACTTAGACATTACAAGGTAAATGACTCAGTTGCATTTTTTATTGTATTAACTACTACTACTGCTGACAGTTTGAAAACAGAAAAAAAATCCAGCACAAAGGCTCATAACAAAGCTAAGTAAGTTTTAGTACTGTTCATGATTTTGGCACTGGCATGTTAAGAAAGCCGATTTGGTTTTCTTTTTTAATTACAATGACAGAAATAATCACTTCATTGTTTGATCATTGAATGGTATTTTGTATTTGGAAATCTGAAAAATCTTTTGTAAATCTTGTCTGTCACAGGAAGCCCAATGGAAGTTTACTTCCTTGGCTGATCTGTCTTTTTAATGAAGGCTATTTCACTCCAGGAATCCCATCCTTCGGTAAGCATTACCTATGAAAAGGTTTTTTTCCTCTGCATAAAACCCAGAAGCTGAAAACTGTTTTGTACTGGCAACTTCCTTTGACATCCACGTGTCACACATACAGAACAAAACCAGTAAAAAAGCTTTCTTTTAAAGCTGAAAAGCCTCCTTTGCTTAAGAAATGTAACATGTCACACGTCAAACTTCAAACCATTTAATATTTCATATAAACACTGTGACCAAAAAGAATACAAAAAAGATACGGTTAACTTCTTTTCCATCCAGGTGAACACTTCTTTTAAGGGTAATAGGCCAGATTTTATACTTCTATCAAAGACTTACACTTCAAAGTGATACAAAAGGCATTTAGAGTATAAGTTAATGGCAACAATCAACAATCTGTTTTCAGAAGATGACTCCTAACATGTCCCACCTCATCAATTTTTTAATGAAAGCATCCAAGAAAAGTTTGATACAAAATGGAGGGAAAGCTGTGAGGTATTCAACGCAACCTAGGCAGTTTTGAGAAATGCCCTGTAGATATCTCACCTTCACTCTGAGCTACAGCTGTAGCTACACTTTTTCTACTACATAATTACTGACATCCCAAATCTTCGTTAGCAAAGCGAAGCCATGAGAATTATTGACATGTGGGCGGAAGAGAGAAATGGAAAGAAATCTTCCTCTTTTCATTCCTCATTCAACAGCTTCCAGTGTTAATACCCAGCTGAAGAACTGAAATCAGCTTACCTTCATGATACCTGCTTATTCAGAAAATAATACTCTACTTCCAACCTGAAAATATTTTACATCCAAAGCTTTCATTGTTTTTGAACTGAATGCAGAGATTTCCTTTATTTGATTACCAGTTCAGTGTATTAAATAATTAAAATTTTAAACAAATTAACATATTAATTTTAAACTTGCTATATTTTGCATGTAAATAATCATCAGCTGTATAGAAAAAAATATTAAAATAGCAAATTACTGACAGAATCTAGTTTCCAAACAGACTTCAGATATTTTCACAATCCAGAAGTTACCTCAAAACCAAGGGTCAGCAAGAAAAACTGACTCAAGAGTAATGGTCACTCACGTTCTGATAGCCTGCCTAGAAAATTTATTTATAAAATAATAAAAAAAAACCAACTCCCTTTATTCAATGGCCAGACAGTGATATTAAAGAACAGATTCAGTCCAGTCCCTAGCAACACTTGCCTAAGTGATCCACCACCACACTTTCCTTCTTGCATCACCAATATTTTGCTGGGGATTACATGAGTCACAGGAGCTTTATGTAAATATTTTAAAATGGATTAAAAATGCGCCATTTGAATGTTATTTTACAGCATATTGTGGTAGTCTTGCTCCTTGGTGGCAAATACCTGCAGAGAATAGAAGGACTTCAGCTACACTCAGCTATTGAAAATTCCTTTTCAGATAAACTAGTAGAAGTAGCACTTTTGATCCAAAGTTCAGGTCACAGCAGGGACACATTTTCTCCCTGATCAGCTGGGGTAGCGGACTCACTGCTGCTACAGTGGTGACAGCAGTGCTAGAAGGAGCAAGTGTCATGGCAAAGGACTGCAGTGCTGCTGCAAGTCACAGGCTAGTAAGGAAAATCCTAAATCTGATTACATTCAAAACACAAAGTTATTAATCCAGAATAAAATGCTGTTCCTTGATAATGCATTTCAATATCAACTCCCAGATCAGCTTTATTCATACAAACACAAAATAATTTACCTACTTTTTAGGTAAATAATAATAATAATAATACTTACCTGTGCTTATTTTGTTTGCAAAACCTCTTATTAAAATGGGCTTGACAAAAAACTAAGAGCAGAATGTTAAGCCATTTATAGCTAGCATGCATCAAAGGAAACTGTTTATCAGTACAAATGAAAGACATGCCATCTGTGAATGTTTTATTTACGGTATTAACACAGCCCAGCAGCCCTACTTCAGTTAAATGGTTTTACAAGCACCTTGATTAGAAGAGGGTCCTAAATTCAATTACAATTTCTTTGTAACAGAGAAATTAAAATCAGGCCAAAGAAGCTACTAGATATTATACACACAATTTGAAACACTCCATATTTCTGGCATTTGTTCACCAAACTTCAGAAGCACCAAGCAGCTCAGAATCTTTTAGTTTTGTATCCTAAATCAAAAAATGAGCTAATGTTATTAACTTCTGAAGAAATGTGGACTCAGAGAAAGCTGCCATTGTAAAGCTCAGAGTTTTCCTAAGGCTCAGTCCTAATATTTCCTAAGCTGCTCAGTCACACTCTCACAAAGCTTCTGAAAGAAAAGAGACTTGGGCCTTCAGGGTGAGAAGACTTAAGTTCAGGCTCTGAAGTAAGCCTGACACACTGTAGGCTTGAGCAAGCTGCTGTTTTCTTCAAGTGAACTGCAACAGTACTCAAAGCACAACCACCTCCTCTGCACAGCTTACACTTGGACAGGATGGAAAATTAAGAAGATGACTGTAAAGCACCCTCCTTCTCCAACCAAGAGATTTTAGTATTAAGGACTCTCTAAACTAAACCAATTACTGACTAAAGTTGAAATAAACTCTGGGTCTTACAACTGTCTTTTAGTATACAATATTGAGAAGAACACAATTACAGCTTGACAGTCAGCATAAACCTAGAACTGGCACGATTTTTTCTGTGGTTAGTGGTAGAACAAGTACATGTGCAAGTATGCACTGGTGAGGCATATCAAGTTATTTCTTGAATTAAAGTGCAATTCAAGCTTATTTGTTTTCCCAAAATAGTTTTATCCCATTCATTTGCCTTCTTTATTACCAGAGTCCAGAATAGGGACAATATGCTGGAGGCAAGAATAAAAAACCACAAAATAATAATCTCTAGTTAGTTAGTTGTTTAAGATGACACACATTACACTTTTCAAGGTATTTATGATACATACTCTGATTAAGTAAAAACCAATGCAGTAGAGACAGCACCTGCATAGAACCTCAGAGCTTCATCTACTAGAAGGCAGGCCTGCATTTTTGGTGTTTTGGGTTACATATCAGTTTTGGGATGTCTCTCAGAGACTTCAGTGGCCTGAATTACAGACACAGTAAGACGTGTTCAACTCTCAACTGCCCCCATTCTTATTGGCATTGAAACAAATGCAGCAAATCAGATAAAACTGCCTTAAGTCAAAGCTTGTATATTAGCCCTACATACTGCTGCAATTGTCACAAAATAATAGTTAGGAATATTACTGCACAAAACCAGGAAAATATTTGGATACATAGAAATAAATTCCTACAAATCAGCTTGCTATAAGTTTACAATATTCCTGGTTTCAAGGATAAATACGATGCTTGACATATATTCATGTGTGGTAGATTTTGAAGGGTAGATGGAAAGCGTGTGTGGAAGACAGAATGGAAAGCTAGTCTGATACTGAGGACAGCAGAAGATCCTTTTACTTTCTCTGTGAAAAGCAGTCTTAATTCTGAAGCTGAGACTGTAGCAGCTAGCAGGAGTTTGCACAAGAGCTTGATATGTGCATTATGTAGGAATTCACGAAGTGCAGGGCAGGATCCCATTGTAACAGTGCCAGTGGCTTTCAACCATTAGCAAGACTTATCGGCCCTGCACAAGTGAAAAAGCTTATTTTAATGGCCTTTACTGGGTAAGACAGAGTTACACATGCAGGCAAAAAAGATACAGTACTCAGAACAAATGAACAAAAACTCTACCACATGGTTGGGTAAGAACAAGATGCTAAACCAAATTTTTTACAAACATCCTGGATTCTTGGTACTATTCAAAAATTTTGTATGTTTTAACTGAGCAGTTCTTTTGATTCATGTCAAAGATATGACCAAAAGCTTTCCAGGGCTCATTGCAGTGTTCCTTCACTTTCCATTAGCAGTTTCTTGAAGCACATAACATAGTGGTTTATTACAAGAGGAAAAACATCAATGCACAAAATTTAGAATGAAGCAAGGCAGAAAGAAAAACTGTGTTACAAAAATGAACGTTTAACTAGTACAAACTGCATCCAGTTGGCTCTGTGACTATGTAATTATCTCTGCGAGATTAAGATATCTAGTGGGCAAGAAATAAAACACATTTGACCCACGAAAAGTAATTTAACATCAACAGCTAAACAAATTTTGTTGAAAATGGACTTTTCAAGTTCTTAATGGAAGATGAAATAAAGGTTTAGTTAGGTGTGCTTAACATTGTAAGAATATTTTGATGTTTAAAGAAACAAATTGAAATGAGTGTTCTGGACAGTGTTCAGGTCATTAAGCTATGAAAATGTCAAAGCAATTAGGGTCATATAATCAAAGTTAAATGAGAAGTCTGACTTAACACTTTTCATTATTGATGTGCTACCTGAAATGATTTTGAAAATATACTTTTTGGTGCTTCTTCCACACCATCTGAAGTATGTTCCAGCACTCCTGTCTTGTTCTGGAAAGACTTAACTCCTAGAAACAAGGAACAGTTGTTTTTCTACTCCGTCTCCTCTCCCCTTCATAATTTTCTTGGATGAAGAACCTCAACCTCCTCCCAACACAAATGGAAGCAAACTAGATTAAAACATTTAAAAAGATATAAAGGTTTATTAAATGAATCCAGATTTGACAGATATTACATAAATTAACAGCAATAAAGTTTTACTAGGGTTTATGTACAGATCACAGTGATTTTCATTGTGCAATGAGGGCTGACTTTGTAACTTTGAACAGTACTTATACATGTGAGCTACAACAAGCAACCAGCAACATACAACGTTAGTTCAAGTTAACCTCGCAAGTCTAGCAGTTCAAACTGATTATGCAGCACACAAATGCCTGCTACCACTATCACTACATACTACACAACAGAGTATTTATAGAGCAGTCAAAGTTTGCCATAGAAAAGTGCAAAACATAGAAAGTCTGTACACAGTACAGTACAAAAAGGAATCATGCTACAGTCATTGAAAGCTGAAAAACAATTCTATAGCATAGGAAGCACTGCATCACAACTCTTCTGAATGGCAAGCAGATGGGCTGAGAAACAGCCATAGCTTAATTGCTTTCAAAACTGCAAAATCCCTGTTCATCCATTTAAACATAGTTTAGTACCTATATTTGACCCATTGACAATGACTTTCTACAGGGAAGATCACACTAGTTAAAGCTCAGTAGCACACATATTCATTGATCAAGCTAATTTACAGGAAAATTTACAGCATGTTCTTCATTGAAATCATGAAGCATTTATATAATTTGGTTACAAGGCAATTGAGTTTACAATGGAAGTTAATCACTTAAAACCTCAAACTGGGCAATTAAAAATATATATATATAACTCAAAAATAAAGGTTGGTTTTTTAATGTTTAACATTCTTGTTCACTGACGTGGAATACCAAAGGCCTAAGGGCTCTTTTGCAAGACAACAGTCCTTACGCAACAGTCTATATGCAAAAACACGTGTTAACAGAAGTAATCAAAGTAAAATGAACTTCAGAGAATACCCTACATGAATAGAAAAAAAAAAGTGTTCCAGTCTTCTTAAAAAAAAAAAAAAAATCCATAAATCCAGAGATCTTAGTGCAGTGTCTAACTGCATGAACTCTCAGACAGAACTACATTAGTGGGCCATGAAGTCCCAGCAAAGACTTAAAATAAAACAGGCTCACTTGTGCAAATAAATTAAATGGGTTGGTAATAGTTCATTAAGTCCAAGACTGTAGAAAAAAATAACTGATCACTTCAAATAATGCTTAAAAAACAGTTTGGTTGTAGTTTTTAATTCAGGATTTGAATTAAAAAAAATTTGAAAGCAGTTTTGTCCTAGAAAGCATTTGACGAGGTCAGTAGTTACAGGAGTATGTACACATGGCTCTGGAAACAATGTAAAGTCAATGTAATAACTTTTTGCAACTGAAGCACTTCAAAATCAATTCCTCTATATTAACACAAGCATCACAATATGTAACCTCAAAAAAAAATTAAAAAAAATTCTAACTTGTATACAATCTACCTTCACGTTCATGTGCATTCATATACACAGATCCATACGCACATGATGATATTTGCTGCTACTTAAAATGAAGCAATATTGCAAATACTTCCAAAATACAGTGTACTCAAGCTGCTAGAAAGATGTTAGAGCAGGATGAAAAAAGACTCCTTACATCTAGGGTTTGAACCCTATACATACGAAATTCCTGGCAGCAGAGACTTCGGGACATTTTTTAAAAAGCAGGAGCAGAAAAATCAGGCTTTACTATATATTCAGTCTTCCCTCTGATATTCTGAAGCACCCAGCATTCAACAACAACTATTTCACTAATGAAAAGTCTGTTACGGCTCATGCTTGGAGAAGACAGCAAGCTTGAGACAGAACAACTCCTGTAAGAGCTAGCTAGAGCCCTTTTTCAGTATGCACTGAACTGGATGTTTACAGTGAGTCTTCATGTGAGGAATCTCATTTCAGACAGTGTAAAATCATTCAAAATCCCGGTTTGCAAAGAGACGTAATTTTAACAGAACTTCTTGAATTAGCCATTAAGATGCACCTTAAACAACAATAAAACATGCCCTTGTCTTTCTGCTTTCAAGTACTCTGGTTGCAAGTGTGAGGCATTGGAAATTTTAGGTACAAATCTTTTTTAAAACGTAATTATTTTTATTTTTTACAAAGAATTATAAAATGTATATAAGATGATGAAAAACTCATTTATCCTTTTTAAGATTTTTATTCCTAAAGAACTTCTTGAAAAACATTATTTGAAAAATAAAAATCATAGACTCTGCAAAGTACAAAAATTTACATCTTTGCACAATTCCTGTGCTTTAGTTGTTTTGTATTCATTATATACATATATACTAATTTGTGCTTTTAATTACACAAGTTTAGTATAAACTTATAAAATTAAGTCTATGAGTTAACTATGCAAAAAAGATCTGAGAATAGTAGGAAACTTAACCATAAGTTAAAAAAAATAAATCCTAAAAATACTATTTTAGTGAGTCTACTTCAGAGCAGACTATCATTATTACAATTAACTAAACTAATGTTAAATGTTTACAGCAAAAAATCATTCTTGCCAGCCTCCACCTCTTTAGGTATTTACTATATACTAATACACACATGTGAATTCAGTATCATTCTTAGCTACAACGAAAATTTTCATTTACATATGAACTCCATCATTCTTCAGACTTGCTCTTAGGACTTCAATTTTCTTCCAGCTTCTAAGACAAAAAAAGGAACACAAAACACAAGGTGGAGTATGTGAACTGAATAACAAGTATCAAACTATCACAGTTAAAAGACAGAATCCAGGGTACAGAATTAATCTGAAAATTCTTAATAGAAAAACCTTGCAATTAAGAACAATCGCATTACCTTATCTGTCAAATAAATCTAGATATTTCTTCTTAACACATTATTTTAAAAGATTTAAGGACAGGACTTAAATATCTCTATGCAAATAATTCTTCATCACTGTAGAAAACCAAAGCCTGTGAGATAAATGATCTTTATCATTCCATAAGGCATTATGAATGAGAAGATGTAATTTCTGAATATGGTTCTCAGTCTGCAATGTTTTCAAGATGGCTCCTGACATTTGGACATACCTCATCCATTGTAGATGTTGCTTTCAGAAGTTCTTGAAAATTTCTAGATCTTTAGGAGGTACTGGAGGTGTCTTATTCCAGTCATCTTCAGGATAAGCTTCAAAATTGGAAGTATCTCCATCATTGGACACTTTGGGTACTATAGGAGGCTAGTCAGAAAAAGCACAACAAAAATGTCAGTAGTTTCCTCAGTGATCTTTCCCCATCATATTAAAGCAAAAATTCTGTAAAAGTCCAATTAAACAAACGGGGTACAGATTTGCAGTTCACAGATTTACAGTTCACCTAATAATGAACGGCATGAGAGAGAGAAGCCTGCAGAAACACATACACACTCCCACACCTTGTCTATTTTGCAGTTAAATAATGTGGTTAAAACACACTTAAAATATAGAGACCTATGTTATTAACACCACCTCTCTAGTTGCTTTGCAGACTGAAGATAACTACTGCAAAACATTACTACAACTAGGCTTCCAGGTACATGCCATCATAGCATAATCTGCCACTCTTCTTCCTCACTCTTCCCATCATCTGTGGCCTATGAACAGAAAGGAATGTAATCATATTAGGTTCCTTTCAACTAAGAAAAAGTCATCATAGCAGTGTGGGAGATGGCTTTCTAATTGAAGGAGAAAAGCCTCCTCTTCTCTTTGGTTTTGAATAGATTGATCAGTTTTAAGGTGGCTGAAATGACTAACTTCTCTATTTCTCACACTACCTAGTAGGTAGTGCTTTTTCCTAACCTAGCAATAAATTCAAACAGATAAAGAAATTGCTGCACCGTAAGTCATTTCACAAGGATGGCTGTAAAAGCAACTTAATTCAAATGGATCTTTTTTATGGAACCTGAAGGTGCTATGAGAATTATCTGTTTTCTCTTTCTCTCCTCAGAGGATCCTTTCAATTTCTAGTACTGCCCACCAACTTCACAGTACCTGTAGTTTTTCCTTGTTTTATATTTAGCATTCATATTACTTTACCCTTCTGCCCACAGGCTATGAGATAAACCTCCTTTCTGAAATATTTCATTAATGGCAGAGGTTAATGTAAGACAAACCCCTTTTCTGTTTCTCAAGGGACATTCATCTCTCTAACCCCTTCTCAGCAACTGAGAGCTGAACTATCATGTGAGTCCAACAGAACACTTTAGAATGAGAAAATCTTACAGATGATCCATGAACTGGCTAATACAAGTTATACCACAGACAGAACTATAAAGTATAGCAAAATGTTACTCTGCATCTCCTCAAAAAGATGAAGGTTTGCCTTCCACTGCCTGTGAGACCTTATCTGATTTTCTGGGCTTTTCAAATCAATATCATCAGTAGCTTTTAAATGGGAAACCAAGGGCCCCCAAGAGGTGATACTTCTAACCTTCAGCCAAAAGCAGCGTCCTACTTTTGCACCCAGCAGTCTCACTACACTCCCCAGATGCTTAAAAAATGTGTAGAATCTGTTCTGTTCCAGAGAACTGTCTGCTCCACTGTGGGCAATGTCCATACCCCCACCTCCCTGTAGGCATTTTGGCAGGAAAAAATAGTTTTGTGAAGTGACACACAAAAAGAGACAACAAAAGAAAAGAAAGAGAGAAAGGATGATTAATGAAATTATTTTCTCTCTTTCAGTCATTAGTATTATTTATATAATACTGATACTTAAGACCTTATTAGGATGATGAATCAATGAGTCATTTGTACACTAGAGAAATTCACACTTTTTACAGGGAAAAGGGAGCATTGTGTGCATTATTTCATATTTTCAATCTCTTCATCAGTATGAAATACAGTGAGATTGTAAAAACAAATTCTGAAGAATAAAGCTGCCTCCAGAAATCACCAAGCAAAATTCTGACCCAATTCACATCCCTGCTCTGAAGTTTAGTTAAGCAGTGACTTGTCTTCTAAGAACTTAATGTAATCATCACAAAGATTAAGAAACAAGTTTTAGATTCACAAGTGTGACAATGACTTTTTAAATTTTTTTAATTTAAAAAAAAAATTAATTTTTTTAAAATAAAAATGCCACACAAAGGAGGTTTGGACCTGAGACGTTTGACTGTACATCTAACAATCAGGTTTTAATTTGTTTAATTTATTTGTTATTGATTTGGCAATAGAGAAGGTTTTCAAAAACTTCAGAATTTAAATACTTATAAAACAGGTTATCATGCAGATTGTGGTTTTTTGCAGATTTTCATGAACAGAATTTACAGTAAATAACTTGCAAAATGTGACTTCATTACAATACATTACATAAAAACGTGTGTAGTAATGATTAAAAATAAAACAAATCCACAAACTTAAAAATGTATGAACTTATTTCCGGTAAAGAAAAAAGTCATCTACAGCTTTGTATTAGGATGTTGTTTACAAGAATGCATCAACAACATTTTAGTCTTCTCTTCTAGTTTTTTGCAAGAACTCAATTTAAGATAACTAGCTAGAAATTAGGTGTAAGAAACTAATGCAAAAAAAAGAAAAACAAACATTTAATTGGTACTTGATTGACTGCATATGGCAACCTCTGTTACAGAAAATCACTGCTGTAAGAAATCATATGAGTTAGAACTCTGGGAAAGGGAAGAAAGAAGGCAGTTTTAGTTCCAAAGGACTTGAAAAAGCATTTTGTAATGTTGATAGCTTTAGCAAACATCTGCCCTCATACAATACTAGAATTCAGTGCTGTTAAAAAGTGTGTTAGAATTACATTCATAAATCCTTCTCTTTCACCTTCCCTATTCCTCCTACTCCCATATGCTTTACATTTTGTTAAAGTATTTACCTGAATTGAACTTGGCACAAAAATTTAAAGCCCAGAGTAAAATACTTCCATAAATGTAAGGGCAAGGAAAAAAAGAAAAAGAATAATCAAACCAACAGACTACCAATCCCCTCCACTCCCCTAAATAAAAGCCACATACAAGTAAATATTTATAAACCCCTAAAACTGAAACCTAAATGTTGTATTAATTAATCAACATAAGGAAAGCAGGCTTTTTTTTTAGACATTTTGTAAGTAGACAAAAATGCAAACAGACAGTCATACAATTAATTCTGCATTGTAAAAGGGCAAATATGCATTTAATTACTGAAGTGTGCATATAGACATTTAGTCATACACACACAAACACACAGATGCAACAGCCAACAAACCTTCAACAGATCAGCTTAAATGAACAATGAGTTCTCCTTGTGATGTCCTACACAGTATTTCGTGGAATATACCTTTAGTCTCCTTTGAGGTACAGCGTCCCAATCTATAGACCTGAACCATCGATGCCTCTTCACATCATCGGCGCCATTCTTTAAAGAAAAAAAAAAATCAAAATAACTAATTTGTTAGTTATATGTATTCCAAACTATGTATTTCAGCATAAGACCTGCGGTATCAAAGCAGACTAACAGTCTTTCCTTTTTTCTTTTTTCGGGTGATAATCATTAAAAATTCTACAGTATAAATTCATAGTGTTAATTCCCTAGTAGATCCTGAGTTCCAGCAATAAGACCCAAATGTTTGGTTTTTTTGTTTGTTTGTTGTTGCTGTTGTTTGTTTGGCTTGGGTTTTTTTGTTTTTGTTATTTGTTGGTTTTCTTTTTGTTGCTTGTTTAGTTTTTTTTTGTTTTATTATGTTTTGGGGGTTTTTTGCATTCTTCTGACACAATGCAGATCAAGAACAGGCTTTAAAGTACCCTCAAAACCATTCACTACAGTTCTATTCACTTTTGTATTTCCTGACATATTTATTCAGATATACTTTCTAATTCTTACACTAATAAAAAAATAACTGAGAGTTGTTGGTGTCTTAAATAAAATAACGTCTGGGAAGCACAAAGTTTTCTCAAATATTACAGAAGTTTAGTGCCGACAGCAAGAGATTCTCAGTACTGTTACAGAAGTAAATATATTAGAACATTTGTTTTTATTTTAGATATACAGTTAAAGGTGCCTGTTTTGATTATGTACATAAGGAACAAAAATGTCTTTTTCCTTTTTCATGATGAAACTTGTTTCAAGCACAGACTCATTCTCAAGGGATTAAGCACTGGGGGAAAACAGCTGGTTCTCTGTTTCAGGCCTGATCACAGCATAGCACTCAAGATCATACCACATAAAACTCCACAAAATGAAGCATATCACACATTTTCAGATTTATGTGGAATGAGACTATCCATTGCCTCATATCCTATGAGGCATCAAGAAGAACAGTATATCACCTAGTTCCCTCAAAAGCAGATCTGTCTCAATGCTTCACCAGAAAGGGTCCAGTGGAATTTACCTTATTTTAAACCAATTACAATCATGGAAAAGGATCAGATACAAGTCTGACCTACTGCTCCCACCCCAAAGCCTGCTTTTCATTAGAACTGGTTTTGATTTTGACATTTTAGTCAATTGCAGGGAAAAACCCCAAAACAAACCTAAGCAACCACAGACTAAAAACGACCAAAACCAACACAAAAGCCAGCCAAACACATTTTCTAAAACCTATGTTTGAATAAATCAAGGTTTGCTTTTGTTTTTGTTTTCCTTCAAAACTGTCAAAAGATATAAAAATTTTCACTGATCAATCAGTTTTGAATTTTCAGCTTATGAAATCCTCCTGCTTCCACCCCTGAAAAACACTGCAAACCATTCTGAAGGATAAGAAAAACATTATTTCCTGGCTTTTCCTGCCAGTCTGACTTCGTGCCATAAAAGACTCCAAAAGAAAACCCCGGACAGCTGGTTACAGCATTTACACTTATACCAAAAATATTTTAAAGACACCTGTATGACTGTGCATCTTCTAATTTCTTCACCTATGTGCACCATTCAATGTGCTTTGGGCAAAAAGTAAACCACTAACCTCCCTTGCCCAAAGAAATAAAGATGTTAGCTGCCCCTAAAGAAATAAAAGACTACCCAAGCTAATTTCGGTATCTGCCACACTGTAAGAACAAGAGCAAGTCAACAAAAAAGGATTAATTTACTTTGCCAGAAGGGTAAAATAACCTATACTGAGTTTGTGTTGTGTTCTGGCTAGCCTGTTAAAGTACTTGAGCTAATTCACATGCCGCTGACTTCTCACTGAACTACCAATCACAGCTGTAGAATCAAATAAGTTTGTCATACAGCTCTCATCATCTTGACATCATACTGTACTACACAAGGACAGCTCAAGAGAATTCAGGACTGCTTTGTGTTTCTCCTTGACATACCACAAATACAGGTCTATTTCTGAAATGCTACCCAGGACATGTGAGTAGAGTCTCTAGTAAGTTATTACTTTCAGAAGTCTCTTCAGATTAGGATGCCTAATTCTTCCTGGTGGAAGACTATTTGGCTGTGCTTAATCAGCCCCACCAAGACAATGACCAAACATTATGATATTACAACAACCCTTATACTCTTGAAAATAATTTTTAAGCTTCAAATATGATTAGTGCTCCTTCCAGGATTAACAACTCTAAAGAAAGAACCAAATGAGCTGGCCCTGTGTACTACAGGACTTAATCCCAAATTCCTGGTCTAATCTAAGTTTTCAAATTAATGAAGGGGGGTGGTAGTGGTGAGTAGGGAGGGAAACTATTATGAAGGATAGCATTAACCCATATAGGAGTATGATCTTCAGAAAAACAGGAATACACAGACTAAACTTTGCATTTGGGATTGCATAACCAAAGTAACATGGGAAACTGTAACTTTCATGCTTATAATAACAAAAGCTACAGAAGAGCTGTTCTACATCTTTCCTACAGAATTCTTTCGACCTCGTGCTGTGTTCCGTGTTACACCTAACATTTTACACTGACCTTCATATTTCCTAGTCGTCTTGTTCTGTCAACCACAAGCAGCTTCTTAATAAGGTCTCTGAAGTAAAGAAAATACGTTCTCTGTTAAACAAAAGTTATTTATATTTGACTGTCACACAAATACAGACCTATTTCCCTTTGACCCATTCATTTCCTCATATTTGAGAACATTTTAGAGGAAATGATAAAAAAGAATAACCTGTTTCAAAAGGAACTTGCAGAATTCTTGCTCTTTCAAGAAACAAAGGAAAGAAACTTTCTCCCTCCTCTGTCCCTTGCCAAGTAGCACTATTTCTTTCTTTGTATTTTTCTATTTTGCTGGGCATTCCAAATCTCAAAATGGATCTCAAACCTCTTAGTCAGAACACAGTCCTAATATATATAAAGCAGATAACGCTGCACCTTTAACTTTATGCTAAATATCCAGAGAAACCATGAAAGAGCTAGTCATCTGCTTAAAGCTAGCAACATCTGTAAGCTTCATTTCACTGAAAATAAAAATTATCCCCTGAGATTCATTGAACAGTTTTTCAGAAAGTTAAATCAACATTTTAATAGTATAGAGACATAAAACTCTTCCATTTTAATAGCAAAATACTTTGAATATTAAGCACCAAACAACTACAACATAAATCAAAAGTATCATATCATAATCTATTGAATTACCTTTATTACTTATGAGTTGAGGAAAAAATATAGCTTTGTATTTCTGCAAGCAGTTACTTTTTATCTCTAAGATTTTGCTATTTTTTGCATAAAGTACAATGGCAGCAAAGAACAAAAGTTTAACCATCCTCATTTCTACAATCTCGAATAGACCTGAGAGATGACATACTGTACAAAATGCTGGGGATCTACAGAGCATGGCTATTTCTAATTTTTAAGTTTACAAAAAATTTAAAAAAGTGTCAACAGCCTTATTTACAGAAAAGAACGCAAACATATTAATGATACGTCTGCCTCTCTCTATCCCTATCTGTAACACCTACTACCCAAAAATCAAAAGAGTATTGAGTCACCTATCCTTGAAATCACAAAAGCCTATGCATAAAGAATATATGAACTGAGAGTGAATGTGCTGGATTGTTTGAAAAGCTGTTGTATTTGGCAGGAATACAATTTTAAAATTCAACTGGAAAAATATTCAATTGCCAGATAAAAGAATAAAAAAGTCCATGTTGAAAGCAATTTTTAAAACTCTCATGATCATTCCAGACAATCAATGTTTGGACTAGATTAAATCATGTGACCAACTCCTTTTACAGTCACCTTCACAGTTCTTCACAGACAAGACCTCTCCTTACGGAAGAGTCAGTTATAGAATTTTTAATTAGGAAAACCCATTACACCTGCAATATACCTTTAATGACTGCAAAATACTATAAAACCCACACATGCATATATAATACTGCATATTGAACTAGGCCCCTGCTATCACAAATTTAAGTTGATTTTACACTAGAACTTCTGAAGTACCAGAGTTCACTCAAGTAGTTATACTGAGAGAGATTTAAGTGGTACGTATGTATACAAAACAACAATTCAGTGTTTGCTTCCTGCTCTCCTAATTTTTACTTGTATTACATTATCTCATTCTCTTTCTCCTCTTTACTTTTTTCAGGGACCTGCTACCAATGTGCCTTGTACAAGGTGAAAAAGCATTTAATATCCTAGAATATGCAGAAAAGTAAGAGAGTCAGATACTATCTTACAACCATATCATCAGCTTGAAGTCTACCAGATATATAAGTTTATTTGGACTGCAAGTGTAAATGCAACATAAAATATTTTCCAACATGGTGTTTCAGAAAATCAGAATCTTGTATCTTGTCTTCTTAGAAGATCCTTCAGAAACAGTGCTCGGGAGATGTTTAGAAAGTAAAATATAGTGTTGGAGTCACGGACTTACTTTACATATAAATCCAAATGCCTTGGGAAATCTATTTTGCCAGCAAGAATCTTCTGATATATACCAAATGGATTGTCATCAAAAAATGGAGGAAACCTATTTTAATACAGAAAATTTTTAGAGGTTAGAAAAAGAAGTTCTAAAAATCTTATAAGCAGTATTAGGTTATAGCAATTCCCCTCGGAAATAGCTGACTACGTTATTCTTTTTGGTAGGGCACCATGAACCAAATCCTAACTTGAAGAATAACTTAAGGCTCTCATTGAAAAACTGCAAACATTTCTGTACACAACACGCTGAATGTAGAATTAAAATTTAAGTATTACAACAGAATAGAAAAATATAAAAGTGTTACATTAATACAGTAAAAATATAATTCATCAAACAAATTTTCAGTATTAGAAGTAAAAAATACTTTGCCTTTATCTGTAAAACCCATGGGTATAGTTACCAAAAGAGAATTACCATTTTTGACCTTGTCCTGTAACTGCAGGTACACTGTTCAGAACTCTCAAAATGTAGCTGTCTTTCTGTGTGGGACAGATTAAGTACTTATTTCATAACCTTCCTACGATGATCAGTAAATCAAGATGCAGTTAAAATTCTACACTTATATTTTCTACAAAGTTCTTAATGAATTTATGAGCTAACAGAGACTGCTTCTTGTTGTACAGCTACAGTAAGAACTTAAGAGTTTTCTCTTGTGCTTCCTTTACCAGCACAATATATTACCCTGAGTACTGCGAGAGCCTCAGAGTACATCAGGGTGCATCAGTACAGCCAGTATAGGCAGCTGAGTCCAAGTGCCAAGAAATTTCCAAGTGTCAGTCATGTTTTTAAAAGTTACCACAGGAAACCTTCTAAGGGAATGGAATAAAGAACTACTATTCACTAATCTCAGTCCTGCTTTGCCTTCCGTAAATGACTGAAGCATCTCTCTTACTATGTTTCTGTCTCAAAATGCCTACAGAATAAAAATAAAAAAAAATTATTTTGAGTGTCAACCATATTCACAACATCCAAATACTATTACAGTTCAATGTTTAAAACATTTTCACATGACCCTAACATTTTATAATTACTTTCTAAGACAACTTAACTGTGTGTATACACACACAAATACAATGTTGGTGACTTTAGAAATCACTGAGAGCACAAACAAGGATAAAACCAAAGCATCTTCATTTCATGCTCTTTCTTTAATTTTATGGTACTTGAACTAGCTTATTCCTCAAGAAGTACTATACATCATTTCTATTCTGTTTTCAGCAGTACTAATTTCTTCATTTTTCAGCTGATGGTCAAGTGGATTAGCATTTCCTTTGAAATACTGTAAAATTTGGCCATGGGTAAAATCAAATTCCATCAGAATAGTTAAGTAAACGTGTCTGTAGGCACATGGTAAAAAAACAAGTAATAGTTCAAAGCACTGAAATGCACAACAAAACTATATGGTTAAGGAAAGACTAAAGAACATTTCTTGGTGGTGTTCAGAAGGCCAGAGTAGTTTCATTATGAAAATCTACTTTCCAAGTAACTGGAAAATAGAAGAATCTCACGAAGAGTACTTTGGTTATCAAAAATTTCTGCTTTGACACTAAAGAACAAGGAAAACACTATAAGTATTTAACATGCACAAAATTTTCCCGCACAAAGTTTTTTTTTAGTCAGGTAATATTAATGTTCTTCACATTCTCCACAGCAAGTTGACAAACAGTACACTCAATTTTCTATTTGTTATTACATATTAGCATCTATAAATGCATAAAGCTATCACAATGAAACTTTGTGAATATGTATTACAAAAGTGTCAGCTGCAGTAAACACATTACTGTACACTGAGGTATGAAATCAAGAAGAATAAAAAGTGTGATTTTTTTACATATTTACATGTTTAAATTGCTCTTGGCTTTCCCACTTTGAAAATTCATAATTAGAATGTCTAGAGCTCTTAAGAGAAATTTAAATCACACTTGGCTATATAATAAGTTTATGGCAATGCTGCTTAAAGTGTATTTGAACTATATACAAAATGAGAACTGCTTTCAAAGATTACATAGTTTTCTTATGGACAAACCAAATAACTTGATTTTGATGGTTCTTGTAAATGTCTGTCTTCAACACAGCACAGTTTTTAGACAAAACAACACAAGTATTGTGCTGGAAGCTACCTAATAAATCATCAAAAAACCCCCAGAGCTTCAGACTGTCTTCACACCATAACACAAAAACAAACAGCTGCCTTTTTTCCATCAACTGAAAACAAGCTATATTATAAACAGTAATATCTCTGTAAATGGGACAACAGCTTCAAACCATTCCTTTTGCTAACTTATGCACAACAATAGCACTGACATTAGTCTCAAAGATAACAGATAGTCTGAAGAACAGAAGTTGTAAAACCTCAGGTGAAAACACCCAAGTCTGAGAATATGAATCTGCAGACAAGAACCATTACCACCTAAAATGACAGAACAGCACATCACGTATGACCACCAATGCAAAAAAACCCACAAAGCCCTCATTAATAGGCAAAACTCAGCTACGTATCTGATGACAGTACAATTATGATTTAACATATTTAATGTTAAATAACAAATATATTTTCCTCTATGGTAAATTGTAACACAACTCTTTTACTCAAACAGATCTTCCAGCTTTTTGTATTGACAGTTTGTTTAGATTAACTCTACTCTGTGTTCTGTAAAGATTTCTTCTCAACTTTGGTTCTCCCTGTTTTTTCCCTTTCCTATATCCTACTATCTTAAACCTATATGGGACCTTGCCTTAAATCTAGTATGTGCAGAACTAGAATTCCATGGGCCTCGAGAGATATTAAGACAGGGAAATAAGACACCACAGAACAGGAAAGTGTGGGTTTGTTTGTTTGTTTTTAGAAAGATGATTTCCTTACATACACATCTACCAATTCTTTTCAATTGCTTTTGGGTTTCAGAGAGACTAACTTCAGGAAATAACTACCAAATGTCTTAAGTTAATTTACTTGCAGACAATAATTTAGTCTTGAAGTCAGGTTTTGTTCACCTTAAAAAAATTTCTGTATTTCTTAAAACTTCTTTGGGTTTCAAAGGATAAAGTTACCTAGGACTGTTTATGCTTTAAAAGCCTCGATAGCATAATTATCAAGCCACATCTTCAGTTGGTGAGGAAAAGCATTTAAAAAGACTACTGTCAACAACAGTTAAAAGTTGATAAAACACTAAAAGCATCCGCCCTATGTGACAACCTGCCCACCTAAAGGGAACACATACAAGCCATAATCTCTGCCTCCCTCTATCCCTCCTAAAAAAAAAAAAACAACACAGACCTAAGTAGTATAAAGTTACATTCCCCACCTCAAAAAACCAAAAACCCAAACAACAACTGCCCCCCAAAAAACCAAACCAAACAAAAAAAGAACCCAAACCAAACAAAAACCAAAACAAACAATCAAAACTCCCCCCCCCAAAAACTCCAAACCAAACCTTATCCCAGTTTTGATAATGACTGAAAGCTGTTTTTTATTTTTTAGTTTTGGATGGAGTCCCTATTCAAAACAGCATTCAATTATGAAGAGCACGTCTACACAAATACTGTAGCAAAGGCCATGAAAAACTCGCACGCAGCTGACAGCTGCTCTGTCAATCAGCCTATGTAAGGCCTCAACTGCTTTTTAGAAAAGTGTAATTTACGTCTATTGGTTAAAGGTCTCTAAAGCCAAAGTGTTCAAATTAAGCCACCCCTCCCACTCCCCCAGAATCCAGATTTCATCCCTTGAGCCAGATGGTGTCATGACACAGAAGGCCCTACATAGAAATGACTGCAGCTGCTCCCTTTTTTCATGAAGAAGATATGCCAGTCATATTTCAGTAGAATATATAGCAGTCATACTTCAGCACCCTCCAGTCCAGAAATGAGATCTTGCTCGATTATCACCTGTAGGTAGCATGTTAACTTAGTAAAACAGAAACTTTGCTTCTCTTATTGCTCTAGTAGAAAGAATCCCATCAACATCTCTGTAAGGGACACAAAGAAAAAAGGTCTGATATCCACTTACATTGAGACCACATAGACCAGTGAGTGGTCCCAGTGAAGCCTGTGGCAGGAAGGTAAATCACTCAGACTACAGCTGGGTGACTGCAGCACCTGTGCTCATGTTACAGTACCAGACGCTTTCACCTACAGTTTCCTGCTGTCTAGGACTAAGATTAGCAATTCCCAACAAGACTGCTGGGAATTGCTTTCATCCCTCTGAGAAGGATTCCTCTTGACCAGCTTGGGCTGCTCACCTTACAGGGAGCGATAGAAGAAAGGTGAAGCCTGGTCTCTGCACAGATTAGCCTACATAAATGACGACTTTGTATCAGACCAGTCAGCAAAAGCTGCCTGGGTCAGTAAGAACTATTACACATTTTTATGCTTTTCTGTCTACAAATTGCCTTGAGATTCAAAGTCAATGCATATGCAAGCCTCCAGGATATTAAGAAAGCAAGCAGCAGGCAGCAATACTGTCCTGGGATAAAGTTTTAATGCTATTGGGTGGACTTCTTCACAGTAATACACACAATGAATTAGAGCTCTGAAGTAATTATCCATCCACCAGGGAATCTGCTTGATCAGGCAATCTGATGAGCTTGTCCAAACACTGGAAGAGTCACCAAAGTTACTCTGAGTGAGAGCGACAGTGCTAACTAGAGAAAAGGATGAATAAATCCAAGCAAGGACATTTTGTTCCGATCACTCTGTAGGGTTGCAGATCTACAATGAAAGGCCACAGAGGCACCCTGACACACATGTGGAGACTGAGAAGGCATAGAGCACACTCAGTCAGGTACCAAAAAGAAGGTCTAAGAAACCAAACTGATGAAATATACTATGTTTCTTCAGAAACTATGAAGGCCTTGCTTTCGCCTGGATTTGTTCTACACCATGGCAAAGCCAATTGCTTTCAAAATCTCTCTCTTTTCTGCAAGTACCTTCACGCAATGCAGCCACGACAAAAAAAAGCCAAGGAAAAACATGCAGATGGCCTTGTTTAGTACATAAGCAGAATTTCACATTCTCCCTAAATCAGTTATTTATTGTACTAAAACCAGTATTTCTTTTTTGAAATCAGAGCAAACTAAGGCAATTACTTTTATATAACTAATACTAGAAAGTCATAAACGGTTAATTATAGTAATGCCAGTTAATTTAGTTTAAATTTGTATCTTTAGGAAACATTGCTTAGCAAACAAATTCCAAAACATCAAATGTAGCATTTGAACAAATAGATTTTAAATACACCTTTAAAGCTTTTCCCTGTTCTTCCTTTGGTTTAAAAAAAAAAATAAATTAAAACATCAGTGCTCAGTAGTAATACAAAGTATTAATACTTCCTACTTGCCATTATGCATTTTTACAGACTAAAGCTCCCACTGCAAGTACTATATCGCTATGCTAGAAATTAATTACAGAAGTAATCCTCTTCTTTAGCCTTTAAAGGATTTTATGAAAAAAAATCTAAACTTTGACAAAGCCTGAATTTCCAAAACAGATGGGGAAAAGAGCAGCTGTTATAAAAGTCTTAAGTAAAACAAAAAAAACCCCCAAACCAAAACAACAAACAAAACCAACAAATTCAAAAACCTAAAGCATTCTTGTAAGAACAGTAATATCTGTTGTTTTGTACAGCTTCCCAATTCCTTGCTTCAGAGGTAAAAATTCAACTAGTATATCAATAATAAATTTAGCCCAAATTTGCTAATCCAAATATTGTAAACAGAACTTGTAAAGAATCCTGTATTACTGTATAACATAATATTGCTGTGATATAGTAATTATCACTTACCCTGACAACATCTCAAATATAAGAATTCCTAAGGCCCACCAATCCACAGCTCTTCCATGGCCTTTACTTTGTATAACTTCTGGTGCAAGGTACTCAGGAGTGCCACAGAGAGTCCACGTTCTGGAAGTAAAAGAAGAAAAAAACCCCACAAAACAAACAACAAAACCAGACTGAAGTTAAACTGAAACACAGTAATAGGAAAAAACAAACACACACATATACCTATGTATTTACTGTATATAGTAACAGAAATAAGAAAGGCCTCTACAAGATCTAAACAGACTGCTTTGATGATGCTCTCCACTTCTGTAACAGAGATACATGGAAATGAATAAACTTCTTGGCTGCAGAAAATGTCTGTGGACTGAGTTGGCTGACTGATGGTATGGTACTCTATCTATTAGCCTGCATGTTTCTTTGAAAGTACTAACAGTGGTTTTCACCCTGTGAGCTGCAGACTTTGGGAGTTCATGGACTACTACTGACAGGCACAGCAGAAGACAAGCTTATTGGCCTTTTCCAGAAGAAGGAAGAAGTTTTGTTTATAAAAACAAAGGGAAGAAGGGAGTTAAAAAAGTAGTAGTTTAAATCAGTAAATAGTCACACATACAAGATAGATTCATTTTACAATCTAAGTAAAGTTTTTCAAATAGTATTGAAATGAAACCTGTTATCACTTCCACAATATCCATTAAAACACTTTGTATTTTTAGTTATTTAAAATATTTACAAGGTGTAGTTATGCAAATGTGAGATATGTAAGCAGCACTATTTTTGATATATTTTCATGTCATTTTTAGTCACAGTTTTCTTTGATAAGGTAAGGATAAAACAGTGTTATACTGCTAACTAATTGAAATGTACATTTTGAGTTCTGTAAAGACATGAAATAAATTGAAATTAAGCAGGTATGTTTACAAAGATCAAATTACAATTTGAAAAGAATATTCTGAAACCAATTCTTCCAGAAATATATTGCTCTTCTTTGTAAAAATGCCCAAGTAGAATTTGCCTGGCTTCACTCCCCTGATTTAAGTATACATTTGAGAAAAAATGTGCTTTCATTCTGAATAAATTGCACTTACTCAATACCAAGTCAAAAGATGAAAAAGTGCTCACCAATTCAGATAAAATGAAATAACAGCACAGAATAAGAAAGAAAAAAGTGTATCACATTTTAAAAACAGTTCTAGCTAGATATGACAAAGAATAAAGTCACAAATGGTCACTGCACATGATTTCTACCTTGCACCAAGAAAACCTCTTATTGAATATTTGTGAGAGTAGGAAGAATCTTTTCCAAGCAAACTGGTAACATGCTCCTGAACAAATGCATTAAGATGAGTAGCAATCACTTTTAGAAGTAATACTAATTCAACAACTTTTCTGAGACTGCAGGGAGGTAATTGTCCCATCCTACTCTGCACTGGTACAGCATCACCTTGAATACTGTGTGCAGATCTGGGTACCTCAATATAGAAAAGACATTAAGCTATTAGAGAGCATCCAAAGGAGGGCAACTACGATGGTGAAGGGTCTGGAGGGGAAGCTTTATGAGGAACAGATGAGGTCACTTAGTTTATTCAGCCTGGAGAAGATGAGACTGAAGGGAGACCTCATTGTGGTCCTCATGAGGGAAAGCAGAGGGGTAAGTTCCTGTCTCTTCACTTTGGTGATCAGTGACAGGACTTGAAGAAACCACATGAAACTGAGTCAGGGGAGGTTTAGGTTAGATATCAGGGAAAGGTTTTACACCCTGAGAGTGGCTGAGCACTGGAACAGGCTCCTCAGGGAAGAGGTTACAGCACCAAGCCTCAGAGTTCCAGAAGCATTTGGACAACATTGTAAGGTGCATGGTGTTACTCTTGGGGCGTCCTGCACAGGGCCAGGAGTTGGACTCAATGATTCTGATGGGTTCCTCCCAACTCGGCATATTCTACGACTCTATGAATTATTTTAAAGAGAGCTTTTGCGAGGTGTTTTTCCCTTGTTTTCCTTTTGTTTGTTGTTTTTTTTTAAGCCTTAGCTTATATTCATAAAAATATTTAAGATAAAGGAAGAGGAGCTGTACAGTCAGCCAAGGCTTTAAATGAAAAATTATGACTTGAATTTCTTCAAGCTTGATTTTCCTGTGGTGAAAGCTAAATTACTCCAGCTAAACTGTCAGACTGCGTAAGACACGCTGTGCATCCAATGCGCTTCATGGCTCTTGAAACTACCTTCACTAGTGTAAACAATGCATTTTTAATTTTTATCATAAATTTATCTAAAAAAGTTTAAACTCTCATTTTCCAGATCAAGCATACTGAAGAAATCTCTTACTTTCAGCACTGCTTGACACTACTGCCATCTAGCAGTTGCATGGATCAGCACTACGGAATTCAGAAAAAACAGCAAAGTTGTCTTTTAAAACAAAAATTCTCTCCCAAATTTAAAAAGCTATATGCAAAACAGCATTGTATGCATTGTTAATCACACTGATTTAGCCAGCTCTGCAAGTGAAGCAGCTGACAGTTTTATTGTACTTGGGAAGAAGAAGGTTTTCATCCCTTATCAAGGTCATTTACATACAAGAAAAAAATAAATCATTTGACCATGACTTCCAGGACCTACACAATTTGCTGAGGACAATGTAATTAAAATGACTCAGTTACCATACAGGTTATTAACAAGATCTTTTTATGGAAGCAAGAGGAAAACTGCGAATTAAGCAAAGGCTAACATAACTTCAAGTCTCCTAGCTGCACTAGGAAATAAAATTTATTACCAACAAGAAATTTATTCTCATTGACTAAACAAAACCAGGGAAGAAGCTCGTGTTCTTTTCCAAACTATGTATTTTGCTGTAAGATGTGTAAGACTTGTGTTTCCCCTTTTGTTGGTCAAGAAACAAACTACTTAATATTTTGGAAAACACATCAAGTAAGAGCTACAAATAGATAACATGCCTAAATTATTTTTTTATTATTACTATTTTATACTCATCTGAAACTCCAGATCATCCTTTTGAAGATAAATTACAATGCAGAAAAATAAGAATAGACTGTTCCCTTGAAACTGCTAGAAAATATCCACTGCTCTGCATTTTCAGGAAAAAAGCTGAAATGCAGGTAAGCAATAGTTGATAAGGTTGAACATTGAATTTTAAAATGTGGAAATAAAACAAAGAATCTACTGTGGTTACAAAGGTAAGCTATAAAATAATATTTGTGGGACTTATTAAGAGTACTATTTGAAGAAGTTAATGTATTTTAGCATTCTACACCATTCAGTATGCATCTCTGTAGTAATTGTCAGGCTTCTAGCATATGAGCCAGAGATTACCAAAAATGTTCTTTTTGGTATTCTAGCTATTTGTTTGTAATACTATTAATAAAGATTGCTTTGTTTCCAGCCCACAAAAATTTGTTCTGCAAGATATTCTTGCTTGTTTCTACAGTGACAAACAATACACTTCATAAACCAGACTTACTGTGTGTCTTACTTAGTTTTTTTCTCTGCAATATCCACTCTGTAGAAAAAACATGAGGCACATTCAGCTTAAGCAACAGTGCAGAACTATCCTGAATATATTTAGGATTAATCACTTCAAGTTTCTAAAAGACTTTCACAGGTAATTTTTTTTTTAGGAATATAAACTGAAGAAATTAAAATTAACATTCAAAAAAAAAAAGTTTTAACTTTACCTAAAACTTTTATAACTTTCTGAGTGAAATCTGAGCATAAAAAATATAAAATTCCATGCAGATTAGTTCTGAGCTTCTCTGAAAGAACACAGGAATTAAAAAAAAACCCCAAAAGTATATACAAAAAAAAGACCAGATTAGAAAAAATTTGTAATGAAAATACTACACACAAAACATGGTATATACTTTTCAGAAAAAGAAAGGTCTACAAATGTAATGGCTGTAAAGTTCAAAGCAAATCCTTTCTAGAACCTTCACGTAACAATAATTTATAAAAATCCCCTCCCCATCGCTCTTCTTGACATTGCCCCTTTTTTAAAGTATAAATGTACTTACAAGAAACTGAAAAGGTTATTAAGTCTTCAGTTAAGCAACATCAAAGTGGAAAAGAGAAGAAATAAACAGCAGCTGAGGCAAAGACACACTGTTTTGGAGAAAAATTTAGAATTTTTAAACGTACACTATGACTGCAAAAGGAGGAACAAGGATAAACAGGACATACCAACACGGAACAGAAGGAGAAAAGAAACCTCCTCTCCTTCCTCTGTCTATATAAAGAAAATATTAAGAATCTAGCCCTTCAGAAATTGTACTAATAAGAAGATTAACATGTAGGTTGCTTCCCAGAGTGGGAACATGAGCTATGAGCCAGACACTTCTTCTAAAGAGCAGCTTAATTGGAGATGGACATGGTGAACACTTTGTGTTTTCACATAGCGTAATGGGAAGGAAGGAAAATGTGTACAGCAAAACCTCAATTAGGCAGCTACAGAATCTTTCATGTGAAGTATTATGTGTCAAGAATGTGTAATTGTATCAAAGGTCTCCTGGAGATGATGCTCTAATTTCCATACGTGTCTTCTTCTCTCTAGGAATATATCTGCTGATCCTGAGTGGCAGGTTACCTCACAATGTTTGAGAAACATAAATGCTTCTTGTCTTATTTTCGCAATTCATATACACTGTGTATATACACATCTACACACGTGTACATGGACATGTAAGATTCATATGTACAGATGTTTGCCAACATAAAAATGACAAAACGTATCCCATAATTTTCATTAAATAGCCTATGCCGTAAACAAAAGAACTTACTGGAGTGCATTTGTGGATTAATGGTGACAATTGTGTATTTTTACAGTGACAAAACCAGCTTCGTAAAAATGACTTTAGCTAATATACTAGTGAGTGTACTGCTGGAACTATCGTGTAGTTCCAATAAAACCAATAACACAAAAAACTAAACCAGACTTGCACAGGTGCAAGTCTTTGCTCTAACTGATAATGTTCTTGCTCCTTCCAATGTTATGTTCTGTATTTGTATTACCTGTCGTACATTTACAGGTAAATCAGCTAGGAATATAAAACTACTATAAGTCTTCTATCATTCAATTTAACACAAGCTAATCGATTTCAATTCCCCTCCAGGAAACATGGGAAACAAAAAAACCAATTAAAACCAGTAGTGATAACTTGTTTTGATGTCCTAAAATGCATTTGAACCAGTCCACTCATAGAGATTTATCTTCCAAGTTGAAAAATATATTCTGATGTGAACTATCACCTTATTTAACTATGGGTTACTTCTGTTGTGCCTTAAAGCCACAGAAATCCAAATCAAGAATAACCACTAAGTGGCAGTATCTACATGTCAAGAGAAAGTCATAAGAATTTGCATGAAAATGTCTTATAAAGAGATTGTCCCACTTTCTTACGTGTAAGTAGCATTACCTCTTTCTGCAAGAAGTTATTTTGATCTAAAAACAAAGTATTAAAAGAAAAGGTCAGCATTTGGATGCCTATTTGCTTGCCCAATGGAAACTGAATTCAATCAAATGTGTTGATATTAAAATTCTACGGTTTTCAAACATACTTGTAGACCTTAAAGGTGAATAGAACCAGTTTATTAGTTATTAGTTGTCTACCATTTTTCTGTGCCAAGGCAACCCAGCACTGTGTGCATGTAACCCGTGGGGAAGCAGATATTATGACCTCCATAACATGACTTGATTTCTTATCTGACTTTTACTTTGTAAGGGATCCATTAAGTAGCTCCCTCAGATCCACTCGCCTTTCAAATTGATGTTGTAGAATTATCCTCACCCACCGAACCATCTGTTGCAAAAGCAGCATCAAACAGGTACACAGATGAGTGAAGAGAATAAGCACCTATATAACACCTAACTAGCTGCCTCAACTAGAACAATATAATACTGTTCCCCTCAAGAGATGGCTCAAGGGCATAATATCAAACTTTGTCACGTTGCTTTTCTGATATGACAGGCTAGATTTTCCTCCGTTTTCTTGAATCTCAAAGCTCTTGCTTCCTTTTAAGAACATGCATGTCATCTTGGAAGAGTAGTTCAAACAGAGAGAAAAAACCCTCTGCATTATCAAAAAGTTTATATATACTATTAAAGCTTAGAGTAATGTAAAAGTTAACAGTTAAATAAACCAATTCTGCTAAAGCTGGTTTCATTGGTTTTGTCTAGATTTTTTCAGTTTCATTTTAGCAACAGGTTAACACAGTATGCAGTTTTAAAATGTTATTCTCACACTTCAAAAGTCTCTAAAAGGAAAGCAGAAGGAAACACGAGTTACAAAACATTTAGCCATTCAATATGTATGGAGGATTAATGTACAGATTTTAATATTTGCTCATATTACTTTACTGAACTCCCTTTATAAAAGATGACTGCTGAAAACTTCAATATACAAAATCACTCATCTAAAAATATTTTTCTACTGTTGCTTATGTGTGATATTGCTCCTAGTTATACTTAAGGGGTAATACGGGTTTCCATGTAGCCATTTCAAGATGATCACTTCCTTCATATTAAATGACTTGACATGTATGAATCACATGGGGTGTCAGATGAAGTGCTGAAATCAAACCTTTTTGTTCATAACTGTTTAGCAAGCAAAATGTAATTACCATAAGAAAACCCCACTTACCTATCCACCAGCTTTTTAGCAAATCCAAAGTCAGTAAGCTTGATATGTCCTTCTTTGTCCAGTAATATATTTTCAGGTTTTAAGTCTCTATAAACTATTTCTTTGGAGTGCAGGTATTCTATTGCACAAATAATTTCCGCAGAGTAAAACAGTCCTGTGCTGTTGTTGAAACGCCCCATGTTGCGCAGGTAACTAAAAAGTTCTCCTCCTGGTACATATTCCATTAACATATATAAAAAACGTTCATCGTGGTTGGTCCAAAATCTGTAATAAAAGCATCATTTTACTGAATAAAGAAATTATGTCTCCAATTTGCTTTAGAAGAAAATTTCCGTAAAATGTATGTAACTAATTTCTGATGTCTAGTCTGCAAATATTAAAGCCCCAAGAATCCAGCAAGATTATGTAACAGACATTCAAGGTAGCTGATTTAACCTGCAACATAAAACAGATAGTTGAGGATGAGTACAGCACAAGCCAAGGAAGTAAATTAACTGATAGACTCTGTTGCATTGTACAAAATAGGTATCTGCTAAGCATTAAATAACTGACTTGATGTAAAGACCAGACATTTCTTACACACCTTACATTTTATGTAATGAAACACTGTCAAAGTGATGGGGGTGAGCAGAATCTGCTTTTGTAAAGACTTTCATGACAATAGGTTCAAAATAAGACATCACAGAATTGTCCTTCTATCTCTTCTTCCCTGGAAATACACAACCCCAGCTAAACAATCAGATCACAATCCTTGCTCTTCTATGGTATCTTTTAACAAAAAGCAATAGGAAAGCAAAAATGACACCAAAACAGGATTCATTTCAGTACCTCAGAATTAACCCAATGATAAGTACCTTCCATTCCTCAGACTGCGACTGCCACCTTCAATTTAAGAACTATTATTGTGGTACAGTCATTATTAGTATGCAGTAAAGAACAGTAAAGAACAGGTAAAGAAGAAAGAAAATAATTCCATGCGGCTTTAAAATGCTTCATTACAGAATACAGTAATCTTCCTTCCCACATTTCCCTAAACTAAGCTGGTTTTCTTTCTATCCACACTAAACAACTCACATACCACACACCCAAATGTAACTCAACTGTTAAGAAGAAATTATCTGTAACAACACCTTGAAGAACACCATCATTCAATAAAAAGAGATAGCTCCAATTTTTTAATAAAAGATAGAGAACATTGTATCCCTACCTACTTTATTGATACAAGAAGTGAGGCTACTTTAGCTTCTAGTAACTGCCTCTGCAGTATCACAAGTACTTCTGCAGTATCATCTGGCACTTAATCAAGGCAGAGAGCCTCAGCAAAGACAGGGAGAGTAAGCTGAGGTCCCAAACACCTGAATGACTTTTACTCAGCAAGGTTTTATTTTTTAATACCAGCACTGAGGCAACCAAGAAAATGAGATGGACTACCAGACATCACTAACAGCTCCTCCATTCCTTCAAAGTGATGAAGAAAGCAGAGTCCAGGCTTGTCTTTGCTTTTATGGAACTTCTTCCCTATGACAGCCATCAACATAATGAATTGACTATTGATGATGTCCACAGTATCTTTATTGACTGTTTGTAAAAACACTCTGGAGATGAACTTTAGGTAGTTAATAAATAATAAACAATGAAAGAAGAACAGGAGTGGGCAAAACAAAGCAAACCACATATTTAAAAGAATATGTACGTGGAAAGAAAGAGCAAAATCTGACAAAGAATACAGAGGGGAAAAAGTGGAAGATCTAGACCATTAAAACAAAGTAGCTTTACAGTAGTTTCCACAGAAAAAATGGATATGTTATTTGATATACATGAGAAAGAGCAAAATTAAGAACTTCGATACCTGCTTTAAATTGCTTTAAATGGTAATTCCAATACAAAAAAGAAGAAAAAAAATCTCAGAAGCTGTGATCAGAATAATATGCATGGTGATGTTAACTCTACAATTCAGCTTTACTACATGAACTTTCAATGCCATTGTGAACTCTTACAAACAACGTGTTTTAGCTTATAGGTCTACAAGACATAGTGGACTTTTATTAAATCTTGTTCTCTTGAAAAAAAATCAAAAAATACATGTCAACATTACAGCTCACTATGAAGTGTTGCACACAGAGGTATGAGATATCACTCAAACATGCAGTAAAGATTGCAAGAGCACCAAACAAGCATTTACAAAAAATTGTTTAAAAAAATATGTAGATAAATAACAATGTCTACAGAAAAACTGGACCTCCCTAAATGCAGACAAGACATTTCTCACAAGCAACAGGAAAATGAAAAAAAGTTATATAAACTCTTTATATAAAGGAAGACATAGGAAGGACGAACACCGAAAATCAATTATGTGCAGCATTACTTATTATTTTCCATCATAAAATGCTGAAGTATTGTGCTTCACTGACACAGATTCCTTGAGGAAAATACCATCCATGTTTAAGATGGTGAAGTTAACTGAAAATATAAAACCCGGAAGGCAGATAACACAGTTTAAAGGCACTGAAGCAGAACTATATCAATTTTTTTCCCTTTTTGTTAAACACTTAGTAAAACACTTTAAAGAATTCATAGAAAAATCCACATCTATTGGGCAGCTGAAAAAAACTGTTACCCACATAAAAAGCTATAGAAAGTGTTATTTGTCATACAGTCAGTGATAATCACCCATGAAAACTTGTTTAACCTAAAGCACACAAATATTATTGTGACTTAAATTTTAACTACCTCATTTCAGCTAGGTTGCTTTGAGTCTCCTTTGCCAAGGGACAAAGGCATCACATGGACAATTACATGAGCACAGCTGATGCAACGTCTCATTGGACATTTCAACAGAAAAGGTAGAGCTCTAGAAGACGTCAAAAATGTTTGCCTTGCACACAAGTAAACTTCCATTTGAATTGTGTCCTTTGGTAACTTTAAAAATCTGGTATTTTGGAAATAAGGTATGAATGAAATTCAAGAAAACTTATCAGTTTGGATTTTTGATCACTTCAGTATGGACATGAATCCCTGCATCCCTATCTCTGACATGTCACACAGGTTTCTCTATTCTCACTCTTCCTGACACTCAGACCTATTTAGCTGGGTTTTTTTGCTGGGTTTGGTAGGGTTTTCTTTAAAGAATTTACTTATGTACATAGACATACACATAAAATCCTGTTCCCCCTGTTCCGTCCGTATTCCAGCCAGTCTAACCAGATGCACTCAGCCTCTTCATCTTGCTTTCCTCCAAGCATCTCAAACTCCACACACACACCATAGAACTCATCTTACTGATACTGTGCCATACACAGGATTTCTGAACACTAGCTGGAAACTAATTGCATCATGATGCTGGAAAAAGCAACAACACACCAGAGAAAAAGCCTCCTCCTGTAGGGTTCATTCCATCTTCTGGATGACTATAATGCTGTTCCTTCTTCTTTCTCTCTGATACTTTCTGAGCCCTGGGAGGAGACTGCACTCCTGGCAGCTAGAGACTAACTAAGGTTAATTTTGTCTACTTTTATGTAAAACTGATTAAGGCAGGTAAATGCAAAACAAATCTTGGTCAATAGCCCTGTATCCATGCATGAGAAAATATAAATGGAAATTAACTCTGCAATTACCCAGAGTTTTAGTTATCCAATTAACAGATCTGGACTCAGATACACAAGAAATGCTGTGGTGCTGTGAACAGAAAAGTATGATAACTTCTATCTTTAACAATGGGATTATTGGGATCATTAGAATTACCATAATTCCATGGAAAAAAAAAAGTGTTCTTTATGAATTGTGTTTAAAACATGTTTCTGAATAGGTTCCATCACTTAACAACCTTAAATATGGGAATATCAAAGTCCAAGAAGTGATGCAGTTATTTAAACTCCTTAAAAATAAAGTTTCCAAGAGTTCACATAAGTTTTTAAAAAGCAGATATTTAAATTTAATAATATCTTTAGCTAGATACCTACAAGACATACATGTAAAAATACTTTTATCACATTTCTAACATCAAGGATCATTCTAGAAGTCATTTTGATGAGCAAATCCTAACAATTCTTCATTAGCATTTTCCCCTCACTTAAGAAGATTTCTCTTCTGCAGAATGAAAATAAGAGACAGAAAAATTCTTATCATAAATTATTGTTTAAATGTTTAAATTATGCATCTTGATTTTAAATTCTTCATTCTTCTATAATAAATATTTTAGTCCAAAGTCTATTTTAGTCTGGATTATGTAACAGAAATTAAATGCTCAGCATTGGTTAATTTACGTAAGAAGTTGCAATGAGACCCTGGAATATTTTAACTGCACTTAATGCATGAGTTAAATGAATTAAAAAAACACAAGAACTTACAATCTGATCAAAAAGGGGTGGTTGACTTCTTTTAAGACAGACTTTTCGTTGTGCACATGTTGCTCTTGCTTCAGTCGAATGACATCAGGAATGCTCATTACTTTCAGTGCAAAGTAACGTTTGCCCATTTTTTCCTTCACCAGATGAACACGTCCAAAGGTACCCGTGCCTGAAAAGTTGAAGTAGAAACATAAATTTATTGTAAAAGGAGAAAAAAAACCAGTGATAACTTGCTAAATCAAAATCTACAGGAACTCAACTCCAGGTTAGTTTGTTTTGGTTTTCCTCATATTTCCACATATTCTACCTGTTTTCGCAGAATTCTTTTTCTTGGGATTTCTTGATTTTGTCAATAGTGATTTGATAAAAAATAATGGTATTGTGATACTGCAACTCTTTGGATAGATACTGGAAGCATTTCTCGCAAAGAAGAAAAATGGTCCTGAGAAAGGGTAATGGAGATGCACACAAAAAATAAGTATGTAATATGTAAGTTTCAAATGTAACCAATTTAAATGGAAGAAGCAAACTGTTGCCAAATGCAGAAGAAAAGCTGGGAAACATTCTCTTCAATTTCATTATTTCCATTTATTAATTATTAAAACTAGGTAGTTCAAAATCAATCAAGGCTTAAAACATAAGAACTCATAACGCAAAGAATACAAAATACAGAATCATGATGACAACAAAAAAAATTTAAAAGATTCATCTCCCAAGGTTTGGTGACTGAGAACAGCTCCAGTCTCCAATTATTCAGGGTAGGGAATTATTCCCTTAAACACTCACAGAGAGGTGAAGTGATTCAGTAGGATAAGGAAGTGATGGAAAAAAAATACTTAAAAGTTGCTGACCTTTCTACAAAGAAATTAAAAAAAAAATCTGCTTATAGTGCTGCAGCATTTTATCACTTGGAAACAGTAGCTCTCTGGCACCCTTTTTTTGCAGTTAATGCATTCCTTTTTCAATTCACTAATAAAAATATAAAAGGAAAATAAAAAACATATTGACTTTTAAATAACCTATTAGCATTTGTCTATTCAATCATCATCATCATACAGTAGTCATTAAAGTTCCTTTTCAGTGCACTGAGCTCACGACAATCATACATAACTGAACTATTTCTTTTAGTTTGAAATGAAAGTTAAAACTAGTACATTTAGCCACATTACTATTTGTAGTGCAGCACAGTGTTACACGTTTGAACAGACATTTCGGCTCGTTGGATGGTTGCTTATTATTTTTCAGCTCATTAAACAATGCCATGTAGATTCCATTACAGAACTACACCAGATACTTTTAATCCCATTCTGACAGAAATATGTGCTGCTATAAAGGACACTTGGCATTCAAACCAAGTGCCTAACTTGTAAAAGGTCACTCTCTCCAAAAAAAGTCAAAATCCTGTACTTGAGCTCACAATCTTCCCTTTCCCTGCAGATACCCTAGAAAGGCAACCCACAGATGCATTACAGGATTATTAATTAGTATGTCAATTGATTTCAGATTGTGTTAATCAGTTACCATCAATCTATACTACCAGACAATTTTAATTTTCTAAGATGTGTAACATGTGCAAGGAGATGAGTATGTATGTGAAAGGAAAGGGGAAAGAGATCAACAAATGAACTTCTAAAACTGCACTATTTGAGGAGAAAAGAAAAGGGAATTTTTGCCTCTGGTAAATTCAAGAAACTTGAGAATTTATTTTTAAAATGTTTGTTTTCTGTATGTCTATTCTCACCTAAAACATTTACATTTTATTTAACAGTTTTTCTTTCCAGTCATCTGTAATATTGTTTAAGACCATTGCATTTACTTCAAAACAAAACAAAGTACTCATTTTACAAACTAGAAACTACCAACTCCAGCAGTCCAGTTTTATGGAACTCGCAGCTCCCCTAACAATACAGTTTTCAAAGCCACCTTTTGAGATAAAACTTCTCACTACACAAACACATCAATGATTACCATTGTCCAAGCACAAAAGATTCTATCAAAGAAGTTTTACGTTCCCACCTGTCCCAAGTTACAGTTCTTTAACCATGAAAACTGTACAGAGGTCTCAGAAAAAGCCTGCTGTTATAACAAAGTAAGCCATCAGGTTACCCTGGAAAATTTATCATGCAATTAAATCCTTTAACAATGTAGTCACATTACATGACTATACCTGTAAACAACTTTATTTGCTCAGGGATGAGCTTTTGCAGTAAAAAAACTCCCATACAAAAAAATTAAGGACCAAAAGCTTCCAAGCAGAGACATCTGTTCAAGCTGCTTTAAACACTGATTATTTACATCTATGTTGAATAAACAGAATAAAAAAAGTAACAAGTTATTTCAAAATTAGGAGTTGAAATTTTAATTCTAAGTAAAAACACTGTGAGGGATAACTAGTCATACTGCAAACTGAAACTAAAAATCACCCTTCGCTTTTGCAACTTCCAAATGTGGACTCAGGGAAATTAACAGTACTAACCCCATCAGCAAATGTGGGTTTTACAGGCATTTTGATACCTGTATGAACAAAGTGCTTCCACAGACATATGCAACAGGAAAGTCAGAAGTGAATACATACCTAATTGCTCCTAGGTCTCTAGTGATTGCATGTTTCATGACTTGTTCTACTTGTCCTAGAAACTTTTCTTTTAGAATGCTTTACTTTTCCTTACGCTATTGGTCTAACTGTACAAACTGCTGCGCAGAAATAAAAAATCACAAGTTCCATCCATTTTCAAAGAACCTGTCAGGGACTTATTTAGCAACACTCCTAAGTTTGAAAACATGGCCTCCTTAAAAACGTCTTTGCCAGGAACAGCAAAGCTTGGCAAGCTATTCCAGAACAGTGGCAAGCACCTAATCTAGAGCGCCTCCGGGAAAACCAGAAGACCACACAGACAGGAGAGAACACAGAACTTCCCTAACCAGTTTTATTTCTGAACTGATCGCAGGCAGTCTTTTTTCAAACATCTTTAACCCAATTTCAAGCAACGATGGAAATCAACAAGACTGTATAGACTAAGAAGACATCTAATATTTGTTTTCAGACATCTCTCATAATATGAATTTTCTAGCCATCACCTGCATTTATAGCTAATGCAGCCACTAGGCCTGCATTAGCTGGCAGTACCCAGACACACACTCACCACCCTTCCATGGGACTAATTGTTAACCTTTTTTTTTTTTATGCTCAGCCAGTCTTCAAATAACCAGATAAAGTTTGCATACAAAACCGACTATAATTTAAATACCTCACTTCAAACTTTTGGTCTGGGTCCCCTGTTCATACTTTGAGCCATTTCTGCAAACATTTTTTAAATTTTCTTCCTTGTAACTAGGGGGGTTGGGGGAAGGAACAGGATGACAGTCAAAGTGGAAGGCTGAGACAAGATGATGTTATGGTTGTTTAGCATAGTCAAGAAAACCTAACTCTTTTATATAAACAGGTCTTCTTGTGACTAGATGTAAATTCTGTTCCTCAGATTCACAATAAAAAAACTAAAAAACTGAAGCAGTGAAGTGGCAGTGTGTAATACAAAGGCCCAACTCCATAAATTTGAGGGAAAGTTTTTGGAAGCAAAGAAAGGCAGGGTTACCAGTCTTCCATCAAAGCACCACTGCCTTTTGCCCTCCACCAAACAGACACTAAACTCACAGAAGTTTCTGTTAATCCCTGTGAAAGGACTGTTCAACCTTTTTCCCTGATTACCTCAGAGCTTAGTTGAATGAACTAAATGAATTCAACCTTTTGTGACAGATAAGTAAACATTCCTTAGGATTACCTTAAAATAGAAATATTTTATACTTGCACGCTATGAACGAAAGGAAATTCAGTATATAAAAACCTGTACTTTATTCTACTGACATTTATTTCATACTTGGTTCAAACCAAGGGAACTTCAGGGACCTTGTACCATTCTGGATGAGTTCTGAGAATTACCAAGTACTATCCTGCTGAAGGAAGAGCAATGGCTACATACACACATGCATATCCCCACCTGTCTTTATAGCACATATTATTAGAGTTTTAGAGCAAAAAAAGCACCTCAGAAAATTATACTTCAGCTATTACTAGAAGGTCGAAGGTAGATTTGTGCAGTTTAGTTTATTTGTGCAGGCCCCTTCTCCCTGATAAGGCATATGGCAGGTGAAGGTTTCTGCCCACAAAAGAAAGCGAAGAGTGCCTGTGCTATTTACAACATAATTCAGGATTTTCAGGACTAAATGGGCAAACAGAATAAAAATATGCAAAATGCTAACCACTAATCCAGTACAATCTGTTTACAACAGAAACAACAAATTTTTTTGATCCCATTGCATATTTTATGTGGTTGTAGAGCTTGAAGGAATGCCAGCAATCTTCTCCATTAGGTAACCTTCTCATGTTAAACACACACAAAGGGCCAAAACCTGCTGAGGACCAGCTTGGCCTAAATATCAAATGCAAGAAAGGCATTTTCAGTCTTACAAAAGCTGGATTCCCTAATGCCATGCCAAAATACCACAGCCAGTTTCCAGGATTTTACTCTCTTTGAAGCCTGGTAGAAAAGAATAAAGAATGTGGGAACATTTCTGATGCAATTTTAGATACTTTTGATGCTAGGAAAACCAATCCTGCAACTTTTGTTTAGCTAAAACAAGTGGTGAGTAGTCATGTAGTGACTATTTTGCTATTGATGTAGGTGACTAATTTAATGCTCAGTTTGCCTCTTTATTTGCTCCCATTAATTAGGCCCGGCTGTTCCAGCTTCCCATCCTTTTAATCCCCAGCTCTTTCTTAAAACCAAGTTTGCCTTGCTTAGATAGATACCATCTGTTTTAATGAAGAATAAACTAGGTCATGTGAGATCTACCACCCTGAGGGCTGCTTTCTGAGTCCCAAAGGGTTTGGTCCTGACTTCAACAGATGCCTACAAAAACCATCAGATGCATTCACTTTTATTTACAGTTAGAAGAAACATTTCCTACTGTGACACATATTAGTCTTTATTGATAGCCACAAGCACAACAGACTTAATTCTGTTGACTATCAGAGATGAACTAAGCAAATTGTATCACATTACAAATTCACTACTGAGTGTCAAATTCATCTTTCATTTAAACTTTGTCTCATTTTGGGATGGAACTTGAACAGCCTAGCCTGGGAAATGGAGGCTGTTACTAATTCCTGACAAGGAAGTGGCACAGCAAAGGAAATGAGCCTGCCCTAACAGACCGGTAATCAGAAGACTAACACTTGGGAGAAAGATATGGGGAAACCACAAGGCACAAGTAACTGTGGGCTTCTACAACAAATGATGCAGATGGCACATCAAAGGACAACTCAAAATGAGGATGATGATTTTGGACATCATAGTAGCCAAGTTCACATTTTTATTAATGTTTCAACCCATAAACCAGAGTCAACTGAAAATGCCAAATTCAGTGTCTTTGCTGTTCTGCAAGTCAGCTGTAGATTGCTCACTGTAACTCTTAGACCACTGCTTTTATAGCTCTGCATCACTCTAGAGGGTTCATATCTACAACTGAAAAACATGTCAGAGAAATAATGAAATTTAAAAGAGGTTCTATAGGAGGCCTTTTTTCTGTCTAGAATTGCTCATCTCATACTCCTGAATATAAGAAGGAAATGCCAACCCACAATTTTTGTAAAGCTTTTGCATATCCTTCAATGATATGCAGCGAAACAAGAGACAGTCTGATTAAAAGCACAGAAAATAGAGATGCATGTGTAGTGTTCACCCTGTGCAGCTCTGCCAGAGCAGCTTGCTTCTATGATGCTTTTCATTCATGCATTGTGCAATGATTCAGTTTACACCAAGTACCCCTTGGATAGAGAAAACGCCTTTCTACTTAGCAAGCATGTGAGATAACAAGAACACAGCAAGAACTATGACCACCACATTCCAGGCAAGATCATCACTGTTCAGACTACCTGTCCCAAATATGGTTTTGCCAGTGGCATATCAGTGGTTTTCCCTTACTTCTGTTTTAGATTATAGACTCATCCCTTGTCAAACCATTTTTAAATTGGAAGTTCAGTATCATTAATTCTTTATACCAGCTCAGCTGAAGTCAAAAAGAAACTAGCAATACATGTTCAAAGTACAGCCTAGCTTCTGACTCAAAGGGGCTGCTGTAAGAAATTTCCAAAGATTCCAAAGACTTAGCATATTTTCATGTTCCTTCTTACTCGGTATACAAGGAGTCTATAACAACACACCATTAAAACTGCATTTAACAACCTGCAATTCGTTATAGGCTCTTTTCAACTTTGCACAAAATTTAATATGCCAGAGAATACCAAGGAATTGTGTCAACAACTCTCATTGTTGACCCACCCATTTAAATCTTTCTGAACTACAATCCTAATGAACTAAGGACACAGGAAACACTAGGCTAATTAATAGCCATCAGTCAAGTTTCCTGTTTTTCACATAGTTCAGAAACAGGTTTCTGATTTCCAAAATGTGCCAATCAACTGAACATTGATAATGCAAGTTCCTTTATAATCCCAGATTTATCTATTTTTTGGCTCACAAATTATTGTCTCTCTGTAAAAATACTTTAAATATCAAGGTGTCTTTAAACAAAACAAGTAGAATCCTTGGAAATTTCTCCTCTCTCTATTCTTTATTTACTTATTTTGAAATACCAGGGACCAATAAATAAATGCTGCTGGTGATGGTAACCTTAAATCCATTCAATTTCTAAACAGCTCTTAGAACACTGAATTTACATGCATGTCCCTTCACAAAACTTTAACATCTACAATCTTCAGAACAATTCTCATAAAACTTGTATTTCCCTACTTGAATGGTACCTTTGCAACTCTTCCCATGCCTTCCTCTACCTATGACTCCTGAGACACTGATAGAAAGAAGATGAATAAATGAGCAGATGAAAAGCTTTTCCAAATAGGACATTGCAAAGTCATTATTACTTCTACTTTTACCTATTTAAATATTGCACTTGACGTATAGATAGGCCACAACTGCAAAACTGTTTTTTTATAAAAACAGTTCAAACAGAAACCTTTAAAGATGAAATTCCTTTTCACCTAGAAACTAAGCTTCACACTATTTGCTGAACTAAATTAAAGCCTATTGAAATTGCATATTTTAAATGATACCAAACACCTGCCAGAAATTAAGTTTATCAGTCTGTCTTGACCTGATTTTAAAAACTCTTAGTCTATTATGTTTTAAAAGACAAACATAGTTAAGCTAAGAATCAAGTACCTGTCTGACTAGCAACACATGCCAAGTTAGAACACTAGAAAGTATTAAATTCTCTCTTTCAACTGATGAGAATTTCAGGTAATCAAAGCATTATCAAAAAGTGTCAGGTTTTAATAGTTGGAAAAGAATCTGTAAATTGGAAATTATACTAGCAAGATAGACCATCTCTGGACTTTAAAAGGTTATTTCATTCAAATCCTATTCAGAGAATTGCTTCTTTCAGGTAGGGAGAGGTTAAAATAAACACATTAACTGAGTGGAATGCAAATATTAAAGAGAAGGATTTTTAACCTGTTGGTTTCTTTCTAAATAATTCCTCAAACAACAAAAGCCAGACATGCAAACCCCACATCTAGCCAACTTCTCTCCATTAACTGGTGTTCAAAATTCCCATCAAGTTTAGATTAATTCAGTATTCTTTCTAAATCAATTTGTGCTCTAAGTTAATCTTTTATAATTGCTTTAATTATTTTTAAGTGTTTAAAACCACTATGAAACAGCTTCCTTAAAATGAAACTTCAGACAAATTGATGGACATTTAGGCTAAAAGTAACTATTTTTATTCAAGGGTGTTACACTTCTACTTACCACAAACAAAATGTGTCACAAAGTAAACCAGACTCAGGCAAAGAGAAGGAAAACCAACAAGATGAATAAAGTAGTACTCTAGGTATCATAAAAATCCCAAATAAAAATCATTAAAAAATCATAAAAATCCAAGACTCCTTTTGATTGTTTAAAAAATGTAATAAAAATGCTACGACAGAAACATTTTTCAATACAACCCAAAGTGATGAATCCTGATCTCTCTTCAGATACTGTTTGATTTTGTGTCTGTGAATGGGTGTGAGTTGCATATATATAGCTCCTGCTTCTTGAGCTGGGATTAGTACTACTCTCAATATTTTGAATTTGATGTCCCAGAAGCAGTCTAAGCCAAAAGGGACTGACTAATTTTCTATGAGGATGAACACCTTGCAGTTTACCTCTAGTAGTATATAAATAATCAATTCCAGTAAATCATTAATACATAATTTTTCACTTATTCTATTCAGTTCATGCGATAGAAGTGTTTCCCAGTGATTTTTTTTTCCCCTCTCAATGAAGGTAAGAAGAAAAAGTAGAACATATGCAGGGACATCTTACATCGGAATAAAACCAACCAAACAAAAAACAGATCAGTTGCTAAGTTTCATTCCCACAATCAAGTTTTTACCCAAGAGAACAAACAGTAAGGCTTTCTCTCTCCATTTATCAGCACTTTTATCTTCACCTTCAGTTTCCCTCTTTACTGGAAGCATTTACAGAACTGTTTTGGCTTGTTGCTTTACTCAAATTCAGCATGGAGATATTTAGTTGATTTTTCACCAAAAAAACCCCTCCAAAACAAAATAAACCCCTCAAAACTAAATAAATTGCCATGTCACAGTCAAGAGCAGACTGAAACCCTTTTTAGGTAACTTCAACTAAAAGAAACAGTCATTTTGGTCTTAAAAATTTGAAACAGCACCTCTATAGAAAACACACTACGGTTCAGGTACTTGAAATATTGTTCCAGCAGCTTTTGCTGTCAGTTGCTACAGCTGAACATATGTTGCCATGAAACTATTATATGCACAAAACTCACAATTATACACACAGAAAACAGAAAACCTTAAAATAAAGCTGGCCAGCCAAACAACTACAAAACATGTCTGTGCCCAAAACTCACGTTTTCATCTGAGAAAAATAAATAGAAATAAAATTTTGATGATTAAGAAAAAAAACACAAATGCAATAATCTGTGAAGGATTATGGAACTTAGTTCCATAGAAGTTAATGCTACATGGAGTCTGATAAAAATCAGATCCATGTAGCAGCATGGATCAAAACTTTACCAGCAGCCTCCTCTGAACTAGGTAAGCCTAAATGGGGGTACTTAGTAGGTATCCAAGACCTGATTAGCAACCTTTCTTTTCAACCCAGAAATGTCTCTACACACTTGTTGGATTTTTCCATAATCAGCATCTTTTTGCCTGTCCTAAAACTCAGCTTTTCAGAAAGAACTACTTGCTGCAAATCAGTCCCATATTAATGCAAAGAAAGCATGAGGCTTAATATCCCTGTGTCCTTTAAAAAGCAAACAAAAAAAATCTTGTTGAAGTACAAAGGTTTATTATTGCTGACTAAATGTAATAAAAGCCACATTGTTGGTACTTGACCAATTTCCTCCTTCACCAGTGCTGGACAGAAGCCTTTGAGGGACTAGTACCTCTTATAATACATCCCTTTCAATTACATTTCACTTCCATCTTCATCTAAAGCAGTGTTAAAGGAGAAACAAATTGAAAGAGACACTTCACACAGTGCATAAAAACTGTCTTTTTAAATACTTTTCGAACAGATTAAAAGCATTGTAGAAATACCATATTAAGTGGTGAACAGATAAAGTATAAGACTGAAGAGTAGATTATGCTGAAGAGCTCCTGGATGAAGACAGATCTAAGACTTAGATTTAATTTAAATCCACTCAGCACATTTTAGTTCTCTCATGCATTTCAGGAAATAGCTAAATAGGCAACTAATAGAAAGATATTCCAAGATTACCTATTCCCTGCTATTTTGTGTGTTACCACATAATTCAACACAGAAGGCCCTGGTCCAGAAACATACTTGCATATTTACATACACGTGTACCACCAAAATTGAGACTCAGCTTGAAAGGCCGGGTTCAAAACCAGATACACTAATATTCAGAAAGCAAAATGAAACTAAAGCTCAGTAGTACTCAATACCTACTTTTCCATTCTTTTTTCCAATCATACTTTTGACCTCCATTTTAAAATTTTAAACTGACCTAGAGCTAATTCAGGTTATAGGAAAAAAAAAAAAACCAACCACCAAACAACAAACCTCTGGACATTCCAATGAAGACAAAGCCTGACCACTGAGTAGTAGTTAAAGACCTCAAAGCATCAGAAAGTTCACTGTTCACAATATATCTTAAAATCTTAGGACTGGTATTTTTGTAAAATGTCATACTGGAGTTCTTTCTACTTTCAAAGATAAAAGACTACCACAAAGCACCACGTAGCTCCATATCATCTCTTTATGGTTGGACATTAAAAGATACAATCCATGTATGTTCTGAAAAGCTGCCACTGTTCTTGGCCTGTTTCAACTTATGATGGAAACTTAAAGAAAGTCTTTCACAATACAAAAAAGTCAAAGTAGTAATGTTGCAGGTTAAGGCAGTACCCCAAACACAAGGTGAGAGACAGAATTTCTCCCATCTTTTAGGCAAACGACCAACAGTCTCCCTAGACACTTTGAATTGGAACATCCTCACTTATTACACAGCTTACCTTTGGACCAGATAGGTGGAATCCCCTGCAAGTCAACAGAGGAGAAAAAAGGCACTTCTATATTCAGAGTGGTTTTACAAATCCAATTTATGAACACAGAAGTACCTATTCACCTCTGTTGATTCTACACATGTAGGTTTGATAGTCATTTACACTGCATAGGTCTATATTAAGACAGAAGAAACCAACGTCAAAGTTATACAGACTGATAAGTGCATGCAGGATTTCATGACATGGAAACTATTGACACAGAATGTGTTAATTTGTTAAGGAAGTACACATTTGTGAGGTTCAAAAAAGAATTGTTAGCAACTCACTGAATTCTTCCTACATCATGAAAACTATGCCCAATGATACCTATATGACTTTACAATCTTCAGCACTGTTATCTAAATATAACTTACTGACACAGTGTCACAAATATGCTATTAAAATGCCAGCTCATTCATCTAGTATTTTCTTTTTAAATCCTGATAACAGTTAAACATTACACACAAGAAAGGACACAGTTTGTACAAATAATCACAGCTCAAACCATATCCAATTTGGAAGCTTGAATTTATCCATAGTCTGTAATTTTACATGTTATTCAAGTTTATACAGCACAATAGTCTTAGAAGGTACTTAAAACTATTGTTATGTTACTCACACTTCAGCTGTTATGCTGGCAAAAAGAGAAAAATATTTCTGATATAATTAAGACCTTTTCTAAAATTTCTATTTAGTTTGATCTTCATTTTGAATGGGTTGTACTGAGTACTAGAGATTTTATTATAATATGTACAAAGGACTTAAGTGTTGTAACTACAGCAAAATGAATACCTTCACGAAAGACTCAAATAATAACTTTGCATCTCTAAGTTACAAGTAGTGCACTGTGCAACTACAACTCTGTATTCTATCTTCTGTAAACAAAGTTTTACAAAACAAAATCAAGCTACAAGCCAGTAAGAATCTCCCAAAATTCTATCTCAACCTGGAAAACGCACTGCAAATTTATTTATTTTTCGTTACGGGTCAATACACAGAGAATTCATGATTGGAACAAAGTATTCCTCAAAGGGAAGGCTTTGTTTATATTTATAATGCAGCATCAACTGATATTCCTGAGAGACTACAGAATAATGATGCATTAGGTATACAGAATTTACTTCACGTGTTCATTACCTTTCCAAATTCTCACATAGTATACCTTACAAAAATTAGTATAACTCTGTACCAGACAAGGTGATGAAATCACAATTGTTTGGCACTAGTATGGACATTATAATATTCTCCATATAAAGAACTATTATGCAAGAAAGTGCAAGTAAGTCTACAATATTCAAATAAAGTTATATCTGATATGGAACTGGAACAAACACAGTAAGTTTCAAAATCCCAGTCTCCACTAAATTCCATTCTCGAACATTAAACGTTTTAGAAAAAAATCTCTACAGTGCCCAAGAATTACATCAGTAATAGAAGACTAAAAATATTATTTGTATTAATACCTGATTTTACTGAAGACATGCCAATGGTAATTTGACAGTTTTGTCTTGTGTAAACACTTAAATTGTCTATCAGAAAAGGACCACGGTCTGAATTTTTCATGCTACTCAGGATTGTATGGACCACTCATTGCTTTTTCTCTACAATGCAGAAAAGTAAGTCTAAACTTAAATTCTGTTCTAACTTCAGTTCAGCCTAGTATGCAACTAAAACACATTAGTTTTTTTCTACTGTCACTATAGAGTTTCTTAATAGGAAAAAAAAGCCACTCTACCAATTTTCCAACAGTTTCAACTGCCCTTCTCAGTTTTTATGCACACACTTTCCCTCCCATCTCAAAACTGGGATCCAATCTCTTTCTCCACTATTATACCTCTGAATATCATGCCCAAGAAACCCATCCAAGTCAACAAATAAAGACTTTAAATAGAATGTCGGACATAATTGACATTATTTAAATGAACAAAAATGAACCAAGACAAGAACATTTGAGAATTTATGAAAAACTACACCCAAACTTCCATGAAACAACTCTGATTTTCAAAGTGACTCTCAGGAAACTAAATGTACAGGAAAACAGAAATCAAGAGGTGAACAGGTCACTACAGTCAATACTAAAGTAAGTTTCAGAGGCTGCAGTATCTATCATAACAATGTCATTAATTTTGCAACAGTAAGGATAGACTTTTTGACAGATACTTGATGGCATTTCTGCGGTAGACGTTTCAATACAATCTTTTTGTTTTTCCTTAAGCATAAAGTCATCTGAGGTTCAATTTCTTTAACAAAATTTGTATTAAACATAGTTTGCAAATCTCATACATCTGAAAACACAGATGGAAAGATGCAATATGTCACAAACAGGCAAGGATGTAGATGAACTCCCTACACAATACTTTTTTTCCCATGCAAAAGCAAGATTGACATACAAGATTATAGAAATAAATCTCATTTAAAATGACTAGTAGCTGCTCCTGAACAAATATATTTAAAGAATAAATATATACGTATAATAAAGAATTAATCAGATCTGAAATTATTCATGAGTCACATTATGAAACCGACAATCCTCCATATAGTCACATGAAGAGCAAAGAGAAGGATAAGGTTCAAAATTCAATACCAATGCCACAGAAAGTAAAATATCGTGCACTACTTATGTCCAATCACACACAGACCAAGGAAAGCTTAGCAAGCTGCAGAGTTCACTCTAAATTTCCAAGCTAAACACTGTAGAAAAGGTAAGCTTGTTACTTCTTGGACTATTCATGACAAAATGCAGGTAGCTGATTTCACACTCATTTTACACTATTTGATAGCTAGTTATTTTAAACAATATGTGTACTGTGAGAAGGCCTAAATCTAAGAAAATCAAAACCTGCACTGCAGAACACTAAGTCCCTTTCATTAAAGGCACAGTATATGTGACTTTAAATTGCATACAATCTTTCAAAATACAGATCTCCAGTGCCATTTCTGATGGCATTTGTGTTCAAATTTATTATTTCTCAATTGTTTATGAGTAGTTCTTTCTTAAATATTATCTGTCAATTCAAGGAGTGGTTTCAATAAACTAAAATAAAACATCACCTCATCCTCATGCTGTAGGATTTGAACAATATCATATCAATCAGGGAGGAAAACTAGGTACATACATGAGCATGTACCCTACACAAATCTTTCCATAAGACCTGACAACTTGCCCTAACATCTGACAATCTTTCTTTCATATGTCAAAAAAATTTTGTTCAGTTTTTAAATCCACTGAGAGAGGACGATGTAACTCTTCACATATATTGAGTTTGGGCTGACAAAATCTCATCCCTACTAATGACCCAGTGTTCAAGACTCCCCTCAAATTGCAGAATCTCATACTAACAATTAACTGGATTCACACATTAACCTGGTGGTGACTAAGCACAGGGTAGCACAGTGGCAAATCACTTAAGATGTGTACATAAGAGAAGTCAACTGAGATGTTAAAAAGTGCATTTCAGCACAACTGTTTGGACAACACACTGACTCAATGCACATGGACAGCTCTCCATTCTCAGTGGACTGGCTAATTTAAGGAAGGTCTCAAATCGAAAATAAAGTTTTAAACATAAAACAACACAAAACTCCCCCAAAATCCCATCAGTTACCTGTGACAGTTGAAACCATCAGGAGATCAGAATCTACAGATCTAAATTTGATTAGTCCATAATTAGTGTTATCCTTATTACACCCTTTCTCACAAACTTCTACTCTAGACACAGTAGTTTAACTTTTACATATACCGTATTTAAAATACTGACAGAAATCAACTATCAGCATTAAGCACTTACTGATTGCTCTGTTCCACAGGCGATTTCTCAGTTCTTAACTCATAATGCTCTGTATGGTCATAAAGAGTATCAAGTATATTATACAGTAGTAATAATAGCGAAGACTAGCAGACAAACCTTACTAATAGAAACAAAATCTTCAACTCATCATATCACAATTACAATCTAGTCAGCCACACAGAGCCTTTTTTATGCCCACAGTATTCTCACCTTCCAGTCACTGAAAGTAGTTAGCTAGTCACCAGTTCTTGGGGATTTTCATGGATGAAAAAGCTGGACATGACCCATAAATGCATGCTTGCAGCCCAGAAGGTCAATCGCATCCTGAGCTGCATCAAAAGCCAACAGGTCAAGGCAGGTGAGACCCTGCCTGGATTGCTGCACCTGTGCTCTGGTGAGACCCCACCTGGAGTGCTGCATCCAGCAGTGGGGTCTTCAACATAAAAAAGATGTGGAACTGTTAAAATGGGTCCAAAGGAGGGACAAAAAGTTCATCAGAGGCCTAGAACACCTTTCATATGAAGACAGGCTGAGAGAGCAGGGGTTGCTCAACCTGGAGAAGGCAAGGCTCCAGGCACACTTCATTGTGGCTTTCCAGTACTTAAAGGGGGCTTACAGAAAAAAACCTACTTCAAATGTGGGCAGATAGCAACAGACAAGGGGGAACAGCCTCAAACTGAAAGAGGTTTAGGTCAGATGCTAGGTTAGATTACTCAGAGAAGTTGTGGATGCCTGGTTCCTGAAGTATTCAACGCCAGGCTGGTTGGGGCTTTGAGTAACCTGGTCTAGTGTCCCTGCCCACGGCAGAGAGGTGGAACGAGATGGTCTTTAAGGTCACTTTTAACCAAAAGCATTCTATGATTCTATACATACTCAAAACTTGAAAATAAAACCAAGTTCTCTTTTTTCATCAGAATCAACATTTTCTTCTAGATTTTATTTCACTCTATCCTATGTATGTCTTCATCATACATCAACCTTCTTAGCAACATACACGTACCTATATGTAGATAACATATCCATATAAGTAGATAGATGAGTATACATGTATAAGCATGCACCCATTTACCCAAACTCACGTTTATTTATTTTGTTGTTTGCTGCCATAGTTGCTTCTCACTTCTACTCCCTTCAATTCTCTCACGCCATACAATCTCTGAATTATCTGAACTTTGACATATTTAAAAACAGGATCACAGTCTGCAGTAAAGGGAGTAATGAATGGCAAATCCAACACTACTTTGACAGGATAGATTAAACTACAGCTAATTGAATTCATGAGCTATAGTTCACATGCCGAGAGTACTTGACATGCCTTTTGCAGACTTTCTTTCTCCAAAACTGAAACATCACTGATGAGGGTCACTTGCTATTACAGCTAACACAGCACACAGATCAACAGAAATATAATTTTAAATTGTATTCAATTTAAAGAACAAACATTTCAAAATAATTTAGGATTTATGCTTAAAGAAACAGTAAACAAGTTCAAAGATGCTAAAATTAGAATGCAGAGACAGATGTAAGGATCAGAAATAAACACAAAACGAATCTGTCCGGGCTGGCTCATTGGTTCATATCTAACTCAAGTCAGTTGTAACTGAAAGCTACTGGTATCTGCTGGTTAATAGTTTATCATCCATTAACACTTTTACAGGAGGTGAAGCATGTGAAGTTTTCAGTAGCAAAAACAAAAGGCATACTTCTGCCCTGAAGACAGATGAAATACAGTTTAGAGAATATAGTTTATTTTAATGAATTCTAAAACTGGATAGCTGTCATAGGCTTTACAGCATCAGGAACAGATGTGCCCCAATTTGTATCTACTTTTAAAATGATGAAGGATGAAATGTACAAAACTGAAATTAAAAAAAAAATTAAAAACCCACCATTTTTTTTTACCCCAGAAGAAATATATTTTCCTGTCTTTGAAAATATTTTGCATTAACTTTGATGTTACTACTTTTTTTCAGATTCTTTCCAATTCTCTTCTCAGTTACTTTTGTTTTCTTTCTAATGGTTCTGTCTTGTAGGACACACTGTCTTTCTCACACGTTCTTCCCAGCTGTCATTGGCAGTAGAAAAAAAAAAAGTATCGAAATCAATTTTAATCATGAACAATTTTCCATTAACAGAACCACTGCTACTCACTGTAAAAATACTAGAAGAGATGTAGAAAGCTTTCAAACAGAATATTTTGAATTAAGGTGTAATACTGGGAAAATTTTAGAAAGGTTCTTAAATTTATTATAACCCAAATTACATTATTTCCAAATATATTAATGAATGAGCAATTTCTACACATATTGTTGCTAATATAAATTTATTTTAAATTAATTGAACTATGCCGTCACTAAAAAAGGAGGAAGAATAATGTTGCTGATTCAGCATAAATTCCAAATTCACCACTTTTGAGTGTGACAGCTGGGTGGCTTAAACAAAGACATACTATCAAAGTTTTTATAGGCCTCTGAAAGTCACAAAAGTCAGGGAGAGGTTAGTGGCCTCAGAACACAAATTCAACATACAAACAGGCAATGTGAAACGTTTTAATGAAAGAGGGAACAGGAATCCCAATTTAGAAACAGACTGACCAGCAGCTGCCCTCATTGTTTGTTCTCCAGAGACAGACAACGAGTTACCCACTAATCTTCCTGAAAACAAACTGAAATTTACAATGCATACTCTGAAGTTATTTTTGACAGGCCATGCAAATTAAAACTGTACAAGCTATCATCTCCTGCACCCAAGAGCTGTAGGAAGTCAGTGTCAAGCTGGAGGGGGGGGAAGAGGTCTGAGGCTGGAAGTCTGTCATCAGTTTGGGGGCAGGTGCTTAGAGGAGTCTGCTATTACAGCACTCAGAAGTTTACTATAAACAGACAACCACCAGCTTCTTAATTTTTATACTCGCCATCCATACAGCTATTACAGTGCACCCTTATGAGTAGAGCAGCAAAGTAAAAATCTTACACCCAGTTTAGCCTGTTTTTGAAGAGTCTGTGGAGGGATAGCTCTCTGAACATCTACCAAAATCACTTCAGAGTATTTAATTTACTGACTGGAGCAATACCTGAGAGGCATAAAAAGCAGTAATAACTAGACATTTCCATCCAGAAAGCACTCTGCACCTTCAACAATAATGGCAGTGCCATTACCATAAATATTTCAGATTGCTCAGTCTCCCTATATTCCCCAACACAAACAGAACAACACTTAGGCAAATGTCTGGGACACTGTGTAAGAAATTGCATTTTAGCAAAGAACCATACCAAAACTCATAAAAAATACTGCATAGTGGACACCTTAAACGGTCATTTTATGTGTTTTTGGTAACAAATCATTACCTCCTTTGTAAGAATTATGTAAAGAAGAAACTAACAAGAAAAACAACCAAACCAAACCAAAACAAAAAAAAATCCCAAACCTTGGAACCTTCATATGCTTTCCTCTTGTAGTAGACAATGTCAGTGGTTCTAAAATCTCACTTTCCAGGTAAAATAATGTACTGCTTTCATAGCTTAGTGCTTTTAACAAACATGCATAAGACAATGTCAAGTGTACACACAAAAAATAATGCATGTCCAAGGGTACAACTTCTAATAACAGTTTATACTATATAGCTCTTCTGAGTTCCTTTTCTCAAGTACTCCAATAAATACAAAATATAAATCATTACACCTGAATATGCAAACTGCATATTACAATTAAAGTAAGAAGTATCAGGTACATGATCTTTCCTGAAAAATTAGCTCAGAACCAATACTTTAAGGAAGTAAAAAAATCCTGGCTTAAAACTTTAAAAAAAAAATTGCTGCATGCTGTAGGTACTACATGAACAAAGGTCTGATAAGTGTGATAGCCATAAAGAAGTCCATATATGTTGACAGAAAATGAGCAGAAGACTTACATATTGTCACTCTTCCTACATCAAGCTGTGGAACAGTAAAACTTAGGGTTTATGAGTTTGTATAAATTTAAATATATATGCATATTTACATATAAAATGTAAAATCCAATAGGGAAATCTGAAGGTGATATTCAAACTGAATATCCAGAAAAGAAACAGAAGAAAAGATTTCACATAAAAATGAGTCTATTTTAGACACCACAGCTTGTTGGTATAAGGGCTATGAAATACACTGCAAACCAGAACTATATAACCAATCTACTTTTACTTTGGTAGTAAATAAACAATCTCCAACAAACGAGAGGCACAAGACTAGAAAATCAGATACTGCAGGAATGGTTCCACTACCAGATCAACTCAACAGACAAGTCTAACATTCCCCTACCACTGGTGGCACACCATACAGTTTAGTCACATAGAAAGGATACTTCCCTCATTGTATTTAATGTGCTTCAGTTATACATAAATAAATAACACACACAAACTAGCTTTGTCTGACATGAAATGTATCGAAGCAGACCAATTGATTCCCTGGAGAAAAACAACAACACATTTACAAAAAGTTACTGCCAACCAAATAACAGACCAGCTAGCAACTAGTCCAAACTGGGACGGGAGCAAACAAAGTGGGCAGAAGAAAAAGGGCTGCCAAGTGGAAAGTTTGCACCACCGAATCCTACAGATCACCATCACTGATCCATCTTCAGTATTTAAAACAAGGATTAAAAAAAATGTATTTCATATAAAAAACTGAACCACTGCTCTAATGTGAAGTTCAAACTGTGCATCTAACAAGGTAAACAAGCTTCACAAACAATGTTGTATCTTATATGTCTCCCTTCTTCATTTAAAGAAACCCAAACAAACACACTTGTTCATTCATTTGAAAGATAATCTTATGGGAAAGCAGAAATAGCCTAATTTTGAGAACTGCTCTTCCCTAACACCTGAATTTCCCAGGTGCACACCAACACACTGTACTCACCAGAATTTTACTGACCAACTTCTTTGAAGCTACTAAAAAACCCTCCAAAACATTGCAGAGATGGAAGGGTGCCCTCCCAAGTAAAGATAACATATTAAACTACTCGAGTAGAACAAGCTAATTTTGAAAATGTTTTACATTGCTAAGTATCAACAGTAAGGGAATTATATTGTTTAATCTAAATTTGGTTAAGAACAGCTTACACTCAGACAAGACCTTGAAAGGTAAACACAAGTTCCCATCTTTTACTTCACAAAAATTCACTTTTCATCACTGTATACACATCTATGCCGCTCATAACAAACAAATTCCACCACATTTGTCTTTTTTCTAATTATACTGCATATCATCCTTAAAAGTGGACCAAACTAGGATTAAACACACTTTAGGTAGGAATTTGCCTCCTTAAGTTTTCATGATATAAAAGCCAAAATATCAAGGTATCCATCTCCAAAAGGTTGCTCTCCCTGTCCACTACAAACAGTCCAGACATGCAAACTCAGGAACTTAAATATAGAAAAAGGTGAGTCAAGCCCTAAGAGACTCCATGCTCTCAACCACCAGTACTTTAAGTTCCTGCTTCTTCCCTTTGAAAGAAAAAAAAAATTAGTTCAAATTGGTATTTCTCTTCAGGTTTCATATCTTCTTCAGTTTGGGCTGACACACAACACTCGACAGAGAAATTTCTCAAAAGTATTTTCACCTGGAACATTACTTTTATTTAAGCATAAACTTGGCAGAGGAAAGAAAGGCATGGTGTTAGTTGCCTCATTTTGTGGGAGAGTTTTTCACGATTCTTATTCCTGAAATGTTAGCACTAGTTGGGTTCCAGACTATTTGATTATTTGCATTGCAAAAGGCACTTCTGGGCATCTCTGGGCTATTTATAGGACTTAACAAATTACTTATCTCCAGAAGTATATGTGAGTGTCAAAGCCTACTCTATAACATCTATAATACCTAACTCTATAATTCTGTGTTAAATTCACGACATCAGACAAAGAATAATGAATTTCTTTCTGCAACTAGTTAAATATCTAAATTAGACTCAGACAAAAGAAACAAGTGACAGGTAAACACTGACCATTTACCTCAAGACTGATTTTAAATACTGAAGATAGAAAAGCAGAAATGTGAACTTTCAATTTTCACGTGTTCAGACTTCTTCAATACACTCTCACTTTCCTGACCTCTCTGAAAGATAAAAGAAAATACTTGTTTCAATCCATTTTTTCTAGCCTAGTGAGAAAAAGAACCTTATGGGAAAGAACCTGTTGCTGCTTAATCCACAATAAACATTATGCTACTGAAATTCACCTCAGCAGTGGATAACAGGAAAAGCAAGAGAAGAAAGCTGAGTCACACCTGGTCATTTTCTCTCTAGAACACCAGCTATAACAATAACAAGGATTTATTTTGGGACAAGTGTCATTTTGTGGGAGTGAAAAATGAAGTAAGAAATATAGAGACTGAAAACAAAGTCCAAGTCATTTAGCTTTATGACTAAAGCCTCAAAGATGTACAAACGTAATGGTGAATTCAGGTCACCATTACAGTCACAACATTCAGACCATGTTTTCTTTCAAAACTTGTGGTATTTAAAAACACTGCCAAGTAAAATCATGGATTATTATTTATCATTTTAGTATCAAGAAAAGGTGACAAAAGAGGAAAAAAATGCTCATACATCCCTTAGAATATTTTAAAATAGGGGAAGACCTCGATAGTGAAACAAAAAATAACACTTGGTAAGAAACTGGAGTAATATGAGAACTGCCATCTAAAATTCCCCTGGCCCCACCCCCGGGGGGGGGGGGGAAAAGCCACCAGCATTCTTTGGTGTAAAGAACTGGCTACTCTGTAGCAGAATTTCTTACCTAAACAATACACTGGGAAAATAGTACTGCAGTGTCCTATACAGGAGTCAACCTATGGCATTAGACTACAGTTCTGTACCTACTGTCCTGCTGACACAATGTCATTTGAAATTTATTTGACTAGCAACTTTTGTGTGTGAACATAGAGAAATTAAGTACTTGAAAATACGCTGCACCTCATCTTTCCCATGAACTTTTTTAAATTTTCCCATGCTCATAGAAATGAAAATACTGGTTTGCCCAACTTTTTATTCTGCATTTGTTTAGTGTAAAGCACGTCATGGGAACACTAGTTTAAAGGAATCTTTTTGCATGAAAATACTGTTATTAAAATATTTCAATCAATTGAGTAGATTTACAAAACCAAATTTACATTTATAAAGACTACTATGGAATTCACTGCACTTTGAAAAATGGGCAAGAAACAGATCTCACAGAACAGAGGGCAAGAATAAGTTCGTCATCTTTCTCCTCCTGGTGTTCTCTTCTTTCTCCCTTTCCTATTACCATACATTTCAATTGGGAACATAACATTCCTTCTGCCAACTTCACCTACACAAAAGTGAAGAAGTACCTTCTGGTTTTCCTGTACTACTTATTCTAGTTTACCTGAATTACTTTTTCATTGTGGTATAATTAAAAATTTAATATCTCCATTTCAGGATACGTGTCAGGTGTTCTGGTTACTGGAATAGGAAGGTTGCTCATGCTAAATGCTCACTAAAACCAAGCGTGATTCAGAAATTATGCCACTACTGTTCATAGTCTCCCTCTACCACTGACCGGACCTACAAGAAGTTTGAAATTAGTTCAGATAAGCAGAAGTGGTCCACGAACTTTCAGCAGTTAAATTTCAATGAACATGGTGGTCATGGCATATTAATTTCTGTTTCTGTGCAGTATAGAACTAAATCAATCTTGGCACAGCTGAGTATGTAAATTCACTAAGATGCATACAGTATTTCAGTCTGGCCTGAGCAACAGTTTCTGCGTGTGCTGAGCAAACATCTGTATTTCAATCTCCTTTGAAAGGAAAATTAATTCAAAACAAGATGGGCATGACCAGGCACCTTCAATAGCTCCAGAGCAGGAGTGTTCACCTTTCATATAAGACTAGTTAAAAACTCCATACAATTCAAAGGTTCAAAAACACATCTTCAACCCCTCAGATAGTATCCTTAAAGAAATATTTTTCTTGTTCAACTTCCACTAGTGCCAGAAACCACTATGCACCCCAGTCCTACACCCTCCCCAAACGCATAACTTCCCTTTATCAACTAAATATTAGGGCACTTCCCCCAAAAGCATACCCGTACTCTGGACTCTGCCTTTTAACAAAGGGCCCACAAACACCAAACCAAAGGTTGAGCTCTGGGATATCTGGGGGAGATAAATGTCCTCTGAATCATTATGCTAAATTGTACTTCCCTTTTGCTCTTCCTTCCTTCATAGCAAGTTCTTTGCTAAACCAGGCACAGTATCCCAGCAGAAATCACAGAGAACACATGCAATTCAGCCTGCATTATGGTGATCGGGTTAACAGAGAGCATTTAATCCTCTTAGACTATGAAGGATACTTAAAACAGTAGTTACTATACCCAAAGTAGATATTGCATTCAACTTTTTTTTTTTACATGGCCTTTATTCTGTCCTCCAAGAGAAGTTCCCTAAAGTCATAGATGATCATAACCTCACAGACACCAACATAATTTTTTTACCTTAAATACTACTCATAAACAGCTGTAAGAGCAAGGAGCTCACTGCCCTATTTTGACTCTTTCTGAAGTTGACTGTTTCCAAGGCCCTAACTATTTCTAAGTTTGGGTATATCTATAAGCAACAACGATTCTAGCAAAGAAGATATCAGAACTTCCTGTTATGTAATTTCTGAGCACTCCTCCTCCCCTCCACAAATATCTCAGAGCACACAGCTTTCGAGAACATCAGCAGAAAGAAAATGATTTTTCTTATCAGAGCAGTCAAACTGCAGACAACTCTAAATTACTTTAGTGAAACTGATGACATTAATCTCATCTATTTGTGCAGGGAGATCAAAATGGAAGACAGGATAATACTGACTTAAACCACTGCTAAAAAGAATTATAGATATACTCTTTCAGTACCTGTGATATAAACCTACAGTGTACTTAACTAAATTCAAAAAGGTATAAACCAAGCAAAAAAGAGTTTTTCAAGGTAAACTACACATCTACATATTACCCTGCACTATTCTGCACTGGTTTAACTTGCAGCCCATTTAACTCAGGAATGCAATGTAGCGTGTTAGTAGGTGCACACGGAGCAGCCCAACCTCAGATCTCAGATGCACTACAGGGACATTAGTCTCTGTAGTGCATCTCATAAACTCAGCCACTCAGAGGTAGGTACAAATGTGTTCAGTTTCAGTATCACTTTGAGGCTGCAATATTGCTTCCTGGTCAGGAGTGAGATCCTGTCCCTGTCACAGCCTTCTACTGAGATGCACAGGCATGTCATAAATTCATTTTTAAACCAACTTACAGTAAGACAGATCAGTTTCTTTGACAAGGTGAGGCCTTATGTATTTATTTGTGCACATTTTTATACCCTTCCAGTTTTGCATTTTGTCTTCCTTCTCCCTGCAAAACCACCAATGTCACAGTTCAAAAGAGATGCAAAGAATGGTCATCTTCTCAGACAGAGCTATTTGAGAAAAGAAGAAAAGAAAAAACAATCAAGCTGGAGAAGACAGAAAAGGGAGACTGAGTATTCTGTCAGTGTCCTGACAGGCAGCTATTGCTCCTTTCACATTTTATTCTCTTCTCTCTTTCTTCATATCAAGCAGTCTCACTTAAAGTTTCTCTTTATACCTTGTGGAATCACAGCTTTCTGCTTCCTTCCTTAACCTTGAAGAAACACCTTAAAGAACACTCTAAAAAAGGTGCACTGTTTCCACATTTCTTCACTGGCCTCAGGAATATTTCCATGACTACTATGCTTTCTTTAAAAATTACTATTTTTCTGCAATCCATGTTTCACTTGAAGTCTTAATCATCTGTGATGACAGTTGTATCACCAGCAACTGGTCATGATGTAAGGAACGAGATCAACCACTTCTGGAGAAAAAACATATCACAAAGCTTTCAAGAAGTCTCTTAATAATCTCAAATAACTTCTCAATAAAATGCCCGTCCATGTTTCAAAGGGGAAAAATATATCAAAAAACAACACACTTGAAGAGAAAATAACATGTTCTTCATCGATAACTACGCTCTTGGGCCTTTCCAACTCCATTATTCAAGACCTATTAAAACCATCAACTTCACTAAGAAAGGGTTTGTATCGCACGTTTTTGGCTAAAGAGAGCTTACGGGAAGTTCAGATTTACAGTACTTACTGAAATAAATCTACCCAAAATAATTTCACAGTCCTATAAAGAAAAAAGTGAACAAAACTTCCATGTGGTTGAGCATGCAAGCTTTCAAACCAGGAGGAAAAACGCCTGTAAGTACACGAATGTACATTCAAATGCAATGCACAGATATACGAACACAATGAACATCATCACTGATGTCTGAAATGCCAATTTATTACACACACGCATTTACTCCACAATGCCACTGACTACATGTAGTTTTCAATAAGCGTAGTACATGTCAGATGCGACCTTACCTTCTACCAAAATTCTACACACGCAAAGCATCTTTGCATCAATATTCCAGGCAACAGCGTGTTGGGTGTTTGACATACACTCAGCCGTATTCAGTTAACCTGTTTGATCTCTTCACTGGCCCGACAACTACATTTAAATGATGAATTTTTTATCATGATGTAGGTAAATGAAGTTAAACCAGATAAACCAGGTTTTACACCAAAAGGTCTTTCCGCTTCAGCAGTGGCTGCCCCCGCCTTAGACAGGCCAAACCCGGCTACAGGCTCGCTGTGCTGCAGATCAAAGCCGCGATCCCGGAGCCGATGGCACGGGCACAGTACCTGGAGCAGACAATGCCAAGAGCCTCCCGCAGACCCGCAGCGCGGCTCCCGATCTGCGCGGAGGCTGCGGCGCGTCCCCCTCGGCCGCCCACAGCCACCGCAGGCACCCGAGCTGCCCGACAGCGGCCGGCGGGGGGCGGGCGGCAGAGAAGGGCGCGGACCGGGGAGTGGGGCACACAGGGGAAAAACAAAAAAGCCTAAAAAGAGGCGCTGGGAAAGGAGGCAGCCGGCTGTTGGGGCACCTCCTCCCTCCGGGCACGGCCGCAAACAGGCACCTCAGCAGCTCCTTTGTTCCACCCCTTCTCCTACTCACCCACGGTGGCCAGGGTCTCCAGGTCCTCCAGCTTGTAAGCGGCGGGCTCGAGCGCGGCGGGCGAGCCGGGACCGGCGGGGCTGGGGGCCGGCGCGGCGGGCGGGGGCGCGGCCACCCCCGCCGCCGCCTCGCCGCCGCTCTTCGCCCCCATTTTGGCCTTGGCGGCGCTGAAGGCGTCCATGGGGCCGGGCGGGCGCCCCGCGGCCGCTCAGCGCATGGAGGAGGGCGAAAGGAAGGGGGAGGAGAGGGAGCGGCGGACACGCAAAGTTTCTGTCTTCAGCAGAAGGGGTGGCTGCTCCCGGGGGCTGGAGCCCGCTGCCGCCTCTGAGGGGGCACGGAGCCCTTCAGCATCGCGGTCGCAGCCGCCGCGCCGCCCGCCGGTGCCCGCAGCAGGGACCGCCGCGCAGACAATGGCGAGGGTGCGCCCAGCTGTGCCGCGCCGCGCTGTGCCGAGCCGAGCCCAGGCGAGCCGCGCCACACGCGGGGCGGGGGGGCGGGGTTTGCCGCTGCCGCTCCGTCCCGCTGAGGGCTGGTGGAGCGGGGAGGGGCCGCGGCGAAGCGCGGCCGCAGCGCACAGCGGGAGAGCGGTGATCGCCCCTCGCCGCGGGCGCGGCCCCTGGATAGGCGGCAGCGCCGGTGCTCTCCGCTCGTCCTTCCACACCCCTGCGTCCCGCCCGAGGGGCGGCGCGGCGGGGCTGCGAGGGAAGGGGGTGGAGGCGAGCGTGCCCCCGCGCTCCCTCATTGCTCCCAAGTGAAGGGGAGGATCCCGTCCGCTTCCCGCAGAAAGTTAAAAATGAACGATGGAGCCCCTACGAAGCGACCTCTGGGGCCACCCGGCTGCACAGTAACACCTCTGGGAAGGGCCGGTCGTTCCCCACGCGTGGGAGCTGAGTAACGCGGCTGTTCGGGTGTCAGCGAGTGTCCCTCACCCGCACGTCTTCTAATAGGGCTTCTCACGCCTTGTTTAACTCTCCGTTTTCTCGCAGGTGTTCATACTGCACCGACCGCAGCCCACACCCGCCCCCCGCCCCATCCTGCGGGATATCCCTGTGGCTGGGGATGGCTGGCGGGTGTGCTGAGCTGCTCGGCTGAGCCGAGGAGGCGCCCACCGCATGTAGCAGCAGCAGCCGCCGAGTACCGAATTTAGCTCCTTCCTCAGCGGCCAAGAAGCTGTTGACGATTACGCTGGAAGACAGGGAAAATTGGTGTGTGAGCCAAGTCACTGCGAAGCGTAGGTGTCAAAATTGGGAAGGAAATCCTAATTTTTTCCACGCCTTATTCTGCCTCAGTTTTACCCCGTTCATAACTCCCACCCTATGCTCCAGTAAGCAGGATATCTGCATAGCTGATGTGTAAATCAAGTCACACGGCTGGCTTTTGGCATCTCCTTTTTATTAAATGTGACAACATGGGAATATAATGCCTATTAGTTTCTATGTGGAGTAGGTTCAATAATATGGGGAAATAATTGTGTGTATGCAAAAAATGAATACAAATATATGTTATTTTTAAGAATTGCAAATTCATGCACATCTATCATGAATTTTAAGACATTCTTACAGTGTCATTTGTAGTCATGATACTTAGAGGATATAACATGCATTTTTATCTTGTAGCTTGTTTACATGAAGGGTTATGAGTAATTTGGAAAAACGTTAGGTCATCTCTGTTTCCTGTCAGCCTGTGAAGAGTCACCAGTCAAGGAGGATGACATCACTTTTGCTACAGAATTTCAAATTTCATTTGTGAACTCTCTGGAATGCAAGTTTTGCACTTCTATTTTGCTTGACTACTTCACTTAATTTCTTTTTGTGCTTCTTTTTGTGCTGTGAGGGTGACTAAGCACTGGAACAGATTACTCAGGGAGGTTGTGGAGCCTCCCTCCCTGGAGATATTCAAGAACCACCTGTATGCAATTCTGTGCAATGTGCATTAGGATGACCCTGCTAAAGCAGGGAGGCTGGACCAGATGACCTACTGTGGTCCTTTCCAACCTGTGATTCCATTCTTTGACTGTGTTTTGTACATTGTATGCGAGAACTACCATGATTCAGGCCTTGAATGGAGTATTTTAAAGATTCCTTAAATGGAAACTGTAAATGTTCTGTTAAGCTATAAATTTAATTCCTGTTTGGTCAAAAGATGAGCAAGCCAACAAAGCTCTCTTAACAATAACAGAAAATTTGTTTAAGATAACAATTTGAAAAATAAACATTTATACATTGAAGAAATCTCACTGTATATAAAAATGTAACTTTGGTTTTTTTAGCCAATTGAGAAAAAAGGTGTAAACTGATTGCGATCATTATTTCCAAGAGAAAGTACCTTAACTTCAGTCTATCCAAGAAAATTGATATTTAATCTTCCTGAAACATTTTTTTTTAATTAAAAACTAAGAAATCATTCACTGCTCAGATGTTAAAAAGGACATAAAGTACTTTACAGAAGGTAAATTACTTTCAACTTATATTTCCATTTATCAAACTACAAACTTTACTTGATGATTAAATTACTTCCATTCAGGAACTTAAAACTTTTTTTTTTTTTCAGGAGCCTCCTACTGCCATGCTTCAACACTTGGTGGCCTGTACAACAACACATATTCAAAAATACTATGATTCAGTAAGGTTGCTAAGCACAGGATTAGTTCCATTTGATGCAGTGTTTTAAGATTAAAATTAGCTTACTTCCTTGGCATCCAAAGCATTCGCTAGTTGTAGTTGTAGCAATATAATTGCAATGTTTATATTTAGAATGTCAACATACTATTAGTGTGCTTTGCCACCTCTGTATAACCTACTTAGAATTTATCTTGCAGATACTGATTATAATTCACAGTACTTCAGGGAAAGAAAATACCATTCTTTCTACATACAGCAAGATTGAGAATCAAAGCTCCTAACTTCAGAAATTGCAAGTGAAAGTAGAGATGACCACTGGGTTGCAATAGTGGATATGAAACATAGTTTCTTGCCCAATTTGGACATAATTCATAAGCAAGTCTGCAGCCCTGTGCTCCTTTTTTCTTTCAGTTTTCCCACTATTCTAACTTAAAATGTGAACTTTTGGTCACAGGTACTTTTTGAATAATCTTAGCCTTTCCCTTGCTCTTGATAATTCATAGTTCTCAATTTTTTCACTTTTTCCTCACATGCATTAGGTACCTACAGCTAGGTTCCTGTATCTTAGAGGTTACTGCCTTATGTTTCCATTCCTTTCCCTTACAGGTGCTTACACCAAAGGTTAACTCTATTTTCATTTTCCCTCAAAAGTATCAGATGTTACAGATGATCCTTTCCAAAGACAGCAAATGCCTTTCTAAATAAAAAACAAAAATCCAGAGAACAGTAGTTTAAATCGTTTTCTCAGTAGTCATGACTTTAGATGAGGGTTTATTCTTACATTTCATCTGCAAAAAATATTCAGTGTACTTATATTCCTTTATAAGCTCAGAATTTTGAGGATCCAAAAGGGTCCCAGGTGTCAATTTGGTTACTTCCTGCTGCCTTTTATGTGTGTAGGTTTGCCAAACTTCAGCATGTGTAGCCACACCAATAGTTCAATGATTATTTAGGTCCTAAATTGCTAACCTTCCTTCCATTCCTTCCTTTTTGTTGGTTTGTTGGTTTTTTATTTCCTCTCAAGAAACCTTTAGTAAACTAATGGAAAGGATTACAAACATTTTACCTTTCAATGAATTGGTATAACAGATCATTTCTCTGTAATTTTGAGGGGACACTGTGGTACACATACCGTGCAAATGGAATGTGATTAAAGCACCCAACTCTCTGGGAAAAGAATCAGTCATTTAAATGTCTCCATGACTGCAGACAAAAGAGTCTTTCCTGTGGTCTGAGCAGGTTTGCGTTTGTCTACCTGAAAGCCTACTTCTTTCTGCCCTGCAAATATATGATTTTCCTTACAAATCTTGTTAAAGCCTATCTTTACTATCACTGTAATAGTAAAACTACTGCAACAAGTTTGCTACAGAACCTGTTAAGACCTGTAGGGAGGAAATGGAGAAGTCCTTCAATGGTGGTTGTTACTAATGAATAGGTCTGTATCGTCTCCTTTAGTCACATTACTTACAGTGCCTAAAAACGTGGGACTGCACTGAGAAGGAAGAATAACTAGTACAGATAATTAGTACTGGTATATGTTTTTCATCTTCTGTTTTGTTTTGCTAAAGAAGCTCATGATCGGGCAAGCCCTATGAATTAAACCAGCACCCTTTCGTGCAAGAAATCCTGGCCTGTGACAAAGGAAGGGGGAAATTGTTCCACCCATCTGAAGCAGTTCCTTCATATTATGGAAATAAAACCATTTGTTTAATGAACAATCACACATCATGTGAATATATCTACACATTTATATAGCAACTATCACACTTTTATTTGAATATGAGTATGTTTAACATTTCTTTTAAAAGCATTTAAATTTTGATGAGTATAGCGGCTGAATCCAAATAAGAATTTAAACACCAAGAATATAACGTAGTTGCCTACATCCAAAACTGTGATTCTGTTGAGTCTTACTGAGTTGACGCCTCGCTTCGGAAATGCGTCGATGTAGCCAGTTCAAACATTGAAATGCTGTTACTAGGGTGTCTAGACTTCTGCTCAGTCTGAGCAAGTTTGTGTCTAGCTTCTGCCAAAACTAGATTGTGATCTGGAAATAAGATGTTACTTTGCCTACTTTTGCTGAGGAACTTGTTCTGTTAAGCATTCTGAAAGTATATCTCACATATATGCAAAACTTCTCCCCTCACAAAAGTAAGTCATGGACAACTTTTCAGAAAAAAATATGTTAGAGGAATGCTGTGTTATCCTATAGGAGACCCTGAAACAACACTATACTGGATAAGCTTTCTGAAGGCAGATAGTGATATTTTCTTCAGTTCAAACAGAATAAAGTGGCAATGCACTAGGACATATTTTTGTTCATTCTTTTCTCCAAACTACTTGTTATGTACATTGACACTAACACATCTCATTTTGAATATCAAGATAGCATGCAGGTTAGAGCAGTCACCCAGCCAATGGGATATCCAGAATTTTTGATCTTGATTGTATGGAAGGAATTCTCATTCTAGCCTCCCTTCTTTAAATTACTGAAGGCAGTTGCAGGACATATTCTCCCATGCTGTGCATTCTTACTTCACAAATGCTCCATTTTTACTGTGCCCAGAAAATGAAGTGTTTGCTACGTTGCTCTCTAGAATGCTGCAAAAGTTGTATAAATTAAATAATAGTATGAGTCATAATACATAAAATTTATGGTATGCAACTATAGTGTGTTTTTACAACTTTTAAAAATTTTACCGTGCTTCTGCAAAGAGTAGTGTAAAATAATGAATTCCACAAATTATTAAATTAATTTGAGTTTTATCAATATTTTTGGTAGCAAGACACGCCTTATTTGAACTGTGTGCAATTCAGTGTAGTCAAACAGAATAATAAACCCCATCTGTTGCTACCAACTTCATAGAACTAAGCTATCTCAACAAGGAGTTCTCAGTCAGAAAAATGTAAAATTTCTGTGACAAAATTTCTCCCCCTGTATTTAGAATATTTAAGACTTTTAAAGTGAAATTGTCTATGTCTCTTTTAAGGCACACTCATCTAATGCATTAACAAAATAAATCTGTTAATTCAAGATTTTTAAATTCTATTTGGTTTCATGTTGATGTCTTCATGTTCAAGACTAAGGATTTGCCAAGAAAAAAAAAACCAGCTAAAATCTTCCTTTAGTCAAAGGCATCAAAGTGAGAATGATACCAGGCTTAAGAGTCCATTCTAACTTCATTGATTTAGTGTCAAGTTTTCCACGTCCTAATTTATGTGGGCTTCAGTCTTAGAAAGGTGTGGTTCATTTTAACCTGATCCAAATTCAGGCTGTTACAGTTCTGTTGTCCTCCTCCCTCTCTCCCATCAGCAGTCCCACCCACGCCCTTGCTTTTGCATTTGACATTCAGGTAGCTTCCTGGTGAGCCAGTTCAGGAATTAGTTCAGGGATTTATTTATTAGATAAAGTTATTAGAGTTTCTAGCCAAATCACTTCCCCAAACCCTTACCATGTACAAGGTTTTAGGGCATTTAATGCCCTAATCACTTAGCCGTGGGGAATTCTGAGCCAGACTGCATTTCCATCAAGCTGGTTCAGCTTTATCCACCACTTGCTTTTGCTTATGCCTTTGGTGTCTATCCCATTGTCTCTTGAAAATAAAAAATCAGCACTTTGAATACTTCATGGATGTACATGGTTGCAGCCGAGGTTGGTGTTTCCCATTAACGGTTTTTAATGAGACCTTCATTCAGAAGTCTTTTCCAGCTGAAATGATTCTATGTTCTGGATGCATAAATCACAGTGGCGTTGAGGCTGGCCATAAAACCAGAGGAATGAGGTGGACACCTTGTTTAGATTGTAAGGATTTGTAGTATTCTGGATTCCTTTCTTTCCCTAGCTCTATCAGAAAATATGCAGTTAAATTTAACTCAAGTTGGCTCCAGGGAAGAGGCTGGCACTCTTTCTTACCTCTGAAGCACTTAAAATCAGCTAAGCAAAATCCGACCCTTTTTTACTTTAATTTTAAGCAAATCTCTACAAATCTTTGCAGTCTAAAACAAAGATGACATCACATCCCCCAAAGTTTTAGAGATAGTAAAGATGTTTTATAAATGTTTATATGCATGGCTAAATGTAAGCAAATCTTGTGTTTTGGTTTTTTTTATTGAAAGCAAAATGCTTGCATGCATGATAGCTACATCTTTAAAATTGGGATGGAACTGTGAAAAGAAAGGACATTATCAGTTGAATCCAGCAACATTAATTATGCCTTTATTACCCGTAACTGATATCTTCTGCTGTGAAGTAATATATTCTTAATCTTCTCTTAGTGTAATTAAAATATTATAAATTCTTTAAATTAATTCTACAATGTCACAATTACAACTTTAACACTTCAAGCTGACCTAATTTATACTTTTATCTCTTACTATAAAATAAAATTCTTATAGAAACATGAGCTAAAGCAGATGGAAAAGTCTTCAAAATACTTCTACTGATACTCTTACAATCTGATTACTATTGAAGGTGAAGAAATAGATTTTAAATTTCTTAGAATTTTTGTACTTTTACATATGAAATGATATTTATGTATGATATTCAAAGTCTTTTTCTGCTAAACAAATATGTACTTTCCCGAACAAATATGAAGTGATTCATTCTTCTGTTTACAGTTCAGTTCATGAACTGTTCAGTACACGAGAGTCGTTGCAGACTCGTTAAGCAAAAGTATTGAAGCACTTACTTTATTTCTGTTAGTTTTAAGCAAGTGCCTACATTCTGTTAAAGCCAATGGAGTTAGTCACAAGGTGCAATATTTCAGTGGCTTCAGTTACATGAGTTTGCGTGAATACCTAAAGTCATGCATTCACTTATGTGCTTTTATGAACGAGAGCATAAACTGAAAACATGACAGCAATGAAACTGAGAAGGAATCAAATTTCAAATATAAAATGAAAATACATTTTTCTTAAGCATCTTGCTCATTTAATTATGAACTTCGGAAAAAAAAAAAAGTTGCACTGTGGCTTTTAGGAAGAGCCAAGTTAATATATGATCATTATAGGTTATATCCAAACATATATACTTGGGTATATATACTAAAAAGCTGGTCAAAATAGCTCCTGAAGGAGAAGAAGGATAGTTTATTATCAAGGGCTTTTACATGTGAATTCATTTATTGCTATCACATTTTTTTCTACTTTACAGTGCATTTTATTTTTTTTCATCGTATATTGCTTAGATGTAGTATAAAATCTGTGAAGTAGTCAACACAAATATAGAATGAAGTGAATGTTGGGCAATACAGAATACGAATGTGGCTGAGTTCAGCAAAGTATGAGCAGTCCAATAGTTCATTGATCTTGCAAAATAACTAATTACGTAACTCCCCTACTATACTTAGCAGCCGATCTCTGGCCTTTGAGTCAACTTTGTATGTATTGAAAGGCAATGGATCATTTCTCTAGCTGGAGAGGATCACTCATTCATAGTTCTGTTAAGGATGAAAACTTTTAGAAAGCCAAGTTTGGTACACAGTCATTCTTCTATCCAGGTTTCAGACACTGATGTAATTTTACAAATTCTGGACAGATGAAATTAGGATTACTTAACTAAATTTAAAATCCAACAGTTCAAATTCAAGCTAATAGCATTTCAGGGGATAGGTTACTGCATTCAACTGGTGCACTGTCAAAGCAGTTCCCTGAAAGTCAGAGGAGAACGAAGAAGACAGTGGCTTGAATCAGAGGAAAAATTCATTTAGGAAGAAGAGATGCTTTAAATCATCTCAAAATAATTGCAAGCATTCTTTTCCACCTTTGAGCATAGTATATGTAGGGATCAGATCTTATCCGTCATGAGATAGAGAGGTTATTCTCATCATTAACAAATTCACTGTATCAAAGTTTATACCCAGTGTTTTGTAAAATTTCTCGACATGTTTACCTATTTTTGTCATGATTATTTTTCATCATTCATTCATCTACTTCTCATAGGCATAGAGATATTTCTGTGATGACAGAGACTATTAGGTATAATCTACATACACTTCAGATTGGTTGGTTTGTTTGCTGGGATTAATTAGTAATGGCATACTCCAAGTATTGAAAAAATGGTTTCTTAGACACTGATTCAAACCTAGTGAAAATTAACATGAATCTTGCACTTTCTGATGTCCAAGAGTTGTAGATAATATATAAAAAAATTATGTATTTATTTTGTAAAATAATAAATAATTTTGTGGAATTTCGGATTAGAGGAGAAGGATTTTGTTGATGTTTCCCTCCATTTTAGTAAATTTCTCAAGAAGTATTTTGTGTTTATTTGCATTTCCTATGACGTTTATATGTATATATGAAAGAATATGACAATTTTCATTTTTATTAACAACCACTGTGATTATTGTAATTTGGAATTCAATTTTAAACATTAGCATTTCAACATGTGAAGTATTTTCCTTGCCATTAATATAGGCAATTCTTATAATACTTTAAGTTTGTCTGAAATGTTGTGAATGTCTTTTTGCATGTATGTGGACATTCCTCTTGTGCAGAAGGCTCTCACTGGTTGTGTAGCTTTTTTCCCTGTTTTGTAGTATTTGCAGGGAAAGGAAACTGCAGGTAGAAAAGATGGTTAGGAGATTTTGCTGGAACTGCAGGTAACCTTTTGTAGCTGCTGCTCTCCTTTATAAATGTCAGAGGCAATCCTGCTCATGTTGAAAACAAGAGGTTTTGCTGTTGGTTTCACTGGGCTCACCATTGGGGACTGGAGTTAACTGATAATCAAGCACAACACAGAGCAAGAGAGTCGTTAGTTGTCTCATTCTCTCTCAAAAGTTTTCTGTTGGAATGAATTGTGAGGTTTTGTTTTCAGTCATGGCTTGTCTCTTTACAGTCCTCAGCTGCTCCAAATGGGTTTCACAAGGCAAACACTTGGGTCCACTGCCTCTGTTGAATATCCTGCTTCTGTCTCTCTAGCCTTGCTTGAGAAGGGAACACAGCAATTCCCTAGAACCCCTATTCCTTCTGATCTGATACTGAAATACTGCAATACTGCTCTCAGATGTGCCTGTGCATGTCTGCAACTTATTAACTAGAAATAGGAGGGGAAAAGGGTGGGAGAGGACGAGAACCATAATAATATTCTTTCTGCACTTATTTCAGAATGATTTTTTTATTATTTAATCAAATTATTTTCATTTTGAACTGTTCTATTTTCATTCTGTCTCTTTCCTGTATATGTGTCATGAAAGCCACACAGACACATGCAATTTATTTTACTAAAAAAACTCTGACTATATATTTTTTATTTAAAAAAATTGACTCTGTTTTTAACTTGTGCTGTGTTTAACTACTTGATAGGTTCTGTGACATGAGGATAAGGGTTTGTTCTGCGTTTGATTACTCCTTTGTGCCTGTTATTCTTCAGATACTTTACTGCCTTAACTGCTTTATCAGTGGTGCTGCTTTCACGTTATAAGAAACTGTCCTCCTCATGTTTATGTACTGTGGTTTCTTATCTGCTTCTGTTTTTACACACTCTTTCATCAGACAGCCAAACAGTCTCCTTGCTTAGAACAAGGATGACGCTTATACAGCTGCAAAGGTTACTACTCAAAACCTAATAGAAAACTCTGCCAGATGGCTTCACTTTTTTCACATTCTCCATTAAAAAGCATATCCAAATTCATTATAGGAAAGTATGTGAAAAGTGAAAAATGTAAATAATAAGTAATAGTAAACATATAGGCCAAGGAGACAGAGTGTTTTGTGTTGGAAAAACCAGTGCCATGTAGGGTGGGCAGAGTAGTAGGAGTCAGGGCAGCACTTCCAGGTGGCCCAGCTAAGGAGGAAGTCTGCTGAGGATTTCTGAGCCCTGGAAAAAGCCTTTTGAAGGAGAGTGTTGGTAGGGTTTCCTTTTTCAGCTTCCTTCTGAATGTCTATTGAGGGTAACAGCAGCTTTACATTTCACTGGGGCCTGAGAAGACCAGTCCATAGAAACTACTGAGGAGAGAAATTGGATTTGAACATACCATGGTTCATTACATGACTTTCCTGTCCATTTCAAAGCCCGTAGGTGAAATGGGCAATAAATGCACATGTGATAGCACATATGCATCACATATGCATCTGATTCTAAAATTAATGGGAGAAAGATGAAGTTCCTTAGCAATGATTTAGCTGGGTTCATTGATTGTTTTTACTATCTGCATTCGAGCAGCTGGAACTTGGGGAATACTGAAAAGAAGAAAATTACTGTAATTCGGAAAAAAATGTAGGTAAGGGGATACAGAGATTTCACAAAGAAATAGTGGTGAAGAGACAGAAGTGCTTTCCTAAAAATGCAGAGGTACAAGTTTTAAGGTACAGGTGACTAGGGGAGCACTTGGTGAGGTGTTTCTTAATGAGAATATGCCCTTTAGGCTGGACAGCTGACCACCTTTTGTGGTGTAATTTTCATCCGTAATTGCTCTGTTAGTGGTGATATCTGACTGTGTTAACCTATTCCCCCAGTGCATTTCACATAGGAAGAGTGAGGATCTTAATGAAGGGACGTGCATGAGGCTTTCAGAAGTTAAGAATTTAAAAGCTGAAAATGTAAAAATCATATTGTTATGATGCTACAGATAGAAGAGTATCAAGTCTAAATTGGAAGATGGAGACATCAAACATTTCTACAGATTTATTCAGTACTCTTCTACTCTGTTATTTGGGATGGAGTAACTTTTACATAACCATTGGTAGATTTTCCATTCACTATAAATATTCACGATCTTTAAAAGTGTAGTGTGCTGTTCTTCTAAAAGTCATTTTTGCTATTTGATGGAAAAAGATAAGCCCAAAGACGACTTGTGCATTTGAGAAGAAATGTGAGAATACTTGGTGATATTATTTCTGAGATTCAATGAGAAGTGGTTTTCACTAGCTGAATTCAAAAACACTAATAACATTTATTTGGCAATATTACAAGTAGTACATATCTTAATCTCATTACGTCATAGATTATTTTAAATTCTTAAAAATCAGTAGTTATTTGCTGAACATAACATGACAACTTTGATATTTGTTCAAAGTTTTTTTGACAGAAAGGTTTTAACTTTAGATAAGGTATCAAAGTTTGACAATTTATTCTCCCCAGCCACATTCAGGGATTTTGAGAAAAATAAAATCTTTAATTAATTTTAATGGAATCAGATGGCAACTTGAAGCTTTTATTGGATAAGTCCATCGAAATTTCTTAGTTTGGTCTTGTTTTATGAAAGCAATTATGTGTGTGTTTCGGTTTAAGCTTGTTTATGATTTGAAATCAGTAGGAACAAAAGAAACGTTTAAGTGCTTTGTTGACTAACAGAAAATTAAGCACATACTTAACAGAAACTGCTTTACTAGATTGAAACTCTTCTAATTTATACATTTTCTCCAGTTTGATGAGAGTAGAATGAAGTAAGAAAACAAAAAATACCCTTTGATCTAACTGAACCATATAAAATACAGGCATGGCTCTGTAGGAACCTATTGTAACAAATCAGGCCAATTCAGCAGAATGAAGCTTCAAACTGCATATTCTTATTACATGTAACACTAATTTCACTGGGTGTGAAATTGTTTTTTGCTAATGCAAAAAGCATGAAATAAGCACTGAGCAAGGAATACCTCGTAGAAATAAAGTACCACACTGATGATTTCTGACAGTGGGTAATGATTTAAGAGAGGGAAAAGGTGTTCTTTTGACACAGGCTAGCTGCAAACTAAAAAAGAAATAACTTTCCAGTATTTCTTTAGCACCCTAATTTATTCTTTTCTGAAGAGGCACTAAATTTTTATTTCACAAAGCAGTAAAAGTATTGAAACTGAAAATATGAATGCAAAGGAAATATGATATTAGAAATGTAAATTTTTGTGGTTTTATACATTTGCTGAAAATATGAATTAATTTCTTGCCAAATGAACCTTAAAGTGCAGTGCAGAAATAAAAGACTAGCAAATGATACATTATTGACACATGTAAACATGCACATGTCTGTGCTAAGGCCTTCCAAGTAATTAAAATTATTTCTTTTAGTTCACACATGTTAATATAATGTAAGGGCCTAGGTTCCCCCTTATTACAGAAATAACGTAAGTTTTCAGTGGAAGTGGTTATTCATTAGGTATTTCAAACTAAAAGAGAAATGATAAAAATATCCTGAAAAGATTATTCTTTGCATGAGATGAAGATCTGCCTCAGTTCTGAGAAGTGTTTCTGCTGAAGCTGTGACAATCAGTCAAGGCCATGAGAATACCTACTCTGTAGTGCAGCCTGGTAAGGTCTAAGGAGGGGATTATTTCTAGATGGGGAAAACTATATGACCTCTAAAGCCCTTCAAGGCCTCTTACCACAGAAAGATTTCTGGTGATTTCTGTCTGCTTTATATGTGGCTCCAAAAAACAAATTATTAGCTTACAATTTTATTCTTTGGATTTTGCTTTTGTAAAATGTAAACATGAACATGAAGTAGTATACCACTTATTTCAGTCTAATTCAGTATTCCTGTTCTTGTCTAAGTGTATGTTAGTGAAAATCAAACATTTTCTAAGTGGTTCATTTACTGAACTCAAGGAACTTTAAAACTAGATTAGAATCATGATTTATATTGCCATGTTTTAATTTGAAACAAAATCTTTCAAATTTAAACAAAACATTGCTTAAGGGTCTAATATTTTTCTTCTGAAGACACATTTGTTAATTACTTCAGTGTCTCTTTGAGTTATACTTTGCACTTTCTCAAAAGCATATAATGACAATGTAAAATGCCATGCTGTATCTTTGCTTCTCTTTTAGAAATCTCATAGAAAATTGAATTTATTCACTGTTTGAATTTTGAAAACAGGCACATTTATTCAATATAGCAAACAGTTTTCTGAAAAAAATTCCTTTTCCATGAGTGCAGGGGAATTACCTGGTTTTGATTTTCCCTCTGCAAAATTCTCTTTGTTTCTCCCTGAAGGACTTAACCATTTCTGAGGCATAAAAAGAAGAAAGAATGAGTGCTGCTAACTACACTAAGGTAATATTGAAACCAGAGTTGCAAAGCCCAGTGCACTGAGTGAGGAACTAATAATCATCCATGAGAGAGCGTAGGTGAAAGAAGGCAAGGGCAAGAGTGGTGTGGGCAAAGGTGAGAATTTACCTTTGATATTCAAAATAGTGGTATACAAGATCAAGATTGAAATGCAGGTTCCTTATCACCTCAGGCATTGGGGTAAAATGAGATTCTGGCCAAGTCAGCAGTCCTCAGCTGATTGTTTCTTTTTCCCTCGGTCCCTTGCACTTGTCCCCTCTGTTGTGCAACCACCCAGTGAACAGTCCTGGCAAAGATGATGTCACAGAATGAGAGGGCTTTCTCCAGCCTCACCAGTTCCTTGATTTGGGTCACTACACAGTTACAAAAATAGCTTTCCCAGAAAAATGAAAGAAGTGATCAGGAAAAGAGGAGGTATGGGAACCCACATAAAATAATGACCTCACAGAAGTATTTTTATCAAACTATGTCTTGCCATTGACTTGCTACAGAATATAGTAGTCAGAACACTTCTGTTTCCTCCTGAATCTAGATATAATATAAAACTGCTTTATAAGATCACTATTCTTAAAAACAGAACATTTGCTTATCTTCAGTTAATTATGAAATTGTTTTTTGTACCTAAGAAATAATCTGCTTCATCAAAATTAATAAGAATAGTCAGAAAAGACACAAAGATAGTGAAACCTGTCTTTAGTGGTTTCTAGCATTCTTAAGACTGCATTCACAGTTGAATTGTAAACTGTAGTCCTTGACAATAAACTCCATGGGTTTAATCCAAGTGATTTCTTTTGTATTCTTATTTCTTTTGCATTCCTATAGCACATTAACTACCTTTTATAACATTAACATGTCTTTTGCTGTTGTCTTTTTTTTCTTCTTCTTTTAGCCTTATTGTCACAAGTATTTGGGAAGAACTAAATCTTCATGCAGTTGAAAAAGAAATCTGACATTTTAACGTCCATTTATTTTGTTGTAGTATCTCATTAGAGCCATATTCAACCCAAGATCTTGCCAATCTTGACTTCTTTTTATTATTCATAGTTGTTTATTAACTTCCTTTGAAATACATTTTACAAATATTAGACAGATCCCCATATGAATTTCTCAACAGTTATTATCAAGGTGCTATTATATTTTCTGATTTTTTGACATTTTTCATTCCTTTTTCCATTATTTCACATCTCTGTCTTTAGCAATCTTTTCTCTTATGTAATTGCATCTCACCATTTATAACAGAATATAATATATGTGAAATCTGCCATGGCTGTTGGATTGAGGGCTAAACCCTGTGCTACCATACAGTGCATCTGAACTTAACTGTGTTATGTTTTGTTCTTCCTCATGACATATTTAACATTTATATTTCTCCATATTGGTCCATATCTTTCATCTCTTTTCTCATTCTGGAACGGAAACCGTTTGTTCTGGAGCTCTCACTACTGTTTGTTGTTTAGTAGCCTGCAAACTTACTTATCCTGCATTCTGTCTGATTTTCAGTTCTGTAAAACTTAAATATTTCTGTCATATTTCACTCATTCTCATTCACAACTGTCTTTCCTTCTGCTGTTTTAGATTTATTTCACCTTCTGTAGCAGCATTTGTGTCTGTTTATGTCATACATGTCTACTTAAAATTTATTGATGTAATCCTAATGATTCAATATTTTACTTATTTTTCAGGAATATAAATATTTAACAGATTTTCTATGCCATGGCCCTTCCCTGTCCTTCTCATTCATTTCACATATATTTACTTTATCAACTGAATCCTTATGTTTTTCAAAATATGTTTGGCAAAAATTCTCTTTGAGTGATTAATGGGTTGATTAAATATTTCTATGATTGATGATAAATGAGCATAAAGTAAATACAGCAGCTGGATTTCCATAAAAAGGATAACAAATAAGAAAAAAGTTAGAATTCGTTTTCACTGTGAAGGGTGAAATAGAGTCCATAGTTATCTTTAATTGGAGTTTTGGAAGCAGGGAAGACATCCAAGTACTCAGCCATCAGGGCTTCTTAACTGTGGTGCAATGATTGCTCGTGCAGCAATGCTGCTTCTGTGTTGTACCTGGTAAATGTATTAATGCTATTGAGCCCTGTAGTTGTGACCTTAGTGTGGAACGTTTTTCATAAAACATCAGTGAGGACTGTATGGAAATAAAAATTCAGCTGAAGAGTAGAAATATGCTGACAGAGTATGATATAAGCTATGTAAGGTATTATGAAGTTTGCTACTTTAACTGGATCTTGCAGCCCAAGGTATCCATTTCCATCTCTGGCCTCACTGTGCTCTTCACAGCAACACTGGAGTCACCTCACTGCTAAGCTTTGTCTGGCAAAAGACCCTGGAGAAAAGCCCTGCAGAGAAGGTGTAAAGAATGAAGATAAATAGTTTCAGGATTCCTAATCTTATTTTCATGTTGAGAACAGCCCTGAGTTTTGGTCCCTGCATCACTAGCTCTAGAAAATGGGCTACTCAATAATTATTTCTTCTTCTCTGTGTGATTCTTCTCACCATGATATTTCCGTACCAACTTAAGGAGGCTGGATGATGCCAGCGGGGCAACCAAATCAGTCTTCTGCACTGCAGGGAAAAGAAATGTTCATGCCAGGTCTCCTCCCAGATTTACTCTTGAAATCAGGCAGTTTTAGAGTTTCAGAAATAATACTTGCCTTAAGTAATGGAAGATTCACAGATCAAATGATGTATGTCCTAATTCAATAAGTGTTCTTCACAGTTTGTGAGAACTGCTAATTGACAAGCAGAATTCACCTCTTGTGTAAGATTTTCTGACACATCTTCCATAGGGCTATAAGCAGCACTGGGCAGTTTAATGCTGTCTAGCAGATTCCTGGGTCCTTATTAATGAGAGAATGAAGCATGCTACATCAAACTGCTCACTTGAGAACAAGTCTTTTGATCTTTCTTAGCATTTATAACTAGAACTTAAAAGTGAAGTGGCTTAGGCAGCTGCAAGAGTATGTTCCACGCTCTTTCTGTATTATTTCTAATTAGATATTCTTTCCCCTAAACTTTATTCTTTTAACTAGCATTTAGCTTTTACATTCTTCTAATTATGTTCTACTGACTCTGTGTTCTGTTCCATTACCTTGTTTGCTCTCTTTTCATGCTTGTTACAGAATCTTGATCATTTTTTAAGGCCATTGTTACTGTTTTGGATTGCAGTAGAAAGCAGATGTGGATAAATGGAGTGGGCATGACAGTGGCTGTAAAAATGTTCTCCTCTTTTGCCCAGAACTTGTCTACCCTTCTGGTTTTTCCAGGAAATAATTTATCATTGTTTTAACATAATTATACTAAAATGGTTCTTTATGTTGATTTTTTCTGAGGATTGTTTTTAATGCTGTCTATAGTTAAGACTGAAAGTTCGTTGTCGGCTCCTAAATTAGCGTCTGAGTTTTGTTAATCCTCAGTGTCTGTTAATTTCATCCAAGACAGCTGCTGTATGCTCTACCAAATCAGAAAATCAAACTATTGCTCTCTCTATGTGGACATAGGAAGCCAGATTTATATTTGGTTGAATTAGAAAATCTCATACATTTTATTTTTGCAGTTTCAGGAAGGGTTCACTTTGGTTTTAAGTTTTTAAGGATGTGACCTCATTTGAAAGGACAGAGATTATCCTATACATTACTCACTGGAATTAATTAAGAGTGATAGTCACAAAAATACCATATGACTATCATACTGCTTAGGCTTTCGAATTTTATCTGAATTGTCCTTTTTTCAAATTAGAGAAAATAATACAGATATTTTTATCATCCTGGTCATTCGATAAATCATGAATAGAATTTTCTACTAAATCTTGCACTGATAAACTACTCATGTTTTTTAAAAAATATTACTTACATACCTTTTTTTCCATTATTTTAGAGAGATGGATAAATAATGAAAAATATTTTGTTATATTTATATCCATGTTTGATCATGTATACAATTCTAGGACATGCTAGACCTTTAATTTATGTATTTTTTGCCAGATGATTCCATGGTCCTTAGCATGTTGCTACTATAATTAGTCACCATGTAATCTAGAGTCTAATAATCATATATAAATTCCCTACTAATTACACTATAATCTACTATTTGTTGATTAGAAGAGCATGAGATGAGTATTTCTACTATTATTAATCTCAATTTACATTATAATTATAGGGCTGTTACAGATTTTTCTTGTTTACTCTCTTTGCTATGCAGTGTGGCCTTTTGTTGTGTTAATAAAATACTGCCTTTTTTTAATGTTCATCTATTTTAATCCATACTTAGCCAGCTTCTCCTCACATGCACTTCTAGCCTGCATTGTTCTTGGGCTGGCACACATGCAGGTCACTACAATAGGTCATTCTTTGTTTTCCCTGAAAAGTACCCAGGCAAGTTTTGAGGCTTCAGGATATAAGTCAACGTTTATGTGAAATAGTTACAATGCTCATGTAACTCAATATTCAGTTTAAATATAGGGTGAAACTCTGCCCATGCTGAAGGAAAAATACAGGGAACTGTTGTTCTGCAGAGCAGGAATGTACACATACCTGCTCTTAAGTTGAGGAGGAGTCAGTGTGGTTGGATACTTGGGTGAAGATGAAAGGGAAAAAGAATAAGGTTACTTTAATGGTAAGGATTTACTATAAACTGCCAAACAGAAGGAGTAGGTGTGGAAGAGGCTATTTTTGTGTAGCTATGTAATGCATCAAAATAACAGGGTTGTGGGAGATGGCTTTTATTAAGTTTGTATCTTTGAAAGAATAATTTTGCTTTTCACATAAGGAATAACAGGTAGTCAGATGGACATAATATATTTATTTGATAAATGGTTGGTAGTAGCAGTTTTAGGTGTGATTCTAACTAGCCAGATAGTACTACTTGAAAATCCAAAGACAGGAGACATGTTGATTATTATGATACACAAAAATTATTATTATGTATTTGGGATTCTAGGGAGAGGATGCATATATGGAAGAAGATGATAAAGACAGACAGAAGTATATTTCAGCAAGGGAGACTTTGCAAATTCAGAGTATTGTTAGGTAGGGTCCATGGGAAGATAGAATGAATGAAGGATAATTATCAGGGTAGAAATCTATAACTTTTAATTAAAGAATTAATTAAATTTTGGAGCAGCAAAATATCGCAATACAAAAAAAAAGTGAGAAGTTAGTGAATATGATAAATTAGAGAAATTATCTGAATACAGTAAGGTGAAATCCAGTGAAGAAAAATGCATATTAAGGCACTAGGGGAACAAAAAAAAAACAAAAACAAAACAACAAAACTAAGCAAAAAAATGACAAATACAAAATGAGGAATTACTCCTTAGGCAGAAGAATTGCAGAAAAGGATTTTGGAGAGATTGCATACAGCAACATAATAAATATAAATCAACAGTTTGATGTGGTTAAAAAAATCAAATTTCATTCTAGGAGGTATTAGCAGCTGTGTTGTACATAAAACAGATAGTAATTGTTCTGCCTTTTTTTCCAGATCTAGTGAGGCCTAGATGTGTCTAATTTTAGGAATTGCTCTCTATGAATGATGTGGGTAAGTTAGAATGAGTTCAGATTAGTGCTAGAAATGCCAAAGGGTTTAGACAGTATGATCTCTGAGGACAATTTAAAAGCACTAAGTCTACTTAGTTTAGAAAAATAAGACTGTTAAAAGATAAATCCTCCAGTATATACAGGCTGTTACATAGTGGTTTTCACCTCTCTTCCATGTCCACATGGAAGGATGAGGACAACAAGGTTGGCTGAATTTGCAACATGAGAAGCTTAAGTTAAATGGGAAAAGATAATTAAAAAATTTTGATAACTAATAACAAGAACAAGCTGCCTAGGGTAAAAATAATATTTCTATTTTTGGAGGCTTTTCAAGAGACAGTAGGAAAGCATCTATTAAGAATGGTCTAGGCTGCTTCAGTAAAGAGAGATGGACTTGGTAACTTTTTGTTCTCATTCTAAGATTTCCAGGTTTTGATAAGCAAATAATGTTCTACATGAAAACCTCACACACATTAAATATTGAAGAGAGACTGATTTCATGAAAATGCTTGGAAAATCTGATCATTAGAGACTTCTTTGTCTTAAATATTTTTAGTCTAAAAGGAAAATTTTACTTACATCTCCTTATCAGATCAATGTTAAATATGAATTACAGAAAGCCATCACTCAAGCATTAACCATGTACAATGGAAGCCACCAGCACATAACTAGTGTTATAATTAACACAATGGTTTAATTGTTGCTTTGCTCTGAATAAATAGAAAAATGATAGTTCCAAACAGTGGAGGTCTTTATGGAATTAGTGATATATTGATGTACTCTAATTGTACAAGATGTTGTGAAAGATTGCATTAAGATACATATTTAGGATAGGTTTCCTATTAACTTCTGTTATGTAGAAGAAAACTTTAGGGATATTTATTTTTATGATAAATAACTGAGACCCTTTAAAAGCAACACATTCACTAGTACTAGGGTATGAAAGGAATAAGAAGTGTATCCTTAAGTTGCTGTAAAATCTGTCTCTTACAGGCAACTCAATCCATGTGTATGGTTGACTGTTTAGGTACAATAACAATATTCAGAAGATTCCTTCTTTTTGAACATTTGATCATGAAAATGGAGGTGGTCCATGTGCTAAGTTTCCCTCATCTTTTGCTGTCCCTTTTGAAATCCAGACTTTTTAAGTTTTGAAGAGCTGCCATATACAACCACTGGGTAGATTTCTTAGATTTCATCAGTAAAAAAATTATGTCACAGGATAAATAAGGGGACTCCCATCACTGCTGTCACTGCCCAGCCACTAATAGATGATGTATTTACCACCTAAAATTAGGCTTAAAAGATACAAAGCCATTTAGTCTTAAAATTCTGTAGAGTTCATGAAGAGAGAGAGTTTCTGGATTAGGCCTCTTCTCTGAAACCTAGGATCATTTTACAAAAATCTTTCTGACTACCTGCCTCAAATACAGAGGTGGAAAATCCTGTCAACTGGAAGCAAAGGAGGAGGCTGTGATACAGAGCTCAGCAGAACTGAGGCAGGGCAGGGAGGAACCTAAGCATGGCAACCAGGATCATCAGGGACAAATCAGGTTATTAGTAAAGTATTGAGACAAGATGGACAAACTGTGAGGGAGATGCTGAAAGAGGGAAATCATCATTATGCAGTCAAGAAGAATGGAAAAGAGAAAAATCAGGCAACTCATGGGGAAAATCCTGGTATGGAAAAAATCAGAGAAGATGGAAAGTAGTTGGAAAAGACTGAAAAAGGCTCTGTGACCAAAGTCATGTGCTCCTCTTCAGAAATTTTATTTGAAGTAGACAACCACCTTCTACTGATAACCTATACAGATCATCACCATGATACAACAGTTTCTGTTTTATTTTATTTTACCTCAGTTAACAGTTTAGAAAATACATACAGAGAGGAACACATTAAGGAAATATAAAGTTTCCAAGTACTCAAAATTAAGAAATGCCAAACAGAGGCTTGCCCCTTGTGTGACAGTATTACCTTTATTTGCATGATCACAGGAGCTGGTCCCATGGGCCTGCTCTTGTTACGGAGGCGATTGTCATCACAGTGCCTGAAGTTTCATTCGCAGCTGGAGGCTTTGAAAAATTACTGTCTTGCTTTCTATTAAATAAACACTCTAAACACTGTGTACTGCAATTATTCACTGAATGTAGCAAAAAAAAATAAACATGTAATAACATCCATGTTATTGCAGATTATATAATGGGAACCTGAATCAAGGTGGCATAGGTGACCTTAATTTAATTGCTGGGTCTTTTCTGACAGCTTGATTTTGTCCTTTGAGTTCTTCTAGTCTGGGCTGTTCTTTGCCTTAACCTTTCAGCAATCTAAAATCGTCTCTGAAAAGTATGAACTACCATGGGTAAATATCTCTCTGCAATTGAACCGTTCGTGGGGTTTTTTTTAATGTCAAAGAGGAAAATTTGCTTTTAAAAGCTTCTTTCTCATTCCAGCTTCACTGGAGCACTTTGTCTGGCAGAGTAATTTTGCCTTGCTTCCTGATTTGTATTGTTCTTGCAGCTTTATTGCTGTAGTCACAGAATTTTTACTAGTTGCACTTGAGATATGCATCTTGATTGTAACTAGAAAATCAGTGGCAAGATTTTATTCTTATAAGCAGTTCATGAATGCAAAGCAGATTTTTTGTTTATTCAGTTGTGTTCTTTATCCTTTATTTTTCCTCAACCTGCCCTTCTAGCATCATGGGAGTGAGAAGCAATCTATTAGTACATTTAGGGAAAAAATTCCCTCATCATACCCCCCTCAGTAAAAAAAAAAGGAAAAAAATTGAAAAAAATGTAGTTGATTGAAGGAAGAGGTAGCAGAAATTCATGAAAATTTCCTTTAAAATTTAAGAACAAGTAGAAAGTAAGAGTATAGATGAAGAAAGTAAAATGAAAGAAACCTAGTGAAAAGATGAAGGTGTCTCATAAAGAAGGGAGAAAAGAGAAATAGAATAGTTTGTCTAATATCTGGAGGCCTCAACATTTGCAGCATGCAACATCACTTTTCCTGAACATTTCTTGTGTACACAGGTTGGGGAAAGTCTATGATGACATGTGTTCTTGGAGCAGTTGTGGCAGTACAAGTAAATCAGAAACATAGTCTAGCAAAACAAGAACTGTTCTCTGGAAGCTGTATAAAGCCATCCTGTCCAAGACTTATTGCCTTCCTCTTTCATCTGAAAATCTCTCTGCCCTCTGGGATTGCTGCTGCCCTGGCACTGTAAATGTAATCCCAGAAGTCTACTCTCATCATGATCTAGTCCTTCATTTAGTGGCGACTATATTTAGCTTGTAAGCGACTTTGTTCAACTTATCCAACACAACTATTAGAGTTGCAAAGGATGTGACAGGAAAAATGAACAAAAATACTCTGTGTAATGCAATTTCACTCATGGTTCAAAAATAGCTACATGTAAACCCTGTGGACAATAAAAAAAAGTAAAAATATTGAATAGTACCAGAATAATTCATCCACTGGTAGATTTGCTGTGTGGTAAGAAAGAAAGTGACTGGAAGTACTGTGTTAGCAAAACACAAGTGAATAGGAAACAAATAAACAGACAGAAGCTGACTTGCTAATTATCACTACTAAGAAACCGTTAGTGCTTTGTCTGTGTGCCAAATGCTGCTTTTAGAAGGTAGGGTACAGTTTATTCTACATGCTTGCTCTCTCCTTTCCCCCCTCTTTTCCTTTTGTTAACCAGATGAAACCAAATGATTTTCAAGAAGGTGGCAGCGTATGTTTTTAGTGAGTAAAACTCTTTCTGGCTTTTCTCCCACCGGCATGGAGTAACTTATTCAACTGTTTCTGAGGAAAGCGTGGTCATAAATTTGACAGAAAATAGAAAGGTGACTGTGGCACATTCATTGTATGCTGCAGTGTTCACTGTGTATTTTCTAGGGAGATGAGGTAGATTTACATGTTATCTCTCTGGACCCAGCAATAACCTCTTCTTCAGGCAGTATCTATCCAAGGATATAACTGACAATTTATATAAAGAGTGCCTTCTGACACATTACATTTGAATTGTATGGTAGGTACCATGAAATTAAACACCTGAGTGACTGAGTGTGCTTTGTTACATGTTTTCCACTCCTTGTTGAATAGGTATCTGTTCCTTTACTATTACATTTATATTAAATATAGTTTTATTAAATTCAGCAACACAAGACATTTAAAAAGCTGTGAGAAAGCTGAAGGTTGTCAGAAAAAGGATAATTGAGTCTTCAGGAAACTAAATCAGCATTAAAATGTTTGTTTTTCAGTATCAAAGGACCAGTTAGATTTGGAGGAGACATATTTCTTCATTACCTGACTTTGCAGGCCGTACTTTAAACATGCAGTGAAAATACATGAATGTCTTCAACCTTACACAGGAAACATTTGTGAAAAGCTATAGGTACATCCAGTGTTGGTCATTACCCTGTAGTGACCTGGTAGAATCATTGAATTGTCACCAGACTTCAGCAATAAGTCTGCCAGAAAATACGAGGCAATTTATGTTGTTTCAAGCCTTTGTTCCAGACTGTAAACTCAGAGAGACATTGCTGCATTGATTACAAAGTCATTTTATGTTTTACAGCGCTAGGACTAGTGGCATTTCAAATATAAATCATGAATTGGGAAGATGGCAGTTTAAAAAAAGCATCTGACATAGTGCCGCAATGTGCTCAAGTCTGTAATCATATTATACACTTTCCCTGGCAGTGAGAACTAGGCAAAGTGGATAGGATATATCTGGCAGTCATCACCCTTGGCTTTATACGAACAATAGAAAAATGAATATCATTATGACTCGTCTCTCCGGTACTAATGAAATTGTGAATCTTGTGGCTAATTATTGTTAGGGCCACTGATGACTTTTTGAATAAACTAAGGAATGTTTTGAAAAACTTCTTTACCTTTGGACAGTGCTCTGACACCTAGAACCCAAATTTGCAAAATCAGATGCTTGGCTCAGTGGAGGTTCTGTGACCTTGGTAACTGGTGGTCAGGTTTGTTACAGGCCTGTGCATGGCTCTAATTAACTGATGTTAGGTGTACAAGCTTGACATTTTAGAGCTGCTTTTTTTTATTTATTCCTGACTTTGCATTCCACTATGATATAGTTTTGCTCTGGTGGATCAGAACAGTACTGGCCAAATATCAACTGACTTTTTGATTCTGTTCATTTTCTGCAATCAGGAGAGAGCAGACCAGTATACCAAAGCTTATTATCACCTCTGGTTAGTCCTAAAATTATCCACCCTGTAGAAAGTCTTACACTATTAAACAACATTTAATAGTTAGATATATATCATGCTAAACCTTTTATTGAGATCTGTTCCTTACAAGTAGAGTAGGGACAGCATGTACCAAGCTGGAAGGAATTTTGGATTAGGAACTCCTGAAGTGTTTTGTGCACCTGCAGGCCTGGAGCAAAATAAAATCAAGTCTGATAGCTTATGCCAAAGAACAGGAGGCATTGTGTTTTGTTGCATGTGACATGTCAGTGTCACCCCTTCTGTCCCTTTGTGCTTTGAAAGAGCACAAAGAGATCTGTTACCACGTCTTTGCTAGACTGGTTCTTCTGGCCGAGGCAGAGGCAGAGAGAGCCAGGTTCCTGACCTTTATTTTTATATCCGTTTCTTTGTGACAAGGCTCTGGCTGTTTTCACTATTAGCTTTAAACAAGCTTCATGAGAAGGAAAAACACCTTGTATTCTGACCTCTGTGTCTTTTATTGGACTGCTGTACCTTAGGTTATGGTGTTAAGTTTATGACTTAAAAGAGGAAAGACTGGCAATATCAGAAGCATGTGCCAGAATTCAGAATGACGGTATGTTATTATTAGACATTTTTGTATTCTTTTAACTACAAGTATGTTGTCTTTTGGGGACTATGTTTACATTAAAAGTCTTATCGGTGCCAACAGAAGCAAGACTTGCCTCCCTAACAATAGGAACCCTGTTATTACATCTTGATGAATCTAGGAGAAAAATGTCTCCCTGCTGCCATTGCTCAATTGGCCTGGAACAAGCAGTGTGAAAGGAAAACATGGAACTCATCACAGCTTGTCTATGAATATGACTGTATCAAGAAAGTGGGAATTTTTTTTGCAGCCTGTGATACAGAAATACTTCAGCATCTCTGGCTATTTTTAAGGAGCTGTCATCACCGTGAAAGCCTGGCTCCACTAGACTGCTAGCCCTAAGGGGTTAATGCAAAATAAAGGAGATGGAAAATAGAAAACAAGATGAAAGAAATGAAAGTAATTAGTCAGCAAAAAGGGTGCTGAACCTCTTCCCAAAAATAGCAGATTTAACATTTCTTACTAGCAAGAACAGAAGTATCTTAGTGACATTGGCTTTGTGGTAGGAGAAATATAAATAGAAGCAAGCAGTTATGAAAGCAGTTGAAAGGAGAACTAGAAAAGACATGAAAGACCTTGGAATCACTTAATCTGATTCCAAAGAAGTAGGAACCTCAACATTAAAGCTAAAGTTAATATTCTCAAAATTAATTAACAAAATGAAAATAATTAAATGAACTAGGAAACAGGCATCCTCACTAGTCTATTAACCTAATTTGGTTTGTTGATTTTTTTCTTTTTTTTAAATCGACAAATTATAAAAGCCAGAAGGATAGATAGACTTATTTTCTTTCTTCCTTTTTCTGATGCAGACTGTAAACCTGTTGTTTGCTTACCCTTTCTCATTTGGATCACCTCTTTGTTCATTGGGAAAAGGTTTGAAAACCTCCTTCATTTTCATAGAATCACAGAATCACAAGGGTCTTTGAGTCCAGCTCCTGGTCCTGCACAGGATCATCCCCAAGAGTCACATTATGTGCCTGAGCGTATCATCCAAACACTTCTTGAACGCTGTCAGGCTTGGTGTTGTGACCACTTCCCTGGGGAGCCTGTTCCAGTGCCCAACCACTCTCTGGGCAAAGAACCTTTTTCTAATATCCAACCTAAACCTCCCCTGACACAACTTCAGGCCATTCCCTCAGGTCCTGTCATTGATCACCAAAGAGAAGAGAGCAGTCTGCCTCTCCTCTTCCCGAGGACGTTGTAGACTGTGATGAGGTCTCCCCTCAGTCTCCTCTTCTCCAGGCTGAACAGACCAAGTGATCTCAACTGCTTCTCATATGGCTTCCCCTCAAGGCCCTTCACCGTCTTCCTTGTCCTACTTTGGACACTCTCTAATAGCTTGGTGTCTCTCTTATATTGCAGTGCCCAAAACTGCCACAATATTCAAAGTGAGGCCTCCCCAGTGAAGAGCAGAGTGGGACAATCCCCTCCCTCGACTGGGTGGCGATGCTTTGCCTGATGCCCCCCCCCCCCCAGGACGTGGTTGGCCCTTCTGGCTGCCAGGGCACTGCTGACTCATATCCAACTTGCCAGTGACCAGGACCCCCAGGTCCCTTTCAGTGGCACTACTTTCCAGCATGATATTCCCCAGTCTGCACATACAGCTGGGGTTGCCCCACCCCAGGTGCAGAATCCAGCACTTTCCCTTGTTAAACTTCATGTGGTTGGTGATTGCCCAGTCCTCTGGATTGTATCATTGCAATTTTGTTTGGAAAAAAGATAGAACAAGGAGGATGATAGTAGACACAAGGCAGAGTCTTATTTTTAGATCCCTTGTTTGTTTTGGCACAGTTCAAAACTGAGAGGCAAGTAGTTGGATGTGAACCAACCCTTTGAAATTTTTGATGAGATTTAAGTCTGATGAATCCCACTCTTAAAAGAGGTAATGCATTTTTATCGATTGTTTTTGAATGTAGTCTGAGGTTTGATGCTAATAAAAAAACCCACTTGCTTTGGCTGAATCTTTGGTCATAGATTACTTTGGCACAAAAGCAGATGGCTCAGATATACTAATTAGGTTGTAAGGAGAGTGTTGAGCTCATCAACATTTATGGATGTAGGTGTGGTAGGTTCACAGAAGGTATGGTTTTGGGTTTTTCTAAGGTACTCTTGAGCTTTGCATTAATAAATTATTCAAAATAAAGAATGATGAGTACATCAGTTTTTATTGCAATAAATCCATTCTCTTTGCCAACAATGAACTCAATTGAAATATTTAAAAGGAATATATTAAAAAAAATGAAAAGAAAAATTTTATAAGTAGTATTAAAAACCCTACATAAAAATGTAAGAAAAAAGATAATTTCCACAAAACTCATTATAGAAAGAAGTGTTAATATAAGCAGAAGAGCAAGGAATGCAGACGTCCAATGGATGGAAAGTCACCATAGAAAAACAACCATAGATAGGAATGGAACCTAATATGAGGGATTTCCTCTATATGTCATGGTGCAGAGAAGCCACAATATTTTACCATGGCCTAGATTTACTGCGAGTCAATCAGGGGTCAGCCTAAGGGCATGTAAGGACTCCAGCATTCACCGAAGCTGCTCAGACTAGAAGCAGCCAGCTAACTCCTGAAGACAGTTTCTCATGGACGGAAATGTGGGGGAAATGCAAGTGCTTACAATTGCAGAGAGATTAAAAAAATTAAATACTGATTAACTAAAATTATCAAGTACTTGCTAACAAGTAAATTGTAGTAAGATGACGCAGGAAAAGTTCCAAGATTTTCCATTAAAAGTGCTGTTTGTGATAGACAAAAGGAAATAGTCAAATGTAGGCTCTGTTTACTTCTGCTTGGGTCATTCTTATACTGTATGTTATTTTGGATTTGCAGTGCTTTCCAAAGGTTCTGATTAGAGTTTACACTTTGTGCTAGATGAATGAGGCAGTTAAAATTTGTTGCTGGGGTAGGCCCATATTTTCAGAAGGCAAAACTTTCAGGTTTTGTTCTCTGCTTCCTGTCTTTCCACAGTAAACTCAGAAAAAAAAAATAGGTAACAGGGAAATCGGTGCAACAAGTTGATGTTCATTTGGATGAAATGGAACAATTAGCCTCAGTAGTGTGATTTGCATTTTGCTTCATTCAGCCTGTAGTCTAAAGTAATGAATTTTGGCTATTGAGATAAAATTAGTTCTGCTAAAATGAAATAGAACAGTACTGCTAGGATATAATACTTTCCATTCACCTATATAGTTAATAAGCAGTTTTCAGTACAGTCTTCACTATACCATAATTGCACTTTCAAAAGGAGGTAAATAGTACTCATGGACATCTTTGACTGTTGTTACCTTCTAATAGAGCTGCAATGTAGATTGCGAAGAACACAGTCCATTTACAGGAAATATCTTGCTGATCAGACTATGTCCACTGTATCCAAATGAATCTTCCTTTCTACTCAGAGAAATGCTTGAGGTATGAGTTCTAAAACAAGTGACAAGCACTTCAACAGGCTGAAGCCTTAAAAAACAAAGCAAAGCAAAGCAAACCAACACCCCCTACCCCCAGCCAAACCCCAGCAAATTTCTTTTGGACTTTTTGTCTCCTATTTCCATTGCTAGAAATAGTCATTCTGCATCGGTACATGAAAAGCCACCTTTCACTCAAAGGATTATCGGTTCAAATCCACTTGCAAATTTCTAAACCATTTTCCTGTTAAAAACTATCCTGGCCATGTAATCGCATTAGTTGTTGACTGGCTTCTGTCTGGGCAAGGCAGAATGTCATGACTGATGCAGAAACTTGGCACATGCTAGCTCTGGCCAAAGAGCATTTCTAAACGGATTATCTGCAGAACAGCTCCTGATACAGGATCACAGAGGAATCCACAGCTGTGTTTGCCCATCTCTACACTTAATGCTTTTTTATGGCTATTCAGTGGAGAATTACTGAAAAGCATTTTGTAGAGCTATTCTCCATCTCTTGTGTATGTATTTTAGCTTTAGGTTTTCTTTGTACATTTACAGTGGATGTGCTGTACCTCCAGATATTCTTTTGTAGGTCTAACTGTTATTGCATAGATTAAGGGAGGAAGACCTAAGAAACTGTATATTTAAAATATGTAAATATTTATGCAAAATATATTTACGTATTTAAAAAATAGAGGAAAAGTCGAATTCATAATGTTGTGTAGATTGCCATCTAGAAAACAGCTGCTTGATATAGGCTAACCCACATCAAATGTACAAGATAGATCAGTTCGTGGTCATCCCATTAAGGGTGACTGTTTTATTACATACACATTCCATTCTTTCCAATTTAGTACCAGAATAAACTCTATTAGCATATACTTACATATTCTGATACTCCTCTTCCAGCCTAAATCTAACATTCATTTGTAACATCGACACTTCCAGGGGGACAGAATAATGATGGCATCATCACATTTACTAATTTTTATGGTAGTGGCTTACATTTGAGAACACCTCTAAGCTTCCTTCCTCTTTGGGGTTCTGCATTAGTATAGTTTTACCTGGAGTCCTCATGTGGGTTAACCTAAACTGCATATCTTGATACCGGCAGTGTAGATACATTCACTTCACAGGCCACACCTGTAGACCTGGAAATATAGTGAGAGCACTCCACCAGATCAAAATTGTCTGCAAATTACTTGCACTTCAGAAGTGGGGTATGAGGAGAGTCCTTGTTATTCAAAGGAACTCTAGCAGGAATTGAGATGAAGCCTGACAGAACGGATGACCCTCTTCTCCAAGGCATAGCATGAAGAAGGGAAAAATTACACTGGAGACACAAACAAACAGAAGAAAAACAGGCCAGGAGAACTTATGGAGCAGAGTAGCACTCATCCAGAACACAGCAGACACAAGGGCAGTGTGCTGGCAGGGTCTTGGCATTGGATCTATGTTTTGAGAGAAGTGTGTAAGAAGAAGGGAATTTTTAGTTTCTTTAGAAGTTTACCCATTGAAAGAGCCTTTATTATGCTAACTCTGTGATCACTGCCCTCTGAAAAATTACCCAAAGGATGTATTTAGAATTAGCCAGTGAACTTTGTTCTGTGTTGCCAGCATATTTTGTTTGAACTTCATGCACGAACATGCCCATTTTTCAATATAACACTCTCAGTTTTCTTTCCCTTCTTGTGTAATTCTTCAGCTGCTTGAGAGAAAAAGCAAAAAGAGACATTTGGTCTTTACACTTCTGAATGCCTTCTTCATCAGAGGGAGAAAAAAAATCAGTGATAGTCAGACTGTGTTTAAGTCATCCAAGTCTTTAACTAGATCTTGCACTAAAAATAGCATCAAAACTAGGGTGTGTTTATGTGAATAATCTACTTTACTCTGTGTGTATATAAAGGAAAACACTTAAATAATTGATTTTACAAGAATAAAAAATGAATTTCTCATCCAAAATTGCACTGATTCTATGTATTTCTAAATTTATAATTGGTATAAAAATCAGAGAACAAAATTAGGTGAAAGGATGACAGAAACTTGACTCATGCAGTAATGTGGTTTTTCAAGGTTCAGCATGTGGATGCTCTGGCAGACAGAATTGGATTAAGTTTGTTTTATGAAATGCTTTCCAAAGTATTTTGTAAACGTTTGTGCTACAATATAGTACAAATCCAACTAATTCTGAAATAGACGATAAACATGATTAACTTTGTAGTGGAAGCTATTCACAAAGCTTTAGGCGAAAACTGTTGTCATGCTGTTGAATTAAGAAAGGGATAATATCACTGTAATGGATATTTTTGTATTAGGGCATGTCATAAGAGCTGTAATTAAACAGTCCATGATGAAATTCCATATGCCTGTTTTGACAACATGTTGTTTTAAAAATAAATTCCCTTTCATCATTGTCTTCAGACACCTACACATTGATGATCTCTAGATAAATTTCCCCTCTGCCCCTCCAGAAAGACCATGCAAACCCCAATTTTTCTCTATTACCTGGATAAAGACCATATTTTACCCCCCAAATTACCTTTTATATGACTGTTCTTTTTTTTTTTAATTATTCTGCATTATTTCAGCTCTCTTGTACAATGCACAGAAACAGACAGATGGGCAATTCCAACAAAAATAGCAGCCATTTAAATCATGAATGTGAATCTGAGTTAGACTATCCCTTTTTCCTATATATATATGAACTATTGTTACAGACTACAGCTAGTATAGTGCAGTGATCTCTTTGGCTCAGAGGAACGCGGATTTCAAGGTGCCCTTGTGATATTGGAGACCAGTTTTGAAACAAGTGTGATATTGTATAGTGCTAGATAAAACGAGCTGATTATGAACTTTCAGTCTTGTCAGTACCTGGGAAAATAACAGTATCCTTCTACTCTTAAGTATAGAAAGAAAGATTTTCCTTTACAGTATCTATTAGTTTCTGCAATTTGTATCACAGTGAGTTAAATACTCTCCATATAAATAGACAAGGCAGAATAAAGAAAACAACAATGACAAATGTGACTTTCTTTGCCACAGGAGTGTTATGCTTCAATAACAGATAAATAATAAATAAATGATTCAGAGTGGTTAAGAACATGAGGCCAGACCTGCTACCTAGAGAGACTCTGGAGTCTCCACCCATGAAACTGTTCCTTGGCTGGATGAAGCCAAAGCAACCTCACCCACTTTGGAACTTCACTGATTTGGGACCTCCAGAATTCCCTTTCATTCTACATACATTTATGCTTGTATCTATACATGTATATGTATTTCTTAAAAATTCATCTGGGCAAAATCAACCAACTTCTTTAATAAAACAAAAGGTGACAATGGATTCTCCCTGACAGGTGAGAAAAAACAGTTGTTTGGCTTGCTGTCATTCATCAGCAGTCTGAACCTCCATGGACAGGTGTTGGCTGATGGTACATAAGTAATGTTGCATTATTTTGGATGTTGCATAAAAAAAGGATGGCCTCAGTCTAATATTTAGGAATGAATGTCCATGCTGTTTGAAATTTAAGCTAAAATTATACATATTGTTGCATTCATTAGAGGACTGTTACATCCCAAGGGGATATTTCAGTTACAATGACAAAGTGATACTGTTTATTTGATGCCATCACTTCTGCGTTTTGCTTTATCTTTCTCTGAAAGTATTTAAGAAAAATATTTCACACTCTTACTCTTATTTTGAAATACAGCAAAATCTGATACCAGACAGTTTTAAGTTCTACTATCCTTATGGCTGAATTGAGATATTCTGACTCTAAAGGTATAAACAATTAAAAAAAAAAAAAAAAAGAAGAAGAAGAAAAAAGTGAAGGTTATATTTGGAGCTGTTCATGTTTCATGATCAGGAGGGAATCACCTACTCACAAGCAGTGAAAATGAATCCTGGCAGTCACTAACCTTGTGGTAACCTTCTGGCAGCAGTATCAGTTTAATGAGTTTGAATTGCACAAATAAGGACAGAATTTGCAAACTTGACCCTTTTCAAGAGACCAAGAAGCAATAATCTGTGATTGCTATGTTAAATGAGGTTGCCAGTGGCAAAGCCATCTTAGTCCAAAGAAATTTTTCAGAGGAAAAGGTGTAATAAAATTTCAACACCTTTCCTGCTGCTGTGGATGGACGTATTCGTGTTTTAGTAATTTTATAGGAAATGAATATTGAATATTCTTACTTGTTAGTCGACCTCTACTTGACTCCTATTTCTTTCTTTCAGTGCTCCAGAAATTTTACTTCACTGAAATGTGTATGAAGTAAGAGTAAATATCCACTTGACCCATCCAAGTATATAATGTGATGCATAGTACATGCCAGTGCCTGCTCTATTTTTCAGTCTTCTGTGCTTTGAAATGGTTTTGTTTTTCATTTGGCACACTGGCAACACAACTCCTCACAGCTGTTGCAACATTTTCATGGCAATGCATATTATTATGGACTCATAGCCTGTGTCTTACATGCATGACAGATTATTTTTTTTTAAATCCTCAATCAGTAGGATTTTATCTTCTTTACACAACAGAACACCTTTAATCCACGTACAGTAGGTATAAACATTCCTAACATTTTAATGAAAAATGGACTCTGCATAGTAATCCTATTGTTTCTTTTAAATACCAAAAATTTTGCTCTTGGATTTTTATTTATGTTCTCAAAAATCTTACATTCTGTTCTGCTGACTTTCTGTTCCTTATGCTCATTTTCCACATAATTTAATATGGAATTGCATTACTTAGTATAGGATTCTTAAACCATCCTGCAAAAAATTTCTGTCTGAGACAGTTATCTATGAAATCTTAATTGATTTAATAACTGTTTAGTATTAATAGAAACATATGTACCTAATTTCTAATGTATTTTATCATTATTTTTTTGTAAGGCATAGTACACTAGGGAATAAATAAACAATGAAATCCAAAACAACCACCTAAATGAAACAGCAATTAATTATTCCCTTCTACATATTCTAAGAAGCTCCCATAGGAATACATGAAGCTGGGAGGCATTTCTAAACAGAGACATGTAAATGATTGTTTGGATTTTCTATTTGTTTATTTGTTTGCTTTGTAGTCAAAATGCTCATTTCAGCCTCTGTGCTGCTCCAGTGGAACCTTCTGTGTTTCTTTGTTTTTAATGGAAGCAAAATGGTGGCCTTCATATTTCAAAATACTTTTCCACTAACCTACTCCTACAAACTAACGTTTCTAAATCTGTTCTGCTGTTCTGTGATAATATGTAAATTCATTTTCTTAGGAGATACTTTAAAAAAATTTATATGGTCTGTTTATGGCTGGAACTGTATTTCAGGAACTATAAAATCCCACAAACAGACCTCTAAGAGGAAACAACTATCATGATTAGTACCTTGATTTTGGTTTACTGGGTATTAATTCAAGTCCTTTGTCTTGTGCATGCTCTAATAATTGGGCACATTAAAAAAAAAATAAAGATTTCAGTGGCAGAAATATATATCTACATTGCTGTCTGAGACAAATATGTGCAGCAGTGATTATTTTTGTTTGCTCATCCATGAAGCTTCACAGATTTGAAATATGCAAATATGTTGCACTTCTGGAGACACAATGCTTACATCTCCTCAACACACTGGTGTGTAAGGAAAATGAATCTACAGTGGTACAGTACTAGTGAAGGTATAATTCATTTTCCTTAAATAAGAAAGCCCTAAACACTGGGTAGCTATGTACATTATGCAATTATATATTTAGTATACCAAATAAATATAAATACAATTAAAACAGGGAGAGGTAAAATGTGTTCTACCTGAATAAGCAACTAGTTGCAACAGTTTCGTAGATGAGGAAATACTTTAATGAAGATTCAATTGTTATTTTGTTTTGTTTGTCCCTTTCTTCTTATCTAAATAATTTAAGCATTTGTCACCATAAGAGCTTGAAAAAAATGATGACACAGCCTCCTAAACTGTAAAATAGCAGAAACTATTATATATAGATGTTTGCCCATCAGTAATCCTCGAGGAGACTAAAAGATGAGTTATTTACACATTTGGAGTGCCACATGTAGACTTCTGTGGATTATGTTTCACTGTGTGACTCTATGTTCATGAAAGTAAAATTACTTTTTACTTTGGCCTAGTTAACTAGCTTAAAACTACTTTCATACAGAGGGGATGCAAGTACAACATTTTGTGTTCCTGAATCACCATACCCATTTTTTGCTAATAGCAGTGGTCATCTCTGCTGCAGTCCAGCAGAAAGTTTGTAGAAATAAATCCAAAAGGTATGGATTGTTACGTTATCGTTTTCCCTTCTCTATTTATGACTCTGTAGAACTAAAATATGAAGCACATCCACAGAACATTTCACAGGGAAGCTGTAAAACACTGCCTTAAAAGCTAGAACAGCCTAAACCACATTTCTTTTTAAAGGGAGCTTGGAGATAATAGTACATTTTGAGATCAACTGGAAATGTATTAACATTGAAGTAACAAGGAAAACTGCCTGTAAAAATGTTTGTATTTCGTATCTTCTGTAGAAAATTCTCTGTTATATCAAAAAACCCACAGGTGCTGGACATATTTTCTTCCACAAATTTTTCAGAGATATCCTAGAAACTCGAAAGAAATTTTAAGTTGTAAGTTCATTTAATAGATGCCGGTGTTACCGTACTGCAGAATGGTTTGTTGGTATATGACAGAAAACTTCTCTTATTAGTGTGTGTGAGTATCTGTGTAGTCAGTTGTGGTTACCATAAATGGTAAAATTGTTTGCAGTGATGTTCAAGGTGTCTTTTTTTATACCTGAAGGTGTTAGAATTCAATCAAATAGGGGCTATGCACTCTTCCATTCACAATGCATAAATGTGAATGGCTAAAAGAAGTAAAGATTGAACAGTGACTAGTTCCACAGAAGTTTTCATAGTCAGCTCCATGAGTCAGGAAGATCTGACCCCCACTTCTTAGCTCCCATCAACTGGCATGACAGAGAGTAGTAAAACATTTGGGAAAAAAAATACTATTTTGAGAAAGTGGTACGTGTTTCATAAGCAGCATAATTTTTGGAGAAATAGTTTATTAAGAGCTAGTCTCCCAGTTGTGTTGCTAATATATTTTATATTAATGCCATGTGTGAATTTTCAGAGTACAGGTCTTGACTAACCACTGGGACATTAGTTTTGATCAGTAAAAGTCTAGTTAGAATGCTAAATTCTCTCTTTATATAAACATATACATCTTATAAATTATTTATGTTCCCATTGTGGTTTATTTTGGTAGTGGTCAGAAAGGAACAGATTATTTTTCTTTATACAGATTAGTATTTATTTTATTCTTTCCTCTGATTAATGATAACTGATGTTGTGATTCTTAAGGTTGTATAAAAAATGACAGGACTTAATTGCATTGACACTGCAAAATAAGCACATTTATTTCAGTATTTATGTGTGTGTTTGATACTTCTCATAAATTATATCTTCTATAGGACTCATTTTTTGACATATGAGAAGCAATTTTTCTCAGGCTGCACAGAGACATTTAAGAGTGTATTTGATGAATAAAGAACAAAGAATAGAGGTAAATTGACAAGTAGATTCAGTAAATTATATGTGATTAGTATAATTGAAACAATATAATTTTTAATATTAATAATCATAGAGTGATCTGGAAGAAATGTTTGTGAAGAAATATTTGTGAAGAAAAGTAAGTACTCTTATCTCTTGGCTGTGTAGTTGTCCAGTTATAACACAGAGGTGAGATGTGTTCTCTCTCAGTCAATTCTATATTTGGGTTGCTGGACACTTCCCTAGAAGAAGACATCACTGATAAAAGACAAGAATGTCACACATCATCTGAATATGCTAACCACCAGGGTATTGGAAAAGCTGGATGGTGACATGCATGCCTAAATGACATCTTCCTTCTGTTTACAAAGCATGACCTCTTGTTATTTTTGGAGCAAAGGCCAAGGGATGATTCTATTTGAATTCCCCAAATGGGATGGGCTTAACGTGTCCTACTAGACAGCTTCAGGCAGTTTCCTTGTCAGTGTTTCCTTGTTAGTGTGCATAAATGCTGAAGTGCCCCACCAGAGATATTTTGCTTTTTCTACGTATTGTGACCTAGCTATGTATGAAGTCTTGACTATATGAGTGAGTACAGACACATTCAGGCTACTTTGCCCCTTCTCTGGGGTGTATGGACACATGCAGGAACTGGCCCATGTCTAAACCAGTACTGAGCTTTTCTACAGACTAACTCAGAAAGCAAGGAGAGGGGCTGTTAGGATGATTTGCAATGTTAAAAAACCACCAAAAATTAAAAAATCCTGCATGTTTAACAACATTAACAGCAAGGACTTACCTTGCTAAGGGCAGATGTCTATGGTTTAGGCATTACAATAGTTGTCTGCAACCTAGTGCAGCCATTTAAATGTTGACCCAATGCTGAAACAGGTTTGAGCTTGTCTTTGTGATACACAAAGTTGAATTGGGACTTTTCATGGGTCTTGTTCATATGTATAAGTATCTGAAGGGAGGTTATAAAGAAGGCAGAACCAGGCTTTCTTCAGCGGTGCCTAGTGACAGGGAAAGAGACAATGGGCACAACTTGAAACACAGGAGGTTCCCTCTGAACATCAGGAAACACTTCTCACCGTGATGCTGACTGAGTACTGGCACAGACTGCCAGGCTGTGGAATCTCCATCCTTGCAGATATTTAAAAATTGTCTGGACATGGTCCTGGGTGTAGCCCAACTCTGGGTGGCCCTGCCTGAGCAGAGGGGTTGAACCAGACAACCACAAGATGTCCCTTTTAATCTCAATAATTCTGTGACTGTGACCGCGTAATGTGTGTTTTCTCAACAGGATTTTTGAGTTATGGCTTCTTTCACTGATTCATTGTTATAGATTGATATCTAGTTCTTATTACCATGGGGTAGGGAGAAGTGCTACCCAAAAATATTCACGTGGTACTATTTTTATCTTATAATTTAAATAAAGATTTAATCTCAACACTTGGCTGAGTTTCTTGGGCAGGAATGTATCTGCTAAGTAGTGTAATCATTGGAACTAAACATGTTATGCAAGTTGGAACAGGAATTAGGACAGGAAATGGGATGGAGTTTTCCCATTCTTAAGGTGTGGCAAAGAAATGTTTTTTCCAACCAGTAAATTCCAAATTAATGAGATTTTCTAGTCTACATTTATTTTTATTCAATATTAAAAAAAATCACACTAAATTCTTAGGCATATTTTTGTTAATTGCCTTGAACTTTAATAAATGTACATCGTTGGCAGAAATCTTTTAATGTTAATCCAAGGGAGTGCCATTAGAAGAGAGACACTCTAAAACTAGTATTTGATTATTGTTGAGTTTCAAACAAAGAACATTGCAAATGTCTGTGGGTTTTGCATGTAAATTTATGTCAGTAAAACTGTATTGCATATTTACATCAATTAGCTTTTTAATTTTTTTAAAGTATTTTTCAGTGCTGAAAGCTCTGATCTCAAATACACTCTGCAATTTCCTTGAAATGTCTTTGCTCTTAAATTGCTTGCATATTTTCTTAGTCCTAGTACTGTTTTGCCATTAAAGTAAATTAATTATGACAGGTTTTTTTCAACAAGGATCAGTTGCACAGTCCTTTCTTAGAAATACCAGTAAACAGCACAGATCTACCCCAGCGAAGGCACAGACAGACCTTGCTAAGCAGAGGACATGGCTCAGGTAAAAAATGTAATTCCACATAAACCTTACTCTTTGTTTTTTGTAAATATATCAATTTTAGTAATGTGGATCACAGTTTCTTCCCAGCCATTACTGTGTCTTGTAATTTTATGTTTCTTGAAGACTACAGTACTCTGATTTTAAGAGAGCATATACCTGTCTAAACAGTGCTTGCTGGCTTTGGTGAAGTTATTTACAACCCTGCAACATGACCACAAAATGAGAGTGATTCATGATAGTTCTGCTTGCATGGCATTTTAACATCCTACCCTACCTGCTTCAAAGAGGCATAAATGATCACACAGGAGCAGAATTACAGACAATAAGTGATTAAAAAAATCACAGAATATTCATTATTTTTACTTAAATAAGATGCAACAAATATGTGGAGAGGAAAAATAAAGCCACACTTAACATTTTAAAAAAGTTCCATTATACTTACACTATATATGTATACATACATATATACATATATATACGTACACTATATTTATATATACATATAACTAATAATCAAAATAGTGGTTTCAATAGTATTAGGACAGATTATAACTCTATGCGCTTCCTGCATACATATAATCAAAAGTACACCTGTCTGTAAAATTACATATTTCAACAATGGGAGCATTTCAAAACTTTTGGCTATGGTTTGGAATACCTGTTAATGAGATCTGAAGAGAAAACCTTGTGTTTCTGGGGTTTTTTTTTGTTTTGTTTGGTTTTTTTTTTTTTGAACCCTTATGCTGATCTTAACAATTGCAAAACTGACATTAGACATGCAATATTTTTGTTCTTTGTGAAAATGTTTAATGATGTAAAAGAAAATTAATAGCTCTTTTTGCCCAAGAATAACATAGTTGTAATCAGTTGGCTTTTGCCTGTATTCACTGCCAGGGAAGGAAGTGTAATGATGTAGTGACAAAATTATTTCTGCGTAGGGTGTGCTGGGGAGACATAATGGGTAATGCAGAGTGAGGTGAGAACAGAGCTGCTGCAGGTGTGCAGCTTGGCAAGGTGCTAATTAGAAAGCAGGTGAACATAAATAAGGAGCAGAATTGGTACTTATGGAGGTGGTGGGAAGGGGAGTTACAGTACAAACTGCATGTTTGGTAACTCGCAATTATAAAAGGGTCCTGGTTCTTCTATTTTACCTGAGTTAGCCACAGATGAACAAATTAAGTCCAGAGTACATATTCAGTTATAGATCTTAGAAATCAGCAATCCCTACTGTATTATGAAATCCTGACAAGAAACAGGGAAAAACTCTTGTTTAAGTCACACACATTAGATTTTAAAAAACTGTTGTGGGAGAGGAAACACTGACTAAGGTAAAGAGATTGCTTTTCCAAAATTTGTGCAATAGGCTGTTTAAGTTTAAACTGTCATTTGAGTGCCAGCTGCCAAAGAAATCCAGCCTGGTATTTGATGGTGAAAGAAACGCATTAACTTTAACTCTTATTAGGAAGGCAAAATAGGAAGAAATTTTCTCTAGTACTTCAAGACTAAAATAAATGTTGCCACCGAGGCAATAAATCAAAGTTCCAAGTATTTTCATGATCCAGTAATCAAACAGAAAATTCAAATTAACCAAACAAATATTTAATTTTGATGGTCTGAAAATCCTAAATTCCAATTCTGTTAGCTATTTATATTTTTTCATAGAAATAAAATTGACATTTAAAAATCATATTCTGAATCAAAAAAGTGAGCTTTTTGTTGAAGATATACATTGTGAACTATAAAGCTCAAAAAAATGTGGAAAAGTGATGTTAGGTCTTCTTTTGAAACTTCATGTTTGTCAGCATCTGTTATGCTTTTCCAGAGATCAGTTTTGAAAAGAATGCTATCACTGTGCTTTGATGAGTAGGCAGAGTGTATTTCCTTTGGGATGTATTCTTTGCATACAGTATTTTCACATTCAACCTCTATAACAGTAGCTAGTGAAGGCAATCAAACAAAGGTAAATGAAATAATTTTTTTCCTCATGAAAATTCTATGGAGTAATATAATTTTTATATTTTGGAAAAAAAAAGTATATGTTGCTGTCAACAGAATTTGATTTATTCAAAAACCTGTGCAGCTTGGTTACGTTTGAATGTTTCAGATAATTACTTTGTGTGGACTGTTTGTTAATTTCCCAAATTTCAGTGCATAGTTTTGATTGGCTAATTACATAAGCTGTTCAGATGTAGAGTATGTTGATTTCAACGCCTGAACTTGATTAATATAACTTTTTCAGATGAAAGTCTCTTTATTCTTGCAACAATTTGGTTAAATAGTAAAAGTCACCCCATTTTCTAAGTAAATAAGCAATCATGGAAGATTTCAGTTCTGATACAGAGAAATCAATTTAAGGATAAGTGGTAGAACAGCTTTTCAAGAGAAATCAAGGAATTTCTGTAATGAACTATGTATTAAAGCTGGCTAAGCAGGTGCAAATACCAAGGAAACAGCTGTAAGTAGCGCTGTAAATATAGATGGTGTTTTAAGTGGAGAAGGGAATATTCTGAGATATCATACATCCCTACTTATTTTCATAGGGTTATTTTTAGTTCTGTGATTCAGGCAGCTGAGATTAAATGAGATTTTAAGGGTAGATAATGAAATACCTTTCATGATCTGGGTATATGTGATTCATACAAAGTCACAGAGGAGGTACCTGGAAAAGCAAGGAATTGAGCAGCAGTCTCCTGAGGTACAGATTAATGCTCATTCCATTGAACAACCTTTCCTCCTGTAGGTAAATTAACAGAACTGGTCATGTTTCTAATTAGCGAACCATTAAATCTTTGTCTTGTGATTGCATAACTGTACATTTCACCTTCAAGGTCTTGTGTACATAAACTTGAAATAAAACCCTGTGAAAATTGTATCTATTAAATCTATATATAGTTAGAGTCTCATTCAGATGTATGTTGCAAGTGATCTCAAAAGATCCTGGTTGAGGTAAACTCATATTTAAGGGACAATTATCTTCCAATTGATTGTACTAAATAATAGCATTAACAGTGCATTATACTAACATGGAGTTTTGCACCACAGCACCTCACAGATTTAATTCTAATTAATTAGTTTAATGATAACTCTGAGAAAACCAAGGCAGAGTTTGGTGCTCAGTGTTAAAATCAGCAGAATCATATAATAAGTAGGAACACAACGTGACCCAGAGAGCAGAAAATTCTACTTGAAGAGCTATTGTAATCAATGGAAAGACCACTGTTAAATTGCGAATCTTTCTACTAACTCCCAGGGAAATTAGTACAGAATCACGTGAAACTGAATTTTCCTTCCAGTATTGGTTGAATGATAAGAGCAATAGTTTGAGTTTTTTAATGCTATGTAAAAGACGTTTCCTCATAGCAATTAGCATGATCACATATATAAGCAAGGCAGAGCTACCCTGAACCCAAAGAATGTCCTTGAAGTCAGGGTCAGTTTTATGTGTTCCATAAGATAGGGGCTTGATTCAAAATTCTCCTAAGCCAATGGAAAGAGCATTAAATATAAGATCTTGAAGCAAGACCCATTTCCTAAAATCAGAAACATTCTTTATCTCTTTAGAGTACTGATATTTTCTTTTTACTTTAGGGATTTAAACCACAATGATTTTGGTAAAAAGGTATGTATATCCATAAAAGCTGTGGAAATTGGTCATTAAAATATGGAATTTCATTCTGTGATCATTTAAAGGGAATGAAAACGCAATTAATTGGGAAAAAATGCAAAGGTAGGACACACAAACCACCAGAACTACTTCTTTTTATGCTTTGTACTTTCAGTATTTTTAAGACACAATAATTTTATGAAGAAAAATCAAGCTAGTCCCACTGATATGTGATTTCTATAAAACATATGATAAATGAATCAACCATACAAATGCAGTGGTTTTCCTGCTAGGGCAAATTTCTCATGCTGAAACTCACTGGAGATTTTCACTCTGTGGAGCCACAGTTCTGCTTTCTCCAATGACACAGTAGAGATTAATAAGTTGTATTCCACTGCCATTGTTTAAATGTATGATAGTTACCATTTATTTGTACAGCTGGTGACCCTTAGAAAAAGTGACAAGTTTTTAATTCCTATCCATGCAACCAGTACCATCTGTCATTTTATAATCTCTGAAGGCTAAGGATTCTCTTGTATTTTACTCTACTTTCAGCTTCTTGGGATGGTATATGTATTTGCATGTGTCTTTAAGAAGGTCAGAATGGAAGACTGTAGAGTGTGTCATTTTTAATGGATTAGCAATTGAAGAGAAATAAAAGACCGTGGTGCAGAAATCCATCCAGGTGGTCAAGCAGCTCAATGTGAATTGTATATGCAGTAAAGTATGGATGAATTTACACGCTGTTCCTAGAGGAGGGTCAATATTGTGTAGCAGTCCTCCTGGTTGGGATGAGAATACATACCTCTGATCTAAATTAATGTTCAATTCTTAAAAGTAATGTACCATGCAGTAGTGGAGCCTTTGGTTAGTGCGGTAATAAAAAGCAGCTTAATTAGAAATTCTTTTGAGAACTTGCATGTACTGTACATTGTTAGCCTGGGGTAGGTCATTCTCACCTCCATTAGTTTTCTGACTGATACAACACATTTACATTCTGCAATCTCTCTAAGTAGGTGATATGTGGGTTTTTTCTCCTCTGCTATTTTCCTCAATAGCCCTCCCTCCACTTTTTTCTGGCTCCAGTAAAACAGGCTGATGTAACGATTTGGTATGTATTGCTTAAAACTACTTTGATTGTATTTAGATAGGTTGGCTGCTAGTTCAAATGGATTTGTTGAAACAGCATGCTTTTACCAGGCTACACTCACTTCTTCTCTTAGCAACAAGAGGTTCTGACGTTAGCAAGCTTATTTTGGAAAGCTCTGCTCTGTTCAGTGTGGGATCAGAGCACCCCAAGGGCTTGAAGTCAAACTTTGTAACTTGTAAATTAATTGATAAGCTACAAAATCCTCCTAGAGACAAAGCAAAGACTTTTGCTTTAAAATATAAATAAAGCTGTAAATATGGTAAATAAATGCTTAGGGTAATAATGAAGAGGCAATAATGGCTCAAATATCCAGTTTGCTATTGATTTACACTGGCAAATTAAAATCGAAATAGTATTAAACAGGCTAATGACATTGAGAAACCTGTAGCTGATATTAAGCAGTGTATGTTAAAAAAATCAGTAGGAGATTCTGGTAAAAATAGAATAGAAGTTGTAGAAAAATAATTGATGTTAAAAAATAAGGGGGAAAAAAAAGAAGAAAGTGGAAAACTTTATCTTGCCACTTTACAGACCTCTTTTTCCCTGGAGAATAAAGTAAGGTTTTATTTGTGAAAATGTTTACAGGAGTGACAAAGCTAGAAATGTTGATAAATATTCCTGAGAATTCTCAACCTGGGAAACCTCACAAGGGCTTTCAAAACTTGTTCTCTGGGTCTCAGGGGAAGGGAAGGAGAATTTACCTATGAAAGGATAGAGGAGAGAATAAATCTTAATAATAAGGGACAGTGATAGCATCCATTTCAGTGTGATTTGAGTGTGAATATTCACATACCTAAATTTCAGCTCTTGCCTTAACTGTTTTGCTGAGCTAGGGCCTGAGGACAGTAGCTGAGAACTGGCAGACTGTACATGAAAAAAAGCACTCATATTGTGTGTCTTAAACTGTGCTTTGGGTGCATCTCTAGATTTCATAGATATTATTCCTATCTCAGTCTTAATAGCGACTCTGACCATCAGTATGGGTGTCCCTTGGGCCCAGCTTTGATCACTCTTAGAAGAACAGTACATTTCAATTCCCACTGACTTCAGCAGGGCTTGAGAGCGCTGAGTGTCTTACAGGTATGCACAGTACCACGAAACCCATGTAGTGCTTATGCAAGAGGTGGTTCTTCAGAATTGGAAAGAAGTCATCATTCTTTGGGAAGAGGAATTTGACATAATTAAATGTTGCCTCCAATGTGCCATCAGATGTGTTTCCCTTTTATCTCCAGAGTGTGAGTACGTCAGCATCAGCACTAGAGGAAGAGCAGATTTGATAAACCCTTGAGGACTCTCTACTCATAGGACAAATATTGCTGTGGAGGTGACTTACAGTCGTTGTCTGCAAACAAAACAAATTCAAGGGGAAAATCCCTCTGAGCTAACCTTTTTAAAGTTATCCATTTAAGATTTAGTACTACTTCTGTTTTACTCAATTTCTTTTTTCAAACATGTAAGACTGTATTTGAATGAAAATTATTTTAGAATAAAATACACAGGTATTTCTAGGGCTTTTAGTGTGTGAGCTACTCCACAAAACTCCAGCTGCTGGCAGATTTTACTGGATTTTCTCATACAGTCATAAGAGTAGGAAAAAGAACCCTAAGAAAATCATCCTTTTCCACACAGAAAAATCCCCCCATAAATAATAGTAATAAACATTCCTAATTTTTCCTATACTCTTATATGTTTAGAGACCATCCAGTCCCCTTTTCAAGGCCAGCCTTGCATTGCATAACCAATGGATCAACAGGATGCATTGCTAACATGGCACAAATCACAGGCAAGGTGGGCACTCTGAGTCACAATGCTGATGTGCACAAGGTATTTGTATGACTTATCTAGATATTGTGAAAGTCTCCTGATTTGTTTGTGCCTGACTGCCAAGAGGAATGAGTGGATGGCAGGTTTCAAACTAAAAGATAAAGCAAATCTTCTAATTTAGATAGAACTCATTGCTTTTATTGTCTCTTGACAAAATAAAAATGCAAATAGATTCTTGCATATGGGAAGACTGGACTAATGCCACGTGTACAAATGATAAACGAAACCCACAATTATATCACAGAAGTTGTTAAATATAACAAGAGCAGTGTCAAGGAATAAAATGCCTTCCTTGAAGAATAAATTAGCATATAATGTAGTGAGATCTTGCAACTCTCTTATTTTTAGGCCAGGTTCTGGAGTACACAACTCTGTACACAGTGGATCTGCCTATTGGATCAGACAGTATGAAAGATACGGATTTTTCTTTTAAGAGTCTGCAGGCATTTATAGTATAATTGTTCATGAAGCTACTATAAATATAAGCAAAGTAGTAGGAGAAATTTTAGCAGCTGCTCAAAATGTATATGACCAACAGGGGTCAATGTGCAAGTGTAGCGTTGAGGGTCATATTTGGGAGACTGAGTAAATCAATGCCTTTCTCTTCGAACTGACCATATATGAGCCTCTGATGTCATAAAAAAGCCCATGAAACCTACTGATAAAACAATGTCTCTGGAACTAATGCCTATCCACAAAAAAGAGAAAACAAAACAAAAAAAACCCCCACAAAACAAAATCCAAACCCTCAAATAATGCTACTACTTTGGTTTGTTGTTTCACAGTGCCTAACTGTTGTGAGTGCTCATTGATCCAGAAAAGAAACTGCAGTTGTTTTCCTCTCAGATTGCCTTTTAGCTAGCAGCAGATGGGTCTAGACCTCTGCAGAAGCACAGCCTGTGGCAGCCCAGGTATTGTACGACTCTCCTGTGAGGCTGCAGGGCTCACACCCTGCTGATGACTCACATGAAAATTAGGATAATGAGATCTAATGAAATTTCCTTTTTTCTGGTTTTGCAGGGGGTTAATCCTACAATTTTCAAATATTAGCTGGATTAAAATACATAATCGAGAGACATAAATTAAGCTTGAAATATTAGGAAATATCAGAATTACAGCTGCTTCAGTAACATTCTTTTGACCTTATCAGGCACCTGTGGTATGACTTAGTTTTTAATTACATGATCACATACTATTTTTCAGCAGCAACCCTACCTCATTTACTTAATAGGTCATCCTTGTTACAAGAATGGCCCCAACTTGTATAGTTAAAGATGCTGATAGCTTACACGTGGAACCATGGTTCCTCATACCTTAGTTCTCTATATGTAAATTTGGTATAATAATAGCATACTATCTCACTGGTGTGTTGTGAAAATAACTTAATTGGTGTTTGTGCATCTCTTGGTGACTACAGCAGGCTACAGGAAAGCCCAGGAGGAAAATAGTAATTTTGTATCTAGGGAAAACCTTGAGTCACGTGCATTGTACAGGGTGTGGGACACAGTTTGGACAATGAATAACTAACAAGATGTGGAAAGACAACAGATCAGCAGTGGCATCAGGTATCACATGTTGGCTGCACCTGATTTTGGCAGGTAAGTGCATCCTGGCTCATCTACTTAGAAGGCAGAGGAGGGGAAGGAGCTGGAGCACAAGCAGGAACAGTTCAGTCTGTGCACTGGAAAAGACAGACATTTACTGGAGGGAGAAAAAAGGGTATATGGTCAGGGAAGGAAAAGCTGCAGTGTAGTCCAAGATTTGCACAGGATACATTACTTTGCCATTCTCTAGCTTTTAAGTGCTAGAGCTTATAACCTAACCACACTCCTCTGAACATACATATCTACCTTTTGGCCTACATACTTAGATTTCATCTATTTAAAGAAATAGCCTTACTGCTCTAGATTCTTGTTTGGCAATCCTTAGATAAACAGCCGTGAAATAGAAACCTCGTTCCACAGAAACCACTGACAAGATCTATATCATAATCCGTCCCTGCTAACGGAAACGTAGCTGGTCTTGCAGCAGTCCTTGCAGTTTCTCAGCTTAGTCTTTAGTCAATCATGTTGGTGAGAGGGCTGATGAAAGAAAGCCTCTGCAAAAGATGAAAAGCCCTACAAAAGCTTAGGCTGTCAAACTGAAACATCTTCATGATCATAACTGGCAGGATGGTGTCAGATGTGTCTCATTTTTAGGAAGTTCAGGATTGTAGCAGGCAAAACAGATTCCTAAATATTCACTTGTTTTTTCAGAAAGCCACAGGAAAAGTGAAGTGCCATATCAAAGATAATAGCCTAAAATTCTCAAAATAAATTATGACAAGGCAAGCGGTTTAATTTTGCACCACTTTTAGGTACCAGCTGGAGAGAAAACCTAGTCTAACAGTCCAAATGTAGTTCCATAGAATGAGTTATACTTCTCAATCTAGAAATGTAAACTAAATGAATTACAGCTGTAAGTTCTCCATTGTAAAGAAACTAACCAAAAGTCATTGATATTTTGGTCAAGAAAGCATACTTCCACAGCTGTTACATGATTTGATAATCATTGGAAACTAGAATAAAGAAAATCAAATAAAAATAAATAAGAAAAAATACCTAGTAAAAAAATATAGGATCATTGGCCCATAATAAGCTGAAAGAGAGAAAAAAGACTTAACATGTTTGAAAGCATCATCAATTTCATCTTCGTTCTGTCTGTGTTTTATGTAACACTTATTTAACTTTATTAAATCCTATGTATTTCTTAATTGTGAAAAATACCTAAGATGAGTATCTAGAAGGTAAGAGCTTTATTTCATCCCTTCAATGTATTTCTGTCCAGGTCTGTAGGAAATTCTATACTTTCCATCACGTTTTTGCATTTGTCTTACAGAGAATCACAGCTAAAATGGCTACTTAGAAAGAAAGTTTAAGATGACCTATTAAAGGTGATTTTGTAATTATTTGTAGCAACTATGTTATACCATGAACATCAGTTGCAGTGCTGTGAGTGGCTGAAGGTGACAGTATTTTCTTGTAATCTGTACCAGAGCCTACATCAACTCCATCATGTTCCTTTGCTGTCAAAGGAGTAAATTCCATATTTCATAAGTGTGTGTGTCATGTACAAGTACAGATCCTAGGATATTGTTTTTAGACAAAAAAGCCATCAGAATTAAACCAAAAAGGAAACATCCAGTAATTTTCCTCCCTCTGTTTCGTAGTAAAAAAAGAAAAAGTCATCGTGAAGCTGCTGAAGCTTTGCCTCTGTGTCTAGCAAGCATTTCTCCGTAGCAAACAAGTTAGGGTTCCTCTTGTGCTCACTGTACCTCTGGCCCGTCTCCCACTCTCCAGCAAAGTGGAACACCAAAAGTGAGGAGGAATTTTCTGCTGTGAGAAGTGTGTGTCCACAGATGTGAGAACCGTGTCATCCGAGATGTGAGTGGGGTGAGGATGACTGCGGTAGCGGGAGAGAAACAAACTGGATGTAAATCTCAGGGGAGCCAGGCTGGTGGATTCCAGCTATGGCAAAGGGAGAAGCAGTGCCAACAAATGGTGCTTCTTCAGGGGCAGTTCTCCCAGCAGGAGTCACAGACTCAGATCCTCGTAGCAATGCAGTGGCCAACATTAATTTCCCAGCACAAGCAAAGCCAGACAAAGAGACACCTCTGTTTTGTGTCTCTGTCAGTTTGCCTCTGCTTAAAGATGGAGCTGCACACAGCCTGATCCTGCCTTTAGTTACAGACAGGATTTTTTTCCTCTCTGCTTAAGGCAATAGATTTTAAGCAAAGTAAGTTTAGTTTTGTTTTACAACATCTCACATCTGAGTTCTGCTTCTAATTTTTAAACGTTTATCAGTAAAGAGGAAGAAGGCAGGGAAAAATAAGAGGAGCAACCCAAGGTTTAATAAAGTCATTCACTTCCTAAAAAAAGAAAAATCTCTTTTGAATTATCTATATTAACTCTTCTCTTCTGCTACGTATTTTGCTTACTATTGTGTTTCAGAAAAAAAATAACTTTTTCTAGGTGTTGCACAGTGGGGCTAAATTCACATTACTGCACTTTCAAAGGAGATGAGATTTTACTAGCTGAGGTGGAGGGGATTTCAACTTTCAGTTATTAGATCTCAGGAGCCCAAATGAGCAAAATATGTTCCCCATTTCCTCCCCAACTAGATTAAGCTATAGCTCAACATGTAATAAGCCACAATATGCTTGGAAAAACACCTGTTCATTCACACATCCAAGCTGTCTTTGAAGTTTGGAACCTGTATCATGGGTCTTAGAGGTTGCATGTGGAAATTTAGATCAGAGTGCCTGAGAGGCACAATTGCATGGCAAAAAATGAACTTTAAGCTTACATATCTTACACAAATACCCTCACCGTTATTTTTCACTACATTTTTTCAGCTGTTTGTTTACATTTTTCTTCAACTACAAGGAACTGGAAAGTCATGCCAAGATTTTCTTACTCAAATAAAGCACAGTGATATAAATTTAGCTTCCCCACTACCCACCATTAAATGGGAATGGGAAGAATAATCTTTGTGATGACTGAAATATAAACATTGTCCCAAACACTCATCCATCCTTTAATCCTTTGCAGATTTATGCAGTTTCCTCTCCTCTCTCTCTTCCAAGTTTAATCATTCTACTTTCTTTGTTTTTTTTTTTTTTTTTTTTAATAAAAACCCTCATATCCAACTTTCTTCAATTTTCTATTTGGTATTTCTTTCCATTATTTATCATGGATAATCCCTTGTGGTCTACAACTCTCTCAATTCTTTTCTTTAATGAAGCATGTCTACAGGGACTGCCCTATGACAATGTGTGGGCTAAAAGATAATGATGCCTGGGATGGTGTGTGTAAGAGCACTGGGATCTGTTTGTTGTGAGCACAAAGAAGTGTCTTTCTTACCAAGGGTGCTGAGAGGAAAAGCGGCTTTGTTTGCATGTCCAAACGCAAAATGGGGTGTCCACTTAAAGGTATACGTGAATCTGTGTAAGTATTAATATGGGCTACTTCTGTTCCACATCAAGCTCTCCAACCCTAGAGCTGTTCTCACATGTCTACCATTCCAACCAGAGACCTCTTACCTATGCCACATCCCCCTGCGTACAGGTAGACACTTTCTCCAAATTGCTGTTAGTGACCTTTCCTTCCTATCCCTTACCTAAGCCAAGTCCCTGGTTCTTTCTCTAGAGCTCGTGTCCTCTCTCCAGCCTTTGTTACCCACAAGCTGTGTCAATTTTCACTTACCTTGTAACAGCCACCACCACTCTCCTTTACGCTTTCATGCTCTCCTTGGCTGCAAGTTACTGTATTTGCCTCTCTGCTCTTGGAAACAAACCATCAAACTTTACCTTGGTAAACCCTTAAAAATGTAGACCTAGACCTTGCTGAACACAAATTACTTGGTTCTGAAAAAGGAAGGAGAAAGAGATATTCTGTTTTCTGTTTGTTTTCTATTCCATAGCAGTTTCACTTTTCCCTTTTACTTTCTTCCTTTTTTCCTTTTTTCTTTTCCCTTTCCCCTTTTCTTCTTTCCTTTTACCATTTTTCCTTTTCCTTTCTCTTTTTCCCTTCCCCCTTTCTTTTGAATTTTTTTAATGTTCTCATATAACCATTCTCAACTCAGAGCTCATTAGGCATTACAGCTTTGTCTTTTGATTCCCAGGAGAATTGCTAGAAACTCGATTGGGCCAACATGTGTGAAAGTAAAGATTTACCAATAATTTGAATGAAATGCTCTCACAAGCTTACCCAAAGCAGGGAGATTGGATTGGCTTTCCACATGTTTTTATGGCTGGTTATGAAGCAGCCTTAGCTTGTTAGTTCTGCTGGGTATATCAAATGTGTTTCTGTATCTTTCCTGACAATTTGTGAGTGTTTCTAGTTCTCAACAGTAAAAAGCTTAATAGAAGGGAACATTTGTAATATGATACACTGCTCCTCTATTGATGATAGCATTTTCCTCCCTGTTGCCAAAAGGATTGTTTTGAAAGTGAATTTTTGCAGTGAATAGAAGTGACATTCTCCAAAGCTCTCAGATACAAAAAATGTTTTATAAAAATACAGTGGAAAAATTATTAAAAACTAAATAAACCCAAATTTTGCAGGACTTTGGCAGATTTAGGCAAAACTTTATCACTTTTTTTTTTTTTTTAACAAAAAATATGTTTATATTCTCAGAAAATAGTTTTAGCAAAATATCCTAGTGTGGGTTGCCCAAAAGCAAAACATTTAATTGAAAACTATAGAAATATTTTGCAGATGTACTCATAAAGTTTCCTTATTTCTAGCTGAGTGAAACTGAATTAAAAAATCATAGAGTTTGTTTATTTAAAAATAAATTTTCTCATGCAACAATTGATTGATATTATTCAGCCAGTCCTACCAAAAAGTTAATGAGAACACTGGGATAGAGTGCTGACACGGTGCTAAAAAACATTTTTGAAAACCCTATCACCTTCAGCAAAATGAACAATACAAAGCCAACCGAACAGTCTTGTTTCAAAGACCAAACCAAAATAAAAATAAATATTTTCAGTTAGACCAGATTTTATTTTGCCCTAATTCTTTTAAAACAATTTTTAAAAGAATTTTAAAATAATTTTTAAAAGAGACCAGAAATAACAAAAATAAAACTCAGAAACTACAAGTGAAATGTTTCGGTCTCTCACAATTGCCTCTACTTCTACTGTGGTCCCAAATCTGTGAATAATAATTTCAGTCAGTCCAAGTCCATATTTTTTTTTTTAAATAAATTAAATGTAATTTTGTTTGTGACAAAGCTATAGAGCTTCAAACAGCACCCACGTGCACAGATGATCCTCTAGGAACCTTTACTCAGGTAAGCATCGGGGGAATGGTGTGCTGCACAGAAAGCCCATATGACATAACCTGAGACCTGTCACACTCCACATGGTCACTAGAAGAGCACAACACTGCATCTGCCCTCCCAGACCCCTCTCTCAGCTCACGGAGTTCAGCTGTCATAGGTTTGCAGCACAGCTGAGCTCAGTACTGCACATAGAGAAAGAAGAATGGCAGAAGAGGTTTGATGAGAAGAAGGAAAGAGCAATCGCAGGCATGAAGTGGATGGTAGTGAACCAGCAGAATGACCTAACTCTGCAGGAGATACCCACCAAGCAGAGAGTGAGAGTTGTTGTCCCCTTCTTGATTCCACAGGACCCATACTCGATTTACAAAAATTTAAGAACTTCTCTTCATCTTGGCAGTGGTAAGCTAAACCCAGTCGTGTGATCAGTGAGGATTCAGGCTGTGCATGTTGTCTCCCTGCACTTATAGCTGAAATAAGTGAAGTAAGTGAAGCAGCAAATTTCTAGCTCCACAACTGTGCTGACAGCATGGGCTGAAAGAGCATCAGTTTTGATATGTGAGGTTTGAGTGGTTCAAAAGGCCAAGCAGCTGTCAGACATTCAGAAAGAAGAAAAGGATCCAGTAAAAGATCTGGTGTCAGATGAAAATCATAATATATTTTTTTCTGGGGAATGTTCAGCTGCTGACAGTGGAGCAATTTCTTTTTTTTTTTTGCTACAACAGTATCTCATTTTGAGGAACTTGTCACACAGAAATGGGGAAATGGCATTGCACCGGCTGTTCATTTCAATAGCAAGGGCTCTGGTCCTGTGTAGTTACAGTAGAGTCTGCTGAGCTGGAGAACACTGAGCCACCGTCTGTAATGGTAATGGAAAGCAAAGATAAACCCTATGATCCCATTAGGTCCTTTCCATTCCTTGTACTAGGGTACTTCCTTACCAGCCAGCATACCCTTTCTGTAGAGATCCAAGACTGAACTCTTATTTCTCTCTTTCATTTGGCATGGGCACACTTCCTTGGAATAATTTAAGCTACTGACTACCAAGTGTATCATCTGGATGAATATTTCACTTATAGCCCCACCCAAGTTACACAACTCTGAACATAACCTTTTGTTTTGTAGGGAGAACTCCCACCAACGAAATTGCCTGGAGTTTCACAACAAGGACTTTACATTTGCATAGTTTTCCCCATAATTTATCCTGCATAATCAGGAACTCTAGCCTTGTCACATTAAATCCTGCAATGGTTCTGTCCCATCAAACCCTGCTACAGGCTAAACAAATCAATACACTGTTTTTCTTAATAATGTTGAAGAGTATGGGAATTTTGACTTGCCTTTTTGGTCTTGAAACCAGTGTAACACAAAGAGCTATAACCTATTCCTTAAAATCATGTTTATTTCTTTCATAGACTAATCGCAAGTTCGTCCTGCATCAATAGGGAATTTGTAAAAGAAAACTTGACTTTTTATTTCCTTTTGGAGAACCATTGTTACTGTCCCCAGATGAAAATGAGTTTCTCAAGAGAGTTAATTATCAAAGTAATCTGTAATATATTAGCCCTTGATTCACTTGTACTGCACGACTGTTACAGAGAAGTATCAGCTGGTGTGAATGTATGGTTTTATTGTTTGTTCAGCCGAGAGTTTGATGCAATTCTAAAGTATAGATGATGTCTTTGTTTTGGTAACAAAGTACAATAGCGCTTTATCTGCAAGTACAGAAGTAGGAAAAGTGAGGGAGGAGTTTTGGGTGGGTGTTGTGGTGGTGGTGTGTGCGCTGAAAGGAACGATACCACAAAGGGTCGAAACTGGGAAGGGTTTCTGAACTACATGGTGTAATATAAAAATAGTGTAATTGTAGAGAAATATTAAAAAATTGATTAAGAGTGTCTGAAAGTCACTAATCTTTTCATGTTGATGCTTTTTTAGACATAGTTACTGCTTTTGTTCCACCATGTAACTGAAAGAGGCTGCAGGAGATGGCTAATTAAAGCTATACCATACTTCTTGCTGTCAATTAAATGTTTTGTCCTTAAAAGTCATGCTTCTAAGGTATGGAGTTTCAAATAAGTAAAATAATAATACAGAAATATAGGGAACGCTTGGAGAAACAGAAAAAAGAAACTACTCTGTTATGCTCTGTCTCTCAGTAGTTAATGCTGGATGTTTCATAGCAAGAAAAAAAAAGAAAACACCTCTTCCCAACACATAAATAGACTGATCATCTCTGTATTTTTATACTATATAAGGGTTTACTTAAAATCCAACAATTCAGGTCAACGTGATATAGATTGTGGTATGAATAAAATGGAAATAGGTTTGAATCTCCTGTTTGATATCCAAAATCAACAAATGTGGCAAAACTATTTGTGAGTCAGAAGTTGTATAAGCAAGCAAAATAGTTGTGACATCTTTCTCCTCATTACAGGAGAGGTACTTGCTGTTCTGATAACTACAGAAGAAATTAGTACTATAGTACAACATTAACATATCGGGCAGCAGATTTAACACAAACAAAGAAAGTAATTTTTCTTTCAACAGATAATTTACCAATGCTGCCATTGGACATTGTAGAGTTCAGAAACTTAAGTGGCTTAAAAGGAGTTAGAAAATTTTGCTGGTAATAGATCCATCAGTGACTGTTCAATAACATAGTCCACTCACAAACTCAGAAATTCCTTGAAGAGCTGGCTGCTGAAAAATAGTATAGAAAGTGAAAAAATGTCAGACTGTACTTTTGGTGCTTTTATATTTTTAATGTTGTGGTATCTGCTACTATTCATCAGTGGGAAACATGATTCTGGGCTAGATGGACTTTTGGTCTGAAACAGTGTAGTGTATAATTTTTTTGCTCTTGTTAAGAAGTGAGGGAGTACACAGCTGCAAAATCTTAAGTTTGACTAGCAGTATTGTTTGACCTAAAATTATCATATTAGTCTCTGAGTTTTGTGCAGAAGTACTTTGTCAGCCTTGTTGGTGTTGGATTTAGGAAGATTCAATGTCTTCCTACCTCTAACAGCAGCTTGATGAGTAATTGGGAGAAGATGTTTTCCATCTTTGTAGCTCAGCTTGTCTATGTCCTGTGTGGGAAGAGAATGATGACTTGCAATTGGAGATATTCTTGTTAAAAACACCCATTTGTGTTCTTATATTAGTGTTAACTGTTTACAGTAAACTATTTAACTTTTGATAAAACTGATGCTTGTCTAAAAAACTCTAGTTTATTTTGAGCTTTAAGCTCACCATATATTCACAAATACTTAATTTTAGTGCCCACTCTGAATCCAGGGATCACGTCTGTAGAAATGTGGACCGTAAAGGCACCCAGGCATCTCTATTTTCGGTAATCTCTCTGATTTTTCCCTTATATCTGATGTGTAAGTTTTCTTGTCACTGTTGTAAAAAGACGTTACCTTCATCAACACGACATCACTCTACCTAGATCAATTGGCTCTCCTGCTAAAACCCCCGTTCATGCTTTGAAGGTCGGAGCAGCAGCACCCTCTGCTGGGACCTGGATCTGGGTCTTGGTACACAGCAAAGAAAACCTTGAGAAGGGACTTCGTCCCGAAAGGTGAGCGCTTTCTTTTCCGTGCATTCCTCCTATCTGTCTGTTACAGAAACGGGGATGTCTGGGTCCTTTTCCATCAATTAAAACAGAGCTGGAGTAACATGCGCCTAGTTGGGCTTCACGGGCTTCCTCTGGGTTACATCCCTGCCGTGTGCTCAAAGGTTTTTCAGCTTTTCTGAAGGAAGATTCAGAGAAAAAAGTAACAAATATCAAAGAAATAAGCAGTGTAAAACTGAATTTGAGAGTGTTGTTATCTTTTTCTAAACGTGTTTCAGAAATTATATCAAAATATTTTCTCACATTAAAAGAAAACCAAGCAGGATAGAAATGAGTCTGAAAGGTTACTCGTCTGTATAATACCAAACATTTTGGATTTGCAAGGAGGATTATAGAAAAGGAAATACATCCAGTTGAAGCAGAGATAAAGCTTGTGAAAATTCTAAAGAAATAATTTAATTAAAAATGTGAATTGAAAAGACGCATTAAACCTTGCAAGTGCCACATTGTTCAGCAATTAGTGATCGTTAAGGAAGGGTTTGTGAAGTTGCAGAGGTTAAAACAGTGAAGTGTGGTGTAAGCTAGGATATTAAAGCCCCAGTTCTATTGCAAACACACATTCTTTTCCCTAGCACAAGAGAAAGACATTCCCTGCTGTCTCCATGGTAAGACCACCAAGAGGGTCTCACAGACTAATGTCACCACAGAATATTTTTCTACTAACATGGTACAGCAATTTGTCTTGCAGGAAGAGTAAGTGTCAACCATGACAGCCAAGAGAGGGGAGGGGAAGAAGGAATCAAGATTAAAGACATAATAATGAGTTCTCTCAGTCTTGGCAGAGATGCTTCTCCTGTGGTGCCCAGAAGCCAGACCTGTGGCTGGAATGAGGAATGAAGATAAACTGTGTGGCTGAAGAGGAAAGTAGTAAGTGGAAAAGAAGTGGGAAATTGCTAAGTGAAAAGTGATGGATCAATGGTCTAAAACAGCTTTTAAGCAGCCATTATCTGTGACAAAGTACCAGATCTTGTAAGTGATGAACTGAGATGTTGCCAAAAACCTTTTTTCAGGGACTGGCAAAGATGCTGAATCCTCACAGCTTCTAGTGGCTTTAGTAGGACATTTGGTCTTCGATATTGGAAAATCAGCCCCCAAAAAAATATTCTTAATTAGTTCCAAAATATCTTGAGAAGAGTAAATTAGGTTCAGTAAAACTGAAGATTCACAAGTAAGTGATGCATATACTTTTTTCAAATCTGACACCGAGGAAGTATGTTCAAAGTCAAACTGAGCATGAATATAATTTATTAGCACTACGGAAAAGACACAATAAACTGCCACATGCAGAATAGTGAGCCTGTCATAAACAAGAGGAGCTAGACAAGTTTTAGAGGAGGGGTGCCTGAGTGTTGCAAAAACTCATCGGGGGGCAGCCTTAGCACACTAGTCATTACTAGAACGATGCCTACTATTGTGAGAAGACACGAAAAAAGTGTATCAAGAAAACTGGTTAAGTTGAAAGACAGGTATTGAATAAGGTTCATAAAATAACACAAAAAACTACAAAAGAATTCCCACTTTGAATTTTTGCAGCCTATTCAGAAAAAAAAACCAAACAACAAACCAAAACCAACAACCAAGCAAACAACAACAAAGAAAAACCCAAGAAATTATAGAAGACTGTAAATGTTTGCAGAACTTAAGTTAGAGGGGAAGAAAGAAAATTCAGTAATGTTTTTAGCATTATTTATTTTGAAGTCTCTTCTGGAGTACATTTGTTCTTTCAGTTTCTTCCGGGAAGAAATTTCAGATAATTGCACTAGTTTGATTTCTAAAAAGACATTTTGGAATGATGGTATCATGGCTGTCAGAGTTGGATTGGAATATTCTATCTAAATGCTCTTTCTGAAAAAAAAAACACATTGAAAGGAAAATGTATTTCCAGTACTGCATAGCTCTCTTATTCTAAATCCATTTGAAAACTTTCCGCATGTAGCCCACAAATTATGATACAACACCTGAGGGAGCTGTAGCTGGAATGCTTCATTTACCTTTGGAAGGACATTCCAAAGCTGGGAACGAGAGAACTTCAACCAGGGACATATTTTTCATCTTGATTATGCATTTAATAAAAAAGACCAAAAATGTCATAGTGTTTCATAGGATAGATGGCTGGCTATTTATCTCCACTAAGCAGCAGATCATTTATCATGAGGCATAAATTTTGTTTGTCTCTTTCTTTTTAATAAATATGAGCTTCACAGATTCAGAATTATGCATCATTTTCAGACTCATCTTACTGTGTCCAGTGACTTGGCAGTAAAAATTTTGCCACTTCTTTCTACAGAATGTTGTTATTTTTCAGCAGATGAGAACAGAAGAGAGCATTCTTACACAGCTGCACGGCTCTGCAAACTGACCTTGTTGCTGGGAGAGCTGTGACTCACCAGAGTTTCTGTGTGTCTGCTTCTCTCACCCCAGAGGGAAAAACTGTGGGTGTTTCAGGCATGAACTGCAAAACCTCTCACCATTCTTGAAACAATTCTTCAGCTTAGATACCACAGCACTGTTGTCTATGGGACTGATGCAAGTGAAAGGTAAATATATCTGGGAAGAGCAGTTTGATTGGACTAGTAGCATGATCCATGGGGTAGGTCATCTCAGAAGCCGGAAGCGAACAGAGATCTTAATTTAAACAGACTGGTGCTGTTAGGCTGAGTGCTCTGAGGGCTCTTGGTCATAATGTAGTGTGTCTAAGTACCATCCACAGTCTTCTGTATCTGCAGTGATAAGGCCAAATGGATCCATCTTAAGCAGTCATCACATCTCCTCCCATCCTGCCCCCAACACTATTGTAATTTCAAAGGTTTTGCCACTTGAGCTTATTGTATCTATTTTTGCCACTGTAGTTTATTATCTGGTATGAAAGTCTGATGTTACTGAGACAAGGCTTTCTAATGAAATAAGTATCAGGGACATGAATTTTTTCTCCCTGAATAGTCATATAAAACTGCTGGTAAGTGACAAAATAATTCAGTCACTCATATGCTGAAGGAGCATAACTTTTCCTGTCTGAAAGCAGTAGGACTGTTCATCTACAGAACATAGGAGAGGGCATAATGAAATCTTAAAGGAAACCATCAGATATTCTGTCCATAAGATACAAAGGACCAAAGGGATTTAAAGGAATGAGCTATGAGCTGGAAAAAAGAAAGTAGTTAGGTTAGTAACAAATGTGTGGAGCTCAGGTAGTACCCAGCAGATGCATGACCAGATTCTGTAAAGACTTAAATAAAAGATTATGGGCATCAGCGAGCTCTATGGCCCTGGTGTTACAAGATTTAGAGCTTTAACATATGTCCGTGCTGTCTGTCCATCTCGTGCCATCATGAATTGTGAAGTCAGCTGTGAAAAAAGGAGGGTTCATGTGATTTTTCCAATCCATCACTGTTTATTTGATCTGGCGAGTGGGGGTGGGAAACCCCTACTGTTTGTAAAGAAAAGCTCTTGTCTGAGTTTATTGCCATTCCGAACCTGAGCCAAGCTTTCTAAAGGGGCACAGACCCTGGTCCCCTTTCTTCCCCTATACCACTCTTGCTGTTTCTTGGCTAGACTACAAAAAGAAAAAGACAGTTAGAGCAAAATGTTTTTCTCAGAGCTGTAACTTGAAGGGAGAAGATATTGAGCAATGTCATGACTTTCCTAAGGGAGTTTGAAGAAACATTAGCAGGGAGGTGCACACTCCTAGAAGAGACTTGTAGCAGTGTAGATTATTCAGTGCGAGACAATGACAAAAGGCTGTAAGTACTGGCTATGGGTTAAAAAACCCACTTTTCCTTGGGGAAAATGCAGCCCTGCCAGAAATAAAATATACTTAGTAATTCTCTGATTGTTTTAAACACTTTTAGCCAGAGTTGTGACCTGTTTTTACTCCTCTATCCTGAACAATGTGAACTAATGATGATGATGTCAAGGCCTCTTTAAACCAAAAGCTCAGTGGTTTAACAGATCATCCAGGAGACCTGAGTTCAAATTTCTCCTTTTTTTGCAGGCTGTTGTTTATACATTGAAAACATTCATGGCTGTTTGATCTGCAGGATTCGTTATTCATTATCACTGTGCTCCGAGAACTGCATTCTGGGTGAAAGCAAAAGATAAGGCTATGCTGAAAAAAACCCCAAACCATTTATTCTTTAGAAAAGTTGGTCACGGACTATCTTGATATATGTAGAATTGGATAATTAATTTCTCTTTTCAGATACTTTCTTTCTACTGCTCAGAATTTGCTCTTTGAACACCATGAAGATTTCTCCATTTCATATTGACAACTCTAGTCTTCAGTAAGGTTTGTTTGCAAAAAATCAGTTACTTTTGGGAGGGCAGAATTGGCTAGGTATGTTAGGGATGTTAATCTGCTGCACAATCCTTTATCTATGCTGTTTTATCTAACCACTATGCCCTTCCCTGCTTGTGTTGTTCATGTTAGACATGGAATTAGTTCACCCTGTTACTGCTTACAGCCATATGGAGCAAGATCTTTCTGAATCAATCCTTATTGTGGTTCATAATCATCAGTTCTGATTTTTTACCACCCTACCTGTGTCCTAATAGTTTTAGCTTTAGCTTTGCTTATCCATGTACACAAGATATCTGCTTTTATCAATGAAGTTTTTGGTTTTATTTCCATTATTGCTTCTAACTCTGCAGTTACCTCATACAAGAGATCTCAGAAAAGAGTTGTGTTTGTGCTCTCTCACATTTATAGACCTGCTTGCTGCTTAGACCCACACTTGCTCACCTGTGTAGAACCTCTGATACTTCATTTTTTCCTTTCAGTTGATAGAGGAAGCTGTTATCTGGGGTTATCTTAAACTCTTCTTGGTCTTGCCTTTTACTGCTCTGCTGGTCTGATTTTCATGGGTGGCAGACAGTAACCCTTTATTCAGCTTAGTGGTGTGCTACCTACCCCCGCCTCCGCGAAGATAATGGTCCAACATTATCCGTTACAGTGTCTCATTTTACCAATCATCTTTTGTCTGTTTATACAAGTAACATTGTGTTCCTGGAAGAGAAGCAAAAGAAGGTTCTCGCTAAAAGGAAGATGCCTAATTTACAATGCAGTAACATTATCATTTTGTTTAATTATTTCGGTTCTTTTGCAGCGCTTGCAGTTATCCTGTTATCTGAATTGCATCCCTAAAGCACGTATTTCTCTCATGTTGACACCTGAAGTTAGGTAGAATAAAATTTGCTCATGATGTCACACTTTGAATCTATTAAAGTAACTCCTGCATTTCCTTTGAGCAAAATCTAACCTTTCACAGACTGCTGTAGTAGCAAATATTCTCCTGTGCTATGTGTTTCTTGTGATTAGATTAGCAAGGGAACATTTATTATTTTAATGTCTTCAGAGGCACTGGCCAACACTTTATTAGATTTTGTGAAGTCTTCCACTGGTAGTGCAAAGGTGGTTTTGCATCTTGTCAGACTGTATCAGTAGTTCTAAAGATCTATGTGTTATACTTAAGTGGCTGCATTCAGCACTGGCTCTTTCCAGCTGTGTATGATCAGACATCATGGCCAAGGGTGACCTGCTGGCACTGTGCTGCTCAAAAAGCATTCCCTGATAATGCCTTTTGAATGCATAAACACAATCCATTTCTCACGGTTGCCTTCAGAAGCGCTGTCACATTTTGGGTTTACATTATTGCTGCTTTTAGGATGCTTTTACTCATTTCCAGTTCAGTACCTCTGTAAAGTTGCTGTACTTTAGAACTGATATGTTGCTTATGGGTTTTTTGTCCTTTTCAAAACCCTGTCCTTGGATGTCTCTACATTCACCACCATTACACTACAGGTATTATGTAGGAACTGGTATCAGAAAGAGAATTCTAAAAGAAATTTTTTCTTTACTTTTTTTTTTTTTTTTTTTTTGGGGGGGTGAGGGTATATACCAGAGGGCTTTTTGGTGGGTTTTCTGGTGGTTCTTTTTAAGATGTCTCAGCCCTCTTATACCTCTTCCAAGTTCTAATAATTCATAATTTCTTCTTACTTTAATTTTTATACATGGTGCTTGTTGCAAGTAGAACTTCTGGATCTTCTGCCTGCATAGATCCAAATCAATTTGTTTGACAGACTACCTGTATTTTTTGGTGAAGGAAATGAAGTGATTCATGTCAATGTACTAGTGCAGTCTTTCATTGGAGTTACTGCATGCCCATGTTTCAGGAAACCTATCTGCCCTATTGTAGCTGGAAGATCAGTAATTTCTATCAAGTTATATTTTAATTAAAAAATAACAGTTTTTCTAACCTCTTCTGTAGAAAAGGTACAGGGACATTTCAGAGAAGGTAAATATTTTGTCTCTTTTATGAACAGGGAAAGTAAGAGACAGAAAAGTGATGGTAGTTGTCTAAGACCAGTCAAGGAGGAATGAGTGGTAGAGCCGGGAACTGAATTCAAAATCTTGATCCAGTGGTTTATCTATCAGACCTCAGTGCCTCCACATTATTTCATTAAAATTTATAAGGTCTTAGTGCTCAGTCAAGGCGCAGGCAAATATCACAGCATTAAAGTCCATCATGTTTCATACAATCACCAAAGTAATTCTGAACAACCCATGGAAGGGTAGATAGGTTGTTTCAAGTTTGTTGATCTTACCATAAAAGTATGAATGCATTTACCAGGACTAATTACTGTGTTGAAAGTAATGGTCTCTCTCTTTCATTTGTATTTCCTAACTTTTTTTAGAGAATATGTCTGTTTCAGTAGCTGTTTAATATCAGCTGTGATAGACAGACTATTGCCTGTCAGTTTTAATTTACGTTACACAGACTGCATTGTGTTTTGCCCAGCTATCCTCACCTTACAGCTGGCAGACCATACATTAGGTGCATTATTACAAACACTCAGGTCTCCATTCTAAGTCTTTTCAAAAGTAGATATTGACCTTGTCTTTGTTCACAAACAAGCCCAGCAAGATGAGTTATGCACCTATTGTTCTCTCCTGTCAGATAGGGAATAAAGTTATCTGGTAGCCTTCCCAGTGATTTTCTCTGTGGGTGCCCAGGGCACATATTTTCTCAAGTAGGCTTTTACTGTATTGAGTGGAACAGATTTTGGTAGTGATTTGTGTTGTCTTTCTATTCCTGCAATATGGGACAAGAAGGCTAACTAGGAAGCCTGACGCTGCAGGCACAAAGCCAGTATTTCTTCTGGTAAAGGTGAGGAAGGGCAATGTCACAGAATATAGTATAAAATAATGATGAAATAAACAAATAATAACTAATATGGGTCAAAAACTGATCACTGAATGAGCTACCTACACCAAATGGTGGGATGAACTCCTTACACAGGAGTAAGGTAAGTCCTAGGCAGCGATGAATGCAGTATATATTAATTAAAGTATGGGAAACTTTAGAGTGACTACTGAAACTCTTGCTTCGGGTTTGGGAAAATCTCAGATGTGAAAGAGGAGGAAGAGATCAATTCTATACAGTAAGTTTATTTCTATAATTATGCAGATACCTAAATGGAGTGATGGAATGTTAGACTGCAATATGTTCACACTACTGCTAATGCAGTAAATTTGAATACTGTGCTACTGTGCTTTGTCTCCATCTGAGACTGCCCCAAGGGTAAATTAATTTTGCTGCGTGATGATACTTTTAGGAACTCTTGAACATGAAATATTCTCTAAAGAAATGTCTGGATAAATTAAATGTGTATGAAGACATCTTCCTTAATGGCAGGACAGAGTGAGTTTATTGATGGGATTAAAAAAAAGGTAGAGACTGTTGCAGGGTTCAGTGTTGCAGGAGATTTCTGTGTTGGCAGGGGAACTGCTCGCATTAATGTTACATCTAAAATGAAAAACCTCTCATCTTTGAAATAGCTTAGCAGAAGTCAAGGTGAGGGCAGTTCAAAGCACTGAACACACAGGAGAGACACAAGCATTTGTTTCACATAAAACACCTGCTTATATACCCAGAGGGCAGATGAAGGCTGTTACAACTCTTCTTTCCTTTCACCATGGAAAACTTCCAGAAGCAGCAGCAGCATTGTGACTCAGTGTGTCTCAAGGTTCATCTTTTAAGTTTGTACTTCTTTTGTACAATGTGCTGGTGTGTTAATGAAGGAATTAAAGACAATGACACATCCCTGCATGGCTCACTGGAAGTCTGGATCAAAACATCTTTCCCATGCTTCTTGCCTTCCCCTGCTTCTTGAGGTAGCCTGGATTATTGTCTATTAGGGGAGCTTATGTTGATCCTTCATGGCACGGTCGAAAATGCTGCAATGAAGCAGTGGGTCAGAGATTATTATTTTACAATTATTATTATTATTTTTAGCAGGAAAAGCCAAATTACTAGAGACATCTGAGAGGGGGCTAACCATGGCTGAATGAGACGGAAGTGCTCAGGAGTGTGCTGATTTAATGAATTCTGTGATGAGCAAGCCAGGAAGAGTCAGACTTCACCAGCTACAAAGTCTTTACAATTTATTGCTTGCTGTACACTGTCCATTGCCTCCACAATGATGTTATTGCTTCTGTAAGGAATGTGCAGTCATTTCTGATCTGCTTTTCTGCTCCGTCCAATTTTTCTTTCTTAAGGGAATACAGTGATAATTTGAGGGAATTAGGTTTACTGATTATTTTACTGCCACTGATGATTTTACTGTCAAGAGTGAATAGTATTCTTTTTTCTTGGAGTTACAGCTCTTAGTTAAACTTAAAGCTGACAATTATCATCACTCTTTGCCAACTACCACAGGCTGTTATAATAAAGAAATAAATGAAACTCCCAGTCAGACAAGTGACCTTCTGATATAAGCCATGGGAACTTAATAATTCTTTTTACCCTGAATAATTAAACAATAAAAAAATTACTATGGTAAAATGATGAAGTAAGAGAAGTTAATTTCCTGATACTCAACCCAAGCTCCTCAGGGTGTATCTACAGGGGAGTGCAGGTGAAGGAAAGATACTTTCTACTTCTGAAAAGGGATAGAGACAGAGATTCATTGAGGAATAGGAGAGTAGGAACAAAAAGGAGTCAGAGTGGGACAGAGAAGTCTCCAGACAGAGTGTATGTATAAGGAAAGATCTGTGATTTCTAATCAAATAATTTGAAGGAGACCGTATAATTCATTCCTGTGTTACGCTGACATGAGTGTTTACACTCCAGCTAGTGCTAAAAAGAGAGAAAAATGCACGTGGTACTTTGACAGTGTACTTGATGGCTGTGATTTTTAAGGTGAACTTTGTTAGAAAATAGCATAGTTTACCCTGGTATACAGAAATTAATTTAGAAAATTTGAACATGATGTTTTCATCAATACAGTCTTAAGAAACAGGGGACTAGCAAAATATTGACCTTCGTTTAACATGTTTGAGCTGGTTTTGTTATTACATTTGCTAATAATTCTGCTCTATAATTTTTTTTGTTATCTTGCAAACGTTTTATAAAGAATAATTTGTTATTGCTTTTCAGTTTATGTAAGTTCACAATTATAAGGTGACATGCAAATATTGGAGCTGGGGATTAGTTTGTGAAGTAATTAGGTAAATGGTCAAATTCGATAACGTTGCCTTGCGGTCTTTCCTGAAAACACATACAGAATACAGATTTTCATTCAGAAGACCTGCAAATGTAACCCTGTCCACCAGAGGTCATCAAATACTAAGAAATTTCTGCTTCAAACTGAAATAGCCCTCAGAATTTTTCAGTTTCTTCCCCCCACCACCCCCAGTTTCTGCATGTTTATTGTTACAAACATCAGACAGTGGCTGATAATATCTCAAGACTAGAATTAAGCTGGACAAAGCTGCTACTTTCCTGGACTATATCCTGTGATCAAATGACTCAGCTCCACATGCTGAAAGGTGCAGCTTGGTCTCTTCGATCTTTCTTGAGTGTGTGATAATATAAGGAGATTTGATTCACATAGGAGTAACTTGCTCTGTCTGATTGGATTATTTTCAGGAAACATTGTTCCCTGTGGGAGGCACATAATGCATGTGATTTAAAACCGTGTGTGTCAGCTCCACACAGGTGTGCACTCCTGTGGGTTCAGCTTTAACTGCAGAGCACAGTTGGCACCTCAGAGGAACCCAAGGAGCCCCTTCTGGCCCACAGAAAGTCTGATCATACTGATAACAGCTGGAAACCATCGGGGGTTTTATTGAACTAGAGTTACAACAGCTACCTTCTGTTTTCGAACTAACAAAACAGGGGCTGTGAAAAGACCTGTCAAATAGTATCAGTTCTCTCTCTCTCTCTTTTATGGGTGCTTTTCTTCTATAAGAGAGCAAAGATGGAATAAGCAGTAATGAGAAATAGGAATTTAGGTGACTAGTGTTTTTTTAATTGGTGTTTAAACAAAAACGTATATGACTGTAATTTTTATACCTTCTTCATGAATAGAGGTTATTAAAGCCTTGCTTTATTTTTATAGCATAGGGCAGTTTTAGTACATTTTCCTCATGTGTGTCAGTTTGTAAAGTGTTTTAAGACATTTTTCTTATGACAAACACATTTATATTTATAACAGATCTTATACAGGGCAAACATATTGAGTATTCAGTCTAGAGTCTAGGAAAAAAAGGAAAACTTGTTATATTTATTTTCTTTGTCAGGCATGTACATTTTAAAATTTGGATATTTTGGCTCTGAAGTATCTACCCGGGCCTGTATTTAAGGGTACAAGACAAAGGAGCGATGTGTAATTCATTAAGAACTGCAAGGCCTCAGAAAAAAGTAAATCACAAATTCCAAATATTTCTTTTTTTTGTTGTTGTTGTTAAAATTGATCAGAATGATGAGAAAAAAATTAATTTAATATTATAGCATTTGGAAGTTGATAGAAGGCAGATGTGAAAAGTACCCCTCTCTAGCCAATTAAGGTGCTAAGAGAATCAAAGTGCATAAATAGTTTCACTGATCCAGGAGAGAAAGGGAAGCAAATAACTCCTGAGCAGCAAGAGAATAAGAACCTTAATGAACTGAATCCTGCCTTTGGATCTCATTTTAATTGAAACATATGGCAAAACTTTGTATATGGAAATAATCCAGTTCATTAATTTACTCTATTAGGTTACTCCTAAATAGAGTAGAATTCTATGCTTTATATAACAAATTATATATACAGAGACAAATCTTAAATTTAAAAAAACAAAATAGAAGTGTTTTCATGAATATGTAATGCAAAGGCTACAATAGTCACTTCCTATTTTCTGCACTATCAAAATGGCAACTGTAAAGAGTTTTGTCAAATATTATCTCTTTTTGCAGTGACAGATGGCGACAGCTAGAACTGTAAAGAATGCCTAAATGGCATAGCACAAACCTGTAGGAGTAACAGAGTCAAATTTCAAAGCTTCATGGAGCTCACTGGACCTGATAAAGCTTGGCATGCACAGGGGAAATCTAACCTTTTTGTGCCTGATCAGCTCTCTCCCAGAATGCCAAACATTGGTTGCCTTCTAGATGTTTACCTAAATCTCAAAGATCTGGTGTAAAGCATAATTGCTGAAGATTTTTGAAGATAGGAAAGAAACTGCAGAAGTCTCTTGGTTTGGGCTGGGGGATGAGGGGATGGGGAAAAGAAAGAAAAAGAAACGAACCTAAATTCCAGTTTGACATTCTCACTTTTGAATAAATAGAATCAAAGTCCTGAAGGAGATGGAATCAAATTGAATGCTTGAGAACTGACCTGTAGGTACCATTTCAGAGAGCAAATCATACCTCAGGACTATTCTGCTGACCTGCTTGATTAATGAAACTGTAAAAACATCACTTAGAGAGAAGTCTACTACCCACTTCTGAAAGCAAAGCTATTTGGAAGCTGGAAGGAATATGTAAGTTCAAATACTTTAAAGTTAAATTTAAGTCAATAGCTCCAATATTTTTCTGAAGCAGAAGGCTCCTCACTGTCATCAGTAGTGCTGAAGGATCCAAAACCCCCCGAATGATTTAGTTAATCCACCTTATTTCTTGTTACATTGAATCAGACTTTTTTTTCAACAGCATCAAAATCTACTCTTCTTACCTCTTGTCCTAATACTACACACCTTAAGGAATAAATTATTATTTGGCCACTAGAACATTTAAGCTACAAGTCTTACTCAAAATAAGAATCAAAGCCTACAGCAGGCCTGGTGCAATGACACTTAGTCTTGAATGTCATTGGTCAATTTAATTTTACACAGAAGGCTTAAAATCTTGATTTTTTTTTTCTTTTGCTACAAGTGCTTGAAAAGTATTTATAGCTAATCCTACAAAACTGTGAAAGCACAACAGTATATAATTTTTATTAATACTGAATTATATTATCTAGTGATTTTCTGCTGCTATCTGCCTATTTATTACTTATTTTTAAAGTATATGACAACATTTAATTTAAAATATGTCTCTTTATAAATAGGGATAATTATCTCTTTTGAAGTATGTAATCATTATTTCTATTTCTTTTGGTGAAGTATTTTGCACACTAAAGAAAAATTACTTTCATTTTTAAATGTCTCTATTAGATCAGTACTTTAACGTGGCTCCCTTTGAAGGGATGGCTGGGGCTGAAAGGTACTTCTAGAGGTCCCTATTTCCTCTCCCTGCTCAGAGAAGGGTCTGTTGGAGTAGGTTGCTCAGAGCTGTGCAGCCAGGCTTTGATTCCAGTCACAAAGATGGAGACTCCACAATCTCCCAGGCTAAGCTGGTTCAGTGTTTGACCACTCTTACAATAATAGGGTCTTTCTTCTATTTAAAAGGCATTTCTCTTACTTAAGTTTGTGCCTGCTGTCTCTAATAAAGGCATGCCTTTATTATTTACTGTTATATAACACCTGAAACATTACAAGTTACTTGAATGCATAGATTTAGATTATTGCTTTTCCCTCCAATAATCCAGTTAAGAAATTGACACTTATTGGAAGACTACCATAATGTGGCTTTTATCCTATCCAACTTAATAATGCAATTTACCAGCTTGAAGGAAATTTTAATTCCCTGAAGAACTTTTTAAATTTACGAAGTAGTATTTCTGCGTGTTCCTTTGTGGTAGGTTAGACTGTCTACAGTAACCAAATGAAAAGTTGCAGCAGACTCATGCACAAGACCTAAAGGTTGCAGTTTGGTCCACAGCCTTGAGCCACAGGGAAGTGCTAAGATTTAGCCTTGTCTATTTTAGAGAGCTGCAGATAGATGACAAAAAATTAAAAACAATAAACTGCATGACCATTCCTGAAACTCTTTTAGGAAGTTCAGTGGCACAGAGGCATATGTGTCCAATATGTTTATTTTTCCCTGAGGAGAAGTCAGATTTTCACTAAAATCTGCTTGAACGTAAAACAACAAAAGATGTATCTGATTATCAAAGTTGAAGTCCCTTGATGCATCAGCTTCTAATCCCATTGCCAAAAGGAAACCTAGCTAGAATATTGGAGAACTCACATATGTAGCTCTTTCCTCACTTGTTGGTAGGTATTTTCTTTCACTGAAAAGAAAAGCTTCCAAGAAAACTATGGAGAAAGAATAAACCTAGTTATGCAAATTTGGCAGAGGACTTTTGCATCTGTACAAACGAAACTGATTTTTTGATGTTCAGTATTCAGCTAAATTTGAATGAAAAGCTATAAACCAGTGAAGATTATGAAAATTCTTAACTATTCCAAATTTAAAGAACATAAGTTCAAGATATATTTCAAGTGTATGGTTTCTTATTTTAGACAAGATCCACTGATTAGTCAGCTTCCTCTATTGCAAACTAACTGTCAAATTGCAAAAAAAAATCACTGACGTCAGTGAGATTAATTTTCTCAGCAAAACCTAACTTCTGCAGTTTTTTGGAAAGGTTCAGCTGATAGAAGTGATTTCGCTGGTACTAGCCAGCAATGCTCTGAGTTATCCTAGTTCTAGTCCCTTCTTCCATGTTAACACATGGCTTTGTTCCATATCATGAGCCAAAATACACATTTGCCAGATCTGTACGAAGTTTACACATAATTTGTTCCAAAGACAGAAAAAGTCCATAGTACAAATTGTGTTAGGATTGAATGAGTCGTCTTTTATCCACAACATAAAAATAATTTTCAATTTTAATCTCAGTATTTCCTTTATTCTGGATATAGTCCTAACCTGTGTGCTTAGAGGAGGAAGCGGTGTGTAGAGAGGCAAAGTCCCATGGCTCCCTGTTATTGTGTCGAGAAACACCAAACACAGACCTTGGGGCAAGTAATAAAAATTGAAGCTAACTTTGTTTATACACTGCATTATATTTAGAAAGTAATTCTCTGATGTGCTGCCAGAACAGACTTGGGGAAAAGTCTTTAATGCACAGCAAGGGTTAGCTGTCTAATGAGGTATGAGACAATTATATTAATCAACTATGTCTTTTCTTACTCTCTCAGGGCAAAGAGATGCACATTGGCAGTAACCACAAGCTAGAGTTCAGGAAGCTCGTAGAGACATCTGTCTGATACTTGTCTTGCTACAGATGCTGATTAATTTATCTGTGTGGAGCAAAACATTTACCCCTGGTACTAGGCTGCTTCCTTTCCTTTTTCTTAGTTACTAGGTTATGATGGTTGCAGTTATTTTTGTTCTTCAGACACACATGAAATTACTTTGAAACCATATGGACATCAAGTTTTTTCTGTATTTATCTGTATATATTCTAAATGTTAACAGATATCCATAAACAACCCAAAATACACGCAAAGCAAGTGGCTTGTAATAGGTTTGTGTGTCCAGGTCTTGGTAGCACCAAGGCTACAGGGGTGGCTTCTGTGAGAAGCTGCTAGAAGCTTCCCCCATGTCCAACAGAGCCAATGCCAGCCAGCTAGAGGATGGATGCAAAGCTGGCCAAGGTTGAGCCCATCAGTGATAGCACCCCTGGGATAACAGATTTAACAAGAGGGGGAAAAAACCTGTGCTATGGCAACTGCAGCTGGAGTGAGTATATAGAGGAGTGAGAACATGTTAGAAGGACAACCCTGAAGACACCAAGGTCAGTGAAGAAGGAGGTGGAGGAGGTGCTCCAAACACTGGGCTGAGATTTTTCTGCAGCCTGTGGGGAACACTTTGGTGAAGCATGCTGTCCACCTGCAGCCCATGGAGGTCCAAGTAGAGCAGATATCTACCTGCAGCCCTGGAGGACCCCCATGCTGGAGCAGGTGGATGCCCAAAAGAAGCTGTGACCTTATGGGAAGCCCATGCTAGAGCAGGATCCTGGCAGGACCTGTGGCCCCATGGAAAGACAAATCCATGCTGGAGCAGGTTTGCTGGCAGGACTTGTGACCCCATGGGGGACCCATGCTGGAGCAGTCTGTTCCTGAAGGACTGCATCCCATGGAAGGGACCCATGTTGGAGCAGTTCACAAAGAACTGCTTCCCATGGGAAGGATTGTCGTGCTGAGGAAGAGGAAGTACAGAAAATCAGGAGTAAAGTTGAGCCCAGGAAGAATGGAGTAGTGGAGGAAGATGTTTTAAGCTTTGATTTTACTTTTTATTCCCATACCATGATTTGATGGACAACAATTTAAACTAATTTGCCCAAGTCAAGTCTGTTTTTCTTGTGATGGTAGCTGGTGAGTGATCCCTCCTTGCCCTTATCTTGATCCACAAGCCTTTTGTTATATTTTCTCTCCCCTTGTCTAGCTGAGGAGGGAAGAGGTAGTGGGGCTTGGGGGGTGCACCTGGCATCCAGCCAGGGTCAACTCACTACATGGTTATACACAGTTTAATGTGAATGCTGTATATTCTGATCTTGTTTCCACTGAAGTGTTTTGAGCTACTTGTTTATATAGTGATATCTTCCTTTTACAGATCATTTTTGTAGATAACATTTCTGCCTGTTTGTTCAGAGTCCAATAGTCCCACAGCACGCTTGCCTACCATGAGACATCCTTAATATCACTTACACTGCTTTTCAGTGTGCTCTGCCTTATCTTGCTCATTTCCTTGCGGTGGTCCGCTTCTCAGGGGTAGTACACAGAGTCCCACCTTCAGAAAATACTCAAGATAGTTTATCAGCAGAAAGCTTCTTTTTCGAATGCATCAGTAATTACCACTTTTCTTATGCTGTAGACAATGCAATGAGTGTACTTGGAAATGCACAATACAGATGCTCCTCTGCCCTACTCAGCTCTCTGAAGAAATGATGTATTGGAGAATCAGAAGCGAGAGCTTTGGGCTCCTTTGACCTCCACAGGAACGTGTACAATTAAACTCGAACAGCTAGAAAGGAACTGCACTGCAGAAAGACTTATCAGATGATAATACCACCTTTGTTTCAGCAGCAGCATTACAACAGAAGGAGCCAGCTGTCTAAATTCTCCCTCTGTTCAGTTCATCCTGGATGTTGTCTGAAGTGGGATTTGGAGAATACTACATTCAGAGAAAAGTAAGTTTAGAGGGATTTTGTTGATATCAGATTCGAAACAAACCTATTGTGGTGTTCCAGCTGACAGTTAATGCAGGTATCCATAGTCAGATACAACAGAGAGTTAATGTAACTACAGTGAAATAATACCTTGCTTATGTTTTAGGGACATTTATGTGTGTGAACAGCATTATCCAAAAGTTGCAGATTATGATGGTAACAAGTAAATCAGTAGGAGAAAAAAAAAGACAGGAAAAAAAAGGAAGTATTTTCATTCTGATTGAAATGAAAGTCCCTCAGAGAGCTGGGGAAGGATACTTACAGCATCAACTTTAGACATCTGGTTAAAGTTCTTAAATTAAAGCAGTTAACCTGCGAGAAGGATCCAGAATGATGTGGTGGTGTTTGTTGGTTGGTTGGTTGGTTTTTGTTGTTGTTGTTGTCGTTGTTGTTTTTGTTGGTGGTGTTGTTGGTTTTTGTTTGTTTGTTTGTTTTGTGGGGGTTTTGTTTGTTTGTTTTGTTTTTTTTAATCTTTCCTCTTTGGATCTCTAATCTCGTCATTTAGTGTGGTGTCTGCATTAGCATTATTGTTCGGGTCAGCAGAGTTCTTTTGAAATAAATTTTCTCATCACTCCTTCTTTTCATGATTTTGCAGAAAGGAGAGGGCTTGGTGTTTCAGTTGAGACCATCTCAAAAGACAGGGTCCAGGAGTGCTTCAGCTGCCAGGAGGTATTCAATCTACAGAAGCACACTAGAAATTATCTAAAGTAAAGCCTCTAAACTGCAGGTGGTATGGACACTTCTGCTCTCCACATCAGTTCTTGTTAGGCTGCCCTATTTGCTGATGCAGAGACAGTCTAAGATATCTCCTAATGTTAGTCACTGTAAATGCCCTCACCAGCATCTGCTGATGGTGGCACAGAAACCTGTGCTATTGCCAGAACTGAACCCATGTTGCTAATACTCAGTTTAGAGAGGCTTAAAATCATCTTGAAATCAGATTTCTGTGAGAGCTACTTTATGATTACTGTTTTCCCAAGAGTCTGTTTGAGGGGAAAAGTGTTAATCAATATATGCTTAAATTTCTGTGAAGCATTACCATTCCTTAAAATTGCCAGGCTCTCTTGAATCTTGGAATTGTCCACAAACAGATCCTTCTTGCCATTCTTAACACAATGATACCTACAGCCGGAAAACTCTTCCAAATGTGGAGTTGAAAGTAATCCTTCTATGTTGGTTTGTCTTTGGTGGCCTGAGACTCACTTCCATCAGATGTCAGCATTAGCATTTATGGTGGCTGCAGCTGGTTGTAAATTCAACAGTCAAACATTTTTCCCATTGTAGAAAATGCTGATTGATAAAAAGGTCATGCCAAAGTTAACTTCAAATCAAGAAAACAGTGTGACTTAAAAAAAACCCCAATCTGATTCTTGTTAAACCCTCAGTCCCTTCTTTACTGCAGAATGATTATTGTTTAATAGATTAAGCAGTGAATGAAGAAATGAATTATCTGCTAATTTGCTCATACATCTTGGAATCTTAGATTTTATTCTGCCTATGTCTCATTTGCACATACTGATGGAAAAATGCTTTTTTTCCATCCCAATATGTGAAAAAAGAAAAGGAGTTGTATTTCTCTACGAAGGAAGTGCAAATCAAGACATTTTTTATTTCATTCTTACAGACAATCTTAGTATTACAGCCCATATTGAAAAGGTTGAGGCGACTCCGTGAAAAAGAAAACACAAAATCTGCTCAGGAAAGGAGAGCTGGGGGAATTTCAAAGGCTCACACTGTAAAACAAAAGTTCCCCCCATTAAATACGAATGTGATTCATCTGTTAAAGCTTTGAGGAAGAAAACTTTTAAATACTGACACAGACCTGCTGAAGCCAGTAGCATGGCAGAGGAGGGGTGGGTGCAGCCCTGTGCCCCCAGGTTCAGTCAGCACCAAGACTGAGCATGTATTCCCAAGAGGAAAATGCATGCACACACATGTAATTCATATACATGCACACGCATATATATATGTGCATATACAGCTGACCACAAGAGTGCACATAGGTGGCACTGGGGGGGCTCCACCTGCCCCTGGGTCTCCCACCTCGGTCGTGCTGTGAGGGGATCAACCTCTTACCACGCAACCTGGCAGATGCAATATGAGGCTCTGAGAGAACTGGCTTCCTGTGTAGTTAAAATGTGTGAGCTGAAGTTATATGTACATTGTACAGCTAAGCAGGTGAGAAACCTGAAGATGTAAACAGGAACTGAGAAGTGTGCTTGTCCCTGGGTGAAATCTAAGACCTGGCTGACACAGAAATATCATCTGGGAAACCCTGTGTAGCACAGAGTATATAGAGGACATTAATTTTTTTTGTTCATTCACTGTCAAAATATAACTAACAATATTTATCTTTTTTCCTCGTGTGTGTGTAACCACCTCACTGATATGGCTACAAGTATTTGTATCTTTTCTATGTCTTTGAACTGAGCTCGACTTTAGGCTCTCATTTTGTGGTATATTCCTCACTTGAACCTTGGAGAGGTGGAAGAAGCAATCCAATCCATTGTTAAGGCTTGTCCTGGGTACAAGCAGCTGCCCTCTTTCCCACCAGCACTGCATGCTGTTTCAGTACCATATTGCTCACAGGACAGAGCTGGCAATGCTGTAGCTCTGAGGGAGCCTGGGAAACTCCAGATGTACCCCTTACTACAGTCATATGCCTTATCACAAAAATGTGGGTTGAATTTCCCCCCTCTGCATTGGAGCTGATGTGCCTTTGAATGCAGTTGCCTTCCCTTTTTCTACTCTTTCAAAGCACAGAAGGACCAGGAAGTCACTCTCCAGAGACTTCATGTTGCAGCAGGGTGCTCTAGAAGATAGAGAACTACTAAATGCTGAAAATGTAGTTATGCTTACCATGAAGAACTCTTTTCTTTGAATTCATGTCCTCTAAGCACACAATTTCCCTGCATTTCAAGGCCTTTTTTGTTATCCTTGTTTTTACTTTTTATTTTACTGTTGTACTTACCCTGAAATGACTGTACTGAGATGTATGTGTATATATATATTTATTTATTTAAATATTTAAATGCTAGTTCTTTGAGACTTCACATCTTTGAGAGACATTTATGTTTGCAGATGCATGATGGTCAGAAATTTCATTTCAAAGACTCTCATGTACCTGTCTGAACACTCACGTGGATTTTTTTTATTCAGTTTAATGTTAAAATGTCATACTGACTTCACAAGACCAGATAACATTGACATGAATGAAAATGTCAGCATATATGATGGTGGTAGTTTGTAAAACTAAGTAGTTGCTTTGACTGGCAAATGAGGAACTTGTGGAGCTCTTGATTTAATACCAAGCTTTTATTTTCTACAATTAAAATGAGTTATGCTAATAAAAATGCCCTAGTGATTAGGCTTCTGTTTTCCTAGTAGTTAAAATGTTCCCAAATGTAGCCAAAAAAATACCAGTAATAAATTTTGTCCATAATTCATAAGCCCTGACTTCTAGGGAAGATAATGTGCTTTGCAATTTTTAAGTTTGAGAAGGTCCTCCTAAGACTTTTTTTTTTTTCTGGTAACACACTTGAGAAGTAAAGGCAAAAAAGATTAAATCTTAATTGTGACAAATTAATGTAAAATGTGGTCCTTTAGATCCAGTAAACTTCAGAGATCTGTACCGAGTTTTTTTCAACAAGGTGCTAATTAATTGCTAAGTGCTGTGGTTGTTTTAAACTTTGACCATTAGCCTGTTATAACTATTTGCTCATGTTCAGTGGTCCTTGAAACAGCCTTCACGTTGAATGGTCAAACTTAAGCTGTATTTTGTGACATTCCTGGGGGTGAAAAGCATTCTCATCCTGAAATAGAAGATCGGATATCAGTACATTGGGCTTGCACAAATGCAGGTTTTCAAAGAGCAGTTTGTTTGGAAACAACTACAACCATAGTATTTGGGGATTCTGTATCTGAAGAGAAGAAATCCACCTTCTTCGCATCTGGGACATATACTGTGTGGGAAACTGATCTGGGTAATGGTGTGTGACCTACTTGTTTTTTAAGTATATTGATCCAATTGATCATTTATTCCCTGACCCTTTGCTTCTCAAGCCCATTGTTTTGTCTGTCTTCCTCTCTTTTGTAATTTTTCCTAAATTCATTTTCCCATGAATGGCCTCTCTTTTTTTTCTGTTAATCTGCAATGCAATCACCATCACTTAAAGACCCCAGTAACAGGTATATTTGTGTGTGTGGTTTGGGTTAGTTTGATTGAGGTTTTTCTACTCGACACTTTACTATTCACAGGCTTCTAAAAAAAAAAGAGACATCAGAACAGTACATCTGCTCACATCTGCTTACCTACTCAGAGATGAACAAGACAAATAAATACGTTACCAGTAAGTCAGTCTCTGCTATCAAATCACATATAGTTCTTTGAAACATTGAGAAGCCTCAAAGAATTCTGGTCAAGGGAAGCAGTTTCAGTAATATTTATAGTCTTTTTAATCATATTGTAATTCTTGGTACTTCATCTTCACTGGATGAATATGAGGTCTCTAGGCAAAATTCTTGTCAGTTTGAGCTTTGGTATTCATAACACAGAAGAATGGCCAAAGAAACTCCTTTCATCCAATTGTAAATATAACTTAAAGTTTTACTTTTCTTCATCAGGAAATAGAAGATAAAAAGGGAGAGAACATTAGAGGGAGCTGTTGCACAAAGGAAAAAAACCCCAGTATTTCAGAAACCTTTCATTTCTTGTATGCAAAATAATAATAACTACAATGTAGAAGAAAAAGAGAAGGGAGTGAGAATGTAGGAAAGAAGCCATGACAGTTATCAAAGGAAATATGATTATGTTCAGTGGTTTGATGAACACATCCCATAATGCTGATCTTTGGGACGGCACAGCAGCGCTGCCGTGCTACAGACAGGCTGCTTAAAAATGTCAGTGTAACAGTCACCCTGCAGCCACCTGAGTCCTCGACCTAATTAATTTTGCATGGCTTGGCAGATCATCCTTCAGGTTCATTCATTACTTCAAAGAATAAAGCCTGTGCTGCTCTTTGTGCTGGGGAGAAAGCAGGAGAGGGAAAGGCTGGGGAAGACAGTGTCGTTTGGGGAGCTCCCCCAGGGGAATCATACCTTTTAAAGTAGATTGATGCCACCTGGAAGATGTTTAGTGACCTCATCTTTTCTGTGTCTTGTTCTTTCTGTCTGTTCTTTCTGTTCTTTCACCCTGGCCAGTAGGCCTGCTTTAAAAGGATGCACTCACCAGTGAGGAAAGAGTGGCTCCCACTTTCTGGAGGAACTGGGCCTTATTATCATTTACTACAAGACCATTACTAGAACACCATGAAACTGCTTGTTACTTTCCCTTTCATGCATGCAAGTTTGGGGCTTTGTCCCCTGCAAGAACATAATTTTTTCTGCTCCCTTCCCCATGTGAGGACTTGACACAATGGGGCAATTTGGGGCTGGTCTTAATAATTTATGACTGTTTTCCGGATCCTGTAGGTTATTGTTACAAGCAGGACTGAGTAGAAAATTAAGAACCAAGACCATTAGCAGACTCCACAGTTAGGTTTCAGAGTAGTAAATAAGAGATTTTTTTAACACAGGATTCTGTGAAATTTGATCTCAGCAGAGAACAGTAAATGAAGTCACTTTTATGTTCCATGTGTACTTGTGGGTTTGGATTTTTTTTTCTTCCCTTTTAAAACAATAATTTATAAAGCACAGTAGGGACCTGCACTCATTTTTTATTTTTTTTTTTCTTCTTCGGGGTAATGTTTCTTGGAAAACCAAGAGAACACATATGCTAGATTGAGATTAATTCAATTTCATTTTTTGGTGAATGGTCCAGTATCCAATTCTTACTAAATTTTTCTTAAGCTGTTCAGACTATCAGGCAGTTTTAAACTTCTGAGATTTTTTTATTTTTGTCAATATTTTCTTATATACAAAACAGAGCACTGCCTTTTGGAATTCTCTTAGATCATGAAATGTGTTATTATTTAAAAAACATCTTTTGGTGTAAATTTGCTTTTCAGTTATCTTGGAGACACTGCCTCAGTCCACATACTTATTTTGAAACAAAACAATCTATGGAATTGAGATTGTTAATAACAGAATTACAATCCTGACAAACTTCACTCTTAGCAATTATAATAAATAAAGAAGTACAGAAAATTCTGTTCACTTAGGACTTCAACTTGAAGGCCTGCACATAGATCTTTTAAGGACACGAAATAAGATGGAGAACAGTGTTGTCATCCCTATATCACAGTGACTAACTATCCCATTCTGTGCATTCTGGGCATGCTTCTTTGGTATATAGGCTTTCAAAAGGAATTTCAGTTAAGGATTGGCCTAATTTTTTTTCAAGAAAATAAAAGCAGAATGATGATAACAGAATGAAAACATGAAAACATGAAAATAAAACCATGTGGAGGAAGAACATAAAGTCTCCCTCCATCTGTAAATCCTTCTATTTTGAATTCTCTCACAGCTTTAATCTTCCTGCACATGGTAAGCAGATTAGTTAATTTTACGTTCTTTCAAGAGTGTATCAGTAGCTGCATTTGACATACTACTGAATACATTAAAGAAACTTATTCAAACAAAATTTAAAATTATCTCAAAACTAGAATGTTAAAGTATGTAATTCTGGATTTCAAAAGAGTGGCCCATATCAGTACCTCTAATAAAGATATGACATTGTCAGAAATTTTTGATTTATTGACAATTTTATATTTTGGTGGAAACAATATTTTTATTGAATGCAGTTGATTTAAGATTTTTTGTATTTGAATATAGACTAACTTAATTAGAACTTGGATCTTGATATTATGGATACTAGCTTGCTTGAAACATAATGCTATTCTATAGTATTCAATTCCAGAATCTGAGTTCTTCTATGTTTCAAGAAAGAAATGGAATAATGCAAAACTATAGTGACAGATAAGATTATTTTTTGTGTGTCCAACAGCATTAAAATATTTGGGGTTTTGTATCCAAATGATAAACCCTCTGATAAGATACCTAAGCCTATCTGGAATTTTATTTGAAAATATTCATAGTAAACTGTAATCTTTGCATGGTCCTTTGAAGCAGGTGCCTCTCCTGGTCCTTACTATCTTTATGCTCTAATATTTGATACAGTGCCTGAGATACATATGACAGTATCATCATGTGCCTGAAGAAATGTCCTTTGTTTGATTGCCTATATGAACCAAGGTATTTAGACTTAAAAAAAAAAAAAAAGAAAAAGTCTTTCTTCAAGAAAAGAGTCTTCAGAAAAAGATTGTCAGCTGAAAGCAGAAAGAAAGAAAGAAAGATGACAGCAGACCTCTAACTGTGTTACTGGTAAGACAGTCACTATGCCAAGAGAACCAAAGTTAGGGCCACATTATCTCTGTGGACTATGCTTTCACTGGATAACTCTGGCCAGGTATCAAGCTGCTCTTGCTAAAATAGATGTTACCTTGCAGTAAGATGCTGTATCTTGTGTTTTGCATGCCAATTCATTTTATATGAGAGCATGGCCAACACACTATTTCTCCCTTATGGTCTCCTCTGTTTCTCATTTGGAAGCATTTTGATCTTTATTTTTATTATTGTGACTTTTCAATTCTTCATAACTTATTCAAGATCAACTTGATCAAGATCAACAGTGGGTGAAGCCCTTAATATACTAGAATATTGTGAAATTACGTTACAGACTGATGGATTCTTAGAACCAAAAGTGTGTCAGAATATGTTTGAAACACTGAAAAAAAATGGTGATTTTAAACACTTCTGGCAGTAAGAATTAACTTAGTACTCTATTGTCTACATTTGTAGTATTTTTCACTCAGTAATCGCTATCACTCTGGCTAAAATCAATAAATATGATCAATATTGCGCAATAATCAAAATCAGTTAACTATTTATTATTTTGCTGCTGACTACCACAGAATGGTAGTTATTTACCATAGAACAAGAGAAAGAAGTGAGGATATGCTACTAGAATTTATAGACCAAATGAAACCTGGCATACTGATCTGCAGGTGAAAACATCTGCAATAGTATTATTACCCAAGCACTGATGTAAGTATGTCAACTAATGGTACATCTTGAAAAAGATTTGGCAGTAAGTTCCATGATTCCAAACTTTCATTCCTGTGATTCACCAGAAAAAAGATATTTGACACAGCGAAACCAGACCTTTTTCAGTTATGCATGTGTTCCACTTAGTACCTAGTTTGCAACTTTGATTATTTTGTTACGTTTCAGTAAGGAGGATGTACATGTTATTTGGCCTCAGTGAATAGCCTACCACCTCCTGAAAGCTAGTTCAAGGAACTTCATTTGCCTAAATGAAAACATCTAAATTTTAAACACCAAACCCAAACCAATCTGTAACCTGTGCAGTCATGAGGAGAAATCTTTACAGAGAAGTGTTTGCAGATAAAATGATGGCATTCCTCTGATGATGGGTAATCACAATTGGAGCAGCCAGGCACCTTTTGCAAGTGCTGCTAAAGTTTGATTGATCTGATCTGCTAAAAACATCTGTGCTAAGACAGCAGATAGCATTTCAGAAATTTCTACTGCTGCTCTTTATTGTCTACAATATGACTGTAACTGATTATTTTTCAAGGAGATGCATTGTCCCCAAATACTACCTGCACTGAATCCAACTAAAGACTGACTTTTTGAAAGATTTTATTCTCTAAGTGCAGTGTAATGCTAGAAAAATTCACGAAATATTCGACTCTGGATATCAAGGGGACTGGCAAAGGCCAAAATGGGTTGGAGAAGAGTGATTGATCCAGGGTTAATGAACTGCCATGCAATCAGCCTGTGAAATGTAGTTGTGAGTCATGTTAGACTTTGAGTGAAAAGTAATAAAGGAAAATCACGGATCAGCTGAGGTCGGACTAAAGAAAAAGAGCAGACCTTTGGTCGCCAATGAGGTCTTGCCTGAAAACAGGAACTTACTGGATTGTTTCTACCAGTTGATTCACCCCTTTGGGTGAGGGTCTGATTCTGAAGTGGCATTTTGAGATTCCTAATCCTAACTACAGTTGCAACACTCCTATCCTTGCAAAAAGATAATTCTATTCTAACTGTAAATGTATATTTTTCTGGTGGGCTTCTAAACCTCCATAAGCTTCCTTAGCTTTGTGAAGGTAACTGTCCTTGTGACACTGTACAAGGGAGACGTGTCTCATTGACACGCTGCCTCAGGAGGAGCAGAAATGGCTCTTTATTACTCATCCTCACAAAGTTTTAATCATACTAATGTATTTCTTTTCAAGGTAAAGAAAGGTTATTCCTTTCATTCAGAAGCTCATGGCTTTAGCTTTAAGGATGTGCTACATATCAGAGTTTTATTGATAGATTTTCAGTATCAATGCCAGTTTCAGCTCTGCAGCACTCCAGGGTGTCACTCCAAAACGGAACTTCAAGCAGACCCTTCTGTGGCCAAACACCATGGCAGGCACAGTGCTTCCGTGTTGTTAATTTTTGCCATTAAAAAAAAAAGAAAAAAGAAAAAAGAAAGACTACTTTTGATACCTTTATTTTCTTTGATAATGCCTCTCATAGCAAACCTTTTCCCTAAAATATTCTCTAGTTATCCAAAGCTAGAAAGCAATGATATTTTTTCCAAGTCAAATATTTACCACTAAATTAAATTATGAAACATTTTCATTAAATAAAAAAAAAAAGGAAAACCAGCATAACAACTAACTTAGTAGAAAATAACTTGCAAAAAAGGAAAAAAATAGGATAAATATTTGACATGGGAAAAAAAATATTAGCAGATACACCAAAAGACTGATCATCATTCAAAATACTGCATAACAAATTACTTGTGTCTAAAATATTACTCCAGAGTAGGACATTGTAGTCAAGTATGACCACAGTGATGCAGCCTACTGTGAAAATGTCACATCTTTGCTATTGTTTAATTCCCTGATTACACACATAATTACTAAATATTAAATTAAGTGCCAAGAAACATTGGAAAAACCTGTCAAAGTGGCTACTTACTAAGACCTATATCTTCTCTAAAGTTCCAAATATCTTTCTCATGGCATCAATTGCTGTTTAAAAAATGTATCTTAGGAAAAAAATATTAGGAGAACATTCATGTTGATGTGGTTAGTCACAGTGATCCAGTCTTTACCAGAAGGCCCTGGTAAAAGCTAAACTATGACGAAAGAGAGCAGCAGAGTGAGACAAAATGACATTGAACTCATGTGTGAGGAAACTGAATATGGTTCTGCTGTGGTGAAAATGTGAAACTTGTCTATTTGGTGCACAGTTTACCATAGATTGTCCTGTGAAATACTCAGTCTACAAATCCATCTCAATTTCAACATGAAGATTCACCCAGAGTGAATCACCCCACCATCTGTTACCACTTTCAAAATGAATAATGGGACTGTCCTGCAATGACATTTTGTGCTCCTTATGTAGGATAAAGAAACACACTTTATAAGTGAAGAAGAGAATTCACTATTAGTCTAATTGAAATATTTTATAATATAATAAATGTGCAACAGTTATTATTATTTCAATGACAGTAACACTGAAATCATAGTCTAAATTATCTATTGAATACAGAAAAGTCTAATAACACAATACAATATCTATCAACTTTTTTTTTGTATTCTTACACTTTTTCTGACTGTTAAGGTTGATTACTTTGATCTAGATGAGGGGGTTAAAAAAGCCATTGGTGTCCCAGATCCCTCAGGTAAAGGGGTATGATTTTAGAAGTGAGGTACTTCTTCTCTTTGCTGAAAATTATTTCATCTTTGCACTGGCATTCACTCATGGCTATTTTTAATACCTGCTCTAACACAGTTTATACCTTGCTTTTTTTTTCATTGGTCTCTGATTCCATATTGGGTCCAAATGTATTACAGATGGTGTCCATTACGTGTAATGTAATATACTTGTTCTTTGTTTTCTTTGCCACCCCTAAAACTGGGTTTAGGTACCTACCTAGCTTCCAAGGATGCATTGGTTTAGTATTCAGTAATTGCTCATTGGTGATTTGATTACAGCTCTTGTGCCTGTGTTCATGATTTCAAGACCTTTGCTTGTATTTCATGCTTTGTACTCCTCTATGCCACATTCCTGCTCCAGGGTCATCAGTAGTTCATTTTATTTAGAGTAACTACATGTTATCACCATCTATTAATCTCAGAAATGTATCAAAATTATTGCAATAATAGGCTTTGCATGTTCCAATTGTACAAAGCTAAGCAAGTCTAAAAATAATTGGGTGACAGCCACCTTGTCATTAGAAAACTGATGTTAGACATAAAACAAGTAAGCTCTGGGCGAGCCTAAGATAGGCTTGCCAGGCTAAGCAAGCCTGACAAGACCCAGTCTTGAGGCCTCACAGAGCCAGTGAAACGCCTTTAGCCTTTTATTAGCAAAAGCAACACCATATTTACTGGGTTACATGAAACTATGCTTTTCTGGTTTAGTCTTCCTTAGTTTGTAGTAATGATCTCAACAAATGATCAGGATCCTAGCACTGCTGCAGGGTTTGCAAGTACTTTTTCTTGCGTACTTCACAAGGAAACAAGTCCCAGGAGAATTCAAGTCCTTCTTTCCTGCATTTGTGTTTCTCATATTGCACACTCGTCAATTTTTTAAGCCAACTAATATGCTCAGAAGTACACCTTCAATATGCTTCTGAATTATCCATTTCTCCACTATGGCAGCATTTCAGAATACATAATAGGACAGAATTATGTTGCAGCAGTAGCTATGAAAGTGAAAAAAATATCATTTACTCAGCTGTGCTCCACTTTTTTCTGAAAACATGCTGTTTAAGTTTATATCAGTGGTTGAAAGCAAATTTTCTCTATGTTGATATATATAGGGTGAAATGTTAGTTGTAGGGCTAGTTGTAAAAGGTTGTAGATCATCCTCCCTGGACCTAGGTTTAGGATTCAATTAAAATTAAAACAAACAGTAAATTCTCTACCTGGATATCAACCCAGGGTAAGACTCAATTGCCCTGACTCAGATGTTACACTCAATTTAGGAAATTTAGTGTTATTAAGTCAGATGCAAAAGTCTAAAATTAAAGATGGGATTCATTTTACCTACTTCCCCTAGGAAGTAATGATGGAATGAGTGAATCTTTGAAGTTTCTGTTTGTCTCCTCTGACTCTAAAAGTGGACTAAATCATTTCCTTGATGTATACACTCACATCTGATCTAATAAATCTGGTTGTAGGTAATGAAATATCCATAAACAAAGCATCTAAATGTAAGAAAACACAGATGAGGTGAATGCTACAGCCTAGTAATAACCACATAAACTATTGAAACAAATCTAAGTCCACCGATTTAGCATGGCACTTAAACTCAGAATATGTTTATGTAGAGAAGTCACAGTTTTTCACTAAGGAAGTCAGGAAAAGAATGTATGTCATTAATGAAGTAACTTAGGTACAATGGCTGTCACCCACACTCTTAAGAGAAATTTTTACGTTTAACTGTTCTATATTGAGCATTTCTTTGCCCATAAATATTATCACATCTTAATTCCATGTTTCGTCATGAGTCTACCTGTGTAGTCCAGTTGTGCTGCAGATATTTACAACGTGATGCATGATCATGAGAAAAATGACACAAATTGAAGACTAACTTTGAAAGATCAATAATGATCCAAAAAATTTGTTTGGAACAGAGAAGATCTCACTGCGACAAAGTCCAATAACTAAAGTAAACAAATAAGATTTTTAGAGATAAAAGTTATGTTTATTTGCATCATGGTAAAAATATGTTTATCTTATCAAAGTAAAATTATGTTTCATAGAAGGTGACACTGCAATGTTGGGTGTTAAGGCAATCCAAATGTTACATGACAGGACAATAGAATATATCTAAGATGAGAAGAAAAATGGGCCTGAAAGGCTCCAGGCAAATGAGGAATTTTCTCACCTGCAGGGCAGAATGCCTGGCAATTCCTTCTATCTGGTCAGCAAAGTTATGTTATTCTGTCAGATTTTTAGGCAATATTCACTTTGCTTCTTAATGTATTGAGATCCAAGAAAATGTACTAGTAAATGTTCACATCTGTGCATATTATAATTTTTTTTCATTGCATTATTTTTTAGCTCTTTATGAACAGGTACATTTGTCTACATTTATTTTGAGTATTGAGTACAAAAGAATTATACTTCAAATGGTTGTTCTACCATCTTAAAAGCCAGTTGTGCTTTTAGGAGCATATTAATACAGAACCATTACTTCATAGAATCAAAAAATCAACTGGGCTGGAAAAGACCTCCAAGATCATCAAGTCCAACCACTGATCTAACTGCTGTGGTAACTAGACCATGGCACTGAGTGCCACATCTCATCTTAAAAACCTCCAGGGACAGAGAATTCACCACCTCCATAGGCAGCCCATTCCAATGCCTGATTACTCTGTAAAAAATTTTCCTAATATCCAACCTAAACCTCCCCTGGCACAGTTTAAGATTGTGCCCTCTTTTCCTACTGGTGGTTGGCTGGGAGAAGACACTGACGCCCACCTGGCTACACCCTCCTTTCAGGGAGTTGTAGAGAGTGATGAGGTCTCCCCTGAGACTCCTCTTTTCCAGGCTAAACAACCCCAGCTCCCTCAGCCTCTCCTCATAGGACTTGTGCTCCAGTCCCTGCACCAGTCTCGTTGCTCTTCTCTGAATGTGCTCCAGCACCTCAATATCCTTCCTGAACTGAGGGGCCCAGAACTGGACACAGCACTCCAGGTGTGGCCTCACCAGCGCTGAGTACAGGGGAAGAATCACTTCCCTGGTCCTGCTGGCCACACTGTTCCTGATCCAGGCCAGGATGCCATTGGCCTTCTTGGCTACCTGGGCACACTACTGGCTCATGTTCAGCTTCCTGTCAATCCAAACTCCCAGGTCCCTTTCTGCCTGGCTGCTCTCCAGCCACTCTGTTCCCAGCCTGTAGCGCTGCAGGGGGTTGTTGTGGCCAAAGTGCAGGACCCGGCACTTGGCCTTGTTGAACCTCATCCCGTTGGAATCAGCCCAACTCTCCAACTTGTCCAGGTCCCTCTGAAGAGCCCTCCTGCCTTCCAGCAGATCAACACTCCCCCCCAACTTGGTGTCATCTGCATTTACTTACCTAAATTTAGTTTATAATTTCCTCATGGGGTAAAGAGGAGGGTCAGGAGCTGATTTCTTCTCTGTGGTGACCAGTGACAGGACCTGAGAGAATGGGCTGAAGTTGTGTCAGGGGAGGTTTAGGCTGGTTATCAGAAAAAATTCCTTCACCCAGAGGGTGGTTGGGTGCTGGAACAGGCTCCCCAGGGAAGTGGTCACAGCACCAAGCCTGACAGAGTTCAAGAAGTATTTGGACAATACTCTCAGGCACATGATTTGACTTCATTTGACATCCCATTTGGGAATGGTCCTGTTCAGAGCCAGGAATTGGACTCGGTAATCCTTGTGGGTCCCTTCAAACTCAGCATGTTCTGTAATTCTGTGATTCTATTGTCTAATGTACAGCAAAATTTGCAAGCAGCATGTAAAGAGTTTGTTAACCATAACAACCCCATAAACATACTTTATGGGGTCAGATCAATTTTGCTTCTGAAAATGGCTCTACAACACTTAAAGACTAGAGTTGCTTCATTCCCTTAGTACTTTCTAAACCTTGTTAACAATATCAGAAAATATATACTTTTATAAATTTTTACTGTTTCTCATGACTTTGCCTAAACCTTTTTTTGAACATGCTTAGTTGCCTGACTCCACAGCTGCCTTTTGCTACAAATTCCAGAAGTTTAGTACAGGCTCAATAAATTCTATCTGATTCTATTGCTGAAAAAATTTTGAGCAATACAAAAATAGTATTTAGCTTCTGCCCGAGTAGTTCTTGAACATAATAGAAATTCATATTTATAATACAAATTGTTTATAGGATATATCCCATTCTTCCTTGTTATCTGTACTGGGTTTGTGTGGCAAGGTTTTGGTAGTGGGGGGGCTACAGTGAGAATCTGCCAGGAGCTTCTCCCACATCTGACAGACCCCATGCCAACCAGCTCCAAGATTGATCCACCACTGGCCAAGACCAAGTCCAGTAGCAATGGTGGTAATGCCCCTGGGACAACAAATTCAAGAAGGGGAAAAGCAACTGCAGCCAGACAGAGGACTAAGAATATGAGACATGCAGCTCTGCAAACACCAAGGTCAGTGAATAAGGAGGGGGTGGAGGTGCTCCAGGTGTTGGAGCTGAGATTTCCCTGCAGTCTGTGGTGCAGACTGTAGTGAAGCAGGCTATTCCCTGAAACCCATGAAGGTCAACCTCGGAGCAGGTGTCTGAAGGACCCCACACTTGATCAGGTGGATGCCCAAAGGAGGCTGTGACCACATGGGAAGCCCATGCTGAGCAGGATCCTGGCATGCCCTGGGGCCTTATGGAGCCCACACTGGAGTAGGTTTGCTGGCAGGACTTGAGACCCCATGGGGGATCCAAGTAGCAGTTAACAAAGAACTGCAGCCCATGAGAAGGACTCACATCGGAGATGTTCATGTAAGTCTGTCTCTGGCGGGAGGGACCCCATGCTGGAGCAGGGAAAGAGTGTGAGGAATCCTTCCTCTGAGGGCGAAGGAGTGGCTGAGACAATGTGTGATGAAATGAACAGAGCCCCCACTCCCCATCCCCCTGAGATACTGGAGGGGAGAAAGTAGAGAAAATCGGGAGTAAAGTTGATCCCAGGAAAAAGGGAGGCTTGGGGGGAAATTGTCTTTGGGATTTGGTTTTATTTCTCATTCCCCTAATCTGATTTGATTGGTAATAAATTAAATTTCCCCAAGTCAAGTCTGTTTTGATCATGATGGTAGCTGGTGAGTGATCTCTTTCTGCCCTTATCCCAACTCACAAGCCTTCCACTATATTTTTTATCCCCTGTCCACTGAGGAGGAGAGTTACAGAGTAGCTTCGGTAGGCACCTGGCTTTCAGTCAAGGTCAACTCACCACATTATGTTAGGATGTGGCTCAGTATATTACCAGAATATGACATATAACAGGTATTTCCTGATAAGCTCTCTTTCAGTGTCAATTGCTTCAGATTTCAAAAAAAGACTTGACAATTCCCAGCTTCAATTCTTTTGCCTGCAGAATATCTAAATGATATCATTCTCTTAGGAAAAATAGCTCTTTATAAGTGGTAGAATTTATTTTTTTTTTTTTACTTACTTACTGATAATTTCTAGTAAGGTCCGGGCTAGTAGTACAATGCTTTGCATAGTAGAAAAGTAGATCATTTGCCCAAAATATATAATGTGCCTAAAATATATGCTCTGTTTAAGTGAGAGAATTTAAGATATGTGATAATGTTGTTTCAAAACATAGATATGAAGAAATTCATCCTATCAGGTTGTAAGAATAAGATGAGGATTCCCAAATTGAAAATGTAAGTATATTTAGAAAACTCACTTTTAAACCTACTTTTAGTGTGCTAACATTAACTATTCCATTCTGTAGTGTTTTCATCAACACTGAATTTCTTGAAAAATGGAGGAAAAATAAGAGAGGATGGCAAAACTTGTGTTCAGAGATCATGCTACATTTCTGCAGGGACTAGGGAATAAATAACTAATTTCAAAGCAACCAGGATGGTTCTAACACCCTTCTAGAAGCCTCTGAATTTCAAATTACAAACAGCACTCAAAAGGCATCGGAGCAATAGTGCTGCAAAGAGCATTTAGTGGAAGATCTGGCCCTTTTTGCTCACCTTTTTTTGCAATGTTATTTCTATCTTTGTGAATTTTCTTGTGAGGTGAAAACATTCATCTTCATAACAACTCTGACGACAGATTCAAAATGTATTGACCTTGGAGAAAGACATTTTTAATGTGGCACTCCAGCGGAAATGAAAATACTGCATTTCATAACATTTAGGTTGCAAACATCACAGTACAAATTTGTATGCATCACCCCCTTCTTTTTGGTAACGTGTCATAATGCTAAATAACATTCCTGAATTTTTCTTTTATGTTTTATCCTCATGAAACGCTTCCGATGTGAGATATCATATTGCATTATTTTTTTTTCCCTTTCTGGACATAAGAAACTGTCTTTTCATTACTTACAGTGGAAAATGTGGAAACAGGAAACCTGTTACTTTATAGTAATTACAAAAAACCATGAAAACTTAATGCTGAAAAAATTTTAAAGTCTTTGTTGTGACTTTTCTTCTGTTCACTGTCAAGAAGTTACTACAGCATCCTCTGTTGATTCCTTTAACAACGTTTTTCTGCAGAAAATCTGTGAAACCTTCTAATGGGGAAATTTGGGGAACATATACTCCAGCTATAGCAGAATGAAATCCCAGACTTTATTTTTTTTATTTCAAACAAGGAATGCATATCCTTAAACCCATTGAAAATTGCTGCAGTCATTTTGCCATTTCCTAGCCAGTCCCACAACATTATTCAGCTCCTCTGGGAAGTATTTTTGCTTTACCAGCAGAAGATACACTATCAAGAAATTACAGCTTATATCACTTCTTGGTCTGTGACCTGTTTTGACTGCATTTCATTTCCAGCTCGTAAAATTTTATGTTTGTAAATGGCAAGTCCATCATTTCTTATCAGAGTATGTCCAGTATAACTGACATTAATTATAAAACTCTCTATCATCCCAGGTTACTATATTGAAATATCATGAGAAGAAATTTCTTCAGGGACTTCTGTCATCAACTGAGTATATATTTTCAACTCGTCAAAAAATAGTATTGATTACACCTCTGGAATGAGTGTTATTTTGATAACAGATAATGGCTATTCCGGATTCCCTGAATAATTTTAAAAGATAATAACAGAAAATTTTATCCAGAGGTGAGGCAGGCACAAAGGAATGACTGTTTACATCTCTGCAGTATCTTATTCTGACCTATATTTGGAAATTGCTACTTCTTTGGATTTAAATAAAGAAACTGTTCTGTTACTTAAATAATGATACTCACATAAACATAAGTTCTGAAAATTTCTTATTGTTAAAGGGTAACCCCTCACCTTGTCACACACACACATACAGATGCATGCACACACACTACAAGGAATTCAGACCAGTTTGTCTAACCTCAGTTCCTGGAAAAATTATGGAAAGAATCATACTGCGTATTATTGAAAGACATTTAAAGAATAATGCGATCATCAGGCACAGTCAACATGGGGTCACAAAAAGAAAGTCCTGTCTAACTAATCTGATATCCTTCTATGACATGGTCAGTAGTCTAGTGGATGAAATTAAGGTGATAGATATAGTTTTCTGGATTTTAAGTAAGACTTTTGATATGGTCCCTATCAGCATCTTTCTGGACAACTTGTCCAGCTATGAGATGAATACAGTACTCTGGGTCAAGAACTGGATGAAGATCAGGGCTCAAAGAGTAGTGAGTGGGGCCACATGGTGACAGGTCACCACTGGTGTTCCTTAGGGTTCAGTTCTACAGCCAGTTCTGTTCATTGTACTTATCAGTGATCTGGAAGCAGCAGTTGAACACACCATTAGCAAGTTCGCTGATGATAACAAACTGGGAGGTAGTGTTGACTCTTTTGAGGGACAAGAGGCCTTGCAGAGGGATCTACATAGAACAGAGCAATGATTAATGGCATTAAATTTAATAAATTGAAAAGATGGATTTTGCACAGTCTGCACATAGTACAAAGTAAATCCAGACTCAAGTGTAAATGGGGAATGACTGGAGAATCACTGCAGAAAGGAATTTGGGTGCTGGTCAATAGCAGGCTCAGTAAGAGTCAGTAAGGTACCCTGGTAGCCAATAGGGCAAACCACATCCTGAGATGCATCAAGCACAGCATCACCAGCCAGCCAAAAGTGGTGATTATCCCAGTGTGCTCAGTGTTGATGCCACCTCACCCGGAGTACTGTGTGCAGTTCTGGGCCTCAAAAGTTAAGAAGGATTTGAAAGCCCCTGAATGCATCCAGAGCAGGGCAACAAAGCTGGTGAAAAGGTTAGAGGGGATGTCCTATGAGGAGCACTGTGTTTGTCTAGGTTGGAAAGAAGGAAGTTGAGGGTGACCTCTTTGCTCTCTACAGGTTTCTGAGGAAAGAAAGTGGAGAGGGACGTACTGAACTCTTCTCCCTGGGATCCAGTGACAGGACAAAACTGAATGGCTCAAAGCTGTATGAGGGGAGGTTTAGACTGCACACTGGGAAGCATTTCTTTACCCAGAGTGTGGCAAAACCCTGGAGCAAGTTTCTAGAGAGGAGCTCAATGCCCCAAGCCTGTCAGTGTTTAGGAGGCATTTGGACATTGCCCTCAATAACAGCTTTAACTTTTGGTCTGTCCTGAAGTGATCAGGCTGTTGAACTGGATGATTATTGTAGGTAATTTCCAACTGACATTGCATATTCTATTCTATTCTATTCTATTCTATTCTATTCTATTCTATTCTATTCTATTCTATTCTATTCTATTCTATTCTATTTTGTTCTATATACCACTGTAATATTTTCCCCCTTTAATTTGCATCAGTGGCCTCCTTTTAAATTCAGCAAAGCATATACACAATAGAGCATTTTAGCCAAGCTTACTTTGTTTGAAAAAAACCATATTTTCAAGAGAAATGTTGCCTTTTATTTCATTTACAGAGACATACCTTAAAACTGCTGGAGATCTTATATTTTCATGCTCTGACTTGTGCTAGATAGCCTGACTGTAATGAATCTACAGACTAAAAAGACTGGATGCCTAGTGGCAGATTACTCCTTTTTAAACACGAGAGCAAAATTTTTGGTGCAAGGAATTGATAAATGTTCAAATTTCCAGTCAATGCTCAGGGTCCATTTATAAGAAAAGAAGTAAAAGTGCTTCTGTTAGTTTGAAAGTCCTTGGGGGAGGGGCAAAGGAACACGGCACTGCACAAAGGGGTTCAAACGAGGTTTGAGGTGCAGTGGTGGTTTATTGAAAGTGTGCAGGGGTTTTATAAGCTCTGGCACGGAATGCACCAGAAAATAGGGTGGAGCATGAGACATATAACCAGGGAACAAATAGGAATAGGGACTCAGGCGAAGAGGGAGGAACTGGGGAGGAACTGGGGAAGGGGAGGAGGAATGGTAGCTCTCTCCTCTCTGCAGCTTTCTCAGCCAATCAGAGGGAGAAGCAGGGAAGCAGGGCACAGGCACCATGAGGCCTGTCTGGGCAAACCTGGATATTACAACCATTGGGGAATCATGCAAGGTACATATTTGTAAACACATAAGAACTGTAAAGTCCATATAATAAAGTCCTTTCAATTGCTGTATATCTTCTTCCACCCCTGGAACCATTCCCATCCTGATTCTTGCTCTTCCACAGTCCCTTTGTGGTCAGCTCACCCCAGACAGCAATGAGGCACCCCCTAGACACTTGCTGACTCTCCTCCCAGTGGGTTGGGGTAGAAACCAGAAGAGCAACAGTAGGGAAACTTATGGGTTCAGTCAAACCCTAATAAGTGAAGGAAAGAGAAAACAAAACCAAAAAAACAACCCACCAGCAAATAAATAGGTGAAACACAAAGCAAGTGATGCAAAGAAAGTCACTCACCACCTTGCACAAGCAGATCAATGATCAACCAGTTTTCAAGCAATAGTTAAATAGGAGAGACCAGACCACTATTTTTTTATGGCTCTATATGATGCTGTGTGCTGTGGAATACTTCTTTGATCAATTTGGGTGACCTGGCCCAGCTGTGTCCCTCTCTTTCTCATGACCACCTCCAGCTTACACCCTAGTGTGGCAGAAAGAGAACCAGGGAAAGTCTTGACAATGTGGAAAAGACTACTCGGCAAACCTAAAACACTCGTATGTTATTAACACTGTTCTAGCAGCAAATCCAAAAGACAGAACTGTATGAAGAGAGTTAACTCTATCCCAGAGAGATCCAGCACACCCCTGAGTTTGTGCACAGTATTCTCTAGTATGATATCATTCTCTAGTATGCTATGTTTGCAGCAAGCCATAAAGAGAACTCCTGTTTTCAGGATGCCAATAGATCTCCTGCCCTCTGTTTCTGACTGAGCACAGCAAGAGAACTCTGGAGAACTTTAATTTTAAGGAGGGAGAAGAAAGGAGATAGTCCACATTTTCTTTCAAGAAAGAGGTCCTCATACTATTAGATAATAGTGGAGCAGGTATTTTGAGGATCAAAATATTTATGAAGACTTGAAAACACAGCAGGAAATTACTAGATAATGTTAGTTCAGATTGGTAACCGTAAACGTGCAATTCTAGGCAACCAGGAAATAAGCTGAAGTAGCTTACTCCTTAACGAGAAAATAACAAGCTACCTCCTTTTTTTCAGTGAAAACAGAAGTTTGCAAACATGCAGTTGCCAAGAATACATTACCCCTTAGCAAGTGCTTCTGTGTGAATACATTCAAGTCCATATTTTCAGTACTAAAAATTAATCTCCACAGTGTCACAGAGACTGGGTTGGACTGAAGTAAATCATGACTAAATGCAAAGATGTTAGGAAGAAATTTTTTACAGAGAGAGTAATTAGACATTGGAATGGGCTGCCCAGGGAGGTGATGGATTCGCCATCCCTGGAGGTTTTTAAGATGAGACTGGATGTGGCACTTAGTGCCATGGTCTAGTAACCATGGCAGTGTTGGATCAAGGGTTGGCCTTGATGATATTGGAGGTCTTTTCCAACCCAGTTGATTCTATGATTCTATGATTCTATGGTTCTGTGCAACATGCTTCACTCAGTAGTCTCATTTATACTCTACTTTGTGAAGCCCCAAACTATAATGGGTGAAAAGAACTGAGATAATGCTAATATTTGTTCCACACCAAATATTCAGCTTTTGCTTTGGCACACATCTCGAAGATGACTGTGCTTGTTTTTGCATTCTTAAGGCAGGTTAATGACTTCTAGCCTGCACACCAGGCATGGCACATGACCAGCTCAGCAGAGGCAGCTCCTGCAATCTCTGGAGAGTGGCAGCTTCCCTACACTCTTACCTCCTGCTCACCTAGGTATGGGATGTAGGAGTTATTGCCTCACACAGACGCAAGAAGCTACTAGCAAGTACTAGCTCAGGTTCTTCTGTCTAAGTCTCAATTGTGAAAGCATTTTGAAGAGTCTTGGGCTTGGCTTCATCCTGTTGACACTGGGTCAGGGTCAGGATCAGCATGATATACGGCTGGGCAGAGTCATATCTACAGCACTGCATAGCTAAGGATCAAAGGCAACGCCCTGACCTTAAATGCAGCTCTGGAGATAAAGCCTTTGAGCTTCAGAACCCTGAGAGCTAGGATGATAGCATGGAACAAGAGAGGGAGTCACACATTTTCTCCCTTAGTCCTAGTTGGGATGACTGAAGACGAGCTCCACAAGGCATAAGGCATGACTGCAGAGGGCACCCTTCTTGTGCAGGAGTCTCCACTGTTAAGCAGTCCTGGAAAGAAAAACACAATTTAGAACCCAAATGTTTGAAATGCTAAGAGCCCTGAAAGGCTAAGCTAATACAAAATGTTATTTAAGGTAAGGATAATGGAAAAGGGTGCCCAGCAGTTGGAACCTGGAGATATGGTTTTGACGAGATACTGGCTGGAGAGGCATGTTTTGTGCTTGTAGTTATTGACATGTGAGCATATGGGTGATGACTGTAGAGGATAAGAAGGGAGAACGGAATTATGGCACACAAAAGACACCTGCAGTTGATGAGAGACTACTTTATATTGCATCAGATTTTCAAAAGAGCTCAATAAAGAATGCAATTTGTCAAATGTAAGCACTTCCTTCTTTAAATAAACAGCAGACCCAGCAGACAAATTAGAGATTAAAACACATTTCTGCTTGCAAACAGAGTAAAATAGGGGCCACATAGGCACTTTCATTAATTCAGGCTCAAGTCCCTTTCTAGGCTTGTTTTGGTCTTATTTGTCACCTTATATTTGTATTTATGACAGTTCTCTTTAGTACAGAACAGAATCCAGCCCTGAATATGTTTGAAATAAACAGTGAAAGATTTTCATCCAATAACCTCTAAGCTAGCTGTCTTCATAGAAGCAATTACCAGAAATGAAGAAGAAATTTGTTTAGTCATTCGTTCAGACATTTCCTGAAAACATTTCTCTCTGACTATCAGTGTATTTGACTTTCAAATATTTATTAAAAAAACTCCACAAATCAAAACACAACAAGCAAAAAAACTCAAACTCTTTATTTTGGAGTAGATGTTGTCTCTTTTTTTCTCATGACATTAAGGCATTCCAGAGTAGACAAATATAATGTTCAAATAAGTGTATTGGGAAACATGAACAGAATGTTTGGGAAAATTCTGGTCCACAATTTTTTTCAGAAGAGGATGTTTTAGGTATACCTGATGAATTGCAGTTCAGCTTTTCTGATTAGCAAGATCTTATGAATGGGTGACTCTTTTCTGATCTGATGGCAACCAGAGGCATAGGTTTTCCTTGTTCAAAAAGTCATAAATCTGAATACAGACAAGCTATCTGCAGTGTTTTATACTGTTTACTAATTGTGCTTCGTTTAAGGAAAGTTTAATTGAAAGTAAGGCCTATTTAAAAGTGTGATTTTATTTCAGAGGTAACATTCTGGATTCACAAGCTTCATCTGTTCAGACCATTCGATAGTATAGATAAAACACACTGATATAGATATCAACACACTGAATCTTGCAGGGGGAAAATATCTCTTCTAGATAAACACAGCTATATCAAAAGTATCTATCACAAATCAAGTGGGGAACTGAACTGAGCAAATATGTTTTGAGAAGCTGCTCCTGAAAAAAGTAATTTATGAAGCATTGCCAAAGATAAATATGCCTTGAGGTTTGGTGTTAATATATGTTTTAGTTATCACTATGGAAACTCAGAGCAACGACTTCGCTAAAGATCTCTAAATACATGAGTAAAAACAGAAACAGATTTCCGAGCAGCAGCTGAAGGCAGAAACAAATGTATCTGTCTTTGCTTATGGCAGTAATTGCCAGAGTTGAAGTACCAAAAGGTTTCCACTGGCATTTCTGGGTTTCAGCTCCTTTTCAAAACAGTGAATTTGCAATAACAATTCAGAACACTTCAGAATATCGTTCATCTAAATGTTTCAATGTGCACACAAAAGTCTAACTCAGCTGGAGATGCAGCCTAAACACTAGAAAATACTTAAAATGTCCATTTTATATAATACAATTCAACTTATAATTGAGAAAAACATGTAAATAATGACTATTGTAATACTTGGCTCTCTGCTTTAAAACTTTGTCAAATGCATGTATAAATACAAGCAGGGAAATTTGGTTATTAAGCTGACTCATTCATTTATGATCAATATGTTATCTTCCTTCCCTCTGCCCAGTGTTGCTACAGAGCCTGTAGTAGTTTGGGATATCAAATGATAGCATACACAAACAGTGATAAAACATTGAGCTTAAGGGCTGTGCTTTGATGTGCACCCTAAAAATTTCTGAAATTCCTTGATTTAAAAAAAAAAGTATCCCAAGTGCATCAAGAATGAAGTTATAGACTTCAAATAACATTAGGCCTCAGGAAAAAAAAAGACATCTTTAAATACCTGACACTCAGTTATGTCTAATTTATAAAAAAGTCTTTGGGTATATTCTTTATAACGGACATACTGATGTATTGTTTTTTGAGGCTTGTTGTGAAGAAGCAGTGGTTTTACAAGAAAATTCTCAAACATATGTATTCAAGGATGTTCAGGCAAGAATACTACAAGGATAGAGTTCTTAGGGAAAGGTAGCAATTTTATTAAAACAGTTGATATAGCAGGGAAGAGCAGGTAGCTTTTGGACTTGTAGACCTTTTACAAAAGTCCCCTGTGTGTCAAATCATTTATCTACTCTTTTTCCAGTTGGTTCTCCCTTTAAACTTTGTTTCATGCTTTGTTGCTATACTGGCTAAGCAACACTACTTCTAAGATAATGCACAGATGTGTTCCATTAACGTATTAAAAAAAAATAAAACTGAATTTCTTTTCTGTGTTGCTCCTATAATATACAGAGAGCACCAGTCTTACTCTACATACTTCTAGGGGTAGCAGCTACCCCACTTCTTTCCCTTCTGATTAATGCTTCAGATTAGTGCTTTTAGTTCGTAAATCCTTCTGTTTCTCTGATTTAATTTCCACCCAGTTTTTTCTCCCACATCATCAGTGTGACTGACAGCAGATAGATATCCTGACTGTCCTGACTTCTTTTCTCATGTTGAAGCTTTCCTTGTAGTTTGTATGCTGAGGCTAACTTCTCTGTTGGTCATTTTATTAAGTGTAATTACATATTTGTTTGTAAATATAATAAATTATTGTAAGTTTAATGCATGTTCAATAAAGCTCTAATTTTAAATTATAGAAGACTGAAATACAGTGCTGTAGTAACATGGAGGGGCTAGAGCATTTTTAATTTTTGTTTCCTCCTTGACAGTCTTAAAATATCTGACTCAGTCAGGTCGACCTAGATATAAGTGAACTGAACAATTTACTTTTTCAGATCTGGCAGAGCTTGAGGAGGTTTCTATTTTAAGACCATGATAGCCTTAAATTAGAAATCACGTTTCTGGCTTGAATGCTCCTAAGAAATACACATATTGACATCCTGATTTTCTCATAATGTAGCTACCAGCTATTCTAAGATCAGAAACTAAGGGCAGCTGAGGGTTAAGCTATTCATAGAGACAAAATGAAAGATATGTATATGAAAGTATGAATTTAGAAAGGAAATCTTGCCCTTGACAGTGTCTTCTGGGCAGGGCAAATTTAAGAAACAGAAACATATATACAGATATATACACACAGGCCTCTTCTTAACACTATATAGTGTGTCCTTCTGCTATAACATTGCTTCTCAAGAGCTTCTTCACTGAGACAGCAAAGAACTGAACTGCTTTGAAACCAAAATACAGACTCAGGCTACAGAAAAGAGGTAGGGCTGAATGTAAAGGATCTCTGAATGACAGAAAAGAATTTTTTTAATGTAGGTATTTAAGTCTAAACCTGGAATCCAGCCACCTGAAATCCAGTCTAAACCTGAAATTCAGCAACAAGGCTCATTAGATGATCTTTCTGGTCTTGAATGGTATCGATCATCAGTTCTATTTCCTGTGTTGCTTTAAGTGATTTTATTCCTGCAGATAGTAGTGTTTTGGGGAGGATCTCTGTTCAGGCTAGAGCTTCTGAACTAAGAAAGTCCTCATTATTCTTTTCTGTGATCTGAAACTCAGATTAATATTCTACATTTTCCTTGTAGTCTCTTGTAGTATATTCCAGTAAGCCTAATGGGTTGCCAGTGTCCCCTTTGCCATTTGGTCCTTTCACTTCTTTGCCTCACCTGTTTCTCTAGGGAATGACTCATCCTGTGACAGAATGCAGTTATCACTGGTCACTGTAAGGTGGTAGTTCCATACTTTTTCCCTTAATTTCAATGTAATAAAAATATTTTACAAGTGTGGGGTTTTTTCCTTCTAGTTTTTCATATTTTACTAATGGAAACTAACAATATCAGAAGTATATGATATCTACAAGTAAATGCCACATGCATTCTGGCTGTTTTTCTGCTTCACTTGTTCTTTAAAGCACTTCTCATCTAGATTAATGTATTCAAAACCTAATTTCAATTATTTTTATTATGCCTGGCTTCAGCTTTCTGCCATTAAAAATGTGAACGTACAGTTCATTTAAGGATTCAATACCCCTGTTAGACTGTAATTCATGTCAGCTTCCCCATTTACATTCCAGCAGTTCATGGAATTTACTTGATTTATAGAAGCATTTGGAACTGAAACCCTGCCTCTGCCACTGAATATGGTTTTGTGTAGGGATTATTTTACACTAAAGCATAACAGTTAGTAATAAGCCATTTCTGTTTTGGGCAGCTGCTGCTGATATTGTGTTTTTTGATTATCCAAAGGCAACTTTCTCTCTTTCCACTTCACTTTTAAAATATTGACTTCAATATTAAGCTGTCTGCTCCTCAGTGCTGGAGTTAACTTCTTGGTCAGTCTTGGCATGAATCCCAAAAATTAGAAGTGAAAGAATTGAAACAGGTGGAAGTAACGCTTTTAGTGCTTATGTAAAAATTTATTTTGCAGTTCTTGTGAAATGCATCTTTAACTTTCAGCATGCCCTTTTGATGAATTGAAACTCTGGAGCAGAGTAAGACAAAATCCTTACATGCCTGAATTGGAAGATTTTAGTCTAGATTTTATTAACACATATATCCTATTTTTGAGGAGCTGAATTGAGATTTAGAGGAAAAAAATAAGAACAATACACAAATGGGTTTAGAAGTCAGTGCCAGGAGTGGTTTCACCTCATGACCACTTTTAACTGAATGAAGTGGAGCAGTCAGTGCAAATGCAGGGCCAGAAGGCACTGTCTGAATAGTCATTCAATTCCATTGGATTTCTTCTGAATAACTTACAATATACTATCTCAGGGAAGGAAGAGACTCCTTATGACTAGGCATGAGCATGTATATTAGTGAGCCATACTTAAAACTCATGAGATAACTTTACCTTGGGTTGTCTGTCATCATTTTTCTTTCACTATTCCAAATAGTCTCTCTTTTTCTGAAGAGTCGAGCTTCCAAGGATGTACTCTATTACCTCTAATGAGCTTCCCTGAACTGACGTATGGAGATGCTTCCTAGCAAGCACATCAGTTGGGCAGACACCATTTATAAGAACTGCAGCATAATAAATCAGAACAAACCTGTACTTCTTCTTGCCACTCTTTAAGTGTCTATCTTATTTTCATCCCTGCAAACCTGTAGCCATCTGGAGAGTAATTCCTTGAAGTGGCAGAGATAAAACAACAGCAAAATGCAGATGCAGTAAACTGAAACTTTTTGAACAGTTCAGGATGTGGCTGTTTATACGTGCAATCTCTTCTGGAGTACCGTGTTCTAAGGAGATCAGCTCCCCATGTTTCAGAGCAATGTCCTCAAAAAGATCTTGAAGCTTGGGTTTCTCTGAAAAGACAAAAAGTAATCATATATATGTAGATAGATGAAAGTTGTAATTTTTTAAATATTGATGGCATTAAAGGAAAGATGATGACATGAGCAGTTCATGCCATGCAGTTGCTCTGGCATACTGTGGTTGCCTAACACTAACAAAGCTGAGATGAGACAATCTGCCCAACCACTTGCCAAATGTGGGTCCGACAGTTAGTGATGCACTAATATTAAATAATCATTTGTTTTCTTCAGCCTGTATATGCTCAAGATCAGAAGGCACACCTACAACTGCAGGAAAATTTGGTGGTGGTGTTCCTAGTGCATGGGGTACACCTTGATAGAGAAAGTAATGAATGATCATTTTGGCATGTTAACCACGTTTCAGTCTGAGTATAGTTATGTAGCCACTATCACTTGCATGTACATATTTCTATCTTTAGTCATCTTTCAGTCTCCTGTTTTAGGCAGAGGGTATATCGCAGGTATTACCTGCTGTGAGGTGGATCCTATAAATGACATGAAAGACTCTACCAAATACCTTCTAACACAAATTTAAATTTGTGACAATAATTGTCAAACCATACTGAAGATAAGATGGTACCAGTAGTTATATATTCCTTTATTTAGTCCTGCAAAGCTTAGTCTGAAATTTTGAGCTTGATGATTTTGAACTCTTTTACTTTTGTCAGACTGTGAAAAAACTTTGGGAGTGATTTATTTTCGCACTTGAGATCTCAATGAGTCTCACCCTCAGAATAAAACTTAACTTCTTGTGGGACATTTGCACCCTGGATGGATTTTCTGCATAAATGTCTTATTTATGCTGTCTGCTACATATCTTTCTTAGTGAAAATTAGTCATGTGGATGCCTAAGGTTGTTCAAATACAGTCCATGAACTGACTCTGCTTTGAACTCATCATTAGCATTATTCTCCCTAGTAAATGTCTTATGAAGGTCTTGTGGACTAGGAAAAATGGCTGTTCTTTCCTTAAAGGTGGTATCATATCATAACTTATTTATTACTGTGTGGGAGCTGCATCACAGTTTATATTGCTCTCCTTGATATTTTTGGCTTATCTACCTATTGCTTTCTTAAGTGCCAAATTGCTCTTGACCCTCACTCATTCAGCAAGTTCCCTTACACTAAATAATAACCTTCTACCATTAAATCTGTTTATGGAGCTACAGAGTTGTGTAAGATTGTGGAGGACTGTGCCAATATTTTCTAAGGATTCCTTCCTCATGAAATGATGAAAAATGCCTCTCCTGTAAATTAAATTTCAGAAAAAATTAAAGAGCTATCAGATTTAGTGATTACGGCATTATATGATTTCTTAGGTTTTAGTGTTTGGCTTTCTTTTTAGTTGCATAGATGAAAGACATCGTGATTCTTTCAACCTACAAGCTTTTTAAGTAAAGATCAGTTTTTTTTCCTCTTCTGGCTTACATTTAGGCTAGGTAATGTGAAATAGATCTGATAAGGTAAAACACATCTTCTCATCCACTCACCACCTACACTTAAAGAAATATTTGTGTATAAGGAATGACAGTGGAGTAGTGTAGTAAGGAAGTCAAAGTTTGCTCACTGCAGAAGCAGTGGGGGAGGGCAGAGAGCTGAACAGTGATAAGAATTGGATCACGCTTCTACGTGAAACAACTGGGGAACAGAAAAAGTAGATGATCTGTTAGAATGAGAAAGAGTCATGCTAGGTCATTTATTCAAACTTCTGCTCTTCTATTGTCTGTAAAATGCAGACAGTAATAAGCAATAATAATAATAAAAAATTCTCATTCACCTTTTCAGGAGAATTCTTTGAAAATATCCCAATAATGTAAGTTAACATAATATTTTAAAAAAATATTCACAAATTGTACAAATAAACGCTTAACTTCCATGCACATGGTTTCAGTTTGGAAATTGATTCTTCTTTCTATTGCTCTTGTGTTAAACTAGGAGGATCTTGCATGAAGCCAGTTAAATCACAAGGCTGAAAACTGAAGTAAATGAAAGAAGAACTAGGTCCTACATTCATGTACTTCAACTGCTTAAGATTAAATGTTCATGGAAAGTGATCCGAAAAGAAATTCAGACAAGTTTTACTTGAAATTAGTTTTCAGACTGAAATGAATTCTGACAATTCACAGTTGCATCAGTTTTCCTTCCAGCAACTAAGTGATAGTGACATTTATATTAAGGTCACCTAATGCTTCTCATTAAAATATCTCATATCTTAGCTATCAGTGGCTTATATTTTTTGGCAAAGCTTGCCACTCATGATAAAATATCCTGCCTTTTATCAAGCTTTTCTTTCTCCTCTCTGACACTCCAAAAAACTTTTGGTAATAATAAATTAGTCTCTTTCAAGTGTGAAGTACAGAATACATGGACAGACTCAACACCTTTCAAAAAATTATTTTTTTTTAATTAGGTTAGGACTTTGGAAACAGATGCTGGATTATGGAAGAAGCAATTAATGCCCTGTGAGAATATGAAATAGGATCTGATTTTCTTTTGTGGTTTAATTTGCTCCAAATTCAAAACAATAGGTAAATGGAACAGCCTCCTAGGTGAAGGAAATACTGAAAGCTAACAGAGTAATAAGATCTTTCTCCAGTGTAAGAAAAGGTTTTTGATTTGTAAAATTACCAAAGGTGAACTGCAGTCTAAACGTTATTGAAGATCTGCCTATATGTAATTCTCTTTTTTGTTATGTGCATTAGGTGACTGGTATTTCCAGTTCTACAGGACTGAGTTTTGTGTAACCACTTTTATGCATAAATTATTTAGAAATGCAAATATTTCCCTCATGTCAACTGACATGCAAGATCAATGTAATTAATAATCCATTTTTGCCAAATTGTTTGAAGCACCTGGAAAAGTAGCATAGAAATAAACAACTATTTATTTTTCAAATTAGTACGAAGTCATTCTGCTCGGAATTCTAATTATATATGCTGCTATAAGTGCTACATTCCTATTGTTTCTAAGATGCTTTTCTGAAATGCTATAAAACTGGTATAATTTTCCTTCTATTTTGTGTAGAAAATGTTTTTTTCTAATAGCATTTTGCAAGATAAGAAAGGAATTTGGAAGGAGGTTGAGTGTAAAATATGTTGTTATATCTTTCAGTTATTTTATTGATTTATATATCCTTATATAATGAAAGTAAGCTTATTTCTCTTGGTCATCCATTTCTTCATCAACTTCCTATGCAGAACCCATCATATTCCATTGATCTTTACATGTCATGCAACTGCCGACTGAAAATAACAGCTTGATCACATATAAACAGATGCTGCCTACCTATTCTGCAGTGATGGGACACATTTAAATACTGTTGACTGATGCCTGCTACACAAAAGCAGGCTTTTTGAGTAAGGGAGAGTACTTATAGGAGGCCTGGGCAATGGACAATGCTCTGCTTAATAGCTTGCTGTACTTTCTCCATTAAAGCTGTACACAGAACAGACAAAGTTTATAGTTCATAGCTTTTGCTATGTGAGGGAATTCAAAGCTTGTAGTGGCAAGATTACTCAATAATTATAGTTGAGTCACTATGTATTGACTTCAGAGGGTGACATGGCAAGGGAATTGGACTAGATGATCTCCAAAGGTCCCTTCCAACCACAACAATTCTGTGATTCTGTGATACAAGTAATAGTTTGTAATGACCATGCACGCTCCACCACAGGTATCTTTTAAGAATTAAGATTTCTGCATTTTCTTGTCCATTCTCTATTTCACAGAATTACTCGAGGACTTATAATGTATTCAAGGGATGGTACCGGAACACTGAGGTGTTGCAGATACACAAAACAGGCTATTTTGATTCTCTCTAACAGACAAAATCAACTACACAACTCTGCATGTTAAACCAGTGCTACAAAGAAAACATTTAAGAGGAAAACTACATGAGATTTCTGAATCACTTCTCAAATCCTATGCTTCTGTTTTAACCACAATAGCTGTCTCTCAGATATTATATTATATTTTTAAAATTTTAATACACCAAACAGCAAACGTTATAAGAACATTTGAGAATTATGTGAGTATATTTTTCCTTTATTAGTATCTGCTTGTAAAATGCAAATATGCACTGGGAAATATAACCTCAAAGACTTATTCACAATCTTGAACAAATTTGAATGCAGTAAATTGCTATAAATATAAAATATTAATATAATATATGATTTTTTTTAAAGTGAGAACAGAGGTTTTTGAATTTAGTAAGCAAGTAAATTTAATGCTTTCTGTACAGTCTGAGTCTTCTTCAATCAAAAAAACCTGGGACATATGTCTTAGGGTGAAAAACATAGCAGTGAACTCCTTTACCATTATTATTCCCAATTAGATTTGTTCACATCTGCAGACTTATTTTAAATGTGGAGGTAACATTCCTAAAAAAAAAAAAAAGAAAAAGTAATACAAACCATCTGGAAAGCATAAGTGGAAGCCAAGGCATTATATTTTGATTGAAATGTTGTTCCTTCATTTTAAGATCTAAAAAGGACAATGCAATAATAAAAATTATCAAATGCTGCTGTCTACAGCCTTCTTTTCTACCCTCCACCAATGTACTGTTTTCTACATTGGATTATGTGAGAAATTCTACTGTATGGAAATATTACTTCCCACATAAATTTCTTTTTCATTAATTCATCACTTCTACTTCCTCTTTAAAACAGGTCAAATTCACAGAATCTCAGGGTGGCTGAGATTTGAAGGCAGCTCTGAAAGTCATGGTATCCAGTCTTTCTAGAGTCCAAGCCACCTAGAGTCAGTTTCCCAGAACTATGTCCAGATGGCTTTTAAATATCTCCAAGGTAGAAGATTTTACTGCTTCTCTGGGCAGCCTGTGCCTGTGCTCACTTGCTCTCAAAGTAAAAAAAGTACTTCCTGATCTTCAGAGGGAACCTCCTGTGTTTCAGTGTGCACCCCCTCTCTCTTGTCCTGCCACTGGGCACCACTGAAAAGACCCTGGCTCAGTCCTCTTTGCACTCTCCTTCAGGTATTGATGAGATCCCCCTGAGCCTTCTCTTCTCCGGGATGAACGGTGCCAACTCTCTCAGCCTTTCCTCATGGGAGAAATGCTCCAGTCCCTTAATCATTTTTGTGGCCTTCTCCTGGACTCTCTCCAGTATGACCACATTTCTCTTGTACTGGGGAGCCCAACAGTGGACACAGCACTCCATGTACGACCTCATCAGTGCTGAGGAGATGGAAAGGATCATGTTCCATGACCTGCTAGCAGTACTTCATCTGCTGTAGACCAGGGTACCATTAGCCTTCTTTGCAAAAAGGAAAGCTGGTACAAGTTCAACTCAGTGTCCACTGGGATTCCCAGGACCTATTTTGCCAAGCTCCTTTCCACCTGGACAGCCCCCAGCATGTACTGGTGCCTGGGGTTGTTCCTCCTGGGTGCATTTTTCTCTTCATGTGGTTTATTTTGTCCCGTTTCTCCAGCCCGCCAGGGTCCCTTGGGGTGGCTGCATGACCCTCTGGTGTATCACTCACTCCTCACAGTTTGTGGTCGTCATCAAACTTGCTGCAAGTACACTCTGCCCCATCATTGACCTCTGCCCTGGTGTACACTGCTAGTTTTTGGCTCCAACTAGACTCTGTACCACTGATCACCAATCTGTGGGCCTGGCCATTCAGTCAGTTTTCAATCCACCTCAGAATATAGCCCTGGTATGGATAAAGTGTGACCATCAAGGCACTTGCAATTTATAATTTCTGGAATAATTTATCATTTGTGTAAATCCAAAATTAGTAGACATATCCACGTAATTATTTATGTATTTGCATAAGTACTTTTCTGAATGTATATCTCAGACTGAATAAATAATTAAATTAAAGAATTAAAGTTTCGATTTCTCTTGTTTTTATTGATTTTACTGATCTCCAACTCCTCACTAGTAGTAACACCTAATGATATATACTTTAAAGGAGGATTAGGTCCTCAATATGGATAAATTTTTATTTCATAGAAACAAACTATAGGAAAGTTACCTAGTTTAAATACCATCATGTATACATAACTATTACAAAAAGTCATCTTGTATATGTAGACTGTTTCTGTTATACTAATCTATATTCATAGCTGTATACTGTTTTAAACTGAAGTGAAAAAAGTAGACTAACTCAAGAAAACCTTTTATTTAAAATGTAAAATCCAATAGTTTTTTAAGTTCAATTTCCAACATGCAGATTGTGAATGACATGGCATTCTGGAGGTCTTCCGACATTTATAAACATTAAACAGAGATCACAAAGAAAAGCAAAACATCACACTGGGCACAGCATATTAGTCAGTGTTCTTGCCAAGGGGTTGAAGAACACTGCCTTTTTCATTACTAACAGATGTCTTGTATAGTAGCACTCAATCTTTTTTTAAGACAACAAATGGTAGCTTATCTACTGCTTCCTACAGTATTATTCCCCAAACCTGTTCATCATAATTTCTTATTTGAACCTTTTCTCCTCATGATCTCCCTTCTACTTCTGCTAGTTTTTAGTCTCCTTCCCATTCCAAATTCCTCTTCTGTTTTCCTCCACACCTTCCTCGTTCTCCCTTTCTGGAATTCATCTATCTTGCATCCCTCCCATGCTCCACTGTCCCAAGTCTTCACATTCAAGTCTTTGTGAAAGTTTTTCTTCTCATTATTCCTTCTGGCTGTCTTGCTGTGATTTTTAATATTTAGGAACTATCTTCCTGAGTCTTGGATGCGAGGCAATAGAGGAAGACAGCCTCTGCCTTTGGTGCTCTTTTTTTTTTTCTCTCGAAAAGAAGAACTTAACATGGCTACTTAGCAGAGCATGTAGAATAGTACCATACTAAGAAAAGTATTAATTTCATTTTCTATTTTTCATAATGTTCAAAACTTATGCAGTCAGTCAGTGAAAGGGTTAAATTCTGGCTTGACATAAGCATCTGTCAAAGATGAATAAGATGTGTGACTAGAACATCTACTTTTGTAATGAACAAGGATAATAAAAAAAAATTTGGCAATATGATCTTGTACTGTGTCATATTTTACTCAAATCTAGAGAGTGGTCTCATGTGACTGTCCCTCACACCAAATGTCTGTCACAGCAGTGGAATAGAAGGAAAGTCGAATGTTGCAAAATGACCCATCTAAGCTATCTTTTATAACCTTGGACATCTTCAAATATAAACAACAAATGCAATGGAGACTTCAAGATACCTGTTGACCTCAAAAATCATAATTAATCAATAGCTAAAGACAGATACCATTTCCTTATATGCATTATCATCTATCACATATAAAATAAATACTATAGCTATAAATTACTAAGCCTCTGTAAAACAGGTGCAAAAGCTGTATTTTAAATAGTTAAAACAGTCAAAACATATCTGACATAAACAATTTCTCTGCCACTTTCCAAAGTCCAAAGAAAATGAAAGAATATGACAGGGAAAGGTCATCAACGGTTTGTTGTTTCAGTGAATATGGGCAACAGATTTTAATCCCTTTCCTGAACTGAATAACATTTACAATATATTAGCTGAAATGTGGAAATCAAGTATAAATAATCCTAGTCTGAATTATGTAAATTTATAAGAGTAATATTCAGTTTAAACCAAGGTTCATACAATCATATCTCTCTCTCACCCTTAGTTGCTTTAGCAACATGGTCAGGCCAGGCTATTGCTGGCACAGAACATAGAATTCCAAATAAAAGTAACTGAAACTTTAAACGTGGTTTAATGACGTGGCCCATAAAATTACAAATACCCTAATTAGGAATAAGATCTCTGATTTTTGTCCACAGGACAGCTTATAACCATATTTCCCACCTGAACTGAAAATATTCTGTAAGTTAGTCTCTAAATCAGGACCATAGTAAATAATCAGCACAGTAAATGGAATAGAATGAGTAACCTTTTTCTGTGATAAAATTCTGAGAAAATATAACATTTAGTAATTTTTGTTTCTGTCCTGTTTCAAAACTGTGTTTTTATGACATTTTTGTCAATGTTTAGAGGGAAGTCTCTGAGTTCCAATCCGTTCATCTCTTGTAGCTCTTCAGATAGAAAGACTATTATCTTTGCATTTTCTATTACATGAGATGTGTTTCTTGGCCCTTAAATGCCTTCTCTTGTTCAGCATGTAATTTTTCTTGCCACTTCATTTATATATTACTTATTTTCCTCCCCATTTGAAATACCTGTCCATGGCTCTAGCAGAATTTCAGGTAGTTTCTCTGATATCTTCTTAATCATAGTCCAAAATGTCAATATCAGAAATTGAGGACTATCATTTTTAGTATCAATCTTGATCATCTAATAATAAGCATTGCTGCCAAGATGCCATTTCAGGATGAGAAAGTTCAAGTGCCAAGAGATAATGGGTTATGTTATAAATGACCCCTCAGTTTAACAAGAATTTTTTCAGATTGTAACAGTCTTTTTCATGCTTGATTTCTTCTGTAGTCAAAGTACCCTGAACAAAACACCACATTTTGTTCTGCACTAACAAAAGGATGATAAAAACAAATCAGAGAAAAGAAAGCAGCACAAAGCTAACTTTGATGCATTATTTTTAGAGATCTCTGTTTCAGTTTTTCAGATAACCTCCATTTATCTGTTTCAACTGTTACAAAAAAGGGAAATTCATGATTTGCATTATTTTGCTCCCATCTAGAACAGTCAGAGAGTGTTGTAGTTTGGTGTGCTACCAGAAACATGCTCACTGAAGAAGGCTGGTGCTGCATGACTGTAAGGTAAAGGATTTATATTTTCAAGGATAAAATGTACTGCCATAAATGTAAAAAAATTATAAAATTTAACTTTAAAGGAGGTAAATAGTGTCACACATTACTGTGTTTCTAATGGGAATTCTGCACAAAGTTACTGGAATTTTAAAAGCATTTATCCATAATGGACCACTGATACACTGGATAAATTTCTGCTATGAATAACCCTTGTGCAATCCCATTATGACTAATGAGGTTGCAATACTTTAACCTAAGTCTAAATTTCAGGCACTGTGAAAAGGAATATTTCCCTCTTTTTTATTTAACAAGATATCATAACAATCTAATCTAGCTTCACTGGTTCCAGTGAAGTAGGTCTTGATTTTCACCAGTTTGATAGATGAAATGAAGGAAATCTGAGTAACTGTCATTTTGTGCAATTTCGTAATTTGAAAAGAATGCTTTTATGCATAAATTGCCAAGGAAGTATGTTTCTCCAATGAGCATCGGAACTCTGAAATGGATATCAGAATGATTTACGTAATTAAAAAACTTGTTACATTAAAAAGCAATTTTAAGTTCAGACATTTATGAATATTGGTTGAACTTAATGACTTGTTCCAAACAATTAAAAAGAAGAGAAACTTTAGAGCAGCTGATACGTTTTGCTTAAAAATTGTGAGACGCTGAATCTAGCTTCTGAATACAGAATCATAGAATCACAGAATCACAGAATAGTTCTTCCTAATGTTGAGATGAAACTTCTCATATTTTAGCTTATGGGCATTGCTCCTCATCCTGGGCACCACTGTAAAGAGTTTGACACCATCCTCTTGGCACCCACCTTTAAGATATTTATATGCATTAACGAGGTCCCCTCTGAGTCTTCTCTTTTCTCGACTAAACAGGCCCAGCTCCCTCAGTCTCTCCTCATAAGAGAGATGTTCGAGTCTCTTAATCACCTTTGTGACTTCTGCTGGACCCTCTCCAGTAGCTCTTTGTCCTTCTTGAGGTGTGGAGACCACAATGCAACACAATACTTCAGATATACCTTAAGGGTCTTGAAAATTTTCACAAAATATAATGGGATCTGATATATACCCACCTCGTTTGTTATTGAGACTGTATCCAAAACTCAGACCTTTGCATTTACTGAATGTTCCAGGAGGAAACAAGCTAATTTTGAGTGTAATGCTACTTTTGTTGACTGAAAGAGTGCTGGATCTTCACTGTACTGCCACTGATTAAAACAGAACAAAACTTTTAAAAAATAACATATTGGAACTTTCTGAGAAGCTCCAGAAGCAAGATGCAATTGCATAATTACGAATAGGTTGTCCATCTCTGTCACCATGTTTTGGGAGCACTATTTAGACATGAACTATTATATAGCCAGTTGCAACAACAAAATGACTGATTTTGATCTTACTTTCAGAAAGCTAATCTGGAAATAAGTGATTAAAATTATTAAACCAGCTGAAACTTCGAGGTAGGCTTGGAGATATTGACAGCCAGTTTTCTGCACATCAAGACAACATTTATATTTGTTTATTGTAACAGAGAATCTTCTTGGAGGTGTACAATAATCACAGGATATGCATGATATTCACAACAGATAACACTGAAGTTTATTTATGTACAGTTCTATCAGTCTTGTTTCCCTGGAGGTCCATGTTACTAACATGTCTCTGAATTACATGTACAGCAGTAAATGAGAAGAGTTTATGTGAATAATAAGCAAGCTGTTCTATCACAGATTTTGATCATCAGATGTAGCTCCCTTCTCAAAAGGGAAACAAAGAGAACGCAACACTGTGCCAGCTACTAGCTGTCAGGGTTTGAGGAATCTGCACAAGAGCCTGCACAGTTCAATATGCTGACAAATGACCAGGAAGAAGGAGTGAATAAAATGATCATGTGTCTGTCTAACAAAGGATACAGTATTATTGAGGATAGTCAAGTCTAAAGTGGACTGAAGATTTCAGAATAATCTCATGATACTGAGTAACAAAATGAGCAGATAAAAATCATTGTTAAGAGATATACTTGAATAAATGTATTCTAAGTAGATCTATACAGTGATATTCTCAGTAATTATGCTGAGTGATTATGATCTCGGAGAACATCAGCTCAGTGTTGCATGGCAATCAAAATGGCAAATAGATTGTGAGAAGTTATTAAAAAAGGAAAAGAGAAACAGAAAATATCATGTTGCTTCAGTGTAAATGCATGATACACAGTTTCCTTTAACGTTGTGTGTGATCTTTAAAAAGATACACCAAAATATGAAAAGGTATAAAAGAGGGAAATATGCAGAATCACAGCTAGTGGGAAAATTCTGGAGCCCTTTTCAATGGGGAAAACAGGAGGAAGTCTAAAGTGTCAAGAATAGTATAGCAAATATGGTTTGTAACATTCATATAAGATTGAACATAAAAGATAAAATATACCTATTTTTTACTTCCAGGAATTGGACTTGACATTCCTTGAGTCCCTTCCTACTCAGGCTGTTCTGTTCTGTTCTGTTCTATTCTATCATCATAATAAAATTAATGCATAACAGAGTTGGGGTTTTTCTTCTTTTTTTTAATGTTTCCATGTTGTCAGTATTTCTGAGAGAGATCTAGACCATAATGCCGCAAAATTATTGTTTGTTCTGTTTATGAAAGCCCTACAGAATGAGTTTGCTTTTATTTGTCTCCATTATACATTATTTGTATCTATGCTAAACAGAAGCATTCTATATATTATTCAGCTCCATTTCTATGGCATCACTTCCAAAAAAACCAAAACCACAAAACACAATCAACAAAAATATTCACTGTACTGATATTAGAAGAAATAAGAGCAAATATGCCTTCTATTTTCCTCAGACATACTTTTGTAGTGTCTTTTAACCCAATTTGCCCAGTTTCTAAATGGCAAGCATTGATCCATATACTATTACAAACCATGACCTCACCCATGTTTCAGCCCACTGGCTTACAATGAGCAAACCAAGTAATTGAATGCAATCTCAGTGGCCAAACAGCATGAAGAACATTAGAAAAGCTGACCCCTTCTCTCCACTCTCACCTCAGCAGTCTATAAAATTTACAGAAAAGCTCATCAGCTTCTGCAATGCATTCCTCCAGGAGCACAAGGGTTGCTGAACTCTGTCTGTAGCCACTCAATGAATTCCACAGTACTCTCCATGAGAGCTCCTCTCCTCTGTTCTACTTGTTGAAGCATGCAACCAGCCTTACCCTGCAGGGGTATATCGTGCTATTGAACCACTGTTGCGCAGTGGAGCATTCTGAAGATCTAAAGTGCAGACTTCAAAGGAAAAAAAAAAAAGGCAAATAAAAAGTCCCTTGGTTCAGGAAGAATAGAAAAATTTAGGCTGAATTGACTTACTTTTCACAGCATTTGTGGAATACAGGCAGACATACAATAAAAGCTCCATATAGTTAACGTAGGAAGAAAACCATGAAGGAACTCCATTTTTCTAAAGAACAAACAAAGCTTAGCCAGCATATTTATTAATATTTTTTGTACCTTCTGTGAACAATGTCCGCATGCACATCTCTGTAATATTAGCTAAGTTTTATTGTGATATTCCAAAAGCCTATCAATGCTGTGGAGCTACATGCCTTGCATTTTAAAAGTAAGTGATATTAAGTAAAATACTTGTGTATAGCTAACATTTTCTGCCCAATTATTCCTGAGAATTAAGAATCAAAAGTGGAAAAGTCAGAAATTTTTAGGAAGGACCTGCTCTTCTGACAATTTTTTTTTCATCAGCTTATAAGGATTTCCAAACAGTGTCTTCAGTGGGTGTGTGCAGGAAGACAAGGAGAAAGAAGGCTTCATTTTTATTTATTTTTTTTTTCTCTCTTCTCTCTGCAATAATAACTGCTTGTCTTAGCTCCACAGGGAATGATCATATATGTCCACGAAAAAATATAATGTATTCTGCTTTTTCCACCCCTCTATTTTACTCTCTATTGTCAGACTCGTATTCTAATAGTCTTAAATCACTACCTCCCCTAAACATAAGCTCACGTGCAGTGCCTCTACATATGAGCTGTTTCTGCCCAGACTTCGCGCAGGATTGGGAGCTACTAATATTTTCATATGGCAGAAAGTTACATCTAATTAGGTAGTCATTGTTAGATAGCCCTCTGGCCAAGTGCTCTGGTGTGCTCCTTCACTAGACATGGGTTGTGAGAGGGTAGTTTGGTAAATGGTATATATGTATTTGATGTTCATGAAAGGCTGTATTTTCCTATTTTCTCTGCTTGTGACTGAGTTCCTTTGAGAAACAACCAGGTAGGATGAGCTGGTAATTAGTGCGAGAGACAAAGGCTAATTGCCCAATTATCCTTAGAAGGACAGCTGGGAAACATAGTGTTCAGAGCCAATTGGAACCAGTTTGTGTTTAAGAACAGATTCCAGGCTATTATACTGGATAAATGCACTTCTCTTGAAAAAGTTTCTTCTAGTTACAACAAAATCCATCTCTTTAAAACACAAAACCAAAAAACAGAACACTAACACAACACCCCCTTCCCCCCCCGTCAAAACTAAACCCATTGTATTTCATATAGGTCTGTTAGTCTTCTATGGTGGGTTGACCCTGGCTGGATGTCAGGTACACACCAAAGCTACTCCATCATTCAACTCCTCAACAGGGTCAGGAAGAGAAAATATAAAAAAGGGATCATGGGTGGAGATAAGAGCAGAAAGAGTCCACTCACCAGTTACCATCATGGGCAAAACATTCAACTTGGGGTAAAAATTAATTTAATTTATTATCAGTCATGTCAGGAATGAGTAAGGGAATAAAAAAAAATCAAATCTAAAACCACCTTCCCACCCACTCCTCCTTTCTTCCCAGTTTTACTTAAGTCCAAATTTTCTTTACCTTTTCCCCTCCCGCAGTGAAGGGAGATGAGGAATGGAGGCTGAAATCAGTTCGTGACATTTTCTTTCTACTTCTCCTTCCTTCTCAGGGGAAAAATTCCCCACACTCTTCCCCCCTTCAATGTGGAGTCCCTCCCACAGGAGACAGTCCTACACAAACTTGTCCAGTGTGAACCCTTCCCACAGGCAGTTCTTCACGAACTGCTCCAGCACAGACCCCTTCAAAGGGATGCAGCCCTTCTGGAACAGTCTGGGTCCCCAACAGAGTCTCAGGTACTGCCAGCAAACCTGCTCCAGCAGGGGCTCCTCTCTCCACGGGGCCACAGGTCATGTTTTGCTCCAGTGTGGGCTTCCCAAGAGGTCACAGCCTCTTCAGGCATCCACCTGCTCCAGTGTGGTGTTCTCCAGGGGCTGCAGGCTGATCTCTGCTCTGCCATGGAGCTCTCATGGAGCTCTGATGCCTGGAGCACCTCCTCCCCCTCCTTCTTTAATGACCTTAGTGCACGCAGGGCTATTTCTCTCACATATTCAGACTTCTCCCACTGCTGTTCTGCAGCAAGTTGTTTTTTTCCTTTCCTCTTCTTAAATCTCTTATCTCAGAGGTGGTACCACCATCACTGAGGGACTCTGCCTTGGCCTGTAGCAAATCTGTCTTGGAGCCAGCTGGCATTGGTTCTGTTGGAAGAGAGGGAAGCTTCTGGCAGCTTCTCACAGAAGCCACCTCTGTAGTCCCACTGCTAGCAACACTTTGCCATGCAAAGCCAATACATCCTGCATGTTATGTTATTAAACTATTTCCTTAGCTATTGAACCAAAATTACACTTATAAGAAATTTGAAGTGCATCTACATCAGTGTTTTATTAACAAGTAAGAGGCAGCTTTGGAAATTAATGTCTTGATTGTTCTCCCTTGTAACGCTTTGTGGAGCACCCTGAAAACACGCAGACTGGATAGATTAAACTAAATTGAAAGATGAACTACCGAATTGTGCCTAATGCCCTCCAAATAATAACAGGCAAACTCAAGGCCAGGCTAGAGATACTGAGGAATAAAAACTGTATAAATATACATACTGTGAACACCAAGTCCTCAGCACCAATTGTTTTGCTGCACAAATCTACTTGTGCATGTAATAGAAACTAGCGTTGCTATTTGCCAACATATGCATAACATCAGAAGCTCCAAATTGGTTTCCTGTTCTTAATTGTTCTCTAGAGATAAATCTTAGTAAGCCAAAATAAACCTGTGTTAACATTCACATTGTTTTTTATTCTTAAAAATAATCTTCTATGTTTTAGGAAGTTTTATCTCTTCTCATAGCGATTTTCATCACCAAATTTTCTAAAGCTTTTAATTATACATTAGTGCAATGTTAAATTTTACAGTGTTTATATATATATATATGTATATGTATTTTATATATGCAGTACAGCAGACATGACCAGTTTATTTTACACTTCAAATATCTTTTTTATGAATTTCAACAAGAAATTCCTGCACATGTTTTTCTGAGGAGAATGTGAGAGATGCATGAGGTAAAAACAGGATGGTAGAAGGTCAGTAGTTGAGCCCTAAGATATTATTTTTTAGTGGTAAGTTTTTAAAAAAAAATATTTGCTAGTCTACTATACATTTTTTAATCATGTTTACAAGAACACACTACTAAATTTTATTAGATAGTTATTCTTTGCATTGCCAGCAGGAAATATTTAAGAAATATTACAATAACACATTTCTTCAAGAAGCAGTAATGTAATAAAATGCATCACTAGTTTTGATTGCACTGGTAACTTGTAGGAAGAAAAGTCCCTTTGGGGAGATGTGCTTTGTGTTCATATAGAATAGGAAAGACTATTTTGCAGTGCATTAAAACCATGGGAACCATTAAGTTTGTATAATAAAAATCTTGTAAACACTGATAGTTTTATGGTTAGTCTTTTTAACAGCTGTTTTGTATAAGAATCTGTGGATGCTTGAAGTCATAACACTCTTCAAAAGGACCATATTAGCTATTTATTAACTCAGCCTATATTTTCACTCCCCTAACTTGGATAACCATGAATAGTGATCCAATTTAAATCAATTGTAATAAAAAGTTATTTTCAATTTTGTGTAATAAGAAACAATTTTGGAGGGTCCATTGACTTTGGATCATGGATATTATTTTCCTGTGAGGATACAGAAATGGAGAGCACTTTTGAAAGAAGTAGAACATGAAAAAAACTTTAAGCAAGCAGAAAGGAATTTAGTGTCACCTGAAAGAAGAACTTACATGCTATTTCTCAAGACAGTAGTACAGATTAAACGCAGACAGATACAGGTAAAATAAATTGTGTCATAGTTGTGTTTAGAGTGTCTCACTGCCCATCTCCAGTAATTCCTATAAATATATGGACTCAGGTTGAAGGGCAACCTTCAGTTTATTTGGAAATAGTTATCTGATTTGCTTAGAAGGCCTCTTTGTCACAGACATCAATGTGATGGGTTTCAATGGGTTCAGAGGGATGGGACAATTGCATTGAAGACAGAAATTTATGAAAAACTTCAATAGAAACATAACTCAATGGTTTTAATTAATCCACTCAAGGGTAAAACTCCATAGTGGGACTGCAAGGGCAAAACTCCACAGTGGGACTGCAAGGGTATAGCTGGGGGAATGTTTAGATTTTCATATAATTTAACAATTATTGACAATATTAAGAGTTTTCTTATTTTCTTCCTTTTGCTCACAGAATGAAATTTAAAGTAAAACCACTACAGAAAATCAAATTCCTGCCTATTCTTCAACAGCAAACATAGATCAGCATTAATTAAATGGAACACAGGGGACTGAGGTTTCTCTGTAGAAAAAACCTGCAATTTCTGTGTTAACTCCTGTTAGCTAATTAATGCATTCGAGTTCTGTAGTCATAAACATATTTCTTTTCCTAACTTTTCACAGGGTAAACAGTCATATAGCTTGACTTTAAAATCATTCCATATAGACCTTACTTGGTCCCTGTGCCTTGACAAGTACAAACGAACAGTCTCATCTCTCTACTTTGTGCAACATTATGCTAATTTTCCCCAAACAAAAAAAAAAAAAAACAAAAAAACAAAAAACAAAAAACAAAAAAAAAAAACCAAACCAAAACAAAACAAAAGCAAAAAAACAACCAACCAAAACAAAAGCGCCTAAAATATCAACAAAAGCAAAGAGAAAAGAGAGGTGTTTGTATGATGATCAAGAAGTTCTCCAAGAGAAAAACATGTTCAAGTGGTGAAAATGTTTAATGAATAGCATTTGTAAAACTTCTGTCTAAGCCCTAGCAGCTAATCCCACTGATATCTGCTCAAACTCTAAAGTTGGTTGTAGCCAAGTCCTGATGCACCAGATTTCAAATCTTAGTTTCCGTTTTTCATCTACCACCTCAAAAAAAGAGACATTTTCTTTCCCTGCTCTTTAAAAATCAATTAAAAAATAAAAAAAGGTGAAGTAATCTCCTATACAATGTTTAAAAGAATTGACAGAATGATTAGAGAGCTATATCAAAATTTTTCAACTTTTTTGGCTAAGGTAAAATAAGGTTTTTATTAAGAAACCTAGTAAAGAAACAAAAGAAGCAAAAAAAATTTCAGTGAGGAGGGCAGTAACTTTTGAGCGAAAGACCTGTTCTTATAGACTTGCTGTTCATTGACAGCATAGAAAAAAATTCCTATTGGGAAAGAAGCTATCTAGAGATTAACTTCTTGAGAAAACCTCTGCTCCTTAGGATCTCCACTATCATTATGACCAATTAATGCCCTTAGCCCAGTGAAAGCTGTTGAATGCCCATAGAGGGAGTATTCACTCAAGTTTTGCACTCAAACTAGAGAAACACATGGAATCTCCTTCTGGAGGTGTTCAAAAGCACCAGCTTTTTCAGGTAATTCAGTTCTCTAGAAGAAAACCCAAATTTTCGCTGGGCACCAAGACTGCCGGCATAAGCTGACTGTTCAGTAAACATAAATTCAAGTGCACTTGAGTAATGAATTTTACCTGAAAAATTAACAGCAATACCCGTTTTTGTGGCTTAGATTTTACTGTCATGGGTAAAAATAATTTAAAATGTGTGAGGTAATTTTAAAGTTGCAGTTTTATTATAGCTAACTTCCTTTTCTCCCTCTTCATTCATCTCCACATGTTTTTAAGTCTCTACTAATTTCTTCTTATCAAAAAATAAATGCAGTTTTTCACCACATTCTCATTTTAAATCTTAAATTCTAATGCTGTTATAAGGAGACTTCATGAGGCAAGCTACAAATAAAACATTCACTCTATTTGCTGGTGTTTCAAGCATTAAATTAATATTCTTGAAGTTCATTCATTAAGGCCCTAACTTGTAATTAGGATTCAGGCCATGCTTCTGATTAGACAGGAAAAAGAAAGCAGCCCACAGAGAAAGGCAGCTTTTCATTTGGATCCAATCAGGGAGAAGAAACACACTCCAAACAGGGTTTCTGTGGTATATAGATATAATTATTGTGAAGGAAAAGGGAAAAAGAACTTGGAACCTTAATGAACACGAAATAGGGTGTTTTAGCCTTGAGAACTCCCTGCAGCAACAATACTCTTCTTAATATCAATCTTATTGACCTAAACTTGGCAATAGACGACAAAAAAAGTTTTCCCATAATTAATCGTGTGCTTCATTATATTCTAAAATGTCTGAGCTGATTTATTACATCTGGTAGATCCATGCAAATGAAGGGCAAGACAGTATTTGGTACTAACATGAAAGCAAGGAACAAGTTCATGGCAGCCATATTAGAAAACAAACCAAACCAAACTAATCCCACCCTTTGAAGTATTATAGGGATAAAGATCATTATTAGAATGACAGCCACTAGCACCCTTGGAGGTAAGATCACTGAATATTTCCAATAATTTGTGTTTGCTGCACAGAGCTTATTTAAACTAAGTTACCCATGAACAGGCAGAATCCTGTTCTTGGTTAACAGTACTGGAGTTCTTTGAGACCTACACTTCTGATGGTTGTTGAAGTGTTTTTATAACTGAGATCACTTAAATATGAGATAGTTTTAGTGATCTAATTTTAGGCTTCTGGAAATCTTTGTTAGAATATAATAGTGAAGATTGTTCAATTGCTGTTAGCTTATGAACTGCTCTTTGTCAATAGATTTTGTTAATGAACAGCAGGGTTTTGTTAATTTTAACAGAAGAAGGTGATGTGCAAAACTAAAGTTTCACAGTAGTGACCAAATAGTTGTCTTGCCTAACAGATTTTAAAATATATATTGATAGTTTCTCTCAGCTAGTTGGTTTACTAGCTGAAGTAGTAATTTTTATGTATTGTATATTGTAAAACGTAACCAAATACCATAGGTCCTGTATAACAATTACTTTTCCTAGACATGTTGCCCTTAGGGATTCAAGTCTTCTGGCTTTTCCTAGGAACACCACATGTTCTCTTTAAAATCCATATACCACCTTACTCAGTAGGACTGTAGACATTCAACTGGTAAGGATATTATACAAAAACTGAAGGGCCAACTTTAACGTTTTCAAAAAGCAAAGGTATTCAAATGTAGTTAATATATTTTTTCCAGAACTCCCATACATATTCATGAATAATTTTGTTATGTTTATACAACTAAATTTTCAAAAGTTTAGGTTAAGAAGCAGGTCTGTAAAATTTACAGCGACACTAAGGTATTTCTGGTTCTGGGTCAGTGCCTGTATTAGGAGCCTGTGGACCTGTAAATAAGCATTTGCCATTACTAATAAAGGCCACGGACTTTCTGTTGAACTCACTGTCGAGGGTCTTATGACTTGTCTAAGTTTTCTGCAGCCTGAGCTGGTCTTATTCTAACAGTCATCTACTAGTAGTCACATAACTATTTTCTAACCTGTTTTAGCTCAAGGAGATGAACAAAAATGAAAACCCGCCCCTATTGAAGTTGCTGGGAATTTTACAGGGTGTCAACTCCAAAATATATGATGTGATAAGATGTTAGAAACTTTGCCTTTAAATGCAGACAAGTTTCAGTGACAGAAGTTTGCTCACATGCAAATGTGAAGAGAATGTTGTATCTCTCAAATGTCTCTACATAATGTATTATGAAATTTCTCTTCTCCTGCTTTAATTTATACATGCATCTGAAGTCAGGATATACTTCAACTAATGTCAGTTGGACATCAAGTGTTTGCCATCATTGAAGACTATTCTTTAAAACCAAAGTGAAAGATGTTTCTTTTTTTTTTTTTTTTTTTTTTTTTTTTGTGAATACACAGAAATTTACACAAGATAGAAACGAATAATGTTATACAAAGAAAATCTTCTCTTGGGGGTCAGATTTTTAGCTTCTGTTACTTCGGTAATTTCACCCTGACCTCACCAAGATGCTTCTATATAACCCCAGCTGAGTGCCAAACCCCTGACTTGTGCTGAATACAGTAAGTAGCATTAACGAAAGTTGAAGATAATAATTTTAGTAGGATGACTGGATTGGTTACATTGAAATGGGAATGGTGACAGCCACACAAACGAAACAAAACATACTAGTAATTATGAAAATGTTTCAGCATGTTTCAGTAGCTCATTGGCAGCTTCAGACTGCTGGAAATGGCAACACTGTCAGTCTGCAGCCTTTGTTGTCAGGAATATGATGGATGTTCTGGTTACTGTTTTCTTCTTTAAATCTTCAGCTTCTACTTGGGGTCAAATTTTTGTTTCCTAACATACTTTTACAGCTGTCTATTCCTTCATTTGTCTATAGAACCAAGTTATATAAAATTTTATGCCTTTTTTTTTGACTTACATACTATTTATCTGTTCTTTGTTACTCTGAGAACTGCTTTTGATTTCTCCTGGGTCGTCTTCTTTTGAAAAACACAGAAAGCCAAAAGACCCGCAACAAACCCCTCAATCATTAGTAAATATTTTATAGCTGTGGGCACATGCCAGTGCCTCATTTCATAAGATCCCATGCCCATACTCCTTTTCCCTGCATGATGTGTCTCTACTTTTCAGAGTCTCCATTGTGTACCTGGTCTGGGATCAAATATCTAGAGAAAGCTCAGAAGCAGTGGCAGTTGACACATTGTTAAGAGCTGATTAATTTCTTGGGCATCAAAATGTTGATTTTAGAAGGGTGTACTTGCATAAAATGCCTAAATTAATGCAGTAATTGAGACTATTCTCCATTTTCCATACCACTACATAAGAATGGCAACCATCTTTCAGTATCCATTTCCAGACCTTCCCAATCAGGCAGATGAGTTTGAAGAAAAAACAAAGGTTTAAAATTTGTCTGATACTAAAGAGCAGCTTGAAACAATTCTTAAAATAAATTGTTTTCTATGGTTTGCAGCAATATTCATTTGAAGTCAAAACCAATTGTAATAACCCCCCCATATATGTCTGTTCTTAAACACTTCACATTTGATCAGAAACACAGCATCTTCATACAAGTGTCCATAGACATCTTTTCCATTATGGAGATTTTGATACTCACTTTAAATAATTTTTCATAACTTTTCAATTTCTTCATGGAAAGATTACTTAAGAATGTAGTTTTGAACAATACTGAGTGGTATAATAAACAAGTTACAATATCCAAGCTACAAAAGATATAAATGTGAACATTTAAAAGCAAGTACTAGATGGACGTTAGGAAGAAGAGAAGATATCTGATTTCCTGCTACTCTGAACATTATCTCACTTAAAAATCTGTAATTGAATTGTGGAGAAAGAAATACACTCAGTGATGAAGAGATTAAAGATTTAGTCTAATGGGTAACATTTTTCTCATTGTCACAGTGGGAGCATAATTGTATTCCATATTACTTACCTTCTATAAATCTAGATTCAGACTTTGATTTAGGGATTTTGAACAAATGACTGTGGCAAGGTCATTGGGTTCTTTTCAAAAATGTCCTGATAGTATTGCCCTCCAAAGTATTGCCCTCTCCTCAGGGGAAAGTACAAATTCTAGTTTGCGTAGGAAAAAAGGAGAACTCTGGGTGTTTGACACGCTTTCTGTTTAGCTCCATAAACACATAGACTTATTAAGACATAAATAATAACAGACCTTAAAGCATGTTATCTTACAAGATTCCTGACAATCTAGTGCTTGTTTGAATCCCTTGATGTAGAATATCCAAGCTGAGAATAGCTCAGTATGTTTCTGCTGCTGTAAAGACTCCTTAGCTACTTGTGTGTCATGGTTTCTGCTTTTATTTCTGACTGATGTCTCTACCTGCCACTAATTTCCTCTTCTTTTACAAGGTTTCTTCTTACTTCTTTCCTCATGTGTTTTTGTTCATCTATATGTCTCCTCTTTACACTATTTATAAATTAATTTCTCTTCTGGACCCAAGAAAAATGTAATACTACATTGGCATACAGTAGACTTTTCTCCAAGACAGGGAAAAATAGCTGCATGGGAAGTGGAAGAAGCTTTTCCTCTTTTTGCTCTTGTTTTGTGGGGTTTTTTTTTGTTTGTTTGGTTTGGTTTGGTTTGGTTTTGGTTTGGTTTGGTTTGGTTCGTTTGCTTGTTTTTGGTTTTTGTACATCTGCGTATCTTCTTTCTGCAATTGTTCAGGTATGCAGAAAATTGGTTAAGCTAGCTAACCTATTCTCGTTCAGGGTAGGTATGAACAAAAAACTTTTGCAATCCTAGTATTGATTTTAGTGCTTTAGTTTTTGGCAGTAAAGAAGGAGTCACACATGACTACTTTGCTTTATATTTCTGTAGTGGGAAAACTAAGAGAATTTCTTTCAATATTAAATAGTAACAACAAAGTCAAGAATGAAGAAGCTGTGATGCTTTTCTGGAGAATGAACTGCTGACAGTATATTTTTGTTAAGGCTATTTTTTATTCTCACATTACTCATGCAATGATGCAGATTCTTTGTCCTTAAACATTAAATTGTTCATGTCACCAGAATAATTTTGTTCAGTGAGGTAATGAGAAACTGCGTGAATGAGGGTTTGTATTGGATGTTTTAATTTGGATATGGGAGGAGGATGCTGAGCAGCTGTTTTTATTTGTCAGATTATGCACAGAGGCTTCAAGGCCTTAACCTAGATTGACTAGCCTCCTCTATAAAGGATTTTTGGCTCTGAAAATACAGAGATTGTGTGAAAGGAAACAGAGTAATATACCAGCAAAATGAGAAAGATAGGGATGAACTGCCAGCAAATTCCAAGATGTTCCCTTAAAAGCCAATTGCAAGTCATTTCTTGATTCTCAGTTTGAGAGAGCTAACATGTGTTGATGCTCCCTCATTTAACAGTTTGCTAAATGGTTCAAAGAGAACAAATACTATTTTCCAACCAGGAATGTTTAAGTTTTGTGAATATGCTGGCTACTTTCCTTATTCCACCTGAATGTGAAACTGAAGCCTTGTATCCTCTTAGTTATATAAATAAAGCCATAAATTAGATGAAGTTAAACACTTACCCAAAATCTAATTATATCAGGTCTTGCACAGAACTGATCCATTCTTGCTTTTTCTGCATTCTGTGCAGAAATCCTCATGAGCCACCACTTCTAATTGCTCTGTTGCTATTCAGAATGAGTAGCACTTCTCTTAAAGCCAGACAACTGAATGCTACTTTCATAATTATTTCAGTAAAATCCTCATTTGAATGTCTTCAAATATTATGTTTATTAATTAAAACTACTTAGTCTATCTGAAATGAAACTATTATTTTAATGAGGAAATGTCATTTTGTGTTTCAGCCGAGGTTTATATTTGCAAAACCAGTACTTTAAAGAAAATTCTTTTAACTGAATTTATACCTGTTTCAGTACTGGGACAATTTTATATAACCTCAGAGAGGTATATTGAGGTCAAGAAAAGCCAATAATTTCAACTGGGAATAACTGGAATGGCTGACGTTTTCAAAAACAGTATTGTGATGATTTTCTCTAAAATAAATGCAGAGGAAGATCAGTTCTTCTAAGGACCTAATACTCAAATTCACAATCTGTTGCTTAATTATTTTTTTTTGTCTTTACCTAATAGCAACAATAATGAAAACATTCAAGTCAGGTGATTCTAAAACAATAAGAATATTAAGAAATATAGAGTTTTTTATTATATCTTGAAGTAGACTTTAAGAAAATAAATCCTCAAGTTTGTCCACCTATTAAAATGTTTATCTTGGAGGACTGGGGAAAGGAAGCATATTACTTAAAATCCCAATGTTATTATGTGAAACATTAGCAGCAGTTATGAAAGATGGGAAGTTTTACAAACAATGAGTAAAACAAGAAATGGAAATTCCTATGCAGGGAGAGGGCAAACAGGTAATCACTGCCCTGTGCTCTAGAAGGGCTGTCCATGTTTAAAGAATTCTCTAGTCTATTCAGCCTAACTCAAAGCAATTCTTTGTTTCACTGTATCCGACTCTTGACTATTCTGCTTCCTCTTCCTTTATTTCAATCCTCATTTAATTTCTGCAGAGATTGCATGTTGAATTATCCTTACTCAAGAATAAACCTGAAATCTAGTTGTAGATTTAAAGTTTTCCATCCCTTAATTTCCTATATTCCACCATCTCCAATTCTCAGTTTCTGTCTTCTCTCAAGATGTATTCCTAGGATTTGTCTTTTGCTCTTCTGCTGGTGCATCCTGAGGAAAACTGTATTCTAGTTGCCATGTGCACTTGTACATAGGCCATGATATACCAAAAACTCTCTTATTATCCTCACTATACAGAAATTGCAAACTGAGTGTTCTTCCAAGGTTGCTGTTGTATGACAGTCTGCACAGTTTTTTAATGAAGTCACAGCCTTGTGCTGCAATGATAAAGCATCACAGTGTAAACATAGTGCATAATATAATTTTACTAGCCTAGTTTATGCCAGAGCATAGATAGTTTTTGTGAAACAATTATATCTATGATAAAGATCTTTGCTTATGCTGATTGTGCTTCAAACACCTTCATCCCATGGCTGACAGGATTTCACCTGTGAAAGTTGGTAGTGGGAAATTGATTTCATCCAGCACATGACATGTAACTGGTGAAGAAGAGAGAGGAGGAACTTTCAGTTTCTGTAGAGTATTGATCTGGAAAATGCTCATAGGAATAAAATGGAATCCCTATCAAGGATTTGTTTTTCTCTTTGAAAATAACTTTATTTGCATTTTAAACAGCCCAAGCATTGGTTGAAGGTTATAATGTACAAATTAAGTGATTGCTGCCTACTCTCTTGCATCTATTTCTCTGCTCTGACAATTTTCTGTAGCTTCTTAAATAGTTTCTAAATCATTGTGCTTTTTCAAGTCAAGATGGGTTGTAGGCTGCTTTGTGTTTACAGACTAGGAACAGCATTAGTTGCAAGGTCTTTTTAAAGGACATATTCATGACCTTTTTTTAAAGATAGGTGTTAGCTTGCTATGAGCTTTGCACAAGATCTAGAATTATGATACTTAAGATGGGATTGTCAAGAAAATCAAACTTGCAGCTCATTTTTCATTAGATTTTGAAAAAACCTATCACACAAATATTATTTTGAACTGATATAACATAGAGTTTGATCTCAAAAAGAGTTCAAATCTAATTTGTTTTTAAGGTTTCTAGGCTTCTGCTGCATCATCTGTCTTTCTGTCTCGTCTCTCTGGAGAGCACTACTGCTAAATCATTTTGCAGCAGTAATTTGCTGTAATGTTAAGGAGCCACGCAGAGAGGAAATGGTTTCTGTGTTGTTTGTACTTGCAAGAGGTAATATGTCAAAACACTTGTAGGTTTGGCAAAAGCAGAGCTGCAGGTCTTATGCTTGCTATTAAGTGGATAGGAAATGACCAAGTCTTTCACTGCAAGAACAGCTTGGACAAATCAGAAATTTTTTGAAGAGATTGAACTCTGATTACATTAGTTGCTAGTGTTGTGCGAATATTGTTGGGTAATCAAAGTCTGTCCTGTAACATGTTCAGGAACTACTGTCCACTGTTTTGGTTCTGATATGCAGGGTGGTATTCATGCAGGTGGTATTTTCTTCTTTCGACAGATCTACACAAAGGGTCACCTTCAACTATTTGCTCAAAAACTCCTCTATGTGCATATAAGAAATTAGTGAATGGTAAGCTTGGAATAGCTTACCATGGTAAGCTTTCAGTGACCTGAGTAACATCATAGTATCTGTTCAATTGCAGTTCTGTTAGCTACCCAAATTAAGTTACTAAAGTTTTCTGATTCTTTTAAAATGCGTGGCATTTGGTTATTCCTCCATTCTCATCCTAGTCGTGTTTGGGGACTGATTGAAGATTCTACAAAAACTTGAATACATCCTTCTGAAGGGGGCTCATGAGGAAAAGAATAACTTCACTGATTGTTCTGCTTTGAAGGCTTCTGTTTCTGCAGTAGTATGCTGACAATAAAACAAAAAATATCTCTGATATTTTCTTAGGTGTGGGGAAGAGAGCTCACACTTGGGAATGCTGCCTTTGTTGATTGTTTCTCAGCAAAGAAGATGTTTCTGAATATGATTCAATAGAGAAATAAGTTTCACCAAAGCATAAGGAATATTTTAATTAAACATTACCAGCTGTTTTATCTGCACTGCATTTTAGGAATTTTAAGCTGTGGACAAAGGCTTGATGAGTGAATTAACAAAGCGAATATGTATTGCGCTGGCTCTCTATTTTTGTACAGTGCTTAGGCTTTAATGTGTTATCTTAACATATGTTTTAAGACAAGTTTTTGTTGTCTTTCATCCACTACTGTCTATTCCAGGGTAGCCAGATGTGGGATAATGAACCTAAGTACAGTTATACACACTTAATTTTGTTTCTCACTTCATGAGACTTCTTCACTAGCTGGGAATATATTGGAGATTTTGCAACATTTCAAGACTTCTACTTTTTATGAAGAATAGGTGTGGATACCCTCTGATTGTAGGTAAAGAAATGCCAACTCAGCCTAGTAATCTCCTAGTGAGGGATTCATGTTTCATATTCTGTAGTAATAGAAAGTAAAGAGGACTATGTATCTTCAGGATGAAGTTCCTAAGTTCTGTTTTCCATATGGCCCAGAAATAGTTTACATGTGCTCAAGTTAGTAGTGATATTATACAACCCCTCACTTCAAAACAGATCCATGTTCACTCATTTCTGACAATACATAAACTTGTATTGCTGTTCTGTCTTCTTCCTGCCCCTTATTTTCTCTATATTTAATCTACACTCTAAGTTATCTTCTGCCTACTTTTCAAAACTAGATACTTCTGTTAGTCCTTAGTTACTGCTTAAAGCAAGTTGAACTTAGGTAACAAACTGAAATAAGGGAAGAAAATACCTTTTTGTTTAGCATTAATGGAATTGGAGGAGTTCTCCAGTCATTTTACTCCCATAAAAGGAGCACTCCTCAACAAATGCTTCTATGAGAGTGCTAAATAACCAATAGTATTTTATTTCTAACCTTAAAAAAAACATGAGGAGAAATCCATTAAAGTGATTTTTATTGTGCTATTTTTTCCATCATAATCCTAAACATGCATCCATTACTAAAATTAGGTGGAATTTTCAAAAATCAAAGCATGATCTTCATAAAATGACAGTTTGGAAATTGCTTCTGCTCTGTTGCAGTTCAGTGATGCAGAGAGAGCTATAATACCATAAGATAATATATTCCATTACTTATATATATTTAACCCAAGTAATGACTAGTGTAAAATATACCTGAAAATATATTAAATTCTAAGCCTATTTTTTAAAATCTTGCATTTAACAAAGTTTAATTGAAAGTTTGAACAAATTAAGAACTCTTTAAAAGATCGGTCAGCTTTTTTTAATCTACAAATTAGTTGTTAAATTCACAGTTTCCGCCAGCACCAAGCAAAATCTTTCTACAATTCATGTAACCACCCACAACAGTATCAATAATCATAACATAAAAGCAGAATTGTTTTTTATGGGAAGGCTCTGTGACACTGGTGTTATGAGATGATCTGCAGAAAGCCAATTGCCCATAATTTTGTATGTTTTTGTGCTTCTTGCTGTGCAATCATCTCATAGGTAAATTTCCATCCAAATACGAGATGGGCTGCTTGTTTCTAAACCTACGCCTAGAGCTGCTAGGTTTGATGCTGAGAAGTCTATCAGCAAATTATAAGAGGTTTTTTACTTGATAATTTAAACTTCACTCTGTTTGTGTAAACGGACATTGTTAAAACCCTTTGCAGTTTAAAATAAAACATATTAATGTGAGGTGCTTTTTGTTTGTTAGTTGGGGTTTTTTCCCATTTCAATGATCCTACATGTAGAATACAAAGCCCATTTCAACTTAAGGATAAAAAAAACCAAACAAAACCCACCAAATAAAAAGACAATCCACAAACAAAATACTTTGGAAACAGGAAAAATTCAAGAAAAATCATGGAAAAAATAAGTAGAATTTAAGTTTGTGTCTTACTCCTGCTTAATAATTATAAATTACACCTGTCATTATTAAACTAATTTTTTTGAAGTTTTTTTTTATAAATTTCCTAGTCTAAACCTTACTGTTAGGTAAAATTGTTCAAAACTATGCTTTCCTTAACTTTGGACATCTGTGCTTGTTATATAAAGAAGGTAATATTGAATTTTATATCAGACTGGCCATTTTCAGCATTAGATCATTCAAAATCTATTTTACTAGGTAGACATTCTTCTTCGAGGACGTTTTTTATATATTTTGGAATGTGTGATAAATGTCTGTTGAGAGAACTTAGAACTGGAAATCTTAATAAGTGAAAAAGAAAACATTACTCAAATTCTGAGACTTACTAATTTTCTTCTTAATTATGTTTATATTGATTTTTTTTAAGGGAATGCTGGCACTGCAACATTAATCACCAGACTTACTATAAGAAGCCACATCACAGAGGAAAATGAGAGATGAAACTGGCTTCACCCATGTTAGTGTTTTGGTTTAGATTAGAAGTGTGCTTTTGTAGCAAATCTTCTGTCTGCTGAGTTTGGCTCAATCATATTAAAAGCTTAAAGTGTGCAAAATTGATTGCTTTCAGATGAAACTGAGGCAGAAGATGGTGTTAATGGGTTTTCAGTCTAGAGGAGCAGATTGCAGCCAACTGAAGTAATAGGGCTGAAATGCAGATAGTGTGGACATCAGGTCATTGGTGTCAGCTGTTTTGCTCTTTGAACTGTTTTGATCGTCTTGCAATATTTATTAATAGAGACAACTCATTATATATGGCCTGATTTTACTTTAAGTCTGACCTTTTATATATACAAGCATTCAAAAAATAATGCAAAATAATGAATAGTAGGAGTGCATAGTTTAAGAAGCTGCATATCAGAGAGCTGGGTGATTTGGGAATATGGTAATGAAATATCAACTCTTCCACTTTAAGTTTAGCAGAGGCTTTCAACTTGCTGGCACTTGCTGGCATAACATTTAGTGAACTTTATGAAGGGGATTTGATGGCCCCCATGAACACATTGTATTCATTTATGCAATAAAGAGACTGTAAGAAATTTTGATACTAACTAGTGTGTTGAGGGGTAGAACAAGTCGAAGATAATAAAAATGGAAAGGGAAATTGACTTTATTATCAGAAACATCAATCCAGGAATATACTGAAAAACAAAGCACTTGCTTTTATTGGAAGTCTTTTTTTGCAAAACTTGTCTTTTTTCCTGTCTTTGTGTGAGCATAGGCAGTGCTGAAATTTCAGGAAGCTTCAACCTAGTTGATATGCATTTAATTTCTCTCATACAGAAGAATTCATAGAGACTTAATATGACCAGTTAAGGTAAGACACTGAGTGAAAGAAAATGTGGCATGAAGGGTCATATGTTGACAAGAGGAATGAATGAAGAATGGCTATAGAAAGAAAAAAAAAGTTGTGGTTTGACTTTTTACTGATATGTTAATCCTGTTTGACATTAACAGCTTCTCACATAACTACCAGATTAGTGTCAATTCAAAGAAAAAAAAATCAATTCAAAGAAAAAACCCCACTATTTCAACCCCTATAAACATTAAAATAAGTATCTTTGGGAGCTAGGTAGTTTTGCTATTTACGTGTATTTGGATATGAAATTACATACCACTTCGCATTTTTGATTGCAGTTGGTTGCATTGCACCATCTATTTGACAGCCTCCTCAGATCATGTTTACAAATATCTGACCATTTCCTTGACATTTAGCAAGGAGCTTGTCATACTCTGCCCATATTTGATACAGGTTTTATGGCTTCAGAGAAAATTAGCATCAAGAGACATTCATGTTACTTTTTATTAATGGACAAGCACTTTTCATTGAGGTCGTATTGCTCTTAATATTACATGGAAGTATGCACAGCTTTTTAAAATTTTTTTTATTTTTCCACTGTAGCTTTAAATGTTAAGCACTCCATGTCTAATGCCTGGTTTCCTACAGGGAGTTTGTAAGGCATGGTCTCGCGATGGAGAAAATCTGCTGGACCGTATCTTACACATTACCAAAACTGAACTCATATTTCAGCTTCAGTGGCATTACTACTGTAAACAAGACTAGTGAAATCCAGCTATAAGCTGAAAAAGATAAGACATTTTTATTTTCCTTCAATCATCCTTTTCTGTGAAGTTGCAAAGAGATGTGAAAATCACAGCCTACTTCCCATGACACTAAGTGAGCCGGTGTTTCTGTCAAGATCCTGCGTAGAGGAGAAACCCTCTACATAGTATAAAGGAAAGAATCAGCAACCTGGTTTGCTCCAAAGAATAAAAATATTAGGACATTTTTATTTTTATTTTTACATTTTCTAGATAGCAGGATAAAAGGAGATTATTACCAAATGTATTGTGAGAAGTAAATTTGGGTGATGAGTTATGCAGTCCCTAGATGATTTTCCTGGACCTTATTTGGACAGCTCTTTTAGAAATTACTGCTTATCCAGCTCTATTTTATTATGTCAAGAGAGGTAACTCTATTTACAATTCCAACTGCTGTTGAGAATCATTGAGGAAAAGTTAAAAAAGAAAGAAAAGTATTCACTATAAAGCAAATAAATAGTTAAATTACAGAAAGTGTCCACCACTCTATTATATTTTGTAGAAGATAAAGTAGGTTTTCCTGTAATTTTGACTAATAAAGGTTTATGAATATTTGAGTTAATAGTAGAAATCAGCAAGTAATATTCAGTTTTCCATCAATCATCAATGGTTAAAATTATGTACGATCTAGGCTTATGTAGTCAAGCAAAATTCTGTATCAGTGTTTCTGTTAATGAATCCAAATTGTAATATATGCACATTTGTAAATTTATAACTTCATAGTCATGAAATGGTTTTGAGTTTTCTACACTGGTAAGTTAGGAAAATGCATTGCTCTATGTTTTGGTTTCCTCCCTTTTTGTAAAACCATAAAAACAGTTAAGAAATACAATAGACTCCCAGAGTTGGGCACGACCTTTTAAAACATTTTCTTCAGGCAGCTGCTGTGGAGAGGTGTGAGACACAACAGTGTGGGGCTCCTTCCCCAGTGGATCAGAGAGTGAGCTTGAACTGGGGTAATGGAGGTAGAGGTTCAAATCCAGATTCTGCCTGAGGTACTTTTTCACCTTCCCATGGAGTGTTTTAACTTTCAGACCATTCTGCTCTCTAAGCTGTTGGAGAGAACTGCAAAGATTCAACACAAAGCCCTCTAGTCTCTGGGGTTGCACTTAAGGTAATTACACTGAACAGCAAAAATAAGTATACTCTATTTTTTTCAGAGTTACATGGAAACACCTAATGTGGCTTTGCACAAGGAACCATGAAGATACTCTAAATCTTTTTTTAAGATGCCTTAATTTTGTGGGGGATAGTCTGTCATTAATAGCAGCAGAAGTATGTCCACTTTCTGTTCTTCCCTGTGACCTAGAAAACAAATTATAGTGTTGGGCTTGTACCTGTTTGCTATTCTGCCCACTGAATTTTTTACTCCTTTGAGATGGACTTTCCCAGTTAAATGTTAGAGTCCAAAATGACTTGCAGTGAAATGTCCTTCTGAACAACATGGGCCTGGGCTGCTTTGGGTAGGAAGGATTAAAACCTGATTTGACACACTTCAATTTAGAAATTTTACTCAAAACTCTACAGGTCTGCAAGCATCATGACTTGCAAATGAAAGGAGTGACCTTACTCATCAGATATTTCATGCCTCAGCCTTCTGACATCCCAGTCTTTTAGGATATGTCTAGATGATTGAGTAAAGCACTGAGCACAGAGAAATGTACTACCACACAAAGAAGGAGCAATATACCTCTATTGATGTGTCTTTTTCTGGCCAAGCTATTTTTAAAACACCACTGTCAAAGAAGAAAATTTTAAACATATTGTTTTTCTTGCTTATATTGAGGTATTGAAGAATACCTCAATAATTTTATTCAATATAAAATAACCCAGTTGAAAATACTGACCTTCCTGTCTTTGAGGAACTCACTTTCCAGGTAGTATGAATTCAGAAAATACTCCCACAGTCGAGGTTTTCTTCAAGAACACTTGAATATTCACTGTGACCAATGACATTCTCTGCTGAGGATTGTATAAGATCAACTGGTTAACATACATACAGACAACAGACCACCCCACAAGTATTTCTGATACCAATATTCTATATTCCATTGTGTGCTCTTCATTCCTTTCTTTATTACTAAAATATCTTGAAATTATAGGTTCAATTTCCACTATAGATGTTTCCAGGAAGCTCATAATTGTGTGTTGGCTGGTTGCAGTGTTAATGGATATGGAGCTTGCTGGCTCTGGTACAGAACAAGGGGAGTGTTGTTAGCCAAAACCATTCTCCTGACTGATGTGTTGTTTCCAGGGCAGAAACACTGGTTGGGAGATTATTTAGAATTGTTTTTTTATAATGGTATCTTTCAGAAGGAATTAATTATATGCAAGTAGAGCAATGATAATATGTGACAGTCATGGCTGCTGTTATGCAGTTACATTACATCTTGTTTGCAGCAATGAACATGAAATGTGTTTGTGCCAGGTTTTCTGTGAGGCACGAAACTCTGGCTCTTGCAATGGCAACAGTCTGCATTCTTTTTAAACTCAACAGTTTTGAATGTCCTGAAGTTTCAAAGTTTTCTTGTGAGAAGAGAGCAGAAATGAAAGATTTTCTTATTGATAGTTACAGGAAATCTCTGCTGAGCCCGAGTGCACTGAGACAGCAGATAAGACACAGATATTTACAGAATGTGACTTATCCTAAGGAAGATAAATGGCCTTGTGAACTGGACATCTGGCTCAGATTTAAGAGACCTGGGTTCAGTTCTGCCATGGATTTTCTTGAGCAAATTGTTTAATCTCTGTACTTTGGTACCTCATCTGTTAAATAAGGTAGAACAATCCTTTTGCCTGACACAGCTAATGGCTATTTAGGGCAGAGATTGATCCTTGTTCTCTGTTCTTACAGCACTAAGCACAATAAGACCCTGGTCCAAGTGGGGCCCATCAGGTTCTGCTGCAACGTAAATGAGCGCTAATTTTAAAATTATGCAAAATGTAATGATAATTAAGTGGTCTCTCTCTGTCTTTTTAATTTATACAAATAATTAACAGAGTATACTGCACTTTAGAAAAGAGAAGTCTGTGGCTGTGAGTAATTTATTAGAGGCGACAAAAGGGAAAAGACTGGCTGGAAAGACGGAGACCGAGCATGCAGTCTTCTATGCTGAAGCTATTTAAGAGTTGAAATTCAGAAGGTTTTTTAATGGCGCAATAATGATACCTGAAATTTGGAGCTGGATAAAGCCCTAGGCTTGGATTTCTGCCCAATGGCATAAAGGGCCATCTATGACAGAAAAACAGAGAGAGGGAAGCTGAGTAGAGAAGAATCATGTATTGCACACTGTTACCTCTGCTGGATAGATTGTGGGCCTGCTGGCAGACTCGATTGAGAAACTGTTAAAAACAAACTAAAACCACACCACTCAAGAGCAGGGAAACTGTTTGTCTTACAGGGAGAAGCTTTGATGCAGTATTTATCAAGAGAGGTAGGAGGCTTGGAGGAACCCAAGGGCATAATTTTCTGCATTTTTGGCCTTTTTTTTAGGACTGTTTCTAAGAACCATTTATAAAGTGCCACAACAAAACATTGGGATTAAGTTTGAGAGAACTTCATTGAAATGAGGAAGCCAACACAGAATAAGGAAAATTGCTTAAAAGCAAATTCACTTATAAGTTCTGTAGATTCAATTTCACAAAGTCTAATTTCCATTTACCAAGTAATGAAAACAATGAGGGGAAAAAAGAAAAGGCTAAAATCTGCAGGAAGATGATGGAATCTGAAGTAAAAAAAGAACTTTTCCATTTGCACTTTTTCTGTGCTCTTAGAGCAAATCTGGACAACGCAGACTAATGGGGTGTGGTAACCACTGGTAAAACTAAAGGAGCAAACTGAATTGTTACAGTCTTGAAGATGCAAAATTTTTGTAATAAGATTTTGTCTCTGTAATTATCTATCTTTCAGCTTGAACACTAAAACCAGAGGTACTTCTTTAAGAAAATGTTATAGTACGAATGAAGGGTGAATCCACTTTGTTACATTTACTTTACCTTGTGCAATATGAGCTTCTAGATTTTGTTTGGTAAGAGAGAAGAATCAAGATTTCTAAAATTTAATAGTTAGCTTTTTCCTGCTGTTTATGCTTCTATTTAATTATCCATGTATTCAACAGAAGTAATACAAGAAGAGTAGTTGTTTAACAGGAAAGAAGGCACATGTTTTTTTCAGACGTTTCCATGCAAAAAAGAAAGATTTCTTCAGGCATTAAAAAAGGAACAGAGGGTAGGGCAGAAGGTTTGGGGTTGGTTTGTTTTAAAATTTGAATAGCTTTTTACTATTTTTAATTTTAAATATCTCAGCAACTTAAGAACTCCATCTGTCAATTTTGAATCACAAAGAAAAAGAGAGAAATTTTAAAAAAAGAGTCTTTAAAGTCAAAGCAGTACAAGGCATTGCTGACTTTCTAGATCTCTTTGTTCTAGCAGCTACAAAAGTTAAGATTTAAAGTTTGTTCAGGAAGTGTATGCCAATAGGAACCACTTTCACATATGGTAGTTGAGAGAAGAGGAGGTCATGGATTATTTCAGCACAGTAAATCACTTAGGCCACGGTCTCTAAAACACTGTTTGTCTACACCAAATATTTGGAACACATAAACCAATAGGAAGAGAAAATATATGTATCCAATACCTATGTGACATACTATGCCTTGGGGGAACTTTTATTCTCAGTCTGCATTTTAGCTAACGTAGGTAACATGAGGGTATAGTTGGAGAGATATAATAACTGGTATGGTTTAAATGCCGATTCCCTGCCCAAGCATACCTTGTTATTCTGTCAGCTAACTAGTATGCAGTATTTCATTAAAAATTTTTAGAGTACAGGCTAAGCCTGAAGGGCCAAATTATTACTAATGCACAATAAACCCTCCTCTTTATCTCTTTTGCAATTCTAGTGCTTACAAGGTTTAAAAACCTCTCTAAAACCCTCTGTGGTGTCTCAGTTTCTTTGCCTGCCAATGTTCAGGGTAAGAAAGCTTGAGGAGGTTTTGAGGTGACGGTCATAGTAAATGCAGGTAGGCAATGCTACCTGCCCATGGGGCTAAATAAAACCCTGGGAAACACAACTCGGTTGGGAATTTGAGCTTTTGGTTCAAGATTCAGACAGTAATCAGGGACAACTACTTCTAATGCTGCCTAGGTCTCCAGTTTCTTGAGGCAGAAACTGCCTAAGTGCTCAAACACAGATTTAGCTGCCCTGTTGAGAAGATAATGTTCTTCTTCCAGCTGAGTTCTCTTGCTATATGACTTTAGACAGATAGCTGCTCAATTCTGTTTAAATCCCTAAAGAAGTCTACAAAGCAGGTCATTGTGCTGATCCACACAGACAGCTGCATCAGACAGTGGGTGGTAGAAAGCAGCAGAACAAACTGATTTCTTACAAATATTTCAGTGTTATTTTTCTACAGCAGACCCATTTCTGACCCAATTGTTCTGAAATAATTGGACTCCCATACATGAGGAGAAAGCTTCAGTATCAGGATTGTGGAAAAGTGGAGACATACAAATTCATAACCCTTGGCTTGAAATTACACTATCATACACTGAAGAAAGTAGATTCCCACTAAGGAAGGCTAGCCAAGGAGATGGGTATGTAAAATACAAACAAGCATGCTGTCTGGAGTTGAGTTCTTCTCAAGCAAGTTGTCCTTAACCATTTGCCTTCTTTTCCTGTGCCTCTTAAATTCCCTAATGCAATTTTGCTCAGGTTCAACCAGGAAGATGAAGAGTCTTCTCCATTCTTTTCCTGCATGTGTTATAGTCTTGTACTAAGGTAATTCAGGGCATGTAAGATCAAATCATCTTCTGGGTGAGAAAAGTCCAGGATCTAACTCTCCCTTAATATTTTTCCAGTAGAGCAGTGGATTAAATAAAGAAAGAGATCTCATCTGGAGGCAATCACACTGCTTAATGGCTGAGCTAGCTGTAAAAGTCCAGAGAACCTTTTTATACTTTCAGGTAAGTTGACCAGGAGGAAAAAAAAAGGAGGAGAGAAATCATTTCACTGTTTCAAGTGTTGCAATGACAAGGAAAAGAAACTGTCCTTAATAAAATACTGCATCACATTTTCAGGAAAAATACCTTACTGATCTGTCATCAGAGCACAGCAATATGACATTTATTTCCTCTCTCCAAATTGTCAGGGACAGAACATCTGCTGTGAACATCAAAATCAGTGGAAGTGTATCAGTTTAAAATTCATCTAAAACTCTGGCCCTTTATTAGAAATGTTTTTAGAGCTCTCATTTCCAGTTTTCTTTCAGAAAATCTGGCAACTTAGGGTTAATATTCTGTCAAAAGCCTATCATCTTTTCCAGTTCCACCATCCTCCTTTGCAGAAGCATTCTGACTTGCTGTACAAATGTCATTAGTTCCACAGGGAGCTTCAGACCTTTGAATGTCGCGGAACAGTCTATTATTTAGTACTGCTATAAGATAATCTTTTCAACGGCTGTTTTCTAGTGAGAAATCTCAAAGATGAACCTATAAAGAACAGATGCCAGTTTTTCAGTCACTCAGGAATTCTGTCAGTTAAGTGACTTTTGCCTTTATCCACTGGGACTTTGATTTTTAGATACAGATATCAAAAAACAAAAAACCATGCTATCACTGACAGGTTTCATAAAGGTTTGTTTCTTTTTCCTTTTCTTTCCATATTTCACAATTCAAAGAACACCCTGTACTTCATCTGTCTATAGTTTTTGGGATGAGTGTTACCAAGAACATTTTAAAATATATTCTTAAGACGGAGCTGTAAGTAATTAAAAATGTAAGCTGAAACAGAAGAATTTCAATGTATAGTCACGTTTCCTTTTCTCTTTAAATAATGTGATCTATGTGCAAGAGTTTTAAGGTTCAATCTGTCTGCAGCAAATGTTCTTTTTGCACAAAGTGAGTTATAATAACTTGTTCAAGTTGAAGTTGCCTTTTTCGGAGAATAAACACGGGACATATCCATGCATGTTCTGTTTTCCTCAGACAAGTTTCCCAAAAGGCCTATCAAAGAAAAAATAACGAGTAATGTTACTAAGGCCTGGTATGTAAGGCTTTCTCAGATGTAACTGGTTTGGGTGTAAAAGAGGTGAAAAGCAGAGTGGAACATGACAGCTCAGGCATATTTTTCCTAATGCTGAGCTGGACAAAGAATGTCATATCTTTGAGCACAATCCAGAGTAAACCAAAATATTACTAGTTACATGAGAGCTTCGAGTGGGTCAACATGCATGTTGCATCATGGTGTCAGCTCTGCAACTGCCACAATTTAATGTTGCTGCTGCTCATAACACACTCTGTCAGTGCCCAGTATTCTCACTGGAGTCAAGGAGATGGTAGGGAAACCACGAGCAGAAGCAGACAGTGCATTATCCTCATCACTTCTCAGATCAGCATGACTTCTCATACCAATATGAATATTTACAGGAGAAAGCCATCAAAAAGTACCATACGTGAAACCTCCATTGAGGGCCAGGAAAAATGTTTTCTTGAGCGAAGACTTCTTTTTTTTTAATTCCAAATCTGAGTTTTAATAAATTTTCAAGCAAACAAAATATAAGAGAATGTGACACATTGTTGTGATCAGTATTTTCATCAGGGCACAGTCTGTCTCAATATGACTTGCATTTTTTTGAAGAATCTTAAACTTTGGCACAAAGGAAGTTAAAATGCTTATTTAAGGGACTTTAAGGGACTGTGATCCTACACAAAAAGATCATCTACAGAAAGTCATAATTCCAGATAGCCAGGCCAAGTTATTATACATCCTATTGGTTTCATTATTCTTTTTCTCTGTGTGACCTTGTTATCATAAGTGGAAGAGTATCTCAATTCAAAATCTTTATGGCATTTGGGAAAAATAGAAGTCAATGCTTAATAGAGTTCATAAGTCAAAAATCTTGCCAGTAATATATTGTCTTTTAAATCTAAGTCCTACTACTGTTTTAAAAATAGATGAAAAAGATTACACTAATATTTCAATAATCTAATAATGAAAGTTAAAAAACAATATACACTAATTTATTTTTTTTATTTCCTTACAGAACTTAAGAAAATTATGGAAATTATTCCAGTCAAGGACAGGAACTATTGATTTTAGTTCTTTGATTATGGTAAAATTAATTTCTGTAGTGTATTTCCAGGAAAAAGAAATACTTGTACATTTTACTTTAATCTCTTAAATGGTACTCTGCTGTATTTGGAAGTAGCGTTTCTGGTGTTATGTTGGATATGTCAAATGAACCAATACTAAACTGTTCACACTATACTTTAATAAAATTAGAAAGCTCACTTTAAACAAATTTATTTTCATAGAAAGATGGAATTCTTCGCTTGAGATATCAGGACAGATATTGAAATATGAATCTCTGCTTCTTCACCTTGTAAATCACAATGTTTCTGCTGCTGTACATAGTGGCAATGAAAAAGCAATGCTATCTCAAATGCAAAACTGGCATGACAATATATCACAAATTTAATCTAATTTAGTGATACATTTGTCCTGCTTATAGGCAAAATACACTTACTGGAGTCAGCATTTTCCACAAGTGGACACACTTGAAATAATATGTGAAGTTTGCATAAGCCTCTTAATATCCAGGCTCTGGTGGTTTTGATGCATTCACTGAGCAGTACAGATGGAGAATGAATTACACCATCAAACCAGATTCTGTAGTAGATCTACCGTGTTCCGGAAAGGTACATATTAATTATGGTGAAAAAACCCAACCCAGAAAACCAAAGAAACAACCAAAACCAAACAAAAAAAAAAACAGGAAGAGGGAATTCCCTTCCTTACAACTGCTCAAAAAAAATTTTGTTACCCCTTTTCTGGGCATTTTTTATCACACATCTTACACCCAGCTACATGTCCACTTGAAGATTAAGTTTCATCAGAGATAACAGCTAGAATAGCAGCATGAAAAATGAGAAAAACTAAGGGGGAACCTGTGACAGTTCACAGCCTTGTGGTCTTAAAATGAATTATTGTGGTGCATTCTGAAGGCTTGAAACACCAGTTACATTTCATTCAACATGAAACAAATCGAATGACAATGACAACCTGGTGAAAAATTGTTGCCACTCATAAAGTGTCAGTTTGAATTTAAATTGATGCTATATGCTTTTAAAGTATTCAATGACTATAAGTTTCATGTGATCCTGATTGGTTTTTTTTTTGAGTGAACCATTGTCAACTTTATGCACTTTTGAGACTCACTAAACAGACGATTGTAGCTGACTGATAGAATAATAGGGAAGACAATCACAAACATACAACCCAACTTCAATTTCTGTCTTTTTAGATTTATTAATAAGTATATTTTGCCATTTGATGCCATTCTAATTGTGGAAGACTATATTTGCTTCTACATTGATTACTTTGTTCTTTGCATTTTCCATTATCCTTCATTATTCCATTGTAACCTCTTATTCATACTCTCTTGTTTGTAATTTAGCATTTTTAAAGATTGCACTTTGATTTTCTGAGTCACCAGGAGATATGTTCAGTTGCTCTTCTCATATTTTAAAAAATATGTCCATAAATTATTTTGCCTCAAATTACTTTTCACAGATGTCCGTAGAATTATCTTGTATAGAAAGAGGCTTTTTTCATCAGGCAGACTGGTTCTGTTTGAGTTTTACCATTAAGTTCATCCAACTATCTATGTGTCTCTGAGATTCTGAAGCACAGAAAAATTGCTAAGTTATAAAAAATAAATGTATTTTATAAATGAGATGAAATTTGAAAAAAAAAATTAAATATTTCCTAAACACTTATAAGTATTTCCTAATCCATATATATATATTTAGAATTCCTAAATCCTAAATCCTTTTATATATAAATATAAAACACACTTCTGTGTCCCAGAAGTCCTTAATTTTGCCAAATTTTCAATTTGGAGTGAGCTAGGGAGGTTTATCTCATAAACTATTCTGTTTGATTTGTAATAAATTTCCTGTAATTTACTGTTGTACATGGAGCCAAGAGGAGGTAGATGATGTGTTCCAAATACAGAAACAGAAAAATATTCTCCAAAGAAGGAATAGCAGTCATTTGAATAAATCAAAACTCTCGTGTCTAATACTCTTGAGAAAGGGACTCTGCACTTCAGTGTTCTTGTTTTGTGTTCTTGGATGTAGAAGTTTTCAGAAAATCATTGCTTTCCACTGACAAATTTTTCTTTCCCAAGAGAAATATTTTGTAATGAGTATTTGGCAATGGTGTTTATGATAACTTTGTTTTCCAATCTGAATCTCCTCTGGTGCAACTTGAGCTCATTTCCTCTAATCCTATCACTTGTTATTCGAGAAAAGTGTGTAACAGTTGCTCTAGAACTCTAGTATGAGTAAAAATAGTCATCTTCTGACCTCCTACTTACAGATGCTCTTTTTCCCTGTTTGGCAGTATGATCCATCTTCTGTGGTGATAATTCAGGCAAAGCTGTTTAGACATCCTTGGTCATGCTGGTGCAGTCACAAAATGGTATAAATGGAAGCCTTGCAAACTTTAAGCAGAAAAATAAATCAAAGTATCAATAAAGAGATGACAAAATAAAAATTATGATGTAACAGCACATGGAATATTGATTAAAGATTGGTGTGTTTCGAGACAGCTATGGCAGAAATGAAAAGGTCAAAGGGAAGGCAATTAAAATGATTAGAAATGTCTCACATTCAAAGGGATGCCAACCTTCAAGACTATAATACTTGTAATACTCTCAGGCTTGCTTGGGGCTAGAGATCACAGAAATTAATCTGTAAAAGAACAGATGAATGACTGGCAACCAGCTAGTATTAATTTTCATAACATCACAAGCAATCTTCAGTCGGGAGCTGATCTGGTTTCATTCCTCTTATATAAGATCTCTGAGCTTGAAGTTTCATGTCCCCAGAGCAACCGTAGACATCTGTACATATAAATGTACTAAAAAACCATGTTTCTCATGTCTGCAGTTGGAAATTTTCAGTTCTAATAAATAAGGTTATTATTTTTATGAACAAAAAGCACTAAGGAATCACAGAGATTAAATTATACAAGTAATAATTTATTCTGTCCAAACAAGTAGTGTTACATGTGGGAAATATTCATGAATCAGTATTGATTACAATTCTGCTTCTAACTAATTAGATCTACACTCTTCCAGTTTAAATGTCATGAGTGTAACAGATACAAGTGCCCTGCAGGAGACCAGGAATAACCTTTACTTTATTATGTTTCTTGTCCAATGAAAATTTCTTTCTTTGGAGAAGTGAACTCTACTGCCTCAGGTGACAAAGTAACATTACCATACTCCATTTTGTAGCATTATGCAGACCATTATTCAAATGGAATTATTGAATGGAGAAAAACCATCATCACTAAATATTAAAATACATTACTGAGATTCCCAGGTTTGAAAAGTATAGTAATGGGAAAAAAATGAAAAGTAGAAAACTTTTTCTCATAGTAAACTGTATCTGAACCAGCATGTCTTTGATAGATTTCTTTGATTACAGCCAGAAGTTGATTTAAGATATCTAGCTGATCGAAACATTTCTCTTCCTATTTGTTGTGAGATAAGTTTTTAGTGTCTTTACTGTTCCATCTGTGATTTGTTAACTCACTTCATTAATTCTGACTTGAGTGCTTGTTTTCCATGGAAAAAATATGTATTTATGATGTATTTGAGGTATAAATTTTAGAATCCCAGAGGGTATTAGGTTTTATTTATATATTTACTTTTTAAAATAGGGATAAGGAACTTGTCTCTATTATGAAAAGAGAAGGAATATATCACTGTTACCAAAAAGACCCAAAAATCAGGCTAGGAGAACAATAGAGGGTAAACTACCATGGCATAGGACAGGGAAAGAAAGACAAAATAAAGAATAGGGAATATGCAGAAGATTAATTAAATGATAGGGGATGAAAAGTGACTGTTCAGATGGCAGCTAGCAGAAGTAAATCTCATAGACAAAGCCGAAGAGCTACAAAAAGTTGGGTAGTTTGAAACTCAGTTGTAGCAAAGTGTTTATCTCGCATTTAATGAGGTGAATATTCTAAACTTAAGTGGTGCATTGACTCTGGATGCCAGGTGACCGCCAAAACTGCTTTATTTGCTCCTCTCCACAACTGAACAGGGAAAAGAAAATATAATGAAAGACACATGAGTTGAGATAAGGGCAGGGAGAGAACACTCAGCTGTTACTGTCATGGGCAAAACAAACACAACTTGGGGAAATTAATTGAATTTATTAACAGTCAAATCAGAGTAGGATAGTGACAAGTAAAACAAATGTTAAATACACCTTTCCCCCACCCCTCCCATCTTCCCGGTCTTAACTTTATTCCCATTTCTCTATCTCCTCTCCACAAGGGACACAGGGAAACGGAATGGGTGTTATGATCACACGTCATCTCTACTGCTTCTTTCTCCACAGGGGGAGAACTCCTCACACTCTTCCCATGCTTCAACTTGCAGTTCTTCCCATGGGAGGCAGTCTTTCATGAACTTCTCCAGTCCTTCAGGAATGAACTGCTTCAGCATGGTGGTGTGACTTGCCTCTGAGGCAGGGCAACCAGGTTCATTGTTAAAAGATTCTTTGGGTAGGTTAAAGCAAAATGACACTAAATAACAGATACAACAATGAATTTTATTGCAACAAGTGCTTTGAAACAGTAACTGGAAAAAATTCAACCCTTGTAGATTGGAAAAGGGATGTATAGACATCCTAGGATGCACAATCACCATAACTGAGGTGATTAAAGATTGGTGGAAGATTAAAGGAAGATTAAACTAAAATGCTAGAAAGACTTGGGCTGAAAGGATCTCTTTGCTCTACCTTAACAGTTTCTGTCTGTTTGCTGCCTCTGTTGGCCTCTCCTGGATGGTCAGAGAGGAGCCCTTCCTGCTTGTCCTGCCTGTTCAAACTGCCGTGCAAACTGTGCTACACCCCAGGTTCCGTGGTCCCTCGAACCATTTAAATTCCCCTCACTCTCTCCTGTCATTGTCCTTCCTCCACTGATCGCCAGCCCCCGGGTCCACACGGGGCTGTGCTTAGGTGTTGGTGGTCATGGGAACCCCTGCACAGCCCAGTCTCACCCCAGAACCCTCTCAGTCGCCTCTGGTGCAGTCTCGCTGATAGATCTAGATTATCTACTTTTAATATCAAAGAAAGAGTAAAAGAAAAATTTTGGTTTTAAGCATGAAAGAAACACTCAGTGTAGGACATAGAGGAAAAGGACCATCTTCATAGTCAAGCACCTAGTGTGATCTGCCTGTGTGATGTCATGGTAAAAATATCTGATACTTCATATGGATTTAGTGATGCAAATTCATTAAGTCAGACTTGCCTGTAACCTCTGAGTGTCAGATAACACGAGGTTGAAATTAGCAAGCACAAATAGGAACATATCATGCAATTTTAACAAAAACTGACTTAAATAAATTAAATACTTTATCAAAGGATGCAGTGAAGCCCACCTCTTCCCCACTTCCCTCTCCTTTCTGAAGTTATTAAATTGTGAAATTGAGACACGTAATTTATTTCAGTCACAGTTCTTAGGGACACAGAGGAATGACCAGGTGAATTTTATGCCTAGTGACAGAATTAGTCACATAGACATATGTTCATATAGTCTATTCACTGAAAACACTTTTTTTGCAGTTGTGAAATAATATTTCAATTTAACATGAGATGCTTAAAGCTGTAATTTAAAAATATTTGATCCAGATGGTGCAGTTTTCACAAAGTCTGAAGTTTAAGGAAAGCCAACAACTGCCACTGAGACTGCATTTTCCCAGTCTTTTGTGAAATGCATCATTCAGATAAGTCATTCAGAAGAATCATACCACTTCATAATTCCAAACTATGTAAACTACCACAAGTGATTAACAACTGGTGGTTAGTAATCAGGAGAGAGGATGTACTTTTCAGTGCACTTATTGTTTATTTAGATTACAGCATTACATGCCACTACTTATAGCATAAAACATTATTAAAGATGATGCTGCTTTCTTCATCCTCACCTTTGGTAATACCTCTTTTAAAGACGTAATGCCAATACTTGTAATCCCTGCAGACCAAATCTATATTTGTATAGGAAAAATGCATAATATTTTCCTTAGTTCTAGCTCAGTTAAAAGGATTAGATACATCACAAGTCATGTTGCTACTTCCAGTAGTATATTCCTGATCATTGATTTATAATCCAGATCACTGAATAAACCAGATTATCCGTATACAAAGTTATTCAGTTATAAATTCTTATTTATTCTCCTAATTTATTTTCATTTCAGTAGAGGACTCAAAAAGAAGTTCTATTTATAGACTGAAGTTTTATTTATATACTGAAAAAAACAACTGAATGTTATTTTTAGGTTACTTTCAGTGGTTGTCACTGAAAGTTTTTAATTCTTTTGGAAACAAAAAAAGAAAAAGAGACATTGCTTCCATCCTCTCTTGTGTATTTCTTTATGCTAGTCTTACATTATAGGAACAGCATTCAATATTTCATATTACACATTCTTGAGAAGAAATGGGTTGAATTTTTTCAGGAAGTGAACAGTACCAAAAATCTGAAGACTTTTTTTTTTATTTTGAAAGGTTGGTCCAGGTAAGCAATTTTCAATAATATTGTTTGACTTCAATAGAAGGAAATCCCTAATCCCTTGGGAAGAAAAATAGTTTTTTCTATTTTCTCTCTTTCATTTGTGACCATCGAATCATCTCTCGAAATTTTGAAAATTATAGTTTCTCATAGTTTATAGATTTCAGAGCAATTGCATTTCATATCTTAGTAGATATAGTGTCTCTGTAATCCTACAACATTGAGAATGATATGTATCATCAAAAAGATAGCACTTTTTTTTTCTTCTCAATAAACCCATACATTAAAAAATCGTATTTGTTTTTCTCTGCATGTAAATTTTAATAAAAGAGAATAGCAGTTAACAGTATTGACTGTTTTTTTTCTATTTTTTTGCTTTCTTGAGAATCCATATACTATTACAGCATAGTATCGATCTCTGCCTAGAGCAAAATCAAGCAAATTGATTTCACAAGCCACAAAATCTATCATGATGTTAATATATTACTAATTGAAGAAGTGGTTAAATAAGTGAACCTCGCAGTAAACATGAGAGCTTTAAACCCAAAGGTCTGGCAAAAGAAATTACACCAACAAATTTAGCTTTAATACAGGGACTACATTATCCATATATGAACTAGGTCAGTATAAAGAATGCAGTGTTGTCTCAATGTCATAAATAGTCTTCCTCAAAGTGAGTGGAAATACCTGGAGAGTGACATTCCTGAACTCTGACCAGAAATCACTGGAAACTTAGGTGACAATGAATATAAAATCCTACCAGCCTCTTGGATTACATGTAAAGATGCAACCTTTCTTTCCCCTCCCCTCAAAGATAAGGTGCGTAACTCCTCTTCACCACCAGGTCTCGAAACCTCTCTTGCATGAGCACTGACCCTTCTTGCTCACACCAATGCCCAAGCAGAACTTGCCTTCCCTCTACCTTGCCTAGTCCCGTGAAATGGATACCATGGTAATGAACACCAAACAACATTTGATGCAGAAGGATGGTCTTACAGAATTTTTCCCTTGTTCTAATCCAATATATTCCATTGAAAACTCCTTCTAAAGATCCCCATACTTTCTGTTCTGTCACATGCCAATATGTTAACTTATTTAATGCTTGAAAGTATTGACAGGGTAGGAGAACCTGAGTAGGTTCACTCAGCTGCTTTAACATAAAAATGAGTAAACTAACACATAAAGACTGTGATGCAGGAGGAGTAACTTGTGTGTTACTCCTGGTCTCATGGTCTGCATGCTAATTCTATCACTTGGGTACAAAATCAGAAAGTTTGTTTTTAAAGATCCTGTAACCTTCATTGTTGCCTTGAGTAGCAGTGAAGAAGTTGACAGATTGCTGGTTCCTATTTGTAGTCAGCAAAACTCCTTTTATATCTCATTTTCTGCCAGAAAAGAAAAGGAAGCTACTCAGTCAAGAAGATATAGTATACCATTCAGGAAAGCAGAAAAAGAAGTGGCAGACAAAGGGAGCTGATTGCCAGAGTTTTTTACTCACAAGGAAGTGAGTACAGGCAGAAGTAAGTTAGAGCTCAGAATAGTCAGGGCATGTGAAGGAGAATCACAGAAAGTACTGCTTATTTTGATAAGAACCCTCTGCAATTCATGTCAATTTCTCTTGCTGCAAAAGTGGTTCTATTTTTGTCTACTAAATACTCTGTGATTTTTTAAACGAACTCTTATTTCAATTTTTAATTTTTTTTCATAAAATTCATTTTCTTGAAAAAAATAAATCTGGTACCATCACTTTTGTGACTTCCTGACTTTTTACACTTGTCTTTCGTTTTTGTACCTTGTTACTTTTCAAATATCTTCTTTAACTTCAGAAGCATCAGGTACTGTCAAAATTATAGCTCTTCACTAGATTCTTTGTCACTGAAATAAAATAGGGAACTTCAGTCCTTGTTTAATAAAGCCTCAGTTTCTATTCAGGATGAAAATTGACAAAGAACGGTCTTCACACCCAGAGGAATCTTTGACAGATGTAGGAATGTCCCCTCTAAATTTAGGAGGTGAAATGAAATTTATTTGTAGAACTAAAGAGAAGAGAAGAAACACCAGCAAAGTGAGGTTAAAGGAATTTATTCATTTGTGTATGCAGATGACCACTTGTATTAGGAAAAAATTCCTTACCAAAAGAGTTGTGAAGCATTGGAAAAGGCTGCCCAGGGAAGTGGTTGAGTCACCATCCCTGGAAAAATTTAACCCAGGGAAGTGGTTGAGTCACCATCCCTGGAAAAATTTAAAAGACACATAGATGTGACACTTTGGGATATGGTTTAGTGGTAGATTTGGCAGTGTTAGGATTATGGTTGGATGTGTTGATTTTAAAGGTCTTTTACAATCAAAATGATTCTACCATTCTATTCCCTGTCTCTTTGTAGGCACTACTTGCTTCACTGAGACCTTGTAAATTAAAAGACCTTCATTGACCTAGAAAATTAAAAGGCATAAAATTTCTCTAAGTGTCTAAGGCACTATATGACAGCTGTTTTTGCCACTTCAGCTCTTGCTTTAGCTAACTACCTCAGTCTTCTTGAGAGGTTGTCATAGCCAGATAACACAAATCTTTTTATTTGCCAGTTTCTTCTTCCTTTCTCTCCTCCCTATTTCATAGGTCTCAAACTTTATTTGATTCATCTTGAACATTAGATACATGCCCAAGTATGACATGTTATTACTAAGACTGAATTCATGAAATGTATGTAATTTCTGCAGAAAATATACCAAGTCTGAAACATCTGTAGATTGATACTGTTATTAATGTAACTTGTGCTATAATCTGTCTTCTACTCAGATACAGATAGATCTGTTATTTTTCTTTTATGTGTATGCTAGTATTGAGATGCTTATAATATACAATAATACAAAATAAAAATTTTAAACAATTGAGCTATTTAGGTTAAAATAGAGAAAATTTGGAAGAGATATGCAACAAAATCTCCAAACATATAAAAGAATTTTTAAAGAAAGAATGTCTATCTGTTCACTGAAACCATGGAAGACAATAGAAATAATAAGATGCTTAGATTGCATTAAATAAGGTTTAGTTTAGATATCAGAGAACCTTTAGCAATTGTAAGATTATGGAAGCAATGAGGATGCCTGGGGAAATTGAGAAATCTTACAAGAGTCTTCAGAAATTGCATCCTGAGCATCTGTTAAAAATGGTATAGATATAGATGTTCATTCCTAGAGGCAAACAATCCACTAGTGACCTCCTCAAGTCCCTTTCAGTTCTGTATTATTCATGTTCTATCTGGGGGAGTGGAGGGGAGAGGGAAGGAGGAGCTACAGGAGTAGTTTTTTTGAGATTCCCCCATGTCTGACAGAGCGGATGCCAGCTGGATCCAATATGGATCTGCTTCTGGCCAAGGCTGAGCACATCAGTGATGGTGACAGCACCTCAGGGATAACAGATTTAAGAAGGGATAAAAATGTTACACAAGAGTATCCTGAAGAGAGGAGTGAGACAGACAACCATGCAGACACCAAGGTCAGTGAAGAAGGAGGGGGAGGAGGTGCTTTAGGCATCAGAACAGTGATTCCCCTGCAGCCTGTGGTGCAAATTAGGGTGAGACAGCTGTACCCCTGCAGCCCATGGAGGTCCATGGCAGAGCAGAGACCCACCTGCAGCCTGTGAAGGATCCCATGATGGAGCTGGTGGATACCCAGAGGAGGCTGCAGCCCTGTGCTGTCCATGCTAAAGCAGGTTCCTGGAAGGATATGTGGCCCTATGGAGAGTGGAGCCCACAGTGGAGCAGGTTTTCTGCCAGAACCTGTGACCCCTTGGTAGACCCACACTGGAGCAGTTAATTTCTGAAGGACTGCACCCTGTGGAAGGGACCCACACCTCCAGGACACGGAAAGGATCCATGTTGGAAGAATTTACAGATGAACACCTGTGAAAATAATTTTGTTTCTTTTTTTTCCTCTTCGATCCTGACTAAGGCTGTCCTTTTCCACTTCTTTACTTTTTGATTGATAATATTTAACAATGTGCCTTTTTGCAAAGCATTAAAAAGGTTCTCTTTAGCATTTCTTAACTATGTTTGAGTCAGTTTCTTCTTTTATAATGGTGTTCTGCATGGTTGATCCAGAATTTAAATGAAAATTATACACTAAAGATGGGTTTTAACCAACTGTTTGCCAAGTCACAACTTTCTAACAGTTAATCTGTTTTGTTTAATAATTGACCTATATTTAGATCTCTTTACTGTTTTTACTTGTTATAATTTTACAGTGAAATATACAGTTCATATCACACTTTGCTACTGAAGACAGCTCTTATTGTAACAATTACTTCTTTTCATTTTTGATCCTAGATATGAGATTCAGAATCTCAGATGAACTTTAAAATGCTAGACAGTATTTTGACTTACTCTACCCTTATACAAAACAAAGACAGGAAGAGGCAGGATGCTATTTGAGGATTCAGAAGGGGTTGGAATAAGTGGCTCTATATAAAAGAAGAAATTGAAGAAAGCTTTGCTTCAAATATCTGTCAGGCTGAAAGACATTAAGTCATGACATAATGCAAGGAAATCTTCCTACGAAAATTGTACATAATTTATCAGGTCTCATTTTTCAGCTACTACAGGGTAAACAAAATCTACTTGACATACCATGGGGCAGAGTAATTTGGTAAGGGGGAAAGAATTATAGTCTTGGAGGACACTATTTTTTCCAGATTGATATAAGCCCCAACACTGGCTAAATAATGGTGCTCATCTTTATTCATATTAAAATATGCTCATCTTTATTCATATTAAAATATAAATTAGTCATCAAATAAGACAATCAAAATCTGAATTTTTCACTTCTATGACACCAACACAAATGTCAGGGCTGCTTGGTTAACCATGAGGAGTAAACATTTATGAATGAAATCTATTGGCTAGAAAAAAGGCAGTATCGATATTCTCTGTGAATGAACTGAATTGCATCCAAGCAATATCTGGCTCTTTTGGCATCTGTTTCTGTTTCCAGAAGAAAAAATCCTGCAAAGCTCCTAGTAACATTGTTAACTAATTCCTTAGTTTCTAATTATCAATATTAGCTAATTGCTTTGGTCTACAACCAATAGTAGCTGTTTTTATCATTCTTCACAGTCTTGTGAATTGAGTTGTACTTTTTCAAAACTGCCTACCATATCAAAATCCCATGAGAAGAGCTCTGCAATGGTTTCCTTTATCCTGCTCAGCTTCAACTGAGAAACAAATATATTTTCTTGGTGTGCTTATAACAGCATAAGAGTGTATATTTATGAAATTCTGTCATAGCTGTACAGATAGATATATTTTGTTATTTTCAGTTGAAGCACATGCCATATATTACTTGTCTCTGCTTTTTGTATTGACTATGTGCCTCTTCTGGGATGCCTAGGATACCAAACAGCAAATATCTGAAAAAACTTATCAATTATTTTCATAATTCCAGTGTGCTACATTGCTGGAGGAATTCCAAATACCTTTCAATTTCAAAATGAGATCTTCTTCCAACTTTTCAGGAAGAGAATTTTCATATCTTAGTGTAATTGCTTGCACGATTGATTAATTGAATACATCTCTTGTTTTATGGTCTGCATGGTTGAATAGTTGAAAACATCTTGTTTCATTGTCAGCTGAAGTATCCTAAAGTGTCCAAAGCAAATATAAGTGATTGCAATTTTTTTGTGATCCCACAGAAACAAGGTGTGTATTTGGATTTAACGGGTAACTAATAAAACACTGCTCCACACATAAACCTGGAAAGTTAGGGAAAAATAAACTAAATGTTAAATACTGTTTAGTGAACTAATTTTTTTTTCCATGCACAAATACCAACTAATTGATGCAACCACATTTTATTTAAAGTGACAAAAACAGAAAACTTGACCAATTAGCTGTTTCCATCAGTACAAACAATTCCCTCAATGCTCTCTGCACTAGTGAAGTAACTGCTGGAAAACTGCCTACTTCCTCACCTTGCAGTGATACTCCCCTTAGCCAGGGACCATGCAGCCTTTCAAGGACACAAAGCCTGATCCAGACTGACAGCACTGCTGAGACAGGAGCTGCTTCCTCTTGTCTGCCTTTCCTCTGCTCCCTGCACCAGACCTCCCATGTCCCCAGTCTGTGCTCACCTTTTCTGGCTGTTCAGTACTTGATGCATTTCCACCAGCAGCTGTGGCTAACTCCTGCAGTATTCCTGACCATCTTTCTTGTGCTTTTTCTTAGGTTACAATAAATGTATAATTTATGACTAGCACAGTTTCTTGGAAACAGGAAAATCTTAGCAGATTGGACTGTCTTGTAACTCAAAGAGAACTAAATGCCAATCCGTCTTCAGAGCTCAACAAGATCTCTAAAAAAAGCTTCTAATCTGTTTTCTTTCTGCTCAAGACTCTCATATTTCTATTCCTCAGAAGCTATTGCTTTCTATTAGGAAGGCATATAAATACCTGCCCAGACTTTCACACTTTTAATACTTTCTGATATTCTTTCTTTTACAACAGAAGTGCCCCAAAATGTAATTAAAAGAACATATGGAAAGAAATATTTTATCCCTCCCCATTGGTCTCTTTCAGTTTATTTGCCTTTCTCTCCAATGGATATCACCAGAGTAGCATTTCTTGGTCATAAGAAAAGGTAGAGAAGGGACATCTGGGTAACCTTCTTTGTTGTCTGGGCTTTAATGACAGGACTTAAATTTTCTCACTACTTTAGTCAAAGAAAAATTCCTAGAATTATCTCTAGATAGATGGTACCTGTTTCGACCTTGGATTAGCATTTTTTTTCTGTTGTTCTTTTGCACTGCTGTTATTGTACAATGTCAGGAAATATTCAGCACAGATTCATAGTCACTGATCCTTGAAAAACAGCTGTTACATTGGCTAAGACTGGGTGTATTTCTAAAACTACCAATGTGCAAACAGCTCTTAACCTTTTAAAATTGTGTTCTACACATAATGGCATTTCTGTTTGAATCAGATTTAGAGGCTCAAGTTAGAACCCAAAAAAAAATAAGTCATGAAAAACAGAGCCATTACAGACCAAATTTTAAAAAACAATAAATAAACAAGCACCTAATTCAGTAATTTAAAGGATTTAACATGTGCTTGGTCTTTTTTTTTACATGATTTAACCACGAGAGTAGGTGTCAAAATTATAGAAACCATCAGTTATATTATATTTATATTTAGAATATACTTGGTTCTGTTTCACAGAGCAGCAGAGGCAGATGGCGTGTGGCCCCTATGATCAACCTTATCTTTAATGACATTTACATGACAGAATTGGGAAACTATAGAATTCATCAGTGTTATACTTTCAGGTGGATTGACACTCTTTGTCCCGAAGGTGGGTTCAGCTTGAAGATAGATGAAACTTTGTATGCATGTATAGTGAAAACGATTTTGAGCTGTATTTTTTTTCCCAATGTACCATTCCAAAAATGCACAGTAGCAAACATAGAAATCGAAACATGAAGTAATAATTAGATATATATCTGTTGCGTGTTTTGTCATGTACTACCACTTTATGGAAGGTAAGACATTCCGTTAGGACCTCCAAGTGCAGCCAGTAAAACCTTACATTCAACAGGATGTTACCTTCATTTGAAACCAAGAAAACTATTTTGACTGCCCTGTATTTTAATTCAGGTTAATGTTATTTTTCTGCAACAGAATAGCAGTCAATGCTGCATTGAATCAGTACAACTGTAGGAAAACCAGTCACATTTGGGTTGTAAAATAGTCAGATCAAATCTGATTGGTATATTGAATTATATGAAGATTGCTGTGGATGACAAGAGAATAATTTATCTTGTCATAGAAAAAAAAGCTTCATTTCTTCACATCCTGAGGATCCTATGTTGAGGGGAGAGTCATTGGCCACTTTGTGGGAGAAAAATATTCAGCGTTCAAGGACAGTTTGCTTTTACTAGACAGGAGCTGGCAGAATGACTCACAAATTACAGTCATGATGATATTTGCTGTCAACAGATTTGACACTGCAGAGGACGTGACAGTGATTCTTTGAGAAAGATATGTCATGTAAGGGAATTTTCCCAAAGCAAAGGTGCTTATAAACATTTATATTTATGCATCTATTCCTGTATATATATATTTTTCTTTCTCTTTTTCCCCCCTTTTTTGTTTTTAATATATTATTCCTTCTTGGAAGGCAGAGAAAAATAAAACTAAAATAGAAAGGGAAAAATTGTTCCACCACCACCACCCCTAGGAATTTTACTTAGCCCTTGAAAGCATCCTCCGTTAGGTCATGATGAACCTTGAGAACCATAAAATTTTTGTTTATTACAGTTAATAACAGCCAAGCAGTCATGTTTCAAAACAGTCTTCCTATACTGGTTTTCTAAAATGTTTTCTAACAGCTTTGTAAAATAACTGCACATCACAGCTACTTTTCTCAGAAAATCAGTGAGAAAAATCTAGCCTTTGAAGAACTAAAATAAGCCCCATTTTTTTATTGACTTTTAATCTACAAACATAGACCTAGAAATACCAGGAGTACACATTCTACTTTAACCCTACCCCCAGTAGCTTTACATTTTTCCTGTTAGGGAAACACTGCCTGAACTGTGTTAAACTGCTCTGTTCCACTGCACAAAATGCTGGGGATTTACATTATGTCCTTCCCAAATAGAATTTAAATTAATGTTAATCTCAACTGTTTACTTCATATTAAGTTCTATATTTTAGCAGTGCTTGAGAACATATATTATACCTTCCCTTTTTTCTCTCCCTTAAAAGAAAAAAGCTATACATGATGCCAGAAGCTATTCAAGGCATACACAGAAGGGTTTCTGAGGTGAAAAAACTCGTATAAATCTTGCTGGAAAAAACAGGTAAGGTGAAAAACACATGACAAATATATATACTATTGAAACATACCCCAGGGTGATCCTACAATGCACATAATCACAACTAACATAAATTGATGAGTGTAGTTGGGTAGGAAAAGGAAAAATAATCATCAGTTCTGACATTGAGAGTGATTGGTTGAAATCAGCCTTTTGTACTGTTTTACACAGAAGGTGATTTTTGGTAGGAGTTCCTTTCAAGACTTAGTAAATATAGCAAGATCCTGTTTCTTCTCTTGTTTTTCCCTTTGCCTCTTCCTTTATTTTATCACTAAACAGTCTTTCCCAGTTATTGCAGAGGGATGCAGTACTCATTTAAAATAGAAACATCTTTGTGCTAACTTGTTGGCTACTGATTTCAGTATTGGTTTATTCTTACTATTAGCACTTTTATTTTTCCCCTATGGCATTACTGAATATGTTCCCTTGGAAACAGGTAAACATGGTTAAAAGCTACAGCAGACAGAAAAAAAAATGATTATATCTAATGTTTTAATGGATTGGCACAGTGAAAAGCTGCATTATATGTTTTTCCTCTCCCTCAGATTTTAAACATATTTCATTTACAGTGTTTAAAATTCTGCCCATTCCTCTATGACAGCCAAACAGAGTCTGTCAAAGCCATTCCAAAAGGCACTTGTAGGCAAAAGCAAAATAAAAACCCAAAACCAGTTTGTATCGTACAACAGAAGGACAGAAACCCAGCCTTTTTTGACTTTATTTAAGATTCATATTATGAACAAAATTATATGAAGAAAATACTGCTAATGAAGCATACTTCAGAAAAATTGCCCAGAGTCTGATGTTTTTGTTGTTGTTGTTGTTTGTTGTTGGGTTTTTTTGTGCTTGGTTTTTTTTCTCCCAAGCTACTTTTTTTCTAGAGGATATGAGGTATATGGACTAGTTTATAACATGTTTCAGCTGGGGTTTTTTCCCAAATTTTACCTTGCACATATGAAGCATCAAATATTTGGTATATTTAAATCAGTTTGTGCCAATGCTCTAATCTTTATACATGTAATTGTCCATTTAAATTGGGATGATATGAATGTTCCAATTTTCCTGAAATCTGTTACTTCAAAACTCTTCAGTATTGTGATGAAATGAGTACTACCTACTACGTTGCCACTTATTTTTCCATATCTTCTCTACTGAGAAGAAGGGTGTCTAAAACCTGTTGCCCTCCATAGTTGATGCTTGACTGTGAGCAACTGGGCTCACGAGAAGGATAGATATTCATAACAATGAACTCCTGCTTGTTAGAAGACTACCCTTGGCATCAAAGCGTTACCTCGAGAAGAAACACCACAGACGACAGATAAGTTTGAGAGAGCTGTTAATCATTATGCTGGCCTTTACAAAATTCTCTTGACTCACAAAATTTTTAAGTCCCTCTAAGCACTGTCAATTTGATATAGTATCAACTACTCAGCATTGCTGAGAGGGTAAAAACTAACAAGGTTTTTCTAAGAAAATAATCTTGCAGCAGTGAGTCAACCCAATGGAATTTTCATTAAAAAAAAAGTAAACAATTTGTATTTGTGGAAGGTGAATATGCAATCATCAGAAAGGCAAGCTGTGTGTATCATTGTCCTTGTCATAGTCCAGAAAAAAAGATAGTTGGATATACTGACATACAAGAACAGCTTTCAGAGAAAGGCAGTCCAATCGTATTTGTTATACTAGCTCCTTCAGTTAAAAAAGACAAACATAGTTTTGGGAGTGTCTGCTACAAAAGGACAATATTTCTTTTTCAAGGGAAGTCCAAAGAATCCACATTGACTGTCAACAAATCCTGCCATTATCACTGAAGCCTTACAAAGGACTTGGTCAGTCCACCTCGACTGCTTTCCAAACACTGCTCCAACAGCAACCTCAGGACTTGCCTCACTATGTTTTCATGGACAACTCCAGAAGTATTTGCCTGGGCATAAACAGCAGGTAAAGTTCCTGCACTTTTTAAATTTATTAGCATGGCGGTAGGAAGTTTGAAAAATCAAGTAAAATGAAATAAGAAGAACATGTTCTGAAACGGACATTATTTTTCTGATTTTGTATTCAAACTGCACTTGTATGCAGTAGAATTTTGTGATTTTTAAGTTATGATTTGGGATAAAATTTCACTATTTTTACATTTTCTTGGATTTGGTTATTTTTTGGGCACTGTTTGTTAATTTGGTTTTGTTCATTTGTTTGTTTGCTTGCTTGTTTGTTTTTTTTTTTTCATTTTCTCTTTCTCTATATTTAACCAGAATATTCCTTTACTTCATCAACCACTTTTATCAAACTTAAAATCTAAAAATTGCTAAATCAGCACCACCTTTTCTAACTGAACAATGTGTTTGATCACATATGTTCCAACAAAATGCTTTTAACAGCATGACATTTAAAGACTGTTTACCCAGGAAACCTCTTTCAAATGGAAAAAGAAGATCATTATCCTCTTACTCATCCTTTTTCTGCCTTTAATCCTGACATGGTTGCTCTCAGTGCCTTGCTCTCTGGTTCTGCTCTGAGTGATTCACTCTCTGCAACTTCATATCAGTCAATGCTGTTTGGAGATTGGGAACTGTTTACAATGAAGAACTAAATCAAATGTCTGCCAACAGTCTGGAAATCCATGGTTTAGCCATGATTCACCTACATGGGTATATGAGACTCTGAAAGAAGTCTCATGCAAAGGCTACAACAAACAACTTCAGTGGACCAGTTTCCCAACTAAATGGAAAAAAAGTTAGGCTCTGAAATCAATTCCAGAATAATGAATGTGTGGGAAAGTAATTGGTGTTCAAGTCAAATATGGAAGAATTGTTTCTTTTGGTGAATGTTCGGTTCAATCTTCATTGCTTATTCCACCCTTGGTCTCCTGAGATGAGACTTCTTTCAGAGCTGCCAAATAAATTGGAAATGACTTGCAATTTATTTAGAAGGCAACAGGTACCCCTGATTTTGGTTGGATCTCTGGAGCAGATCTCTGAAAATAAATACAAAAGGTGTTATATTAACAACAATTTGCTGAAACAAAAGTACTCACACTTATTTTATATATATATATATAATGTATTTATTTATCATTTTGCTCTTCGAACTGCAGAATAAAGTTATGTATATTTCTGGAATTTGTGACGTAAACTGTAATGCATAATATCCACAATCTCAGCAAAATATTAAGCTGAGTTTTTTACTGCACAGCTACATTTCTGTGCTCATTAGTATCTGCTGTAATAACATAAATATCACCAAATGAAATCCGGTCAGTTCTAACTGATGCTTATTTTTCTAAACAGTTTGAAGGTGCTGTTGTCAATCTATTAACTGCAAACTCCACATTTTACCATGCCATTATCCCTCAGACAAAAAGCAAAAACAAAGACAGTCAACCTCTTTTTTTGAAGGAGCCCAGTAATATTCATGTTTTTCAGATCAACAGCTTCCCATACTGGAAGAATGTAACAGAAAAGAAAATTGGAAAGCAGCTACTTCTTTTAACTGAGCAACTAACTCAGTGAGCAAACTGCCAGGCATACTTCCTTGAAAACATATATATAGCCTTTCTCCTGCGATTGGTTCTGCACGGGCAGGTTCCACTTCTGTGTAGTGCTCTGTTGGAATTTCGTTGCTTTCTAAGATTTTAGAGGTAATGGGCTTAGACAAGGCCTCTGAATCTGCTATCAGAGCTGTAATTGCAGGGTTGGGTCTTCTATCGCTCTTTCTTTCACCCTCTTATGTTTACATGTACATAAACCTGCTTGAAAAACCTGTTAACTTGGAAGTTTATCTGCTGTGCTTTAACAGTACAGCACAGACACTGTTACAAGAGGGAAGCTGCAAAATTGTTTGGTATAACTTGGAAAACACTTTAAATTGCTAAGACAGTAAAATCTCTGATTCCATGTCCATATAATTGGTCTTGTCTGAGATAGGTAGGTATGTAGGTAGATTAAGATAGGTAGGTAGATAGATTGATTGATAGGGAGCTATAGATACATACATAGAAACTTGCTAGGATGTTTTCCTATTATTTTTTTTCTCGAAAGAAGTATCTTTTAATAAATGAACATATAGAAAGTCAAAAAATCTTTCAAGAAATAATAATACATACCAGGGTAATGACAACAGAGTGAAGGCTCATTTTGACTTTTAATGCTCAGTAAGTAACTCTCCAACAGATTTCCATTAAAAGATGTCTTTAAAGAGCTGACTGTTTTAATATATGATAGATAATATTCTCTATCTAAATAATTATTTTACAGATTATTTCCTCCCAACCAATTTTCATAAGAAAGATTCCCCACCTATGCCTTCATAGGAGAAAGAAATAGATGGATTTACAACGGATTTACAAATGACTGGAAAAAAGTTGTTGACTGTGCCTGCAATGATTTAGTTTCAGTTTCATCGAAAACTTTATAGAAATACTTTCAACAGTGGAATTGTAGAACAGGAAAACATTACTTTAGATCATAGTACTAGCCAAAGTTCAGGAACTTCAAACCTTTCACCTTTCTTTTTGTTCATGATTTGAAAAAACTCAGGCCATAGTGAGGACATATCTGTCATGCCATTCCATCTTTGTTTTCTGCATTTTACTTAATTGCAGAGTATATCCAAAGAAGAGTTGCAGTAATGTAAAGGCGGGGAGGAGGAAAGAGGGTGGTGGCACTTTTTTGAATGATTTTTATGGTTACACAAGTATTTCTGTTTATAGCATGAAGCTGAGCCAGGAGGTCAGGAGTCAGTCTAGGTCGGATATCAGGAAAAGGTTTTCCACCCACAGGGCGGCTGAGCCCTGGAATGCTCAGGGAAGTCTTCACAGTACCAAGGTTATCTGAGATAAAGAAGCATTTGGACAATGCTCTCAGGCACGTGGTGGGGTTCTTGGCATGTCCAGGAGTTGTACTTGATGATATTGATGAGTCTCTTCCAACTCAGAATATTCCATGATTCTGTAGTAAGATAGAATGGCTCATGTGCATTTACAGTTTGTGTCCTAAACCAATGAGTAAAAAATGCATTTTAGCAGTCACAAACTAGTGAAAAACAGGGAAGCCAGAATTACAAATTATTCCTTGTGCACCTCTGCTATGCCAGAAGGATATGGGGATGCAAATATATTACTGTGACAACTCTCCAGCATCAGAGAATCCCCCTTTACTGAACTAATCCTACAGTGTCTGTTGAAATGGCTTTATGGCTTTAATACACTGGGAAATTAAGACCAGTGTGAGTCTGGAGATTTGGAACAGTAAAATCTTTCCAGATGGAAAACCTTCTATGATTTATCAGCTTCTCTCAAGCAACACACACTATTTTTTCAAGAGAAAAAAAAAGAAAAACAAACAAAAAACAAACCCTCCATAAAAAAGATGGAAGTAAGGGAAAAGAATGGCAAATGGGAAAAAGAGGACATTTTGTGTTTAGGTTTTTCATTTAAATCTTTATTCCACATTTTCACTTGAGGTATGTGATTTAAAGCTTCATTTCAGTAAAAGGGGTCATTAGGGAGAAGGGATTTTCTCAGAGATGCTCAGAATGGTTTGATCATCATTCAAATACTGATGAACTGAGAGTGTTTACTTGCCCACAAAGAGAATATTTTGGCTTTCACACTGCTCTTAAAAAAATTAAAAATAGAGCCCTTTGAACATAGGAATGAGTGCAACAAGGCTAGAAAACGAGATGTTAGTTTGCATTGCTAGAAGTAGGTAATTTAGATGGCATGCATCTTTGACATATTTTGAATAGACTGAAATTTGAATTTTGAATCTGAAACTTGAAATTTCTTTTAATTTCTTCCATGGGATGAACTTACATTCCTCTGAGGAGTGCAATGCTGAAATGTACTCACATCCAAAGTTATTGCAAATTAAATCTAGGGGGAGTAAGTCCTGTGTGAATCATACAAGTTACAGCATATGTGCATGCATTTGTGGATGTCTGTGTTGTGATTTAACCCCAGCCATCCACCAAGTACCACTCAGCTGCTCACCCACTCCCCCACCAGTGGGATCAGGGAGAGAATCAGAAGGGTAAAAGCCAGAAAACTTGTGGGTTGAGATAAAGACAGCTTAATAGAAAAAGCAAAAGTCACTCATGCAAACTAAGCAAAAAAAGGAATTAATTCACCGCTTCCCATGGGCAGGCAGGTGTTCAACCATCCCCAGGAGAGCAGGGCCTCATCATGCATAATGGTGATTTGGGAAGACAAACTCCATCACTCCAAATGCCCCCCATACAGACACTTCTTCCTTCTTTCCCCAGCTTTACAGATTGTGCATGATGTCATATAGTATGGAATATTCCTTTGGCGAGTTTGGCTCAGCTGCCCTGGCTGTGACTTCTCTCAACTTGCCATGCACCCCCAGTCTCCTCACCAGCGTTCCAGTACAAAAGGCAGAAAAGGTCTTGGCTCCGTGTTAACCCTGCTCAGCAATAGCAAAACATCTCAATATTATCAACCCTGTGTTTAGCACAAATCCAAAACACAGACCTATATTAGCCACTGTATAGAGAATTAATTCTACCCCAGCCAAAACTAGTCTGAAAAATCTTATATTTCTGTCTTGCACTGGGATTCTGTTCTGAAACAATGCATATTAAAGACTGTATTTTTTGATGGATGCTTTCGATAAATGTTGAATTCAACTCATCTTATAGACCAAAGTTCAAGATATTGCTCTATACACAAAGAAAGAAATCCACCATATATTCCTCTTTATTATTCAGTAATAAATAATAAAGGGACATTCAAACTTCTTGGACTTGTTAAAACATGTATAGAATAGTTTTAACAGATTTGTATAGCACCATGGCTTGTATAACCTGAAGTACATTTCAGGGAGAGTACATTAGTCACCAAACAAATAGAAAGAAAGTAAACCCCTCTCATATTACTTGTTGTGGGTGAATTGCCATGCAAGTGAGTTGTTGCTCATCTTCACTACTGCTTCAATAAAACTTCATTTTATAAAGTGTTGTCAGATTCCATCACTGTTTGGACCACACCCCACTGAACACAGTGACCGAGAATATATATATATATATATATTAAACGACTTCCTCTTTCCATGATGTACTTACATTTTAAATTGAGCCAAATGCTGGGAGAATATAATTTTCAAATCTAAACCCCCATATTCTCTTTGTAGGGAACGTTATTTTATCTTGCTATGATAATATATGCATTTATGGGTAATCAGATAGCAATGTATATCTAGCTTCATCATTTTCATTCATGCTTAGATCACTGCTACAGTTACAGCTGTGGGATGATTACGATGGAAGGGTAATTTAGACATATCTGTGATAACTGTCATGGTTGAACCCCCAACAACAACTAAGTACCGTGCATCTGTTTGCTTACTCCCTCTGCTCCCTGGTGGGATGGAGAGAAGAATCAGAAAAAGATAAAAACTGTAGATTGTGATAAGAATGGCTAAATAATTGAACTAAAATTAAATTTACTAATATTTAGTAAAATTAAATAAATACTAATACTAATAATACTAGTAACAATGAAAAAGAGAAAGAAACAGAACCCAAGACAGACAAATGGTGCACAATACAATTGCTCACCACCCCTTGACCAAAGTCCAGCCATTTCATAGGAGTTATTGGCCCCTCCTGGCCTAATCTTCCCGGTTTATATACTGAGCACGACATTCTGTAGAATAGAATATCCCTTTCTTCAGTTCAAGTCAGCTGACATGGCAATGCTCCCTATTGGCTTCTTGTGCAGATCCTCACTGGCAGAGCATGAGACGCTGAAAACTCCTTGACTTAGTGTAAGTACTGCTCAACAAGAACTAAAAGATCAGTGTGTTATCAACATTATTCTCATACTGAATCCAAACCCAAACCACTGCACTCTACCAGCTACTAAGAAGAAAATTAACTTTATTCCAGCCAAACCCAGGACAATAACTTTGCACTAAAAGCTCAATAAGCACTCAAACAACAAATATGTAGTCACCTTAAAAATCATTGAAACTAGAATAAATAATTTAATGTTAGCTTGGATACATTGGCACAATGCTACAGACACAGGGGTGTAAAAAGGAATATCCTTTATACATAGTTTATAATCACGGCCACTCATATTGATCTAATTGACCTGAAAGCCTTGGGAAGAAGGAGCTGAATGTTTCCAAATGAAATATTACTCTGTTACAAAGATATGGATCAGAAGTGTTAAGTTTAAAGGAGAAAGTGTATACAAAACCAGTACAAAAATCAGAGAAATTAGTAATATGGTTTAGGTTATTAAAAAAAGGCTAGTAAGAGTCACTAAATATAAAAATATGCTCCACATCTTACCAATAAACTGAAATAACCTATAAAAAATGACTTTAGCTATTCTTGTTTCTATCGTATAGTGTTAACAAATACAGATTGATGAATTCTATTTCTCATGATGAAAACAACTATATTGACTGTAATGGTCAATCGTTAAAGGCACCATCCATCAGGTTGGAATTCTAAGGTCCAGCTGCCGTTATATCTGGCAGAGCAGATACATTATATATAGCACATATATATATATATATAATGCAGCTTTGGGAGAGAAATGAGGAGGCAGTCAGCAGGAGGAGCTGCAGCATCAGAGGGGAGATGGTACCCATGAAAATAAAATATGCTTGCAGGCTGTATTAGTTTTTGTCCAGAAAGAGCAGTGGCTACTGTGCTGGAGGTAGCTGAGAAGGAGAAATGAGATGTAGTGGCTGCAAAAAGCCTGAGCTGATGAGAGCCTGACAGGCATTTTGTTTTCAGATTCATTCTTTTTCAAGAGAGAGAAAGAGATGGAAAAGTGAAATTAAATTCAAAATGTTTCTCTTCAAGAAAATATGGACTTGTCAATATTTGTTTTCCGCGCATTTGAGTATTTCCAAAGGGAAAGAAAGAACCAGAAGGAAAGGGACAGAAAACAAAGTATTACTGGCATCACCCAATCCTGTATGGTGGAGGTGTATCAATGAAGAAATGCAATCCTTTCTGTGGAGTAGGGGAATTTCAATGTGATTATAGAGCAGCAAAATGTGGTTAATAACTATACCAGATGGAGCTTCATCTGCTAGGGATTCACTTTAGAAATTGAGAACTTATTGGTAAATATAGGCTATGTCTTTTCAAATTTAAGATCTTGGAAAATACTGACATCAAGTTTTGATGTTTAGCCAGGAGAAACAGTTATCTTGAGGGATAAGGTGATAGGAATGTTAACTTGAACAGAGGCATCAAAAGTTATTTGCATGTTAATCAAGTCAGTATTAGCAAAGCCTCCAAATTCACTGTACATCAGCTGAAGTTCTCACATAAACAAGAACAGGCTTCTGCCTCATGAATGCTTGAGTACAGAGACATATAAAACTGAATTATTTTGAATATAATCTTTCACTTTGGCATTGACAAACAAAAGGAAGTTGGGTCCTTGAGTAAAAGATGGATCCTATCCTTAGATATGACAGTGTTTCTGGGAGCAGTAACACTTTCAAAAAAGAAAAAACAAAAACAAAAACATGAAAAGTAAACCATAGAGAAATTACTGAAATCAGCCTTTTTTCACAATACAGTTTAGTAATAGATATTAGTTTACTGACAGAAAAAGACATCAGAAAAGTGGAAAAAAACCAAAAATAATTATGACCAATAGGGTTGGATTGTTTGAGAGTATCAGACTCAGTCTCAAGAGTCATAAATCTACCTTTGGCTTTCATTCGAAGGGCCTGGGAGGAGCTCTGGAGCAGTGGAGGTTTAGATAGAATATTAGAAAAAATTTCCTCACTGAGAGGATCTTCAAGCATTGGAACAGGCTGCCCAGGGCAGTGGTTGAGTCATCATTCCTGGAGCTATTTAAAAGACATGTAGATGTTTTAGTGCTGGGTTAATGGTTAGACTTGATGATCTTAAAGGTGTTTTCCAACCTAAATGGTCCTGTGATTCTGACTTGGTTGCTGTAATACACATACCAACAGAACTGGAGTGTACTGTAGATACTGTCATAAGAGGCCTACACTGTTAGATTGGTTGGGACCCTTGGATCCTTGCTGATGTCAACGCTGTTCCCCTGTTCCTAGGTTATCTTGGAAATGCAGTGCAGCTCTGGAATGGCGCATTCCTGTGGTGCCACAGGCAATTGCTGCAACCACCTCGTGTAGCAACATATGATCTGAAATTTGCTTGACACAAGAGGTATTGGGTGGATAGTGATTCCTGTTCTAAAACTCATGAATATATGCCTAAATCAAAGCCCAGGCCAACCAGTTCCAATTGCAAAAAGGTGAACAAGGACTCCTGCAACCTCTAGAAGTGTCAGGTCTGCATTTGAAAGCTTGACCATTATGTGCAATGTCTTGTGTTTGGGCTGTAGCTTTTACAAAGCACTCAAAATTACTTTTGATATCCTTACAGGAAGGACGATTATTTCAACTCTCCACTGTTTTCTTTATTAATTTTTCAGAACAAGTCACATGTATTTATTAGTCACAAAGCCTGAAGTCAGTGAGCACTACTGTGGTTTTCATCATCTTCTGTCAAAAACAGTACAAAAAAGAAAATGTTACTTCTGTTATCTGGCTCATTCCAGATTAATCTGAACAACCTGAAAAGCACAGATGCAGCCAGGTATCACCTGCCTGGGTGATAACCAGAGACTGGCTACAGTAAGTGACAGATGACGACTAAGAGACTGCAGCAAGTACTGCTTTCTCATAAAATCCCCTGTCTATCTCTCAGCAGGCCTGTGCCTTAAAATAGCCACAAGAATCTTCATCCTACATCTCAGAGTATGCAAAGTGTGCTCTCATTTTGCGTCATATGCAATATACCACTAGTACTCTTCTGCTAAGGCACACATTACCTTGGAAATTTCAGAAAATTGCATACAAAGCAATAATTTTATCATAAAGTCACAGGGGTTATCACTCAGGGCCATGACGTGCAATGTGGATGCAGCCAGTCTGACTGACATGAAGCACAAACCACTTTCTACCTCTCAGTCTCTAGACCTAGGCTCTCTCCGTGTGGTAGATAGGGATGCAGACTTGATTTACCACTTGTGAACATCTATATTAAAAAAAAAAAAAATTAGCCCCACTAATTTTCCATCATTTGCTTTAGCAGATCATGTTTTTCTTTTTACTGAATGTTGCAAAGAGAAGATCACTTGGTGGTGCCTAAACTTCTACATACTTAGTAATTTAGCAATTTAGCTTAAAAACTCAAATTCCTCTGGGTGTAGTTCTAGGTGTAAATATTAGGAGATAGGCTTTCTTCATGGTCATAAGAAACTAGTTGTTTCTGTTGCAAATGAAGGATAAAAGGGCTGATTAATGTAGAGGAAATAAAGTAGGAAAACAACCAATGAGCAGGCAAAAATCAATTAAAAAAATGAGAGAAACAACAATGCTAAAGCAGTATATACCTACATAATATTTATCCAGAGCTGCTGGAGCTCCTCATAGGTTTGTAGTACAAGAGTAAATGGTTCATCAATGATTTGGGTTTTTTTTAGTTCTGACATGCATATTGGAACTTGGAATCTTTGAAAAAAGGTAGAATAAAATTTACTTGGTGTGACAGGTGTAGTGGATTGATAGCAACTCCTTTTCTACAAAACACTATCTATAAATGATGACCTGAACAGACTTTGTATTTTCTGATTTGAAATGAGTCAAATTATTAGAATTTCTTATCATCGTTTTAACTATTTAATAGTTCCTCTCTTTCTCTTTCCACACACAAGAATATCCATATATATGTCTACATCTATAGCTGTACTTAAACAGAAATATCTGGAAGGAAAGTTTCGTCAAGATAAAAAAACCCTAAAACCATGTCTATAATAAAATTTTTTATATACATGTTTTAAATACTGTTTTAAATATTTTACTATGACTGATCTTGGTAATTATGATAGTCTGGGTGTTTGAAAGATGCTACCAATAGTCCAAGACTTCTATGTGGCTTCACTGGCTTGAAAAACAGAGAAAGATATTAACTCTCTTCCTTTTAGACAGCTAACTAATTTTTAATAAATGATAACAAAAAACCCCAACCAACCAACCAACCAAACAAAAAAGTCCCCCTCTCACCAAACCAGGGGAAAGGAGAATTTGTGCAAGTTGGTTTATAGGTTAGTCATTAAATTTTTACAAGTACATTGTCTTCAATATTTTGTACATGAACAGAAATTCAGTCAAGATATAGAACTTAATATGAATTTTTTGAGCAGCTCAAGAGATTTTTAATTAGTTATGGATGGATATTGGTGAAAGCTTAAAAGGAATACACAATGCATCAAAACATGCCTTCTCTGACTCACTATGATAAAGGTTAGTCCTTTCAAAAAGATATGAATGTAATCTGGCTAAAACATATTCAAGTGCAAATGTTCCCATACATAAAGAAAAGATAATGATGATTTGTAAAACAGTATTCAGAACAAATATATATGTATGAGAGAAAATACAGTTAATAGTAAATAAAAATAGGTTCTTATTAAGTGTTACAAATAATTCTTGTTCCTATATCTTTCTTCATTTCTTTTTAATAGAGTCTGTATCTTTTTTAAATATCCCAGAGTTATTAAAAAATTAGCCAAGAGAATTGATGAGGCACATGTCTGTAGGGAAGGATAAAAAGAGTCTATTCTGGGGTACTGAGAGAAGTTGATACAGATGCCTTAGGGAAAAATGTATGAAGAAGGAGTTACAAATCTGAATGTTGCTAGTTTGGTGATTTAGGATGTGTTTAGTAAAAAAACCCTATAAACTAATTTTTCCTTAAAGAAAAAAGGAGTCTGGATGTCACCAAAATTTTGACCAGAGTAGAGTGGGACATAAACAGAGGTGGCAAGTATATTGCCAAGTCTTGACCATATGCCAAATTTTGCTCTTTTACTTATTGACCAAAAAGTAGGAAATGTTTCTTCTTAAACATTTCTTCTCAAACATTTCTTCTCAGTGCTTCATCTAAAATGGCTTGTCCATATGTCCCACAGTGAGAAGAAATGTTTGAGACAGACAATGTTGTCAAAAGACAGATATGTATATAAAAAAGAAATGTCTTCAATGTCCCACTGTTATTGTGCTCCGACAATATAGATTTTAATTTTTTATTTTAAATCTCTTGAAATAACACAGAATATACAAAGGAAACTGGAAAGTTTCCTAAGTAGGAAATTAGGAAGGAGGAAATGCATGTGAGGTGCTTTTGTGTGAACGGACAGATTAGTGCGTAGTGACGTAAACGCCAGATGACGTAAGGCTGCTGTGTGAGGTTTTATATCCTCACCCCAGATGTTTCCCAATTGACTACAGAAATATACCTCTTACATTCACTGTCTGTCTTAATGGAGCCAGACAAATGGTACTAAACACAACTTTCTCAACTTTTTGAAAGTTTACGTGTGTGTAGGTTCCCTACGGTGATGAGTTGCTTCAAGCCATTTTTTTTTCTCAGTGATGAATTCACGTCGAAAGCTCCAAAGTGCATGAAGATATTACATTTCAAGAATCGTGTGTGTCATATCTGTCCACTCCCTCACATCAGAGAAAGGAAATGAAAAGAGCTTATATTCAAAGATGCAGAAAATTAAAAAGTGCTTACTCACACCTTTAAATTTTCTACATGTAATAAGATACAAAGTTAAGGTCTATAAAAGTGTTACGCATATTTTATGTGAATTAAGCTAGAACAGAAAATATATTGGAAGAGACAAAAGGTTCAAAGATGTAAGATGATTTTCTCCTTTTCTCATTCTAAATTCTAATTTCTGATCTTAATTTTCTAACTCTTTTTTCATAGTTCCATGGGTCGGCTTTTATCTCTGCATATCATGAAAACTTCTAAGACCTAATTCATATTTTCAACATAAGGAAAGCCTTGAAAAAGAGAATACATTTTAGCTAGTATTTCTGAGCACATAGTACTGCTGATTTCGTCTTTAGATCAGGCATTCGCAAAAACAAGTCTTGTATCTTTTTCTGAAACCAGTATATGCTGTGTTATTAAAATATAATGCTCAGGGAATATATATTTGCTGATCTCATAGCAACAGTATTCAATTCATAGGTTAAAAGGAATGGAAATCTTTGACAGGGAAATCAGTAGTAAAAAATATATGAGAAACTATATTTTATGAATGATCACTTTTACAAAAGACGAACTTTTCTCTTTGTTTCTACATTCCTAGAATTTGAAATTTGGTACTTATAAATAACCTTGGAATCATTGTTTGAAAATGAAGAGTTATTCTCAAACTATTCAAGCATTAAAAAGTCTCCAACCTTGTTAATATGTGTTAACTTTACATGTGCAATATTGCAAGGCTGGAGCCTAAATATATTACAGAAATTCTGTATTTCCCAAAAATATAGATGTACCAAAAAAGCCACGAAAGTAAAAATCTGCACAACAGTAAGTCAGTTTGCTAGTGTATATAAACTTTTTAGATTTCAGAGTACACAAAGAAATTCTGAGTGAAATCTTCTATGTGTGGATACAATGAAAAGAAATTACACATTCTTCACAAACTGAGGTGGAAAATTGGGGTGCATTCTGTTCAATTTTTATTGTACTATGCTATTGTGTAGTGGTTTATTGAGAATAAAATAAAATATTTCAATCCAAGCCAAAGTAGTCCACTTCATTCTGCAGAGCCTGACTGATTCTTGATGAACCTCTTTAGGTGGGCGAACAGTCATCACAGCCAGCCTTTGGTAGTCAGGACAGGGAAACCTAGATTTCCCTTCTTTTTAATACAATGTTTGGATGCGAAAGAAGAGACCAGTGGCTGATAACTTTATCTGTTTTTGAGTTTTACATGTCAGTGTTAGCCATGCCTTCTGAATGTGATTTGCCATAGACAAGGAAACATGCTTTGAGACTGCACTGTGAGCAGCAGTGTGCCACTGTGCCTGGGTGCTGCTGCCCCAGCACCGGCTCCGCTGTTGAAGAGCCAGATGCTCGCAGTGAGGCGCAGCCCATCTAGCTCAGCCTTTCACCACTTCATAAGTCCTTTTGAGCCTTATGAGCATTAAAGTAGGTCTCATGCTGATAACAAAGGTTAAAGCAATCATCTCTTTCCCTTTGCAGATAAGGACTTGAAAACTGCCTTTGCAGTCTTTCTCTTCTGTGCTGCACTGAGACATTTCTGCAGCCTGCGATTTCTCTTGGTTTAAGCAGTATTTATCAAATGGAAACATATGTATACAGTAGGTAAGTAAATATTTGCACTTTGAAGAGGAGCTTGCTTCCCTTATGTTTTGTTGCTGGTATTCCTTAGCAGAAGTGTTTTTAAAATATACATAGGAAAAGAAACATGATAAAGGAGCTTAATCATTTCAGCTCCCACTGAACCATAAAACAAATGAATTCTTAATCATGTTGCTTTATGCTTACTCGTAGTCCCTACTGAGAGAAGGATAGAAGAGTCTGAATTTGGATGGTGCTGTATTTTTCCTAATTACTGTTTATGTATACTATAGTTGTAAAATACCTTTGGGAATAGCTTTTAAAAAATTAGGAAAATCTAGTAAATTTCCAAAGTAGAATGAACTAGACCTCAGCTAACTTGTGCACATTTAATTTACACTTTGCAAACCACTCATATTTTTAAAAAAAGGTTTTGTTTTTTTTATTTATTTTTTTTGTTTAATTGGTTGGTTTGTGGTTTTGCGGTTTTTTTTTTTCCCCTAATGTATGTATAATTGTTCAAGAACTTTTCCCACAATTTGTGGTAGCACTTGTGAGACTATGCTTTTGTTCTTCTCTGACTTTCCCTCCAACACATTGTTCTTTTCTTTCTTCCTCTCTTGAACCATGGGTTATTTTTAGAACTTCATCACAAGCAACAAGCACCAAACTCCAAGTAAAATACAGGGAGTAAATGAACTAAATAACAGGCACAAACAATTTCACCTGTATTAACCTTAAATATGAGGGTTTGGACCCTCAGATGCCATTTCTTCAACAGATAAGCTCCCCTAAAATGAACTACGGTGTTTTAAATAATTACCATATGTAGAACTTAACAATTGGTGTTAATCACTGTTCCACTATTCACCTCAAAGAGTGGTCCAATACTACTTTTTAAAACTTGGAAATTTATCAACATCTTTTGCTATTTTGACAATTCATCTCTAATCCATCTTGCTGGAAATGTTAGTCTTCCTTGCAAGCTTTGGAAAATCCTACTCTGTGCAATTAGATAAAAAATCAAGAGTAATTTGAAGGTACAGGCAAAGAGTCAGCCTAATTTATTTAAGACGATAGATTTTTTTTCCAGTATGCCAATTTTAGTACATTTTTATGTACTAACATCAAAGGACCCCTAACTAACTTTCTGCTTAAGTTGGACTGCAGGAAATTAGTATTCCTTTTGTAGGATTTATTTATGCATTGTGTTAAGGTGAAAAGTGGAAAGGACTATCTAATTTTCTCTGGTACACTTTAGAAATCAGGCGATAGTCAAATCTACTTAGTACCACTTTTTGAGCTCCTAAGTCAGTTTTAATTTAGTCAAAGTTATAATTGGGTTAGCATTTACATGAAATGACACTGCAGGTGGAGGTATCTAACCGAATACAGATGAGTTGAACAGGATTTTGCAGCTTTCTTCCCTGATGACATCTACTCTTACATTACTCTGATTATGAATTATGATAAAGCCAGAGACTGAACCTGAATAAACCTATACAGTGAATAAAATTCTATTCTGTAAATATAATCACATCCACAAAAAAAACCCTAACCAACCGACCAAACAAAAAACCAAACCAAAACAAAAACAGGTGAAGAAAATTTAACAATTTTTTGAAATTGACATTCTGAAAATTGATTTAAACTACATCAATGAAATAAGTCTTTTGCCATTATATTTTCAGACCCCAGGGGAAAGATAGTTCTATGCTATCGTTATACTGATAAAGGTTCTTAAATGTAGAAAAGCTTATGTAAAAACCAATGAAGTACCTTGACATTTTTCATTACCTTGTGCATACATGCATGCAAAATTTACAAACCATTCTTAATTTATTTGCCAAAATGCTTTTGGTAACAGCAGAGTGAGTCAAGTAGGAAATAAACTGTAAGAATTCATTTTTAAAAGGGAAGTCTAATATAGTGCATATTGCTTTAGGTATATGTTATCGTCTTTCTGAGACAGACATTTGAATAAAATCATGTTTCAGAAACTCACCACGTACATAGGGCACTAGCAGTTATGACTTACCCTGCTCCTTATGTTGCTAACTCATCCTATTCCTATCCCTTGCACTGTGCCATCTTATTGTACATTTTTTACTTTAGCTTATGAAAAGTACAATAGAGAACTAATGTGACTCCTTCAGTCAGTTAAGGAAACTTAATTTTCTCACTCAAATCATACAAAACAAAATGATGAAGGTGTCTGTCCCGATGTACTTACAGTTGTCTCCTCACATAAGCAGAAAATTGATGTTAATTTGTCTTCCCCTGAGAGATTTTAATGCTAACTTTCTTTTCCTCCAGCTCATTATACCATTAGTGCCATCTGGTTTTAAGATAAACCTGCAGGCTGGAAGCCTCAACAGAACACTTGAGTTACACAGTTCTGTGCAAAAGAGAAATTAATGGGTCTGTTGGATATATATATTGATAATCCCAGCTAATAACAAACTCATATGTGCAGTGGGTGAGTCTTACGTATTTAGAGGAGTGACAAATAAATGAGAGCCACAAAGGAATTCACTTTTGGAGTCTGCATCTATCCTACCTCATGATGCTTTCAGGCAGATGCTACCTCTACTTAGCAACATAAGCCTCCAAGGTTCAAGACTCTTTCAGAGACAGAAATTGCCTCAGTTGATGTCCTCTCAAAACAGTACTTATCACCCCACTACTTCACTCTTTGTGTCTTGGGCACTTCCATCTTAGAGCTGGTGATGGTCTGGATAACCATCATCCTGCATAGTCTTGATCTTCTGGATGAAAGGAATTTCCATGTTTGCTAAAGCTATAATGTGTTTCCTGTGTCTTGTGGTGAGTGAGCTCCTTTGATATCAAACTCTATCCTCATACAGACACCATACACTCTTAAAGTTACCACATTTTAACTGCAGTTTCCTTTTTAGATTATTTTGCTATTGGTGAGTGAGAGAATAAAAAGATGATGTGGCAGGGTTTTTTGTGGGTTTGTTTTGTTTTTTTTTTGGTAGAAATAAAGTCTCATTACTAAAGTATTTAAAATCTCATACTAGATGCTACTGCCTCCTCTCAGGAACAGCGATTTGACACATGATGTATAAAGAAGTAATGGAAAGCTATGAGGGAGTTTCACTGCCTCACTGAGACCATGGCTTTATTGTTTCTGTTGTTGACTTGCCCAGATTGCCCTTTTTGGGCTATGGAGCATACATCATACAGGTTGTATGCACAGAGACACCAAACTGTTCCAACTGTATAAATAAACAATTTATTGAACAATGCAGACATAGAAGAGTGAAGCTCCTAATTTTTATTTATTTTTTTTTTTTTAATTTTCTGATACAGAAAACAACTATATCCCAGCTTCTGTGGTGGAGTTTCTGGTTGACACATTTGACCACACTATGAATGATGGGCTATAGGACCTCATGCATTCTTTTGGAAGGCCTTGCCTCCAGCAGGACTGTGATTCTGTGATTCCCCCTAGATTTCATAAGTCTATCAATACTTATGTTGCAAAAAAATTGAAAAAAGAAGCTTCTGTCAACTAGAAATCACATCATAGAAAAAAATAGATGTATTTTAAACTTTTTTCTATTTTAAATACAATATGAAGATGTTTTGATATCTACACATGAAACTAGTAAGAATTTATACAGGGTTCTGTCAAAAGAAAATAATAAAGGCATAGAGCTACTTAGAAGATTTTTATTCCCATTAAAAAAAATCCATATTTAATGCAGAAAATAATTATGTGGACACAAACTCCAAAAAGTAAAAACCATGTCTGTTGTAAATTCCCAAAGGTAAAGATTATAAAATGCATCTGATAAATTGTTTGTATGGAAATGATTGATTAGCCAAAGATTTAAAAAAACCTCCAAACTTCCTATGCCATACCACTACATTGTTTCTTTAACTTCTGTCCTGAAACTATTTTGATGATAGATTTTCCCCTGTAAATAACACATCAATACATGGTATTTTAGATGAAATGAATGCTTCTCTCCGTACTACAGAACAACCTCTTGTTGTATCTTGAAATAGTAGGTAAAAGCATATATGCTTTTATTTCTCATATAGATGACATTCGGCACAAAGTGCAATACAGGCAAAATTATGCTGCTGCTTTGTTTGGGGTTTTGTTCCCCAAATTGTGATATCCCAAACCGAGGCTTTAATGATGAGAAAATTGCATAGTGCATTGATGGAAAATGCAACTGAAGATAAAATTAATCAGACATACACAGAATGATACCACTGTGATAAAGTTCTAGCAAAAAGCATGTAAAATCTACAAATAAGAGGGAGATGTAATAAAGTATGGAGTTTCTTTCATTGACTATACAATCATTAAATCAGAATTATTGAATGAAATATGTTTAAGGGTTTGGTTCCTTTGCAGAACATAATATTCTTTTATAATCATTCAAAAAGTCTTATGGCATATTATTTTCTGTTTACTTTTTTTTCCCTACCCAAACTGTGCTACAGTATACTCTACCATTATGATGTGAGCGTAATCTCAAAAAGTAAACCCATTATATTATCTCTTAATAAAAAAAACAGTTTAACATCTTTCCTGATATATATCAGTGTATTCAAAATTTACAAGAGATTTGTTAATACTGAAGACAATTTTTTTTTCTCTAGAGTGTTGAATATTTATTTTTTAACTGTATTAAAACAAATAAAATCATGTTATTAGTGCTTATTTTCTTTAAAATCATGTGTGTCCTGAAGCAACTCAATTTTCTTAGAACCTTCAGTTGTCACAAATTCTATTTCATTCATGCAGTCCTAGAGCTTTAGTAGGGGAAATCAATGGTAAACAGATACACTTTAGTCAATTGACTTATCATCAGTGCCAAGATTTACTAGGTATTTTTCTACTTTAGAAATCAAGTCTAGAATTATGTAGACTGCCTTTTTCTACTGGATATGATGTTTAATCAATTAAAGACAATGATATTCTTAAAGTAAACTCACAGAGCATTAGCAAAAGCTACACAGTAGTTTAATAAATACAAGAACCTTAGGTAAAATCATTAAAATATATATTTATTAAATATTTTTATCTTAATGAGTTTTGAATGAGATCCTAAAGACCTACCAGAAGTCAGTTTATTTGTGTTTAGTGACATCCTTCCTACTGACTGCAGTGGTGGAAGCCAAAACTCTTATAGTACAAAGACTTAACAACAGGCGAAAACACAGAATACTGAACTGCACTGTCCCCATTTGGTAACCTAACATGGTGATGAAATTAACACATCAGGCATGCACATGTGACCAGCATTCCTGCCCTAGTTAAACTGCATACTTTATGCAGGCCGAGAAAAAAAACTTCTTGAAAACAGACAAAATCCTCTTTTCCATGAGAGAGATGGTTCTGAAACTGTCATCAAAGAGTCATAGAACCATAGAATCAGCTGGGTTGGAAAGGACCTCCAAGATCATCAAGTCCAACCTTCGATTCACTACCACTATGGTTACTAGACCATGGCACTAAGTGCCACATCCAGTCTTATCTTAAAAACCTCCAGGGATGGAGAATCCACCACTTCCCTGGACAGCCCATTCCAATGCCTGATTATTCTCTCTGTAAAGAATTTCTTCCGAATATACAACCTAAACCTCCCCTGGCACAGCTTAAGACCATGCCCTCTTGTCCTAGTGATAGCTGCCTGGGAGAAGAGACCAACCCCCACTTGGCTACAACCTCCTTTCAGGGAGTTGTAGAGTGTTGAGGTCTCCCCTGACTCCTCCAGGATGAACAACCCCAGCTCCCTCAGCCTCTCCTCATAGGACCTGTGTTTGAGTCCCTTCACCAGCCTTGTTGCTCTTCTCTGGACCTGCTCCAGCACCTCAATATCCTTCCTGAACTGAGGGGCCCAGAACTGGACACAGCACTCCAGATGTGGCCTCACCAGCACTGTGTACAGGGGAAGAATCACTTCCCTGGTCCTGTTGGCCACATTGTTCCTGGTTCAGACCAGGATGCCATTGGTCTTCTTGGCTACCTGGGCACACTGCTGGCTCATGTTCAGCTTCCTGTCAATCCAAACTCCCAGGTCCCTTTCTGCCTGGCTGCTCTCCAGCCGCTCTGTGCCCAGCCCGTAGTGCTCCATGGGGTTGTTGTGACCAAAGTGCAAGACCTGGAGTTGGCCTTGTTGAACCTCATCCCGTTGAAATGGTGAGCTAAGACAGGATTATAGGAATGAATTAATGTGAAATGTCAGCATATATATGACATCGTACACATCCCCCCATAATATTCCTTCATTCTGGGAATCTGCTCTGGTGAGACCTGAACCATACCCTGAGCTGCATCAAAAGCAGGGTGACCAGTGGGTCGAGGGAGGTGATTCTCCCTCTCTACTTTGCTGTCAAGAGAACCCACTTGGAGTGCTTCATCCAGCTTAGAGCCCTCAACATAAGAAGAACATGGACCAGTTGGACCATGTCCAGAGGAGGGCCACAAAGATGATCAGAGAGCTGGAGCACCTCTCCTCTGAAGACAGGATGAGAGAGCTGTGAATGTTCAACCTGGAGGAGAGGCTTCAGGGAGAACTTATTGCTACCTTCCATTACTTAAAGTGGGCTCTTTTAGAAAGATGGAGACAAATATTTTAGTAGGCCATGTCATAATAATACAAGGGGTAGTGGTTTTAAAAAAAGAATATATTCAAACTAGGTCTGAGGAAGAAATTGTCTACAGTAAGAGGAGTGAAACATTGCAACATGTTGCCCAGAGAGGCTGTAGATGCCACATCCCTCTAACCATTTTCAAGGCCAGATTGAACAGGACTCTGAGTAATTTGATTGAGTTGAAAATGTCCCTGGCCATTGCAAAAGGGCTTGAACTAAATGACCTTTAAACATCCCTTCCAAATCAAGCTATTCCATGAATCTATGAATCTTGCAAATTCCCTCACTCTACCCAATAAAAGAAAAACCATGTCAAAATCTATCATAAGTCAAAGAAAGTCTATGTAAAGTAATAATGAAATTCTGTTAAACTACTTTTTTGTTTGATTCTTAGACATTTTATTCTATTTTTGATATTTGTTTTATCTCTAGGACACAGAAAAAAAAGTCTTTACAGGAAAAGACAATAAACCTTGATAAATGAACATCATAAAGACATTAGAGGTAAACACAGAGGTTAGTATACTAATAGGGGGACTAATATATATATTGTTTATATATTAAAAAAATCGTGTCTTCTAACATAGGTTTAAAATAAGAGTTTTCAAGTGGCATGTTGAGTTGGATTTTGGAAGGAAAGTTAACAAAACAAATAAGAATACTATATTATATTCAGGGTTTGTCTGCTTACTTCTTCAGTTGAAAGTTTTTTTCTCTTTGCATCTTTAATTTTCTATCCAGTAATTTTCATGTTTGCAAATATTCTTTTTTTTCAACATATTTGATTGATCAGTATCATTTAGTGATTTAAGTATTTTTTTACTGCTTTTATTGCACCCATTGGAACTTCTGACCTTGTCTCTGTGGCAATGGCATCCTACTGTGTTTGCAGCATTTGTTATTTAAAATACTGTTACTGTTGCCTGTAGTCTATCTGAAGACTTTCCTTATTTTGGAGCAAGTTGTAAGATCAACTTTATAGTAACAATAACATTTATTTATTTTTCTTTTAATTACAGAATAAGTTTTTCTCTCTGAACAGAATTGTTGAATATAATTAAAATAAAGAACAAACTAACTCAAATCAAACAGAACGTTCTTTTATATTTTAGTGTTATTGGCTGTTTCTTTGAAGGAAGTGCGGGAAAGAAAAAAGAGGCAGGGCAATTAACAGGAGGAGTGAAAGAAGTAACTGACTAAGATATAAAAGACAATAAAGACAAGTTACTAATAACAAATCACCCACCTATCAACCTGCTTCATCTATTTCTCCAGTACTTTCTACTTAAAAAGAAAAAAAACAAAACCAACCAAACAGAAAACCACAATAGACTGATTCTATCAGACCTTCCTACAAAAATAAGAAAAGCTACTGGATCAGACAATGTTGTACTAAAATATAATCTAGAAAATATTTAAATCAGAGGTCTTATGTCTTTGTGGGGATCAGAAGAGCTTAGCAGTGGGAGCAGAGAAAAGGGATCAAGAGGCAAAAGGGTATGCTGGGAATAGCATCTGAAAGGGGTGGGGATGTCCTCTTCTGATACTGCTTGTGGCTCCATGTGTTGATCTCAGAAAATGAAAAGGCTGTGGACAGGCAGCTCCTCTCAGAGAAGAGCTGAAAAAGGAAGGGACATGATTTCTCTCAAGGTACACAGCAATTTATGGTTCGGGAAATGGTTGTGATTCCTATAACCAGTTTTACTGAACTGTCCCAGTACAAACTGCTCAATACAGGTAACCTTCCTTTATGCAGCATGTTTTTTATGGCAATGACAAGCAGACAAACTCTGCTACTTTAGTGATGCTCTTCATTTGGCATAAGGAGACAAGGACTGTTTGATGCCCCTTATCAGTACTTCACTGAAATCTAAAATTTGTAGATATCACATGGGAAAAAGCACCTATATTACTTCATTAACTTAACAGAACTTTGTCCCTTGACTGCAAAGAATGCAGCTATCTTGTCAAACCTCTGAAGAAGTTTGAAGAAAGGTACATGGTAAGGCCCTGACCATGACAGTGTCTGTAAAAGTGCAGTTTATTTTCTGTTTAAAAGACAATGGATCACAGATACAGAGATGCTGGCATCTCCCCAGGGATATGGTTAATGACATATAGACTTGCTATGAAGAGTCAATTAATTAATTAATTAAAGAATCTTAATAATTAAAGAACAAAATTTAGTTCCAGACACATAGCTTCCCAGATTGTAAGGCTTACAGCATAATACAAAATGTTAGACTTCCATAAGTAAATCCTACTTAAACTAGGACTTATCTTTTATATTTTAAAAAATAAAACAAAATCCTCCTCCATTTGAAGGAAAAAACCCCAATCCAATAAAACTACCATAATATTTGGCATTTAGTTCCAGTGGTTAATTACTTTGATCATAAAAAATTGCCTTTAAATTTTAGACGTAGTCAAACTTCATCTGACTGTGAATCCTAGTACATTATATTATATATTTAAGTATTAAAATAAATATTTTCAATTGTCCAAATTTTATTTTCTACACGGGTACTTATGGGTAAGGATCAGGTTACCCCTTATCTTTCTCCTGGCTTATGCTACCTGTATACATTGGCGTTTCTGTCTGATATTAGTAGGAAAGTAAAAGTTTAAACTGTAGACAAACTATAAAGCCTCAAGAGAAAAGGACTCAGCTTTACGGGGGAAAAGTCCTTTAACTGCAGGATTGGACAAGAAACCTTAGCAAGCTACAGGTGTTGAGGGTGATTGAGACCAGAGATTGTTCTAAGCAGGCAAAATAACTTGGTATTTCTTGCATATGCTGTTTTATAATGAACTTATTTTTATGAAATAAAAATAGATTGATTTAATCAGATTTATTGCAGAAAAGCTAGTTAATGAGAAAGAGATCATGAAGACTCACTAATGAAATTGGGGTAAGCAACAGAATTCATTGTACAGTAGCTCATTGGGCAGCTCAGCCCCACACAGTTGCCTGCTCACCCAGGGGAATAGGGGAGAGAATAAAAAAGGTAAAAATGAGAAAACAGACTGAGATAAAGACAGTTTCATAGATGAAGCAAAAGCTGTGCACTCAAGCAAAATAAAACAAGGAATTAATTCATCCCTTCCCGTAGGCAGACAGGTGTTCATCCATCTCCAGCAAAGCCAGGCTCCATCATGTGTAATGGTTTCTTGGGAAGACAAACACCACCACTCCGAACATCACCCACTTCCTCCTTCTTCTCCAAGCCTTACATGCTGAGCATGAAGTCATGTGGTCCGCGATATCCCTTTGGTCAGCTGGGGTCAGATGTCCTGGCTGTGCCCCCTCCCAGCTCCCTGTGTACCTCCAGCTTGCTCACTGGTGAGAGGCAGAAAAAGCCCTAAGTCTGTGCAAGTGCTGCTCAACAGTAACTCCACCCCCCTCCGCTGTGGGGGACCTCCACTGTGTGCCTTTGCTGTGTTGGGGTGCCCATAGCTGTAGGCAGCATCTAAACTTGCTGAGTAAGGAATACTGCACCTCATCTAATGCAGCCTGGAATACTATTGGCTGCCTTCCCTGCCAAAACTCACTGATGGCTCATGTTCAGCCTGCTATATGCTAGGACACCAATGCCCTTTTCAGCAGGTCTGTGTCCCACTTTGTCTATCATGTATATATGTATCACATATAGTTATAATTTATGAGGCTATAAATTGGTTATTTTGAGATAAAAGTAGTAACTTTTTTTGATTATTTTCCCAAGGTGACATTGCATGTTGCTAGTTTTAGTCTGGTTTCTGATGTAGCTATTTTGAAGTTGGAACTCCTTGTGACAACAATTTTGTAGTGCTTTTAATAGAGAGCTATAATTCATCATTTGTTCAGTTCTATTGAAAAAAAATCTGCAATAGCTTTGATCAAAAAATTATAAAAAAGGCAATGTAAAATAAAAGGATAGAAAAAAAAGGATAGTAAAAAAAAGGGTAGAAACTAGTCAGTTAGGCATCAGTGTGTTTTAACCTAAGCCAAAATCCTTACAACGTTGTCTTTCCCAGACAATTTTTTCTTCCTGACTTATTGATTCCTTTAAGTGAATGTAGAATTGAGAATTGGGAGTAGGGATGCTTTAATTTATATTTTTTATATTTATTAGTTTTTTTTTTAGTTATTTTACAGTTGATTACATGACCAAATGCATTTGTTTTTAGATTACAAGGTTTAGACAGTTTCCTCTTGGACTGTACTTCAACTATTATTAACTTGCCATTTTTGTTTTGTTGCTCACTGAGGTTTGATCTTTTCTTATGCTGAGTAATGAAATAAGTTTTTACCCTCACATAGTTTCCGAGAAAGACTTCTACATCTGCAGTGTAATAGAGTTGTGGTTTTGGTGCGGGTTTTTTTTGTATCATTGAATACAGATTTCCCTATACTCTGCTCTAACTTGTCCTATTGTGCCTTCCCAGAATAGACAATTCTTTACTGCTTTCTGATTTGTGAAAATCTTGCAATGAAAGCATTTGTCCTTTTGCTGATTGTCATATCACTGCCAACAACTACAATCACCAAGGCTTTAAATCATTGAAATACAGGGAAATATATTTACTGTGTACTGAAAATACAGCAGTAGAACACAAAGCCTTTGGAAAATGCAGGTCTTGCAAAGGAATGCATGTTAATTGGCCAAATTACTTTGAATCATGAACTGTATCACCAGTTCTCGAAAACTCATAGTAACCAGAAACAGTTGGCTGAACTATGGGAGAAGGAATATGCATTTTAGTCTTACCCCCAAGCTATTGCATTTTTATCAAATGAAGAAGTCAATTATATGTTTGTTTTAACATGATTTATCTAACATATGTGAAAGTTACAAAATGTTATACCACTCTGCAGAGCACAGCATATTGCCTGAGGCTAACTCACTGAAACAAGTCCTTCTTTCACTCCAAAAATTTACAGATGCCAAAAATTCACCCACAGGGGAGTCATCTGATTTGCAATCTCCAATACAGCATGCTGAAACTGAGATAAGTTGTTATGGGGGATGCTTCTTCCCCACAGTTACTCATTAAATATTTGTAATAGAGTAAATTCAACAGTAAGAGGCAGTGAATTCTGCTGCAGACACTACTATTTTAGAGGCACTCAGCACATTTCAAATTACTTTAGCATTCATGTCCAATCTCTGCTATAATGTGATCCTTACACGATGCTTGTAGCACTCATATAGCTTGTTAAGGTGCTATTTGCAATCTAGGCACTCTTGTCAGATGACACCAGCATTTCCTAGCTGATAGACAAAGACCCCTCACATCTGTAGTCTTAACATCCTTCCTTCTCCTCATTCCTTCAATCTTAAAGACATTTTCTCATCATAGAATAATTTGTCTGATTACAGTACTCAGAGGATGAGTCCTATTCATCAGCTGCATTCCTCTTTAACAGAATTGTTAAGCCTTCAGTTACATTTCTGACTGGTATCCAGATTTTAGATGTTCAAACTAAAGTGCAGAGCCTATGAAGAATAATGATCTGATAGCTGTACAAGTGGTACTTGTTAAAAACCTTGTTCCAGTTTTTTGTATTGTTGATACTGATGGTTTGATTAATTTGCTTCATTTGACAGTTCATCAGCATTTGCTGAGCTCTTACCCTGCTGTTTTACATCAGGGGCTTTAAAATCCCACTGTAAAGATATTGGAAAAAAAAAGTAGCACCTGGCTATCAGCCATTGGTCATAGATGAGATAGATGTGGAATTTCAAGTAAGGATTTGAGGGGCCCCTGAAATTCTGGGTATACTAACTTATTGTTAACAATTCTCCTCACAAAAGGGAACAGGAAGAACTACTCCCTAGTGTCTTGATTAAGTACTTGACTTCCTTTTTCACATTGAAGAGTCATTAACATAATAAAATTTATTGTTCTCTTCCTCTTAAGAATGAGGCATTAAGAGCCCTTGCTGCAGAAGTACTATCAACATGTGAAAGGAAGTTTACTACTCCCTTAGCTCTTTAATCCTAACAGTTGCTCAAATACTCTGAACCAGACACAAGTATTACTTCAGAGAATTAGGGAGCTCTAGTGAATAATTGGGCAGAGTGATGCCATCAATGAAATAAGCTTTGCAATTTTCCACAGAAGCTTACATTCCCTGAGCACCAGTGGTCTCCTAGAGAACTATACTAATCCATCACACCTACATCTCTGCAAGGGCAGCTTTGAATTTTCTCTCTCACCATCACTTTGAATTTATGTCCCTTCTATTGCGATGCTACAACAGCTCCAAAACCACACAGTATAAAATTCTGACATAGAAAGAAATGTTTCTGACTTTGGTTACCCAGTATGTGTTCAGGGTTCATGCAGGACAGTTCATGCCATGAAGGAGTATGAAAGTGGGAGACGTCAGTGTGAAATGTATATATGGGGGCGGACTGTGAGATGCCAGCAGGAAGCAAGAGGTGTCCCGGTGCTGCTGTGTGATGGACCAGCAGTGTTTGTAAGGGGGCACTCTGTGTCATTGCAGGTGTTTAGGGTAAGGAATGGAAGGTAAGAAAGTGCGACATAAAGAAGATTTGGGGAGCAACAAGTAGAAGAGAGTAACAGAGGAAAAGGGGATAAAAGAGTCTAGTGAGCCTGGGGCCCCTAGAGTCTAGGGGCCTGTCAGTCCTTGTTCTCGGAGGTGTCTGCAATAGACATCACAGCCTCTCTTGCCTCATCATTAAACCCCGTTCTGAATGTTTTTCCTATGGAACTTTAGACTTGAAATTAACGCTTTTTTCTTATTGACTAGTATGGAAAGCAAGTTGTCTCAGTAGAGGAGTGATGTAAATAGTGCATTAGGCCACTTAAAGGATCACCAACAAAAGTATCGGCAAAAGGAGGTTTAATATAAAAGTGAAAGCATGACAAAGTTTGTTGGCAAGGTTCACTCTACTACTTACCAGATGGTTAAAGCACACAGAGAAAAAACCAAACTAAAATCTGGAATCAATCAATCTAAAACAAAAATCACTCCAAAATTATCTGCGTGGAGTCTTGGGGTGAGTGGGGACCAGGGAAGGGGTAAGGATAGGAAAGGATAAGGATAAAAACAAATAAGGGAGACCCTCTTGTTGAATCGCAAGGTTCAGAATGGCCTTGTCAAATGAATTAGGCCTGAAGGTTTTAACTCACCCGACAATTTAATTTAAACAATTTAACAAAAGATTCTTAAAGAATTTACTGTAGCACAACAGTAACTCACTTATAGACCTAACTCACTTATGAATTTAACAAACTTAAGAATCAAAGAGAGCAACATTCATAGTAGATTTGTTATAGCATATCCACACTCACACAGACCTAAAAGCATATGTGTAAGGTGTATCTGTGAAAAATTCCCCTCAAATTCAGTGAAGTACTCATGTTGGATGCCTTTTCATCTTCTCAATGAGCAAAGGGTTGAGTCTCAAGGAGTGGGGGTATCTGGTGTCAGTGTCAGTGTCAGCAGCTGTTCTCCAAGTATAGCAAACTTGAGAGTTTTCTAGCTCTGAGAGGTGTCCTGCTCAGTGGGCGATTGCTGGTTGCATCTTGCTGTGGTACAGGAGAGTTCAAAGAATCTCACTGTTTATGGAGTTGCTGAAAACAGGCATTATAGTTGCTTTTAGTCATAATAATTTTCCATCCTGGCCGTAATTTGGGTTGGTAACTTTCTTTGAACTTTCTTCAAAAGTTTAATAGTAAAAATATTATTCCACTTGGGTTGTGATTCAGGTAATGAAAATAAGTTATCAAGACTGTTCGTTAAAAAACAGCAGCTTGTTAGACAGGATAAGTTCCTGGGAACAGAAAGTGTTTCTGATAAGCTTAAGGGGAGCTTAGCCTGGGTGCTCATCAAGGCTGAGGCCACAGGGTGAAACACTTACTGATGATCATCAGACATTTTTCATTTCTGATAGGTACAAACCACACTGTGTAGCATAACACCAACAGAGCCATGAAGTTTTTACTATGAAATAAAAGATTGAGAAGACTGAACTGGTACATTCAATCATTAATTTCACACACAGATGTACCTTAACTCTCATATTTTATAGTGATTCCAGTCATTGCATTCAAGAAAAGACATGCTGGATTTGACAGCCCTACAATTTCACCCACACATCTGGAAGCACTTGAAGCATGTGATATTCAGCTGTCCCATGCTTAGCTCACCATAGAATTGCTCTCCATCACCTGTGCTTGAATATTTTCATTGCAATTGAACGTTTATTTTGTTTTCAGATTGTACTTGGAAATGCAGTTCACTTACACAATTCTTGTCAACACAGGATGCTCATGAGCACACTTCTGGTGAGTCACTTCTATAAATTTATTCCTTTGTGGCGGTGTATTTGTGACATTACTAAATGTCACATTCCATGGTGAAAAATTTAAAAGCTTGTGGTACTGTATTTTACTTAAAGTAGATGCAAGAAATTGGGTAAACTTTAAATAGAAAATAAAACCCCATAGATGTATTGTTAGAAACTCTCATGAAAGAACCACATGAAAATGAAACACCTCATTTAAAGACTGGGGGAAAGCCAAAAGAGTTAAAACATCTCCTTGTATCTTTGAAGGTAATAGCCATGGAATGTAAAAAGACTGGTAAAAATGCTCCTTAGGTAAAATACAAACAATACTTGAATTACTGCTGTTTGAAGGAAGTAAGGTTCATATATAGATGTCATCAACTCACTTTAGAAAAGAAATGGGGTATTATGCTGATGACATCTTCACTGGAGGGCATCGAGGAAAAGACTTTTCAAAAGCTTGCCATCTTGGGCTTCTAGTTTGAAGAGTAAATGTGCAAAGGTATCTGAATTGTTCTCCAAGCAAACTATCAATTTCAAAGAAAAAGTCCCCTCAGGTTATCAGAGATAGTAAGAATGAAAGAATGCTTTCAAATTTATTTTGTGGGTCCATTGGTAGAAATTCCTAAAGGAAGAGTTTCTACTTGTAGTTTTATGTTCTCTCTCTCAGTATTCTGAACTAGGATGGTAATATTTCTTTTGCAGTGGACTGTTGAACAAGGTACAGCTGCAGACATGGTGGAAAAGGATTTTTTTCTCTCTAGATAGTCCCAATATAGATTAAATCTGACAGTTGTTCTGAGAATATTCAAAGATGTGAAGAGTTCAACAACAATAAAAAAATACATCACTTATGAATTCAGCCACCCAACATAGTAGAACAAATGAAACAGCTGATTAAAACAACACTGAGAAAGTAACCAGATGACAAAGGAATAGTTGAGATTTGATAATTCCCTTAGTTCCAACAGCTCCTCAAAATTCTCTAGCTACTAACAGAAACTCCCTTTGAGGTAGTGGTAGGCTGAGCTATACACATGCCAGAACATCTGATGCGTAGTACAAGTGCTCTCAGATACAGAGGGTAAATCATTATGCAAACATTATGTAAATTTTGGAATCAGGTACAATTGTAAGTAGCTACTGAGTTACAGAAATTCAGAACTAGAGCATATATATATATAAAATAATATTCTTCCTTTCAGAGGAAGAATACCTAGGAGGGTGGAAATGTGGGAATGCAATTAGCCTATGCAAATCCTGAATATGGGCTGTGTCACAAATGCAATGGGCTGTAACCAAACTACAGGCAAGGTCAACTCTTTTGCAAATTAAAGTTACTGGAGAGAAGAAAGCAATAGATAAATTTTAGCATTCCAGTCAGCTGAAATTGTGCAAGCAAGGAAATTTTTCAGAACTGTGGAAACCCATCTCTGGTGTATTCATGCAAAGAAGGAATTGGGAAGAAAGGTTAATTTTTGCTTCTTTCTTTTGAATGTTTTTTAGAGACCTGATTTTTTGTCTCCGTAGCTGTTCTTATAAAAATGGAGACTAAAATTTAGAATCACTGCAATGATCCCCATAAGAAGAAAAAGAACAGAAGTTTTGAATTCATAATAATACTATTTTCAGAGCGTACTCTTTAATTAAATTTATATTTTTAAAAAAATTAAGTCCCATTAGAAAGGTGATTTAAAGTAAGAAATCCTTATTGAAGCCAAGATATGAGCTGAGAACAAAAGAAGGTCAAAACCTTGATTCAGAGAAATCAAAGTATTAGCAGAGAATTCATTTTAAAATTACTTTACTGAAAATATTAGTCATAGAATTCTAGAAATTGTTCAATGACGTAACTGTCTGAAAAAATTACAAGAGTAGTATTATAGGAGCTTTGTAAATGTAACAGAAACAAAAGAGTCTGGAGAATGAAATTCTCTTTGTTTTTCAGATGTTAAGAAATATTTATAAGTGGCTGACCTCTTAGGACTGACTGTCTTCAAGATTCAACTGTGTGCCAGAATACTGTTCCAGGAGAAGAGCTCATCTGTTACTCTGCAATCGTTTGCAAAAACCTGAATTAATAGCTGAACTAAAGGCAATACTTAAGTTATCTCCATGTTTCTGGACAGCCCAGAAACCTCTACACAAATTTACAGTTTTCGTTGTTACGGAAGTTACTCTGCTGTTGTTCTGTGGTCAGCTCTCATTATCATTTCTTCTGCTGTTTCTTGCCTACAGCCCAATCCCTGGGTGATCACAATTCTCCTAAAAGTCTTGAAATGAGTCAAGGGCTTAGACTGTCCATTCATAGGACGCCAGCACAGTCAGGGTCATCACAGTCAGTACAGTCAATTTTTCCTCAGTAGACTCTCTTCTGTTTATGTGTGCAGAATTATCCATCATGGAGCCCAAAGTCCTGTTCAGGGTCACTGGTTCCAAGATATCTCCTCCAAGTTCTAAGCAAACTCAAGTCTTTGACTGAAGATATATGACTTTTTTGCCTATATTAAAGCAAACAGTTGCTTGTTACTCACCTACCAAATAAGCTGTGTCATTCCTTGAGAGGACTGTTTGACCTGCACACTTCTGCAAAATGAGTCTCATTTAATCATGATGCCAACAAGAAGTAGGAAACTGATGACACGCTTTTTTTTCCTGGGATCTTGTGTATGTGGATATAAATTCAATCAAAGTCAACAAACCTTGAATAAACAGGATGAGAAATTCTTCATTTGAATGAACTTTACTTCATATTTAATTGGCTTTTTGGTCTTTGTGATCTCCTGAGACTGAAGAATAATGCTGTAAATCTGTGTGCACTTAGTATTTTTGCCACTTGAGAACTATAGGTGTGTTCCTCTCACACCTCCCTTAGCATTCCCACAATTACAAAAATGATTACCAGTCAGTTCCTGATCAAAGCTGTTTGAAGAAAGAAAAAAAGTATAAATTTTAAAATTCTTAATTTCAGAGACAGTTGCACATTTTTTCACAGAAGAGAGAAGCCTTTGACTGCAGTGAAAATTGTTTATGTAGTTAATCCAGCACTGTTGTGGGAGCATATTTGATGGGATACAACTACAGCAGTTCTGTCTTGAGTGTGAATTTTAGCAGTCCATGCACATCTCTTTCTTCCTGACAGTCTTGCAGTGTCTGCTTAGGTGAAGTAGCTGCTCATTGTTCCTTGTAGCTTTCTTCTTTTTGGCAGAGACTTCCTTCTTGAAAGCTCTATGCTCTTGTGTTGTTGTTTTTTGTTTGTTTGTTTGTTTTCCTGTTGTGTTTACACTATAGTTCTTAAATCCTGGAAACATATTTTATCAATTCACAATAAAACTTCTTTTGGTGTGGTAAGAAAGGACTAACCCAAGTTCAATATAGTGCAGTGACATCTTTGTTCTTGGATAGTACAGGAGCGCACTGTATTTCTTTGTCACAGAAGAAATCAGCTAGATAAGGTGAATGTCACACAATACTGTTCTCCATTCCATCTTGACTGGAGACAAATTCCTACTACTTTTCTTATTGTGGTGGTAACAATATAAAACAGTCCGGGAAGAAATCAAACCCCATTATTTTTCATTAAATCAAAAAACAGAGGAAAGTCAGAACTAACAGATGAGAGAAAGCACCTTGTCTGTACAGCCAGAATTCATTTCTCTTTATTGCACCCCTATCTTATTATCATGGTTACATTTACATGGGATCCACCCCATGCCATGCCTGGAAAGGGTAGTGCTCGCTACTACTCAGCTGTTCACATTCCTGTTTCTTCCTGAGTGTTGCTTTTTCTCAGTTCTTAGTTACTGATTGCCATTAAGCCTCTATAAAATCAGCCCTTGGTCCTTTGCTTAAGGCCTATTCTATGTAGTGCCCAGAACCAGTATCTTTAATTGTTTCACAGAATGAGTTTTTATTCTATAAAATGATAGTATGCAATGTGTTCTGTATTCAAACAATTAATTAATTTTAATTACCTTTATTTGCATGCTAAAGTTTTGCCTTAGTAAAAATAAGTATTCAAGCTGAGATGGAGTACATATTAAATACTTATGATAAGTTCCATTTAACACATTCCAGGGTCTTCAGGTGCTGTTTCAGAGTGGGAGTAAGATTCACATAGATCTTATGTCCTGTATGCTGCACCATTGTGTATTTCTTGGATACTTTATGGGACCTTAGATGCCATAGACACTGATATTTAGAGCAAATTCTATCAGTCACCTCACCAATATATTCACTTCAGTCTCAGAACTATTTATTGTCACATGATGTTGATTGACACTAGCACAAATATCTTCCTTCCAGAAAAAAAAAGTATTTTTGTACCAAAATATATATATATATATTGTATATATACAATACACTAGAGAAGCTCTGTCAATCTCTTAAATTCAGTGCTGAACACACCCAGACATATCATGTCATCATGTGATACAATTGATGGAAAATTCCATTCAATATAGATTAAAATCACTTTGTGAGGTTGCTATATAACCTTGACAATATCTTTTAACTTTTTCTCCAGAATTCTTGTATATTCTAGCTATATCAACCTTTATTATTTAAATTAAAATTTGAAAGGCAGTAAGTGGGAGTAAATAAATGGCACAGAAATTAAAAATTGCTACTATACAGTTTTCATCTACCTAAACAAAAGTGCAAAAGAACTAAGAGGCTGAAAATTTATGTATGTATTCAGAAATGTTTCCAGTCTAAAGCATAAATGAAAATATTTTGCTAACTCATTTTAACCTCATTTTTAACCTCATTTTTCACGTCTAGCATCAGCTTCTATCTATGCCCATACGGAAGGATACAAGCACTGAGCCTGGCTATGTTAGACTATCTTAGGACTTTGGATACCTGTGTTGTCACTGAAATGCCTGTGAAGGTTTCTAAGTACACACACACACATTATAACCACAACATTGGTAATTTGCTAGTATTTCCATGTTGGTTAAATTTGTTCATTGAGCATTAATAATTTTCTCGTCTACAACATGTGCAGAGCCTAAGTTTGGTAGTCTCAGTTACTAATGTCCATGTTACCATGTTTAAGAAGAACAACACTGTTCTTACACAGGTAAAGGCTTACAAGATGAAGAGGAAAAACTAAAGAGCCACATGTGATATAGAAATATAAAATGAGCTTCTGTGAAAAATTGTGTTCAACCAGGAGCTCATTTGCAATGCAGGAGTTTTATCCCCTTACTAGAGGTCAAAAGATCTTTTGCCAGAAAAAACTCGTTAGTGATTCTGTTTTGAGCTTGTTCTGTGACCATGGTCCATTCTTCTGGCCTTACTGACACAATTTCCTCATCAATACAGTTGGGATAATATTGCTATCTAGCAGAAATATCCTAAAGCTTTCATTAATTTATTGCACAATGCATAGAGATAAGAAATGACAGCCAGATGCTAAATATTACTCACATCACATTTAATCTCTGCTTGACTGCAACAATGAACATCTAAGTATTATACTTGGAAGTACCCTATTTTTTTCCTTCCTTACCTAAGTCAAATGGTATAGTGAGGGTAAAAGTTCACTCTCAAGTTGTGCATTAGTTTTGAACACAGGGAAAGCAAGAAGTCTGAACTCCTCAAGTGGAATCTTATTGTGTTAGAAAGTTAATGTCACATATACCCTGGAAAAGGGCTGAGAACTGCATATAATTACCTTCTTGTAACTGAGTACTGGAGGGTTGGGATAGCTGAAACAAAGTTCAACCTAGTTGCATCACACCAGTATATGTGGGATCTCACATCACCCATGTGAAATATAATGTATCACGAGAATATTCAAACAATAAAATGTTCAATATAGTGCCTGAGATGTATAATTGGTACATGTACTTACTGCAAGGCATTTATAAAGAAATTTCAGTGTGTGCCTACCACCTGGGCAAGATAATTAAGAAATTCAGAATGGCATTCTAAAAACATGGCAAAAGTTGGTAACTTCTATGAGAAGACACTGAGTGCAGAGTTTTAAAACAAGTGTTGTTTTACAGGGTCAAAATGACAGGCAAGGCAATGAATCATAATTTCAAGTTACCCTGTTACGGTTTTGAATCAGAACTTTTCATATCAACAGTATGAATAATATATGTAATTAAAGTAGCAAAATTCAGTCTGAAATTTTAGAGCAGGAGAAGCTGATATTTATTTACAAAATCCTTGAGTGAGTTGATTTCACCTAATCACTCTGATTCTCATATAGATTTTTCATTCACATACATATTTTCACACCTACATGGTCATGAGCATCAGGGTATGCATGTCCAAGTTGCCTGTCCAGGAACACTTACATGTATTAAAGAGGATTATCTTGGATTCTTTTTGACTGACAGGAATGTGCTATTTTGTTTGTTTTTTGGTTTTTGTTGTTTTTTTTTTTTTTTGACAGAAGCTTAAATACTCTGTAAAAGTCAACAGGTGTTATTAGGCAGTCCTTTGCTTCAGTATGTTACTTACTCCATCCTCCATAAATCTTGGACAAGCTTGTTGTTCAGAGGGTTTGTTTTTTGCTTTTTATTTACTTCTTTTTATTTTTTCATGTAAGTTTGGAATATACACATATGTACGGCTATAGTGTGTTTTCCTTGTAGGCTAATGTGTGCTAAAACCTTACTTTCATCTCTCTGCTGCTTGGGGTGCAGAGTTGTTTGTGGTGTGGTCTATTCAAAAAGTAGACCTTCCAATCTTGATGAAAAAAAATCTGTTTTACTTAGTTTTATTGCTTGTGATGGTATTGCTTAGAACAGCAGTTCATTAGAGTGGCTTCTACCTGTGGAAGTCTAAGCGCATCTACGGCAAAGCTTGGCAATGTTACAGCTCGTTCTAGTAGTGTATTTAAATTGTATATCAAGCAGAATTATATTAATATCTTTTTTTCCATCTAATTAGATTCTTATATCAGCAATTATGATTTATAGTAACAGCTGGATTCTGCTACTAATTGCAGCTTAATAAATGGAAGATGTTCTAAGAAATATAGGTTGTGACTCAGCTCATTGTGTTCTCCCCAGCTTGATCCCCAAGGAAAATGGAATTTACAACAGCAGCCATTTGTGGAGAGCTGAAAATTTCTGCTTCCTGAAATGTCCTAAATGATCAGATTCTCTAATTGGCTTTTGAATTACATTAGTCTTGCAGTCTGTGCTACAGAGCTGCTAGTAGTTAATAGAAGAGAACTCTTGAAAGAGCAGTCAGCAGCTCATTCCTCTGCTAACTTTCTTTTGCAAAAAACACCCCACTTTCTTTTGATAAAAAAAAAAAAGACTCTGTGCTGTTCTTTCACCAAATCTCTTTATCTATCAAATTTTAAGTGTAAACCCACAACTTATCTACAAATTTATACCAGCAAGTTCGAACCAGTTTCATAAAGAGCACTGGGAATTGTCTGGAAAGGTCTTGGAATAAGTTCTGGACAATATTGGAGACAAATTGATACAAAATAAAAACTGTAATGAATTGAATGTTGAGAATATAATTATTGGTACTCATCATGATTTACTGGAATAGAAATCTCACCAAGCAAATCTGATTTTACTGTCAGCCTTCATAAGATTATAGATTTGGTAAATAGAGTTAAAATTATACAAAGTATTTGACTTAATACCATATGATGTTCTAATGAAAGGATTGACTCACACAATGAGTAGATCATCAGTTGCCTAATGGACAGGTGAATTATTACTGAATTTTCATTTCTACGATGTTTCACAGAGATCTGTATTGGGCATAGTTCCGTTCAACATTTTCATAGATGACTTGGTAATAAATATAAATCACTACTGAACAAAATCCACTGGAAGGAAGACACACAGACCATAGCAGTGGAATGATTGAAAAAGCACAGCTGACTGAAATCAATGTCTTGGAGCAAAGTAATAGCAAAAAAGTACTGATTTTACTAGCCATTATGTAAATAGCAGCAGTAGAATAGTAAATACAGCTGTGAGATATTAGTTTAGATTTGTGTGATTAGTATTTTCATTTCATAAGAAAGAGCTATAAACCTTTTTTAAAGGGGGAAAGGTAGTCTTTCAGTTGAACACATGAAAAAAAAACCCAACAAACAACCTAACATTAATGACTGTGAAACATGATATTCAGCCTGGTTGTCTTTAAAAATCATAGAATCATTTTGTTTGGAAAAGACCTCTATGATCATCAAGTCTAACATGTAACCCAGCACTGCCAAGTCTACCAATAAACCATGTCCCTAAGCACCACATTTTAAATACTTCTAGGGATATTGACTCAACCACTCCCCTTGGAAGCCAGTTCCAATAGTTGATGATTCTTTTGGATCCAAGATTCCTCAGCTGCTCTTCATAAGATTTGTGCACTAGACCCTTCACCAGCTTTGTTACCCTTCTTTGCACAATGCAAAAAAAATGTTGTTGAACAACTAGGCCAAGAAAAGTCATAGATACTGTGTCTGCATCAATGTTTAGTTTGCACTAGAGGAGAGCAGTTTTAAAACTCTCAATTTTGCCCCATCACTGTTCTTTGGTTCACACCACAGTGTGCATGGACAGGGCCGTATGTGGATGGATGTAAGGGAACATGTGTCCTGGGAGTGCAGCAAAGTGCGCCAGATGCTAATGGGTACACATCCAACCTATAGCTTGCTCTGTGTAAAACTCCCCCAAATACTTGTAGAGCAGATGACTCTTAAGCACCTGTTTATTTACAAATCCAATCCTTTGGATTAGCAGTCATAATGCTAATACAGCCACAGTTAGAAATTCCTCAAGGACTTCTTTCTGCTTTATCAGACCTATTTTTCCTTCCCTAAAACTTAAATACACTTAAAAACCTTCTCCAAAAAATGGTCTATTCCTCTAAATTTCAAAGTTTCCACTTTCATACCAAAGGAAAAAAAATTGTTTAGTTGATGGACTCAAATGTGTAGTGGGATATAAAATGTTAAATTTTCTACCTGAAGAAATGTAGAAATGACACATTTTTTGAAGATACATTTTACAGTTGTGCTTTAGCCATTGACAAAGTCTTCGAATCAATATTGGTAAAACTGGTAAATTGAGATATGCATGATTTCAAAGTTTCTGGATAAATGGGTCATTTTCTTGTAAAAAAAAAAAGTTATTGTTGGAGTTGTTTTTATGGAGATAAACCCCTATTTAAGGCTAAGGAGTTTCACCACTATTTAAAGCTAAGGAGCTTCAAGGTTAAACTTTTTGCTCCATACTACTACCCTGCAATATGACCTTTTAACTACCAAAATTGTTTTAAACTTACACATATATTTAATAAAACCTGATGGAAAATACACACAACTGAAATTCAAAGCCTGTTTTTCTTTTTTAATCTTTTCCTGTTTACAAGTAGAGTACTATAAAAATGTATTTTTTAAAAGTAATCCAATAAGTTTTTTTCAGTTTTCCTTTAGATATGATCTCTCATAACACTTGAATATAAACTTCCAGGATGCTAAAGCAGGGAGAAAAACCCCCACCTTTTCTAAAGCTATTTAATGTTCCTGACAGCAAGTGGTGCTGCTGCACATAGAATAAATGATGGTTAAAAAACAAAGAGAAAGAAGAAAATCTGTATTGAGAAATTACGGTTCTCTCTCTCAGGGAGAATGCATGTCTGAAACATAGTTATAGTGATATATATCTAGAATACCACTAGAATAGTGGTATGTACACTTCTATATCAAGTACTTAGAGTTATTAAGGAAACTCTGACTGGAAAAACAAAAATAAATTGACTTTTTTGTCTGAGTTACTTCAAAATATTAGGTTATCTGTCAATTATTGATCTGTCAATTATTAATGTTGATCTGTCAATTATTAATGTTTCTTATGTTAATCCATGATATATGCATAATCTTAAACAACTGGGAGATATTAATTAAAATCATTAGCTTACAGTTTCATGAGGCAGAAAACCTGCTTCAATGGTGAAAATATTATTATTATTACCTATTATTATTAATAATACATTAAAATACTTAGCTTGACTTTAGTTTTAATAGTTTAAAACTATTATTTGTACTTGGCTACTCATGGTTTTGTTTCTGGTACTTGCATAAGTGATTAATCAAGATCTGAAATAGCTCTGTCTTCTATTGTATGTTTACTTCTTTTGGATGTAGAGCATTGGATCAAGAATTAAATATGTGTGTGTGTATGTGTGTATACCTATATAAATCTCTATATAAATTGAGTTGTTCCGGGGAACAGTTTCAGCGACATCAAAACCATTCTCATACAAAAATGTTTCCTATAAATCATTCATGGTATTTTGGTGTCTTGGTATTCTATACATTGACATAGTAAAATATCAAGTTCCTACCTGAAACAATTGTTATTAGTCTGTTATTTGTATAGCTGAAAGGGAAGTACTTTTTTTTCCCTTAAAATACTGCCTGGTCAAACAAGAAAGTGCATGATGTCATTCCCAGTTATCTAAAAATGTCATTTCTTCACATTGACATGTATTTTGCTCTCTGTTGTTTCCTCACAATAGGTTTTGTTCCTTTTTTATCTCTCTTTTTCTTTTCTTTAAATCTACCAAAAATGGCAAAATATCTGGTCAATGGAACGTGAAGCACAAACAAAAGCTATGCCCCTTAAATTTTGGCACACTTTTCATAACCATGTGGTCTGCTGCGTAAGGCCATTATAATGAATTTTTTACCTCTGAAAGTTTGTACAGATGAAGTATTTCAAAAACAATGGAGAAAGAAATGTGATCAAGATTTCAATTTTTTTATGGAGACTTGATTCAGATCCATAAGGCACTAAAGAGTCAAATGGAAAATACAATAGTAAAATCTCAAGGGAGATTACATCCCAGTGAGGGGGGAATCTTCTTGTTTTCCATTGAACTGGACACTAGTTACCAGAGCAGCAGTCTGGAGAAACTGTACAGTACCAGCTTCCAAGACAGAGATCATAACCTTTATGTCACTTTGAAACTTATAAGGAGAAATGGAAAAAAGATTAATGTTTTTGAACTCTGCCCAGAGATACACAGAAAAATGTAACACGCAACCTAAGCAGAGGATACCAGACTAGGATTCATTTCTGTAAAGCCTGTTAATTAGCCTCTAGATCTGCCCCTCTCCACTGTTTCTTTGCATGCCCAAACAGTTTTTTGTTTGGAAGTTTTGAATTTTCCTTGTGTGGTGTAGAACAAGCATAGAGGAAGCTGTTAATGTTGAATAGTCCCAAACTTGAGCTTATGGGACCTTGTTCTGAGGATGTACTCACACATTTAGCCTGCCTGACCACAGTGTAGAACTCTCCTGCATTGTCATTCTACAACACTCCAAAAAAATGATGTATCCCCAACTGCTATCATTCCACTCTTCCTGATTTTCCCTTTTAAGATTGCTTTTATGAGTGTATGCTAGGCTAGCAGAGCAAGAGGTCAAAGAAAAACCTTCAGTTAAAGTCCTTTATCTTTTATTTATTCATCCCATAATAGCACAGAACTCTGTCTTTTCTTCAGTGTACCCTCGTGGGTTACAGTAAGAGGGACTAGTTTAAAGAGATGAATACATAAAAGAAAGAAAATATCAACAAATCAGACCAGTGAGAAAAAATACAAAGCTATATAGAATTTCTGCAAAGATTTGATGTATTGTTAATACTCTTGCATTTTCAGATGATTTTTAATACTATATTTTCAGAGAAGGATGAAATATCCCCGTTTGTCAAGATGCAAGGTTTTGAACAGAGAATATCTCCCAGGCATGTTTAGGTATGCTGGATGAATGAGCAGATAATCAAATGGCAGAAACATAACAACAGTATAAACAGAAATGACCAAAGTTAACTGCTGAGTCTTTTCATGAATAAATTACAGTCAGAGTGCTGGTTTTTACTGAGGAGGCAATCTCTAATCAGTTTTCAACATACCAGCTTATGCCTCATTTAATTTGCTCAATTCTGCATGTCTTCCTTTTGAGTTTGGACTATGAACCCCCCTACTAAGAAATAAATAATGAAACTGGGGTAATGACTAATGCTAATGTTCAGTCTTTATTCTTATTGAATTGTTGTTGTGATATGACTGTTTTTTCCAAGTACTTTTTTAGCAGTAAAAAATACAATTATTCTAGGTAAATAATGTTAGTAGTCATCTCCCTCTCTTTCTAAGATATTGCTGACATATTGCAAGATACGATTTCTCAAAAACTCTGTCCTGAGGCAGAAAGTGCCTCATTCAAAATTATTTTGACCATTGATGACTATGGTAGACCCTACCTATACTTTACTACAGAAAACTCCAAGGACTAACAATAGCTCAGGATAGTTTTGGCTTTCATGTATTGGAAACTTCTGCTTTTTCTCCAACCCATTCTCAAATGTTGAAGGAACAAATTTCCCTGGAATGAAACACAAGGAAACTTGATCATGACGCCTTCACTTGTTCCCATCAGATGAGTTAATAATTTCTCTGTTGTTAAGGGAGAAATAGCACAGTAGACAGCAGAAAACCAGAAAAGTTTCGATCACAGGGGAAACTCCCTTCTTATCCGAAGATATATGGAAACCCATAAATTTTGGCTATTCCTGCCATGAGCCTGAGGACTGAGCACAGAGGGTAGCATCAGACTGACAGCTTGTCACTAGTGGGGTTCCTCAGGGCTCCAACTTGAACCCAGTGCTCTTCAAGATCTTCATAAATGACTTGGATACAGGACTGGAAGGGATACTAAGCAAGTTTGCAGACAATACAAAACTTGGAGGAGCTGTTGACTCCCTCAAAGGTAGGGAGGTCCTGCAGAAAGACCCTGACAAATTAGAGGACTGAGCAATCACCAACCATATGAAGTTCAACAAAGGAAAATACTGGATTCTGCATCTGGGATGAAGCAACCCTGGATGTACATACAGACTGGGGAGTGAGAGGCTGGAAAGCAGTGCCATGGAAAGGGACCTAGGGGTACTGATTGACAGCAAGCTGAATATGAGTCAGCAGTGCCCTGGGGGGCATCAGGCACAGGCAAAGCATCACCAGCAGGTTGAGAGAGGGGATTGTCCTGTTCTGCTCTGCACTGGGGGGGCCTCACCTTGAACATTGTGTGCAGTTTTGGGCACCACATTATAAGAAAGATATTAAGCTCTTAGAGAGTGTCCAAAGGAGGGCAAGGAAGATGGTGAAGGGCCTTGAGAGGAAGTCATATGAGGAGCAGCTGAGGTCACGTGGTGTGTTCAGCCTGGAGAAGAGGAGACTAAGGGGGAGACCTCATTGCAGTTACAGCTTCCTTGTGAGGGGAAAAGGAGGGGCAGGCACTGATCTCTTTTCTGTGATGACCAGTGACAGGACCTGGTCATCACAGGAGGGAATGGCCTTAAGGTGTTTTAGAGGAGGTTTAGGTTAGATACCAGAAAAAGGTTCTTCACCCAGAGGGTGTTTGGGCACTGGAACATGCTCCCCAGGGAAGTGGTCACAGCACCGAGTCAGACCGAGTTCAAAAAGCATTTGGACTCTCAGGCACATGGTGCGACTCTTGGGGATGGTCCTGTGCAAGGTCAGGAGCTGGACTTGATGATCTTTGTGGTTCCCTTCCAACTCACCATATTCTGTGATTCTGTGATTTTGTGATTCTGTGGGCAAAAGAATTTACATAACCTTTCTTAAGTGATGCTTGGAAGAGATGAAGTATTGAATAAAGCCATTATTGTCATAGCAAGATCAACATAGAGTCATAGTGATAGATTGCAGCAGTTTACACGATAAAGGAGAGAGATAAAATGCAATTTAAACAAATTTTTTAAACTCACCTCTTAAGAAAAAGAGAAAAAGATGAGAGAAAGCCTATTACCCTAAATTGGAAGTAAAACTTGTTAATTAAAGGGAAAAGGAAATTGGGTATAAAATGGGAAAGACTAACATAAACTGAGCCAAACTTCAACATGAATAAGGTAAAATAATGTATTTTATTGTTGTTTTACCTTACTAAAAAACTGCTATCCAGAACAACACTGGGTATCTCTTGTGAAGATAGCTGTCCTAATGGCTTACAGGATTAAGACTTCTGAAATCTCTCCACTCTTATCTTTCTGAGTGGTATGAATTTTAACATAGATATTGCAAGCAGAATGACAATGTCTCCTCAGAAAATATTGAATTGTCAGTGGCTAACACTCTCTGATCTAAGGTAGCCACAAACTACGTATTTTAGTATAGTTTGGTTTAGTAATGAAATATATCTTAACCACAGATACATATCCAAAAAATCTGAGGATGAAGAGGGCACTTGATCATCTAAAATGAGCACCTGCACCCTACAGACTATGGAATTTCACTAAAAAATTTAAGAATAGGATTCATTTTTTTCTGGTGTAGGTAGTGTGGACTATATGATTTGCTCTGGAGATCTGAAGGAGTGAAGTATTCTGTGGTAAAGCTACCCCCACTATTTACCATTTACAGATTGATTTGAAAATTCAAATAGAGTCACTTTTTGATGACAGGTCAAAATAATAGTGTTTATTATTTTTGTTGGGGTTTTTGTTTGCTGACTTGTTTGTTTGTTTTTAGCATCTGGCACCCAAACAGGTCTATGAGAAGGTGTTGAGGACTCTCAGGGCTAGTCAGACAGCTGAAGGACGAGTTTCTTCAATAAAAGGTGAAGAAGTGTTATAGATCCGTTCTAACTACTATTATTTCTGTCTGACCTTATTTTGAGTTGTGCCTCATCTTTCTTTTCAATCTTTACATGTCATGGGGGTTTGCATAATTACAGGTACTTCTCAAATCACATTTTATATTGTACTAAAAGCTTGATGTTTCACCTAACACATAACTTAGTAGGGTAGGTACTATATGGTAGGTATAGTGTGATAACATCTGCATCAAAGTTCCCTGAAGAATATGTTTTGACAGACAAAAAATTCTTTTGGAAATATGGCTTTCATGAATTATTTTAAATAGTTCTTTTTAATTCATCCATTTCAGCATTGCTCTCTAAACTAACAATGGATTCCAATGAAAGTTCTTATAAGGTCACCTATTACACGAAATCAGTCCTAAACATCAAAGTCTTTGAAAAGTGTTGTAAGTGTACAATCCTGTGCAACGAATTCCAGCTCTGCCTTGTTTTATATTCCTGTCTGAACCAATTACTTGGTGTAAAAGGTCATCAGCAAAAGAAGCCTTTACTTGTGATTTTTGTCGTGTTTGCTTTATTTTTTATATATAAATAGGAAAGCTGAGAGGGAAAACCATACTTCACATCTCCATCTCATTTATAAAACTTAATGTTGTTTATTTTTGTCTTTGCAACTGCAATTTAACTTGAACAACAATCATATAAATGCTCCTGAGAATCTTTTTTTGCTCCAGAACATAATAGCATTATCAAATATTTTGATTTAATTTTATCTAAGTAGTTTTTAATCTATAATTTACTTGCTTAATACTTGCCCAGAACTTGATACAGCTTTCTGGGAAAAAAATCTCATGCAGATGATAAAACAGTTATGCTTTGCTTACATAAAATGCAGAAGTAAAATTACCACCATTAACACTAGTAATAAAGAAAAGATATAGGACTTTTGAGATGCATATACATATGCTCACTCTAACTGATTTTTTACCTCATTCCCAAAGAGACAGAATGATGGTTCTGTAAACCTCATCTCTTGGTTTCCTGTCCTGCCACAGTCAATTGCAAGATTTTGGCCTGTGGTGTACTACCATAACCTTATTTCTCTGAAATAAAAAATAAAATAATAACAAAAAGGTGATGCTGTGCAACGCTTAACAAGTATTCCTGCCTTTTCAGCTTCAGTTCTGTTTTGTATTCCTACTCATATCACATAAGTCCCTGTCAGACAATTGGCCTGACACAAGGCTATTGGGGAGGGCACTAAACAGGGAGGAGAAGAAGCTGAACACTACCTCAGGCACACCAAAGCTGTCCTTGAATAGGATGCAGACAAGTTTGGTCTATGCCCACAACATTCATAAATATCAGCTCAAGAGAATTGAACATCATGGTGTAGAAAAAAGCTAATTTATGGGTTTTTTTCTTCCTTGGAGGTCTGTAGCTGTGGATAAATTTTGTGTAAGGCAGACTAGTTTTGCAGATGATTATATTCAGAGTAAAACTCTCTGAAGCATTTCTATAATAGCTTTACTTTGTAAAATGTGGAATCTTTTCAGCAGAATATGCAGTTCTGCAGTATAAAGATTTTATTGCTGTGGGTTTGGTATGAACTGTGTAACTCACAACTTCACTATTCGTGCTGAATTTACTGACTTCTTTATGTACATAGCCTAGGCAATGTTTGGGGTTGAAAGATGCCTTAAAACAAATGCTTTGAATTTTGCTTGATCATATAAATCACAAAGGTAGCCAGTAAAGCAGAAGAGTTACTGAAGATTTGCCTTTTGCTGGGTTCTGACCGGTGCAGAACTGCTTCATGACAAATAACTTGGAATAAAGGGTTCAGTTTCAAATAGAAAAAAACCCAACAAACCAACAATAAGAAAAAAATCAAAGGGAGATTGTTCAGAAGAGATGAAAGAGGCTGTTTTTATGATGTATCCCATGTATCTGGCAACTGTATATAAATCTCTCTCTGTATGTACTTTTTAGACAAGTAGAGTAAATATTTGTCTCCTACTTGCAGTCATATTGGTTTATACATACTTTTTTTATTATTTTTAATATAGGCAGGTGTAGGAGGCATGAGGTTTTCAGATATGAAATATTATGTACATGGGATCCATGCCCTTTTGGCCAGCAACTGGAGACTGGAAAGGTGGTGCAGGGCATTGGAAATGGCATGATGTACAGCTGAGGCAACTGGAAGTGAAATATGTATCTCCACTGACAACAATTTGAGATTAGGCAGCTAGTTCACATGTTAAAATACTTCAAGGTTAAGCAGGACGTTTCAGCAACATCACAACTTGAACTTAGGGTTGCATTACATTCTGAAATTAATAGAGTCTTTGTAGTGGGAATGCTCAGTGCTCATACACTCAAGGTTATGATTAACCACTGTATTACCACAACACTCTCAGCAGCTGCATTTTATCTGGGACATTATATGGAATATCCTTTTTTTTTGTTTTGTGTTGTGATCTTGAAGGATATGCAGACACAAACACCAAAGACACATAGACACTTCTTCTTGTACTCACATATGTCAGTAAAAAGGATGATGCAGCATTTAAAATGTTGACTTCTTGGGGTCTGACCTAAAACCATGATTAAGAGTTTGGACTGTATTTTACACAGAAAATTTAATTCAAGCTTATGCAAAGAACTGCATTGTAAAACTGTTGCTTTAAAAGTTAATTGTTAACTTAGTAAAGTTGGAATGCCAATAACAAATTCAGAAATGCTCACTGAGGCTGCAGTCTTTCTAAGCTTAGAAAATTTAACATATATTTCTCTCTGTGAAGTGTGGAATATATACAGTGCTATTTTTTCTTTTTTCACATAGATTTGGAATAGACAACAGTGAAGCAGAACACAAGAATTTTTGTCATTCCTCTTGTCTGCTCCTCAGTTATTAAACCTAACCATGGAAAATACCTAACAGTACAACTTGACTGTTGTCAATATGATAATGGGATGAAGCATAACTCCACAAAAATGGATCTAAACTCTTATCTTGGAACATGGAATTGGACTCACACAGTTCTCTTTCTTATAATTTGAAACATGAAATGGTATCCATATTATTCCTATAGAAATATATCTCAAAGGAGCTATTCCCAGCCACTTTGTGTTTTTCTCACCCCATGTATGGTTTTGCCCTATTTTATTTCATACTGTTCAGATATCAAAATTAATAATTATGTCATGGAATTCTCTACTGTGATGTCACTGTAGAGTTTCACAACTTCATAGCCATTTACTAAAGTTATTTTCACAATGAATAAATAGAGGTAGAATTAATGAATAATAAACGCTCAAAAATATTAGCAGCAAATCTGTTCACTAAGCTTAAATGTCTAGGTTCTGAATTTTAGATGATTCTTTTGGCATTTTCCCTTCCAAAAGTACTGCTCTACTAAATGACAGTTGTTGCTCCTAAGCATTCAGCATGCTTGTTAATTTGTTCCTCAGTTCTTGCTGGTATTCAGAGCATGGGAAATACACAGTTAGCATACATCTGAGAAAATGTTCGTTTACATGACTTGCCTGACATCACAGAGACAGACCTGAACTGAAATCACCAGAGTGCTGATCATCAGCATTATCTGGGCAAAGATCCTTTTTTTCTTCTACCACTTCAGCTCATTTACTGCACAAAATCCAACTTCTGCAGTGATTGATGCAAACATCCTAGCTTATTTCACACTCCAGTTTGGTTTTGTAGTAACTAGTTTGTGGACTTAAAGAGGAACAATCTGTGTAAAAATATCAAGTGACAAGGTAATTAAAGACTGTAATTAAAGTGTGCATACAAAAGATGTTAAATTAGATTGTCAGCATTTGTTACCAGTATGGATGGGTTTAAACTAGTGTATGCTTTCCTATTGACTACTTGGATGCCATCAAATGTCATGGAACAGAAAATTACAAGCTGTATTGTTAAAGTTTGGCCAAATTACAATAAGCTGCAATGTATTATGCTGAATTAGGCGCCACAACCGCCATTTAGAACACAAGGGATTCTCCAAAAACACAAAAATAAAAGGTTTTTTTCCCCCTCAAATAGAATCTGACTCTCTACGTCTACTATTCTCTGGTTTACATCTGGGAAGTTGTTTCATCTCACTCACTACCTGGGGAAACCACTATTCACTTTTCATTTGGATGTTGTCCTCTATGGTGTCTGTTTTTATCTAACATTCTTTTTCCCTTCATCAATTCTTTGAAATTTTTCATGAGCATGTTGTTCAGGGATCTCAGGTGAAAAGTTCCCATGGTGGTGTGTATCTTAAGGAAGGAACACACGGGATGAGTGAATTGATGCTATTTTAGGACTCAGAAGTTTTGATTCTCTTTAGAATTTATTTTTTTTAATAGAAAATAAGATTTTGGACTTCTAAAGTGCTTGCAGATATTCTATAAAGAAATTTCATGGCAAACATTTTTTGAAATATAGCTAAATTACTCAAACATGCATGTGGCATTATTCAAATGTACATGCTAAAGAAAAGAAACATCTTCCCTAAGGTGCACTATCTCAGATTAAAAAAGGTGAAAGATTAAATAGTTGTATCTGGAGATATATGTGCATACATGTATGTATTTAATTGAAATGCTATTGTGTTGATATTCATAAGTATGTAAGAATATTAAAGAATATATCTGACTTAAAAGCCACCCGGATAGGTCAGTATAGCTATCATACATTTTATTGCCAAATGTTTATGATGATACTGTGGGGGCATCTGCATTTGATTAGTCCAAGATTAATTATTTCATTGTTGTACTTCCTGCCTATACAGGTCCACATATTTCTTTTTGTTTGTTTTCTGTTATTCTATATTGTGTATCTTTTCTTCTTCCTTTAATTGAGAATCTAAAAGTAAGTTCTGTTGACTTAATCAAACTATACTTTTACTACAACTATATATGAAATACAGTTAATTAACTGAAAGTTTTGAAAGCAAAAGAAATTACCATCATTGCGGATAGTGCAGACTAAGGAAAATCATTATACATCTTTAAGTATTTAATATGCTTTGATGGAAACACAAGGAAGTCCTGCAGAAAGGCAGGGTTTTTCTCTGCTCTTGCTTTAGAGTTTCAAGTTTGAATCTTGTTGACCTTTTCCACTTCCATAATTTTGGTAATTTTAGCTAAGGCCTATGATTTTTAATCACTCCTGGGGTGGTCAGAAATAAAGAATAACTTTTTAGAGGTTTTATATTTTTAAATTTTGTTTGACAGTGCTTTTTTCCACTACACTCCAAAAAACAATATGTTCTATAATAGTCATTATATGTTGTCAAGCAGGTAAATTTTTAAGAGGGCAGGTGGTGGTTTCCTGAAATATAACAGTAAAAAACTGAGTAAAAGTGACCCAAAGATAGTAGAAGAACTCTTAATTGATCAGTCATTGCTAAGCATGACTGCTATCCCTTTAAGGGGAGTTATGTTTTTCTTGAAAAAAGTAGCAGAAAAATGCTAGATCCGTCTCTTTGTGTTATTAGCATTTTCTCCATCTCTCTACCTCTTTCTGTCTCTCTCCGTGTCTCTCCTTCCTGCCCCACTCTGCCCCCATCCCAATATAAAAGAGGGGCTTTTTGTTTATTTGAGTGTATATAAAGACAATGGGGGAGGGAGGAGAAAGCAGAGTCCAATAGTGTATACAGAACAGTGGGTTTCCCAGTAGTTTGCTAACTCAGTCACTGCTAGCTATTGATATTCCTATGCTACCTGGTGGAGCATGAACAGAAAGGTATGCTCTCTGTGAGCAAGTTTACAGAAAAGCCCTAAGTAATAGCTCTTCATCAGCACAAAAAAACTTAATCGAGTTTCCCTACAACAGAGTTTATTGGCCCAAATGGAGCTTCTTGACCTGCCTTTTAAAGTATTGTGTTATAGGTGCCAAATTTCATCAATAACCTGAATATACTTTCAGTTCCCCTGGTAAGACTCTCAGATTTAGATGATTAGTTCTTGCAAAACTTGCCTTAAGACTAATTACATTGTTTCTATAAGAATTTCTATGCATTGAAAAACCTTTCCATAAATTAAACTAGATGGAGACTTACCATCAAGTTAGGATAATGTGAGACTTCGAAATGTTTTCTGTTTGCTTTTCCCTTTAAAGGAGGAGACCTGAAAAGAGAAGCCTGCACTCAGAAATGCTGAGTGGAATATGAACTTCCTTTTGTCTAATAGTTTCTTGGGTTCCTAAGATGATTTATAACGCAATAAGTATTTTAAAAATCAAGAAGTAAGTTTGCAGTTTTAAGAAATACAGTGCATTAGGGGATTTTTTTTTGAGGCCAATGGACTAAATATAACATCAATGCATTCAAGTTTTATTGGCAAGGAGTCATCCAGTTCAGTGAGAGATGCACAATTAAATTAAGCTATTTAGCTTCTGAGACTGATTATTTGTAAAGTTGTGCTCAGAATTGCTTTGGAGGAAGAAGATATAAGAAGCAACTAGAAAGCGTAGAAGGAAACTAGAAACTTGGTAGATTCTTGAGCAACAAGAAATTCAAGTTAAACAGAAGTTTGCTGCTCTGCCTAAGAGATGATAAAAATGAGAGAAAACACCAACAGAAGGGTGAGAAGGTTGATTAAAAAGAAGACTGAACCACAAGAACGTGATCAGCAGTAGGGTTCAAGACGAGCTAAAAGTTGTATGTACCTTAATAGTATGGCTGATGACATCCTCATTATGTGATATCCTTATACACCAAATAAAAGAGTAGCACCTTTTATAGCATTTTATAATTTCATTCTTAAGACTATAACCAAGTATGAACTCAATATCACCATCTTGTAGAATAAGAAAATTGGGTTGTACTGAAAGCAAAGAGTACCTCCATTATTTATGTAACAAGATGGGATTTTGAGGATGAGTTTAATAATCCTCACCACTGCCAAAATTATTTTCCATTTCTAAAAGCATACAGTGAAAAATTAAGCAATTTCATATTACCTGAAAAAAGGCATCATTGAGTGTTTCATCCATGAAGGGTGATGGCATATCTTTCATTTAGGTAAAAATAAAATTTTCATACCTCATCAATCTTTCACATTTTAGAAGGAAACATACTATAGCAGCCAACCTTCACAGCTGAGGTTACTCCACCCAGCATGTCTGACACCAGAATTTAAAGTCTGTGTAGCAGACAGTCTTTATAAATATCCTTCTTCACCAAGACAGAGCAATCTTATTCACAATTTAGTAGCTCTCTGATATTTCCTAGGCATATTTTGCAGGGTGGGACACTCAGATGCAATAATCTGAGATATCCTCAGTTTACAAGTCATATAAACTCTTGGTATGGAAATAAAAAATTATACAAGATTCAAAAAGCAGTATTTAGGTTTTGACACTTTGATTTGTGCAGCTCTCTGGTTGTGCACAAGGGTGAAAGTGGAGGTTCGGATCAAATGGTCATTGGGATAAAAATTTGCTCTATATAGCCAGAAGATTCTCCATTACACATAACATAGAGAAAGAAATCTATGCTCTTTCTCCTTCTTTCCCCCATAGAAAGAAGTCTGGGAAAGGAAGAAGTGCACAAACGTATTAAAGAGTAATAAAATCCTGGATTCCTCCTTCTGATACGTATATACATTTAAACAGATACTATGAATACAGCTAAAATATAAAACCCTGTTTCATTGGTGAGTATCACAGTCTCTATATACAAATACAGTCTTAAACAAAGCTGCAATCACACAATGTTTAAAATCATCTTAATCATAATCAGTATAGGATTTTTCTTTTCCTCCTGTTTTACTATTTTTAAAATTTTAATAACCCTTACTAGCTTGCTATAAAAAGTCACTGCAGTTTAGCCATTAGAAGCCATGTTCCATTCTGTGCTAATGAGGATACAGCATTTCTGAAAATCAGCCTTTTAACAGTATTCTACAATTGCTAAAGGCTCTACTACGTGACTGTTAGTAGTTGTTGTAATACTATTGGTTGCTCATTATTTTCCTTTTGATAACAGTATCAACATATTTCTCTGATCATTTGACCATATCCCTGCATTTCAGTCTGACTGAATGATACATGATATTTCATTGTATTTTCTGATTGATTCATCCATGAGGATCCAACCACTTATCAGGTATACTGAATAACAATAACAACAACAACAACAACAACAACAACAACAATAATAATAATAATAATGAAATTTTGAAAGGTATTCACTCTTTTGAACAGCCTACCAAGTCCTTTTCCTCTACAGGATGACTTCTGTGAATCTAAACTGGTAACTGCTTTTGTTTTTATCCAGTTTAATTTTTTATTCCTTTTGTATTAATTTTTCAGATTAAAAAAATTCCAAGCTATAATTTAAGTAGCATACTGGTTTTCTTTTGAAATTATTTTTTTAAAAACTTTTTATTTCAGACTTAATTGTAAGAATCCTTTATTTTTAATCTTCATTTTATGTGAGATTTAGAAAATTTGTCTCTCTGGTCTCTCACAATAAGTAACAAGGAGAGAAGATATATGAAAAAATATATATTTACATGGAGGGTATATATTTATAGAGAGTGTTTTGTGAGCAGATCAAGTCTTCTTTAGCAACAACTATAACACAAATTTCAAAACAGTGACTTGGGATATTTAAATGCAGATTCATCAGCACTAGCTCAGGTGTGGCTTTATTCAAGTCAGACTCTCAAGTCCCACAGTGAACTTAGATTGATAGCAGATGGCATCTGCATTTGTGTTTGCCTAGATTGCAGCAAGAACAGCCTTATGTCATCCTACAAAATGTGCTAGATATGCTTTCCTCTATACACTGTGAGAGAAGATGTTTTCAATGCTCTAAGAAGTATTGAAAATTTGCTAATGTCATGTATAATCTCTGGGGTGTTGTAAACAATTCATACAAATACTTTTATGAAATACATTTATATTGCTACTGTAAGATACGCTATTGAGTCTGGAAAAAATTTCTTTTTCTGCATTTGCAATGGTTTCAGCAGCTCCAATATCAAGAGTGAATTAAGAATTGAGCAGCAGAAAATGAGCAAGTGTTTGTCTCTACACTGTGCAACTGGCTGACTCAGATGAAGGTGAAAATAGAGATCACTTCAGCTGAATTAGCTGCAAATGGAAAATTGATCACTGGATTCTAAAATTCAATAAATCATAGTCATTGTATTAATTTAGCCTGTATGGCTATAAAGTCACACAAAAATGCGTTACTAGCACCTGAATATTATGTATGTGATCAGCTTTCCAGCTCTAAGCACTACTTAAAATGTTGCTTTACTCTTTGGAAAGAAGTTGGTGACATTTTTTGTTGCCTTTTTTTCTGAATTTGTGAGACTTGGTAAGTTTGAAATATGTAATTTCTGGATTTTACACCTGAAGATGGAGGCTACCAAGCCAGTGGAAAGTATTTCAAGGTGGCTCTAGATGGTTTGAGAAAATCATTATTTAAGTATTATTTAAATATTATTTTAAAAAAATCTATGGCAAAAAGTTTGAGGTTTAGTATATAACTTCTGACTTTAGAAGAGTTTGCATGCTGCCCTCCTTATCTGGTTCAAAATTGCTCTGTTGACTTCTCACATTCTCCTTAATGAAAAAAAGCTGTGAGACTCTACCCTTTCGTAGCTGAACAACTGAAAATATATCTCAACATACACTAAGATACTTTAATCATCTTTGATCTCTCCACCCCTTTCCCCCCTTCCATTTTCAATGCTTTTTCTTAGTTCATGGGGGTTTATTTGCAAAATGTGTTTCACTTAAATTAATCGCGTATTGTTTTATTAAAAGTTTAAAAAGACTATACAGAAGAATATTAGGTTGAAAAAATAAGATGGAGCTGAAAGTATGGGGAGTTAAATGTGACGTATTTGAACCATAGGGGTCAAGTCATAAGAAAGAAAATAGTTGAAATATCTTGTAGTCCTCTTACAAAAAGCAAATTCTTAAACCACTGAAATGTATCTGTTGGAATTTGTTGTTTTATTCTGATGAAATCCAAGTGTTCAAGTGAAATCAATATAGGCAGCATTTTATACATAGAATTATAAAACCACAGAATTATTTACATAACATATAATAAAATATATCTGTTTTTTATATATGTTGTTAATTATTAATATATTTATATGAATGAGTGGGATGACAAATTGGATAGATGTTGATTTCTAATATTGTACTTTCAGCAAAGAATTTGGAAAAGGAAATGAATTAAGTGGGCCTGATGTGATTCTCAGTGCAATTTCTATCATCATTTTATCATGGAATTTAACATTTAATCCCAGAATGTGAGATGTTGGAATTATCACAACCTGCTTATCTAATCTGTGAGAGGAGGTACTTTTAGAGAGCACGCATTCCTTTCCAGTGCAATATGTGTGAATACTTTTAATACCTTAAAATGTCTTCACAACAATGAACATCTTTTATATTCACAGTCCAAATGCACTAGATAAATCTATTGTGTTATTAGATTGGTGTGTACATATTCCTTTTGGCCTTTACTTTTTCTGCATCTGACCATATTTATTTTATTTCAAATTTTAAGCTGATCCTATTGCTTTAATGTATTAGGACCTTTGAGGATGAAAATGGTATCAAACTCGTGCAACAACTATTTTGAGGGGGAATTTGCCAGAGGATTGCCAGCTCCCAGTTTGGAAGCTATAAAATTGTGGTGAATTAAGAAAAATCCATTCCTTTTATCAAAACCTGCTAGTTTTGAAGAAGAACATTGTTTTAAAGAAGTGTTTGGGTATTAAAATACCTTAAAAATTTGTATTAGGATCATGGAAGAAATACAAATGAGTAGACTAGTCAAAACTAGTGATACAATGATATGGATTGTATCAAATGGAGATTTTCATATTAGACAAATAATTTTAAATATGTGATCTCTTTTAAAAAGAAATATAAAGATTTCTGCCTACAATATACATATACACTGTAGTAAAGTTTGGGGTTTTTTTAATTTGAGTTTGTTTGAAAGTTGCTATCACTGAATAGTAAAAGTATTCACAGATATAATTATGTCTCAACGTCAACCAACTAATATTATCATCACAGAATCATAGAATTGTTAAGATTAGCAAGTCCAACTGCCACCTAGCGCTACAACCATGTTCACTATTAAACCGAGTGCATATCGGCAAGTTGTTTGAACCCTTCCAGAGATGGTGACTCCATCACTTCCCAGGGCAAGTTGTTCCAATGTTTTACAACCCTTTCTGTGAAATTTTTTTTCTTAATATCTTATCTAAACCTCTCTTGGTGCAACGTGAGGCCATTATTTCACTGCATAGAGGATGGCTGAAATAAAGGTAGATATTACTTTCCATTTGGTCTTTAATTTTCCTCTGTTTGTTTATGTAGCTGTATTGAACTGTCTTGGTGATCAGAGAGGCAAAGAGCTCCAGTTTTATTTTCTGATAATCAACCAATTTTAGTACTATATTGGACTGAAAATATTTTGCTCTTTCTCACGTGATTTATAAATTTGGCTTTCTATGAGAAGAAAGATTTACGTGATCTTTTTAAATTGAAATATTTTGGACTCCAATTTAAGAGAATATTTGAGAAAGAAATATTGAAAAAACATAGTTTCAGATAAGATATGTTTTCCACTTGCTCTCTGGCCAAAGTCAACTCAGGAGGATGTGGAGTTTGTGTTTCTAGAACAAAAATACTTGATTTCTGAGTGTAGTTTTTTCTATTCTTGTTGAGTTTGTTGAATTTGCTAACCTGTTGTAGCCAACACAGTGGAAAACAATATTAGGACAGGTTTTCATGTCTTTACATGGATGTGGTGGTTTGAACCACCACAAAAATAAAAATCCAATCTCCAAACTTCCCCTACCTTCCCACAGTTTTACCTCAACACTGAAGAGAAACTTTCAGACAGGCACACCTCTATAGGGGGACAGGAAAATATATACAAGGTTTATTCTACACAATAAAATACTGTACAAGCTAAAAGCAACTATATATATACAATATTACACACTTCTATCAATCCCTCTAAGCCTCTCCCTTAATTCAACCCAGGAAAAGCCTTCGAGCTGATAGGTAAGCAGTCTTTCTCTCATGGGAGTGTTCAGGGAAAAGGGTTTCCTCTGATTTACTCCCCCACCAACCTCCAACTCTTTACTGAAATCTCTTCTTCCTTACAAAGCCCAAGAAAACAGTTTGAGTCTGTGCTCTCGGTTCCATGCCAATCTCTGCTGTGTGATTCTCTCTCTCTCTCTCTCCCTCGGTTCCATAGCTGCTGTAGTTCAGTTCAGCTTATCACATGCACGCGTCCTGGAATTTCATTCCTCCTCCGAGTCAGTTTTCGGCTGCCCCCAGTCAAACCTTGGCAGGGTACCCCCCGAACCTCTCTCTGGCCTGTCTCCAATTTCCCCTGGGGTTTTCTCCCTGGCACCGGGCTGCATTCAGCCCGCCCTCTTTTGGTTCAACTTAAAAGACTGAACCTTAAAATCCACCCACCCATCTACGAGGGGGGGAAAAAGACTCCCCATTCAGCTTTCGTTCTAGGCGTTCGGTCCACTTATAACCATCCCAAGCTGCCTGCAGCTTAGCTGAAAAAAAGGGGGCGGGGACAGAGGGCTTGGCTAAAGGCCTACTGCTCTCTCTCCCTCTTATCAGCTGTTTGTGAGTCTCTTCCCTCGCAAACACACACTCACTCCTACATGTTACTTCCAACCCCAGCTTGGCCAAAACCAGGGCCGCGGGGCACAGGACCCCTGAGCTGGGGGCCCCATCCTCCCTCTTGGCTTCTCTCTCTCTCACACACCACAGACAGACACAGCAGCAGAATCTGCCAACAACTTCCAGCGGTTGTGTATATCTGATTTTTCACAGGAGCGAACAAAACGAGCTGTGATTGGTCCTTCAGGAGAGACTGCCCTGGGACGCAATCATGTCTAGGCCCCCAGCTCCCGGGGGCAATATCAAACCAAGACAATGGACTATGGCACATATAGGTTAAACAGAAAGATTAGCTGCTGTGCATTTTATGCTGCACTTATTTTCTTTCTTCAATCCATTCCTTTCTTGTTAGTAGAAAAAGCAAAATATATGCCAACAGTATTTTAAAGTCATGGAGAGCCAGTACTGTCATTAAGAAGTTCTATTTCCTTTTTTTCAAATAGGGGATTCATCAGTGTTGTCTTTTTATATTGATCACTTTTTCTTTAATATCTCTGTTTGTAGTTGCTACAAAGACTTGTCTATTTACTTTTCTTTTCTTTGTCTCTTTTTTTTGACTGGCAAGATTTCAATTGCTGCTGTTCCCTAACTTTTGTTCTTACCTTCTATTTTAGGATGAAAGACCAAATGATTAAAGAAAATTATTTTCCTGCGTGAAATGAAGACAAAAAATGCACAACCTTATTGAAAGCTGTTCTCCATATTCACAGGTTTTGGAGAAGTCTATAAGCAACAGAAATGTAAGGAATTACTTTTTGACAAATAAAAATATATAGAAGATTTATAAAAGTTCCAGTCTACTTTTATCTTTTGTTGTTACCCAGAGTTTTAATTCTTCTCATTTGTGAAACAGTTTCTATCTTAGTCTTTAAAACAGACTTTAAGATAATTTTTACAAATAACTGCTTCAGATCGTGCCTTTTCACTGTCATTCCTTAGAATTATTCCAACTATACTTTTTTTCCCGAAAGTGAAGCAAAACACCATTCTGCTGTATTTACTTTCTGGGCCACATTTCTGTCTGCAGCTGTGGGGAGATGCTGTACTATCTAGTTCTCAGGATGACAACTAGAGTATCCCTATCATTATTCCAGCGAGTTTAACTCACAGTTCTTTCCACCATGCAGAGTCCCCTACCCAAAGGTGCACAGCATACTCTAAGGTTGAATAAAAATATGTCCTGGTTGCAGTTGACAAATAGTGTTGGTTAGACACTATTTTGAATCACAGAATCAACCGAGTTGGAAAAGACCTCTGAGATCATCAAGTCCAACACTTGATCCAACACTGTTGTGGTTGCTAGACCATGACACTAAGTGCCACATCCAGTCTTATCTTAAAAACCTCCAGGGACAGTGAATCCACCACCTCCATGGGCAGCCCATTCCAATGACTGATTAATCTCTCTGTAAAAATTTTTTTCCTGATATCCAACCTAAACCTCCTCTGGCACAGCTAAAGACCATGCCCTCTTGTCCTACTGCTGGTTGCCTGGGAGAAGACACAGACGCCCACCCGGCTACAACCTCCTTTCAAGGAGTTGTACAGAGTGATGAGGTCTCCCCTGAGACTCCTCTTTTCCAGGCTGAACAACCCCAACTCCCTCAACCTCTCCTCGTAGGACTTGTGATCGAGTCCCTGCACCAGCCTTGTTGCTCTTCTCTGGACCTACTCCAGCACCTCAATATCCTTCCTGAACTGAGGGGCCCAGAACTGGACACAGCACTTCAGGTGTGGCCTCACCAGCGCTGAGTACAGGGGAAGAATCACTTCCCTGTTTCTGCTGACCACACTGTTCCTGATCCAGGCCAGGATGCCACTGGCCTTCTTGGCCACCTGGGCACACTGCTGGCTCCTGTTCAGCTTCTGTCAATCCAAACTCCCAGGTCCCTTTCTGTCTGGCTGCTCTCCAGCCACTCTTGTCCCCAGCCTGTAGCGCTGCATGGGGTTGTTGTGGCCAAAGTGCAGGACTTGGCAAGTGGCCTTGTTGAACCTCATCCCATTGGATTCGTCCCACTTATCCAGTTTATCCAGGTCCCTTTGCAGAGCCCTCCCACCCTCCAGCAGATTGACATTCCCCCCCCAACTTCGTGTCATCTGCAAATTTGCTAATGGTATACTCAATCCCCTCATCCAGATCATCAATAAAGACATTAAACAGAACTGGGCCCAACACTGATCCCTGGGGGACACCACTAGTGACCGGCTGCCAACTGGATGCAGCTCCGTTCACCACCACTCTCTGGACCTGGCCCTCTAGCCAGTTCTTAACCCAGCACAGAATGCCCCTGGGCTGCCAGCTTTTCCAGGAGAATGCTGTGGGGGATGGTGTCAAAGACTTTGCTGAAGCCCAGATAGACCACATCCACAGCCTTCCCCTCATCCACCAGGCAGGTCACCTGATCATAAAAGGAGATCAGGTTGCCTAGACAGGACGTGCCCCTCCTAAACCTGTGCTGGCTGGGTCTGATCCCTTGTCCGTCCTGTAGGTGCTGTGTGATTGCACTTAGGTTGATCTGCTCCATAACCTTGCCAGGCACTGAGGTCAGGCTGATGGGCCTGTATTTTCTTGGATACTTCTTGTAGCCCTTTTTGTGGATCAGCATGACATTTGCCAACTTCCAATCATCTGGGACCTCCCAAGTGAACCAGGACTCTTGGTAAATGATGGGGAGCGGCTTGGCAAGCTCTTCCACCAGCTCCCTCATCACCCTGGAATGGATCCCATCTGGTCCCATAGACTCCTATATTCCTATAGGCTGTCTGCAGTCAGCTACTCAGCTTTCGAGCACAAGGGTTTAAGAGTGTGGAAGGAGGTGGAGTTCTTCTGTTGTATGTTGAAAGAGCTACTGGACTGTGTACATTCCCACATAAACCTGGATTTAATAGCATGGATAAGTTTTTCCTTTAGAGTGTTAATTTTTAATATTTTAATAAACTAACACTTAAATAGAAAATAGTTAATAAAGAACTGATGTAGAATTATTTTAGGCCAAGATCATATATACTTCTAATGTAATAAGAAGTTTTTGCTTAACTTGCTGAGAATTTTCTAACTTTTACATAAAGGATATAGCTTTTACAAGTAAAGATGGACTGGGAAAAGAACATAACTTCTGCAAGTAGATAGGATGTATCTCTTCAACTGACAAGTAACCAATCAGCATTTGACATTCAAGGTTGGGAAGTAATTCATCCAAGACAAAAAGCGTACATCATACAAAGGATTTTTATGGACTAGAAACAAACTTACATAGTCAGGAGATGTAGAAAGGCAGGATTTAACATGAATGTGTAAAAACCTTTAAAAATACAAGGGTTTTGCTTTTGTAATTCCATGGGAGGTATTTATGGAGGATTATCCCCAATGCTTCTCCAACACTGTCAATAAAAAAGAATGTTGCTCAACCTTGATCAACTTTGGTGTTGAGTGAGCTTTTTAAATCAGAGGCCATTTGATGTCATCTGATCTAAGTGCCTGAACACGTTTAATTTACTAATGTAGACATATTGTGACACTCGCTTTCTACCTGAGCTTTCTCATCATGCTACTGTCAAATTGTCTTCTGTTTTCAGAAATATTACATTATGGACTATAAAGAAGCCTATGTTAATACAAGAAGGGTCTTGGGAGTAAGAGGCATTTGGACAATGCCCTTAGGAGCTTTAATTTTTGGTCAACTGTGAATTGGTCAGGCAGTTAGTTGGAGGTTGTTGGAGGTTCCTTCCACCTGGAACTATCCTATCCTATCCTATCCTATCCTATCCTATCCTATCCTATCCTATCCTATCCTGTCCTATCCTATCCTATCCTATCCTATCCTATCCTATCCAATCCTATCCTATCCCATTCAGACTGTCTTCACACTTACCCTTTTTGGTGTTTCTAGTCAACTGCTGTCACTATTTAACTATTTACCAGTCTAGCTCCCATAAATCACAGGAGGGCCATAAATTTTATATTTTAAATGACAAGACATTTCTGATGAATTTCAAATATAGTGTGGGATTAAGGCATTTAATTTCCTATGAGTGCATCTCCAGGTATTCAGGATCTGTTTAATTGCCTGTCAGAATCCTTTGAAAATAAACAGCTCAAAGTTTTATGTAAGAATTTGGCTATGGGAAGAATGAATTAATTCATGTAGAATTCATTGAAGGAGTATTTATGACCCATGTGAATAAATATGTTTTTATTTTTTTTTTCCACTCTGAATGATCTCCATTTTTAACTAAAATTAAATATGAGATATATAATTAATGAAAATATCTTACCAGGATCTACATGTCAGGTGTAAGATATATATGTTCACTGAATGTACCAGTCAATTTGAATAGTTCGGTTCCTTGCGGAAATCTAATGCTATGTTCCATATTCCTCTCTGGGTTCTTCACTCTTTCCCTTTTTCTAAATTTTTTTTTTATTTTCTCCCTCTTTGAACATTTGTATATAATAGCAGTCCCTTTAGTTCTCTTAACACACATAGGCTTCTGCAGATCTCTTAAATGCCAGCATATTCATGTTCTTACAAAGGATAAAATGCAGGAAAATTGACTATGAATGTCATAACAACATTTCAATAATACTTTGAAGAGTATTTAGTCATGCAATCAGATAAAAATTAGTACACATGACAGGAAGAAAACATTCCTAGAGGTTTTAATATAAAAAAGTTATATTTGTACAGTAACTCCAGTTTCTCAGTTGTCATCCTTTATATTTAAACAAAGTATGATACTCTCTGTGGAAGTAAAGTCAAAGATGTTGTCCTACTGGTAGGGTTGTTGTATTGAACCTGTTTTATAAATAACAGAGATAAAATAGCTTTATTGCTAGTCAGAAAAGATTCACTTCTCATATTCCTAATCTTCAGAGGCATAACATACAAGAAAAGAGTTAGATCAGAGCAAAAGGTATTTTCCTTGGATTGACCTACTTTTGAGGAATATGTGGTAATACAACTGGAGTTTTAGATAATCTTGTCCCTCGGTATCAACTGTGGGACAGTTGCTGCTTGCTCTACTTTTATCAGGATTTTAATGAACAAATGCATGTCAGACAAAATTTGAGTGGCAAATTATGCATGAAAGTTTTTATTATTCTTTTAGAAACAACAAGTTTTGAACACCTAGAAGAAAAAAGTCTAGAAGGTGATGGCAGGTAGTTGACTTCAACGTTTTGAGAAAGACTTATTAAATAGAAGGTTAAACTGTTCAGGATCCATGGAATTGGATTAAGTTGCCACATCAGACTTTGTAGGTTGACTTCATCATCATGACCTCTTTTTGAATTGTTAACTCAGATATGTTTGTACAGGACGGTTATGTGTATTACTGGCACAGTCTTCAAATTGTGATCAGCTGTCAGGTTTAAGGTCTGGTCCATGAGTCTGTGAGAACCAAGCCTAAACTAAACAATCGCCTTTTCACACCAAGTTGGGAAGTTCTTTTCCAAGTAGTTCCCCAAATTTAGGAATGGATCTTTAAGGTCATACTATAAATCTAAACAGGAGAGAGTGATTTGACTGGTTGAGGCTTTTTTTTTCTTTTTTTCTTTTCCATGTTTAAACCTTTGTTACTGCTGTTTTGGTGGTCGGCAACCATGGGCTGAGGAATTTTCTATAGTTCTCTAAAATTTTCTTGAAGAAATAAGAAAAGAGAAAAAGTAAATGTTATTAGTAAAAATGGAGGAGTTCCATAAATTAAAATGCATTTCTCCATTATAATGTTTATCTCTCCCAAGTATTAGAAAATGGCTGTAGGCAATAGTGTTTTTTAGGTCAGTGTTTTTTTACAGTGGAATAACTGAAAAAGTCTAAGTATAGAAGTCAATTAACTTTAAGTGTAATATTCATGTATTGCCTGATGTTATCTCAACCAGTTGGATGATATGCTTTGGTCACAGAGGACAGTTCTCAGAAGCAGCAGTACAGGGCTGTGATAAATTGTCTTCTGCAGAAATTGACTGAAAATCCATGCCACTGAAATTAAAGCATGGTTGAGGGATTGATTTGTAGAATCATAGAACATCTTGAGCTGAAAGGGGTCCACAAAGATCATTGAAGTCCAATTGGGATTTCCCCAGTGTTGTGGAAAACCTTAAGAATATTCTATGTTCTAAAATCTGACTTCAGCAGCAGCATACAGCTCTGGGTACTCTGTGAATTAGATTTAGTTTAAGGGGTGAGGTGTGTAGGCTCTGGTGTAGCTGTGAATATATCCATTCATGATGCTAAGTCAAGCCTCTTATCAATAGTAAAGTTTTTATTTTGCAATGGCTGTCTATAAAAGGAGGTGAGAAGGTCTGAGTTGAACCTTTTATCATTCATAAGTAGCTATTTAGTATGTCTTTGGATTCCCCACTCCTAGGGGTTAGTTACAATAATGTGCATTGACTGTTGCAAATTTTCATCTTATCTTTTAAACAGGACAAAGTAGAGTTATTGATTTCTCTCAAGATATATTGTACCTTTAGAGCTTGCATTCTAATTGATCAGAAGTTCATGACATCAAAGTAAAAACTTAAAGTCAAATTTTGGAATAATAATCTAACATGAGCTATTAAGCCTACTGCATAAACACTGCATTTTTTCTATGCCATTTCTCTAATGTTGGTGTGATTTTTCAAATCCACTAAAATTCTAAGAGACAGCTTTAACCACAACAGGAATCTCTTCAGAACTCCTGAAAGAATCAAAACTAAAGTGCTTTACCTATTTTGCTAATATAATTCCTTCAATACTGTCTGTTTAAATGTATATATATTTGATAGATATATTCTTCTAGTTACAATAATTTTTATCAAAATATAGAAAAATGTTATTTATTAATTTCCTGACCTAATATGTAAATATTTTAAATAGTGTTCTAACTTTTGCATTTGAGAAATCAAAGTTTAAAAAGCTCTTCAGGTTTTTTGCTTGTGTAGGGCATATATTCACCATGGACTTCTGCTTTCTAGAGGTAGATTGTTGACTAGATAAATCAGTCTAAAAAAGCTTAGTTCAAAGGATTTGTTCTTGCTTTATCAAAGCTTTTTAAAGAGGTTACCTAGCTGTCTGCTCATGGTTCATTTACGCCCTTATCCAAATTTTTTCTCCACTTAGATCTGCTGACATAAAAGCTATGTAATGTTGCATAGACCTGCTCAACCAAAACAATAGATATCAGCACAGAACATTTGATTAGGTATTTTCTAAACTTGATAACTATAATTAAGTTTCTTGATACTTTTATTTTCTGAAGTACAGGGGGGAAAAAAAAACAAACAAAAAAACCCACCAAGCAAATAACCACTGACAATTTAGCAAAAACTATTCTGTATCTTGTAAATTGGCTTTTATCTTGGGAACTTAAGCAAGCATTTCACACTTGTCTTGTACTGAATCATATTAAAAAGAAAACAGTCCAATGGCCTTGCGAGTATATTGTATTTATTCACAATTGTGAAAAAAGAAAAAGTTTTGAACATGTGCATTTTAATTATTAACTTATTATTAAAAGCATTTTAAACTTAATTGTAAAACTTACAATTTCAGTTACCAGTTTCAGCCAATGAAACATTGCCCATCAAAGCAATATGGTTTTGGCACTTAAAAAATAGAGAAGAAATAGAGAAACATGAAATGAAGAAAACTACAATAATTATTCCTATAAATAAAGCTGAGGAGCAAATTATGTAGTCAACAAAACAAGATGGAGTAACACAAAACAATCAAATAAGAGTAAATAAAAATTCTTTCCTGTTTAGTTACTGTTAGGCACTGTGCAATAGTCAGTCTTGAGAAAGACATCAGTTAGTGATTTTATGAATTCATGTAGTGGGGAAGGGGGTACTCCATGTGTATCAACACTGCAGAAAGATTAAATAGCATTGAGTTATAGGGTGTTGGAGAAAATAAAAACAAAGGCAAGGCTGAATTAAATGCAAGTGGAGGAGCTGAATGTTGTGTTTCCAGCTATAAACTTCAGAAATAGTTTGAAGTAATACAAATCTGAGTTTCGCTCTCTACGAAGGATTTGTGTATTTTTCTATACATCTGTATTCTCTTCCATTTTATTTTATATTTCCATTTTCAAGCACCCATACAGACTTAAAGAAAGTAATACCTATAACCAAAGGAAAAGAGTGAGGTTTTACAATGTGGATCGCTTTTAAATCCATGTGTCTGTATTATACTTTCACATTGCAAAAGAATAAAAAAAATCTCTTTTATATTAAGTAGGAATACTTAAAACAAACAATCAAACAAAAAAACCCCTAAAACTATGTGCCATAAAAACTGAGCACTGACAATTTCAGACTAAGTAATTGTTTCAACAGCATTTTGCTTAGTACAGGCCTTGGTTTACTGCAGTAATTGAGATTAATCTGATTAATAAAGTGATTTCTGGCAGCAGAGGTTTGCTGTTTTCTTTTTTTTTTCTTCTTTTTTTTTTGTTCAGATTGAATTTGGAACAAGCTAATGTAGATTTCATTGGACTACTAATTTCAATATCTTTCCAAATTAAATTGTGAAGGAAATGATTTGATTTACTAGCTTGAAAGATGAGACATCATGTACAATTTGTATGTTTTAAGATAACAGCTTTATGGGTACACATAATTAAAATTATAAAGGTTTTAATATTGATGTGTAGAGAGTATACAATGGAAGGAGATCAATGACATGCTTCTCTTTCAGTAGGTTCTATGAAAACTAGCTGAAGAAATACATAACCATAAACACTCAAATTAGAAAATTAAGCAAAGTAGTCACCATTAGGAAGTGGGTGAAACACAAAAGAAATTAAGAAATTGTTCTTAAGTTTCTGCTTTGAGTTCTGAAGGAGTAAACTGCTGAAGAAACAAGGCAAGACTTGTAATAAGAATTTGTATTCTCATAAAGCTGCTGAGTGCCAGCAGCTGTGAATGTTTTTGGTGACAAAGAGTTCATCATACACACACCTTTTTCATCCTGTACAACTGGCTTCAGTTCACAGATTCCTTCTAGTTTGCCTCACTTCCTGGTCCCTTTCATTCCTCAGAAGTCCTTCCAAAAGTCATTGGCTATCTCTGCAGAGGCTTATCCGCTGACTTTGGCTTGTGATTTTCTTTTACACTTTCTCTGTACTGGATTGTATATTTTTAAATGGTAGAATTTAAACATTTCCTGCTGTAGAAATCTTCTCATAAAAAGCAGGAAATGCTAGACAAAAGTCAACCATTGCAAACAGAACTTGGATAGAATAAAAGGATTGATACAAATCATTCACAGTTTCTGAAAAATTGATAGTTGGTATGATAATGTACTGATATATCACCCATGAGAAGAAACTTTCATAATTGAAATGTTCACCTGTGCATTCACCAACAAATACGAATAAAATACATTTTTTTTTCAATATAGTTTTTACGCAAGGACTAGAGAATTCACCCTCCCATCACCCGTACCAGTCCCTGTGGAAGGCACCTGTGGTAAAGAGGAAAAATTTCTTATTTGGAGGCAGCACCTATGAAAGACATTAGCTGAGGCAACAGCAGACGAGAATGTGCTCTGTTACATTGCAACCACACCGAAGCCAAAGCAACAACTGAACAAGACTATTATACACTGTTAATGCATGCATTGAATTCATTGTACCCCAGTTTTTTATCGAGTTTTATAATATTTTTCCCCTCACATTTATCCCCTATTTTCTCATTGGTTAAGATTTACTGCAATGCAGATGTTTCCCTCATTGGTCCTTGCTGATCCTATGTTCCCTCCTTCCTTCTCTGGTTGGTTGTAACCCCTGTCAGTCCCATTCTCCTCCCTTTTTTCCAGAACCTTCTCAATCTACCCTATAAATAGAGCTAGCCACTCCTAATAAATTGTGGTAGTAGCTGCTTGAAGCTACCACTCTGCTCAAACTCCTCCAGTTGTTGTATCTTCCTTCCCAGATTGACTGAGGTAAGTCCCTTTGAACAGGTCTATGAAATGAGCCTGACTTCATGAAGGCCTACAAAACTGGAGACTGTCATGGAGTCATAGCTGTCGCCTGCAGAAAATTCCATTAGAGTCATTTTTGTGCCATGCTTTGACTGAAGTGCCATGTCAAATTAGCCAGGGATGAGGGCATGGAACTTGCAGATTACACATTGTTATAATGTCTGTTATAATGCTAGTGAGGTCTAGCCATGCTGAGCCAGAGGTATGTTATAGCTAGATGATATGTATAGTCAATCAGCTGCTATATAGTGAGCAAGTGCATAGAAAAAGGCGGGCGAATGCTCTAGCTAGAGAGAGAAGCAGATTTTTATGTTACTCAGGTTTATTCACTTAACTATATATATGTCCAACAGGCTGTCCTGATTTCAGCTGGGGTAGGGTTCATTTTCTTCCTAGTAGCTGGTACAATGTTATGTTTTGGATTTAGGATGAGAATAACTCTGATAACTCACTGACGTTTTAGTTGTTGCTGGGCAGTTCTTACCCTAAGTCAGGGACTTTTCAGCTTCCTGCCCTCTGCCAGTGAGGAGCTGCAAAAAAGCTGTGAGGGAGTATGGCCAGGACAGTTGACCTGAACTGGCCAAAAGGATATTCCATACCATAGAACATCATGCCCAGTATATAAACTAGGGGGAGTTATCTGGGGAGCGCCCATAAATCTTCGTGGACTGGCTGGGTATCAGTCAGTGGGTGAAAAGCAATTGTATTGGGCATCACTTGTCTGTCTTGTGTTTTATTACCCTCTCTCTCTCTTATTTTCTTTAAAATTATTATTAGTAGTATTATTATTCAGTTATTAAACTTTCTTATCTCAATCTGCAAAATTTACCTTTTCTTTCTGATTCTCCTCCCCATGAGCTACTAAAAAGAAAATTGTTTGAGCTGATATCAAGACACAGGCTTAACTGATGCATGCCAGCACTGACATCTCAACTATGAAGAAATCAATATGACAGTGATGCTGTACTAGCACCCCATGATTTGGACAAAAATTGATTATTTGTTACTTTCCAGTTTTCCTGTCTAAAAGTATTTTGCCGAGTAACACTGTCCACAGAATACGAATTTGCAAGGTTTGGTGTGTGTATGGAGAAGCAAGCCTGGATTTAAGAGAAGGTAAAAACACAATAGAAACCTCCAAAAGCAAGTGTGCAGAAACTCAAGGTGAAAATTCCTAATTAATAAACAACATATATTCCCAACTTCTTGTCAAGGACTTTGGAGTGAAGATGATGAGGCAATGTAAGAAAGAAGTCCCATATAAATGCCTTAGATATGAATTGTTTGTGAACTGACTTCATACCACATTTTGTATGGAAAATTCTTCAATCAAAAAATGTATGTTTAAGCATACTGGGAGCTCATACGGCCTTTGTGAGTTTTACTTTTTCTGTCCTGAGCCCAGAGGTGATCAGTGATGAAGTCTAGTTGAAGACCAGTGACTAGTGGTACACCCCAGAGTCAGGGCTGAATTGAATTCTGTTTAACATCTTCATTAGTGATATGGATAATGGGTTAGAGTATACCCTCAGCAAGTGTGCAAAGGACAAAAACCAGTAGGAGTGTCTGATACACCAGAGGTCTGTGCTACTATCCAGATGGATTTTGACAGGCTGGAGAAAAGAGGCCAACAAGAACCTCAAGAAGTTCAAGAAGTATAGAGTCCTACACCATGCAACTGGTTCTGGAAGGCCCTGCTTGAAAAGGGAGGTTGGATCTCCAGAGGTCCCTTTGAACCTCAGCCTTTCTGTCCTGTGATCAATTTTACTTCTATTTATTTTTTTCTAGTTTATTTTTGTTACTTGCTGTTGATATTTAATGCCTGATAGAGAGGTCTTGAATCTATAAAGAAAAATACATTCATCTTAGATTTTCCTCCCAGCTCCAGCTCCTCTTGTTCTTCACTCCAGAAGATGAAAAATCTCCAAAGGACAGGAGAGAACATTAAGTGAAATACCTGGGCTTCTGGCAAGGAATTTTACCATTTTTATACAAGAATCTGTATCAGATGTTATCTACTCCCTGACAAAATATGGAAAGGCAGAACAATATCTGTGATGAAAATAATTATTAATAATTCTAATAATAAAAACCCCAAACCAACAACAACAAAAAACCCACCAGAAAAACTCGACAGCAAGGAAAAAAAAACCAAAACACCAACCCATACGTTGTGTGAAATTGCCAGGAGAACGTGAATGGATAAAATTCTGGGACTAAGAAATGAACTGTGTTTCTAAACATGTGTGAACTCTTTCAGGAGACTAACTGATGAGAGGAAAGCTCTCATTTTTTCTCCCAATTATTATTTTCCACACCTAAACTGACATAAAACTGAATAAGAAGATATCAGATTGAGAGAGATTACTGCGTTGACACAGAGCTCAGTATTCAGTTATGTAAGTATACAGTACAAGATAAAAAAACTTGGGGGTTTTCCTTTTTTTTTTTTTTTTTTTTTTTTAGTAGGAAATAAAGGAAAGGCTTTATTCTTCTAATCTTTAATGTGTCTATTCATTGCCTTTACGATGATACTCAAGATGGTCCTTGAAGTAATTCTTTCTCAGGAAAACAGAATTTAACTCCATGCTTATACTATAAAACCTTAAAACAAGATAAATACCATGAATTTACAGCAAAAATAGGAAAATTCCAGATATTATGACAAAAATAGCTACAAACATAATAAATATTAAAGACATATACAGACTAGTGAGTGTATCTGCAAAAAAGAAATTAATAGAGAAATATAAGCCACAGAATTCATAAAAAAACCAATGATGATTCTGGGCATCAATCAGAGTCTTACTGAAGTGCTTTAAAGTACAAAGAAGAGTGACTTCTGATGCCCCACTATAAAACATCCTCTTTTGAAAATCTCAAAGCATTTTAGGAAGGCTTTTAGTCCAGCAGTCAGTTACCAAAAAGACAACATGCTAGAACACTAAGTCCTTAGAATCATCTTTGTAGACAGTAGAAGTTGTATAATGGATTTTTAAAGGTGAAAAAAGTACATGTATTTATACACCTACAGAAAAGCAAAAGACATGCATTTTTCATGAGTTTTAGTTTTTATTGTATTTTCAACATCAAAGTGGAGAAAGCTGAGACATATGGATGGGAAATTCATATTCACATAAGGAAGCACTGCAAGAGATGTTTGATTCTCATGAGAACATGCATCATGGGCCTACTTTTATGCAAGGAAAAGAGAAAAAAAAAAAGAAGTCGTTCCAGTTCACAGAATTATCCATGGTTTTCCCCTGAGCCCCTTATCAGAGATTGTTATATCCATGCAAGACTGAATTAGTTCTCCATTCCAGGTTTAAAGAAACTTATTTTTTGATATCTCTGCACAGACATTGGCAAGATTTTTTTTGCACTATTATCTATCCTTCTTATATTTCTCAGCATTAGGCGACTCAGCTGCCTTGCCTAGGCTGTTCTAAGATTTACTGCCATGTACGTTCGGAAGAGAAGCTGCCAAGAGCTGTTCCTTTATTCCAGAATTTTTACAACTGGAAGGAGAGGGTATCTTTTCTCTACCCTTCCCATTCTTGTCTTACTTATTCCCTCTGTAGGAAAGAGATAAGATTGGGAGGGTTGAGGAAAAGGGCATGCTTCCCAGGAATGGAACACTTCTATTTGTGATTAGTTGGCAAATTGCTTCTTTCATTTTGGAAGACAGTTATGAAACACAGTAGCTTGGAGAACACTATATGAGATGCTATAAGCCTATTCTGCTACCACCAGTTAAACCACAAGGGCTCCAGTACGAATCACTGGCTGAACAGAGACAATGGTCATGGTACATGGGTCTTTGGAGTTAGCAATTAATGTGAACAGCCAGTGATAGGGTTAGAAGAGGAAAATTACTGAGCAGAAGTAGTTATCTGGTCAAACACTGACAGAGAAAACACCTACCAGCCTGGAGACGGTCAATCTAGGCCTATGAACTAGAGACATCCTTGAGAAGTGCAGCTGGCATCTTTGAAATACATATGGGTACTTGGATACCACTAATGTCCTGAGGTATCATTGATTAGTGCAAAGACAACTTTAATGGCAACTTAACAGATAAAAAGGTGAAAAATAGTCTGAAAAGAGAGAAAAACATCCTGAGTGGGAATTGGAAAGTGACATGGGTTGTTCTAATTGCAAGAAGAGAAAAACAGTGTGGAAAAGCAAAACTTAGTCTGAAAAGAGAAAACATCATCACCTATTTGCTGCCCCAGGTGAAATTAAGAGCACCTGTTGGCTGCTTGAAGTGTTGATGTCCTATACACTCTTATATGTCTATGAACTAAAAATGACTTCATTTTTGTCCAATATGGAGCCTCTCTCTTGGAAACTTCCTGTGTTGCATGAACTTACACAAACAGTTGAACTCTCTTCACAAACTTTCTGTGAGATCTTGGACCCTTGCTGGGAACTGCAGATTGACTCCAATGTCTGTGATGTGGATCATCTTTGAAGTAAGATGCTGTCTGTTACTCTATTGGTACTCTTCTGCACTCATAGTTCTGGGATTAGTTCAGTTTGTGCTCGAACAAATCTTATGTACAAGAATTGATTTTATAACAGTTTTATAATAGTGAACTGCTTTTACAAAGCTTCTTATTCCCCATACTTACAGTCAGTATAGGAAAAGGAGGTTAAAAGAAAAGAAAGCAAAAGATTACTTTAAACACAAATCTATCTACCTTCCATGTATCTTAAAATAACACATGTAAGGTGTTACATGTGTTCAAATGACACAGAATAATGTGTGAACCTAAATCAGCATCTGTAAGTAATGGGGTGGCAGCACCCTGTAAAATCTTAGTCATAACCTCAGTGTGTTTGACAGACATCTGACATAGCCCAGTGCACTCTTCCATCTAAGAAACTCACACCAAGTGGGAGTAATGCAATGTGAGCTGTTTCTGTAGAGTTCACAGAATATTTTGCTATCATGTGCTGCAAAAAACAACTGTCAAGTTTGTAAGGTCTGTATTTCCACTGTTACTGATAAAAAGAACATGTCTGAACAGAGCACAAACATACATGAACAATAGGCATTAGATGCCAGTTTCAAACAAAAACCACTCTTAGGTTTCAAACTGGAAGCTTGTGATGATCTCTCCTCTGTGGTGACCAATGACAGAACCCAAGGGAATGGCCTGAAGTTGTGTCAGGGAGGTTTAGGTTGGATATTAAAAAGAGGTTCTTCGCCCAGAAGGTGATTGAATGCTGGAATAGGTTCGTCAGGGAAGTGGCCATAGCACCAAGCCTACCTGAGTTCAACAAGTGTTTGGATGATACTCTCAGGCACATGGTGTGACTCTTGGGAATAGTTCTGTGCAGGGCCAGGAGTTGGACTCAATGATCCTTGCAGGTGTCTTCCAACTCAGCGTATTATGTGATTCTATGATACATAAATTCTGAATAATAAGGAATGAAACTTCAGGGTATCATGGTTCTGCTAAGTAAACTAATCTCACCTAAATTTGTACATACAGAAATATCAGATAAGTTTAAAATGTATACTGGTGCTGACCACAGAAATTAATTTTCTTTCTCATCATATTGAACATCAACAGTGATGCAATGAAAACCTAAACAGCAGTTCTTAATAATGGATCTGTTAAACCAAGCAAAGAAAACAGTTTCAGAAATGTGGCCGCTTGTTGGTTTACTGTGTTAAGTTCTCAAACAACTGAATTGCAAATGTTGATGTTTTCTCATTACACACTTGAAGGAAAAATCCCAATCAATTTATTAAAGTGAACAGTTGCCTGCACAAGCATTGCATTTCAAAGTATTCTTCTTTGGACTTAGCAATAAATTAGCCCTTATTAATTGCCTTGCAATTCATTTTCCAAAGCCTTTGAGCAAGGTGTCTGTGATTATTCTGGAATTAATATGCAGTGTAATGCAACAGTTGTCCTGTTTATATTATTTATTTCAGCACCAATTTAATCCACAGTCAATTTAAAAGAAAAACTAAAGTCAGTATTACAAATGTTATCTTTCAGTAATATTTAATATTCTGGACACATATAGATGATATGAGTTTCATAGATTTCATGAACGTGAGGTTGAATTATAATTAAGTCTCTACATGAAATGAATAGTTGATATTCCTCCATACTTCTATATTATTATACAGAACTTGTAAAATTATGGCTGAAATAGAGAAAGTTAAGCATGAGTTTTTATCCTAAAAGAAGAAAAACTAGCAAGACAAAGTAAATACAGACAGAGAAAATCTCTTTGATACCAAATACAATCATGAACATCATTATAGAATAGCAGGCACTGTTATAGAGTGCCTGAGGTGCCTTAGTCTTACTAATGTTAAGGGCATGCTCTTTGCAGCTCTGTAAACTTTCAGCAGTGCTGCTGTATAAGTGTGCTGGAGCCTCTCTGGTTTTATTTTTCCTTTCATTCCCATCTTGTTATTCTCATGTTGTTGGTCTCATGGGCTTGCATCTCCCAAGCCCAAATGTGTTGGTACAGTGTGTTATCATGGGAAATGGCTGTGACTGACATAACAATAATTCCTCTTTACACGCTTATTCTTTCCTCTTGTTTTGCAGATTTTAGGTGTTTGGGGTTTTTATCCAATTTTCTTCAATACAGAAAAAACCAAACAGTGTACAATAAAATAGGCAATAGTTGCTTAAATGCTTGACCATCATTATCCAATAATATTTGTGCACAGAAGCTTTAGCAGAAAATCAGTATTCAGTGCTCACACATGATTGGTATATGCCAACATGTGCTAACAACATCACAAACAGGAACAAATTATAGCGAGTAAGAGAGAATCATTACAAAACTTTGTAGTGCTAGAGGCTAAAGGGAAGACAAGGGTGTCATCCTCCCCACTGTTGTCTTGTTCCTCTGCATCACCTCTTGCACTGAGAACCTCCCTCAGAAGATGCTCACCTGAGACCTTGTTATGGTCTGATTATTGAGAGATGCCTTTACGTGAATTAAGGTGCAAATGAGACTATATGCCAAAGTCAATAGGACAGATTTTATTTAGCAGTAAATATGAGGCAGAGAGAGAAAGAAATGAGAAAAGGGGAGGGAGGGTCAGGGAAAAGAAGAGAGAAAGAACCTGAGAGAGAGACAGATTAAGTAGAAAGGTGTCAATACCCATGGATCCAAGTGGCATCCTGTTGGTTCTCTTCACCTTGGCTTCTCAGTGGTGGAGGACCTGAGGTCATTCAAAACTTTCCACTATTTGCCCATTTTCGCAACCAAAGGTATTAATCCTCGTTGGCTACACAATTCTCTCATTCTATTGGTTAAATGATTCCCTTGCTTCCAATGCTAATTAGTCCCATGCTCAGTTTTTCTCTTCCTTTGAGTTGCTGGGCCTCCTGTCCTGATTGGTAGGCTATGGCCTCCCCTCACCAGACCCAGCCAAAGCCAACCTTCAACCACAGTTGCTGAGCTGGTCTTCCCAATGGACTCCTTGCAGTGATACATTCTTCTCCCCAACCTTGTTTACCTCTCCTTAGGCTCTTAACTCAAGTTTCCATCAGATGGCTTAACTTATAGTTCAAATTCCAGGAATTCACAGAGGCATATTTTGGTGGGGGCTAGGAGTGGGCTAGGATTTGATGGTCACAGACAAGCAGTTACTTCTTTACACAGCTGGCCACAGTGAGCAAAGTCCTTCTTTGATCTTAACAGTGTTTGAGGCAATTATGGTCTTTTTCTTACGTACCCTGTCAGTGCTTTTCCAGGCCAGCCGCTGCTGAGAGTGTGCATTTTCCCTTGTGCTTGCTCTTGCCCACTTCCCCCCCCTCTTCCTCTCTCTCTTCACCTTTTTTATTCTTCCCCAATAGTAAATTTCCCTACTGGAGTTACTGTATGCTGTCAGTTGTTGCACCCACTAATAATTAACTTGACTATGTGACCTGTGACTATTAAAATCTGTTATTATGACATACTGATTTTGAAATCAGTGGGCTGCTCGAGGAAGGAAAATAACACTACCAGATCTACCTCCAAAGGACTTTCATTTTAATCTTTCATTATCAAACTGACTTTGTTAAAACCTCTTGGTGACCATTTCTTTGAACATTAATAAATTAGTGTTGAATTAAAGGTGACATTAATGGAATATTTTTCCCATAAGACACACCAGAATTATAAGTTTCCCTTTGATAGGACTTTAAGGCATCTAACCCACTGAAATATTAGTTTCACCTAAAAATTGTTGATAAAGTAAATATTACTACTTTTATATTCTGAGTCAAATGTTTTCTGTTTCACTCGCTTTTTAAGGTTATTAACAGGTCTAGTCAAAAACTAAGATTATTTTCCAAGATAAAAAAGGGTGAAAAAAAAGTGCTACTACTCAGTTTTGGTTGCAAACACAATAACTAAAAGATAATGTGAGGATAACCTTCAAGTTGCCATATGTAGAAATGGTTGGAGAAAACCCTTAACACCTTGTTCACAGATGGAATATTTGATCAAGTGCTATTTCCCACTGTTCATTTCCCTCTGTCTTCTGCAGGGCTGTGGTATAATGTAGAAGGTCCTGACCAAGTGTTTGCAACAGCACTATCATGTAGCCTCAGTGATCAAAATAATGAAGAATAAAGTCAGTGCTATCCAGTTAAATTTTAAAATTGGTGTACTGTGGCCCTAATAAATAACTAATGGCCACATGTAAATAAGTACTAAGCCAGAATAAATAAATAATAAGAACATGAAAGATGAAAAAGTGACGAGGAGTAGAAAACATGAATTCATCTAAGGGGAGTCATACCTGACAAACCTGTTTGCTCTCTACGAAAAATTGCTGGCTTGGTAGATGAGGTGAGAACAGTGGATATTGTCTACCTGGACTTCCGTAAGGCCATGTGTCTCCCACATGGTTATCATAGAGGAGCTGATGATGTAAAGGCTGGAGAAACAGATGTTAAGGTGGATTGAAAAATGGCTAAATGCTGTGCCCAGGGCTTTCTGATCAATTGCCATATCTAGTTGAAGGCCAATGGCTAACTGTGTACCCCAGGGGTCAATACTGGGTCCAATCCTGTTCAACACCATAATTAATGATCTGGATGATGAGACAGAATGTATGCCAAACTGTGAGGAGTGGCTGACATGCCAGAGGGTCATATTTCCATTCAGTGGGACTTTGACAGGTTGGAGAAAGAAACTGTCAAGGGACCTCATAAAGATCAACAAGGGGAAGTGAAGAGTCCTGCACCTGTGGAGGAACAACTCCAGGGGACGAGTGTGGACTGGGGTCTGGCCACCTGGAAAGTGGGTTGGGAGAAAAGGCTCTGGGGGTCCTGGAAGTAAACACCAAGTTGAACATGAGCCAACAATGTACCCTGGATGAAGAAGGTGAATGGTATATTGGGCTGCATTAGGCAAAGTACTGCCAGCAGGTTGAGGGAGCTGATCCTTCCCCTCTGCTTAGCACTGCTGAGTGCTAAGACACACATGCTGTGTCCAGTGCTGGGCTCCACGGTGCAAGAGACACAGACATAATGGAGAGAGTCCAGCAAAGGGCCACAAAGATCATTGAGAGCCTTGAGCATCTTCCCTATGAAGAAAGGCTGAAGAGACCTGGCACTGTTCAGCCTGGAGGAGACTGAGAGGGGATTTCATCAATACTTGAAGGGAGGGTACAAAGAGGATGGAGCCAGGATGGCTCTTCTCAGTGATGCCCAGTGACAGGATCAGAGACAATGGGCACAAAATGAAATACAGGAGGTTCCCTCTGAACACCAGGAAAAACCTTTTTGTACTGGAGGGTGATCAAGCACTGTCACAGGATGCACAGAGGAGTTGTGGATTCTTCATCCTTGGACATACTCAAAAAAGATCGAGACACGATCCTGGTCTCTAGATTTTCCTGTTTGAGAAGGTGGTTGGACCAGATGACAACCAGAGCTGCCTTTCAGCCTCAAAGTTTCTGTGATCTTGTGACAAAGTAACAGAATCCCTAACACTTTCTGGATACAGTTCAGGAATTAGTGTGGGTCAGAGGCTCTTTCAAATAAATGGTTTGAATGTGACCACTATTTTTTTGGAAGATAAGAAAATTTAATAATATCAGTGTGAATCATTCCAGGTCACTCAGCCTCACTACCCCACTGGAATTTTAGTTCACTAGCATAAATGTAGTCTTAAAATGTGTTTTATTTTAGCTGAGAAACATTGTACTGTAATGCAAAATGAACAAGAAGGGGATGAGGAGAGGAAGAGCAAATCTTTCCTGCATTAATTAATTTCTACGTAAAAATGCAAAATTAGTATTTGTAGCATTAGGCAGTCTTTGTTTACTTCTATAACCACGAAGATATGTACCTATAAGCTTGTCAATTTATGCAGTAAGTCATCCATAGAGATTACTATCTATTTCTAGCCACCTTTTACTCCCGCACTGCCGAGTCTTGGTAGTAGCTTTTGGCACTGGTACTGGAGTTACACATTTAGCAAATACTTAATGCAATACACTGATGCAAGTGCTTGTTATGGATTCCAATAAGAAAGACACTCAGGCTCTGTCAGTTATTGATTAAAATATAATTTACCGGACCTAACAGGAGAAAGAGAAAGGGGATAGCCTAGATAATCTTACATTCCTTCAAATGGTGAGAACCCCAAGTTTTGCAGGATTGGACAATACCCTAGTAGTCAGGGTGTGGCATGCTGCACAGATCCTTTAGTGCTGTTTGCCAGCACTGTCATCATTAGATTTGTATAAGAGTTCCTTGTTGGTAATCAGCTCTGTTGGTCATTTCTTCTGTCAAGCAGAGGAACATTTTATGTAAATATGCTGCTTACCTTCAAGTTAAGAAGATATGTGAAGGTGGTATAAAGAGCAGGGGCCAGAAGGGAGCTGCATACAGGCTCTCCTGTTACAATTAATCATTAAAGTTCATCTGGAAGTCAACAAGTGTGTACAATATAGCACAGATCTGCACCTATTCAGGTCAGCTCTTATGGGGATCATTCACTCGATGCACAGTAATGTTCTGGTTAGGACTACTATACCTTAGCTATTACTTCCTCCTATACTATTGTGATGACTGTTGTCAAATAGTAGTCAAAAACTGTCAAAGTCAAACAATAACTTCATGCCAAGAATTAGTGTCACAGAATAACCAATATGACCATTTGCAGTGGCATGGGGTGCACCAAAGAGATGGACAAAGGGTCTATTTTCTTTCTGGACTGGATGCTTTGAAAGTACTCACTTGTTCATTATCTCATGCATCGTCCTAGAATTTTGAGCATCCTGAAATGATATCTAATCAAAGATTATTCATGAGCTGGAAGAAGGGAAACATTGCTGACCAAATCCTGTCAACCTTTGCAGGCAAGCTTCTTACTTCCTACATTTTAATGTAACAAGGGAGTATATATTATTAAGAATTTAAATACAGAAGTGCTCAACAGTGCCACAGCACTGATCTGCACATGATATGAACTACCACAGAGAGCACCTGTTGTGTAAGTGGCACAATTAAACAAAGGAATGAATGTAAATTATCCTCCCACATCAAGAAAGAAGTGCTGGGGTTAATAAGATGGAAAAAATGTATGAATTCTATCCAAAGTGAAGGCATTCTATAATTAGAATCTTTCCTGCTGCATTATTCATTATAAAAGAATTAATGGGGAAGAAATGCAGATTTCTCTAGATGAAAAAAATATTTTCATTCATTTCTGTTCCATATAAATTATACGGCTTATGAATTAGCTACTAATGTGTTACTTATCACAGTAGTCATGACATTATTCCAGTGCCAGGGTCCAGAGGGCATCACCAGCCCTGACTATCCCTCCCCAGCTGTGCTCTGGGGCTCCCTCTACCCTATCTACAGCCCACGGCCCAATTTCAGCTTCCTGGTGATTCCCTGTGGCAGTTTGAGCCACATTAGAAATCCAAAATCTAATTTCCAGGCTTCTCCCACCCCTTCCCACAATTTTATCTCAACACCAAAGAGAAAACTTTCAGGCAAGAGGCTTCTATAGGGGGAAAGGGGAAGTAATATACATTTATTTACACAAATAAATACTATACAAGCTAAAAGCAACTATATATATATATTACACTTTTATCAGTACCTTTAAGCCTCTCCTTTTAACTTTAGTCCAGGAAAAGCCTTCTAGGCTGATAGTAAAAGCAATCTCTCTCTCGTGGGAGTGTTCAGGGAACCTGAAACACTACCCCACCAACCTCCAGCTGTTGCTGAAGTCCTTTCTTCTTCATGAAGTCCAAGGTAGCTCTGAGTCTTTTCTCCTTGGTCCTGTGCCGTCTCTGTTGTGTCATTCTCTTTCTCATTCTCATACTTCAGTTCGCTGCTGTTGTAGTGTAGTTTATCACAGTACACATTTGGAATCTTCATTCCTCCTCCGTGTTTTCGGATGCCCCTGGTCAAACCTTGGCAGGACACCTCCCGAGCCTCTCTCTCTGGCCCATCTCCAATTTCGCCTGGGTTTTCCTCCCTGACACTGAGCTGCTTTCGTTATCAGCCCGTCTCTTGGCTCAACTTCAATACTAAGCCTTGCATCCACTCCCACTTAACAGTGAGAGGCAAAAAGCCCCCCCAACCTTGGCCACAGGCAGTTCGGTCCAGTTATACACTGTCCCAAGCACCCCGCAGCCCAGCTGCAAGGGGGGGAAGAGGGCCTAGCCTCCTCGCAAGGGGCTTACCTCTCCCTCTTACCTCAGCGGTTGTGAGTCTCTCCTCATGACAAACACACTCACTCCAATGCTGCCTCCAACCCTGGCTTAGGCAGGGCTGTGGGCCGCAGGGCGTCCCCTCCCCCTGGAGGGGGAAGAAGGAGGCCCTGTCACCTTCTAACACCCACACACAGCAGCAGACACAGACAGAAATTGCCAACAACTTCCGGTGCAGTGTATATCTGATTTTTCAGCAGGAGCGAACAAGACGAACGGTGATTGACCCTCCAGGGAACACTGCCCTGGCACCCAATCGCCTCTGAGCCCCCCGACTCTCAGGGGGCCAATCTCTACCCATGACATCCCCCCATCCTGTTCACAGGCCAGTGTCTGAGCATCAAACACCGAACGACTGGGTAGTACCCCAAATTCAGCTGCTCTGACTTGTGCTTCTTTCTGACCCACGTGAAGCAATTCAATGCTCCTACTGCTGCATCTAAAAGAGAATTCTTTAGCACACCTATTTAGCTTAATGAAATCTCTGACTGCTCTTGTATCTAGATTTTTTTGAATTCCACACTCATCAGCTATATTATAGAATTACTGTGCAGCTGGCACAAACAATGTAATGATGTTCTGCAGTGAATTTAACATTTACTCTTCTTTCTCAGTGCTGCAACTTCTGCATTTCCTTCCCCTATTTTTGTTAGGGACAATCATACGCAGATGGTCTGCATCAGAAAGGAAGCAAAAAGGCAGCTGAAACACTGGTGGCAAAATTCTTAGTTTGTGTTCATCATGTCACCAAGATTTCTGAAGCTATACTCAGGAAGTGGAAAGAGGGTTTCTGCATTTCCCCCATAGAGTTCATGAAGTTCAGAGAAATAGCATGAACCAACCAACTGCTTAGGCTGTAGTGCCTGCATAATAGCTCAAAAGTCCAGTTTAGCCTGCTTTCAGAAATTGTCATGGTGATTTGCAGGTAGGAATTCTCTAATTTGGATCTTGCAGTCTGGTACCACTGCAGAAGTAAAATATGCAGAAGAAGCTCTACCATCTGATAAAACTATCTGATCCGGCAAGCTTAGGGAATGTAGGAGATTCCTCCTCCCACATCTGCTGGGCCACCTGTGTCAGTGTCTACTCCCTCATAGTATGATTCAAGAGCCGATCTCTCCAGCAGCAAGGCTGAGTGTGTGTTAGGCAGCTTACTCTGCTTATTCTATATGCAATATATACACAAACATACGTGGCTGGCCACACAGATAACACAGATACACTTACAGAGCATTCAAGAACATATGAACATCAACCTCTCTGGCTGAGCAGGAGGGATGTCCAGTATTGAGTCTAGTGCATCTCCACCCTGCTCAGCTGGAGTTTATGTGTGTATATATACATGTGAAAAAAGTATATATATACATATTTATGAGTGTTTGTTTATATGTACAGTATAGATCCCTCCAGCATCTTGGCTTAGGTTTCTGGTATGCCCAGTAGCTGCACCTGCATCCCAGTCTCCCCAAAGGATGGCACGTAGGGGACACATTATACCTCCCTCCTTTTGCTGATGTGGACTGTGTCACCCTGCCACACCTGCACATACACAGATACATGAACCCAGAGCTGTAATTGGATGGAACTCCCCTGATCCCAACAGCGACTTCCACCACCGGGACCTCACCCTTAGAGATGCGCTTGAAACAGAGGTAACCTCACCAACTCACCAGCTCATCTGGCTCGCTCTTCCCGGTGCTCTCACACTCGCACTCCTGCATTCACTCCAGGTGCTGCATCACAGGCACATGTGGGTCTCAACCCTGGTCCAACCCCACTGCTTATCGGTGTGTTTAACTCACTCAAGTGTCTCCGGTTGTTTCCACCATGAACACATAGGTCTTCTGGACCCATGGTTTGACTCCATTTGTTGGGACTCAAACCCCTCATAAACACATGCACAAGGACTTAAGAACCTCATACTGGAAAAATAACTGAAGGTAGAGCCTAATGAGAAGACAGGACAGACTACAGTGATCAGGTGCAGGGCATGGCTAGATTGTACAGACCAGCCCCTGCTTACACATGACCAGACCCTTTTATTCTCTTATCCTTTCATTTGCCCATTATTGTTCCTTCTACCAATCACCTAGATCCCTCCCTTATTCCACCATTGGTTCCTCACAGATACATCTCATAACTACTCTTATGCAATCTCAAATTCTCTTCCCCTGCAACCCTTATTATGCCCAACACCTACAGGTATTAACCATCCCTCAGTACAAAATGGTGTTTCAGAGAGTTGCTCCCATCATCTTGATAGGTTTCACACCTGAAAAATGGATCTACTGGTTCTGGAAAAGCCCTACATAGAGCCTGGACAAGATGACCCTTTTTAGGAATCTACAGTTTGGGTTCCTGCTCCTTTCATCCTGCCTGTGTGGTCCATTTGTGGAGATGGGCCTTTGATGGTTTAGTGGTCCTCCTGTGACAAGCTTGACAGCAGCCAGGACAGGTTAGTAGTTCTTTTAAGCCAGCTGACACTGTTTCTTTTCTACTCAATTTGCGTGTGCAGAAGAGTGGCTTACACTTCACCTAGAGCTCTAACATTTCAATATGAAATCTTGTTTATTACACCTGATTTCATGACATACCCTTTATGCTCAAGGTTTATATTAGATGTATGAGTCCCGGTGTTGTCTTTGTGGACTGCATCTGTAAAGAGTGACTCATCTAACATATTGTCAAATCACTTTGATTCACCTAAGAATCAAAGAGCTATTCTGCATGAATACCATACGGAATAGTTTTAATTGAGGAACTAATCAACAGTGGAACATTAATTAAATCTTTATTTCTTTAAGACTATATTAGTCAGCAAGTACATTTGGGAAAAATATGTTCTGAAGAATAAATCCTATCTTCAGCTCTATTTATTGTTTGAGTTTTATATATTGCAGAATAAAACTCAAAGGCTACAAACTCTTACGAATAACTATACTTTTTAACAACACAATGGAAAGGACTACTGGCTCTACCTTTACTTTTGTGGATGATTCATTCTGAGTGCAGAATCACTGAATCATTGTAGAGCAATGTATTTTTCTATGCTGTCAGTAGAGGAAGACTGATAACTTGCCTAGGTTGACTGAATTGCTCCCTGGAGGTATCTAATTTTCCTTACTGAGTGTATAGGCAGCATTACTGCCAACTAAGAGAACTTCAACTTGACCAAGTAGGATGGACTCTGCTGTTTAGTAATTGCAATACATCGGTTAGGCACCCAAAACACAGCCTCTGACTCCAGTTAAAAAAAATAATAGCACTCAGCCTGAGCTTACTAAGCCAGGAAAAGAAAAAATCCATTATATTACTTAGTATTTTATATAGTAAGCAGTAGCTGAAGTTCTACCATGATCAAACTGCAGAAACATTTCAATGTTTTCTGGTGAAGAAACAGTGACTCTTTGGAAGTTGCATACATTTCAGGTGTTGTATTCAATGTATTAAAGTCCAGTACCTTCATCAAAGGTTTCTAATGATTTGAATAGGGCCTGGGGAAAAAAGTTAATACAATCAGAATCTATGGAAAGTTCTTCCAAAAAAAAAGAATAAAAAAAGTTCTACAGTCTTCTTCCTGTACTGAGAAAAATATTCCTCAGATTAATGATATTTTTTTTCAAATATTACTGTCACATTCCTAAGAGGAAGGAAGCACCCAATATACATAGTTGCCCATGGTTGAAGATGAATGACAAATAATTAATAACTAGTAAATTATACACTTGGCATGGAAATTGGTACAAGTTAGTCTCTTATCTTCTAGTAGTAAGAGAAATAAAAGAAAAAAGGGAAGGGGGGGGGGGGAGAGAGAAAGAGAGAGAAAGGAAAGAAGATCACCAGTCCTGGGTCCAGTGTTGATCTGGCTGACAGGGTGTCCAGGGTCCTGCAGGGCACCACCCAGGATTTTTGGGAACACCTTTTTACAGATCAGTTTTCCTGCCCTGGGGCTAAGTTTCTGACTTTCTATGCAGATGGGTTATCATATGCAGTCTGTTCTTCTAAATGTTTCTGTAGATGAATAGGAGGGCTTTGAAGGTCTTTGGTGGCCTTGTTCACCCCTCTATTGGCCTTCCTCACTACTTGACCTCCCTCCTGAGCTTGCACCATACTGGGTTGTGCTTATCTTCAGGAGCCAGAACAAGGCCATTTGTCACAGAAAAGTGCTGCCCTTCCTCTGTATGGCCCCTTTCTCCAGCCACACCATGCTCTTTCTTGCCCATTTGCATAGCGTGTTCTTCTGCAATAGCTCCATGACTATCAGTGTTTGAGACATACACATTAACTCCTTATCTTTTGGGTTTCTACAATTATATATATAGAAGTGAACATTACTATATGTCATAGATATCCAAATTTTCCAAACTGTATATCTATTGTTGCTACTGTGACCATAAACACCGAGTAAATGATACTGAGTTCTGAAAAAAATAATGAAAACTTCCCACAGGTGTCTTAGTATCACTTGGGAAAAGTATCAAGGCAAACCTGAATGAATATAATATAATATATAATATAATATAATATAATATATTTGATATCTCTCCATCATCTTCTCCATTGTTCCAAAGCCTTAATAGATTTTTTTTTTTTCCAGAGAAACCTTCATTTAATCATCCACATTAGCTAGAGTAATTACAATATTCAGTACCAGACCTCCAAATAGAATTACCTTGAAGTGTTATTTGTGCTGGGATCTTAGTATTCAGAAGGTGCTGTGTAATTTCTGCCAAACTCCTGAGATCTGATAGCTGTAATGTCTTTTATCTGACTTCCATTTTCTTTCAATAAAGAAAGTGAAGGAGTATTTTCTTTGAGATGTATAAACCTATCAAAATAAATAACATCTAAGCAACAAAGCACTAGCACTAATAAAAATCAGAGGTTGGGTGATCAAACTCTGCCAGACTTCAATGTGTCATGTACATTACTTGTTGCAGAAAGATATCTCAGGTTAATAATTATTCCTGTTTGTAAGCTTCGGACATTACATTGAAATGTTCTTTAAGTTATTGACTATAACTCTGAGGTAACACATATGCCTTCAGTGTTAACGTTTATAGGAGACAGATAGGTATCTATGTTTGAAAGTCTGGCACTGAAAAAATTACTTAATCATGATCTTTTTCACTAATGATAGCCTTATGGTTCAGTGGTTTCTGGATTGAAATATTATGATATTTAAACTGATAAGTCTTTCACGGTGTGGATATTGTCAGATGGAGTGCTGTAGTGAAAACTTTCTGAGTTTCTGTGTCTTAGAGGAATACCTGGAGGGTCGGGTCACTCACCACACTAAATGGCTAATGTCAGACTGCAGGTAGAGTAGCAGATGAGGTCTTATCTCCTTGAAATCTCTGCTGTATTAGCTGAGATAACACATCATTCACTTTGCAATTCCCTAGATTAACATTTTCTTTTCCCCTACACATTCTCTCCATTTTAGATCTCAGTCCACATTTTATGAGGTAATTAGGCATCCTTCCACAACTTTCTTGTAAGGGTTAGTCATAACATATCATTTAATGTTTGATCAAGGGATGACAAATTGCTTATGTGATATTGAAGGTGTTATAAGATTCCTTTGCAAAATGTTTGGAAGAGACATAAGTGACATAATTTCATTTGTGATTATCTTTCAGACTATTCCGAACATCCATTATATGTTACACAGGATTGCAAAAGGGGGTGACAGGCTGGGAATGAAATCTGATCCTCTGTCAAGACAGAACACAGATTTTCAAACCAGAGATTAGGTTTGGATTTAGACCATCCTTCTTGAGTAGTGGAATAAGTCAGGAGCATTGATGAGAATGACATTGGGAATTTACCAGTATCAGTCTGATATATGTTTACATAAATTTGTATGTGCTTTAAATGAGAGATATGCAAGCAATTGCTTTCAATTTTTGCAATGTTTTAAGACTTTCCTATTTATTGTCCATTTTACCTGGAGAATATATGTCATGGGTGAGTAAAAAAACCCCATAAATTATGGAAATGGCACACAAGTCTGTAGACACTGAAGTTACTTATCTTGCTACCTTTATAGATGTCTGGCATCACTCATTATGAATACTGTATGGCCAAATCTTCAGTATGTTATGTTTTTAATGCTCAACATTTCTAAAAATCAACATCCAAGTGCAATGAAAAATAGACGTTCTTAATATAAATCTGGACAGCTGCAATTAAAGTAAATATTAATATATATTCAATAAGTTTTTTAAAGTTAATTTTTTTTTTTGACAGTTCCAAAATACTATAAGTTCTAGTGAAATTTATATTCTAGAGGAAGACATTTGAAAATCAGTATTTTTTTTCCTCTGTTTCTATTTCTGTAGAGCATTTACTTTGGACTGCTCAAAAACTGAATACATGAAGCAGAATTCGGGTACATTTGAAACTAGGAAGTTTAAGATTCCAGTTTGAATTCATGCACATTTGAATTAATGTTATATTGGATTTGAATGTTTACTTTACGTTGGTTTCCAATATGACACAACATCCATGTGCAAAGTTTAGGTATAAATTTTAATCATCTTACCGTTGCAGCCTTTGAATTTTACAGTTCATAATTGTGACCTTCCAGGATCTGAAGGAAGACTACAAGAAAGGTGGAGAGACACATTTTTAAAAGGGCATGTAGTGACAGTACAAGTGTGAATGACTTCAATCTGAGAGTAGGTTTAGATTAGATACTAGGAAGAAATTCCTTCCTGTGAGAATGGCGAGACACTGGAACAGGTTACCCAGAGAAGTTGTGGATGCCTCATCCCTGGAAGTGTTCAAGGATAGTTGGATGGGGCTCTGAGAATCTCTTCTAGTGAAAGGTGTCCCTGCCCATAGCAGGGTGGTTAGAACTAGGTGATCTATCGGGTCCCTTCCGACCCAAACCATTTTATGATTCTATTATTTCTTTAAATGAGTTCACAGGCTGAAATTTAAAATTTTGTCTGTGGGGACATTGTACTATATATCTAAAAGTAGTGTAGTTGCCTACTTCTTTGAGAATCCGTATTCTTTGGGAAAGTTCAAAAACGGAGGAGAAAAAAAATGCGCAACTGAAGTAGGAAAGGAAAATGTCTATAGTTTTGTTCATATTCTGTGATCCAGTATAATCACACATATTATCTCTTTGATAACCATTGTACTCTATCTTTGAATTGCCTACTTTCAGTTCCCTCCCATGTAAATAATTTCTGTCAATTAGATGCTCTCACTGGTGAAAGGTTTTTTGCTTCTGAAGTAATTTCAGTCGATGTCATAAGTTTCACTTTAACGAACAGTGACCTTCTAGAACTTTTTGAGTACACTGAGTGATCAATAGCAGGAATTTCCCATTTTCCAGCTCCATTGCTATTGAATTATTGTACTTCTTTTAATAAGGACTTTCTCATTAACTCTTTGTGTATAATTGTCACAGTTACTACCTTATATGACAAAACGTTTTATACTGTAGGAATTTAGCAACCTCCGGCTTATATTAACCTCCAAGTACTTTTCTGTAAGTTTGTTTTGTTTACTGGCCAAAAAGGAAATAAAGGAAAAAAGAAAATTTAAAAATAATAATAATAATAAAAAAATAAAAAGAGAAAAAGCATCTGTTTTTAACAAAACACTGAACACACTGACCCTGGGGGTTTTTTTTGTACAAAAAGAAAAAAAAATTCTATTTGAGAAAGTTTATCAATCATTGCAATTAAATGAAATGAACATATTTAGAAAAAATAAAATTATTCTTAAAATAAAGGACATAGCATATAGAAATTCATTATTTAAAGACTTAAAATTATGTTCAATGGTTTTGATAGAAAACATAGAAAGTATATAATGACTTTAGCTGTATCTGTTTCTGACATAAAATCTACACATGAATGAAGGCTTGATATGCAGTGGAGAAGATAAACATCTAATTATTCTAAAAAAAATAAATCTAGCTTAGTTAAAATAAATGACAAAATTTTGTAAAAACAAATTACACTCAAAATTACTGATTGTCCAGATTTCACCAAGGATATGTATATTCAATTTAGCATAAATAAAGACTGTGAAATGTTTAATTTGAAATTATCTTTAACAATTGTCCTGTTTATCTTGAAAGAGAAACATAATTTAACTTAGTTTGGGTGCAATTTTATTTAATATTGGTTAACAATACCAAGTATTCATTCTCCTATATTTCTGTAACCTTTCACAAAGAAAGAATGTCCGACTATGAAATTCCCAAAACATATTTTATTAGTATTTCATTATTAAATAAAGCCCATTTTTTTACTCTAGTCTGTTTTCTTTTAATTTAACTTAATAAGGGAACATTCCCAAAAACTATTTCTTTAAAGAAACAACAACTAATGGTTATTCTTTAATTTTACTGGACTTACTGCAATTTTTGAAGGAAATTTAGAGCAGAATGACAAGATTTGTCTGCTTTTTATTTAGACAGTTAAATAATAATATTTTAGGTACCTGAATTTGAATTGGCAATTTCATCTTAATTTTTACCATTGTTCTTCCACAGACTTCATTAAAAAAAATCATCTTTTCCCTCATGATAAAATTTTGTAGGCTACAGTAATATAGCAGAAAGAGACAGTCAGTGTGTACAGAGCAAAAATAGTGAAAGATGTCATAAACTTCAGCTATCACGTCATTTATCTAGTAATTTTCTACCTGATGTCTTCCAGCGTGTTCTGTATGAGGAGGACAGAAGCACAGGATTCTTTTGAGATCCTCATAAAAAAAGGAAGCATGACAGCAAATATGGCAATAAAGTTGTTTTAATAATAAGAAAGAAAAATGAAAGCAATAGAGATAATGAGTAATTTTTCCATCCCTTCAGATACTGGGATCCGTGCTTTCATGTAGCATCAGGTGGACAGCCACAGTATACTGTGCAGGGCTCTTCCATGGGAATTTTCATCTAGTATGGCTAATGTGGCTAGCTCCGCACCTCTACCTACTCAACCCCAATTTCCTCTGCAAGGCTACTAATATATATTATCAATAGACATAGATTTTTTCCCAGGGATGATATGCATGTCCCTATTTGAAAGTAAGTTTGAGATGGTGTTTCACATAGAGTCTTTAGAACTTTTGTCAAAAGCCCAGAATTGCACACTACTGGGAGGTACTGACTTCTTTAGAAATGTTGCCAGTATTATTCATGTTGATCTCACTCCAGGAATCGCAAAAATGTCTCAGGTTATCTAGGAAGATACTTCCATGATAAGAAAGAAAGTGAGTTTACTAATGGTGAGCCACACCTTTCAATTCCCCTTCTTCCTGATGGTGTGATACAAGTACCACAAGACAAGGGATGCAAAAGAATTTTTATATTAGTGTTCAGAATAAAAGATGTCTGCTCTTAACCAGTGGAGGAGTTATTTATGGAAGCTTATTTGTTTGTTTTCTTTTCTGGAAAGTTATAATGTCAGCACGCAGGATCTTTCTTAGCTTATCCTGATTGATGAATAGTATTATATGAGGTAAAGACTTGAAGTTCATGAAATAAGGTGTTGTCATTGGTAATTGATGATTGTCATGTCAAACAAAAAAACAAATCAAGTTGTTTATGCTTCCCGTCTTCATAAAAATCTACAAAGTCATAAAAGAGGTTTTCTTGGTTCTCACTGATTGTGACCTTTGCCATTAATTGTGAGCATACTGATACAGTTGAATTTTGGTTGACAGACAAAAGCCTGAAAACTTATGGCTTGACAGAAGAGAAATAAGGTAATAGTGTCTAGACGATCTGCTTCTACTCTAAGCATGAAATCTTTGACTGTGGTAGATCCTTTGCCTGAATTTTTTTCTTCAGATATCTGTGTAGTATTGTCCATTCTTGTTCAGAAGTAAAACATTTCAAAAAGCTTGAAAAATGTCCACAGATGACAGAGGATATCAGGAAGGTAGAGAGACTCGTGATAAAAGAAAACCAACCAGAAGACAGTGACTGTAGACAGCACTGGTAATTCATGATGAGCTGGCTTCCAGGGTTCTACAGGCTGTTTTGTCAGGGATATTACCTTGCAATTCATGATGTGTATTGACACATTATCAAGAATATTATGCTTTGAAATAATGAGATCAACCATTCTCAAATCATAAAATATGCTCTTTTGAGAAATAAGGAGATTGCATTCCAGCCAAGTAGTTAAAAAATTGTTCAGGTAGCAGACATTCAGATCTGATGAAATATTATGGTAGTTATTAAAAGAGGACTTTTGAATATATATTTAAAATAATACAACTCTTTTATATAATGTTTATGGATGATGAATGGTCTCTAGGAAGTGATAACAGTGACATAAGGAATATAATCTTAATAACAACACTGAGAGTTGAAGAAATTTACAGTGATTTTTTTCTTATGACATATGATGCATAAAGTTCTATGTGGGAAATCATATAAGGGAACTAAGTCATAAACAATTTACTTGTAGAATAGAATAGACTATTTCAGTTTGAAAGGAGCCACAACAATCATCCAGTCCAATGGCCTGATCAATTCAGGGCTGGACAACACTTTAAGTATGTTATTAAGGACGTCCAAATGTTTCTTAAACAGGTTTAGAACACTGACCATCTCTCTAGGAAATCTGTTTCACGATTTATCCACTCTCTGGGTACTAAAATGGTTCCTGATACCCAGTCTAAACCTTCCCTGATGCAGGTTTGAATTATTCTCATATATCCTGTCACTGGATCCAGGACCAGGGGGCCCAAGTTCTGTTGGTATTATTAAAGACTGAGGGGAAAAAAAAGGCGTTTAGTGCCTCTACTTCTTCTTCATTCCATTATTTAGGCGACCATCTTCAACAAGTTTTGGTCCAATGTTTTCTCTAAATCTTCTCTTGATATTAATAAACTTAAAAAACCCCTCCTTGTTATTGCACACAACACTGGCCATGACTCTGCAACTTCTTATGAAGCCTGATGTCACTTCCAGAGATGATGCATTTTCTTTTTCCTCCTGAGCTCCATGAGTTCTCTGTTTAGACGAGGTGTCCTGTCTCAATTGCTTGACTTTCAACACATTGGAATTGCCTGGTCTTGTGCTTCAAAATGGTAATTCTTAAAAACTGACCAATGCTCATGGATTCCTAAGCCCTCAAAAGCAGATTCCCATGCTACTCTCCTGAATAGCTTCATGAATAGCTTAAGTTTTTCTCTCCTGAAGTCCAGTAAAACACATCTGCTGTCATTTTTTTCTTACTATATTGAAGGAGAAAATTGTGAATGAGAACAACTAGCATAGATTAATCATGAGAAAATCCTCCTTGACAAACTGATTGCCTTTAGCATGAAATGACTGGATCCATGGCAAAGGGGAAACCAGTCAATATCCTCTACCTTTCCTTAGCAAGGCTTTTGACGTTACCTCCAACCGTAGCAAACCAAAAAGAAACAGCTTCAGAACTAGCAAAGCCTAGAGCTCCCTGAATATGCTTACTGCAAGGACCTTCAGATGAGATAAGTGGGTGCCATTGTCCAACTATCCCAGGTGCCAAAGGGCATTCATACATGAAGCTACAAACTGGATTGCCAGATAAGGGAAAAGACAAACCCTTCAAAGTGGGATAATTCTTCTTACCATGCCAAAGTCCACCCTTACATGATGACTCTACTGTGAAAGTCCCTCTGGGGTGCTTCGAAAACTAGTGATATGTCCTGTGACATCATCCATTGTAAAACTCCTCGCCCCAGGGGAGGTACAAGGCATTCTCATCTGAACTTGAAGTGTATAACTCATGAAATCTTTGAGGTTTGGAGGGGTGTTTCCCCAGCCCCAACAGACCAAGATCGTCACTTTGACAGGACTGTGGCCACCACTTCAACCAACAGACACAGAAGCTGCAATTACCAAGTTTCATTGCTGGATCCAGCATGTGGTAACTTTGTATATCTTAGGACCCTTATCCTTTCTTTGTCTTTAATATTGCTATATTATTATAGATGATAACACCCAAAACGGTAACATACCTATTTACCTTTGAAACAAAATTGTTCTGAAGTAAACCCTACATATATATATTTACAAACACTGATCATCCAGTGTTGTTTCACTCTAATGCACGCCAAGGAATTTAATAACAAGAACCGGGGCTACCCTCCCCTTCTGGGGCAGATCGTAACAGGAGTTGTACGTGTATGTGAAAACTCCCCATGGGAAGCCTACACAAAGAGCTGAGAACACAAATATAAGACCACTTGGTCTTGCCATATTGAAGAATAAAAGTTAAATTAGATTGCCAGTCTGGACTATGCCGCTGGCAGAAGGATTAAATTGTAATCTGAATTATTTTAATAAGTATGTGAATATGTAGAACAGAAGGCAGTATGCAATCAATACTAAACTGCAATAAAATGAAAAGATCAATGTTGTTTGAGAAAGAGAATCTGGAGAGTTAAAACAAATGTGTAGGTTCATATTAAGGTTCATCTGGTAAAAGAGATGTGATTTTTCTTCTGAGAAAATATTTAAAAATACATTATTGCAATTACTTCTGTGTGGGAGTAATTATAAATGTCTCCTAATGGGCACATTAACACAGTATAAAAATCTACATATAACATTAAAAGCATCCTTTTCAATGATGATAAGTATATGCAAAAGCACACATTCATAGGGAGATAATAGATAGGAAGATAATTATGATTCATATGAACATGGAATATCACTGTAATTGCATTTTACATGTTGCTGAAAGATAATAAGTCCAGTGAGAAATTTTAATATGGATTAGATGTTCTGAAAGAATTGCCTAAAAAATAGAGGATGAACATTGCATGCTCTATCCCCAATTCCCATTAATCTTTTGAAGATCAGTGGATATGTACCTCTATCTTTCTAAAACTCCTCTAAGAAACTCAGAGTAAATATATTTTAGGCTTTTACATAAAGGCAAAAAAGAAACATAGTTATAATCTGACACCCAGGACAGAAAATAAATTATTAACATATACAAGTAGAAAGAACTACTGGAGGATTAAATTAAGGAAAGAAATATTTATTCTGAAAAACAAATACTGTTTCCAGATAGGACTTGATGATATGTGAAAGATAAGGAAGACTTTTAATCCTCCTCTCTATTAAAAATTAAAACTGCAATCCAATAGGGAAAAAGAATAATAATCTTTTGAAGCAATAACATGTCTTAAATACTGTAATAGATCTTTCCTACCTCTAACTTTTCCAATAATTCTGTGACTCAATACTATTTTAGGAATACCATTTCAGTTGTATTCATATGGCAGTTATTGAATGAAACAATTCATTCCCCCACCATGACCAGGGGTTTGGAACTAGATGATCTTTAAAATCACTTCCAACTCAAACCATTCTATAATTCTATGATCTGTGATCTATGATTTCTCGCTGTATAAGTGGGGTAGTGTCAAGCTACCTATGTTGCAGGACACTGCCTGAGCAGGGATACAGCAGCTCAAACTTTGTCTTGTTTGCAAGTTGTTCAGAGATCACTTGAGCAAGGATGGTCTGCTGATCAGTGATAAGGTAGAACAAAAATGGTCTGCTGTAGAACAAAAATGTCTGTTTTAGTGTTGAAGAATGGTGAGACCAGCTTGACTAAACTATCAGACCTACCACAAGGACATGCAAGACAGATGTTCCCTGGTTGAGGCTGGTAGCAACAAGGATGTGCAGGTCCTGATACGAAATGAAAATCAGAAATTTTGAACAGAAGAAACCATTGCTGATAACACCTTTTTCAGCAGCAAAGTATATTTTACTAAGTCTGACAACATAAATAAATTGATATGAGGTAAAGGTGATGATATTGTCCAATTATCCCAGGAAAAGAATGTATCCACAGGTGTGAAAGACTGGAATGCTAATGGCTCAGACAATCAAGGTGCAAGCTGAGGATGTACAAAGTAACCGCCCAGGTGCTGAAGGTGTACAGAGCTGACACCTCAGTCTACAAGCTGGGTGTTGAACACCATAAGGAAGGAGGCAAATCCTGTGAGGCAAGTTAGTGTTTCTTTGTCTTCACACAAATGACTCAGCTGTGACAACTTCAGGGAAGTATGGGAATATTCACATGTAGCCTGAAGGTATTCATCTCTACTGATGGGCCAAAACAGGCCATAATTGACTCAAGTGCACCAGCAGGCAGCTGTAAGGTCTTCAAAGGTGTCAAAGACTTGTGAAATGCCCCATGATCCAATATTACATCATCCAATGTAAAACTCCCTGCTTCAGGGAAGGTACCAGGGGTGTTCCGACCTAGACTAAGCCCAATAAAACATGGCACGGACTGCACTACGTGGTCTTTCCTCACTACAACAGGCTTTGCACACTGCAGATTTCTTTCCTCACACACGCAGACTGCCCCACCACCACAGGCTTCTTCCCTAACCACACAGGCTTTTCTCCTCATGACCCTGGGCTTCCCTCAGTGAATTCAGGCTGCAACCATCATTTCAACAAGATTGGGAGTCTTCATACAATTGACTTCAACATATGGTCTCATTCTCACCTTAATTCAAGCAGTGGCATCTCTCTAATAATTTTAAAGAACCTAATCATAACACTATTCCAATAATTTTTATCCAAAAATTAAAAAATATATTTTCTTACTGATATTCCTATGTTCTGTGTTTCTGCTGTTTTTGAGGTTAAAAATTATAGTTTTCATCATATATTCTGCTTATTTGCTTGGTTAAGGCCCTCATCCCTGCTTCTAAGCATTGTTACATTTTTAAGCACAACAGTTTCATGAACATCCATAAACTGCAACTAGACAGGAATATATAAAAGACATACTATTTTAAGCATCACAGTAGTAAAGTTTGAAGTCTTGCAGTAGGCAAATTCAGACTTTTTAACCCAATTCATAGCCAACTGCTTCACTACTCTCTTCTTTGGAAGAACTATGAGCCTTAAGGAATGCAAGAGATAGCTCTCTGTGTACTCTTCTAAGTACACAGTGTGAGTCAGTATGCATATTCTTTCCTTTTCTGTAGTAGTAACTCAGTGGACTGAGAATATGTGTTTGCTCTAAGAAGGTGTGCCACCATTGCTGGTGGTAAATGCAGTTGGACAGTAAACTTGGACAGTTACAGTAGTAAATCATTAATACAAAAATGAAGTCTTTGGCTTGCTTATATTCAGAACATATAAGCCAATAGTTTTTCAGTGGAACCATCATGACAAAAATATTTGGATAGAGATTTTCCACATCCTTCTTGATTGTACTAAAAAAAACTACTAGAAAATTTTTAATTGACATTGTATTGCGCTGTATTGCTAAATTGTATATTAAAAATATGTTGATACTATTTACTTTGTAGAAACCTTGAAATGAAAACAGCTTTCTTTGGTTTTATTTATTTTTTAATTCATATTTTTATTTGTAATAAATCTCATTTACTGACTGCATTAGATGCAAGCATCTCTAGTGAGACAAAGTCGTTACAAATAAACCTAGACAGACAACTAAGTCATATTTTCAACTGATCTCTGTCACTAGTAGAGGGGTTAAAAGGCATTACAGGTAGGCCAAGTCATTTTTTTTGTTTAGCTGTGCCACTGTTAAGAGTAACATAGAAACTCAATGAGCAATTTTCTGCCAAGCTGAATGACAGGAGGCAAAGTTTGGGAAGGGTCTATACTGTATGCCTCATGGCTCAAACATCTAGTTTTGCAAGGATGACAAGCAGGAGAATGAGCATCTCAGAAAAGTAAACAATCCTCCTAGAATACATTGATTCATAGAGTCAAAGGGCAAAATGGAACTACAGTTTCCATTCAGTCTGATCATCTGTATCCTATAGGCTGTTAGGCATGCCATACTTCTTCCTAGAAATAGAGCACTTCTTAAAAATATGTGAAGTCCAAACTTTTTAAAAGGATAAAGCAACACAATAATAAAAATTTGTTCTAACTTTGAATAAATCAATCAGAAGTAATTTTTCTTATTTTGTAAATTTTCCATAAAAAGTAAACATTGTGAACATTTATGTCCGTGTCTAATCAGCAGAAACAGCTTAAAAATCCGTGTGTGTTAATGGCATCCCTATACAAAAGTCAGATTTTTTGGTTTATGTTTTTTCCTGAGGAAATGTCTCCATGCTCTAGAAAGAAGAGTTTTGTAACAAGGAGAGAAAGCTTTGGTGCTACTGTCAACTCTGATGAAGGAGAATAAGGGATTTCACCTTCAAAGCCAGGAGAGAGATGAATAGGTAGTGATAGCAAGGATAAATGAGAAGCCAATGCAGTCATACAAACACTCATCCTAAGAGGCCTGACAGAAGCTATTAGGATTCACCCCACAGTTCTCATTTTCACACTAGCAGGGTGAGTGAGCAATGAAGGCTATCAATGCAGCCTCCGGGCATGGGCTTCACCAGCAGCACATTGTGTGTTATGGATTACCATTGTGATGGCTCTGATGTGAATTCCAATAAAATGTATCACAGAAAATAACTTAGGGGTTGTGTGCATCTGCTCCCTTTATTAATCCCATATATTCCCAATCTGCTCCCAAGAATATCCCACAGCAATAAATAATTGACGAATTAGGTAATTTGATATTACCTCCCCTCAATTTTACATAACAATCCTCCATCAATACTGCAAGAAAATGCACAGGGATATGCATTTTGGAGGCCAGCTTCCAGCAGTCAGTCATGCTAAATCAGCAGAAAATTTGACCCTTTGCTCTTTATAAATATTCTATCTGGTTAGCTTGACCTTCCCATGGTGATGAGGGTCTTAAGTAGCAATTCTGTTACTTGGCAAGATAGGAACCCAGAAAGATGTGACAAAACTCCAAAGAATTAAGTTATAGTAGAGACAAGATCTCAACCCCAATGCCAACCTGATTTGTTTTTTGCACACATGTAGAATACTTCTGGAACCTGATTAAAACACTAGTCTTGAAGCCATATTTGGCAGTAATGCAATGACAGTCATTGAAAAAGTGGCGTGGGATTGGTTGCAATAGGAAGATGAAATGCAAGTAATACACTAGTGAGAGATTCTCTTGAAGCGCCTTAACCCTTGGCCTTAAATTGTACCAGGAGAGGTGCAGATTAGATATCAAAAAAACAAAATCACTGAAAGGTGATTGAAATAAGTTGGTTAGGTGTTGAAATAAGTTGCCCAGGGAGGTGGTGGAATCACTGTCACTGGATGTGTTCAAGCAACATCTAGATAAGGAAGTTGGGAATATGATTTAGGGGTGATTATGGTTGTGCTATGTTGACAGTTGGAATGGACGATTTTGAAGATCTCTGCCAACCTTGATGATTCTGTGATTCTGTGAACCCACTTGTCTCTGTGTCTTACTGAGTTTTCAGAGGATGAATGATTAGACTCTTAACACTTTATTTCTTTCCTTGTATTTCTCCAAAGACTGCGTGAAACTGAGTCCTAGACAAACTTTCTTCTTCCAGAAGGACTCCTGAACAAAATGTTATTGGGACTGAATTAAAAGAAACAGCGAACTGAGACCTAACCCTAAAGCAGTTACAACAGAAGAAAAGAAGCACACCAATATTACCAGAACTGTGGGCACCGCTGAATAACTTGAACAGCCTTTTCTAGCACAAAGTCCTTACTGATGATCTTCATATATCTTCCTCCCAGATTTTTGGGTCTGCTCATAGAGGCTCATGTAAAGGCACCTCAAAGTTAGATAGTTTCAAGGGTACCCCTTTTGAGTCTTTCTCTGCAAATCTATGAGGCATTTAATTAAGTATTTATTTATAAGAAAGATTGATATTTTAAAATACAGTGGTTCTGACATTTAAACAGAATTTTCTATTTTCTTTGAAAAAAATGATTATGTTGACAAAAACCATTTTCAGTCAACAATAAATTCTTTCTCCTTTCTTTTTCAGAAAGAATTCTGAAGCGGAATTTTTGACTAGAAAATAAAAGGAGGTATTTCAGACAGTTAATTGCCAGACACATGGATTTAACTCCTTCTTGCCAATGAAATAGAACCTCACTCAAACTAACTAGCTAAAGATGACAGCCCTTAATTTTGATAGTTGTCAGTGTAGCTCAAACAAATAATAAAATAATTTTAATAATAATTAGCAAGTTATTTTGGAAGTACTCTTTTAGCCAACTTGTTTGATAGCCACAGCCTATACACTTAGGCTGATGATGACTTTTTCTGCCAAACACTCTCCGCAAAACCTACCAAATCAATATTTTGTCCACATCACCCTGGTGCATACCAATAGCCTCATTAATGGAAATACATGGATATTTTCTTCCATCTGAATTTAAGTTAACACACATAAACATCCACTATCAAACTAATAGAAAAGTTACGTGTTGAAACTACAAATAAGGTGACTAGTAGGCTCTTTGGTTTTTTTTGTTTGCCCTACTTTTTTTTTTTCCTACCGATTGTGTTTCAAAATTTTTTTAAGCATTAGGAAATTATGAAGTTGGATTTCACCTTGATTCTTTCAATTTTCAGAGTTTAAAAGAACTTTTCCATAATATCCTACTGCCTGGAGGCTTTATACTGACAAGACTTTTTACATTATAAGACACTACTATTAACATAAAGGATCAATTTTCAACCCTTTTTTACATTTGAAAACAATTAAAACACAGAATAAATTTAATAGGTAAAAGTATACTCTCTCCTAGAAGTTTACAGAAATGTAAAAAAAGTTCTGCAATGGAGTCGGTGAAGTTGTATTACTCTAAAATCAAATTAAATACAACAAGATTTTTGCCCTCGGTTACCTGAATCTTGATAAAAACCAACAGTTGCATCTTAGTGATCTGTTTCATATATTTAAGATATTGATGTTTATTTCTGCATGACCTAGATTATTCAAGAGTCCCCAAACAATGCAATATATACTACTTCTGCTTTGCACTGATATATTTTATTAGTCAAATGTAAGGATTTGCAGAACCAACCAGATATAATTGTGTGAATTTTAAAGCCAGCTATCAGTTCTTTCATGATTTTCACACTTCAGTTTCTTGCAAATCACATATGCAGGATCAAGAGGCTGTGAGAGTCAGATGCCTAGAACTGATCCAATTTCTTTTATAATTACATGTGGCAACAATTATATAATACTATTACATTTTAGTAATTTAACCATTAAGAGTGATGAAGACTGTGAGTTAAATATCTAATATATTTCAAATTTTCTTGGAATAGACTTTGACTTAAAGCTTTAAGATAATGTTTTATTCCTAGAAAACAAAAGACAGAAAATATTTTTATTTCTTGTCAAAAAGACATCAGATTTTAGATACTGTCTTGCTGGCATGGGCTGCCCTAAACACAGCATGAAATGAAGCTTATCTTGGAAGTCAGTAATTAATTCTCAAGAATATTATTATGGTATAAAACTAAAATGGATTATTTCTCTACAGTTCAGCTTGTACTCCACTTGTTCCAAAGCCAAAATGGTTATATCTCCAAAGTACTATTCCAGATCTAAAATGCCTTACAACATTCAGATGTGATAAATATCTCTCCATAATCATCCACAACAATAGCTTCAGCTTGACTGGAATTTGGATCACTCAGCGATTCTTATAGTTTTATAAAAACACAGATTGTCCACTGCACCTGAATTATCACACTCTCTCTTCTAGAGTGCAATGTCCAATCATATCCTGGAGTTGCCTACTCAGTTGAAATAAAGACAAAATAACTTTTGTTTATTTCTGGTTTTCCACACTGATCTCTAAAGAAACATACCTGACAAGACTTTGAAACTACAGTAACAGAAGAACCAACCAACATTAATTTCTGCCCTCAGGAAATGCTATAGGAATAGTTTACTTTCACTGAGCTTTTAGCTTCATTGTTGCTGCAATTCTTTACTGTTATCATCAGCCTTCTTTAATTAGATGTCTAAGAGCACTTCCACATAATTTTTCAAACAATGTCAGATATTTTCCCCGTGTGGGGAGAAGAATACGAAAGAAAAGGTAAACCACATGAGCTAAAAACAGTCTAATAGTTGAAACAAAATAAAATATTCTACTAATAATATTTTACTACTACCACTACTACTACTACTATTTTAATTAAAAGGAGAGAGGGAGAGAAGAATAAAATCCAACAGAAAAAAATGGCCCCTTCTTACAATCTCACCCCAGTTTTATATACTGCACTTGACATTCTTAGTTTTCAGAAGACCTATCTTGTTCAAGAAACCTATGATCCTGTGCATCAGAGCCCTAAGTGAACCCATAGGCTCCGTCTATCCATCTTCCTTGGGGCCTGGCTACCCATTCTCAAGACAGCTCCACGACAGCTGTCGTGGACAGGTGGGTGTCATGGGATCATACAGCTTGGAAAGATCTCGGGCAGAAAGAGCTGGGAAATAGCATCATGAGTTGATGCTTCCCACTTTTCTTTGGAGCTGTACTTAAGCTCAGATCCTCTCTTTTGTTCCTTTCCTAGGCTACAGTGCAGGTACAATTTTCCTATGAGGTACCTCATTGATCCTTACCCTGACCTCCTTCCTTGACTCCCTGTCTGGATCTCAGACCTCCCCTGCTTGCCAGGTGATCACTGGGCTCTGGACCTGGCTGTTCACTTTGCCTGGATTGATAATTGCTGGAACATGGTAGGGTTCTGTCCGTGCCCTGGCCCCACTGGCATACTGTGGGAGGTGTTCTGCCAGTGGCAGCACTGCCCTGCCACCACAGTGGGTGCCTGCAGCTCCCAGCTCATCCTCCTCTGAGGAACAGCCCCACTCTGGCTTCTTGGCATCTGGAGTGACTGGCTCTCTGGATGAGAAGAGAGAGTGGATTTATTTTTACCTTGATTTTAGCCGGGGTTTTGATGTGTTCTATCCATAACATCCTTGTTGTGAAGTTAGAGAGATGTAGACTGGTTAGTGAAAGACTGGATCATGAGGCTGAAAAGGTAGAGGTCAATAGCAAAAAGTCCAGCTGGCCACTTGCTACAAAAAGAGTTCCTCAAGTGATGCTAAGTGGCTGATACAATTTAAAGGCATTATTAATGATCAGGGTGATGGACCAGAATGCACCCTCTGCAAGCTGAAGAAAAAGGACAGGAGATATTTAAATGGGCTGTACAAATGGGCCTACAAAATTTTCATGAAAGTCAGGAAAGGGAAATTCCATGTTCTGCATCTGAGATATCAGGAACTGTGCTTCCATATAAGCTAGGGACTGCATGGATAAAAATGTAGCTCTGTACTAAAGGACCTGGAGTTCCCAGGATGTTTGAACTGAGCCAAGATTAATGAGGGCTAACTGCACACCAGTCTTCATATTGGGCTGCAAGGGTGAAGTCAGAATACTGAGGAAAAATATTATCCCCCTTTCACAGCACTCAGGACCCACATTTTTCATTGATCAAGGTCAAGTTGTCTTAAGTATAAATACCCTTCCTTCACTTAATAGGGAAGATAGTATTCCTGAAATCTAATGAGTTTTTTGGTGTCTTGACCTCCTCAAATAAGAGATCTGGTTGGGTGGGTGGGTGCTGCAAATATCTGAGAGCTTCAATCTAATACTGCAGAAAGAAAACAAATTTTTGAATCTAATTTTGTAGATATACAGCTCAGAAGCAGAAGTTATTTGGTTAGATTGACCAGGAAGACTATAATGTTTGTCTGAGCATTAATGAGTAATAAAGCAGAATCCTGTAAGCACTTTCTGTACTGGAAAAACATGCCTGATTGCTTACATGCAGACAAGCAGCTGTTTCAGGAAATTTATTAGCAACAGACAAGGTGTAGATGCAGTTTAGATTGTACAAAACAGGATTTTACAGTTAGATCTTAAGCAAGTAACCCCTTTAATTTCAAGGCAGATCCTGAATTTTTGTATGTAAAGGACGGTGAGCATTTTTTTAATTTGACTATTAATTAATATATATAATTTACAGTAAAACTCAAACAATTCAGCAGAGTTGGTGCCAACATTGAGTACTTGAGAAGAATCAGCAATAAATACAATTTATTTTTATTTCCATATTTTTTTTATTGTTGGTTACTTCCTTTCTTTCTATACCAATACGTAAATAGCAGCAAAAATGTACTAACAGATATAGTCTGAAGTTAAATGACATTTCTTTCAATCTATTTATTCATCATCATCCATTTAGCATAGCCAAATTGTGATAGGTGATCCCAGAACTGGTTCACACTCTAGTAAGCAGCAAATGCATGATAAATGAGCTTTAAAAACATGAAATAAGCAGCTGCCAAAATTAAAATAAGCAGAAGAAAAAACCTAAACCCAACAAGGAAATAGCAAAACTATGTATCTCAGTTCCACCATTGTACATCTGTACAATTTGATAGATGAGAAATGTTTCAAAGATATTGGAGTGGTAGCTTCTCCATGGCAGCTTTAAAGGAAAATTTAGAATTAAAAATGACTTTATGATTATAAATTGCAGAAATAATCTTAATGAGGTGATCACTCAGGAAGGAACATGGCAAGAAATCAAACAATAAGTTGCACAGTTTTATGAGCCTTTAACTATGGAAAAAAATCTTACATTTCTTAGCCCTGTAATGGCAAGGGTATGAAGTGGCAAACACCCTTAATCCAAAAGCTACAGCACTGCACAGTTAATATGCATAAAAGTATTATCTGTCATACTTTTTCAAAACATTTAGTTAATTATTCAAATACATTCAGTTGTGTCATCTCTTGTCATCATTCGGAAATGCATATGGCATTTAATGATTCTCAAGGAAATCAGTAGGAAATGCATTCATTTTGCTCTGTGATTTTTCGATGAGTCTCTGGATTACATATGCACAACATGACACAAATAGCTTTTAATAGTATAACTGCAAATTTGAAGATGCAAAACATTTTGTGTACAGGATAAATATCTAATAGGCATGAGAGAGAGTGCTGCAAATGCTTACAGACTTAAATGAGACTGAAAATGTTCAATTCAATTTTATTTGTAGGAATGATTGATTTCTTCCGTTGAGGAAGGAATGAGCAAAGGAAGAATCCAAAAAATAACAAAGAAGAATATACATACTTAATGATAATTACGATATTGATTTCAATTTATGTTAAAAAAGTATCAGCAGACTAGTAAGTACAGCCATATCTAGACTTTCTTGTAATGAAGTCTTTGAGACACTGTTTGTTTACACTTCGTGATGTCTTGGTTCTACAGAATACATATAGTATCATGAATTAGCCCCTGTTAAAATGCCAGAGGCAAAAAAGTAGCTTCAAGCACTTTTTATGATCCAATAGATGACCATACTACCAGCACATACTTGAGTTTGGAAGAAGGAATGTCTAACTTCTCCATCTTTTACCCATGACACAATTCTTCACAAGCTGTACAGCTTAGGCTGAATATTTAACCTGATATATTAAAAATCTTCAAAAGGGCAAAAGGTACACACTTTAAATGTAGAGTCAAGAATTTACTATTAGTATAATTGAAATCTCAGGAATCTAGTCAAAGAATCATTATTTGTCCAGATCTAATTATTAGAATAAATAATCTAAAGAAGATAATACTATTAAAGAAAAAAATACTAATAGTAACACCATTGAGATTGTTACATGCACATTCTTATTATTTACTACTTTTTCAGGTCTCATGCTTACCTTTCTGATACCCTTTTCAATAGTGAAGCTGACAGTGACAGTTTTCCCTGGAAAGTATAGGGATGGTTGAATAAGATATTGAATTTTCTAGGTTCTTAATTGATTTATTTTTCCTCCTTGTCTTTCCTCTTTTTTTGGGGTGGTTTACCAGAGTCTATTTGTATGTGTTTTACAAAGTGTTTTTAAGCCTTTCTCTTTTTTCATTGATTTGAAATTCCATGCTACGTCTACTTTATTTGTTCTTTTTTTTTTTATTTGACTCCTATAAAAACATGGTCCTTATAGCAACCTATTAACTAGAAAAAAACAATGAAAGAAAGAAAGAAACACCATTAAAAAGAAAAGTTCCAGGCAGATCAAGAGAAGTTTAGACAAAGTAAGCCTGAGAAGTTTCAATCCTGAGGCCTTGCAGAGTCACTTGTGTCTTACTGGTAGCATTGTCAATGTATCACTCGGCTACAGAGGCAAAAACTTCAGTAAGACATGTCAACTACCCTCCCCTCCTGTTCTCCTCTGCAGGCTGCACAACCCACTTGCCATGAACATTTTTCTTTCTACTCAAAACCCAGTTCCCAGGAGGAATTAGACCATTTAACTGACAATATTTTTGCTGCAAACATATTTCTTGGAGCATGTCCATTCTGCTTTCAAGTAAACTGATCAGGACAGGCAGAAGGTATTGCTACTGACGTATTAAGCAAGTTTCATGCAAGAAATTCCCCTCTGACTGTGTTATAACTACCACTGACTGCTAACATTCCTCAGTTCCATTTTTTCTTATTTTTTTTTCTGTAGTAGGTGGGGGATTTCTACTTTGTTTCTTTTTTAATAATTTGGCATCTTACCTCCTGCTACCCTGTCCCTTGACCACTATCAGCAGCACAGACTGCTGACATCCCGCTTTTGACCAGCACTGGCAGCATAAACAGACAACACCGTTCCCCCTTACCAGTATCGGCACTGTAGGCAGGGTGCTGCCCACAGTATTCATGCAAGATATGATCCTCTCTAATCATACTGTCTTTGCTGGAGCCAAAGGGTACCCCAACTCTTGCCCACCTCCAAAAGACTTTTGCACGACTGACTGTTGCTGACAGGTGCCCTGGAAACCAAGTCTCCTTGGCTGTCCACTGGAGCCATAGCATCTCTTAAGATGTCACATTCGCTGTTGGTGATTAGGTTATTCGCTGTATGAGCATGTTGTTGCTCATCTTTCCTACTGCCTCAATAAAGCTTTCTTTTATAACATGTCAGACTCCATTACTGTTCAGACTGCATAATTACATCTGAATTAATAATGATTCTTTGACTACACTGTTAGGATTTCAATTACACTAACAGTAATATCTGTAAGATATGTTTCCTTTTTGCCCATAAGAACACGTTGAACATAACAGACTGTGGAACACGTCTCCTTGTGGACACATGAATGGGTCTTATACTGAAATTATTACTTAAAAGATGATATTGGCATCGCCATGTGAGTTGTCACATTACTCAGAGTAACAGAGAGGTAAGGATGGAAGGGACATTTGGTTGACAGTGAGTCATCTGGTCCAGCCTCCCTGCTCAAGCAGGGTCATCCCAGAACACATTGAACAGGATTGCACATAGACAGTTCTTCAATATCTTCAGTGAGAGAGACTCCACAACCTCTCTGGGCAATCTGTTCCAGTGCACGGTCACCTACAGAATTATCTTACTTCACACACAGTAAAGAAGTTCTTCCTGATATTCAGGATATGCACTCTCTGTGCATCAGTTTCTGCCCATTTGCCCTTGTCCTAATCCTTGGCACCACCGAGAAGAGCCTGGCTTGATCTTCTTGGCACCCTCCCTAAAGATACCTGTAGATATTCACAGAATCACAGAATATGCTGACTTAGAAGAGACCCACAAGGATCATAGAGTCCAGCCCTTAGCTGTGCACAGGAACATCCCCAAGAGTCACATCATGTGCCTGAGAGTGTCATTCAAATGCTTTTTGAACTTTGTCAGTGTGTGACCACTTCCCTGGGGACCCTTCCAGTGCCCAACCACCCTCTGGGTGAAGAACCTTTCTCTAATATCAAGCCTAAGCCTTCCCTGTCACAACTTCATGCCATTACCTTGGGTCCTGTCACTGGTAACCAGAGAGAAGAGATCAGTGTCTGCCCTTCTTCTTCCCCTCTTCCTCTACAATGAGGAAATTGTAGACTGTGATGACATCTCCCTTCAGTCTCCTCTTGTTGAGGTCTGCTCTCAGTTGTCTCTTCTTGAGGCTGAACAGGCCTGGTTCCCTCAGACTTTCCTCATTAGAGAGATGCTTCAGTCCCTTAATCAAGTTTGTAACCCTCTGCTGGGTCTACTCTAGGAGCTCCATGTTTGTCTTTTAGCAAAGAGCCCAGAAATGGACACAGTACTCCAGATGTGGCCTTACCAGGGCTGAGTAGAGGGACCAGATCACCTCCCTCGACCTGTTAGCAATGGTCTTCCCAATGCACCCCAGGATACTCTCAGCCTTCTTGGACAACAGTACCCTTCTGCCTCACGGACAGCTTGTAGTCCACCAGGACCCCCAGGTCTTTCTCCACAGAGCTGTTTTCCAGCAGGTTTTCTCCAGCCTATCCTAGTGCATAGAATATTCCTCCCCAGATGAAGGACCCCACTTTTGCTCTTGTTGAATTTCATACAGTTCTTCTCTGCCCATCTCTCCAACTTGTTGAGGTCCTTCTGAAGGGCTGCACAGCCCTCTGGGGTACTGGCCACTCAGCCCAGCTTTGTGTCATCAGCAAATTTGCTGAGGACACATCTGCCCCTTCATCCAAACCACTGATGAACAAAAACAATACTGGGGACGCCACTAGTGACAGGCCTCCAACTAGACTCTGTGTCACTAAATACGACCCTCTGGGATCTGCCATTCAGCCAGTTCTCAATTCACCTCACTGTCCACTCATCCAGTTCACACTTACTGAGTTTTTTCAACAAGGATGCAGTGTCAAAAATGATATGTTTATAATACTTCTGTGCTGAAATTTGAGGATGCGTTTGAATTTGTGCATTTTGCCTTGGTACATGTCTCAGAAGGTGGGACAAAATATGAAGGTATGTTTTCTCTTCATTTCCTATGTCACATCAATTTTGAAAAATTGCTTCTGAGACATCAACTTTGACCCTGCTGAGAAAAGGAAACTTTGACTCCAAAGCACAGTTTCGAGTATAAAATATTAAAGAACAAGTTGATAGAGGCTGGACTTCTAAATAATTGAGTTCCTTTACCTTAAACTCATCTGTTTGTGGGTATATAGATCATGATAGCCTAAGGGAGTGCTTGCTTGCCAGCCAAATTATTTCTAGCTTTTTAAGATTGTTTCACGTCTAATAGATAAATGTAGCAAAAATGAATACTGAGTGGCAGTTCTGAGTGCAAACAGAACATGAAGCAATGGCATTCCTTGGCTAATATGATTTGAAAGTCTTATCATAACAGTAATTTTCTATCATATCTTATTAGTCTTGCACCATGTTAAGTTAGCTGGTGTTGTTTCATATGATTGGATAGCCAGTAATGGGATGAGACTTTTCTTTTACTGTAACAAACACTAATGCAACACAATGGTAATATGACATAATGTAAAAATCCTAATAATAAATTTAACAGCCCTTTTACCTAACTGAAGGCATATTTCGTACAACTAAACCTTTACTCTTCCAAGATCATACTCGTATGTTTTTCAAAGGCAAGAAGAGAAACTATTTGCAGGGAGAAAACATTGTTTTCCCCCTTCTGATTACTTTTGAAACCTATTCCATGTCCTCATTGTTCTTAATTTTTTTTTTTTTTAAGATTTTTTTTTTTAGAGGAAGGGTGTGTGAAAAAAATTTATCAGACTGAGAGTCATGTAAAGGATATATTCATCCATGGCAATACAAATATAATTTAGATATATGTACAAAAAGAAAGATCTTAAAGATAATTTCTCCTTCAGAGACTGTTTTTATTAATGGCATTTTTCAATCCTAAATGATGCCTGAATTTTTCACAGAACAATTCTTTAACATCTGGTTTTGTTTAGATATTAAATAATAGAAGAAATTTTTTTAGGGTAAGGAACAAACATTAGAAAAAAACCCGAACAAACATTAGAAAATAACCCAAACAAACAAGCATCTGACCACAAAGAAATAATTCTTTACAGTGGAATTTTTGATCTAATTGTAGAAATTCTTACTAGTGTAAAATTATTATTGTTGTTGTTGTTGTTGTTGATTATTATTATTATTGCCCAACTTCAAAAAATTTAAGAGTTATCATGGAATAGAATTCTCTAATGCATTCCGATATACCTAGATTATTTAAAAAAAAAATGTTGCACAGCAAGCTTGATTAAGCTTTTCTCTAAATTTGAGCATTTACTTTTTATCCTTGTTAGAGTTTCTGTAAGAAAGGCTATTTTTTTGCATATAATTTTTAATTAATGACAAATTTTCTCTCTCTGTGAGAATCTTATAGGGGACATATATATGTCTCAGTAATACTGCATAAAGAAGTGAATACTTTTATTTCCATTGATTTAAACTCCAGAAATAATAATTTTACAGTACAATACTTGTAATACTAGGTTTGCACAGGTTTCTCTTAGAGAATTGTCAGCCAGACATACTGGTTAATCAACACCTTACCGATAGGATTTAAAACTGCATTTGAACTTTCAGAACCTGCCTTTAATTTTCTTAAAATGTTGTTTGAATATTTACATTATTTTTACTATTAATTCACACTTGTATGATTATGGACAGCAGTATTTTCCTGAGGCAAGCATACAACTGTGAATGGAAAATATAACTAGAAAGTTGAATGAACTAATCAAAGTTCAAACAATTTGAGAAATCCTACTGATGTCTGACACCAAGTACTTAGTATGATAAACCTCTGGAGGGTTAAGGATGAGGTTGTTCTGAGCCACACAGTATGGGATCTAGATTACGTTTACACAGGGTAAGCAACTTGTATGGAGTCAGCACCACAGCTATGACCCTCATGCCATATTTGACCCTCAAAAGAGAACTGGGAAGACAATGTATGGAACTGCTGGTGCCAAGGAATAAGCAGTTGGACTACTCTCTCTGAAGTAATGGTCAGAGTAGGAAACAGAGAGAGGACCAGTGAGCCTATTTCTGAAAGGGAAGGCAAGATGATGAGAGGCAAAGCAAGGCTAAAGAGGAGAAAAGAAGAGCAGAGAAAGAGAAGTTCTATCCACTTTTAAAAACTTGAATAAACAGAGTGCTTTCAAGTTTCTTTTGTCTAACAGAACCTAACATAACAGCTAGACATCTAGTCTCTCACACACAAGGTCCTCCTGTAATCCTAACACATAAGTGGTTTTCAAAATCCCACCAGGCACTTACATTTATCTTTAGCTGCCTGCAAACCTTTAATACAGCAGTTTAAGCCTCTTTTAATTGGTCCACTGAGTTGCCTACCTCTCAAACATGCAGACTGAATAAATGTACGGAGGATTTGAAACAGTCTGATATCTTGGTAATGAGATAAGAAGGAGTATAGAAAAATCACAAATGGACAGACTAAAGAAAGCTTCCCTAACTGCTTAAATGAAGCTTCACACTTTAGATCGCCAGCAGCTTTAATCTCTCAGTGCTGTCAGAAATACCAATAACCCTTTTGATCTTATAGTGTATTCTTAAATGCAGTTACTACCTACTTCATACTGATAAAAAAAAAAGTTTAATTTGGATCAGAATGTTTTGTGTGAAGGATATAACCCAAAGGAATTAGTTGTTCAGGATTTATCTAATAAAAGATTTATCTTATTTAGTTTCTAAATGTTCCCTGAAGGGTTTGATTGTACTCTATGACTATATGAAATATATTAAAATATATTTTTTACCACTAAAAACACAGTTTTGTTGTGAATTATACTAAGAAAAAAAGGTAAAAAAAAAGCAAATGGGTTTTCAAAAGGATCTGACCAGCTTTAATAATACTGACAAACGCTGTAGAACTGGAACACAAAGCCAGCAGGTCACAAAAGGCTTAAAAATTGTGGTTTAGCTCAAGTAAAATTCTGCACATCTTAAAAGCCAGCCACAGCAACAGGAAAATTTTAGAGCCTAAAGAGTCCATCCACCCTAATATTAGGTGTCTAAATCTTAGCTCGTCACTCTAGGCTCCCTTTGCTATCTATAGTAAGCAATGGGTATTCTTAATTTATCGTAACTATTTTGCTAGTTTACATGAGAATGAGATAAACTGCACTCTGGAAGTTCTCCTTCTCACTATTATCTATTAAGGAGTATAGGTGAAACGCCAAAACTGGGAGAAATGTAACCGTCTACTGTTCCCAGACAAGAACTCCCACACTTGATCCCCACCAGAATTTGGAACTTGTGGCAAATACCAAGGCATCCTAGGTTGTGGGCAACTCTTTAGCTGAATCTGAAAACTAAAAGTGGTGCAAAGATTCCTCTCTCAGCCCCTCCCAAAGAAAAGCAGAGTCAAGTGAAGGTTTCCAGGGAAGGGTTTTCATCCACTCTGAAATCTCCTTAAGAAAGGCATGGTACTGAATTGGTAGGCAGACTGCTGTCATTCCAAGAATAAAACAATTTCCTTTATTGGAGTAGCTGAAGAAAGAGAAGATATGAGGATGCAAACCTCATTGACCTCGAAAAGATCCAAATACTTCTCTCTTCTACCCTCTAAGAGTCTTTCCAAGACATCCATCTACAGAATAGTCTTGGTGAGAGTCCAGGAGGTGTCTTGTGTCCATCAGGCTGACCTGGGGTCACTCTACAGCCAAGAATCTGAGGTTAGTAGACATAGGACAGGAAGACAGGAATGAGACTGCTTCTCATTGGATATCCCCATCTTGAATTTATTTTCTTTCCAAATCACCTCAATGCATGAAGACTCAAAGGAGCAGAGAATGGCACTCAGAACTCCTGCTGTTAGCTTTGTGCAGCCTGCGAGCTACAAAAGCACAGTTTTTCCTTGTAGATCCACAAACATTTCCTTCAAAGTTAAAAAGATTTTGTTCAGTATTTCATTGCAGTCTAAATAACAAGTAATTTCCTTTTCTTTTCCTCTTTCATTATGTCCCCTTTATTCCTTTTTGTTTTTTTCCTTTTTGTTTTTTTTTTTTTTTTGTATGTGTATGATGATTTTTCCTCATTAGTTACACTAAACTCTAAAATACAGAGGTTGAAATACAATTTTAGAAGTAATGTACATTTATAGAAAGTAGTATATTTGTTTCAAATAAAAGCTTTTCCTTTTCTAGGAGTTTTCAGTATTTCAGAGTTAGTACTAGGGTACAAGATCTTGTTGTTATGTTTGATGTTGGTTAGAAGACCCTGTTACACACTCACCATCAACGTATCACTAAGCCTTTCAGGTAAAGCCTCAAAGAAAAAGGAAACATAATATTATCTTATTTCTAATTTATTATACATTGCCATGAATATGCAGTTTGCAGCTTCTTTTGTAACTCGGAGGATTTTACAAATGGTAGAATATGTTTTTGGGGAGAACATTAAGAGATACCTTTGCAGTTCTCCCTAGCTCTGTGGTAGATCTAGATTGCCTTCAGTAAAAATATGATTAGTGTGATTTGCAAATGCAATTTTCTAAAAGTCCTTCTCAACCATCTTTGCGCAGACATGAGTCTTGTCAGGGTATAGGATAGAGTACTCAAACCCATCTGGTGGACACTCAGTGTTAAGAAAATTAATTCTCAAAGGGTGAGTACTCTCCTGAGAACAAAACATTTAGAAAATATTTAATTTCTCTATTCTCCATATTATTTAAGTCTCCTGTATTACTTTGCATGGTCTGGATATATTTTTATATTTTGTTGGTACCACTTTCACTACTTTTGTTCTTTCTTTGTCTCTCTTTCCTGTATGCCTTGCCTTCGTTCTGTTTTGTAGAAGCCTACTTCTGAAAAAAAGACTCAGTATGAAGATTTGCTTTTAAAGCAAGAAGAATATCTGGAAAACCTGTGGACTAGGTCTTAGGCATAATCTGAAAGACTATTTAACAAAATATTTTAAAATGAAAAATGGTTATAAGTCTCCACAATCAAAGTTTTTGGAAGGATCATTACAGATGAAGCATAGCTAATTATTTTAATGAAAAACTTTACCAAATTAAACTGAGTCAACTAAAACTAAACCCAACTAACTTTACTACTTAAAAATAACAAGGAAAACACAGGCTCTGCATGTATGCATACACATAGATGTACATAAACAAATTAATAAATATATCAGTGTATATTTATACATAAAGTCCACAATAACACTTTGCTGATACATGAAAGTAATTTATAAATCATTTTCCAGAGCACAGGAAATAATGTAAATATATACATGTTATAAAAACAGTACCTCTACATCTTGCACAGCGGTCAGGTGTACCTCGCAAAGCTGACATTTAGTAACTATGCAATCTGTCATGAGGATCAAACAGATGATCCACTTGCAGCTGTTAAGGAACTTTTGTATAATTTTCAATCAAAAAATGAGAAGTTCTTAAACATGAATATTTCTGTGAAAGTGCGTTACTGTCAAAATAATGTGCATCTATTCAAGCTGTGTAGCTCCAAGAGGTGAAATATGTGATGACCCTAATAAGATAGTTCTTCCATGTCTTACATAGCCCGGTAAGTGCCTCTGCCTTGTGGCACCTTTTAAATTATTTTTCAATGGCCTTGTTGTCTTTAAAAAAGTCTTCAGGTGTTCTTTATTTCTTCAGGATGCAATATGAGATGTTTACCCACTGTCCTAGTTAGGACAGCTGAGACCAGTTCATCATGGTATGGGTGTAACCCAAAACTGTGTATTCTATAGCCTTCCATGCCATTTCCCAGAAATTGTTAGCAGTAAAGGCCTGTAGATGTTCCTGTCCTCATACCCTTTTATGGAATTCCCCGCTCTGAGGGGAGGACTGAGTATTCCTACCTGAACTGGAGAATATATAAACTTGGAGTTTTGGAACCTTTTTACCACTTGTGGGATCCAGAGGAAGACTGCAGCTCATCACTCTCAATTGGACTGCAGCTCACAGCTCTCCCAGACTGCGACAGCTCTCCCACCAGCAGGTTTTTCCCCTCTCTCTTTACTTTGGACTCAGGGGTGGGGGGGGGCAAGGAACATCACTTTGTTCATGCCCCAGGGTGCTGGGTTATACATTTGGGTTTTGTGGGTTAAGACCAATTGTTTGTTTGTATAATTGTACTTATTGTATTATTTTATTAAATTGTTATTCTGACTTGTAGTCTCTCTTTTGAGTTGAGTTCATTTCCCCTGCTGGTTAACTTTTAAACCAGCACACCCACTTATACAAACACAGTACTGGACTAGGAGAGGGTGGCCTATGTTCCTAAATAAGTAGGTTGAATGCTAAAGGTTCAAATACTCATTGCTCATGAAGAGGTTCGTCTGTTCCCATACATACACAGTTTACCTCCCTTTCAATAATGACCTTTTCTTTCCTATACAGCATTCTGAATCTTCTGAAAAAGATGATACACAACATACATTACTGTCACTATCAAATACATGAAAATACATAGCATTTCAAGGAAACTTTGAAAAAGACCTTGTGTGTGCGTGTCCCCTCTCTTTGAGAGCCAGAAAACTAAAGTTTTTTCACATAATGACTTTGCACGATAGGCACTGAGGGAGCTACTTTCAAGTGGAATTGTTTCCCTAGAGGATTAGGTGTGTCGGTGCATATTTCATTTTGATTTTTCTTTGGGACTAATTTACACACGAATGGTACAAGTACTTAGTGTCTGCTAGTTTGGGTGAAGTTACCTTTCTCCTAACAGGAAAGAAGGAAGGACATACACTGTAGTTGGTATCATCACTAAAGATTTAGCAAAAGCAGAACTGAGCCGTGAGGGAGAGTCAACCACATGTGTTTTAAAGCATGTTAATATTAAACATAAGCATTTTTTTCCAGTGGTGAGATCTGGACAGGTTTTGGAAATACACAATATTTATTTTTAGATTTTAACTGTGCAATAGGACTGTGGATTATTGAAAGAATGCTTATTAAATTTATAAACAGCTTTCTCACATATTCCCGTGCTAATGTCAATCTGTATTACAGACAGTAAGAGAGAGTGGGTCTTTCTGGCAGCCATAAGACATTGTCAATGTATTTAAAATACTCTGTTTCAGGGATTATTTTTTAAAGAAATTCAAAGTTTTTCTAAAATTATCTGACTACTGAGGACAAAAGAAACAGAATCATTTGCATTCACATAGTGATGCCTTTCTTATGCAGGCACCATTTATGTCTTACAGTAAAGCATTACAGACTGACTACTGTGATTTTTTTTCCCAGAAACTTAAATCCCAAATTGTAGATAGAGCACTGCTGGGGATTATCAGTGGGATGGATGTGTCTGGCATGAGTGTTATTCTTAGTTTGGCTTCATTAAATGAGCCATTACTAGGAAAGACAAGTTGTTGTACACTTTTATTGCTTTCTACTGTTTTCTTTATCAAATCAATACCATTTTCTAACTTTGACTATGGCACTGGTTCTAAATCCATTTCATGACTACTGGAAAGAGTTCAATGGCTTTTAAAATTACAAGGAGGAAAAGTGCTCTTGAGCTGCAGAAGTGGACCTCTATTATTTTTGAACTGTAAATATTCTTTATTCTATGTGTTGATACATAAGTAAAAGTAAATAAAGAAAACTAGTTCTGTTATATAGCATTTTTCAAAGCCCTCATATTAAAGAAACAAACCAAACAAACCAACAAACCCCAGCAAACCATGGCTCTAGAGAGTGATAAGTTTACCATCTACAAAGTGGTTTGTTTTCAGAAATCTCTCAATTTTCGAATAATTTCTTATCATATTCATAATTGTTATTGCACAGGGCACCATCAATTAATTGGGATCCACACAAAAGAAATCTTTAATGTCTGTTATGTACCACAGAAAATAACCAGTTAAATGAATATGATTTCCCATTTTCCTTCACACTAAAGCTGGTGATTTTCAGAGGTGTCCTTAGTAAGTGGCTAAAGAGAAACCATGTCTTTACTCTCCTGATCACTAACACCATCCTGAAGTACTTATTCTCCCACCATGTGACAGAAGAGAAAACAAATCCTGACACAGCAGACATCTCTAATTCACTGTCTGATGTTATCAGCAGTACATTTACAGGATTTAGTTCATGAGTGAATAATTTAAAATACTGTTCAGTATTTTTTCTTCAAATCATATATTGAAATTTGATTGTGGGGTTTTTTCACTTTAACTCAACTTTTTCTTTGAGACTCTCTTATCTTCTATCGTCTTCAAAGAATTGGAAAAAACCACTTCATTACAACACTAAAATGCCCACAGTTTGAAAAAAACACCTTTTTTCCCCGATTACTTGACAAAATAATCTTACCATTTCCCAAGTATAAAATTTCTCATTTAGGCCAGATTTGCAGAACAATACAATAAAATATCATTTTAACACTATAGAAATGTCATAGAAACATTCTTACCAGGCTTATTTAGAGAAAGTATTTGAAATATTTTCTGTTACATCAGTGCGAGAGTGAGTTCTACTTTAATACTGCATAAAAAATAAAACATCTCAATAAAATGTGAAAGCATTTTTCCAAACTTCTTCATGCTGAAGATTAAGTTTTGTTGGTACATTAAATTGTCAGACAATAGATAGTTGCTTTTTCAGATTCTTTGGGTTTGATATTCTTTGATATTATTTTAAAGATGCAGTTTCAGAAGATTCCTGAATCATAAGTTCATCACCATTCAGTCATTTGCAACAAAAAAAATTATGCCCTGACTAAATTTTTTATGGTGTTTGTGCCTACCATCTTAATAATAAATAACATTGTTTTAAAACCAAAAGATTCCTTATCTTTTAAAAGGTAAAGAACTTTGGTTGTATATATTAAGAAGCAGGAATCTCAGCTATTCTGATTGCATATTTTACCTTCACACATTTTACAACACTGATGAAATTCACTGTTTTCATGTCTTGTCTTATATTTCTTATACTTCTTTTTTTTCAGGCAGTTAGCAATTAGAGCAAAGGTATGAAAGATAGCAGTTTTCAGCTTTTGTTGTTGTTGTTATTGTTTGAAGAAACTCATTTTAGTATGTAATTTCTGCAATAGTCTCTGCAGTAGCAAAGTCAGCTAAAACAGAAGAGGAATATCTCACCTCGACATCTAAGAACTGACTTTTAACTTAAGAACCTTTAGAGTGTATTAGGTCAATAAAGACATGTACATTAACTTTCTGCACCTATAACTACTTTACAGTTATTCAATATATGTTGATTAGCACTGTAGAAGCTAATGTTTTCTGTTTTGGTTTTATTTTTTTTTCTCATATCACTATCTTTATCTTTCCGTGACATATTTGAATTGGTAAAAGCTTGGCAATTGTTGCAAAAAGAGAAATGCCTCCCTCTGTCATAAGAAAATTGACAGCATATTAAGAAAAAAATGTACAGTTTGTATTAAAGGAGTAGTTAATTAGACCCAGTTTTTACACACAAGCATATACATATATAATTATGTGTTATGTTAGACCATGCAAAGCATACACATAAACACACACACACACACACACAAACACCATGTTTAAAATGACATCAAAAAGCTTCTAAAAACTGCTATCAGATGCCTTATAGTATTTATTAAATTTTATCTAGATTGTTCTCCAGGTTTGGATTGAGGGAAGTCTCCCTGAGGAAGAAACTCCTCTCAGCTAAGCATTCTTAAAATAACTTTATCCTCGAATGTAAGACAACAGAAGGTCAAGTGACCCTTAAGATTCATTATTTTCTGTTTAGTTGAATGAATTATTCCATTCAAATAAAATTACGTCCTTTACACTACAATACAATGAAGATGAGATCTGTACCTTTATGAATAATTCAGTTCATCAGAAACAGCATGGACATAGTCTTGAGTGTAAAAAAGCCATCACAGAAATATTTTAGTCAAATATAATGTTGATGAATGTCTGGTGAGGAATTCGGAATATTTCCTCCAACAATTTGAGTTTATGCCAAGGTTTACCTATGTAACAAGAGCTTTGACATTACAGTAATTGTGTATCTTTTTCAAGTGAAGAAGTGAATTCTGTTGAGCAGCTTGTTTACACTTGCCAATATTATATCATGCCATCTGATAAAGATTCTGAACTGCATGCAATTCAGAGGAAGTTTCCTTGATCTTTGACAAATAGCATCCAGTGAAATGCAGTTGAGAAAGACAGAGGAATTGTGGAGAGCGGAGAGCTTGACCAAGGCAGCAATTCAGTGAAGGAAAATTCAATGCCTCACAAAGCAAAAAAATTTTGTTACAAAATTCAACTTTTCCATCTGTCGGCATGTATGCATCCATCGTTTTAGCAGGGTTCATACATTCTAGTATAAAAAAAGTCATGCAAGAAGAAAAGCTCCCATTTTAATGGTAGTCAATGGAATATGTTATTTCATAAGATATTCGGCTAAATAGTACCATCCTAGGCAAAGTTTTTTGACATATCTATTAGAGTACAGCATCCCAAAAGAAGTAACAAAAGACACAGGTATGTCTGACTCCAACAAGAAGGGAGGGCATATGCAGATTTTCCCAAACTGATAAGGAGATATCTGCTGTAGTACCAAAAAAGTGTGTAGCTGGGTCATCTCAAAGTTGTTACTCAGAAGCTAGGCCTTGTAGCTTGGTTTAAGCCCTGTCTTAATGTATCTCATGTTTCCAGAACACAAGTAAGGTTTTTTCTGTGTAGCTGCACTTCTCTTTCACATTATGCAGGTTTGATCAGAATTAGCTCAAAAATCTCTGTGCTGCATTGCTTTAAATAGACAGAGCTTCATGCCCAGTACTTCAAAACACCCGCTGAAATTGGACTTGCTAAATACAGCACATACATAGCAATGTCTGCCTGGAAGTGTTTATGGCCTTAAAGGCAGAGATTTCTTCTGCAGTGCTACAGCACAGTGCAGATATGCTCCACTGTACCTCAATAGGCTGCAGTTGTAGTGCCTTGTGTGAGACCCTCTGTCTTCCTTCTTGTGACCACGCTTTGATGTATCTTAACACTGACAGAGGATCTGAAGGTACACTTAAACCTCTAAAGCTGTGTGAACAAATGACTTATGCAATTTTTTTTTTTCCATGATTACTGGACATGACTTTAGGAAAGCAATACATTTTGCTGATGAGACATGAAGTTTACAGTTGGGCAATAATGACTACTGCCAGCCACCTAAGATATTGTTATACAAGAACTTTCACTGATAATAATAAATAGAACATCACTAAGTATATCTCTTACTAAGGACTTACAAGTTAGCTTGTTAGTGAGTCAAACTTTCATCCTATGGAATGATGTTTCAACCTACAGAAAGAAACAGTAACTCAGAAAAAACCCTACCAACTAAACAGCCCAAAAAAACCCCCAGAAACTAACTAACCAACCAACCAACCAAAAATACTCTCCAAAGCTCTCCCTCCATGTGTTTTCCACATTTAATTTCATAAACAGTTTTCAAATATAATGTAGATTTCTAATGTAGATTTTACCAGAGTAATGTATAATGTCAACTTAAAACCCCAGTCTTGTATCACAGTTGAATAACACATTGGAATTTTTTAAAGATGTATTGAACAATGACCTCTCACCTGATTCATTTATCCTTTGTGAAAACAGATTTTTTTAATAATTTTTTTCTAAGTAGAAAGAAGTAAACCAAAGAGCTCAGCTGAAAGTTAGGTGTTTTCAGTGAGTGAAAACTGGAACTCTATAACAATAAAAGTCCTGGATTTTGAATGAATTTAGTTACGTTGCGTTACAGTGTCTGATCAGTCTGTTTTGTAGCCGATTGAGACTTGAGTAACCGAATCACCAGGCTCCTCAAGTAGGTAGACAAAAGTCAAAAAAGGATTTCTAGTAGATGCCAATCAAAGATTACTCATATTTTAACAGAAGGACTGGGTAGATCATAAATATTAAAAGCAACAGACTTCTCTCTTATGTTACATTTTTGATGGTAACTGCGTCAGGGAGCTTTTAACCTGGGTATAAACCCAGAAGAACTGAAAGAGATGATAAGCAATGCATAATATGTAGCAGCATGATGAACAGTATTTTCTATAGGATATCAATGTAATTGTTTTCTAATATACATATGATGGAGAGCATGAGCAAAGGAAGGAAGATGTTGAGGAGGTGAAAGGAGACAGGAATCTGGGCTGATTGAGGGGAAAGTTAATCTCTCAGTGATGAATGAAAGATGATAGAGTAGCAGCAAGGTATGAAACTGAAAACATTTAAATAATGGTTGCTCTGAGAGACAAAGAGAGCTGAAACAATTAAAGATAAGCCAAGAGGAAGATCTGCAAAGCAATATTGTAAAAGGAAATTAAAGGAACAAGGCTGCATTTTTCAGAATAGTAAAGGTGAATAACCCATGGCAAGATGGTTCAAATTCTAGTGAAATTTCTGGAGATGTGATCCCTTAACCAAGTCTTAAATTACCAGATTCAAATGGCCTTTTAAGCTAAGGTACTACTCATACCATCTAGCTGTAGTAATTTTTAGGATTTTTTTTTAGGAATTTTTAAAAATCTTGTTTGAGGAATAGTTTAGATATGTAATCAAGTGCTCATGTGTTTCTTACTCAGTTTTTATCTGCTGCCACAGGTTATTCATAAGTTTTATAGTAAGCCTAGTTGCTTTCAAGTGCTGTAATAGTGCTCTGGAAATGAGCTCCTCTCTGTTCCTTGTTTAGGGAACCAAAATTTCTGGTTTGAGGAAGATAGGTGACAACAGCTGTATCTATTGGATTTCCCAGCATGTTATCACTGATGTATGTTAAAAACATGAGACCTAAGAAAACAATTTCAGAAGACAAAAATCAAGGAATATTTTTTTTAGGATAATACAAACACCTTCTAACTAACAGAATTCAGAAAAAATTAACTCACTAACTGAAAACTGTGCTTTCTGACTTCTCAGAACTGAGCAGTAGTGCTTGAAAGAGTCATAGACCTGTGGAAGAGCTTATGGTATGTTCTATTTTAGCACAAATAATTCAGATTTTCTATATGGGTAAAGCCTGGAATGTTTGAGGTTTTTTTTTGAAATTTAATTATTTGGCCCCCTCTGTGCCCATAGACGACATCATGTTATTGTGGAATTGCAACTTGAACAAAAAGCCCTAAATTGGTTTGTTTTGGTTTGGCTTGTTTTTTTGTAGTTTGGAAAGAAAATGGTATTCCAGTGTAAATGCAGTGGTTTTCCTGCCAGAGTGCACAGAGCTTTGGCATTGGTACATCAATCACACAAATTGCTGAGCTACTGATGGCTCCATAAAGCAATATTCTATTAATGCTAAAACATTTTCATCTGTTCATTAACATTAAATTTCCAATAGAGGGTAGAACCCAAAATGTTTTCAGGAGGCTATAGAAAGTTCTAAGATTACAGTGCTGCTCTCTAACATATTATTATTGGAAAAAATGGTAAAGTGTATTAAAAGCATTGATAACTACTGCCATTTTCATAGGACTGTATAATTTAAATCCAGTGCTTGCTAAATAAGACAGTTGAATTTTTAATACTAAAGAAAAGCAAAGTAAATCAATAAATAAATAAACTAAATAAAATTAATGAGACAAGCATTTTGAAAAGAAGTCTTCTAGTGAAAATGAAAGCCTGCTTGATGGAAAAAGTCATCCATTTTATGCCCAGTAAAACAATTTTCTGTAGAAAATCAGCTCTATCTTGGCTAAGAGATTAAAAATTGACATTATAAAATAGAATGGTTTTCCTCAATATCATCGCTTGCTGTTTGCTCATTATATGATCTTTAATGACATTTTAGCATTTATTATCATACTTAGGTTCACATACATCAGGCTTCAAGTTTCAGAACTTTGATTTATTTCAAAATATAACATTGTATTGATCCAGAAATATTACTAAGTTTGAAAGAAAATAGTAACGATTTTGACTGCTAACTTAAACTGCATAATTCTAATATTTCCCATCAGGAAACATGGACACACACAAAAACCCAAACAAAACCAACCTACGTGTGCCCAGGAAACTGTCCTTGAAATATTTGCTATTCCTCCCTTTTCATACTCCTACTGGTAGTATGACTACATTTTAAGACATAATTTCTTCCTCTTTATTGTCCTGTCAATGCATAGATTAGAAGACTGGAAAGTAGCTTAAAGGTATGAAGAAAGTGGCTCACAGTAATTAGATTAGTTCTTTTCAGAGGAAAAGAAGCTCCATACAAAATACAATTTATGCTTTCTGTCTAATTCCCAGTTTTCTGAAATGAAAAATGTTCTGAGATAGCTGTGAACTCTTGAAGACTTGACCACATAGTTACTGTGTTCAAAACTGTCACTCAGTGTTATGTGGACTCCTGTATATTCCACCATCACTGTAGAAAACCTCTAACTTTCATCACTCACTTTTTGTGAGACATTAACTAGTTATTTTGTTTATCCCAAGATGACTAAACTTCTGGGAAGAGTGGAAAAGAGGGGAGAATGAATGAGTATGTAGGTAGGTGGTGTAGGCCACGAATATTAGTTTAGTAGCAAGACTCCATGAGTTTAAATTTCAAAGACTTATCTAAGTCCATTAAACCAAAAGAGGGAAACCTCCTCCTACTCCCAGCCAGTTTGATAGCAGCTTTCCAGCATAGTCTTATAAAGGTAAGTCTGGCTTCACCTCAAGATTCAAAGACCTTTCAGGAAGATTTAATTTCAGTTGCTTTTGGCTAAATGGTTCTTTTCCCCATTTGCAGAAAGCCTGAATTTTCCTTACTGCTACTCTCCCAGCATACCAAACTGGCTTTGTTTCACCTGGCATTCAGCCAAAGTAAACTACCACGGCGGGGTATATGCAAAGGGGTTATGATTAACTGGAAATGTTTAGCTTTCAAACAGACCTAATGTAGCATAGGAGAGACTGCAATATGTTGTTCCAGAAACCTTTGCACAGAAATGTTCTGGAAAACTTGAAAAAACATTATATTTCCAAGGCTGCATCTATACTGATGTCTTTTTTCATCTTTTGAACTAATGCTGCCATAAAAATATTATTTCACAATGTCACCATGAAGAAAACAAAAGCCAACCCACTTCTACATTAAGGGTATTTCTTTTACAAGAAATGTAAATGTTTTAAATGTAAATGTTTTAAAGTTTTCAAAAGTTAGATTTTTTTAATCTGTTTTATTGTGGTGATAGTATTGGAGATAAATAGTTTCTCGTTTAATTTTTATCAGACTCTTTGAAATATTTGATCTGTCACAAGAAACAAGCAAGATTTATTTGAAAAGCTCCAGTGCCAATGATCTAATGTAAAGCATTTACTTCTGTCACCCTTTTACTCAGTTGTCCAGATCTTCAGCTGATATAATGTGGGAATAGCTCCATTGAAGTCAGTGGAGCTCTGCCAATTTATGCTGCTGACAATAAGTCCTGTTAAGTGCTACTCTGTGCCTTGAATTGTCCTAATTAATTTCAGCAACTCTGCATCCTGAATACGGGTCAGACTGTGAGTATTTTATTCCTGTGTCAAGTCTGGATTTTTTTACACAGATAATCTCACAGTAACATAAGTCCCTTCTACACCTGGCTCCCCAGTGTGAGTGGGAAGATCAAGCTAATATTTAAATAGATAACTAAAGAAAAACACAGATGTTGTTAAATTTTTCACTTATATTGAGTGAGATTAGAATATGGCGAAGATTGTTAAATATTGAATATCTGATGTGTAAATTAAAATCTAACAATAATGAAAAAGTATACCATAATCTTTCTTCATGAACATTATAGCAAGATAAATAAATAAATCCCCTAGAACTTTAATCCATATAAAAAGAGTGTAGGTAAGTAAAAAATAGAAAGTAAAATGAAAGATTAATGTGCAAATTAAAAATAAATACTACCTTTAAAAAGTCCTTGCAAAGGAAGGACTTTTATATAATACAGTGCCCGATAAAGTTTGCTGAAAGTATATTTAAACCTTTTTAGGTTTGCTAAAGTTAATAAATGAGCTACCAAATAGGCTAATGATTTACAAATCGTTGACAGAAAATTGGCCTAAATTGCAGACTTGTCAAGAATGTTTTATGGGTGTGAATTTGTGGTAGTATAATGGATAGTCTTGTTTATACCTATGTTTCTGCATTAGGGCTCTGATTTAATTGAATTTTAATTAATTTTTTTTCTAATAAGATATATTTATCACTATCTATCACAGTTTGTAAGAAAGACCTTAGTGCCCATACCAAAGTTCATACACTGAAAAACACTGGACAGAAGGTGATTTGTGTATCTTTTAATATCTTTTAATACCTACCTTTCAAACAAGCATGTAAACAATAGTCTCTTCGTAATAAAGGCAGATAAGATTTTGCTTGTACAGTGTGGTAGCTGTGTAAATTTTTAATGCAAAACAAAAGGGTGAGTGCATTGTTTAGTATTAATAACTTATAAAGAATAGTTTTAGTGATCCAAAAATTGGCTTCAGATAGGAACACAGAAAAGGACTCTCATATGTCTCTGTGGATAAACACTTCTAATTGTAGTTTCTTTGGAGATCTCTTCTCTGTAGTTAGCAGACTTTTTTGTGGATGTTACATCTGACTTTCCTTTGATTTATAGGGAATTATTATGTTCACAGTTAAACCAGCATGGACCTACAGGTCTGGGTTCAGATAAAGCAGAAGGCAGTTTTTCTACAGTGTGAAGAGGCATGAGATGTGTTCCTGGAGATGGGGGGTATTTCAGTGTACATGAACTAGATAGCAAATTTCAATTTTGTGGAATTAGAATGATACAAAAAATTGCTACCAGCAAATTCAGTCTTCTGATTGCTCTCAGCCCATGCTGAGATGTGTAACTAAGCAAAGGACAACTCTTCTTCCCAACAGCACTTTCAGGCTTGGACTTGGAAGTCCTTGGTCTCCCCTGTGCATAGAATCATAGAAATATTTAAGTTAGAAAAGACCTCCAAGATCATTGAGTCCAACCTTTGACTGCTCACCACCTTGTTAACTAGTCCATGGCACTAAGTGCCACGTCCAGTCATTTCTTGAACACCAAGAGGGATGGTGACTCCACCACGTCCATGTGAACCCTATACCTGGACAACATACTGAATTTGCTATTTGAGACATTCTTGTCATTCAACCATATTGATGAATGGTTTAATAATGTTCTGACAGAACGCTCATGACCACAAGTCTTGGGATGTTTTATGGGATTTTCAGTGTTCCTCTATGCACAACTTTCTGCATTGATGTCAGGGCTTTGGCTAATGCTGGAAATCAGAAAACAGACTGACTCTTCTTAAAGTTTCTTTGTCTTACATTTAATCATGGACGTTTTCTCATTTCTTTTTTCCACTGTTAGACTTATTGAGCTTTTCCTCTGCTGTCAGAGTAATAGAGCCACAGAATTATCAAGGTTGGAAGAGACCTTTAAGATCATCAAGTCTAACTGTCTGCCTAACACCACCACTGTAACCCCTAAACCACTCAACCATATCACCCACCACCAGATCTAGATGCCTCTTAAACACCTCTAGGGATGGTCACTCCCCCACCTTCCTTGACAATCTATTCCAATGCCTGACCACCCTAACAGCGAAAACATTTTTTTAGCAAAAATTTTGTTAGCAATAGTCTTCAAAGAACAGGTGAGCAAGGAAGAGCTTCCAGTATGTATAATTTTGTGTTTTACAGGTTGAACTTTCAGTACCACATACTAATTATCTGTTTACCACCTCCAGGGGTATTTTTACTCATTCTGAGGACAGTGTCATGTTATGAAGTGAAAAGATCATAGAAAGAGTTGAAGTGACCTGGCACAAAGCTGCAAATGTGACATAAGGTGGGAGAAAACAGTAAACATAGCTTGGATCAGGAATACTATTTCTTTCCCTGTACCAACAACCATACTACTTCTGATATACTGCTGGTCCAGGCTTCCTGTCTTCAGCTGCCTGGCCCTGGACTTACTCAGCTCTGATATGGAAGATATGCTTTTCCTGCAGCCATTGAAGAACATTTGAGTCCAGACACACCCAGTCCCAGAACATCTGGAGAAGACTACAGATATCTGTGTCTCAGCTATCAATTTATTCTCTCAAATTTGATTTAAGAAAGCTTTCTTATGTGACCTCAAATTACACATCATATGAAAACTTTCAAAATCAAAACCTAATTTGTGTTTTAATGACTGAGAGTGAGAGCAAGTGCGCTCAGACACATACAAGCTGAAAAACTTTCTTTTTTTTTAGGAAGCAGGTTGTGAAAGCCTTGGGGCAAGAATGCTTCTCTGAACTACTCTGCATGCTGCCTAGGAAAAAGGGATGCTGATCCAAGGCAGTGGTTTTTAATCTAGGGGACTCAATGGACAGGTCTGCAGAAGGTGATTTGAATGTGAAGCACTCTTTATGCCATCTGATGAACACCAAATTCATAAAAGAGTTCCTGCTGGATATTTATTTTGGTCATCCAAAACTGAAGTAAGCTTTAAACCCACGGATTCAGGTTTGGCATCTGTGAATGTGATCTCGGCACTGAAAAATAATAACTCAGAGGCAATTAATTTTGGGTTTTGAAAGGTAGATTCCTCTATAAGTCAGCAGCTGCACAAACTCACTATTTGAGATTATAGAATCTTTTAGTACTGTAAGAAAAACAGGGGAAAATTACCAGCATACTAAAGAGGAACCTGTATAATGTTCATTGTGACAATGGCACTGCTAATTAATGAGCTGAAATGCCTGTTTTATCAACTTTCCTCAAATAACTTTGTAAGGATGACTACAGATTAATTCTAGCATTGAGTTCTTCAGTAAATTTCACTGCTTATAACAGCCCTTCGGGGCTATTTAGTGAGTTACTACTACAAAGATACTAATTTTTTTTTACTTTTTTCTTCTTAGAATAAACACTCAAACACTTTACTGAAGTACAACAGCTACCATAATACTTTTCAATGAACAGAGACATTGTGCAACCCTCTAATCAATGAAAATACTTCTGCAGTTATATATAAAAACTTCTTGACTTTGAAATGTTCTAAAATATAGGGACACTGAAGCATTAGATTTACAGTATATTCATAACTGCAGCCTTAAGCATAAATGAAGACATGCAATAAGGGTTTTCCCATTGTCAAAATGAATCCTTAAACAACATTAAAATAGTTCCTTGACATAAAACTTAACTGTTCTTCTTTTATGTTGATCATGACAAAGAAACTAATAAAAGACCATCATAGTTGTATTTATTCACCTTGTAGGTATTATACAAAGATCTGGGCTCCTACTCTAGATTTTTGACTTCGGAGCTACTGCTGTAAATATGCTATATAACCATTAATTTAGGCTACATCCTTATGACTTTTAGGACTTTGTTCAATTTTTAATTGTTTTATCATCCTTATGAGGACAAGCTAAAATATTTAAAGGGAGACTTCTGTTTGGAAAAGCTTCAGTTTTCCACTTCCAGAGCTGTGTTCTGCAGGTTGTCTTTTACAGTTCCTGCAAGATCACATGGGTTTCATGTTTGAAGGTTATCTGAAGAGCATAATGTCCAAGGTGATGAGGTAACATCAACAGTAAGATGATTCAAAGACAGTAAACAGGAATTACATGTGAAGCTCAGCTATCTTCTCTAATCTACTGTATCAGATTAATGGGATAAGAAGTTTTCCATACTTCTTCATTAAAAAAAAAACAACAAAACCCAAGAGTATTTAAAAATATGTGTCTCTTTTTTTTTTTTTTTCCTGTCATCCTTGAAACTGTGTACTGGCTATTTACTGTCCAAAAAACCCTGCACCTAGATTAATTCTGAATTATCATGTCTGGGTGTCTCCTATTACACCATGCAGTTTAGTCAAATGCTGTTCTAGCTGTTATAATAGAAAAGGTCAGTTAGTTCCTGGAATGACCTTATTTTGAGAAATGAAGCCTGAAATGATAATCAATGAACAAAAGAAATGTATTTGCATGTAGTAAACATGGTGCTTGAAAATGGTTTATAATGTGATGTTTTGTTATTTTTTGTATATTTTACACAGAAAGTAAAATAGCACAGATATCAACAGTTGCCTTGTCATAATGTTGGTATTCAGCATTTTTGTTTTGTATTTGGCATTTTTCTTCACCTTAAAAAGCACAACAGTGTATAAACTCACCTGAGAATACAGAACCCAGTTTTTACCCTCTGCAGTACACTCCCTGCCCATGATTAGTGATTGTTCTTTCCTTGCTAGTGTATTCTCATTACTGGAATGGATGACTTTTGGTAAAAATATTTCAAAATCTCCTAAAAAATTGTTAGCCCAAATACACATAAGTGTTTTAATTTTTTTTTTTTTTAAGAACTGAGATACATCAATACTTTCAAGGTTGTTGGGTCAAGAAACATTTGGGATGAAGGAATATAACTCAAGGGCATTCAGTACATTTTAAGTTCCTCTAGGAACAGATGAGAAGAAAGAGAAGAATATGGGCACTAATTAAAGATTAATTTAAATGAGAAATGCCTTGACAAGTTCTTTTGTGGAAGAAAAGAAATACTGGCATGAAGGAAAGGAAAGCTGCCTGAGGTAGAAGGCTACATTACAAAACTTCAACTGATAACAGCTTCTAATACTTGACATCATTTTCAGCATCACCCCCACTTGCTTCAAAATGAGCAGATGCTTCTCTGCAGAGAAGTAATTATCCTCAAACTCATGCTATGTTTGTGGTGAGCTGACTGTTCAATTCACATGAGCCCGAGGTTTTGTATTTTGCAGAGCTTTATTTAATCACATCCTGTGTTTTCATTCAGTGCTAAATTAAGGCTGGAGAAAAGGCCTTTCTGTCCTCTCTAAGAGTCTGATCATTTTTGCTACCACCAAGGAGAAGAAATGAACATTAACATAGTTCAGATACCAAGAAATTTGTCTTTCTAATCCACCTTAGCTCTTATGCTTTTATTGTCATGGTATCCAAAGAATATTACCAAAGCAAAAAAACCCCAGAAGATTCTTCAATCATATAAAAACCAAAAAGGATGGAATGGAAAGAAGATAAAGGTGGCTCACAAGAGGAATTCATACTTTGCCTCATTTTCTGATAAAGGTGATACTGAATGTGACAGAAAGGCAGGAAGGCTCATGAGAACAGGGGTAAAGAAACAGAAATAACAGAGGTGGTAATGAAGCTTACATTGCTTAGTACACTCAGTACACTCCATGAGTTCTGCACCAGAGCTGACAAAGGGAAGCTCAGGTTTGATAGCAGTTGTTTTTAATAAATCTATTGACTGTAGGATGATACTTCACGACTGGAAGCAGTCAGCGCAGCATTTCTTTTGAATAAAGAGGGAGGGGAAAGAGAGGAAAGATTGAGAAAAAAACACAGAAACATGATGTTAAGGCTACATAAACATGAAATAAGAGTCTGTAATAAGAGTAAAGAATAGCAAAAGACATTTGTCTATATGTAAAAGGAGTTTAAATGCAACATGGACTTAGATTACACTGAAATAAACTAACTTCTTCCTTTGATGAAGCAAATGATTTTCTAGAAAATCTACTTTGATTTCATTAAAATGTTTCATTTAACTATTTAATGTGGTGCTATTAGAGAAACTGACTGAGTATATAAAAAAGGGAATTAGTACAGAACCAGCAAACTAATGTAGGAATTGGTCAAAGGGAAAGGACAAATATCTAGGAAAGGATATGAAATATCTATGAAAGGATAGGTTACTCAAGGATTATTCTGTTTTCCTAATTCCTATTATATTTTCAAAAATTACCATGACTTGAAGAGTCTGCCCTAATAAAGTATGTTGATGAGAAGATCAAGGAGGATTATTAACTAAGGAAGATCAGAAATAACTGGGTGACCTTGACGACTGGAATTCTATAGCTGGGAATAAATGCAGCCATTAAAAGCACAAGATAGCACATATCTAATGCTTTTGTGTTTTGTTTTGTTTTGTTTTGTTTTGTTTTAACCTGAGAGTTCACCTGCTGAAAATGACTGAGGAAAAGTAGGGTTGAACTGGACAAATCTGTCACAAGATAAAACCCACATAAGACATCAAGTAATGAAGCTACAGAAAAATAAATTTTGATCACAGAACACCAGGTTTCTGGAAGATGTTAAACAGTACTAGTCAGTTTTCAACACACTGATTTTGTCACATCTGGACTTTCCATAATCAAGAAAAAAAAAGACCTCTACGTAAAGTAAGTGAAGAAAAGCTTAAATAAGAGGACTAAGGAGGAGTATTTTTACATAGTTGCACACTAAGTTTGCATATAGCTCAAGCTGAGAGATATTCAAGAGTTTCAGTGAGAAAACATATAGCTGTAATTATTTGTGCTTCTGTGCCTGAGAGATAGCCTGGGACTGGGTTATACCTGCTGTCACAGTTCTGATAAAGCTAACATGCAATTGCAAACATCTGTTTGTGTAGAAGAGCTTTAGAAGTTCTTTGCATCAAAAAGAGGAAATCCTTCTTCAGCTTCCTTCCGACTCAGGAATATCAAAATAGAGCCAAGAGAAGGAAAACTCTCAAGAGCAAACAGGGAGAAGTGACTGCAGAGTAGTGGTCATTTGAAAGTGGCAGTAAAGACAGGAGAGGGAGATTTTGAAGAAGCTCTTTTTGGTCCATCCTTTTATACACCCCTACAACATGGTAGAATAAAAGCAAAAACATTCCATGTGCTTCATGGAAACACTTAGAGAAATAAGATGAAACTAATTTAGATATGTACTGTTATTCTATAAGTCTAGAAAGTCTCTTGCAATCATGAGCAGCGAGTTCAGAAAAAGGTCAGGAATGGAAATAAGCTTCCTTCATGCAGTTTGGGAAAAAAGAAAAAAAAAAGCTTTGGTGACACCCTGTTTTTGGGAATAACAAAACTATTGATATGGTTTTTGTCATATTGTAACCGGTGATACTTCTTCCATGTCATAATACTTGCTGGTGTTATGTGAATGCATTTTATTTCAAACTTGACATTTCTTCCTTGCAAAGAGTGATGAAATATATATGGGATTATATCTGTATGTTCCAGCTGTTATACAGGGATTTTAAGAACATATTGCAGATGTATGTTCAATGTTGTGCAGTGAAAGGTCAGTGTCAAGTGAAATGAATCACATTTAGGCCACCTGTTTCCTTCCAAAAACCCAAAATAGAAAGGAATTACATTTTCACCTCTTAAAGAAATTGGAATGCTGCAAAAACACTGTTTGCAAGCGTAATTTCCTCTGGCAATTACATTGCTCAAGGAATATATTTTTGTTATTTAAATTTGGTTTCTTACCATCACTTCTTGTTTCCCAAAAAGTAAGATTAGGCATCACAGCCTGAAGGAAACAAAAAATCATTTACTTTTATCTGTTGCCATGCAACCTCACTTGGACTTTGAAATCTTCCCAGGACTTACCTTCAATTTTCCTGTTCAGCTCAATCTATTACTTTGAGTACTATGCTAAAGTCTTTACATTTGCAAAGATGGGGACATGACTGCACTGATGACTTCCCTTGCTCTGTGGAAAGGAAACTTGAAACAACACTTGTGTGAAACATTCACAGTCATGTTGTTCTTATTAACTAGCTGATTATTTCTGTCAAATAAAAATAATTAAAAAACTCAAACAAAAACAGTAAACAGCAACAATCAGTTCTCTGGCCAATTTCTCTATATACAGCTCTAGAGTGAAGCAGGGACTTATTTCTAAGCGCTAAGTCGACTTCATATTTTTTTTTGGAAAAAGAGGAAAGAACTACGACTGTTTTATTCATCCGTGCTCCTCACCCCACCAGAGAGGGGGTTGCACGAGGAGTTGGGAGGGGTCACAGCTGAGGCTCCTGATCCCAGCTGACTGAAGGGAATCCCACATCATGTGGCCTCATACTTAGCACATAAAGCTGGGGGAAGGAGGAGGGAGGGGACATTTGTAGTGATGGCATTTGCCTTCCTGCTTTTCCATTACATGTAATGAAGTGCAGCTTTCCTGGAGATGGTTGAGTCCTTTCCTGCCAATGGAAAGTGGTGAATGTATTCCCTTGCTCTGATTGCATATATATCTTTTACTCTACCCATTAACTATCTTTCTCTCAACCCATGACTTTTCTCACCCTTACTCTTCTGATTCTCTCCCCATCTCATCAGGGGGGAGTGAGAGTGGCTGGATGGTGCTTGGTTCCCAATTGGAGTTAAACCTTAACACATATATACCATACACCACTAGAATCTCTTAAGTATTTTTACTGGCTTTCATCCTCATTAAACTACTCAGTGTGTGCTCTCAGTTGGACAACAACTTTACAACTCTAAAGTAAGTCAAGTGGAGCTAACAGTAGGCACAAAATGCTGTGGTTTCAAAGAGGAAAAAAAAGAGAGTCCAAGAAAATGTAGTCACGGTTGCTCAAAATCATGACACTAAGTATCATTGTTTCAATTCTTATTTCAGCTTGTTTGAAAAGTCTATGCATTCTTTCAGCATATGCTGTTCAGGGGCATAAACTTGTTCCTTTCCTGGCGGGGCAACATCTTTTTAGGAAAGAGTTATGTAATGTGCAGTACTACTTAGAAATAGTGTAAATAAAGGAAAAACAGCTGAGTCAGAAATTATAGGGATTGAATTCCATCCCTGGAGACACTGTTATTTATTTTTGATGCTTAAAGCCCATCAGCTTCATTGGAATTATAAGAAAGACTATTTAGGAATGGTTACCTGGGACATACAAATGAATCTAACTGTATAACCATTAATATATCTTCAGTCTGAAACTATATTCTGAATGCTTTTGGTATGCTGCACACCAGGTGGATTTTTATTATGCTGAGGTATGGGAGTTCTGAGAGATTTCACCAGGAAAAAGAAATTCTTGCATTCACTATAGTATTGCAGTTGTTTTCTTGCCTACTGCAAGAAGCATCTGCTCTGTCTGGAAAAAGAAAGTCAGCAACGTGAACTTTACATCTTTGTAAACAGAGAGTTTTGGGACACTTATGAAATAGAAGTGATTCAACACTTTTAAAGCAGTTTGATATTACTTGCCTAGCATTCATTAACACAGATCAAACCATACATAGCTCTGCTGCTTCCTACCTCCGACACAGTCATTTTTTATAATGTAGATTGAAATTAAAGAAATGTTAAAATGTCACTAATCACAGAGGATAAAGAAAGGAAATTAGAAGCAGAAAGAGAAATGAGTAACAGAAAAGAGCAAAAATATCTGCCACAAAATTCCAAGGCACCCACTGATTTTTGATTTGTTTTTTTTTTTTTTTTTCTGGAAAAATTGCCAAATTTTGCTTTAAGCACAAATTTTATATTCCAGGAAAATGGATGTCAGAAGGGGGGAAAAAGTAAGTAGAAAAACAATATATATTTCCAAAAGCTGCCCTCCAGATCTTCCCTCACATATACAGACCAAAACTTAATTATATTAATGTGCACGAAATGATGGCCATGGGGATGAGTTTCTATTAAGCTGAGATTCACTGACCATTTCTGTCATAACCCTGAAGCTTAAATTTGTAATCTACTTGCTGTTGTACCATCTCCAGATATTCATTATGAAAGATTTCCCAACAAATATTCTGGACACACTGGGAAATAGGAATATACTAATATACTGGTTTAGTGGAAGGTGTCTCTGCCCATGGCAGGCATGTTTGGGACTAGATGATCTTCAAGGTCCATTCCAACCTCTTTAAATTCTATGATTCTATAATTGCCATTATCCCTTAAGACAGTTTTCTGGCCTGTATTTTTTTCTGTATTTCCTGCTGGCATCTAGACTGTGATGCTTCAGTTTGGCCCTTTTCTCTTGTTTGATGAGACATTTAGCACCAACTAGTAAATGAATAATATGGAAGAAGAGATCTTGGACTCTTTTTGTTTGTTGTTTTATATAGCTACAATGATGACAAGAAGTAGGACCAAAAAAGGTCCCTTAATGCCCTGCAGCTAGAACCTTCTTCTTGGAAAGTTTTAGGTTCTAATTCTCTCCATTAGTGGAAGATGAGGAACATATTTTATCTTACACAGGGACTGGGCCTCTTTAGGTATTTCTCTCCTGCCTCTAAATCATGGCTTGTTAAATGCTTCTCACCTCAAGCTGGGGAAAATCTGTATCTTTTGAGGTAGAATTGAGACATCTAGGTAACTTTTCAGTTAAAGGCTTAAACTTCTGACGTACAGATAATCAAATGTAAGTAGGATGAAGTTGGGCCTTAAATTTTACCTCACTTTGATCTAGACAGTCTTATTGTACTTTTAGATATTGTAGACACTGACTGTGACAACCTGAAAAAAAGCATATAAAATGGTATTTCTATATAATAAAAGAAATTATTTTCAGGAAAAAAATCAGACATTGGAAAATAATTTTAGGCACTTAATAAATATTTCAGAAAAAAAAGAAGAGTTAGGAGATAGTAAAGATGATATTTTTCCCCCTGCCCAGGTTAGACTTTAATTATTCAAGATGTCATATTCTGATCTTTCAGATATTGTATCATCTAAAGACCAGTTGATTCCAGCAAAGATGTTCAGCATCTCCCAGAAACCACATTTGCCCAAGCAGGATGAGACATCTAAGTATTTTTAACTGTATTCTTTAAATTCCTCCATCCTCTGAAATAAAGCCTACATTTAGAAATAAAACATTATGCAATTAATTTGCTGTTTCAATGTCTGAATTAGCATCATGATACTAGGAAATGAGAAAGACAAATGTACATTACTTTTTTGTTTAACAACACAGAAAAATATGAGTATTTAATTTGCACAATACAGAATCTATTAAATTTACTTCTGGTTTAAATTTAAAATCATATTGCAGGAAATATAAGTCTTTGCTTATTAGTATTAGTTTAGAACAAAATAACTTTTCCTTACTTTTCAAACATCAAACACACTAGCGTTTGAAACATAGTTTAGCGCTTATTTCACTTAATCTTTTATGTTTTCCTTCTAGAAGCTCATTTCAATTAGAGAAGATCAACTGTTTTCTCTGGGGAATATTATCTATATCCAACAATAGGAATTATATACTGGTGAACAAAACATCCCTGAAATTAGACTGCCAGGACTAGCTACAACGTTTCCCTGTTATAATTAATGAATCAAATTAAGTGCTTTGTTTCTGAGATATTAATTATATGCATCCAGCTCATATACTCTGAAGGTTATCTTATATTTTGAATTTCCTAACAGAATTTCAATACTTCTTCATGAATTATGGACTTCTAACTATATTGTTTCTAAAATTAAATCTTAAAATCACATATATTTTAAAAAAATACTGGCTAAAAATAAGGAAATATTACCTGAAGCATAAAACTGTTCAAAGAGAGAATAAGCAAAGTTCTTATTTGTTTTCACACAGGCATTATGTCCAAAATCTGCTTAGCTATAACTTAATTATTCTTCCCAAAAAAACACTTCTGTTGGCAATAGAACGTAAAGAATTTATGGAACATTGTCACGTCAGGTTGCCACATATAGGTATACATTTATAAATTAATAGGTACCAAAAGGTCACAGGAAATAGTCCTTGCCGTAAGTGCAGTCCTCAGGCTCCAGCTGGTTCATAGTGTGTTATTCTCTCCCATTAATCCATGTATCTATTGTACCACGATGATTACACTGATTTCAGTGGGGTTTTGTTGTTGGTTTTGGTTTTTTGTTTTGTTTGTTTGTTTGTTTGGGGTGTGTGTGATTTGTCATATTTAGTTTTGTTGGGTTGTTTTTCTGCATGTATGCATGTTTGATGGGTAACTGCAAAGATAAGCTTTCAGTACCTATTTATTGCCTGGTGCAACCTATCACTAAAGGCAAAGTAATAAAAAAGGCCATGCAGAACTCTAGTCAGATGAGTCTTGAAGCAGAAGTGTTCATTTTATCACTTCATTAATGTGTAGAAACCTATGAAATTAGAAAAATTATAAAAGTCCAAGCTCTGTCATGCATGGCAATGTCTGCAGGCTTAAGAATACCCATTTCATAATGGCTCATAAGTATTATCAAAAATGTCTCTGAAGAGCAGGCACCTTAAATGACTTTATGCATTTACAGGTGATGTATTCTAATCTCTAATTCCATAATCAACCAGTGTTAAACAGCTGTGTTCCTTGCATAATGTGTGAAGACATGAAAAAAATTTTTGAGGTAAATTGAAACATGATGGCACCCCTTGACAAACTATTATCTCAATACCAGGGATGTCAGCATAACTGAGAAGTGTCAGTAAAATTATTTAGTTACTTATTTTTGCAATTAATTAAAAATATGTGAGAAACATGATAGCACATAAAGAACTGTTGTTGTTTACCTAGTGATAAATTATTAATTTACTCTTACCCTCAGTGTCTTGGTAATTCATAATCATTGTGTGCTGCAATCAGGTTGACCTAATAAGGCAAAGGAGTGTATTTGAAAGCACACTTCAGGTTTGATTCTGGAGTCAGTCAGAGCTATTGTAATTAATAAACCACAGCTTGAATTCTTGCCTGAATATATATTATACCTCTACTGATTTTTTTTTAATCCTACAGAATATAAACAGAGAGATAAAGGACAGTAAAACAAAATATTACTCATTCAGAATTAAGGAAATAAAGTCAGAAAGATGTGAGTAACTCTTCAAGAACAACAGCACTCCTTTATCTTAGCTGTACAGAGGTTTAGCGAGAACAAATATATGGTAAATGACTTTAAAAAGTAGATCACAGGGGAAGGCAGACATAACCAAGTCTTAAGCAAAGCTCCGCAAAACATTTAATTTCAAAACCAACTCATTTCAAAATCAGGTCTGTTGTTCTAAAGTGTACTTGGGGGAGCTGAAAGCCTAAATGAGTATGACAATTAAAAAATGATAGTTTTCTTACTTAGTAGAATAAGTCAAAAGAACTGATTATTTTATCACAGAGCTTATTTTCTTACTTTAAGCACATGAGTAGTCCCCTTTACTTTTCCCAATTTTTTATTACTAAATTGCATTTTTAGGGGGAAATCAAGTAAATAAAGAGAAGATCATGTGTACCTGGGCTTGAGGAAATTATTACAAACTTAGAGGAAGTATTAAGCAAATGAAAAAATCAAGGAGAAGTGAATACTGAGCTTGGTTTCTCTTATGAAATGGAAGTGCCCGTAATGGTTACTCAGAGGTTTTAGCCAGATGTGTTTTGACATAAAGTCTAGATGACGAGGACTGTAGGGATAGGTGCAATCACACAAGAGTTTGTAACAGAAAGCTAGAACTTTTTTCTCTTGGAAAAACTGCAAAATGCCTTTTCAAACAGGTTAGATTTTTTTTTTCTCCCTTCCTTTTGCACTTCAGAGAAGGTTCGGGGAAAAGTTGTGAGCAAGCTATCTCTCTCTGTCATATGTAGAGAGATAACATGTTTGCAGACATGTACAAGGCCTCCTTGCGCAAGAGAGGGTGGAGGAGGAGAACCAGAGAGGATAAAGGGGACTCTGAGGGGGCAGGAACTCACCCTTTGCTCCTGAAGGTCCAATGTAAACTGCATTGTTTTAAAGTGGTCCTTGCATCTGAAATAAACCTTTTTTTAAAATCCTTTCACTGCCTTGGTATTCTTGGGAAGAATACCTGCGTATGTTTACCTTACAAGGACAATATTTTACTCTGGCATTTTTCAAAGAGCGAGTGGTAAAACCAAATCAATGGCATTGAAAATGTTCTCAGAAAATGTTTTATCATTATGATTCTCAGTGAAAAAAAATTGTATTAATATGGACTGAGGAGATAGCTTTTTCCTTCAAATAAATTGAACATTCAAATAATTATACTAGGAAGTAAGGACACTCGTTCTTCAGAGCTGTTGACTTTGCAGAAGAAGAACAACAAGGGATTTTTCTGCACTAAACAGTAGAATTCTTCAAGAAGTTTTACTAAAATACACTGAACACTCAAACTCAGCATTTTTATCAGGCTTTCGTAGGGAAATGAGGTTTTTCCAGGTTATTTCTTAGTGTTTGTAAATAACTTTTATGTTTCACTTTTTATGTTTATGTGTTCAAGGAAAATGAATTAAAGAATTCTATTTTTGTGAAATGGAATAGCAAAATACCTTATGAAGACTTGTAATTTTCATTGTGCAGATTCAGCAGAAAGATGACTTTCCAAATAAGTGGAAATTACAGAAACTATGCTCTGAAAATAACATTGGTTCAAAATGGCAATTAAATTTGCTGCTGAAAAATATTTCTCACCAGGCACTTACAACACATAAGTTCAGAACATGAAAAGTACATTGCTGTCTATTCATTTAATGAAAAATATAAAAGCTGTGGGCATATATTACTCTGTCCCTGCTTTGTTGGATTTTGTTTCTAATTCTTTAAGGTAGATTTTACTGATCTGTTGTATTCCTGGTACATTTCATGGGGGTACTGCATCTGAGTACATGACAATGAATTAGTCTCTTAATGTTTCCAACTATCTCTGCTAGGTAAATTAGTTATTTTCACGAGACAAGAGAACAATTATTTCATCAGGTGCTGAATTTAAGAGTATGTAATTTGCTTTGCAGTTGTGTCACAGAAATTAAGTTGTTATGCTTCATTAATTAGTAGTAAAATATAGTGCCAGCTACAACATAACTAGACTGTTATAATACTGATGTTCAGAGTATCAGGACTTTCCTCGTTGGTCACTGCAGAATTTCTCTGAAGGTGACTTCAGGATAGCTGTGTACAAGTGGAGTGAATTAATTTTTATTTTGGTGAAATTCAGTGATGTAGAATGCTTACAATAAACCCTGAAGAGTTTAGAGACTTGGAAGATATTTTCTAGAAGAAGAAACCTCATCCTAATAATTGATTGCAGTGATATTCAACCTCACAGATTGAATTAATCCATCTAGGCAGATGGATTAAGTTTTGGGCTGGATTGGTTTACTCTTCAGGTATTAGGAGTTGTGGTATTAATACACGTGGCCATAAATGGTAGAAGAGTGTTATTTCTCATGCAACCCCCGTCACTATGTGGAGGAGATGTAAGTATTCATTTTCAAGTAGTACCTGGTTACTCAAAACAGAGTTCATCACACTCAGTTTTTCTTTTCTTGTGTAGGTGAAGAGAAAGGAGTTGCTGTCACCATGACACCTGAGTGTAATTTGATGACATTAAGAGTAAACAAAACACAGTTCATCAGCCTAATCAACGTAGCCTCCCACTGAACTGTTTCTAGGCACATATCACGTTTAGACTCACAACAAGCAAATGCCCCATTCTGAATTCCTGGATGCTAAATCCCACAATTGAACAGAAAGAGCATACCAAATCAAATTTAGCCATCAGATTAGGTCACATTTTACCTTCTTCTCCACAGGGTTGTAGAAAATGTAAAGTTCCTACTGGATGCACTCCAGATTTATATAAAACGAGGTGCCCTTCTTTATTGCATTTCATAGTCTATGTCATAAAAAAATAACAGTTCTTCTGAGTGAGAAAACTCAGAGAAGGCTAAAAACATTAACTTTAGGAATTTAACCCAGCTCTCTGTGTAGAACTGTTTGGAGGACACTGTAGACTGAGTGGCCAGTTGTTGCGTTCATTACTCTTGAACACTGAAAGCTGGGATGGAAGTTCCTTACCTTCTAAAGCAGTCAGTGTTATCTGTCAGTACTTCACCAAGAGCTTAGATTTATGGGTTAGTAATTCTTCTGTCATGAAGTAGATCGTTTAGATTTTTATATTCTAAGCTAAAATTATCTTTAATATAAAGAAAAAATATAATTGTAATTATCTTTTTCATATGCTAAATTTGCCACTCATTACTGGAGCAGTATCTATGGAGATTAATGAATAACATTGCAGACACTGTGGTGAAAATTTCTTTTCTTTACAAAGGATCTATAGTTCTTTTGTCCTTCACTAATCTTCCTCTGAATAGGAATTCTTATTCTCACATTCACATTTTTAATTTCAGTAGAAGAGTCAAACAGCTTAATGTGAACAAAAAAGTGAAGCCTTAGCTTACTACTATCAATTGAGAAAGTATCAAATATTAAAATAATTTCGAAAGGGAATGTAGCTGAAACGTGGTTAGGAACTTAATCCTTAATTCTGCATTTGCATTTGTTTAAGTTGGTTTCAGTTAGAAGAATGAGGTATATGTATTTTTTATTATCATTATTTATTTTATTATTCAAGAGAGCATGTTGAATTCTAAGTTAACAATCTGTGGGGTTGGGAAAATGTATAACACAATGATGGAAATATATTTGTATTCTCATAATGATTTGTCATCAATAACAGCCACAGGAAAGGGATGGACACTCTACCAGAATAAATAACAAAAGAGCATGACAACCTGTCATTGCCTAATGAAGCTGAGACATTAAAGGTATTCAATCATAGTATTTTACTGGTGCACCTGGATTCTCTTTATTAAAAAGGCATTTATCTAATGATGCATAGCAAGGTATTTTCAGTAATTGAAGGTGGTTTTCCTGATGGAAAGTGGATTGCAAAGGACTAGGGGAGAAATAACGCTCCCCTGGTTTATAGTGCTCCTAGTATTTATAGCTTATAGTGCTCCCTGTATTATAATGCTACAAGGTCCAGAGTGTGAGTGCTAGTCCTGCAAGTTTTTGTGTACATATTCAACTTTTTGCATATGAGCATTGCAATTGTATTTTACATATTACTATTCATGTACATAAAATTACTGGCAAACTTAAAATATCTGACATTGAATTTTAGATGAGTGTTATTAATCCATATAGATTTAGAAATCTTGTGAGTATATTCGTAACGTACATTTCCACAGACAGAAATTCTGTTGTTCTTCCACATGTTTCAGAAGGATTCTGTTCTAGATAGAAATAAATTCAAATAAACTAGGAATGGCCCATGGATTTTCCATAAGTAGAAAAGGAGAGAAATAATTACCATGAATGATTCACTGCAAATTACTCATTCAGCTCAACCACACTCAAGGAAATTGGTAGTCAAAATAATTCATTATAATTCCATTAATTTTTTTTTCTTATTCAGTGTGAGAAAAATATATACCTTAGAGTAGTGCTGTTCAGAATATCTTTATTTGGATGCAGCAGGAAATTCTGGTATTATGTACTCCTAAGGGGACAACAGAAAAATCTGACAAGTAGCAATAATAGCTTGCACATACACCATGATGAAAGGGGTGAGGAAATTCATCTTAATATAAAAAGGAACTTACATTTGAAGAAAATAATAATTTTGAAATTCCTAAATAGAAACCTTTATTTTTTTATTTTTTTTTTAAATTCAATGCAAAGATGAAAAAGAATAACTTTGTAATTCTTAAAAATTTTCTTTAATCATGCTTCTGTTTTTCAAGTTATTTATCTGAAATAGAGTGCAAGTGTGTTTAAAATTGATAGTGATTTCAGAAGAAAGAAAAATGTAAAAGTAATCATGAAATTGCATGTTTTCTGCATAAAAGTATGATTGAAATAATCAGAGGAGTTCTTCTAAATTCTATATAAAATGATTTGTTTGCACATTCAAGGTCACATGTTGATACCGCATCATCACCTTGTCCTTCTTGGCTATGACATCTCAGTTATGAGAGGTATAAATTGACTTGCTTTAGGTTTTGGACTTCTGTGATTTCTAATGTCTCTGAACTTGTCTTGTCATTTTATCAGCAAGAGACAGAAAATATCTGGTCACAAAACTTATTTCCTACCAGAAAAGGTTGATGAGAAAAAAAACAAAACAAAAAAAAATTACACTTTCAGCTTTACAAAAAAAAAAAAAAAAACAAAAAAAAAACAAACCAATGAATTACATAGTATGCTAATACTACATTATTTGAAATTGATTTTTGCTAATAAAGAGTTTTAAAACAAGTAGCAAACAGTCTGAGTTCAGACAAAAATAAAATAACAATTTTGTTTTAATCAGATATTGCTGATGAACAAGATAAGTTTAAATATTTTGTTGTACTTCTACCCTATACATTAGCATATATTGCACCACTAATAAAGTTGTCATTTTTCTCAAGCCTCTCTGTTTTTAGCTCAGGATAACATTCTTGAGTTATTTGCAGTTGTCTGGCAAACTTTATTAATTTCAGCAATTATTGAAGGAAGGTCAGGCTGTTGGTTTTAACCCTACTAAGACCTTGATAGTAATGAAATAAGTTAATGAAAAAATACACTGGTAAAATAAATATTAGATGTGAGAGATTTTAGAGGATCCATTATTATGCCTGGTACATCAAGTAAGCATAGTTTCATGAAACATCACTCTTTTAATCCAAAGCTTCAGAAACTGTAAACAGTAGCATAATTTAACAGGCAATACTTACTTAAAAACCTTCATACATGTTAAATGTTCAATTCCTGAACAAAATAGAGTCTTAGTTGCTTAAAAGAAATGTACACTGCTTAGTTCAAAGTACAATATTATTTTCAGCCATGGAGTACATAGGTATTTATTACTTCAAACTGACTAGTAAACTTTGGCAAAAACTGAAGAAAAATTTCAAATATAATTGAAGCAAGAAAATTTATAACATTGTTGCTTTTTGTTGTGTTCTAGAAAATTGACTTTTAAGATTTATCAGGTTCTGAATTTGGAGTAATAATATCAGTTCTCAAGGGGGTCTTTATACCCCACTGTAATAGTATGAATATTCTTAATAATTTCATCATATTTATTGTAATGTATACTCCCAATAATGAATATATTACATTTGTGCCCCCAGAATATTCATATCAGTTAATGTATAAGCCAAAATTCTTTATTCTATTCAAACTAGGTTAATTAAGAAGCTAGGAAGAGAAAGGAAAAGAAATCTCTTATTAAATTAGAAAATTAAATGCAAAATTCATCAATTAATACAGAATAGAGAATATATTTGGGTTGCCATTAGTGCTGCTATTTCTACTTTTACTAATGGATGAAACCATTAGGGGTTTTTTGTGAGTTATCAGTTATAAGTTGTTGAGGTTCTTTGTATATTGGTTTCATTCTATGCATACTGCATTGGTTTTGGAAATCTTTCTGGGGAATATGATTCTATATTATATTACCTATTGTGTGCACATTCATCTAACTATGGACTTTGCAGTTCAAGAAATGCATTTGACATGCTGAAAGGCCAACAAGATTCCTGGAGTGCCTGATGTACAAGAAGAAGCCAAGAGAACTGGGACCATTCAACCCTTGAAAAAGCATAGTGAAGGTGTGGTAGTTTGGTCTAGGCCTTCCTTGGTGACCAGTTTGTAACCAAGGAAGGGCCTAGATGTACCCAGTATTCCCTATCATTTTTACGTAAGCCAGGCTATAAGAAGAAAGGAGGAAAGGCCTTCGCTCTCTTTCCTTCTGGCAGTTGGGGCACGAGGCCTGGTAAGGCCTTGCCGACCTTGGGAGATGGAGGTTACTGGCGATCGTTCCAGAGCGACTCTCAGTTGTCCCAAGGAGAGTAGCGAGATATTTCTTTGCTAACTTTTTTAGTTGCTAGATATTGGGCTACCAATCGGAATATATATATATTTTATTTTGGTTTTATTCCTTTTCCCTTCCCCCTTCCCTTTCCCTTGTGAAATTGTATATATATTTCAATTGTATATAACTGTAACATAAGTGTAAATATATTTCTATATATATTGCTTTAGCTGTCTCTCTTGTTTCGGTTTTTCTTGGTTGTTTTTCTCCCTCTTCTCCCTGAGGTTTGGGGGGGGGAACTTCTTGTGGTAAGATTTGGAGACTTGGCAGGAAGCCAGCTTCAAACCATATCAAAAGGCAAGAATTTACCACTGTTTCTAATGACCTAATAATAAAGTGTAGCAGAGATGAAGGCACATGCTTTTTAGAGGTGCATGTGAAAGGACAATAGGCAGTAGACACATGTTGAAACTATGGAAATTCTAAATTAAAGGAAAACAAAGACAATAATTAAGGATTGGAACCAGCTGTCCAGAGAGGCTGTGGGATCTGCACCTTTTACCATATTAAAAACCTGTATAAGACCCTGAGCAATCTGATGTAATATGACCAGATATTAAGAAGAGATTTGTAATATACAACATTTAAAATCACCTCCAGCCTAGATTATTTTTATGAGTCTATTTTATAATTCCAAGAAATTAAGAAAAACCCAAGTTTAATACTATTATTTTTATATTTGTCCTTCAGAAAAGGATCTAACAAAGGAGAAGGAAGCTATTCATTCAGGCAGTAGTGTATACAAATGCCTGCCGGTGTTTTTCTGTTGTCTATTTTATTTCTTCTGCATAAAGTTCAAAGAGACCAAGAGTCGAGGTGTTTTCTCTGTATTTTGCTCCAACGTTTATAATCTTTTATGTGCTTCAGCACTGAATACCTCATGACTGTACTCAAGCAAATAAAGATATCAGAAGGATCAAGGACAATTTTTCCTTTACCTACTTTGCTCTGGCTCCCAGATGCTCTTTACCTTGATATTTAAGTCTAACATTATTTCCTGTTTCAGCACAATTAATCCTCACTTTCTATCCAGCCTGTTTTATCTTCCTCTCATCTTTTGCTACGTTTCAACCTTTTCCCCTTTCCATCCTAGCTAAGGGCTCTTCCTCTTCTCAGTTTTATCATTCCCTGATATTAAAGTAGTTCTGTAATGGCATTATTTCATGTTCTTGTAGTGGCTTTCTCTTAGGTTCCTCCAGCTTAGCTATTTTATTATCTTTTATTACAGTTGGTATGATCTCATCCAGTTCTAACTACTACAGAGATTTTTCGTGTATAATCTCGACGAAGCTGCAGAACCTTCACATTTGATGCTTTCTCCCTTTTTTTGTAAAGATATTTTAATACCACAATAGAAGCTAAATATTTTTTTTTATTTTACTAGTGATCTTTTCAAGTAGACTGGAGAGATCTACACACTTATTCTTTACCTTAGTGCAGATTTTTCTCTGATGTGCTCTGCAAGTATTTATTGTCTTTTTCATACAACAAACAGACATTGATGTCATATTGTGCTCAACACTAAACAGAAATTTGCTACAATTTTTGCAGTTGAATGTATGCCTGCTACATTGCTTAAAGGATTCTTGGTGTTTCCCATAGTCCCTGTAAAGCAGAAAGAAATAAGGTTGGAATAAACAACTGTATCTGTAGTCAGTGCCAGAGGTGTTTTTTATTACCAAAAGAGTAAAAGTTGACCTTATATAATGCAGTAAAGAACAGCAAGAATAATAACAACAAAAAAGCATAAAGAGAAAGCAACTTAATGAAATATGTAATCAGCAATATATAAATGTATAATAGTAATGAATCATTGTATCTGAATAACAGCATATCTCTATTGTGACAATAGGGACATCCCCCTGTTGTGGCTGCCCAAGACAAACTCAAGTAGGTGAATTATCAACTGTACTTAAAATGGTTTTCTCAAATTTGTGGTAATAAAAATATACTTATTTTCAGATTTGTTTGCATAAAATTAAGGCAGTTAATCAAAGCTTAGGAGTAGAACTGTTGAAAAATAGTACTCTGATATTTACATCTATTTGCTTTTCCCTTTATTTAGGAACGTTTCTTGGAATTTTAAAGTATGAACTAGATAATCCTACAGAACAATGAAGTTAATTCTTCTATTTTAACAGTTTTGTCCTGCAGGAAAACAGTGTGGAAGATGCAGTTCAGACTGGGAGCCAGGGCAATTATGGAGATGAACTGTGAAACACACCTTTCATTTGTTGTTAAACAGAACCATGATTAATGTTTGAGGAAGGAAAGAATTTGTTACAGAGTGAAATGAGTAGTTATGCTGTACAGACTTAGAAACATTTGGATCATGTCTTCGTTCAAATACACTTGAGAAATGTGTATAACTAAATTTCTTGCTACTTAACAATCTGATACCTAGATATGATTAGGAATGTATATTAAACTAATTATAACAGAGAATTTAGATTTCAAAGTGTTTCTGTTTGCACAGAAACAAACCGGTAAGCTATACTGAAGACAGTGACAATGATGAAATCACTTCTGGTAAAGACACATAAGAGTATTTTTTAATATACCATTTACAAATCCCCTATCCCCTTAAACCAAAGGTTTTTCACTGAGAAATCAGCTCTGTAAAGATGTTTCACCACACAGACTTACCTTGTCTGGGTATTTGATGAGGGGGGCTGAGGGTTCTCAGCATAGGTTACTGTGTTCAGTGATTTGCATGTCACGAGCTCTCATCTACACAAGGAAATCAAGCCCATTTTTCACTGTCAGTCTTTCCACTCTGTGCTCTAACCCTCTAAAAGCCTCTCCCTCCAGTGCAACTCATACCAACCACTCACATTGTAATTATCTGAGCAGCCAAAAGCTCAGTGATTTATTGGCTTTATTCTAGCTGAGATAAAATGTAAATCTGGATAATAGCTGTCATTTTCAGGTTCAGAGTTGAGAATGTGAGATAGAGATTGATTTTTAACTGTCCATTTCCTTAGCTCAGAACATTATGCAGTGTTTCATTTTGGCTTGTGCAGAATGTCTGTCACTGGAGACACAACATCTGACCACATCAGTGTTTTAGCCCTTTCAAAATTGTTTTGTTCTGGCACCTCCCAGAAATTCTTCATCAAAATAATTTTTCATTTGGGAGTGAATGTATTTAGTAGGTTGTGGGGTTTTCTCTTTTTCTTTTTCTTTTTTTTTTTTACTCCTCCTCTTCCCCCCCCTACCTGCAAAGTACTGAAAATTTGCATGGGCAAGTAGCAGATCATATCATTGGTGCGTGAAGTTATTATCCATGATCAGTAAAAAGCTGAGAAATATTAACAAAGCTGTTGATGTCTTGTCTTCATATCAGTATTTGCTTTATGTTTTTGCTGTTTTGCACATAGTAATCCCCTCAGTACATGGTGAAAAAACATTTTCAGTTTTACTACATATTAAACAAACTTCATAATACCATACTGGTTTATTCTATTCATTTATTATTTGAACTGCCAATATCGAATATAGAGGATTATAGGTTGATATGACTTCTTTGCAACATTGTATTATTCAAATTGGATTTTACATAAATGGTAGGTAACATGGAAGAAGGAAGATGCTAATGCTTATGTGTTATATTGTTATCACTGATCCTTCCTACATGAGACGTGTTAGCTAATGAACTCTTCCTTTTTTTTTCTCTGAAGCAAAGTTCACCAGAAAGTAGTGACAAGACCTCTTCATAAACGCAGATCTATGAACAGTAAAGCAAATATTTCTTAAATGCCATAGATAATATACTGTGCTCAAAGGATTACTGTTATCCTCATAGTTTCTGACAAGTTCATGTTTTACTGGAATGAGAGTGGAGACTGAGTTTAATTCTTCCAAAAGGAGTTCCCTGATGATAGGACTGCAGGATCTCAGATTATTTTATTTTGTTAAAACATTTGTGTTCATGGAATTAGTGAGAAACTGACTCTGGAACAGTGCTTGTAGAGCAGAAATAATCAGTGATAATATCCACTTGTAAATATTCAAAATCTGTGGTTTGCTGAAAAAAAAAAGAAAGCAAAGCAATGAATGAATGCTTGTTTTCTTCTGGTTCAAAGAAAAAAAATAAAACCAAAGCAACAAAGACTATATGAAAGTGAAAGAAGTTAGAGAAATGTACTTCATCTGAAAACAAACATGTATTTATGTTAATTTTTTAATGCAGAAAATATATTTTGAAAATGAGCATCAGTGAATGAAAACAAAAAATCTTTTTAAAGATAGAAAATTTATCTTTTCTTTCCAAAGCATTTTAAATTAAATTTAATCTTTGCATAATAATATGATATTTGTCCATGTTTTATACATAGAGCAGAACAGAGCATTTATTCAAAACAAAAAGAAAAAAGCTCCCCCACAAATAATAGCAAATATTACATACTTAGAAGAATTTATTTTCTAATTGACAACAAGATTAACTTTTCATAATTACAACTTCCTGGTCTCCACTGAGGTATGCTACACACGTATAAACAGTCAAAATCTATCAAATCCTCCTTCCTTTAAACATGGCTGTCCTATTCCTACCAATCTCCATTTTGCATTAGGCAACGAAAGTAACTGTTCCTTATAAGAAGTCTGTGCAGTCAGTAATATTCTAGGTGCTACCACTTCTTTGACGAAAATGTACGTGTTTAAAATACAAATAATACTTCTTTAGACTTGCAAAACAGGAATATATTAGAAGCACATCATCTCTCTTTTTAAAGTAAGAATTCATTTAGTTCATCTTCCAAGTACTTTTTCTTTTTAATTTAATTAAAGTCCATTTGTGTTCTGGTTTTAAATGTTGTCTGGCAACTAAGAGTTATAATGCAGTAACTGTATTAATTATTTTATTCTCCATTTACTACTAGAAGCAACTGAATTGCTGGTTACTTGGGGAATTGTCATTGTTTTCATTTGATATGATGATGTGAACATTAGCAGAAATCAGATTACCAGAATTCTTTCTCATTTCATAGTGTGGGCCTCGGTTTGTCACAGTGGCAGTTTATTGTTGTTCATACACATGTTGAGTCACTCCTAGATACATCTGTGCTTGGTAAGTTTTTGTTTTAGGTGAAGTGTTGCTAGAGCTCACTGCAGTTATCAGTACTTATTTTTACAGTAGTCCATCATTTCACTAGCACTAAGGATGTTCTGCTGGCTCACAATTCATGTTGCTCCCTGCACATCACCTGCACAATATTTGAGAAAAAATATCTTCCCCTATCAAGTACTTTTTGTTTGGGTTGTTTGTTTGTTTGTAGAAGCTCATTCAATGGAATCAAAAATACTATATTGTTTGGATGGGGGGAGCTGACTGTTTAGCCCTTTGCAACAAAATAGTCAATATTTTATATTCAATGATTTCTGTTTGGATTACTGGCTCTGCTCCTTTGAATCAGTTTCACCTTTGCAGACTGATAACAAGTACACAAAACTTTTTTAAAAGGTAATCTTTGATGTTATTGAAAGAAAAATGATGCTTAACATTCTTAATGTCATTGTAGAAGCTGAGAATGCCATGTATGATTTCTGTGGTGAATCTAAGAAACCTCTATATGTAGCTGGATGGGCCATAGGACATAAAATACATAGATTTCGGAAGCTGGCATCATCAACATTTCTCCACAGCTTCAAACTGATTGCATCTGTGAGCTGATATGTTTTTGTAATTCAGCAGATTCATTCCTTTCATACATATTTTTAGTTCTCTAGGTCTTAAAATCTATTTTTTGCAGCTTGGGCATTTCAATTGCAAATGTGAATAAACAGATGGGATAGAAAACCATGGATAAAGTATTCTAAATATTGTTTTATTGAGAATGTGCAGGTTTTCAGCCCCTTCCATTAATTTGTTAGGTATGCTACTTGGTCTCAACCATACTTTGCAACCTCAAGTGTAATCTGTCACTGTATTGAAGTGCTTTCTCATCATATATACAAAGTCATATAAATTTATTTTTCTTCAGAAGAACATCTTCATGAACAAATTGGAATAATCTTTTTTGAGCCTGCAATCTCATGTTCATTGTTGGGTTTTGTTTCCTTTATATAAAGCAAGATAGTAAGCTATGCCACCTAAAGTTTCATTCATTCTGTTTAAATACTTCTTTCTCTGTCCATGTCTTTTATTACTTCACAAATGATGAATTAAAGTTAATGAGGTAATTTCAACATACAGTATTATTTAAGTCAATAGAGATATGGGTCTCTATGACTTTGGAGTTCTGCACTATGGAAAACAAAAATTGCACCTGAAAGATCTTGAATGTGTTAATCTGGTTTTAGCACTTTCATGTATACCCGCTAGTGACCCTGAGTGAAATAGATATACAAGAATAAAACTGTTTCCCTTCCCTCCTCCCTCTCCCCCCTGTTTTTCCTGTCTCTTTCTTCCTCTCTTTCTTTCATTTATTCATTTTAGCACTATACAGTAACTAGCCTTTATTGCTGCAGCTTTATCTTAAGTTTCCTGAAGTGTCTGAGGAAAGAGAGGAAGAGCATAGGAGAATGGTGTCCCGCTTGTTTGATATTGACATGTGGTCTGTGCTTTTCTCTTCCTTCCCTTCATTTTTACCAAGTCGTGTATTTTAGGTTGTTAGCAATTTGAGAATACTGTAATTTCAATTAGTGCTGGGTGTCACACTTTACATAGTAGGTGAACGCAAGGTAAAACAAACAGACACCCCAGGAGGATCCCACATTTTTCTTTCTTTCCTTGTTTATAATAGAATTATAATGAAAGAAGAAACTCTAAAATATTATTTCTGCAAGTTAGCTTGCCATTAGATAGTGAATTGTGAACATTTTTAAGCATTAAATCAAATTTGAATCCACATGGCAGAAGTTGTAGGTCTTTAATAGTCTTCATTTATTGCCTTGTAACATTTACATCAACATAGACTTTGAATGCTAATAGACTTTGTTGTGTCTAATGATTTTTAGGGTCTGATTTAATAGAATAATCGTAGGTAACCAGAACAAAAAGTTTCAGAAGCATAATAGCAAATTTTGTTTGTTTCCCTGATCAAAGTACAAATATGAGAGAAGTTAAGGAAAAAAGTATTATATCAATCTGTCAATATCTTTGCCATTTCAGGATTCTCTGTTCTCTGGAGTACAGCAGCAATGAACAAATCTAAATCAGATGAGATGATACAGGTCTGTAGGACAACAGGGATCAGGTGTGGATACAAATCATATTTCCAAACTGAATAGTTGTTTCAAACTGAAAAGAAAAAAAGAAAAGCCCTCATTAAAATCAAAGCAAATAATTATTTCTAGGAGGCTTTTTAATATCAGGTTAAGTTTAAAAAGGTTCAAATATAACTTTAAAGGTGAAATGACATGAAAGATTTTGTTGAAGCTAATGGCAAAACTCAGTGAATTCTGTAAGATTAGGCTAAATGTGAAGAAAAATCTTGAACGGAAGAAAGAAAAATATGAATCTGAATTATCCCTTTGGTGACCCATGTGAATGATATATTTTAGCCTGAGAAGCCAACTTAAATAGAACTATTAGCAAAGAACTAATACACCAGATTTATTTCTCTGACTTCTGCTTTACCCTCTTGTAAGTCTGACTTGTAAAATTACTTTCAGTTTATGAAATGTTTAATGTGTTAATATTTCCTTTTTTTATGATTTAAAATAAACTGAAATCTTAAAATAGATATTTACTCAATAAATTTCCTTGTGCTGAAAAATTTCCAGTTGATGGAAACCAATGTCACATATAGTGAGAGAGAAAAAAAATAAGTGACATCTGCTTATAAAAGGAAAGTCCTCTGATTCATTTATAGATAACTGCATTCTGTCTGATTTGGGAAATGAACACAGATTTATCAAAATCTGGTCATAGTTTATAGAATCTCTTAATTTCATTAAATAAAACAAACACAGAACAAAGTCTACTAACATATAATGCATTTGAAGTACAAAATAACTCAATTGTGGTTGCGTATTTCTGGAATATTTTAATGTCACATCAATGTTCATAACCAGTGAAGGATAGGTAATCAAAATGTTTTATTCATGAAAACATATCTATTTCTTCACCTCCTATGACATTTGTATTAACTTCATACAGTTTAGTGTAAGAAAAAGTCAATTACAATTCCCAAAACTGGAAGCCTAATTTCCAGTACTAAATATTCACCCTAGACACCTGTAAAAACTGAACTGTACCTTGAAATGTACATATCAAATGGAGTTCTAAGTGAGAAGAGTGACCATTTGGACCCTTGACATGATTTAACCCCATCTGGTAAGTACTACGCAGTCACTCTGGTGCAATGGGGAGGAGAATAAGAAAAAGGTGAAGATAAGAGATAAGAATAATTGAGATAAGAATAATTTCATAATTTAAATAACATAAAATCTGAAAATAATATGATTATGATTTGATTATTAACAAAAAGAGAGAGAGAATTAAACTCCAAGACAGAAAAATGATGCACAATACAGCTGCTGACCACCCACTGACTGATGCCCAGCCTGTTTCCAAACAGCAATTGGAAGTTCCTGGCCAAGTCCCTCCATTTTATATATTGGACATGACATTCTATGATATGGAATATTCCTTGGCCAGTTTGGGTCAGCTGTCCTGGCCATGCTCCCTCACAGCTTCTTGTGCAGTTTTTCACTGGCAGATGATGGGAAACTGAAAAGCGCTTTGTTTAGGGTAAGAATTGTTCAGCAACAACTAGACCATCAGTGTGTTATCAACATTATTCTTGTACTAAATTCAAAACACTGTACTGACTAGGAAGAAAACTAACTCTACCCCGGTGAAAACCAGGACATCCCTTCATGACTGTTTGAAATACAAGCTTTCAATTAAAAAAAGAAATGCATTTTAAGAGTCTCCTTGTAAGCTGAAAAACAGTTTTATCATAAAATATACCATTTTGTTCTTTAAATCTATTATAACTCCATTATATGCTTAATTAGAGTAAATTAGCATTATATAAAAGAAATAGACAGTAACATATAGAAGACAAAGGAAATGCTCTCTATTTTTCTGAATCTTTTCTTGTTTCAGCTTTCTTTTGTCTTATAACACTAGAGGACATTCTGTATTGTATATGATATACTATAACTGAGGTCAAAGGGTAGCTGATCAATTTGTCATGATTTTATAGAAAAGACTATTTTGATAAAATAGGATTTTGATAAAATTTAGCTATTTTCTTACCCTATCCTTAAGACACCAATTTACATACTTTAAATATAATATGTCTGTGTATATATATAATAGGAAAAAAACACTGCTTGATGCAGGACAAGTATAGTACTAGGTCAGAGCTTTCATATCTCTATCTTCGAAATCTTGTGGATAGGTGCTTATATGCTGTAAAGAACATGTGCTACTGAAGTGCATGTACTTGTCCATTGCATAGACAGCCAGTACAGGAAAATTTTGTTGATGTGTTCTGTATAAGCTGAATCCACAACTTTTGCAAAGCTAATTCAGTGAACACTCATCAGATTCCAAATGATCCTGCTGAATTCAGAGGACACGTGCTGTAGTAAGTCTCTTAAATATCACTTCCAGAGCTCGTACATTTAGTTCTCCCTCAAGAATATGTATTGTATATAGATTTCTTACCCAGTGCCTGGTTTTGATCTGAGCTGAAAAGTACAAGTTTATACTATGTGCCAAGAGGATTCTCACCCTGCTGTTGATGTACTCTGCTTTCATTTTCATTACTAAAAGTAATAAAATTCAGAAGTTGGGGCAATTATAGAAAAGTTGCGTATCCTTTCATTTTCTCTTTGAGTGCTGCAGAGCAAAGACACTAATGTATAAAACCTCTCCTGATTATTTCTTTGGGCTATATGGGTAATTACAGAATAGATGATGGAATAGCATAAAGATTGACAGAAAATCCTTAGAAGCAATATACGTTTGTCTTTTTTTAATGTATATGCTCATTAGTAGTCTGTCCATTTTTTATGCAGAAGTTTCTAGGATGGCTCCAGGCTGTTCTTAGACTCATAAGGGTCCTCAGTAAACTGTAAAGTATAAATCCTTTTTTTCCCTGCTGCACTTTCATAACTTAGACTGTTATGTTACTGTCAAAAGAAAAGTCTCTTCACCAATCAAGAGATATAATATGTCAAACAATTATCTTTTTAATTTCTTCTTAACCTTAATATCTGTTGCTTATAGCTGTTTCTTATTGAATACAACTTAGGAAATGCAACAGAAATAAATGATCATTGCTGCTGTGTATGTGTCTATAAATGAGAACATAACAATATCTATGTCTCTGTTCATAGTGTCATAGAGTTCAGAGTTAGTACTGACCTACTTAAGTCATCCTATCAACCTTCAAGGCCTACACAGATGGTCATTTGTGGTTTTTCATCACAGAGGAAAGCAGAAAACTGTATTGTGAACAGATGATTCATCTGGCAATACTTCTGACACAGGTACATTAGTGAATTAGGAAGACCCTCATCTCAGGTCTCCACATATGAGATTTTTGTCAGAAGCCCTGGGGAAATGCAAGTTCCCAATTATGTATCCTATTAAAGTATCCCTTAGAAAAAAAGTCTTTGTAAAAAAAGTAGATAACATATTATTTCCCCTTAAGTTCTAGCTTTAACTGAAGACTTCTAAAAACCACATGGCTACAAGAAGTGGAAAAGTAAAATAATTCTTTTCACCATCTTAGATTTTGTATCGCCATAGGACCTAGGGGTCAAGGTCTCAGTTTACACATCAATGTACAAGAACAAAGTTATGGAAAATAAGTCCATATTATAAGTGATCTGCAGAAAAACAGATGAACATGACTGGCAATTGTTTGAACACAGCAGCTCTGAAACAGTGTTAGGGATTATGTAAATTTTACAGAAAAGGGAAGGGAAAAAATTATACAGGAAAAAATTTATACAGAACAAAGTAAGTAGAGTGGAAAAATTCTGTGTGATTGTGGTGTGACATTCCCAGGGAGAGGGGCAGCATAAGGTGCTAAAGGTAAGCAAGTACAAGATGATAGAAAGTACCTTATCAGAGGGTAATTTCAAATGCTGAGGGTGAAAGAGAAGTTTGGAGATAATCCATGATACATTTCTAATTGAAGTGCTGTGTTTGACCCCACAGAGAAGTGGAAGCAAGCAGACTGTCAAGAAGAGTGAAACTGTCAAAGTGACAAGGTAGAGAAAATCACTGCAATCTGATTTGAAATGGGCAAAAGCTGTGTTAGACAGCAATTTTCACAAAAAGGAAAGTAAAGGATGGTTTAGTAATTGACAAGTTGACAAGAGCCAGGATGAGAGTTTTAGGTACGGGGTTGGACAGCAAAGGTTGGTCCTTGAAGAATTAGCAAAGACAGAAGTAAAGACCTAAAGAGGTTTGGCCTAAGTTAAAGATACATGCAAGAAATGGTGCAAAGTAACAAGATGAATGATGTGGTCAAAAACATGGCATCTGGGAGAAGGGAAACCAGAGAAAATAGTGAAAATTTTATAGTTATTTGTATTTCATGGTAAGCACTAGTAAATGACCACCAAAAAAGATTTCTAAAGTACAATGCAATAAAATAGAACATAAAATATTTTTCAGTTGTAACATAAGCATAAAGACACCTACTTATAGCTTTTTATAAAATTTAATGTGAAAATAAATGTATAAAATATATATGTATAAATAAACTTGTGCAAATACGTACATGTATAAAATTTAATTAAGGAGCAGATTTTTAAGGTCACCCTGCAGCAGGCTCTTGGTAATTTGGTTTTTACCACCTATTTTCAATATTCAGTTGTTAAAGAACTCAATTAACTCTTTGGATTCTCTCCATATTTCATTATCTTCGTCAAAACTTCCATGTTTCTGTTAGATCCATCCCCTTTCTCAGTTCATGTCTGAGTCCATAAGCAATTACAGATTAGGAACTGGTTCTACCTCTTGTTAATCTAACCATGATTTACACCAAGTTCAACTTAGTATCTTTGAAATTCTGTCCTTCAGGAGGAAGACAAGGAGTGTCAAACAATGATCAAGTCATATATTTGCTGGAAAGTATTATTTGAAACACTAGCATGTCTAGGTAAATGTATCTGAAAATCAGTACAATTCTTCACTAACAGTTTTTGGGATATGTCTGTAAAATACTATTTTTGTCTGCCATTCTGTCTTCTTGTCAGAGCTTCCCCATACTCTCCAGGCAGCTCAAGGGAAGTATGTCTCCTTTCAGGTATCATGGATTTATAAAGGTCTGTAGCACTTTGGATCCCATCTTTCTTGATGAATCAACTACATCACATCAGCCCAGAATCTGGCACAAGGTAATATAAAAGCTCACTTTAAAAAGATAACTCTGGCTGAGCTTCCACACTTTGTTGATATTCCATTATTAGTTCTGGCATTTATGAAGTAGAACCTGTTGGTTAACCATCAAATGAAAAGATCATTAATAGGCTGCTGCTAACAACAAATCATGTATAACCATTCTAAATGTGAAGTTAATTACAACATTTAAAAAATTTTGTGTCACATACTGGTCTAGATGTCAGTTAACATGAGCAATACAAATGCACTGTTAAACCTTCTTTTCACAGGTTCTGTTCAATGGCATGTTTACTTAGTGCATTCACAGAATTATTTTACAATCATTCTCTACATATTAATTACATGAGTTTCACAGCGTCTAAGATTTTTTTTAAATTAAAGTGTGTACATATATAAATTATCCATATTTTCACCCATAATTATTGATTTATTATAACTTAGAAATTAGAGGAAGTATAACCTGTTATTTGAAAAAATAAAAATGTATAAAAAAAGGTCCTTGCTATAAAATATGCATATTTGTCACAGAGTCAATATTCAGTGTATTACTAGGCGATTTATACTAATGAAACACTAAAAAATTTACTTAATAATGTTACAAAATAGGCCTTGATCCAACAGATTCTTCCAGTTGTCCACACTGGACTGTGTTTTCACAAACAGACTCTGGTAATACATGTGTTAGAATAAGTTGTGTTCAAAACCAATGTGTACTTAGGCTATATTTATAATTTCTCAGATTACACAGGGAGTAAATAACATCTTGCTAGTAAACAAACCAGTTTGTGCTTGCAGGATAGTTCCAACATAAACTATAATTTAGTACTGTTTAAATCCATGATATTAGATTTATTCCAGATAATAAATTTGGCGGTCAAGTGAATTTGATAATGGAAATACTTCTGTTAGTGGCTATGACTCGTTACATTGTTTTACACTCTAAGACAGAAGATCATGAGATGAAATAAATAAAACAAGTTATTGAAAACTCAAAAATGAGAAAACTTCGAAATGGCTCTAGAAGGAAGAGTCTTTGTTTCCAGCAGTTTTCCTGCATGAATTATCAAGGCACTAGAACTCTTGAGAAAATTCCCAGACCTAAATCAAATCTTTATGAAGCCTTTATCTCAATGAGGGAAGTTAGGCAATTAGCTGTGAAGTATAGCCAGACAAGGCAATATTTCTGATAAAAAAGAGAATGAATTAATAACTGAGATTTAAGAAGACTAAATTTCTTGGTCTCTGTATTAAAGATAATTTTAGGTGTATGTTTTGCTGAAATGTATTTAAGCATATCATATAGGCAAAATCTTTATTCTTCAGACAATTCTCTTGCAATCATAGGAAACAGTACTGATAGGTTATCCTTTGAAGTGGCGATCTGCACTTCGACATTTACAACAATTTTTTTCATTAATGCAAATTTCATAAAGATCCCCAATAAGTGAATTTCAGTGCCTAACTAACTCTGATGTAGGAAAGTTTTTGCCTTATTTAAAAAGTCAATCTTCATAGGATACCTCTGAGGAATGAGAGGGAGGTAATTTTTAAGATAAAACTTCTGGTGTCTGAATTTCCAATTGTACTACAAAGACAATTTTTCTTCTTTGTAGGCATGTCATATATAAATGACCTATTCATACTTTAGTGACCACTCAGAAAACTACAAGAATGACCTTTGTCTGTTCTTTTGATGAAGACTTCCCTTCTCTCATAAATGTTATACAGCAGCTGAGATTAAACAAAAAAAACCAACCAAACAAACAAAACTATTGCAACAAATGCCATGTTATCTATATCTTCTATTGTGGATATATTTCTCCTTAAAATATACTAAAATTTTATATTAATCCAATCAAAGACCTCTGGCAGTTGTAGTAATCAAGCAAATCCTCAGCTTTGTCTCTGTGATTCCTATTAAGAATTCATGGGAGAGATGAAAAAAAAGTAGCAATAACACTTGGTGGTGCAAATAGTTTTCTAGCAACTCATTACTTTAAATAAGGTTCCATAAATTTATCTGATTGATTCAATAATTCACATTTATAAAATAACAGAGGTGTAGCAATATAAACATAATTTTCATAGTTTAGTCATCCCAGATTATAATGAATAGGGACTGGAGTCATCCATAGGGACAAGAAAGAATGGATAGACACGATGTGGTGTGTCCTAAGGTAGTTTTAGAAATGTATCTTCCTTCCTTACTCCTTACTCACAGCAGAGTTATATAGCTATATGCTTTAGATAGACTAGTAGATTGAAATTGAACTATCCTAGAAATTTTACCAATGTTATCAATAAAAAAATTAATTGTTTATTCAATGAACATATTGGGAACTTTAGGGGCACATTCATATTAACATCCAGAAAAAAACACCTTTTTTTAAGAAAGTCCACCTACTGAAGTACTAATTCCTGTTTTCTGTAAGCTTGCTGCAGAAGATCCACTGTTTTTTCCAGGAGAATATAAGGTGCATATGTATGCTTCTCTCATTTTTAATAGCATTGTAATAAGTCTCATTGAAAATAGGCACACATTTACAGTAGAAAATCCTGCTGAAAAATGTATGTCCAAACTAAGGAAAACTATAGCTTACATAATGAAGATATTACAACCAATTTTATAAAAGTGAAAAATGACAGCTTACTTCTTCACAAAAATTATTTCTTCTCTGCAATACTATGATCTGGCTTTTTCATAAAAAACAGCTCTACATTTCCTGGAGGGAGTTGATTGTCTTGACATGTCTTTTTAACAGATGGTTACAATCAGAGTCCCATGTAATTCAGTATCTGTTTTCAAAGAATAAAGCTTAATCTAATAACGTCTTATTAAATTCTCAGTTCCTGTAGGAGAGCTTTAGAAGGATATTCAAGGTAAATCATTTTATTTTGGAACTCAGCTGCTGGTTATTCTCATCTTTCCTAATGAAAATTTATTTCAACATAACAGTAGAGTCACTATTTGTTAAATTTTGATATTTTCTGAGGGGGAGATTTTGTGCGTGTGTATTAAATTTTCAGCAGAGACTACATGACCTGAAACAAATTACTTTATTTCTTTCATTAATCAAAATATTAACACTTTTCTGGTTGAATATTACCTTTTAGAAGAGAAAATATTTAAATGTGCTACAGTAGCTTAGTACATCAATGAACTGTAAAAAGAATATTTTCATAGCAAGGAATATATTCTTCCAAGACTTCTTAAAAACCTTCTTTTTATGAAAAAAAATTCTTAAGTTTGTTAAAGTTCTTTATTAGATACACTAACTCTCCTTACATAAAAGGATATAATTTTAAGGTTCCCAAGGGGAAATAGCTTTCTAGGATCTAGGAATTGTACTTGAAGGAAGAATTCACACTTGTATCAAGTAATTTATAATCAGAATAGATAGGTCAATAATGAGAGAAGGAAATCATTATCATAAGAAAGCATTTTTCATAAATTAAATACTTAGCAGCTCGATGAAACCTCTTGGTTTCAGATCTTTCAGGAAATTCAAAAATTCTGCGAACTCCTTTTCATTTGTTAACTATTCATATTTATCTTCCTTCCTTCCTTCCTTCCTTCCTTCCTTCCTTCCTGCCTTCCAAGTGTTTTGGTAACAGGAAGTCAGGAACAAGCACCTGTGAGAGTCGCTGGTGAGCTGAGATCTCTGTATCTAAGCAGCTGTCTGTCCCAGAAAGGAACAAAACAGCTCCAAAATTGACTACTGTGGGATTCTGTAGCTTTCTTCTGCAACATGACACCTCCTGGCTGTGGGTCCTAGCCTGACTGTACAGAGCTTTGTGTGCCTGTGGCACCTCAGACCCAACCTTGTGCCCAATCCTATGCTTAACCCTCCTCTGCAGGACTGCTGTTACCTCCCCTTGCCTCCTCCATATGGTGCACACAGCAAGCTGTGTGCAAATGAGAACTTTCAAATGATGTGCTCCTAGCAACTGTTAGTTTTGAAACAAGAAAGATCTCCAGTGACCTTGAGAAATCACACCAATAGCTGCCAGAACCCTGAAATTCTGTTGTTAGAAGTTTTGTCAAAGTTGTGCGTTTGTATGAAACTTTCATTTGTATTTTTGTTAAAATCCTACCCCTCCTAGACAAGTAAGCAAACTAACAGGCAAAAAAACCACTAAACAAGCAAATAAAATCCCTGTTGTGAACTTCCTAATCATCTATACCTTTCTATACTTAACAGTCAGTGTCAGAGGCAGGACTTGGATCTGAAGTTTTAAGTTCCAGAGCAACATATTTGATATAAGGACATGATTTGGTTTTGATGGATGTCAAAGAAACAGAAAATTCCCAAGAGGAAGAGTTGCTTAGGTACTGACAGTTAGTTGATGGTGACTTCCCTCATTCCTCCAGTTCTCCTTCATTCAAGCTTTTGGCTTTGTGCAAACATTTTTTTCTCCACTTTGACTTGAAACAAAAATGTTATCATCACAAAACTCTAATTTCATGACAAATCCTTTTGCATTTAGGACTTGTGGTTTAATTCGTAGGTCAGAAGTAATGTATTTCTGTATTTATCTATTCATTGCTTATTCAGGGGAGCTTGTCCTGGCTCCTGTGCAGGAGAAGGATACTATTTGTGTCTGTACAGGTCCTGTGGCTGCAGTTCCACAGCTCTGAACTGTCAAGTGTCAAGCACACCATGGTCACATCATGTGCCTCATCCAAACTTGAACTCCATCAGGCTTGGTGCTGTGACCACTTCCCTGAGGAGCCTGTTCCAGTGCCCAAACACCCTCTGGGTGAAGAACATGTTTCTAATATCCAGCCTAAGCCTCCTCTGACACAACTTCAGGCCATTCCCTTGGGTCCTGTCACTGGTCATGAGAGTGACCTCTTGCCCTCACGAGGAAGTTGTAGACTGTGATAAGGTCTCCCCTCAGTCTCCTCTTCTCCAGGCTATACACACCAAGTGACCCCAGCTGCTCCTCATACGGCTTCCCCTCAAGGCCCTTCATCACTTTTGTTGCCCTCCTTTGGACACTCTCTAAGAGCTTAATATCTTTCTTATAATATGGTGCCCAAAACTGCACACAATATTCAAAATGAAGCCACACTAGTGCAGAGCAGAGCGGGACAATCCCCTCCCTCAACCGTCTGGAGATGCTTTGCCTGATGCCCACCAGGACATGGTTGGCACAGAAAAAATATGAAATTAAGTGTTTCTTTTTAAACTATAATAATGTTTTGCTGTGTTCAGGTGTCTGAATTGGGAAGGGGGACAGAAGGCCGGGGGGTGGAATCACAAAAATAGCATACATAACTGCATGGTGGGAGGACTGAGATTTTTTTTTACTGATATATGATTTAGCTTTAACTGCCATGCTCTGGCGTACTCTCTAGCTTTGGGACTGGTTGTCTGATGTTGGGTCTCATTGTGCTGAATTCAGGAATTAAGTTGTGCTGGGTAAACAGAAAATGAAGAAACATTTAAAGCAGACCTTCCTACTTTTTCAGATTTTGTATTTTTTCCTGCTTCATGCTTTTTTTCTTTGAAGAGCTGGTCCTTTGTTAATTCATGTTATGATCCCTGTTATAAACAAGTAGAATATGTAAGCACATTGTTTTAGTACTTTTTTTTCCAAATAGAATTATAAAATTATAACAATTTTAGTGGGTTTTAGGTTCTTGTTAATGGCTGGTTTTGTTTTGGGGTTTTGTTTGTCTGGGGTTTTTTTTGGCAGTTCTTTTTGGGTTTGTTTCTTTGTTTTCTGCAAAAGTGTGCCATTGTCTTAAATTAAATATTAAATGCTTACTCCCTTCTCAAGCCAAAAACCTCACTGCTTCTGACTTGCTGAACAGCAGTTTGCACTGGCTTTAACAGTATGCTGTTATATGTGCTAATAAAACATATTTTCTGACACATTTGTCAAACTGAATCTGAATTACGGCTCCAACCTGCAGACACAGAGAGAGTGCATCCTGTTTCAGAACTCATGAACACTGGCTGAAGGTGTGATTTGTTTTTTGAGCAGACAATAAAAGTCTGGTGATGTCACTTACAGAAGAGTAGAAACACTGAGAAATTCATTATTTGGGCATTAACCACTGAACGCCCTAAAGGTAAAAAGCTGCATTATGAAGAAAGAAAAAAAACATGTTCTGCCATGACTATATGAGGAAAATATGTCAGACTTAACAGTGAGGTGGTGGTGGTGTAGTATTATTAAATAAGTAACATGACCCTTTAAAATAATATCCAGGGAAGAAAATGTTTTCTAAAAATTAACTTTCTCTATTCTTATGAATTTGAATAACTAGAGAAACATATATGTTTCTTAACTTCTACTTAACATTTTGGAAAAAAAAGTCAAAGAACCCCTCTCCAAGTTATAGCATAGAGTTACGGATATGATTACATGTAAATAGATTAGTACATTTACACAAAACCCACAGCTACCCAGCTGTTTTCATAGCTGCCAGTGTTGCATCCACTTTTGATACTATTATTTTTGTAAACTAATGGAAACAGAGACTTAAACAATTATGGAGCTGGTCATGAACAGCAATGGCATTGAATTCTACTCTAGGACAGGGTTAATTTCCTGCTGCTGGAGCAAGAAGACAGCAGAGTAACAGGGCCTTGAATCTGAGCTGTAATTGCCTCCTGAGGCTGAGCATGATATGGCTGTGTTCATCAAATCATCAGAAGGAACAGGCAAACAGAAAAATTGTCTCCTTTAAGAGGATTGCTCCTAAGCCCTATGAAACTAGGGAGAAGTTGTAAATAAAACAACTTAACAGTTTAATACTTTGTCTGGAAATACTTTTCCGCCCTTAAAACAAAAATAATGAAAGTAGTCATTGGATAGTAGTGGATACTTACTACTTATCTGCTATTAAAAAATTTCGTTACAAAGAACTTTTGGATTTGTCTTTCTTGATATATAAATAAAAACTTTACACAGAATAGAATATAATTTCATTGGATTCTTCCTCTACTGCATCTTTAGAGCCCTTGTCTTTCTTAACCATTGTTTTATTTATTTTATGTGCTGCCTTTTATTTTCCTTCCAAATGCCTGACTTAATTGCAATTGTGTTGCATTTTAATTGCTATCTCAATTTACATTTATGTATCATATATTTCTAAATAAGTTATTTTATTAGTTTTTACTTGTTACTCTTCTTTGGGTTGGGTCTTTTTGAGGTTTATTTTGGCTTTTTTAGGACTCTGACTTTTCTAGCAGGCTGAACATCAGTGTGGCTTTATGTCATGAAAAAGAGATAAGCAGAATACCCTAAGATTAGTGCGCAGTATTGTATATTATTATTTTAGATGGTTCAGCCATTTCATGCAGCCATGGATCTTGCATTTCTACATCTTACATCTCTAAAGTAAAGATGTAAAGTCTTTTTCACAAGTGTCCCCATCCCTTTCTATTTCAGAATTACCCTGAAAATACAGCCGGTTTTCACAAAGAAGATTTGGATACTTAATGCCTTCCTCCTTTCAGTTTCTTCTCTATGTCAAGAATTCTGATTAGGAATATTCCAAACATAGCTTAACTTGACCCTGCATAATTCTTGTGTTTCTCTTTCATCAGGCATTTTGCATATTATTTATTTTGCTCTGAATCAGATTTGCTAAATAGTTTATAAGGAGGAATTTGAATGCATTTCCAGTTTCTACACTTCTCCACTCATTCATCATTTCTGTTTTTACATGCAAGTTTGAGTATTCTTCCCGAAGGTGCTGTTTCGTCTTCCTCTTAGCCATCTTTCTCCATTCTCTCCCTATGTATGGGAAAGACCTCCGGTTGGATGGGGTCATCTTGCAGAACTACTGTATTATTTGCATGCAGTAGGTATGTAGGCATATCTTTTGGACTGCCATAAAACATTTAATCTGTTTGCTGTGTTTAATCAAAGAATCGAATAAATGTTCTAGATTTCATTCATGTCTTCATAAAATGGAACAGAATTCTCAGGATATTTCTCAAAAAATGATCAGAATTAATTTGTTTTATCTTTCACAAATTTGCATAGTTTTACAAATGGTTCTGTTATCAGTCATAAAGATATTTACCCATTCATTTAGGCTAGACATGTATGGTTTTAATAATCAGTATATTATACTATAAAACATGCTAACTCAGTATCTGTGTAATGTATTTATCTCTTGAGAGATTTCTTGAACTGGTAACTCAGTGAGGTAACCACTGAATACTCATGCCATTATCATTACTGAAACACATTAATAAATATGGTTATTGACTACTGAAATCTGTACCATATTACAGACCAAGGCACAAAATTCTCTCATGTTTTTTCTGGTATTATATCCTTTAAAAAATTTAAAGAGTCTGCATAGACTCTTCTAGGAATGAAATAAAATTCAATTTTCACCTTTTTTTTTTTTTGGCAATATTTAACTGACTATGCTTCCATATCACCTCTGATGTTTCTTTCTCTATGTTTTACAGAAAAAATTGAAAGCTTTCAGTCTGTTTCAAATATCGTCATGCATATGAATGGGTGAGATGATGAAATGTAGATATCTACATCTGAATTGATTACCCTGTATCACAGTGCCATAGACGAAAAGATCTATGTTTCATTGGTGAAAAGAAGCAGCAGATAATAGTGTGTGAAGGTGAACACAAATACTCCAGATTGAATTTTTGAACTCTCAGACATAAATCTTGCTAGCTGTCATTGGTATTGGCTATGTTGCATGTTTTAGTAACACTTGGGTTAAACAAAAGGAAAATGTCCTGAATCCTCCACTTAGAAAGCAGGCATGAGAGAAAACCACAGGAGGCTGATCACATATTTTGCTTCTGCACATGGACCATTTAAATCAGGAAAACCAGGGATTTGGGGATCCGTAAAGAAGAGCTTGGGCTGAAAAAGCCATTCTCAGTAAGAGTAGTCTCAGTAAGACTGGGATCCAGAAAGAAACATCCAGGCTGGAGAGAAGATCATGGAAGTGGAGAAAAGTTTGGAAATCAGGGAGGAGCACTGGAAAAAAGGCCAGGAAAAGACCAGAGACCTTGACTAGTAATGCCCAAGACTGATAGCTGTGAGCAGCTCTATGTCATTAATAACTTTCTTCCCAGTCTCCTCAGTCTGGTAGCTATCTCCCTGCTGAAAAGAGAGAATTCAAGGAAAAAATGGAATTCAAGCCCTAGAGAACATGCTGCTGTGGTTGCGTGTGCAGGTGAAAGGAGAACAAGTGTTTGAGAATAGAGGTTGAAACCTCAGATTTTGATTCTTGAATACACGACACTATCCAGATCCAATACATGTTGTCATATAAACTGCCTCACCCATACAGTAGGCAAAAGCCAGTCTCCTTACATCTGATTCCATTAGTTCTATTCATTGTAAGAGATCTGTACAGATCAGGAGCAAATATGAAGTTTTCCACACAGAATATCAACTACTTAGTTAATTGAAGAATACTCACGGATATTTAATACTTCAGCACACATAAAGCATAATTACTGCCAAATGTGCAAAGGGCAGTTTATGAAAAGATATTCATAGTCTGAAAAGTAGTAAGTACAAATCAGAAATGATTCACACAAAAACTGCAAGAAATACCAGCTTCCCTGCTTTGGTTCATTGTAACATCCATGTAATGGGAGAGAATCACGGAATCGCACAAATGGGTAAGGCTGAAAGAGACCACAGAAAGAGACCTTTGTTGCTAAGTAGGGTCATTTTAGAGCTCATTGCACAGGACTGCATCCAGACAGCTCTTGAAAATCTTCAGTGAGGGAAACTCCACAACCTCTCTGGGCAACCACACAATAAAGAAGTTCTTCCTCATATTCAGGTGGAACTTCCTGTGCATCAGTTTCTGCCTATTGCTTCTTGTCCTGTTGCTTGGCACCACAAGAAGAGCCTGGCTCCATCCTCTTGACAACCTCCCTTCAGATACTTACATTGATGAGGTCCCCTCTCAGTCTTTTCCTGAGGCTGAACAGCCCAGTTCTCTCAGCCTTTCCTCCTAAGCATGACTGTCTCCTAATGATTTTCTTAGCCCTCTGCTAGACTAAATCCAGGAGCTCAAAGGTGCCCAGAACTGGACACAACATTCCAGATGTGGCCTCATTAGGGCTCAGTAGTGGGGCAGAATCACCTCTCTCGACCAGCTGGCAATGTCCTTCCTAATACACCCCAGGATACCACTGGCCTTCTTGGCCACAAAGGCACACTGCTGGCTCATGGACAGCTTGTTGTCCACCAGGACAGTGAGTTGGGCTGGAAACTGGCTGACCTGCCAGGCTTAAAGAATTACCACAGCACAAAGTCTAACCAGAAGAGGCTGGTACTTAAGCCAATATTTTTTACATCTTTCTTAGTCACTTGGATGATGGACCCAAGCATATCCTTCACAAATTCATTGATGATGGGAAGAACAACCACGTGCACCCATACATGCTGGGTGCTGACCGGCTGGAAAGAAACTCTGCAGAGAAAGTCCCAAGGGTCCTGGTGGACACCAAGGGTGTGTCCTTGGGGCAAATGTGACCAATGTTATCATGGACTGCATTATGCAGAGCACTGCCAACATGTTGAGGGAGCTGATGCTTCTTCTTTACTCAGCCCCGGTGAGTCATATCTGAACTGCGGGGTCCAGATTTGGGCTTCGCAACAGCAGAGAAATATCGATACTCTGGACAGAGTCTTTTTAAGGGTCACAAGGGGACTAAGGGAATATCATTCACATGAGAAGAGACTGAGGAAACCAGGATTGCTCAACTTCAATAAGAGAAAGCTCAGAGGGTATCTCATCAGTGTCTATAAATACTTGATAGACAGGGATAGGAGGGAGTAAAGAGGACTGAGACCCTTAGCGATGCCTAGTGACAGGACAAGAGGTAATGGGCACAACTGAAATGCAGGAAATTCTATTTTAAAAAAAGGAAAAAACCCTCTATTACTGTGAGAGTAGTCAAATCAGATCAAGTTTTTTGTGGAGTCTACATCCCTGGAGACAGTGAAACTCCAATTGGGCATGCTCCTGAGACACTTGCTTTAGCTGACACTGGTCTGAGCAGGCAGTTTGAGCTGAATGATCTCCAGAGCTGCCTTCCAACCTCAGTAACTCCACGATTCTGTGGGAGAACAACATAATAAGGCACAACAGGATTATATTTTTATTCATTCAGTGTCTTTTATTACAAAACACAGAAAACAATTTTTTTTACCTGTATGAATTTTGGTTGCAATACAATAAGTAGAGAATATAATTCTTATTACTGAACAACACAAAATGGTTTGAAAACTTAAAGAAAAGAAATAGCTATGCTCTTTGCACAGTTTTTTATAATAGGGCTTTTAACTCAGACAGAAATCTGAAAGTTCACCCTCTGTTTCATCTGATAAAACCTTTCCACTTGGGTATAGTGTAAATGATCTGATTTATCAGATGTAGTTCCCTCTCATGGCCTTTCCCTTGCAAGCTTTTAACAGCCACTTTCCATTTCCTAGTGTTTCAATCTTGTACACATTTAATTTTTGCTAAAAATCTCACTTCTACCACTAAGGGATCTACTTTAATTCTACTGACTTTGATGATTTTGACATTATTTCAAAGGACCAAACATTTCAACTTTTGAGTTCTCTCTACCATGGCCATGGCAAGACGTAGTTCATTAAAAAAAAAAAAGAAAGTGGAAAAAATTCCTAAGAATCCTTCATAAAATCATAGAATGTTAAGGGGTTGGAAAGGACCTTAAAGATCATCTAGGCCTAGTCTCCCCTCCCATGGGCAGGGACACCTCACACTTATTCAAGGCCTTTTCCAACCTGGCCTTGAACATTGACAGGGACGGGGCATCCACAACCTCCCCGGGCAAACTGTTCCGGTATCTCACCACTCTCACAGTAAAGAACTTCTTCCTAATAACTCACCTGAATTTCCCCTCTCGTTTGTACCCACTGCTCCTTGTCCTATCACTACAGTTCCACTCTGACTGCTCTGTAAGTGCCCTTCAGATACTGTGAGGCTTTCTCCAGGCTGAACAGCCTCAACTTTCTCAGCCTGAAAATTCAGTCTTTCTTCATCTCTCTAGTTTATTTCAGAGATAATTTTAACAATACTACCATTCCAGAATTAGCCCTTTGTTTCTTTATTTTCACAAATGTATCCATGAATATTTTCAGTAACTTTAGAGAAAAAACCAATTACTGCATGTTCTTATAATCATAAATGTGCTGCTCTTTCATTCAGTATATTAAAGACCTGACATATGTCAGTCAATTTATCTATTCATTTTCAATAAAAAGTTGACTTTTCTACAATTTTACAGTTATCTAAAGAGTTTTACATTGTCTTTGTTCTGTTTGCTGAAAAGAAAGAGTATTGCTCAAAGCCACTAAACTTTTTCTGATTTAAGGCTTATTCACTGTGCATGTGCATCTGTATCAAAATATTGTAGTTGCAGCGATAAACTTTTCTGATAAATAATGAAGTTTCTGTAGTTTCAGAGACCTGATTGACAATATGTTAATTATGCTGAGCATAAGCCTTCAATCAGCTTTTGCCACTATCTCTGCTTTTAATGATTTTGCCAAATACTCATGCAATTAATCATTGACATTTTTTTTTTTAGATAATATTCAGCAGGTTGCAGAAGATACCTGTAGTTAAGTAAGTTTTATATCAAAAGTGAATTTTTTTTTAATAGGAGGGTATAATTAAAATTTTCCAACTTTTTACACTTAACATTTTGCCCAAGTAAAAATAGGTCTCTTATTCTATCTACAAAGGAGATTAGATCAAATAATCTTCATTGTAGCCCTGCTCAACCTTGTCCTAAACATATAGTGTAAATCAATCAGGAGGCCTTCAGCCACAAAACTTTATTTAGACTATAATGTAATTTGCATGAGAACAATTTTATATGTCATTTAATCTATCCCTGGATGCATTTGGTGCAATCAGTCTCTTTCCAAGGTTACTTATTTTAGGGTAAATTCTTAGTCATTTAACTCTTTCAGCCTATTGCTGAACAATTTCTTTATTGAAACGGTAAGGTGATGAAAAAGAGAAAATAAATGGAGAAGTTAATCTTAATGAAGTGGTCCAATACAAAGAAATGCTGGGTATACCAAAATGAATCCTGAGTATACCTTCAGATTGTCAGTTCTGTGAATACTCATGTACATTTGCAACAAAGACTGCAGGTGAAATGCCAAGCCATGCTAATATCAGATTCAGTGTTCACTGTAAGATCAACAACCGCAAATGGCACTGAGGTTCTCAAGCATTCAGATGTGCCTGAGCAGGCACTCAGATCTGTTGATTTAACAGTCACACTGTTAGTCAGATTTATGACATGAGCTTGGTTAAAAGAAGAACCTCTTTTCTTCTTTTCCTCCTTTCTTCCTTATTTTTCCTTTTTTTTTTTTCCCCTTTGGTGTAATTGAGGCAGATGCTCAGGAGTGCCCTCTTCATTTTCCTCTTCACATACACAGTTAATGTTGTAGTTCACTGCTTATGTCTGCATAGAATGAAAGACTTTACAAGAATTTTGAATCAAAGAACCTGAAAAGAAACATACTGGCCTTGCTTCATCCCACCTGAATTAGGCACATGACTAAATTAAGTCTGTTTGTCAAAGTTCAGTCTGTAACATTGGCAAGAGATAAATGGCCTTAGAGAACAACTCAGATCCTGGTGGGCTGAATAACTCTTTAGAAATGCCTGTGTCTCATCAATGACTGTATGCCTGGAGTCACTGTTAAACGTTAAAAAGCTTTTTATTTTGTTCATTTTTCCCTAAATTGCATGGGAAAGAAATGGAGGAAAAAAAGTCTGAACTTGGATCTTAAACACTGTGAACTGTAAAGGCTAAATCCAACCAGCTAGACATAGCCCAGGATAAATCTAAATCTGCATTAAGTCTCTGTTCCCATTCATTCTCTCTGTAAATGAATAAAATCTCTTTAAAAAAAAAATCAGCTTAGGCTTAGCCATAAGAAATTATTTGAACTGCTGGTTGTTTTCCAAAGACAGAAAAATTAAAGGTTTCTTTTGTTCTTACTGGTTCAATGTTCTACCATCAAATCATCTGGTGATGGTAGATTCATTATCCAAAATCAGTGGTAGATGTCCTCAGGTTTCTGTCTGTTTCCACAGGCAACTGATCGTGAGCTTATTATTCCATGTGTGAAAATTCAGAAGACGAAGTTTTCATCTCACTTTGAAGAAATCAAGGTGGTTAATTTGAAGTATTTTAATTGGCCGTGCATGACCAGATGTAGGTGATTAAAATGTTTCTTTGGGATTTTCTGGAACATTCATCTTAAATATATTTTGCTAGTATGTTAATCCTGTATTTCAAATGCTTAACTAATTTATCCAATATTAATATTAGATGCCTAGAAGTATGCAAGCTAATTGGAAAGTGTGTTTTGGATGTTACGGAAAATAATTCTTGTGCCTAACACATATGGCAACTCATTAATAAAAAAGAGTGAGAGAATTGAAACAGGAAAAGAACAGATTCTTTTTAAAAAAGAAGAAAGAGTTAGTTGAAACTGGGAATGAAAATAAAAAAGCTACTCGAAATATACCGTTCATTTGCGGTGTAAAAAAGCAAGATCTAAAACGGGAGGTAATATATGACCAGAGACTTTCTTCAGGCAGCTTTCATTATTCACTGACTCTCTATAAATTTCATTCTGATTTTTAGCAATGAGTAGTCAACATGTTCTGAGATAATGTCCTTCTCTTGACTGGTCAGTTAGTCGATAATTACTTGATTTTAAATTCTTTCCAAACTGGTGCATGTAGTAATGTAAATGAAAGTAAATTGAGATGAGATATCATTCACATTCATTTTACAGCTTTAGCTTTGCCTCGATAAAAGAGGAGAAAATTAAAAGGGACAAAACCAAGGACAAGTGTGTTTTAAATGCACTGATTTGAGTCTAAAGTATGAACACTTTAAATTAAGATAAAACTATGTGTAGTACTGAAGAAATGGGTTAAATCTTTAACCTTGTGCAGTTCAGGGATAGATACAACATCTAGTACATTTATCCAAGTTATCTTGTCAAAAATATCTGTTCCAGAGTATTAATATAATGGTAGCTACCCATAAATATCCTGATTTCAAGTTCACATCTGGAGGCACAAAATACAATTTGAAGTTTCCTTTTGTTCTTTCTGGATGGGGATGGTCTATCCTCTCACTTTGGGACATGTAGGTCCAAAAAGTAAGTATTTTTCATTATGGCACTTCTGGAAACTGGAAGACAGAACACACTTAATTATGCAATGTAATTAACAATAGAAATCGAGGAACAAAAAAACCCGGGGGAGGAGGGAGGCGGAAAGAAAAGAAAAGCAACTTCATAATAATTGTTCCCAGGAAAAGAGATGTATAAATTAAAATGGTGGAAGCTGGTTGATGATAGGCTTGTCAGATCAAGACTTGATGAATGCTTGCATTTTTTTAGACTTCTAACCCAAAATAGCTGAGAGTGAAGAGAACTGGTTGATTTTCAAGGATCACTTCTTTCAAGCTCAAGAATGGTCCAACCCAAGGTGTAGGAAGTCAAAGAAAAGTGGCAGAAGGACTGAATGGGTGAGCAAGGAGCTCCTGATTAAACTGAAACATAAAAAGGAAGCATACAGGAGATGCAAAAAGGGACATATGACCCTAGAGGAGTACAAAGGTGTTGTCTGAACATGGAGAGTTGGGGTTAGGAAAGCCAAAACCCATCTGGACTTAAATCCCATCTGCTGAGGGATGTGAGGGTCAATAAGAAGGGCTTCTACAAATAGAGCATCATTAAAAGAAAGACTAGGGAAAATGAGAGCAGTTGCTGAAAGGGGAAGGGGACTTGCTGGTGCATAACATGAAAGCTGAAATATTCGATACCTTCTTCTGTCTTTCCATGGTAAGAAACACCTTCAGGAATTAAGTGTATTTAAGATGTGCTGTTTGTCACATATAGTCAAAATGTGTCAAGAGGAAGTTGTGTGTAAAAGTAACATTTGTTTGTCAAATTCCACATTAATCGGGATATTTAATACAGGCTTATGTGATCTTCTTTATCTGCCTGTCTCTGACCTTATTCTTTTTTTTTCCTAAAGGCATTCTTTAATTCACACATAAACGCTCCAGAACCAGGAAGAGGAAATTCATGAAAAGTCAGATGATGTAAAACAGACTGGGGGAATACTAAAATACTTTTTAAAGGTTAATGTACCGGATACTCAAATCTGGAGATTAAAAGGTGTATGTCACTAATATGCCTTTTCTTTCCCTTCCATCTTTCAAATTTTCGCAGAAGCAGGGGAAGGTGTAGAAAGATAGATCTACCTTTTTCCCCACACAAATACAGTGTGGTACAGTGTTGTGGCTTAACCCAAGGTGGCAACTAAATTCCAGGGATTAATCACATGTCTAGTCATCACATTGATGTGTTTCAGTTAGGATTGTCATTGCCCATCTTCCTTCAAAATGGAACAGAGTATAGTAAACTCTAGAGGTCTAATTCACCTCCTGACACTGCCCATTTATCTCCTTTGTCTCTACAAGCGGTCTTTAAAATTACAACTCCCGTAAAGTTGCTTCAAGTTACAGAGTGTATAACCAGGCATAGCTGCCCATAACTTGATTAAAAGCAATCCCAAACCTTGACCGTTTAATGCTTTAAATTTTTAAATTTGTATTTATTTTGGTGATATTCTTACTCTCATCACAAGCACATGAATGTCACAACTACCCCCTACTAGTAAGATTCCCTTTAGACAGATAACTGAAAGAAAAGCTCACTGTCTGAGAAATTAACATCTTAGGAAAGTGTGCAAATCATTCAGAGCAATGCTGGCATCCAGCTGGCTGCCATAATATTACCTGGAGCAGTGTAGACAGGCTCTAGTAGATTAATCTGTGCACTGGATTAATGACCTGTGAGTGTTAGTAGCTCCTCAAATGCTGCTGCCTAAATGACGGCAACTTTTCTAAAAAACGTCTCAGTTAAGTGATTCGTATCTGCAATACTCCAGTCTGCAACAGCTGCCATCCTCCTTTTGGATTGATTTATAGTCTAAAATGATCAAGCTCCTTAAAAGCTTCCTTTTAGGAATGTAAAGTGCATCTCAGCACTCAGACTAGGTCAGTGCCCTCAATTGCCAAAGTTCGATGGAAAGTTAAGAGCAGATATTGGGCCATTGTCAGCGTATGTAGCAAGAAAATTGTATCTTTGACATTGAGAAGGAGAAATAAGCCATTGGTGATGTCATTAAACCTACTAATATAGCTACAAATACACATTCTACCTAACTATAAGCGAGGAATTAGAAGACAAAATTGTAGAGCAATTCTAACATTAATATTGCCTTGTACTGCCCATACTATCATTCCTTTGATGCTATATTATTGTTCAGTTAACTAGACTTCAGCTGACAGATGTGGTCACTACCTGACATATCTCTAAATGCTTTCTTCATAACCATCAGCTTACACACTTATGCAATAAATTGCTGGATCATCTTGTGGTCTTGAACCCCCTGCATTAATTGTGTGCTTCTATGTCACCTGCTGACAGGAAGAAAGAGGAAATTAACCTGTGTATATCAAGTACCTTTTCTTTAATATCTCAGTATTTCAAACAAGCTTCAGTGAAACACAGCTAATGGATTTAATGTCCTTTACTCTCCAGAACACAATTCAGCCCTAAGTCATCTTAAATCATTCTCACGTTCTGACACCATCAGATGCTGCAGTAGTTTACAAGAACCAACATGCTTACACTGAAACTAATGCATTTTCCTCTCATGTTTTTGCATAGTTCTCTGCATGTAGCTCAAGATCCTTTACATAATATTTGTTTGTGTTTTACTGAGATATTTATAAAAATCATACAATGTGAATTATTTCCAGAGTCTCAGTACTTTTTATTTCTGACACTTCTCTCTCTATATATCAGGCATTCTGCATGGTAGAAACAAATATCTATTATAAATTGATGCATTTAAATTTAAATTTGTTTAAAAAAAAAAGAAAAAAAAGAAAGCTAAAGGTTTTGAAAACAAAGTCGTGAAATAACCAATAAGCGTAGATATAGGGAATGAAAATATTTATTGTTCACAAATTTTATGTCAACTCACATTTGCATGGTTTATCTGAAAATATTATGTGCTTTTTCCTATTTTTGCTTTATATATTTATACAACTATAAAATACTAAACTGTGGAAAATTCTCCTGTGTTTATTTTGGTTGCTTTTTTTCAGAAAATTGTGCTCTTACTGTAAAAATGATACATTATTTTTCAAAAATATTGAACTTGTATGTTAAACAAAGGGTATATAGTGCATTACTCTGTTTCCTTCCTCTTACACAAAACATATTTTTCTTGCAGAAAAGGCAACTTGAATAAAAAACTTTAGGTAGGATACTAACACATAAATCAAAACTTGTTTTTGCTCTACATTTTTTTCTGTTATAAAAAATTCTTAGTTCTTAGATTAAAATAAATGTCAGCAATTTAAGTGGACAGGGCTATGATTCTTGCAAATATTATAAAGTTTCATGATAGTGCATTATTTTTATTAATGTAGACAGGCAAAAAACATTATTTATGATACCTTAGTATTTAAAGCATCAAACAACACCCCTTGATCTGGTTCATGTTAATTACAGCAGAAAGAGATAGTCTTATCTCCTCAAAAGCTAATGATGTAATAAAAAAAATGAATATAAGAGATATAACAGGATTGATTTTTTTTTTCTTCAGGATTAGGCACCACACTGATATTACTCAAAACCACTGTCCAGGTCCCATCCGACATCTTCACTTGGTGGGTTAGGGATTATGGAAACAGACAATACAGCACTTCTGTGTTAAAATACCAGTAATTCTTTCATTTCTGGTGGAGTAGGTTTTTAAAGAGAAATGTGTTTCAGCTGGAGTGCCATTTCCCAGAACTACCAACTGTCTTAATGTATGACTGAGACTGTTTGTAATAGTTTTATCTTGTGTTTCCCTGTTGCAGGGATTTATTGACTAACATAAATTCTGTTATGTAATTACGCTGCCACTAAAACACACTACATCAGTCTCTGCCTTTCTTGTTGGAGCTGTTCCATTTTAAATAAATAAATATTCACTGGGCCAGAACAAATGAGTGATTGCCTCTATACACCAGTGATTAAGACTTGGAAAATATAAGTCAGATTGAAACTGTGGCTTCAATTGTTAATTATACAAACCAGAACAGTTCCAACCTGTCCTTTAATTTTCAACACCTCACAGAAGTTGCGTGTCACATTCAGGTACTCGAATCCCAGTTCTAAATCAGGCTAATAAGGAATAACTTGATGCTATTTGGCTTGTACAACTGGGCCAACTGGATGTATATAGAGAAAAGGAGGAGTCAGTACTTTTCTGCTACATTAGCCACAGCAATATGTGTGCCAGTAATTTCTAAAATACAAAGAAGCAAAATGAAATTAAGTCTTCCATTAAACTACATTTGATCTCTCTCCACTGGAACTATATATTTATTTCAAAAAATGTCATTAATACTACATTGGAGAAATATTTTATCATTACAAGAATGTACTTAGAGTCCCTTATTCATTATTATGTGAATATATGTAAAGCAGACGTAAGTTTGTTACAAAAAATTCCCTACCCATAACCTGTCAAGAAAAATGTTTAACTTTACTACAAAAACAGATAGAAAAGTGAAAGTGGGATTTTTTCAGCGATTCCTTTTATTTTTTTGGGAGTGGGGAGAATTAGCAGAGATACCTATGATGAAAATAGTCTACCTTAAAGAAGACTTCATAAATGTATAAAATAAACATATACCTGAGAATGTTATCTAATTCAGAGAGTGGTCAATAGAAGAAGACAAGAGTAACTAGTGTTCAATTTATACAACCCATTTTAGGCCTGAATATGAGGTTAGATAAATCACGACCTGAAAGTGGCTATTTCTTTTCTTTTGTTATAAACCTGGTCTAGACGACCAGTTTAGGGCATGATTTTGTTGCAAATTGCAGTTAGTCCCTCTTCCCCTGGAAAAACAACTGTATAGAAAAGTTTGTTTTTCATTACTCCCATCTTGTTTCAATAATTTCATAGTGTTGGTTTAACACTTCTGAGTGATTCCACCTGTTGACACGTAAAATTTTACATACAGTGCACTTAAGTATATCACAGCTACTGCTATTTAATTGCATATAACTCCATTATTTTGGGAAGCAGGATTCATGAAAATGTTGTCTATTATTATATGTAGTTGTCAAGTGTTAGTAGGAGAGAATTAACCTCTCAAAGACTCTGTGATTTCCAAGTGTGTTTGTTTTCTTAACATGACCTATCTACATTTTATTTTAAAAAAAATGTTTATTGAAAATAATAAATATTTTTACCTTATCCTAAGGCTAATATTTCAAATTCTAGCATGAAAGGTCTTAACTAATATGTAAGCTGAAGATCTGCTGGATATTACAGAATTAAAAGACTTGTGCCACTGCACAGAAACAGGTCTGCTTGCAGAGACATCTCCTTGTTGAATTAAGAGGAAGTTTATTTGTGAACTATTATTCTTATTTTTGAGCCTCAGAAATCACAGACTTCAACCTATCATTCTCTTACTTTAGAAAAACAGTTTTTAAGACATCTTACATGCTTACTGCACTTGACTTGAACAGCTATGTAATAAGCTACAGACTCTGGATTTTATTGTAGTTAATGAGATATACTGTGATTTTTATTTTTTTCTGAAAGCAAAATGTTTTTATATACCTGTTTGATTTCAATTCAGTGGGTACTGTTTGAAAAGTAAGCAGGACAGTCACATGGCAGCAGCATAAAAACATCCTAACACACACTTGAAAGATAGTGAGACAATTTTCGATCCTTGAAAATTTTCTTTATATATGACAATTACAGTTGTCAACATCGTACTTCAACAGGTCAAAGGAAAGTTAAATAGTTAAAAAGAAGCAATTAGAGCATCCCTATGAAGGCAACATTTTTTAGACATCTTATGTTGTACTTTCCCTATTGGTTTAAGGTGATTAGAACAAACTAATCAAGCAAAGGTTGTTTGGCTCATAATGCTCTTATGATATGATTATTGCGGAGCAGAAATATTTCAAGGAACAAAAATTATCAATTTACCTGGTGGTTCACGAAGAGGTAACAATTTTTCTTGATTGTGTAAAATGCTTGTTACTCCACCACAAAACTTGGTAATAACACATTCATACATTAGAGGCACATAGGATACAATTGCCTGTAGCTAATTTACGGTACTCAAACTCACATGAAATACTCCTAGTCACTTGAAACCTGTTACTTAATTAAATAATATATGAATCAATGACAATTGTAATACAGACCTTACCCTGGAAACACTAAGAACTAAACATAAGGAAAAAAAATTGTAATTTTTTGATCATCTCTCAATATACCCTAGATGATTATGTCCTTGTGTTTTTAATGTATGTCCATAAAGCCTATTAAAATACTTTACAATTTTTAACTATTTTATTGCCAGTTACTTTACAATACCTGTATTTCCCTCAATTAATTTATTTATACAACTGGTTTTACTATCTGTACTAGACTTTATTACTAATACACAATGTATTGCCCATCACTCTGTTATAAGACTGGCAAGAACTTAAAAATCTAAACCATCAAAGAGATAAGTTTAATCAACATTGATATATTTCAAGTTATTCTTTGATTATATTTTAAAATTATAATTTAAATATGACCCTTTGTGAAGCTCATTTTAAAACTTACTAAAGAAGGTAAGATTACAAAAAAACCTTCTACCACTGATTCTTTAGTATGAATGTTTTTTTTGTACCAGTGGTCTATCCTATCAACCACCTTTTAATAAAAATGGCAGCTTTCACTCCAGTATATTCAGAGCCCGTTTTATGTCTACAAATTAAAGGTCTAGATGAGATGAAGACCTTGTATAATGAACCCTGTAAAAGAAAGCTGTGATACTAATTCTAATCTACCATGGACAGCAAGTAGGAAATATGAATAAACTAGATCAGGAAACTGGATGCAAACTAATCCTATTATGTGTATTACTCATGTATAACTGTACAATCTGTAGATCTCATCTATGTGATCTATAGTCTGATCACCTGGGGTGTAATGCAGTAACAGCACATGGGTGTATCTGACCAACTCAGAAGGAAGTTCAGACACCTGATTTACCTTACTGCTGAAACCTGAAGTATTTATGGTCTCAGCAGAAAAAAGTGTAAGGGTAGAAGGGAAGCTGAAGGAAACCACCAAGAGTGCAAAAGATATCAAATATCTGACAGGGTCCTCTAAGCTGGTTCTCTATGCCCATGACTTGATAGGCTACACATAGTGAGAGCTGCTTATAAGAAGTTGAGGAACTCAAAGACATATTCCAGAGCCTTATTTCACACATATATATATATATTTATTTATTTATATTTATATTATTTATATTTGTATATGTTTGTATTTATATTTGGGTGTAAGTTTATAGATTCCATATATATCAGAGCTGAAGCAGTATTTTAACCAGATATCCTGCCTGAATTTGCCAATTTTCCCAAGGTATTGTTGTCCTGGAATTTGGAGGATCATTTCTAATGGGCAACATTTAAAATTAGTAATTTTTTGGTGCACTCAGAAGACTAGTTAGTAACTAGTATGATTTTACTGAGAAAGAAAAAAGACCTGATCACATATTTTAAAATATGCTAGCTTTTCTATTTCTAAAACAACAGAAATAAATGGTTTGTACTGTCTTTTACTTAAATTCAAAACTGCTACTCTATATTCTTCTTATTACAGGAGATATTGCCTTCCAACAGTTTAATATTTAAAAGAAAGCCACTGGAGCCAAGTGACTTCCCAGTTAATGTGTCTACCATCAGGAATTTGAGAGGAATCAGCATTTTAGCCTATGAGTGAGTTACTCATTACATTTAGCAAGTAACTTTTACAGCTGGTAAATGCTTGGGAAACAGTTGTTGCTGCACCAGGCTAATCCTCTAAATGCAGAATTTTAGAGTGTGTTATCCTGAATTATACTGACACAAAGACTTCTAAAAGTCGTGTCACTCTCCCTGAATGGTCAAGACAACAAAAATATCTTTTTCATTGAAAAATGGTAACATTAGACATATTTTTGAAACTCAGCAAGGAAAATATGGACATGATTGCTGTTAAAAACACATAATTGAGAAAAATTAAATTAAAATACTTTCCTAGATCTCCGTTTCTGTAATGGGGAAGGTATCTGTGTTTGTTTGGGGGGGTGGGTTTTGGGGTTGTCTTGAGTGTTTGCTTGTTTTTATCCACTTTGTAAAATTAAAGAGGAAGCTAACAACAAAAGATTATGTTCATTACTGGTGTTGCTTATTTTTGTGTGGTAGTGATATTTATAAAATAAAATAATGAAAAAATTGGAAACTGACTGTATTTCAGAATCCAGCCTTCATTTATTTTTCCTCCCTGAAACCATTGTAAAGGTTCTAAATTTCTACTTTTTTTAAGCAAGAATAAAACAGGGTAAAAAAAAATCTACAAGAAAAGATACTTGACTTTTTTTCAGCAAGGAACAGTTTCTTCTCTTCTTCAGCAGAACAGAAGTGCTTGTTTGAGGCCTCAAAGTGACAATATTGTCTGGATCAGTGACAGGTATCTGATCTCATCAATTCACTACTAGGAACAGGAGCAGTACTAGGAACAGTACACTCCAGGATTTCTAATGTGCTACAGGGGTCTGTAATCCATGAGAGCTTCTGAAATAGAAACTTGTATCTGTTATATGGCTGGGACTACCTGTCTCTCAAACCAGAATCTATCTTTCTAAACAACAGTAGTACAGCTCTCTCTCTGAGGCTGTCCAAAATGGTACCACCACTCAGACCTCTTGTTAAATATTGCTTAGAAAAAGACTATAAATTGTCACTTTATCCACTTGTCCAATTTCAGTTGTATTTAGATACCATCTCCCTGTTGGACTTGTCTGCTATAGATGAGCATTGCAGCAGTCACTGCTAAGAGTTTTAAAGAGACTTTTTTTGTGGATGTTAATTATTTCCAGATAAAAAAATCATATCTGCAGAAGAAAAAGTCTAGCAGTGTCTGCAGAATAAAAAGACCTCACTTTTTGCTCAAAAAGTCTATGGTTTGCAAACCACTAAAATGTACTGAGGGTAGACTGAGGAAGAAACTGATACTCCTTCTTTCTTATCTATTCTAGTCATTCACTGTCAGTCACTGTCAAAGCCAAGAGAATGAATTACATGGTCTTTTTGTACAATTTTGTAGACACTATTTTTTTCCAGTCTTGAGGAGGAAGAAGTAGAGCTGCTAAAGTGTCTTTCAGAAAATGTATTGCTTTTGGGTATCCAAACCAAGTTAATCTTAAGGTGACACTCTTAAGGTTAGAATACTTCCCTTAAGATCTTTCTAAGAATTAAACAGATAGGTGTTTCATTAAAAACAAACAAGCAAACCCCAAAACTATAACTGCTTCTGTAAATGAGTAATACTTAAAGCAATTTTGATGAAATTTATCCCTAGACTATAGATGGCTAAATTTAAGGGTCAAAATAAGCAAGTGAGCTACGTGTCCAAGCTTCCATGAGGGCTAGTGCAGACCTGTGGAATGACTACATTCACCTACATATGAGGTGTCCTAGGTTATCCCATGTAGCTTTCAGGTACTGCTGTGGGAGCATGGGTCTTCTATCTACTTTGTGTCATATATACTAAATCTATGTGAATATCTTAGTTTAGAAATATTTGAAGTGACACTGCACACCAAATTCAAGGCGAATGCTTTAATGTCCCAGTTAAAAAGTGAATAGAGTCTGGAGAATTATGCAGATAACTGTATATAAAGGACTACTTTTTGTTGACCTGCATAGATCTCAAGAGACTATTGCCTACATATGGATAATTTTTTACCTACTGAATCCCTGTTTTATATACCTTGAGAACTGGTTTACACTCAGACCCCTGAATTTACGATAGAAAGCTGAAAACTTATAGTAATTTGTGTAGTATTAGCTAAACATGGAAAACTAGTGGTATTTGCAACTTTCTAAGTTATTTAAGACACACACATGTGTGTCTTAGATGTCCTAGATGTGTAGGACAAAGATCTTATTGGAAACCTACATCTTTCTGCAGTAGCAACTGAAGCACAAGGAGGATACCATACAGATGCTAAAACAGCACTAGATCATTAAAACAACACAATCATTTACAAAGAAAATTTGAAGTGAGATGCTGTTTCCCAAATATCAACATGTAACTGCTGTGTATATCTTAAAGTAAGACAACTGATCAGCTGCCAGGCCAGAAAGGTTATTACCTAGACTGTCTTTCAGATATGCTAGGACATTCAAACCACACTAGTCACCTGTATTTAAACATCTGAAGTCCTCTGCTAGTAATGCAGCACAAAGCACAATTTATTTTGGAATTCATGTAAATACAAAATGGAAAAAACATAGAAGGAAATGATGTAAATATTAAATAGAATATGAAAGCCTGACAAGTGCATTGCAAGCTAGCAAATTCCACCTTAACTTTTGAATGGAAAAACCTCTAAGATAGTTAAATAAAATAACATTTAAATAGATTCAGCAGGTAAGTATACTACTGTCAAATTATTTAAAGTCCTTATAGCACCCAGATCTGTTACTTGGCAATTTTTTTCCAATGGAAGAGGTTAACAAATAGAAACAAATGGTATGTGACCATAAAAGATGCCTGACAATATTAGGACACATGAATGAAGAATATACAGTAAGGAAGGGATGAGAAATACTAAGGAGATAGTTCTAATGTGCTTTTGTGTATAGTTCTGACTATACTTTAAAAAAAAAATACAAATACACCTTGGAAAGTTATAAAAAAAAGATGTTTTAATAAGCAAAGATCAAGACAAGTCTTACAGAACAAGCTTGTAAGTAGCTTTATTTTCTTCTCTCTTTGATATAGTAGGGGAATAAAGGCAATAGAGAAAATTTAATACTACAGTCCAAAGAACAACATAAACTCATTAGATTATCAGAGGCTATCAGGCTACAGATTATCAGAGAAGAAATTTCATGTGGAAATCAGATGTGTTTTGTCAATGAACCTGATGTTCTAAAATAGTCTGTAACACGACAAATGGTGGAAATGAGTTCTACTGTGACAATATCACAAAATTCTGAGTACAAAGGAACAATATTCTTCTGTCCAGTAATGGGATAGACTACTGCCTAGAGATCAAAACTGATGACTAAAATGTTCATGTTAATTCCTAACTATTGTTTATAGCATGATTCTATGGAAAATCTCAGCTCATTAGTGAGGACATGAAAAGACAAATTTTGAAAAAAATTTTATCTGTAAATAGTTGAGCAATGTCTACAGAAATATACGGCATCTAAGGCAAAATTAAAGTGGGATTTAAGAACTGTTCTCAACTTTTCAGTTTCTTGAAGACCCACTAATAATTTGCTTTATATCAGAGATAGGAGAAATTTGTTATGGACTGTTTCAGAAGGGTGTGAAAACTAACAATTTCTTTTAAAAAAAACAAACCAGAAACTCTCTTCTTCAGTAGAGTATTCCACAATTTGTTGTATATTATGGGAATCTGAGTGTTCAAATAGCTCCTCTTCCACTAGGGTTTCCAATCTCTGTGCAGTGAGTGAACCAAAAAGGGACAAGGGAAAGACTAGCCCCTGACTGCTATCAACCATTTGGGAGGGAAAGAACACTGCTTTGCTTCTTCAAGAAATGATACAAATGTGTGTCTTCTAGCTTTGCAAATGAGGAATGAGAAAAAGCCAGATCAACAGAACGAAGAACAAGAGCTGCAGGACATACTGAGGTCCTTACTCAACTTCTCATTTTAAAAAAACTTGTAGATTTCACTGAATTCCATTTCAAGTCCCAGTTCATTATGAGGCATTGTATATTATTCTTTTATATATGGCACCTTGGCTCTCTACAGTATTCAGGGAAAGGAGAGAAAAATACCAAGTTAAACAATCAATTTCTCCTTCTTATAACATGTAGTAATTTTCTACAAATTAATTTTATTCATGTTGTTTCTATGAGCACAAATTTCGGAGTATCTGTAGTTCCCCTTAGACTGAAATGATGGATCTTTCTCAGAAATAAGGTGAAATAGTTCAAATTTCTTTATGCCATCTTATGCTGAAGCCAGGTTTACAGATTTAGATATTAGTTCTTATAGGTAGAATATCAACACCTCGAGAGGTCAAAAGACATAATTTGTCTCGATTTTATTGTTGATTTTTATAATATAAATAGTTCACTGAAACTTTTAATACTATATATGTGATAATTAAAATGTTACTCTCAGAATATTATCAAATCCATAGCACTTCTAGCAGGACTTGAAAATTATTATCAACACATATTAAAGCTGCATATGGGTCAGAGTTTTTGGGCATACCTATGATATGTTGACATTTAATGATGATAACTTTTCTCTTTTTACTTTTATTTAAATAAAGCAGGGGAGATCAAGTCACAAAGAACATATTGGAAGAAAACAAAGAGTAGTATAAAATAGCAACTAGTAGCTACTGTTGTAGTCAGTGAATTGCAGTTCCCTTTGAATTCAAGGGCACTTAAAGAGACAGTTCAATCACTTCAGAATGTGTGCACATTTGTGTGTTGTTATCATGTACAAACCTAAGGCTGCTTTTTCAGAGAGTTCTAGTATCATCTTTTTAGCAACATTTGCTGACTTTAAACGATCTTATTTATAACCCCAAAGAAAAATACATCTATAAGGAGTGCTGCAGAAAAGAGATCCCAATATACATTTCAGCATGTGTTTTTAAATCCTCTGACTGAAACTCACAATCCTTTTACCAGCTTAGAACACTGATAGTAATTCTATTACCACTGCAATAGCCATCCCTCTCTAATTCTCTAGACACAATTACTGTGCACCATGCAAGATGAATACAAATTAACAGAAGAAAAAACACTGTAGACAAGAAAATCAGTGTGGGATGAAATGTTCCTGCAGGGGATGCTCTTGCACTCTCCAGTTGAGCTGAATGAGCTTCCAGAAATAGTTAAAAAGAACAGAGGGAGGAAAATAAAGAAAAAAAAAAGAATAAAAAATAAAGAAACCCAAAACATCAGGCAATGTTCTGTGTATGATTTTTCTTCTGCCCTTGGTAATTCATACAGATACAATTAAAATTTTAATTAACACTGTTATCTAGGATAGTTTTTTTCATTGTATCTAGCTATCTATTACTTTAAAGAAAGCATTCACTGCTTATGTTTAGAGAAAAAATACATTTTGTTTCACTTTTTGGTCAATAAATGTTTCTATTTAAAATTATGCTGAATTATAGGGGAAGAAATTTAAGTATAAAGTGCTTTTTTTTTCTTTAATAAAATTCCTGATTTCTGCTACCTTTGCAAAAAAATACATACACCATAAAAAACCCCTAGCAATGGGCATGGAAGAAAATAAGAAGAAAAAAAAATAACAACCTATTTTATCTTTGATATTTTTAACATAAAGCTAGAGAAGCTGAAGACTACACCTGCAGTTTACCACTACCTCTGCTGGAAGCATATGGTATGGTGACAGTCTATTTTAGTTTCCACAGAAGAGAATTTAAAGGTGACCAATGCTACCTAATATTTCAGTTTAGAGGAACACCTGGTTGTGTAGAAGTTGGGTAAAATGACTGTTAATTTTAGTCTTCTTATTTTGCCTTACTCTCTGCATAGTTTTCTTAATGGAAGGCTATCTTCCATTTTTCTTAGCTTTTGTAATGCATATAAATCATTACATCCCACCATACTTTATAAATCCACTCAGTGCAATGCAGATCCATATTTTTATACAAAAGAACTTTCTCTGCTGCTGTGGAGAATTAATTGACTTATGGTTTTCAGTAATGGCTATATCATTAAAAGTCTTTATTTATTAAAAGAGATTCAGGACAGGAATTGGACTGCTCAACTTAGGTATTAAATTGAACTTTTATTTTCATCTCTATTGAGGCAAGTGCCCAGACTAGGAGAGAAAAATCTTGTTAAAGGCTCTCAAAGACAGATGCCTTCTTCAATCTCAATCAATGGTTTAGGTATTTGCTTCCTGTGGATTGTTTTCTTAAGTGCCTTATTTTACATCCAGGTTGTATGCCCACATTAAATAGACCCTATCCCGCCCTAATTACCCTAACTAAGCAGCAGGCAATAAATACAGTTTCTCTCATTGTAAGAGCACAAGATCTGTCTAGATGTTTGCTACAGTTATACTAAAAACCCATGTCCCTTCACCACCCTCTCATCCAAACTAAACAAGACCTAAAGTCCTACTTTGTGAATCTGACCTACTCCTCAAAAGGGTGGATTTCCCTCAGAATAAACTGAAATATTTGTCTCAAGGATAATGTCTCAAGGATATATGAGAGACTGGAAGTGCTCAGTGTAGTTATTTTCCATTATATGTTCTAGGGGCAACTCATACTAAAGATAAAAGAGAAAAAGTAGTAGGCAAGGTTCAAATTTTTCTGAATCTGACTTGATGGTGTTTTGTATCAAATTGCTCTTTTACTGTGCTCTGCCTTTTGTATTTCAAATAAGTTGCTTAAGACTCCTATTATTTCTAAGTTTAATGCAATAATTTAAAAAATTTAGAAAGATTATCATCAGTTGAATATTTCCGAGGAAAACAATTGCTTACCAATTCATAATACTGCCTTTTTCTGTCAGAAATGTAGCATAAAAATCTGAATGAAACACTCAAAACAAACCAAAAGGTAAGATAGTCTGAGGAGGCAGAATCAGAAGACACTTTTGCATACAGTAAGGGCTTAATTTTTAGAAATAATTCAGAAGAATTTGATTTTTTTGAAGATGATCAGATGAATATCAACTCTGTCTTAAACAGGCTTACCACTGATTTTGAAAAAAAAAAATATTCATAGTGATCTTTAGTTTTCTATATTTTGTACCTCAATTGTCTCACTCAATAGATATGACCTTTTTTGTGAGTGGAAAATTTTTGTCTTGATGCTCTAATAAAATTAAATGATAAGTATATCATCTAATATACCACTACATTAGCTTCAATGAAGTATTTCTAATTGGCAGTGGAGCAGAAATGTGTTTTATCAAATTCAGAAAGCAGTAGTTGGACCAAAATTTTGCTTTTTTAAAGCACAAAACTGAGCTTCAAAATATTATAGATAGAAATTTATTCAAATTCACCTCTATAAGGTTAAAACTATGGTCTCTGATTTTAGTTTTATTTCCTTTTGCTAAGTATTTCCTGTTTTACCTGTACAGTGACAAAAAGTTTGAAATACACCATGCAATATTATAAAGAAGCTGCACTTTATCATTTTACATTTTAAAAGAAAAATACGCAACCTAACTTCTATCAAACATTGAGATTTGGGTCTTCTTTCTATTCTTTCATATGATTTTGAAATACCCTTTAACATAATTTAAAGGAACACAGGGGATTACCACTTTCTGGTCGAGTAGTTAAAAGACAATTTAAAAAAAAATACAAACTTTCTAAAAGTATTAAGCAAACCATTTTCATAATGGTCATAACCTGTGGTTGTAATCATGTCAGCTGGATTCTACTCTTAACACATTACAGAGAGGCCAAAAAGATGTGTAATAACTTGATTTTTTTTTTTGTCTTTACATGATTTTATTGTAATTATGACAAGGAGAAAAAAATGTTAAACTTTATTTTTATTACTACTGTATAGATTATGCAGTGGGTATAAATAATTGTTGAAGAATTGTCCTTTGAGTATGAATGAAGACAGCTTCTTTTCAACAGTTAGCACAGTAAGTGAATGAAAAATAACACTTTAGATCATAAAGATTTCAGTGCATTAGGGAATTACTTTCTTGCAGATTACCACAAAGTAAATATCCATAATAAAAACAAAAGTAAAAGAGAATTGGCTCCCATTTGTTAACTTTTTTTTTTAAACCATTGTTTTTTCTTTCTTTTTTTTTTTTTTTTTTGTTATATGTTTGGGTTTTATGAGTTTTCTGGAGGTTTTTTGTTGGTTGGTTGATTGATTTTTTGTTTTGTTTTGTTTTTTTTTACCAAACGTCAAGCCTTATATCTTTCCATTCTTTTTACCAAACATTCTCATAGAAAAAAAAAAAAAAAAAAAAGGGAACAGAGAGCAAAAGAAATCAGTGAAGCTGGCCTTTGGACCAGGACCAATCATCATAAGTGACAATTCCTAAATGTTTTCTGAAATGGAATCAAGGTTCACAACTTGATGGGGGAGTTAGAAACTTTGGAGTAATAAATCAAACCCTCTCAAATAGGGCAATGACTGTGCTTCCAATTAGTTAACCACAAAATCTCAAACTCTGCTTCCTTTCATAGCTCAGTTGCTCTTACTGAGTCAGTATGTTCTGTCCAACCAGAAGCCAGAGACTAAAATATCTTCGGAGTAGCTGCATGAAAGGACTGTGGAGCGTTTGTTGGTGTTGTTGATTTTTAGTTGGGGGATGGTGGTATTTTTTTGTTCAGTTACTTTTGTTTTTAAGACCAGAGGCTAAGGCACCAGTGCCTTTTGTGGTCCACAGTGGAGAAGCACAGTGTTGTTCTCAGTCATGTCTTCCCAATCTTTTAGGTAATATTTGATGGGGTGTAAATGACAAAGAGTTTTAAGTGGGACATCCAGGTGATCTCAGATGGGTTAAAGCATTGCTCAGGTAAAGTGATGTAGCATAGAAAACAAGTGGTTGACATAGTATGGAGGTAGTAGGCGACAATGTGCAAGAGAAACATTGCATGGGGCAGGTAATGGGCAAAGGCAAGAGAGACTCTCCTGACAGCCTGTTCTCTCCTTTCTCATGCCCTTTTTAATAGAATCTCTACAGATTTTAATTAATATTTCTAATATCAGCACAGAATTGAAGTTTTCTAAGTGGTTGCAATTGTGGGGTAACAGAGGATCAGAGTTGGCCTTGCATGCATACCTAACACATTTAGATATTTTCTTACATGGTCTAAAAGCATCTTTGAGACAACAAAGTGACTTGAGATAAGTCTTTAACTGAAGTATTAACCATCCCCATGGAAAAGTGCTTGACTAAGTGTTATAAGAGTTCTCAAGGTGGGAGTTTCAGTCAGACCTGGAGATTCCCTCCAGGCAGCCCCTGCTCTGGATAGACTCATAAATAGATTTTTTTTTTTGCATGCTGGGAGGAGAATCTGCCTGTCACAGGTCCTTCTGGAGGTTGTTACTACTGCGGAATGGAGTAAACAGTTTATAGATTAAGTATATGTAAATAGTCAGGAATGGACTAATAGGGCAGCCTGTTGCAGTATTTAAAATACGTTAATTAGGATATGGAGTAGTTAGAATTCGGTTTGCAGGTAGTTTAAATTAGTCAACAGAAACAAATCATGCATGAACTGGAGTAGTTACAATTGGTGTGGGCTAACTGGTTATAAGAACACACTACAGCAGCAGTTCAGGAAATCTCATCAGACTTAGTCAGAGACTCCTTTGTGTTGACAGGTGCAATAAAGACTGACATCACCAACCAGAGAGTGAATGAAAACAAAGATGCAATACATTGATATTGTAACAAACACCTTATCCATGTGTTGCTGTGTAACACCACATCATCCTCGGACAACAACTAACACTAGTTCAAAAGTGTTTGCCTACCTTGCAGTGACAGAAGGCATAACTTCACAGATGGTAAATGATTCTAGCATGTTCACAGCTGTATTTGCCTCAAGAAACTGTTCTTTTATTCCCATGCAACCCCATTCCCTAACTTTCCTTACAGAATTTAATCCAACTTCCTTCCAGCCTCTTCCACATCACACTATCACACCTTTACCACAAATCCAGTATGTACGGTACACTTTTATTATGATGATACCAAATTAGAGTGTATCAAAGCTCCTCATAAAAGATTTTACATCCTTCAATCACCTCTCCTGAATTCACTTTTAAACTTATACTGCATGCTGATTACATTGCACAGTTTGACCCTAGATTATGAAGACAAAGCCAAAATGCGCTTTAGCCCATATAGTACACACTGGATGCTTTCCTAAAATTCCCATTATGGAATATAAATAGAGACGTGCTGTTTAGTCAGCTTTTACTCTTTGAGAACCACTGAATCTTCATGAAAATTCACTGACAGGCATTGAATTTGGTGTTGTTTGCCTATGGCAACCCTTCACATTATTATTATGAAGCATGCATATAATCTCCTTAGCCTGATCCAGACTGTAAATTTACTGCTTGATTGAATTCTGGGTTTAGTGTTGATGATATCCTGGGATCATGAACATCATAAAGTAGTTGTCAAGGACTGATCAACCACATGGAGATAGGAGAAGACTGAATGTCAAGACAAGCAAAGACATGTAAGTTAGGGACATGATACCCCAAGAAACAGAGAGGAGAAATAAGCTTTCTTGAAAGAATGATTCAGATCAAGAGCACTTTAAGGTTTGGAAGTGGCTGCTGTGTGTCCCATTCTTCTATTGTTTTATTTAAATTCAAGCAATCTATAGTATGTATCAGGTTGCAGAAAAAGATTTCTGAGCCCAGAGAGAAAAATAACTGTTTGACATAATCATATTTTCAATAGAAACTGGTCTCTGAGGTAAATCAAAGATAAATTAGAAAATCTGATGATTCCCCTTTCCCCTCTCCAATAAGTTTGAAGATCCTGAGTTAAAAAAATATTACAGAATACCTCAGGTCCTAAATGTTTAGTATATATTTTTAGAACCATAGAAACATAGAATGGTTTGATTTGGAGGAGACCTTAAAATATCAACTAGTCCAAATCCCAGCTATGGGCAGGGACATCTTTCACTAGATCAGGTTGCTAAAAGACCCATTCAATCTGGCCTTGAGCACTTCCAGTGATGTCATCCGCAGCTTCTCTGGGAAACCTGTTCCAGTGCCTCATCACCCTCACAATAAAGAATTTCTCCCTAATATCTAATCCACACCTACTCTCAGTGTAAAAGCCAATAACCCTTGTCCTATCACTACATCCTTTGTAAAAAGTCTCATCTTTGTAAAAAGGTCTCCCCAGAGCCTTCTCTTCTCCAGGTTGAACAACCCCAACTCTATCAGTCTGACTTCATAGCAGAGGTGCTCCAGAACTCTGATCTTCTTCATGACCCTCTGGGCTCACTCCAGCAGGTCCTAATTCTTCTTATGTTGAGGGCATCAGGGTCAAACATAGTACTCCAGCTGGAATTTCATGGTAGTGGAGTGAGACAATCACCACCTTGACTTACTGCCAACACTTCTTTTGATACAGCCCAGGATAAAATTAGCTTTCTGGGCTACAAGCTCATAGTATAACGAAGGATGAAGGCTTTCTCTTTTAGAAAGCCAAATAAATAGATAAATAGAACACATAACCCCAGAATTTTCAATATTAACAACTATAAGGTGCCTATAAATTATATCCCTTTACATTATATTTCACTTAAAACTTTGGTAGACAAAAGAAGAAAATGTTTCTTTAGCAGACTGAAAAAAAGTCAGGAAACCATTAAATAACCAATTTAAGTTTACTTGACTAGATCTGTTTTCCCTGGTTGTTTTGTCTTCCTTGAACAAAGCTTTCTTTGTGTCAGAATACTTTTATACAGCAAGTTCACTATGCTAAATCAACTAAGGTCCACTAGATATTCAGCCAGAAGATTGATATTTGGTGGGCATATCCATTAGTGCATTAACAAAGGACTTAAAAGACTATTATTTTTGGCACAACTAACTTGTAGTGTTTCAATAAATAAATCTCATTTCTGCATGTATTTGAGTAATGTCAAGAATTTAATTTTGTCTCAGTAAGTCTGCATCCCATTGAAAAAAATGCTATCTTGGTTAAGGAAACTTTAGAAAACATATAAACCACAGTATGTGGTTTATAATTGATAAGTGCATAATTGATATTGGTATTTTTCATTTTACCACTAGAATATTTTTGTCTCAGATCTACTGTTTTCAGATTTAGCAAGGCTGACACTGGTTGTCTGTATCAATGACAAGCCCTTTAATATTTTAATTTCCTACTGTTTTATTTTTGTCTTCCTTCTTCTTCTGAGAATTATGGGGTTTGTTTTTAAGATGAGGAAAACATAACATCATCCTTATTTTTATTCATGAATCAATTTAATTGATGCTCCAGAACTGTCAACTATTATGCAGAGAGAGATGATTACTGAAGGAGTATTAGCTACCAGAGAAATAAACTATTTTTGTTTTGAATTTTTCTTAGATGAAATAGTTGATCTTTTACTTATATATATAAGTCAACTTTTTAAGCTATTTCTGCAGCAGTCCTTATCAGGACTTTTTTGTTGTTGTTGTGTTTAATTTAACTAATTTCAACAATGATGCCTAAAGAGCTTGTGATATAACAATATAGTCCTTTTTCCAGAATCTATTTTCATAGGTGGGTTAAAACCAGAAGAGGAAAACTTCCTTTTCCCTGTATGAACTTTCCCTTTCTCTTAGTCTTTTTATTGAGATTCCTTTCATCTTAGCCTGTACATGGAAAACCTACAAGCCTCGGGAATGAATGTTGCATAGAACTATATTCATATTTGGTTGTAATGAAATTGGTTTTATCATACTTTGTTTAATAACACTGCACTCTGTGTTCATATGTGTCCTTCCAAAGGATGTACGTGTCCTTTTTAAGGCAGCATGAATCTAATTTTATGAGCAGAGGCTAGGACCATTTTCTTTTCCCAAAGCCAGGTGTCAGAGACTGTTTGTATCCATTTTATATAATAATTGATGTTATATCATATCTCTTCTCCTTGTGATACCCTGTAGTTGTATCCCATCGTAGTGGTTGCAGGTATTGCATGTGCAGAGGTAGTATGTCAGCAGCCTGTGGGAGCTGGAGAACACAACACTGTCCAGAATATGGTACTGAAGAAGACCAGAGGGTAAAGGGTGCCTTCACTCTGAAGGTTTATCCACAAGGATATTATATCTTGAACTCGAAAAAAAAAAGAATATAACCCCCCAGCAATTTTGATAACCTTAAAACCATAGATAGTGACTGGTCTAGTGACTCAGCTTGCTTATTGGACCTGTTTTTGCTTCAGTGTACAGATTTACCTTGAAGCCTGTTGAAAGAAGTATAACTAGTACAGTTTATCTTGTTGTTTTTTTTTTTAAGTCAAATCTTTTAAAAATAGACATTAGATAATTTCAAAACAGATAGGTGAAGATTTTCTCTATTATTTTATTACAGTATATAACCCTATCACTTGTTTATTGTCCTGTCAATATTACATTGTATAGCATGCAAATGTGCGTGGACAAATGTTAGTGAAATTTTTAATAGGCTTTTAGGTTTTCTCTGTAAAATCTAGTTCACCTGCCGAATCAGGTTGATCAATTTACTCATCTGAAATGAATGGGATAGGTAGGTTATTTACCTTTCTTTTTTTTCTTTTCTTTTTTCCCAATTAAAAACAAAAGTCAATTGATACTTTGTGTTTATTCCCCAGATTTTGATCTATAGGTCTGTTATGCACCTATATTACCCACTTAACATGTATTTTTTTTATTGATATGTAATTCTTTCCTGAGCTTACTCTTTTTCATATCTTATAAATTGTATCCTGTTTTCCCAACCTTTTTCCCTGTTCATTATGAGCCCTCTGAATTCTTATCCTTCCAATGCCCTGACAACCTTTTCCAGTTTTGTATATCTGAAAATTTAACAAATACACTATTTCCTGCATTATCTGGTCAACCCTGACAATATTCTCTGGCTGCAGATACTTGTTCTCAGTTTAGTCATCCTTTCTTTGTGCTAGTAAAACAGTTGTGTTATTTTTGGAAAAATTTTTGCATTGTGTAACAGCTTTCACCAGATTATATTTTCTGAACTTCATTAAGAGAATGTCATGTGAGAGCATCAAAAACTACACCAGAGTCAAGACATGACATCTTTTTTGTCTCTTGCCACAAGGCTGTTCCTGTGTCATGGGAAGATATTAGATTGGTTTGACACAGTTTGTTGTTGACAAATCCATGATGGCTGTAGGTGTTATATACCCTTGTGTAGGACACTGCAATAAAATAAGAAGAAATGGTAAGTACAGAGGGAAAAACTGTTTTCTGAGTTGCGTATGGGGTATTTATTTTCTTCTTTCAAGCTTAGGAGGGATATTGATTTTCAATCTTTTCCGTCTTTCTGAACCCCGTGATTTTCTTTGTCCATTTGGCATACATATTTCCAGTTTCAAAAGAGCTACTTGGAACAGCATCTTGATTGCAGGATAAGTGGAAATATACAACCTTTAAAATGAACACCAACTATTTCTTATTGGTCAGTTGCATCTGGTGCTACAGGGAGACCAGTGCTTAAATAACTGGAAAATTGACACCACAGGGAAGAGACTTCACTACCATGGAAAATGAAACTTCAGATTTTGGTGGGTTTACTGAATGGAGTGCAGAACACTGTGCAGAGATGTGATTCAAAGTATCTTTACAAGAATATTTTCATCTAGAAAGCCTGGATATGCATGAATATCTCACAAATATTTGCATCAGAAAAAAATCAAATTTAACTTAAACTGCTGATATAGAGCTTTTTCATCTATTACTCCTTCGGTTTACACAGTGCTCCCTTTCCAGGAGCATGATATACAGTACAACCTGAAATGATAAGAAAATAGGAAAGAGGAAGTTAGACATATTTAAAATGTTTAAAACAATATAATTCCTTTTTTTATTAAGGATATAAGGATACATATAAATGTGGAAATAAATATGAAGAACATAAATAATATATACCTACATAAGAATATATGATGAAGATAAACTACAAGTATTGGAACAAAAAATATGATTTTAAAGTGTATGTTGAGTATGAAATTTTTATTTAAAATAGTCACATTATAACTCCTTAAAATATCTATCTCATAATCCCTATTCTATAGGAATTATAATTGTTATTTTGTGTTGAAATTCACTAGAATGTGAAGAAAAAAGAGTAGTGTATACTTTCAAGTTTTTGAGTTCAGCCTTCTCAGAAAATAATGCTACATTTATTACACAGAGTCCAGATTAAAGTTATCCTTTTATGACCTATAAAATTTATAGGAGAATACATTTCAAAAGATAAATTAAATTGCTTTTCATGCAAAGGAGGTAATAGAACTAAGGGTAAGAAACATCTCTTTCCTGAAAACTGCTTGGCTTGCAGTAATACCTAAATTGTCAGTGTCCTTTCCCTGTAAGCAGTATCACTTGGTTACTTAGGCAATTGTTTTGTTTGTCCTCAGACCTGCTCTACTTAATTGAGAACCATTTTGGCTGTTAGCAGGATTTGCTTGGAATGTACTTGCTTGGCTACACAACCTCTATTATATCACCAGTCATGAAATGGTCACGACAGTTTATGAACTTCCTTTAAAAGATTAATGATTTTCTTTTTAGTAAAGTGAATTTATTACATACAATGCTATTGCTATGACTTTGTAAGGTCAATTAAAACATACAGAAAAATATACAGTAGAAAAAAAAGCATCCAAATAGGGAAGGAAGCTTGTTATATCACAAATAATTTGGTAATAGAATTGCAGGGCATCACTCCTTTAAATCAATTGAAAGGCACAAACTGATTTCAATTGGCCTCAGTCTCAAAATAATGGCTTTCTAATTTCAAAATCATTTGAGCAGGACTTGTGAGAAATTAGTTTCACATAAAATAAGTTTCCCCATTAAAATAGATCTCTGTACAGATAAAAAAAAGAAACAAACAAATCCTAAGGAAAAAAAAATAACCTTAACAACAGAAACACCAAACCAAAACAATCAAATAAACAAAACAAATGACCAAAAAAATATGGAACTTTGTCAAACATATTTTCACAACTCAAACACAGCCAATATCAATTATTAATATATTGTGATCAAGATCATATTTTCTCATCCTTGTTGAAAAGCTTTTTTTTTTGCTATTGTTGTTTCTGTGTCTGTTAGTAAAGTTTGCATATTTTGTGGATCACGATATACGATCATAATGTTAAGCTTACTCAGTAACAGATGGGTGATCATTTGGCCTTGTCTCTAATGTTTGTGACTGCTAGCTGTTGTACATGAACCCCTTAATATTAAAGATGATTTTTCCTCTTTATTCCGTGTTTTGAAGGAGTTGTTTTAGCAATTATCTCAGTTTTTACTGTGTTTGGGTTTTCTCATATATTAACATCATCAATAATTAGAAATGCTAAAAGGTGCTTTTCTTCTCCTTAATGAATAGTAAACTATAAATATGGACAAAGATGCACCTAAGAAATTTTAAAACAAAGATAGTAACATAACTTTTCTGGAGAACTTTAGAAAGTCAGGTTCGTCTTTGAGATGTGAATATTTTTGTGAATCTGGGAAAAGGTTTATAAAAGAGAATACTGGTACAGTTGCACAGAAATGTAATCTAATTACTCAGCATGATATTAGCCTGGATGAGATAGATTTTAAATAACTTTCTTTATAAGACAATTTTCTAAAGACATTTATTTTAAAGATTAATTCAAAATCTTTAAAATGATGACAAAGAGAAGCCTCATCAAAGTGATTTTAAACTGAAATTGGTCATATCTCCTCATAGCACAAGAATTTCTTTTCCCTATGTAGCTTCAGAAAGGCAAACAGAAAACAAATGTAGAAGAGGAGCAGAAACACTTTCATTGACCCATCAAATTAGGGTCCATACACATGCTACATCAGAAGTTTCCTTTGTTCTTTGAAGTGACAAAATCTTAGATATCATTAATCACTTACAAATGACTAATAAAACTTCATGTCAGAAAGAAAAGTGCTTTTGGCAGCTGTGTTATGCAAGGCATTAATTACTGTGTTCACAGATTGCTAGCTGAATTCAAGGATTCAGTCATTACTGAGACTAGCAATTACCTTATTGTCTATTGCTCTGGGTGGTAAATACCAACTATTTAGCCTTACTGATTTATACACAAGCATGAGAAAGCACATTATCTCTATTTCTTAGTTACTTGGTGTCATGTAATTTCAGATTCCCTAGATCTTGGCTGGGGGCGGTGGTTGGGTTTGCACAGTCATTCGACACACTGAAAAGTCTGAGAAATACGTATTGCTAACTGATAAGTGGAATCTGGAAGAGCAGGAATCACTGTTCATGGAAGACAAATATTTTCACTGAATTAAGGCAGCAATAACCCTGGAATGAAGATACTTGAAAGGATAGAATTGAAGAGTTTAACAGAAACAAAGAGGGAGTTTGCCTGTCTGGCTGTCACGTGTTTTTTTGTTTGTTTGTTTGTTTGAAAACCACAAGATAACAATTTCATATGGAAAAAAAATTATTTTAGTAAAAGTGTATAGGAAGTGTCTTAAGCAGAGACAAGGGAACATTCCCTCTTTTTGTTTATGAAAAAGAAATGGTACACATTGAAAGAAACTAGATAATAGTACAGATTTTATACTCTGTAAAGGTATGAGGAGACTTACAGTTTTCTCTTTCTCAGAATCCTTATTGGTATTTTTCCAAAGAGGGAGACATATTCAGCCTACATTTCCCTAACATAAATACTAAAATTTTCTACAGTTTCGCACTATGCACGTAGCTGGTGCAATCCTGAAGGGACATATTTCAAAATTAAGGTCAATTTACGTGCTCTAAGAAAATGTCCTAGACCTACTAAATTTTATCATAAGTTAGAACTTTCATAAAATTTTCCATTTTTACAAAAAGTAGAATGAATTTTCCTCTCTACTAGTTTAAAAAGTGCTAGGTCTTTTAATGGGTTCATATTTAATGTGAATGAACTTTTTATTATTAGTTTAATTAGACAATCATTGAAATTGCAGAGACTGGAAGGCACATCTGGAGAACTTTTTGTCCAACCTCTTACTCAAAGCAGGGACATCGAGGGCAGGTTGCCCAGGACTATGTGAAATCTTTACTTTCCCCATCAAGTGTTTATGGACATGGATAAAATCCACCTGAGCTTTCACTTCTCCAAGTTGAAATGTCCCAGCTCTGTCAACCTCTCCTTTTTGATAAAGGTCCAGTCCTTTATTCATCTTTGTACCTCTTCATTGCATCCACTTTAATATGTTTGTGTCTTTCTCATACTGAATGACAGCTCATTTTTTCTATTTACATCAAGCAGAGAGTTGAGGAAGAGAAATATGACAAAAGAAAGAGTAGAGCTGCCAAAAGTGACAAGTTTAACAGAGCAAAGACTGTTTTTGGCTTGTAGTATTATTATAACAGGACTGCAGCTATACTAAGGTATTGACAGTAGGTGGAAGTGTCTAGAAATATACAGTAAAAAGAGGACAAATCTTTCTTGTATATTTAAAATGCCTAGGTTTTTCTGTATGAGTTCAGTATTACACAAAAAAAATCCATCTATTACTAAGCAAATATCAAAACAAGGAAACAGACAAAATAGCAGTGCTTAGTGAGAAAATTACATTTGATGCATAATGTGAAAAACAGCTCTTTTCACTGGTTACCTCTTTATTCCTTAACTGAAAATTATCTCCTGTGATCAGAAACTGTATGCTTCCCACAAACATTTTGTCTTCAACAAATAAATATCTGTATGCAAAGCTTTCAAAATGTTTCAACTTGCACCAACTTTTGTCTTTTACTGCCTTATCTGCAGATGAGAGAACCGTAAATACGGCACACAGTATTAAACAGAGCTGATCTGCATGAATCTCCATCCTTAATTTTCCCTCTACCAGCACTATCGACTTCAAGGAGAAACAAAATTAATGGCTACACCAGCAACTTCTGACCTCTGCAATTCAGTGTCTTGTAGAGATGAACAGTAGTATGCAGTAGACCAAGTAACAAAAGCAACTGGAAATTTAGATGTAATCTACTTCAGTCTTCCACAAAATGATGTATCTGTATATACACATCCATGAGGACTGTCACGTATTCCTGTCCCTTCCCTTCCCTTTCCAAACCTCCCCTTCCCTCCCTCCCCTCCCTTTCTCTTGGCACTTTTAAACATAGACTTTGATCAAGCCATAAATCATTCTTTGTTAAGAGCAAACAGTAAATACACAAGAAGACTATGATCTTGCCATTCATTCTATAGGAGAACAGATAAAAAGAGGAGTCAATAGGATTCCCTTAAGTATACTAGTAGGAATTTGCTTGGAAAGGATGAGACACTGGCCCATGTTGCAGAAAAACCACCTCATTCCTCCTGTCTTAGATGACCTATTTGTTTTATTATAAAAGGTTCTATCAGGTTTTCTGAGATCTTGTCTAAAACCTTTCTATATGGATAGAAACATAAAACAACAACACAAAACAATAAAAATTTTTAATGACATGAAATGTCAGCTTAGTATGGTAAACATGAAAAAGAAGAGAAATATTGACAGTCTGCGCAGAAATGTTATTTCAATGTTTGGCAAAGCCTCAGACACATGTAGTTATGGAAAAGTTCATTGTTTCATATTGCACCAGTATTTTAAGTACTATTTTAAATTCAGAGAAGAGGAAATAAATGTAAAGTTAAATCCCAAGCATCTAAGATGTTCTCAGTCCATATATTAATGGAGGAAGTTTCAAAAGCTGTCATAATGCTCAGATTTTAAGCCTTTACACTTTACTTTAGACTCAGATTCATACAAAATTTTTCATTCAGTCTTCCATTGTATCTCTTCCTGAAAGAATAACAGCTCAAATTAATCTTTGTTTCTTTTGTAATCCTTATTTTTTGAATAGAAATACAGTACAATTCAGATTCTATAGTTGCATATTTCAATAAAAAGTTTCAGTTAAGAGGCTATTCAAAATAACTTTATGTTTAATTTCCATGAAACATCAATTTTTTTGGATAAATTTTTTAAAACTAAAGAGCACTTTTAAACTCAACACATATGTACATTAGGGGTTACATTTTATTGAAAGCAACTCACATCTTATCAAATTTTTCTAAGAAGTGATTTTAGATTAATTGTTTTTTCATTAAATACCAACATCTGTGATTTTTTTCCCTGTTCAGATAATTAGAGGATATGATATCAGTTTGCAAAGAAATGGAAAAATTCTCTGAAGCCTTTCCTGACTTGCCAAAGCTCTCTACTTAGCAAGAGAAATGAAAAGAATATTTTTGCTATCTAAACAGATTAGGTTGGTACCAGGAGCTATTTATGTTCAATTATATTGCCTGATTTATTTAGTGAGTGGGCAGATTTTAGTAATTTGTTTAATAACATAGTAGAATAATATTTATTTCATGGCATAATTAAAAAGGTTGAATTGTAATATAATAAACTACTCAGTGCATGCCAGTAATGACATTACATAATTACAGATTTCTGCATATTTTGTGTATTCATCTACACTAGTGTGGAAAAGAGGTCCAGATTTAAAATATGGCACTTGAAGAAAACTAGCGTATGAACTTTCACTGTGTCAAATAATCCTATCTATTAGTGGTGCTTTGCGTGAAGATAAGTTCCAAGCAGTTCAAGATCACACCTCAAGGCCATTTTCATAAAGAAAGATAAGCTCTCAGGTATTTACATAGTAGAGAAATGCACTATATCCTGGGAGGCAATATGAGGCTTCTCATACAGGTTTACTACATAAACGGTATTCTAAGAATGACTAGGCTATATGGAAATATATGTCTATATACATACATACATATATAATAGAATAATTTATCAATAAGTCTATATATAGATATAAGAATATATCAGAATATTCCGGGGGGTTTTTCTGCAAAACCTAAAGTTTTTGTTCAGTGGAAGCTGTTTCCGAAGGTTGGAACAGACAACCTAAGAAACTGAAAGAATAACTATTGTCTTTTTATTGTCATTTTAGTGGTGCATTTTATTGTAATCTATTATATGTGCAGGGGGATTTTATTTTGTTTTGTTTTGTTTTTATGCTCAGAAAATAAGGGAGAAGGGAGGAGAGTGTTTGCTTGGTTTTGATATTCTTAGAAAGTGTTTCACTTTAGTAATATCTCTAGCTACTTCAGTGCAGTTTTGATCAAATGTACTTTGATAAAATGTATATTTATCTTTCCTTTTGTTTGCCAAAGTACAATACAGCATTTTTATGGTCTTAAAGCAATATTTGTCATTCAGGAGCATACCTAGAAATATATAACTAGAAAATAATTCTTAAAACTCACATTTTTCAGAGGCCAAGGATTAACAGAAAGCCAGCAGTTACATCTGAGTAACACATTTCTATGTGTTTCTTACCACAAAGGTTCCAAGAATTTTCTCTTAAAAAAAATTAGAAAAACACCCAAGGAAAAAGTCTCTGCACAGCATTTTCTTGATTACTTTTGCACTATGTAGGAGAAAAAAGGATCCTGGTGTCATGGAAGGGAAATAGAAAAAATGGGTTAGCAGAAATTTATCAATGACACATCCAGAAGGAGTGGAAGAGACAACCTGCCTATCTTTTATATACATTCACAACACACACACTTTAAGCATAGTTTGTGAGAAATATTTAAAATTCCGAGTTTTTTCAACAATTTATTTAAGTAATCAAAAAACTTTTTTTGTATAATCTCTTCATAATCAACATAAAAAAAAAGAAAATCCATAATTTTCTTTGCTTTAAAAACATTCAGTTCACTTCTATGATATACGTTTTGCATCAAAGAGATTCTTCTAGCAGAGATTTTATCTTACTTTTCTGGATGGAAACACTCAAACTTCAAAGATAGCTCTAACGTAGCTATAAAAGACTAGCTTCATACCTGTAAGAGTTGTCATTGTTTGGGGATTTTTTGTTTATTCATTTGTTTTTTTAAATTTCCAGATTTTGAAATTGAGTCATTTTTTACACAGGTGAAAGATTCAGCTGTTTCATTTTAGCAACCTCGCTCTGAGAAACTTTTACAGATGATTGAGACAGAAAAGTCTACATGCTCCAAGGGATAAGCAACTCTGAAACAAATATGGTTTTGATGGAATTTCATTTTTAGTGAGTATATGAAAGCTTATAACACTCAAGTAAAGCCAATTTCTAGCCCACACAAATTTAAAGTAGCCATTAAATGTACTGTCATGAATTTCTTCCTGAGTAGAATCATAGAATCTTAGAATAGTTTGGGTTGGAAGAGACCTCCAAAGATAAGCTAATCCAGCTGCCAAATAGCTACAAATAAGTTCACTTTTTCATTATTATAGATCATATTAAAGGTATGTGCAGATCACAGATGCTGTTTGGAGCTTGAGGTACTCAATGCTTTTGAGTTTTATTTATAATAATTGGTTAAATGTCCTGATTCACTAAGGAGATGAGCAATTCCATTTATTCAAAAAATTTAATAGTATTTAAAGAAATTATAATGGAAATTGTGAAGTAATACTGAACCTTCAGAACAGGTGAAAATGTAAACCTATCTAAGGGTAAGCTACAGTTTATTGACAGATATAAAGTCATAATTCTACCAGGGATGGCACAAAAGAATGAAAATAAATAATAAACTGTTTGAAAAGAGCAAAGTTTTGGGATTTCAACACCTGGACTAGCAAAACATTAATAAATGAAAGAGATGTTTTTACAGCAAAAAGTAGAAAGAAAAATAAACTGAAGTGACTGGCAAGACCCAGGTGGAGTCTCATAAAAACAACTGCAGAGAAATTGACAGATACCCAGTTTAACTTTAAGCTTTCATTTTCTGATATTCAACCAATTTCTGTGGAATAGCTAGTAGGATACAGAAGCATGGAATTATTTGAGTCAAAAGGCAGCTTCAAATATGAGCTTGTCCAAGCCCCCACCATGGGCATGGACATCTTTCATTAGATTGATTTGCTCAACGCCCAGTCCATCCTGACCTTGAACAGTTCCAAGGGTGGCATCCACACCTTCAACCTAGTCCTCTGTCTCACCACCCTCATTATAAAAATTTCTTCCTCTTGCCCAATCTAAACATGATCAATTTAACTTTAAAACAATTACCCCTTTTTGTGTCACTACAAGCCCCAGTAAACAGGTTCTCTCTTCTTCTTCAATACCCCTTTGGGTACTGAAAGGCTGTAAGGTCTTTCCAGAACTTTCTCTTTGCCAGACTGAGCATCCTCAACTCTCTCAAGCTGTTCTTCACAGTAGAATTGTTCTAGTCTTCTGACTCTTTTTGTGGCCATCCTCTGTACCTCTGAAAAGATCCATGTCTTTCACGCACTGGAGACCCCAGACCTGGATTCAGTACTTCAGGTGGGATCTCATGACAGCAGAGTAGAGAGGGGGAATCATCTTTCTTGACTTGCTGGCCATCTTTCTTTTGATGCAGCCCAGGATGCAACTGTCTTTCTGGGCTGCAAACTCACATTACCAGCTCATGTCTAATTTTTCTTCTGTCAGTAACCCCAAGTCTTTCTCGGCTGGGCTGCTCTCAATTCTTTCATTCCTCAGTCTGTCTTGTTCCTGGGAATTGACCCAGCTCAGGCTCAAAACCTCGCACTTGGCCTTCCCACTCCTTAAGGTTTTCAAGCTGGCAGTGGATGGCATCCCTTCACTTTAGCAAATCAACTGCACCACTCAAATTGGTGTAATATGCAAATTTGCTGAGGGTGAACTCTGTTCTACTACCTGTACCAAAAATGAAGACATTCAACAGTCTTGGCTCCAGTACGGACCCTTGAGGGAACTTGAGTAAGCACTCATTGGTGATTTTCACTTAGACACTGAACTGTTGACTATAATTCTTTGGATGTGGCTGTCCAGGCCTTTCCTTATCTATGTAATCTTTGTCAAACCCCTCTCTCTTAAATTTAGCAGCAAGAACATTGTGGGAGACCATATCAAAACCCTTACAGATGCCCAAGTAGATCACATTTGTAGCTGTTTCCTTGTTCACTGATGCAGTCACTCCATGATAGACCACTAGATTAGTCAGGTATATCTGAAATTTATGTGATTTGCAGTTGAAACAAACAAACAAAAAAACAAGATGGAAAGAAGAAAGAATGAGTATAGACATCAAAGCTTCTGCACAGTATTGTTCAGAAAAAAAGTCTGTTTGAAATCAGTGAATTTTTCATGCAAAAAAAGCTCAAGGTATAGGTCTTTTGCTTAATCAGGTCTCAAATTTCATTAATAAACTGTCTGCTGTGGTGTAACAGAATAGTACCCTCATACCTTTTTGAAAGACATGCACAATTGCAAATTTTGGAGTCAAAAATACACATAACATATTATAACTTTAATTCTCAATGTTAACTGGTAAACACAAAACCTACGCATACACAGAAAATTCTACATGAATCAGGGTAACTCAGTGGAACCTGTAGAATGGACAGAAATTAAGAAAATAAGATTTGAAAGATTTTAAAACAATTATATTTAAAAATATACATCTTCATGATGCAATATTTTCTTGGGTATTTCAAAGCATGCCATCATAAAGCATAGCATGCCATCTAGACATCATACCATATATAAAAAGAAGAAATCCAATAAAAAAGCCTTATTTGTCCAAAGTATGTGTCAGATTTCTTTCTTTGCAACATGAATACTAGAAGAGATTCTTCTTTTATTTTTCAAATCAGACAACTGAAGCAGAAAACAGAATAATTTGCTTTTCAACCTGTCCAATGATCCCAAATGAGCTCATAAATATGTTTCTTTCCAAACAACCGCTCCCTATTCCCCCTTAATTTTTGTTTATTTATTTTTAATTATTTAATTTAATGGTTGAAATCAAGCTATTATGCACACAGCTTTACTCTTTTCTATCTATTCTTCTAGATTACATTGCCCCTTTTACTAAGCAGTTGGATATGACATCTGCCCCAGGTTTCAGCTGTTATTTTGGAGAAAACAGTGAATATTCCTGAAAGATTTCTCTCACAGAAACTTTTGTATGATTCTTTTCAGATACAACATATTTAGGGGGAAAAAAAAAGGTTGAAAAAACCATGCAATTTGCTTTAACTTACATCCTCTTCAGTATTTCTTTGGGTAAATTGGTATGCTTAAATTTTATTCCTAATCTGAATGAAAAAAATTTAACAGTCTTGAAACCTCTTGTGAAACATGTTCTATTTTTTCTGGAATTCTAATTAGTGGTTTGGAAAGCAAAATCTAGCTGATTTTCATCTGTAAATATCTGGATTTAAATTACACTAAAAAGGAATCTTCTATCAAATCTCAGAATAAATACAGGTAAAATAGGGATATTTACTCCATTAAGCTAACCATTGCCTTTCTTCTATCCATTTCTCTACTTTGGCTTCCCACTTCACAGAAGTTTCATTTATTAAAAAATAAATTAATTTAGTTCTTTAATACAGTTCATTCTAGATACTAGATGAGGCAGGAAGCAGGTAAATGAAGCAATCATGTAGTTTTACCTGCCTAGTAGCACACATGGCCAAAGAACTAACAATGTTCTGTTTCTTGTGGCCTGATAACAAATTAGGTAACTTTAGTCTTATATGCTTATTTGCTTGAAAATAATATTTCTGAGGTGTCAATAAGTATGTTGTATAATTACTATTTATGCTAAAAACTTTGCTTCACCAGCTCAATCCCTGAACTTCCAAGGCAGCTTTTTATTGTTTGTCCCTTGTAAATCTGACCTTAGAAAGGCCTACATTACACACTAAAACAACTCTTATATTGAACCTAAGGACCATCTCTGTGCAGCAAAAGATGGCAAAGGTGAAGACATAGTAGATCCTTGTGAGGAAGATCTGACATCAGATCCAACACCAGCACAGACAGAGGTGATAGTTTTCTTGATTGAAATTAATCTTTTATGATCCCTGAATTCTAGAGTTGGAATTTGAGTCTTTCAAATGCTTGTCCATAGAAAAATCAAAATTTCTTAATTCCTCATGTGGGCCACTTTCTGTATATCCAAAAGAACTTTAATAATATTTGACATTTACATAGAGCTTTCCATTAACTGAATGAAAGATGACCAGAAAACGCGGAACATGGCAATGATATCAGTGACATCCTGTTACAATTATAGGACTGTAGGTTCTGGATGAGAAATTATTAATTTAAGATGTATGCAGTGAGAAAACCATGACTGCCTGTAATGTCTAAGGAACTTGGGTCACAGCTCTATCCATAGGTCACAACTCTTCTGCTCTTTGATGAGAAGATGTGTTTTTGTCCAGAGTTTGACCCATCAAAAATATTGATATGAGATGCCATGGGCACAGACTGAGCAGTGGCTGGAGTTCTCGCTCACTGCCAAACTGAAACCCAACAAGTCATTTTGCACAAACTACAGGCACAAAATTAGAGTTTCTCACAGTTTGCAATTCCACAAGACTTAAATGGAAACTTTTCATGAAATAGAAATTACTTTTCCCTTAAGTATTTCCATTTTGAAGTCTTGGTGTCATATTTGATATCAATACTTGTTGAGAAGAAGAAGAACAATAAAACAGCTTCATGTTTCTCTATATTGGCAGACATCAGGTAACTTTATCATTGTGGCTGTCGCACCTACAAGACTATGACTTTTCCTGTAACAAGTGGCCATGAAGGACTAAGGAGGCTATAATAGTAGAATAAAACTACCCCAGTAAATTTTTCAACACAATTTGTGAGTGTAATTTTACTGTGATTGCTTATCTGCATAGTGGCCGGGAATGTCAGACCCTGGCATTGATCTCAGAGGGCAGCATAGACAACAGTGATGTGAGGTGTAGTCAGGTCATGATCTGCTCAGCCTGGTGACAGAGCTTAAAGTTGAAGTAGAAAGACTAATGTTTTAGAGATTCTGAAGAAGAGATTCACTGGTGGAGCTCCACTCCATTATTCCTTAGACAAATAGATTCTCTTAATTCCTTTATCCATTTAAAATTGATCACTTTTCTAATATTTCATTTACAGAATTGTGTATTGAATTTAATAGAACTGAAGGGTATTACAAGAAGTAGATATTTGTGTTTACATGTAGAGACTAATGAGTTTGTAGGTTTTTATACTTTTAGAAGTGAAGGCATTAAAAATACTGATGTATCACAGCTTATATTTTACTGTACTAAGAACAATCATGTCTTTGCATTATTTGTTAAAATAAGCACATACTCTCTAATTTTGTTTAAGATGAGCGAAAGATATTTCTTTCTGTGTTTTATACCCTCTGAAGAACTCTTTGATGAGACACAAAACCAGTTCCCCTCAGTGCTTCTGTCTCACCAGCTCTTCCCACTCCAACTCTGCCACTCTCCTGCCCTTCTATCTGCCTGCCCTGGTTGTTCAGGCAAGCAAAGAGGCTGGAGTAAGAACTGAAGTGTAAATTCAGCTCTGAGCTTTCTCATGCCTGAATTGCTTCTTCCATCTGAACAGGTAGAACCTGCAACTTCATAAAAATATACTAAAATTGGAAGTCTGTCTTCATACACTACAATCCAACATAAAAGTTACAAAAGAAAAATTGAGGCATAACACACAGATGGCATTTTTTCATTCCTGTAGCATTTTGGCTGAACATTAGAAGCTTACCATGCACACATGTAATATACTCACAAAAAAATTGTTTTATCAATTTTGCAACTGAATATTCTCCTCTGCCTAGACCTGAAAGTTCTGGATGAAAGGATATATTGGTTGAAAGCTAATACACACAAGTAAGAAAGACAAAGTACATCAGGAAAACACTTCCTCACAACATAATGAGAAGGCAGCATTTCTATTTATTGTTTAACTCCATTATATTTTTAAGATTTCTTCTGAAGAGAGTGATCTTATTTTGTTGAGAGAAGATAAACATCTCAGCAGATAAGAAGCTGAACTTCTGTTTTGTTGTGTTCCTCATCCATTTCTCAAAACTACTAGTTTCTTGTAAAGTGGTTCCTCCTAGAATGAAACATTTGTCTTCTAAAATTTTTGCAACCCTGTTAAGATGTATTGTAATTCTGCATTTCTTCTATGAAAACAAATATTTTGTTTGAAAATATAAAATCAAAGCCAATGTAACAAGTCACATTTTTCATATAAACTAGGCATGATTAGATGAGTGTATGTTATTAAGTATATCCCAAAAGCTTATCAGAAAGCTGTTGAAACCAAAAAATAACTGGATTTATTGCACCTTACTTTAGAAATTAAATGAGTTATTTACCTCCCCAGTCTTTAAAAGAGGCAATAAACCATTGTTACATCTAGTGAAAAAGATCTTATATAGCATGACTGATTTTGAAAAACCTGAATTTGTCAGCAGAGCAACTTAATAATACTCTAGCATTAAAACAATACTGAATGGTAAAAAAAAAACCCCACAAAACAAAACAAAAAACCCCCCAACAACAATAACAAAAAAAACAACCAAACAAAACTGAACCAAAACCAAACCAGCTTGGAGAAGAAGAAAATTAGGGGAGATCTCACTGCAGTCTACAACTTCCTCATGAGGGAAAGAGGAGGGGTAGGCACTGATCTCTTCTCTGAGGTGACCAGTGACAGAACCCTAGGGAATGGACTGAAGTTGTGTCAGGGGAGGTTTACATTGGATATTAGAAAAAGGGGTACATGATATGACTCTTGGGCACATGGTGCGACTCTTGGGGATGGTCCTATGCAGGCCTAAAAGCTGGACTTGATGATCCTGGTGGGTTCCTTCCAACTCAACATATACCACTCTGTGATTCTTGAGGATAAAAAACAAACCAAAAAATAAACCAAACCAAACCAACCAACCAAACCCCCCAAAAGTAAATAGGGGGGGAAAAAAAGAAAAAATAATAAAGGATTAAAAAATGAATAGAATAGAGTAGAATAGAATAGAATAGAATAGAATAGAATAGAATAGAATAGAATAGAATAGAATAGAATAGAATAGAATAGAATAGAATAGAAAAGAAAAGAAAAGAATAGAATAGAATATTTCAGTTGGAAGGGGCCTGCAACAATCATCCAGTCTAACTGCTTGAAATTCAAGGTTGATCAAAAGTTAAAGCATGTTGTTAGTGGCATTGTCCAAATGTCTCTCAAACACTGACAGGCCTGGTCCAACGATCCCCTCTCTAGGGAACCTATTCCAGGGTTTGACCACCGTCGAGGTAAAAAAAATATTCCTAATATCCAGTCTAAACCTCTCCTGATGTATCTTTGAACCATTCCTACGCATCCTGTCATTGGATCCCAAGGAGAATAGATTAGTACCTCCATCACCATTTCCCATCCTCAGGAAGCTGTAGAAAAAATTGGTGTCTTTTTTACATAGCTAAATTTTTATTTCAATAATTGTGTCCAAGAAAAAAACTTCTAATTTTATACATAAGCTCATAAAATCATTTTCATAGAGATACGGAAAGGAAGAAAGAGAAATGTTTTACTAGTAGTTTTACACGGTATGCATAACGGTTCTTCTGTTTCTTTTCTGTTACTTATTTTGTCACTAGCATCCTTGGCAGTACTCTTAAGTAATGAGTAGAAGAAGAAACACGAGAGGTTCTGTTTGAACATAAGGAAACATGTTTTTACCATGATACTGACAGATTACTAGAGAGGCTGCAGAGCCTCCATCCTCAGAAGTACTCAAAAGCTGCCTGAAAATGGACTCAGATAGTGTGCTCTATGTGGACCTGCTTGAGCAATGGCGTTTGACAGAGTGACATCCAGAGCTCCTTTCGAACATCAACAATTATGTGGTTCTTTGAAGTCCACAAGAACAGAAAACTGGGACCTATAGGTCAAAAATTTCCCTTTGAGAGCATCATCCCAGCGAAAATACTGTCTTTCTTTATTGACTCTGTAAGAAGATAGGACTGCAAAGGATGTTTTGTATCATGAGGTTTAAGTTCCTGTCTGCTGTAGCTAAATACATCATGCAGCAAGATCCATAAATACATCAATTCTTGATATAAACCCCTTTATATCTTTACAAGTTGCTTCAATTTATTTCTATCTAAAGGGTCAAAATTATTAATCTGATTTCAGCCAAGATATTTCATTAAATTCCATTATTTATTTGTAAATTTAGGCCTTTCAACTTCTCCTCATGGTAAATTTTATCCATTCTGTACACACAAGGCATAGCTATAGTCATCTGCTTAGCTGCATATCTGGATTTGCTTAGAAACAGTGGCAAGTACTTGGGTAGTTGTAGCCATAATAAAAAGCTTTCAGACTCAGTACTGGATTGGACAGTGACAAACTGCCAGCATATTTCCTGTAAGAAATATGTGGCTGAAGCAGTTTTCCTTCCTTGTTAACATTTCTCTCTCAATGAATTTATAAAAACAATGTTATAATAATGTGGTTTGGTGAAGTTAAAACATACCTTCTCTGGTTTCATCCTTCTGATTGATATGTATCACAAGTGAGTGCAACAAAGAAAGATATGTAGAAATACCCTTACTCTTTCACATTTAGCTGATCAGTGTCAGTGTCTCATGCCTCATGGCTTTCTACACTAAAATATAAGCTACCAACCTTTCTACTGTTGGTCTGACACAAGCAGACAGCGTAAAACTCCAGGTACAAACCACCTTTCTGCAAGGAACTTCTTTTTTCTATAAGTTACAGTAAAAACAGGCAAACAAATGGATTGCACACACAGGAATTTCAAGGTACTTTTGTTAGTGTGTATGCAGACTAAGGAGTTAATCTATTTACTTAGAAAAGTACTACTTTTAACAAGTCTCACAACTAGAAATTAATAATAGCTGGCATCTTAGAAATTCAGGAAGTGTGGTATGTGCTGTTTGATGATAAATGGACAGAGAGATATCCTCTGAAGTGAGCAATCTCAGTGGCCCATACACACTTAGCTTTCTTAGGGCCAGATGGAGAGAAATGGTAATGTAATGACCTTCTCCCTATAGATTCAAACACCTGCAATCCAGCAGGCAATGTTGCTAATGTACTGCTGGCCATATAATTGCTGAACAGGTGTCTTCCAGGCAAGAAATGCAACTGGAACAAGCTTCCAGGGCAACTGCACTATGAACATTTTTGAATAAACATAAATATTTGTGAAATAATGAACATTTCAGTCTGCTCCCTGAATGAGATTTACAGAAAATGTTGTTTATATATGTATATACATCTATGAGGATTTATATTTATATACATGCATTTATGAATATACATATATACGTACCTTTTAGTTTGCAGTTTTGTAATCAGAAGTAGTGGAGGTAGGGAAGAAGGAATGTGGAAAAAAAAAAAAAGAAAAAGTAAAAATACAGATCATTACCTACCCAATTTACAATACAATGGACTGAAGCCTGGCTATTAAAATAATATAAAACAGAGGGTGAACTCTCACCCTGCTTTTAGCAAACCCAGGGATTATGCTTATTTTTAATGTGGTCTTTTGTTCTTTTTTTTTTTTTTTTTTTTAATTCACTGCATTGCCTGTCTAATTTTCTTCCCCTATGTTATTTTCCACTAACATTGCAATCTGATTTTTGTTGTTGTGGCTGTCATCAGTTATTATGTAGAAACTACTTTGGAAACCTGAAATTATATTAATTTAAGACAAGTCTTTTACAGTATTGCATACTTATCGGGATGTGGTTTTAACTGTATAAAGATATTGTGGTTCAGTTTTATAAGCCCTTTGTGTGTAGAAATGTGCTTTACTGGTAACATGCACTGTGGAAAGAGCAAGCACTGATGAAATCAAAGCAGTGTCACTTAGGAGTACACACAAATACTGAGAGAAATCCAAGTCTTTTCATCCAAAAAAATTCTATTTCTGTATATTATTACACTTTCTCTTACCACAAGTCCCTCATTTCCTGGAGTAATTTAGGATTTTAGATTTAGGACAATGAACTTCAGTCTTTTTGGATTTGCTGAGTCTTTGACAGTTACCCTTTGTAGTTGCAAAGCTCTCACATAAGAAGTGGAAAGTTTCCCCAAAGCGATATACTTTTCTTATTTGCGTTCCACAGATTGTTCAGTAGTTGCTGGACCACATATTTACTTATAGTGAAGAAAAAGTCCACACATCATCTGTGACTCAGAATGAGCAAGACTTCTTAGCAACACACAATCTCCAAAGTAGTGCAAAGATTGGCTGTGCAACGACAAAAATTTCCACGCTAACAGACCCTCAGAACATACTCAGTCACCTGGTCTTTTGTATATCTTTTAGGGCACTGGGAGGATGTTCAACACAACCTCCACTGGCTTATTTCTCCCAGGAGTGCAATTTTAAATCCTCATCAGGTATGACTTCAAGGTTCATTATGAGATTGTATCAAACCTTCATGTTTCTCTTCAGAGCTCAGGAAATTGGAGTGCTGAGACTTATTACTGTAATACTCTGCTGTTGTTGTATCACTGTTGCCTTTGTGCTTCTGTTGCTATTATTTTACTTGCATCCATTAATTATTTCTATTATAATTGTTACATACCTATATAGACCCTCATTTCTCACTTTAAAGAATAAAGGAAATAAATGTCTCACATGTTCTTCAAAAATAGCAGGTGATTCTCTTTGTGAACCTAAACAAAGTTATTTTAGTAAATTATATTTCCTCATTGGTATTTTGTTCTATGTAACACCAACTCCCCAAAAACCAACCAACTAACCAACCAACCAATCAACCAACCAAAAAAATGGGGAAAAAAAACCTCTTAAGAATTATCTTAAGTAATACAGAATGAAACTCTCTAAGATAAGCTTTTAGAACATGCATAAAAACAACTCGTGTTCTATTTACTTATATGGTCCACAATTTTTCCTCAAATGGAATATGTATCTGCCTCTTGAAATCAAAAAAAAAATTATAGGTCCTCACAAGGAGTTGTTCTTATTTGGCAGCTTTAAGCTTTTTTTTTTCAGCTTTCTTTGTGAACCAAGACAAAACTTTTCAGATGGTAAACTAAAGATCAGAGTTTAAAATCCATATATGCAGCACATTATCATTCAAAGAGTAGAGTTTTAACACAGTTTTCTTTCTTTAAAACTTCTCTAATTTTGTTGAATTCCATTCAGTTTTCCAAACACAGCATTAGCCCACTTAAAAACGCATAAGAAAAAAAAATTAACTCCAAGATATTATGTTTTCAAGAACCCACAGAAATAGAACTCTAATAAAAGTAAGATATGTGAACAGGTAGGATGGACAGTAATTGAAGGCACACTTACAAGTTTGATTTTGTATTAATTAATCAGAGGATATTGTTACCCGATTTTTATCACCTTTATCAGAATTTTTTTGAAACTATTTTTTACATACACATTGGTGGATTATGGTGGCTTCCCCAAAATACTTTTCTTGTGATAACATGCTAGTTTAAGCATAATTTTTATTGGTGAAAAGATCTCATTTTCAGCATTTTTTTCAGCAAAACTGAAAAATGTTAAGTAAATTCAAGTCAAATCCAGAACCTAACATCTACCTCAATCAGAAGTGATACCTGAATTTACCCTTCTTGAGACCTATTTCTCTTTTGAGGAGGAAGGGATGAAATTTCAGTCCTTCTCATCAAGCTGCTCTACTTCATATAAATAGTTTTTGGGAGAAAGGGAACAAAAGGTGTCTCTGCAGTCTCATTTTGAAGTCCTTTATTGCAATCAGAAGAACTTGACTCTGTCAACTGAATTGAGTAACATCACCGAGGCATTTTCTTGCTTTCTTTAAAAGCAGAACAGCACAGCTATTTCAAAGGTTTCCAAAGATCTTGAAGTTATTTAAACTGTAGCGCTGTTTGATGGTGAGGAAAAATAATTTCCCATCTTCACCTCTCACCCTCTTGCTAATATCATATTCTTTTTCTTGTTTAAATACTTACAACTAACTGAACAAACAATCTACAACTAGCTGATGTTTTGACCAGCTATTTTGTTTGGTATGTGTACCAGTGCACATGTAATTATGTATTTCATAATATTTTTTTCATCATTGCAACAATTATTTTAATGTAACTTTCATCTCTATTTCAATTATATTTATCTACATACATAAATACAAGTGGTCCCTGGCCTTTAATAATTTCTTTTCCTCTATGTCTTCATAAACACTGTTTTTTCATCAAGCTATCAAAACAAGTTCAGCATGCCACTTGTACTTTTAACAATTAGAATGTGCAGATGGTATTTCTCAGGTGAATTTTATTGCAAATTCATTTATTATTTTGTCTTCCCTTTTTCATTCTTTCGCTTTTCTTTATGTACAAAAAAAAATCTCAGCCAAGTTATCATCAAAATACTGCTTCCCTTCCCCTCCTTTCTTGTAAACTGAAATATGGAGATTAGTGTAGGGAATTAATGACTTTTACCAGTCTACTTCCACCAGTTCTCATCTCTGCAATTATCACTCTAGTCCATTCTTGAGATTTGTGCTTGGGGACAGTCCAAACAAATCAGCAACAGGAATACACTGTGGTTTCTACCTTAACTTTCATCAAACTTCCCTAATAGAGCATATTATAATGATAAAAATGAGTTCTGAATATTCATATTTTAATTTCTTTTTTTCCTTCGTTGTACAAGCTCAGTTTGCATTTCTGACCATGACACCAGTTAGTGGTCAGTGAATTCCCATCTGCTAGAAACAGGACTAACTTATGACTGTCTTAGTTCCAAGATAATCTAAGTAAATGCTGCTAATGTTACTTTCTGGGTCCACTATTCGATTTCTCAGCATATTATGCGCATATTTTATTATATAGTGAAACCTAGTGCTCCAATTTATTTTTGTCAGGATTTTAGTCCAAGAACTGAGTTAGTTCAAAGCAAGGGAGGGGAGAGAGCTTCCTCTCTGGTTTTAACAGTTTCTGTGAAGTAGCTAAATATGAAGTTTGCAGAAAGGCAAAGAAAGAGCAGAAAGAAAAGAGAGAAGATATGGGGATCAAATAAGCTGTCAACCAGTGAGCACATACAGGAATCAGGAGGTAAGATATCAAGCAGGATATTTTGAAAGCTATCAGTGTAGGAAGCTGGAGATAATGAAGACTGGTTTTGCAATGGGATATGAAACAGCATTTGAAAAAAAAAATTTAAAAATTATCAAATTACTTTTAATTTAACAAATGTAAATATTTTAATGTATTTTTTTTATTTGAGATAAAATGTCTTACGATATGATTTTTTTGCACTTAGAACTTATAGAAGAAAACATAGAATCACAAATATTGTTAGCTTAGGAAGGAGTAGGATATTACTTGTTATGACTATCATATTTCCCTGGTAGCTAATGCCATAGTAAAGATGAAGCTCACACTAGGAAACAGGCAAACAAAAGTCTGTATCTTATAAAAAAATGTTAGAAACAAGTTTAAAATAGAAGACAGCAAAAATTCTGTATGAATTCTGCTAACTTCCAAGGAAGAGGAAATTTATTCAGTTTCTAGAGAAGCATGAGAAAGGACAATCTACATGAAAGCTACTGCATTCCTCAGGAAAATAAAAAAATAGTATTAAAGTCTTCTCTGAACAAAAGTTTGGAAGAATAAGTCTTTAAAACTTGGCTTTTGGAGCTAATCGGAGCAAAGGCATAGCTGTGAATGTGCATCAATAAGAAATCAGAGCTGTGAATGGGGGGTGGCTCATCCATTACTGAAATTGAAGTCTCAGAAATGTAAGTAAAGACAAATGTTAATTAAAGAATCCTAAATAAATTCTCCCAATTTAATAAAGACTAACTAGTTCATCTACATGGGTTTGTTGCAATGCTTTTGAGACTGGAAACAACTGAATTGGATTTGTATTTGATTTTTTAACACAGTACAATTTCAGGGAAATATGTGCAATAGACACTGAAATCAAGGCCATTTTGCTGAATCTGATATATTGTCAATCTATTCTGAAATCAATAACAGTACTTTCCAAATGACAGAATTATATTTTTATACATTAATATGTTTTCTTTCAAAACTATATTTATAGAAGCCAGTAACTTTTTGCCGAATCAATACATTTTCATTTACATCAATACATTTATTTCTCAGCTCCAGCTTTTTCCAGTCAGAAGTACTTGCCCATCCAATGCATATTTCCACACAAAATATGTACATTCAATTTAACCCAATACTGCAACATTTGCCATTCTGCTATGAATAAATACAATGTTTTTCTATGGAATTGAGTTCATATTATTGAAAACAACATATCTGAAGCTATCACACTTTACATTAAATCAGCATGGTGCAACTGCAACCAAGATTTGTCATTTATTTTTTGGTTTCTGTTGAATGCATACTCCTCTACATATTGAATAGGCAGTGTTTCACTGGTCAAAGCTTAGAGCTAGTTAAATATATATATATTCAGGTATTTTCAAAGAGGAACTTAGATGCTTGCAATAGTGATGGAAAGCCAGGTCTCATAAACCAAGCAATTTTGCTTTCCTGTAGTTTCCAATTCTTAGAACTGACAGGTGAAGGGCAAAAGATTTTGGAGATCAACTCTTTGAAATCTCATTACAATCTCTTTCTTCTCTACCTGTTGGAGCCAGTGGTGAAAGAGTGGTTGTTTTGGATACAGATTCAGAAAGTATGAATAGAGATCCCTATTATTTCTATTATTTCTATTCACACTATGGATCATCCAGGGGAAACTAAGATTTTTTTTTATTTTTTTTTTTACTTCAAAGTAAACATGAAAGTGTGAGAAGGTAAGATACCTTGTTATAGCTGCCTTTCTGCATGAGTACTTTTGTCATTACTCTTTCATGGTTCCTACATGGATGTATCATTCTGTGGACTATCAAAGCATTTTCTGCTATTCAGATTTGAAGGTGAGAAAAAGACAAGCAGTTTTTAAGTCAAGGTCCTGAGTCACTTATCATTTGGTACAACATTCATATTTCAAGAAATATTTTATAGTGCTACATATTTTTCCCTTCCCTCACTCCTACAGAAGTTAAAAAGTTGATGAAGAAAGAAATATAATAGCAAAATTGTTTATTTGTGAACCCTGTTTCCAATTAACAAGTAATTAGGAGGACTGTTTGAAATATATAAAGTATAATTAGGAAGATGATATTTTCTATGTATACTGTTTATCAGAAAGGTTTTCATGTTGCTTAAAAGATTTTACCTGGTAGTAGTAAACACAGTAAAACTTGAAGTGATAGCTACAAAAGGAGAAATGGATTTCATGTAATTTTGACTCACAATAAAGGATTTCTTTTTCTTTAAGTCTTATTTCCGTAAAATGTGACTGATTGAGAGGACTTTTAACAATTCCGTATAATAAGCCATGAAAAGATTTCCATCATATAGTTCCTCAAAATGATTATATTATAACAGATTAAATTATCAGTCATATATATGGACCTACTTCCCTCTCTGCAGCCTTTCTACAATGAACAGTAATACGCAGGGGAAAAAAAACCCCACAATCATATTTTCAGGTAAGGGTTTATATTTATTTTATAGTATTCGATCTTTAGCTGCAGATATTTATTCAATGCAATTTCTTATAACTACCATACCAAATGTAATGTTAATGATGCTCCAGTTTTGTCATACAGATTATAATCTGTTCATGATTCCTGGTTGTGCATATTTTTTATTAGAAAAACAAGGTCAGTATAAACAATTACAAAGAATTTGTTGCTGAGCAGTCTGAAAATGTAATTTCAAATGCTTTTTATTGGATTCAATTTAGGGGTTCCCCACTGGTTAATTTTTGAAACACATTTATGAGAACTGCAAGTTTCACAGTGTCCTGGAAGCTACTTCTTCATTAAATTAAGATAAATGCAAAGTGGACATACTTTAATAAACTTTTGCATGTAGAATTTTGCCTCATAAATTAAAATTTTTTGCTAGAAAAATCTTCTCTGCATTTGTCCTGAGAATAGATGATTGTCCCTAATTAATTTACACTGGATGTAGGGGTTAACAAAAATAAATTTTAAGGTCCAGAGAAACAGAGATCTAATACTTTGGTTTTGAGCAGTCCTTCTGGAGAACTTAATCTAATTTGCAATATTTTCATAGATTATGTTTCTTTAATAATGTTATTAAATTTATTAGAATAATACTTATTTTCTCTGTATGCTATATATATTACTTGGACTCTAGACAAGGTTTATCTGTACCCAGATATGGTAGCACTATGAATAAACAAATAATGAAGAAATGAAAGGTCAGGAATCATTTAATATTTAACTTCCCCCAGTGGACTGTAACATAATTTGGACTGTGAAGGATTGTTACAATACAGTTACCAGAATATTAACAGAAAGGTTGACATTAATTACTGCTCTTTTAAGTTTTGACTTTTTAAAAATGAGCTTACAGTATATATAACATTGTAGTTATAAATGTTTATGCTAATGTATGAAGGTTTTAGCAACAGATTTTCTGATGATGATTATGATGACATTGTGGCTTTAGCACTTCTAAATAGTACAATTTATCTAAACTCAGAAATCCAATGATAACAAAATCTTTCAGTGGTATGTAATGTTCTTTTTCCTCCCCTCGCCTTATCTCCCACCCGCGTGACCTGGTGGTCACAATGTTGGAATTGTGTCAGAAAAGTTTCCACTACTGGAGAACATTTTTTTTCTTAACTTCCCTTTATATAATCCCATTCAGAGAAGACCTCCAAAAACCTTTTTTTTCCCCTTCCCCTCTGCCCCCACCTCCTTCTCTCCTTTCCTCCCGCTTTCCCACCCTACTTTTCTTCCTTCTACCTTACTGTCTGTCCATCCTTTCTTTCCTCTTTCTTTCTATCTCATTCTCATTTTCTTTTTCTGTTTCACTCT